>NC_064627.1:188120398-197587898 GCF_023864275.1 Schistocerca cancellata | reverse complement strand
ACATTCGTTTAGGCATAGCCAAATATTTTACGTAACTCACGCTTATAGGTAGATCCTGGTGCCACCTACCAACACTGCCTTCGTGCATGTTTATCAAGAAGGCTGTGCCAATAGTTAAAGTATTTAAGAAAAGAGCCAATAGAACGGGACGAATTGTAAATTTAACTGTATTACTCTCAACTTTGCGAAAAAGCCGGACACTGTAAAAATCCGCCCGGACCCCGGACAAAAAGCTAAAAAGGAGGACATGTCCGGATTAATCCGGAAATCTGGTCACCCTAGTCATGGCACAAGAGGCAGTACCGACTTACATTCAGCAAGGAAAAACAAACAAGAAACTCAAACCAGTATTTTCTACTTGGAAATAAAATGGTGTAATTTAATGCCGAGGGAGATGAAAAACAGTACCAAAATACATCTGTTTCATAAGGGCGCAAGGACGCACTGGGCCCGCGGACGTACAGCATGCCTGCTGGCATGATACCAGTCGACACAGCAGATGCCTTACGTCACGATTCTGGGGCATCTCCACTCGACGGCACTATTTCCAGGATACATTAGATTCTCGGTGGGCCGATTTGATCCAGCCGACGAAGTTCATTATCGAATTTTGGACACACATTACTGTTCAACTAACCGTATGCGTTGCTATGCGGATTCTTGTGAGCACTCCTCCCGCTTATTGGAACTTCCACACCCATATTTTCTCATCTTATGGATTTTACTTATGGACTCCTAGCATCGGTATTTAACAGCCCTTAATTTGATGATAACAGTTGTGGGATAACTCACTTTCGTTTATAGCTGCACCTTGGAACATCGTCGCTCTCATCACGCATGATGTGATTGCTTAAAAACACCTGAGGATGCAGCTTTAAGGTGCGAAACCAGTCGTGAGTCTTTGAAAGGCCTGCAATAAACAAGTAGTGCAGTCCCATGGACTTTCTTTGTTTTAATTCTAATTGGCTAATAACACCTTGCGTAATATTGTGGTATGAAACGTCCAGTTCCATCGATCAGGTATTATTTTAACTGTGGTTGCCCATCAATAAAGTAGTTTGTCAGTTATTATTAGCAACACAGAGATCAGCTTACAGCAGGTGAGCTTCATACGACGCTGCTTCAGGACGAACTTTCTGAAGGCATCAAATCATCATTGCGACTGGTTCTTTAGAGGAATAGGCTGTAGTGTTATGTGGGAGTGTATTGTAGTGATTAAGTTAAAAACCTCATTTGCGGAAGATCGTGGGTTCGAATCGTGCCAAGAGTACAACTTATTTATCTTTAAGTCTTTATCAAATTGACTGATTATTTTTTCATCAGTTGATTGGTTTAGATGTATTTTTACTGTTAATCTTTTGTTGCATCATTTCCATTATCCTACTGACTTTTTTATTTTCTTACTTTTTTCTTCCTGTCATTGCTTTTTGGTTTCGAATCTGCCTGGGTCGTCTATAAGCTGTAACCAAGTGCTAACCAGAGCTGTCCATCGGTTGGTATCGCGTCTGCTCCTGCAGCCAGTGTGATGGTACTTTCAGGTAACTGATGAAGGCCAGAAATTACATTTCGCTTATAGTGGTGAAACTGAAAATCAACTTTAATGGACGTGAATAAGGCGAACGTGATTAACAGTTCTGCTGCGGGCTGTTGACGGCCGTTTTCTGGGATACATTCCATATCATGAACTTGTGGGTAGCTTAGGGCTTGAATGTAAATTCAGGGCTCCAAAACAACGCCTCGTCAGCCGCTGTTCAGTCACTGGTCACTTCATATCACCTGTGGACAGCGCGTCCCGCATACGCGTCATACTCTACTGCAGGTGCTTGTAACACTCCTCCGCGGCGCACTTGCGAAGTGAACTGCCGTGTCTGCACGTCGTCTTTAGCAGTAGTGGAAATGGTAATACGGTAGCGGCAAGTGACAAACGTAAACCAACAAGTAACTTTAATCAGAGTCTGGTCCTGAGATGCCTAGATGTCTCAACGATGGGTACGCCATAATGGCGTGTGGATCTCAGACTGCACCGTCGGCCTCCAAGATCGCCTGATCTCACGATATATGATTTTTTTATTTTTATTTTTCACTATATTTTTAAGGGGGCAGGGGGAAGGTGAGAGGTAGGATTGTGAAAGAAAATGGCTACGTGCAGCCTCTTCCAGCTTTCAGCAGCGTAACAACAGCAGGAATGCAGTAAATGGACAAATGTTAGCAAATTTAGGAATGAGTTTGACTATCATCTGGATGTTCGTCTTGTATCCAGTGGAGGGTTCACCGAATATCTGTAAAAGGAAAATGATAATTTTTATCCTAAGCGTAAGTGTAAAAAATACCTGGAGGCTGTATGTGTATTCATGTATAAGACACTTTCTTTTGATAACTTTGTAGTCCTTTGAGTAAATTACATAGTATCCCAAATTTGTTTCTTCATTCCTTTAGAAGATATACTCCTCTCAAGTCTGACGGCACTTACAGCCCTCGCTTTTCCTGCCCTCTACAGTTCCGTCTACTACTGGTAACAGCCTGTTGTCTTAACACAGGTTCTACTACACTGCCCTTTCTTGTCGTCGGCATTTCCTGCATACATGGTGACCCAGTAGGAGGACTCATCAATATTCAGGGACATGATTATTCGAAACAAGAAAGTTCAGTGAACATGGGCTCTAGAATGCGTATCTTGAGAGCTATGAACACTTCTTCATCTTCTGTACTGTGAAACGAATCTCTTCTGCTGCAAGCTATTTGATTTCCATATTTTGAGAGGTCGCAGTATGGACCAAAACGTGAAAAATGCCCAGTAAACATGCACTCTAAAGAGCAAATCTTAAGAGCTATGAGCACTTTTTCATCTTTGCTACTGTGAAACATCTCTTCAACTGAACGAGGGGCCAAAGCTCTGAAGATATGCCTTTTAGAGCCCCCGATAAACTAAACAGTACTTTCTTTTTGTTCATACTACCTCCACTGAAAATATGGAAAGAAAGAGCTTGCAGCAGAAGACATGTGTTTCACAGTGTCGCAGATGGAGCAGTGCTCATAACTCTTAAAATCTGCATTTTAGAGACCATTTTTATTAGACATTTTTGCTTTGAATGATTGTTCCTCTCATATCCCTGAATACTGACCATTTCTCCTGGGTCGTTCTATTTACCTCGTCGAGAGACATGGCACAGAGGTAGCACACCGGACTCGTATTCGGGAGGATTGGTTGTCTAAGGGGCATTAGACGCAAGTCTGCCTTCCTTTTTTTCATATTTTTGTCTCCTTCTCGATTGTGCTGTGAATCTCATAATAGTTTGCAGCATCTATTACGTCACATTCAGAGTTATCTGTAGCATTCACAACTTCAAATTCTGAATCTCTTTTGCGTGGTCTTACATGGCAGACACTCTCCATATAGTTTGCACCGAGGTATTGATCTCTGAAACCAGAACTGTCTTTGACATGTTCATTAGAGTGGCAGGAGAGGACATTTTGTGGTTCCGCCACTAGCGAGTCGATGAGAAACTAGCCGGCCGTGGTGGCCGAGCAGTTCTAGACGCTTCAATCCGGAACCGTGCGACTGCTACGGTCGCAGTTTCGAATCCTCCCTCCGGCATGGGTTTGTGTGATGTTCTTACTTTACTTAGGTTTAAGTAATTCTAAGTTCTATGGGACTGATGACCTCTGATGTTAAGTCCCACAGTGCTCAGAGCTATTTGAACCATTTTTGATGAGAAACTAGAGCGTCTCGTGGCCGGGTAAGAAGCGGTGTTGTCGAATTGGTAAAGTGACAGTCGTATGGCGTCTAGTTTGGCTCTGAAGCCAGAGAGGTCAGGTGTGATAAGATGCTTTATAGTTGTGAAAGATTTGAGTACAGCTGAAGTTAGAGTCTGCGGCTCACCCGCGGATGTCATGCGGTAAGACCCAATGTGTACCTATGTCATTGTCCGGATTATAACGCTTGAAATGGTGACATCCACAGCATTTTCACAACTATAGTGGGTGTTTTCCACGTTGAGACGTTACGTTCGTGGTTTTGTAGAGTGACTGATTTTCGAAACATGGCACAGAAAAACATGTGTGTGAAGTCTTATGGGACTTAACTGCTAAGGTCATCAGTCCCCAACCTTACACACTACTTAACCTAAATTATCCTAAGGACAACCACACACACCCATGCCCGAGGGAGGACGCGAACCTCCGCCGGGACCAGCCGCACAGTCCATGTCTGCAACTCCCAAGACCGCTCGGCTAGTCCCGCGTGGCATGGCACAGAACTGGGCCTCAATTAATCCATCCATATACAGAGGGGTCCAGAAAAATCTAGACACTTTAACAGTTAATATCTCTGGAACTAAATGACATATCGTAACAATTTCCCGCGGTAGCGCAGTCCATTGTTTTCGAACAGATTCTGATGCGCGTTTTCCAGCAGGTGACAGCGCAGCGATGAATGAAGTAAGATTGTCGTTCAAGCAACGCAAGGCCGTACTGAAGTGGTTCTGGAAGTACAAAAACATGGTGGACGTGTTCCGGCATAACATGAAACGCCGGCACGTCGGCCTGGAAAGATACAGCAGAGAAGGCTGTGAGACGACGAAGGCCAATAGAACGCTGACTAGGACGACACGGCGTCAGTAGGGGCACCTATACGGAGAGAGAATAAGCGGCGCTCCAGGTAGACTCGGGCGGACGAGAAGAGCCTCCGTAGAGGACGAACCGTGATGCAAACGGTTTAGCCGTGACTTGCGATCTGTATTAACTGCTTGCATCGAAATTGTATATATCGAAGTACATTGATTATTTGCATGTCGCCAACTGCTTGCGACACCTCTTTGCAAAAAAGGCAAAGTTAGGTATTGAATAAAAATCTCTCGCTGTACATGACGCGTCAAATCAGGATAAAACTCCAAGCTTTCGACCACTGCCTCCTGAAGAGGCAAGGAATAAAACCAGTTTTCCGACCACCTAGGAAAATTAAGGAAATGTTGAGATCAGTCAAAGACAGTCTCGGCTTAAGAGTGCCGGGAATTTATACTATTCCTTGTGAATGCGGCAAGAATTACGTGGGCCAGTCTGTAAGAACCGTTGCCGACCGCTGCACCGAGCACCAGCGCCACCTGAAATACAGGTATTTGGAAAAATCAGCCGTGGCTGAACATAGCCTGCTTAACAAGCATAAGATTTTATTTGAAGAAACCAGAGTAATAGCCCACGCATCGAATTACTGGGACTCTGTGATCCGGGAAGCAGTCGAAATTAGACTTAGCGATAGTAACTTTAACAGAGACAACGGCTATGCACTTAGCAACACTTGGAAGAGTGCACTGGATAAAGAAAAATCGCAGAGAAAAACTTCCCGCACTTTACCTCCTGATTCAAGGGATGGCGCTGAAAGCAACGCGGGATAGAAACTAAATCTATGGAAGTAGAGGGCACCACTTCACTACGCGCCATATCGCTGTTGCTGTGTCGTATTCCAGCCAATAAGGAGCCGTCCTTTGCATATAAAAGTGGGAACCTCGCGAGTTCACGACCTCCCCCTTTATTAGTCCTCTCCCTCCTTCGTTCCCCCCCTTTTCGTTTTTTCCTCTCCTCCCTCCTTGTTTTTCCCCCTTCTCCAAGTTCCCCCCCCCCCCCCCCATCTGCCTTTGGATCGGGAGTGCCATATTAGCGCCGCCATTTTCGTGCAGTGTTTTACGGTGTGTTTTTCCAGTGAGTGTTCCGTGTTGTGTCTTTTGGGAAGTGTAGCGAACAGCCATCATATTGTCGCTGGGTGTGAATTTTTTTATCTCCTGCGAACAGAAACCAGACTGTCGCCATGTTTTTTAATTGTGTGTCTACTATGTTACTTGTCTGATTCCTGTGTATTTTATCAACATTGCCATCCCCTTTTGCTTTCTGTTTTAATTTTCCGCATTTTTACGCCATTTTCCACTTTAAATCACCATTTTATCGCCTGTTTTTTTTATTGTTTCTTTCTTCTTCCTTTTTTTTAAAAAAAAGTCTGTAGGCTGTAGAGCAGCGTAGTAAGCTGCTGCCCGCCCCCTTCGGGGGGATTTGAAAATCAATAAAGAAAAAAAAAGAAAAAAAAGAGTTCACGACAGTTTTAGCCCTGACTACGACCATGGAGGTAGTGGTCGAAAGCTTGGAGTTTTATCCTGATTTGACGCGGCATGTACACCGAGAGATTTTTATTCAAGAAATACGTCGCGTAAGACTTCGTAGCCGCAAAGTTAAGTATTGTCAATTTAATTTCCTGTTACGAATTCCATTAATAAGATTTGCTTCAATTGTTGTCTACCTATCCGAGAAAACAACTTCCTAGGTACCCTATATTAAACGTGTGGGCAGGATCCCACAAGACGTACCACGGCAGTAGCTTAATGTGTACGGAACTCAACCGCCAACACGTAAAACAATTTATAGTATTCGGCATAAACTGGAAGCCGACAGTACCATTTAGAATGTGCATAATGAAAGGTCTGGTCGACCAAAAACCATGAACGAGTCCAGCTTCCAGTGCTGCTGTGTTAAAACATTTTACCAGGTCACCTCAAAAAGCTGTAAAGTAGGGTGCACATGAAAACGAGATAAGCCGATCAAGCCTACGACGAATTCCGCAGGATGCAAAGTGGAAAGTGTACATTCCAAGATTGCTGCACCCTATGAAAGAGAATGATACGAATTGAAGGATGGACTACTGCGATTGTTTTGAAGGCAGGCTTCCTGAGGATGAGTGGTTTGCAGGGCGCAATTCGAACTGAACTGTACTGTAAACTGCCGCAACTGCATGTACAGGGCTGCTGAAAATCCTCATGTTCAGGTGGACAAACATGCTAATCTACCGAGTGTTTATATGTGGTGTACCGTGGTCTGTCATCGCGCGGTTTGATTGGCCCATTCTTCTTTGAAGGTAACGTAACTGGTGAGGTGTATCTTCATAAGTTGCAAACATCGATGTTACCTGCCATCCGAGAGGTGTTTGGGAATGAAAGATTTTACATATAACGAGATGGCGCTCCGCCTCACCACCATGGAGATGTCAGAGCCTACTTGTACAAAAATCTGCCTGGACGATGGGTAGGTCGACGAGGAACTGTTAAGTACGCGCCACGATCTTCGGACCTTACACCTCTTGAATTCCACCTATGGTGGACCTCGAAAAGTGAAGTTTATCAGCAGAAACCAGCTACATTTAAAGAGCTACGAGAAATCTTCGACGCGTCCTATCACACCGGCAACACTGACAGTCCAGCGGTATCGACGTTATTTGGCTGCTAATTGGGATCACTTTGAACACACAAAATGACTATCATACCGTGCACGAATTGTATCGGTGTGTTATTTTGTTCCCTTAATACTGACTATCAAATAATGTCTACATTTCTCTTAAGTTTGTCACATTCTCCTTAATGAACTTCTTTCAGTATTTTGTAAGGTATATACAGGGTGTTTCAAAAATGACCGGTATATTTGAAACGGCAATAAAAACTAAACGAGCAGCGATAGAAATACACCGTTTGTTGCAATATGCTTGAGCAACAGTACATTTTCAGGCGGACAAACTTTCGAAATTACAGTAGTTACAATTTTCAACAACAGATGGCGCTGCAAGTGATGTGAAAGATATAGAAGACAACGCAGTCTGTGGGTGCGCCATTCTGTACGTCGTCTTTCTGCTGTAGGCGTGTGCTGTTCACAACGTGCAAGTGTGCTGTAGACAACATGGTTTATTCCTTAGAACAGAGGATTTTTCTGGTGTTGGAATTCCACCGCCTAGAACACAGTGTTGTTGCAACAAGACGAAGTTTTCAACGGAGGTTTAATGTAACCAAAGGACCGAAAAGCGATACAATAAAGGATCTGTTTGAAAAATTTCAACGGACTGGGAACGTGACGGATGAACGTGCTGGAAAGTTAGGGCGACTGCGTACGGCAACCACAGAGGGCAACGCGCAGCTAGTGCAGCAGGTGATCCAACAGCGGCCTCGGGTTTCCGTTCGCCGTGTTGCAGCTGCGGTCCAAATGACGCCAATGTCCACGTATCGTCTCATGCGCCAGAGTTTCCACCTCTATCCATACAAAATTCAAACGCGGCAACCCCTCAGCGCCGCTACCATTGCTGCACGAGAGACACTCGCTAACGATATAGTGCACAGGATTGATGACGGCGATATGCATGTGGGCAGCATTTGGTTTACTGACGAAGCTTATTTTTACCTGGACGGCTTCGTCAATAAACAGAACTGGCGCATATGGGGAACCGAAAAGCCCCATGTTGCAGTCCCATCGTCCCTGCATCCTCAAAAAGTACTGGTCTGGGCCGCCATTTCTTCCAAAGGAATCATTGGCCCATTTTTCAGATCCGAAACGATTACTGCATCACGCTATCTGGACATTCTTCGTGAATTTGTGGCGGTACAAACTGCCTTAGACGACACTGCGAACACCTCGTGGTTTATGCAAGATGGTGCCCGGCCACATCGCACGGCCGACGTCTTTAATTTCCTGAATGAATATTTCGATGATCGTGTGATTGCTTTGGGCTATCCGAAACATACAGGAGGCGGTGTGGATTGGCCTCCCTATTCGCCAGACATGAACCCCTTGAGACTTCTTTCTGTGGGGACAATTGAAAGACCAGGTGTACCGCCAGAACCCAGAAACAATTGAACAGCTGAAGCAGTACATCTCATCTGCATGTGAAGCCATTCCGCCAGACACGTTGTCAAAGGTTTCGGGTAATTTCATTCAGAGACTACGCCATATTATTGCTACGCATGGTGGATACGTGGAAAATATCGTACTATAGAGTTTCCCAGACCGCAGCGCCATCTGTTGTTGAAAATTGTAACTACTGTAATTTCGAAAGTTTGTCTGCCTGAAAATGTACTGTTGTCCCAAGCATATTGCAACAAACGGTGTATTTCTATCGCTGCTCTTTAGTTTTTATTGCCGTTTCAAATATACCGGTCATTTTTGAAACACCCTGTAGATTTTCTTTTGTTTAAACGTTGCACACTCTGTGGCTTTTTGTACCACGTGGTTTGCCCGCTCATGATGTATGTGTGCCATGGTAGCTTCATCATACATCGAATGCAGTTATACAGGGTGATCCTTTGATAGTGACCGGACCAAATATCTCACGAAATAAGCATCAAACGAAAAAACTACAAAGACCGAAACTCGTCTAGCTCAAAGGGGGAAACCAGATGGCGCTATGGTTGGCCCGCTAGATGGCGCTGCCATAGGTCAAACGGATATCAACTGCGTTGTTTTTAAGTAGCAACCCCCATTTTTATTACGTATTCGTGTAGTAGATAAATAAATATGAATGTTTTATTTGGACCACTTTTTTCGCTTTGTGATAGACGGCGCTGTAATAGTCACAAACGTATAAGTACGTGGTATGACGTAACATTCCGCCAGTGCGGACGGTATTTGCTTCTTGATGCATTACCAATGTTAAAATGGACCGTTTACCAATTGATGTATGGCTATTCTGATCAAAATGCCCAACGGGCGTGTGCCATGTGAGCTACTCGGTATCCTGGACATCATCCAAGTTTCCGTTCCGTTCGCCGGATAGTTACGTTATTTAAGGAAACGGGAAGTGTTCAGCCACATGTGAAACATCAACCACGACCTGCAACAAATGATGATGCCCAAGTAGGTGTTTTAGCTGCTGTCGCGGATAATCCGCACATCAGTAGCAGACAAACTGCACGAGAATCGGAAATCTCAAAAACGTCGGTGTTGAGAATGCTACATCAACATCGATTGCACACGTACCATATTTCAATGCACCAGGAATTGCATGGCGACGACTTTGAACGTCGTGTACAGTTCTGCCACTGGGCACAAGAAAATAACGGGACGATGACAGATTTTTTGCACGCGTTCTGTTTAGCGATGAAGCGTCATTCACCAACAGCGGTAACGTAAACCGGCATAATATGCACTATTGGGCAACGGAAAATCCACAATGGCTGCGACAAGTGGAACATCAGCGACCTTGCGGGTTAATGTATGGTGCGGGAGGAAGGATAATTGGCCCCGATTTTATCGATGGCAATCTATATGGTGCAATGTATGCTGATTTCCTACGTAATGTTCTACCGATGTTACTACAAGATGTTTCACTGCATGACAGAATGGCGATGTGCTTCCAACATGATGGATGTCCGGCACATAGCTCGCGTGCGGCTGAAGCGGTAGTGAATAGCATATTTCATGACAGGTGAATTGGTCGTCGAAGCACCATACCATGACCCGCGCGTTCACCGGATCTGACGTCCCCAAATTTCTTTCTGTGGGGAAGTTGAAGGATATTTGCTATCGTCATCCACCGACAACGCCTGACAACATGCGTCAGCGCATTGTCAATGCATGTGCGAACATTACGGAAGGCGAACTACTCGCTGTTGAGAGGAATGTCGTTACACGTATTGCCAAATCCATTGAGGCTGACGGACATCATTTTGAGCATTTATTGCATTAATGTTGTATTTACAGGTAATCACGCCGTAACAGCATGCGTTCTCAGAAATGATAAGTTCACAAAGGTACATGTATCACATTGGAACAACCGAAATAAAATGTTCAAACGTACCTACGTTCTGAATTTTAATTTAAAAAACCTACCTTTTATCAACTGTTCGTCTAAAATAGTAAGCCATATCTTTGTGACTACTACAGCGCCATGTGTCACAAAGCGAAAAAAGTGGTCCAACTAAAACATTCATATTTCTTTACGTACTACACGAATATATAATACAAAATGGGGTTTCTATTTTAGAAAAACGTCAGTCGATATCCGTTTGACGTATGGCAGCGCAATCTAGCGGGCCGACCATAGCGCCATCTGGTTTTCCCCTTCAAGCTAGACAAGTTTCGTTCTTTGTAGTTTTTTCGTTTGACGCTCATTTCGTGAGATATTTGGTCCGGTCACGATCAATGGACCACCCCGTATATTTTTCTGCTCAGATATTCTAAAATTTGTTACTGAGGCCTTGCCATTATTTCCAAATAATACTGATGTTTTTACAGCAGAGTTGCACTTTGCAGCCGGTATCAAGCTATTCCACTTAATGAGAATTTTTTCTTCCCCTATTTTCCTAACTGTCACTGCAATCTGTGTCACTTACATCAGTAATTACAGTGAGCAATACGATTCGTCTGTTCCTCTGCCTACTTTTGCTGAGTTGAAGGTAAGTCAGCCGCTACAGCTGCTGAGGGAGCTGGTAGTTCATCACATAATATAAAGCGTTTTTACTTTACGTCTGACATTTTCAGGTGTCAGGATAGCTGGGTTATGCTAACATAAAAGATCAAACTTGCCCAATGCACGCAAATCAGCTACAAACTTAGTTGCTTCCACATTTTGCATGTGGATTCCCGTTTTGACACAGCTTAGCAGGTTGATGCTTTTCAGATAAACTAATGCCTATTATTAAAGCGTTCGGCAAAGTAAGTTGCTTCCATTGTGCTGTCATATTTCCTTAATGGTGTAGTCAGATAAATATGAAATGGTTCAAATGGCTCTGAGCACTATGGGACTTAACATCTGAGGTCATCAGTCCCCTCCACCTTGAACTACTTAAACCTAGCCGGCCGCGGTGGTATACTGGTTCTAGGCGCGCAGTCCGGAACCGCGGTACTGCTACGGTCGCAGGTTCGAATCCTGCCTCGGGCATGGATGTGTGTGATTTCCTTAGGTTAGTTAGGTTTAATTAGTTCTAAGTTCTAGGCGACTGATGACCTCAGAAGTTAAGTCGCATAGTGCTCAGAGCCATTTGAACCATTTTCTACTTAAACCTAATTAACCTAAGGACATCATACACATCCATGCCCGAGGCATGAATTCGAGTGTCTAAATGTAATATATGAGGGGCATTTAAGTTCACTGCATGTTAGGATACAGATTTGTATGTTATTCGAATTTAATCAAAGAAAATTTAATCAAAGATCAGGAGGCTTGTAGCTCCGAACAATTTACTTCTTCTCCAGGTATTTCCCACGGTCCTAGTTCCACTTCCATAGAACAGTGTGCTTCAGACGTAAATTCTCGGAAAATACTGTCCCAAATTACAGACTGTATTTGATAGTAGTAGAGTTTTTTTAATGAAGAATGCTCTGTTTTCCTGTTCTGATGCGCTTCTTAAGCCCTTCTTGCTTGATATGTACGGTGTTACTTTATTTCCATGTTTTCAGATTTCGTTCGCATCGTCTGCGTCTGCGTTTCCACTTTCGATTCTAAGTTTCGCTATTTCCTCTTTATTTGATCTATTGTAAATCATTATTCTTTGCTCAATCGACTGTTGATTACATTTATCAGGTCTTGTAACTTTTGTCATTTCCATAAAAGATATCATTGTCAGCAGCGTATCTTGTCACTGATATCCTTTTACCCTAAATGTGATGCAACTTCTGAACTTCTTATTCATTCCGTTCACTGCTTCCTAGATTAACAATTTGAACAGTAACGGATAAAAGCGCGCCCCTGCATTGCGCAATCTTTGAAACGCGCATTCTTTTTGTGCTCTTCCATTCTTCTTGTTCTCCCAACGTTTATCTACATATTGCATCTTACCCATCTCTCCCTATGTCGTAATATTTAGAACATCGCAGGTCCCACATAACGTGGAAAATATTCCGCCGATGTTCCGAAGTTGTTACACACATCAACAAGCTGAGATTTTAACATAAAAATAATTTCGGCAATCTGCTGTTACATCAAGCATTGACGCTAGTCACTTCTAGAAGTTAAAGAAAGGAACTAAAGAGAACGTTTTCAATCTCTTCTCAACAGCGAGAGATCGTGAAGTTACGCTGTACATGATTTTGCAATACACACTCTACTGGTAAACGTAGTAATTGCACCAATTTTAGATAGATTACAGTTAACTGGTGGACCAGTGTCAGTTTTCCGGGCTGTTAATCACTGAAAAATTTTGTGAGTGGTCACGTGCTTCGTTTCAACCCGCGATACAAGTTGAAAAAGACATAATCCTTCCACAGTTGATCACTGTCCTGTAGCACTCCATTTACGTTTTCATAAATTCCAAGTCCCGATCAGTGGAACGGAAACATACATATCCTGACTGGGCAAAATCCACAGCTTTCGTTTGCTGCCGAAGCGACTGTCTAGCTACAGGCGTTTTTCCCTGTAATTTGGACGCTCTGTCTGTAGTGTTATTGACGTTGCGGACGCGTGTTGCAGTCCTCAATTTGTTCCTCTAGAGGCCATCTACAAACCCTTTAAATTTGTGATTACTTTTGTTATACCGTGTATCTCTCTCTCTCTCTCTCTCTCTCTCTCTCTCTCTCTCTCTCTCTCTCTCTCAGTGTGTGTGAGTGTGATGTGTGTGTGTGTGTGTGTGTGTGTGTGTGTGTGTGTGTGTGTGTGTGTGTGTTTTTGTGTGCATGTGCGTGGTGGACACGCGCGCGCATTTACGTTCAATCACAGCTTTGAAACGTCTGGAGCAATTTCTACCATACTGGGTACATATATAACGCAATATCTGCACAAATAACGCGTGTTTCAAAAAAAGATTCATCAGATTTCACAAGATTACAGGATTTCTCATACGTACCTGCTGGGTTTTAGGAAACGAGGGTATAAAAATGCGAGACAAATAGAATACTTATTTAAATAAAAATGAATTTGTAACGTACCATGTTGCTAAAAACTGTCAAGTCTCATAAGATTCCTGACACCGTATGGCTAGCCCTGAAAATTAGGGATTGTGAATTTTTAACAGCCATGAAAATATTTGTAAACTTTGAAATAGAAAACATGCGGCGCACGAAATATAGACTGAAGCGCTGAAGAAACTGGTATATGTATGCGTATTCAAATACAGAGATATGTAAACAGGCAGAATATGGCGCAGCGGTCGGCAACGCCTATATAGGCCAACATGTGTCTGTCGCAGTTGGTAGATCGGTTACTGCTGCTACAACTGCTACTATGGCAAGTTATCAGGATTTAAGCGAGTTCGAACGTGCGCACGAGCGATGGGACACAGCAAAAAATGGTTCAAATGGCTCTGAGCACTATGGGTCATCAGTCCCCTAGAACTTAGAACTACTTAAACCTAACTAACCTAAGGACATGACACTCATCCATGCCCGAGGCATGATTCGAACTTGCGACCGTAGCGATCGCGTGGTTCCAGACTGAAGCGCCTAGAACCCCTCGGAGGGACAAAGCATCTCCTAGATAACGATGAAGTGGGCATTTTCCCATATGACCATTTGGCGAGTGTACCTTGAATATCAGGAATCGGATAAAACATCAAATCACCAACCTCGCTGCAGTCGGGAAAAAGATGCTGCAAGAACTAGACCAACGAGGACTGAAGAGACTCGTTCAGCGTGACATAAGTGCAACCCTTCAGCAAATTGCCGCAAATTTCAGTGCTGGGCCATCAACAAGTGTCAGTGTGCGAACATTTCAACGAAAAATCATCCATATGGGCTTTTGGAGCCGAAGACCAACTCGTGTGCTCTTGATGACTGCACGACACAAAGCTTTACGCCTCGTCTCAGCCCGTCAGCACCGACATTGGAGTGTTGATGACTGGAAACATGTTGCCTGGTCGGACGTGTGTCGTTTCAAAATGTATCGAGCGGACGGACGTAGACAGGTATGGAGACAACCTCATGAATCCATGGACGCTGCATGCCAGCAGAGGAATGTTCAAGCTGGTGGAGGCTCTGTAACAGGGAGTGGTGTGTGCAGTTAGAGTCATATGGGACCCGTGATACGTCTAGCAACGACTCTGACGGGTGACACGTACGTGAGCATCCTGTCTGATGATCTGCATCCATTGATGTCCATTGTGCATTCCGAAGGACTTGGTCAGTTGCAACAGGACAATGCGACGCCCCACACGTCCAGAATTGCTACAGAGTGGCTCCGAGAACACTCTGCTGAGCTTAAACACTTCCTCTGGCCACCCAGCTCTCCAAGCATGAACATTATTGAGTATATCTGGGATGCCTTGCGACGTGCGGTTCAGAGGAGCTCTCCACCCCCTCGTACACTTACGGATTTATGGAGAGCCCTGTAGGATTAGTGGTCAGTTTCCTCCAGCAGTACTTCAGACATTACGTCATACCGAGCGAGATGGCGCAGTGGTTAGACACTGGACTCATTCGGGAGGACGACGGTTCAATCCCGCGTCCGGCCATCCTGATTTAAGTTTTCCGTGATTTCCCTAAATCGCTCCAGACAAATGCCGGGATGGTTCCTTTGAAAGGGCACGGCCGACTTCCTTCCCCGTCCTTCCCTAATCCGATGAGACCGATGACCTCGCTGTCTGGTCTCCTTCCCCAAACCAACCATCACATCACGTCGTGTTGCGGCAATTCTGCGTGCTCGCAGGGGCCATACACTGTATTAAACAGGTGTACCAGTTTCTTTGGCGCTTCACTGTGTAACAGGAGGTGGACTATTCATCCATCAGCTGGTATATAGTGTTTCAGTAAGGAGGTGAACTACTCACACATCGATCACGTGATGCATTTTCCTCATGTTTATTGTTTGTAACTTACAATAAGCTTCATAGCTACTATAAATTCACTACCACATATCTTCAGGCCTTTTTGAATAGTGTATGGATCTGTTTGTGGCAAGGAGAAATTATTTTATACTTTTTAGTACAATCTAAAAATGTGGTATATTAAAAATTTATTTTATTTTAAATATTTATTTTCTCCTTCGTAGTAGAAATTTTCCAGTCATTTCACACATTTTGATGACATTACAACAGGGAGACATGAGAAATTTTATGTTTATTCTTGTTACTCGCTCAACCAATATATTTTTCGCTCTACGTAGATCTCGCAAAAAGACCGTGAAAGTACAAATGAGAGAGATGCGAGATCACACTGAGGCTTATCAGCAACTGAACTGTCCTTCCTGTGAAGCATTCATGTCTGGAACAGGAAAAAGTGGGAAAGGGCAGTGTTACACACCAAGCGAGAAAGCGAGTTAATTTTGCGCTGTCAGAGAGTTCGGATGTAGGTTTAATATTTCAAGTCTCTAGCTCATCGGGAATCAATTGCAAAATGTACCGAACAGAGAGAAAAGAAAGACAAGAAAGCGATCTAATAAAAACGTGGTAAAAATGACACTTATTGGCGGACAGAGTATCTCTCGAAGTTGCGATCCGTAATAAGCGCCATTGTGTAGCTGCCGCAGAGTGACAGGCGTGTAAGAACTAGTGGATGAATCATCTGTTCCGAGTTGTCGCATGGAATGAGTTTGCACCTGCAGATAGGCAACCCGGTGAACATATTTCCCAAGTGGACCTTCCCAGACAATTCTATGTCAATAGATCCACTGACGTTCTGACATATGCCATGTCACAAATAGTACCCATATTGAGCACGTGTAATGTCAGTTAAAAGCTGGTCATCTGTATGTCTCGTCTTCATGCAGACGTCTTCTGAAACAACATATGTACTTTTCAATAACCAAACTCGTAGGATAGGCGTTCCAGAAATATTGCGACAAAATTGAACAGGTCGTAGTGAGTGTTTGTGGAACAAATCGAGGATAGTAACCTGCACCTGGAAACATCATCCAACGACGGTACAGGGCGTCGAAGTTGTAGGCGCTGGCGCCTGACACTAGACTACCCCTTCGGCAGCAAACATGACTTTGTACACTGACTGACCGAAGGCGGAACGTCTGGTATTGCTGTCTGTTTCTCCGCGATCGCGACTAATTGTCACAATCGCCAGTGGGGAAGGTGAACCTAGCTGCTGCGTAGACAAACCTTGTCTCCCATGAATGTGATCAGGTATCATTTGTAAGAATCTGAGGATGACGTGGATAACTAAGGCTCAGATAAATGTCTTGAACCTGTTCACGAACACAAGTGCGCTTCGAAAGTTGGTGTTAATGAGATAATGTGAATATTTATTTAAGACAGTAAACAGTGTTAAATTGTGACCATTACCGTAGTTTACATGAATCTGTGTGACAGGGTGATGGTAGAACTGCAAGTGGCATCCTTAACATAATTTACACACTGGAGTTACGTGCTGAAATTAATTTTATACTGTGCTGTATCACAAATTAATTTTTGGCATAATTATACTTTATTATTGCACTAATTGTTAATGCAAATCTTAGTATCAAAAACTGAAACAATTTGGAGCTTCCGCCGACCGGAGTGGCCGTGCGGTTCTAGGCGCTACAGTCTGGAACCGAGCGACCGCTACGGTCGCAGGTTCGAATCCTGGCTCGGGCATGGATGTGTGTGCTGTCCTTAGGTTAGTTAGGTTTAATTAATTCTAAGTTCTAGGCGACTGATGACCTCAGAAGTTAAGTCGCACAGTGCTGAGAGCCATTTGAACCAATTTGGAGCTTTCAAAAATCTATTTTTGAGAGGTTTCTGAGTAAGTTTTCGTTGATTCGCCCAGCGAGTAAACAGCAGTAATTAAATGGTAACCCATATTGAGTTTGCTCATTTTGCAAGTAAAAAAATGTTAAATAATCATTGACGAATCTTTAAGAATAAAATTATGGGTAGAACGAACAAAGTTTAAAAATATATATTTACTTGTTATTTGGAAACAATGTCTTTCATGAATAAAAACATCACATTGCATGTGACTGAAATGTCTTATTTATGAGATTTTATTGAAACTTTACTGTGAAATTCCTCAAAATAACCAAGTTGTTCCTCACCATTGATTACGCCGAGGTCTTCAAATATGACTGAAACTATGAATAATTCATGACAGCTATACTGTTTGTGTGCACTGGTGGAAGTTAGTGCACTACATAAAATCCACCTTCGCGAGAATTGAGATTAGATATGACAGCTACATTTCATACACAGCAATGTATGATCTAAAGTGCACAAAATGAAGATTCATAGCTAATCCAATGCGAATTTTGTGCATTGGGATACGTAATAATGAAATGTCGCAATAACTACGACCATTAGCAAAATGACAAGTAATTCATCACAAGAATGATACATGAGGCTATAAGAAACGAAAGATTCACAAATTTTCTCCAAACTGTTTCAATGAAATCGTATGATAATGATTTCAGAGTAGTAGAAGTGGGTGCGCCTTGGTTCTGGGAGTGTAGAACGTCGGCAACCTGCCGTTCTGAAGCAGGTGAAGGTTATTTCGTTCTTTCCCGCTAGCCAGGTGGGATCTATCTGCTGTGGGGATTGCTGCCACCTGGCTGCAACAGTGGGCAGCTCCATTAGATAACAGGGGGAAACTCTTTATGCTGCTTCACTGTGGTCTCTTCTACATGGGGAACCTGCGTTCTTTCAGTGTATACCGGGGCTGGCCATGGTACGCCAAACTGTGTGCGAACCGGAATGTTTGGGTACAGAGCGACATTTCATTTAGCATTGCGATGCGGCATTTTCGGTCGGCTCATCACTCTCCAGTTTGGCAGAATCGTGATATCAGCGCTGTATACCCTTCACTGTTTGATCGTGGTATGATGAACGTTCACAGGTCCAGTGGCTGTTTGCGCGAAAAGATGCAGTCCAGCGATCTATCGTCACAAGCCTTTAAAAATGAACGGGAATGACAACAGGCAGGGGTCAGAGTTCTCCGTACCTATTACGCAGTTGTGAAATCGACGGGCACTGCAAATTTGATATGAAATGACATTACAGTACCTAGCAGAAAGAATTTAAAGATTTTGTTGACAACGAAAGAACAAAAGTCACACTGATCGACAGACAGAATTCATAATTATGTACATCAAGAAACACTTTGTGCTAAATTTGCAGGCCCGGAGCACGTGCAGATACTGGTGGTGCGAAGAAAAAGGTTAGAGAAGCCCTTTATTTGTGATTTTATCGAAGTGGAGCTAAATGAAGATCAACAGATGATCCAATGATTCAGGAGAAGGCAATTTTATTTTGAAAATAATTAGATGAAGGAGAAGATAGTTTTTCTGCTAGTTCTATGTTTGAGTTTATATGACAACATTATTTGTAAAACGAACTGGAGGTCATAATTTAACCGATGAAATAATTTTGTTTGCTGTAGTAATTCTGTCAACGTCAACTTCTGAATTATTAAATAAAAGGTCCCTAAAATTGTTACTCTTCGTCTAATTCTTCTTTTCCGAAATTCGAGGTCTACCCAGTCCCAATAAACCTCGTAGTATAGAGGATTTACTGTATTCAGTTTTCTAATGGAGAGATGGAAGGGGAATCAAGATAGGAATTAAAATTCAAGGTGAAAGGATCAATGATAAGATTCGCTGATGACAATATTACGCTCACCAAAAGTGAAGAAAACTTAGAGGATCTGTTGAATGGAATGAGTACGGAATACAGACAGAGTAAATGGAAGAAAGTCGAGAAGCAGCAGGCATGATAACAGCGATAAACTTAACAACAGAGCTGGGGATAACGGGTAGATGAAGTAAAGGCATTCTGCTACCTAGGTAGCAAACTACCCCTAGACGGATGAACCAAGGAGGACATGAAAAGCAGACTAGCTCTGACAAAAATGGCATTCCTGGCCAAGAGAAGTGTACTAGTAACAAACACACGCCTTAATTCTTAGGAAGAAATATCTGGGAATGTACGTCTGGATCACAACTATGTACGGCTGTGGGCACGGACCGTGGGAAAATTACAACAGAAGGAAATAGAAACATTTCAGATGTGCTGCTACAGTCGAATGTTAAAAATTAGGTGGACTGGTAAGGTAAGGAATGACATTCTCCGCAGACTCGGTGACAAACAAAAAAACTCACAAGATGGACAGGAAGATAGGACGCCTTTTAAATCACCATAACCAGCCGGGGTGACCGAGCGGGTCTAGGCGCTACAGTTTGGAACCGCGCGACCGCTATGGTCGCAGGTTCGAATCCTGCCTCTGGCATGGATGTGTGTGATGTCCTCAGGTTAGTTAGGTTTAATTAGTTCTAAGTTCTAGTGGACCTGATGACCTTAGAAGTTCAGTCCCATAGTGCTCAGAGCCATTTTAAAGCACCAGAGAATAACTTCCGTGGTAGTATATGGGGTTGTAGGAGCCAAACACTGTAGAGGCAGACAGAGATTGGAACACATCCAGCAAATGATTGAGGACGTAGGTTGCGACTGCTGCTCTGAAACAGCAGAGGAATTCGTGGTGGGGCGCCTCAAACCAGTCAAGAGACTGGGGGGGAGGGGGGGGGGAGGGGGGGCGAAATTGGAGATGGAGAGGGAGACATAGATATGAATGCAGTATGCAGGCTCAAAAGAATCTCGTTTGTAATAGCGCTTTATTGGCACAGGCTTTTGTGGCGAGCTGTATCAGACCAGTCTTAGAACAGAAGACCGCAACAACAACAAGAACAACAACGACGACGACGACATAGGTATAAATGTGTAACTAGTCAATGCGAGATGATGAACTGGTAATGAAATAATTAAGACTCTTCAGATGGATAGAGGAAACCAATCGCTCCAGATTTTCGGGTAAATGGAACTCACGATGAGGTCATTTCCCCAGCTGCTCTCCACGCGGAAACGCAAGTTGCAAAAGCGTGTCCACGTGCTCCGCTCCTGGCGTTACGCGTAACAGAAACTCGGGCCGAAATAGCGCGGGCGGTCACAGTAACAACAAACAGAGCGGCAGGCAGGAATGCTAGACGTGTGTCGTGGCCTAGCAAGGGCGGCGCGCGCCTCGGTGGTTGACCTGGATACGGCGGCTGCCGTGCCGTTTGTTTGGACAGCGAGCAGCTGTTTGCGTAACCGGCCGGCCTTTACCTCGCCTGCCCGGTCAGCGGCTCGGCAGAGGCAGGTGCACTTCCGCCGAGCTGGCTTCACTCCCAATTAAGCTGCGGCTCCATCCCGCACCGAGCCCAGAGTACTCATCTCGCCCTGCCCCGATAACGAGACCGGTGGCTCGGAATACGGCTGCTGCACCCAGCCCAGCACTTTGAGACGAGCGCGTTCGCTTAACGGATATTCGTGGAAGCTGACGTGCGTCCCACGACTCGAGTCATCAAGTTACGCCACGTACTGCCGCCCTCTGGTCAATAGCTATGCATGTTGCATTACATGACGTACCCTCTTCGTTATACGCTTCCCTAGTGAGGCAATTCTCGAGGATGTGAGACACGACGAGAAAACAAAAAATGTTATACGTACACGCATATATGCACATACATACGTACATACATACATACACACAGAGGTTAGAATACGCATCTGTTAAATTCCTTCTTCACACACACATCCATGCCCGAGGCAGGATTTGACCCTGCGACCGTAGCGGTCGCGCGGTTCCAGACTGTAGCGCCTAGAACGGCTCGGCCATAACACATTATAGTTTGGATTCCGGGAGGGTTGGTGGTGGTGGTGGTGGCGGTGGTGGTGCTAAGTTCCTATGGGACCAAACTGCTCATGTTATCGGTCCCTAGGCATACACACTACTTAATCTAACTTAATCTAACTTATGCTACGGACAACACACACAACTATGCCCGAGGGAGGACTCTAACCTCCGACGGGGAGAGCCGAGTGAACCGTGGCAAGGCGCCCAAGGACGTGCAGCTACCCCGCGTGGCCAGAATGGCTGCTCATCAAATAGTATACAGCTTACATAATAAAATATCACCAGCTGGCATTTTTTGTGATGTTTTCAAGGCATTTGATTGCGTAGATCATGTTACGTGCTTAGAAAAACTCAAACTTTTCGGAATTGGTGGCTTTACACACAGCTTGTTTGAATCGTGCTTAGAATGCAAAAGGTTGTGCTAAATAATTAAAATAATGTCTGATTGATGGGAATTTTTAGTGACTCGAGATAAATCACAAAAGGGATCCCATAGGGTTTAATATTGAGTCCACTCCTATTCCTCCTGTGTCTGAAAACAACACAGAAAAACTTTAAGGATATATTCCTTACACTAAAACAAGAAGAAAACACATACCTTAAGAGATATGAGCACTTGTTCATCTTCGATACTGTGAAACACATCTCTTTTACAGCAACCTCTTTGCTTTTCATATTTTGGGAGGAGATAATATGGACCAAAATAAGGAAAAAAAGTCTAGTAAACAAGCATAACTTAAGAGCTATGAGCACTTGTTCGATAGAAGGCATGTGTTTCGCACTAGCGAAGATGAACAAGTGTTTTTAGACCACATGTTTACTAGACATTCTTTCTTGTTTTGGTCAATAGCCGGCCGGAGTGGCCGAGCGGTTAAAGGCGCTACAGTCTGGCTGGCTCTGAGCACTATGGGACTCAACTGCTGTGGTCATAAGTCCCCTAGAACCTAGAACTACTTAAACCTAACTAACCTAAGGACATCACACACATCCATGCCCGAGGCAGGATTCGAACCTGCGACCGTAGCGGTCGTGCGGTTCCAGACTGTAGCGCCTTTAACCGCTCGGCCACTCCGGACGGCCGCTACAGTCTGGAACCGCACGACCGCTACGGTCGCAGGTTCGAATCCTGCCTCGGGCATGGATGTGTGTGATGTCCTTAGGTTAGTTAGGTTTAAGTAGTTCTAAGTTCTAGGGGACTTATGACCACAGCAGTTGAGTCCCATAGTGCTCAGAGCCATTTGACCCATTTTTTTTTTTTTTGGTCAATACTTCCTCCTCCCAAAAATGGAAGTCAAAGACCTTGCAGTATAAGAAATACCAAGAATAGTAGCAAAGATGAACAAGTGTTAACACCTCTTAAAGTATAGCCCGTGTTGACTAGACTTTTTTACTTATTTCTGTATAAGGAACCTGTCCCTAAAGATTGTTGGTGTTTTTTGAGATTACCCTGGCAAGCCTCCCTCGTCTATACAAATTCTCATTGCCGCCCCTGTCTACTTTAAATTCCTCCTTGCACAAGGGGCATAAATTTTCACTCACCGCTTCGATCTCTATACATAAAGTCATGTCTGTATGAGACCATAAAGTCTCTGAAATCGTGTCATTTCATATGTACAGTTTAGGTGTAAAATAAATTTTAAGATCGCACCATTTTGAGATCTCCCGTTTCACGGTAAGTAAACAGCGGTGCTCATGGCAGTTTTTCGAAAACTCCCCTAGGTGATGAAGGACGTCCACAAAGCCGAAAATGCAGCGCGTTCTTGAGGACCACAGTCAAACATCCTAGTTGCCAACGTACCAGTTCCCCGCAGCCGTTGTTGCAGTCGGACGAAAATGATTTGTGACCCCATAATTACAACAGAGACTAACGACGAGTAGCAGGGTAGACGGGTTACTGGTTCAATTTTGATATCAAATTGATATGCAAAATAATTAAATTGATAAATTAATCACCCCCTACCCCCCACCACCACACCTCCCCCTGACCACACCCACCGTCACGCCCACATGACATCTCGTGTTTACCTAAGCCTGCAAGTGGGCCCTTCCCCCAACCTACCCTATTGACGGGAATTTCGAATTTTGGTGGAAATATCGAATTTTGGAGGCAATTCCGAATTTTCGCTGTACAAATCTATTGTCAGTTCATACAGATACGAAAAGGGGGTCGCTATACTTTCAACTACCTAGTTTCAAGTACTTTTAAAGGTCATCCGACTACCCATTTTTCACATCCGAAATACGTTCCATGGGTCATTGTATATAGGAAATGTGGCTGCACGATCCGTTACAGCCATGCTGATAAGATGCCTGTCATCACGACTGCTAGTGTTAGGAGGCCGGCCGCCGCGGTGGTCCAGCGGTTCTGGCGCTGCAGTCCGGAACCGCGGGACTGCTACGGTCGCAGGTTCGAATCCTGCCTCGGGCATGGGTGTCTGTGATGTCCTTAGGTTAGTTAGTTTAAGTAGTTCTAAGTTCTAGGGGACTTATGACCTAAGATGTTGAGTCCCATAGTTCTCAGAGCCATTTGAACCATTTTTTAGGAGGCCGTTGGGATCCAGCACGACGTTCCGTATTACACTCCTGAACCCACTGATTCCATATTCTGCTAACAGTCACTGGATCGCGACCAACGTGAGCAGCAATGTCGCGATACGATAAACCGCAATCGAGATAGGCTACAATCCGACCTTTATCAAAGTCAAAAACGTGATGGTACGCATTTCTCCTCCTTACACAAGGCATCACAACAATGTTTCACCAGGCAATGCCGGTCAACTGCTGTTTGTGTATGAGAAATCGGTAGGAAACTTTCCTGATGTCAGCAAGATGTAGGTGTCGCCACCGGCGCCAACCTTGTGTGAATGCTCTGAAAAGCTAATCATTTGCATACCACAGCATCTTCTTCCTGTCGGTTAAATTTCGCGTCTGTAACACGTTATCTTGGTGGTGTAGCAATTTTAATGGCCAGTAGTGTATGTCCCTGTATATTGTTTGATATTCGTCAATTTGTCCTAAGGTGCTTCTGAGCTCGACCGAACACACGGTCTGCCGGGAGAAAGCTATGGCCTCTTACTGGAAATGTCAAATTTATTTCCTCTAATTGTGCAGGTAATTTGTTGACAAGCCGAAACATGATGGTGTGTATGATGTGGGAATTTTTGTTTTGACCCCCACATTCTTGTTCCGTCCAGTGCCAACGAATCCAAGTAATGCAGGAGTGCTGAACCAATCTCTGTAGCCCCTCTGCCGCCTACGTCCTCGGTCCATTGATAAAACATTGGGTTCCTCGAGGCCAATTCGACCAAACAAAGAGTATAGAAACTGATTTGTCGTGCATAAAATGATTCTTGGGTAGGTGTTCATGGCAGAGGCTGGATTTGTTGTAAGTGTAAACAGAGTGACACTGAATCAGGATCACTGGTTTTACATACGTTATAACATGCCTTCGCACGTAAGGTATGTACTCGTTTCTCCATCATTAAGATTCTTTTCCTATCAGGATCGGTTGCATCGTTTATTTTTTATGCTAGTACAATGCATGCACTGCAAACATCAGACGAAGGCGACCAAAAACCAATATTAAACGACTGCGTAAATACCGCAAACATAAACCTCTTTATCTGCAAATGTGGAGGAACCGAATCGTTGCATAGTTTCTGTACTTTCCTTTAGTTTAGCTCACAGGACAAATAAATACGTTTAGATTTACGTCTGTTATAGTGGATCTCGGTTACCAGAAGTTTACCTAAAAATTCTCTAAATTTTGCCTTCTTCTCAGCTGAATTTACGGACTCCCTGTCCCCACCTCGTCCTTCTTTAGGAATCCGTCCCTCACACACTGTCTTAGCTATTGCATGCACCCTATCCTTTTAGACAGAAATCACCTTCATGGACAATTCCTTACACACAGGTGTATTTTGTCTTACATCTCTTAGGTGGCACGTGGTACTAAACGCACGTCCCCTCCTTTCCTTTCCTGGTGATACTCTACTTTCTCTTCGCCGTCGTGGTGCAAGGGCTGCAATTACACGAGTAAGAACACGTCCTGCGCCACTTTTGAATGATTCTTATAATACCTTTCCCTGTTTCGAAGAAGATACTTCATCGATATTCTTTGAACATTGTAAACGCACAGTTCAACGAAACCCGACGTCGTAATTTCACAGAATGGGCATATGATTAGTGAAACTGAACAGTTCAAATTTCTAGGTGTTCAGATGGATAGTAAACAGTCGTGGAGAGCGCACATTCAAGATCTTGTTCAAAGAATTTAAGGTGCCATTTTTGGTATCCTTGTATCTGTAGTAAGTGATAGTTCGACACGAAAAATAGTCTACTTTGCTTATTTTCATTCGGTTATGACGTATGGTATTATATTTTGGTGTAACTCTTCCCAATCTCAAAGGATATTTTTGGCTCAGAAACGGGCTGTTCGGGCAATAACTGGTAGAAGTTGGGGAACCTCTTGTCGGCCCCTGTTCATTAGTTTGGGTATTCTGGCATTGGCCTCTCAATATACAGGGTGGCCCATTGATCGTGACCGGGCCAAATATCTCACCAAACAAGCGTCAAACGAAAAAACCACAAAGAACGAAACTTGTCTAGCTTGAAGGGGGAAACCAGATGGCGCTATAGTTGGCCAGCTACATGGCGCTGCCATTGGTCAAACGGATAGCAACTGCGTTTTTTTTAAGTAGAAACCCCCATTTTTTATTACATATCTATCACAAAGCGAAAAAAGTGGTCCAACTAAAACATTCATATTTCTTTACGTACTACACGAATATGTAATAAAAAATGGGGGTTCCTATTAAAAAAACGCAGTTGCTATCCGTTTGACCTATGGCAGCGCCATCTAGCTGGCCAACCATAGCGCCATCTGGTTTCCTCCTTCAAGCTAGACGAGTTTCGTTCTTTGTAGTCTTTTCGTTTCATGCTTATTTCGTGAGATATTTGGACGGTCACCAACAATGGACCACCTGTATATTTTCTTTACTATAGTTTCTTGGCAACAATATCAGTTTATTCCCAGAAATCAGCAGCTCTCGCTCAGTTAATACTAGCTAGAAATCAAATCTGCATTTGGATCGCACTTCCTTGCCTCTCGTGCAGAAACGTGTGTAGTATACTGCTGCATCCATTTTCAGTAAGCCACCAGGAGAATTCATATATCTTCGCAGTAATCCAAGCGCTTTCAAATGGAAACTGCAGAGTTTTCTCATGGGTCTCTCCTTCTATTCTGTCGAGGAGTTTCTTGAAACATTAAGCCGATTCCTATGTTATATTATTGATTGCGTTTACATAAACTTATGGCTTGTCTTTTTTTGGATTCATAAACATTTTATCTTATCTGTTATTACTTTTATGCTGTAATTTCATAGACTGACGTGTTCCACGACCCTTGAGATTTTCTCCTCAATTTACTCCTACGGAACTAGACGTTGTTGTTGTTGTGGTCTTCAGTCCTGAGACGGGTTTGATGCAGCTCTCCATGCCACTCTATCCTGTGCAAGCTTCTTCATCTCCCAGTACCTACTGCAGCCTACATCCTTCTGAATCTGCTTAGTGTACTCATCTCTTGGTCTCCCTGTACGATTTTTACTCTCCACGCTGCCCTCCAATGCTAAATTTGTGATCCCTTGATGCCTCAGAACATGTCCTACCAACCGGCCCCTTCTTCTAGTCAAGTTGTGCCACAAACTTCTCCCCAATTCTATTCAAAACCTCCTCATTAGTTATGTGATCTACCTATCTAATCTTCAGCATTCTTCTGTAGCACCACATTTCGAAAGCTTCTATTCTCTTCTTGTCTAAACTATTTATGGTCCATGTTTCACTTCCATACATGGCTACACTCCATACAAATACATTCAGAAACGACTTCCTGACACTTAAATCTATACTCGATGTTTCTCTTCTTCAGAAACACTTTCCTTGCCATTGCCAGTCTACATTTTATATCCTCTCTACTTCGACCATCATCAGTTATTTTGCTCCCCAAGTGCCTCATTTCCTAATCTAATTCCCTCAGCATCACCCGACTTAATTCGACTACATTCCATTATCCTCGTTTTGCTTTTGGTGATGTTCACCTTATACCCTCCTTTCAAGACACTGTCCATTCCGTTCAAATGCTCTTCCAAGTCCTTTGCTGTCTCTGACAGAATTACAATGTCATCGGCGAACCTCAAAGTTTTTATTTCTTCTCCATTGATTTTTATACCTACTCCGAACTTTTCTTTTGTTTCTTTTACTGCTTGCTCAATATACAGATTGAATAGCATCGGGGAGAGGCTACAGCCCTGTCTCACACGCTTCCCAACCACTGCTTCCCTTTCACGTCCCTCGACTCTTATAACTGCCATCTGCTTTCTGTACAAATTGTAAAAAGCTTTTCACTCTTTGTATTTTACCCCCGCCACCTTCAGAATTTGAAAGAGAGTATTCCAGTCAACATTGTCAAAAGCTTTCCCTAAGTCTACAAATGCTAGAAACGTAGGTTTGCCTTTCCTTAATCTTTCTTCTAAGATAAGTCGTAAGGTCAGTATTGCCTCACGTGTTCCAACATTTCTGCGGAATCCAAACTGATCTTCCCCGAGGTCGGCTTCTACCAGTTTTTCCATTCGTCTGTAAAGAATTCGCATTAGTATTTTGCAGCTGTGACTTATTAAACTGATAGTTCGGTAATTTTCACATCTGTCAACGCCTGCTTTCTTTGGGAGTGGAATTATTACATTCTTCTTGAAGTCTGATAAAATTTCGCCTGTCTCATACATCTTACTCACCAGATGGTATAGTTTTGTCAGGACTGGCTCTCCCAAGCCTGTCAGTAGTTCTAATGGAATGTTGTCTACTCCCGGGGCCTTGTTTCGACTTAGGTCTTTCAGTGCTCTGTCAAACTCTTCACGCAGTATCATATATCCCATTTGAGCTTCATCTACATCCTCTTCCATTTCCATAATATTGTCCTCAAGTACATCGCCCTTGTATAGACCCTCTATATACTCCTTCCACATTTCTGCTTTCCCTTCTTTGATTAGAACTGGGTTTCCGTCTGAGCTCTTGATATTCGTACAAGTGGTTCTCTTTTCTCCAAAGGTCTCTTTAACTTTCCTGTAGGCAGTATCTATCTTACCCCTAGTGAGATAAGCCTCTACATCCTTTGTCCTCTAGCCATCCCTGCTTAGACGTATAAAATAAGAAAAATAATAAAGTTAACGGAGGCTCAGGGCACAGCGAATTAGTTCACCTCACATGAAAAGTCGTCTTTTCTGCTTGGCTCAGCGACAGTACGAGCCACTGAGGAGAGCGTGAAAGAAAAATGCGAAATCGCTTCTCCCATGGCCGTCTCGAGGAAACAACAGCGTTGTATTGAGGAAGAGTGACGACTCTGGAGCAGCAGACGTGTAAATAAATGTAGCGTGACACGGATAGCGGGGTAGGGGGATGACTGATGGAGGCGCTGGGCGCCGCAGAATCCACCCCCTGTGTGGGGGGCGTGCCGCTACGGTCTGCGTGACAACGGGCCAGCTTCATTCGGCTGCTGTGACGTCACAATTTATGGACGCTGCGCCTCTCGCAATCCCTCACAGGTGAAACATTGGTCACGGGGGACCCCCCCTTCCCTGTGCGAGGCAGAATGGCGGGTGTCTGGAAAATTCCATCCTCAGGAGAAGACACCAAAGAGAGGGAAATACTACCTACACTGACAGGAAGGTTAGTGTTGCACCTCGAAGCACCAGCCCGATATTTATCAGACTTTGTGGAGATTTTTATTACGTAATTTGTATGAAACGATTAACCTTTCAGCCGGCCGGAGTGGCCGAGCGGTTCTAGGCGCTACAGTCTGGAACCGTGCGACCACTACGGTCGCAGGTTCGAATCCCGCCTCGGTCATGGATGTGTGTGATGTCCTTAGGTTAGTTAGGTTTAAGTAGTTCTAAGTTCTAGGGGATTGATAACCTGAGATGTTAAGTCCCATAGTGCTCAGAGCCATTTGAACCATTAACCTTTCATCCATTTTTCACGTACTGTCCATCATCAGCATCAGTATATACGAGATGTGACACCCACAGGCAGATATACTTTCTTGTATTCGTTGCAGCATGGGAGCAAACGACTTACAAAATATTATCTGGACAAACTTTTCGCCAAGCCTGGAACACGAGTTCTGTCAGTTCAGGAATATATCTGCAATGTTCACGAAAGTTTGTCCCTGAAACTAAAGGCAGCAATGTAATAGAACTGGTGGATCTTCGATGCAGCAACAAAAAGCGACATTTCTGACTCTGACGTGACATTTCGATAAAATAGCAGGAGGGCGGAGATGCTTGGTTTGTTTCTGCAAAATCCTCAGAGGCTTCAGAACAGGACTAATTATTTACGAGGGGCTTTCAATAAGTAATGCAACACACACTTTCTTTTGGACAATTTCGGCTGAAAAAATTCGAAATTTGTTCTGGGACATCGTAGAACATTCCCACTTCAGCCTCTCTGAAGTTCCGATAGGAGGCGGCGCCATACGTAGCCTTCAAAATGGCGTCTTTTTTATGGCTTTAAGCACTATGGGCCTTAACATCGGACGCCATCAGTCCCCTAGACTTAGAACTACTTAAACCTAACTAACCTAAGAGCATCACACACATCCATGCTCGAGGCAGGATTCGAGCCTGCGACCGTAGCAGCAGCGCGGTTCCAGACTGAAGCGCCTAGAACCGCTCGGCCACAGAGGCCGGCAAAATGGCGTCTGTAAAGGAGATGCGTTACAAGCAGAGAGCTGTGATTGAGTTTCTTTTGGGCGGAAAAACCGGAAGCATCGCAGATATTCATAGGTGTTTGCAGTGAACAAAAGCACGTTGAGTTGTTGGGCAAGGCGTCTGTCATCATCGTAACAAGTCGTGCTGGCAAAAGCTGTGACTCCTGCAACGTTGAAACTGGCGGACGCTCTCATTCCAGGTGATCGACGGATCACAATCAAAGATCTGTCTGCTCAATTGGACGTCTCTCTTGGTCCGCGCACCCGAGTGGCACTCACAGAACTTCTTTGGACAAAGGCGAATGAAAAAGAAGATATCAGTTTCAATATGACGGTTATATGTCACAGTCAGTCAAGAAGTTTCTTGATTATTTATTTTATAGTATTGTTTTATTTTCACGAGTGCTCATTTTCAGGCAAGGATTCCAAGATCGTCTCAGCGGGACTCATCAGCAGAAGCAGCATTTTCCTGAAGATGGCGACCAAAATATCGAGTCAAGTTGATTTTACGATCCGACAGCAAACCCGAAGATACTTTTAAGATTTATTTCGCCAGGAAATCCTACGTAATCACATAGTAACACACTGTTGTTACCAAGCTGGCTATCAACTAAATCATCACTGTTGTCCACTTGCTAGACTCCTAATTAGTTTCAGATCGTATGCCTCCAGTATACAGAGGGGTCCAAACAAATGTATCCAGTGTTTAAAAGTCCATAACTTGCAAACTAATTGACGGAGTTGACTCATTTTTGGCGAAAGTGTAGCTTAAAGTCCATCTTAAAGATACCACTGTAGGTGTTCGAAATGGTCATCATTAACATCCACACACAAACGATGCCGCCGAACTGCAGAACGAACTACTGACTGCAACGTGTTCAGTTTGATATTTGCACATGAGTGTACGATGGATTCTCGAAGTTCATCCAATGTGCGTGACTTTTGTCGATAAACGACGTCCGTTAGTGTTCCCCACAGGTAAAAGTCCAGAGGAGTTAGATATGGATACTCCACCTCTAAAAATGTGCAAATGTGTGTGAAATCTTATGGGACTTAACTGCTAAGGTCATCAGTCCCTAAGCTTACACACTAATTACCTAAATTATCCTAAGGACAAACACACACACCCATGCCCGAGGGAGGACTCGAACCTCCGCCGGGACCAGCCGCACAGTCCATGACGGCAGCGCCTAAGACCGCTCGGCTAATCCCGCGCGGCACAGCACCTCTACGGCCTATCCATCTTCCTGGTAGATTTTCGTCGAGATACGCCCTAGCATGATTTTGGTAGTGGGCTGGGGCACCATATTGTTGAAGTAAACCCCTCCGTCTCCATACAAGTCTCGGATGGCAGGTAAAATGGATGTCTGAAGCTTCTGAAGGTACACCTCACCGGTAACTGAGCCGTCTTAGAAGAATGGCCCAATCAAGCCCCGGTAAGACAACCCACATCACACATTTACTCCTGGCAAATTCACGGCTTTGTCTACATGGACGTTCGGATTTTCGGCGGCCCAGTAGATGCAATTGTGGCGACTTACTGTACCACTGAGTTGGAACCGTGCCTCATCAGACCACACAATCATCTCTGCAAACTCTTCACCGTTGCGCACCGCGTTAGTAAACCACTCGCAGTACTCCATTCTACGATCTGGGTCGTCCTCGTTCATTGCGTATAGCAATCGTCGGATGTAGCACTTCCACTTGGCTGTCTTCAAAATTCGCAGAACACTTGAGTGACTCACTCCAGTTTCACGGGCACACTGTCTCACAAACTTCTGTGGTGAGCGGGTGAATTGTTGTAACACACGACGGAAGTTAGCTGGAGTTGTTATTGTTACAGGGCGTCCAAATCGTTGTTTGTGTACATCTTTAACACAGCCTTCAGCTTCAAGTTTGTCTCGAATGTGACGAATCGTTAAACGTGTCGGTGGCTCTGTTTGATACTCATTTCGCCATTGCCGTTGAACCTCATTAATGTCTTAGTACTTAAAATACCGCTTCAAAACTGACTTACTTTCATCGAATGTAAGCCTTGCGCCAGCCATGTTTACTCGAATAACTAGGTGCAACTAAGAACAAAACACTGACCATCTGTCGACTGTCATCTGACAATGAAAACATCGCAATACAACGCTTGTGTGGCGCTTGCCGGAACTACAAACTATTACACTACCACAGATGTGACAACTCCGTCAATTTGTTTGCCAATTATGGACTTTTAAACATTGGATACATTTTTTTAGACCCCTCTATTTATGTCCTCTGACTGCTGCAGTGGCTAGCATCTGTCCTCATCTTGTACCTTTTTTTTTGCACTATTTTTCAGTATCTTTTCATTATCTTTTTTATGCAGAGTCTTTTGTATTTATACATAATATTTCAGTATTATTCTTGAATATTCAATTTTCTCGAGATCCCTGGGAATTGTTGTTATTACTATTACCTGTTTCGACAGAGTAAGCTGTTATCATCGGATCTTGTACATTATTAGATGTGCATGCTTTGTACAACACTGGAAGTCACATAGTGATATTGCGTCAAATTGTAATAAAAATGACAGGCAACAAAAGCATATCACAAACACAATACCACACAATACTGACGTTCCCTTTTATTACAATTTGACGCAAAATCACTACGTCACTTTTGGTACTGTAAAAAGCATGTACATCTAATAACGCTACAAGATTCGATAATGACAACATAGATCTGTCGTAACCAGTAACTGTAATAAAAAGAATTACTAGCGATCTTTGCAAACTTCATTCTGCGATAATAAAGTAACCTTCACACCGCACCAAACGATTGACGCAATGTCAAACGATGACTGGCTGTTGTGTGATGTCCATAGGTTAGTTAGGTTTAAGTAGTTCTGACTTCTAGGGGACTGATGACCATAGATGTTAAGTCCCATAGTACTCAGAGCCATTTGAACCAATGTCAAACATATAAAAAATTCAACAGATATGTGACCCTTGTAAAAAGTCTAGCAGAATAGATTCACATAAGCCATCACAACATAGACACAAAAAGTCAATGGTTATTCAGTTTTAGTATATCTAAGGATTCCTACTCGGACTCAACAAGACGTTTTATTATTGTAAACTTCTTTGGACTCGTCTTCCTCATCCACCCCACAAACCGAATCTCACACCTTCCGACTTCTGTCTGTTTGGCTCAATGAAGCGTGAGAGGCAGTATATGGATGATGGGATGATGAGGAGCAGTATGTCGGCTCTGACGTTGACGAGCAGAGGGATACCAAGCGGACATACAGGCCCTTACAGAAAGGGGGCGTAAGGACGTCGCATTGAATGGAGATTATATTGAAAGGCAGGGTTTCATAGCCAAAAGATGTGGGGAATAGTAGGATGTATTGGACTACTCAATAACACTAACCTGCTTTCAGACAAAAAAAGTGTATTGCATTTCTTATTAAACGCCCTTCGTATTACGAAATACTCGTATGAGAGCACTTGCTGGAAGTGGTAACTGAAGCAGTCTACACACTATAGCTACATACATTCAATTTAGTTACTAATCAAAGTGTTAAGTGAAGATGACTGTATGACCAATGCTCCTCTTTTAATCATAGTCTTGTATCCATTTTGCATTAAGCAACCAAAACTTCAGCCTTTCCAGTTACTCACATCGGGCACAGCCAAGGAAGACAGCTTTGACCCCTTATTTTTCAATTATGCGCAAGATAAATTTTAACCAGGAGAGGGTTAATCTGACGACCAGCAGAGGCCAAGGAAGTTCTTACACATTCAGAAAGTAATGCAATCGTATGATGTACGCACTGTCTTATAGTAATTTTTTAATGCGAACAAGTGCATCTGAAGATCTACATCTACATACATACTCCACAAGCCAACATACGGTGTGTGGAGGAGGGTAACCTGCACTATTACTAGACTAGAAGCCACTAAATCGATCATTTTACAATAAAATTGGTCGTCACTTAATTGCAGTCCAGGGCAAATTATTTCTTACTGTCAATTTACCACAGGACTGCGAAACTGCAGTGCGTCGACGATGAAAAGTTTGAATAATATGAATCAGTTTATACGCTCGCATCAGTCCACCGCAGACTTTAATACGATTAGAGGACAAACGTGCTTCGTAATTAACACCTGTAATTCTCTCTCTAGGAAGACAAAAAGAAAAAAAAACCGCAAGAGGTGTGCGCGAGATTTATTAGAGCGCAACGGAAACGAGATTAGCAACCAAGCAGTAGGGTGCTACCTAAAGCGAAAGCCGCTCCAGTGCGATACGGAAAGAGGAACATAATCTGATGTTATTTTTACTCGAAAGTAATTAAAGAAGGGAAGAAGGCAGTAAATTAGTATTGTTTGCACAACAACGGCTATATTTTGAGAAAGCTATAATTATTTAGCCGTATACGGGGACAATAACCTCTGTGCGCGGTAAACACCAAGAGAACACAGCTCGTTCCATTATTTTTTTTACATTTTTTCGTTTTGTTTACGGAATATAGCGCAGATAGGAGGGAGAGAGAGAGATACTATTATTTTTTTCCCGCCTGACACACGCGGCTGTACTATAACGGAAACGTCGAGGCAGCGTTTTATATATCCAATATACAATTTCTGCGAAATACTTTCTATTCCTGGAGCGACATGAGCAAGCGCGGCCGCCTCCCGTGTTTTATCTCTACGCGGCTTTCGCCGTCTCCCCGCCTCCCAGAGAGAGAATGCACAAACAACAAACGAGTTTGCGGCGTCGCGCTGCTAGCCGCTGCGCCGGAGGGACTATAATTAAAATGCCGTTTTTATTCGGTTAGCCGTCCTAACGCAACGTCAAAAGCGCGCTGCCGTCAAGATTACATCTCCAGGCCGCGAGGCCCGCCGGGATAAAGACGCGGCTCGTCTCAGCTCAGCGAAATCCACTTTGCGGGATAGGCCGCAGCAAGCGCGCCTCTATTACGTCGGGCAAAGCGACAGCCGGGAAACAGTTTAAGGACCTGCAGCAATACCGACTGTTCTTTGTGGGGAGGAAGTGCGTCTCCTTACACAGCCGATCTGCATCGTTCTTCCAAACGCACCGCAGATCAGAACTAGTAAAGACATTCCTGATTTTAAACTTGTTTTTGTTGTTGTGGTCTTCAGTCTTGAGACTGGTTTGATGCAGCTCTCCATGCTACTCTATCCTGTGCAAGCTTCTTCATCTTCCAGTACCCACTGCAGCCTACATCCTTGTGAATCTGTTTAGTGTATTCATCTCTTGGTCTCCCTCTACGATTTTTACCCTCCACGCTGCCCTCCTATACTAAATTGGTGATCCCTCGAGTCTCAGAACATGTCCTACCGACCGATCCCTTCTTCTAGTCAAGTTGTGCCACAAGCCCCTCTTCTCCCCAATTCTATTCAATACTTCCTCATTAGTTATGTGATCTACCCATGTAATCTTCAGCATTCTTCTGTAGCACCACATTTCGAAAGCTTCTATTCTCTTCTTGTCTAAACTATTTATCGTCCACATTTCACTTCCATACATGGCTACACTCCATACAAACACTTTCAGAAACGACTTCCTGACATTTAAATCTATACTCGATGTTAACAAATTTTTCTTCTTCAGAAACGCTTTCCTTGCTATTGCCAGTCTACATTTTATATCCTCTGTACTTCGACCATCATCAGTTATTTTGCTCCCCAAATAGCAAAATTCCTTTACTACTTTAAGTATCTCATCTCCTAATCTAATTCCCTCAACATCACCCGACTTAATTCGATGACATTCCATTATCCTCGTTTTGCTTTTGTTGATGTACATCTTATACCCTCCTTTCAAGACACTGTCCATTCCGTTCAACTGCTCTTCCAAGTCGTTTGCTGTCTCTGACAGAATTACAATGTCATCGGCGAACCTCAAAGTTTTTATTTCTTCTCCATGGATTTTAATACCTACTCCGAACTTTTCTGTTGTTTCCTTTATTGCTTGCTCAATATACAGATTGAATAACATCGGGGATAGGCTACAACCCTGTCTCACTCCCTTCGCAACCACTGCTTCCCTTTCATACCCCTCGACTCTTATAACTGCCGATTTTGAACTTAAATAACACGAAAACAAAAATCGATAGATTACAACATACCGTGCGTTTATTGCAAAAATTTTGCAGATGATATTATCCTCATTGCAGGAAGTCAAGAGACAAGTTACTGGGGGAAGTAAAGCTGTGGAGACGGATCCTGAGTCGCTTCTGGGTAGGTCAATTGGTCGAGAACTTGCCCGCGAAAGGCAAAGGTTCCGAGGTCGAGTCTCGGTCCGGCACACAGTTTTAATCTGCCAGGAGGTTCAAGTCAAGAAGAGCTTCGGCTCTATAGAGTGAAAACTATTAGTTTTAATGTCGGTCTAGAGATAAACATGAAAGAGCCCAAAGTAGTGATTACTGAACGCCCCTGCTTAGATCAAATCCAACTTAGAGGTTCTTTAATGGATCTAGAGCCAGTTATGAAATGATATGAAATGAAATGATGGTATAGTTTTGATCGCTGTGGAGCCCCACCTGTGGATTTTCGTCCGCCGAGTTCTCAATTGACGCCACGTTGGGCAACTTGTGTCTCGGTGATGAAATGATGATGAGAACAACACAGTACCTACACCCCGAATGGAGAAAATTTCCTACCCAGCCTGAGATCGAATGCGGGACCATTGCATGGCAGTCAGATGCAATGACCACTCTGTCCTGCGTGAGCTGTCGCCAAGACACTGGTCGTCAAATATGTAGCAAGAAGATCGATAGAAGTTCCTGAATCAAGCGCGCCTATCAGGAGAGGCCAAAGACAGATTCGCAAGCAATGCGCCGCAAACACCCTCACTATCGCAAGTATTTACAGGGTGTTTTAAAAAGGACCGGTATATTTGAAACGGCAATAAAAACTAAACGAGCAGCGATAGAAATACACCGTTTGTTGCAATATGCTTGGGACAACAGTACATTTTCAGGCGGACAAACTTTCGAAATTACGGTAGTTACAATTTTCAACAACAGATGGCGCTGCAAGTGATGTGAACGATATAGAAGACAATGCAGTCTGTGGGTGCGCCATTCTGTACGTCGTCTTTCTGCTGTAAGCGTGTGCTGTTCACAACGTGCAAGTGTGCTGTAGACAACATGGTTTATTCCTTAGAACAGAGGATTTTTCTGGTGTTGGAATTCCACCGCCTAGAACACAGTGTTGTTGCAACAAGACGAAGTTTTCAACGGAGGTTTAATGTAACCAAAGGACCGAAAAGCGATACAATAAAGGATCTGTTTGAAAAATTTCAACGGACTGGGAACGTGACGGATGAACGTGCTGGAAAGGTAGGGCGACTGCGTACGGCAACCACAGAGGGCAACGCGCAGCTAGTGCAGCAGGTGATGCAACAGCGGCCTCGGGTTTCCGTTCGCCGTGTTGCAGCTGCGGTCCAAATGACGCCAGCGTCCACGTATCGTCTCATGCGCCAGAGTTTACACCTCTATCCATACAAAATTCAAACGCGGCAACCCCTCAGCGCCGCTACCATTGCTGCACGAGAGACATTCGCTAACGATATAGTGCACAGGATTGATGACGGCGATATGCATGTGGGCAGCATTTGGTTTACTGACGAAGCTTATTTTTACCTGGACGGCTTCGTCAATAAACAGAACTGGCGCATATGGGGAACCGAAAAGCCCCATGTTGCAGTCCTATCGTCCCTGCATCCTCAAAAAGTAATGGTCTGGGCCGCCATTTCTTCCAAAGGAATCATTGGCTCATTTTTCAGATCCGAAACGATTACTGCATCACGCTATCTGGACATTCTTCGTGAATTTGTGGCGGTACAAACTGCCTTAGACGACACTGCGAATACCTCGTGGTTTATGCAAGATGGTGCCCGGCCACATCGCACGGCCGACGTCTTTAATTTTCTGAATGAACATTTCGATGATCGTGTGATTGCTTTGGGCTATCCGAAACATACAGGAGGCGGCGTGGATTGGCCTCCCTATTCGCCAGACATGAACCCCTGTGACTTCTTTCTGTGGGGACACTTGAAAGACCAGGTGTACCGCCAGAATCCAGAAACAATTGAACAGCTGAAGCAGTACATCTCATCTGCATGGGAAGCCAACCCGCCAGACACGTTGTCAAAGGTTTCGGGTAATTTCATTCAGAGACTATGCCATATTATTGCTACGCATGGTGGATATGTGGAAAATATCGTACTATAGAGTTTCCCAGACCGCAGCGCCATCTGTTGTTGAAAATTGTAACTACTGTAATTTCGAAAGTTTGTCTGCCTGAAAATGTACTGTTGCCCCAAGAATATTGCAACAAACGATGTATTTCTATCGCTGCTCGTTTAGTTTTTATTGCCGTTTCAAATATACCGGTCATTTTTGAAACACCCTGTAGATCGCCAATGCACACCTGAGGGGTCACATCTCCGACAGTATCACTCACTAGCTCAGTCTCAGTCACTAGCTCAGTCAGTTTGACATCTGTCATTCATCGCATAGCAGAACTCGTACTCCGCCAGCAGTGAGGCTAACGTGGACTATTATGGCTATGGTTCAAATGGCTCTGAGCACTATGGGACTTAACATCTATGGTCATCAGTCCCCTAGATCTTAGAACTACTTACACTTAACTAACCTAAGGACATCACACAACACCCAGTCATCACGAGGCAGAGAAAATCCCTGACCACGCCGGGAATCGATCCCGGGAACCCGGGCGTGGGAACCCTACCGCACGACCACGAGCTGCGGACGGACTATTATGGAAAAGCTTGCACCACAGCACATGGACTCTCTTAATATAAGTAACTTGCTGTTAACACATGTGTGCAGTTTGTTGTAGAAAGAGAATACCAGCCACCAAACAACATCCCCTCCCTTGATTCCTACGGTACAAGACTCAACACTGTCGATGTGGATACAAAACACTCAGCTAAGGCGGTAGATGGTAGACAATGATTTTGTTTATCTGGGATCTCTGTGTTACAGAAATAAAATGACGAATTGGCCTTTATGGAGCCGCAATAGCTACACTTACTAAGATCTAGCAGAGCCAGACATTATCCAAAACAATGAAGATGCTCTTTGTGGAATCATTGGCCTTCCCTGTGTTCTTGTGCGGCAGCGAGACCTGGACGATGAAAGCATGTGACAAGAGCCAAGTAGATGTCTTCGAGATGTAATGTTTGTGGGTGATGTTACACGTACCATGGACAGAAAGAAGAAAAAATACCTCCACAGCGAGACTCTGTCTTGAAAACTGGCAGAAAATCCTAGATTCTGGTCATATGTGAAGTACACTAGAGTACAACCGAGCGGGGTGGCGCAGTGGTTAGACACTGGACTCGCATTCGGGAGGACGACGGTTCAATCCCGCGTCCGGCCATCCTGATTTAGGTTTTCCGTGATTTCCCTAAATCACTCCAGGCAAATGCCGGGATGGTTCCTCTGAAAGGGCACGGCCGAATTCCTTCCCAATCCTTCCCTAATCCGATGAGACCGATGACCACGCTGTCTGGTCTCCTTCCCCAAACCAACCAACCAACTAGAGTACACTAGTGCCAAGACAATACTTTCTCGACCGGCCGGTGTGACCGAGCGGTTCTAGGCGCCACAGTCTGGAACCGCGTGACCGCTACGGTCGGAAGTTCGAATCCTGCCTCGGGCATGGATGTGTGTGATGTTCTTAGGTTAGTTAGGTTTAAATCGTTCAAAGTTCTAGGGGACTGATGACCTCAGATGTTAAGTCCCAAAGTCCACAGAGCCATTTGAACCATTTTGAACAATACTTTCACTGCGCAGTATCAACATTAATATCACCGATGACAATGCTGCAAAATCAGAGTTACTTAACACAGTTTTCCAAAGTTCCTTCACCGAAGAATTCTAGGTAAATATTCCAGAATTCAAATCGAGAGTAGCTGCCAACATGAGGAAATTAGAAGCAAATTTCCCCAGCGTAGCAAAGCAGATTAAATCACGCAATGAAGACAATCCCGTCTAGATAAAACACCAATTACAGTCCCTTCAAGATATGTTGATATTATAGCTCCACACTTAGCAAATCATACACTACCACTTGTTCGACGAAAGATCCCTACCAAAAGACTGGAAAGCTGCATAGGTCACACCAATACTAAAGAAAGGAAACAGGAGTGAATAAGTGTCCCATGCCACTGACGTCGATTTTCAGTAGAATTTTGAAACATTACTGTGTTCCAACAATATGCATTACCTCGAAAAAAAATCTATCGACACACAACATGGATTCAGTGCACATCGTTCTGGTGAAACATAATTAGCCGCGCGAATGGCCGCGCAGTTAGAGGCGCCAAGTCACTAATAGCGGGGCCACTTCCGCCGGAGGTTCGAGTCCTCCCTCGAGGATGGGTGTGTGTGTCGTTATTAGCATAAGTTAGTTTAAGTAGTGTGTAAGTCTAGGGACCGATGACCTCAGCAGTTTCGTCCCTTAGGAACTCACACACATTTGAACATTTGAAACATAATTACCTCTTTCTTCATAGGAAGTTATGAGTGATATTGACGGAGGATCTCAAAGACTCCACATTTCTAGGTTTTCACACCGTTCCTCACAAGAAGCTTCTAATAAAGTTACATGCCTACGGACTATCGTCTAAGTTGTGCGAATGGATTCGAGATATCCTGTCACGAGGATCACAGTTCGCAGTAACTGACGTAAAGTAATCGAGTAAAACGTTCCCCAAGGAGGCGTTATATTCCCTCTGCTGTTCCTAATCTATAATAACGACGTACTAGACAATCTGAGTAGTCCTCTTAGATAGTTTGCAGATGATGCTGTTATTTACCGTCTATTAAAGTCACTAGACGATCAAAACAAATTTCAAAATGAATTGGACACGATATCTGTATAGTGAGAAAAGTGGCAATTGATTATAAATAAGGGAAAGTGTGAGGTCAACCACATTACTAATAGAAATTCAATAAATTTCAGTTACACGATATATAACACAGATCTAAAGGGTGAAAATTCAACTAAATACTTAAGAATTACAACTGCAAACAACTTAAATTGTAACAATCACTCAGATAATGTTATGGGGGAGACAAACCAAAGACTGCATCTTACTGGCAGAACACAGAAGACGCAAAGTGTCTACTAAAGATGCTGCCTACACTACGCTTGTCCGTTTTCTGCTAGTGATTTGCTGCGCGGTATGGGGTCTTTACGAGAGGAGATTACATCAAAAAGTACAAAGAATAAAGAATTAGGAAAATTTTGGTCAAGGAATAAATTTCTTACGTTCATCATAATTTATTTTATTTATTTTCTTACGTTCAACTTTTGTATGAAATAATAATTATTTAGAAAATTCGTGAACGTGATACGGAAAAAATATTCATTTTTATTAATTTTTCTAAGTGATTCAAATGAAATTAAGTGTCCGCAGCTCGTGGTCGTGCGGTAGCGTCCTCGCTTCCCACGCCCGGGTTCCCGGGTTCGATTCCCGGCGGGGTCAGGGATTTTCTCTGCCTCGTGATGACTGGGTGTTGTGTGATGTCCTTAGGTTAGTTAGGTTTAAGTAACTCTAAGTTCTAGGGGGCTGATGACCATAGATGTTTAGTCCCATAGTGCTCAGAGCCATTTGAACCATTTTTTTGAAATTAAGTGAGACCTGAAAAGTGGATTATAGTAGCTAGATTCAGTAGGTTCTGGGTAAGTTTTCATTTTCTAGTGATGGACCGAGTGAAACGAGTGAGCGAGCTAGAAAATGGGAAGTGAGCCAGAACCTAGTGAATCTCGCTACTTGCCATACTTCCGACGCCGGTCAGATTTCACATGTTACAAGTAGGTGCTAAAGCAGCGGTGTAGTGACACTCAGCTGAGATTGTGTCAACACGGTTGCCTATCCTACCTTCACGTAATTATCGATAAATGCATGTATCTGTACACAGACATTTTTCAAACGCCCATCGCAGGTGTGTGGATGCCACCGAGGGTGTTGCCAGACTGGGAGGTCAAACGGGAACATTTTTCTCTTCTCTCCATATGCTTGTCAACAACGCACTCCCCTGTGACCACGCCACAGCAGGGCGCGAAACAGGGGGGATGAAAGATCATAAACACCATTTGCTGCTTCGGATCACGTTTAGATTATGTCTAATAGTTTTTAACGGCCCCTAGTTATTCCACCCTACATACCAGAACACGCTCCATTCGAAAGCGGTTAGCCCTGCGCTGTACTGACAGAAGGGATGAATCGTACGATGGGTGTTAACAGTATCTAAGATTTTTAAGAACGTTGTTCTGTTGCACACTGTCGTTTAAGTCTGCGGCGGTGTGTCTGAAATGTTTTCCTCGGCCATCCATTAGGAAACCGTGTAATTTCAACGCTGAGTGTCAAGGGGAAGGTGTATTACGACCTTTCTATTGTGGAAAACGTCCATGATGGCGTTGAGCAGAATTGTGATGAAATTTAGTGGCACCCATGATGTCATTAAGCCACCTTACACCTTAAATGAACTGCTGAGCTCTGGGCTTTGCTCCGCATGTGTGGACACTTTGCTGTTTGGAGTGTAGGGAACGCGACGATGAAGTAACAGGAAGCCACGCTTTTGCAACGTTGCTGAGGAACGCTGTGGGTACCTTCGAACCAAATTTCGAAGTTCTGCGACAAAATGGGGCATAATGACGACTTTTCAAAAAAAGTGATTCCTTAATTGTGTTGCGCAGTGTAGCAACGTCAGAGGACTGTAGCGAACGTCAGGAAGACCTGTAGAGGATAATGAATGGTGGAGGGACTTGCAGTTGTCCCTGAACGTAAATAAATGTAAAACACTGTGGCTAAACAGGCGAAGATACCCATTACTATTCGATTTTACTGTTAGCGTAAACTCACTGGTAACAGTAACAACTGAAAAATACCGAGGAGGACCTATACAGATCGTCCAAAAGTGGAATGGGCACACTAAACAAAATGTAGGAAAATTAGGTGCCAGGATGAGATTCATAGAAAGAATCTTAAGGAAAGGTACTTCACCTCCCAGAAGAAGTGGATTACAAAGCGCCTGTTCGGCCAATTCTTGAGTACCATTCACCTGTGTGGGAACAAGTAGGAGTAATAGGAGAGTAATACAAGAATTAATGAACATATGCGCGTTTCCTCATGGGATCGTTTAGCTGGCGCGAGAGCGTTACAGAGAGGCTTATCAAACCAGTGGCAGGCGCTACAACAGAGGCTTTTGCACCACGGAGAGGTTTACTTTGGAAATTTCGAGTGGGTATCTTCCGCAAAGAGACTGATGATATATTGGCTCCTCCCACAGAAGTCTCGCGAAAGATGACTAAAGAGCTAATACGGAAGTTTATCGACTCGTTATTCTCACGCACTATTCGCAAATGGGACGAGAGCGGGAAGGGGGGGGGGGCAGCAACCGGCTTAAAGATTTTGGTCTGTAAATTTGAGGACCCGTTCTTTCACCCGTCTTGTATGCGTGAATCATTTAGGCGTTTTTCCAGTTACTTGGGACTTTCTGTTGAGTGAGAGATTCGTGATAAATGCAAGCTAATTGTGGAACTAATGCCGAAAAGTACTCTCTGACAAACCGAACTGACATTCGATCTTGACCTGGTGTCTTATTTGCAAATCATTCAGGTACTTTTCAGTGCCATGGATTCTTATTTCTGTGTCGTCCATAAGGGAATTTGTGCGGTGGTTAGACGATGATACGTTGCACGACCCCTACATGAATGGTATAAATATTTATTCTACCTTGTAAAGATTCCACACTTAAGAACAGTATTAAAGAATCAGTCGAACAACCTTTCGTGTAAACATCGTCATTCGTGGGTTAACTTCATTTCCGTCGAAATCTTCTATGGGAACCACAGTCTGGCATCTGTCTCTTCCGTGAGTAATTTAAATCTTTTTGGACTCGTCCCTGGCTTTTTAACAGTAACACAATCTACTGTTACTGATCGCCAACGTGTAACTTAACAGTACTAGCCGAATCCGATTATTTATTAGCAATACGTTTCATTTATTTCTGTGTAGGGTCAACATCCATTCCTTCCACCAAGCGTCGATGCTCTGCCTTCATGTATTCCTGACTTTCTGTACAATCACCTGCACGAAAATAAATGGCCGCAGATAGCACTACGGAATTTTCAATACATAATTTACACACTTAGTTAAAGCAAATGGCCCTGTAACACACCCTTCGGGTACACCAGATGTTATACTCTCATTTCACATTACGAAGAAATAAGTTTATAGGTGTGGACGTTGTGACGGTACAGCCTCAACAAAGGCACCTTTATAAACTTCGAGAGCGGACGCGAGCTAGCCTGCCGAGTTGGACGTATTCTGTATGACGGTTGTCACCGCGCGAGCTGGCGTTCGACAGGAAAAGTGGGGGCGGTAGAAAGCCACGTGGAGACCGAGAGTGGCCACCCACAGCGGCGATAGCTTTGTAGTTCGTCCGCTATAACGGCGTCCTTTGAGCTCTGCTATTGGAGCAGTCACCGTGTATGAGAAATTTTGATGCTTGACAGACGACAAAACTCGCTCTGAAGACACGTGGCCGGTTTTCTCAGTACTGGAGAGCCTTTAGGAAGAAAAATAGCAGAAAGGGCCACCATGACGGAGTAAAGGAACTTCTTAAAGACTGAAATTGAGATATTTTCTAATAAAATGTAAACCCAGTCAGATACTGGAAAGCCAATACCACAGCATAGTTTTTGAGTTATTCTATGTTGAACAACTTATAAACTGTATGTAACTTAAAAAATTGTAACTCAGTAATAACTACACCGGTTTTCATCAACGAACTGTCAACGATTAGGTGATGTTGAGACTTATTAGAGAATTAAACCAAAATTGTGAAAAACATTAACATTTTGGACTACAGGCCGGAATGTGTATTCCGTGCCGAAAAATCGGCAGATTTAGCCTCAAGATTAATCTATATCCTAAAAATATCGGCAGCATAAAAAGTAGTTAGGGAAGCAGATTCTTAATTAATTGTTTGTATTTATTGACAATACCATCACCAAAAGAAACGTTTTTCACGCTGAAAGTGTAATTCATGCGAAAAGCAGTGTGTGTACTAAAAATCTAATTTTAACACTGAAAAGCCGATGAAATTTGACTTTATATACAATCCTTGTACACATCAATAGATTTACATTTTTACATGATAAGGAAGGAAATATACTTGTTCTGACTCATTGACCCCTGCAGAAGTACATACATATGACCGACCGCCGTCTTGGCTCTGGTAGGCAGCTTTGGGCAGTATTCGCGAACAGTCTCTGTGTTAGATGGGCAGAGAGTCCATCGCTTCGTGAAAGTATTGCGATTTTACTAAGTTCCGAGTTGTGGACTTGGAAAATTTTCAAGTGTGTCTCCAGTGAACATTTAGTAATATTTCGAGCAGTGTACTTAGAGCATTTTTTCGTCTCTAAAATTTTACCGTCAATCCAGAGTAAGGATTCGGACTTCTGATTTTTGCCTGTTAGCATCTGAGGACTTTAATCAGAAGCAAGATGGACTTAGAATTTTTGAGACTTTGGAGTGAGTTGAGATATTGCCTCGTTATTTACGTTGTCGCGTAGGATAATATTCGTCCTTGGAAGTTGATTAAATTTGTTGCTGCGCGTAATAAGGAAAATAAATCTAACAGTTTCTTGAGACTCAAACCCCTATGAATTATGAAATTTATTACGCAAATCCCTGCCTCATTTTTGACTGGTAATTGTAATTTTATATCGAATAGTTTTGGCAAATGTGACGAGTTATTGGTTGGTCCCTAGAAGTTAGCGTAGCCAGACTTTAGAGAAATTCAGCCCTTCACTGTGGCCAAAGATGGTGTGCTACTAACTAACTAAAACTTTAATAACTAGATAATTTGCATACTAGTGCTACGAGCTCAGAGCTGTTTCAGTGATTCATTGGACATTGACTTTCAAGTGACATTTGCTAAGTTCACTTCTTAAAATTGACGTTTATATTTTCAAGTTACCTAGAACCAATAGGAGTTAGTGGACAGTGTAGTATGGTCGCCACGTGAGACTGACAGGGAGGGGGGGTGGGGGGGGGCTGCAGAACACAAGTCATAATAAGGGCTGGGATATATATGACAGTGTTTTGTTCTCAGTCAGTATCGTGCTCTCACATACAACTCACGGAACTGTTTACACTAGGGGCGAATTGTCGCTGATAGTTTCTGTCTGATAATTCCTTACGAGTACTTTTGTGTGTTGTGAGAGCAGATCTTGGAAGCGCTGACACACAGCAGTGTGAGAGCTGAGAGAGAGCTCTCCGCGAGATTCTCCTGTCGTAGTTCTGTCCGTGAAGGAAGAGACTCGATAAAAGAGCGTCAGGCTGCAGCTGCACTTTTCATACTTTTAGTTGCAAAGAAGAAATGCAAACGACTATGTGCCTGTTGGATAAAACCGCGGATTTGGTGGTGGGAGGTTTTGGAGCATAGAAGAATCTTATTGTAGAGCTTGTGATGCAAAATCCAAAACAATGTCGAAATTTTACGAGAATGATAGCGATGGAGATGGAAGAGGTACTGTGTATAACTGGAGCCGAAAGTGCCAATCTAGATACTGTTTTGCGTAAATCCATTACCGTTAAAGCTAGACGGCTTGTGATACCAACATTTCTAGCGTCAGTTACGTTTATTCTCTTTAATACAAGGGAATATCGGAAAGTAACGCACAATATTTTTATATTACCAAAAGATCCAATGGGTGACAAAAAAAAAAAAAAAAAACAAGTGAACTAACATCTCTTACCTACTTTTTTAAATAGTCACCGACTTTCTCAACACATTTCTCCTATCGTGGTACCAGTTTCATATACTGTGTATGTAGAAGTCCGTTTGGTTGGAGTATAGCCATCTGTGGACTGCTGATTTCACTTCCGCATCTGTCGCAAATCGTTGGCCGATCAGGAATTTCTTCATGGGACCAAACAGATGCAAGTCCGATGGTGCAAGGGCCGGACGGTGGAATGGATGCTGGCGATTTTATCATGAACAGGAGCAGCAACATGGGGGCGAGCCTTGTCATGAAGTTTGACATAATCAGTATTAACGTTGCGTTAGCACAAAGGGCTCGATGCAACTTACCCAAAGTTTTAATGTAACAGCGGCATTCACATCGGTCCCGCATACCATGCGTATCCCAGAACACTGTCACAAGCACTTTCCTACCAGATTTAGTTACTTAGAATTTTTTTCGCACTAGGGAACCAGCATGGTTGGCTGGTTGGTTGATTTGGGGGAGGGGACCAACAACGAGGTCATTGGTCCCATCGGATTAGGGTGGGATGGGGAAGGAAGTTGGCAGTGCCCTTTCGAAGGAACCATCCCAGAATTTGTCTGAAACAATCTAGGAAGTCACGGAAAACCTAAATCAGGATGGCCGGACGCTGACAAGTCGTCGTTGGTTCCGCTCTTGCAGGATCTTTTACCGGCTGCAGTGACGTCTGTCATTTGATGTGTTACCGAATTTCTGATATTCATGGGACACTCGTGAAATGGTCGTACGGGAAAATTCCCATTTCATTGCCATCTTGGAGATGCTGTGCCCCATAGCCCGGGCGACAACTATAACACCACTTTCAAACACACTTAAATCTTGATAACCTGCCTTTGTAGCAGCAGTAACCGATCTAACAACTGCGCCAGACACTAGTCGTCTTATATAGGCGTTCCCGACCGAAGCACTGCGTTCTGCCTGTTTACATATCTCTGTATTTGAATATGCATGCCTATATCAGTTTCTTTGGCGCTTCAGTTTATAAGCATCGTCTTTTCCGAATGTGCTTCTGACCAAAAAGTGATTCTAATAGCAGGAGTCCAAAGTTTTTGTTAATCACGCTTTTTGCGTTATTTTGGAGATACTCCCACAGCAACTTTCTGACTACTTTTCATAACTTTAGCTTTAAAATTTTTTTCGTGTAAGGAAATATTTTCTTAAAGATTTTCATGCCCTATTTCAGTTCCTTAGGGGCTGAATTTGCAGAAACACTGAAACACGTATCTTTTTTATTTCCAACCGAGAAGTCAAGTACCAGTTGTCATAGACATAATCTTAAAAATTCTTTAGTAGCTCTTTATTAATTATTTATTTTCTAAAGAACTTCACCCACTAATTTATCCCGTTAGTTCCTGAATTTCCAAAAATTGTTTAAACATGTACTTTTTACTTAATGACTCAGAAACCAAGTAGCAGTTTTCGTAGGACTAGCCTCAAAACTGCCGTAATAGGGACATTTTTTTAAAAAACCTTCATCCGCTATTTCACCCCCCTTAGGTTGGAATTTTGAAAAATGCCTTCTTAAACGACACCTAAAGTATAAAATCCACACCTTCACCAAATTTCAAGTACACTCCTGGAAATGGAAAAAAGAACACATTGACACCGGTGTGTCAGACCCACCATACTTGCTCCGGACACTGCGAGAGGGCTGTACAAGCAATGATCACACGCACGGCACAGCGGGCACACCAGGAACCGTGGTGTTGGCCGTCGAATGGCGCTAGATGCGCAGCATTTGTGCACCGCCGCCGTCAGTGTCAGCCAGTTTGCCGTGGCATACGGAGCTCCATCGCAGTCTTTAACACTGGTAGCTTGCCGCGACAGCGTGGACGTGAACCGTATGTGCAGTTGACGGACTTTGAGCGGGGGCGTATAGTGGGCATGCGGGAGGCCGGGTGGACGTACCGCCGAATTGCTCAACACGTGGGGCATGAGGTCTCCACAGTACATCGATGTTGTCGCCAGTGGTCGGCGGAAGGTGCACGTGCCCGTCGACCTGGGACCGGACCACAGCGACGCACGGATGCACGCCAAGACCGTAGGATCCTACGCAGTGCCGTAGGGGACCGCACCGCCACTTCCCAGCAAATTAGGGACACTGTTGCTCCTGGGGTATCGGCGAGGACCATTCGCAACCGTCTCCATGAAGCTGGGCTACGGTCCCGCACACCGTTATGCCGTCTTACGCTCACGCCCCAACATCGTGCAGCCCGCCTCCAGTGGTGTCGCGACAGGCATGAATGGAGGGACGAATGGAGACGTGTCGTCTTCAGCGATGAGAGTCGCTTCTGCCTTGGTGCCAATGATGGTCGTATGTGGGTTTGGCGCCGTGCAGGTGAGCGCCACAATCAGGACTGAATACGACCGAGGCCCACAGGGCCAACACCCGGCATCATGGTGTGGGGAGCGATCTCCAACACTGGCCGTACACCACTGGTGATCGTCGAGGGGACACTGAATAGTGCACGGTACATCCAAACCGTCATCGAACCCATCGTTCTACCATTCTTAGACCGGCAAGGGAACTTGCTGTTCCAACAGGACAATGCACGTCCGCATGTATCCCGTGCCACCCAACGTGCTCTAGAAGGTGTAAGTCAACTACCCTGGCCAGCAAGATCTCCGGATCTGTCCCCCATTGAGCATGTTTGGGACTGGATGAAGCGTCGTCTCACGCGGTCTGCACGTCCAGCACGAACGCTGGTCCAACTGAGGCGCCAGGTGGAAATGGCATGGCAAGCCGTTCCACAGGACTACATCCAGCATCTCTACGATCGTCTCCATGGGAGAATAGCAGCCTGCATTGCTGCGAAAGGTGGATATACACTGTACTAGTGCCGACATTGTGCATGCTCTGTTGCCTGTGTCTATGTGCCTGTGGTTCTGTCAGTGTGATCATGTGATGTATCTGACCCCAGGAATGTGTCAATAAAGTTTCCCCTTCCTGGGACAATGAATTCACGGTGTTCTTATTTCAATTTCCAGGAGTGTATCTGTTCCTAGCGGTTTGAGCTGAGCAATGACGAGTCAGTCAGTCAGGACATTGTCTACTACACGCATGTAGAGATTAGACGTTCAACTTCGTCCTGAGCCCTCTTGCTGGCAACTATGTTCATTACTTTTTTTGCCGGCACATCGATGATATTCACTCACAGTGCGTGTGCGTCGCGTCAGTAGCCTCATCTGTCCCGACAATGCTGGTAGATGTATGTAGACCAGCATGGCTCACTGTTAATTTGGCCCAGTCGATAGCGCGCCAGTCATTTATTCATAGTTTTATATTAAAGTGGAATCGAGTCTCCTCAGAGCCGATTATTTTATTTTCGTATGCTAATTCTATGTAATATGTCTATGATGTTTTAATATGTTATTTGGTGCGTAGCATTGCTTAAATTTACAAATTCCGAAATAGGTTAATGTTCGAACTGCTCGTTTAATAAGTAAAACGTGTGATTTCTTCGCTCAGAAACATGCCACGGCCACACATTATGGCACAAAATACGCAGTTTGCTGGGCAATTTTATTTAATGTGTGCATGAGTATGGCAAAATAGAAATACGGCACAAACCAGGTACGCAACATGGCCACTCAGCACTCTCCGAGTACTCTCAGCTCTCCTGGGGATGCCGGCATGGTTTCCCTTGTTTTCCTTGTCTGAGAGCTACGGCGAGCAGCTGCCTGGAGACGGAGGTTGCCGTCTGCGCTACACGACTATTTGAGATCTTGCCCCGTTCTCGGACACTCTCTGCGTGCTGCCTCTCGGCACTGTTTACGCGATACGTTCTATGAGGTGAGAAACGCAGACGTGCATACCTAGCTTAAGCCCCCATGTTTGTGCCGTGTTTTGGTCCTACTCAACGGTTTAGCAACACAACATAAGCTAACACAGAAAACTAAGCGCGACTGCGCTTTCACATATGAATATAATGCATTCTTTGGTAGATACACTGATCAGACGAAACATTATGATTTACTGCCCTCTGCAAGGTTGGATGCCTCCTGGTGGCGTTGCGGGCATGTCAGGCATGAGGAGAAGTATGTAAGCAGAGACGGATGGAGGGTTACACTAGCTAAGATATGCGCTGCAAATGGAGAAACCCATTGAGATAAGCGACTTTGCCAAAGGGAAGATTATTATTACGCAGAGCCTGTGGACAAATATCACGAAAACGGCGAAGCTGGTCGTATGCTCACGTGCTACTGTCGTGAGCATCTAAGCTAAGTGGTCGAAGGGCAGTGAACTACCACTCGGCGCTAAATGGTTGGACGTCCACGACTCTTCACAGAGCGTGGCGTCTGGAGGCTTGTCTGCTTTGCAAATTAGGAGAGGTAGCGATCTGTGGCACCTCTGGTGAAACAGCACAATGGCCGGCCAGAGTGGCCGAGCGATTCTAGGCGCTTCAGCATGGAACCGCGCGACCGCTACGGTCCCAGGTTCGAATCCTGCCTCGGGCATGGATGTATGTGGTGTCCTTAGGTTAGTTAGGTTTAAGTAGTTCTAAGTTCTAGGGGACTGATGACCTCAGAAGTTAAGTCCCATAGCGCTCAGAGCCATTTGAACCATTTTGAACAGCACAATGCCGGTGTGCGCACATGTTTTTCGGAGCACATTGATGAACAAGGGCCTCCGCAGCAGACGATCCTGTGTGTTCACATGTTGGTCCAACGACGTCGTCAGTTATGGTTGTAGTGAACTCGGGATCATCCAGATTGGACCACCTATCACTGTAACCGTGTCCGTTCGTCGGACGAATCACGTTTTTGCTACACCAAGTCGATGGCCATCTCCACAAACGCCGTCCGCCTGCTTAGCTGGGTGGCAACGTGCTCGCCTCCCATGGAAGAGGACCCGGGTTCGATTCCCGCCCGGATTGGAGATTTTCTCCTCTCGGGGACTGAGTGTTGTGTCGTCGTCATCATCATTTCATCCTCGTCCCCAGCGAGCAAATCGCCCAATGTGGTGTCGAATGAAATAAGACTTGCACTTGGCGGCCGAACTTCGCGAATAGGGGCCTCCCGGCCAACGATGCCATACGTTCATTTCCATTTTTTCCACAAACTCTGTCATCTAGGCGAACGGCTGTTCGAAACGTACACAGCGCCACGAACGCAGGCTGGTGGGAGCAGTATTACGCTATGATAGACATTCTTCTGCCTTGCAAGGGGCCTGTGGTAGTAATCCAAGACACCATATCAATCGTGGATCACTTGGATCCCTTCATGCTTGTGTCTTCCTGTGACAACGACGTCATTTTTCAGTAGTACAATTGTCTGTGACCTTAAGAATCGTGCAACAGTGGTTCGGGGATCATGATAGTGAAATCACGCTAATGTCTTGGCCACCAAATTCGCCTGATGTGAACCCGATGGTTCCCATTTGGGCCGCTATCGAACGCTATCATTGCATACACAAATAAGCGGCAATTTATTTACTAGAATTACATGACTTGTGCGTAGCCACCTGGTGTCACATAGCTCCACAAATCTACCGACGAACTGTAGAATCGATGATACGCAGAATCGGTGACATATTGCGTTACAAAGATGGCCCAGCAGGCTATTAAGCAGGTGGTGATAATGTTTCGACTCTTCAGTGTATCTTCGCTCTGCGCTATTTTTTCCAAATAACGTGGTCGGTGTCCATGATTCACTATCATACGATGTTGTACCCCAGACGCACGTTCTCAGAAATTCCCATCTAAAAACTGTTTGATATCAGTGGGCTTCTCTTGGCCAGGAATACCCCCTTTGCCTGAGCTAGTCTGCTTCTTATTTTCTGGTTGGTTCATCCCTCATGGGTTATTTTTCCTCCAAGGTAGCAGAATTCCTTAACTTCATATACCTCGTGAGTAACAATTTTGATTTTAAGCTTATAGCTATCCTCATTTATGCTGCATCTCATTACTTATGTCTTTTCCCGGTTTACTCTCAGACCATATTCTGTTCTCAGCTGTTCATTCCATTCAATAGATCCTGTATTTCTTATTCATTTTTACTCAGGACAGCAATGTCATCAGCGAATTGTGTCACTGATATCCTTTCACATGGAATTTTAACGCCACTCTTGAAGGTTTCTTTTATTTCTCTCAATAATATTCGATGTATAAACAGTAGGGACGAAAGACTTGCCTTCATGTCATATATTCTTTTTAATCTGTACATGCCGGCCGGTGTGGCCGTGCGGTTCTAGCAGCTTCAGTCTGGAACCGCGTGACCGCTACGGTCGCAGGTTCGAATCCTGCCTTGGGCATGGATGTGTGTGATGTCCTTAGGTTAGTTAGGTTTAAGTAGGTCTGAGTTCCAGGGGACTGATGACCACAGATGTTAAGTCCCATAGTGCTCAGAGCCATTTAATCCGTACATAATCCACTTATTTTGAGTCTAATGTGATAATTTTTGTTACATTAGAAAAACGATATTCAGACGAAACACATCCTGCGTCAGACGAAGCATATCGTGCATCTTTGGCTGTCTCCGAAAGTGTGCGCTTCGAAGCGAACTGATTCACGTAGTCTAGTACAATTAGGATCTCGGAAGCGTGCCGTATAAAATAGTATTCAGATACTTCCACTCTGTGCCCTAAGGAGAGAAGAACAGAGTAAAAATGTGTTTTATTTTTGTGAACGTATGTCCTGCAAGATACGTAATGTGACAGACTTGTGACTGATTCAAGCGTGTGCTTTTGTAGGTTCATACATCCTAAACGTTTTATTAGCAGTTTATAGCTTTATCTTCTTTGTGTGTTAAGACCAAACGAAAAGCTATGATGAAGTGGAGACCGTAAACTCATCACATTCGATAATTAACTTAGTTAACTCTCGAGTTGACGGAAATTCCACACAACCCTTCATTTAGGTAACATACCATTAACATTCATGTATCTCTACACTCTTTCATCCTTCATAATGCCATATTACGTATTATATAATAAAACAAATATATAGTAGTGGTCACAATCAATAATATATAGATTTTGTTTTACTTTCAATTTTTTAGAACGTTTCAATAATTTGTTATTTTATTAGTACAGTGATACACTTAATTTGATGTGAGCAATATTCTTCATCGATCTAGTTTATTTTAGTAATATTTTTCATTAATGCTTAATTTTGGTGGAAACACTAACGAAATTACAAAACTTGCTAAATCTGTGTGGTCCGCAGCTCATGGTCTTGCGGTAGCGTTCTCGCTTTCCGCGCACGGGGTTCCGGGTTCGATTCCCGGCCGGGTCAGGGATTTTCCCTTCCTCGAGATGACTGGGTGTTGATGTTCTTGATGCAATAATTTACCAACAGCCGTACGTACTGTAGAAATTTGTTGTGTCGTGTTCATCATCATCTTCATCATTCATCCCCATTACGGTCGGAGGAAGGCAATGGCAAACCACCTCCACTAGGACTTTACCTAGTCCGCGGTCCGGGTCTCCCGCATCGTCCCCTACGCTCATCTTCATCAAATCCGTGTAAAAAAAATGCAGAAAGGTAACTGTATAGGGGGGTGGGGGGGAGGGTTGGGCGTAGCTTTCGCAGTTCTGCCAAGGGTGCAGGATCAGCTCGGTACAGCTTTGCTAAGAGACTCGCAGGCGTGGTCAAAGTCCATAAATGTATCGACGCAAAGAGCTTAACGGGCGGCATACAAGCTCCGGAGGATAAAAAAAAAAGACGGAAAAACGAAACGCGCCTGTGATGAGACCCGTTCGTTAGTGGCCAATCGCGCTTGTCCTAATTTCGGCGCGCCGTAAAATGACGGCTCGTGCAGACGCGAGTAAACAGTAATGACCCGCCAGCGCTATCGGATTACACCGTTTAATCTGCACGCAATCTACGGGTGCCATTCTGTTTGTTTTCGTGCGCCACCCATAAGCCTACAGACCCTCAGCAAAACCACAGCGTCCGATCGACTGCTCTTGCGACAGGCTGTACAAATTGCTGCATGTCGTCTCGAACGTTATCTGTACAACTTGCAGCTTTAGCTCAACGCTTTGAATCCGGACTTAGCACCCGTTCGTTCAGTTATTTGCGTGCTCTGAATGCATTTTATCCGTTTGCAGTTTTGGAGGGTGTACCTTTATTGTTTCGTTATTTAAATGTCTGATGTCGTCTAAATTGTCGTTGGCTATCGAATCATTTCCGATAGAGCCTTGTGGCGCCGCAGTCCTAGTGTTAGACATGCACTCGGGACAAACTCCATAAATTCCTTGTTCGCCCATCCAGATTTAAGTATTCCGAGCAGTTCCAATTTTTTATTGAACGTTTGGTGTAAATACGCCTACAGAATTCGTAGAATCAGAGAAAGATTTTTACAGTGTTGCTTTGGCTACATTCTATGAAATTTTGAGGGATAAAATACAGGGAACCAAACGTTATTTACAATAAGCGCAGAAAACCAGACTATAAATGTAGGAGCAGCGGCAGCCTGTCCCCAGGCTTCTTCAATCTGTACTCCGAAAAAGAAACCAGAGAGCAATTGGAATTAGTTTAATTTTGTTGCCAAATATATCGAAAAGTTCGTGACCGATTTAATTCAAATTTTACAAAAAAAATGGTTCAAATGGCTCTGAGCACTATGGGACTCAACTGCTGTGGTCATAAGTCCCCTAGAACTTAAAAACTACTTAAACCTAACTAACCTAAGGACAACACACAACACCCAGCCATCACGAGGCAGAGAAAATCCATGACCCCGCCGGGAATCGAACCCGGGAACCCGGGCGTGGGAAGCGAGAACGCTACCGCACGACCACGAGATGCGGGCAAATTTTACACATCAGTATATGTATATAAAGGGTGAGTCACCTAACGTTACCGCTGGATATATTTTGTAAACCACATCAAATACTGACGAACCGATTCCACCTACCGAACGTGAGGAGAGGGGCTAGTGTAATTGTTTAATACAAACCATACAAAAATGCACGGAAGTATGTTTTTTAACACAAACCTACGTTTTTTTAAATGGAACTCCGTTAGTGTTCTTAGCACATCTGAACATATAAACAAATACGTAATCAGTGCCGTTTGTTGCATTGTAAAATGTTAATTACATACGGAGATATTGTAACCTAAAGTTGACGCTTGAAACCTCCGACGTTCAGTTGCGTGTTGTAGCAAACACGGGCCACGGTCGGCGAGCAGCATCTGCAGGGACATGTTTACGATGACGACCGTGTTTACGAGTGTGGCTGTAGTGCACTGTTGTGGTTTGGTCTAGCTGTCGCAATGTCCGCATGTAGCGCTTGCTGCTATTGTTATTCTGCATTCGTCTCCGCACGCAGACCAACTGTAGTACACCGTGTTACCAGACGTCTGTGATAGTGTAGTGTTGTAGGAACTGTGACCATGGCGTATTCGAACTCTGAAAAGGCAGAGATGATACTCATCTATGGCGAGTGTCGACGAAATGCAGCTGAAGCCTGCAGGGTATATGCAGAACGGTACCCGGACAGAGAGCATCCAACGTTCCGCAAATTGCAAAACATCTACCGCCAACCGTATGCAACAGGTATGGTCGTAGCACGCAAACGGGTCCGTAACAGGCCCGTCACAGGAGAAGCGGGTGCAGTTGGTGTGTTAGTTGCTGTTGCCATTAGTACACATGAGCACACGGGACATTGCGAGAGCCGGTGGACTGAGTCAAAGTAGTGTCATGCGCATACTGCATCGTCACCGCTTTCACCCGTTTCGTGTGTCGCTACATCAGCAATTACAAGGTGATGACTTAAATCATCGAGTGCAATTCTGTCAATGGGCATTAACAGAGAATGCGTTGCAGTTCTACCTGTTTACCGATGAAGCGGGTTTCACAAACCACGGGGCAGTGAATCTACGGAACATGCATTACTGGTCCGTGGACAATCCTCGTTGGCTCAGACAGATAGAGCGACAGCGACCGTGGACTGTAAATGTATGGTGCGGAATAATTGGCGACCACCTCATTGGTCCTCACTTCATTGCAGGGACCCAAACAGCTGAAACATACATCGCGTTTCTACAGAATTATCTGCCAACGTTGCTCGAAAATGTCCCACTGGAAACGCGTCGACGTATGTGGTATCAGCATGATGGTGCACCTGCACATTCCGCAATTAACACTAAGCTCACCCTTGACAGGATGTTCGACGGGCGTTTCATAGGACGTGGAGGACGCATAAATTGGCCAGCCCGTTCTCCTGATCTTACACATCTGGACTTCTTTCTGTGGGGTACTTTAAAGGAGAATGTGTACCTAGATGTGCCTACAACTCTAGAGGATATGAAACAACGTATTGTGGCAGCCTGCGGCGACATTACACCAGATGTACTGCGGCGTGTACGACATTCATTACGCCAGAGATTGCAATTGTGTGCAGCAAATGATGGCCAATACATTGAACATCTATTGACCTGACATGTCGAGACACACTCTATTCCACTCCGTAATTGAAAACGGAAACCACGTGTGTACGTGTACCTCACCCCTCACGGTAATGTACATGTGCGTCAGTGAAAAAGACCAATAAAAAGGTATTAGCATGTGGACGTAATGTGCTGTTCCAGTCTCTTCTGTACCTAAGATCCATCACCGTTCCCTTTGGATCCCTACGTAATTCGGTGCCCTCCGATACACACGATCGAACAGCGGAGGAGTGGTACTCAAGCGTCAACTTTAGGTTACAATATCTCCGGATGTAATTAACATTTTACAATGAAACAAACGGCACTGATTACGTATTAGTTTATATCTTCAGATGTGTTAACAAAACTAACGGGGTTCCATTTTAAAAAACGTAGGTTTGTGTTAAAAAACATACTTCCGTGCATTTTTTTATGGTTTGTATTAACCAATTACACTAGCCCCTCTCCTCACGTTCGGTCTGTGGAATCGATTCGTCAGTATTTGATGTGGTTTACGAAATATATCCAGCGGTAATGTTAGGTGACTCATGCCTGTATACAAGGTGGTCCACTGATCGTGACCGGGCCAAATATCTCACGAAATAAGCGTCAAACGAAAAAACTACAAAGAACGAAACTTGTCTAGCTTGAAGGGGGAAACCAGATGGCGCTATGGTTGGCACGTTAGATGGCGCTGCCATAGGTCAAACGGATATCAACTGCGTTTTTTTTAAATTGGAACCCACATTTTGTAATACATATTTGTGTAGTACGTAAAGAAATATGAATGTTTTACTTGGACCACTTTCTTCGCTTTGTGATAAATGGTGCTGTAATAGTCACAAATGTATAAGTACGTGGTATCACGTCAGATTCCGCCAGTGCGGACGGTATTTGCTTCGTGATACATTACCCGTGTTAAAATGGACCGTTTACCAATTGCGGAAAAGGTCGATATCGTGTTGATGTATGGCTATTGTGATCAAAATGCCCAATGGGCGTGTGCTATGCATGCTGCTCGGTATCCTGGACGACATCATCCAAGAGTCCGGACTGTTCGCCGTATAGTTACTTTATTTCTTGTGTAACCCATGATTTCTAATTATTTACATTCTTTGTACGTATGTTTCTCTTTCCAGCTTCTGTGATTGCTCTTTGTAGATACTACCATTCCTCTTCAAGTGAAACACTTTCTGAGCTACCTCTTATCGCAGTATCTATAGTCTCAGAGAATTTTGCGCAATGATTCTTCCTGAGTAGTCTCGTAAACTTCACCCTACTCTTCATCACTACTAAATTGTGATCTGAGTCTATATCTGCTAATGGGTATACCTTACAATCGAGTAACTGATTTCTGAATCTCTGCTGATCTAAGCGAAACCGTCCCGTATCTCCGGCATTTTCCAAGTATACTTCCTGCTCTTGTGATTCTTGAACAGAGTATTCGCTATTATTAGCTGAAAATTATTGCAGAACTCTATTAGTCTTTCTCCTTTCGAATTCCTATTACAAAGATGGACGGAGGGTTGACAGGAGATGGAGAAAGACTGGGGCGAAGAGGAGATGGACAGTGTGAGGGGAAGGAAGAAGGGGTGAAAGGTGGATAAAGACAGGGGAAAAGGAGAATGACAGAGAGAGGGGAGAAAAGGAGCTAAGGACGTACAATTCCCATACAGATTTAGCGATTGCGAGGCATTGCCGTCTCGCTAGTCTAATATAAATTTCGGTGTTCGGCATTGATTTCTGAAGATATGTGGCTGGAGATAGCCATGTACAGCTGTGTGATGAGGACAATACGCAGTTCAGAAAAGAAGAGAATAGAAGATTCTAAATGCTGAAGAGTGCATGAGTAGATCAAATAGGTGATGATAAAGTACTGACTGAAACTGGGTAAAAAAGGAATTTGTGACACTTTCTGCGACGTCAAGAAATCATAACTTTGATTCCGATATGGGCGCAAATATATTGTAGAGGAAGATGAAGGGATGAATACAGGAAGTATAGATGTAGGTTGCAGTAGTTATTCGGACCTGAAGATGCTTGCACGGGATAGAGTACCTTGGAGAACAGCATCGAACAAATCTTCCGACTGCAGACTACAACACCAACACTCCGATTAAGGAATATTACTTGTGAGGTCACCAGATATCAGTGGCAGAGCTAAATCAGAACATAGGCAGTAGGAAAACAAGTGCGTGGAATTATCTTCGTATGAAATGGACCCCACAGTGTGGTGGATGTGGTAGCAGAAAGCGCCTAATCATCATATTGCAAGCCGACGTCTCGGGTTAAATCTCAAAGGCTTCTGCAGTACTCTGCGAAGTCCATTAAGTAATAATTGCTTCCAGAAGAGGTAGATGATGCACTGGGGCTTACTTAGAGTCCATTAGTCGGATTAACGAGTGACGCTTTGAACGCTGGGTTGTTTGTGGAAGGAGCGAACCGGTTTATGAGACACTCTGTCGACTTATTTTGATGACAGTTCACAAGTAAGCAGCACGAGACAGCACAGATGAAGTTGACGTTGCCTCATACCCTATCCCAACTTAATCGCCACAACCGCAACCAGAACGGTACTCCGCTAGTATTATGCGGTTACAGGGTAAGAATCTAGGGGAAACGTGGAAACAGACAGCATAAGGTTCTTGCCACCGCAGACTCACACAGAAACGTATTACGTGCAACTGAATGTAAACGTCGGCCGCGGTGGCCGAGCGGTTCTAGGCGCTGCAGTCAGGAACCGCGCTGCTGCTACGGTCGCCGGTTCGAATCCTGCCTCGGGCATGGATGTGTGTGATGTCCGTAGGTTAGTTAGGTTTAAGTAGTTCTAAGTTCTAGGGGACTGATGACCTCAGATGTTAAGTCCCATAGTGCTCAGAGACATTTGAACCATTTTTTTAATGTAAACGCAAAAAGAATCTTTTAATGCAGAAGTCGATACTGTGAATGAGTGAGTCTGCGAAAAGTATGCTCGAACAACAGTCCATGACAGCGTTTCATTTTCAGTTCTTCCGCACGTCTATAACAGTAAATTTCCGGACTATCACGTAAAAAATAGACAAGAAAAAATGAAAAATCCATTGAGACGCCGCAAGCCGAACTTTGGTAATAAATAAGAAGTGCCAATCTTGTCCTCCTTACGCCACTGTCAAAATCTTACTGTCCCCGTAATATCTAGACTCCCAAAATCAATGGCTACTGGCGGAGAGGTACAAGGTGGTTGTAACTAAAGTGCAGCTACTCATGGAGCTCCAGGGTGGCTGTAATTATTGTATGACATTGGTACATGTACTAATGTGTTAATGCGGAACTGATTTACACTGGAAAAAAATTAGTTCCCGTTTTGGCCACTAGGTGCAAATCTGATGCTCTACAGCATCTTGTTGACGTCTCTGGTGCTCGTATTGGACAAACTGTGTAAACGGCAGTTAACAATAAAATCAGCATTATGCCTTTATAACTTGTTTGACGTTTTCTGCTCGCTTCCTGTTCCTAATCCATTACATTTGGAAACATTTTATGTCTTTCTTGTATTCACAGCGCCAGATTTACACCTGGTGACCAAAATTGGAAGTAATTCTTTCCCAGCGTAAATCGTTTCGGCAGTAACGCATATCTACCAAGTTTCGCTCCCGTACAATAATTACAGCCCACACAGGGCCTCTGTGAATAGCTACACTTTAATTCCAAACACCCGGTTCTTTAACGTGCAAAGAAACTGAAAATGTAATAAAATCAGTCAGCTTAGATTCAGACAAGTATTGGGCATCTCATCTGGCACAAACACCGGACGTATATGGTTTTATGGATACTGATTGCGGAGTTTCAGTAGTCAAGGTGAGATATACTCTACGTCTTCTTTCTGTCCTTGATCTAGATGGTCATTTCATTTGGTGGCACGTACAAACATACACCTTCAGGCAACACTACATTTGTAAGAACTAGAGTCCTGGAGGGGCGTGTCCCGCCCAAGTGGTCTCCACGCGGCTTCACGGAAGTTGCCGAAGATGACCGACGTTGCCTCGCCTGATGACAGTCGGTGAGCGCGGTCTTCGGCCACGCACATGTCATGCACTCACGCTCATCTGCATCGTAGGTTGCGAATTTACTCTGTGCGCATGCGCGACGCGCTTCCGTTGCCACTTCATCTTGCACTTCTTCCTCCTTATGGTCAGTGCAGGTAATATTATCAACTATAATGAGTCCTTTTACTTCATTTGCTCTATTTTTTCACAAGACTCTACGCCATAGATAGAGTTTTTTGTTAATTACTGTGTAAAGAAAGTTGACACTTGCAATCAGTTGTCAAATTTCTCGACGAATTTTGTTTTTAAATTTGTTCTGTTCAAAATATATCTATCCGTCAGTGCTATTTTAGCTACAGACGGAATGCGGGCATTATTTCGTCAGCTACTGATTCATGCACAGTTTACAGGCAGGTAACTTCAATAACAATCAATATACGATCATTTTAATTTTCGTTACACATATTCATACCCAGTGGCTGTGGTAATACTGGCTGAATCTCAGGATACAGTATACATCTTCTCGACAGAGGACACGAAAAGTCTACGGCTGAAACGAAATGTAACACTAATTGCATTTAAGTGCTTCGCAGGCCCATTAGCGGTGACGAAGCTGTATGGAGTCACCGCCAGGGCTACTCGCCTGTTGCTCCCTCACTCAGCTCACAGGTGTGATGGGGAAAGAGCACTCTGTTGGCCGCGAGCAAAACGTGTCTTAGGAAAGGAATGACAATCACGAGAGTTCGCGACGCGGATGCAGTGTTCTAGTGTGTACGCTGTTACCACCGCTTATCAGGCTTAAACACTAAGATGCTGCCAACCCTGGCGAAAGTAACCCGTTCGCCTTGCCGAGTAATATACAGGGTGATAAGAAAAGGTCTGGAAAGCTTGTAGGGATGTTGAAGGACAGGTTGTACTGAGAAATAATTGTCAAGAAATAGTTGCACCATTTTCGAGTTAATTAGCTTTGAAATTAGCCAATCAGGCCGTTGTGCGCGAAGATCCAACCGGTCCGCCAGAGACGTGTCTTTCATTTGGTTTCCTCAGACCGAGCAAGAGAGCGATACAAAAATTGTTCATGGGACGATAGCAAGGACTGAGCAGAGTGGTGCGCTGTCCTCTACGCTAAGGCTGCTCACCGATCTGCTCCTGTGGGCTGGCTCGTGCTCACGCCACAGCAGTCAGCAACCGGCTGGCTCACGACGCACACACCTTTTTTGTGCTCACTGCGACATACGGTAGGCGAAGCAGGCGTGAAACGGAAGGTAGGGATCGGAACAATATAGCTTCGCGGTGGCTCATTAATGCGTTTCGTGGCAAATTTATTTTGTAAGACTGTTATGTTAATGAGAAATGACAATGAAACGAAACATCTCTTTCAACATTTAGATGAATGCCCTCCGCAACACAAACTTCAATTCATTTTTCCCTCACATATTCTCAATACTGAGGAGGGCACTCAGCTTAGGTACTTCGTGCAGCAATATTGACCGTAGTACTATGGTGGTGTAATGGTTAGCATTTCTGCCCAACAAGCAATAAAACGCGGGTTTGAGTCCCGGCCGCAGCACAAATTTTAATTCATTTCGTCTGCTTCAATCATTATCGTAGATAATAAAAAGAGACTTAAATGTCTCAGGGAAACATTTAATTATATAACAGTAATATTTCTTAAAGATATTTTGTTATGTTATGCAAAGCATGTCGCAGTACCTATGGTACATCACGTGTTGGTGGATGTTTAAGGGGAGCCGGAGGTGCCTATGCTGCCCATGTTAAAATCACTAAGTTTGAGGAACATTTATGAATAAACTACCAAATAGAAAAATTTGAATTTTTCTTTACATATAGAGTGATTTAGTATTGCAGTTATGACAGAGGGATTTTGGAGTATCTTTTCTAGTTTCCTTCCAATTATTTTTTTATTAATAACCCAAATTTTTTTACAAATAATTGCTTTATAATTAAACTGAAATGGAACCACTGAACATATTACCAAATGGCTGTCTTACAATGTATGTTTGACCACTAGGAGTGCTGTATAAAAATTTCATCTCTCTAGCTTGAGTGGATTTTGAGAAAATGTTCCTTATATTCGAAAAATTCTAATTTACGGGAAATGGCTATCAAAGTTTCTCAATACATTCCTGCACTATAGGATGGATTATCAGGGTCTTATTCTTCATCCTCCAAAAGCTTCCTCTTCTGTCTTCTTTTCTGGCCTGTTGTTCCATCATACGTCATATGCCTTTCTCTTCTTTCTGCTCCTCTTATCCTTTCTCTGTCAATATTTCTTAGTGCTCGTACAGTGTTCAGCCCAGCTGTAAATCCTAATGCCTTCAGAACTTCACACTTCACACTGTTTCCTTGGTTGTAGGTTGCTATTGCATCATAAATGCCAAAGCGCAGTGTTTTTATGCTTACAAACACCCTTTTAGGAATCACTTTCCAAACCAAATTGCTTACGCTCTCATTAGGATTCTGCGTCTTTCCGTGTAGACATTTGTGTAGCAATTTAGGCTGTGCTAAGTCATGAAAAATTGGTTTTATTGTTCCCTCCTGATTCTTGTACATACTGCATATTACCCGCTTTACACAAGAAGTGTAATACTACCAACAACAGGCGCAACACTGAACTAATTCGAAACGGTAAACAGCGAAGAGACGATGTTATTCATTGTAGTATCGCAACTTGGTATTAGTGTTAATTTTCTTTTCCCGACGTTCTTCCTCTTCTTATATACACGGTTACTAAAACGTGGCATAGTACCCAGAGCAAAAGTGTACGACAATATTAAATGGAGCAAGATGTTCGAAATTCTGAGGAAAACAGGAGTAAGCTGTAAGGAAATACGGGTAATATTTGTCACAGAAAACAATTAACCAGCCCTTGCACACTCGCTGTAAGCGTAACATAAGGCGCTGTATGCGTAACAGGCCGAGAAAATCCCAAGCAGTTCGCCAGGAAGTCACGAGAGGGTGTTAGATGCATTCAGCGGCCGCCCATTTCCTCTGCAGGCGTGGGGGAAAATGGTAATAACTCCACTTCTAGGGTGAGTACAACAATAATTAATATTTAAATTAAAGAGGAATGTTCCAATTAATTTTCGGTAGCAAAAAAAAAATCGTAATTTTTTGGATTTGACCACCTCCGGCTCCCCCTAAGTGCAACAGCTGTCCCTTGTACGTTGAATATGAGCTTCCATGACTGCTTAGCTCTGAGTTTCTTCTTGAATCAGCAACCTTTCGTTTCATTATAGCAATAAACTGTATCAAAACAAATACACAATATTCAGTGGTAGCAGCTCACACCGGAGTCATGTAAAACCAGTCACTGCCTTTAGGCGCTTGACACTTTGAGCATTCACCGTGCCGCAACCATGGTACATCCATTCTCCTACACGTTTGAATCAATAGGAAACCTTCGTGGTACTTCTAATGGCACATACAATGGTTTCCATGAAAATCTGACATTTCACAATTTTGGCACTTTCAGCGTTTCCCAATTCCAGTCTTCAATTATTTCTTAGTACAACCTACTCTCTAACAACCTTACAAGCTTTTCAGACTGTTTCTGACCACCCTATATACCTTTTTCTGTTATTAAACAATTTATTCTTATAATATTCAAACATTTTTGTTATTATTGTGAATATCGTGAGCATCTGCAGCATCCTGTATATGTGCCAGTCTGTAAAACCATAAGTTGGTTGGTTTGGGGAAGGAGACCAGACAGCGTGGTCATCGGTCTCATCGGATGAGGGAAGGATTGGGAAGGAAGTCGGCCGTGCTCTTTCAGAGGAACCATCCCGGCATTTGCCTGGAGTTGTTTAGGGAAATCACGGAAAACCTAAATCAGGATGGCCGGACGCGGGATTGAACCGTCGTCCTCCCGAATGCGAGTCCAGTGTCTAACCACTGCGCCATCCCGCTCGGTAAAAACCATAAATCCATCACCCATGAATGCTATTGTTCTACACGTGTTCCCGGCGTTTGTTTACAGGGGACCGAGCACGGACAAATGCAGATTACGTACCGTGTGTAAGAAGCGGCCGCGCGCGCGAGATGAGTGGCCACCTGTGGATGGGACAAAGAGCCGACGGCCATTACCACGGGAGAGTCGCGTCGGCGCTGGCGGTACACCATCAGCGGTAGTTAGGCTCAGGCCTTTTGTCTCTCACGGGTTTTCGAGCCAGCAGCCACGCCGAGAAGGCGAGATCAGGCGTGCAGGCCGGAACATCACTGCCAGTGCCTCCTCGGCCTCGCGCAGTCGCCAAGACAGATATTCCTCTCGGGAAAGGTCAGCTTTTCAGACGATTAGTGAGTATCCATACTAGAGAGCGTGCTGATAAGTGATGCCTCCGAATTTTTTATGTGAAATTTTTTAAAGCTTTCTAAATAAAACAAACATTATTAACATTCTACGAGTACATCTTTATTCCTCACATCTACACATTTGCAGCCCTCTGACGCTACAGGTCTCCGAATTGGAACATGTAATACGGCACTGTGTAACGTAACTATATCGGTGTGTGTGAAACAGCGTGTTGTAATAATGTTACCAATTCGAAGAAATCGTCCACACACGGAGCACTCTCTCGTTGAGCATGACAATTCCAGATCACACACAAGCGCTACAACATCTGCAACAATCCGACGTCTTGGGGACAGTATCATCGATCATCCTCCTTGTAGTCCTACTTGGCTTCATCCGATTTTCATCTCTTAAAGAACACATTAGTGGACTTCACTTTGATAGTGACGAAGCGGTGCAACCAGAGGTGAGGCTATGGCCCCGTCAACAAAGTCAAACAGTGTACAGTGACGGTATCAACGGACTAGTCTCTCGTTGAGAGCAACGTGTTAGTCACCGGACTGACTATGTTGAGAAATAAATAGGTAGATATGAAGAACAAAGATGTGCAATGTTGTGGACGAGTGGTTCTAGGCGCTACAGTCCGGAACCGCGCTGCTACAACGGTCGCAGGTTCGAATCCTGTCTCGGGCTTGGATGTGTGTGTTGTCCTTAGGTTAGTTACGTTTAAGTAGTTCTAAGTCTAGGGGACTGATGACCTCTGATGTTAAGTCCCATAGTACTTGGAGCCATTTGTTAATAACTTTTGTTTCAATTGAAAAGTCTGAAGAGTTTCCACATTAAAAATACTAGGCATTACTTTCCAACATTCACTCGTACATTTGCATCTACATCCATACTCTGCTATCACTGTGTAGAGCACAGCAGAAGGTCTGTTCTCAAAGTTCACCAGTCCTGTTCTTTTAGCACCACGGTGATGCGCATCTCTGGGTCAAACGAAGCTGTGACCATTCGTGATGTCCTTCTCTGTATACGATCAATATCCTCTATTAGTTCTATTTGGTACGGTCCCACACACTTACGCAACATTTACAGCTCCGATTTTACGCGACTCCCATTCTTTGCACAACTCTGAAGTCTTGTCAAGATCAGACGGAATATGTGCAGAGCTTTTCTTCATGTGGTGCTACCTTATACATAACTGCATCACACGCGACAAATCTGAGGTTATTATTAACAATTTCTTCAAGGCAATTAATAGACGGAATGAGGAGCAAAGCTGAAAACACACTCCATTAGACTGTATCTGATGATGATGTGTGTTTTCGGGGGCGCTCAACTGCGCGGTCTTCAGCGCCCGTACAAAGTCCCAATTTTTACACAATACTTTTTTTTCACAATTCAATCTAGACACTGTCACAAATGATAATGAGGACAACACAAACACCCAGTCCTTGGGCAGAGAATATCCCCAACCCCGCCGGGAATCGAACCCGGGACACCGTGATCCAGAGGCAGCAACGCTAGCCACTAGGCCACGAGCTGCGGACGACAGTATCTGACGATACCTCTACGTCTGTCGGTCACTGACCAACCAAGATGACTAAGTTGTCAATGCCCTCACAAACGTCTCCTGATGCACGAATTTAATTAACAAGCGTATGTGTGGTTTTGAGTAACAAAATTTTTGGAGTTCAAGAAATACTCAATTTACCTTACTCCCTTAATTTATTAGTTTCAGGGTGTCACTGAAGAAAAGCACACGTTATACTGCTCAAGACAGGCGGCGAAATGACCTTCACATCATGCCACTCAATTTTTTTTTCTTTCGTTCTTTTTTGTCATTAGTCTTCTTACCTACCCGATGCGGTCTGCCACTAATTCCTCTCTTGCGCCAATGTTTTCATTTCGGAATAGTACCTAAACCCTACGACAGGGCTTAACAACTGGCCGGTTTTGAGCGCGAGTACTCGCGTCTGCCCAGGCACGGGCTCCCGAGCATGTTGAAGGTCGCGGAGTAGGGAGGGAGGGGAGGGAGGAGAAATGCGCGCGCACGTTTGAATGTGACCTCGCGTTCTTAGCAGATTTAACTAGCCATCTGAATGCTTTGAACATTTTACTACAAGGTAAAGATCTTCTAATTACTCATTTCATAGATCGAATACGAACTTTTAAAATGAAATTGACACTTTGGGTGAGTCAGCTGGAAGCAGGAAACCTAGCTCATTTTCCTAAATTATCATCCATGCAAGATGTTCACAAAGACTGTGAACGTTATTCACATAGTTTAGTTGATGAGCGCTATCAATATCTGACAGCACTAGACAGTGATTTTGATCTGTTCTCTTCATATTCAGCGAATATTTAAGAGATTCGTCCTGAGCTGCAGCAAGAAATTATTGACCTGCAGTGTGACAGAGAATACAGAGACAAATTTCAGAACAAGAAAAACATTTTGGAATTCTACAGACACTTCCCTCAGGATAGATTTCCTCGTTTGCACAAACTGGCGGCTACAATAATATCAATGTTCGGTTCCACGTATGTTTGTGAACAACTGTTCTCTGCAATGAAATGTAACATGACGCGCCTGAGAAACGCATTGTCTGATCGAAATTTAAACTGCACGCTGCGCCTAAAATGCACAAGAACAATTACTCCGAACTTAGACGCAATTGTAAAGGGCAAAAGGTAGAAGATAACCGAGAATCCCACACTTCAGTGACACCTTTTATTGTGTAACAGTTCACAAATTAATGCGAATGTAGAGGCATACACTAAGCTAATAAAATTATGTGGCATGTGTACATTCTCCTTTATTTGTTTCATTTGTCGCAGTAATAATTCGTGAATGATATCCCTGCAGGTGGCAGCGGATTTACATTGACTGGCGGCAGCCGTTGTGTGCCCCACGTGACTTTCCCCACTCTCCGATCTGGTCCGGTAGTGGGGGTAGCGTGCTCGCGCTGCTCCGTGCTCGCGCCTTGCTGCTCACAGCTTGCTCCGCGAGCACGTATCCACGTAATTTTAAACATTCTTCCGTAGCAACACATCTCAAACGCTTCGATTCTCTTGTGTGCCGCTTTTCCCACTGTTCACGATTCACTACTACACAATGTTGTGCTACAAACGTACATTCGCAGAAATTTCTTCCTGAAATTAAGGTACATGTTTTATAACATCAGACTTCTCTTGGGTAGGAATGCCGTCTTTGCCTGTGCTAATCTGTTTATCCTCTCTTGAGAGGATACAAAATGCAGACTGTCAATGGCAAGGAAAGCGTTTCTGAAGAAGAGAAATTTGTTAACATCGAGTAAAGATTTGAGTGTCAGGAAGTCGTTTCTCAAAGTATTTGTATGGAGTGTAGCCATGTATGGAAGTGAAACATGGACGACAAATAGTTTAGACAAGCAGAGAATAGAAGCTTTCGAAATGTGGTGCTACAAAAGAATGCTGAAGTTTAGATCGGTAGATCACATAAAAATGAGGAGGTATTGAATAGGATTGGGGAGAATAGAAATTTGTGGCACAACTTGACTAGAAGAAGGGATTGGTTGGTAGGACATGTTCTGAGGCATCAAGAGATCACCAATTTAGTATTGGAGAGCAGCGTGGAGGGAGACCAAGAGATTAATACACCAAGCAGATTAAGAAGGATGTAGGTTGCAGTAGGTACTGGGAGATGAAGAAGCTTGCCCAGGATAGTGTAGCATGGAGAGCTGTATCAAACCAGTCTCAGGACTGACGACCACAACAACAACAACAACAACAACAACAATCTGTTTATGTTCTCCTCGCTTCATCCATCATGGGTTATTTTGCTTCCAAGGAGCAGAATTCCTTAACTTCATCTACTTCGTGGTCCACAATTCTAATTTTAAGTCTCTCGCTATTCCCATTTCTGCTACATCGCATTATTTTTGTCTTTTCCCAGTTTACTCTCAATACATATTCGGTACTCATTAGACTGTTCATCGCGTTCAGTAAGTCCGATGATTCTTCTTCACTTTCGCTGAAGATGTCAAATGTCAGTATCGAATTCTATCACTGATATAATTTCACCCTGAATTTTATTCAAATTTTACTTCCGTAACTAATTGTTTGGTGTACAGATTGAACAGAAAGAGCGAAAGTGTGTGTCCCTGTCTTACAGGCACTTCGTGCCTTGTCTTCAGTCTTATTATTCCCTCTTAGTTCCTGTACAAATTGTGTCTTACCCGTTTTTCTCTATAGATCATTCCTATTTTTCTCATAATTTCTAAAATCTTTCACACTTTCACCTTGCCGAACGATTTTTCTAGATCGATAAACCCATGAGCTTATCTTTATATTTTTTCAGTTTTGTTTCTATTATCAAGCGCAATATCAGAACTGCTTCTCTCGTCCCTTTACCTATCATCAAATTTCTTTTGCATATTTCTGTATATTATTCTTGTCAGCAGCTTGGATGCATGAGATGTTAAGCTGATTGAGCGATAGTTTTCGCACCCATGTACTCTTGCTGTCTTATGAATTGTGTGGATGACATTTTTCCAAAAGTCTGAAGGTACGTCGACAGTCTCAGATTCTACACGCCGACATGAGTGGTCGTTTAGTAGCCATTTTTTATAAATTCCGACGGAATGTTATCTATCCCTTCTGCCTTTCAAATAAACGACAAAAAATGAAGATGAAATTTTCACTCTTCACATACAATATTAACCGAAAGGGCTCCAAATAAAAGTCTGTGTGGATAAGAGGAACGATATCCGCAACACCAAGCCTCTTATCCACATAGGCATCAGCGGATATCATAATTTCGTAAACCACTTACACGTTTTGCCAGTGCTTCCACTGTGCGGCTAGTTCTGACTTAAATTTTCTCCTGCCTAAGTCGGGTAACCTAAATTCCACTGACTAAGAACGTAGCTACCGATCACGACCAAATTTTAATACAGAGCCTGTCATAGCCTTCAAACGCTCCGTACGTTACAACAGATTTCCATTGAAATATTCTGCGGAACATTTGCGCAACGTTGGGAAGTCAAATGAAGCGTGTTGAAGGTTACCATCACATCATCACATACTGCACACTTCTGTTTTGATCTTTTTTTCTTGGACATAGGGCATCAAAGGCTGTCAGTACCTTATTGAATCGCAGCGCTAATTGAAGTTTAAAGTCTTCCGATCGGTTTATTTCGACCCGCCACGAATTTTCGTAGCCGTCTTCCACAACCGCCTTCTCAATTAAGATTGCACTCCTTATATACAGGTCCCGTCGTTGGCGGGACAAGAATGTCCAAGTCTGTTTCTTCTCTGATTTCCTCGGACAGAACTTTTGTGTCGTCATCGGTAAATGTACTTGAAATAAATATGACGCCTACGCTCTACGCATCGACACATACGTTTTCCTTTTGTACAGTAGTCTGTTTATAGCAGGATTCTACTGACAATGAACCTCGCATGAAGCGGTCGACGAGCAGACATGGTTTGGGCTGATTCCACTAAACACTAATAAAGCGAAATTCAACATTCCTCTCTAAATAGCAAAGGAAAAACAAGCCCCACGACTCGCAGGAGGTACGTCAGGTACATCTTAAAAGAGTCCAGCGCTGTTTCAGGTGTGACGAAGCAAAATTTGCAAGTAGTTATGAAAAGAAAGGAACATCTCACAAGAGAATGGGGCCCATGAGCTCAGGAGATGGGAGAAGTTGTGATATAAAAACTTCGAGAATTTACATATTCCGCACGTCAGCATTTGCATCCAAATTGACACCTATACTTCCTCTATGCGTCTGCTCAAGCACTTTTCTCAGGTTAGATTTTTGAAAACTTCAGCGCTCGCAGCGGCGCATTTTCTTTATTCCTGGTGATACGAGCTCACGAAAAACCAGCTTTCTTATTGAACTGAAGAGCTCCTAACAAACACAACACAGTATATTATTCTTAATGAAGGAAACTCTTCAGACGTGAAAGTAACTTCGGGCGTCGCCCCAGGGAATGTTACAGGATCAGTACTATTCGCAATATATATCAATAACCCAGCATATAACGTCGGAAGCTCCATGCGTCTCTTTGCGGGTGATGCTACTTGAATACAAAAAAGTCGCAACGCCAGAAAATCGTAGCAAAATGCAGGTAGACGTGCCGACGATCGACAGTTGGTACGGAGTTGGCAGTTGATCCTCAACACAAACAAATGTAGTGTGTTGAATATAAATAACCAGAAGACCCGTTAATTGTATGATCATACAGTGGCTGAACACTCACAGCCCAGTCAATGAAGACCAAGAAAGGTCGAATAGGAGAAAATAATTCGTATAGTCGCAAATTTTTTGTCATTGTAGGCGGGAATGCCCGAACAAGATGCTAAAATTCGTGATCGGCGGCATGGGTGTGGGATGCGAGGGGGCATTTAAAAGCTACTTCTTTGAGTTTTTCTTGAATAACTCGAGGACCGCGGCTTCTAGCGAAAATGTTTCTCAGTACAAAATTAAACTACATTTAATGTCCTACGAAAAAGGCCTTTCTTATTTTTGCTCTAGGACTAACACATTCCACCTTGCAGGGTATGATTAAAACCAGTGTTTTAATAGTTGAAATTAATTTTTATAGTTAAATTAAGTGGATTAAGAACAAATAGAACCCCTTTAGTCCTGAATTTTTTCAAAAACAAAAAAATTTTCTTGCATTTCATCGTGTATATATGGCCCTGTTAATTGCATATTTGAGAAAAATTGAAATTTGTCATACTTGATTCAGATTTAAAAAAAATTAGCCATATAAATTGGACACAGGGTCTGAAATGTAGGTGAGGATGCGAAATAAGAAGTGAACAGTTATCATAATCTCAATCTTTCCAATATCTCTTTGTGCTATTTGAGACTTTCCTGACGTAATAACTGCTTCATTGGTTCAAGGGCGTCGCTCCGGCCAATGCTGTGAAGCTGTTGTGGAAACTGCACAATATTCAGACGAGACAGCTGCTCGTGATCTTCAGGTGCTTACTGAGATGTTGCTGCAGTGGCTCGCCAATATACAGGGTGGTCCATTAATAGTGACCGGGCCAAATATCTCACGAAATAAGCATCAAACGAAAAAACTACAAAGAACGAAACTAGTCTAGCTTGAAGGGGGAAACCAGATGACGCTATGGTTGGTCCGCTAGATGGCGCTGCCATAAGTCAAACGAATACCAACTGCGTTTTTTAAATAGAAACCCCCATTTTTATTACATATTCGTGTAGTTCGGAAGGAAATATGAATGTTTTAGTTGGACTACTTTTTTCGCTTTTTGATAGATGGCGCTGTAATAGTCACAAACGTATAAGTACGTGGTATCACGTAACATACCGCCAGTGCGGACGGTATTTGCTTCGTGATACATTACCCGTGTTAAAATGGACCGTTTACCAATTGCGTAAAAGGTCGGTATCGTGTTGATGTATGGCTATTGTGATCAAAATGCCCAAGGGGCGTGTGCTATGTATGCTGCTCGGTATCCTGGACGACATCGTCCAAGTGTCCAGACCGTTCGCCGGATAGTTACGTTATTAAAGGAAACAGGAAGTATTCAGCCACATGTGAGACGTCAACTACGACCTGCAACAAATGATGATACCCACGTAGGTAATTTAGCTGCTCTCGCGGCTAATCCGCACATCAGTAGCAGACAAATTGAGCGTTAATCGGGAATCTCAAAAACGTCGGTGTTGAGAATACTACATCAACATCGATTTCACTTGCACCATATTTCTATGCACCAGGAATTTCACATCGTGTACTGCTCTGCTACTGGGCACAAGAGAAATTACTTTACGATGACATATTTTTTGCACGCGTTCTATTTAGCGACGAAGCGTCATTCACCAACAGCGGTAACGTAAACCGGCATAATGTGCATTATTGGGCAACGGACAGTCCACGATGGCAGCGACAAGTGGAACATCAGCGACCTTGGCGGGTTAATATATGGTGCGGCATTATGGGAGGAAGGATAATTGGCCCACATTTTATCGATGGCAATCTAAATGCTGCAATGTATGCTGATTTCCTACTTAATGTTCTACCGATATTACAACAAGATGTTTCGCTGCATAACAGAATGGCGATGTACTTCCAACATGATGGATGTCCGACACGTAGCTCGCGTGCGGTGAAGCGGTATTGAATAGCATATTTCATGACAGGTGGATTGGTCGTCGAAGCACCATACCGTTGCCCGCACGTTCACCCGATCTGACGTCCCCGGATCTGACGTCCCCGGATTTCTTTCTGTGGGGAAAGTTGAAGGATATTTGCTATCGTGATCAACCGACAACGCCTGAAAACATGCGTCAGCGCATTGTCACTGCATGTGTGAACATTACGGAAGGCTAACTACTCGCTGTTGAGAGGAATGTCGTTACACGTTTTGCCAAATGCATTGTGGTTGACGGACATCATTTTGACCATTTATTGCATTAATGTGGTATTTACAGGTAATCACGCTGTAACATCATGCGTTCTCAGAAATGATAAGTTCACAAAGGTACATGTATCACATTGGAACAACCGAAATATAATGTTCAAACTTACCTACGTTCTGTATTTTAATTTAAAAAACCTACTTGTACCAACTGTTCGTCTAAAATTGTGAGCCATATGTTTGTGACTATTACAGAGTCACCTATCACAAAAAGAAAAAAGTGGTCCAACTAAAACATAAATATTTCTTCAGGTACTACACGAATATGTAATAAGAAATGGGGGTTCCTATTTAAAAAAAAACGCAGTTGATATCCGTTTCACCTATGGCAGCGCCATCTAGCGGGCCAACCAATGCGCCATCTGGTTTCCCCCTTCATGTTAGACATTTTCGTTCTCTGTAGTTTTTTCGTTTGACGCTTATTTCGTGAGATATTTGGCCCGGTCACGATCAATGGACTACCCTGTATATGCTGACTCGCTAGAATAGCTCAGGCAGCGTGGGGTAGGGCTGTAACGACATAGTAGACGAATCATCGCAAGAAAATCAGCCTCGTAGACGTACTGTGTTTAGTTCCACAGATGAACAGCAGAGTGACACTGTGATATAGGTGTTGTAAAATGGACTAAAATTTGCACCCGCTCCACAAACCTTGCCTATCAAGGATTTTATCACTGGCGTTGAGCGAGGTGTCCTGAAACTGCCGAGTGAGATTGCTGTAGAAGTAAGGCAAGAGGCTTGCAGGTCCATAACAGGCTGCTCGCACCCAGGCAGAACATCAACAGTGGAGAAAGGAAAGCTCTCCGCTCTTTAAGAGAAGACAAAGAAATAGTGATTTTACCTGCTGACAAGCGTAGCGCTACTGTTCTTTTGCCTGCAACGTCTTACTACAGGAAGATGACGTATTCACTGCAGGACTCAGCGTATCGTCGTCTGCAGAAGGATGCAGCTGATGCAGTACAACGGAAGACATCCGCGCTCCTCAAATCCAGCCAGTTTCCTGAACATCTTAAAGAGAGCTTAAGAGTACAAGCGCCAGGTCCACCACGACTTTATTGGCCATCCGAGATCCATAAGGATCTTCGCACCATCGTGAGCAATATAGGAGCCGCAACATATCCCCTAGCAAAATATCTGAATTGTGCTCTTTGGTAGGAAAATGTTAGAAGATTGTATAAATAGACTGAAGACTTTGCGCCTCGAACCAGCGGACGAATTAGAGAGTTTTGATGTGGTCTGCTTCTTCACACGAATATTTCTGATGGATTCATTACAACTTATAGGAACTAGGTTGGAACAGGACATTTTAGATCTGTTCACACATTTTCTTACCTCGACTTACTTTTTATTTAATGAGCAATACTTTGAGCGAGCTTACAGTGTTGCAAACGGTAGCCACTTGTCTCCAATAGCAGCTAACCTTTTTATGGACGATTTCGAGGAAAAAGCACTTCAGTCAGCGGTGCTGAAGTCTAAATGTTTCTGGAGGTATGTGGACGACACCTTTGTTGTTTGGCTACATGGAGCAGCAACACATTTCGGAAACACCTTACCTCCTTCCATCCAAGCATTTGATTCAGCATACAAGAAGACAAAATGGAGATCTTTCGTTTTCAGATGTCTTGGTCCGCAGAAAAGAAGACGGTTCCTTGGTTCACACTGCGTTTAGTAAACAAAATCTACGAGCTAAGAACTGCGGTTACCTATCTCAACGCAGTGGCGCATTACGGACTTTAGTTCATAGCGCTAGAGTTATCTCAGATGCAGGGAGCTTATCAGCAGAGCTTAGCTATCTTCGGTCCGTGTTTGTACAAAACGGGTATTCTGATAAACAGATCCGTAATGCATTTCAAACTGCACGCACTAAAGCTTAAGAACAGCCAGAAGAAACTGAGAACTCCACGAGGATAGTTTTTGTACCCTGTGTTGGTCGCGTGTCCTTTAAGATTGGCATGCTGCTCAAGAAACATCAAATAAAAAGTTTATTTCGCCCTCTAGAGCGATTGCAAGCTATGCTGGGTTCTGTTAAAGACAAAATGGTTCTAATGGGACCAGGGATATATAAAATCCCGTGCCAGTGAGGTAAATCATACATTGGCCAGACGTGTCGCACTGTTAATGATAGATGCGTTGAACACAAAAGTCACACCAGACTGGGTCAGCTAGAAAAGGCTGTTGTGCTGAACATTCTCTTGACACGGGACACAGCATGAACTATGGAGAGCATAGATCCTTTCGTCCGCTTCCACGTACTGGGACTATCATTAAAGAAGCAGTCGAAATACGTATAAGTAAGTCGAGACCTGATTAATATAGACACCGGACTTTAACTCAGCAAGGCATGGGAACCAGCATTAGCGGTACTAATGCATTATCAATCTCATACGAACGCATCCGGGTCAGCAAAGACGGGGAATCTCAGTCCGCACACTTAAACTGGGCGCCAACATTGTGCCCCCGCGCGCGCTGGGCCACAATATTTTGTGGCCGCGCTTTTCCCAGATAGTGCACGCGAAGACCGTGGCCCGTTTCTCCGGCAGGGGGCTCTGGATGTCACCGTCCTCCATGATGCGTCTACGATGACGTTAAGGCCCCACCCCTTGGCGCCTGCGCTTTTCTAGAGAGTCAGCGTATATAATGGCGAGCCGCTGAGCAATAAGTCTTTACCTCCATTATCTCCCCTCACTGTGTTTTTATGTCCCCCATTTTTATCGCCTTTCTATGTATCATTTTCTTCTTGCATTAGCTGTCATGCACTTGGCTGAAGAGCGGCGGATTGTGTTGCTGACAGACCTCCCCTGCCCATATGGGGCAGGGCAATGAAATCACAATAAAGAAAGAAAAAAGCAACAAGTCAGTAAGCACCTGAAGACGACGAGCAGCTGTCTCGTTGAAATATTGTGAAGTTTCCATAGCATCTTCTGACGCGACGCCCGTGAACATCTCTTTCTCCACATACTGTTTTCAGCATCAGAAACTGTCCATATTGGAGTAATTAAGATGTAAATATGACTTCCTGGAGCACTTCGCAATGGGTCCGCCATCTTCACTACTTTCCAATATAGCACACCATTCCATTGACAGCACGAATCATCAACTAAATGTGACAGATGTTCAGTAACGGGGCTACTGGCTATCTAAGGTGAACGAAATCATTTGTTTTTACAAAATACGTAAAAAGTCTGTGTCAGATATATTTCACGTCAGGTCTGAACGGGTTAAATGTGAGCACCACATCTGGGTGTGGAGGATGGACGCTAGGGGAAAAAAGTAGGAGGCGGGATTGTGGCCATGCAGTTCCCTCATTTGTATGTCTAAACGAAAGAGCGAACAGGCAATTACCCTTCCTCCATCCCTCCCCACCCCCCCCTCTCTCTCTCTCTCTCTCTCTCTCTACCACACTACGTGACAAGAAGCAACTGCACGGTAGTTCACAAAGTCACACCGATCCTTCTGCAGCATTCTTCTACACTACTAGATGGGAAATTGATTCTTAGTAATTCTGTGCGCCATCTGTAGCGTTATTATAGGAGAGGTGGCTTCTCCTACTACGAGCATTGCTCCCTTTTCAGGTTGCAGAAAGACTGCACATCCCCAGTGTTTCCTGAGCAATTTTTGATGTGATATTTTCAGGGACCATCTCGTGATGATGTCAAAGCGACTCGATTGGTAAATGTAGCACCTTGCTGCTGTTTGTCATAGACAGCATATTGTAAAGCTGTGTAAATGTGTTGTACTTACTTGGTGGTGAATTGATAAGTGACCAGAGCGTTACCGCAGTTATCTCACTATTAACTGTGTTACTGGTAGACTGCGTAAGACTCTTGCATTCAGGAATTGGCCGCACTTGTAGAGCGGGGTGCACATCCATAGTATATCTTGCAAGGTGAGTGTGGATGGAATGGAATTGATCATATTGAAGTCTACAGCAATAATGTACTGTAACGCATTGCTAGAGTTTCGTTGTAATTTAAGAATTCTTAATACCTGGATGAACTGCTGGAGCCAATTCAAGCCTCTGGGCCTCCTCCAATGTTGGGAGAGCTGTGGCTGAGGTGATACATTTGGTAATCCTCGTGCTGTGAAAGTATTCCAGCTATAGATAGCTGAGACAATGAAATTGACGTTGTCGAATACACGTTGACAGCTTGTTACGTAAGGGGCAGACTCCTCACTGTGTTAGACATTTGACAGGGCCCGTTGCCGAAATTCTGAATTAGTAGATCATTTAACACCTGAAAACAACTACTCACTTCATTAACGGAACAAAACTCCACTATATAAACACGAGCTCAGTGAAGTTATTTTGTCTACTCTCGTGAGAGGACTGGACAGGATGTGTCGCGAACGTGTAGTTCGCCTTCAAAATAAAAACCGAACAGTGCTTATAGCCCGGGAATTTTCCTTTCCCGGAAGAACGCTACAGCTGGCGTACAGGATGACTAAGAATGAATTTCCCCTCTGGCAGTGTAGAACAGTATGCAGAGGTTCACGTAGATTCTGTCCGTATGCGTTTCTTGTGATAGTGTTATCAGTAACTCCTGTCTGTATTCCATGTAGTGTTAACTCACTTCCACCCGGCATGTTTGCGCACTCCGAAGCCAGTGATTCACAAGGCACGCTACGGAATAGTTGGCACAACTTCCCGAAACACACTGTAGTTGCTTCTAGTGACGTAGTGTGGTAGGGAAAGCGGGGAACTGACCACTCGCTCTTCTGTTTGCAGACGTATGAAAGAGGGACGTTCAAGACCACAATTCGGCCGCCTACCTTCCTTCATGCTTCTATCCTCTACCATTATACTGTCCGCCTTGTTTCACCGCCAGAATACAATTTATCCAGTAACACGTCTCTAATGAACGTAGACGTGGACACACTATTAGTTATTATCGCACATCATTTAAGAATAAAAACCAATTGTACACTGTTTTTAATAATATACAAGTCTTCCATTTCCTGCAACGTGGGAACTGTTCTCCTAGTGAAAATATAAATTGGTTCTTTTTTATAGGAAATATAATGTAGCTTAATTTTGTATTGTAAAAAATTTACGTCAGCAGTCGCGAATTTTGTGTTATTCCAGAAAAACGTATAAAGTGGCCTATAAACGCCCCCCCCCCCCTCGACCACAGTTCCCGTCACAATCCCAGTTCGCGTCTAAACGAATTTTGTCCCCTAATTTTGCTTCGTTGACTGGATCATTGGAACAGTCACATGCTTACCGAGGGATTTGAAGTGGAACGACCACATACAACTAATCGCAGGAAAGGCAATTTTGAAATTTTAAACGTTTTTATTGGCAAAGTGGAGCAACCGCGCGTTAACTTAATTACAGGATGTATGTACAGCCACCTCGGTTGCACAAAATTATTGTTAGATTGACCATGGTTTCAAATGGTTCAAATGGCTCTGAGAACTATGGGAATTAACATCTGAGGTCATCACTCCCCTAAAACTTAGAACTACTTAAACCTAACCAACCTAAGGACATCACACACATCCATGCCCGAGGCAGGATTCGAACCTGCGACAGTAGCGGTCGCGCGGTTCCAGACTGAAGCGCCTAGAACCGCTCGGCCACACCAACCGGCGACCATGGTTGTGACAGCATTAAGACGGTCATCATCAAAATAAAAATTACATAGAATTACCTAGAAAATATAATGACATGGCTTGAAATACAATATACTTAATATGATTAATTCAATCAAATGTACAGACAGTGTACTAACATGTAATCACACCATGGGTGAAAAACATCTGAGCAAAACTGCTCACGTCAAATAGAAATTGTCACAAGAATAAAAATTAAAATGTAACATGTTTGTCAGCTGGCATAAAATATTCCATCAAAATACAATGGTAGCTTCGAGGTCACTTAGGGCCAAGAACTATATCAAACAGCTAATAGACCTAGGCAGCCACGAGCTGGACATGAAAACGGATTCGCTCCATCTAGCAAGAAGTGATCGAATTACAGACAAGAGCAAATGAGGCACTGCAATGACAATTTTAACCGTTACAAGGAACAACAGGAAGCACTGCTTGAAAGTTATAGCATACCGTAACAGTCTTATTTTACAAAAGAAATATATTTTAAATAATGTACAGAGAAAACATGAAGTACTCGGATTTTAGCCAACCTTTCACTATAACAATTTCACTGTCACCAGGTGTAGTGAGACTGGCACTCACTTTGAGAATGCTGGAACTTTTATAGAAGACACTGTTTATTTTGAAGGTCAATATGATTTTAAAATTGAGAAAAACTCATATGACTCAGTGATTGGCAAATGGTTCAAATGGCTCTGAGCACTATGGGACTCAACATCTTAGGTCATAAGTCCCCTAGAACTTAGAACTACTTAAACCTAACTAACCTAAGGACATCACACATACCCATGCCCGAGGCAGGATTCGAACCTGCGACTGTAGCAGTCCCGCGGTTCCGGGCTGCAGCGCCAGAACCGCACGGCCACCGCGGCCGGCGACTCAGTGATTACTTCAATTTTAAATCATAACTAATAAAGCAGAAATCTTTTTCGCGAAGCACTTATTCACTTCCCGCGAAAAACCAGTGTTCCGCTGAACACAGTTTGGGAAACTCTGCATTAGGTATGCTTCAGATGTCCACATATGGGTTCAGAAACAGTTGGCAATACTGTAAATATGACAATAGAAAACAGGGGGTAGTTATCGATTAAACTTACCTCTGTGTCAACATCTCGTATGTATCAAAACCTTTCGAAAACTTGGTTTCAGAGGTTCGTCTGTCTAGTTCTGCGTATTGCAATACCGCAACTTACATCTCTACTTAAAATAAATAGAGAAAATAATTGTTGGAAACTACTATGGTAATATCCATCGGTGTTTCCTACATACTCCTGGAGATTTGTTCGTCAGTTATCAAACTGGATTAACAGAAAACTCTAATCAAATATTGTCTTCGCGTTTCATCACGGATTTGCTTTTGCAGAATGAGACCACCACATAAGTATTCTACAGTCGTCAGTAGGAAGTGCTTTAGCGTGGACGCACTGTACCACGTACTCTCAATATTTCGAGAGAATGCATCTCGTTACGACTCGAGAAACGTCGTACTTGCCCCATATTCACCTCGCGCTTTGTCCACGATGGGGAAATAAAACGAAATCGGACTTACAGTGAATCACATTGCTCGAAATTTATCAACGAGCGGAACAACAATAGGATGAAATGACACTCATACGTTATGGAAACTGCGCCACACATAGCACAGCATTTTGACGAGTGTACAGGTAGACGTGGGGAAAAAATGCAGCACGCAGAAGAAATGGTCGGATGCCAATGTACATGTTCATATCAGCGGCGGGTATGTTAATGATTAAGAGCTGCAATTCTCTGAGACAAGAGGAGCGGCCACCAGAGTAGATTAGTGCTATTGGTGTTGTTATCAGGCTTCATAGGGCATATGAGGGGCATCAGATTCTGAGTGGTCACAGTAAAGAACACGAAGATGCTGCGTACTCGTTTGAGACGTGTTATCAGCAGCTGACAGAGTTTAAAAGGCATCATTGTGAGTTTCCATTAGGGCCGCAGGCGCAATCCTGGAATACCCAAATCTGTGGAGCATCTAGAGGTGACAGTGACCCGATGTTGAACCGCATAGCAACTGAGGGTAGACTTACTCGTCGTCAACGTTCGAGTTGAAAGCGTCTGACCAACACAATGAGGAGACAGCCATTTATGCACCAAGCAGATCGAAATCTGCGCCTGCCAATAGAGAACAAGTCATGGATTCTGTGTCATCTTGCACCAGTGGTCGAAGACTAGCAGCAGTTGGTCTAGAGGACTACTGTTCCACTCAAAGGCCGCCATCAGACGGTGGCACCTGTAGTGGAGCCGTGACAGAGAAGCACGGACTACTGGTTAATGTCATCGCATTGTGTTCAGCGACGAAATGCTGTTCTGAACTCACCCGAATTACCATCGTCGGCGTGTATGGCGGCGACCTGGGAAGAGGCTCCATTCTTCCATTGTTTTGCAGAGACACAACGGTGTCACTCCTGTCGTCGTGGTGTGGGAACTCTGGCGCCCCAAAAGTACGTCATGGACATCCTGCGTCCTCGTGTGATACCTCACATGCGACAGTGTCGTGGTGCTATTCGACAACAGGACAATGCTCGTCCACACACGGTGCGTTTCTCTGTGACGTTTCTGCCAGATGTTGAGGTAATCACGTGGCAAACAAATACCCTACATCAGCCCCCGATGAACTTGTATGGGACCAGCTTGGACAACTGCGTCCACATGCCAGCATCCAGCATATCAAGTACTCTTTACACCACTTGTGGGGAAGCTTGCGTCAGGTGAAGATACAATGACCTTGTGACACCTTTCTCAACCGAAATAGTGCATGCATTCAGGCGAGGCGGGGGGGGGGGGTGGAGGGGCGTAACATCATACTATAAATTGGACTCATACTGCCACGTTTTTTGTAAATATGACTCGATTTTGTAATGAGACAACAACACATACCCTCTCAACCCGTGAAGTTTCATATCGTTTCCCCCTCCACTTTTCGGTGCCCTACATTTTTTTCTGGCACTGTGCGTCAGAACAGTGTTTAAGGGCGTGACAGTTATGGACAGAAAATGAAACTTAAAGGAATTAAGAAATCTGTTTTCGAGCACTGATACGAACTGATTACACACCCGAGAATTGAAAACTACAGCTTAGTTCGTAGGAGCACCGAACGCTTGAACCCCACAGCCGGTTGCAGTCGTATAGATCTCGGTGGTCGGATGCATGTCTAGCCGGTAGAGTCTAGCGTGTGTCCATAAGGTGAGATGTCATGTCAACCAACGCCACACCCATTTCTAAAATTAGTTTTTCGGACAGCATTCCACCTTTCGCATTAATATCAAAGAAACCACTGTTGTTTTTGGGGTGGATACTGTACTCCAGTGGTTGCTGATACAAATCACTCGGCAAGAAGAAGAAACCGTCAGTTGCCTCTGATTTAGTGCGGAGAAGTGATCCATCCTTTGTCATCGCTCGTCGTACTTTTTCTATTGTGAATTTTAAGAGGTCATACCAACTGTGCACCTTATTATTAAATTCGTGTATAATAGCAGTGATCTGTCCAGAGATAGAGTATTAATAGATGGCATTTGATTTTTACTTTTTGTAACGTATTTATTCAACAAATGCACACAAGGTAATATGGCGCAAATGGTTGGGCTCGTGCTCGTCGTATATTCCCAAAATATCGCACATTTATCTTTTATTATCATTAAACAATTGCAAATAAAGTAACTGATACACGAAAATAGTCACAAAACAGTAACACTCTACAATTTTGATGGCTACGGCATACAAAGAAGTGTTAAAAATTAAAGCAAAGAAACGCAGACCGAAGAAAATACGAAGATCGGAAAACGAGATACAATTACGGAGAAAAAAACAGGTCCAACAGAGACGATACGTGCAAATGAAGAGAGAAAATTTGAATTTTTATTATCAGAATCTGAATCAGAGATGGATTTGGCCAATTTGTGAGACGACAGTAAAGCAGATTATAAGGATGCTAATTCGAAACAAGACGTTTGTTTAATGTGTGTGTATGATATTTGAGAAAATATGGAATAATTTATTATAGATACGTATCTTGCTCGCATTGGAGTCACTCGGGGTGTAGTGGTTGAGGTAGTCCGTATAATTATTTATTCGATGTATGTTAACGCAAGCAGTGAATTTCTAATTTTTTAATTGAACTTGTTCAGTATTGGACCCTACGCTTCATTTCGATAGTTTATATTGATATGTTCTGTTTTTAGAGGAAGCCTAACTTAAATCATTTAGTACGTAAAGCAAAATTAAATTCTAAAGGAAACTACATGAAACAGAAAATTAAAAGTTACGATGCTTTATTTTAGCCCATTTGATGCGTCATTATTTCCGCCATGTTCAGATAGAATGTCACATGCAAAATCTACGGTAGATGCGGTGACATATAAAAAACACGCATCCAAAAGTCAGTTTAACTTAGTACTGATTGTGAGTATCGGATACGTGGATGAAAGTTTACGAACAAACTCCATGACGAACGAATATTATGAATAATAATGGATGTCTCTTAGGCACGCTAAATTTCCGCATCCTTCTCTATGCTTAATCAAATATTATTTTTTTTAATACGTTTGTCACTTCAAGACCTTTTTTGGATAACACGAGAATACGTTCTCGTACACTGCTCAGCCAGATCATTATGACTACCGACATATCATCGATATAAACCCGCCCAGGCGACAGCAACGTCACCCGGCGAGGAATGACTGCTAGTCAGACACACGCACGGTGCATGTACGAGTAGTATCAATGAGCGCGCTGCCCGTCTGTAAAATGGAGAAGGCGCGCGTTCTGCCTGGCGTTCTGTCGGACGTCTTAGACTGAGCAGACTGGTAAAACAGGACAGGCGGAGAACTGTGGCGGAACTAACATCAGACTTTCATACTGGGCTGAGTACAAGTGTGTCTGAACACGCGGTGCACCGAACACTCCAAGTGATGGACCTCCGCAGCCGAAGACCCATGCATGGGCCAATCTTAACGCCACGACATCGGCAACTACGACTGAAATGGTCATGTGACCATCGGCGCAGTGGCTGAGTGTTGCATGGTCTGCTGAATCCCTATACCTTCTTCATCATGCAGATCGGAGGAGGCGAATCGCTCGTCTCCCAGGGAACACCTGTACTGCAGGACAGAGACAAGATGAAGGACGCTCCATTCACGTGGCGAACATTCACGTGGACACCCATTGGTCCAGTGGAGCATGCTGAAGGCTTGTGACTTCCCTTAAAAAATCGTATGGTGAAAGGGCATCTATCACTGGAGCACATTACAAAAATTAGACGACATGTTGCTGAAGACACGTAATAGCATTAAGTTTATTTGCTTACATGCTTGTGTTAAACAATGGGTCAAAGTGATCTTAGAAGTTCAGTGACTTCTTAACACTTTCCCTTCCTCAGAAGTATGAGGTCTCACCAAAAGCCGTTTTTACTACTCTGTACTGCCAAATTTCCGGTCACGAGGTAAGAAAGAGTGCTATTATTCAGGATATCAGTGCGAAATCTTGCGAAATCTTCCGGTAACTGCAAATCTACACGCCTTAGGTGTCGAGCCGGTGGTAGATGGGCAGTACCTACATGGAAACTTTTGCCAAAATTGTGACGCGGACAACGTTACGCCGCTAGTGACCTCTATATAGGTCATCTTCCAGGCGCACGTCACCTTCATCCAAGACCCAGCTAAGCACATGACTTACCTAATTTTTTTCCAAAACAAGTATATATATACAGGTTGGTCCATTGATAGTGACCGGGCCAAATATCTCGCGAAATAAGCATCAAACGAAAAAACTACAAAGAACGAAACTAGTCTAGCTTGAAGGGGGAAATAGATGGCGCTATGGTTGGCACGCTAGATGGCGCTGCCATAGGTCAAACGGATATAAACTCGTTTTTTTTTTTAAATAGGAACCCCCATTTTTATTACATATTCGTGTAGTAGGTAAAGAAATATGAATGTTTTAGTTGGCCCACTTTTGTCGCTTTGTGATAGATGGTGCTGTAATAGTCACAAATGTATAAGTACGTGGTATCACGTCCGATTCCGCCACTGCGGACGGTATTTGCTTCGTGATACATTACCCGTGTTAAAATGGACCGTTTACCAATTGCGGAAAAGGTCGATATCGCGTTGATGTGTGGCTATTGTGATCAAAATGCGCAACGGGCGTGTGCTATATATGCTGTTCGGTATCCTGGACGACATCATCCAAGTGTCCGGACCTTTCGCCGGATAGTTACGTTATTTAAGGAAACAGTAAGTGTTCAGCCACATGTGAAACGTCTACCACGACCTGCAACAAATCATGATGAGCAAGTAGGTGTTTTAGCTGCTGCCGCGGCTAACCCGCACACCAGGAGCACACAAATTGTGCGAGAGTCGGGAATCTCAAAAACGTCGGTGTTGCGAACGCTACATCAAAAACGCCGGTGTTGAGAACGCTACATCAACATCGATTGCACCCGTAACATATTTCTATGCACCAGGTATTGCCTGGCGACGACTCTGATCGTCGTGTACAGTTCTGCCACTGGGCACAAGAGAAATTACGGGACGATGACAGATTTTTTGCACGCGTTCTATTTAGCGACGAAGCGTCATTAACCAACAGTGGTAACGTCAACTGGCATAATATTCACTATTGGGCAACGGAAAATCTACGATGGCTGCGACAAGTCGAACATCTACGACGTTGGCGGGTTAATGTATGGTGCGGCATTATGGGAGGAAGGATAATTGGCCCCCATTTTATCGATGCCAATCTAAATGGTGCAATGTATGCTGATTTCCTACGTAATGTTCAACCGATGTTACTACAAGATGTTCATGCATGACAGAATGGCGATGTACTTCCAACAGCCGCGCGGGATTAGCCGAGCGGTCTTGGGAACTGCAGTCATGGACTGTGCGGCTGGTCCCGGCGGAGGTTAGAGTCCTCCCTTGGGCATGTGAGTGTATGTTTGTCCTTAGGATAATTTAGTTTAAGTAGTGTGTATGATTAGGAACTGATGACCTTGGCAGTTAAGTCCCATAAGATTTCACACACATTTGAACATTTGAACTTCCAACAGATGTACGTCCGGCACATAGCTAGCATGCAGTTGAAGCGGCATTGAATAGCATATTACATGACAGGTGGATTGGTCGTCGAAGCACCATACCATTGCCCGCGCGTTCACCGGATCTGACGTCCCCGGATTTCTTTCTGTGGGGAAAGTTGATGGATATTTGCTATCGTGATCCACCGACAACGCCTGAGAACACGCATTAGCGCACTGTCAATGCATGTCCGAACATTACGGAAGGCGAACTACTCGCTGTTGAGAGGAATGTCGTTACACGTATTGCCAAATGCATTGAGGTTGACGGACATCATTTTGAGCATTTATTGCATTAATGTGGTATTTACAGGTAATCACGCTGTAACAAAAAATGGTTCAAATGGCTCTGAGCACTATGGGACTTAACTTCTGAGGTCATGAGTCCCCTAGAACTTAGAAAAACTTAAACCTAAGTAACCTAAGGACATCACACTCTTCCATGCCCACGGCAGGATCCGAACCTGCGACCGTAGCACGCTGTAACAGCATGCGTTCTCAGAAATGATAAGTTTACAAAGGTACATGTATCACATTGGAACAACCGAAATAAAATGTTCAAACGTACCTATGTTCTGCATTTTAATTTAAAAAACCTACCTGTTACCAATTGTTCGTCTAAAATTGTGAGCCATATGTTTGTGACTATTACATCGCCATCTATCACAAAGCGAAAAAAGTGGTCCAACTAAAACATTCATATTTCTTTACGCACTACACGAATATGTAATAAAAAATGGGGGTTCCTATTTTAAAAAAACCGCAGTTGATATCCGTTTGACCTATGGCAGTGCCATCTAGCGGGTCAACCATAGCGCCACCTTGTTTGCCCCCTTCAAGCTAGACAAGTTTAGCCGGCCGCGGTGGCCGTGCGGTTCCATTCGCTGCAGTCCGGAACCGTGGGACTGCTACGGTTGCAGGTTCGAATTGTGCCTCGGGCATGGATGTGTGTGATGTCCTTAGGCTAGTTAGGTTTAAGAATTTCTAGGGGACTGATCTAAGATGTTAAATCCCATAGCGCTCAGAGCCATTTGAACCATTTTTAGACAAGTTTAGTTCTTTGTAGTTTTTTTGTTCGACGCTTATTTCGTGAGATATTTGGTCCGGTCACTATCAATGGACCACCCTGTATATACATCACTCTTTGATGTGGAGAAGGATATACGAGGGGCGTTCAGTAAGTAATGCAAGACACTTTTCTCCTCACCCAGCATCGGTTGAAAAATATGCAGTATTTGTTGTGGCACATAATAAAATATTTCAGCTTCAGTCCCTATATTTCCATCAAGTCCCAAATAGGTGCTGGCGTTACATGTAGGCTTCAAAATTGCGTCTGTAATGGGGTACGGTCCAAACAGAGAGCTGTCATGGAGTTTCTTTTGGAGAAAAACCAGAGCATCGGAGATATTCGTTGGCACTTGCAGAGTGTCTACGAAGACCTGGCACTGAACAAAAGCATGGCGAGTCGTTGGGCGAGGCGTCATCGTCACAACAAGGCCGCGCAGACTTCGCCGATCTCCCGTGTGCCTGTCAGCCGCAGAGAGCTATGATTCCTGCGATGTTGGATCGTACGGATACCCTCATTAGAGGTGACTGAAGGATCACAGTCAGACACCTCGCTGCTCAATTGGGCGTCTCTCTTGTAGTGCTGATACACTCTGCCACCAGTTGGGGTACTCAAACGTGTGCCCGCTATGCACGGAAGATCACAAAGAGCAACGAAGGACCATCTGTGAGTAATTGCTTGCGCATTACGAGTCTGATCGTGACAACATTTTCTTCTAACATTTTCAAAGGCGATGATACATGGGTTCATCACTCTGAATCGAAAACAAAACGGCAATCCATGGAGTGGCGCTACACCCTCTCCTCCGAAGAAAGAGCTCAAAGCCGTATCCTCAGCCGGCAAAGTCAAGGCAACGGTCTTCTGGGACTCTGAAGGTGGTATTCTGTTTGATTTCCTCCCTCATGATGCACCGATCAACATTTAAGTGTATTGTGCTACCCTCAGGAAAATGTATAATCGACATCAGCGTGTTTGTCGCCACAAAAATACGAACTTCTCTTTCTCCTTGACAACGCAAGGCTTCATACAAGTCTGAACTGTTCTTCCTTATTCACCCTAAAGCCCGGATCTCGCACCTTCCGACTTCCATCTGTTTGGCCCAATGAGGAATGCACTCCGTGGGAAGCAGTACGTGGATGATGAGGATTATATAGACGCAGCGAGGCATTGGCTCCAACTTTAACCAGTAGAGTGGTACCCTGTGAGCATATAGGTCCTTCTGGTGACGTGGCGTTAGGCCGTCGCGTTGGACGGAGATTATGTTGAAAAATAGGGTTTTGTAGCCGAAAGAGTGGATAATGATATGGTGTTTTGCAATCTTGAATAAGACCAACATGAATCTGCCATGAAGTTTCAAGACCAACAGGCTTTCAGAAAAAAATAATGTTGCATTACTTATTGAACACCCCTCGTAAGTGCAATTTCTACAACTTACATCCTTCCACCTGACGGCTTTTTATATTTGGGCATATTTATCACAAGTGAAAAAAATGAAGTAATCTCCTACTTAAAGTATTCGAAATCGGCTTTCGCTGAAATAAATTTGTCCCTGTTCACCGCAAGAGAGCCTAACTCTCCCATTTTTTCCGTATTTGGATTCTTTTTGACCAAAAAAAAGCGATAAATTCTATGAACAAAACAGTCCTGATCACATTTTCATTTAACTGTTCTAACGGTGTTCGACCAAAATTTCGTTCCTAAAAATTAACTGATGATGGCCTAGTAGGCAGGAACCGGTAGTACATTAAACAATAATGTGATCAAGACTTTTTAAAATTTTATCCGTAAAAAAATGCTTGTTGAAGGACTGCGACTTTAAAACATTGGGTTAATTTATAAAATAACTTTATCTTCTACCAGTCACTATTTTATTTTTATTTATATTTTGCATAACAGCTTTTTGGGAGATGATTAGTATTTTCAAGTGCGTTTTTCGTGCATTACCCTATTATTAGTCATGTTTTAGATGTGTTAGGCGCTTCACTGTTATGTTATCTTTACTATAATATATATAAAATCGTGCAGTTCTGCAAATAATGGCCGCGCGGGATTAGCCGAGCGGTCTCAGGCGCTGCAGTCATGGACTGTGCGGCTGGTCCCGGCGGAGGTTCGAGTCATCCCTCGGGCACGGGTGTGTGTGTTTGTCCTTAGGATAATTTAGGTTAAGCAGTGTGTAAGTTTAGGGACTGATAACCTTAGCAGTTAAGTCCCATAAGATTTCACACACACACATTTGTAAATAAAGACTGGCGAATTTGAAAAAGAAATGTTATTTGTGTAAAATGACGAGGCAGTACACCTGGAAGGGTTTGAGCGAAACTGACACCGTCTGCGGAAGCCTACGTATATGGCAAGCACTTTGGACAGTGGTGAAGAAACAGCGGCTGTTTATGACGTAAAGTGAACAATTATCTTTATTAAGCACTTTCATTTTCTTCCACGACACTTTCCTGAGTCTTACACCTTCATCTTTTGATGAACCATTGGACTACATTACAAATTAATTTGCTGAATCTAGAGAGCTGTCTGTTTTGAATTTCATTTCGAGAATATTCCAGCAAAAAGACCTCGGAGGATCGTTATAAATATAGACTGTCATCGTTACATGGCACCCAGACAGGAAACAATGGCACTAGCTGTGTATAGACTAAGTTGTTATTTCGTGTCTGGGTGGCCCATGATAACTAACGAGGGGACCTGAAATACTAAACTACACGTGTCGTTCCTAGCTAAGATCATAGCGCAAAAAGAGTGCAGCATTGTCAGCAGAGGGTACATGTTCTGTGTTTCCTGCAGACACAGTTATGCTGTGGTACAGATAGCAGATGCATCACAGGGTAATGGTCAAATGGCGCGCCAGGTGGAAACCTGCTCCAAAGTTGAGTGCGATTCATTGGACAAAACGTCTAAACTGCACATAGATTCACCGTGAAACTCTGCTGGTATATTGAACAATTGCAGCGTCGTGTCCAGCTTTTACGGTAGTATTTACAGTTCATTTGTAATGGATAAAATTTAAAAAAGATCATGATTACATTTTTATCTAACTGTTACTATCTTTTTCCGTGAGGAGAACTACTCCACTGCGAAACTCCTAAACACCTTGGGGTGAAGATGGACCGTTCCCTCACATTCAAAGCCCACTGTGAAGAAACGAGCCTCAAAGTAAAAGTGATGAACAACATCACCCGCAAACTAACAGGAACCACCTGGGGTGCTCAGCCAAAAGTGCTTGGAACATCTACCTTGGCACTATGTTTCTCCGCCGCAGAATACGTAGCAGCCGTCTGGCAAAACTCTGCACATGCTAAACATGTAGATACAGCCCTGAACGAGACAGGATGCATTGTTACAGGCTGCTTACGACCTACTCCTGTCAATAAACTGTACCAAAGAAGTCGATCCTAGACATTCTTTGTTCCGACATGACCCTCAACGGCCAAGACTGAGGTCAAAAAAAAGCTTCCTACAGAAAACTATGACAATTCATTCACCTCCCAGAACTCGCAGAGAGGAGCTTTGGCGAGACTCCCTAGCTGAAGACAATCACATAACGGTCAAGGAGGAAATAGCCGAAGGTTCACGCCTGTCGTACGTGACCTGGAAGACTTTGAACAGACTGCGAGTTGGGGTGTCAAGGTGCAAATCCAACCTCAGGAAGTGGGGCTTCAGTATTGAGGAGGAAACTTGTCAGTGTGGTGACGTGCAGGAGGAACAACATCTGCTAGTCTGCAGGAACCTACTGGCTGCATGCACTATCTGTGATCTTGCTGCAGCCAGCGAAACTGCTGTGATAACCGCCGAATACTGGGCCCGTCAAAAAAAAAATATAATCATCTTGGGGCTTGTTTATCTGCTGCTTGTTTGTATATATTATTGAATCTGTGTCATAAATACTACTGTACATATTTAATTTTGCAAATCTGTTATGTGAATCAATACTTATTAGTTTTTGTGATTATTTTATGTCCTGGACTCGAAAAATAAATAGAAATATTATCTCTTTCCGTGTAACTGGGTCATCCTCAGGTAATTTTGTAGCCGGCCGCGGTGGTCTAGCGGTTCTGGCGCTGCAGTCCGGAACCGCGGGACTGCTACGGTCGCAGGTTCGAATCCTGCCTCGGGCATGGGTGTGTGTGATGTCCTTAGGTTAGTTAGGTTTAAGTAGTTCTAAGTTCTAGGGGACTTATGACCTAAGCTGTTGAGTCCCATAGTGCTCAGAGCCATTTGAACCATTTTTCAGGTAATTTTCAGGCAGGAAATTTCGGTCGAACTCGGTTATAGTTGTTCAATAAAAACGTGATCAGGACTGTTTTCATCATAAAATATATCGCTCTCCTTCGGTCAAAAAAATGAAACAGTTAGGCTCTCTTAACAATGAATAGTGACAACTCTATTTCAACGAAAGCCAATTTTGAACATTTGACCAAGGCCGCAAAGGTAGAGAGACTTCTATCGACGACGAACTGAACGATTGGTACGACGTTCCAATTGTTCTTTACAGAGAACAAGTGATTGTAGTAAAAGTAGTATCATGAATCTGTGTCATTTTGTAGTGTATGCAGCATTCAATAAAATTTATTTGGCCTGCCATAATAATGTGTAACTTAAGTTTTGAAGTCCTGTCATATATTTACATCGACCTACAGGTTTATTTTGAATGGAATATCTGCGAAATAAAGTTCGAAAAATACAAGTGAATACTTTCGCCAAATGAAACTGTAGTTAATTCACTTGCCCACGTGGATAGTGAAAGTCCTAGAAGCGCGCAGTGAAGGAAATAAAAGTGACTGGCAAATTTATTTGTTTAATTTATCATTTTAGTTTATCATTTAAACAAACAGGTTTTGCAAGTAATCGTACCTTCCGTGAATAAATGCACACAAGCTTCGTTCTCGTACTGATAAAATCAATTATTGTACGCAATGTACATCGTAAGTCATTTCCGATCACAACAAACATGACTGCATGTCATACGACGTCCTTCAGTACTAGCCCTCTAAAGACATGCATTGTTACGCGAAACCACAGATTTCTGGAATTTCAAAATGATGTTCGAAACTGACAATTGGCTAAATTGGCGAAATAAAATTGTAATATAATCCACTGACACAATTGGAAATAACTGTGTAAGCACTAAAACGATGCAGTGAAGGAAAATAAAAGTGACTGATAAATATATTTATTTAATTATCATTTATGTGCATACATAATTGCAAATAATCGTATCTTCTGTGAATAAATATACCAAGCTCCATTCTTGTACAAAAAGATGCTGAATAGTACTATACGCTACGCACATTTTATGCCACAACAAACTTGACAGGTTTTCGTACCACGTCTGAAGAAAACATGACTGGTTGTCATACAACGTCCGTCAATTCTAGCCCTATGAAGATAGGCATAGTTACGCAAAACCACAGATTTTTGGAATTTCAAAATGAAGTTCGAAACATACAACTGGCTAAATTGGCGAAATAAAATTGTAATATAATCCACTGACACAATTGGAAATAACTGTGTAAGCCCTAGAACGATGCAGTGAAGGAAAATAAAAGTGACTAATAAAAATATTTATTTAATTATCATTTATGTGCATACATAATTGCAGATAATCGTATCTTCTGTGAGTAAATACACACTAGCTTCATTCTTGTACAAAAAAAGATGCAGAATAATACTGTACGCTACACACATTTTATACAAACTTGACAGGTTTTCGTACCACGTCTGAAGATAGGCACAGTTGCCCGAAACAGGTATCGTCAATGAACAACGTCCATTACGAATAGGTTAAGAGGAGGAGGGAGGGGTGTCTGGCCGTGTGGCTACCTTGTTGACGTCCGCTCGTTGCTGCTGCGGCGGCGGAGGCGGCGGCGGCGGCTGGGGCGCTGTCGCGTGTTCTGCGTCGACCATGGCCCGTGGCGCGGGGCCGGCTGTTGCGCGGCTACTGGCCGCTGGCCGCGCGGCCCGGCGCTGGCCGCGCTCCACACTCCCCCACCCCCACCCCCACCCCCTCCCTAAATCAATGCGCGCGTGCGTACGGGACGGCAGGGCCGACGCCCCGCCTCCCGGCCACCCGTGCCGGCTCCGCACCTCTCCGGATAATGATATCAAACAGCGGGCCGCAGCCGCTGCAGCCGCGACAGGTGTTTGGGCTAGCAGCGCCGCATGGCCCGGCCTGGTGTGCCGTGCACCAGTTTATACTCACCCGCTTCCGGCAACACGCCGCCCGCTCGCACTTCCCCACTGTCCGCAACTACGGTTCTTTGTTCTCTTGTCCAATCTCTGACCAAAAAAAAGAAAAGCACCTAGAAGACGACGACGAAACGAAATGAACCTTCACGGGTGACAGGGTATGTGGTAGTATAATCTAAAACAAAAAGAAAAGAGTATTACTCCGCAGTGAAATTAATTACGTAGAGGTAGGGGTGTAAATGTGGAAGCTAGTGGGTAATGTGGAAACGTCTAGTATCTGGCCTGCAGAGTGCTGCATTGTAGCGGGGCAGCCAGAAATTGTTGCAATAGTTCCTATTTGTCACGGTAGAGGGTTAGCAGTCAGTTAAGCAACAGACGCCGTGACAATGATGCAGTTTATGTTCGCGCATTTTCTAAATCTTTTTCGAGGTAAGTTTTGGTATTACATTTATCTATATACTCTGCAGTTATATTTTCTTTACGTCTGACGGCTTATAAAAGAAGGTGCATAGAAGGTTTTACCAGTCGTTTGTCAACCTTAAATGGATAGTTGCTTAATGTAATCTACCGAGCCGGCCGAAGTGGCCGAGCGGTTCTAGGCGCTACAGTTTGGAACCGCGCCACCGCTACGGTCGCAGGTTCGAATCCTGCCTCGGGCATGGATGTGTGTGATGTCCTTAGGTTAGTTAGGTTTAAGTAGTTCTAAGTTCTAGGGGACTAATGACCTCAGCAGTTAAGTCCCATAGTGCTCAGAGCCATTTGAACAATTTTAATCTGCCGAAATTTAAAATTGCCATTGTGTAGGTAATGTGGAAGCATACATACGATGGCATTGTGGAAACGTTTCCACAATACCAACATCAAATACATTATTTCCAATATGTTTTGCGTCTGTTTCTAGATGCCACGAAAGCTAAACGATCGGCAACCAAGAGCTATTGTGAAGAGGTGGAATGCTGTAAACATGATTATGGTTATAATAGCCTTAAGGGAAAAATGGTTCAAATGGCTCTGAGCATTGTGGGACTTAGCTGCTGAGGTCATCAGTCCCCTAGAACTTAGAACTCCTTAAATCTAACTAACCTAAGGACATCACACACATCCATGCCCGAGGAAGGATTCGAACCTGCGACCGTAGCGGTCGCGCGGTTCCAGACTGTAGCGCCTAGAACCGCTCGGCCACTTCGGCCGGCGCTTAAGGGAAAAGCAGATGGGGTTAAGAAGAGCAGTAAAAGCTTTCAGTGTACCTCAGACGACACTTCAAGGGTTTGTGCATAGTGATATGTCACATGAAGAACGTGTTTCTTTGAGACTTGGACGTAAGCCTGTACTACCTGATGCTATTGAGAAACAGTTGGTACATTATCTCATTGAAATGGATAATCACGTCTATGGCCTTACCAGATTAGATGTCAAGACAAAGGCATATCAGCTAGCGGAAAGAAATAATATTAATCATCCTTTTACTTCAAATGCTGCACGCAGAGCTTTGTTTGACCTTTTTATTAGACGACATAGAAATAAACTCACAATCCACAAATCTATGGGGACCTCATTCTCGAGAGCAAACGGGTTCAACAAAGAAGCTGTAGACAAGCTTTTCATATTTTGGAAGCTGAGTACAGTAAACACTCCTTAAGTTACCTGAGGATTCAGATGAAGAGCCCAATGCACCAACTGTCTCTTCAGGCGAGTCAGATTTGGATCTCCCAGTTGGGGAAGAAAAACCTACTGAAGAAGATGCCATTTGTATTTTTTGTGGAGGCGCATTTTCCAAAGACGTTCGGGGAGAATTGTGGATTAAGTGTGTAGTGTGTGAGGAGTGGAGTCACTCTTTGTGAGCCATAAATGAAGGAGATATTTACATATGCGATTTTTGCAAGTGAACTTCGCTTATGAAGCACTTTTCTATTACAGTTGCGTTTAAAAATATTTTTGTGCAATTTAGATTTAGTATAAAATAAAATAGTTCCTAAAATTTTTAATAGTTTTCGTTTGAAGTAGTCAGTTTCCCACAAATTTAAGGCGTTTCCACATTACCTGCACTTCTTGAAAAATTGTGGGTTGTTGTGCAAGCAGAAAATGTTCTTTTAATTTTTAACATATTTAGTTTTTGTGTTTCATAGTATTACATTCATTGCTAAAACATTATGAATTTCTTTTATACAGCAAAAACGAACTGGGTTTCCACGTTTGGACCCCTACCTCTACATAGAAACTTCATCATTTCCGCGACTCGATAATCTCGAGCATTTTTTCCTGTTATCGCTACTGATACTGGCAAGATATCGGTCCCTGGAATTCCAAACCTTCAGAGGACATTTTAATTTTAATGTTGGAAATCGGATAGCAAATGAAAAAAGAAATATTTTTCCCTGTGATATAATTACAATTTTACAATTTTCAAATTTTTCTCCTTTAGTTGTACTGTGAAACCTCGATTCTTCCCTAATTTCATGATACTGTGCCAACGAGAAATACGCCTTAGGTTTCCATGAGTGAGTTTGCGATTATCAAAATACAGAGTGACAATTATTGAACTATATGAAAAAAAAACGTAAATTTGTTACAAACTACGGCGTGCACACAGTTAACTCAATATGTAAACGCGACTACAGATATTCGGATTTAGGTTACGGCATGTTCGATATGCCTGCCATCATTGGCGATGACGTGGCAGAGACGAGCAGCGAATTTCTGCAAGACCCATCGGAACACCGATGCTGTCGTGACCTCCTGAATGGCTGTTTTCAGCTCGGAAATGGTTTTTGGGGTTACTTCTGTAAACCTCGTCTTTAATATAGCGCCACAAAAAAAGTCGTATGTGTTCAGATCCGGAGAAAATGACGGCCAATCGTGTCCCATGCCAGTGATCTCTTGTTACCTCAGAGCCAGAATGCGGTCCCCAAAGTGCTCCTCCAAGACATCAAACACTCTCCTGCTTCGATGGGGTCGATCTCGGTCTTGCCTGAACACATCTTGGCGAAATCAGGGTCACTTTGGACAATGGGGGTGAAATCCTCTTCCAAAATCTTCATGTACCGTTCTGTAGTCACCGTGCCATCAAGGAATATCGCACCGATTATTCCGTCACTGGACATTGCACACCACAAGTTCAGCCGTTGAGCGTGAAGAGGCTTCTCGATCGCCAATTGCGGTTTCTCATTCCCCCAAATGCGCCAATTTTGTTTATAAGCGAACCCGTCCAAATGAAAGTCGGCTTCGTAGCTAAACCATGAATGCATGGGTATACTAATTCCTATCATTCCTCGCGGCCAACCGCGCAGTTTGAACGTGCTAACGTAAACCGTTCAGAAGTTATGACGAGTTTATTTCATACAGTTCAATAATTATCACTCTGTATGTGACCTAAATGGGCGTATCTTTTGACCGCATTGACTTACTAGCTTCAACTTTTTTTACACCGCCACGAATTGAGCAAGTCAGTAACATGTCAGTACACCTCTGGAGTTATTTGGCTTGGCATTCACTGAAGGAGTTGTTGAATGTCCTCCTGAGGGATGTCGTGCCAAATTCTGTCCAACAGGCGCGATCCACCGTCAAAATCCCGAGATTGTTGCGGAGTCCTGCCCATAACGCTTCAAACGTTTTCAATTGGGCAGAGATTCGGCGGACTTTCTGGCCAAGGTGTGGGCTACCAAGCACGGAGGCAAGCAGTAGAAACTCTTGCTGCGTGTGGGCGGGCATTATCTTGCTGAAATGTAGCGCCAGGATGCCTTGCCGCGAAGCACAGCAAAACGAGCCATAGAATATCGTCGACGGGCCGCTGTGCTGTAATGATGCCTCGGATGACCCCAAAGGTGTCCTGCTATGAAAAGAAATGCCACCCTAGGCCATCACTCCGGGTTGTATGGCAGACGACACTCACGTTGGTATCCCACCATTATCGGGGACGTCTCCAAACACGTCTTCGGCCTGGAATCTCATTGAATTGTCATCAGTGACTCTAATGACCTTCGAATTAATATAGAAATGACACATTACAACAAGAAAAGCATTTTTCTCAATCTAGGAAATTGTTCCCTACAATATAGTCAAATGTAAATATTGACAAATTACGACCAGTTCCCACAACGATGTTGTATCACAAATGTAAACAATGTTTCTAACATAATTAAACCGTACTGTATTACAGAAATTAATCTCCTAAGTGCAGTTAATGTGTTATGTTTACGAAAAAGGAAATAGACAATGGAGTTAAAAAATGAAAACAACAGTACACGGCTAAAACAACAGCCATAACGGAAGAATATAAACCGTAATTAGAAAAAGAAGAAGCCATTGTGGACTTTAAGCACGTTGTATGGAAAAATTGGCTACGACTGGAGAATAACAATACAGCTTGGCAATGCAAGTTGGTGATGGCTTAGAGTCTCATGGAAGTTTTCTGTATTAAAAGATACAAGGAATTTTTTTCTGAAACTCCATTTACGTTTGAATCTGCTTAAAAAAGATGATTACATTCTGTATAAATATGACGGACTTGATACTGTGCACCTAGTAACAGAACTGCCATTTGCGGAGTTTAAAACAACTATAACGGGAATCCGTCTGAAAAAGTTGTAAACTTTAAGTTCTAGGGTATACAGAGATTTGGAGCAAGAATTTGGAGCAGAGGAGTTGCCAGTACACACCTAGGGTGATTTGTAGAGCTTTAACAATAGTGTTATGCAGGAAATAAAATTTACAAATGCTCTCCGCTGCAGAGTGAATATCTCATTCTGGAAACATCCCCCAGGCTGTGGCCAAGCCGTGTCTCCACAATATCCTCTCTTTCAGGAGTGCCAGTTCTGCTAGGTTCGCAGGAGAGCTTCTGTAAAGTTTGGAAGGTAGGAGACGAGGTACTGGCAGAAGTAGAGCTGTGAGGACAGGGCGTGAGTCGTGCTTGGATAACTCAGTTGGTAGAGCATCTGCCCGTGAAAGACATAGGTTCCGAGTTCGAGTCTCGGTCCGCTTCACAGTTTTAATCTGCCAGGAAGTTTCATTCCAGGGGATGTTTTCCAACAGGATAACGCTCACCCATACACTGCTGTTGTAACCCAATTTGTTCTACAGAGTGATGACATACCTGGTATTGCCTTGGCCTGCTCGATCACCAGACGTCACTCCAATCGAGCACATATGAGGTATCATCGGGCGACAACTGAAGCGTCATCCACAAACAGCATTAACCGTCCGTGTATTGACCGACCAAGTGAAACATCCATGAAACTCTGTACCACAAACTGACATCCGGCACCTGTGCAACACAATGCATGCGCGTTGCGTCCCTGGATTCAACATTCTGGCGGTTACACCGGTTGTTAATGTACTATCATTTCACGTTTGCATTGGCTTACATCGCATTGTAACCTGTCATCATGCAAAGCTGATCACTTAATTATGTTACTTATACAAACATGTTCAAGAAATTTCATAACTATTCATTAATTGTATTTCTATTTATATATTTATTTTGTAACTGCGACTTTTTTGTCACTGTATGTTTTCCAGAGAATTTCAGCAACTCGTTATGACCTTTAAAGAAAATATTTTTTTTCTATCGCGTGGCTGATGTACTTGAACCAAATGTACCCAAATCTCCGCTAAATTTTCATCAATTTTAGCCAGCCCTTTCAGATCCCTTGGTTAAAATTGTGTTCATTAACTATTACTGTGACTTAGCTGCAACAGAAGTATTTTTTCCCAGTGGAAACCTTAAGTACACGTTTGTGGAAGTTCACCATTTTCATCATCTGCAAGTGCTGCCAACTGTTGGGCATCACTATGAAAATATCAGCAAGTCAATGTAGCAGTGCGCAACATCTCGTGACCACCAGAATACACGGATTTGTTTGGTTCGGTACATTCCACTGTGTAATTGAATATTGTTATTTTTATCGTCATTACTTTGGCACGGTAAGTATTGGATGATCATTCTACTGTTTATTACAATATAGAGGTCTTCGTAAATGAGCTCAAAAGTGGTTCAAATGGCTCTGAGCACTATGGGACTCAACTTCTAAGGTCATCAGTCCCCTAGAACTTAGAACTACTTAAACCTAACTAACCAAAGGACATCATACACATCCATGCCCGAGACAGGATTCGAACCTGCGGCCGTAGCGGTCGCGCGGTTCCAGACTGTAGCGCCTAGAACCGCTCGGCCACCCCGACCGGCGTAAATGAGCTATTTTCGTTCATAAAATGAAGCAAAGTGTACAAGATTTGTTTTGAAAACGGGTACATATTTCTGTATAAATCTTGCATCTTAAAAATCATTTTAAAATCACTTAACAGCATTGCCACATAAAAACAAAATTTCCTTCCTCCGGAAAAAATTCGAGTCTGAAAGGGTAAGTTCAAATTTTTAGGGGCTGATGCAACATGCTGTACATAACTGGCTGTGTTTAGATCCACGTTCTGGTGGCGAAATGTTAATTTATTTAAGTTGAGCTAACAGCTGCCGTTTTTCCTTTACGCACAGCTCTAAACGACCTGCGAACGAGATGTAAGACTGCTCGTGTTATGGAGCGACAAGCTTACTCGATGCGCTGTTTAAAGTGAGCAGGGTCACGGATACGCTGGCATAAACAGGATTATTTAGAGATACCAATAAAAAGGAATCTACATCCACCTCTAGATGACTACTATTCACACTAAAGTGCCTGGTAGAGAATTCTTCGAACCACCTTCAGACTACTACTATACCGTTGCACGGTAACAGCGCGTGGGAAAAACGAACATTTCAATCTTTCCGTATGAGCTCTGATTCCTCTTTCCTCTCGTTTTCTTTTTCCGTTTGGGTCATCTAAGGACCACGCGCCAATTTCAGTGCTTCCTCATTTGTTCTGCTTTCTTCTTCCTCCAATATTCTTTCATCTTCTTGCTATGTGTCCTTTTTCTCTCCTCAGACCATTTTGACGCTGTCTTCTCACTCCTGCCTAGGAATTCTTCCATTTTTAACACTTTCTTCTCAAAAATCTCTCTTTCTGCTGTGTCTTTTTCTCTTACGATGTTTCTTTCCAGATCTTTCGTAACTTCTTGAATCCAGTCTGTTGTTGACTCCTTGTCCCAAAGATATTTAAAAATTGAAAACCTTGTTTGGTCAACCTGTTGCCGTTCATTGTGTATAGATGTCCTAAAAATAGCAGTCGCCTCTTCCGTAGCTTTTCAGTTATGTCTTCTATGTTGCGATATATTTTTCTATTGCTTCTTAATTTACATACCTGTGTATTTCTTAGCAGACCAAGTATTTTTCGAATGTTTCTTCTTTGTGGGACTTCACGTTTTTGTAGTTTGTAATCCAGTACTAAACATTTACTTCCACAAAGACATTCTGTATTTACTACTGTGTTGTAGTGTTGTATTTTCAAATATTTAGACAGAGACCTTTTGTTACAAATGTTCCTGGTTATTCCATATGCTGTCTCCATTCTATAAACTCTTTCTTCTACAGCGAATTTTTCTACGCCATTTTCTTGAAGTATTTCTCCCAAATATTTAAATTTATTAACCATCTTTTTCCGTTCAATATCTGTTACTAGGGTTTCTGGAGCATTTTTTTTATTTTTGTCAAATTTTGTTTTTCCTACAGAAATTCTTAAACCTGCTTTGTTGGCTATTTCTTCTAATAGAATGATTTGTATTTCTGCATTTGTTAGATTTTCAGGAAGAATGACAAAATCATCCGCAAATGCTAGACAGTGAATTTCAGTATCTTTGTTGTTAGTTCCCAGTCGTATTGGTGGTAGCTTATGTTCTTTTAGTTTTTGTTTCAATACACTTACTATTTTCTCAAGGACGTAGTCGAAGAGGAATGGAGAGGGACTGTCACTTTGCCTTTCATCTGTGTTTGTTTTGAGTGCCTTACGTATTTCAACCCAAAAGGTTGCTTTTGATCTGATTTCTTTGAGCTTTTCACGAATAAGCTTTGCTAGTTTAGATCTATAACCAAATTCAAGAATTACTTTATCTATTGTTTCCCTATCAACTGAATCGAATGCCATTTTGACACCTACAAATCTTACAAATATGTCTTTAGAGTTTGTAAGTCTGTGACAGATTATGGACTGTAGGCTGAAAATCTGTTTTGGGCAAGATGTACCCTTCCTAAACTCACTCTGATATTCTAGCAAATTGCTATCAAGCGTTGCTTCTACCTTGTTTAGTAATATTGTTGAAAATATTTTATAACCCTCTGGCAGCAGAGATATACATCTTACGGTATTTCGATAATCATTTCTCCCTACGTAAGTTGGTGACAGTAAAATATTTTGGCATTCTGGGGAGAAAGTCGGCGATTGAAATTCCGCGAAAAGACCGCACAGCAGCGAAAAGTGTCCGTTTTAACGATTGCCACTCCAACTCACTTTTCATACCCGTGACACTCTCCCCCTTATTTCGCAGAAATACGAAACAAGCTGCCCTTCTTTGGACTTTTTCGATTTCCTCTGTCAGTCCTGTCTGGTAAGGATCCTACACCGCACAGGAATATTCTAGCAGAGAGCGGACAAGGATAATGGCGGTAGTCTCTTTAGTTGATCTGTTGCGTCTTTTAAGTGTTCTTCCTACTAAAAGCAGTCTTTGGTTTGACTTACCTGCAACGTTATATACGTGATCGTTCCAAAAACAGCCTTTAGGTGTGTGTGATTTATCGTTCAATCGAAATTTAACGGGTTCCTTTTCGTACTCGTGTGGATGATCTCACAGTTTTCCGTATTCAGAGACAATCACCATGTTTCGCACCATACAGGTATCGTGTCTAAGTTATTTTGCAATTGGTTTTGATCTTCGGATGACTTTATCGGACAGTAAATGACAGCATAATCTGCAAACAATATAAGAGTGCTGCTCCTATTGTCTCCTAAATCATTTATATACATTAAGAATAGTAAAGACCGATCGGGGTGGCGCAGTGGTTAGACACTGGACTCGCATTCGGGAGGACGACGGTTCAATCCCGCGTCCGGGCATCCTGATTTAGGTTTTACGTGATTTCCCTAAATCACTGCAGGCAAATGCCGGGATGGTTCCTCTGAAAGGGCACGGCCGACTTCCTTCCCAATCCTTCCCTAATCCGATGAGACTGATGACCACGCTGTCTGGTCTCCTTCCCCAAACCAACCAACCAATAGTAAAGAGGGACACGTCCTTGGGGAACGTCGGATATCACTCCCGTTTTACACAATGATTTTCCGTCCTACTTTGACTTTTCTGATAGGAAATCACCAAGGCAGTTGCACAACTGAAACGATGTTCCTTAGGCACGCAGTTTGAATAGAAGTTTAATATGAGGAATTATGTCAAAAGCCTTCAGGAAATCTAGAACTATGGAATCAATTTGAGATCCCTTGCCGATAGCACTCATTACACCGTCCCAGCAAAGAACTAATTGGGTTTCAGAAGAACGCTATTTTCTTAATCCGTGCTATGTGACAATAGACCTTTACTTTCGAGCTAATTCATAATGTTCGAACACCGTGTATGTTCTAAAAGCCTACAGTAAATTGACATCAGTGATCTGTAATTCATCGGTTTACTCCTATTTCATCTCTAGAGTAATGGTGTGACCTGTGTGACTTCGCAGTTTTATTTTTTTTTAATTTTTTATACGCATCATTCGTCAAGCGAGCGGTTGTATATGATTGCTAAGTAAGGGGCTATTGTATCAGCATACTCTGTAAGGAATTTAAATATATGCAATCTGGACCAGAAGGCGTGCGTTGATTACGTGGCTTAAGCTACTTCGCTACACCGAGGATACCTATTTCTAAGTTACTCATAATGGCAGATATTTTTAATACGAGTTCAGGAATGTTTACTTCATCTTTTTTGGAGAAGGAGTTTGGGAAAACTGTGTTTAATGATTCCGCTTTTGTGGTGCTGTCATCAATGGGGTAAATGCGGAAGAGATGGCGCACATTGTCAAACTTATAGATCTGAAGTTGCATGGTGCACTTTTAGTAAAAATTCTTTTACGTACAATGAAACACACCCGTTGTCTACGATACACAAGTTTTTTGGTTTTTCAATGCAACATTTAAACAATATTTAACCATGGAAACATCTTGACATTGCGGTATCAACCCCTTATGCTATGCGCGATGTGCCACACACTAAAAAACCGCAAAACTACTCTGCTTTCCACGTCAAAATCTATCTACCTAAAAATATGTTTTTCATTATAAATATGTTGTGGGATGAAGAAAAAACGATGAAGTGTTAACAACAGCTTTCTTAATGATATTTATTTATCTAAGTAGTTCGTTGTTTTAGGTAACTAGTTTACTTATTGATAGTTGAAAACATTGCAACTAAGGCGAATCACCCATCTGTATGCTGGCAATTGCCTCCTTCAATCTTTTTTTATCCGAAAGATCACGAGGTTTGACCGCTTTGTTTTCGTTTGTAAAAGGTACGCATTATTAGTAAGCCTAAACTGAACCACATAATTATTAATTGCATTCGATGTTTTACTCTAAAAATTAAAAGTATAATTATATTTACAAATTGGGTATACTTATTTTGTCAGTACCCGACGCAAAAATTTTAAGCAATTGGCTAATATGCATATTCGGGAGTACTGAATAATACTGTGCACTGATCTTCATGAGACGCTGTGAACACCCTAAAATACACGCTCAGTCTTTTACACGAAAATACCAACGAAACAGAAACGTTTTCACTAATTAAAAACTGTAATTTGATTTTTGCATCAAGTATACCTAACGAAAAAATGTGCGTCATATGTACCGAATTTTATTGCGCCATGTATGCCGACCCACAGGGGACAGACGCCATAACTTATAAAGTCATGACATTAATAGCCAAGATGGCCGCACAAAATTCAAAACACGCCCAACAGAACTTGCTGTTAATACAACTACTCAAACATGTGGAAATATTTGACTATATGGCATAGACTAAGAACTAATCGTGATGCTGAAAATGTTGTGTAGGGATATTTATAGACTTACCTCAGTTATTTCCCCAGAGCTTATGGGAAACTTTCTCGATCAAAATGCAAACACGTTTATTATGGCCTGGCGTCCGCTGAACAACTGCAGTGCAGATACGCCCACGCTGTGTCTGTGTTTGCGGAAACTATGAGGGATGTGCAGTCTACACCGCATGCGGTGCCTCTCTAGGGGTTTACCCGAATGGGAGTACTGGTAGCACGCAGTGGAGTGTTGATTGTGTCTTGCCACTGGTGTACTTTACACATAACGAGGATCTCTTTGGATTTTCTATCGGATTGCGAGAAAGAGTTCCGTTGTGGATCTAGTCGTGTTAGATCTTGAGCGTCGACTTGAGGATCATCACTTTTCTGGTATACCAGTGCTTTTCGACACGCTTCGAAGTCAATTCAGTGAAGAAATATGTTGAAGCAGATTTGTTCCTACGTCCATATTACGGATTGATCACTTTTTTTAAAAACGAGAAAAAAAGTTCTCAACCGACCTGGGCAGGCAGGAAATCGGAGACAAGCGCACACTCCGATTCAGCCGCAAGGAATGCCGTATCCGCCAGTATTTCAGGCGTTCCTTCAGAAATTGCAGCGCTGATATCGCATGGCATATTTCCAGAATATGTTGGCAAAATTAGGGCCATCCGAATATCTGGCGGTGCACTCCGTTATCGGAAATCCATATATCGGAGGGCAGAGGTGGGCTACCCATCCAAAAGCCGTTAAATTATTTCGATGTATAATGTGGCACGTAATTCATGCTTTTGGTCGTGCTGCTGATTGTAGCTCGGTAATGAAAACAAACAGAGCGACACCGGCATCGTGAGAATCTCTGGAACTCAGTGGCCTGTAAAAGTGGTAATGGTGGTCTCCCTCTCTCTCCGTCTCTCTCTCCCCCTCCACGTGTGTGTGTGTGTGTGTGTGTGTGTGTGTGTGTGTGAGTGAGTGAGTGAGAGAGAGAGAGAGAGAGAGAGAGAGAGAGAGGAGTGCTCATGTTAATTTTTTTCCACTGATACTGAAGCCCTGCCTCATACTGCCTACTGGAGCATAAATAGTTTCGTGTAACAGGAAAAATAATAGAATCAAACAACTAGTATGAAATACCACTTTACCTGGGATTCAAACGTTCTGAAAAGCTTTTGAAAGATATAACCGCCATTTGACTGTGCACCAGGTTTTATTCCACAATCTAGATATCGGCCTTACGCCATTATGAAGTGTTACAACTGCAACAGATTGAAGCACAATACAAGTATAAGAAAAATAGCAGGTCAGACAGTTAAATGCATGATTTGTTCTCTTACTTACGTATTAAAAATCATTAGACTGGAGTAGACTTCCTTTTAAATACCTGTGTAAATAAAATTGCAGTCTAGGTGTATATATAGGTAACACTGTAAACACTGTGTGCATTGGCTCTTCTTCTTCTTTTCCTCCCCCCCCCCCCCTTTTCTTCCTTTCACTTCATCGACTTAATCTCACTATCGAATCTTTCCTCCCGTCCCACATCAATAAATCGCCACCCCTTATTTAATACCTCTGATCCATTCATGTTAATCCTGATATGCATCATTCTCTTATTCACTACGCACCCGCCCCCCTCCCCACTCCCGCCGAATCTTGTACCATCGTACGCGTTGTCATTTATAACAATTGTTGATGCTTCCATGTAAAGGGTTTTAAATTCCAACGATGTTTATGGTCATTTATTTTATATAATTGACAAATTTTTAAACATGATTGTAATTCGTAGCAATGTATAGCTGCTTATTTTATAACTGACCATGTGACAAATATTTCACTATCTTGCAAGATTGTACTTCTATGTATCTTTATTTACGATGCTGTAAGTAGCATTTTTATATACACACTGGTAAGTTGGCTCTTCCCCATATTATTTAAACACTGGCTTTTCAGCTCACTTCAAAGATAATGTAACCAACTTGTATAATGACGAATCCTACTACCTTTTCCCGTGACATACCACAGATCACATGGTGCAAACTGTGATGCCTTTATGATGGTCTTTGACGATCGTTTCATTTTTGTTCAGTCAGTGACTGATAAGAGACAGCGTAGCAAAGTTTAAAACCTGTGATCTGATCATCTATTTTATTCTCCAGCCACATTAAGTGATTAAGTCATGCTAATTGCCAGTAAATTTTTACAAAATTGGTTCATATAACGGAAGATAGAAGTTTGGACGATGACTTGTGTTCTACTCAAATCTAATTATTTATAATACGTTTTTTTTTTCTTTTTTGGTCATCAGTCTACTGACTGGTTTGATGCGGCCCGTCACGAATTCCTTTCCTGTGCTAACCTCTTCAACTCAGAGTAGCACTTGCAACCTACGTCCTCAATTATTTGCTTGACGTATTCCAATCTCTGTCTTTCTCTACAGTTTTTGCCCTCTACAGCTCCCTCTAGTACCATGGAAGTCATTCCCTCATGTCTTAGCAGATGTCCTATCATCCTGTCCCTTCTCCTTATCAGTGTTTTCCACATATTCCTTTCCCCTCCGATTCCGCGTAGAACCTCCTCATTCCTTACCTTATCAGTCCACCTAATTTTCGTCATTCGTCTATAGCACCATATCTCTGAGTCTGTCCTTCCGACAATCATATCTTTTTCGATGTTTTCACATTTTTCCTGCAGCCATTTCGTCTTAGCTTCCTGCACTTCCTATTTATTTCATTCCTCAGCGACTTGTATTTCTGTGTTGCTGATTTTCCCGGAACATGTTTGTACTTCCTCATTTCATCAATCAACTGAAGTATTTCTTCTGTTACCCATGGTTTCTTCGCAGCTACCTTCTTTCTACCTATGTTTTCCTTCCCAACTTCTGTGATGGCCCCTTTTTAGATATGTCCATTCCTCTTCAACTGTACTGCCTACTGCGCTATTCCTTATTGTTGTATCTATAGCGTTAGAGAACTTCAAACGTATCTCGTCATTCCTTAGTACTTCCGTATCCCACTTCTTTGCGTATTGATTCTTCCTGACTAATGTCTTGAACTTCAGCCTACTCTTCATCACTACTATATTGTGATCTGAGTCTATATCTGCTCCTGGGTACGCCTTACAATCCAGTATCTGATTTCGGAATCTCTGTCTGACCATGATGTAATCTAATTGAAATCTTCCCGTATCTCCCGGCCTTTTCCAAGTATACCTCCTCCTCTTGTGATTCTTGAACAGGGTATTCGCTATTACTAGCTGAAACTTGTTACAGAACTCAATTAGTCTTTTTCCTCTTTCATTCCTTGGATACTTTTCTTTTGACCGAATACGAACAATATGGTGTAGTAAACTGACTTTGCAGAAATGACTTAAGTTTAACAATTCCGTTCCGCTGATAAACATGAAATGACGAAGAGGTGTATGCACCTACACTGCCTGACAGCTATCTGAAATATGCTTTAGGCAGTTGAAATTTTTTTTTAATCAAGAGACTGAATCAAGCTATTAGTTCCGGGCGGAACCTGAATTATATTAACATCCTGTTCGTCGTCCTCTTAAAGACAGAGGTTACAGGAGGCTGTAACCTTTTCTTCTACTCCTTCCCCTACAACTGCATTCCAGTCGCCCATGACTATTAGATTTTCGTCCCCCTTTACATACTGCATTACCCTTTCAATATCCTCATACACTTTCTCTATCTGTTCATCTTCAGCTTGCGACGTCGGCATGTATACCTGAACTATCGTTGTCGGTGTTGGTCTGCTGTCGATTCTGATTAGAACAACCCGGTCACTGAACTGTTCACAGTAACACACCCTCTGCCCTACCTTCCTATTCATAACGAATCCTACGCCTGTTATACCATTTTCTGCTGCTGTTGATATTACCCGATACTCATCTGACCAGAAATCCTTGTCTTCCTTCCACTTCACCTCACTGACCCCTACTATATCTAGATTGAGCCTTTGCATTTCCCTTTTCAGATTTTCTAGTTTCCCTCCCACGTTCAAGCTGCTGACATTCCACGCCCCGACTCGTAGAACGTTATCCTTTCGTTGATTATTCAATCTTTTTCTCATGGTAACCTCCCCCTTGGCAGTCCCCTCCCGGAGATCCGAATGGGGGCTATTCCGGAATCTTTTGCCAATGGAGAGATCATCATGACACTTCTTCAATTACTGGCCACATGTCCTGTGGATACACGTTACGTGTCTTTAATGCAGTGGTTTCCATTGCCTTCTGCATCCTCATGTCGTTGATCATTGCTGATTCTTCCGCCTTTAGGGGCAATTTCCCACCCCTAGGACAAGAGAGTGCCCTGAACCTCTATCCGCACCTCCGCCCTCTTTGACAAGACCGTTGGCAGAATGAGGCTGACTTCTTATGCCGGAAGTCTTCGGCCGCCAATGCTGATTATTTATCAAAATTTAGGCAGTGGCGGGGATCGAACCAGGGACTGAAGACGTTTTGATCATGAATCAAAGACGCTACCCCTAGACAACAGGTACCCCTTTACTTTAATACGTAAGTAAGAGAATAAACCGTGCATTTAACTGTGTTCCCTGCTATTTTTCTGATACTTGTAGTTTTGTGTGTGTCAATCCGTTGCAGTTATAAATCTTGGTAATGGCCTAAGGCCGAAATCTAGACTGTGGAATAAAACCTGTTGTACAGTCAAATGGCGGCTATATTTTCTGAAAAGTTTTATATGACTGTGGCTCCACACAAAAATAAAATTATTTATCCTGGAAAGTCTTTTGACTCAAATTCAACAAAATTAACACAGGGCTTGAGAACCAGAAGACTGTTTCCATGTATGTCGGTATTCTGAAAAACACGCTCTCTGGGCAAAAAAATTGAGAACCTACCGTAGCCATAAGGCTAATGTCACATAACACGCCGAGGAAGAGAGCCCTCAAGTTAAGGCGTACAGCTAAAAGAAATTTATGGGGTTGACTGTAGCGTTGTTCCAAATACTCCCAGACATGTTATGTGCGACTGACAAGGGAGCTGTCCAATCCGGCATGCCAAAACTGCCATGACTTTTTTTTCTTAATGCGGGAGGTATACAATGAAAGAAACACAACGTCAAAATCTGACCTGTTAAACACACTGCAAGTATTTGAAAAAATGTTTAAAACTGCCAAATCCCTAGTTCGCCAGGTGGCTTGAGGAAAGAACACCCCTTTCATAGGTGTAGCAGATAGCACATGCGCATTATGATAGGCACATGTCTTTGATTGCACATCGGTAAACGGACAACATGGCACAACGCCATCGTTCGATCGTAATTTGTCAAGCGAATTTCAGTTTCCGTTGGTAGTTTCTCCAACACAATTGTTCACGGATACTATTCACTCGATTTTGCAACTCATTTAATATCCATAATAATTAGCAGTTGCCTTTGTCCTATCACTATGTTTTTATCAATTTAGATAAAACTGAATTTATTTTCTTTGGATTTCTTGGCATATGCTTGCTAATAGCATATGTGCTGGTTCCAGAGTCTCACAATAATGAGGAAGGCAGTTAATGTTTCTAGTCTTGCAAAGATAAAATATGAAGAACTTGGTATGCAATGGAAATCATCTACTTCTTCTGAAGACCTAAATGTGTGTTATCTATTCGTTAATTTTTTGAACATTCATTCCAATGATGTTGATATTTCGTTAAAATTGTGCTAACATTAGAAGAAGATCGAAATAACACGAGTAATTCCGTGAACTGTGGTTCGAACGATAATCTTTGTGCTAATTAAACTCCAGGAAAAAACGGAATACCTCCAAGACGCGCAAAGAAAAATGTACAGTAATAGATTTCAGTGACAAAGAGAAGACAGTAAAATTTTTGGTTAAACGAAAGGGGGAGAAAATGCTTAAGCTTAAAGCAGTGTGGATGGTGACTTTCGTTTCGTAAAATCTGAACATGAATTGTAGAAACTGAAGAACGATTTACAAAATATGTGCCAAAATGGAACTCGCAAAAGTGTGAAAGAAAAACTATCTTAAAGATTTAGAACTGCGCGTCAGAGTCAATGCACAATTACCGAGCACGATGTGCTCAATTGCACGTGAGACAAACATTACTGATTTTCAATCTTCTTCGACTTGGTTAAACAGATTCAGGAAATTATAGAAAAAGGAAATCGCAAAATTACGAAGTTTATCTCAAGTAAAAGAGTACAGGAGGTGTCATTATTATGTGATACTATAGAGAATTTCGCAGCTGATGTGAAAACGTCTTCTTACCATTTGCAGAGAATAATTCATTACTTTCTCTTAACTCTTGCCTGGGCATAACGACACCTCTGTCTTTAAGAGGACGACGATCACCATGTTAATATAATTCAGGTTCCGCCCGGAACTAATAGCTTGATTCAGTCTCTTGATTAAAAAAAATTTCAACGGCGTAAAGCATATTTCAGATAGCTGTCAGGCAGTATAGGTGCACACACCTCTTCGTCATTTCATGTTTATCAGCCGAACGGAATTGTTAAACTTAAGCCATTTCTGCAAAGTCAGTTTACTACACCATATTGTTCGCATTCGATCAAAAGAAAAGTATCCAGAACAATGGCCACGACCATTTCTTCCTCTATTCCACTTCTGTCTAAATAAAACTAGTAATTACTGTCAGGTGCCTGAATGCAAAAAATTTCTATTATCCGGTGTGTGTGTGGTGTGATCCAATAGACACTTCGTATTTTTGTGACGGCTGCACGAAATGATGAAGGAACTCTTTCTCTGTTAGCATAGTATACATTATTCAAAATTATGAGAATTGCACTACAGAAACTGTTATAAAATATTTAATATCAAAATGGTTAAGTCCCGATTGATGTTAACCGCCTGCAATGTAACATTATATATTGCCTTGACTTTCTTTCCTGCGCTACTCACTTGTGTAACAATAACATCTGCAACAGCCCAGCTGCCGATATGGACTGCAAGTTATTGGAAAACTTGATGAAGTGAACCATTTTTGGTATGGTTTAAGTGCTTAAAATTCACTTGGGTTTCGCGGTTTTGCGGCGCTGCGTCCTCTTATCACGGCTACGTCTGCTTATCCACCGAATCGAGTGCTAGGCAGGAAGGGCTGTACAAACAGCTGTCAGTAGGGGTTCTTCGTGCGGCAAAAATGAGTAACTTTAAAATTCTTTCTTTTTAAATGCTTCCGCTGCGCGTCAGCAGCTAAAATTTTGCCAATGGATTTCTTTCGGTGTGTTCTACCTGCGCGAAACAATTCGACACGTCGCATTTGACCATTCCCTTGTGTGATCGGATGATTTAGGGGACCAGTCTGGGTGTGATAGGGTGTTTGAGTTTTTGTAAAACCTGAAACGTATACATGCAGTCCTGTCAGTTCGCTTCTTGGCGTCTGGGAAGGAGTGTCCACAACATACTCATAAAGAACATTTAGAAATGCAACTCTTGGTCACCGAGTATGGTGTAATAGACATCGTGGTTCTTGTTCACGGTAGCATGACAGTGTGGGCTCAATCTTGGCAAGCGAAACACCACGAAAAAGTTACACAACCACCTCGAACCTGAACTAAGAGTACACCCTCTACACACAGATTTAAACGCCTCGAAGCCTTGCAACATTTGAAAAGAGGGGAACTGCGACTCGCAGACCATATTTTCCTTTAGTTTCCTTTGTTAGTTGTTCAGTGAACAGATAACACTGGTTACAACCCTGTCTCACGCCCTTCTCACCTACAGCCATGTTTCATGTCCTTCGACTGCTATCTGATTTCTGTACTAGCTGTAGATAACCTTTTGCACCCTGTATTCCGTGCATATTACCTCCAGAATTTCAAAGAGTGTTCTCCAGTCAACATTATCAAACGCTTAATTAGTAGGCTACAAACATGCATACGTGATTTAACATTATGCTACCTCCGTCTTTATGACGCAGCTGAAAAAAACTGGTAACAACTTTGAAACTGAAACTTCCTCACAGATTAAAACAGTATGCCGGTAGAGCAGTTGCCCGCGAAAGGCAAAGATCCCGAGTTCGAGCCTTGGTCCGGCACACAGTTTCGATCCACCAGGAAGTTTCATACCAGCGAACACTTCGTTCCAGAGTGAATAATTCAATCATATTGGAAACTGTTCATTGTTATTAGCCAACACAGCACTGATCAGAAGAAGCCTTCTCAGGAACCAAGAAAATGATACCTCGACAAAAATAAATGTCCATTACCACAAAGAAATAATTACCAACGCATTCAGTGAGTGCCTCGTTAATCTCTTGCTAGCAAATGTCACTGCAAGTAATGTTTCCTTAACGGATAACGCCATTCCTTGTAGTTATATAAGATACGTACTGCTTCTTAAAAGAAATGCGATATTTTGAAGAAGAATAACACAGCTTTTGAAGAGAGCTGTATAGACAAAAATCGGAATTGTAACAATAAGTAAAACGAAACAAACTAAGCAAAACGTAGTACGTGAATGATTCATTACCAATGTCTCATAGTTACAAATTTATTCTGCCGTACCAACGCCGCTCTACTTGTCTGGGCTTGTATTGAAGAGGCTGACAGCTAGCAACAGCTCTCGCCATATACAGGGTGTTACAAAAAGGTACGGCCAAACTTTCAGGAAACGTTCCTCACACACAAAGAAAGAAAATATGTTATGTGGACACGTGTCCGGAAACGCTTACTTTCCACTTTCAAATCACATTAATAATGGAATGGAAACAGCAACAGAACGTGTCAGCGTGACTTCAAATACTTTGTTACAGGAAATCTTCAAAATGTCCTCCGTTAGCGAAGATACATGCATCCACCCTCCGCCGCATGGAATTCCTGATGCGTTGATGCAGCCCTGGAGAATGGCGTATTGTATCACAGTCGTACACAATACGAGCACGAAGAGTCTCTACATTTGGTACCGGGGTTGCGTAGACAAGAGCTTTCAAATGCCCCCATAAATGAAAGTCAAGAGGGTTGAGGTCAGGAGAGCGTGGGGGCCATGGAATTGGTCCGCCTCTATCAATCCATCGGTCACCGAATCTGTTGTTGAGAAGCGTAAGAACACTTCGACTGAAATGTGCAGGAGCTCCATCGTGCATGAACTACATGTTGTGTCGTAATTGTAAAGGCGCATGTTCTAGCAGCACAGGTAGAGTATCCCGTATGAAATCATAATAACGTGCTCCATTGAGCGTAGGTGGAAGAACATGGGGCCCAATCAAGACATCACCAACAATGCCTTCCCAAACGTTCACAGAAAATCTGTGTTGATGACGTGATTGCACAATTGCGTGCGGATTCTCGTCAGCCCACACGTGTTGATTGTGAAAATTTACAATTTGATCACGTTGGAATGAAGCCTCATCCGTAAAGAGAACATTTGCACTGAAATGATGATTGACACATTGTTGGATGAACCATTCGCAGAAGTGTACCCGTGGAGGCCAATCAGCTGCTGATAGTGACTGCACACGCTGTACATGGCGCGGAAACAACTGGTCCTCCCGTAGCACTCTCCATACAGTGACTTGGTCAACGTTTCCTTGTACAGCAGCAACTTCTCTGACGCTGACATTCGGGTTATCGTCAGCTGCACGAAGAATTGCCTCGTCCATTGCAGGTGTCCTCGTCGTTCTAGGTCTTCCCCAGTCGCGAGTCATAGGCTAGAATGTTCCGTTCTCCCTAAGACGCCGATCACTTGCTTCGAACGTCTTCCTGTCGGGACACCTTCGTTCTGGAAATCTGTCTCGATACAAACGTACCGCGCCACGGCTATTGCCCCGTGCTAATCCATGCATCAAATGGGCATCTTCCAACTCCGCATTTGTAAACATTGCACTGACTGCAAAACCACGTTCGTGATGAACACTAACTACGTACTTACTAACTACGTACGGATGTGCTTGATGCTAGTACTGTAGAGCAATGAGTCGCATGTCAACACAAGCACCGAAGTCAACATTACCTTCCTTCAATTTGGCCAACTGGCGGTGCCCGCATCTCGTGGTCGTGCGGTAGCGTTCTCGCTTCCCACGCCCGGGTTCCCGGGTTCGATTCCCGGCGGGGTCAGGGATTTTCTCTGCCTCGTGATGGCTGGGTGTTGTGTGCTGTCCTTAGGTTAGTTAGGTTTAAGTAGTTCTAAGTTCTAGGGGACTTATGACCACAGCAGTTGAGTCCCATAGTGCTCAGAGCCATTTGAACCATTTGAACAACTGGCGGTGAATCGAGGAAGGACAGTACATACTGACGAAACTAAAATGAGGACTAACATGGAAATTAAGCGTTTCCGGGCACATGTCCACATAACGTCTTTTCTTAATTTATGTGTGAGGAATTATTCCTGAATTTTGGCCGTACCTTTTTGTAACACTCTGTAGAGTCTAATAACTCGTGATGACATCGTAGCGGATAGATGGATAATACGAATTTCAGCACGGAGTGTGTACTAGTCAAGAAGAAGCCTAAGCTATATTGAAAATGTATGCTGCTGAGCAATACACACATTTCTGGAATCATAATATGCCGTACAACCCTAGAACAAATAAAACCTGGCCGGCTGCGACTAGGACTCGAGCTCTGAGAGTTCCTTAAAAACTTAATTATGCATTCACAAAGTTCATCGAACCGAGGTATCGACAATTCGACGATTTTTGCCTGTTATCGACACTGATACTGACAATTTATCCGTCCCGGCAATTCCAAGACTTTCGACAGTGTTTTAATTTGATCTCGGATAACAAATGACAGCAGAAATATATTTTTCATGTGGTATGGTTCAAATGGCTCTGAGCACTATGGGACTTAACATTTGAGGTCATCAGTCCCCTAGAACTACTTAAACCTAACTAACCTAAGGAAATTATACACATCCATACCCGAGGCAGGATTCGAACCTGCGACTGTAGCAGCAACGCGGTTCCGGACTGAAGTGCCTACAACCGCTCGGTCACAACGGCCGGCTGGTGTGGTATAATCACAAATTAACAATATTCTGAGTTTTCTTTTACTTGTGCCATGAAATTTGCTTCTTGGCAAATTTCAAGACTCTGGGTCAACGGGGAATAATGTTGAAAGAGTTTGCGGAGGTCAAAATTTGTGACAAATGGCAATATCTTTTGACGGCATTGACTTACAGCATTACATTTATTACAGCGCAAAGGTACCAAAAACGTTAGCATGTGACATAAAATACTTCTACCTGTTCCTGAAGAAAAGGGGTCTTCATAGACGGGTGGAAAGACTGACAGTTGGATAAAAGAAATGATAAAAAGTTTTTTCGTGTGCTATAATATTAAATAAACGATTTTTTTGTGTTTTTTACTTTAGTTTTACTGTGAAACATTGCCCCGTGCGAAATTTCATAAGTCTAGATCAACGGAAAGTACACGATAGGTTTTGACGAGTGCATTTGCGAGTATCAACATATGTGACAAGTAACCTTATCTTTTGATTGACTTTGAAGCTTGAATTTTCTACGCCGCCAAGAGACCTTAGTCCTTAGCGTGTGACATGAATCTCAGTTTGATTCGTCCGTCCATTCCTAAGAGAAAGGGTTTTTAATAATCGGACGGACAGACAGGAAGACAGAGACAGACAAATGGAAAACGAAGTGATACTATAAGAGTTCTGTTTTTATCGACTGAGGTACAGAACCATAAAAATTGTGCTCAGTGAATGGAAGAAAGCAAAGATCACTACTGTCTACAAGAAGGGTAGCAGAAGTGATCCACAAAACTATCTTCCAATATCCTTGACACCCGTTTGTTTTAGAATCGTAAAGCACATTCTCAGCTCAAACGTAATGAGGTTCATCGACCGGAATGATTTCCTCCATCCCATCCAGCACGAATTCCTGGCGAAATTTGTGACTTGATTATTTTTTGATAGGGAGAGGCATCGACGGATACAGACAGAAACAACTTCACGTGTGCCCCAGGGAAGTATGTTGGGAGCCTTGGTGTTCGCCGTCCATTTTGTATAGACATTAACAGCAACTCAAGCTTTCCGCAGATGATGCAATTAGCTACAATGAAAAAAACAGCACAGATGTTCTGTCGGATCTTGATTAGAGTGATGCTGAAATTGGGAACCTGCTTTAAATTCTCAGAAATATATAACTGTGCACCTCACAGAATGAGGAAGCGTAGTGTCCTACGACTACAGTATCACCGAGTCATTAATAAAAACCGTGAACTCACACAAATACCTATATAACAATTTGTAGGAATATGAAGAGGAACTACCGCATAGGCTCAGTCACAGGTAAAGCAGGTGACACAGTCTGGTTGACTCGTAGAATATTAGAGAAATACAGTCAATCTACAAAGGACATTGAATACAAAATACTCGTATGATCTATTCTAGAATATTGCTCAAGCGTGTGGCACACGTACTAAGCAGGACCAACATGGAATATTGAACGTATACAGAGAAGGCTGCACGATTTGTCACAGATTTATTTGAGCCATGGCAGAACGTCAGAAAGTGCTGAAAAAACTGAATTCGCAGACGCTTGAAGAAAGAAGCTAACTATCCAGAGAAAGCCTACTTACGAAGTTTCCAGAAGCATCTTTAAATGATGAATGTAGGGATATAATGCTACCCCACACGTATCGCTCTCATATCGATCGCGAGGACAGGATCAGACGAAATGCAGCACCCACAGAGGCGTTTAAGTAATCGTTCTTCCCACGCTTGCGGACATACAGAGTGATGTATGATCACAATTATGGGTTCTGTTGTTATGTATGACATTATTTTACACTCTATTGTATAGTAACTCATATGGTTTTATCAACCTAATGATGATACAGCTTTGTAACTGTAAATAATTGTAAATAATTGCAAATTAGCTTAAAACATCTCACGTGTAATTTTGTTAAAAGCATACGATAACGTCCAGTTTGATTGCCTTGGCTCATTTACATTTTCAAAGACAATGTATGACTTGAAACAACGTTACTAATTACTTATGTATTGCTTATGTTACATGGAAATTATCGTTCCAGATATATTTTACATAATTATTCTGCAGTTGTAAACGGTCGTAACACAATAAATGTTTAATAACGCAGCTGAGATTGTTTTCATTGATCATTAATATTAGCGTCAGCTGCGGGCTCGACATAATCAAGATCTATTAAAGCAAGTGTGTTTTATTATTTTTTTAATGTTTACGTTTAAACTTCTCGCAAAAGACATGGTGACCGAAATCAGTTACCGCGGTTAAACACCGCTAAGCGGGGTTCACTGACTTTTGTATTCCATTTAGTTACGTTTCCAAGTAGTATCTGTTGTCACAGTTATCCGACAAAATGTATTTTATCTTTAAGAGGCCTTCGGGCACAGATACATCAGATAGTCTTTTCGTAAACTCCGAGTTTAATACTGCAGTCCCTATTTTCCATGGACAGAGCCCTTTTACATGACTGAGAGCGAACGGGCGACGTTTTCATTCCATCGGTGACAGGTAATCAGTCACGATGCAGAATTAAATGCAAAACTGCGTGACAAATACACTTCAGTTCCACGAAAGCTGTTCATTTAAACGAGAGTACAAAAACACATTTTATGTAGTTGTCATGAACTCATTTTGATACGCCAGTTAACGTTAGCATAGAGTTCCATTCAGAAAAAAAGCTTGTAGTCGACCTCATTCGTCCGTATGAAATACGACGAAGAGGAAATACGTTATATTTTAGTTGAGTAGGTCCATCTTCCTTCTTCATATAACGACAGAGCCTGGAATAAAACCCTTTCTTGGATATGTTCCACCACAATAACCAATTCCGGTCCCTTTTGTATTTCAGTTTTAGTACACTTCATAGATGTTTATCTGGGAAGTTTTAACGTCATAAGGTTTCTCATCTTTAACACTTTCTTAAAGAAAATGGCGAATTAATTTTAATTCTCTGAATATTTTGGTGTATTAGACGATGAAAAAAGAATGGTACAAAAATTCTTTCACTTAAAATATATTGGAAAAAGCAGTAGCACGATCGTGGTGGTTTTCTTTCCGTTTGACTGTCATGTGACTTACTGCAAAGTGTTTGTTGTTATGAGGAACAATAAGTTTATTCGAGATAAAGGCTGGGAAAACGTTACACGGTTGACAGCTCCTGTTGTTGGGCCTAAAACATAATAATCACGACAAATTTAAAACTTTTTTAATACAAGGATATAGAGTGCAGGGCTACCACTCTTCGTGAATGTTCTGTCTCATTGGATATTTTTCACTTTAGTTCTATTACTGTAGTCGTCATATTGATGTGTTCGTGATGACAAAATGTCATTCAGTCTGCACAAGTGATCACAAACGTCGTACCCCTTGTCATCATCCGCTTAAGGGATGATGTTTGTATATTTCTGCCTTTTTTGAGGTGTCTATATAAGCCTTAAACATTGCCTCATACACTTCTTCCTTTCTGTTACCGTCCAGACAAGCCAAAAGAGCCTCTGCCAGAACAAGCCTAAATATAAGAAGATCAATAATGTTCTTTTCGCAGTCTAGTTTTCGCGGCAGTGCTGTCGTTACAAAAGTCCAGCAAAAAAAAAAAAAAAAAAAAAAAAAGCTTCAAATGGCTGTGAGCACTATGGGACTTAACATCTGAGGTCATCAGCCGCGAGAACTTAGAACTACTTAAACCTAACTAACCTAAGGCCATCACACACCCATGCCCGAGGCAGGATTCGAACCTGCGACCGTAGCAGCCGCGTGGTTCCGGACTGAAGCGCCTAGAACCGCTCCGCCACCTCGGCTGGCAAAGACCAGCAGTTCATAACTGTAAGATCTATGAAGTGCAGTAAACATTGGCGAGATGCAACTCATATCAGAAGGAATCTGATCTTCTGCATAAAATGAATATAACAAAGATAATATGCATCAAAGCTTTCCCACAAAAAATATACAAAAACCACCGACAGAGGGATCACAGCATCTTTCTGTAACATCACATCTCAAACTCTTAGACTCTCCTATCGGTTTTCCCACGGTCCTTTATCCACATGCATAGAACGCTGCAGTCCATGTGGGAAAATTTTCACTGCCAGAATTTGGCCGGCAATGAGAGGTAAGACGGTTGCGTGAAGCTCATAATCTTAAGACTTTGCGCCAATGTCCTGGCTTGGATACCAAACCTCTCCGCAGTGTTTCATGAAGTGAGAGTATGTGTCACTGTTGATAGTGTACCGTCCATTGGATGCAGGCGTTAAGCTTGGCTACTCACCTGGTGTAGTCGTGAGTAGTAGGCTATGTGCTGGGGCCGGGTTTCAACCTTCTGCCATCATCATCATCATCATCTTCATCATCATCACCATCATCATCCATACACACACACAGACTCCACTACACACACACACGCACAGACACACACACACAAACACAAACACACACACACACACACACATACATACACACACACACACATTACACATACATTTAGTTGGTTCAAATGGTTCAAATGCCTTTGAGCACTATGGGACTTAACATCTACGGTCATCAGTCCCCTAGAACTAAGAACTAACTAACCTAACGACATCACACAACACCCAGTCATCACGAGGCAGAGAAAATCCCTGACCCCGCCAGGAATCGAACCCGGGAACCCGGGTGCGGGAAGCGAGAACGCTACCGCACGACCACGAGCTGCGGACTACATTTAGTATAATAATCATTTTAATGGAGTGTGTTTTAAATTAAAAAATGCCGTACTCCATATGTACATTATCAGAAATGTTCCTGAAGTTAAGACTTATATTTGGTATCAGTAGGTTACACACACACACACACACACACACACACACACTACACGTAAATTTAGTATTACAAACATTGTAATCGAGCGTGTTTTAAATTAAAATATGCCTTACTCCATATGTACATTATCAGAAACGTTTCTGAAGTTAAGACTTGTATTTGGTATCAGCATGTTTCGTTTGTAGAAGAAAGTTTTGTTTACCTCTGCTTGTCTGCCTCTCATACCTTCCTTGCTTCGTCCGCCATGTGTTTACACGTTTGATCGTATCACATCTTCCAAAACGAGGTCCTCGCTTTTATTGGGGTAGCTTTACCTAAGTCTCATTTCTGCCGTTCCTCATTACTTTCGTTTTTCTACAGCCTACGTTCTGAGCACCTTAGACTGTCCATTCCGTTCAGCAGTTCGTGAGGTCGTAAATTATCTCTCGCTTCGGTTTAGGACAACGAAGTCACCAGAAGATCTCCTCGTCGGTATCCCTTCTCCCCGAATAATAAATCCCAATTCTGAACCTTAGTTTTATTTCGTTCATTGCTACTTCGCAGAATAGAGAGTCTGAATCACACCCCTAATCTCTTTTTCATTTGCACTTCCTTATTATTCCCTCCTAAAGATACGACAAACAAAAGACAGTATCAAGTAATGAATAGTTCGTAATGAACAGGTTACTCAAGAATTCCGAATGTATAGGGTTCGAGGTTTGGAAGTCATTTCTCTACAGAAGTCGTTTCTTTTTTCACCCCGGCAATCTAGGTCAGGCTTTTGAAGGACGTCACTGCTGATGGCCAGGTGGACGTAATGAATGCCCCGCCCATGCCTGCAGCACGCGAAAGCTGAGGGCGGGTGTGAATTTTGCCGCCGGTGCGTGACTCCGGACACTTTAGACTTGGTTTTCCCCTCTCCCAGCCCACTACACGGCTCTATAAATAGCGGTGGGAACAGCTCACCCCTCCGAGATGCAGTGGGGGGTAAGCGCTGAAAGATCCAATAGCGGTTTGTTCGCTGGCCACTTCTGACAGAGGGCAGGTTATCTCCGGACTGCTGTCCTAAGTCCAGAGCTCCCTTACGTGTACATCTACTTTGCTTGAAAATATAGAATAACCAAAAATATTAAAGAAAAGGAAAACGGTTATGATGCCTATTTACACACACGGACAAACGAAGTCCGGGAAATGTATAACCAGAAAATAAATAAAACAAAAAGTTAATGAAAAGATAACACAGTGAATCTGGGAAAGATTCATTGCCGGTGTTGCACATGACATTCACAGAGGACAGGATATAGCGTTTCCCCTTTTGAAGCTTCAGAATAAAACAGAGAAAAATATTGGAACCGTTAATATAATAACAGAGAATCAATGGCTACAACATTACAGCAATTTTTGGCATGATGAAGATAGGGATGAAAAGTTATTACATAAAAAGTAATTATAACTCTGGAGGTCAAACAGGGATTAACAGCTGCCCTAAACGTAAAAAAGTTAATAATAGAAAAGCTTATGCCCTAGCTGGTATAAATTTTGAATTAATAAAATACGGAGGAATCATTTTAAAATTTAGCTTTTCTCTTTTTTTAAATGTGTTGGCAGAACCGTTCTGCACGTTAAGAATGAAACACAGCTAAAGTTATTTCTATATTTAAAAAGGCAATAGGAAAGTGAATGGAAATTACTGATGAATAAATGATTAAATGCAGCATACAGGATTCACGTGAAAATTCTTAATCAAACATGGCATACTGTTGCTGATTCAGTAATATTGGAGCATCAATCAGGCTTCTAAAAGGAACGTTCGTGCCATAACAATACATTTATAATGAGACACCTTACTGAAAAAAGTCGTGAATTTAGCTCTAGCATTTATGGTTCAAAAAATGGTTCAAATGGCTCTGAGCACTACGGGACTTAACATCTGTGGTCATCAGTCCCCTAGAACTTAGAACTACTTAAACCTAACTAACCTAAGGACATCACACACATCCATGCCCGAGGCAGGATTCGAACCTAGCATTTATGGATTACGAGAAAGTCTTTGATAAGGTAGAAAGGCCTATTTTGTGAAAAATATTAGAAATAAATAGTTTCCTATGTATCTTATTAATATCATCAAGAGTCTTCATGCAAATACAACTCTTCAGATGAAATTTTAATAACAAAGGTGGTAGACAAGGTGGAGTCTGTCACCCGCTTTATGTACTGACGAGCCAGATATGAACTGTAAAGATGAAACAGATTTAGGAATTGAAACAGGATCTGACTTAGCATTAAATACTATATTTCATGCTGATGACCATTTAATTATACAGGAAAGAGAAGATAAATTATAAAGAGCACTACATGTATAGTCTGGGTAAAAACGTAATGTCCTTCAGTTTAACTACATAAGTAAGACAAAGGAAATCGCTTAAAGTCGGATCGAAAATAATAATAATAATAAATGGGAATTTTTTAGAAGAAATATCGCAATTCAGTTGTTATGTGGTATTATTTTTAACTATGACAAAAAAGGCTCTAATAAGTATGGGACTTAACAACTGACTTCATCAGTCCCCTAGACTTGGAATGACTTAAACCTAACTAACTTAAGGAAATCACACACATCCATGCCCGAGGCGGGATTCGAACCTGCAACCGTAGCAGCATCGTGGTTCCGGACCGAAGTGCCTAGAAACGCTCGGCTACAACGGCCAGATAACTATGACAAAGGCATTGAGAAGAAGGTTAATATATTTCAAGCTATCTGTGTGATAATTGGAAGAACTTTGGGAAGAAAAACAAGAAAGGTAGCACAAATGAAATTCTGTAAAATTATAGGCTACATACTCTTGTATATCGTTTCGAATCAAGGACAATAAAAAACAAGAAAAAACACATATACCGGCAGCAGATATGGGGACATTAGACATGAAAGAGGCTGCCGTGAAATGGGCAAAATAACGAATGAACCAACAATATCAGATTTAAAAATCTTTTCAGTTAACGACAAGCTGACGAAACAGAAGAGAATAGAATGAAAAGGAATAATGGAAAAAGATTACCAAAAATAGTGAATTGTCAGTCGACTAGATAGAGAGAACTAGGAAAACGTCGTAAGAGTGGTCGTAATTGCAATCCCTAAGTAGAAGCAGCCCGAAAAGAAAAGCCCCACTACTTCAGGCGTTGACCCTTATCAAGAAAGACCACAACAGCTTCTTAAAAGAAAGAGGGTACAAGGGAGGTGCCTTTTTTATCTTTATTGTCTTTCTTATCAAGAATGAATCCATCACCGTCGCATTAGCACATCCTCGCAAAGACTGGCGATCGCCTTCGACATCGGTGGGACATTGAGGGGATCGAATCTGTGAAATGGGATAAGGGACATATGTTAGGTGCTCCTTGCATGGAACCATTAGACCATGAGTTGCGGGCAACTGTGTTTTAGTAACTCCACTTGAGCGGCTCTGTCGTAGACAATTTTACCATTTTGTCTTGCCGGTTGTGTGCTTTACATACGATCAAAGTCTGTTTGGATTTTCTGCTAGAATTCGAGAGAGAGTTTCGTTGTCGAAACTATTAAAAGCATCGCATGGTGGCGGGATGGCTCCGAGCAAATAACACGCTGCGCTATAATACGACTGCGGAAGCAAGGCTGGTAATAATTTCGAAGTGGGACTTCTTCTCTAACGAAAATGTCGGATTCTCGATACCGCCAGATAATTTGCTTACAAATTCGTTTTATTTTTTCTTTTTTTCATTTCTTCAGAATCAGACAACTGATGAACCAAAAAGTCATGAACTGCTTAACAGCGTGTTCGTTCATCTTTGGAAGGCTATACGGCAACGAGTCTGCGTGTCATGGATTCGAAAGGTCCTTGGTTGGTTTCCACGGAGGTATGTGGTACCAGACGTCTGCGCACAGGTGACGCAATTCCCGTACTCGGAAAAAGGCTTCTTTGTGGACGCGTAACTGTTCCCCAATAGCGTTCCAGATGTGTTCCATCTGGTTTAGATGAGCCGAATTTGGTGGCCAAGATACCAACATGAGTTCACTGTCATGCACTTCGAAACAGGTATATTGGGAGTTTGTTATTTGCATTTATGGAATTTTTACATAATTTGGGTTTCTTAGACGCTAAGCGAAAATTTTGAATTGCTTATTATTCGTGCGCTGTCTTCGGTCAGAGTAGCTGTGTCGCTGGAAGATGTGCTCGTTTTGTCATCGCTGCTTGGCAGCTAGGAACGCGGGAGTTGTGTCCTTAGAGGAGTAGTCAGGTAGAGGCCCAGCAGAGATCTCGTGGTAATGTAGACCTAAAGTTGAGTGCATCAGTGTTTAAGTAAAATCATTGGGTTTGAATATTGTGAAACAGTGGGGAAATATTCGATCAGTGAATTAGAGTGAAATGAAAGGTTATGAGCTTTGGGCAGCAGATGAAGAGAAATAAAGGTAATTCTTTTCATTTAGTTGCACTGCATTCACACGTAGTTTGGAACCACGATTGAATGAGATATCCACAAGAGGGAATTTTAGATTATTATTTAAGACTGGGAACTTTCATTATAACGTATTTTTCATGTTTATTATTTATTTGTCTAAAAATTTGTGAGAAAAAGAGTTTGATATCAATGTTGCCCTTTGTAAATGTTAAAGAGTGTTGTAACATGAATTTCATAGAAGTAATAACATATCTGATAATTTAAGAAGGTTTTTAAATAAATATTTCATCTAAGGGCATTGTCCATATCCTCAACCCAAGTCAATTTTTATTTAAAGGAATGTCTCACTCAATGATGTGTATAAAATAGTTTACTTCTTGTCTGGAGCGTGGCACTAAGCTCTCAGCAGCTGTAGTTAGAAATTTGCAGCTGGCGCGTTTCCGAGCAGTTACATTACGAGATAAGATATTTTCATGTGAGACTCTCCAAGATTTCCCGGCGGAAATGTTGTAAGTAGTACCTAGCCACCAGCAAGGTTGAACCACCTGAAGATGTCTGACAGTTGCTCCGACGAAATATCGTGTAATTTGCACAACGTGATCCGGCGACAAACCCCTGAAAACTATTTGCAAGATATTTTCATTTTAGGATCAGTTTGCTACAAAAATTATCAACGCACAGGGACCATTTCATGAACAGCATCATTAGGCAGATCATTAACGCACAGCGACCAATTTGGTTAATTAAAGAGATTAACAGTAAAGTTCAGGATTTAATCAGTTTGCACATTTTTGGAAAGATGATATACAGGGTTTAATTCATGTTGTATTCTCTGAGGCAGATATACACAAATCAAAAAAAGTTTTGCTCCATCCCGGTTCCCAGAACTCCTGAAGACAGACGTTGACTGTGGATATTGTATCACAGACAGACACTGTCCCTTTGACTGTTCAGAGATGTGACTAAACCGGCTTAAAGATGTAAACAACCATGCATGAAGAGTGCAGAATGGTTCAAATGGCTCTAAGCACTATGGGACTTAACATCTGAGGTCATCAGTCCCCTAGACTTAGAACTACTTAAACCTAACCAACCTAAGGACATCACACACATCCATGCCCGAGGCAGGATTCGAACCTGCGACCGTAGCAGCAGCGTGGTTCCGGACTGAAGCGCCTAGAACCGCTCGGCCACAGCGGCCGGAAACCATTCGTGAGCAGCGCCTTTTAGACAGAGGAGGTCCGGAGGTCCGACAGCCGAACAGTTCCAGGAGTCCCACAAGGCAGGAGGTATACCGCTCATGTTGTCTGTAGTTCAACCATGTCTAGACGGTCAATACCGCGGTTCGATTGCGTCTGCATTGTTACTTTGTACCAGGAAGGGCTCTCAACAAGGGAAGTGTCCAGGCGTCTCGGAGTGAACCAAAGTGATGTTGTTCGGACATGAAAAAAATACAGAGAGACAGAAACTGTAGATATCATGCCTCGCTCAGGCCGAGCAAGGGCTACTACTGCAGTGGATGACCGCTACCTACGGATTATGGCTCGGAGGAACGCTGGCAGCAACGCCACCATGCTGAATAAAGCTTTCGTGCAGCCACAGGACGTCGTGGACTCAAACTGTGCGCAATAGGCTACATGATGCGCAACTTCGCTCCCGACGTCTATAGCGAGGTCCATCATTGCAACCACGACACCATGCAGCGTGGTACAGATGGGCCCAACAAACATATCGAATGGACCGCTCAGGATTGGCATCACGTTCTCTTCACCGATGAGTGTCACATATGGCTTCAACCAGACAATCGTCGGAGACGTGTTTGGAGGCAACCTGGTCATGCTGAACGCCTTAGACACACTGTCCAGCGAGTGCAGCAAGGTGGAGTTTCCCTGCTGTTTTGGGGTGGTATTATGTAGGGCCGACGTACGCCGATGGTGGTCATGGAAGGCGCCATAACGGCTGTACGATTCGTGAATGCCATCCTCTGACCGATAGTGCAATCATATCAGCAACATACTGGCGAGGCATTCGTCTTCATGGATGGCAATTCGCGCCCCCTACGTGCACATCTTGTGAATGACTTCCTTCAGGATAACAACATCGCTCGACTAGAGTTGCCAGCGTGTTCTCCAGACATGACCCTATCGCACATGCCTGGGATGGGTTGGAAAGGACTGTTTATGGGCGACATGACCCACCAACCACTCTGAGGGATCTACGCCGAATCGCCGTTGAGGAGTGGGACAATCTGGACCAACAGTACCTTGATGAACTTGTCGATAGTATGCCACGGCGAATACAGGCACGCATCAATGCAATAGGATGTGCTACTGGGTGTTACAGGTACCGGTGTGTACAGCAATCTGGACCATCACCTCTGATGGTCTCGGCCGTGTGGTGGAACAATATGCAATGTGTGGTTTTCATGAGCAATAAAAAGAAGGCGGAAATGATGTTATGTTGATCTCTATTCCAATTTTCTGTACATGTTCCGGGACTTTCGGAACCGAGGTGATGCAAAACATTTTTTTGATGTGTGTATTTGGTTTCTTTGCATATGCATCAACTCACCCAAAGCTACACAACAACAAAGTCGCAACCAACCAACCTAGCCAGTACCGTGTTCTAAGTCAAACGAAAATAATTTTTGAAAGATACCTTTGATCTCAGACCATTGTGGCACGACTATTGCCTTGTGAAACGGGCAATTATCCTGATGAAGGACGCTGTTCCCATCAGCAAAGACAGTAACCACGAAGGAATGCAGGTGGTCCGCAATAATTTTAACGTAGTCCGCACCTGTCGTGGTGACTTCGACTTCCACCACGCGTCCAGCTGAAACGCAGGTTACCATCTACCGAACACAAAACTGTCCCTAACGTAGTGCTGTGCAAGTTTCGAGCAGCTGTTCGCCTTAGCGTATCCTGACAAGACGATCGACCTCGTGGGACAAGAGCTATGCCTCATCCGACAGTCGAAAGGTTTATGGTCCGATCTCGATGATCCGGTACCGACTGCAATTGTAATTGACGATGTCGCTTGGTCCATGTAGCGGTCGACTGCTGATGAGGACCATGTTCAACAATGTGCAACGAACGGTGTGTTCCGAAATACATGTGCACGCACCAGCATTGTACTTGCACACATGGCCGCCCATCTTGCTTTAAAGAAGGGCAAGCCTCCGACCTCCAGGTTTTGCGGAGGGGCGTGGGCGGCCACAGCCTCGGTGCCTGCCCGATCCTTTCTTATAAACGCTCCCTACTGTAGCATGGAAACAACGGATCATCTTCGCCGTTTCCGAGATTCTTGTTCTCAGACGCCGCGTCATAAAAATCTGCCCTTTGTCAAAGTCGTTTGTGTTAATGTATCTCCCCATTTGTGGCCTCCATTGTCACTAGAATGATTCCTTATACTGTATGCACTGCTTGTACTGTATACTTTCCTTACAATGTCACGTGACGGCAACGCCTTCACGAGACGCTGAACCTCGCTGTGGAGAGTATATGACGTTCTGGTTCAGCAGCTTATTTACATATAGGACGCTAAAAAAAATTTCTGGAGAGATGGTTGTAGTAGTCCATGTTTTGCTTTGTGCTACCACCTCCCAAACCACTTGACATTTTACTAGCGCACTGTGTATCGAATTAACGGCTGACCTGCACTTTAATAAAAAAAAATTGTAGACATAGCAATAAGGTTAAAGAAATCTTCAAAGTACAGTCCATGTTGAGGGGATATTGCAGTAGTTGAGTTGTAACATCGTCTATAGACAGCCAAACAAGCTTTTGGCCATGGCCCTGTTGCGATTTGGACGTAACCTGCTGTAAGGTTCCTGTCAGTGTTGTCTGTGTGACTGGTCTCTCATAGGAACACGTTAACTAGAAGCGAGCGAAGTACACTGAGGCCATCTGGTCCGTACAGGTTTAGACATAAACGCACGATCAGTACGGGATTTCTCAGATATTGCAGTCAGCTTATAAGTTGTAAAATCCTGCGTTCTTATTGGCTGGTACTATTTTTTGTTACTTGATTTTAGTCTTTCCTGTGGTTGCATATCGAGCCAAGAAGCATCGACAATAACGCAGAAACAGCTGACTGAAATGGATCCAACCCTAATGGTAATATTTACCCACCGACAACTTTTAATGAATTACAGTTGTTCGCGATGGGTTTAATATTTGAATCAAATACAGAGCGCAAAAGAACTTAAATATCGTATGGAACTTTGGGATGGGATAGCCTAGGGAGTCGGTTCAGCCGCCTAGCAGAAATGATGTTCTTCCTCCTTGCCTCTTTCCTCGGCGTTATATGAGAGTTAGGTCGTGTGTGTGTTCGTAGAATGTAGGTGAGGCTAATGGATGTGTGTAGAGTGAAGCGTTGTATGATGGTGATGCGAGAGAGTGAGGTCCAGGCGGAGGTTCGAGTCCTCCCTCGGGCATGGGTGTGTGTTTGTCCTTAGGATAATTTAGGTTAAGTAGTGTGTAAGCTTAGGGACTGATGACCTTAGCAGTTACGTCCCATAATATTTCACACACATTTTTTTTTTCGAGAGGGTGAAAGTTGGTGCCGGCACGTAGCCTAGTCCTCTAAAATAGCACCAAGGGGGCCGCCGGCCTTAACCATCCATCCGACGGATATATCTCCATCAGCAAAAGTATCAGATGCCCTCACTTCATGATACACTACGGAGAGGTTTGGAATTCAATCCAACTGAATCCAAAAAGCTATCTAACCTATAAACCAAAACAATAGCCAGTGCATCCGCCAGTTTCACCCTAAAAGCTAAGTCGGAAGGATGTATACCACCACTTCAGGCTCTGCCCACGAACGGAAATTAAATACGCCTTTGACTGTTATGTAAAAAAAAAAAAGGAAGAATGGGCACAATACTTTTATAATACTTCATTTGCATCATTTTTATTTGCTTTTATTAAAATTCTCTTCCGGAGGTGTATACAGCAGCCAGGCGTTTTCTCGGTCAGTGAACACCCTATAATTACCGTTGATGTCTCTCATCACTCCGTCATGTGTTATATCGTCAATCTCTTCTCACACCCGGTACACCCCAATGTTCTGGAGGGTGCGTAACAAATGGTTCAAATGGCTCTGAGCACTATGGGACTTAACTTCTGAGGTCATCAGTCCCCTAGAACTTAGAACTACTTAAACCTAACTAACCTAAGGACATCACACACATCCATGCCCGAGGCAGGATTCGAACCTGCGACCGTAGCGGTCACGCGGCTCCAGACTGTAGCGCCTAGAACCGCTCGGTCACTCCGGCCGGCCGGTGCGTAACAGGGCCATACTTTTAACCCATACCGTGGCGTTATGACGAGTAGCAGGTTAGGGCTCTTGGGGACTGAGGCGTCCGTCGCTGCAACATGCGACCTGTGAGGAGCCAGCAGTCGGCACCCGTAACACAAACGAAACGGTGCATATCGGTGTTGGCAGCGGCGCATCTGGGACAGAGAGGTTCCTCGGCAAGATGCATATTGTATGAACGTTGTCTGCAGCGGAAGTTTTCGGTCGTTATCACATACCACAGCACCCTCAGCCCGGCGGGAATGCAAGTGTATGTTACTCCACACCCGCTTCCAGGGAACCGCCGGATGGCGAGGTTCAATCACATTAGCAAGCAGTGTCCGCGGAAAGTAGCAGTAGAAGTCCTTGGTTCTAGGAGCCCGCATGAACGGTAGGCCATCCAACAGGTAACTCATGCCGACCAGAAAGGTGCGAATGTGACACAGGTGGCGCGATATGTCCAACTCTGCTAAAGAGGCGGGTGACACTATTGGCTGGCGGGCTTGCTTCGATGCAGATGCGTTGGGTAGTTCAGGGCAACGATATAAAAATTACAGCACTCTGGAGATTATTTTTGTCGTATTCATCAGTTTTCTGACTGGTTCAATGTGACAAGCCAAGATTTCCTACCCTGTGACAAACTTCATTTCAGAGTAGCACTTGCACACAATGCCTTGCTCCACGGCATCCTTCATCTGTCATGGAAGTCTGTCCTACTGCTCTGCCCCTTCTTCTTGTCAGTATTTTCCATACATTCTTTTCTTCGACGATTCTTCGGAGAACTCCTCATTGCTTACCTTGTCAATCGTCAATCCTCTAAGTTTTGAACATCCTTCTATAGCACCACATCTCAAATGTTTCGATTCTTTTCTTCTCCGTTTCACTTACTATCCATGAAATGAAATGTGAAATTTTAATGTGCATGAGTCCGCAGCTCGTGGTCGTGCGGTAGCGTTCTCGCTTCCCGCGCCCGGGTTCCCGGGTTCGATTCCCGGCGGAGTCACGGATTTTCTCTGCCTCGTGATGTCTGGGTGTTGTGTGGTCTCCTTAGGTTAGTTAGGTTTAAGTAATTCTAAGTTGTAGGGGACTGATGACCATAGATGTTAAGTCCCATAGTGCTCAGAGCCATTTGAACCATTAATGTGCATGTGGTAGATCAATCTCCTGGTGCAGGTCTTTTTAGTTGACGCCATTTCGTCGACTTGTTCGTCGATGAGGATGAGTTGATGACGAAGACCCGCCGAGAATCGAACCTGGGCCTCTCTCAAGGCAGTCTGCCGCGCTGACCACTCAGCTGTGGAGGCGGCTTCATTCCACGATTCACTTCTATACACTATGCGCTACAAATTTTATTACTTTCAGTTTGATCATTCGCATCGCATTTACAATATTCCTGTATTTTCACTGTGATGCAGTTCAAGCGTTGTGGCATACAGTTTTTTCTGAGTTAAAGTGTAGTTGTAATTCTCTGGAGAGCGAACAACTGCTACAGTAAACAATACATTCAGTGGTCCGTAACCACTTGTTCTCAGTTACAGCCTTTACTGGCAGTCCTTAATCTGGTTTTTAAGGGACTACTAAATCATTAATTTTTTGGAAAGAGTTTCTACATCTACATATACAGGGTGTCTAGAAAAGGAATCCCTGATTTCAAAATTAAATATCTCGAAAACAAAGAACGATAGAGGAATGTAGTAAACGGTATGTTTATTGTGAAAGCTGTAAAAAGTTTTGCAGCAGTTTGAAATAATAGTTACAAAAGCTGCTAACACATGGCGCTGTAATCGCCATACGTAATGCCTAATATAAATAGTGATCCGAAGCCCAGAGCGATCAGTTCCACTATTGAAACGTGAAAGGAGGTTAGCGTACCGAAGGAAGAGATTAAAACCATGTACTCCACTGAACAATGCGTTTTTCTGGTGCTAGAGTACCACAGGTTAGAAGAGAGTCCTACGGCAACAAGGCGAAGTTTTCAAGCACGATTTAATGTTCCAAAAGGACCCGATGCGAAAACCATTCGTACGCTCTTCGCAAAATTTCAACGAACAGGCAGTGTAACTGATGATCTAATGGGGCATGTTGGCCGCAAGCAAACCGCAGTTACGCCTGAAAATATCGCCACAGTTTCTGGAATTATTCAGCGAAATCCTATGTCATCCATCTGTAGAATCGCATCTGAGACTGGTTTGAAGCGTTCCAGCACGCAGAAAATACTGAGAAAGAGCCTACACATGTTTCCATTCAAAATTCAAACGCACCAGGCCATACCCGTACGAGCTGTGCAACAAAGGGTTGCCTTTGCTAATCAGATGCTCACAATGATTGATAGTGAAAGATTTGATGTTGGCTGCATCTGGTTTACAGATGAAGCACACTTCCACCTGAATGGATACGTGAATAAGCAGAACTATTGATTTTGGGGTTACGAAAAGCCATATTGGTGTGAAGCGAAACCCCTGTATTCTCCTAAAGTTACTGTGTGGGCTGCAGTATGAAGCAGAGGCATTATTGGCCCTTTTTTAATTCGAGAAACGGTCACTGGTGCACGTTACGTTGCAATTTTAGAACAATTTGTCGCCACACAGCAAGTGTTAGAGGATCGACCAGGTACTGAATGGTTTATGCAAGATGGAGCCCGACCACATCGGACCGAACAAGTGTTTCGCTTTCTTGAGGAATACTTCGGGAATCGAGTCATTGCTTTGGAATATCCCAAATTTACTGGTGCAGGCATGGATTGGCCTCCATATTCGCCGGATGTGACTGCCTGTGACTTTTTTTTGTGGGGCACAGTGAAAGGCATGGTCTACCCGAAGCATCCCGCCATGCTGGACGAGCTTGAATCGGCGATCTCTGTGGCATGTGAATCCATTTCGGGTGAGACACTACGAAATGTGATGGCGAATTTCATTCTTCGTTTGCGCCACCTCTGTAGTGCCAATGGTGAACATTTTGAAAACATTGTGATGTGATTGTTTGCAAAGATTGTTTTCATACGATTATTTCACTTACGTATGCTGATACGAGCTGTACAGCGTACAGCGCCATCTGTTAGCAGCTTTTGTAACTATTATTTCAAACTGCTGCAAAACTTCTTATAGCTTTCACAATAAACATACCGTTTACTGCATTCCTCTATCAATCTTTGTTTTCGAGATATTTAATTTTGAAATCAGGGAGTCCTTTTCTGGACACCCTGTATATTCCGCTAGCCACCAAGCGGTGTGTGGCGGAGGGCACAATTAGCGCCAAAGTCATATTCCCCCACCCCCACCCCCCGCACCCACTGTTCCACTCGCGGATCGCGCTAGGGAAAAACGACTGTCTGAACGCCTCACTATGTGCTCAAATTTCCCTTATCTTCGAATGGTGACCATTGCGCGATTTGAAAGTTGGTGCTAATAATATATGCTCTACATCCTCGGCGAAGAACGGATTTCGGAATTTAGTGAGCAGCCACATCCGTTTAGAGCGTCGTCTGTCTGCAAGTGTGTCCCACTTCAAACTTTCTGTGAGAGTTGTTACACTCTCTAGATGGCTAAATGTATCAGTAATGACGCCTACGAACGTAAAAACTGTTCATTCGTAAACAACAGTATTGCAATTTTGGCTGTTAATCTGTTCTTTTTCTTGTGGAGTGTGTGCTGAACTAAATTAATAAACTGGGTGCTTTAACGAATTATGATTGTCCAATTGCAGTTTTATAATCGAGAAGCAGAAGGTAGACCGAACAGGACGCCCACTGTTCCGTAGTTGTGAATATTCAGTGTAAGGCGTTACAAACCACTAACAACAGTCAACAAACATATTTTCTTGACAAGATGGTAAGTAGAAGGTTAATAACTGGGCGTGAAATACGGGGTGATTAGAATAAAGTATTTTTATTTTAAACTTACAAAATAACATGTGAAAGGAATATTTATTTAGATAGGTGAATGTAAGAAACTTTACTCTTTCGCTGAAGTTATGAACATAGTTTACATAGAAATTTTCGATATAGTTGCGTCAACGAGCTATAATTTTTAAATAGAGTATAATTTTTTCGTGTCATGTAGCTCTTGTTTCTACACCAACTGCGTACTAATCAATTTCAATGAAAATTCTGTCAGCTTCAATTACAAAGATAGTTTTAGGGGTGTTTTCAAAAGACTATACATAATTGGCTATGTGCAAATTGATGTTGTGGTGGCGGAATGTTTATGTATGTGAATTGCTCACAAAAGTACCCACTTTGCTGGATGCGCAACACAGTGTATCTTCTAAAGGACCTAAGAGCGAGGTTGAAAGTTGAAGGTGTAGCGCAAATTGCACTATTCCGCAAAACCAGATTTTCTTCTTGCCTGGACTGTTTGTCGTCCTCGTTTCATTATCGTTAAAAGGACACTCCCAGATACCTTCGGGAACATATTCCAAGTTAACCAATTTTTGTTCTAAGAAAGAAAACGTGGTCCATACAAGCTGTAATATATTTATTGTCCTTGCTTTTGTCTAATTACGACTGTTACTCATTTTCAAGCACTTATCACAAGCCTCCGGAATCATATCACATTTGACTAAATAGCCAATACATATGGAAAGGAACATATCACTTTCATCCATTACTAATGGATGTAATTTAGTGCACTATTGGATTGGATTTGTGCTACACACTCACATAAAAGCGATATGTCCCTTTACAGATACTGGTTATTTACTCAAATGAGATGTGAAGCTTGAGGCTTGTGATGAGTGCTTGAAAATGACTGGCAGTCGAAATCAGCTGATATTACGGACAGTAAATGTATTAGAGCGTGTTTGGAACATTTTTTTTCTTAAAACGTATTGAGTTGCTCTACTTCACTCATCATTAATTATTGTAAGGTCCAAATAACAAACATCATCGATCACTTTTAGTAAACTTTGTTCTACTCTAATCCCCTCAGCCTCGCCTGATTTTCTTGAACTACATTTCGCTATCCTCGTTTTACTTTTGTTCATAATCACCTTGCAACCACTTTTCAAGATACTACCCGGTCCATTCAACGGATCTTCCAGGTCCTTGTCATCTCTGACAGAATTAAAATGTTTTTAGCTTACTCCGAAGTTTCCATTTTTTCTCCGTGAACTTTAATTACCTTGTCAAATTTCTAATTACCTTGTCAATTTCCCCGTGTTTTCTTTGCTGCTTACTCAGTGGACAGATTGAATGACATCGGGCGTAGGCTACAATCCTATCTCCTTCCTTTGTCAACTGGTGCTTCCTTTCATATCCTTCGACTCCTATAGAATCATTTTAGTTTCTGTACAAGTTATAAATCTATCTTCGCTCCCTGCATTTTGTCACTGCTATCTTCAGAGTTTCAAAGAGTGTATTCCAGCCAACACTGTCAAAACATTTCTCTAAATCTACAAATGCTGTAAACTTTCGCTTGTCTTTCTTCAACCTCTCTTCTAAGATAGTTCGCAGGAGCAGGATTACTTCGAGCGTTCGTACATTTTTCCGGAAACATCGGTGTACTGCTAATAAGCTCGGTATTGCCCAGGTATTCATTCTGCCAGTCATCTACCAGAAACGAAAAAAAAAGAACTGCATTTGTAGTGAAGTATCGAAAAAATTTCATGTCCATGCTTTCGTGAAAACACATTTGAAATCACGAAAAAGTCGTGCAAAGAAATACACATAATGTGGAACAGTGTAATTACAGTATCCAAAGTAGTTTCTGTACGCTGGGCGCGCCTGATCAGAGATTTTCTTAAGCTTAGTCGACTATGGGAGGGTGTTAGTAATAAAGAATAAATGTATTAAAACTTCATGATGATGCGGTATTTTTTCACGTATCTCAGTGTTAATGAGTTCATACCCCTTGAACTATGTGTCATATAGTGATACGCAGGCTGAACATGTATAAAGCCGACAAATGCAGGAACGTGTTCGTGATTGGAAATGGAGGTAGAAAGTTTTTATGGACAGAATGGACGACGTGTGTGCAACGACAACAAATCCTTCACGAAACACAGTACACAGCTGCATCGCATCCACGTCACAACAGGTGCTGAATGTGGCCTCCAAGGGATGTAATGCCATGCAGGATATACATAATCGTACTTTGGCTTACACCATGCTGGCAGTGTTGGCGACCACTTGCCTGGAACTTGTTGTAGGGATCGTCTCAGTATCCTGTAGAACTTTCTTTCTTTCTTTCTTTCTTTCGCTTACGCCATAGTCACGCAGCGTTCGCAGATTCGACGTGGTTAGAACGGATTTGGCAAGGTTAGTTTTAAGGGTGGCCGGATGCCCTTCCTGCCACCACCCTGTACCCCCAGGGATGGAATCGGTGTACCCCAGCTGTCTGCATCCAATGAAAATCGTGAAATAGTGCGAACGTGTTTCAAATGTATGCGGCGCGTGTATCTGAGGCGGAACGTGGGGACCAGCCCGGTATTCACCTAGCGGGATGTGGAAAACCGCCTAAAAACCACATCCAGGCTGGCCGGCACACCGACCTGCGTCGTTAACCTGCTGGGCGGATTCGATCCGGGGCCGGCGCACCTATCCGAATCCAGGAAATAGCGCGTTAGCGCTCTCGGCTACCCTGGCGGGTGTCTCAGTATCCTGTAGAACCTAGTCCTTTAAATTTGGTGTACACACAAACGCCCAAATAGGGCTCTAAATGTTGTGTGATGTGGTTGGTGTCTGTAAAGGTAGTTGTTTTGGTATAGCCGTGCTGCCTCTCGACCGTTTCCACCTACTTGGCTGTACACAAACACCATCTCGGCTTGTTCCCGACATGAATACTCATCACTTTAGTGCTTACAGTTCAAAGGGCTCCAAGCACTATGGGACTCAGCAACTGAGGTCATCAGTCCCCTAGACTTAGAACTACTTAAACCTAACTAACCTAAGGACAACACACACATCCATGCCCGAGGCAGGATTCGAACCTGCGACCGTTGCAGCAGCGCGGTTCCGGTCTGAAGCGACTAGAATCGCTCGGCCACAGCGGCCGGCCAGCATACACTACGCTGCGTCAATCACATATCCTGCAACAGACAAAGAACACGCGGCACGTAGTATGAGGAACAGTCATTCGTCAGCGTCATCTTCCGTGGCAACGGTGAATTTCCGGTCACATTTCGTATGGCCTTTTTTTCTCCATTTCTATTCAGTACTCTGTGACTGCAGTTTGTCGGTTTGTCGTTCACCCTGCATTTGTGTAGGTATATTCACCGGTATATGTGGGTACTGGTGCCGAACTACGTTGCGAATAGAGTTGATAGCAGACGAGTATGCAGCAGTTTTTCAAGCATCTCACTGTTTATGATTTCATATCTCTTGAACTATGTATGGTACCAAAATATAGTTCTGTAGGCGCATTTAGAAACACATGTGCCTGTGAAATTTATTGCGAATACGGTTAGTAGCTCAGAAGTAATACATTTAAACGGCGTGCAAGATGCGGCAGTTGCCTGACCGTAAGAGGTATGTACACCAAGTTTGGTTGAAACTGGTCCAGTGTTTTAGGGGGAGATGTGGAACACACAAACAGACAGACACACACACCCCACACACACACACACACACACACACACACACACACACACACACACACATTTTTATAATTTGTGTGGATAAGAAACCAGAAGCGTCTAAGTTGTCCACGAACGCTAACCTGCTGGTCTGCAGTGAAGCTATGGCCAAATTTTAGCTCGGATCTTAATTTCGTTTATTCGTAGCTTAAGGGACCAACTGAGTGTGTATCAACTGTATACTCCGCTTTCACTGCTTCACAGCATGGAGCCGTGCCAACGGAGTTCCCGTCATTAACGAAGCGCGCCCGTTCTGCTTTTCAGATACAGCGCTTCATGCTTCACGAATCAAGAGCGGACGTAATTAACGGCGTACCAGCGAATCAAAACATGTAACAGGAAAGCGAAAAACAGAAAAAACCTTCACGAGGTATGGGACGGCAGTTGGGACTAGCGCTCTAGGGACGCTACCCAAGCACTGCCGAGCTCGTTTGCTGTGTGCGAGTTGACGGCGAAGTGAGGAAACCAAAGGAAATTAACGCCGACCTCGAGTTGCGAGTGCCGCAGCGTAAAGCGACTGAGAGGCGCTCCGCTCAGTACCTGTGGCCCGGCACCACATTTCCGCCTCTAAATTTCGAGCTTGTTACATCGACACGGGCTCCATTTATTTATGCAGCTATAGTACACTACTGGCCATAAAAATTGCTACACCACAAAGATGACGTGATATAGACGTGAAATTTAACCGACAGCAAGAAGATGCTGTGATATGCAAATGATTAGCTTTTCAGAGCATTCACACAAGGTTGGCGCCGGTGGCGACACCTTCAACGTGCTGAAATGAGGAAAGTTTCCAACCGATTTCTCAAACACAAACAGCAGTTGACCGGCGTTGCCTGATGAAACGCTGTTTTGATGCCTCGTGTAAGCAGGAGAAATGTGTACCATCACGATTCCGACTTTTATAAAGGTCGGATTGTAGCCTATCACGATTGCGGTTTATCGTATCGCGACATTGCTGATCGCGTTGGTGGACATCCAATGACTGTTAGTAGAATATGGAATCGGTGGGTTCAGGAGGATAATACGGAACGCCGTGTTGGATCCCAACTGCCTCGTATCACTAGCAGTCGAGATGACAGGCATCTTATCCGCATGGCTGTAACGGATCGTGCAGCCACGTCTCGATCCAAGAGTTAACAGATGGGGACGTTTGCAAGATAACAACCATCTGCACGAACAGTTCGACGACGTTTGCAGCAGCATGGACTATCAGCTCGGAGACCATGGCTGCGGTTACCATTGACGATGCATCACAGACAGGAGCGCCTGCGATGGTGTACTCAACGACGAACCTGGGCGCACGAATGGCAAAACGTCATTTTTTTTTCGGATGAACCCAGGTTCTGTTTACAGGATCTTGATGGTCGCATTTGTGTTTGGCGACATCGCGGTGAACGCACATTGGAAGCGTGGGCGTCATCGCCATACTGGCGTATCACCCGGCGTGATGGTATGGGGTGCCATTGGTTACACGTCTCGGTCACCTCTTGTTCGCATTGACGGCACTGTGAACAGTGGACGTTACATTTATGTCTTACGACCCCTGGCTCAACCCTTCATTCGGTCCCTGCGAAGCCCTACATTTCAGCAGGATAATGCACGACAACATGATGCAGGTCCTGTACGGGCCTTTCTGGATACAGAAAATGTTCGATTGCTGCCCTGCCCAACACATTCTCCAGATCTGTCACTAATTGAAAACGTCTGGTCAATGGTGGCCGAGCAACTGGCTCGTCACAATACGCCAGTCACTACTCTTGATGAACTATGGTATCGTGTTGAAGCTGCATGGGCAGCTGTACCTGTACACGCCATCCAAGCACTGTTTGACTCGATGCCCAGGCGTATCAAGGCCGTTATTACGGCCAGAGGTGGTTGTTCTGGGTACTGATTTCTCAGGATCTATGCAGCCAAATCGCGTGAAAATGTAATCACATGTCAGTTCTAGTATAATTTATTTGTCCAATGAATACCCGTTTATCATCTGCATTTCTTCTTGATGTAGCAATTTTAATGGCCAGTAGTGTATGAGAGGGCAAAGTCCGCGGACGAAGTGCTCGGATTAAAACGAGGAAGCACTGACGGAAATATAAGAAGGGTCCAAGAGTGAGATTGAAGTTCTAGTTGAAAGGATATCAATTACAAGATTCGACGACGACACTGCTATCCTGAGCGAAAATGAAGAACAATAACAGAATGTGCACGATGGAATGAGCTGTCTAATGATTACAGAACATGGACTAAGAGTAAATCTAATAAAGATGAAAGTAATGAGAAGTAGCAGAAATGAAAAAGCTAGAAACTTATGAAGATAATGAGAAGTAGCAGAAACGAAAACAGCTAGAAACTTAATATCAGAATTGGTAATCACGACGTAGATGAAGTTAAGGAATTCTGTTGCTACCGTGGTAGCAAAACAACCCATGACGGTCAGAGCAAGAAGGATATAAACAGCAGACTCTCACTGGCAAAAAGGCACTGCTGGCCAAGAGAAGTCTACCAGTATAAAACATAGGTCTTAATTTCAGCAAGAAATTTCTGAGAATGTACGTTTGGAGCACAGCACTGTTGGTAGTGAGAAAGACAGTGGGAAAACAAGACCAGAACAGAATCGAATTCACTGAGATACGGTGCCACAGAAGAATGTTGGAAATTAGGTGGACTGATATGGTAATTAACCAGTAGGTTCTCCGTAGAATCGGCGAGGAAAGGAATATATGGGAAACACTGACAAGAAGAAGGGACAGGATGGTAATAAATCTGTTGAGACATCAGGGAATAAGTTTCATGGTATTAGAGAGAGCTGCAGAGAGTAAAAACTTTAGACAACAGAGATTGGAATACATCCAACAAATAAGTGAGAACGTAGTTTGCAAGCGCTACTCTGAGATGGAAAATGTTAGCTCAGGAGAGCAATTTGTGGCAGGACACATCAAACAAGTCAAAAGAATGATGACTAAAAAAAGGAAGGCATGAGATTATCAGATTGTAGATAATAGGGCGATCAATCATATTTTGACGTCTGATGTATGTTTCTCGAGATAGTGTGAACAATTCTATTTTGACGTCTATTGTAAGTTCCTGGAAATAGTATACTACGGCCAAATGGCGAGGATTTACATTGTAAACGCGTCATTTGATAGATTTTTTTCATATCGTTGTACCGCTTGACATGAAAATATTGCGACAGTTTAGCTGGAACATGGCGCCCAGCCACCACAAATTGCTTGAGGCAGAACATTCTGCCGCACCCCCTGACACTGAGTGGATGAAAATCTACTTCTGTGTTTCTTTCACTACCTCACACATTCAGCCGTGCAGCAGTTTTAAAATGCTCGTGATGAAGATCCACTGTGCAGCTGATCTGAAACTTCCTGGCAGATTAATAAGCTATTTCTCCGATATATCTACTGTCCTAGGAGCGCTAGTCCTGCTAAGTATGCAGGGGAACTTCTGTAAAGTTCGGAAGATAGGAGAGAGTTACTGGAGTAAGTAAGGCTGTGCAGGTGGAGCGTGAGTCACGCTGGTAGCTCAGTCGATATGAGTTACACTATTAATTAAGTGTAGAAGGATTGCAAGCCAGACCAGAGAAGTTATCAGTTCCTGTCAGGCGGAAGAAGATAAAAGATTTGCAGACAACGTTTGAGAAGAGCGGCAAGAAAAGCATCCAGATTGAAGCATTCCAAAGCAGCAGAACAAGAGAAAATTGAGAAATATAGACCGGAAAGGGAGAGGGAGGCAAAGGAGATCGGCGAAAATCACATGTGATTAAGAGAAGATAGCGCTGCGCAGTTGAAACAAAAGTATAGACAGCAAACAAAAAAAAAAAACTCAAAATCACATAAAGAAAATGCTAAGTGAAAGTATTTTCTAACTGATATATGGTGTCAAGCCTGAACTTCATAGCTGCAAAATGGGCTCTATATTTGATGGAAATTATATTTAAAATTTCTAAATTTTCAGCGAATATAGTAAACTTAGCCAAATTTTTACCATCCCTCATTTATACAGTAGAAATATAAGCATTTATTCATTATAGTAGTTGAAAAGTTGGTGGCGTGATAAAGAAATAGTGAAGAAAAAATTACATTCATTCCTCATTAATAAATAACGGATGGTTAAAAGTTTCCGTTTGAGGGCGTTGCTGCAGCATACACGCAACATAGTGCAACTCCGATACGGGTATATAAACGCAGGACATGTTGCATGGGATGTGCGTATGGCAAATGCGGAAACATGAACTATGGCAACGTTATTACTATATGTCTCCTAACAGGACCAATTTGCTATTATTTTTTTCTTGCTATTGGAGGACAAACACCAGTAGACATCCATCGAAGAATGAATAACGTGTATGGGGCAATATGTCTATCGAAAACCACCGTTGCGGAATGGTGCAACAAGGGGTACTGCTGCTTCATGACAACGCACGTGTCTGTATCGCAAATGTCGTAAACCAAAAGTTACGTCAACTCAAGAGGGAGGACTCGAACACCCGCCCTATAGTCCTCATCTCTCTCCGTTTGATTATTATGCCTTCGTAATTGCCTCAACGCTCACTGAGTTTTGGAGCGGTTAGCATATCTATTGTGAACTGTATGGCTTTCGAAAGGAAACTTTTTGATCGCTCCTTATATCTGTGCATTTCTCCACTACACAAGAGGGAAAGTTCACATATAGAATTTAATAAACTTTTAAATACTTTTAGTTGTGATGTTTTATAATTTCTAATCGTACGAAAGATCAGCATTAATTCAGATATATATATAATGTGACATTGTTCTACAACGTAATTGCTGTGTACCTCATTATGGTCCTTGTTAACTGTGAGGATTAATAACGTATTCTTTCAACGAAAGATGTATACAGCCAATCGGTTTCTCAAAGTTATTGTTATTGAAAGTTTATTTACGGCTGCTGCTGTCAGCCATGTTTAAGATTGTGAGTAATGTATTCTTTAATAAAATTCTCTAGCACACATTTCATTGCATTTCATATTTATTTTTATAGGGTTTTAGAGTAACACTGTGGTGTATTACTTGTTATGACGCCGCCCCCGTTTCGTTAATGGTGACAGATGTGTGATAAAGCAGTGCACTCCTTACACTGTACTGTGTATAGTAAGTGTGAATAGATTAGGAGCATGCAAATAAATATACAGCCGTTAAGCTATTCATCATTTCAAATTGTTCAAAAAAATTTTTACAAATTTATAATTGGAGATTTTAATGCCAAAGTTGGAACATACATAGAAGGTGATTCAGTTGTTGGCAAATATGGAATGGACGAAAGAAATGATTGAGGTGAGAGGTTGGTACAATTTGCAGAATGCATGAAAACACCTATTATGAATACGTTTTTGAAGAAGCACCCAAGTCGCAAATGGACTTGTAGTCATAGCTTCTAAATGAAAAACGAGATAGACTTCATTCTTACCAATAGGCCTCAACTGTGTTAAACAGGTTCAAGACAAGCAGTGATCATAGATTAGTAAGAGCAAGATTTGAATTTAATACAAAATATGAAAGATTAAAACTAATCAAACGAAAAAGTAAAATTTTAAATGTCAGAAATCTTGAAGAACGGAAAGAGGAATTTCAAGAAAGAATTCACAGAAGCTTAAAAGAATGTGAAGCAGAAGAAGTGTTAAAAGTACTAATTACGACAGCTGAAGAAGTGGGTGGCTTATGTAAATCTCAAAACCAACCCAAGAAACTGACAAATAAAACAACAAGTTTGATGGACAAGAGAAGCAGAATGAAAGCTGATATAGACAAAGATCAGATAGAATATGCAGAGATGTGCAAAGCTCTGAGAAAGAGCATGAAATACAACGCTAAAAGCTAGTCTTGAGAATGAATCTAGTTTAAAGAAAGCCAAGCGAATGCTTATGATTGGAAGGAATCATCCAATAGCATTAGACACATATCAAGGCCGGTTTACAGACAAGAAAAAAATACTTGAATGTATTGGAAATTTTTATACTAACCTATACAGTAAAATCAATTATGATACCTTGACTCTAGACGAATTGGCTGCTTCTATCTCCCAAATGCCACAAATACTCCCATCAGAAGTCAAACATGCAGTAGACAATATGAAAAAAGGGACTGCTCCAGGTAGTGATAACCTCCCAGTCGATGTTCTAAAGCTGATGGATGAGTAATCCACAAAGCACATAGCTAAGATGTTTTCGGGTTGTTTGCACCGTGGAACATTACCAAGAGACTAGAATAAAGCGAAAATAATTATAATACATAAGAAAGATAGTACCAAAGATATAAAGAACTATCACCCTATCAGCTTACTATCCAGAGTGTACAAACTTTTCACTAGGATCTTGACTACCAGATTGAGCACTACACTCGACCAGGCTCAGCCCATTGAGCAAGCCGGTTTCCGATCAGGATTTAGCACAGTTGACCATATCTTCACGATATGGGAAATAATTAATAGAACAAATGAGTACCATCTACCCCTTTTCCTTGCTTCTATAGATTTTGAAAAGGCCTTTGATTCGATCAGTCATCCAGCTATGTTTGCGACTCTAAAGGAGCAAGGAGTAGATCAGGGCTGTATCAAAATCCTACATAACATTTACAAAACCTCCACAGCATTTGTGAGCGTTGCCGAAGATACTGCTGAATTTCCCTTTGAAAAGGGCGTAAAGCAAGGTGATTCTATATCTCCCAAATTATTTTCACCATTCTTAGAAAAGCCATGTCTAAAATGAATTGGGTAGAAAAGGGAATTCAGGTTCTCGGAAAAAGACTGAACAACTTGAGGTTCAAATGGTTCAAATGGCTCTGATCACTATGGTACTTAACTTCTGAGGTCATCAGTCCCCTAGAACTTAGAACTACTTACACCTAACTAACCTAAGGACATCACACGCATCCATGCCCGAGACAGGATTCGAACCTGCAACCGTAGCGGTCGCGCGGTTCCAGATTGTAGCGCCTAGAACCGCTCGGCCACCATGGCCGGCGAACAACTTGAGGTTTGCGGATAATATTGTCCTATTTTCAAATGACATAGAAGAACTTCACGGTATCAGTTAACGAACTTGAATTGGTGTGCTCTGATGTTGGACTAAAAATGAACATTGATAAAACCAAGATAATGATCAATGAATGGACACCTGAGGGAAGTACATTAGTTGGAAGTACATAACTCCAAAGAGTCACAGAATAAGAATATATCTATCTAGGTCAACTGATAAACATGAAAGGAGATTTAAATCAGAAATATAACGACGAATTAAATTGGGCTGGCAAGCTTATGGCAGGTACTCTTCAATTTTTGAAAGCTAAGATGTCGGTTGAGCTGAAGAAATCTATTTTTGACCGATGTATATTGCCAGTAATAACTTACGGCTACGAAACATGAACATTAAATGAGTTTATTGTTAGGAAGCTAACAGTAGCCCAAAGAGAAATCGAAAGATCAATGTTGGGTTACACGAAAAAAGACGGGAACAGAGCAGTTGAAACAAGACGAACAACGAAGGTCACCGACATAATGGAAAGAGTGAATACATGGAAATGACAGTTGACTGGTCATGTTGCTCGTTAAAAAAATGGTAAATGGTCTAAACAAGTCCTAGACTGGAGCCCAATTTTAAAAAAATAAAATAAAAAAAAATTAAACTAGAAGAATACCACCAGACAGATGGGACAGAGATATAAGGAAGACAGTGTGCTTCGATTGGCAACGGGCAGCTCTGGATCCGAAGAAATTGAAGATCTTACTGGGATGCTTTGTTACACGCCGACTCAAAGTTATAGAACTGGCTGATGATGATGATGATCTGAAACGTTAATTTATCCATGATAATATGGATTAAATTATTTGAAGATGTAAAGAAATACAGCAACCAGACACTTTTTACATACTATTTATACGAATGATGGGTTTCAGTTTTTCACCCATGTTTATTTGGTGCAATACATTTATATCTTCAATAATGGGTTTTTGTACACTGCACACTGAATGTTGCAACTGAAATATCAAAAGTAACAATTCCCTGCAGAGCACCCAGAATTTGCAAATCGTACAACTGAGTTCTGAACTGTCCCACCAGATCCTTCCTCATTCCAGCCATGTTTTTTCTTTCTCCATCAAACTTAACATCTCGAAGCTGACTGCACTCAAGGATACGGTCCCGCAAAAGGTTTCACACTTCCATGGCAAGTGTTTTCCAGTTCTTGTTCCATGCATGCTGCAAACGAATACCAACTCTTAGGTAATCTGAGTATCTAAATTGACACCACTGATGAACACGAGAAGTTGTGACGTATTCGAAAGATCATTAGACTCATCCAGCGCCAGCGAAAACCACAAGTTCCTAGTTTTCTAGCGGATCTGCAGTACTATGTTCTCTCCAGTTTCCTCTCTTCTCAGAACAAACGAACTTCTGAAGGTCGGATACTTCCAAACAGATCTTCTCCCTCAGGAGACAAGTAATTTTCTGCTTCTATCATACACTCTTGATGAAACTGCCATCGATAAACGGTTTTCCTCGTTCTGGCATCTTATGCACTATTTTGTAACTCTCAAGAGATGCATCGGGAACCTGATTGGGATCTTGTTTCCTTTTCGCTGCGAACCAGACGCGAGTATTGACGTCTGGCCTTTGGTTAGAAAATACTGAATATTACCTTCGGCAATTCTGTGAATGCCTGAGACTTTGCATGTGAGCGTATATTTACCCACGCTGCGCTTCTGACCCAGTCTAATCACTGGTGATAATTACGAAGAATACAGTTTGTCCATACGAAACCATAGTGTTAGATTTTCGTACGTATGCTCACTTTTGTGAATAAATAAGTTATGTACATCAATTTAGTTCATTAATCTCTTCCACAATGCGCATACCAGTACGTCAGCTTGCACCCTAGATCACTAATCTAATACAACCTGTAAGAGAAAGTTGCTAGGAAACCGTCAGTGCAATGCAGTCCAGTCCCTGATAATTCGATCTGAAGTCCGGTAGTTTGATTTCAGTTGCATATTTTTCTTTGTGGCAGAAAACAGAGCTAAATGGCTCTGAGCACTATGGGACTTAACATCTGAGGTCATCAGTCCCCTAGAACTTAGAACTACTTTAACCTAAGGACATCACACACATCCATGCCCAAGGCAGGATTCGAACCTGCGACCGTAGCAGTCTCGCGGTTCCGGACTGAAGCGCCTAGAACCGCACGGTCACCACGGCCGGCAAACCAGAGCTAAATTTCATATATTTGTGAGATTGCAGATGACTTGGCTCTTAGGGATTGGAAGGCAATACTTTATTTGTTTAATAGGATGTTCACGGCTAAGGGAAGTACCTGTTGTAGGACCAAAATTTGACCCACGAAAATACTGACGGTCACTTTTTAGACAGGTAGGAAGAGTGGGCAGTTTACTATTCAGTGTCCTTGTTCACCAAGTCGTATCGTAAGCTCAACATTTTGTCCATAACCGTTAAGCAGCATTAGATTATATTTTACTGGTTAATGAACTACTGCAGAATTAGATTAGCCAGACATAGCTACTAATTATTAAAAATCAGTAAACTCCGATCCTTTATAGAACCGAATCACCATGTACAATGTTGACTTCAAATACCTTATTACACTACAAATGAGTTAAGTGTTAGTTACGCAAGCGAGAAAGTTTAGAAGACTTTTGAAATCTTGCTTGAAGTTTGTTGGAAGTGGCTGTGCTCTCATATGAAACACTGGATGAGTATACTCTGGGCAATTTCCGCTCAGTTTTGAAGAAAAGCAATTTTTCACGGATCTCAATGTTTATGACGCGATTTATCCGGAACTACACTGAAGCACCAAAGAAACTGGTACACGCATGTGTATTCAAATACAGAAATATGTAAACAGGCAAAATACGGCGCTGCGGTCAGCAATCCCCTTACAGGACAACAAGTGTTTGGCGCAGTTGTTACATCGCTTACTGCTGCTACAATGGCAGGTTATCAAGATTTAAGTGAGTTCGAAGTGGTGTTATAGTCGGCGCACGAGTGATGGGCCACAGAATCTCCGATTTAGCGAAGAAAAGGGGATTTTCCCGAACGACCATTTCAGGAGTGTACCGTGAATATGAGGAGTCCGTTAAAACATCAAATCTCCGACGTCGTTGCGGCTGGAAAAGATCCAGCAAGGATGGGACCAACGGCGACTGAAGAGAATCGTTTAACGTAACAGAATTACAACCCATCTGCAAATGGCTCCAGATTTCAATGCTGGGCCATCAACAAGTGTCAGCGTGCGAACCATTCAACGAAACATCATCGATATGGGATTTCGGATCGGAAGACCAACTCGTGAACCCTTGATGACTGTTCGACACAAAGCTTTATGCCTCGCCTGGGCCCATCAACACCGACATGGGACTGTTGATAACTGGAAACGAGTTGCCTGGTCGGACGGATCTCGTTTCAAATTGTATCGAGCGGACGGACGTGTACGGGGATGGAGGCAACCTCATGAATCCATGGACCCTGCGTATCAGCAGGGAACTGTTTAAGCTGTTGGAGACTCTGTGATGGTGTGGGACATGTCCAGTTGAAGTGATATGGGACCCCTGATACATCTAGATACGACTCGGACAGATGACGCGTACGTAAGCATCCTGTATGATCACCTGCATCCATTCATGCCCATTGTCCATTCCGACGGACTTGGGCAATTCCATCAGGGCAGTGCGACACCTCACACGTCCAGAATTGCTACAGAGTGGCTGCAGGAACACTCTTTTAACCCTTCCGCTGGCCACCAAACTCCGCAAACATGAACATTATCGAGAATATCTGGGATGCCTTGCAACATGCTGTTCAGAAGAGATCTCCACACCCTCGTACTCTTTCGGGGTTACGGACAGCTCTGCAGGACTCACGGTGTCAATTCCCTCCAGCACCATTTCAGACATTAGTCGAGTCCATGCCACGTCGTGTTGCGGCACTTCTGCGTGCTCGCGGGGCTCCTACACGATGTTAGGCAGGTGTACCAGTTTCTTTGGCTCTTCGGTGTATGTGTCATAGAATGATATATTGTCGCAGCTACATGTATATAGATACTGTCTGCTGCAAATTGTTTGCAAATAGAGTTAGTAGTAAATGAGTAATTAATAAAACGTCATGCTTGATGTTTAAGACTGTTGTATGCCCGTTTAAGCGGAAGCTAGTTTACGTGTTCATTTTGTTGCAAATCGCCAAGTGCTCTCATTCTCGAATATACTTGATGAATGAAGTCCCGATATTTGCGCGCGTGCCGTCAGTTGCGCTGCCTCAAGGCAAACACAAAAACTTAAATACTTGCGTCGTGCTATTAAAATGTAAACGTAAACGTATACCTCTTGATTCGATTACGACAGCATTTAAAATTTTTAAATTCGGTCAATGATCACACAAAATATTAAAAATAAAATGTTTGTTGCACCTGGTAGCCGTTAGACAGACAGCCTGCAATTGGTCCCGGGATAGTCACTTCGTAATAAAGGGAACTGCTGCGCCATCCGGCCCAAAGGACCACGTGATGCCGTTGAACCTCCGCGTCATGGTCACACTGGACTCCTATTCTGGAGGACGCAGGTTCAAATCAACACTCAGATTTCTCCGAGATTTTCCTAAATCTTCTTCTTCTTTTTCTCCTCCTCCTCCTCCTCCTCCTCCTCACTAGTTTATCAGCGTCAATCCGTGGATTTTGCCGCATTTGTTGTGTGATCATCCAAGTAGTTATTTCCGTTATGGGCATCCATATCCAAAAATTTTACTAGTCTTGTGGGTAAAAATGGCTCTGAGCACTATGGGACTTAACAGCGGAGGTCATCAGTCCCCTAGAACTTAGATCTACTTAAACCTAATTATCCTAAAGACATCACACACATCCATGCCCGAGGCAGGATTCGAACCTGCGACCGTAGCAGTCGCGCAGTTCCACACTGAAGCGCCTAGAACCGCTCGGCCACTCCGGCCGGCTAGTCTTGTGGGTTCCATTCTTCCCACATGATCCCTCTAATTTCTTTTTCTTGTCTTAATACATTTCTGCATATCTTGTATTCCATACTAATCCGTTATGATATATTTGTTCTTGTCCTGCAGTGTTATTCCTTGAATCTGTCTTAGTACCTTCATTTCCATTGACATTAACTTTTCTTTTGTTTTTTTCGTTTCCGCTCTAGTTCCTGCTGCATGTCATAACAGGGCGGACCATCATTTTATATACTTTGACTGTCCTCTCAGTTGACGTAAATTTGTTTCTCCATACAGGATTTTTCAGGCATCCACAACGCTTATTGATCTGTTACTTCGTTTTTCACTCCCATGGTTAAGTCTTTGTAGTTGATGATAACAGTCCCTAGATAATTAAAGCCCATCATTTGTTCAACTAACAAACCATCTACTTTCAATTTACCACTACCAGTGTTTCTAATATTACTGTAGTCTTTGATTTTTAAATAAGATTTTCAGGTTATATTGCTTAGCTGTTTAATTGAATTGGTGAAGCAAGCTATGCAAATTATCTAATTACCTGCTGTCAATAGTCTATAGCGTCATCATGGTAAAAAAACACAAATACTTACCACTTTATTTCCCATTTTATATCTTGGTTCCTAGGCGTAACGTTGCAGAGCGATATGAAATTAAACGTACGTGAGATCTGTTGAAGAGTAGGCGAATGGTCCACTTCCGTTGTTTAGGAGAACCCTAGGAAAGTGCAGATAATCTATAAAGAAACCACATACAGAACACTTGTGTGACCCGTTCTTGAGTACCGCTCCAGTGTTTGGGATCCCGACCAGGTCGTATTAAAGGGAGACATCGAAGCAATTCAGAGGCGTGCTGCTAGATTTGTTACCGGCAGATTCGGTGGGTAAAAGAGTAGTGTTACAGAAATGCTCCGTGAACATGGATGATAACGCTCGGAGGTGAGGAGGCAATTTTTTCGCGAAACACTATTGAGGAAGTTTAGCTAAGTAGCATTTTCGACATACCGCAAGCCGATACTACTGCCTCCAAAGCTAATCTCCAATTCGGTCTAGTAAGAACCTTAAGGAAGAATAAGAGAGAGCTCATACTGAGGTACACGGCCAATTACAGGGCTGGGAAAATAAAACTAACCTGTAAAATATTCCATGTACCATAAGATAGGCAATCCTGTTTACATCTGCCTGCATGCATATAATGTAAGTTGGGGATCTTTAGTTGCATGAAATATTTCTCACATTTTCTGTTTTGCCTATCCGGAAATTGTCCCTTTTTTGAGTGATACAGGAAAGGGATGATTAACAATGGTACGAAGTACATTTCATCATGCACTGCCCACTGGTTTGCGTAGTAAGCAAGTACATGTAGAAAATATTTCAGCACACTTACTGATGATGATGTGACACGTATTCAAAACATTGTACTCGTATTCAATTTGCGGAAGATGTATTGTAAAACTGAAATCGGAAATTAAATTCAAAACTAACACAAATCTCTTTAGGTTTTTATTCGTCTGAACCTAAACGTAATTTTTTGGGACAGTTCTGTCCCTCGTAAAATAATTACCGCTGCATACTGGACACAGGTTGGAATAAATATTTTCACCTGGACTGTAGACACTGATTTTACGATGCCTCAGATGCTTCAGTATCATCACTGCAACACAGACGTTCAATCTGCCAACGCGGATATTTCCTAAATAGTTCCAAAATTTCGATAATTATCGTAAATCCCTGCTAATTTCCCATTTGGTCGCACTAAGATGCGGGAAGTCAGCGCGAACTGCATTTGAGTATCTGTTCCAAAGGTGTGTGGTACTGTGGCATCAGTGTTAAGCAACGTAGATCTGAATTTAGAATATACAGAAAGGCACATGGTGCTGTTTTTTCATGCTTTCTGAAGTGTTGCTCACCAATAAATCAGTAACAAACATTGTTTTATTAAAACGTCTAATAATTTGCCGTGAATTTAATGACCGTTTCTTCTCTATAAAAGTCATCAATCCTAAACCCCGTTCGAGGTTCTGTTACCACCAGTGAAAATTTTAAAAACAGTGTCCTACTAATAGGCAACGGCAAATAATTAATACACCTAATCTCTTTTATTTTTGTCAGAGGTCACAATGTATAATTTCCCTTTTGTATCTGTCGAGCGCAGACACTAAATCCACTTTGTTGACTTAACCACACGCAGAGTTAAGAGACAATTCACAGAGCATATTTTATAATTTTGTATTGTTCTCTTGTCCAGCCTTCATATACAAAACTATAACGTCTGCCCTCGGCGGCTGTCGAGAAGTACCTCCAAATGCGAACGACTACAGTTTACAGAAACACGGATATTACTGCCCTTGAGCTAACGTATTCTGCAGTTTACTCTCCAAAACAGAATATGAGAAAGAGAACTAAATGAAATTCTCTTTTAGTGTAAGGGTTCTTTTTTCCTAAATAATGGGCAACATTCCAGTAACTCGTTCTAACTCTCTAATGACAGAGCAACTTGCCGTTTTCTGCAGAGAGCTGGAGTGCTGAAGTGAATATTAGGTCCGCAGTATCTCTAATACGCACAAATTCTTCAAAAGTCTGCGCTACACGAAATATCATTCTTTCAATCCTTCATTTGTGTCTAAATTGCCGACAACTATCCATGCCTCTTCATCTCTGAATAACTACTGCAAGATACATCCATTTAAACGTGCTTAATGAAGTCAGTCTTCGAGTCCCTCTACAACTGCTACCTCCCAAACTTCTCTCCATTGATGACTCCTTGCTCCACCAGAGCCTGTGCTATCAACCGATCTCGATTTTCTCAAGATCGGAGACAGATAGAGACCTCCTTCCAAGTCTAAAGAAAAATCCAAGATGTTAGCTAAATTTCACAACAGCAACATACGGTGTAATACGCACCAAACGCTAAATCATAGCCACCGCTGGTTTTCATTGCAAACTTTTCGAGTTTTGCGTAGCGTCTTACTAAAATGTGTATATCACAATAAGTACGACCAGTAGTGAGATGATGGGCACTTCGCCGACATATAACGCTACAAGCAAGGCAAAAATCTAATATTTTTCTGGATAGTTTCGGTGAAATCGTTTGAGAAAGATTACAGAGTGCGCTGGCTTCGTTTCTATCAGTGCAGAGCGTCGCAAACCGGCGTGTGCAAAGTACAGGGTGTTTCAAAAATGACCGGTATATTTGAAACTGCAATAAAAACTAAACGAGCAGCGATAGAAATACACTGTTTGTTGCAATATGCTTGGGACAACAGTACATTTTCAGGCGGACAAACTTTCGAAATTACAGTAGTTACAATTTTCAACAACAGATGGCGCTGCAAGTGATGTGAAAGTATTAGAAGACAACGCAGTCTGTGGGTGCGCCATTCTGTACGTCGTCTTTCTGCTGTAAGCGTGTGCTGTTCACAACGTGCAAGTGTGCTGTAGACAACATGGTTTATTCCTTAGAACAGAGGATTTTTCTGGTGTTGGAATTCCACTGCCTAGAACACAGTGTTGTTGCAACAAGACGAAGTTTTCAACGGAGGTTTAATGTAACCAAAGGACCGAAAAGCGATACAATAAAGGACCTGTTTGAAAAATTTCAATGGACTGGGAACGTGACGGATGAACGTGCTGGAAAGGTAGGGCGACCGCGTACGGCAACCACAGAGGGCAACGCGCAGCTAGTGCAGCAGGTCATCCAACAGCGGCCTCGGGTTTCCGTTCGCCGTGTTGCAGCTGCGGTCCAAATGACGCCAACGTCCACGTATCGTCTCATGCGCCAGAGTTTACACCTCTATCCATACAAAATTCAAACGCGGCAACCCCTCAGCGCCGTTACCATTGCTGCACGAGAGACATTCGCTAACGATATAGTGCACAGGATTGATGTCGGCGATATGCATGTGGGCAGCATTTGGTTTACTGACGAAGCTTATTTTTACCTGGACGGCTTCGTCAATAAACAGAACTGGCGCATATGGGGAACCAAAAAGCCCCATGTTGCAGTCCCATCGTCCCTGCATCCTCAAAAAGTACTGGTCTGGGCCGCCATTTCTTCCAAAGGAATCATTGGCCCATTTTTCAGATCCGAAACGATTACTGCATCACGCTATCTGGACATTCTTCGTGAATTTGTGGCGGTACAAACTGCTTTAGACGACACTGCGAACACCTCGTAGTTTATGCAAGATGGTGCCCGGCCACATCGCACGGCCGACGTCTTTAATTTCCTGAATGAATATTTCGATGATCGTGTGATTGCTTTTGGGCTATCCGAAACATACAGGAGGCGGCGTGGATTGGCCTCCCTATTCGCCAGACATGAACCCCTGTGACTTCTTTCTGTGGGGACACTTGAAAGACCAGAATCCAGAAACAATTGAACAGCTGAAGCAGTACATCTCATCTGCATGTGAAGCCATTCCGCCAGACACGTTGTCAAAGGTTTCGGGTAATTTCATTCAGAGACTACACCATATTATTGCTACGCATGGTGGATATGTGGAAAATATCGTACTATAGAGTTTCCCAGACCGCAGCGCCATCTGTTGTTGAAAATTGTAACTACTGTAATTTTGAAAGTTTGTCTGCCTGAAAATTTACTGTTGTCCCAAGCATATTGCAACAAACGGTGTATTTCTATCGCTGCTCGTTTAGTTTGTATTGCCGTTTCAAATATACCGGTCATTTTTGAAACACCCTGTATATGTACGCGTGTCAATATGCGTTGGACCAGCGCGACGCGTGTAACACGTGCGCTTCGCGCTATAGTGTCGTGTCACGTCACATGTGTTATACGCGTCTCAATTTGCGCTTAGCCTAACGCCTAAGACCCAGATGGCATAGGACTAACAGGGCATGCTGAACATACGTGCACAAAGGACGACACGAATGGTCATAGCGTTGAATGAATCACGGAAGAGCGTACTGGGAAACCTGAACTGACAGACCACAGACTGACCAAAAGTATTCGGACACTACTACGCAATTTAGCATTGGCCACTAGATGTCACGAGCAGAGGACCTGTCAGTATAAAAAGAGGCGAGGAGTATTGTGTTTTCAGCGGAGAAGCAGTAACAACAGCATCGATAGGCCACGAGATCTCAGTCCATTCGAACATAGACTGTAATTTTGGATGTCACCTGAGTAACAAATCGATCAAGAAACTTCTGTCCTTCTAAAGCTGTACAAGTCAACAGCTGATGATGTTATACCGAAGAGGAAACGCGAAGAGTAACCACAGCTTTACGAGAACCAGGCAGTTCTCGTGTACTGACGGATAGGGAGAGTCGAGCGTTGCGGAAGAATACTGTAAAAGATATGGCATGCGGTCAACCGAAGGAATCACTCGCGAATTTCCAAGTGCTACCGGCAGGCAGTCTGGCAAGGACGATGGCTGTGCGCAGGGAGCTAAGAAGAAGAGCGTACAGTGGTACAGGAGCTCCTCATAAGCCAAGCGCTGAGTGACGCTTGAAGTGGTATAAAGCGCGGCGTCACTGGGCAGTGAATGACTGGAAACCAGAGATTTGGAGAGGTGAATCACGATATAAGCTGTGACAATCAGATAGAAGAGTTTTGGTTTGGTGAATGTGTGGAGAATGTTATCTGCAGTCATGTGTAGTGACAACAGCGAAGTACATAGGTGGTGTTACGGTGTGGGGGCATAGTTTGGTGAATACGGTTTGATTCCCTAAGCTTAAAAAAAAAAAAAACGCTAAATGAGGGAGAATATCGAAAGATACGTGTATGATGAGATATGGCTGTAAATCTGATAATCTTTCTGGTTCTCTCTCTCCCTCAAACACACACATGCACACACTATATATATATATTTGGCTACCGGGTGTAATGTTAGGGGCAGATGACGTCACTGTTGTAGAGAGTAGTCGTCTGTCCTGTGCTGTTGGCGGTCATGCGTGGTATGTGATAAATTGAAATGCCTACCTGTGTGCCTGTACGCTTGGAGTGAGGTAACGTATATCAGAATTTACATATTTCCTGTAACTGCTACTCGGAATAATCGCGCATGCAGCTTTGGTATCAGTTTCATTCCGCGAATTATTTTACGTGGAAGATGAAATTCCGATCGACGATCTCTAAATCGGTATCCATTTTATGATTATCAGCTGTGTGTTCAGGGATGGGTAAATGTTTGTTCTTCCTCTTTTACAAGCATTAAAAAAAGAGTAAGCAGTAAATCTCATAAAAATTGTGTAAGCACTACCCTTTGGCTTAAGCTTTGTGACGATGGCTAAACAAAGGTCGAAGTTCTCAGTGTGATGAAATTAAAATTAATTGTGTGACTTTGAGTCTCAACATAACTTTTGTTTAAAACAATCTTATCTTAAATTTTGTGTTGATTATGAACTATATCCTACCCCCATGAACCATGGACCTTGCCGTTGGTGGGGAGGCTTGAGTGCCTCAGCGATACAGATGGCCGTACCGTAGGTGCAACCACAACGGAGGGGTATCTGTTGAGAGGTCAGACAAACGTGTGGTTTCTGAAGAGGGGCAGCAGCCTTTTCAGTAGTTGCAGGGGCAACAGTCTGGGTGATTGACTGATCTGGACTTGTAACACTAACCAAAACGGCCTTGCTGTGCTGCTACTGCGAACGGCTGAAAGTAAGGGGAAACTACAGCCGTAATTTTTCCCGAGGGCATGCAGCTTTACTGTATGGTTAAATGATCATGGCGTCCTCTTGGGTAAAATATTCCGGAGGTAAAATAGTCCCCCATTCGGATCTCCGGGCGGGGACTACTCAGGAGGACGTCGTTATCAGGAGAAAGAAAACTGGCGTTCTATGGATCGGAGCGTGGATTGTCAGATCCCTTAATCAGGCAGGTAGGTTAGAAAATTTAAAAAGGGAAATGGATAGCTTGAAGTTAGATATTGTGGGAATTAGTGAAGTTCGGTGGCAGGAGGAACAAGACTTTTGGTCAGGTGAATACAGGGTTATAAACACAAAATCAAGTAGTGGTAATGCAGGAGTAGGTTTAATAATGAATAAAAAATAGGAGTGCGGGTAAGCTACTACAAACAGCATATTGAACGCATTATTGTGGCCAAGATAGACACGAAGCCCATGCCTACTACAGTAGTACAAGTTTATATGCCAACTAGCTCTGCAGATGGTGAAGAAATTGATGAAACGTATGATGAGATAAAATAAATTATTCAGGTAGTGAAAGGAGACGAAAATTTCATAGTCATGGGTGACTGGAATTCGAGAGTAGGAAAAGGGAGAGAAGGAAACATAGTGGGTGAATATGGATTTGGGGAGAGAAATGAAAGAGGAAGCCGTCTGGTAGAATTTTGCACAGAGCATATCTTAATCATAGCTAACACTTGGTTCAAGAATCATAAAAGAAGGTTGTATACATGGAAGAATCCTGGAGATACTAAAAGGTATCAGATAATGGTAAGACAGAGATTTAGGAACCAGGTTTTAAATTGTAAGACATTTCCAGGGGCAGATGTGGACACTGGCCATAATCTATTGGTTATGAACTGTAGATTAAAACTGAAGAAACTGCAAAAAGGTGGGAATTTAAGGAGATGGGACCTGGATAAATTGACTAAACCAGAGGTTGTAGAGAGTTTCAGGGAGAGCATAAGGAAACAATTGAAAGGAATGGGGGAAAGAAATACAGTAGAAGAAGAATGGGTAGCTCTGAGAGATGAAGTAGTGAAGGCAGCAGAGGATCAAGTAGGTAAAAAGACGAGGGATAGTAGAACTCCTTAGAAGAAATATTGAACTTAATTGATGAAAGGAGAAAATATAAAAATGCAGTAAATGAAGCAGGCAAAAAGGAATACAAACGTCTCAAAAATGAGATCGACAGGAAGTGCAAAACGGCTAAGCAGGGATGGCTAGAGGACAAATGTAAGGATGTAGAGGCTTATCTCACTAGGGGTAAGATAGATACTGCCTACAGGAAAATTAAAGAGACCTTTGGAGAGAAGAGAACCACTTGTATGAATATCAAGAGCTCAGCTAAGCAAAGAAGGGAAAGCAGAAAGATGGAAGGAGTATATAGAGGGTCTATACAAGGGCGATGTACTTGAGGACAATATTATGGAAATGGAAGAGGATGTAGATGAAGATGAAATGGGATATACGATACTGCGCGAAGAGTTTGACAGAGCACTGAAAGACCTGATTCGAAACAAGTCCCCGGGAGTAGATAACATTCCATTGGAACTACTGCCGGCCTTGGGAGAGTCAGTCCTGACAAAACTCTACCATCTGGTGAGCAAGATGTATGAGACAGGCGAAATACCCTCAGACTCCAAGAAGAATATAATAATTCCAATCCCAAAGAAAGCAGGTGTTGACAGATGTGAAAATTACCGAACTATCAGTTTAATAAGTCACGTCCGCAAAATACTAACGCGAATTCTTTACAGACGAATGGAAAAACTGGTAGAAGCTGACCTCGGGGAAGATCAGTTTGGATTCCGCAGAAATGTTGGAACACGTGTGGCAATACTGACCTTATGACTTATCTTAGAAGAAAGATTAAGGAAAGGCAAACCTACGTTCCTAGCATTTGTAGACTTAGAGAAATCTTTTGACAATGTTGACTGGAATACTCTCTTTCAAATTCTAAAGGTGGCAGGGGTAAAATACAGGGAGCGAAAGGCTATTTACAATTTGTACAGAAAACAGATGGCAGTTATAAGAGTCGAGGGACATGAAAGGGAAGCAGTGATTGGGAAAGGAGTAAGACAGGGTTGTAGCCTGTCCCCGATGTTATTCAATCTGTATATTGAGCAAGCAGTAAAGGAAACAAAAGAAAAATTCGGAGTAGGTATTAAAATCCATGGAGAAGAAATAAAAACTTTGAGGTTCGCCGATGACGTTGTAATTCTGTCAGAGACAGCAAAGGACTTGGAAGAGCAGTTAAACGGAACGGACAGTGTCTTGAAAGGAGGATATAAGATGAACATCAACAAAAGCAAAACGAGGATAATGGAATGTAGTCGAATTAAGTCGGGTGATGCTGAGGGAATTAGATTAGAAAATGAGACACTTAAAGTAGTAAAGGAGTTTTGCTACTTGGGGAGCAAAATAACTGATGATGGTCTAAGTAGAGAGTATATAAAATGTAGACTGGCAATGGCAAGGAAAGCGTTTCTGAAGAAGAGAAATTTGTTAACATCGAGTATAAATTTAAGTGTCAGGAAGTCGTTTCTGAAAGTATTTGTATGGAGTGTAGCCATGTATGGAAGTGAAACATTGACGATAAATAGTTTGGACAAGAAGAGAATAGAAGCTTTCGAAATGTGGTGCTACAAAAGAATGCTGAAGATTAAATGGGTAGATCACATAAGTAATGAGGAGGTATTGAATAGAATTGGGGAGAAGAGGAGTTTGTGGCACAACTTGACAAGAAGAAGGGACCGGTTGGTAGGACACGTTCTGAGGCATCAAGGGATCACAAATTTAGCATTGGAGGGCAGCGTGGAGGGTAAAAATCGTAGAGGGGGACCAAGAGATGAATACACTAAGCAGATTCAGAAGGATGTAGGTTGCAGTAAGTACTGGGAGATGAAGAAGCTTGCACAGGATAGAGTAGCATGGAGAGCTGCATCAAACCATTCTCAGGACAGAAGACAACAACAACAATGAACTATATGAGCATATTTACATTGTATGTGCCGCCCAGAATTCCGCTGCACGGACTGCGTTATCATTGGCGACAACCAGATCGTCCATGAAAACAGGTTCTGATAGTTTCCTGCTGTTGAGTAGGTGCTGGTGTTGTTGAGGTTCACCGCACTCACACATTTCTTCCCCTGAGATGTATCCCCATTTCTTCATGTTCACCTTAGACTGAGATACTCCAGTTCTCAGTCTATTGAGGATCTTCCATGTCTCGTGTGGAAGGTGATGACCTGCAGCAAGTTCTTCTTTGGGATTGTCCCAATATTTCTCTCATGAGCTATGCTGGAGTTCTGTCCTACTGTTTGCAGGTGCTGTCTGAATTGGTTGCGTTGTCTGGAGGAAACCTTTTCTCGATTTGAATCTTGATGGCTGATGTTCTCTTCCAAACAGGGGGTGGCTTTGGTCCGTCTCCTGCTTCTTTCTATTTCAGCTGCCGTTCTCCTTCGGATGTCTGGAGGTGCTACCTATAACCATGAGGTAATAAATTTTGTTAACAGGTGTTGCCCGCAAGCAGCCGGCTACAATTACACTCCTGGAAATTGAAATAAGAACACCGTGAATTCATTGTCCCAGGAAGGGGAAACTTTATTGACACATTGCTGGGGTCAGATACATCACATGATCACACTGACAGAACCACAGGCACATAGACACAGGCAACAGAGCATGCACAATGGCGGCACTAGTACAGTGTATATCCACCTTTCGCAGCAACGCAGGCTGCTATTCTCCCATGGAGACGATCGTAGAGATGCTGGATGTAGTCCTGTGGAACGGCTTGCCATGCCATTTCCACCTGGCGCCTCAGTTGGACCAGCGTTCGTGCTGGACGTGCTGACCGCGTGAGACGACGCTTCATCGAGTCCCAAATATGCTCAATGGGGGACAGATCCGGAGATCTTGCTGGCCAGGGTAGTTGACTTACACCTTCTAGAGCACGTTGGGTGGCACGGGATACATGCGGACGTGCATTGTCCTGTTGGAACAGCAAGTTCCCTTGCCGGTCTAGGAATGGTAGAACGATGGGTTCGATGACGGTTTGGATGTACCGTGCACTATTCAGTGTCCCCTCGACGACCACCAGTGGTGTACGGCCAGTGTAGGAGATCGCTCCCCACACCATGATACCGGGTGTTGGCCCTGTGTGCCTCGGTCGTATGCAGTCCTGATTGTGGCGCTCACCTGCACGGCGCCAAACACGCATACGACCATCATTGGCACCAAGGCAGAAGCGACTCTCATCGCTGAAGACGACACGTCTCCATTCGTCCCTCCATTCACGCCTGTCGCGACACCACTGGAGGCGGGCTGCACGATGTTGGGGCGTGAGCGGAAGACGGCCTAACGGTGTGCGGGACCGTAGCCCAGCTTCAAGGAGACGGTTGCGAATGGTCCTCGCCGATACCCCAGGAGCAACAGTGTCCCTAATTTGCTGGGAAGTGGCGGTGCGGTCCCCTACGGCACTGCGTAGGATCCTACGGTCTTGGCGTGCATCCGTGCGTCGCTGCGGTCCGGTCCCAGGTCGACGGGCACGTGCACCTTCCGCCGACCACTGGCGACAACATCGATGTACTGTGGAGACCTCACGCCCCACGTGTTGAGCAATTCGGCGGTACGTCCACCCGGCCTCCGGCATGCCCACTATACGCCCTCGCTCAAAGTCCGTCAACTGCACATACGGTTCACGTCCACGCTGTCGCGGCATGCTACCAGTGTTAAAGACTGCGATGGAGCTCCGTATGCCACGGCAAACTGGCTGACACTGACGGCGGCGGTGCACAAATGCTGCGCAGCTAGCGCCATTCGACGGCCAACACCGCGGTTCCTGGTGTGTCGCTGTGCCGTGCGTGTGATCATTGCTTGTACAGCCCTCTCGCAGTGTCCGGAGCAAGTATGGTGGGTCTGACACACCGGTGTCAATGTGTTCTTTTTTCCATTTCCAGGAGTGTAGTTCTGTTTCTTTTAGGGCAATATTTACCTGTTTGGCATGGCTGGAGTTCTGCCATACAGGTGCTGCATATTCAGCAGCGGTGAAGCACAAAGAAAGGGCAGATGTGCGGAGGACATGTAGATGTGCTCCCCAGTCAGTTTCCTAATAATGTTATTTCTACCACAGACTTTAATTTTTGTATCTGTGCAGTGTTTCTTGAAGATGAGGAAACAGATTTGTGTTTAAAGCTAACAAATAAATGCCGAAGCGACGTCAGCGAAGCTGCCTTGCTGATAAAACCACGTCGCAGGATCACCTGACTTCTGAAACTGTGGTCTCTCGGAACCTCAATCAAAAAGTCTCTCCCTTCTTTTCCGAGCCGCCGTCTACAGCACACGCTAAATGGCTTGATTTCTTGAACTTTGAATTTCCCTTCTCGTTCGACATGGCTCTGGGGCTACCGGAGTTACCTTCTCTTGCCCTTCTGGAAATCCTCACCATGTAATCCCAATGAGCAAATACACCGATCCGGGTTACGAAATTGCAGCATGCTGCAAGTGAAAAACAGGTCCGCAACTTGTTTTATACTTGAAATAAATGATGGTAGCTCCATCGTAAGTTGCATTAAGAAGTATCTATTGAATTTCTTAATGGCGACTAGTTTCGGAGGACAGCTTTGCCCATTTTCGAACCATCTGTATCCTAGGTGTGGCAACACAGGCGAAAGCCTATGTACAAAAATCTGCCCCTGCAGTGACGATCAAAGCGGCACTATGGACTACTCAACAACAGAATTCCGATCTGGTTTATTTTTCTCTAAACTTGTATACCGTGTATTAATTTCAAGTTCACGCCACCTTCCAATCCTGGTTACAAACTGTTTTCGGCTCTGAGATGCAGCATGGAATTACCATCAAGGCAACTGTTGGCTGGTTTAAAAGGGGGGAAAAGGGACCAAACTGCGAGGTCATCGGTCCCTTGTTCTCAGTAGAACAATTATCGCCGCGCGGGATTAGCCGAGCGGTCTTAGGCGCCGCAGTCATGGACTGTGCGGCTGGTTCCGGCGGAGGTTCGAGTCCTTCCTCGGGCATGGGTGTCTGTGTTTGTCCTTAGGATAATTTAGGTTAAGTAGTGTGTGAGCTTAGGGACTGATGACCTTAGCAGTTAAGTTCCATAAGATTTCACACACATTTGAACATTTTTTTTGAACAATTATCCAAGGAAAATAAGAAAACAAAGAAGACGTACGGCACAATAACAGGAGAAAGGAAGAACCAGAACAACGACAGAAGGACAACTAATACTACAATGGACAAAACAGGAGAATAAAATCACAGACGCAAGAAACAGGGAGAGGAGATGGAGAAGAAGAAAGCAGATTACCATGGTTGGCTGACCATGAGAATAAAAAAGGAGAAGCCAGCCCCTCTGCAACACCCTATGGTGGAGGACACAGAGGAACAAAGGACATGCGCTTAAACTCAGATCAAATGATAAAACTTATCCTCGTGAATAAAGCGTAAAACTAAAGCTGCTGTTGAGGCATTTTCGCCCAACAGCGAAGGCAGGGTGCTGGGAAAGTTAAAAGTCCGCCGCAGAGCGGCTGAAAGTAGGGAGCTCAGCAAGAGGTGAACGACCGTCATTTGGGAGCCACAGCGACAATGAGTTGGATCCTCGCGACGGAGAAGGTAACCACGTGTGAGCCACGTACGGCCAATGCGGAGTCGGCAAACGACAACTTATTCCTGCGAGAAGACGCAGGGAAGACTTCCACACATTCGCAGTCTCCTTAATGACGCGCAGTGTTGTGCATACTATTATGCCACTCCGTCTCCCAAAGCCGAAAAACCTTGCGGAGTAAGACAGAACGTACGTCAGTTTCAGAGATTCTCATTTCCAGGAGCGGTTTCCGCTTGGCCTGTTTGGCCAGCATGTCGGAAAGTTCGTTGCCTGGTGTCCACACAAACACCACTGAACGACTGGACCGTTCCAGGACATCAAACACATCCATGCCCGAGGCAGGATTCGAACCTGCGATACGGTCGCCACTCCATAGAATACTGCCTGGCCACATGGCCACATGGCCTGAATGTTCACTATCAAAGGACAGCGAGGGTAGGACTGGTCGATAGCTTGTAAGCTGCTCAGGGAGTCAGAACAGAGAAGAAACGACTCATCAGAACAGGAACAGATGCACTGAAGTGCACGAGATATGGCCACAAGCTCTGCAGTAAATATACTGCAGCCAGCAGGCAAGGAATGCTGTTCAATATGACCTCTGTGGGCATAGGCGAAGCCACCATTACCATCAGCCATCAAGCCGTCGGTGTAAACAACTTAAGAGCCCCGGAACACGTCAAGAATCGAGAGGAAGTGACAGCGGAGAGCGGCGGGGTTAACGGAGTCCTTTGGGCCATGAATAATGTCCAGACACAGCTCCGGCCGAGCTGTACACCATGGAGGTATACGTGAATTTACCTCAAGTAGAGGTGGTAGAGGGAAGGACTCCAGTTCGGAGAGAAGGGATCGCACGCGAACCACAGTCGGCCCTGACCTGGGCCGCCGATGCGGGAGATGAACTGCCGCGGGTGGAAAAAAGGAGACGGTAATTCGGATGGTCAGGAGAACTACGAATGTGTGCAACATAACTGGCGAGCAGTTGTGCATGTCGGATCAGCAATGGAGGGGCTCCGGCCTCCACCATGACACTGGTCATCGCACTCCTTATAAAAGCTTCCGTCGCTAGGCGAACGCCACAGTGGTGCACTGGGTCGAGTAAACGCAATGCTGAGAGCGCCGCCGAACCCTGAACCAGACTCCCATAGTCAAGCACGGATTGAACAAGGGCTTTATACAGCTGCAGCAGCGTAGAGCGATATGGACCACAGTTGGTGTTGCTCAGGCAGCGGAGAGCATTGTGTTGCTGCCAGCACTCCCGCTTAAGCTGACGAAGGTCAGGTAGCGAAGTCAATCTGACGTCGTAAACCACACCTAAGAATTGATACATCTCCACTAAGTGGGTGGATCGTCATTAAGATAAACCCGTGGACTAGATCCTATGACTGCGCCTTGTGAATGGCTCCCTGTAGGCGCCGCTCAGCAACACCATTACTGGAGGAGCAATAAGAAATGCAGAAATCATCCGCTTACAGAGAATGGGAGACCAACGGCCCTACAGCTGCTGCTAGGCCGTTGATGGCCACTAAAAGTAGTCACACTCAATACGGAACCCTGCGCAAGGCCATTCTCCTGAATACAGGGGGAACTATGGGAGACACCGACTTGGACATGGAAAGTACGGAGCGACAGGAAGTTTTGGATGAAAATCGGGAGTGGGCCCCGGAGACCCCACTCACATAATGTTGCAAGGATATGATGTCGCCAGGTCGTGCCATATGCTTTACGTAATTTAAAAAAGACTGCAACCAAATGTTGGCGTCTGGAAAAAGCTGTTCGAATGGCAGACTCGACGGACACAAGATTATCGGTGGTAGAGCGAACCTGGCAGTAGTAACCCTGACATGGAGCCAGTAGGCCACGTGACTCCGGGACCCAACCCAACCGCCAACACAACATACGTTCCAACAGCTTACAGGTGAGGCTGATGGTCCGATAGCCATCCACATCAAGCGGATTTTTACCCGGGTTTTAGCACCGGAATGATGGTGCTCTCCCACCATTGCGATGGAAAGACGCCATCGCATCACATCCGGTCAAAGACGACGAGGAGATATCGCTTGTAGTCAGACGAGAGATGTTTAATCATCTGACAGTGGATCCGATCCGGCCCAAGAGCTGTGTCTGGGCAACGTGCAAGGGCGCTGAGGAGCTCCCACTCTGTAAATGGGGTGTTATAGGGTTCACTATGGCGTGTAGTGAACGAGAGGACTTTCCTTTCCATCCACTGTTTGAGGATGCGAAAGGCTGGGGGGTAGTTCTCCAATACAGAGGCTTGAGCATAGTGCTCAGAACAGTGCTCGGCAATCGCGTTTGCATCGGTAAATAACACGCCATTGGTGTTAATGCCAGGGACAACTGTTGGGGTCTGGTGCCCATAAAGACCTCTGGTCTTCGTCCAGACATGGGAAGGTGACGTATGGCACCCAAAGGTCGACACGTACCGCTCCCAATACTCCTATTTCCCTCGTTTTATAAGCAGGCGAACGCAGGCACGGAGTCGCTGAAAGGCTATTAGGTGCTCTAGGGAAGGGCGCCGCTTATGTCACTGTACAGCTCGCCGACGCTCTTTAATTGTCTCAGCGACTGCCGGCGACCACCGAGGGGCTTTCGCCGAGGGCACCCTAAAGAATGAGGGATTGCGTTTTCCGCCGCAGAAATTATCGTTGTAGTGACGTGCTCAATCACAACATCGATGGCATCACGTGGGGGAGAAACAACGGTGACAGCAGAGGTGAAGGCTACCCAGTCTGCCTTGTGTAATGTCCATCTGAGTAGGTATCCGTGAACAGGAAGCTGGGGGAATGACAGGGAGATGGGGAAGTGGTTACTACCACACTGAAATGTGTGGCACCAGTAGTTAAGAGGCAGAGGTCGAGTTGAGACAGTAAATTTTCCACATCTCTGCCATGGTCAGTAAGCATGGTGTTATCCCAGAAGGGGTTATGGACGTTAAAATTTCCTAAAAGTAGGAAAGGTTTAGGGAATCGATCAGTCAGTGCAGCCAATACATTCAGTGGTGCCACACCATCTGGAGGGAGATATCCGTTGCAGTTATTCCCTGCGTCATCCGAATCATGATAGCGACAGTTTCAAGAGCAGTTTAAAGGGGCACAGGTTAACTACATACTGAGTTCAGGACATAAACGCAAACTCCAACTTACATTCTATTATATTCGCTGCGGTTCTTGTAATATCCCCTGTGACCGAGATGGGCAGGGGTCTGCATTGTCAGGAACCAGGTTTCCTGGAGGGCAATGCAGAAAGCAGGGGTATATCTTAATAGTTGCCATAGCTCAGCCAGGTGGTGGAAAAAACCGCCGCAATTCCACTGGAGGATGACGTGATCGTGAGGCATGAAACATTCAATGAGATAGTCTGCTCCTCAGGGTCACCTGCTGCCACCGACTTATTTCCTGAACGAGCTGTATCCATTGTGTCTGAGGGTCTGGCGAGATCTAGGTCCTCTGCAGACGCCAGAATCTTCATCTCATCCTCAGATGCTGAGCTTGTAGGAGCGGTGGTGTGGGTGCCACCGCAATTCCCTTGGTCTTGGGGGTCTTCTTTCTGAATTTCTCTCACTGATCCTTGGGTTTCTTTGGCTGGGAGGGCTTCACTGATTCAGTCCCCAGGACCGAGGATGATCATGAAGCCCTATAACCAGTTTCTTTTGGACACTTCAGCCACTGGTGGGTGTCACCCGTCCCACTAGCAGAAACCTGGGAAGGGAGTGACCCAAGGGACCCCTTCCTACCTTCCTAGCCAGAGGAGCTGAAGAAGACTTACGCTTCCCTGGCTGAGAAGTGGGGACTGGTGTCCACAATGGCTGAGGGGGAGGGGGGGGGGGGAGGGACAGGACTCCTCCTGAGGTAGGTGGTGCAAGAGCAACAGGGAGGGAAGTGCTGCCCCCCCCCCCCCACCATCAAGGGGCCAGGTGTAGTCTTCTGGCTCTGAGAGCCAACAGGAACCCACTGAATGATGGGGCTACAACTGTTTGTGTAGCAGCGGCATAAGAGGAGGTCATAGCCACAGGATGTAGGCGTTCAAATTTCCTCTTGGCCTCAGTGTAGGCCAGTGAGTCCACGGTCTTGTATTCCATTATTTTCCTTTGTCGCTGCAAAATCCTGCAGACTGGTGAGCTCTCTGCAGTTGGCACAGGTGGGAGGTGGGGCACAATCTCGACATGTGATACTGGAAGTACAGTGGGAAGACATATGGCTGAACTTCCAGCAGTTAAAGCACCGCATTGGGGGGAGGGATATATGGCTTGACATCACAGTGGTAGACCATTACCTTGACCTTCTTGGGTAATGTGTAATCCTCGAAGGCAGAGTTCACGGCACCGGTGGTAACATGATTATCCCTCGGACCTTGATTGATGGACTGGACGAAATGACCTCCTTGTCGCTCTAAGTTGGTGCGCAGCTTGTCGTCAGACTGCAAAAGAAGGACCCTGTGGAATATAATACCCTGGACCATATTTAAGCTCTTATGAGGGTGATGGTAACGGAAATATCCCCCAACTTGTCACAATTGAGTAATACCCAGGACTGGGCAGAGGATGCCGTTTTTATCAAGACTGACCCAGACCTCATTTTGGACAAGCCCTCCACCTCCCCAAACTTGTCCTCTAAACGCTCTACAAAAAACTGAGGTTTCATCGAGACAAAAGATTCCCCATCAGCTCTCGTACATATGAGTACCGGATGAGTACCGGGGCGAATAAGGTTCACTGCAATCCTTAGCCTGGCGTTCCTCCCATGGTGTGGCCAGGGAGGGGAACAATTTGGGATCATACTTCGTTGCATTGTACTGAGACTTGGAACGCTTAGAAACTGCAGGCATTTTATCGCTAGCAAGTGATGACATGGTACGCTTCATCGCGCATCATCCGCTCTGATGCCACCGACTCTGACCAGGGGCCCTCCCCATGGACGCTACCCAGTAGGATGGCCATTGCCGGGAGTCCTGATGCCTCAGGGAGATGGGCATCTACTGCTTGGTATACGTGGGGAGATAACGGTGCAGGCATCAGCTGTGCGATCCCTGTGTAGTCAGGGGGCTACAACCAACAGGGTACATGGTGGCCCCACTACACTGGATTGGCTACCATGCTGGATATAAGGTGCAAAAAACGACTCTGCATAGTCGGTGGAGGAAAACACACCCAGGAAGGTGTCCTCGCTCAAGAGATGGAGAATGAGCGAGACTGCAATGCAACGACAAAAAAGTGTGCTAAAGATCTCAATGCACGATGGACACGATGCACCATGTAAGGCACCCTTCCCCAATTGGGTTTCTCTTCGGGAAAATTTTGAAAAGTTGTGGTCAAACCCTACAGATGACCATCCCAAAAAAGTTATTTTTTTTCTAAACGCTTGATCATCTGGAACTCAAACTTCTGATACTTTCATTCCTGCCCAAGCCCTTCACACACCGGATGGTTATAATTAAAGTGCAGCTTCTCATGGAGGTCGATCGTGGGTTGTAATTAGCGTATGGCAGCGAAACTTGGTACATGTTCTAACGCGTCAGTACGGAACAGATTTACGCTGGACATAATTAGTTCAAATTTTTGCCATCAGGTGCACATGTGGCGCTATGAATCCAAGAAAGAGATATATAAATGTTTCCATATGTTATGGATTAGGAACAGGGCGTGGGCAGAAAAGGTAAAGCAAGTGAGAAGTGCGTATTGTTGATTTTATTGTCGATCGCCGCTTACACACTTTGTTCACTATGAGCTCCGGAGACGTCAACGATAGGCTGCATCCGTAAAACGACGTGACCAACAGTTGCCCGAAGCAGTTCCGGTGGAATGTGAGTAACTTGTTACTGTACACGAGTCTTCAGATCAGATATAAACGGAACGTGACCCTGGTAAACGCGTTATGTTAGATATACCCAGAACCAAAAGTCACGTGGATTCAAATCAGGTGATCCTGCAGGCCATACACCTGGAAAACCTCTGAAGATAATACGTTGGTGGAAGGTTGCATTATGTACTATCTTTTATTGGGCGAGTGACGTGGGGTGTTGCCAAATCTTGCATGAAAAAAGTTATTTGCATTCACATACGGGGAGCACAAAGGCTCTTCATGCACAACACGCCGCTAAACAGTACCCCAAATTCGGCAGTTGTATGTGTTCACAGAACACTGTAGCGCAAGATGTCCCTCCCCATTAACAAGAAATGAGCTTTCAGACGGTAAAAAGATCCATGTGAAGCGCAGTTTATCTCGAATGAGTGCAAGAGAAGAGGGTACATTTATGCCAGTGAGCACAGTCAGTAACAGCAACAGCAATCTCGTCTCTTCCAAGTGCCACACAGTAATGGCTCAAATGGCTTTGACCACTATGGGACTTAATATCTGAGGTCATCAGTCTCCTAGAACTTAGAACTACTTAAACCTAACTAACCTAAGGACATAAAACACATCCATGCCCGAGGCAGGATTCGAACCTGCGATACGGTCGCCACTCCATAGAATACTGCCTGGCCACATGTCATCAACTTCGACTCGTGCCAGAAACCCAAGAGCAAATGCAGAACATTGCTGCGGGTCACGAGGTTTCAGTTGCTGAACCGTCTGGATCTTGTATGAGTACCAGTGTAAAAGCGACCGCAAAACGTTCCGTACTGTTGACAGTGGGATGAACAATTCTTGTGACACTACATGACCACTTGTACTACACAGAACACATGCTGTACAGTCAGTTACAGCAACAGCAACCTCGTCTCTTCCAAGTGCCACACCAAAATGGTTCAAATGGCTCTGAGCACTATGGGACTTAACATCTGAGGTCATCAGTCCCCTAGACCTTAGAACTACTTAAACCTAACTAACCTAAGGACATCACACACATCCATACCAGAGGCAGGATTCAAACCTGGGACCGTAGCGGTCGCACGGTTCCAGACTGAAGCGCCTAGAACCGCCTGGCCATACCGGCCGGCTGCCACACCAACCTCACCCGTGTTTTCGAATTTCATTATTATCTTTTTTAAAGCATTTAATGACATCGGGTCTCTCCTCATACCATTTATTCAACGATACTCATTCTTCACAGCAATGTAATTGCTATCGTTCACATAAAACAGTTTCACTGATAACGCACGATCTCTCTTATCGACGTTGTGGCTTGTCTGATGACTGCGTGGATGTTATACCGTCATAAAAGGCACAGCGCCAGATTTGCACCTGGTGGCCACAACTGTAACTAATTTGTTTTCGAGCGTAAATCTGGACAGCAATAATGCATTAGCATACCTACAGTTTTGCTGTCGTATGATAATCACAGCCCACAATGTACCTCCATGAGTAGTTGCACTTTAATTATAACCAGCCGGTAGCACAAAATTTGACGAATTCGGTGATTTTGAGTAGGCGTGAGCGAGTGCGTGAAACAGTTGTGCTGGACCATCCGACTCCACGCTGTGACGCATCTGAGGAGTGCTTAGGGCAGTCAGTGCTGGCTGCCCGCTGCGGTCTACCGAGAGCCGTTGCCGCCGCTGCTCGAGGCCGCCCGACCGCGCCTGCCGCCCCCACCGCCCCCACACAAGGCCACGTTGCGGGTACGATGACCCAGCGCCACCCCGACGTCGGGAGCCGCCACTCTGTCGCTGCCCGACGCTGCCATGCCGTTCGTCGGTCAACAAACGTCAGTCGCGAGCTTCACTTTTAGGGAGAAGAGGCTGCCGGGGCTGATACTGCTAAAGACGTCGATATGCAGCAGGATTTTAGAACATATATTGTGTTCGAACATTATGAATTACCTCGAAAGGAACGGTCTATTGGCACACAGCCAACATGGCTTTAGAAAACATCGTTTCTGTGAAACACGACAAGCTCTTTATTCACATGAAGTGCTGAGTGCTATTGACAAGGGATTTCAGATAGATTCCGAATTCCTGGATTTCCGGAAGGCTTTTGACATTGTACCATACAAGCGGCTCCTAGTGAAATTGCGTGCTTATGGAATATCGTCTCAGTTATGTGACTGGATTTGCGATTTCCTATTAGAGAGGTCACAGGTTCGTAGTAATTGACGGAAAGTCATCGAGTAAAACAGAAGTGATTTCAGGCGTACCCAAGGTAGTGTTATAGCCCCTTTGCCGTTCCTTATCTATATAAACGATTTGGGAGACAATCTGAGCAGCCGTCTACAGTTGTTTGCAGATGACGCTGTCGTTTATCGACTAATAAAGCCATCAGAAGATCAAAACAAACTGCAAAACGATTCAGAAAAATATCTGAATTGTGCGAAAAGTGGCAGTTGACCCTAAATAACGAAAAGTGTGAGGTCATCCACTGAGTGTGAAAAGGAACTCGTTAAACTTCGGCTACACGATAAATCAATCTAATCTAAAAGCCGTAAATTCAACTAAATACCTAGGTATTACAATTACGAGCAACTTAAATTGGAAAGAACACATAGAAAATGTTGTGGGGAAGGCTAACCAGAGACTGCGTTTTATTGGCAGGACGCTTAGAAAATGTTACAGACCTACTAAGGAGACTGACTACACTACGCTTGTCCGTCCTTTTTCAGAATACTGCTGCGCGGTGTGGGATCCTTACCAGATAGGACTGACGGAGTACATCGAAATGTTCAAAGAAAGGCGGCACGTTTTGTATTACAGCGAAATACGGGAGAGAGTGTCACAGAAATGATACAGGATTTGTGCTAGGAGTCATTAAAAGAAAGGCGTTTTTCGTTGCGACGGAATCTTCTCACGAAATTCCAATCACCAACTTTCTCCTCCGAATGCGAAAATACACTCCTGGAAATGGAAAAAAGAACACGTTGACACCGGTGTGTCAGACCCACCATACTTGCTCCGGACACTGCGAGAGGGCTGTACAAGCAATGATCACACGCACGGCACAGCGGACACACCAGGAACCGCGGTGTTGGCCGTCGAATGGCGCTAGCTGCGCAGCATTTGTGCACCGCCGCCGTCAGTGTCAGCCAGTTTGCTGTGGCATACGGAGCTCCATCGCAGTCTTTAACACTGGTAGCATTCCGCGACAGCGTGGACGTGAACCGTATGTGCAGTTGACGGACTTTGAGCGAGGGCGTATAGTGGGCATGCGAGAGGCCGGGTGGACGTACCGCCGAATTGCTCAACACGTGGGGCGTGAGGTCTCCACAGTACATCGATGTTGTCGCCAGTGGTCGGCGGAAGGTGCACGTGCCCGTCGACCTGGGACCGGACCGCAGCGACGCACGGATGCACGCCAAGACCGTAGGATCCTACGCAGTGCCGTAGGGGACCGCACCGCCACTTCCCAGCAAATTAGGGACACTGTTGCTTCTGGGGTATCGGCGAGGACCATTCGCAACCGTCTCCATGAAGCTGGGCTACGGTCCCGCACACCGTTAGGCCGTCTTCCGCTCACGCCCCAACATCGTGCAGCCCGCCTCCAGTGGTGTCACGACAGGCGTGAATGGAGGGACGAATGGAGACGTGTTGTCTTCAGCAATGAGAGTCTCTTCTGCCTTGGTGCCAATGATGGTCGTATGCGTGTTTGGCGCCGTGCAGGTGAGCGCCACAATCAGGACTGCATACGACCGAGGCACACAGGGCCAACACCCGGCATCATGGTGTGGGGAGCGATCTCCTACACTGGCCGTACACCACTGGTGATCGTCGAGGGGACACTGAATAGTGCACGGTACATCCAAACCGTCATCGAACCCATCGTTCTACCATTCCTAGACCGGCAAGGGAACTTGCTGTTCCAACAGGACAATGCACGTCCGCATGTATCCCGTGCCACCCAACGTGCTCTAGAAGGTGTAAGTCAACTACCCTGGCCAGCAAGATCTCCGGATCTGTCCCCCATTGAGCATGTTTGGGACTGGATGAAGCGTCGTCTCACGCGGTCTGCACGTCCAGCACGAACGCTGGTCCAACTGAGGCGCCAGGTGGAAATGGCATGGCAAGCCGTTCCACAGGACTACATCCAGCATCTCTACGATCGTCTCCATGGGAGAATAGCAGCCTGCATTGCTGCGAAAGGTGGATATACACTGTACTAGTGCCGACATTGTGCATGCTCTGTTGCCTGTGTCTATGTGCCTGTGGTTCTGTCAGTGTGATCATGTGATGTATCTGACCCCAGGAATGTGTCAATAAAGTTTCCCCTTCCTGGGACAATGAATTCACGGTGTTTTTATTTCAATTTCCAGGAGTGTATTTTGTTGACACCGACCCACATAGGGCGGAACGATCACCACGATAAAGTAAGGGAAATCAGAGCTCGTAGGGAAAGATATAGGTGTTCATTCTTTCCGCGCGCTATACGAGATTGAAATAATAGAGAATTGTGAAGGTGGTTTGATGAACCCTCTGCCAGGCACTTAAATGTAATTTGCAGAGTATCCATGTAGATGTAGATATAGATGGAGATGGAGAGAACTACCGCCGAAGACTTCTTGTTCGTTTTGATTTGTCTGGTTTAAAGGGATTCCCACGACCACGTAATAGGGACAGCTGGAGATGGATCCAGAAATGGAAGCAACGCTGGAGCTACTGCGGCTGGAGAATGAAGATCTACAAAGGCACATTAATGAGGCATAAGCAGCACTGTACCGGCAGTTAGTCTCACATCCCTATGTCGGAGGTTGCCCACAGCTGGTTCCGTCCTGGCCCGTAACTGATGTTGCAGTGAGTTCGCTTGTCGCCACCTTTGCGGGCAAACCAGGCAAAAATGCCCGCATTATGTACTAAACTTAACGAACGCAGGGAAACTGTCCATATAGAGTAATGAACTGTTGGTAGGCATCGCCAGTCTTAAGTTGCCAGGAGAGGCTCGTTCTTATGCAAATGCCGTGGAAGGGCTGAGAGATACCATGGTATTTGACGTCCGTGCAAAGGGTTAGTGGATAAACATAGAGACAGGCAGTGATTGAGACAACAGTGAGACAGTGTTGTAGTTTATCCCCGACGTTATTCAATCTGTACACTGAGTTAAGAGTAAAGGAAACCAAAACAGAATTTGGAGCAGGAATTGAAGTCCAGGGGAAAGAAATATAAACTTTGAAATTTGCCAGTGACATTGTAATTCTGTCAGAGCAAACGGCTTGGATGAAAAGTTGAACGAAATTGACAGTGTCTAGAAAGGAGGATATACGATGAAAATCAACAAAAGCAAAACGAGGGTAATGGGATTCCGGCCCACGCATTAACACCTGATCGCTGTTGATGAGCATCAGGTCGAATACCTCGTGGATTCACATGTGTCAAAAACATTTCTGAATCTCAGTACAAATTCCCAATCGAACGACAGGAATGCTCCACGCACCTTGTCAATCCAGCAACGTTCCACGTGCCTTGTCTAGAACTTGGCGACATAATTCAGCGTCTGTTGTAGACTCCATCTCTTTTTGGAAAGTACTGAAGACAGTTTCTTACACGCTACAAATTCGACTGGTCCCCCAACTGATAGTCAAAGTAACACAACCTTTGTTCCATCGCATAAGAGTAAGCTAGTTATACGCCGTCCCATACCCCATCCTGTTTCACTTCTGTGATGTCTGTTCAAAGCATCCTTGGACCTGAATTTCGCTTCTCCGCACACCTGAAAGAAACTTTGAATGCTAATGTCTCATCAATTCTTCCTGATACCAACAACGCTAAATTGTTCAGTCCTTGGATCTGTTGATGACACAGCAACATATCATACTAGATACGACTATAGCCCATATTATGGCATTCTACCAGCATTATATTGAACTGAACGTAACGGTGCCCGGGGTGACTTCGGCTATGCTAGCTATTCTGATAATGAACGCGAATATATACTGATGTTTTACACACCAGTTATGTAGTAGTACCCATACGGCCACCACAACTGATTACGAGATTCGGCCTAGATCCGGTACCCGAGGTGAAGTGCAGCAGTTAATAACGACCTTTATTTTCCTATTGCCAGGAAGTGTAAATTTGTAATCTCATCTAGGATTGTTTTCTTTAATTAAAACTATTATTATTTTGTATTTGTCTTGTGAATTTCTTACTTCTGTGACTGTTTCAAAAGATAGTCTTATTATTCTGCGTATTTGTTTATTTGATGTTACATTGTCACGAGAAAAACTGTCTTTTTAGTTTAACTGACCTTGATTACTTTCCTTTTGTGATCACATAAATTTGGGCAGACGGAATCATCTTTCAGGTGTTTACTGGAAATGATATCATAATTTATTTGAAAAAGGCATGTTACAATGAGAAGCGTCACGTTAGTAATTGTCATTTTATATCTTTGTTAGTCAAATCTGTTTAGTTTCATAAGTCATTTTCGTTGATTCTCAGAAATAATTAATCAAGTAGTTGACTTGGTGCCTTCTGTAGTTTTGAAACTTTCCTTTAATCATTTAAATAGTTCCAACGTTAGTGAGAGAACGTAATCGTGATGATAACGAATTCGAAACAAATATTACAACAATGTTTCAATTCCCTGACTACAGCTCAAATACCGCTTGTGTTTCAAAATTCTGTTCCGTGATTTTGATATGCGTTATCGCCAGATTGGCAACCAACTGGTGCCACCCTGGTCAGCGTAAGCACGATGGCCACTGTGTGCTCCTGTTGAACACAAGGACGATGGCCACTGTGTGCTCATGTTGACCACAAGGACGATGGCCACTGTGTGCACATGTTGACCACAAGGACGATGGCCACTGTGTGCTCATGTTGACCACAAGTACGATGGCCACTGTGTGCTTATGTTGACCACAAGGACGATGGACAGTGAGTGCTCATGTTGACCACAAGGACGATGGACAGTGAGTGCTCAAGTTGACCACAAGGACGATGGACAGTGAGTGCTTATGTTGACCACAAGGACGATGGCCACTGCGTGCACATGTTGACCACAAGGACGATGGCCACTGTGTGCTCATGTTGACCACAAGGACGTTGGACAGTGAGTGCTCATGTTGACCACAAGGACGATGGACAGTGAGTGCTCATGTTGACCACAAGGACGATGGCCACTGGGTGCTCATGTTGACCACAAGGACGATGGACAGTGAGTGCTCATGTTGACCACAAGGACGAAGGCCACTGTGTGCTCATGTTGACCACAAGGACGATGGCCACTGTGTGCTTATGTTGACCACAAGGACGATGGACAGTGAGTGCTCATGTTGACTACAAGGACGATGGACAGTGAGTGCTCAAGTTGACCACAAGGACGATGGACAGTGAGTGCTTATGTTGACCACAAGGACGATGGCCACTGCGTGCACATGTTGACCACAAGGACGATGGCCACTGTGTGCTCATGTTGACCACAAGGACGTTGGACAGTGAGTGCTCATGTTGACCACAAGGACGATGGACAGTGAGTGCTCATGTTGACCACAAGGACGATGGCCACTGGGTGCTCATGTTGACCACAAGGACGATGGACAGTGAGTGCTCATGTTGACCACAAGGACGATGGACAGTGAGTGCTCATGTTGACCACAAGGACGATGGCCACTGGGTGCTCATGTTGACCACAAGGACGTTGGACAGTGAGTGCTCATGTTGACCACAAGGACGATGGACAGTGAGTATTCATGTTGACCACAAGGACGATGGCCACTGGGTGCTCATGTTGACCACAAGGACGTTGGACAGTGAGTGCTCATGTTGACCACAAGGACGTTGGACAGTGAGTGCTCATGTTGACCACAAGGACGATGGCCACTGGGTGCTCATGTTGACCACAAGGACGATGGCCACTGTGCGCTCATGTTGACCACAAGGACGTTGGACAGTGAGTTCTCATGTTGACCACAAGGACGATGACCACTGTGTGCACATGTTGACCACAAGGATGATGGACAGTGAGTGCTTATGTTGACCACAAGGACGATGGCCACTGCGTGCACATGTTGACCACAAGGACGATGGCCACTGTGTGCTTATGTTGACCACAAGGACGATGGACAGTGAGTGCTCATGTTGACCACAAGGACGATGGACAGTGAGTGCTCATGTTGACCACAAGGACGATGGCCACTGTGCGCTCATGTTGACCACAAGGACGTTGGACAGTGAGTTCTCATGTTGACCACAAGGACGATGGACAGTGAGTGCTCATGTTGACCACAAGGACGATGGACATTGAGTGCTCATGTTGACCACAAGGACGATGGGCACTGTGTCCTCATGTTGACCACAAGGACGATGTTCACTGCGAGCACATGTTGACCACAAGGACGATGGCCACTGTGTGCTCATGTTGACCACAAGGACGTTGGACAGTGAGAGCTCATGTTGACCACAAGGACGATGGACAGTGAGTGCTCATGTTGACCACAAGGACGATGGCCACTGGGTGCTCATGTTGACCACAAGGACGTTGGACAGTGAGTGCTCATGTTGACCACAAGGACGATGGACAGTGAGTGCTCATGTTGACCACAAGGACGATGGCCACTGGGTGCTCATGTTGACCACAAGGACGTTGGACAGTGAGTGCTCATGTTGACCACAAGGACGTTGGACAGTGAGTGCTCATGTTGACCACGAGGACGATGGCCACTGGGTGCTCATGTTGACCACAAGGACGTTGGACAGTGAGTGCTCATGTTGACCACAAGGACGATGGCCACTGGGTGCTCATGTTGACCACAAGGACGTTGGACAGTGAGTGCTCATGTTGACCACAAGGACGATGGACAGTGAGTGCTCATGTTGACCACAAGGACGATGGCCACTGGGTGCTCACGTTGACCACAAGGACGATGGACAGTGAGTGCTCATGTTGACCACAAGGACGATGGCCACTGTGTGCTCATGTTGACCACAAGGACGTTGGACAGTGAGTGCTCATGTTGACCACTAGGACGATGGACAGTGAGTGCTCATGTTGACCACAAGGACGATGGCCACTGGGTGCTCATGTTGACCACAAGGACGATGGACAGTGAGTGTTCATGTTGACCACAAGGACGAAGGTCACTGTGTGCTCATGTTGACCACAAGGACGATGGCCACTGTGTGCTTATGTTGACCACAAGGACGATGGACAGTGAGTGCTCATGTTGACCACAAGGACGATGGACAGTGAGTGCTCAAGTTGACCACAAGGACGATGGACAGTGAGTGCTTATGTTGACCACAAGGACGATGACCACTGCGTGCACATGTTGACCACAAGGACGATGGCCACTGTGTGCTCATGTTGACCACAAGGACATTGGACAGTGAGTGCTCATGTTGACCACAAGGACGATGGACAGTGAGTGCTCATGTTGACCACAAGGACGATGGACAGTGAGTGCTCATGTTGACCACAAGGACGATGGCCACTGGGTGCTCATGTTGACCACAAGGACGTTGGACAGTGAGTGCTTATGTTGACCACAAGGACGATGGCCACTGCGTGCACATGTTGACCACAAGGACGATGGCCACTGTGTGCTCATGTTGACCACAAGGACGTTGGACAGTGAGTGCTCATGTTGACCACAAGGACGATGGACAGTGAGTGCTCATGTTGACCACAAGGACGATGGCCACTGGGTGCTCATGTTGACCACAAGGACGTTGGACAGTGAGTGCTCATGTTGACCACAAGGACGATGGACAGTGAGTGCTCATGTTGACCACAAGGACGATGGCCACTGGGTGCTCATGTTGACCACAAGGACGTTGGACAGTGAGTGCTCATGTTGACCACAAGGACGTTGGACAGTGAGTGCTCATGTTGACCACAAGGACGATGGCCACTGGGTGCTCATGTTGACCACAAGGACGTTGGACAGTGAGTGCTCATGTTGACCACAAGGACGATGGCCACTGGGTGCTCATGTTGACCACAAGGACGTTGGACAGTGAGTGCTCATGTTGACCACAAGGACGATGGACAGTGAGTGCTCATGTTGACCACAAGGACGATGGCCACTGGGTGCTCATGTTGACCACAAGGACGATGGAGAGTGAGTGCTCATGTTGACCACAAGGACGATGGCCACTGTGTGCTCATGTTGACCACAAGGACGATGGACAGTGAGTGCTCATGTTGACCACAAGGACGATGGACAGTGAGTGCTCAAGTTGACCACAAGGACGATGGACAGTGAGTGCTTATGTTGACCACAAGGACGATGGCCACTGCGTGCACATGTTGACCACAAGGACGATGGCCACTGTGTGCTCATGTTGACCACAAGGACGTTGGACAGTGAGTGCTCATGTTGACCACAAGGACGATGGACAGTGAGTGCTCATGTTGACCACAAGGACGATGGACAGTGAGTGCTCATGTTGACCACAAGGACGATGGCCACTGGGTGCTCATGATGACCACAAGGACGTTGGACAGTGAGTGCTCATGTTGACCACAAGGACGATGGCCACTGCGTGCACATGTTGACCACAAGGACGATGGCCACTGTGTGCTCATGTTGACCACAAGGACGTTGGACAGTGATTGCTCATGTTGACCACAAGGACGATGGCCACTGTGTGCTCATGTTGACCACAAGGACGTTGGACAGTGAGTGCTCATGTTGACCACAAGGACGATGGACAGTGAGTGCTCATGTTGACCACAAGGACGATGGACAGTGAGTGCTCATGTTGACCACAAGGACGATGGCCACTGGGTGCTCATGTTGACCACAAGGACGAAGGACAGTGAGTGCTCATGTTGACCACAAGGACGATGGCCACTGTGTGCTCATGTTGACCACAAGGACGATGGACAGTGAGTGCTCATGTTGACCACAAGGACGATGGACAGTGAGTGCTCAAGTTGACCACAAGGACGATGGACAGTGAGTGCTATTGTTGACCACAAGGACGATGGCCACTGCGTGCACATGTTGACCACAAGGACGATGGCCACTGTGTGCTCATGTTGACCACAAGGACGTTGGACAGTGAGTGCTCATGTTGACCACAAGGACGATGGACAGTGAGTGCTCATGTTGACCACAAGGACGATGGCCACTGGGTGTTCATGTTGACCACAAGGACGTTGGACAGTGAGTGCTCATGTTGACCACAAGGACGTTGGACAGTGAGTGCTCATGTTGACCACAAGGACGATGGCCACTGGGTGCTCATGTTGACCACAAGGACGTTGGACAGTGAGTGCTCATGTTGACCACAAGGACGATGGACAGTGAGTGCTCATGTTGACCACAAGGACGATGGACAGTGAGTGCTCATGTTGACCACAAGGACGATGGCCACTGTGTGCTCATGTTGACCACAAGGACGTTGGACAGTGAGTTCTCATGTTGACCACAAGGACGATGACCACTGTGTGCACATGTTGACCACAAGGATGATGGACAGTGAGTGCTTATGTTGACCACAAGGACGATGGCCACTGCGTGCACATGTTGACCACAAGGACGATGGCCACTGTGTGGTTATGTTGACCACAAGGACGATGGACAGTGAGTGCTCATGTTGACCACAACGACGTTGGACAGTGAGTGCTCATGTTGACCACAAGGACGATGGCCACTGTGCGCTCATGTTGACCACAAGGACGTTGGACAGTGAGTTCTCATGTTGACCACAAGGACGATGGACAGTGAGTGCTCATGTTGACCACAAGGACGATGGACATTGAGTGCTCATGTTGACCACAAGGACGATGGACAGTGAGTGCTCATGTTGACCACAAGGACGATGGGCACTGTGTGCTCATGTTGACCACAAGGACGATTGCCACTGTGTGCTTATGTTGACCACAAGGACGTTGGACAGTGAGTGCTCATGTTGACCACAAGGACGATGGCCACTGTGCGCTCATGTTGACCACAAGGACGTTGGACAGTGAGTTCTCATGTTGACCACAAGGACGATGACCACTGTGTGCACATGTTGACCTTAAGGACGATGGCCACTGTGTGCACATGTTGACCACAAGGACGATGGACAGTGAGTGCTTATGTTGACCACAAGGACGATGGCCACTGCGTGCCCATGTTGACCACAAGGACGATGGCCACTGGGTGCTCATGTTGACCACAAGGACGTTGGACAGTGAGTGCTCATGTTGACCACAAGGACGATGGACAGTGAGTACTCATGTTGACCACAAGGACGATGGCCACTGGGTGCTCATGTTGACCACAAGGACGATGGACAGTGAGTGCTTATGTTGACCACAAGGACGATGGCCACTGTGTGCTCATGTTGACCACAAGGACGTTGGACAGTGAGTGCTCATGTTGACCACTAGGACGATGGACAGTGAGTGCTCATGTTGACCACAAGGACGATGGCCACTGGGTGCTCATGTTGACCACAAGGACGATGGACAGTGAGTGCTCATGTTGACCACAAGGACGAAGGCCACTGTGTGCTCATGTTGACCACAAGGACGATGGCCACTGTGTGCTTATGTTGACCACAAGGACGATGGACAGTGAGTGCTCATGTTGACCACAAGGACGATGGACAGTGAGTGCTCAAGTTGACCACAAGGACGATGGACAGTGAGTGCTTATGTTGACCACAAGGACGATGGCCACTGCGTGCACATGTTGACCACAAGGACGATGGCCACTGTGTGCTCATGTTGACCACAAGGACGTTGGACAGTGAGTGCTCATGTTGACCACAAGGACGATGGACAGTGACTGCTCATGTTGACCACAAGGACGATGGACAATGAGTGCTCATGTTGACCACAAGGACGATGGCCACTGGGTGCTCATGTTGACCACAAGGACGTTGGACAGTGAGTGCTCATGTTGACCACAAGGACGATGGCCACTGCGTGCACATGTTGACCACAAGGACGATGGCCACTGTGTGCTCATGTTGACCACAAGGACGTTGGACAGTGATTGCTCATGTTGACCACAAGGACGATGGCCACTGTGTGCTCATGTTGACCACAAGGACGTTGGACAGTGAGTGCTCATGTTGACCACAAGGACGATGGACAGTGAGTGCTCATGTTGACCACAAGGACGATGGACAGTGAGTGCTCATGTTGACCACATGGACGATGGCCACTGGGTGCTCATGTTGACCACAAGGACGATGGACAGTGAGTGCTCATGTTGACCACAAGGACGATGGCCACTGTGTGCTCATGTTGACCACAAGGACGATGGCCACTGTGTGCTTATGTTGACCACAAGTACGATGGACAGTGAGTGCTCATGTTGACCACAAGGACGATGGACAGTGAGTGCTCAAGTTGACCACAAGGACGATGGACAGTGAGTGCTTATGTTGACCACAAGGACGATGGCCACTGCGTGGACATGTTGACCACAAGGACGATGGCCACTGTGTGCTCATGTTGACCACAAGGACGTTGGACAGTGAGTGCTCATGTTGACCACAAGGACGATGGACAGTGAGTGCTCATGTTGACCACAAGGACGATGGCCACTGGGTGCTCATGTTGACCACAAGGACGTTGGACAGTGAGTGCTCATGTTGACCACAAGGACGTTGGACAGTGAGTGCTCATGTTGACCACAAGGACGATGGCCACTGGGTGCTCATGTTGACCACAAGGACGTTGGACAGTGAGTGCTCATGTTGACCACAAGGACGATGGACAGTGAGTGCTCATGTTGACCACAAGGACGATGGACAGTGAGTGCTCATGTTGACCACAAGGACGATGGCCACTGTGCGCTCATGTTGACCACAAGGACGTTGGACAGTGAGTTCTCATGTTGACCACAAGGACGATGACCACTGTGTGCACATGTTGACCACAAGGATGATGGACAGTGAGTGCTTATGTTGACCACAAGGACGATGGCCACTGCGTGCACATGTTGACCACAAGGACGATGGCCACTGTGTGCTTATGTTGACCACAAGGACGATGGACTGTGAGTGCTCATGTTGACCACAAGGACGATGGACAGTGAGTGCTCATGTTGACCACAAGGACGATGGCCACTGTGCGCTCATGTTGACCACAAGGACGTTGGACAGTGAGTTCTCATGTTGACCACAAGGACGATGGACAGTGAGTGCTCATGTTGACCACAAGGACGATGGACATTGAGTGCTCATGTTGACCACAAGGACGATGGGCACTGTGTCCTCATGTTGACCACAAGGACGATGGGCACTGTGTGCTCATGTTGACCACAAGGACGATGGCCACTGTGTGCTTATGTTGACCCCAAGGACGTTGGACAGTGAGTGCTCCTGTTGACCACAAGGACGATGGCCACTGTGCGCTCATGTTGACCACAAGGACGTTGGACAGTGAGTTCTCATGTTGACCACAAGGACGATGACCACTGTGTGCACATGTTGACCACAAGGACGATGGCCACTGTGTGCTCATGTTGACCACAAGGACGTTGGACAGTGAGTGCTCATGTTGACCACAAGGACGATGGACAGTGAGTGCTCATGTTGACCACAAGGACGATGGCCACTGGGTGCTCATGTTGACCACAAGGACGTTGGACAGTGAGTTCTCATGTTGACCACAAGGACGATGACCACTGTGTGCACATGTTGACCACAAGGATGATGGCCACTGTGTGCTCATGTTGACCACAAGGACGATGGACAGTGAGAGCTCATGTTGACCACAAGGACGATGGACAGTGAGTGCTCATGTTGACCATAAGGACGATGGCCACTGTGCGCTCATGTTGACCACAAGGACGATGGACACTGAGAGCTCATGTTGACCACAAGCACGATGGACAGTGAGTGCTCATGTTGACCACAAGGACGATGGCCAGTGTGTGCTCATGTTGACCACAAGGACGATGGCCACTGTGTGCTCATGTTGACCAAAAGGACGATGGCCACTGTGTGCTCATGTTGACCACAAGGACGATGGACAGTGAGTGCTCATGTTGATCACACGGACGATGGCCACTGTGTGCCCATGTTGACCACAAGGCCGATGGTCACTGTGTGCTCCTGTTGACCACAAGGACGATGGACAGTGAGTGCTCATGTTGACCACAAGGACGATGGACAGTGAGTGCTCATGTTGACCACAAGGACGATGGACAGTGAGTGCTCATGTTGACCACAAGGACGATGGCCACTGTGTGCTCATGTTGACCATAAGGACGATGGCCACTGTGTGCTCATGTTGACCACAAGGACGATGGACAGAGTGCTCATGTTGACCACAAGGACGATGGCCACTGTGTGCTCATGTTGACCACAAGGACGATGGACAGTGAGTGCTCACGCCGTTCTTCAAACGACCGACAACGAGACCTTAAGCGTCACCTGGGCCCGGTTCTGTCATAAATCCTACCTTGCCCGTTACCTGCCCTACTAAAGCTGAGCATGCGGGATTAACCGAACGGTCTAGGCGCTGCAGTCATGGAATATGCGGCCGGTCCCGGCGTAGGTTCGAGTCCTCCCTCGGGCATGGGTGTTTTTGTGTGTGTCGTCCTTAGGGTAATTTAGGTTAACTAGTGTGTAAGCTTTGGGACTGATTGCCTTAGCAGTTAAGTCTCATAAGATTTCAAGCACTTTATTTTACTAACGCTGGAAGTCAATCATTCGCGTCCTTTATTAATCTTGAGAACCGACCTATAAAAATATATTGATTATTTTTACGTTATGTTTTAATCCTTGTCGTACGAGCTTTGAAGTGTACTTCAGCTACCTTTGTGACGCCCCCGCCGTCATTGTCCTGCAGCCAGCAGTAATCGCCACGCGGTGGCGTAACAATTGTACTCGCGTTCCAAGCTCTCAATTATGAAATAAAATTAAAATGTTGTTATCCATAGATTTAAGGCCCCATTGAGTTCACCTACTTTACCTGTGATCAATTTTTTCAGGAAGAGAGATACAAACGTACAAAATGCACCCAGGCATTTCCGTTACACGAAAAATTACACTAATTTAGGTTGTCACTTTAACTAAATACTTAGGGATCACAACCACAGTTTAAACTGGAACCACCACTTATAAAACGTTGGGATAGTAGAGAATTGTGAGTGTGGTTCGATGAACCCTCTGCCAGGCACTTAAATGTGATTTGCAGGCGCAACAAAGAGTGTTTTCTTATTGGCATAACACCTGAAAGATGCAAAAAATCTACTGACGAGACTGCCTGCTTTGTGCTCGTCCGTCCTCTTCTGCAGTACTGCTGCGGACGCCATCGAAAGAGTTCAAAGACAGGCAGCTCGTTTTGTATAACCGCGAAATAGGTCAGAGAGTGCAAGGAAATGAAACGCGAGTTGGGGCGGCAATCATTAAAACAAAGGCGGATTTCATTTGTGCGAGATATTTTCATGAAATTTCAATATCCATCTTTCTCCTGCGAATATTTGGTTGATTAGCAATCACACACAAACATATGATAGTAACAAAATAAATCGCAGCCCGGTCATAAAGATGCTCTTTTTATCCACGTGCTATTCGCGAATGGAACGATCGAGAAGTATCCTGGAAGTGATTCTGTGAACCATCTGCCAAACAGTTAAATATGAACTGCAGAGTAGTCACAGATGTAGATATATCATAGAAAAAGTTCTTGTCATCTGTCCTAACTCGAATCACGCCATCTAATATAAGACATGAAGTGGAACACATGCAGAATGGTATAGTGTCACTAAACTTAGGCAGATCCATTTTGTAGAATTACGTAATAAAATGGAACTCCTATAGCCGTTCTTACGATGTTATTTTTTATAGTGCTACCAGTTTCGGTGTTTCATTACGCCATCTTTAGGCCTTAACTGACGCTGAGGGGATTAACTCCAGTCTTATACACGATTCCATTAGCAGCCAACATCTGTGACTGGCTTTCATAGACTACCTGTAATAACGATGTTGTGTCTCCAACCATGCCAACTTGAGTCAGTTGGTAGTTGATGGTTGGAGAAACAACATTTTTGTTACGGGTAGTCTGCGAAAACTAGTTCATAGTTGTTGGCCACTAACGCAATCGTGTATATGATTAGTGTGAACCACCTCTGAGTCACTTAAGGCCTGAAAATGGTGTGCTGAAACATCGAAACTGGTAGCCATACAATAAATAACATCGTAAGGACGGCTGTAGGTGTTCCATTTTATTACCTACGTGAACGGCTGAAGTCCCTCATACCTCTAAATAGAAGGATCGAAATACAAAAATTTTGTAGACTGGTCGGAAGGAGATTGTATTGTCTGCAGTATCGGCTGGCAAATACAGTTCAGTGTTAACGATGGCAGCCATAAAAGCATTCACGTAAATACACAGGTCTTTTTTGAACGTAGGAAATTCAGTTACTGATATAATGAGAGAACGGCGGCAGCCACTAATACTCGCAAAACGTCCCATTTGATAAATCTGTTTGGCGCTATCTGCAACCATTAGGGCCCCGGCGACTGTGCTGCCCAATTAATTAACCCAGATGCTCATTCTCAATAAATCATTTACCAGTTAATTCGCATGCCATTATACGATTCGTGCTGCTCTTCCTGCTGGATACACAGCGTGAGCCCTTAATCTGTATCGAAATAGAGTGGTCAGGAGAGATTAAAGGGCATAATAAGCTGCAATGAGTTTATAAAGAACGTTTCTGCAATACTGACTGCTGTTTACGTTTCTCAATACATCTGGAAAAGCAAAACATGGCAGAAATCTGAGATTCTGTAGTAATTCACGGAAGAAATTAGATAAAAGTGAGTTTTCATATAGAAATAAATAACTGTTGTTTTGTTATTGTTGTGGTCTTCAGTCATAAAACTGGTTTTTGCAGCTCTCTAAATTAGTCTATCCTGCGCAAATTTCATTGATAGGTCACGCTCTATAATGTTCGCCACCCACACTTCTCCAAGTTAGCCGCGCGGTTTTAGGCATCTTATCAAGGTCCGCGCGGCTCCCCCCCGTCGGAGGTTCGAGTCCTCCCTTGGGCATGGGTGTGGGTGTTGTCCTTAGCGTAAGTTAGTTATGTTATATTACGTAGTGCGTAAGCTTAGGGACCGATACCTCAGCAGTTTGGTCCCATAAGACCTTACCAAAAATTTCCAATAAACCTTCCCCCCAAGTTACCAAATTGACTTTTACCTGATGCCTCAGGTTGTGTCCTGTAAGCCGATCCCTTCTTTTAGTCTAGTTGTACCATAAATTTCTTTTTTTCACTCATTTGGTTCAATACCAGTGCGTTAATTATTCAGTCTATCTATCTAACCTTCAACATTCTTCTGCAACACCACAATTACAAATCTCATATTCTCTTCTTTTCAGAACTGTATATCGTCCAAGAAAAAAATCAGAAATTACTTGTTAGCAATTAAATTTATATTAGATGTTACCAAATTCTTCTTTTTCAGAGATGGATTTCTTCATATTTCTCTGTCTAATTCGCTCAGTATTGCCTGATTTAACTCCATTCCATTCCATTAACTTTGTTTTACTATTTCTCTTCTTACAATTTTATTTCAAGACATTATCTCGTCTGTTCAACTGATCTTCCAAGTCGTTTGCCGCCCTTGGCAGAATCATGTCATCAGCAAATCTTGAAGTTCTTACATAACTGGACAGTTCCGTGGCCAGTCAGTTGACGTGGTTTTCTATGGCAGCGCGTCACAACGTAAAAAATTCCCGACCTTGCCGACAATATTAATAGTAACCTCAGACATTTTCAGCTGATGCTGTTATCTATAGTGAAGTACTGTCTGAAAGAAGCTGCATGAATATTCAGCCAGATCTTCATAAAATTTCAGAGTGTTGCAATAACTGTCGACTTGTTTTAAAAGTTCAAAAATGTAAAATTGTGCACTTCACAAAATGAAAGAATGTAGTAACCTCTTACTATAGTATCAACGAGTGACAGTTGGAATCGACTAATTCCTACAAATACTTGGGTGTAACGCTTTCTACGGATATGAAACGGAATGATCACACAGGCTCAGTCGTAAATAAAGCAAGTGGTAGACTTCAGTTTATTGGAAGAACGCCGGGAAAACTCAATCAGTATACATAGAAAATTCGTTAAAACTCACTCGTGCGATCGATCCTAGAATATTGTCAAAGTGTGTAGGACCCGTACCACATAGGACTAACAGGTTTTTATATAGCGTAGGAAAAGTTGGGGTATAATCGGGTAGATAAGGAGAAAGCTAGATAACAATTATAATTTTCTTTATTAAGACTCAAACTTATTTCAGTGAAAGATTGCTACTCACCATACAGCGGATATGTTGAGTTGTACAACAAAAAGACTGTCAAACAAGTAAGCTTTTGGCCAAAAAAGCCTCCATCCGAAGCAGACAACATACGCACGCTCATGGAAACGCAACTCATACACACGTGACCACGGTCTCTGGCTGCCGAGGCCACACTCATTGTCATTATTGTATCCTGAATTTTCTATTGTTTTATTTCAGTGAAAGACAAACAAAGCGTGAACAACACATCTGAACTATGAGGATTTCTTTTTGATGGTTTAAATTGTATTTAATGTAAACTAAACACTGGTCAATAAACAATTATGCCCCATACCTAGGCGTAAAAGAAAACGTTCTGTGGGGGCACAAACGAGGAATCTTATGTTTTCTGTCTGAGGCATCGGACACGCCGATGCTCATGCAAGTCATCTTCAATCCAACCTATAAAATCCTCAAGGGCCAACTTCTCACATTAAGTACTTTACAACCGTCTGATTTTCTTGTTGACGAGTAGGTCTCTTTGCAAAGAAAACTTAGGCGATTCATTCTTATCTTCAGAAGATGGTCTCTCATAATGCGAAACTGACTTCACATTCTCCAGTAATACAGTGAATGCACATGAATCGACGGACCAGGATGTGGAGAAAAAGCGGTAACTGACTCTTCTGTGTTCTGGGAATATGGCCTTATTCTTCCTGTTGTATCTGATTGTGCAAACTCCTCTTCGCCAGATGCATCTGCGTTAAGCGGGAAAACAGCCGTCTTTTTAAACTAAGATAGGTGCTTCTGCATAGTAGTTGTTCTAGAACACGTAAGTCCAAACAACTGATTTATTTCGTACTGGATTGCCACTCTTCTCGGATGGCTGTTAAGCCACGTCTTAATTTCCTGACCGTATAAAGCGCTCAATGGTACCATCTCAAATGAAACTATCTCTTCAGTAAACGGTAATTAATCAAATTATTAGTGACAAAATAATCTAAAGACTGGCGCAAAGTAATTGTAAATTCTATATGTAATTATTATATTGTAGTTATTAAAAAGTGTACACGCAAGTAGCGTACCGTTAAAAGAATATACTTCTTATGTCACACATAAAAGTTATATGTAACTAAGTCATGGGGTAGTACCATGTAGTTCCCATTTTACCCCATTGCCTTACCCGGTTTTACCCCAAGTGTACCATATCTCTAAAATTTCTTCTACATAAGAAAGAAAGTGAGAATCGTTTGCCGGCCAGAGTGGCCGAGCGGTTCTAGGCGCTACAGTCTGGAACCGCGCGACCGCTGCGGTTGCAGGTTCGAATCCTGCCTCGGGCATGGGTGTGTGGGATGTCCTTAGGTTAGTTAGGTTTAAGTAGTTCTAAGCTCTAGGGGACTGATGACCTCAGAAGTTAAGTCCCATAGTGCTCAGAGCCATTTGAACCATTTTGAAGAATCTTTTAACATGGCACATGTTCATAAAGCCTGTTAAAAGTATTATACATTGTATTGCCAGTTTCACGCTTAACAGGACGATGTAAGTTCCTTATTCAACACAAAAATTAGAAAGTAAGATACTCCACCACATAAATAACAAATTATTCTGCTCAACAACAACGCGTCTGAACTAGTAAGCATGATGGAGGTACTGAAGTTGCCTGTTGTCTTCATGACCTTTCTTTTTTTTTTTTTTGGTCATCAGTCTACTGACTGGTTGACTGGTCTGATGCGGCCCGCCACGAATTCCTTTCCTGTGCTAACCTCTTCATCTCAGAGTAGCACTTGCAACCTAGGTCCTCAATTATTTGCTTGACGTATTCCAATCTCTGTCTTCCTCTACAGTTTTTACTCTCTACAGCTCCCTCTAGTACCATGGACGTCATTCCCTGATGTCTTAGCAGATGTCCTATCATACTGTCCCTTCTCCTTATCAGTGTTTTCCACATATTCCTTTCCTCTCCGATTCTGCGTAGAACCTCCTCATTCCTTACCTTATCAGTCCACCTAATTTTCAACATTCGTCTATAGCACCACATCTCAAATGCTTCGATTCTCTTCTGTTCCGGTTTTCCCACAGTCCATGTTTCACTACCATACAATGCTGTACTCCAGACGTACATCCTCAGAAATTTCTTCCTCAAATTAAGGCCGGTATTTGATATTAGTAGACTTCTCTTGGCCAGAAATGCCTTTTTTGCCATAGCGAGTCTGCTTTTGATGTCCTCCTTGCTCCGTCCGTCATTGGTTATTTTACTGCCTAGGTAGCAGAATTCCTTAACTTCATTGACTTCGTGACCATAAATCCTGATGTTAAGTTTCTCTCTGTTCTCATTTCTACTACTTCTCATTACCTTCGTCTTTCTCCGATTTACTCTCAAACCATACTGTGTACTCATTACACTGTTCATTCCGTTCAGCAGATCATTTAACTCTTCTTCACTTTCACTCAGGATAGCAATGTCATCAGCGAATCGTATCATTCATATCCTTTCACCTTGTATTTTAATTCCACTCCTGAACCTTACTTTTATTTCCTACATTGCTTCCTCGATGTACAGATTGAAGAGTAGGGGCGAAAGGCTACAGCCTTGTCTTACACCCTTCTTAATACGAGCACATCGTTCTTGATCGTCCACTCTTATTACTCCCTCTTGGTTGTTGTACATATTGTATATGACCCGTCCCTCCCTATAGCTTACCCTACTTTTTTCAGAATCTCGAACAGCTTGCACCATTTTATATTGTCGAACGCTTTTTCCAGGTCGACAAATCCTATAAAAGTGTCTTGATTTTTCTTTAGCCTCGCTTCCATTATTAGCCGTAACGTCAGAATTGCCTCTCTCGTCCCTTTACTTTTCCTAAAGCAAAACTGATCGTCACCTAGCGCATTCTCAATTTTCTTTTCCATTCTTCTGTATATTATTCTTGTAAGCAGCTTCGATGCATGAGCTGTTAAGCTGATTGTGCGACAATTCTCGCACTTGTCAGCTCTTGCCGTCTTCGGAATTGTGTGGATGATGCTTTTCCGAAAGTCCGATGGTATATCGCCAGATTCATATATTCTACACACCAACGTGAATAGTCCTTTTGTTGCCACTTCCCCCAATGATTTTAGAAATTCTGATGGAATGTTATCTATCCCTTCTGCCTTATTTGACCGTAAGTTCTCCAAAGCTCTTTTAAATTCCGATTCTAATACTGGATCCCCTATCTCTTCTAAATCAACTCCTGTTTCTTCTTCTATCACATCAGACAAATCTTCACCCTCATAGAGGCTTTCAATGTATTCTTTCCACCTATCTGCTCTCTACTCTGCATTTAACAGTGGAATTCCCGTTGCACTCTTAATGGTACCACCGTTGCTTTTAATGTCACCAAAGGTTGTTTTGACTTTCCTGTATGCTGAGTCTGTCCTTCCGACAATCATATCTTTTTCGATGTCTTCACATTTTTCCTGCAGCCATTTCGTCTTAGCTTCCCTGCACTTCCTATTTATTTCATTCCTCAGCGACTTGTATTTCTGATTTTCCCGGAACATGTTTGTACTTCCTCCTTTCATCAGTCAACTGAATTATTTCTTCTGTTACCCATGGTTTCTTCGTAGCTACCCTCTTTGTACCTATGTTTTCCTTCCCAACTTCTGTGATGGTCCTTTTTAGAGATTTTCATTCCTCTTCAACTGTACTGCCTACTGCGCTATTCCTTATTGCTGTATCTATAGCGTTAGAGAACTTCAAACGTATCTCGTCATTCCTTAGTACTTCCGTATCCCACTTCTTTGCGTATTGATTCTTCCTGACTAATGTCTTGAACTTCAGCATACTCTTCATCACTACTATATTGTGGTCTGAGTCTATATCTGCTCCTGGGTACGCCTTACAATCCAGTATCTGATTTCGGAATCTCTGTCTGACCATGATGTAATCTAATTGAAATCTTCCCGTATCCCCCGGCCTTTTCCAAGTATACCTCCTCCTCTTGTGATTCTTGAACAGGGTATTCGCTATTGCTGGCTGACACTTGTTACAGAACTCAATTAGTATTTCTCCCCTTTCATTCCTTGTCCCAAGCCCGTATTCTCCTGTAACCTTTTGTTCTACTCCTTCCCCTACAACTGCATTCCAGTCGCCCATGACTATTAGATTTTCGTCCCCCTTTACATACTGCATTACCCTTTCAATATCCTCATACACTTTCTCTATCTGTTCATCTTCAGCTTGCGACGTCGGCATGTATACCTGAACTATCGTTGTCGGTGTTGGTCTGCTGTCGATTCTGATTAGAACAACCCGGTCACTGAACTGTTCACAGTAACACACCCTCTGCCCTACCTTCCTATTCATTACGAATCCTACACCTGTTATACCATTTTCTGCTGCTGTTGATATTACCCGATACTCATCTGACCAGAAATCCTTGTCTTCCTTCCACTTCACTTCACTGACCCCTACTATATCTAGATTGAGCCTTTCCATTTCCCTTTTCAGATTTTCTAGTTTCCCTACCACGTTCAAGGTTCTGACATTCCACGCCCGACTCGTAGAACGTTATCCTTTCGTTGATTATTCACAATCTTTTTCTCATGGTAACCTCCCCCTTGGCAGTCCCCTCCCGGAGATCCGAATGGGGGACTATTCCGGAATCTTTTGCCAATGGAGAGATCATCATGACACTTCTTCAAATACAGGCCACATGTCCTGTGGATACACGTTACGTGTCTTTAATGCAGTGGTTTCCATTGCCTTCTGCATCCTCATGTCGTTGATCATTGCTGATTCTTCCGCCTTTAGGGGCAATTTCCCACCCCTAGGACAAGAGAGTGCCCTGAACCTCTATCCACTCCTCCGCCCTCTTTGACAAGGCCGTTGGCAGAATGAGGCTGACTTCTTATGCCGGAAGTCCGCCAATGCTGATTATTTATCAAAATTTAGGCAGTGGCGGGGATCGAACCCGGGACCGAAGACGTTTTGATTATGAATCAAAGACGCTACCCCTAGACCACGGGCACATGATCTAACGGCCAAGAAACAATGTTGCCAACCCAGCTTCATACTCAGTTATACCCCAACTTTCCCTATACAGAGAAGAGCAGCCCGTATGGTCTCGGATTGGTCTGACACGTGGGAGAGTGTCACAGAGATAATGAAGAAACTGAACTGGCAGATTCTTCAAGATAGAAGTAAACTAAAAAAAGAAAGCCTGCTTACAAACTCCAAGAACCAGCTCTAAATGATGACTCTAGGAATACACTGCAACCACCTACTTTTCGCTCATATTAGGATCGTGAGGACGAGGTTAGATGAATTATAGCACACGCAGAGATATTTAAACAATTATTCTTCCCGCGCTCCATACGTGAATGGAATGGGAAGAAAAGCTAATAACTGGTACACTGGGACATACTCCCTGCCATGCACTTCACAGTTATTTCCAAAGTAGAGATGTAGATGTAGAACTGTTAATGGAGAAACCAACGTTCTGGTCACCGTTAAAATAGCCTTCTTCTGGGTCTACTGGCGTACCCAGAAGTAACAATGGCCGAAACGTTGGTTTCCCAGCAGATGATTTTTAACTTATAACACAGTATCACACTCAGAAAAATTTCAAGTCTACTTAAAGTTCCTATTTCTTCTTCCTGTATTTCAATTCCTTTCCAAATTACTCATTATTTTCTTTCACATTTTGCTCAACATACAGACTGAATTACGTACTGGATAGACTACAACCCTGACTCTATGACCTCCGTTTCACGTCTGATTCTGCACAAACTGCAAATAACTTTTCATTGTCTGCATTTTATGTCTGCCAGCTTCAAAATTTCAAAGTCTTTAGCCCAGTAAGCATTGCAAAAACTTCCTTAAAATCTACGAATGCTATAGATATAGGTTTGCATTTCTTCGACCTACCTTCTAGGATGCGTCGTACGTCGTGAAAACAGTACTGTCTCGCATATTCCTACATGTCTTAGAAAACCAAACTGATCTCCCTCGAGGTCGGCAGCTACCAGTTTTTTCATTCATCTGTAAATAATTTGAGTCAATATTTTGCAACCATGACTTAGTAAAATGTCAGCATCTACCTTCTTTGAATTTGAAATTATTACATTTCTGCTGAAGTCTAATGCTTTTTCGCATGTCTCGTATACCTTTCGCGGCAGGTGGAATAATTTTTTCATGAGTGGGTCTCCCGAAGAGCTCAGTACAATAGTGTGAAGCGCAATCAGTCTCTTATTTGTGTTGTTGAACACGATAAACACAATTTACATAAGAGGAGGGAATATGAGTGAACCCGAGCAAACACTTAGCCTGTTGCAAACGTAAAAAATGTATGCTCTGTTTTCACACCTAAAAAAAATTGAACTATTGTCCACTACTTTTTTTTTACTTCTTACCCACAAAGAATTAGAAGTTTTCTCAAGCTTCTGATGAAACTGCAAGGTGACATTTGCTACAAGTAAGTATGAAATTTGTGTAGAAATATGTGATATTTGTAGTATGCGTATTAATGAATGTCTGAACGACGAACCGGAGGTGGCGCCCCAATAAATTATGCGAATCGATTAATTCCTTTTGCAAAAGTTTTTAAATGGGCTAAAGTACATGCTCAGCTAATAGCACCCTTTGTACATGCACCGTTCGGATTTTACGAGCAGAAACAGACAACCTCAAGTAACTCTGACTGGAGCGAGACTGATGGTTCAAATTTGGTCCACCAGCGTGTGGGATCTTGGTTTAAGTAAGTTTTACTCGTTTGAAAAATCTTGCTTCGTCTTGATTTTACGTGCAAAAACAAAACAAAAAAGTTTTTATGGAAGGTTTTTGAAGCACGCCGCTACTATACCTCAAACTAGTACCAATCAGTTCAAACTTTGCTAGCAGGTAGATAAATGGATAAAGTCAAAACTACATTTTTAAATCCAATACTCTTTATCCGTTGTCAAGATACGATACTTTAAAGTCGTACTAGATGTAGCATGTAAAATTCGTTCTTACGTGAACTGAATGTGCAAAAACGGTTTAAAGTCAATCAAATAAAAAAAAATGCAATCTTACGATAATACTGAAATCTCACTTTCAAACATCTAGCTTCATTCGGATTCTAGTGGTAAATCACGTTTGTGTGTTTTTTACGCGCTCCATTGGTATGTTTCAGAATTTTGCGAATCGGTTCAAATTTTGTAAGAAGGTAGACAAATACGTGTAGTAATTGATGGTCATCCTGTTTTGTGAAAGCTTTATTCCTTGACACGATGTAAGCAACATGGTTCTAAAAGCAATAAAAAAGCGTAATCCGGATCAGTTGTCGCCCGAGTCAACAAAAATTTACATCTGTTGCTGAGCTATGGCGGTCTAATGTAAACAACTATGGTAGAGCACAGGGTGGGAATCAGAATTAAAATTGCTTGTATCACAGCACCGAAAAGGCGAATATGTCCTGGGCAACGTTAGGAATGTAAATGAAGGGAGCTAACTTTTCAATTTGTCTTGCAGGCATTTAAATCAAAATCTCTTGCCTTAATCGCACTTTTTTTGCGAGTTAACACTTCTTCCCCAGTGCAGTGAGCTGTCTTAGCTGCAAGATGTTGGTACACCTGCACATTGCAATTTATGCAGTAAGGTCCCTGATCATGTGCCTGAAATCCAGATGATTCGCCAGCCATAGTAAACAATATACACTGAAGTGCTAAAGAAATTGGTACAGACATGCTAATTCAAATACAGAGATATGTAAACAGGAAGAAAACAGCGCTGCGGTCGGCAACGCCTACATGAGACAACAAGTGTCTGGTGCAGTTGTTAGATCAGTTACTGCTGCTACAATGGCAGGTTATCAAGATTTAAGTGAGTTTAAACGCGGTGTTACAGTCGGTTCGAGCTTTGTGGACATCTGCACTGAATGGATCGTTAGCCGTGGTCACCATTATTATACAGTGGTGCCCGTTGTAGTATCCACGCTCATATTTTATTCAAAATAATATTCACGACGGCATTGTATGTGGAATGTGACTAAACTTTGATACTATTCTCGTAATACTAATAAAAAGGACTTCACCGTTAGTAAAATTATAAATAATTATTGTCAATGACATAATTTAATATTTTGTAAGAAACTGTAAGATAATACCCATGTAAAATATAATGAAAATCTTAATCTTTTATTATTTATGAATTTGTAGAAAAATTCTTCTTCTTCTTGTAAGAACTATAGTACTCAAAGGACATGCTTGATGTCTCATAACACAAAGGTTTGTAAAAAACTATACTAAAATATTTTTATGTTGCTAACCGATATTTGAAAATAGAGTTTATGAATTATTGAAATGAGTCTTCATTATTTGGACTTTTATTTCATTGTAATTCTCGTCCTATGTAAGTATTAAGTTTTCTGCTCAGCTACCAAAGAGCGCAGGCATTAGCGCTATGATGTGCAGCGCAGCTTACTGGTAAATGGTGAATATTACTGTCTCTTGTAACATTGAAAAATATTTTCAAATGTTAATGCATATAGTGAAGGTGAGAAAACATTTAGTAAATATTATTTATTACCAGTAAAACACAGTCTGAAGCAGAATCTAGCCGCCATGTTAGTGAAATATTGCAGCGGCAGTTTTAAATTGATTTTCTATACAGATTTAAATGTTGTTGGTTAAAGTTGCAGTTTGACAGAGTACTGAAAGAGCTAAGTCGAAACAAGGCCCCGGGAGTAGACAACATTCCATTAGAACTACTGACAGCCTTGGGAGAGCCAGGCCTAACAAAACTCTACCATCTAGTGAGCAAGTTGTATGAGTCAGGCGTAATACCCTCAGGCTTCAAGAAGAACATAATAATACCAATCCCAAAGAATTCAGATGTTGACAGATTTAAAAATTATGAGACTATCAGTTTAATAAGTCACGGCTGCAAAATACTAACACGAATTCTTTACAGACGAATCGAAAAACTGGTAGAAGCCGCCCTCGGGGAAGATCAATTTGGATTCCGTAGAAATGTTGGAACACGTGAGGCAATACTGACCCTACGACTTATCTTAGAAGAAAGATTAAGGAAAGGAAAACCTAGTTTCTAGCATTTGTAGACTTAGAGAAAGCTTTTGACAATGCTGACTGGAATACTCTCTTTCAAATTCTAAAGGTGGCAGGGGTCAAATACAGGGAGCGAAAGGCTATTTACAATTTGTACAGATGGCAATTATAAGAGTCGAGGGACATGAAAGGGAAGCAGTGGTTGGGAAGGGAGTGAGACAGGGTTGTAGCCTCTCCCCGTTGCTATTCAATCTGTATATTGAGCAAGCAGTAAAGAAAACGAAAGAAAAGTTCGGAGTAGGTATTAAAATCAATGGAGAAGAAATAAAAACTTTGAGGTTCGCCGATGACATTGTAATTCTGTCAGAGACAGCAAAGGACTTGCAAGAGAAGTTGAACGGAAAGGACAGTGTCTTGAAATGAAGGTATAAGATGAATATCAACAAAAGCAAAACGAGGATAATGGAATGTCGCCGAATTAAATCGGGTGATGCTGAGGGAATTAGATTAGGAAATGAGACGCTTAAAGTAGTAAAGGAATTTTGCTATTTGAGAAGCAAAGTAACTGATGATGGTCTAAGTAGAGAGGATATAAAATGTAGAATGGCAATGGCAAGGAAAGCGTTTCTGAAGAAGAGAAATTTGTTGACATCGAGTATAGATTTAAGTGTCAGGAAGTCGTTTCTGAAAGTATTTGTATGGAGTGTAGCCATATATGGAAGTGAAACGTGGAAGATAAATAGTTTAGACAAGAAGAGAATAGAAGCTCGAAATGTGGTGCTACAGAAGAATGCTGAAGATTAGATGAATAGATCGTATAACTAATGAGGCGGTATTGAATAGGATTGGAGAGAAGTTTGTGGCACAACTTGACTAGAAGAAGGGATCGGTTGGTAGGACATATTCTGAGGCATCAAGGGATCACCAATTTAGTATTGGAGGGCAGTGTGGAGGGTAAACATCGTAGAGGGAGACAAAGAGATGAATACACTAAACAGATTCAGAAGGATGTAGGTTGCAGTAAGTACTGGGAGATGAAGAAACTTGCACAGGATACAGTAGCATGGAGAGCTGCATCAAACCAGTCTCTGGACTGAAGACCACAACAACAACAACAATTGTGTACTAGTGGCCGTGGACCCAATCTGAGGTAGTAAATTCTAGTTAGACTGAATACATCGAACTTCTAATAAGGCAAACAGCATCTTCCGTGATATAAAGTCTTATCTACTGACATAAGAAGCCTGGTGATTTCGTAACAACTTTTATGAAATATTTTGACAGGAAAATACATTAGTGTTACGTACGTGTGGTACTGTGTGGAAAAACTGTTCATGTTGCTTAAAGAAAAGTGTTGACATCTCGAGATAACAGTAGCGTTAATTTTGATAGATCATCTGCAACTAGCAAAGAGTCTTTTAAATAACAGCATTGAAAATACAAAAAATCATTAATCTTGTTTAGTTCAGATTACTTATCATACATTCATCTTGTTTGGTGGTTATAATTGATTACGTTTGTCAATGAACATTGTGGCATTTACACGGGTTGACAGACAACGTTGCTACACGTTCCCAGGTGGAGATTTCTTTACCAAAATTACGTTCATTAGCCGGGAAAAGCAGTGATTACAGAAAACCTCATGTTACATTGATAATAAGTAACTAAGTGTATTGTAACCTTGAACTTGTACAACACAACACACGCACAATTACACCACAAATTGCGTGGCCCCTCCCGCCGGAGGTTCAAGTCCTTCCTCAGGCATTGGTGTGTGTGTTCTCCTTACGGTAAGTCAATTTAAATAGTGTGTAAGTCGAGGGACCGATGACGTCAGTAGTTTGGTCCCTTAGGAATTCACACACATTTGAATTACACCACACATCACATCGTTCTTTCGGACATGTCCGAAACAGACACCACATATATAATTACCAACGATCCCTGCAGTGCAGACGCACACTAAGCTTTAACTCTTACGATAATCAGCGAGGTGCTCTGACTAATGAAGCTAATGAAGAGAGACAACATCAGCACTGTGTGATAAAGGTTGAGAATTTGAGTCTCACGGGAGACGTGCTAGGGTAATCCGTGCGGTTGTGGTGACCACTAAGTCCGGATGGTATAAGAGATCAGCGCATATGCCTGGTCAGCAGGAGACCCGGATTTGAATACCGCTCCGGCATAAATTTTTATCTCGCTCCATTTATATAAATTAATGTTCACCGACAGCTAATGTCCTCAATTTCTTTGTGTGTCAAAAAGCCTCAGCGCTCCCGTGCGTCGGCACAAACTGCTGGGCAAGTGCCGCTCAAGCGAAGGTGTGCTGCTGCACCTGTAGTTGCATTCGGACTCTCAGCCGCCGCCGCCGCGACACTGGATTCCTTACAGCTGCCAGCACTGGACACGAAATCACACTTTAATTACAGCAGGTCCAGCGGCTCTGTCCCTCAAAACTGGCTGAGTGCTCGTCACGAATGCACAATGGCGACACTAAGGTGACAAGCAACAAACGAAAGTGCTACGAACCGTACTACACTCTTGGATGTGCAAATGATTTGCTTTTTGTCGCAATACCACAAAGCTGTCCAAGTTTTATTCGGAAGCCACTACACATCCTCCATATAGTGCCGACCTCTCCCCAATTGATTTCCGTATTTTTGGAGCCCTGAAGAAAGCCGTTTATGGTTGTGATTTGCTTCGGACGAGGAGACGCACGCCTGGGTACAATCCTGGTTTCGCAGACAACCGCAAATATTTTTCCATTAAGGCTTTGACCATCTTCTCTCAAAGACGGATAAATGTGTTACCAGTTATGGCGATTACTTTTCAGGTAGTAAGCACTTTACTACTGTTTAGGTTTCAGTACATCAATCGGTAAAAGCGAAATCCTTATAGGATCAGTTTGTTGTCCGTGTGATTGTCTGTCTGTCTGTCCGACCGTGGTCTATTTTTCCATCTATTAAGACCCCTTTTTCTCAGGACGGGTAGACGTATCAAGTTGAATTCTGTAGGTGCTTAGCGGTGTAATAAATGAGTAATGAATGTAAGCTTCTAAGTCAATCCAACCAAAAAATACGGCTGTTTAGGTCATATGTTTTGATACGCGCAAACTCAATCATCGGAACGTATGGGATACTTCCCATTGACCTAGAGTCATGAAATTTGGCAAGAACCAAGGTTTCAGAATACAAGTAAAGAAAAAAAATCCGAAAATTGTTAATGTGTAATTATATCAAAAGAAAAATAGTTCTTTTGCCATTGAAAATAAAATTATCAGTAGTTCAGCATTCAGGATGACTCGTTTGCAATGGTAAAAGTCAAACATCAGGCAAGGAATGACTCTAATGCTAGTATGACGCGATTCGGATTACTGCGGTAGGTATGGCGTTTCGAGACATTCTCATACTGGTCTGCGTGCAGTAATCGCTCCTGGATATCTGATGCTGGATAAATTCCGAAACGCCTCATATGAGCGATAACATCATTCCTTGCCTGATGTTTGACTTTTACCAGGCAGCCTGGATGGAGAACTAGTGATTATAATAATAATGGTTCCCTACCTCCAGCATGAATTATCTACATCTACATCCAGACTCCGCAAGCCACCTGACGGTGTGTGGCGGAGGGTACCCTGAGTACCTCTATCGGTTCTCCCTTCTATTCCAGTTTCGTATTGTTCGTGGAAAGAAGGATTGTCGGTATGCTTCTGTGTGAGCTCTAATCTCTCTGATTTTATCCTCATGGTCTCTTTGTGAGATATACGTAGGAGGGAGCAATATATTGCTTGACTCTTCGGTGAAGGTATGTTCTCAAAACTTTAACAAAAGCTCATACCGAGCTACTGAGCGTCTCTCCTGCAGAGTCTTCCACTGGAGTTTATCTATCATCTCCGTAACGCTTTCGCGATTACTAAATGATCCTGTAACGAAGCGCGCTGCTCTCCGTTGGATCTTCTCTATCTCTTCTATCAACCCTATACTGCTGAGCAGTATTCAAGAACTGGGCGAACAAGCGTACTGTAACCTATTTCCTTTGTTTTCGGATTGCATTTCCTTAGGACTCTTCCAATGAATCTCAGTCTGGCATCTGCTTCACCGACGATCAACTTTATATGATCATTCCATTTTAAATCACTCCTAATGCGTACTCCCAGATAATTTATGGAATTAACTGCTTCCAGTTGCTGACCTGCTATTTTGTAGCTAAACGATAAGGGATCTATCTTTCTATGTATTCGCAGCACATTACACTTGTCTACATTGAGATTCAATTGCCATTCCCTGCACCATGCGTCAATTCGCTGCAGATCCTCCTGCATTTCAGTACAATTTTCCATTGTTACAACCTCTCGATACACCACAGCATCATCTGCAAAAAGCCTCAGTGAACTTCCGATGTCATCCACAAGGTCATTTATGTATATTGTGAATAGAAACGGTCCTACGACACTCCCCTGCGGCACACCTGAAATCACTCTTACTTCGGAAGACTTCTCCCCATTGAGAATAACATGCAGCGTTCTGTTATCTAGGAACTCTTCAATCCAATCACGCAATTGTTCTGATAGTCCATATGCTCTTACTTTGTTCATCAAACGACTGTGGGGAACTGTATCGAACGCCTTGCGGAAGTCAAGAAACACGGCATCTACCTGTGAACCCGTGTCTATGGCCCTCTGAGTCTCGTGGACGAATAGTGCGAGCTGGGTTTCACACGACCGTCTTTTTCGAAACCCATGCTGATTCCTACAGAGTAGATTTCTAGTCTCCAGAAAAGTCATTATACTCGAACATAATACGTGTTCCAAAATTCTACAACTGATCGACGTTAGAGATATAGGTCTATAGTTCTGCACATCTATTCGACGTCCCTTCTTGAAATCGGGGATGACCTGTGCCCTTTTCCAATCCTTTGGAACGCTACGCTCTTCTAGAGACCTACGGTACACCGCTGCAAGAAGGGTACTCTGTGTAAAATCGAACTGGTATCCCATCAGGTCCAGCGGCCTTTCCTCTTTTGAGCGATTTTAATTGTTTCTCTATCCCTCTGTCGTCTATTTCGATATCTACCATTTTGTCATCTGTACAATCTAGAGAAGGAACTACAGTGCAGTCTTCCTCTGTGAAACAGCTTTGGAAAAAGACAGTTCGTATTTCGGCCTTTAGTTTGTCATCCTCTGTTTTAGTACCATTTTGGTCACAGAGTGTCTGGACATTTTGTTTTGATCCACCTACCGCTTTGACATCAGACCAAAATTTCTTAGGATTTTCTGCCAAGTCAGTACATAGAACTTTACTTTCGAACGCCTCTCGCATAGCCCTCCTCACACTACATTTCGCTTCGCGTAATTTTTGTTTGTCTGCAAGGCTTTGGCTATGTTTATGTTTGCTGTGAAGTTCCCTTTGCTTCCGCAGCAGTTTTCTAACTCGGTTGTTGTACCACGGTGGCTCTTTTCCATCTCTTACGATCATGCTTGGCACATACTCATCTAACGCATATTGTACGATGGTTTTGAACTTTGTCCACTGATCCTCAACACTATCTGTACTTGAGACAAAACTTTTGTGTTGAGCCGTCAGGTACTCTGTAATCTGCTTTTTGTCACTTTTGCTAAGCAGAAAAATCTTCCTTTTTTAATATTTCTATTTACGGCTGAAATCATCGATGCCGTAACCGCTTTATGATCTCTGATTCCCTGTTCTGCGTTAACTGTTTCAAATAGTTCGGGTCTGTTTGTCACCAGAAGATCTAATATGTTATCGCCACGAGTCGGTTCTCTGTTTAACTGCTCAAAGTAGTTTTCAGATAAAGCACTTAAAAAAATTCCACTGGATTCTTTGTCCCTGCCACCCGTTATGAACGTTTGAGTCTCCCAGTCTATATCCGGAAAATTAAAATCTCCATCCAGAACTATAACATGGTGGGGAAATCTACTCAAAATATTTTCCAAATTATCCTTCAGGTGCTCAGCCACAACAGCCGCTGAGCCAGGGGGCCTATAGAGACATGCAATTACCATGTCTGAGCCTGCTTTAACCGTGACCTTCACCCAAATCATTTCACATTTCGGGTCTCCGTCAATTTCCTTCGATACTATTGCACTTCTTATCGCTATAAACACGCCTCCCCCTTCACTGTCCAGCCTGTCTCTGCGGTATACATTCCAATCTGAGTTTAGGATTTCATTACTGTTTACGTCTAGTTTCAGCCAACTTTCTGTCGCTAGTACTATATGGGCGTTGTGACCGTTTATTAATGAGAGCAGTTCTGGGACCTTTCTATAGACGCTCCTGCAGTTTACTATTAGCACATTAATATTGTTATTCCCTGTTGCATTTTGCCTACTCCTACCTTGCCGCGTCTCAGGAGGCGTCTTGTCGGGCCTAGGGAGGGAATTCTCTAACCAAAAAAACCCCCATGTGCACTCCACACGTACTCCGCTACCCTTGTAACCGCTTCCGGCATGTAGTGCACGCCTGACCTATTCAGGGGGACCCTACATTACTCCACACGATAGCGGAGGTCGAGAAATTTGCACCCCAGATCTCCGCAGAATCGTCTGAGCCTCTGGTTTAAGCCTTCCACCCGGCTCCAAACCAGAGGACCACGATCGGTTCTGGGAACGATACTACAAATAGTTAGCTCTGATTCCACCCCGCGAGCGAGGCTTTCCGCCTTCACCAATTCCGCCAACCGCCTGTACGAACGGAGGATGACCTCTGAACCCAGACGGCAGGAGTCATTGGTGCCGACATGAGCAACAATTTGCAGTCGGGTGCACCCAGTGCTCTCTATCGCCGCCGGCAGGGCCTCCTCTACATCTCGGATGAGACCCCCCGGCAAGCAGACAGAGTGAACACTGGCCTTCTTCCCCGACCTTTCCGCTATTTCCCTAAGGGGTTCCATCACCCGCCTAACGTTGGAGCTCCCAATAACTAATAAACTCCTCCCCCCGCGGGCCTGCTCGGACCTTGCTGAAGGAGCAGCCACATGTCCACTCACAGGCAGAGCGGGCGATGCCACACGGCCAGCCTCCACATTTACCCTCCGCCTCGTGCACCGCGAACGTCGCTGTACCCGCCACTCCCCTTGGGGAGAGGGTGGCCCAACCGCGCCCGGTACCCGCGAAGATGTCTCAACAGCAGGGACAGTGATTGAAGCATGTAATACTTGAGGTGTACCATGCGACGCACCAGACTCCCTACTGCCGCTACACTCCGAGGCAGCAGCCTGAAGACGGCTGACCGGGGCCATCAACACATCTCACATTTCTGGCCGGGGTGGCCGAGCGGTTCTAGGCGCTACAGTCTGGAACCGCGCGACCGCTACGGTCGCAGGTTCGAATCCTGCCTCCGGCATGGATGTGTGTCATGTCCTTAGGTTAGTTAGGTTTAATTAGTTCTATGTTCTAGGGGACTGATGACCTTAGAAGTTAAGTCCCATAGTGCTCAGAGCCATTTGAACCATTTTTTATCTCACATTCATATTATTGAAATTAAAACATCCTCGAAAATCTTGCATTCCCTGGAACCAACATCTTTCCAGCATCAATGTCTACAAGCGGCAAAAATATTAGATATTTTCGAGTCCCTAAATGGGTGAACTGTGTTTTGTTATGAACTCCCATTGCGCAAGTCCTAGTGGCATCAGACCAATTTATTTTCCATTCTATTGTTTTCATTTGGTTGGCCTTTATACATTCGTCGAACAGGCTAGCAAAACTGCAGGCGTAAATTACTGGCGTCAGTATGTTGTAAGATTCAGGAACAAGTTTTGCGTTCAAATATAACGACATGTATAAAGAAAGGTGACGTGCTCTGAAGGATTCAACGCGGTTTTCAAAAGCAATGCTCGTTTGAAACACAACTCTCTCTGTTCGTCTACCAGATCCAGAAAGCAATAAATATCGGAACCTAAGTTGATGCCGTATTCTTTGACTTAGCGTAGGCGTTCGGTACAGTTCTGCACTGCCGTCTAGTGGCAAAATACGACCGTATTTAATATCAAACCAGCTGTATCTTTAGTCTGGAGTGTTCCCAGTAGAAAGAACAGAAATCCGCAGACATAGAAGTAGCTTCGGCGTACCGTCACATAGTGTTAAAGCATCTTTTATTTTTGCAATATACACAATAAGTTTGTTTGCATGACTATCTTCCGCAGCAGCTGTTAAAATGAATTATTATTGGTTTATCTGTCTTAAGCTTACAGGAATTAATGAAAGGAAAACTTACACCAGCAGAGTATTATAGTGAGTGCTGAGTCAGAAACAGACCCTCAGTTCTATCTCCAAGAGGGAGCTGAAGTGTAAAAAACGCAAATAGACCGCAAGAAAAAATTCAAAAAGGGTAAAGTTGCCAAGTGTATATGTGTACTGAGGGCTCTTTCGACTTCAGCCTCTGCTAACCAAGAAGGAAGAGGCAGTGGTTAGAACGTTATGCAAACAAGATGCAGAAACACCGTACATAACTGCACACCCACTTTATAAACAAAAAGTTGTTTTTAATCTAAAATAACGAAAAATATACAAACATATGTATCCAATTTGCAGAATGACCACAGAAGATACTTTCAAATATAAGCAAAACGCGTCTGCTGTAAAACTCCCTTTAATTCAGTGCAGAAAGCTTAAGACGGAGAAACCAATAATAATTGACTGTACACTGATCACCCACCACCAACCTGCTACCGATATAAATCCTTCCACGTGATAGCAGCGCCACCTGGCTAGGAATGACTGCTAGTAAGACACACGCACTGTGCATGCAGCCTCAGTGCGTCTCGAACGGGGAAGGTGCACCATCTCTCTGAGTCAGACCGAGGGCAGATTGTGATGGCCCGGAGTCTTGCCGCGAGCATTTATTAAACTACACAACTGTCCGGGTGTTCGAGTAGTGCTGTGCTGAGAGTTTTCAACACGTGGCGAAACCGAGGTGAATCAACATTCAGACGTCGTGAGGCTGGGCCGCCACGTCTCACTGCAGATGTCGGACGTCGTAGGCTGGGCAGACTGGTGAAACAGGATCGGCAGCTAACTGTGGCGGAACTAACATCATACTTTTATCCTCGATAGGGTACAAGTGTGCCTGAACGCACAGTGCACCGAAAACTAACGATGGGTCTCCGCAGCACACAACCCGTGCATATGACAGTGTTAACACCACGACAACGACAACTACGACTGAAATGGGCTTATGTCCATCGGCACTGGATGTTGTTGCAGTGACAGAGCGTTGCATGGTCTGAATAATCCCGATACCTTTTCCATCATGCCGATGGGGGCGCGAGTCCGTCGTCTTCCGGGGGAATAGCTCCTTGGTACCTTTTACTGCAGGATGGAGACAAGTTGGCGGCCTCCATTATACTCTGGAGAACATTCACATGGACACCCATACGTCCGGTGGAGCTTGTACAAGGCACCATGAAGGCCAAGGAGTATCGTACACTGGTTGCACACCACGTACACCTCTTCATGACAACCGCGTTTCCCGATGTCAGTGGCAATTTTCAGCAAGATAATTTGCCTCGTCACAAGGCAAGGGGTGTCATGGTTCGAGGAACACAGTGATGTGCTGGCCCCCGCAGCTCGCCAGATCTGAAGCCGATCGAACACATCTGGGATGTGATTGAACGTGGCGTCAGAGCTCATCACCCCCTCCCCGGAATTTAAGGAAATTAGGTGACGTGTGTGCAGGTGTGGTGCCGACTCCCTCTAGCGACCTACCGAAATCTCATTGCTTCCATGTCACGAAGCGTTGCCTCTGTTATTTGTGACAAAGATAGACACACCGGCTATTAGTGAGTGGTCATAATGTTCTGGCTGATCAGTGTATATGTAAACGACCTACTGGATAATGCCTGAAGTTCCATGAAGCGTTTCGCGGATGATGCTGTCGAGTACAAAGAAGTAACAACTTCCGAAAGTTCTAGTGAAATGCAGGAAGAAACGCACAGAATCGACGCTTGGTGCAGAGACTGGCAGTTGACCTTCAACATAAACCAACGTAACGTAATAAAATTTTCTCGAGTTATCAGCCGAGTACTGTCAACGCCTTTTCACAACTTTTCATTGAGTATCGTACGCATCGTCTTCAGACGAAAATTATAGGTACGAAACTTACTGAAATGCTGGGACAAGACGACGCCGACTGAGCAGTGCTGCGACTCGCATTGGTGCTGTTTGTAGGTTTCCGCCCTCTGTTGGAGGCCAGATGAATAGTTTAGTTGGCATGGTTGCGGTTGGTTGTCTTCTTCTTGCGTTGGCGGGCACCACTCGGTTTCTCGAGCGTTGCCTGTCCGCTAGTGGTAGCAGCGGTGGTTATCGATATGTAGTAACTGTTGCCCTATCTTTGGGGCGACGTCGTTGTTTTTCCGGACCGTGTGAGTCTGCCAATTCGGTTGGGGACTCGGGAGGAGCCAGGTCCGCGCAGTGCCAGAACACTCTGGGACCGCTGGCGGCATTTCATGGACTGCGGCATGGAACGGCTGTGGTCACGAGGGTGCACGACATCGTCGTAAAACGGATCCAGCAAGCCTTAAGATGGGTGCATCTCAATCCACTTAGAGAAACCTCCACCATTGTGATATCTCGCGATTCTCCAGTGACTTGGGTTCGTGTTGCTGCTAGCAACGTCGCCGAGGCGAATAGCAGCGAGTGGAGTGCTTGGGGAAGGCGGATCTGCGTTTTGATAGCTTTCTTGATTGCACGCCGGTTAATGATTCTTCTACTCTGGTGGTACTGGTTCGTTTCTCGTTCTGGGCGCTCGAAACACAGTATTCTTGGGACGTAGAGCAGACCGCCGGTTCCGGCTTTGGCGTATTGTTCCATCGCTGCATTTGGTTTGTCGGACGTCAGGTAGCTTCAGCAAGATTATCATTAGTATTCGATTGACTGCCACTAGTCTGAGTTACCATTTTGTTAAGTGAATGCAACTTTTGGCTGTCTCTCACATCGCTCGCGAAAGTGTTTGTTGCCAGACCTTCTCAGAGGTCGATTCCTGGAGCATCGTCTGTGACTGGTCCTTGTGATTTATTATTGTAATATTTACTACCATGCCTTGTAAAGCCCACATTAAAGGTTATTTATGTCTAGTTAATAGTCTTGGCCGCCTTCTGGAATAAATCTAGCAGTGTAAGGATTGTGTTACAAGGTTTACCATCATTTTATTTGTTTGGTGGTCAGTTGCTTGTTTCTTTTAATTACCCTTTGCTTGTATTTGCTGTTTACAGCAGGTTTCTAAATTATTTTATATAACTGACGTTCCTAGAGTGTAAGACATTCAGCCGTGATTGTGGTCATCTGCTTTAAAAAAATAATTTGGTATTTGTATTTTAGCAGTAAGCCTTAAAACCTTATTTACTGCCCTTCCTGGCGTCTGATAATTTCTGCTGTGTTTGTGGCCACTTACCTTTTAATATTTCAGTACCTGTAAGTTGCAAGTTTGGACAAGAAGACAATAGAAGCTTTCGAAATGTGGTGCTACAGAAGAATGCTGAAGATTAGATGGGTAGATCACATAACTAATGAGGAAGTATTGAATAGGGTTGGGGAGAAGAGAAGTTTGTGGCACAACTTGACCAGAAGAAGGGATCGATTGGTAGGACATGTTCTGAGGCATCAAGGGATCACAAATTTACTATTGGAGGGCAGCGTGGAGGGTAAAAATCGTAGGGGGAGACCAAGAGATGAATACACTAAGCAGATTCAGAAGGATTTAGGTTGCAGTAACTACTGGGAGATGAAGAACTTGCACAGGATAGAGTAGCATGGAGAGCTGCATCAAACCAGTCTCAGGACTGAAGACCAAAACAACAACAACAAGTTGTAAATTGCAGCGAGTTCTTAAACATTCTTAATTTATTGCCATTCCTGGCGATAAGGCCTTCAGCCGTTATCACTGTGGCTAGTTTCTTTTAACACTATTTGTATCTGTATTTTATGGTGATTTGCTAAATTGTAACGCACTGAAAACACTACTATTTACACAGTTGTTTAGTTCTTCATTAATAACGTGTGGTTTTTTATTTATCGTTCAGTCTGGAATTACTGTTATAAAAATAAATGTGTGTAACTGTAAAAGGCAACAAATAGTAACTGATTACGGCCCCGTCTACAATCGTAACAGAATCCTGCCTTCCCTTGCCCACCAGGTTTCACTAACATTCGACTGATCGATCGCCCGAGAACATTTTATAATACGCCGAGAAAGACATCAATCACACAAATGTGACGTTCTTAGCATAAATAGGCGGAAAGACCTATAGTTGTACGACTACATAACTACAGGACAATTACTGGAAGCATCCATCTAGAAGTATGACCACGGAGCAACTGAAAATGGAACGACCACATATACTAATCACAGATACGTCAGCTGTCACACAGAATTATTAGAAGGACCCGCAGAAAGTGTAGTCCCTACATAGTGGAGGTACCTTACAAAATCTTCGTGCGACCAATACTTAACATATTGATCGGCAGTCTGGCACCTGTACCGGATAGGAACAACGGAATAAATTGAGAATATCCAAAGAATAGTAGCGTGTTTCGTTATAAGTTCATCTGGTAAGCATAAAAGCGTCATTAAGATGCTCACCCAACTCCTGTGGCAGGCCCTCGAAAGAGGCATTCTGCATGGCCGTGTGGTTTACTGTTAATTCCTAGAAGAGTCAGCTATTATATTTCTTGTTCCTACGTACACTGGGTGGTCCACTGGTAGCGACCGGGCCAAATATCTCACGAAATGAGTATCAAACGAAAAACTACAAAGAACGAAATTCGTCTAGCTTGAAGGGGGAAACAAGATGGCACTATGGTTGGCCCGCTAGATGGCGCTGCCATAGGTCAAACGGATATCAACTGCGTTTTTTAAAAATAGGAACCCCCATTTTTATTACATATTCGTGTAGTACGTAAAGAAATATGAATGTTTTAGTTGGACCACTTTTTTGCTTTGTCATAGATGACGCTGTAATAGTCACAAACATATGGCTCAAAATTTTAGACGAACAGTTAGTAACAGGTAGGTTTTTTAAATTAAAATACAGAACATAGGAACGTTTGAACATTTTATTTCGGTTGTTCCAATGTGATACATGTACCTTTGTGAACTTATAATTTCTGAGAACGCATGCTGTTACGGAGAGATTATCTGTAAATACCACATTAATGCAATAAAAGCTCAAAATGATGTCCGTCAGCCTCAATCCATTTGGCAATACGTGTAACGACATTCCTTTCAACAGCGTGTAGTTCGCCTTCCGTGATGTTCGCACATGCACTGACAATGCGCTGACGCATGTTGTCAGGCGTTGTCGGTGGATAACGATAGCAAATATCCTTCAACTTTTCCCACAGAAAGAAATCCGGGGACGTCAAATCCGGTTAACGTGCGGGCCATGGTATGGTGCTTCGACGACCAATCCACCTGTCATGAAATATGCTATTCAATACCGCTATGTGCCGGACATCCATCATGTTGGAAGTACATCGCCATTCTGTTATGCAGTGAAACATCTTGTAGTAACATCGGTAGAACATTACGTAGGAAATCAGCATACAGTGCACCATTATATTGCCATCGATAAAATGGGGGCCAATTATCCTTCCTCCCATAATGCCGGACCATACATTAACCCGCCAAGGTCGCTGATGTTCCACTTATAGCAGCCGTCGTGGATTTTCCGTTGCCCAATAGTGCATATTATGCCGGTTGACGTTACCGCTGTTCGTGAATGACGCTTCGTCGCTAAATAGAACGCGTGCAAAAAATCTGTCATCGTCCCGTGATTTCTCTTGTGCCCAGTGGCAGAACTGTACACAACGTTCAGAGTCGTCGCCATGCAATTCCTGGTGCATAGAAACATGGTACGAGTGAAACCGATGTTGATGTAGTATTCTCAACACCGACGTTTTTGAGATTCCCGATTCTCGCCCAATTTGTCTGCTAATGATGTGCGGATTAGCTGCGACAGCAGCTAAAACATCCACTTGGGCATCATCATTTGTTGCAGGTCGCGGTTGACTTTTCACATGTGGCTAAACACTTCCTGTTTCCTTAAATAATGTAACTACCCGGCGAACGGTCTGGACACTTGGACGATGTCGTCCAGGATACGGAGCAGCATACATAGCACACGCCCATTGGGCATTTTGATCACAATAGCCATACGTCAACACGATATCGACCTTTTGCGCAATTGGTAAACGGTCCATTTTAACACGGGTAATGTATCACGAAGCGAATACCGTCCGCACTGGCGGAATGTTATGTGATACCACGTACTTATACGTATGTGACTATTAGAGCGCCATCTATCACAAAGCGAAATAGGTAGTCCAACTAAAACATTCATATTACTTTCCGTACTACACGAACATGTAATAAAAAATGGGGGTTTCTATTTAAAAAAACGCAGTTGGTATTCGTTTAATCTATGGTAGGGCCATCTAGCGGGCCAATCATAGCACCATCTGGTTTCCCCCTTCAAAGTAAACGAGTTTCGTTCTTTGTAGTTTTTTCGTTTGATGCTTATTTCGTGAGATATTTGGCCCGGTCACTATCAATGTCCCACCCTGTATATCTCGCGAAGAGATGACGAAGGTAAAAATTAAAGACTTTTAACTCGACACAGAGGCTCACCAACGGTGAGTCTTCCTGCGTACCATTCTCGACTGGAACAGGATATTGCGGAAGTGAAAATGGTAAAGCACCCTCCGCCACATAGACACATAAGGTGGATCGCTGAGTATAACTGTAGATGTAATGTACTTTATGTATAGAATGAAACATTTCACAGTGGGTTTCTCAGTCACAAATCGCATATGACGTTCGTTGCTATGGGAAGATTGTGGTAAGACTTTGTAGGGCAGAGACGTTTTCTCTAGCCTACTGCGGGGCGTATAGATTGAGAATATCCAAGAAGAGTAGCGCGTTTCGGTACAGGTTTCCTTAGTAAGCGTGAAGGCGCCACTAAGATGCTCAACCAACTCATGTCCGAAAGAACAGAAATTACGCATTCGTATAATTTATTCGCCTCGATGGGCAATGGATCCACCTCTTTTAGTGAGGATGCACAATTACGTCTGAGCTCCTGCAGGAATCTCCAAGTAGCAAGGATGGAGAACATGGGCAGGGACTGCGGATAGGAGACGCTCGACGGGAGTCTGGCTCGGCCCAGCTGTGTGCCAAGATGTCGATTAACACTGTGCCTGGGTGGCACAGTAAGTTAACGCATCTGCCTATTATGCGAGAGATTCTGGGTTCCAATCCCGGTTCAGCACACATTTTCACTCTTCGCTGCTGATTCCGCATAAATTCCCGGTGCAGCTGAGGTCAATAGTCCCTTTCCTTTCTCCTAACTTTCGGACACTTCCGCAAAAACAGATACCACGCATTCAAATAAAATAGCTTTTGCCCATTCCTTTGTGTGACACTTTAGTCAGTCATCGAATTCAAGTTTAGGAAACGATCTTCGTGCACAAATCGTAGAAAAATTATACGGAGGGATTTTTGGTTTGCAGCTTGATGAGGTCACTGATAGCAATAGAAGTGATCATTTAATTTGCTATAGACGATTTGTTGATGCAAAATTAACGAAAGCCTTATTTCTGATAAGGAAATAAATACAGGTACCGCAGGCAAAGAATTTTTGGAAATAGTGGACGACTTCGTGACAGAAAATCAAATTAACTGAGCTCAGTTAGTTGGTGTGTGTACCGATGGTGCGCAGTCCATATAGGGTTTCCAGTGGTGTGCAAGTACTTATCGGCGCGAAGTTCCTAGTACTATGTGGACCCAGTGCATTATCCATAGATATGTACTTGCTTCGCCACATTTGATTGTTGATCTGAATCAAGTTCTGCAAACTGTCATAAAAATGAAGAACACTATTAAAACTCCTCCTCAGAAAACTTACTGTATTTAGAAAAATATGACACGATATGATAGTTGAACATACGTTTTCTTCCAGCAGCACTCGTTGGCTTTCCACAGGAAATGTATTACCGTAATTTTTTTAATTTAGACGAGAAGTCTTTTCTTATCTGGAAGAAGAAAATCGCATCAGTGCTAAGTACTTTTTAGGCACTGAAATTTTATTAAAGGTCGCATACTTACGTGATATAAATGGGAAGTTAAACTCACTGAATAAGTCTTTGCAAGGAAGTGAAACTAATTACATTTTAGCTTACTGACTAACTTTCGGCTTTCAAAAAGAAGCTTTTTCTTTGGAATAGAAAAAAAAAGATACTGACGAGAAACGGACAATTTTCCATGTTTGTGGCGTTTCCAAACGTTAATGAGACAGACCTTCCTGCAGATATTTTTTTCTAAAATTAAAGGACATATATCTGAACTTCAGGTTCATTTTCAAAAATACCTGAAAAATGTGATAGGTTTCGGTTGGTTCAAAATCCCTTCAGTAATGGTTCTCCATCTGAGTTCCATACTGCAGAAGAAGAAGAATGACATTTCCAATACTTTGATATTCAGTAATAAAGGACTTTCCCAGCTTGATCAAGAAAGAACTTTCTATCTTTCCGAGAATGGGTTTTGACAGAGACTCTCATTAAAACCAAGAATAAATCGAGACTTAGTGTGAAGAAGGAAATGAGGTTAGCTATATGTCATTTGATGCCAAGATTTTACAAGCTGTTTAACGAGAAGCAAGCTCAAGTGTCCCGCTGAGGGGAGTAGTATTTCATTTGTAACTCTTATTAACTATTTCAGTTTTTCACAACGTATTCTAAGGGGAGCCGCTGAAACAACATAGTTGGTCAGGAAAGCTACGAACTCAAAACAGTTGAAAATTACTGACATAGGCGATAGACTACAACCCGGTCTCAATCCCATCTTAGCTATTGCCATCTTTTCATGTCGTTCAGCTCTTATAAACCTAACACTTGTTCACAATCGTTTGCTCCATGTATTTTATCCCTGCTACCTTTAAAATTTCAAAGAGTATTCTGAAATAAGGAAATATGAATATTAATTTTATATTTATTCCTGAGGAGACCAAATGATAATGACGATGTAATGATGACCTTAAGTACAGGGTATTATCTCTATTCTTTTGCAGCTCAATAAATACTGGAATTATTAAGTGAGAGAGAGTTGGCCATCAAGGTTAGCAATGTTCTACACACTGGGATTGGCAGTGAAAAGTCAGCAGAGCCCAGTAACCTAACAGTTAGGGTTATCACAAAAACTAGTTCCGCTCTGCTAACAGGACTGTTTCGCCCTTATACGAGTCTTTCAGTAGGACTGATGGAGAAAATCCTCTCTCACTTTTTAGCTGGACTTCAAGTAGACAGCAATCGCTTCCGCCATTGCTATGGTCCACTGCCAGGCTAAAATTTTACTTCCATGCTGACTCCTCAGACGTCCAGGGAAACCATCCTTTATGATGAACAATCATTTCAAAGATTTTATCAATCGCGAGTTGTGATAACTCTTTGGAAAATTTAATAACAGGAGTGCTAACGTTGATCATTGCTGAGATTTGAGACCAACCACGCAGTGTCTCGTGTAATGCAGAAGTTGAGAATCGAATTTATTTTAAGAATACATTGGTGAGAATAAATACAGAATAGCCAGAGATGAAAACAAGTCAGCACAGCATGCGCTGCACTGCGTAGGGTCATGCCATGCTCAGTACAGTGGGCACTGCCTTGTGAAACGCCCAGAGCTCACAATAGAGATCAGAAACAGAGCGAGTACGACTCCAGTGTTGAGTGTTGCATACAGTATAAACCAAGGAGCCACTGTTACATCAGCGCTGTCGGGCTTCCATCATTTTGGCTGTCGCTCCGCGAGTATGCGTCTGAGAACTGCGGCGCTGCAGTCGCCTCATACTTGTCAGCTCGTGCTCTCTTACTAAAGGATGCAAGAGCGTAAGGCTAGTCGAGACTTACTGTTAATACAACATCAGTACATGATCTCGGTGCTGTAAAGTAGCACTAACAAAGCGAAACAACCAATTGTAAAGATCGGATGGCCTTTAACAAAGCTGTGTTTTTTGTGACTGTGGTCGATGTCAGTCAAAAATTAATTGATGCAGTGTACAACAAATGTAAATATGCCCCACTAGAGTAGGAATGATGTCTGGAATAAGTCTCACACTACAGTCCATGCTTCAGACAAGATACAATTTTGTCCAACGTAGTTAAAATTATGTTTTCTTTTTTATTCCACCTCCACCACCAGAAAACGTGTGTATATGGTGTCCTAGAAAAACACCGACAAGGTTTAGGGGCAGATTCCTTACAGTAAATCACGAAAAAATGTGAAGTAAACATGCATTCTTAAACGCACATCTTAAGAGCTATGAATACTTGTTTATCTTTGATACTATGAAATACATCTCTTCCACTTCAGGCTGGTTAATTTGCATATTTTAAGAGGAGGTAGTATGGACCAAAAAAAAAGGAAAAAACTCTAGCAAACGTGGGTTCCATTACCTCCAAGCTGCATACCTTAAGAGCTATGAGCACTTACATACATGTTTAGCAGACGAGACCTGTTTCACGCTAGCGAAGATGAACAAGTGCTTCATAGCTCCCAAAATATCCATTTTAGACCCCATGTTTTACTGGACATTTTTTGTTGGTTTAGTTCATATGACGTCCTCCCAACATACGGAAAGCAAAGCACTTGACAGTTGGATAGTTCTGTTTCATAGTATCGAAGATGAAAACATGCTCACAGCTCTTATGGTACGCATATTAGAACCGATGTTAATTACAATTTTTTTTCTTGAAATCGCATAAGGAACCTGTTGTTCAAGCTTGTAGGTGTTTTTGGAACACCCCGTATATACAGGGTGGTCCATTGATCGTGACCGGGCCAAATATCTCACGAAATAAGCGTCAAACGAAAAAACTACGAAGAACGAAACTTGTCTAGCTTGAAGGGGGAAACCAGATGGCGCTATGGTTGGCCCGCTAGATGGCGCTGCCATAGGTGAAACGGATAACAACTGCGTTTTTTAAAAAAATAGGAACCCCAATTTTTTATTACATATTCGTGTAGTACGTACGAAACAGGAATGTTTTAGTTGCACCACTTTTTTCGCTTTGTGATAGATGGCGCTGTAATAGTCACAAACATATGGCTCACAATTTTAGACCAACAATTGGTAATAGGTAGGTTTTTTAAATTAAAATACAGAACTTAGGTACGTTTGAACATTTTATTTCCGTTGTTCCAATGTGATACATTATCCTTCCTCCCATAATGCCGCATCATACATCAACCCGCCAAGGTCGCTGATGTTCCACTTGTCGCAGCCGCCGTGGATTTTCCGTTGCCCAATAGTGGATATTATGCCGGTTTATGTTACCGCTGTTGGTGAATGACGCCTCGTCGCTAAATGGAACGCGTGCAAAAAAATCTGTCACCGTCCCGTAATTTCTCTTGTGCCCAGTGGCAGAACTGTACACGACGTTCAAAGTGGTCGCCATGCAATTTCTGGTGCGTATAAATATGGTACGGGTCCTATCGATGTTGATGTAGCAATCTCAACACCGACATTTTTGAGATTCCCGATTATCGTGCAATTTGTCTGCTACTGATGTGCGGATTAGCCGCGACAGCAGCTAAAACACCTACTTCGGCATCATCATTTGTTGCAGGTCGTGTTCGACATTTCACATGTGGCTGAACACGTCCTGTTTCCTTAAAGAACGTAACTATCCGGCGAACGGTCCGGACACTTGGATGATGCCGTCCAGGATACCAAGCAGCTTATATAGCACACGCCCGTTGGGCATTTTGATCACAATAGCCATACATCAACACGATATCGACCATTTCCGAAGTTGCATAACGGTCCATTTTAACACGCGTAATGTATCACGAAACAAATACCGTCCGCTCTGACGGAATGTTACGTGATACCACGTACTTACGCGTTTGTGCCTATTACAGCGCCATCTATCACAAAGCGAAAAAAGTGGTCCAACTAAAACATTCATATTTCTTTACATACTACACGAATATGTTTTAAAAAATGGGGGTTAGTATTTAAAAAAACGCATTTGATATGCGTTTGACCTATGCCAGCGCCATCTAGCGGGCCAGCCATAGCGCCATCTGGCTTCCCCCTTCAAGCTAGAGAAGTTAAGTTCTTTGTAGTTTTTTCGTTTGATGCCTATTTCGTGAGATATGTGGCCCGGTCACTATCAATGGACCACCCTGTATATTTGTGTGTGTGTGTGTGTGTGTGTGTGTGTGTGTGTGTGTGTGTTATATCGATGTATATCCACATATAAATGTATGTATAAACAGAACAATGTTGACTGCCAACCGATCAGTCATTATATTGGTACACGAGTACAATAATCGTCAAGCCCAATGGTTGTTTATGTCATTTACGTAGGTCGGATACTTCGTGACATTTCAGCTTCCACTTGAGAAAGGTTGTAAAGCCGAAATCATGAGTGTATAATCAAATGAATAGCAATTTACAGAGTAATGTGCGGAATTTCTTACAGAAAGGCTGTGCATGTGATGCTAATGACAAATGTTGAAAATGAGGTGGACTGATAAGGTAAATGATGAGGAGGTTATCTGCAGAATCGGCGAGGAGAGGAATATGTGGAAAACACTGACAAGGACAAGCGACAGGGCGAAAGGACATCTGTTAAGACATCAAGGAATGACTTCCGTGCTACTACAGGGAGGTATAGATGACAAAAACTGTAGAGGAAGGCAGAGATTTGAATACATCCAGCAAATAATTGAGGGCATAGGTTGCAAGTGCTGCTCTGAGATGTAGAGGTTGGCACAGGAGAGGAATTCGTGGCGGGCAGCACCGAACCAGTCACAAGACTGATGACTCAAAACAACTGTGGTGGAAATGCCGGCAATGGGCTGTTTTACTTGGGAACTAGTGTACTGACTCTCCTTTCTGAGCAAGTCGAGTCCTCTTCTGCCTGACAACAGACTCAGGTGGCCAGCAGGAAGAGGTGGAGACTCACGGGTCGAGTCTACGGATACGGCAAATTCAGAGATGGCCTCATAGGACTCGCTAATCAGTTAAGCCGAAATGCTGCACCCCGGTCTTTTATCCTTTTTAATCCGAGCACTTTTTCTCGTTCTTCCTTTCTTACAGTAATGGAGGAAGCCAAGTAAATCAGTGAAGTCTTTCAGGAGCGAGGCGCTGTAATGTGCTTCACGAGATTTTATTTCGTCGCGTAGCTCAGGTAACATCACGACAGGAATTGGGTTGCACGTGCATGCACGCGGCCGCGCCTTACGTCAGACTCCCTTTTCCTCGGCGCGCGCCTCTCCGAAGGGAAGAAGCGGCGGACCTAGTGCGGAAAGGAGCGCGGAGCGGCGGCGGGGAGGGCGGCGAAACAAGCCGCGCCGGCGCCGGCGGCAGGTAACGACCTCGTCCCGCGCCCTCCCAAGACAAACGACGCCGCCCGCCCTGCCACGGGAACAGCCGCGAGCTGCGCCAGCGGAAAGGGGCGAGGCGGCCGCCTAAAAGCCAAATGGTGTACATCACACTTCCCGCCCTCCGAGCTCCCGCTAACGGTCTGCGGCAGAAGCCACCACGCAAATCTTGCGTTTGCCATCTCACCCATCGCGGCAACCCGCAAAGAAGGTGTTTTTAATACGACGGCGGCGCTACATCTCCCAGCAATGTTGCAAATCCACATCACATAAGAATATCCACGAGTCGTTGGGAATCAACGAGTGTAATCCCCCCCATGAACCATGGACCTTGCCGTTGGTGGGGAGGCTTGCGTGCCTCAGCGATACAGGTGGCCGTACCGTAGGTGCAATCACAACGGAGGGGTATCTGTTGAGAGGCCAGACAAACGTGTGGTTCCTGAAGAGGAGCAGCCTTTTCAGTAGTTGCAGGGGCAGCAGTCTGGATGATTGACTGATCTGGCCTTGTAACACTAACCAAAACGGCCTTGCTCTGCTGCTACTGCGAACGGCTGAAAGCAAGGGGAAACTACAGCAGTAATTTTTCCCGAGGGCATGCAGCTTTACTGTATAGTTAAATGATGATGGCGTCCTCTTGGGTAAAATATGCCGGAGGTAAAATAGTCCCCCATTCGGATCTCCGGGCGGGGACTACTCAAGAGGACGTCGTTATCAGCAGAAAGAAAACGGGCGTTCTACGGATCGGTGCGTGGAATTTCAGATCCCTTAATCCGGCAGGTAGGTTAGAAAATTTAAAAACGGAAATGGATAGGTTGAAGTTAGATATAGTGCGAATTAGTGAAGTTTGGTGGTAGGAGGAAAAATACTTTTGGTCAGGTGAACACAAGATTATAAATACAAAATCAAATAGGGTTAATGCAGGAGTAGGTTTAATAATGAATAAAAATTAGGAGTGCGGGTAAGCTACTACAAACAGCATAGAAACGCATTATTGTGGCCAAGAAAGATACGAAGCCCATGCCTACTACAGTAGTACAAGTTTATTTGCCAACTAGCTCTGCAGATGATGAAGAAATTGATGAAATGTATGATGAGATAAAATAAATTATTCAGGTAGTGAAGGGAGACGAAAATTTAATAGTCATGGGTGACTGGAATTTGAGAGTAGGAAAAGGGAGAGAAGGAAACATAGTAGTTGAAAATGGATTGGTGCTAAGGAATGAAAGAGGAATCCATCTTGTAGAATTTTGCACAGAGCATAAATTAATCATAGCTAACACTTAGTTTAAGAATCATAAAAGAAGGTTGTATACATGGAACAATCTTGGAGATACTGCAAGGTATCAGATAGATTACATAATGGTAAGACAGAGATTTAGGAATCAGGTTTTAAATTGTAAGACATTTCCAGAGGCAGATGTGGACTCTATCTATTGGTTTTCAACTGCAGATTACCGAGCGGATTGGCGCAGTGGTTAGACACTGGACTCGCATTCGGGAGGACGACGGTTCAATCCCGCGTCCGGCCATCCTGATTTAGGTTTTCCGTGATTTCCCTAAATCGCTCCAGGCAAATGCCGGGATGGTTCCTCTGAAAGGGCACGGCCGACTTCCTTCCCAATCCTTCCCTAATCCGATGAGACCGATGACCACGCTGTCTGGTCTCCTTCCTCAAACCAACCAACCAATCAACTGCAGATTAAAACTGAAGTAACTGCAAAAAGGTGGGAATTTAAGGAGATGGGACCTGGATAAACTAATCAAACCAGAGGTTGTACAGAGTTTCAGGTGGAGCATAAGGGAACAATTGACAGGAAAGGGGGAAAGAAATACAGTAGAAGAAGAATCGATAGTTTGGGGGGATGAATTAGTGAAGGCAACAGAGAATCAAGAAGGTAAAAAGACGAGGGATAGTACAACTCCTTAGAAGAAATATTCAACTTAATTGATGAAAGGAGAAAATATAAAAATGCAGTAAATGAAGCAGGCAAAAAGGAATACAAACGTCTCAAAAATGAGATCGACAGGAAGTGTAAAACGGCTAAGCGGGATGGCTAGAGGACAAATGTAAGGATGTAGAGTCTTATCTCACTAGGGGTAAGATAGATACTGCCTACAGGAAAATTAAAGACACCTTTGGAGAAAAGAGAACCACTTGTATGAATATCAAGCGCTCAGATGGAAACCCAGTTCTAAGCAAAGAAGGGAAAGCAGAAAGGTGGAAGGAGTATATAGAGGATCTATACAAGGGCGATATACTAGAGGACAATATTCTGGAAAAAGAAGAGGATGTATACGAATATGAAATGGGAGATATGATTCTGCGTGAAGAGTTTGACAGAGCACTGAAATACCTGAGTCGAAACAAGGCCCCGAGAATAGATAACATTCCATTAGAACTACTGCCGGCCTTGGGAGAGCCAGTCCTGACAAAACTCTACAATCTGGTGACCAAGATGTACGAGACAGGCGAAATACCCTCAGATTTCAAGAAGAATATAATAATTCCAATCCCAAAGAAAGCAGGTGTTGACAGATGTGAAAATAACCGAACTATCAGTTTAATAAGTGACGGCTGCAAAATACTAACACGAATTCTTTACAGACGAATGGAAAAACTGGTAGAAGCCGACCTCGGGGAAGATCAGTTTGGATTCCGTAGAATATCGGAACGCGTGAGGCAATACTGACCCTACGACTTATCTTAGAAGCCAGATCAAGGAAAGGCAAACCTACGTTCCTAGCATTTGTAGACTTAGAGAAAGCTTTTGACAATGTTGACTGGAATACTCTCTTTCAAATTCTGAAGGTGGCAGGGGTTAAATACAGGGAGTGAAAGGCTATGTACAATTTGAACAGAAACCAGATGGCAGTTATAACATTCGAGGGACATGAAAGGGAAGCAGTGGTTGGGAAGGGAGTAAGACAGGGTTGTAGCCTGTCCCGATGTTATTCAATTTCTATATTGAGCAAGCAGTGAAGGAAACAAAAGGAAAATCCGGGGTAGGTATTAAAATCCATGGAGAAGAAATAAAAACTTCGAGGTTCGCCAGTGACATTGAAATTCTGTCAGAGACAGCAAAGGACTTGGAAGAGTAATTGAACGGAATGAACAGTGTCTTGGAAGGATGATATAAGATGAACATCAACAAAAGCAAAACGAGGATAACGGAATGTAGTCGAATTACATCGAGTGATGCTGCGGGAATTAGATTAGGAAATGAGAGTTTTGTTATTTAGGGAGCAAGTAGTCGAAGTAGAGAGGATATAAAATGTAGACAGGCAATGGCAAGGAAAGCGTTTCTGAAGAAGAGAAATTTGTTAACATCGAGTATAGATTTAAGTGTCAGGAAGTCGTTTCTGAAAGTATTTGTATGGAGTGCAGCCATGTATGGAAGTGAAACGTGGACGATAAATAGTTCAGACAAGAAGAGAATAGAAGCTTTCGTAATGTGGTGCTGCAGAAGAATGCTAAAGACTAGATGGGTAGACCACATAACTAATGTGGAGATATTGAATAGAACTGGGGAGGAGTTTGTGGCACAACTTGACTAGAAGAAAGAATCGGTTGGTAGGACATGTTCTGAGGCATCAAGGGATCACCAGTTTAGTATTGGAGGGCTGCTTGATGGGTAAAACTCGTAGATGGAGACCAAGAGATGAATACACTAAGCAGATTCAGAAAGATGTAGGTTGCAGTAGGTACTGGGAGATGAAGAAGCTTGCACAGGATACAGTAGCATGGAGAGCTGCATCAAACCAGTCTCAGGACTGAAGACCACAAGAACAACAACCAGTCTGACCGACCTCCATCCGCCATAAGGCCCGACAGTTAGGAGTTATGGTCTGCATTGCCATTTCATTCCATAGTGGGACCCCTTTGGCCTTCATCCACGCACCTTTACATCTCAGTCGTACGTCGACGATTTTCTACGCCCCATTTTGTTGCCCTTCACGGTAAGCCATTCTGGGCATATCTTTCAGCAAGGTAACGCCCGACTCCATACGGCGAGAGATTCTACTGTTTGTCTTAGCGCTTGCTAAATCGTACTTTGCCAGCAAGGTCGCCAGATCTCTCGCCAATTGAGGTTTGGAGCATTATGGGCAGGGATGTCCAAGAAGCACGAGGTTTTGACAATCTGACGCACCAATTGGACAGAATTTGTCACGATATTCCTGAGGAGGACATCCAGCAATTCTATCAATCAGTATCAAGACAAATAACTGCTTGCATTAGGGATAGAGGTGGACCAAGTCGTTATTGACCTGCTCAATTTGTTAAGTTCTTTCTCTTGAATAAATCACATAATTTTTCTGCAATAGTAATCATTTGTTTGTGTGTACATGTACGTCACATCTATTGACTTCCGACCAATTCGGATAATTCCTTCGTGGTATGTCGTTTTTTCCTAAAGTGTAAACAGCTGATAGTAACTTTTATTTAAATATTGTAAGGGAATTACCGTCTCATTCACAGGCTGCTGTTACAGCCGCAGCACAAACGGATGCCTTTTGATTGTTGCCGTGACAGAAGAGTGTGGAATGCTGATCAATGGCGTCGCATTGTGTTCGGCGATGAATCGTGGTTCTCTAGTACCCTGAATGACACTGAGTGGCGATATGGAGAGAGGTCCCATCCTTCCAATTATTAGGAGATGCACAGCGGTGTTACTCGTTGCGTCATCGTTTGGGGAACCCTCACATATTACTTCACCTCGTGGCTGGTAATGATTTCTTTAAATATTCTGGTTTCTATTTGTGCTAAAATATTTATTTATGACTATTTTTTGAATCCCAGGAAGGAATTCTGACGGCATAACGGTACGCCATGGACATCATGCGTCCTATTTCTGATGCGACAGTATCGTAGGTTGCAGCCTGTGGCTGTACAGGTATGAACAGCCCTTAGAAGCTCGTACTCACAAATATTTTGTGACTAAAGCCCTTCTGGCTTGCTATTTATTTTATACGTGACATGTAAGTACTGCCTCTGTTTAGTATTGTTAGTCAGTACTTACACTTCTTTCTATATTTTTTCTTCCCCCAAATTTGTAATTATGTTATAGACCACTTTAAATGACTAAATTCTGATTAAAGCACTCTTAGAAGTGCAGAAACCTGGTTAATAAGGCTAAAAAATGTGACCGAGGGCTCATTTGTTTCAATTTTAATTTATAAACAGTCACTGAACCAAGCAGCCATGTTCGAAACTTTGCGAAAAAATTCTGCGTTCATTACATGTACTGTTGTTGTTGTTGTGGTCTTCAGTCCTGAGACTGGTTTGGTGCAGCTCTCCATGCTACTCTATCCTGTGCAAGTTTCTTCATCTTCCAGTACCTACTGCAACCTGCATCCCTCTGAATCTGCTTAGTGTATTCATCTCTTGGTCTCCCTCTACGATTTTTACCCTCCACGCTGCCCTCCAATACTAAACTGGTGATCCCTTGATGCCTCAGAACATGTCCTACCAACCGATCCCTTCTTCTAGTCACGTTGTGCCACAAACTTCTCTTCTCCCCAATCCTACTCAATACCGCCTCATTAGTTATACGATCTACCCATCTAATCTTCAGCATTCTTCTGTAGCACCACATTTCGAGCTTCTATTCTCTTCTTGTCTAAATTATTTATCTTCCACGTTTCACTTCCATATATGGCTAACTCCACACAAGTACTTTCAGAAACGACTTCCTGACATTTAAATCTATACTCGATGTCAACAAATTTCTCTTCTTCAGAAACGCTTTCCTTGCCATTGCCAGTCTACATTTTATATTCTCTCTACTTAGACCATCATCAGTTATTTTGCTCCCCAAATAGCAAAACTCCTTTACTACTTTAAGCGTCACATTTCCTAATCTAATTCCCTCAGCATCACGATTTAATTCGGCTACATTCCATTATCCTCGTTTCGCTTTTGTTGATGTTCATCTTCTACCATCCTTTCAAGACACTGTCCATTCCGTTCAACTTCTCTTCCAAGTCCTTTGCTGTCTCTGACAGAATTACAATGTCACTGGCGAACCTCGAAGTTTTTATTTCTTCTCCATGGATTTTAATACCTACCCCGGATTTTCCTTTTGTTTCCTTCACTGCTTGCTCAATATAGAAATTGAATAACATCGGGACAGGCTACAGCCCTGTCTCACTCTCTTCCAACCACTGCTTCCCTTTCATGTCCCTCGAATGTTATATCTGCCATCTGGTTTCTGTTCAAATTGTACATAGCCTTTCACTCCCTGTATTTAACCCCTGCCACCTTCAGAATTTGAAAGAGAGTATTCCAGTCAACATTGTCAAAACCTTTCTCTAAGTCTACAAATGCTAGGAACGTAGGTTTGCCTTTCCTTGATCTGGCTTCTAAGATAAGTCGTAGGGTCAGTATTGCCTCACGCGTTCCGATATTCTACGGAATCCAAACTGATCTTCCCCGAGGTCGGCTTCTACCAGTTTTTCCATTCGTCTGTAAAGAATTCGTGTTAGTATTTTGCAGCCGTCACTTATTAAACTGATAGTTCGGTTATTTTCACATCTGTCAACACCTGCTTTCTTTGGGATTGGAATTATTATATTCTTCTTGAAATCTGAGGGTATTTCGCCTGTCTCATACATCTTAGTCACCAGATGGTAGAGTTTTGTCAGGACTGGCTCTCCCAAGGCTGTCAGTAGTTCTAATGGAATGTTGTCTGCTCCCGGAGCTTTGTTGCGACTTAGGTCTTTCAGTGCCCTGTCAAACTCTTCACGCAGTATCATATCTCCCATTTCATCTTCATCTACATCCTCTTCCATTTCCATAATATTGTCCTCAAGTACATCGCCCTTGTATAGACCCTCTATATACTCCTTCCACCTTTCTGCTTTCCCTTCTTTGTTTAGAACTGGGTTTCCATCTCAGCTCTTGATATTCATACAAGTGGTTCTCTTTTCTCCAAAGGTGTCTTTAATTTTCCTGTAGGCAGTATCTATCTTACCCCTAGTGAGATAAGCCTCTACACCCTTACATTTGTCCTCTAGCCATCCCTGCTTAGCCGTTTTGCACTTCCTGTCGATCTCATTTTTGAGACGTTTATATTCGTTCTTGCCTGTTTCACTTACTGAGTTTTTATATTTTCTCCTTTCATCAATTAAATTCAATATTTCTTCGGTTACCCAAGGATTTCTACTAGCCCTCGTCTTTTTACCTACTTGATCCTCTGCTGCCTTCTCCACTTCATCCCTCAAAGCTACCCATTCTTCTTCTACTGTATTTCTTTCCCCCATTCTTGCCAATAGTTCCCTTATGCTCTCCCTGAAACTCTGTACAACCTCTGGTTTAGTCAGTTTATCCAGGTCCCATCTCCTTAAATTCCCACCTTTTTGCAGTTTCTTCAGTTTTATTCTACAGTTCATAACCAACAGATTGTGGTCAGAGTCCACGTCTGCTCCTGGAAAAGTCTTACAATTTAAAACCTGGTTCCTAAATCTCTGTATGTCGCAATAATTGTTTTATATGTTTCTACGATCAGTATCATCTTCAGTCCTTGAGTTCTCCATAGCTTACGTATTATACTTGTCACAAATGCAGATACAGTAATCTAAATAGGAAGAAAATACTGATTTCATGGAAAGTTGTGTATCCGTTTTAGGATTCCGTGCCACATTCGGTAAAAACTGAAACCTTGTAGGCTTTTCTGCCAGTCTATCTGTCCGTCCGATTTTTAAGAACCTTTTTGCTCGCGAACAGATTGACGTATCAAATTGAAATTTATTTCACAAACTATGGTCTACAGTCCCTTGGCAGCGTAAAAACTTTATGCCCCTAAGTTAATGGGATAAAAAGATGTGGCAATGGATGTCATATGTTTCGTTACTCGCAAACTCAGTCAAAAAACCTGTCGGGTACTTCGCGTCTACCTAGAATCGTGAAATTTGGCAGGAAGTACAAATAAACGAAAAAAGTTCGAAATTTGTGAAATTGTAATTGTACCACATAAAAATATTTTTTTCACATTAGATCTTACATTGCCTTCATCACAGAAAAATCTTACTTCATGCCAACACAAAAGGTAAACTGTATTCACGTTTTATAAAATACGTCGAAGAAAACCGTCTATTAATACACAGTCTAAAAGGATTTGAAAAAATCGTTCTTCTGTAACACAACTACGTCTTTATTCACACAAAGTACTGAGTGCTACTGAAAAGCGATTTCGAATTGATTCCGTATTTCTACTGTACGACACAAGCGGCTTGTATTGAAATTGCGTGCTTATGGGATGTCGTCTCAGTTATGTGACTAGATTCGTGATTTTCTGTCAGAGAGGCCACAGCTCGTAGTAATTGACGGAAAGTCAGCCAGTAAAACAGAAGCGTCCCCAAAGGTAGTGTAATGGGCCCTTTGCTGTTCCTTATCTATATAAATGACTTAGGAAGCAACCTGAGAAACCGTTTTAGGTTGTTTGCAGATGACGCTGTCGTTTATCATCTAGTAAAGTCATCAGAAGACTAAAAGAAATTACAGAATGATTTAGAAAAGATATCTGTGTAATACAAAAACTGGCAATTCACCCTAAATAACGAAAAGTGTGAGATCATCCACATGAGTGCTACAAGGAATCCGTTAAACTTCGGTTACACGGTAAATCAGTCAAATCTAAAGGCCGTAAATTCAACTAAATACCTAAGAATTACAATTACAAACAACTTAAATTGGGAGGGACACATAAAAAATGTTGTGGGGAAGGCTAACCAAGCCGGCCGCCGTGGCCGAGCGGTTCTAAGCGCTACAGTCTGGAACCGCGCGACCGCTACGGTCGCAGGTTCGAATCCTGCCTCGGGCATGGGTGTGTGTAATGTCCTTAGGTTAGTTAGGTTTAAGTAGTTCTAAGTTCTAGGGGACTGATGACCTCAGCAGTTAAGTCCCATAATGCTCAGAGCCATTTGAACCAAAGCTAACCAAAGACTGCGTTTTATTGGCAGGACACTAAAGAGACTGCCTGCACTACGCTTGCCCGCCCCCTTTTAGAATACTGCTACGCCGTGTGGGATCCTTACCAGATAGAATTGACGGCGTACGTGGGTAAAGTTCAAAGAAGGGCAATACGTTTTGTATTATCGCGGAATTGGGGAAAGAATGTCACTGAAAAGATACAGGATTTGGGGTGGACATCATTAAAACAAAAGCGTTTTTAGTTTCAGCGGAATCTTCTCGCGAAGTTTCAATCACCAACTTTCTCCTCCGCATGCGAAAGTATTTTGTTGACGCCGACCTACATAGGCAGAAACGATCATCATAATAAAATAAGGGAAATCAGAGGTCGCACGGCATTATATACGTGTTCGTTTTTCCCGCGCGCTGTAGGAGATTGGAATAATAGAGAATTATTTTGAAGGTGATTCAATGAGCCCTCTGCCAGGCACTTAAATGTGATTTGCAGAGTATCGGTGTAGATGTAGACGTTTTAGTAAGAAAATAAAAAACATTTAAATCGTCTCTCTGCACATATTTAAACTGAAGTGCTCCTCTCCTTCTTTTTGTATGTCCGTGTTAGTCTCAGGAACTACTGCACAGTTTGGGTATGGTTTGTATTAAAATATTTCGTAGTAAATTTCCTGAATTATGAAGATAGCAAGAACTGCTGAGGGAGATAGAGATTGGAATACAACCACCAAATAACTGAGGACCGGTTGCTACTCTGAGATTAAAAGTTTGGCAGTGGAGAGGAATTCGGGTCGGTCCGCGTCAAACCAGTCAGAAGACTAGTGACTCAGAAGCTAAATCAATCAATAAATAAATAAACAAATAAATAAAATGAAGAATTAGTCCATTGCCTTTGTGAAAACAACGCCAATACCATGTTCCGGTGAATGGCAGAGTTGAAACTTAAAAATTAAAACCTCTAAAGCATTGGAATTTCCGGGGCCAATATCTTGCCATGATCGATATCGAAACAGGCAAAAAGAGTTGATATATTTACTAAGATGGTATCTGTTCTTTCGGACATGTAAATCTTAGTAAATATATCTTAGTAAATATATAGTTAAGGCTCACCAGCCACTTGACCATCTTCTTCTTCTGTGCGAATGCACAAACAGTTTCATTAATGAAGAATCAGTCGTGCAGTTCAAGAAAAGTTAAAGGAATATCTTAAGCCTATTGTATGAAGTGTTTCGAAAGGCTTCCTCAAAATTTTAAGATCACGTTTCCATGAAATTGCTTCTGAAATGCTATATTTTACGGGAATCGGTAACGCGCCGCGAGTAATGAGTATAATGGGCGGGGGCACTACGAATGTACTGCGGGCAATACGTTGAGAATGTGGGTTTCGCGGGAGGCGCGCCAGAGGTAAATCCATGCAGTCGCGTTATCCTCTGTGTCCTCGCTGGCTCAGATGGATAGAGCGTCTGCAATGTAAGCAGGAGATCCCAGGTTCGAGTCCCGGTCGGGGTACACATTTTCATCTGTCCCCGTTGACGTATGTCAACGCCTGTAAGCAGCTAAGGGTGTTCATTTCATTGTAAAAAAATAGCTGAGATTCTTGATTCCCGGAATGTGTGAAATTCTACATACATAATTGAGTTTGTACGGAACCCTCGCTGGGTGAGTCCTCTTAGCACTTACCCGGAAATTTTTTAGTTTCAACTTCCTCACGAAAAAATTTTCCTCTCCATTTTTCAGGATAAAGATTACTAAAATAATAATTAAATAATTAAATACTGACAACTGGGGAAGTCATAAAGAATCTGTTGTTAGAATTACATGGGAATGAAGAAAAATAACTGACAGCAGCGTGATTCGATCCTCGCTGGTCTGAGGAGTCCTGACCTTCTGACGGGTATGATGCGGCCCGCCATGAATACCATACCTGTGCCAAGAATAGCAATTATAACCCACGTCCTCAGTTATTTGCTGGAGGTATTACAATCTCTGTCTTCCTGCACAGTTTTTACTCTCTGGAGGTATTACAAACTTTGTCTTCCCGCACAGTTTTTACTCTCTACAACTCCCTCTAGTACAGCGGATGTTATTCCCTGATATCTTAAGAGATACCCTGTCATCCTGTCCCTCCTTCTCAGTGTTTCCGATACATTCCTGTCCTAACTGATTCTGGACAGAACCACAGCAGTCCACCTAATTTTCTACGTTCCTATCTAGCACCACATCTCAAAAGCTTCGATTCTCTTCTGTTACTGTTTTCCCAAAGTACATGCTGTGAAATTTCTTCCTCAAACTGACGCCTTATGTTCAGTACGAGTAGTCTTCTCTCGGCCAGGAATGCCCTTTGTGCCAGAGCTCTTCTGCTTTTTATGTCCTCCTTGCTCCCTCCGCCATGTAGCAGAATTCCTTAAATTCATCTACATCATGATCACCAATCCTGATGTACGTTCCTCCGTATTCTCATTTCTTCTACTTCTCTTTACTTTAAACTTTCTTCGATTTCTTCTCAGTCTATATTCTGTACTCATTGGAGTTTCCATTTTGATTTTTGTAAGTTATCGATGTGCACGTCAGAGAGAGAGCAAGTTACGTTACTGTTAAACAACCTTTGAACTTGTGGCACCGTCTTACCCTCTGCGCAGTTCGTTACATTCTTAGTTGAAGTGTGGTAGGTACTGGTCACATTCAGTAGTGTTGTATTCACTTGTGATGGTACCTGTTAGATAAAGAAAGATTTATTGCAAAGGACAGCAAGGATGAATATGTTGTATACATTAAGAAGCGAAAAAATATTTTTATTATCTTTTTTAATAGAAGAAGCTTGAGGTAACACCGCAGCGCTGCGTAGCTAGTTTGTCGAAATGATTATGGTCGGCTAGTTAACTTTGTTCACTTGCTTAGAGCTGAGAGAAGGACTACCCCCATTCGTTGAATCATGCACTGACATATCAACTGATTGTGCTGTTTGGTTTTCACAGAAATTCTCTGTTAACACTGTATCCTTTTTAAATCATTGCTCACTTTGTTAAGCATAGTACTGTTCATACCAATGTTATGTGTGAAGATCACGCGAAGTTTAACTCTGGCTTTTTCAATGTACACTTCATTCTAAATTCATTTTCTTGTAACACCGTTTTATAGGAATAGTTACTCTCCCCATCCCACTGTTTATAGAAGGTTTATCACTATGCATTATCGCATTGCGCCATATGGTATGCAATACTTTGAATGCTGTTTGGAAATTTTATTTAAAAAATAGAAGCTAGCTTAGCCGCTGCCTGCTTGCCGTTTGTTGCAGTGCTTACGGGAAATCTGCCAAAATATTGTCAGGACACGAGGCAAGTCAAATTTTGATTACGGCCAGATAAATGTTTTACTTCCGTTGCACATTTAATACAAAGACAAGTTGTAGTCAAACCAGTTACAGTTCAATTCGGATTAGGTTCTGTTTACGTCAAAGGTTAGCACACGAGATTAAGTTGGATAACAGTTTGTGGGTACATGTGTTTGGTAATAAGTAGACTTTCTGTAGTGTGGGAGATAGTTTTGGGAAAAATTTAATACAGGAACACATTGTGGGGAACTTACACATTGAACAGAGCCTGTAATTTTTCTTCCATTTCAGTCAGAATAGCAATTTCATCAGCGACCATGTAAAACTCTGAAGGCACGCTTAAAAATTTCAAACTAGATTTTCTAGAAAACGATTCGGAGTCGCGTCTTCCCGTTAACAATGTTGAAGTCCTAATCGTGCCTTGCGCACCCTTTCAATATGAATCAGTCCGATAAGGCGAAGTTCCTACCGTCCCCTTGTGAATAAGGTAGGTTGGGTTGTTTGGGGGAGGAGACCAGACAGCGAGGTCATCGGTCTCATCGGATTAGGGAAGGACGGGGAAGGAAGTCGGCCGTGCCCTTTCGAAGGAACCATCCCGGCATTTGCCTGGAGTGATTTAGGAAAATCACGAAAAACCTAAATCAGGATGGCCGGACGCGGGATTGAACCGTCGTCCTCCCGAATGCGAGTCCAGTGTGCTAGCCATTGCGCCGCCTCGCTCGGTGAATAAGGTAGGATTATGACGGGAACGTGGCGACCTGGCCAGATAATAGCAGGATTGCGACATGTGTCCGGAGCCATAAGTATTCCGAGAGGAGTGGTGGAGCACGCAAAATCGTACCTGTCGCTAACACGAACAACCTTTTCGAGCCGTCAGGACGGGATAGTGCCTTTCCCAGGTGAGGCCTCCCACAGAAGCGGGTGAGGAACAAAAGGCCGCTTATACTACACGCTTCGCCGAACACTCAGACCAGAGAGAATGCGCAGAGGTGCGGCGGAACGGCCAGCGCTGGATTCGCCCCCACTCCGCTGCGGTACTAATTAAAACCCGCTCCGCCTGCTTCTGTGGCTGCGGGCTAGCACCGCGCCGATCCGTTTGCCCACAGAGCCCGCCGGATCCGCACGAGATGAGCCTTATGACGTCAGCCGTCACACCGCGCAGGTGAAAATTCTGCCTGGCGGTGCAGAGTCTCGACCTTCGGATTTCGGCTGTACATCACTGCTGCAGGGGCTACTTTTATCTACACTGAAGCCCCAAAGAAACCGGTATAGGCACGTGTATTCAAATACAGAGATATGCTAACAAGCAGAGTACGGCGCTGCGGTCGGCAATGATTACATAAGACAAGTATCTGGTGCAGTTGTTAGATCGGTTACTGCTGCTACAGTGGAAGGTTATCAAGATTTAAGTGAATTTGAACGTGGTGTCACAGTAGGCGCACTAGCGATAGGACACACCATCTCCGAGGTAGCGATGAAGTGGAGTTTTCCCGTACGACCATTTCACGAGTATACCGTGACTATCAGGAATACGGTAAAACATAAAATCTCCGACATCGCTGCGGCCGAGAAAAGATCCAGCAAGAACAGGACTAACGACGACTGAAGAGAATCGTTAATCGTGACATAAGTGCAACCCTTCTTCAAATTTCTGCAGCTTTCAATGCTGGGCCATCAGAACGTGTCAGCGTGCGAACCATTCAACGAAACATCATCGATATGGGTTTTCGGAGCCGAAGGCCCACTCCAGTACCATTGATGACAGCACGACATAAAGCTTTACGCCTCGCCTAGGCCAGTCAACACCGACTTTGGGATGTTAATGAATAGAAACGTGTTGCCTGGTCGGATGAGTCTCGTTTGAAATTGTATTGAGCAGACGCACGTATAAGGGTATGGAGACAACCTCATGATTCCATAGATCCTACATGTCACCAGGGGCCTGTTCAAGCTGGTGGGGGCTCTGTAATGGTGTGAGGCGTGTTCAGTTAGAGTGCTATGGGTCTCCTGATACGTCTAGATACGACTCTGATAGGTGACACGTATGTAAGCATCCTGTCTGATCTCCTGCATCCATTTGTGTCCATTGTGCATTCCGACGGACTTGGACAATTCCAGCAGGACAATGCGACACACCACACGTCCAAAATTGGTACAGAGTGGCTCCAGGAACACTCTTCCCAGTTTAAAATTTTCCGCTGGCCACCAAGCTCCCCAGACATGAACATTATTGAGCTCATCTGGGATGTCTTGCAACGTGCTGTTGAGAAGAGATTTCCACCCCTCGTTCTGTTACGGATTTGTGGACAGCCCTGCAGGATTCATGGTGTCAGCTCCCTCCGGCACTACTTCAGACATTATTCAAGCCCATGCCACGTCGTGTTGCGGCGCTTCTGCGTGCTCGCAGGGGCCATACAAGATATTAGGCTTGTGTACCAGTTTCTTTGTCTCTTTAATATATCGGTACTGGGTGGTCCAGAGGCATGGGCCCTCCCTAATAAAGCAAAAAACAGTTGGAGAAGAATAAAGTTATGGTCAAATAACGGGAAAAAGGGGAAATGCTGTGGCGCCATCTCACATGTGAAATACAACCTTGTAATTTTGTACACTTGAAGAATAGACTGAAAGAAATGCGATGTCGAAATTTTAGCTGCTAAGACGCGCTCCAAGAATTTTTTAAAAATGTTAAAGGTACTCATACTTTGCCGTGTGAAACCCGCTTATAACAACGATTTGTACAACCCTTCCTGCCTAGCGCGTGACTCGGTTCAAAAATGTTCAAATGTGTGTGAAATCTTATGGGACTTAACTGCTAAGGTCATCAGTCCCTAAGCTTACACACTACTTAACCTAAATTATCCTAGGGACAAACACACACACCCATGCCCGAGGGAGGACTCGAATCTCCGCCGGGACCAGCCGCACAGTCCATGACCTTAGCGCCTGAGACCGCTCGGCTAATCCCGCGCGGCGCGCGACTCGGTGAATGAGCCGAAACTGCAAAATTCCAGGGTGCACATTTGCGTATTTTAATCAACTGAAGGATATACCAAAAAACGTCACATATCATAAATTTTTTGATTACTTGTAGATTCACATCGATAGGTTACATCAATCGAAACTTTGATTTGTGGAAGTGAAATATTTCTTACATATACATAATTTTATAACAATTCGTTTATCACAGGTGTTACGATAATTATTGAACAATGGGTATTTCAATAACAATGAAACCGTTCTTTGTTTGTTCCTTAATGTTATCACAAAAATGTAAAATCTATACTGAAACGTGAAAACAAACATTTTCCTTACACCAGGAACATCTGATTAAAGAAAATTTAATTTATTCAGGCACAGAATTACTCGCTTTATTTACACGGATTCCAGACGATGCCGCTGTTTTGCATATCGAACTGTGTATCAGGCTTAGCTGATCAAATATGTAGGACGTAGTAATATAAACTGATAATTCTCAAATGACTCAAGTCTGAAAATACTTTTCTGATGGTAAACTAGAAATGACCAAGAGTTATCGGATATTATACTGCCACAAATTTCCAGAAAATTGTTTATCATTGTCGAAAAAATTATTTATTTAGAGGTTCTCTCAAATTACTTGTTCCGTTGGGACTTTGAATTATATCAACCATCTTTTCGCAGTCCTGCTCAGAGACAGAGGTGTCGCCATATCCACACCAAACGTCCCACGAAAGTAATGATTCTTTCTCAATTTTCTCGGTTTTTGTCATGCCCATTACAATATTTTTGTAACCAAAGAGTCATTTCTTATTATTTGTGGTGCTTACGGTAGGTATAAAGCTGCAGAAACAGTAATTCTTTCATATTTCTCTCTGGCATTATTGTATACGAATGTGTCGTAGCGTTCATCCATTGCACGACCCTCTCTGTCTTTTCTTCCCCTCCCCGAAATAATACAGTACACTTTTCGTGCAGTTCTTTCACGAAATTTGATTGACTGACTTTATATCCGACAAATGCGAGAATAGGAGCAACCTTCGTCTTCACGTCAGCTAAGAATTTCTCTACAGTATTTCCTGTTAAGTGCATTCCATCTACAAGCTGATATAAAGTAAACTTCGCAATTTTGCGATTTCCTATTCTGTGGATTTGTTGCATCAACTTAGTCAGGTTGTAAAAGCATGGAAACCAATTAATTTTCATCTCACTTGCAATTCGGAGGGCGTGGTCTCATAGATCCCCCTCGGTAACTGTGCGCTATCTCTCACAAGGAATTCTAAACCTTTTGAATAAGTTTTTCTTTCACATTTTTGCTATTTTCATTTTGATCCATATTTCTTACTTCGTGTAAGTCGTCTTCCATTTATATAGCACGCTTTCAGATTTTATGAAACGAAGCAGGCCTTGCGCACTGTTTAATTTTAGGCGATTTCTACCTCAGTCAATTAACTAAAAATTCAGTTTGTTCTTTGTCTCTGAAAGCTATTTTTGCATATATTTTCTAGGTAGGTATTCTTGTTCCAGACTTAATCATCGTTTGAATCACAGTTCACGGAATTGTCAGAGTTATTACCTGGTTTTTTAAGTTTCCACAATTTCTAACGAAAGACTGACGTTCTTCGAATGAACGTGCAAGAAATTAACAAACAAGTAACACACATGTTGCTCTTCAGGAGAATAAGGTGATTTCGACCGCATACCACATTCTTCATATGTCATCTTTGCAAATCTGACAACGTTATCTGTATTCCGCGTTACTGCGAAACTCTGGAACTGTACAGACAAATGCTATTACCACGAGTATATGAAGAAAACACAACGAATATTCAGCTTCATTTAGATTGTTAACATTTATCGAAATTCGCTTTACGACTACGATCGCGTTATGCCGTATTATCTGTTAACTGATGCGCCGTAAATCAAGTATATGCCCTGGCCGTGTTGCGCCTGTGCAGTACGCCGCAGCTCTGGTAGAGGTGTACGCTTCTCCAGCCATCTGGCCGTCCCAGAATTTGTCAATTTTCATTTTTTTTAGATACTTACAGTACGTCTTACCTGCTAAAATTTTTTACAGCACGTTTCTTTAGCTTTATTCTTCCCGTATAAAAGATTCCAGAAAGGATTTCGACATATCGGACTGCAACATACCCTTGTTAGACCGCAGATGATGCAGACCACCTGACGTCAGTATACTGAAACCGGGGCCAACGGTATACAGGGTGGTCCATTGATAGTGACCGGGCCAAATATCTCACGAAATAAGGATCAAACCAAAAAACTACAAAGAACGAAACCCGTCTAGCTTGAAGGGGGAAACCAGATGGCGCTATGGTTGATCCGCTAGATGGCGCTGCCATAGGTCAAACGGATATCAACTGCGTTTTTTAAAATAGGAACCCCCATTTTTTATTACATATTCGTGTAGTACGTAAAGAAATATGAATGTTTTAGTTGGACCACTTTTTTCGCTTTGTGATAGATGGCGCTCTAATACTCACAAAACGTGTAAGTACTTGGTATCACATAACATTCCGCCAGTGCGGACGCTATTTGCTTCGTGCTACATTACCCGTGTTAAAATGGACAGTTGCGGAAAAGATCGATATCGGGTTGATGTATGGCGATTGTGATCAAAATGCCCAACGGGCGTGTGGTATGTATGCTGCTCGGTATCCTGGACGACATCATCCAAGTGTCCGGACCGTTCGCAGGACAGTTACGATATTTAAGGAGACAGGAAGTGTTCAGCAACATGTGAAATGTCAACCACGACCTGCAACAAATGATAATGCCCAAGTAGGTTTTTTAGGTGTTGTCGCGGCTAATCCGCACATCAGTAGCAGAGAAATTGCGCGAGAATCGGGAAGCTCAAAAACGTCGATGTGGAGAATGCTACATCAACATCGATTGCACCCGTACGATATTTCTATGCACCAGGAGTTGCAATGCGACGACTTTGTACGTGGTGTACAGTTCTGCCACTGGGCACAAGAGAAATTAAGGGACGATGATAGATATTTTGCACGCGTTCCATTTAGCGACGAAGCGTCATTTACCAACAGCGGTAACATAAACCAGCATAATATGTACTACTGGGCAACGGAAAATCCACGATGGCTGCGACAAGTAGAACATCAGCGACCTTGGCGGGTTAATGTATGGTGCGGCATTATGGGAGAATGGATAATTGGCCCCCATTTTATCGATGGCAATCTAAATGGTGCAATGTATGCTGATTTCCTACGTAATGTTCTGCCGGTCTTACTACAAGATGTTTCACTGTATGACAGAATGGCGATGTACTTCCAACATGATGGATGTCCGCCACATATCTCGCGAGCGGTTGAAGCGGTATTGAGTAGCATATTTCATCACAGGTGGATTGGTCGTCGAAGCACCATACCATGGCCCGCTCGTTCACCGGATCTGACGTCAACGGATTTCTTTCTGTGGGGAAAGTTGAAGGATATTTGCTATCGTGATCCACCGACAACGCCTGACAACATGCGTCAGCGCATTGACAATGCATGTGCGGAAATTACGGAAGGCGAACTACTCGCTGTTGAGAGGAGTGTCGTTACACGTACTGCCAAATAGATTGAGGCTGACGGACATCATTTTGAGCTTTTATTGCATTAATGCGGTATTTACAGGACGCGTTCTCAGAAATGATAAGTTCACAAAGGTACATGTATCACATTGGAACAACCGAAATAAAATTTTCAAACGTACCTACGTCCTGTATTTTAATGTAAAAAACCTACCTTTTACCAATTGTTCGTCTAAAATTGTGAGCCACATGTTTGTGACTATTAATACGCCATCTATTACAAAGCGAAAAAAGTGGTCCAACTGAAACATTCATATTTCTTTACGTACTACACGAATATTAATAAAAAATGGGGGTTCCTATTTTTAAAAAACGCAATTTATATCCGTTTGAGCAACGCAGCGCCATCTCGCGGGCCAACCATAGCGCCATCTGGTTTCCCCCTTCAATCTAGACAAGTTTCGTCCTTGTAGTTTTTCCTTTTGGCGCTTATTTCGTGAGATATTTGGCACGGTCACGATCAATGGACCACACAGTATACGGCCCTGCAGCGAACATGTGACGTCACACTAGTCGTGTTGTCCACCACACTTCGCGAGCGCTCGGCTCCGTGCAGGGCAGACGGGAAATCAACATTTAAGAGAAAAAGTATCCACTAAAGGTTTTAATTTTGCCTTGTTCTGTCGAGAACTTGCATGCATTGAAACACGCGGTCAAAAATTATTGAACTCCTCTGAAATAGTTTCTCCCCCTCCGTCGAAGACGGCTGCTGGCACTCGTGAGATCTGCAGTGTCACGTGCTCAGGCATACACGGCACGGTCTGACTTCCCCACGGGCCTCGACTTAAACCAACAATTGGATCAGCTGTCTATAGGCCGCATCCATTTGCAGTCGACTTATGAAACGCTGTTAAAGTTATCTTTATCTTAAGAGCAGCACTTTCAGTAATGGTTTCTTAACTACAATGGCGAAATCTTTGTACCTTTTGGTTCCGTTGAAAGCCACTTGAAAGCAAGTAACATTTCGTTCCTCAGATGAAGGTGCTTTAAGAATACAAAAACTTTACGTACACATTTTTTGAAGTCAACATGTATTTTGGTTTTCAGATCTAAAACTCTGATGAATAATAATTTATTGCAAGAATTTTCCCTTTAACCAACGTTTTTCCATGTATTATACTTCTTATCTTGATAATCTTTCGGCATATGTACTGAACTGAGCAAAAGTTGTAAAACGTAAACGCTTATTTTGCGCAAAAACGGAAATTGTGGATAGTAACGTGTGTCATTTCTTATAAAAGAATAAAATTTCTAACAGGTATGTTCTTAAAAATTTTCACAAAACTAAATGCTTCCTGCCAAACTGATATATCGAAACTGATATATCGACTTCTGATCCTGTGGAAGAGGACAGCTGCACTTCGCTATGTGCGTATTGAGATATACTCGCTCTTTGCCCAGCGTCATGTGACTTCGATATTGGTTTAAATCCTCAACGCAGCACAGATAGGGGCGTGCGCAATCTGTATGTATCTATGATCTAAGGTGATCAACGTAGCGTCCAATATAGAAGCTGAAATATGGTATGCAACTCGTAATTTTCAAATTATGTGATAAACAGACAGAGAAGTTTAAAAATGGCTCTGCGCACTATGGGACTTAACATCTGAGGTCATTAGCTCCCTAGAAATTAGAACTACTTAAACCTAACTAACCTAAGGACATCACACACATCCATGCCCGAGGCAGGATTCGAACCTGCGACCGTAGCGATCGGGCGGTTCCACACTGAAGCGCCTTGAACCGCTCGGCCACCAGAGGACGGCACAGAGAAGTTCACGTGATAAAATGACTACATCTTTTATTTGAACATAGCTTCATTTATTTTCGCATTTGATGTTTTCCCCTATAGGGGACGTGAAAATTTATGACGTTACCACAAGCCGAGTGTATTGAGCTCGTCCTGACATCAAGAGAAAGGAGAAATCATGTTAGCACCTAGGGTTTCCCCTGAGACTACCCAGAAAGACCACCCACTAACCACAGTGCGGTGCTGAAACTTCTGGCGAAACTCGGTGAAACAGATTCTTTGGCAAATAAACCAGAAGTGGGATGAGAGAAAACGGCTACGGGTGAGGGAACATCGACCGATGTTCCGACGTGTTTCGGTGAGAGTCCAGAGCGCACTGCTTGACGCACCTCTCACGAAACTAGACGCAGCCATACGTCAGCAACGATAATTTTAAACCACGGATGGATAAGTCGTAGAGGTCCTGTAGCCAGGTTTTCCAGATGTAAGTCCGTTATATTTCTATTTCTGGGGACATGTGAAGGAAATTTGTATGCAGTGAAGGTAATAAAGCTTCCACATCCCAGGGAGCAGATCGTGTACGCTTGTATTTGCATTCTCATACATACGTTGGTTCAAGTTCAGGACCAATGGGTAAAACTGATAAGAACAACCATACAAGCTCTTAAATTAAAACTTCCGGGCTGAGAGACCTTGGTCAATGTATAAAACTGCTTCCTGACGTTTCGTGTCCAACTGCTGGAGACGTCTTCCGTGGTAAATTGGCTACTGCCGCTAAGGCATGAAGGCTCAAAAATGGGTCAAATGGCTCTGAGCACTATGGGACTTAACATCTGAGGTCATCAGTCCCCTAGAACTTAGAACTACTTAAACCTAACTAACCTACGGACATCACACACATCCTTGCCCAAGGCAGGATTCGAACCTGCGACCGTAGCAGTCACGCGGTTCCAGACTGAAGCGCCTAGAACCGCTCGGCCACCAGCGGACGGCCAGGCTTGATGGGCTCTCGCATTTATAGGCCACTTAGAGGGCACCACCATACGACACGTGATGCCGACTGTGTGACTGTCTCTGGATAACGTCATCATTCTCGATTAAAAACAGCTGACTGCCATTCTGTTGGGGCAAAATTGACATCTATAGGGTGGTCCACTGATCGTGACCGGGCCAAATATCTCACGAAATAAGCGTCAAACGAAAAAACTACAAAGAACCAAACTTGTCTAGCTTGTAGGGGGAAACCAGATGGCGCTATGGTTAACCTGGTAGATGGCGCTGCCATTGGTCAAACGGATGTCAACTAAGTTTTTCAAAATAGTAGCCCCCATTTTTATTACATATTTATGCAGCACGTAGAGAAATATGAATGTTTTAGTTAGACCACTTTTTTCGCTTTGTGATAGATGGCGCTGTAATAGTCACAAACATATGGCTCACAATTTTAGACAAACAGTTGGTAACAGGTAGGTTTTTTAAATTAAAATACAGAACGTAGGTACATTTGAACGTTTTATTTCGGTTGTTCCAATGTGATACATGTACCTTTGTGAATTTATCATTTCTGAGAACACACGCTGTTCCAGCGTGATTACCTGTAAATACCACATTAATGCAATAAATGCTTAAAATGATGTCCGTCAGCCGGCCGGAGTTGCCGTACGGTTCTAGGCACTACAGTCTGGAACCAAGCGACCACTACGGTCGCAGGTTCGAATGCTGCCTCGGGCACGGATGTGTGTGATGTTCTTAGGTTAGTTAGGTTTAATTAGTTCTATGTTCTATGCGACTGATGACCCCAGAAGTTAAGGGGCTCCGGAAAGGCTCAAAATCATGAAAAGTTCAAATTTTACTTTTTTGCGTTTTCTGAATCTGCAGACTATTACCTTTTAACAGATATATAATTTATTCAATTCCGAAGACTACAACTATTTTTAAATTTTTTTTGAAATGTGTTGTACATGGGCGTGACCCACTGTGGCGCTGTTAAACTGCTGTCAAATGGTGTTATTATTAACGTCCGTGTTCATCAGGTACATTTTAGTGATGTGAGATAAAGTGTGTGTTGTGGCTAACCTGTGATGGTTCAATATATATCGCTGGTGTGATTGTCGATTGTTTCATGTTTATTTACTCTGTCGTTATCTCGAAAATATTCGTAATTAATTCTGTTTCTTGAGTCTCTGTTTTGTTGAAGTATAATAATGAGTAAAAGTAAAGTTGCTGTTGCGACTTTCAATGATGGCAACATTGTAAGGTGCAAGGTATTTAGAAATATGGGAATGAAGATAGGTTCTAACATGGTATGAGCGATGCTTGCTTTAGACAAGGAACGCCTTCGGGCTGCAGACAGGGCTGTAAAGCGTCTAGAAATACAAGCAAGAGTAAACAGGAGGAGGAACAAGAGGAAGCTGGAGGAAGAGTTTGCAGAGGATGAAGATAATCCATGCCATGGACCTGGAATGCACTAAAAAGTTAATCCAATCTTTGTCGCTCGATTCCCAAAACTTTTATTTTCTCATACTAATTACATGTTTTCTAAGGATCTTCCAAACATATTTGTTTCAAACTTTCAGTAAATGTTACACAGTACCTTCTGCATAATTTAACACAGCCTTTTTCCAAAAAAGTGTATATTTTTGAATATATAAATAAAAAATTGCAAAAAAGTTGTGAATTTTCATTACAAATGAAAAAAAATCATCTTTAATAACTGGACTAAAATGTTGTAAAATCCCTGTGTTAAGTTGTAGCCCATATTCCAATAAATAATATGTAAAAAGTTCAACTTCATACCTCAAATACTTTGTGAGGAAAGATGTAATTTATAAGCGTTATTTTAACATTGCAAGTATAGGGCGTTCTGGAGCCCCTTAAGTCGCATAGTGCTCAGAGCCATTAGAACCATTTGATCCGGCGAACGGTCCGGACACTTGGATGATGTCGTCCAGGATACCGAGCAGCATACATAGCACACGCCCGTTGGGCATTTTGATCACAATAGCCATATAACACGATATCGACCTTTTCCGCAATTGTTAAGCGCTCCATGTTAACGCGGATAATGTATCACGAAGCAAATACCGTCCTCACTGGCGGTATGTTACGTGACACCACGTACTTACACGTTTGTGGGTATTACAGCGCCATCTATCACAAAGTTAAATAAGTGGTCCTGCTACAACATTCATATTTCTTTACGTACTACACGAATATGTAATAAAAATGGGGGTTCCTATTTAAAAAAACGCAGTTGATATCCGTTTAACCTATGGCAGCGCCATCTAGCGGGCCAACCATAGCGCCATCTGGTTTCCCACTTCAAGCTAGACGTGTTTCGTTCTTTGTAGTTTTTTCGTTTGATGCTTATTTCGTGAGATATTTGGCCTGGTCACGATCAATACACCACCCTGTATATTGTATATGTACAAGTCACACGTGTCACAGTTCATATTGCGAGGTTTATTCAGAAAGTAATTTCCGATCGGCCTCGGAAAAGAAACCACTGTGAACATCAATAATGTTTTACTTGCCACAGTTAGCTACACTTTCCTGCTACGTCTCTACATAGCCACCGCTCCGACTTATTATTTGTCGTAGCGCTGTGCAACTTGCCAACACTTTAGGTGGCAGCCGCCTGTGCTTTCTGCCAATCGTCTCTTCAGAGCCAGAGGTTCGTGTGAGTAGAGATGAAAGCCAGAGGCAGTCAGTTATAAGCTAGCTGTACTGTGAGTAACGGAAACGGTGATGGAGCATCTTCATTGCCCCTGCAGAATGTGGCCGAGAATTGCCTTGAAGAAGGAACCGCACGACAATTGTATTGTGTGGGTTTCATGACAACAGGCGAAATCTCTCATCAGGTCCTCACACTTGGCGGGAGACGCTGATTGCTGGGCGTCTTTACGTGCTCAGTGGGCTCTCAGAACTAAAAAAAAAAATACTTGACGAGATCGACGGGCATACTAGAGGCTCTGACCAACACATCTATATAAAGCTTTGTCGGATTTTCACAATGGTTTCCATTTCGCAATGATTCGCCTTTGTGAGTAGCCCTCGTATTTACACTTCTTCTCTGCCTTGCACGCAAAATCGCATTATCTGAATACAATTATGTGGCACGCATCCGAGATATTAACTTTATGGGTGGTATCACAGACCATATCGTTCAACCTCTCGCTCCAGACTGACCAGACAGCCCAGATCACGCCACTTCGTAGCGCCCTTGGGGGGGAGTTGAAGGTCCGCGAAGTGCTTCTTCTGAACATCATTATTCTGTTGTTAATGAAAATTGTTATAAAACTGACGTATGAAATGAGCAGATTGAAGCTTGCTATTGATACTGTACTCAGTAAGACAGACAATAAAATCTAATCGTACTTTATCAAATATTAATGAATGACTAACAGGGAACCAGTCAGGTTAGATTATCCTCCTACTAATCTGGCGAAATTTCTGATGGAATTGGTACTCACTATACCATCTCTTGCCTTCCTCTCACCTCATTTCTTATGTCATGCCTCTTCTTGCATAATCTCAGCCAAACTATGGAGTGAAACCTTGAAAGGAATCTTATGAACACAAAACCTGCGATATTACAATGTGCACAAAGGTTTCGCCTTCCCTCTCTTTATCTCTCTCTCTCTCTCTCTCTCTCTCTCTCTCTCTTTCTCTCCCCCTCCCTCCCGCCCTCACACACACACACACACACTCACACACACACAAACACACACACACACACACACACACACACACACACACAAATTCTGTTTATCCTGCGCATTGGAGTTCCATGAAGCCCACGAGGCTCGGCCAACCTCAAGCAGCGTTCGAATGGTGGTACGTATGGTGTTACATAGAATTTCATCGCACAGAAAACGCGAATTAATAATAAAGTCAGAAGAAAAAAATCAGAAAAAGGTTGTTTGGACGATAAAAGCTTCTGTGTCATGCGCTCACAATCCAGGGTCAGCAGTGGAATACTGAAGGACGCCCCTGCAGAAGGAATCGAAACGTTGAATGCTGAAGAAGTCTGGGGAGGAATGTCATGCAGCCTAAAGCCTCTGAAGATTTTAACATTACTGGCAACGGCCACGAGAGCCGGCATACTTACACATATAATGGTTGTTCGATTCCTATTCGCTTCATTGGCATATTCCCAAAAACAGTGACTACCTTTGTTTTATATGGAACTTTTGTTGTTTTCGTCCGAAGAATGGCTTGATGCAGTTCTCCACGCTCGCTTTCTCTTCACAAGCCTCTTCATCTCTTCTTAAGTGCTACAAGCTGTTCAACTATCACGGTATCTATACCGTTCTCTGACGTCAGGTCCGTCAGTTGGCAAATTAAGCGGAACCAAATTCATTTTCAAGATGTCCACTGCGACTCCGGGCGAAACATCAGGAACGAAAAAGTTTCAGGGAGTACCACCGCAAAACCAGGAAGAGTGTTGTGCATTGTATCTTGAGACCTACTGTTGGATAGCATATTTCTTCGTGATCGAAAGCTAAAGTGTGACTGTTCACATAGAACAGCGTCTTCAACTCTCATCGGCCCACCGCAGCTTGGTCTTAAAAGTATAGGATCATAAGAAAACGATGTTGACTCTACTGCAGCTGAGAAGGTGCTTTTGGGTGAAGTCCGCCGCTGAGAGCGTTCGTGCGTGCGAAGCTTTTGTACCGGAGTTTGTAGTCTGAGTAGAAGTGCGTTCATTTCTCAGAATATTTTTAATGATAAAGTGTTATTAAATTTTGTTCTGCAATACGATTAACGAGTTTGAAGTTATTTGTGGTTTCTCCCTTTGCTTCCTGGTAGAATAATTTCATATTTAACGTTGAATAACAAGTACACTGTTTTTGTTTTAGTGATTTTTGTTTATTTCGAATTAGTTTTCGGCTTATTAGGCAATCTTCAGATATCAATTGACTAGCGTCGGGAAGGGACACTAGTTCTTAGGTAACTAAACATTATAGGAAAAGATTAAATAGCTTGCACAGGGTGCTGTGCATCACACTTGTTTCTTAATGCTGAAATTACACTTTACACAATGGCCAACTTTAAGCACAATAAATAATCAAACTAAACAATTTAATATGTTAAATGATCTTTTTTATTTACTTATTTTTTTAAAGGGTACTCAGTTAACAGTATATTTAAAATGGACCATTTAACCTGTAATATTGTATAGTTCAATTATTTATTGTGCTTAACATTAGCCATTGTGTAAAGTGTAATTTCGACGCTAAGAAACAAGTGTGATGATTGGCTGGTTGATTTTGGAGAGGGGACCAAACAGTGAGATCATCGGTCTCATCGCATTGGGGAAGGATGGAGAAGGAAGTCGGCCGGCCCTTTCAAAGGAAAATCTAAATCAGGATGGCCAGACGTGAGTTTGAACCGAGTCCATTGTGCTACGAGTGAGATGCAAAACACTCTGTGCAATTCAAATGGTTCTAATGGCTCTGAGCACTATGGAACTTAACTTCTGAGGTCATCCGTCCCCTACAACTTAGAACTACTTAAATCTAACTAACCTAAGGACATCACAAACATCCATGCCCGGGGCAGGATTCGAACCTATAACCGTAGCGGTCGCGAGGTTCCAGACTGTAGCGCCTAGAACCGCTCGGCCACAACGGCCGGCTCTGTGCAATTGGTAGCAATCTTCGCCAATAATGTTTGGTTACCTAAGAACCAGTGTCCCTTCCAGAAAGTAGTCAGTTTCTTGTTGAAGATGGCCTAATAAGCCGAAAACCAGTTCGAAATAAACAAAAATCAGTAGAACATAAATAACGAGTTTGAGTTCATGACTTGCGTTTCGATTACATGGTCAAACAAACGTGTGGAAGCAAACAGAGATCGAGGTGCCGCAGCAATCTCGGCAGTGCGAATCGATAACACAAACATTAGCGATGGATCGCTGTAATCCACATCGACGTATGAGAGACGCTCCAGAAGACGACGCCTCCCTCTCAGCAACAGCAGCGTCCTCACGCTATGTTGAGCATGCAATACTTCAGCCCAGTTCGACATCTCAGGTACAGCAGTCAGCTTCATCCTCTAGGATCAACGAGTAGTCGAAGTTTCAGACGTACTCGAAGTGTGGTTATGTCGAACATTGTATCTCAAGAGAACAGTTCGTTAATTAGTGCATCAAGCGGTGCTTTGCTAGTCCATGGCAGCTGTAGATTATCCAGTAGTCCTGTGTCAAAGAAATGTGTCGAAGTTACGTAAATCTTTTATTCATTTCTGTAAAAAAATTAACTCATATTTCATGTATAATTTTACATGATCACAATAAAACAAATCATTCATGTGCAAGCATTGGCAAGAAGTGCTGAGTTAAGTAAATGACTGGCATCCATTCAATGAATTTGCATACTCGTTACTGGAAAAGCAGACCTGCACTTTCTCCCATAATAGTTTTAGTGCCAAATTATGAAAGGAACCATGGCCGTGCGTGATCTTCGGCGAGAGCTAAATCAGCTTTAGCAGACGCGAGGTGAGCTACTACGAGGGTTGTCCGGAAAGTAATGCACCGCATTTCTTTTTCTCAGCCGAAAACAATGCTAGTAATGTTAAATGTTACGTTGGTATTATTTGATGTCTCCTGAGTGAGCTTGCCAAGTTTCGGTCGCTTGCGACCGATTGCGAAGCTGGAGGACAGTTTCAAAATGGCGCCTGTAGGTGATGTACGTTACAAGCAAGGTGACGTCATTGAATTTCTCACTGCAGAGAGAAAATTCACAAACGCTTGTGCAAAGTCTATGGAGCATCTGCTGTCGACGGAAGTACAGTTAGTCGCTGGGTACGGAACGTGAGGTCATCAGAAGGCTGCTCGGCAGAGCTCCACTATTTGCAGCGGTCGGGGAGACCATCCACGGCTGTCACAAATGAGAGCCCTAACCTAGCCCCCTCGGACTTCAATTTTTTTGGGCTGTTAAACGATGTCAATCGTGGAAGACATTTTGAGGACGATGAGGAGGTGATTCACACAGTGAAGCACTAGCTGGCTCCTAAACCGTGAATTTACTTTCAAAACTTTTCCTTAAGAATTTTCTTTATTTACTAGCGATTCATCAAGAACATTAACGCATTTGATCACACTGTGTGAGCGTGGAAGCAGTTGCTAGGGAGTAACTGATGAAATCAAAATGAAATTGCTTTTAGTAAATGTGAATTTTATTCCTAAAAGCCTTTTTTTTTAAGAAACAGATATAAAATTATAAGCTGAAAGCACCCTCTAAATATCAAGTTACAATTTATTCAGAGGCAGAAAGAAACAAATTTTTGAGAGTATGAGCTTTCGGGCTGAGAACCTTGCTCCTCCGTTTTGACACGGCCGTAGTCACTACACTGGTGCAAATCTGCAACACACCAGATTACCTTAAAGCAAAAGTTTTAACAATTCACACAACCACACAAACTATGCACCCCGTAGCAGGGATGGAAATGATACAGAACACTAAAATTAAAAGATTAACTTTCCACCGAAGGTGCAACTTGATTTTAACTTCTAAGAAAAATCTTACGGTGGAAGGGTGGCAACTTTATATACTAAAATGATCATTTAAATCAAAGCCCATGAAATGCAATCTTACATAAAATTATACAAGGTTGGCCAAACATGCTCTACAGTACACATATACCGCCTCTCAAGGAGATAGGCAAGATAAAAACATATTTCAGGAATTAGGCCGTTACACTTCAAGCAATAAATTCGTTAACACACCGAATCCGACAAACATGACAGAGGCAGCTATTAAGTTACGGCAGATTGATAGGGAGATTACCGAACAACCCGAACCGCAGGTTGCTCTAACCCGCCCCTACTCGACAAGGGAAAAACGGACCACCCAGTTCATAAACAACCACCCTCCCGCGGGTGGGCAAACGGAGAAGAATGGTGGGACGACCCCAAAACAAAGCGGCTGGTGACCTCGCCAAGAAACAAGTAGAATTTAACAAGTAAATGAAACAACATATCACCAATCACTTAACTTCTAATAAACTGCGATTTCTGGAGAAGACCTGGCGCAGCACCCCCAAAATGCTCTCCCGAACCGTCCGCTGCCAGCCGCTTCAACGGACGCAGGAAGGCGCGCCGATCTCCCGTCTCACGGCGTCGCAGCTCGCACCGGCCAGACAGATGTCGTGGGTTTACTCCTGTTGCTCTCGTGTCGGCCGCGAAGCCACTACCCCTCGCTATACGGCGCGGCCCACTGTACTCACGTGGCGACCTCACATGCGCCGACGCTCAAGGCGGACCAGTCATCTTGTGTCTCAGTGCGCGACCGACCAACCGATCGATCCAACCGCCAAGGACCATTGCCTGAGCAACTCGAGAAGACTGGCAGCCTAACGCACAGACTCAGATGCAGGGACTAAGTCCCGATCGGGCGACCACTAGTTGAGTTCTCTCACTGCGCCACAAATTCGGACGAGAGAGACTAGCAAGCTGGGGACGAGAGACTGACCCCAGACTGGCTCCAGACTCACCCAGACTGACCAACTGGCGATCTCATAGCGCCCCTTAAATGCACGTGAACAGGCAACCTTTCCCCTTTCCCACCAGAGGGAGACACCAAAGCTGCGATTGCCACAGCGGCGCCACCGCCAGGAACGGACGGCGACTGCTTCACACAACGCGCTGCGGCGCGCTCTTCAAAACAGCAATTTTTACCACGTCTCAACTCCACCACCAGGTCAAGGATTGATACCGACAGGGCACACACGCCTTTGTTTCGCGCTGGAGGAAGGCCATAGAACGGCATGGCGATTATGTGGAAAAATAAGTTGTGTAGATAAAACACCACTCTTTCGTGTGTGTAATTCTCATTACGTCCAATAAAGAATTATTGAAGAAAAAAATAATCGGTGCATTACTTTCTGGGCAACTGTCGCAAATTCTGGCGACTTGTGCCCACCATTGTACACGTCCGCTGGTGACTCTCACGCAACCTTTACGGCTGTCACCACCATCAACAGCCGGCCGCGGTGGTCTAGCGGTTCTAGGCGCTCAGTCCGGAATCGCGCGACTGCTACGGTCGCAGGTTCGAATCCTGCCTCTGGCATGGATGTGTGTGATGTCCTTAGGTTAGTTAGGTTTAAGTAGTTCTAAGTTCTAGGGGACTGATGACCACAGATGTTAAGTCCCATAGTGCTCAGAGCCATTAGCCCACCATCAACACACTGACAGCTGTTAAGAGGTGCTGCACCCGTTACTTGTTTCAGGCGGAACTGTGAAGCATAACACGACACTGGTGGGTTTTGTGGCGCCAGCCTTGTGTCTCCTTATCTGGCGGGCGCTGGTCCGCCGCGGTTGACGGCGCGCCGTTGTTTGGCGCCAGTTTCCCGCCACCGGCCGCTGTTGTGTACGCACTTGGCGCAAGTTCTGCGCGGGCGGCGGGCCGAGGCAAGCGGGCGAAACGCGCCGGCTGGAACGCTGCCACGGCTCTCGTTGGCTACCGGAGAACAGAAGAACACGGACAGTCCCATGCCTTTTCACGTCTCCTCATTACACGCGTATTTTTCTGTCAGCCGTTGAGAAAATGCGCGCGGCACTAATGCGCCTAATGTGACGTTCTGTCGAGCAGGATAGTGCACACCGTCCTACAAACTTTTTCGTAGATACAAGTACATCAACATTGTAGCTGTGACGTTTATCGGTTGTAAAATCCTGGAACATCTGTTGTTGTTCAGAATGAGATTTTCACTCTGCAGCGGAGTGTGCGCTGATATGAAATTTCCTGGCAGATTAAAAGTGCGTGCCGGACCGAGACTCGAACTCGGGACCTTTGCCTTTCGCGTGCAAGTGCTTTCTTCCAGGAGTGCTAGTTCTGCAAGGTTCGCAGGAGAGCTTCTGTGAAGTTTGGAAAGTAGGAGACGAGGTACTGGCGGAAGTAAAGCTGTGAGGACTGGGCGTGAGTCGTGCATGTGTAGCTCAGATGGTAGAGCTCTTGCCCGCGAAAGGCAAAGGTCCCGAGTTCGAGACTCGGTCAGGTGCATAGTTTTAATCTGTCAGGAAGTTTCATTTCTTGTTGTTGTTGTGGTCTTAATTTCGAAGACAGACTGATGCGGCTCTCCATGCTACTCTGCCCTGTACAAGCCCCTTCATCTCTGAATAACTGCTGCAACCTACATCTTCCTGAATCTGGTTACTGTATTCATATCTCAGTCTCCATCTACCATTTTTACTCCCCCACACTTCCCTCCAGTACTAAATGGGTGAGCCTTTGATGCCACACAACTTGTCCTGACAACCGATCCATTCTTCTAGTCAAATTGTGCCACCAATTCCTCTTTTCCCCAATTCTACTTAGTACCTCCTCATTACTTACGTCTAATCTCAGCATTTTTCTGTAGCACAACATTTCAAAAGCGTCCATTCTCTTCTTGTCTAAACTGTTTATCGTTCACTGTTGCGGCCGCATGTAGTAAGTGTTGCTTCACGCAGTGGAGAATGGCAAAACAGAGGCAGCCGGCGATCGAGAGGCGTTGCGAAGTAAGCTCGGCACAGATAGCCTTGCTGACAATTGCAGTCTACCAACAAGCTGTCGCAAGGACGCACACAGAGCGAGCGCCAAGCGAAGCCTGGAGAGTGATGAGTAAGGAGAAGTGAGGCCAGCACGCTAAGTTACGCTGCAATATACTGCGGGAGTAATAACAAGAAGCGGCCACCGAGGGTAAAATCGTCCTCCTGCAGGATAGAAATAGTGGAGCGCAGGCAGCAACGGAGAGAAGCCATTAGGAAGCAGTTCGGATCTGAGGACGGACGTGGTCCGTGTCCGAGTGTTCGATCTTCGTAGGTGACGATTCCAGAAGTCTTTTCCAGCTTGCAGGAGTCATCCGTTCGCCGCCAGATGTCAACTTCAGCTCTGGGGCTCGGCCCGAGTTCGGTCGGCACCATGGCTGACTAACTACAGCGAGAACTTCCAGCAGGACCGGCCGCAGCGCGGTCTCGGTCACAGGCGCCGCCGGGGACTGACGCCCGGACTTCACGACAACCAGGCCACGCCGCGTGCTCCGTCCATGACGGGACCGCGCGGACATCGCGACTGACGGCTTCGCAGCCGCCGGTGCAGCAGGCGTCAGCAGCTGACCTCACGGCGACGCGGCTGCCGAGCGGCGACGAGTTGATCTCAACCACAGGGCATCCTGACTTCAGGGGAGCACTGGTGGCCTGTGGCTCCGAGGCAATCAGCGGCGCGGGTTGCGCGCATTGTCGGGGAATCTACACAGCAGCAGCCAGGCGGAGGGATCCGCAGGGCTGGGCAGCGAAGACGAGGGAGAAATTGTAAAGAAACTTCAATAAATAACTGTAAAACTCAACACCGTCTCAGTCGTCGGCGCAGCCACTGTGTCTGCTGCCAACAAGTACTGCAGAAGCCGTAACAAGGGGTACCAGAAGTCGTAACAAGTGCCTCCTCCGTAACATCATGTTTTACTTCCATACATGGCTTCAGGAAAGACTTCCTTACATTTAAATCTATATTCGATGTTAACACATTCGCCTTCTTCAGAGACGCTTTTTTGTCATTTCCAGTCTACGTTTAATATGCTCGGAACATGTTTCGTGATCGCGTATTACGACATTTCTGGAGAATGAAAATCTCCTCTGTAGTAATCAAAATCAGTCACAAAAACAGCTGTCATCTGAAACCTACTCTCTCTGTTCGCCCACGAGACTCAGAAGACAGTAAACCGATGACGTGTTCTTTGACATCCGCGAGGTTTTCTTTAGAGTTCCACACTGCCCCCTAATGAACAAAATGAGACAGTAAAGGTCAGACGCAGTGTGATTGGACTGACGAGTTTCTAACAAACAGAACACAGCTTGTCATTCTCTACGGACAGAAGTGTTCGGTCGTGAAAGTAACTTAGGGTGTACCATAAGGGACCGTTATAGGATAATGTAGACAGAGTTGTCAGAAACACTCTGGAAAGCTTGTAAAGGTGTTGCAGGTAGAAATAATCGTTAAGAAAACAAATTCGATACGTTGCGCCGTTTCTGAGTTACGAGGGTGAGTCAGTAAATAAGCTGCAATCAGAGGTAGAAACTTCATTGCAACGCGTACCAGTATCAGATTTGTTTCCCTTTACAACAGCCTCCCCCTGTAAACTGAAACACTTATCCCATCGTTCGACAACGGCTTAAAAGCCTGCAGCATGGAGCTCTTGTGGCAGGGTTCGCATCCAAGGAGGACTTATCCAGCTATAACAAGTTTATTTGGTTGCCTAAATTGCTGCAGCCCAAAGACCGATGTGTTGTGCGGGTAGCGAAATACCTCCAGCAGGCATAACAATGTGGCATCAGTGGAAATCCAGGGCGACCGAAACGCACTTTATTTGTGATTTTTTTGTCCTTCGTTGCATTCCTGTATCCAAGTCAATACAACTTTCCATGAAATAAAATTCTAACCATATAAGAGACGATTTTCACTATCGACGTCCACTGTCCGCAGTTCCTTGACACAAAAATTGTGCTGTTCTAGTCGGGTACACACAAATGGCAAAGCTGTCATATTACGCACACTGCTGATTATTTAGCGTTGGCCGTAGGATACTGTGTATCAGCTACATCCTTCGCCATTTTCTAGAAACGCACGGGCTCGAAATTTTAAATAATATGCGGTATTCTGGCGTTTGCGATTTATTTATTGACTCACCTTCTTAATTAGCATTAAAGTTAGCCACTCTGACAGTTGCATGCGTAAATTAAAGCGGTCCGCCATATACACTCAGTTTCACTTGTTCTCTTAATGTAGTTGGTAGCTCACGAGACTGCTCAGCGTTTGGCTCGGGTTCGCTCCTCACTATCGTCACATGGCCAATTTTTGTATCGGTCTCTTCTTAGATTGATGGGAAAGAAAACAATGAACACGTTTGGCGACACAGTCTCCGGTGGACCGTTTGAATTTGCGCGCAACGGCCAGACAGGCTAAGTTCAATGCTAATTAACTCGGAAACGGAGCAACGGATCGAATTTTTTTCTAAAAAAAGTATTTCTCAGCGCAACCTGCCTTGCAACATGAGCTTTTCAGACTGTTTCTAACCACCCTTCTGACCATCCTGTATAAATGACCTAGTGGATGACGTCGGAAGTTCCATGAGACTTTTCATGGATGACGCTGTTATATACAAAGACCTCTAGAAAAATAAGGCGAAATATATGAAAACGTGTAGAGGATAGCTATTTGGTGCAGTAATTGGCAAATGACCCCCAGCATTAACAAATACAACGTACCGAGCGTAAGTAGGCAAAAGACCCATCACTGTATAACTACACGTTTGAAACAGTGGAACCAGTCACATTCATCCGATATCCAAGAGTACGCGTACGGAGCGATTTAAAGTGGGAGACCGCACAAAGCAAATTGCTGGTAAATCAAATGCCAGACTGACATAAATAGAAAGAAGCCTCAGAAAATATTGTCTGTCCAGACAGGTGGTAGCTTACAAATTCAACGTTCGACCAACACTTGAATAATGCTTGGTAATCTAATATCCGTACCAGATAGGATTTATAGAGGAAAATGAGAAGCTCCCAGGAAAAGCAGCGCGTTTCGTTGCATGTTCGTTTAATAAGCGCGAAGGAGTCAAGTGGATGGTTAGGTGTCTCCAATGGCAGACGTTGCAAGAGAGGCGTTGGGCATCACTATGTGTTGTACTGTTATAGTTCCGAGAGCGTACGTTCCTAGAAGATTCAAGCAGTATGCTGTTTCCTCCTACGTATCTCGCAAAAAGACCATGAAGATAAAATGAGAGAGATTAGAGGTCACACCCGAGCTTAGTAGCAATGGTTCTTCTTGCGAGTCATTCGTGACTGGAACAAAAAATGAGGGAAGTGATAGTGGTACATTAAATACGTTCCACCTCACACCACAAGGTGGTTGACGGGATATAGATGTAAATGTAAAAAAGCACAATAGAAAATTAGTCACCCTAAGGAGACATCACGCTAATACGAGGCGTGTTTTTTAAGTAAGGTTTTGTTGTGGACACTATTAGTTCGTTCATACTGCAACGAGCGTGTGCGTCGTGTACCGGCATGCCTCGGGAACAAATGTGCTCAGTTTCAACTCTGCAGCTAACCTGTACGGTTCTGTTCTGTGCTTTCAAAATGTTTAAGACTATCAACTCGACCGCCGCGTGTGAGGTTCGCTAAGTGATATAGTTTTTGCCAGCAAAGAAACCTGTCTGCTGCATAAATTCATCGACAGATTTGCGAAGTGTGCGGTGATACTCTTATGAGTGAAATCAAAATGCGTAAATGAGTACGAGAATTCAAAGACGGCCGTGACAACGTCCATGATGAGGACCGCTCCGGTCGACCTTCTTTGATTACAGACGGTTTGCTGGCTTTAGCTGAAGCGAGGATTCGTGACAACAGGCGCTTCACAATAACAGGTCTCTCAAACGAATTTCCTGACGTGTCGAGATCAGTGCTTTACAACACTGTTTCTGAATACCTAAAGTTTAGGAAACTGTGCTCCCATTGGGTCACGAAACTCCTAACAGAGGACCACAAAAACCAAAGATTTGAGTGTGCGATGAAATTCTTGACTCGTTATCACGAACAAGTTGACGGCTTCTTGAGTCAGATCGTAACTGAAGACGAAACATGGGTTTCGCATACCTCGCCCGAATCGAAGCAACAGAGCATGGAATCGAGACACACACACACTCGCCTGTAAAGGTGAAGGCCAAACAGACTCTGTCCCAGCGCAAAATCATGGCGTCGGTGTTTTGGGATAGGCATGTGTTTTGTGGGTCGACTTCATGCTACGAGGAACCACTATCAATGCAGAAGCATACTGCCAAACCCTGAGAAAGCTACACATAGTGATTCGAAAGAAAAGACGCTCCATGCTGACAAAGTGAATTGTCCTTCTCCATGACAATGCAAGACCTCACACTGCAGGTCAGCCCCGCGATTTATTGGACAGTTTTGGCTGGGAACTTTTAGACCACCCACCCTGCAGTCCTGATCTTGCACCGAGTGATTACCATCCGTTCCTCCGCCTCAAACAACACCTCAGTGGCAACCGTTACAATGATGACGACAAAGTTTAAACGGCAGTGAACTCTTGGTTATTGGAACACTCGGGAAGTTTTTATGAAGAGGGTATTTTAAAATTGATTGAGAGGTATGATACGTGTTTGAACAAACTTGGCAACTATGTGAAGTATGTACTTTCTGAAAATAAATTTACTTTTTTGAAATAACCTTTCGTTGTGTACTTATGTTCAAACGGACCTTACTTAAAAAACATGCCTCGTATCACGCACACGCACACGCACTATCCATAAAATTGTGTCAGTTCAAAGAGGAATGTCAACCCATGTTTCCTCAGGTATTCCATATCCGGATGAAACGCCGTTTTCGTCCTGGAGTCCCACTGGCTGGAGTAGAATTGTCTTCAGAAATGAGTCCCGCTTCGAAGTGAACCCCGATAACCAGGGATGACGTGTCTGGAGACGCCCCGAACGGCAGTCGGATACCAACCCGACCGTCGCCCACCACGTGGCCCGACAACCGGTGGTGATCTCCTGGCGTGCCAATCCTTTTCATAGCAGGGCCCGTTTGGATGTCATCCGCGGCACGCTTACAGCACAGCGTTACGTCGACGATACTCTAGGCCCCGTTTTGTGAAACTTCATGTCGAGCTATCGTGGCCTTACATTTCAGCGAGACAATGCCCGCCTGTACACGGCGAGAGTTTCTACTGCTTGTTGTGTTCCCTGCAAAACTCTACGTTGGCCAGCAATTTCGCTGGATCTCTTTCCAACGGAGAACGTTTGGAGCATTATGAGCAGGGACCTAGAACCATCTCGAGAGTTTGATGATCTGACGCACCTAGTGTACAGAATTTGGCACGATATCTCTCAGGAGGACATCCAACAATTCTATCAATTTATGCCAAGCCGAATAACTGCTTGCATAAAAGCCAGAGTTGGACTAACCGTTACCTACTTTCTCAGTGAATGGCTCTAAGCACTATGGGACTTAACAACTGAGGTCATCAGCCCCCTAGACTTAGAACTCCTGAAGCCTAACTAACCGAAGGACATCACACACATCCATGCCCGAGGCAGGATTCGAACCTGCGACCGTAGCAGCAGCGCGGTTCCGGACTGAAACGCCTAGAACCGCTCGGCCACAATGGCCGACCCGACTTGCTCAATTTGTGAAGATCTTTCTCTTGAATAAATCGTCCCATTTTTCAAAAAAGGATGCGATTTGTTTGCGTGTACATGTACATCACATTTACCGATTTCCATCCCTTTCGGATAATTCTTTCGAAGTATTTGTTTCCGAAAAAAAGAACTCAATCGAGTGAGTGCTTGGCTGCAGCCACGCGGATGTCACGTTCTCACGTTCACTTGCACACAGGCCGCGCATTCACAGCGTTCTGCGCGATGCGCTTCACTTACCACCAGAGTTGGCCAACATTTCTTTCAGATGACGAATACAGATTAAATATTATTTTTTGTTATACGTGAATAACAAATGGAAACTTTCTACGCTGTATTATTCATTTACACGATTAAAAACATTTATTCGTCACTTGTGAATAAAAATCTTTATGGAGATTAGATAAATTTGAAATCCGGTGATATTTATATTTCCTGTTCTTTCCTACGTATTAAACAAATGACATTTTTGTTCCTTTTAATTAGTTTCTCATTTTTACACACTAAACAAAACATGTACTACACATTTAAAGAGGATATCACTGCTTTATGTCTCCTGAAATCGTCTTTATTTCAGGATAACGATACAACACTTACAAACCAAAAGCTTCTTCAAAAAAATTTGTGAAATCGTCAATTCTGCTATAGGTTATTGATATAATACGTTGTGATTCCCTGTTAGACTTGCCTACAAATCATGCTCAAAAGCCGGCCGCGGTGGTCTAGCGGTTCTGGCGCTGCAGTTCGGAACCGCGGGACTGCTACGGTCGCAGGTTCGAATCCTGCCTCGGGCATGGGTGTGTGTGATGTCCTTAGGTTAGTTAGGTTTAAGTAGTTCTAAGTTCTAGGGGACTTATGACCTAAGATGTTGAGTCCCATAGTGCTCAGATCCATTTGAACCATGCTCAAAATAAAATTTTCTTTCCATGACATAACTTCATAATACGTCTCTAGTTTGTTGTTAGGTTCCATTAGTCCTGGACACCGTTACAGGTGAAATATCTGTTTCTAAATCGTCGGTGACATGTCTGTAATAATCGCAGTTGGTGTAGAAAGGCGAAAACACTCTTCCAAACGTCTTCTGACACTTTCCCGATAAAAAAGTTGTCAGCGGGCTGCAACATTATTTCATAATGCGGAATTTTTCAATCTAAAAGGTCTATGTAACGGTATAGACGGACGTCGCACTGAAAAACTATTCCATCTTCTAACGGAAAGGTACGTCAGAGTTAATACTAAATAATTTTCGATCAGCAGCATTCCACAAACTTTTTCGGGGACTTTATATTGAAAGACTGCTGATTTTAGTCGTCAGCAACCACTGAATTCTTTCTCGGTTCACTCATTTTGTAGCACTACACAGACGAACGAATTGTTTAATTATAACAGGGGAACGCCCATATCCGATAGTGTTAGCAATCTAAGGAAGGTGTGGAAGATTAAGAGTTTTTGTCGGCTGCGTTCTCGTCTTTTGCTGCTTACTTAGAGTACCTGCGCATGTTAACAGTGGAAGTACTGTCAGGTACAGGGACAACTGAACGGGGCCACGTTGGTAGTGTAACTGCTGTGCGTTTGTTACTCTGTGAAGCTGTGCTCAACTCGAAGGTTGCTTTGAACACTTCAGTGTTTTACTGACAAGGGGACCGTACGAACTTCCCGTTACGGAATTAATTCACATTGATAGGATGTGTAGGACACAACTAGGACTTCAAAGAGTGTGAAATGGAAGACGCAACTATCAAGTGCTTTCCATAAAATCGAGTTTGAAAGTTTTAAGCGTGCCATATGCTTCGTAAGGTCGTTGGCATTCAATAATTCTGCAGCCGACCGAGTACGTGCTTAATTTCATAAGTGCTAGGTCTTTGGATCCAATCTCGTTGCTGCTCCTTTTTTTTCCTTCCGACGTCATTCTATCAACAGATATCCGTGGTACTCCAGGAAATTATGTGATGATCGAGACGCGTTTCTGACGTAAAAGAAGTTTGTTTTGTGATGGACACACGTAAAAAATCATGGACATGCAAAAATACGGTGTTCATTATAAGTGCTGTATGTTGCAATAATTATTGTTTCCCATGTATTTATGCCCAATATTATCCCGACATGTGCATAAGTTACATAGTATACTTGTCACAGTTGTAGATACAATCCATATAAATAAAAATGTAAATGTTCGTTTGCTCAAAATCGTGTCTCCCCGAAAGTCTGTGTGTGTGTGTGTGTGTGTGTGTGTGTGTGTGTGTGTGGGTGGGTGTGGGTGTGTGTGTGCGTGTGAAATATATCACATATATTAAAAAATATCATATAAAAACACACGCGTGTTCCAATGCAATGTTGTGTCAAAATTTCGGCCAAAGACTGGCGATTAGGAACGTTTAGAGTTTCTATAGTGATACAAACGTAGATATTTATTTCTTCAAAATCTCCGTAAGTTCATCAAGAATTGCTTTGAAAACTGTTGATTGAAATTTCATGAGAAGATCTCGTCGCAACGAAAAACGCCTTTGTTTTAATGACTGTCAATCCAATCCACGTATCATGTCTGTGGCACTATCTCCCCTATTTCGCGAAAATACAAACCGAGCTACCCTTCTTTGAACTTTTTCGATGTCATCCATCAGTTCCACCCGATGCGGATCCCACACCGCACAGAAGTACTCCAGAATAGGACGGAGAAGCGTGGTGCAAGCAGTCTCTATAGTAGACCTGCTCCACCTTTTAACTGTTCTGCCAAAGAATCGCAGTCTTTAGTTTGCTCTACATACAACACTGTGTGACCGTTCCAACTTAGGTTATTTGTAATTGTAATCCCTAAGTATTTAGTTGAATTTACAGCCTTCAGGTGTGTAATACTTATTGCGTAATCGAAATTTAGCGGAGTTCTTTTAGTACTTATGTGAATAGCTTCACACTTTTCTTTATACAAAGTCAATTGCCACTTTTCGTAACATACAGATATCGTATCTAAATCATTTTGCAATTTGTTTTGATCATATTATGACCTTACGAGACGATAAATGACAGCATCATCTGCAAACAATCTAAGAGGGCGTGTAACACTTCCTTGCGGAACGCCGGATGTAACTTCTGTTTTACTCGATAGCTTTCCGTCTATTACTACGAACTGTGACCAATCCAGTCGCACAACTGAGGTGATATTCCATAGGCACACAGCTTGGTTAGAAGACGCTTGTGGCGACGGTGTCGAAAGCCTTCTGGAAATCTAAAAATATGGAATCAATTTGACATCATCTGTCGATAGCAATCATTACTTCATGAGTATAGAAAACTGGGTGTGTTTCACAAGAACATTATTTTCAGAACCCTTGCTGACTATATGTCAATAAATCGTTTTCTTCGAGGTAATTCATAATGTTCGAACACAGTATATGTGCCAAAACCCTACAGCAAATAGACGTTAGTGATATGGGTCTGTAATTCAGCAGGTTACTCTTATTTTCCTTTTTGGGTATTGGTGTGACTTGAGTAATTTTCCATTTTTTAGGTACGGATCTTTCTGTGAGCGAGCGATTGTATATAATTGCTAAATATGGAGCTATTGTATCAGTATGCTCTGAAAGCAAGCTGACTGGTATACAGTCGGGGCCAGAGGTCTTGCCTTTATTAAGTGATTTAAGCTGCTTTGCTACACCGAGGATATGTACTTCTATGTTTCTCATGTTGGTAGTTGTTCTTGATTCGATTTCAGAATTTAATAACACTGCTTCTGTGGCACTATCATCAGTGACTTCACCGTTGCTATGCGCAGTGCCGGCCGCGGTGGCCGTGCGATTCTAGGCACTTCAGTCCGGAACCGCGTGACTGCTAAGTCGCAGGTTCGAATCCTGCCTCGGGCATGGATATGTGTGATGTCCTTAGGTTAGTTAGGTTTAAGTAGTTCTGAGTTCTAGGGCACTGATGACCTCAGATGTTGAGTCCCATAGTGCTCAGAGCCATTTATCGCGCAGTGAAGGTATTGATTGCGTCTTGTATCACCAGAATCTCTTTGGACTTTCTGCCAGATTTCGAGACAGACTTTCGTTGTAGAAATTATTATAAGCATCTCGCACTGAAGTACTTGCTATCTTTCGAACTTCTGCAAAACTTTGCCAATCTTGGGGATTTTGCGTCCTTTTAAATTTGGCTTGCATCTTTCGTTGGTCCTGCAATAGCGATCTGACATATTTTGTGTAGCATGGGGGATCAGTACCATCACTTATCAATTTATGTGGTATATATCACTCAATTGCCGTCGATACTATCACTCTGAAGTAATTCCACATCTTTTCTATGCTTACATGATCAGGACGGAAGGAGTGGAGACAGTCTCTTATAAAGGTGTTAAGAGCATTTTTATCAGCTTTTTTAAATAGATATATTTTGTGTGTCTTTTTGATGGTTGTAGGTCTTACGGTATTCAGCCTGGCAGCAACTGCCTTGTGGTCGCTAATCCCTGTATTCGTCATGATACTCCCTATTTGTCCAGGATTATTTGTTGCTAAGAGGTCAAGTATGCTTTCGCAGCCATTTACTCTTCGAGTGGGCTCATGCACTAATTGTTCAAAATAATCTTCTGAGAAAGCATTCAGTACAATTTCGGATGACATTTTATGCCTGCCGCCGACCTTAAACGTATAATTTTTCCAGCCTATGAGGGTAGATTGAAGTCACCACCGACTACAGTTGTATGATTGGGGTACCTATTTGAAATGATACTTAAGTTTTCTTTGAACTGTTCAGCAACTATATCTTCCAATAATTTTCGAAATGCTAGCGGAGAAACAACTCGTGGTACAAGACGAAGTAATTGCCCACCACGACATCGATGAAGTGGGTGTGTCTGAAGAAACTGAAGAAGTCGATTCATCTTCATCGGACGATTACGAGGCCGAAAAGAACCAGTCGAAAATGACAGAAACTACGCTCCGCTGTATTACAAGATGAGGGTCGTCAATCTAGCGGGAGAGCATCCAGGATGGAGTTTCGCCGTTCACCATAGAAGTTGAAATTCACGCTTCAAAAGCATTAAAGGTTTGAAAAGATGGGAAGAATATACAAAACAAGGTGGTAAAAGGCATTAACATGTTAAAAACAATTTATTGGTTGATCTACGAGCATTTCATAGAGAATGTAATCAGCAGGTGACGACGAGAAACCTGCATCAGTGGAATCTTGCTGCTGCTAGCCAAGTTCCTGATTTAAATTTTCAACCTTCTGACTTATTCTCTTCAAACTAAGTCATCGGATTCGTCATAGAGAATCATCAGATTTGCATCCTAGTGGGAAAGCGCTTTACTGCAGCAAGTCCTTGACGCAACAGTAAATTTCTCAATGTAGATTCGAGTCCTCATACCAAAGTACGACAAAGATTTTGTTATTACCAATTGTCAAACAAGTATCACATATAAAAGTACCTGGTTCACTTACATCAATTGCAATACTATTTTTACTGACGATACGGTGTTAGTTTGTGAACTTCTGTTCTAGGGTGCCAGTATCCATCAACTTACGACCAAACTATCGCCGAAAACGGAACAAAGATGGTTCTTTTGCAGCTAAAGGACATGCACCGGATGATATATTCGTACAATGCACGATGTGCTGTAATCGTATCTGGAAAATTACTAACATCGCAGTCCGGAAAACTAAGAACAGTACTACACAGGAAATTTCTAATTGGCGTTTTGAAGCCGTACGTGAGAGAAGAACAATTTCTTTTCCTCCTCGATTCATGGGCAGGCCAAACGAACTCGGGTTTGTACGACGAAACTTTAATATTGCCAACGGGCAATATTAAAGTAATTCTCCTAAATGTACCCAGCGGGTGCATCCCTGCGACGTTTACTTTTAGAGGCAGGTGAAAAAAATGGTTCAAATGGCTCTGAGCACTATGGGACTCAACTTCTGGGGTCATTAGTCCCCTAGAACTTAGAACTAGTTAAATCTAACTAACCTAAGGACATCACACACATCCATATCTGAGGCAGGATTCGAACCTGCGACCGTAGCGGTTCCAGACTGCAGCGCCTAGAACCGCACGGCCACTTCGGCCGGCAGAGGCAGGTGAAAAACCTTGTAATCCGACTACAAAATTGCTCGTACATCATCGAACACAACAGAGAGAGGGCTTCAAGAGAAGATTACATAAAAATTCAATCAGTCGTACACCATCAGTAGTCTGGACCAGTATTCGACGATATGGTCAGATATGCGTGGTACGCCGCTGAACTGGTGACGACCGAGAACCGTCTGTGAACGCAAACGAAGTTTGTTTTGTAGTAAAAACATTGGAAAAATTATGCTCATGCAAAAATTTGGCGTTCATTAAGTGCGCTGTATGTCACAATAATTATTGTTTTACATGTTTCTACGGTCAGTGTCATCTTCATTCGTGCATTGCTCCATACGCGTCAAAAATGCAGGTTCAGTAATGTCAGTGAAAAGACTATTCTGATTTGATTCAAAATAGTCATGCATCCTCTTGTATTTCCAACGTCCTTACAAAAATATTTTGTTTTCCTATTTTTCAGGATAATATTGTGCAAATAATAAATGAAACGTTAAATACTGATAATCTGGTCATTCATAATAAATATGTTGTTAGAGTTTCGTGGGAATAAAGAAAATGCACTAGCAGCGAGATTCGATCCAGAGACCTCACGCTTATGAAACTAAGCACCTCATCACTTGGCTACCGACTCCTTGCTTATTAGCGACCACACAACAGTACACACAAGCACGCCTAAAAGTTTCAAATACGATTTTCTCGAAAACGGTTGAAAGTTGCGCCTTCCTAACCATGCTCTACACACCCTGTCAACACGAATCAAGTCGGTGAAGGCAAGTGCGTGCGGTCCCCCTGTAAGTATAATATTTCACCAGTAAGGGAATGTAGATCAACGAATAATACATCTTCAAATAAAATGTAAATTATATCTCATCTTTATAAAAATACCTTTTTGCATGTGCTTTCATCCATGTGGCAAAAAAAGTAATTGCAAAGTCTCAGAAAATTTCAAAGTCTTTTTATATTCGATAGTTCATCTTGTGTATGGATAATGCTTATATCACTATTTTCCACAACATTTAGACACGATATATGTCTATCTTCGAAAGACAGTCTGACTAAAATGCAGTGAAAAGTTGAATATTCGGGCGCTATCGGACTGAATCACAAAAATATTATGTACTCACCAATTGAAGCGTTCTTCAAAAAATCTCAGACGGCTGCTCACTCACCTGAAAAATAAATTATTAAATAATTATTTGCTACAACTAATTTTACTGCACAGTTCTTAAGAATTAAACAACTAGTACTTCATAATGTCTAAAGAAGTATAATAGTATATGTGAAAATTAGAAGACCTAAAAGTAATCCAAAATGGAAGACCAATCAGAAACAAATACAATTAGTTGACGAAAAACAGTATCTTCGAATTTTTTGGTTATGATAATTACAAATTTGATATTGAAATTGTGAAAGTCGACATTATGGGGCCAATATGACCTATAAAATCCAAAAACACGATTTTTTCCGTAGTAGACTAATTTCTCAATCAGTGATACCTTCCATTTGATAATGACCCAGTGGAAAAAGGAAAGCCACATCTTCTTTGCCGTTATTTTTCTCTTCTGAAATTAAGCCCTTTCTATCCTTTGGTGCTTTGACTAAGTTTGCAAATAAAATGTCTTTTAAAATGTTTTAGGCGTTCAGTACCCCTGACGCTCGGAGACTCAATTGTGCGGAGTATGATTGCTCAGCTGCACTCTAATCTGACAAATATTCTCGATTCTCCCTTTCTTGACTTGTCGAACAATGCTCAAAATTCTTTTTGAGGTCGACCTTAAGACTTATTTCCTGTTTTTGTAAGAAAAAGAATGAATACCTTACAGTTCTACCAGCTGACGATGTTTAAAAGAAAAACTGTTTTCTCCATTCCTGATATTTGGTCCCCAGTATACTAAACAGCTCTGAATTAATTTGCGTCATATTATTCGTCACTGTAGTGAAGCGTCCTTCTTTCCTGTCCTCAACTTTTCCAGGTTGCTAGGAACAGTTTACTGGACGGGTGATGTACCAGCAACGTCAAAGTCTTCCTCGTCGTAGCTTCGACTGCGTTAATATACGGTAGTTAGTGTACATTATACTAACGTCATTTACCTTGTATTAACTTTTGAACTTCATTCCTTCCACTATTTATTTATTTATTCACTCTTTTGTTTCTATCACACATAACAAAACACATAACAAAAACGTTCGTGCTCACATATGTACGATGTAAATATCAGCTAAAGCCTTATTTGAATACATTTTGACTACATTTAAATATTTTAATCGACTTACAGGAAATTCTCAAATGACAGCTTACACAGATAAATAGAAGTTATGGAATACCTCCTAATATCGTTCATTTACCCGGCATGGTGCAGCAACACGTCGTGGCAGGGGCTCAGCAGGTCATTGGAAGATGCCTGCAGAAATGCTGATCCATGCTGCCTCTATAGCCGTTCATAATAGCGAAACTGTTACCAATGAATGATTGTGTGCACGAACTGACCTCTCGATTATGTCCCATAAATGTTCGATGAGATTCTGTCGGGCGATCTGGGTGGCCAAAATATTCCCTCGAATTGTCTAGAACCTTCTTCCAACCAATAATGTACAGCAGTGGTCCGGTGAAATGGCGCATTGTCATTCACAAAAATTCCATCGTTCGTTCATGGAAGTATGTTCCGTCTATACAACTAATTGAAGGCGGTTTGTTTATTGTCATACGCGTTTCGCTTCTTTTATTTGTGAAACATCTGCAGTGGCAATTTCCGGCGCTGTTAGCTCATGCTTGTGGTCTTGGGGATTATTCGTTATTTTACATGCTCCAGTTGTCCGATTTCCGGCGTTCTTTCACCCTCACTTGATTCAAAACATCGCATACATACGAGGGCTGTCCAGAAAGTAAGTTACGATCGGTCGCGAAACGGAAACCACAGTGAAAACCAGAAACATTTTATTTGCAACAGTTAGGTACACCTTCCACCTACTTTTCTACATAGTCGCCGCTCCAACTTCGAGATTTGTCCTAGTGTTGTATCAACTTTCCAATATCCTCGTCATAGAAAGCAGCCGCCTGTGCTTTCGGCCAGGTCTGCAGCTCGTTGTCTGTCGAAAAATTTTGTTTTCATGGCCAGCGGTTTTTGTGAGCAGAAATGAGACTCAGGGGGAGCCAATTACGGACTGTACTGTGGGTGATCAAACACTTCTCATCGGAAACGCTGCAGGAGCGTCTTCATTGCCCCTGCAGTGTGCGGCCGAGAATTGGCATGAAGAAGGAACTGCTTGACAGTTGTGTTATGTGGGCCGCATGACACAGGCGAAATCTCTAACCGGGCCCTCATGCTTGGCGGGAGACGCTATTCCCTACGCATCTTTACGTGCTCACTGTTCACTCAGAACTGAAAAGAGCGTCGCGACACGATTGACGGGCATACTAGAGACACTGACCAACACATCTGTGCGAAGCTTTACCGGATTTTCCCAGTGGTTTCCATTTCGCGACCAATCGTAACTTACTTTCTGGACAGCCCTCGTATCTTGCACTTTCCATAGAAAGTGTTTTCTACTGTATTTGTGTCAAATGCGCGGTTATCTGATGTGCAGTTTGATTGTGTGATGGTTTTTGGATGTTTTTGCGATAGCTCATCTATCATCAAAGGGATATCTCCACTGTTTAAGGGTACGCCTTTAAAAATATTGACTACTTTTCTTTTTGAATTGGTTCAAGTGGAATTTTTTGTAGGTGATTCAATATAGATGTAAACTATGTCGTCTTATGTTGTTTTAGATGACGAGCTGCTGATACATATATCACTGGGTTTGGTTTTCTATAAATCTCGACATGATTTTGTTAGTGATTTTAACGTCTGAGAAACTGAAGCTGCTGCTGGTCTCATGTTCAACAGTGCATTTAATGTTTCTGTGCATGCTGCTCAGGTTAGTTGCTAATGTGTCAATTTCCTCATCAAAAAGTTAAACTGTGTCATCCATATACCTTTTGTAGTACATGGATTTGCTGTTGATGTAACTGTTATCTTCAAGAAGTGTCTGCTCTAATATATTCGTGTCGATATCTGGTAACATTCCTGTCTTGCTAGGCTGCTATCCATTGCCAACCCATTTTTCTGTTTGTATATTTTGTTGCTAAAACTGAAGTAATTGTATGACAGTATCACGGGAAGTAACTCAGTGTGCTCACACATCTCTACCATACCTAGTTTCTTATGTTTGAGTAGAGTGTTCCTGATAATTCTTAGCGCCCTCTATATGGATGTTAGTATAAACGTTTACTATGTCAAGTGATGCAACTGTCGCTGTCGGTGGAATGTACACATCTTTAATTTTGTCAATGAGTTCATACATGTTCTTAACGGAATTTTTTTTTTCGAAAGTATAGTGGGTATTAAGCACAACAAGCAGTTGTTATTTAATCTGTACAAACGGCTGTTCCTAGAGTTAACATTCGGCCTGGCAGGACAGTTTCCTTTATGGGCCTTAGGCCGTGATTGGAGGAGAGGTGCAGTGGGGCTCATGGAAATGCAGTCACACACTTCTCATTTAGTTAGGAGGAAATTACAAGTCCTAAAAGCTTTTTTTTTAATTTTTTCCTAAATTTGGAAATAGGGTCAGATTTTGATTCGGTTACGTTGCTACCATTGAAGAATTCCATGGTTTTAACTACAAAGTCATTTTCATACATTATGTACTGCACAGTTACTTTTACCACCACTGACTATTAAAGCTTTACTCTTAGAAAGTTGGGAGTTGATACAGTTTAGAACGTTTACGTCACTGTTCCTGTGTGACCTGTTGTTTTTGAAGTATCTTGTTATTATTGGCTTTTAGGACTAAAGCATTGGTTTCTCTGGAATTTGATTTTGCAGCATCGCATGCAACCCTAGTATATGCAATAAAGCTGTTCAAGTTTTTGGTATTGGGCTTTATGTTGTGCTTTAAACCTATGTTTATGAGAACATGTACATAATTTTTAAGACTGATAGTAGTTATGTTAATAATTCTTTCACAAATTCTTTCTTAGTGAGCGTATCCTACAAAATAAGCACGCTATTTAAAAACACAAAGATAATCTCCCACACAAACAACAAACTTCAGCAGATAGCAATTCACAACTCAGAGAATAACCCCTCATAAAAAAATCAGGCATATAAAAACTCAGCTGTCAAAGTTGCCGCTCGTACTGGGCAAACTGGGAGAAGCTTTAAGATTCAAATAAAATTATTTGACATAGTTTTCGATGAAATTCCTGTAGTGTATCCTGATTGATAATCCACTGCGAACGCAAACAGGTAAAATAAATAAAACAATAGTCGGGTTACGAACGTGGGACCAAAAGTGAGAGATCGCGACGCTGGCTCTTTGACGGCCATTTTCTCAGAAACAGTCGAGTATCCATGGATAAGCCAAGACACGTGTTTGGCTCTACGGAGCGATGTTTCTGGGAAATCGGGTTATGGCACTTTCCCTGTTCTGCTCATCAGCATAGTGCTGCTGGTCACAGTTCTGACTTCCCAGAGTCGGAGATTCCGCCCCATTAAACACAAATGCGCTGAGTTTCTCCCGTTACACCGGAAGCACTCCAGTTACACCGGAAGCACGGGCAGCTGAGGCAGCTACAGGAAAAACTTGTCGTCGCATGTTCCTGACACCCACTGATACAAAAATCATCAAAAATTATTGTTGCATAGCGTAACTTTTTCCTCTCCTTATTATGAAATTATTTCCCGAGACCTGTATTTTATTATGTTCATTTACTACGGTCGTACTCGGAATTCTGATGGCTTCATCATCAGGCACGTCCTGTGCCAACACGCATATTACAAGAGACGATCGAACGAAAACGAGATGGACCGAAAAACGTAAGTAAACTGGTTATTATTTCAAAAGTAATCGCAACAATCGGTAATACACTAAGCCAGCCGAAGAACAAGACGGTCAATGTCTTCATGGTAAAAAGTTTTCTGTTGCCTACGGAACAATGATTGTACCCATTCGTGCACCTTTTCGCCTGAAAGAAATTGACGGTCACAGATGTCTTTCTTCCGGGCTCCAAAAATGTGACTCTATGGAGAATAAATATGTAAGGGCTTCCCAGCAGAACTTCTGCGGTGCAGTCGGCACATGCTGCAAACAAAATATCCGCCCACATGCTGCCAAGTTTGTTTCGAGTATGCTACAGAAAATTCGCTGGGAAGCCTTAACAAATCCTCCATACAGTCCCGATCGCTCCCCGTACGACTTCCTTATTTTTGGAGCCCTGGAAAAAGACATTGTTACGAATGATTTGTTACAAGATAAAAGAAAAATACGAATGTGGGAAGCGGCGTCACAACAAACTGTACATTGTACATTTTCTTCTGTGTTTATACATTCCGTATAAAAGAAAGTGCGAAATTAACTAACACATCTAATTTAGATTATCACAGTACTCCGTGTGTTAAAATACAACCTGAAGAGCTTGTATTCATTTAAAAACAAATTCTCAGGAAACTGTACTTAATTTGAGATAAAATGGGGAAAGGAATGTGGCTACAACCTCTAGCAAATAACGTTACTACATTTTAACACAGTGGGCTTTTAAGATATGTGTGCGGAAACAGACTGGTCACTAGGGTGCCTCTCTTTTTATCAGATCACGAACTCAAATATTGTAAATGAGATATGTTTGCTAATTTCACACTTTCGGTCTTACGGAATGTATCAATACACATGAAAATGTATAATGTACAATATACAGTGGAGCTGTTTCCTACATTTGTATTTTCAGTTTTATCTTCTAACTCATGATACACGGTGATTCAGGTGTCCCTACCGTTGTCGTTTTATGCAACCCGTGTTTCATGTCTAACCTTCATAAACCACGAATGAGATTTCTATAATCTCTAGCTCGCTAAGCGGAGACTGATAGTCATACAGAAAAAATGAACAGGATCATTTTGTAGGAAATTTAATATTTTGTACTGGGATACATTTTCGCTAGAGGTCACATTTTGCAAGTTATTCTCGAAAATCTTACACGAGGTGAACTTCAAACGCATCCCCACTCCTTCGCTCAGCCTATACCACTTAGAATTTCCAATATGTTGTTCGTGGCACTCCCTCCCACCAATGTACAATATTTGCAAATGCTCTTATTATTTCCCACATTCGTACATTCTTGGTCTTCATTGGCTGGCCTTCTGAAGCCACCGGCTTAGTCGAGCACTTACAAATTGTAAAACTGACGTTTGTGTAAATTTTGCCTAATAATTTTATGAAGTTTAACAGCGTAGTTTTTTTTTTTTGTCGGGTCTTCTGTGTACGAAACTGCTGTGTTAGTATGATTAAGCTTGATTAGAATTGTCAGTGTAGTTAGTTTTAATGTTTACATGAAGTTTCAGTCGTCTTTCGTTCATAACCCTCATGGGCACATTTAAATAAATGTTAAATTAAAAGGAAGGTCAGCGTTGGCCGTAATATTGATGTTTTATTGATGGCAGAATCGATTTTCGATCACATAGTGATCATCTTCAGTGCTGATATGTACAAATTAAACTCAGACACTGGTATCCAATTATCAATAACCAAAACTGAGAAGCGATCACAATAATTGTGATCGCTTCTCAGTTTTGGTTATTGATAACTGGATACCAGTGTCTGAGTTTAATTTGTACATATCAGCACTCAAAAATCGTTTCTGCCATCAATAAAACATCAATATTACGGCCAATGCTGACCTTCCTTTTAATTTAACATATATGGTCGTTGTGCACACAGCACTCCATGGAGTCGCCAATCAATAAATAAGTATTGTAAACGAAGTAGCCAACTATGCTGATGTTATAACAGCCCAATCAATTGAGACCAAAAAAGTTAATGTAGGCAATAGTTCGCGTAGTCGGAAATCTTTGTACAGTGTTAGGGGCGGAGTGCCACGAACAACTTAATAGAAATCCTGATTGGTGAGGAATGAGTGTGGGGTGGAGGTGCGTTTGCTCATTGCCTGGTAGTCGAATTCACGCTTGACTAAGCAAGCTGACGTGACCAACACAATGTAATTGTGGTTCGTTCGTACTGTGTACGTTTTTGCAGAAAACTCTAAAACCGTGGCCTCACCGCAAACGTATCCCAGCATACATTTTAAATAGATAAAATTTTCTACGAAAACGTCCCCTTCAATTTTTCTGTAGGATTAACAGTTTACGCGTACCGAGCGAAATAATACGAAAATGTCGCACGTGGTTAATGAAGGCCAATGCGAGTTGCATAAAACGACGCTGAAATGTATTAAATTACCGTATTTCTATTATATGATGGAAGAATCTTCTTCACTCCCGTAATGGTAAATGGCTTGTTCACATGTCGCATGACTGACAACGTAAATTTCCCCATTGCATCCTCCATACTTTTTACGCAGACGTTGCAGTACTAAGTATGACGATCATGATGTTTTAATGTCACCTGTAGTGCCATTGTCAGTACTATTTACAGTGTTACACTTACCTAATTTTTACTATCGGATCTCATTCATCCTTTCCACACCCTCGATCTAAAGATGATCTACTATTCAGATCAAAACAACTCGTCATTAATATGAAATAGTGATCCATGTCATCGAAAGTCGCAGTTTCCACAGACATGAAGTAAATTATGAAACGTTATCTCTTGTTAAACTCAACGGCGGCCGTTCTGCTGGAATGAAACTTCAAAGGCGGAATCTACTACACCTCCGGCGTTCGTCAAATTCCTTCCAGACATAAATCGCGACCCCTGCTAGACCAAAGTTCCTGCGAAGAACCCGGTATGGGTTTCCATAAATAACGTAACTATCCGGCGAACACTTGGATGATGTCGTCCAGGATACCGAGCAGCATACATAGCACACGCCCGTTGGGCATTTTGATCACAATAGCCATACATCAACACGATATCGACCATTTCCGTAATTGGATAACGGTCCATTTTAAAACGGGTAATGTATCACGAAGCGAATACCGTCCGCACTGGCGGAATGTTACGTGATACCACGTACTTATACGTTTGTGACTATTACAGCGCCATCTATCACAAAGCGAAAAAAGTGGTCCAACTAAAACATTCATATTTTCTTATGTACTACACGAATATGTAATAAAAAATGGGGTTTCATATTTTAAAAAACGCAGTTGATATCCGTTTGACCTATGACAGCGCCATCTAGCGGGCCAACCAAAGCGCCATCTGATTTCCCTCTTCAAGCTAGACGAGTTTCGTTCCTTGTAGTTTTTTCGTTTGATGTTTATTTCGTGAGGTATTTGGCCTGGTCACTGTCAATGGACCACCCTGTATACATATCGACTTAAGTACCTTAGGGACGCTACGATTTCCAGTACTTTATCGGTAACAGTGTAACATTGAGCAGACGGTAAAGCACATAATTATGCACAAAATTTTGAAAGACGTTGAAATTATGAACGTCACATATCTATCGTAGGCAGGCGCTACCATCAACTACAAGGACCTGAGAAAGACCTCTCTTTAACCATCAGTTAGGAGTAAGAGCTGTTGTACACCTTTCTTTTTCTGGTACAAACGGTAGACCGCTTTACGTTTTCATAGTACCTCGAGACATGTCGTAATCTGCATATGCTTTGCACAAAAATCCATTGCATTTCATCAAACAGCATAGCAAGTACGAAGGAACGTTAGACACGTAGCGGAAAGGATGGATTCCTAGTTCTTGTGGGCGATCAAATCATTTGGGTTACTAAAACACTCGAATCAAGAGGCGAGGCAAAGGGCTTGTCGCTGTTTACACGGCGGCGCGGCAGGAGGCGGGCAGTTACATCAACTGTCGATACGTTCTGCATTTTACGGCGGCACTGCGCAGCTCACATTTCCTATATTTACGACTCAAAAATATCCTGTCCCACAACAGCTAACACCGTCAAACAAACATGTTATGTCTGCTGCTTAGTGAGGCCACCGCGCAACGTTATTTCGCCCCTTGTGATGCAAGATTCTGCGTAACGACGCTTATTTTCGTGCTGGTAGCTGACGTGGGAATTCTTAATATGCTCCAGAAATACACATAGTCCAATTTGATTCAATTTATTGCCATAAATTCTAGATCCATTACCCGCTCTAACAAAATACGTGCGAATTAGTGCCCCCAGTTCCTTCATACTGTTTATATAAGTCTGTTATAGACTGTTAAAAAAAAAGGCTCTGAGCACTATGGGACTTAACTTATGTGGTCATCAGTCCCCTAGAACTTAGAACTACTTAAACCTAACTAACCTAAGGATATCACACACATCCATGCCCGAGGCAGGATTCGAACCTGCGACCGTAGCAGTCGCGCGGTTCCGGACTGAGCGCCTTAACCGCGAGACCACCGCGGCCGGCATAGACTGTTCAGTCACATTCATGTTCGATGTCAACTTGCAGTAACCACCAACAGACGACTGGTGGCAGAACTAGCAGTGGTGGGTATATACACTGAAACGCCAAAGAAACTGGTACAGGCGTGCGTATTCAAATACAGAGATACACTACTGACCATCAAAATTGCTACTACACTAAGACGAAGTGCTACAGACACGAAATTTAACCGACAGGAAGAAGATGCTGTGATATGCAAATGATTAGCTTTTCAGAGCATTCACACTAGGTTGGCGCCGGAGGCGACACCTACAACGTGCTGAGATGAGGAAAGTTTCCAGCCGATTTCTCTTACACTAACAGCAGCTGACCGGCTTTTCCTGGTGAAACGTTGTTGTGATGGCTCGTGTAAGGAGGAGAAATGCGTACCATCACGTTTCCGACTTTGATAAAGGTCGGACTGTAGCCTATCCCGATGCGGTTTATCGTATCGCGACGTTGCTGCTCGCGTTGGTCCAGATCCAATGACTGTTAGCAGAATATGGAATTGGTGGGTTCAGGAGGGTAATACGGAACGCCGTGCTGGATCCCAACGGCCTCGTATCACTAGCAGTCGAGATGACAGGCATCTTATCCGCATGGCTGCAACGGATCGTGCAGCCACGTCTCGATGCCTGAGTCAACAGATGGGGACGTTTGCAAGACAACAACCATCTGCACGAACAGTTCGACGACGTTTGCAGCAGCATGGACTATGAGCTCGGAGAGCATGGCTGCGTTTACCCTTGACGCTGTATCACATCATGTTCGCATTGACGGCACTTTGTATAGTGGACATTACATTTAAGATGAAAAATAAAAAAATGGCATTTCAGACTTTGACCGCTATTTTTTATTTTCAATGACCGGTTTCAGGCTATCTGCCCATCTTCAGATCATATATTGCAGTTACAGAGTAACTTGTCAATACAGATAGTTCTTTACAACCTGAACAAATTATTGAAAATAAAAACTAGCGGTCAAAGACTGAAATGCCATATTTTTATCTAATAAACTATAGTGGCAATCCCATTAAGACAATCATGTCTACCCTTCATTCGATCCCTGCCAAACCCTACATTTCAGCAGGATAATGCACGACCGCGTGTTGCTGGTCCTGTATGGGCCTTTCTGGATACGGAAAATGTTCGACTGCTGCCCTGGCCAGCACATTCTCCAGATCTCTCGCCAGTTGAAAACGTCAGGTCAATGGTGGCCGAGCAACTGGCTCGTCACAATGGGCAGCTGTACCTGTACACGCCATCCAAGCTCTGTTTGACTCAATGCCCAGGCGTATGAAGGCCGTTACTACGGCCAGAGGTGGTTGTTCTGGGTACTGATTTCTCAAGATCTATGCACCCAAATTGCGTGAAAATGTAATCACATGTCAGTTCTAGTACAAGATATTTGTCCAATGAATACCCGTTTATCATCTGCATATCTTCTTGGTGTAGCAATTTTAATGGTCAGTAGTGTATGTAAACACGCAGAATACGGCGCTGCTGACGTCAACGCCTATACGGCAACAAGTGTCTGCCGCAATTGTTAGTTCGGTTGCTGCTGCTACAATGGCAGGTTATCAAGATTTAAGTGAGTTTTAACGTCATGTTATACCAGTGCACGAGCGCTGGGACAGCATTTCCGAGGTAGGGATGAAGTGGGGATTCCCGTATGACCATATCACGAGTGTACCGTGAATATCAGGAACCCGGTAAAACACCAAACCTCCGACATCACTATGGCCGGAAAAAGATCCTGCAAGAACGAGACCAACGACGACAGAAGAGAATCGTTCAACATGACAGAAGTGCAACCCTTAAGCAAATTGGTTAATTTCAATGCTAGGCCATCAGCAAGTGTCAGCTTGCGAAGCATTCAACGAAACGTCAACGATATGGGCTTTCAGAGCCGCAGGCCCACTCATGTTCCCTTGATTGCAACACACAAAGCTTTACAACTCGCCTGGGTCCGTCAGCACCGATATTGGACTGTTGATGACTGGAAACATGTTCCCTGGTCGGACGAGTTTCGCTTCGAATTGTATCGTTCGGATGGACGTGTACTGGTATGGAGACAACCTCATGAATCCATGGACCTACTTGTCAGCAGGGGACTGTTGCAGCTGTTGGAGGCTCTGTAATGGCGGAAGGGGGGGGGGGGTGAAGTTGGATTGATATGGGACCCCTAACGCGTCTAGATACGACTGTGACAGGTGACACGAACGTAAGCATCCTGTCTGATCACCTGCATCCATTCGTGTCCATTGTGCATTCCGACGGACTTGGACAATTCCAGCAGGACAATGCGACGCCCCACACGTCCAGAATTGCTATATAGTGGCTCCAGGAACACTCTTCTGAATTTAAACACTTCCGCCTTCCACCAAATTCACCAGATGTGAATATTATTGAGCATCTCTGGGACGTCTTGCAACGTGCTGTTCGGAAGAAATTTTCACTCGCTCATACTCTTACGGATTTATGGACAGCCCTGCAGGAGTTATGGTGTCAGTTACCTCCAGCGCCGGCCGGTGTGGCCGAGCGGTTCTAGGCGCTTCAGTCTGGAACCACGGTACCGCTACGACCCTCGGGTATTGGTGTGTGTGATGTCCTTAGGTTAGTTAGGTTTAAGTAGTTCTAAGTTCTAGGGGACTGATGAGCTCAGATGTTAAGTCCCATAGTGCTCAGAGCCATTTGAACCAGTTCCCTCCAGCACTACCTCAGACATTAGTCGAGACCATGCCACGTCGTGTTGCGGCACTTCTGCGTGCTCGCGGAGGCGTACACGATGTTACGCAGGTGCACCAGTTTCTTCGGCTCTTCAGTGTAAATCTTGTGGGGTCGGGGGGAGCAGACACGGAAAGCAGTGGAGTCGTCGTCGTAATGCCAAAACGGATCCAGTTATCTGACATCCAAAAGCACATTATCACTGGCATTCGTGCCAAGAGTGGAACCATTTCCGAAACCACTAAGTTGTTAAACTATTTGCGTACCGCTGTAGTTAACATACATCGTGCTCGCAAATTGGCGCTATCCATAACCGGTCAGAGGCAACTGTGATGCACCACGAGCCACAGATTACAGGGGTGGACGACGACTGAGGAGATGTGAACGGGAGAATACACAGCTGCGTACCTGACCACCCAAGTGAAACAAGGGGCTACCAATAGCATCAAGGACCGTTCATCGAACGTTGCTACGTATACGCCTCCGTAGCAGACGCCTGATCATATGCCCGTGCTGACTGCTGTTCTTCATCGACGAAGGCTGGAATACATGGTGGTCCATTGACAGTGACCGGGCCAAATATCTCATGAAATAAGCATCAAACAAAAAACTACAGAGAACGAAACTCGTCTAGCTTTAAGGGGGAAACCAGATGGCGCTATGGTCGGCCCGCTAGATGGCGCTGCCATAGGTCAAACGGATATCAACTGCGTTTATTTAACAGGAACCCCCATTTTTGTTACATATTCGTGTAGTACGTAAAGAAATATGAATGTTTCAGTTGGACCACTTTTTTCGCTTTGTGATAGATGGCGCTGTAATAGTCACAAACAAATAAGTACGTCGTATCACGGACCGTTCGCCGGATAGTTACGTTATTTAAGGAAACAGGAAGTGTTCAGCCAGGTGTGAAATGTCAACCACGACCTGCAACAAATGATGATGTCCAAGTAGGTCTTTTTAGCTGCTGTCTCAGCTAATCCGCACATCAGTAGCAGACAAATTGCGCGAGAATCGGGACTCTCAAAAAGGTCGGTGTTGAGTCGCTACATCAACATCGATTTCACCCGTACCATATTTCTGTGAACCAGGAATTGGATGGCGACAACTTTCAACGTCGTGTACAGTTCTGCCACTGGGCACAAGAGAAATTACGGGACGATGACAGATTTATTGCACGCGTTTTATTTAGCGACGAAGGATCATTCACCAACAGCGGTAACGTAAACCGACATAATATTCACTATTGGGCAACTGAAAATCCACGATGGCTGCGACAAGTGGAAAATCAGCGACCTTGGCGGGTTAATGTATGGTGCGGCATTATGGGAGGAAGGATAAGTGGCCCCCATTTTATCTATGGCAATCTAAATGGTGCTATGTATGCTGATTTCTCACGTAATGTTCTACCGATGTTACTACAAGATGTTTCACCGCATGGCAGAATGGCGACGTACTTCCAACATGATGGATGTCCGGCACATAGATCGCGTGCTGGTGAAGCGGTATTGAACTGCATATTTCATGACAGGTGGATTGGTCGTTGAAGCAACATACCACGGCTCTGACGTTCACCGGATCTGAGGTTCCCGGATTACTTTCTGTGGGGAAAATGGAAGAATATTTGCTATCGTGATCCACCGACAACGCCTGATAACATGCGTCAGCGCATTGTCAATGCATGTGCGAACACTACGGAAGGCGAACTACTCGATGTTGCGAGGAATGTCGTCACACGTATTGCCAAATGCATTGAGGTTGACGGACATCATTTTAAGCATTTATTGCATTAATGTGGTATTTACACGTAATAACGCTGTAACAGCATGCATTCTCAGAAATGATAAGCTCACAAAGGAACATGAATCACATTGGAAGAACCGAAATAAAATGTTCGAACGTACCTACGTTCTGTATTTTAATTTAAAAAAACCTACTTGTTACCAACTGTTCGTCTAAAATTGTGAGCCATATGTTTGTGACTATTACAGCGCCATCTGTCACAAAGCAAAAAAAGTGGTCCAACTAAAACATTCATATTTCTTCATGTGCTACACGAATATGTAATGAAAATGGGGGTTCCTATTTAGAAAAAAACGCAGTTGATATCCGTTTGACCTATGGCAATGCCATCTAGGGGGCCAACCATAGCGCCAGCTGGTTTCCCCCTTAAAGCTAGACAAATTTCGTTCTTTGTAGTTTTATCGTTTGAAGCTTATTTCGTGAGATATTTGGCCCGGTCACGATGAATGGACCACCCTGTATTCACACCAGTACCGCAGCAGGACGCGCACTGAGTAGCGACAGGTGGCGTTTTTCAGATGAATAGCGTTTTATGCTTCATCGGACGGACAGCCGTTGCCATGTACGGCGTGAAGCATTGGAAAGCAAACACAGGAGGCAGCGTCATGGTCTGGGAAATGTTTTCGTTACATTCCCTGAATTATCTCGTCATTTTGGAAGGCACAATGGATCAACACAAGTATACATCTATCCTAGGGGACGATGCCCACTCCTAGCAGTTTGTTTGTCCTCAGCACGATGCCATCTACCATTAAAACAATGGATCGGTCACACAGCTGGTAGTGTACGTGAGTGATTCGCAGATGAGTTTTCCGTACTTCACTGGATTTAAACTCAATCGAGAATCTGTGGGACCCCCTCTATCGGGCTATTCGCACCTTGGATCCTGAACCGAGAATCCCAGGGCCCCTGGCAACGGCACTGGAGTCTTTATGGTTCCACATCGCTGTTGGTACCTTGCAGAACCTCACTGGCTGGCTTCCTGCACGAGTTCGAGCGTACTGTGCTGCGAAAGGTGGTTATTCAGGCTATTGACATGTGTTCCCATTAATGTGACTATACAGTGTATGAACAGAAGGTTTATCTGTTTAGCAAGAGTAATAGAAGGCAGATTTCAGACTACCTAACAGATCAAAACGAAAATTTCTGTTCCGACACTGACAATGTTGAGTGTTTATGGAAAAAGTTCAGGGCAATCGTAAAATGCGTTTTAGACAGGTACGTGCCGAGTAAAACTGTGAGGGACGGGAAAAACCCACCGTGGTACAACAACAAAGTTAGGAAACTACTGCGAAAGCAAAGAGAGCTTCACTCAAAGTTTAAACACAGCCAAAACCTCTCAGACAAACAGAAGCTAAACGATGTCAAAGTTAGCGTAAGGAGGGCTATGCGTGTAGCGTTCAGTGAATTCGAAAGTAAAGTTGTATGTACCGACTTGACAGAAAATCCTAGGAAGTTCTGGACTTACGTTAAATCATTAAGTGGCTCGAAACAGCATATCCAGACACTCCGGGATGATGAAGGCATTGAAACAGAGGATGACACGCATAAAGCTGAAATACTAAACACCTTTTTCCAAAGCTGTTTCACAGAGGAAGACCGCACTGCAGTTCCTTCTCTAAATCCTCGCACAAACGAAAAAATGGCTGGCATCGAAATAAGTGTCCAAGGAATAGAAAAGCAACTGGAATCACTCAACAGAGGAAAGTCCACTGGAACTGACGGGATACCAATTCGATTCTACACAGAGTACGCGAAAGAACTTGCCCCTCTTCTAACAGCCGTGTAAGGCAAGTCTCTAGAGGAACGGAAGGTTCCAAATGATTGGAAAAGAGCACAGGTAGTCCCAGTCTTCAAGAAGGGTCGTCGAGCAGATGCGCAAAACTATGGACCTATATCTCTGACGTCGATCTGTTGTAGAATTTTAGAACATGTTTTTTGCTCGAGTATCATGTCGTTTTTGGAAACCCAGAATCTACTATGTAGGAATCAACATCGATTCCGGAAACAGCGATCGTGTGAGACCTAACTCGCTTTATTTGTTCATGAGACCCAGAAAATATTAGATACAGGCTCCCAGATAGATGCTATTTTCCTTGACTTCCGGAAGGCGTTCGATACAGTTCCGCACTGTCGCCTGATAAACAAAGTAAGAGCCTACGGAATATCAGACCAGCTGTGTGGCTGGATTGAAGAGTTTTTAGCAAACAGAACACAGCATGACGTTATCAACGGAGAGACGTCTACAGACGTTAAAGTAACCTCTGGCGTGCCACAGGGGAGCGTTATGGGACCATTGCTTTTCACAATATATATAAATGACCTAGTAGATAGTGTCGGAAGTTCCATGCGGCTTTTCGCGGATGGTGCTGTAATATACAGAGAAGTTGCAGCATTAGAAAATTGTAGCGAAATGCAGGAAGATCTGCAGCGGATAGGCACTTGGTGCAGGGAGTGGCAACTGACCCTTAACATAGACAAATGTAATTTATTGCGAATACATAGAAAGAAGGATCCTTTATTGTCTGATTATATGATAGCGGAACAAACACTGGTAGCAGTTACTTCTGTAAAATATCTGGGAGTATACGTGCGGAACGATTTGAAGTGGAATGATCATATAAAATTAATTGTTGGTAAGGCGGGTACCAGGTTGAGATTCATTGGGAGAGTCCTTAGAAAATGTAGTCCATCAACAAAGGAGGTGGCTTACAAAACACTCGTTCGACCTATACTTGAGTATTGCGCATCAGTGTGTGATCCGTACCAGATCGGGTTGACGGAGGAGATAGAGAAGATCCAAAGAAGAGCGGCGCGTTTCGTCACAGGGTTATTTGGTAAGCGTGATAGCGTTACGGAGATGTTTAACAAACTCAAGTGGCAGACTCTGCAAGAGAGGCGCTCTGCATCGCGGTGTAGCTTGCTCGCCAGGTTTCGAGAGGGTGCGTTTCTGGATGAGGTATCGAATATATTGCTTCCCCCTACTTATACCTCCCGAGGAGATCACGAATGTAAAATTAGAGAGATCAGAGCGCGCACGGAGACTTTCAGACAGTCGTTCTTCCCGCGAACCATACGCGACTGGAACAGGAAAGGGAGATAATGACAGTGGCACGTAAAGTGCCCTCCGCCACACACCGTTGGGTGGCTTGCGGAGTATAAATGTAGATGAAGATGTAGATGAACAGAAAAGTCTGCAAACGTCAAAAACGGAAAATTATTCGATAGTAAATATTCTAAGTATATTATCTTATTCATTAAATTGCACGGTCATGCGTTGAGTTACAAGACTCCTCTTGAAATGGATTCTACCGCCAGTCACTCTGCTCGCCGATATGCAGCAGGTCTTCATGGATCCCGTCTTCCCACCTCTTCTTTGATATAGCACTGATTAAAATCCAGGATATTTGTCTAGCCGAGCGTCGGGACCAGCCCACACAAGTCATCTGGCTCTCATCAGGTTTCCTACACAACCGGCCATTAAAATTGCTACACCAAGAAGAAACGCAGATGATTAAAAGGTATTCATTGGAAAATATGCTAGAACGGACATGTGGTTACATTTTCACGCAATTTGGATGCATAGATCATGAGAAATCAGTACCCAGAACAACTACCTCTGGCCATAATAACGGCCTTGATACGCCTGGGCATTGAGTCAAGCATAGCTTGGATGCCGCGTACAGGTACAGCTGCCAATGCAGCTTCAACACGATACCACGGTTCATCAAGAGTAGTGACTGGCGTATTGTGACGAGCCAGTTGCTCGGCCACCATTCACCAGACGTTTTCATTTGGTGAGAGATCTGGAGAATGTGCTGGCCAGGACAGCAGTCGAACATTTTCTGTATCCAGAAAGGCCCGTACAGGACCTGCAACATGCGGTCGTGCATTATCCTTCTGAAATGAAGTGTTTCGTAGGGAACAAATGAAGGGTAGAGCAACGGGTCTTAACACATCTGAAATGTAACGTCCACTGTTCAAAGTGCCGGCAATTCGAACAAGAGGTGACCGAAACGTGTAACCAATGGCACCCCATACATCAGGCCGGGTGATACGTCAGTATGGCGATGACGAATACACGCTTCCAATGTGCGTTCTCCGCGATGTCGTCGAACACGGATGCGACCATCATGATGCTGTAAACAGAACCTGGATTCATCCGAAAAAATGACGTTTTGCCATTCGTGCACCCAGGTTCGTCGTTGAGTACACCATCGCAGGCGCTCCTGTCTGTGATGCAGCGTTAAGGGTAACCGCAGCCATGCTCTCCGAGCTCATAGCCCATGCTGCTGCAAACGTCGTTGAACTGTTCGTGCAGATGGTTGTTGTCTTGCAAACGTCCCCATCTGTTGACTCAGGGATCGAGACGTGGCTGCACGATCTGTTACAGCCATGCGGATAAGATGCCTGTCATCTCGACTGCTAGTGACACGAGGCCGTTGGGATCCAGCACGACGTTCCGTATTACCCTCCTGAACCCACCAATTCCATATTCTGCTAACAGTCATTGGATCTCGACCAACGCGAGCAGCAATGTCGCGATACGACAAACCGCAATCGCGCTAGGCTACAATCCGACCTTTATCAAAGTCGAGAACGTGATGGTACGCATTTCTCCTCCTTACACGAGGCATCACAACAACGTTTCACCAGGCAACGTCGGTCAACTGCTGTTTGTGTATGAATAATCGGTTGGAAACTTTCCTCATGTCAGCACGTTGTAGGTATCGCCACCGGCGCTAACCTTGTGTTAATGCTCTGAAAAGCTGATCATTTGCACATCACAGCATCTTCTTCCTGTCGGTTAAATTTCGCCTCTATAGCACGTCATCTTCGTGGTGTAGCAATTTTAATGGCCAGTAGTGTATATGTTGTAGATGTCATACAGCTCACAGTTGTGCCAAGGACATTTAAAGAGCGTGGCTAGTGAAAGCCCAGTATAGTCAGACGACAACATAATTGGGAGGACACATAGTATGTGAAGACGTTCGGACAGAAAGTAACTCGGAGCGAGTCGTATTACTGCTACAAGGATGCCAAGCGCACCTCAGTGCTGTACGCTGATTCTTGGGACCCACATTCAAATTCTGGTTTTCTTCAAGCAGCCGCTTACCTAACAGCGCCTACTTTTTCAGACTTGATTTGATCGCTTTGAGACCTTTGGCCGTCAGTTATGTTATTTTTTTATTTCACTTTTATTTTTCTTTATATTGAAAAGGATACACTGAGATGACAAAAGTCGTGGGATAGCGATATGCACATATACAGATAGCGGTAGTATCGCGTATGTGAGGTATAAAAGCATAGTGCGTTGGCGGAGCCGTCATTTGTACTTACGCGATACACGTGACACGGTTTCCGATGTGATTAAGGCGGCACGACGGGTTAAACAGACTACGCAGAATGTTAATTAGAGGTAGAAGTATGAGACATACCATTTCGCATACCGCTACGGAATTCACTAGTCCGAGATCCACAGTGTCAAGAGTGTGACAAGAATGCCATATTTCAGGCATTGCCTCTCACCACGGACAGCGCAATGGCAGATTGCATTGACTTAACGACCGAGGGCAGCGGCCTTCGCGTACAGTTGTCAATGCTAACAAACAAACAACAGTGCCTGAAATAACCGCAGAAATCAATTTGGGACGTACGAGGAACGTCTGCGTCAGGAAAGTGCGGCGAAATTTGGTTTTATTATTCTATCGAAGCAGACGACCGAAGCGAGTGCCTTTGATAACCGCACATCGTCCGCAGCGCCTCTCCTGGGCTTGGGGGCCGTTGACGACTGGAAAACCGTGGTCTGGTCGAATGACTCCCGAATTCAGTTGGCAAGAGCTGACAGTAGGTTTCGAGTGTAGCGCAGACCCCACGAAGCCATGGACCCAAGTGTCAACACAGCATTGAGCAAGCTGGTGGTGGCTCCATAACGGTGTTGACCGTTTTTACATGGAATGTATTGGGTCTTTGGTCCAAATGAACCACTCATTCAATGGAAATGATTATGTTCCACTATTTGAAGACCACTTTCAGCCATTCACGGTCTTCGTGTTCCCAATCAACGACGGGATTTTTATGGATGGCAATGCACCCTGTCACAGGACCACAATTGTTCGTGAACATTATCGACAGTTTGCGTGAATGACTTCGCCTCCCTGATCACCCTACATTTAGGGGACATAATCGAGGCACAAAACCTTGCACAGGTAGCTCTTTCGAAATTATGGAAGGCTATAGAGGCAGCATTGTTCAATATTTCTGCAGTGGACTTCCAAAGACATGTTGAGTTCATGCCATGTCGAAAGGTTGCACTATGCCGAGCAAAAGGATGTCCGACACGATTCGAGAAGGTATGCCATGACTTTTACTTTTGCTTCATTCAGATCTGCATTGTAACGTATGCTTTTCTACTAAGTGTTCCAACGTCTATGAGTGAAAATGATGCTAACTTTTTCCAGGACGCCGACTTGTATAGCTTATAGAACAATCCAAAAACATAACTCGATTTGACAATATTGGATGTTCTACTAGTAAGACTACATCTGCATCTACATCTACATCCATACTCCGCAAGCCACCTGACGGTGTGTGGCGGAGGGTACCCTGAGTACCTCTATCGGTTCTCCCTTCTATTCCAGTCTCGTATTGTTCGCGGAAAGAAAGATTGTCGGTATGCTTCTGTGTGGGCTCTAATCTCTCTGATTTTATCCTCATGGTCCCTTCGCGAGATATACGTAGGAGGGAGCAATATACTGCTTGACTCTTCGGTGAAGGTATGTTCTTGAAACTTCAACAAAAGCCCGTACCGAGCTACTGAGCGTCTCTCCTGCTGAATCTTCCACTGGAGTTTATCTATCATCTCCGTAACGCTTTCGCGATTACTAAATGGTCCTGTAACGAAGCGCGCTGCTCTCCGTTGGATCTTCTCTATCTCTTCTATCAACCCTATCTGGTACGGATCCCACACTGCTAAGCAGTATTCAAGCAGTGGGCGAACAAGCGCACTGTAACCTACTTCCTTTGTTTTCCGATTGCATTTCCTTAGGATTCTTCCAATGAATCTCAGTCTACCATCTGCTTTATCGACGACTAACTTTATATGATCATTCCATTTTAACTCACTTTTAATGCGTACTCCTAGATCATTTATGTAATTAACTGCTTCCAGTTGCCGACCCGCTATTTTGTAGCTAAATAATAAGGGATCTATCTTTCTATGTATTCGCATCACATTACACTTGTCTACATTGAGATTTAATTGCCATTCCCTGCACCATGCGTCAATTCGCTGCAGATCCTCCTGCATTTCAGTACAATTTTCCATTGTTACTACCTCTCGATATACCACAGTATCATCCGCAAAGAGCCTCAGTGAACTTCCGATGTCATCCGCAAGGTCATTTATGTATATTGTGAATAGCAACGGTCCTACGACACTCCCCTACGGCACACCTGAAATCACTCTTACTTCGGAAGACGTCTCTCCGTTAAGAATGACATACTGCATTCTGTTATCTAGGAACTCTTCAATCCAATCACACACAATTGGTCTGATAGTCCATATGCTCCTACTTTGTTGATTAAACGACACTGGGGGAACTGTATCGAACGCCTTGCGGAAGTCAAGAAACACGGCATCTACCTGGGAACCCGTGTCTATGGTCCTCTGAGTCTGGTGGACGAATAGCGCGAGCTGGGTTTCACACGATCGTCTTTTTCGAAACCCATGCTGATTCCTACAGAGTAGATTTCTAGTCTCCAGAAAAGTCACTATACTCGAACATAATACGTGTTCCAAAATTCTGCAACTGATCGACGTTAGAGATATAGTTCTGCACATCTGTTCGACGCTTTTTCTTGAAAACGGGGATGGCCTGTGCCCTTTTCCAATTATCTGGAACGCTACGCTCTTCTAGAGACCTACGGTACACCGCCGAAAGAAGGGGGGCAAGTTCCTTTGCGTACTGTGTGTAAAATCGAACTGGTATCCCATCAGGTCCAGCGGCCTTTCCTCTTTTGAGCGATTTTAATTGTTTCTCTATCCCTCTGTCGTCTATTTCGATACCTAGCATTTTGTCATCTGTGCGATAATCCAGAGAAGCGACTACAATGCAGTCTTCCTCTGTGAAACAGCTTTGGAAAAAGACATTTAGCATTTCGGCCTTTAGTCTGTCATCCTCTGTTTCAGTACCATTTTGGTCACAGAGTGTCTGGACATTTTGGTGTATATTTTAACTTCCGCATCTAGTTGTCAGTCTTATTTTCATTTGGTTGTCGGTAGATGTCTCCCTAGAGTGGCTATATCGCTCGCTTATGAGCAAATGGTGACTGCACAGCGAATAAACGCGGCTTGCGTTCTGCGCGCAGTTCACCTGCAACTGTGTGTCCCCATCTTCATCGAGAGTACGGCACTGCAGCGCCTACGGCATTCGACAATGGCGGTAGCAGTGACGACGCACTGATTGTTCATGTAATGGGAAATAAACAGGTCGCCCCCGTGTGCTTGTCCACGACGCAGAGCCCATTCAACCGAAATGTTTTCCACCGTTTCCGAGAAAATATTTGCGGCCCGTTCTTTTATGCAGAAAAGACGGCTACAGGAGTCACGTACCAGAAAATATTGGAGAAGTGCAGAAAATTGATATTTCAACAGGTCGGAGCACGATTGCACTGTCGCCTACATGTAAAAGCATTTCTCTGCAGTGCGCTGCGTCAACTGTGGATCGACCGTAAGTTGCTTAAGGATCTCGTTTTGCACCCTAGTCTGTTGGATCTCAGGGTTATGTGGCTTTTTGTGGAGGTTTGAGGAAAACTCCCTCCTTGTCCCATGTATCAACAGCACTGAATGCAGTAACTTGTAGTGAAACTTCTCAATGTCTCACCTTCGCTAAGTATTGTACTTCTCTGTACACTCGATAAATCTATTACTCGATACATTTTGTGTTTTTAGTTATGATGAAATAACTTGGAAAGGATTATCTTTCTTCTGCAAAGCGCGTAATAATAAATTATTTCAAAACAAGAATCAAACCACTGAAAGGTGTATTAAAATATTTTGCTTTAATGTTGCGGAAAAAAACCTGAAATTGTTATTTAAACAATTTTTCTGATTATAATTGTAAAATCACCAGTAATGTAAATTTTATAAAGTATTAATGACATATAACTTTTACCTTTGGATATAAGATCGATATATAAATACGAATATCTTTGCATTGAGAGTTGAACATCGCAAAATATCATTGCACTGCGGGTTGAGCATCACTGGTGACTTTGGTCTATCTGTTTCTATCGGATCGTAACTTAATAGTTGCTATCGAGATGAGGGAGATGGAAACCAGTTCTTTTATCGCATATTTTTCTTTGTTGACGTTAGTGTTTCCTTGATAAATAGCGATAAACAGCGAATATAAACTTTTTCATCTTTTATTCCGAATATTAATCCACAGAATGAAGCGAATCGGAAGAACCGTCTGAGCCACGTAGGAACAATTCATATCTCAAAATGACTGTGGGAGAACTATGAAGAAGATATAATAGAGGTAAGTTCAAATAATTATTTACAACTTTCTGACTGAAATTTATTATCAAGTTCTGATTAGTCTCCTTCTACCTTCAGCTCCTTAAGCACTTGAAGAACAATGAGCCACACTGCTTGGTTTGCAACAAACATTACAATTTTATGTTGTGATGATGATGATGATGATGTTTGGTTTGTGGGGCGCTCAACTGCGTGATTATCAGCGCCCGTACAATTTCCCAACCTTTGCTCAGTCCAATTTCGCCACTTTCCTGGATGATGATGAAATGATGAGGACAACACAAACACCCAGTCATCTCGAGGCAGGTGAAAAGCCCTGACCCCGCCAATTTTATGTTGTCTACAAAGTTGAATAGCATTACAAACTCAAGTCATCCCACAAAGTAGAGCAGTGGCTTAATTGTCCTCTGGATGTTTGTCTTGCGTCTATTGTAATTAACAATTGAACATCTGTCATTGGCAAAAAACTTCGATGCTAAACGTAACGGTCAAAGTATCCAAGATTGTATGTTCATTCATGTAATAGAGAGATATCCTTTTAAAATAGGATACCTGTTTAAAAAATGTAAACTTTGTACTCCATATGTGTAAGTTAAAATTCGCCACCAGTTGATGTCTTCATTTATGTATAAGATACAGTCTTGTGAAGTAGGGTGAATCTTTTCAGAGCACCATGTTTTCTAGGACTAAACTGGTTTTGACTTGAGAGTAATTTTCAGAAGCTCAGTGGTAGTTCTTGGCTTAATATTGTTTCAGAATATGTTGAGAGCCGGCCGGAGTGGCCGAGCGGTTCTAGGCGCTACAGTCTGGAACCGCGCGACCGCAACGGTCGCAGGTTCGAATCCTGCCTCGGGGATGGATGTGTGTGATGTCCTTAGGTTAGTTAGGTTTAAGTAGTTCTAAGTTCTAGGGGACCGATGACCTCAGAAGTTAAGTCCCATAGTGCTCAGAGCCATTTGATCCAATATGTTGAGAGTCACCATTTGTGGGCCGCTTCTACTATAGGTCGAGGCGTACTGATAGGAGCTTCACGCCGACGACTCAACGTATTTTGACGCAGCCTTAGGCCAAGAATTTTCCCGACCTATTGGAACTTACTGATAATTTTTAACCACCGAGCCGCGCGGTTTGAGACGCCATGTCACGGATTGCGCGGCTCTCCCGTCGGAGGTTCGAATCCTTCCTCGGCATTGGTGTGTGTGTGTTGTTTTCAGCATAAAGTTAGTTTAAGTAGTGTGTAAGTCTAGGGACCGATGACCTCAGCAGTTTGGTCCCTTAGGAATTCACAAACATTTAACCGCCCACTGAGACGTTTAACACCAGTGGCTGATTGAAATAAACTTTATTGTTAAATGAAATTTCCTCGCTGGTGCTCTCCAATAAAAACATTACAAATATGGACAAAGAATGCATAGTAGATTAAATGCAGTAAAAACGTAAATCGGTGTCGCCTGCTGACTTTCGCTGTTGTATGAGATTTCATTGACTGTTCTACTGAAAAGCGTCGTTCACTTCGTTTGTGACGTGCATTACTAGTGTCTTTCATAATGTCTTCATGTTCACATTACAATGATGTCACAAAAGTCATGGGACAGTTCATAATATGGTGATGCTGGTCCTTTCCTCTGCGTAGTGCAGAGACTAGATGCGGTATCAACTCAACAAATCGTTGTAAGTCCCCTACAGAAATAATGATCACTGCTATCTCTATAGCCGTCCATAACTGCGAAAGTGTTGCCGACGCAGGAATTCGTGCACGAACTCACTTGTCGATTATGTCCCATAAATATTCGATGGGACTGATGTCGAGCGGTCTGGGTGATCAAATCATTCGATGAAATTGTCCAGAATATGCCTCAAACCAATCGCTAACAATTGTGGCCCATATTTGGGAACTTGAAGTCTATGAATGACTGCAAATGAATTAAAAGAACATAACCACTTTCATTCAATGATCGGTTCAGTTGGACCAGAGAACCCATCCATCCCATGTAAACACAGCTCGCACCATTATGGAGTCACCACCAACCTGCAAAGTGCCTTCTTGGAAATTTGGGTCCATGGCTTCGTAGGCTCTGCCCCACACTCGAGTTCTACCATTATCCCTTACCATCTGAAGTCGGGACTCATCTGACCAGACCGCGGTTTTGCAGTCGTCTAGGGTCCAACCGATACGATCACGAGTGCAGGAGGGCCGGTGCAGGAGATGTCGTGCTGCTGACATAGTCCAGTAACGAAAAATTTCGCCCCACTGTCCTAACGGATACGTTCATCGTACGTCCCACATTGATTACTGCAGTTATGTAATGTAGTGTTGCTTGTCTGTTAGCACTGACAAGTCTACATCAACGCTGCTGGTCTCGGCTGTTAATTGAAGGCAGTTGGACACAATTACAAGAGAGGATTTGAAGATATAATTTCATTACCATGCAAAATACATGTGGTAAAATTGAAACCTAAAAACAGAGAATCTAGTCAGCTTCAGAGATCAGTTATTCCTGGTTCTGGGAAAATTATTTGCTTAACTTAAATTTATTTAATTAACTTATTAATTATTCAACATACAATTTCAGGAAACCATCCGTTTTTACACCTTGCAATGCTTCAGAATTCTGTTCTGAAAATACTGAAGCACGAAATTTTCAAAACCTGGAGATGTCCTTTAGATTTCTCATTTTTTATTTTTAGAGAAAATGCTGAAGATTAGATGGGTAGATCACATAACTAATGAGGAGGTATTGAATAGGATTGGGGAGAAGAGGAGTTTGTGGCACAACTTGACAAGAAGAAGGGATCGGTTGGTAGGACATGTTCTGAGGCATCAGAGGATCACAAATTTAGCATCGGAGGGCAGCGTGGAGGGTAAAAATCGTAGAGGAAGACCAAGAGATGAATACACTAAGCAGAATCAGAAGGATGTAGGTTGCAGTAAGTACTGGGCGTGAAGAAGCTTGAACAGGATAGAGTAGCATGGAGAGCTGCATCAAACCAGTCTCAGAACTCAAGACCACAACAACAACAGAGAAAATATCCAAAGTTTAAACTTTTGTTAAATGAATTATAAATGATAGTTATCTTAGAACTTGGGGAGGCTTGTTGAACATGAAGGTATGGTACCATTATACTATTAGAAAGTAGTGCTTTATGTTTCTATAAAACACTAGATACAAACCATTTGATACATCCAAAAATCTGGGCTGATTACTTCTATAATTTTTCTTTTTTCTACTGTTAAGTAGTGCAGCACTCTCTTGTAATTGTGTAATGCATTACCAATAAAGGATAAGACTATAAACAGCCAGACATGAGTTGGGAGGGAGTGTCCATGGTGAGAAATAATGCCTAAATGTGGTATTCTCAGCGTACTGTTCACACTGTGCATGTGGTAAGATTGAATTCCCTAACGATTTCCGAAATGGAGTTCCCCGTGCATCTACAGTAGCTCTATCTACCATTTCGCATTGAGGGTCTGTTAATTCCAGTCGTGCGGCCATAATCACGTCGGAAACCTTTTCACATGAATCACATGAGTACAAATGACAGCTCTACCAATGCACTGCCCCTTTATATCTTGTGGACGCGATACTACCACCATCTGTATACGTTTATATCGCTATCCCACGACTTTTTTGTCACCTCAGTGCATACTGGTAAACGGCTAAAATTGTCACACGATCGCAGTAGCAGGTTGCCGATCTAACGCTTTCCAGGGCCAACAAAAATTTGATTTTCAGTATTTCACATAACTGTTGACCGAATTTGAAAGGTTTAGATGCTGTCATAAACTATCCATTCAAAGCTATAATATTACGTTAACGCAATAAGTAGTAAAGCTAGAAACTGTGTATACATGGTGTCCCAAAAAAAACATCGACAAGCCTTATAGACAGGTTCCTTACATCAAAAGAAGAACAAAAATCTGGTAAATATGGGCTCTAAAATGCTATGAGCACTTGTTCATCATTTACACTATGAGATACATCTCTTCTAAACCCCATGTTTACTGTTTTTGGTTTTGGTCCATAATACCTCCGCCCAAAATATTGAAAGCAAGTCCTTGTAATAGAACAAATGTGTTTCATGGTATTTAACATGAACAAGTTCTCACAGCTCTTAAGGTATGCATTTTAGAAACCATGTTTACTCGACATTGTTTCTTGATTTGGTATAAAGAACTTGTCCCTAAAGCTCGTACTTTTTATAACTTCCAAACAACTTTACTCACTATTTCAAAATTTTCAAAAACCTTCCCCCCCCCCCCCCAAATAAAACAAAAAATATTGAAATGAAAACAGTCTCACTTACTACATTATTACTCCTCATGCAGTAAAATTTCAGCATCAGGCGTGACGTTTTAATTTATTATTTAATCACTGCTATTTCTATTTGCGACACATTTTGCGTATAGTACTCACATACACCGCTGAATGTACATGCTTATAAAAGTATGTACATTACAGAGATACTACGTCATAAAGATAGAGAGGAGTGAAAAACTTACACATTAACTTATTTGTAAAGTAATGAGACGTTTGAAATTGTTTTAATGTGGCAGTTGGACTCGATATAGAATCGGAGGTTTGGGGATTTACTCACGGTATTATTATTATACTGCTTGGTCATTATGCCTCTCGGCTGAGTGGATGACGCTGCCTCCTCGAGCACTTCTGTCGGTGGCAATATGGAGTCACCAGTCCAAGTGCGTTCAGCGGCGCTGGAACAGATCCGGCGGCGAATTCGAAGAGGTACTCAGACTCAGACTACTCCCTGTTCTAGCACTCGCAGCTGACGGGTGAAGCTGCCATTGGCCAGAGGTTATGGCGAGCACTGTTTACAAGCACTTGAGGTTACGATTCTCGACTAAGTTTGAGTGCAACATAGAATACGAGCCGACATCACGCAATGCGACTACGGATCAATGAGATTCTTCCCGTCTCTCAAGCTGTCATTAATTTCGATGCGACAATTGCTCTTACAGCGACTTCTATGTATAGCACGGAATTCTTGTCCATTATATCTTCTTCATAGTTTTAGCGCATGCTATGCCAATAATTTCTGTAAATAATATTTTTGTTATACTCTATAAATGCTATGCCAATAATTAACTCTCATTTTGAATGATGACTTCTGAATAATACTGAATAATGTGTTATAAAACTATATGAATACTTTGTAACTCGCCAATGAATGCCACTGTTTCTTATATTTTAAATTTGTCTTATGTCACTTACATGCTATTATATATGAATACCAGTAGCTTGATGCTACACTCATTAACTCCTGTTCTGAATGATGACTTCTGAACAATGCATAAAAATGGTTTGTAACTGGCCAATGAATGCCATTCTCCCATCCATGATCATCCCGATTATTGCAATAGAAAAATCACTTGCTATCTTTCATAAATGACAGATAGGTCGGCCAGCATTGCACAGAGCTGTGTCGGAAAAATTTATTGTAAGAGCAGATATATTCGGCGACTTCATTGAGGTAAGAATTTTTCCTTTTTTTATTCAGAATGATCTTTCAGGGCCATGACGCAGCACTGCTGTCGCCCAAAAATTTACCAGGTTAAATTCACAGTGAATTATTGAAAAGTCATAAGTGAGCGACAATTTAATTGAGAGGTTAGTTACATTGTTTTATTATCAGGTTACTGAATTTATTTTTTTATTGGGACGTTACACTGAATGTGAACGACATAATTATAATTTTTACTGTTGTGAGGTTTAGGAATTTTTCTGTTGTGAGGTTACGGTAAATGTGAATGAATTTTGAGCTTAGATTAAATCGGAACGAATTTTGTTCATAGTTTTAGCGCAGTCATCTCAAGATATGAATTGTTCCTAGGTGGAGCAGATGGTTCTTTCGATTCATTTTATTCTGTGCATCAAAATTATTTCACATCACTATAACAACCATTAATTTCCAACTGAGTGACACCCAGCTCGCAACGCAAAAATATATGAGCGTCCTGTTTAAACTACTCACTATATGGCAGCTAGAGGACCAGAGTGCTCCTGCCAGCAACACGTCAATGGGAGCTGTACGCTATTCGCACTGTCGGTCCCCACTGTGTTGCAATATCCATGGGCAAACGAGGCACTTATCGGATGCGTCGAGGACTGCTATTGATTCACAAGGCCCCTTATGGTTCATGCCCTCTGTCTGCATCTGGAGGTAAAAAACTGATGGCGTTTTGTTACATAATGATTGTGTTAATGTAGGACGATGGAATATTTTTCTTTAGATTTGTTACTGGCTTGTGGGGATTTGGTTGTGTGGATGGATGGATGGATGGATGGAGAGGGTTTCATGGGCGCACGACGGCAAGGTCTTCAGCGCCCGCTCAGTAACAGATTGAGACGGGTGTCAAGAAAAGACTCAGAACAGTAAGTTAAAACAGATCGTAGAACACAGGTAACAAGGTTGGAAAAATATGTGCCTACCCGCACCGAAGCGTGGGACGAAGCATGCTGCCAACAGTAAAACATGGACAACCCACGAAGAAAGTGGTAGAGGGAGCTAAAACAATATAGTAGATGGAAGTGGCTGGCTGACCGCAAGGAAAAAAGGGAGGAGCCAGCCACTCTGCAATACACTAAAACATCCAGCCTAAAAGTTTATGCCAGAGTCCACACACATCACAAAACTTTAAAACCCTAGATACACACGTCTCATCATTAGCTACAACACAGGTTAGATCCCCAACAACTTGTGCTTCTGCTGTTGCATCTCGGTATAAAATGCAGTCTGTTAAAATGTGTCGGACAGAGATGTGCACACCTCAAGCACCACAAAGCGGGGGATCCTCCCGCCGTAATAGAAAGCTATGTGTGAGAAGACAGTGCCCTATCCGAAGACGCGTGAGGGTTACTTCTTCCCGCCTGAGCACCCGGCAGGAAGTGCGCCACGGCCGAGTTGTTGACTCCACCAACCGCAGTTTATTGGCAGTCACCGCCAGCCATTCTTCCTCCCACAACTCCATGCACGTCTTGTGGAGTGCAGAAATGACAGACTGCAAGGGAATAGAACACTGTGTGGTCGAGGTGATGCGGAAGTTACAAATTAATAAGTGGTGGATTTTGTGAATAAGTTCTTAATTTGGATTTAACTATCTCAGGATTTTTTTTCGAAATTTGACTCTGTACGTAAATTTCTGTTAGACGCATTTCTCGCTGCACCCATTTTATGCTGAAAGAACTTTTCTCACATTTACATCCGACACTGAAGACCATAGTTCCCAACCATGTAAAATAGCTGGTATAATTACTGTTTTATACACTGAGGTGACTAAAGTCATGCGATAGCGAGACGCACATATACATATGGCGGTAGTATCGTGTACACTGGGTATAACAGGGAAGTGTACAGGAGCAACTCTCCTCTCTACTCAAAAAATGCACGATAAAAGATTCACGAGTGTTTATGGCCGCATCTGACATTTCAATTCGGAAATCGTCAGGGAGTTCAGTATTACGAGATACCAGTCTGAAGAGTGTGCCGTGAATACTAAATTTCAGATATTACCTCTCACTACGAGCAATGCAGTGGCTGACTGCCTTCACTTAACGACCGAGAGCAGCGACGTTCGCGTAGAGTTGTCAGTGCTAACACACGAGCAACATTCCCTGAAATTGACGCAGAAATGTGGGACGTACGACGATCGTATCCATTAGGACAGTGCAGCGAAATGTGGCGTTAATGGGCTGTGGTAGAAGACCGACGTGTGTGTCGTTGCAACAGCACGACATCGCCTGCAGCGCCTCTCCTGGACTCGTGACCATATCGGTTGGACCCTACACGACTAGAAAACCGTCGCATGGTCGGATGAATCCCGATATCAGTTGGTGGGATCTGATTGAAGGAGCCGACTCTGATGCAGAGCTCACGAAACCATGGACTCAGTTTGTCAACAAGGCATTATGCAAGCTGGCGGACGCTCCATAACGGTCTGGGCTGTGATTGCATGGGATGGACTGCGTCCTTCGGTCCAACTGCATCGATGGCTGACTGGAAATTGTTGTGTCCCGGTACTTGGGGACCATCTGCAGTCATTCATAGACTTCATGTTCCAAACAACGATTGAATTTTTATCGATGACAATGCGCCACCGGGCCGCAATTGTTCGTGTTTGGTTTGAAGAACTTTTCGGACATTTCAAGAGGTCGATTTGGCCACCCAGATCGCCCGATATGAATCTGACAGAACATTTATGGGACTCAATCGAGAAGTCAGTTCGTCCATACAATCCTGCATCGGCAACACTTTCGCAATTGTTTACGCTGTAGAGGCAACATGGCTCAACATTTCTCCAGCGGACTTCGAACGACTTGTTGAGTTCAAGCGACGTCTTGTTACTGTACTAAGCCGGGCAAAAGGAGGTCTGACACAATATTACGAGGTGTCCCATGATCTTAAGTTTGCTTTTTACACTTAATGCATTACTCTTCAGCAGTAAGTGTATTGAGACACTTTGTTGCATCTCTGGGCTATATGATATTTGAAACCCTCTTGACGGAAACTATTCCTGGATATTTATAGTTATCATTCGAATGTAAATATACTTCATTAAAGCTAATACGGGCATTGAGACTGCGTGAGTGAACATGATATCTTGTGTTTTATTACTGATATTGTAAATAAATTTCGAGAAAGGGATTATAAAGCGCACACGAGAAGTTCGTATATAAGATGAGATACGTTTATTATTTTACAGTTGACGTACTGGGGTAATATTCATCGTAAACACAGGGGACGCAGTTATTGTCTTGGCATCTTACAACGTTATAAACACAGATTTTTTACAATTACATTGTTGTTTTAAAGTTTCCATACAAAAACGAGCTTGGTTTTCATTCATAAAAGGTTATCTCTCATCGCAAGTTTTGGCAGTAAAACACGCGTAACGCATCATTTCGCCTAACATTGGAAAGGATAGCTTGTGATGTTCAGTGGGGGGTATTATGATGCAGTCTTCTCGGGATGTGATTTCTTTTTGTCTCTCTACAAGATAAGAGCAGTTTTGAAGCTTTTTGAGCAAATTCTTTGGCTGATGATAAAAATAGACTTCGCAGGTTTGCGAAGCGGTGTGCATCACTTTAATGCTGCACAATGGCAGTCCTTCTTCATCCTGAAAAATCTTGTCGTATTATTGTAGATTTGTTTGTACTCCCCACGTGTCATCTAGCAGAAGAAATTTGCTACCCAGCACGTAGGGTTTTGTCACATTTACTAAAATACATTGAGCCGGCCGGAGTGGCCGTGCGGTTCTCGGCGCTACAGTCTGGAGCCGAGCGCCCGCTACGGTCGCAGGTTCGAATTCTGCCTCGGGCATGGATGTGTGTGATGTCCTTAGGTTAGTTAGGTTTAATTAGTTCTAAGTTCTAGGCGACTGATGACCTCAGAAGTTAAGTCGCATAGTGCTCAGAGACATTTGAACCATTTTGAACTAAAATACATTGAGCACTATCTCGGTTTATAGGAAATAAAGTTTCCACTTAGGGACTCGATCCCACGACGCTCGGATTATCCTTTTGTACTCTTTCCGCTGCGTCAAACGCTGTCTGGAAACTACGCTAACATAAATGTCTCATGCCTCTTCCGACCCGCGCCAAAAATCTCATTTTATTTCCAATCGCTTCGCCACCTGTAGCTCCCACTTCTGCCATTTTCATTTCTGACCAAGCCCTGGATTTTTCTGTTTAGCAAAAGTGACAAAAAGCAGATTTCAGAGTACTTGACGGCTCAACACAAAAGTTTTGTCCCAAGTACAAACAGTGTTGAGGATCAGTGGACAAAGTTCAAAACAATCGTAACAATACGCATTAAATGAGTATGTGCCAAGCAAGATCGTAAGAGATGGAAAAGAGCCACCGTGGTACAACAACCGAGTTAGAAAACTGCTGCGGAAGCAAAGGGAACTTCGCAGAAAACATAAACATAGCCAAAGCCTTGCAGACAAACAAAAATTACGCGAAGCGAAATGTAGTGTGAGGAGAGCTATGCGAGAGGCGTTCAATGAATTCGAAAGTAAAGTTCTATGTACTGACTTGGCAGAAAATCCTAAGAAATTTTGGTCTTATGTCAAAGCGGTAGGTGGATCAAAAAAAAGTCCAGACTCTCTGTCACCAAAATGGTACTGAAACAGAGGATGACAAACTAAAGGCCGAAATACTAAATGTCTTTTTCCAAAGCTGTTTCACAGAGGAAGACTGCACTGTAGTTCCTTCTCTAGATTGTCGCACAGATGACAAAATAGTAGATATCTAAATAGACGACAGTGGGATAGAGAAACAATCAAAATCGCTCAAAAGAGGAAAGGCCGCTGGACCTGATGGGATACCAGTTCGATTTTACACACAGTACGCAAAGGAACTTGCCCCCCTTCTTTCGACGGTGTACCGTAGGTCTCTAGAAGAGCGTAGCGTTCCAGATAATTGGAAAAGGGCACAGGCCATCCCCGATTTCATGAAAGAACGTCGAACAGATGTGCAGAACTATATCTCTAACGTCGATCAGTTGTAGAATTTTGGAACACGTATTATGTTCGAGTATAGTGACTTTTCTGGAGACTAGAAATCTACTCTGTAGGAATCAGCATGGGTTTCGAAGAAGACGATCGTGTGAAACCCAGCTCGCGCTATTCGTCCACGAGACTCAGAGGACCATAGACACGGGTTCCCAGGTAGATGCCGTGTTTCTTGACTTATGCAAGGCGTTCGATACAGTTCCCCCAGTGTCGTTTAATCAACAAAGTAGGAGCATATGGACTATCAGACCAATTGTGTGTGATTGGATTGAAGAGTTCCTAGATAACAGAATACAGCATGTCATTCTCAATGGAGAGAAGTCTTCCGAAGTAAGAGTGATTTCAGGTGTGCCGTAGGGGAGTGACGTAGGACCGTTGCTATTCACAATATACATAAATGAGCTTCGGGTAGCATCGCAAGTTCACTGAGGGTTTTTGCGGATGATGCTGTGGTACATCGAGAGGTTGTAACAATGTAAAATTGTACTGAAATGCAGGAGCATCTGCAACGAATTGATGCATGGTGCAGGGAATGGCAATTGAATCTCAATGTAGACAAGTGTAATGTGCTGGGAATACATAGTCGTCCGCAGCTCGTGGTCGTGCGGTAGCGTTCTCGCTTCCCACGCACGGGTTCCCGGGTTCGATTCCCGGCGGGGTCAGGGATTTTCTCTGCCTCGTGATGACTGGGTGTTGTGTGATGTCCTTAGGTTAGTTAGATTTAAGTAGTTCTAAGTTCTAGGGGACTGATGGCCATAGATGTTAAGTCCCATAGTGCTCAGAGCCATTTGAGCCAATACATAGAAAGAAAGATCCTTTATCATTTAGCTACAATATAGCAGGTCAGCAACTGGAAGCAGTTAATTCGATAAATTATCTGTGAGTAGGCATTAGGAGTGATTTAAAATGGAATGACCATATAAAATTAATCGTCGGTAAAGCAGATGCCAGACTGAGATTCATTGGAATAATCCTAAGGAAATGCAATCCGAAAACAAAGGAAGTAGGTTATAGTACACTTGTTCGCCCACTGCTTGAATACTGCTCAGCAGTGTGGAATCCGTACCAGATAGGGTTGATAGAAGAGATAGAGAAGATCCAACGGAGAGCAGCGCGCTTCGATACGGGATCATTTAGTAATCGCGAATGCGTTACGGAGATGATAAATAAACTCCAGTGGAAGACTCTGCAGGAGAGACGCTCAGTAGCTCGGGGCGTTTAGAGAACATACCTTCACCGAGGAGTCAAGCAGTATATTGCTCTCTCCTACGTATATCTCGCAAAGAGACCATGAGGATAAAATCAGAGAGATTAGAGCCCACACAGAGGCATACCGACAATCTTTCCTTCCACGAACAATGCGAGACTGGAATAGAGGGGAGAACCGATAGAAGTACTCTAGGTACCTTCCGCCACACACCGTCAGGTGGCTTGCGGAGTATGGATGTAGATGTAGATGTAGATGTAGATGTAGACGAATTCGGACGAAATCGGTACGACGATTAGGCGAGGTTCTCTTGTCAAATCGCTTGAGCCAGACTCAACGTCTCAGGACTTTTATCTGCCGGTAAAATCATAAAAATAGATCTGAAAGGAAACACTCAAGGATTCCGAATTACATGAAATACTGAAACATGTTATACGGCCTTATGCTGCAGTATGTCCAGATAAAGTTCACTGTGCCTTACTGTTTTTGCGAAATCGCTTTACAGCGTCTCTTAAGGTAACATTTTGAGCACATGATGTGGGAGTCCATAATAATAAAAATATGAACCACATTTGAGTTTCGTGTTTACCTTACAATTGCTACAGCTGGACACACGTTTGTGGGACATCGTCTCCTGAGGGCGGAAAAGTTGTCTGTCTACCTGATCAAGTTCCCAACCTGTGATAACCTTTAAGTCTTCTTCGAAGGATCTTTCGAAATTTTCAAACAAAAAATATAGTTTCAATTAAGAAAACAAATTGGGTGTCATAATTCGCCTACTACGTAAGTAAAACTACCTGTGTATTTCAAAAACTTCGCCACATCTCCGATATATTTACTCGTCCTCCGTATATTTGAGATAGCCTATGTTAGCTGCCCCATCCCGTACATTAATTCACATTAGCGTCTTCTCTGCCTTTGAGGTAACTAACAAGTTCATATGGTGCACGTTAAGGCTGCAGTCACGGTGGCACTGACATCGGTGGATTCCGCCGATGACCGACATCGAAAATGGTTCAAATGGCTCTGAGCACTATGGGACTTAACATCTGTGGTCATCAGTCCGCTAGAACTTAGAACTACTTAAACCTAACTAACCTAAGAACATCACACACATCCATGCCCGAGGCAGGATTCGAACCTGCGACCGTAGCAGTCGCGCGGTTCCGGACTGAGCGCCTAGAACCGCTAGACCACCGCGGCCGGCTGACCGACATCGGCCAAAGACGACTGGTCTTTTGAAATCAGCACGCCATTGCGCCGTCATAACGCAGCCTATCTCACCGTCCGAACGTACAGCCTTTGGGTGACTATTGGTGAAATTCAAATCAGTCAGCTTTCTTCAGTCGAACTGGCGCAGCTTTACTGGAATCCACAAGTAGAAAAAACCCTTAAGGAAATTTTAGAAGTAAATTATAGTCTCATAAATGTAATTTGTTCAGGCACGATGGGTGGCGCATTTTATGCTAACAAGTTAGTGTAATGGAAGGTTTTTGAATTGTGGTAGGTGAAAGTTAGCTATGTACGAAGTATTATTACTGCTTACTTGCGTCTTTATGGAAGTAAGACAATTGATTCTGTTGTATGAGGTGGTTTGCCAATGTGGTGTATGTATTTTCAATTCACAGTGCTTAGGTAGTCAGTGTCTTAGTCTAACACTGAAGATTAATTGACGTATGTCTGTTTTTCTGAACTTATGTGAAGTTGTGCCAAGTGTTTGTAATCTTGCTTTTCAATGGCACCACGAATCATCTCGATTATGTAATAAAGCTTTCCCTCTTCATCTCATATATACGTGAAATTTGTCTGGTTATTTCACTAACTGAGGAACAGGGTACAGTACTTGTCACGTTCTTTTCGAGACCATGTACATTCGGCATCTTTTTAATAGCGAAAGCTGCAATACAACATTCGTCTCAAGGAGATTAAAATAGATTCAAACCGCCTTTACAGGAAAAATCCTCATCTATCTAACCTCATTCATTGTGCAAAAACCTAACGAAGAAGATCGGACGCGTTGTGACCAGATTGTTGGCCAATGGTATCGGGCAACTTCTGGCAAATGTTTTTGGTGCCACTGCGCCTAAGTAGGTTTTTTCTTTTCAAGTTTAACTTTTCATTTGTCCTGCCACGTAGGTTTATTCCATTGTACAAGGAAAACAACGTGTATGAAATTTTGGCTCCTTAGGACAAGGATATGGATAGCCCAATTCTTGGAAGAAAAAACGAAAGATTGCATAAGCACTTCATCTCAAAAATGTTCTTCTGAAGTAGCTGACTAAGCAATACCATTATTACGTTCTGCTTAGTTATTAATATTGTTATATTAACTTTAAAAATACAATGTATAAAGCTACTTTGTGCAATGTCAGTTCAGGCATTATGACGAGAAAGTCCACATTTTATTTTAAAAATTCCTGTTCTTTGATAACACATACTTTTATGCCCTGGCGATACTGCTAAACGAACTGATTCTGTTCCCTGATTTTGGAAAATTATTTATTGTGGTACTTCATTATGTAACAGCCTTGCCGCATAGGTCACACCGATTTCCGCCATATCACCGAAGTTAAGCGCTATCGGGCTTGGCTAAAATTTGGGTGGGTCACCATCCGGGTCTGACAAGTGCTGTTGGCACGCGGGGTGTACTCAGCCCTTTTGAGGCCAATTGAGGAGTACTTGACTGAGAAGTAGAGGCTCTGGTCAAGAATACTGACAATGGCGGGGAGAGCGATGTTCTGACCACATGCCCCTCCATATCCGCATCTCGTGACGTGTATAAGCTGAGGCTGACAGGGTCGGAGGTCGATACCGCTCCGCCTCCAAGCCCTGTTCGGACGGAGTTTGAATTTTTTGTCCTCCATTAGCCTGGCACCCTTCACAGCCGGATCGTTCTCGACTTTAAGTTAGTAACCAGCGCTGACGAAATCGTCCATTACGTGCCACGCTGAAAGACGTTCTGATGACCTTGACACTCAAATTAAATCTGTTAAAATATTGCTGCTTTATCAGAAAGAAGCAATTCAATTCCATTATTGATACATTTTGGGATTTTAGCGATTCTTACTAGAATACGTTGTAAGATGTGTATATTTCTATTGCCTATTGTAAAACCCACAATTCATGAAAGATGTTTATATTTTATTAATAGGATTAAGTAGGAATAATTAATATTTGTCATATTGGAAATAATTGTGGTAGCAGGGAATATCTGCACCAAAGTATTGTTGATATAATTTTAAAAAGGGCGGGAGAAACTGCGTACGGATACATTTTAAGAAAAGAGCGGGAAAGACCGCGCATACATTTTGTAATGGTAGCAGGGATTGTCTGCACCAGAAAGCATTGTTGGCAGGAGAGACCGCACTTTAGCGTTCGTAGGAAGTCAGTAGTAAGCGAGAAGTGAAGCGAGTCGGTAGCAGGTCTGAAGTGAGAGGTTGAGAGGAGCGGTGTGCCTGCCAGCCACCAACTATGATTTAGAAGAGATTATAAACGGATGTACAGAGACATCTACTAACTCTTATCAGAAGAGGAACTAATATTATTGAATTATTTTCTTTGCGAAACTCAAGACTACTGATGGTATGTTTGCGCAATGCTAGTTGTAAGATTATTGTAAAAAGTAAGTCGCATTTGAACGTTTGTAAAATCATTTCATTACCAACAGTAAATATTTTAAGTGTTTTCAGAATATAATTAATTTTTGCCAGCAATGTTGCATTACTGATTATAATCCATCACAAAAACTATCAACATAAAACTTTGCAAAAATTTTATTATTGTCAAGAAAAAGTGTAACTATGAATTACGTCAGTCAAATTAATTAAAGAATAACGTCAGCTTTGCTATTAAAGAATAACGTCAGCTTTGGTAATAAATACAGCCGCTTATTATGAAAGCCCACCAGCAGCTAATAGAGTATAGTAAACCAGAGTAAGTATATTCATGTCGCAGTTCGATGTAGCAGTCAGAAGGCGATCCAGTAACAAAAAAAAGGTAAGTAACAGTTTTGGGTTATTGCAGATAACGACTGAGGGGCACGACGACGACACATTCTATGTTTCATCGAAATAATCATACACTCCTCGAAATTGAAATAAGAACACCGTGAATTCATTGTTCCAGGAAGGGGAAACTTTATTGACACATTCCTGGGGTCAGATACATCACATGATCACACTGACAGAACCACAGGCACATAGACACAGGCAACAGAGCATGCACAATGTCGGCACTAGTACAGTGTATATCCACCTTTCGCAGCAATGCAGGCTGCTATTCTCCACTGGAGACGATCGTAGAGATGCTGGATGTAGTCCTGTGGAACGGCTTGCCATGCCATTTCCACCTGGCGCCTCAGTTGGACCAGCGTTCGTGCTGGACGTGCAGACCGCGTGAGACGACGCTTCATCCAGTCCCAAACATGCTCAATGGGGGACAGATCCGGAGATCTTGCTGGCCAGGGTAGTTGACTTACACCTTCTAGAGCACGTTGGGTGGCACGGGATACATGCGGACGTGCATTGTCCTGTTGGAACAGCAAGTTCCCTTGCCGGTCTAGGAATGGTAGAACGATGGGTTCGATGACGGTTTGGATGTACCGTGCACTATTCAGTGTCCCCTCGACGATCACCAGTGATGTACGGCCAGTGTAGGAGATCGCTCCCCACACCATGATGCCGGGTGTTGGCCCTGTGTGCCTCGGTCGTATGCAGTCCTGATTGTGGCGCTCACCTGCACGGCGCCAAACACGCATACGACCATCATTGGCACCAAGGCAGAAGCGACTCTCATCGCTGAAGACGACACGTCTCCATTCGTCCCTCCATTCACGCCTGTCGCGACACCACTGGAGGCGGGCTGCACGATGTTGGGGCGTGAGCGGAAGACGGCCTAACGGTGTGCGGGACCGTAGCCCAGCTTCATGGAGACGGTTGCGAATGGTCCTCGCCGATACCCCAGGAGCAACAGTGTCCCTAATTTACTGGGAAGTGGCGGTGCGGTCCCCTACGGCACTGAGTAGGATCCTACGGTCTTGGCGTGCATCCGTGCGTCGCTGCGGTCCGGTCCCAGGTCGACGGGCACGTGCACCTTCCGCCGACCACTGGTGACAACATCGATGTACTGTGGAGACCTCACGCCCCACGTGTTGAGCAATTCGGCGGTACGTCCACCCGGCCTCCCGCATGCCCACTATACGCCCTCGCTCAAAGTCCGTCAACTGCACATACGGTTCACGTCGACGCTGTCGCGGCATGCTACCAGTGTTAAAGACTGCGACCGGGTTCCCGGGTTCGATTCCCGGCGGGGTCAGGGATTTTCTCTGCCTCGTGATGGCTGGGTGTTGTGTGCTGCCCTTACGTTAGTTAGGTTTAAGTAGTTCTAAGTTCTAGGGGACTTATGACCACAGCAGTTGAGTCCCATAGTGCTCAGAGCCATTTGAACCATTTGAAAGACTGCGATGGAGCTCCGTATGCCACGGCAAACTGGCTGACACTGACGGCGGCGGTGCACAAATGCTGCGCAGCTAGCGCCATTCGACGGCCAACACCGCGGTTCCTGGTGTGTCCGCTGTGCCGTGCGTGTGATCATTGCTTGTACAGCCCTCTCGCAGTGTCCGGAGCAAGTATGGTGGGTCTGACACACCGGTGTCAATGTGTTCTTTTTTCCATTTCCAGGAGTGTAAAATCACTTTTAATAAGTAGCAATTAAATTTGTATGCGAAGATTGAGAAAGAGAATAAATTTCAAAGGGAAGATTTCATTTGTTATTATTAAGCAAGAGAGAGAAATCCTAAGGGAAGGTTTCATAGTTTATTGTAAAAGGGAAGGTTATCACTAACAAAAGAGGTATAGAGGAGACGGGAAGGTTTCAACGTTTAATATTTTCGGGGGATGGTTCTCCCTCACGACCGTTGCTTTTTTTCCTTTCTTTTTTTGGCACAATGCTTTTATATGATTGCGTGGTGTCTGTTCTTTCTGACATGTACGAAAGAACAGACACCACGCATTCATGTGGTTGATTCGCTACGATGGGCAACGAATCCACAACTTTCAGTGTGAATGTACATTTATGTCTGATCTCTAGCGACAATCTACAATCATTGAACATGGAAAACATGAACGGGGACTAGGTGGCGCTAGGTGGGAGCGTGCCTAGACAATCTGCGACGAACACTGTATCTGGATGGTGAAGTGGTTAACGCAACTGCCTAGTAATCAGAGATCCTGAGTTCGAGTGCCAGTGCAGCACTCATTTTCACTGGTCGCCCCTGATCCCGCATAAAATCCCGTCGCAGCTAACATCATTAGTTCCTTCCCTCTCCTTTCTCGCCCCCCCCCCCTCCCCCATCACCTTCAATTGCAATAAAAAAGCTTTTAATTTTTATACGCTCTTTTTTTTTAGATGTGTCGGAATGCTAGCTTTCTTCCCGTTAAACAATTACTTCCCGCACAGCTAATGTGTCTTCTTCAAGCACAGTTAATTTAGTCACCTGCAGGTTGTTGAAGGAAATCAACAACAATAAATAACATTTGTTTCACAAATGACAGATTACTTACAGTTGTTATGCGAGTAATAACCCGAGTAAATATACGTCAGTGTGTATGCTACGACTGCTACCTTTCCCTGAATGTGATAAGAGAAACGCGTTGGTCATAAAAAGAAACGGCCGTCACTCTCGCTCTCTTGGAGTTACCGACTCATCACGTCTACCGACCAACGTGATGTGTGAAATAAGAACGTACAATCACTTACGGAAAATAAAGCAAACAAGTAGCCTACATTAGGTAATGAATAAATTTGTCATACAGAAATAATATTTTGCTAGGTTGGTGACTTTCTTTTTTCTGATCCTGAAGACCTATGGCGTCATTTAACTCTTAGCGTACTGTGCCAAAATTTCACACGTCACAATTTTAAGTGGAATGGAACCAAATTGGGCAGTATCCAGTAGCAAGAAGAAATACAAGAATTTGAAATGTTTTGTTATCCCAGTGCATGTGATATTCTGAAGAATAAATGTGTAGTTACCCAACTACGAAAAATTCTTCTTATCTATTCTTTGCGTATTTGTGACTTTGCTGGTCCTTACCATCCATAAGTAATGTACTGTATATCGTGAAGAGACACGATGTCAATAAGCGATGTATTCTGGAGCTTTATCTATTAGCGAGTCACGCTCCTAATCAATTTCTCTGCAATAAGGAGGTTTTCATTAGGAATAGATCATCATGTTACACGAGCAGAATTTGAGAAGCATTAAAACTGGTGAAAACTCTTACGCTAAAGAACAGCCATCACTCCAAGGTAATATTACATGTTAACGTTAGACCTCGGATACTTTATTGATAACACAGTTTTAGTTAATGTGCAATTAACAATTGCGGTAGGTTTAACACCGTCACACAAAACACTTTCTGATTTAGGTGGTGCCAATTCGGAAATGCCGTAGAATTTGCCTGCTTGAGAGGCGGTCTTGAAGGTACAGCCGGCCAGTGTGGCCGAGCGGTTCTAGGCGCTTCAATCTGGAACTGCGCGACCGCTACGGTTGCAGGTTCGAATCCTGCCTCGGGCATGGATGTGTGTGATGTCCTTAGGTTAGTTAGGTTTAAATAGTTCTAAGTTCTAGGGGGCTGATGACCGCAGATGTTAAGTCCCATAGTGCTCAGAACCATTTGAAGGTACATCTTGCGCATACTATCGTGACCACGGTGCAGAAACGCTTTCCCGTCCGGAGGCCTGGGAAAGTCGACCATATGTTTCAAAGGGGCGACCGCCTTTGCTAAATTTCGCCTTCCGATCTGCGCACTTCGAGCTTTCTCGTTGTTGTCTCCTTACTCCATAGCGTGTCCGCAATCTTAGTGCACAGAAGGCGGAAGAAAATTTATTCATAATCAGTCGCAAGTGAAGAAGTAAAAATCTCATTAGAAATTGTGCTCCAGACTATTGTAGGAATCAATCGCACAGTAAAGAGAACAAAGGAGGAGGGGGAAAATAGAGCAACAAGCTGTTCACCCAAGGCTTCACTACGTCATGAAAGATGCGGAAGACGAGGAAGAAAGTATTTCTTTTAGACTATAATTGCAATTTTTTATTTTGCCTACTGGCTACGGGTTTCCGTACACATCACGCTAGCTTCTCAAGGACTGTCAAATAGAGGTACTCCTACTTAGAAAGTGAGCGTGAGTACTGCGTGCCAGGGGATGGCCTGAGAATGGTACTATGTACCGAAACTGGTAGCCAGCAGACAAAATAAAAAATTGCAACTGTAGACTAAAAGAAATACCTTTTTCTGCGTTGGTCACTGTTCCAACTGGCAGTATGTCAGGAATACGTAAAAATAAAAAAAAATACTCAGGAGTTATTAAAGAACAGGTCCTTTAGGGGTCTGACACACAGTTTTCGCATGACACGCTTTCTTTATTTTATATTATTAGTGCCAAGCACGAGGCGTCGTCTGCTATGCTGTTTTATCATATTATTTTTTTTGTTTTATGCAATTTTCTTCTGGCAGTGCATGGTTGGAATATTGACGACAAAGTTTTCGGGGTACTGACAAATAATTTTCATATGACTCATGTTTTTTATTTTAGATTATCGATGCCATAGTATATGAAGTCGTCTGCTATGCAACTTTTTCACACGGTTTTTCTTTTAAGAAATTTCCTTCTGGCAGTGCATGGTTGGTACGGTTCGCCTTGCCTGGTCCCTCGTTTAAGCAACATCTTTTTCAGTACTCTAGTGACAAATTACCGAATTTCAACTTCTATATTTTTTGATTTATTGTGATACTGACACAACCTGCAGATTCACTACCTATAAATTATAAGTCATGCTAGTTACACACAGTGACAGTTATAGAACTATATGAAAAAAAAACGTAAATTAGCTACAAACTATGGCATGCACACACTTTGTTCAGCATGTAAACATCACTACAGATATTCGTATTTAGGTCATGACATGTTCGATGTGCCTGCCATCATATGGCGATGATGTGGCGCAGACAAATAGCGAAATTCTGCATGATTCGCTGAAGTGTCGGAACATCGATGCTGTCGAGACCTCCTGAATGGCTGCTTTCAGCTCAGCAGTGGTTTTGGGGTTACTGCTGTACACAAAAAGGAGTCGCATTTGTTCAGATCAGGAGAATATGGCGGCCACCCGAGGCACATTCCAGTGGCCTCTGGGTACCGCAGAGCCAGAACACGGTCCCCAAACTGTTCCTTCAGGACATCACTCTCCTGCTTCGATGGAGTCGAGCTCCGTCTTGCATGAACCACATCTTGCATAAATCAGGGTCACTTTGGATATTCTTACAAAACATTCACCATGGCATCAAGGAATATCGCACCAATTATTCCTTGACTGGACATTGTAAACTCACAGTCACCCGTTGAGAGTCAGGATACTTCTCGATCGCGAAATTCGGATTCTCAGTCCCCCAAATGCCCCAATTTTGCGCATGGACGAATCCATCCAAATGAATGTGGGCTTCGTCACTAAACCAAACCATGCATGCACATACTAATTCCCGTCATGCCCACGGGGAACCGTGCACTTTGAACGTCCTAACGCAAACCGTTCAGAAGTTATGACGACTTTATTTCATATAGTTCAATAATTGTCACCCTGTAAGTTTGAGTGTAGGCTGCAGATACGTCGAGCTGCACCTCCCCGATGGCACAGAGGGCTTTCACAGCGGAACCCTCCGCACCACTGCCGTTCTCCCCTCCCCTACTGCGTCGTCTGCACAGCTATGGCCAAGCTGTTTTGTGCGGACTCTTTGTCTTCAATAGTACTGCAGTTGTACTCTGCTCTAAGTTCCTGCCATATTCATAGAGAAAATCCCACGATCCTTAGTCAAAAAAAAATGGTTCAAATGGCTCTGAGCACTATGGGACTCAACATCTGAGGTCATCAGTCCCCTAGAACTTAGAACTACTTAAACCTAACTAACCTAAGGACATCACACACATCCATGCCCGAGGCAGGATTCGAACCTGCGACCGTAGCGATCCTTAGTCCCTACATGCCGACGACTACGTGCCTCGCCTACACGTGATTTTCGTTCTTCTCTCTCTTGCGGCTACTGCCTTGGTCTGCTTGCTTGCGGCTACTGCGTAAGTCCCCTACTGACCTGATTTCACTCAGCACACAGAATCCGCGGAATGAGCATTTCATCTTTCATGGGTTGGCAAGCCTGGTATGTATGGGTTGCACCCCACAGGCAGCTACTTTCAGGAACGACATCCCTGCACCATTACCTCTCTTTCATCATAAAAAAGTGGCAATTCTTGGCCACTAGAACACTGAAGCTTCCTGGCACTCAGCGACTGCATGCACGCATGTACAGGGTTATTACAAATGATTGAAGCGATTTCACCGCTCTACAATAACTTTATTATTTGAGATATTTTCACAATGCTTTGCACACACATACAAAAACTCAAAACGTTTTTTTAGGCATTCACGAATGTTCGATATGTGCCCCTTTAGTGATCTGGCAGACATCAAGCCGATAATCAAGTTCCTCCCACACTCGGCGCAGCATGTCCCCATCAATGAGTTCGAAAGCATCGTTGATGCGAGCTCGCAGTTCTGGCACGTTTCTTGGTAGAGGAGGTTTAAACACTGAATCTTTCACATAACCCCACAGAAAGAAATCGCATGGGGTTAAGTCGGGAGAGCGTGGAGGCCATGACATGAATTGCTGATCATGATCTCCACCACGACCGATCCATCGGTTTTCCAATCTCCTGTTTAAGAAATGCCGAACATCATGATGGAAGTGCGGTGGAGCACCATCCTGTTGAAAGATGAAGTCGGCGCTGTCGGTCTCCAGTCGACTTCCGCGGGCTACGCATGAAACTTGCCCGCACGTGTTCAACCGTTTCTTCGCCCACTGCAGGCCGACCCGTTGATTTCCCCTTACAGAGGCATCCAGAAGCTTTAAACTGCGCATACCATCGGCGAATGGAGTTAGCAGTTGGTGGATCTTTGTCGAACTTCGTCCTGAAGTGTCGTTGCACTGTTATGACTGACTGATGTGAGTGCATTTCAAGCGAGACATACGCTTTCTCGGCTCCTGTCGCATTTCGTCTCAATGCGCTCTCGAGCGCTCTGGCGGCCGAAACCTGAAGGGCGGCTTCAGCCGAAAAAAACTTTATGAGTTTTTCTACGTATCTGTAGTGTGTCGTGACCATATGTCAATGAATGGAGCTACAGTGAATTTATGAAATCGCTTCAATCATTTGTAATAGCCCTGTATAATGGATGGTGTGCCTCTGCAGTGTGGCTGTAACGCTGTCCTAGCATTGCAGTAACATATTTTTATATTTTTTATATTTTGGAGTCATCAGTCTTCTGACTAGTTTCATGCAGCGCACCATGAATTCCTCTCCTGTGCCAACCTCCTCATCCCAAAGCTATACTTCAAACCTACGTCCTCAATTATTTGCTGAATGCATTCAAATCTCTGTCTTCCTCTAAGTCTCCCTCTAGTATCGTGGAAGTATCTTAACGTATGTCGAGATATGTGGGAAGTGCTAATATCTCAACTAACGCCTTGTTCCAGTCTGGATTGAATATTGTTAGGAATCAGACGAAAGTATTTTTAGTTATTTTATTCACACAAGTTCCGTAGGACCAAATTGAGGAGCAAGTCTCCAAGGTCATGGAACGTTTCAGTACATGAAATTACAACATAAAAGTAATAATAGCTAAAATAAAATGTTTATGAACCCAAAAATGTCAAGCAATAAGTTTAAGTAAACGCAATCAACAATACAACAAAAATCAGCTTAATTTTTCACGGAACTCTTCGACAGAACAGCAGGAGAGACTCATGAGGAAACTCTTCAGTTTCGATTTCAAAGCGCGTGGATTACTGCTAAGATTTCTGAATTCTTGTGGTAGCTTACTGAAAATGGCTGCAGCAATATACTGCACACCTTTCTGCACAATAATTGAGGAAGTGCGATCTAATCGCAGATTGGATTTCTGCCTAGTATTAACTGAATGAGAGCTGTTAACTCTTGAGAGTAAGCTGATACTGTTAACAAGAAACGACAGCAAAGAATATATATATATATATATATATATATATATATATATATATATATATATATTGAACTGTTCAGCTTCATTAATTATATGCCCAGTCTATGAAATTAAAACGTCGGCTTTTGACGAATTGTGTGTTAGAAACAGTCAAAACTGAGCCTTACTGTGATTTAGCGTTATTTTATTTTCTACAAGCCATGAACTTATGTCATGAACTGCACTATTTGAAACAGAGCCAATTTTGCAGACAACATCCTTTACTACCCCGCTAGAGTCATCGGCAAACAGAAATATTTTAGTCTTACCTTTAATACTATAGGGCATTCATTTATATAAATAAGGAACAGGAGTGGCCCCAGCACTGATATCTGGGGCACGCCAAATTAGACTGTGCCCCACTCAGACCCCACATCACAGCCATTCTCAGCACTGTGAATAATGACCTTTTGCTGTCTGTATTAAAGTAAGAGGTGAACCAATTGTCAGCTACTCCCCGTATTCAATAATGGTCCAACTTCTGGAGCAATATTTTGTGTTCAATACCATCAAACGCCTAAGTTAAATTAAAAAAAAAATGTGTTCGAAACCTTTTGTTTAATCCATCCAGAACTTCACAGAGAAAAGATAATATAGCATTTTCAGTTGTTAAACCACTTCTAAAACCGAACTGTGCATTTGATAGCAAATAATGTGATGTAAAATGACCAATTATCCTTACTTACACAACCTTTTCAATAACTTAAGGAAACACTGATTACATAGAAATAGGTCTAAAATTGTCTGTATCATCCCTTTCTCCCTTTTTATAAAGCGGTTTTACTACTGAGTACTTCAATCGTTCAGGAAACCGACCATTCTTAAAGGAAAAATTACAAATATGGCTAAGTTCAGGGCTAACATGTGCAGCACAGTACTTTAATATTCTGCTAGGCAGTCCTTAGTCTTCAATGATTTAATTATTGACTCAATCTCCCCCTTGTCAATATCACAGAGGAGTATTTCAGACATCAATCTCGGAAAGGTATTTTCCAATAGAGTTATATGATTTCCTGTAGAAACTAAGTTTTTATTAATGCTCAGAAAAGATTGTTAAATACTGTACATATATCCGATTTACCAGTAACAGAAATAATTTTACAACGAATTGATTTTTATATCGTCTACCTTGTGCTGCTGACCAAACACTTCCTTCACGACTGACCATATGGTTTTAATTTTATCCTATGAATTAGCTATTCTATTTGCGTACCACATACTCTTTGCCTTCCTAATAAAATTTTAAGCACCTTACAATACTATCTGTAATGGGCTACTGTAGCTTGATTGTGACTACTTCTAATATTTTGATGTAATTACCACTTGTTCTAAATGATATCCTTATGCCCCTAGCAACCCAGACTGCCTTTTACTATTAGTATCCTGTTTTGAACGTTCAAATGGAAAGCAACTCTCAGCGCATGAGAAATTTGTTAAGGAAAGCATTATATTTTTCATCTATGTTATCGGCACTATAAACATGCTGTCACTCTTCTTTCTTAAGAAGGTTTAAAAAAACTCTCTATTGCCGTTGGATTAGCTTTACTACACAGTTTGTCATTATATATAGCATTTGCTTCAGTACAAAAGCCGTTTGGTGCTAAAATTTATGCAGCATGGTCAGAAAGGCCGTTCGCCCTTTTACTAACAGAATGCCCATCTAGTAATGAAGACTGAATAAAAATATTGCCTATAGCTGTGCTACAGTTCCCCTACATCCTGGTTGGAAAAAACACGGTCTGCATCAGATCAAGTGAGTTTAAAGAGATCTAGCAACATCCTTTTTCCTGCACAATCATACACAAAATTAATATTGAAGTCGCCATATACAACTAATTCGTGGTACTTCCTAAAAAGTGAACCAAGAACCCTCTCGTGCCTGAGCAGAAATGCTCTGAAGTCAGAGTTAGGGTACCTATAAACAACAACAATTACAAGTTTAGTTTCACTAAATTCCACTACCCCTTCACAACAATCAAATATCCGTTCAGTGCCGGCCGGAATGGCCGTGCGGTTCTAGGCGCTACAGTCTGGAGCCGAGCGACCGCTACGGTCGCAGGTTCGAATCCTGCCTCGGGCATGGATGTGTGTGATGTCCTTAGGTTAGCTAGGTTTAATTAGTTCTAAGTTCTAGGCGACTGATGACCTCAGAAGTTAAGTCGCATAGTGTTCAGAGCCATTTCAACCATTTATCCGTTCAGTGAAGTGCCATGATACGTCTACAGACTCAAACGGAGCATTGTTTTTTTTACGCACATGGCCACTCCCCCACTCCGCAAGGAACTCTTTGAAAAACAGCCAGCTAATCTGTATCCTGGAAAAGGAAGCCCCTGAACTGTCAAATTATTTAAGTGGTGCTCCAATATACCAATAATGTCAGAGTCAATATCTATAAGCAGTTCACTTTATCCCTAATAACTCTTATATTTTGATGAAACATGCTAATTCCTTTTCTACTTGGATACCTGACCACCTCTGAAGGTGATTCCTTTGCTAGAGGGACTTCCTTTAAGCAGGTATGTCTATTAGCTGACTTCAATCTAAAAAAGGTGCAGCCCTAATACCAACTACCACAGAAATTTTTCTATGAGTGATCCCACAATTAGTACCACCACCACCACAACTACCACCACCACCTTCACCACCATCACCCACTACACTGTCACCTACAAGCTTTTCCATCCTACACTCCCCATACTTATTTTTACAGTATTCGCTAACGAATGGAAAGTGCCATTTTCTCTCCGTGTTTATGTACACACGAAGATGAATTATTACCAACATACTTGTGACTGTATTTCTGAGAAACTTCAGTAACATTACTAAATTCAACTGTGGTCCTCGTTTATAAACGTGTTTACTGACATTATGATACCACTACTCGTAAACTTTATTTCAGTACTAGGTTGCAAAAATATTTTGGACTTTCTCGTACGATAATGAACAATCAATATTTAGTTCAAGGCACACAGATATGATTAACATTTACAAAAAGTGAAGGGTAACTGGTTATTTTCGAGGATTTTCAGAATACACTCGAGCGTGTTTTCGAGTTTGTGGTATGTTATTCGGAACTAGCCTTCCTACACAGGGAGTTGACACATTCAGGTACGAAGTGTTGGGTGTGAACAGAGAACGGTGGCAGCCTGTGTACCGACTAAAGGTGAGTGACTAATAGAAACTGCGTCGTACTCTAGCTGAAATTCATGAAAACAGAGATGTATCACGCCCATTTTGTTTCGTAATATGCCTTGTACAGATGTAAGTAATTTTGTCAAATATAATAATTAACACAGTACGAATATACCAACAAAGTATGAGAAAGATTACAGACAATACAGATGGAGAATATAATAGAAGAAGTGAAGGCAGAATAGCTACAATTGCCGTACTCTTCCTATGACACAGCAGCTACGGACACGGACTTGCAGAATCACTGGACACAGTTGATGGATAATATTAGAGACAATACAGATTTAGAATAAGGGAAGTGAGTTCAGAAAAGCTTCAAACATTTGAATGCCGTCTTTTTGCTTTTTACAAAGACAATGAAATAAAAACTTTTTGGTACAAATCGATTTGTTGTTTCATCGAATATTTGCCATTATAATTTACATACTGCTTTATGCATTCGAACCAAATATGAAAACATTTTTACGACTGACTTTGGCATCCCAAAAACACGGTTAGCAAAGGGGTGCATAGCTTCTGTGGGCGATGAAAATCACTGCCTACATTTGTTTTGCCATAAAGGAACAAAAAGAAGTCATTATTTGATAAACAAGGTGGATAAGTGCAATAAGATATTAATTCCATGTGTTGTTCCGTCAAACAATCATTTGTCTAGCATGCTGGTGCCAGCTGTCATTTTCAAACGGAAGAATGATGCAACATATTTAGCTCTTTTCCCTGATTTCGTTAGACGACTAATGACAGATACCTTGTTGCATACCATTGCATACCATTGAAGCGATCTTAATCTGTTTTTCGCGAAACTTTCGTGCCTTCTTGGATGCCAGTCAATAAAGTAACTAAAAGCAATAAAAACAGTTCTTCGAAATTTAAAAAATAGAATAACAACTCTCCCGCCAGATACAGCCTTCTCTGTAATTGACCGGCTTGTAGTTGCCATCATTGCCACGAGACGCCACCAAGCGTCAATTAAATATGGAACAGATAACAATGCATATATTATACACCTATCACAACTACAATCATACATTACACAGACAAAAATGACTCGTGACTCAATTTATCTATTAGTGACAAACGTATAAATATCCCAACAGCAGTTCCTGTGATTAGTCTGAGCATACAGACAGAGCAGAGGGGGCCTTTTGTTATAATACGTACAGATGTTGAATTTTAACATCTAAAGCTGGCCCTTTTGCAACACACACGCAAGTACGTTTCCTATTTGAAAGCCTTAAAAATGTTCCTATGTTCTGTTTTGTTACTTGGAGTCATTATAGAACAGTTACTTCAAACGTGCAAGTACTTCCGCTGAAAGTGAAAGGTTCTAATATTCCACTTGCTACGGGGCATTTACTAATATGAGATTACTTTGCAAGTCATTTACTTTCCAGTTCTTAAATTATCACTCGAAAGAATCAATTTCTTAGACTTCTGTAAATTATTGTATAAAGTATTCACATTACCACGTCCATGAAATTATGTCTACCAGAAACAGGCGCCCTATGTGTGTGATTATACCTACCGACAGCTTATCAGCAACTGGCTACTGATACTGCTTGCCATACACTAATCGACGGCTCCAGGAAGCGTTGAATAACTTCTGTGGTCACGGACGTCTGAGAGAATGCTCAAGATTCTCGCACCTGGCACCGTTGTAGAGGCTAGGAAACGACCGTTGCGTTATACAAAAATCTAAGTAGCTCTCACAATCGGGAATTTAAATCAATTACAAATTTTTCCGTAGTACAGTGAGGCTTTCTTGTTACGAAAGCTATAATTTTTAAATAAAATTTCTGCTTTCGAAAGCATCGGTTCGGAACTCTCTATACCTTGTCCAATTATAGTTACAAAATTGGAAGAACGTTATTATATTAAATAAGTATGGTGCTTAATTTTCCACTCTATACATCAAGCGAAAATGGTCGATAATCTGCAAGGTTTTTCTGTTTCTTCATCGCACTTTACTTAATAACTTTGGAAAATACTGAGAATAACTGAACTACGTCCTCGGGAGAATTATTCATTACTCAAATGCACATGCTATTGAAATTTCAGTGTTGTACGTTTTGTATTCTGGCGGAATTCAGAAGATGAAAGAACTCTTTGTTTTCTCGTATTCTATTAACTGTACATGCTTCAGACTTCGTACACTTCGCATTTATATATATCTGAAAAGATATCATTACTTTTTTATGCAGATTGGCCAGAAAGGCACAAGAAGAAGAAGAAGATCATTAGCCCAACTACCATTTGTCCATAGGTCGTATGGGGAAAACCATTGGTTCCCGGACCTATACTCATTACGATTATTCGCTGGTTTCACTATCCTCCATGGCCCATTCTTTTGTACTTGTACCGAGGTGACGAAAGTCATGGTATAGCAATATGCACATATACAGACGGCGGTAGTATCTCGTACGCAAGACATAACAGGGCGGAGCATTGGCGGAGCTGTCACTTGCAAAATGGCTCTGAGCACTACGGGCCTTAACATCTTAGGTCATCAGTCCCCTAGAACTGAGAACTATTTAAACCTAACTAACCTAAGGACAGCACACACATCCATGCCCGAGGCAGGATTCGAACCTGCGACCGTAGCAGTCCCGCGGTTCCGGACAGCAGCGCCTAGAACCACACGGCCACCGCGGCCGGCTGCCACTTGCACAGAGTTGATTCATATGAGAAGGTTTCCAGCGGCGTTTGAATTGTAAGTGCTAACAGAGTAGCAACACTATGTGGAATAACCGTAGGAAGCAATGCGGGACGTGAAACGAACGTATCCGTTAGGACAGTGCGACGAAATGTCGCGTTAGTGGGCTGTGGCAGCAGTCGGCAGACACGGGTGGCTTCGTTAAGAGCACGACACTCCTTGCAGCGCCTACACTAGGCTCGTGATCAAGTTCAAGTGGTTCAAGGGGCTCTGAGCACTATGGGACTTAACGTCTGAGGTCATCAGTCCCTAGAACTTACAACTACTTAAACCTAACTAACCTAAGGACATCACACACATCCATGCCCGAAGCAGGATTCGAACCTGCGACCGCAGCGTTCGCGTGGTTCCAGACTGTAGCGCCTAGAACCGATCGGCGACTCCGGCTGGCGCTCGTGATCATATCGTTTGGAACCTAGATGACTGGAAAACCGAGGCCTGGTCGGATTTGTAGCGATTTCAGTGGCTAAGAGCTGATGACAGAGTTCGAGTGCGTCGGAAAGCCCAGGAAGCCATGGACCCAAGTTTTCAACAAGGCCCTGTGATAACAGGTGGTGGCTCCTTAAAGGTGTGGGCTGTGTTTACATGCAAAGGTCTGGATACTTCAGTCCAAATGAACAGATCACTGATTGGAAATGGTTATGTTTGGATACTTGGAGACCATTTGCAGCCATTCAAGGACTTCACGTACCGAAATAAAAATGGAGATTTCGTGGATGATATAGCGCTATGTCACGGCGCCACTACTGTTCGCGATTGGTTTGAAGGATATTCTGGACAATTCGTGCGAATCATTTGGTCACCCATATCGCCCGACGTGAAAGCTCTCGCGTATTTATGGGGCATAATCGAGAGCTTAGTTCATGCACAAAATCTTGCATCGGCAACAGTTCTGTATCTACCTATATCTACATGGATACTCTACAAATCACATTCAAGCGCCTGGCAGAGGGTTCATCGAACCAGCTTCACAATTATCTATTATTCCAATCTCGTATAGCGCACGGAAGGAATGAACACCTACATCTTTCCGTACGAGCTCTGATTTCCCTTATTTTATCGTGGCGATCGTTCTTCCCTATGTAGGTCGGTGTCAACAAAATATTTTCGCATTCGGAGGTGAAAGTTGGTGATTGGAATATCGTAAGAAGATTCCGTCGCAACGAAAAACGCCTTTCTTTTAATAACTTCCAGCCCAAATACTGTATCATTTCTGTGCTGTGACACTCTCTCCCATATTTCGCGATAATACAAAACGTGCTGCATTTTTTTAATTTTTTCGATGTACTCCGTCAGTTCTATCTGGTAAGGATCCCACAAGGCGCAGCAGTATTCTAAAAGAGGACGGACAAGCGTAGTGTAGGCAGTCTCCTTAGTACATCTGTTACATTTTCTAAGTGTCCTGCGAATAAAACGCAGTCTTTGGTTAGTCTTCCCCACAACATTTTCTATGGGTTCCTTCCAATTTAAGTTGTTCGTAATTGTAATACCTAGGTATTCAGTTCAATTTACGGCTTTTAGATTAGAATAATTTATCGTGTATCCGAAGTTTAACGAGTTCCTTTTAGCACTCATGTGGATGACCTCACACTTTAGGGTCAACTGCCACTTTTTGCACCGTTCAGATATCTTTTCTAAATCGTTTTGCAGTTTGTTTTGATCTCTGATAACTTTATTAGTCGATAAACGACAGCGTCATCTGAAAACAACTGTAGACGGCTGCTCAGATTGTCTCCCAAATCGTTTATGTAGATAAGGAACGGCAAAGGGGCTATAACACTACCCTGGGGAACGCCAGAAATCACTTCTGTTGTACTCGATGACTTTCCGTCAATTACAACGAACTGTTACCTCTCTGGCAGGAAATCACAAATCCAGTCACATAACTGAGACGATATTCCATAAGCACGCAATTTCACTACTAGCCGCTTGTGTGGTACAGTGTCAAAAGCCTTACGGAAATCCAGAAATACGGTATCGATCTGAAATCTCTTGTCAATAGCACTCGACACTTCATGTGAATAAAGAGCTAGTTGTGTTTCACAGGAACGATGTTTTCTAAACCCATGTTGACTGTGTGTCAATAGACCGTTTTCTTCGAGGTAATTCATAATGTTCGAACACAATATATGTTCTAAAATCCTGGTGCATATCGACGTTAACGGTATGGGCCTGTAGTTTAGTGGATTACTCCTACCAGCTTTCTTGAATATTGGTGTGACCTGTGCAACTTTCAAGTCTTTGGGTACGGATCTTTCGTCGAGCGAACGATTGTAGATTATGGATGACTATGGAGGCAATACTGACCTTAAGATTTATCTTAGAAGAAAGTTTAAGGAAAGGCAAACCTACGTTTCTAGCATTTGTAGACTTAGAGAAAGCTTTTGACAATGTTGGCTGGAAGACTCTCTTTCAAATTCTAAAGGTGACAGGGGTAAAATACAGGGAGCGAAAGGCTATTTACAGTTTGTACAGAAACCTGATGGCAGTTATAAGAGTCGAGGAACATGAAAGGGAAGTAGTGATTGGGAAGGGAGTGAGACAGGGTTGTAGCCTCTCCCCGATGTTATTCAATCTGTATATTGAGCAAGCAGTAAATGAAACAAAAGAAAAATTCGAAGTAGATATTAAAATCCATGGAGAAGAAATAAAAACTTTGAGGTTCGCCGATGACATTGTAATTCTGTCAGAGACAGCAAAGGACTTGGAAGAGCAGTTGAACGGAATGGACAGTGTCTTGGAAGGAGGATATAAGATGAACATCAACAAAATCAAAACGAAGATAATGGAATGTAGTCGAATTAATCGGGTGATGCTGAGGGAATTAGATTAGGAAATGAGACGCTTAAAGTAGTAAAGGAGTTTTGCTATTTGGGGAGCAAAATAACTGATGAGGGTCGAAGTAGAGAGGATGTAAAATGTAGACTGGCAATGGCAAGGAAAGTGTTTCTGCAGAAGAGAAATTTGTTAACATCGAGTATAGATTTAAGTGTCAGGAAGTCGATTCTGAAAGTATTTGTATGGAGTGTAGCCATGTATGAAAGTGAAACGTGGACGATAAATAGTTCGGACAAAAAGAGAATAGAAGTTTTCGAAATGTGGTGCTGCAGAAGAATGCGCAAGATTAGATGGGTAGATCACATAACTAATGAGGAGGTATGGAATAGGATTGGGGAGAAGAGGAGTTTGTGAGATATCTTGACTAGAAGAAGGGACCGGTTGGTAGGACATGTTCTGGGCATCAAGGGATCACAAATTTAGCATTGGAGGGCAGCGTGGAGGGTAAAAATCGTAGAGGGAGACCAAGAGATGAATACACTAAGCAGATTCAGAAGGATGTAGGTTGCAGTAGGTACTGGGAGATGAAGAAGCTTGCACAGGATAGAGTAGCATGGAGAGCTGCATCAAACCAGTCTCAGGACTGAACACCACAACAACAACAACATGGAGGCTCAATCTTTCTGCAGGGGATTTCCGACGAGTTTTTGTATGCGTGCCAAGAGCTGCTACATTTCGCTGGGCAAAAGGAGATCTGACACGATATTAAGAATTGTCCATGAATTTTGTCCCCTCAGTGTATACGTGATGTGTCGGGTGAGCTACGCAGGTTCACGGCGAGGACGTTGCTCCTGCTGCCTCACGGGCTGACGGGGAGAGATGGGAGGAGGGACTGCGCGATCCTGCCGGAGTAGCGACAGGATGTTTGTCTGCAAACGACCGCCGGGTGCGGGAAGGGGTGGCAGCCCTGTCCGAGCGAGATCGCGCCTCCGCCGCCGCCACAGGGACTGCCTAGTGCCCATTGACTTACAATCACCGGCCGTCGAGCCTGTCATGCATTATGTATCGGGGACGAGAAAGCTCCCGCACGCAGTCCGCGTCCGTCCCATCCGGCGCCGGACGGTTGGCGCACCGCTTATTCCGCCGCAGTGGATTGCGGAGCGGAGGGACACGTCCACCTACTGCTAATCTGCGAGACGTAGCGCCGCCGACAATAAGCGTAATGCTTCACGGCCGCACAATGCGTGCCTAATCCCGGCAAGTTATCACCGCTCCGCAACAGCGGAACACTCGGACGGCGCTCTCCGGGGACAAGCTGGCGACGTCTGCTATGTGACGTCAGCAGACGCGCCCTCCCTCGTACTCCGAGGTGCGGCGCTCGCGCCTGCCACGAGATTAGTAGCCGCGGCTGCGTAACAGCAATCCTCTGCCACATAGCCTGCTGCACGTGAGGGTCAGTAAACGGAAAACAGCGAACACTAGGTTTTAAAGTTCCTTTCTGCATCTTCACTGTCAGTTACTATAGTCCGATTAAAATTGCTTGATAGTTAACACTTCACGGCCTGGTTTCCTCAAATCAGAGCGCTTGAGGTCAGACCTGAACCGTTAGTCTTTGCCAAACTACCACAATAACCGATCAGTTTACCTTGTCCGGTTTTATTGTTGTGTCTGGATCTCGAATCCTGGGTATAGCCCGTTATTTCGTGTTTCATCACACATGATAACCACAAAACACACACACACAACAATCTTAACGATATACACTCATTTCAACAGTATTAAACAAACACTACTGCATCATTCCATACTATACGCGATTCAGCGTTGCATGTAGACCTATTATAAACACAGAGGTCGGGTTACATCAAAAAACTTTCATACGAGTGAAGCCAAATTTTTGAAGACTGCAATTAATCGTTGCTACTGGAATGTCAGAATCAGATTTTAGTGTCGTAGCTCATTGGTTAACACATTAGACTCTCATGAAAAAGATCGTAGGTTCGAAACGAAAATTGCAGCGATTTTTTTTTTATTTTTAAATCTAATCAAGAGACTTCCATTATAATTTTTTCACTTAATTGATTTGAATGTAATTCTTTTTAGTTCCTAATACTATGCTGCGTCATTTTCATTATGGTATTGGATTTCCTAACTGCCCGACTTTTTCTTCCTAACATTCCTTTTTTCTTCATTTAGAACATGCAAGTATCATCTGTAATCTGCCCGCCCGGTTAGCCGTTGAAACGCGTACGTTTCATAGGCAGCGATGGCGAGCCGCAGAATCTCTGACCAGAGAGCATGTAGTCAGTTCAGTTGCGAGAGAGTAATAGCGCGCGAGAGTACAGTGCAGTTGCATGTAGGGAGTCGGTAGTTGCAGTTGCGAGTTAGCTGTTGTGTGAGGAGTCGGCGGGCGCCGACATGGGACTCTGGTCGAGATTCAGGACGAGGTATATTTTTTAAACAAGGTAATGAAGCAGCTTTGCGCTCAGCTAATAATGTATTGTAATGGATCTTAAGTGTAATTAATTTGTTCAAGAATCGCCCCAATAATAATTTTGTTTTCAAACCAAGCATTTTAACAAAACAAACATTTTATTGAAAGAAAATTTCATTTGCTTTTCCTCCAAGAATCAATTTATCACGCTGGTTATTGCACAGGGCCTAAGGTTAGCGCAGCTGGCCTTATAAGATTTATCAGGTTTAGCATAACGTTAATTTTGTGGGGACTTAACATTTTTGCACATTTTCATTATCATAGACTTTTCTTTTATTTTTGCTGGGAGGCTACGTTTAACACGATTCCCATTAACATTTAAATATTGTCCTTGTTCAAAATTCTCTGGGGAGGTTACACCGTTCGGCCTAACGCACTGCTTTCCGTGCGGGAAGGCGTGCCGGTCCCCGGCACTAATCCGCCCGGAGGATTAGTGTCGAGGTCCGGTGTGCCGGCCAGCCTGTCGATGGTTTTTAAGGCGGTTTTCCATCTGCCTCGGCGAATGAGGGCTGGTTCCCCTTATTCCACCTCAGTTACACTATGTCGGCGATTGCTGCGCAAACACTTTCTCCACGTACGTGTACACCATAATTACTCTACCACGCAAAGGTTTGGGGTTACACTCGTTTGGAAAGAGATATTCCCGATGGAGGAGTGGGGGGGGGGGGGGGGGAGAGGGGAGGTCCACTGGGCGCCGAACCGCACAATAGCCCTGGGTTCGATGTGGGGCGGCGGTGGGGTGAGTGGACCGCTGTAGCCTGTTGTGGGGTAGTGTACCACTGCGGGCTACGGCGGGGACGCAGCCTCCAGGTCGTTTCTGGATCTCTAGTTCCATACAATACAATACAATCGTCTCTAATCTACCATGTACCAGCTTGAACTGCTTCGCGGCAGTTCGTGAAGCCAGTGTGAGGATAGTTTCAGGTAATCAGTGAATGATGGCAAGAAATTACAGTTTGCTTTTTGCTGCTGAAACTGTTGCTTTTTTTTGTCTTTTGTATGCTCTTAAATATTAGCTTTAATCGCCGTAAACAAAGCAACATCATGGGGTTGTAATTAGGTTAGGGTTACGAAACGCTTTCTCTCGCTGTTGAGTCATGGGCCACTTGAAATCAGTTGTCGGCAGAGCATCTCGCATGTCCGTCATACATGGCGGCGGCCGCTTCCAACATTACTGCGCGTTACACACATAAACAGCATGTGTGAAGTGAGCCGGCCGGAGTGGCCGTGCGGTTCTAGGCGCTGCAGTCTGGAACCGAGTGACCGCTACGGTCGCAGGTTCGAATCCTGCCTCGGGCATGGATGTGTGTGATGTCCTTAGGTTAGTTAGGTTTAATTAGTTCTAAGTTCTAGGCGACTTATGACCTCAGAAGTTAAGTCGCATAGTGCTCAGAGCCATTTGAACCGTTTTTTTGTGTGTGTGAAGTGATCGGCCGTGTTTGTGTGTCACGTATAACCGGGCGCTAGCTGCCGACCGATGTGGCCACATTGTAGCGGCAAGTGACACACGTCAACTAACAAGTAATTTTAATCGGACTATAGACCGACCGGTAGGGGTATGTACGCAGCAGCAAGCTGCGTCGCTGACGTCACACATGACCCTGCCACGACTCAGCAGTCCACAAATGACATAACCTGTTGTGTTCTCATTACATTTATGAGTCGACCGCGGACTTTTAAGTTAAAACCAAATCTTTTCGTGAGTTCCTAGTTGAAAACAAACTTGTAATTACGCGTTTCGTGTCTAATTAATCTCGAAACAGTTAATTTTATAAAGTAGGTCCCATAAAAAACGCAGTTTTTAAATTGAGCATATCTTTCAGTTTGTTAGTTTGCCGGACCTGAAATTTAAGCGACTGACATCTGTTGATATTGCGATTACTTACTGTTTGTTAACTGCCACATGTCCGTATTTTTATCAGCTAACATGGATACACGACGGATCAACTTATACAGATTTTCAAAGTGCATTTCAAGTAAAGTGAATGATACGCAGAGATCGGTCGAAGACTTCGTGTAATTTTTGGTAGGCGAAATGAGCAGAGACTGGTAAGGAAATCTGATGATACAGGATCGATAGTGATCATCAAATCAACTGGACGTCCTCTTTCTCGTCGATAGGTAGAAATGTTTCTTACCGTAAATGAGAGCGTCGCTAACAGTCCAGTGAAGCCGACTCGCCGCCTTTTTCAGCAGTTTGTATTAAGTTTTAACAAACAATCTGCATTTGCATCCTTTTATGATCCGACTAACGCAAGAGCTCAAGAGCTGAAGCCGATGAACAATGTAAGGCGTCAGTCATTTGCCGATTGGGTATTCACAGAACAAGAATTCGATAGTCATTTTTATAAGAACATAATCTTGTGGCGAGGCATACTTCAAACTTCACAGTTATGTGAATAAACAAAATTGCCGGATTTGGGGTTCAGAGAATCCTCGCATGGTGCATGAGAAGTGTCTTTAGCCAGAACGAATCACTGTTCGGCGCGCGTTATGGGCTGGCAGACTAATTTGGCCATTTTTTTTTAAGACACACTGGAAAAACAATGACAGTGACTGTAAACGTTATGGCCTCAGGGTAACACTGTTTTTACGCCAGCAATTGCAAGAACTGAAATGGAACACATGTGGTTCCAATAGGTTGAGACAACCTACCGAACTTCCGTTGAAATAACGAGGTTGGTGAGAGAAAAATTCCCTGCTCGTCTCATCTCCCTCAGTGTCGATCAGAACTGGCCACTGAGATCGTTTGATTTGACACGATGTAATTTATTTGTGGGTTTATGTTAACGAACCACGAACAACGCCCCCAGAGTCGTCGACAATTTCGTCCAGAGAATGGATGTCTGCAGACGAAGCCGTGGAGGAAAATTGCCTGATGTTTTGTTTCAATGGCACTCTTTTTGTCATGTTCATTAATCGGGTTTCTGCCGGTTATTCGCGTGTTTCCTGCACGGGATTTCAACTGTGTGACTCGCAGTCTTCTTCAGGTGCTGCCCGATACCGATTCCAGTGTGGAACGAGCCCGGTATTTATACCTACGTCGTGCTAAGCGTTCCCTCTGCGGTCCGCGCCAAATCCGGCGCTCTGTCCATGGTGTGCTCCGACCAATAGCAACGGCAGTAGTGTTTTCTTACAGTCTTGGCTGTTCCAAGCGCTGTGCGTGTACTTTGTGGTTGTTATCCGTTGTCAATATACACTCCTGGAAATTGAAATAAGAACACCGTGAATTCTTTGTCCCAGGAAGGGGAAACTTTATTGACACATTCCTGGGGTCAGATACATCACATGATCACACTGACAGAACAACAGGCACATAGACACAGGCAACAGAGCATGCACAATGTCGGCACTAGTACAGTGTATATCCACCTTTCGCAGCAATGCAGGCTGCTATTCTCCCATGGAGACGATCGTAGAGATGCTGGATGTAGTCCTGTGGAACGGCTTACCATGCCATTTCCACCTGGCGCCTCAGTTGGACCAGCGTTCGTGCTGGACGTGCAGACCGCGTGAGACGACGCTTCATCCAGTCCCAAACATGCTCAATGGGGGACAGATCCGGAGATCTTGCTGGCCAGGGTAGTTGACTTACACCTTCTAGAGCACGTTGGGTGGCACGGGATACATGCGGACGTGCATTGTCCTGTTGGAACAGCAAGTTCCCTTGCCGGTCTAGGAATGGTAGAACGATGGGTTCGATGACGGTTTGGATGTACCGTGCACTATTCAGTGTCCCCTCGACGATCACCAGTGGTGTACGGCCAGTGTAGGAGATCGCTCCCCACACCATGATGCCGGGTGTTGGCCCTGTGTGCCTCGGTCGTATGCAGTCCTGATTGTGGCGCTCACCTGCACGGCGCCAAACACGCATACGACCATCATTGGCACCAAGGCAGAAGCGACTCTCATCGCTGAAGACGACACGTCTCCATTCGTCCCTCCATTCACGCCTGTCGCGACACCACTGGAGGCGGGCTGCACGATGTTGGGGCGTGAGCGGAAGACGGCCTAATGGTGTGCGGGACCGTAGCCCAGCTTCATGGAGACGGTTGCGAATGGTCCTCGCCGATACCCCAGGAGCAACAGTGTCCCTAATTTGCTGGGAAGTGGCGGTGCGGTCCCCTACGGCACTGCGTAGGATCCTACGGTCTTGGCGTGCATCCGTGCGTCGCTGCGGTCCGGTCCCAGGTCGACGGGCACGTGCACCTTCCGCCGACCACTGGCGACAACATCGATGTACTGTGGAGACCTCACGCCCCACGTGTTGAGCAATTCGGCGGTACGTCCACCCGGCCTCCCGCATGCCCACTATACGCCCTCGCTCAAAGTCCGTCAACTGCACATACGGTTCACATCCACGCTGTCGCGGCATGCTACCAGTGTTAAAGACTGCGATGGAGCTCCGTATGCCACGGCAAACTGGCTGACACTGACGGCGGCGGTGCACAAATGCTGCGCAGGTAGCGCCATTCGACGGCCAACACCGCGGTTCCTGGTGTGTCCGCTGTGCCGTGCGTGTGATCATTGCTTGTACAGCCCTCTCGCAGTGTCCGGAGCAAGTATGGTGGGTCTGACACACCGGTGTCAATGTGTTCTTTTTTCCATTTCCAGGAGTGTAGCTGAATTAAGTTCTGAATGGCGTCCAAGCTGTGTTAGACGTTTTACCTTCCGGCTGTCGTCATTTGAGTCCTTCTGTGAAGCAGGACACCGTGTTAGGCGTTCCGTCCCAAGTTCATGTCCCCCCAGGAGCGGCTGCAGTGTTAGTTTCAGACCGATTGTGCTCATATTCTCGTTCTTGGTGCATGTCTACAGGCTGTAATACGTCTCCCCAGGGTTTCTCACATGTGCCCGGTGGGGTTTAAGTTGGGGAACCGGGCAGGCCAGTCCATTTACCGAATATCCCCTCATACCAAAAGCTACTCAATATGCGATGTTCGATGCGGACGCGCATTGTTGTCCATACAAATGGAGTCAGAGCCGAAAAGACGCATACGGGCAGGGAGCACAGTGACACAGTAACTTTGACCAGTAAGTGTACCGCGTTCAAAGATTCTGTGGTCAGTACGCCCTTGCAATATTATTGTTCAAATGGCTCTGAGCACTATGGGACTTAACTTCTGTCATCAGTCCCCTAAACCTAACTAACCTAAGGACATCACACACATTCATGCCCGTGGCTGGATGCGAACCTGCGACCGTAGCGGTCGCGCGGTTCCAGACTGTAGCGCCTAGAACCGCTCGGCCACTCCGGCCGGCGCAATATTATGCTTCACCACATCATACTACCTGGACTTCCAAAAGGATCATGTCGACAGTATTCCTGGGAGGATTACGTGTTCCTACCTCGCTATATTTGGGCACTCAGACTGAATCTGCTGTCATAGGAGAAGAGCACGCGACACCACACCTGGTCGGTCCAGTCACTACGCTCTTGGCACCATCACAAATGGTGCCGCCGATGTGCTAGTGTCAACGGTTCACAACGTATCGGTCGTCGGGCGAGGAGATCACTCCCACGCCGTCCTTGTACCACTGTGGTGCGCGAGACTGCTTGCCTTGCAGTTCTGTTAAATGTGGTTGAAGGTTCTTCGACTTTTTAACATGGAACCCTTCTTGCTGTTGCACGACGTAGAGTCCATCTGCTGCTGTAACAGATCTTGGTCGATCACCTCCACTCCTTCGGGTAGCAGTGCCTGTGGATCGGAATGCTCCGCATGCACGTGAAACAAAGCAGTGATGAATACCGAGCTTCTGGGCTACAATCGTTATACTTCGTCCCCTTTTAGTTTCCCGATGATTCTCACCAGTGTGAAGTCATCTAAATGTTGCCATCAAAGTTTTCTAAGTATGGTTACATCTCATAGTGTAAGAAACTATACTGGAGCAAACCAACATTTTGACCACGGTTATAGCCCAATGACAATAACATAGGTTATTTGTCACTAAGAGAGTTGGCAACCCATGTCATTCTACATGTGTAACCTAAAAGGACGAAACGCTGTTTTCTTCAGAATAGTTTTTAAATTATGACGCGGGACCATACTCAGAGAACTGTTACGTCAACTAACTCTGGCCACAGTAGCCTACGCAGTTACATCCAAATCTTGCCTCATGGCCATACTACAATGAAGAACACCACCACAGTACCCTGTAGCTGGTTAGTAGTCGACACACACTGTCTTTTCCCGTTCCTTCAACTGCCTAATGCGGTGACGTCATCACATCTCCGCGTGATACCTAGTGTAGTAACCGCAATACACTGCACGGCGTTCGGAGGAGGGACCATAATACACCAATATCATTTTCTCCCTCAAAATATTCCCACTCGCAGACACTATGTTGGGATAAAGACTGTAGGTACTCACTGTGTTGTTGTGGTCTTCAATCCAAAGACTGGATTGATGCGGTTCTCAACGCTACTGCAACCTGTGTAAGTAGTGTTGCGAACAACCGAATGAAAACAATGGATTGTTGGAAAACAATCGAGTTATCTGGTTGTATCGTTACATATTCGTTGAATAATTCATTTTTTTTTTACTGAAACCGGTCTGTGGGAGCCACCTTCTGAAAACCGCCAGCTTTCAGATCTAAGTGGAAACATTTGTTGGATTTCCCTTTGATAAATCACATTATTGTTGACTGCACTCTGTTGCCGCATGTCGTCACTGTTATTGCCGTTTCAATACTTGCTTTTTATTGTGTGCAAACAGGTAGCTTTAGTTCTGATTCCAAATTTATGAATAGGCTTCCTATTAATAGCGAAATTTGTTTATGTATAAGAATTCGGAAAAGCTCAGTGGCATGCGAATCGGGGAAATCATAGGACTGGACCTTCAAGATAATGTCAATGCGATACACCGGGGTTGATATTATGAAACTACACGCATCAAAAACGTTTTGCATCACCCCAGTCCCCAGAACTCTTGAAAACAGACTTGACTATTCATATTGTATCACAGACACAGTCCATTTGACTGTTCAGAGATGTCACTAAACCCGCCCAATGATGTAAACAACCACGCATGAGCGAAGCGGCTCCGACAGCCGATCAGTTCCAGTCATTCCAATCAGGAACGAGATACACGGCTCGTGTTGTCTGTAGTTCAACCATGCCTAGACGGTCAATACAGCGGTTCGGTCACGTCCGCGTTGCTACTTTGTGCCAGAAAGGGCTCTCAACAAGGATTCTTGGAGTGAACCAAAGCGATGTTGTCCGGACATAAAGGAAATACAGAGAGACAGGAACTGTCGGTTACAGGCCTCGCTCAGGCTGCCCAAGGACTACTACTGCAGTGGACGACTGCTACCTACGATTTACGGCTCGGAGAAACCCTGACAGCAACGCCATCGTGTTGAGTAATGCTTTACGTGACGCCACAGGCCGTCGTGTTACGACTCAAACTGTGCGCAGTAGGCTACGTGATGCGCAACTTCATTCCCGACATCCATGGCGAGGTCCATCTTTGCAACCAAGACACCATGCAGCGCGGTACAGATGGGCCCAACAACATGCTGAATGGACCACACAGGATTGGCATCACGTTCTCTTTACTGATGAGTGTCGCATACGCCTTCAACCAGACAATCGTCGCAGACGTGTTTGGAGGCAACCCGATCAGGATGATCACCTTAGACACACTGTCCAGCGAGTGAAGCAAGGTCAAGATTCCCTGCTCTTTTGCTGTGGCATAATGTGGGTCCTACGTACGCCGCTGGTGGTCATGGAAGGCGCCGTAACGGCTGTGCGATACGTGAATGCCATCCTCCGACCGATAGTGCAACTATATCGGCAGCATATTGGCTACGCATTCGCCTTCCTGGACGACAGTTCGCGCCCCCATAGTGCACATCTTGTGAATGACTTCCTTCAGGTTAACGACATCGCTCGACTAGACTGACCAGCATGTTATCCAGACATGAACCCTGTCGTACATGCCTGGGATAGATTGAAAAGGGCTGTTTATGGGCGATGTGACCCACCAACCAGTCTGAGGGATTTACGCCGAATCGCCGTTGAGGAGACGGACAATCTGACCCACCTTTGCTTTGATGAACTTGTGGATAGTATGCCACGACGAATACAGGCATGCATCAATGCAAAAGGACTTGCTGCTCGGTATTAGAGTTATTTGTGTGTACAGCAATCTGGACCACCACCTCTGAAGGTCCCGCTGATAGTAGTACAACATAAAAAGTGTGGTTTTCATGAGCAGTAAAAAGGGCGGAACTGATGTTTATGTTGATCTCCATTCCAATTTTCTGTACAGGTTACGGAACTTTCTAAACCGAGGTGATGCATAAGTTTTTTTGATGTGTTTATATTAATTACACTCAAGTGACAGAAGTCATGGACAACCTCCAGTCCTTTGGCTCGACATAGTGCAGCAACTCGACGTGGCATGGACTCAACAAGTGGTTGGAAGTCTGCTGCAGAAATATTGAACCACGCTACCTCTATAGCTGTCGATAATTGCAAATGTGTTTTTGGTGTAGGATTTTATGGAAGAACTGACCTCTCGATTATTCTCGAAAAATGTTCGATAGGATTCATGTTGGGCGATCTCAGTGGCCACATCATTCGATCCAGCTGCCCAGAATGTTCTTCAAACCAATCGCAAACCACTGTGGCAAGGTGACACGGTGTATTGTCATCCATAAAAATTCCATCGTTGTTTGGGAACATGGAGTCCTCGAATGGCTGCAAATGGTCTCCAAGTAGCCGAACACCCAGACGACCCAGTCCGTTCTATGTCAACACAACTCGCACCATTATAGAGCGTCCACCAGCTTGCACAGTGCCTTGTTAGATATACGGCTTCGCGGCGTCTGCGCCGTACTCGAAGCCTACCATCGCCTCTTACCAACTGAAATCGGGGTTCATGTGTCCAGGCCACGGTTTTTCAGTCGTCTTTGGTCCCATCGATACAATACGAGCCCAGGAGAAGCGTTGCAAGCGATGTCGTGCTTTTAGCAAAGGCACTCGTGTCGGCCGTCTGCTGCCGTAGTCCATTAACGCCAAATTTCGCCGCACTGTCCTAACGGATACGATCGCCGTCCCATACTGATTTATGCGGTTCTTTCACGCAGTGTTACTTGTATTTTAGCACTGACAACTCTACGCAAACGCCGCTGCTCTCGATCGTTAAGTGACGGCCGTCGTACACAGCGCTGTTAGAGGTGGGAGGTACTGCCTGAAATGTGGTATTCTCGGCACACTCTCGACATTGTGGATCTCGTAATACTGAATTCCCTAACGGCCTTCGAAATGGAATGTCCCATGCGAAAGCCAGTATTAGACATTTTTTGCCGTTTCACGCCCCACTCTCTTATAACTACACAATATTCCTCATAACCTTCAAATGTCCAACTTTCAATAACTCTTCACATCAACAATTTAGATCATCATATAAAAATGATTTACAAAAATACCATACTTATACAAAACTGTGTGACAACACCCCAAACAAAGTACCATGCGTATAGCTCCAAATACCATTCTGCACTAATTCCCACCGTGCGGCCATAGTCACGCGAGAAACCGTATTATAAGAATCACCTGAGTACAAATGACAGCTTCACCAAATGCACCGCTCAGTTACACCTTGTGTACGCGATACTACCGCCATACTATGGTTTTTGTGTCTGAGACGAAATGCAGTCAGATTTACCACTAAACCATAAATTCATGCAGCACCAAAGCAGTTCAATTGGAAAGCAACACTTGCTGCACAAATGTCCGCATTCTACCGTGTTGCTATTTCATTCAGCTGGCCATTATGTGATTTTATTTAAATGATTACAAAATGAGGCCTTGGATAGCGAAGGGAGTGAATATCGATGCAGACGACCAAGGGGATGAATGTTCTGAACAGGCTGAATCAGTCTCCAGGGAATCACTATTCTCATCTAGCGTGGAGCATCCTTCGTTCCCACGATATCATGAACCCTTCCTCTGTCTGGTTCGGTGATCAGTTAACATGATACTAACTTTGTATGCTTAAGTTCTTTATTTTATTCATACGTCAGGTAACCATTTTTAGCAAGCAAGAACAGACCCTCTTCATCTCTGGTAACGAAACTTGAACGACGTACGGTTGCACTATGGTTGTAAATCCACATTAATCACTGTGTCCATTCGTTACCCAGGGTATATGTTGGACCAAGACGAAGGCGAAGTCGCGGAAAGTTGAAACTATGTCACCAATGAGCTTTCTTTCACCAGAAATTTTATTTGATTAATGAGTCAATCGTCATGTAATGTTACAGTGCACCTATTTACTACTAAATTTGAATTTCACATGTTGAAAATATTGTTGTTGGACTGGAATTCGAACTCAGATCTCGTTTTTCGCGTGATTGGACCCCTTTGCGGCGATACAGCACCGAATTTTCGTTACGATTCCAAACTCCTCGAGTTCCCAAGAAAGGGGGGTTCAAATAGTTGAAATGGCTCTGAGCACTATGGGACTTACCTTCTGAGGTCATCAGTCCCCTAGAACGTAGAACTACTTAAACCTAAATCCCAAGGACATCACAAACATCTATGCCTGAGGCAGGATTCGAATCTGCGACCGTAGCGGTCGCGCGGTTCCAGACTGTAGCACCTAGAACCGCTCGGCCACTCCGTCCGGCAGAAAGGGAGGTTTCTGGGTTCGAATCCTGGTGAGGCACAAAAATTTTCATCGTGTCATTTTATTTTGTAGCACATTCACACAAAACCATAGGTGAAAAAAACTACAATTTAATGTCCCCCCGTGCGTTGTCAACATAAAAATTGGTGGCCCTCCTGCCTCACATTCTGTGTCGTTAGTCGACATGCCGTGTACATTAGTAAGAAATTGATTTCTCTGTTGAAGCCAGTGTCAGAAGAGAGGGTGGTATGACGTACAAGAATTATCTCTGTCTTTCAAAATGTCAGTGGAAATGGTCCAGGTATCAGTAGAGACCTTGGCACTGTCTTCGAATAACCTACGGTCATCGAGGACAGTCTAAACAACGACTGTAAATTCAGCGATGTTTCTTACATCCCGAGCTCCTTATTAGTACTAAAATTTGATGTTCAGGTTATCGTACGACCCTATTTAATGCCTTGCTTCCGCCACTAGAAGCAGGGCAGGTTCACACATCCTTACACTATGACATTGTAATGTAACTGCCGACAATGTTGAATTAGCAGTGACGGTTGAACAGTCTAGTACGTTTGCATATTAAAACTTTATTACCAAAAACTATGATAGTAGTTCTTACAAACCGTAGTCGACGGTATGAATTTATAAAAATCAACAATAACTATTTATTCAGCCAGCCAGCCGAAACTGTGTATTTGTACGAATCAATTAAACTCTTTATTCTGTCAATCAGTCCCATATTAATGAGCAGGGTATTGCAATGCAAAAATAACTCAGCAGTTAGGACGGTATTCAATCGAATCCCATCAGACTTTTTCAAATGTTCCAATAAATCTCAATTATCACAAAAATGTCTGAGCAGGTTTCCCAAAATCAGTCAAATGGTTCAAATGGCTCTGAGGGCTATGGGACTTAACTTCTGAGGTCGTCAGTCCCCTAGACCTTAGAACTACTTAAACTTAAGTAGCGGTCGCGCGGTTCCAGACTGTAGCGCCTAGATCCGCTCGGCCACTCCGGCCGGCCCAAAATCAGTCAATTCCTAGACCCTAATGCGCCTTTATTCAGCGAAAGGTGTCCCAAAGTGATCTCAAATATATCCAAGTCCTCACTGCTGTATACGAGTAGTCAGAAGTGCAAAACTATAGTGAGATACTACATCACCAACGTGACAACATTTTCACGTCCTCATCGCAACATCGCAACACTGAAATAGCTACTTGCTAGTTACGAATTTACAGTTTTTGTCCAAGACTGTCAGTAGAAGGCAACGAGCAAAATACCACGGGCTACAGTCCTTAGTGAAAGGAAGGATCTAAAAGACTTTCACGCATGAACTCTGACCAACAGTGCAGCTGCGTAGCCTTTCATGGAGAGTTACCCCAAATGATAATGACATACGAAATAGTGAGTGAAAACACGAAAAGTAAACGCACTTTTTCAAATCTACAATTATCGGTAAGGTAAAATTTGCATATTTTACACAATTAAGAGTATGTATCAATTGTAGCTTCCAGTTCACGCTCTTTTCAACATAATCAACAAATTTAGAATATCCTGCTATACGTATTGATTAGTCCTTCACACATTATTTGCAGCGGTGTGTCCAATCCATGTGAGTACCTAATGCTTTATCCGAGTTCAATGACAGTTCACTTGCAGAGAAACATATAATAATTTACAAGAATGATTTATTTACATTTTCAACTATTACGTGCTCATGTTAGGCTTATTTACAAAGAAGATTGTTTCAGTTTGTAAACTATACGATGGTATACTAGGGTTGGATGGCATTTCTATAACATGAAGGACTTGCGTCTGTAGCTGACAGCTGAAAATCGGCTGAAATAATGGAATGAGTGGCAACAGCTGTTCAGGAGTCAATTACAGTGTGTACTGTCAAATTGCGGGGAGGCCAGTTGAAGCGCCCATACAGTATGTTTAGGAAACACGAGAAACATGCTTGGATCAAGAATGAAGTGAAGCGTGGTCGAAGCGCACAACCATGTTTTCAAAGACTGCGTGAGGCGTGTAGCGATGCAGCGTTGCCATGCTCTATGGTGGCGACGTGGGTGAAAGTGTTTCGGGACGGCAGGGATGTCATTATAGATAGGCCCTATGAGCGGAAACGCCCTGGTTTTCCTCGCCCGCAGAACGTGCGTCGTTAACCAAATGGTTCAAATGGCTCTGAGTACTATGGGACTTAACTTCTGAAGTCATCAGTCCCCTAGAACTTAGAACTACTTGAACCTAACTAGCCTAAGGACATCACACACACCCAATGCCCGAGGCAGAATTCGAACCTGCGACCGTAGCGGTCGCGCGGTTCCAGACTGTAGCGCCTAGAACCGCTCGGCCACCCCGGCCGGCACCAATTGGTACAAAAGTGATAGTTACTGATATCCAATAGTTAAGCCTGCATCACGTTGTACCGCAGGGGCAGACGGTCACTGCAACCTGCTGCAGCAGTTTCTTGCGACATCACCTCCGTTCCGCATTGAGAAGAATGTGACTGTACCTTCCGGCACTGCGTCCCGTTATGCTTCATTACCATGCATGACGTAGTAGGTTGAAACCTGTGCAGGAGCTCCTGTGTACTTGGCTGAGGCAGATACTGGAACACCAACTGTATTCACCAGGTATGAGTCTGTGCGATTACCATTCGTTCACCGAAATGAAGAAACCTCATCGTGGTACGCGCTACAACAGTAAGAGAAGACATCATCCGTGCCATATGGCGGTCCTTGCGATACATCGACAGAGGTGGACGCGTTGACCGTGTACGACGCCTTCCATCAGTATGGGGGAAGGTGATCGAGATGTGGGGCAATTATACTGAGGGCATATAATACGAAGAACATATTTCAATAAAGTAGAGTATGAATTAAAACACTTTCTACCCTTCCTAACACACTGCCTGATAAAAAAGTGACGCTCCCAGAAAGCGCGATCTGATGTCAACGTGCAGAGAGGTCAATTACACCAGTGAGCCTTTATGCAGAACAAAGAACGGCCACCAAAGCGTTGTTCATGTTTGGTATTTTTATCAGGCTTCGTGGAGTATATAAGGAGAGTGAACAGCGTCAGATCATTGTGAATGACACGTAAACGCCACGTACTCGTGTGAGGCAACGTTATCAGCGGCTGACAGAGTTTGTGAGTGATCTCATTGTGAGACTCCATTCAGCTAGCTGGTCTACTCGTGAAATATGCAGATTTGTGGGTCATTCAGATAAGACAGTGGCCCACTGTTGGAGTGCACGGGAACATGATGTCGGGTATAGACTACGTCAAGATTCTGTCGACAACGTCCGACCATCACATGGAAGGATCGCCGTACAGTGCACCAAGCAGATCACAGCCCTTCCACGTCTGCACCTGCCACCCGAGAACACGTAAGGACTCCATGAAACATTCTGGGAGATTCTGCACAGTTAGATGGAGACTAGCAGCATGTGGACTCTGGAATTATCGTCCTCTGCACAGTCTAACAACCCTACCACAACAAAGGTCAAAATTTTAACAACGACTGTGGTGTTGCTCACGCTGCTAAATACTGCATTATCGGGCAAGAACAGTCATATTATGTGGCAGGTGTCATTAGAGCACAGTTAATAGTCATTTCATGTAATAATGAAAAAACTAGGCACTCATCTTTTTGTGTTTCCCACGCAGGTCACGTCGTAAAATCATGGCTCAATCGTTGAAAATCTAGGTGGTTATGATTCCAGGCTCGGATGCAAAGAGGCCTAGGTTTTATTCTGCTATATTCAAAAGTTTTGTAGATGCGCTTCACAAACCATTCTTGAAGATTACACCTTTCAAAGTTAGCACAATGGTGATGTAAAAAAAATAATCTGCACTCCGAATTTAAGTTACACTTCCTTTTAATTGCTTTTATTGCAATGTCACGTAACACACAAAACATCACATCACAATACAAAACATACTTGAAAACATCTTCCTCGCATTTTATAAGCCAACTACAATATGCAACTTTCCAACATGACGTCCAAGACTTGACCTTCTCAAGGTCCGACTCTCTAACAACTTAACAACTAACTAACTAATAATCGCTTACGCGCCCAAAAATCAGAGTTACAAGTACGTCAAAGATCATAGTGACAAAAGAAAGAATACACATAAGAATAATATCATTGCAATATAAACATATCGATGTATCACAAATGAAATCAAATCTGAATGTTGTCTCAGAAATATGTCAACTACATCGCAGAAACACAGTAGAATATAGCTGGTATCGAGAGGTTCAGGTGAGGTGCCGTAATGGTTGCGTAATTCAAGTACCATTACAACAGGCTTCCACAGACAACACAAACGGCTGCTTTTACAGTGGTGCCATGGCAGAGAGGCACAGACTTCTGATGAATGGCGTCGCATTGTGTTCAGCAATTAACCACGGATCTGCAGTACCCCAGATGACCACCATTGGTGAGCCACAGTGGTGTTACTCTTGACGTCGCGCAGTCTGGTACGACTTCAGATCGCGGCTCTGGTGCAGAGTGGAACATCACGAACTCCTGCGGCCTCGTTTGTTACCTTTCATGCGACAGAATCATGATGCCATTTTACAACAGGACAATGGTCGTCGACACACGGTACGTTTCTCTGGACTGTCTGTGTGATGTTGAGGTACAGGGATGGCCAGCAAGATCCCAAGCTCTGTCCCCTACAGAATGTGTGTGGGACTAGCTCTGACAGCAACTCCGCCTGAGTGTCAGTAGACAGCAAGGAGCAGTTACAGCAGTACAACATTTGTGGGTCTGAGGAGAGGATACAACGCCTTTGTGACACTCTTACCAACCGAATCAGTGCGTGAATCCAGGATACAGTGGGTGCGACGTCGTACTGTAGGAAAGCAGCCTACTCACGCTGTAGTAAATTCACATCAGTTTCCATTGTGTGCTAGCCAGTCTGCTGTAACTAGCTCTGACGTCATAAATGTTGCGCAATACCTTGAAAATCAAGCAAATGACCTAAAACTTTTCTAGCATGTCAGGAATAATACTAAATTAGTGTGTGTTAAATATCAGTTCGATAACTTCAGACATTTTCGAAATTTGGACTTTTTCTAAAAAAATCATTGGCGCAACAGAAAAGAGATAGAGACTTCAAAATTTATATTTAGATTCATCTTTCATAATGATTTAATAAAAACAGTACTTTGGATTTCACAAATTAAGACTTTAGTGGAAATTCATGATTTTCTGGTTTTCGTCTCAAAAATGAAGGAAGCAAGATAGATTAAGTAGGCTAATAAATAAGGCTAGGATGTTTAGATTTAAATAGGTTGGAGGTCCGCTATGACTGTGAAGATGTGAAAAGTTTCTTTTGAATACCTATAAAATTATAGCGATAGCGGATCTCAAAAGGGCCAGTTCAGAGCTCATCTACTGCGTGCAGTGTAATTTAATTAATTCTCTCGCCCAAAATATTTAACTTAGCCACGTCAAAATTTTATTATCAATACTTACCTGCGTGCTGAATGCACGTTTAAATTAAGAGCTTCATCGGCCATCAGCAAAAGAAGCTATAAATTATTATGTAACTTGAAGTGGTGCGTTACTAGCCCAGCGGCTAGTCGGGAGAGCCGATTTGATCAGGCGTTCTCTTAGCCGTCCGCACCGCGGCTATATATATATAAGAGCGCTGCGCGAGGAAGGAAGGCCCCAGTTCTCTCCAGACGCTGAATAGCACGTCAGCTGTGTCGGGAGTCGCGTCGCTTCGGTAACACTGCTACAAACAGCCTCGGGTGCCGTATTAATTTACTAGAGATACGCGGAACCGTGAAATCATTTCAAGTGAAGGATTAATTCTGGGATGATTTTCATTATCTAGCCTCAGTTTGCGTATTGTCGTATTTTCACGTGCCGTCGCGGGACGGACATTCTACCAATTATTTTAGCGTGGCGTTTGATGAAATATTCTCATCAAATTTTGGCGAGCATTCTTTTTAACATTTAATTCGGACATTTATAGTTGCATCAGCGCATTAGACTCTGAACTGCTCTGTTAGTTAGGTTGTAGGGATACTTGTGTTTTTTATCAGTAAATTTCAGAATATACTCAACTATTTTGGAAAATCGTTTTTGATTAGAAATCCCGGACAATCTCCTAATTCCTCAGAGCTATAAGCTGCAGCTATAATGGTATTCTCAGATGAAGTGGGCACTAGGATCTCTAATTACCGGCTTCATGTTTGGTTAAATCACTTTCTGGGAGCTAAAAAAGTAAATAGAGAGCCAGTGTTGAGAACGGCGAAAGACAGCATTAACAACATTCTAAAAGCCGGAAACTGATTCAACATTCAAACATTTATACAGCAAAAATTTATTTTCACGAGTTAACCGCCGCCCCACATATGGTGCATCGGCCGGGAAATCAACTAAGTGAAAGTGATTTTTTTTACTATTCGGATTCGCGAGTGAAATGCGACACGCAACTGAGTATAGAACAGTGAATGTGTTACGTGTGCATGTGGACGACGCAATTGGATTAACAACACATCTGGATTGACGGAGCTGGCACTGAGTCCAGCGGTGCTGCCGGCATCGCGAGAAGCCAGTCTCGCCGCACCGCAGTCGTCCGCTGGAGCAGCCGGCGCAGCGCCTGCAATTGCGGGCCACGCAAACACACAACAGCCACCGGAGAGCCGTCTGCAGTTCAACGTGCCACGTCGCATCAGGAATCCTGGTACGCCGCGCTGGCAACGCCATACGTCGTGCAGAAGGAACTAAGTTAAGTGAAAAGCTGTTAAAAATTTTACTAACCTGCACTAAAAGACTGTCGGCGATGGAACCGCCAAAAGAAACTGAGGTTAAACTTATATCAGAACCTATGTCTGTTGAGGGAACTGTAAATCCAGACAACGGTTCAAGTGTAAATATGCATGAAAGTAGTAATGTTAAAGTGAAATATGAAGTATTGTCTCCTGACAGTAGTGTGCGAAGGGGCAATGATTCAATAATAGAGACCCCTGTAGTAAAGCAGAAAGTAGAAATTGTAAATTTATTGAAGGAATTAGCATATTTAAGTATAACAGACTCAGCAGCACTGTGGGAAGTCATTGTGGCCAATAAATGGAAAATACTTACTTTGGAACTAGCCTCTTGGATTGAAGATAAATGGAAACATGATTTGAAGACAGCACAAATGAAAGATTATGTTCATGTTGACTTTGAGAAGATGCAGATGACAAAACCTTTCTTTGGAGAACTACGAAGGCGGTATAGTCCAGGAATATGGCTGCAGTTCCGGAAATCTGACCATCAAATGTACATACATTTTAAGATACATAGATTACAGATTGATAATCAGCTTCCAGATGCAGTGTTTCCGACAGTACTTTATCCAAAATCACTACCTCAACATATTGCTCGGCGGGTTGGAATAAAGCCATGCATAGATATAGCTGTCATGAAGCGATATAATCAATTGCACAACCAAGACATATACAAGTACATAAAAATACTAATACAAGAATTTGCTCTCCAAATAGACACAGGATTTCTGTTATCAGTGTATGATATTTTTGCAAAATGGGAGAATGAAGTGAAGCCATCTGTAAGAATGAGAGCAGATATTTCTACAGTACACATGCCTCTTGCAAATGTTGTGCCAAAGGTACCGATAAATGATCGAAAAATAGTTATTGAGTATATCCACTTATCACCTCTTAAAATTCTGATTAGTTTCTCATGTCATGGCCCATTAATCTCCAGAAGAAAGAAACATTTCTTTAGTTCTGATATGATTGACATCTTCATAACATCATTTGGCACTAACCTAACTGAAGTTAAAGGAGTAATCTGAATATGGCTTATTATGAACAAAAAGGAATATGCACAACATTCTGCCAACAAGTTTCTGATATTCAGTCTCATTACTTCAGTCAGATAATTCAGCAGTTTTATGTTCTTGTTTTGGGTTTGATATTCTTGGAAACCCATATGGATTAATTACAGACTTTTCGGATGGTACTGATGAGTTCTTTTATGAACCTTTTTTGGGTGTTATGGAAGGTCCAGAAGAGTTTGCTGAAGGCTTGAGCTATGGAGCTCAGAGCTTGTTCGGGCACATTATTGGAGGTGCCATGGGCTCAGCTTCTCTTATATCCTCATATTTAGGTGAAAACCGTTCCAGCCTTAATTTTGGTGAAGACTACAGAAAGAAAAGAAAAGTTTGTCTGCAACATTGCAGTGATATGCCAGAGATGCTGATATTGACAGCAAATTCTTTCATAATGGGAGTGACATTAGGAATGTCTGGAGTTGTTGTGAAACCACTTACTGGTGCACAACAAGATGGATTTGAAGGATTTTTCAGAGGTACTGGAAAAGGTTTAATGAGCCTCATTACTAAACCTAGTGGAGGTGTTCTTGATATTGTGGGAATGGCATCTGATGGAGTAAAAAGAGCTGTTGAAATGGGAGAAGATATAGTAATGAGAAAGCGTCTTCCTCGCTACATGAATCCATACCAGGGTATAAAACCTTACTCAAGGTATGAAGCTATTGGCATGCATCTGCTGAACACATTAAGCAAAGGGCACTATTGTGATACTGACACATATTGGGCACATGCATGTCTTACAAATGATGCTAAAAGAGCTGTTCTTATCACCCTTCAGCATGTCTTTCTACTAGAAAAGTGTCGACTGTGGGGCATCTGGGACATTGAGTGGGTGATCAGGATTGATGATATTATGAAAGTTCCCCATGTATCGGACAATATGCTGATATTCAAAGTGAGACAGGATGAAAGCTGCAATTTCTTTCCTGGAGATGAGAGGCATGTGGTATGTGAGGATCTTGCTGTTCTGGAGTGGCTTCAGAAGAAAACTGAAGCTGTTATGATTCTGAGCATGGAAGACAAACCATGCCCAGCAGAAGTGTGACTTGATGACCGATAGCAGTGTTTTGAAGGCTTCCATATGCAAGTGTTGGTGGCATAACCTGTTGCTGAGATATAACCTCCCAGATAATAATTAGGGAATATCAATGATGTAGAGTTTGTTAGAAGTATATTCATGGCATAATACCTGCCAGAAGTTACACACTTTGATAATCTACTTTATGTTACCTGACTTATTCACTTATAGGTACATAACAATGCAGTATCAAGAATTTATTTAATATGGAATGTAACGGCTCTGGAAGAATGTGTATTAAAAACTCAGACTTGAGTTTAAATCTGCTGTGACATTAACATGAGAAGAGAAAGAGAAGGCGCAGCAGTGTAACGATAGGGAGGAGCTACAAAATACTGAATTGACAGGTGAAGAAGCAGAAGAAATTCATGCTTATATTTACGATGAAGATGATGTGCTCTTATCTAAAGTGCCTGTGCAGGATGTTGATAATGTACTAATAGATTTAGGACAGGAGATAAGTGAAAATGTAGAGGGTAGGCTGTTGAGGGTCGATGAACCCAGTAGCTGTGACCAGTTGTCACTTGAGAAGGAAACCGACGATAATGGTAAAAGTGGTTTAGCTGTAACTAGTGTTATGCCCGGTCTGGAGACGCAGAATCGCTCAGACTACAGTAATTTGGGTTATGTTCAGCAAACTAAATGTAATGAAGTCGTGCGGTGTTTCAATTTAAAATTAATAGACCGACTGGAAAAGGCAGCTGAAAATGTAATTCAGGAAACCCCTACACACTGTGACCTAAATGTAATGAAGACAGATGTCGATCACTTTAGTTGGAGACAAATCCAAAAGGAACTATTGGATGAGTTTGAGGAGCCACCTGTACAACCTAGAATAAGCCAATGAATGCTGTAGGGAGGAGGTTGTTCTGTAACCTCTACACAGTGTGGCAGCTGTGCAGTCCCAGCTGTGTGAGATCTTCTTTCCATTTCAGGTCTCACTCATTCTCCATCTTTCCTATCCACAAAAATTTCGACCTCTTCTTTCCAGACATGAAATTTTTCTGTCATGGCTATCAAGCCATGAGTTCTGTAACCATTCTATCCACCGATTAGTGAAGAAAAATACCTAATGTGACAAACCTAATAGTGACAAACAATAGAGAAGTATGACGTAATTAAGATACAAATGTATTTGAGTAACAAGTATGTATAGAACCCTGGTAATATGGTAAGTACAAAGTGTTGTTTTATTGGAAATGGTCCACCAACAGTAATTTAAAAAGATATATGAATTCATATACAAGCAGGATCTGAAGTGCTAGTGAAACCTAGTGTATGCATTAGAGCTAACTAAGAAATAGTAAAAGAGATTGCTTAGTGTTAGGAAAAATATGAAGATAAGTTGTAAGATTAAACTCACCTGATGTAGCAAGGAAAGGCAGTGTAATAGAATTAGGCAGTGTTTGTGGTTGAGACGTGAAGGACACGTCCCTGAAGTATTTATAAGGTTGGAGCTGGCCATTATTTTAGTGTAGTGTGTGACAGGATACACCTACACGTATTGAGGTTATGAGTTGGAGGCGTGAATGCGACCATAGGTACCCTTATGTTAGATGAGACAGAGCAGCTCATGGTGTCCTATAGGTTTAAGGAATTTAGCATTACGCTCGTCCATAATTATTTGATGCACTTTAGTGGTAGGTCGAGAGAGACTACCTGAGGTTTCAGCGTCCGATCGAGTGGAAATGGATTGCCACGTGAGCAAACTAATCAGCTGCAATACACTATGAATATTAAATAAATGTGCTATCCTATGCTTTAAATATTAATAGAGTGAGTGTTAAATAAGTACATACACTAGCAAAATAAATAAGTAACATAATGGCAGACGTGAAACATTAATTTTAGCTCAGCATAAATACACTTCAAAGTAAGTAAGTACCTAATTGCAGATGTGGAACTAACACAACAGCAGAGGACCAATAAGTGGATTTTGTGGTCAACTAAAAGTAGTGTGTTTTGAACACTCAGAACTGTACTATTACCAAAAGTTACTCACATGTACAAAGAAGCTGAGAAAACAACCACTAATCAAATATACTCATACTATCTCTAAGAATAAGGTAATCAAAGATGAGTCAGTTAAGTAAATAAAATGCAGATTTGTCAGGAATGTACCGAGCATTGGTTCAGTGTTCCGGCCCAGAAATAATAAATTGATGTTAAATAGGATTCATGATTGTATGCCTTAAGTATAGATTTTCTCTAGTACGTGACTAACGGCGTTTTGAGCCATTTGTTTACCGATTTTATGACATTTAAGTAACCACGAGAGTAATATTGAAAAAGTTCTGTTAACTTTGTTCCAGCAAAATATTGAAGGATAAAATGTATATATACCCATTTCATTGTGACCCACCCTTAGATATTAAGTGAACAGAGTCTGAGGCACTCTTTTTGTTTGTTCTACAGGATAAACCAGATAATGGCAGCCTGGTAGCTGCGTGAAAGCGTGGAGTGACTTGGACACAAATCACAGTGACCCCTCCCCTTTCCCCCACGTAATTTAGAGAGAACGTGAAGGACGCACACCATAGCAACTTCCCCTCCTCTACCCTTGTGAATGGAAGTGTAGGACGCCAGCCAAAGTGGCTACAACCACGCGTGTAAAAATTATTTGTGAACGTTTCTTTCATGTTTAGAAAAGACTGCTAAGAGATAATCATCTGTTTATGTATCATGTTATTTTCTTTGAACTTGTGTATGTAAAAATGTATTTAATGTATTTAATGGATCTAAGATTTTCATAATTTTTCAATTCGTATGTGTTTGTTTGTATAAGGCAATATGTATGCCAAAATATTTCATTGACTTTGCTTAAAATTTTGAGTAATGACATTGTTTAAAAGGCAGTGAACATGCCCACAATTTACATAATTAATGTAGGTAATCAGTTTTCTTTAATGTTTCTACATGTTTATATTTCAATTTTGATTTTTTATAGGGAATTAAACTGTACTCTTGCTTCCCTTTTTGTAATTAATTTTTTTTTCATTCATTAACATTCATAAACAAAAAATTTAAGTAGAGGGTGATGTAGGGAAGCAGCCTACTCACGCTGTAGTAAATTCACATCAGTTTCCATTGTGTGCTAGCCAGTCTGCTGTAACTAGCTCTGACGTCATAAATGTTGCGCAATACCTTGAAAATCAAGCAAATGACCTAAAACTTTTCTAGCATGTCAGGAATAATACTAAATTAGTGTGTGTTAAATATCAGTTCGATAACTTCAGACATTTTCGAAATTTGGACTTTTTCTAAAAAAATCATTGGCGCAACAGAAAAGAGATAGAGACTTCAAAATTTATATTTAGATTCATCTTTCATAATGATTTAATAAAAACAGTACTTTGGATTTCACAAATTAAGACTTTAGTGGAAATTCATGATTTTCTGGTTTTCGTCTCAAAAATGAAGGAAGCAAGATAGATTAAGTAGGCTAATAAATAAGGCTAGGATGTTTAGATTTAAATAGGTTGGAGGTCCGCTATGACTGTGAAGATGTGAAAAGTTTCTTTTGAATACCTATAAAATTATAGCGATAGCGGATCTCAAAAGGGCCAGTTCAGAGCTCATCTACTGCGTGCAGTGTAATTTAATTAATTCTCTCGCCCAAAATATTTAACTTAGCCACGTCAAAATTTTATTATCAATACTTACCTGCGTGCTGAATGCACGTTTAAATTAAGAGCTTCATCGGCCATCAGCAAAAGAAGCTATAAATTATTATGTAACTTGAAGTGGTGCGTTACTAGCCCAGCGGCTAGTCGGGAGAGCCGATTTGATCAGGCGTTCTCTTAGCCGTCCGCACCGCGGCTATATATATATAAGAGCGCTGCGCGAGGAAGGAAGGCCCCAGTTCTCTCCAGACGCTGAATAGCACGTCAGCTGTGTCGGGAGTCGCGTCGCTTCGGTAGCACTGCTACAAACAGCCTCGGGTGCCGTATTAAGTTACTAGAGATACGCGGAACCGTGAAATCATTTCAAGTGAAGGATTAATTCTGGGATGATTTTCATTATCTAGCCTCAGTTTGCGTATTGTCGTATTTTCACGTGCCGTCGCGGGACGGACATTCTACCAATTATTTTAGCGTGGCGTTTGATGAAATATTCTCATCAAATTTTGGCGAGCATTCTTTTTAACATTTAATTCGGACATTTATAGTTGCATCAGCGCATTAGACTCTGAACTGCTCTGTTAGTTAGGTTGTAGGGATACTTGTGTTTTTTAACAGTAAATTTCAGAATATACTCAACTATTTTGGAAAATCGTTTTTGATTAGAAATCCCGGACAATCTCCTAATTCCTCAGAGCTATAAGCTGCAGCTATAATGGTATTCTCAGATGAAGTGGGCACTAGGATCTCTAATTACCGGCTTCATGTTTGGTTAAATCACTTTCTGGGAGCTAAAAAAGTAAATAGAGAGCCAGTGTTGAGAACGGCGAAAGACAGCATTAACAACATTCTAAAAGCCGGAAACTGATTCAACATTCAAACATTTATACAGCAAAAATTTATTTTCACGAGTTAACCGCCGCCCCACAGTACTGATACTGACGCGTTCTTTTTAAGTCTGACTCGTTTCTGTAATTATAAATGACGTCACGTACCCTTCAGACAGTGAAGTTTTATTTAGTTTACTCCACCCCTTGTGGGCGCTTCGCTTTCTTTGTCGGGAAGTGACTATCACGCGTGTTCAAAAATGGCTCTGAGCACTATGGGACTGAACATCTTAGGTCATCAGTCCCCTATAACTTAGAACTACTTAAACCTAACTAACCTAAGGACATCACACAACACCCAGCCATCACGAGGCAGAGAAAATCCCTGGCCCCGCCGGGAATCGAACCCGGGAACCCGGGCTATCACGCGAGTCCCAGGAGGAATAGTCACTATATAGGCATATTACAAGCACGCTCATTCAAAGCAGGAAAGTGTAGTAAACACAGGCTCTGAAATGCATACGCTAACAGTTATGAGTACTTGTTCAGTAGAGGAGGCGTGTTTCACAGTAGCGAAGATCGAAAAATGCGCGTAGCTCTTAAGGTATGCACTTAGAGCCCATGTTTACTGGACTTTTCTTTCGGTTTGGTCCATACTACCCCCTCTCAAAATATGAAAAGCAAAGTCCTCGCAGTGAAAGACATTTGTTTCACAGTACCGATGTATCGATGAATAAGTGCTTACAGCTCTTAAGGTATGCAGTTTATGTTTACTAGCCTTCTTCGCTTTGAATGATCGATTCCGCCATATGCCTGAACACTGACCATTATTGCAATAATGACTGTGTGGACGATGTGGCCTATTCTACACCTTATTTTAGATCTACATGACGATGCTGTGCTGATTATATTTACATGTTTTGACGATGGCATTATGGCCTTATCACTTTAGGACATGGTGTAAAAAAAAAAAAAGATCTGAGGATGGTCATTACGGACTGAAACCGGTCATCACCTAAAGAATTCATATTGTGATCAAAGACTGGAATAAAAAACATTTGTTTAGTATGTGTCCAGCGTATGTAAACAGATGTACTATTGTGTACCCCATTTGTATCATGTAACAAGTATCTGTGAGCAAAATGTATATAGACATTGCCATCTGTGAGCAATATGTATACAGACATGGGCATCTGTGGGCAATATGTATACAGACGTAGCCTTTTGGACAATATGCTGTGTGTTTTTCAATATTTTAGCGATGGCAAACGTTTATAATGTGCTGAGTTTCATCCACTTGACATCTTGTGCATGAGGTTCAACGAAAAATGAACATGTTTTACAACAGCAAAAATTTAAGCCCTGAAGATGACAGCTAAGATTGTTGAAACCGTCTGTCTTGAACAAAAATATTTTGTGTGATCTTGGCTTTTGAATGGTTTTTAACAATTAAAACAGATCGCTCTTCTGTACTCTTATAATGAGAGAATTCAATAAAATGAAATAAGAAACGACGGGCCAAGAAGAAATTATGCAAATGGAACGGAAATCGGTAGATGTGATGCACATGTACAGACAAACAAATTATTACAATTTCGGAAAAGTTGGGTGGTTTATTCAAGAGAAAGAGCTTCACAAAATCAGTAATGCTTTCGTCCACCTGCGGCCCCTATGCAAGCAGTTATTCGAGTTGATTGATGGAGTTTCCCAAGCTGGTTGACAGGCCCTGCCCAAAATGTTCCAATTGTTCTGAATCTGGGAGAGATCCGGCGACATTTCTGGCCAAGGTAGAGTCTGGCAAGCACGAAGACAAGCAGTAGAAGCTCTCGGTGTGTACGGGACGGCAGTATCTTGCTGAAATGTAAGCCCAGGATGGCTTGCCGTGAATCACTGTTCGGGACTTCCCCAAACACATTTTCGGCCTGGAATCTCTTTGACGAGTCCCGCTTCGAATTGATCCCCGATGACCAGCGACGCCGTGTCTGAATGCGCCCCAGAGGGCGGTGGGGTACCAACCTGACTGTCACTCGCAATACGGTTTGAGAACCAGAAGTGATGGTCTGGGCAGCCACTTCTTGTCATAGCAGGACCCCTTTGGTTGTCATCCGCAGCACCCGTATAACACAGCGGTAAGTCGACGATGTTCTACACCCCGTTTCGTTTCCATTCATTGCAGGCCAATCTGGCCGTACATTTCACCAAGATACTGCCACCTCTACACGGTGGGACTTTCTGCTGGTTGTCTTCGTGCTTCCCAAACCTTGCTTTGAGCAGCATGGTCGCCATATCTCTCCACAGGTGAGAACGTTTGGAGCATTATGGATAGGGTCCTCCAACCAGCTCCGGAGTTTGACGATCTAATGGCCAGTTGGACAAAGTATGCCACGATTACAGTCAGGAGAACATGCAACAACTTTATCAATCGATGCAAAGCAAAACAACTGCTTTCATAAGTGCCAGAGGTGGACCAACACATTACTGACTTGCTTTTCCTTTCAACAAAAATTGTTCAAATGGCTCTAAGCACTATGGGACTTAACATCTGAGGTAATCAGTCTCCTAGACTTAGAACTACTTAAAATTAACTAACCTAAAGACAACACACACAACTATGCCCGAGGCAGGATTCGAACCTGCGACCATAGCAGCAGCGCGGTTCCGGACTGAAGCGTTTAGAGCCGTTCGCCCACAGCGGCCCGCTCTTTTCAACAAATCTTCCAATTTTTCTGAAACTGTAATCATTGTTTTTCTACAGATGCAGAACATATATCCACTCGGATAATTCCTTCACAATGCGTCGCTTTATTATTATTATTATTATTATTATGGTGTATCTTTGTCAGGTTAGTCACAGACTTACTATTTTCTTATTGAAAATCACGATCAGTTTACTATGGTATGTAGTAAGCTGCACAACTAGTTAGCAGATCCTGCTTGTTCGGTGTAATCTCGTCGTCCCAGGGCCAGTGAATACCACAGGACACCTAGCGCAGCTGGAGAGCGTCATCTAATATTTAGTCTCGAACAAAAGTTGTTCCCCATGAAGTGATCTATCATTCCTGGACGTTTGTCGTAAGGAGTTGCACCTGCCTTAAATCAGAAGTTGACGTGTGTATCGAGCTGATTGATGGTGAATACTGTATTGGTATTTTAAATGTTAATGTGTTTTGTGAACAACACAAAAGATTTTAATCGGCACGACAGCTGACGACTCGGTATGGAAATCGCAGACTAGGCAACGCATGCAGTTTGTTTGTTGTCTTATGTACCTTCGGCAGCAAATTAACAGAACATGGAAAATGGCGCAGCTGCGGACCTCTTGGTTTTACTTGAATGACGGGATAGAGATTGCAATGAGTGAGCTTCTCCAGCCGCATATCTTGGTTTCTGAAAGCGTGGCTGTCACTTCTCCTTGTAATAGCTTCTAAGCCGCCCTCAGCATGTTGTTCTCATTTCAGTCTTCCACCTAGTAAGCATCGTGATATTATGAGTCACTGAAGCAGTGTCCTCTCTATGGATGATGTGGATATGTAGGTGGATACTATGTTTGCATTTAGGTTGTTTTCATTCTTCCTTATAGAGCTGTTTCTTTGCTGAATACAGCTGTATTTTACTCACACATGTACACTGCGCAACAAAATTAAAGATCATTTTTTTGAACCCGATAACTGTCTCCCATTGCAACGCATAAGTTTCAAATTTGGTTCAAAACATTCCTCTCTTATGGTACAAAAGCGTGGCGCCCTGCGACTTCACCGTCTGACTCTACGACGCTTCAGAAATCAAGGTACCAACACCTGAGGATAAAAGGCTACAGCTCAGAGGTTATGCAGCAAACCGCAACCAAGTGTGACGAAGCGGCTGCCCATACCTCAGGCGCTAGAGCAGCCGCCAGGCTGAATGGGTGCCAAAATATCTGAGAGGTACATTTCTAACGGGCTCAACAAAGTAGCGTGAGTGGTATCGAGGGCGTTGCAGGCTCGGGGGCTCTTAGAGCGACTCTTTGCCGTTTTACTCAATCATAGGTTAATGTTGCACTCCCATATGACCACGCCACAAAGGCCGGAAAGCTGGAGGGCTAAAAAAGCCTAAGTACCCTTTACTGCTTCGAATCACGTTCAAATTTCGTAGAATGGTTTTGAACAGTCCCTAGTGGCTTCATTCTGTACACGACATCAAAAATTTCGGTCGCGTTGCACTCTAAAGGTGTGCGATCACGCCCAATGGGGATGCAGCCCCACAGTGTCCTTACAGAAGAGTTGAAACATCCGAGAGTGTCATCAGTGTCAGAGGATGTCAAGATCATCCATCTTGTTACTCACCGCACTGCCAACTGTCGTTTTCAACCGCGAAATGTGTGAGAATCAATGCCCCCGGAAAATTGGTGGTTTCATTGACGCCATTTATGCCACCCCTGAAGTCCACCCATACGCCAGCCGTGTAATTTCAACGCTGGGTGTCGCGGTTCTGACCTCCATCGCAGAGGCGTCAAAAGAAGGTGTGAAATGTGGGTAACAGGGGTTGTGGCGACCTTCTCATCGTGTGACACGTCCAAGGTGGCGTTGGACTGAATTATGGCGAAATTTGGTGCCAATGTGACGCCACTATCGCACCTTACAGCTCACATAAACTTGTCAGATCTGGCCTTATTTTTCACCTCTGTCAACACCTTGAAGCTTCGCCGAGCCGGAGGGCCACCCTTTTGCACCATTAAAGAGGAACGTGTGGGAGGCAATTATTGGGTTTCGAAAAAAATGACCCTTTAATTCTGTTCCGCAGTGTAGCTATTCAGAGTCAGATAATGGTGAAATATTGGCCTATAGGTGATGATTTAGCTTGTGAACTAAGCGCGTAGGGTGTATACCAGAAGTTTAAATGTTACTTATACGTAATGGTAACAGCTACATTTAAAAATTGCTATTATTTCTTGAGAACACCAATTTCATCTTCTTCTTTACTAGTTGCCGTGCGGTATGAAATATCAAAGCACTGAAAACTTTAAGTGAATCGTGTGTGTTGCTGGCCATACTGGATTTAATTAAAATATTGGAGCTAGTAGTGGATCACACAAATTTGTTATTAAATTAATTAGAAAACCATTTTTGATTAACTCATCAGGCAATGCAGATACGTAACATAATCAAATAAGCTTTTATTACCACTGCAATCGTCCCCTTGTCCATCTGAACGAAATTAGTTTTGCAGAATTTACATACAAATAAACTGTCCCTCGCATTCATTTACGACGCAGAAACTCCATTAACGTGTAAGCAAGCGGGCAGGGCATATCATCCTCATATGTTTACACGCGTCCGAGAGTAGCTAGAGGAGCAGCAACCATCGGTTAGCGGCATGGAATGTTTCCAAAAGACCAGAAAAGTAACAAAACTGTTTCTTTGTTTTTATCTTCAGAATACACTTTTTAAGAAGAATAAAGAAAGCGGACATAAATCAGTAGGTGATGTATGTAGATGTCGCGAACCGCGTGCCGACAGTTCAAATGGTTCAAATGGCTCTGAGCACTATTGGACTTAACATCTTAGGTCATCAGTCCCCTAGAACTTAGAACTACTTAAACCTAACTAACCTAAGGACATCACACACATCCATGCCCGAAGCAGGATTCGAACCTGCGACCGTAGCAGTCCCGCGGTTCCGGACTGCAGCGCCTCGAACCGCTCGGCCACCGCGGCCGGCCGTGCCGACAGTCAGTTTTCAAATTACTAAGATGGCAACGCAATTATGTTGCCAACTAACACACCTATAACATAACTATATACTGGGTGCTCTAAAATTCCCCTTACAAACTTCTAGATCTTGTAGATGGAACTGAGTAGATAATATTTTGAATTGGCACCACTGTCCAGAAACGTACCGTTTTCGTGCTCAACCATTCGAAAACATTTTGGTAACGCAACTACTTTTTCAAGTAATGTATTAGGCGTGACCCAGTATATCACTTATTTTACAATTTCACTCATTAATACCCACATAAAAATGCAAATTTACTCAATTTTCACAAACAATGTTATTTAGAGTTAAAATTAACTGTGTTTGTCCTTTTCAAAGGATTCTGATCCAGTACAAGTAACGTTCGATGGGCGACCACCATGTTCGGTGGACACATTGTACCTACGAAAGATGATGTGTTACATATAGGTGAGAGTAGCTCTCCCATTACCGTGAGCATCGCTATACGGAAAGTCGGTGTATTCTGCAAACGTGTACTCATCCATGTTGCTCTGACATTCACAGACACATGAATGAGGCTCGAACCAGGTCAGATAGGTAGAATAGATGTCAAACGTCATCAGCTAATCCGACGTAAGGACTCCCCACCGTGATTATCCTGTTGCACACCTACCTAGCAAACACGTTTTCAAACAGTTGTAGCACGGAAACTGTACATTTTCGGGCATGGATTCCAGTTCCCAGGTCTACAGGTCCCAGAAGTTTGTAAGAGGAATTTTAGAGCACCCTGTATTTGTTTTGCCGAATGTTCTTTTTATTTGTCTGATACCATTTAGTCTATTTATCTATTCCATATGATTAGGATATCAGAAGAAATATTTCAACTTATCGACGAAAGTAGGAAGCGCAAAACTGTTCAGGGAAATATAGGAATATAGCAGTAGAAATCAGATAGGTACGAAATAACTAGGAAGTGCTGGGAAGCTATGTCGATTCGTTTCAGGCAAAAGTGAAGACACTGGGAATTCGGAAGGACTCTCGCCTTATCGTTATGATGAATTGCACAGATTTACTGTCTCTGACACAGTGTAACATGTAAGTAGAAAAGTCTACAGGTGTGGCTTCCAAAACTATCCAAGCATTGTCAGACTGTTGTAGATAACGTGGAAGACAATATTGCTGCTGATAATTTCTCTTATATTTATCTGTTGCGTTCGTAAACTAACTAAAAACGCTATTTAGTATGCACTGTGTGAATTACAACTTATCATAACGTTACGAAAAAACTGTTTTTTTAATAAAAGTATCCCAAAATGTCGCGAATTATTAGTATAATATGCGCTTTCGCCTTCGACATGGTCTGTGTGTACGTTCAGTCCGTTCAGTCCACAGACCGACTGAAGTGGCCTTACAGGAACGACTGCCACGAAAGTATGCAAATACAGCAGTAGGAGTAGATTCGTAACGAAATCCAGTTTACAAATCATTCAGTGTTATAATAGGGGACTGATGACCTCAGACGTTAAGACCCATAGTGCTCAGACCCAACCATAATTAAATCAAAATGATTGACAGAAGTAGAAAAATCAGCCTTTAAAAAGTGTGCAGTTCGCCTGTGGAGGCCCATAAGCAGCAACGTTGAGGAGACAATGTTGATAGCCAAACTTATGGTTCATTGGGCGGTCAGTTGCTCAACAGAGTTGCACGTCTGTTTGCCCGTATACATTTTCGTAGTCACCGTTCAACCTGTAATATTAGTGTCTGTACGATAGCTTCAATAAACTTACATTCGATAATCTAACCATGCAGGCTTATAAAAGCCATACAATTTGTGTAAAAATTTCTTAGATCGTCGCTGAGCAGCGACCACCTGATATTTCAAATGTCCTACGCGCCACGGCGCAGAATACGAATTGTTCATAAATTGTATCGATAGCGATATTTTGTGTTTCTTATTTTTTGACAGCTGAAGAACTGCAATCCTCTTCTGTTACTACAGTCCTGGTATACTTTTTAAAGACGGCGGACGCGTATATGGCCTGGTCCGCAATCACCAATTAGTTATTATAAAATATTGCTATTGTGCAGTGATTTGTATGAATTTATGCGTGCAGCTAAGATGAAATGTCGAAAATGTTAAAGGACTTTAATTAAAGAAACAGCAGCAAGATATAAAATTGAAATGTACTGAGCCTATTATTAGCAATACTGACTAAGGTAATTAAATTGGTTATTGTACTTTCAAACGCTGTAGTGCCTGCTTATTACTTAAAGTATTTCTATGCTATCCATCTCCTATTAATGGCAACAGAAATAACGGTGTTTTTATAGTTTTCATACAGCTACCAGGGACCGACTGCATGTCGACAAACGTCGTAGTTAAGGCAGAAAGCGCATTGCTATTTACCTTGTTTGTGATTTAAATCTAATTTCTTTTAATGTGTGGTGTAGTGTAGCAAAGAAAATTTCCAGCTCTGTCTGGTCCCTTAGGTTTCTCTGTTCGTAGTTGCTATGTCTCATATCCGGTCGTGATCGAACATGATCACGACACAAATAAATTAAGTGGCAATGCGAACTCTGTTCTTGATCTTGACAACGCTACGCCTTCTGCAAACGATTTCAAGTGACATATAAACTATCACATACAGTACTTAAGTTTTTGAAAAGTTTTTGCTCTTCGCGCCAAGAAGTGGTGCAAAACTAACAACACATTTCTGAATCTTCACAAGAGAATAATAATTTAATCAAAATAAAAATATTAAAAAAAACACCACAAACCCTGTCATCCAAGGCCCGTGGTACACCACAGTTGCATCGGCGCCGGTTCTGGACAGCGCCATTTTGGCCTGCACTGTCTACTTTAAACACGGCGGCAAGCGGACGGTTCACTGACTTAGACGTTTCGGAAATGCTTCCACCCTTGACCCGAAAGCCAATGATCATGCGTTTTGGACGTCAGATAAATCCCGTTTGCGAACTACAAAAACGACTGCACTGTTTTCCGTGTACCCCAGATATGCTTTATATACTCTCCGATGCTAGTGCTGCCACCTGTCGTCTGTGAGTTGTTATTGCACGCTGATGTCGAACATAGGCAATGTGTGTGAAATCTAACTGCAAAGGTCATCAGTCCCTAAGCTTACACACTACTTAACCCAAGTTATCCTAAGGACAAACACACACACCCATAACCGAGGGAGGACTCGAACCTCCGCTGGGACCAGCAGCACAGTCCACGACTGCAGCGCCCTAGACCGCTCGGCTAATCACGTGCGGCCATAGGCGATGGTCACATTAATGTGACAGTAGCGTGTAATACGAGGTGCATTCAAGTTCTAAGGCCTCCGATTTTTTTTTCTCCGGACTGGAAAGAGATAGAAACATGCGCATTGTTTTAAAATGAGGCCGCGTTCATTGTCAATACGTCCCAGAGATGGCAGCACCGTACGGCAGATGTAATTTTACCGCCAGCGACGAGAATGAGAACTGTTTCAAATACTTAAAATGGCGACGTTTTCCTTACTTGAACAGCGTGCCATTATTCGTTTTCTGAATTTGCGTGGTGTGAAACCAATTGAAATTCATCGACAGTTGAAGGAGACATGTGGTGATGGAGTTATGGATGTGTCGAAAGTGTGTTCGTGGGTGCGACAGCTTAATGAAGGCAGAACATCGTGTGACAACAAACCGAAACAACCTCGGGCTCGCACAAGCCGGTCTGACGACATGATCGAGAAAGTGGAGAGAATTGTTTTGGGGGATCGCCGAATGACTGTTGAACAGATCGCCTCCAGAGTTGGCATTTCTGTGGGTTCTGTGCGCACAATCCTGCATGACGACCTGAAAATGCGAAAAGTGTCATCCAGGTGGGTGCCACGAATGCTGACGGACGACCACATGGCTGCCCGTGTGGCATGTTGCCAACCAATGTTGACGTTTAACGACAGCATAAATGAGACTTTCTTTTCCTCGGTTGTGACAATGGATGAGACGTGGATGCCATTTTTCAATCCAGAAACAAAGCGCCAGTCAGGTCAATGCAAGCACACAGATTCACCGCCACCAAAAAAAATTTCGGGTAACCGCCAGTGCTGAAAACATGATGATGTCCATGTTCTGGGACAGCGAGGGCGTAATCCTTACCCATTGCGTTCCAAAGGGCACTACGGTAACAGGTGCATCCTACGGAAATGTTTTGAAGAACAAATTCCTTCCTGCACTGCAACAAAAACGTCCGGGAAGGGCTGTGCGTGTGCTGTTTCACCAAGAGAACGCACCCGCACATCGAGCTAACGTTACGCAACAGTTTCTTCGTGATAACAACTTTGAAGTGATTCCTCATGCTCCCTACTCACCTGACCTGGCTCCTAGTGACTTTTGGCTTTTTCCAACAATGAAAGACACTTTCCGTGGCCGCACATTCACCAGCCGTGCTGCTATTGCCTGAGCGATTTTCCAGTGGTCAAAACAGACTCCTAAAGAAGCCTTCGCCGCTGCCATGGAATCATGGCGTCAGCGTTGTGAAAAATGTTTACGTCTGCAGGGCGATTACGTCGAGAAGTAAAGCCAGTTTCATCGATTTCGGGTGAGTAGTTAATTAGAAAAAAAATCGGAGGCCTTAGAACTTGAATGCACCTCGTATAATATTTCAGGCATCACACTACGAGATAATTGGGGTAGAAACTAGGCTAGCATTCCGGAATGGAAATGCCTGGTGCAAGTCTTTCTAGGTGACGCCACTTGGGTGACTTGCGTGTCGATGGGCATGGAATAATGATGACAACACCCAGTCGCTGAGCGCAGAAAATCTCCGACGCAGCCGGGAACCATAACCGGACCGTTAGGTATGACATTCCGTCGCGTTGACCACTCAGCTACCAGGGGCGGACATTCCGGAATGACACCCTCCAGATCGCCGCATGACATTCCAGCTTTACGTTTCCCATGATTTCTCTAAATCGATTAAGCAGAATGCTGGAACTGTTACTCTGGAAAGGACGCCCCTGGGTTTCTTCCCCGTGCTTGCTCTATCCGAACTTGTCCTCTGTCTGTCATGTTCTCGTCGTCGTTGAGGAGTTGAAAGCCATCTATCTGGCTTGCACCGTCCCTTCAATATGTTTGATGTATAGAGGCAGTTGTGGAGCGTTGGCGGCCGTGAGGCTTTTGCCAACCCATTGCTCTTATTTACCTCAATGAGCTCCAAAAATGCGCTGTCTTTCCTACGCGCGGCGAACGATGTAACCAAGGGGGCGTCTTTGATTCTCTGCAAGCTTTCAAAGTTAGCGCTCTTATATCAAGTTCCTATAACAGTACGACAATCCGAGGTAAATATCCCCTTTGAACAAAAGAAGTTTTTCGATCGCAATTATGTACAAAACATTGCTGACATAGTAGCTGGTAGCTGAGAGCGTGTCGTTGAAGTGTGCATCTATATCGACGTCTGCTCTGTAGTTCACACTTAAGTGCGTAGCAGACGGTTCTTCGAACCACCTTCAGACTATTTCCCTGCCGTTCCACTCTCTATTTTTATTTTATTACGATGATTATTTCTCCCTGTACAGCTTGGTGACAAAAAAATATTTTGGTATTCACAGGAGAAAAACGGTGAGACAAATTTCGTGAAATGTTCTTGGCGCAGCGCAAAACGCCTTTGTTTTAATGACTGCCATCCCAATTGGCTTGTCATAGCCGTGAAATTCATTCCTGTATTTCGCGATAATACAAAACGAGCTGCCCTTCTCTGAATCTTTTCGATGACCTCTATCAAGTCGCGCGGGATTAGCCGAGCGGTCAGGGGCGCTGCAGACATGGACTGTGCTGCTGGTCCCGGCGGAGGTTCGAGTCCTCCCTCGGGCTTGGGTGTATGTGTTTGCCCTTAGGATAATTTAGGTTAAGTAGTGTGTAAGCTTAGGGACTGATGACCTTAGCAGTTAAGTCCCATAAGATTTCACACACATTTGAACATTTTGAACCTCTATCAATCCTATTTGGGAGGGATCCCATAAAGCACAGCATTATCCTAGCAGAGAACGGACAAGGGTAGTATAGGCAGATTCTTTAGTAGACCTATTGCATCATGTAAGTGTTCTGTCAACGAAGCGCAGTCTTCGGTTTGCGTTCCCCAGAACATTATTCATGTGATCGATCCAACTTAAGTTGTTCGTAATTTTAATTCCTAGCTATTTAGTAGTATTGACAGCCATTAGATTTGTGTGATTTACCGAGCAATCGAAATTCAACTGTTTTCTTTTTGTACTCATGTGGAGGACATCACGCTTTCCCTTACTGAGAGATAATTACAACTTATCGCACCATACAGTTGTGTGGTGTAAGTCATTTTGTAACTGGTTTTGATCCATGACATTACTAGACGGTATATGACAGAATCATCTACAAAAAATTTAGGAGGGCTGCTCAAATTATTTCCTAAATCGTTTATGTAGATTAGAAACAGCAGATGACCTATAACACTTCCTTAGGGAACACCAGATATCACGTCCATTTTGCTCGATGATTTTCTGTCGATTAATACGTACTGTAACCTTTCTGAGAGGAAACCAAGGATACAGTAGCACAACTGAAGCGATACCCGTAGACACGCAATTTAATTACAAGTATCTTGTGACGAATGGTGTCAAAAACGTTTTGGAAATTTAAAAGTATAGAATCAATTTGAGATCCCCTATCGATAGCGCTCATTACTGCGTGCAAATAAAGAGTTATTTGTGTTTCACAAGAACGATATTTTCCGAATCCGTGCTGACTGTGTGTTAATAGACCATTACCTTCGATGTGATTCGTAAAGTTGAAACACAGTATATATTTCTTAAATCCTACCCCAAGTCGATGTTACTTATATGAGTCTGTAATTCAGTGGATTGCTCCCATTTCCTTTCTTGAGTACAGGTGTCACTTGTGCAACTTTCCAGTCTTTATGTACCGATCTTTCGTCGAGCGAGCGGTTGTTAATGATTGCTAAGTATGGAGCTATGGTATCAGCATACTTTGAAAGGAACCTTCTTGGTGTGTTAGCGGGACGGGAAAACTTGTTTTTTTTTATTAAATGCTTTGAGCTGCTTTTCTGTACCGAACATATCTACACTAAAGAGCCAAAGAAACTGGTACACCTCCCTAATATCGTGCAGGGCACCCGCGAGCAAGCAGAAGTGCCTCAACACGACGTGCCATGGCTCGACTAATGTCTGAAGTAATACTGGAGGAAACTGACACCATGTATCCTGCAGGGCTGTCCATAAATCCGTAAGAGTACGAAAGAGTGGTGATCCCCTCGGAACAGCACGTTGCTAGGCATCTCAGATATGCTCAATAAGTGGCCAGCGGAATACTTTAAACTCAGTAGAGTGTTCCTGGAGTCACTCTGCAGAAATTCTGGACGTGTGGGATGTCGCATTGTCCTGCTGGAATTGCCCAAGTGAGTCGGAATGCACAATGGATATGAATGGATGCAGATGATCTGGCAGTATACTCATGTACATGTCACCTGTCAGAGTCGTATCTAGACATATCAAGGGTCCCAAATCACTCACACTGCACACGCCCCACACCATTACAGACCCCGAGACCCTCCAACAGATTGAACAGTCCCCTGCTGACATGCAGAGTCCATGGATTCATGAAGTTGTTTCTATACCCGTACGCGTCCATCCTCTCGATACAATTTGAGACGAGACTCGTCCGACCAGGCAAAACGTTTCCAGTCATCAACAGTCCAATGTCGGTGTGACGGGCCTAGGAGAGGCGTAAAGCTTTGTGCTGCTCAGTCACCGAGGATACACGAGTAGGCCTTCGGCTCCGAAAGCCCATATCGATGATGTTTCGTTGAATGTTTCGCACGCTGACAGTTATTGATAGCCCAGCACTGAAATCTGCAGCAATTTGCGAAAGGGTTGTACTTCTGTCCCGGCCGGAGTGGCCGAGCGGTTCTAGGCGCTACAGTCTGGAACCGCGCGACCGCTACGGTCGCAGGTTCGAATCCTGCCTCTGGCATGGATGTGTGTGATGTCCTTAGGTTAGTTAGGTTTAAGTAGTTCTAAGTTCTAGGGGACTGATGACCTCAGAAGTTAAGTCCCATAGTGCTCAAAGCCATTTGAACCATTTTGTACTTCTGTAACGTTTAACGATTCTCTTCAGTCGTCATTGATCCCATTCCTGCAGGATCTTTTTCCGGCTGCGGCGATGTCGGAAATTTTATGTTTTACCGGATTCCTTAATATTCATGGTACACGCGTCAAATGATCGTACGAGAAGATCCTCACTTCTTCGCCACCTCGGAGATGCTGTGTCCCACCGCTCGTGCACCGACCATATCACTACGTCCAAACTCATTTAAAACTTGATAACCTGCCATTGTAGCAGCAGTAACCGATCTAACGACTTCGCCAGACACTTGTCTTATGCAGGCGTTGCCGACCGCAGCGCCGTAATCTGTCTGTTCACATACCTCTGCACATGAATATCCATGCCTATACGAGTTTTTTTGGCAGTTCAGTGTACTTCTATGTCACTCATAATGGCAGTTGTTCACAGTTTGAATTTTGGAATGTTTAGTTCGTCTTCTCTTATAAAGGAACTCCGCTTTAGTGGCGCTGTTACTGGTAATATTGCCGCTGGTATCACGAATTGAAGGTATTGACGCAGGTGTACATTACATACTACCAGAATATCTTTGAATTTTCTGTCAGTTTTCGAGACAGAGTTTCATTGTGGAAGCTGTAATAGAAGGTCGGTGCTTCGAGTCTCTTTAGTAACCACCTTTTTCTAGTTTTACTGAAATTGTTTGTTGGCACATTTCCATCATGTCGTTTTCTTGTCTAGTTTTCTGTAGGGTACAAATTTTGAAACTGATTCTTATGCCATGATGGACACTGTACCGTTTCGCGGCTGCCAGCTGCGTCGCTTTGAATTTCGCGTTGGCCACTGGCCATGTCGAGCGCTGCCTGGCCTCGAGAGGGCGCGCGAAGTTTGCAAGGCAAAGCAGCGAGGACATGCGGACAGAAGACTGCTGTGACCGATCTAATGGGGCCACAACTGGACAGGCGGCCGGGCCAATGATTGCCGCACGTATAGTGCAACGGTTTTACCGCGGATGACGCTGGAAGTTTTACCGAGTGTTGTGGAACGTGGCCATGCCAACAGGAGTCCTGATGTAACGGCCAGCTACTCGAGGGGGTACTTGAAGAGATTCTGTCCAACAAGGCGGGCCACGGCATGCTATAGTGCGCGTCATTTATGTTGGCGGCCGAGTTTAGATTCGTTCTGCGCATCTGACGTCACGAAACACAGTCAGCCAACGAACAGAGAACGACGTTGCCAGATCTCGACTGCAGTGCAGATCACGGACGAGTGTCTTCAGTTTTAGAAACGTTCAGTCATAAATAAAGTAATAGAACAAAAGCAATGTCTTGATAGCAGACTTTCTTTTATAGAATGTTTGGAAAAAGCATTCTTTATACCAATTGCTTCATATTCTATTAATTAATTAAACCAAACAAGCAATAAGACTCCTAATTCAGGTGATAGCAAGGACAGGTGTTTGCATCAATCTCACGAACCGCTTTTTCGCAATAAAGAACAGCTGTAATGGTTTATTTCCTATTGTACTTCGACGAAGCGTGAATAATTCATAGTCATACCAACAGTGTTTGTCAGTATTTTGCGTGACATGTTAGAGTCCTCATGGAGTCACATTCTGACGTGAGCTGCGTTAGCTACAGTCTGGCATTAGCTGCCGCAGCGGTCGCACGCTCCTCAAGTTTGCTCCGTGAACGTTCAGTGTTTACGCCAGTGTTTTCGTGTTTTGTGCTCGTTTATTGACGTTTTGCAAGTGAATTAAGCGTTATCAATTGAGCATTTGGTCTTCTTTCGTGTCATCTTTCTACGAAGTGCCGTTGGGATTTCGGCGTTGTCCGAGATTTCTTCTCTGCAGAACACCATGGCAAACTCCGTGAGAAAAAACACCGTTATTTTCACCTTCGACAAGTACACCCGTCGAGTACAGCCCTCTGCACTTGAAATACACGACTGGATTACCGAGGTAATTGGCCTTCATTCTGAATCTGTTCATACCTTGCAGCTGGACTCTGATGAATACTGCATTTTTGTAAAGTTTAACGATTCCGCGAGTGTAGACCGCTTTCTGGCAAAATTTGGTTATGAAACAGAATTTATACACCGTGATGGTACTAAAAGTACTGTCAAACTCCGGAATTCCGAGTCTGTAATTAGGAATGTTAGGGTTTTGAATATTCCCATAGAAGTAGACAATTCGAAAATTAAAGATGTCCTTTCAAAGTACGGGGTTGTCAGGCAAATAGTCAACGAAAGGTGGGCTTCGCATTTCAAGCTGCAGTGCTTTAACGGCATTCACTCCGTGGAGATGAAAGTGAAAGCAAACATTCCCTCCCACATCATTGTTGACGGGCACAAGGCGCATGTTATGTACTCAGGGCAAACCCCTACATGTCATGTATGTAACGAGTCTGGACTGCCCTCGCCGTGTTTTTGTGCTAACAAATAACCTTACGCAACGCCGGAAATTGACACTCAACGATTTGTTGCCAGCCAGTAATACAACAGAGCCGGCGGCGGTCGTGGAACCTGTTACTACCTCTGAAAATGTTGCACTTAATGTTAATGACTTTCCGTCTTTAAAACCTGCATTAACTGCTGAAATTCCGTCCCGTGACAGCGAGGTTCCCACAAAAAAGCGTCCTCTAGAGAACACTGAAAGAAATGTTGATGAGGACTCTTCCTGTGAAACACCCGTTGCCAGGAGGCCGAAGCCCAGTCCTGAAGATCTGTTGGAAGTGGAAAAAGGAGATGGAATGAAGGTCGATGTGGCTCCCACTTCCGCACAAGGACTTACACCGCCACGAACAGATAGTGACGCAGCGGGTAGTGATTTTTCACGGAAATGTGACCCTCAGCCTGAGGTCACGGCTGAAATAACCGCATCAAGTGCACAACCCATACAGTGCGAACCGTACGAGGAAGTACCAGGTAAAGAACCTGCTGACTCCGAAGCGCAACGCCGCGCCGAAGGAGGAAATACACAAGCATCACCGCCTCGCCAGCAAAACAACACAACAGACACCACGCCGGAACCAAACATTGACGACTCGCAAGCCACGGCCGTTGCCCCATTCAGCCACCGCCGGCGGCTGCGACAGACACCGGGTCTTGCTGTCACGCGTCATCAAGCGAAAGTCACACCAGAGAAGAAAGACATCAAGAAAAAGAATATTAAATATGAAGTCATCAGGGCCAACACTGACGAGGAGAAAGAGAATGGCCACAGTGACTTATAGCAATGCATTGTCAGGATTTCAGGATACTTTTCTTCTCAAGCTATTTGTTTAAAAGCAGTGCAAATTTTTCTAGGCAGTTAGTACATGTAATGGGCACACAGCTTGTAAAGATCGTGCCTTGTAGGGAAGCACGTTTACTGCTATAATCATACCGAACCTCATCCCAAATAGCTTCTTCCGGTATGTCTGTGCTGCAAGCTTATAGCATTACTACTATTAACATTAATAAAATACAGTCACCCTTGAAATTGGCAGCACTAAAAGAATTCTTGTACCAGTCCGGAACAGATATCGCGTTGCTACAAGAAGTTGCGATAACGGAATTTCGGATCCCAGGCTTTTTTGAAATTGTTAATGTTTCTACGGAAGCCAATATCGGTACAGCCATTCTTATAAGGAAAGGCATTCCGCTGACTGAAATCGAACGACTAGAATCAGGAAGAGCCATAGGCATAAAAATTTTCGATGTGACAGTGATTAATCTTTACGCCCCATCAGGAACTTCCCACAAATTGGATCGTGCGAAGTTTTTTCAAGATGAACTGATTTATTTATTGAGGAAAAATCCGTGTTCTCTTATACTAAGTGGAGATTTTAACTGTGTTTTAAACCAGAAAGATCAACAACCCAACTTCAACTACTCGCCACAGTTAAAAAAGTTAGTAAGTGATCTACACCTTAAGGATGTGTGGGAACTTCAGCACCCGACGTCAGTCGGGTTCACGTATATAACCAGCCACTCCCGCAGCAGACTAGATAGAATTTACGTGTCACCAAATTTGCAAAATTATTTATTAAACGTTGAGACTATTCCAGTGTATTTTAGCGATCACAGTACACTTTTAACTTGCTTTAATCTAAGTGTACAGCCAACCCGTCGATTCAGAGTCCAATGGAACTTAAATATCTCTGTTTTAACTGACGAAGAACTGGAACAGGAAATAAGGTTTGCGTGGACTATGTGCCTCCGCACAGTAGACAAGCACCCAACAGTCATTGACTGGTGGACAAGGAGGGCTAAACCAAGGCTGCGGAAAGTTGTCATGCAGTATAGTGCAGCGAGGCACAGGGAGTTGAGGAATACAATGGTGTTTTATTATAAAGTTTTAAGAGACTTATATCAACAGGCCCATGATGACGTAATTCGTCTAAACGATATCAAAAAAATAAAAGCCAAGTTATTAAGCATTAAACGGCAACAGATGGAGGGACTCAAAATTAAATCGAAAGCCACATCAGTCGTAGCAGATGAAACAGCTTCTCTGTATCACTTGGTGCGGCATGCTAAAAACAGACGTCTAACTTTAATTGATGAAGTCCAGACGCATACTGGTACGAGGCTCACATGCCAGAAACAAATACTGAACGAAGTCCACAGGTACTATGAAACCTTATATGCCCCTACCACAGTGGAAGATGCAGCTCTCGAGGACTTTCTCACTATTTTAGGTCCACAATTGTCGGGAACAGACAACGCTGACATCCTGTCACCTATTACTAAAGATGAAGTGCATGAGGCAGTGCGTAACTCACCTCTCAACAAATCTCCGGGACTTGATGGCCTCCCTGTGGAGTTTTATGCCCGCTACTGGTCTATAATTGGGGACAAGATCACTTCCATGGCAAATGAGGTCCTCAACGGAAAACCGGTCCCTGCAGAGTTTAAGGAAAGTAAAATAGTACTGATTCCTAAGAGTAAAGGCAAAACCAACTTAAACAATTTTCGGCCTCTTTCGCTACTAAATTCTGATTACAAAATAATTTCGCGTATTATCAACAAAAGACTCTCTGCCTTTTCCAACAAAATATTGAGTCATCACCAATCTTGCTCTCCGACCAGAACGATATTCGAAAGTCTATCTGCATACAGAGACGTCATTGCAATTACCTCAGTGACAAGTATAAAATGTGCTTTAATCTTTATAGATTTCAACAAAGCTTTTGACCGCGTTAGTCATAGATACCTCTTTGCGACGCTGTCAAGAATGGCTTTCCACCCCCAGATTGTGAACATGCTAAGGAATATTGCAACAGGTGTAAATGCGAAAATAGCAATCAATGGCCAAACATCTAAACCCATACAGATAAGGCGAGGGGTTCCACAGGGCAGTCCCTTATCAATGTTTTTATTTTCAGTATCTTTAGAGCCCTTCCTCCGCACTGTCCACGCAAGATTAACAGGCATAACATTGAGTGGTGAGAAAACTGTCATACGAGCTTATGCTGATGACGTGGGCGTTGTAATAAGGAATAAGGAGGAGACAGTTACACTGGAAAGAGAAATCCAAAGATATTGTCTAGCGTCGGGAGCGACAGCAAATGAAAACAAAAGTCAAATATTGAATCTACGGGGCCTAGATCACCTTCGACTGGCATGGGCAAAACAAGACAACAAACATAAAACTTTCGGAATCACCTTAATGGCATGTCCGATGCGGATGGCTGCTTTTAACTGGACGGAAACTAGGAGGAAAGTTCATGGTGCTGTAATGGAGAACATCCATCGAACTATGGACCTGGTGCAAAAAGTCAGATTCATCAACTCCTGCGTTTTGTCTAAAGCGTATTTCACTGCGCAGGTATTTCCAATCCCTAAACTAGTAGCGAAAGGGATCATGTCCACTGTTACCAATTATTTATGGCGAGGAGACATATTCAGGTTTGGTGCGACTACGGTTATACTGGATGTCAGAAACGGGGGCCTCGGTTTGGTGGATATTCGCAATAAAGCGTCTGCTCTGTTCCTCAAACGGACTTTCCATATACTCAGAGAACTTCCACAATGTATAACCGCAAAGCTCTTTGAGGCTGTGACACCCCATAGCCTGCAAGCACCGATTGATGTGCGAAGGATTAATGCCCGTCTGCAGTATGTGAGGAACTTTTTCCTCGAAGCAAGTTATCTTAGTGACGAAATCAGAAGCAACACACGTATCACAGCGCGTGACATCATACTTGAAAGGAAGTTAAATGAGGGTAGAAACAAAATTGAAACGAAATTCCCAAATTGTGACTGGAAAGCTGTATGGCGGAACATCAACTATGCCGGGCTATCTACAGACGCTATTTCCGCATGGTACAAAACAGTTAATAATGTCATCAGCACCAACGAGAGACTATATGGGATCGGTTTAAACCAGATACACCTTTGTGGAAAATGCAATCTGGTGGATACACTCAGCCACAGATTCGCCTGTGGTGGCAATGTGCATAACTGGAATTGGATCAGGCAACAAATCGCCTTTCTCACCAGATCTTCTACGCAATATATAACGCCGTCGCTCCTCCTGAGACCGGACATGACATACTTTCCGAAATTAAAAACCAACGCCATTAGCTGGTTACTGGGAAAATATGTTAGTTATGTCATCCACACACTTGGGCCGGACAACGAGATAGAATTCCGCGTTTACATGAAGTGTGAATATGCAAAAATCAGCACGTATCGCAACCACAAGAAGCACTGTGGCAACATGCTGAAGATCATTTTTGAAAGAATGGGTGTTGGTTAAATATGTGAAACCACTACAACACCTTGAACGAGAACGAACAGAAGAAAAATAAGTCACTTGGTTCCTTATTATTATTTACTTTAACCTTGCTTCCGGAACTTTTTTTTGTGTATGTGTTTAATTGGATTGTATTTAAACTGGTTCATAGTCAAGAAAACTGGTATTAAATATGCTATTATTTTTTATTCAATGGACAGTTTACAAATTAAACAGCGAATTCAACTTTGTAGACAAACCCAGTGATTGGGTGACAATAGTTTGCACCTTAGAATAATCTCAGTTATCTTGAGCAAAGTTTTTACTGTAACCCACTTTAAAGTTTGTTTTACCATTATTACTGTATTAGACATATTTAGCATATAAATAGTTTAAAACTGGTTCTTTTTTTTAATGTTGCAAATGGTTTAATCATTAATTGTGCTGTTGAATACTTGAAATGTATGTTTCAGTAAAATACAATAAAAATGTACTGTTCTGTAAAAAAAAAAAAAAAACGGTTAAGGTGTTGGGCTACTAAGCGAGAGGTTATGAGTTCAAACCTTGTCCGGTACTTAACTTCTTTATTTAAAAACAATATCGAAGTGTCTTACTTAACGAATTTTATTCGTTTGAATGCAATTTTTTGAAATTTCTAGTGCTTTGTCTCTTCATTAACCCTTTCGCTGCTGCAGACACGTGCTCCCCGCATTCCGCGCTATGCGCGATTTTGTCATCACTGCACTGCTCGCTTGTGCAGACACATGGTGTTCCCACTCCTTTGACTCACTTGTCATTCGATTTCACAAAACCTATTCGGCCCAAAAATTTGATTTTTACACATTTTCTTGACTGATACCTTCCCCTCATAAATGACTTAATTTTGTTTCGATGTTCAACGCAGTTATTGTGCAGCATTAAATGTAGTAAACCATTGCACGAAATTTTGAAGAGTCTGCAGAGGTAAAAGTCCATAGAGTATACTTTCCGTATGGTTGGTTTTAGTTGCCACAATGTTGAGAATGAAATGTGGACAAGATACCTAAATTTCATATAAAAATTAATGTATAACAATATCTCATTTAATTTAAGTACCACATAGGTGTCGTATGTAATATTGAGAAATATTCCGTCTTTCGCGTCTGTAATAAAAGTTTTATTTACACCGGGCGCGTTTGGCTCTGCCTCGACTCTGTTCGGTGCTTCTCCGAAGTACTCCTCGGAAAAGCGCGAGGTTCCATTGAGTACTGCGGCGTAACATATTCCGGGTCAGCACAGCTCTCTCCATTTCAGCAAAATCGTCGTATCTGCGCTGTTTACCCTTCGCTGTTTGGTTGGTTGGTCGGTTTAGGGGAAGGGACCAGACAGCTACTTAAACCTAACTAACCTAAGGACGACACACACATACATGCCCGAGGCAGGATTCGAACCTGCGACCGTAGCGGTCGCGCGGTTCCAGACTGATGCGCCTAGAACCGCTCAGCCACTCCGGCCGGCCGGATGACGGAGGGATGGGGACGGAAGTTGGCCGTGCCCTTTCGAAGTAATCATCCCGGCATTTGCTTGAAGCGATTTAGGGAAATCACGAAAAACCTAAATCAGGATGGCCGCACGGGGTTTTGAACCGCCGTCCTCCCGAATGCGAGTCCAGTGTCCTTCGCTATTTGTTCGTTGCATGAAGGACGTTCACGGGTCCAGTGGAAATCTGAAGTCACATGCCTCTTCGAGGGATGATAATTCTCAGTGTAGATTATGCAGTCTCGTAAGTGACGGATACTGCAGATACCTTGAAGAAAGAATGTAAAGATTGCGATAACGAAAGAACAAAAACTTGCAACAATCGACATACGGGATACATAGCTGTGTACGTCAAGAAGCACATTGTGCTAAATTCGCTGGCATGGAGCACGTGAAGAAATTTGCGGTACGAATAGTAAAATTTCTGAAGTAGCGCACATTATTCCACTGTAAGTGGCAACAGTTTTCGATGGAACTGAACGAGGAGTGTGGATACTTTATATACACTCCTGGAAATGGAAAAAAGAACACTTTTTACACCTGTGTCAGACCCACCATACTTGCTCCAGACACTGCGAGAGGGCTGTACAAGCAATGATCACACGCACGGCACAGCGGACACACCAGGAACCGCGGTGTTGGCCGTCGAATGGCGCTAGCTGCGCAGCATTTGTGCACCGCCGCCGTCAGTGTCAGCCAGTTTGCCGTGGCATACGGAGCTCCATCGCAGTCTTTAACACTGGTAGCATGCCGCGACAGCGTGGACGTGAACCGTATGTGCAGTTGATGGACTTTGAGCGAGGGCGTATAGTGGGCATGCGGGAGGCCGGGTGGACGTACCGCCGAATTGCTCAACACGTGGGGCGTGAGGTCTCCACAGTACATCGATGTTGTCGCCAGTGGTCGGCGGAAGGTGCACGTGCCCGTCGACCTGGGACCGGACCGCAGCGACGCACGGATGCACGCCAAGACCGTAGGATCCTACGCAGTGCCGTAGGGGACCGCACCGCCACTTCCCAGCAAATTAGGGACACTGTTGCTCCTGGGGTATCGGCGAGGACCATTCTCAACCGTCTCCATGACGCTGGGCTACGGTCCCGCACACCGTTAGGCCGTCTTCCGCTCACGCCCCAACATCGTGCAGCCCGCCTCCAGTGGTGTCGCGACAGGCGTGAATGGAGGGACGAATGGAGACGTGTCGTCTTCAGCGATAAGAGTCGCTTCTGCCTTGGTGCCAATGATGGTCGTATGCGTGTTTGGCGCCGTGCAGGTGAGCGCCACAATCAGGACTGCATACGACCGAGGCACACAGGGCCAACACCCGGCATCATGGTGTGGGGAGCGATCTCCTACACTGGCCGTACACCACTGGTGATCGTCGAGGGGACACTGAATAGTGCACGGTACATCCAAACCGTCATCGAACCCATCGTTCTACCATTCCTAGACCGGCAAGGGAACTTGCTGTTCCAACAGGACAATGCACGTCCGCATGTATCCCGTGCTACCCAACGTGCTCTAAAAGGTGTAAGTCAACTACCCTGGCCAGCAAGATCTCCGGATCTGTCCCCCATTGAGCATGTTTGGGACTGGATGAAGCGTCGTCTCACGCGATCTGCACGTCCAGCACGAACGCTGGTCCAACTGAGGCGCCAGGTGGAAATGGCATGGTAAGCCGTTCCACAGGACTACATCCAGCAGCTCTACGATCGTCTCCATGGGAGAATAGCAGCCTGTATTGCTGCGAAAGGTGGATATACACTGTACTAGTGCCGACATTGTGCATGCTCTGTTGCCTGTGTCTATGTGCCTGTGGTTCTGTCAGTGTGATCATGTGATGTATCTGACCCCAGGAATGTGTCAATAAAGTTTCCCCTTCCTGGGACAATGAATTCACGGTGTTCTTATTTCAATTTCCAGGAGTGTATTACTGCAACATACGTTGGTTAAGTCAAAGAGCATGCCTGGGGTGGTTTTTCTATTTAAAACTCGCCATTGCTGAATTTGTGAAATAAAAAGGAGTGCAGGAACGGAAATCACAAAACAGATTACAGACCTCGCGTTTTAGGTGAAGTTGACAGCACAGTGCCCATAGTAAGACATTGCAAGGTAGCAGCAACTTCATTTTGATTTGAGGGGGATGCATTTAAAAAGAATATCGGGTAGTAGAAGGGACACATTCTGATAACCGCAGTCCAGTTCTCTAAGCTGACTGGCATTAAAGAAAACGCAAGGCCCAATGAATTCATTGTGACGTTGAAAGAACTACAATAGTAGTTTCCCAAATATTTCGGGGACACTGACGATCTTACATCTGTTTTCAAGCTGTTTCCGAGACCGTCTGCAGTTGTGCAGATGTCACTGATTGATATGCAAGTTAATTCCCGTTTTAAAGACAAATCCATTTAACGTTAAAACTGAACAAGACGCTTACATTGCTTTCCTCAGGTAGACATTCCACGTCTCCATAATGAGATGCTGAAGTGCTACAGTATTTCGACCGACATATATGTGTGAAAGACGCTTGTTCGATTATGAGACTAAAAATTTACGATTACATAGCAACCTGAATGCCAAACTCTGCGAAATTGTCTGCGTCTGTCCGTTTGCCGTCAGTCTGTTTCATAAAAAGTATATTACGTCTTCAGCGCGCCAAAAATAATAATATAATACTGAAAATTTGCTTTGTTTTTTGATCTACGTCTCTGAGAAAAGTGGGATACAAAACGGAGTCGTATACAGTGCGACTGCATTGCCACTTAAACGCGGCACGTTCGCAGTCTCCCCCTCCGTAAGTTAAGACATCATGGCGTAGCGGTGGGGGAAAATTGTCAGGGCACGGTAGGCTAGCCGAATTCTTGACCACGCCTGCTGTAGAGGAAGGTGCTGAAGGCAATTTCCAAAATAGTATATCTGTGAAATGCATGTTTAACTGCTTCTACGTTTCGTATTGGTGCCAATTGCAGTTTAAGTGTAAGTTTTAAATTTCAGTCTATTGTGTCTAATTTGTAAAGATTTCGGTTAAAATTTTGGTGTGTGGCGACAACAACTGTTCTCGTTTCCTTAAAGTACCCACTGGGCCTAACTACCTTCCACAAGTTTTTTTTTTTTTTTTAATTTTGCCCACTGGAGGCGATTAAGGTTTGTTCTAATTTATTTGCTTCAATAAAAGTTATTAAGTGTAACCCACTCAATCAACCAGAAATTCCACTCTCCTGCTACTCTCTTACAATTTCCCGGCCGGTGAGGTAGACTTTTGAAACTTTGAACATAGCTCAGAGCTGGATGGCAGTGCAATATAAACTACTCTCTTCCCCGGTCTGTGGCGCAGGGGACTTTGTGTACCTGTGTCCCCGTGTGTGCTCGAATCTCGCTAATTTTTACTTTCACGGTTGCGTAGTACGAACGAACATTTTGAGATTTGAAATTGACATATACCATAAATTTACTACCTGTCTCTATTCTAATCTCGGCCGCTACGGTCGCAGGTTCGAGTCCTGCCTCGGGCATGGATGTGTGTGATGTCCTTAGGTTAGCTAGGTTTAACTAGTTCTAAATTCTAGGGGACTAATAACCTCAGAAGTTGAGTCCCATAGTGCTCAGAGCCATTTTATTCTAATCTCATCAAAATAACTGAAACTGTTTGAGAGAGATACATGCAAGACTAACAAGCACAAAATAATTATTTAAACAAAAATTAATTTTTATGTCAACGGATTTAAATTGGACTGAAAAGAATATAATAATTTCTCCCCCCACACAGATAGTCCTTAAAATGTACTTGTAAATTTTTAATAGCTAAGAAAATACCCGCAATATTTAAAACGAGAAACCTTGGGCACATGCCATACGTAACTGATACATGAATAGTTTACCTTCTTACTGTTCTTTATTACACACGGTTTTCGTTTTATATCATGGCTATTAAAAATTCACAACCACAAATTTTGAGAACTGTCTGGGGAAATGCCTTCTTCGGTCGCCCGTAAGAACACTGCGGAATTTCAGCGCTGGGTTTTGCAGTTCTGACCTCCGTGGCAGAGGTGTCAACAGAAGGCGTGAAATGTAGGAAACACGTCCACTGTGACGTTGGATAGGATTGTGGTGGAGCTCGGTGCCAGTGTGACATTAATAGCCTGCCCTACGACCCACATGAACTTCTCATCTTTGGACTCTTTTTCACCGAAAGTGGCGAGCAGGGCACCTGGCTTTTGCACGATTACAGTGGAAGATTGTAGGCACTTTTGGATCAAATTTCATTCTTACGTGTCGCAATGGGAGACAATTACAGAGCGTTTAAAAAGTAGCCCTTTAATTATGTTGCACAGTCCAGACGGAAATTTTAAGTAACAAGTATTAAAATATAGTATTTTAATAAAAATAACATACTATCGTTTTAATTACTTAACCCATGAAAATAAAAGTTAATGCAGATATACCTTGTTGTTAAATGAAAAACATTGTATACATCAATACTAGTGTTCAATCTCTAAGAGTAAACATGTGTTTTATTTAGTATCTTCCGTTTCGCACTTTTATTTTTTTTCGTGTGAGAGATAATTGAAAATAAAATATTTAATTTCTATAAAATAATTATGAACGTACACTCAGTGATGATAAATAAAGGATTTTAGCAAAGGTAAACAAAACGATGTTGCCACTGGCAATATCGTAGATATAAAACTTTAGCGTCGAATATGTTAGTAAGGTATGCATGTTTAGTGTTTAACGGCGCTCGGATGCCTTCTAATCCTTAAAGGCAATTTTTTCACGCTTTCTTACGAAGTGCGTCGTACCGCTTAAACAAACTGATGCCCAGCCGCAAACCTTCAAATCCTACGATGAAAATCGATAACTGCGCCTTATGGGTTACGAAAGACCACTAAAAATTGATTGCATGGTTTATGACCGTGGACTGCATTGTGTTCACTGTTAATCTGCCTTTCTTTCATCCGGCACATCAGGTGTAAGTTCACTAACAATGTAAGGACAATATTTTGATAAATAACTGCCCCGTATCTTCAGAGGCAAAAGTCACAAACACACTGGTGTGTAGAATTTAAGGACGAAAGTAACTTTCTTATAAAGTGTCCCTGCCAAGTAAGATAGCTCGATGAATCTTACGCCGTACACAAAATAAACCGCTACAGAATACTGCAGAAGACAATTGAAAGAAACACGAACAGAAATTTCCCGTTTATTAAAACAAAAAATTACACTGAATCATCTGTATTTATGATTGTCCCCTGGACACTGCAGAAGACTGGGCACGGATTTTAAAAGATTTTGTGATCACCACGGACTGCAATGCATGCCCTGCGACGTACTCCCATGCTGGCCACAAGGTTTTTAATGAGTTGTTACGGTAGGGTGCTCTATTCCTCCACCAGTGCGGGTGACAACTACTGGAAGGTCACTTGTGCGCAGACGTACTACGGTACGTCTTCCCAGAGCATCCCACAAATCGGTACTAGTGGGCCATCCACTTCACTGCTGTTGTTCTGGTCGCGGTGAAAACACTAGTACAGGCAGAACATTCTCACTTGTCTGGTGTGTTAATACGTGTGTTTCAATCACTGAAAAATGCATTGCCAATAATCTTTTATCTCCACTTTCGAGTGGGTATACATCCCTTGGAAAGCATGTCTGGTCATATGTCCACATGACACCTTCTTTGCTCTTTATTCTGTCACGGGTCGTTTCCTGCAGTCTGACACCATTTAGCAAAATGTCCTTGTACACTACTGGCCATTAAAATTGCTAAACCAAGAAGAAATGCAGATGATAAACGGGTATTCATTGGACAATTATATTATACTAGAAGTGACATGTGATTACATTTTCACGCAATTTGGGTGCTTAGATCCTGAGAAATTAGTACCCACAACAACCACCTCTGGCCGTAATAACGGCCTTGATACGCCTGGGCATTGAGTCAAACAGAGCTTGAATGGCGTGTACAGATACAGCTGCCCATGCAGCTTCAACATGATTCCACAGTTCAGTGACTGGCGTATTGTGACGAGCCAGTTGCTCGCCCACCATTGACCATACGTTTTCAGTTGGTGAGAGATCTCGAGAATGTGCTGGCTAGGGCAGCAGTCGAACATTATCTGTATCCAGAAAGGCCCATACAGGACCTGCAACATGCGGTCGTGAATTATCCTGTTGAAATGTAGGGCTTCGAAGGAACGAATGAAGGGTAGAGCGATGGCTCGAAACACATCTGAAATGTAACGTCCACTGTTCAAAGTGCCGTCAATGCGAACAAGAGATGACCAAGACGTGTAACCAGTGGCATCCCATACCATCACGCCGGGTGATATGCCAGTATGGCGATGACGAATACACGCTTCCGATGTGCGTTCACCGCGATGTCGCCAAACACGGATTTGACAATCTTGATGCTGTAAACAGAACCTGGATTCATCCAAAAAAAATGACGTTTTACCATTCGTGCACCCAGGTTCGTCGTTGAGTACACCATCGCAGGCGCTCCTGTCTGCGATACAGCGTGAAGGGCAACCGCAGCCATGGTCTACGAGCTGACAGTCCATGCTGCTGCAAACGTCGTCGAACTGTTCGTGCAGATGGTTGTCCTCTTGCAAATGTTCCCATCTGTTGACTCAGGTATCGAGACGTGGCTGCACGAACCGTTAGAGCCATGCGGGTAAGATGCCTGTCATCTCGACTGCTAGTGATACGAGGCCGTTGGGATCCCGTACGGCGTTCGGTATTACCCTCCTGAACCCACCGATTCCACATTCTGCTAACAGTCATTGGATCTCGACCAACGCGAGCAGCATTGTCGCGATACGATAAACCGCAATCGCGATACGCTACAATCCGACCTTTATCAAAGTCGGGAACGTGATGGTACGCATTTCTCCTCCTTACACGAGGCATCACAACAACGTTTCACCAGGCAACGCCGGTCAACTGCTGTTTGTGTATGAAAAATCGGTTGGAAACTTTCCTCATGTCAGCACGTTGTAGGTGTCGCCACCGGCGCCAACCTTGTGTGAATGCTCTGAAAAGCTAATCATTTGCATATCACAGCATCCTCTTCCTGTCGGTTAAATTTCGCGTCTGTAGCACGTCAGGTTCGTGGTGTAGCAATTTTTATGGCAAGTAGTGTATATGAGAGCGTGCAGAAAAGTAATGCCTCCCAATTTCTTATTCTGTCGTCAACATCGGTTGAGGTATTACATGTCATGTAAATTACACCTTCGACTTTCCGGTTTCGCTGGCGCAAGCTGCAACTGTCTGTCGTTAGAGGGCTCCGAATTGTAGCGCGTAACGTGGCTGCGTGTAACGCAGCTATGTCAGGAGTACATTCGGCGAATATACTCAGCTGTCAAGGGCTCCTCTACTTGCACTGTTCGATGCGGTCGCGCATTTTCATTGATAAAAATGCAGTCAGGGCCGAATGCACTGCTGAAGAGACTCACAGCATCACAGTAAAGCAGACCGGTGAGTGCCTCGCGGTCAAAGACGTGGTGATCAGTAGGCCATAACCCCTGGAACAGCAAAACGATCACGTTCTACAGTGTTCCTGGGTGCTGTTTCTGTGTTGAAACCTCTCACCATATGAGGGTACATCCAGCAATGTGCCACGTCCCTACTTAATGTTTTCCGCCTTCCTGGGCTACCTTTTAAATTTATATTCCATTGCATATATTTTGATAAAAAATATGAAACTCTTCATACTTTTTAATACCGTGAAACAAGCCCACTATTCGCGTCAACTTGTTTCATAAACGAGGAGCGAGCGCAATTTGCCATTCTACTGTTTTTATAAAGAAGTCGCAACCTCAGACACGCTGTAATACTCTCGCCGGCTGCTGCATAATCTCTGAGGAGTCGTGCTTGGTGTAGCTTGTGCAGTTCAGGGCAATAGGCTTATGAGAGCCAATCTAATGCTTTTCCACCAACTTCACACCGTTGTGATTGGTTCAGAAACATGTGCGTGGTAATCTGTCTCTCTCTCCCTCTCGCTCGGTTATCCGTAAGAAAACTGTTTCTGTTACTTTTTTCTGTATGTACTGAAAAGAATAATTGGTACAGTAATTCTATTCTTAGTTATAGCAACTGCATTTATAGGATACGTTTTACCTTGAGGTCAAATATCATTTTGAGGTGCGACAGTAATTACTAATTTATTATCAGCAATTCCGTATTTAGGAACAGATTTAGTTCAAGAATCATGATAGAAGGTTGTATACATGGAAGAACCCTGGAGATACTAAAAGGTATCAGATAGATTATATAATGGTAAGACAGAGATTTAGGAAACAAGTTTTAAATTGTAAGACATTTCCAGGGGCAGATGTGGACTCTGACCACAATCTATTGGTTATGACCTGTAGATTAAAACTGAAGAAACTGCAAAAAGTTGGGAATTTAAGGAGATGGGACCTGGATAAACTGACTAAAACAGAGGTTGTACAGAGTTTCAGGGAAAGACAGGAATGGAGGAAAGAAATACAGTAGAAGAAGAATGGGTAGCTTTGGGGGATGAAGTATTGAAGGCAGCAGAGGATCAAGTAGGTAAAAAGACGAGGGCTAGTAGAAATCCTTGGGTAACAGAAGAAATATTGAATTTAATTGATGAAAGGAGAAAGTACAAAAATGCAGTAAATGAAGCAGGCAAAAAGGAATACAAACGTCTCAAAAATGAGATCGACAGGAAGTGCAAAATGGCTAAGCAGGGATGGCTAGAGGACAAATGTAAGGATGTAGAGGCTTATCTCATTAGGGGTAAGATAGATACTGCTTACAGGAAAATTAAAGAGATCTTTGGAGATAAGAGAAACACTTGTATGAAAATCAAGAGCTCAGATGGAAAGCCAGTTCTAAGCAAAAAAGGGAAAGCAGAAAGGTGGAAGGAGTATATAGAGGGTCTATACAAGGGCGATGTACTTGAGGACAATATTATGGAAATGGAAGAGGATGTAGATGAAGATGAAATGGGAGATACGATACTGCGTGAAGAGTTTGACAGAGCACTGAAGGACCTGAGTCGAAACAAGGCCCCCGGAGTAGACAACATTCCATTGGATCTACTGACGGCCTTGGGAGAGCCAGTCCTGATAAAACTCTACCATCTGGTGAGCAAGATGTATGAAACAGGCGAAATATCCTCAGACTTCAAGAAGAATATAATAATTCCAATCCCAAAGAAAGCAGGTGTTGACAGATGCGAAAATTACCGAACAAGCTGTTTAATAAGTCACAGATGCAAAATACTAACACGAATTCTTTACAGACGAATGGAAAAACTAGTAGAAGCCGACCTCGGGGAAGATCAGTTTGGATTCCGTAGAATTGTTGGAACACGTGAGGCAATACTGACCTTACGACTTATCTTAGAAGAAAGATTAAGGAAAGGCAAACCTACGTTTCTAGCATTTGTAGACTTAGAGAAAGCTTTTGACAATGTTGACTGGAATACTCTCTTTCAAATTCTGAAGGTGGCAGGGGTAAAATACATGGAGCGAAAGGCTATTTACAATTTTTACAGAAACCAGATGGCAGTTATAACAGTCGAGGGACATGAAAGGGAAGCAGTGGTTGGGAAGGGAGTGAGACAGGGTTGTAGCCTCTCCCCGATGTTATTCAATCTCTATATTGAGCAAGCAGTGAAGGAAACAAATGGAAAATTCGGGGTAGGTATTAAAATCCATGGAGAAGAAATAAAAACTTCGAGGTTCGCCGATGACATTGTAATTCTGTCAGAGACAGCAAAGGACTTGGAAGAGCAGTTGAACGGAATGGACAGTGTCTTGGAAGGAGGATATAAGATGAACATCAACAAAAGCAAATCGAGGATAATGGAATGTAGTCGAATTAAGTCGGGTGATGCTGAGGGAATTAGATTAGGAAATGAGACGCTTAAAGTAGTAAAGGAGTTTTGCTATTTGGGGAGCAAAATAACTGATGAGGGTCGAAGTAGAGAGGATGTAAAATGTAGACTGGCAATGGCAAGGAAAGCGTTTCTGAAGAAGAGAAATTTGTTGAGTATAGATTTAAGTGTCAGGAAGTCATTTCGGAAAGTATTTGTATGGAGTGTAGCCAGGTATGGAAGTGAAACATGGACGGTAAATAGTTTGGACAAGAAGAGAATAGAAGCTTTCGAAATGTGGTGCTACAGAATAATGCTGAAGATTAGATGGGTAGATCACATAACTAATGAGGAAGTATTGAATAGGATTGGGGAGAAGAGAAGTTTGTCGCACAACTTGACCAGAAGAAGGGATCGGTTGGTAGGACATGTTCTGAGGCATCAAGGGATCACCAATTTAGTATTGGAGGGCGGCGTGGAGGGTAAATATCGTAGAGGGAGACCAAGAGATGAATACACTAAGCAGATTCAGAAGGATGTAGGTTGCAGTAGGTACTGGGAGATGAAGAAGCTTGCACTGGATAGAGTAGCATGGAGAGCAGCATCAAACCAGTCTCGGGACTGAAGACCACAACAACAACAACTGAAGAGAAGTAATTTGATGGCCTGGGACGGTTTACAAATACCTAGGGGTCACCCTTGACCGTACATTAACATGTAAGACGCACTGCCTAAATACCAAGCAAAAAGTGGTAGCCAGGAGCAATAGCACACGCCAACACTGTGAGAACCTCTCCCCCTTGCATTATGTTACTCTGCCGGAGAATACCCAAGCCCAGTGTGGTTCAATTCTTGCCGTGCCAAAACTGTAGATGTCGCTCTTAATGATACTTGTCGTATCATCACCGGGTGCCTGAAGCCTACTCCTCTGGATTTACTGTACAGCCTCGCGGGAATTGCACTCCACCGACATCCGCCGAGAGGTAGCAGCAAAAAGTGAGAAGAAACAATCAAAAACTTCTGAAGCTCACCCCCTATATAGCTATCAACCAGCAAACCCACGACTAAAATCCAGAAAGAGCTACATCAGACCTGCCGAGGCTCTAGTTGGGGCGCCACAGCAATGCCGAATCGAACTGTGGCGTGCTAGGCTTACCAGTACTGTGGGATGAATTACACCAAGCGAAATACTACCACCCGGCTACACAGGGAATTGGATTACGTGGAGATCCCTCAACAGACTACGCTCGGGTGTCACGAAATGTAAGAGCATACGGGCTAAATGGGGTTTCCCAGAGGAGCCGCCACTCTGTGAGTGTGGAGAAACGCAGACGACCTTCCACCTGCCCCAGTGTACCCAATGTCCAGCAACATGCACAACATAAAACCCGCTACATGCAACGCCAAATGCAATAGAGGTCGCTAACTTCTGGGCGACAAAAGTGTAAATAATTGTCTTGTAAATATACAGGGTGCCCACTGATAGTGACCGGGCCAAATATCTCACGAAATAAGCGTCAAACGAAAAATCTACAAAGAACTAAACTCGTCTAGCTTGAAGGGGGAAACCAGATGGCGCTATGGTTGGCCCGCTAGATGCCGCTGCCATAGGTCAAACGGATATCAACTGGTTTTTTTATATAGGAACCCTCATTTTTATTACATATTCGTGTAGTACGTAAAGAAATATGAATGTTTTAGTTGGACCACTTATTTCGCTTTATGATAGATGGCGCTGTAATAGTCACAAACGTGTAAGTACGTGGTATCACGTAACATTCCGTCAGAGCGGACGGTATTTGCTTCGTGATACATTACCCGTGATAAAATGGACCGTTTACCAATTGCGGAAAAGGTCGATTTTCTGTTGATGTATGGCTATTGTGATCAAAATGTCGAACGGGCGTGTGCTGTATGGTACTCGGTATCCTGGACGACATCATTCAAGTGTCCGGACCGTTCGCCGGATAGTTGTGTTATTTAAGGAAACAGGAAGTGTTCAGGCACATGTGAAACGTCAACCACGACCTGCAACAAATGATGATGTCCAAGTAGGTGTTTTAGCTGCTGTCGCGGCTAATCCGCACATCAGTTGCAGACAAATTGCGCGAGAATCGGGAATCTCAAAAACTTCGGTGTTGAGAATGCTACATCAACATCGATTGACACGTACCTTATTTCTATGCACCAGGAATTGCATGGCGACGACTTTGAACGTCATGTACAGTTCTGTCACTGGGCATATGAGAAATTACGGGACGATGACAGATTTTTTGCACGCGTTCCATTTAGCGACGAAGCGTCATTTACCAACAGCTCTAACGTAAACCGGCATAATATGTACTATTGGGCAACGGAAAATCCACGATGGCTGCGACAAGTGGAACATCAGCGACTTTGGCGGATTAATGTATGGTGCGGCATTATGGGAGGAAGAGTAATTGGCCCCCATTTTATCGATGGAACTCTAAATGGTGCAATGTATGCTGATTTACTACCTAATGTTCATCCGATGTTACTACAAGATGTTTCACTGCATGACAGAATGGCGATGTACTTCCAACATAATGGATGCCCGGCACATAGCTCGCGTGCGGTTGAAGCGGTATTGAATAGCATATTTCATGACAGGTGGATTGGTCGTCGAAGCACCATACCACGGCCCGCACGTTTACCGGATCTGATGTCCCTGGATTTCTTTCTGTGGTGAAAGTTGAAAGATATTTGCTACCGTGATCCACCGACAACGCCTGAGAACATGCGTCATCGCTTTGTCAATGCATGTGCGAACTACTCGCTGTTGAGAGGAATGTCGTTACACGTATTGCCAAATGCATTGCGGTTGGCGGACATTATTTTGAGCATTTATTGCATTAATGTGGTATTTACAGGCAGTCACGCAGTAACAGCATGCGTTCTCAGAAATGATAAGTTCACAAAGGTACATGTATAACATTTAATTTAAAGACACCTACCTGTTACCAACTGTTCGTCTAAAATTGTGAGCCATATGTTTGTGACTATTACAGCACCATCTATCACAAAGTGAAAAAAGAGGTCCAACTAAAACATTCGTATTTCCTTACGTACTACACGAATATGTAATAAAAGATGGGGTTTCCTATTTAAGAAAACGCAGTTTATATCCGTTGGACGTATGGCAGCGCCATCTAGCGGGCCAACCATAGCGCCATCTGGTTTCCCCGTTCAAGGTGGACAAGTTTCGTTTAGTTTTTTCGTTTGACGCTTATTTCGTGAGATATTTGGCCCGATCACGATCAATGGACCACCCTGTATATACATACGACATGTAAATATTCTACATTATTTTATACATCGTAAATGCTTCTGACACGAATACACAAATAAATAAATAAATAGTGAAATTCCTTTTGTGTGTTGATGAAATCGTGTAGATCTGCATATTTCGCGAGTAGTACTGATGACATTATCTAAAAAAAATTTCCTGTTTAACGGCTCTGTTCAATAATTAATGCACTCGTTTTGTTCTGGCTCGCATTATTTTTTTATCCAACGTAATACATTCCGCTCCTCTGCAAATATGGGTGTTGTAAAATGGAGCTTCTCAGAATTCCGTGCTAACATTCACCGATCTGTTTTCTTCACAAGCATATGAAACAAATTTGTACTGCGCTCGCCTAAGTTTAAGCGCTGTGAGTGAATATTTCAAGTCAGTAACCGTTACCAGAGGGCTTTGACTGAGGAAGTGGCTATAAAGTTCCAGTTATCACAAGGAAACGGTTAGTTTTCAAATTCCAATGAAAGTCATTACATGAAACTTCCTGGCAGATTAAAACTGTGTGCCGGGCCGAGGCTCGAACTCGGGACCCTTGCCTTTCGCGGGCAAGTACTCTGGTTGGCACACAGTTTTAATCTGCCAGGAAGTTTCATAACAGCGCACACCCCGCTGCAGAGTGAAAATCTCATTCTGGAAACATCCCCCAGGCTGTGGCTTCGCCATGTCTCAACAATACCCTTTCTTCCAGGATTGCTAGTTATGCTAGGTTCGCAGGAGACCTTCTGTGAAGTTTGGCAGGTAGGAGACACGGTACTGGCAGAAATAAAGCTGTGAGGACGGGGCGTGAGTCGTTCTTGGGTACCCAATTGGTAGAGCACTTGCCCGCGAAAGGCAAAGGTCCTGATTTCGAGTCTCGGTCCGGCACACAGTTTTAATCTGCCAGGAAGTTTCATATCAGCGCACACTCCGCTGCAGAGTGAAAATCTCATTCTGGAAACATCCCCCAGGCTGTGGCTTAGCCATGTCTCAACAGTATCCTTTCTTTCAGGAGTGCTAGTTCTGCTAGGTTCGCAGGAGAGCTTCTGCAAAGTCAGCATGGTAGGAGACGAGGTACTGGCAGAAGTAAAGCTGCAAGGACGGGGCGTGAGTCGTGCTTGGGTACCCCGTTGGTGGAGCACTTTCCCGCGAAAGGCAAAGGTCCCGAATTCGAGTCTCGGTCCGGCACACAGTTTTAATCTGCCAGGAAGTTTCACATCAGCGCACACTCCGCTGCAGAGTGAAAATTTCTTTCTCGAAGTCATTACATTGTTCCAGATCGTTGCTTTTTTTTTTTTTTTTCTTCAAGATCATACGACTGAAGTGCTGTTTGTACCGCAGGCGGTCCTCATTCGTTCCCAACCCCCAACCTCCGTGTCCCCCTCCCAAACCCCTGTCGGGGACGGAGGGTGTGAGCGAAGACACTTTCATTGGACGGCAAAAAGCAGCTGGTGATCGCTTAATCAACTTTACTACTGGGAGGAGCTTCTGAGTCACAGAGTAAGGAAGCGAAGAAGTGGCCGAACCGCTCGCGAAGAGGCGCCTTGAAAGTAATCTAGAAAATGGATCTCATTCTGCGCCCGGTTCTCGGAGACCTTTCGAGTCCAGTGTCAATAGGTGTGGACGGTGGGGCACTGGGCGGAGTGATTTCACAGAGGCGGATAATGAGGCCGCCTCAAGCCAGCGATCTTTGAGAGCGGAGCGGCGCCCAGTCCACTCTCCGCTAATTGTGACGGAGGTAACGAGGCCAATTGTCGCGAGGCGCGGCCCAGCGCGGGGCGAGAGGTTCGCGCGACTCGGCAAAAGAACTCGCGGGCCGTCTGATTATGGCAGCTCATTAAGGGCGCCGGGAGGTGCCGCTGCGGCCTGAAGCACTGTGCGGGGCGAAATACGGGAAAGGTGAAAATGGCGGTGACTGCAAATTGGGGGGGGGGGGGACGAGGGTTATTAAGTGGAAGGCCGCGTGACGCATCAGCGCACAAGCGACGCCGCCGGAGTCCAGGGCTGCAGAAGTCAGGCGATCGATCTCCGCCGAAAGTCATCCGGTCGCGAAGCGGGGCGGCGGAAATTGGGGCTCCCTTGCGCTGCATCTCGCCCTGTAGCTGCGAATTTGGCGTACCCTGCTGCGGAACAAACATTGTTTCCCAAAAGGATGCGTCCGATTCCACGACATCATCTATACAGAGTGTTCAAATGAAAAGGTACGAAATGTAATAACAAACAAACCTGTTTAAATCTGCATGTGTCGCTTTGGGACTACGTTATGAAATAGCTAGGGACGTGAATGTATTGTGTGGAGTAACTGTGTCAGCGCCCCATGTTCTCTACTACACTCGTGCTCATAAATTAAGGATAACTGCAGAATGTGGTGGCACACAACGTGACATTACACACAACTGGCGCTAATAGCATAGGCACATAGGGAACACACTCGACGCAGATCTGTAAGTCCTCGGTATTGGTGATAAGTTGAGAAAACCGTCCCGAAACACATGTGCTACAAAACGCCACTGTTTCCTGCGCATGTACCCCGACATCAATATGAGATATGATCACCATGCACACATACACAGGCCGCACAACGGGTTGGCATACTCTGGTTCAGGTGGTCGAGCAGCTCCTGGGGTATAGCCTCCCATTCTTGCACCAGTGCGTGTCGGAGCTCCTGAAGTGTCCTAGGGGTTTGAAGATGTGCAGCGATACGTCGACCGAGAGCATAGCCGATGTGCTCGATGGGGTTTAGGTCTAGAGAACAGGCAGGCCACTCCATTAGCCTGACATCTTCTGTTTCAAGGCACTCCTCCACGATGACAGTTCGGTGGGGCCATGCGTTATCATCCATCAGGAGGAAGGTGGGACCCACTCCACCCCTGAAAAGCGGACATACTAAAGCAAAATGACGTCCCGAAAAACCTGACCTGTTACAGTTCATCTGTCAAAGACATGCAGGGGTGTACGTGCACCAATCATAATGCCACCCCACACCATCAAACCATGACCTCCAAAAAGGTCCATTTCAAGGACATTAAGGGGTTGGTATCTGGTTCCTGGTTCACGGCAGATGAAAACCCGGCGAGAATCACTGTTCAGACTATACCTGGACTCGTTCGTGAACATAACCTGGACCACTGTAACAATGACAATGGACTGTGTTCTTCACACCAGGTTTTACGGGCTCTCCTGTGACCAGGGGTCAGTGGAATGGACCTTACAGATCTCCAGGCGAATGAACCATGTCGTCTGTAGACTGTGTGTGTGTGTGGAGACAACTGTTCCAGTGGCTGCGGTAAGGTCCCGAGCAAGGCTACCTGCAGTACTCCGTGGCCGTCTGCGAACACTGATGGTGAGATATCGCTCTTCTTGCGCTGTTATACACTGTGGGCTCCCGTACTGTAGCGCGTAGACACATTTCCTGTCTGCTGGAATCTTTGCCATAATCTTGAGATCACACTTTGTGTCACACAGAGGGGCCCGTGCTACGACATGTGTTTGACCAGCCTCCAGTCGCCCTAGTGTTCTACCCCTCACAACGTCATCAATATGTATTCTTAGAGCCAACACACAGTCACCGTTAGCAAGTCTGAAAACGTCTGCACACATACTCGCTGCACCGTACTCTGAAATGCGCCAACACACCTCTGCGTATGTGGACTGCTGCCAGCGCCACCGTGCGACGATCGAAGGTCAAATGCACCGCATGGTCACACCCCGAGGTGATTTAAACCCGCAAACCGCCTACCAGAGCGTTGTTTCACCATGTATCAGCATTATCCTTAATTTATGAGCATGAGTGTAGATGGTACACCATGGCAAACAGAGAGAGACTACACGCTGGTGCAACAGCTATGGTCATAGGGAAGCTGGACATGAGCAGAAATGATTAATGAACGCGTAAATACAGTAAACGGACATTTTACTTGTACCTCCCTCCAAGAGTTGCAAAAAACTTCAGAAAACAAAAAACAACAAGTCTACTTATCACAAGAAGCAGACATAAGCGCGTCGTGCAGTGTGAGGCTTCCGCTACTGACACGCGACCGAACTGTTGAAGGCTGACTAAGACTGAAGACTGTTCAAGACTGCGACTGAGAGTGGGCCGTGTAGCGCCGGTCATCCTATTTGTGGTGGCAGAGGGCGCTCGTGGTCGGAGCCCATGAAGGCATGGCTCAGATGTGCGCCCCATTGGATCCGCCGAGTCTCTGCGCGATCGCTCTCGGCGTCCGTTGGAAACGTGCATTCCCATTGCGAACTGCGGCACGCCGGTTACGGTGGTATCTATCTATAATCCCACACCCCTAAAAGATTCCTTACTATGCTCTCAGTAGGTAAGGTGATCCTCATCATCTTTTTCAGCATCTAAGGTTTGATACTCATCGAATTCATCGAGCACAGAGAAACCATGAACAGTGACGTGTACTGTGAGATATTTCATAGCCTACTCAGGTCCACACAATGAGCAAACGGCCTGAGCTGCTCTGGGACGGAGTCATTCTGCTCCACAATAACGCGCGTCCACACGTCTCCAAAGTCACACGATAAAGAGCAAGTGGGAGCGGCTTGGGCATCCGCCCTACAACCTGGACTTTCATGTGTTTGGTTCGGAAAAAAAGAAAAAACACACACACATCTCAAAAGGATGCGTTTCAGCTCGGACGACGAACTGAAATCGGGACAAACTGCAGTAAAAGATTTCTACATCTACATCTACATTTATACTGCGCAAGCCACCCAACGGTGTGTGGCGGAAGGCACTTTACGTGCCACTGTCATTACCCCCCTTTCCTGTTCCAGTCGCGTATGGTTCGCGGGAAGAACGACTGCCGGAAAGCCTCCGTGCGCGCTCTAATCTCTCGTGATCTCGGGAGGTATAAGTAGGGGGAAGCAATATATTCGATACCTCATCCAGAAACGCACCCTCTCGAAACCTGGACAGCAAGCTACACCGCGATGCAGAGCGTCTCTTTTGCAGAGTCTACCACTTGAGTTCGCTAAACATCTCCGTAACGCTATCACGCTTACCAAATAACCCTGTGACGAAACGCGCCGCTCTTCTTTGGATCTTCTCTATCTCCTCTGTCAACCCGACCTGGTACGGATCCCATACTGATGAGCAATACTCAAGTATAGGTCGAACGAGCGTTTTGTAAGCCACCTCCTTTGTTGATGGACTACATTTTCTAAGGACTCTCCCAATGAATCTCAACCTGGTACCCGCCTTACCAACCATTAATCTTATATGATCATTCCACTTCAAATCGTTCCATACGCATCCTCCCAGATATTTTACAGAAGTAACTGCTACCAGTGTTTGTTCCGCTATCATATAATCATACAATAAAGGATCCTTCCTTCTATGTATTCGCAATACATTACATTTGTCTATGTTAAGGATGTTGCCACTCCCTGCACCAAGTGCCTATCCGCTGCAGATCTTCCTGCATTTCGCTACAATGTTCTAATGCTACAACTTCTCTGTAGACTACAGCATCATCCGCGAAAAGCCGCATGGAACTTCCGACTCTGTCTACTAGGTCATTTATATATATTGTGAAAAGCAATGGTCCCATAACACTCCCCTGTGGCACGCCAGAGGTTACTTTAACGTCTGTAGACGTCTCTCCTTTGAGAACAACACGCTGTGTTATGTTTGCTAAAAACTCTTCAATCCAGCCACACAGTTGGTCTGATACTCCGTAGGCTCTTACTTTGTTTATCAGGCGACAGTGTGGAACTGTATCGAACGCCTTCCGGAAGTCAAGGAAAATGGCATCTAACTGGGAGCCTGTCTCTAATATTTTCCGGGTCTCATGAACAAATAAAGCAAGTTGGGTCTCACACGATCGCTGTTTCCGGAATCCATGTTGAATCCTATAGAGTACATTCTGGTTTCCAGAAATGACATGATACGCGAGCAAAAAACACGTTCTAAAATTCTACAACAGATCGATGTCAGAGATATAGGCCTATAGTTTTGCGCATCTGCTCGACGACCCTTCTTGAAAACTGGAACTACCTGTGCTCTTTTCCAATCATTTGGAATCTTCCGTTCCTCTAGAGACTTGCAGTAAACGGCTGTTAGAAGGGGGGCAAGTTCTTTCGCGTACTCTGTGTAGAATCGAATTGGTATCCCGTCAGGTCCAGTGGACTTTCCTCTGTTGAGTGATTTCAGTCGCTTTTCTATTCCTTGGAGACTTATTTCGATGTGAGCTATTATTTTGTTCGTGCGAGGATTTAGGGAAGGAACTGCAGTGCGGTCATCCTCTGTGAAGGAAGGAGTAGAAAAGGTCAGACAGACATACGGCCGCAAATGCACTCCAGGGCGCCATTTGAAGGTAGAGATAAAAGAACTTTCGCAGCGTTTGTTTCAGTGGCTGAAAAAAGACGCGTAAACACATCAGGCAGGTGAAAATGTTCTGCTTTTAGTAGTGTTTTAGCTCCACACTCAACAGTTCAGTAATTTTGCCCGTGACTGCTGCGCACTGACACATCGGTATGCGGGCTTTCAAATTAATAAATGAAATGATGTTGGTATGACCCTCAACTAAGCACCCACAGACTCCCGGCCTGTCTTCAAACCAACGCACACTCACAAACAGCCGGCCGAGGGGGCCGAGCAGTTCTAGGCGCTACAGTCTGGAACCGCGCGACCGCTCCGGTTGCAGGTTCGAATCCTGCCTAGGGCATGGATGTGTATGATGTCCTTAGGTTAGTTAGGTTTAAATAGCTCTAAGTGACTGATGACCCCAGAAGTTAAGTCCCATAGTGCTCAGAGCCATTTGAACCATTTGAACTCACCAACATAATGAAACTCATTCGTAATACTGGATCCACATTTGAATAACTGAAATTAAATAAATATTCCTACGGCTGGACCATAAACACGCTCTAAGACACATTATTAAATACATAAACAATTAAATAAACACATATCAAAGGGAAAGGAGCAAAAGGTAGGCCAGTAGCCTAATGTCTCTGTGCTTTCTAAAACACAGTAAATATTTAACCAATTTCTTCATGAATAGTATATATCGGATACAAACAAAGACATAGATGAATAAATATATTTATAAGCATGCTGCTACCGTTTCTTCGTGTAACTGTGGAGTACTTATGGCCTGACGCGATCGATAGTAATCGGCCACTTTGACGTCCAATAACTCATGTACTATTTAAGTTACATACCTGTAATTCATACTAATTTTGGTTTATACTAATAGATCTCTAAAGACACGGCGATCGACAAAATCAGATGAAGCGTTTATATTTTGGAAATTCGTTGCTGGGTGTTACTAGTATAATTTACAGTTAAATACTAAACTTTAAATTAATAAAGATATTGAAAGTCTGATTACAGTATCACAATCGTCGTGCAAATAATAGTAATGTGCATGTTTGTTTTTGAGGTATCAAGATTCATCTGGCTACTATTAATTTCTGTACGAACTGTGAAGTCCGCAGCTCGTGGTCGTGCGGTAGCGTTCTCGCTTCCCACGCCCGGGTTCCCGGGTTCGATTCCCGGCGGGGTCAGGGATTTTCTCTGCCTCGTGATGACTGGGTGTTGTGTGATGTCCATAGGTTAGTTAGGTTTAAGTAGTTCTAAGTTCTAGGGGACTGATGACCATAGATGTTAAGTCCAATAGTGCTCAGAGCCACGAACTGTGAAGTGTCTGCTATTATGGTTTCACAAAGTCCGCCATCTTTGGTAGTCCCGGCATAGACATCTCCTTCACCGACACAAAGCACTGTCCTCGTCACAGCGGAATTGCCAGCCACGCGGCTGGACCATGCGCTGGGGCTGGGGCTACCCCTCTCGTCCGGCTAACGTTTGCCACCACGTGTTTGCTGCCGGGACCGGCTGGCCACGAGGTCAGTGCGGCCACGTCAACTCAGAATATTTTCAGGGCGCCACAACTCGCCCGTCACCTCACAGGTACTAGCGGGCCATCCACTAGACTGCTGATGTTCTGGTCGTGGAGAAAATTACTTCCCTCTTGAATTTGGAGCTAAAACAGTAGTACAGGCAGAACATTCTCACTTGTCTGGTGTGTTCATACGTGTGCTTTCAATCACTGAAACATACATTGCCAAAAATCTTTTATCTACATTTTCAAGTGGGTATACATCCCTTGGAACGTTTGTCTGGTCATATGTCAACATGACACCTTCTTTGCTCTTTATTCTGTCACGGGTCGTTTCCTGCAGTCTGACACCTTCTAGCAAACTATCCTTGTATACGAGAGTGTGCAGAAAAGTAATGCCTCCCAATTTCTTATTCTGTCGTCAACATCGGTTGAGGTATTACATGTAATGCAAATTACTCCTTCGACTTTCCGGTTTCGCTGGCGGAAGCTGCAACCGTTTGTAGTTAGAGGGCTCTGAATTGTAGTGCGTAATGGAGAGCCTGTATACAGAGAGAGTGGCCATAGGTGAAGTTGCCCGTGATTGGTTGATTAGCTTTGGCGCCATTTTTCTGCCAAACGTCTCTCGCGTTTCCTATGTTCGCCGTGCTTTTGAGTTGAATTCAAGTTCAGAGGACTTTTGGAAACGATTGAAAGGTATTTGAATTATTGAGAGACTTGTTATGCGTTGTGCATGTATGTTCGATTTAGTTGTATATCGTTTTTTAAGCTCTTATTTCTTTAACAGTTCGTGCCTACTGGTAGCATCACAAGCTTTTCTAAAGCCAATATCTGACAGTCCTTGCTGGAAACGGAAAGTTCCTGTAATTGTTGTGCCATGCTCATTCGACTGTATAGCGTCAAACATAATTTCGTTCCGAATCACAACACAAGGCATTATCTTGGTTTCAGTATTATTGCCTGACTGTTGACGCAGGCAAGTTGTAAGCACGTTTTCCGTAGTTGTCGTGGTTGCTGAAACATTATTGTAAGTACTCTTGAAGACAGGTTTTAATAGGCCTACTTACTGTGGGGTAGAAGGGATACGGTAGTTTTCTTGTTATATTTGTATATTTGGTCGTTATTACAGTAGCCTACATTTAACATTACCTTTGTAATCTTTTTCGTTTGTTATCTACGAGAGGTAGTCTTATATATATAAGACTACCTCTCGTATATATATATATATATATATATATATATATATATATATATATATATATATATGAAAGAAAGTCGTAAGCAGTTGTTTACTTGTGACATGCAAAAAGTTTGAAGTCGTGACAAGAAGTACTAATACGTCTTACACTTTTTGCATGTCACAAGTAAACAACTGCTTACGACTTTCATTCATTTGACGTAATACAGGTACGTTAAATCTTTAGCGTTATGCACTTCCGATACAAAACGAATGCTATACACTATTTTTTTTATTTACGTTACTTTCATTGCAATATGTCTAGTAAACGAACTTTAAAGGAGGTAAATGCAAGTAACGAATAATTTTTACAGCCACTGTATCAAATTTCCCTGTGCTGTACGTAGTAGGCTACTATGAGTATATTATAGCTGTAAAGAATGGCATTTAACGAATGATTTCGCCATATTGTCTTGTGCTTTTGATTCGGTGAGTGTGTACTCCACTACTCCACTACTGGCCATTCAAAAGTCCCGCCCGCAGTTTGGCAGAAAATGGCCGCCGTATCGTCCGGTTGGCCACTCTCTCCCTATCAGGCTCTCTAGTGCGTGTGTAACGCAGCTGCGTCGGTGCGTGAGACACCATCAGAAAACTGAAATCACAAATTTAAAGACTCTGTCCACATGCAGAGCACCATCTCCTTCAGTATGACAATGCCCAGACCATCCACGAGCGCTGCGACATCTTCAACAATCGGACGTCATGCGTTCACTGTCGCCCATCATCGCCCATACAGTCGCGACTTGGTCCCATCCGATTTTCATCTGTTCTCAAAACTTAGAGAACACCTCTGATTGTTTCACTTTGATAGTGATGAAGCGGTGCAAGTACAGGTGAGGTTGTGGCTCTGTCAACAAATTCAAACTTTCTGCAGTGATGTTATCGATAAAGTGGTATCTTATGCATCCAAAACAATGTCAAACTTCCTACAGTGACGGTATCAATTAAGTGGTATCTTGTGGCTCCGTCAACAAAATCAAACTTTCTACAGTGATGGTGTCACAAAGCGGTTTCTCATTGGGGTTAATGTGTTCATATCCAGTTGGGAAATAAATATGTGACAAGAAGAATGAAGATATAGAATGTTAAACCAGTTCATTTTATTTAAAATGCTTTAAAAGTTTTCACAAAAAAAATACGGTAGCATGACTTTTCAATACGCCCTCGTAATATGATGTCACCCGCCGCGTTTTTCTATCTGTATATGAAAGTTAATCTCAGGAACTACTGCAAGGATTTTGATACCGTTTTGACTAATAGACAGACTGGTTCACCAGGAAAGTCCGTCGTGTAATTTATTACTTCCAAGTAATGATGATTGTGGAATTTAACTACTGATTGCTGCTCCTTATTTAATTGGCTTTTCGACTGACATCCGTGTCAATCAAGGGAACCATGAACTGGTCAACTAGAGAGGGGGCGGTATCTGGAAGGAAAAACAGCAATCAGTCGTCGCAACTCGAGAGAGAAGCGAAGCTTTACCAGAATCTATACATATCTACACACATTTTAAATTAGTCTCCCCCCTTACCCCCAACCCCCCCCACCCACCGTGTTTTTCTGTTCTTTATGTTCTGGCTAATATGAGAAACCAATGTGGGGATTTCGATCTGATTTTCAGTTTCAGTAATAAATAGACTGATTCACAATGAAGGTTTACATATACAATTTATAATCAGTACAGCACACAAGTCGTTCAGCGGTAGATAGTGCTACCAGTATGAATCTGGGGACGATCTCTAGGTATTGATAAAAATTACTTAAATATTGATGAAAAATAGTGCGAACAACAAATTAAAAGTATCATTGTAGTCAATAAATAGCAAGTTGGGTATATTTACTAAAAATCTGAAAGTAAAACAAAAGGTATGTCTTATTGCTTATAGCAGCTATTGCACATTGGTTTTAGTATGATGTGGTTGGTTCAAATGGCTCTGACCGCTATGGGACTTAACATCTGTGGTCATCTGTCCCCTAGAACTTAGAACTAGTTAAACCTAACTAACCTAAGGACATCATACACATCCATGCCCGAGGTAGGATTCGAACGTGCGACCGTAGCAGTCACGCAGTATGATGTGCCAGGCGCGATAAATAGGGATGCAAAAGTATTTTCTGAATGCAGGTTGGTTTTATTCAGGCTTCCAATAAACAATATAATTCCTCTGCTTGCTACAAAACCCTATTTTTCAAAATAATCTCCATTCAATGCGACGGCCCTACGCCACCTTACTGGGAGGGCCTCCACGCCCACATGGCACCAGTCTACTGGTCTACGTTAGAAGCGTCTTGCTGCATCAATAACTTCCCCATGGCCCACATACTGCCTCCAGCACAGTGCATCCTTCATTGCGCCAGACGGATGGAAGCCGGAAGGTGCGAGATCCGGGCTGTAGAGTGGAAGAGGAAGAACGGAACAATGAAGTACATTGTCACGGAGAAGTTCGTTGGTATTTTATGGCGACGAGCACGCTGAAGTCTTGTCTTCAGTAGCACAGTACACTTCAGAGTTGAGCGTTGCACCACGAGGGGGGACATCAGAATAGCCCGTTCAGAGTCCCAGAAGATCGTCGCCTTGACTCCACTGGCTGAGAGTGCAGCTTTGGACTTTTTCTTCGGGGGGAGAGTTAGTGTGGCGCCACTTAATGGATCGCCGTTTTGTGTCCGGTTCCAAGTGATGCATCCATGTTTCATCGCTTGTGACGACGTTAAACAAAAAAGTGTCACGATCAGCCTCGTAATGGGAGAAAAATTCTGGACAGATGGTTCTTCGTTGCTCTTTATGGTCTTCTGTAAAGCGGACATGTCCGAAAGAACAGACACCTCGCGGCGCCAGGAGCTGTGATACACTATTTGTAAATTGAAGATGGAGGAGGGGGAGAAGGGAAAGGAAAGGGATTACTGACAGCTGTATCGGGAATAACGAGGAATCAGCGGCGACTCCCCGGTACACATTTTCACTCGTCGCCGGTGATTCCGCGTAATTTCCCGATGCAATAATTCCTTTCCTTTCCCCCTCCGTCCGCCTTCAGTTTCCATAACACGTCATTGAGATCTCCAACTGGTGGACGAGTGTGTCAGCACCACCAACAGAGACGTCCATTTGACTAACGAGGTGTTTGTTTGTGATCCGTCGATCACCTAGAATGAGTGTGTCCGCGTGCTCCAGCATTGCAGGGGCCACAGCTGCGTGCAGCCGCTCGTAAACCTCGCCCAACGCCTCGCCGTTCTTTTGTTCACTGCAGGACCCCGTAGACAGTCTGCATGCGCCTGTAAATATCTGCAATGCCGTGATTTTCCTTCAAAATAAACTCAATGACAGCTAACCACTTGGAGCACTCCTCCGCTACGGATGTCATTTTGTAGGCTGCTTCTAGCGCGCCACCTATCTGAACTTCAAGACATTACAGGCCCTTAGGCTGGAATATTCCACGATCTCCCACACCAAAAGCCTGAATTTTTCAGCTCAAATGGGCCGAGAAAAAAGTGTTGCGTTCCTTATTGAATGCTCTTCGTATAATGAAGGTCAGAATTTATCTATTCTCATGAATGTTTAACAGTATGTAAATTATTAATTAGAAATAAGAGAAAAAGAACTATAATTAAGAGTGGAGAATATATCCCATTCCATAAAGCCGGCCGAAGTGGCCGTGCGGTTCTAGGCGCTGCAGTCTGGAGCCGCGAGACCGCTACGGTCGCAGGTTCGAATCCTGCCGGCATGGATGTGTGTGATGTCCTTAGGTTAGTTAGGTTTAACTATTTCTAAGTTCTAGGGGACTAATGACCTCAGCAGTTGAGTCCCATAGTGCTCAGAGCCATTTGAACCATTTTTTATGTTTCTGTCTATTTATGTGCCGGCCGGAGTGGCCGTGCGGTTCTAGGCGCTACAGTCTAAAACCGAGCGATCGCTACGGTCGCAGGTTCGAATCCTGTCTCGGGCATGGATGTGTGTGATGTCCTTAGGTTAGTTAGGTTTAATTAGTTCTACGTCATTCAAGGAACCCACTACTTTCTACAATTGCCATCTCGTGTAATGACTACCCTGCTAAAGTGTAGAGGCGATAATCTTCATTCCTGCGAACCATCCGCGAAAGCAAATGGTTAAATGGGGTAGTTGAGGGGAGAGGGGGCGAAAGACTAGCACAGTGTGTACGCCCCGCGACATACCATACACTGGCGCAACTCTGTTTGTACAGACAGTGATCTTTACTTGACGAGCCCTGAGTTCGGGATTAATTATCACCGTGAAACCATATTACGTATCTATATTGTATTCAATAAAAATAAAAATAAGGACGCTAACATTAAGATTGCAATGGTAATTTCACTGTTAAAAACAGAGGAGAGAGTGGACAGGTGGAAAGAGTACATTGAGGACCTGTGAGAGGGAGGACTTACCAGATGACGCCATAGAAGAAGAAACTGGAGTCGACAGGGAAGAGGTAGTTGATCGAGTATTAGAATCAGAATTTAGAAGACCTTTGGAAGATTTAAACTCAGATAATGCAAAATGTGTTGATAATATTCCATCGAAATTTTTAAGTTATTGGGGGAAGTTGCAGCAAAACGGTTGTTCACATTGGTGTGTAGAATGCATGACGCTGGCAATATACCATTAGACTTTCGGAGAAAACATCATCGTCACAATTACCAAGTTGCAAGAGTCAACAGGCGCGAAAATTATCGCATCATCTGCTTGTCAGCTCATGTATCCAAGTATAACATATATAAGAATGGAGAAGTAAATAGAGTATCTGTTAGAAGACGATCAGTTTGGCTTTAGGAAAGGTAAAGGCAACAGAGAGGCTGTTCTGACGTTGCGATAGATAATGGAGGCAAAATTAAACAAAAATCAAGAAACGTTCATAGGATTTGTCGACCTGTGAAAAGCGTTCGACAACGTCAAATGGTGAGCAAAATAGAGGTAATCTATAGAGAAATACGGGTAATACACAATATGCACAAGAACCAATGCGGGAAAAATACACTCCTGGAAATGGAAAAAAGAACACATTGACACCGGTGTGTCAGACCCACCATACTTGCTCCGGACACTGCGAGAGGGCTGTACAAGCAATGATCACACGCACGGCACAGCGGACACACCAGGAACCGCGGTGTTGGCCGTCGAATGGCGCTAGCTGCGCAGCATTTGTGCACCGCCGCCGTCAGTGTCAGCCTGTTTGCCGTGGCATACGGAGCTCCATCGCAGTCTTTAACACTGGTAGCATGCCGCGACAGCGTGGACGTGAACCGTATGTGCAGTTGACGGACTTTGAGCGAGGGCGTATAGTGGGCATGCGGGAGGCCGGGTGGACGTACCGCCGAATTGCTCAACACGTGGGGCGTGAGGTCTCCACAGTACATCGATGTTGTCGCCAGTGGTCGGCGGAAGGTGCACGTGCCCGTCGACCTGGGACCGGACCGCAGCGACGCACGGATGCACGCCAAGACCGTAGGATCCTACGCAGTGCCGTAGGGGACCGCACCGCCACTTCCCAGCAAATTAGGGACACTGTTGCTCCTGGGGTATCGGCGAGGACCATTCGCAACCGTCTCCATAAAGCTGGGCTACGGTCCCGCACACCGTTAGGCCGTCTTCCGCTCACGCCCCAACATCGTGCAGCCCGCCTCCAGTGGTGTCGCGACAGGCGTGAATGGAGGGACGAATGGAGACGTGTCGTCTTCAGCGATGAGAGTCGCTTCTGCCTTGGTGCCAATGATGGTCGTATGCGTGTTTGGCGCCGTGCAGGTGAGCGCCACAATCAGGACTGCATACGACCGAGGCACACAGGGCCAACACCCGGCATCATGGTGTGGGGAGCGATCTCCTACACTGGCCGTACACCACTGGTGATCGTCGAGGGGACACTGAATAGTGCACGGTACATCCAAACCGTCATCGAACCCATCGTTCTACCATTCCTAGACCGGCAAGAGAACTTGCTGTTCCAACAGGACAATGCACGTCCGCATGTATCCCGTGCCACCCAACGTGCTCTAGAAGGTGTAAGTCAACTACCCTGGCCAGCAAGATCTCCGGATCTGTCCCCCATTGAGCATGTTTGGGACTGGATGAAGCGTCGTCTCACGCGGTCTGCACGTCCAGCACGAACGCTGGTCCAACTGAGGCGCCAGGTGGAAATGGCATGGCAAGCCGTTCCACAGGACTACATCCAGCATCTCTACGATCGTCTCCATGGGAGAATAGCAGCCTGCATTGCTGCGAAAGGTGGATATACACTGTACTAGTGCCGACATTGTGCATGCTCTGTTGCCTGTGTCTATGTGCCCGTGGTTCTGTCAGTGTGATCATGTGATGTATCTGACCCCAGGAATGTGTCAATAAAGTTTCCCCTTCCTGGGACAATGAATTCACGGTGTTCTTATTTCAATTTCCAGGAGTGTATGATTGTAAGATCAAGAACGAAGTGCATGGATTAAAACGGGTGTAAGAGAGGTTTATAGCCTTTCGCACCTGCTATTCAATCTATACGCCGAAAAAATTATGACGGACATAAAAGAAAAGTTCTACAGTGGGATTAAAATTCAAGGTGAAAGGATATCCGGAATCAACAGTCTAATGAGTACAGAATATAGATTGAGAGTAAATGTTCATGCAGTAAATCTTCAGACTGAGGCATCACGTATCTTTATTACTGACTCTATTCGCAACACATTTTATAGACACCATTCACTTAACATAATTGCAAAATTACATCATTTTATGACTTATAATTCAGTAGATAAGACGTCATAAACACTAAGATGCGTGAAAAACAATCTTCTGTTAAAACGGAGCAAAAATTACATGGACTTTAGTCATTCTGTGTTTGATAATGAGAGCATTTAACGACTTACAACCAACTTTAAAACATAATTTAAAATATTATATAAGTTTTTTATCGCTTACAGCCCCACAAAATAATAAAAGAAAATCAGTTTATCGCTTATTAAATGTTCATTGTTCCTGCAGTAAAACCAGAGCATTGTGTTTTCAGTTATGAAAGTTTTATATGCTTAACGTCAAATATATAAAAATTAATACATTCGTGAAGTAATCACGCCTTTCAAACTGTTTATTCACGGGAGTTCGATTCTTCAACTAATCGACGGTTGGTGATATGGATGCCGTTATTAGAAGTAATTTTTAAAATCAAGAACGTTTACTGTTACACAGTTGACTTAATATTATTAAGCGATCCTGACGTAAGAAAAAAACGTTTAAAAGGTAGCATACCTCCTTCTGGCAAAAGTTTTAAAAAAATAACATTCCGTATATAAAATTTTGTTTATTTGTTCATAAATGTCTTCAGGCCTGGTGAATATTGAAATCTCGGTGATACAGCTCCGTAGGACACAGCTAGAGGTTAAAATTAAAATGTTATGACTGGCCACCTCGTACTTACCTGGTGGAGTTCTCTGAGCTACACTAGAGGCACCAACGGCGTTAGCTGAAAGGTAGAATAACATTCTACAGCCCTAGGTTCTTTATTTCATTCAAGAAGAAATATTATACGCGCGTGTTGTGCATCCGTTTCATATCTCATCTACATAAGAAATTCTAGAATACGAAGTCCCCCTCCCCCATAACCCCTTCCCCACAAGAAGCCAAGAAGAGTTTTGTCATCAGAAATCTGCATCGTAATGAAGCGCTGAGGATTCAGGAAGCCCTCAAATCTAGAGCGAAAACACAGTGGAGAAATTGCTTGCTCTTATCTGAATAACAAAGCCCTATCTGCCCCTCCAGGACCATATTCCCGCTCGCCTTTTTTATTTTATTTTCCTTGATTCGACGTCAAGTTTATACGGGTAGAGCCGACGTCTTATCGAAGAAGAAAAAACGACTGCAGCTGATAGAAATCTGACGAATATTGTCGCGAGGAGAGCCGGCACCTTTATTCAGTCTGTTGACACGTAACGTAAATACAACGTGAAAGAAAACGGCGTAAAGAGTGGACCTGCAAAGGGAGAAGCTTTCTTGACACATTGTCTTGGCAAGAATACTCTTTGACAAACTGAGAGTGATATTATTCGCCAATTTAGAATAATATTCGTATCGCCTTCGAGTGTATTGTTTAACCTGGAGATGAATTATAATTATTTCAAATAATTCGCGTGTCGCAGATATTAGAATACAAGTGAATTTTAATCACATTTTCAGTAAAAGCTTATTTACATGAAATTATTGGACTAAATCACCTTCGACTGTTCCTACTACGCGAATCAGCAGACCGAACTCTGTAAGGCAATCGTCAAACTGGGAATTTCCCTAATCTCAAGCGTCAAGACCCTTGGCCGATAGCCAAAAATCTGTATACACTTTGCAAGATATTTTCAAGAGATGGATATTCATCACTGAATCCAAAATGTGAAGAAGCCGAGCCACAACAGCGGCAATATTTCACTGATTCCAAAGGTGCAAACCAGTCAACCGATGTCAGGAGAAGAAATCTTCTGCATAAATTTTTAGAACCAGTTACTTATTTACAGTGATAATCCCTACACTTACCAGTTACTTATCTCACATGATTAGTCCATAACACTTACTGCAGATAAAATACGATAGACATTTATTAACATCCTCAGCTTAAGCATGGTTAGTTGTTTGATTGGGGTGAAGGGACTGAATAGCAAGGTCATTGGTCCCATAATGTAGGATGGCAGAAAGCAAGTGAAGAAGAACACGAACAGCACAGTCCAGTCAACGTGCAAACAAAGAGGCAAACGGGACATGGGACAGCAGGACAGCAGGAAGAGGAAAGAACATGAGGGGGGCTGGAAATAGAGAGAGCAGGTGTGCCCCAGACACGCTACGAGCAGTGGGGCACCAGCACCACCACCGACCTGTCCTGACACCCATACCACAGCATTATCACGGTACAACGGGGACAACGTCAGGGGAAGAAGACACAAGAAAAGGAGAAACAAAACAGCACACCAGACCAGACAAAAATTTGGGAAAAAGGTGGGGAGAAGATGGCTGGTGTGGAGGCAAGGTCAAGGCCTCCATATCCAATGCTTAAGTTGACTAAGAGACTAATTCCAGAAGCCGTCCACTGTGGCCAAGCGGTTCTAGGCGCTTCAGTCTGGAACCACGCTGCTGCTACGGTCGCAGGTTGGAATCCTGCCTTAGGCATGGATGTGTGTAATGACCTTAGGTTAGTTAGGTTTAAGTAGTTAAAAAAATGGTTCAAATGGCTCTGAGCACTATGGGACTTAACATCTATGGTCATCAGTCCCCTAGAACTTAGAACTACTTAAACCTAACTAACCTAAGTACAGCACACAACACCCAGCCATCACGAGGCAGAGAAAATCCCTGACCCCACCGGGAATCGAACCCGGGAACCCGGGCGTGGGAAGCGAGAACGCTACCGCACGACCACGAGATGCGGGCAGTAGTTCAAAGTCTAGGGCACTGATGACCTCAGATGTTAAGTCCCATAGTGCTTGGAGCCATTTGAACCATTTTGAACTAATTCCAGAGGAAGATTCAAGGACTTACATCTAAGAGTATAAACCAGTTTCACGAAGAAAACCAAGAACAGTTGCAACCACGAAAGGGTCGTCCGCTAACACCTCAGACGTGGGAGGGCATATTTAGTGCAAAGGGTCAAAAGGCAGGGCCACTCTAGCGAATTAGGGGTCAACATCAGTGGATCCCGCAACTACAAAGGCGGCAGCAGCTCATTTTGGAGTAAGAAACCATGGTTCAACCTACTGTGGCCAGTATAAAGAGGGCAGAGGATGCAAATTCCCGCCGGGAGAGGCAGAGGTAAGAACGGCACATGGTGGCAGTCCCGTTGATGTCACAAAGTTTGTTAGACGGGCCCCAGAAGGATCAAGGGGTTGTCGCCCCCCCCCCGCCCCTCCCCCGTCCCCAGCCAAATGATCAGCAGCTTCATTGCCTGGGATACGTACGTGGCCAGGCACCCAAAGGAAATCGGCCAAATAAGCAGCATCACCAAGACAGGCGAAAAGGTCTTGGATGGCAGAGACCAAGGGGTGGTTGGAAAAAAACCGAGCGACAGCTTGAAGGCCGCCACTCATTGAGTTCGTACATAGTAAAAGTTGGGTGAGGGAGGACAGTTTAATAAAACAGAGGGCCCAATTGATGGCCATCAGTTCCGCAGTAAACACCCCAGACGAGGCAGGCAAGAGATGGTGTTACGTGCCAACAGAAGACCTGAAGGCATAACCCACATGATCAGCGGATTTAGAGTCAACGGTGTAAAAACAATGGCAGCCTGAAACTCCCCTGAACGGGTTCGGAGCAAACAGCGGAAAACGATGGAGAGGTGGAGGCTTTTGATACTCGAAAAAGATCCATCCGAATCTATGGCCGTGGCACTAACCATTGGGGGAGTGTGAGGGGGGGGGGAGGGGTTCGGGAGAAAACGTGGGGAGGAGGACAAGGAGGGCAGACGGAAGTCATGGCGGAGAGAAGTGACGCGGAGTCCACCCGAGGGCGAAAAGAATGGAATAGAATAGGAAGCGTGAGCAGGAGAAGAGCGGATAGCAATGGCATAGGAAACCAGAATCTGGGACCGCCGAATCGAAAGGGAAGGGATTCCAGCGTCAACCAGAAGACTATCGACAGAGCTAGAGCGAAAGGCACTAGTGGCTAAGTGGATACAACAATGGTGATCCGGGTTCAAGAGAAGCAACGTGGCAGGGGCTTATGGATGGTATTGCTTGTTAAAGGAAAGATAAGAATAAGCATAAGAAAGTTCTGCTATATCAAGGGATAATACTTAATTAAGAAAGAGTAAGTGATACCAAAACTTTACTGCAAACAAACTAAATCAATATGTAAGTTGTTAACATTTTAAATTACAATGTAATTGTCTAAATAGTTGGGCATCTAGAGGCCAACTCACACGTGACGACATGCTGAAAAATCGGTTAGCGCGTCACTACGCAAAACTGCTGAGCTGTTTCCTGATATCAGACTCAGATGGTATCTAGTTGTGTATTCCAAATCAGCGTCAGCACACCTTAGATGTTCAATAAGTTGTAACTTTGAGTTTGTCCCAACCATCACTTTACACGCTACTCTAGTTCTCAAATGAAGTAAACATTTTTCTGACTAGAATGATAAATTAATCCATAGTCCACAGCGCTACTGCCCCAAACAACGTCATCTTGCTGACCGACTATTGCTTCATCTACCTTAAAAACCACCATAAATCGATAGCGCTACAGCAGCATATCTACACCTCGAGAGTCTACATACGTACTCCAGCGCACACTGAGAGTGTATGGCGAAAGGCAAAAAGACTACCCCCACCCCAAGCCCCCAACCCCAATCCTTGCTAATCAATTTGCTGACGATACGTGGCAGAAGAAAGAATGCACGAAAGAATCTACTTTTAGCGTTGCGATCTTTACGCAGTCTGTATAGGGTGATTTAAAATTCCTATTACAGACTTACAGGGGTTGTAGAGGGGACTTGGATGACGTTTTGTTTAGGAAATTGTGTCAGGAAATGTACCGTTTGGATAGAAAATAAGTTTGAAACTCGAATCACTTTCCAATCTCACACTTCACACACAAGCTGAGATGAGGGCGCCTTCGTCAGTCTCTGTTGTAATTATGATATCTCATGACACTTTTGTCTGACTACGACGGCTGCGAAAAACTGATACGTTCGAAACTGGGAGGGTTGGCTGTGGAGCTCCACCGATGTACTACACTTTCGACGTTGAAGAGGGCGTCCTTCGTTACGTAGAAGAGCAACCGAGGACAAGAACTCGAAATATTTGCCCATGTTATGGTTTCTTACAGCACACAGGTCAGAGCTTGTCGTCTCGGCTGTGTGTGTACCGTGAAATGGGAGATTTGAAAGTGGTCTGATCTTCAAACTGATTTTACATCCAAACGATACAGTTCCAGACATCGGTACCTTATCAAAACTTCACCTACTAAGTCCCCTCTACAACCCCTAGCTGCCTGTAATAGGAATTTTGAATCACCGTATAAAAGACACTCAAAAAGAAATAAGCTGCAGACTATAAAATGAAACCCTCTCACTGGATCTTAATGTCATTGGCTATGGAAGGTGTGGTCACTATAAGAGCGCCAAGTCTATTTCAATTTCTCTTCGCAGTTTCCCTCAGAAACTGGTTAATATCTTCTTGCAACCACTAATAGCAGCAGGATGTAACACGAAACCGATCATGTGATTGCCTACGCCTGTAGGGCAGGTTTGAAACTGATTGTTGTTGACAAGGCGTAACACTCGTTTGCTGTCCCTTTATGTTAGCAACTTTTTACGGCCGCTATTTTTACACCGTGTTACAAGGCTGCGAATGGTAGTTACACCGTTTCTTGCAGACGTGTTGGATACTAGTGTAACTTTATTCACGGTCTATAGACATCTCCTTGCTGCCATTCCGTTACGTCTTCACTCCGACCCATCTCCAGACAACCGACTGTAGCATACACATCACTTCACTGCCACAACCTACGTCACAGTTGGAGGACCACATGGCCACCAGGTAGCAACTGTGCAGCTGCTGAAGCTCTTCTCCGCGACCGTAAAAACTGCGGTATGAGTTTGTTAGTGTTTATTTAAGGCGTTCAGGGTGTAACACCTTCCACTTCCTTCAGTATACAAAGCAATTTATCTAATGGCTATTGCCATTTTGATAAAAATTATTAATAACAGGCTATTAAAATACCCCAAAAACGCACACAGCGAATGACACGACGTAATTTCAGTCTGCGTTTCGTCTCGGGAACACAAAGAAAACTGTAATGGAAAGATTTACACAGATTAGTAATTAACATATTTGCTAAACGGAACAGCACTCTTCGAATTTATCACACTGCGTGGCGAACTCACGGGACCGCAGTGGCACACGTGGCTGTAGCTTATGCGATACATTTGCGTCCGTACGGTCCTGACAGAAATGCTCTCCAGACGCCCCACATTCAAATCTTCCGCCATCTGACTGAAGGTAGAAACCCCGTATAGCTGTGCGGAAGCGACGTGATGTCATTTCGTCAAACACTTGCCATGAACGTTAAATATCGTATGGCTTCGTTGGCTGAGATATACCACGGGCTGTGTTCAGCCGCCGATCGTTCTACTTCTTCCGTGTACACTGTCCACATTCTATGCAAGAATGTGAGAGTTGCGTCATATGTGTCTTTATAGAGTGCAGGTGAGTGCAATGGGTGCGTGTAAAATGTAGTTCCTTTGTGTTATATACTGAAGGGCCAAAGAAACTGGTATGGGCATGCGTATTCAGATACAGAGGTATGCAAACAGACAGATCACCGCGCTGCGATCGGCAACGCCTACATAACACAACAAGAGTCTGGCGCAGTTATTAGATTGGTTAATGCTGCTACAATGGCAGGTTACCAAGATTTAAATGAGTTTGAACATGGTGTTATAGTCGGCGTACGAACGATGGAACACAGCATCTCCGAGGTAGTGATGAAGTGGGAATTTTCCCGTACGACCATTTCACGAGTGTACCGTGAATATCAGGAATCCGGTAAAACATCAGATCTCCGACATCGCTGCGGCCGGAATTAGATCATGCACGAACAGGTCCAACGACGACTGAAGAGAATCGTTCAGTGACTGAAGTGCAACCCTTCCGCAAGACGCTGCAGATTTCAATGCTGGGCCATCAACAACAGTCAGCGTGCGAACCATTCAACAAAACATCATCGATGTGGGCGTTCGGAACCGAAGACCTACTCGTGTGCCCTTGATGACTGCAGCCACGCGGGATTAGCCGAACGGTCACAGGCGTTGCAGTCATGGACTGTGTGGCTGGTTCCGGCGGAGGTTCGAGTCCTCCCTCGGGCATGGGTGTGTGTGTTTGTCCTTAGGATAATTTTGGGTTAAGTAGTGCGTAAGCTTAGGGACTGATGACCTTAGCAGTTAAGTCCCATACGATTTCACACACATTTGAACATTTTGATGACTGCATGACACAAAGTTTCGCCTCGCCTGGGCCCGTCAACACCGACATTGGACTGTTGACGGCTGGAAACATACTGCCTGGTCGGACGAGTCTCGTTTCAAATTGTATTGAGCAGGTAGATGAGCACGGATATGGAGACAACCTCATGAGTACATGGACCCTGCATGTCAGCAGGAGACTGTTCATGCTGGTGGAGGCTCTGTAGTGGTGTAGGGCGTGTGCAGTTGGAGTGATATGGGACCCCTGATATGTCTAGATACGACTCTGACAGGTGACACGTACGTAAACATCCCTTCTGATCACCTGCATCCATTCACGTCCATTGTGCATTCAGACGGACTTGGGAAATTCCAGCAGGACAGTGCGACACCCCACACTCCAGAATCGCTACGGAGTGGCTCCAGGAACACTCTTTTGAGTTTGAACACTTCCGCTGGCCACCAAACTCCCCAGATATGAACATTATTGAGCATATCTGGGATGCCTTGCAACATGCTGTTCAGGAGAAATCACCACCCCCTCGTACTCTTACGGATTTATGGAAAGTCCTGCAGAATTCAAGGTGCGAGTTCCCACCAGCACTTCCTCGTGCTCGTGGGAGCCCTAGTCGATATTAGGCAGGTGTACCAGTTTCCTTGGCTCATCAGTGTATGAGGATCGTGAGAGAAGAGAGAGGACGAAAGCCGGTGCCGGCACATAGCCTGCTCCTCTCGAATAGCACCGAGGCCGCCACCGAGCTTAATTTCCGCATCCGACGGACGGATCTCCATCAACAGTGCCACATGCACTCAGCTAATGAGACAATGCGGAGAAGTTTGATATTTAATCGAGGTTATTTGCGGAATGATGTGATCAGCAGCTTCACGCTGCGACCTTTCGCCCCTTACCAGTCAGGTACTGGCAGTGAAAATTTTGGACCACCAATATTCGAAGCGGCTTACTTCCGAGTGGATCGCGACCTCACTGACACCCATTAGTGACCCCGACTACAAAGGCGGATTAACGCCTGATGACGTCCGCTGCGCTCGTTAAGCGAGTGGAAACATAGTTTTGCCATCCTTAAGATCAAAAATAGGCACTGTTGGCCTCTGAAAGCGGAATTCTCATGAAATCTTGGATGTACTACCAGCCATGCGTCTTTCACCGATTATCGTCCCACGATCAGAGAGAGTTAACTCGCGGCGTGCTTCCAGGGCCACAACACGCATGACTGTAATAAACTGTTGCTCAGGCCGAACGCCGCCGCCTAGCGGGGACATTTTGGCGTCACGTACGATCTTCAAACGGAACAAACTTCCTGTGACTTTTCGCCACTCTGCTCAGTGATACTAAAAAAGTAGCTGAGTAGCCGGCATCGCCAGGGTATCTATATATTACATTCTTCTATTACTCCATCTCCTGCACCGCTCTCTCTCTGACCATCTCCTCCTCCTTCGTTTCCCTATCCATCTCCTCCCCTCTCTCTGACTATCTTCTCTTTTCTTCTCTCCTCTGTACATCTCGTCCTCTTTGCCTTTTCTCTCCGTCTCTTCCTCTTCCCTTTATCTGTCTGTTTTATCCTCCCCCTGTCTCTGTATATCTCATTCTCACCCACATCTGCGCCCATATTCTGGTTGTCCCTCTCTGTCTGTCCATTTCCTCCTCCCCCCTTCTCCCTCCACGTTATCACTACCACCCCAATACCCGGCTGGTGGTTCTTACTACCACAGTATTTCTTTCCAGATCGTAACTAATATGTTTCAAATTTGGCTGAAACTGTTCGAGGGATTAAGATGAGCTTTTTCACGTGGCTTTGCCCCCACACGCACGTGTTGAACGTATTTTACATATTTTTAAAATATGTCACACCTGACTGTATACATATTTCACCTGTATCTCTTGCGAATTTCGCCCTGCAATTTCAGTTTCACATACCTAAATGTTTATAACGTCGTATCTCCCGAACTACATGTCGTACTATGATATAATTTTGCAGGTAGATCCATTGGTGTATGTAGGTAATGCCTGCAAAATGTTTTGTGAATAGAGTTAGTAGTAAAGAAGTAATAAATTAAAAAGTCATACACACATCAAAAATGTTTTGCATCAACACGGTTCCCAGAAATCCTGAACATAGTCGTTGACTGTTGATATTGTGTCACAGACACAATCCCTTTGACTGTTCAGAGACCCGCCCAAAGAGGTAAACAACCATGCATGAGCAACGTCTATTACACAGAGGGGGTCCGATAGCCGATCAGATCCAGTAATTCCACCAGGAAGGAGTAACACGGCTCGTGTTGTCTGTAGTTCAACCATGCTAGACGGTCAATACCGCGGTTCGATCGCGTCCGCATTGTTACTTTCTGCCTGGAAGGGCTCTCAACAAGGCAAGTGTCCAGGCGTCTCGGACTGAAACAAAGCGATGTTGTCCGGACATGAAGGAGATAACAGAGAGACAGGAACTGTAGATGACATGCCTCGCTCAATCTGCCCAAGGGCTACTACTGCAGTGGATAAATGCTACCTACGGACTATGGCTCCGATGAACTCTGACAGCAAAGCCACAATGTTGAATAATGCTTTACGTGCAGCCATATGACGTCGTGATACGACTTAAAGTGTGCGAAATAGTCTGCATGATGCGCAACTTCACTGCCGACGTCCATGGAGAGGTCCATCAGTGCAACCACGACAACATGCAGCGCGGTACAGATGGGCCCAACAACATACCGAATGGACCGTTCAAGATTGGCATCACGTTCTCTTCACCGATGAGTGTTGCATATTCCTTCAACCAGACAATTGTCGGAGACGTGTTTAGAGGCAACACGGTCAGGCTGAACGCCTTAGACACACTTTCCAGTGAGTTTAGTGCTGTTTTGGGGCGGCATTAGGTGGGGCCGACGTACGCCGCTGGTGGTCAGGAAAGGCGCCGTAACGGCTGTACGACACGTGAATTGGCGAGACATTCGTCTTCATGGACGAGAATTCGCGTCCCCATCGTGCACATCTTGTGAATCACTTCCTTCACAATAACGACATTGCTCTACTAGAGTGGCCAACATGTTCTCCATATATGAACCCTATCTAACATGCCCGTGACAGACTGAAAAGGGCTGTTTATGGACGACGTGACCCACCAACCACTCGGAGGGATGTACGCCCCATCGCCGTTGAGGAGTGGGTCAATCTGGACCAACCCTTGATGAACTTGTGGATAGTATGCCACGACGAATATAGCCATGCATCAATTCAAGATGATGTGCTACTGGGTATTAGAGGTACCGGCGTGTACAGCAATCTGGACCATCACCTCTGAAGGTCTCGCTGTATGGTGGTACAACATACAATGTGTGGTTTTCATGTGCAATAAAAAGAGCGGAAATGATGTTTATGTTGATCTCAAGTCCAATTTTCTGCACAGGTTTCAGAATTCTCGGAAGGGAGGCGATGAAAAACATTTTGATGTGTGTAAATGCTGCGGCAGTTTATCACGCATCTCAGTGCCTATAACGTCATATTTCCGGAACTAATATGTGCAGTACAACGATAATTTTTGGTGCATTCAGTGATATATGACAGAAAAATGTGTTTCGAATACAATCAGCAATAAAAAAATTAAAACGTCACGCTTCATGCTGCAGTCTTACTGCATGAACAGCGAAACTGTAGTAAGAGATAAATTTTTTCCTTTTATCATTTTGTGGAGATTATCAGCGAGAAAAAGTTTCTTAAGGGTTTGAAATTATGTGTAAAGTTAGTTAAGTTCACTAAGCGCTCTGATCTCATATAATGGGTGACTAAAGTAATATTCGCGCGTGGTGAACGACGCTGCTTTTTTACTCCCATTCCTGTAATAGGTAGGTGGTTCTTAACCCCAGGTCGATTCGTATACCAAGTACGGTTGAAATCGGCCTAGCGGTTTAGGAAGAGATGTGGTAAGAAAAAGAGATCGCAACACGAAGAAGGAATTGTGAGACATAAATTAAAATTGATAGGTGTGATTCTACATCTGAAAGATGATGTCTATTAAGATTTAGTGTCACTCGCATAGAAGTGGCGCTAGTAGCACTTTGAGGATGAAAATACGGTTGCTGTAAATACACGTTATAATGGTCGTCAGCGTCAGTTACGTTTGAGAACAGGCGTGGTGAATAGATGTTAGACCGAGTTTGAACGGGGTCGTGTAATAGGGCTGCGACAAGCTAGACGTTCTTTCTGCGATACTGCATAAAGACGACACAAATACAGCCACTGTACGTGATTGCTGCCAGTTTTGGTCACAAGAATGTACAGTCACAAGAAGACCGGGCTCCGGATGGACACATAGCACTAATGAGAGCGAAGGTCATAATGTTCGATGCATGGCTCTGCATCTGTAGCAGAAATGTGAGCAACAGACGGAGCCACAATGACGGAACGAACATTTACAAGTCAATTACTTTAACGACACCGCTGAGTCAGTCGCCCTTTAGCGTGCACCCACTGACCCCAAATCACCGCCCTTTGCGGCTTCAATGGCGGCAAGCGAGAGCTAGTTGAAGGGCAGGGTGGAGGACTGTTGTGTTTTCTGATGAAATCTGGTTCTGCCTCGGTGCCAGTGATGGCCGTGTGTTGGTCATAAGGAGGCCAGTTTACCAGCAACCAACCTGTCTGCGTGCTAGACACACTGTACCTACAACTGGAACTATGTCTGAGCTGCGATTTCGTGTGACAGCAGAAGCACTCTCGTGATTATCCCACGCACCCTGACTGCACATTTTTATGTCAGTCTGTTGATTCGACCTGATGTGCTGCCATTCATGAACAGCACTCCAGGGGGTATTTTCCAATTGGATAACGCTCGCCCATATATCGCTGTTGTAATCCAACATGCTCTAAAGAGTATCGACATGCTGCCATGGCCTGCTCGATCATCAGATCTGTCTACAACCGAGCACGTATGCGACGTCATCGGACGACAACTTCAGCGTCATCCACAACCAGTATTATATGTCGCTGTATTGACCGACCAAGTGCAACAGGCATGGAACTGATATTTCCAATGGCTTATCTCATGCTTACATTAACCTGTAATATTGTTATGTTAATCACATGAATATGTTACCTAAACAATGCATTCCCGAAATTTCATTATTTTACTTTAATTTTTGTTGTTGCCATTTTTTACGTTAGTGTCTATACGCTCATCCATTTTCATAATGTGTATGGATATCTATCCATTGGGGTGTCACAATAGTTGGTTTTTGACGTAAATTAATGACGCCCACCTCGTTTGGCGCCACCAAAAGGCATGAGATCAGAAGCATTACAGCTGCACACGAAATGTCTTGCAGATGCTCCAAATTACCTCTTTGAACAAGGCAGTAGAAGCCAGAAGATACGTCGTACATACACTAGCTCTAAAAGGAAAACACGAATGAAATATTAATAATGCCACAAAAAGTATTCACAGAAATGTAATAGGCCACAAACTAGAACAAGCCGGTAGCGGGTCTTAATGGACGCATTCAGCGTCTAGTTAGTTAGCTGAGCCTCAGCGGGAGGCTTCAGGCTGCTCAATTACGGGTAACTGCATCAGCAGAGACGCGCGGCAACTGAGCGTTGACGAAAGTTCCCAAATTGGGACCTCCTGCTGTCGTGAGGGCTTCGTACAACTCGCAGAAGGGCCACCAAAGCTGCATGTTTAGCCACAGACGAGAGCAAACACAGCTACGTAAACTTCTGCAGTGCCGACTTTAGTTATGATTTCGACGTTCTGTCGCAGCATATATTGCTCCGTTAAAATATTAAGAGACGTTACTATAGTGCGACGCAGTACCCTAGGAAGTACTACATCAAAAGCCAAATTACGTCATCATACAGGATGTACTATTAATTATAGTGCAAACTGAATTGGGTGAAAGTATACTGTAAGAGAAGCAACGACATTCCAGTAAAGATGGATCTGCAAACGAGCCCCTTAGTCGGTAATTCCTGCTGCTGAATTCAGTGTGAAATATTGTCCGAGTTAGTACAGATCCATTTGGGATGTAAATTTTTCGAATAAGTTCCCATCTAATTGGGCTCAGATTTCATCATACCACACTTTATCAACAAATACAATAGTAAAATTGAAAGCTTCTGGGTTATAATAGCGTGTTACCTCTCTTCTAAAAGATCGACGTTTCGACCCCTCTGCTGGGATACTCTTCAGGATTCTGTGGTTTTCGCCGGCCGGGGTGGCCGAGCGGTTCTAGGCGCTACAGTCAGGAACCACGCGACCGCTACGGTAGCAGGTTCGAATCCTGCCTCGGACATGGATGTGTGTGATGTCCTTAGGTTAGTTAGGTTTAAGTAGTTCTAAGTTCTAGGGAACTGATGACCTCAGAAGTTAAGTCCCATAATGCTCAGAGCCATTTGAACCATTCTGTGGTATTCACTGTTGACTGAACAATGTCCGAGAGCAGCGTTTGTTATAAGGGGGATTTTGCCCACGCTTGTGCTGGAGAAGTGGGATTATTGGGTACATTTCTTGTGGCTACTATTAGTGGGCCATCGTCATTGATTAGAGAGGGGCTTTTGCCTTCCAAATCCCTTCCGTCTCCCTCTCCCCTTTCTAACCAATGACGATGGCTAAGCAGTGGTAGGCAAAGAGATTTAGTCAATAATTCGCTTCTTTGGCATCAGTGCGGGAATGCTTCACCCACTACAACGTAATCTCAATTCAACGCGACGGCCGTACACCACGTTACTGGGAAAGCCTGTATGGCTACATGGTATCACTCTACCGGTCGGAAACAATGTTTTTCTGCATGAATAAATGGTTCAAATGGCTCTGAGCACTATGGAACTTAACTTCTGAGGTCATCAGTCCCCTAGAGCTTAGAACTACTTAAACATAACTAACCTTAGGACATCACACATCCATGCCTGAGGCAGGATTAGAACCTGCGACGTAGCGGTCGTGTGGTTCCAGACTGAAGCGCCTAGAAACGCTCGGCCATACCGGCCGGCTCTGCATGAGTAATCTCCCCATCATCCACGTACTGCTTCCGCATAGATGGTCCTTCGTTTCTCTTCGTGGTCTTCTGTTAGTTGGCAAGGAATCCGGCAGACACACACTTTTGAGTACCCTAATTGGTAGACGAGTGTATCGGCAGAACTAACAGAGACGCCCAGTCGTGCAGCGAGCTGTTTCATTGTGATCCGTTGATCACCTCGAATGAGAGTGTGCGCACGTTCCAACATTACGAGAGTCACAGCTGTGTGCGGCCAGCCGGCACGCGGGAGATCGGACAGTTCGTTTAGCGACTCACGACTCGATAACGGCTCGTTTGCAGACCGGTTTTTACGTGGACAATACATTTACCCGCATCACTTTTCTCTGTCTGTATTCAGGGTGAACATTAATGAGACTGACAAACTACAGGGAGCAATTCCTGAGTGGAAATGGAGGAGAAAAGGTCCTATGAACTTCTGTACTGTAAATGTATTGTTGCCGCGGTAGATGGCGCTGACGAAAGGACTCTGACGACGTGCCATGTGTTCAATGTGTGCTGCAGGCGTGCGATTGACGCAGCATACTGTAAGCAGCAGAATGTTTTAGCATTTATGTTGGGAACAAGCCGAGATGGTGTTTTTGTTCGACCAAGAAGATGAAAATCGTCGAAATGCAGCATGCCTGCAACAACACAAGTACCTTCGCAGACACCAACCACATCACACAACATTTCAGGCCCTTTTTGGGCGTTTGTGGGACCATGGGTCCTTACAGACATACGAATGTGTAGGTAGGAGGCAGACTGTGCGTACGCCAGTATTGGAAGACCAGTTTCTTCAGAACATTCAGCGAATCCTAGAACAAGCTCCAGGCAAGTGACCCGCCAACATGGTGTAGGCCAGAGTACGATTATGTGTATCCTGCATGGCAAGAACTACTATTCCTATCACCTGCAACAACAGCAAAGATAACGAGCAGCGGATTTTCCGCTACAGGAAGGATTTTGTCTTTTTCAACAGACCATCACAGTTATGGAATTTCTGTCATCAGGCCTCTTTAGTGACGAAGTAAGCTTAGCAGAACTGGCATCATCAGTTCGCATAATCGTCATCTGAGGGGAGGGGCCCAATTCTATATCAACACCCATTTTCATTTTTTGGGCACCCATAGCATTACTAAATGATCCTGTAAAGAAGCGCGCTGCTCTCCGTTGGATCTTTTCTATCTCTTCTATCAACCCTATCTGGTACGGATCCCACACTGCTGAGCAGTATTCAAGCAGTGGCATAATGAACAAAGTAAGAGCATATGGACTATCAGACCAATTGTGTGATTTGATTGAAGAGTTCCTAGATAACAGAACGCAGCATGTCATTCTCAATGGAGAGAAGTCTTCCGAAGTAAGAGTGATTTCAGGTGTGCCGCAGGGGAGTGTCATAGGACCGTTGCTATTCACAACATACATAAATGACCTTGGGAATGACATCGGAAGTTCACTGAGGCTTTTTGCGGATGATGCTGTGGTATATCGAGAGGTTGTAATAATGGAAAATTGTACTGAAATGCAGGAGGATCTGCAGCGAATTGATACATGGTGCAGGAAATGGCAATTGAATCTCAATGTAGACAAGTGTAATGTGCTGCGAATACATAGAAAGAAAGATCCTTTATCATTTAGCTACAATATAGCAGGTCAGCAACTGGAAGCAGTTAATTCCATAAATTATCTGGGAGTACGCATTAGGAGTGATTTAAAATGGAATGATCATATGAAGTTGATCGTTGGTCAAGCAGATGCCACACTGAGATTCATTGGAAGAATCCTAAGGAAATGCAATCCGAAAACAAAGGAAGTAGGTTACAGTACGCTTGTTCGCCCACTGCTTGAATACTGCTCACCAGTGTGGGATCCGTACCAGATAGGGTTAATAGAAGAGATAGAGAAGATCCAACGAGCAGCGCGCTTCGTTACAGTATCATTTAGTAATTTCGAAAGCGTTACGGAGATGATAGATAAACTCCAGTGGAAGACTCGGCAGGAGAGACGCTCAGTAGCTCGGTACGGGCTTTTGTTGAAGTTTCGAGAACATACCTTCACCGAGGAGTCAAGCAGTATATTGCTCCCTCCTACGTATATCTCGCGGAGAGACCATGAGGATAAAATCAGAGAGATTAGAGCCCACACAGAGGCATACCGACAATCCTTCTTTCCACGAACAATACGAGACTGGAATAGAAGGGAGAAACGATAGAGGTACTCAAGGCTCAAGGTACCCTCCGCCACACACCGTCAGGTGGCTTGCGGAGTATGGATGTAGATGTAGATGTAGATGTAGATAGGTTTACATTTTAATTTTACCAGGATTTTGTATTATCTCACATACTGTGTGTCAAAAAAGAGGGAAAATCGAATCATTTGGAACATTAGGTATAATTTACGCCATCCTCGGGGAATAGTTGAGGCGTCTCATCAGCTTCGTTTCAGCATCAGGGTGTGGCCAGGCATTCTTGGCGACCACATACTTGCATACTTGGACCCGTTATTATTCTACAACGCCTCGACGGAGTAACGTACCTGAACTGTCTCCGGAATACTCTTGGCTGCTTGAGACTGTGCCTTTGGCAATAAGACAGGTTATGTGGTTTCTGCATGACGTAGCACTAATTCGCTTCTGCAATACAGTTCACCAACACCTCAACAACATCGTACCCGGACATTGAACAGGATGCAGAGGCCATGTACTATGGCCTTCTAGATTACCGGACTTAAAAGCCCTGGATTTTTACCTCTGGACGCATTCGAAAAGCGGTGTGTATGCTGAACCAGTTCCTGAAATGCAAACCCTTCAACAGCATGTTCATGACGCCTGTGACGCTATTCGGACAGAGTTTGGAACGGGCGAAAGAGTGCGGCAATCCGTGATGCTGCGACGTGTGAACGCGTGCACTGCATCCGATGGAGGTCACTTTGAACACCTGTCGTGACATGGATGCGACGAAGCTCTGTACTGTGTTTCGGGACGACTTTTTGTTACATGCACACCGTCCATTTCCGGATATATATTCACAGGACCATTTTTTCTCGATTTCCAGCCAGGAAACCGTCCCTGCCGTTTATCGGTTTTATTAATATTCACTCTGTGTATTATGAAGTTTCTCGACAATTTTTTCTTTCTGTTCGCATTCTGATACGTTTTTCACTATCAGATACATTGATTAGCGAAGCAGGTTTAACGTATTACCGTTACGCCAGACAGGTCGTTCGGCCATAGATGACATAGTGCTACCCGGGCGAAGCTGGAGTGGGGTGGTGTCACTATTAATGATAATACTGTGTATGTTCACATCATTTTCGTGTTCATTCACTATTAGTAGAAATGCAGTTTGATACACATCTGCGAACGCTCAACATTACGATGAAGTAAAGTTTTCCTAAAGAGTAAATATTTTTCCTTAATTCGCGTAATATTCTTGAAGTAGCCTACATAAATGAAGATTTTGTAAAGCAACTGCACTTCTTCCTCAGCGTTCAAGCTCTCTCCATTCCAAATTTTATCGAAGTCGCTTCGGCGGTTTAGTCGTGAAAGCGTAGCAAACGAGCTATTTTCGCATTTATAATATTAATAGGTGTCATGTATAGCCTTGGTATCTGAATCGATTGTGAGCGAGCAGCGATGTTGTAAAGCTGTATCGCAGAAGTGAGGTTATTATCTTTGGTGTGCGCGAGGACGCAGTGTACAGATAATGTTGTGTTAGAGTAAGGAAGCAATGGTAATGTTATCTTTCAAATGTAAAGTCTCAGTTTAACAATGTGTTTAATGAACATTATTAAATCAAGATTGTAACAGAAAGCGATTTGTGAAGGAGAAAATTTAATGGAACTAAGTGTATACCAGAAGTGGAATGTCAGAGGTAAATATTATATTCATGTTACTTTTTATCCATTATTGCTGCGCCATTGGAGTAACTTGGTTATTATACTGTGAGTTGCTAGATTTGGAGGATAGGAAAGTGTTTTGTTTGGATGTTAAGACATTCATTAAATTTAAAATCGTCCTTGAGCAGTTCTTCACAGTGTGCAAAAAGAGTTAGTGTTGTCATTTAGTCGCGCGGAATTAGCCGAGTAGTCGGCACGGTAACTCAGTGTGTTCGACCAGAGGGTTAGCTACCCTCTGTAATAAAAAACTGAGTTAATGGATCAACGACGAACTGAAACGGGTGTCTTGCGACGTCCGCCCCGAGCACATACAACGAACGAATACGAACAAAATGAGATTAAAAAAAAAGCGATCTAAGGCGCTGCAGTCATAGACTGTGCGGCTGTTCCCGGCGGAGGTTCGAGTCCTCCCTCGGGCAAGGGTGTGTGTGTTTGTCCTTAGGATAATTTAGGTTAAGTAGTGTGTAAGCTTAGGGACTGATGACCTTAGCAGTTAAGTCCCATAAGATTTCACATACTTTTGAACAATTTTGTTGTCATTTATGCCCATATTTCAGTTTTCACTTACCTTCGTCTCACAATTTTTAATTGATCATAGTTTTTCCAAAAGTACACTTCCATTTGCAACTAACAGACAACTCATTCCGCCCCACGAGTATCTCTTTGCAGCTTTAGCATAGCGGCTCGCAAGACAGAGCAGTACTGCAATATTTTATCCAGATTTGCGCAGAATGGAGGTACGGACTAAATATTTAAATTTTTTTATTCAGTCAGAGGCAATTTGTGTCATTCAGAGACAGTCAGATTTTCTGTGTGGTTTACGTTTTAGTTCTAAGATCAGTGATCAGTTTTGCAAAACTAATTATCGTAGTTTTTACGTCAAAGTTCGTTATTCAGGCAGTTTATATTGTTCAGAATTGCTGCAGTCTGCTGTCAGATTGTTAATTTCTACAATATGAAAGACTTCCCTTCACATTACGACAGTTATTATTACAGTGCAGGTTTCCTTTAACATTACAATAGTATAAGTTTCATTACGACAGTTCATTTATCATTACAGCTCAGATCTTACTATCAGAAACATAACTCCCAGTCTTATTTTTATTTATTTAGGTAACTTTCACCCATATTTTTATTTATTTGGATAACTTTCAATATTTATAGTGCTTTTGTTCTTTTATACCGCTTAAATGGAAACAAATAACACTGCAAGTGACCTTGACGTATCAAAAGCCTGATGGAAACAAAGATGCACTGACTATTGCGGAAATATATGTATAAATGAACCAGAGTAATGTACGTGAACGGAAAGAATCATATGACTAAGACGTGATCCTCAAGATAAATTCAATGCGATAAACAGGATGTGCAAGGATGAATCATATTTTGAAACTGTATTAAGCAAAGAAATTCAAAGGAAATTAACGAATGATGTAAAATATTTTTCACGAAAAAATACTTCCCACAAGTGGCAGCATATAATTAAAATGCAATTGATCATGTCACCAACTGAAAAAATTGTATCGTGTGGGGTTTGTCTTCACTTCCCCGGGAAGTACTTATCGATGCTGGGTGCTAATCGGCGGGAAAAGAGAAACAGACTTTCAACAAATTTAACTTAAAAATAATTATTTAAGTAAAAAAACTTCTTAATATGACACTTTTTCAAAATGACTAAAATGTATTAAATAATTTCTCCTAGTCCCAATTCCATACAGGTAGTCCTGAAAATCTGTACTTGTGAATTTTTAAGTGCTGTGACTGTACTTGTAAAATTTAAAACGAAAAACGTGGAATGCTTGCAATACGTAATTGATGCATGAATAGTTCACCTAAGTCGCTAACAGACTTATTGCTCTTCAAATATTATTAACTATTCTGTGATTTTCCTCAACCAAAGTTATTCTTTGCACTCCTTACTATTATCTATTGCATGCGCCACACGTTTTCCGTTTTCAGTTTTGTAAGTATTGTCGTAGCTATAAAAATTCAAAAGCCCAAATTCTGAGGACTATCTGCATGGCATTAGGAACCTGTATGGCGCTAGGAGAGATTATTTAATACCTTTTAGTCCGTTTTAGAAAAGTGTTATATTAGAAAGTCTTTTGTTGAAAGAGCTATTTTCTGCTTTTTAGTCTTCCGTGTGTGTGACATTTTTCACTTGATTTCAAATATTTTTATGAGATTACAGTGGTAAATTTCATGGTTATTTCAGTTTCTCTTCAACTGAGTTAAGCAAAATATTGCTTCCTCCTCCGTATATCTGGCGAAGAGAAAGCGCATGCAAAAATTACAAAGAACCGAGCTCACACAGAAGTTAGCAGCAATCGTTCTTAACTGTGCAACATTCGCTGCAGGGAAAGGAAAACAGAGAAACAGCAGTGATACAACAAGTACTCTCCCCTATACACCAGAAAAGAAAGTGAGTTAATGTTGCAGTGTCATGCAGTTTTGAGCTAAGTTGAAAGTTTTAAGTCTTAAGTCAGTTTAAAATCAGTTGCAAGGTTTCTACCGAACAGACAGACAGACAGACAGGCCGAAAAACAAAGTACCCTCCGCCAAACACCAGACTTGAGTGCGAGTTAATATTGCAGTTGTCATCTCAGTTCAAGTCCCTAGCTTAGCGGGAAGTTAGTTGCGACACCGAAAAAACACACAAGAAATCGATCTAATAAAAAAAAAATGTTAGAAAGCGACAGTTCATTTACATACACACAAATTTACAACGCAGCACAAGACATTAAATTTTTAAAACCGACCAAACACTCATATTTAATGCCACAAGTACGAAAAATCGTATTTACGTAAGTAAATACATGCGTAATACTTTATTTTTGGAAATATACTTTTTATTCACATCTCCTTTAAATAAGGTGGTAATGAGTTATTTGTCTGGAAAAAAATCGTCAGCCCTAGACATGATTTGTGTATGTTCGAAAAGGCTGAAAAAGTAAACCCGGAAACAGTGAAAACGACCAGATATTACTGCAGAAATTAGACCATTATGGAGTAAGGGGAGTAGCTTACAAGTGGTTCGCCTCTTACTTTAAGAACAAAAAGCAGAAGGCAATTCTCCGCAATATTGATAGTGGTAGTGATTTTCAGTCCAAATGGGGCATTGTTAAGTGGGACGTTCCCCAAGGGTCGGTGCTAGGGCCACTGCTGTTTCTTATTTATATAAATGATATGCCTTCTAGTATTACAGGTGATTCAAAAATATTTCTGTTTGCTGATGACACCAGCTTGGCAGTGAAGGATCTTGTGTGTAATATTGAAACATTATCAAATAATGTAGTTCATGAAATAAGTTCGTGGCTTGTGGAAAATAATTTGATGCTACATCACAGTAAGACTCAGTTTTTACAGTTTCTAACTCGCAATTCAACAAGAACTGATATTTTGATCAGACAGAATGGGCATATTATAAGCGAGTCGGAACAGTTCAAGTTCCTAGGCGTTCGGATAGATAGTAAGCTGTTGTGGAAAGCCTATGTTCAGGATCTTGTTCAGAAACTAAATGCTGCTTTATTTACCATTAGAACAGTATCTGAAATAAGTGACACTTCAACACGAAAAGTAGTCTACTTCGCATATTTTCATACGCTTATGTCATATGGTATTATTTTTTGGGGTAATTCATCTGATTCAAAAGGGTATTTTTGGCTCAAAAACGGGCTGTTCGAGCTATGTGTGGTGTAAGTTCGAGAACCTCTTGTCGACCCCTATTCAGTAGTCTGGGAATTCTGACACTGCCCTCACAGTATATATTTTCTTTAATGTCGTTTGTTGTCAGCAATATTAGCTTATTCACAAGAGTTAGCAGCTTTCACTCAGTTAATACTAGGCAGAAATCAAATCTGCATGTGGAATGCACTTCCTTGACTCTTGTGCTGAAAGGAGTGCACTATTCTGCTGCATCCATTTTCAACAAGCTACCACAAGAACTCAAAAATCTTAGCAGTAGGCCAAACGCTTGTAAGTCTAGACTGCAGGGTTTCCTCATCGCTCACTCCTTCTATTCTGTCGAGGAGCTCCTGGAAGAGCTGAAAAATTAAGAAAATTCCAGTGTTACATTGTCGATTTTCTTCATTTAAACTTACGAATTATCGCCTAAATACGTTTCTTGTATTTCATTTTGTCTATCTCTACTATCGTGTTATAATTTCAAGTATTGACTCGTTCCATGACCATGGAGACTTCTCCTTAATTTGGTCACACGGAACAATAAGTAAATAAATCCGACTGAGCCACTCAATCCATATGAGTGACAACATTCATACAAAGCCCGCAACGGATATAGGCTTGTTTCGGTCGGTTGTTTCGCATTGAGTGAAACTACTCAGACCCAGTGAAAGAGTGAAAACATTAATAGAGCTGACTTGGCCGCAGAGACTACTACCATTCGGTTGTTTCACTCGACTGAAAAAAGAAACAATCGACTGTTAAATACAGTCGGTTGTCCCATCACTAGACGTAGCCACAGGAGTCGAGTGTTGACGCGTGCCGTTTTGACAACAACTATATTTTCAGTCACGTGTAGGATCTAAACTCCTTTCCGGAAGTAAATGTGAAAGTAATATTACTACCTCTGTAAGTATTTTTGTTTATTATTGAGCCGGAAAATTACGTTCTTAAGAATCTTTTACCGTTAGTTGACGTTTTTGGATTCGGCTAGTAGTTGCAAAATTCATATTACGATATAAAACGGCTGAGAGCGGTGGGAGGTACGAATATTTATTTCCAGCCGCATGCGGCACACGGGCTACAGTTTGAGGACTCTGGTTTATACTGTTGTACGAACTGCGTGTTTAGACGTGTGTGTGACGCTCCTACGTGGGTGCTGTACATGTGGTGCCCCTGTGGAGGTGCTGGGAGAGCGTTATCGTGGGTCGCACTGGTAGAGAAGCCCGAGTGCGAGTAAGCGTGCTCGGCCTCTGGGGACATCTGGGCAGAGCGCGCCCGAGGCCATCTGTAAAGGCGAGGGCGCCGCCCAGTTGTGGCTCCGCTCACAGGAGTAATCAGCGTCGCCGGCCTCTGGACGTCTCGACGCCTCATCACTCAAACGCGCTCGCCCCGCCTTACTGCGCCCGACGTCTCCTGATGAACAATATCGCAGCTCCTCTCACCCTTGTCTCATCAGTTGTCAGCCGCTGTAATTCTGCTCTACCCTCTGCCACAAGCAGGCGTTCGCAGAGTACCAAGTGTTTTATAGCAAGTCTCTAGTACTTCATCAGTTGATTCCCAACACAGCGAAGCCATACAGAGGCAGCGTTAGCACACTGAGCATGTGCAGGGGTACATTCTATTACTTAACATTATTATTACAGAAAATGAACTTCCTGTGCCAGTCCGCGATCATTGTGAATATTTTCTGAATAAATCCGTCTAGATTGCTTTTTAAAAATTTTCTTTATTTATTACGACGTTTCGGCTGCTGGCATAGTCAGATAAAATATTGAAACTTAACAAAGAAGGTTCTGTGCCAGTGTTAACAAAGTGTAGTTTTTAGTAACGACGCATAACCTCGTTTTATATGTTGTAAGCATAAATGAAGAAATTTTAATACGCGATCTAGACGGTTTTATTCACGAAATTTTAATGCATTGCCCTACGGACCCTGATTAATCACTCAATGGTTTTATATTCCTTTTTATGACCTTCCATACGGCTCTCTTTCTCTCTCCTTGGGCTATTTTTCTTTCTTCAGTTCACTTCGTTCCCAGTTTTATTTTCATTTTTCTTTTCTGTCTCTACTACCCAATAGTTTACCTTTTGAATGAACAGTTACCTGTCTACCGCTTCCACTATCTCTGTCTGGCTCTCTCGAGGTCCTTTTTAACTCGTTAGATCAACGGGATATTTATTTAAAGGAAAAAAAATCAGTTATGATCGCAAAAATATTTTTTTAAATATTTTATTTTAATGGTAATCGGTTTCAGTCATGATGGGCATTAGGAGATCATTGCATGTCCATATGTGGTGCGCAGAGACAACGAGCAGAGCACCAACAATTCAGGAGAGACATTCGTCGAATCCTCAACGTAATGGTCCGATCAAAATCCTCAAGATTGAAACTGGTTACCATTAAAATAAAATATTTTAACAAATGCTTTAGTGATAAAATTTGATATTTTTCTTTTAAATCACAACATAGATCGCTGCATTTCAAATAACGTTGTCAAAAATCATTAACGATAATCTCTAACCAGCAGGTTAGCCCAGAGCGCTAATGCGCTGCCTCCTGGAATCAGTAAGGCGCGCTGCCCTGGGTCGAATCCATCCAGCGGATTAACGACGAGGGCCGGTGTGTTGGCCAGCCTGGATGGGGTTTTAGGCGGTTTTCCACATCTCACTAGGTGAATACTGGGCTGGTCCCCACGTACCCCCTCAGTTACACGACTCACAGACATTTGACAGATGTTCACACTATTTCATGGTTTACACTACACACAGACAACTGGGGTGCACTGATTCTGTCCCAGGGGGTATAGGGTAGCGACAGGAAGGGCATCCGGCCACCCCTTCAATTAACCATGCCAAATGCGACCGTAACCATGCTGACCGTGCGAAAAATGCTGGACAAAGGCACAAGCAAAAGGAGAAGAAGAAGAAGATTAAAGATATTCTGAAATTTTCCTATACAGGATGAGCCAGAACACCCCCGACAAACTTTCCTAGGAAAACAACAAGAGAAAAGTAGAATAAACATTGCCTGTAGAATGCACAGCTTAAGAGCTATGAGGAAATATGAGTGAGAGACACGTGTACTGAAACGTCTTTGCTTTCCATATTTTGAGAAGTAATAACATGGACCACAAACAAGAAAAGAAGGTTCGAGTCCTCCGTCGGGCATGGGTGTGTGTGTTTGTCCTTAGGATAATTTAGGTTAAGTAGTGTGTACGCTTAGGAACTGATGACCTTAGCAGTTAAGTCCCATAAGATTTCACACACATTTTAACATTTTTTTGAACAAGAAAAGAATGTCCAGTAAACGTCGGCTGTAAAGTACATACCTTAAGAGTTATGAGCACTTGTTCAGTAGAAGAGATGTGATTCATTGTAGCGAAAATGAACAAGTGCTCATAGGTTTTTAGATATCTACTTTAGAACCCACATTTTTCTGATTTGGTCCATATTATCGCTTCTCAAAATATGGAAAGCAAAGAGGTTTCAGTATCGATGATAAGAAAGTGTTCATAGGTCTTAATGTATGCATACCAGAGCCCGTGTTTACCAGACTTTTTTCTTATTTTGATCCATACGATTACCTCTGGCAGTTTGTTGGTAGGCTTTCACCCTGTATACGTCATAATTTTGTGTGTAAGCCTATTTGTTGGGAGTTTTTGAACATATCCGTAAAATTTCAGTCTTCGTTATCTTCGTAATGTAATATCTACCGCGAGATTCGATAATGTCTCCATCACTTTACGGGTTTCCAGTCTGTATCCGTTCTCCATTTTTTTCTGGACCAAGCATTTTCCTCACAATCCTTAGTTCGTTCTTAAAGATGTTTTCCAGATGGCCTTTTATGGTGAGAAGTTAAGTTTTGCTTGGGTACAGAGCTTCAGGTTTGATAACAGTGTTGTAGTGTCTAGCATCTGTAGGAGTGGGCATGCACTTCTTATTGAGACTATTGCGTCCCCGCACACGATCTCTGAGTTTCCGTAATCAACATTTCACGAGCTGAAGATGAAGAGATAGAGAAAGTGTATGAGGATATTGAAAGGGTAATGCAGTACATAAAGGGAAATGAAAATCTAATATTCATGGGGGAGTAGAATGCAGTCGTAGGGGCAGGATTAGAAGAAAAGGTTACAGGAGAATATGGGCTTGGGACAAGGAATGAGAGAGGAGAAAGACTAACTGAGTTCTGTAATAGATTTCAGCTAGTAATACCGAATACTCTGTTCAAGAATCACAAGAGGAGGAGGTATACTTGGAAAAGGCCGGGTGATACGGGAAGATTTCGGTTATGTTACATTATGGTCAGACAGAGCTTCCTAAATCAGATACCGGATTTTAAGGCGCACCCAGGAGCAGATACAGACTCAGATCGCAATGTAGTAGTGACGAAGAGTAGTCTGAAGTTTAAGAGATTAGCCAGGAAGACTCAATATGCAAAGAATTGGGATGCACAAGTATTAAGGAATGAAGATGTACGCTTGAAAAAGATACAGCAATAAGGAATAGCTCAGGAGGCAGTACAGTCGAAGAGAAATGGACATCTCTAACAAGGGCAATCACAGAAGTTGGAAAGAAAAACATGGTTACAAAGAAGGTAACTGAGAAGAAACCATAGGTAACAGAGGAAATACTTCAGTTCATGGATGAAACAAGAAACTACGAAAATGTTCACGGAAATTTAGGATTACAGAAGTACAAGTCGGTCAGGAATGAAATAAACAGGAAGTGTAGGGTGATAAGACAAAATAGCTACATGAAAAATGTGAAGAAATCAAAAAAGAAACGATTGTCGGAAGGACTGACTCACTATATAAAAAAGATAAAACAACCTTCGGTGAAATCAAAAGCAAGTGTGGTAACATTAAAGAAATTCCACTCTTAAAAGGAAAAGACAGAGCGGATAGACGGAAAAACTACATTGAACCCCTCTATGAGGGGAAAGATTTTTCTAATGGGATAGAAGAAGAAACAGGAACCGTTTTAGAAGAGATTGGGGATCCAGTATTAAAATCAGAATTTAAGAGAGCTTTGGAGGACTTAAGATCAAAAAAGGCAGGAGGGATTGATAACACTGCACCAGGAATTTCGAAAATCTTTGGTGAAAGTGGCAACCAAACGACTATTCACGTTGGTGAATCTGGCGACATACCATCTGACTTTCGGAAAAAATATCATTCACTTAATTCCGAAGACTAAAAGAGCTGACAAGTCGAGAATTTTTGCACAGTCAGCTAAACAGCTCATGCATCAAGTTGCTTACAAGAATAACATAACGAAGAAAGGAAAAGAAAATTAAGGATTTGTTAGATGACGATCAGTTTGGCTTTAGGAAAAGCAAAGGCACCAGATACGCAGTTCTGACGTTGCAGTTGATAATGGAAGCAAGACTGAAGAAAAATGAAGTCGAGTTCATAGGATTTGTCGACCTGGAAAAAGCGTTCGACAGTGTAAAATGGTGCAAGCTGTTCGAAATTCTCAGAAAAATAGGGATAAGCTATAGGGAGAGATGGGCAGCATGCAATATGTACAATAGCCAAGAGGTAATAATAAGAGTGGACGACCAAGAACGAAGATTCAAAAGTGGGGTTAAAATTCAAAGTGAAAGGAAAAAAATGATTCGATTCGCTGATGACATTGGTATCCTGCGTGAAAGTGAAGAAGAATTACACGATGTTTTGAATGGAATGAACACTCAAAAGAGTACATAATAAGGATTGAGAGTAAATCTGAGATAGACGAAAGTAGTGAGAAGTAGCAGAAATGAGAAGAGCGAGAAACTTAACAGCAGCATTGATGGTCAAGAAGTAGATGATATTAAGGAATTCTACTACCTAGGCAACAAAATAACCAATGACGGACGGAGCGAGGAGGACATCAAAAGCAAAAAGCGGAATTCCTGACCAAGAGAAGTCTACTCGTATCAAAGATAGACCTTAGTCTGAGAAAGAAATTTCTGAGAATGTACATTTTGAGCACAGCAGTCTATGGTAGTGAAACATGGATTGTGGGAAAGCCGGAACAAAAGAGAATCGAAGCATTTTAGATGTGGTGCTACAGAGTAATTTTGAAAATTAGGTGGACTAATAAGGTAAGAAATGAGGAGGATCTGTGCAGAATCAGAGAAGAAAGGAATATGTGGAATATGCTGATAAGGAAAAGGGACAGGATGACAGGACATCTATGAAGACATCAGAGAATGACTTCCGTGGTACTAGAGGGAGCTATATAGGGAAAAAGCTGTAGAGGAAGACAGAGATTGGAATACATGCAGCAAATAATTAGAGACGTAGACTGCAAGTGCTACCCTGAGATGAAGAGGTTGGCACACAAGAGGAATTTGTGGCGGGCCGCATCAAACCCGTCAGGAGACCGGAAAAAAAAACGGTCGACATCTCTGTGCTTCCTTATCTAGCCCGGTTGCTACTGTGACCTCACCGAAATACTTGCTGTGTCTGACTCTCTCGATTTTCCCGTATTTCGTGTTAAATGCTAAAAAAATTTAGTGCAAATAAACTTAGTTTTTTTCAAAAGAGCCAAGTTTATACAGCGCATTGGTTTGGACTTAATCTTACTGCTTTGTTTTCGTTGTCCGCTAGTATCGCTAAATCCTCTGCGAAAACTAAGCAACCGGTCGTAATGTCATGCTTAGTCTGTCTTTTTCTATTATTTAGTATTAAATTTTATTCTCTCGGCTTATCGTCAACTCTCCATAAGGGTGCTACGTATGTTACCTCACTAAGGACAAAGGCATAGGAAGAAAGGGAAAAACAATGGACACTCTGTTATGAAATCCATCAAAATTCGGACACCCTATCACTAAAAAATGGAAATTAGTAAAATTTAATAATTTTTTCTTTCAATTTAAGGTTTTTTTTCCTTTATTGAGTTTCGATTCCCCCCGGAAGCGGACGGGCTGGCAGCTGCTCGGTACGCCGCTCTTCAGCCTACAGATTTTTAAAACAGAAGAAGAAGAAGAAGATAATAAACAATAAAAGCAGGCGATAAAAACAGTGACTTAAATTGTAATATGGAAGAAAATTGTGGAATTTAAAACGTAAAACAATAAAATACGTGGGAAGCAAACAGGGAAAATACTAGACAGACAATTAAAAAAACACGGCGTCGGTCTGGTTTCTGTTCGCAAGAGATATAAAAATCACACCCAGCGACAGTATGATTTCTGTTCGCAACACTTCCGAAAAGACGCACAACACTTAACACTCACATAAAACACTGCACTAAAAAGTTGGCACGAAGATGACACACCACAGCCAAGGGCACATAGGGGGACATGGACGAATTAGGGGAATTCAATTGAAGGTGAAGGGGGAAGAAAGAAAATGAACTATTGGTATGTCAGCTGCATCGGGACTTTTCGCGGAAGCAGTTAGATCGAGTCAAAAAGTGGGCCAGACTGGTATTCCAACCCAGAATCTCCTGCTTACTGAGCAGTTACGTTAGTCACTGCGCCATCCGGACACAGTATTTATTTGAACAGCGTGGAGCCGGCCGGAGTGGCCGAGCGGTTCTAGGCGCTACAGTCTGGAACCGAGCGACCGCTACGGTCGCAGGTTCGAATCCTACCTCGGGCATGGATGTGTGTGATGTCCTTAGGTTAGTTAGGTTTAATTAGTTCTAAGTTCTAGGCGACTGATGACTTCAGAAGTTTAGTCGCATAGTGCTCAGAGCCATTTGAACCATTTTGAACAGCGTGGAGTATCTCGGCACGCCTCCCGACCAACTCACATTTCCGGCCAGCGCCATCTATCTGCAGCCCCCGTCCATGTCTTCCATGTATGATACTTTGAGATTCCCTAAGGAAGCCGAACGTAATTGTGCATCTCCACTGAGGACGGTGGACGCATTGCCCGTCGAGTCGCCGTTAGTGGTGTAATGGTCGCCTCGTCGTAGATATAGCTAATTGCTATAATCGCACTATTTCACTCCCATTTACGGAGCTTGTTAGCACTTGATGTTAGGTTGGCGCCATTAAAATGCATTGTGTTGTAGTAATCGCTGCTACTTGCTGGATCGCTGCTGTCTCTCGATGCTGATGCTGGCTCTACATCTGGTTGTCTAGGGTTAAAAACATGAGGTCCCGTGTTTTTTATGTGCTTTTGATGATAAAGAACGAGCGAAACCAACAAATATGTAAACTTCAAATATTTATTACTCTGGTGGCCATCTTAATTCCACTGTCCACCAAAGACCATGACACAACACAAAGTAGTATTTCCGTTACATGTTCTTTGCATTGTTTATCCACCTCAAACAATAACACACAAACACACTTTACCAAAGTGACATTCCGACTGACTCTCGACCGTTCTTGCTGGTTGTATTTATAACATTGTCAAAGAACTACTAAAAAGAGATATAGTTTATAAGTCACATGTACATCTGTTATCGTAATTTGTGCAGAAAAGTTATTAATTTGCATCGTGTGACATAATTTAACATGTTATTAAAATGACAGACAGATTTGTTAACTTGACAGAATAATTCTTTGTTACAAAAAGGCCGTTTTTTAGAAGTTTGTCAATTGACTTCTCTAATTTGCATAAATAAGTAAATAACATGAATTGTTAAGAATTACATTGGTTTTCGTCTAAAATAGGATTGCTTACGTGAATACTGAGTGAAAACGCTGCTAGTGAACAAATAGGTTTCACTGGGTGATTTTTATTTAAGGAGATCCAAAATACCTAAGTTGGCCACTATTTTTCGTACTTCATATTAATTATTTAAGATGAACTTAGTGTTTTTACATGATGACATTTGCTGTATCAGTGATCAAGTGATATAAACTTTTGTGTTGGTCAGTTGCTCAGTATAATTTAATGGGTTGACTGTTTATGCAGACATGTTATGCAATCATTGTTAACATACACAATAACTTTTCTATAATCATAAATACTCGTTAAACTGGTTGAATTTGGAGGGTATCGCATACTTCGGTACAGTAAAGCCTTTAATATGTTCCGTTACAGTGGGAATGCACAATTGCGTTCGACCTCCTGAGGGAATCTCAATGTGGCATGCATGGAAGACATGGGTGGGGACTGTGGACAGGTGGCGCTAGCTGGAAATGTGGGTCGGCCGAGACAGTCTGCGCAGTTGCGACGAACACTGTGTTCGGATGGCGCAGGAGTAAAAGCAACTGGCTAGAAAACTGGAGATGCCGCATGCTAATCCCGGTGCGCCCCACATTTTCAGTCGTCGTCGCCGATTCCGCGTGGAGTCCCAGTGCAGCTGACATCAATAGTTCCTTCCCTTGCCTTTCCTTTCCACACTCCGCCATCCACCTTCATCTTACGTTATATGTATCACAGTTGTGGATTTCGTGTGGTTTCCATTCTTTCGGACATGTTCGAAAAAACAAACACTACGCATTTATAAAATATCATAAAATGATTGTACGTATTAGAACACCAGCGCTCACAAATGTCTGAAATGCGTTAGTTCTGCCTCGCAATTTTTGTAGTACGGAATGGAATGCATGATTGGTACATACAAACAGTATTAATTAAAATGTCAGCCACGACTCGATTGAAGTGTTCAAATACAGAGTCCGGCACAACCGTCAAAGTTCGCCGGTCTAGTACGCACCTCTGAATTACCCTCTCCACTCGATGCAACTCTCGAGAAACAGAATCCGAAACACGGCGTAAAATTTTCAAAGTATTTTTACAACACGTTTCTGCTTCGTTGCAAACAGTCTACGTCCGTAACTTTACACCCTTCCGCGGATCAGAGAATCGAGCGACTCCACTCGGCGCATAGCTTCACTGCCGACAAACCCCTCTGCTCAGATTCCGCACCTTGTATGTACACAGGGTGTAACAAAACGGAATGGCCAAACTTTCAGGAAACATTCCTCACAAACAGAGGGCTAAAATACGTTTTGCGGAAGTCGCTCCGGAAACGTTTTATTCCCATGATTAAACAGACAGAAACAGAACGAACCAGCATTACATGAAATGTTTACTTACATCTGGTTAAAATATCCAGTAATAAACGAAGGTAATACTGACATGTGATTCACTTCAGTACTTGTGATGACATGCGACTAACTTCATTGCCCTATTAGGATCTCACACGCAGCCTCAACTGTTCAGTGTTCATCAAGGCATCAAGGTCTTGGTTACCGCTACAGTGCAATGGAAACGTATTCAAAGGAGGAATTGGCAAATGTCCACTTGGTGCACGGACTAACAGATGGTAATGACCGTGGAGCTCGACGTCTACATCGGAAGAGATTTCCAGAACTATGATGCTCCGACAGGAGGAGGTTTTTAGCAACTGATCGTCTTCTTACGGGGCCACGGACCTTTAAACCTACTGTAACGTTACCACCGACCACCTCGTACGGCAATAGATGCTGACGTTATACCTCTGCGAGGAATTTTTGAGAAAGTTGACTTAATGGAAACAGAACAATAAAAGTGGGATTCGTTTCCGTCCAGCAGAGTATAACTAACGGTAAATAGGTGGGTCAGGAACAGACGTTCTCCCAGCACTAAAGCAAGTAGTAACACTACGTATTAAAACAGGTCAACAGCCTAATTAGGCATTTTTGTGTCAAGCATAATAAGACAGAAGGCAGTGCTAAGGCTAACCTAACCTTCCTTGACACACACACTGAACTCTTTCCTTATATCTGTTCACACTACAACACAGTAACCCAACCTCGCAGATAAATGTGCTACCAACTAGTAAGTCAGATGGCCGTCCGGTGTGGCCGAGCGGTTCTGGGCGCTTCAGTCCGGAACCGCGCTGCTGCAACGGTCGCAGGTTCGAATCCTGTTTCGGGCATGGCTGTGTGTGATGTCCTTAGGTTAGTTAGGTTTAAGTAGTTCTAAGTCTAGGGGACTGATGACCTCAGATGTTAAGTCCTATAGTGCTCAGAGCCATTTGAACCATTTGATAATGCTCAGATGTTAAGTCCCATTTTGTTTAGAGCCATTTGAACCATTTTTTTTTAGTAAGACAGATAAAAAAATGGCCAATGAGATAGTAAACAGCAACATATGCCTCTCAACAACACGTACCTTAAACGAACTAGGTGCAATAGTTTATAAAACTAATTACCGACACACATGAAACTAGTAGGAATATTGAACAGGGGAAAGCTTGAAATGATTCTGAAATTAAGTCAGGGGACCTGCTAACGCTCATACTCTGATACTTGACTGCTTAATACAGGGTCTCTGTGCCTGTGCATTAACCAACTTGCATAATAATAGATAACACAGTAAGTAATTATTTCTTAAACTCGTGTTGAAGCACTAAGCAGAATGAAAATCTAACTACACTGGCTCTGAAGGAGCCTTTGCTTTGCTTCGTTAACTAGCTAGCCTAGTACATAAGAACCCTTAAACTTTCATGTTTTGAAGAACCATGCTCAGTAACAAAACTACACTAGTATGTGTGAGAAATGGTAAGTATTCTTATCATTAATTATTAAGTAAAGCGCAACAAACTATTTTAACTCTTTAAATAACATATGTGTTTTCATAAACAGTCTTTCGTCCTAATCAAAAATATAATTGGCTGTGCAACTGACAACAAAACATTAAATTCAAGTTCAACCATTTTCTCACAATAAATTAGGACATTCGCAATTAAATTCACTAGATAGGATTCCTGTCCAGGTTTGTGATTTGGGATAATCACAGGTGTGAGACAGAGTTTTTAGCAACACCACGATTATTATTAAAATCAACCAAATTTCACAAATACCTGGTCCATTTACAGAGTGACAAATATAAACAATTTACTGGAAGGCTAGCGGCACTGGTGGCGTAATTTGCAGTGTCTGTTAACCTGGAGACGATGAAGTCATAGCAACACTCTTGGCCTCGCCCTCTTACGTATCTTCTTGGCGTCTGAATTATACTTTTACTCTCTTGCAATAGGCTGCCTGAACTTTTAGGACAAAGGCGTTTGATTTAGTACTGAATTGTAGACCTCAAAAAGAACTACGAAAAAGTCTGCGAGAGCGTATGTTTATCCGTTGAGTCACAATCACCCTCTCTCTGCTTTGTGGCTTCTGAAACTGGCGACTTCCAAAGACAAAAATCATCATTTTGGTCAACCGTGAAAAGTAAACATATGTCTTAGCGGTCTTTTATTTAAAACATTTTGAGATCCACAGTCTGGTACCACGTAACGTGATGTAGCTCTTATGTATTATTAAGAGAACACGCTGCCAGAAAAAAGATTTACTTATTTTAGCTAATGAAATTCAAACGGGCGAACAGACTTTAGTGGAACACAGCTAATAACCATCCTGATTAAACCAGCTTTCAAATAAAAAACTGCATTAAAATCGGACTTTTCCTTCGGGAGCTACGATGTCACAGACAGATATATATGTCAGCTGGTAGCACCCCTTGGTTTGCGTAGGGGGTTAAAAATAACAGAATATATTATGAAATAGGCTGGAAGAAGCGACTTGGAGGGGAGAGGAATATAATCAAGTGAGCATTTCACAAATCGCCAAAAAAAAAAAAAAAAAAAAAGCATGGTCTTATTTCACTGATAAACCTGGATCTCCACGGCGGAGGCGGCGTTTAGTAAACAGCAGTGTGAGAAAATCTGTCATTTTCAGGGCGAGTGCAATACTGCGCGAACAAAGCCTTACCAAAAATAGCCTCGGCCTGTGTGTTACGGAAAACAGAGCGCTTCCAGGCACAGCTGCGTCACCGCGCGTCCAGTTGCCGTCTGATGCAAGATGCAAGACCGAAATAGCCGCCAAGTCGAGGGAACAAACAGGGTCATAAATACGAGGGCGCCGCGAACAATAAATGAAACCGTAAAGCGCGGGGCTTTGATGTGGCCTGCTGGCGGCGGACAAGGGCGCTCAGGTGCGCAGACCACACGTGCCGCTAGGAAGACCCCCAGTACACACGGGACGCGGGACCCACGGTTTCAGCTGACTGGCGCTCACAAACGGAACCCCGCACCCGGAGGGCAGGCAGTCGCGGGATTAAAGGCCACGCTACCACCTCATCTTTCCGTCCCGTTTTAGTCTTTCTCTGCCGCAGGAAGTTCGAAAAACTGGCGTCCCAAATATTGTTAGTAATGACATCTACCACTGCTGAAAAGAAGTACGTCAGTTCGGCATCACCCCGAACTGTCCTGTTTTGCGCCTCGTGGCAAGAAATGTTGCGTCACATTTTTGTTAGAACTTTGCTTCAGTTCCCTTCATTTGAACAAAAGCACGAGTTACGCTTTCGGTGCTGGTTGAAAACAAACGTACGGGGAATACGACATCTCTCTCTCTCTCTCTCTCTCACACACACACACACACACGCACACACACACACACACTCACTCTCTGAAGTCACTAAGTCTCTTGCCCACGTCCGTCTGTATAGGCAGGATAATCTCAGCAACTGCTATAAGAACTTTGACCCCGTTTTGACTAATGGATACACTGATTTAAATGTATAATTTATAAATATTTACACAAATTCTGTAAATAATGGCGAATTAAAGTTGTGAAAACAATGTCATTTCCACCTAGCGAACGGTCGCCTAAACTCGAGAGAGCAGTAGTACCTGGAGAATAGAGCAAGCAATATCTAATTAGCCACGGTAACTCAGCGTGTTCGGTCAGAGGGTCAGATGCTCTCTGTAATAAAAAAAACTGAGTTAATAAATCAACGACGAACTGAAACGGGTGTCTTGCAACGTGCACCACGAACAGATGCAACGAACGAAAACGAACAAAATGAGATTTAAAAAAAAGAAAAGCGGTAGGGTGACTGCCTCCAAATGAAAGGTTGCCGTATCGAATCCCAGTTGGGTCACTTTTTTCACTCTGCCTTTTAACTCAGCTCTGACCTCTCAATGACGTGGAGATTCCCATTTCGAAATATGACGACAGTTTCATATCGCCTCTTTCTATTTACCTCAGATTACCTGTAGCAATCGGCAGTCTTAATTCACTGAAAATTCTGCGAACAACGGGCACTGAGTCACTCAACTTTGAAGCATCTTAGTAAGCATCACACTTCATAATCAGGTTGTAATGTGAGACAATTCGAAATATAACGACAGTTTCATATCGCCTGTTTCTATTTCCCTCAGATTACCAGTCGCAATCGGCAGTCTTAATTCACTGAAAATTCTTCGACCAACGGGCATTGAGTCACTCAACTTTGAAGCATCTTAGTAAGCATCACACTTCATAATCAGGTTGTAATGTGAGACAATTCGAAAAATTCAAATATACATATCCAGTACCTTCAACGCATTCGTTTCAAAAAAAGTCCTACAATACAAAAACATGAGAATCAAAAGTACTGTGTGTTTTGTTGTTTAAGCTACATGCAAAAGGTTTTTCTGAAACCTACTTCAGCTTCGTTTACATACAGTGCGTTCTTCCAGCAGCGCAGCAGATGACTCAGCTTTCAGCTGTCTGCCTTCCACTACTCAAACCTAGATGTGACCACTAGTCTGTGCGTAGCACTGGGAACAAGTCCGCCATAAGCCGTCAACGATACAGAAATGCTGCAGTGAATCTCAACAACGCATCACTGTGCGTACTACGCCTCACAAGAAGTGTACTGTAACATGACCTAATATGTTTTTTAATATGAGTGTTTTCTTAAATTTTTTGCTTCATTTGTGCCATCTCAGCAAGCCTCCGATACAAACTCAATCAGCCAGACACACATAACTTATGATTTGCGTACAATATATTACTTAATAAATGAAGAGCGATAGTTTGATTATGTTCAACAGTATTTACTTTTATTGTGTTAGCCGGTTTTCAGCCTACAAGGAATCTTCAGACATTTACTGAGTATTGTGACCAAAGAACTTGCAGTGTCTGTAAACAATACTGGAAGAAACGTTGCACATCTAGACTGAAGCAGAAACGTACAGTAAATAACACTCTTGACAGTGTGTTGGTAATGCAATGTAAAAAGGAAAAAAATTGAACAGTAAATAAATAAAAATGGAGCAAACAGGAATAAAACTTTAACACAAAACAGGAACAGCAAGCCTACATAAGTTTATATCAATAAACAAAATCAATATAAAATGAAATTAGTACTTGACAAGGCTACTTCGGGAGGTATAAAACATGGAGAGTGATACACAAACCAATTTTCAGAAGAAGAATTATCAACGTAAATACAGAATATATAAGGAACTTATAAACAGAAATGAATAAATGCAGGAGAAAGGAGGAGTGTGAGGGAACATATAGTAAATGCAATCTTTGAGAGTGTGGTGGTACTACATTTTAAAAGGTAAAAAAGGCTGAACAATACACAAATACAAAAGGAGCAAACAGGAAAAACGTTAACATTACTCAAGACTGTGACTGTGTAATAGTGGATTAGATAAATGAACAAAGTAAAATGAATAAAATACTTGACGAGACAACTATAAGAGGTATTAAACATGGAAAGTAATACTAGTTAAAAGAAAGTCTTAATAATTGTAACTACAGTCTATATGGATTACATAGACAATTTCAATAAAATAAAATAAAGAATACAGCAAAATGAGAATAAGTAGGAACAGGATGTGTGGGAAGTAATGAAAGAGAGTATTATGTAAACCTTAGGAGAAGGGAAGTGTTGAGCTGTGTCTGGTCATTTAGAATTAGATCTGAACTGTGAGCTACATGTTTGTTAATTTCCAGGGCTTCCAGCAGGTTGAGTTTATGTCCTTTGCTTGCTAAGTAAAGGACATGGTATTATGGCTGGTTGTGACCCTCACTCAGTACATGTTCAGCAAATGCGGAATCAGAATTCTGCAAGCTCCAGTTGGACATCAACGCAGCTTATCAAAGTTTAATCAACTTAATAATATATAAAAAGGTATTTAAATAATGAGCAGTTCGAAAAGTAAAACGCGATATCGCTTCTTTTGAAATAGTTCGCCGAAATATATTTCCATAACAGCATTAAATCTTAAAAAAAATAAAAATAAAAAAAAACAGAATGACTTATAACTGAATGTGGATGAAAAATATTTTACTCTGATTAAATGGGAGTAACCACAAAGTACATTAACATGGAGAAATACTTAATTTCATATTTGACTGATAATGCTAAAACCAGCAATTCACTGACTTGAACTGGGTGCCAGACTAAATATTATCATAAGTTTAGACAACACTGTCTGTGGAGCGCAACGATCTGGTGCTAACTTGGTTAAAACAACAGTCGAGATCACAAAAACATTTGTTTATTATTACCGGTTCCGGCTTATGTTAAAGCCATTCTCAGATTCTTTTGGCCCCCTATGGCTGGCGCTAGCGGCTCCTCGGTTTTTCACGCGATACCACGATCGTACACTGTGACTGATGGCAGTGGAGCCACGGGTTCAATAGCGTAAACATTATCACTGGTTGTCTTAGCAACGAACCAAATCGACAATTAAATTACGATGACCTCTGATGGAGATTATAACAAAAAATATTTTTCCTTTATCCCCCTATTCTGTCTCAAAAAGAGACGAATATGCAAACTGTTTCGGAATTAATGATATTCCAATCAAAAGAAATTAAATACGAAAGAAATTTTAGTTGTCTCGGGACATTACATGTCCAGAAAGAAGAGACGCCACGTAACGTGTAATAACACAACAGTGGCAGTATTTATGCAAAGTATGGGCACTGCAAAATACTGCAAGTCAGTGAGTAATGCACAAATGCGTTTTACGGATATGAGATACCCAGCCAAACATAGTCCAAGCTTGGAGCATAGGTCGTCAATAAGAGTGCTGCCGGCGCATCTGTTGTAAAGATGTAAACCGAATACGTTGCTGCTGCGCAGGCGGCTTTATCCCGTTCCAGAGATCACGGCACGACTCCACGTTTCGTGACGTAATGATAAATGGCGTCTCTCCAGCCAATTGTATGCTTGCTGCCTGCTGTGCGTGTGTGTGGAGCCGGTTGTATCTCCGCTATCTGAATCGCTGGCTAATTGCTGAATGACACTCCCTTCTCTGGCGTGATAACTGAATTTGACTTGAGTACTGCTTGCATATACACGTTGCAGTCTCAGTGGAAGTCGACAAACATTTATAGTGACACCCACATTTTCTTTCATGCAGACAGCGTAGGAAGCACCTTAAATCAGAATTTCGGGATATGAACGAATTACAGTGTACTGGTACCAAGCATGCGCCTTGTATCGTCAGTAAAATGTCGCATACAACGGAGGAAATTCCAGAGGGACAGGATCGTCTTATACCACCCTGTATCGAGTACTAAAGTTCTTCATTTAACTTCCACTGCCTGTTTTTCAAAAACTATTAAATACGACCCATTTGGATACTGAGAAGCAAATAACGACTAATTTAAAAAACAATCCAACACAAGAAAGATTGTCATTAGCTCTCAGGTGAAAACAATAAATGCAGTGACAATAAGTGGCTGTATAAGTAACCCAATATATCTGACTACTACTGACTCCTAAAAGTAAACGTAAGTCTGTGGGTGTTGTTAATATTCATTATGATTGACTTGGTATGAACGAAATTCATGGCATTCAGTCTACAAATATAGTATGACATGCAATGGTTTTATCGAGATGGCGATATGGCATTTCCCTAGAAGCAGACTCAAATATAGCCTACCTTCTAGATCTAAAATTATTTTTAAACGGTAGTTACTTTCTATAGGCAACAATGAATAATGAGGTGAAAAAAGTAATGGGATACCTCCTAATAAAGTGCCAGTCATCCCCCACCGAGCGAGGTGGCGCAGTGGTTAGCGCACTGGACTCGCATTCGGGAGGACGACGATTCAATCCCATCTCCGGCCATCCTGATTTAGGTTTTCCGTGATTTCCCTAAATCGCTTCAGGCAAATGCCGGGATGGTTCCTTTGAAAGGGCACGGCCGATTTCCTTCCCCATCCTTCCCTCACCCGAGCTTGCGCTCCGTCTCTAATGACCTCGTTGTCGACGGGACGTTAAACACTAATCTCCTCCCCTCCTCCTCCAGTCATCCTTCTGCCCGGCGTAGTGCAGGAACTCGACGGGGCAGAGACTCAACAAGTCGTTGAAGTTCCCTGCAGAAATACTGAACCATGCTGCCTCTATAGTCGTCCATTATTGCGAAAGTGTTGCAGGTGCAGAACTGTGTGCACGAAAGGACCTCTCAGTTATGTCCCATAAATGTTCGATGGGCTTCACGTCGGGAAATCTGGATGGTCAAATCATTCGCGCGAACTGTCCAGAATGTTCTTCAAATCAATCGTGAACAATTGTGGTCCGGTGACATAGCACATTGTCATTCATATAAATTACATAGTAGTATGAAGTCCATTAATGGGTGCAAATGGTCCCCAAGAAGCCGAACATAACCATTTCCAGTCAATGATTAGTTCAATTGGACCAGAGGACCCATACCATGGCCGGCCGTTGTGGCCGAGTGGTTCTAGGAGCTTCAGTCTCTAACCACACTGCTGCTACTGTCGCAGGTTCGAATCCTGCCTCGGGCTTGGATGTGTGTGATGTCCTTGGGTTAGTTAGGTTTAAGTAGTTCTACGTCTAGGGGACTGATGACCTCAGATGTGAAGTCACATAGCGCTCAGAGCCATTTGAACCATTTTAATCCAGTCCATTCCACGTAAACACAGCCCACATATTTGGAGCCACCACTAGCTTGCACAGTGCCATGTTGACAACTTGCATCCATGGCGTCGAAGGGTCTACGCCACACTCGAAAACTACCACCAGCTCTTACCAATTGAAATCGGGACTATTCTGACTAGGCCACGGTTTTCTAGTCGTCAAGTGTTTAACCGATATGGCCACGAGCCCAGGAGATGCGCTTGCAGGCCATGTCGTTCCGTTAGCAAAAGCACTCGCGTCGGTCGCCTGCCGCTATAGCCCATTAACGCCAAATTTCGCCGTACTGTCCAGACGAATACGTTTGTCGCACGTCTCACATTGACTTCTGCGATTATTTAACGCGATGTTGACTGTCTGTTGGCTCTGACAACTGTATCCAAACGCTGCTCTTGCGGCTGTTAACTACAGACCGTCTGTCACTGCGTTGTCCATAGTGAGATGTAATGCCCGAAATGTGGTACTCTCAGCACACTCTTGACACTGCGTATCACGGAGTACTGAATTACCTAACGATTTCCGAAATGGAGTGACCGACGCGTCTAGCTCCAACTACAATTCCGGTTCAAAGTCTGTTAATTCCCGTCGTGCGGCCGTGATCACGTCCGACAGCTTTTCACGTGAGTCACCTGAGTGCGCCAATGAACTACCCTTTTATACCTTTTGTACGATACCATCGTCATATGTGTATGAGCATATTTTCTATCACATGACCTTTGTCAGTTCAGCGTATGAACCAAAGTGCACCAAACGAACAGCATATAGTGAGGACATTTCACACCACAAAATTACGTACGGTTGATTGGTCACTTACTTTAGTCATCAAGAACACTCTGAAAGTAACAGAAATATAATCGGTTTATCGTGGAGCCATTAGAGGTAGTGATAAACTTCTAAATAGCACCTTGAAGAAATCAGGCTGTGACCAAGTCCTCCTCTACATATACACTCCTTAATGCGAGGCATACTGCCTAACAATGGTTAACTTGGGGGAGGCCTTGGTTGCACAATTCTGCATTTTGGCTGTTCATAAAGCGTTCGATCCGGAAATCACCTCGTCAGCTTTCTAGAAATGGCTGCCACGCAGTGGTTTCTTCATCCAAGGAAAGAAAAAGTCAGTTGGTGCCACGTCAGGAGAACAGAGGTATGAGGCTAAATGACTGGGGAGTTGTCATGAAGCAAAAACAACTCCTTGGATACCTTTGTGCAACGTTTCATCATGACAGTTTCAGGATTTCCGTTTGGAGAATTCGCTAGTATGTTGCTATGACTGTTCACCCACCATGAGAAGACTCTCTTAGCACCACTTGACGGCAATCCCAACGAACACTCGGCGTCACCTTACATCTTCGTCTTTCCCGCGGTTGTGAATCCACAAGTTTCCCTGGGTTACTCTGTACCTTTGTCTTGATCAGGCGACTAAGAAAATCATCTTGATTGGCCTGACATAGCTACAGTTCTTCCGCTGTTGTCTCCGTTCGATGTGCTTTTTTAATGCGTGCGTGCAGTAGTGTTAAGATAGACCATCGGTGAAATTTGATCCCAGTTACATGGGGACTTAATTGAAAAATTTGCATTTCATATAATTTGTATTAACTAGAACAATATTTCTTACTGTAGTCAGAGACGATTTGTTATCACACATCCGTAATTATCTCGAAAAATCTGTTATAGATCCCTGTTTGCTGGAAAGGTTTTTCCTCCACTTCGTATACATATACTCTTATCAGTTTTTGCTATTAAATGTGATACAGCCTGTATGTACAAAGGCTATTTTTTTTCTTTCAAGCCCCAGTCGGACTAAAGAGGCATTCAAGCGACCTATCATCACAAACCCTTACAAATAAATGGGAATGACAGAAGAGGGGGATAAGAATTTTCTACATCAGTCATGCGATATACAGTCGTATAATCGATGGGTACCACAGATTTACTATGGAATGGCATTACAATACCATGCAGATAGCATTTAAAGATTTAGTTCACAATAGAAGAACAAAAAGTTTTAACGATCGCTAGGCAGGATTCATTGTTCTGTATATCAGGAAGCACTTGGCGCTAAATTTTCAGACATGGAGCACATGATGAAATTTGTGGTGCGAATAGAAAATTTTCTGAAGTCGCACACATTGTTCCACTCGCTGCTCCAAATTTTCGACGAAAGTGAAAGAACAGTATGGAGACTTTATACAGGGTGTGTCTCCAATGGGTCGTCATGAGCATTTTCTCTGGCGTTTCAGCAAATATTTTCAGTTTTGTTCACAAATGTTCAAATGTGTGTGAAATCTTATGGGACTTAACTGCTAAGGTCATCAGTCCCTAAGCTTACACACTACTTAACCTAAATTATCCTAAGGACAAACACACACACCCATGCCCGAGGGAGAACTCGAACCTCCGCCGGGATCAGCCGCACAGCCCATGATTGCAGCGCCCAAACCGCTCGGCTAATCCTGCGCAGCTTCAATTTTATTCTTGCAATTTGTATCCGGAGTCAGCCCAAACCAATATTGTTTACTACGACCCTCATGCGATTCTGTTTCGGCGGTAAGCGTCGGTCTGTTTCCCGTTACAAACAAAACGATTTTTAAATCGCAATTTTACATGCCCATTCGACAAAGCGTTACCAAATTAGTCTAGTGTGATGCTCCTTTTATCCATATATGCTGAAAGGGATAGTAAAACACAAAGAATAACCTGGTAGTCCAGCAGCGACCGAGCAGCGCTTCCGCATGGCGGTAGCACTCAGCGTGCAACAGGGCGGTGCTGTTGCTGCTAGAGTACTGGTTCTTCTTCGTGTTTACTGTGCCTGTTAATATGTAGCCACCAGACGAATACCGCATTTGGCTAATAAGGGCCCGCTCTGACGAATGGATTCGTAAAATTCCTACTTAAAAATCATTTTCTATGTAACAGGAAACAAACCGACGCATTTCGTTGACGCTGAGCGTCGCATGAAAGACATGATGAGCAGTATTTCTTTGAGTTGACTCCACCTATAATGTGCATAAATGAAACTGCAAATATTTGGTGAAGCATCGGAGGAAAGGCGCCTGACGAATTTTAGGAGAGACACCTTGTATGTTACTGCAAAGTACTTTTGTTAAGTCTAGGGGCTGCCTCGAACGATTTTTCGATTTAAAACCTGCAGTTGTTGAAGTTAAGAATGAAAAAGAGGAGCAGAAACGAAAATTAGAACTTTCGGAATGTATTGCAGACCTCGTATTTTAAGTGGACTTGACTGCACACTGCTCACAGTTAAAACATTGCACCAGGAGAAGCAATTTATTTCAGAGCAGCTACGCGCCCGTGTAAGTTAAAGAAGGGCCTTTGCATACCGTCGTTTTTTAAAGTTCTGTACCTCAGTCGCTAAAAAAGGAACCCTTATAGGGGCGCTTCGTCAATAAATTCGTTTTTACTAGCCAGGAAGTCAAATATAAATCAAACCTATCGAATTAAGCAGAGCAATTTCGTTTTTAAATACACAGAGAGAAATCAGTAAATCCGTATAGACTAGCCAAATAAATTCAATCTTAGTTTGTATTCGTAAAGATAAGATTGCGGCGCTTTATTCTTTCTGTTATGTCTCTAACCTGTGTCCACTATCAAACTGGACGGAGGATACAGGGTTAAAGCTGAACCCATCCAAAACCCAAGCGGTACTGGTTGATCATTCTAGGTTCATTAGCTGCAATTATCGGGAATACCTATCTTCTATACCCCTAAATGGAACTAAAATGAACTTCTCTCCTTCACCAAAGAGTCTAGGAGTAATAATCGACGAAAATTTAAACTGGCCTGCATACATAACTGCAAAGCGCAAGAAGAGACTCGTACAGACAAGTCTCTTATACTACCAATTCTTGATTACAGCGATGTTATCCTGCAGTGCCTCTCTTAGGAAAGCTCACAGGGCCTGGAACTGGTTATGATGATGATGATGATGATGATGATGATGATGATGTTTGGTTTGTGGGGCGCTCAACTGCGCGGTTATCAGCGCCCGTACAAATTCCCAGCCTTTGCTCAGTCGAATCTCACCACTTAATGATGATGAAATGATTAGGACAACACGAACACCCAGTCATATCCAGGCATGTGAAAATCCCTGACCACGCCGGGAATCAAGACCGGGACCCCGTGCTCGGGAAGCGAGAACGCGACGTCGAGACCACGAGCTTCAGACTAACTAGTTATGAATGCCTGTGTTCGTCATATCTGTGATGTTCGACTCTTTGATCATAGTTCAGCGTCATGTGCATAGTTACCCTGCCTGAGGCAAACGCAGAGATTTCCGTACCCTCTTTCTGCTCTGCTATCTGATCTACGTTCACTGTCCCCCAACATTTCTCGTCCAAGTTAACGCCATTACCTGAACAACATTTCAGAAACACCCATTCCCATCCACTCCATCGTTCAGACACTTTTTCGACGTGCTTCATACTAGCAGAATAACCTCCCACATTATATTGGAGAACTGAATAACATCTCCAGCTTCAGAAGACAGTTAATGACATATGTACTAAAGCAACAAAAAGGATTGCCATTGGCCCTACACGCACTCATTACTCTGATGCGTCCTTTCCTTTATTGTTATTTCATCCACTTTCCCTCGTACGGACGGGAGGTGGGCTGTCTGTAGAGGTGGGCTGTCACCACTCTTCAGCCAAATGATAGTAAAAATTATGAAACATACCATAAAATTGGTCATAGCGGTTGACAAAAATGAACGTTTTGACACAATGAAAAGATAGATCGCCAGTTGCACAAGTTAAAACATAAAAGGCTTATTTGTTGATTAACTCAAATAGTGACACAGATGTAATGATAAATGGGTACTTCACAAAATATTAGGAACAGATGAAAAGTAAAAGGTAAAATGCCGGTGTGTTAACTGATTAAGTGATAGATATAGACGAGCAAAGTGGTTGGTGGATGTAGACTGTCAGGTGTAGGAGTATAACGGAACGAAGCAGTCGGGGAGAGTGCACATCAGGATGTTTATGTAGGCGGATGCTTGGAGGACAGATTTGGGAGAATCCCCATGAAAAAAATCACGAAACCCCGTGAATATTCGTCTAGTAGTTTTGGAGACTTGCGTGTTCAAGCATACACACACGATGGTTTTACTGTTACATTATTAGTATAGATTTTATGGGGCAAAATTCAAAAAGAAGTTCTGACCGAAAACCCCGTACCTTTTCTTAAGCTCATTCGCGTTACAAAAAAGGCAAAATTTCAGGAAGTCATTGTGGCCCTGAAAAAATTACAAGTACTGTTTTCTAAATGTTTTAGGACAATGGCAATCTTACATCTGTTTTCGATCCGTTTTCGAGACCGTTTCACGTTTCAGTTGAAAGCGTCGATGTGCACGTGCAGATGGCACTGTTGGATCTGCAGCCCAATTCCCGTTTGAAAGACAAATTCATTTACATTAAAAGTGTCCATCATCTGTACGTTGTTTTCCTCCAGATTTTCCATGTCTGCGAATGAGATTGCAAATTTCATAAAATTATTTCCGTCAAGACGTGTGTGTGAAAGGCTTTCTTTAATAATGAAAGTAAATAAGCCACGAATTCATTGCAACTACAAGCGAAAATCTGTGAAACTGTCTCTGTCTGTCCGTATGCTGACAGTTCGTATCAGATAAAAATTACATTTGTCTACAGCGCGCCAAAAATAATTAAACAATAGTTAATATTTATTTTGTTTGTGTTCTAAGTTGTTAAGAAAAATGAAATACGAAACCAAACGGCATGTAGTGCGACTGAATTACCACTTAAATGTGGCGCAGTCACAGTTTCATCCCCTGTCCCCTCCTCACACTCGGACACTATGCTGTAGCGGTGAGGGATGCATACATACAGGCGAGACGTCTATTGCACAAGATCCATAGCCCTTCTCGCACAGCGAATTCTTTGCTGTCCCTACCTCAGTGCCATACATTCACAAGATCCTCTGTGATGGATACTGACAATACAGACGCTACATGTGGACTGCTCCAGGACACCGACAAAACTGAGGTTGAGTGTCACTGCTGGATCCTATTTGAAAAAGTCCTGGCAAGAAAACAGCAGACCGACAGTATAAGGACTACCTTTCGTTGCCAACCTAAACAGCTTCCTCCAAAACTTATGTTTGTCTTACAAGTGGGTTCTCAGGGAACAGTCCAGAACTTTTAGGTTTCCATTACCTGGCTTGTCGTAATCGCCAACTACATACCAGGATGGTACGCCTTCACTCTTGGCATCCTTCTTCTCACCAAGGAACCCCTCTAACTTTCACTACCATCTGCATGATCACCAGTAATAATTACAGTTCGATAGGCGTTGCATGAAAACTGACCCTTTCTTATACGGAGGGAACGGTGATGCGTAAATTCGGCCTTTCGTCTCGGCAAATAAACAAAATCGGGAGGCAATGATTTTTCTCTTTATTTTAATTTGCAATTCAGTAACCTGACAAAATAAAGCTAGTGTACCCTGAGGGGACATGTGTGATTTACACGTACAAACGCAGTTGGTGATTTGGAACGGCTCATGATTAAGAAACAAGTCTCGCACACCTTACTACGGATACCGCCTGGTCTGAACTGTAGGCACGAAGTCCACCGACCGTGTAAACTCCCGACCGACATGGCGCTGATGCGCAGGAGGGTGTGTGAAAAGAAAAAGAAATGCGCCAATTACCGAGGAGGCTGCGGCCAATGAATGGATGGGGTGTGGCTGAGGGGCAGGAAAGGGAAGCAGACCTATTACGGACAGGACCCATTACGGACAGAACAGCCCCACCTGATGAAATAACGCAGCAGCGGCCGCGGCGCTAGCACAGAAATTAATTTCCACCGGCAGCCCAGGGCGTGGCACCTCGACAACCGAGAATAGATGGCGTCGGAGTACCACTCAGATGCACCTCTGAGTGCCGTGCGATGGAGGGCGAGTGGATGCGGGACGCAGGCAGATCTGTGCCCAATCTGTGCCTCTCCCGCTCTTCTACGACGGTTCTCCGCATCTCAGTGAAAATGAGAAGGCATATCTTCAAAAATCTCATTAATAAATTTCATTCTACGGTGTTCCTGTCACACTTTTCCATCTCTGTAGTACTCCTTTGAAATTGCTGAAAAATACTCGTCTGCAGGTGCAATCGCTTCTTAACTAGTCGAAAAACGTTGCCAACAAAAGGGGATATTTTGAGTTTTGCGAAAGATTGAAGTCTAAGAGAACCAAAGACGGGAAATAGCGCGGATGTTCCAATACTTCATTGTACTGATCCTTCAATATTCTAAAGACATTTTTGTAGGCAGGTTCATCGTCTTGTAAAATTTTGTCTTTTGCAGACCTTGTCTCTTTTCTCCAGTTTTTGCATGCACCTCCGTTACAAGATTAGAATAACTTCCAAAGTTACTGTTTTACCTCTTCAAAGGAAGTCAATTAAAGGAATTCCTTTTGCACTTCATAACACGGATGCCATGACCTCTCCTGCTGATGCCATCGATTTCGACTTCTGAGACGCAAAGAACTGGCTTCTGCCCAATGTTTTTGTTGTTGTCTCGATTACGGTGTATAGTAGTGAATCCACGGTGTACGTATCCGTTTCGGATCCGTCGTGGGAAGGCGGGGTATTCATCTAGCACAAAGCTTTCTCATGTGCTAATTTCCGAGCAAAATATGGCCGACGCATTCTTTTAGAATTCTTATAATCCTGGCAGTCTCTCACACATTCCTACTGTGCTCTTTCTCGACAATTTCTAGTGTGGTTTCAGTTTTCGAACTCCCTTTGCGTGAGTTTTCATCGACACTCTCACGGTCTACTTTAAATTCAAATGTTCAAATGTGTGTAAAATCTAATAGGGCTTACCTGGTAAGGACAAACACACACACCCATGCCTGGGGGAGGACTCGAACCTCCGCCGGGACCAGCCGCACAGTCCATGACTGCAGCGCCCTAGACCGCTCGGTTAATTCCGCGCCGCACTTTAAAGTCAGCAGATCATTTCTTCATGGCAGAAACAGAAGAAGAGTCGCCATACACATTTATGATCTAAAATGAATTTATATTATCACTGCACAGTGCTCAATTTTCTCCATTTTCGAGCACTCACACCGTGCCTTGTTCTGGCAGCTGCATACAGCTAACTATTGGATACAAAGCCTTGCAATTTCACAGGGAGCCGGTTGAAAGTTGCACCAACCTCTACAGAAGAAATATACGCAACCCAGTACTGTAAACTTTGCGAGAGGTTGTAAACTTTCCTGACCACTCTCGTACGTAGCACCAATCCTTTCCAAGAGTTCTGTGCTGTTCAGCCAGTCTCGTGACATGGGTCGCATGAAGGTGAAGTCACCGGATAAGAATGCAGAATGTAATTTAAGTAAAAATCATAAGTGACATTAGCTTTACACTGTCACGATCACCTTTACCACACAATGGAGTTTCATCATTCTCTATTATTGACAAATAACAAACTGGCAGGAATTAAACAGCAGTGAATGCTCATCGTGATCTTTGTACATGTGAAAGACGTATAATTTTACGAGAAAGAAAAAGCCGAACTACTTCCATTGATTGATGTATCCTTGGTAAAGGAGGATCACTTGTTCTGTGTAGGTAGCTGTGATGAGCAAATGTGGAATTTTAGTGCCGTGTCCTCAAGTGCATTAGCATTCTGCAATTGTCACTTACGTGTTTGTCACAGAGTTCACAGAACCAGTTTCCACAGTTTTAATCTCGAATAGCACGTGAGAAAAACGAAAGCCTAAGTCTCTCTGCGCGAGCTCGGGTATCTCGTATTTTATTTCTCCCTGTGTAAGTGAGCCTCACCAAAATATTTTAGCATTCAGAGGAGAAAGTTATTGACTGATATTTCGTGAAGATATCCCACCACAACGCAAAATACATTTTCTTTAATGATTTCCACCCCAACTTGCTTATCATATTCATGAACCCATCTGCACTATTTCGCGATAATACAAAACGAGGTACCCTGCTTTGAACTTTTTTGCTGTCCTCTGTCAATCCTATCTCATAAGGATCGCATACGGAGCAGCAATACTTCAGAAGAGGACGGACAAGCGTGGTGTAGTCTGTCTCATTACTAGATATGTTGCGTAGTATTCTGTCAATAAAACGTAGTCTTCGGTTTACCTTACTCACAATATTTTCTATACGATAGCTCAATTTTAAGTATTTTTTTATTGTATTCACTACGTAGTTGAAACAACAAGCTTCGAATTTGTGTTATTTATTAGTACTCACGTGGATGACCTCACACATTTGATAGTTTTTGGACAATTGTCACTTTTCGCTCCATGCCGACACCTTGGCTAAATCATTATGGAATTCGTTTTGGTCTTGTAATAACTATACTACAGGGGGTAAACGGTATCATCATCTGCAAACAATCTAAAGCGCTGCTTATATTGTCTCCTACACCGCATATAAAGGGTGGGCCATTGATCGTGACCGGGCCAAATATCTCACAAAATAAGCGTCAAACGAAAAAACTACAAAGAACGAAACTTGTCTTGCTTAAAGGGGGAAACCAGATGGCGCTATGGTTGGCCCGCTAGATGGCGCTGCCATAGGTCAAACGGATATCAACTGCGTTTTTAAAAATGGGAACCCCCATTTTTATTACATATTCGTGTAGAACGTAAAGAAATATGAATGTTTTAGTTGGACCACTTTTTTCGCTTCGTGACAGATGGCGCTGTAATAGTCACAAACATATAGCTCAGAATTTTAGACGAACAATTGGTAAAAGGTAGGTTTTTTACATTAAAATACAGGACGTAGGTACGTTTGAAAATTTTATTTCGGTTGTTCCAATGTGATACATGTACCTTTGTGAACTTACCATTTCTGAGAACGCATGCTGTTACAAAGTGATTACCTGTAAATACCACATTAATGCAATAAATGCTCAACAGCGAGCAGTTTGCCTTCTGTAATGTCCGCACATGCATTGACAATGCGCTGACGCGTGTTGTCAGGCGCAATGCACTGACGAGTGTTGTCAGGCGCTGTCGGTGGATCACGAGATCAAATATCCTTGATCACAATAGCCATACATCAACACGATATCGACCTTTTCCGCAATTCGTAAACGGTCCATTTTAACACGGGTAATGTATCACGAAGCAAATACCGTCCGCACTGGCGGAATGTTACGTACTTATACGTTTGTGACTATTACAGCGCCATCTATCACAATGCGAAAAAAGTGGTCCAACTAAAACATTCATATTTCTTTCCGTGCTACACGCATATGTAATAAAAAATGGGGGTTCCTAATTTTAAAAAAAACACTGTTGGTATCCGTTTGACCTATGGCAGCGCCATCTAGCGGGTCAATCATAGCGCCATCTGGTTTCCCCCTTCAAGCTAGACGAGTTTCCTTCTTTGTAGTTTTTTCGTTTGATTCTTATTTCGTGAGATATTTGGCCCGGTCACTATCAATGGACCACCCTGTATATACACACATCAATAAAAGTTTTGCATCACCCCGGTTTCCAGAACTCCTGAAGACAGACGTTGACTGTGGATACTGTACCACAGACACAGTCCCTTTGAGTGTTCAGAGATGTCACTAAAACAGTCCAAATATGTAAACAACCATGCAAGAGCAGCGCCTATCAGACGGAGGGGCTCCGACAGCCGATCAGTTGCAGTAATTCCACTAGGAGGGAGGTACACACCTCGTGTTGTCTGTAGTTCAACCATGCCTAGACGGTCAATACCACGGCTCGATCGCTTCCGCATTGTTACTTCGTGCCATGAAATGCTCTCAACAAGGGAAGTGTCCAGGCGTCTCGGACTGAACCAAAGTGATGTTGTTCGGACATGAAAGAGACACAGAGAGACAGGAACTGTCGATGACACGCCTCGCTCAGGCCGCCCGAGGGCTACTACTGCAGTGGACGACCGCTACCTACGGATTATGGCTCGGAGGAGCCCTGACAGCAACGACACCACGTTGAATAATGCTGTTCGTGCAGCCAAAGGACGTCGTCTTACGACTCAAACTGTGCGCAATAGGTTGCATGATGCGCAACTTCACTCCTGACGTCCATGGCGAGATCCATGTTTGCAACCGCGACACCATGCAGCACGGTAAAGATGGGCCCAACGACATTCCGAACGGACCGCTCAGAACTGGCATGACGTTCTCTTCACCGATGAGGGTCGGATATGCCTTCAACCAGACAATCGTCAGAGACGTGTTTGGAGGCAACCCGGTCAGGCTGAACGCCTTAGACACACTGTCAAGCGAGTACAACAAGGTGGAGGTTCCCTGCCGTTTTGGGGTGGCATTATGTAGGGCCGACGTATCCGCTGGTGGTCATGGAAGGCGCCGTAACGGCTGTACGATTTGTGAATGCCATCGTCCGACCGATAGTGCAACCATATCGGCAGCACATCAGCAAGACATTCGTCTTCATGGACGACAATTCGCCCCCCCCCCCTCCCATCGTGCACATCTTTTGAATAACTTCCTTCAGGAGAATGACACCACTCAACTAGAGAGGTGGGCATGTTTTCCAGACATGAATCCTATCGGACATGCTTAGGATAGATTGAAAAGGGCTGTTTATGGACGACGTGACCCACCAACCACTCTGAGGGATGTACGCCGAATCGCCGTTGAGGAGTGGGACATCCCGGACCAACAGTGCTTTGATGAACTTGTGGATAGTATACCACGACGAATACAGGCATGCATCAATGCAAGAGGACGTGCTACTGGGTATTAGAGGTACCGGTGTGTACAGCAATCTGGATCACCACCTCTTTAAGTTCTCGCTGTATGGTGGTACAACATGAAATTTGTGGATTTCAGGAGCAATAGAAAGGGCAGAAATGATGTTTATGCTAATCTCTATTCCAATTATGTGTACAGGTTCCGGAACTCTCGGAACCGACGTGATGCAGAACTTTTTTTGATGTGTGTATTAAGGAGAGCAGAGGACTTGTAAAATTTCCGATATCACTTCTGTTTCACCAGATGACTTGCCATCGTGTGTTCCAAATTGTTACCTTTCTGAAAGGAAGTCGTAAATCAAGTCATACAACTGAGACCATAGTTCATAGGCACGCAATTTTATTGGAAGCTTTGGTGCACAGTGAGACACCACGTAGGCGCTCAATCGCTATGTCATCTTCAATTTAGAATGAAATCATGAATTGGTATTATTGCCCAGCATCAGCTGTAGAATATTACAGAGTTGTATATAAATGTTTGAGGTTATGATGATAATGAAGATGAAGATGATAATGGTGAGAGAGATATGTAGAGAGACGGCGGGAGGAAGGTTGGAGGGGAGGGAGAGACAGAGAGGGAGAGAGAGAGAGAGAGAGAGAGAATGAGAAATTGGTGCAGTCCATTAGTGGCACATATACTACTACTCTAGAATGGAAAACCGGGCAGGGGGGAGGCGGGGGGCGGGAGGGTGGGTATACAGTTAAGGGGACTGTCGAGTGTAAGATGGTGGAATCCCCATCTACAACACAGGCAGCGGAAAATACGGCACATGAGCCATGCTCCGACACGAGTGCCATAGCGCTTAGCCTGGCTGCATACTCCCCACACCATCACGTCATGCTATCTGAGTGTGAGGAGGAGGCAACTACAAACGCATCGCATTTATATGGCAATGCAGTCGCACAGCATAATTTTTGGTTTCATATTTCTCACCGACATAGGTCGGAAACAAAACAAATTTTCAGTGTTATGTACTTATTCCCAGCAAACTGGAGACATAATATTTTATCTGGTACAAACTGTTGGCATACGGATGACGCAGAGAATATCACAAATTTTCGCACTCAATTTTCCAAGTAATCATGAGTTATTTAGTTCCATAATAAAAAATCCCTCTTACATATATATACTGATAGAAATATTTTATCACATTTGCCACCTCATTATGGAGACATGGAAACGCTTCATGAGGAAAACATCATAGACCTTCTGGGCAGTTTTAACATAAAACAATTTGTCCTTTAAATGGTAATTACAATAAAGGTCGATCAGTCCTATGTGCACATGCACAAGGACGCTTTCAACTAAAGCGGCAAAAGGTTCCGAAAACAGCTCGAAAACTCGTAAGATCGTCAGTGTCCGCAAAACGTTTAGAGAACTATCCTTGTAATTCTTTCAGGAACACAATTAATTCCTCGGGCCACGCATTTTCCTTAACGGCAGTGATCTTAGGTAACTGGACTGTGTTTGTCAGAATTTGCTCCTCCAACAATGCGGTTTTCTTTTTAAACGCATCTCCATAAAATCGGAAATAATTGTCCTTCAACCTCCAATGTCTTATTGTGAGCAGTTCACTTGAAATGCGAGGTCAAGTTCACTTGAAATGCGAGGTCTGCAATCCATTACAGGTGTTCTAATTTTCGTTCCCGCTCTCCTTTTACCTTCATAAATTTAACTGCGGGTTTTAAATAGAAAAATCGTTTCAAGTCTGCTCCTTGACTTAACCAACGCACTTTGCAGTAATATATTACAATTTCCATACACGTCGTTCAATTCCATCGAAAGCTGTTGCAACTGACAGGGGATTAATGCGTGAAATTTGAGAAAATTTACTATTTGTACAAACAATTCAATCATGTGCTCCACGCCTGTAAATTTAGCGCAAAGTGCTTCTTGATTTACAGAACAACGAATTCCAATTTTTTTGCTTTTTCAGCATCTTCAAATACTTTCTGAATGGTATTGTAATGTCGTTCCACAGCCAATTTGCAGTACCCGTCTGTATAATAGATATTGTGAATTCTCATGCCTGTCATCTGTTATACCCCATTCATTTTTAAAGCTCGTGACGATAAATCGCTAGATTGCCTCTTTTTGTGGAAACAGCCATTGGGGCTGTGAACATCATTTATACCACAAACAAATAGCGAAGGGTAAACAACGCTTGCAACACCGATTCCGCCGCACTAAAGGAAGTCGTGCAGACCGGAAAATGCCGCACCGAAATGTTAAATTAAATATCGCTCTCTATCGAATATTTCTGATAGTTGCCGAGCAAAGGCGAGACAGGCCGAGTCTCGGACAACACACCGCGTTCGCAAGCAGTTTGGCATGCAGTGGCTCACCATGATCCATAGTGTCACATGCTTTCATTCCATGAGACGCTATTGAGAGTGTTGGAATTTAATGCAAGACACTGGCGGGAAGTCTTGTCATCAGGAACTTTATCCCACAACCTCTCCTCCCGCGTACGGCTATCCTGATTTACGTTTTCCGCGATTTCCCTAAATCGCTCCAGGCAAATGCCGGGATGGTTCCATTGAAAGAGCACGGCCGACCTCCTTCCCCGTCCATCCCTAATCCTCGCTGTTTGGTCTCTTCCCCCAAACAACCCAAACCCAACCACTACCTCTCTTCCCCTCGCCAGCCAAATACCGGTGGTGAAAATTTCTTCCACTGTCAGGAATCGAACTGGGTACCTCCGAGTCAAGCGCCACATCATAGGTATACTTACATGTCCTCGGTTATGGAGGCGGGTATCATCAAAGGAAAATGCGTTTGGAGTATCGTTATTAGGCAGGGTTTGTCTGTAGCTTTGAAGAAATTCATTCCATGCAGTTTTTGTTCTGTGAAGCGTGACAGATCTCCTATAAATTCAGTCCATAAATACCGAACAGTAAACATGTAAGAAGCCTCACTGGTTTTATGCGTGGATACTTATTGTAACATAAACTGATGCTATAACGGATGGGCAATAAAGTTACGATATCTTCCATCGTTATAGAAACGCACTAATCTTGCTGTAGCATTTCTTACCAGATTCCACACAAGAGAATAATTCGAATATAGCATTTAATATATTCTACGATGTGTCCACTTTTTATTGGTTTCATAATACAGCTGTTAGCGGTTTAAGTTTTCATACTGGACGGTGGTACTCTAACTGCTTTGGGTTTGTTTATTTATTATCATTTTCATTTTGAAGTTAAAATTTGTGGAGCTGTACTTCAGTTTATATAACTGATTGTTTGAACTGTGACAGATTTATTGGGCAGTTCTATTGTATCCTATTCTAAATGGTCAGTTTGTGTACGGATTTTGTAATGCAAAAGCTGCTGCTGTTTGTTAAGAACTGGGTAAGCGATTTTTTAGCTCCAGAGTAGCACATTCAAGAATATCGTGACACTTGCGCAGTGTCTAGCAGTCATATTTTATCTGAACGGACAAACAAATAGGATGAAGATGAAGTAGATAATATTACTCAGTTGATAGGACATAATCCTTGAGCAAGAACATTCAGAATTCCTACGCACATACGTCTTCCACAAACAATAATATGGCCGGCATTACGTGCGCATGGAATCTCTTCCCGTCATTTACAACAGAGTCAACACTTTCTAGAGGAAGCTGAAGGTAGACAATTGGAACTTTGTCGTTCGATAATTGTAAAAATCTGGTAAACCCAGACAGATTTTGATGGTGGTGGTGATGTCCATACTCCGAGGAGCGTAGGGGACGATGCGGGAGACCCGCACCGTTGTACTAGGCAATGTCCTAGAGGAGGTGGTTTGCCATTGCTTTCCTCCGACCGTAATAGGGATGAAAGATGATGATGATGATGGAGACGACACAACAACACCCAGCCATCACGAGGCAGGAACAATCCCTGACCCCGCCGGGAATCGAACCCGGGACCCCGCGTGCGAGAAGCGAGAACGGTACCGCAAACCACGAGCTGCCAGACAGAACCTGGACGAATTCAGAGATGGAGTGTGCCTTGTATTGAACATCTACGGTCTGGTTGCGAGCGAATATACCATTAAAACGGCAACGTCAAAGAGTGTATCCAGTAAGAAATTCTATTCAATGTGCATACACATTACAGTAGGAATGGTACAAGCATAAATTTGTAGACGATGAGGGGGTGTACGAGACGTAAAGATTAGTGGACAGAGTTGCCACCTCTAGCAGAAACGACTGGCCTGACTGGGCATCGAGTCAAACTGAGTTTGGATGACAGATACGAGTATACCAATCGATGCTGCTTCTACTGTACATCAGAGTTCACTGGTCGTTGTGTCTGGCAAGTGGTGCCGAGATAGTCTCTCGGCAAAGTGAGATGTATAAAGAACGTGCTAGTTACGGAAACAGTGAAGCACCCTCTACATCGAGATAGGTCAGTACAGCTTTGAAAGCATGGGATCTTCTGTTATCATGTTGAAAGATAACGTCACAGAGATCTCGAAGGTAGTGCATAACCACTGGCCTTCACACGCCAGAAATGGGACCAGATCTCGAAGATTGGGCACAGACAATGGCCTTCATACGCCAGAAATGGGACCAGATCTCGAAGATTGGGCACAGCCAATGGCCTTCGCACGCCAGAAATGGGACCTTCATACTATCATATAATTTGCTGTGCAATTATGACAAGGACGAATTCAACGCGGTACGTTGGTTCTTCTCGGAGCCTCTGCACATGGATAAGTCCACAGCGATGTTGTACGCAGAATTGGAACTTGTTTGAAGAAACTATGTCTGACGCACCACTCGACGCACCTCTGTCTTCTGCCGCGTCAAGGGAAGCCGTCATGTTGACAGTCTATACTGCTCCAGACGGTGCCACACAATCCGTGTGGATGCCTCTCTTCTTAAAAGCCGGCCGGTGTGGCCATGCGGTTCTAAGCGCTTCAGCCTGGAACCACGTGACCGCTACGGCTGCAGGTTCGAATCCTGCCTCGGGCATGGATGTGTGTGATGTCCTTAGGTTTAAGTAGTTCTACATTCTAGGGGACTGATGACCACAGATGTTAAGTCCCATAGTGCTCAGAGCCATTTGAACCATCTTTTTCTTCTTACAAACATGCCCATACCTGGCTCTAGGTACAACTACGCATATCAGATCGAACAACGTGTCTATCCTCTCGGACGCTATTCACGTGGGTCAGCTGACCTTCTGCATGGTGTCGGGTATGGCCTTCTTGAACTCATGGAGCACAGATTTGATTACCAGTCGTGGGATCCCTGCTAATGAAAGAAGAAATCTTTCTCACAAACACACAACGTTGAAATGAGATTTCTGGAAGAGAAAACTGCTGTGTAATGTTTCAGTATATACAGAATAAAAATGGTGTTACTCTTAACTACATCGTACAGTTAAGCTGAAATGCTAAGCAGTACATTTCATTCCAGTCTGACGTTTGTCGCATGCCACCTTCACGCTATGGCAAATTTACTGGCCAGCCATAAGCAGACAGCGAGACAAACGCTATAATTTAAAGCACCAGACTCGATAGCTACGCACGCGCACTTCTCGTTACCCGCCGTCCATGTCACTGGCGTACCAGAGGCAGCACGTTGAGTCACATCAAAGCTGTGAGGCTCCTCGGCCTTAAATGGGGTCGGCCCAGGCGGCCTTTGCCGGCTTTTATTGCATCGGACCCATCCCGCAGACAGGCAAATGCCAGCCGGTAAGGGCCATTAATTTAAAATGTCACGGCCTTTCGTTGCAGAACGCCTAAGGGCTAAACGAGAAAATAATGTGCTCAGTTTACGGCTCTTACCGTTAAAGAGATACGTACGCCTCATAAAAGTTTCTCAGTCCTTCGACGGCGACACAGTCACTTGGCACACTAATTAATAATTGTTAAAAATATCAAGAGTTCGTATGTACTAAACAATAGAACCTGAGCACAAGCATAGCTACAATCTGACTGTAGTGACATTCCATACCAATCATGATGATGTTTGGTTTGTGGGGCGCTCAACTGAGCGGTCATCAGCGCCTGTGAAAAGACCCAATTTTTCCACAGTCAAATTTTTTTCACAGTCCAGTCTAGCCACTATCACGAATGATGAGGACGGTGATGAAATGATAAGGTGAACACAAACACCCAATCCCCGGGGAGAGAAAATCCCCAACTCGGCCCGGAATCGAACCCGAGACCCCGTGATACAGAGGTAGCAACGCTAGCCACTAGACCATGAGCTGCGGACGATACCAATCATGACGAAAAAAAATTTGACATCCCTAGAAAACATTTCGTTGATAGAGTGTACCATCCCTTCTAGCCCAGATAATGGCCACACTTTAGCGAAACTGGCAGTCTACAAGTTTTATCATATGTGTCATATACAGCTGAAGCTACTCATTGATGTTGGTATCCCGCAGAATTACACTTCTGGCCATTAAAATTGCTACACCGCGAAGATGACGTGCTACAGACGCAAAATTTACCGAAAAGAAGAAGATGCTGTGATATGCAAATGATTAGCTTTTCAGAGCATTCACACAATGTTGGCGCCGGTGGCGACACCTACAACGTGCTGACATCAGAAATGTTTCCAACCGATTTCTCATACACAAACAGCAGTTGACCGGCGTTGCCTGGTGAAACGTTGTTGTGATGCCGCGTGTAAGGAGGAGAAATGCGTACCATCACGTTTCCGACTTTGATAAAGGTCGGGTTGTAGCCTGTCGCGAGTGCGGTTTATCGTATCGCAAACATTGCTGCTCACGTTGGTCGAGATCCAATGACTGTTAGCAGAATATGGAATCGGTGGGTTCAGGAGGGTAATACGGAACGCCGTGCTGGATCCCAACGGCCTTGTATCACTAGCAGTCGAGATGACAGGTATCTTATCAGCATGCCTGTAACGGATCGTGCAGCCACCTTTCGATCCCTGAGTCAACAGATGGGGGCGTTTGCTAGACAACAACCATCTGCACGAACAGTTCGACGACGTTTGCAGCAGCATGGACTATCAGCTCCGAGACCTTGGCTGCGGTTACCCTTGACGCTGCATCACAGACAGGGGCGCCTGCGATAGTGTACTCAACGACGAACCTGGGTGCACGAATGGCAAAACGTCATTTTTTCGGGCGAATCCAGGTTCTGTTTACAGCATCATGATGGTCGCATCCGTGTTTCGCGACATCGCGGTGAACGCACATTGGAATCGTGTATTCAACATCGCCATACTAACGTATCACCCGCCGTGATGGTATGGGGCGCCATTGGTTACACGTCTTGGTCACCTCTTGTTCGCATTGACGGCACTTTGAACAGTGGACGTTACATTTCAGATGTATTACGACCCGTGGCTCTACCCTTCATTCGATTCCTGTGAAACCCTACATTTCAGCAGGATAATGCACGTCCGCATGTAGCAGATCCTGTACGGGCCTTTCTGGATTCAGAAAATGTTCGACTGCTGCCCTGGCCAGCACATTCTCCAGATATCTCAAAAATTGAAAACGTCTGGTCAATGGTGGCCGAGCAACTGGCTCGTCACGATACGCCAGTCACTACTCTCGATGAACTGTGGTATCGAGTTGAAGCTGCATGGGTAGCTGTACCTGTACACGCCATCCAAGCTCTGTTTGACTCAATGCCCAGGCGCATCAAGGCCAGAGGTGGTTGTTCTGGGTACTGATTTCTCAGGATCTATGCACCCAAATTGAATGAAAATGTAATCACATGTCAGTTCTAGTATAATATATTTGTCCATTGAATACCCGTTTATCATCTGCATTTCTTCTTGGTGTAGCAATTTTAATGGCCAGTAGTGTAAAAATTTAGGGGGATGTTAATTGCTATGCCCACTGGCTATTCCAAATAGAGACATTTTCTACGGTTTTAAGACTGGCTGATTTAGCGGGTCAGTCGAGGTGCCATGGGTGCCTGCATTTCCGTCAAACGTGGAAGTCCAGGGATTGAAAAAAACTATGGGAACACCTTGAGAAATATATGCTCGAACAGAAATGCAGATGATAGCCACGCCTGCGGGCGCTGCTGTTGTATCTGGCCACGAACGGCACCTGTGCAACGCCCTCATACATTACAAGTGTCAGCCGTGGTCAGATCAGTGTTCTGTGTAATTGTGAGGGCAATATGTTGGAGCTAAGTGAATTCAAACGCCGTCAAATTGTGGGTGCTCGTAAGGTGGACGCTTCCGTAATGAAGCTAGCCCGAGCGTCTTCTGTTTCAAGAGGCACTGTATACTGGGAAAGCGGAAGAACATCAGACTGCTGCAAAAGTTAATGCAGACTGTATGTCGCACTCGAGAACCCTGTCGGCGACAAAGCAACACGAAGGGAGCTCCAGAAGCATCAGTGATGCGAATGCCAGCAACAGGAAAGAGTGGTTTCAAAATTTTGGCTATGGGCCAATGAAGAATGTGATTTGGTCGGATGCACACTGTTTACAACTTCTGGTCGAATTTATGTCCCAAGACTGAAACATGGTGAGGGTTGGGTGATGATTTGGGCAACCATGTCGTGGTATTCCATGGACCCTACGGTTATTCTGCAAGGTCGCATTACTGCCAGCGGATATGTGATCAGTTTCGCTGATGAAATCCATCCCATGGCAGAACATTTGTTCCCCAGCGGTGTTCTACGACGAATGGGCTCCTGTGCACAAAGCTCCCATCTTCCAGGACTGGTTTTGTCAGCATGAGGATGAACCGTCGCATCTCTACTGGTCACTAAAGTCACCAGATAGTGCTACTGAGCCACTGTAGTCTACTTTACAGAGATGGATGCGTGATCGTTCTCCATCTGCATCATCATTACATGAATTTTTCATTATTTTTCAGGATGAGTGGTGCAAGATTCCCTTGAAAATCATCCTGGACCTGTATTTAGTCATTATGCATGCCACAGGTTTTCCTACGCCGTATGAGGCATGGAAACGTGTTGCATTTGTGGTGCTTCGATATTTCTCCCAGCCCCTGTATGTTTAGTATGAGCAGATCGCGTATTTTCTCCATAGTATGTCTGCCACTTTCGTGTATGGATTGTGCTTAGCATCCTTTGCTCAGCTTATACGTTATTGCGGAACTGCACTTCTTTCCCATATTCATGATAACATCGTTTCCATAGGTGATGGCGATTTTATCTGTGACCACCTCTCTAAGCATATCTACGTCCATATGAGCTGCATATAAATAATTCCGCAGACAGTTCACCTTGACGACGGATTCGATTCGATTCTATTACTATTAATAGAAGCCACCTTATATGCTTGCATGAATATGCGGCGGCTGGTCATACGAAACCTATTGTCGCGAAGATTGCTGTGAACTGTGTCCATGGATTCCCCAATTGTCTGCTACGCTCATACGAACCTCTTCACCACTTCGGAACAGGAATTTGATTATTATCAACATGAATGTGACAGTCCTGACGCACTAACTATAGGTTGAGAAAATCTGAAGCTATATTTAGTATATTCTTAACTCAGTAACGCCTCCAGCGGTTGATGTACGAATGAGGAGATTTCCATCAGTAGTATTCCCGATCATTGTTCCAGTTCAAGACCCTTAATAGAGCCTTAACTACTGAAAGAGATGTTTCTGGTTCTTTTTCATGGAAGGACTGTGTTGGCATTGAGTGATTAGGGAAGACTGAATTGCTATGCTACAGGCAAAAATAGGGGGTACATAATGAAGTCGGATAGCTGGAGCTGTTGCGTTAGTACATTAATACTCATCTCATCCTATAGATAGTTAAAGTAGCATTATATTCCGTAATATGGAAGAACAATAAAAATAACATGGAACAGCATTATTTTTTGCTTAAAGAAAATGCTTGTTCGAATTTCCACAGATCTACGTAACAGTTTTAATGTTAAAGATAAATAGGAGTCAACGCCTGAAGTGGTTGAGTTCTTTAAACCAAGGAAAATTGTTAACCGATAGGGATAAAGTGGCAGTGAGAATTATGGTGGGGGACCATGGTGTAAATGGAATGCAGACTGTGTACTCTTAAAATACAATAAGTAAATTCTGACATGAATTACAACATAAAAATTAGTTGTTATTTATAAAGAAATAAATCAAACAAAATACCGGATCACCTCCCTGAAAACGAATGCTTACAAGAAAGTTACCAATTTATAAGAGTCAAAGACAGCATTGGACGCTTTGCATGTTAATAATAGGTAATTACACACTTTTATTTAATTTCCATATTTAAAGAAAACGTATATAGTATCATGCAATCATGGCACGGTTGTTTGACACAAAGGTTGTAACAGGAAAGATGCATCAATAACATTAATTACACACTCCAAAGCGTCAAAAGAATACCGTTTGAAATTAACCAATAATTTAGCGGGAGTTAACTCTGACTAGGAAGTAATTGCAACTTTGGTTTGCTGCTACTTTTGACAACAAAGAAAAATTTAATTCCAAAGTTCGTGCTTTAAGTGTTGATCGTTCGGTAATTTTAAAACGAAAGAACTAATTACTACTTCATCTACTAATTAGGAACCTTCCGTTGGATAAGGCTAAGCTTATGTTAGTTATAGAATATAATTAACAGCAAAGAAATCAGAGACTACTCTTCGGTAGCGGTCTTCGCGCCAGATCTTATTTCATCTGTGGAGCACTTCGAAAATGCTAGAATTTGATCATTTCGTACTTGAAAAGAAGAATGTAATATTAAACATAACAAATTTTATTTACATATTTCTGCATACACCCTAATCAATATTTGTAACTAAATAACATAAAATGGAATATAAAAACATAATCAGTAATTTAAAAGTCAATAATAGTCAGTAATAGTAAGATAAAATGATAAGTGACAATCACAAACAAATAATGCATTCCATAGGTGTTAACGTCTGACTGGATGTATGTAAACCCTTTGCAAAGCCTGCTAGCGTAATATACAGGGTGTTACAAACAGGTACGGCCAAACTTTCAGGAAACATTCCTCACACACTAATAAAGAAAAGATGTTACGTGGACATGTGTCCGGAAACGCTTAATTTCCATGTTAGAGCTCATTTTAGTTTCGTTAGTATGTACTGTACTTCCTCGATTCACCGCCAGTTGGCCCAATTGAAGGAAGGTAATGTTGACTTCGGTGCTTGTGTTCACATGCGACTCATTGCTCTACACTACTAGCATCAAGCACATCAGTACGTAGCATCAACAGGTTAGTGTTCATCACGAACGTGGTTTTGCAGTCAGTGCAATGTTTACAAATGCGGAGTTGGCAGATGCCCATTTGATGTATGGATTAGCACGGGGCAATAGCCGTGGCGCGGTACGTTTGTATCGAGACAGATTTCCAGAACGAAGGTGTCCCGTCAGGAAGACGTTCGAAGCAATTTATCGGCGTCTTAAGGAGCACGGAACATTCCAACCTATGACTCGCGACTGGGAAAGACCTAGAACGACGAGGACACCTGCAATGGACGAGGCAATTCTTCGTGCAGTTGACGATAACCCTAATGTCAGCGTCAGAGAAGTTGCTGCTGTACAAGGTAACGTTGACCACGTCACTGTATGGAGAGTGCTACGGGAGAACCAGTTGTTTCCGTACCATGTACAGCGTGTGCAGGCACTATCAGCAGCTGATTGGCCTCCACGGGTACACTCCTGCGAATGGATCATCCAACAATGTGTCAATCCTCATTTCAGTGCAAATGTTCTCTTTACGGATGAGGCTTCATTCCAACGTGATCAAATTGTAAATTTTCACAATCAACATGTGTGGGCTGACGAGAATCCACACGCAGTTATGCAATCACGTCATCAACACAGATTTTCTGTGAACGTTTGGGCAGGCATTGTTGGTGATGTCTTGATTGGGCCCCATATTCTTCCACCTACGCTCAATGGAGCACGTTATCATGATTTCACACGGGATGCGCTACCTGTGCTGCTAGAACATGTGCCTTTACAAGTACGACACAACATGTGGTTCATGCACGATGGAGCTCCTGCACATTTCAGTCGAAGTGTTCGTACGCTTCTCAACAACAGATTCAGTGACCGATGGATTGGTAGAGGCGGACCAGTTCCATGGTCTCCACGCTCTCCTGACTTCAACCCTCTTGACTTCATTTATGGGGGCATTTGAAAGCTCTTGTCTACGCAACCCCGGTACCAAATGTAGAGACTCTTCGTGCTCGTATTGTGGACGGCTGTGATACAATACGCCATTCTCCAGGGCTGCATCAGCGCATCAGGGATTCCATGCGACGGAGGGTGGATGCATGTATCCTCGCTAACGGAGGACATTTTGAACATGGAAAGTAAGCGTTTCCGGACACATGTCCACATAACATATTTTCTTTCTTTGTGTGTGAGGAATGTTTCCTGAAAGTTCGGCCGTACCTTTTTGTAACACCCAGTATTTGTAACATACACTCCTAGAAATTGAAATAAGAACACCGTGAATTCATTGTCCCAGGAAGGGGAAACTTTATTGACACATTCCTGGGGTCAGATACATCACATGATCACACTGACAGAACCACAGGCACATAGACACAGGCAACAGAGCATGCACAATGTCGGCACTAGTACAGTGTATATCCACCTTTCGCAGCAATGCAGGCTGCTATTCTCCCATGGAGACGATCGTAGAGATGCTGGATGTAGTCCTGTGGAACGGCTTGCCATGCCATTTCCACCTGGCGCCTCAGTTGGACCAGCGTTCGTGCTGGACGTGCAGACCGCGTGAGACGACGCTTCATCCAGTCCCAAACATGCTCAATGGGGGACAGATCCGGAGATCTTGCTGGCCAGGGTAGTTGACTTACACCTTCTAGAGCACGTTGGGTGGCACGGGATACATGCGGACGTGCATTGTCCTGTTGGAACAGCAAGTTCCCTTGCCGGTCTAGGAATGGTAGAACGATGGGTTCGATGACGGTTTGGATGTACCGTGCACTATTCAGTGTCCCCTCGACGATCACCAGTGGTGTACGGCCAGTGTAGGAGATCGCTCCCCACACCATGATGCCGGGTGTTGGCCCTGTGTGCCTCGGTCGTATGCAGTCCTGATTGTGGCGCTCACCTGCACGGCGCCAAACACGCATACGACCATCATTGGCACCAAGGCAGAAGCGACTCTCGTCGCTGAAGACGACACGTCTCCATTCGTCCCTCCATTCACGCCTGTCGCGACACCACTGGAGGCGGGCTGCACGATGTTGGGGCGTGAGCGGAAGACGGCCTAACGGTGTGCGGGACCGTAGCCCAGCTACATGGAGACGGTTGCGAATGGTCCTCGCCGATACCCCAGGAGCAACAGTGTCCCTAATTTGCTGGGAAGTGGCGGTGCGGTCCCCTACGGCACTGCGTAGGATCCTACGGTCTTGGCGTGCATCCGTGCGTCGCTGCGGTCCGGTCCCAGGTCGACGGGCACGTGCACCTTCCGCCGACCACTGGCGACAACATCGATGTACTGTGGAGACCTCACGTGTTGAGCAATTCGGCGGTACGTCCACCCGGCCTCCCGCATGCCCACTATACGCCCTCGCTCAAAGTCCGTCAACTGCACATACGGTTCACGTCCACGCTGTCGCGGTATGCTACCAGTGTTAAAGACTGCGATGGAGCTCCGTGTGCCACGGCAAACTGGCTGACACTGACGGCGGCGGTGCACAAATGCTGCGCAGCTAGCGCCATTCGACGGCCAACACCGCGGTTCCTGGTGTGTCCGCTGTGCCGTGCGTGTGATCATTGCTTGTACAGCCCTCTCGCAGTGTCCGGAGCAAGTATGGTGGGTCTGACACACAGGTGTCAATGTGTTCTTTTTTCCATTTCCAGGAGTGTATTTGCTTTCACAAACAAACAGTGTTAGTGATGGGTTGCGTATGAGTGAATTTCTGTGTACTATCAATCATGGAAGAGTGTAATGTGAACAAATTACCCCAGGTGGACAATCCACCGCACCAAGGTGCGCAAGCAGACTATCGGATTCTGGGGAGTCTGCAGCATTGCACAGAGATGAATCGGGACATGATAAGACATCAAGCAAATTGAAATGTAAAAAAACAAGTTACATAGCTACTTTCAATGTAAACTCTCTTTTAAAAACAGGAAAATTAAAACATCTTACAGATACCCTCAAACATCATAGAATACTCATAACATCACTACAAGAAACTCGATACATAGATGAAAACAATTTTGATTCCGGAGGTTTCAGAATATACAAAGGAAAGGTAGGCAAAAGAATAATGAAAAACACACTCCACCTCGGAACGGGCTTTATAATAGATAAAAGTATTTTAGACTCCATTATCAGCTTTCAATCACAATCGGAAAGACTCTCCACACTCACTTTTAAATCTGCTAATAGAGTATACACAATTGTGAATGCACATGCCCCCATAAATGAAGACAATAGGAAAAATAAGGAAAAGGTGGAACGTTTTTGGGAACAACTAGATGACGCGGTGCAAAAGATCCCAGACAAACACAACATCATACTTACGGGGGACTTCAATGCTCAAGTAGGAAAAGAGAAGAAATACAAAAATATTGTTGGAAACTACCCAGCGCACAATAGAACTAACCAAAATGGAGTCAGATTAGTAGAACTCTGCCAAGCGCATGGCTTGATCCTGAAATCCACAGCCTTTAAGAGACTACCCAGAAAACAGAAGACATGGACCTCACCAAACCCACACTTGGGTGAATTTCAACTTGATCATGTGGCGATAAAATGGAAACACCATACAGAAATACAAAATGTCAAAGTACTCAGAGAAGCAAACTTGGATTCTGATCACTATCTTTCTAAAATAAAACTCAAAATTATCCCCAAAAGGAAAGATAGAAACAGTAAACCCAAAAGCAGAAGATACGATCCAGAAAAGATAATGAATTCGAAGGAGTTTCCCCTCGCGACTCAAGATATAAGGAACCAAAATTGGGATCAAATGAAGGAAAGCCTACTAACCAAAGCTGAACAAATAACACCTATAACCAAAATAAAAAAACACGCATGGTGGACAGAGGAATGTGACAAACTTATTGAGCAAAGAAAGAAAGCATGGCAACAGATGCAATCTCAGAAAAATGAATATAATAGGCAAAATTTCCTGAGTGTAAGAAAACTAGTGAGTAAAAACCTCAAAAGAATTAAAAAAGCACAAGAAGATCAACTCCTTTTGCAGATCAACGAAGACTTCAACAAAAACAAGACTAGGAGCTTTTACAGAACTTTTAAACAAAAAATAACCAAGTACAGCCCACCGACACTCCAATTACAAGATAAAAGTGGTAATATTGCACACAACAACAGGGATAATTGCAAAATTTTGAGGGAATATTTCAGAAACCTTCTCAACTGTAAAGAACCAATTGAAAAAATGGATTTCAGCAACTCAACTTCAACAAGTCCTAACTCAGAACCACCCACCGTCGAGGAACTACAATCAATCATTTTGAATCTCAAAAACTATAAGGCTTCGGGAGAGAACCAAATTACAGCTGAACTGTGGAAAAATGTCAATAGAAATGCCATAGAATCTCTCCAAAACATATTTGAAGAAATATGGAAAACAGAAAGAATTCGGGATGAATGGAAGATGGCCCTCATTCACCCAATTCATAAGAGGGGATCCAGAACAGACCCCAACAATTACAGAGGGATTTCGCTCCTTGACGTAACATACAAAATACTGTCTAAAGTCCTTTTGAACAGAGCAGAACCCCAGCTAGACTGTCAACTTGGAGAATACCAGGCAGGCTTCAGAAAGGGAAGATCCTGCCCAGAACAAATTCTAAACCTCAAAAATCTTATGGCCTACCAAAAATCGAGAGCAAAAGCGTATGTCATCACATTCATTGACTTTCAAAAGGCGTACGACTCCATAGACAGGGAATCTCTAATCTCCATATTAAAAGAATTGAACCTAGACAATAAAACTACAAACCTAATTAGAGAAACCATCACCAACACATACTCCAAAATTAAATTTATGGGAGAACTCTCAGACCTATTTGAGATAAAAACTGGAGTACGACAAGGTGATGGACTCTCTCCATTGTTATTTAACTGTGCCCTAGAAAAAATAGTAAGAGAATGGAACAAGAAAATCAATAGTGGAATCCGACTAGGAACAAAAAACAAAGGCATCAAGGTTAATTGCCTAGCATTTGCAGATGATATGGCCCTACTAGCTGAAACATGGGAAGAAGCCAAAGAACAGATCCTCGAATTACAGAAACAAGCAGAGAAAACAGGCCTTAAAATTTCTTTTGAAAAAACCAAAATAATCACAAATATAAAAAAGCCAATGAAATATCTTAAAGTAAGAGACCAAAAGATCGAAATTGTTAAAGAATTCAAATATCTTGGTGAATGGATTAGCTGGAACGCCCTTGAGAAAAAAGCAATAGAATTAAGAAGAAACAAAGTTGAACTAGCCTTTCAGCTTACTAAAAATACTTATAATAAAAAGTCCCTCTCATGGAATTCAAAAATAAAACATTACAACACTGTCATTAAACCAGAAGCACTATATGCAGCTGAGACATTATCTATCACTAACCATGGCCCAATTGAAAGGCTAGAGAGCAAAGAAAGAAAAATATTGAGAAAAATTTTAGGCCCCAAATTTCATAACGACAAACTAATTCATACCAAAAATGAAACACTCTACAAAACCACAGAAAAACTTTCGGATACAATGAGGAAAAGAAGAATTGAGTTTTATGGGCACATTCTCAGAATGAACCCAAATAGACTTACAAAAAGAATGTTTGACTACTTCAGGAATAAAAAATCCAAACCAAATTGGTTTATCCAAACAGAGAAAGACTTAAGAGAACTACACATCACAGAAAAAATGCTCACAGACAGGACCGCAAAAATGATAAGCAAAGACAGAAAAGAGGGATTCCAGCTCCAAAATAGAAAGAAAAGAACGATTGTCATCTCTGATGAGGAAAGAAAAGCAAGATCAGAAAGAATGAAACAGTACTGGGCGAAAAGAAAGGCACAGAACACACAGAAGTGATTGATTCAACGTACCCCAAAGTTGGGTGAAACGAAGAAGAAGAAGAAGAAGAAGAAGAAGGCACATTATCAGTAAGCAGACAAACAAACATACTATTTTCTGACTTTGAGATGTACAAAATACTCAAAGTATTTTGTCCGATTTTCTGAGAGAAGTATAACCTCAAAACAACGACTGCAGTACAAAAGACGCAAAACAGTGCCCATGCAAACCACACAAAAAATACTTGTGTAAATATTTGCACTTTACAATGAGATGAAATTCTCGAAATGCGCCGTGCTAAGCACGAAAAAATACGTAACTGATGCAGTGTTTCATTAAATCATCACAATAAGCAACCGCAAGTTAAAATCAAAACTCCATTTTCGTAGCTCATGATTGAACATATACTATTAGTGGATACTTATATCCATAGTAATTGTATGTATTCTCAAGGAGGTAAAGACTTGGTAGCGCCTGAGCATTGTTTGGGGCAGTACAAGTTGCGTAAGTGCAATGCCGCGACGAGAATTCTCATCTGAATGATGCTACATTTACATGATCTCGAACTAAAAGTAACCAATCTTGAGCTTTTGGTGGATCCATTGGCCACAGACCACCATTATTTTCGGTTGATACGACATCGAAAGCAATAAGCTTTTTTAACAGAGTTATTCAGGCATAAGACACTACTATTCTCAATTTCGTAAGGATTAGTCTGCTGATGTTATCTGCTGTGTTTTCGTGTACACCACATGCTGGTAGCAAATGTTACATACTCAACGCTAGAAAGAACTGTCTGCTGCTTAAACTGTTCGGTTTTATTACATTTATGTTGTTTTCTTTGAATTTAACTAAATATATAACCCACAACAACTCAAAATTCTTTTTGTAGTTTAGCACTTTCTTCTGCTGGCCCTTTTAGTTCTCACCTTTGAATATAACATGTGTTACGTAACTTGTACAAGGTGAACTATAACCCAACCTAAAAATTTTGGAGGGTTTTTCAGATATATTTTCCACGTATTTTGATATAAGGAACTCATGGTCTCCTGTAGCTGAACTAGCTACATAAATGTAAATGTCGTGTGACTAGGGCCTCCCGTCGGGTAGACCATTCGCCGTGTGCAAGTCTTTCGATTTGACGCCACTTTGGCGACTTGCGCGTCGATGGGGATGAAGTGATGATGATTAGGACAACACAACACCCAGTCGCAGTACGGAGAAAATCTCCGACGCAGCCGGGAATCGAAACCGGGCCCTTAGGATTGACATTCTGTCGCGCTGACCACTCAGCTTCCGGTGGCGGACGCTGAACTAGCTAAAATTGCTGTAAACATGAATGACTCAATTTTTCTATGCATTTTAAAACTAAATAAACCCTCTCACTTGCTTACCCTTTTTTGAGTTCCATAGAAATTTGTTTATTTTTTAGTAGCTGGTGTTATTTGTGTTCTGAAGCATTTTTTCACAATTTCGTATCAAACTTCAAAATATAAGAATTGGATAGAGTTTTGAAATAATAATTCTGTACATTATATAGTTATATAGGAGGGATCAAAATGACGCAGGGTCAAAATGACCCCTCTGAACGTTAGAGAGGGCAGGGATGGTCTGGGCGTCCTGGTGTTAATAACAGTTGTGAGACCAAAGCCAAAGAAAACCAGCAAATATTTCTTAAGAGAAACATTACATTTACTACTCTCAAATGAAGAATGGATTAGGCGTGCCCTTCAGGCTGAGAATGGTGATGAAGGTGAGTCCCAAATAAAAAACGCTGTTCAGATGAATAAGACTGGGAGGCATCATCTGAATAACCCACAATATTGCAGCTAAGAAATAAAGAATCTAATAAAAATACCATAATTTTGTTTTATTTCATGTTAGAAAGTATGTAAATACGTTATTATCCTACCAATATGTTCTCTAGCGTCTCACAGAAAATTCCAGATACTAGTTTTGACCAAGTTTTTGCTTGAAATATTACTATGTGCGGTGAAGAGAAGGAAGTGGTCGACTGCAGTGACTATGGACATTTTCTTCGTCGCTGCAGGCTGGTCACAGCTCCGGGAGTCGGTTTGGACGGTGAATGTATGCGTGAGGTCGCTCGGCGGTTTTGGATCTACACTGGTGTTGATTTCCAAGAGGCGCTGGTGATATGGAATTCTCTCTCAGAAAGGAAGGCAGCCTTCACTTGCGGATGTTGCTCAACTTCTGTAACGAATGTGGACTGGTTGTCACCGATAAAAGATGGCTCGATGAGCACTCTGTTAAATTTTATACTCCCTGTGTTGTAGAAGGTGGTTAACGAGGCTGGTTTATAATGTTCGGCATGTCAGACATTTGTAACTGCTGTCATCGGAATGATAGATGATTCACGTTCAATATCGCGTGAATAAGTTACTAAAGCAAAAAATAATACTGCAGCTAATTATCGTAATAGCATGTATTATTTTCTTCAGGTCCTACTTGATAAGACTTACCTATGCTAATTGGATACATGTGCTTCCCCGGATTTGCCGTCTTAATTTTACAGAGTTTAACATTATATATCGTAAGGCTGTGTTTAACTGAGTGTTTTGTATGTTGTGACACTGATCACTATTGTCTGGGCTGTAATTAATGTTGTTTTGAGGGCTTTGTTCGCCCGCCAGTCAACCCCAGTTAATCTGATGTTACTAGAGCGGTTAAGCCCGCGATAGACTGTGGCTGGAAGTCACGTGGTTCACTGTAAATTCTGAACTGTCACCAACAAGAGCAAATATCTTATGGTCAATGGATTTCGAACACCCTTTTAAAATAAAACTAATTTTACTATTTGCCCATTATGTAAGGCATTTAATATTCAGCTCTCTGAAACTTGGCACTTCGCCATCTTTGGTACTTCTGTTTTATTCCTTGTGTTCGAAATATAATTTCTGAAAGCTGTAAGTTGGCGTCTACGCAATTTGAGTAACCTCCCATTTCAGCTACGAGTAAATTGCCTTAAATGAATATTTCTTTTAAAATAGTATTCCTTGCATAATTGTAATTGAATGGCAGTGCCTTCCATTTAACTAGGAGTCTTCAGCTGATAAATCCTTGTATTTCTTTTTAAGTTGCTGGCGTGTTAGTTAAATTGTTTTGTAGTTATAGATCCTTCTGCTTGATCGTGGCAAATAGTGATTGTTATATAAGTTGCAATGGCTTCTGGTACCTGATCGCCTTCTGCGTATTCTATTATCCTGTTTTAAATTTTCGTCAGTAATCCAAAAAATGCAAGAGCGGGCACTACCTGCAGGGGAAGTGACAGTTAAAACCACGTTTTCGAAAACAGCCACAAGAAGCACTTAGTATTTTTTATTTACCGGTTTTGCTCTTCAGATGAACAAGAGCATAATCAGGATATACAGTTAGAAGTTGGCTGATTAAACTGGCTTTACTATAATACTTAAGCAAACGTTTAAAGTGCAGTAGTGAAGGACGACATTGACAGCGTCAACGATTAAATCAAGTGCGACTTCAATTTGTTGATTTTTTGATAAAATTTTTTTGTAACTCTGTGATAAAACGCCTTCTGCGTCTTGCGCTATCTTTCTCTGAAGTTTCTTCAGTAATTTTTAAAAGCGTATTTGTTGATTTTTTACAATTTTTTGCAACTGTGTGCTAAAATGCCCTCTGTGTGTCTTATTTTTTTATCTTTCTCCAGAAATTTTGAAAAGGTTATATAATTATCTTTTGACTAAAAATGTTTGTAACTCCGTGTTAAACAATTATCAATAAAATCTTATGCAATATTCCAGACAAATTTATTGGCGATTTATTTGGTAATAAATATGCAACCATGTACACAAATCAAATGGTTCAAATGGCTCTGAGCACTATGGAACTTAACTTCTGAGGTCATCAGTCCCCTAGAACTTAGAACTAATTAAACCTAACTGACCTAAGGACATCACTCACATCCATGCCCGAGGCAGGATTCGAACCTGCGACCGGAACGGTCGCGCGGTTCCAGACTGTAGCGCCTAGAACCGCTTGCCACCTCGGCCGGTTGTACACAAATGTACACAGTATTTAGCTGCACTTGGTTTTACACTGATTCACAGAATGTAAATACTGGATGCGTTTACATCCAGTGTTTACTTTCTGTGAACAGGCTTAATAATGTACATTATAGGAAGAGATCTCATACGGATACCACAATGCAGTGCAATCAGCACCAACACTGCGTCTAGCTACACGCGGTCCACAACAAAATGTTCTTGTTACACCTCCATCTGATGATGACCCTGCAGTAGCTCGACAACGTGTTCATGGTTGAATAAACCGTAAAACGACTGGTTGTATATTTATTGCCAGATAACTCGCCAATTTAACTCACACTTGAAGTTCGTCATACATAATGGATATACAAATAAATTTATCCTTTGCAGTTTCCACTCCAAACCCACCCCGCTTATCACTTTAACAAATCAACATGCAAAATGACAAAAGTATGACATTGTTGTTCTCATGAATATGGGCGGTTCTTCGCTGAAATGAGCGACTTGCGACAACATCGCCCCCTGCAGATCTATGGCTTGTTTCTACACTGTTTACGCGCAAATATTCAGTCCTGTCATTCAAATAACTTCTAGAAAATTGCTGCTTCAGGAAAGCCACATCGTGAAATGAGTAACTCACTCTCCAGGAGGCCTGTGGTCAGTAGTCCACCACCTGCCACCAATAACATCAGCTTCCACCTCGGTGCACCAGCTCCCATGTGTCTAAATGACTACGAGAAACGCCGGCCGAAGTGGCCGTGCGGTTCTAGGCGCTGCAGTCTGGAACCGCGAGACCGCTACGGTCGCAGGTTCGAATCCTGCCTCGGGCATGGATGTGTGTTATGTCCTTAGGTTAGTTAGCTTTAACTAGTTCTAAGTTCTAGGGGACTAATGACCTCAGCAGTTGAGTCCCATAGTACTCAGAGCCATTTTTGACTACGAGAAACACTTACCTTTAAGCAACCTTGCATTTGATATACAACGTGGAGAGAGATGAGACAAGACACGTACGAAAAATCACTTGCAATCCTGTCAAATTATGTCAGAGCGGTCCTTAAATTCATCACTCGTAGGTCCCCCAGGAGCACGTGCCTCACATCACTCGACGTGATTTTTAGTTACTAATCAGGCACCCGTAAACCGCTACAACAATTAGTGAACCATTGTTCTTTACCACTATTATTGCTATTTTAACTTAAGCACCTTGTGGACTTCCTTGTCATCACCGGGCACTTTCATTTTTGTAAATGTATTTCAAGAAGATGTGGTGCCCACAGCTCGTAAAAATTTCAAAAGCATTATGACTGGTGACCAAGAGCTACTGATAGAAATGTTCTGTGTTTTAGAATCAGTTTCGATCCACAGACCATTCTCAGGTATCATACAATATTTACAAGAACATAAAGGCAATATAAAGACAATGGCATCAGACAAAGTAAAACATATGATTCGCATTTGTTGTCAAGTACATACCCATCACAAAAATGTGTGTGTGTGTGTGTGTGTGTGTGTGTGTGTGTGTGTGTGTGTGTGTGTGTGCGCTCCAACAATCGCTGTGATGACAAGACCCACCTACCTAGCATAGTACAGTAGATATAGCGTCATAAACACTGAGATGCGTGAAAAACCGCCGCATTGTGCATGACGTTTAAATTTATTACTTCTTTGCTACTAACTCTTCTCGCAACACATTTCGTAGACAGTATCCATTTATGTCGCTGAATGCACTTACAAATATATGCCACAGTGTGACACACAGACCAGGAGGTATGGCGTTATAAACACTGAAACGTGTCACAAATGACGCATCATGCATGATGTTTTAATACATTCTCTACTACTGAGGCACTCCCACAGTCGAGTCAGCATAGGAAAATTCCTCACACCTGGTAGCTCTTTTGACGGCTTTCAACTGCGAAGCGCAAACGGCTGCAGGCGAAAACAATAGGCGTCTACAGAGCTATGAAGAGGCGTTGCCATAGAGACGTTTACGAAATCCTGATGTAGACTCGAAAAGCAGCTGCGTCCAGCATACAGGAACTTTCCGGTATTATCTCACACACAGTCTACTGCAAAATTTGAAAAGTAAGCCGAACACATGGAAATGAAATTTTCTACACACCCAGTTCATTTCTTGTTTTCGTTTCTAACAGAAAAGTGGCAAAATGAATACCCGGGAAATGCCCTGTTTGTCAGCTTGTTATATAAATTACATCATCAATAGTAAAAATGTACCAAGCACTGCTCTCCTTATGTAGTATTAACAGTCAGTCAGAACATTAAGCAGGTTATTAACATAGCAAGATCACAGCCTAATGTAAGTGCGAGATAAGCTATTGCAAATGTGAAGTGTTGGTGCACTGATAACCGGTGTTAAGTTCCAAGATTTTGGACGTAAGCACGCAAATGGGAGTGCACTTAGTTGTGCAGGTTCTGGATGTCAGATTGTAGGATGGAATTCCATGCCTGTTGCACTTGGTCGATCAATTAAGAGACATTTAATCATGGTTGTAACCGCTCGACTGTAGACAGATCTGGTGATCGAGCACGCCAAGGCAACATGTCGATACTTTAAGAGCATGTTGGGTTACAACAGGGGTATGTGGATGAGCATTATCGTGTTGGAGCACACCCCTTGGAACGCTGTTCATGAATGGCAGTACGGCAGGTTGAATCACCACACTGACGTACGAACTTGCGGTCATGGTGCGTGAAATAACCACGAGAGTGTTCCTGCTGTCATACGAAATCGCACCTGAGACCCTAACTCCAGTGTATATCTAGTGTGTCTACTACACAGGCAAGTTGGTCGTACGCGCTCATCTGGCCACCTCCTACCCAATGCACTGCCATCACTGGCGGCGATAAAGAATCGAAAAATGTTCAAAAGTGTGTGAAATCTTATGGGACTTAACTGATAAGGTCATCAGTCCCTATGCTTGCACACTACTTAACCTAAATTATCCTAAGGACAATCACACACACCCATGCCCGAGGGAGGATTCGAACCTCCACCGGGACCAGCCGCTCAATGAAGAATCGGCTATCATCAGTAAACAGTGGTTTGGGATCAGTGGAAGGCACGCCCAGGGCTTTTGGCTCTGAATTGCCCGTGAAGTAAACGATTTCTAATAGGTCGTGGCGTCACTGTTGCCCTACTGCTGCTGGAATTGTTGCTGGAACTGCAATGCGATGCGCTGCAGCGATACGCCAAACACGTTGGTCTCCCTTCTCGGTATTGCCACGTGGTTGTCCGGAGCTTGGTGCTCTTGCGACCGTACATTCCAGTGGCCACCACAGTCACCAATAATGTACAGTCGCTACATTCCAGACAAGCCTTTCGCAGTATTAGGGAAGGAACGTCTAGCTTCTCATATCCCTACTACACGACCCCATTCAAACTCAGTGACCTGTTGAAATTAGCGTCTTCGTCGTCTTAAAGGCATTCTTGACTAACATGATTTCTCTACGTCCAATCTCATGTGTAAGTAACGCTCATGACCGTTACAGCACGTACTTAAAGCAAACATGATTTTCATCCTCATACTGACGCTACTAGGTACACTCTTGCGCTACTGGCGCGCAATCTGAATAGACGTCGTCTTTCACATGTGGAAACAAGCTTAACAACTTGTCTCGCAAAATTCCTTCTTGGTCCTCGGACTGTTTTCCCGTCAATGTATGTACGACAAGCTCGGACGTCAACTTCGTACCAGTATCAGGATTATCAACGGTTGGTTCAAATGGCTCTGAGCACTATGGCACTTAACATCCGAGGTCATCAGTCCCCTAGAACTTAGAACCACCTAAACCTACCTAACCTAAGGACATCACACACATCCATGTCCGAGGCAGGATTCGAACCTGCGACCGTAGCGGTCGCATGGTTCCAGACTCAACTGCCTAGAACCACTCGGCCACTCCGGCCGGCTATCAACGCTTGTGGGCTGGCTTTCCTCTGGAGAGGATACAACTCCTTTATGACGCCTTTCCCAACTGAATCAGTGCATTCATCTAGGAGTATCAGGATGCAACGTCATATTGATAAGTGAGCTGATACTGCCAAGTTCTTTGTAAATTTCATCAATTCAGTAATCACAAAAATAGCATTACGCCCCTTGTCATCCCGTGGTGTTTCCTTGTCCCCTTCTGGACGATTCATTTTTATGCAGGAATTGTAGTACGTGGGGGTACCCAAAATATCGGAATTATTTTTTAAAAGCTATACATTTTCAAATTGTTTGCAGAACAAGCTTATCCCCTTCAAAACACTCTCCATTACAACTAATACATTTGCCCCATCGGTGCTTCCACTGTTCGAAACATTTTTGCGGTCATCTTTAGAAATGGCTGACAGCTCCTCCCTCGTTTTTTCTTGAATTCTTCAGTGTTGTCACAACGGTGCCCCTTTTCATGCGTGGAAATAAGAAAAAGTCCCACGGAGCCACGTCAGGCGAGCAAGGTGCGTGGTGCAGCGGAATCGTGCTACTTTTAGCCAAGAACTGACTAACAGAGATGGCTACGTGTGCAGATGCATTGGCGTGGTGGAAGAACTACTCTCCTGTCTGCCACAAATCGGGTCTTTTTTGACGAGCACTGTTGCTCACGGATAACCCACAAACTCTGACAATTGATCAATCGTCTGTCGACGGTCTGTGAGCACAAACTCTCGATTTTTTAAATATTTTCGTCGATTTGGGCAGTTTATGGACGTCCAGAACGAGATTTCTCAGCAACCGACATGTCGCAGTTTCTAAATCGAACAAACCACTTGTACACTTCAGCTTTTTCCATAGCGTCACCTTGGTAAGCTGTTTTCAACATTAAAGCTGCTTGAATAGGGAGTACCCTCTACGTTTCAATGTGTGAGTTTGCGAGTACCAAAATATGTGAGCTAAATGGCCATACCTTTTGCCCATATTTAGATGCTAACGTTTACTATATAGATCTTACTTTGTGAGGTAAATTTCAACTTGATACGTCGACCCGCTCCTGAAAAAGGGGTCTTAACAGACGGACGGACAGTCAGACAGTCTGAGTAAACAATTCCTTTTCATAGATATAACTACGAATTAACAATTTTCAGATTTGTTTCCTGAATTTTTTCCGGACGAAGGAAAATTATTCTTTATGTTTTAATCCTCTTGGGTGATTTTCTAATTATTTTAGATGCAAACTTCATGCAAAAATGTACAGGGTTATTACAAATGATTGAAGCGATTTCACAGCTCTACAATAACTTTATCATTTGAGATATTTTCACAATGCTTTGCACACACATACAAAAACTCAAAAAGGTTTTTTAGGCATTCACAAATGTTCGATATGTGCCCCTTTAGTGATTCGGCAGACATCAAGCCGATAATCAAGTTCCTCCCACACTCGGCGCAGCATGTCCCCATCAATGAGTTCGAAAGCATCGTTGATGCGAGCTCGCAGTTCTGGCACGTTTCTTGGTAGAGGAGGTTTAACCACTGAATCTTTCACATAACCCCACAGAAAGAAATCGCATGCGGTTAAGTCGGGAGAGCGTGGAGGCCATGACATGAATTGTTGATCATGATCTCCACCACGACCGATCCATCTGTTTTCCAATCTCCTATTTAAGAAATGCTAAACATCATGATGGAAGTGCGGTGGAGCACCATCCTGTTGAAAGATGAAATCGGCGCTGTCGGTCTCCAGTTGTGGCATGAGCCAATTTTCCAGCATTTCCAGACACACGTGTCCTGTAACGTTTTTTTCGCAGAAGAAAAAGGGGCCGTAAACTTTAAACCATGAGATTGCACAAAACACGTTAACTTTTGGTGAATTGCGAATTTGCTGCACGAATGCGTGAGGATTCTCTACCGCCCAGATTCGCACATTGTGTTTGTTCACTTCACCATTAAGAAAAAATGTTGCTTCATCACTGAAAAGAAGTTTCGCACTGAACGCATCCTCTTCCATGAGCTGTTGCAACCGCGCCGAAAATTCAAAGCGTTTGACTTTGTCATCGGGTGTCAGGGCTTGTAGCAATTGTAAACGGTAAGGCTTCTGCTTTAGCCTTTTCCGTAAGATTTTCCAAATCGTCGGCTGTGGTTCGTTTAGCTCCCTGCTTGCTTTATTCGTCGACTTCCGCGGGCTACGCGTGAAACTTGCCCGCACGCGTTCAACCGTTTCTTCGCTCACTGCAGGCCGACCCGTTGATTTCCCCTTACAGAGGCATCCAGAAGCTTTAAACTGCGCATACCATCGCCAAATGGAGTTAGCAGTTGGTGGATCTTTGTTGAACTTCGCCCTGAAGTGTCGTTGCACTGTTATGACTGACGGATGTGAGTGCATTTCAAGCACGACATACGCTTTCTCGGCTCCTGTCGCCATTTTGTCTCACTGCGCTCTCGAGCGCTCTGGCGGCAGAAACCTGAAGTGCGGCTTCAGCCGAACAAAACTTTATGAGTTTTCTACGTACCTGTAGTGTGTCATGACCATATGTCAATGAATGGAGCTACAGTGAATTTATGAAATCGCTTCAATCATTTGTAATAGCCCTGTATATACGTTTTCAAAATATACTTCTACACTTGGCTTCTTTTATGGACTAAAATAAGTAATTTTGAAATATTCACTGCCATAATAAATAAACTGACGTTTAGTAATTACCATGCGAAATAAGTCATAATATTCATTTATATAGTGGATTATAGCTAAACAACCACTTCCATGTATTCTGATGACACACCCAACTATCACCGTTAAGTTCTTATATCACTTCCTACTTACTTAGCATCCTTTAATAGCACCACACTTTTGTGGTAGTTCATTATGCACAGGTGCAGACAGAGCCTGGTACTTACTATTAGATAATCCATTTTATTAGATAATACGTTTTTGAGACAGGTATAGAAACTGTTTATTGACAAGTTAAAGCTGTCTTGAATCTGAAAGATGTTTTCTGAATGAAATTTGAGAGAACAGAAAAACTTCGTTTACTACCAGTATAAATTACAAATCATTAGCCGTATGTATCGGAGTCAAGTCCTTATACGTCATTGATTTTACTTAAGGTATCAGAACGATGGATGGCTTCAGGCTGTTAACATTTTGCTCAATTAATCAGAGCAATAAAAACTAGCAACTCTAGCAGCTCACACTAAATTTCATAATTGTGAAACTATACTGGTAATTTTTCAGTTCTCTGTACTGTTAGCGAATTAAAAGTTTAATTCGTCAATTCGTTCCGGAACACGAAAGTGTGAACATCGGTGCGCTCCGACTGTGTAAACACTTGTTACTCGGCTAGTGCTCGCACAGTGTCAACAGTGATAATTCGTTCCAGTTTTCGATAAACTTTCATAGGTTCTGCGAAATCGTTCAAACTTCCGCTGCGCTGCGGCGACCATCATCATGGACGTTGGCGATTGCAGGCCACCCGCTCCACAAACTTCGCAAAGCCAGCCGCACGGTGTCGCTAAGCACACTGATGCTCTTCACGCAACCATCAGTTACGTGATTAGCGACGCAATTATCGCGTCCCACAGCGCAGATGCGCACCAACATTTTCCATCTGCCGATGCAGGTACAGAAAGAGACTGAATTCTTGGCAGAAACGACAACGGGACCGCACTGAGGAGGAAGGAGATGATGACGACGACACAAAATGGAGAACGTGCTTTGTGTCGACGCTACACGAGAAGTTAGCATCACTTAACAACATGAAAGTTTCATTGATCACTTAACACGCAACTACCGACAAGGGACCTTTCATCTTATTTGTTGCAATTAGAGACAGAAACATAGATAGGCCCTACCGACAAGGGGCCTTTCATCTTATTTGTTGCAATTAGAGACAGAAACATAGTTAGGCCCCACACTATGGCACTAGGAAAAATTATTGGATGGGAATGTGTGTCGCTTTTCTTGTACTTAATATTACGGCGGCAGAGGAAAACCGTGTGAAAATTGAGAATCTGTCAGGGTTAACTGCGAGTGCCTTGGTTCTACCATAAGGCAAATCTGGAGGCCTAAGTTCTTCGATACCAAACAAGGCATCATCAATAATGTTGTAACTTCCCCTTCCGGAGGACGAATTAGTAACGGAAATTACGTGCTGCTGCGATGTTATTGTCATCAGGAGATGCAGTACAATTATAATCCTGAATGGGCAAAAGGTAAAAAAACCGACTCCAGTTTGCGTTGTGACATTATGTCACACCGGCTCCCACAGTTTGTTTAGATTCATGTAGTTGGCTGTCCAGTGGGCGTGTATGTATCCTCCGTCCTATAATGCTATAACTGTTTGCGATGTGGACGTGCTAGCAAACACTGTTGAAGTAACACAGTATGTGCGTGCTCTGATGCCTGTGGGAGGGCCAATCAACCAATATGCATTCATTGTACCGGTAGTCACAGTGCCCCACCTCGAACCTGCCTAATGTACACTGAAGCGCCAAAGAAACTGGTACAGGCATGCTCATTCAAATACAGAGATATGCAAACAGGCGGAATACGGCGCGGAGGTCGACAACGCCTATATGAGACAACACGTGTCTGGCGCAATTGTTATATCGATTACTGCTGCTAGAATGACAGGTTATCAAGATTTAAGTGAGTTTTAACGTGGTGTTACAATCGGCGCACGAACGATGGGAGACAGCATCTCAGAGGTAGCGATGAAGTGGGTTTTCTCCGTAAGACCATTTCACGAGTGTACCGTTAATATCAGCAGTTCGGTAATTCATCAAATCTTCGACGTCACTGCGGCCGGAAAAAGATCCTGCAAGAACGGCGCCAACGACGACTGAACAGGATCGTTCAACGTGACAGAAGTGCAACTCCTCCGCAAATTGCTGCAGATTTCAATGCTGGGTCGTCAAGAAATGTCAGCGTGCGAACCATTCAACGAAACGTTATCGATATGGGCTTTCGGAGCCGAAGGCCCACTCGTGTACCCTTGATGACTGCACGACACAAAGCTATACGCCTCGCCTGGGCCCGTTCTTTCAATAAACCGTGGACAGTGCGTATCAGCTGGGGGCTGTTCAAGCTGGTGGAGATTCTGCAATGGTGTGGTGCGTGTGCAGTTGGAGTGATATATGACCTATGATAGGTCTACATATGACTGACAGGTGATATGTACGAAGGCATCCTGTCTGATTACCTGCATCCATTCATGTTCATTGTGCATTCGGACGGACTTGGGCAATTCCCGTGGAACAATGCGACACCCCACACGTCCAGAAATGCTACAAAGTGACTCGAGGAACACTCTTCGGAGTTTAAACACTTCCGATAGCCAACAAACTCCCCAGATATGAACATTACTGGGCACATCTGGAATGCCTTGCAACGTGCTGTTCAGAAGAGATCTCAACCCCCTCGTACTCTTACTGATTTATGGACAGCCTTGCAAGATTCATTGTGTCAGTTCCCTCCAGAACAACTTCAGACGTTAGTTCATGCTACGTCGTGTTGCGACACTTCTGCGTGCTCTCGGGGGCCCTACACGATATTAGGATGATGTACCACTTTCTTTGGCTCTTCAGTGTATCCCAGACACAGGGAAGTTAGCAAAGCTACGTCTTTCAGTAATATTACCTTCCGAGAAGCAGCAGTGTGTTTGAAAACATGTCTTATGCGAATGCAGTTACTTCTCTCCCAAAAATTACGAGTCAGGGTAAAGAATTCGCTCCCTTTCCAACTCAACAGTAGCTCAGTGTAAATATCAGCAGCGTCACCTACGATCCGCAACAACCAACCCATCCCATGACGAAAATGCCGCAGACGACAGTAACAGTGGCTCCAGTGGGATCATCATCGATACCACCGCCCCCTCGTACAGGTCAACTACGCCATCAGCAGGGCCTCACCAAAGCATGGTTCCCAAGGACCCATTGTACCAGCCAGAACCCTGTCTCCTTCTCGCTCAAGTGGGTCCCACCCCCACCCACCACAATTTCACAGACTCGTCCAACACAGTGATGTTGGGAACTACCTCGCTAACAACATTTTAAGTATAATTATGACCTCGGTCAACGACGTATCCTATCAGTAGGCTACTAATGGGCCCACTCCAGTACTGCAAACCGATTCGACCCGGTTGTCAACACAAAACATTTTGGCCATACTCCTTACGCCTCAAAATGCCCTATAAAATCACCCAGTGGAACGCAAAACCGCTCAAGGCAAACAAAGACAGCCTTCGACATTTACCGCCCAAAACTAGCATAGACATTTGTGCAGTTAAAACCGATCAAAGCATTCACACTCCCGCACTGCTCTGTCATTAGAGAAGATAGAGATTAGGCTACCGCGGTGTCGGTAATATCCACCTGCGGATCAAGGACCTGTACCTAAATTTGGTCTCAGATTACAAAGCACCTAACGACAGACTTTACAAACAACAGTCATTACCTCTATCGGGAAACAACTTCTGCTACTAGGTGACTTCAACGGCCACCATACACTGAGGCGCTGCATAAATGCCAAAGCAATGGGAAAAATACTAGTGGATTCACTAGAGTCGGCAAACTTCATAGAACTAAATAAAGCTAACCCACACGAATAGTCCGACGAAATGAAGCCCCGATGGCAGTGAACTTTAGTATATTATCTCCTGCATTGTCTACCGCAGCGACATGGGAAGTGATACCGGATACTTTAGCTGCGTATCACTTGCCAATTAACATCATAATAAGCTCACAACCTAGGGAGACTGTCAAAGACGCAATCAGCCGGAAATAAAACACAAACCAAGCCCATTGGAACCTATACGTAATATTATTGGAAGAAAACTGGAATTGATCATTGAAACTGAGGATTCCGAAAAATAATATGGGGCCTCGGTATCCCTTGTCAGTGAAACAGCGTAAGTCTCAATACCTAAAAACGGACGTAAGAGGACTATTACCCATCGGCCATCACCGCATTGAAGGGATCAGAATGTGACGCAGCGCTTAAAGAAGGAAGGTAGGCATTGAGAAAATACAAAAATTGCTCTAATGATACGAACTTTCTTGCTATTAATGAAGCATAAGCTACAGCCAAGAAAATATACAAGCATAAAGAAAATCGTGTCAAAATTTCTGCACTGCTGACTGTAAAGAAACGCAAATAACCAGGGTCTCTACTTTGATAAGCACTTTAAGAAACGGTCCAACTACGCATACACCTCTTCCACCCGACGAAGTTTTAGAATCGCTCTTGTGTATGATAGCCCACCTGGCGCAATGTACAAGGAAAACGAAGCGGAATTTGAGGACAACAGTGCCGTTACACAACCCTTTTCGGAGGAAGAACTCCAAACTGCACTCTCCCAAGCAAAGGATATCCCAAGGAAAGGATACTGCACCTGGCTCCGGCTATATTGACTACTCGTTGCTACGACTCATCCCACACAAAGAGGAACTGTTGATGCTCAGAATTTACGATGCAGTATGGTCACGAAAGATCAAGATGGACTCGCTAAAAACATGCTGCGTTGTCTCCATCCACAAATCAGAAAAAAGATGTGATAAACCCGAGTCTTGTCACCTTACTATCCTGTTTGGCGAAGGTAATGAAAGGTATTATTAAACGGCACTTAGAATGGTGGTGTGAAAACAAGAAAATATTACTGGAAAAAAACTTAGGTTTCTAAAAGGAAAACGGACAACTCAAATTCTTTTAAGGTTGATTACTGACATACAGTTAAATTTTTTTCGAAATAATTATACAACAGTTGCGTTCAAAGACTTTATTAAAGCATACAACGTCGTCTTGCCTATCTTAGAGAAAAAAAATTGGAGTAACTCCAGATTCTGAAACTACTAGTGTGCAACATTGTAATCCTTCTGAGCAATCGGAAGACAGTAATTTTGCAACACGGTACTACATTGTAACACAGACAAACTAGCAGAGGACTCCGGCAGGAATCATTCTTGACTCCATTATTACTGACATCAAGACATGGTTCCGAGGGCTGCTAACCTAATGCTGTTGGTAATAAGATAGCTCAGTTACCTGAATATATACCCACTTGCTACTCATCGGAATATGGAACGCTCAGCCTCTAAATGTATTTCACAATGTTCCTCCTTTACGTATGTATCTGAATACTGGTGTGAATAGACGTATGGCTGTGTTAGCCAAATCTGGTCCTTGTAAACTGTTCTTCTCTTCTGTCTAGATGGTAATTATATACCTGCACAAATATTCAATTCGCTATCCGCAGCTTTTGAAGCAATTCTTGCAGGATATCCAAAAAAACATTTTACTGTTAATTTATAAACGAAGTCATTAATATGGATTGATTTGGGAATGTCAGGACCGTGCACCAACGGTGATTTATTATTTTTTATTGTGTTACCAACAGTGTTTTTATAGCTTACTGCGTCTGTGTAATCTGTTTTACATTTTCGTCTCGTTTACTCATTTCAGTATAATGTGGTTGCAAAACTTGTTTTATGTCGTAATCAGTCCTTTGATAAGAGTATGTAATTTCGTACGACTTAAACTAACGTTAAAACTAACTTTTCAACGCCAAAACGAACTGTAACATGTAATATACAATTTCCAGTGTTGAGATGGCCGTAAAGGCACGTTCCGAAAGCAAATAAATTAAAAAAGAAAAAGTTTAGTGATTTTGTTCACACAGATAGTACGATATAAACTGTAAGTTGGATAACAGAGTTGTTTGCCGTCAACACTTCGAACTTGTTACGCGATACACTGTCAAACTTTAGAGAAAGAAAAATCGTCGCCCTGTTACAAAAATAATTTTAAACAAATTATAGCTATTGCCTTTCGTGCTTGATGATGGCGAGGTTTATGTTCAGTTCGATGGTGCTAAGACATTTTGCGTCGTACTGCACAGCTCAATAACCATTCGCACGTTCTTCTTTCTTGCATACCTCTTCACATGCAGTTTTTATTCCAGCAGTTGGACTTATTACATGACATCTATTTGAGGTTAACAACCACAGTCTTGAGCAGAATACAGCCACGTTTAGTCAGCTGTAAGATTTCTTCTTGTTCCTAAGCAGCACAGAACAGCAGTGTCTTTCCAGGAACACATACCCACGAACTGTGCCGAGTGCCATCACTTCACAGGGGGTTCCCAACTTCTCACGTCCATACGCATCCAGAGAGTTACAAAATACCTGATTAACCAGGATAAGATTACAAGATCCTTTTGACAATTAGCCTACTATTTCTTTGACGTATTTACTGCACATTTCTACTGACTCAATTAACCTAGAAAAGCAATAAAACAGTAAGTTATAACAATCATAGAGAATCGATACAATAGTCGGAATTCGACAAATATACGGAGATGAGACAGAACAAATACTAAGCAGTATTAGATGTTTTCAAGTTGGCGGTGCAGACCCGTTACAAGCTCTTTGCCGTCGAACATCATCTTTGGTGCATGTGTATCTGCGGACGCAGGTTTAAAAGGACGGACGCGAGTGTTGTGACCTCAGCAGTTTAACTGCCCGCCACACTTGGTCCGTATCACCCATTCCTTCGTAAACCGCAGGAAATTTTATGTCTCCATTCTCGGTGCCACCAGTCAACTACACCCAACCGTAGCGTGAGTCCCCCAGAATTCCGTTATGAGTCCGCTCCTCTATTCCGTTTAGGAGAACGACATATCACAGGAACCAGGAGGTAAAACTCGTTGTTCGCGGATGATATTGCCATCCATCGCAACAGCTCCCGTATCCGCATCTTAGTTCGGAAATTTAACAACACTTGGACGACATCCAGCACCGGGCGCTACTTTGGAAAGTCACGATAAACGCAGCCAGAGCACTACCCGCCCTGTTCAGGGGTAAACGGATTCCCCCAGATGGCATCACAACAGTGGAAGATACAGATCAAATATCTTGGCCTCATCCTGAACTCTCATTTAACATTCAAACCTCACGTCGAGTACCTCCGCAACAAAGCGAACCGCCTTGTGTTGCAGCTGTACCCTCTCGTCAAACGAAACGCTCTGACAACTAGAAGCAAGTTGAAGATGATTAAAATACTTCTTAAGCTATTCTTGATTTGGGAATCGGAAATCTTGTCACTGACTTCCGACACTGACTTCAAGAGAGTGCAGGTCATTCAAAACAAGTTCCTTCACATTGCCACTGACGTGCCCCGCTACCCGCCAAGCTCAGTTATCTACACCGACCTTCAGGTACCGCTACTACTCGACATAATCAAACGTCAGGCCAAGGAATTTCAGGCTGCTATCTACGATGGTAGAAGTACTTCCCCCTATTTTTTACTAACCGAAATAAGATAGATACATATAATCAGAAATATCGTACTATTCTACGTACCTTACAATACTTTTCCACTTACTCTGAAGAGTGGTCCCATCGCAATACTAAATTTGATGCATAGTATAGTAGAATTCGTCCGACTGACTGTGGTACAACCGTCGAACTGCTGTCTTTGCTTCATCGTTCCACGTGAGCTGCTGTGCTGCTAGGAACTTCTTCAGCGGGCCTAAAACACGTAAATCGCCAGGGTCAGGTCAATACTGTATCGTGAGTGGCCCAGATTCTACCAGTCAAATGAACAGAGCTTATCGGCGCTTCTGATTGACACATATGGCCCCATATTGTGGTGGAGGATAGCCACGTCGTCCACGTCGAGAATTCATTTGCCCTTCTTCCTGGTGGCAGGCCGCAGACGTGACAGTATGGAACAACAACTGTCGGCATTGGTGGTTGCACCAGGATGCGTCAAATCCAGCAGGAGTGGTTCACGGCGAACACAGAAAAATATTAATAATCACTTTCTCAACAGACGGCACTAAACGGAACTTGCTTTTCACAAGTGAACTCGGCTGTTCCCACAGCACGCCCTGCTGCTTCGATTCCAGAGTGAAGTGCACTATCCACATTTCATCGCCAGTACCTATGCGGTTCAGGAAACTCAACCTCCTTGGCATACCGTTGCAGATGATTAAGTGAAGCAATCATTCGCTTGTCTTTCATCATGTCATCCAACTGCTTAGGAGCCCACCGACATGAATCTCTCCGATACAACGTATTACACACTCCCATACGAAACGCCAAACTCAAGGAGAATGCCCTTACGGTACAAACGCCAATTCGCTTTCATCACTGAATCCACGCGGAGAATGTTATCGTAAAAGTCAGCGACGAATGCGACCTCCCCAAACTCTCATTGTCATGCAAGTCCATGCGCGAGATTAGCCGAGCGGTCTCAGGCGCTGCATTAATGGACTATGCGGCTGGTCCCGGCGGAGGTTCGATTCCTCCCTCTGGCATGGGTGTGTGTGTTTGTCCTTAGGATAATTTATATTAAGTAGTATGTAAGCTTAGGGCCTGATGACCTTAGCAGTTAAGTCCCATAAGTTTTCACACACATTTGAACATTGTTTTGTCCATGAAAGTCTTCACGGCCTTTTGCAAACTCTCAACAGCCCCTCCCGCCACCGCCCCCCCCCCCACACATATATTCATACACATATACATAAACACACTTCTCAAAGTGAGACACTTTTCCTCTTACGTGGGCTGCATTTCTCAGTGGAGATGAGCATTAGTCCCTTTCTTCATAGAAAACGAATCACACTTCGTAGCTTGTGTGCCGTGGACCTGTAAAGCACAATCGCCATCTTCTTCAGCAACTGACAGCAGTGCCGTGCCACGGAGCTACTGCCAGATAAGGTCGGTCCGCTCCAAGAAAGTTCCACCTCTGGGAATTGATATATTGAATTCTCATTTACAACTCTAATTTGCTAAGAAATAGGGGCAAAGACATTATGATTCTCCCTCGTACATCCGACTCTTAACCAAATACTTCTGCTGATTTTATTCCCTAATTTCGTACCCCTACCTCAGACAAAAGGCATGAGACCTTCCTGTCCTGCACTTTTGACGCACTAGGCCTTGAATCCCTAATGTTGCAGCCCACGCGTAGCTTCAGTATGCCGACTCACTTGAAAGATGGCCGAAATACACTACTGGCCATTAAAATTGCTACACCACGAAGATGACGTGCTACAGACGCGAAATTTAACCAACAGGGGGAAAATGCTCTGATATGCAAATGATTAGCTTTTCAGAGCATTCACACAAGGCTGGCGCCCGTGGCGACACATACAACGTGCTGACATCAGGAATGTTTCCAACCGATTTCTCATACACAAACAGCTGTTGACCGGCGTTGCCTGGTGAAACGTTGTTGTGATGCCTCGTGTAAGGAGGAGAAATACGTACCATCACGTTTCCGACTTTGATAAAGGTCGGATTGTAGCCTATCTCGATTGCGCTTTGTTGTATCGCGGCATTGCTTCTCGCGTTGTCGAGATCCAATGACCGTTAGCAGAATATGGAATCGGTGGGTTCAGGAGGGTAATACGGACGCCGTGCTCCCAACCGCCTCGTATCACTAGCAGTCGAGATGACAGGCATCTTATCCGCATGGCTGTGACGGATCGTGCAGCCACGTCTCGATCCATGAGTCAACAGATGGGGACATTTACAAGACAACAACCACCTGCACGAACAGTTCCACGACGTTTGCAGGAGCATGGACTATGAGCTCGGAGACCTAGGCTGCGGTTACCCTTGACGGTGCGTCACAGACAGGAGCGCCTGCGATGGTGCACTCAACGACGAACCTGGGTGCACGAATGGCAAAACGTCATTTTTTCGGATGAATCCAGGTTCTGTTTACAGCATCATGATGGTTGCATCGGTGTTTGGCGACATCGCGGTGAACGCACATTGGAATCGTGTATTCGTCATCGCCATACTGGCGTATCACTTGGCATGATGGTATGGGGTACCATTGGTTACACGTCTCGGTCACCTCTTTTTCACATTGACGGCACTTTGAACAGTGGACGTTACATTTCAGATGTGTTACGACCCGTGGCTCTACCCTTCATTCGTCCCTGCGAAACTCTACATCTCAGCAGAATAATGCACGACCGCATGTTGCAGGTCCTGTACGGGCATTTTTGGATATAGAAAATGTTCGACTGCTGCCCTGGCCGGCACATTCTCCAGATCTCTCACCAATTGAAAACGTCTGGTCAATGATGGCCGAGCAACTGGCTCGTCACAATACGCCAGTCACTACTGTTGCAGCTGCATGGGCAGCTGTACCTGTAGACGCCATCCAAGCTCTGTTTGACTCAATGCCCAGGTGTATCAAGGCAGTTATTACGGCCAGAGCTGGTTGTTCAAAATGGCTCTCAGCACTATGGGACTTAACATCGGAGGTCATCAGTCCCCTAGAACTTAGAACTACTTAAAGCTAACTAACCAAAGGACATCACACACATCCATGCCCGAGACAGGATTCGAACCTGCGACCGTAACAGTTGCGCGGTTCCGGACTGAAGCGCCTAGAACCGCTCGGCCACCGCGGCCGACAGAGGTGGTTGTTCTGGGTACTGATTTCTCAGGGTCTATGCACCCAAATTGCGTGAAAATGTGATCACATGTCAGTTCTAGTATATTATAATTGTCCAATGTATACGCGTTTATCATCTGCATTTCTTCTTGGTGTAACTATTTTAATGGCCAATACTGTATGATGTGGAGAAATTAGGTTTTGTGTAGTTGCACTCCTGGAATCTAACTGATCACTAGTGGCCATCGTTTCTCCCTTCCAATCCAAGCAACGAGCAGCACTGTTGACACATTTGTGATACAGAGATACACTGGTAATTGTAGAGTCATGTAGAGAAGACGTACCCTAATACATCCTATTCGAATTTTTTGAGAAAGAGTGCGGTTTATGTTGTGCCAATACGGCATTACAACCATAAGGCACATCGTGGAGGTAGTAAGCATGTCGTGGAGACAGCAAAAACTTTAGCTGCTAGAAGCTCTGGTGGAGCTCGAGATTACCCGGGCTGTGACGTAAACTGCTTGGGCTGTTCGAGTATGCTCAGTCACAGGTCGTGCGCTGGTTGGTCCCCTGCAGCCGCGCCGAAAGATAGCGGAAACTGGCTGGCTCGTTCCTCTCCAGCCTCTCCCCCCGTGGTGTAGGTATAACTCCCGCCAAGCGCCGGCCAACCAGACCTAACAGTTTACTCTGCAGAAATTGGAGTGCTTCACCGCCACCAGCATCCCACCGGCTGCCGGCTCTGTGTTTACATTTTAAGGGAAACGCGGGGAAATTACTGCGGCTCGCGGCCAGCTCAGATCGATGGCCTGTTACATCCGACGCTTTCTGTGTCTACAGATTCGCTAGGCTCGCCCAAACCGCTTACCGCACCGTGCTGTTGGGCCTCCGCGAACGCACTGCCGGATTCGCAATGAGTTACCTCATTCCATTAAGAGGAGAAAAGTCGGCGACTCTTTCAAATGCGGTTGTTTGTAAATCGTACAGCCACTGCAGGAGGTGAAATACCTTCACAATTATTGAGAACCTTGGGAGACCAGCCGCGACAAAACTATTCCACCTGGTGTACAAAATACTTGACAAAGGCGAACTATTTCGAGATGAACGTAATAAATCCAATTCCAATTAACCGACATCTGGTAGCTGTGAACATTACCAGTTTAATGAGTCAAGACTGCAAAAAATGACTATTTACAGAAGAATGGGAAAATTGGTACATGCCAACCTCGGGGAAGATGTGCCTTGGTTCCGGAGAAATTTAGGAGCACGTAAGACTATACTGACCCTAAGACTTAATTTAGAAGATCGGTAGATCTGTAAGAAAGTCAAACTTACATTTACAGCACTTTTGCATTTAGAGAAACTTTCTGACAATATTGATGGGCCAGACTCTCTAAAATTTTAAAGGTAACAGGGTTAAAATACAGACAGGAAAACTTTATTTAAAACATATACAGAAACTAGGTTGCAGTTAGGACACAGTAGGTGACAAAAGAGTGAGAGACAGCTGTTGACAATACCTGATTTTAGTCAATCTGTACATATGGCTAGCAGCAAAGAAAACCCACGTGAACTTTCAAAAGGAAATTATAGTTCATGGAGTAGAAATTAAAACTTTGAGGTTTGCTAATGACACTGTAACTCTGTCAGATATGGCAAAGGACTTGGAAGAGAAGTTGAACGGAAAGAGTAGGATGATGATGATGATATTTGGTTTGCGGGGCGCTCAACTGCGCTGTTATCAGCGCCCGTACAAATTTCCAACCTCTGCTGAGTCCAGTCTCGCCACTTTCATGAATGATGATGAAATGATGAGGACAACACAAACACCCACTCATCTCGAGGCAGGGGAAAATCCCTGACCCCGCCGGGAATCAAACCCGGGACCCCGTGCTCGAGGAGCGAGAACGCGACCGCGAGACGAAAAGAATAGGAGATTATAAGATGAACATCAACACTAAGTCAGCGGCAATTAAATGCAGTGGCATAAAATCAGGAGTTGCTGAAGGATTTGCGATAGCAAATGAGACTCGAAAATAGTAAATGAGATCAGCAAAGTATCTGATTATGGACGAAGTGGAGAGGATATAAAACTCATGCAGTCAATAGCAAGAAAAACATTTTTTAAAAAAGAGAAATTCACTGACTTCGAATTTAAATCCAAGTGTTTGCAATTCTTTAGTGAAGTTATTTGTCTATAATACAGCCCTATACGGAAGCGAAATGTGGACGATAAGTAGCTCAGACAAGGAGAGAATAGAAGCTTTTGAAATGTGATTCTACACAACAATGCTGAAGATTAAACGGTTAGATCGACTAAATAATGAGAAGGTACTGAATCGAACTGTGAAAAAAAGAAATTTATGGCAGAATTTGTCTGAAAGAAGGGATCGCTTGATGGGAGATACCCTGAGGTACCAATGGGTAGCCAGAACGGTAACGGAAGGGAGCGTGGGGCTAGGTGCCTATGCATGAATATAGCAAGCAGGTCGAAATGGATGTAGGTTGCCATAGATATTCTGAGATGAAGAGGTTTGCAGGGAATAGGAAGTAGTGTGGAGAGATGCATCAAACCAGTCCCTGGACTCAATGCCAAAATAACAAGTCCCAATATTTTCGTGGTAAATGTCAAAGTGGCGTCATCCCCAAAATACTGAAGCACAGTTTTAATACTAAAATGTAGACTTTCACGGCCGGAAATATCATGTCCATTATAATTATCCGGACTGTTAGGCCGTGGTCGGTTGATGAATTCTGTGTCGATTCCCAACGTTTCGTCTCCGACTGCGGGAGACATCTTCAAGGGGGTCCGTAGCTCAATGGAAGGTCCAACACACCCACTGGCTCGCTACTGACTGCCGCTAAATTCCGTGTCCGCGCGCTCCTACGCCGCGGCGTGACGTCACGTGTTTTGAAAACGTAAGTGCAATTGGCCGCTGTCCGTTGCCGTCGATCGCCGTTGCCATCACCCAGTAGTGGGCGGGTGGTACACATCTTCCTTAACACCGGCGTCCATATGCCGTTTAATTTCACACCCTCCTCCTTACGGTTGAAATTATTTGGGTGCTTAGCGATTTCGATTGCCTCCCGGTACAGCAAATAATTTCAACCGTAAGGAGGAGGGTGTGAAATTAAACGGCATATGGACGCCGGTGTTAAAGAAGATGTGTACCACCCGCCCACTACTGGGTGACGGCAACGGCGATCAACGGTGACGGACAGCGGCCAATTGCACTGACGTTTTCAAAACACGTGACGTCACGCCGCGGCTTGGGAGCGCGCGGACACGGAATTTAGCGGCAGTCAGTAGCGAGCCAGTGGGTGTGTTGGACCTTCCATTAAGCTACGGACCCCCTTGAAGATGTCTCCCGCAGTCAGAGACGAAACGTTGGGTTGGTTCAAATGGTTCAAATGGCTCTGAGAACTATGGGACTCAACTGCTGTGGTCATAAGTCCCCTAGAACTTAGAACCACTTAAACCTAACTAACCTAAGGACAGCACACAACACCCAGCCATCACGAGGCAGAGAAAATCCCTGACCCCGCCGGGAATCGAACCCGGGAACCCGGGCGTGGGAAGCGAGAACGCTACCGCACGACCACGAGATGCGGGCCGAAACGTTGGGAATCGACACAGAATTCATCAACCGACCACGGCATAACAGCCCGGATAATTATAATGGACATGATATTTCTGGCCGTGAAAGTCTACATTTTAGTATCAGACGCCTCTACGGGGAGGAGATGTCAAGAGAAGTGCGACGCCTGGAAGGACTCCAGAAGAAGAGAGTGCAGATTTTGTGTTCCCTCACATTCCTGTCTCGTTGCAGAGCCGTCGGCGTTATACTGAAGTTTCTGAAGATAAAGCGACTGTTCTGTTCGGGAAAGGCACAACGCATTTTCAAACGGACTGAGAAGGCCTTACTACGAAAGCGCATTCAGCAGACCCGACGGGACTTGGCAAGCACAAACTGTAAGTTAATGTCTCTCCATATTACCATCAGTAATAAACTGTGCAGCGGTGACTGTGATAAAATTGATAGACTACTGCATGATACCATGGGGAAGCGTATGTTGACAACGTTTAGTAGACGGAAGAAGAAGTTTGATAATTTGCTACCTAATCAGACTGTTCGGCATTTAGACGTTTCCCGGACCTTTATCAATTTGTCCAAACGTTCGTTATCTGACGATGAGACATCTGTACTTGCCAAGGGAGGAAATTTTGCTGTTAGTCCGCGTTTTGTGCCCACGGAGGAAATTACAGCCAGTGTAGAAGCAGGAATTCGCAGTGTGGATTCTGTAACAGCTGAAGAAATCCGTATAGAAACAGTAAGAATATTAGCCAATGCAAAAGCGCCGAAAAGTAATATAACTGTGGGTGAGAGAAGAGCTTCAAAACTCCTGAATGACGACGATAGTATTCTGGTTCTCCCAGCTGACAAAGGAAGCGCAACGGTGGTTATGGATGTGGCCGACTATCGGAGTAAAATTACTGATCTACTGGATCCGCAAGCATATAGGAAGCTGAATAAGGACCCCACTAACAGCGTTCTCAGAACTGTGTCGCTGTTAATAAAAAAGTCCTCCATTGAAGAGACTGTACAGAAAGGTCTCTGCAATTCGGTTGCGCTACCACCGAGGCTTTATGGATTGCCCAAAATTCATAAAGAAAATGTGCCGTTATGAGCGATACTAAGAGCCATTGGTTCGCCCACCTACTCGTTAGCCAAGTTTTTGACTACGCTGCTAAGACCACATGTGGGCCGTTCGGACTCTTATATAAAGAATTCGACACATTTCATCAGCAGATTGAATGGCATAGTGGTCCAGCAGGAGGACATATTGGTCAGCTTCGATGTGGTATCGCTGTTTACCATGGTTCCACTTAATGATGTATTGGAACAGCTGGATCGAATTTTTCCTGCCGATATTTCAGAACTGTTTAAGTGTTGTTTGACGACCACATACTTCAAGTGGAATGAACAGTTTTATGAGCAAACGGATGGCGTGGCTATGGGAAGCCCCCTAAGTCCCGTAATTGCAAACTTCTTTATGGAGAAATTCGAAGAACAGGCCTTAGGTACTGCCAGCAAAAAACCAAATGTATGGTTCCGATACGTGGATGACACGTTTGTGCTGTGGAGACATGGTAGGGAGGAATTAAGCCGGTTCCACAAACATCTGAACGGTATAAACTAGAGAATTCAGTTTACAATGGAGAAGGAGGTAGACGGCAAGTTGCATTTCCTCGATGTGCTTGTTTTTAGAAACGAAAATGGTAGTTTGGGCCACTCAGTATACCGCAAACCCACGCACACGGACCGTTATTTGCACCGGGATTCGAACCACCACCCACAACAGAAGCGGGGTGTTATCAAGACGTTAGCGGACAGAGCTAGAAATATTTGTGAACCTGAGTTGCTCGACGCTGAGATGGAACATCTCCACAATGCACTAATGAAGAACGGATATTCGTCCGCCGAAATAAAACGTGCGTTGAGGCAGCCACGCAGAAATCATACTGACGTACAGGCTACTGCAAAATCTAAAGTTTTCCTGCCGTTTGTTAAAAATGTAACGGAAAGAATAGGGAGGATCTTGACGAAGAGGAATATTACCGTAATTTACAAGCCTACCAGGAAGATACAGGAATACCTTAAGCCTGCCAAGAACGCTCGCAAACCACTGGGAAAAGCTGGAGTGTATAGGATCCCATGCAGCTGTGGTGATGTTTGTGTGGGTACCACTAAAAGAAGTTTCTAAACGTTTGGAAGAGCATAAGGGAAATTGCAGAAGAGGAGAAACGGAACGATCAGCTGTTGCGGAGCAAGCTTTCCAGCCAGGGAACCACAATATTCTTTTCGAGGAGACGCAAGTACTAGCGGCCACAAGCGGATATTACGAAAGGCTCTACATGGAGGCAATCGAAATCGCTAAGCACCCAAATAATTTCAACCGTAAGGAGGAGGGTGTGAAATTAAACGGCATATGGACGCCGGTGTTAAAGAAGATGTGTACCACCCGCCCACTACTGGGTGATGGCAACGGCGATCGACGGCGACGGACAGCGGCCAATTCCAGTGACGTTTTCAAAACACGTGACGTCACGCCGCGGCGTGGGAGCGCGCAGACACGGAATTTAGCGGCAGTCAGTAGCGAGCCAGTGGGTGTGTTGGACCTTCCATTGAGCTACAGACCCCCTTGAAGATGTCTCCCGCAGTCGGAGACGAAACGTTGGGAATCGACACAGAATTCATCAACCGACCACGGCATAACAGCCCGGATAACTATAATGGACACAGTTTTAATGTTTTCCTCAGTGGCCTAATGGAATCTTACGTTCGCAACGCCAAAACAAGCGGAAGTATTACCTCCAACTACCATCAAGGGCGCCCTAGTGACTGCCTGTGATTCTTATTCAGTAGCTACCCGTTTTCCTCATTGTGTAGTGGTACTTTATATTAATTATGAAAATATTTCTCATTTGCAAAAATGCTTTTCTTGGAAATACATGTCTGGAAACTTTAAAAATGGGATACTGAAATGAAAACTAAATAAAGGCATTTGAAAAAAAACCGTGGGAGAAGGGATAAGAAATCAACTCACCTTTTCCGTTATGTTTTATGGACCTTCGTTTGCGTGTGGGGTCGAGAGAAGCTTTTGCCACTTAATGAAATCTGATGTAACAAGAAAACAGATGATTTTAGGTAGGGCCAAAAGCACCTGAGACAGCAAAAATTAAGATTTGTAATTTTAGATTTTTCACAGACCAACATTCTGCCTCAGAACATGTATTAAGAAATGATAGTTTGTGATATAACAATTACAAGTATGTAATTACTGTTGTTTTATCTTGGGCCTCTGATGTGTGTTTAGAAAATGAATATTGCATGTGAACGAAAAATAATAATTGACAATAGCAAAAAAAATTAAATACTACTATGTGTCGATATTGTTGAAGTTTAATCTGACACAAAAAATCTGTACACCCTAGTTTTCTTTTTTTTTTTTTACTTAAATGAGAATGTTATAATGATGTATCTTTCGTATTATACTGTGCAGCACTGAAAATGTAATGTGCATCAAATTAGCGGACTTTTATCCTTTTTTTGTACTGATGGACAAAGGGAACTGAGACTTCGTCCTAGTTTTAGTTTTACAACAGTTTTCCACAAAAGTAGATAGAAAAGGTAGAATGTAAGTACTTCCCCATACTGGTAGTGACCATCCTAGAGTTCCAACTGGTCATGCTGTTCACATGGAAGAGACTTTCGTAAATATGAAATGCTTAGATGAAGATGAGATGTACAGTGAAACTAGGCTGCACAGTTTTGGTGACCTTTAGACTGTTGTACTTTTATTAGGTATGCAGTTAGGTAACAGTAAATATTACAGTTTCATTTTTGAACAGAGCAGTAGGGCATGTGCATCTCACTGTACCAAAAATGACTGGCCTAGAAGAAGGTGAGACGAATATGTTAATTAAGCCACTATTTAATGTCACAAAGGTGTTACACAATAACTGTCGTAAAGGAAATGACCCACGAAGACAACGCCTATAACACCTGAGGGAAAAATTCCTTCGATTCAGTCTGATAGGATATTATTGTTAGTTCACAGATTAGAAAGCTTATCAGAGACAAACAGTTTAATGAATTGTTATATCACGATGAGTAGGCTGCCTGGGAAAAGCGTTAAAATGTTTTGTTTCAGAGTCTTAGGAAATAAGGAAGGACAAAATCACGAGGAGCCTGTGGGTGAACTGTTGCTACGTTACGAAAACCTTCGGTGTTGCATGTCTCTGCAATAAATATACTTCACGCCCACCTAGGCTTTTTCCCTGAAAATTGCGGAGCAGTTTCTGGTGGACATGGCGAGCGATTTCATTGTAATATAGCAGTCATGGAGAAGAAGTATGCAGGAAACTCAGTCTTAGTATTTTTTTTACTGCTCCTAGACCACTGGAATGGATACGGAAACGCGAAAGGCCATTTATAGTTTGGTCAAAAATTGTTCAAAATGTCGAGTCACAACACTGATGATGATAGAAGTGTTAACAGCACTGTATATCATGTGCTCTAGTGGCACAGTTGTCTTTGTTCGTTGTAAATTAATGGATTATTTGTATGTTTGAGTAATTTCTATAAGAAACTGTAAATAACACGGAAATTTTGTTTTGGTTTAATTTAGTAATTCTGTAACCACGTTTTATCAGTACACGTGATTTCACATTATTTGCGTGATTTATCACCTTACGAATTCAGAATTTTTACTAACCAATTGCTTAATGAAAATGTTTCTGCAGAGTATTGCTATTGGTATAAATATGTACGTTAATGGTATAAAAGACGAGTCCTTCTGGATTTGAAGCTGTTTCTTTTAATTGCTATTTTTCATATATCATGTCTAAATAAATGTATACAAATCACAAATCTTCAACGAAAAATTGATGCACAGTGTTATTAATGACTGTGTAATGTTATATCAACCTTTGATTTGATACAGTTGTGCAAGAAAATTGAAGTATTACACATACTTGTTACCTATCGAAGCATTTAGTGTCCTCTACTACCACATATGTAGTCTGATAAATTATAGTTAGTGCTGTTCTAGTCACTTCGACGCTGTGCAGCTGGCTGTGAGGAATACTTTACTTGTCCGCAGCTCGTGGTCGTGCGGTAGCGTTCTCGCTTCCCGCGCCCGGGTTCCCGGGTTCGATTCCCGGCGGGGTCAGGGATTTTCTCTGCCTCGTGATGACTGGGTGTTGTGTGATGTCCTTAGGTTAGTTAGGTTTAAGTAGTTCTAAGTTCTAGGGGACTGATGACCACAGATGTTAAGTCCCATAGTGCTCAGAGCCATTTGAACCATTTTTTGAATACTTTACAAAGAGTTCAATTCACATTGCACCTTCCTAGTCGGACTACAAAGTAAAGCTGTAATGAATATAACAACACATATCAATTACACTTAGATCGGCTAAGGAGAAAAGGGACCCACTTGCAATGTCTGGAATATACCGCATACCATGCACATGCGGATAAAGTTAGTGTCGGAATGACTGGACGACCAGTCAACACCAGGATTAAAGAACATAAGTGTCATTGTAGGTTGGAGCAGCTGGAAAAATCGGCCGTGGCAGAGCACGCACTATTATTCAGACCGACCACGTAGTAAAATACGCCGACACGGAAGTTCTGGCTGTAGAGAAGCACTGTCACCCCCGCTTGTTCAGTGAGGCGATCTAAATACAAAAACACGGGAAAGGAAGAAGAAAGCCTTAAGGTAAACGGATCCTCGCTTCCGTCCTGCAGCGAACGACCGTCGCAGGTAGTAAGATGAGAACCACACCGAAAATGACCACAGAGAAGCCCTCAGACGTTCGCGCGCCAGGTACATATAGTCTGCGGCCGCGAGCTCGGCTCCAGTTCATCACCAGCAATGGAGGGTGAAGCTCTGAAAATCCCAGCCACTCATGCTGGCGAATCGTCAGTAAAATCATCAGACAAGCGTCGGCCGAAGAACCCGAGACAGAAGCCGACAGGCAGTTTGTCAACAAGTGGCCAAGAAAGCCTTAAGAATTATGAATTACACTAAGACTACGCTTTCCTTATTCATGGGTTTACAGTGCTGTAGATTTGATGCTGATCTGATGAACTATGATGTGAACCTTACGTATTACCGTGTTGGCAACTTGGGGTCACAGTTAGTAGTCATTTTACGGGACGTCTGTTACGAGAAGTATGATTCCACAAAGATGACTAGTACCGCTGAAATTATGAACACATATTCCAATAGTGACTGTGTTGACTTTGTTTATACGCCTGGCGTCGAGTACCGCCAAGTTCTGTTAACACTGTTTCCTTAGCTTGTATGGAAGTGAAGCGTAGACAATGAACGAAAATGACGAGAATAAAAGCTTTTTAAATGTGATTTTACAAAAGAAAATTGAAGAATAAATGGGTATATCGTACAGGTAGTGAAGAGGTAGTGATTCGAATCGGGAGGAAGAGAATTTTATGCCAAAATTTGACTAAAAATTGGGTCCAGTTAATAGTACATATCCTCAGACACCAAAGAATCAGTTTGGAATCGAGGTGAGTGTGGTGTGAAAACCTTGTAGGAGGAGACCACAGCTTCGGTACAGGTTCACATCGATGCAGCATGCGGTATTCTTGCCAAGATGACAAAGCTTGCACTTCCTTCAATACAATAGCAGATATTTGACAATGTCTATTATTTCCGTTGGCACGGACAGTTGCTTTCCACCACCTTATCAAGGGATTTGTATTTCTTCAGAATACCTACACGGCTGTCATTCCAGACTGTCTATCACGTCATCACTAATAGCGTTCATAATTACCACCCTAGGTGTGGAACAAGAACCAAGGGCTATGAACTGACGCTTGTGGTTGTCTGTGATCATTACGGTTGGTAGCCTGGTTTGAAGGTGCAACTCATGGCATCCCACTATTACCTTTAGCTCTCCCTGAAGTACACTACTGGCCATCAAAATTGCTACAACAAGAAGAAATGCACATGATAAACGGGTACTCATTGGACAGATAAATTATACTAGAACTTACATGCGACCACATTTTAACGCAATTTGGGTGCATAGATCCTGAGAAATCAGTACCCACAACAACCACCTCTGGCCATAATAACGGCCTTGATACGCCTGGGCATTGAGTCAAACAGAGCTTGCATGACGTGTACAGGTACAGCTACCCATGCAGCTTCAACACGATACCGCAGTACATCAAGAGTAATGACTGGCGTATCCTGACGAGCTAGTTGCTCGGCCACCATTGACCAGACGTTTTCAGTTGGTGAGAGATCTGGAGAATGTGCTGGCCAGGACAGCAGTCGAACATTTTCTGTATCCACAAATGCCCGTACAGGACCTGCAACATGCGGTCGTGCATTATCCTGCTGAGATGTAGGGTTTCGCAGGTACGAATGAAGGGTAGAGCCACGGGTCGTAACACATATGAAATGTAACGTCCACTGTTCAAAGTGCCGTCAATGCGAAAAAGAGATGACCGAGACGTGTAACCAATGGTACCCCATACCATCATGCCAAGTGATGCGCCAGTATGGCGATGACGAATACACGATTCCAATGTGCGTTCACCGCGATGTCGCCAAACACGGATGCGACCATCATGATGCTGTAAACAGAACCTGGATTCATCCGAAAAAATGACGTTTTGCCATTCGTGCACCCAGGTTCGTCATTGAGTACACCATCACACGCGCTCCTGTCTGTGATGCAGCGTCATGGGTAACCGGAGCCATGGTCTCCGACCTGATAGTCCATGCTGCTGCAAATGTCGTCGAACTGTTCGTGCAGATGGTTGTTATCTTGCAAATGTCTCCATCTGTAGACTCAGGGATCGAGACGTGGCTGCACGATCCGTTACAGCCATGCGGATAAGATGCCTGTCATCTCGACTGCTAGTGATACGAGGCCGTTTGGATCCAGCACGGCGTTCCGTATTACCCTTCTGAACCCACCGATTCCATATTCTGCGCCGGCAGGGATGGCGGAGCGGTTCTAGGCGCTACAGTCTGAAACCGTTTGACCGCTACGGTCGCAGGTTAGAATCCTGCCTCGGGCATGGATGTGTGTGATCTCCTTAGGTTAGTTAGGTTTAAGTAGTTCTGAGTTCTAGGGGACTGATGACCTTAGAAGTTATGTCCCATACTGCTCACAGCCATTTGAACCATATTCTGCTAACAGTCATTGGATCTCAACCAACGCGAGCAGCAATGACGTGATACGATAAACCACAATCGCCATATGGTACAATCCGACCTTTATCAAAGTGGGAAACGTGATGGTACGCATTTCTCCTCCTTACACGAGGCATCACAACAACGTTTCACCAGGCAACGCCGGTCAACTGCTGTTTGTGTATGAGAAATCGGCTTGTAACTTTCCTCAGGTCAGCACGTTGTAGGTGTCGCCACCGGCGCCAACCTTGTGTGAATGCTCTGAAAAGCTAATCATTAGCATTTCACAGCATCTTCTTCCTGCCGGTTAAATTTCGCGTCTGTAGCACGTCATCTTCGTGGTGTAGCAATTTTAATGGCCAGTAGTGCATTTGTCTTCAAATTTCACAACAGTTTTCTAGTTTCATCATAACACGATGTACTTTCCCATAATAAAGAATCCATCTTCAGACAATTCCAACTTGGAATAGGGGTACAAGTTTTATGCGCCGATGTCACATTTCCCGGCATTCGATGAGTCCATGTCAAAGCTTACTTATAAGGTAACACGTCTGCTGTAAATGGCTCAGCAGATTGAATACTCAATTTGGATACACATTTAGGTATTCAGTCTAATTAACCATGTGCGGCAGACGTGTTGCCTTGTAAGTTAGCTTTGACATGGACGCTTCGACCTTCTATTAACAGATACAAGTGAAGATGAGGTAAGTCCCTGAGACCTGGTAGTGGTATGACTACAGTCAACAAGCAGCTGCACAAGTGTAACGGAAGTTTTAACAATGAACATTAACTTTAGAAGAATTGAAATATCCCCGATGTAATTATTACTCAGGTGAAATCCACTTTTGAATTCACTGACCTCTCCTGATCGACCCATTCCTCTGTTACTACTTGTCTTCTAACAACACAATAGTCCCCACGTCCCTTTATACTTGTGGGTCCACCTCTCGAGACATCTAGTGGTCAGTTCTACATTATACATCAGTGTACGGATCTTTTGATCAGATAGTATATTTAAGTGAAAGAACAGCGTGGAGGACCACCAATCGGAACATTTCTCGATGCGGCGGAGTTGTGGAAGAGATGATCGAGAAGGGTTTGTGTCGGAAGAAGGTTGAAGGCAATCTGAGTGGGTTTACGCATCACGCATCTACGAGAGTCAGCAGCGTGGAAGTTGACCCTCCGAAGCAGACGAGCAACGCAGAAAAGCGGCCACACGCTCACATCGACACGCCAGGTCCTGCTCTTGGAGACTCTACCCAGTTATTCCAGATCGTAACACTTGGGATTGCTGTAATCAGACGGTTGCTATTGTCCGACATACGATGGCTGACATTCGATACGTTGCACAAAGGAAGGGGACCAGCACCATCTTGAAAAAGTGCTCATAGTAATTTAAAAATTTTGGAGGGCGTTCTGACTGCTCACAGAATTGTAGCGTCGATTCAGAGCTCCATTTCAATACATTTCTTTGTGTATTTTCACTCAAAATGCCTGAGACATTAATTTACCAACGTATTCTCCACTGCCATATCTAATTTCTGTAATTCCACCCCCTTTCAGACTTTCTTACCTTATATTTAATGGTGGACTATTACAGCACGGAGTCGACTTGCCGAACTTAGAGCCACGAAGACTTCGAATAGCAAGTTCTAAAATGAAGTGTCACCATCTACAACAGTAAAGTACTACATCATCAACTGCCTGATGTTCTAGTTATTTAATTAACTCATTTTAATTACATTTAATGTTGCTCAGACACAGATGACTTTTTATAACCTTTCTCTTAATTACCAACCTCAGTAAACAACATTTACCAGTTTTTTTTCTAATGTCAATTAGGCTCGACTTACTCTCGTAAGGTTCAAAAAATGGTTCAGATAGCTCTGAGCACTATGGGACTTAACTTCTGAGGTCATCAGTCCCCTAGAACTTAGAACTGCTTAAATCTGACTAACCTAAGGACATCACACACATCCATGCCCGAGGCAGGATTCGAACCTGCGACCGTAGCGGTCTCGCGGTTCCAGACTGTAGCGCCTAGAACGGCTCGGCCACCACGGCCGGCTCGCAAGGTGAAAGTCGTCGTTCATTACTGCTTTTGAAAGTATCACGATCCGTATGGAGGTTAATCTGGAGTAGTAGTGCGTAAGATGTGACAAGTTTTACTTTGCGACGTATCATTCTTACATGACACAGACAAATGCGAGGTTCAGGAGGAATCGTAATAAAGGAAAGTAATGGTGGTTGCAGCCTTTCTTCTTGCTACAGGCGGAGAGTTTTCTAAGAACGTTTACGACCCTCGGTCTAGCAGAAACACTGAAGTGCCAGCTTCTTAAGTGGAACAACTTTTGGTCTTATCCACGAAAATCTAATCTGGCTCAGTACCATTCTTAAAACGAAGTCCGATTGCTGAACAGCTGTTGCGGTCATTACAGAAAGAAGACAGTTCAGTAACACTTTATGGCTTGGGTGAAATCGAAAATTCACAGTAACAGTCTCTGGTGTGAACTGTCGTTGCTCTACAGCGATAGTGTTACAGGAACCATGGTTAATTTTTTTTTAAAGTGTCAAATTTTTTGTGCAATGATTTGACTTAAAGTAAGAAATAGACTTTGAACGACGCTCGAAACCATGTACAGCAGGTAAGTGCGTCAAATATTTCTCTAACATTTTTCTGTTTCTTATTTTTAGAAAAATCATGCCACAAAACATTTGATCGCTGTTTTTCCAAAATCTTCTCTATTTTCAAATTTTTTTCAGAAAACATGAAATATAATATATTCTAATATTGATCGGTATTTTATTATTATTATTATTATTATTATTATTAAGAGCATATAGATCTAGAGAAAGCAGAGAAGTTTCAGTCTATGCTAGAATTTCATATTAATTTTTTCAACATGAAAGAAAGGAATCCACAATTGCTACACCAATGTGGCTTTATGATGAAAATAGCTGGGACTAACTATCCCGTTTACTTTCAAGCAATTAAATCTTTTTTTACAATATTAGACCACATGCTGGTCAGTTTCATGCCCAATTTTTCCATTCCCGTCTCTCGGCTATGAAAATTCCAACAAAAATTCACTGTGTTATTTCTACGGGTCTTCCTATCGTTCCACTCAAACATTTGGCCAAAAGGTTAGAAAGTCACTGTAACAAATTTCAACTTACGTTTCAACAATAAAGTACTGTTTACTTCCAGTCAAATAAACCTGTCCAAGTCCTAATGGATTCTTCATCTTATTCTCACCCATACAGGTCACGTAGAACACTATCAAAAAAGTAATGCATACAATATGGAATATTCGTGAGCTCGCACCAACAGAGCAGCGCATTATTTTTCTAAATCTAAAACCTGAATCTGCAGTAGCCTATTCGTCACTCTCCGTCCGTGGGAAGAATAGGATCAGTGACTTCCCTATTCTCGCTTCGCACTCAAACCTCAAATCCGCCAATCCCGTCGCCCCATACATTCTCGCTTTCGAAATCAGCGGCCCGTAAAAGCTAATATCGTCACTCCACGCTCCACTGGAAGCCAATCCATTACTTCGTGAACCATAAGCAGCTTGCGAAAATTGTATTGTTCAAGATATAGCCCTTTAGCCAATTCGTTCTGCAATTACACAGAGGCTGTCTTTCGCCTCTGCAAAAAACATTTTTATCGGTGAGCCCCCAAAACAAATACGTTAGCTGCAAGCAATAAATTCGTTACAGACGAATCGGACTGGTGGGGGAAGCGGCATCCCTCAGCAAGAACATGGCCTAAGTTTATGTTGCCTGTCATCCTCGTTTCCCTGCTAAAGTTCCTCATTCGCTCGAATAATGCGCTCGAACGTTAATCCTTCCTCTTAATTTTATCCAGATAAAATTTAAAGAGGAAACTGGGTCATGAAAGCATTTTCACAGGGTAATCGGCGTCTGACATTAGTTGACATTTTTTCCTACATTATATAATGTAGGAAAAGATATATTGCTACTTACCGTAATTACCGGATTTCCGGGCCGAGGTGCTGGAGTTGGCGCTCGTGTGTGCGTGAGGTATATTGTATTGCATTGTATGTTAACCGGGGGCCTAGAAACGACTGAGAGGCTCCGTCCCCGCCGCAGCCGCAGTGGTCCACAACCCCACTACGACTGCCGCAGTCCACTTCGCCCCTCCGCTTCCCCATACCGAACCCAGGGGTACAGTGCGGTTCGGCCCCCGGTGGACCCCCCAAGGGAACGTCTCACACCAGACGAGTGTAACCCCTATGTTTGCGTGGTGGAGTAATGGTGGAGAACTTGTTTGCGCAGCAATCGCCGACATTGTGTAACTGAGGCGGAGTAAGGGGAACCAGCCCGCATTTGCCGAGGCAGATGGAAAACCGCCAAAAAACAATCCAGAGACTGGCCGGTTCACCGGACCTCGACACAAATCCGCCGGGCGGATTCGTGCCAGGAACCAGGCGCTCCTTCCCGCCCGGAAAGCACGGCCAACCGGGCGGGCGCGCGAGGTGTGCTTGCTTGTGTGTGTTGATGGTGTGCCTTTCTCTCTCTTGCTGATGAAGGCTGTGGGCGAAAGCTTCATGTAAGTGTCTTTAATGGTGCCTGTTTGCAGCTTAACGTGTCTTCTTTACGGTAAGTAGCACTCCCGGAGTTTCCATTATTGTAGACGAAATCTAAACGAAGGAAAGTCGCAGATAGCCACATGATTAAATCACAGTTTCACGAACTCAGAAATATTCTATAATCTACCAGCTACTTCTACCTCATGAAGGTTGTGTGGATAAAATTAAGAGGAAGGCTTAACGTTTCGTCGATTGGAGAATATTAGTGACGAAGCAAGGATAGCAGAGGATCACCATGCGAGATTCAGAACACTCACACACACACACACACACACACACACACACACACACACACACACACACACACGTGATACAGCTTCCCCTAACAACGGGTTTTATGCAACCCATGACACCTTCAAATACCACGCGCTAGATTCTCATATTCTCTAGCTCGCTACGTGCAAACTACTAGTCTCACAGAAAAAATGAATAAGATCTTTTTGTAGAAAATTTAATTTAGTTAAATTTTATATTGGGATCCGTTTTCGCTAGAGGTCGTAGTTTTCCTATTATTCTAGAAAAGTTCAAACACGTCTTCCTTGACTATTTATAGGACGTTTCAACTGCCCATGTATATATAGGGGCAGCCCTCCATATCCGCATCCAATGACGCCCATGGGCAGAGGATGACGGGCGGTCGTTTAGTACTATTGGTCTTTGCGAGGCCTGTTCGAGCGGAGTATATAAAGGTGTTCTGTATTTTGAGTGGTGTTAGTACGGAACGAAATAAGACCAATATGAGCAGTAAACATGGTCTATTAAACGCATTCCTTAAGAGCTATGAGAATTTATTAGATGAGGATACATTCGTCTGTTTCTGTCCATAGAGAAAGCACTCAGAAACATTTGTTAGTTAGTGTTGTACTGTAAACCATATTCACAGTTCTGGGTAAGTGAGGTGCATATATTAGTTCTAATGGAATCAGTTTGTGTTTCGCTTTTACTTTGGAGTTTTATCTTTGTACATGCTAGCATAACGGAAGTCTATTATTCCAAAGTCGGCAGATGTAATTATTCTTACGGTATGGCAATCGAAAGCAAGAAGCTTTGCAGTTTCATAGTAACAGAATAATGTGTTCTCACTTGTTTAGTGCATTCTGTAAGACGTTCGTAATGGCAAATAGCTTACAGTAGGCGAGATGTGTTTCACAGTAATGAAGACGAACAAGTACACATAGCTCCTAAGGAATTCATTTTAGAGCCCATGTTTACTGAACATCGTTTTCTTGTTTTGGTCCATACCACGACCTCTCAAAATATGAAACACGTCTTTTGAATGTTGCCTAGTGGTGGCGTTCGAAAGTATGTGACAAGGTAAGAAATTATAAAGCGGAGAACAGGCAAATGGTGGACCAGTCCACCGACAAAGCGAACCGAAAATGCGAAAATCGACTAACGGGAGTGACTTTGATGAAACCACAACTAGGCGACAAATTGTTGGACGTCCACAGCCCATTACGGAACTCTTTCTGTAAAGCGAGATAGGCGGCGATCTATGGCAGATCTGACGACAGGGTACAATGCTGGTGCAGACACAAGGGTTTCGGAGCACACTATTCAGCGCACATTGTTGACCATGAGACACACAACAGACAACCCCTACGTGTTCCCATGATAACCCGGCAATATCATCAATTACGTTTGCTGTGGACACTACATCATTGAGACAAGACGTGGATAAACGTAAACGTCTCTCGTGGTCGAATAAACCACATTCACATGAGCGTCCATGGGACCTGTGGTAGTACTCTAAACTGACATGACAACTTTCGGCGGCTGCGCCTTCCAGCCGGAGAAATGCCCGTCTGACAAGGCCAGACACGTGCTACAGTAGTTTCAGGAGCAAGTTCGCGACGCTAATGTCTTCGTCACCAAATTCGCGCTTGATGTCCCACTATAGGCCTCAAACCCCTGGCCCGCAAACCACTGACACGTAATTTATGGGGACTGATGTTCACAGGCATCTGGTGCGACACACCATCTCAAACTTATGAAGGATTTGTCCAATACTTACCACGCAGAATCGGCGCTTTATTGCGTTTCACAGTTGGACCAACACACTTCTAACCACGTTCTTTTCAGCCAGACTTTCCAATAGTCTGGGAATGGGACAGAGGATTCTTGAATAGGTAATAATTGACAGAGCATTAGCTGTTCCAGCATTCACTTGCTAACCGTGGGAAGCCTCCCGAAAACCTTGGTCAGAACTGTGGATTGAAACTATTTTTAATTTAATGCTGGGACGATATGTCCCAGCCGAAAAATGAACACCTTGCGTATTTGAAAGGTACTACCATCTGAGGCATTGGATGGTGACTACCGGTTACTGGTGATGAGTATGAGAATCATGAAGGAATGGAAGAAGACAGAGAACCAGGAAAGGAGAATAAGAGATGGAAACTGAAGGAAATGGAAATCAAGGAAGAATATGACGAGATTATAAGGGAAAGTTTACCATAAGATGAATCAAAAACGGGAGAAGAGGAATGGGGACAATTTAAAAAGAGTATGGTAGAAGGTGCAATAGCTGTATATGGGAAGAAAAAGGCAGAAAATGGTGAAAGGTAACATCATGGTGGAATGAAAGCAGGTAGTGCGAAGGAAGAATAACGCCTTCAGACTGTGGTTCCAGGAAAGGACCAAATCGGCAAGAGTGGAGGATGAGAAAAAGAAGAAAGAGAGAAATGAAAATGTAGCTGGGAACAGAAGAAAGTGGATGGAAGAATTAGACAAATATGATGGAGGAAGATAGCAGAGGCAGTACGAAAGTACTATATGCAATGGTCAAAAGTAAGAGGAGAGGTTTGAGAGATGATGCAGTAATGACAGAAAGAAATGGGAATGAAGTTAATAACAAGGAGAAACTGAAGACAGTGTGGAAGGAGTACTTTCAACATTTGCTAAATCCGAATGGACTTGGAGATGAAGATAAGAGGCTAAAGGAGGTAGAAGTAAACTCTGGGGTGGGAAAAGAGCCTGACATGGAAAGAAATTGAAAAGGCACTGGACAAGATGAAAGATGGAAAGGCGCCAGGTATGGTCGAAGTAAGCGTTGAATTGGAGAAGGCAGCAGGGGAGGTTGGGAAACGGCGGCTGTATCATGAGAATGGTGTGAAAAGAGAAGACGACACCATAACATTGGAAGAGGGCACTAATTGTCCCTATATTCAAGAAAGGGAGTAGGAAACAGTATAGAAACTACAGGGAAGTCACACTGATACCATACTATGCTGTGGTTTATGAAAATATCCTGGGGAGCACAATCCGAACAAGGGTCGAAAACAGAGAGAAACAGTATGACTTCAGACATGGGAAGTCAACTGTTGACCTCATATTTGCAGTTCGACAGCTGCAGGAGTACCACTATGAATTTAGAGAAAACCCTGTGACGGTCTTTCTTGACATAGAATAGGCATTTGATAGCATCTGTAGACTAAAGATGATATAAGCACTAGAAAAGAGGGAGTGGAAAAGGAGACACAAGCGGCGTGGAGGAGATGTGCTGTGGAAGTCTAAGCTGTGTGAAAGTGGGAAATGAAAGGACGAATTAGTTACAGCAAATAAGTGGAGTGAAACAAGGCAGCGCATTGTTACATCTGCTCTTCGTCGTAATCTTGGATGGGATAATGACTAAGGTGGCAGAAGAAACTGGAGAAGACAAGAAGAAAGCAATGGTTCACAGTGATAAGGAGTTTCAGAAACAGCTGGATGCTTGGGAAGAAACTATGAGATACTATGGGATGAAATTTAATGTATACAAATGTGAGATCTTTCTTAGAGCTAGAAAGAAAGACAGGCCAACTAGCACAATCAAGATTGGAGGTGAATAATGGAAGAACATGGAATGTGCCACGTACTTGGAAATTGTCGTAGAGGAAAACGGAAGAAATGAAAAAGAGATCATTGAACGTGACAGACAGGCAGAAGCATTCCTGCGAAGTGTTAGAAGCTTGGTCTGGGACAAAAGCGTCCCATAAAAAAGCAAAGAAGTGATATATAACATGGTTACTAAAGATAAGAAATGTAAGCAGACTACAGGCATGTGAACTGAAGTTCCTCAGCAGTAGGATAGGAATAAGGAGAAATGCGATGAGGAATGAAAGGGTAAGGGAAATAGTGAAAGAGGAACAATTGCAGAGCAGGATAGAATTATGAAGGCTAAGACGGATGGACACTTAAAGAGAATGGAAAAAAGAGGATTGCCAAGAAGATACACGAAATGTTGATGCAAAGGAAACGATCAAGAAATACATCAAGGTATAGATGACTGAAATTGTGTTGAGAAAAAGAGGCGAGGACCAGAGTGAACATAGAAAGATTACGGGAGAACAGGACTAGATTGGAGGCTGATGTTCCACACTGACCCAGCCTGTTGCTGGAAAGTGTTCAAGATGATGGTGATGGTTATGGGGATGATGATGATGATGATATTTGATTATGAGTATACAGAGTAAAATCGATAACTTGCTCTACTTGCGCACTGTACCTATGTTGCTATAAATCGCAGCCGATGAGAACCGAAGTTAACTCTTTTCCTTTTATTTTTCATCCTCCTCCAAGGAGAAGAGCAGGCTGTGTTAAAAGCAGTCGCGATTCTTTTCAGCCGATTACCAGCGGAGGAAGAAATTGACCCAGTCTGGAACCTACACTATGTGATGGACACCCCCAAAAAACATACGTTTTTCATATTAGGCGCATTATGCTGCCATCTACTGCCAGGTACTCTATATCAGCGACTTCAATGGTCATTAGACATCGTGAGAGAGTAGAGTCGGGCGCTCCGCGGAACTCACGGATTTCGAACGTGGTCAGGTGATAGGGTGTCACTTGTGTCCACATTCCTAAATATACCGAGGTCCATTGTTTCCGATGTGATAGTGAAGTGGAAACGTGAACGGACACGTATAGCACAAATGCGTACAGGCCGAGCTCGTTTCTTGACTGACAGAGACCGCTAACATTTAAATAGGGCAGTAATGTGTAATTGGCAGAAATCTATCCAGACCATCACACAGGAATTCCAGACTACATCAGGATACACTGCACGTACTATGACAGTTAGGCGGGAGGTGAGAAAACTTGGATTTCATGGTCGGGCGGCTGCTCATTAGCCACACATCAAGCCGGTGAATGCCAAACGACGCTTCGATTGGGGTAAGGCGCGTAAACATCAGACAACTGAACAGTGGAAAAACGCTGCGTGGAGTGGCGAATCACAGTACACAATGTGGCGATCCGATGGCAGCGTGTGAGGATGGCGAATGCCCGGTGAACGTCATCTGCCAGAGTGTGTAGTGCCAACAGTAAAATTCGGAGGCGGTGGTGTTATGGTGTGGTCGTGTTTTTCATGGAGAGTGCTTGCACCCCTTGTTGTTTTGCACGGCACTATCACAGCACAGGCCAACATTGATGTTTTAAGCACCTTCTTGCTTCCCACTGTTGGAGAGCAATTCGGGGATGGCGATTGCATCTTTCATCACGATCGAGCACATGTTCATAACGCACGGCCTGTGGCAGAGTGGTTACACGACAATAACATCCCTGTAATGGACTGGCCTTGAACAGAGTCCTTACCTGGATCCTACAGAATACCTTTGGGATGTTTTGGAACGCTGACTTCGTGCCAGGCCACACCGACCGACATCGATACCTCTCCTCAGTGCAGCACTCCGTGAAGAATGGGCTGCCATTCCGCAAGAAACCTTCCAGCACCTGATTGAACGTATGCCTCCGAGAGTGGAAGCTATCATGAAGGCTAAGGGTGGGCCAACACCATACTGAATTCCAGCATTACCGATGGAAGGCGCCATGAACTTGTAAGTCATTTTCAGCCAGGTGTCGGGATACTTTTGATCACATAGTGTATGGATAGCGGAAAAGTAGATTTTTAAGACAACAACCATTTTTTTTTCAACTGTGCGTCATGGTCCAAGTGCAACTAAGTGGTTAAATACACAGAGAGTATGTCTGAGAAACAGCGACAATCGGTCTGCCGAGTGGGAGAGGAACCACAGGAGCCAGCCTCAGCCCCTGGACAGCCGCCACGGACTTAGGCCAACCACACCCGCTTTGTGGGCTGTGGGGTCACGTTCTGCTACACAGACACCACACACCCCGCGGAATCTCGCGCCGGCTTTCACCCTGCACTTGCGTCAGCGCTGCTGAAGCGAATATAAGCGCCGCAACATTCCTGGCCGAAAATCTGGAGCAGAGCTTCTGAAACTTCCCGCCAGACTAAAACAGTGTTCCGGATCGGAACTCCTCTGCAATGTTCTTACCGACTACAAGGGGCCTCGCCGTAGCGGTAACAGCGGTTCCCGTCATATCACCGAAGTTAAGCGCTATCGGGCTCGGCTAGCACTCGGATAGATGATCGGTCTGGTCTGCCGAGCGCTGTTGGCGAACGGGATGCATTCAGCCCTTGAGAGGCGAACTGAGGAGCCACTTGACTGAGCAGTTGCGGCTCTGATCGCGAAAGCTGACAACAGCCGGCAGAGCGGTGTTCGGGGCACGTGCTCGTTCATATCCGCATCTACTGACACCCGTGGGCTGAGGATTACACGGTGGAAGGCAGGTACCATTGAGCTTTCCGAGGCCTGTTAGGGCGAATTTTGAGTTTTACAGCCACCTATATCGCGTGGTAGGTCAGGGTTCTGGGTATCACGCACTGCAGCCATTCTTCTTGGTGGAACCCTGCTTTCGAGCAATCGACGAAAAAGAATTCCTGGTGATTATAATGGTCGCCTAGTCGTAGATATTGCTATAATCGCACTATTTCACTCCCATTTACGGAGCTTGTTAGCACTTGACGTTAGGTTGGCGCCATTAAAATGCATTGTAGTAATCGCTGCTGTTTGCTGGATCGCTGCTGTGTCTCTATGCTAATGCTGGCTCTAAATCTGGTTGTCTAGGGGTAAAAAGATGAGGTTCCGTGTTTTTTATGTGCTTTTGATGATAAATAATGATCGAAACCAACAAATATTTAAACTTCAAATATTTATTACTCTGGTGGCCATCTTAATTCCACTGCCCACCAAAGACAATGATACAACACAAAGTAGCACTTCTTTTACATGTTCTTTGCAATGTTTATCCACCTCGAACAATAACACACACACACTTTACCAAAGTGACATTCTGACTCCGCTTCCGACCCTTCTTGCTGCTTGTATTTATAACCTTGTCAAAGAACTACTAAAAAGAGATATAGTTTGTAAGTCACATGTACATCTGTTATCGTACTTTGTGCAGAAAAGTTATTAATTTATATCGAGTGACATAATTTAACAGGTTATTAAAATGACAGACAGATCTGTTGACTTGACAGAATAATTCTTTGTTACAAAAAGGCCGTTTTTTAGAAGTTTCTCAATTGATTTCTCTAATTTGCATAAATAAGTAAATAACATGAATTATTAAGAATTACATTGGTTTTCGTCTAAAATAGGAGTGTTTACGTGAATACTGAGTGAAAACGGTCCTAGTGAACAAATAGGTTTCACTGGGTGATTTTTATTTAAGGAGATCCAAAATACGTAAGTTGGCCACTATTTTTCGTACTTCATTTTAATTATTTAAGATGAACTTAGTGTTTTTACATGATGACATTTGCTGTATCAGTGATCAAGTGATATTAACTTTTGTGTGGGTCAGTTATTCAGTATAATTTAATGGGTTGACTGTTTATGGAGATATGTTATGCAATCATTGGTAACATACACAATAACTTTTCTATAATCATAAATACTCGTTAAACTGGTTGAATTTGGAGGGTATCGCATACTTCGGTAAAGTAAAGAGATTAATAGGTTACGTTACATGATCCACCCGTGCCTTGACAGTAATATTGATTTTCAAGACGGCGTGCTTAAATCATTTAGCTAGTGTGCCGAAGATTGTGCGTTCCAGTCCCATCAGGTATCACCTATTCCCTTTTACCTTTACCTCACTGAATGTGATCATTATGTTTTCATTTAACTGGTTTAGACATAATATTTTTCATTTCTAATCCTTTCTCACTTCAGTTTAATTATCGTATTAACTATTTTATTTGCTTCCACGAACCTGTTACGGCGTCGTAATAGGAGGAGAGGTGTAGTCCTACGTGGCGCGTCCCAAGTGGCGGATAGGGGGTCCTCACCAACTAGCTGGTGGACTTGAGCGAAATAAAATGGCTTTCGCGGACCAAACACCCACCCCATCAATCTCATTTTTCACCATCCATAATTCACCCATCACTATGAAACGTCCCCTTTGAACAATTGTACACGACTGTGCTTAAACTGACACACAATATTTTTAGCGCAACGCAATCTGACTTTCAAAAATCCCTGCAAAAGAATGGCCCTGACTAACATTAATCTATACCTTTCACAAATCACTTACCTCACCAAAAATCTCCGTTACTCGAACTACTGCAATACAGCGAGCGCCACTACTGCCAGCTAAATAAAAGATTCAAACTACGGAAGGCACTAACTACTGATAGGCATAGTTAGCAAATGAAAGATTTTAATAGAGAACAAACAATGTATTTACCTTAATAGTGTTGAAAAAGCATAATATACATAGCAGTTCATAATATCCATTCTGTACTCAAAAATCCGCCATCTCATTTCCCACATCCACCACTGCTGGCGGCTCACCTCCAACTGCGCAACGCTACGCGCTGTTCACATCCAGCTGCCCAACACTACAATGGCAGACAACAATGCAAACTAGCACACAGAGCGCTACGTAACGTTGCCAATAAGAAAACATAAACAGCCTACTTACAACCTTTCCAGATCACATCTGGAATTGTAAACCCTGACCTTGGTCAGACACTTGATCATTGATCAGATAATCAGACAAATATGAGGAGTCTTTTATTGAAAGTATCCATTGGTTTGGACAGTCACGACGAGATTACCCAGGCAAAGACACCATTCGGATACGTTGGGGTGTCACATGGAGGACAAAGGCGAGTCGGAGCGCCTAGTGATGCACTGAATGAACAAACAAACATGCAACATATTCCACATAAGAAGGTGCTAAAAATTAACAAACCAGGAAGATTTTCGTATTTTGCAACAGTAAATGTTAATTCTGTAAGGAAAGTTGGTAAATTGAAAAATTTAACAGATGTCTTAGATCAAGAGAACATAGTTACCACTGTCCTTCAAGAGTTACTCAATACTGACCAGGACACGATCGAATCAGAAGGATACCGGCTTTATAAGGGACCACCAGGAGTAAGGGTAATAGAAAATCTTCCCCAGTTCGGTGTGGGTTTCTTGGTACACAATAGAATATTGGATTCCATTGACGATTTTTCATCCAATTCCTCAAGAATGGCATTGTTAACAATTAAGGTGGAAAAAGAAAGATACACACTAATAAAAATTCACGCTCCAAATAATGTTAAAACACAACTTACATGAATGGAACGGAAAAATTCTGGGATGAGCTTGATCAACTAGTAAGGACCATACCGGAAACTAACATTAAAATTCTGCTTGGAGACTGTAATGCGAAGATAGGACGAGAGACGAAATTTGAGGAGTTGTGGGGTGATGGCCAGCGCATTATCTTACAAACGAGAACGGGGAACGGTTAATTGAATTTTGTACTACAAATGGATTGGTTTTGAAGACAACAAGGTTTAAGAGAAGACCACATAAGTTAACGACATGGAAATGTCCTAACGTCAAGCTAGGAGAGTTCCAGATAGATCACGTGGCCATGGATCAGAAATTCCATAAGGAAATCTATACTGTTGATTCAGATCACTGCATTTCAAAAATTAAAATCAAACTGACACCTAAAAGAAAAAACAAACCTAAAAGTTAGATACAGAGAGAACATATGACCCTAGTTATATTAATAATAATCAAATATATTACGAGAGATCAAGAATACCTTTATGTGACAATCTAGAAGCCACTGTCAGTCGATTAAAAGCCTTGGTGGAATGAGGAATGCGATGTAGCGATTCAACGAAGACATAAGGCCTGGTTAAATGACCAAAAAAAGAGAACTGAAAGCTCCAGGGAGGAATTAATAGATGCTAGACGATCAACCGCCAAAGAAATTAGAAGGGTCAAAAGGCACTTTCATAAGGACTTGCTAAAATCTATAGAGGATGCTTTCAATCGCCACAAGACAAGAGATTATTATCCGACTTTCAAACAGTACCCGTCGAAATACACTCAACCAACTCTTGTGATGAAGGATACAAACGGAAAGGTAGCACCTAACAATTATGAAAATTCAATGATATTGGCTAAATATTTCAAACAGTTACTAAATAGCGCGGAACCTAAACATCATTTGAAATTTGACCCCTATCCAAGAAACAAAACACATTTAGAAAACGTTATACCACCACATCCAGATGAAGAACAAGCAGTGATTAACTCACTTCGGAATTATAAAGCAGTAGGTGAGAACTAACTAGTGGCAGAACTTTGAAAATATGCAAATGTACAAATTATTCGGAACTTACACAAACATCTTACTGACATTTGAAATACTGAGAAGTTACCAGAGGAATGGAATGTTTCAATAATCCATCCACTACACAAAAAGGAGATAGATTGGATCCAAATAATTATAGGGGTATATCCCTGCTGGATATTACTTTTAAAATTTTTTCCAAGTTTCTGTATTCCAGAATTCATGAACAGCTTGTTGGTGAACTTGGCGAATATCAAGGAGGCTTTCATCCACGACGAAGCTGTCCTGATCGAATTATTAGTCTCAAACGGACAATGAAACTTCAAAGGGTCAGGGACAACAAACTAGTGATCACGTCTGTCGATTTTAAAAAAGCCTACTATAGTATCCATTGTGAATCTCTAATGTCAATCCTTAAAGAATTTGGTTTACATCAGAAACTTGTCAACCTCGTTGCAATCATCCTTCAAAATGCTAAAGCTAGAGTTAGAGTAAGGTTCAGAAATGAATTCTCTGAACCTTTTGAGGTTCATACTGGCCTTCGACAAGGCGACGGATTGTCTACATTATTGTTCAATTGTATGCTGGAGAAAATCATGCGTGAATCTTTACAGATGGTGGGCACCATCTGTAAAGATTGGAAGAAAGATTCGACTTAACTGCCTTGCATTTGAAGATGATTTGGCGCTGTTAGCAAACAATACTGATGAAGCAAAGGTTCAGATAGAACAACTAGAACGATTAGCGACAAAGGTCGGATTGCAAATTTCGTTTGAGAAAACAGAAAATATGCCCAGCTTCCCAATTGACACACCCCTTATCATACTCCATAATGATCAAAAAATTAAAGTAGTAAAAAAGTTTAAATATCTTGGTGAGATTATTACCTGGAATGTTAATGAAAGAGCATCAATAGATAGAAGAACATTAAAACTTTAGCGAGAGCAGAGAATCACGTGGCCAGTATAGAAAAAAAGATCTCTCTCAATAAATGCTCAATTTCGACATTACTCCTCCGTCGTGAAACCAGAAGCAACATATGCAAATGAAACACTCTTCAGACTAAATACTCAAGCAACAACCGACAAACTGCAGAAAGTAGATAGAAGAATACTCCGAACAATTATCAGTAAGAAACACCAAGTTAATGGGCAGTGGAGACTTTTGCCCAATTCAGTAGTGTATAAAGAAAGTGAATCCATTGTTGATACAATGCGGAAGAGGATTGCATTTTTCGGCCACATACCTCGCCTACTAAATATTAGAATCCTGAAGAAACTTTTTGACTACTTCTGTAACAGTAAAACAAAAAACATCTGGTTTAAAGAGGTACAAAGTGATCTGGATGAACTGCACATCACCACACACCAAATTCAACACAGAGAAGAGAAACTGCTTCTGAAGAACAAAAACACACGGCTGACTTTCAAACCATCAGAACGAAGGAAGTATGTCATATATGGAGAAGAACGAGCAGCCAGATCACAGCTAATGAAGAAGTTTTGGGAAACAAAAAAATTGCTGACTGCTAAGACCTAAACTTTATCACTGTAGACTCTGCTGTATTATGTTTTATTTTAGTGCTCCAATGTGGGCGTAAACTATGTAAATACATAAATAAATTTTATTTGCCCCTCTTTTTCTTCTTCCTTTTATTCCCTTTTATTTGGAATCTTTGCCTATGTATTTTAATTATTTTTATGCATTTACTTCGATTTAATTTCTTACTTTTTGTATTTTCGTTCATAACAGGAAGAAAAAACGAGAACAAATAAAAGAGTTAATACGATGATTAAAACGAAATCATCAAACTGACGCGGGGAGGGATTAGAAACAAAAACAAATTTTTAAACAAATTTATTCCAATTAAAATTATGATCACAGTCATGTACATATAGATTTCCTGTCGCTCTGCAGTTTTTCTGAGTTCTGGGCTTGTTGTCCACTGCCCTTTTCCTAAAGCTACCCAGGTACAACTCACCACCCGCCATCACAGCTTCGTTTTACACCAGAGCACCTCTACTTCCTTCCAAACTTCGTAGATGATTGAAAGATTCATTGAAGAGTAACTTTTTGTCTACCATAAGCGCAGCATAGTCCTTGCCGACTAATCAAACCGTCCTCAACAATTCTCCTTCATCACTTGCACCATCCGTCTACTCGTAGCTCGTATTCATCTTCTAAACATCGCCTGCACAACGTCGTTAACGTCTGGTAGCAAATGTACTGGCTACTCACAGAAGTCCAGTAAGTGCTGTAAATACTGCTCGTTACGACTCAAACTGTGTGCAATAGGCTGCATGATGCGCAACTTCAATCTCGACGTTGAAAGACGTATACATTGCCGGCGATGAGCGACGCATGACAGAATCTCTGACCAGAGAGTAGTTTATCGTTAGCTGTTGCTAGTCTGCGCTTGACCGCGCGAGTCGACTGTAGCAAGTCAGTCGTCAGTCCGGTAGTAGTAGTAGTCTGTCCGTGCTAGTCCGTGCTAGTCGACGGGAGTCGGCATTCGTTGGCTGTGTGCTCTGGTCGCGACTCTGATCAGGACTCTGGAGAATGAGTATTGTTGTAGAAGGTAAAGAAGCAGCCTTGCGCATATTTAATAATGTAAGTTAATTGTAATTTAATTTGTTCAAAGAAATACCCCAATCATAATTTTATAATATAAAGCAACTCTTTTAAAGAAAAGCATTCATTTCAATTTAAAGAATTTCCAATGCATTATCATTGCATCCAAAAATAAAAAAAAATATATGCCAGCATTGCACGAAGCTGTGTCGAAAAATGAGTAATTAAGAGCGGATATAATTGCAGTTTTATGGAGGTAAGAATTTTTTGCTTTTTTTTTTAATTCAGAATACAGGGCCGAAGGTCAGCGTTGCTGTCCTCGTAAAATTTATCAGGTTTTACTTAAATGTAGTTTGCATCTGGCGCAACGCATTTACTAATTTGTCACTCTTTCTTTCACAGATCATCGGCAATTTGTTGCTCTTTGTTGTAACAGTGTTTGTTGCATTTTGCATTGTCTTTGTTTCATTTGTGCTTAATTCTTATTTGTGAAAAATGCCGCGAAAAACTGTTAATAGTACATCGCGATGTGTAATGAGTAAATAGCCGATTCAAATAATTTGACCGATGATATTTGCGACACTCAGTGTAATGATGACAATCCTCCGTTTACTGACAATCAGTGCCTACCGACCACTAATAATGATTTTTATCTTAACGATGAACAAACGAATTCAGTTGTGTCCTTTGTTAATTTAACGACAATTGATGACGCGGGACGTTCTGTTGCAATGAACGCTGCCCAGTTCCACACGCCCGATTTGCAAAATTTACGTAGCGAACAGATAATTGTTTCCAACGTAAATGAACAGTATACTCAAAGTAGGACAGATTTATTTGATTCCGAGGTTGTGACGCACAGTGCACATCCGATTGGCAAACATTTTCAAGAATCACAGAATATCCAAATGGGTACACAAAACGTGACAATTACAGATACACCATCACACAGCATAAAGGATACAGTAGCTAATTTTGGCATGGATCGAGTTATAGCATTAATGCTACAACTTAATGAAAAACAAAACGATAATTTCAAACAGTTTAGCGAACAGAACAAACAACAACTTAATGAAAATAATAAAAATCTCAAACAACAACTTAATGAAAAACTAGACAACAATTACAAACAGTCGAATGAAAGACAAGACAACAATCATAAACAACTTAGTGAAAGTCTCAAACAACAACTTAATGAAAATAATGAAAATCTCAAACAACAGTTGAATGAAAAATTAGACAACAATTTCAAACAGTTGAATGAAAAATTAGACTACAATTCCAGACAGCTTAGTGAACAAATTACAGCCGTTGCCGCGCAATGTCATGATACTAAAGAACAATTACGTGAGGAAATCGAGGCTTGTGCTAGGAAAAGTAGTGAAGAAATTAGATATGTTGCTCAAGAATTAAGGGATATGCAAACAGCTACAACAGAAACACTTAGAGACGAAATTAGTGCAGTCGCTAAACAATGCTCTGAAAACACAACACAGTTACGCAACGAGTTTAAATTAATGACAGCAGAACTTTCGCGCACACTGGATGCAAAAGTAGACGCGAAATTCAACCAACAGAATAGTCAAATTGACGAACGTTTTAATCATCACCTACAAAACAGTGATACGCGTTTCCGTAAATTTATACAGGAACAGAATAAAGTAAAACGACAAGTCATGGAAACAATCACCGCATAGAGACAGGAAGATAAACGTAAATTGTTTGCGAAAGCAAAAACATACGTAGACGACAATATTGCTACTGTATCAGACGAAATTAATACAATCAAACAGTTGAACACCTAATTGCGTGATGAAATTTCCGATCTTAAAACAAAGATACACACACAGTAGACTTCCAGACATTGACCGACACACACGAACAATTAGAACTAACACAGCATTCCGATGTCATCAAAGCTGACGTTAAAAAATTGAACGAAACCACACGTAAAATACAAAAACAAATTAATGCTTGTGACACTAAATACGATGATCAGGTAAAAATACTGACTGAAAAATATGATGAATTGGCCAGTCGTATTGACGTTATTGAAAGTAATAATGACAGCAAATCAGACGATACCTCACCGATTTCGTTTAATCAAACACCTGAATTTCAAAATTTACAGCAGACGATCAGTGAGATAGATTCGTCCAATAATACATTACGTAGAAAATTGTCAACTTTACAGCAAGAAGTGACACAGATGAAAAATGTTTCAGTCAATAACACGTCACAGCATACGGCACATTCCGAACATTTGTCACACTCACACAGCCAGTATAATTTAGGTAATTTACAGAGAGTACGTGACTTAGATTACGAAGTGACACAGACAAACAGATTCTTATGCAATCCTGAACCTGTTCACACATTCAGAGACGATAACGTTGATTATAAGCAACTTTTATCCGTAGGAAAATCTAAGGTATTTAAAAATGACGGAGCACAGATACACGCTTTGAACTGGATGCGACAATTTATTTTTGTACTTTCATCAGCTTGGCCTGTAATGCATAAACTAGAATTGGCATGGATACAACAATTTGTTTTTGAATTTTTACCGGCATTGCCTGTAACGCAGAAGCTGAAATTTATTTGCAGCGCGTAATAGACCTCAGGGGATTCATTACCCTTCGATGAATATGTGCCGTAGCGTGCACAGGACCCCGAGCCATAGTAGTGCTATTTCATCTTTAGTTTTCTGCACTGCTGCCTTCTCTTCTACTATCCTTTATATCTATCAAAACAGCTCTTTAACTATCGCTCTATCTAGAATTAAGAATGAGTCAAGAAAACCCAATATGACAAATTTTACCGAAAGTGACAGTTCTCTTTAGACACTCCCGAAATGACAACTATCGCCGTGATTTTAATAACAGATAAAACTGTAATCATCAGTATGTACAACATTTTAGCAATCGTCAAAATTATCAGCAACCACATTTTGGTAACAATAGACGTTTTTCTCCGCAACAGCATGAAAGCCAACCGGTTAGCATACTTAACCAACAATGTAATGTACAAGGTCAACCAAGCTTTAATGTTTCGCCGCGTACGCGTATAGCGTCGGCCCCAATAAATAGTAACGCACAGCAACAAGGGAATCAGTACGTACAGAAAACACACTATTTCAATTCCTATCGCACTGCACCGTATATAAATGACTATCATGACAGACATAAAAATAATGAGCACAATTTTCAGCGTACATTTAATAACAGTCGGTCTTATCAGCAGCAAGAAGATCAGCAACAACATATTATCATGAATGAACCAGACAGTAGGTATCATCCAGAACGTAATACATCTGGAAGAAATAATAGAACAGTACAAATAGCCGAAATGTCACAGCATCCTCCTGAAAATAATAACACGGCAGATAGAATTTGACTAGATACAGTACAGGTTGCATCTTCCAGCAACGTAAGCAATACTTCAGATACACAGAATCTTGTTCACGAAAATGTTATTACTTTTGACGACATCCGAGACACTCTTTTGCAGGAAAGACCAGTTGTTCAAAAAACCGTTTCACACCCTGTCATCGAAGTAAAAGTAGGATCATCGAAATTTTCGGCAGTAATCGATTCTGGATCACCTGTGTCAGTTATAAATGAAGAAACTTTCAACGAGTGTAACAAAGACAATACCTATCCTACGTTACCATTAGGCAAAACGAAAGTAAAAGGAGCAGTATCGAGTAAAGGAGTAGATGTTAAATTACAGACACATTTATCAATTTGTATTGCAGGTCATACATTTCACTCTAATTTTTGGATTGTTCCCTTATTGACAACAGACGTTATTTTAGGTACGAATTTTCTGGTACAACACGACGCAATTATTGACTTTCAAAATTCCTATTTAATGTTGAAGGATGAAAATGTACAACTGGCATTAGAATTTCAGCACTCTTTATCTGCGGAAGAACAAACAATTAATCGTACAGAGGTCATTTCCATATCACGTAACATAGACTGTAATTCCACATTGTTCACAGATACGTACGTACACCACTATAATACTCCAGACGAAGCCGACTATGACGTTATACAGATGATTTCTGATAAAGTTAAACAGAGCAGTGCAAATACAGACGACGAACGTACGCAACTACACAAAATTCTTTTACAGCAAGCTCCAGTTTTTGACAACATTCCTGGTACTATGTCCGGTTTTATGTATGAATTTCAAGTTAAACAGCACGACACATTTAAAGCCAAGCATTATCCCATTCCGTATATTCATAGAGAACAAGTTAAGAAAGAATTGCAAGCTATGCTTTAACAAGGAATTATTGAACCGGCAGTTAGTCCGTACATAAACCCGCTCCATATTGTTAAGAAAAAAGATGGTTCACTTCGCCTCGTACTTGATTCGCGTCACATCAATGACATTATTATTAATGAAACAGATTGCCCACAGACACTAGAAGAACTTCTACAGAAATTTCATGGTACTGCTATTTATTCCACATTAGATTTGAAATCGGGATTTTGGCAAATTCAACTCCATCCGAACTGCAGAAAGTACACAGCATTTCTCTGTTTTGGTGACTGTTATCAATTTTGTAAATTACCGTTCGGTTTAACAATTTCTTCAGCAGCTTTTATTCGCGGTTTGAATACAATACTTCCGACAGAACTTAAAGACAGAATCACAACGTACGTAGCCGACATTCTTATTGCAGAAGCTAACTGGTCTGAACACAATCTGATTCTTGAACGACTGTTGCAAACTTTTCGTGCACAAGGACTCACAGTTAATCTCAGTAAATCTCACTTTGGCAAAACTTCTATAAAATTTCTTGGACATGTAATTTCAGCACAGGGCATTACGCCTGACCCGGAAAAACTTCAAGCTCTACGTGACATTACTGTTCCTACGACGAAGAAACAACTACGCAGCTTTTTGGGTTTAATTAACTTTTTTCGTAAATTTATTCATTACTCTGCTTTAGACACGCCTAGATTATGTCAATTGACAGGTAAAAACACTATTTGGTCCTGGGATAGGCAAGCACATTCTGAATTTGTGAATCTGAAAGAAGCCTTGTTGAATGCACCACTGTTATCGCACCCAGATCTTACTAGAAATTTTTCCATTGCCACCGACAGTTCTAACACCGCTTTAGGCGTACACATTTTTCAGGAAATTGAAGAAGATGGTTCTACAGTAATTAAAAACATCGCCTTTGCGAGTCGCATTCTGTCACCTGCTGAACGAAATTATTCTGTTACAGACCTGGAAATATTATGTGTTGTTTGGGCATTTACGAGATTTAGGCATTTTCTTTATGGAAGACACACTACCGTTTACACAGACCACAGAGCGATACAATTTTTACTTTCGGCTAAATTTACACACGACAGATTAAGTAGATGGAAACTTTATTTGCAGGAATTTAATTTCACAATTGTTCACATTCCCGGCACACACAATATTGTAGCAGACGCACTATCCCGTTCTCTCAGCAACAATCAGCAAGACATCGCAACCAACTTCTGCAAAGCAAATTTCAGCGTCATGTACATTCAACAAGTTGCATTAGAAAATTTCATTTCGTCGTCATTACAAGACATAGCACAAGAGCAGAGTAAACACAACGTGTGAAAAGAAATTAAACACCTTTGGCAAGATAAGAATAATGTTACCATTAGAAACCATTACACTGTACGCAATTACATTCTGTTTCGCCGCTCTCACCCTGACAGCAACAATTGGTTATTATGCATTCCTGACGAACTTGTTAACAAATTAATCTGGTATACTCATTTAAGTTACGCACATTACGGAGCCAGAAAATGTTTTCTTATACTGAGACAGAACTGTTATTTTACTAACATGGAGAAACGTATACGACGAGTTTTAGCGTCATGTAAAATCTGGCAGAAAGCTAAGTCAGACACGACTTCACATGTTCCTCCATTACATCCCATTGTACCTGTTAAATTGAGACATATGGCCGCTGTAGACATTTTTGGTCCGATTCCCAGAACTAATAGAGGTTTTTCTACATCTTTGTCGCTGTTGAACTCACTTCAAAATTTGTTACCTTCACTCCGTTACGCAAAGCTACCGCTAAAACTGTTTCGAAAGCATTTGTAAAACATTTTCTATTTCATGTAGGGCATGTGTTGAAAGTAATTTCCGACAATGGATCACAGTTTCGATCTGCTATATGGACGCGTATGTTACGAGCTAGAAACATTTCTCCGATCTATATATCCAGGTACCATGCTTCTTCGAACCCTTGTGAACGATTAATGAAAGAAATTGGTAAACTGTGTAGAATATACTGCCATAAAAGACATATTGATTGGGACACACACATACTCTCATTCCAGGATGTAATTAATTCCATACCAAATGAATCTACTATGATATCTCCGTCTGTTATACTGAAAAATGTTGAACCACCTAACAAAATTAAAGAATTAGTAACCTTTCCTACATCTCGTCGACTACGACACCATGAAATAATTGACATTGCGCTGAACAACATCAAACGTGCCGCAGAGCACCGGAGAAGACAGCAAAAACAGGTTTGTAAACGTCGTGACTTTCACATTGACAGAAGATATTAGTACGTACACACTATTTATCCAATAGAGGAAAAGGTAGGTTTAGTAAATTTGAACTTCTATACGCAGGTCCATATCGGATTCGCAGCATTCCTCACCCCAATGTAGTACACGTCGAGACTTTGAGAACCAGAAAAAGCAAAGGGAACCACCACGTCTCCAACATCAAACCTTTTATTGAATGAACATACTATATGATTTATCACACTGTAACGCCATTTCCTAATTTTTTTATGACCACTTATGCAATTATATTCACATGAACACTTACTGATGATTGTCGTATTTTTTCTTGGCAAGTGCCTGGCAAGGTAAGGTTAGCAGGTCACTCTTCTTGTCATTACACATCAGACCGTGCACATTTTCTATTTTTCATGTATGTATGATTGTTTTCCTGTTTTGTTTGTATGCACTATGAAATATTTAAGGTATAACAAACACCAGTTGACTTTAACATTTTTGCCCTATGATATCTCAACATCGTGACTATTTTTTTTTTTTTTTTGCTGCTACATTGTGATACACTGTGTAGATTTTTGCCTCTGAACACTGTCTATGTTTTTGAAATATTACGTTTTCTGTCATGCTATGCTGTATGCTCAATTATGTTACTATAAACCAGTTTTTATTTAGTGGGTATGTGATTTAAATGCAAGACATTAATCTTTGTTCATCATTTTCAGAAAGCAATACGTGTACAATATATATATATATATATATATATATATATATATATATATATATATATATATATATATATATATATATAAATTAAAGAGACATGGGAATTTCACCTTCGGAATGAACGAAAGAAGATGCAATACCTCGTGAGGAAGAGTAAATGGATCACAATTAACAAACATTAACAAGAATATACTATACACATCGTAGAATAGCAGTATTAACTAACTTTTTCTTTCAGAATACGAGGCGATTGATGCAGGCTGTCAGACAGAACTACACATATTAGTTTTAGTGATGAAATATGCTAGAAATAAGGAATAGTGGTATAATGAATAATGAATTGACTTTTTTGCAGATGATAATGAATGGTGATGAATAATGACGAAGAATATGCTACTATGGATAATGAAGTTTTTCTTTACAGGTGATGATAATAATGGAGTTATGACAATATGGATAATGAAATTTTTTCTTTACAGATGAGGATAATGTTGAAGTTTATGTATTTATGCTATGTAGTTATTTAAGTATTTGTTGCAGTTCGTTTTGACAGTATGTCTTATATCGCATAGTATGATGACTGAAGGTTTTGGAAAGGACAGCTAGAGAACACATATATTTTTTATACACATTTCACTACCTGTTAATTCGAAGTTCACTACTTTTCAGCATAATATGCGTTTCTTCTTTCAGTTTAATAATCCATTTTTGTATATTTTGCAGGAGAAATTATTCATGAAATTAATGTGCTATAAGCAGTTGTTCATTAAACCTATGTCATTTATGAATGTGATCACATATACTCTACTTGTTTCATAACCTTGCTACAGCTGACTCATGACGAATGACGTTACACATCTTCATTTGCAGCAATAACTCAAAAGCAAATATTGTTATTAATTATCGATCCCAACATAATGCATTGCTAACACAAAAAAAAATGCTTTGTAACTGGCCAATGAATGCCACTGACTACTGTAATAAGATGACCTATGATGCCAATGATTACTATAGTTAAGTGAATTATGTTAATACTATGCCATTTATTAGCCCCTGTTTTGAATGATGACTTCTGATGGTTTGTAGCTGGACAATGAGTGCCAATGTTCTCTGTAAACAAACGGTTTATGAACATTATTCTGTAATACTACATAAATGGTACAGAAATGTTCAGTAACTGGGCGAGGAGTGCCACCAATTACTCAAATCAGTTGTTAGACTAGTGTAATTCTCAATGAAGACTACTATGTGACTTAATGTCCTTCACCTTCTGACCTAATTACCAGAAATTACTGCAATATCCGTTTGTCCTGTCTATCCTCATGATCATGGAGCACCATATTTGGTTTTTGCACTAATTCTACGTTGGTGTACTTTACAAGAACGTGGTGTTGACACGACATGCTGTCCACCACCTTGAGAGATGGAGATGTTATAATACTCCCACTGTTTGGCGTACTTAATGTACTACCAAAATGATAACATGAATATTACTACGACAGTTCAGTGTCTTGGCTACACTGATTAATACTTCAAGGAAAAGAACTTCAGATTGTCTCACTTGGTGTTGTGCTTCTGTAGAAAGATATGGACTTTCATTGCAGCTGCGTGCAACCTAAAGTGCTACAACCATGACGCAATCCTTCCCATTCCTATCCTAGTTCTTGTAAAATAGTAATGAAAAGTATATACAGTGCGTGTGCACTTTTGTCATTTGCTAGTATGATTTGTACTCATTCCGTATACATTTTGTGATTTCCTGATATATTCTAAACTACAGTGCATGTGCACTTTTGTCATTTTGTTAACATCATTTGTATTCATTGCATATATATTTTGTGATTTCCTGATATGTTCTGAACTACAGTGCATGTGCACTTTATGTCATTTGTTAATATGATTTGTAATTCTGTATACATTTTGTCACTGCTTGATATGTTCTGTACTCAGTGCATGTGCACTATACTTTTTATTTCATGTTCTGCACTTATATATATGTATATATTCTGTGATTGTAAACTTAGTTAAGAAAAATTTGTTGCTCATGGCAAGTCCAGTTGACTCACCATCGCTGCCAAATTTTTGCCCCCCCAGTGGAGGGTTATGAAAGACGTATACATTGCCGGCGATGAGCGATGCATGACAGAATCTCTGACCAGAGAGTAATTTATCGTTAGCTGTTGCTAGTCTGCGCTTGACCGCGTGAGTCGACTGTAGCAAGTCAGTCGTCAGTCCGGTAGTAGTAGTAGTCTGTCCGTGCTAGTCCGTGTTAGTCGACGGGAGTCGGCATGCGTCGGCTGTGTGCTCTGCTCGCGACTCTGGTCAGGACTCTGGAGGATGAGTATTGTTGTAGAAGGTAAAGAAGCAGCCTTGCGCATATTTAATAATGTATGTTAATTGTAATTTAATTTGTTCAAAGAAATACCCCAATAATAATTTTATAATATAAAGCAACTCTTTTAAAGAAAAGCATTCATTTCAATTTAAAGAATTTCCAATGCATTATCATTGCATCCAAAAATTTAAAAAAAATATATGCCAGCATTGCACGAAGCTGTGTCGAAAAATGAGTAATTAAGAGCGGATATAATTGCAGTTTTATGGAGGTAAGAATTTTTTGCTTTTTTTATTCAGAATACAGGGCTGAAGGTCAGCGCTGCTGTCCTCATAAAATTTATCAGGTTACAGAACCTTTTTATTATTTTTGGTGTTTAGGAATTTTTCTATTTCGAACTTGACATTAAATGAGAAAAGAATTTTGTGGGAATATTAAGTGTGAATGCATTCTTTGCATAGAGACTATAAGTCGGAGCCAATTTTGTTCAGAGGTTACATTAAAATCAATTTTGCTCAGAGCTCAGAATAATTAAAAATTCATTTAATTACTATTTTTTGTGGCGAGGTTACACTTGGCTCACATTTTCATTTTTTTATTTGCGGATGTTACGCTTGGCTCATTGACATTTTCATTGACTTATTCTTTGTGAGGAGGTTTCAACGTCCATGGCGAGGTCCATCATTGCAACCACGACACCATGCAGCACGCTACAGATGGGCCCAACAACATGCCGAATGGACCGCTCAGGAGCGGCATCACGTACTCTTCACCGATGAGTGTTGCATATCCCTTCAATCAAACAACAGTCGTAGACGTATTTGGAGGCAACCCGGTGAGGCTGAACACCTCAGACACAATGTCCAGCGAGAGAAGCAAGGTGGAGATTCCCTGCTGTTTTGAGGTGGCATCATGTGGGGCCGACGTACGCCGCTGGTGGTCACGGAACCTGCCGTAACGGCTGTACGTTACGTGAATGCCATCCTCCGACCGATGGTGTAACCATATCGGCAGCATACTGGCGAGGCATTCGTCTTCATGGACGACAATTCGCGCCCCATCGTGCACTTCTTATGAATGACTTCCTTCAGGATACCGACATTGCTTGGCTACAGTGGTTAACATGTTCTCCAGACGTGAACCCTATCGAACATGCCTGGGATACATCGAAAAGGGCTGTTCATGGACGACGTGATCCACCAACCACTCTGAGGGTTCTATGCCGAATGGCCGTTGGAGAGTGGAACAATCTGGACCAACAATGCCTTGATTAAGTTGAGGATAGTATACCACGACGAATACAGCCATGCATCAATGCAAGAGGACGTGCTACTGGGTATTAGAGGTACCGGTGTGAATATCAATGTGGACCACCACCTCTGATGGTCTCGCTGTATGGTGGTACAACATGCAATGTGTGGTTTTCATGAGCAATAAAAAGGGAGGAAATGATGTTTGTGCTGATCTCTAGTCCAACTTTCTGTACAGGTTCCGGAACAGAGGTGACGTGTGTATTTAGGCGCTTCTGACAATTCGAGCGCCGCCCGAAAGTTGGGAGACCTAGTGTTTTTAACGAACCAATGTTATATTAGTTTTATTTATACATCTGAGGATGCGACTAACGTATCGAAAAACCGTTTGCGTATGGTTCTATAATAAAGGAACCATTAACAGCTAATGCGGCTACCGAAAGTTTGTAGATTTTAATAGTTTTCTTTTTTATTTTAAAATATTGCTATCGTGCAATGGTCGAATAGAGTATTAGAGGTGCGGTGCTTGACACAGTCACATAGATGAAATATTTAGATATAACGCTGCAAAGCGAAGTGAAGTAGAATGAGCATGTAAGGTTCGTTGTAGGGAAGGCAAAGGACCCAGTTTGGTTAATTGAAAGAATTCTAGGAAAGTATAACTCGTTTACATGGGAGACCCCATACTGAACAGTTGTACTGCTTGACTGTTTGGTACCCCAACCAGCAACTCAGAGGCGTGCTGCTAGATTTGTTACCTGTTCGAGCAACACGCGAATATTACGGAAATGCTCTTTGATCGCAAATGGGGATCTATGGATGGAAGAGGGCGTTATGCTCGCTAAACACCGTTCAGAAAGTTTAGAGGACCGGCATTTGCGACAGAATGTAGAGCGAGTCTACTGCCACCAACGTACATGTCTGGCAAGGATCGTAAACACAAGAGAATAGAAATCACAGCTCATATGGAAGCATACAGATAGTCAGGTTCCTTCCAGCGTATGCTGATAGAGTAGACCCATGCTTAGCAACCATATACAACCGCTCGCTATTGGAAAGATCCGCACTGTAGTAAAGTGATTGTAGTGAGATAAATGTACTAACCGTGAAACGTCCCCTTAGAACAATTTATACACGACTGTGCTTAACCTGACACACAATATTATTTAGCGCAACGCAATCTGACTTTCAAAAATCCGTACAAAAGAATGGCCCTGACTAACATTAACCTATACCTTTCACAAATCACTTACCTCACAAAAATCTTCGTTACTGGAACTACTGCAATACAGCGAGCGCCACTACTGCCAGCTAAATAAAAGATTCAAACTACGGAAGTCACTAACTACTGATAGGGATAGTTAGCAAATGAAAGATTTTAATAGAGAACAAACACTGTATTTACCTTAATATCATCACAAGTCATAATACATGTAATTTCAAAACTCCGCCATCTCTCTCCTCACATCCACCACTGCTGGCGGCTCACCTCTAACTGCGCAACGCTACGCGCTGTTCACATCCAGCTGCCGCTGCCCAACACTACAATGGCAGACAACAATGCAAACTAGCCACAGACTGCACACAGCACAGCCAGTGATTTTCACATAGAGCGCTACGTAACGTTACCAATAAGAAAACATAAACAGCCTACTTACATAAAGAAAACATAAACAGCCTACTTACATAGCCCCCATGCTCCCCACAAAAAATTTTACAAATTTTTTTGGGCAGTGGCCAATAATGATTTGATAAAATTTTTCATAATTACAATCGTGAATGACCGATCGCATTCTTACAGCTGGTTCATTCTCTAAGTAGCCACACATAAATTCTAACCTGTGCTCCAATGACCAGTTGGGAGGAAAACAATGAGAGAATTGATGGAGCCACGCTTGTGGATGAATGTCGTTGGCAGAATTCTTAAATGTTTTGAATTTACGGGTAGTAATGAACAGCTTATAGTCAAAATCATCGTGTCGGCGAGTAGCATATCGGTCATTGTTACGTCGTGTCGGCGGTTCCATCTCAAAATTCGGTGTACCTTGCCAATTTCTTTCATAATTTCCGAAGTGTCCTGTGTTATTATTTTGTGGTTGTTCCGTATTTCTATGTCCCTCTTCCCGTATTGGAACGCGAGTGTCCTCTGAAATACGTAATTCTTGTATTACCTGTGTCAGCTGATCTTGTACTTCCCGGATTTCTCTTTGGTGTTGCGTATTAATTTGATTCTGATTTTGTTTGAATTTTCTTATTTGTTCATACTCTTCTGTGTCAGTGAAGGCTACGGGTCTTGTGTCATTCAGATCATCATCTACCTTTGTAGATAAGTTAGTGACCTGATCCGAAAGTTCGGCTACTTTCTCCGATAGCGTACTTATTTCCTCCATGTGTCTTTCTGAACCAATTTTCAGGGTATCTACTGTGTCCTTTAAGTTTTCCTGAGTTTTTGCAAGTTGCGTAACCGAATCGGTAGATGCAACTGAGTCAATTTTAGCTTGCAAGGTCTCATGATTTTCATGAACAATAGTTTGCAGTTCTTTTATGGCTGCTTCGTGATTCTGTAATGCATTTTCATGACGCGAAAAAATAGGTTGATAATGCTCACAAATTTGTGTTTTTACGTCATTACAGACTTTTTGACATTTCGATTCAATGTTATGTAACTCAGTAGTTAAATCTTCACATGTTTGTTTCAAGTGTGGTGTCTAACTTTTGAAGATTTTGTCCCATTTGTTTCTGATTTTGTTCAAGCGTTGTGTCTAACTTTTGTAGCCTTTGTCCCATTTGTCTCTGATTTTGTTCCATTTGTTGCATTAATTGCAATAATAATGTCTTAGTGTCTGGAATCTGTTTCTCTATGCTTTTTGGCAGTGCATTTTCACCGGCAACATTCACATTTTGACAAGCAGAAAATGTGTCTTGACTCATTTGAGAAAACGGTGAGGACGCAAAACCTGAATCTACAGTACTTGCAAAAGTGTGTCCTATCATTTCGGATTCCTGAGGTGAGCTGTTGCCGAGCGATCGATCGATAATGCTTCCCTGTTCACTAATGGTTTCACTGCCTACGCCATTGTTTGCCGCCCGCTCCATTTCCCTATGCACAGTTACCAAATTACTATGTTGAACATTAGTTAATTCATTACATGGTGGCGCTAACACACTACTTTCGTCTTCACTGTCATTTCTCAGTTTACTTTGGAGCCTAGTGTTACGTTTTTCACACGCCATTATTGTCACAATATTTCACACGATAACACAGAAAAGCACAATTTGAAGAGAAAAAATAAGAGAACACATTAACATAGTACTGAAAATAATATCTAGTTAATTGCAGCTGCGAAATACTTGGTGCAAATCCACATGCATGCCACAACTGTTTTACTGTACAACAATGAAAGACTGCAACTACAAAGGAGATTCTCTCTACAATTACGTGCTAGCAATAAACAAAATCTACACTAATTACACAAACTACAAGAAAAAATCAGAAGATTCCAGTGAGGTATCCTCGGCTAAGGGTCGACATATGAAACGTCCCCTTAGAACAATTTATACACGACTGTGCTTAACCTGACACACAATATTATTTAGCGCAACGCAATCTGACTTTCAAAAATCCCTACAAAGGAATGGCCCTGACTAACATTAACCTATACCTTTCACAAATCACTTACCTCACAAAAATCTTCGTTACTGGAACTACTGCAATACAGCGAGCGCCACTACTGCCAGCTAAATAAAAGATTCAAACTACAGAAGTCACTAACTACTGATAGGGATAGTTAGCAAATGAAAGATTTTAATAGAGAACAAACACTGTATTTACCTTAATATCATCACAAGTCATAACATATGTAATTTCAAAACTCCGCCATCTCTCTCCTCATATCCACCACTGCTGGCGGCTCACCTCTAACTGCGCAACGCTACGCGCTGTTCACATCCAGCTGCCGCTGCCCAACACTACAATGGCAGACAACAATGCAAACTAGCCACAGACTGCACACAGCACAGCCAGTGATTTTCATATAGAGCGCTACGTAACGTTACCAATAAGAAAACATAAACAGCCTACTTACATAAAGAAAACATAAACAGCCTACTTGCAACCGATCTTGGATCATACGAAGTGAACGACATCGCACCGAAGGCATTAAAACCAAAATGTTTAAATGTCTATTTTTATAAATACTTAATGTAATTACAAGATGATTATTGACTTCTCAAAAAAGACGGACGATTAATTTAATTTTATTTATGAAATGTACGTTCCAAAGATTGTTTTGCATAAATAGATCTTTTATACGTTAGTAATTTCTTTACTAAATATTATAAGAGAGAAATCTTTGTTCTTTTGTGCCGTTGGTTGCACGAGTTTGAAGGGCGAGGATGCAGAAGGAGTTATGTGTGTTTTATTGATTTGTATTGTGAAGTGAAATGACTGAAAATATATGTGCAGTTCTGCAGAAAGTCCACCAGAATTCATATTATTATTGAAACATCAACCCGATCATCCTCCAGACGATTATAGAAAGATAAACCACAGAAAGCAAACGCACAACGAGCCAACCGTACACAACAAAAGTTATGAGTATTTTTATTACTAATAGAACTGGTTATTAAATTCGACTGTCCCTCTCAATCGCAGCAGCGTGTCACTACCTCAGCCTGGCAGGTGCTGTGAAAAGGTGATCGGCTGTCCAAGTTACTTTCTCCAAACAGTAAAGGGCAAGAAGAGGTTGGGGACTATCAGAGCATCCAAAGACTGGAAAGTTGTTAACATTACACCAATACCCAAGAAAGAAAACAGGAGTAAACCGTCAAATTACAGATCCACTCCACTAACGTCGATTTGCAATAGGATTTTGGAACATACGCCGTGTTCGAACGTTGTTAATTACCTCGAAGAAAACGATTTATTGACAAACAGTACGTAGGAATTTAGAAAACACTTATCTTGTGAAACACCAACTAGCTCTTTAACCGCACCAAGTCATGAGTGTTATCGACACGAGAAGTCAAATTGATTCCACTTTTCAGATTTCCAGAATGTTTTTGATACCGTTCATCACAAGAGACTTCTAACTGATCTGCGTGCCTCAATTGTACGACCATATTTACGAGTTCCTCCCAGAAAGGTCACAGTTCATAGTAATTAACGAAAAATCATCGAGTAAAACGGAAGTAATATCTGGCGTTCCCCAAGGAAGTGTTATAGGGCATCGGCTCTTCATGATCTACATAAACTATTCAGGAGACAGACCAGACTTCCGGCACTGTTTACAAACGATGTTGTCATTTGCCGCCTTATAAAGTCATCAGCTGGTCAAAACCAATTACAAAATAATTTACACAAGATATCTGTATAGTGCGAGAAGTGGCAATTGACTCTAAATAATGAAAAGCGTGAAGTCATCCATATGCGTACCAAACGGAGTCCACTAAACTTAGGTTACACGCTAAATCACACGAATCTAAAGGCTGTAAATTCAACTAAATATTTAGGGATTACTGTTACGTATAACTCTAATGGTGCGAGGAAAGCAAACTAAAGAATGCGATTTACAGCCAGAACACTTAGAAAATGCAGCGTATCTACCACGCTTGTCCGCCCTTTTCTGGATTATTGCCGGGCGGTGTGCGATCCGCATCAGATGGGACTGACAGAGGACATCAAAAAGTTCAAAGAAGGGCAGCCGGTTTTGTATCATAGCGAAACAGGGGAAATAATGTCAAGGAAATGATATATCAATTGGGATGGCAATCACTGAAAAAAAAGCGTTTTTCGTAGTGAAATTTTCAATCGCCAACTTTCTCTTCCGCTTGCAAAAATATTATGTTGGAGCCCACCTACATGGGAAGAAACGATCATCATGATACGATAAGAGATATCAGAGTTTGCGCAGAAAAATTCAAATATCCTTTTTCCCTCACGCTGTTGGAGAGTAGAACGGCAGAGAAATAGTGTGAAAGTGGTTCAACGAACCCTCTGCCAGGCACTTAACTGTGAATTATAGAGTAATCATATAGATATACATGTAATTTGTGCCTCGGGCCATTTACAAGCGGAACAGGAAAGGAATGACTAGCCATGTATCAAATGCGGAGTAGGTATGTAAGTGTACATCTACATCTACGTACATGGATACTTCGCTAATCACACCTAAGTGCCTGGCAGAGGGTTCATCGAACCACCTCCACAATTCTCTATTATTCCAATCCCGTACAGCTCGCGGGAAGAACAAATACCTATATCTCTCCGTACGAAATCTGATATCCCTTATTTTATCATGGTGATCGTTTCTCCCTATGTAGTTTAGTGTCAACAAAATATTTTCACATTCGGTGGAAAAAGTTGGTGATTGAAATTTCGTGAGAAGATTCCTCCGCAACGAAAAATTCCTTTCTTTTAATAATGTCCATCGCACATTCTGTACCATTCCAGTGACACTATCTCCCCTATTTCGCGATAATACAAAACGTGTTATCCTTCTTTGAACGTTTTCGATGTACTCCGTCAACCCTATGTGGTAAGGATCCCACACTTCGCAGCAGTATTCCAGAAGACGTCGGACAAGCGTAGTGTAACCAGTATCCTTAGTAGATCTGTTACATTTCCTGGTGTCCTGCCAATAAAATGCAGCCTTTGGTTAGCCTTCCCCACAACATTTTCTATGGGTTCCCTCCAAGTTAAGTTGTTCGTAATTGTACTTCCTAGGCATTTAGCTGAATTTGCGGCCTTTATATTTAACTGATTGCCGTATAACCGAAGTTTAACGGATTCCTTTTAGCACTCGTGTGGATGATCTCACACTTTTCGTTATCTAGGGTCAATTGCCAATTTTCAAACCATAGACATATCTTTTCTAAATCGTTTTTCAATTCTTTTTTATCTTCTGATGACTTTACTAGTCGGTAAACAACAGCGTCATCTCCAAACAACCTAAGACGGCTGCTCAGATTGTCTCCTAAAAAGGGCCTATAACACTATCTTGGGTAACGCCAGAAATCACTTCTGTTTTACACGATGACTTTTCGTCAAATTACTACGAACTGTGACCTCTCTGAACACGAATCCAGTCGCATAACTGAGACGATATTCCATATGCACGAAATTTCACTACAATCTGCTTGTGTGGTATAGTGTCAAAAGCCTTCCGGAAATCTAGAAATACGGAATCAATTTGAAATCCCTTGTCAACAGCACTCAACACTTCGTGCGAATAAAGAGCTTGTTGTATTTCACAAGAACGATGTTTTCTAAATCCGTGTTGACTGTGTGTCAATAGTCCGTTTTCTTCGAGGTAATTCATAATCTTCGAACACGCACGCTGGTGCATATCGACATTAATGATATGGGCTTGTGATTTAGTGGATTACTCCTACCACCTTTCTTGAATACTGGTGTGACCTGTGTAACTGTCCAGTCTTTGGGTACGGATCTTTCGTCGAGCGACCGATTGTATGTGATTGTTAAGTATGAAGCTATTACATCGGCGTTCTCTGAAAGGAACCTACTTAGTATACACTCTGGACCAGAAGACTTTCTTTTATTAAGTGATTTAAGTTGCTTCACTACTCCGAGGATATTTACTTCTACGTTACTCTTGTTGGTAGCTGTTCTGGAATATTTACTTTGTCTCCTTTTGTGAAGACATTTCGGAAGGCTGTGTTTAGTAACACTGCTTTGGCAGCACTGTCTTCAATAGTATCTCCATTGCTATCGCGCGGAGAAGGTATTGTGTCTTGCCACTAGCATACTTCACGTACGACCCGAATCTCTTTGGATTTTCTGCCAGGTTTCGAGACAAAGCTTCGTTGTGGAAACTATTATAAGCATATAGCACTGAAATCCGCGCTAAATTTCGATCTTCTGTAGAGTACCGCCAATCTTGGGGATTTTCAGCCTGTTTAAATTTCGCATGTTTGTTTCGATATTTTTGCAACAGTGTTCTGACCCCTTTTGTATACCAAGGAGGATCAGTTCCGTCGTTTGTTAACTTATTTGGCAGATGAAGATTATGTTGGTACAAATCAGAGACGCCACTCTTGAATTACGCTCCAGTCCATAAGCGAAAGAGCCACAGGAGATACAAGAAGAAGGTGCAAACTGTAATGGTACTTGAATTACGCAACCATTACGGCACCTCACCTGAACCTCTCGATACCAGCTATATTCTACTGTGTTTCTGTGAAGTAGATGACATATTTCTGAGACAACATTCAGATTTGATTTCATTAATGTAGAGGTACTTTGATACATCGATATGTTTATGTTGCAATGATATTATTCTTATGTGTATTCTTTCTTTTGTCACTATGATCTTTGTCGTACTTGTAACACTGATTTTTGGGCGCGTAAGCGATTATTAGTTGTTAGAGAGTCGGACCTTGAGAACGTCAAGTCATGGACGTCATTTTGGAAAGACGCATATTGTAGTCAGCTCATAAAATGTGAACTTTAACAGTGAGGAAGATGTTTTCAAGTATGTTTTGTACTGTGAAGTGATGTTTTGTGTGTTACGTAATATTGCAGCAAAAATAATAAAAAAGAAGTGTAAATTAAATTCGGAGTGCTGATTACTTTTTTACATCACTATTGTCCTGTAATCTTCAAGAATGGTTTTTGGAGCGCATCTACAAAACTTTTGAATATCGCAGAATAAAACCTAGGCCTCTTTCCATCCGAGCTTGGAACCATCACCACCTAGATTTTCGACGATTGAGCCATGATTTTACAACGAGAGCAGCGTAAGAAACATGAAAACATGAGTGTCTAGTTTATTCATTATCACATGAAATGACTTTATTAACTGTGCTCTAATGACACCTGTCACATAATAACTTTGTTGTTGCCCGAAAATGCAGTATATAGCAGCGTGAGCAACACCACAATCATTATTAAATTTTGACCTTTGTTGTGGTAGGGTTGTTAGAAAACGCAGTACTTTCGTTCCCGCCTACTACTAACGAATGGACTCTTATTTGTGACCATAAGGACAGCTACTAGAATCCGTTCCTCGTTTCCTTTTTTAAGGGTACACAATAGGCAAACATAACCTTCCCTCTTGCGTTTGCCTCTGCCGTCTGCCTTGTGCGACAGAGAAAGAATATCGCGAAGGAGTGCGACAGGGGAGTAGAGCACACCAGGAAAAATGCGGACAAGACACACACACACACACACACAGGGGGACGGCGGACGTAGTTTCAGAGGCGAGATGAAAAGTGGACGGGGGCCGGCAGCGAGCCACGTGTGTTCGCGGCACAATGCTCTGGCGCCCTGCGGTTCCGCCCTACAGCGAGGGGACAGCCGGCTGAAATACGACACACTCAGCGGCGGCGCGGTTTTACGCGGGAAACCCGTTAGATCCGCCATAAAGCTGCACAGTTTCCCGCCGCCACCCACTGGCTCCAGCATCCCTTTGCCTCCTTCCCTCTCCCACCCCACACGTACAGCCACCCTCAACGCAGCTTCTAATTTACCCAAAAGATCGCCGGCAAACGCGAACTGCACTCAAAAAACACAAATTTAAAAGCAGTGCAAGATCCGTGTTAAGATACAGACTCATACAACGACTGTAGCGCTCTTAGTGGCCTGGCAGTAAACTTCGAATATAGGAATATAGGAAAATATTCCGCGAAAATCTGTATTCTTGCTTTGCAAAATACAAGTGTTTGATGAGAATATTCTTAATTTATTCTTTATGGTTCTGTCTCGTAGCCTGGTAGTAAAGCGTTCAATTGGAAACGTTTTTGTGACCTCATAAAATGATATCCGGGTCGTTATACACTACTGGCCATTAACACAACTACACCACGAATATGACGTGCGACAGACGCGAAATTTAACCGGCAGGAAGAATATGCTGTGATATGCAAATGATTAGCTTTTCAGAGCATTCACACAAGGTTGGCGCCGGTGGCGACACCTACAACGTGCTGACATGAGGAAAGTTTCCAACCGATTTCTCATACACAAACACCAGTTGACCGGCGTTCCCTGGTGAAACGTTGTTGTGATGCCTCGTGTAAGGAGGAGAAATGCGTACCATCACGTTTCCGACTTTGATAAAGGTCGGGTTGTAACCTATCGCGATTGCGGTTTATCGTATCGCGACATGGCTGCTCGCGTTGGTCGAGATCCGATGACTGTTGGCAGAATATGGAATCGCTGGGTTCAGGAGGCCAATACGGAACGCCGTGCTGGATCCCAATGGCCTCGTATCACTAGCAGTCGAGATGACAGGCATCTTATCCGCATGGCTGTAACGGACCGTGCACCCACGTCTCGATACCTGAGTCAACAGATGAAGTTTGCAAGACAACAACCATCTGCACGAACAGTTCGACGACGTTTGCACCAGAACGGACTATCAGCTCGGAGACCATGGCTGCGGTTACCCTTGACGCTGCATCACAGACAGGAGCGCCTGCGCTGGTGTACTCAACGACGCACCTGGATCCACGAATGGCAAAAGGTCATTTTTTCGGATGAATCCAGGTTCCGTTCACAGCATCATGATGGTCACATCCGTGTTTAGCGTCGTCGGGGTGAACGCACATTGGAAGCGTGTATTCGTCATCGCCATACTGGCGTATCACCTGGCGTGATGGTATGGGGTGCCATTGGTTACACGTCTAGGTCACCTCTTGTTCGCATTGACGGCACTTTGAACAGTGGACGTTACATTTCAGATGTGTTACGGTCCGTGGCTCTACCCTGCGAAACCCTACATTTTAGCATGATAATGCACGACCGCATGTAGCAGGTCCTGTACGGGCCTTTCTGGATTCAGAAAATGTTCGACTGCTGCCCTGGCCAGCACATTCTCCAGATCTCTCACCAACTGAAAACGTCTGGTCAATGGTGGCCGAGCAACTGGCTCGTCACAATAAGCCACTCACTACTCTTGATGAACTGTGGTATCGTGTTGAAGCTGCATGGGCAGCTGTACCTGTACACGCAATGCAAGCTGTGTTTGACTCAATGCCCAGGCGTATCAAAGCCGTTATTACGGCCAGAGGTGGTTGTTCTGGGTATTGATTTCTCAGGATCTGTGCACCCAAATTGAGTGAAAATGTAATCACATGCCAGTTCTAGTATAATATATTTGTCCAATGAATACCCGTTTACCATCTGCATTTCTTCTTGGTGTAGCAATTTTAATGGCTAGTAGTGTAATTACTGTACGAGTACCGAACTTGGTATCATTAATGTCCAGAGTGTGGGGTCCACGATTTCGATGTGTCACAGCGCCACCGTCCAGTTCCAGCTATGGCCAGCAGGTGCCTTGATAAGTCATCGTAATTAATAGTCTCACACATCGGACGAGTCGCAGTGCACTTGTTGACGTGACAACATGAGCTTGGACAAACGGATTAGGGCATTATTGGTGAAGCTCTAATACAGAAACAACTGTAATGCTGCATGATGAAGTTCGAATCAACTGGAGAACTGGGCATCGCTCCGGCAATAGGCCGACGACCGGCTGCACCACATGTGGTTGATAAAATCGCTGTTGCTATGGCAGACAATGCAATTCCCGATCGTCAGGCAGTGCGCGTGCTGTGTCACTACAGTTGAACATCCCGTGGTTCACTGCACGGAAGGTGCTTCGAACCATCCTCAAATGCTATGCGTCCAAAATCGACATTGTACAGCAGCTTGCACCACAGGAAGCACAACGACGGGTTGACTTCACTCCCCACTTTCTCGCAAGAATTGAAGTTGACGAGGGCTGGCCCTGGACCGTCTATGGACAGACGAAACAGTTTTCATGCAAGATGGGGTCCCACCGCACATCGCTCGTGAAGTTCACCTGCTTCTCCAAAAAACATTTACGAACGATCGAATAATCAATCGATAGTTTCCAAATGCTTGGCCGGCACGATCACCTGATCTCACTCTTTGTGATTTCTGGTTGTGGGGCTACCTGAAGGACAGAATTTACCAGGGCAACATCCACACATGTGCTGATATGAAGCGCAGCACATCAAGAGAGGTAGCCAGCATGCTAAGGACTTGGTCCGTTCTACTGTGCAGAATGCAATCATGCGCTTTCAGACTCTTCAGGACGCTGATGGACGCCATATTGAGCCCCTTTTGTAGCAGTAATGGTGCCGGTATGTAATGATTTGATGTACCGTAGCAGCACATTAGAGGTGTTTCAGCCGCGCGGGATTAGCCGAGCGGTCTGGGGCGCTGCAGTCATGGACTCTGCGGCTGATCCCGGCGGAGGTTCGAGTCCTCCCTCGGGCATGGGTGTTTGTGTTTATCCTTCGGATAATTTAGGTTAAGTAGTGTGTAATCTTAAGGACTGATGACCTTAGCAGTTAAGTCACATAAGATTTCACACACATTTGAACATTTTTTATAGAAGTGTTTCAGTTGAACTGATTTTGCATTATTTCTCTTCTCCCATGTCTTTGACATTAATGCTACCACCTTTGGTACTCGTGCGGTAATTATATTCCGTCCAGATATGTAGACATGAAACGTAAAGGTGTAGAATGTTAATAACGTATGTTTTATTTAAAAAGATTTAAGAGTTCTCTCATAAAAAATTCGGACGCATTAGTTTTCAGCAAGCCCCCTGACATTTCTCGTATTCTACCTTATTTATGTTCGCATCTGTTTTTCGCACATTCTTGAATTTAAGGGAGAACTCTGAAATTTTCATCGGAGAGCATAACTTAGTAGACTGATTTCTGTTAAAATGTATTGTTTGTTGTATCTGTTAATGACATGTCAACACATCTACGCAGCTACTGTTGTGTTTTTTGCATTTGCAAGGAAGAATGCTCTTGTCACTAAAAGTACAGAGCATACGCATCTTCAATTACGTCTACATGCATATGCTGCGGATATCTATGAAATGCACAGTGCTCACAAGTAAATCTATCCAAGGGATACATTTGATTTTGATTGGCTTTAGATCTGTTGTAGTGTAGAGTAAAATAGGAGACACTTTTTTATACGAGCCTATATGGCTGTCGAGGTAGTGAAACACGCCCCTTAAAAAATTGTTTAATATTCCTGAATGAAAACCGCCGGAACGGTAACAGACGCAAAACAATACTCGAAATAAAAATTCTATAGTTTTTAATGTGTGTTTCAGCGGTGCATCCAGATTCGTCCAAAAAGTAATTTTTTTCAAAATCCCTGTGCGTGTTGCACAAAATCAAAGCGCATTCATCATTTTTTTTTGACCCAAACAATTTACAATTTCTCATTATTGTATAGATTTACAATAACGTTACAATAACGTTACAATTTCAAATATAAAATAATTAAATCTGTTGCAACTTGAAAACAAAAAAAGTCAAATGTGAAAAGAAAACACAGATACAACATAAGATTAAAAAATAAATTAAATTAAAAGAATATACACAGAATACATAGTTAGAACATATTTATCTGGGAAATATATGAGGATAGTTCTAGCTTATTTCAGTGCGTCTTTGGAACTGAATTTGGCATTAACGATGCTACACGTTTTGCTATTTGTCAGAAGTTAAAATGAAAACAAAATAGTGGAAGGGAGAGGGGCGAAGGAAATTTCGAAAAAAATTGCTTCTTCGACAAATCTGGGTGCATCGTTATAACGTACATTAAAAAAGACAGAATTTTCGTCTGAAGCGTTGTTTTGTGTATCTTACCGTTTCAATAGTATTCATTCATAAAGATTAAACTCAGTTTTTTACAAGCGGTTCTTTCATTCGCTTAACGGCTGTATGAGCACGTATAAAAAATATATGTCACTTATTTTTCCCTGCACTACAACATATTCAAAACCGATCAAAACTGAAGTGTATCCTTTGAGAAGGTTTACTTTGTCGGTGTCAAGAAGCAAGTCATTCCGATGGATGATTAGAAGTAAGACGTAATGATTAGAAGTAAGATGTAATAAAGTTGAATACGAATTCTATGAACACCTGCTAATATGGAGTTATTCATTAAATGCAACAAAGTACGGGAAAAGAAACGCAAATAGCATATAATATAGAATAAAAACAACATACTTACAATGCACTTAAATTGAGTGCTCCACACACGGATACTTAAGTAGTAACAAATGTATCTAAGCCGCACAACTGCACGCGACGAAGCAAGCCTTTGTTTCATATGAAACTAAAGCAAATATGGGATCATTAACTCCGAACTACACTCCTGGAAATTGAAATAAGAACACCGTGAATTCATTGTCCCAGGAAGGGGAAACTTTATTGACACATTCCTGGGGTCAGTTACATCACATGATCACACTGACAGAACCACAGGCACATAGACACAGGCAACAGAGCATGCACAATGTCGGCACTAGTACAGTGTATATCCACCTTTCGCAGCAATGCAGGCTGCTATTCTCCCATGGAGACGATCGTAGAGATGCTGGATGTAGTCCTGTGGAACGGCTTGCCATGCCATTTCCACCTGGCGCCTCAGTTGGACCAGCGTTCGTGCTGGACGTGCAGACCGCGTGAGACGACGGTTCATCCAGTCCCAAATATGCTCAATGGGGGACAGATCCGGAGATCTTGCTGGCCAGGGTAGTTGACTTACACCTTCTAGAGCACGTTGGGTGGCACGGGATACATGCGGACGTGCATTGTCCTGTTGGAACAGCAAGTTCCCTTGCCGGTCTAGGAATGGTAGAACGATGGGTTCGATGACGGTTTGGATGTACCGTGCACTATTCAGTGTCCCCTCGACGATCACCAGTGGTGTACGGCCAGTGTAGGAGATCGCTCCCCACACCATGATGCCGGGTGTTGGCCCTGTGTGCCTCGGTCGTATGCAGTCCTGATTGTGGCACTCACCTGCACGGCGCCAAACACGCATACGACCATCATTGGCACCAAGGCAGAAGCGACTCTCATCGCTGAAGACGACATGTCTCCATTCGTCCCTCCATTCACGCCTGTCGCGACACCACTGGAGGCGGGCTGCACGATGTTGGGGCGTGAGCGGAAGACGGCCTAACGGTGTGCGGGACCGTAGCCCAGCTTCATGGAGACGGTTGCGAATGGTCCTCGCCGATACCCCAGGAGCAACAGTGTCCCTAATTTGCTGGGAAGTGGCGGTGCGGTCCCCTACGGCACTGCGTAGGATCCTACGGTCTTGGCGTGCATCCGTGCGTCGCTGCGGTCCGGTCCCAGGTCGACGGGCATGTGCACCTTCCGCCGACCACTGGCGACAACATCGATGTACTGTGGAGACCTCACGCCCCACGTGTTGAGCAATTCGGCGGTACGTCCACCCGGCCTCCCGCATGCGCACTATACGCCCTCGCTCAAAGTCCGTCAACTGCACATACGGTTCACGTCCACGCTGTCGCGGCATGCTACCAGTGTTAAAGACTGCGATGGAGCTCCGTATGCCACGGCAAACTGGCTGACACTGACGGCGGCGGTGCACAAATGCTGCGCAGCTAGCGCCATTCGACAGCCAACACCGCGGTTCCTGGTGTGTCCGCTGTGCCGTGCGTGTGATCATTGCTTGTACAGCCCTCTCGCAGTGTCCGGAGCAAGTATGGTGGGTCTGACACACCGGTGTCAATGTGTTCTTTTTTCCATTTCCAGGAGTGTATATTACGGAGCCGGCCAGGGTGGTCGAGCGTTTCTAGGCGCTACAGTCTGGAACCGCGTGACCACTACGGACGCAGTTTCGAATCCTGCCTCGGGCATGGATGTGTGTGATGTCAGGTTAGTTCGGTTTAAGTAGTTCTAAGTTCTCGGGGACTGATGACCTCAGAAGTTAAGTCCCATAGTGCTCAGAGCCATTATATTACGGACGCGAACAGAAATCAAGCAGAATACGAGCAAAATATTTACAATGCAATACAGAGTGCAATACACATAAGAAGCTGTAATCAGAATCACAATACGATGAAACAAAAACGAATATGGACGACTTTAGATCACCTAGTAATAAAACGAGATGAAGGAGTGATAAACTTGCAGCGCTCCATGTGGCCTGGCAGTAAACCGATGTCGTATCCCTATATCAGTATCATGCCTGCTGGCACATTAAAATTTTTAACGGCGCGAATGTGGCTTGCTGCGTACGTCGTGTACTACACACTTGGATATTCACATGATTAGGATTTCAGCGCAGTCGCAAAAGCTGTTAGACGTGAATTCATCTACATCTATGAGACCTGTTCAAAAAGTTCCGAGACTTCGTTTACGAAATTTTTCTACGCTTACCTTTTACTTATTGTGCATGGTCTCCTTTGAAATACTCCCCTCCACAATTGATCGCCCCTCCCGGCCCGTTTCCATTTCTTGCTGAATCGCTCGAAGCGCCGTCGGCGAATTTTCTTTTATCTCGTCTATCGTTGCAAATCCTCATCCTTTCAACGGGATTTTTAACTTTGGAAATAAAAAAAAGCCCGCAGCAGCTAGATCTGGAGAGGAAGGAGAACGAGGCAGCGCAGTGATTTCGTTTTTTGTGCTCTTCATAGGTTGCGAGGCGAAGGTCTTCCCGGTCTTGAATATCGAGCAGTGGGTCGAACCTGACGGCAACACGATGCATTCCAAGCTGCTGTGTCAGGATTTATGACATAATCCAACTGCAATGGTACGTTCTTCTGCAGTCTCTTGGACAGTCAGTCTTCGATCGACACGAACAATTTCGTTGGCGATCCTGACATGAGCGTCGTCGGTAGACGTCGAATGGCTTCCTTAACGAGGGTGAACTTTAAGTTCCGTCCAGCTATTTTCAAACCTTGTGAACCATTCGTAACACCGAATGCGGCTTAAGCACTCATTACCGTAGGCTTCCTGCATCATTTGGTGTGCTTCTTGAGTTTCACGCAAAATTAATGCAGACGCGTTGCTCCTCTAACTCTGCCATGTCGAAATTCGCAAACTGTGCGACGCAACGTTCTACTCAATACATCACTGAACAGGAACAGACAGACATATACAGGGCTATTTCAAATGATTGAAGCGATTTCATAAATTCACTGTAGCTCCATTCATTGACATATGGTAACGACACACTACAGATACGTAGAAAAACTCATAAAGTTTTGTTCGGCTGAAGCCGCACTTCAGGTTTCTGCTGCCAGAGCGCTCGAGAGAGCACTGAGACAAAATGGCGACAGGAACCGAGAAAGCGTATGTCGTGCTTGAAATGCACCCACATCAGTCAGTCATACCAGTGCAACGACACTTCAGGACGAAGTTCGACAAAGATCCACCAACTGCTAACTCCATTCGGCGATGGTATGCGCAGTTTAAAGCTTCTGGATGCCTCTGTAAGGCGAAATCAACGGGTCGGCCTGCAGTGAGCGAAGAAACGGTTGAACGCGTGCGGGCAAGTTTCACGCGTAGACTGCGGAAGTCGACGAATAAAGCAAGCAGTCTTCATCTTTCAACAGGATGGTGCTCCACCGCACTTCCATCATGATGTTCGGCATTTCTTAAACAGGAGATTGGAAAACCGATGGATCGGTCGTGGTGGAGATCATGATCAGCAATTCATGTCATGGCCTCCACGCTCTCCCGACTTAACCCCATGCGATTTCTTTCTGTGGGGTTATGTGAAAGATTCAGTGTTTAAACCTCCTCTACCAAGAAACGTGCCAGAACTGCGAGCTCGCATCAACGGCGCTTTCGAACTCATTGATGGGGACATGCTGCGCCGAGTGTGGGAGGAACTTGATTATCGGCTTGATGTCTGCCGAATCACTAAAGGGGCACATATCGAACATTTATGAATGCCTAAAAAAACTTTTTGAGTTTTTGTATGTGTGTGCAAAGCATTGTGAAAATATCTCAAATAATAAAGTTATTGTAGAGCTGTGAAATCGCTTCAATCATTTGTAATAACCCTGTACAACAATGAAACGTCCGGCAGTTACACATTAAACACAGACGTGCGCAAGAACGTCAATCGCGTTTCGCTCCAAAACACCATTGGCGCGAAAATACGAGTGTTCCGAAATATTTTGAACACGTTCCTTATATTACAAGACGCCTGAAACTAGCACCTGTTCATCCAGTCCGAGGTCCATATTAAGCATTATGGCTAAGAGATGAGAACAAGCCTATTATATGGTATCCAGCATTTAACGAGTCTCTCATATGATACTCATTTAGTACTTCATCGTCTAGTTCATTAATTTTAAGCGCTATCAGCATTTACCATCCCTTAGCCATCATACTAAATATGGACTTCGAATTCAGCCCAGCTACTTGACTTTCGTTATTGCTATTTGCTTAAATACCCCCATTTACTGTAGTTCTCGACGCACAGCACGGATTACAGACATCCTCTACGCGAAGTATGACCTTTCCACGTATGTCGTATTACGATCATTTATACCTTTAGTTTTATCGTAGCCGTCTACATTACTTTTCATAGTATACAGGTTCTTCGGAAATTCCCGTTAAAAACTTTTAGGTCTTGTAAAGGGGAGTGAGTACATACACCCCTGGACATTAAAATTGATACACCAAGAAGAAATGCAGATGATAAATGGGTATTCATTGGACAAATATATTATACTAGAACTGACATGTGATTACATTTTCACGCAATTTGGGTGCATAGATCCTCAGAAATCAGTACTCAGAACAACCACCTCTGGTCGTAATAACGGCATTGATACGCCTGGGCATTGAGTCAGACATAGCTTGGATGGCGTGTACAGGTACAGCTGCCCATGCAGCTTCAACACGATACCACAGTTCATCAAGAGTAGTGACTGGAGTATGACGAGCCAGTTGCTCGGCCACCATTGACCAGAAGTTTTCAATTGGGTGAGAGATCTGCAGAATGTGCCGGCCAGGACAACAGTCGAACATTTTCTGTATACAGAAAGGCCTGTACAGGACTTGCAACATGCGGTCGTGCATTATCCTGCTGAAATGTAGGGTTTCGCAGGGATCAAATGAAGGGTAGAGGCACGGGTCGTAACACATCTGAAATTTAGCGCCCACTGTTCAAAGTGCCGTCAATGCGAACAAAAGATGACCGAGACGTGTAACAGATAATACGCCGGATGATACGCCGGATGATACGCTAGTATGGCGATGACGAATACACGCTTCCAATGTGCGTTCACCGCGATGTCGCCAAACACAGATGCGACCATCATGATGCTGTAAATCAAACCTGGATTCATCCGAAAAAATGACGTTTTGCCATTCGTGCACCCACGTTCGTCGTTGAGTACACCATCGCAGGCGCTCCTGTCTGTGATGCAGCGTCAAGGGTAACCGCAGCCATGGTCTCGGAGCTGATAGTCCGTGCTGGTGCAAACGTCGTCGAACTGTTCGTGCAGACGGTTGTCGTCTTGCAAACGTCCTGATCTGTTGACTCACGGATCGAGACGTGGTTGCACGATCCGTTACAGCAATGCGGATACGATGCCTGTCATCTCCACTGCTAGTGATACGAGGCCGTTGGGATCCAGCACGGCGTTCCGTATTGGCCTCCTGAACCCACCGATTCCATATTCTGCTAACAGTCATTGGATCTCGACCAACGCGAGCAGCAATGTCGCGATACGATAAACCGCAATCGCTATAGGCTACAATCCGACCTTTTATCAAAGTCGGAAACGTGATGGTACGCATTTCTCCTCCTTACACGAGGCATCACGTTTCACTAGGCAACGCCGGTCATCTGCTGTTTGTGTATGAGAAATCGGTTGGAAACTTTCCTCATGTCAGCACGTTGTAGGAATCGCCACCGGCGGCAACCTTGTGTGAATGCTCTGAAAAGCTAATTATTTGCATATCACAGCATCGTCTTCCTGTCGGTTAAATTTCGCTTCTGTAGCACGTCATCTTCGTGGTGTAGCAATTTTAATGGCCAATAGTGTAATATTTTGAATAGGAACCCATGTCCGGAAACGTACTGCTTCCGTTCTACGACGCTTTCAATTCGAATGCGTAATGCGAAAGAGAAACGTCTGACAGCTACTTGTCCTGGTATGCAATTGGACAGACAGGATGGCGTGTACTACGTCAGACGGCCAGCTGTTATCACGTAACGTCCGCCTTGCTGCTGGACGATCATGTGATTGGGCCGTATCTCCTTCCACTCAAGCTAACTGGTCCTGCATCCTCGATTTTCCTACACTACGTATTGGACCCGTTCTTGGGAGCAGTGCCTCTGAATATCAGACAGGAAATAAGGTTTCAACATGATGGTGCACCTGCACACTTCTCGCGTGCGGTTTGGTGACATCTCAATAGACGATATGGTGAAAGATGGGTAGGCCGTGGTAGTCCAGCCGCGTGGCCGCCGCGATCGCCTGTTTAACTCCTATGGACTGCTTCTTGTGGCGTCACATAACAAGTATGAGTTACGAGACTCCCGAAGAGACAGAGAAAGATCTGCTGGAAGGAGCTCTGGGGACTTCACTAGAAACTGAAGGGACAACAAGTGGGGTGGAGAGTGTGTACCGGAACATGCTTCGTAGGTACAAAGTCTGTAACAACGCTGGTAGTCGCCGCTTCCAGTTGCTGCTGTTACGTGTCAGTAATGTTCTGTACACAGTATACTGTGTCCTTTTTTTCTTCTGGAATAATATAAACACGTAATATTTAAGGGTTAACACAAACAAATGTGCTTAAGTGATACACAGATGTTTCGTTATGTTTCCTTTGAAACTGTTACCTCGTAATTGTACTGCGTCACGGATAATTCAGTTCCTCACGCAGAAGTGGATGAATTATACTTCTGAAGTGAAACTGTCGTAGAACGGAAATGGTACGTTTCCGGGCATGGGTTCCTATTCATAGCATTATATACTCACCCCTCTACAAGTCCTGGAAGTTTGTAACGGGAATTTCCATCACTCTGTTGAAAGGGCCCTATAGTCCCCTTTCATTACCATTTTACTTGCTTTTCAGTGCACTTTGCATCCTACAGAACACTTCGGGTGTTTTCGTTACTAAACTTCGTACCAGAGAAGACTGATCTATGATTCAATCTAGCCGTAGCCTGTTTCTTTCTACGATTTGCAAGAATCATGTGGTTGTTTTGTTGGTTCATTTCAGACTTGCAAATGCGTCTATAACGCTATTGTAAGTCTTCCATTTTTTTATATGTAACCGAACTCACGACTATGATTCCATAAAATGTTTATCCCTTGTTCTCCTCTTCCAAAACTCTTTGGCATGCGTGAGTGGATGAATGTGAGTGTGTTTGATTTTGCTGGACGGTGGTTCAGTCTGCTGCAGCGAATCAGTGGTAGTCTTACGGAATGGCCAACCCTTGTAGTTTTCAGGTAGGCAAAGAGGTTTGTTCCCCTGGTGTGAAAGTTACCGGTGTTATGTTTGTGGCAGAAGCCTCATCTCCGGGCTTTCCTGGCCACGGGGTTGTGTGGGGGAAGTTTAGTGTGAGATGGGCAGTCTGCTTCCAGCTCTCCGAGAGTCTAGAGCTGAGGCCTCTTCGTAGAAATGTGAGTTGATTTAACCGCGTAGCGCGTTGTCTCATAGCGAGGGGGGAGCTTTTAGTTTTTAACCTCGCGTTTTGTTTTATAAAGATTGCTTTGCTGAGTCCCAGCAAGGAATGCAAGGCTTTTGCAAACTTTCAGTTTGATTCCCAATTTAAACTTTGGTGCGTAATAAAAATGTAGCACAAAGGTACTGCATATGTTGAAGCGATCTGACGTAGGAAGTGCGCCGTCAGTTCAGTGTGAATGTTTGTGTGCCAGCGATTGGATGTGTATACGTTCTAATCATTTCCGAATCTTGATAATTTTCGCCTCTTTGTGAATTTTCTTTGTTTCATTACTATATGTCCGTTGGAAACCATCCACGTGGGTTAATTTTAGGGTTTGTTGGCCCTCTGCCACTATCCTTTGTCTATTCAAATATGTCCTCTATAAAATGTTAATTGTTCGCAGCTGCATGGTTTAATGTTGTTACAATTTGGGCGCAGTATGTAGAAATTGTGTTTCCGCAAACCATGTGGCCACACGAGTTGGCTGTGATCCTAACTTTCCTGTGGCCCCTTGTCTCTGTCCTACAGTTTACTTATTGCTCTGATTTTGGAATATTAAATATAACCTGTCCGGATTATTCAATTGTATTTGTGGTTTGTAATTTCATGTTAAGCGCGTAAGCATGTATACGCGGCCCTCGTTGAGGCTGTTTCTCCAAATCGAGGTTCAACTTTAAATGCAAGCGTGAATCCAGATTTACTCTTTTATTTAACCATTTCTCAACACAGCGGAACAAACCTCCTAGCTTCGTTGCATGTTGGTGTTGGGGCCGTCTTGCTGTTCTTTGAGTGAGTGTGGGTCTGAATGCGAGTATTAAACCTTTCCCGTCCTCCCCTAATTGCGACCGCGATTCTAAATTAAGAGATTCTGCCGTGAATCGTATAGCGTTTCACAAGCAATAGTACATAGTTACCAGGCAACAGCAGTTAGATAGCTGTCTTAAATCAACGTCTTCAGAAATAAGTAACTTTGTTTCAAGTCTTATCCAGTTTACCGATCCCCCCCAGGGGATCCACAACTCTTTTGTGGATACGTGCGTAGCGAGCACGGGACCCCGAGCTAATGTGGCCCTCCTTCCTTTCCGGGCTGCATACCTTCCTTTTCCGCATCCCTCCCCATCCCTCCCCCCCTCACCTTGGCCTCTTTCCTTCCCTTTCTCCCCCTCTGGGAGTATGTTTTGTGCCTCCGTCCGGAGACGGACGCTCGAAAATGTAAAACATTCTTCGCTTTCTCTGCTTGCAAGTCTTTGTCCTTCCTCTATCTTTCCCTTGTCCTTCTCTTTTCGTTACCTCTTCTCTTTACCCTTTTCTCCGCTGCGGCGTTTGAGACCTCTATTCTTTCCTTTCCCTTTCTTTGTTCCTCCCTTTCTCTTTTTTCCGCCCTGTGCGTGTCTGAAGGCCGACCCACACATTCCCATGCGTAGCCAGTGATGGGGTAACGCGTAATTCCCCGCCCCGGGTAGACAGGTAGGACACGTACATACCCCCTGGTAACGGCCAGGTCCAGGGAGGGGTGATTACCCAAGCTGGTACCTTCCGAAAGTGCCAATTCGTCCCTCCGTCCATTTCTCGGGAGGTGTGACCTGAGGTGTGATCAATCACCTAAGCCGGGAGTGCCCTCCGAGAGGGCCCCCACAAGGAAGGAGCGCGCCATAAGAGACGCCGGTAATCATGGGGTATACTTCCGCAATGGTTTCCTCATCATCTACTATGTCTACTCACAAGCGAAAGTTCAATGAGTCTCAGCCACGGACAGTTCTTCCATCGTTGCCACAGTTCCTTGTTGTTTCTCGGTCTGACAAAGATCAAGACTTCTCCACAGTCAACCCTTTCATTATTCAGAAGGGTGTCGATGCAATTGCAGATCCTGTAAAGTCTTGTTCCCGATTACGAAATGGCACCTTGTTGTTAGAAACAGTCAGTGCCCTCCAGGCACAAAACTTGCTGCATACTTCACTGCTACACACCTTCCCTGTCTGGGTGGAAGCGCACTGCACTTTAAATTCCTCACGTGGGGTAGTTTATACACGCTCCCTAGACGGATTGTCCGACGAGGAAATTCAACACTACCTATCTGACCAGGGCATAACGGCTGTTCATCGGGTCATGAAAAGGGTTGACATGAACATCGTTCCAACCTGTACTGTCTTCTTGACATTTGACAGAGTTCAACTCCCATTGAACATACAAGCAGGCTACGAGATAATTTCCGTTCGCCCTTACATCCCAAACCCTACAACGTTGCTATGTGTGTCAGCGGTTCAATCATACCAGCCAGTCCTGTTCCAATCCGGCCAAATGTGTTACACGTGGCAAGGATGCCCATGAGGGTGCTTGTCCACCTCCATCCCCTCGTTGCATCAACTGTATGGGTGACAATGCTGCTTCGTCTAGAGACTGCCCCATTTTTAAAGACGAAAAGCTCATTCAGGAAATCAGAGTGAAGGAAAAGGTGTCCACATTTGCTGCTCGAAAATTATTCGCCAGTTGAAAACCCACTGTGCCTCAGATCGGTAAATAAAGCACTGTCTTTGCCTCTCCTCAGCCAACAAAGGAGGCAGCCACGCAGGGTTGTGATCTCACCTTTAGTGCAACGGTCGTCAGATCGGCCAGTGCAAAGATCGCCCGTTCAACCTCCCCACTCTTGCCTGCTCACTCTATGGCTCACCCTTCATCGGGTTCTGCTAAATCTCGAGCCCAAATGTCAGACACACGGACTTCCCAAAAAGGAGCCTACTCGTGAAGATTTTTTACGTACCCCAAATTCACAACCATCGGTTCCTCTTTCATCTAAACATCCTGTTTCCAAGAAGGCTAATAAGAAACCCAGTTCCTCTCCTTCTCCGCCACGGCGTGTCTCATCTATATCACCACCTGGCGGTAGCCGCCCTCGGCCGTCTTCTGTGTCGCCGAGGCGCACTGCTGGCGGCCGATCAACCGGCCGATCGCTGGTGGCAGGAGCTGCTCCCGAACAACCTATCGATCAGGATCTTCTGCCTTCGGCTGAATGCCGTTCCACGCTGTCGGTCGCAAGCTCTGAGCAGACGTTGGGTTGAGGGCAACCTTGGTCACATTCTTCCATTTTCTGTCCACCCTATGTCCATTATCCATTGGAATATCCGCGGCATTCGAGCCAATCGGGATGAATTGTCGATCCTATTACAATCCTACTCGCCGGTCATCTTCTGTCTTCAGGAAACAAAGCTGCGTCCCCACGACCGCTTTGTTTTCCCCCATTTTCAGTCAGTCCGATTTGATCTCCCCTCAGTTGAACGCACTCCAGCACATGGAGGACTCATGATTCTTCTCCATGATACTCTCCATTATCACTCAATCCGCTTAAACACTTCCTTCCAAGCTGTCTCTGTCCGTCTTTCCCTTTCTGGATACACCTTCTCTCTTTGTACTGTATACATTCCATCGTCCACACCGATGGAACGAGCTGATCTCCTTCATCTTCTTGGTCAGCTTCCGCCCCCCCCCCCCCTATTTGTTGGTTGGGGACTTCAATGCCCACCACCCGCTTTGGGGATCTCCGCATCCTTGTCCGCGTGGCTCACTATTGATAGACGTCTTCCACCAAGCGGATCTTGTTTGCCTCAACACTGGGGACCGTACATTTTTGTCTGCCTCCACGACAAATTTCTCTCATTTGGTCCTTTCGGTCGGTACTGTTCCGCTAGCTCGGCGTTTCGAATGGTTCGCCCTTGCTGATACACACTCGAGTGACCACTTTCCATGTGTCCTTCGATTGCAGCCACAACTGCCATATATGCGCCCGAGACGCTGGAAGTTTGCCCAAGCCGATTGGACACTTTTTTCGTCTCTCGCGACATTCGATGACCGCCACTTTCCTAGCGTCGACGATGAGGTCACTCATATTACAGACGCTATTCTTACAGCTGCGGAACGTTCAATACCTCGCACCTCCGAATTGCCCCGGCGCCCCCCAGTTCCTTGGTGGAACGAGGCATGCCGTGACGCAATACGTAAGCGGCGACGTGCTCTTCGCGTTTTCAGACAGCATCCTACTTTGGCCAACCGTATCCGCTATAAGCAGTTCCGTGCGCGATGCTGTGGCGTCATCCGCGATAGCAAGAAGGCAAGCTGGGACTACTAGCTCATTTAACACCTTCACTCCCTCCTCGGAAGTTTGGAGTCGGATTCGACGGTTATCTGGCGCGCCTAGTTTCTCCCCGGTCTCTGGGCTCACTGTCGCGCATGATACATTAGTGGACCCCGTCGCAGTTTCTAACTGATTGGGTCAACACTTTGCTGAGATTTCAAGCTCTTCAAATTACCCACCAGCGTTTCTCCCGATGAAACGTGCAGCGGAAGTGCAACCTATTGCTTTCTCCTCTCAAAATCGCGAAAGCTATAATACTGTTTTCTCCATGCGGGAACTCCAACATGCACTCTCTTCTTCTCGCTCCTCCGCCCCAGGTCCGGATGGTATCCACATCCAAATGTTGCTGCATTTATCATACCATAGTCTGCGTTACCTCCTTCGCCTTTATAATCGAATTTGGACAGACAGTACTTTTCCCAGACGATGGCGGGAAGCTATCGTCGTTCCTATTCCGAAACCTGGAAAGGACAAACATCTCCCCTCTAGCTATCGCCCCATTTCTCTCACGAGTAGTGTATGTAAGGTTTTGGAGCGTATGGTGAATTGCCGTTTAGCCTGATGGCTGGAGTCCCGCAGTCTTTTAACACCTGCCCAATGCGGTTTTCGAAAGCATCGCTCTGCAGTTGAACATCTTGTTGCTCTCTCCACTTATATCATGAACAATTTTCTCCGGAAACGCCAAACAGTAGCACTATTTTTTTGATCTGGGGAGAGCATACGATACCTGTTGGAGGACAGGCATCCTCCGCACACTGTTCTCTTGGGGCTTTAGAGGTCGGCTGCCCCTTTTTCTTCGCGAATTTATGGCAGAGCGCACATTTAGAAATGGGTGAACGCTACTCTCTCCCGTACTTTCTCCCAAGAAAACGGGGTACCCCAGGGCTCCGTGCTAAGTGTTGTACCGTTTGCCATTGCCATAAATCCAATTATGGATTGTCTCCTTCCTGATGTCTCTGGCTCCCTCTTTGTGGACGATTTTGCGATATACTACAGCTGTCAACGGACCAGCCTTCTTGAACGACGTCTTCAAGGATGTCTCGATCGCCTCCACTCTTGGAGCATCGAAACAGGCTTCCGCTTTGCTCCCAGTAAGACCGTTTGTGTCAATTTTTGACGTCGTACGGAGTTTCTTCCGCCCCCCTTACGTCTAGGACCTGTCAACCTTCCGTTTTCGGACGTCGCTAAATTCTTGGGTATTATGTTTGACAGAAAACTGTGCTGGTCCTCCCACGTTTGCTATCTTTCGGCTCGCTGTCTGCGATCCCTCAACACCCTCCGCGTCCTGAATGGTACCTCCTGGGGAGCGAACCGAGTGGTCCTTCTCCGCCTCTATCGCGCCTTAGTGCGCTCGAAATTGGACTATGGAAGCATAGTTTACTCCTCAGCTCGGCCGTCTGTTCTTCGGCGTCTCGACTCTATCGACCACCGTGGATTACGTTTAGTGTCTGGAGCTTTTTATACCAGCCCAGTGGAAAGCCTTTATGCTGAGACTGCTGAACCACCGCTGTCCAATCGGCGAGCTGTCCTTCTGAGTCGTTATGCTAACCATCTGTCTTCCATGCCTGCTAATCCGGCCCATGACATTTTTTTCGACGCCTCCTTGGATTTAGGGTATGCAGGCCGCCCTTCTTCCCTACTACCACCGGGAGTCCGCTTCCGTCAACTGCTCCATTCTCTTTCCTTCTGCTTTCCTAAATCTTTCTTGACAACTTGGGGTACATCACCGCCTTGGCTCCGGCCCAGGACCTGCCTGCTCCGTGACCTTTGTCAGTTTCCCAAGGATGGTACCCCTTCATTTGTTTATCGTCGGGCATTTGCGGCTCTATGCGCACAAATGAAGGAAGCCACATTTATTTACACTGATGGCTCAAAAACATCGTTTGGTGTAGGGAGTGCCTATATTGTTGGTGACACCCCAAGTCGATTTCGGCTTCCCGACCAGTGTTCGGTTTATACTGCGGAGCTTTACGCTGTTCTCCAGGCTGTCCAATACGTCCGTCGCCATCAGCGGATACAGTATGTTATCTGTTCAGATTCTCTCAGCTCTCTCCTCAGTCTACAAGCTCTCTACCCTGTCCACCCTCTGGTCCACTGGATTCAGGACTGCCTCCACTTGCTCCACTTGGTGGGCGTCTCTGTGGCGTTCCTCTGGATCCCAGGACACGTTGGTATCTGTGAAAATGAGGCGGCCGATATAGCGACCAAGACTGCAATCTCTCTTCTTTAGCCAGCTATTCGCATGATTCCCTTCGCCGATCTGCGGAGCGTTTTATACCGTCGTGTTGCTCTTTTATGGCATGCACATTGGTCGACACTTTCCAATAATAAATTGCGGGACGTGAAAGCTCTTCCCTGTGCTTGGACCTCTTCCTCCCAAACTCGTCGTCGGGAGGAGGAAATTTTAACTAGACTCCGGATAGGGCACTCTCTTTTTAGCCATCGACATCTTTTAAGTGGCGATCCTCCCCCACTCTGTCCCCATTGCTCTCAGCTGTGGACGGTGAGACACCTTTTACTCCGACACCCGCCCGTCTACAGCTGTCGCCTGATATATCTTCCATTTTAGCAGATGACACGCGCTCAGCCGATCGCGTTCTCGAGTTTATTAGTGCCAGTGAGATGACGTCAGTCATCTGAAGCTCTTTCTGGGGACAACCAACCCCTCTTCTACAGCGGTTTTTAAAGCTTTCCTTCTGTTTACAGTTTCTCCAATTTTTTGAGTTTCGTTCCCATTGCTGCTGGTTTCCAGTTTCGTTTTTTTACCTTTTCCTAGGTCACAGACCGAGCGCTAATGACCATAGCAGTTTTGCGCCCTAAAACCATAACAAAAAAAACAGTTTACCGATGTTACGTCTCCTATACATATGCCATTTACCTTGTAGTTTTCGTGTTAGCCCATCCATAGCGTTAGCATGCGCACAGGTCCAATAATTATTGTTCCCTTTTTATTTAAAACAAATTCTTTAGAATAGATCTTGTTTCGAGGAACGTTGCTGCAAGCTGCTCTTATTCACAGTGTTCACACACCTTTTACTTCATTTTAATATTTGATTCATGTGAATAATCTCTGGATCATATTAATAATTACATCACATTTTTATGAGTGACATTACAATGAATCTTCTTTTATGAGTTTTTTTCTTATGACTAAATTAATTAATTCTCCAACTCAGTCGAACCTCTTGTTTGTCATGCGGCTAGAGCTGGTGGCGACCCAACAGTTTGCTTTGATTTTAATGTCAGAGAGCATTTCGCATTTGGCTCTTTTAACCATCTGGATATAGCTCAGGTCTCCACGTATTCCATAAACGATACTTAAGTGCACGTCACTTACACTGTATATCATTTAGATTGACTCTTGCATCTGGATTAGATGACTTCTGAAGTAAGTTCAACCTCGCATGTTTTTGCGTAGCTCCAACCCCCTCCCCCTCTCATTTGTGCTACTTTCGAGGGTCCTCTCCAAGTCTCGCCTGTTTAGCATTCGCTCTCCCACCATCACAATTTTCTTTTCGCGTATCGTTGCTTTGCTAATTAAAGATATTTTTTATTTTTTGATTATTATTTTCTTCTCACTGTCAATAAGCACCTAATACGTAATTACTGCTAGTAATTTTACAATGATGAACCAGAACAGTATAACCACCTACCTAATAGTCGGTATGTCCATCTTTGGCATGGATAACAATGGCCACACGGCAGCACGCCCACTGATACTAGGCGCAGCGTGAGGGAGTCTGACTAGCAGTCATTCCTCCCGAGATGACGCTGCTATCGCCTGGACAGTTTTATATCGGCAGTCGAGTTATGGTCGCAATGTTCTGGCTGATCAGTTTTTTGTATGGTCAGGTGGCATTCCTAATTGTGATATCGGGCATTTTGAAAAATTCACCTTGATTTCTGGCGCACCGTTATTCACTGCTTGTAGCCAGAAAATGTGGTCCTTTAGCTTGTACTACATACGCAATCCAGCGGGGAAACAAGTAACTTTATAACGGATCTGCCGCCGCCCTGTTAACACTCCGCCTGCAGCGTAGTGCTGAGCGGCAAGCTGGAGAGAGTTATGGTCGCCACAGGTATTTATGGATGGATTTTATCAACTGGGTTTTTATCAAGATATGTGCATTTGTCGAGTACCTTTTGGACTTTGACTTTATGTAACGCAACATGGGAATTCCATAAGGTACGTGGAATTCTGTATTTTAAATAGTCGATGAAATTAACTGTAGTCTCCTTCTCCCACTCCCCATATTACCTTCATCTTTTCCCCTTAGATTAGATGATGACAGCATAAGACCGTTGAAACCTGTCATCCTGGAACAATAGAAGTGTCTACACTGCGATCGCAGTGTACGAAGTGTGTTCTGCAGTGGTCTAAGGCGCTACAGTCATGGACTGTGCGGCTGGTCCCGGAGGAGGTTAGAGTCCTCCCACGGGCATGGGTCTGTGTGATTGTCCTTAGGATGATTTGGGTTAAGTAGTGTGTAAGCTTAGGGACTGATGACCTTAGCAGTTAAGTCCCATAAGATTTCACACACATTTGAACATTTTTTTGTGTTCTTCACTTCTGATTATTTAATATTCTCAGCAGCCTACCTGAATTAATAGATAATGTTTTTCCGTATATTGTTCAAAATTAGCAAAATTGGTTATTCGAAAGAACCATTTTAGCGGTAATAAATGAAGTAGTTTACGACGTTAATTTAAAAAATCGAAACAAGAAATCGCCCTGATTACTTATCAAACAATATAATTGAAGTAAAAATAGTATCAGGAAACGCTAAAGGAAAAACAATTATTCCGAGGACTCCGCTCATACCTACCGAACTGCCGTTTCAGTTCAAAAGACTGAAATTTCCAGTAAGACTAGCATTTAGTATCCCTATAAATTAGGGAGCCCCAAACTTTATTCTGTGGGAAGTGAGCAAGTGCTCTGCAAAACATCAAGAAAGTGGTTGTTTTTTTTTCAGCATTCTCCAGATGCTAATTTTTTTAAATTTTATTTCGTCTTATTTATGATTTCAAACGGAAGTAATCATTGAACAAAACAAGTTTATCTCATTTTTTAAACTTTCATTGACGTTCAAAACAAAGTGTGTTCCGATTTTCTCTGCCTCGTGATGACTGGGTGTTATGTGATGTCCTTAGGTTAGTTAGGTTTAAGTAGTTCTAAGTTCTAGGGGACTGATGACCATAGATGTTAAGTCCCATAGTGCTCAGAGCCATTTGAACCATAGTGTGTTCTGTCAGAGGAAACATCTGGGAAGCTCTGTTATAAATAAGACACAAAGACAAACGTTAAGATGATGTGCAATTAATCTGGAAGAATCATACGTTTCTCACTGTCATGTAACTAGCTCTAGGAATAGGAAACCCAAAGAATTTATGGATCTGTTCACCAAATAACAGGATGACAAATATAGTTCGTAAGCGAGCATAGCGATAGCATAATTAAGTATGAAATATATATTGGAAACAAAGAAAAAGCCGGCCGAAGTGGCCGAGCGGTTCTAGGCGCCACATTCTGGAACTGCACGACCGCTGCAGTCGCAGGTTCGAATCCTGCCTCGGGCATGGATGTGTGTGATGTCCTTAGGTTAGTTACGGTTAAGTAGTTCTAAGTTCTAAGGGACTGATGACCTCAGAAGTTAAGTCCCATAGTGCTCAGAGCCATTTGAACAAAGAAAGAATTACTTCACTAAATTGAGAATTTTTACTATAGGTTTATAATTACTTCTGGAGGTATGAGAATCTAAAGTGGTCGCTATCACATTGTGGTTTTCACCACGACATCTTCCGTCTATGCTCCGCATAAATGCACATTTTAATGAAAAAGTTCGAGATTTATCTACGATGTCGAGCTTCTATGAATGTTTCTGAATGATAACGAATGTTTTCGAATGTTCTAAAATATTTTCGAATGTTCTAGATTTCATAATGATCTAGAAAGTCCTTGACTTTTTTAACGCGCTCGAATGTTTTTGAATGTTCCCGGAGTTCTATAAAGAACTGATTAGCGGAGTACTTTATTACACACCAGGGTACTGTTGAACACTTCAGTGGATTTAAGAGTACTGGAACGTATTTTCGAAGACTCTAGAGTAGTTTTTAGCTTGGTGTACTAACATTTTTACTATTTTTGAGTGCTCGTTCTTACTCTGTTCTCGAACGTTTTCGAGTGATCTAGAATGTTCGCAGAAAACCAATGAAAATAAAAGCCATGCGAAGCGGGTCTTTTCCAGCTACTGCGTAAATTAAAATTTGTAGCTGGAAAACAGTTGTGTCCATAGTGTGGGACCGCCACCGTTGGCCGTTTTCCAAGAAGTTCCCAGCACGGTACACTGGCGTCCGTCCCTTTCCATTGCCGTCCAACGACCTGGTTAGGCAGCCCTTTTACGAGAGACAATTGAGGTTTACTCCCTTCCGTACAGTAAACTCGTTCTTCCTTTAAGAGCTTAATTACGGTGTATTATACAAAGGACGGGCAGCTTTAATAGGCTTCTCCTTCCTTCTCAAATGAAGCCTGTAATACAGTGAGCCGTTTCGCTACCCAGCACAGTTCAGAAACCTATAAGCTAGTCATCTCAGCTTGGAAATTGTCCTGCAAAAAGCTCTGGTTACATGCAAATTAGGTCAACTAAGAACAAAAAATCTCTCAGTAAATTTGTGCATACAGGAATGTACACGGCGATGAAAGTCTTCTTTGTACAAGAATTACTCTTGCAGAACACTGAGCTAACCAACTATTCATTCCTTTGGTGATTTTTTTCTTTTATGGGCTAATGCAAGATCCTGTGTCAAACATTTCGTCTTCTAACACTGGAGTCATCACATTTTATGAAGACACAGATGAAATTTACAAACTTGAAGAAGATCAGCAAGCCATGTATTTGTACATATGCGCACATGTGCATTTTATGAGCAACGTGCACTGGCTAGACGAAGCAGGTCAATGAACATTCGTAATATTATAACGTATGAGGTACTTAATTTTTAAGAATAAACTTGTACACTGTGAGCAACAGAAAACTGCTGACGGGTCCTTAAATACAGGGCAAAACAGAACTGGCACAGAAAATTGAAAGGGTCCTGTAGCCACCTTTCATTAGTCCGGTAGCCCATTTTCACTACCATTTCTCTTTCTTTTCCTTGTTTCTCTTTTCTCATAATTCTCATGGTGGTGTGATTGAATGAATGTAGTTGTGTGTAACGTTGCTAGACGGTGTAGTCTGCTGCAGAAAGTCTGCAATAGTCATACAGAATTCAGCACCAGTTGTACAGAATAGCCAACTCTGGTAGTGGTCAAGTAGGCAAAGAGGTTTCCGCTACTTGTGAGAAATCCACCTGCGTTAGGTTGGTGGCGGAAATGGCATCTTTGGGTTTTCCGGGCCACGCGGAGCGTGGAGGAGGCTGGAGATGAAAAAGGGAGGCAGTCTGCCGCCAGTACGGGAAGCGTGCACAGCTGTGCTCCAGTCGAAGAAGGGCTAGTTAGACTGACCGCATGGCGCGTTGTTACTTGGCGAGGGGTGAGCTGTTAGCTTTTGGTCTCGCTTTTCAACTCTGAAAGATTGCTTTGCCTTGTCGCAGCAAGGAATGCAAAACTTTGGCAGATTTTTCTTTTAGAAAATTTCTATAGCAGACTTGGATCTGCCAGAAGAGCGCCACACAAAGGTGTCGATAAGAAGTGATCACTCGCTCCTGTATGAATGTCTGTTTGGCTTCAGCTGTGCCTGTATAAGCTTTTATTTTCCTAAATATCAATAGCTTTGCCTTCTCGTAAATTTTTCTTGCTTTATGTATCTTTCGTCCGTGGGAAGCCAACCACGTGGTTGAACATTAGAGTTTGTTGGGCTAACGGCCTCACTAACTGTCCGATCTCATGTTTGTTTTAAAGAATGTTAACTGTTCATGATTGTGTGATGTGATATTGTTGCAACTTGGCCACGATACCTAGAAATTGCGTCTCCTCAAACCACGTGGGCACGCGGGTGTACTGCGAAACGTGTACTGTTTCACGAGTTATTGCGATCAGTTAGCAGGCAACAGCAGTTGTATGGATGATTCACACCAATGATTTTAGGTGTAGATTATAACGGTGTATGTTTCGATGCTTTTATTTAATGTTTTAGGAATTACTGTTATCAGGAATTGCGTACATGCCTCACATCCATATCTTAGGAATAAATGATTTTATACACAATTTTCTCTTGCATTCCGAGGTTACGTTTTTGCACCTAAGCCACTCACCTCGTAGCTTTCCCGTTAGCACATCCAACGCGTTTCCTTACGCACAGGTCCAGTGATTAGTTTCCCCTTTTATTTTAAAACAAATGCTTTAGATTAAGTCTTATTTTCAGGTGTGTTGCTGGGAGCTGATCTTCTGCACAGTGTTCATGCATGTACTATTTTATTTTAAATAGTAAATTCTCATGGACAGTGCGCAGGAAATACTGTTAATTACATCGCATCCCCTATGATCGATATCACGACGTACGTATTTTTATTAGTTTTTGGTCTGAGATCAAATTAAATTATTTTCCGACTCGGCCAAACCTTTGATTAGTTGTATGGTTAGAGTCGGTGGCGACCCTAATCTTCCCACGTTAATTTCACAATAAATAAGCATTTCCATTCCCACTCTTAACGTAATAACCCGTAGAAACAGGTTAGTTACAAAATATTTCATGCACCTTAAGATAGATCACCCTCCATTTAGATTATGTAAGAGAGGTTGCCTATTTTAAAGTGCTCGAAGTATCATCCGAGGTAGTATTGTTCTGCACATTCTGTATCAGTTTCTGTATCAGTTTCTGTTTCAGCATCTGTACTTCGTTTTACTTCCAGTACCTATCAAAACAGCGCCCTGCATAACGCCTGAAAGCTCCATCAAATTCGATTAGTGCCCCAACGAAAACTGTCCTTGTAACGTATATTAAGTTTCCAAAATATTTTTAACATAAATTTGATACTGTCTGCGAATATTCTTCCTTTGGAGACCCCGTAATTGCCTCCCGTTGCCTGGTATAAGTTTAAAAATTGGCTCAAAGGTACCTAAAATCTACCTCTGTAATGTAGCAAAAGCGTGGCTCCCAAGGGTTCGGAGACGCTTCAAACAACAAGGCGTCGACACACACGGAAAAGGCCACAGCTCAGAAGTTCAGGTGAGCTTTAAGGTTGGTTAATAATGTCACATTAGCAGAAAATTTCACCACAATTCTGCCCAACGCTACTGTGGGTGAGTCACACACTGAGGTGGTCCTGACAGCCTCTCTTATCCACATTTAACAGCGACATCGAGCGTTGGAATCACCCGGTTTTCTTATATGTGGCCGAGGAAAACATTTCAGACACAACCCCACTCATAATCGACAGGAAGAGGCCTCAGATAATGCCATAAAGAGCGTTAATGAAACCATCCCTTTTCTGGGGCGTTCAATAGCGAAAATTTCTCGGTTGAAAACGACAGTTAGTAGTGCTGATGAGCAACAGCAGGACGTTCTTGACAACTTGTGTCACTGCTGATATCCTCGAACTTTTCAACCCTTACTAAGGACATTGTGAGGATGCATCCCCATTAAATGTGTTCACAGTCCGTTGGAGTATAGCGCAACCGCAATTCCTGCTCTCGTGTACGGGTTGGAAAAAATAAGGATTGTTCAAAACCATTCAATGAAATTTGAACGCGATCCGAAGCATCAAAGGATACCTATGCTTTTCCAGCCCTCCTATTTTCGCCCCTACCGTTGCACGATCACGTGGGACTGCAACATTAACATTCGCATGATTAAACGGCAGAGTGTACCTTTCAGCACCCCCATTTAGACAACAACCTTGGTGCCACCCACACACTTTTGTCGAGCACGTTGGAAATGTACCTTCAGAAACTTTCATACCAAATCAGTTTGGCAGCTGCTCTGGCGCCTGAGGGTTAGACAACCCCTTCGATAACCCAGCAGTGGATTTTGCCTACCTTCAGGCTCTAGAGCAGCCACCAGGCTGGATTGGTGTCAAAGTTTCTGACAGGTTGTAAGTAGGCTATTTATGTTTTCTTATCGGCAACGTTACGTAGCGCTCCGTATGAAAATCGCTGGCTGTGCTGTGTGCTGTCTGTGGCCAGTTTGCATTGTTGTCTGCCATTGTAGTGTTGGGCAGCTGGATGTGAACAGCGTGTAGCGTTGCGCAGTTGGAGGTGAGCCGCCAGCAGTGGTGGATGTGGGGAGAGAGATGGCGGAGTTTTGAAATTTGAAACACTGGATGTCATGAACTACTATATATATTATGACTGTTAAGGTAAATACATTGTTTGTTCTCTATTAACATCTTTCAGTTGCTAACTATCCCTATCAGTAGTTAGTGCCTTCCATAGTTGGAATCTTTTATTTAGCTGGCAGTAGTGGCGCTCGCTGTATTGCAGTAGTTCGAGTAACGAAGATTTTTGGTGAGGTAAGTGATTTGTGAAAGGTATGGGTTAATGTTAGTCAGGGCCACTCTTTTGTAGGGATTTTTGAAAGTCAGATTGCATTGCGCTAAAAATATTGTGTGTCAGTTTAAGCACAGTCATGTATAATTTTTCAAAGGGGACGTTTCATATGTCGACCCTTAGCCGAGGATACCTCACTGGAATCTTCTGATTTTTTCTTGTAGTGTGTGTAATTAGTATAGATTTTGTTTATTGCTAGCGTGTAATTGTAGAGAGAAACTCCTTTGTAGTTGCAGCCTTTCATTGTTGTACAGTAAAACAGGTGTGGCACGCGTGTAAATTTGCACCAAGTATTTCGCAGCTGCGCTTGCAATTAACTAGATATTATTTTCAGTGCTATGTTAATGTGTTCTCTTATTTTTTTTTTTTTTTTTGCTCTTCAAATTGTGTTTTTCTGTGTTATCGTGTGAAATATTGTGACAATAATGGCGTGTGAAAAACGTAATACTAGGCTCCAAAGTAAACTGAGAAATGACAGTGAAGACGAAAGTAGTGTGTTAGCGCCACCGAGTAATGAATTAACTAATGTTCAAAGTAGTAACTTGGTAATTGTACATAGGGAAATGGAGCGGGCTGCAAACAATGGTGTAGACAGTGAAACAATTAGTGAACAGGGAAGCATTATCGATCGATCGGTCGTCAACAGTTTGCCTCAGGAATCCGAAATGACAGGACACAATCTTGCAAATACTGTAGATTCAGGTTTTGCGTCCTCACCCTTTTCTCAAATAAGTCAAGACACATTTTCTGCTTTTCAAACTGCGAATATTGCCGGTTCAAATGCAATGCCGAATAGCACTGAGGAACATGTTTCAGACACCAGTGCATTGTTATTACAATTAATGCAACAAATGGGACAAAAGCTTCAAAAGTTAGACACAATGGAACAAAATCTTCAAAAGTTAGACACAATGGAACAACACCAGAGACAAACACGGCAACAGTTAGACACAATGGAACAAAATCTTCGGAAGTTAGACACCACACTTGAACAAACACGTGAAGATTTAACTACTGAGTTACATAACATTGAATCGAAATGTCAAAAAGTCTGTAATGACGTAAAAACACAGATTTGTGAGCATTTTCAACCTATTTTTTCGCGGCATGAAAATGCATTACAGAATCACGAAGCAGCCATAAAAGAACTGCAAACCATTGTTCATGAAAATAATGAGACCTTGTGGGCTAAAATTGACTCAGTTGCATCTACCGATTCGGTTACGCAACTTGCAAAAACTCAGGAAAACTTAAAGGACACAGTAGATTCGATTTCAACACAAATGGACACTCTGAAACTTGGTTCAGAAAAACACACTGAGGAAATGTGTTCACTATCGGAGAAAGTAGCCGAACTTTCGGATCAGGTCACTAACTTATCTACAAAGGTAGATGATGATCTGAATGACACAAGACCCGTAGCCTTCACTGACACAGAAGAGTATGAACAAATTAGAAAATTCAAACAAAATCAAAATCAAATCAATACACAGTACAAAAGAGAAATCTGGGAAGTACAAGATCAGCTGACACAGGTAATACAAGAATTACGTATTTCAGAGGACACTCGCGCTCCAATACGGGAAAAGGGACATAGAAATATGGAACAGCCACAAAATAATAACACAGGGCACTGCGGAAATTATGAAAGAAATTGGCAAGGTGCACCGAATTTTGAGATGGAACCACCGACACGACGTAACAATGACCGATATGCTACTCGCCGACACGATGATTTCGACTATAAGGTGTTCATTACTACACGTAAATTCAAAACATTTAAGAATTCTGCCAACGACATTCACCCACAAGCGTGGCTCCATCAATTCTCTCATTGTTTTCCTCCCAACTGGACATTAGAACACAGATCAGAATTTATGTGTGGCTACTTAGAGAATAAACCAGCTGTAAGAATGCGATCGGTCATTCACGATAGCCATAGTGAAGGAGAATTTTGCCATGCCTTCCTCTCAGCATATTGGTCTCAAGCCACACAAGACCGAGTAAAACATGGCATCATCATGATGAAACATTTCGAACAATCTGAATTTTCCAGTCTTGTCAAATATTTTGAAGACATGTTGCATAAGAATCAATATCTTTCAAACCCATACAGCCCTTCAGAACTCATCCGCATTTGCTTAATGAAATTTCCTGAACATTTAAGAAATATTATTTTGGTAGGGCGTTGCAAAGACGACATTGAAGCTTTTCAGGGACTCTTACAAGAATTAGAAATTGACACAGATAGTCGCAGGATGTGAAAACAGGAAAACAATCACTACAGGTCACATCCGTCACAATTCCGTGACGATAGAAACAATAACTGGACACGACAATTCTATTCTTACAACGTAAATCGTGACCAAAAGAGACACCACCCGTATGACAACCACTGGCAGAGTAATAGTTACAGAGAGAGATCGCATTTCCGTAGTAATGAATATGACAGAGACACTCATAGAAACAGACAATTTGGCAACCAGAACAATTATTATCATGGGAGACAGAATAACTTCAGACGCAACAGTCCACCGTGCAGTGATAATTCAGGGAGAAATTCTCCACCACTTAACCGACAAGAAAGAAACTATGGAATCTACCGACATGACGCCAGACGATGTGATCGTAACGACAGACGTGAATTTCATCAGAACTGGCGGGATTTAAACAGAGTAGGGCACTTTCGACAACGTGGATTTGTAGAAGTTAGGTCTCCTAATTCCAGTAACGGCGCGCGCCAACAAAGAAACAGACAATGACTCGCACCGCAGGCAGCCACCTGCGCCCGCTGGCTGAGGGAAAAATAACATTGACGCTAACCTTGAGCAAAATTCCAGTATTCTTTATGGACGAATACCGCATGATAATTGCTTTGAAGCTGAAACTCTGCGCACTAGGAAGAGTAAAGGGTTACAACACATCTCACATGTAAAACCGTGTATTGAGAGATAAACTGTTTTTTCATTTAGTCTTTGCTATAAAATTTTCACTTCACGTTACTAGTACTCTTTGTCACACTTACAAACTGTTAACATGCAATTATGTTTTAAAGCTAACTAACTATCCAGTCAAGAACATAGGTAACTTAGACAAGTAATTGCGAATGCATTGTTATTGCGAACAGATGACACAGTGTTGTTATTTATACATTCTTCCTTGTTAGTTGCACGATTACATAACGACTATAAGGTTCACATACTTAGAACATTTACCAGTACTGCTAATGAGATTCTAATGCAACATTTTGGTTTACTTGAAACTACATTCTGGATTTAAAGTACTTTCTGTGAGATACCAGATGAGACAGTGGTTAGTTTATGTGACAGCTAGACGATTTATCACGACGCTACTAATGAGTGACAATTTACAATGTTGCTTTTGTGGTGTATCTGTTTTATATCTGCACAGTTTTTCTGAATTCTTCTGGAAAGTAAAACATGTTTAATAGTAACTTTTGTGGTATAGCTACAATGAGACAGCCTCTTTCGTAGCACAACAATACGTTACAGCCCAGTACTTTCTTCATCACAACAATAAGCATAATAACTGAGATATCTATACGCAAAGCATTTCACTTTTTTTATCATGAGGTAAGTACATTGACTTCTGCAGAACTTAGCTTTCGGAGGACAATAACTATGACACTTCCACAGAGATTATCTTACAGCAAGACGCACATTTAGCGCTACAGGACACGTATTTGAGTGATTAATTTTGTACTTAAATCATTTATTTTTAAAGATATTTGAAGTACAATGATACAAAGGTTTTCCATAATACATTTCATTCCATTGTTATAATCTGTAACACCTGAGAGTATAATTACATTAATCCTCAGGGGGGTACATGCTTACTTTGTGTACCATGTGTTTGGCAAGCACAAGGAGCCCTAGCTAATATGGTATTTGCTTATACAACTTTACACATCGGTACCATATTCCTCTAACACACAAATTACACAGCTATCTGATCATTTAACTGAGAGAGACAAACTTTTTTACTACGGTAGTGACAGATGTTTACGTAATTACACCGTTGGATAACTTCACACTTAAGAAATGGTATTTTGTCTGTACTTTGTGAACTGTTCATATTTCTTCGGACACATTGTGATATTATGAGAACTTCGAATGATATATTTGGTATGGGATCACGGTTTTTAAAGTGCGTTTGAGGCAGATGACACTTTTGACATGAGCAGAGAATTTTTTTAGGTGCTGAAATTATTGGAGGAAGCTACGAAGATTTTGAGCGTTGACTGAGGTGTTATGATGTTATTATTACGATGACTATGTGTATTATGGTGTTGCGGTATGTTTATGATTAATAGGCTGATGCTATATGAGTTATTTGATTATGCTACTTATCTGTTATGATGAAATATTGAAGAAGTGTCGATGAATAAGGTAAGGAATAATGAGTAGTGTTTAGGGACTCTGGTTTGTGAAAAAGGTTGTTGGAAACCAAGAATCGTACTTTAAGAGTTATGAAATGTATATAAATGCGTGAATGTATTACAATGCCGACGAAAGTTCTTTTGGACTCTGTTATATCAATAGCATTTTGTCTCTACAGATTTGTAACGCAAATTCTTGACCTGTGATATATTTTTATATGAGACTGTCACTGTAGCAGAAACTGCTGTCGTAAATATTTCCGTAAGAAAGTTAAGTGACCACCTGCACGTAATGCGTCGTGGGCACCCAGCTGTGTCAGACGCCTGGAGAAAAAGCCATTAGGGTGTGCCTTTCCAGAGGCACAGGTAGAAAAAAAAGGGGAGGCCATTATCCTCGCTGTTGACATTCCTTTGTAGAAAGCATCGTAAATACGACACCCTCAAACTTGAAAACATGATAACACTGTGGAGCTCTTAATTTATGATATTTACTGCAATGCCTAATGAAATGACGAGAAATATTTTTATGTCTATACACCTGATTATGACTGCTGTCTTTCTAGTTGAGAGAAATGCCATATGGCTTGCTTTATGTATTTATTTGCTCATTTTCTTTAATATCTAGTTTCTAGCTGCACTGCAGCATTGTTTAAAATAAAATTTTATGAATGTACTAATATAGATATTTTATTCCTACAGATCCAGTAAACAACAACTTAAAAAAAAAACAAAGGAGCACAAAAAGACATTTCCCTTCACAGGACTTGCATACATAATTTTCTTTTCAACTACTTGGTAATATTTTTCGTAGAATAAGTTGTGGTGCATCACTTTAATTACATAGACATTAAGATGGGAATATACATTTCCCTTAGCTGCATTGTTGTTTTTACTGTAATATTTTTTCTGCTTGAGCTATGTCATGTTTAGGTATAAGTTACTGCGGTTTGCCAGGCATAGTGTTACTGAATTTGACTTTGTGTTACTCTGCTAAGCCTGTTTATTACTGATTTATTTTTCTTGTTTGCTGCTCATTGCGTATTAGTTGTAATATTGTTGCTTACTTTGCCAATTTGAATTTTTTGTCATTGCTTTTCGTGTTAATTGTTTTGTGCTGCTGCAATGCCTCATCCCTTAGTTTAGCATCTGAGCTCAGTAGATTTAAGTTACCTTAAGACGGGGTAGACTATATAAGAGAATGAGTTGCGATGAATTGGAAGAAATGCATTGAGAAGTTATACGAAAAAAAGTACAGAAAACAGGTTTAGGTAGGATTTTCTTGGAAATAAATAATGAGGTAAGAAATGTGTGAACAGAATACAGAAAGCATGCTTGTATAGAATTTTTGGCTGGAGCAAATGTCGAAATAAGAGGAACGATCTATGGAATGAAGTTTTGGGTTGGACTGCAGTACCAAATGTTACACTGAAAACGAACCCTGTCCTTTCCTTTTGTGTTATCCCACTATGCGTTTGTGTACCCTTGTGTACTTGTTTTCTTCCTGTCTCTATGTAGTTTCATAGAATTTTTTCTTCTTCTAGTACTAAGCTACATTCACTATGATGAGGAATACTGTTATCCTCAAATATAATTTGCATTAGTAATATGTTATTCACTTTGTAAAGATGTTTACACATTATTAATTCTGTTCTGTTTCAATGCTCATGTGTGAAATTAATGTTTCGAAAACTATTCTCATTATTTTATTTATTTATGTCATAATTCCTGTAACACTGATGTACATGTTTATTTGTATTCTTTTGTAAAGCCTGTATTACTACAAATGTTATCTGTATTGTTATGTTCTTTAATGATGTTTTCTGTACCTTTGTAATTGTATTCTCATGTTATAATATTGTAATTGACACCAGTTCATCAAATTAAGTAACTCGTAAGCATTCATTTCACTGCACACATTTCTGTTGGTCATAGTAATGCACAATATGTGAGAAGTTGGGACTGTTAGTGTTTGCACATGTGTTACTAATTCAGCAAGGGACTGGATAACAGCATTGCTGGTTCTAAGGACAATTCCAAAAACTTTGTGAGTGCATAAGTGGTGGTTATAGACTTGCTATATTGTCCGCAAGACTCTTCTATGGTGATTGTGCACCTGCACAGTCGCAGCAGATGGCTGCTGGCCATCTCTACAAGGACTACAGTGGGTCTACACCTTTAATGACCCACCAATACCATTATCTCTACAAGGACTACAGTGGGTCTACACCTTTGATGACCCATCAATACCATTATTTCTACAAGGACTACAGTGGGTCTACACCTTTGATGACTCACCAATACCGTTATTTCTACAAGGACTGCAGTGGGTCTGCACCTCTGGTGGCCCACCAATACCGTAATCTCTACCAGGACTACAGTGGGTCTACTCTGTGATGACCTACCTACCAATATTCTTCAAAACTTCGACTGACTCTGCTGTGGGTTTGCTCTGTTGTGGCCCATTACCTGTCTGCATGTCAAGAGTCAGCACTGTCTTTCCGTTGGAAGGACAACACTACTTCTTCAAGACTGCATGGAAATCCACTACTTCTGTGTGCAATTTCTTTTACTAATGAGACTTTGTGAAAAAAAAACTGTAATTCCTATTATGATGAATGATCAGGACTATCTTTATGGACTGTGAGAAAATTTTAGCTTTTGACCAACATTTTATCAATAAGTGTGTGCATTTGATTTCTTTGTTATTGTCATTACGATTATGAAAAATTTTAACAAATATGTATTGCCCAGGGCCCAAAACAATTTGTAAAATTTTTTGTGGGGAGCATGGGGGCTATGTAAGTAGGCTGTTTATGTTTTCTTATCGGCAACATTACGTAGCGCTCTGTATGAAAATCACTGGCGGTGCTGTGTGCTGTCTGTGGCCAGTTTGCATTGTTGTCTGCCATTGTAGTGTTGGGCAGCTGGATGTGAACAGCGCGTAGCGTTGCGCAGTTGGAGGTGAGCCGCCAGCAGTGGTGGATGTGGGGAGAGAGATGGCGGAGTTTTGAAATTTGAAACACTGGATGTCATGAACTACTATATATATTATGACTGTTAAGGTAAATACATTGTTTGTTCTCTATTAACATCTTTCAATTGCTAACTATCCCTATCAGTAGTTAGTGCCTTCCATAGTTGGAATCTTTTATTTAGCTGGCAGTAGTGGCGCTCGCTGTATTGCAGTAGTTCGAGTAACGAAGATTTTTGGTGACGTAAGTGATTTGTGAAAGGTATAGGTTAATGTTAGTCAGGGCCACTCTTTTGTAGGGATTTTTGAAAGTCAGATTGCGTTGCGCTAAAAATATTGTGTGTCTGTTTAAGCACAGTCATGTATAATTTTTCAAAGGGGACGTTTGAAGGTACCTTAATAACCTACAGCTTTCGAAGTAATACATTGTACTATACATTGAAAAAATACATCCTTAATGTAAATACGCTTCTATGCTTACATACACACACCTCAAACCACCATACAGTCTATGTTGCAGGGTACTTTGTACCACAGCTATCAATTCCATTTCCTTTTCCACTCGCAAATGGAGGGAGAGATAAAAATACCTATACGCATCCATACGAGCCCTGGTTTATGAACCTTTCTTTTGGCGATCCTTAAGGAGAAGTAAATTCCTCGCAATGGAATCGTTCTGCAGTCTGTCACTGATGCTGCTTCTCTAAACTTTCTCAATAGCACTTCATGGAAAAAACGTCTTCTTACCTCCAGGGTTTCCCATATGAGTTTACGCAGCATTTCCTTAATACTAGCGTGTTGATCGAACCTAGGGGTAACGAATCTAGCAGCATGGTTGTGAATTGCTTCTATGTCCCGGTCGTGATCGCAAACAGGAGAGCAGTACTCAAGAATGGAACGCAGATTAGATTAGATTAGATTAGTACTTTTTCTATAGATCATGAATACGACACTTCACAATGATCAGGAACGTGTCAAGTTAATAACAGGTTATACAAGATATTACATTACATAAAATATTACATGACTCTTAATATTTTTTTTGGGTGGAGTGGGGAAATTACCCACTTACTACATCCAGAAATTCATCTAATGAGTAGAAGGAGTTGCCATTAAGAAATTCTTTAAATTTCCTTTTAAATGCTATATGGCTATCTGTCAGACTTTTGATGCTACTAGGTAAGTGGCCAAAGACTTTTGTGGCAGCATAATTTACCCCCTTCTGAGCCAAAGTTAGATTTAACATTGAGTAGTGAAGATCATCCTTTCTCCTAGTGTTGTAGCCATATACACTTCTATTACTTTTGAATTCGTTCGGATTGTTAATAACAAATTTCATAAGATATATATATATATTGGGAGGCTACAGTGAAGATCCCTAGCTCTTTAAATAAGTGTCTGCACGATGATCTTGGATGAGCTCCAGCAATTATTCTGATTACACTTTTTTGTGCAATGAACACTCTTTTACTCAGTGATGAGTTACCCCAGAATATGATGCCATACGAAAGCAAGGAATGAAAATAGGCGTGGTAAGCTAATTTACCGAGATGTATATCGCCAAAATTTTCAATGAAACTAATAGCATAAGTAGCTGATCTCAAACTATTCAGCAGATCTTCAGTGTGTTTTTTCCAGTTCAACCACTCATCAATGCATAAACCTAGAAATATTGAATATTCTACCTTAGCTACCGATTTCTGATCGAAGTCTATATTTATTAATGGTGTCATTCCATTCATTGTGTGGAACTGTACATACTGTGTTATGTCAAAGTTTAATGAGAGCCTATTTGCAGAGAACCACTTAATGATTTTCTGAAAAATATCGTTTACGATTTCATCAGTTATTTCTTGTCTGTTGAGTGTGATAGCTATACTTGTATCATCGGCAAAAAGTACCAGCTTTGCATCTTCGTGAATATATAGAACGGCAAGTCATTAATATATATTAAGAACAGCAGAGGACCCAAGACCGAACCTTGCGGCACCCCATTCTTGATTGTTGCCCAGTTTGAGAAATCACCAGTTTTTTTGCATAAAGCAATGTTCTATAGGTGGTCTCCTTTATAGAACAGCTACACATTCCTAATATTCTGCCAAGAAACCGAAGTCGACCATTCATCTTTCCTGCAGCTGACTTTACTTGCTCTTTCGCTTTCATGTTGCTTTCCACAGTATGACTAGGCATTTAAAAAACGTGACTGTTCCAAGCATCTCACGTGTAATAGTGTACTCGTACATTACAGAATTGTTTTCCCTACTTATCTGCATTAACTTAGGTTTTTCCACATTTAGAACAAGCTGCAATTCATCACGCAAAATGGAAATTGTATCCAAATCATCTTGCAACCCCCTACAGTCGCTGAACGCTGACACTTTTCTCTAAACTACAGCGTTTTCAGCAACGTTGCAGAGTGCTGCTCGCCCTAGCCGTCAGATCGTTTATGAATATATAGAACAAGGCCGGACTTCTCATACTGGAGCATTTCTGATGATCTATTTTCCTGTTAAGATGGTTGGATAAAAATCCTGAGTCAAGATCGTAAAATTCATTTACTGATAGCTTCAGCTTGAAGTCTTCAAATCAATGAAAATGATTACGTAATTCATTGTGTACCAGCCATTAGTCATTATACATCGCCTAATGGCTGATACACATTGAATTAAGAAAAACTGATCTGGAGATGGCTTGTCAATCAGCTGAAACTAGTTATCAATAAAGAAATTTTGCTATCTTGAAAGAGCATTTTTATCCATACATTTTAACGTGACAGATGCCCTGGCTCCCAGTTTGATCATGTCAGCAACAACTTTTTGCTGTAAAGAACTCTCGCTGTCCAGTGTACCTTACTTGATCTTTATCACTTAAAATGTCTTCGGGCCACTCATGTAGGTGAAAACCCTGTCCAAATCTTTGGTCTTCCGTTAACAGTCGCCAGTGTGGTTCCGTGTGAAACCCTTACTGCAGACCTATGTTACTGCTTATAACCTAAAGCTCTGTACAAACGTTGAAGTTTCGTCAGTCTGTTAGTCTTCCATTGGCATCGAAAGTCTCCCACCACATCCTCGGGCTCACTGTGTGTCTCTTGCAGCCTTGTTCAGCTGCGGATCAGGCTGTTATATCGTTGGTCCGTCTGGCAAGGCCGCTCTTGGACGCCCATCAGCTCGCGCGCGGGCAGGCGCAGGAAGTGTAGGCTATCCGCTAGGCGCCAATTGCACTAGTTCTGTGCATGCGCCTACCTTTGCCCGAGTGTATTCGGCTACTGCAGCACGATCCCGTAGGCTACATGGCGGGCCAGGCGCTAGCTGTTTGCCGACCCCTGCCAGCCTGTACCCGTGGACGCTCTGCTGCCTGCTGGCGGACACTCGAGCTGTAACAGCCTGCTGCAGATGATGGCTCAGGAGTTCTGTAATAGTTCTAAATGAGTTATGACTGGGGCCTAATATATTCACGTAACGGTTTGTGACTTTTCACGACTGCACTTGCTTTCTAGCCTCTCACTTCTTGGAAAGAAACTTTGGATGATTCCGACAGGCAGCTGCACTTTCAAGAGAAGTGCTATTAGCGGGAGCAGGAAATGGCCGATTAGCATTTAGTATAAAGATAAATTAGGGTTTCCCAAACTTTACTCCGCAGGAAATCAGTAAGTCCTCTGCAAAACATTATTAATAAAACCATTTTTTTCAACATTCTGTCGATGCTAATTTTTTTTATTTTATTATTATTATTGTTATTATTATATGCTGCTTCTGTGCGCGAGATGCTGAATAGCACGGAAGTTACAATAATTTCGTGAAGCGGTTTGGGACTAGGGGAATGAGGAGCCAGTGGACAGTCCCCAAAGCTGTAGGTAACGAGTTGTTGGCGTTGTCCGCAGAGACGATGTTTCAAAATTGTGAAGGATATCAAGTTAACTTTTAATGACCGTAAGTATTCAATACAGGACGATTATAAAGCCCATGTTACCTGTTAGAAAACCAATATAGGCAATCGGTGAAAATAATCTAACACATGATACAGTACGTAACAGCAAACTCTTAAAGTATTTTTTACCTAATACCGACAAGTTTGTTTGGAAAACGACCGACAGGGGCGCCGCACACCACAGTTTCTTAAAGTGGTGACGAACCAGGCAGAGAAGGCAATATCTGTGCGAGAATTGGCCCCTTTATCGGTAGCGAGTGTACGACGTGTGTTCCGTGACAACTTTTAGAAGACACCAACACTTTACAACCGCATAACAAGTGGTATAAGAAATTCGATGAGGATGTTTGTTGGTGCGCTGCAAAAAGTTTGGGCAACTAAGCGTGTAAGAATAGGCAGTGGCCTGTGTATGGGACACGATGTTGCGAAGTCCCGCAATGTCTGCACTTCGAGCTAGTGCGATATAGAACATCCTGTATGGAAAATCCTGAGTAACCGATTAAGAGAGAAGCCGTATAAACCGCAGCTCCAGCAAGGTATAAGCCATGACGACAATCAAGTAGGCTGTGGAACATTGATTTTAGATTTCATGGGGTATAAAGTCCACGTTATATATCATACGAACTATGTTAATTAGTCATTTTATTTTTATCTAGAGACCTGGAGATGGTTCAATGAACTGTAACCCCTCATATTTAAAACAGAATTAAAGTAATCCACATAAATAATAAAAAATCTAAAAATTTTTTTGTTGTTTTGTTGATAAATAAAAAACACAATCTCAGACATATACTATTTACAAAAAATATTTAGTCACGTAGAGGTAGAAACATGTATGTACCTTTCATTGTTAACAAAATATGGAAGTATTGCTTGTATTTTTACTACATTTTTCAGACAACCTTCACACCTGAAATTTTCCTGTATGTATGACGTGCGTACAACAGCTGTTGGATAATGGCGATTTACTAAAAACAGGTAGCACAATAAAGAATAAGTTGAACACTTTCACATTTAAAAAATCTGTTTTGCAACAAGTGACTGTGTATCTCCTTCGTGGACATTATGTTAATTTTTGCAATCACTTTATTTGCATGATAGGCATTCAGAGAAAACTCCTCACACGTACCACTGGTTTTGATGAAAGACGGACTGCTGGCCACAGAAATGCGCCTCTGTGGGCTCACGCATCCACAAATTTTCCATCAAACTCACACTCTTGGCACGTGCTGAATAAAAACAACTGGTAAGGTCTGCACGCAACTCCCACCTGTCTTCCTTAGTACAATTCGAGTTACTTTACTGAAACCGAGGTACTTACCTTAGTGTCTTTTGCGTAGTAAAGTTTGCGGCCCTTGAGCTTGAAGTAGCGCCTCCGCCACCGCTGGAAGGACCACGTCTGCTTCATCAGGAAGCCTTCTTTCGTTGCCGCCTGCAACAGGGGAGAGAGAGCGCCGTCAGGTTACCACATCAACGAGCGGTCGCCAGGCAAGGCCAGCTCAGCGAAACAGCGCAGCTACGTTCTTCAACTCGAGCGCTTAATCACGTGCTTGCCGACAGAAATTGTTGAAATAAAAGTGCCGAATCCTCAAGTTTACTTCAAAGAGCAACACATGCGGTCCCTAATGCTTATGACTTCTCTGTAATTTATATTATTCTGAACTAGATAAAAAAATCACAATGGGAATCAGAGTGGTGGACAAATTGTAAAACTGATGCAACATGGTAATAACATAACGAAACTATTTTCTCTTAATTACGTGCCCTGTACGACTGCTAGAGGTTTTAACTCTCTCTTCACGAAGAAATACATTTAAGCGATTACCTCTCTGTTCCTTTGATGGTACATATAGTCAGTTTCGTTACATGTTGAGGTCTCCGAGCCATATTACCCTAACAGGCCGCTACAGTATAAAAAACTAATGGCGAAGGTCATTTTTTTTCTTTCGTCTACTGTAGCGATTAGCTGATGCTGGAGGTTTTATTTTTGCAGTTTCTTCCGATAGAATACTAAGAGTAAGCTGAGATAGTGGAGTTTCGAGTGTCAGTTGGTACTATCTGCTGTCTGAAGAAAAGAGAATTGAAGAATCAGCCTTCTGCGACTGACTGATAATACCACGGTAGTTGTTCGTTTCTATGCCTATAGACGACTACATTTTGATTATTTGGAATTCGCAGACGAGGAAAAATGAAAAGGGAAAATAATATGTGAACTGAGATAGGGGGAAAGGAATGAAAGGGGAACTTGCCTTGTAGAATTACGCGCAGATCATACGTTAATCATCGATAACACTTGGTTTAAGAACCAGGCAGCCTGTATACGTGAAAGAAACCAGCCACACTAGTAAGGCTACAGATCGATATATAATGGTAAGAGAAAGATTTCCAAATCAGATTTTAAAATGCAAGCTATTTCCAGCGAAAGATGTGAGGCCTGACGATGATTTACGCTCTATCAACTGCAGATTAAAAGCGAAGAAATTGCAAAACGGTGTAACATAGAGCAGACGGGACCTGATTAAACAGAAGGAACCAGAGATTGTTGAGAGTTTCAGAGAATGCATTAGGCAACATAGAACCTAAACTGGAAAGAAATACAACAGAGAATGAATGGGCAGATCTGAGATATGAAATAGGGAAGACGGTAGAGTATCACATAGATAAAAAAGAAGAGACCTAGTAGAAACCATGGGTAACACAGGAGACATTGAATATAACTCACTAAAGAAGAAAATAAAATGCGGTTCTGGCGCTGCAGTCCGGAACCGCAAGGTTGCTGCGGTCGCAGGTTCGAATCCTGCCTCGGGCATGGGTGTGTGTGATGTCCTTAGGTTAGTTAGGTTTAAGTAGTTCTAAGTTCTAGGGGACTTGTGACCTAAGATGTTGAGTCCCATAGTGCTCAGAGCCATTTGAACCATTTTTGAAGAAAATAAAGGCGACGGTGAACACAAACGTGGGAAAGAATGAAACTGACAAAGAGAGCGAAGTAGCTAAGCAGGAACTGCTAGACGACAAGAGCAAACCAGTAGAAACATGTATAACTAAACGAAAGATAGACGCCGACTGCTGGATAATGAGAGATATCTATAGAAATAAGAGAAACAGCTGCGTGACTATCAAGATCTCCGATGTCAATACACAGAGAATGGAAAGCTGGAAGCTGGAAGGAATATGTAAAGGGACTATTCAAAGGAAATTAACTCTAGTACAATGTTGTGGCAATGGAAGAGGAAATTCATGAAGATGAGTTGAGAAACATGATACTGCGACAAGAATGTGCAAGAGCACGGAAGACCTAAGTAAAAACAAGAACTCAGGAGTAGACGACATTCCCCCAGAGTTACTGAAATCCTTGGGAGAAACAGCCATGATAAAACCATTCCAAATGGTGTGCAATGTGTATGAGACCGGTGAAATACCCTCCGACTTCAGGAAGAATAGTAATTCCAGTTCAAGAGAAAGCACATGCTGACATTTGTTAATACAACCAAACCATCAGTTTAATAAGCCAAAGTTGCAAAATACTGACACTAATTATTTACAGAAGAATGAAAAAACACAGCCGACTTTAGGGAAGACCAGATTTGGTTCTGGAGGAATGTTGACACATGTGAGGCAATACTGATCTTACAGCTTATCCTACAATTTAGGTTTACAGCATTTGTAGATTCAGAGAGAGTTTTTGACGAAGTTGACGGAACTACATTCTGTCAAATTTGGAGGCAGCAGAGGTAGGAGTGTCTAGGGCCACTATGCACTAGCATCCGCCTTAAAGACCAAAATTTCCTTCAAGGACGAAGACAGGTGTCTGGACACTTCGGAATCAATTTAAGCCACTTTTCACCCTCCCAAAAAAATGTATTTTCCTTGCCTTGAGGTTCTAAGGACCCATAGAGTGGCCAAGAATGCTCCTAAAATGTAAGAATTGTAAATGAAGTTAAAATACCCTGGCCTAACTTACATTCAACAAGAGTAAACTTTCAAAGAGAGTCAGTCTTGAATACCTAACACCCCGCCTCTGGGCGGATGCTACTCATCCCATCGTCTTAGGACACTTTCGAAACACATCGTGAGGACCGACGCCCTTCATAGTTGTTCCCTCGGCGCAATCAGACTATATCCAGGACAGGCTTTTCTGCTGATAGGCTTGTGCTATTCAGGACAGTTTATTCGGACTTAGAATATTTTCCTTATAAATGTATTTGTCTGTGAATTTCAAATGGTTCAAATGGCTCTGAGCACTATGTGACTTAACTTCTGAGGTCATCAGTCGCCTAGAACTTAGAACTAATTAAACCTAACTAACCTAAGGACATCACACACATCCATGCCCGAGGCAGGATTCGAACCTGCGACCGTAGCGGTCACGCAGTTCCAGACTCAAGCGCCTAGAACCTCACGGCCACACCGGGCGGCTCTTTGAATATCCTAATTGTGTTATTTTGTCAGACTCTGGAATCCTCATACTGTCAAGTCTTTATACCTGTGAGAAGCTGTAATTGTGATTTTGTTATTATCGTCGAAGCAGACGTTTCTTTCTTTGTTCAATAAACTTCTGTAGGCTTTTATCACTGCTTTCCCTGTATCGGCACGAGCGACACATCAGTACTGACACACAGCTCCCACACCAGGCTTCATGGTGTGGTGATGTGGGGAGCCATCAGTTACAGCCTGCAGTAATATTTGGCGTTTCTGAAGGGTAAAGTAGCCAGTACTGGCTACATTCCACAGGCTGTCATGCTCGTTCTACTTTCACACTTCTTCGATGGGAAGGTGCCGTGTTTTTTAGCAGGACAATGCACGTCAACGTAAGCCTGATGTGACGCAAGAAGCTCTTCGTGGTGTCAAACAACTGCCCTGGCTTGCAAGACCACCAGATCTCTCGCCAACTGAACACGTGTTGGACATGATGAAGAGGGAACTTACTCGTTCTCCATAGCATGCAACAACCATTGCCGAATTGCAACAAAAGACGCAAGATGCATGGAACAAGCTATCGCAGGATGCCGTTCGGCACCTTTATTATCTTTCGCGTGTAACAATATATGCCATAGGTAATACACTGTGTATTGATGCAACCGTCTGGACACCCTTTACTGTGACATGTGGGTTTCATTTGGTCCGGATTTGTTATCATAGATTCTTACAATTATGATATACCAGTCACATTACATCTCAAAGAAATGGCCTTGTACTTGAGGGTGTTGCATTTTTTTCCGGCAGTGGATAAACACTCCGCAACAGCAATTACAAACCATTTGTTTCACAAGCTAAACCAGTAAATGGAATAGCAGGCTAGAACATTCTCCGCGACGACGGTCAGTAATCATTTCATGAATGACCAGCCTGCAAAAGGGACATCAAGAGAGTGTGCACTGTGTAGTAGAATGGAACACCCCCACTATAGCAAGTGTTTGTGCTTGATTTGTGGTATTGGACTTCGCATGATTAAAGAATAACTGTTTCGCAGATTACCACACAAAGGAAACACCTCTACTTTGCCATTCCGCTGTGAAACTACATGCAACAAAAATTGCATAAAACTCTTTTTTCGGGAAATACTTGTACTTGTGTTAATTTTTCATGTACTTGATTGTTCCTATACTAAGAAAATGGTAATTGTAACAGTGATTCAATTTGTACACATCTGCACATGCTACATCGTTTATGTCATATAAGGACATTAATACATTATGTCGCTTGTCCAGATACGCTGCTGTGTTTGATTATATTGTTTATTACTATAGATCTATTTCAGCCTAATTGCCACCTTCATGTTTTCTGAGAAAAATACATAGTTTGCTACAATATTTCAAACTTTAAGTAGATAATTTGACCTATTAAAGAATTATAGTTTTCTTCTCAGGTGATCTTGATAACCATATGACATCGATGTTCCAGTTGCTGTCACGCAGTTGTGTTAGTGTAATTGTCGAATTATGGGAGTTTATTTCATAATGACGTTTAGTGACAGCTGTATTAACAGTTGAGTCAGTAGCATTACAACGTTACAGGCTGTTTCCTCTGTGCTCTTGTCAGCTATATTACATTGTTTATGTGATTCTACGCTCATATGTAATTTATTCCTATCGTTTTTTTTATAGAATTAGTTATATGCAAGGTTTGTAACAATTTCTTGATGTTGTTTTCGTAAAAGCCTGCTTTCCGGTGGTTACTTTTAATTTCGTGGTAACACGCTCTCTGATGTGTTTGTAGATTTTGTTTTTCTACTTGTCTCTTGTTCGGAAGGACAATTTCAATAAAATTTACTGTGCAATGTTTGTGTTTCAATTTGATCTGTTCATTTAGGATCTCTTGATGGTTAGTCTGTGTGTGAATGTATTTTGATTCCTTCAAGAATACTCATTTGTGGTCCTCTTTGTGTAGTGCTATTATTAAACGATTAATAAACCTGCATTTGGAGCATACAAAAAGAAATACAAATCCTAAAATGTATTTCAGGACGAAATGATTTTGATCAAACAATGTCACATACTCATATTATAAACGCACAAAGCCTATACAATCCACCACAGATAAGGAAATAGCGCTGACAAGAGAATTACCCATGAAACACCCGCTACCTATTTAGGAACGACATCTCACACATTAACGCATTACTAGACTACACTTACATGAAATCTGCATACCAGAAACGACCCAATCTTTGAACAATACTATACTCCGGACTAACAAAACCAGCCACATATATAGACCCGGTATTGTATAAAATAATATATAATAAATTATATGTAGATCAAACTGGACGAAATTTTAACATTCGATGACGAGAACACGTTAGAGATAGCGACAGTAACCCATCAACTTCCTTCCACCTTTTCCAAACAGAACGACACACTGCGAACGATACACAACGGGCCGTCGAAATTTTACACACAATGCTCAAAAACGGCCACTAATGACTGTTCGTGAAGAAACATTACATAGACAATGTTACTGAAATTATCCTCCTAGTATAAAAAACAAAATCTACGAACATATCAGAGCTAATGTCATCACGAAAATAAAACAACATCATGAAATTGTCACAAGCCTTGCACAGCACAAATATCTGGGATAATCAGTTTCATAAAAAACAAAAGGATTAAATTACATAAGACCTTAGACCCACATGAACAAAAATCATACCAATACCACACCTAGGTGATGATGATCGTACAAGCGTATCATACAGCTGACAAAAACAAAAGTGTGACCCAGAGAATACCAAAAACGCAAACAGCCAGTAACGATGCAACATTGCTGACTCAACTGTCAATATAGCTGCCATGAACCGTCATTATGAAATAAACTTTCATAATTCGACAACTACATAAATAAGTGATCGAACAAAAAATTTAACATCTACTATAGCTCCAACAGCATCAAAGGAGCAAATATATGCAATCGTGTGACATCAACTGAGACACTGATGTTATATGGATATCAAGACCACCTGATGTACATTGTTGTTGTTGTTGTCTTCAGTCCAGAGACGGGTTTGATGTAGCTCTCCATGCTACTCTATCCTGTGCAAGGTTCTTCATCTCCCAGTACCTACTCCAACCTACATCCTTCTGAATCTGTTCAGTGTATTCATATCTTGGTCTCCCTCTGCGATTTTTACCCTCCACGCTGCCCTCCAATACTAAATTGGTGATTCCTTGATGCCTCAGAATATGCCCTACAAACCGATCTCTTATTCTAGTCAACTTGTGCCACAAATTTCTCTGCTCTCCAATTCTATTCAATACCTCCCCATAAGTTATGTGATCTACCGATCTAATCTTCAGCATTCATCTCTAGAACCACATTTCGATAGCTTATATTCTCTTCTTGTCCAAACTATTTATCATCCATGTTTCACTTCCATACATGGCTACACTCCATACAACTACTTTCAGAAACGACTTCCTGACACTTAAATCAATACTCGATGTTAACAAATTTCTCTTCTTCAGAAACGCTTTCCTTGCCATTGCCAGTCTACATTTTATATCCTCTCTACTTCGACCATCATCAGTTATTTTGCTCCCCAAATAGCAAAACTCCTTTACTACGTTGAGTGACTCATTTCCTAATCTAATCCCCGCAGCATTACCCGATTTAATTCGACTACATTCTATTATTCTCGATTTGCTTTTGTTGATGTTCATCTTATATCCTCCTTTCAAGACCATGTCCACTCCGTTCAGCTGCTCTTCCAGGTCCTTTGCTGTCTCTGAGGTTCGCCGATGACATTGTAATTCTGTCAAAGTTTTTATTTCTTCTCCGTGGATTTTAATTCCTACTCTGAATTTTTCTTTTGTTTCCCTTACTGCTTGTTCAATATACAGATTGAATAACATCGGGGATAGGCAACAACCCTGTCTCACTCCCTTCCCAATCACTGCTTCCCTTTCATGCCCCTCGACTCTTATTTCTGTACAAATTGTAAATAGCCTTTCGCTCCCTGTATTTTACCCGTCCCACCTTCAGAATTTGAAAGGGAGTATTCCAGTCAACATTGTCAAAAGCTTTCTCTAAGTCTACAAATGCTAGAAACGTAGGTTTGCCTTTCCTTAATCTATTTTCTAAGATAGATCGTAGGGTCAGTACTGCCTCACGTGTTCCAACAATTCTACGGAATCCAAACTGATGTACGTAGAAAACCATAATTCTGTAATAGGTTAAATAATCTATGTAAAAACTTGAATTATAATATTGTATATAATACAATAATGATTCTATTGCTGGTAAACTGACAACTGGCAAATACATCCCATGGTCACTCCCCCCTACACCCCCCCCCCCCTCTCTCTCTCTCTCTCTCTCTCTCTCTCTCTCTCTCTCTCTCTCTCCCTCTCTCTTTCTTCCTCTCTGACACACACATAAAAACACACACACACACACACACACACACACAAACAGCGCGAAGATGGGGTCACAGAGAGAGAAAAGCTGTGCACGGCTGCCAAGATACAGGAGACCTGCGGCCATACACATGCAAGAGCGTAAGATGTGAGGAGAGAAATGGGGGAAGCGCTTCAACAAAAGCGCCCTTAAGCCGCGTTGAAGACAACGAAAGCCCCGACGGCCCGGAATCAGTAAAGAAGAGGATAAGCTCGCACTTTAGAGACAGAGGGCCATCCCAGGAGACTTCCTTATCTCTGACCGCCCGCATTGTGGACCGAAGAGCGATCGCCCTTTCTCTCTCCTTGGAAGGAATCGCAGCTGCTGGCGGATGACGCGGGACGGATAAGAGGAAGCTTCAGTTCTGGGCGGCGCGCACCCGAAGAAGATTCGCACACTCTTGGAGAACCTCCCTCCATCCAGTGTGAGAAAAACTAAATACACGAGGTCTATTAAATGACTATTTTTTGTTATATTACCATTCATCTTGAAACGTCCCCTTTAGAAAATTATAAATGGTAGTGCTGGTAAACCTCTTACGGTATTTGATTTTCAAACAGCTGAGCAAAACTGAACGTACTCAGACGTTTCTCTCTTTATTTATTCTGATCATCACTAAACTGACAAACAATATTTTTAACGCAACGCAATCTGACTTTCAATAGTCCCTACAAAAGAATGGCCCTGACTAACAATAACCTATACCTTTCATGAATCACTTACCTCACAATAATCTCCGTTAGGCGAATTACTGCAATACAGCGAGCGCCAATACTGCCAGATAAGTAAAAGACTCTTACTACGGAAGGCACTAACTACTGATGGGCATAGTTAGAAAATGAAAGATTTTGATAGAGAACAAACAATGTTGTTGTTGTTGTGGTCTTCAGTCCTGAGACTGGTTTGATGCAGCTCTCCATGCTACTCTATCCTGTGCAAGCTTCTTCATCTCCCAGTACCTACTGCAGCCTACATCCTTCTGAATCTGCTTAGTGTATTCATCTCTTAGTCTCCCTCTACGATTTTTACCCTCCACGCTGCCCTCCAGTACTAAACTGGCGATTCCTTGATGCCTCAGAACACGTCCTACCAACCGATCCCTTCTTCTGGTCACATTGTGCCACAAACTCCTCTTCTCCCCAATTCCATTCAATACCTCCTCATTAGTTGTGTGATCTACCCGTCTAATCTTCAGCATTCTTCTGTAAGTTTGTAATACAAACAATGTATTTACCTTAATAATGTTCAAAAGTCATCATATACATATCTATCGATTCATGACATCCGGTCTTACAAATTTCCTTTTTCTGACGGACACACGTTCAAATCGTCCGTTCTTAGAACTGGCATCTCTCTCTCCACATCCATCACTGCTGGCCGCTCACCTCTCAACTGCACAACGCTACGCGCTGTTCACACCCAACTGCCCAGCACTACAATAGCGAATATTTCAACAATGCCAACCAGCCACAGACTGCACGCAGCACAGTCAGTGATTTTCATACAGAGCACTACGTGGCGTTACCAACATAAAAACATAAACAGTCTACTTACAATCTTATAATGGCACGTCCAGACTTGTCATGTCTAAACCAGTCGCGAGTTTCTTGGCACTCCTTAACGACGCTTAAACTCCACAGACGTGATTTCAGTTGCTGAATCGCACTGCAAGTTGTCTAAAAAGATCTCCAAAACGGATATTTTCTAAGAGGGAACTTCAAAATGTAAGTTACACATTATTATGGGGGGGGCCAGGTAAATCTTACTGAATGCTGAACTACACTTCAAAGTGACCCTGGTGCATGACACTATTCTTGAGGATAGTATCTGTTAACAAAGGATGGAACTTTATAGCAATCGTTCGATTCCTCGACGACAGAAACCCGTTCGTTGGTCGCGGAACCATTCGGGAACCACGGTATGAACGTCCTCAGTGTCGGAAAATCAGCGGCTACTACGAATCAGTTCCTCGACTGTCTGCGTGTGTTTTTCCGAATTACGATGCAAAGGTCGTTCGCAATTGTATACATGCCCAAAAGAACAGGCACTGTAGCGTCTATAGCCGTTATGAGATTCATGAAATGTATTCGATACTGCGAATATGGACAACCATCAGTTGTAGAATGGAATCACGTCAATGAAAATTTGTGCCGGACCGGGACGCGAACACGAATTTCAAGCTTACCGCGAGCGGTCGCCTTACCGTTTGGCTACCCGTGCACGACTCATGGCCAAACCGAAACTTCCGCATGTCGTCAACTAACTGTCTACAACCTGTACTCGTACATCCACTATGTATATTTCTGTTCACGTGATACATTTTACTTGAAAGTCGCTCGCACGGTAATGGCGGATAAATACGATATCACACGCGTGTCCAAAGGAATCAAGTTATTGTCAGGTCTTCAGCCGGATCAAACTGTTATCCGTGCAGAATACTTCCGCTGTCCACCTGGCCGCCATCGTCAGGTGAGAAAACCTAAGCTGCTCTCGCCGATAACTGATTCAAACGAACGACAGAGCCTTATATGCAGTGAAAATACAAAAGCGCATGCTCTGAGACAATGTTCAAGCGCTCAAACGTTGCTGCTGCCCCTGGCGCAAGAAGAGTTGCATTGCCTCCAGTGGTGAATACTGTCGAAAAACGATACCTCGTTAAAAATTATTACTCGTAGCCGACTGATTCAGATACCGTTGTTCTTTCGTATCTGATAAAACAGGATTCCACGTTTTACTTAGCGGGTACCCATTATCACGGTTAATACGAGGGTAACCCCAAAAGTAAGGTCTCCTATTTTTATAAGTACATAGACCTGTTTATTTCTACACTCCTGGAAATGGAAAAACGAACACATTGACACCGGTGTGTCAGACCCACCATACTTGCTCCGGACACTGCGAGAGGGCTGTACAAGCAATGATCACACGCACGGCACAGCGGACACACCAGGAACCGCGGTGTTGGCCGTCGAATGGCGCTAGCTGCGCAGCATTTGTGCACCGCCGCCGTCAGTGTCAGCCAGTTTGCCGTGGCATACGGAGCTCCATCGCAGTCTTTAACAACTGGTAGCATGCCGCGACAGCGTGGACGTGAACCGTATGTGCAGTTGACGGACTTTGAGCGAGGGCGTATAGTGGGCATGCGGGAGGCCGGGTGGACGTACCGCCGAATTGCTCAACACGTGGGGCGTCAGGTCTCCACAGTACATCGATGTTGTCGCCAGTGGTCGGCGGAAGGTGCACGTGCCCGTCGACCTGGGACCGGACCGCAGCGACGCACGGATGCACGCCAAGACCGTAGGATCCTACGCAGTGCCGTAGGGGACCGCACCGCCACTTCCCAGCAAATTAGGGACACTGTTTCTCCTGGGGTATCGGCGAGGACCATTCGCAACCGTCTCCATGAAGCTGGGCTACGGTCCCGCACATCGTTAGACCGTCTTCCGCTCACGCCCCAACATCGTGCAGCCCGCCTCCAGTGGTGTCGCGACAGGCGTGAATGGAGGGACGAATGGAGACGTGTCGTCTTCAGCGATGAGAGTCGCTTCTGCCTTGGTGCCAATGATGGTCGTATGCGTGTTTGGCGCCGTGCAGGTGAGCGCCACAATCAGGACTGCATAGACCGAGGCACACAGGGCCAACACCCGGCATCATGGTGTGGGGAGCGATCTCCTACACTGGCCGTACACCACTGGTGATCGTCGAGGGGACACTGAATAGTGCACGGTACATCCAAACCGTCATCGAACCCATCGTTCTACCATTTCTAGACCGGCAAGGGAACTTGCTGTTCCAACAGGACAATGCACGTCCGCATGTATCCCGTGCCACCCAACGTGCTCTAGAAGGTGTAAGTCAACTACCCTGGCCAGCAAGATCTCCGGATCTGTCCCCCATTGAGCATGTTTGGGACTGGATGAAGCGTCGTCTCACGCGGTCTGCACGTCCAGCACGAACGCTGGTCCAACTGAGGCGCCAGGTGGAAATGGCATGGCAAGCCGTTCCACAGGACTACATCCAGCATCTCTACGATCGTCTCCATGGGAGAACAGCAGCCTGCATTGCTGCGAAAGGTGGATATACACTGTACTAGTGCCGACATTGTGCATGCTCTGTTGCCTGTGTCTATGTGCCTGTGGTTCTGTCAGTGTGATCATGTGATGCATCTGACCCCAGGAATGTGTCAATAAAGTTTCCCCTTCCTGGGACAATGAATTCACGGTGTTCTTATTTCAATTTCCAGGAGTGTACAATAGTTTACATCAGTTTACAGCTTGAACATTTGGCTATATTTTGACATAATCACCACTTCTGTCGATGCATTATTGTAGATGCTGTGGCAGTTTTTGTATGCCCACGTCATACCAGCTCGCCGCCATGCTGTTCTGAAAGTTATGAACCTCTTCTTTCACCTCGTCGTCGGAACTGAATCGCTTTCCGGCTGCGGCTGCGGAAGAGATCCTCGGAGATGAAGCGTCGAACTCCCAGTTTTCGTCTCCGTTTGCGGGAGACGAAAAGTTAGGGAGAAGTTTTGCATATCGACCACGATCTCTCTGGTGGAAGTTTTAAATGAAGAAATTTATTCTGTGTTAGCACTTCACGCTCCATGTGCAATATCTTTTGCATGTGCAACAGCATTGTATCCTCTTTGGCGACGATGGTTAAAGTCTGATCATAGCCTGTAAGCCTAAAATCGGATAATGAAATAAATTTATATTGTAGAACATCCATAATTTAGTGTTTTCATTTCTTCTTGTTGCGTTGAAAGCCATCTAGGGACCCCATTCCAATATCAATATTTAATCCTTCGTTATTCTTCACTTTTCTTCCATTGTTGTGTTTCTTTTTCTTGTCTTCAGATCTCTTTGTGCCAGTTTTCTTTTCCCTCCTGCTTAGAAGCCCTGGTTTAAAACATTTGCCCTAAAAATTTCTTTCGAATAATTCCTCTTCTCTTATGTCATTGCTTTCCAAGTCGTTACTAAGGTCTTGGATCCAGATGCTCCTTAACTTCTTTACCGTAACGTATCTTAAGATCTGCTTGGTGAGTCAGTTGACATCCATTCTGTAATTATGTACAAAAAGAAGCAATCTCGTTTTTATATATTTTCTATGTTCTTTAAAATTTCTTAGTTACTTCATAATTTCCAAAATGCCGTATTTTCTGATAATGCAGAATGTTCCGAATATTTTGCTAATATTTCTAACTTAGTAAGCTTCCAGTGCAATACCATACATTCTTTAACACACAGGCATTCTGGTTTAAATACTGCGTTGTAGTACTTTCTTTAAGTTTTTTAGATAAGCACTTTAGTTATAGGTATTCTAGATCCTTCCACAATATTACAGAAAGACTTGGCAAGAATGTAGTTATGGTGCATGATTTCTGGCAGCGGTGGACACGAGAATGTACGCTCACAAGAAGACCGGGCTAAGAAGGCTACGAGAAGGGAATACCGTCGTGTGCTGTTGGCACCACAGTGACAACGGTCTGTTACAGATCGGTTACTTCAAGGACAGCTTCCAGTCGGACGCCCTGCAGCGTGCATTCCACTGGCCCCGAGCCACCGCCATTTACGACTTCAGTGGTTCCAAGTGACAGCTCACTGGAGGGCAGGGTGGTGGTCTGTTTTGTTTTCTGATGAAAGCTCGTTCTGCCTCGGTGTCAGTTACGGCCATGTGCTGGCAGGGAGGAGGCCAGTTCAGTGGCCTGGAACCAACCTGACTGCGTGCTATACACACTGGACCTACAGATAGGGTTATGGTCTGGGATGCGAGTAAGTATTACAGCAGAAGCAGTCTCGTGATTATCCTATGCTCCCTGACTGCAATACGTCAGTCTGGTGATTTGACCTGTTGTAATGTCATTCATGAACAAAATTCTATGGGGTGTTCTCCAACAGAATAACGCTTGCCCAATACCGCTGTTGTAACTAAACATGCTCTACAGAGTGTCGACATGTTGCCTTGGCTTGCTCAATCATCAAATCCGTCCCCAATCGAGTACGTATGTGACACCATTGGACGACAACTCCAGCGCCATCCACAACCAATAGTAATCGTTGCTGTATTGATTGAACAAGAGAAACAGGCATGGAACTCCGTCCCACTAACTGACATCCGGCACCTTTACGACACAATGCATGCACATTTGCATGCTGGTATTCAACATTCTGGCTGTCATATCGGTTACTAATGTAGCAGAATTTCACATTGGCGGTCTCTTCCAGGAGATTGACTGTATCTATCAGGCTGTCAGAAAATGCGTCAAAGTCATTCGCAAATGCTAGGCAATTTACTGCACTACGTTTGTTCTTTCACCCTATCACGAATGGCGATATTTTGGAGTGTTTCGGTTTTTCATTTATAATTATAAAATGTAATAATAACTAACGATTTCGTGCTGTTCCGTGGTCTGGTGCAAGTTTTTAATCGGACGCCACTTCGGCATTTGCGTCCCTAACCTACTCCAGTTATCCAACTGGGGATAGGGAACCTAGATTTTAATGAGGAATCCGAACCACGAGCCTTATCTGGCGACTCTGCAAGTAGTTGAGAGGTGAAGGTTAAAACGCAGACTGAATAATCCAAGGTCCGACCGAGATTCGGTCCTGCGACCACTTGGCTTTCACTCAAGCGCTTTGCCGCCTATTTTTCCTTTTCGACATTTCGGTCTTTAATTTTACTAACTGAATCATTGTTGAAGGTAATTCCCTACTATAACACAGGATCTAAAAGTGATTCAAATGGCTCTGAGCACAATGGGACTTAACTTCTGAGGTCATCAGTCCCCTAGAGCTTAGAACTACTTAAACCTAACTAACCTAGGGACATCACACACACCCATGCCCGAGGCAGGATTCGAACCTGCGACCGTAGCGGTCGGGCGGTTCCAGACTGTAGCGCCTAGAACCACTCGGCCACCCCGGCCGGCCGAACACAGGATCTACATCACCACATAACTGCAATTAACTGGGAGGTTATTTTCAACAAAAACCAATGAGGAACAAGAGAGAAACGTATTTACAGTATAATGTACATTATAAGGGAAGGAGGGGGAGAGGAGAACAGTCGGGGGTATAGATCCGTCCATTGGGAAGCGCGAGAGCAGGAAGGGCACAGTGCCTCCAGACCTCTCCACAGTCGGATGCATAGGTGGGGAGTGGATGTGGTAGTTAGTGTGGAGTGGGGGAGACTTTCTTTTCTTTAATCTCTAATCCGTTGACGGAGGCAGGGGGAGGGTGAATTTTTATGATGCTACCTTATGTGTCAGCCTCGTTCGTCAGGTGGGTAAGATGCGCTCGCCTTGTGGCGTCCTCAGAAGGAGGGGACGAGAGATGCAAATGCAGTGAGAAGAGTGGGTGAGGTGAGTTGTAAGGGGATGTGGGAAAAGGCCCATTAGGCCCAACTGGGCGGGGAAGACTACACCATCAGGCCCGACTATTATACTGGTGTCCAAAATTAAAGCTACAAACGAAAATTTTGCAAGGTTGCATTTTTTCCCACAACACAGTATAAACAGGTGATAATACAGTAGAAAAAATGTAAGAAATAGAGAATGTAAACAACTGCAAAATGCACAACGGTAGAAAAAAATCTCTGCATGTCCATCTCTCTAGCGATGGTTGAGCGACTCGGTTGTTCGATAGAGGATGTGAAATTAAACCCCTTTCAGCCGTAAATTTTCAAACTTATTTTATTGGGCAACCAGTTTCAGCGTTTTAATACGCCATCTACAGGCCGCTGACCGACGAGTAGGAATAATAAACCTCACTTGAGATCAAAACAGGGACCAGAAATACTGGCATCAGTAGAAATTTGCTGCGGTGACCACTTCAACCATCACCTGCCGAGTCGGCAGGTGATGGTTGAAGTGGTCACCGCAAAAAATATCTACTAATACCAGTATTTCTGGCCCCTGTTTTGATCACGTCGGCCAGGGGCCTGAAGATGCCGAATTAAAACGCTGAAACTGGTTATCCAATAAAATAAGACAATGGAACAGAGCGAGATGTGCAGTGGTTAGGACACTGGAGTCGCATTCGGAGGATGATGGTTCAAACACACGTCTGGCCATTTAGATTTAGGTTTTCCGTGATTTCTGTAAATCGCTCCAGGCAAATGCCGGTATGGCTCTCTGAAAGGACACAGTCGATTTCCTTCCCCATCCTTTACAGAATCCGAGCTTGTGTTCCGTCTCTAAGGACCTCGATGTCGATGGGACATTAAACCTAATCTTCCGTCCTTGGTGGATGCTAAAGTGATGCAGCCCATCTGCCTATTGAATCACAGATATGCTCTATGGGATTAAAATCGGGAGAGCTAGTAGGCCACGCCATGCGCCCAGTATCTTCCATTTCCAAGAAAACATCAACCACCTATGACCTATAAGGACGAGAACTATCGTCCGTCGGTACGAAGTCTCGGTCCACGGCACCTTGCAATAACCGCACATTAGAGCCCAAGATCTCATCAAGATACATGAGAACAGTTAAGCCTTGCCGATTCACCCGTAAAATTTCATTAACAGGTGTTCAAGTGGTCAATATAGTCCCTACCCAGGGCTATCCCTCGATATCGGTCTCTTTCCACAATGTTTGGGTCCCTAAATCGTATCCCAAGTTCCCTCTAGATACGAATCCATCGAGAATCGCTCCCCACCCCAAATCGGTACTCATGTGTGAAAAGAACATAGGCCCAGTGACAGGTTGACGACTCCACTCTAGACCTCACTTCTGTGAAGACGCATCAAAGTTATACAAACAGCAGGTCTCCGACAATAAAGGCCACTGTGCGAAAACCTTCTGTACACTGCTTGCTTCGATACAACACGTCCACAGAATGCTGCGAGGTCAGATGTCTTCACAGGCAAATAACGGTGCTCTGTTTCTGATATCACACGTGGTTGACTCTCCCCCGTGTTCGAGATACAGTTTTCTTCTCTGTAAACTGTTGCCACATCCAGGAAACAACAGAACGACTCACATTAAGCAATCTGGCCACATCAGTATGCAACTGTCCTGTTTCTGTTCTTCCTATGGCTCTCCACCGCAGAGATTGTGGTAGTCATCCTGTCTGTGCCATACAGCATCGCCCATGACTATACACACAGCGACGATGTCGGACTACCTGGCAAACACCGCCCCGTTTGATAGATGCCCTGACGCATCGTTGCCCGTTGATCGGAATGCCGTCTTCCATGCAGAACGTGGTGGTACGGGCAAGTGTTGCAGTTTGTATGATTAATCCTGAATTAGACACAAGACGGGGAAATTGTGGTTTGTTACATCAATTTTGGGATCCAGTGTATATTACACTACTGGCCATTAAAATTGCTACACCACGAAGATGACGCGCTTCAGACGCGAAATTTAACCGACAGGAAGAAGATGCTGTAATATGCAAATGATTAGCTTTTCAGAGTATCCACACAAGGTCGACGCCCGTGGCGACACCTACAACGTGCTGACATGAGGAAAGTTTCCAACAGATTTCTCATACACAAACAGCAATTGACCGGCGTTGCCTGATGAAACGTTGTTGTGATGCCTCGTGGAAGGAGGAGAAATGCGTACCGTCACGATTCCGACTTCGATAAAGGGCGGATTGTAGCCTATCGCGATTGCGGTTTATCGTATCGCGACACTGCTGCTCGCGTTGGCCGAGATCCAATGAATGTTAGCAGAATATGGAATCGGTGGGTTCAGGATGGTAATACGGAACGCCGTGCTGGATCCCAACGGCCTCCTATCACTAGCAGTCGAATTGAGAGGCATCTTATCCGCGTGGGTGTAACGGATCGTACAGCCACGCCTCGATCCCTGAGTCAGCAGATGGGGACGTTTACAAGACAACAACCATCTGCACGAGCAGTTCGACGACGTTTGCAGCACCATGGACTATCAGCTCGGAGACCACGGCAGCGGTTACCCTTGACGCTGCATCACAGCCAGGAGCGCCTGCGATGGTGTACTGAGCGACGAACCTGGGTGCAGGAATGGCAAAACGTCGTTTTTTCGGATGGATCCAGGTTCTGTTTACGGCATCATGATGGTCGAATTCGTGTTTGCCGACATCGCGGTGAACGCACATAGGAAGCATGTATTCGTCATCGCCATACTGGCTGTCACCCGGCGTGATGGTATGGGGTGCCACTGGTTACATGTCTCGGTAACCTCTTGTTCTCACTGACTGCACTTTGAACGGTGGACGTTACATATCTGATGTGTTACGACCCGTGACTCTACCCTTCATTCGATCCCTGCGAAACCCTACATTTCAGCAGGATAATGCACGACCGCATGTTGCAGGTCCTGTACAGGCCTTTCTGGATACAGAAAATATTCAACTGCTGCCCTGGGGAGCACATTCTCCAGATGTCTCACCAACTGAAAACGCCTGGTCAATGGTGGCCGAGCAACTGGCTCGTCACAATACGCCAGTCACTACTCTTGATGAACTGTGGTATCGTGTTGAAGCTGCATGGGCACCTATACCTGAACACGCCATCGAAGCTCTGTTTGACTCAATGCCCAGGTGTATCGAGGCAGTTATTACGGCCAGAGGTGGTTTTTCTGGGTACTGATTTCTCAGGATCTGTGCACTCAAATTGCGTGAAAATGTAATCACATGTCAGTTCTAGTATAATATATTAGTCCAATGAATACCCGTTTATCAACTGCATTTATTCTTGGTGTAGCAATTGCAATGGCGCCGGCCTAAGTGGCCGTGCGGTTCTAGGCGCTGCAGTCTGGAACCGCGAGACTGCTACGGTCGCAGATTTGAATCCTGCCTCGGGCATTGATGTGTGTGATGTCCTTAGGTTAGTTAGGTTTAACTAGTTCTAAGTTCTAGGGGGCTAATGACCTCAGAAGTTGAGTCCCATCGTGCTCAGAGCCATTTGAACCATTTTGAATTTTAATGGCCAATAGTGTAATTTGCGTGAGGATCGATCCCCATGGAGGCGTACGGCGGAGGAAGTGTTGCGTTACTACTGTAGTAGCTGACGGGATGTGTCGCCCGAAATACGCATCGTTCAGGTGGCAGCGCAATCCAACTGGCCTGCTCATCAGCAAGGAGGGTGGGGAGGGAAGGATAGGAGGGGGCGGGGGGTGGCACGGAGGGCGAAGCGGAGTCCCGCTGATTGATGGCGCCGGCGTATTTATTAGCGGCGTCCCGGCTGCGCGCAATTCATCACTCTGGCGTGAGGGAGGTGGCTGTGGGAGGGGTTTGGGAGGGGGGGGGTGAGCGGTGGCCACCGCGAGCATCCCCTCTCAGCGCACTCTCCCAGGCCCGCGGTGTCGCCGGCTCCGGCGCTCCGCTCACTTACCGAGTTGTCGTGTCACACTGGTCGCATTTTCTCTAATTACAGCCTACCGAGCTACCCATTCACAGCGCTGCGGCACTACACTTCGTCCATCAGCAGCCGAGGACGCAGCATCTACACGGAAAAAAATTGTCCGTACTGGGGACGCGGTGTTGCAATAAAAACGGGTGAATCACCAACTGTCAGAGAGGTTCGATGAACATTCGCAAGAAGCCTACATCCGCTGATCAACACGATGTTACACTACTGACCATTAAAATTGCTACACCAAGAAGACATACACATGATAAACGGGTATTCATTAGACAAATATATTATACTAGAAGTGACATGTGATTACCTTTTCACGCAATTTGGGTGCATAGATCCTGAGAAATCAGTAGCCAGAGCAACCACCTCTGGCCGTAATAACGGCCTTGATACGCCTGGGCATTGAGTCAGACATAGCTTGGATGGCGTGTACAGGTACAGCTGCCCATGCAGCTTCAACACGATACCACAGTTCATCAAGACTAGTGACTGGCGTATTGTGACGAGCCAGTTGCTCGGTCACCATTGACCAGACGTTTTCAATTGGTGAGAGATCTGGAGAATATGCTGGCCAGGGCAGCAGTCGAATATTTTCTGTATCCAGAAAGGCCCGTGCAGGACCTGCAACATGCGGTAGTGCATTATCCTGTTGAAATGTAGGGTTTCGCAGGGATCGAATGAAGGGTAGAGTCACGGGTCGTAACACATCTGAAATGTAACGTCCACTGTTCAAAGTGCCGTCAATGCGAACAAGAGGTGACCGAGACGGGTAACCAATGGCACCCCATACCATCACGCCGGGTGTCAGCCAGTATGGCGATGACGAATACATGCTTCCAATGTGCGTCCACCGCGATGTCGGCAAACACGGATTCGACCATCATGATGCCGTAAACAGAACCTGGATCCATCCGAAAAAACGACGTTTTGCCATTCCTGCACCCAGGTTCGTCGTTCAGTACAACATCGCAGGCGCTCCTGCCTGTGATGCAGCGTCAAGGGTAACCGCAGCCGTGGTCTCCGAGCTGATAGTCCATGATGCTGCAAACGTCGTCGAACTGTTCGTGCAGATGGTTGTTGTCTTGTAAACGTCCCCATCTGCTGACTCAGGGATCGAGGCGTGGCTGCACGATCCGTTACACCCACGCGGATAAGATGCCTCTCAATTCGACTGCTAGTGATAGGAGGCCGTTGGGATCCAGCACGGCGTTCCGTATTACCATCCTGAACCCACCGATTCCATATTCTGCTAACAGTCATTGGATCTCGACCAACGCGTGCAGCAATGTCGCGATACGATAAACAGCAATCGCGATAGGCTACAATCCGCCCTTTATCAAAGTCGGAAATGTTATGGTACGCATTTCTCCTCCTTACACGAGGCATCACAGCAACGTTTCACCAGGCAACGCCGATCAATTGCTGTTTCTGTATGAAAAATCGGTTCGAAACTTTCCTCATGTCAGCACGTTGTAGGTGTCGCCACCGGCGCCCGCCAACCTTGTGTTAATGCTCTGAAAAGCTAATCATTTGCATATTACATCATCTTCTTGCTGTCGGTTAAATTTAGCGTCAGTAGCACGTCAGCAATTTTAACGGCCAGTAGTGTATAATTAGGTTGGTATAAAAGTTCGCAGCGTTTTTGTTTCTTGGTATTCTGGTTGCTATGGATTTATTAATCGATTGTCAGTTCCTATTTGCAGTTCACTGTTGCTATTTGAGTCTACATATTGTCATTTTGTCAATTAGAGATAGTGAGTGGAGCCGTGGATGCTTGAAAATGGAGTGACAAGTGATAAATCGGAACATTTCCTACATATTCTTCTACCTGAGTTCAGTGGATGGGTGGCAGCAGTGGAACAGCCAGAAAGATTTGCGCCGTGCTGGCGATAATGCTACTGGACAGAGCACGGCAAGGAAATGGTTTTGTGTTTGTTTTAAGAAGTATCGTTTTGACATTAGTGACTCTTCACGTTCATAAATAGATTCGGAGTTTGATAAACGTAGCTTAAACCCATCAGTCCACAATTATCCACGTCAGTGTACTCGAGAACTGGGAAATGTGGTGAACCGTGATCATTCCACCATCGTGCGACATTTCCATTCAGTGGGGAAAGTTCAAAAATCGAGTGTCTGAGTACCGCACCCTCTAAGCCAAAATCACAAAATCATCAGGTGGCCACATGTGCATCTTTGCTTGTTCGTCATCAGGTGCCTCGTGAACGACAGAATTCCCATCCTGTATCGCTACAGGGACGAGAAATGATGTCTTTATGCTAAAATAAGGAAAAGAAAGGTTTATTTGAGCCCGAACAAAGTAGAAACTCCCTTCATAAAGGCCTAGCTGCAACCAAAAATGGTAATGTTATGCATCTGGTGGAACAGCGACAGTGTGGTCTACTACGAATTGATTCCATGAAGTGTTACCACCACCACTGGCATTTACTGTCAACAAGTGAGACGTCTTGCAGACGCAGTTCAGGAACGGCGACCAGAAAGACTGTGTGAAGTGCTGCTACTCGACGATAAGGCCCGTTCGCATTCTGCTAGGCTGACAGAAGACGCTGTAAGGGAGTGGGATGGAAAGTCATTGCACTCACACCTTACTTACCTGATCTTGCGCCCTCAGTTTTTCACCTTTTCCGCTCTCTATTGAACAACCTTCCAGGAGCTTCCTTTCCGGATTAAAATGCCCTAATAACATCGCTCGTTGAGTTCTTCGCCTCAGAACCACGTGATTCCTATACCAGGTGTAGAAGTATGAAACTGGAATTTCCCTGTAGATGGTGCTACCCATTTTTGTAGGGCCCGTAAGACCACGTTCTGCAGCACATCTGCTTCCTGTAACGGCTGACGACGAATGTCAACACACGGTAACCAAGTTCCACACATCGGTATCTGTTTCAAACCCGTAAACAAGTCGAGTTTTGTGCCTAAGAACTACGATTTGAGGACAGCATTGGTTTTCTGTCATAATTTGAGGAAAACTGCTGCAAAAAAAAAATGGTTCAAATGGCTATGAGCACTATGGGACTTAACTTCTGAGGTCATCAGTCCCCTAGAACTTAGAACTATTTAAACCTAACTAACCTAAGGACATCACACACATCCATGCCCGAGGCAGGATTCGAACCTGCGACCGTAGCGGTCACGCGGTTCCAGACTGTAGCGCCTAGAACCGCTCCACATCTCCAGCCGACAAAACTGCTGCAGAATCGCATCGAATGCTTGTCGAAGCTTGCGGCAAACATGCTCTTGGGAAAACACAGTGTTTCGAGTGGATGAAATATTCAAAAGTGGTGATTTTGACGTGAGAAACAACAAGCGCGGGAAACCACCGAAAAAGTTCGAAGACAACGAATTGCACGCCTTATTAGATGAAGATGATACTCAGACTCAACAGGAACTCGTGGAACAATCGAATGTGACGCAGAAAGCCGTTTCTCTTCGGTTGAACGCTATGGGAAAGGTGCAGAAAGTGGGAAAATTGGTTCCGCATGAACTGAATGAAAGACAGCAAGGAAATCGAAAGAGCACTTGTGAAATGCTGCTCCCCAGATACAAAAGAAAGTCGCTTCTCCATCAAATAGCGATAGGTGATGAAAAATTGATATTTTTTGAGAATCCGAAGCATTGTAAAACATTGATGAATCCAGGCAAACCATCGACATCCACTGCAAGATGCAATCGCTTTTGAAAGAAGACAATGCTCTTCATTTGGTGGGATCAGAAGGGTGTCATCTATTATGAGCTGCTAAAAATCTGGTTAAACCGTTAACACTGATCGCTACCAACAGCAAATGATTGATTTAAATGACCGTATTATGGAAAAAGGCAACACAAAGTCATTCTGCTCCATGGTAACCCCCCATCACAAACAGCTAGACCGGTCAGGGAAACGATCGAGTCGTTCAGTTGGGAAACATTAGGGCATGCGGCTTATGCTCCGTCCGATTATGATCGATTTGCATCACTGGGACACGCTGTCGCTGAAGAACGCTTCAGTTCGTATGAAAATAACGAAAATGGCTCGCTGACTGGTTCGCTTCAAAAGAAGAACTTTTTTTTTTGCGTGGCATTCATAGCCTGCCGTGAAGTTGGCAGAAATGTATAAATAGCAATGGAGATTATTTTGAATAAAACATTTTTTATCAGTTTCAAACAACAGACGTGTAATTATTGCAACCAAATTCCGGTTTCATGCTTCTGCACCTGGTAGTCACGGAATCGAAAAGTTCCCCCAACGTTGGCAGACTTATAAATAGTGAAGGAGAATATATTATTGATAATTGAAGTCTCTGTTGTTTGAATCTGTTGTGTTTATTAAACTTATGGAAGAACGCTTCGAAGTTATACACTAATCCATTATTATTATAATTATTACAGCTCTTTTAGTACTAAACCACTCGTGACGACTGAAGGCAGGGTACCGTCACTGGGAGTCCCACCGTACGATAGACTGTCATTATGTGCCCTCTCTGATATACTTGTCATGACACGCGACTCACCCCTAGACCTATGGTAGGAGGGCCAATGACAGCACGACTTTACCACGAGACCCACCACATAATGCGCCGACGATAGCATATCCTCACAGACACACTTGTGATATGACAATGACAGACTCCTCCCACTACAAGACACGTCTTACATCAATGATAATATTCTCTTATTACAAGGCCTGTCAAATATCGGTCCCACCTCACAACATGTCCTAACATATGATGAATAATGATATATTGTCACCACTGCAAGACCCACCATGTGACATTCCAGTGGTTCAGTAACCTCACTATATGACACATCACATAATTCGTCAATGAACATAAACCCTCACAAAAAGGCGTCTTACACACTGTCTGATCGAAAGTAATCGTTGAAATTAATATCGGGTGTTCCCAACCTTCGCCTTTACGAGGGCTTGAACGTTGCTGAGGACATTTTCAATGTGGTGTCTGAATACCTGTGAAGGAATAGCAGCCCATCTTTACTCAACAGCCGAAAGCAAAGAAGGTAGTGACGCGGGATGCTGGGTTCTGGAGCCAAGTCGATGTTCTGACTGATCCCAAAGGTGTTCCGTTGGGTTCAGATGGGGAATCTGGGCAGGCCAGTTCATATCAGGAATGTTACTGTTCACAAACCATTGCCTCACAGATGTTGCTTTGTGATCGGATTTATTATCATGCTGACACAAACATAGTTTGCCAATTGTTTCTCTAGTGTCCGAAGTACACAATGCTGTAAAACATGACCATTTCCTTCCGCATTTAACATTTTCTTAAGAGCAATAAGAGGATCTCACTTCGACCTTACCTCACTGTTAGCACATCACATGATGCCAGATATTCTCCAGGCATTCATCACACCCAAACAATTCCACCGCACTGTCACAGGGTATAGCGTCATTCATCACACTAAAAACCCTCGTTTCTAGTCATCCACTATCCAGTGGCGTCGCTCTTTAAGTCACCCCATTCATTTTAATTCTGTACACACAGTCACTGAGCTAGCTGGAATGGTGGTAGGGCTTTGGAACTCACGTGTAATTTCTTCTGCTGATTTCACCTGGTATTTTACAACCATCCTCCTCAATATTCGACGGTCAATGTCCCTAAGTGCGTGAGGTCTGTCTAGTCTTTGTTTAGCTGTGGTTATTTCATCACGTTTCCACGTCAGAATTACACCACAAACAGCCGGCTTGGGCAGCTTTAGAAAGAGTGAAAGGTCCCTGATGGATTTGTTGGGCTGGTGACATCCCACTTTCGAAGTCGCTGAAGACTACACACTAACCCATTCTGCTGTTACTGGTTCTCTGCTGACAATACAATACTGCCTGCCTCCTTACCTACTTGTGTGTCAGGCTCTCGTCACATCTAGTGGCCAGTTCCGCATTTGTGATTTGTGATTGGTGTAAAGAATGGCAGCTAACTCTAAATATAGATAAATTTAAATTAATGCAGATGCACAGGAAAAGAATCCTGTAGTGTTTGAATACTGCATTAGCAGTGTAGCGCTTGACACAGTCACGTCGATTAAATCTTTGGGCGTAACATTGCAGAGCGATATGAAGTGGGACAAGCACGTAATGGCAGTTGTGGGGAAGGCGGATAGTCGTCTTCGGTTCATTGGTAGAATTTTGGGAAGATGTGGTTCATCTGTAAAGGAGACCGTTTATAAAACACTAATACGACCTATTCTTGAGTACTGCTCGAGCGTTTGGGATCCCTATCAGGTCGGATAGAGGGAGGACATAGAAGCAAATCAGAGGCGGGCTGCTAGATTTGTTACTGGTAGGTTTGATCATCACGCGAGTGTTACGGAAATGCTTCAGGAACTCGGGTGGAAGTCTCTAGAGGAAAGGAGGCGTTCTTTTCGTGAATCGCTACTGAGGAACTGTAGAGAACCAGTATTTGAGGCTGACTGCAGTACAATATTACTGCCGCCAACTTACATTTCGCGGAAAGACCACAAAGATAAGATAAGAGAGATTAGGGCTCCTACAGAGGCATATAGGTAGTCATTTTTCCTCGTTCTGTTTCGGAGTGGAACAGAGAGAGAAGATGCTAGTTGTGGTACGAGGTACCCTCCGCCACGCACAGTATGGTGGATTGCGGAGTATGTATGTAGATGTAGACGTAGGTACATAATGAATTCCGAATAATATTGATTACAAAGTGTATACGGGATGTTCCAGAAGTGATGGTCAATAATTCACACATGGAAAGTACAGCCCAAAAGCAGACAGAAAGCTCCAGTAAACATGGGTCCGCAAATCAACCGTTCCCGAGGTATCACATTAACTCGAGATAAGAACCAACTGTAAACGCCCCTGGATACCGCGGTATTTACGCTGGTATCTCGAGGTTTGGGATCGAATATTGTTCGTTTACGCACACGCAATTACTTCCGTTTCCCCCTCCGTGCACTGCGTCGTACTGGCCTCACAATCAGTTACGAACGTGAAGGCACGACGGACCGAGGGTACATCAATGAAGAGTAGGCTGACATGAATTCCACGTGTGGCAAAGCGAATGGCAGTGCCCTTGAGGCTGCACGATTGCATGAAAAAGCTTGGTTTAGCCGGTTGCATCAGCGCCTTTGAGAAGCCGGGAGTTTCGCACGCCAGATACGAGTAGGACGACCCAGATCCGTAACACCCGCTGCCGAGAACACTGTGCTACGCATTGTATACGAACGTCTGAGCACATCAACAAGGAGGATCGCCACCCAAGAGAGTGTTCTGAGCCATAGCAGTTTGTGGCGGATTTTACGTCGTCAAGTGCTATATCCATATCATCTCCAGCGAGTGAAAGCCCTCAACAATGCAGACTTTCCTCCTAGACAGAATTTGTGTCAATGGGTACAAAAACAGTGCACCTTGTGTCCCCTGTTTGTAAGCAGTATTCTTTTCACGGTTGAGGCTGGATTTACCCACGACGGAAATATTTACCACCATAACTGTCACACTGGGGCCGATGTCTATCCTAATGCAGTAGACGCATCACGACATCAGCAGCGCTATTCCTTGAACGTCTGGGCAGAACTGCTCGGAGAAAGCATAATCGGATCACACTTCCTACCACAGAGACTAAACGGACAGCAGTACATGCGGTTTCTGTGGACTGCACTTCCAGATGTACATGATGATGTCCCACTGAACCAACGCCTGAACATGTGGTTCATACATGACGGTGCTCCACCAAGCTTTCATTTACAAGTGCGCTGGCTTCAAACTCGGCTACACGATCAACATTGGATAGGTAGAGGATTTACATCCCATGGATTCCTGTGTGCGATGTCATGTCAAAAGCACTGTCTACGCTACCGAAGTCAACTCTCTTGAGGAAATAGGCTTGCAGATTGAAGCAGCCTTCCAGCATTTACAGAATTCCCCAGGACTGCCTGACAGGATTCGCAACTCATTTCAAAGATGGGTTCAATGTTACATTCAGGCGCATGGACAACATTTTGAACGCTTACTTCAACATTTAGAGATGCCATGTGTTCCTAGATACAACGTGTTGTATCTCGACAACGGCTGATTTGTGAACTCATGTTTATTGGAGATTTTTAGCTAGTTTTGGACTGCGATCACTATTTATGAATTATTGATCATTGCTTCTGAAACACCCCGTATATTTATTGTTTACGAGATACAGAGTGTCCAGCAGTTATGGTTTTCCATTTCCTAGAAAATCTGAAGATGCTCATTAAGCACCGAAATCGTTAGTCTGGCGATAATTCTTTTGTTGTCCTCGATTGGATTTAAAGAAACAAATTCACTACTACTGTTGTAATCACATACTATCGGATTCTTTCTCTTCTTTGTAGACATTCTCTTAGAACTATTCACGTTTAAAGAGAGATGCCATTCACTACACAAATGTTGGTCCAAGTCTTTTCGACGACGACACTTTGTACTCCAGCTGCTGTGGTCGTAAGCTTCTGCCGATGCAGCCTCACTGTTCCCCGTGCGTGTCACGGGAATGGATCTTGAGAATGGAATTCCGGGAAAGCGTGAATTTTTTCCGGAGTCCCGGACTTTCTTCCTCCAGGCCTGCCACTCGCCCGTCTCGGTCGACGACAGATGACAGCTGATAGAAACGGCATCCGGCGAGAGGCGGCGTCGTGGCGGCGGCAAGCAGCGGAAAGCGCGTTTCCACGAGAAAATGTCTCGGATTTCTCGCTGCGAGTCGTCAGTTTCTCAGCAGGCCTGCGAGGGGTAAAGGTCGCGAGTTTAACTTGCTTATAGACGTGTGCATTCGGCGTTTCAAGCTTCTAACGTTGTTTCCTCATTTGTGATGAAAGTGCAGCAGAAATCAAGGAAGCCAAGGCAAAATGGCTGCAGGAAAAATGTAAAGAAATCGAGAAAGAAATGATCGTCTGAAGGACTGACTCAGCGTACAGAGAAGTCAAAAGAACTTTCTGTAAAAATAAAAACTAGAACGCAATATTAAGACTGCACTGAGAATTCCACTGTTAAATACAGAGGAGAGAGCGGATAAGTGGAAAGATTACACTGAAGGCCTCTATGACGAAAAGTAATTGTCTGATGACGCGGTAGAAGATGAAATCGGAATCGATATTGAATAGATATCGGATCCAGCCATCTAATAAGGCAGAAGCGATAGATAACATTCCACAGGAATTTCTAAAACTACTTGGGGAAGTGAAAATAAAACGACTATTGAAGCTGGTATGCAGAATTTATGAGACTGGCGGAATATCATCAGACGTTCAGAAAAATATCATCCACACTATGTCCAAAGTAGAAAGAGACGATAAGTATGAGAATTACTGTACAATCTGCTTAACAGCTCATGCTCTCTGGTGGTTGACAATAACACCAGTAATGTACAGAAGAATTGAAAAGAAAATTGTGTACCTGTTAGATAACGATCAGTTTATCTCTATGATAGATAAAGGCACCAGTGAGGCAGTTCCAACTTCGCACTTAATAAAAATCAAGATATGTTCATAGGATCTGTCGACCCGGAAAAAGCGTTGGGCAAAGTAAAACGTGGCAAGGTGTTAAGATTTTGAGAAAAAATGTGAATAAGCTACAGGGAAACACGGGTTATATACAATAAGTACGAGAACCAAGAGGGTACAATGCGACTGGAAGACCAAGAACGAAGTGCTCGGATTAAAACGGGTGTAAGGTAGTTATACAGTCTTTCACCCCTAGTGTTCAATCTACATATCGAAGAAGCAATGACGGAAATAAAAGAAAAGTTCAAGAGTGGGATTAAAGCTCAGAGTGAAGGATATCAGTGATAAGATTCACTGATAACATGGCTATCCTCAGTGAAAGCTTGGAAGAACTTAAGAATTCACTGAATGGGACCAACTGAATATGGAGTGAGGGTCAACCAAATAAAGACTGAAGTAGTGACAAGTAACAGAAATAAGATTAGCGAGAAGTTTATTATAAAAATTGTTAATCACAAAGTGGATGAGGTTAATGAGTTCTACATCCATGGAAGCAAGATAATCCACAACGGCCGAAGCAAGGGAGGACATAAAAAGTAGACCTGCACAGGCAAAGAGGAATTTCTACGCCAAAAGATGTCTATATGTATCAAACATAACTAGTCTGAGAAAGAAATTTCTGAGAATGTTAGTTTGGAGCACAGCATTGTATGGTATTGAATCACATACTATGGGATAACCGGAACATGAAATCGTTTGACTTGAGATTGGCTCTGAGCACTATGGGACTTAACATCTATGGTCATCAGTCCCCTAGAACTTAGAACTACTTAAACCTAACTAACCTAAGGACATCACACAACACCCAGTCATCACGAGGCAGAGAAAATCCCTGACCCCGCCGGGAATCGAACCCGGGAACCCGGGCGTGGGAAGTTGACGTGAGATGGTACAGGAGAATGACGAGGTCTGATTAGGTAAGGAATGAGAAGGTTCTCTGCAGAACCGGCGCGGAAAGGAATACATGAGAAACACTGACAACAAGAAGGGTCAAGATAATAAGATATCTGTTAAGATATCAGGGAATAACTTACATGGTCCTTGGGGATGTTGTAAAGGATAAAAACTGTCAGGGAAGGCAGAGATTGGAATACAGTGAGCAAACAATTGTCGTCGCTGATTGCTTTGAGGTGCAGATGTTCGTGGCTCGCCGCAACAAACGTCCAAGACTGAAAAAAAATCGCCATTTCCACGTGTATTTCCGTTTCTTCTAAAATGTATCTTTTTAATTATACGGCGCACATGTTTTACTCTGAAATAGATTATTGTAATATGAAACCTAATGTAAAATTTTATTTTTATACCAGTGAACAGACCCAGTTCGGAATACAGCGGGCAGTAGTACGCCGCTTCCGAGATTCAGAGTCCGAGATCGAAATGGTAAAGTAAAGTAAAGCACGATTTATTTCGTTGTTATTGGTCAGGTGAATCTAATAAAACATGTCACAGACGTGTATCTGCAGTAGTTTTCCAAAACATCCAGAGAAGCAAAGATTATTATTACAAGTAAATTTGATTACTTTCTATTAAGAATGTAGAAACGTTTATGTCATTGTTGGCAACCGCTAGTGAGTTGGTTCAAAAATGGCTCTGAGCACTATGGGACTTAACTGTTGAGGTCATCAGTCCCCTAGAACTTAGAACTAATTAAACCTAACTAACCTAAGGACATCACACACATCCATGCCCGAGGCAGGATTCGAACCTGCGACCGTAGCGGTCGCGCGGTTCCAGACTGTAGCGCATAGAACCGCTCCACTCCGGCCGGCGTTAGTGAGTTGTTTCGGCCGTTTCCTAACCTTGAAACGAGTTAGTTTTTTGTATTGTTCAGTGAAAGAACATAATAACAACAGTGTAGTGAAGTGAAACGACATAGTAACTGTTGTAGTTTGTAGATTTTTATGAAATAGGGATGCCTTTCAAATTTACGGCAGAGGAATACGCCAATATGGTATTTATTTATGGTAAATGTTATGGTAATGCTACGGCTCCAGTTAACGAATATCGCGTACGTTATCCAACTCGTAGGATTCCGAATGCACGAACCATTAGCGGAGTATTTCGAATGTTACGGGAGACAGGTTCTCTACAGGTATTAATAAAAGCAGATTATCTGACACATTCATACGGTTTCAGTTAACGTTATTACCATCATTTTTCCAAAATTAAATTGTCTACAACTTCCGTTGAAAACTTTGTGCAATTGTCTCGAATTTAAAAAACAAACTGGACCTAGTAGTTAATAAATTAAAAATTTTACGAAATTACGTCTTTGCTTCTCTGGATGTTCTGGAAAACTACTGCAGATACACGCCTGGGACATCTTGTATTAGATTCACCAGATCAATAACAACGAAATAGATGGAAACCGTTCTTTACTTTAGCGTCGTACAATTTTGCGATGGCTTCATACTAGTGAAGTTGCTAAATTTCAGGAAAAATCTTTTATTAACCGAAACTCAGTAACTAACCATTTGCGGACCTATGTTTGTATGAACTTTCTTTCCTTTAGTTTTAGTTGTAGAATAAATATTAAAATATTTGCATATCTTCGTGAATCACCCTGTGTATGTACCTGATCTATATGTACATCCGAAATCAAAGAAAAGAAATAAGTGTACAATAATTTACTTTTTTTGCAGTTGCCAGACATGCGGATTTACGTTCACAGCGGACTCAATTGTAAACTGGAAAGTAAATATTTATAAAGGTTTCTGGTCCACAATTGGTCGCGGCGAGGTATGAGGTTCTTAGGAGGAGCAGGTGATCAACATTCGAACACATCTTAGTTACTTTACATAACTTGGTTCATACCACGACACATACACCCACTCCAGCGGTAGCGCCCCTGCAGTCCACCAACTCTAACGCGCGCGAGACACAGGCCTGGCTGTTGATGACAGCGCGACGCCTGCTGGCCAGAAAAGACAGAATTTTATTCCGCGTTTCCAACAATACCCGCGGGCGACGACACGCACGTGCGGGTGCAACGGAGACGGGAATGTGATGTAATATGTAAATTGAAAATAAAGAGTACAATTTTCAAACGCATTAAGTCGTCTTTTATTCATTCCCCCTTCATAATGTCGTAGTAATTCTATTTTAAAATACAAAATTTTTATAACTGATTTACACTTTTCGTATGTACATAGCGTACATCAATTACTTTGCAGAAAATCAAAACTGGCCTAAACGAAAAAATAGTACTTGTTTGTAAATTTTAAAATTTTTTGGCTCAAAACATTTTTATGAATGCATTCCTGGTAACCAATAACTCCACCAATACGTTTGACAAAATATTGATTTTTTAAACAATCGAAAATTCAAAAGTGATGAAAAACATTTATTTAGCAAATTGGATTTACCACTGAATGCAGCACGCCAAGTAATGTTATGAACTAGTATTTCAGCCTTCTGCGATGTTTTTGCGACCGGGATGAAATTTCGCAGGTAACTGGACAACCGTGATAGTGGTTTTAGTTTGGACATGGCATGGAATCCGGCCACGTTGTTGACACCATCAAAGACACATCGAGGAAGGATTTGGTCACTCGAGTGCTTTCTACAGTTGCCATGGAAGGCGCGCATCCGTTTTGCCGTCGACAAGTACTTGTTTCGCGGACTCGAATGCGATGGAGCATATAAAGGCCTCTCTTTGCCTCGTGTCGATGTACATATCGCACGTTATGCGCCTCCACGCCTTCTCCATCCTCTCATCCTCTCCTGCCGGAACTTCAGCCAACGTCCACTGCACGTCCTTAAGACATCCATGCCGAGTTACACACTCCCTTCCAGACCTAATCAGCAACTCCCTCTTCCATGCTCCCCTTCGATAACCGTCAGAAGCATGAAAACGAAGAGTCTCGGAAATGCCATGGAAATCTAGAAATTACAAGTTGTGTTTAACACACGATACATTTCAGTTGCTTGCCTGACGGCTGATCTGCGTGAATGGCTGTGTTCTCGTGAGTCTACGTCTATAAGCGGCAAACAACGGAAAGTTTAGAAAGGCAAGGCAGAACGCGGAAGAACCTCCAGGAAGAAAAAAAAAATAACAGAATGGCTGACTTCCGAAAGGCAGGCAGAAACAAAAGAAAGATACGTACTTACGCCATTTCTCTCATTCACATGATCCTATATCCGTAATAGCAGATCTATGTTTATAATCGTAGAGCTTAGCAAAATAATGGTCAGTGCTCAATTTGATTTTATACCGTATAAATTATGAGGTTTAATGTTTGGAGTTTCTGTTACTATAGTTCTTAAAACACATGCATTGCATATGTAATTCTCAAGTTTTTGTACGAATGCTCTTCAAACGCTGTATTTCTCTGAATTGCAGTGTGTCGGAATTTGGGCTGAAGCGATGTACTATGCACTGATTTATACAAATTATTATTAATAATTCTGCTTTAAAATGTTTTATACAATTCATCGTTGTTAAACAGTTTATAATTATTATTATATTAAAATATTTATATATTTTATTTTTATTACCGTTATTAAAATGCTACAAAACTCTGGCGTGCTAAAAGTGTTAGTAACAGTTATTTATATTTGCAGGGCGGTAAGACATTGCCCTCAATCCCCCACAGATTAACCTTGAAACCGCAACTGCACAAGGACCTATCTTCAGCATCATTTGAACATACATGTTCAAAGGCGACCTTCAGCGTCATTTAAACCAGCTTGCTCAAAGATTGTTACATTATGAGAAGTGGCAATTCTCTCTGTGATACCGGTAAGGAGATAAGAATAAGGGCAGATGGCGCTGCCTATGCCGAGCACAGCCATCAACTGAAGACAGGGTCACCATCCTGGTAGGCGCAGGAGGTGAGTTTATCAGTTCAATACGGTGCGACGCTTGCCGTCTTAGCTTTCGTTCATGTGATTGGAAGTCATTTCTGAGTGTGTATTTCGATACAATACAACGTAGGACTCCACAGCAATATGAATACACACTCGATATCAAATTTTATGCACAAACCAATATGGCGGCGGTGGCTTCACTCTTGCGGCGTAAGGGCATCTCCCCTTACTCTAACCTCCTTGGATATTGGCCACAGCAAACTCTTTTCCTGAGTACATGTGTAAAGGAGACTCACTGGATTCCGAAGTTTACATTATTGTCAAGTAATCAGACAGACATACTTTACTAGACTGTCAAAGGCGCATCTTTTACTGAAATATAAGGTTTCCTGAAGTAAGATAGCGGGATCAGGATTTTTCTGGGAAGAAATGATGTTATAAGCTTTAGAGGAGGTCTAAAACAAGTTCTACAGCTGAGCTAATATTTGTGTGCTTTGTCAGTAAATAAACAGCTCTTTACACGTCCTTGCAATCGGCGCCATACTGTGATTCTAAAGTGACATTAACGAAGCTCTATACGGTACTGGCAGTCTAGTAAAGTATGTCTGTGAGTAATCAGTCCGCGGGAGACTTCGGTGTATAGCGTTGGCTGAAGTAGACGTGTGTACTGTGTAGAGATGTGACTTCGGAATGCTGTCGTTTTAACTTGGAATATATTAAAGAAGGTAATTTTCCGCGTGCGCTGCTTTTGCGGGACCTGATATGTCGCATTTAGGGAACTTGCATTTTTTTACTATTACGATAAGACGATAAGTTGTATGTTAAGTAACGACAAAAGGAGGATGTTTGTTCCGGCGAGTTCCAAAAAAAAAAAAAAAAAAAAAAATGGTTCCAATGGTTCTGAGCACTCCGAGCACTATGGGACTTAACATCTGAGGTCATCAGTCCCCCAGAACTTACTTAAACATAACTAACCTAAGGACATCACACACATCCATGCCCGAGGCAGGATTCGAACCTGCGACCGTAGCGGTGTCGCGCGGTTCCAGATTGAAGCGACTAGAACCGCTCGCCCACAACGGCCAGCCGGCGTGTTCCAGTGAAATGCAATTGCATTGCAACCGCATGTGCATCCATTGTCGCAGAAGTAAGCCAAGTCTTTATCAAGGCAAGAATTAAACATTGTTCTGTGTACTTATGTAACAGTGATTGTCTATTGTGGTTACAGTGCCTGTCTCTCTGTATCTCCTCGACTTCCCAACAATATCACTCTGGTTCACTCCGAGACGCCTGGACACTTCTCTTGTTGAGAGCCTTTCCTGGCACAAAGTAACAACGCGGACGCGATATAACCGCGGTACTGACCGTCTAGGTGTGGTTGAACTACAAACAACACGAGCCGTGTACCTCCTTCCTGGTGGAATGGCTGGAACTGATCGGCTGTCGGACCCCCTCCGTGTAATAGGCGCTGCTCATGCATGGTTGTTTACACCTTTGGGCGGGTTTAGTGACATCTCTGAATAGTCAAAGGGACTGTGTCTGTGATACAATATCCACAGTCGACGTCCATCTTCTGGACTTCTGGGAACGGGGGTGATGCAAAACTTTTTTTTATGTGTGTAGATTGAAGCGACGAGTGAAACTACACTCCTGGAAATGGAAAAAAGAACACATTGACACCGGTGTGTCAGACCCACCATACTTGCTCCGGACACTGCGAGAGGGCTGTACAAGCAATGATCACACGCACGGCACAGCGGACACAGCAGGAACCGCTGTGTTGGCCGTCGAATGGCGCTAGCTGCGCAGCATTTGTTCACCGCCGCCGTCAGTGTCAGCCAGTTTGCCGTGGCATACGGAGCTCCATCGCAGTCTTTAACACTGGTAGCATGCCGCGACAGCGTCGACGTGAACCGTATGTGCAGTTGACGGACTTTGAGCGAGGGCGTATAGTGGGCATGCGGGAGGCCGGGTGGACGTACCGCCGAATTGCTCAACACGTGGGGCGTGAGGTCTCCACAGTACATCGATGTTGTCGCCAGTGGTCGGCGGAAGGTGCACGTGCCCGTCGACCTGGGACCGGACCGCAGCGACGCACGGATGCACGCCAAGACCGTAGGATCCTACGCAGTGCCGTAGGGGACCGCACCGCCACTTCCCAGCAAATTAGGGACACTGTTGCTCCTGGGGTATCGGCGAGGACCATTCGCAACCGTCTCCATGAAGCTGGGCTACGGTCCCGCACACCGTTAGGCCGTCTTCCGCTCACGCCCCAACATCGTGCAGCCCGCCTCCAGTGGTGTCGCGACAGGCGTGAATGGAGCGACGAATGGAGACGTGTCGTCTTCAGCGATGAGAGTCGCTTCTGGCTTGGTGCCAATGATGGTCGTATGCGTGTTTGGCGCCGTGCAGGTGAGCGCCACAATCAGGACTGCATACGACCGAGGCACACAGGGCCAACACCCGGCATCATGGTGTGGGGAGCGATCTCCTACACTGGCCGTACACCACTGGTGATCGTCGAGGGGACACTGAATAGTGCACGGTACATCCAAACCGTCATCGAACCCATCGTTCTACCATTCCTAGACCGGCAAGGGAACTTGCTGTTCCAACAGGACAATGCACGTCCGCATGTATCCCGTGCCACCCAACGTGCTCTAGAAGGTGTAAGTCAACTACCCTGGCCAGCAAGATCTCCGGATCTGTCCCCCATTGAACATGTTTGGGACTGGATGAAGCGTCGTCTCACGCGGTCTGCACGTCCAGCACGAACGCTGGTCCAACTGAGGCGCCAGGTGGAAATGGCATGGCAAGCCGTTCCACAGGACTACATCCAGCATCTCTACGATCGTCTCCATGGGAGAATAGCAGCCTGCATTGCTGCGAAAGGTGGATATACACTGTACTAGTGCCGACATTGTGCATGCTCTGTTGCCTGTGTCTATGTGCCTGTGGTTCTGTCAGTGTGATCATGTGATGTATCTGACCCCAGGAATGTGTCAATAAAGTTTCCCCTTCCTGGGACAATGAATTCATGGTGTTCTTATTTCAATTTCCAGGAGTGTATAAATTCCTGCACCAGGGTCTCACACTGGATCCTCCATTTACGTTCGATGCTGAGGTGCTATTCGAGAACATGGAGGGCCTTGGCAAATCTGTTCATGTGCAATAGGGAATTTAAAGTACAATGGAACGGCGGTGAGAATTTGGATCGAGGAGGGAGGCGTACCAGGGTAATCCGTGCTGTTGAGTGAACCGCTGTGCTAGGTGGCTTAGTGGCTAACGCACCTGCCTAATAAGCAGGAGACCGGTTTGACTGCCGCCCTTGGTACTTTATTAATCTGTATGCCTGCCACCCCTTACCCTGTCACGTAGTTCCTCGGTGTGGAAGCTTACCTCTTATCACATGCTACGGAACTCTTGTTTCTTCCATACCGTTATTTGTGTAACAGACCTCTGTGTGGATGGTTTACGGGTCTTTGAAAGACATTAACCAATCAAGCGGCAACTTCCACCATTATGTTACAATATCACAGCTCTCTGAAGCACGACGACTGTTTAATCCATGCCTTAATGCAATTTATTCGCGACAGAATGACACCTGTCTCCCCAGCCTTTGTAGGTGGAGAAGGTAAGGACATGTTCCGCGTTCTGGCCCTAGACGGGCCAATCGGGTCCAAACGACTACCGTGCCGTCCTCTGCCACTGGGGTCACTGGCTGCGGTACGGCGAGCCATGCGGTCACCACACAGCTCTCCCGGTCGTTGTCGGCTTTCTTGACCTGGGAAGCGCTATTAATCGGTCACGTAGCTTCTCAGTTGGCCTCATGAGGCTGAGTACAACCATTACCAATCCCCTCACCAAAGGAAAATCCCTGACACCACCAGGAATCGAACTCGGATCCCCCCCACATGGCAGTCAAACTTGCTGACCAATTCTTCAGTATGTAAGTTTATTTATTCATCATTCTAACTATAGGTAAAGTTCTTTAATACACAAAAATTAGACAGATGGGTAGTTAATTAGTGAGGCCGCTGGGATGAGCTCAGGAGGCTGCGACATGCGTCTGCTGTTCCATTTCAATTCGGTTGTTCCATTTGGGGTTCAGTTTTCTGTCATACAAAGTATGCGTTAAGTTAATTATCTTTTGCAAAATCGCAGCTGCGATAAACAAGTGACTTCGGGTTTTTTATAGGGGCCAAAGTTACCGTAATTTAATGAAACAAAGACTTGTAGCTCAGAAACCATACGAAGCAAAATTCTCAAATAAAAATAAAGAAATAAAGGCAATGTTGTATAGTTTGAGGTGATATTTATACGGTATATTCAGAATTTAATGTAGTTTTCATCATGTTCCATATTTTTTCTGTAATATCCAATCCTACGTGGAATAAAAATTATGCCATGTTGTCCATCATTTGATTCAAAACCAACATTAGTAAACCATGTTTATGGTATCTTCAGTGGAGTGCTGAAGAAAAAATAAAAAGGAAACGATAACAGTAACAGCAAACCCACTGAGTGCACCACGTCTTATTATACAAAGCAACGAAGAGAGGTCTCTTTCCACACTGAGTGGCAGCAGCCAGCCCATCGCAATTTAAGTGCGGCGCAAGTTTGAATATTTATTATTTACTGAAATTTTTCCTCGTCTGAGACAAGGGGCTCCTTAAAACTCAAAAATGAAATCAGTGTGTAATAAAAGGAGATTCAAGCCTTTGTAAGTTTACTCTTTATGAAAAATGTGTTTCTGACAAATGCATTAATTATTGTTTTGTTACTGCTGTAAAACTCTGTCAACAACAGGCGTTCTTGGGTGCACTGTAGACAAACTTTAGCGAATATATTTTTTTTTTTAAATTCTAAAAACGTCCTGGTAGCCAAATCAGATGTTGAAGAGTTCCTTTATTATAGGGTCGTACACGATCGGTTTCGCGATGAGTTAATTGCATCCTCAGGTGTATACATCTAAGAAAAATTTAATGAGGTTTAGAAAGTACAATAATGGTAAAAATAAGGCAATTGAGCAAGAAACATAAGGGAACACAAACTCACATAACTAATTTAACATTGGTGTTTCAACGTTCGAATGGCGTTCGAGTTGTCATAACCGGTTTAGTTGTATGTTCACGAAACGAAACATCCAAAATTCCAACGGGAAGGAAGCGCAGGCAGTGTACTTGAGCATTGGGAGCCGCGGCCATGGACCTAAAAAGGACTTCAAATCAGACTCCGGAAGAAGACTGTATGGAGTGAACCTGCGATGGATAGACAGATGTAAAGACTCACCAGTGATGAAAAAACAATAAATGACCGCAAAATCCACATGGCGGAGACGTGAATATGCGTGAAGGTGGGGAAAGAAACACGATTGCACACAAACTGAAGGCTGGTAACCGCTACAAAACGCATTATGGTGGAGAAAGACAGTGAATAATATAAAAAACACGTAGAGAGGAATTACATGGCGCGCAGTAAAAGCCGCTTAGATAAAAGTATCATACGAAAACTTCCTGCGGTAAGAAATTAGAAACATAAAACAATTACAAATGCTTAAAACTGCTGCAAAACCCATTAGATGAACATGTTACGTGGAGACAAGTTACCATTCAAAGTCATAAAATAATACTAAACACAGATAGTGCAAATACGTGTACAGATGTACGTGGGCTGTCCAAGGGAATAAAACAGGAGAAATACAGAATTACCGAGTGACCTATAAAAATGGTTAAAACTGTAACAAAATAAATTAGGGGAACAATTTAATGGAAACAAGTCATTTTTCTTTCTTTCTTTCTTTTGCTGATGCCTTGTCCTTGTCCCGCAGTTTCACAGAGTCGGCACGGTTAGGAACGGATTTGGCAAGGTTAGTTAGAAGCGGTGGCCAGATGCTATACCTGCCGCCACCCCATACCCCCCCCCCCCCTCCCGGACGGAATTAGTGTACCCCAGCTGTCTGTGTCTAGTGTAATCCATGGAATAGTGCGAATGTGTTCAGATGTCTGTGAGTAGTGTAACTCAGGCGGAATGTGGGGGCCAGCCCGGTATTCACCTAGCGGGATGTGGAAAACCGCCTAAAAACCACATCCAGGCTGGCCGACGGCGGTAATCCGCCGGGCGGATTCGATCAGGGGCCGGCGCGTCTACCTGAGTCCAGGAAGCGGCGCATTAACGCTTTTTTTTCAAGAGTGTTCAGTTATGAGTAGGTGGAGACAAGGCGGGCAGGGGTCGGAACCCGAGGCCTGGCTGCGATCTCTTCCCCCTCCCGTCCCTGAATCACACCTTCAAAGTAGCTTTTTGATTTATTTTTGTTTTATTTTATTATTTTTATTATGTTTTTTTCACCAGGAACAGGGTAAATGAACAAAAGATCTTTATTGGTACAAACTTAAATACAACAGAAATGCCATCCTTCCAGCGAAAATAACACAAGACCTTATACTCGTACAAGGCGAGCAATTTTTTTATGAGCAAGGTGTAGGAAAAAAAAGAATAATAATACTGATGTAAGCTAAGAGGTGTGAAGCAATATACAGTGGAGTGAGGGAAAAACCAGTGTTTTCTGGTGTAGTGCATAAAAGAAAGGAGGCGCGTGTCCATGCGCCTACTCCGCTGTGGGTGACAATGTAGAAAGCAGCGCGGGGGTCTCAGATGTCAGCAGGGGGGCGGGAGTGCTGTTGGCGTATGGCACCATCCAACTGAGCGGGGGTGACGTAAAGATCGCATGTAGGTAATTGGCGAAGAAGGCGCGGTAGTGCGGTCGGTGTTTGACTGCATTGTGGGCGGTTTGTAAGTACTGCCAGAAATCAAGGCATGATTTGTCGCCATCATTATACACGTAGGTGATCGTCCATCCCTTGACCCATACAATCGCATGATTTTTGGTGGCGGGGAAATAAGTATTCTCAGGATGGATAAAAGTCCATGGGTCAATCGAGTCCGGCGGAACGCGGAGGTAACAGGCAACGAACTGTCAGGCAAGTTTCCAGACGTCACTGGTGGCAGCACAAGTCAGTTGATGAACATCGTCATCCACGAGGTGGCAAATGGAACAAAGTGGAGAGTCCTTTAGTCCGTGAAGACGATGATTTGTGGCGAATTGGTTCCATGTTGCCCGACGTGGGAGGGAAGAAAAGGCTGGTGGATGTGACGCCAAACCGTGGGCCACCGCGTAGACGGATGTCTCAGTTCGATATTGTTGCTGGATGTGGAACGAAGGAGTGGGGTGTAAAAATCTTTAGTTCGAGGAGAACACGTGGTCGGTAAGTGTGTGTGAGCATAACTGAAGTCGACGATGAAATCAGAAGTGTGCGTCAGATGGTGCTTGATGTGTCCGACTGGTACTGGTGGAGTTATGGTCGCGGGCACAAGAATTTCCAGCAAGCTGCGCGTAAGGGAGGTGCCCCCGTGGCACTGCTTGTGCATGGTGGACATGTACAAGGACGCCGCGCGGAGTTGCACACTGACAAGGCCGAGGCCCCCCAGTCGCGGGGGAAGGGTGAGCGTGTCGTAGCGGACCTTAAAGAGCGTACTGGCCGTATCCGAAGGCAGCCTGGACGCTGCGTCCAATAGTTGATGGCAGCGGGAGGACCTGTGTAATGTGGACCATTCTGGACGCCACATGTTGATTGAGGTATTGGACACGTTGTAAAGAATCGAGTCGTCGGAGAAGATTTTGTCGCACCGTCGTGTGGATAGTTTGGAGTGCACGCCGAAAATTGATGGCAGCGGATCGGCGCACGGTGGAGGTGAAAATGATACCAAGGTATCGTTGTTTTTGTACACATGGGAGAGGTGCCAAGTCGTCGTGTGAGAGGCCGCGTCCAATGGGCATCGCCGCGGATTTAGCCACATTCATGGTACTGCCCGCTGCAGTGCCGTACGTTGATATCAAATCAAGTACCGTGTGTGTTTCACTCCGTGAGCGGATCAAGAGGAGGAGGTCGTCCGCATACGCACGACGTCGAAAACTGTGCTGTCGCAAAGTGAGACCAGAAAGGTGGCTCGTCAGACTCCCGATGAGTGGCTCCAGGCTTATGGCGTAGAGTAGGGTCGAAAGTGGGCAGCCTTGCCGTACGGAACGCCGGATCGCCACTGGTCCCGCCACACGGCCATTAACCTGAATCAGCGATTCGGCGGTGCCGTACAGGCGCCGGATCACGTCGATAAAGGCTGGTGGAAAACCCATGCGGTTCATCACTGATAACAGAAAAAGATGCCGCACTTTGTCAAATGCGCTGTCAAAATCAATGGCAACCACTGCAGCGCGGAGTCTGCACGCCGCTGCCAGTGCAATTAAATCGCGACATTCTCCTGTGGCCGTTTGTATATTAACTGAGCCGCCCGTAGTTGTCTGTTCGGGGGATAGAATGCTAGGCAGGACCTTGTGGCATCGCGTTGCCAGTAGGCGTGTAAAAAGTTTACAGTCTGCGTTAAGCAGAGTCAGGGGACGGTAATGTGCTGTCGTCACACCTGGTGTCGGTTTGTGGATGGGTATAATAATTCCCGTGACGAAGGACGGCGGTACAGCGTTCCCCATCGTCATCAGTTCATGAAACATCGTTGTCCACCGTGACGCCATTAGTGTGAAGAAAGCGCGATAAAATTCTATCGGCAATCCGTCGACACCAGGTGACTTACTCAGAGTAACTTTTTTGATTGCATCGTGGATTTCGTCACGCGTAATGGGCTCCATCAGCTCGTCCGCTTCGTCGCTGGTGAGGGTGCGAGTTACGTGTGGTAACACAGACTCCTCAGCGTTGTTGTTGGTAGTCTCCTCCTGGTACATTGTGCGGTAGTGGTCGATAAAGGCACTGACGATTTAGGCCTGGCAAGTGAAGTGCTGGCCGCGACAGGTGGTGATCTCGGTGATGAGTTGTTGTCGTCGATGTTTCCTATCGGAGGCGATATGATGCATGGTCGGATGTTCTTGTTCCGCCGAATCTTGACATCGTGTTCGCACCATAGCCCCCTGCAGTCTACGGCATATCAAAGTTACAATTTGCGCTTTAATCCTGCTGCGTTCCCTCTGGGTGTCGGGGGTGGGCGGTTGGGCGTCCAGGTCGCGGAGAACGGCGTAGGAATAGTCGGTAGTGTGCTGGCGCCACATAGCAACTTCCTTTCCATACTGAATCAAAGTACGTCGAGTGGCAGGTTTGGCACATTCCAGCCACCAGTTCAAGGTCGTGCAGTATTTAGGTAAGCGACATTCACAGGTGGCCCATGTCTCGGTAACACGTTGAAGACATTCGGGATCATGAAGATGGGAGGTGTTTAGCTTCCATGGTACACGACTACGCCAGACCACTTGCTTGGGGAACAGAATGTTGCAGATGTAGGCACAGTGGTCTGAAAAGGCCAGGGGCCAAAGTTCTGCACCTTGGACTGCAGGTGAGAGTTCCCGAGAGACGTAAATTCTATCAAGGCGGCTCGCGGAGTGACTCGTCTGGTAAGTATGTCCAGGCGCGTCGCCGTGCTGAACTTCCCAAGTGTCGCGGAGCAACAGATCTCTGACGACAAGACGCAGTTCTTGACAGGTGTTGTTGTGGGTCACTTGATCTTTAGGGTGCAAGACACAATTAAAATCACCCCCAAGCAAGTAATGGTCGCAGCGTCCAAGAAACAAAGGAGCGATTTCTTCTGAATAAAAGAGTGCCCTGTCGCGTCTGCGGGTGGAGCCTGACGGAGCGTAAATTTTGACGATACGCGTCCCCATGACGGTGACGGCCATACCTCTGGCAGATGGAAGGTATGTGATATCGGCCACTGGAATGCCTTCTCTGGCGTAGATGGCTACGCCGCGTCCCAGGTGGTCACCAGGAGAAGGATAAGTGTTATATCCCGCGACGTCTGCAAGTGTGGCCAAGTAGTGCGATATCGACGTCCGACGCCCATATGATCTCTCGTAGCAGTTGAAGGTTCACGGGTGAGCTAATGGTGTTAGTGTTGATCGTCGCTATTCGGTAGGTGTGGAGCCGTACCCCGCCGTGGAGGAAAACTCCACCGACGGAGGATGAAGAGGGGCGAGGCAACGGCGAGTCGTGCCGTACGCCACCTAACGGCGTTATCAGCGGCGTAACGATGCTTCCGTCTGGGGTAACTCTGTCCCCAGCGTGTGGTCCGGGTCCTCATCGACGTCCTCACTCCACATCATTGAAGGCGCTGTCGTTGTGATGGTCGTACATTCCACTTCGGTCGTAGGGGCGGAGGACGTCTCGGCGGCAGTCGCATCGGTGGAGTCCATTGGTTCAGGAGCACCTGAGCGAGCCAGTAGAGTAGGCATCGACACATCCACAGTCGGCGTCATGTTGTCGTCATTTATATCGTCGTGTAGGTTCTCCGAGGCCTCGTCGTGTCGGACGGCCTCTGGAGCATCAGGGGGAGGTAATCCGTCTCGTTCCGAGACCGTACGACGCCTCCTCTTGCGCCTCTTAGGTGAACGTTGTTTGCGGGTTCGTCCCTCCGTGTCGCAAGACGGAAGGGAGTAGCGTCGCTCTGAGAGGAAGGCCGTCGCGGCAACGTCAAATGAAGGGGCGTCCATATGTTCAGGCGGGTGGGTGTCGGAAGTCGTCGCTGTTGGTAGTGGCGCCGGAGTAGCGTCAGGCTTTGAGCGCGACGTGTCGGCCCTGGCGGTATCCGTAGCAGCTGGAAGGGTCACTGGTACGTGGTCCGATGGGCGGCGGCCGGTGGGAGGAGAAGAGAGCGCCGATGCGTAGGTGATCGGTAAAACCGTCGTCGGAGCCGGAGGTGCCACGGTAGCGGCTGGCAATTGGGTGATTCGTCGCTGAAGACACTCAGATCTGAGGTGGCCTTCTTTGTCGCACCCGGAACAGGTCTTGGGTTTTCGGTCGTATATGACAAGCGTGCGGCACCCGCTAATTTGCAGGTAAGAAAGTAACCGTTTCCGGACACATGTCCACATAACATATTTTCTTCCTTTGTGTGTGAGGAATGTTTCCTGAAAGTTTGGCCGTACCTTTTTGTAACACCCTGTAGAGCTGACAGGTGAAGAAGCGCGTCCTGGATATTCCGGACTACTTTATTTGCAGGGGGGCAAGCCTCGTAGAGAGTGAAAGGAGTCGGAGATGATGGGAATTTAGCAGGAAAATGGGAATCGCCGGCCGTGGTGGCCGAGCGGTTCTAGGTGCCACAGTCTGGAACCGCGCGACATCTGCGGTCGCAGGTTCGAATCCTGCCTCGGGCATGAATGTGTGTGATGTCCTTAGGTTAGTTAGGTTTAAGTAGTTCTAGGGGATTGATGACCTTAGAAGTTAAGTCCCATAGCGCTCAGAGCCATTTGAACCATTTTGAAAATGGAATACGCTGTACGATTTTGCGTGTCATACTTGCGCAGGAGCCATGCTAAACTCCTCTGTATCGTTACAGTTTTAGTATATACAGTGTACCGTCGAAGCGACTACTCTGTCTCTTAGAGAACAGCAGAGAAACGACAAGCCTTGGAAATTTCGCCGGAGCGACTAGGACTCGAGCAGCAGCCGGGTACTGTTGTTGTCACTGCGAAAGCAAACGGCACGCGGAGGACAAAGTGCGGTGTCAGAGAAAGCCAAACGCCTGCCACGTGCCGCGAGAGGCCGCTAAGTGGCCCGCAAACAATCGCACGTCGATCGCAGCTCGCGGCCTCAGAGCGACGGCCGACACGCGGCGGTCTGTGTGTACGGGAGCGACAGGCGCGCCGAGAGAAGCCCGGCGAACGTCCCAGCGCCGCGGGCACCGGGCAAGCGGCCAGGCGCTGAATGCGCCGGCACGTAGCGGCTCCTTATCGCAGACGAGCGCTGCGTGGACACTGCCCTTGTGGGCGCGCTGTCCTCAACTCTGCAGCTCTCGTATAGATTAATGGTAAACACGGGATGCTGGTGGCAAAACTATGAGTTATTCACCTCACACAAGCCGTCGGCTACATAAACACGCTGTACAAAACCTCCCAGGAGACCTCCGGCTAGAACCACGTAATTCCTTCGGCACGCGGATCGTGCATTCGAACGTCAACGTTGAGCGTGCCGAGTTTCTGGCGTCGTATCTACATCTACATCTGCATTCATACTTAGCAAGCCACCTGACGGTGTGTGGCGGAGGGTACTTTGAGTACCTCTATCGCTTCTCCCTTCTATTCCAGTCTCGTATTGTTCGTGGAAAGAAAGATTGTCGGTATGCCTCTGTGTGGGCTCTAATCTCTGTGATTTTATGCTCATTGTCTCTTCGCGAGATATACGTAGATGGGAGCAATATACTGATGGACTCCTTGGTGAAGGTTTGTTCTCGAGCTACTGAGCGTCTCTCTTCCAGAGTCTTCCACCGGAGTTTATCTATCATCTCCGTAACGCTTTCGCGATTACTAAATGATCCTGTAACGAAGAAAGCTGCTCTCCGTTGCATCCTCTCCATTTCTTCTATCAAGCCTATCTGGTACGGATATCACATCGGTGAGCAGTATTCTAGCAGTGGGCGAACAAGTGTACTGTAACCTAATACCTTTGTTTTCGGATTGCATTTCCTTAGTCTGGCATCTGCTTTATCGACGATTAATTTTATATGGTCTTTCCTTTTGAAATCAGCCCTAATGCCTACTGCCGGCCGCGGTGGTCTAAAGGTTCTAGGCGCGCAGTCCGGAACCGCGCGGCTGCTACGGTCGCAGGTTCGAATCCTGCCTCGGGCATGGATGTGTGTGATGTCCTTAGGTTAGTTAGGTTTAAGTAGTTCTAAGTTCTAGGGGACTGATGACCACAGATGTTAAGTCCCATAGTGCTCAGAGCCATTTGAACCATTTTTTTCTAATGCCTACTCTCAGATAATTTACGGAATTAACTGCTTCCATTTGCTGACATGCTATATTGTAGCTAAATGATAAACGATCTTTCTTTCTATGTATTCGCAGAACATTACACTTGTCTACATTGAGATTCAGTTGTCATTCCCTCCATCATGCGTCAATTCGTTGCACATCCTCCTGCATTTCAGTACAATTTTCCATTGTTACAACCTCTCGATATACTACAGTATCATCCGCAAAAAGCCTCAGTAAATTTCAGATGCTATCCACAAGGTCATTTATATATACACTCCTGGAAATGGAAAAAAGAACACATTGACACCGGTGTGTCAGACGCACCATACTTGCTCCGGACACTGCGAGAGGGCTGTACAAGCAATGATCACACGCACGGCACAGCGGACACACCAGGAACCGCGGTGTTGGCCGCCGAATGGCGCTAGCTGCGCAGCATTTGTGCACCGCCGCCGTCAGTGTCAGCCAGTTTGCCGTGGCATACGGAGCTCCATCGCAGTCTTTAACACTGGTAGCATGCCGCGACAGCGTGGACGTGAACCGTATGTGCAGTTGACGGACTTTGAGCGAGGGCGTATAGTGGGCATGCGGGAGGCCGGGTGGACGTACCGCCGAATTGCTCAACACGTGGGGCGTGAGGTCTCCACAGTACATCGATGTTGTCGCCAGTGGTCGGCGGAAGGTGCACGTGCCCGTCGACCTGGGACCGGACCGCAGCGACGCACGGGTGCACGCCAAGACCGTAGGATCCTACGCAGTGCCGTAGGGGACCGCACCGCCACTTCCCAGCAAATTAGGGACACAGTTGCTCCTGGGGTATCGGCGAGGACCATTCGCAACCGTCTCCATGAAGCTGGGCTACGGTCCCGCACACCGTTAGGCCGTCTTCCGCTCACGCCCCAACATCGTGCAGCCCGCCTCCAGTGGTGTCGCGACAGGCGTGAATGGAGGGACGAATGGAGACGTGTCGTCTTCAGCGATGAGAGTCGCTTCTGCCTTGGTGCCAATGATGGTCGTATGCGTGTTTGGCGCCGTGCAGGTGAGCGCCACAATCAGGACTGCATACAACCGAGGCACACAGGGCCAACACCCGGCATCATGGTGTGGGGAGCGATCTCCTACACTGGCCGTACACCACTGGTGATCGTCGAGGGGACACTGAATAGTGCACGGTACATCCAAACCGTCATCGAACCCATCGTTCTACCATTCCTAGACCGGCAAGGGAACTTGCTGTTCCAACAGGACAATGCACGTCCGCATGTATCCCGTGCCACCCAACGTGCTCTAGAAGGTGTAAGTCAACTACGCTGGCCAGCAAGATCTCCGGATCTGTCCCCCATTGAGCATGTTTGGGACTGGATGAAGCGTCGTCTCACGCGGTCTGCACGTCCAGCACGAACGCTGGTCCAACTGAGGCGCCAGGTGGAAATGGCATGGCAAGCCGTTCCACAGGACTACATCCAGCATCTCTACGATCGTCTCCATGGGAGAATAGCAGCCTTCATTGCTGCGAAAGGTGGATATACACTGTACTAGTGCCGACATTGTGCATGCTCTGTTGCCTGTGTCTATGTGCCTGTGGTTCTGTCAGTGTGATCATGTGATGTATCTGACCCCAGGAATGTGTCAATAAAGTTTCCCCTTCCTGGGACAATGAATTCACGGTGTTCTTATTTCAATTTCCTGGAGTGTATTATGAATAGCAACAGTCCTACGACACTCCCCTGCGGCACACCTGAAACCTCTCTTACTTCGGAGGACTTCTCTCCATTGAGAATGACATGCTGCGTTCTGTTATCTAGGAACTCTTCAATCCAATCATACAATTGGTCTGATGGTCTATATGCTCTTACTTTTTTCATTAAACGACTGTGGGGAACTGTGTCAAACGCCTTGCGGAAGTCAAGAAACACGGCATCTACCTGTGAACCCGTGTCTATGGCCCTCTGAGTCTCGTGGACGAATAGCGCGAGATGGGTTTCACACGATCGTCTTTTTCGAAAGCCACGCTGATTCCTACAGAGTAGATTTCTAGTCTCCAGAAAAGTTATTATACTCGAACATAATACTTGTTCCAAAATTCTACAACTGATCGACGTTAGAGACATAGGTCTACAGTTCTGCACATCTGTTCGACGTCCCTTCTTGGAAACGGGGATGGCCTGTGCCCTTTTCCAATCTTTGGAACGCTACGCTCTTCTAGAGACCTACTGTACACCGCTGCAAGAAGGGGGCAAGTTCCTTCGCGTACTCTGTGTAAAATCGAACTGGTATCCAATCAGGTCCAGCGGCCTTTCCACTTTTGAGCGATTTTAATTGTTTTTCTATCCCTTTGCCATCTATTCCGATATCTACAATTTTGTCATCTGTACGACAATGTAGAGAAGGAACTACAGTGCAGTCTTCCTATGTGAAACAGCTTTGGAAAGGAAACAAGAGAAATACAACTCAGGTTTCGAACACGAGGCAAAAAAGTAAAAATCTGTGAGAGACCATTTTTTTTTCTCTTAATTTCATTTTATTTGTTCACGTCATTTGGTCTGGGCGGACGTGGGATAACGTGGATACAGAACGTTGGGGAATATTTCCGAACGAGTAGAACATGCCGATCTGCTCGTGCGAGGCGGTTCGCGCTCAGATCCCATGAGGAGAAGATGGCAACTGCCATAACACAATGTCTCAGAAATTTCGCTCATTGGAAGAGCGAATACGAGTCTCGGCTTATCCGTAGGTACTCGAACATTTCTGGGAAAACCACGGCCAAAGTTTTCGAGGTATTTTGTTTGCCTATTATCGAATAAATAGTTCAGCCGAAGCGGTGGCACAATGGCTAGCCCGCAGCTTCACAGCTTTCGCGACCCATATTCGAAACCCGATTATTATTTTTATTTTTCATTTATGTAGAAGATTACTACGTGAATGTTTTGCGGTGTATGTTTAAATAACGTTGTCCTTGTGAGCCTACTAACTGTAGATATGTCTGGTGACTGAATTAAAGAAAAGAACAATAAACGAATAAGAAAATTATTTGAAGTCCCTGAGGTGTATCTCGATTCATAATAAACTGCAAACCCCAATTTTCAGCAAAGCGATCCGTTGCCATGATATTATTGCCAATGCGTGAAATGTTCAGCAATGTTAACGACATTCCTTCCCCGAGGGACACTGATATGAAGAACTGTTACTGAGGCGATGCTCGTGGTGTTCGGAATATCTGTGTTTCGAATGTTTCTACGATCAGTACCATCCAAGGGAAACCACCAAATGTTCCTCAAGAATGAACATCAGAACAGAACAGTAGAATATAATAATTAATATAAGAATGTAATAAAATAATATAAGAATTTAAAAAGGCTGGAGACCTTGATAATACCATACACACATGTATTTTATAATAAATGTATGAAACTTCTTGTGAAAGCCAGTTGTAGTGTTATAATTAATATAAAGCCCTTTCATCCCCTAACTTGTTAAGAAACCTTCATGTAGTAACGTTCTACGGACATGGGAAGATAAATGAAAAGCAAGAAAAGACAAAGAAAGGAAAGCAGAGAAAGACAAGGCAGGTTTCGAACACGAGACAAAAAAGTAAAAATCACTTCATTTTATTAGTATTTCTTCCCGTCATTTGATCTGGGTGGGCGTCACATGGCACCCCTTTAAGTTCATCGGTGAATTTTTTTTTTTTTTTTTTTTTTTTTTTACACAGGGCAGCCAGCCCTCTGTCTGAACACACTAAGCTACCGTGCTGGCAGCCAAGTCGGCTCAGAGTGTCGCGCACTTACGGGTAACTATATTATGTCGAAAACTTGGCTGTCGTTTTCTCACAAACTTTCGGGTATCCATCCATAAGGTGAGACACGTGTTCGCTCATTTTGACTCCTCTTGCACTGAGCGAATGTACTGTACCTCATGTGGTGGTAATGAATTTGAAGTTTGCAAATGCGATCTATTGATAATTATTGTATGAATAGCTGGCGATGTATGACAAAGAATAAACAAATGCATTATGTTACAAAATAGGCCTTAATGAATATTCCATGGACATTCGAGATTTTGGGTTTAAACATTCTATTCTTTTGTCTCATTCTGTCCTTGGACTCGAAGTGTCTGAGATTCATCTTGCTGTAACAGTCTACGTAAGTTGTAAACGAAACTAAAATAGAGTTGTTCATGACTTCAAACTTGTGTACGGTACATAATTATTTGTACACCTAAACATTGCTTGTCCTGAGTAGACGTGGACGTAACGGAACATTGACCATTGTTAGGCGACATACTAGAAAATAATTAGTAATTTTCCTTCAGCTCATCTTCGAGACGTGCCGCCGGTTAGGACACTAATCTTTCTTTCTGACACCACGAGCTATGCGGCCGATACGAATAATTTAATATATTTCACTTTCAGATTTTCTCAAGATTGCGAGATAACGTTCCAGGCAGAAAGGCCTGGTCACAGGATTCTAGTTCTAGTATGAGAATTTATCTGCAAAAGAATATGCTTGTTATCTTCTATTCGTATTCGAGACAAAAAACCACGATCTGAAGTTACGGGTTTTATTACTTAACATTGAACTGACCTACGAAATATTATCTGGTGCTATAAGCACATGAGTTTTAACTATACTTTTCATATACACTCCTGGAAATTGAAAAAAGAACACATTGACACCGGTGTGTCAGACCCACCATACTTGCTCCGGACACTGCGAGAGGGCTGTACAGGCAATGATCACACGCACGGCACAGCGGACACACCAGGAACCGCGGTGTTGGCCGTCGAATGGCGCTAGCTGCGCAGCATTTGTGCACCGCCGCCGTCAGTGTCAGCCAGTTTGCCGTGGCATACGGAGCTCCATCGCAGTCTTTAACACTGGTAGCATGCCGTGACAGCGTGGACGTGAACCGTATGTGCAGTTGACGGACTTTGAGCGAGGGCGTATAGTGGGCATGCGGGAGGCCGGGTGGACGTACCGCCGAATTGCTCAACACGTGGGGCGTGAGGTCTCCACAGTACATCGATGTTGTCGCCAGTGGTCGGCGGAAGGTGCACGTGCCCGTCGACCTGGGACCGGACCGCAGCGACGCACGGATGCACGCCAAGACCGTAGGATCCTACGCAGTGCCGTAGGGGACCGCACCGCCACTTCCCAGCAAATTAGGGACACTGTTGCTCCTGGGGTATCAGCGAGGACCATTTGCAACCGTCTCCATGAAGCTGGGCTACGGTGCCGCACACCATTAGGCCGTCTTCCGCTCACGCCCCAACATCGTACAGCCCGCCTCCAGTGGTGTCGCGACAGGCGTGAATGGAGGGACGAATGGAGACGTGTCGTCTTCAGCGATGAGAGTCGCTTCTGCCTTGGTGCCAATGATGGTCGTATGCGTGTTTGGCGCCGTGCAGATGAGCGCCACAATCAGGACTGCATACGACCGAGGCACACAGGGCCAACACCCGGCATCATGGTGTGGGGAGCGATCTCCTACACTGGCCGTACACCACTGGTGATCGTCGAGGGGACACTGAATAGTGCACGGTACATCCAAACCGTCATCGAACCCATCGTTCTACCATTCCTAGACCGGCAAGGGAACTTGCTGTTCCAACAGGACAATGCACGTCCGCATGTATCCCGTGCCACCCAACGTGCTCTAGAAGGTGTAAGTCAACTACCCTGGCCAGCAAGATCTCCGGATCTGTCCCCCATTGAGCATGTTTGGGACTGGATGAAGCGTCGTCTCACGCGGTCTGCACGTCCAGCACGAACGCTGGTCCAACTGAGGCGCCAGGTGGAAATGGCATGGCAAGCCGTTCCACAGGACTACATCCAGCATCTCTACGATCGTCTCCATGGGAGAATAGCAGCCTGCATTGCTGCGAAAGGTGGATATACACTGTACTAGTGCCGACATTGTGCATGCTCTGTTGCCTGTGTCTATGTGCCTGTGGTTCTGTCAGTGTGATCATGTGATGTATCTGACCCCAGGAATGTGTCAATAAAGTTTCCCCTTCCTGGGACAATGGATTCACGGTGTTCTTATTTCAATTTCCAGGAGTGTATATTGAGGAATATATGTGATAATTCAGGAGAGACACAATTAACTATTTATAAACCCGTAACCACCCTGAGTACTGAGCTAGTTTGCTGATTGCTCATCAGTGTCAGGCTAAAGGTAATGTTGCATTATTAATCATTGAGAGACACAGAGGATAATTATCTAACAGAACTGTAATCATAGTATTATTAGCGTTATTTCTCTTTTGTTTTGGCGTCACTTTGTTAAAAGCTAAGCATATATAATTATTAAACTACATTACTCGAAGTTTCTGGTAAATCAGGTTTTGGCACTTCCCATATTCTCGTCAGCAGCTGGCTGCTCACAACGAGCAATGGAAGGGGCAGAGGGAAGGGAAGAACGAATCGAAACAAGGCAGCCCGACACGAGAAATAGTTGTGAACGAGTCTGTTCTATGGAGATGTATCGCTTCATGTTGGCTAAATAACGCCTTTCTTAAAACTGTTGTACTGATGAGAAATTACAAGGAAATGAACCATACATTTCTTTCAGTTGATGCAACACAGGGCAACTTAGTACGAAACTTGGCATTTCTAACGATTGATACAGCCTTATTAAGACTGTCGTTTTCTGACGAATTTTCAACTTGATACCAACTTCTATTTCGTGGCTTTATAGTGACATGTTAAAAATACACTGGTGAGTCAAAAAATTATGATCACCTACTGAATAGCTTGTTGTCCATCTTTGAAACGAAGCACATCACTGATGCTGCGTATCAGGGATCCGACAGTTTGTTGGTAGGTTTTTGGAGGTATGTGGCATTAGATGTCTACGCACAGGTGATGTAATTCGCGTAAATAACAGGTCGCTGATTGGCGTACATTGTGATGCGTCCTATAGCGACCCAGACAGATTCCATAGGATCGCCGAGACATCAACGTGATTTCACTATCATGCTCTTCAAACAACTGTAGAACGGTTCTGGCTCCGAGACATGGACAATTATACTGCCGAATGACGACGTCGCCTTTGGGGAAGACATCAAGCATAAAGCGATGCAGATGGTTCGCAGCTGTCAGCGTGTCTTCAATGACTACCAAAAGTCCCATTCAAGAGCAAGGATAATCTCTCCCACAGCATAATACTGCTCCCGCCAGCCTGCGTCCGTCGCGCGCTGCACATTTTGAACGCCGCTAATTTCGATAACGGACTTTGTGACGACGACCATCGACCTAGAGTAGCAAAAATGCGATTCACCCGAAGAGCCGACACGTTTTCGGTCATCGACTGTCGAATTCCGATGGCCCTGTGTCCACTGAAATCGTAGTTGACGATATCCTTGGTCCAACATCTGAACATTGTAACGCCTCAAGAAACCCGAAAACCCAAATAAGAATGTAATGATAATTTAAAGTAGGGAACAGTTTTATCCTGACAGGTACGAAAACTTTGACAATAATATAACACCTTAAAGTTTTGATGAACACCAATTTCAATAATTACTGAGTATGCCATGATATAAGGGTACAAAGAAAGAAAGCTTATTTTTAATTACCTATTAAACATCTCAGTAATAACTGCAAATCAGTACGACGAAAGTTAAGTCCAAAGTAATATGTCGGTCAGAGATAACATTTATTGTGAAGAGAGTAAACGCGGCGAAAAGTAAATTCAATGCGTCTACAATGCTCGATCATGGAAATGTTAGTCGCTTGATAGCTTGCTTGATATCATGTCGTGAGAGAGCACCGTTTGTTATAGTACTACAAACGGAACGCTACGAGATTGTTAATATTAAAAAAAGAAAGTACTATTGCGTGATAGAGATGCGCGGACTTTGTTCTCAGTTATTCTGACTTGAGAACTTGAACTAAAGTGATATTCTGATAGTGTACGACGAGTTAATGAATTTCAATTATTGGAGATATTATTGTTGGACTCAACCTTCATCAATGTGAAAAGTTACAACGAAGAATGGACATAGTATCGAAGACTGCAATACCTGATTGGCCTTGAGTAGGAAACATCAATACGACCACACGAAGATAATACAAATACGCCGTTTGTAAAAGATGTATTAATTGTCACGATCACCGAACTGAAAAGAATCGTAATTCATCTGATCCATCGGTGTGCGTGTGGTGTCATGATTATAAACTAACTGCTAAGATGGAACAATACAAATTGTTCGTCAGTAATGGAAATCTCACGTGTTGGCTCTATCATTAATTGAAATGTGTGATAGTTGATGATCAGAATTAATTACCCGTGAACATTTTAATTGAAAGAGTGACTTGATGAACATTGAGCATTGAAAGGAGTGATTTACCGAAGTAATATTACGACGCACGAAAGCAAGATAGCATTATAGATTATCTCTGGATTTGCGTTGGCCGGCCAGAGTGGCCGAGCGGTTCTAGGCGCTACAGTCTGGAACCGCGTGACCGCTACGGTCGCAGGTTCGAATCCTGCCTCGGGCATGGATGTGTGTGATGTCCTTAGGTTATTTAGGTTTAAGTAGTTCTAAGTTCTAGGGGAATGATGACCTTAGAAGTTAAGTCCCATAGTGCTCAGAGCCATTTGAACCATTTTTGTATGACAAAGAATAAACAAATGCATTATTTTACAAAATAGGCCTTAATGAATATTCCATGGACATTCGAGATTTTGGGTCTAAACATTCTATTCTTTTGTCTCATTCTGTCCTTGGACTCGAAATGTCTGAGATTCATCTTGCTGTAACAGTCTATGTAAGTTGTAAACGAAACTAAAATACAGTTGTTCATGACTTCAAACTTGTGTACGGTACATAATTATTTGTAAACCTAAACGTTGCTTGTCCTGAGTAGACGTGGACGTAACGGAACATTGACCATTGTTAGGCGACATACTAGAAAATAATTAGTAATTTTCCTTCAGCTCATCTTCGAGACGTGCCGCCGGTTATGACACTAAACTTTCTTTCAGAGACCACGAGCTATGCGGCCGATACGAATAATTTAATATATTTTACTTTCAGATTTTCTCAAGATTGCGAATTAACGTTCCAGGCAGAAAGGCCTGGTCACAGGATTCTAGTTCTAGTATGAGAATTTATCTGCAAAAGAATATGCTTGTTATCTTCTATTCGTATTCGAGACGAAAAACCACGATCTGAAGTTACGGGTTTTATTACTTAACATTGAACTGACCTACGAAATATTATCTGGTGCTATAAGCACATGAGTTTTAACTATACTTTTCATATATATTGAGGAATATATGTGATAATTCAGGAGAGACACAATTAATTATTTATAATCCCGTAACCACCCTGAGTACTGAGCTAGTTTGCTGATTGCTCATCAGCGTCAGGCTAAAGGTAATGTTGCGTTATTAATCATTGAGAGACAGAGAGGATAATTATCTAACAGAACTGTAATCATAGTATTATTAGCGTTATTTCTCTTTTGTTTTGGCGTCACTTTGTTAAAAGCTAAGCATATATAATTATTAAACTACATTACTCGAAGTTTCTGGTAAATCAGGTTTTGGCACTTCCCATATTCTCGTCAGCAGCTGGCTGCTCACAACGAGCAATGGAAGGGGCAGAGGGAAGGGAAGAACGAATCGAAACAAGGCAGCCCGACACGAGAAATAGTTGTGAACGAGTCTGTTCTATGGAGATGTATCGCTTCATGTTGGCTAAATAACGCCTTTCTTAAAACTGTTGTACTGATGAGAAATTACAAGGAAATGAACCATACATTTCTTTCAGTTGATGCAACACAGGGCAACTTAGTACGAAACTTGGCATTTCTAACGATTGATACAGCCTTATTAAGACTGTCGTTTTCTGACGAGTTTTCAACTTGATACCAACTTCTATTTCGTGGCTTTATAGTGACATGTTAAAAATACACTGGTGAGTCAAAAAATTATGATCACCTACTGAATAGCTTGTTGTCCATCTTTGAAACGAAGCACATCACTGATGCTGCGTATCAGGGATCCGACAGTTTGTTGGTAGGTTTTTGGAGGTATGTGGCATTAGATGTCTACGCACAGGTGATGTAATTCGCGTAAATAACGGGTCGCTGATTGGCGTACATTGTGATGCGTCCTATAGCGACCCAGACAGATTCCATAGGATCGCCGAGACATCAACGTGATTTCACTATCATGCTCTTCAAACAACTGTAGAACGGTTCTGGCTCCGAGACATGGACAATTATACTGCCGAATGACGACGTCGCCTTTGGGGAAGACATCAAGCATAAAGCGATGCAGATGGTTCGCAGCTGTCAGCGTGTCTTCAATGACTACCAAAAGTCCCATTCAAGAGCAAGGATAATCTCTCCCACAGCATAATACTGCTCCCGCCAGCCTGCGTCCGTCGCGCGCTGCACATTTTGAACGCCGCTAATTTCGATAACGGACTTTGTGACGACGACCATCGACCTAGAGTAGCAAAAATGCGATTCACCCGAAGAGCCGACACGTTTTCGGTCATCGACTGTCGAATTCCGATGGCCCTGTGTCCACTGAAATCGTAGTTGACGATATCCTTGGTCCAACATCTGAACATTGTAACGCCTCAAGAAACCCGAAAACCCAAATAAGAATGTAATGATAATTTAAAGTAGGGAACAGTTTTATCCTGACAGGTACGAAAACTTTGACAATAATATAACACCTTAAAGTTTTGATGAACACCAATTTCAATAATTACTGAGTATGCCATGATATAAGGGTACAAAGAAAGAAAGCTTATTTTTAATTACCTATTAAACATCTCAGTAATAATTGCAAATCAGTACGACGAAAGTTAAGTCCAAAGTAATATGTCGGTCAGAGATAACATTTATTGTGAAGAGAGTAAACGCGGCGAAAAGTAAATTCAATGCGTCTACAATGCTCGATCATGGAAATGTTAGTCGCTTGCTAGCTTGCTTGCTATCAAGTCGTGGGAGAGCACCGTTTGTTACAGTACTACAAACGGAACGCTACGAGATTGTTTCTATTAAAAAAAAAAAGTACTATTGCGTGATAGAGATGCGCGGACTTTGTTCTCAGTTATTCTGACTTGAGAACTTGAACTAAAGTGATATTCTGATAGTGTACGACGAGTTAATGAATTTCAATTATTGGAGATATTATTGTTGGACTCAACCTTCATCAATGTGAAAAGTTACAACGAAGAATGGACATAGTATCGAAGACTGCAATACCTGATTGGCCTTGAGTAGGAAACATCAATACGACCACACGAAGATAATACAAATACGCCGTTTGTAAAAGATGTATCAATTGTCACGATCACCGAACTGAAAAGAATCGTAATTCATCTGATCCATCGGTGTGCGTGTGGTGTCATGATTATAAACTAACTGCTAAGATGGAACAATACAAATTGTTCGTCAGTAATGGAAATCTCACGTGTTGGCTCTATCATTAATTGAAATGTGTGATAGTTGATGATCAGAATTAATTACCCGTGAACATTTTAATTGAAAGAGTGACTTGATGAACATTGAGCATTGAAAGGAGTGATTTACCGAAGTAATATTACGACGCACGAAAGCAAGATAGCATTATAGATTATCTCTGGATTTGCGTTGGCCGGCCAGAGTGGCCGAGCGGTTCTAGGCGCTACAGTCTGGAACCGCGTGACCGCTACGGTCGCAGGTTCGAATCCTGCCTCGGGCATGGATGTGTGTGATGTCCTTAGGTTATTTAGGTTTAAGTAGTTCTAAGTTCTAGGGGAATGATGACCTCAGAAGTTACGTCCCATAGTGCTCAGAGCAATTTGAACCATTTTGATTTGCGTTGTGCCGCAGTGAACAATTCTGCCTAGCAACGTAACAACAACTAATGATACTGAACCGCAAATGAATTTTTTCTCGTTGCAGTGGTGTGCAACAACGCCGGTGATGAATGATTCAGTCCATACTGCAATAACTAACCTGGCATAGCAAATCATCATAAAACCATAACAGACAATTAAAATTAGCAGTTCGTATCGCTGAGAAGACTGTGCAGACTCGCAAACGGATTTTCATACATTACGCGAGGAACAATTTTCTTTAGAGAATTTCAGGTGCTGTTCCACGTTATCCGACGGGGACAACTATCACTGCGCGTCGCGTCTCCATTCCACCGATCGACGGGTAGCAGTAGCGGCTCAACAGCGACAACAAAAGGGGAGAGGGGACGTAACAACATGTAGAGGTTGTCTACTGCGGAGGTCCATGTTCAACAAGTACAGTGAACGGCATGGTCCCAAACACTTTTGCGTTCACCAGTATTGTGCCCTGGCGGCAGAGATCCCACAGATCACAACCTATCCGACTCCACAGAACAGACGAGCCTCCGAATCCCACGTCCTGTGAAGATCCTTGGACATCCAAACATTTAGCTCCTAGTGGTGGTTTGAATGCCGTTCTACCTCTTTCCGTAGATGCTCAGGACAGTAGCACATGAACATTCGATCAACTTCGCCGTTTTCGAAATATTCGTTCACTGGCTCTGCGTAATAACTCTGCCCTTTGTCAGAGTCTCTTGTCTCAATGGATTTTCGCATTTGCAGCCCATATCTTCGCTGGGGAGATCCCACGTCCGCGTCTGCTCCGCTTACACACTTTTGTTGCCCCGTCATTTGACCGCAAAGCCAGCAGGCGGCATCCAGCGTCGCGGTGAGCAGCGGCTGATCAGTGCAGAGACACTGCATCCCACTGAATACAACTTATTTTGCTTTTTCACTAAAGCGTCAACAGCTGACAGCACTAGCCGAGCACTGCTGATTCGAAGATAGCGTTTAAATGAAGTCTTCCTTAGCAGCTCTGGGTGAATTTCGTTCTCTTCATTGTGGAAAAAGGCCGCTCACACAAATACACTACTGGTCATTAAAATTGCTACACCAAGAAGAAGTGCAGATGATAAACGGGTATTCGTTGGACAAATATATTATACTAGAACTGACATGTGAATACATTTTCACGCAATTTGGGTGAATAGATCCTGAGAAAACAGTACCCAGAACAATCACCTCTGGCCGTAATAACGGTCTTGATACGCCTGGGCATTGAGTCAAACAGAACTTGGATGGCGTGTACGGGTACTGCCCATGCAGCTTCAACACGATACCACAGTTCATCAAGAGTAGTGACTGGCGTATTGTGACGAGCCAGTTGCTCGCCCACCATTGACCAGGCGTTTTCAGTTGGTGAGAGATCTGGAGAATGTACTGGCCAGGGCAGCAGTCGAACATTTTCTGTACCCAGAAAGGCCCGTACAGGACCTGCAACATGCGGTCGTGCATTATCCTGCTGAAATGTAGGGTCTAGCTGGGTCGAATGAAGGGTAGAGCCACGGGTCGTAACACATCTTAAATGTAACGTCCACTGTTCAAAGTGCCGTCAATGCGAACAAGAGGTGACCGAGACGCGTAACCAGTGGCACCCCATACCATCACGCCGGGTGATACGCCAGTATGGCGATGACAAATACACGCTTCCAATGTGCGTTCACCGCGATGTCGCCAAACACGGATGCGACCAACATGATGCTGTACACAGAACCTGGATTCATCCGAAAAAATGACGTTTTTCCATTCGTGCACCCAGGTTCGTCGCTGAGTACACCATCGCAGGCGCTCCTGTCTGTGATGCAGCGTCAAGGGTAACAGCAGCCATGGTCTCCGAGCTGATAGTCCATGCTGCTGCAAACATCATCGAACTGTTCGTGCAGATGGTTGTTGTCTTGCAAACGTCCCCATCTCAGGGATCGAGACGTGGCTGCCCGGTCCGTTACACCCATGCTGATAAGATGCCTGTCATCCCCACCGCTAGTGATACGAGGCCGTTGGGATCCAGCACGGCGTTCCGTATTACCCTCATGAACCCACCTATTCCATATTCTGCTAACAGTCATTCGATCTCGACCAACGCGAGCAGCAACGTTGAGATACGATAAGCCGCAATCGCGATAGGCTAGAATCCGACCTTTATCAAAGTCGGAAACGTGATGGTGACTGCTACGGTCGCAGGTTCGAATCCCGCCTCGGGCATGGATGTGTGTGATGTCCTTAGGTTAGTTAGGTTTAAGTAGTTCTAAGTTCTAGGGGACTGATGACCACAGATGTTAAGTCCCATAGTGCTCAAAGCCATTTGAACCATTTTTTGAAACGTGATGGTACGCATTTCTCCTCCTTACACGAGGCATCACAACAACGTTTCACCAGGCAACGCCGGTCAACTGCTGTTTGTGTACGAGAAATCGGTTGGAAACTTTCCTCATGTCAGGACGTTGTACGTGTCGACACCGGCGCCAACCTTGTGTGAATGGTCTGAAAAGCTAATCTTTTGCATATCACAGCATCTTCTTCCTGACGGTCAAATTTCGCGTCTGTAGCACGTCATCTTCGTGGTGTAGCAATTTTAATGTGCAGTAGTGTATATACATCCAAATATCGACTTAATCGTAGGGTCTAACTTGTGAGGATATCGAAATGCACGTTGTAGAAAAATTATGTACGAATCTACAAGATTTATTTTATTATGAAACTTATCACTCAAATGTCTGTCACTTGTAGGTCGATAAGTTCTAGTTGTAACCACCCACCCTGCCTCACGAGTTATAAATTGATACTGGCGTGTCTGCCGTTCCTTCGACGTTCATAACCTGGCCATAATGCTGTTTTTCATCGATTTTAAAAGACCTACTCTCCTCGTTACGCGCTGCGCCATTACTTGTGTACGCTCGCGTTTAAAACTACGGTGTATTTCACATACTGTCATTCATCTGATGACAGCGAACTGTATGCATTTATGCTGCGCTTCATAATGACGTCTGACAGCCTCATTGTTCAAACCCGCGTCCGGCCATCCCGATTAGGTTTTCCGTTATTTCCCTAAACCGCTTCAGGTAAATGTCGGAACCGTTCCTTTGAAAGCGCAGGCTGCGTGCGAGAGTGAGCGGTCGTGCTCGCCTAACCGCCTCCTGAACAGGCCTGGTTTAGAGCAATATCAAACAAGGTAAACATTCTGAACCTGCGCTTGAGCCTAGATCAATGAGATGAAACAACGCCACGTTTTTTTAGTCACCGTCGCGTTTCCTAACAGGTTCTGAGACTTCCTTATTAATTTACACAAGTATGTTCTAAAATTGTTCAAATGGCTCTGAGCACTATGGGACTAAACATCTGAGGTCATCAGTCCCCTAGAACATAGAACTACTTAAACCTAACTAACCTAGGGATATCACACACATCCATGCCCGAGGCAGGATTCGAACCTGCGACCGTAGCGGTCTCGCGGTTCCAGACTGTAGCGCCTAGAACCGCTCGGCGACTCCGGCCGGCTGTTGCAAGCACATATATTACATTGAGAAATGCTTACCATATGCACAAGCTGCATTGTTTCTGAGGGTTCAGCAGTATGTTCAGTTCAGCAAGCCCAATGCTGATGATCAAATGCTCAGTCCGTTGCCGTCGGCTTAACACCAGCTGCAGCCTCGATCATAGATCTGCTGCAAATCGTGTATATTCTTTACTGAGTAAAGAATATTCGATGAGACTCTAACAACCAATTCAGAAATCATTAAAAAGTTTCGTTAATCGAATGTCTTTTTCCGCATGCAACTTCGCGCCAGACTTGTTCCTGTGCCATCAGTTCATCTCAGTGCAACGGGGAGTATGAGTCCTGTGTTGAGTGTTGCATACCTTCCAAATCTAGGCGCTGCTGTTACGTCCCTGCTGCTCCCGCTTGCTTCCTACCCGCTACAGTTCCGCGTGTTTACAGTCGATTTCTGCCACTCATGAAAATTCTCTGCTCGTTTCTAAGCGAGAGAGCACAGAGTCGCTCACAGTGTTAACTTAACCGTATGTGTCCTCCTTCAGGGCTCTATGTTTGCCTGCTGATCTGCAGAGAAACTGGGGGTCTCTCACCGAGGACGGAGGTCCGAATAGCCGTGTTATCGGAGGCTACGGAAACGATGTGCATATAACAATTGAATTATTGCTACCCGTCGTCCTTCATGGACGGCACCTCATTTTAGCCGCCTAGGTTGTGGTTGCTTTGCTGACGGTTTTACTTACAGAAAACACAGGCGTGCCAAGTAAATGGCGAGCACCTTTGTTACGTGTAACTACAGGGCAACAAAGAGCCGTTGGCATCTGCTAATTCCCGTGTTCGTTCAGTGAAATTAAGTTTGGGATCTCGTGTGTACCGCAGCTTAGCTTTGGACACTGCCAAGTATAGCTGCCTTAGGCCTCTACCTAGTTCAGCATTTATTGTTAATATTACAAGCCCGAGCTATTTACTGGATAAAAAAACAGATTGTATTTTAATATTGATTGTTTTGTGTAAGTCTTATGTCTGTATCTGTTCATTTACAAGATTTTTTTTAATATGTACTTTCATGTAAAGGCCCGTGTGATAAAGGCGGCAATCGTTTTGCAGTTTTTGTCCGTTTTAAGTTACTACAGTACTTTTTTAACTAAAAGTTACTGTACCGAGTAATGCAAACGTTTATAGTTTAGTTAAAGTTGTAAGGTTCTAGTACTATTTTCTGGCGTCCGATTTGTGGTTATGTTATTTTAATATTTACGCTGTGTGTGTGTGTGTTTGTGTGTGTGTGTGTGTGTGTGTGTGTGTGTGTGTGTTTTAGATTTGAAGGGAACGTGCGATGTGGAAGCTAGCTCTAGATGGTAGCCTGATGTTAAAATACCGTTTGTTTTTACCTCTTTGTTACTCATTTTCTTGAAACTTGTGATCAAGTTAACTTTGCTTCTGTTATCCTCTAAATGCCGAGTGTCGTGAATTGCAATCATACAAATGTTGTGATAATAACTGGATGATTAATTGATTTTGAGCGCTATTGCTGGTAGTTATTGTTCTGTACGAAGCTACCAACGCTTCTGACAAGCGCTGCAGTCTCCTGAATGTTTCGGATATCTTTAAAGCGCCACAGTTTTTGATTTCTATCTTTCATCTAAAAATTTATTCAGGCATTAAGGGGTTAATATCGCACATGAAAGTTATGTTTACAATCTTTAAAGTTTTTGTTTGATAAATGTTCTCATTTTCATGGTTCGAATTATTAACTACTTTGTAGTGGCTGCTGTAACGCCTCTTGTGACTTTTTTTTTGTCAATGTTAAAATGCCATTCACCCAAATACATGTTATTAAAAACTTATTTTCTGATTTTTACTCACCATCTTACTACACCCAGATCCAAGATTCCTTTTATTTCTATTTGTTCATTGTAGAGCTGCATTCCACTTTCCGATTCACAGATATTTGTTTAATATAATTACTACTTCTTGAAGACATGTCCATGCTGAAGAGTTCTGACGTTTATGGCTCTGTTGCAACATCTGAGTCACGGAAATAGTTTTGCTGCTTCTGTTGTTTTATTGTCACGCCTTTGTGGTAGCTTTCTCTTCAGGTATAATTATGGTGCCTTATCTGGTACGTTAAATAACGTAGGTACTGCTTTCCATACCAGTTCCTATTTTACGCTCTCATAAATGCATGGCGTGTTTCTGCAATTACCGTGTCATGGGTTATTTACTACTTCTTGTTCTTCATAATAAAAGTCTTTCTTCAGTAACTCTCTGTAGTTTACAAGAAGATCGTCACCAGACAGTCCCTTAACGTGCTGTTACCAAGTGCTCTTGTGGTTCACCTATACCTGGGATCTACTTTTTGTTTTTGCTACAGTTTATTGCGCCACCGTAGCTCCCTTTTGTACAAATCATGAATGTAAACGACAGTGTACGCATTCAGTCGGATACCGTATTCGACAGTGTAACTTAAAGAGTCCGCTACTCGCGCAACTATTGCAGTGTACAACAAATATTAGCAGCAGCATCGCGATTGCATAGGACTGTGATATTAGCGTGACGTCAGCTGTGAGTGCTCTTATAGACGCAATAATACCTGGAGGAATGCTATAAGCCAGGGGTAACAGCCTGCTACTCGCCTTTGTTTCGGTTGAGAGTGGCGCAAGCGACTCGTTCACGCTGCGCATTAATTTGTGCCTCGCCAGCTCTCGGCGTGGCCGCGCCGCTTGGGCGGTTACCCGTGGCTCGCATCGGTAAGCAGGGCTGCCTGCTCGCAGGGGCCACGGCAAAGCTGCGCACTGCGCAGACTCCGGCAGCGCCGCGTCGCTTTCAAACTCTTAAGCGACGTCGGCGGCGCTCTCTTAAGAGGCTTTGCGGTCTCAACTGCGAAATCGGCGAACGTGACGAATGTCTGCTGGCTGCTGTTCCACTGCGACGGCGCCGCTGCATTCTCAACAGCTTTCTGACGCACTTACTTCCAAACGTCGAGAGCTACACCGAACGAGCTCACATCATCACGGAAAGCTACAGCTGTAATGCTTTTCAGCTTCTGAAAAAAATATTAAACAGCCATCATAATTTCGAAGATAAAAGTACTTTTTAATAAAACTTATATCCTTTGATCTTATCGTTAAAAATGTTTGGTAAAAGCCTGCAACTCTAAACAGTGGGTCTATTTATAAATTAATTCTTCTATCAGTCACGGTATTCTTTTTATTTTTTTCACGAAACGTTTCGGGGAATGATTCCCATTTTCAAGTGTGTTTTTCGTGTATTAGCTGTTTATTCGTAATGTTTCCGATGCGTGAGGTGCTACACAGTTCTGTTGTATTTACGGAATTCTGTAATTAATGATCGATCTTTACGTAGAGTTAACGGCGAACCTTGTAAAAGAAACTTCTACTTACTGTTTTCTTGTAGTAGATGTACGCAGAAACTCACAAATATTAAACATTACGCACAGTACAGGGTGACACCATCAAACGAACAAAAGCGAAACAGTCTCACACATATTTCTACATATGCTAACAGCGTTAACGCTTTACATCGTGCACAGACTATGGTATAGTATTCTTTCGTATTTTTTTATAATCTGGATCATTCTCTTCTTCTACATATTTACAAAACTGCTTATTTCTGAATACTGTAGATTTTTACTGAAACATTTATTTGCCAAAATCGCAATGTAGAGAACAGTGATTACTAATTTCAAACGCTTAAACGGTTATCTTCATATCAGGACAGAAACATGAATATCTACATCAAGAGACTAATTAAGGTACTTAAATCATTTCAGTGTTAAGAAAATGTCAACTTACAATCGTATTTACAATATATACATGTGAAACATACTGTGCAAACTTGAATATGACAAAAGGTAGGTCATCCTGCCTGGCCACAGTGTTAGTGAAAGTTTGATTTAGCTTTACGCGGTCAAATTTTTAAACTGTGGCCGGCTGGGATGACTTACTTTATGTCATACTCAGTTTGCCACAACGATGTTTACAATGCTCAGAGTTCTCATGTCCGCAGCTCGTGGTCGTGCGGTAGCGTTCTCGGTTCCTACGCCCGGGTTCCCGGGTTCGATTCCCGGCGGGGTCAGGAATTTTCTCTGCCTCGTGATGACTGGGTGTTGTGTGCTGTCCTTAGGTTAGTTAGGTTTAAGTAGTTCTAAGTTCTAGGGGACTGATGACCATAGATGTTAAGTCCCATAGTGCTCAGAGCCATTTGAACCATTTGAAGAGTTCTCCTACTATAAATACTTCTGACATAACTGCAGCGAAGCAACTCAAAAATGGTTCAAATGGCTCTGAGCACTATGGGATTTAACTGCTGTGGTCATCAGTCCCCTAGACCTTAGAACTACTTAAACCTAACTAACCTAAGGGCATCACACACATCCATGCCCGAGGCAGGATTCGAACCTGCGACCGTAGCGATCACGCGGCTCCAGGCTGTAGCGCCTAGAACCGCACGGCCACTCCGGCCGGCGAAGCAACTCACATCGCTTGCTAACAAGAAATAGAGTATGCAAACAGGAAAGCCAAAAGATATCAGCGCGAATAAGTGCCGAATTTTCGAATGTCATGAGCAAGTGTGACCTTTAACCGATGACCAGATGAGACGAAACACAGATCGTGGAAGGACATACAAGTAACTGTAATACTGCATTCATGTAAATAATACGTGCACCACCTCTCCCAATTCAAATGGCGTACAAATTCAGACATCTAAATTCACATTTCCTATGTCATTTCACTCACTTTGTCAAAAACAGTTCGCTCACCATTTATGCTAATAATCAAATTGTAAAACAGTCGCGCTTTTCTGTTTGAATACGCTAATCCCCAAAACTATTAGACGAATTTTCATGGGATTTTTTTACAGTTAACTTATGCGTAGCTTGGGGCAACATAATAGCTTTATTTCACCAAAATATGATAGTGCAAAAACAATATCGTAATTGAAAGTATTGTAAAACCGAATTTGCATTTGCCTCTTGCCTTTTCACGCCTAATCCTCACAACCTATTTTGATGAAATTTAGAACGTAGATAGCTTGAACGCTGATAAAGCTCTAAGGCTACTTTGTACTGTGTAGTTCACCGTATTCATTGATTTGAAGACTATTACGCGAATTAGGGACAATGTTTGCCCTTTAGAAAAGCTATTTAGCCTATTCTTTCACATTTCAACTTTATAGAATTTTTAAAAATGTTTTTATTGACTGAAATGTTCTACACAATACAATATTTATACAATCCTGAACGACTATAACCCATACTTCTGTACTACAATGTAACATGTGACAAAGTAACTCTGTTATGTTTTCACGACTAAACTGCTGAATCAATTCAAATGAAATTCGGTATGGATACGGCTTGAACCTTGAGGAAGGACTCAGGCTAGTTCAGAAAATTATAAAAAAGTTGACACCTAAAAATGTGAAGCATGGGTGGAACATCCTTTTCTACATCAGTGAACATAAAAAATTATTAAATTTTTGCATCCTGTGTACATTTTATAATGTGTAGCTACTTCAAAAGCACGATGCATAGACGTGTGCTCCTGCCCATGCCCGTCAGCACGCACCGCATGGCAGCAACGCTGTGTCGTCGTACGTTGGGGTAGTTGGGGGTTGGGGTAGCGGCGCACATCCCGACCTACGCTTACCCAAAGAGGCAGACACGTGAGGGCTGCTGATGTTGCACATACAATAGCTTACTTATTCACTGTCAGTCATTATAAAAAAATCACACCTATGTGAGCACAGTCGCGGTTAATAGCTTGTGTAAAATATACGATCGAGTCACATTAATGTGACCGCTGTCTGTGCTCGATGTCAATGTGCGACAGCTACCAACAGACAACATTTGTCAGTACTACGCGTGGAGTGTATATAAAACACGTCGGGTGAATGCTGTAAACGGTACAGTCATTGTCGTAATGTGGTAACGGAGTGATTTATCTGTCGTCCAAATAGGCCTCATCATTGGCTTTCGGGCCAAGGGTGGAAGCGTTTCCGAAACGGCTACATTTATAAACTGATCACGTGGCGCCATGGTTACAGTGGGGGAACTCGGGGCGGAACGGGATATTTAATGTTAATTTCTATAAAATAAGGGAACACAAGAAAACACTTCTTAAAGTGGTAAAAAAACACCTTGTAGTGTAACCTAATGTACCTTATTTTAAAATCACTTAAAACAATACATTTTGCATTAGTTACAATTTTTCATAGAAAGTCTTGCATATTTCCCGTTCCGCCCCACTCACGGGGCAGAATGGGATACGGGTATTTTTTGTTAAATTATTTCATAAACGTTGAATATGAATTACGAATATCATCGTATTAAAATATCAAAAAATGTTCTACAACAGGCAATTCAGACTAAGTAATGTATAATTTAAACAATTAAAAAGTCATTCTTCAAAATAAGAAAATATTTTAATGTAATTCTGAAATATGTACAATGCTTAATAACAACCAAACCACTAACAACTAGCCCTTTCGACAACAGTCACAAATCAGTATTCCCTCTTCATCTTCACTGTCTATGCCAGCACACGAATTGTGTGCCCACTCTGGCATGCGACCCAGCCCTCCTTAGAAACGGAGTAGAAGTCCCCACAGTAGAGACACTCGGTATCCTCTCTCTCTGATTCTCTCTTCTCCATCATCTTCTTCCTTTTATTTTTCTTAAGGTCTTTGATGGCCTCTGTTTTGGTTTTTTTGGGTGTACAGTTTGATATTTTTGCCTTAAGTTGCATTGCACCTGACGTCTCTGTCCTGACATTGTTTATATTTGTGCACCTGCTCCTCCTTTCTGTAGGCCTACTTTACGTGCGACAGTATTCTGCAGCTCCTTCTTATAAGGAGAATCTGTTAATACGATGGTTTTTCCTTTTCGTCTTGTAGTCCGCCGAGTATTTCGACAGATTAGTGGGATTGGAATTCCAGCCTCGGGCGATATCTGGAAAGCTGAGTTGTTCGGCGGACATAACTTGTTGGGAGACTCTGGCATCCATGAACATCCAGGCTGGGTTTGCTTTCTACTTGCATCAAAATATGAAGGGGCAGAACGGGACACTATCCCATTCTGCCCCATCCCGTTCCGCCCCAAGAGCGCTTTTGAGGTTATCAGCTTTCATGGAGTGTGATAACTGACGTATTTAATCGCATTAAATAAGTAAAGTATAACAAATGCCATGCACTTTAAGAGAATGTGTCATTTTAGGGTATACAATTAACAGCTTCCTTGGCGTTGAAATTCACCAAACGTTAGAACAACGCAAGCGGTAACGTGACGGACAACAATTCACTTAGATCTTGCACTTTAAACTAAATCAGAATGGCTGCTCTCACTTCCCTTCCATTCGGAGAAGTAGTTACATGCCCATACAACAGGTTGCAACACTGTCCAGTCTGAAAACGAGCAATTTCCCGTTGTGCCCCGCTATCCCGTTCTGCCCCGAGTTCCCCTATATGGTCCATGGCAAAATGACGCTATCCACAACTGAGGCTGAAGCAAATGTGACAACAGATGACACGGATGAACGACAGCTGTACAAATTTGTAGAGGCGAACAGATGTGTAAATGTTGAGCAACTGACTGCCCAGATGAACCAAGGGCTACCAACAGTGCCTCCCCAACGACCGTTAAGTAAATACTGCTGCGTATGGGTCTCCACCTGAGTGGCGACAGGTGGCCGTTTCAGATGACTCACGTTTTATATGCCGTCGGACAGTTGGCAAACACAATGCAACAATCGTTGGAAGGGTACAGGTCGGCAAAGCGAGCGTTATGGTCTGAGGAATATTTTCTTGATATTCCCTGGGTGATCTCGTCATTGTGGCAGGCGCCATGGATCAAGAAAAGTAGTCATCTATCCTTGTGGACAATCTTCACCCCTACTTGCAGTTTGCTTTTTCTTGGCACAATGCCATCTACCACCAAGACACGGCAATGTGTCACACTAGTAGTTCGAAGAGCAGTTGGATGAGTTTGCCATACTCCACTGGAAACTAAACTCCCTGGATAATAACCGAATCGAGAATAAGTGAGACCACATAAATCGGGCTGTTCGCGCCATGGATCCTCATCTCGCTTCCGAGCTCGGGTTCCCGGGTTCGATTCCCGGTGGGGTCAGGGATTTTCTCTGCCTCGTGATGACTGGGTGTTGTGTGAGGTCCTTAGGTTGGTTAGGTTTAAGTAGTTCTAAGTTCTAGGGGGCTGATGACCATAGATGTTAAGTCCCATAGTGCTCAGAGCCATTTGAGCCATGGATCCTCAACTAAGCTACCTAGCGCAACTAGGCACTGCGCTAGAGTCGGCATTGCTCCACATCGCTCACTGACTGTCTTCTGCACATCTCGCAGCGGTCAATGTTGCAAACTGTGGTTATTTAGGCTTTTGACGGATGATCGCATTAATGTGATTAAAAAGTGTTGTCCTCCTGAATATCAAAGTTGCGTTGTGGCTCTAATTATGGCCGCAGCGTCCTGTGTAATGCTTGTTGTTATGGTTGTTGTTGTTGTTGTTGTCTTCAGTCCTGAGACTGGTTCGATGCAGCTATCCATGCTACTCTATCCTGTGCAAGCTTCTTCATCTCCCAGTACCTACTGCAACCTACATCCTTCTGAATCTGCTTAGTGTATTCATCTCTTGGTCTCCCTCTACGATTTTTACCCTCCACGCTTCCCTCCAATGCTAAATTTGTGATCGCTTGATGCCTCAGAACATGTCCTACCAGCCGGTCCCTTCTTCTTGTCAAGTTGTGCCACAAACTCCTCATCAATTCTATTCAATACCTCATCATTAGTTATGTGATCTGCGCATCTAATCTTCAGCATTCTTCTGCAGCACTACATTTCGAAAGCTTCAATTCTCTTCTTGTCCAAACTATTTATCGTCCATGTTTCACTTCCATACATGGCTACACTCCATACAAATACTTTCAGAAACGACTTCCTGACACTTAAATCTATACTCGATGTTAACAAATTTCTCTTCGTCAGAAACGCTTTGCTTGCCATTGCCAGTCTATATTTTATATCGTTTCTACTTCGACCATCATCAGTTATTTTTTTCCCCAAATACCAAAATCATTTACTACTTTAACCGTCTTATTTCCTAATCTAATTCCCGCAGCATCACCCGATTTAATTCGACTACATTCCATTATCCTTGTTTTGCTTTTGTTGATGTACATCTTATATCCTCCTTTCAAGACACTGTCTATTCCGTTCAACTGCTTTTCCAAGTCCTTTGCTGTCTCTGACAGAATTACAATGTCATCGGCGAACTTCAAAGTTTTTATTTCTTCCCCGCGTTTTTAATGCCTACTCCGAATTTTTCTTTTGTTTCCTTTACTGCTTGTTCAACATACAGATTGAATAACATCGGGGAGAGGCTACAACCCTGTCTCACTCACTTCCCAACCACTGCTTCCCTTTCGCTTATTAGCGCCAAATAAGATTAACGCAGCGTTCATAGACTGTTCCCGTTACGTACTTCCCTCCCCCCCCTCCCCCCTCTAGTGCAAGCCGGCCGAAGTGGCCGTGCGGTTAAAGGCGCTGCAGTCTGGAACCGCAAGACCGCTACGGTCGCAGGTTCGAATCCTGCCTCGGGCATGGATGTTTGTGATGTCCTTAGGTTAGTTAGGTTTAAGTAGTTCTAAGTTCTAGGGGACTAATGACCTCAGCAGTTGAGTCCCATAGTGCTCAGAGCCATTTTAGCCTCTAGTGCAAACACTTGTTCACAGATGCAAGCCAACTGCAGTAAAAACTGACGAAATGTTTGCGAATGCTCGTTGAGTTGTGTTTGCTTTCATTCGCTCTGGTGTAAACCAGGCCTGACCTATATTAGGTGACGAATGCGTTCGATGACGCAGGGTACGATGCGCAGGGTTCTCGGAGTAGGCGTTTTACGTTAGAGCAAAGGTCTCGGAAGTTGACTGGGGCGCGACAGATTAGGCGGCGACGCGGCGGCAGAAGACGCTTTAAACCGGCGCTGGCTCCGGCGCTGGCGCTTGGCAGCGCCTCAAGCCCGTGACCTTTCCGTCAAGCGCACTCCTGCCAGAAGGGCGCCGCCGCTGCCGCCGTCGCTGCCGCCGATGCACTGCCGTCTATCTTCTCGTGTCTATCGTCGCAGTCAGCGGTTCTACTGATCGCACAGACGGGAGGTCTGCCCCGATGCAGATATCCTCGGAGGGCATTCAGTGACGAATACAACACTTTTTTGCAACAATTTCAGTTCAAAAATGCGGAATTTGTTGCGGGATATCGAGGAACACTCCTGTTTCCGCCCACAGTTTGATGGCGTTCCGATAGGTGGTGGCGCTATATGTAGCGTTCAAAATGGCGACTGTAACAGAGGCAAGTTCCAGGCAGAGAGCTGTCACTGTGTTTCTTTTGGCGGAAAAATCAGAGATTCGCAGATACTTATAGGCGCTTGACGAATGTCCACGGTGACCTGGCGGTGAACAAAACCACGGTGAGTCGTTGGGTGAGGCGTCATCGCAGCAAGGTCGCCCGAACCTGTCCGAACTCCCGCGTGCCGGCTGGCCACACATAGCTGTTACTTCTGCAATGTTGGAACGTGCGGACACTCTCATTCGAGGTGATCGGTGGATCATGAAGACCTCGCTGCAAAACTGGACGTCTCTGATGGTAGAGCTGAAACACTAGTCCACCAGTTGGGATACTCAAAGGTGTGTACAGGATGGGTTCCTCATCTCCTAACAGAAGACCGTAAACAACAACGAACCACCGTGTGTGCGGAATTGCTTGCGCGCTGTGATGCTGATCGTGACATGTGTTCATCGCATCGAACCGCAAACGAAACGGCAAACTACGCAGTGGCGCCACACCACCTCTCCTCTGAGGGAAAAGCCGCACCCCTAGCCGGTAAGGTATTGCCGACAGTCTCCTGGGACTCTGAGGGGCTTATTCCTCCTTCATGGTGCAGTGATCAACTCTGGAGTCTATTGTTCTACTGTCAGGGAACAGAAGAAACGACTTCAGCATGTTCGTCATCACAAAAATCTAAAAGAACTTCTCCATGACAACGCAAGGCCTGACACAAGTCTGCGCATCCGAGAGGAGCTCACAAAACTTCGTTGGCCTGTTCTTCCTTACCCACCGTACAGCCCGAATCTCGCACGTTCCGACTTCCATCTGTTTGGCCCAATGAAGTCTGCATTTCGCGGGAGGCAGTACGTGCATGATGGCAGTTATTGATGCAGCAAGATGTTGGGTTCGACGTGGACCAGTAGAGTGGTACCATGCTAGCTTGTACGCCCTCCGAGTGAGGTGGCGTAAGGCGGTCGCACTGAACGGAGATTATGTTTAAGAACAGGGTTCTGTAGCCAATAGAGTGGGCAATAATATGACTTACTGGAATCCTTAACACAACTACCCAGATTTCAGAAAAAAATGTGTTGCATTACTTACTGAACGCCCCATGTAAATAATTTGCTGATAAAAGCATCCGACACGGCGGATAACCGTAGTAATAATGATTTTGTAGCTAAAGGTTAATTCATTGAGCCCCAGTGGTTTGTGCCGCAAATTACCAGTTTATTTGTTTAAGAACCAATGCCTTCGCGTGTAACTACCGATGCTATTGTAAGGCAAGGACTCCAACCGGTACACTGAGGTACTTCTACGAATGTAGTGCAGCACAGCAGAGTTCAAACCAACAAATAGCGCTGAGTACCGAGTGGCTATAATTAAAGTACTGCTACACACAGAGGTCCAGTGCGGGCTGCAATTATCATTTGGCAGCGAAACTTTGTAGATACTACCGATTTACGCTGCTGCTGCGAATGGAAGAAAGACGTATAGACATGTTTCCGGAAGTAGTGGATTCGCAACGGGACGGGGGCAGAAAAAGTCAAACAAGTGAGAAAGGCATAAGCTTGATTTTATTACTAACCACCACTTACACAATTTGTTCAATACGAGCAGCAGAGACGTCGAAGAGATGCTGTACAGTGACATATTTCCACCTGGTGGCCCAATCTCGAACTAATTTTCGTGAAATGGCTCTAAGCACTGTGGGACTTAACATCTGAGGTCATCAGTCCCCTAGACATAGAACTACTTAAACCTAACTAACCTAAGGACATCATACACATCCATGCCCGAGGCAGGATCCGAACCTATGACCGTAGCAGCAAAGTAATTCCGGACTGAAGCGCCTAGAACCGCTCGGCCACAGCGGCCGGCGAACTAATTTTTTTCCAGCGTAAGTCGGTTCTACATTGACGCATTAGCGTATCTACCAAGTTTCGCTGCCATACGATAATCACAGCCCACAATGGACCTCACTGAATAGTGCACTTTCATTATGACCACCCAGTAGAAGATTTCTGTTACATAATTTACTCGACGTGTGGTTTCTGCTTACTGGGCAGATAACTGACAGTGGAAATAAGTATACATAAAGTAGTTTTAATGTAATTTGGAGCCTGCACTACAGCTTTTATAAATGGTTTTTCTTACAGGAAACCCGTCTGACTGTATGTACTTTTATAAGCAATTTTGTAATTGGATGTAAATTTATTAAATTTTGGGCCTATTTTTGGTTATAATTTAGGAATATAATTTCCTTTAGGCGTTATGTGTTCATGGAAATTTCAAGACTTCACCCTTGATCTGTACGAATGTCTTTTAGGAGAAGAAATTCCAAATGATTGGAATGCAGTACTGTCTGAGGTAGAAAGTGGCCCTGAGGATGCTACTGTGAATGTTCTCCATGAAGCAAGTACTTCAAGGAACTTCAACTCTTTTGCCAGGTCCCGAGCAACTCAATGAAAATTCAGTTCATGACGATGTTGATGACGAAAGTGAAGATGACCGTGTCATTAAACATTCACAAATAAAATGGTATTCATCGCACAAATTAGCAGCAGGGCATAACTTCTCTGAAGAGGTCGGACCAAATGTTGTAAGCTGTGAATCTCTCGTGCAATTGTTTCTGATCTTTTTGCCACAGGAATCTATGGGGATTCGGTAAATATACGCGTCAGTAGCTCCAAAGTGAAACAGCGGCCATAGAATAGTCGGTTGTTTACTTTTTTATAATTTCTTGCTGTACTCGTTGCTTACGATGACAGTAGCGGTTAATTTGGTGAAAAAATTTAAAATTATATTTTTTTCCATATTGTTGGGACTCAAAAGATTAAACGACACTATCAACATTACCTTTCTATTCTTAACATTGGGCAACACAGCAATCTATCTTACTCAAACGCTAAAACGGTGTCGCGATGGTCTCATCAGTCATTCTTGTATTTGCTTCGGGAGCAGTATTTGTGTCCAGCGTCCGACGTACTTGTAACCTGAGGGCTTCTAGTTGTAATTACCGCCTCAAGGGGAACCCTCACAAATCAGGGGCTTAACAACAAAAACGTAATCCCCTGCACATAAACGATATTTTGCTAATCGACTCTACTGGGAGGCCGTTGTGTGGGCGAGAAATGCAGATTCACTGCATAGTCGGCCGTTATGCGAACTAATCGTCTCTCACTAATTATAAGAAGTCGATTATACCACAATCCTGTCTTAAGCACACGTGACAAAAATTCACAGAGGTCAGGGATTAATTCGCTTTCTCACAATACATCATACGAGGTCTGTCTAAAAAGTATCCGACCTTTGATTTTCCCGCGAAAAATAGGGATGATAGCGCGTTGCCACTGTACACAGCAAAGGAAGGTGAATTTTGTCTCCGCTTCCAGCGCGTCAGTCGCTGCCTGTCGGTCGCTGAGTGAGGTGCTACACAACGTGTTCGTCGGATTACCGATTCTCTCAAGATGACTGAAAGCGCTGAGCAAAGATAATTAATCAAATTTTGTCAAAAGGTTGGTGATACCGAAATCGAAACAATTCGAAAGATTCAGCATATTTTTGGAGAATATGCGATGGGTGTAACACAAATTAAGGAGTGGTTCAACAGACTCGAAAATGGCCGCACATCAGCGGAGAGTGACCAGCGTTCTGGCAGGCCCCAAACTGCTCGGAGTGCTGCTGTTGCCGAGAGGGCGCCAAATTTAGTGATGGCAGATCGTCATTTGACCTTGTGGGAGATTGCCCAAGAGGTTGGAGTGAGTATAGATTCTGCACATGCAATTTGGCGTGATGATTGAAACACGCTCCGAGAGGCTGAGATATTGGTGCCCAAGTTGATGTCGCCGGAACAAAATGATCTCCGTTTTGACGTTGCACCAACGCTGATCATGGGTTTCTGAACACCGTGATAACCCACTAAATACCTACATCTACATCTACATCTACATTTATACTCAGCAAGCCACCCAACGGTGTGTGGCGGAGGGCACTTTACGTGCCACTGTCATTACCTCCCTTTCCTGTTCCAGTCGCGTATGGTTCGCGGGAAGAACGACTGTCTGAAAGCCTCTGTGCGCGCTCTAATCTCTCTAATTTTACATTCGTGATCTCCTCGGGAGGTATAAGTAGTGGGAAGCAATATATTCGATACCTCATCCAGAAACGCACCCTCTCGAAACCTGGCGAGCAAGCTACACCGCGATGCAGAGCGCCTCTCTTGCAGAGTCTGCCACTTGAGTTTGTTAAACATCTCCGTAACGCTATCACGGTTACCAAATAACCCTGTGACGAAACGCGCCGCTCTTCTTTGGATCTTCTCTATCTCCTCTGTCAACCCGACCTGGTACGGATCCCACACTGATGAGCAATACTCAAGTATAGGTCGAACGAGCGTTTTGTAAGCCACCTCCTTTGTTGATGGACTACATTTTCTAAGGACTCTCCCAATGAATCTCAACCTGGTACCCGCCTTACCAACAATTAATTTTATATGATCATTCCACTTCAAATCGTTCCGCACGCATACTCCCAGATATTTTACAGAAGTAACTGCTACCAGTGTTTGTTCCGCTATCATATAATCATACAATAAAGGATCCTTCTTTCTATGTATTCGCAATACATTACATTTGTCTATGTTAAGGGTCAGTTGCCACTCCCTGCACCAAGTGCCTATCCGCTGCAGATCTTCCTGCATTTCGCTACAATTTTCTAATGCTGCAACTTCTCTGTAAACTACAGCATCATCCGCGAAAAGCCGCATGGAACTTCCGACACTATCTACTAGGTCATTTATATATATTGTGAAAAGCAATGGTCCCATAACACTCCCCTGTGGCACGCCAGAGGTTACTTTAATGTCTGTAGACGTCTCTCCGTTGATAACAACATGCTGTGTTCTGTTTGCTAAAAACTCTTCAATCCAGCCACACAGCTGGTCTGATATTCCGTAGGCTCTTACTTTGTTTATCAGGCGACAGTGCGGAACTGTATCGAACGCCTTCCGGAAGTCAAGAAAAATAGCATCTACCTGAGAGCCTGTATCTAATATTTTCTGGGTCTCATGAACAAATAAAGCGAGTTGGGTCTCACACGATCGCTGTTTCCGGAATCCATGTTGATTCCTACATAGTAGATTCTGAGTTTCCAAAAACGACATGATACTCGAGCGAAAGACATGTTCTAAAATTCTACAACAGATCGACGTCAGAGATATAGGTCTATAGTTTTGCGCATCTGCTCGACGACCCTTCTTGAAGACTGGGACTACCTGTGCTCTTTTCCAATCATTTGGAACCTTCTGTTCCTCTAGAGACTTGCGGTACACGGCTGTTAGAAGGGGGGCAAGTTCTTTCGCGTACTCTGTGTAGAATCGAATTGGTATCCCGTCAGGTCCAGTGGACTTTCCTCTGTTGAGTGATTCCAGTTGCTTTTCTATTCCTTGGACACTTATTTCGATGTCAGCCATTTTTTCGTTTGTGCGAGGATTTAGCGAAGGAACTGCAGTGCGGTCTTCCTCTGTGAAACAGCTTTGGAAAAAGGTGTTTAGTATTTCAGCTTTACGCGTGTCATCCTCTGTTTCAATGCCATCATCATCCCGGAGTGTCTGGACATGATGTTTCGAGCCACTTACTGATTTAACGTAAGACCAGAACTTCCTAGGATATTCTGTCAAGTCGGTACCTAGTATTTTACTTTCGAATTCACTGAACGCTTCACGCATAGCCCTCCTTACGCTAACTTTGACATCGTTTAGCTTCTGTTTGTCTGAGAGGTTTTGGCTGCGTTTAAACTTGGAGTGAAGCTCTCTTTGCTTTCGCAGTAGTTTCCTAACTTTGTTGTTGTACCACGGTGGGTTTTTCCCGTCCCTCACAGTTTTACTCGGCACGTACCTGTCTAAAACGCATTTTACGATTGCCTTGAACTTTTTCCATAAACACTCAACATTGTCAGTGTCGGAACAGAAATTTTCGTTTTGATCTGTTAGGTAGTCTGAAATCTAGGTATTACAATAACAAACAACTTAAATTGGAAGGAACACACACAAAATGTTGTGGTGAAGGCAAACCAAAGACTGCGTTTTATTGGCAGGACACTCAGAAAATGTAACAGACCTACTAAGGAGACTGCCCACGCTACGCTTGTCCGTCCTCTTTTAGAATACTGCTGTGCAGTGGGGAATCCTTACCAGATAGGACTGACGGAGTACGTCGAAAAAGTTCAAAGAAAGCCAGCACGTTTTGTATTATCGCGAAATATGGGAGAGAGTGTCACAGAAATGATACAGCTCTCCTCAGCGCAGCACTCCGTGAAGAATGGGTTGCAATTCCCCAAGAAACCTTCGAGCACCTAATTGAACGTATGCCTGCAAGAGTGCAAGCTGTCATCAAGGCTAAGGGCGGACAAACACCATACTGAATTCCAGCGTTACCGATGGAGGGCGCCATGAACTTTTAAGTCATTTTCAGCCAGGTGTCGGGATACTTTTGATCACACAGTGTATGTGTATAAGAACAGCATTGTGGAATGAACCGCCAGAAGTGCTGCAGTCAATGCAGAGGACGTTAAAGTTCTGAATATTTACTCTACTTCTGCTGTCTTTAAGGTTTCCTTTTTAGTCACATTTCTCAAATGCAATGACTATATTACCACACAGCTAAAAATCGAAGTGTAAATTACTCCACATCTTGCATCGTTTGAGAGTTTGGTTTTAACTGATGTTCAATTTCACACTGATTCTTTTCTTTTTCTTCTCATCTTCTCGATCATTCTTGATGTTGTATGACTCCCTCCTTCAACATGGCGTCGAATTCAAAAATTTCCATATCGCATATCTGATTAAACAGTAGTTATTGTTCCTAGCATTCTATATGTAACTGTAGGTAAATAGTCTAATAATTTAATTTCGGGTGAATGATTAGGTAAATCTGTCGCAGTGTTGAAGAGAGAAGTTATAATGGAGATTTTACTAGACAGGCTAAACGTTATATCATGCTCTATGCCATCCACTGTAGCAGTCTCAGTATGTGATACGAGACTTGTTAATTTATCTAAAGTTCAGAAACATGAAACTAAGAGGACCACACCTGTCACTTTTAGGCGATTGAAACGTATTATAGTTATATTTTAGTGTATAGTTCTTGAAATAGTCACTATTTCTGAAGAAGGTAGTTAATTGTCCAAGCTATCAAAGTAGTATACAACATTACCCTTCTTCTTGTAAGACGCACAATGTGAACCTGGTTCACTTTCCGTATGGAGGTTAAAAATCACGTTCTCATATCTTTTAGGCGGTGTGGGTAAAGAATCTCTCATAAACACGCCTCGAAAATGTTGTCTTTCCAGTTGTTTAGCGAAATATTGTAAGTCAATATTAGTAAGCACTCTTGTCTCAAGACTGTTTAAGGAGATTTTTCCTCCTATACACACCAAGTCCACTTTTCCTATATGACCCTAATTACAAGCTATTCCCTTCACGAGCTACTATTGATTCCATTGTATAGTCATATGTTTGCATCCCAATTAACTGTTTGCGGTCAGCATTTGCATCATTAGCGGCCTTAGCAATGCCTGCAGCTCCACCAGCTAATTCTCCAAGTACTGATAATGCAGCAAATAGTGGAACGCGAGGTAGTACTCCACCTGTTTTCAGAATGGGTATTATGCGCTCTCTGCAGAGCGATTTCGCATCTGAAGCAATTTTACGAGTTATTTTCACTGTCACGAGATTACTGCCTGGCTTCAGACACTTTAGTCTACGTCAGACGGTTTTAATTATTCTGTTCATTAAATTTTCAGCACTCTTCTTTTTCATACCTATGCCCATGTTAACTTTAGCTCACTGCTAGAGCAGCTAATTGCTCACTGAGCGTAGCACCTTTCGCCTTCGCTCTAGGCCACGCTCTTTCTACCAGAATCCGGTCTGCTCGTTGTCCGTCTGACAAACTGTCTGCGTGCATTGCATAGGCTATGTCATATTCTTTGCCCTGACTCTAACGTCACCTCTCTTCAGTCTTTCCATAATCTCTGTTCCTGCTCCACCGTATGAGCAGCAGAGTTCCAGGGCACGAAGAAACATAGCAGAGGAAAGGAAATACAGTACTAACCTGACTAAAGCAGATGTTTAAAGTAACCGAACTTCATCTCTTTGCACTTTTGGGCCCTGGTCAGCAAGTTACTGATGGCAGATCGAAGCTCAACTCTGGAATTTCTGCAGTCTCATTCGAAATGTTCTGCCGCAGTTCTTGAAGATTATGGAGTGTTGCTGCGGTACACCTTAGACTTGAAGGATCCCCACACAAAATAATCGCACCTGACAGACCAGGTGACCTGGGTGGCCATCTAGGACCGCGACCGAACTGATCTTTGCTAACAACTCTGCCAGGCGTGAAGCTTGTGTAAACGTACTCAAAGGTTCGGCTGGCTGTGTGGGCAATTGCCTCATCCTGTTGGAAGTAACGGGGTGTAGTTATGTGCAAACATTTACAGCGTATCGTATCCACTCGTCCGGACCACTTTTATTTGCCCCATCCTGTATACGAAATAAATGGGTAATTTCTTAATAACACAATTAAAGAAAGATCCACCTTGCTTCTTGATCTTCTCCTACTTCATGGTGTTCATTGTCCGAATTCCACCATACGACTGACTTGCCAGAATCTGTGCAATGCTCTTGTGTATATACACTCCTGGAAATTGAAATAAGAACACCGTGAATTCATTGTCCCAGGAAGGGGAAACTTTATTGACACATTCCTGGGGTCAGATACATCACATGATCACACTGACAGAACCACAGGCACATAGACACAGGCAACAGAGCATGCACAATGTCGGCACTAGTACAGTGTATATCCACCTTTCGCAGCAATGCAGGCTGCTATTCTCCCATGGAGACGATCGTAGAGATGCTGGATGTAGTCCTGTGGAACGGCTTGCCATGCCATTTCCACCTGGCGCCTCAGTTGGACCAGCGTTCGTGCTGGACGTGCAGACCGCGTGAGACGACGCTTCATCCAGTCCCAAACATGCTCAATGTGGGACAGATCCGGAGATCTTGCTGGCCAGGGTAGTTGACTTACACCTTCTAGAGCACGTTGGGTGGCACGGGATACATGCGGACGTGCATTGTCCTGTTGGAACAGCAAGTTCCCTTGCCGGTCTAGGAATGGTAGAACGATGGGTTCGATGACGGTTTGGATGTACCGTGCACTATTCAGTGTCCCCTCGACGATCACCAGTGGTGTACGGCCAGTGTAGGAGATCGCTCCCCACACCATGATGCCGGGTGTTGGCCCTGTGTGCCTCGGTCGTATGCAGTCCTGATTGTGGCGCTCACCTGCACGGCGCCAAACACGCATACGACTATCATTGGCACCAAGGCAGAAGCGACTCTCATCGCTGAAGACGACACGTCTCCATTCGTCCCTCCATTCACGCCTGTCGCGACACCACTGGAGGCGGGCTGCACGATGTTGGGGCGTGAGCGGAAGACGGCCTAACGGTGTGCGGGACCGTAGCCCAGCTTCATGGAGACGGTTGCGAATGGTCCTCGCCGATACCCCACGAGCAACAGTGTCCCTAATTTGCTGGGAAGTGGCGGTGCGGTCCCCTACGGCACTGCGTAGGATCCTACGGTCTTGGCGTGCATCCGTACGTCGCTGCGGTCCGTGCACCTTCCGCCGACCACTGGCGACAACATCGATGTACTGTGGAGACCTCACGCCCCACGTGTTGAGCAATTCGGCGGTACGTCCACCCGGCCTCCCGCATGCCCACTATACGCCCTCGCTCAAAGTCCGTCAACTGCACATACGGTTCACGTCCACGCTGTCGCGGCATGCTACCAGTGTTAAAGACTGCGATGGAGCTCCGTATGCCACGGCAAACTGGCTGACACTGACGGCGGCGGTGCACAAATGCTGCGCAGCTAGCGCCATTCGACGGCCAACACCGCGGTTCCTGGTGTGTCCGCTGTGCCGTGCGTGTGATCATTGCTTGTACAGCCCTCTCGCAGTGTCCGGAGCAAGTATGGTGGGTCTGACACACCGGTGTCAATGTGTTCTTTTTTCCATTTCCAGGAGTGTATATAGTTGCTGCACGCTAAGAAGAATCCTTAGTGTGTTTCAAAATGCACTTCAAGAAGCATGCACTTGACTCCTAGTGAGTCCTATTCCTGACGGAAGTGGGCTGCCACCACAGAATTGCAAACATGGCGGTTTATTTCAAATGCACTTACATGCATTATATCGGGTCCTTCCAACTGTAGAGAAACGAATACGATTATTAATTAATGATATAGGATATTTCACATTTTGAAGTAACGAGTATGTGATATCGCCTGATCGAAGCGCTATTGCTTTCGATTTTAATTTTCGACGATATTGCTTGTGATAAGCAAGATCATATTAAAAATACTTTCTGTGTGTCGTCACGACTGAATAGTCATCTTTTATCTACGCCAAACATGTAGCAAGATTCAGAATCAATTAACTAGAGACAATGCTAATGTAAGTACTCTTTTGAAACAAGACAAACTTAATTCATGCTAATCCAATGATTTTTTATGCATTCGTCGAAATGTGTATAGTGAGAATACGTATCCTTTACTGGTTTTAAACAAAGATAATGATTTAAATAGCGGGAAGTATCTTATTAATTTCGATTAATTTTAACATTTGTATTTGAGGCCTTACACTACAAAGGAGCAGTGGTATTAATTGGGACGTTTTCTTGTAATCGGTTCAGGTGTGATAAGGCACTGCAGTTATCAACATGTCTCTCAATTCGATTGGTCGTCAGGTGCCGAAATCTCGGGAAAATGGGAAGCTGGCCTCGCTGCAAAAAAAGCAAGCTGAAGGTGGTTCTGTACTGCTTCTCAGCCGAAAGAGAGATTGGGTCACCTATTACTAAATGAAATACAACACACCTAGACGAAAACAGAATATCTACGAAAGCTGAAGAAAACTAAAAAAAAGAAGAGAAGAAGAATATGACGTGGAAAATGGTGATAGAGATAAAGAAGAAGCATGAAAGAAAATCATACCAGAGGCATAGAGTAGACTCATAACATAATTTTTTAGTAAATCAATACGCGGAACAGTTGAGACTGTACGCGGCATCTCAAGGGTAGCAATGCTCTTAAGCAAAAGTATTTCTCCTACAAACCATAAAATTCAAACCAAGGGTATAAATAAACTCAAATCGTTGCACTTGCATTAAATAAAACTGGTGGATCAATAGTCAGAAATGATGGCATTCAAATCAGCGTGGGAGAAGATGAAAAATACACTTTTACTTCGCCACTGCAATATAGTCTCCGCCATATCACCAGCACATATCGATTTTGTTCACTGGAATAACCCGGATGAATTGGTAGAGCGATTTGCACCTTTTCTAGGTTCAAAGGCAGTGGGCAATAATTCACTTCATAACGAAATATTTCGTCATCTGAAAGATGTTCACAGAAAGTTTATTTCCCAGATTCGGTAATGGTTCATGTGGGATACCGCACACCGAATAGCATATATTGGATCTCGCGAGCGGGTGGTGAGAGGTCATATTTGCTTCTGCAGAAAACTAAAAATATTAAGCGAATAATAGAGCCAAAACAACTGTAACATTGTGAAGCGACGAATCAAAGCACGTTCCAAGTGAGAGTGTGTGAGATAATGCAAACTTCTCTCGCAAAGACGCTGCCAACTACTTGTATTCCCTTACCATGCCATAAGACACGCTGCTGTGTGGATTTGTTACAACACTCGTTAAAAAATGTTTTACCACAAATTTTTAATGCAAACTTGTAGTGTGGAGATGAGAGTACTGTCTATCGGTTTCACCCAAGAGACGCAACGCTAACATCCATTTGAGATTCAATTTCCAGGGTATCTCTGTCACAGGAAGATCGTATTCCTGTGGGACAAAACTCGGAAACAATGACAAGACAGCAAAGTAGAAATACTGGAAGACTAACTAGGAAGCTTACATTTGACCCTGAACCACCAGAGAGGACACCATCATCAACACAGATGCCATCTTCACAAAAACTTAAGTACAACGTGCACTGCTACTTATAAGACTCTAGATTTACCAAGAAAGTTGTGCATCACCCCGGTTCCCAGAACTCCTGAAGATAGCCGTTGACTGTGGATATTGTATCACAGACACAGTCTCTTTGACTGCGCAGGGATCAGATGTAAACAACCATGCATGAGCAGCGTCTGTTAGAAGGAGGGAGTCCGACAGCCCATCAGTTCCAGTCATTCCACCAGGAACGAGGTACACAGCTCATTTTGTCTGTAGTTCAGCCATGCCTAGAGGTTCAATACCGCGGCTCGATCGCGTTCGCATTAATACTTTGTGCCAGGAAAGGCTCTGAACAAGGGAAGTGTCCGCCGTCTTGGCGTGAACCAAAGCGATGTTGTTCGGTCATGCAGGAGATACAGAGAGACAGGAACTGTCGATGACATGCCTCGCTCAGGCCGCCCAAGGGCTACCTACGCATTCTGGCTCGGAGGACTCCTGGCAGCAACGCCACCATGTTAATTAGCTCTTCGTCCAGCCACATGACGTTGCGTTACGACTCAAAATGTGCGCAATAGACGCAAATTCACTCGCGACGTCCATGGCTAGGTCTATCTTTGCAACCACGACATCATGTAGCGCCGTAGAGATGGGTCCAACAACATGTCGAATGAATCGCTCAGGACTGGCATCACGTTCTCTTCCCCGATGAGTCTCGCATATGTCTTCAACCAGACAGTCGTCGGAGACCTGTTTGGAAGCTGAACGCCTTACACACACTGTCCAGCGAGTGCAGCAAGGTGGAGGTTCCCTGTTATTCTGTGGTGGCATTATGTGGGGTCGACGTACGCCGTCATGGAAGGCGCCGCAACGGCTGTACGATACGTGAATGTTATCCTCTGACCAATAGTGCAACCATATCGGCAGCATATTGGCGAGGCATTCGCCTTCATGGACGACAATTCGCACCCCCATCGTGCACATCTTGTGAATGACTTCCTTTATGATTACGTCATCGCTCGACTAGAGTGGCCAGCTTGTTGTTCTACAGACATGAACCCTATCTAAAATACCTGGGATAGAATAAAAAGGGCTCTTTATGGACAACGTGAACCATCAACCACACTGAAGGATCTATGCCGAATCGCCGTTGAGGAGTGGGACAGTCTGGACCAACAGTGCTTTGATGAACTTGTGGATAGCAAGCCACGACGAATACAGGCATGCATCAATGCAAGAGGACCTGCTACTGGGTATTAGATGTACCGGTGTGTGCAGCAATCTGGACCACCACCTCTGAAGGTCTCGCTGTATGGTGGTACAACAAGCAATGTGTGGTTTTCATGAGCAATAAAAAGGGCGGAAATGTTGTTTATGTTGATCTCTATTCCTATCCGGGACTCTCAAAACCGAGGTGATGCAAAGCTTTTTTCGATGTGTGTATATTTAGCTTATAAATTACTTTCTGATATACATGAAAGCAGTGACTTTGGGTAACAGAACTGAATAATCTGGTGATCACAGTAAACATTGTAAGCCTGTCAGCATTGGATAAGGGGCGGCACCATCTGATGCAGAGTGTAAAATGTGTCACCACCGAATTTGGAGTGGCAGTCAAGGTCTCCCTGAAGGACTGAAAGATATATTTGCCATCAGTATTCTAAACCATCTATCCCACTGAACTCAGTTTTTTCACCACTGGTAACATGTGCATAATACGAGGTCTGTTCAAACAATTCCGAAACTTCGTCCACAAAATTTTTCTATCCTTACATTTTCCTTATTGTGCATGGTCTCCTTTGAAATACTCTCCTCCACAATTGATACACCGCTGCCAACGCCGTTTCCACTTCCGGAAGCAGTCTTGGTACGCCTCTTGCTCGACCGCGCGAAGCACCGACTGCGAATTTTCTTTTATCTCGTCTATCGTTACAAATCTTCGCCCTTTCAACAGGGTTTTCAACTTTGGAAATGAAAAAAGGTCCTCAGGTGCCAGGTTTGGAGAGGATGGAGGATGAGGCAGCATAGTGATTTCGTTTTTTGTGCAATAGTCACGCACCAACAGGGATGAATGTGCAGGTGCGTTATCGTGATGCAAGAGCCATGAACTGTCTCGCCGCATTCAAGACCGTTTCTTTTTCACGTTTTCTCGCAGGCGTCGCAACACGTCCCTATAGTACCTTCGATTAACAGTTTGGCCCTGTGGCACGAATTCAAGGTTAACTAACCCTTCAAAGTCGAAGAAAACTATCAACGTGTCTTTGACATTTAATGTGGCCTAACGAGCTTTTGTTAGTCTTAGAGAACCTTTCTCGACCGATTGCGAAAACTGAGCCATGGTCTCAGCATCATAGCCGTAGATCCACGTCTCATCATCAGTTATGATTCTCTTAAGGAACATCTCGTTCTCATTTGCACAATCCAAAAACTCTTCACAGATTGCGAGTCGAAGCTCTTTCTGGTCTTGAGTCGGTAGCAGTGGGACGATCTTGGCGGCAACACGATGCACTCCAAGATGCTATGTGAGGATTTCATGACATGATCCAGCTGAAATGTTGCTTTCTTTTGCAGTCTCTTGGACAGTCAGTCTTCGATTGGCACGCAGAGTTTCGTTGACGTTCCTAATATGAGCGTCGTCGCTAGACCTCGAAGGCCGTACTGAAAGAGGGTCATCTTCAACTTCCGTCCGGCCATTTTTAAATTGCCTGTACCATCGAGTACGGCTTAAGCACCTATCACCGTAGACTTCCTACATCATTTCGTGTGTTTCTGCAAAGATTTTCTCGAGTTTCACGCAAAATTTAATGCAGGCGCGTTCTCATCTAACTCTGCCATCTCGAAATTCGAAAACTGTGCGACAAAACGTTCTGATGATGATGATGACTGGACTGTGGGGCACTCAACTGCGCGGTTATCAGCGCCCGTACAAATTCCCAACCTTTCCTCAGTACAATATTGCCACTTGCAGGAATGATAATGAAACGATGAGGACAACACAAACACCCAGTCACCTCGAGGCAGGTGAAAATCCCTGACTCCGCCGGGAATTGAACCAGGGACCCCGTGCTCGGGAAGCGAGAACGCGACCGCGAGACCACGAGCTGTGGACTTAAGGTTCTGCTCATTACAACACTGATTAATAACCAACAGACATACAATAATGAACCTTCCGGCAGTTACACATTAAACACAAGCGTGTGCAGGGATGCCAATCGCATTTCACTCCAACACACAACTGGCGTGAAATTACGAACGTTCCGGAAGTTTTTGAACAGACCTCGTATATCGCAGAGGACTGAGTAACATGTATACAGTCGATTTCAAAAATATTGATACGCAATTGTTTGTGAAAAAAGGACAGTTTCTATTCACAAAGTATCATGCAGTGGCAGAACAAGACGTATTAATATTAGGTCTCTAAAAGAGGACTGTTGCGACCCCTTGTTTTATTTTCGCATGAGTGTTGAGTTCTCAAACGTAAAAGCAGTGGCAATCTACGAGCTTTTAAAGAGGTGAGTGAAAGGAAAATACACTCGCTTGAGAGATAGCGTTAACTGATTCTCAACACTTCGTTATTTTTTAAGTGCAAGATAGGTATGCTTGTATTTATTACATAGAACTGCATTTGATGCCTTATAAGAAGCTGGTCGATCGCTACATTGTTAACATTTTATGCTGCTTGCACACTAAAAACAATTCAGTGCCGCTTACATTTCATTAAGGCAGATACAGCAGTCAAATCTTGGTCGTGTAGAGGACTTGTCTCAAATATCTATTCAAATTGCAAAAATCTACCGTTTGCAACGAATGACGTTCTAAACAGTATTCAGGACGAAGTGGAATGTGCACTACATTCGTGTATTTCCGCTGTGTGGCAGTATAAATTGTGAAAGTTCTCTGCGAAATTATTTTATGTATAATTTTTGTTCGTCCCTTCATTTTCTCAGTAACATATTATAACATTGAGATAAATGTGTGTGTGTGTGTGTGTGTGTGAGAGAGAGAGAGAGAGAGAGAGAGAGAGAGAGAGAGAGAGGGGGGGGGGGTGGGGGGGGAGGGAAGAACTGATGTATCAGAGAGAGATCACATGTGTAATGAGGACACAATTTGACATATAAAATAAAAAAGAGAGAGAGTTTCCATGTATAAGGAGTAAAGTATTTTTGTATTCAGTGGACAATGATGGTCAGTGAAAAAGAATGGTCAGATGGTCAGTGGTCGTTGACGGTCAGTCGCCAATGATGGACAAAGTATATATATGTGTGTGTGTGTGTGTGTGTGTGTGTGTGTGTGTGCGTTCGTGCAATGAAGTACACCGCTTTATGCAGGTCGGTGCATAAGTTGGTAGCGTTTCTGTTTTGCATATTGGTATTCCGGTTGCTATGGGTTTATTTATCGATTGTCATTTTTTGTTTGTCGTCGTCTGTTGCTGTCTGAATTTACATATTGTCATTTCATCATTTTGAGATAGGAGTGGAACTGTGGACGCTAGAAAATGGAGTGCCAAGTGAAGCAATCGGAACATTTCCGGCGTATTCCTCTGTTTGAGTTCAATAGAGAGGTGACAGCAGCAGTGACAGTCAGAAACATTTTCTTCATGTATGGTGATTATGGCATTGGACAGAGCACGGCAGTAAAATGGTTTTCTCGTTTTAAGGTGGATCGCTTTGACGTTAGTGGTTCTCCACATTCAGAAAGACCTCGAAGCTTGATAGAGATCGCTTTAATCCATAATGATCCACATCATCGTAATCGATAACCGGCATATGTGATAAAACGTGATCATTCCACAATCGTTGCGACATCTGCACGCAGTGGGAAAGGTTCAAAAATCAAGTGTGTGGGTACCGGACGCTCTAAGTGAAAATCACATAAATCAGCGGGTCTTCGTATGTACGTTTTTGCTTGCTCGTCATCAATTTGCTCGTGGACAACACCGACCATTTCTATCCTGTATTATTACTGATCACAAGAAATGGTGTCTTTATGCGAACATAAGGAAAAGAAAGGGATGGTTGAGATCAAACAAAGTAGTAATTCCCTGTACACAGCCACAAAAGATAATGTTATGCATCTGGTGGAACAGCAATGGTGTGATGTACTATGAAAAGCTTCCCTGAGTTGTAAACATAACTGCTGACATTTATGGACAAATGGGACGTTTTGCAGACGCAGTCCAAGAACAACTTAAGGAACTTCCCTTCCAGATCAAAATGCGCTCCGAACATGGCTCGAAGAGTTCTTTGTCTCAAAACCACGAGATTTCTACAGTCTTGTAATCGCAAAGTAACCCCAGCGTTGGCAGATTGCTGTATGTAGTGAAGGAGAATATATTATTGATGAGTAAAGTCTCTGTTACGTGCGCCTGTTGTGTTTATTAAACTTACGGAAAAATGCTACGCCCTTATGCATCAACCCAATGTTAAGCCATAGGTATGTGTATGGACACAATTTTTAGGTAAATAATGAATATGTTTGAGCTTGCATCACTTTAACATTATGCCAGAGGTATGTACGTGCCTGTAAATAATGTAACTTGGCATCATTTTATATATTATTTTGATATAACATCAGTGGTACACAATTATGTTTCTCATTTTCTACACATCATTTTACTATTACACTAGAGGTGAGTATGTGGGAATAATGTAACATGACACCACCTTTACATATTTTAATATAATAACAGTGATATGCAATTATCTTTCCTATTCATGGGCAAATATTTTTTGGAAGTAATGGAACATAACAAAATTTTTACTCATGTTTCTATATTTCACTGTAATTGGCTGTGAGAAAAAGAGGGAGAGGGAGTTTTAAATTTCCTGCTAACACAACTGGGCTCCCTCCGCCACCTTAAATTTTTGATTGGCTGTTTCACTTTTAAAATTCTCTGTTGTGATTAGTTGGAGATAGGGATGGGTCAGAAAGAAAAGCACGACAGGGAAGGGGGGAGGGGGAGGGGTGTGGCTTAATGATGCTACTGATAAAGAGGGACAGGCCCTATCAAATGATAGATAAGAGCGGCGTGGATTGTGACATTTCCACTGCGCCTGCGAGTAGGCAATCACACTGCAAAGGTCAATGTGAGTTGGAATCGGCATGGATATACTACTACCATGCATGAATGTCTTTCATTCGCACAAAAATGGCAACAAAAGCGTTAAGAGAAAAAACATTACTGCTTTAAAGAAATAGAAACTCCTTTAGCACTTGCTTCCTGTTTCTGAAACCCAGCACGGCGGCATCGCAACGCGACATTAGAGCAGAACACGTGGAAACTGGAAGTGTGAGGACGACGCAGGGCAAAGGGACGAAAAGGCATCTCATGAAGCCCTTCAAAAGCAGGAGTTAAAAAGCTCGCGTTAAAAAGCTTTATGCAGCTATTAATACGGTCACAGGCACAGAAGAAACATTCGTAACCTTTTTACACAAAGAAAAGGGAAAAATAAGTAACGCGTTTCACCTGTATCGCCAGGAAGCAGATTATTAATGAGAACTCCGACTCCCAGGGAAGCATGAATCCGTGTGTTTGCTTTCGCGTGAGGTTCCCTTCACGAAATGGTACGTTCACATGCTATACAAAGAAAATAGATGTCCTACATGGTGCACTTCTCATTAGGCTCCATCTGCGCCTGTTTATCTATACATGTAATAACAACAGCAGGAGACACTAGAATACCTTCGCATGACGACCATTAAAACTTTGTGGAGCATGACACAAATTTGTATCGTCTGAATGCATTACCGATTCGAACAATCGGTTCATCACTGGTGAAAACTGGAGTAATGTACACCACGCCTCTGGCATATCCAATCGCGCCGGAGGTTCGGGTCCTCTCTCGGGCATGTGTGTGTGTGTGTGTGTGTGTGTGTGTGTGTGTGTGTGTGTATGTATGTGTGTGTGTGTGTGTGTGTGTGTGTGTGTGTGTTGCTCTTAGCATAGCTTAGTTTAAGTAGTGTGTAAGGGACCGATGACCTAAGCAGTTTGGTTCCTTAGCAATTCACACACATCTGAACATCTGACATACCTGGAAAGAGAAAAACCAAGGGACGCCAATTAGATTTCCGCACTGAAAATTCGAGGGGTCATGCCCGACCTGTCCAATGTTCCCCATCGTCGAAAGTTCGCTGCAGTCGATCATCGACACTAAAATGTGCTGGCGTTCAGTCATGTTGGAACTAGAAGTCACTGCACACAGCAGCTGGTACAGAGTCCAGCGTAAATGTTGTTTGCAGAAACTAATGGTAAGCTGTTCCAGTCATAAGAGCCAGTAGAAGTATTGGAAACAACAGGAGGATTACCAGCCACTGCAGTCTGATTGACAGCAGAAAACCTTTGCTGTTAACACAGGTGTCCGCAGATATTTATCCAAGAAGGTGCAAGACTCTAAGGTTGCTATTTCTGATACAACCGATTCGGGCAGATAGAACGTTTTTAAATGAAAGACCTAAATTAGACAGGAAGTACACAAAACGTATTCAGCATCAGATGAATGATAGCCATGCATTCGATGGGATTAAGGTGGATTTCTTTGCCAACTAAGTGGTAGATATGTTACATTAATACTGTGTATGATAAATACATGTTTCAATGTTAATACGAATATGAATGCCGTCTTTCTGATTCAACAATCCTAAATCACATTGTCACGTGATTGAATCCAGTTTATCTAACAAGTTATTCACAACAAATATGAGTAATGCTGGATTGACATTGTTATTGTCGTTGTGATCAGTCCGAAGACTGGTATACTGTATATTTCCACGTAACTTTATCTTGCACGAGCCTCCTCATCTCCGCAAAATTACAGCAACCAACATTTGGTTGAGCCTGCTTATTGTATTCGTCTCTTGGTCTCACTCTAAAATTTTTACTTCCCAGACTTCCCTCCAGAACTAAATTGAACATTCCATGATGTCTCATAATGTGTCCTAACAACCGATCCCTTCTTTTAGTCAAGTTATTTCATAAATTATTTTCTCCCCAATTCTTTTCAATACTTCCTCGTTAATTATGCGCTCTACCCACCTAATCTTCAGCATTCTTCTTCAAAAGCTTCTATTTTCTTCTTGTCTGAACTACTTGTTAACTACGTTTCACTCCTGCACAAGGCTACTCTCCAGACAAATACCTTCAGAAAAGACTACGTACAACCTAAATTCGTATTCGGTGTCAGATTTCTCTTTTTCAGAACCGCTTTTCTTCCCTTTGTTACTCTATATTTCTTATCCTCTTCTTAGGCCGCCATTAGTTAGATTACTTCCCGTATAGCGAAAGTCATCTGCAACTTATCCTGTCTGCTTTGCTAATCTGATTCACTCAGCATCGCCTGATTTAATTCGCCTACTTTCCACTATCCTTGTTTTGCTTTTGATCATGTTTATCTTACATCCTCTTTTCAAGACATTGTCCATTCTGTTCAACTGCAGTTCCAAATCATTTGCCTTCTGTCTGACAGAATTACAATGTCACTGGCAAACCGCAAAGATTTTGTTTCTTCTCACTGAAGTTTCATTCCATTTCCAAATTTTTCTTCGACTACCTTTACTGTTTGCTCATTGTACAGATTGGATAACATCGATAATAGGCTACAACCCCATTTCACTCCCTTCTCAACCACTTTCTCCCTTTCATGTCCTTAGACTCATACAACTGCTGTCTGGTTTCCCTACAAGTTGTATATAAGAGTTAACGTAAAAAAAAAATCTGAAATTTTAAACGAAATCTGACTGACCAAAGGATCTATTACAAAGTAATAAAAATAACAATGAAAATGCTGTATCAATATTCCTCAAAGCGGAGGAACAGGAAGTGAAATTTATAAAACTTCTAGTTAACTTTGAAGACGTTTATAACAATTTGTACACAGAACTTCGTATTTGAACCTGTTAATGAATTTATTGCATTACTTTCATGCCTTCTCCTTCTATTAACATGTATTGACTGAGAAGATTGCAATACATTTTTCTTTCATTGAAGCTTGATGAGACGTGGTGGCCATATGATGCACTTATAATAAAACTCTTGTCTTGACCACAGACATTTATTTTATTTCTTTCTTCCATAAGCATTTCGGCATTATGCCATTGTCAAAGGCACAAAATCCTGTTGACACAAAGTAGCCATCCATCTTATTCTTACTAAGCATAAGTGCAAATACTTAGGAGAAGTTGGACGCGATACTTACTAAGCATGAGCGCAAATATTTAGGACAGGTTGGACAGGATACTTTCTAGCAACAGGATTTTGTACATTTTACAATGGCGTAATGCTGAAACGCATAAGGGAGAAAGAAATACAGTAATTGTTAAGTAAATTGAAGGCGGAAAGGGAGAAAGGAAACGAAAAGAACTTACCATATGAGCTCCTTCGGAACTTATGCGGAATGAGCGCCGACGAGTGTGAAAATGTATGCCGGAATGGGACTCGATCACAGGATGTCTTGCTTACTTGTTTTTCTTTTTTTGCAGTTGTTGTACCTACCTTTTTTAGATCGGTTTTCAAGTGACAAACCAATTACAGTTTCTCAGTGTTTAGAAACAAGGGAAACATTGGTCTTTTTAAGTCCTTTCACCTCCCATCGCTGTGCTGCCCCCTCACACTACTCATTTTTAGTTTATGTTTTTATTTACTTATTTACTGCACATACACTACTTGCCATTAAAATTGCTATACCACGAAGATTACGTGCTACACACGCGAAATTTAACCGACAGGAAGAAGATGCTGTGATATGAAAATGATTAGCTTTTCAGAGCATTCACACAAGGTTGGCGCCGGTGGCGACACCTACAACGTGCTGCTATTAGGAAAGTTTCCAACCGATTTCTCATACACAAACAGCAGTTGACAGGCATCTTATCTGCATGGCTCTAACGGATCGTGAAGCCACGTCTCGATCCCTGAGTCAGCAGATGGGGACGTTTGCAAGACAACAAGCATCTGCACATCTGCACGAACAGTTCGACGACGTTTTCAGCAGCATGGACTATCAGCTCGGAGACCATGGCTGCGGTTACCCTTGTCGCTGCATCACAGACAGGAGCGCCTGCGATGGTGTACTCAACGACGAAGCTGGGTGCACGAATGGCAAAACGTCATTTTTTCGGATGAATCCAGGTTCTGTTTACAGCATCATGATGGTCGCATCTGTGTTTGGCAACATCGCGGTGAACGCACATTGGAAGCGTGTATTCGTCATCGCCATACTGGCGTACCACCCGGCGCGATGGTATAGGGTGCCATTGGTTACACGTCTCGGTCGCCTTTTGTTCGCACTGACGACTCTTTAAACAGTAGATGTCGTCACATTTGAGATGTGTTACGACCCGTGGCTCTACCCTTCATTCGTTCCGTGTGAAACCCTACATTTCAGCAGGACAATGCACGACTGCATGTTGCAGGTCCTGTACGGGCCTTTCTGGATACAGAAAATGTTCGACTGCTGCCCTGGCCAGCACGTTCTCCAGATCTCTCACCAACTGAAAACGTCTGGTCAATGGTGGCCAAGCAATTGGCTCATCACAATACGCCAGTCACTACTCTTGATGAAATGTGGTATCGTGTTGGAGCTGCATGGGCAGCTGTACCTGTACACGCCATCCAAGCTCTGTCTGACTCAATGCCCAGTCATATCAAGGACGTTATTACGGCCAGAGATGGTTGTCCTGGGTATCTATGCACCCAAACTGCGTGAAAATGTAATCCCACGCCAGTTATAGTATAATATATCTGTCCAATGAATACCCGTTTAATATCTGCATTTGTTCTTGGTGTAGCAATTTTAATGACCAGTAGTGTATATACAGTGGAAAAACAAAATAAAAACTAGTGCACACATCCGGAACCCTGGAAACCCCGCAATGTCAGAAAGGATGACAGGCGGATCGAGTCCAAAGCGTAGGCGCGTCATGTTTCGTTATGAATCGGGCGGGCGCCTGCCACGCCTGAATTCGCGAGCTTAGTTGGGGCGTGGTAAAAACGTTGGTAAGATAACTGGTAAAATATGTGCGATAACGGGAACAGCGCTCAACTTCCGCATGTGCAGTTGTTGGTACTGCCAAAATTCGAGGCGAGAGTGATGAGAACCTCCACAGAGATACGCCAAGGTCCAACACTTTATCCAGAGAACTGCCCGAGACTTTGTTGCAGGAAAACATTCCACCGATGGGTGAAGAAAGCATTCTGGGTGCCGGCCGGAGTGGCTGAGCGGTTCTAGGCGCTACAGTCTGGAACCGCGCGACCGCTACGGTCGCAGGTTCGAATCCTGCCTCGGGCGTGGATGTGTGGGATGTCTTTAGGTTAGTTAGGTTTAACTAGTTTTAAGTTCTAGGGGACTGATGACCTGAGAAGTTAAGTCCCATAGTGCTCAGAGCCATTTGAACCATTTGAACCAGCATTGTGGGTCAATAATATGCGGCGGCACTCGTAGAAAACAGGTGTGCATTTCTCGCCCCAACAACTAGACATCCGCAACGCCTGCATAGTTGAATCGATGATGATCATCGTCGACATTACGACAGACGGCACAAAAGAGAGATTCCACCAGTCCTGTGCCATGGAGGCGCTGATTAGTTGGATACTTCTCACAGTCGCACTGTACCAAGTCGATCTGATCTGTGTCCGAAAGAAACGGTGACAAATGTGCCGCCAAATCACAGTTCACAGCAACATTGGAAACTTGCATTCTATGACGTTAGAGGTGAGGACGCTACGCAGGAAAAGGACATAGAGATACTTTGCACGTGGACGGCGCGTTCGTGGGAGTTCGGCGCGAGCATAACTGAGTTCCACAATGAACGCCGCGATGTGTGCAAACGCGGGTCTGATGCTACCGACCCGGAGCGGCAGAGAGAGGGACACAGGCACAAGGATGGCACGTAAAGGGTGCATAATGGAGGCCTCAAAACTGCGCCATTGTCTGTACATCGTGGCCATGTATAGTGCCGCCGCAAGGTAGCGTACGTTCGTAAGACCAAGCCCCATTGCACGAGGGGGGTGAGTAAGTATGGTTCAAATGGCTCTGAGCATTATGGGACTTCAGATCTGAGGTCATCAGTCCCCTAGAACTTAGAACTACTTAAACCTAACTAACCTAACGACATCACACACATCCATGCCCGAGGCAGGATTCGAACCTGCAACCGTAGGGGTCGCGCGGTTCCATACTGTAGCGCCTAGAACCGCTCGGTCACTTAGCCCGGCTCTAGTGGTCTTCTTCCACAGGGAGTAAAATCTATGGATTTCAAAGACCATCGGTGTTTATACATCCGAGCGACATGTTTTGCCCATACTAGCCGCTTGCTTCTCATCAGGCCTATAATGTTTCGTCTATTCTAGATTTCATCCAGTTTATAATTACGCTGGATCCTCCATTCTCCACTGATCGCCTCTTGCACCGGATCGTAGATCTTCCTTAAGACTTTTCGCTCGAAAACGAGAAGATTATTTAAGTCTTTTTTCGAGACACTCCAAGATTCGGAGCCCTATGGGCTGCATGAGTGCTTTCTATAGCGGGAGTTCGAAATTCCTTAACAGACAGCGCTATTTAAAAGCTGACACATATTGTAGTGCGATCGGTTTGCGGCTTGGATCCTCGCTGTAATTTCTGCATCACACAAAGATTACTCAAAGATATTTAAAATGGTGAACCCTTTTGTATGAACTGGTTCCGACTACCAGAGGCCGGAATGGGTCTCTTGAACAGCTTTGAGTCCTGCCTACCATCAGATACTCGGTCTTTGTTTGATTCACAAGGAGAGCGATTCTGCTCACTGCTGCCTTCACACTGCCACTCACCCTCATCAGTTCTTCCATAGATCTGGACAACAGGGACATAGTGTAGCCAAGTGCAATGGTGTGACTTTTTCACCCCTTACCTCGATGCACTCCAAGTTCTTATGGAAAGCCTCCCTCATTATCTTTCCGAGCACCAGGTTGAACAATATAGGCGACAGACTATCCCCTTGTCTCAAACCTCTGGTTATGTAAAAGCTCTCCGTGATTTTGTTCACGAGCTTCACTTTGTATTTGGAATCAGTGAGATAAGCTCGAACTAGGCTGACGAGTTTCTTGGGTATTTCTAACTGGGTTAGGCAATCCATAAACCTCTCCCGCTGGATGCATTCATACGCCTTCTTAAAATCTACAAACAGCATCCCCACATTTTTTCGGTTAGATGTCGCAGCGCTTGATGTTGTCGACAGTCGACAGTCGAACGCCCCTTTCTAAAAACATCTTAATATTCACCAGTCACCTCTTCTCAAACGGCTTGGTTCTATCCAGTATACAGCTGAATGAGATCTCATTTCAGATGTTCAGGAGGGCGATTCTTCTATAGCTGGTGCAGCCCATTTTGTCACCTTTCTTGTATACAGAGAAGATAATAGTTGTCTTCCAAGCTTCTGCAATTATTAACGTTACGTTACGTTACGTAAAACTGAACTTCAAGCACACATAAATCTCTCAGCATCAGTCTCATTACATTCCTCATCTGCGCATAATTCATTATCGTCTCTACAATCCGGTTCTGGAAGTCAATGATTTGGTTTATTGCGAGTCCGACAACATCAAGGCACCTTCAGTAATCTTCAGTTGTTGGGTGTAACTGCAGTACCAGTCCTAGGGGATTCACTGTTGGTCTTACTTGTAACTGACTCTAGCTTATACACTCCTGGAAATGGATAAAAGAACACATTGACACCGGTGTGTCAGACCCACCATACTTGCTCCGAACACTGCGAGAGGGCTGTACAAGCAATGATCACACGCACGGCACCGCGGACACACCAGGAACCGCGGTGTTGGCCGTCGAATGGCGCTAGTTGCGCAGCATTTGTGCACCGCCGCCGTCAGTGTCAGCCAGTTTGCCGTGGCATACGGAGCTCCATCGCAGTCTTTAACACTGGTAGCATGCCGCGACAGCGTGGACGTGAACCATATGTGCAGTTGACGGACTCTGAGCGAGGGCGTATAGTGGGCATGCGGGAGGCCGGGTGGACGTACCGCCGAATTGCTCAACACGTGGGGCGTGAGGTCTCCACAGTACATCGATGTTGTCGCCAGTGGTCGGCGGAAGGTGCACGTGCCCGTCGACCTGGGACCGGACCGCAGCGACGCACGGATGCACGCCAAGACCGTAGGATCCTACGCAGTGGCGTAGGGGACCGCACCGCCACTTCCCAGCAAATTAGGGACACTGTTGCTCCTGGGGTATCGGCGAGGACCATTCGCAACCGTCTCCATGAAGCTGGGCTACGGTCCCGCACACCGTTAGGCCGTCTTCCGCTCACGCCCCAACATCGTGCAGCCCGCCTCCAGTGGTGTCGCGACAGGCGTGAATGGAGGGACGAATGGAGACGTGTCGACTTCAGCGATGAGAGTCGCTTCTGCCTTGGTGCCAATGATGGTCGTATGCGTGTTTGGCGCCGTGCAGGTGAGCGCCACAATCAGGACTACATACGACCGAGGCACACAGGGCCAACACCCGGCATCATGGTGTGGGGAGCGATCTCCTACACTGGCCGTACACCACTGGTGATCGTCGAGGGGACACTGAATAGTGCACGGTACATCCAAACCGTCATCGAACCCATCGTTCTACCATTCCTAGACCGGCAAGGGAACTTGCTGTTCCAACAGGACCATGCACGTCCGCATGTATCCCGTGCCACTCAACGTGCTCTAGAAGGTGTAAGTCAACTACCCTGGCCAGCAAGATCTCCGGATCTGTCCCCCATTGAGCATGTTTGGGACTGGATGAAGCGTCGTCTCACGCGGTCTGCACGTCCAGCACGAACGCTGGTCCAACTGAGGCGCCAGGTGGAAATGGCATGGCAAGCCGTTCCACAGGACTACATCCAGCATCTCTACGATCGTCTCCATGGGAGAATAGCAGCGTGCATTGCTGCGAAAGGTGGATATACACTGTACTAGTGCCGACATTGTGCATGCTCTGTTGCCTGTGTCTATGTGCCTGTGGTTCTGTCAGTGTGATCATGTGATGTATCTGACCCCAGGAATGTGTCAATTAAGTTTCCCGTTCCTGGGACAATGAATTCACGGTGTTCTTATTTCAATTTCCAGGAGTGTATGTCCCATGAACCATAGTGCGCCCTAAATAATATTGTGAGTTTCGCGCAGGCCACTTCCACCGCACTTACAACACATTAGGGTGGCAGTGATAACCGTGTGATGTTTCTTTTCAGCCATTTCGTCGACCACATACGTCTTTTTAGCAGGTCTATGTTGTTGAATTAAAGAGAACAGAGCCTGCTTCCTCATGCTTTCACTGCAGACAACACGCCTCTTTCGCAAACATTTCAGCATTCTTGTTTAGATTTCAAATGGGATTCAAATATCGACGTTGTTATCGCAGGTTTAGTCATTTAGTAGCTCACAGGGAATTCATCTTTGTTGATTACTCGCAATGGGGGTAAATTATTGCACGGCACGACATCTGGGACGCTATCCTATACAGCCGCATAAGTGGGTTCAAAAAGTCGCTCACACCTCTGGGGACCTTTTGTAAGAGAAACAGTGCCAACTGTCCTAAAATAATTAACGGTGCTATTAGACACACAAACAAAACTACAATTTTACAGTAATTCAGACAAAGGGGAAGGCAGTTTCGAATCACTGCCGAATTGAAAGATCTCAATGGAAATCTACCTCTCTTTCCGTTACTTTGTGGCTATTTTCCTGGATTATATCTGATAGCTTTGGGAGAGCCAGCCCTGACAAAACTCTACCATCTGGTGAGCAAGATGTATGAGGCAGGCGGAATACCTTCAGACTTCAAGAAGAATATAATAATTCCAATCCCAAATAAAGCAGGTGTTGACAGATGTGAAAATTCCCGAACTATCAGTTTAATAGGCCACGGCTACAAAATACTAACACGAATTCTTTACAGACGAATGGAAAAACTGGTAGAAGCCAACCTCGGGGAAGGTCAGTTTGGATTCCGTAGAAATATGGGAACACGTGAGGCAATACTGACACTACGACTTATCTTAGAAGAAAGATTAAGAAAAGGCAAACCTACGTTTCTAGCATTTGTAGACTTAAAGAAAGCTTTTGACAAAGTTGACTGGAATACTCTCTTTCAAATCCTGAAGGTGGCGGGGGTCAAATACAGGGAGCGAAAGGCTATTTAGGATTTCTACAGAAACCTGACGGCAGTTATAAGAGCCGAGGGGCATAAAAGGGAAGCGGTAGTTGGGAAGGGAGTGAGACAGGGTTGTAGCCTATCCCCGATGTTATTCAATCTGTATATTGAGCAAGCAGTAAAGGAAACAAAAGATAAATTCGGAGTAGGAATTAAAATCCATGGAGAAGAAATAAAAACTTTGAGGTTCGCCGATGATATTGTAATACTGTCAGAGACAGCAAAGGACCTGCAAGAGCAGCTGACAGTATCTTGAAAGGAGGATAGAAGATGAATATCAACAAAAGGAAAACGAGGATAATGGAATGTAGTCGATTTAAATGGGATGATGCTGCGGGAATTAGATTAGGAAATGAGACGCTTAAAGCAGTAAATGAGTTTTGCTATTTGGGGAGCAAAATATCTCATGATGGTCGAAGTTGAGAGGATATAAAATGTAGACTGGCAATGGCAAGCAAAGCGTTTCTGAAGAAGAGAAATTTGTTGACATCGAGTATTGATGTAAGTGTCAGGAAGTCGTTTCTGAAAGTATTTGTATGGAGCGTAGCCGTGTATGGAAGTGAAACATGGACAATAACTAGTTTGGACAAGAAGAGAATAGAAGCTTTCGAAATATGGAGCTACAGAAGAATGCTGAAGATTAGACTGGTAGATCACATAACTAATGAGGAGGTATTGAATAGGACTGTGGAGGAGTTTGTGGCACACCTTGACGAGAAGAAGGGATAGGTTGGTAGGACATGTTCTGAGGCATCAAGGAATCACCAATTTAGTATTGGAGGGCAGCGTGGAGGGTAAAAATCGTAGGGGGAGACCAAGAGATGAATACAGTAAGCAGATTCAGAAGGATGTAGGTTGCAGTAGGTACTAAGAGATGAAGAAGCTTGCACAGGATAGAGTAGCATGGAGAGCTGCATCAAACCAGTCCCTGAACTGAAGACCACAACAACAACATCTGCAAAAATTCATCTCACAGATGTGAAGCTTGCTCCTGGGTACGTCAATGCTCGTCCGATCGACTGAACAAGAAATGTATTAATCTGCGACACAACACGACAATACAACTGCGTCACATTGACGACATATGCTATAAGGTCCAGTCGCATTAATAGGACCATCTGCCAAAAGCGTGAATAACCACATCTGGAGCGCGGACTTGCAAGAAGAGAACCAGTGAGGTTCTGGAAAGTACCGATAGCGATGTGGAGCCATGCCACCTTCAGTACCGAGGGACTGGGTTTCTAGGTTGAGGATCCGTGACGTAAACAACCCGATCGATGTGGTCCCTCAGACGCACGAATGAGTTTAAATCTGAGGAGTCTGGTGGCCAGCGGAGTACGGTAAACTCATTCTGGCGCTCTTTCAACCACGCGCGTACACTGCGAGCCAGTGACAATTGCATTGTCCTACTGGTAGACGCCATCGTGCTGAGGAAAACACCGCATTTGGGGGCGGAGACGGTCCCCTAGGGTAGATGCACACTTATGTTAATCCATTGGGCCTATCAGAGTGACGAGATCACCGAGGGAATGCCACGAAAACACTCCCAAATTGTGCTGTCGCCAGCACACCATGCGACGTAGAGGTTGCCCGAAGAATGACAGAGGCGAAAAGCAGACTCGCAGGAAACGCGCCGCAACGCCCTCTCAACCGCCCATATTTAGATCGACGCCGAGGACCGTAGGCCGAATCCGGTCGCACCGAGTAAGTTGCAGTGTCGTCAGTCGCACCTCAGCGGGAATCGCAGTAGCAGTTAGGTCCGCCGCTAACTCAGAGACAGGCAGCACATAACAACCATAACTATGAAGATAGCGGACTTTGTACTTCACCAGCAGGGAGGCTAACGAGGACTACACAGAATATCTTGAATTAAGTAAACTTTCCATTCTTATGAACAAAGAACCCAGGTAATCTATGCTTGCAGTTTGTGTTATAGAAAGAGGATACCAGCCAACAAATAACATCCTGTCCTTGCATCCATGGTACAACTCTACAGAGACAAAGAGACGACATACAACAAACCGTTAGCTCTCTCCTCCAGCCTTGACCCTTCCGACTATTGTTGGACGGCCGTACACACCAACGGCTCTCTGGCCAATGGAACACAGAAGTTGATTCATCTGAACAGACCACGTTCCGCCCCTCAGTGGACACTCTGTTGCGGTAATGGCGTGCAGATTCCAGCCTTCGTCGTTGATGACCTGAAGACGACAAGGATGCACGAACCAAGCACCTGCTGCGAAGGCCCTTACGCAGCAAGATTCGTTGAAGGCTCGTTCACGAGACGCTGTTGGCACCCTCTTGGTTCATCTGGACGTTCAGCTGCTCAACAGTTGTACTGGGTGATCAAAAACTCAGTATAAATTCGAAAACTGAATAAATCACGGAATAATGTAGATAGAGAGGTACAAATTGACACACATGCTTGGAATGACATGGGGTTTTATTAGAACCAAAAAAATACAAAAGTTCAAAAAATTTCCGACAGATGGCGCTTCATCTGATCAGAATAGCAATAATTAGCATAACAAAGTAAGGCAAAGCAAAGATGATGTTCTTTACAAGAAATGCTCAATATGTCCACCATCATTCCTCAACAATAGCTGTAGTCGAGGAATAATGTTGTGAACAGCACTGTAAGGCATGTCCGGAGTTATGGTGAGGCATTGGCGTCGGATGTTGTCTTTCAGTATTCCTAAAGATGTCGGTCGATCACGATATACTTGCGACTTCAGGTAACCCCAAAGCCAATAATCGCACGGACTGAGGTCTGGGGACCTGGGAGGCCAAACATGACGAAAGTGGCGGCTGAGCACACGATCATCACCAAACGACGCGCGCAAGTGATCTTTCAAGCGTCTAGGGTGGAGCGCCATCCTGCATAAACCTCGTACGTTCCAGCAGGTGTTTATCAGCCAGGATGGGGATGATGCGATTCTGTAACATATCGGCTACCTCTCACCAGTCACGGTAGCAGTTACAAAACGAGAATCACGCATTTCCTCGAAGAAAAAAAGCGCGATAACGGTAGATGTGGTAAATGCAACCCATACCGTGACTTTGTCGTCGTGCATTGGAGTTTCCACGACAGTTCTAGGATTTTCGGTAGCCCAAATTCTGCAGTTGTGGGCGCTGACAGACCCTCTGAGCGTGAAATGAGCTTTGTCGGCCAGAACACGTTACTCAACCAATCGTCATCTTCCGCCATCTTTTGAAACGCCCACACCGCAAATGCCCTCCGCTTCACTAAATCGCCAGGTAACAGTTCATGATGCCGATGGATTTTGTACGGATAGCATCGGAGGGTACACCTAAGTGGTTGCCGAAGATGCATGTTCCCTCTCTCACGTTGTTGAATGTGCCGTCCCCCTCCATGCTGTTACCTCCCTTTTGCGTTTTCGTGTTATGCGTCAATGGGAAGAGGAGTGGCTGGCAGTCGGTGAAAATAAGCTGCGTCTGGTCAAGGCCACCACGCGGCCATGGCTTACGTCCTACCAGTCATGCAGGCGGGATGAGGTTCTCCTCATTCGCCTCCGCATCGGGCACAGTCCCTTAACGCACGGTTTTTTATTCCGGCGGGAGGACCCCCCAATCTGCAGTGCTTGTGGCGTCCAGATTACGGTCCGCCACATTTTACTTGACTGTCCTTTATTCTCTGACCAGAGGGCGGTGGTTTCCTTGCCACCGGATTTGCCCTCTATTTTGCAAGACGACGCAACGACTGTGGTTAAGGTCTTACGGTTTTGTGTCCTGTCCAATTTGTTGCCTCGGATTTTAGGGAGAGGATTTTAATGTGCTGCTGGGTGAGTGGCTCACCCAGGTTTTAGGTAAGAGGTCCGCCAGTCACGATTACCTACTTGTTTCACTTCGATTTCTGTTCTCTTTTCCTTGTGTTTCCTTTCCTCTTTTAGTGCGTTTCTTCTCCTCTTGTTTTGCCTCTGTATGTGAGGATTTGGAACTGTGTCAGGTCTGTGTCTTTTAGCCGTTCTCCATGTTCGGTGTCCGTCTTCGTCTCTTCACTGCATGTGTTCCTGTTTCTATGCGTTTGGGCGCTGATGACCACGCTGTTTAGCGCCCGAAAACCTCAAACCACACACACACTAAGTGTCAACCAAACAGTTGTGTATGGAATGCCGGTGCGACGTGCGACTGCACGAGCGCTGACTTCCCCGTGCATAGACGAACCCGCTACAGTCTCCGTTTCTTCCTGAACTGTCGGCCACTACGAGGTCTATCGTCTAAACAACCCGTGGCTTCGAACTTCGCAATCATTCTCTCCACAGCTGCATTTGTCAACGGACCGTTACCCGTTCGAATCCCCTTCCTATGGCGACAGTATCGTAACGCTGAACTAGCACATTCCCCATTCTGATAATACAGCTTCACTAAAAGCGCCTTTTCAGGTAACGTCAACATGGTGCGACTGCTGGCGCATCTGATTCTCTCTCTCATTACAGCTCTTTTTATACATGGTTGTCATGTGCAGTCACTGACGTTTTGCTGTCCAGCGCGAACAGTCAGACATTTTGTGAACTTCGTTTTTTTTGTTCTAATAAAACCCCATGTCATTCCAAGCATGTGTGTCAATTTTTACCTATCTACATTATTCCGTGGTTTATTAAGTTTTCAAATTTATACTGACTTTTTGATCACCCGGTATGTCTACTCGCCCCTACACATCTCGGTAGCCATCGTTCAACCCTGTCATCTATGGCCTGTGGTGCACCACAATTGCCTTGGTGCCAGTTTTGGACAGCGCCATTTTGCCAAGCACGGTATACTTTAATCACGGCGTCACGCGAGCAGTTTACAAACTTAGGCGTTTTGGAAATGCTTCCACCCTTGACCCAAAAGTCAATGAGCATGCCCTTTTGAAAGACAAATAAATCCCCCCCCCCTCCCCCCGCTGCTCGTCCTACAAGATGTCGTCTGTGAGTGATTAATGCATGTTGACATCGAACATAGGCGGTGGTCGCAATGTTGTGACTGGACGGTGTACGTTCTGTATTAGGTCTCAGAGGTTGGCAGCTATCGGAAACAATATACTTGCGGGCCGAAGCCGACCGACTTCCACGAACTTTTGCCTATCCAGATCTAGGAAGCCCTCGTTCGTCACTGTGTGCGGTTGCGCTGACATGTTAACCATTCACATAATCGAGCATGCAGCACACTTCATGCTTGTTTGACATTTGTTGCTCGGAGCCTTTATGGTGTTTCAATTTTAATGGCGAGCAGTGTGTCGGGTGCCAATTCTGACGTCACACGCAGAGCGCTTTATGGACTCTTTTGGCTTCCGGTTAGGAAAGCCGCAACGTCGGCACGCGGGGCGGGGGCGTTACGCGCTAAATACAGGCAGCGCTGCCACGCCACGGCAGAGCGGCTGCAGGGCGCATTCCTCCGCATATGGATTCCGGGCCGCCGGCCGGCTGGCATGTGATCGAGGCGCAGCGGCGCGGCGTGCCAGTGGCGGCGGCGCCGGCGCCGTTATGGCGGCCTCAGACACGGTAACTGCCTGCCCGCCTGTTACCCGGCCTAACCTAATTACCCGCTCCCTCATGCTCCTACACGAGTGTTGCCTCTCTCCCTCCAACTCTCTGTGTCCGCACCATCCTCTTCCTCAACTCTGCCGCCTGCTTGTCTATCCCGGATTGTAGGCATCAGCAAGCGAACTGTACCCTGGAGGGAGGGAGGGAGGTGGGAGAGGGGCGAGGGTGGGAAGCGCGGGGAGTGCAATAGCGGCCAATTGCCCCCTCATCTCATGGTATTTGGGCACAGGCTTTTCATTCGTTACAGTGCATCTACATCCATACTCCGCAATCCACCATACGGTGCGTGGCGGAGGGTACCTCGTACTACAACTAGCATCTTCTCTCCCTGTTCCACTCCCAAACAGAACGAGGGAAAAGTGACTGCCTATATGCCTCTGTACGAGCCCTAATCTCTCTTATCTTTGTTGTCTTTCCGCAAAATGTAAGTTGGCGGCAGTAAAATTGTACTGTAGTCAGCCTCAGATGCTGGTTCTCTAAATTTCGTCAGTAGCGATTCACGAAAAGAACGCCTACTTTCCTCTAGAGACTCCCACCTGAGTTCCTCAAGCATTTCCGTAACATTCGCGTGATGATCAAACCTACCACTAACATATCTAGCAGCCCGCCTCTGAATTGCTTTTATGTCCTCGCTCAATCTGACCTGATAGGGATCCCAGACGCTCGAGCAGTACTCAAGAATAGGTCGTATTAGTGTTTTATAAGCGGTCTCCTTCACAGACGAACCACATCTTCCCAAAATTCTACCAATGAACCGAAGACGACTATCCGCCTTCCCCACAACTGCCATTACATGCTTGTCCTACTTCATATCGCTCTGCAATGTTACGCCCAAATATTTAATCGACGTGACTGTGTCAAGCGCTACACTACTAATGGAGTATTCAAACATTATGGGATTCTTTTTCCTATTCATCTGCATTAATTTACATTTATCTAATTTAGAGTTAGCTGCCATTCTTTACACCAATCACAAATCCTGTCCAACTCATCTTGTATCCTCCTACAATCACTCAACGACGACACCTTCCCGTACACCACAGCATCATCATCATCAAACAGCCGCACATTGCTATCCACCCTATCCAAAAGATCTTTTATGTAGATAGAAAACAACAGCCGACCTACCACACTTCCCTAGGGCACTCCACATGGTACCCTCACCTCCGATGAACACTGACAATCGAGCACAACGTACTGGGTTCTATTACTTAAGACGTTTTCGAGCCACTCACATACTTGGGAACCAATCCCATATGCTCGTACCTTAGTTATGAGTCTGCAGTGGAGCACCGAGTCAAACGCTTTCCGGAAGTCAAGGAATATAGCATCCGTCTGATACCCTTCATCCATGGTTCGCAAGATATCATGTGAAAAAAGAGCGAGTTGCGTTTCGCAGGAGCGATGCTTTCTAAAGCCGTGTTGATGCATGGACAGCAACTTCACTCTCTCAAGAAAATTCATTATATTCGAACTGAGAATATGTTCGAGAATCCTGCAACAAACCGATGTTAAGGATATTGGTCTGTAATTTTGAGGATCCGTCCTTCTACCCTTCTTATATACAGGCGTCACCTGCGCTTTTTTCCAGTCGCTCGGGACTTTACGTTGGGCAGTAATATCATACATTTCGAGCACTGATTACAGTAGCCAACAGTGAAAATGTAACTGAGATGAAATAAATGTTCGTTAACTACGTCGACCAAGCTGATAACGAAATCCATAATGAAAAACTCAGATTCGCTCTCGCTTCCAAGTTAAAGGGAGGGGGTGCATTTAATTACCTTTATATTTTTTAGCATGAACTGTCAATTTCTTTCCATACAGGCTTTGAAACCTCGCTGATGGTAGAGGATGACGTATCAAACAACTATAGCCGTGTGTATTTTGACGCTAGTTTTAGCCCGCGCACGTAGCAACAAGGGGAAAGGGATGAGGAAGGGAAGAGCGGAGTATGTTTCATTCAACAGTAGTTTCAGTCTGTTTTGTACAAGCTGTGTTCTGTTCGTGTGCTGGAAGAATGTGTTACTGAAGTGTAGTTAGTACGTTTGTTCATTGTGTCTCCTATGATTTAATATGCCTCGCAAATGAGTAAAGAGTGCTCATAATTTTTGATACATTTGTGGACAGGCTACACTGAAGAACCAAAGAAACTGGTACACTTGACTAATATCGTTTAGGGTCCCCGCGAGCACGCAGAAGTGCCGCAACACGACATGGCATGGACTCGACTAATGTCTGAGGTAATGCTGGAGGGAATGGAGACCATGAATCCTGCAGGGCTGTCCATAAATCCATAACAGTACAACGTGGTGGAGATCACTTCTGAACAGCACCTTGCAAAACATCCTAGATATGCTCAATAACGTTCATGTCTGGGGAGTTGGGTGGCCAGGCGAAGTGTTTAAACTCAGAAGAGTGTTCCCGGATCCACTCTGTAGCAAGTCTGCCCAAGCCCTTCGGAATGCACAATGGACATGAATGGATGCAGGTGATCAGATAGGATGCTTACGTACGTTTCAGCCGTCAGATTCTTATCTAGACGTATCAGGGATACCATTACAGAGCCTCCACCAACTTCAGCTGTCCCCTGCTCACTTCTAGGGTCCATGGATTCATGAGGTTGTCACCATACCCGTACACGTCCATTGGCTCGATACAATTAGAAACTAGACTCGTCCGACCAGGCAACATGCTTGCAGTCATCAACAGTCCAATACAGCTTTTGGCGGGTCCAGGCGAGGTGTAAAGCTTTGTGTCGTGCTGTGATCAAGGGTACACGAGTGGGTCTTCGGCTCTGAAAGCCCATATCGAAGGCGTTTCGTTGAATGGTTCGCACGCTGACACTTGATGGCCCAGCACTGAAATCTCCAGCAATTTGCGGAAGGATTGCACTTCTGTCACGTTGAACGATTCTCTTCAGTCGTCGTTGGTCCAGTTCTTGCAGGATCTTTTTCCGGCAGCAGCGATGTCGGAGCTCTGATGTTTTACCGGATTCCTGATATTCAGGGTATACTTGTGAGATGAGCGTACGGGAAAATCCCCACTTCATCGCTACCTCGGGAGTACTGTGTCCCATCGCTCGTGCGCCGACTACAAAACCACGTTCAAACTCACTTAAATCTTGATAACTTGCCATTTTAGCAGCAGTAACGGATCTAACAACTGCCGGCCGGAGTGACCGAGCGGTTCTAGCTGCTTCAGTCTGGAACCGCGCGACCGCGACGGTCGCAGGTTCGAATCCTGCCTCGGGCATGGATCTGTGTGATGTCCTTAGGTTAATTAGGTTTAAGTAGTTCTAAGTTCTAGGGGACTGATGACCTCAGCAGTTAAGTCCCATAGTGCTCAGAGCCATCTAACAACTGCTCCAGACACTTGTTGTCTCATATAGGCGTTGCCGACCGCATCGCCGCACTCTGCCTGTTTATGTATCTCTGTATTTGAATACGAATGCCTATACCAGTTTGTTTGGCACTTCGCTGTATTAGCAAGGCATATAGACTGTACTTTGGCTGTGAAATCGGGGACCAGGACAAGCCCTGCGCTTTTCTTGCATGTTTCATATCTTGTGTCTCGAATCTTCATTCGATTTTCCACGGCCTTTGCTATACCCATGACCTGGCGAGAACCATCAATCCATGTGAATGACTGTTACTTCTGTATGACAACTCCATTAGTACATAGTGTTTCCAAGAAGAAAAAGTCTTCCTTGACATTCTAACATACCGTCGGCCATGCGACCAATGCCTCAAGGCCTGTTCCCGTCCCACCTGTTTGTGATAGTGAGAGGCCGGTAATGAAACTAGTGCTACAACATCACCTTCAAACCCCAGTTCTTCAAAAGGTACTGATTTTGTATGTAATGACGAGTGTACAGAGATTCAGAGTATGAAGTTTTGACCTAGTGAGAGATCTTGAATTGCCGAAAGGTAACGCTGAACTGCTGGCGTCTAGAACAGTGGAATTGTCTTGATAAGACGGTAAATTTAACTGCGTTCCGTAACCGCCATATGCCATTCCTTACATTTTTCAAAAGGGAAAAGAACTTCGTATTTTGCAGTAATGTACGGGAAGAAATGGCAGCTACGGGAATTGACTACTTAAGAGCGATCAGTGGAGGTTATTCATCAACTCCTCCAAAATAAGTCTCAAGCATGTTACAATCGATTCAGATTGGGTATCTCCTTACGTGAAAGAAATATAGTCTATAATAACATGAGACAATTGTTATTGCGATTTAACTATAGCAATTTTAAATGGCAGCTTTCGGGGGATCTGAAAGTCATAGTCATATTACTTGGACTTACAGCAAGGCTGCTCCAAATTCTGTTGCTTCCTGTACTCTCGGATAGCCGCGCCAAAGTATTTCATTACAAAAAGGACGATTGGCCTATGCGGCAGTCACTTGAACCAGTATCTCATACTGTTATGCATGAAACACTTGTCGAATCCTAGAACATACTTCTCCCTGCTCTTCATATATGGGTGTAATGAAAAACTTCGTTAAGGTCATGTACACAATTGGAAAGCATTTCTCTATTTGCGCGAGAAATTTCCACGTCTTAGTGAAGCAAAAATAAAAGAGGGGACTTCCGTAGGGTCCCAGATCCGCAAACTGTACAGTGATGAACATTTAAATCCAATCCCGACGGATGATAAAAAGTTATCTTGGAATGTCTTTGTTCAAGTGTTAAACTTTCTATGAGACAAGACGACAGAAAACTGTAAGGATCCTGCGCAAATCTTCCGCACTGATATAATACACTGGGGTGCAACGTGTATGTAAAGTTACATTTTGTAGATTCCCACTTGGACTTCTTTCCTGGCAACTTCGGTGTTGTAACCGACAAGCACGGAAAACGCTACCACCAACAAAAATTCTGACATGTAAATGAGATACCAGGGAAAGTGGAGTGCATCAATGATAGCCGATTACTGCTGGACAGTATTCAGTGAACCACCAGCAGAAAACTACAAACGCCAGGCAAAGCGATTGCGCCTTGAGTGATCTTCCTCCGAGGGATAACAAGAAGGTAAATGCAAGCATAAGCTTATATAGGCAATGATATAAAGTTATCACTGTTTCCAAACGAGAGCTAATCTTGCATTTTAATTAACATTTCCATTATCAGCACACCAGTAAACATAAAGATTAGCTGTTTTCACGCCAGTTACAGAACGTAAAATTTTGTTAAACAGTGACTGCACGCAGGCTGAACACTGCTGAGCTCAATGGGAAATCATGTGGCTTTACTTACTTACTCTTCGACCCTACAGCCGTAGTAGGGCCGTGGCCTCTCTGACGCTCTTCTACTAGTTTCATCTACACTACTGGCCATTGAAATTGCTACACCACGAAGATGACGTGCTACACACGCGAAATTTAACCGACAGGAAGAACATGCTGTGATATGCAAATGAATAGCTTTTCAGAGCATTCACTCAAGGGTGGCGCTGGTGACGACACCTACAACGTGGTGACATGAGGAAAGTTACCAACCGATTTCTCATACACAAACAGCAGTTGACCGGCGTTGCCTGCTGAAACGTTATTGTGATGCCTCGTGTAAGAAGGAGAAATGCGTACCATGACTTTGGTAAAGGTCGGATTGTAGCCTATCGCGATTGCGTTTTATCGTATCAAGACATTGCTGCTCGCGTTGGCCGAGATCCAACGACTGTTAGCAGAATATGGAATTGGTGGGATCAGGATGGTAATACGGAACACCGTGCTGGATCCAAACGAATCACTAGCAGTCGAGATGACAGGCATCTTATTCACATGGCTATAACAGATCGTGCAGCCACGTCTCGAACCCTGAGTCAACAGATGGGGACGTTTGCAAGACAACAACCATCTGCACGAACAGTTCGACGACGTCTGCAGCAGCATGGACTATCAGCTCGGAGACCATGGCTGCGGTTACCCTTGACGCTGCATCACAGACAGGAGCGCTTGCGATGGTGTACTCAGCGACGAACCTGGGTGCACGAATGGCAAAACGTCATTTTTTCGGATAAATCCAGGTTCTGTTTACAGCATCATGATGGTCGCATCCGTGTTTGGCGACATCGGGGTGAACGCACATTGGAAGCGTGTATTCGTCATCGCCATACTGGCGTATCACCCGCCGTGATGGTATGGGGTGCCATTGGCTACACGACCGTATGTTGCAGGTCCGGTACGGGACTTTCTGGATACATAAAATGTTCGACTGCTGCCCTGGCCAGCACATTCTCCACCAATTGAAAACGCCTGGTCAATGGTGGCCGAGCACCTGGCTCGTCACAATACGCCAGTCACTACTCTTGATGAACTGTGGTATCGTGTTGAAGCTGCGTGGGCAGCTGTACCTGTACAGGCCATCTAAGCTCTGTTTGACTCAATGCCCAGGCGTATCAAGGCCGTTATTACGGCCAGATGTGGTTGTTCTGGGTTCTGATTTCTCAAGATCTATGCACCCAAATTGCGTGAAAATATAATCAAATGTCAGTTCTAGTAAAATATATTTGTCCAATGAATACCCGTTTATCATCTGCCTTTCTTCTCCGTGTAGCAATTTTACTGGTCAGTAGTGTCTCTTTTGGCTTCCATCTTTGTCAAGTCATTCTCCACATCGTCCATCCATCGCTTCCGTGGTCCCTCTTTGGACCTTCTGCCACCTGGGTTTCCCCTGTAGGCCCACCTGACAGATCTGCCTCCTGACATTCGTTCTACATGGCCCAGGCACCTCAATCCGCTGCTCTTGATTTCTGAGTCCAGGTCAGCGTAGCCGCATACCGTATTTTACACTCCTGGAAATGGAAAAAAGAACACATTGACACCGGTGTGTCAGACCCACCATACTTGCTCCGGACACTGCGAGAGGGCTGTACAAGCAATGATCACACACACGGCACAGCGGACACACCAGGAACCGCGGTGTTGGCCGTCGAATGGCGCTAGCTGCGCAGCATTTGTGCACCGCCGCCGTCAGTGTCAGCCAGTTTGCCGTGGCATACGGAGCTCCATCGCAGTCTTTAACACTGGTAGCATGCCGCGACAGCGTGGACGTGAACCGTATGTGCAGTTGACGGACTTTGAGCGAGGGCGTATAGTGGGCATGCGGGAGGCCGGGTGGACGTACCGCCGAATTGCTCAACACGTGTGGCGTGAGGTCTCCACAGTACATCGATGTTGTCGCCAGTGGTCGGCGGAAGGTGCACGTGCCCGTCGACCTGGGACCGGACCGCAGCGACGCACGGATGCACGCCAAGACCGTAGGATCCTACGCAGTGCCGTAGGGGACCGCACCGCCACTTCCCAGCAAATTAGGGACACTGTTGCTCCTGGGGTATCGGCGAGGACCATTCGCAACCGTCTCCATGAAGCTGGGCTACGGTCCCGCACACCGTTAGGCCGTCTTCCGCTCACGCCCCAACATCGTGCAGCCCGCCTCCAGTGGTGTCGCAACAGGCGTGAATGGAGGGACGAATGGAGACGTGTCGTCTTCAGCGATGAGAGTCGCTTCTGCCTTGGTGCCAATGATGGTCGTATGCGTGTTTGGCGCGGTGCAGGTGAGCGCCACAATCAGGACTGCATACGACCGAGGCACACAGGGCCAACACCCGGCATCATGGTGTGGGGAGCGATCTCCTACACTGGCCGTACACCACTGGTGATCGTCGAGGGGACACTGAATAGTGCACGGTACATCCAAACCGTCATCGAACCCATCGTTCTACCATTCCTAGACCGGAAAGGGAACTTGCTGTTCCAACAGGACAATGCACGTCCGCATGTATCCCGTGCCACCCAACGTGCTCTAGAAGGTGTAAGTCAACTACCCTGGCCAGCAAGATCTCCGGATCTGTCCCCCATTGAGCATGTTTGGAACTGGATGGAGCGTCGTCTCACGCGGTCTGCACGTCCAGCACGAACGCTGGTCCAACTGAGGCGCCAGGTGGAAATGGCATGGCAAGCCGTTCCACAGGACTACATCCCGCATCTCTACGATCGTCTCCATGGGAGAATAGCAGCCTGCATTGCTGCGAAAGGTGGATATACACTGTACTAGTGCCGACATTGTGCATGCTCTGTTGCCTGTGTCTATGTGCCTGTGGTTCTGTCAGTGTGATCATGTGATGTATCTGACCCCAGGAATGTGTCAATAAAGTTTCCCCTTCCTGAGACAATGAATTCACGGTGTTCTTATTTCAATTTCCAGGAGTGTATGTACTGTAAAACACTACGCACCTTAATTTTTACTTATTTTGTTAAAATAACACTTTTACCATTTTTATTAGTAGATTGCAATGCTAGACCAAAAAAATTCTTAGTTTATAAAACCGAACTGACATTTAAAATCTTAGAAAATCTTCATCTGAACTTTCTTCTTCGTCTCCATATATAAGATGGTCTTCACTGCCATTGAGAGCGTTATTTATGCCGCACTTCTTGAAGGATTTAACAATCGTGTCTTCTCTCACTCTAGACCACCACTGTTTTTTCCACTGACACACTTGTTTGATTGTAGGTCGTTTTAAAGCTCCCTTTGGCGTTAATTCTTGTTGCGTTTCATCCGTCATCGATTTGTTCCCTTCCTTTCTCGTATACACTTCAAATGGTTTATTTATCGAAACATCGAGAGGTTGCATTGTGAAGTGAGTCCTCCCAGAATAGCAGAAAGCTCTGCATTTCCTTGTCTCAGTTTTTCTTTCAGACAATTTTTCGATTGCCTACTAAACTGATCTAGTACAAGAAGAGAACTGTTATTCAATAAAGCACCTTTCCTTCTCTCCCACACCCTGTTAATCCATAATTTCGTACCAGCCGCGTCCATCCAACCCTGTCATGTACCTGAATAACAACACTTGGCAGTATTTCAGAAGGTTTTGGTATCGTTTGGCGCTTGAAAATGATCATCTGATTAAGTTTAGTATCGTCAGCACAACATAAAATGGCAGCAGCGTAGTGCTTTTTTTCAAGTCCACTTGTTTTTATAGTTACAGTTTTAGCACGTATCTTGGCAACAATTCTGTTACTCGACACATCAAATGTCAGCGGAGTTCCGTCCATATTCACTATTTGGCTTAGTTCCACGGTGGTTATCTTTCGATGTCTAATAATAAAAAATGGGAGGGTAATATTTTCTCTTCATATTTCTTGAGATATTTTGGTTTTGGTTTGCGTGCTACGTCCACGACGCTTCATAAACCTGTAACCCTTAAGTCTGTTAACTTCCATTGTAGCGCTAGCTTATGAGCGTGTATTTCAATCATTTTTGTATTAATTCCAATGCCACCATGTCCTTGAATCCCTTTCAATATGATCATCTTCTAGTTCCGGCCATTTTGCATTCAGTCCTCTGCTTGCACGTTTAGACTTCTTGATTTTTTCAGTTCTTCTCTACTAGCCCGCCAATCGCGAATCTTTTTTTCTGTTGGGGGGGGGGGGCGAAATGCCGCCCACATACTCTGTTTCCATGTTATTCTGTATATGCTAATACTTTCAATTTATAGGCCGCATCATATGAATACGTTTTATTTTTTTCCATTACGAAACTAGCTACTTTTCACTCAAATTCACTGGCACCATAGAGTGCAATGACGCATCGACGCTAGACAGTGTTCTGGGTACGTGATGGCGGGGCCGGAGGGAGAGAGTGTTAGCAAGCTTGCGAATCCTCGCAACTCAGGCACGTCGCATCGGTGCATTGCCGCTGCCTGTTGAATTCAATGTTCCCAGATAGAGATAGGTTTCCCATGTCATCAAATATATGGCCACATTTAAGACTGGCGGGATTTTTAAATCAAACAGCCGGCCGCGGTGGCCGAGCGGTTCTAGGCGCTTCAGCCCGGAACCGCGCGACTGCTACGGTCTCAGGTTCGAATCCTGCCTCGGGCATGGACGTGTGTGATGTCCTTAGGTTAGTTAGGTTTCAGTATTTCTAAGTTCTAGGAGACTGATGACCTCAGATGTTAAGTACCATAGTGCTCAGAGCCATTTGAACCAATTTTTAAATCAAACACTGGACGTTTTTATTTTAATTTCGAGTAAAAGACGCATCTGAATTTTGGAGGAAATTTTACGAAGGAAAAAGTGCGCCTTATAGTCCGTAAAATATGGCAGTTCTTCTAATCCCTTGTTTTTCCGTATTGTCCACTGCCCTGCCTCCCTCACTGTTCCAAAAATCTTACTTAATGTCTTCTTCTCCCATCGTCTCAAGAACTCCTGCGGGAATCATTGTCCATGTTTCTGAACCATACATTTGCACCGGCCTTTTAACTGTACGATTATCACCTTCGATTTTCTGCTCTTGCCACGTGACTCCATAATCTTAATCAGTGCACTGTAAGATCTGTTTCCCGCAGTAATCCTTGGTTCTGTTTCTTCTCTTATGCTGTTATCATCTGTTACCAACGCTTCCCACGTCTCTCATAGTTGACCCCATTCAAACTGATGTATTTCTCTTTAACAGCAGCGTTTCTCCTGGAAGCGAAGAGATACTGGGTTTTGGTGTCATTTACTTAAAGCCCCAACGCTTCTGCCTCCTATTCCAGTCCGTACTTCCTTTTCTAGTCTGCCAATCCCTCTTATGGCTCTTCTAACCTTCTAGACAGCATACATACATCTCTAGCATATGATAGGTTATAGTTCATACGGTTACACAGAGAGGCACCCGGGTCATTGATTTCCACTCTTCTCATCACTCTCTCCAACGCTATGTTGAAAAGTAGTGTGGATAATACATCACTCTGTCGTAACCCTTGGATAACTTAAAATTCTTTAATGAGTTTTCCTTCTACTATTATTTGGAAATTCGTGCTGCTGAGGGTCATTTGTACCAGTCTAATTAGTTTATTGCCCTTAAGCTCTTCTGGCCTCAAAACACCAAGAATATGAGTCACAATGATCCGCTACTGCTAGCGAGGTGTTAACCACAGCATTGCTCAGACCAGACTCGTTACCCGTCACAAAAGACGAGTGGCCAATAGCACGCCAAACATGCCTTTTCCACTAAGCCAGGGTACTTCAGTAGCTGCGGGGCTTCCACACATCTTTTACATTCCCCCTACGTTCGCTAATTATGGACCAACCCATTTACAGTACATTATATAACAATCATTCCAGTAGGTCACTTACAGTACATTATATAACAATCATTCCCGTAGGTATTTAAATCCTAAAGCTCAGTTTAAACAACAACGTTCAAAAAATTCACATAATTGAAATACACTCCTGGAAATTGAAATAAGAACACCGTGAATTCATTGTCCCAGGAAGGGGAAACTTTATTGACACATTCCTGGGGTCAGATACATCACATGATCACACTGACAGAACCACAGGCACATAGACACAGGCAACAGAGCATGCACAATGTCGGCACTAGTACAGTGTATATCCACCTTTCGCAGCAATGCAGGCTGCTATTCTCCCATGGAGACGATCGTAGAGATGCGGGATGTAGTCCTGTGGAACGGCTTGCCATGCCATTTCCACCTGGCGCCTCAGTTGGACCAGCGTTCGTGCTGGACGTGCAGACCGCGTGAGACGACGCTTCATCCAGTCCCAAACATGCTCAATGGGGGACAGATCCGGAGATCTTGCTGGCCAGGGTAGTTGACTTACACCTTCTAGAGCACGTTGGGTGGCACGGGATACATGCGGACGTGCATTGTCCTGTTGGAACAGCAAGTTCCCTTGCCGGTCTAGGAATGGTAGAACGATGGGTTCGATGACGGTTTGGATGTACCGTGCACTATTCAGTGTCCCCTCGACGATCACCAGTGGTGTACGGCGAGTGTAGGAGATCGCTCCCCACACCATGATGCCGGGTGTTGGCCCTGTGTGCCTCGGTCGTATGCAGTCCTGATTGTGGCGCTCACCTGCACCGCGCCAAACACGCATACGACCATCATTGGCACCAAGGCAGAAGCGACTCTCATCGCTGAAGACGACACGTCTCCATTCGTCCCTCCATTCACGCCTGTTGCGACACCACTGGAGGCGGGCTGCACGATGTTGGGGCGTGAGCGGAAGACGGCCTAACGGTGTGCGGGACCGTAGCCCAGCTTCATGGAGACGGTTGCGAATGGTCCTCGCCGATACCCCAGGAGCAACAGTGTCCCTAATTTGCTGGGAAGTGGCGGTGCGGTCCCCTACGGCACTGCGTAGGATCCTACGGTCTTGGCGTGCATCCGTGCGTCGCTGCGGTCCGGTCCCAGGTCGACGGGCACGTGCACCTTCCGCCGACCACTGGCGACAACATCGATGTACTGTGGAGACCTCACGCCCCACGTGTTGAGCAATTCGGCGGTACGTCCACCCGGCCTCCCGCATGCCCACTATACGCCCTCGCTCAAAGTCCGTCAACTGCACATACGGTTCACGTCCACGCTGTCGCGGCATGCTACCAAGTGTTAAAGACTGCGATGGAGCTCCGTATGCCACGGCAAACTGGCTGACACTGACGGCGGCGGTGCACAAATGCTGCGCAGCTAGCGCCATTCGACGGCCAACACCGCGGTTCCTGGTGTGTCCGCTGTGCCGTGCGTGTGATCATTGCTTGTACAGCCCTCTCGCAGTGTCCGGAGCAAGTATGGTGGGTCTGACACACCGGTGTCAATGTGTTCTTTTTTCCATTTCCAGGAGTGTATGTATACATAGTTAAATAATTTCTATGACAGATACAACAGTCTATAAAAACAGCACTAATAATTGACATAGGAATATCGATACAGGTACAAAATATGTCGAAAATAGGTGTTACAAAGAGCTTATAGTGGTTCTAGGCGCTTCAGTCTGCAACCACGCGACCGCTACGGTTGCAGGTTCGAAGCCTGCCTCGGGCATGGATGTGTGTGATGTCCTTAGGTTAGTTAGGTTTAAGTAGTTCTAAGTTCTAGGGGACTGATGACCTCAGAAGTTAAGTCCCATAGTGCTCAGAGCCATTTGAAACATTTTTTGAAAGAGCTTACAAAATTTCACCAAATGGAACAAACACACTCCACACAGAGGGCGCACTTATACGTATGCAACGTCAAATATTACAGAAATTATTTCTATCAGTTTCATAGAAAACTCTCACAAGCTTTAAGAAAAATTGATTACAGCGGGATGTAAATCCTCGTCCGATCCTCACTTTCAGATCGTGGCGCCCCAACTAACTACGCTATGCTGAAACACCGCTTCTGCCGACTGCATATTTTATTTCACAGTTTTCTAAAGGCGTTAATCGCCGAAACGTTATTAGTATTTAATTATAAAAAAAGCCTAACCTTAACGATACGTTTTAATGAAACTTCAAAGGATCGTTGCCTCAAAACGACTTACCTTCATAACACGTGGATTACAACGCGAAAATAGCTAAATATGAGAATTCTTTAACCACCAATATGACGTTTTCCGTCATTTTATTACAAAAAATCGTACCAATAACGATACCTTCTCCAGACATTCAATGTGCTAGTGCTTAGAAACTGCATATAATCATAGGATGTAACGTGTAATATAAAATCCACCGAATATGTGCTTCTGCTGAATACGACAAATATAGTACGACGTCTTCCTTTCTGCTTGTGTCGTAGGGAGACTTCATGCTTTCCAATGGTTCTACTTTACGTGCCACGTTACCGAAACCTCGCAGAACTTGTGCTCCTCACCGAGAAATAGCAGGAAGTGACGTCCCAAAACTCGTAGCCGACGGCTTTACTCTATACCACGCATCAATAGGAGGCAACGATTGAGCGAGTAGCAAACCACCTATCGTCCTCGTCCCCCGACTCACCATACCGCGGAACTACAGTGGGACGGAAGGAAGCCGGTATAGCATTAGCGTAACAGCGGCGCCCTGAAGAATGATGTATGCAACCCTCAACATCTGACTCGTTTCTAATCTCTGAAGCGAAAGCTGAGTACGTCGTCCCGGTGTCGATGTTTGGCCGCGAGTAATGTCATGTCGCTAAGGGAACATGGCGACGCGTCCTTTCTCGGTCGGAAGGCAGTGCATTTAATTTGTGGCGAGAGCTCTCAGAGGTACTCGCCAAGAAAGCCCTTCCGACACGAGGGCTGCCATGGGCGCATGGCAACAGGGCCGCCGGCGCGGAAAGCGCTGCCGCTGCCGCTTCATCTCTTAAGGCGGCACGAAGAGTCACCACAATGCAAAAGAAAGTATTCTCCTGTGGCCACATTCGCGTACTACGTAGGATGACGCAGATATCCGATGGTTGTATTATTTCACATGTCTAATTTAATACGAACATAGGAACCCTGATTAGAAAATTTATTCTACTCTATTTCCAATTAGTGTTTACTAATTTATTTCATCCTTGTGCAAAGTAAATCCATGAGATGCAGTACGAAAAGGAGAAATTACACTACTGGCCATTAAAACTGCTCCACCAAGAAGAAATGCAGATGATAAACGGGTATTAATTGGGCAAATATATTATACTAGAACTGATATGTTATTACATTTTACGCAATTTGGGTGCATAAATCCTGAGAAATCAGTACCCAGAACAACCACCTCTGGCCGTAATAACGGCCTTGATACGCCTGGGCATTGAGTCAAACAGAGCTTGGATGGCATGTACCGGTACAGCTGCCCATGCAGCTTCAACACGATACCACAGTTCATCAAGAGTAGAGACTGGCGTATTGTGACGAGCCAGTTGCTCGGCCACCATTGACCAGACGTTTTCAATTGGTGAGAGATCTGGAGAATGTGCTGGTCAGGGCGGCAGTCGAACATTTTCTGTATCCAGAAAGGCCCGTACAGGACCTGCAACATGCGGTCGTGCATTATCCTGCTGAAATGTACGGTTTCGCAGGGATCGAATGAAGGGTAACGTCCACTGTTCAAAGTGCCGTCAATGCGAACAAGAGGTGACCGAGACGTGTAACCAATGGCACCCCATACCATCACGCCGGATGATACGCCAGTATGGCGATGACGAATACACGCTGCCAATGTGCGTCCACCGCGATGTCGCCAAACACGGATGCGACCATCATGGTGCTGTACACAGAACCTGAATTCATCCGAAAAAATGACGTTCTGCCACTCGTGCACCCAGGACCATCGTTGAGTACACCATCGCAGGCGCTCCTGTCTGTGATGCAGCGTCAAGGGTAACCGCAGCCATGATCGCCGAGCTGATAGTCCATGCTGCTGCAAACGTCGTCGAACTGTTCGTGCAGATGGTTGTTGCAAACGGCCCCATCTGTTGACTCAGGGATCGAGACGTGGGTGCACGATCCGTTACAGCCATGCGGATAAGATGCCTGTCATCTCGACTGCTAGTGATACGAGGACGTTGGGATCCTGCACGGCGTTCCATATTACCCTCCTGAACCCACCGATTCCATATTCTGCTAACAGTCATTGTATCTCGACCAATGCGAGCAGCAATGTCGCGATACGATAAAGCGCAATCGCGATAGGCTACAATCCGATCTTTACCAAAGTCGGAAACGTGATGGTACACATTTCTCCTCCTTACACGAGGCATCACAACAACGTTTCAGCAGGCAACGCCGGTCAACTGCTGTTTGTGTATGAGATATCGGTTGGAAACTTTCATGTCAGCACGTTGTAGGTGTCGCCACCGGCGCCAACCTTGTGTGAATGCTCTGAAAAGCTAATCATTTGCATATCACAGCATCTTCTTCCTGTCGTTTAAATTTCTCGTCTGTAGCACGTCATCTTCGTGGTATAGCAATTTTAATGGCCAGTAGTGTGTATATTTTCGCAGTTCATGCAGTTAAGCTTCACCATCAGGTATGACATTTCAGTGTAATCCTTTTTTAGTACCAACTCCATTCGTAACGCATTTTGCAAACAGTATCCACATATAACAGTGAATCTAGCTGCAAAATTATAGCAAGCGGTGACCTCAATTTTTTGACGAAATTTCTGAGAACGTACGTTTCGTCACAACATTACGTGGAAGTGTGTCACTGGCTGTGGGAGATGTCGTGCTATATAAAAATGTTGTAAACTACGTGAACTGGTAATAAATGAGCTTCTCCGGAGAATCGCCGAGGAGTGGAAGAAATAGAATATATTAATAAGACAGGGTCACAATGATACGGCCGAGTTAAAACGCTAAGGAGTAATTTTCCACTGTACTTAAGGGCTATAAGAAGACACAGATTGGTAGATATCCAAGAAATAACTGAGCACGCTGGGTGCAAGAGCTACTCCAACATGAAGGAGCTGGCACAAGACTACAAAGCGGATCGCATCAAACCTGTGAGAAAGACTTATGATAAAAAATATATATGCACTTTTTTTATATACACTACCGGAAAAAATTAGTACACCTGAAAAGGCGACGTCGATTTTGATCCGACGACGGAATATACCATTTGACAAATATGAGGGTAATCCCAAAAGTAAGGTCTCCTATGTTTTTGTAAGTATATAGACGTCTTTAGTTCTACAATGGTTTACATCAGTTTACAGCTTTAATATTTACCTATTTTTCGACATAATCACCATTTCTATCGATACGTTTTTTTAGACGCTGTGGCAGTTTTTGTATGCCCATGTCATACCAGCTGGCCGCCATCCTGTTCAGAAAGTTATGAACCTCTTCTTTCGCCTCGTCGTCGGAGTTGAATCGCTGGGACCACGCCGGCCGAAGTGACCGAGCGGTTATAGGCGCTACTGTCTGGAACCGCGCGACCGCTACGGTCGCAGGTTCGAATCCTGCCTCGGGCATGGATGTGTGTGATGTCCTTAGGTTAGTTAGGTTTAATTCGTTCTAAGTTCTAGGGGACTTATGACCTCAGCAGTTGAGTCCCATAGTGCTCAGAGCCATTTGAACCATTTTTGCTGGAACCACAATTAACGCTGACAGGTACCGTGAGACTCTCAAAAAACTCAAACGGGCAATTCAGAACCGGAGAAGAGGAATGTTGAGCAAGGGCATACACATTCTCCATGACAACGCTCGCTCACACATCGCTCGGCAAACCGTTGCTCTCCTGCAACAGTTTCGGTAGAACATAATCTCCCCCCCCCCCCCCCTATAGTCCTGACTTGGCACCCAGTTACTATCACCTGTTCCCTAGATTAAAAGAACATTTGGCTACAAAGCGATTCAGCTCCGACGACGAGGTGAAAGAATAGGTTTATAACTATATGAACAGCATGGCGGCGAGGTGGTATGACATGTTGTTGTTGTAGTCTTCAGTCCTGAGACTGGTTTGGTGCAGCTCTCCATGCTACTCTGTCCTGTGCAAGCTTCTTCATCGCCCAGTACCTACTGCAGCCTACATCCTTCTGAATCTTCTTAGTGTATTCATCTCTTGGTCTCTCTCTACGATTTTTACCTTTCCACCCTGCCCTCCAATACTAAATTGGTGATCCCTTGACGCCTCAGAACATTTCCTACCAACCGATCCCTTCTTCTAGTCAAGTTGTGCCACAAACTCTTTTCTCCCCAATTCTATTCAATACTTTATCATTAGTTATGTGATCTACCCACCTAATCTTCAACATTCTTCTGTAGCACCACATTTCGAAAGCTTCTATTCTCTTCTTGTCTAAACTATTTATCGTCCATGTTTCACTTCCATACATGGCTACACTCCATACAAATACTTTCAGAAACGACTTCCTGACACATCTATACTCGATGTTAACAAATTTCTCTTCTTCAGAAACGCTGTCCTTACGATTGCCAGTCATTTTGTATCCTCTCTACTTCGACCATCCTCAGTTATTTTGCTCCCAAAATAGCAAAACCCCTTTACTACTTTAAGTGTCTCATTTCCTAATCTAATTCCCTCAGCATCACCCCATTTAATTCGACTACATTCCATTATCCTCGTTTTGCTTTTGTTGATGTTCATCTTATACCCTCTTTTCAAGACACTGTCCATTCCGTTCAACTGCTCTTCCAAGTCCTTTGCTGTCTCTGACAGAATTATAATGTCATCGGCGAACCTCAAAATTTTTATCTCTTCTCCATGGATTTTAATACTTACTCCGAACTTTTCTTTTGTTTCCTTTACTGCTTGCTCGATACACAGATTGAATAACGCCGGGGAGAGGCTACAAACCTGTCTCACTCCCTTCCCAACCACTGCTTCCCTTTCATCTCCCTCGACTCTTATAACTGCCATCTGGTTTCTGTACAAATTGTAAATATCCTTTCGCTCTCTGTATTTACCCCTGCCACCTTCAGAATTTGAAAGAGAGTGGTATGACATGGGCATACAAAAACTGCCACAGCGTCTACAAAAATGCATCGACAGAAATGGTGATTACGTCGAAAATTAGCTAAATGTTCAAGCTGTGAACTGATGTAAACCATTGTAGAAACAAACAGGTCTATGTACTTATAAAAAAAATAGGAGACCTTACTTTTGGGATTACCGTCGTAGTAGATGTACTGATAATGGTTTCAACGTCGTTCGCCAACAGATAGCGTAGTGGAATAGCTACCAGAGCGCCATCTGTGTCCACCCTTAGAGAATGTTCACAGCCAGAAGACTCAGTGTGACGCAAACGTGTGAAGCAAGCACGCAACTACGCAACATAGGCGCACTCGTGCCTCCTACAGCCAATGAGCCAGTTTTAAAGGGGTCAAATTGTAGTCTTCCTAGTGGTGGGGTGGTCCTTTCGGAGAACTGCCAAAGAAGTTGGACGTGCTGCGTCGGTTGTGAAGAGAAACGGCCGCGACGTCAAACAAGGCGCGCGGCGTCTCAGAGGTATCCACATCCGCTCGCTCAGGCCAATACGGGCGCCGCCGTCCTTATATAGCGAACGTAAAAGGCCGGACGGGAGGGGGAGAAGCTACGCTTGACCTTATTCCGAAATCATTTCCCGACTGTCGGCAGACGTCACGGCCCCAGGAGACGGCAAATGTTTCAGATAAAAGAGAAAACGAGTCTCAGCCCCAGTCGCCGGCGGGGAGACGCGTGCGGCTGGCGGGCGAGCCTCCGCCGGCTCTCGCGATATCGGAAATTGGAACAAACAGCCGGAGATTCCGCGACCCCATGCTGCAGCGGCCGGGTCGGTCCTGTGCTGCTGGTAGTATAGCTACCAGGGGTCGGCTTAACGGCAGGCTGCGTCGTGCCTGAGGGGTTTCCCCCTTCGGTTTATTGAACCATTCTGTCAATAACTTGCTACAAATACAAAAATCACTATCGACTCGGACCGGCTGCCCACGGGTAGCATTAAGTATCTACGGCAACACGACTTGTGTGGTGTAGCGTATTTTGTTTGTGCACATTATGATTAAATTTAGGAGAACGACTTTAAGTAACGGAATATCATCACTTTCATATACGCTGTCGCAAAAAGAACCCAATTGCCAAATAAATAATTGATGTGGACTAATGAAATTTCGGAAATACCTTTATATAGAATGTTATTCCTTAGAGCTATTGGAACACGTGAGGCAATACTGGCCCTACGACGTATCATAGAAAATAGATTAAGGAAAGGCAAACCTACGTTTCTAGCATTTGTAGACTTCGAAAAAGCTTTTGACAGTGTTGACTGGAATACTCTCTTTCAAATTCTAAGGGTGTCAGGGGTAAAATACAGGGAGCGAAAGGCTATCTACAATTTGTGCAGAAACCAGATGGCAGTTATAAGAGTCGAGGGGCATAAAAGGGAAGCAGTGGTTGGGAAGGGAGTGAGACTGGGTTGTAGCCTCTCCCCGGTGTTATTCAATCTGTACATTGAGCAAGCAAACAAAAGAAAAATCCGGAGTAGGAATTAAAATCCATGGAGAAGAGATAAAAATTTTGAGGTTCGCCGATTACTTTGTAATTCTGTCAGAGACAGCAAAGAACTTGGAAGAGCAGTTGAACGGAATGGACAGTGTCTTGAAAGGAGGATATAAGATGAACATCATCAAAAGCAAAATGAGGATGATGGAATGTAGTCGAATTAAGTGGGGTGATGCTGAGGGAATTAGATTAGGAAATGAGACACTTAAAGTAGAAAAGGAGTTTTGCTATTGGGGGGCAAAATAACTGATGATGGTCGAAGTAGAGAGGATATAAAATGTAGAATGGCAATGGCAAGGAAAGCGTTTCTGAAGAAGAGAAATTTGTTAACATCGAGTATAGATTTAAGTGTCAGGAAGTCGTTTCTGAAAGTATTTGTATGGAGCGTAGCCATGTATGGAAGTGAAACATGGACGATAAACAGTTTGGACAAGAAGAGAATAGAAGTTTTCGAAATGTGGTGCTACAGAAGAATGTTGAAGATTAGATGGGTAGATCACATAACAAATGAGGAGGCTGGTTCAAATGGCTCTGAGCACTATGGGACTTAACATCTGTGGTCATCAGTCCCCTAGAACTTAGAACTAATTAAACCTAACTAACCTAAGAACATCACACACATCCATGCCCGAGGCAGGATTCGAACCTGCGACCGTAGCAGGTTGCGCGGTTCCGGACTGAGCGCCTACAACCGCTAGACCACCGCTGCCGGCTCAAATGAGGAGGTATTGCATAGAATTGAGGAGGAGTTTGTGGCACAACTTGACAAGAAGAAGGGACCGGTTGGTAGGACATGTTCTGAGGCATCAAGGGATCACAAATTTAGCATTGGAGGGCAGTGTGGAGGGTAAAAATCGTAGAGGAAGACCAGGAGATGAATACACTAAGCAGATTCAGAAGGATGTAGGCTGCAGTAGATACTGGGAGATGAAGAAGCTTGCACAGGATAGAGTAGCATGGATAGCTGCATCAAACCAGTCTCAGGACTGAAGACCACAACAACAACAACAACAGAAAGATGAAGTGATTAACATTGCAAAATCAGATTTTAATGAAAGTGCGATATAAGCAGTCGCAAATGTGAAATGCTGGTACATTAGTAACAGGTGTGAACGCCAGATTCTTGAATGCAAGCATGCAAACATGCGTGCATTATGTTGTACAGGTGCCGAACGTCAGTTTGTAGGATAGAGTTCCATTCCTGTTGCACTTAGTCGGTCTACATCAACATCTACGTGATTACTCTGCTATTCGGAATAAAGTCTCTGGCAGAGGGTTCAATGAACCACCTTCATGCTGTCTCTCTACCGTTCGACTCTCGAAAGGCACGCGGGAAAAACGAGCACTTAAATTTTTCTGTGCGAGCCCTGATTTCTCTTATTTTATCGTGATGATCATTTCTCCCTTTGTACGTGGGTGCCAACAGAATGTTTTCGCACCCGGAGCAGAAGACTGGTGATTGAAATTTCATGAGAAGATCCCGTCGCAACGAAAATCACCTTTGTTTTAATGGTAGCCACTCGAATTCACGTATCATCCTATCTCCCCTATTTCGCTATAGTACAAAACGAGATGCCTTTCTTTGTACTTTTTCGATGTCATCCGTCAGTCCCACCTGATGCGGATCCCACACTGCACAGGAATACTCCAGAATAGGGCGGACAAGTGTAGTGCAAGCAGTCTCTTGGTAGAGCTGTTGCATCTTCTAATCGCAGTCTTTGGTTTGCTCTACCCACAATATTATCTATGTGATCGTTTAGGTTATTTGCAATAGTAATCCCTAAGTATTTAGTTGAATTTACAGCCCTCAGATTTGTGTGACTTACCGCATAATCAAAATTACAGCGACGGTTAATGCTGTTTATGAATGACGCTGGAGTTGCCGTCCGATGATGTCCCACATGGGCTCGATTGGAGACAGACCTGGAGATCGAGGTCTGAGCAACATGTTGACACTCTTTAGAGCACGGCAGTTTACGTCAGCGGCGTGTACGCGAGCGTTATCATGTTGGAAAGCAACCCCTGGAATGCTGTTCATGAATGGCAGCGCAGCAAGTCGAATTACCTGACTGACGCACACGTTTGCCGTCACTGTGCATGAGATAACCCAGACAGCGCTCTGGCTGTAATGCGAAATAGCACCCCAGATCATAGCTCCTGGTGCACGTCCATGTGTCTAGCACAAAGACAGGCTGGTTCCATGCCCTCAACTGGCATTCTCCTAACCAACATACGGCCGTCACTGGCACCGAGGCGGAACCAGCTTTCAAAAAAAAACTGGCCTCCATCCTGCCCTCACATGAGCTCTCACTTGATACCATTGAAGTCGCAAATGGCGAGGGTTTGGAATTCAGTTGAATGCACATTATACGAGGTGCATTCAAGTTCTAAGGCCTCCGATTTTTTTTTCTAATTAACTACTTACCCGAAATCGATGAAACTGGCGTTACTTCTCGACGTAATCGCCCTGCAGACGTACACATTTTTCACAACGCTGACGCCATGATTCCATGGCAGCGGCGAAGGCTTCTTTAGGAGTCTGTTTTGACCACAGGAAAATCGCTCAGGCAATAGCAGCACGGCTGGTGAATGTGCGGCCACGGAGAGTGTCTTTCATTGTTGGAAAAAGCCAAAAGTCACTAGGATCCAGGTCAGGTGAGTAGGGAGCATGAGGAATCACTTCAAAGTTGTTATCACGAAGAAACTGTTGCGTAACGTTAGCTCGGTGTGTGGGTGCGTTGTCTTTGTGAAACAGCACACGCGCAGCCCTTCCCGGACGTTTTTGTTGCACTGCAGGAAGGAATTTGTTCTTCAAAACATTTTCGTAGGATTCACCTGTTACCGTAGAGCCCTTTGGAACGCAATGGGTAAGGATTACGCCCTCGCTGTCCCAGAACATGGACACCATCATTTTTTCAGCACTGGCGGTTACCCGAAATTTTTTTGGTTGCTGTGAATCTGTGTGCTTCCATTGAGCTGACTGGCGCTTTGTTTCTAGATTGAAAAATGGCATCCACGTCTCATCCATTGTCACAACCGACGAAAAGAAAGTCCCATTCATGCTGTCGTTGCGCGTCAACATTGCTTGGCAACATGCCACACGGGCAGCCATGTGGTCGTCCGTCAGCATTCGTGGCACCCACCTGGATGACACTTCGCATTTTCAGGTCGTCATGCAGGATTGTGTGCACAGAACCCACAGAAATGCCAACTCTGGAGGTGATCTGTTCAACAGTCATTCGGCGATCCCCCAAAACAATTCTCTCCACTCTCTCGATCACGTCGTCAGACCGGCTTGTGCGAGCCCGAGGTTGTTTCGGTTTGTTGTCACACGATGTTCTGCCTTCATTGTACTGTCGCACCCACGAACGCACTTTTGACACATCCATAACTCCATCACCACGTGTCTCCTTCAACTGTCGATGAATTTCAATTGGTTTCACACCACGCAAATTCAGAAAACGAATGATTGCACGCTGTTCAAGTAAGGAAAACGTCGCCATTTTAAGTATTTAAAACAGTTCTCATTCTCCCCGCTGGCGGTAAAATTACATCTGCCGTACGGTGCTGCTATCTCTGGTACGTATTGACAATGAACGCGGCCTCATTTTAAAACAATGCGCGTGTTTCTATCTCTTTCCAGTCCGGAGAAAAAAAATCGGAGGCCTTAGAACTCGAATGCACCTCGTATGTCGTCTGGCTTGGAGCTGTCCTTCAACTAACCGATTTGTAACAGTTCGTTGCGTCACTGTTGTGCCAACCATTGCTCAGATTGCTTCTGCAGATGCAGAACGATCAGCCAGTGGCATAGGCCGAACTTTAGTGTTCTCTCTCGGTAGCGCCACGCGGCTGTCCGGAGCCCTGTCTTCTTGCAACCGTACACTCTCGTGACCACCGCTGCTACCAGTCATGTGCGGTGGCTACGTTTTTGTGAAGTGTTTCGAAAACATCGTGAAGGAACATCCGGCTTCTCGTAGCCCTGTTACACGACTTCGTCCAAACTCAGTGAGCTGTTGATAATGGCCGGCCAACGTGGCCGAGCAGTTCTAGGCGCTACAGTCTGGAACCGCGAGACCGCTACGGTCGCAGGTTCGAATCCTGCCTCGGGCATGGATGTGTGTGATGTCCTTAGGCTAGTTAGGTTTAAGTAGTTCTAAGTTCTAGGGGACTGATGACCTCAGAAGTTAAGGCACATAGTGCTCAGAGCAATATGAACCCATTTTTTTTGTTGATAATAACGTCTTTGTAGCCTTAAAAGCATTCTTGACTAGCCTCAACTCACCACGTCCAATCTGAAAGCTAACTAACGCTCACGACCGTTACACTTGACTTGCGCCTTCATAGTGTCGCTACTACCGCCACTCTTATGCGACTGGCACGCTATATGAAGAGGCATAATTATTTCACATGTAAAAACACGCCTATCAACTTTCGTTTGTGTCACACAATTCCTTGTTGGTGTCGCGATTTTTTTTCCGTCAGTGTAATTTACGCGATGTAATCAACGCACGGCATGAAAGTTGTCTGGAGGCGCGAATGTTGTGTGTTCCATATTGAATTGGCGTTTGGAGTGACATATCACGACAATGACAGAAGCGCATCGCGATGTGAGCATTATGTTTATTCCCAATGTAAAAATTACATGCGCATCTATTGTGTGTGTGTGTGTGTGTGTGTGTGTGTGTGTGTGTGTGTGTGAGTGAGTGTGTGTGTGTGTTGGAGGCTGGGTGAGATGGCACAAATACGAGAAAAAATAAGAAAAAACACGAATGATGTACACTTTTAGCTCGTGTGACAGCATTCTACTTGTGAAGCTTAGCACGCACTCAGATGCACTGCTGAGACACATTGCCGCAATTCTTTGTTGTCAACTCTTTATGGCAGAATCGTCTCCACATCTAGATTTGATTCAAGGAAGGCAGAAACCTGAAAGAATGTAGTCTTTGCAAACGAAGCAAAGTTACTGAAGTTCCTGACGCAGTTTTCCGGAAAATGTTGTACTTGGAGCTTAAAAGACAAAACACCACACATTTTAGATTCTCTATACAGTTGTTCTCAAAAGACTGTTTGGAAACTCTTTGTTAGAAATATTTGATTATTTTAACTGTAAGTCTCACATCACTGATGATGAGGTGATTTTCTTTTCGTTATTGGTCATATTTATTACGACACTTCAAAGTTGTGTAACTCATTGCCCGTTGTTCGAAGAATTTACAGTGAGAGACAAGCCGAAATTGGCAGTCTGAAACTGCCGTCGTATTTTGAAATGCATACCTGCGCACCACTGAGAAGTAAATGCTAGATTTAGGCTGAGATAGGCTGAGTGAAAGAAACTGACCCAGCTGGGATTCGACCACACAACCTTTCGGTTTCCAGCCACACACTCTGCCTCTAGATCACCATATCAGATAAGAATTAGATCCTCTTTGTCGCATTCTCGAGGCACTGCTGCTGTCTCGAGTAACGGCAGCTGTTTGCTAGGTGGTAACAGATTAGTTTTCACAATTTTAATTCATCATAATTCAGACAATTTGCAAGAAATATTTATAAATTATACACAAAAACCTTCCTTGTAAATCACACTATTTATTATCCAAAACCAGATCACAATCCCTACAGCAGTTCCTGGGAAGGACACAAGCGATCATCTTTAGTTTATCTGTAGAGAAAGATATACACTACTGGCCATTAAAATCGCTACACCACGAGGATGACGTGCTACAGACGGGAAATTTAACCGACAGGAAGAAGATGCTGTCATATGCAAATGATTAGGTTTTCAGACCATTCACACAAGGTTGGCGCCGGTGGCGATACCTACAACGTGCTGACATAAGGAAAGTTACCAACCGATGTCTCATATACAAACAGCAGTTGACCGGCGTTGCCTGCTGAAACGTTGTGATGCCTCGTGTAAGGAGGAGAAATGCGTACCATCACGTTTCCGACTTTGATAAAGGTCGGATTGTAGCCTATCGCGATTTCGGTTTATCGTATCGCGACATTGCTGCTCGCGTTGGTCGAGATCCAATGACTGTTAGCACAATATGGAATCGTTGGGTACAGGAGGGTAATACGAAACGCCGTGCTGGATTGCAACGGCCTCGTATGACTAGCAGTCGAGATGACAGGCATTTTATCCGCATGGCTGTAACGGATCGTGCAGCCACATCTCGATCCCTGAGTCAACAGATGGAGACGTTTGCAAGACAACAACCATCTGCACGAACAGTTCGACGACGTTTGCAGCAGCATGGACAATCAGCTCGGAGACCATGGCTGCGGTTACCCTTGACGCTACATCACAGACAGGAGCGCTTGCGATGGTGTACTTAACGACGAACCTGGGTGCACGAATGGCAAAACGTCATTTTTTCGGATGAATCCAGGTTCTGTTTTTAGTATCATCATGGTCGCATCCGTGTTTGGCGACATCGCGGTGAACGCACATTGGAAGCGTGTATTCGTCATCGCCATACAGGCGTATCACCCGGCGTGATGGTATGGGGTGCCATTGGTTACACGTCTCGGTCATCTCTTGTTTGCACTGACGGCACTTTGAACAGAGGACGTTACATTTCAGACGTGTTACGACCCGTGGCTCTACCCTTCATTCGATCCCTGCGAAACCCTACATTTCAGCAGGATAATGCACGACCGCATGTTGCAGGTCCTGTACGTGCCTTTCTGGATACAGAAAATGTTCGAGGAGCAACTGGCTCGTCACAATACGCCAGTTACTACCCTTGATCAGCTGTGGTATCGTGTTGAAGCTGCATGGGCAGCTGTACCTGTACACGCCATCCAAGCTCTGTTTGACTCAATGCCCAGATGTATCAAGGCCGTTATTACGGCCAGAGGTGGTTGTTCTGGGTACTGAATTCTGAGGATCTATGCACCCAAATTGCGTGAAAATGTAATCACATGTCAGTTCTAGTATAATATATCTGTCCAATGAAACCCCGTTTATCACTTGCATTTCTTCTTGGTGTAGCAGTGTTAATAGTCAGTAGTGTATATACAGAGATATCATAATATAAATGGTTTGTACACTATTTTCCATATACACTATCTGATCAAATGCATCCAGACACTCATATGTAATGCGGAATTGAGCACTATATGTAATAAGAGTCGAACTCGTCAGTCAATCAAGCAGTTTTGTACTGTCAGTAAGAAAGCAATAACAGAAGAATAGGTTGGTCAGGAGAGTTCTGTGACGTAGAAGTAATCGGCTGTCACCGCAGTAACAGATCCATCAGGGACATTTCCATCTTTCTACAGCTGCCCAAGACGACTGCTGGTGATGTGATGGTGAAGTGGAAACGCTAAGGAACAAACACAACTAAACAAAGACTTCATGTACTGACGTAAAGGGATCGTCGGGCATTGCGGAGGGTTCTTCTACATAATCGCATGAAACCAGCAAAAACAATCTCTCGTCAGAACCAAAGACCTAACAGTGGGCCAGCTAGCACGATGACTGTGAGTGTGGAGTTAAAAAGAATGAGGCACAATGGCCGAGCTGCATACAATGAGGGGACAAGAGTCGTGGGATACCTCCGTAGCATCGATTCAACACGTCGCTGGAAGCCCTCTGCAGAAATAGTGAGCCATGCTGCCTCTATAGCCGTCCGTAACATTGTGAAACTGTTGCCGGTGCAGGATATTGTGAACAAACTGATCTCTCTATTATGTCCCATACATGTTCGATGGGGTTCATTCTTGTGATCTGAATGGCCTGACGATTTGCTCGGAAGTTCGAGTCCTCCCCCGGGCATGGGTGTGTATGACGTACTTAGCGTAAGTTAGTTTAAGTTAGATTAAGTAGTGTGTAAGCTTAGGGACCGATGACCTCAGCAGTTTGGTCCCATGAGACCTTACCACAAACATACAATTAGCAGACGAATATAGGCGAAGTCATTTAAATATATTTTGGGAAACATTCGTTTAGTCTTCTACGGACATGCGTAATTAAGTGAAAAACCAAAATAAAAGTAATAATCTGCTTTTGAAAACGAGACGGAAAACTGTGGAGCCGCGACGCTAGCCACCGCTTCCGTCGAAATGTTTGCTTGGTAAAAGGCATACACAGTACCTCGTAAACATCGACCGTCGTTTTCCCAGAAACTGTATAGCAAACATGGGCGGTCGTGGCCGCGCAAGCGCCCACTAAGCACCCACAAAACACGACCAGAGACACAATTGATAAAATGACAAAAAGAACAGACACAGCAGTCTTCCTTAGGACACTGCCTGGACAGGACACGAGCGTTAAGAAAATACAGGAACTATTCACAGAAAACATAGACCCTGTAAAAGACAAAATCAGAATTAAAAAGGTAAAACCAAGCAGAAATTCCGTAATTGTCGTAGTTGCCTCTGAGGAAGACAAGGACAAACTGTTGAACAACCAGAAACTGAACTCGGTGGTTAAATGTGAACCACCGAGGAAAAGAAATCCTCTCGTTATATTATACGACGTTCCTACGATTATGACAAATGAAGAACTCTCAGAAACAATCAGACAGCAAAACTTTGACGGAATAAATGAGGAAGAATTTAAGAGTTGCTTTAAGTTGAAATTTAAGACTGGGCCACGGGGCCGTGATGTTGTTCATCACGTCGCCGAAGTATCAGCGCCAATGTGGAGAAATATAACAACAATGGGCAGATTATATGTTGGTTTTCATGCCATCAATAAACGAGATTATGTCGTGGTACCTCGTTGCCACAACTGTGGTGACTTGGCTCACATCTTAAGGCTGTGCACCAGGGAGCCCGCGTGCACTAAGTGTGGGGAAAACGGTCACAGCCGCAAAGACTGAAAGGCGACGGCAGTCTGTATACCATGCAAGAATCGAGGGAAGAAGTCTTGCGGAGCCACAGGCAGGAATTGCCCGACATACAGAATGTTGGAACAGAGATTAATCTCCAGAACTGATTATGGTTGAGCCCGGCATACCGAACAGGATGCCAAAGCGAAAGTCCCCGAGCAAAAGGAGGAGGGATGCCATGAGGGCAAATAGATTCAAGGATTTTTTGAGGTCGCTCTCGGGCGCCACTAAAATTGAAACAGAAGACAAAGCCATACAAACTGAATTTCCAACAATGGACATAGGCATACAAACTAATCTCCCCCTCATGGCTGAAACTCTCTCCTCTGGAAGCCGGGGCACAAAGCCGAAATTACACCAACAACGGCAAGGGCATCCTGTGGCTGTGGCAACTTCTAAAGACGATCACACAAACAAACAACCTATTCAAGAAAACATAGTGACAAGCTCAAGCACGAGCCCCACTATACAAAGCACATCAATAGTTAGACTACCACCGGTCGATCCGGTAAGGGTGTACCCCAACTTGGAGTACACCATGCAACTATCTAGACTGGAGCAGCCAGTTACCCTGACCACTGCCTTGCGACATGAGGTCCGTGTAGGACATGACGACGGCAGGAAGATAACATTCTCGGTTATGGAGGCTGTTGACAGAATCCAGCTAAAATCAGTGAATCTCCCCACCGACTTCGGAGCCTTGCGAGACCTGCTCAAGAAAGTGTTCGAAAGACGAGGTGAGAAATTTGATCTTGACGACATTTACCAACAATCAGTAATAGCACATGGACGAATTGCGTTCGACTGGAGTAAGACCTGGCCACATGACCGAATACATACGTACTTCCCCTAATGACAAAAATAACTATTGGACAACTTAACACTCATAACAGCAGACTCGTAATGCAGGAGCTCCGAAGGGAGGTGGAGGAGAGGAGACTAGATGTACTCTGTCTACAGGAGCCATACTCCCTAGCTGTGAAAATAGCTTTTGCCGCGAGCTGGCAAATAGTCAGCAGAGGGGATGACCCGAAGGCGGCGATTATAATCACAAACAAACTCTTGAGAGTCACCACACTCTCACAGTTTACAACTAGCCACTGTAACGTCGTGGAGCTGCAATCCCCTATGGGAATCATTACTCTCATAAACATGTATTTCCAGTATGGTGATAACATAGAACAGTACATAGACCACCTAGCGAGAGTTACCACGGCGTTGCGGGGAAGAAAAGTTGTAATAACAGCCGACATTAATGCTAAATCCCCCCTGTGGTACAGTGGCACAAGCGATGCAAATGGTGAAAAAGTCGAGGAACTCATTATGGCATCACAACTTGTGGTAGCCAACAGGCCTGGCAATCCTCCTACCTACGGTGCAGGAGGAGGACAGGGCACAAATATTGATGTCACTCTTGTAACACCAAACACAGCTAATAATATTCAAAACTGGAGAGTTACAGAAAACGCCACCACAAGCGACCACAATTATCAAACTTTCACCTTAGGAGAAAGAGAGTGCCGCTGGGCCACGGGGTGGGAAGTACAACTAAATTACAGAAGAGCCGACTGGGAACGCCTAGCGAGGGAGTGTGACATTCCTCCATCACCGGAAGGTGACATGCATCTGGACATGGACGTAGACCAGAGAGCGGAGGAACTGGTGAATGCAGTGACAAGAGCGGTGAGGGCAGCTGTACCAACTAGGAGGAGGGCCATGGCGGCCTCTCCGTCACCATGGTCTGCTGAACTAGGAGAACTGCGTCAATCTGTCAGAAGGCTGAGGAGGCACTACCAGCGCAGTGTCATCTGGCAGGAACGACAAAGGTGGCAGTTGCTATATAGGGAGGAAAAGCGGAAGTTCCAAAAGGAACTGCGTGAAGTTAGGATGAGAAGTTGGGAAAACTTTGTGCTCAACCAGCTAGTCATGGACCCATGGGGGCTTCCGTATAAGTTGGTAAGAGAAAAAAATCCGCTCTCCTCTGGAGTTATCAACAGTCAGGTACGGGGACAGGATGACGGAGTCCTGGCAGGAGACTGCAGGGGTCCTCCTCCGGTCCCTGTTGCCTGACGCCAATGCGGATGGGGAGACAGAGGGGCAGAAGCAACTCAGAGATGAAGACCAAGAAGAATACATTAATGAGACGGCTGTCTACCCCTTCTCAGAGGAGGAGGTAGCAACCCATATAAGATCACTGCAAAGAGGAAAAGCACCTGGGCCAGACGGCATTGTGGCGGAGGTGGTGCAGTTTCTGGCGCCTGAGCTGACTGCGCCACTTACACATCTATACAATGAATGCCTTAGACAGAGAAAGTTCCCAAAGAAATGGAAAACGGCAAATGTGGTCATTATAAAGAAAGGACCAGACAAGGAACCCGCAGGAGTGAAATCTTACAGGCCGATTTGCTTGCTGTATGTATTTGGTAAGCCGGTCGCTGTGGTCTAGCAGTTCTGGCGCTCAGTCCGGAACCGCGCGACTACTACGGTCGCAGGTTCGAATCCTGCCTCGGGCATGGATGTGTGTGATGTCCTTAGGTTAGTTAGGTTTAAGTAGTTCTAAGTTCTAGGGGACTGATGACCACAGATGTGAAGTCCCATAGTGCTCAGAGCCATTTGAACCATTTTTTGTATTTGGTAAAATACTGGAGAAATTGCTAGCTGACAGATTGGCAGCACACAGAGTGTTGTGCGGGATGAGCAACAGGCAGTTCGGGTTCAGGCCGGGGCGGTCGGCATCTGATGCAATCGCCCTGGCGGCCGAGGTCTGCGGCTCGACCCCACACAAATACGTGGTTGGCATCATGGTTGACATCAGTGGCGCCTTCGACAACCTGTGGTGGCCTTCGCTCTTCTCCTACTTGGGGGAGAAAGAGTGTCCAGGGCCGCTATACGGTTACCTGAGGAGCTATTGCAAGGATCGGGAGGTCTGGCTGTCATCCCCTAGCGAAAGAGTTGGAAAGACAATCACCAAAGGATGTCCCCAAGGTTCCGTCTTAGGACCCCTCTTCTGGGACATCCATATGGAGCGTTTATTAGATAGACTACAACAAAGTGATGAGGTGCTAGAGGTGATACCCTACGCGGATGACCACCTCTTGTTGGTTGGCGGCCGTAGCCGCGAAGACATTGAACCGAAAATAGAGACAGCTTTAGACAAACTCCAACAGTGGTGCCATACGACTAAAATGACGATATCGCCCAGATAAATCCACTTACCTGTTGCTAAAAGGACATCTTATCAGAAATCCGACTTTCAGAATAGACGGTTCATCAGTTCTCCGACGACTCGAGACACGCTATCTAGGAGTTATCATTGATGAGAGGTGGAGTTTCGAAAAACACATTGATACCGTTACCCAGAGAGCTCTTCAGATATTAAATAACCTCATTTCAATAGGCCATAAAAGATTCCATCTCCCTCCACACCTAATTACACTCTATCATAATAGTATCCTAACCTCAGTTGTGAGCTACGGCTCGGGAGTCTGGGCGCACAGGCTCACGAGGTTTGTGCCCGTTATGGCAGTGAGAAGGGTTCAGAGAAGCATGGTATTAAGAGCTGTGGGAGCCTACAGAACATCTCCAGGGGGGGGGGCTATTAGTCATAAAGAGGCTCTGCCCTCTGGACATAAAGATAAGAGAACAGGCGGCTTGGTATTGGGCCAAAAAGGGAAATTATGAGAAGATTGTAGATATCATGGGTATTAGGGTGGGGGATAAAAGAGAAATAAGGAAAAAAGGGGAGGAGCTCTGGCAGGAGTCTTGGGAGGTAGAAGAGGCTGGACGTAGAACTTTCCAGTTTATACCTGATGTAAGGGAACGCCTAGAATTGAAATACTTTGAGCGTACACGAGGTCTGATCCACTTTCTCACTGGCCATGGACCCTATCCGACATATTTATGTCGATTTGGGAAGAGGGCTACACCAGCGTGTGACTGTGGCGATCCGGAGGGTACACCCGAGCATGTAGTTTACGAATGTCCCCTCTTCAATGATATCGCAAACACACTACGAGACAGACTACCCAACTATGACACATATCAACTACTCAGACGAGAGGAAACTTTTCAGACCTTAAATACATTGGCTAACGAGGTATCTCGAAAAGTTCTAACTGAATACTTAAGAGAGATACACTAAATAATAATGACAATAACCACCGATTGCGTCCAACAGCCCTATTCCCATGCCGCCTGTGCGTGGACTGGCCGAATTCATCTCAGTTGGAATCTGCCACGTGCAGGATTAGGGGGAGTAGGGATCAACACCACCGATTGTGACACACACCCGATATGACGTAGGATAAGTTAGTTTGTAGGACTTAGTTATAGGAAATTACGTTAGGAACTGCATCGAATTTAACATCGAGGCCTGCCCAGTGCCAGGGGCATGCTCTTCGGGATTAGCTCGAAGAGCAAGGCAGATTAAAGTAGGTTTATATCTTTCACTGGCACACATGTGACGCTGCAGAATATATATAAATTAAATTAGTTATAGGGATTAGGTATAAACAGTAGATGTTAGATATTAGATGCCCATTGTTTGTTAATAACTGTAGCTCACTTATTAAAACTGAAACGAGCAGCAAACTTAATATAAATGTATAACTGTTATGACCCACTAATGAATTAAGGAAGTGGGTTAACTTGTATAATTATAATGGTTTTTGCTAATAAAGAAATTTAAAATAAAAACTGTCTAGCATCTATGGATAAGCCAAGGCAAGTGTCACCGGCCGGAGTGGCCGTGCGGTTCTAGGCGCTACAGTCTGGAGACGAGCGACCGCTACGGTCGCAGGTTCGAATCCTGCCTCGGGCTTGGATGGGTCTGATGTCCTTAGGTTAGTTAGGTTTGATTAGTTCTAGGTGACTGATAACCTCAGCAGTTAAGTCACATAGTGTTCAGAGCCAAGGCAAGTGTCCGCTTGTTCTGACCCCTCTTTCACTGAGCGAAGTTTCTGGGAAATAGGGTTATGGGACTTTCCGTGTTTTCCTCGTCAGAGAATTGTGCGGTATCTCCGGGCAGCATCTCCGCCGGTGAAGAAAGGGTATTGCCTCGTGGCAGCTGGCTATACGTAACACCGGGAGTCTACTTGACTGTGATTGTGTGGCTGACGCCTCCCGACGGACTTGGCTCCACAATGGCATTGGTTTTCAAGCGTCACTGGTTATGTCGGAACGTCTCTCAGAAAAGAAGACAGCCTCGATTTATTAATGTTGGTAAACTTCTGTTGACTGGTTGTCGCCGAGAAAAGGTTGTGTGATGAACAGTTTGTGAACTTTATGCACCCTGTGTCGTCGAAGGTGGTTAACGAGGCTGATTTTAATGTTCGGCAGGCCAGACATTTATAGTTGCCGTCATAGGAATAATAGTTGATTCTTCTTCAATATCGAGTTGATAAGTTGCTAAAGCAAAAATAATCCTTCAGTTCGGTTGTCCTGAGAGTACTATTTTCTTCCGGGTCGAATTAATAAACCTTGTGTGTATTAACTGGACACATGTGCTTGCCCGGATTTGTCGTCTTAATTTTATAGAGCTTAACAGCGTATGTTTTAAGTCTGTGTTTATTTGTTTGTTTTAGTTGTTGTACTACTGGTCACTGTTGTCTGGCCTGTAATTACTGTTGCTTTGAGGACTTTTCTGGGCGGCCAACCAACCCCCATTAGCCTGTTGTTACTAGAGCGGATAATGTCGTGAAAGGCTATTGTCCAGGTCTCACGTAGTTCCCCGTAAATTTTGAATTATCGCCGATAAGCGGAAGCAGTCCATGGTGTCTGGATTTTAGAGGTCCTTGCAGTTTAACATAAAATAATTTTTGACTTTTGTCCTCACTTAAGGTATGCAACATTCAGCTAGTTGAAAATTACCGTTTCCCCAACCTTGGTATTTCTGTCATTTCCATTTTAAAACAATGGGAACAAAAAGACTAGTTTTTAGTTTTCTGTTTTATTCCTTATGTTCGTCACTTAATTTCTTCACGCTGTGAGTTGTCTGCTGCGCAATTTCAATAATCCGGCATATCAGTCAAATTGCCTTGCATGTTTATGTTTCTTAAATAACGTTCCTTGCACAGTTTTAACTGAATTACAGTGCCTTCTATTTAATTAATAGCCATCAGCTCATCAGTCTTGTGTTTACTCTTAATTTGGTTGCGTGTTATTAAACTGTTTCGTTAATATGGATCTACCTTGACTAAAATTTTTATAAGTGTGTTTTCCTCTAAATGCTTCGCTTTCTGCGCAGTCTTGCCAAACAGTGATTTTTATATAAGTTTCACTGCCTTACTTCTGTTATCGGAGTTTGAATTTTCTTCAGTAATTTTAAAAATGCTTTCTATTGATCGTTTGATTAAAAACTTCTGTAATTGTATGTTAAACGACTATCAATAAAAACTTGTGCAATATTACTAGCAAATAAATTTATTCCTGGCAGTTTGCAATCAATTTTCCTCTCCCCGACTTAATCACTATTATAAGCACAATTGGAACAAGAAAACTACTTCGGTGTAGGCATCTTGAAAGGATTGATGCTACAAGGTGGCCGAAACGAGCGTGGCAGCTGATACCCCCTGGAAGACGAAAAAGAGGAACATCAGCATGATAATGGAAACAGGATACAGATGAAGCAAGGAAAAGTAGAGATTTGCAATGTGGCGACTGGGTGGACACGAAGTAATGGAAAATAGGGAGCAGACACACACACACACATACACACACATTTATTTCAATCAAAAACGTAGACTGTACGCCGTCTTTTCCAGTGGTTAATGGTCCAACAGTTCCTCGTCGTTAGACAGTAGCCCTTAATAGAACATTTAAAACTGTCTGAACAGCTGATGATTCATAGAACCCATTATCGTTTCATTTACTTTCTTCTTCTTCTTCTTCTTCTTCTTCTTCTTCGTCTTACAGGCCTTGTATTATTTTTTCTTGCATTTAAGATATTATTTTTATCTATGTTATTTTCATATTCATAAGTGGCGTCAGACCTTGAACCATTATAGTGATTACATTGTTCCACCATTTTACCTTTTACATCAATTTTTGCATTCCTTTTTTGATCCTTTCCAGTTTAAGCTGTAAGTTTCTTTCACTTCATGTAGGACTATAGCTTCAAATCGTATTATTTACTAACGTTGTAGAAACACAGATTTTTAGTTTCACAATCGTATTCATTTTCAATTTTATATCATTACATCACGAAAGAAAGCTTGCAACAGTGGACTTACTGTATGTCTTAGAATGTACTGTAAAATGCTGCTCGACTTACCTGATGGGATACACTGTTGAAATACAGCACTGAAAAACGTATGACTACTGAAGTAATATTGCTTCATGCAGAAACTCTGTCACACAGGACGATTCAGCTGCCTCTAATGCTGGATTTTATGCGCCCACAGTGCCTTCAAATACCATGTATATGATTTTCACATTCTCTTGCCGGCTATGTGCAGTCTGTTAATTGCACACAAAAAATGAGCTGTACCTTTTTGTAGGAAATTCAATGTAATTAAATTTTGAACTGCAATTCGTTTTCTGTAGAGACTGTAGTTTTTTAATTATTCAAGAAAAACGTATAAAAGCAACTTTCATACGCGTTTTTCTTGAATAACTTGAAAAAAGTGGCCTCCAGCGAAAACACACTGCAGTTCAAAATTTAGCTACATCAAATTTCCTGCAAAAAGGTCTGACTCTTTTCTTCTGTAGAACTAATAGTTTGTGCATAGCTGGGAAGAGAATATGATGATTTCTTTTTTCCTGTGGTACTAATAGTTTGCACATATCGAGCGAGAGAATATGGAAATCTCGGGCTTAATTTTTGAAGGTAGGGACAGCTAAATCACTCTGTATAGCTAAAATACCTCCAAACCGTGCTACTGAACTACGTATACACTCCTGTACGTGGGAGATAGCGCGCCACGTAATTGTGCATACCTTTGATTTGATTTCTTGCTATCGTTCTTGCAGAATATTTGCCAGTCTCGAATTTGCTGCATAGCGAAACTTCTGAAGCGCTCTAGTTTTCATCATGACTGAGTATCACTGTTGGACTTGTTAAGGAGCGGAAGTATACCGGCCTGGAAACGCGCTATTGAATCAGTGCAGCCACGCGGCACCGTCATGAAACTGCAGTAAAATGCGCCGGAAGCGACGCTGGCCGCATCTGGCGGCAGGCAGCAGGCGTCCGCGGTACATCACAGCCTAATGGGGGAAATGCCGCGGAAAATGGCTGCCACAGCGGCGGCGCCCTGCCCGAGATATATGGACGTCGCAGCACTGGCGGCGCGAAAGCTGCCTCAACTCCCTGCGTGCCAAAGCAAGGGAGTCCTGCATGGAGAGAGAGAGAGAGAGAGAGAGAGAGAGACAGAGAGAGAGAGAGAGAGAGGGAGGGAGGGAGGGGGAAAGTAGCAGGAAAGGAGGGAGGACGTAAAGAGAGAAGAATGAGTAGGTGGGGAGAGAAGCAGGAGTAGACGAGGAGAGAAGAGGAAGAATAAAGAAAGGTAAAAGAACAGTGGAAGAGAAGTGAAAAGATACAGAGAAGGAAAAATGAGTAGTTGGGACAAAGAGCAAGAGGAACAGCGAAAGCAGACAGAGACACAGAAGAGAAGAAGAAAAGGAAAAGAGAACAATGCACAGCAGTATGTGGAAAGAAAGGGAGGGAGGAGAAAGTGATAGACCACGTACCAAAGCAATCAAGTCCAACATGTGGAAGAAAGAGGGGAGGCAAACAGAGATGAAGACGAAAAATAAGAGGGTATTGGGGGAAGAAATTGAGGGGGGGAGGGGGGGGGAATAAGAGAAAGAGAGAAAAAAATTAGGATTAGTATTCAACATCCCATGACCACAAAGTCATTAGAGACAGGGTACAACCTCGGATTACGGAAGGATGGGGAAGTAAAAATCTGCCGACTCATTTCAAAGGAACCATCCTAGCCGCCTGTATGTAATTTAGGGAACTCGAAGAAAATCTAAGTCAAGATGATCAGTGGTGGCATTTGAACCGCTGCCCTCACTAATACTAGTCCAGTCTCTTACTAATGAGCTTCCTCACACGGTCGTCATCGTTCAACAGAAATATGGAATACAATGCTGAAAGCTTGCAACTCTTAATAGTGAAGTTCATTTGTGGTCAAGAGAAGATGAGTCTCGGTAGAAAGAGAGGAGGTTGGAGAAGAAATGGAAGGAGAGAAAGAGAGAGTGGAACAAAGATGGAGATGAAGAGTAAAAGTAGACAGCTATCGAGATGAAAAAGAAGAAGATGGAGGCAGAAGAAAAATGAAACAAAGATGTAGGAAGAGGGTGCAGGGAGGGTGGAAAAGTAAGAGAAAAAGAGAGTAAAGAGAAGTAGGGGGAGGAGGAAGACTACGTGAACAAGAAGGAAAATATGACGAAAAAGAAGAATGATAATGGAAAAGAAAAGGAAGATTAACAGAAAGTAAGTGGGAGGAAGAATGAGAAGAAGAGGAAAGAAAGACGAACAGAGAGAAGAAGTAGTATCAAAAAAAGATTTACTATGGCTTTCCGTCGACTTAGAAAGGAAAAAGGCAGATTCGAGATTATCGTACCATCGTCGACGGCCATTAGCTGTCCGTCCTGACTTGTCAATGACTTCTATCGTCAAGAAAAACAGGTGTAAAAAACTGAGTTCTACGGCATGGCGACATTCCCTACTTATAAGGTGGAATACTTTTTCCAACTGGCGGAGTGGTTTTTCAAATGTTGATTGATGATGATTTCACACATTTTTCAAGTCACGAAAGTGGAACGCACACTTCCAGGCTATCGCCCTAGTCAGCAGCACGGATGATGCTCTCCCATGGCACACAACAGGCTCGTAAAGTTTCTCGAAAATGGTTGCTAAGCGCATCGTAGTAAGCTGCGTTTGCTACCTAACACTATGTATTGCTGTCGTGTAAAAGGTAACAAAATCCGTAAAGCGTTATGTGTATGCGTCCCTTGTGAGTGATTTTGCCTTTTAATAAAGCCATTTTTAGCACCTCCAAAAAGTGTCCCTTTTATTAAAGGACCATTCGTAACACAGACAAACCACACTTAAACAATGATAAGAGTTAGGTACTACCATACACATAGAAGCAGACAACAGAAACTTAAAAACCAAAGGGTAGTATTTCAACACAGTTACTGTACAGCAAAATAGAGAAAAATAGAGAACCAATAAAAGTGTCGGCCACCTGATCATCACAGGGCGTATGGCTGCGACTCGTAGTTAGCTAAAATCTCTGAGGCGCAGCTTCTGCAAAGGATTGATTGAAAAACATGTTTCAGTAATGCATTACAGGATTTAAAGTATCAGGAAGTATTTCGAATGTTCTTCACGTGGGATTGAATAATGGTAGTGACGTTCTTCAAAAGTGTTGATAGCAAGTGTTTTCCAAACAGGAATTAGCTAGTCTTAAGGCTGCACCTTGAAACGTCGGTTAGCTGCATGTAGCAGAGGTTTTGGGGCATGGCTTCTACGCAGTTAAGTTTTTACTAACTTTTAGAAGGCTTATACAGCTGAACCTAAGTTAGTTACACCAATCTCCACTGGTTTTCAACTGCTTACAACGAAGGCGAATCAATAGAGGCTGAACCTCCGCTCTCGGATCCTTGTCCCTTTTATCTCTTTATTACACTTTAATGCGATGTTAATCGACATTTTCAAGTAATATTTTGTTCTCAGCAATTACGATTCCATGAATTCTAGTAAACACATACTATGTTTGTAAACCTATCGCTAGTTGGCACTAGGATACGCTAACACAAGTAACACCACCAAGCGGGAGTTTCACGAACTATTAGATGATTTAAGATCTGCACACATGTGTCATTACTACAAAGTCAACAGTCACCGTCTTGCTGGACACTGAACGGGCCTACGCTAAAATGTCGGAGGAGAACCTACTTACAAAAATTCGGTAAACCATAAGTACACCGGACTGTTATACCCCACTAATTTCCAGCTTACTCCATGGCAGATGCTTTTTAGTGCACGGTCAAGAAAAATTGTTCAACTCTTCAACTACCGGCCCAGGAATCAATGTTGTTCCCTATTTTATTCACAATATACAGGGTTAGTCACTAACTATTGCCACATAGAATAGCTCCAAAAGTAGCTCAACAGTTTGTGGGGCAAATGTTGCATGAGACAATGGGGGCCGCAATATGACGTTGGATTTTTGTAGCTAGGTGGGGTCGCGTCAGAGATATGAAGGTCAACTTTGTTTTTTGAAATGGGATGCTATAGTTTCGTACTTATATTCTGACAGCGGCTATCGAGAAGAATCCAAAAATGTGTAACAGTAAAGTCTCTGAAGGTCAAAAAGGAGGCATGAACGACCATTTACAGGTGCTCCAAGTGATGACCATTGGTATCAATGCAGTGCTGCAATCTTCTTATCATGGATTGAGTAGTATTCCTTTTCACTTCGCCACTTATCGAAGCACATGCTCTGACAATTCTTTCTCGTATATTGTGCAAATAGTAAATACTCGCCGAAAACGGCGTATCCATCTAACGTGCCATTGACATGTAAACACCATTCGACGGTTTCGCAATACAACACTAACAGGAATGGTAAGACTAGTATCGTCGAATCAAGCAAATGTGAATGATGTATTCCTTCGAAGAACATGTCGATATGCTTCTCATTTACGGAGAATGCCAATGAAATCCAGTGAGAGCTAGAGACTTATACGCTGCAAGATATCCTCAACGTACTCACCCTACACGTCGTACATTTAAATATGTGTATGATAAATTGAGAACAATTGGATCTTTAATGCATCGGAAAATCCGGCAAAGGAAAGTTACTAACAAGGAAACGGAAATTGGTACTCTTGCCACTATGGATAGAGACCCTTGTATCAGTTAGCGTCAAATCGCAAGGGAATTTGGCACGAGCCAGAGTCGTGTTGTTCGTGTTCTGCATCGCCATAAATATCATACTTACCGTATCAGTCTCCACCAAGAATTAACTGGTACGGATTTTATGCGTCGCATTGAATTCTACCGATGTGCTCAACTTCAGATTCAGAGGGATGACACATTTATTAATTTGATTTTATTTACTGATGAGGCTACATTCACGAGCCATATAAATGTTAATTTGCAAAAGATGCATTATTGGACAACTGAAAATCCATAGCCGGCCGGAGTGGCCGAGCGGTTCTAGGCGCGACCGCTTCGGTCGTAGGTTCGCATCCTGCTTCGGGCATGGATGTGTGTGATGTCCTTAGGTTAGTTAGGTTTAAATAGTTCTACGTTCTAGGGGACTGGTGACCACAGCAGTTAAGTCCCACAATGCTCAGAGCCATTTGAACCATTTTTTTGAAAATCCATGTTGGCTGCAGGAAGTTGCACACCAAAAACCGTGCTCGGTGAATGTATGGTGTGGGATTCTGGAGGACAGAATTATAGGCCGCTATTTCATCGAAGGAAATCTTAATGGTAGGAAGTACACCACATTCCTGCAAGAAACGTTAGGTCTGTTATTGGAAGAAATACCTTCATGTATTGACACGTTCCATGATCTTGGAGATTTGTTCTTGAATTTGGTCCTACGGAACGGAACAAGGAACAGCATGTGGTATCAACACGATGGGCGTCCGGCACATTTTTCGCTGATGGCTAGAAATGAGTTGTAGAGACAACTCTCAAATCGTTTGATTGGACGCGGAGGAGATGTGTTGTGGCCGGCTCGTTCCCCAGACTTAACGCCTCCGGATTTTTTCTTGTGGGGATTCTAAAAGACATTGTTTAAAAAGACGTTCCAGCTACACCTAAGGATATGAGAGAGAATTGTCAGAGCGTGTGCTTCGATAAGTGGCGATGTGATAAGGAATACCACTCAATCCATGATAAGAAAATTGCCGCACTGCATTGATACCAATGGTCATCACTTCGGACACCTCCTGTGAATGGACGTTCGTGCCACCTTTGTGACCTTCAAAGACCTTACTCTTGCACGTGATTGGATTCGTCTCGATGGCCGCTATCAGAAAATAAGTACCAAACTATAGCATTCCATATAAAAAAACAAAGTTGATCTTCATATCTCTGAAGCGACCTCACCTAGCAACAAAAGCCAACGTCATATTATGGTTCAGATGGCTCTGAGCACTATGGGACTTAACATCTGAGGTCATCAGTCCCCTAGAACTCAGAACCACTTAAACATAACTAACCTAAGGACATCACACACAACCATGCCCGAGGCAGGATTCGAACCTGCGACCGTAGCGGTCACGCGGTTCCAGACTGCAGTGCCTAGAATCGCTCGGCCACACCGTCATATTATAGCCCGCGTTATCCCATGCAACTTTTGTTCCACATACTTTTCAGCTCGTATCATACTTTTGGAGTTATTCTTGGTGGCAACAGTTAGTGACTCACCTGTATATCAACGACATTCCCAGAGCTCCACTATATTCAAATCGGCCATTTCGCGCATGATACGGCGTTTTACACGATCGTCCTCTCTAACTCCAATTAGATCTTACTAGCGGATGGTGTCAAAAGAACAGAGTGAAACTAGACCCAGAGAAGAGAAATGCGGTCTACTTCGGCAACAAAAACACCGTATTATGTAACACGTACGACTATAAAAAAAGGAATACCTAATGGAGCCCGGTTGTCCGGGAACTGGGGGTAAAATTAGACAAACAACTGTTCTTCCACATATACGTCGAAAAAGTACAAACAAAAACGCTCACCATGGCAAAGACACTCGTCCTCCTTTACGTGAGGAGTGAGTTAAAGATCAATAAAACAAATATCGCACTAATTTGGGACCTCTTTATCGAATGGACAGGTAAAATTACGCTTTGAAAATCATTTTGCTTGTAACGGCAAGCAAACGTACGCTCGCTGTTCACACTGGGCGTCGCGTGAAGGACTTGATGAGCGGTATGTTTGGACTGGATCCAGTTACACACTGCAAGAACTAAATTGCAAGTATCTACCGAAATACCAAAGGAAATGCGCCTGACGAATCAAAAGAAACACAGCCTGTATACATGGTTGTCGAAAACAGTCTGAAAAGCTTTTCTATAGGTCTTGCAGGGTAGGTTGTGCTGAGAAATAATTAGCATCGAAGTTAGCCAATGAGGCCGTTGAGCGCGCAAATTCAAGAGGCCCGCCAGAGACGGTGTCGCCAACATGTTCTTCGTTTGGTTTCTAAAACGAGAGCCCTGATTGGCTAACTTCAGTGCTAATCAACTCGGAAACAGCGCAACGTATCGATTATTTTCTTAACAATTATTTCTCGGCACAAACTACCCTTCGACACCAATACAAGCTTTTCAGATTGTTTCTGACCACTCTATACATTCAGGGTGAGGCACTTAAAATTGGTTTGGAAAATACCCGTAAAACTACAAATTGGATTAAAAAAAGGCTGTAATAAAAGTTGTTCGTCTCGAATGGGGACAACCGATCCAATGACATCAAACCCGATCCCTTTGCCCTACCCCTTGGAGCGAGAGAAGGTCAAATCGGAACTCCCATTTTTTATTGCGGATTCGGATTTCGAGGGTTAAAATATGAAACTTTTGTATTTAACATTTTTTCTTTGCGTGATACATGGCGGTGAAATCGAAAAAAAATCAAAATAGTTCAAAAACGGTTGAAAAACGATAACATCTAAGAAAAATACACATCAGATTAGGATCCCAGGAGGTAGAAAGGCAGTTATTCCAACGTCTTTAATGAGAAAGCGGTTTTTATAGCAAAAAACTTGATTCTGTAGAGCATAATAAATTGTTTACGTTAAAAGTAATTTTTAATTCAGTCATCAACAAATCAGTGAATTGATCAAACTGCTTCCCGTTTCAGCGACATTTGTGAAAGAAATTACACCAATAATAACCAATTATGTTCTGGATAATCAAGTTTCTTTGCTGTAAAAAACGGGTTTCTCATTAATGTTTTTTTTTTTTCAATAACGGCTTTTCTAACCTTCTGGGGTCCTAATCTGATGTGTATTTCTTGAGATAACATTTTTCAACCATTTTTTGCCCATTTAGATTTTTGTCGATTACGGCATCATCTATCACGCAGTGAAAAAAAATGTTAAATACAGAAGTTATATTTTTTCCGATAAACCGAATCCGCAATAAAAATGTTGGTTCCTAATTAAATTTTCTAAGTTGATCCCCTCCCGCTCCCCTGTCGGTGACACAGCAGGGACGGGTTTGATGTCACTGGATGTCCCCCTTCGAGACGAACAACTTTTATTACAACCTTCTTTTTAATCCGATTTGTAGTTTTTCGGATATTGCCCAAAATAGTTTTAAATTCCCCTCCCTGTATATACGGTCACCACTTTGAGTTGCTAATGCGTTCCTTTGTCGATAATGGCAGTTGCTCGATAAAGCGCGTTACTTACAAGTTTCTCTTTCTTACTTGAGACCCATTGTGACGGTTGTCACAATGAACTACCAGAAACGCGTACATGGAAAGGTAATTGAAGGTGACAAATATCGAGAGCACTCTCCTGTAGGGGTCGCGCAAATAACGTGGCACCGACGCAGGAATGCCTTCTCGTCCTGGGCGCTGGTGATCCCATCCCGATGTTACGAAGGGGCATCCCGGGGCGTTGGGCGGCTTTCAAATGAAGTCCTGGAGGCGGAAAGACAAAAGGTCTTTTAACTATAGTGTCGACAGCGAGTAGCGTGGGTCACTGGAATCAGTTTTCAACGTGTCTGTACTAGTATCTGCGTGCTATCAAAGCAACGCAAAGATTATTCGAGAAATGAACACCACAAATTAGTTGCCAGTTTCATACAAAACAATTTTGCATAAGACGAAAATTGAACCGATTTTCCGTATCATTACTTTACATCTGAATCGATTTCGTTAAGATTTCCCAAGTAAAGCCGGGCCCGGTGGCCGTGCGGTTCTAGGCGCTGCAGTCCGGAACCGCGGGACTGCTACGGTCGCAGGTTCGAATCCTGCCTCGGGCATGGATGTGTGTGATGTCCTTAGGTTTTCCGTGACAAAATTACAATATTAAACAATGTCATTACAGCTTACACAGTTGTGTTCAGTAATAGAATAAGAAAGCACCTGACCATAATCGAAGTGCCCCATGACCAGTTTATGGCACTCCCCTTCCCAACAAATTCCCCAGATTTAAACCTAATTGAGAATGTGTGGTATCACCTCGATTGGGCTGTTCGGGCCACGGCACTGAATTCAGCAATGCTCCAAATTCTTGTCGGTATAGTCCAGAACTGCATTTACCTTCTTCCTGTACGTCTCGCACTGCAAAAGGTGCTTTTGTCAACTGGTCACATTAATGTGACTGGGCAGTATATCTCCGTTTTGACGTTTCTATTTTGTTTGCTATTTACCTACAGTGTGTTTCAGACTATTGTATCAATGTTCCATTAAATACTCAGATTTCCTTGTCTCATAATGAATATGAATTTTACTGTGTATCTCATATGTGTTGTACCAAAAAAATCATTAAAATAAAGCACAATAAATGAAACGTGTTTCTACTTACACCTGTTTCTGAGGCGCAAGAAGTATAAGTATTTTTAATACATTATAAAAAATAATACTGTGGCACTACAATCTCTAGCTGTACCTACATAGACTAACTGACTATTAGAAAACGGTATCTGATGTTTCGACGATACACTACTGGCCATTAAAATTGATACACCAAGAAGAAATGCAGATGATAAAAGGGTATTCATTGGACAAATATATTATACTATAACCGATATGTGATTACATTTTTACGCAATTTGGGTGCATAGATCCTGAAAAAATCAGTACACAGAACCACCACCTCTGGCCGCAATAACGACCTTGATACTCCTGGGCATTGAGCGAAACAGAGCTTGGATGGCGTGTACAGGTACAGCTGCCCGTGCAGCTTCAACACGATACCACAGTTCATCAAGTGTAGTAACTGGTGTATTGTGACGAGCCAGTCGCTCGGCCACCATTGACCAGACGTTTTCAATTGGTGAGAGATCTGGAGAATGTGCTGGCCAGGGCAGCAGTCGAACATTTTTTTATCCAGAAAGGCCCGTACAGGACCTGCAACTTGCGGTCGTGCATTATCCTGCTGAAATGTAGGATTTCGCAGGGATCCAAGGAAGGATAGAGCCCTGGGTCGTAACACATCTGAAATGTAACGTCCACTGTCCAAAGTGCCATCGATGCGAACAAAAGGTGACAGAGACGTGTAACCAATGGCACCCATACCATCACGCCGGGTGATACGCCAGTATGGCGATGACGAATACACGTCTCCAATGTGCGTTCACTGCAATGTCGCCAAACACGGGTGCGACCATCATGATGCTGTAAAGAGAACCTGGAGTCATCCGAAAAAAATTACGTTTTGTCATTCGTGCATCCAGGTTCGTTGTTGAGTACACCATCGCAGGCGCTCCTGTCTATGATGCAGAGTCAAGAGTAACCGCAGCCAAAGTCTCCGAGCTGATAGTCCAAGCTGCTGCAAACGTCGTCGAACTGTTCGTGGAGATGGTTGTTGTCTTGCAAACGTCCCCATTTGTTGACTCAGGGATCGAGACGTGGCTGCCCGATCCGTTACAGCCATGCGGATAAGATGCCTGTCATCTCGACTGCTAGTGATACGAGGCCGTTGGGATCCGGCACGGCGTTGCGTATTACCCTCCTGAACCCACCGATTCCATATTCTGCTAATTGTCATTGGATTTCGACCAACGCGAGCAGCATTGTCGCGATACGATAAACCGCAATCGTGATAGGCTACAATCCGACCTTTATCAAAGTCGGAAACGTGACAGTACGCATTTCTCCTCCTTACACGAGGCATCACAACAACGTTTCATCAGGCAACGCCGGTCAACTGCTGTTTGTGTATGAGAAATCGGTTGGAAACTTTCCTCATGCCGGCACGTTGTAGGTGTCGCCACCGGCGTCAGCCTCGTGTGAATGCTCTGAATAGCTAATCATCTGCATATCACAGCATCTTCCTCCTGTCGGTTAAATTTCGGTCTGTAGCACGTCATCTTCGTGGTGTAGCAATTTTAATGGCCAGTTGTGTAACTCGCAATTGATAGCCACTTAATCAGTTTGCTTAAGAAAGCATTTGTACCACATGTGCTCTCAGTTTCTTAATTATTTACGTCTGAAATCGACAGGGCACGGCTGACGAGCTGCGTTAACAAGAATTCAGTGACGTAACAACAAACGAGGAGGAAACCTGGACGCGCACAGTGACAGTACAACCACTGCCACTTTTGCGAGCCGCGCAACACATGCGGACAGTGGCTATCAATAAAAGCGTCGAATTTCCGTGGGACGGCCCCAGCAAATGAGTATAAATGTGATCGGAAGGTGCCGGTATCAGCAATGGCGGAGTTCCGGGGCCAGCGGGCCACAGGCAGTCCGATCTGGAGAGCCACAAATTGTTTCGCGGCGCAGGAAGTGCTTCCCGCGCCCACTTCCTGCCTGTGGCCCGGCTCGGCCGCGGGCACCGCCGGGCGCCGTTAATGAATTTTACGAGTGGGGCAGAGATTCGCTTTGAGTTGGCCGCTTCCCCGCCGGCGGTTCCGGCATCCGGCAGCCCGGCGGGTTCTCCGCAGTCCGCGTAAATCACTTTCCGCCGCTAATGTGAGGACCCAGCCCGGCCGCGCACTTCCGCGGCTTCCCGAGTAAAGTCGTGCCGTCGCCCTGGCGCACACAGACGGCGTCAGGGAGAAAACCAGGCGTCGTCGGCTGGGTTCGTGCACGGCCAGTACTGACACGGGAGGGAAACTTATTTTATTCTACAGCATAGAGAAAAACAACTCGACCAATAAAGTCAAAGCAGAGTAGGGGACGTTAAATCTAGAAAAATTTTCCACGCGGCCCCGAGGTCGGAAATCCACTTTCTGAGTTTGTGGACCTGTCGCGGAACGTCCATAGAAATGATAGTCGGGAACGAGCGCACAGACTTGTGAGTATTTAAACTAGAGATGGTGCTTATCGCTGAAACACCTGTTTTCGTTTATATCATATTTTTTTCAACGCCAGTTTACCTTAATCCTAAAATCACTCAAAATAACCGATCTCTGACGCAGCCGATTTTCAGTTTTTTTGTTGCTGTTGTTTCCAGTAATACACGTATAAATCTAACAAAGACTGAAAAGCCGGCCGGAGTGTCCGAGCGGTTCTAGGCGCTACGGTCGCAGCTTCGAATCCTGCCTCGGGCATGGGTGTGTGTGATGTCCTTAGGTTTAAGTAGTTCTAAGTTCTAGGGCAGGGGTCTCCAAACTACGGCCGGCAAACCGGCCCGCGTTAGCTGGTCGGACATCCCCGGTATCCGGCCCGCCAAATATTTGAGGTGCTACCTATACTGCCAACAATTGAGTTTCGAGGCCTATCGCGACCAATACACCGCGACATTGGCTCTGCTACTCGCTACAAGACTAAATAACTAAACTTATTGTTCCGCCGCTTGAAATAACAATGCGTTGACATACTCTACCTTTGTTACGTATTGCAGTAATAGTGTTGCTAACAATGATTTTGAGATTTCGTTAACTTTACAGGACGCTTTCGTGAAGAACGTGCAGTGACATACTATTTTGTCGGTGAAATTCACCAGAATAAAATACGCCAGAATTTCGGTCAGGTTCGTCCACCAATCAAAATTATGTAATTAAATAAAAATCGTAGTTCCACAACCTCAGATTTTTGGGATTTCATCTTTCCTTTAGTCTTACATTACGGTGATCATGGAGTGCTAGGGTGCTTTAATCCCACTTGGTAGATCTTGGCCCTTATGACTTCGTGGAGGAGTCAATGTGGCCGGCGGACTAAAACGTTCGGAGACCCATGTTCTGTGGGACTGATGACCTCAGAAGTTAAGTCCCATAGTGCTCAGAGCCATTTGAACCATTTTTGAAAGACTGAAAAGTTTTGACTCACTCAGTTTCAAGATACATAGAATCAAAATTGTAAATTAAACGAAAATAAAAGAAAACTTAGTTCGTCCACCATTCTCTGCTTTTGTATAACACAAAAAAATCCCCAATATTCTCTTGCTGATTCAAATTATTTGAAACTATGCTGCAAAATCCTGTTGTAATCGGGGATCGCACCACAGTTTGGGCGTTAGGAATAGGGAATGCCAAAGGGAGAAAACTAAGGTTGAAGAACTCTATTTTTCGTGCGAATTTCTCCGTCTTTAAGGGCTACAAGCATATTACGCAGACACAGGCAACAGATGAGCTGTTTTCAATTTTCTCTGTGAACTACGAATGAAGTGTTAAGTTACAAGTTTCCTCCTTACGTGATGACCCACGTTTGTTGTGGCTCCTGCCATTCTTAATCGTTTAAACGAACTGGAGCATTTTACTTTATTGGTATCGCACTTTGTAAAATACTTCCAGACTAGGGATGGTGCCATTCTGAGATACAGCTAATGTCGGACGATGACAGCGTGAAACTACGACACAGACAAGATGGGCCATGTCTCACAGCACTGCATGTACACGCGTGCCATCCAGTGGACCCTGCCACTTGGTGACAGGTTCGCTACTGTCTCAGCTGTCGGCATTGTTATTAAAATAGCACTCATCTCTTTTCCAATTTTCTACAATAACGCAATGTTTCAAAGCAATGTAGATTTTACGAATAAAAATTTGCCTGTTTTTTAAAAAAGGTTTACTTGGAAACCAAAAATTTTAAGACTGCTCGTATGGATAACTTACATTTCGGTTTTTTACTTGGTTATTAGCAAAAAATAAAAAGCGCCTGTTATAACAGAGACCAAACAAATACAGAAAATTCAGAACTAAAATACCGGTATCGGCTCTAACTGATCGGTTTCTCTCATCGCTTAATTTAAATTAGAGTGAGGAAAACAGGTTAAAAACGATAGTGGTATTTCAGTTCCGAATAACGGGTATTTTCGGCATTTGTTTGACCTCGGTTACAAAAGATGTTTTTTTTATTTTTTACTAATAAAAGAGTAAAAAAGGAAATAACCATAGCAGAAATACTAAAATTTTCGTTTTTACATAAACCTTTTTAAAGGAATAATTTTTATTCGTAAATTTTACATTGGTTTGAAATATTGTATTATCATAGAAAATGGGAAAAGCGATCAGTGTTATTTTAATAACAATGTCGTCAGTAACGAACAACAAAGACATGGCTTTAGAATTGGTACAGCACTGGTGAGACAAAATTTTCCTGCTGCCCTGTGTCGTAGCTTAAGGTACACGTATAAGTGCAGTGAGCAAGACTTGCGCCCACCTGGTCCAAACGGTAGTTATCACTATCGTAGCTAGATATCCGTTCTGTTGCAGAATGACACCAACCCACGTCAGGAAACATTTTTACGAAGTTACATAGCAATGAAGTATACTGCTCCATTTACATCAAAAGATAGAACATTTGTCTGCCATTTGTATCGAACAATAAAAGGGAAAGGAAATTATAGAAGCAGTAATAGCCGGCCGATGCGGCCGAGCGGTTCTAGACGCTTCAGTCTGGAACCGCGTGACCGCTACGGTCGCAGGTTCGAATCCTGCCTCGGGAATGGATGTATGTGATGTCCTTAGGTTAGTTGGGTTTAAGTAGTTCTAAGTTCTAGGGGACTGATGACCTTCGATGTTGAGTCCTATAGTGCTCAGAGCCAATTGAACCAAACAGTAATAAATTAAAAACATAACAACAATTCATTCATAGCACACAATAAAAATGGAAAGTACCGTAGCTGATGTGCTCCCTGTGTCTACATAACATACCTTTATCTGCTTGTAGCCCTTGAAAATGGACAAATTAACACGAAAAATAGCGTTTTTCAACCCATGCTTTCACCCTTTAGCAGTGTCTACTGGTAATGCCCAAAAAGTGGTATGAACCCGGAATACATCATCATCTTCGAGCGTTTTTTTCAAAAAATTAGAATCAATAGAAGAATGCTGATGATTTTTTGTACTACTCAACGACTTATCACTTTTGGAGAAAAGCAGCGAACGGTGGACGGACTACGTTTTTTTTCATTTGCCTATTTAATTTAATATTTCGATTCTATGTATCTTGACACTGTATCTTCACTGCTAACAAAACAAAATCCCTCATATTCTGATCGTTAACTTTTTTAGAAAGCGTTATATCTTTTCCCATGGCCTACACCGGTGAAGTATTCTAGGAATTTGAAAGGGGCATCCACCTGCTTCTACTCACATGGTTTGAGCCAAATCAGTGTTTCCTATCGCACACCCTGCCTTTTGTAAAGGAAGTTAATAATTTTTCTTATTGATAAATGTATAGATCTTGTGAAACAATACGACTTTCTCATTTACGATACCATGGATCACAGCTCCCGTAGCTCTGGAAGATTATTATTATTTTAATTTTGTATGGAGAATTTAGATAGAGGCAATCTTCACGACGGCGCTGCTCAACAACATGGGTATGTGTGTGTGTTCATCTCTTTCCCTTCGTGGCCGCCGATGACAATTTCAATATTTAGGTTGTATTTGCCGCTACGTTCAGAACCTGCGATGTTCCTTTTCATTTAATTTCGAAGTCCGATTATTTTCTTTGTCAGGTGAATAAATGCATTTTCCCCAGGCCACGGGGAATGAAAGTATTTAGAATGTACGTGTCTCTATCCCGATCGTACGTTCCCATACAACTCAGTGTATACCGACGTAAATATACTTATGACCCATTTCCCTTACAGCATGAATTCTTATTTTGAACCACACACTCGCGAATGTACGTGCCCTCTTATTTTGATTAGTCAGTCGGATGTATTCCTTAATAACGTTACTTTTAATATTCAGTGGCTTAGTTTCCACAATTGCCCTTTGCGTGTGTCGCAACGGCGCTTCACGCGATATACACTCCTGGAAATTGAAATAAGAACACCGTGAATTCATTGTCCCAGGAAGGGGAAACTTTATTGACACATTCCTGGGGTCAGATACATCACATGATCACACTGACAGAACCACAGGCACATAGACACAGGCAACAGAGCATGCACAATGTCGGCACTAGTACAGTGTATATCCACCTTTCGCAGCAATGCAGGCTGCTATTCTCCCATGGAGACGATCGTAGAGATGCTGGATGTAGTCCTGTGGAACGGCTTGCCATGCCATTTCCACCTGGCGCCTCAGTTGGACCAGCGTTCGTGCTGGACGTGCAGACCGCGTGAGACGACGCTTCATCCAGTCCCAAACATGCTCAATGGGGGACAGATCCGGAGATCTTGCTGGCCAGGGTAGTTGACTTACACCTTCTAGAGCACGTTGGGTGGCACGGGATACATGCGGACGTGCATTGTCCTGTTGGAGCAGCAAGTTCCCTTGCCGGTCTAGGAATGGTAGAACGATGGGTTCGATGACGGTTTGGATGTACCGTGCACTATTCAGTGTCCCCTCGACGATCACCAGTGGTGTACGGCCAGTGTAGGAGATTGCTCCCCACACCATGATGCCGGGTGTTGGCCCTGTGTGCCTCGGTCGTATGCAGTCCTGATTGTGGCGCTCACCTGCACGGCGCCAAACACGCATACGACCATCATTGGCACCAAGGCAGAAGCGACTCTCATCGCTGAAGACGACACGTCTCCATTCGTCCCTCCATTCACGCCTGTCGCGACACCACTGGAGGCGGGCTGCACGATGTTGGGGCGTGAGCGGAAGACGGCCTAACGGTGTGCGGGACCGTAGCCCAGCTTCATGGAGACGGTTGCAAATGGTCCTCGCCGATACCCCAGGAGCAACAGTGTCCCTAATTTGCTGGGAAGTGGCGGTGCGGTCCTCTACGGCACTGCGTAGGATCCTACGGTCTTGGCGTGCATCCGTGCGTCGCTGCGGTCCGGTCCCAGGTCGACGGGCACGTGCACCTTCCGCCGACCACTGGCGACAACATCGATGTACTGTGGAGACCTCACGCCCCACGTGTTGAGCAATTCGGCGGTACGTCCACCCGGCCTCCCGCATGCCCACTATACGCCCTCGCTCAAAGTCCGTCAACTGCACATACAGTTCACGTCCACGCTGTCGCGGCATGCTACCAGCGTTAAAGACTGCGATGGAGCTCCGTATGCCACGGCAAACTGGCTGACACTGACGGCGGCGGTGCACAAATGCTGCGCAGCTAGCGCCATTCGACGGCCAACACCGCGGTTCCTGGTGTGTCCGCTGTGCCGTGCGTGTGATCATTGCTTGTACAGCCCTCTCGCAGTGTCCGGAGCAAGTATGGTGGGTCTGACACACCGGTGTCAATGTGTTCTTTTTTCCATTTCCAGGAGTGTATTTACTACGCGACATTCATACTAACTATCATTTAAAATTACGACACTGGCTGACTAAGTTTCTAACATTTTAACAGGGAGGTTACACTTTTTTATACTTCAGTTTAGAGGAGATTTAATTAACTCTTTAACACCCGCTTTCTCCTCGAAAGATCTACTGGGAAAGGGCGGGATTCTTTACCAGATCAGCTAGAGCATTCACCATATTGCTTGCACAGTACTTTACACATACTTTCAGAGAAAAATACTGATGGTGTCATCAGAGCATGCGCGGTCGAAAATGGATAGCTGCGTCACTTCTCCATGTTGGCAGCAGTGCGGCTCACCATCATTTCAGCACTCGACACTGGTTTCTAGTAATCGCGAAGAAAGCGCTACAAAACATGTTTTCGTCTGCTTTATTTGCGTACCGGCATGCATTCAAAGATAAACGGCACAATCTTAGTGCAATATTTACAGTGTGCTGTAGCACATTAGCACCTGATTACTGGCCACCACTGAAACAGATAGATTTGCAAAATTCGGCGTCTGCTCCTAACTACGCATGTGAAGAAAGACGAGATCGTGGCATCGCCTGCCAACTTCCGGGTTAACTGATTCTCGCTGCATTCGGTCGTGCTATAGTGAAGAATTTTGTGCTTTGGTTGCTTCTTAATTTCATTGTTTGCTTTGCTTGTATAGTACAATTAAAAGGACTTGATGTTGCTCTTACTATTTTTCTCCCAAAAGAGAGGCCAAATAACTGGAAGTCAAACAGTACAATGCCTAGACAAAGCACAGGGCATAAGTAACAACATAAATGGATAAACGTTTTTGCAATGAAAATCGATTAAACAATGAATAAACTCAGGTCTGTTGAACGCGGAAACTAACTATCGATGCTGTTTTGCACTTGGAAAGAAAATACAGTGCGCGAAGGAGTTAAAGGGCCAGTTTTTTGAAACCCGCCGGCCGCAGTGGCCGAGCGGTTAAAGGTGCTACAGTCTGGAACCGCACGACCGCTACGGTCGCAGGTTCGAATCCTGCCTCGGGCATGGATGTGTGTGATGTCCTTAGGTTAGTTAGGTTTAAGTAGTTCTAAGTTCTAGGGTTTTTTTTTGAAACCCGTCGTTTTTCCCCGATGTGGTGCATAGGTTTCAAGGTTAGCTCAAAGGTGCCTCAACCTTCTTCCATAATGATGCAAAAGCGTGGTGTCAGGGGCTCAGTGACACTTTAACAGCAATATCTCATCATATTAAAAAAAGGGCCGGAGCTCAGACGTACATGTGAGGTATAACGTGAGATAATCAAGCCACACTGGCACTAAATTTCACCACAATTCTGTCCGGAGACGCCTTGGACGTGTCTCACGAAGGGAAGGTTGTCGTCCCTACTCCCCCCCCCCCCCCCCCGCCCACTCACCTTACCAACAACTCGCCTTTTCTTTTGCCGCCTCTACTACATTGGCGGTCAGAATCGCGACGCCCAGGAAAAAATGACGCGATTATCTTGTGTGTGGCCGATCTAAACAATTTAGAACCACCACTGCTAAGAATCTGCACTAAAAGACCTCAGGAGGTGTCATAAAGGGCATCTACGAAACCACCTCTTCCCTTACACACATTTCGCCAGCAGTCTCACTTGATTACATTTTGAATATCAGAGCAAAAATTGCGGTCATTCTATGCTCCAAATGAGCCAGATCACGTTCAATGGGGTTGCAGTCCTACGATGTCCTTACACAAGGGTTCAATCGTGTGGAGGGTGTCAGCAGTGTCAAAGGCTGTCATGTACGTCATTGTGTTCCTCACCACACTGGGAATTGTCGTTTCTGATCATGAAATGTGTCTGAAGGAACGCCTCGTAGTAAGGGTGGTCAGTCAGGCGACCTTTACGCCACCTCCTGAGTCCTTTCCGTGTAGGTTCTGCGCGGCGATCTGTCTTAAATACACACATCAGAAAAAGTTTTGCATCACCTTGGTTCCGAGCGTTTCGGAACCTATACAGAAAATTGTAATAGAGATCAACATAAACATCATTTCCGCCCTTTTTACTGCTCTTGAAAACCACACTTTGAATGTTGTACCACCATTCAGCGAGACCGTCAGAGGTGGTGGTCCACATTGCTGTACACACCGGTACCTCTAATACCCAGTAGCAGGTCCCCTTGCACTGATGTATGCCTGTATTTGTCGTGGCATACTATCCACAAGTTCATCAAGGCACTGTTGGTCCAGATTGTCCCACTCCTCAACAGCGATTCGGCGTAGATACCTCAGAGTGGTTGGTTGGTCATGTCGTCCATAAACAGCCCTTTACAATCTATGTTAGATATGGTTCATGTCTAGAGAACATGCTGGCCACTCTAGTCGAGCGATGTCGTTATCCTGAAGGAAGTCGTTTACAGGATGTGCACGAAAGGCGCGCTAATTGTCGTCCATGAAGACGACTGCCTCGCCAATATGCTGCGGATATGGTTGCACTATCGGTCGGAGGATGGCACTGAGGTATCGTACAGCCGTTACGGCGCCGTACATGACCACAAGCGGCGTACGTCGGCCCCATATAAAGCCACCCCCAAAACAGCAGGGAACCTCCAACTTGCTGCAATCGCTGGAAGAGTGTCTAAGGCGTTCATCCTGACCAGGTTGCCTCCAAACACGTCTTCGACGATTGTCAGGTTGAAGGCACATGCGACACTCATCGGTGAAGAGAACGTGATGCCAAACCTGAGCGGTCCATTCGACATGTTGTTGGGCCCATCGGTGCCGCGCTGTATGGTGTCGTGGTTGCAAAGATGGACCTCGCCATGGTGGTCGGAAGTGAAGTTTCGCATCATGCAGCCTATTGCCCACAGTTTGAATCTTAACACGGCGTCCTGTGGCTGCACGAAAGGTATTATTCAAAATGGTGGCGTTGCTGTCAGGGTTGCTCCGAACCATAATCCGTAGGTAGCGGTCATACACTGCAGTAGTAGCCCTTGGCCGGCCTGAGCGAGGCATGACATCGACAGTTCCTGTCCCTCTCTATCTCCTCGATGTCCGAACAATACCGCTTTGGTTCACTCCGAGACGCTTGGACACTTCCCTTGTTGAGAACTCTTCTTGGCACAAAGTAACAATGCGGACGCGATTGAACCGCGGTATTGACCGTCTAGGCATAGTTGAACTATAGACAACAGGAACCGTGTACCTCCTTCCTGGTGGAATGACTGGAACTGATCGGTTGTCGGAACCCCTGCGTCTAACAGATACTGCTCATGCATAGTTGTTTGCATCTTTGGGCGGGTTTAGTGACATCTCTGAACAGTCACAGGGACTGTGTCTGTGAACAATATCCACAGTCAACGCCTATCTTCAGGACTTCTGAGAACCGGCGTGATGCAAAACTTTTTGTAATGTGTGTATTTACCTCTGCTACCCATAAAAAAACCGCGTGATTTCAGAGCTGGGCGGAGCGGTTCTCATCTCCGTCCCGGAGGTGTCAAGAAAAGTAAGACGCGATTGGTGGTGGGGGGCGGGGTGGGGGTAAGGATGACGATCTCCCCATCGTGTAACAGACAATGGTGACGTCGGGCAGAACTGTGATGAAATTTGGTGCGAATGAAACCTCGTTAACCCACTTTACATCTCACATGAACTTCTGAAGTCAGGTGTTTTCCGCAATTATCAACACCTAGTTGTTTCAAACGTCGCCGAGCGCGAGTGTGACTTCACAGTGCACGGCCCATTTGCACCATTACAGAGCATTCTTTGAGCCACATTTCAAACTTCTGCGTGGCAGTGACGGAAAATTACTTACCTCATTATTCTTTTGTGCAGCACAGGTTACAATGGTTCCGGCAAAAATAGCATTATTTTCTGACTTCGAAATAATAGTTGATTTATTGTTATGTAATAATTTGTTACTCAAATAACCGTTGACGTTTTGAAATGTAGATAAAAATGGGATAAGTGTTGTCCAAACCTTTCAAAACATCTCCATTTATTTCCTCGTGAAAATACACTACTAGCCATTAAAATTACTGCACCAAGAACAAATGCAGATGACAAACGGGTATTCATTGTACAGATATATTATACTAGAACTGACATGTGATTACATTTTCACGCAATTTGGGTGCATAGATCCTGAGAAATCAGTACCCACAACAACCACCTCTGGCCGTAATAACGGCCTCGATACGCCTGGGCATTGAGTCAAACAGAGCTTGGATGGCGTGTACAGCTACAGCTGCCCATGCAGCTTCAACACGATACCACAGTTCATCAAGAGTAGTGACTGGCGTATTGTGACGAGACAGTTGCTCGGCCACCATTGACCAGACGTAGGGTTTCGCAGGGATCGAGTGAACGGTAGAGCCACGGGTCGTAACACATCTGAAATGTAACGCCCACTGTACAAAGTGATGTCAGTGCGAACAAGAGGTGACCGAGACGTGTAACCAATGGCACCCCATACCATCACGCCGGATGATACGCCAGTATGGCGATGACGAATACACGCTTCCCATGTGCGTTCACCGCGACGTCGCCAGACACGGATGCGACCATCATGATGCTGTAAACACAACCTGGATTCATGCCAAAAAATGACGTTTTGACATTCGTGTACCCAGGTTCGTCGTTGAGTAGACCATCGCAGGCGCTCCTGTCTCTGATGCAGCTCAAGGGTAACCGCAGCCATCGTCTCCGAGCTGATAGTCCACGCTGCTGCAAACGTCGTCGAACTATTCGTGCAGATGGTTGTTGTCTTGCAAACGTCCCCCTCTGTTGACTCACGGATCGAGATGTGGCTGCACGATCCGTTACAGCCATGCGGATAAGACGACTGTCAACTCGACTGCTAGTGATACGAGGCCGTTGGGGTCCAGCACGGCGTTCCGTGTTACCCTCCTGAACCCACCGATTCCATATTCTGCTAACAGTCATTGGATCTCGACCAATGCGAGCAGCAATGTCGCGATACGATAAACCGCAATCGCGATAGGCTACAATCCGACCTTTATCAAAGTCGGAAACGTGATGGTACGCACTTCTCCTCCTTACACGAGGCATCACGACAACGTTTCACCAGGGAAATCCGGTCAACTGCTGTTTGTGTATGAGAAATCGGTTGGAAACTTTCCTCATGTCAGCACGTTGTAGGTGTCGCCACCTGTGCCAACTTTGTGTGAATGCACTGAAAAGATAGTCATTTGCATATCACAGTATCTTTTTCCTGGCGGTTAAATTACGTGTCTGTATCACGTCATCTTCGTGGTGTAGCAATTTTAATGGCCATTAGTGTATGTACTTTGAAGCCCACCATTTGTATATTATTTTCTTTCTAAGTGCCAAATAATATTGAAAATCGTTTTTTTTCTTTAATTAGATCTGATCTTTTCATTGTTAAGAATATTTTCTGGTAAAAACGTTTAACGATTTACATTCTTAGATGGAAATGCCAGAGGTGCTGGGATAGCAATATGCACGTATACAGAATGCGGTAGTATGGCGAACACGAGGTACAAAAGAGCAGTGCATTAGCGGAGCTGTCTTTTGTATCAGGTGATTCATGTGAAAAGGTTCCTGACGTGGTCATGGCCGCACGGCGGGGATTAACAGACTTTGAACGCGGTACGGTAATTAGAGTCAAATGGTTCAAATGGCTCTGAGCACTATGGGACTGAACATCTATGGTCAACAGTCCCCTAGAACTTAGAACTACTGAAACCTAACTAACCTAAGGACATCACACAACACCCAGTCATCACGAGGCAGAGAAAATCCCTGACCCCGCCGGGAATCGAACCCGGGAAACCGGGCGCGGGAAGCGGGAACGCTACCGCACGACCACGAGCTGCGGACAATTGGAGACAGACGCATTCGGCAGTCCATATCAGAAACGTTAGGGAATCCGATATTCCAAAATCCACGGCGTCAAGAGTGCCGTGAATACCACAATGCAGGATGTCAGCACGGACAAGGTGATCGTCGATGGCCTTCACTTAACGACCGAGAGTCGCAGCACTTGAGGGGCGTTATCAGCGCTGACAGGCAAGCAACACTGAGCGAAATAACCGCAGAAATCAAGGGGAGACGTAACAGGAACGTATCCGTTAGGCCAGTTTGGCAACATTTACGGTTAATGAGCTACGGCCGCAGACGACCGACGCGATTGCCTTTACTAACAGCACGACATCGCCTGCAGCGCCCCTCCTGGGCTCGTGACCACATCGTTTGGACCCTAGATGACTGGAAAACCGTGGCCTGGTCAGATGAGTCCCGATTTCAGTTGGTAAAAACTGACGGTAAGGTTCGACTATGGCGCAGGTCCCGTGAAGTCATGGACCCAGGCTGTCAATAAGCCACTGTGAAAGCTGGTAGTGGCTCCATAATGGTGTGGGCCGTCTTTACATGGAACTGACTGGGTCCACTCAACGTTTAGTTACTTGGAGTTCATTTATAGCCATTCGTGGACGTCATGTTCCTAAACAACGACGGAATTTTTTATGGGTGACAGTATACCATGTCACCCTGCCCTTGTTGTTGTTGTGGTCTTCAGTCCTGAGACTGGTTTGATGCAGCTCTCCATGCTACTCTATCCTGTGCAAGCTTCTTCGTCTCCCAGTACCTACTACAACCTACATCCTTCTGAATCTGTTTAGTTTATTCATCTCTTGGTCTCCCTCTACGATTTTTACCCTCCACGCTGCCCTCAAATACTAAATTGGTGATCCCTTGATGCCTCAGAGTATGCCCTACCAACCGATCCCTTCTTCTAGTCAAGTTGTGCCACAGATTTCTCTTCTCTGCAATTCTATTGAAGACCTCCTCATTAGTTATGGGATCTACCCATCTAACCTTCAGCATTTTTCTGTAGCACCACATTTCTAAAGCTTCTATTCTCTTCTTGTCTAAACTATTTATCGTCCACGTTTCACTTCCATACACGGCTACACTCCATACAAATATTTTCAGAAACGACTTCCTGACACTTAAATCGATACTCGATGTTAACAAATTTCTCTTCTTCAGAAACGCTTTCCTTGCCACTGCCGGTCTACATTTTATATCCTCTCTACTTTGACCATCATCAGTTATTTTGCTCCCCAAATAGCAATGCTCATTTACTACTTTAAGGCTCTCATTTACTAATCTAATTCCCGCAGCATCACCCGATTTAATTCGAATACCTTCCATTATCCTCGTTTTGCTATTGTTGACGTTCATCTTATATCCTCTTTTCAAGACACTGTCCATTCCGGTCAGCTGCTCGTCCAGGTCCTTTGCTGTCTCTGACAGAATTACAATGGCATCGGCGAACCTCAAAGTTTTTATTTCTTCTCCATGGATTTTAATACCTACTCCGAATTTTTCTTTTGTCTCCTTTACTGCTTGCTCGATACACAGATTGAATAACATCGTGGATACGCTACAACCCTGTCTCACTCCCTTCCCAACCACTGCTTCCCTTTCATGCCCCTCGACTCTTTATAACTGCCATCTGGTTTCTGTACAAATTGTAAATAGCCTTTCGCTCCCTGTATTTTACCCCTGCCACCTTCAGAATATGAAAGAGAGTATTCCAGTCAATATTGTCAAAAGCTTTCTCTAAGTTTACGAATGCTAGAGATGTAGGATTGCCTTTCCTTAATCTATGTTCTAATAGAAGTCGTAGCGTCAGTATTGCCTCACGTGTTCCAGTATTTCTACGGAATCCAAACTGACGTTCCGCGACGTCGACTTCTACCAGTTTTTCCATTCGTCTGTAAAGAATCCGTGTTAGTATTTTGCAGCCGTGGCTTATTAAACTGATAGTTCGGTAATTTTCACGTCTGTCAGCACCTGCCTCTGTTGTTCGCAATTGGTTTGAAGAATATTCTGGATATCTCGAACGCATGCTTTGGCCACCTAGACCGCACGACGTGAATCTTATCGAGCATTTATGGGACATACGCGAGAGGTCAACTCGTGCACAAAATCCTGCACCGGCAACACTTCCGCAATTATGGACGGCTTCAGAGGCAGTATGGCTCATTATTTGTGCAGGGGACGTCCGAGGACTTGTTGAGCCCCTGCCACATCGAGTTGCAGTACTACACCAAGCAAAAGGAGGTCTGGCACGTTATTAGGAGGCAGGCCATGGTTTCTGTCACCTCACTGTATTTATACACTGTATAGGCTGTTTTGAAAAACTGAAATTCCTCTTTGTTTTCGGATATTTCGTCTGCCTTGCGGGTGAATACCAAAACAGAAGTAGGATTATTACCGAAGCCCCGAGCAACATTTTCATTGAACGGCAAAAAGAAAGAAAACAACAAAATGAAGATTAAGAAGACATAAAAGCACAAAACCCATCACTATAATAGGAGAATAGCTTAACTTCGACCTCAGCGCAACATTTCTGCGCATGCGTAGTATGAAGGACTTCAGGATTCGGCACAGTCAATTGATCATTGACGTCACTCTCCCACTCCAAGAACTTAGCAAATTGTGTTCTTTTTTTTGGGGGAGGGGGGGGGGGAAGGCAACGGGTCCGACCCCCCCCTATCACCTCCTAAATGAAATTACACACGACCTAATTGCCGTGTAGTCAAATTGGAAGATATTTTGATTTTCAGTCATCTGACGAAAAAGGGATACGCAATATCGATATTCAGCAAAGAAATTTGGAAATTTGTGGTAAGGTCTTATGGGACCAAACTGCTGAGGTCATCGGTCCCTAAGCTTACGCAATACTTAATCTAGCTTAAACTAACTTACGCTAAGGACGACACACACACACACACGCACACACACACACACACACACACACACACACACACGCACGCCCAAGGGAGGACTCGAACCTCCGACGGGAGGCGGCGCCAGGACCGTGTCAAAACGCCTTGGACCTCGCAGCTACCCCGTGCGGCTATCCAGCAAGGCTAACGATGGATGTAAACTATCTATACATCCATAGCACTATCAGCTATCGCCCATCCTTATTTTAGCCAAGAGTAATTAACTTTTGGCCTTGTTTAAGCTGAGCTGTTTTTCTGTAAATCAGTTCAGTTCTTACCTGGAGTTGAATTTAATGTAAGTGCTGTCATTTATTGTTTTGTGCTGTGCATTGCTGTGATAGCAAATTATGGATGAGATTGTAACAAAAAAGAAGGGGAAAACCGATTTTGATTCGTCTGCTAGCATTATGGTAAGTTAAAAATATGTACGTACTACTACAATAGTCTAATTACCTTGCTTCAGCAGTGTAATGTTAGCAATGGAGTCGTTATTTGGAGCCTGGCAGAAGTTTCGGGCTGCAGTATTTCAGTATTTCACAAGGCGGCGGAGCAGTAAATAACATGAAAAAAACGTTAAATTAAAATCAGTGCATAAAAATACAAGTGGATTTATCTGTGTAGCCCAAAAATCGCAGTTATCAACAAAAATATCGCCTAAACATCGACGATTGCGTTTCTTTAAGAAATTTGCTCAGTATTTTATTATTAGCAGGCCAAATGGCAAAATATCGCCCAGTCCGGTCGCCCGGGCGGTACTCAATTATGTAAACCAGTTCCGATTCGAAATGATGGGCAGAGGTTTCTGGAGAGCGGAAGGGATATGTGATGACAGCACGTTCTCTAGTTTGTTCGTTCTAAAAGATTTTTTCAGAGGGCTGCTTGAATTCGTCCGAGCCGATTGGGCCCTGCATCCCTCCCTCCCTCTCTCGTCCATTGTCTATTTACGCTCTTGTTATACTATGCCAGCAATTCCATGCACAATTAGCTCTTAAGATACGCATGCATTATCAAATGATTAAACGTTTCCAATTAAAAAAATGTGCAGTGTCAGGATTCAATCTTTTGTTGTGAACCATTTTATTTCATTTTAAAACAACGTACAACAACCAGTTTTTTCAAAATTCTCTATGTGCTGAGCCGCTGAACTAGGAGTCCTTGGATTCGCGAGGCGAGGTGCTTTGAACCCACCCGCCAGAAACCTTGAACTTGCTTTCTGTGGTTTCCTATTTTCAGTTAAGGCACAAACCGCGCTATGTCCCTTCCTATACGCCACAGCCAATTCCTTCCGAATACTTCTCTTTCCTGACAGATCCCATTTCCCTTGAAGATGCAGCCAGTCTGCATAAACGCAAAGAGCTGCATCGAAGGTGAGCCGACCATCACTTCGGAGATTCCCGGCACTACAAGCCATACGATCAATAAATAATAATCCAAAGTCTCCTCTTTTAGGCTCGTGCATTTGTCTGCTGGGGCATTCTGCAAAGCAGAAAATGGTCTTTCTTAGATTGCAAGAAGTGACAGATGCATAGTTAAACGAGGAAATTTCAGAAAGTGTAAGGTTGAGTAATTTCAGATCCTTTGCATTTTCGCCACCAAAAATTGTTCTAGCCTCTCTTTAGAACAGAGATCTGTTTATTCCAAAAGCCCTACCAGCAATAATCACTGTGTCCCAAAAAAAAAAAAAAAAAAAAAATAGCGCTTGTCCATTCCTGATCACTTCCTCAGCTCAGCTCCAGACTGCAAGAACGAGGGCGCAAAATGAGCTTGGAGGGTGCAGTGAGATTGGAACAAGACTGCTCCTTAGTATTTTGCCAAAATACAGTCCTTCTAACAAGGGAACCTCCCCATCACACCCCACTCAGACTTAGTTATAATTTGGCACAGTGGATAGGCATTGAAAAACTGAACACAGATCAATCGAGAAAACAGGAAGAAGTTGTGTGGAACTATGAAAAAATAAGCAAAATATACAAACTGAGTAGTCTATGTGCAAGATAGGCAACAACAAAGATGATGTGAGCACAGGAGCGCCGTGGTCCCGTGGTTAGCGTAAGCAGCTGCGGAGCGAGAGGTCCTCGGTTCATGTCTTCCCTCGAGCGAAAAGTTTACTTACTTTATTTTTGCAAAGTTATGATCTGTCCGTTCGTTCATCGACGTCTCTGTTCACTGTAATAAGGTTAGTGTCTTTGTTTTGCGACCGCACCGCAAAACCGTGCGATTAGTAGACGAAAGGACGTGCCTCTCCAATGGGTACCGAAAACATTTGATCCAGGAAAACACGTCTGATATATTCTATACGACACTGGTGACGGCATGTGCGTCACATGACAGGAATATGTTGTCGACCCACCTAACTTGCACACTTGGCGAATAGGTAAACAGATTCTTCTACCTTGCCCGATTTAGGTTTTCTTGTGGATGTGATAATCACTCCCAAAAAAGTGATGAAAACGTAAGAGTGTGTCACATAAACTGCAATAAATGAATGCAACAGTTTCACAGTCGCACAGTTTTCTCTGTGCTCTGTCAAAACATGTTTTTAACGTTTTCAAATTTTTTCCGTGTGTAGACCGTCAAATCCTGCATAAGTCCAAGCAAATCTGAACATGTCCTGGAATTTTGGAGAGCGAAGTTGATTATGTGTGAGTGCCTGAACTCTGATAATTGTCTGAAAATAAAAAATTAAACTTTTCACTCGAGGGAAGACTTTTTTTGGAAGGTGTGTTTTTCTGCTTTTTTTATTTTTATTTTATTTTATTTTTATACAAATGGATAAAAGGATGGCCGTTCCTCTTCGGCTACATAAACAGAATAATAGCAAGTCGTCCCGTTACGACAAAGGATACTCCATACTATACCCCGCTGCGAAAATTCGATGGCTGGCTTCTCGTTGCTGTGTTGTTTCCGTTGTTTGTTCAATCTCATAAAAAAAAAGTAACTGGGAAGAGTTGCTATGGTTTTCTTCTCATGTCATCGATAATCCAGCTGCGAGGCGGATTATGGAATGCGCTCCAAAGAAAATTAGAAAAATATTGCCTATATTTAGGGTTCGTGACGATTGCACAATGTCGTTCGTTGAGGTAATACCAAAAATCGGGTACTGTCTTTTCGCCATTACCGAATAGGTAGTGAACAGCGTGGCCGCTGATCCTCGTCACAGAGTTCGTTTTTGCTCTTGGGAAATAAATCATATCGGGGAAAAGACGTGATCGGGTAGTTATCCTGTCGGGAGTCGTGCGTGTGAGAAAAGCCAATATCTGACGCACCACATACCAAACGTCCCGCATTCGAAACGACGTTCGTCCGTGTCAGTCACTTGGCATGTGGCACACAAGGGTGAATCGGCGAGGTGGATGTGATGTAGGCGGGACTGGCACAACTGTTTCCCATTAACAGTTACGCACCATGCAGATAGCACGTCAGTATCAAGGGTGGTGGCATTCACTGCCTGCCACACAGCGCGCCACTTTGTAGTGGGGTGTTTCCTTTCAATCACATTCGGCGTCCTGTTCAACTGCATGGCAGCATATATCGGCCTCGTCATCATCAAGCGTGTGGGTAGTAGTGCGGTGCGGATGTAGCTTAATTCAAGGAAGAAATGGCTAATGTAGAACAAAGGTGCTGGGATGTCCGATATCATCACAGGGGGTGCGAGTGAGATTGGTTGTAAGGCTTCCAGTAAGAGACTTGTGAGGCACGTCGGACTTCGTCGCCACAGTTGCAGGTGACAGCTGACGAAGAGGGCCTTCGCTCTGTTCTGAACATGACAAAGGCCTAATCCTCCTCTGCTCCTCGGGAGGGTTAGGGACTCGTAACGAATCTTAAATAACATGCCCGTATTAACAAAGGATCCCAAAACCGCCAACATGCGGTGAGCCAGGGTAGGTGATATCAGGAGTATCTGTGCAAAATGGGGGATACGTGACGCCAAATAGACGTTAGCATATCGTGTCCGTTGCAGGAGGTCTAGATGTCTCAGACGGTGGTCACTTATTCCTGCTCTCATCTGATTCAATAAACGCCTGTAGTTAAGAGCTGTTGAACGCTTCATGTCAGATGTGAAATCAATGCCAAGACAGCGGATTGTGTCACTGATTCGTAGCGGTGCGACGCTCTCGTCGGGTAGGCCTCTGCCTATAGACAGGGCGTGTGATTTGCGGAGATTGAGATGGCTCCCCGATGCCGCGCCGTAGGTCGCCACCCACGCCAGTGCTGCACGAACATCGTCATTATTGCGAAGAAGGAGTACCAGATCATCCGCATAGGCAGTGCAGCAAAAAGTGTGTCCACCAAGGGACATCCCAGTCATGCGTTGTCGGAGGCCGCAGAGGAGTGGTTCCAAGACGAGGGCGTACAATATCGCCGAAGGAGGGCAGCCTTGTCGCACCGATCGCTGGATCTGTATCGGCGGCGTGAGACGGCCATTATATTAACACCTTGGACGTCGCGCCGCGTAGGAGACGCATCAGTACATTAACTATGACGTCCGGATACTCCATGTGTCGCAGTACCTCCATCAAAAATGTGTGGTCGACTCTGTCAAAGGCCTGGCTAAAGTCGAGTGAGGCCAAAACCCCTGGCAGTTGGCGAGCTTTGGCTAGTGCGATCATATCTCTACGTCGGCACAATGCAGTGCGAATATTATGGTCACCACCTAACGATGCCTGGTCCTGCGACACAACACATCGTACTGATCGCTTTAGGCGTGCCGCCAGAAGCCGGGTGAAAATCTTCAAGTCACTGTTGAGTAAGGTCAAGGGCCGATAGTCACTGATCCTGGATCCGCCTCGTGGTTTCTGTATGGGCACAATCAGTCCTTCTACGAAAGCCCCAGGGATCTGCGTCGTGGGAGACATAAGATCGCGGCAAATATCAGTCCATGCTGGTGCCAGCAATTGTTGATACGTCCAGTAAAATTCCAGAGGAAGGCCATCAGGTCCCGGGGACTTATGAGCAGCCCCAGCCTGTATTGCTTCAATGATTTCCTCTTCCGTTACATCTGCAGTCAAATCCGCCGCCGCTGTCGGAGAGATCGTGCCGTAAGTGAGTTGAGAGACTTCGGCGATCACCTCTGGGGGATGTCGATGTTCCGAGTACAACCTAGTGTAGTGAGCATGAAGGGCGTTTCCTATGTCACGCTAGGTATCAAGGCGTCGTCCGTCTTCCGTCGTGATAGCTTGGATCAGTGTCTTGCGTCGGCGCCGTCGTGCTGCAATGACGTGGTACATGGACGGTTCCTCCTGTGCCACTCTGTCTTGAGTGCGCGCTCTGACGATCGCACCCTCAAGGTGGCAACGTGTTAATCTGATGGTCTGTGCCTTGGCACGGTTCACCGTCACCTGCCGTGCAGGTGAGTACGGCAGTGTCGTACATTCCCTTAAGATGCTGTAGTAAAAGTCCATGGTATGTCTCTTCCATGCTGCAACATCTCGGCCGTAGCCTATCAAGGTCTTCCGGAGGGCTGGTTTGGCGCAGAGTAACCACCACGACAGTGTAGACCGGTAGGTGCCACGCCGGCGGCTATAAGAGTCCCACGTGTTCTCTATAAGGTGGCGGCATTCCTGAGAAGCTAGGTGGGCGACGTTCAACTTCCAAGGACCACGGCTGTGCCAAAACTTCTGGCGGCCGAGGGTAATAGCGTAGACGTAGGCCTCGTAGTCAGAAAAAGCTGTGGGCCAAACTTCGGCAGCTCTTGTCCCCACAGCTATGGAGCGTGAGATGTAAATCCGGTCGATGCGGCTGGAGGAATGGCTGGTGTAGTGAGTAAATCCGGGCCGATCGCCACAAACATGTTCCCACGAGTCCACCAATTGAAGATTATTTCTAACTGTCGTAAGTTCTGCGCAGGGAGAATAATGTAGTAACTGATCCTTAGGTGCTTGGCTACAGTTGAAGTCCCCTCCGATTATCAAGGCGTCCTGACGGCCCATAAAGAGGGGCGTGATTGTATGAGCGAAAAAGGTGGATCGTTCGCGACGCCGACCAGATCCTGACGGTGCATAGATGTTAATAAGTTTGACTCCTTGGATAGTAAGAGCCATGCCTCTGGCGTCAGGGAGATATTCGACGTCTTCTGCGGATATACCCATGCGGAGGAGGACCGCCACACCACTGCCATTGGCAGACGCATGTGAGACCCAAGTCTTGTAGCCATAGGGTTCATTGCAGTCTGCGACATACACCTCTTGAGGGAGCGCAATGTCTATGTCTGCTGCGTTGAGTAGATCCTGTAGCATCGCTAGTTTATGTCGGGCACGTATGTTGTTGATGTTAATCGTCGCTAGACGTTATGTCTGGTCAGCCAGGTCGGCAAATGAGTTGTGTAGGAGGCCAGGTGTGGGTGGCAGGGGCGGCCCACAGAGGCTGACGATACAGCCGTAGTCACTGTGGTTGGTCGGTGCTGGGTACCGCCGAGGGAGCATCTCTGCCTTCGGCATCCTCCTGGTGCTGTGGCTCATCCTCGACATCATCCGCCCAAGAATCAGATGCAGCAATTGGTAACTGTTGATTAGTGCTGTCAGTAGGGCGCTTGCGCGCATGTTCGGTTGCAGAAGTGATGATGTCAGACCGAGGCTCAGAAATTGTATCCGCCGTAGCATCGTGACGGGATGGGTGAGTTGTGGTGGTAGAGTCCTGAGTGTCGTCCGACGCCGGATGTTCGTCCGGGTCACACATCCGAAGCAGGTAATCATCGGATGGCGTATGGCGCCGTTTCTTGCGTTTTCGAGGGGACCGTTGTTTCCGGACATGTTCTTCTGTGTCAGAGTGCGGGCGACAATCATCTGATGCGGTCTCCATTGGTAGGAAGGCAGAGGTCGGGACAATTTCCGTTTCTACTTCCATCTTCTCTTTAAGATCGTCTCGGTGGCACAATTGACCACCGTCTTGAGGCAAGTCTGCCGACGACGTCGTAGAGGGGGATATGCTGTCCGCCACACTGTCATCGACCACTGACTGCAATATGGTGTTACGATCATGGGCAGGAACAGCTGTTGCGGTTGCAGCCGCTGCATACGTGATGGAGAGTGAAGTAGGCGTCGCCGGGGATGGAATTTCACCAACCGGTGTCTGAGTCAGTCGGTGTTGAATGCAGGCCGATCGGACATGTCCTTCCTGGCCACAGCCGGCGCAAGTACGCGGTTGTCCGTCGTACATGACAATGGCTCTGCAGCCACCAATTACTAAATAGGATGGCACATGCTTCGTCAGTTCAATCTTAATTTGTCGCACTCCATTTAAGACGGGGTACGTCTCAAACGTTTGCCATTTTTCAGCCAAGTGGCTTAGCACGTTGCCGTACGGTTTGAAAGCTGTCATCACAACATCTGGCGGGACTTCTAACGGCAGCTCGAAGACCCTCAGAGTGCGAAGGCCTAATCCGGCGTGGTCGATCGTGACAGTTCCTATGTGACCATCAGAACGCTTAAATTTAAGCCTTTAAGCGTGTCGGCACACAACATCAGTGCACGCCTTTTCATTAATCAGTTTTATGTAGACGACACTTTGTGTTATAGAAACTGGATCCCAATGATGTCTTGAGGTGCAATATGAAGTTCTTCCCGGATGAAACGTTCAATGTCAAGTGCTCGAGGTCTTGCGTAGTCCACTTGAAATGTGATCTTAATTGTGGACTTGCGATACGAGTGCGCCATGGCACTACCGAGACAGCCGGCCGGGGTGGCCGAGCGGTTCTAGGCGCTACAGTCTGGAACCGCGCGACCGCTACGGTCGCAGGTTCGAATCCTGCCTCGAGCATGGATGTGTGTGATGTCCTTAGGTTAGTGAGGTTTAACTAGTTCTAAGTTCTAGGAGACTAATGACCTCGGAAGTTGAGTCCCATAGTGCTCAGAGCCATTTGAACCATTTGAACTACCGAGACACGGACGCGTGACACTCGCCGCAGCGGAAGGTAAATAGTAAACAATCGCGCGCGCGGTGCTCTAACAGGGGGACACAGGCACGACGACCTTGCCCCACCGCTGCTAACAGCGGACTGACTTGAACCAAGGACCCCTCGTTCCGCAGCTGCTCACGCTAACCACGGGACCATGGCGCTCCTGAGTTCACACTGTTCTTGATCTTGCCTATTTTGCCCATGGACTACTCAGTTTGTATATTTTTTCTTATTTTCCCATAGTTCCACACAACTTCTTCCTGTTTTCTCGATTGAATTGTGTTCAATTTTTCAAGGCCTATCCACTGTGTCAACTTATAACTAAATCTGAGGGGGCTGCGATGGGGAGGTTCTCTTGTAAGTAACGAGATTATACATATCCGCTTGGTGGAAGCTCCGAGATCATTGTCGAATAAAATGGTTTATATTTATTTATAGAAATTTTCAGAATAAATGAAAACCATGTGTCTTTTCCAGGTCATTTTAACGCTCGGATAACACTCCCCCCCCCCCCTCCGCAGCGGCCCCTTTTGACGAAAAGCTACATCCTTGCCCACTCGGAAAAAGTTGGCAGCTGATTTATACCCAAGTACGTGACGCGTTCCCCTAACAAGTAGTCAATTTCGACCAGAAAATCACCCTTGTAAAACGTGTATAAAGGGGCTTTAACAGAAATTTTTAAACCAGCGCTCCCGCCACGCCACTCCGCCGGCGCTGGAGGGCAGCTGCGCTTGATGCGCGTTTTCCGTACGGTGGCGCCGCTCCGTGACCGATGCGAGAACCTCGTTCCGCTACTAGAGAAGCTCCTTCCTCATAAAGTCAATTACAGACCTGAACGACATTATTATCGTGTTCACATTAAATGACTCTGTAGCCACTGAATAAAAATGATGGTTTTCGACATTCAAATGACATCGAAATCATTGGAGATTAAGCACCAACTTAGTTGGACGATGATGACAAGAAAAACGTGTTAGAAGAATATAAAAGAAGTTGGAATGACTGTTCTCAAACGTGTTTCTTTCAAGAAGGGTGTGAGTGTGGACAATTAGGGAACATGTAATAAGCTGTAATTTTAATTCAGCCACCAGATAAAACAATTTATATGAAAAATAAAAGGGAGGAGAACAGTTATTAGAAATCCGTAGTTTATCAAGCATTTTGCGGACCTACGAAACTTTTAAAACAACTATGCCAAAAGTTAATAAGCAGTTTCACTTTAAAATAATCGAAGTGCATTCTACGGATTTTATGGCTGCAAAAAAATGTGAGAAAATAGACGAAGTATCGGCTTATAATATCGAAAATACAAGTGGCATCTTTCTATAATTCATGGTTGGAATAACAAAAGAAATGTTATGTCGTACGTGACTCACCTCCATACATGTGCTTTTTCTAATTAGCAAAATAGTGTTCCGTTTCATGTGTTATCACGACACTTTACAAGAAGTACCTGAAATTGTAACAAATCATTGAAAGGCACTTGTAAAACAGATAGTACAAAAAGTGATTTCCGAGTGATAGATTGCTGTGCATGCGGCCATAAACATGCAGCCTTGACATATTCCCGGAAATTCTTTTTTCAACGACTTCTATGAATAATCGATGAGTGTCGCAGGAGCATTTGCAAGATGAAGAAACCTCTTGATACTAAAGCACTTCCAAGAAGAAAATTAAACATCCCCGGAAGCATTGCCAGCCGTGGCGGCCGAGCGCTTCAGCCTGGAACCGCGCGGCTGCAACGGTAGCAGGTTCGAATCCAACCTCGAGCATGGAGGTGTGTGATGTCCTTAGGTTAGTTGGGTTTAAGTAGTTCTAAGTTCTTGGGGACTGATGACCTCAGATGTTAAGTCCCATAGTGCTCAGAGCCATTTGAATTTGAACCAAAAGCATTTCTATATGACAGTTTATACTCAACGACAAATGTTTTACCACAGTTAAATTCATGCTAAAATTACTGCCACATGCGGACTGGTATCAACACGTTTGGTTCAAGAAAGGTCTGACGTTGATTAATAAGAGACTAGTTAATATTGTGGTTTATAATTCAACTATTTAACGAATAATGGACGCAATGCATGCTTTAATGGCAATTATGTTTTGAGACTGTCCCCTTACAACTCTACAACAGTAACTGAGTGTAAGCAGAAACATTCGCGCAGCGGCGGTTCGATTCGTAAATCATTCTCAAAAGCGCTACTACAATACCAGACATAAAATTGTTAAGATTGTTACGTTTGAGAGCTGAGCTACCGAACTGTTACAGTCTTCTAATTTGCATTCTAGTAACTTTCTTAGTAAGCAATAAATATTATATATTATCTAAAAGAAAACATGGTCCTTTATAGGCTGTAGTATAAACGTTCTTTATCTTACATTACTTCATATTACATTAAAGCTTACAACGAACCATGTTTTCTTTTTTTTAAGAACTTAAGAGGCTATGGATGCTCACAGAAACAAAGTTTTAATCAAATTGTGTAACGACATCGGCCACTCTAGTGAATGTACCGTTTGTCTGACTTACGGATGACCAAAATTCCCGCAGTCGATAATATTCGGACAGCATAGACACGATTCGATAACTGCATAACGGCGCAGAAGCACGTCGCCAACACATGGCGTTGCTACAGCGACGGCGTAAACACACAACAATCTGCTGTCGTTCTGCGGCGCTCGAGTACGTCCTTGCCCGTGGCGTTAATCCGGTTACTCCCACCTCACCTACTTCTTTAAAAGTTGATAGAGCGAGTACAGAACTGAACGAACAGTATTTTCTAAAACTTAAATTCTGGAGGCTTCTCTATGAGGGACGTATATAACCTATGGCTTTTTCCCAGAGACATTATATTGCAAAAGATCAAGTCACCATAGCGCAGCATTCACTATATTTTTCTGTCCGCCCCAGTAGCTGAGTGGTCAGCGTGACGGATTGCCGTCCTCCGGGCCCGGGTTCGATTCCCGGCTGGGTCGGAGATTTTCTCCGCTCAGGGACTGGGTGTTGTGTTGTGTTCATCATCATTTCATCCCCATCCGGCGTGCAGGTCGCCCAATGTGGCGCCGACTGTAATAAGACCTGCGCCAAGGCGGCCGGACCTGCCCCGCGAGGGGCCTCCCGGCCAATGACGCCAAACGCTCATTTCCATTTTCCACTATATTTTTCTGTTACGAGACCATGATTTCGCACTAAATATTTCATTATCATTGCAAACAGGCGATGAATTTCGTCGATACTTCCCTACCATTTCAATTACATGAAAAGCTGTGTTCTCTGTTCGTTATATGTTAACTTTCATTTTATAACTAAAATAAATCTACAGAATATTTTTGAAATAAATCTGTTGACATGCGATACTAACCTTTTATGCAGGAAATCTACGAAGTTTTCCCGAAATCGTGAAGTTTCTTTTTCTGATCTCGGTCAATGGTCAAATACAAAAATGATTAAACCAAAAAAGTTGAATGTGTAATCGGTATGCATGCGAGAACGTGCTTACCAATGTGTTCGACAACCCCGCACATAGAAACTGGATTTTCTGGTGCTCATGCATACGATTCTATCGATGATAAAAAGGTAGAGTCTAGTGTTCTGGATGAGTCTTGCGCTAGGGATCATTTGTATATCTTGAAGGAGGATCGTCTTAGTGTCACTATCCTACACTACTGGATCAAAGTATGAATATCATTCATTTCTTCCTGCTTACGCAAATTGAGCAAATGGGTTGGTTCTTTTGCATTTCATGAGGTCTACGGTGGACTTGATGAGACTCGGAAAACTCAAAAGTGAATTTTTTTAACTTTATTTTCGTAGTCACCAGCAGAGCAAAACCCATATCAGGATTCCAAAACGGTTCTATGCATTAAATGGTTGAAATTGTTTAGATATATTCCTAAGTTCCCGACCTCAAACGACCTTGAAAATTTTCTTGATATCTTCGTCCCTTTCCGTGATACAGGGGTTCAAAGTTATACTACCCGTACACGAATAACATGCATGTAAAAATTAAATAGATTGATTGATCACGAGTGTATTCGAAATAAACCCGTGATTTAATTAAACTGACTGGTTTACCCGTGAATAAATGAATGAATGAATGTTACTTCTGCGGAAATTCTTGGGCAGTTTCTGAGGAAACCCCAAAAGCGTTTCTCGCCATTTTTTCATCGTCAGCAGCTGACCAAACCCCAGCCAAGGATTGCAAGGCGGATATGCAACTATTCGGAATTTTTCCTTTTGTTTCCTTTACCACTTGCTCAATATACAGATTGAATAACATCGGGGAGAGGCTACAACCCTGTCTCACTCCCTTCCCAACCACTGCTTCCCTTTCATGTCCCTCAAGATAAGTCGTAGGGCCAGTATTGCCTCACGTGTTCCATAATTTCTACGGAATCCAAGCTGATCTTCCCCGAGGTCGGCTTCTACCAGTTTTTCCATTCGTCTGTAAAGGATTCGTGTTAGTATTTTGCAGGCGTGGCTTATTAAACTCATAGTTCGATAATTTTCACATCTGTTAACACCTACTTTCTTTGGGATTGGAATTATTATATTCTTCTTGAAATCTGAGGATATTTCGCCTGTCTCACCCATCTTGCTCACCATAAGGTAGAATTTTGTCAGGGCTGGCTCTCCCAAGGCTATCAGTAGTTCTAATGGAATGTTGTCTACTCCCGGGGCCGTGTTTCGGCTTAGGTCTTTCAGTACTCTGTCAAACTCTTCACGCAGTATCATATCTCCCATTTCATCTTCATCTACATCCTCTTCCATTTCCATAATATTGTCCTCAAGTACATCACCCTTGTACAGACCCTCTATATACTCCTTCCACCTTTCTACCTTCCCTTCTTTGCTTAAAACTGGGTTTCCATCTGAGCTCTTGATATTCATGCAAGCGGTTATCTTTTCTCCAAAGGTCTCTTTAATCTTCCTGTACGCAGTATCTATCTTACCCCTAGTGAGATAAGCCTCTACATCCTTACATTTGTCCTCTAGCCATCCCTGCTTAACCATTTTGCACTTCCTGTCGATCTCATTTTTGCCTGCTTCATTTACTGCATTCTTATATTTTCTCCTTTCATCAATTAAATTAAATGTATATTCTGTTACCCAAGGATTTCTACTAGCCCTCGTCTTTTTACCTACTTGATCCTCTGCTGTCCTCCCTATTTCATCCCTCAAAGCTACCCATTCTTCTTCTACTGTATTACTCAATGTAATTTACCGTTACCTCACGAAAACATACTTACAAAGTTTCAAGTACCAATATTAAGGGAGAAATCTACGTGTATGCTACAAAACCCTGTGTACGGCCATGCAGGGATCACGAAGATACGATTAAACTACACTCCTGGAAATTGAAATAAGAACACCGTGAATTCATTGTCCCACGAAGGGGAAACTTTATTGACACATTCCTGGGGTCAGATACATCACATGATCACACTGACAGAACCACAGGCACATAGACACAGGCAACAGAGCATGCACAATGTCGGCACTAGTACAGTGTATATCCACCTTTCGCAGCAATGCAGGCTGCTATTCTCCCATGGAGACGATCGTAGAGATGCTGGATGTAGTCCTGTGGAACGGCTTGCCATGCCATTTCCACCTGGCGCCTCAGTTGGACCAGCGTTCGTGCTGGACGTGCAGACCGCGTGAGACGACGCTTCATCCAGTCCCAAACATGCTCAATGGGGGACAGATCCGGAGATCTTGCTGGCCAGGGTAGTTGACTTACACCTTCTAGAGCACGTTGGGTGGCACGGGATACATGCGGACGTGCGTTGTCCTGTTGGAACAGCAAGTTCCCTTGCCGGTCTAGGAATGGTAGAACGATGGGTTCGATGACGGTTTGGATGTACCGTGCACTATTCAGTGTCCCCTCGACGATCACCAGTGGTGTACGGCCAGTGTAGGAGATCGCTCCCCACACCATGATGCCGGGTGTTGGCCCTGTGTGCCTCGGTCGTATGCAGTCCTGATTGTGGCGCTCACCTGCACGGCGCCAAACACGCATACGACCATCATTGGCACCAAGGCAGAAGCGACTCTCATCGCTGAAGACGACACGTCTCCATTCGTCCCTCCATTCACGCCTGTCGCGACACCACTGGAGGCGGGCTGCACGATGTTGGGGCGTGAGCGGAAGACGGCCTAACGGTGTGCGGGACCGTAGCCCAGCGTCATGGAGACTATTGCGAATGGTCCTCGCCGATACCCCAGGAGCAACAGTGTCCGTAATTTGCTGGGAAGTGGCGGTGCGGTCCCCTACGGCACTGCGTAGGATCCTACGGTCTTGGCGTGCATCCGTGCGTCGCTGCGGTCCGGTCCCAGGTCGACGCGCACGTGCACCTTCCGCCGACCACTGGCGACAACATCGATGTACTGTGGAGACCTCACGCCCCACGTGGTGAGCAATTCGGCGGTACGTCCACCCGGCCTCCCGCATGCCCACTATACGCCCTCGCTCAAAGTCCGTCAACTGCACATACTGTTCACGTCCACGCTGTCGCGGCATGCTACCAGTGTTAAAGACTGCGATGGAGCTCCGTATGCCACGGCAAACTGGCTGACACTGACGGCAGCGGTGCACAAATGCTGCGCAGCTAGCGCCATTCGACGGCCAACACCGCGGTTCCTGGTGTGTCCGCTGTGCCGTGCGTGTGATCATTGCTTGTACAGCCCTCTCGCAGTGTCCGGAGCAAGTATGGTGGGTCTGACACACCGGTGTCAATGTGTTCTTTTTTCCATTTCCAGGAGTGTAATTACAGCTTGCATGGAGGCATTTAAACGCTAACTTTTTCCGCACTCAATACGAGAATGGAACCGGATGAAAACTTAATATGTGGTGCAATGGGAAGTACCCTCTTCCACGCACTTCATAATGGTTTGCAGAGAATGGGTGCAATGGAGATTAGAAGTTGACGTATGGTGTGCAAGAAACTGCGTAAACGAAGAGTAGTTACCGAAACAACGGCGCCGCTGCCACTAGAATGACCTCGCACCGGAGGTAATCACAGCTCAAGTTTCAGGGCGGCCAGCGATAATCTCAACTTGATAGTAAACCAGCTCGCCAGGTGAGGATTTTCTTTTATTTTATTTAATGGCTTTCGGGACGTGCCCATACGGCCATCTCAACAGTGGAATGTCAATTATGACGATGCAAACGTGAGGGCAACATAATACTCAGTCCCCGAGCGGAGAAACTGTCCGACCTGGACGGGAATCGAACCCCTTCGGTTAACAATCCACCGCACTGACCGCACAGCTACTGAGGCAGGCACCAGGTGGTGATTGTAGCGAACGGCGTGGCGAGCAGCGACACACCACATTAATTGCTTCGGTAAGGCTCACGAGGAGAACACGGTAAGTGGCATAATCCGACTTCCCCAAAACTTCGAGCACTAGAAGATGGGTCAATATAAGCGAACACGTGTCTCGGCTTATCCGTAGATGCTCTAGCGTTTCTGAGAAAATGACGAAGTTTTCGAGGTACTTTATGTGCCTTTTAGCAATTTACTCATTCACCCGAAGTGGTGACACAACGACTAGCGTCACAGATTCACACCTCGTGTTTAAAACCCGACGTTTTTATCTTATTTTTATTTTTTTCATTTATCACTTCATGTCCGTAAGTGATTACTGCATAAATGTCTTAAACAATAAATCAATGAGGAAAATTTGAAATTGTTTGAAGTGAAGTTCCTGTTGTGTATATTGACAATAGTACTGGTGGTGGGCCGGACGGTGTGGCCGTGCGGTTCTAGGCGCTTCAGTCTGGAACCGCGTGACCGCTACGGTCGCAGGTTCAAATCCTGCCTCGGGCATGGATGTGTGTGATGTCCTTCGGTTAGTTAGGTTTAATTAGTTCTAAGTTCTAGGGGACTGATGACCACAGATGTTAAGTCTCATAGTGCTCAGAGCCATTTGAACTATTTTGATCTGGTGGTGGTGTGTATTTTGTTCCCAGCAAGCTGGTTTCGATCGGCCAGCAAGTATATCCGTTTATTTCTGTAGCCTGCGAAGAGGGTCTTCTATTCAATTGATTCTGACCTGCCCAGCTGGTTTTGTCGTTTAGATGGAGCCAGTAAAGGAAACACATCACTCCCAAATTGGATCTAAAAGCGAACAAACAGCAATGCAAGATACACACATATATAATAAATTTATGACACTTATTGTGAAAGACAATTGTAATTTTACAATTAATATAACACCATCGCATCCCATTCCTTGATAAGAAACACATGTGTAGTAACCTCCTACAATCGTGGATGGATAAATGTAAAAGAAAAAAAAGGAACAGAAAAACAATAATCGGGTTCCGAACGCGGGGCGCAAAATTGTTAAGCTGCGACGTTATCCACTGTGCCAACTCCAACTTTCACTTGAACTTGCCGCCCCATAAAAGGCATCTAAGTTGCACTCAAAACTTTCACCGTCGTTTTCTGAGAAACTGTCCAGTATCTACAGATAAGCCGAGACACGTGTTCGCTTATCTTTTCTTTCACTGAGCAAAGGTTCTTTGAAATCGAGTTATGGCACTTGCCGTGTTCGCCTTGTCATCATAGGCAAGAAACGTCGCTGATATGCTACCGCCAAGGGAGCTTTAACGCACCCAAAAGGCTCCTCCCACGCGGCGTGAAAGCGTTTATGGACGAGAAGCTGATAGAGTTATGTGACGTCACACTGTGGAATTTCACGTCCCACTACACTGCGTAGCGTCAAAGGACGAATCTGCAAAGCCAGATTTTTGACTCGTGAAGAGAAACGTGCCCAGTGAGAGGCAACACTGATGCTACCTCACAAGCAAAACTTAGGAGCGACAATATTGGATTAAGTCATATGGTTTGAACTTTGTATTTAGCGGTTTTTATAGCGTATGTCCTATGAACATAAGCTGCCTCAAAACATCGCCACATTAAGGTGTCATTTGTTAAAACAACATAGCGTGATACTAGTATGGTTCTAAGTACTAACTTTCTGAATGGGTACTACCCTGATGAGACAAAACATTACCACCGCCTCCTTAATAGTTTGCTTCCTGTCTTTGCAACGAAATACATCGCTGATTCTCCGTATCTGGGATCCGACAGTTTGTTGGTAGGTTTTCAGAGTTAGGTGGCATTAGATGCCTATGCACGGGTCATGTAATTCACGTACATAACGGGCCGCAAATTTGTGAACGCGGTGATGGCGCCCGATAGTGACCCAGATGGGTTCTATAGGATTTACATCAGACGAATTTGGTAGCCGAGACATCAACATGAGTTCACCATAATGCTCCTCAGATCACTGTAGCATGGTTCTGGTTCCGAGACACGGACAATTATATTGCTGAAAGATGACATCGCAGTCGGGGAAGATATCACGCATGAAGAGATGAAGGTGGTTCGCAGCTACCAGTGTGTCTTCGATTACTACCACAGGTCCAACACAAGCGCAGGAGACTGTCTTCCATACCATAATACTGCTCCCATTAGCCTGCTCCCGTGGCACGTTGTATGTTACGAGCCGCCGTTCGCCCTCGATGACGGCCTTTGTGGAGAGGACCATCGACCTAGTGTAGCAAAAATGTGATGCACTCGAAGAGCCAACACGTTTCAAATGATCGACTATCGAATCCCGATGGCCCCGTGCCCACTGCAGTCGTAATCGACGACATCGTTGGGTCAACATGTGAACACGTAGCAGTGGTCTTCTGTGGAGCTCCATGTTCAACAATGTACGATGAATGGTGTGCTCCGAAGCATTTGTACATGTACCAGCATTGTGCTCTTTCGGCAGAGATGCCAGGGATCACCATCTATTGTATTTTACAGAGCAGACAAGCCTCCGAAACTCACGTTCATCTACATCTACATCCATACTCCGCAGGTCACCTGACGGTTTGTGGCGGAGGGTACTTTGAGTACCTCTATCGGTTCTCGCTTCTATTCCAGTCTCGTATTGTTCGTGGAAAGAAAGATTGTCGGTATGCCTCTGTGTGGGCTCTAATCTCTTTGATTTTATCCTCATGGTCTCTTCGCGAGATATACGTAGGAGGGAGTAATATACTGCTTGACTCCTCGGTGAAGGTATGTTCCCGAAACTTCAACAAAAGCCCATACCGAGCTACTGAGCGTCTCTCTTGCAGAGTCTTCCACTGGAGTTTATCTATCATCTCCGTAACGCTTGCGCGATTACTAAATAATCCTGTAACGAAGAAAGCTGCTCTCCGTTGGATCTTCTCTATCTCTTCTATCAACCCTATCTGGTACGGATCCCACACTGGTGAGCAATATTCAGGCAGTGGGCGAACAAGTGTACTGTAACCTACTTCCTTTGCTTTCGGATTGCATTTCCTTAGGATTCTTCCAATGAATCTCAGTCTGGCATCTGCTTTACCGACGATTAATTTTATATAGTCATTCCATTTTAAATCACTCCTAATGCCTACTCCAAGATAATTTATGGAATTAACTGCTTCCAGTTGCTGACCTTCGATATTGTAGCTAAATGATAAAGGATCTTTCTTTCTATGTATTCGCAGCACATTAAACTTGTCTACATTGAGATTCAATTGCCATTCCCTGCACCATGCGTTAATTCGCTGCAGATCCTCCTGCATTTCAGTACAATTTTCCATTGTTACAACCTCTCGATATACCACAGCATCATCCGCAAAAGGCCGGCCGCGGTGGCCATGCGGTTCTGGCGCTGCAGTCCGGAACCGCGGGACTGCTACGGTCGCAGGTTCGAATCCTGCCTCGGGCATGGGTGTGTGAGATGTCTTTAGGTTAGTTAGGTTTACGTAGTTCTAAGTTCTAGGGGACTTATGACCTAAGATGTTGAGTCCCATAGTGTTCAGAGCCATTTGAACCATTTGAGCCATCCGCAAAAAGCCTCAGTGAACTTCCGATGTTATCCACAAGGTCATTTATGTATATTGTAAATAGCAACGTTCCTACGACACTCCCCTGCGGCACACCTGAAATCACTCTTACTTCGGAAGACTTCTCTCCATTGAGAATGACATGAAGCGTTCTGTTATCTAGGAACTCTTCAATCCAATCACACTATTGGTATGATACTCCATATTCTCTTACTTTGTTCATTAAACGACAGTGGGGAACTGTATCAAACGCCTTGCGGAAGTCAAGGAACACGGCATCTACCTGAGAACCCGTGTCTATGGCCCTCTGAGTCTCGTGGACAAATAGCGCGAGCTGGGTTTCACACGATCGTCTTTTTCGAAACCCAAGCTGATTTCTACAGAATAGATTTCTAGTCTCCAGAAAAGTCATTATACTCGAACAGAATACGTGTTCCAAAATTCTACAACTGATGGACGTTAGAGACATAGGTCTATAGTTCTGCACATCTGTTCGACGTCCCTTCTGGAAAACGGGGATGACGTGTGCCCTTTTCCAATCCTTTGGAACGCTACGCTCTTCTAGAGTCGTACGGTACACCGCTGCAAGAAGGGGGGCAAGTTCCTTCGCGTACTCTGTGTAAAATCGAACTGGTATCCCATCAGGTCCAGCGGTCTTTCCTCTTTTGAGCGATTTTAATTGTTTCTCTATCCCTCTGTCGTCTATTTCGACATCTACCATTTTGTCATCTGTGCGACAATCTAGAGAAGGAACTACAGTGCAGTCTTCCTCTGTGAAACAGCTTTGGAAAAATACATTTAGTATTTCGGCCTTTAGTCTGTCATCCTCTGTTTCAGTACCATTTTGGTCACAGAGTGTCTGGACATTTTGTGAAAAGTCGTGGACGTCCAACCATTTAGCGCCTAGTGGTGGTTACATTGTCCTTCGACCTCTCTCTGTAGGTGCTCACGACAGTAGTACGTGCATATTCGACCAGCTTCACCGTTTTCTTGATACTCCTCCACAGGCTCTCCGTAACAATCATCTACCCTTTGCCAAAGTCGCTTATCTCATTGTGTTTCCCCATTTGCAGCCCACATCTTCGCTGGCGTGATCCCCCATCCATGTCTGCTCCGCCTACGTACTTTCCTTAGCGCGTCACGTGCCCACAATGCCACCAGGCGGCATCCAACGTCGTGGTGGTTAGTGATCATAATGTTTTGGCTTATCAGTGTACGTTGAATTGGACTAACTAAGACGGTTCCAGAAATTTAATGTAGTTTGAAAATCAGTGATGCATACGAACTGTGAAGCTACTTGACCGAGTAGTAGCGTCTCCACGCCATAGAAAGTCTGCAAAACGGCCAGAAGAACGGCGTGTTGACCACATGACACTCCATACCGCATTCGCAAGACGCCGCAAGGCAGAAGCTGATACGGCGGCTGGTAGACATTCCTTGGACCTTCACGGCCTGGCGAGATTCGACTTAACATGCAATGCTTTATTGTGGAATGAATGTAAGTATAACATCTTGTGACTCGCTTTCTTATCACGTGTGCCTGGGATAGGCTAAATCATAATCCCACATCTTCCCTTATAGTCTTACTGATGATACGTATACACGTAGAGAAGACAGGGCACTCCTAATATACCCAAAATGTTGTGGCTTTCGCCAAGTCATAGCGGATAATATATGGCGAATTTCCTGACGCCCACAAGTAATTTTTATCATTTATAGTCGCCGAATTACGACACCGACTTTATTTTTTCCTAATGGAGCTAGATATGTTTTTTTCTGTGGCAATTGAAAGAAGCTTCTAGGAGAACATGAACGACATGTATGGGACTTGATCAAATAGTATCAGCACAACGGCGCCGCAAACCAATGTCCCGCCGTCACGAGAAGACGTTCCACAAACGCTTGCCATGTTGTATCAAATATACGCAAACGTAACTCTCAAGGGAACGGTCCAGTCCGACATGCCGAAACGTAACTTGAAATTTTTCATACAGGAAGGATACACCGGAAGAGTTGTATTGTCAAACTTTTAGCTGCTAAGTCGCACTGTAAGTATTTTAAAATAAATGTTAAAGTTAACCATTACTGTCGCACGAAGAATTGCTTGTCTGAGAAGTTGGTACAGCCCTTGCTGTTTGAAGTGCGAATCGGCGGAAAGCAGGTACGGCCAGGACAAGAGAACATGGCGCCGCGTAGCTCTAAGAGCAAAGTGCACACACGAGAATTTTAAGCATTTGAACCGTACCAAAAATGTCTCAATTCATTAATTCATTGAGTAAATTGCAGTTCATATCGTCAGCTAAACTCCTGCAGACGGAATTGTTACAGAAGTGATTAGCAGAGGAAAGTAAATCAAGCAGTGTACAAAGTCGCGTTACAGACGCCGTTCATCGATCAGGACTTTAATGTTGATATATTTTATAAACATTTCTGTAGCACAGCAATTATGATAATTTCATAAATAATGATATGTACAGCGAAACAGTTCCTTGATTATTTCCAGCAGTCGTCACAAAGATGAGAAGTGGGTATTGGATGACGCAAACAATGACTTTCTTTACACCAAGAAACGACTAAAAAAAAAGTTAATCCATATAAGCATGTCACAGTAACTAGTAGTTTCTATCAGAGGGAACTGGAGCGCAGTAAGAAACAGTAGTGGCCGTTGCTCTGCATATTGTGCTGCGTACCAAGCACACTTCGTTCAGTTCGTAAAAACTGGTAATGGAAGCTGACAATGAACAAGTGACTGAAGCTCAACATTACTGTTCCTCTGATAAACCTTAAATAACAAAGAGGTATCAGAAATTATATTATACGACAATCTTCTGAAAAATGATTTACAATATGGAAAAATTACTTCATCGAGAGGCACCATCTATTCATCGTCCTCCTAAAGACAGATATGAAGATAGTGAAGAGGGTCTTGAGCACCCAGACCTGGTGGAAAAAGTGACTTAGGAAATGTGTAAGAGGTCAGCGTCAAATGGCTCTGAGCACTATGGGACTTCACATCTATGGTCATAAGTCCCCTAGAACTTAGAACTACTCAAACCTAACTACCCTAAGGACAGCACACAACACCCAGTCATCACGAGGCAGAGAAAATCCCTGACCCCGCCGGGAATCGAACCCGGGAACCCGGGCGTGGGAAGCGAGAACGCTACCGCACGACCACGAGCTGCGGACAGGTCAGCGTCACGCAGTAATGAACAGTCACAGAATCAGTAGTAATGGACTAAGCAGAGTGTCAACAAAGACGCCGGCCTAAGGCGCCTTGTCACGGTCCGCGCGGCTCCCCCCGTCGGAGGTTCGAGTCCTCCTTCCGGCACGGGTGTGTGTGTTGTCCATAGCGTAAGTTAAATTAAGTAGTATTTAACATTAGCGACCGATGACCTAAGCAGTTTGGTTCCATAAGACCTTACCACAAATTTACAATTTACAACAAACGTTAGACACTGGACTCGCATTCGGAAGGACGACGGTTCAATCCCGCGTCCGGCCATCCTAATTTAGGTTTTCCGTGATTTCCCTAAATCGCTCCAGGCAAATGCTGGGATGGTTCCTTTGAAAGGGCACGGCCGACTTCGTTCCCCATTCTTCTCTAATCCGATGAGACCGATGACCTCGCTGTTTGGTCTCCTTCCCCAAATACAACAAACGCGCCGGAAGTCGTAGTACATCACCCATGAAAAGACAGTATTATTCCGGGCGACGCAAAAACATTTGATAGATAAGTAGCAGTTTTACAATTGTCTTATACATGTTTCATTAAATAGTGTTGAACAAAGAAAGTCTGTCTTTGTCTCAGTAGCATCGCAGATTTAATTTGCTAGCGGGAATAAGTAGCTGAACAGCACTTGTCTCCTTTGAGTAATGTAATTATTGGGTCGAGTGGCCATTGAGTTAAGGTTAGGCAAAGTGGTCACTGATTCAGCAGACGATAGAACAAGTGACAAAAACTACCTTTGTCTCTGAGCTGAGCACCCCAGGTAGTGCAATTTATATTGATATTCGTAAGCCTATGTATAGCAAGATAGAGTCATAGTGAAAAGAGTTCGCCGGCCGCGGTGGTCTAGCGGTTCTGGCGCTGCAGTCCGGAACCGCGGGACTGCTACGGTCGCAGGTTCGAATCCTGCCTCGGGCATGGGTGTGTGTGATGTCCTTAGGTTAGTTAGGTTTAAGTAGTTCTAAGTTCTAGGGGACTTATGACCTAAGATGTTGAGTCCCATAGTGCTCAGAGCCATTTGAAACATTTTTGAAAAGAGTTCCGACGGTAAAACGTTGGCATCTTGTGTGTAAATACGTGTAATGATGAACAGACTTACCTAACTAATTCATATCATCTTGCTACTTTGGCAGATCACTATCCCCGTCAAAAATGCTTCTCTATTCCCCACCACCAACCCGAAAAAACCAAGCAGGTTTTACCCCCCTCTCCACTACGTTTCTAAAGTTTCATTACGGGAAAACCCAGCCAACAATATTGTCATCAATGTCCTGATTGCACCACGCAGGCCACACTAAATCCATATTGGTATCTTAGATCTGTGGCAAGACGCGACACAAATAATGGAATTTGTGGTTACAGCCTACAGACATTTGTATACATTGTATGCTATAACTTATACGCTGTTGTCATGTTGAAACTAGCATGATTGATATTGCCAGTTCGCGTCTGGTTATTCACATATACTTTATGTTTTCTACACCATTCTGGAAGTTTCTTATTAATTTGATAGAAGTATAATCTGCTATACTTGATTTATCCATTCATACATATACACACATCAAAAAAGTTTTGCATCACCACGGTTCCCAGATCTCCTAAAGATAGACGTTGACTGTGGATATTATATCACAGACACAGTCCCTTTGACTGTTCAGAGATGTCACTAAACCCGCCCAAAGACGAAAACAACCATGCATGAGCAGCACGTATTAGACGGAAGGAGTCCGACAGCCGGTCAGTTCCAGTCATTCCACCAGGAAGGAGGTACACGGTTTGTGTTGTCTGTAGTTCAACCACGCCTAGACGGTCAATACCGCGGTTAGATCGCGACCACATTTTTACTTTGTACCAGGAAGGGCTCTCAACAAGGGAAGTGTCCAAGTGTCTCGGAGTGAATCGAAGCGATATTGTTCGGACATGGAGGAGATACAGAGAGACAGGAACCGTCGATGACTTGCCTCGCTAAGGCCGCCCAAGAGCTACTACTGCAGTGGATGGCAGCTACCTACGGATTATGGCTCGGAGGAACCCACCATTTTGAATACTACCTTTCGTGCAGCCACAGGACGTCGTCTTACTACTCAAACTGTGCGCAATAGGTTGCATGATGCGCAAATTCACTCCAGACGTCCGTGGCGAGGTCCAGCTTTGCAACCACGACACCATGCAGTGTGATATAGATGGGCCCAACAACATGCCGAATGGACTGCTCAGGATTGGCATCACGTTCTCTTCACCGATGAGTCTCTCATATGCCTTCAACCACTCACGACCCATCCTCACAGCTTGGGTAGCTCAATTGGTAGAGCACTTGCCCGCGAAAGGCAAAGGTCCCGAGTTCGAGTCTCGGTCCGACACACAGTTTCAATCTGCCATGAAGTTTCAGGCATTTGCACAGCCAAAAGCAAAGCGTCCACCTCCTAGTAAGAGACGAAAAACACGTAGTTGTGTCCCGCCTGGAATATCCGCAACTATGTCGACTACAGCGTTTGCAAGTAAAGGTCATAAAACTTCAACCATACGTCTCTTTTACCTTGGTGGCACTAATACGTTGAAAACGTTGACCGGCAGACCTGCTACCTTGACGGCTCGGTGGCGTGTTGCGTGCCTACCCTCTTGTTGGCACGTAATGCTTTTCAATGACACCTATCACTGTACGCTGAGGGATGCGACATAGGTTGCAATGTGAAACGTGCTTACTATGACTCACTCTCACAGCCCTGTTTTTTCCTACATCCATTTCACATACACCCTATATATTCTGCTAGTTCAGTTGTATCAGCGTAACCGTTGCTTTTTTGTGCAGCAGCCATACTGCTTGTTTTCTTCAGCCTATATCCATACTTGTTGCTTTCCAGGCCCCACGAACACATCAGTGATGAACAGTATACAGGGCCTTTCTGGACGGCCAGAGTAATGGTTGCTGATTGGGTAAAGTTTATGACGTCATAAGCAAGGCAGGAAGTCTGAAACAGCGGCTCCTTCTGACTTTCTCTGTAAGGAAATAAATGACGTCACTCACCTGTTGACGACAGCCCTTAAATACCGACTTGCTTATAAGTGTCATTTTGGAACGTCAGGTCATACAGATTGTTGAACTGGGCTTCGATTACGTGTGTTTCAGTGCTAACAGATTAGCAACATTGCGTGAAATAACCGCAGAAGTCAACGTGGGACGTACGACGAATGTATCCTTTGGACAGGGCGGCGGAATTTGGTGTTAACGTGCTATGGCAGTAAACGACCGACGAGAGGTGCCTTTGTTAACAGCCCATCGCCTGCAGCGCCTCTCCTGATCTCGTGAAGTTGGACTCTAGACGACTGGAAAACAGCGGCCTGGTCAGAGAAGTCCCGATTGCAACTAGTAAGAGCAGACGGTAGGGTTAGAGTGTGGCGCAGATCACACGAAGCCGTGGAACCAACAAGAAACTCTGCAAGCCGGTGGCTGCTCCTTAATGGTGTGGGCTGTGTTTACATGCAATGGACTGGGTCCTAGTTAAGTTCGGCAACTTGGAGGCCGTTTGCAGCCATTCATGATCGTCATGTTCCCAAAAAACGGAAGATTTTTTGTGGACGACATTGCGCCATTTCACGGAGCCACAATTGTCCTCGACTGTGTTGAAGAACATTCTGGACAATTCGAGCGAATGATTTTGTCACGTAGATCGCCCGACATGGAACATAATCAAGAGGTCAATTCGTCTACAAAATCCTGCACCGGCAACACTTTCGCAATTATTGACGGCTATAGAGGTAGCATGGCTCAATATTTCTGCAGGGAACTTCCACGACTTGTTGAGTCCATGCCACACTTCGCTGCTGCACTACGCCAGGAAAAAGGAGGGCCGACACGATATTAGGAGGTATACCAGGACTTTTGTCAGTGTATAGCATAGCCCACGAATATGCTAGCGTTTCCCCGTTGCCATTGAGCTTACGGGTATTTCATCTTCGGAAATCTGGACGACGATATATTTGTTCGGGTGAACGTAACTTAGATATGACAACTACGGGTCATATAACCACAAAAAATAGCTCCGTTACATTATTCCTTCATTCTAATGTGTCTCGATGTATTTCAACATACACTACTGGCCATTAAAATTGCTACACCACAAAGATGACGTGCTACAGACGCGAAATTTAACCGACAGGAAGAAGATGCTGTGAGATGCAAATGATTACCTTTTCAGAGCATTCACACAAGGTTGGCACCGGTGGCGACACCTACAACCTGCTGACATGAGGAAAGTTTCCAACCGATTTCTCATACACAAACAGCATGGTGAAACGATGTTGTGATGCCTCGTGTAAGGAGGAGAAATGCGTACCATCACGTTTCCGACTTCGATAAAGGTCGCATTGTAGCCTATCGCGATTGCGGTTTATCGTATCGCGACATTGCTTCTCGCGTTGGTCGATATCCAATGACTGTTAGCAGAATATGGAATCTGTGGGTTCAGGAGGTTAATACGGAACGCCGTGCTGCATCCCAGCGGCCTCGTATCACTAGCAGTCGAGATGACAGGCATCTTATCCGCATGGCTGTAACGGATCGTGCAGCCACGTCTCGATCCCTGAGTCAACAGATAGGGAAGTTTGCAAGACAACAACCATCTGCACGAACAGTTCAACGACGTTTGCAGCAGCATGGACTATCATTTCGGAGACCATGGCTGCGGTTACCCTTCACGCTGCATCACAGACAGGAGCGGCCGCGTTGGTGTACTCAACGACGAACCTGGGTGGGCGAATGGCAAAACGTCATTTTTTTCGATAAATCCAGGTTCTGTTTACAGCATCATGATGGTCGCATCTGTGTTTGGCGATATCACGGTGAACGCACATTGGAAGCGTGTATTCGTCATCGCCATACTGGCGTATCACCCGGCGTGATGGTATGGGGTGCCATTGGTTACACGTCTTGGCCACCTCTTGTTCGCATTGACGGCGCTTTGAACAGTGGACGTTACATTTCAGATGCGTTACGACCCGTGGCTCTACCCTTCATTCGATCCCTGCGAAACCCTACATTTCAGCAGTATAATGCACGACCGCATGTTGCAGGTCCTGTACGGGCCTTTCTGGCTACAGAAAATGTTCGACTGCTGCCTTGGCCAGCACATTCTCCAGATCTCTCACCAATCGAAAACGTCTGGTCAATGGTGGCCGAGCAACTGGCTCGTCACAATACGCCAGTCACTACTCTTGATGAACTGTGGTATCGTGTTGAAGCTGCATGGGCAGCTGTACCTGTACACGCCATCCAAGCTCTGTTTGACTCAATGCCCAGGCGTATCAAGGCCGTTATTACAGCCAGAGGTGGTTGTTCTGGGTACTGATTTCTGAGGATTTATGCACTCAAATTGCGTGAAAATGTAATCACACTAGTATAATATATTTGTCCAGTGAATACTCGTCTATCATCTGCATTTCTTCTTTGTGTAGCAATTTTAATGGCCAGTAGTGTATAAAGCACTACTTACTAATGTAACTACATCAGATCTTTGTAGTAATTAACTGCGAATTTGCCTTTCCATACGTCTTAGCAACACTACATGCAGAAAAACGGCCAAGTATGTGTTATGCTTAAATTTCCGTCGCTGTTATGGAGTAAACAAACAGCAATATACCGCCAATCTGATCTTCCTATATGTAGTTTTTCAAAATCCGATTCATCTGTTGGTGGCATTTTGATAAAAACAACTGTGTAACGAATTATTAATAGATGTAGACAATACTCGCATCACCAAGTCACTGATTATCACAGTGTGTCTGATACATCTAGTAAAGTTTAATGTGGAACCGACATCTGAAATATATCACGAAATTTCAGGCTTACTAATATCTACTGACTCATTTGAATGTAGTGTAGGAGCCCGCCAGACGCGGCGTCAAATGCGAATGAGGATATATGGTTCAGATGGCTCTGAGCACTATGGGACATCTGAGGTCAGCAGACCCCTAGACTTAGAACTAATTAGACCTAACTAGCCTAAGGACATCACACACATCCATACCCGAAGCAGGATTTCGAACCAGCGACCGTAGCAGCAGCGCGGTTCCGCACTGAAGCGCCTAGTACCGCTCGGCCACAACAGCCGGCTAGTGTAGGATGGTTGAGCGGAGATGGCGTTCTGTGGGGCGACAAAGCGCTAATGAGACATCATTAAATTAATAGTCATTTATTTCCGAGAGTCTTACAACCTCTCTGTTTTCTTCCCGGTGGTGCCTGGCGGTGGCTGTGCTGAGCCTGCACTGCACGGAGGCACAGGGTAGCACGTCAGGACTATGAACGGAATCCGCTGCCGCAGGGCCCTCGTCTTGTCTGGGGTCAGTACGGCGACCTGTCGTATGAGGGTATGATGGTGGCGGGTCTCAGCAGGTTGGCATAGCTGTCGACAGCTGTCGGAACATGAGCACTCTCGTTGAGTGAACATTATGAATTACCTCGAAGGAAATGATCTATTGACACACAGTCAACATTGCTTTAGAAAACATCGTTCCTGTGAAACACAACTAGCTCTTTACTCACATGAAGTGCTGAGTGCTATTGACAAGGGATTTCAGATCGATTACGTATTCCTGGATTTCCGGAAGGCTTTTCACACTGTACCACACAAGCGGGTCGTAGTCAAATTGAGTGCTTATGGGATATCGTCTCAGTTATGTGACTTGATTTCCGATTTCCTGTCAGAGAGGTCACAGTCCGTAGTAATTGAAGGAAAGTCATCGAGTAAAACAGAAGTGATTTCAGGCGTTCCCCAAGGTAGTGTTATAGGCCCTTTGCTGTTCCTTATCTATATAAGCGATTTGGGAGATAATCTGAGCAGCCGTCTGCGGTTGTATGCAGATGACGCTGTCGTTTATCGACTAATAAAGTCATCAGAAGAGCAAATCAAACTGCAAAACGATTTAGAAAAAATATCTGAATGGTGCGAAAAGTGGCAGTTGACCCCAAATAACGAAGAGTGAGAGGTTATCCACATGAGTACTAAAAGGAACTCGTTAAACTTCGATTACACGATGAACCAGTCTAATCTAAAAGCCGTAAATTCAACTAAATACCTAGGTATTACAATTGCGATCAACTTAAATTGAAAGAACACGTAGAAAATGTTGTGGGGGAAGGCTCACCAAAGGCTGCGTTTTATTGGCAGGACACTTAGAAAATGTAACAGACGTACTATGGACACTGCCTACACTACGCTTGTCCGTCCTCTTTTAGAATACTGCTGCGCGGTGTGGTATCCTTACCAGATAGAACTGACGGAGTACATTGAAAAAGTTCAAAGAAGGGCAGCACGTTTTGTATTATCGCGAAATAGGGGAGAGAGTGTCACAGAAATGATACAGGATTTGGGCTGGAAATCATTAAAAGAAATGAGTTTTTGTTGCGACGGAATCTTCTCACGAAATTCGAATCACCAACGTTTCCCTCAGAGGGCGAAAATATTTTGTTGACACCGACCTACATAGGGCGAAACGATCACCACGATAAAATAAGGGAAATCAGAGCTCGTACGGAAAGATATAGGTGTTCATTCTTTCCGCGCGCTATACGACATTGGAATAATAGAGAATTGTGAAGGTGGTTCGATGAACCCTCTGCCAGGCACTTAAATGTGATTTGCAGAGTATCGATGTAGATGTAGAAGCTGTGCTCAGGCTCCACCCAAGATATCTGCATGCCGGATGCCCCTGTGGTCGGCTGTCGAAATGGCATGTAGGCAGAAGACCCAACAGTGACACAAGGGACAGCCGTTGAGGCAGCCTAAGCATACAGTTGGTAACGTAGTACTTGTACTGCCCAGGAGTGGCACCTGTACCCCGCTGCCATGTTGAACTGCTCGTGGACAGGCAGGTTGGTTCTTCATCCACAGAAGATCAACCTGGCCCTTATCTTTGGGTAGTCACGGTGTGACTGGCAGAAATGCAGCTTGTGGAGCTCAAGATTTTGGACGCAAAGTTACAGAATGACACTTTCTGATCCACATGAAATGAAATCATCATAACTTCTGAACGGTTTGCGTTAGGACGTTCAAACTGCACGGTCGACTGCGGGGCGTGATGGGACTTACTATGCGTATGCGCAAGCGCTAGTTGTCGGCCATTTGCACGTGACGGCCACTTGCACTTGAAAATGTCACGGTACAGCATGCTTCAGAGTATAGCGCTTGTGAAAGCCCACTATGCGAGCAGTAACAGCCCAGCTGCGAGCTGAAGGCATCCGGTGCAAGAGTGCTAACAATCAAGAATTTGAAACTTCCTGGCAGATTAAAACTGTGTGCCCGACCGAGACTCGAACTCAGGACCTTTGCCTTTCGCGGGCAAGTGCTCTACCATCTGAGCTACCGAAGCACGACTCACGCCCGGTCCTCACAGCTTTACTTCTGCCAGTATCTCGTCTCCTACCTTCCAAACTTTACACAAGCTCTCCTGCGAACCTTGCAGAACTAGCACTCCTGAAAGAAAGGATACTGCGGAGACATGGCTTAGCCACAGCCTGGGGGATGTTTCCAGAATGAGATTTTCACTCTGCAGCGGAGTGTGCGCTGATATGAAACTTCCTGGCAGATTAAAACTGTGTGCCCGACCGAGACTCGAACTCGGGACCTTTGCCTTTCGCGGGCAAGTGCTCTACCATCTGAGCTACCGAAGCACGACTCACGCTCGGTTGATTCGCAAGTTTGAGAGAACAGGTAGAGCTCGTGATGACAGTGTTGTCAATGTAGGTCGTCCAAAAAGGGTGAAAATGCCTGAAAACATCGAGAAGACACGAACTGTGTTTCAAACGAGCCCCAGGAAATCGATCAGACGAGCTGCACAACAGGTGGGAATCAACTGGGAGACAATGCGACAGCCGGCCGTGGTGGCCAAGCGGTTAAAGGGGCTACAGTCCGGAACCGCGCGGCCGCTACGGTCGCAGGTTCGAATCCTGCCTCGGGCATGGATGTGTGTGGTGTACTTAGGTTAGTTAGGTTTAAGTAGTTCTAAGTTCTAGGGGACTGATGACCTTAGAAGTTGAGTCCCATAGTGCTCAGAGCCATTTGAACCATTTTTTGACAATGCGACAAATTATTGTTGAAGACCTGAATCTCTTCCCATACAAAATTCAAACCCATCAGCCATTAAGCCCCGCGGCCATGGAAAAGCGGTTGTGCTTCGCCGACACTATTGTCCACAGAATTGACAACAGGACTTAAATGTGAATATGGTTTGGTTTAGCGACGAGGCCCACTTTCATTTGGATGGGTTCATCAGTAAGTAAAATTGGCGCATCTGGGGGACTGAGAATCCGCATTTCGCGATCGAGATGTGTCTTCACTCTCAATGGGTGAATCTGTGCTGTGCAGTGTCTCAAGGAATAACTGGTGCGATATCCCTTGACGGCACGCTGATTACCGAACGGTACTTGAAGGTTGTGAAAGATGATTTCATCTCTATTATCCAAAGCGACCCTAATTTTGACAAGATGTGGTTCATACAAGACGCACATCGACCTCATCAAAATAGGAGAGTGTTTGATTTCCTGGAGGAGCACTTTGGGGGGCGTATTCTGGCTCTGGGGCACCCAGATGTCACTTGTATGAGCCTCGATTGGTCGCCATATTCTCTGGATGTGAACACATCCGACTCCTTTTTGTGGGGCTAAATGAAAGACAAGATGTACAGTAATAACTCCAAAACTATTGCTGAGCTGAAAACAGCCATTCAGGAGGTCATCGACAGCATCGATGTTCCGACACTTCAGACGGTCACGCAGAATTTCGCTATTCGTCAGCGCCACATCATCACCAATGATGGCAGACATATCGACCATGTCATAACCTAAGTCCGAATGTCTGCAGTGACGCTTACATGTTGAATAAAGCATGACCACGACCTAGTCTGTAACTAATTTACGGTTTTTTTCATATAGTTCAATAACTGTCACATTGTATTGAAATTGAAATTTGTGGTAAGGTCTTATGGGACCAAACTGCTGAGGTCATCGGTCACTAAGCTTACACACTATTTAATCTACGAGGATCACTCCAAAAGAAATGCACACTATTTTTGTAAAAATACAGTTTTCATTAAGCATGTGTGAGACTTTTACAATGTGTAGATACATCCTTTCCGCTTGTTTTCAAACTTAGTTCAACATGTTCCCGTGAGTGGCGCCGTCACAGCATGTCTTCAAGATGGCTGCTACACTTGACGTTCGTCAGAAGCAACGTGCTATCATAGAAATCCTGTGCTGTGAAAACGAGGAATGGGAAACATCCACAAGACGGTGGAAAGGTGTATGGAGATGCTGTTGTCGATCGCAGTACAGTTAGTCGGTGGGCAAGCAGGTTACATGATGAAAGCGGGCACGGTAATATTGAGGAATGTCCTTGCAGCGGCAGGCCTCGTACTTCACACACTCCAGACAATGTGCAGAGAGTTAACGAATTGGTGACGGATGACTGACGCATCACAGTGAACGAATTATCACGCTACGTTGGGATAGGGAAAGGAAGTGTTTGCAAAATACTGAAAGTGTCGGCGTTAAAAAGGTTTCTGCCAGGTGGGTTCCCATGATGATGGCAGTGGCTCACAAAGAAACAAGAAAAACAGTATGCAGCGAACTTTTGGAACAGTAAGAGAATGGTGGAGATGAATTTCTTGAAGAATTGTGACAGGTGATGAAACATGGCTCCATCATTTTTCACCAGAGACGAAGAGGCAATCAATGGAGTGACATCATGCAAATCCACCCAAGAAAAAAAAGTTCAAAACCACACCTTCTGCTGGAAAAGTTATGGCTACGGTGTTTTTCGATTCCGAAGAACTCTTGCTTGTGGACATCATGCCAAGTGGAACCACCATAATTCTGATGCATATGTGACGACACTGAAGAAACTTCAAGCTCAACTGTGTCGTGTTCGATCACATCGGCAAAAGCAGGATATTTCAATGTTGCACCACAATGCACGGCCACATGTCAGTCAAAAAACCATGGAAGCGATCACAAAACTCGGATGGACAACACTGAAACATCCGCCTTACAGTCCTGACCTGGCTCCATGTGACTATCATCTCTTTGGGAAACTGAAAGACTCTCTTCGTGGAACAAGGTTTGAAGATGATGACTCCCCTGTGCACGCTGCCAAACGGTGGCTCCAACAGGTTGGTCCAGAATTTTACCGTGCGGGTATACAGGCGGTGGTTCCAAGATGGCTAAGGCAGTTGAGAGGGATGGAAATTATGTGGAGAAATGAAAATATTGTTCCTAAAGGATGTGTATACACACTGTTAAACTTTCAAACATGTAGAATAACAGATGTGTTAAAAAAATAGTGTGCATTTCTTTTGGAGTGATCCTCGTTACTTTAAACTAACTTACGCTAAAGACAACACACACACCCACGCCCGAGGGAGGACTCGAACCTCCGACGGGGGGAGCGGCGTGGACCGTGACAAGACCCCCAGACCGCGCGGCCTCACCCTGTATATGGGACTCTTGGCATACAGAGCACATCGACCTCTTCATGATGCATAAAATTTGGTGTTTTAAAAATTAGTTCCTCAGTTTCGCCTACTTTATCTTTTTCTTTTTTCCATAGTATATCGGCACGAAACTCTGTAAGTGGCAGGTGCAGCACATGAAGAGATGTAGATGAACACTGACGAAATATTATCTCAGCGTGAGTAAGCCTACGAACCACTATTCCATAGAAATTAGGTTAGTAAGGTCAGGAGGAATCTTTATATCTTTAACTAGTCTTGTCTGGTAATATTTAAAATAAACTGGAATATTTTTATGACAATTATAACAGTCTGAATAAGTGCTGAGAGCAATTTTTCAGCTATTGATGGAACAGGTGAAAGTATCTACAGCATGGCACTCCGTCTTCAGGCCACGAGTGGCCTACCGGGACCATCCGACCGCCGTGTCATCCTCAGTGGAGGATGCGGATAGGAGGGTCGTGGGGTCAGCACAGCTCTCTCCCGGTCGTTACGATGGTATTCTTGACCGAAGCCGCTACTATTCGGTCGAGTAGCTCCTCAATTGGCATCACGAGGCTGAGTGCACCCCGAAAAATGGCAACAGCGCTTGGCGGCCTGGATGGTCACGCATCCAAGTGCCAACCACGCCCGACAGCGCCTAACTTCGGTGATTTCACGGGAACCGGCATCTACAGCATGTACAGATTGTATTCAAAGGATGGACCTTTTTTAATAATCACATTTCACGTGTGACAAACCACTGTTGCTGTTGTCAGACAATGCCGAGAATATCGTTTTGACTCGCACACTGCTAGCAAGCCACTCAACCAGCGATGTTAACAGATTTACGGCACAGATTCCTGGCGAGAAGCGAGATACCTGTGCGACCAGCTAGCAGTGATGTGCCAGCACAAAGACTGCAGCATAATTGCACCAAACTTCTGCCGAGAAGCGAGAAATGTGACAGCAGCGAGCAGCAACTGGCAGCAGTGTGGCTGCAGCGTAAACTTACTCTAACTTTTTGCAATGCGGTACCGTGTCAAGTGCTTTCTGTAAATCTTGGATATGTAACCTGCCCTTCAGCCATGTTTTGCGGAATATAATGTGAGAAAATAGCAATCTGAGTTTCTCACGAGTGATGCTTTATAAATCCGCGCCGATTTGTAGAAGCTTTTCCGTCTCAAGGAAACTAATACATGAACATTGCCAATACGACGTGATTAACTCAATTCCGTCAGATATCCTGAGCGGCAGATCTAAACCAGGGTCCTGTTAGCAGCGTCTCCGCAAGGGCAGAGCAGTGAGCACGTGTTCCACGGACAGTACAACCCCAGACAGACGGCAGCCGCAGCATCTGCAGCTGTGCAGCACAGGTGACAGCTGTCGCGAGGCGAGGCCAGCAGGAGGCGAGGCCGCTGGGCTGGTGGAGGAGCGGTGCGCCGCCTGGGCCCGGGCGTCGGCAGCGCCGCGCGGCGCGGCCGCCGATCGATGGCTTGCTGAGAGTCGGGGGCTGAGCTGTGCTGTGCTGTGCCTCGCTGCCGGGCGCTTGTTAAACGCCGCGGCGCCTGGACGCCCGCCAGCTCGTTTCGCCTGCTGGCTGCTCGTGGCGACAATTACCTCGTCCAAGAAGGCGCCCCCCCCCACCCAGACCCGTCCCGCGCAGGGCCGTAGCAATCGGAATGGACCGAGATACGCACAGAGAGGACGTAGAAACTGGCTGGAAAAAGACAAGAAAGACGGCTCGTGATCCTGTCTTCTGCCTCCGACAACAGGGTTGCCAGGTCCAAAAATAGAAGAGCACGCAGAAGTACCGCAACACGAAGTGACATACCATGAATCCTGCACGTCTGTCCATACATCCGTAGGAGTACGAGGGTGTGGAGATCTCTTCTGAACAGCACGTTGCAAGACATCCCAGATATGCCCAAAATTGTTTATGTCTGGAGAGTTCGGTGGCCAACGGAAGTGATCAAACTCGGAAGAGTGTTCCTGGAGCCACTCCGCAGCAATTCTGGACGTGTGGGGTGTCGCACTGCTGGAATTGCCCAAGTTGGTCGGAATGCACAATGGACATGAATGGATGCAGGTGATCAGACAGGATGCTTACGTACGTATCACCTGTCAGACTCGTATCTAGATATATCAGGGGTCCCGTATCACTCAAACTGCACACGCCCCACACCATTGTAGAGCCTCCACCAGCACGAATAGTCCCCTGCTGACATGCAGGGTCCATGGATTCAAGAGGTTGTCTCCATACCGTTACACGTCCATCTGCTGGATACAATTTGAAACGAGACTCGTCCGACCAGGTAACATGTTTCCAATCATCAACAGTCCAATGTCGGTGCTGATGGGCCCAGGTTAGGCGTAAAGCTTTGTGTCTTGCAGACATCAAGGGTACACGAGTATGCCTTCAGCTCCGAAAGCCCATATCGATAATGTTTCGTTCAATGGTTCGCACGCTGACATTTGTTGATGGCCCATAATTGAAATCTGCAGCAATTTGCGGAAGGCTTGCACTTCTGTCTCGCTGAACGATTCTCTTCAGTCGTTGTTGGTCCCGTTCTTGCAGGATCCTTTTCCGGCCGCAGCGATGTTGGAGATTTCTTGTTTTACCGGATTCCTGAGATTGACGGTACATTCGTGAAACGGTCGTACGGGAAAATCCACAGTTCATCGCTACCTCGGAGATGCTGTGTCCGATCGCTCGTGTGCCGAGTATAACATCACGTTCAGGCTCACTTAAATCTTGATAACCTGATATTGTAGCACCAGTAACCGATCTAATAACTGCGCCAGACACTTGTTATACAGACGTTGCGACGACTACAGCGCCGTATTCTGCCTGTTACATATCTCTGTATTTGATTACGCATGCCTATACCAGTTTCTTTGGCGTTGTGTATTTAGATGTAAATTTTGCCCTAAAAGCCGGACAGCCTGTTTTAAATAGAAACAGTTAGCTGGGTATTTCCAGTCGCTTATTAATAATCAGTTACGACCATTTTTTGCGAGATCAACATTACACGTGCTTAACACGCTGCTTACCAGGAAATCTCTATAGAATTGCCTACCAGTCGGGCCTTTCTGGCCCGTGTTGTTTACGTTGACACAAATTCACACTAATTTGATGATGATGTGAACAACTTTTGGGGTATAAATACTTTTTGATGTCTCTCACATCTACACATGGAAAACAGTGATCAAAGTTTACAGAAGTTAGTTGACCAAGGAAAGAAACGTCTTCTTCAGTAACACAAAATCAAAATTATTGTGTCTCACAGGTATGAAGACTTGACAGTATGGTGATTCCAGTCTGACAAAGTAACACAGTTTGGATTCTCGTAGACAAATACACTTGCATAGAAAATATTCTGTCCGATGAAGCTGTCCTAAATAATATCAGCCTAGAAACAGGAAAGTCTATCCTAGATACAGTCCGATTAAACCAACGGAAGCTACGATGAATGCTGAATACAGCGGCGTCGGTCCCTACGATGGACTTCGCGTCCGTCCTAAGGCGATGGGGTGAATAGCATTCCCCCAGAAGCTAGGAGAGGCTCTCTAAGCCGGAACAACTGGCTTCTGTACCTTTGGCACCGACCGTTAATAACGGCCGGCGATGGAATGCTCGCGGCATTATTTTCTGGTCACGTGTGTGGCGGGTGCGAAAAAGTCTCTCGCAAGTGGCGGCCACTGCTACCGCCGCCTGCTGTCCGTCCTTTACTGCGACATGGCGAGTCCGTGACGCTAAGGCGTGCAGGGGCTATGTAGGCTGCACAGGCGCCCGAAGTGCCCAACGGTTGCCGATCGCTTTTGCGAAGATCGCTGGTATAGCACTTTTAAAACAATTTTATTTATTTATATATTTATTTATTTAAAGCTTACATTTTAAAAAACACAAGTATAAAAATTGTGTTTTTGACATGTCAACTTTAAATAAATAATAAACAAATAAAATTATTTTAAAAGTGCTACACCTGCGATCTTCGCAAAAGGGATCGGCAGCCCTTCGCGCACCTCGGCCGTGCGTGCAGCCTACATGGCCCCTGCACACCTCAGCGTCGCGGATCGCGGACTCGCCCTGTTGTAGTGACGGACGGACACTAAGTGGCGGTAACAGAGCTAGCAGAGGCCGCCACTTCCAAGAGTCCTATTCGCGTCGGCCACACACGTGACAAGAAAACAGTACTGATGGCTCTTATCCTTATTGCAAATTTGCGCAGGATCTGCAGACAATAGCAGAATGTTCCGATCATACAGATTTGTTGCACTTGTAATACGTAATTTGACGTTTTCTATCTTTCTTCTCTACACAATATGTCCTCTTCTCCTTTTCTTAGCAGGTGCTTTCACTGCCCTTCCTGGATACGGTGCTACTAACGAATTCATTGACTCCTTTACCCCCTGCTACTTACTTTCGCAAATTGATGATGGAGCTCTGAAGTTTCATTTTGTTATTGATAGCCAGTATCATCCAAATTATGCACGCATTCATTACACTTACATTGCCATCGCGTCTTCTGGTCCACGGTGTCAACGCCGCCCTTTATGGTATTTTATATCATTATAACTTTAAGCTTCTTTATTTGTGATGATGACACTGTTGGTTGCCCATGAAGAGAGCTAATGACAGTAACAACTTTTTTTTTAGATTTTTGGGAACTTAATAGGCTATCATCACATCTGGTTGAAAACCAAACAATGTAAAGTATCGATCACGTTCTTTAGGTGTAATAGAATCGACAGGCAGTCACCTTTCTTTTTTCGGATTGTACTGACTAATGACAGATCTTTTGACAACACGTAATGAGGTAAATCGAGAAAATAATTATCACAGGTGATATTACGTCCACACTTTTCAAGTACAATCACCAATGTTTTCACTACATTCTGTCCAACTCGTAGGGCTCTGGCTTCTTCCTCCTTCCTCAGACGCACTTTCATATTAGGGCAGTTGCTTGTTCCGCTGTCACTACAGAACTTCATTTCGTATATACCAGGTTTTGATGGGATATATTGTCGAAATGAACAGCTGCCTCGAAATGTGACCAACTGTTCATCCACGATCATGCACCATCCTGGAACGTAGGCATCCCTAAGGGTAAGTTCCCACATCTCAAAAACTTCTCTGATTGGTTTCAGTTTGTCACTTAACCTATGTTCACGTCGGCCTGCTGTAAAGTCAGAACGCAGCACCCTAAGACTTGCAGGGAATCGGCTGAGAGACATATTTCATTGAACAGTGATTGGCCGTTCTCAACACTCCATTTATTGACTTGTAAACTCCAGTAAGGATCATAATACCAGTAAACATTTCATTTCATGCATATCTATATTCGCCCAGTCCTTGTAGCGGATACCACCTGCCTAGTTGGTCCACATACACACTTTTTCAATGAGGGTTACACGAAAGAACAATATAAAACAAGATTCTTCATTTTCACAGTTCCTAATAGAATAACTTGTAGGTCTCTGATCTTCTTTCAATATATCATTTTTGCGCCACCTACCAGAAATTCCAGCTTGAGGAGCTGCAGCTAATATTTCTTTTCCATTACGAGAAAACAGTAAGTCACACTTAACAAAATTTGCACTAAATTGTTCTTCTCCATCTGCATAAAGTGATTCTTCATTATTATCACATCGTTATGTGATGAGTGATATCTGTCTCGTTATCATCGTCACTGGAAGACTTATATTCACTTGGCGAGTATTCAGAATCAGAAGACTGCTCCAAAAATTCCCTTATCTCCTCTTCTGATAGTCCTCTCATTCGTGAAATTTTTTGTTCGTAGCCGTCGGAGTGGCCGCGCGGTTAGAGGCGCCATGTCACGAATCCCGTGGCTCCTCACGCCGGAGGTTCGAATCTTCACTCGTGTATGTGTGTGTGTTGTCCTCAGCGTAAGCTAAGTAGCGTGTAAGTCTAGGGACTGATGAACTCAGCAGTTTGGTCCCTTAGAATTCCAAACACATTTGAACATTTTTTTCTGTTTGTAGAAGCGGACATTAGCAATTCTGTAACGTTTTCGCCTTTAGATCCACACGTTGCAGAATCAAGGTAGCGTCAAAAATAAGTCAGAGAAGTTGTCTTATGATTTCTTTACTGATTGTCGATCGGCCTGCTAGTAGTTCTTTCATAGAAGGGGTAAAAAACTTGTCTCCAGCGAGATTAGAATCGAAAACTTACGCAGTTTTCCTCGCAGTGGGCGAACACTTTCCACTAAGCTACAGTACAACAGTAGCAGACATGACTCTTCATTACCTCAGTGATGGCTAAGAGGGATTCGTAACGTATATGGCGAACTAAGATGCAGTTTCTGTTGGCAGTAGCATACTGGACTCAAAAACATAAATTTGCTACCTTCTAGTTTACTAGACTCAAAAACATCAATTTCCTACCACTAAGTGAGAGTCTTTCAGAATATTTAATCTAACTGACAAGAAAATATTGAGTTAATTTACCAGGATAATACATGGAAGAAACCTGGAGATACTGACAGGTTTCAGATAGATTATATAATGGTAAGACAGAGATTTAGGAACCAGGTTTTAAATTGAAACACATTTCCAGGGGCGGATGTGGACTATGACCACAATCTATTAGTTATGAAATGTAGATTAAAACTGAAGAAACTGCAAAAAGGTGGGAATTTAAGGAGATGGGACCTGGATAAACTGACTAAACCAGAGGTTGTACAGAGTTTCAGGGAGAGTATAAGGCAACAATTGACAACAATTGGGGAAAGAAATATAGTAGAAGAAGAATGGGTAACTTTGAAGGATGAAGTAGTGAAGGCAGCAGAAGATCAAGTACGTAAAAAGACGAGGGCTAGTAGAAATCCTTGGGTAACAGAAGAAATATTGAATTTAATTGATGAAAGGAGAAAATATAAAAATGCAGTAACTGAAGCAGGCAAAAAGGAATAAAAACGTCTCAAAAATGAGATCGACAGAAAGTGCAAAATAGCTAAGCAGGGATGGCTAGAGGGCAAAAGTTACGATGTGGAGGCTTATCTCACTAGGGGTAAGATAAATACTGCCTACAGGAAAATTAAAGAGACCTCTGGAGAAAAGAGAACCACTTGTATGAATATCAAGAGCTCCGATGGAAACCTGCTCCTAAGCAAAGAAGGGAAAGCAGAAAGGTGGAAGGAGTATATAGAGGATCTATACAAGGACGATGTACTTGAGGACAATATTATGGAAATGGAAGAGGATGTAGATGAAGATGAAATGGGAGATATGATACTGCGTGAAGAGTTTGACAGAGCACTGAAAGACCTAAGTCGAAACAAGGCCCCGGGAGTAAACAACATTCTATTAGAACTACTGACAGCATGGGAGAGCCAGTCCTGACAAAACTATACCATCTGGTGAGCAAGATGTATGAGACAGGCGACATACCCTCAGACTTCAAGAACAATATAATAATTCCAATCCCAAAGAAATCAGGTGTTGACAGATGTGAAAATTACCGAACTATCAGTTTAATAAGTCATGGCTGCAAAATACTAACGTGAATTCTTCACAGACGAATGGAAAACTTGGTTGAAGCCGACCTCGGGGAAGATCAATTTGGATTCCGTAGAAATGTTGGAACACGTGAGGCAATACTGTCCCTACGGCTTATCTTAGAAAATAGATTACGAAAAGGCAAACCTACGTTTCTAGCATTTGTAGACTTAGAGAAAGCTTTTGACAATGTTGACTGGAATACTCTCTTTCGAATTCTGAAGGTGGCAGGGATAAAATACAGGGAGCGAAAGGCTATTTACAATTTGTACGTCCGCAGCTCGTGGTCGAGCGGTAGCGTTCTCCCTTCCCGCGCCCGGGTTCCCGGGTTCGATTCCCGGCGGGGTCAGGGATTTTCTCTCCCTCGTGATGACTGGGTGTTGTGTGATGTCCGTAGGTCAGTTAGGTTTAACTAGTTCTAAGTTCTAGGGGACTGATGACCATAGATGTTAAGTCCCATAGTGCTCAGAGCCATTTGAACCATTTTTTGAACAATTTGTACAGAAGCCAGATGGCAATTATGAGAGTCGAGGGACATGAAAGAGAAGCAGCGGTTGGGAAGGGAGTGGCACAGGGTTGTAGCATCTCCCCAGTGTTATTCAATCTGTATATTGAGCAAGCAGTAAAGGAAACAAAAAGAAAAATTCGGAGTAGGTATTAAAATCCATGGCGAAGAAATAAAAACTTTAAGGTTCGGCGATGTCAATGTAATTCTGTCAGAGACAGCAAAGGTCTTGGAACAGCAGTTGAACGGAATGGACAGTGTCTTGAAAGGAGGATATAAGATGAACATCAAGAAAAGCAAAAAGAGGAAAATGGAATGTAGTCGAGTTACCTCGCGTGATGCTGAGGGAATTTGATTAGGAAATGAGACACTTAAAGTAGTAAAGCAGTTTTGCTATTTGGGGAGAAAGTAACAGATGATGGTCGAAGTAGAGAGGATATAAAATGTAGACTGGCAATGGCAAGGAAAGCGTTTCCGAAGAAGAGAAATTTGTTAACACTGAGTATAGATTTAAGTGTCAGGAAGTCGTTTCTGAAAGTATTTGTATGGAGTGTAGCCATGTATGGAAGTGAAACATGGACGATAAATAGTTTGGACAATAAGAGAATAGAAGCTTTCGAAATGTGGTGCTACAGAAGAATGCTGAAGATTAGATGGGTAGATCACACAACTAATGAGGAGGTATTGAACAGGATTGCGGAGAAGTTTGTGGCACAACTTGACTAGAAGAAGGGATCGGTTGGTAGGACATGTTCTGAGGCATCAAAGGATCACCAATTTAGTATTGGAGTGCAGCGTGGAGGGTAAAAATCGTAGAGGGAGACGAAGAGATGAACACACTAAGCAGATTCAGAAGGATGTAGGTTGCAGTAGTTACTGGGAGATGAAGAAGCTTGCACAGGATAGAGTAGCATGGACAGCTGCATCAAACCAGTCTCAGGACTGAAGACCACAACAACAACAATTCTGTACCACTCCAGGAAGTAAATCGACAGGCACATAGTTGCCTGATATGTTCTACAATGTTCGCAATTCTCCGTTACACTACTGACAGGCAGAATATGTTTGCTCAGCGGATATATTGGAAGTTTTGTGACCTGATGTAAAACTGAAGGGTTTCTGTACATCATTGACTTGTGGGATAGGCAAAGCTATCCCTCCTTATACGATGCCTGCTTATCGTTGACATCAGAAAATGAACATGTTCATTAAAAGTAATTTCGCCAAAGCGTTTGCCTCACTATCAGTTCAGAAATGGCTCTAACCAGTATGGGACTTAATATCTGAGGTCATCAGTCCCCTAGACTTAGAACTACTTAAACCTAAGTAACCTAAGGACATCACACACAACCGTGCACGAGGCAGGATTCGAACCTGCAACCGCAGCAGCAGCAGCTCGGTTCCGAACTGAAGCGCCTAGAACTGTTCGGTCACAGAGGCTGGCGCACTGTCAGTCCCAAGACGTACAATTTTACTGACTGGTAAAGACCTATGCACATTCCCCCATTCAAAAGTACCCGTTTCTCATCCCCCAGCAAACAGAAATCACAAGTACGAGGGTAGTTTATTAAGTAATACAACACTGTTTCTGAAAGCAGGTTGGTTTTATCAGGATTCCAAAACACCATATTATTCGCCACACTTTTGGATAAAAAAAGCCGATTTTTCAACGTACCCTGCGTTCAGTGCAACGACCTTCCCTCACTGGGAAGGCCTGTATACCTGCGTGAGACCACTCTACTGGTCGACATCGGAGTCAATGTCTTTCTGCGCCAATAACCTCCCCATCATTCGCGTACTGCTTCCCGCGTAGTTCGTCATTCGCCGGATCAAACTTATTGCTCTTTATGGTCTTCTGTTAGTCGACGAGGAAAACAGCAGTCACACACTTTTGAGTACCCCAACTGATGGATGAGTACGTCAGCACTACCAACAGAGACATCTTGTTGTGCTGCAAGTTGTTTGATTGTGATCCGTCGCTCACATCGAATGAGGGTGTCCGCACGTTCAAACATTGCAGGAGTAACAGCTGTATGCGGCAAGCGGCACACGGGAGCTTCGACGGATGTGCACTACCATGTTGCGATGATGACAGACGCCTCGCTAAACGACTCGCTCTGATTTTTCCGCCAAAAGAAACTCAATGACAGCCGTTACAGACGCGAGCTATCGGAACTCCACGAAACTGTAGGGCGTGAAACGCGAATATTCCACGATCTCCCACAAGAAATTCCGCATTTTTGCAACCGAAATTGGCAATGAAGAAATAGTTCTGTATTATTTACTGAACGCTCCACCTAGAACCAATGCAATTAATACAATACACACTTGGAATTAATCAATTGCACGCTCTAACTTTCGAGAAAATGCTTTGATATGCTTGGTTTGCCGTGAAATTATCGCCAGATTTCGAGGTATTTAGCAACATTAATGAGGTTGCTTTTCCTAACGATATTCACACTAAAAATGTGACGGTGGCGCATGTACCTTCACACACTGTTTGCGTAGTGCTTCGAATTTTTATGCTTTGAATGTTTTTATGATACATATCACACTGGGCTATGCAATGGTTCTCTTGAAGTACAAAAACAAAATACCAAAGAAAAAACTGAAATACCGTAAAACCTCGGTAAATCGAGCCGCGGATATCGGAGCCTCCTTGTAATCCGAGGTGGATGACGGATGACTACTACGTTAAAAAATCAAAAGGATGTCATGAATAAAATCGAAAGTACGCAGAGAGACAGAGAGAGAGAGTGTGTGTGTGTGTGTGTGTGTGTGTGTGTGTGTGTGTGTGTATGTATGTATGTAGTCTCTGCTATGGTGGAGTGGTGTCTATGCGTTGTTTGGTCGTGTTGCGTTATTTGTTACTGTTCCTGCCATTTTTTCGCCAATGTGAGCGCTGATTTCAAAAGAGAAGAGGAAATCTGTTTCTTTGAAAATGAAACTTTTTAGCACTGCAAAAATTGGACAGTGGAGAAAAAAAACAGGCAGCAGCAGAGATGGGCTTAGACAAAGAAACAGCAGGTGACTGGCGAGGAAACAGAAACAAACTAGAGCAATGATATTCTGCCAGAGGGTAAAGTTCTGAAACCATTTTTATTAAACGGTCTGTGAAATTTTAACTTTTTATGTCATTAGAGTTTTCTCAAATTCGATCGCTACTCAGTCACAATTACCTCGAATTATCGAGGTTTTATTGTACTAGAATTTATATGTTTTTTCATTTCCATTAATTATATAAGGCTGTATAAGATTTGCGATGATAAAATCTATTTTTAATAAGTCCTGAAATGCTTATTTGTTTTGGCAATAATTCTGATGTATGTCTCGATGTCACAAAAAGTATTGATGTCACTGACGTCACAAACTTCCTTACAGGTAAAAGAAAAACAAAAATGGAAGAAAAAACATACGACTGTATTTAAACACGGGGCGAAAAAATTTGAAACTGCCTCCGACTGACTCGGTTTAAAGCCGCTTGCAAACTGAAGAAGTAGCATTAAGATTTTGTCCTTTTTCTCGGAAACTATTGAAGGTGACACCTAAGTCAAATTAGTGTCTCTTTATTTTCATCTTTCTTTCGCCAAGCGAAATTTCAACTGTATGAAAGAGCGACCTATTTCGAGTTCCTCCTGGTAGCCGCGCTTTCCGATAAAGTTGCAGGATGGTTTACGTGGAGACTGTAACTGCCTTATTTCTGGTTCAGAAGTACGAATTTGGAACTTATGTGAAGGTGATCCGATTGCTACAGAGACCACTGTGGTGTAGAACTAATGACTTGTTTATCTTCGCCTCGAGGGTCAAGGTGAGACTGGTGAGTCTTGTCTTAACTCTTTAGTTATTACCAAGGCGAAAGGAGTTTATCTGTGTATGAATGCAATTTTTTCCGATGATGGTAATTATAATTGCGTCACACAGTGGGATCGCATGCTGCATCCCACCGGCTGTGCTATGACGATAGTATCATAGTATCGGGTGGTGGACAATGCCTACTGCGACCTCAACTAATCAAAGCAAATTTCTAAAACGAGTCCGAGAGATCTTCAGTGACACGTATTTGGTGTTTGTTAGCTGAGTAGGGGTGATTTGAAAACGGAATTACTTATGGCAGCAAAGATTTTTGTTTGATCTCGAAACGTTTAATTTACTTCATGAACTTCGTTTCATCTACATTCGTTGCCCCGCCAATGTTTAACTTTTCCAGGTTATTCCATCGTTGGCCCTGCGGTTCTTGGCGCTTCAGTCTGGAACCGCGTGACCGCTACGGTCGCAGGTTCGAATCCTGCCTCGGGCATGGATGTGTGTGATGTCCTTAGGTTAGTTAGGTTTAAGTAGTTCTAAGTTCTAGGGGACTGATGACCACAGATGTTGAATCCCATAGTGCTCAGAGCCATTTGAACCATTTTATTCCATCGTGATGTAAAGAGTGAGGTGTCTAGTTTCCGAGTCTCTTTGTCCATCTGCTTTGCCCTACTTATGTAACCCTCAACTTTTTAGTTAGGCAAAAGCTGATGAGCGAGACAAATTGATGTGCACAGGACCTACATTCAAAGCGTTTTAAGCCTTTCCATTCGTCTCGAGGATGAAATGAAATTACAATTAGCGCTATCTACTAAGTCAGATTCCATACACTACCAGAAAAAGAATATTACATCTGAAAAGACGACTTTGATCTGATGGCAATATATACCACCTGGGGGATAGTGGATGTAGTGATTGTAGTTTCAGTGTTGTCTGCCAACATACAGTGTAGTGGCACAGCCAGCAAAGCACCATCCTGTCTACCCTTTAGTAGGGAGTGCTCACAGCCTTAAGGCGCACTGTGGCGCAAATGCGTGAAGCAAGCAGGCAACCGTCCCACGGAGAAGCACTCCTGCTTCCTACGGCCAAATGAGCGAGTTTGCAAGCGGTCAAATTTGGCCTGCCGAGTGGTTGTTGATAAATAAAAATGGTTCTCGAGTTATCGCTACCTGTCCTCTAATAAACTATGCAGACATTTTAAGTTGCCTATGTGACAGGTCGTTTGTACGTAAGTTTCGTATTTGGTTAATCATACTTTGCTGACATTATCTTCCTTTAATAAAAGCCAAGCAGTGCTTCGTTTATGTCACTGCAGCCATCAGAAACCATTTGAAACATAGCAGTTATTGAAATGGGAAAGCATCACTAACGTAAATTTTACCAGTTATTAATAACGAGAGTGTTTTCGGTCTCGGTAATTAGTGTATCGGTAATTTCGTCATTAGTTGTAATGTACAGCCAGCAAAAACAACCGACATTTAAGCAAAGTTTTGGAATAATGCTAAAGAAAGTTCTAGCTGCAATATAATGTTAAGTAAAATGTCTTCACACATTTCAAACTGAGGCACATATGTTTTTCTTCTCCTAAGCCATTTCGCATACTTCGTCAAAAATAGTGCACTCGGCATGTAAAGTAATCCTGCACGAAAATTTTTGCATTTTGACTGTAACTATAGGCTGTAGTATACATCCTGTGTACCGATTATTAGCACCAAAAAATAATAATGCAGCCATGATTGGCTACGTCGTGTAATTTTACGTCCTTTCCGGCGTAAACAGTTGTTCACATATATACGGTCCAGTCACATTAACGTGACTACCGCCTGTGTTCGACATCAACGTGCAATAAACACTTACAGACGGTAAGTAGCGACTCTAGCAGTGCAAGGTAAACGGAAAACAGTGAGGTCGTTGTCGTAATGCGGAAATGAAGCGATTTATCTGACGTCGAGAAAGGGTCGTTCATCGTTCGGGTGAAGCTTATAATCATTTCCGGAACGACTAAGTTTGTAAACTGTTCGCGTGTCGTCGTGGGTAAAGAATACCATGCCATAGATAACAGGTGTGAACGACAGCTGCGGAGATTTCAATGACCATTCAGTGAATAATGCCGCGTATGGACCTCCAAGGCAGGCGCTTGGTTCATGCACCCATGCTGGCTGCTGTTCATCGGTGACGAAAGCTGGAATTTGCACGCAATTACCCCAACTGGACGTCCACTGACTGGCAACATGTAGCGTTTTCAGATAAATTACGTCGTATGTCCCGTCGAACTGAAAGCGAACACCCTGCAACAATTGTCGGAAGAGCCCACGCCGGGTGAGGGAGCGTTGTGGTCCGGGGAATGTTTTCGTGGCATTCCCTGTGTGATCTCGTCATTCCGCAATGCTCAGTGTATCAAAAAGTCAGTATAAATTTGAAAACTGAATACATCAGGGAATAATGTAGATAGAGAGGTACAAATTGACACACATGCTTGGAATGACATGGGGTTTTATTAGAATAAAAAAAAATACAAAAGTTCAAAAAATGTCCAACACATGGCGCTTCATCTGATCAGAATAGCAATAATTAGCATAACAAAGTAAGACAAAGCAAAGATGATGTTCTTTACAGGAAATGCTTAATATGCCCACCATCATTCCTCAACAATAGCTGTAGTCAAGGAATAATGTCGTGAACAGCACTGTAAAGCATGTCTGGAGTTACGTTGAGGCATTGGCGCCGGATGTTGTCTTTCAGCATCCCTAGAGGTGTCTGTCGATCACGATACACTTGCGACTTCAGGTAACCCCAAAGCCAATAATCGCAAGGACTGAGGTCTGTGGACCTGGGAGGCCAAGCATGACGAAAGTGGCGGCTGATCACGCGATCATCACCAAACGACGCTCGCCAGAGATCTTTCACGCGTCTAGCAATATGGGGTGGTTCTAATAAAACCCCATGTCTTTCCAAGCATGTATGTCAATTTTTACCTCTCTATCTACATTATTCCGTGGTTTATTAAGTTTTCAAATTTATACTGACTTTTTGATCACCCAGTACATCTATGCTTGGGATCCCTGCACGCAGCTTGTCTTTCAACTCACAGTAAACGTGTGTGGTTCTAAGAACACCAGCATGAGCTTACCGTACTGCTCCGGTCACCAAACTCCCCGGATTAAAACCCAATCGAGAATCTATGGGACCACTTCGATGGGGCTGTTCGAGTCTTGGATCCTCAGCCGAGAAACGTAGCGAAGCTGGCCACAGCACTGGAGTCCGCATGGCTCCACATCCTTGTCGGTACCTTGCAGAACCTCACGTCTCACGCTGCAGGATGTGGTTATTCAGGTCCTGACAGGTGGTCACTTAAGTGTGACTGGATAAAAGGATGGTTGGGGAGTTGCTTGGGAATGCTCGTTCGTTTCCGTTCGCACCGGTGTAAACCAGATGAAGGGTCAGATGAAAAAATAATGTAAAACGACGAACATTAGTAAAATTATAGGTGGACAACGCTGGATAATCAGCTAGTGTGTAATAACCATTATAAAAGTGCGTCGCCCCGGTAGTGGTACCCTGTACAGAAGGACGAGTCGTCGTGCCCCTGCCAGCGACGAAGGCGACTCCGCTGACGCGATGCAGTGAAGAGAGCGGCGTCCGGCAGAGTGGGGGCGAGATGCGATTAGCCAGTTAGCCAGTGAGCGGGCAGCTGCCGGCGGCCACGCTCCGTTGGTCAAACGCGGCAGCGCTACTGCCGCGCCGCACGACAGACAGCAGCGAACAGCCCGACGCGACACGACACTTTCCGTGTCAGCGCAGCAGCAGTGGCAGAAGCCGGGGAAATCTGCTTAGCCGTTTACGTCACAGCTCGAATGTCGGGCGATCTAGCGACTTTTGTTAGGCCGGTATTACACTATCAAATTTCTTTGTCAAAGATTTGATCAAATATTAGCCAAATATATTTGACAAAGATCTTTGACGTGACGCTAAAAAGGGGTATTACGCTGTCATCATATTTTTCGTCAAAGTTGAAGATGGCTGACAACAACAACTTGTTATTAACCGCAGCAGTTGCATGTATCACAATTGCACTGTGTGCACATGCGGAAGAGAAGCGGCGGATAAAAAGGAAACGTACCTGGGTGAAGCCGTGGGTTTTACGACGACACGATAAAAGCATTCAACAAAACTTGTTACGTGAGCTTATAGTGGAGGACGTCAAGTCGTACATTAATTACTTAAGAATGGATGAGCATACATTTCTGTATGTGCTGCCGGCCGAAGTGGCCGTGCGGTTAAAGGCGCTGCAGTCTGGAACCGCAAGACCGCTACGGTCGCAGGTTGGAATCCTGCCTCGGGCATGGATGTTTGTGATGTCCTTAGGTTAGTTAGGTTTAACTAGTTCTAAGTTCTAGGGGACTAATGACCGCAGAAGTTGAGTCCCATAGTGCTCAGAGCCATTTTTTTTATATGTGTTCAGAGAAGTGTATCCTCGTATCACAAAGTACAATACTCACTTAAGTACTGCTGTATCTGCAGAAGGCAGGCTCACTGTAACACTCCGATTCCTTGCTACAGGAGAAAGTTACGTTAGCTTAGGTTAGGTCTCCAGTCTTCTTAATCTATTTTTGTATTCAGGGTGCCTCACGTTGTAAAGTATCAGCTTCACACATCTCTATTAATTTTGTAGTTGTCGGCACACACCAATTGTATTTACCGGCAATGTTTATAAAAACACTACAGATGACAGAACGCTGTAGCGATGCTAGCGCTCCACGTGGTAACATGTCACATCGCAGTGAAAAGAAGACAAGCGACTTCTTTGATCATATCCACAGCGAGACCATTGATTGATCCAATATTTGGCGACATTTGACAAAGTTCCTTATTATACCATCAAATTTCTTTGACAAAGATATTCGACAAAGAAATTTGATAGTGTAATACCGGCCTTCCCCCCCATGAACCATGGACCTTGCCGTTGGTGGGGAGGCTTGCGTGCCTCAGCGATACAGATGGCCGTACCGTCGGTGCAACCACAACGGAGGGGTATCTGTTGAGAGGCCAGACAAACATGTGGTTCCTGAAGAGGGGCAGCAGCCTTTTCAGTAGTTGCAGGGGCAACAGTCTGGGTGATTGACTGATATGGCCTTGTAACACTAACCAAAACGGCTTTTCTGTGCTGGTACTGCGACCGGCTGAAAGCAAGGGGAAACTACAGCCGTAATTTTTCCCGAGGGCATGCAGCTTTACTGTATGGCATGGACAGCTGCATCAAACCAGTCTCAGGACTGAAGACCACAACAACAATAACAATACCGGACTTAGTACTGTAGCACCAGTACTGTAGCTCCAATAGATCCAACAACCGACTGCAGTGTGTGTTACCTCTGGTGCAAGGATTATTTGTGAGTTTCTCTCACAAGGGAAGACCTCAGACACGGCCAATCAATTTGGCTCATATGTGGCTGGTTGCTTGTGTATAGCCTAAAATGAAAGACTAAGATATTTTGGGTCAACACCTCTCCAATACTGAGAAAAACACACCTACGTTTGCCGCGCGGGATTAGCCGAGTGGTCTAAGGCGTTGCAGTCATGGACTGTGAGGCTGGTCCCGGCGGAGGTTCGAGTCCTCCCTCGGGCATGGATGTATGTATTTGTCCTTACGATAATTTAGGTTAAGTAGTGTTTAAGCTTAGGGACTGATGACCTTAGCAGTTAAGTCCCTTAAAATTTCACATTTGAACACACCTACCTTTCAGGACGCGCAATTGACTGAAAAAGAACAAAATCAGTAGATAGTTCAAAACAGAGCTTTTTTATCATTATATGTGGGGACCATAAAGGATATTTTCCGATGAATCGAGCAAAAAACCAGTACGACTGCTGCTTATGTGTAATTAATATAAATAATGTCCAAGGAAAGCGCCGCTGGCGCAGCGACTATAGCATCTGGCTGGGGGGGGGGGGTGGAGACAACCTGTGTTCGATTCTCAAATGCTTTCTGCGGTTCTTCTTATTTTTATTTTTTCCATATCGAAATTAGTAGCAGTAGGATGGTTAATAAGGTAATCAGTATAAAACAATAACAAGGTAATCAAATAAATTTCTCAAGCGACTTGGACTGGTAAGGAACTGAAATTTTAAGCCTTGCCGTATGAAAAAAACAAAAAATCCGAGAATTACTGCAACGAATTCTTCACGGCGGACCACAGACTGCCGGTCGCGTGATGCTTGTTTACAGCGAAGTGCGACAACAACGAACAGTTTGGACGTGACGTTGATTGCTGTTTGAGAAAGACACAGAACTTTATTTGGAGGTTTCAAAATTGCAATGTGCTTCTGGAAACCCAGCAGGAACTGCGCAACCGCGGGGATGCAATAACAATTTATAGCGTAATAATTCATGAGCAACTTTCAGTACCGATTTTCAGGCGATTTTATCAAATGCGTGGTATGTGTCAAAATTAGTTCCTGATAAAGAAGTATCATTGAATGTAAACTACCACCGACTTCCGCCAAACCTTCGAAAGGAACGACGTACTTCCGTAAGATTACGTGTTACTGCTGCCACGTGAATACGGGTATTTGCTTCGGACGTTTACATAAAAAGTACCATCTACGATGGAGGGAAAGTGGCAAATGTATCAGGATTAGTGAAAGAGACATTGTAAAGCAACCATTATTAAACTTTTAATTCCTTATTAATTCAAACTATTTGACAAATTTAGTTGCATCTCTTGTTATTACTCCTTATTCATTACCTTATTAGCCCCCTATTTCTACCAGTTTCGATACAGAAAAGAAACAGGAATTAAAAAATTGCAGAATCCATTTTGGAATCGAATACGGAGTCCCCTCTCCCGAGCCAGATGCCTTACCTTATGGGTACCCAAAATATCTTACCGTCTTTCATTTTAGGAAGTACTCAAGCTAAACGCCAAATGTGAGCCGAATCGGTTCCTCGTGTGTCAGGTTCTACCCTTGTCATTGTCCAGTTATCTGTATTCGTTTATGAATGTGTATCTGTGTTACTAGAAATAAAAAATAATTCCGTACGCTTCAATTCTACGTACGTTATTTTATGTGATGTGCGGCCCTTACGCACAGTACTATCTGCAAGGCTTGTCTTAGCGGTTTTAATGTACTATCGATTTTGATCATTGAAATAACTGAAGCTCGATATGTAGTATCTCTTACGATCTAGGATGGAAGTCACATGTAACAACACCAACTAACAAGTAAAGAAATGATCGCAAACAATACTAGGTCCAAGTCTCGATCATTCACTCGTCTCTTCAAGTGGCTCCTGTTAATATTAACAGCATGACTCGTCTTGCTTTTGTAATTTATTTTCGCGATCGCAATTGGGCAGTTTAATATGATTCATTTCATTTCCTATGCCTTTTAATTATTGAATAATTTTCTTTGCTGTTTTGTCTTAATGTTATCTTATATCCACACTGAATAAAGCTGTTAATGTTGTTGCCCATAATTGTAATACGTGAACATGGAAAAAAATGTTCATTAGCAGCCCATTTGGTAAACCATTACAGTCTCTTACAAATAAATAAAATATTGTGTTTGACAAAGAGTAAAGTAACATTTTTTTTAATTACAAAGTTTTGTCCTTTGAGTGTTATCTTTATATAAAAGACAGCATAAATGTTTATCTGTATCCATACATATCGCTACTGCATGACACTTCTTATTGCAAATTTGTTCCAGTAGAGCAGGGCTTCCCAACCTGTGGTCCGCGGACCCCTTAGGGGTCCTCCGGCTCTTTCTAGGGGGTCCGCGGTCACCTTTCACCAAATCGTGTAGAATAATGAGTAAAATTATTGAATAAAAATGTGAAATTCTAATTCATCACTGTTTTTTTTCGTGTGAAAAACATGTGTACTTTTACTTCAAGTCGTATCCCCAAGCAGCCTTTGCGGTTCCTAAGTGAGAACGTATACACAGTTTAGTGCCGGAGAATGCGGCTTCTCTGTTCGACTGTTTCGCAACAATACGGGGGTCGTTTGTGCGCCGGCTCACGGCGCTAGATGCGCTGAAAACTTTTACGCATGCGCGGAGCGAGCTTTGTCGACCAATCACAGCGCTCGCTGGCACGTGTGCGGCCCCAGGCATCATTAAATGTTAAAACTTGCTTTGTCGGTGCACTACCTATTTCATAAGTCGATTTTTGACCAGTTTATTACCTCTAACATGGATCGGTGGCTGAAGTCAGGATCACTGAAGAAAATTGCAGTTTCTCCATCGCCTTCACAACATGGGAAGTTTCCAGTTGAAATGAATGAGGAGGGAGGACGACCAAAGGAAGACTTTGCATACACTTGAACATTTTTCTTCGGATTTCACGAAAAACCACACACACAAACACACACACACACACACACACACACACCACACACACACACACACGGCTGTTACGAAATATGCATGCTCCTTACACAACAGTAGCCAAATAGTGGAAGTGAACAGACCATAAGCGGCAGCTTGTCAACAACGAACAGTTTGGACGTGACGTTGATTGCTCTTTGAGAAAGACAACTCCATCATGTGAAATTTCAATTACCAAGCAATTTTAATCAGGCTATAGTGTGTCGAACAAAGGGAGTAAATCCACTAGCAAATGTCTGGATACAGTGGGAATTCAAATTGGGTCGTTAATTTCAAGTTGTTTTCATTCATCTCTAAACCAAAGACTATTGATACTTCGGGGGGGGGGGGGGGTCATTGGTAACATGGCACTTCCATTAAGAAGCTTTCAGTTCCCATGGGTTTCGCTCTGAAATTTAAAGTTACTGTGCTCTTGACTGACTAGGCGTCCGCCATGGATTTTCGAGTGAAGAAGGGGTCCGCCAGCTGAAAAGGTTGGGAAGCCCTGCTATAGAGCAAGAATTTGTACAAACTGTTTTAAGCAGAGATATAACTTCTTGTTGTGGCTAGTTCGTAGTTTCTCACGAGTCAAATGCTCTCTCGGACTGCTCGAGTCAAATGTTACGTGATTGTTCGAGCAGTGCTCCATACGGTATGAATTGCTGAAGTGTAAAGGAAATCTCGAGCCACGAGTACCATTTGCCCAGCCGAAATTTAAAAGTAGCGACACATGTTAAGCTAATCACGAAAAAGCTTTGGCATCTCACCTCTTCACTGTCGTAACTGTCATGGAGTCGCGTGAATCAAGTTGGTCTATGGTTATTTTGTCCAGCATTTACCTAGCCTCGGACATGTGGCAACGGCAAATGTTGTTATCGATACTATTAAATAGAGCTCCAGTTGCAGAAAAACGTACCAATTGTCACAATCGGGTTCGGCTTCTAGAACTTTTTCCAGAGATCAGCAATTAGTTACCACAGCAGGAGTCGTGTGCGTCCAGAGCACTCAAGCACTTACAACGTGACTCCTGATCACTTGAGAACGTCGTAGAGGCAGAATCCAGCCAGACAATAAAAACATTTTTGTGCAACCAGACTGCTACTTAATGAATAATGTATATAGATATTTAGCGTTCAGATGTAATCCATTCCCCATCTCTCAAACATGTACGCTGCGTTGTAAAATTACGACACATTCCTCAGACAGGTCGCCATCTGTAGCCGATTTGACGACAGAGTACAATGCTGTAGCAGCCACGAGTGTTTCGGAGCACCCCGTTCAGAACACATTGTTCACCAAGGGACTCCACAACAGGTGACATATACAGGGTGAGTCACCTAACATTACCGCTGGATATATTTCGTAAACCACATCAAATACTGACGAACCGATTCCCCAGACCGAACGTGAGGAGAGGGGCTAGTGTAATAGGTTAATACAAACCATAAAAAAATGCACGGAAGTATGTTTTTTAACACAAACCTACGTTTTTTTTTAAATGGAACCCCGTCAGTTTTGTTAGCACATCTGAACATATAAACAAATACGTAATAAGTGCCGTTTGTTGCATTGTAAAATGTTAATTACATCCGGAGATATTGTAACCTAAAGTTGACGCTTGAGTACCACTCCTCCGCCGTTCGATCGTGTGTATCGGAGAGCAGCGAATTACGTAGAGATCCAAAGGGAACGGTGATGGACCTTAGGCACAGAAGAGACTGGAACAGCACATTACGTCCACATGCTATCACCTTTTTATTGGTCTTTTTCATTGACGCACATATACATTACCATGAGGCGTGAGGTACACGTACACACGTGGTTTCCGTTTTCAATTACTGAGTGGAATAGAGTGTGTCCCGACCTGTCAGGCCAATAGATGTTCAACGTGGTGGCCATCATTTGCTGCACACAATTGCAATCTCTGGCGTAATGAATGTCGTACACGCCGCAGTACATCTGGTGTAACGTCGCCGCAGGCTGTCACAATACGTTGTTTCATATCCTCTGGGGTTGTAGGCACATCACGGTACACATTCTCCTATAACGTACCCCACAGAAAGAAGTCCAGAGGTGTAAGATCAAGAGAACGGGCTGGCCGATTTATGCGTCCTCCACGTCCTATGAAACGCCCGTCGAACACCCTGTCAAGGGTCAGCCTAGTGTTAATTGCGGAATGTGCAGGTGCACCATCATGCTGATACCACATATGTCGACGCGTTTCCAGTGGGACATTTTCGAGCGACATTTTCGATCATTCTGTAGAACCGCGATGTATGTTGCAGCTGTTTGGGCCCCTGCAATGAAGTGAGGACCAACGAGGTGGTCGCCAATGATTCCGCACCATACACCATCCACGGTCGCTGTCGCTCTACCTGTCTGAGCCAGCGAGGATTGTTCACGGACCAGTAATGCATGTTCCGTAGATTCACTGCCCCGTGGTTTGTGAAACCCGCTTCATCGGTAAACGGGTAGAACTGTAACGCATTCTCTGTTAATGCCCATTCACAGAATTGCACTCGATTATTAAAGTCATCACCATGTAATTGCTGATGTAGCGACACATCAAACGGGTGAAAGCGGTGACGATGCAGTATGCGCATGACACTACTTTGACTCAGTCCACCTGCTCTCGCAATGTCTCGTGTACTCATGTGTGGGTTCATGGCAACAGCAGCTAACACACCAACTGCACCCGCTTCTCCTGTGACGGGCCTGTTACGGACCCGTTTGCGTGGTACGACCATACCTGTTGCATACAGTTGGCGGTAGATGTTTTGCAATGTGCGGCACGTTGGATGCTCTCTGTCCGGGTAGCGTTCTGCATACACCCTGCAGGCTTCAGCTGCATTTCAACGACACTCGCCATAGATGAGTATCATCTCCGCCTTTTCAGAGTTCGAATACACCATGGTCACAGTTCCTACAAGACTACATTATCACAGACGTCTGGTAACACGGTGTACTACAGTTGGTCTGCGTGCGGAGACGAATGCAGAATAACAATAGCAGCAAGCGCTACATGCGGATACTGCGACAGCTACGAGACAGCTCGTAGACCAAACCGCAACAGTGCACTACAGTCACACTCGTAAACACGGTCGTCATCGTAAACATGTCCCTGCAGATGCTGCTCGCCTACCGTGGCCCGTGTTTGTTACAACACGCAACTGAACGTCGGAGGTTTCAAGTGTCAACTTTAGGTTACAATATCTCCGGATGCAATAAACATTTTACAATGCAACAAACGGCACTGATTACGTATTTGTTTATATGTTCAGATGTGCTAACAAAACTGACGTGGTTGCATTTAAAAAAACGTAGGTTTGTGTTAAAAAACATACTTCCGTGCATTTTTGTATGGTTTGTATTAAACAATTACACTAGCCCCTCTCCTCACGTTCGGTCTGTGGAATCGGTTCGTCAGTATTTGATGTGGTTTACGAAATATATCCAGCGGTAGCGTTAGGTGACTCATCCTGTATATTTTGCCATGGTAGCATAGCGACATCGTCAATTACGATTTCAGTGGGCAAGGGATCGTCGAGACTGGATCATGTATCAATGGAAACGTGTCAGATAAATGACGTTTCTTGTTGTATCAGAGCGATGGTCGTGTCCGAGTACACCGCTATCCAGGCGAACAGCTGCTCGAAAGTGCAGGGAGATGGGGACAGTATTACACTATGGGAGACACTCAACTGGGCTTCCATAGACCAGTCGAAGGCATCATGACAGCTTTAGACTGCGTGAACGTTGTTGTAGACCATTTGCATACCTTCATGCTTTCCTCGCCATCGATAGCATATTCCAGAATCCTGCTGTATTTAGCGCGTTCGCTGCGGTCACCAGCGCGGGCCGCTAACGCTCTAGGCGGGAGATTGTAAGCGCACTAAACTGGGAGCTGAAATCATACCCTTGCGAAACCTGTAAGTTCATGTTGCGGATGTACATAATATTGACAGCGAATAGTCATACGCAATTATTGCATACAATTCTAACAACGCCTCTGATTTATTGATTTTCTTACAAACTGGACAGAAAATGCAATTCAAACAAGCGATAAATCCCTTCCATTGAGAAAGAATTAGAGTCTGAAAACACCAAAAGATTTATCAAACGGAGAAAAAGAAACAGGAATCACCTGCGATGTGGTGCCATGTAAACTCAGTCCCATATAACAAATAAGTTTGCAAGGTGTAGAGGTGGCGTTTATATAGCAAACTACAAATAAGTCCATATACTGTACAGAAACCTCATGTTCTGAGCAATCAGTGTAACAACATTTAACTTGGCTATCAAATAAAACAAATACAATCACATTACAAATCAAATACGAATAGATCTTCCTCTGAAGATACGACATCCGATTACATTACGGATGTGTAATTGTGCAGCAGTTCAAACAGAATCTAGGTTTGTTCGGACACGTTATGCACACGTACGGTGTATCCGTACGGTTGCCTCGTTCCGCACACGCTGTACATCGCTTCCTCATAACTTGCTTCTTCCCTTCTTCTGGGTCCCGCTTTTGCACAACGTGTGTGTCTTTACGATATTTGTTACAACTTTTGTAACGTCCATTGGTGGAAGTACTTCTTTTGTTGTTTGTATTCTATAGTCATGCAACGTCATTTTAAGCCCTCAGTATTTATTATATAGGTAATGTGAACTGAACATTAGCATATCAGCTACACGGAAGAATAGTTTCTATGGCCAGCGGATAGTCTTTCGTTCACATAAATAATACAACATCTGGTCCTGCCTATCGATCCCAGTCATACAACTATTATATTTGATAACTTGGAGTGGTTTCGAGACTATTTGCTGGCGTGCATTCGGCATTAGAAAATTCTGTGGAAGTATAGGAGACCTCTCGTGTATCCTTCCATTTGCCGATCATTACGCCGTCTTATATCGTACAATAGCGTCTCCTTTTCCCAGTTTTGGGCGTACCACGTCTGTAGGGGTGTTTCTCCTATTTACGCTTAGTGTCCCGGTACAATGTGCTTTTGCAATCAACAGGGTTTTAGCTAAGGCAAAGTTGTTGTAAAAATTGTCCATGTATATGTGATGGCCAACACGCAGCTTCTCTTCCAACAAATGTAATACTATCTTTTTAGCATGCGCTTTTCCCACCCATATCACAACGCATCCCCGTGTACATATCGCATTAATTTATGCAACCGTCTCCATTATTTAGCACGTACAATTTGATGCCACATTTATTCCTTTAGTTCTTTATATATTGTCTAAATGACAATCATCCCCTCCAAAGAATCATTCATTCAACTAAAGATAGATCCTTACCTGGATAATCCACCTGACTCATTCTGTTGTTAAAATAAATCAATATAGGACTACCTTATATTGTCCATAATCTGGTTTCGGGTCTCCTGACACTGGATTTTTCACAAAATGCAGTGAGCGTAAGACGAGAAAATATCTGTCTCTGCCCATACTCATCGCTATTCCTCTATTTTCGAACAGCGGGTCTTTTTCCAGTTGTCTTGTAATCGGACATATTTGACATTACCCATAAGTAATGAAATACTCAGGAAGACTAGTATTTCTCCTATAGTTACAAGTTTCCAATTCTAGAGCCGTCTTTCGTATTTTCACTCACAAATATATTGTGTGCGTTACCGTTCGTTTCATCAACTACGAGGTGCAGTATGTCATCCGTAACCAGTAGCTAAAGAAACCCATTGTCGTATTGCCAGCAGAATTTATCTGCAAACATTCTGCTTTGGTAAACGAATGATATTGCATCCCACGTGGTTCTTCATGCCAAGTCGCACCTGGTTTGCTTACTTCTGCGAGCGTGGATTCTTTATCGTCGGCGATTTCCTAATCATCGTCGTCCGTATCGTCCGATTCCGAACTGTCGCGAAACATATTCCGACAGTTCTGCTTCCACACTTTCATCACTATGGTATGTTTCTGCAGTCTCCAAATTCCAGCTAATCCCTCCTCTGGTTCGTCCCCTCTGAACTCGACATCACTATCTTCTAGCACACTCAGTAACTCATGGTCAGTATATTATTCACTCTTACTACTCTTTTTAGGGTTAGAAGGCCCCTGTGTCAGTTGATTCGCCGCCATTGCAAAAACAATGCGCAACACAGACCTCTCCTGTTATATAGTCTTACGGATGTCAACAACAATCTGTGACTGTTTGCTAACGACCCTGTAGTAAACGTGAAATTATAATCGTTGAGTGACTGTACAAGCAAACAGGATAACTTTCACAAAATTTGTAGTTGGTGTGATGAATGGGAGATTGCTCCAAATGTAGATATATGCATGTTTATGCAGATAAGTAGGAAAAACAATCCCTTAATGTTCGAATGAGCGTTAGTAGGGCGCTGCTTGACATAATCATGTCAATTAAATATTTATGCATAACGTCGGCAAGCGGTTTGAAACTTAACGAGCTCGTGAGGTCAGTAGTAGACCGCATATAGAATACTGCAGAGACCCATTCTTGAGTAGTGCTCAAGTGTTTGGGATCCGCACCAAATCTAATTAAAGGAAGACATGGAAGCAATTCAGAGGTGTACTGCAAGATTTGTTAGCGGTAGGTTCGATCAAAACGTGAGTATTGTGCGGATGCGTCTGAACTCTAATGGGAATCCCTGGACCCTGAAGGGAAGACGACGCTCTTTCCGCAAAAAATTATTGAGTAAATTTAGAGAACTGGCGTTTGCGGCTGACTGCAGTACAATTCTTCTATAAATTTGACGTAAGTACTACGACTATAACATAAGAGAAATTAGGGGTCGTAAGGACGTGTATAGATGTAATTTTTCCCTTGCTCCATTTGTGAGTGGAACAGGAAAGGGAATGACTAATAGCCGTATAAGGAATCCTCCGTCATGCACCATGTGGTAGCTTGCAGACTATGTATGTAGATGTAATATGGTACTGTAAGCTTTCTCAGTTTTGCGAGGGATTTTTCTCTATTGTGCTGGAATTTGGAACAAGCGAAGGTTAAATGATCATTATCTTCAGGTTGAAATCGTTGCAGTCAAAAGCGTCTCAATTTGTTAGTTGCATACGATAGAACTGAGGAGGGAATCTGCCACGATTGACTCTAGTCCGAGGGATTCGCGAAGATAGCTTCGCGTTTCACTGACATGTCATGAAACACGGTAACCCAGGTATGTGGGGTTGAACCCAAGCATATTACACGGTCCAGTCACATTATCGTGACCACCACCTGTGTTCGACGTCCGACGTCCATATACAACAACCACTCACAGGTGCACGTGGCAGCACTAGCAGTGGAGGGCATATAAAGTGTATCGGGGAGGTGGGGGGGGGAAACACTCCAGTCGTCGTCCTAATGGAAACGGAGCGATTTATCTGTCATCCAAAAGGGGATGACCATTGGCTTCGGGCCAAGGGTGGGAGCATTTCCGAAGCGTTTATGTTTGTAGATTGTTCGCCCCTCTGGTTTCAGTATATACCGTGTAAGAGAAAATGGCACTACTTAGAACCGGTGTCGAAGCAACTGTGGTACACCACAGGCCATAGATGATATCAGTGAACGACGGCTGCGGTGATGTTCCTGGCTTCGGCATGGGTCCAGATCCACGTTGGTTCCTTTCCTAACCTTACTCACTTCCTGCACGTCCGCGCTAAAAGTGGTGGTTATTCAAACTTTTGAGAGATGTCCACACTAATGTGATTGGACGGTGTATTTTCCTTTATTTATGTTTCATGTTTACAATTACTTTTGGGACTGGGACCTGAGTTAGATTTTTACTTTAGGTAAGAAGGGGGTGAATGGTAGCTGGAGATCAGGTATAATCGTAAGATACTTTTTGGGCAGTTCTCGATTAAGTGCATCTAAAATTACAATCCACTTGCTGAGATGTAAACAGCATGAGAATGGTAAACAAGTGAATCAGCATTCGGGAGCATTATAAGAGAAGAATACAGTGCGGTGGATTGGTGGCAATAAAAAACATAAGTGAACAAAGGGAACCGAGGCAAATGGCTTCAGTTTGCAAGGAACCATTTCAACAAAGGGCAAGAGTTGTAGACTGACATTGGTTATCTTTTTTTTTTTGTATTTGTTGTGTACATAGTTCCTCATAGTCAGAGTGTACACAACTTTCCCAATAGAGCGCGCCCCGCTAAGCACAACAGCGCAGGCGCAGCGCTCGTCCATCTCCGCACTACGAGATGGCGCTGTCTTAGAGACAGACCAAATTCTGCTTCCGCCGATCCGCGTATTAATATGTAATGCAGCCAATGAGATCGCTGCTAACGTAGAACCTTTCCTCCTCGCGGATCACCCTCACGCAGTGATACCTGAACGCTCGAGGTATTATAACAAGTGTACAGACCTCCGATTAGTCAGTCTGCATTAGTCTGTAGTCAAGTTTCAGTCTGCGCCTAATAAGATTATCATATTCCTGTACATAGCCATGAAGATAAATGAATAGACACTTTGTCAAGTATCAGAGATATGTGAGAATAAGGTTAACGTACCAAGACCAAAGGAACTTTAGACTGTCAATTGTAAATAGCATCCAGAATCAAGTTAAGTAAGGTTCATGATTTTTATTATTTTAATAAATGTGTTTGAAAATTAATCAAGTTCTGTTTAAAGTTGGTCACCATCAATCTGCTACTCTAAGCGTGCAAGTGGCATTTCTATCGTCTGACCTAATGGCAGAAGATAAACACGCCACGATAAGACCACGAGACATATTGCTGACACTCGCCTACTTCGTTAGAGCGACAAGTCAAATAATTTGATGGTGTGTGTACCGAAGGTCTTACAGTACACACACAACAGTATTTGAAAGCATAGTCAATCTCGTAGTTAACTCCACTAAAAATTAAATTCACTAAATATTTGAGAGTAGTAGTACTGTCATTTTGGCAGTAAATTGTAAATGCTCGCGCAGAAATGATGCCTTATTTCCGAACGCATTTCGAACACTATCCCAGAATCAGCTGATTTGTTGAGCACAGTAAAGCTTACGTTTACTGTAACCTTCAGCAGGAAACGTTTGACTAAATTCGAGATTCGCTACAAAGGTCTGATTGATATCGATCCGACACTATCTTTATTTGCCAGAGAGCATACATCAGACAGCATTCATCTGACAAGCCAGCAGTACAGCACGAGTGTCTTCAAGGAGCCCCAAGGCGACAGTATCGGCACTGAAAGCGGGCGCCCATTTTGGAGATAAGCGAGTTGCTACTGACGACCGCAGGAGGTCTGTACAGTACTTGGTGGAAGTGAAGCAGAGCAGAGAGTGCTGGTGTTGGCAGCAGTATGCGGGTAGCGGTCTTTCTGGAACAGGCAACGAGAGCACAGGCCCCGCACGACCGGTTACCATTTACTACCTCGTCACCAGCCTGTGAGACCTGACAGCATCATCACAGTAGTCTGAGCATTCACGCCGCTATAGAATTATTTACATTTACCAAACACTACCTTTGAATCCGATCCAAAGTTTATGTCATATAGGACATTCACTATTTAGTAGCGGCCAAACGCAGCATTGACCGTGTATTCATTTTGCCAGTTTTCTGTTAGTATCGAAAAAAAAAGAACTGTTTTTGTAGTGAAGTATCGAAAACATTTCATTTCTGTGTATTCGTGAAACACCTTTGAAATTATGAGACAGTCGTACAAACAAATATGCATAATGAACAAATGTGTAAGTACAGTATCCAAATTAAGAGACATGATCCCCTACATTAGGCGCACTGCTACGCATGTCTACAACACGATTTTGTAAACGTCCCTGTGGCAAAGCCTCATCATACCTCTGTAGACAGCTACTGTTACCACCTACAGCCGTTTGCACTTCGCAGTTGAAAGATCTCAAAAGCGCTGCCAGCTGTTCAGGTGTTTATGATAACCTTAATTTGATTCGACTGCACAAGTGTCTTAGTAGTAAAGAATAAAATACTAAAACTTCAGGTATGATGCGAAAATTTACAAGCATCTCAGTGCTTATGACGTCATATTTTTTGAACTACATGTTGTACAATGATGTGTCTGTGCAGGTAGGAGGTGCATTCAAGTTCTAAGGCCTCCGATTTTTTTTCTACGGACTGGAAGGAGATAGAAACATGCGCATTCTTTTAAAATGAGGCCGCGTTCATTGTCAATATGTCCCAGAGATGGCAGCACCGTACGGCAGATGGCATTTTACCGCCAGCGGCGAGAATGAGAACTGTTTTAAATACGTAAAATAGCGACGTATTCCTTACTTGAACAGCGTGCAATCATTCGTTTTCTGAATTTGCGTGGTGTGAAACCAATTGAAATTCATCGGCAGTTGAAGGAGACATGTGGTGATGGAGTTATCGATGTGTCGAAAGTGCGTTCGTGGGTGCGACAGTTTAATGAAGGCAGAACATCGTGTGACAACAAACTGAAACAACCTCGGGCTCGCACAAGCCGGTCTGACGAGATGATCGAGAAAGTGGAGAGAATCGTTTTGGGGGATCGCCGAATGACTGTTGAACAGATCGCCTCCAGAGTTGGCATTTCTGTGGGTTCTGTGCACACAATCCTGCATGACGACCTGAAAATGCGAAAAGTGTCATCCAGGTGGGTGCCACGAATGCTGACGGACGACCACATGGCTGCCCGTGTGGCATGTTGCCAAGCAATGTTGATGCGCAACGACAGCATGAATGGGACTTTCTTTTCGTCGGTTGTGACAATGGATGAGACGTGGATACCATTTTTCAATCCAGAAACAAAGAGCCAGTCAGCTCAATGGAAGCACACAGATTCATCGCCACCAAAAAAAATTCGGGTAACCGCCAGCGCTGAAAAAATGATGGTGTCCATGTTCTGGGACAGCGAGCGCGTAATCCTTACCCATTGTGTTCCAAAGGGCTCTACGGTAACAGGTGCATCCTACGAAAATGTTTTGAAGAACAAATTCCTTCCTGCACTGGAACAAAAACGTCCGGGAAGGGCTGCGCGTGTGCTCTTTCACCAAGACAATGCACCCGCACATCGAGCTAACGTAATAACAACTTTGAAGTGATTCCTCATGCTCCCTACTCACCTGACCTGGCTCCTAGTGACTTTTGGCTTTTTCCAACAATGAAAGACACTCTCCGTGGCCGCACATTCACCAGCCGTGCTGCTATTGCCTCAGCGATTTTCCAGTGGTCGAAACAGACTCCTAAAGAAGCCTTCGCCGCTGCCATGGAATCATGGCGTCAGCGTTGTGAAAAATGTGTACGTCTGCAGGGCGATTACGTCGAGAAGTAACGCCAGTTTCATCGATTTCGGGTGAATAGTTAATTAGAAAAAAATCGGAGGCCTTAGAACTTGAATGCACCTCGTACATTCAGTAGCATATGTGGATACCGTCTGCGAAATATATTGCGAATAGAGTTAGTAATAATGGAGTAATAAATTTAAACGTCATGAATGATGCAGCAGTTTTCCACTTATTGTTTATTACGCCATATCTCGTGAACTACACTGAGAAGTCAAAGAAACTGGTACACCAGCCTTATATCGTGTAGGGCCCCGGCGAACACGCAGAAGTGCCGCAGCACGAGGTGACATGGACTCGACTAATGTCTGAAAAGTGCTGGAGGGAACTGACACCACGAGTCCCGCAGCGCTGTCCATAAATTCGTAAGAGTACGAGAGGGTGGGGATCTCTTCTGAACAGCACATTGCAAGGCATCCCGGATATGCTCAATAATTTTCGTATCTAGGGAGTTTGGTGGCCAGCGGAACTGTTCCTGGAGCCACTCTGTAGCAATTATGGACATGTGGGGTGTTGCATTGTCATGCTGGAATTGCCGAAGTCCGTCGGAATGCCCAATGGACATGAATGGATGCAGGCGATCAGACAGGATGCTTACGTACGTGTCACCTGTCAGAGTCGTATCTAAACGTATCAGGGTTCCTCTATCACTCCAACTGCAGACGCCCAACACCATTACAGAGCCTCCCCGCTGACATGCAGGATTCATGGATTCAGGAGGTTGTCTCCATCCCCGTACAACTCCATCCGCTCGCCAAAATTTTAAACGAGACTCGTCCGACCAGGCAACATGTTTCCAGTCATCAACAGTCCTGTATCGGTGTTGACGGGCCCGGGTGAGGATTAAGCTTTGTATCGTCCAGTCGTCGAGGGTACACGAGTAGGTCTTCGGCTCCGAAAACCCATATCGATGATGTTTCGTTGAATGGTTCGCTCAGTGACACTTGTTGATGGCCCAGTACTGAAATCTGCAGCAGTTTGAGGAAGGTTTGCACTTCTGTCACGTTGAACGATTCTCTTCAGTCGTCGTTGGTTCCGTTCTTGCAGGATCTTTTTCCAGCCGCTGCGATGTCGGAGAATAAATATTCACGGTACACTTGTGAAATGTTCGTACGGGAAAATCCCCACTTCATCGCTACCTCGGAGATGCTGGGTCCCATCGCTCGTGCGCCGACTATAACACCACGTTCAGATTCACTTAATCAAGATTGAGCCTGAGCTGTAACCGATCTAACAACGGCGCCATACACTTTCTTTCTTGTATGGGCGTTGCCAACCGCAGCGCCCTATTCTGCCTGTTCACATATTTCTGTATTTAAATGCGCAAGCCTATACAAGTTTCTCTTGTACTTCAGTGTATATACAAAGCAATAAGTATCATGAAATATATTTTCCTTGATTTAATAAAACGGTTCCACACTCTTTAGAAAGACAAAGAAAAGATGGTTAGAAGCACCTTTCCGTCACCATTCTACATACTGACACGGCATCTCTAGCCACTACGCCATTGCGAACTATGGCAACACATAATTCTGTTTTTGTTATTTAATTATCATCTCACATTTAATTATAACAAATCGTACCAACAACAACGCATTTTAGAGATATCCTAATATTTGAAGCAGCATATATTCATAGACCATACGTCGTAATTTAAAACGTATCAAATATGAGATTCAACAGGGTGGCGTAAATGAATATGGTTCACCCACATCTCAGAATCGAGACGATCTCGAAAGTCGATTGACATCGTCGACAGTCGAAACCTGACATGGACACGAAACGGTGACGTCTCGTAGAAGTGTTGCACAGGTGAATCTTGCTTCTCCCCTAGAGTAGAGTGGAAGAGGGCAGGAGGCCAGTGGCAAAGAGTAGTTGGTGGCCGTGAGGCTAGGCGAGGCGAGCAGAACCGAGACGTGCAGCAGAGTATTGAACGACGGGACACGGCGGCCGGCGTACGCCGCGGGCCGTGCCGGCTGGCGGGATATTAGCGCGCTCGCCTCGCGCTGCCACGCGGTCGATGCGCGTATTGTGTTGTGCTCGGTGGAAGGGGGCGGGGGGGGGCTGCAGAAAGCCGCGCTCCGGTTCCAGCTCTCCAGCTGCGGGCTGATAACGAGCCGGCAGCGGCAACGGGCCCGCCTGTGGTTCCACAGCCCAGCGCCGCCGCAGACCGTGACCTGCTACCACCTGCACCCTACACCCTGCGCTGCCGCATATACAACACCACAAAGGCGGCGTGCAAGAGACCTCAAACTGACACGAACTGCACTGACGGGAAAAATAGCAACACCAAAAAATAATGAATGTAAAGTAATGAAATTTTCTGGACTACATTTGTCCAAGTAAGAAGTGATTACACTGCTGGCCATTAAAATTGCTACACCAAGAAGAAATGCAGATGATAAACGAGTATTCATTGGGCAAATATATTATACTAGAACTGACATCTGATTACATTTTCACGCAATTTGGTTGCATACATACTGAGAAATCAGTACCCAGAACAACCACCTCTGACCGCAATAAAAGCCTTGACACGCCTGGGCATTGAGTCACACAGAGCCTGGATGGCGTTTACAGGTACAGCTGCCCATGCAGCTTCAACATGATACCACAGTTCATCAAAACTAGTTACTGGCGTATTGTGACGAACCAGTTACTCGGCCACCACTGACCAGACATTTTCAATTGATCAGAGATCTGGAGAATGTGCTGGCCACCGCAGCAGTCGAGCATTTTCTGTATCCAGTAAGTACAGGACCTGCAACATGTGGTCGTGCATTATCCTGCTGAAATGTAGGGTTTCGCAGCGATAGAATGAAGGGTAGAGCCACGGGTCGTAAAACATCTGCAATGTAACGTCCACTGTTCAAAGTGCCGTCAATGCGAACAAGAGGTGACCGAGACGTGTAACCATTGGCACCCCATACCATCACGCCGGGTCGTACGCCAGTAGAGCAATGACGAATACACGCTTCCAATGTGCGTTCACCGCGATGTCGCAAACACGGTTCCGACCATAATGATGCTGTAAACAGAACCTGGATTCATGACGTTTTGCCATTCGTGCATCCAGATTCGTCGTTGAGTACACCATCGCAGGCGCTCCTGTCTGTGATGCAGCGTCAAGGATAACCGCAGCTATGGTCTCCGAGCTGATAGTCCCTGCTGCTGCAAACGTCGTCGAACGGTTCGTGCAGATGGTTGTTCTCTTGGAAACGTCCCGATCTGTTGACTCATGCATCGAGACGTGGCTGCACGATCCGTTACAGCCATGCGGATAAGATGCCTGTCATCTCGACTGCTAGTGATACGAGGCCGTTGGGGTCCAGCACGGCGATCCCTATTACCCTCCTGAACCCACCGATTCCATATTCTGCTAACAGTCATTTGATCTCGACCAACGCGAGCAGCAATGTCGCGATACGATAAACCGCAATCGCGATAGGCTACAATCCGACCTTTATCAAAATCGGAAACGTGATGGTACACATTTCTCCTCCCTACACGAGGCATCACAACAACGTTTCACCAGGCAACGCCGGTCAACTGCTGTTTGTGTATGAGAAATCGGTTGGAAACTTCCCTCATATCAGCACGTTGTAGGTGTCGCCACCGGTGCCAACCTTGTGTGAATGCTCTGAAAAGCTAATCATTTGCATATCACTGCAGCTTCTTTCCTACCCCCATGAACCATCGACCTTGCCGTTGGTGGGGAGGCTTGCGTGCCTCAGCGATACAGATGGCCGTACCGTAGGTGCAACCACAACGGAGGGGTATCTGTTGAGAGGCCAGACAAACGTGTGGTTCCTGAAGAGGGGCAGTAGCCTTTTCAGTAGTTGCAGGGGCAACAACTGGATGATTGACTGATCTGGCCTTGCAACACTAACCAAAACGGCCTTGCTGTGATGGTACTGCGAACGGCTGAAAGCAAGGGGAAACTACAGCCTTAATTTTTCCCGAGGGCATGCTGCTTTACTGTATGGCTAAATGATGATGGCGTACTCTTGGGTAAAATATTTCGGAGGTAAAATATTCCCCCATTCGGATCTCCGGGCGGGGACTACTCAGGAGGACGTCGTTATCAGGAGAAAGAAAACTGGCCTTGTACGGATCGGACAGTGGAATGTCAGATCCCTCAAGCGGGCAGGTAGGTTAGAAAATTTAAAAAGGGAAATGAATAGGTTAAAGTTAGATATAGTGGGAATTAGTGGAGGAACAAGACTTTTGGTCAGGCATGTTCAGGGTTACAAATACAAAATCAAATAGGGGTAATGCAGGAGTAGGTTTAATAATGAACAAAAAATAGGAGTGCGGGTAAGCTACTGCAAACAGCATAGTGAACGCATTATTGTGGCCAAGATAGACACGAAGCCCACGCCTACTACAGTAGTACAATTTTATATTTCAACTAGATCTGCAGATGACGAAGAAATTGAAGAAATGTATGATGAAATAAAAGAAATTATTCAGATGGTGAAGGGAAACTTAAATTTAATAGTCATGGGTGACTGGAATTCGGTAGTAGGAAAAGGGACAGAAGGAAACGTAGTAGGTGAATATGGATTGGGGGAAGAAATGAAAGAGGAAGCCGCCTAGCAGAATTTTGCACAGAGCACAACTTAATCTTAGCAAACACTTGGTTCAAGAATCATGAAAGGAGGTTGTATACATGGAAGAAGCCTGGAGATACTGACAGGTTTAAGATAGATTATATATTGTTAAGACAGAGATTTAGGAACCAGGTTTTAAATTGTAAGACATTTCCAGGGGCAGATGTGGACTCTGACCACAATCTATTGGTTGTGAACTATAGATTAAAACTGAAGAAACTGCAAAAAGGTGGGAATTTAAGGAGATGGGACCTGGATAAACTGACTAAACCAGAGGTTGTACAGAGTTTCAGGGGGAGCATAAGGGAACAATTGACAGAAATGGGGGAAAGAAATACAGTAGAAGAAGAATGGATAGCTTTGAGGGATGAAATAGGGAGAGCAGCAGAGGATCAAGTAGGTAAAAACATGAGGGCTAGTAGAAATCCTTGGGTAACAGAAGATATATTTAATTTAATTGATGAAAGGAGAAAATACAAAAATGCAGTAAATGAAGCAGGCAAAAAGGAATACAAACGTCACAAAAATGAGATCGACAGGAAGTGCAAAATGGCTAAGCGGGGATGGCTAGAGGACAAATGTAAGGATGTAGAGGCTTATCTCACGAGGGGTAAGATAGGTACTGCCTACAGGAAAATTATAGAGTCCTTTGGAGAAAAGATAACCGCTTGCATGAATATCAAGAGCTCAGGTGGAAACCTAGTTCTAAGCAATGAAGGGAAAGCAGAAAGGTGGAAGGAGTATATAGAGGGTCTATAGAAGGGCGATGTACTTGAGGACAATATTATGAAAATGGAAGAGGATATAGATGAAGATGAAATGGAAGATGATACTGCGTGAAGAGTTTGACAGAGCACTGAAAGACCTGAGTCGAAACAAGGCCCCGGGAGTAGACAACATTCCATTAGAACTACTGACAGCCTTGGGAGAGCCAGTCCTGACAAAACTCTACCATCTGGTGAGCAAGATTTACAGACGAATGGAAAAACTAGTAGAAACCGACCTCGGGGAAGATCAGTTTGGATTCCGTAGAAATATTGGAACACATAAGGCAATACTGACCCTACGACGTATCTTAGAAGCTAGATTAAGGAAAGACAAACCTACATTTCTAGCATTTGTAGACTTAGAGAAAGCTTTTGACAATATTGACTGGAATACTCTCTTTCAAATTCTGATGGTGGCAGGAGTAAAATACAGGGAGCGAAAGGCTATTTACAATTTGTACAGAAACCAGATGGCAGTTATAAGAGTCGAGAGACATGAAAGGGAAGCAGTGATTGGGAAGGGTGTGAGACAGGGTTGTAGCCTATCCCTGATGTTATTCAATCTGTATATTGAGCAAGCAGTGAAGGAAACAAAAGAAAAATTTGGAGTAGGTATTAAAATCCGTGGAGAAGAAATAAAAACTAGAGGTTTGCTGGTGACATTGTAATTCTGTCAGAGACAGCAAAGGACTTGGAAGAGCAGTTGAACGGAATGGACAGTGTCTTGAAAGGAGGATATAAGATGAACATCAACAAAAGCAAAACGAAGATAATGGAATGTAGTCGAATTAAATCGGGTGATGCTGACGGAATTACATTAGGAAATGCGACAATTAAAGTAGTAAAGGAGTTTTGCTATTTGGGGAGAAAAATAACTGATGATGGTCGAAGTAGAGAGGATATAAAATGTAGACTGGCAATGGCAAGGAAAGCCTTTCTGAAGAAGAGAAATTTGTTATCATTGAGTATAGATTTAAGTGTCAGGAAGTCGTTTCTGAAAGTATTTGTATGGAGTGTAGCCATGTATTGAAGTGAAACATGGACGATAAATATTTTGGACAAGAAGAGAATAGAAGCTTTTGAAATGTGGTGCTACAGAAGAATGCTGAAGATCAGATGCGTAGATCACACAACTAATGAGGAGGTGTTGAACAGGATTGCGGAGAAGGTTGTGGCACAACTTGACTAGAAGAAGGGATCGGTTGGTAGGACATGTTCTGTGGCATCAAGGGATCACCAATTTAGTATTGGAGTGCAGCGTGGAGGGTAAAAACCGTAGAGGGAGACCAAGAGATGAATACACTACGCAGATTCAGAAGGATGTAGGTTGCAGTAGTTACTGGGAGATGAAGAAGCTTGCACAGGGTAGAGGAGCATGGAGAGCTGTATCAAACCAGTCTCTGAACTGAATACCACAACAACAACAACTTCCTAAGCTTGAAAACGTATGTGTCTATCCATATGACAGTCCTTAACAATTTTGCCAAATTTAGTTACATTGCCTTGAAAACTTTGGACTTCATAAGGTTTTTCTTCTTTAAACACAGTGCGAAAGTCAATGTCCGACTTGGCTTATGTGCATTTGTGGCCGTTCTCACTACTGTCAAAATTCTCACGAACAGCATCTGCTTCAGAGTAAGGTTAAAGTCACAATGTTTGTTTATACATTTACGGGCTTGTCTGACAAATCCGCGACTAGAGAAGATCACATTTGACACACAAGTTTGGTCGTTTACAAGTGCCTTAAGTTACAGCACAAAGATCAACATTTCATAAGTTGATTGTGGTGTAGTGGTACCAAGCGTGGAGTTAGAAAATGAAGTGGCGAAGTGGATGGTTCGCGTCCTGCCATGTCTAAATAACTTCTTTTTGTCTTCGCGTTTCTAAAAGGTTCTGGCACTCTTTTGAAAAAATTAATAGAAGTATGTTCTGCAGTATTGATTTTATGTACATAGAAGGGTGCTCGCTCTCTCCTTCTCACTCTCTCTGGAATCAGTTGCCTTGCCATTGTAAATAATTTACAAATTAAGGATGAAACATGCAAATGAGAATAAATATTCAAGTTACGTTGACCATCTGGAAAAAAAGTACTACTCACCATGAAAAGAAGAGGCTGACCATTTGCAAAAGTATTAAAAGGTAAAAGAGTGTCAGTCATGTATAAGGTATAAAAGAAATTTGCGAGCTAGTTCTTTTAGGACACTTCTTTTCCGGACAAGAACGTCTTCAATTGAGGTACATATTTAATCGCCAATATTAAGTTTACTGTCATTTTATTACAACAAATTTTACCAATATCGATACGTTTTTGTGTGATTCTCGATGTGCTGGTGTTTTGAAACGAGTTGCTGTTTTAATACGATTGCTAGAATGACTCTCCATCCTTTCCAGTTACAGAGAAAATCCTGAGACTAGATTTAAGAGTTTCTAAAAATAAACTTATGTTGCTTAGACCCATTAATGAACACTGTGAATATATATGTTATAGCGTTCTATGCTGGCTAGCTTCAGCTTGGTATTTGCTTGTATATCAGCAAGCTGTCTCACTTTCGGGGTTGATGAAACCTTATTAGGAAAAATAATTGGCACGACTTTTTCAGTAAGTTTCGGACTTAATTGCTGCAAACCCTTTAATTTCTCCCTGATTCACTGCCCAGTCCACATGACGCAGAACTATACACGTTTATAAACAACGTAGCTTCGAGGTTTACGCACCCTGTAGTAGAGAAAATGCATTATCTCACTACTCGAAGTGAATACTTGAACGTCATGTTTGCCTCACGTGTTGCGAACCTTAAGACCCCGGAAAGTCGATAGATAGCTCTTTTCTTCTAGGACACAGCGTGTGACGTCAAAATGACGCCACGGTCTTGTAAACCGTGGCCAACGAGATATGCGGGCCCTACAACGAACTTGTGACGTCACACTAGTAGGCTTGTCCGCCACACTTTAGGGACGCTCGACTCCGTACAAGGCACACTGGATATCAGTATTTAATTGTAAAGGTACCCACTAAAGGTCTTAATTTTGTCGTTTGATACCGAGAACTTGCATGCACTTAAACGTGGAGTCAAAAATTATTAAACTCGACTGAAATAGTTAGTCGCTGCCCGCTGGAGATGGCTGCTGGCACTCTTAAGGCCTGCAGAGTCACGTGCTGTGCTGTGTCTGTTATAACACGCCGCATCGAGCTCCAGCCCCAGGTCTCGGAAAAATCGCAGTGAGACTAGATGGACCTAGCACGACGCTACTGATATTGTAACAACTAGAAAGGGATTGCGCAATGTAACAGCTAACAAGTGTTCAACATTACATTATCAGAGACTGTGTAGAAAGATTTCAAACAAGGACTCCGAATAGTGGAAAAACTATGCTCGTATTTTGTCCATTTAGTAAATATTTGTAGTGTCTTTGCCGCCTATTATCAACTACAGACACAACACTATGTACCACTGATTTCTGAAGAATGAGTTATCAGCGCTCTTAGAGGACGTTACCTTTACAGAAAGGCAACGACTGCGGATTAAGCATGACAGGACACCACTCCATTTCCCATGGATCGTGCGGAGCACCACAGTGTCTCATAGGTGAAGGGTTGGTCGAGGTGGTTCGGTAGCCTGGTCTCCCGCTGCATAGACCTGAATCATCTGTGGGGACACGTAAGGGCATAGATGCATTCCCAACCAATCGACAATATACAGGGTGGTCCATTGATCGTGACCAGGCCAAATATCTCACGAAATAAGAGTCAAACGAAAAAACTACAAAGAACGAAACTTGTCTAGCTTGAAGGGGGGAAACCAGATGGCGCTACAATAGGTCAAACGGATATCAACTGCGTTTTTTTAAAAAATAGGAACCGCCATTTTTATTACATATTCGTCTAGTACGTAAAGAAATATGAATGTTTTAGTTGGACCACTTTTTTCGCTTTGTGATAGATGGCGCTGTAATAGTCACAAACATATGGCTCGCAATTTTAGACGAACAATTGGTAACAGGTAGGTTTTTTAAATTAAAATACAGAACGTAGGTACGATTGAACATTTTATTTCGGTTGTTCCAATGTGATACATGTACCTTTGTGAACTTATCATTTCTGAGAACGCATGCTGTTACAGAGTGATTACCTGTAAATACCACATTAATGCAATAAATACTCAAAATGATGTCCGTCAACCTCAATGCATTTGGCAATACGTGTAACGACATTCCTCTCAACAGCGAGTAGTTTGCCTTCCGTAATGTTCACACATGCATTGACAATGCGCTGACGCATGTTGTCAGGCGTTGTCGGTGGACCACGATAGCAAATATCCTTCAACTTTCCCCACAGAAAGAAATCCGGGGACGTCAGATCTACATATACATCTACATCTACATTTATACTCCGCAAGCCACCCAACGGTGTGTGGCGGAGGGCACTTTACGTGCCACTGTCATTACCTCCCTTTCCTGTTCCAGTCGCGTATGGTTCGCGGGAAGAACGACTGTCTGAAAGCCTCTGTGCGCGCTCTAATCTCTCTAATTTTACATTCGTGATCTCCTCGGGAGGTATAAGTAGGGGGAAGCAATATATTCGATACCTCATCCAGAAACGCACCCTCTCGAAACCTGGCGAGCAAGCTAAACCGCGAAGCAGAGCGCCTCTCTTGCAAAGTCCGCCACTTGAGTTTGTTAAACATCTCCGTAACGCTATCACGGTTACCAAATAACCCTGTGACGAAACGCGCCGCTCTTCTTTGAATCTTCTCTATCTCCTCCGTCAACCCGATCTGGTACGGATCCCACACTGATGAGCAATACTCAAGTATAGGTCGAACGAGTGTTTTGTAAGCCACCTCCTTTGTTGATGGACTACACTCTCTAAGGACTCTCCCAATGAATCTCAACCTGGTACCCGCCTTACCAACAATTAATTTTATATGATCATTCCACTTCAAATCGTTCCGCACGCATACTCCCAGGTATTTTACAGAAGTAACTGCTACCAGTGTTTGTTCCGCTATCATATAATCATACAATAAAGGATCCTTCTTTCTATGTATTCGCAATACATTTGTCTATGTTAAGGGTCAGTTGCCACTCCCTGCACCAAGTGCCTATCCGCTGCAGATCTTCCTGCATTTCGCTACAATTTTCTAATGCTGCAACTTCTCTGTATACTACAGCATCATCCGCGAAAAGCCGCATGGAACTTCCCACACTATCTACTAGGTCATTTATATATATTGTGAAAAGCAATGGTCCCATAACACTCCCCTGTGGCACACCAGAGGTTACTTTAACGTCTGTAGACGTCTCTCCGTTGATAACAACATGCTGCGTTCTGTTTGCTAAAAACTCTTCAATCCAGCCACACAGCTGGTCTGATATTCCGTAGGCTCTTACTTTGTTTATCAGGCGACAGTGCGGAACTGTATCGAACGCCTTCCGGAAGTCAAGAAAAATAGCATCTACCTGGGAGCCTGTATCTAATATTTTCTGGGTCTCATGAACAAATAAAGCGAGTTGGGTCTCACACGATCGCTGTTTCCGGAATCCATGTTGATTCCTACATAGTAGATTCTGAGTTTCCAAAAACGACATGATATTCGAGCAAAAAACATGTTCTAAAATTCTACAACAGATCGACGTCAGAGATATAGGTCTATAGTTTTGCGCATCTGCTCGACGACCCTTCTTGAAGACCGGGACTACTTGTGCTCTTTTCCAATCATTTGGAACCTTCCGTTCCTCTAGAGACTTGCGGTACACGGCTGTTAGAAGGGGGGCAAGTTCTTTCGCGTACTCTGTGTAGAATCGAATTGGTATCCCGTCAGGTCCAGTGGACTTTCCTCTGTTGAGCGATTCCAGTTGCTTTTCTATTCCTTGGACGCTTATTTCGATGTCAGCCATTATTTCGTTTGTGCGAGGATTTAGAGAAGGAACTGCAGTGCGGTCTTCCTCTGTGAAACAGCTTTGGAAAAGGTGTTTAGTATTTCAGCTTTACGCTTGTCATCCTCTGTTTCAATGCCATCATCATCCCGGAGTGTCTGGATATGCTGTTTCGAGCCACTTACTGATTTAACGTAAGACCAGAACTTCCTAGGATTTTCTGTCAAGTCGGTACATAGAATTTTACTTTCGAATTCACTGAATGCTTCACGCATAGCCTTCCTTACGCTAACTTTGACATCGTTTAGCTTCTGTTTGTCTGAGAGGTTTTGGCTGCGTTTAAACTTGCAGTGACGCTCTCTTTGCTTTCGCAGTAGTTTCCTAACTTTGTTGTTGTACCACGGTGGGTTTTTCCCGTCCCTCACAGTTTTACTCGGCACGTACCTGTCTAAAACGCATTTTACGATAGCCTTGAACTTTTTCCATAAACACTCAACATTGTCAGTGTCGGAACAGAAATTTTCGTTTTGATCTGTTAGGTAGTCTGAAATCTGCCTTCTATTACTCTTGCTAAACAGATAAACCTTCCGCCCTTTTTTTATATTCCTATTAACTTCCAAATTCAGGGATGCTGCAACGGCCTTATGATCACTGATTCCCTGTTCTGCACTTACAGAGTCGAAAAGTTCGGGTCTGTTTGTTACCAGTAGGTCCAAGATGTTATCTCCACGAGTCGGTTCTCTGTTTAATTGCTCGAGGTAATTTTCGGATAGTGCACTCAGTATAATGTCACTCGATGCTCTGTCCCTACCACCCGTCCTAAACATCTGAGTGTCCCAGTCTATATCTGGTATATTGAAATCTCCACCTAAGACTATAACATGCTGAGAAAATTTATGTGAAATGTAATCCAAATTTTCTCTCAGTTGTTCTGCCACTAATGCTGCTGAGTCGGGGGGTCGGTAAAAGGAGCCAATTATTAACCTAGATCCGTTGAACGTGTGGGTTATGGTATGGTGCTTCGACGACCAATCCACCTGTCATGAAATATGCTATTCAATACCGCTTAAAACGCAAGCGTACATCGCCATTCTGTCATGCAGTGAAACATCTTGTAGTAACATCGATAGAACATTACGTAGGAAATCAGCATACATTGCACCATTTAGATTGCCATCGATAAAATGGGGGCCAATTATCGTTCCTCCCATAATGCCGCACCCTACATTAACCCGCCATGGTCGCTGATGTTCCACTTGTCGCAGCCATCGTGGATTTTCCGTTGCCCAATAGTGCATATTATGCCGGATTACGTTGCCGCTGTTGGTGAATGAAGCTTCGTCGCTAAATAGAACGCGTGCAAAAAATCTGTCATCTTCCAGTAATTTGTCTTGTGCAAAGTGGCAGAACTGTACACGACGTTGAAAGTCGACTCCATGCAATTCCTGGTGCATAAAAATATGGTACGCGTGCAATCGATGTTGATGTAGCATTCTCAACACTGACGTTTTTGAGATTCCCGATTCTGACGCAATTTGTCTGCTACTGATGTGCGGATTAGCCGCGACAACAGCTAAAATACCTACTTGGGCATCATCATTCGTTGCAGGTCGTGGTTGACGTTTCACATGTGGCTGAACACTTCCTGTTTCCTTAAATAACGTAACTATCCGGTGAACGGTCCGGACACGTGGATGATATCGTCCAGGATACCGAGCAGCATACATAGCACACGCCCGTTGGCCATGTTGAACACAATAGCCATACATCAACACGATATCGACCTTTTCCGCAGTTGGTAAACGGTCCATTTTAACACGAGTAATGTATCACGAAGCACTGGCGGAATGTTACGTGATACCACGTTTGTGACTATTACAGCGACATCTATCACAAAGCGAAAAAAGTGGTCCAACTAAAACATTCATATTTCTTTACGTACTACACCAATATGTAATAAAAATGGGGGTTCCTATTTTTAAATAACGCAGTTGATATCCGTTTGACCTATGGCAGCGCCATCTAGCGGGCCAACCATAGCGCCATCTGGTTACACCCTTCAAGCTAGACGAGTTTCGTTCTTTTTAGTTTTTTTCGTTTGACGCTTATTTCGTGAGGTATTTGGCCCAGTCACTATCAATGGACCACCCCACATAAATCTTACACGAGTATGTGACCAACGCACATGGTGCAATCCAAATGGAGCTAGTGTATCTGAAAGAGTGCTTGATTCCTGCGAAAAAGAGCTGCCTCTAGCAGGGGCGGCCAAGAATGCGGCTCGTCAGCCATGCCCTGACTCGAGTGCCATACTGCTCAGTCTCGCCGCACGCTTTTCCCTACTGCCACGCCACGCTGTCTGAGAGCCAGGTAGGATAAGAGAGGGAAACTGTGAATGCACTGCATTAAATGGTAGTGCACTGCATACGAATCAGTTTTATATTCCACATTTCTCAACATCATGGATCACAAGCAAAACAAACTTTCAGTATTGTTTAGTTTTTTGTGCGCTGAATAGACAATATATTTTTTACCTGTTACAAACTGTCGGTATGTGGACAAACGTAGATAATTTTACAGATTTTCGCACTCTGGGTGCGGCGTAATCGTGACTTGTGTTGAACCGGGGACCTAGAAACGACGGAAAGGCTTCGTCCCGCCGTAGCCCAAAACCTCACAACAGGCCAAAGCGGTCCACCCATCCCGCCGTCGCCACACACCGAACCCAGGATTATTGTGCGGTTCGGCACCCAGTGGACCCCCCGCCGGGGACGTCTCATACCAGACGAGCATAGCCCCAAATGTTTATGTGGTAGAGTAATTATGGTGTAGGCGTAAGTGGAGAAAGTATTTGCGCAACTATCGCCGACGTAATGTAACTGAGGCGGAATAAGGGGAACCAGCCCGCATTCGCCGTGGCAGATGGAAAACCGCCTTAAAAACCATCCACAGGCTGGCCGGCACACCGGACCTCGACACAAATCATCCGGGTGGATTCGTGCAGGGGTCCGGCATGCCTTCCCGCTCGGGAAGCAGTGCGTTTGGCCGCGCGGCTAGCCGGTCTTAACTTCCTTGGTTTCACAATCGAAAAAAGGTCTCTCATGCATACGTATATGTTCATCTCAATATTGCAGTACTTTTATAACCTCATTAGTGAGACTTGAAAACTCTGCCTTAGGAAAGTAATGTAACATCCTCGACAAGTATGTACCGTTAGAACGGGAATTACCTTGCAGGTCAGCATATGTACAGGGGCGCTTTCAACTGAAACGCCAAAAACAGATGGAAGATTGGCAGCGACCTGAAAACGTTCAAGATGCTAACCTTGTAATTCTTTAAGGCCATAACGAACTCTTCAGACGTCGCGTTTTCTTTAATGACAGTGTCCTACTGCGGGCAGTCTGCACTCAAGTGCTCTTAAAATCCGATGTCTGCAATCCGTTCGCAATGCTCTACTTTTCGTTCGTGCACTCAGGTTTTCTTAATAAATTCAACAATAGCGAGTTTTAAATCGAAAACTCGTTCCACGCATGCCCCTTGACTTCTTTGCAGTAGTATATAAAGTTTCCATACTCTTCATTCAGTTCCATCGAAAATTCTTACCGTTGACACTGGAATAAAGTGTATTACTTCAGAAATTTGACTATCATATCAACAATTTCTACAATCGCTGCATGCCTGCAACTTCATCACGTTAATATACAGAACATTAAATGCTGTGTGCCGATCGTCGTAATTTTTCGCTCTTTCATTAACAACTAAATCGTTACATTATTTCCGCGTGGTATTGTAGTATCGCTTCATAGCATATTTACAGCACCTGCCATTTGCACGACTGCACAATAGGCACCGAAGAGCGAAAGAAAATGGTATAGGCATGCGTATTCAAATACAGGTATATGTAAACAGATAGAATACAGCGCTGCAATCAGCAACGCCTATATAAGACAACAAGTGTCTGTTGCAGTTATCAGATCGGTTACTGCTGCCACGATGGAAGGTTGTCAAGATTTAAGTGAGTTTGAACTTTGTGTTTAGTCGACGCACGAGTGATGGGACACATCTCCGAGGTAGTGATTAAGTGGGGATTTTTCCCATGTGACCATTTGACGAGTGTACTGTGAGTATCAGAAATCAGGTAAAACATCAAATCTCTGACATCCCTGCGGCCGGAAAAAGGCACTGCAAGAACGGGACCAATGACGACTGAAGAGAATAGTTCAACGTGACAGAAGTGCAACCCTTCCTCAAACTGCTGCATATTTCAATATTGGGCCATCAACAAGTGTCAGTGAGCGAACCATTCAACGAAACATGATCAATATGGGTTTTCGGGGCCGAAGGCTCACTTGTGTACCCTTGACGACTGGACGACACAAAGCTTTAATCTTCACCTGGGCTGTCAACACAGATACAGGACTGTTCATGACTGGAAACATGTTGCCCGGCCGGACAAGTCTCGTTTCAGATTGTATCGAGCGGATGGACGTGTACGGGTATGGAGAAAACCTCATGAATCCATGGACCCTGCATGTCAGCAGGGGGCTGTTCAAGCTGGTGGAAGCTCTGTAATGGTGTGGGGCGTGTACAGTTGGAGTAATATGGGACCCCTGATACGTCTAGATACGACTCTGGCAGGTGACACGTACGTAAGCATCCTGTCTGATCTCCTGCATCCATTCATGTCCATTGGGCATTCCGACGGACTTTGGCAATTACAGCAGGACAATGCGACACCCAACACGTCCAGAATTGCCACAGAGTGGCTCCAGGAACACTCCTCTAAGTTTAAACGCTTCCGCTGGCCACCAAACTCCCCAGACATTAACATTATGGAGCATATCTGGGATGCCTTTCAACGTGCTGTTCAGAATAGATCTCCACCCCCTCGTACTCTTTCGGATTTATGGACAGCCCTGCAGCATTCATGGTGTCAGTTCCCTCCAGCACCACTTTAGACATCAGTCGAGTCCATGCCACGTCGTGTTGTGGCACTTCTGCTCGCGGGCGCCCTACAGGATATTAGGCAGATGTGCCAGTTTTTTTGGTTCTTCAGTGTATACTGAGAATTCTCATCCCTCTCTATAGATCTCTATACTGTATCGTTTTGTGTAAACAGCCACTGCTCATGTGAATGTGCTTCGTACCATGAACAAACAGCTATGGATAAACGACGCTGACACCGTGATTCTGCCGCACTGAAGACAGTTGTATCAACCAAAAAATGCCACGCCACAATACTAAATGAAATGTCGCGCTGTACCGAGTAGTTTCAGGAAGGAACGAGCGAAGTTGAGACAGGCTAAACCTTGGTCGGTATGCGGCCCTCATAACAAGCCTGCGTGAAGTTTGGCAAGCCGTGCCGCCCTGGCCTATAGCGTCCACTTCTACGTAAGAGATAGATGGGATTCAGAGAACAGGATGGCCTATTTGCCAATAGATATTGGTTTCTAGAATTTGTAAGAGCTAGCCAGTACTACATCCTGTGGCAATATGTGAGAGGTTTTTTTTTTTTTTAACCTACCTACATAAGTAAATATTATGGAGACGATTCTCTTCAGAAATCGAAGTTTAATGTTGGTTACTTGTGACAATACCGCATTACGTCTCGTGTAACAAGGAAAAACGTGTAGCAGCACATGTCGGAATCCGACATATACTGCTGCAAAAGGCGTTAGTACACGTAGAAAGAGGACGATGATTTTGATCTGATGACGGCATATGTCACCTGGCGGATAGTAGATGTACTGATAATGTTTTCAACGTCGTCCGTTAACAGATAGCGTAGTGGGATAGCGCCAAGGCGCCACCTCTGTCTATTCTTTAATATGGGGAATGCTCACAGTCAGAAGGCTCTTTGTGGAGCAAACGTACAGGGTGTTTCAAAAATGACCGGTATATTTGAAACGGCAATAAAAACTAAACGAGCAGCGATAGAAATACACCGTTTGTTGCAATATGCTTGGGACAACAGTACATTTTCAGGCAGACAAACTTTCGAAATTACAGTAGTTACAATTTTCAACAACAGATGGCGCTGCGGTCTGGGAAACTCTATAGTACGATATTTTCCACATATCCACCATGCGTAGCAATAATATGGCGTAGTCTCTGAATGAAATTACCCCAAACCTTTGCCAACGTGTCTGGCAGAATGGTTTCACATGCAGATGAATTGTTTCTGGATTCTGGCGGTACACCTGGTCTTTCAAGTGTCCCCACAGAAAGAAGTCACAGGGGTCATGTCTGGCGAATAGGGAGGCCAGTCCACGCCGCCTCCTGTATGTTTCGGATAGCCCAAAGCAATCACACGATCATCGAAATATTCATTCAGGAAATTAAAGACGTCGGCCGTGCGATGTGGCCGGGCACCATCTTGCATAAACCACGAGGTGTTCGCAGTGTCGTCTAAGGCGGTTTGTACCGCCACAAATTCACGAAGAATGTCCAGATAGCGTGATGCAGTAATCGTTTCGGATCTGAAAAATGGGCCAATGATTCCTTTGGAAGTAATGGCGGCCCAGACCAGTACTTTTTGAGGATGCAGGGACGATGGGACTGCAACATGGGGCTTTTCGGTTCCCCATATGCGCCAGTTCTGTTTATTGACGAAGCCGTCCAGGTAAAAATAAGCTTCGTCAGTAAACCAAATGCTGCCCACATGCATATCGCCGTCATCAATCCTGTGCACTATATCGTTAGCGAATGTCTCTCGTGCAGCTATGGTAGCGGCGCTGAGGGGTTGCCGCGTTTGAATTTTGTATGGATAGAGGTGTAAACTCTGGCGCATGAGACGATACGTGGACGTTGGCGTCATTTGGACCGCAGCTGCAACACGGCGAACGGAAACCCGAGGCCGCTGTTGGATCACCTGCTGCACTAGCTGCGCGTTGCCCTCTGTGGTTGCCGTACGCGGTTGCCCTACCTTTCCAGCACGTTCATCCATCACGTTCCCAGTCCGTCGAAATTTTTCAAACAGATCCTTTATTGTATCGCTTTTCGGTCCTTTGGTTACATTAAACCTCCGTTGAAAACTTCGTCTTGTTGCAACAACACTGTGTTCTAGGCGGTGGAATTCCAACACCAGAAAAATCCTCTGTTCTAAGGAATAAACCATGTTGTCTACAGCACACTTGCACGTTGTGAACAGCACACGCTTACAGCGGAAAGACGACGTACAGAATGGCGCACCCACAGACTGCGTTGTCTTCTATATCTTTCACATCACTTGCAGCGCCATCTGTTGTTGAAAATTGTAACTACTGTAATTTCGAAAGTTTGTCCGCCTGAAAATGTTCTGTTGTCTCAAGCATATTGCAACAAACGGTGTATTTCTATCGCTGCTCGTTTAGTTTTTATTGCCGTTTCAAATATACCGGTCATTTTTGAAACACTCTGTATGAAGCAGTCAGACGACCATGTAACGGAGACGCATTCAAGCTCCCTACAGCCGCATGAGCGAGTCTGAAAGAGGTTAAACTGTGACCTTCGAGTGACGGGATGGTCCTTTCGGACAATTGCCACCCAAGCTGGACGTGCTGCGTCAGTTGGGCAACAATGCTGGCATCAGTAATCATGTAACGTCATCAGCAGCATATTTTGACTAAAAACTTGTATTTTTCTTGCTGCTGTCAAAATTTGCTTCTTTTACCAGAATGCAGCGGAGTTTACACACTGTCAGCTCACTAACATGGTCGATGAGCTGTGACTGAATCCTGAAATAGTGGAGAACTCAGGTCAGTAACGAAAAAGCACATCCGCAGTTGAAAATAAACAGCGAATTTCTTCACTTAAGTTGCTGCTAATCACACACAGCAATTTTCGTTTCATGAACTATCGATCGCCCTTATAAATTAGATTGTTTCATTGAAATAATACATAGTTATTTGAATAATGTGCTAGTTAATGAAGTTTCATGCATGAACCACATAAAAAAATACTCTCCACTTTGTGCACTATAATTTGCCGAATCTCGTTTCGATGTCTCAAACCGTTTATAAGATATGGGAGAGGTTATGAATATTTCATTCTTACTTTATCGCTGGCACGCCGATCGGAACTGAGTGCTTTACGTAAAATCCATTTTGTCAAGACTGGAGATGGATACAGACCTCCTCCCAAGCCTGAAGAAAAATCCAATACGTTAACAAAATCTATATGCAGTAACATATGGTGTAGCGCGCAGAAAACGGAAAAACATAGCGACCGTTACTTTTCGTTGCAAACTTTTAGAATTTCGCGCAGTGTCTTATCTAAATGCGAAATATCATAGTAAGTTGACCATTACCGAGATGATGAGCACTTCACCATGAAGCTGGCATATAAAGCTACACTCCTGGAAATTGAAATAAGAACACCGTGAATTCATTGTCCCAGGAAGGGGAAACTTTATTGACACATTCCTGGGGTCAGATACATCACATGATACCACTGACAGAACCACAGGCACATGGACACAGACAACAGAGCATGCACAATGTCGGCACTAGTACAGTGTATATCCACCTTTCGCAGCAATGCAGGCTGCTATTCTCCCATGGAGACGATCGTAGAGATGCTGGATGTAGTCCTGTGGAACGGCTTGCCATGCCATTTCCACCTGGCGCCTCAGTTGGACCAGCGTTCGTGCTGGACGTGCAGACCGCATGAGACGACGCTTCATCCAGTCCCAAACATGCTCAATGGGGGACAGATCCGGAGATCTTGCTGGCCAGGGTAGTTGACTTACACCTTCTAGAGCACGTTGGGTGGCACGGGATACATGCGGACGTGCATTGTCCTGTTGGAACAGCAAGTTCCCTTGCCGGTCTAGGAATGGTAGAACGATGGGTTCGATGACGGTTTGGATGTACCGTGCACTATTCAGTGTCCCCTCGACGATCACCAGTGGTGTACGGCCAGTGTAGGAGATCGCTCCCCACACCATGATGCCGGGTGTTGGCCCTGTGTGCCTCGGTCGTATGCAGTCCTGATTGTGGCGCTCACCTGCACGGCGCCAAACACGCATACGACCATCATTGGCACCAAGGCAGAAGCGACTCTCATCGCTGAAGACGACACGTCTCCATTCGTCCCTCCATTCACGCCTGTCGCGACACCACTGGAGGCGGGCTGCACGATGTTGGGGCGTGAGCGGAAGACGGCCTAACGGTGTGCGGGACCGTAGCCCAGCTTCATGGAGACAGTTGCGAATGGTCCTCGCCGATACCCCAGGAGCAACAGTGTCCCTAATTTGCTGGGAAGTGGCGGTGCGGTCCCCTACGGCACTGCGTAGGATCCCACGGTCTTGGCGTGCATCCGTGCGTCGCTGCGGTCCGGTCCCAGGTCGACGGGCACGTGCACCTTCCGCCGACCACTGGCGACAACATCGATGTACTGTGGAGACCTCACGCCCCACGTGTTGAGCAATTCGGCGGTACGTCCACCCGGCCTCCCGCATGCCCACTATACGCCCTCGCTCAAAGTCCGTCAACTGCACATACGGTTCACGTCCACGCTGTCGCGGCATGCTACCAGTGTTAAAGACTGCGATGGAGCTCCGTATGCCACGGCAAACTGGCTGACACTGACGGCGGCGGTGCACAAATGCTGCGCAGCTAGCGCCATTCGACGGCCAACACCGCGGTTCCTGGTGTGTCCGCTGTGCCGTGCGTGTGATCATTGCTTGTACAGCCCTCTCGCAGTGTCCGGAGCAAGTATGGTGGGTCTGACACACCGGTGTCAATGTGTTCTTTTTTCCATTTCCAGGAGTGTAGTTAATAATGTTGGCGAGCAAATAGTTTGACAGTTACGTTTTATCTTTGATAAGGGTTTTCTCTGCTGATGAGGTGTAAACATCAGTCAGGTCTCATTTTACCGGTATTTAAGCTGTTCTCCGATATCTGACCCAACAGTCGGCAAGACTCAGCAGAATCGGAAGCAACGCTGAAGAAACTCAGCATGAAACGCCAAGAATGAAAAAGTTTCATAGTGTAAGTAGGCTGTTTATGTTTTCTTTATGTAAGTTTGCTGTTTATGTTTTCTTATTGGCAACGTTACGTAGCGCTCTCTGTATGAAAATCACTGGCTGTGCTGTGTGCAGTATGTGGCTAGTTTGCATTGTTGCCTGCCATTGTTGTCATGAACTGCTATAGCTGGATGTGAACAGCAGATTGCGTTGGGCAGTTGGAGGTGAGCCGCCAGCAGTGGTGGACGTGGGGAGAGAGATGGCGGAGTTTTGATAATCTGTAAGACTGAATGTCAATTATGAATATTAAGGTAAATACATTGTTTGTTCTCTATTAATATCTTTCATTTGCTAACTATCCCTATCAGTAGTTAGTACCTTCAGTAGTTTGAATCTTTTATTTAGCTGGCAGTAGTGGCACTCGCTGTATTGCAGTAGTTCGAGCAGCGAAGATTTTTGTGAGGTAAGTGATTTGTGAAAGGTATAGTTTAATGTTTGTCAGGGCCATTCTTTTGCAGGGAATTTTGATAGTCAGATTGCGTTGCGCTAAAATTATTGTGTGCCAGGTTAAGCACAGTCTTGTACAATTGTTCTAAGTGGACGTTTCACATGTATAAATTGTTCAAAGGGGACGTTTCAATAGATCATGATCACATAACCCAGAAGATTAACTAGTAATTAGAATGGAATTTTCACATCATACTCGTCGTCTTCATACCAGCTCAGAGTTCGTCATGATGATTTGTAGTAGAGCCACTGGGTATTCAACGCAATCTCCTCTGGGTTGCGTAGCTGGTAACATGGACAGCTGTCCACTGACCTCTAATATGTTGAGGCTGGTGGCTGTACCCTAGCATCTAGGTCTCCATCACACAATCTTCCAATAAGGTTTATTTATTTATTTATCGTATCCAAGACATCACCATTTTACAATATATATATATATATATATATATATATATATATATATATATATATATATATATAACAATTCAAGAGAAGCAGTTATAATACAATAATACATGCTTATAAGGTAAATTAACTACAATAATATAGGAAAGTATGTAACATATAATGATAAGCGCTAAGGATGCGAAACAGAGCGATTTTCATATCCCACGTGAAGCCCAATACACTGCAGCTTGAATAGCGTTGTCGTTTGCTTCAAGTAGGTCTTGAGTCGAACACGGGTTGTTTAGTTTCCTGCAGACCAATAGGTGTTGTGGGTCTTGCTGTTCTCCACACTCGCAGGGCTCGTCTGCACTAATGTAGCCCCATTTTTCCAAGTTTGCTCTGCATCTTGATACGCCTGTTCGTAGTCTATTCAGGGCTTTCCAGGTCGTATATGGGAGTTCAGAGCCAGCTGTGGGTTCTTCCCTGGGGCTATTCCCTGGTCTTCCTGGGTCTACATTGTACCACAGCTCTTCTCGTCGTGCTCTAGGCGATAAAAGAGTTGCTTCAGTTATTCGTAGGAAACTCTTCCTTGATTTAAGTCGGCGAGGTTGAAGATTGTATCCGAACATTGGATGCCTGAGATCTGTATCTATGTTTCTCGATTTCTGCGGCAGTCCTTCTTCTGATGTCTGGCGGGGCTATGCCCATGAGGTGGTACAGCTGCTTTGTGGGAGTTGGGCGGAGATATCCTGTCACGATGCGTCCAGTCTCATTCAATGCTATATTTACTTGTTCAGCGTGGGTGGAATTTTGCCAAACTGGTGCCGAGTACTCCGCAGTGGAGAAACAAAGCTAAAGCTGACGTGCGGAGAACTGTAGGTTGCGCTCCCCATCTGCTATTTGTTAGCTTGCGGATGATGTTGTTCCTGGCACTCACTTTCATCTTTGTGGCCAAACAGTGTTCCTTGTAGGTGAGAGCACGGTCAAGTTTAATCCCAAGATATTTTGGTGTGTCGCAGTGAGATAGATGTTGTCCCTTCCAGCTTATGTTGAGTTTCCTCCTTGCTTCCTTATTACGTAGGTGAAAAGCACAGACCTGGGTTTTTGCTGGGTTTGGTTTGAGGTGGTTATTATCATAGTAGTCACCCAGCTTTTCAATCGCTAAAGTTAATTTACTTTCTACCTCTTCAAAGGTTTTTCCCTGGGTGGCAACGACTGTATCGTCTGCATAGATGAAGGAGCGAGCGTCCATGCTGATCGGTTGGTCATTGGTATAAATATTATACAGCAATGGGGCGAGGACGCAACCTTGAGGTATGCCGTTTTTCTGGGTCCGCCATCGGCTCTTCTTCGACTGCAGCGTGACATAATACCGTCTATTCTGCAACAGGCACTGGATGAATTGCGCCAGTCGGTACTCTTTTGTGGTGTTATATATTTTTGATATTAACTTACTGTGGTTTATGGTGTCGTAAGCTGCTGTAAGGTCGATAAAGGCTGCACCTGTAATTTGTTTCCGCTCGTATCCATCTTCTATGTACTGTGTAAGGTTGAGGATTTGTCCACAGCATGACCTTCCTGGGCGGAATCCTGCTTGCTCTTTAATTATATTCTTGTCTACATGTTATGAGATGCGGTTAAGGATCATTCTTTCTAAGACTTTATAGAGCTGACAGAGCAGGGAGATAGGTCGAAAATTTTTAGGGTCTGTGGGGTTTTTTCCAGGTTTTGGTATAGCTACTATATTTGCCTTCCGCCAAGTCTTGGGGATTTTCATTTCAAGAACACATTTGTTCATCATATCTAGTAACCACCGTCTGGTAACAGGTCCGAACATTTTTATTTGTTCTGGGCTTAGATCATCTATGCCAGCGGCTTTATTAATTTTCATTATGGAGATGGAATCTTCTAATTCTTTCAGAGTAAAGGGGGTGCCTAGGTGGTCTTTTTCTTGAGTGCCTCTCTGTAGTTTCTTTCTTGGGTGCTTCCTGTTGGTTTTACCATTAAGTAGAAGTTCATTTGCTATTTGATTTGGTGTGGCCTTATACAAATTTTGTGTATTAGATGAGGGGTCATTATTGATGTTTTTAAGGAGTTGCCAGGCCTTTCGGCTATTCTGTTTCATGTCTAGGTTTGTGATTAGATTACACCATTTCATTGTTCTTGAGGCTGATATGGCCTGGAGGAGTTCTTCTCCCGCCATAGTGGTTTCCTCTGAAAAAGGGTTTTCCTCGAAGAGCTGTTGGTAATGTTCCAGAAGAACCTTTGAGTTTCCGTCCAACAAGGTAATACCAGGCCACATCCTGACCTACCGCGATACGTAGAGGAGATGGTGTTCGACTATTAGGGTGCACACAGAAAGGAAGTGGGTTACCTACATAGCAGACGCTAGTACGAGGCGGCTTGAACCAGTGCGGAAAACATCCCCTTGTTAACTGACGGGGCAGAACACAATGGAAGCCGGGTGGCAGCTCCAACCAGTGCAGACGCGCGCCCGCTGGCGAGCCATAGTGTACGAGACATTATTTGACCAGCGCCGCCAGTTGGCCATGTGCTGCGCTGACGGAATCAAAGTGTGCGCCCTGCAGTCTTCCTCACACGATTTTACAGAAACTACACAGCGAAAAAAATTATTTTTTTGGATTACTTGTAGCTTTGTATGTCAGCTTCATGGTGAAGTGCTCATCACCTCGCTAATGTTCAACTTACTATGATATTTCGCATTTAGAAAAGACACTGCGCGAAATTTGAAAAGTTTGCAACGAAAAGTATGGGTCAATATGTTTTTCCGTTTTCCGCGCACTACACCATATGTTACTGCATATGAGATTTTGTTAACGTATTGGATTTTTCTTCAGGCTTGGGAGGAGGTCTCTATCCATCTCCAGTCTTGACAAAATGGATTTTATGTAAAGCACTCAGTTCCGATCGGCGTGCCAGCGATAAAGCAAGAATGAAATATTCATAACCTCTCCCATAACTTATAAACGGTTTAGGACATCGAAACGAGATTTGGTTAATTATAGTCCACAAAGTGGAGAGTTTCCAGAATGAGATTTTCACTCTGCAGCGGAGTGTGCGCTGATATGAAACTTCCTGGCAGATTAAAACTGTGTGCCCGACCGAGACTCGAACTCGGGACCTTTGCCTTTCGCGGGCAAGTGCAAAGGTCCCGAGTTCGAGTCTCGGTCGGGCACACAGTTTTAATCTACCAGGAAGTTTCAAAGTGGAGAGTATTTTTTTATGTGGTTCATTCGTGGAACTTCATTAACTACCACATAATTCAAATAACTATATATTTTTTCAATGAAACAGTCTAATTTATAAGGGCCGTCGATAGTTCATGAAACGAAAATTGCTGTGTGTTTTGCAGCAACTTAAGTGAAGAAATTCGCTGTTTATTTTTAACTGCGGATGTGCTTTTTTGTTACTGACCTGAATTCTCCTCAGTTCCTCACGTAATATGCCACTATTTCAGGATTCAGTCACAGCTCATCTACACTACCATGTTAGTGAGTGACAGTGTGTAAACTCCGCTGTATTCTGGTAAAAGAAGCAAATTTTGACAGCAACAAGAAAAATGCAAGTTTTTAATCAAAATTTGCTGCTGATGACGTTTCTCCGGAGAATAAAATGGGCAAGAAGTCAGGAACAATTAAATCACATCTATTGTTCCATTTTCAGTGGAATCCTGTAACAAAATGGCTCTGAGCGCTATGGGACTTAACATCTGAGGTCATCAGTCCCTTAGAACTTAGAACTACTTAAACCTAACTAACCTAAGGACATCAAACACATCCATGCCCGATGCGACCGTAGCGCTCGCGCGGTTCCAGACTGAAGCGCCTAGAACCGCTCGGCCACTATGGCCGACAATCCTGTAACCCACTGCGTTTTTAATAATGAAAAGTTGGAACTGACACTGGCCAAAGTATTTTCTTGCTACGCCTCAGTGTTCTGAGAAACATAAAAAAACCACACACAATAGCACACCATTTTTAATCCCATGAATGAAGGACTAAACTTATTCACCTCAAATATCTTTTAGTGAACTCTAAAGCGATAATCTATTTTTCCGCTTGACGAGTAGTCGACGGGATTCTGCAAGTCAGAGTTATCACAGATACAATATATATTTATTTTATTTTCTCTTAGGTCCGAAGCATGATAAATGTCTTGCAATGACACAATAAAAAAAGATTATGTACCAGAACGCTACTATAATTGTTGACTGCTAGGCGTTAAACACTAGCAAAAAGCCTATTTCGGCATCATCGCCATCATCTTGCTATTCACAAATTGCATCGTGGCGCTGTCGCTGTCTTACAACCTTATAGCTGTATAGGGCGTTTCCACCTGCAGCCAAATTTTTAAATATTTAACTTAATTATCTCCATTAATTACTGTTGTTCACAAATGTAAGTTAGGTCTTTTATCGCTTGTATATACTGTTGTGGTTTTGACAGCTACGGTTGACAGTTAACAGTCTCAACAAATTCGAGAGAAAATAAGTTTTGTTCCTAACAACCATGTTAGTTCCTTTCATGATCCAGTTGCAACTGCTCATCAAGACGAAAATAGCTTACACAGTATATTTAACATACCAAAAGATGTATGTGGCGAAATAGTTCACAAATTCACTTTGAAAGGTGATAGGAACGAAGAAATTGTGCACAGTGAACTGTGAATGGTTTTCATTTTTCTCGGAGCATTGTTGTGTAGAAAGAAAATTCTTCGCTAAGTTTCAGTACAAGTTGCTCATTATTAAAAAACACATTGGGTTTAGCATTCCGTCGAAATTACAACGGAAGCAGCGATTTTTTTTCGTCTGACCTGCTAACTTCACTTTCAGAGAAGCATCATCGCTGGCGAATTTTAAGTAGCATTTCTCTTGTTGTCATGTTAAGATTTGCTTCTTTTGCCAAAACACAGCAGCGTTTACAAAGATTCACCTCACTAACATTCTAATGTAGTTGAAACTGGACAATATCCTGAAACAGCGCAGTATAAACTAAAAACTGAGGGCAAGACAGATCAACAGTTTACCAAAAAAACCATTCTCGGTGTGGAAATGTGTGTATAATTTCTTGACTTATGTCGCTGCAAAACCCAAAACAATTCTTGTTCCATCAGCTATCGGTGGCCATTAAAAATTAGTTAGTTTCATTGAAATAATCAATAGTTTTTTGAATAATGTATCCTACTTGTTTCACGAGTCATGCATTACCTTGTTTCCAAGGTAGCAGAATTTCTTCACTTCGTGTACTTCGTGTACTTCGTGTCCCCCAATTTTGATATTAAACTCATCACTAATCTCATTTATGCTACTGCTCATTATTTTCGTCTTTTTCAGTTGCTATTCTTTCCATACAGTTTGTCCTGTAATTCTTCCTTGCTTTCACTGATGTTAGCAATGTCATCAGCGAATCTTATCATTGAAATTATTTCAGGCTGAATTTTACTCCTACTCTTAACATTTCTTTTACGAGGGTCGTCTAATGTATTAGTTCCGCTATTGCACCTTTCTGCAGAACGAACTGTGCCCGTGACAAGTGAGAGCCGGCAGGTTGGACTGGTATATACTGATAACGCCAGCACTGGCTTACAATGCACACCGCAGTATCTTGTCAGGGCGCGCGGGGTAGCCGTCTTGTCACGGTCCGTGTGGCTCCCCCCGTCGGAGGTTCGAGTCCTCCCTCGGGCATGTGTGTGTGTGTGTGTGTGTGTGTGTGTGTGTGTGTGTGTGTGCTGTCCTTAGCGTAAGTTGTTTGAGTTAGATTAAGTATTGCGTAAGCTTAGGGACCGATGACCTCAGCAGTTTGGTCCCATTTACGACCTTACCACAAATTTCCATTTTTACCTTGTCAGTACACTGCCACTCGGCATGCGGTTACCACTACAAAGAAAGTCCGCATGTGAACTGCGCTCTGACATTCGCTTTCTTTTTCAGCAAAACGAGCAGCATCGAATGGATTGGTTCAAATAGCTCTGAGCACTATGGTACTTAACATCTATGGTCATCAGTCCCCTAGAACTTAGAACTACTTAAACCTAACTGACCTAAGGACATCACACAACACCCAGCCATCACGAGGCAGAGAAAATCCCTGACCCCGCCGGGAATCGAACCCCGGGAATGGATTGGACCGGAATATTTCTGGAAATGAATCAGAAAGAGGGAGATTTGCTCTTCAAACGGCTTTCATTGGGAATAAGACCTGGGTCAATCATTCGATCCCCGTGACGAAACGTCAGAGCATGGTGTGGAAGCAATCTGGAGAAAAAGCCCTAAAAGAAGGAAGAGGTCACACAGTTGGCAGGGAAAATTTTGATAACCATCTTTTGAAACTACCAGCGGGTGATACTCGTTCACTAACTGTTAACTGTGTTGCTACATCACAATGAATGCAGGGGGGTACTGCAATGTCTTGAGGAATCTGCGAGCTGCTATCAAATGAAAACGCCCTGGAATTTTGTCTCGAAAAGTTCTCTTCTTTCATGACGAAGCTCGGTCTCAGTCAGCTCGAATGACCCAGGCGGAGATCTGAAGATTCAGCTGGGAAGTGTTCCCGCATGCTTCATATCCACCAGATCTTGCCATAAGTGGTTTTCACAAGTTCCCCCGACTCAAAGGTCATCTTAGAGGAGATACGTACTTCATCACCGATGATGAAGTCACATCAACAGTGGACAGCTGTTACTAGTACAGGACCAGCTGTACTAGTGGAAAAATATGGCGATCATGTAGGAAAGTAATGAAATTTCTTGTGGCTAGGTCCTCCCGTCGGGTAGACGTGTCGCCTAGTGCAAGTCTTTCTAGCTGACGCCACTTATGCGACGTGCGTGTCCATGAGGATAATATGATGATGAACAGAACACAACACCCAGTCCCAGAGCGGAGAAAATCTCCGACTCAGCCGGCAATCTAACCCGGGTACATCGCATGGCATTCTGCCGCGCTGCCTACTCAGCTATGGAGGCAGACTAGGAAAGTAATCCCAATAAAATTATTTCAACATGATAAATTATGTGTAATGTTTTCTTATGTAGTAGGTAAACTTACTTATTGGGCGCCCTCGTATTTTCGTCGTTGCCTCTTCGAAGTACAGATGGAAAAGCAGAGAAGAATAAGTGCTTTCTAATCCGACCACTTCTTTCTTGTCTTCAATTCTTATTGTCCCTTCTTGTTTCTTATACGTATTTTCGAGAAAATTTTTAAGATGCTGCACCATTTTAAATTATCGATCGTTTTTACCAGGTCATCGGAATCTATGAAAGTATCTGATTTTTCGTTAAGTCTCTCTTCCATTTTCAAGGGCAACATCAGGTTGGCTTAGGAAAGGTAAAAAATACCAGAGAGACAAACTTGTCATCACTTAAATAAATCATTTTTTCCTTTCTGCTGTTTATTATTCTTGTCGTTATCTTTGATATATGAGCTGTTAGGCCGGCCGGTGTGGGCGTGCGGTTCTAGGCGCGTCAGTCTGGAACCGCGTGACCGCTACGGTCGCAGGCTCAAATCCTGCCTCGGGCATGGATGTGTGTGATGTCCTTAGGTTAGTTAGGTTTAAGTAGTTCTAAGTTCTAGGGGACTGATGACCTCAGAAGTTAAGTCCCATAGTGCTCAGAGCCATTTGAACCATTTTTGAGCTGTTAGGCTGACTGTACGGTAATTGTCGCACTCACCTGCCTACTTTATCGTCGGGACTGTATAGATGAAATTTTTCCGAAAGTCTAATGAGATGTCTCCACTCTCGTGGATTCTACATACCAACCTGTATAGGCGTTTGGTTGCTTTTCCTCCCAATGATTTAAAAAATTCCGAAGAAATGCTTTCTATGTCTCCACCATTATTTGATTGCAATTCTCACAAATCTCTGTCAAACTCTGACTGTAGCACTGGATCAATTACGTCTTCCTACTAGACTGTATACGCACAACAAGCAAAATTTCGTTGTTTGTTGTATTTCCTGGCACCGTAATTTTGATATCAAGTGGTTCAAATGGCTCTGAGCACTATGGAACTTAACATCTGCGGTCATCAGTCCCCTAGAACTTAGAACTTCTTAAACCTAACTAACCTAAGGACATCACACACATCCATGCCCGAGGCAGGATTCGAACCTGCGACCGTAGAATTTTGATATCCAGCAATTGTGACGCACAGACTTTTTGAGTGTATATAACGTGCATGGCGTGGCCGCAACGGCTGTACCAATCAGTCCACATCACAAATTAAAATAAAATCAATTTGATAATTTCAACCAGAGATTCAATCTGTCTACAAATTTCCGAACTCATTTGTAATTATTAATAAACAATTCATCAAACTAAATCACTCATTTTACGCCGTTAGATTAATATCCCCCCAGCCAATGAGTGTCACAGAGGTATCGCCTACAAGAATGGCAATCAAATGGAGAGGGCACAATTATTTTCACATCCTCCGTTGGTTTAATGCAGAACGGCTCAAAATGGCGAATTTCCTTTACATTCAAATGTTAGCTGGAGCCACGCGGTGGCGTAGGATTACCAGTTGTCCCCAGTTCAGAGAATTCCCTCTTAAAAAAAAAAAATGTTCAAATGTGTGTGAAATCTTATGGGACTTAACTGCTAATGTCATCCGTCCCTAAGCTTACACACTACTTAACTTAAATTATCCTAAGGACAAACACACACACCCATGTCCGAGGGAGGACTCGAACCTCCGCCGGGACCAGCCGCACAGTCCACGAATGCAGCGCCTGAGACCGCTCGGCTAATCCCGCGCGGCAATTCCCACTCAAACAGGTGACCCAACCGAGAGTCCAAGATACCCGGTCGCCCGCCGTGGCGAAGCTGCGCCTACGATTCGTTCCCTCCCCCTAGTCACGTTGGCTCAGTGGACATACTTGTTAACTGCGGGCGCACACTACGGCTCAGCACACGGATTTACAAATAGGACCGGGAGCTACGCTCTGGGGTTTTTCGGTTGCTGTTCTCGAACGCCTTCAGATCGCAGAAAGTGATATTGCTGTTGTTGCCGTCAGTCTGTGATAAAAGCGATTTCTCTTGTTACCTTCTGATTAGCCTTGTCAGCGGTGTTCGTGTGGTCAGCATGGTTAGCGTTCGGAGATTTGCAGCAGTCACGTTGGTTGTAAGATTAGAGAGTACATGTCAGAAAACTTGTAGCAGGTCTACATCTACATAGATACTCTGCAAATCACATTTAAGTGCATGGCAGAGGGTTCATCGAACCACCTTCACAATTCTCTATTATTCCAATCTCGTATAGCACGCGGAAAGAATGAACACCTATATCTTTCCGTACGAGCTCTGATTTCCGTTATTTTATCGTGGTGATCGTTTCGTCCTATGTAGGTCGGTGTCAACAAAATATTTTCGCATTCGTGAGAAGATTCCGTCGCAACGAAAAACGCCTTTCTTTTAATGATTTCAGCCCAAATCCTGTATCATTTCTGTGACACTCTTTCCCATATTCCGCGATAATACATAACGTGCTGCCTTTCTTTGAACTAGACAAGCTCAAGTATTTTGGCATGAGTGGGACAGTGCACAAATGGTTTAATTCGTACCTAACTGGAAGAGTGCAGAAAGTTGAAATAAGTAGTTCTCATAATATGCAAAGATCAGCACATTCCTCAAACTGGGGAACTATTCAGAATGGGGTCCCACAAGGGTCAGTCTTGGGTCCTTTGCTGTTCTTAATATATATTAATGACTTGCCATTCTATATTCATGAAGAGGCAAAGTTAGTTCTCTTTGCTGATGATACAAGTATAGTAATCACACCTGACAAACAAGAATTAACTGATGAAATTGTCAATACTGTCTTTCAGAAAATTACTAAGTGGTTCCTTGTAAACGGACTCTCACTGAATTTTGATAAGACACAGTACATACAGTTCCGTACAGTGAATGGTATGACGCCATTAATAAATATGGACCTTAATCAGAAGCATATAGCTAAGGTAGAATATTCCAAATTTTTAGGTGTGTCCATTGATGAGAGATTAAATTGGAAGAAACACATTGATGATCTGCTGAAACGTTTGAGTTCAGCTACTTATGCAATAAGGGTCATTGCAAATTTTGGTGATAAACATCTTAGTAAATTAGCTTCCTACGCCTATTTTCACTCGTTGCTTTCATATGGCATCATATTTTGGGGTAATTCAACACTGAGGAATAAAGTATTTATTGCACAAAAGCATGTAATCAGAATAATAGCTGGAGTCCACCCAAGATCATCCTGCAGACATTTATTTAAGGATCTAGGGATATTCACAGTAGCTTCTCAGTATATATATTCTCTTATGAAATTTGTTATTAACAATCAAACCCAATTCAAAAGTAATAGCAGTGTGCATAACTACAATACTAGGAGAAAGGATGATCTTCACTATTCAAGATTAAATCTAACTTTGGCACAGAAAGGGGTGAATTATACTGGCACTAAAGTCTTTGGTCACTTACCAAATAGTATCAAAAGTCTGACAGATAACCAACAAGTATTTAAGAAGAAATTAAAAGAATTTCTGAATGACAACTCCTTCTACTCCATAGAGGAATTTTCAGATATAAATTTAAAAAAATTAAAAAAGTAAAAATAAAAAAACACAAAAAATGAAAAAGTTGTTATGTTAACTGAAGTATGTTGTTAAATTAACTTAATTATGTCATGTATTGGAAAATTTGACTCGTTCCACATCATTACGAAATATCGTATTCATGATCCATGGAACTAGTATTAATCTAATCTAATCTACTCCGTCAGTCCTATCTGGTAAGGATCCCACACCGCGCCGCAGTATTCTAAAAGAGGACTGACAAGCGTAGTGCAGGCAGTCTCCTTAGTAGGTCTGTTACATTTTCTGAGTGTCCTGCCAATAAAACGCAGTCTTTGGTTAGCCTTCCCCCACAACATTTTCTATGTGTTCTTGCCAATTTAAGTTGTTCGTAATTGTAATACCTAGGTATTATTAAATGGCTAAGCAGGGATGGCTAGAGGACAAATGTAAGGATGTAGAGGCTTACCTCACGAGGGGTAAGATAGATGATGCCTACAGGAAAATTAAAGAGACTTTTGGAGAGAAGAGAACCACTTGTATGAATATCAAGAGCTCAGATGGCAACCCAGTTCTAAGCAAAGAAGGGAAGGCAGAAAGGTGGAAGGAGTATATAGAGGGTTTATACAAGGGCGATGTACTTGAGGACAATATTATGGAAATGGAAGAGGATGTAGATGAAGATGAAATGGGAGATATGATACTGCGTGAAGAGTTTGACAGAGCACTGAAAGACCTGAGTCGAAACAAGACCCCGGGAGTAGACAACATTCCATTTGAACTACTGATGGCCTCGAGAGAGCCAGTCATGACAAAACTCTACCATCTGGTGAGCACGATGTATGAGACAGGCGAAATACCCTCAGACTTCAAGAAGAATATAATAATTCCAATCCCAAAGAAAGCAGGTGTTGACAGATGTGAAAATTACCGAACTATCAGTTTATTAAGTCACAGCTGCAAAATACTAACGCGAATTCTTTACAGACGAATGGAAAAACTGGTAGAAGCCGACCTCGGGGAAGATCAGTTTGGATTCCGTAGAAATGTTGGAACACGTGAGGCAATACTGACCTTACGACTTATCTTAGAAGAAAGATTAAGGAAAGGCAAACTTACGTTTCTAGCATTTGTAGACTTAGAGAAAGCTTTTGACAATGTTGACTGGAATACTCTCTTTCAAATTCTAAAGGTGGCAGGGGTAAAATACAGGGAGCGGAAGGCTATTTACAGTTTGTACAGAAACCAGATGGCAGTTATAAGAGTCGAGGGGCATGAAAGGGAAGCAGTGGTTGGGAAAGGAGTAAGACAGGGTTGTAGCCTCTCCCCGATGTTATTCAATCTGTATATTGAGCAAGCAATAAAGGAAACAACAGAAAAATTCGGAGTAGGTATTAAAATTCATGGAGAAGAAGTAAAAACTTTGAGGTTCGCCGATGACATTGTAATTCTGTCAGAGACAGCAAAGGACTTGGAAGAGCAGTTGAACGGAATGGACAGTGTCTTGAAAGGAGGATATAAGATGAACATCAACAAAAGCAAAACGAGGATAATGGAATGTAGTCAAATTAAGTCGGGTGATGCTGAGGGAATTAGATTAGGAAATGAGACACTTAAAGTAGTAAAGGAGTTTTGCTATTTAGGGAGTAAAATAACCGATGATGTTCGAAGTAGAGAGGATATAAAATGTAGACTGGCAATGGCAAGGAAAGCGTTTCTCAAGAAGAGGAATTTGTTAACATCGAGTATAGATTTAAGTGTCAGGAAGTCGTTTCTGAAAGTATTTGTATGGAGTGTAGCCATGTATGGAGGTGAAACATGGACGATAACTAGTTTGGACAAGAAGAGAATAGAAGCTTTCAAAATGTGGTGCTACAGAAGAATGCTGAAGATAAGGTGCGTAGATCACGTAACTAATGAGGAGGTATTGAATAGGATTGGGGAGAAGAGAAGTTTGTGGCACAACTTGAGTAGAAGAAGGGATCGGTTGGTAGGACATGTTTTGAGGCATCAAGGGATCACAAATTTAGCATTGGAGGGCAGTGTGGAGGGTAAAAATCGTAGAGGGAGACCAAGAGATGAATACACTAAGCAGATTCAGAAGGATGTAGGTTGCAGTAGATACTGGGAGATGAAGAAGCTTGCACAGGATAGAGTAGCATGGAGAGCTGCATCAAACCAGTCTCAGGACTGAAGACCACAACAACAGGTATTTAGTTGAATTTACGGCTTTTAGACTCGACAGATTTATCCTTTTAGCACTCATGTGGATGACCTCACACATTTCGTTATTTAGGGTCAACTCTCACTTTTCGCACCATTCAGATATTTTTTCTAAATCGTTTTGCAGTTTGTTTTGGTCTTCTAACGACTTTATTAGTCGATAAACGACAGCGTAATCTGCAAACAACCGAAGACGGCTCCTCAGGTCTACCTCCCTTTCGTGTATTTTACTGCAAAATATATGCCCAATTTACCTCATTACAGCCTGTCATATTCTGTAACTATCCCTTTGTCTCCCTGTTATTACATGAAGGTTTCAAGTAGGCTACAAAATATCTGCTGAGAGAAGACTGCGGTCCAGGGACAGCGTAACAGCAGATAGGCATAACTTCATATCTCATAGAAAGGTGGTCGGCAGCAGAACATCGCACCGCCCCAGTGACACTGACCAGACGGCTGCACAGTGTAGATGTACCGCATCATTGTCTCCCAACGCCCGGACTGCTACGGAGACGGATGCTGGGGCAGAGGGGTCGCCACTGTACGGCTGTCCGGAGAGAAAGGCAACAAATTCAGAGCGCGCGCCAAATAGGCCGGCGAGTAATGAGAGGCGTGCGAAACACGGCGAGCAGCGCCAATAAACACCGGCGGCAAGCAGTTTGTTGTCCTGGCGCCGGACCAACAAACAGGCCTGCCGCCGAACGAGAGCGCTAACGGATCGGGAGCGAGTTTTGAAGCGGCCGTCTTTCCGGTTTTTGCCCTATGATGCTCACGTCACGCTGACAGAGGGCGCAGTTACGCACATGGAGAGCTTTTACGGGCCCACGCTCTTTACTGACAATAATACACCGGCCGGTGACATTAATGCGACCACCTGTCAAAAGTCTAAATAAGCACTTTTCGCAGCGCGTACAGCTGCAAGACGTGCATGAGGAGAGCCAGTGAGGTCACCTATCCGATCGAGCATAAAAGGTGATTCTTCTGAAAAGGCCGCCTGTCGTACTGTACTGGCGTGCAAATTCCAGCCTTCTTCGTAGATGAACAGCAGTCAATACGGATGCAACAACGTCCGCTGAACGGTTGTTGAGGAATCACCGTTGGTAGCCCCTTGGTTCATATTGGCGATCAGTTGCTCAACAGTTACACGGCGATTCATCCGTATGCATCTCTGCAACCGTGGTTCACTCTTGCCATCTATTGTCCGTAGTGCACCGCAATTGCCTCGGCACTGGTTTTGGTAAACCCCATTTTGCCATGCTCGGTGTACTTTAACTGTAATGGTACAGAACAGTTTACAAACTTAGCCGTTTGAGGAATGACCCCACACTTGACTCTTGGACGTCAGATTAAGTCGCTCCGTTTCTGCATTACGACAACGACTGCACTGTTTTCCGCGTCCACTGACATGCTTTACACCCGCTCCACTGCCCACTGCTATTGCTGCCATCTGCCATCTGCGAGCGGTTATTGCAAGTTGAAGTAGAATATAGGGGTCACATTAATTTGACTCGACCTTGTAGATGTAGATGCCAATGCATATGCAGAAGACAATGTTTGTAAACCTCATTTAGTTTTTACCGATCTATACAGAATGTTGAATTGTTGGAATAGCAGCATAGACGTCCGCTAGGAGACGGGGAATGAAAGGGGGGGGGGGGGGAAGGATGGGCTGCAAGGGGGGGCACTTGCCCTCTCCTCTAGTCTGTGCGCAAGCTTTTTATTACACTATTGACCATTAAAATTGCTACACCAAGAAGAAATGCAGATTATAAACGGGTATTCATTGGGCAAATATACAGGGTGTTACAAAAAGGTACGGCCAACATTCAGGAAACATTCCTCACACACAAAGATAGAAAATGTGTTATGTGGACATGTGTCCGGAAACGCTTACTTTCCATGTTAGAGCTCATTTTATTACTTCTCTTCAAATAACATTAATCATGGAATGGAAACACACAGCAACAGAACGTACCAGCGTGACTTCAAACACTTTGTTACAGGAAATGTTCAAAATGTCCTCCGTTAGCGAGGATACATGCATCCACCCTCCGTCGTATGGAATCCCAGATGCGCTCATGCAGCCCTGGAGAATGGCGTATTGTATCACAGCCGTCCACAATACGAGCACGAAGAGTCTCTACATTTGGTACCGGGGTTACGTAGACAAGAACTTTCAAATGCCCCCAGAAATGAAAGTCAAGATGGTTAAGGTCAGGAGAGCGTGGAGGCCATGGAATTGGTCCGCCTCTACCAATCCATCGGTCACCGAATCTGTTGCTGAGAAGTGTACGAACACTTCGACAAAATGTGCAGGAGCTCCATCGTGCATGAACCACATGTTGTGTCGTACTTGTAAAGGCACATGTTCTAGCAGCACAGGTAGAGTATCCCGTATGAAATCATGGCGGTGAATCGACGAAGTACAGTACATTCTGACGAAACTAAAATGAGCTCTAACATGGAAATTAAGCGTTTCCGGGCACATCTCCACATAACATTTTTTCTTTATTTGTGTGTGAGGAATATTTCCTGAAAGTTTGGCCGTACGTTTTTGGTAACACCCTGTATTATACTAGAACTGACATGTGATTACATTGTCACGGAATTTGGTTGCATAGATACTGAGAAATCAGTACCCAGAACAACCACCTCTGGCCGTAATAACGGCCTTCATACGCCTGGGCATTGAGTCAAACAGAGCTTGGATGACGTGTAAATGTACAGCTGCCCATGCAGCTTCAACACGATACCACAGTTCATCAAGAGTAGTGACTGGCGTATTGCGACAAGCCAGTTGGTCAGCCACCATTGACCAGAGGTTTCCAATTGGTGAGATGAGATGATGATGTTTGGTTTGTGGGGCGCTCAACTGCGTGGTTACCAGCGCCCGTACAATTTCCCAACCTTTGCTCAGTCCAATTTCGCCACTTTCCTGGATGATGATGAAATGATGAGGACAACACAAACACCCAGTCATCTCGAGGCAGGTGAAAATCCCTGACCCCGCCGGGAATCGAACCCGGGACCCCGTGCTCGGGAAGCGAGAACGCTACCGCGAGACCACGAGCGGCGGACCCAATTGGTGAGAGATCTGGAGAATGTGCTGGCCGGGGCAGCAGTCGAACATTTTCTGTATCCAGAAAGGCCCGTACAGGACCTGCAACATACAGTCGTGCATTATCCTGCTGAAATGTAGGGTTCCGCAGGGATCGAATGAAGGGTAGAGCCACGGTTCGTAACACATCTGAAATGTAACGTCCACTGTTCAAAGTGCAGTCAATGCGAACAAGAGAAGAACGAGACGTGTAACCAATGGCACCCCATACCATCACGCCGGGTGACACGCCAGTATGGCGATGACGAATACACGCTTCCAATGTGCGTTCACCGCGATGTCACCAAACACGGATGCGACCATCATGATGCTGTAAACAGAACCTGGATTCATCCGAAAAAATGACGTTTTGCCACTCTTGCACCCAGGTACGTCGTTGAGTACACCATCGCAGGCGCTCGTGTTTGTGATGCAGCGTGAAGGGTAACCGCAGCCATGGTCTCCGAAATGATAGTCCATGCTGCTGCAAACGTCGTCGAACTGTTCGCGCAGATGGTTGTTGACTTGCAAACGTCCCCATCTGTTGACTAAGGGATCGATACGTGGCTGCACGATCTGTTACTGCCATGCGGATAAGATGCCTGTCATCTCGACTGCTAGTGATACGAGGCCCTTGGGATCGAGCACGGCGTTCCGTATTACCCTCCTGAACCCACCGATTCCATATTCTGCTAACAGTCATTTGATCTCGACCAACGCGAGCAGCAATGTCGCGATACGATAAACAGCAATCGCGATAGGCTACAATCCGACCTTTATCAAAGTCGGAAACGTGATGGTACGCATTTCTCCTCCTTACACGAGGCATCACAACAACGTTTCACCAGGCAACGCGGGTCAACTGCTGTTTTGTATGAGAAATCGGTTGGAAACTTTCCTCATGTCAGCGCCACCGGCGCCAACCTTGTGTGAATGCTCTGAATAGCTAATCATTTGCATGTCACAGCCTCTTCTTCCTGTCGGATAAATTACGCGTCTGTAGCACGTCATCTTCGTGGTGTAGCAATTTTAATGGCCAGTAGTGTGATTACAGAATTACTTTATGTCGTGGATTTTTATGGTTGTCACATTGTCCTCGGAATATTTTACCTCTTTGTTCACACGACGGTCGCTTCGGTGTTGTTTTGCAGTCAAAATGATAGTTAACCACTACAGAATCGTGCCGAAATGGTATCCTCAATCTTTTCTCTATCACTTCCTCGTACAACGCTTACCGAGATGCAGAAAAGAACACCCGAATTGAAAGGTTCCCAACAGAAAATAAAGATTGTCTGTCAGCCGTCCCCGATTCCTATAAGGACGCCCCGTACACTTTCTGCGCAATAGCATCACAACGCAAATGTACCTCTGTGTCTGTGGACGAAAAAGACGTGCAATAGTCCCCTGAGTCTACATTCAGTTTCGGACGGCAGAGCTATTATACCTGTCGTTGAAAAACAAGGCTAAGATACACTGAAGACGCATCAGTAAAAAAAGGGACAGTACCATTACTACTGTAGAAGAATAGAAAAATGTGAAATTTCAAGATCAAGGTCGAAAAGATTTCCTCTGCAGTTGGTGTGGCTGCACAATTATGCAACAAACTGAAGAGACCAACAGTGCCGCAAAATGATATTGTGCTATGACGACAGCGCACAATAATACGTAATAAACGCAACTGTCGCCTGCCAAACACTGTTACCACATTCCACTGACAGTTGACTCAATTGCAGCAGGCGCTTGCATTAAAGACATGTTCCAAGTTGGACACTTGTAAATGTTTAAAAATGAACGTGTTTTATTTCATTAATCATCGAGTAATGTTTCGATAATGAACGACCACGTTCGAAACTAGTCACCACTAACAAAAATCGTGAGTACAAGTAATAAAGAAAAAAAAATAGTCTATAGTAAGCAAAAAAAGTAGTGTAGAAGGTATCACAGTTGAATAAACCTGATTCTCCACTTGAAGGAGTATTAATGTGGCATTTTTTGCTGCTTATTTTTGTTGATACCCAACAGGGTGTTCTTTATATTTATATATTTTTTTAAATTCTCGATTTTTAATTTTCAGTATCAACAACCTAATGTTAATTAAGTTAATAGAATAATTCTTTGTGAACATCTTCTAGCTTTATTCCAGAATTCGTTGTATATCCTGTATTTAATCACACGATGGCGTAATTTCGAACCTTTCAATCAAAAATGTGGCATCCATATTCGTACTGATAACATAAACAAGTGTGCTTTGTATGTACAGAACAGGCGGTCAAATTGGCCGGCTAAGCCAGCACATTTTTTAATTTTATTAGCAATAGGCTTAAAGGCATAGAAGTGAGTCATTATAATCTGCAGCTACTAAAGTATAATATCAAGTAGTTTAATTATCTTCAAATTAAATATTTTTAGCAATTTTCACAACGTGGAAAAATGACCACTTAGCCCGACATGAGAGGACAATGTGGCCACGTCGTTTTAAACTCAGTAAGGGATAAAAAACTTTTTTAAATAGGAACTAAATATATTTTATTGTAAAACATGATTCGAATTAAATTATTTACACTTTCCACAAATAGAAGTCCAACTGTGTTCCTCAACTCCCATACAGCGTTTGTGGGCCTAGAGGGGGCGCAATTGGCATTAAATCCAGTGCTCTTCTGGCCTTGCATCTGAAAATTTTTCTTCGTGGTACGTGCACTCTCTATCTTCAAAGTTGTCGTAAAAAAGAACTCTTTCAGGATTGGGTTTCCTACTCTTTACACTGTTCTTATCACTGTCTTTCTTCTCGTCAGTTCCTTTCCATTTTCCTTTTTTTTTCTTTTTTTTCTCTTTGTTTATTTGACGCTTCTTGGTCAGTGTTATAAGCACTTGGCTGTAAGTAATGCTGGCCGCGCGGTTCTGGCGCTGCAGTCTGGAACGGCGAGACCGCTACGGTCGCAGGTTCGAATCCTGCCTCGGGCATGGATGTTTGTGATGTCCTTAGGTTAGTTAGGTTTAACTAGTTCTAAGTTCTAGGGGACTAATGACCTCAGCAGTTGAGTCCCACAGTGCTCCGAGCCATTTGAACCATTTTTGTAAGTAATGCTGCGAAGCCCTTCTTTTGAGCTCTGGTTTTACGTTTTGCTCTACAAAGTCTGTGACCGGCGGGCAAAGCAGCCACAAGCCACAGCCGAGATGGCCACTTTGCCCGCATTGACGTCATTGCACCCAAGCCGTATACGATCTAATAGCATGACCGAAATTTCAATAACTAAAGAAGGGTCGTGGAGTCAAGATACGATATTTTCAACACAGTTTCATTAAAAAGACGTACGTCGCATTCCTTTTCGACAATAAATACACAAACTGACCACTTACTTACATCAGGATAACTAAAACCCACAAAAATTGTTGTAACTGAGGATCGGCACAGCAAACAGATTAGACTTTATGGGGTGACTGAACGCTCCAGAGACAATAAGTTAAGGCATTTCCCGCCAATGGCCACTTTACCCAGCTCTCCTCTTTTATTGAAATATGTTTTAAGCTCAGTTATCAAAGTAATTTACCTTCATGATACGAAAGGAATAATTATCAATCATTGGAGAGACAATATTACACTACAAATTTATTTCTTCGAATTTATTTCCTGAATAGTTACATCAAACATCGCAATTTTAGAATCTTGCACCAATTTCTGCTGACACACATGGATGGCAGCAATCTGACGTGTGGCTGGGTGTCCCGAGAAGTCCTCCCCGGGCTTCGTGGACACTGCAACCACAGAATCGTCAAAGCTGCTCTACATCGACTCGTTCCTCTGTGCTAATTTTCCTGCCGACAATGTTCCACAGTATCTTCGTAGAGCGCAAGACCTACAGCGTGTGCACCGGAATGCACAATTCATTGTTGATTTTGCGATAAATCTCGGGTAACGTATCTGGTCGACGAGCTAAGGAATCTCATTCTTAGTCTTGCCCTGATGTTGGAGAGAAACCCATATGTTCTCTTGCCTGTCTACAACTACAGGGCACATCTACCCTCAGCAATCCAGCATGACAGAGGGTTCACTGATGATTATTTATCTCTTTGCACGCTGTATTTAGTCCAACCTTCTCCTGCTGGGCTACGGGAGCATTTCGAACGAGACTGTAGGGCATTCCTAAATTTCTCACTTAATGCTGGTTCTTTAAGCTTTGTAAGTACGTGCTCGCAGGGTATGTAGCATCTACCGTCAAGCAGCTATTATTCTAGCTTTTCAGCACCTCCGTAACGCACTTCAGCGTATCAAACAAACGTGACCATTCGTGTTGCCCTTCTTTGTAGACGTAAGTTCAGTATCCCCTGCTAATCCTGTTTAGTACAGGTCCCACAAACTTCAGCAATATTCTAGGATGGGCCCCATGACTGTCACGTAAGTAGTCTCTTTTGTAGACGGACTGCCTTATTCCAATACCCTGCCAATGGACCGAAGTCTGTCATGTCACTGCCCTACGACTGAACCAACACCCTGCAAATTGATACACTCAGATACCTGAATTTGTTGACTGATTCCAACTGTGATCAATATTGTAATCGTTGGTTTCTGCTTTTTTGTTTTGTGGAGTACACAATTTCATAGCTCTAAACATCTAGTTGCCAAACTTTGCACCTCTCGAAATCTTATCAAGAAGTAACTGTATGTTCGTGCGCTTATTTTCAAATAGTACGCCATTATAGATAACTCTGTCGCCTGGAAAAAGACCGATGTTACTGTTAATACTGCCTTCGAGGTCATCATTGTGCAGGGTCTCAGTACAGTTGGTTGTGACACGCCCGATGTTACTTACACTTCTTTCTAACCCTCTCCATCCGGTGACCCAAGATAATACGCTGCGTCATCTCAACCAAGAAATCCACAATCGGCTCACAAATTCCTGTGATAGACCACGTGATCGAACTTCTGTTAGTAAGCATTGGCATGGTACTGAGTCAATTACCTTTCGGAAGTCAAGAAATGCTCCACCTGCCTGACGGCATTGATACATAGTTTTCAGGGTTCAAATGGCTCTGAGCACTATGGGACTTCACCTCTATGGTCATCAGTCCCCTAGAACTTAGAACTACTTAAACCTAACTAACCTAAGGACATCACACAACACCCAGTCATCACGAGGCAGAGAAAATCCCTGACCCCGTTGGGAAACGAACCCGGGAACCCGGGCGCGGGAAGCGAGAACGCTACCGCACGACCACGAGCTGCGGACAGTTTTCAGGGAGTCGTGAGAGTAAAAATAGCGAGTGTGTTTAGCATGAAGGAGGTTAATCCGTTTGCTTCGCATTATTGTGTTTGAGATCAAAAAACACTCTAACACAAAAAGCGAGTGGGACGCAAATAGGTAAATGTGATGTACGTGTACTGACAAATAAATGATTACAGTTTCAGAAAATCTGGTTGATTTATTCAAGAAAATGAGCGTCACAAAATGAGCAAGTCAATAATGCGTTTTTCCACCTATGTGCCTTATCCAAACAGTTATTCTGCGTGGCATTGATTGAGACCAGCTGTTGGACGTTCTCCCGAGAGATATCGTACCAAATTCTGTTCAGTTGGGCACGTTAGATCGTCAAAATCGCGTGACTGTTGGAAGGCTCTGTCCATAATGCTCTAAACGGTCTCAGTTGGGGAGAGATACAGCGAATTTGCTGGCACAAGTCAGGATTTGGCAAGCACGGAGACAAGCAGTAGAAACTATCGCCGTGCTCGGGCGGGCATTATCTTACTGAAATATAAGCCCAGGATGGTCTGCCACGAAGGGCAACAATTCTTGAAATCCTTTGGTGGGGCTAAATGGTAGTATTACGCCTGGCATCATGGTGTGAGGAGCTAGCGGGTATGATTTCAAGCCATTCCTGATAGTGATTAAGGAAAATCTGATGGCACAACGATACATCACGGACATTCTGCACGATTTACCTCTCATGAGACAGGACCGTGATGCGTTTCAACAGGACAATGCTCGTACATCCTGCGTCCTCATGAGACAGTACCGTGGTGCCAGTTTCAACAGGACAGTGCTCGTCCATGCCTCCAGCTGCGTGACGTTGAGGTAATCCTGTGTCCAGCTGGATCCTCAGATATGCCCCCGATAGAACATATGTGACACCAACGTGGGCGTCAACTAAGTCCTATGGCCAGTATGCAGCATTGCTTAATTTCTAAAACTTTAGGAGCCAGAACGCATCTCTTCAACCATACAACCGCCCACACCACCCCACCGGCCATAAAAATCCAGTTCCGATTTCTTAAAACCTGTGATAAAACTAAAGGTGAGAAATCATTTCTTACAAAAGTGTGTTCTGAAATTTTAGGTTTTCAGAACATAATTTCTTATAATCAAAACAATAAAACACAAACAAAAGGTATTCCCGTTTGCCCCCGTAGCAGTGTCACTTTGCTCCCTAATTCCGCTCGGTACATACCGCCACAAGTCGGTTGGTTTCGTGACTATGACGCCACGTTTCCTACTGCTGTCAACCATAATGTTCGAGCAGTTTCATTGAAGGTGCTCGGTGAACGTCTACTGTTTTAAATTTCCGGAACCAACTTGTTCCCGGGAGTTTAAAAACAAAACAAAATCCCTAGGTGGTCCTAGAACGACGCTCCGTCGCGTTTCGGGCGAAATTAAATGCTGGTCTCCAGGGTATCAAGGACCAAGTTACAACAGTTATTGGCCAGATACTTACATTCCCAACCGAATCAGTGTATGCATCCAGGCCAGATGGGGTGCCACGTCATACTGAAAATTGCGCTCATGCTACCAAGTTCTTTCTATATTTGAGTCGGCAATGTAAACATCTCAAGCGGACAACTTTCATTCCGTTTCCTTCTCTCCTCATTGGTACGAGCCCAGTGGCTCGCTTCGATATATCGATTGTTGGTTGTGGTGTTTGTGGCCATCTTTTTTTAAAAATTCTTTATTCTTGTTATCAGTAATCATACAATATGACCAATCACTTAAAGTAATTAGTGCGTCCTATTCCATACAGTTTTAATTTTAATTGCAGCTATTCTGCAAGTAGTGCTGCTACTTCTAACCCTCTAATGTGCAAGCTGCTACTATCTTTCCTTTCCTATTTTTACTCTACCGAAACTACTGAGATTCTATTACCAGTACACTACCCGCAGCGTTACGGGTCGTGCCAGTATTCATATTATCCTATGTTTACCATATCTCCCCCCCCCCCCCCCCCCTCCTGAGCTAATTCCAGTGGGCGTGCCCCTGAAACTGGGCTGGCCCAAGAAACTTTACCATCGTTGCAGTGTACAACTACTTTTACTATCACCAGTTAAACTACTTCCTACTAAAAACTAATCTAATTCTACAACTAAAACTAAGTGCTGTCGTTTTTCTCAGCTTGTGGCGCACCTTTCCCCTGTTCCATAGCGTAGCGGATTGCGACGGTGACGCTGGTCGGCCAGTCGACGTCCCGGCGGTATGGAATAGGAGCGAATGTACTTCTCCTTCTGTGTCCTACGGATAATTGTTGACCCTCAGAAATTCCTGTAAGATCTTGAATGATACCTCGTTAGCCAGGTTGCCAAGTATCAGAAAAATGTCTTCTTGCCGTATCAGGTTGTATGTGTCGAAGTTAGGTAGTTGTCGACTGAATCCGGTTGCCACGTCCATCATATATGGGACACTCATAGACTTCGTGGTCAGGAGTAGTGTGTTCCATCGTTCCATAGTCACAGAAAGGCGTAGCCTGCTTCCCAAAGCGACAGAGGTATGTCGGATATGGTTCAACCCTCGTGAGAAAGTGCAAAAATCCTCTACTTGGTTTGAAATGCTTTAACTGTAACCGCTCTCCAATACTGCTCAGCAGTTGATAGCTCCTACAACCCGTTTTTTCAGCCTACCACACGATACCTGCTCGAACTCTTCCCCCCGCTTTTTAATCACAATTTTATTCCTGACCTCAACACCCAGAATTTCTGTCGTCATCTCAAATTTCCCCTTTTTGACCCAATACCACGCTGCCTGATCCCTTATCTTGATATCCCTTTAACACCAACAAGACTCCGCCCGGACAAGCGCTGTATGCCCCCACAGAACGTAGTAACGTGTTCCGTTGCACCCTTCCCACTGCCACGGCAAGCACAATCCTTGCACACCTGTGTGCCCAGACTCCTGAACCGTAACCCAATTTGAAGAACGCTCTTGTGATACAATTAAGTCTGCTAGTAGATGAAACCTCTAGTGCCCAATCTCAATGAGGTTGCTGCGCACCTCCAGTGACCTTTGGGTTACTGTTTCTATGTACGTGGCAAAATTCCATTTTTCGTCTATGATGACCTCCGAGTATCGGGCCTCGCGACGCAGAAGAAGTGCGTGAGATATCAGTCCTCAATGTCGGGTTCCCAACTAGCTGACCTTTCAGAAGTAAGTTGTTGTTGTTGTTGTCATCAGCCCTGAGATTGGTTTGATGCAGCTCTCCATGCTACTCTATCATGTACAAGCTTCTTCATCTCCCAGTACCTACTGCAACCTACATCCTTCTGAATCTGCTTAGTGTATTCATCTCTTGGTCTCCGTCTACAATTTTTACCCTCCTCACTACCCTCCAATACTAAATTGGTGATCCCTTGAGGCCTCAGAACATGCCCTACCAACCGATCCCTTCTTCTAGTAAAGATGTGCCACAAACTCCTCTTCTCCCCAATTCTATTCAATACCTCCTCAGTAGTTATGTGATCTACCCTTCTCATCTTCAGCATTCTTCCGTAGCACCACATTTTGAAGGCTTCTATTCTCTTCTTCTCCAAACTATTTACCGTCTATGTTTCACTTCCATACATGGCTACACTCCATATAAATACTTTCAGAAACGACTTCCTGACACTTAAATCTCTACTCGATGTTAACAAATTTCTCTTCTTCAGAAATGCTTTCCTTGCGATTGCCAGTCTACATTTTATATCCTCTCTAGTTCGACCATCATCAGTTATTTTGCTCCCCAAATACCAAAACTCCGTTACTATGTTGAGCGTCTTATATCCTAATCTAATTCCCTCAGCTTCACCCGAGGTAACTCGACTACATTCCATTATCCTCATTTTGCTTTTGTTGATGTTCATATCCTCCTTTCAAGACATTGTCCATTCCATTCAACTGCTCTTCCAAGTCCTTTGCTGTCTCTGACAGATTTACAATGTCATCGGCGAACCTGAAAGTTTTTATTTCTTCTCCATGGATTTTAATACCTACTCCAAATTTTTCTTTTGTTTCCTTCACTGCTTGCTGAATATACAGATTGAATAACATGGGGGATAAGCTACAACCCTGTCTCCTCCCTTCCCAACCACTGCTTCCCTTTCATGCTCTTGGCCTCTTATAACTGCCATCTGGTTTCTGTACAAACTGTAAATAGCGTTTCGCTTTCTGTATTTTAGCCCTGCCACCTTCAGAATTTGAAAGAGTATTCCAGTCAACATCGTCAAAAGCTTTCTCTAAGGCTACAAATACTGGAAACGTAGGTTTCCCTTTCCTTAATCTTTCTTCTAAGATAAGTCGTAGGATCAGTATTGCCTCACGTGTTCCAATATTTCTACGGAATCCAAACTGATCTTCCCCGAGGTCGGCTTCTACCAGTGTTTCCATTCTTCTGCGAAGAATTCGCGTTAGTATTTTGCAGCTGTGACTTATTAAACTGATAGTTCGGTAATTTTCATATCTGTCAATACCAGCTTTCTTTGGGATTGGAATTATTACATTATTCTTGAAGTCTGAGGGTATTTCACCTGTCTCATATATCTTGCTCACCAGATGGTAGAGTTTTGTCAGGACTGGCTCTCCCAAGGCTGTCAGTAGTTCTAATGGAATGTTTTCTACTCCCGTGGCCTTCTTTCGACTCAGGTCTTTCAGTGCTTGTCAAACCCTTCACGCAGTATCGTATCTCCCATTTCAACTTCATCCTCTTCCATTTCCATAACATTGTCCTCAAGTATATCGCCCTTGCATAGATCCTCTAGATACTCCTTCCGCCTTTCTGCTTTCCCTTGTTTGCTTAGGACTTGATATTCACACAAGTGGTTCTCTTTTCTCCAAAGACCTCATTAATTTTCCTGTAGGCAGTATCTATCTTACCCCTAGTGAGATAAGCCTCTACATCTTTACATTTGTCCTCTAGCCATCCCTGCTTAGTCATTTTGCACTTCCTGTCGATCTCATTTTTGAGACGTTTGTATTCCTTTTTCCCTGCTTCATTTACTGCGTTTTGTATTTTCTCCTTTCATCAATTAAATTCAATATTTCTTCTGTTACCCAAGGATTTCTACTAGCCCTCGTCTTTTTACTTACTTGATCCTCAGCTGCCTACACTACTTCATCCCTCAAAGCTATCCATTCTTCTTCTACTGTATTTCTTTCCCCCCATTCCTGTCAACTATTCCCTTATGCTCTCCCTGAACCTTTGTACAACCTCTGCTTTAGTCAGTTTATCCAGGTCCCATCTCCCTAACTTCCAACCTTTCTGCAGTTTCTTCAGTTTTAATCTACAGTTCATAACCAATAGATTGCGGTCAGATTCCACTTCTGCCCCTGGAAATGTCTTACAATTTAAAACCTGGTTCCTAAATCTCTGCCTTACCATTGTATAATTAAGTATGTCGAATTATTGGTGGCGTCTTCGCCCGAGCGCGCCTCTGCGGCGCGACAGCGGCGCCCCAATACTTGGAAGGTGGGCTTCAATCAGTAAGGGGTCGGAAGAAGCGTCGCTGCGTGAACGAAAGTGGCCACGGAGCGCAGCGCTGTCCCTTGGAGAAGCCGTGAGCCTGCTGGGTCAGGCGGGTGTTTTGAACAGCCAGCGGTGTTACGCGCAAGAAACGCGGCGGTAACTGAGCCGCGCCCGCTGTGTGTGGATGCCGGACTATGTCTCGGGAAGTAAGGCCACGAGCGACAGCCTGAAACGTGGATTTGCTGAAATGCCCTTTCGGATGCGAACGGTCGGTTCCTGTTGGAAAAAAGAAGTAAAAAGCCTGGTGAGCTATTTAAAACTCTGTTTTATGTAGTGAACTCTTGGTGTCTCGTTGTGGACGTGAATTGAAATTTTGACCTTTGTATGAGACTTGCAGTCGTTTACTTATTTGCACTTATTGTGTGCTGGGCTGCAATGTGTTCTATCAGAATAGGTCAAAGGTGTGTCTACTCTAAATTGTACTATTCCCGAATGAATTCGTGAGTTTAAATTACTATTCTGCTTGTATAAATTGATGCTACGGTACAGGCCGTAACGGCCGTCTTATTGTGGATCATTTTTAGGAATATTTAAATTTAGAAATCTTTCCTTATTAACTGTATAAGCAGCCTTAAGTAAGCATATTGATTAAGCTTTTTGGCAGCTTATTATATCGTGTGTTCATGATTGTCAGTAAACTACTACGTGAGTATTGAGCATCGTGTTGCATCTAGATTTCTAGAGGTCTACTGTTTACCCCTACCTAACGGCCATTAGATGCAGGCCCATTTATTCTAATTGGTTATTAGTAGTAACAGTTCCTTGAAAATTATCCCAAGCTGTAATTGTAATTTTGGTGCTAGTTGGAGAAATATTAAGGCCACGTCTTGAAGCCCATCACTGTCTGGCGTTTTAGGAAATGATGTCTTGAATGCTTTGTATTTATATTTGAGTCAGTTTTATTGTGGCTAATGACAAATCTTAAAAGGCCTCCTGTAGGATTAAAAACTGCTAGTTGAGTTTGACCCTCTTACTATCACGCCACTCTCTGGGCCCCTTCTAACGTCGCATTGCTTGTGTGTTAATTGGCCTGTAACTACGTGTTCTAACTTTAGTTTCATTTTTTTTATAGATTTCGATACTGCTCTGTTTGGTCTGGCCGGTTATTAACTTTCCACGCCGCGCGGACCCGGCTGTTGTTTTCCGGTCAGTTGCGTCGGCGTCCCCTCTGGCTGCAGCGTCCCTGCAGCTTCAAATAGAGCTGGTCAACTAAGCAATTTGTTTAAATGTTCTATTATTGCTGTATTTTACTGAGATTTGTTAACTTTGATCGTGGATACTTTTACCAAGCCACTTCACTCAGTTGTTTGTTAAGACTTAAAAACTTTCATTTGTTGATGAGCTAGCAACTGATTTAAACCTAAGCTTTTAAGATTCTGATTTTTTTTTAATCCCTAAATTCATTGTCTTAACAGCTGCAAACAATATTTTTTTAATTTCCAATAGAAGCTTCTACCATTTATGAGAAATAATACAAACAATTGTATTAAGAAACTTCCTGGCAGATTAAAACTGTGTGCCCGACCGAGACTCGAACTCGGGACCTTTGCCTTTCGCGGGCAAGTGGTCTACCATCTGAGCTACCGAAGCACGACTCACGCCCGGTACTCACAGCTTTACTTCTGCCAGTATCTCGTCTCCTACCTTCCAAACTTTACAGAAGCTCTCCTGCGAACCTTGCAGAACTAGCACTCCTGAAAGAAAGGATATAGCGGGACATGGCTTAGCCAGGCATGGCTGCCAGGAAGTTTCATATCAGCGCACACTCCGCTGCAGAGTGAAAATCTCATTCTGGAATTGTATTAAGATTTTCTTGCAGTAATCGACACTCTAACCTGACTGACTCACCAAGTTGTAGTTGTTAAATGTCATGTCCCACTTTGCTATAGCTTTCATTAAATAAAATGTATTTGTGTGAACTGTGAATGATGCTGTTGTTGTTGTTACCCTCCTGGTCCGCCATTCCACCCCACAACCGAGTGTGCTGATTACTAAAGTTTTTAAAGGAATGCAATGCTGTGCTTCACGTTTTTTGTCAGACCGTGCAGTTACCTAAAACTTCTCGCAGGGTAATTTTGGCGTGGCTCCCAACTACTGTGCTGAACCTCGTCGGATTCGGAGTGTCGCTAGGTTAGGCCACTCCTTGTTGGATGCCGGACAGCTGTTCATTCAAGGTGTATGTATACGCTGCAGGGTCGCTCCTCAAAGAGCCGACCGTTAGCTGCACCTGTTCAGCTAACGTCAGGCTGCGTCTTGCTGGCACCCCGCCAGCACACGGGTGGCCCAGAAGGAGCAGCTGCTGCTGCTTTGGCTCCATTCAGCCTGGCGCTGCTTCTGGAAGCCAGCAGCTAAGAACAGCATGCCTCACTGACCCAAGGTTTCAGATCGGGAGAAAATAAACCTGTAACTCTAGTCAGGACGTACTATCCGTTCCGGCCGGTATTTTTTATTCTGTCTTACTTCCTTATTAGCGTTCCTCCTGTTTCCTTTGACGATAAAATTGGGCCGGCCGGAGAGGCCGAGCGGTTCTGTGCGCTTCAGTCTGGAACCGCGCGACCGATACGGTCGCAGGTTGGAATCCTGCCTCGGGCATCGATGTGTGTGATGTCCTTAGGTTAGTTAGGATTAAGTAGTTCTAAGTTCTAGGGGACTGATGACCTCAGCTTTACAACTATTCACATAATTTCGCCTGTGAGAACAAAATTTGTTTAATAAAACCAGCGAAAAATGGCCCTATCGGAGCACAAAAAAGGCAAGTATGCTCCTGTTTAAAAGACTAACTGAAAAATGGCGTACCAACTGCCTCATTCTACCTCCCTCATAAACAGTTTCCAAAAAAATTTGGTATGCGAATATGTGCGCGCCCTTTTAAAAATTCAACTCACCTTTCATTCCAGTCTCTCCTAACTGTAAATCAATCACATCCACTAGTCCAGCGCTGTACGTCGCTCATTCCCGTCCACTCCCGCTTACCTATTCTCATTCACTCATTCTGCCCAACTCATTGTCATGATCTCTTTGTGTCTCTCTGACATTGTCTCCTGTCTCACAGCTACAATTTCCTTAGTTTTGTCCTACTATTATTGTGTCCTCTCAATGTCACCGTCTCAATCTTGTTCTCTCTTGCTGCTGCTATCTCATTTACTCTTTCCCACTGCTGCTTTATCTTCTCACAGGCATTATCTCTACATCGTTGTCGTTAGCACTGGCTCTCACCCATTCCACTTTCTCCTTATCTTCATTCCTCTTCTTCACACTTTTCTTCGCTCTTTCTCTACCACAACCACTGTCTACTATCTTGCATACTTATTACGTTTCCTTCTATTTCCCAGTGCCACTGTCTCCTTCTCTCTCAGCGAATATGTTGGCATCCAAAAGTTTATGGAAAAATTTTTGTAGGTTCTGAGGAAGGTACAATGAGGGAGCTGATACCCCCACTTTTCAGTCAGTGTTCTAATAAACGGGATTATATTCGACTTTTCCGCTGGCTCCTTTCTTTTCGCTGCCACAGGAGGGCATGTCACGTATATGAAAAGAACTTTATGAGTCAGCAAAATTTTGATAGTTTACTAACGTGACAATGAAACAACGCAGAACTAATTGTACATCTCAGACTGGATTTTACGTGCACAAAAATTTTGCGTGTGCTTCAGTATTACAAGGGGTTCACAGAATTCTTCTGATGGTAACAGAGACACGTCTCAAAATATTTCTCCGTCTTACGATTTACTAAACCACGTTTTCGCCTTACACGGTTGTGCTGTTGTCTGGGACGTTTCGGAGAAATGGTATCTGAGCTCCACGGGGCAGCCGACGGAACGGCAAAAAAGGTTCAAACGGCTCTGAACACTATGAGACTTTATATCTGAGATCATCAGGCCCCTAGATTCTAGCGTAAAGTCCTGGCGGACGCTTCGATAGGCTTGCTCGACTATTAAGTCAGCACTTGTTTGCAGTCACTATCGGGAATTGGCGAGAAGGAACGGTACAATGGCCTAGGCTGACAGAGTAGAGTAATGGGCGTCTAGACGAATTTGATGTACGGCCACACGTAACTGGCGAAAGCTTCGTTTACTGGCGAGTTCTGGCATAGCGGAGCGGTCGCTTGTCTGGGCGTGGGGCGGAACAGAATTTGGAGGGTTGGTTCCTGACCGCCGCAGGAGTCGGTCGCGTACTTTGCCGCTCTTGCTGCAGACCGATTTCATTCGCAGTTTCAGCTGTCCGGCCATTCTGACAAACAATTAGTTATTTTTCGCGCTCACGCTTCAATCGATCTCCAAGGCAGAGCCCCATTTCCATGCAACACAATCGACCACGAGTAACAGCCATCGTCAGCACGCCGCCTTGCGCCGTACTGTCCGTAATAAACGCAGCTCCCTCCGGCCTGTAGGGTTTCAGTTTTTCGGCCGCCAAAATTCGAATTGAGCTTTCTCAGCGGTAGCATCCGTAGAACACTTTGCCTTCTTGGTGGTATCGTAGTATTGCATCCGATTACCCCCTGTTTATCGATATTCGATTTTTTTTTTTTTTTGTCATCAGTCTTGTGACTGTTTTGATGCGGCCCGACACGAATTCCTCTCCTGTGCCATGCTCTTCATCTCAGAGTAGCACTTGCAACCTACGTCCTCAATTATTTGCTGGATGTATTCCAATCTCTGTCTTCCTCTACAGTTTTTGCCCTCTACAGCTCCCTCTAGTACCATGGAAGTCATTCGCTCATGTCTTAACAGATGTCCTATCATCCTGTCCCTTCTCCTTATCAGTGTTTTTCACATATTCCTTTCCTCTCCGAGTCTGCACATAACCTCCTCATTCCTTACCGTATTAGTCCACCTTATTTCCAACATTCGTCTGTAGCACCAAATCTCAAATGCTTCGATTCTATTTTGTTCCGGTTTTCCCACAGTCCATGTTTCACTACCATACAATGCTGGAAATTTCTTCCTCAGATTAAGTCCGATATTTGATACTAATAGATTTCTCTTGGTCAGGAATGCCCTTTTTGCCATTGCTAGTCTGCTTTTGATGTTCTCCTTTCTCCGTCCGTCATTGGTTCTTTTACTGCCTAGCTAGCAGAATTCCTTAACTTCTTTGACTTCGTGACCATCAATCCTGATGTTAAGTTTCTCGCTGTTTTCATTTCTACTGCTTCTCATTACCATTGTCTTTCTTCAATTTACTCTCAATCCATACTGTGTACTCATTAGACTGTTCATTCCGTTCAGCAGATCATGTAATTCTTCTTCACTCTCACTCAGGATAGCAATGTCATCAGCGAATCGTATCATTGATATCCTTTTACCTTGAATTTTAATTCCACTCCTGAATCTTTCTTTTATTTCCATCATTGCTTCCTCAATGCACAGATTGAACAGTAAGGGCGAAAGGCTACATCCTGTCGTACACCATTTTTAATACGAGCACTTCGTTCTTGGTCGTCCACTCTCATTATGGCTGTTCCCCATGCTGTGTTGACCCATCTCTCCCTATAGCTTACCCCTACTTTTTTGAGAATTTCGAACATCTTGCACCATTTTACACTTTCGAACCCATTTTTCATGTACACACATCCCATGAACGTGTCTTGATTTTTCTTTAGTCTTTTTTCATTACTAACTGCAACGTCATAATTCTCTGACTGGTGCCTTTGCCGTTCCTAAAGCCAAACTATTCGTCATTTAGTGCATCCTCAATTTTCTTTTCCATTCTTCCGTATGTTATTCTTGTAAGTGACTTGGATGCATGAGCTGTTAAGCTGACTGTGCAGGTTTTCTCGCACTTGTCAGCTCTTGCCGTCTTCGGAATTGTGTGGATAATGCTTTTCCAAAAATCAGATGGTATGTCACCAGACACCTACATTCTAAACACCAACGTGAATAGTCGTTTTTTTGCCACTTCCCCCAATTATTTCAGAAATTCTGATGGAATGTTATGTATCCCTACTGTCTTATTTCATCTTAAGTCCTTCAAAGCTCTTTTAAATTCTGATTCTGATTCTAAATCAATTTCTGTTTCTTCTTCTATCACACCAGACTAATCTTCCACCTCATAGAGGCTTTCTATCTATTCTTTCCATCTATCCGCTCTCTCCTCTGCATTTAACAGTGGAATTCCCGTTCGACTCTCAATGTTATCATCCTTGCTTTTAATGTCACCGGAGGTTATTTTGACTTTCCTGTATGCTGAGTCTGTCCTTCCGACAATCATATCTTTCTCGATGTCTTCACATTTTTCCTGCAGCCATTTCGTCTTAGTTTCCCTACACTTCCTATTTATTTCATTCCTCAGCGACTTGTATTTCTCTATTCCTGAGTTTCCTGGAACATTTTTGTACTTCCTCCTTTATTCGATCAATCTGTTACCCATGGGTTCTTCGCTGTTACCTTCTTTGTACCTACGTTTTCCTTCCCAACTTCTCTGATGGCCCTTTCTAGAGATGTCCATTCCTCTTCAACTGTATGCCTACTGAGCTATTCCTTATTGCTATCTCTATAGCCTTAGAGAACTTCATGCTTATCTCGTCGTTCCTTAGTACTTCCGTATCCCACTTCTTTGCGTATTGATTCTTCCTGACTAATGTCTTAAACTTCAGCCTACTCTTCATCATTACTACATTGTGATCTGAATCTATGTCTGCTCCTGGGTACGCCTTCCAATCCAGTATCTGATTGCGGATTCTCTGTCTGAACATTATGCAATCTAACTGAAATCTTCCCGTATCACCCGGTCTTTCTCAAATATACCTCCTCTTGTGATCCTTGAACAGAGTATTAGCTATTACTAGCTGAAACTTATTACAGAAGTCAATTAGTCCCTCTCCTCTCTCATTCCTCATCCCAATCCCCTGTTCTCCTGTAACCTTTTCTTCTACTCCCCCTACAACTGCATTCCAGTCCCCCGTGACTGTTAGATTTTCAACCCCCTTTACATGCTTTATTACCATTTCAATATCCTCCAACACTTTCTCTATCTCTTCATCTTCAGCTTGCGACGTCGGCATGCATACCTGAACTGTCGTTGTCAGTGTTGGTTTGCTGTCGATTCTGATAAGAACAACCCTATCACTGCAATGTTCACCGTAACACACTCTCTGCCCTACCTTCCTATTCATAACGAATCCTACTCCCGTTACAACATTTTCTGCTGCTGTTGATATTACCCTATACTCATCTGACCAGAAATCCTTGTCTTATTTCCGCTTCACTTCACTAACCCCTACTATACCTAGATTGAGCCTTTGCATTTCCCTTTTCAGATTTTCTAGTATACCTACCACGTTCAAGCTTCTGGCATTCCACGCCCCGATTCGTAGAACGTTATCCTTCCGTTGATTATTCAATCTTTTTCTCAAGGTCACCTCCCCATTGGCGGTCCTCTCCCAGAGATACGAATTGGGGACTATTCCAGAATCTTTTGCGAGTGGAAAGACCATCATTACACCTCTTTAATTACAGGCCACATGTCCTGTGGATACACGTTACGTGTCTTCAAGGCAGTGGTTTCCATTGCCTTCTGCATCCTCATGCCGTTGATCATTGCTGATTCTTCCGCCGTTAGGGGCAGTTTCACACCCCTAGGACAAGAGTGTGTCCTGAACCTCTGTCCGCTCCTCCGCCCTCTTTGACAAGGCCGTTGACAGAATGCGGATTACGCACTCGATATTATACAGTTCACCTGTTCTCTTTGCTTCCGCTTCTCATAGTAGAGAAGCACGATACATTTAGTTTCGTGTCGTTCGTACTAGGTTCTCGCCAACATCTCTATCAAGTGAGGACTATTTATATGTTGGGTGTACATTAATATACACGATTGTTCCTTGTACAAATTCGTGATCGATTTTTTGTTCCATTTAAAGAAATAAATGTATTGTACATTTTTAGGACGGAGTTTATCTGTTAAACGGTAACATTTAACAGCATCCTTTCCCATCATTTTTTGGAGGGGACCTTTGATCAATTAATCTAATGAATAAATTATAGGAGAGGATAGCCATCCCACGTAGGATTTATATCAGGTCCATTATAAGATCGTATTAGACACATTGTGCAGATTGAATGTAAGACAACTTGGATGTGATTTGCGTAACATCGTGATTCTGCACCCTAACATTCGTATCAGTTAAGGGTTTCAACATAACAGACACTCGGCTAGTTTCCAATCAGAACATCCAAACTCAAGCTAACCCACCTTTCTTCAATTAAAATTAGTAATTCCAACAAAATTATGGTCAAGAAAACCTTCAGTGAAGTTGAGGAATAGAATGCTTATTCAGTATTCAAGAAAGGTTATACAATGCAAAACGTGGCAAATCTGGAGAATGTTCCTGCCGAAGAAATGTAGGATCTTCTGTCTATGTTTGCTTACATGGATAAGAAATACCACATGTTTTACAGAAACTTTTGTTAATGAGCCAGTTTAATTGAGCAGTCAATTGCAATTAACTTTCAAAACACTTAACTTTTCCTTTGTTATATTTGTTATTTTGAAAGTTTGCCTTTTCAGTACTAGTTATATTTGCATTTGTGATCAAATAAAACCATTATTAACGGTATTTCCTGAAAAAAAAAGTCACCTGGTACTTACCCCATTTCCCACAACCACTCCTCAAATGTTTTGTTCAGGACTGTATGTAGTGAGAGAGGACAATATTATGGAAATGGAAGAGGATGTAGATGAAGATGAAATGGGAGATACGATACTGCGTGAAGAGTTTGACAGAGCACTGAAAGACCTGAGTCGAAACAAGGCCCCCGGAGTAGACAACATTCCATTGGAACTACTGACGGCCTTGGGAGAGCCAGTCCTGACAAAACTCTACCATCTGGTGAGCAAGATGTATGAAACAGCCGAAATACCCTCAGACTTCAAGAAGAATATAATAATTCCAATCCCAAAGAAAGCAGGTGTTGACAGATGTGAAAATTACCGAACAATCAGTTTAATAAGCCACAGCTGCAAAATACTAACACGAATTCTTTACAGACGAATGGAAAAACTAGTAGAAGCCGACCTCGGGGAAGATCAGTTTGGATTCCGTAGAAACACTGGAACACGTGAGGCAATACTGACCTTACGACTTATCTTAGAAGAAAGATTAAGGAAAGGCAAACCTACGTTTCTAGCATTTGTAGACTTAGAGAAAGCTTTTGACAATGTTGACTGGAATACTCTCTTTCAAATTCTAAAGGTGGCAGGGGTAAAATACAGGGAGCGAAAGGCTATTTACAATTTGTACAGAAACCAGATGGCAGTTATAAGAGTCGAGGGGCATGAAAGGGAAGCAGTGGTTGGGAAGGGAGTAAGACAGGGTTGTAGCCTCTCCCCGATGTTATTCAATCTGTATATTGAGCAAGCAGTAAAGGAAACAGAAAGAAAAATTCGGTGTAGGTATTAAAATCCATGGAGAAGAAATCTAAACTTTGAGGTTCGCCGATGACATTTTAATTCTGTCAGAGACAGCAAAGGACTTGGAAGAGCAGTTGAACAGAATGGAAGGTGTCTTGAAGGGAGGATATAAGATGAACATCAGCAAAAGCAAAACGAGGTTAATGGAATGTAGTCGAATTAAGTCGGGTGATGTTGAGGGTATTAGATTAGGAAATGAGACACTTAAAGCAGTAGAGGAGTTTTGCTATTTGGGGAGCAAAATAACTGATGATGGTCGAAGTAGAGAGGATATAAAATGTAGACTGGCAATGGCAAGGAAAGCGTTTCTGAAGAAGAGAGATTTGTTAACATCGAGTATAGATTTAAGTGTCAGGAAGTCATTTCTGAAAGTATTTGTATGGAGTGTAGCCATGTATGGAAGTGAAACATGGACGGTAAATAGTTTGGACAAGAAGATTATAGAAGCTTTCGAAATGTGGTGCTACAGAAGAATGCTGAAGATTAGATGGGTAGATCACATAACTAATGAGAAAGTATTGAATAGGACTGGGGAGAAGAGAAGTGTGTGGCACAACTTGACAAGAAGAAGGGATGGGTTGGTAGGACATGTTCTGAGGCATCAAGGGATCACCAATTTAGTATTGGAGGGCAGCGTGGAGGGTAAAAATCGTAGGGGGAGACCAAGAGATGAATATACTAAGCAGATTCAGAAGGATGTAGGTTGCAGTAGGTACTGGGAGATGAAGAAGCTTGCACAGGATAGAGTAGCATGGAGAGCTGCATCAAACCAGTCTCGGGACTGAAGACCAAAACAACATGTAGTGAGAGCGAACACAAGCTGCACGACTCTACAAGTATAATTCTTGTGATAAATGACACATGTTTTGGTATTCCTATAAAAATATTTGAATACCCATTGCCAACAGCCAAGCATTTGTAGCGCTCCTCATCGCAGTCAAGGTGAATGTTATCAACGCACGTACGATCGTGTGATATCTTCCGCGGAAAGGACACAAGCTGTGTGGAAAGAACTGTCGTGATGTATACCTGAAGTGTGTATGTCCACCAGCAATGCCTGCATGAAAGGGGTGGCTGTTGCAATCAGTCCATGCCATCACACTTCTCGCAATTATGACGAATGGAGACATTGTAGCGCATCTTTGTAATTGATATAGCTGAAAGTTCATGTCACTACGTAACAGCAGATTCTTACGTCTATCCTGAAACTGCTGACACCCCTTGGAGCCATATGATCCAACCTCAGGTTCAGTCCACAAGCTCTGTATAAATTTCAGTACTATGTGGCTATCATTGAGGGCAACTGCCCTTGCCGGTTTGACATCATCTTACATCCAGTAGTTTTGAAAAGCAGAAGATAGATAGCGCCAGAACTGAAGATTTACGGGTGGTTCGTGAGTCATGCCTGGATAGCTCACTCAGCCGGGGCACTGGCATAAAAAAGTTTCGGGTTCGAGTACAGGTCCGGCATACTTTAACATTTCTGGCAGTACTTTGCAGCCACAATTACTGTGGTGTCAAAAAGAGCATCCTACGAGATGCAGCAGGCAGCTGATTTCATTAGAAAGGATTGTCCAGTGTATGCGCTATGCGTCTTGTTTTGCACTCAACACTACAATTCGCTGGGCGCCTTCATTTAGCTGACATGGCATTATTGCAGTTGTTTTTCGCTGTCAGTGGTCTTCATGAAATTAGGCAAATCAAGGTCATCTCACCATCTTACAGTATTGCCACTTAGTGAGAATTTCAAATACTGTAAAAATTTAAAAATAGTCATACATCTCTGTTTTTAATCTAAAATATAATGCAGTACTTTCTGAACGAAAATTATTGCCAGTTACTACGAAAAAAATAAAAACTAACGACATAAGAAATTTCAAGAAAAATATTTTTTGTTATTTGAACTATGGAAACAGCATATGTGGACTGAAAAAATGTATGAACATATTCAAAGTTTATAGATACATACAATACGTATTTATCGAGGAAACAAACATATTCTGAGATAAAAAATAAAATGCCATAATAGGTGAGAAATCCATAAAAAATGTCGTCCCTGATGAATTTCCATTCTCCTGACCTCGTAAGAACATCCAGCGACAAAATTGAAAAGAAAATTATAAAATTAATGCAGGTAACATCTGACACATCGTTACTCTATCGTGTCAACTATGAACAAGATTTACTTTCGAGCTACTCTGTGCACGGCAGCACGCAAGATCTATCAAGCCGCTACCAGGATTCTTGTTCCGGCAGCTCGCCTTAATATGACCGAAAATACGTGCTGCAGCCTGAAGGGATTATAGTAACAGCTATGACAAGCTCTTCATCACAACACCCATCAGCCAACATACCGTTATTCGCGATGTGACAATGTCTGCAGATATTTCCGAGTAACCATTTCCGTTGGAGTTGTGCCAAATATATTTGTTCATATGGCTCTACGAAACTAAAGTTTTGTCCAGATAAATGACAGGCCTACTGTCCTCCATGTACAACAGGTGCGTAATCCGCAAAAATGAAGCTTTCTAGATGGCAACATCCCTTCATTCCATACAAAATTTGCGTCCTCGTCGCATTTTATGGGCCTAAACCCAATGTCATTTACTAGGAGAAGCCTTCATACTCATTTTTGTATTGTAGTTAGGCAGAATCACTCAAAACAATAAATGAAAAGCAGAACGAGTTCATAGAACTAAGCGAAATACGCGGAAGTATCGATATGTGATAACACACTAGGCAATACTGTAGGGCAAGGGACACAGCAGTGATCGGCAACCTTGAGCAGTTTACTTTTGTGACGGCGACTAAAGTCCGGTGCTGTTTGCGTACCAGTACTTGTAACTTATAATTTGATTTCTTGTTATTTGCTAAAATAACGTCAAATGGGAATTTACGAAATCTGTCAGATGATAGAAATTATCCATAATGTAGTTAAAAACTGTTCAAAATGCCCTGCACATTCTTTTACATAAGCATGAGCTCACTGGATCATGGATTGGATTGGACTGGATTGTTTGGGGGAAGAGACCAAACAGCGAGGTCATCGGTCTCATCGGATTAGGGAAGGATGGGGAAGGAAGTCGGCCGTGCCCTTTCAAAGGAACCATCCCAGCATTTGCCTGAAGCGATTTAGGGAAATCACGGAAAACCCAAATCAGGATGGCCGGACGCGGGATTGAACCGTCGTCCTCCCGAACTGGATCATGGAAAGCGTCACTGTTTCCAGACACACACACACACACACACACACACACACACACACACACACCACTTTCGCATGTTTCCACGGCACGCTCAGCTCATTAAGCACATCTGCTTATGGAACATTCATTGTGTCAGGCAGTTATTTGAGATGACCACACTGCAAACAGTTTTCTTCCTTATGTATCCCTCTGTAATGCGTCTCAAACACTGTTACTTCACTTTATTTTGGACCTACATGTATGAGGGCACGGAATTTCCTATTACCCAAGTATTTTCTGTAGAATATTAACACTTCATCAGCAGGACGCCTTTTATCGGTACTTTAGCTGACAAACCCAGCGTTGTCGGATATTTATTTTCCCAATTTTCTATTAGAAATGAAAACAGAGAATAAATAGTGTTGCTAGTGTAATAATTTCATCTCTATACATTCATGAAAACACCTTTGAAATTACAAAACAGTCGAGCAAAGAAACATGCATAATGTAGATCTGCAAATGTTTAAGTACCATATCCCGGACAATTTCTTTCTGCTGGGCGCAGCTGCTTCGTCTGTCTATAACGCGATTTTGTGAATCTCTACGGCAACGCCTCTTCATAGCTCTGTAGACGACTATAGTTTTCGCCTATAGACGTTTGCGCTTCGCATTTGAAAGCTATCAACAGTGCTGCCAAGTGTCGGGGATTTCCTTCAGTTGACTCGACTGAAGGAGCGTCTCAGTACTTAAGAATAAAAATGCACTGAAACTTCATTCATGATAAGCATTTTTTCACGCATCTCAATGTTTATGACGTCACATCTCTTGAATTATGAGCCGGTCGCGGTGGTCTAGCGGTTCAGGCGCTCAGTCCGGAACCGTGCGACTACTACGGTCGCAGGTTCGAATCCTGCCTCGGGCATGGATGTGTGTGACGTCCTTAGGTTTGTTAGGTTTAAGTAGTTCTAAGTTCTAGGGGACTGATGACCACAGATGTTAAGTCCCATAGTGCTCGGAGCCATTTGAATTATGTGTCGTACAAAGACATATTTCTGTAGTACACTCAGCGGCCAATAAGGACACTGTCAGCAAAATACACTACTGGCCAATAAAATTGCTGCACCACGAAGAAATGCAGATGATAAACGGGTATTCATTGGACAAATATAGTATACTAGAACTGACATGTGATTACATTTTCACACAATTTGGGTGCATAGATCCTGAGAAATCAGTACCCAGAACAGCCACCTCTGGCCGTAATAACGGCCTTGATACGCCTGGGCATTGAGTCAAACAGAGCTTGGATGACGAGTACAGGTACAGCTGCCCATGCAACTTCAACACGATACCACAGTTCATCAAGAGTAGTGACTGGCGTATTGGGACGAGCCAGGTGCTCGGCCACCATTGACCAGACGTTTTCAATTGGTGAGAGATCTGAAGAATGTGCTGGCCAGGGCAACAGTCGAACATTTTCTGTATCCAGAAAGGCCTTTACAGAACCTGAAACATGCGTTCGTGCATTATCCTGCTGAAATGTAGGGTTTCGCAGGGTTCGAATGACGGGTAGAGCCACGGGTCGTAACACATCTGAAATGTAACGTCCACTGTTCAAAGTGCCGTCAATGCAACAAGAGGTGGCCGAGACGTGTAACCAATGGCACCCCATACCATCACGCTGCGTGATACGCCAGTATGGCGATGATGAATACATGCTTTCAATGTGCGTTCACCGCGATGTCGCCAAACACGGATGCGACCATCATGATGCTGTAAACAGAACCAGGATTCATCAGAAAAAATGACGTTTCGCCATTCGTGCACCCAGGTTCGTCGTTGAGTACACCATCGCAGGCGCTCCTGCCTGTGATGCAGCGTCAAGGGTAACCGCAGCCATGGTCTCCGAGCTGATAGTCCATGCTGGTGCGAACGTCCTCGAACTGTTCGTGCAGATGGTGGTTGTCTTTCAAACGTCTCCATCTGTTGACTCAGGGTTCGAGACGTGGCTGCACGATCCGTTACAGCCATGCGGATAAGATGCCTGTCATCTCGACTGCTAGTTTACCAGGCCGTTAGGATCCAGCACGGCGTTCCGTATTACCCACCTGAACCCACCGATTCCATATTCTGCTATCAGTCATTGAATCTCGACCAACGCGAGCAGCAATGTCGCGATACGATAAACCGCAGTCGCGATAGGCTACAATCGGACCTTTCGAAGTCGGAAACGTGGTGGTACACATTTCTCCTCCTTACACGAGGCATCAAAACAACGTTTCACCAGGCAACGCCGGTCAACTGCTGTTTGTGTATGAGAAATCGGTTGGAAACTTTCCTCATATCCGCAGGTTGTAGGTGTCGCCACCGGCGCCAACCTTGTGTGAATGCTCTGGAAAGCTAATCATTTGCATATCACAGCATCGTCTTCCTGTCTGTTAAATTTCGCGTCTGTAGCACGTCATCTTCGTGGTGTAGCAATTTTAATGGCCAGTAGTGTACTTTGCGAATAGAGTTAGAACCAAACCAGTAGCAAGTTTAAACGTCATGCACAATGAGGCAGTTTTTCACGCATCTCAAAGGTCATGACGTCACATCCCCCTGAACCGCATCTGTATCGAAATTCGCCCTGCACCTCAATGTTGATGACGTCATATGTGATATAATTTTGTAGGTGCATTTAGCAGCATATGTCGCTATTGTCTGTAAAATGTATTGCGACTAGAATTAGTAGCACAGAAGTAATAAATTTAAACGTCATGTTTGATGCGGCAGTTTTTCACGTATCTCTTTGCTTAGGACATCATATCTCCTGAATTATAATAGAGTGTTGGTTTTTAGCCCCATAGCGATTGTTTCCTGACAGTAAGGGATATGAGTACAAGATTAGCTGAAATTGGTCGAGTGGTTTAGTAGAAGTTCGTCCACGTATTTTTGATTCACCCAGTATAGATTCGAGAAACTCAGTTCTGGTATTAATCTCGCATATAAGCCTGCACGCAAAACACGGAGAAAACTACAGCCGTTGAAGATAATGAAGGTAACCAAGCTTTAAATATGCAAAACCTAAATTCGAAACTCATTTCCTACTATAATCTCTCTACGGAGCAGTAAACGAAGAGAATTTAATCTTCTCCCAGGAACAAGACAAGCTTCATTAAGCTTTTTTTTTTCTTTTAATGAGAGGATGGGGGGAAGTAGCGGACGTCATTAGCTTATCGCCACTTCCTTCTACATCTCCTGCGTATGTGTGAGAAACGTAACGAAAATCCCTCGCCTCCGTTTTTAATCTCGGGTTGTGACGCCCCTGCCCATTCTTCTTCACTCGCGAACACCCCTCCCCCCCCCCCCCCCCCCCGCCCTTCCGACCGAGATTGTACACACGGTCCGATACTCGACGGCAAAAGATCCCAGAATAGGTTTTTCAATTACGTGCTCGCGAGAAATGACGCAAGTTCCCGGCGCCATTGTGGTCTCCAGATACTCCGTATACAGAAGACGCGGGGCAAGACGCGGTTGGCAGAAGGTGAGCTGTGAAGACACATCTGGTGCGGCCTAACACGCGATCCGCAATTTGTACAAAGACGCGCCACACACATCCACGCGCCCGCACAGTGCTCGGATGATCAAAGAAAGAACGTGGCTGAGAGCAGTGGCTGTGGCAGATTCAACGGACGTCTTCAAACGGCACAGTGCTTTGTACGAGCAGCGGATGTGACTAAGCGCAGAGGAAACGGTCGCCAAATGAAGCCATCCGTCCCGCTGTCGACGTTCAGCACGCTCCAACGGCCAACGCATGGATGACGCGCCAGCCACTCCGTTCTTCCTGTCTCCTAAACCTACACCAACAGAAGAACACCGGAAAAAAATTATTCCCCCTCCCCCGCCACAGGAGACATATGCCGTGGCCGGCCGGGGTGGCCGAGCGGTTGCAGGTTCGAATCCTGCCTCGGGTATCGATGTGTGTGATGTCTTTAGGTTAGTTAGGTTTAAGTAGTTTTAAGTTCTAGGGGACTGATGACCTCAGAAGTTAAGACCCATAGTGCTCAGAGCCATTTGAGCCATATACCGTATCACTGAATGGTAGAACCCGCAGAGCTACCAAACTATGGGGATGCTGACCACTACATTTTACCTGCTCTTAGAAACAGTCCCAGACATTTTCTTTGGTATTACAGCAACCCAGGAGGAGTGGGGCCGCTGTGGCGTAAACATTGTGGAGAGACGGGTTATGGAGGCGGTGGTACTGGCCGGGAATGCTTAGAAAAACTCCACAACCCACACTAAAAAAAAGGACGCGCCACGAAGAAATTATCCGAATGGAACGAAAACAGATAGTGTGTTACAGACGAACAAATGATGACAATTATGAAAAGTCGGGTACTTTATTCAATAGAAAGAGCTTCACAAATTGAGCAATTCAGTGATGTGCTGGTCCAACACTCGCCTTATGAAGGCTGTGAAAGCTGTTATTCGGCTTGGCATTGATGTTGGATGCCTTCCCGAGGGATATCGTGCCAATTTCTGTCCAACTGGCGCGTTGAATCATTAAAATTCCGGGATGGTTGGAGGGCTCTGCTCGTAATGCTCCAAATGTTCTCAGTTGGTGAAAGATCTGGAAATCTTTCTGGCCAGTGTAGGGTTTGGCACGCACAAAGACAAGCAGTGATGTGTTGGTCCACCTCTGCTCTTATGCAAGCTGTATTAGACTTAGTTTGATAGATTTGTTGGATTCCTCCTGAGGGATTTTGTGCCAAATTCTGTCCAACTGGTACGTTAGATCGTGAAAATCACAAGTTGGTTGGAAGGCCCTGCCCTTAACGCTCCAAACGTTCTCAGCTGGGAAGAGCTGGCGACTTTCTTGGCCAAGACAGGTTTTGGTAAGCACGAAGACGAGCAGTAGAAACTTTCTGTCTGCCGGCTGAAACTGTCTTGCTGAAATGCTAGCCCAGAATGGCTTACCATGCAGGGCAACAAAAAGGGGCATGGACTATCGTCGACGTACCGCTGTGATGTAAGGGTGGCACGGATGACATCCAAATGGGCCCTACTGTGAAATGAAATGGCACCCCAGACCACCACTCTTGCTTGTCGGGCCGTATGGCAAGCGACAGTGAGGATGGTATTCCACCATTCTCTGGGGCATCTCCAGACACTTATTCGGTCTAGAATTGTCTACAGTAGTGAGTCTCGCATCGAACTGAGCGCTGGTGACCAGCGAAGACGTGTCTGGAGACGCTCAGAAAAGCAGTAGGATATCAACCTGATTCTCGCCTGCTATACAGCCTGATAACCAGCAATGATGGTGTGGGGTGCCATTTCTTTTCATATACGGACCCCCTTTGAGGTGGCACCCTTACAGCACAGTGGTATATCGACGATATTTTACGCCCCGCTTTGTTGCCCTTAATGGAAAACCATCCTGAACTTACATTTCAGGAAGATAATGGCTGTCCGCAAATGGCGAGAGCGTCTACTGCTTGTCATCATGCTTGCAAACCCTACCTTGCCCAGAAAGGTCGCCGGGTCTCTTCCCAATTGAGAATGTCTGGAGCAGTATGGGCAGGTCCCCGCAACCAGGTCAGGATTTTGACGATGGAACGCGCCATTTGGTAAAATTTGGCACAATATCCCTCAGGAGGACATCTAACAACCTTATCAATCAATGCCAAGCGAAAGACCTGGTTGCACAAGGGTAAGAGGAAGACCAACACATTATGGACGTGCTCGATTTGTGAAGCTCTTTCTCTTGAGTAAATCATCCAATTTCTGTGAAATTTGAATCATTTGTTTGTCTGTCTACGTACATCACATCTACCAATTTGCATCCCATTTGGATGATTCCTTTGTGGTGCGCCTTTGTTTTTGTGTTAGCGTCCTGTGTTATATAGATGAAGTGCTGTGATGTCCCTGGATATGCCCTCTGTAGGCGTGTGGTCCACAAGTGGTCTGGATGACACGAGTTGGTCGCGGCAGTAGGCTGGCCATTTGACATCCGTGTCCTGATTTGCTGACACTGCTTACCCCACTCAACACTATGTGCTTGAGTTAGTACTACGTGGCCCTGAGTGATCAGTATGTTCACTGGATTCTCGTAGGTGTCCACTGTTATCAGGTTAGAAACGCGCCTTGATGCGGCATGATGAAGGCAGTACCGCTATGTCTGTGAACCGCTGCCCTCCAAAGCAGAATTTCGGATCTCCCGTCGAGCCTGGGGGCAGCTCATCCGTTGTGTCTTTCTAAGCCCACAGGTGCAAAACTAAAACTGGAAGCTGATCTGGGAGAGCTCACCGCCCACATTGATGTCACCTGCTGATGGACCCAAAGCATGATGGAGTCTTGCAAGGACCCAATGTCATGGAGGTTGGTGCCAGACTGCACATGCTGCTCTATAATCAGGGGGTATTTATAATTGACAATAGCACACTTGTTGTGCCGATACATTTCTTCCTAGGTCATTCAAATCAACACCTCTGTGTCTCCATGGTTTGGAAAGATTCTGCAGGTTGGCAGCAATGAATCGACACAAAAAGTGTGCTATTAAACCCTATTAATACTCTCTTATTGTAGTACAGCTATACGCAGTCTGGCAGTACCCTCCATGACACTGAGTCCACACAAGTCTCCATCACACTATGGGTCAGCTTCTCGTCTGGGCAGCTAGCTCTATCAGTTGCATGGCCTTTCTGCAATGCCACCATGATTGTGTCTTGGTCTGGCCACCTTGTGGTGTACCCAAAGGCTCGCTTGTGAAATTACATTGTACTGCCTCTGTGCTTGCCTCCTTGTCTCATACACAGCTCCAATGGAGTCACTTCTAATTCAGTAAAACTCTAAATTTAGCGGCTCAGTTACAGTATGAAGAAGGGGTGATTTAGTGGGACGTTTGAGGTACGACAGAGCGCTGAACGAGGAACGTATGTGTGGAGTACTGTGAATATAACTGTTGGCAGCTTTGAATACGAGAGTGTCCATACCACACTCATGATGAAAATATAGCACAACGGCCAATTCTTGGTCACCGAGAATGATGAAATAAACATCCTGGTTCATCTTCACGGTAATGTGAATAAGTCATGGTACGAAAAATACTCCCAAAACGTCGTAGAAGCACTTCCAGCAGGAATGGCCTTTTCTAACGCACCCGACTCCAGATGTCCATTGCGTGTATTTCTCTTCGCAAGTTTTGCTTGGAAAATGGTTGACATGGATGTGCGTCCACTGACATCAGGAATTCATGTCAGATTTGAATCAGGTTGTAACCGACAGAGTATGACAGTTGCAAGGTTTCAAGCCCTCTGGCCTCTTCATACACTTACTGAGGGCCATCAGACCAGCCTATCTTGCATTTCTAAAATCTGAATTTGCATACATGCGGATTTACTGCTTAACACGAACGGTCGTTTTTCAGCTATCCATGCACGCCACCCGGACCGACCCAAAACTCCTAATGCCATCGTGTCCACGTCTTGTACTCTCACACTTTCTGTGATTCCCGCACAGGAAGCGAATTTATCATCACTGTCGCGACCTGTCTAGGCTGTAATACAATTTTGCTGTGTCTGTATTTTTCAGTACAGTTTTATGCAATGTCCTTAGGACACGCATGTACTATATATCTGAAGGAGCAGACACTTTGACTGGAGCCGAATTCTAGACCGTCGGATTTTAGTCTCGCACTTCTGCCGCTTCACCACGGAGCCACGAGCCTACCCAATATTCTGTTTGTCAGCGTGTTCTAGTTTACAATACCGAGTGAGGTGGTTTAAATCTATGCTTAATCATGTAGAATTTAGTTTACTATTACTTAGATTCATACCTTAAGGCGAATGTCAGTTTGGTTCCTTCGCAAAAAGCAAATAATATTTCTTTAACCATACTTTCCCAATCCGAGCCTTTGTTCCAATCTAATGGCCCATCACTGGAGAGACGCTGAAGTCTGATTATTTCTTCTGTTTTATAGTTATTTAAAAATAGATTTTTGTTGTGGGGCTCGACTGGAGACAGATCTGTTAACGAAGAAGGCCAAATCAACTGTCGCCTCTCTGTAGGGCTTGCGTTACAATAGCGGTATGTGGGCGAGAGTTGTGCAGTTGGAAAGCATCCCTTGGAATGCTGTTCATGAATGGCAGCACAGCAGATCGAATCACCTGATCGATGTACAGATTTGCGGACAGGGTGAGTGGGATAACCACGAGAGTGTTCTTGTTGTGATATGTTGTGATACGAAGTCGCTCCCCCAGACCATAACTCCAGTGTGTCTAGGCCGCAGACAGGTTGGATGCATGTCGTCTACTGCCTTCCTTCAATCCAACACTCCCATCACTGGCACAGAGGCAGAACCAGCTTTCATCAGAAAACCCCCGAATGAGCTCTCACTTGACATCACTGGAGTCGCAAATGGTGCTGGTCTGGGGTCAGTGGAATACACGCTACAAGGCGCCCGACTCGGCGCTGTCCTCGAAGTAACCGATTTTTAACAGTTTGTTGGGTCACTGTGGTGCCAACTGCTGCTCAAATTGCTGCTACAGATGCAGTAGGATGTGACAGAACCATACGCTGAACAACATGTTCTCCCCTCCCTGTAATGTAACTTGGTCGTCCAGAGCCGTCTTCTTGCGACCGTACGTACTCGTGACCACCGCTTCCAGCAGTTAAGTAGAGTAGCTACATTCCTGCCAAGTCTTTCTGCAAATCGTGGAAGGAACGTCTGGCTTCTCGCAGCCCTATTACACGACCTCGTTCAAACTCAGTACGGTGTTGATAATGTCTTTTCTGCCTTAAAGGCATTCTTGATTGATACCAAGTCACCACATCCAACTAATGCTCAGAACCGTTTCAGCGTTTTGTTTTGTATGTGTATGCGAAACGGAGGGGACGTGGGTTGTAAAAGTAGTTCAATAACTGTGTGGATGGTCTTTCTGGATGAAAAGGTAAATTCGTATAGTTCTCTTTATTTACTCATAATAAGGACTGCGAGCTCTGGATCCATGAGTCCTTCTGTGATCGTTGTTTCTCGACGTTAATGTTGGTTGTTGAGCTTCGATGGTGCCAACATTGTGCGGCAATAGAGTCAAGTCTTCAGTGGTTCCTAGGAGCTTACGTGTTGTCTTCCAGATGGTGTCTTGGGTAGAGCCGATGTCAAGTTCTCGATGAAGGTTCCGCCTCTGAGCTCACCGAGGGGCTTTGAGAATGAGTTTAGGTTAGTGATTTCGCAACACCTGTAGTTGTTTAATTTTTGTGTTGCTTGTGATGACCCAGGAGGGACAGTACTGCAATATGGCGGTAGGACCATTGCTCGGTATAGCTTAAATTTTGTGCTAACAGATTATGATAGCTGGCAAGGGGAGAGATCAAGTAATATATCAAGCGCAACGTTTTAGCCTTTTTACCGTAGACATTGTTGTAACTGCGACCGGGACGGTCGCGGGGTTGAAATGACGGAAAGCGCGGCGGGACCTGCGGAGAGGCCCGCGAACAACAACACAATGGGAGAGTACGGACACGACCAACGAAGGACAGAACGAACAACAAGATCGAACAACGGAGTCAAGGAAACCTAACAAACACGTCCACTCGTACACAGGACAAGAAAGTAAGTAAGCTGTCTAACGCGAGGCGATGTGTCCACAGACGTACGCGAGATCAGACTGACTGGCTGAGCTTTTTTTTTCTTTATTGTGATTTTAATACCCGTATAAAAACAGGTAGACTGGGAGCAGCACATTACGCCGCTCTTCAGCCCAAGATATTACAACGGTATAACAGAGAAGACACATAAAAATGGTTCAAATGGCTCTGAGCACTATGGGACTTAACATCTGCGGTCATCCGTCCCCTAGAACTTAGAACTACTTAAACCTAACTAACCTAAGGACATCACACACATCCATGCCCGAGGCAGGATTCGAACCTGCGACCGTAGCGGTCATGCGGTTCCAGACTGAACCGCCTATAACCGCACGGCCACACCGGCCGGCAGAAGACACATAAGTTGGAACAAAACGGCGGGGAACAAACGGTAGACACATGAACATAAAAAACAGGAAGCCGTTCACACTCGACAATCCACACCACAAACTGTCGACACGATGCACAAGCACTGACGACTTTGATGGTACACGTGAACGATGGAGCGTGACGGTGAATACTCAACACAAAACACGACGGCACACACGAGACACGGATGGCGATGATCTCTAGCGCGCGAATGTCCACATAACGTGTGCGAATCCGGGGACCTGCCAAGAGGGGGGGGGGGGGGAGAGGGGAGAACAAAGATGCCAATGGCAGAGGAGACGTGAGGAGGAGTAGAGGGATGGGGGAGGGGAAGCGCGGGGGAGGAGTGGGGAGAAAGGGAGGAGGGAGGGAAGGGGGAGAGAAGGGAGGGAGGGTGCCCAAACACAGGAAGAGGGAGGGAGGATCAAAGTTGGCAGGAGGGGTAGATGGAGGGGAGGAGGGCATCATCAGGGAGGGGGAGCTGGCGGAAGCCACCTTGGGAGAGGGTAAGGTGAAGAGATGGAGACTGGGTGGGACGTGGGAATACAGGTGTGGCAGCAGGCGGGGGTGGGAGAGGATGGGTGAGACAAATGGGTGAGGAGGATCGAGTTAACGGGCGGTGTAGAGGATCCATACTCGTTCGAGGAAAAGGAGGAGGTGGGGGAACGGAATTAAGTCGTACAGGATCCGCGTCGGGAAGGGGAGACGGATGTGATATGCGAGGCGGAGAGCATGGCGTTCAAGGATCTGAAGGGAGTTGTAAAAGGTAGGAGGGGCGGAGATTCAGGCCGGATGGGCGTAACAGAGGATAGGGCGGATGAGGGATTTATAGGTGTGGAGTAGGTGGAGGGGTCCAGACCCCACGTATGGCCGGAAAGGAGCTTGAGGAGACAGAGTCGGGAGCGTGCTTTGGCTTGGATTGTCCGGAGAGGGGGGATCCAGGAGAGGCGATGGTCGAGGGTGACGGTGGGGGTGAGGGCGATAGGACGGCCATAGACGGTTTGATAGAAATCGAGGAGGTGGAAGGAAGGGGTGGTTTTGCCTACAATGATCGCCTGGGTTTTGGCTGGCTGAGCGAAAGGCAGGCGCTTAAGTACGCTATCGGGGGCGCCGCTATTGGCCGCTGGGACCACGTGTTCCACTGTGGCACCCTCACACTAAAAGGGGGCCAGGAGGCGCGCGCCACCACAGCTTACGGCGCGATGGTGCAGAGACCTCTAGGGGTCTTTGACGTCCATGACGTCTGGCGCGGATCCAAATTCCGCGGCGCGCGGTACCAGAGACATGTTACTCAAAGAGTAACGTTTTATCAATTATGGCTCCCAAATAATGCACATGAGCAGTCCAAGAGTCTGGAACGTTGTTTATAACCATGCTGTCATGAAGGTCAGATTGTCAACTGGCGAAGAGAGAGGCTCTCTGATATATATTCCATAGTGCACAGTAGTTGGAGTTTCGCCAATAGCCTTGCATGAAAGGCAAATTGATCTTGTCTAATTACGTCCTGCATGGCGACGAGTTGTCGAAGCCGTTTTAATATTATCCTTTCGAGGACCTCATACAAAGTAGGTAGTAAACTGATGGGCCGATGGCATGCCGATAGGTTCAAATATTTTGGTAGCATGGGAACTGGCGCAAGGCATGCTGTTTTCCAAGCTGCTGTGACGCACCTCAATTGAAAACTGTTGAAGATCTTCATGATGAGCACCAATGCCTTCCACAGCAGTTGTTTGAGTTGTTCATTCGCGATTCAATCAGGTCCTGGGACCAAATGTGTTCCAAAGTGGCAAATGATAGAGCGGGTCATCCCTTCGTGCGGCTTACTGAATGTCCTCTGCCTGCTGGGTTACCCTATTAGTTTCTTTGTCTTCCTCCATGATGTCCAGTGCATTTTTGCAGGTAGGTTGAGGCAAACAGTTCTGCCTGTTGTAGGTGTTCATAGATGTGACCCGTTGGGCACTGAATGGCTAGGTTGGCAGGTTGGCAGGTCATGGTCAACGGAGTGCTCGTACTACTGTCCACTCATTCCTGGACTGACTTTTCAGCGAAACCATTTTGTCCTCCCAGACTTCTAAACTGTGTTCCACCCCGTGGTGTTTCAGTTCTCATCGGTTCTCCAGACTCTGGAAACGTTGCTACAGTTTGTGAATTCTGCTTTTAAGAGCCTTGAAGTCTTTGAGTAAAGGCGAGAATTCGTTGTGGTGCTGATCGTGAATTTCGGTGCTATGAATTCTGGGTGATGGGCCTGCCTTATCTTCCCAGTGAGTGTAACAATGGACTCTTCAAGAAGGTCATTGGTAGATACATCTGAAGTAGGGCACACATTGTTGTTGAGAAATGCTTTCTAATGGTCCAAATTGGTGGTCGTTTTTGCTGGTGGATGTACTTGATCCATTGCTTTGGTTAGTTCACTAATTGTTGGGTGACGGTCAGAAGTCATTTAATGTTTTCAGCTGGGGGTCGAGTTGAAGGTTTATAAACATAGCAATGTCTAGAATGTTGGGCTGCTGGTATGGATTTTGGGAAATATCTGTGGGGTCGTCTGGACCGAACGTTATAGAATCCAGGTGTTCCTCCAGTGCATGTAGTCTGTTGCCTCTCAGGTTGATTCTTTGGGAGTTCCATGTGAAATGCTTCAGGTTTAGATCTCCACTTTAATCTTCATTGCAGACTAAGGTACGCTGTGACCAAGGTGATGTTGCCGTGATCAGTAGATATTGTCACCACCTCTGATGATGGATGAGGTATGACTGTAAGTGTGCTCAAACGCCAGAGAAAGACATCCGTGCCACCCCCATGACCATTAGGACAGTCTGTCCGATATCCAGTCATTTTCCTCAACATGAATTGTTGGGTGAGCTGGAGTGTGTTTCTGTCAGAAAAAGTTCCCAGATAACAAGCCATTGCTGTTGTAGATGCAAAATGTGAGGTCATCTCTCTGTGATTGCCTTTATGCCATTTGCTGGTGCAAAACGTTTCATGGCGACACTGAGGACTCTGAGTAATTTGGAAAGAATGGCTGGTACAGTTTTGAACTGTTGAAACGTTTCTTGAATGATGGCGAGGATGTTGTTCTGTTGTAGTGTTGCCAGGAAACTGGTGATTCTTAGGAATGTCTCCTTGGGGTCTGAAAAGTCTGAGGTGGCCTGAGTAGATGTAGGGGCGCCGGTCGGTTGTTGGATGTATGTTGGACATGCAGCGGATGTCGTCCTCGTCAGCAGTGTGGGGTACTCCCTGATGTCGTTGAACTATGGTGGAACAAGAGTAGTGGCTGGTTGTTGATTTCGGGGTCGTGCTGACTTGCCCTGTGCCGTGTACATCCTTAATGCTTGCTGGAAAGTGGGGCATCCCCTCAAATGGCAGGATGTTCCCCTTCATAATTGACGCATTTTGGTTTCTAGTCCATGTTCTGGAAGTCCTTCGAGAAATGGTGAACAGTACATTTCACACATCTCGCTGGCCAGTTGTAATAATTTGTTGTATGGAAGTAACGCTGACAGCGTTTACATTATGGTGCTCCTTCCTTTGGGCTGTAAGTTTCAATTTGGACCTTGATGTCCATCAAGTGTTTGATATCATGAATTTATGCACTGATGCAGTCTGAAATCCAATGGCGTGGAGTTCTTTTTCCAGTTCCTCCGCTGATTTCTCAGCTGGGAAATATTTAACTACGACTTTAAGTGTCTTCTCCCTAGGTGGTTGGTGTGTATAGAAGGGGATCTTCACTTTCCAGTAGAAGGGAAGTCCTACTTCTTGATCAGACAGAGTTTCATAATGGTATTTTATAGTTTCGCCCTTATATACGGCCATAATTGGACCGACCACATGTTTCTTCAGTTCAGCGTTCGATGATAGATATTTTCCCGTGTACTGAATGGTAATGGGTGGTATTTTATCCAGTGGCGTTTTGACGTCAAGTGAAGTGCTTGGTGTGGTAGCGGGACGTAATTCCTCAGTTCCAGGTGCTGCTGTGACTTCTATTTGTTCACTCTCTGCTTGGAGAGGGTGTATTGATACGAAGTCGGGATTGTTGGCTGTGTCTTGGAGGCGTCGGTTGAGTTCTTTCGTTTCCTTCCGGCTCGTTTGCGGCGGGCGAGTTGAAAGTCGCCTTCTTATTCGTGTTTGGCTGCTGGTAAACATCCGAATCGGATTCTGAAGGCGATTCTTATACTTTGTCATCTCCTGAGGTGCTGCCTGTGTGACGTTCGGATGTTATCTGACCGCGTCTGGCGGCCCTGTCTCCTGCCGATTGGTCCCTCCTTCGTCGGTCTTCATTGGTGATCGGTTGGTCACGGTCCACTTCCCTGGATGCTATGCAGATAGAGGGCGTTCATAACGCAACGGTCCTATCCGCGGATCTGTTCCTCATCCCTGACCTCGACCTTTGCCTTGGAGGACTCGGGCTTACCGGCCACGGCCGGGCCTGGGACCTCCGTTGTTTACGTCCATAGCGACGCCAGAGCGTGTAGTGTCCGAAGCAGTGGTAGTCATAAGCGGTTGTCCTGCCGCCATTGCCCGGGTCGTCGTACTCGGGTGCTCTCCCTCCACTGCCGCAGACATATTAGGCGGAGTGGCTGAGGGGGCCGCCGACGGGGCATGCACCGTCGGACGGCGATCAACCAACTCTCGCGGTCGGGGCGGATGCCTCGACCATGCGCGTATTTCAGTCCGTCCTCCGTAGCATCGCTCACACCACTGACAGTTACAGCGTGTATTTAAAGCAAACTTTATTTGCATCCTCATAATGGCGCTACTTGCACCACTTTGATGCGACTGGTGGAACTCTGAATAGACATCATCTTTCAGATGCAGAAACATGTCTACTAACTTTCGTTTAAGTCGCACAAGATCTTCTTGGTGTGGTGATTTTTTTTTCAGTCATTGTAGCTTCAGAGCTATCAGCTGCAACGGAAACCAAAGGCACACACATGTAATTAGGAGCAGGTTGTTTATGTGATTTTCTAAGGACAATAGAAAGCAAATGAGTTCGGAAGTGGCGGTAACGCGTAAATACTTTTTACAAGGGGGCCAACAGGCGTATGGCACCATAACAAAACGTCCATAACTCGTTTCGCAGCACAGAAATAGGAAACTATCTGCTTTGCTATATTGGCAACAGATACATGTTAACAGACTTATTGCAAAATTTCACAATGGTTATCGGCATATGAACATCAAGCAGTACGCAATAAAAAAAAATTATGTGTATGTGGCAGGGAGGAGGGAGGTGCGTTAAGTTTCTGAACATCATTTTTATAAATGCAGCTAGCCATTGAAAAAGAATGAGGGAAAGTAGATCACTGAATTAATTATATTAAGATTATCTGACAAAAGTTGCAGCACTCGCGAAAGCAATAAACCACTTCTTCGCAATAGCTATTATGAATTGTAATAGTACATCAATAATAGACTATTTGATCAAAAGTATCCTGACACCTGGCTGAAAATGACTGACAAGTTCGTAACGTCCTCCATCAGTAATGCTGAAATTCAATATGGTGTTGGTCCACCCTTAGCCTTGATGAAAGCTTCCACTATCGCAGAGATACGTTCATGCAGGTGCTGGAAGGTTTCTTGGGAATGGCAGCCCATTATTCTTCACGGAGTGCTGCACTGAGGAGAGGTATCGGTGTCGGTCGGTGAGGCCTGGCACGAAGTTGGCGTTCCGAAACATCCCAAAGGTTTTCTTTAGGATTCAGCTCAGGACTCTGCGCTGGCCAGTCCATTACAGGGATTTATAGCTCAGGACTCTGCGCTGGCCAGTCCATTACAGGGATTTATTGTCGTGCAACCAATCCGACACAGGCCGTGCATTATGACCAGGTGCTCGATCGTTTTGAAAGATGCAGTTGCCATCCCCGAATTACTCTTCAACAGTGGGAAGCAAGAGCGTGCTTAAAACATCACTGTAGGCCGGTGCTGTGATAGCGCCACGCAAAACAACAAGGGGTGCAAGATCCCCCCATGACAAACACGACCACATCACAACACCACCGCCTCCGAATTGGCAGATGACGTTCGCCGGGCATTCGCCATACCCACACCCTGCCATCGGATCGCTACATTGCGTACCGTGATTCGTCACTCCACACAATGTTTTTCCATTGTTCAGTCGTCCAGTGTTTGCGCTCCTTACACCAAGCGAAGCGTCGTTTGGCATTTACCGGCGTGATGTGTGGCTTATGAGCCGCCGCTCGACCATGAAATCCAAGTTTTCTCACCTCCCACCTAACTGTTACAGTACTTGCAGTGGTTCCTGATGCAGTTTGGAATTCCTGTGTGATATTCTGGACAGATGTCTGCCTATTACACGTTACGACCCTCCTCAACTGTCGGCGGTCACTGTCAGTCAACTGACGAGGTCGGCCTGTATGCTTTTGTGCTGTACGCGTACCTTCACTATTCCACATCACTATCACATCGGAAACAGTGGACCTACTAATCTTTAGGAGTGTGGAAATCTCGCATATAGACAAATGGCACAAGTGACACCCTATCACCTGATCACGTTTGAAGTCCGTGAGTTCAGCAGAGCGCCCCATTCTGCTCTCTCACGATGTCTAGTGACTACTGTGGTCGCAGATATGGAGTACGTGACAGTAGGTGGCAGCACAATGCACTTAATATGAAAAACGTATATTTTGGGGGTGTCCGGATCCCTTTGATCAAATACTGTATTTTCAGGTTCAGCTCTTGGTGTACACAACGAGTTTATACTCCGCAAGCTACATATGGTGAATTGGCAAATGCACTGTTATCAATCGCGCCTTCTGTACTCCATTTACAAATGGTGCGTGGGAACTATGAGCTCTAATTTCCATGGTTTTTCCGTCAGTCTCATATCGCGGTATCTATATGGAATGATCCAATGTGTTACCTGACTTTTCTTGCAACGTCTCCTCTTAGAAACTTCTCCGTTATGAACGTGGCCTCTCTTGTATCGTCTGCCATTGGAGTTGGAGAATGACCATTTCCGAGACACCCTCATACTTAAAGCTCTTGTTGTACTTAAGCTCTTGGTGTACTTAAAGCTCGTGCAAAATAACATACACCTCCGTAGAAACGGATTCTCGTCCTGAGCGCTGGGGGAAATAAAAGGGGCTGCCGCAGCAGTTGGTGGACGCCTGCCGACCTGCGAAATTTTCTTTTTTGCTTGAGTTTATTGAACTGTACTGTCAACATTTGGAGTGTTCTCGTTGATTGTTCGTGTCTCTTCACCACATACGAACCGCAGTCTTGACGCTCCTTGGAAACGGTAGAAGCTCTATATTGAGGCACGTGTGATTATACGCAATGCCATTAATTTGATGTCAGGAGAGGTAAGCGACTAAACAGAAATCTCTTTAAAAAGTGTACTTGAGAAGGTTGCAGAGTCCACTAGCTATTAAAATAACACGATAATCAGAAAAAAGAAAGAAGGGGGGAAAATAATTACAAGTACTACCCAAAGTTTCATTATTTCGGGAAAGACTCGGAAGAAGAAGATGAAAATACACGTTTAGCTAATGTTGCCAGATTGGTTGCCAACGGACTGATACACAATTTCCACATGACTTCCGTTCCCGCGACAGTATCGTAAAAAGTGACATTGTTTGCTACGCTACGGTTTTGCACCTTTTTTATTTCACGAGCTGGCAGTGCGTGGCAGAATTTTTTATGTGACTATTTCATTTTCAGTATAATGTTTAGAAATTATTGCTTTTGGGCATCTATATTTGTCGAATTATTGGTTGTACTGGTATAATCTGGTAATATCTACATCTACATTTATACTCCACAAACCAGGAGGAGGAGGGCATTTTACGTGCCACTGTCATTACCTCCCATTCCTGGTCCAGTCGCATATGGTTCGCGAGAAGAACGACTGCCGGAAAGCCTCCGTGCGCGCTCGAATCTCTTCAGTTTTACATTCGTGATCTCCTCGGGAGGTGTAAGTAGAGGGGAAGCAATATATTCGATACCTCATCCAGAAACGCACCCTCTCGAAACCTGGACAGCAAGCTACACCGCGATGCAGAGCGCCTCTTTTGCAGAGTCTACCACTTGAGTTTGCTAAACATCTTCGTAACGCTATCACGCTTACCAAATAACCCTGCGACGAAACGCGCCGCTCTTCTTTGGATCTTCTCTATCTCCTCTGTCAACCCGACCTGGTACGGATCCCACACTGATGAGCAATACTCAAGTACAGGTCGAACGAGTGTTTTGTAAGCCACCTCCTTTGTTGATGGACTACATTTTCTAAGGGCTCTCCCAATGAATCTCAACCTGGCACCCGCCTTACCAACAATTAATTTTATATGATCATTCCACTTTAAATCGTTCTGTACGCATAATGCCAGATATTTTACAGAAGTAACTCCTACCAGTGTTTGTTCCGCTACCATATAATCATGCAATAAAGGATCCTTCTTTCTATGTATTCGCAATACATTACATTTGTCTATGTTAAGGGTCAGTTGCCACTCCCTGCACCAAGCGCCTATCCGCTGCAGATCTTCCTTCATTTCGCTACAATTTTCTAATGCTACAACTTCTCTGTAGACTACAGCATCATCCGCGAAAAGCCGCATGGAACTTCCGACTCTGTCTACTAGGTCATTTATATATATTGTGAAAAGCAATGGTCCCCTGTGGCACGCCAGAGGTTACTTTAACGTCTGTAGACGTCTCTCCATTCAGAACAACATGCTGTGATATGTTTGCTAAAAACTCTTCAATCCAGCCACACAGTTGGTCTGATATTCCGTAGACTCTTACTTTGTTTATCAGGCGACAGTGCGGAACTGTATCGAACGCCTTCCGGAAGCCAAGGAAAATTGTATGTAGCTGGGAGCCTGTATCTAATACTTTCTGGGTCTCATGAACAAATAAAGCGAGTTGGGTCTCACACGATCGCTGTTTCCGGAATCCGTGTTGATTCCTACAGAGCACATTCTGGGTTTCCAGAAATGACATGATACGCGAGCAAAAAACATGTTCTACAACAGATCGATGTCAGAGATATAGGCCTATAGTTTTGCGCATCTGCTCGACGATCCTCCTTGAAAACTGGAACTAACTGCGCTCTTTCCCAATCATTTGGAACCTTCCGTTCCTCTAGAGACTTGCGGTACAGGGCTGTTAGAAGGGGGCAAGTTCTTTTGCGTACTCTGTGTAGAATCGAATTGCTATTCCGTCAAGTCCGGTGGACTTTCCTCTGTTGAGTGATATCAGTTGCTTTTCTATTCCTTGGACACTTATTTCGATATCAGCCATTTTTTCGTTCGTGCGAGGATTTAGAGAAGGAACTGCAGTGCGGTCTTCCTCTGTGAAACAGCTTTGGAAAAAAGGTGTTTAGTATTTCAGCTTTACGCGTGTCATCCTCTGTTTCAATGCCTTTATCATCCCAGAGTGTCTGGATATGCTGTTTCGATTCATTTACTGATTTAACGTAAGACCAGAACTTCCTAGGATTTTCTGTCAATTCGGTACATAGAATTTTACTTTCGAATTCACTGAACGCTTCACGCATAGCCCTCCTTACGCTAACCTAGCTAATATGATTGTTTGCAAACTCTTTAGCTGCTACTTACAACATATTTGAGATACGTGTGTGCATAGGCTACAGCTGTCTATCTCACTCACTGTGGTGTGAAGGTTCACAACAGAGCTCTCACCACCATTGTTGTCCACTTCTTACCAACTGTTTTTTCAATCTGATATAAGATCCAAAATAATAAGAAAAATCAAATCAGAATAACCCACCAATGAATGCCAGTCCTTGAATAATACAGATTATAATTTCCTTTACTGAATTGTATGTTCACCTAAATAAGTAGCTTCCATGAAAGCATCTTGGATTGAGAATTAAGCAAGCGAGGGAGACAGCCCTCAAGCCGAATTCGCAGAAGGACAACAAGCTCAAGGGTGTGGGTCCTTGCCGGATTGTCAGAGCAGCCTTGCCTTGAGGAGGCGCTCTGGACACTAAACGCTAAAAGTCACAATACATATTGTATCTCCAGCTTACGCTGGGACAACAGAGTCTGTTTTCAACAAGCTTCATGAAGGAGGGTGCATGTCATTGTTCGCAGTGTCGCAGAAGAACGTTATTCTGAACAGTATGGTAGAAAGCCAGACTGTATCGAAATACACAGACCGTTATAGATAACATCTGAGGGTGGAGTGGGAAACTAGGGAGGAAGGGTGGGAGGGAGGGTGGGAGGGAGGGAGGGAGGGAGGGAGAACCCGCCAGGTTAGCCGAAAGCGCTAACGCGCTGCTTCCTGGACTCGGATAGGCGCGGCGGCCCCGGATCGAAGCCGCCCGGCGGATTAACGAAGAGGGCCGGTGTGCTGGCCAGCCTGGATGTGGTTTTTAGGTGGTTTTCCACAACCCGCTAGGTGAATACCGGGCTGGTCCCCACGTTCCGCCTCAGTTACACGTGTCGTTGACATTTGAAACACGTTCGCACTCTTTCACGATTTACACTAGATGCAGACAGATGGGGTACACTGATTCTGTCCCGAGGGGGTATGGGGTGGTAGCAGGAAGGGCATCTGGCCACCCCATCAAATTAACATGCCAAATCCGATTTAACCACGCCAACCCTCCGCAAACTGCAGGACAAAGGCTCAAGCGAAAGAAATATATATATATATATATATATATATATATATATTATATATATATATATATATATGTTGCTCTTGGTTAACCGCCTGAAATGTAAGCGAAGGAGCCATTATCCTTTACGACACTATTTCACTGGTCGACACTCAGAATATTTATCTTTCAGCCTGTCAAAGCCACGTGATGAAAAACGCAGAGATCCGAGCCTTCCTTGTAGGAAGCAGACGGTTTAGAATTACTCGGTAGCCAGGAGACATCATGGGACGATCGCATCCGACGAATGCCTCCCCAGCCAGGCAGCACTTTGAGCAAACTTGTCGAGCAGACGCCCTCAGCACTTCCCCCCGCCCCCCCCCCCCCCCCGATTTGAACTTAAACGCAGATGCGAGTTGTTGGTTCCAATCCAGTGATTGAGTCTGCAGCCACGTCAGCCTTCAGCTACAAATTAAGATGGTGAGATCTAGCCGCAACAGCGAGACGAAATGTAGGGAAAGTTGAGTCATTTTTAGCGAGACGGTGGTTTCAAGCTTCATTCTCAAGACTTGCCTGTACCTAAAGGTTCAATATGCTTTCCTCTCTGGCCATAGATGCAAACGCGTACCCTTCTGTAGTACTTTCCGTCTTTAAACACTAACATTTCTGGGGCCACGGTACAACTTCAACGAATATAATCATAGCTTTACCCTGATGCACGTTCATTTGCACCATACTTCAGATCCCTTGCCCAAGATTGTCAAGGTGTTATCACTGTCAACGTCTACCAAACCATTTACCATGCATTTTAATTTAATAAACTGAGTTAACTGTGATTCTTGTTTAATTTCGTACGCAACGAATTCCTTGATGATTATTTTGGAGGGTACCAATGTAACTTTCATATATCACATTAAGACTGCAAGCATCCTCTGGCCCCGACCACTCACAGCCTCCCCTGCTGGGCCATCTGTATGGCTACGGATGGACTTATTTTGTGCCCAATCTCCTAAGTGAACCCATGATGAAATGTACTGCTCTTCTCTGGACCTACTTTGTCTTGTCTATAAACCCTACTTGGTACTGATCCTTGACTGGTATTCAATATTTAAGAATTATCCTCAATGAGCATTTTGTAAGTCACTTATTTTATGGATGAATTCTTCAGGGTTCTTTCAGTGAATCTCAGACAGGCATCTGCTTTCACTATAACTTGTTTTATGTGGTTGTCCCATTCAAGGTCCTTCTAGGAGGATACCACTACACATTTTACAATTGTTAGCGTTTCCATTCATTCGCTGGCAACAGTGTTAAAGGTTTCGATTGTTGTTATGGATAACTGCATATCACCATGAATATTATTTGTCCAAAACTATCTGTGCCCGTTGTGTACAACTTCGTACACAATGGTAAGGAGAGATGGGATGCAGAGTAGTGCGGAAACTGTCATCGTAGGTAAGCTGGACAGGAGCAGAAATGATTAACGAACACATTAAAACAATAAACAAAAGGTTTACTTAACTTGTATTTCTCCAAGCATACGAAGACTCAATACAAATAAAGCAGCAAGAAAAAGAGTCCAGCTATCAATGTCTACAAGGATGAGGTTCTCTGAACTAAGCACAAGCAATGGTGTCGGAGCTGCAACTCGGTGGCGCCTGCCTATCATAATGTACCGAATACGCTCTGAGTCTGTGTGAGTTGTCTGACTCCCACAGGCCGTGCTGTACTACGGCGGTTGAGGGCGCTCATCGTCCAGAACCGCTGGAAGAGTGGCTCAGCGAGCGTGCTCCATTGGATCCATCAGATCCTGCGTGACCACTGTCGGCATCTGACAGGAACTTGCAATTCTGTTGCCAACTCGAAGACGCCATTAGGGTGTTATCAATATGTGATACCATAATGCCAACATGAAAATGGGGTGGAAGTCATACAATGGTGTAACATTATATAATATAACCGCTTCTAATAAATCAGGCTGAGACATGTTGGTGTGGTGAGAAGTTGTAAGGTGGCATGCCTATTTATTTTTCCCATTTATATTTTTAATTAGAATATTAGAGGAGGACTAAAGGAAAGCAGTTCATGGTGTCAAGATTCATAATTACAGAGACAGGATGTACTACTTCAGAAATGACCGTTGCCTTTTCTGACCTGCTAACAGCTAGCTTATATTTGTAAGTATCTGTGTTCCCTGTGGAACACAATAAATTCAGGTTTCCACACGCAACTAGAGTGATGCCACTTGGTCGTCACTTGAGTGGGCTCGTCAAAAGTTCTGTTTCGAACACCCAAAGTCTTTTGGCGCCGTTCAAGTGACACCACTTTAAGCAATGCCATATAAGGTAAGCTCGCTTTAATTTTGTGACACCACTTTTAGACCCCCACCACCAATTGGCATTATTTGATTGTCATCTCGAGGCTGAAGTGTGAAGCACAGTCTTAGTATTTTGGTCTTTGTGTTATCAATTTCATCATATGTGTGTTTTGCAGTACCAAACAGTGTTTAGAAAATGGTCATTAGCAATAATTCTACAGCCTATACGAGGAGCAACCTAGAAACACTAAAATGACTGCTGCAATGGCAGAAGTTTAGGATTTGAGGCATTGCTTGAAAATGTGGATGGTATGCCGAAAAAGTTCCCAGTAGTGATTTATGTGTTGCAAAATCTAAAGCAAGAAACATTTGCAAAGCCTACGTCACTGAAAACAAAGTATTAAAATCATAGAAGAGTGGTGTGTCTCCGTAGGTCCATCTGGATCGATTTTCGAAAGTTATGTAGCAACTGTATAGCTGTAAATAAAATAAATTACAGCCTACATAAAAATATTTTATTTTCTTTCATGTATATTTAGAAAAACTCCTGCATTTTTTAAAAAATACAATTGGGGTAGTGGTGAACATTTGCAAAGCAAATACAAAAAAAATGGTCTTTTTATGCTATATGTAAGTGCACCTCTAACAAGACATTAACTTCATGGATTCAAGGTTGCTGGTAGTTAAAGGTTTCGCTATTGCAATTATGAACACTTTATGATTAACTTAGACAGTGACAATAAATGGTGTTACTTTTATATGATGCGTGGGTAAGATTTGTATGCTCAGAATCAGGTATGGTTGAGTAATTAGTGAAAGATAATTTGCAGTTTCACAGCAGCTCATTTAATTCCGCAAATGGAGAAAATTAAAGCAATACTGGCAGTATATTCAGATTCTAGTATTGGAAACTTCTCTCTCTGAAACATTTGTCCAGTGGATTTTAGAAAGGGAGTAACAGGGTTACAGGTGGCAACATAATCTAAACTTGAGTGCAGCTTTTAATAAAGTAAATCACCGACCACAGACAGCGTGTTTTAGTGCACTTGCACGAAAAATATTTCCAAAATTCGATATATAACAACTTTAATATTCTGTCTTACTTAATTAATGTGGGGTACAAGAGTGAAAATATTAGCTTTTAAATGAGTACTTAGTAAATTTCATCCAACATATCACAGAAGAACTTTGAAACTGTACTTTCGAGAACATGGTATAATGATTTAAAAGATGATAGGTCATCACCAGATATCAAATATCGTAGCAACACATCTAGTTTTAATCGAGGCAGGACTGCATCTTTAATGTGAGTACCGGAGTTTTTACTGAAGCTCGAGTCACAGTTCTACACGCACTCGAAATTGGATTTTGTTATTTTTTAAGATGTTCCATGCCGTTGTGTTATTTCTGCATAAAATCCGCTTCCAAAGAGAACATTTATGATTTCTCTCCTCATTACTGGGTTCCTGGCTCAGTTCTAATGCCATAACCTGAATGACAACACCAATGTGCATACGAATAATCCCAGCTGAAACAATACTGTATACAACGCCACTGAATTCTGGCAGGATCATGTAGAAACAGCAGCACACCGGCCATTGCCTTATCAGGCGTCATGCCGCATGCTGTTGCCGCATTATTGTTGTATGTGGAAACCCGCCACCTTCACAATGTTCAATGGAAAACAATTCTTATGCCACCAAAAGCTGCTATTAATAGTAATTTATTGTGCTGCGACTAGTTTCAACATCGCGTCATCATTTTCTACACGTAACAGTTCAAAGCGATATGAACCATGTGCCCATGATTACAGAACACCTGCACTGATGGGAAAAGAAATTGCTACACCAAGAAAGAGTAGTGCGACGTAAGCCAAAGTTGATAGGCGTGCTTCTACATCTGAAAGATCATGTCTACTCAGATTTCGCGTCAATCGCGTAAGAGTGGCGCTAGTAGCGCCACTATGAGGATGCAAATTAGGTTTTCTTTAAATATACTCTGTAACGGCTGTGGCCGTTGGTTACCTCTGAGTGGTGGTGGTAGGTTCCTATGGGACCAAACTGCTGAGGTCATCGGTCCCTAGGCTCACACACTACTTAATCTAACTTAAATTAACTTACGCTAAGGACAACACGCACATCCATGCCCAAGGGAGGACCCGAACTTTCGACGGGGGGAGCCGCGCGAACCGTGGCAAGGCGCCTCTGACCTCGCAGTTTTACCTTTGAGACTGGACGCGGTGGCCTGGTATTACTCAGGAATGCCTTTAAGGTGGAAAAGACACCATTACCAACACCTTACTGACTTAGAATGAAGTCGTGTAATAGGGCTATGAGGAGCTGGATGTTCCTTCTGCAATGTTGCCGAAAGACTTGGCAGCATGTAGCCACTGTACACCATTACTGGAAGCGGTGGTCACAAGAATGTACAATCCCAAGAAGACTGGGTTCCAGACGGCCACGTGGCTCTACCGAAAGGGAAGACCATCGTGTTCGGCGTATGGCTGTGGCGCACCGTACAGCATCTGCAGCAGCAATCTCAGCAGCAGTTACCACCATACTGACATAACAAACTGTTATAAATCGGTTACTTCAAGGACAGCTCCGAGCCAGACTCCCTGTAAAGCGCATTCAACTCACCCAAACCACCACCAGTGGCGACTTCAGTGGTGCCAAGTGAGAGCTCGTTGGACGGCCGGGTAGAGGTCTGTTGTGTTTCCTGAAGTAAGCTGGTTCTACCTCGGTGCCAGTGATGGCCGTTTGTTGGTTAGGAGGCCAGTAGAGGGCCTGCAGCCAACCTACCTGCGTGCTAGACACATTGGATCTACAACCGGAGCTACAATTCGGGATGCAATTTCATATGAAATCAAGCTCTTGTGGTTATCCCACGCACCCTGGCTGAAAAATTTGGTGATTTTACCTGTTACGCTGCCCTTCATGAACAGCATTCCAGAGGATGTTTTCCGACGGGATAACGCCCCCCACATACCGCTCTTCTATCCCATAGGCTCTATAGAGTGTCGACATGTTGCATTGGCCTGCTTCGTCCTAGATCTGTCTCCAATCGACCACATATAACACATCAAACGACAGCTCCAGTTTCATCAATGAATAGCATTAACAGTCCCTCTGTTGACTGACCAAGTGCAACAAACATGGGACTCCAATCCCACAAACTAACATTCAGCACATGTACAACAAAATGTATATACAAGCGTTGTCCAGACAGTAATGCACCGCTTTTGTTTTCTTCAACAACTCTCTATTGAACATACTGAGAATTGTGTAATTCTCCATTCCGTTCTATAGCCTTCCTGCAGAGTGGAACAAGGGCGTGTATGCCCTGTCGGTACCAATCGTTGTTCTGGTGGCGGAGCCAGTGCTTCAGTGTGTGAATCACGTCCTCATTATCCTCAAAATGTCTTCCACGAATGGCATCCTTCAATGGCCCAAGCAAGTGGAAGTCCGAAGGGGGCTCGCAGCAACATGTCAGTTGTGATAGCCGTGGATGGTCTCCCCGACTGCTGCAAATCCTGGAACTCCGCCGAACCGCCTTCTGATTACGTCACCCTCCGCGCCCAGCGAATAACTGTACTTCTGTCGATAGCAGATCTACATCTACATCTACATTTATACTCCGCAAGCCACCCAACGGTGTGTGGCGGACGGCACTTTACGTGCCACTGTCATTACCTCCCCTTTCCTGTTCCAGTCGCGTATGGTTCGCGGGAAGAACGACTGTCTGAAAGCCTCCGTGCGCGCTCTAAACTCTCTAATTTTACATTCGTGATCTCCTCGGGAGGTATAAGTAGGGGGAAGCAATATATTCGATACCTCATCCAGAAACGCACCCTCTCGAAACCTGGACAGCAAGCTACACCGCGATGCAGAGCGCCTCTCTTGCAGAGTCTGCCACTTGAGTTTGTTAAACATCTCCGTAACGCTATCACGGTTACCAAATAACCCTGTGACGAAACGCGCCGCTCTTCTTTTGATCTTCTCTATCTCCTCCGTCAACTCGATCTGGTACGGATCCCACACTGATGAGCAATACTCAAGTACAGGTCGAACGAGTGTTTTGTAAGCCACCTCCTTTGTTGATGGACTACATTTTCTAAGGACTCTCCCAATGAATCTCAACCTGGTACCCGCCTTACCAACAATTAATTTTATATGATCATTCCACTTCAAATCGTTCCGCACGCATACTCCCAGATATTTTACAGAAGTAACTCCTACCAGTGTTTGTTCCGCTATCATATAATCATACAATAAAGGATCCTTCTTTCTATGTATTCGCAATACATTACATTTGTCTATGTTAAGGGTCAGTTGCCACTCCCTGCACCAAGTGCCTATCCGCTGCAGATCTTCCTGCATTTCGCTACAATTTTCTAATGCCGCAACTTCTCTGTATACTACAGCATCATCCGCGAAAAGCCGCATGGAACTTCCGACAGTATCTACTAAGTCATTTATATATATTGTGAAAAGCAATGGTCCCATAACACTCCCCTGTGGCACGCCAGAGGTTACTTTAACGTCTGTAGACGTCTCTCCATTGATAACAACATGCTGTGTTCTGTTTGCTAAAAACTCTTCAATCCAGCCACACAGCTGGTCTGATATTCCGTAGGCTCTTACTTTGTTTATCAGGCGACAGTGTGGAACTGTATCGAACGCCTTCCGGAAGTCAAGAAAAATAGCATTACCTGGGAGCCTGTATCTAATATTTTCTGGGTCTCATGAACAAATAAAGCGAGTTGGGTCTCACACGATCGCTGTTTTCGGAATCCATGTTGATTCCTACATAGTAGATTCTGGGTTTCCAAAAACGACATGATACTCGAGCAAAAAACATGTTCTCAGAGATATAGGTCTATAGTTTTGCGCATCTGCTCGACGACCTTTCTTGAAGACTGGGACTACCTGTGCTCTTTTCCAATCATTTGGAACCTTCCGTTCCTCTAGAGACTTGCGGTACACGGCTGTTAGAAGGGGGGCAAGTTCTTTCGCGTACTCTGTGTAGAATCGAATTGGTATCTCGTCAGTTCCAGTGGACTTTCCTCTGTTGAGTGATTCCAGTTGCTTTTCTATTCCTTGGACACTTATTTCGATGTCAGCCATTTTTTCGTTTGTGCGAGGATTTAGAGAATGAACTGCAGTGCGGTCTTCCTCTGTGAAACAGCTTTGGAGAAAGGTGTTTAGTATTTCAGCTTTACGCGTGTCATCCTCTGTTTCAATGCCTTCATCATCCCGGAGTGTCTGGATATGCTGTTTCGAGCCACTTACTGATTTAACGTAAGACCAGAACTTCCTAGGATTTTCTGTCAAGTCGGTACATAGAATTTTACTTTCGAATTCACTGAACGCCTCACGCATAGCCCTCCTTACGCTAACTTTGACATCGTTTAGCTTCCGTTTGTCTGAGAGGTTTTGGCTGCGTTTAAACTTGGAGTGAAGCTCTCTTTGCTTTCGCAGTAGTTTCCTAACTTTGTTGTTGTACCACGGTGGGTTTTTCCCGTCCCTCACAGTTTTACTCGGCACATACCTGTCTAAAACGCATTTTACGATTGCCTTGAACTTTTTCCATAAACACTCAACATTATCAGTGTCGGAACAGAAATTTTCGTTTTGATCTGTTAGGTAGTCTGAAATCTGCCTTCTATTTCTCTTGATAAATAGATAAACCTTCCTCCCTTTTTTTTATATTCCTATTAACTTCCATATTCAGGGACGCTGCAATGGCCTTATGATCACTGATTCCCTGTTCTGCACATACAGAGTCGAAAAGTTCGGGTCTGTTTGTTATCAGTAGGTCCAAGATGTTATCTCCAAGAGTCGGTTCTCTGTTTAATTGCTCGAGGTAATTTTCGGATAGTGCACTCGATGTTCTGTCCCTACCACCCGTCCTAAACATCTAAGTGTCCCAGTCTATATCTGGTAAATTGAAATCTCCACCTAAGACCATAACGTGCTGAGAAAATTTATGTGAAATGTATTCCAAATTTTCTCTCAGTTGTTCTGCCACTAATGCTGCTGAGTCGGGAGGTCGGTAAAAGGAGCCAATTATTAACCTAGCTCGGTTGTTGAGTGTAACCTCCACCCATAACAATTCACAGGAACTATCCACTTCTACTTCACTACAGGATAAACTACTACTAACAGCGACGAACACTCCACCACCGGTTGCATGCAATCTATCCTTTCTAAACACCGTCTGTACCTTTGTAAAAATTTCGGCAGAATTTATCTCTGGCTTCAGCCAGCTTTCTGTACCTATAACGATTTCAGCTTCGGTGCTTTCTATCAGCGCTTGAAGTTCCGGTACTTTACCAACGCAGCTTCGACAGTTTACAATTACAATACCGATTGCTGCTTGGTCCCCGCATGTCCTGACTTTGCCCCGCACCCGTTGAGGCTGTTGCGCTTTCTGTACTTGCCCAAGGCCATCTAACCTAAAAAACCGCCCAGCCCGCGCCACACAGCCCCTGCTACCCGTGTAGCCGCTTGTTGCGTGTAGTGGACTCCTGACCTATCCAGCGGAACCCGAAACCTCACCACCCTATAGCGCAAGTCGGGGAATCTGCAGCCCACACGGTCGCAGAACCGTCTCAGCCTCTGATTCAGGCCCTCCACTCGGCTCTGTACCAAGGGTCCGCAGTCAGTCCTGTCGACGATGCTGCAGATGGTGAGCTCTGCTTTCATCCCGCTAGCGAGACTGCCAGTCTCCATAGACTTGGCACAAGCGTTTGTGAATATACCCAACAGTTTTTTTCTCTGCAGTGAGAGAAACTTCTGGTGAGCAAGATGTATGAGACAGGCGAAATACCCTCAGACTTCAAGAAGTAGGCCTATATAATAATTCCAATCCCAAAGAAAGCAGGTGTTGACAGGTGTAAAAATTACCGAACTATAAGTTTAATAAGTCACGACTGCAAAATACTAACACGAATTATTTACAGACGAATGCAAAAATTGGTAGATTGGGGAGGATCAGTTTGGATTTCGTAGAAATGTTGGAACACGTGAGGCAATACCAACCCTACGACTTATCTTAGTAGATAGATTAAGGAGAGGCAAACCTACGTTTCTAGCATTTGTAAACTTAGAGAAAGCTTTTGACTATGTTGACTGTAATACTCTCTTTCTAATTCTGAAGATGGCAGGGGTCAAATTCAGGGAGCGAAAGGCTATTTACAATTTATACAGAAACCAGGGGCATGGAAGGGAAGCAGTGATTGGGAAGGGAGTGAGACAGGGTTGTAGCCTATCTCCGATGTTATTTAATCTGTATATTGAGCAAGCAGTAAAGGAAACAAAAGAAAAATTCGGAGTAGGAATTAAAATCCATGGAGAAGAAATTAAAACTTCGAGGTTTGCCAATGACATCGTAATTCTGTCAGACAGAGAAAAAACTACCTGGAAGAGCTGTTGAACGGAATAGACAGTGTCTTGAAAGGAAGATATAACATGAACATCAACAAAAGAAAAGCGAGGATAATAGAATATAGTCGAATTAAATCAGGTGATGCTGAGGGAATTAGATTAGGAAATGAGACAATTAAAGTAGTAGATGAGTTTTGCTATTTGGGGAGCAAAATAACTGATGATGGTCGAAGTACAGAGGATATAAAATGTAGAGTGGCAATGGCAAGGAAAGCGTATCTGAAGAAGAGAAATTTGTAAATAGATTTGAGTGTCAGGAAGTCTTTTCTAAAACCAAGCATGTATGGAAGTGAAACATGGACGATATATAGTTTAGACAAGAAGACAATAGAAGCTTTCTAAATGTGGTGCTACAGAAAAATGCTGAAGATTAGTGGGTAGATCATGTAACTAATGAGGAGGTACTGAACAGAATTGCTGAGAAGAGGAACTTGTGGCACAAATTGACTAGAAGAAGGGATCAGTTGGTAGGACATGTTCCGAGGCATCAAGGGATCACCAGTTTAGTATCGGAGGGCAGCGTGGAGGGTAAAAATCGTAGAGGGAGACCAAGAGATGAATACACTAAGCAGATTCAGAAGGATGTAGGTTGCAGTAGGTACTTGGAGATGAAGAAGCTTGCACATGGTAGAGTAGAATGGAAAGCTGCATCAAACCACTCTCCGAACTGAAGACCACAACAACACAGTGAGAAATTCAATGACGGCACGTTGCTTGTAACGTACATCACATACAGGCGCCATTTTGAAACTGTCCTGCAACTATGCTATCTGTCGGAAGTGACTAGAAACTTGGCGCGCTCATTCAAGAGACATCAGATAATACATACGTAACATTTCGCATTCGTGTAATTGTTTTCGGCTGAGAAAAAAATGCGGTGCATTACTTTCTGGACAACCCTTGTATGTTTGCATGCCTTCATTCAACATTCTGGCAGTTACCCCGGTTGTTAAAGTACAGCATTTCACATTTGCAGTGGCATATCTCGCACTTGCATATCCTGTGATCTTCCAAGGTCAATCACTTAAATATATGACCTAGACAAATGTATTCCCGAAATTTCATTACTTCACATTAATTATTTTTTGATGTTGCGATTTTTTTCAGTCAGTGCATATTTTTAACACTTTGCATCACCATCTTGAGTAAGGCACGACATTACTCAGCACACAGTTACAAACGACTTGTGTAGCGGCATGTCCCGTGACCTTTGCCATTATATATACAAAAAGGTACGGTCAAACTTTCAGGAAACATTCCTCACACACAAATAAAGAAAAGATGTCATGTGGACATGTTTCCGGAAACGCTTGATTTCCATGTTAGAGCTCATTTTAGTTTCCTCAGTATGTACTGTACTTCCTCGATTCACCGCTGACGAGAATCCGCACGCAGTTGTGCAATCGCGTCATCAACACAGATTTTCTGTGAACGTTTGGGCAGGCATTGTTGGTGATGCCTTGATTGGGCCCCATGTTCTTCCACCTACGCTCAATGGAGCACGTTATCATGATTTCATACGGGATACTCTACCTGTGCTGCTAGAACATGTGCCTTTACAAGTACGACACAACATGTGGTTCATGCACGATGGAGCTCCTGCACATTTCAGTTGAAGTGTTCGTACGCTTCTCAACAACAGATTCGGTGACCGATGGATTGGTAGAGGCGGTCCAATTCCATGGCCTCCACGTTCTCCTGACCTCAACCCTCTTGACTTTCATTTCTGGGGGCATTTGAAAGCTCTTGTCTACGCAACCCTGGTACCAAATGTAGAGACTCTTCGTGCTCGTATTGTGGACGGCTGTGATACAATACGCCATTGTCCAGGGCTGCATGAGCGCATCTGGGATTCCATGCGACGGAGGGTGGATGCATGTATCCTCGCTAACGGAGGACATTTTGAACATTTCCTGTAACAAAGTGTTTGAAGTCACGCTGGTACGTTCTGTTGCTGTGTGTTTCCATTCCATGATTAATGTGATTTGAAGAGAAGTGATAAAATGAGCTCTAACATGGAAAGTAAGCGTTTCCGGACACATGTCCACATAACATATTTTCTTTCTTTGTGTGTGAGGAATGTTTCCTGAAAGTTTGGGCGTACCTTTTTGTAACACCCTGTATATATTTGCACTTTATTCCAAGGAGTTTCATATTTATTAGTAAGCAACACATTTCAAATCAGTACCTTTCAGGGCACCTTATAACGTCAAAATTTATTTCAGACACTAAAATGTGTGTAAGTTTATCTACTCATTCTTCTACGGGGTTCGTTCACGACAGGTTCGAATACAACAATGAACACCCTGATTAATTTGTAATTTGTGTTTAAAGTAGTCACTTCGATTGAAACTTCTGTCGTACCACAAAGATCGCTAAGAACATGATATAACTTGTACCTGCAATGTTATGCAATATTTTAACCCTGTGGTGTAGTTAATGTCGCTTCTTTGGCATTTCCTTAGGCTGCCAATGGACTTAGTCCGCTGCAGTGAACACTCCCTACTGGTGCTGTATCCTGCACGCATTTGCAGCCTCAATACTGATTAAGAACGCCAAAGAAGCGACATTAACAGCTGCCCACTGCAGTGGTAAACTTAACCACAGGGTTAATGTCAAACTTCTTTGAAGAGTCTCTGTAATTTTGTGTTCCAAAGGCAAGGAAAAGTAGGCAATAAATTATCGCCATTTTTATGTTTACTGTCGTTCTTTACTTAGTTCGTTATTATTATTATTATTATTATTACTGTCTTCTTGGAGATGTGGTGTCTCTATACAACTAAATAAAAGGCTGTTCGCTGTTATCCCACATGCGATTTGCTGCTTTTTATTTGTGAAGCATCCTAGATGGTTTGTAGTACAGGGTGTTCAAAAATTATTTTTACAATTTTGATCACATATATATTTTCAAAAATGGGGATATGTAGAAAGGTGCGGTTTGCGGCATAATGTGCACACAAATTTTAAGTTTTAGTAGGCATTTAACACAGCGATCTGCACCACTCAGAACATCCAAATGATATTCCAGTTCCTCCTCCCATGTCCGGCCTAGCAAGTCCTCGTTAACGTGTGAAACTGCCACTCTGATGCGAGCTCGCCGTTCCTGCTCTGGTATCTAGCCATAAAGATAAGAAATCTAATGGTATTATATTTGGAGACGTAAACGGCGAGGAAACGGGTCCTGCTCTGCAAATCCGGTGGCCTGGAAACGTTTCGCCCAAAGCTTTCCAGACGATCATTACCCATGGAGAAGGGGCATCATCCAGCTGCAGCATGATGTCAGATTGCAGTACTTCGACCTGTGAGAAGGCAAACTGTTAGAACATGTCCAAATAATCAGCTGAGGTTATTGACACCTCCGTAGAAATAAGATCCACCACAAAGTCATAAAGCAGACCACACCACAAGTTCCATGCTAAAGTGGTGGTTCCCAGAGTCCCACATTCTCACAATGTATCGGTTTTTCTTCCCGGACACACCAAAGCAAGCTTCGTCCGTGAACATAATCTTTTTCAGATAATCTGGGCCGCTGGCGATACAACTGGGAATCTCAAATACAAATGTTTTGCGCTTTGGCCTGTCATCAGATTGAAGCGCATCCAGCAGTTGCACTTTGTAAGCACGACGCTTCCGTCTCTTGCGTAGTACCCTGTGCATCGTATTTGGTGGTAGCTGCAACTGCCGACGCAACTGACGGATCGGTATGGTTGGGCCCCAGATAAATGCCTGCTGCACCCATTCCACACCTGCATCGCGCATGCTCAGACACCCACAACTCGTCCTCATCATGACATTTCCTGATTTCTTGAACCTCGGATACCATTGTTTGATGGTGGAATGTGACGCTATTGTGCCTCTGTAAAGTGTCTGGAAGTTCAGCTGGACCTGGGTGTCAGATTTGGTCTCTCAACCAATCGACACCCTGTGCCATCTGCTGGAGGAGTGAGGGAAGGGGACGGAGTATGTTTGTCAATAACTAAGCTGGAAAAAAAAACCTTACATGCGTGAATATACCTCTCTGCCTATCCCAATTTCTCAAATATATGTGATCAAATTTATAAAGATCAGTTCGAAACACCATGTACGTATATGATTGCTGTTTGCGTTTGAAATGTGTGTGTGTGCGCAGATGTATTACTATATTACGGAGTTCTCGTTATTCCCTTATTTCTATAAGAAACAGTTTTTTGGACAGCAGGATGAACGATTTTCGGCGTTGGCGATGGCATTTCTCTTAAACACTTAACTTTGACAGTTTTACGACACCTCTGGAATTTACTATCAAATACAAGTGATTATGATTCTAGCTTTTACTTTCACACTTCTGAAAATCACAATTTTACCTTTCACACACGTAATTCCATTACCAGTGATACTTCTCCCAGTTCCGTGAAATGATCAACGTCAGATACATTCTCCGTAAATCATTCGCAATATAATTTCGAATCTAGCCTGTTAACTAGCACTATTACAGCCACTCTTAATGTTTTTAACGTGACCCCGCACCTCGCTTACGTACTCTGGCACCATACTCAACAGATTCCCGATAATTGACTCAGACAATACCTAATCGTTCATACTGTAAGTTCGTTAGTCATAAGAATAAACCTCATGCAAACGAAAACAAAGGCTATGATTGGTCATCAGCCGCAGCATACTGTGCGTGTGGTGTAATTTTGCGTGCTTGGTTGGTTTGTGGGATTGAAAGGACCGGACTACAAGGGCCATCGGTCCTTTTTCCACGAACTTTAAACACCCACAAAGAGTAAATACAAATAACGGAGATGACAAGGGACGACACAGGACAAGAAAGACACAGACAGAGACCAGACAAAAGGAATTAAAATCACGCAGAGTGTGACAGTGGTTGGCCGACCATGAAAACAAAAAGTAAAAGCCAACCACAACGTGACACACTAAAAACCACGATCTGAAACAGTAGGCCAAAGGCGAGACTCAACAAAAAAAAAAGGACAAACACTTAGCTCAAGCGATAAAAACCCCCTGCACGAATATAACTCTGCCATGGCAACATCATCCGAGAAAAGTGCAGAAAATCAGGCAGCACTAACGACTGCCCGAGCGGAGTTAAAAGTGGGCATTCCAACAAAATGTGGACAACTACCAAAGCTGAACCACAACGACAGAGAGGTGGGTCCTCGCGGCGCGATAAAAACCCGTGCGTCATCCAGGTGTGGCCGATGCGCAGCCGGCAGAGTACAACAGAGTCCTTGCGAGAGACCCGCAAAGAGGAGCGCCACACTCCGGTAGTCTCCTTGACAGGACGAAGTTTCTTGGGTGAAGGCTGGGTGCGCCATTCATCACCCCAGGTACCAAGGACCTTCTATCGCAAAACTGACTGAAGATCGAACTCCAAAAGGCCGATCTCCAGGGCTGGTGCACTGACAGCCTGTCATCACGTTCATTTCCCAGGGTGCCAACACGACCTGGAGTCCACACAAAGTCCACAGAGCCGCTGCAATGACCAAGACTGTGGAGGGAATTCTGGATAGCCATCACCAGACGAGAGTGAGGGAAACACTGGTCAATAGCTTAGGGAGTCACTACAGATAACGAAGGACTCACCTGAGCAGGAGCGGACGTACTCTAGGGCGCGAGAGATGGCGACCAGCTCAGCGGTGGAAACACTGGAGACAGCCGGCAATGAGTGTTGTTGATAATGATCCCCTAGAGTAAGGGCATAACCAACACAACCAGCAACCATAGAACTGTCAGTATATACAACGCCAGAGCCCTGAAATGCGGCAACGATTGAAAGAAAGTGGCGGCGGAGAGCCTCAGGAGGTACTGAGTCCTTTGGGTCCTGTGCCAAATCGAGCCAAAAGTATGGGCGGAGCACACACCACAGGGGTAGACGTATATGGGCCCGGAAAACAAATGGGAGAGGGAAAACCTCAAGCCCAGAGAGAATAGCCTGGATACAAATTGAGATCGTACACCCTGATCTGCGCCGCCACTCTGGCAGACGGATGACCAAGCTGGGGAACAGCAGACAGTAACTGGTATGCCCCGGTGAGCTACAAACGTGGGCAGCATAAGTGGCCAGTAAGCATTGGCGCTGGATCCGCAATGGAGGGACACCAGCCTGCACAAGTATGCTGGTGACAGGGCTTGTGTGGAAAGCTCCAGCGGCGAGTCACATTCTGCTTGGAAGGATGGGGTCAAGCAGCCACAATGCGGAAGGGGATGCTGAACCGTAAGTCAGGCTCCCACAATCTAGACGGGACTGAATTAATGCCTGGTACAGCTGTAGAAGGGTAGACTGATCAGCACCCCAGCTGGTGTACCCAAGCAACGGAGAGCATTAAGATGCCGGCACCATGTTTGTTTGAGTTGCCGAATATGAGGAAGCCAAGTCAACTGGGCATCAAAAACCAATCCCAAAAACTGATGAGTCTCCATCACTGCAAGAGGTTCGCCATCAAGATAAAGCCATGGCTCAGGGTGAACAGTGTGACCTACGCAGAAATGCATAATGCAGGTCTTAACAGCTGAAAACAGGAAGCCATGCGTTACAGCCCAAGAATGTGCCATGTGGACAGTGCCGTTCAGCAGCTGCAATGCCAGTGGATCTATAGTATAGGCAGAAGTCATCAGCATACAACGAAGCTGAGACAGACGTTCCCACTGCCACAGCGAGCCCATTAATTGCAACTAAAAAGAGGCAGACACTCAAGACAGATCCTTGCGGGAACCCATTCTCCTGAACTCGGGAGGAACTATGTGAGGCCGCAACTTGCATGCAGAAGGAACGAAGTGACAGAAAATTTTGTATGAAAATCGGGAGCGGACCCCAAAGACCGAACCCATGAAGCGTGGTGAGGATGTGATGTCGCCATGTCATATCTTATGCCTTCTGCATGTCAAAAAAGACGGCAACCAGATGCTGATGGTGGGCAAAGGCCATACAGATGGCACACTCCAGGCTCACCAGATTATCAGTGGCAGAGCAGCCCTTACGAAACCCACCCTGAGACGGAGCCAGAAGGCCCCAAGACTCAAGTAGCCAACTCAACTTCCTGCTAACAAGGTGTTCGAGCAACTTGCAAAGAACTTTGGTGAGGCTAATTGGGCGGTCGCTGTCCACCTCCAGTGGGTTCTTGCCAGGTTTCAACACAGGGATTACGATGCTTTCCCGCCATTGCGATGGGAACTCACCCTCAACCCAGATAAGGTTGAAAATGGCTAGGAGACGTCGCTGGCAGTCCACCGAGAGGTGTCTGAGCATCTGACAGTGGATGAGATCTGACCCGGAAGTCATATCAGGGAAAGCAGCTAGGGCACTTTGCAATTCCCACTCACTGAACGGAGCATTGTACGATTCAGGGTGGCGTGTGTGAAATGAAAGGCTCCAACATTCCAACCGTTCTTTCAGGGAGCGGAAGGCCAGTGGGTAATTCGCAGATGCGGAACTCTGAGCAAAATGCTCCGCTAAGCGGTTTGCAGTTGTGTCAGTCAGTACAGACTGCCGTATTCAGTGAAAGCGCAGGTACGCTAATGGGGGTTCGATAGCCATAGAGTCGCCTAATCTTGGCACAAACCTGCTATGGAGAGGTACGGAGGCCAGCACTCCTGTTTGCGTCACCGAATAAGGCGGCAGACTAGCGCACAGAGCCGTTTAAAGGCGATGAGGTGTTCCAATGATGGATGCTGCTTGTGACACTGGAGGGCCCGCCTGCGATCTTTAATCGCCTCAGCGATCTCGGGCGACCACCAAGGCACAGTCCTCCGCCGAGGGGACCCAGAAAACAGGGAATGGCAGATTCTGTGGTCGTAACGACACCAGTGATGACCAAGTGAACCACCACCTCAGTGGCATCATTAGAAAGAGGTTCAATAGTGGCAATGGAGGTGAACAAGTCCCAGTCAGCCTTATTCATAGCCCATCTGAAGTGGCGCCCAGAAAAGTGACGCTGTGGCAGTGACAGTAAGATCAGAAGGTGGTCTCTATCACAAAAGTCGTCATGGTAATAGGCTAGGGCTGCAGATCAAAAGGTCGATGGCTGAGTACGTGCCATGTGCCACACTGAAATGTGTGAAGGCACCATTATTTAAAACAGAAAGGTCGAGCTGTGCAAACACTTACTAAACGACGCTGCCTCAGCCTGTTGCCACTGATCCACCCCACAGAGGGTTATGGGCGTTGAAGTCGCCCAGTAACAGAAAAGGTGGCGGCAGTTGTGCTATCAGTGCAGCCAGGACATGATGCAGAACATCACCATCCAGTGGAAGATAGAGACTGCAGACAGTAACAGCTTGAGGCGTCCACACCCAAACAGCGACAGCCTCTAAGGGTGTTTCTAGAGGGACACACTCGCTGTAAAGAGAGTGAAGGATGTAGATGCAGACGCCACCAGATACCCTCTCAAAAGCTGCCTGGTTCTTATAACAACTCCGATAGCCGAGGAGGGCGGGGGTTCACATCGCCAGAAACCAACTTTCCTGAAGAGCAATGCAGAGGAAAGGGTGAAGGCTGAGAAGTTGTCGGGGCTCAGCAAGATGGTGGAAAAAACTGCTGCAGTTCCACTGGAGGATGACATTGTCCATGGCCAAGAAAGGTGTGAAGATAGATTACGCTGCTAAGTCACCTGCTGCCACCAATTGAGTACCATCGCAAGGTACATCCATTGCATCCGAGCGTCCGGCGAGATCTAGGTCCTCAGCAGGCGCCAGAATCTCTACCTCGTCCAGACACTGAGCTTGTAGGTAGTTGTGGAGTGGGTGCCACAATAATTTCCTTCGTCTTAGGGGTCTTCGATTTCGATTTCTTGTGCTGTTCCTTCAGTTGCCCTTGCTGGGAGGGCTGCTTTGATTCAGTCTCCGGGACTAAAGAGGACTGCGAAGCCCAATGACCAGTGACCTGTGGCTCCTTCAGTCACTGGCAGGTGTCTGCTGTGCCGCTGGTAGGAACCTGGGAAGAGAGTGACCCAAGGGATCCCTTCTTAGTAAATGTTAGAGAAGCCAAAGAAGTCTTACGCTTCTCCAGCTTAGAAGTGGGGATTGGTGTTCCCGATCGTTGGGGGGCGGGGGCAGCTCTCAAGGTAGGTGGTGTGGGAGCAACAGGTAGGGTAGTGCCCCCCCCCTCCCACAATCAAGGTGGCAGGTGCAGACTTCTGGCTCTGAGAGAAGACTGTTGGAGGTGGAGTTGATGGTGCTAGAACAGTGGTAGCGGTGGCGTAAGTGGTAGACATGCGAACAGGATGGAGGCATTCAAACATCCTCTTAGCCTCAGTGTAGGTCAGTCGGTCCAGGGTCTTATATTCAATGATTTTCCGCTCTTTCTGGAGGATCCTGCAGTGTGGTGAGCAAGGTGAATGATGCTCTCTGCAGTTGACACAGATGGGAGTCAGGGCACATGGAGCAGTGGGATGTGATGGGCATCTGTAATCTCAACATGTGAGGCTGGAAGTACATTGGGAAGACATATGGCTGAACTTCCAGCACTTAAAGCACCAAATTTGGGAGGGATATAGGGCTTGACGTCACAGTGGTAGACCATCACCTTGACCTTCTCAGGTAATGTATCACCCTCGAAGGCCAAGATGAAGGCACCGGTGGCAACCTGATTATCCCTCAGACCCCGAAGAACGCGCCGGACGAAATTAACACCTCTCTGCTCTAAATTGGCGCGCAGCTAGTCATCAGACTGCAAAAGAAGGTCCCTATGGAAAATAATACCCTGGACCATATTTTAACTGAAACATCCACCAACTTGTCACAAGCGAGTAACCTTCGTGACTGGGCAGAGGATGCCGTTTTTATCATTACTGACCCAGAGCGCATTTTGGACAAGCCCTCCACCTCCCCAAACTTGTCCTCTAAATGCTCTACAAGAAATTGAGGCTTTGTTGCCATGAAAGACTCCCCATCAGCTCTTGTACAAACTAGGAACTGGGGTGAATAAGTGTCGCTGCCATCCTGAGCCTTTCGACCCTCCAACGGTGTGGCCAGATGATGATGATGATGATGATGTTTGGTTTGTGGGGCGCTCAACTGCGTGGTTATCAGCGCCCGTACAATTACCCAATCTTTGCTCAGTCCAATTTCGCCACTTTCCGGGATGATGATGAAATGATGAGGACAACACAAACACCCAGTCATCTCGAGGCAGGTGAAAATCCCTGACCCCGCCGGGAATCGAACCCGGGACCCCGTGCTCGGGAAGCGAGAACGCTACCGCGAGACCACGAGCGGCGGACACGGTATGGCCAGGGAGGGGAACAATTTGGGATCGTATTTCTGAGCATTGAATTGAGCCTGAGAATGCTTAGAGACTGCTTGTGGTTGGCCACCAGCAAGAGAAGATGTGCCACGCTTCATTGCGTGTCATCCGCCCTGATGCCACCCACTCCGACCAAGGGCCTTCCCCATGGGCGCCACCTAGTCACAGCAAGGGCCACCTTGCAGGATGACCACTGCCGGGAGTCCCAATGCCCCAGGGAAATAGGCATCTACTCCTTGACATACGTGGGGAGTTAACGGCGCAGGCATCAGCTGAGCGATCCTTGAGTTGCCAGGGGCTACAACCAACAAGGTACATGGCAGCCCCACCACACTGTACTGGCTACCATGCTGGATATCAGGTGACAAGTAGTCCATGGTCGTCGTCGGCGCAGAAAGCGACACAGCATAGTCGATGGCGGAAACTGCGCCCAGGAATGTTTCCACGCCCAAGAGCTGGAGAGTGAGCAGGAGACGAGAAAGATCTAATGCACAATGGACACAATGCACCTTGTAAGGTGCCCTTCTCCAATTGTGCGTGCCTTGTGTTGTACAAGTTCAGCAAGATTACAATAAAATTAGTTTTATAAAATGGCTCTGAGCAATAAGGGACTTAACAACTGAGGTCATCAGTCCCCTAGAACTCAGAACTACTTAAACCTAACTAACCTAAGGACATCACACACACCCATGACCGAGGCAGGATTTGAACCTGCGACCGTAACGGTCGCGTGGTTCCAGACTGTAGCGCCTAGAACCGCTCGGCCACCCCGGCCAGCAATAAAATTAATTACTTGTTATTAATGTAATATGATGTTTTATTTAGTCACTGCTTTTCCCGGCTAATGAACGTTATTTTGTTAAAGGAATCTCCACCTGGGAATGTGTAGCAATGTTGTCTGTCAAGCGGTGTAAATATCACTAAGTTCACTCACAAAAGTAATCATTTACAACGAATAAACAAGCTAAATGTATGATAAGTAATCTGAACTAAATAAGGTTAATGATTTTTAGTAATTTCAGTGCTGTTATTTAAAAGACTCTTTGATACTTGCGGATCGTTTATCGGAATTAACGCTACTGTTATCTCGAGGTGGCAACACTTTTTTTTTAAGCAAAATGAACAGTTTTGTCACACAATACCACACGTACAAAACACTAATGTATTTTCTTGTCAAAATATGTCATAAAAGTTGTTACGAAATTACTAGGCTTCATACATCAGCAGGTAAGAATTTATATCACGTAAGATGCTGTTTGCATTCATAGAAGCTCGATGTATTCACAGTGTAACTGGAATTTCCTACCTCAGAGTGGGTCCCCGGCCACTAGCACATAATTATTATTGCAATTATAAACCGCAACATTTATGTTTGTATAGAAAATCAATTTAAAACTGCCGCTGCAATATTTCATTAATATGGCGGCTAACATAAGACAATCACTTATCGATTTTGTTTCAGGCTGCGTTTTAGTCGTAATAAATAATATATATTAAATCTTTTCTCACCTTCACTATATGCATTAACATTTGAAAATATTTCTCAATGTTACAAGGCACATTAATATTCACCATTTACCAATAAACTGCGCTGTAGATCAATAGCGCTGATGTCTGCGCTCTTTGGCAGTTGAGCAGAAAACTTAACATTTACATAGAACGAGAATTACAATGAAATAAAACTCCGAACAAAAAAGATTCATTTCAATCACACACAAACTCTTATTTTCAAATGTCGGTTAGCAACATAACAATACTTTCGTACAGTTTTTTTTTTTTTTTTTTTTTTTTTTTAACAGACCTCTGTGTTACGAGGCATCAATCACATCCTATGAGTACAATAGTTCGAACAAGAAGAAGAAGGATTTTTCTACAAAGTCATAGATAACAAAAGATTAAGATTTTCATTCTCTTTTTACATGGGTATTGTCTGAGATGCAATTGTTGACAAAATATTAAATTATGTCGTTGACAATAATTATCTATTATTTTACCAACAACGAAGTCCTTTTTATTAGTATTACGAGAATAGAATCAAAGTCCAGCCACATTCCACATACATTGTTGCCGTGAATAATATTTTGAATAAAATATAGGCGTGGATATTACAACACGTACAGTGATGTTTTTAGGCTGTTGAAAGTAACTCATACTTAGAACTATTTTAGTATAAATGAAGCTGTGAGATATGTATTAATGTATTCGCAGCATTCAATGTTTTTCTAAATCACACTTCAAGTATGAAGTTTTTATTTTAAAAATAAATTAATTAGTTTAATAGGTAGCGTTGGAGGTGGTAATCGGGTGTTCTGTGGGTCGCAGGGGTACTTTTTTCCAATTTTTTTCGTTCAGTTCGAGTAATCACACAATTTAAATAAAAAATTCAGAAAATACACTCCTGGAAATGGAAAAAAGAACACATTGACACCGGTGTGTCAGACCCACCATACTTGCTCCGGACACTGCGAGAGGGCTGTACAAGCAATGATCACACGCACGGCACAGCGGACACACCAGGAACCGCGGTGTTGGCCGTCGAATGGCGCCAGCTGCGCAGCATTTGTGCACCGCCGTCGTCAGTGTCAGCCAGTTTGCCGTGGCATACGGAGCTCCATCGCAGTCTTTAACACTGGTAGCATGCCGCGACAGCGTGGACGTGAACCGTATGTGCAGTTGACGGACTTTGAGCGAGGGCGTATAGTGGGCATGCGGGAGGCCGGGTGGACGTACTGCCGAATTGCTCAACACGTGGGGCGTGAGGTCTCCACAGTACATCGACGTTTTCGCCAGTGGTCGGCGGAAGGTGCACGTGCCCGTCGACCTGGGACCGGACCACAGCGACGCACGGATGCACACCAAGACCGTAGGATCCTACGCAGTGCCGTAGGGGACCGCACCGCCACTTCCCAGCAAATTAGGGACACTGTTGCTCCTGGGGTATCGGCGAGGACCATTCGCAACCGTCTCCATGAAGCTGGGCTACGGTCCCGCACACCGTTAGGCCGTCTTCCGCTCACGCCCCAACATCGTGCAGCCCGCCTCCAGTGGTGTCGCGACAGGCGTGAATGGAGGGACGAATGGAGACGTGTCGTCTTCAGCGATGAGAGTCGCTTCTGCCTTGGTGCCAATGATGGTCGTATGCGTGTTTGGCGCCGTGCAGGTGAGCGCCACAATCAGGACTGCATACGACCGAGGCACACAGGGCCAACACCCGGCATCATGGTGTGGGGAGCGATCTCCTACACTGGCCGTACACCACTGGTGATCGTCGAGGGGACCCTGAATAGTGCACGGTACATCCAAACCGTCATCGAACCCATCGTTCTACCATTCCTAGACCGGCAAGGGAACTTGCTGTTCCAACAGGACAATGCACGTCCGCATGTATCCCGTGCCACCCAACGTGCTCTAGAAGGTGTAAGTCAACTACGCTGGCCAGCAAGATCTCCGGATCTGTCCCCCATTGAGCATGTTTGGGACTGGATGAAGCGTCGTCTCACGCGGTCTGCACGTCCAGCACGAACGCTGGTCCAACTGAGGCGCCAGGTGGAAATGGCATGGCAAGCCGTTCCACAGGACTACATCCAGCATCTCTACGATCGTCTCCATGGGAGAATAGCAGCCTGCATTGCTGCGAAAGGTGGATATACACTGTACTAGTGCCGACATTGTGCATGCTCTGTTGCCTGTGTCTATGTGCCTGTGGTTCTGTCAGTGTGATCATGTGATGTATCTGACCCCAGGAATGTGTCAATAAAGTTTCCCCTTCCTGGGACAATGAATTCACGGTGTTCTTATTTCAATTTCCAGGAGTGTATATGCTAATTAACAAATACATAATCATATTTTTTTAAGAAATGTGCACGTCCTGTTGCACGGAAGTTCCAGTTTTCATTCCAAATATAAATTCTTAAATATCGATACTTTATAAAAAAGACTGTTAATAAAGTTGTTTAAATTAAGAATGCATTACAAATTAAAATTTGGGACAAATATGAAAAATCAGGTATTCTTTACTTGGACCATGTCCATTGTTTTATACCACAGATGTGGTCTCACACGAGCCAGAGTGATAAGCGTCGCAGAAGGATGGGGAACAATAGCTTCACGGCATCGAGCCACACAAATGCTGTCACCGTACCATTGCAACCTGAACTCAATAGAACTGATTTTGAGCCAAGATAAGGGATTTGTTGAGGGAAAAAATATTTAAGCTGCCACACGTACTGGAACGAATACAAGAAGCTTTGTCACTAGTTACTGCATAGCGTTGGCGGGGTGCAGAACAGGCACTTCATATAGGAAGAGGAGAAAACGTAACGTTTGGATGGATTCGAGCATTCTGTTGCCGATCGCCTGGTTATCAACGTAGTAGATGACAGTTCCAGTACTGAAATGTATTCTTCGGATTCGGGTGTGGAAGGATTCAGAGATTATCGGATGACTGACCGTAAGTAATATTAAACTGTACACTGAAATCGTTGCAACGGACCCTACGCTGTTACGTCACGCTTAGCTCACACAGAAAAATTACCCTGTGTTTGAGTTGGGACCTCTCATCAATCTTTAATTACAACGATAACAGCATTTTTCGTCCGGTCCCCTAAGAGGCGTATTGTCGAAGATTTGCCGTATATTTCTGCATCCTCATTAAAAATTAAATGACATTCGCAGCTATATTGTTTCTCTGCTCGTCTCCTTCGACGTTTAAACTGCCACTGTTCACATCACTGCAGGTTAGGTGAACCACTTGGCTGACCAATGCTCCGATAAGTTGTCCCGTATCTTCCATGAGTCGTTGTGCGCGTAACGCATACCAAAAACGTATCCTTATTATCGTACTTGAGTGTAGTCGAGAAACGTTTGCTTCTGCCCCTCGTGTAACAAAATCAAATGAGATTCTGGCAAACTCGGAAGATTATATAGTTTAATGTTTACAACTCGTTTGTTCTTACAACGAGTGCAGTATAGCTACGCTGCGGTTCAAAGACCAATGGCGGAAGAAAGTACACACCACCCCTGGTTGAGGAAAGCGGTACCCGCACAGCTGCTCTCACATCTTGCCCGTAAATAAAAAGGCGAACTGAGGGAGTGCTCTGAAAACACCCATCCCAGTATTTTGAAGAGCCTTCTTTTCTACAGAAATTAAGTTGAGATCTGCTGACACGACTCAAGGAAATTACGGGAAACGAGGTTTGGAAATGGGGTAAAAACTCGTTACGAATAAATGGATTCTTGCTGCGCTCAGTCTCATATTTCTCAGCCTTTTCTCTTTTTCCTCTCGTCGCTCAGTTTATACCTCTTAAAGACTGTGACGCAACCACTGAGATCTGTAGCACCATTTCCTTTGTAATATTAGGCTGGTGCGTAAGTTCGTAGTGTTTTTGTTTTGCATGTTGGTGTTCCACTCGCTATGGGTTTATTTATCGATTGCCATTTTTTTTATTTATAGTTCACTCTTGCTATTAGAGTTTACATATTGTCACTTGGTCATTTGGAGATAGTGAGGGGAGCTGTGGACGCTAGAAAATAGAGTTTCAAGTGGACAAACATATTCTTCTGCTTGAAGTAAATAGAGGGATGACAGAGCGGAAGCAGCTAGAAACATTTGCGCCATGTATGGGGAATGGAAAACCTGGTAGAAGCCGACCTCGGCGAAGGTCAGTTTGGATTCCGTAGAAATGTTGGAACACGTGAGGCAATACGGACGCTACAACATACCTTAGAAAATAGATTAAGGAAAGGCAAACCTACGTTTCTAGCATTTGTAGACTTAGAGAAAGCTTTTGACAATGTTGACTGGAATACTATCTTTCAAATTCTGAAGGTGGCAGGGGTAAAATACAGGGAGTGAAAGGCTATTTACAATTTGTACAGAAACCAGAAGGCAACTATAAGAGTCAAGAGGCATGAAAGGGAAGCAGTGGTTGGGAAGGGAGTGAGACAGGGTTGTAGCCTATCCCCGATGTCATTCAATCTGTATATTGATCAAGCAGTAAAGGAAACAAAAGAAAAATTCGGAGTAGGTATTAAAATCCATGGAGAAGAAATAAAAACTAGAGGTTTGCCGGTGACAATGTAATTCTGTCAGAGACAGCAAAGGACCTGGAAGAGCAGCTGAACGGAATGGACAGTGTCTTGAAAGGAGAATATAACATAAACATCAACAAAAGCAAAACGAAGATAATGGAATGTAGTCGAAATAAATCGGGCGATGCTGCGAGAATTAGATTAGGAAATGAGACGCTTAAAGTAGTAAATGAGTTTTGCTATTTGGGGAGCAAAATAACTGATGATGGTCTAAGTAGAGAGGATATAAAATGTAGACTGACAATGGCAAGGAAAGCGTTTCTGAAGAAGAGAAATTTGTTGACATGGAGTATAGATTGAAGTGTCAGGAAGTCGTTTCTGAAAGTATTTGTATTGAGCGTAGCCATGTATGGAAGTGAAATGTGGATGACAAATAGTTCAGACAAGAAGAGAATAGAAGCTTTCGAAATGTAGTGCTACAGAAGAATGCTGAAGATTAGATGGGTAGATCCCATAACTAATGAGGAGGTATTCAATAGAATTGGAGAGAAGAGAAATTTGTGGCACAACTTGACTAGAAGAAGGGATCGGTTGGTAGGGCATATTCTGAGGCATCAAGGGATCAGCAATTTAGTATTGGAGGGCAGCGTGGAGGGTAAAAATCGTAGAGGGAGACCAAGAGGTGAATACACTAAGCAGATTCAGAAGGATGTAGGTTGCAGTAGGTACTGGGAGATGAAGAAGCTTGCACAGGATACAGTAGCATGGGGAGCTGCATCAAACCAGTCTCTGGACTGAAGACCACAACAATGGGGATAATGCCACTGGACAGAGTGCGGCAAGAAAATGGTTTTCTTGTTTTAAAGAGGATAATTTTGAAATCAGTGACTCACCACGTTCAGGAATACCTTCGAGGTTTAAACGCATTAATCCACAATCATCCACGTCCGTGTATTCGAGAACAGACAAATTTGATGAAATGTGATCATTCCACCATCGTGTGACATTTGCATGCAATGGGGAAGATTCAAAAATCGGGTGCATGGATACAGCAGCATGCTCTAAGGCAAAATTAGAAAAATCTGCTGTGGCCATATGTGCGTCTCTGCTTGCTCATCGTCAATTGGCTCGTGAACAATACCGCTCATTCCTACCCTGTATCGTTCCTGGTGACGAGAACTGGTGTCTCTATACTAACGTAAGGAAAAGAAAGGAATGGCTGAGCCCAGACAAAGCAGCAGTTCCCCATACAAAGACCTGCGCGCATCCACAAAAGATAATGTTCTGCATCTGTTGGAACACCGACGATGTGGTGCGCTACGAATCGCTTCCCCGGGATGTAACCATCAATGCTGACATTTACTGTCAACATCTGAGATGTCTTGCAGAAGCAGTCCAAGAACAACGACCAGGAAGACTGCGTGAAGTGACTCTACTCCAAGACAACGTCCGCCTGCATTCTGCTTGACTGACAAAAAGTACTATACAGGAGTTGGATCGGGAAGTCATTCCGCACCCACATTTTATTCTGATCTTGTGCCCTCAGGTTTTCACCTTTTCCGCGTTTTATCGAACAACCTTCAAGAAACTTCCTTTCTGGAGGAAAATGCGCTCCTAACATGAAAAGTTCTTTGCCTCGAAACAGTGTGATTTCTACAGTTGCGGAATGGAAAAGTTGCCCCATTTTTGGCAGCCTGTTGTAAATTGTGAAGGAGATTATTGATGACTAAAGTCTCTGTATGTGTGTCTGTTGTGTTTATTGAGTCATGCAGCAAGTGGCACCATGAAGAATGTGGTTAGCGCAAATTTCTCGTCTTTCTATCGTTACGCAGAAGGTTTTATCTGCCTTAGTCCAACGTCTAGTGGATGAACATCGATACGCTTGACATTTAACATCCGGGAATTGACAGGCAGGAGGTTCGTAGTTCGCTGCCTAATATCAGATGAAGGTTATTTGTAGAAAAATAAAACTCGACATTAATCTCGCGGTGGGCAGCGATCATGAACGTTTGGCTCATCATTCCAAATTGGAACAACCACATAGAAAATGTTGTGGGGAAGGAGAACCAAAGTCTGCATTTTATTGGCAGAACAACAGGTCTATTAAAGACACTGCCTACACTACGCTTTTAGCACCCTCTTCTGAGCGTTGCTGCGCGGTATGGGATCCTTACCAAGAAGGACTGCGTAGAACAAGAGCGGCTCATTATCACGAAATAGCGAAGAGAGTTTCACGGATATAATTAGCGAGCTGCGGTGATCTTTTCACGAACTTTCAATCGCCAGTATTCTCTTCCTAATATGAAAACACACTACTGGCCATTAAAATTTCTACACCAAGAAGAAATGCAGATGATAAACGGGTATTCATTGGACAAATATATTATACTAGAACTGACATGTGATTACATTTTCACGCAGTTTGGGTGCATAGATCCTGAGAAATCAGTACCCAGAACAACCACCTCTGGCCGTAATAACGGACTTGATACGCCTCGGCATTGAGTCAAACAGAGCTTGGATGGCGTGTACAGGTACAGCTGCTCATGCAGCTTCAACACGATGCCACAGTTCCTCAAGAGTAGTGACTGGCGTATTGTGACGAGCCAGTTGGTTGACCAGACGTTTTCAATTGGTGAGACATCTGGAGAATGTGCTGGCCAGGGCAGCAGTCGAACATTTTCTGTATCCAGAAAGGCCCGTACAGGACCTGCAACATGCGGTCGTGCATTATCCGATATTCTGCTAACAGTCATTGGATCTCGACCAACGCGAGCAGCAATGTCGCGATACGATAAACCGCAATCGCGATAGGCTCCAATCCGACCTTTATCAAAGTCGGAAACGTGATGGTACGCATTTCTCCTCCTTATACGAGGCATCACAACAACGTTTCACCAGGCAACGCCGGTCAACTGCTGTCTCTGTATGAGAAATCGGTTGGAAACTTCCCTCATGTCAGCACGTTGTAGGTGTCGCCACCGGCGCCAAACTTATGTGAATGCTCTGAAAAGCTAATCATTTGCATATCACAGCATCGTCTTCCTGTCGGTTAAATTTCACGTCTGTAGCACGTCATCTTCGTGGTGTAGCAATTTTAATGGCCAGTAGTGTATTATGATGACTCAGCAACATACGAAGAAATTACAATCGTGATAAAATAAATCAGAGCTTGCACGGAAGGATTTTGGGGCTCATTTTTCCCACCTGCTGTTCGAGTGTGGAATGGTAGAGAAATAGCCTGAAAGTGATTAAATGAATCCTCTGTAAAACACCTAAGTGTGAACTGTAGAGTTATCATGTAGATGTGAATATCGACTTCGAAAATTTTCGTGTTCCTATCAGAGAGGTGCAGCATGTGGAGGAGTGTGCAATAGAACTAATCTCGTGCTGCACTAAAATAGAAGAACTGAGTAACAGATGAGAAAACGTTTACTCAAGTTTTGCAAAAAGAGCCCCTCTTTTCTCAGAAACGAAAACGAATCTCGGGGCCATGAATTAAGGAAATTCAATTTGGAAACAGGATAAAACTCGTTACGGACGAGCAGGCGCTGTGTCTCGTATATCTCAAGCCCTGTTTCTCGGATTTCTCAAATGTCACTTTATAAAACTGTAACGACAGTGTTAATTCCTATAATCGCGTTTGATCTGGAAAATTGAAAATCTTCTGCCTGTCAATGACAAGAAAGTTTCTATGAATGACGACTGCAGTGTAGTATTAACTTCTATAGTCAGTTATTAACATGCGGAGTACGAACATCCACGGTCGTTTTGCTCTAACGAAAAAAAAATCAGTTTTCCACCTTATGTCACAGAGAGAAGGGTGGCAGACTGCATTCAAAGTTACGACGAAGAGGACAAAAAGAATTACCTACAGAGCACCTGCAGTGCTATAATGGATAGATATATACGTCTTATGAGTATGTGGATCTTGTTGTGTAAAGAAACTGTTAAGTCCACATTTAGCGTAACATTATCATCAATAGTCCCGAAACGGAACACCAATGCGTGCTGTTCACGTGACTGGGTCATTACTTGATTAGGACACCACTTATTTCTTTCTTATTTTTACATCTGTACCACTAGTGAAGGGAGCTGCTTGCTAATGACTGATTTATTGCGTCGTATGCAGTTTGACATTGCGTATTTCTTCTGCTCTTTATTTCTTGTATTAAGAAATCTGTGTCGTTTGTTGATTCTCGTTATTTGAACTTCTCATTTACTTATTTTATTGTTGGAATTCATTGTCTTGACTTTTGATGATACCTGCAGAAAGTCGCCAACAAATCCAAGTGACAACAGCTTGAGTTCATCTTCTATTTTAGAATATCAATTGCCCCTTCCTACCTTACACTGTTTTTAAATATCCATAACACACTGTTTCAATCACCTTATCAGAAGTCATACAAAGCACCAATAATGTGTGCAAATTAGGTTTCGCATCAACTGACGGAAGAATAAAATATTCACTTCGTTCACTGGGATCACCTGCAGTGATACGATAGAAAGGACGCGAGTAGGTGTGCAATGGTGATTTTGTGCCAAATATACAGACCGGCCGTTTCTCGGACTCTGGTAGGTGTCGGCGGACGTATGGCTGCGTCTAAAAGAGTTGTAGTGGCGGAATGCTTCAACAACATAATCAACACAGCTTCGTCACCATCCACAGAAACCACACGGCTATGTCAGTACACACATTTAGCTTTCTCAATCGTAAGGCAGTATTTTAACACCATAAAAATGAAACAGCCGATGAGTATGTACCCCAGAGCTACCGTCTTTTCAGCATTTCAGAATTCACACAGCTTCATTAGTAGAGCAGGTGCGCGTGCACCCACCCACCCACACTATATACAGGGTGGTCTATTGATAGTGACTGGGCGAAATTTCTCACGAATAAGCGTCAAACGAAAAAACTACAAAGAACGAAACATGTCTAGCTTGAAGGGGGAAACTAGATGGCGCTGTGGTTGGCCCGCTAGAAGACGCTGCCATAGGTCAAACGGATATCAACTGCGTTTTTTAAATATGAAACCCCATTTTTATTACATATTCGTGTAGTACGTAAAGAAATATGAATGGTTTAGTTGACCACTTTTTTCGCTTTGTGATAGATGGCGCTGTAATAGTCACAAACATTTGGCTCACATCTTCAATTTTTGTAGTCCTGTCTTCCTCAGTTGCGTGCAATATTACGGTATGTTGATAATACGGTCTATTGATAATAATAAAAAAATATATATATACAGGGTGAGTCATCTAATGTTACCGCTGGATATATTTCGTAAACCACATCAAATACTGACGAACCGATTCCACAGACCGAACGTGAGGAGAGGGGCTAGTGTAATTGTGTAATACAAACCATACAAAAATGCACGGAATATGTTTAACACAAACCTACGTTTTTTTCAAATGGAACCACGTTAGTTTTGTTAGCACATCTGAACATATAAACAAATACGTAATCAGTGCCGTTTGTTGCATTGTAAAATGTTAATTACATCCGAAGATATTGTAACCTAAAGTTGACACTTGAAACCTCCGACGTTCAGTTGCGTGTCGTAACAAATCCGGGCCACGGTCGGTGAGCAGCAGCTGCAGGGACATGTCTACGATGACGACCGTGTTTACGAGTGGGGCTGTAGTGCACTGTTGTGGTTTGGTCTAGCTGTCGCAGTGTCCGCATGTAGCGCTTGCTGCTATTGTTATTCTGCATTCGTCTCCGCACGCAGACCAACTGTAGTACACCGTGTTACTGTAGTACACCGTGTTACCAGACGTCTGTGATAGTGTACTGTTGTAGGAACTGTGACCATGGTGTATTCGAACTCCGAAAAGGCGGAGATGATACTCATCTATGGCGAGTGTCGATGAAATGCAGCTGAAGCCTGCAGGGTGTATGCAGAATGGTACCCGGGCAGAGAGCATCCAACGTGCCGCACATTGCAAAACATCTACCGCCAACTGTATGCAACAGGTATGGTCGTAGCACGCAAACGGGTCCGTAACAGGCCCGTCACAGGAGAAGCGGGTGCAGTTGGTGTGTTAGCTGCTGTTGCCATGAACCCACACATGAGTACACGAGACATTGCGAGAGCAGGTGGACTGAGTCAAAGTAGTGTCATGCGCATACTGCATCGTCACCGCTTTCACCCGTTTCATGTGTCGCTACATCAGCAATTACATGGTGATGACTTTAATCATCGAGTGCAATTCTGTCAATGGGCATTAACAGAGAATGCTTTGCAGTTATACTTGTTTACCGATGAAGCGGGTTTCACAAACCACAGGGCAGTGAATCTACGGAACATGCATTACTGGTCCGTGGACAACCCTCGCTGGCTCAGACAGCGACCGTGGACTGTAAATGTATGGTGCGGAATCATTGGCGACCACCTCATTGGTCCTCACTTCATTGCAGGGGCCCAAACACCTGCAACATACATCGCGTTTCTACAGAATGATCTGCCAACGTTGCTCGAAAATGTCCCACTGGAAACGCGTCGACATATGTGGTATCAGCATGATGGTGCACCTGCACATTCTGCAATTAACACTAGGCTGCCCCTTGACAGGATGTTCGACGGGCGTTTCATAGGACGTGGAGGACGCATAAATTGGCCAGCCCGTTCTCCTGATCTTACACCTCTGGACTTCTTTCTATGGGGTACGTTAAAGGAGAATGTGTACCGTGATGTGCCTACAACCCCAGAGGATATGAAACAAGGTATTGTGGCAGCCTGCGGCGACATTACACCAGATGTACTGCGGCGTGTACGACATTCATTACGCCAGAGATTGCAATTGTGTGCAGCAAATTATGGCCACCACGTTGAACATCTATTGGCCTGACATGTTGGGACACACTCTATTCCACTCTGTAATTGAAAACGGAAACCACGTGTGTACGTGTACCTCACCCCTCATGGTAATGTACATGTGCGTCAGTGAAAAAGATCAATAAAAAGGTGTTAGCATGTGGACGTAATGTGCTGTTCCAGTCTCTTCTGTACCTAAGGTCCATCACCGTTCCCTTTGGATCCCTACGTAATTCGGTGTTCTCCGATACACACGATCGAACAGCGGAGGAGTGGTACTCAAGCGTCAACTTTAGGTTACAATATCTCCGGATGTAATTAACATTTTACAATGCAACAAACGGCACTGATTACGTATTTGTTTATATGTTCAGATGTGCTAACAAAACTAACGGGGTTCCATTTTAAAAAACGTAGGTTTGTGTTAAAAAACATACTTCCGTGCATTTTTTTATGGTTTGTATTAACCAATTACACTAGCCCCTCTCCTCACGTTCGGTCTGTGGAATCGATTCGTCAGTATTTGATGTGGTTTACGAAATATATCCAGCGGTAATGTTAGGTGACTCACCCTGTATATACCACACCAAAATACACACACACACACACACACATACACACACACACACACAGCTCAAAAAAATTATATCACACCAAAACACACACACACACACACACACACACACACACACACACACACACACACACACACGTACGTTTCCACTTCACTATCACATCGGAAACAGTGGACCTAGGGATGTTTAGGAGTGTGAAACTCTCACGTAGCGACGTACGACAGAAGTGACACCCAATCACCTGACCACGTTCGAAGTCCCTGAGTTCAGCGGAGCGCCCCATTCTGCTCTCTCACGATGTCTAATGACTATTGAGGTCGCTGATATGGAGTACCTGGCAGTAGGTGGCAGCACAATGCGCCTAATATGAAAAATGTATTTTTGGGGGTGTCCAGATACTTATGAACACACAGTGTATATATGTAGTCCAAATATGACTACACTTCGATATTTGCACCCCACTTGGCGCAAGGCAGAACTGGTCTTCAAATTGTCATAGTACTATTCCCAAGTCTAAATTGTTGTATTATTTGTCAAAAACACCGCTTAGTTTGTCTAAAACCAATACAACACCTACCAGAGTCAAGTAGGTCACAGCATGTGATGTGATCGGAACCTCTCCCCCCTGGTACTGGAACCTATACGATGTTCTACACTGTGTTTGCGTATGTTCTGTTCTAATAGCTGAAGCCATGTGGGAATTTTAATTTCGTCTTTTTTCCTGCACATTAATGTTGTTACGACACATTAATGTTGTTACACTCTCTTGGCTGTAAGATGGCAACTTTCCCCATATTATAGCGAAATTCTCGTATAGAAGTGCAAGTTTACTGGTACCACTAAATGGTCATCAAATGTACTTATTCCATCACCTTAAGCTCTGCAAATGGTTTCTTCTGTTGCTAGATGAAAAGAGTGTTGACCATCACATTTAGACATGCTGTAACTACACTTTTAAGTAGATACAAATGGCACTGAATGATTATAAACAGGTTTTCGTGTATCCTCCAATGTATTAAATGTCCTCGTACACATATTTTTTGTGAGTACTCTAGCATTGTCCACTTTCCATTGGTCTTTACAGTAAACTCTTGTACGAGGTGTGATTGGAAAGTTTTAAGAATGGGCTTGTAATTGTACAATGGTGGTACTTACATGCGACTGTGATGCATGTCTTTCAAAATAGTCCCCTTCTGACTGAACACACCGATTCCAACGGTGTTTCCACTTTTGGAAACACTCCTGGAATTTTTTTTCCTGAAGTTTGTTAAGGACTCTCTCCGTATTTGCCTGGATGTCTTCCATCGAGTCAAATCGCTTCCCTTTCAGTGAAAATTTCAGTTTAGGAAACAGGCTGACGTCTGCAGGGGCCAAATCAGGGGAATATGGCGGTTGTGGAAGCACAGGATTTTTGAATTTGGCCGAAAGTTAAACGATGGAAAAGGCACGATGAGCTGGAGCATTGTCATGCCGTAGCACCCAACTCCTGTCTTTCCACAACACAGGCCTTTTCTTCCGCACGCCGGCCCTGGTGGCCGAGCGGTTCTAGGCGCTACAGTCTGGGACCGTGCGACCGCTACGGTCGCAGGTTCGAATCCTGCCTCGGGCATGGATGTGTGTGCTGTCCTTAGGTTAGTTAGGTTTAAGTAGTTCTAAGTTCTAGGGGACTGATGACCTTAGAAATTAAGTCCCGTAGTGCTCAGAGCCATTTGAACCATTTCTTCCGCACCTTTTCGCGCAAACGCTCAAGGACACATTTGTAGGATTCCTGGTTAATTGTCTGTCATCCAGGGGTAAATTCCCGATGCACAATACAGGTAGAATCGAAAAAACGTCACCAACATTGTCTCCATCTTCGACCGACGTCTCCGTGCTTTTTTCAGTCATGGTGAACCTGGAGTCTTCCACTGCGACGACTGCACTTTGGTTTCAGGATCATATCCATATACCCACGATTCGTCACCTGTAATTATCCTATTTAACAAATCTGGGTCATTTTTAGTCCGATTAATCAGGTCTTGGCACACTTCAAGTCGGTATGGTCTCTGGTCACTTGACAACACTTTTGGAATGAATTTTGCAGACACTCAACGCTTGTTCAGATCTTCAGTTAAAATTGACTGAACTGCGCACAAACTTAAATTAAGTTCATCAGCCATCTCCCTAATTGAAAGTCTACAATCAGTGAACACTAAGTCGCGAGCTTTCAGAACATTTTCTTTCGTTTTTGAGATGGAGGGACGGCCGGACTATAGTTCATCTTCAAATGATTCGCAGCCATTTTTAAATCTGTTAAACCAGGCAAAAACATTTGACTGGCTCATACAATTATCTCTAAAAGTTGTTTTTAATAGTACGTAAGTCTCAGAAGATGATTTCCCGGTTTTAAAACAAAATTTCACACTAATTCATTGCTCCCTTTTTACGTCCATTTTCATTCAGACAGAATCCGGCAACAAGCCCTAACAGACCAGCACTCAGCCAGCTGTCACAACGAGCTTAATACAGGAAACGCAGTTTCCTGTCAGAGGGCGTTCAAGGACAAGGCGATGACTCACTCCCCACCCTCCGTGTACCTGCCTGCCAAACCAGGAACTTGTAGAGGATCCATTCTTAAAGCTTTCCAATAGCATCTCGTACCTCATATCCCTCCCAGTCATACTCAGATTTTTTTCACATACCTTATAAAGAATAACAAGTACGGCTTGTTTGCCCATCTGCAATGGACTGTTCTTTATCCAACAGCAAATTATATTCTTCCATCATGCCAAATACGCCAGTTTGTGTTTTTTGACTTCAGCTTCTTCCAATTTTTTTGTGTACACGTAACACATTATCTGCACTTAAAGTATTAATTTCTCTAACAGGGAATGGTTTAAGTCTGTTCGACACATTGCTTCTTTTTTTATTAATACCTGCAAAATAACATTATTTGTTGTAACTAATCCTAATTTGACAATATCTATATCTGACAAAAAACATGTTTCTGCATTTGACACTTTTCTCCAGCCCTAATATAACACTCATGTTGCCCTTGTTTGAATCTGTGTTAACAATTTGTATATAGTTTACAGGTAAATAATTATAACTATGGGCAGACAAAACATAGTTTATGATTTTTTCTTGGTCTTTACTGGCTGCATCAACTTTTGCATATTCCTGTTGCCTCCCAGAAGACGAATCGCAGAACACTGCTCAACACAGCAACTCTTTTGTACACTATCTATAGTTTACACCACATAGAAGTGATTGGCACAGAGTACAGTGGACCACACGGTTACATACAGTTTGTTGATGTTTAATACATCCTAATCCATTGTGTAGTTTCATAGCTTCCAGTCTGGTAGTAGCATGTTCTTCAGCCATGGTAGATGTAGAAAATTCTCATAGACACATATCAGTGGCTCTTTAGAATTAGGTAAGATAGTTTCCAATATCATTGTTCACTGCAGGGTTTGTGATGTGACATACAAATGTGTTGTATACCTTTATTTGTAGCTGGAGCTCATCTACATTAAACTATCTGTTCTAACTGTCTTATCGTTGTTCACAATCACGCTGATGTTACCTTGGTGGTCTTTTTGCCCATAAGGCAATTGTGCATCTCCATGTCGCCAAAATTCTCAGCATAATTTTGCGTTAAATCCAGATTCATACGTTGATAGTCAACTACATGAATTTGCTGCGATTTCCCAGGCAGGTCATCGTGAAGAAGGTACCACGAAAGTAACTGTTAAATACACGACATACTTCCTTTTGTAACACTGTGGGCCATTCAACCTCTAATTGTTCTTAGCTGTCCACTGGTACACAGCAGCCCCCCTATGATGGCAAACTGATATATGCGCAGCCTGCATTTCTTTAATATGAAAAATATGAGAAGTGCAGGTTTGAACATGTCAGAATTCCTGACTTGTCTAACACGTTGCTGACAGAGCATACATACGCATCTGAGCAGTCCCCAACACTGGCATCGTAATTTGAATGATAAGAGAGATGGAAGGAGTGAGTGGCTAAGCCTTTGACCATCAGATTCTCTGATGAGGTGTAGACGTCCAACACCTCATCACCTAATTGTGGGTTTACCATTATTCAATCAATTTTCGTTGACGCTCATGACAGTAGAATGTGAACAGCCGACAAGCTTAGCTGTTTTTGAGATGCTTGGTCCTAGTCCTCAGTGAAAGGAGGTTATGCCAGTCGATTTCCCCACTTGTGGCATGTATCATCACTGGAATTATTCCTCATTCTTCCCGTTCTGATCATACTTTTCTTACTGTGTCATGTGGCCGCAGCACCACCAGTTGGTATTCACCCTCCCTGTGAGCAGTGTCATAATACTTCAACTATCGGCGTATAAACACACCTTCACTGAAATGATCAATTCTGACCATATTTCTGTTAATGTTTCTTCAGTTTCTAGACTTTTGATTGACTTCATATATGTAAAAAACAGTGCAGTACTTATAACAGTGCTGGAAAAGTAGTGACTACCTCTTGCCACATAATACTGAAACTGATTTTTTGTTATTGAGTGTAGCTGCATATTCCTTTCTAAGATTTAGATTCCGTAATATGCACACTCTTTTGTTGTGTAAAATTAAGTCTATTTTTGTGTGAAACGTAATAACCTGTAAGTCGAAACTTTACAATCGACAGAAATATTTATTTATAATTTCGTTAATGCAAATCCATACCCCATATTAAGAATAATGGGAAATGTGTACCTATTTCACCATAGGTCTCATGTCGCGCATCCACTTCTTGATGCATTACGTTCATGTACAGTGGAGTTCACTCACGCGAATGATTCCATACCAGGTGATGCCACAGCTAGTCATTATAGATGGTGTTGAAAGTCTTAAAATTGTGAGGTAACCGAAGTAAATCCGGCTACCTTGCGTTGTGCTGGACACTGTCAATGATGTTATCAATGCAGCATTGTTTGTATGTCACGTTGCATAGCCGAAATGTTGAATGCTCACTCAACTTCGAAACAACCCTATCAACCCTGACAGTTCACTCCTTCCTACAAGCAGCCTAATTTTTGTTCAGTGGCTGCAAGAAGACAATTGTGAGTTGGCTGTGGGTTCGCGAGCCGTTGAATGTTGTCCACTCTTGATGAGGCCATTCTAATGTGATGTAGTGTTTAGTATCATTATAGATATTTATGAAGATAGGAGGAAGAATGCTACCAAACGGAACGCTGTGCTTGACTAACCCATGCGCCAGAGCACAGTCAACCGTGTCACAGAACTCATTCCATGAGACACCACATGTAGGTTTAGGGTTTCATGTAAGATATTGATGCGCAGTCTAAAGATCAGGAAGTCTACAATATCGCAACACCTCTCCTCATTAGCTCTTTGGGATGACTATGGATCAAATCCATGTCCAACCATCCAGATTTAGGTTTTCCGAGATTTCGCTAAATTGCACCTGGCACATACCGGAATCGTTCCTTTGAACGGGGACATCCTTTCCTTCCCCACCCTTGAAAAATCCTGAGTTTGTGCTACATCCTTAATGACCTCGATGTAGACAGGACGTTAAACCCTTATCTTCCTTCCTTCATTATGTCTTTCACAACGAGCATTTTGATCCAGTACCTCCCAGTGTGACATTGTCTGAGAAGAAATTGCCAATATACATTCATAGGCTAAAGCATTAGGACCATTTACCTCCACGAAAGTGAATGCTGACTGGTGACACAGAGTGCACGACGCGATAAAGAAAGTATTCAAGTTGAGCAGAAACGAATGGGAAATCATTCTAGCGGTGATACAGGCTACAAACTGGAGAATCCACTGGCGTATATGATTTGGCAAAAGGAGGATTGTTATGTCTCGGTGCCTAGAAATGAGCATCTCGGAAACAGCGAAGCTGGTTGGCTATTCGTGTGGTACGGTTGTGAACATCTATGGAAAGTGGTTGAATGACAGTGAAACCACGAATAGGCGACAGGGTGTTGGATGTCCATGCCTCAACACAGAATGTGGAGGTTGGAGGCTTGCCCACTATGTAAAGGAGGACAGGAAGCATTCTGTGACAGATCTAACGACAGAGTTAAGCGCTGGTGCGGGTACTAGTGTTGCAGGGAACACCACTTAGCACACATTGTAGAACATGGGCTCCACAGCAAATGACCCCTGCATGTTATCATATTGACTCGACGACATAATCAACTGCGACGTCAGTGAGCATGGTATCACTGAGATTGGACCATGGTTCAGTGAACACATCGAGCCCGGTCGGATGAATCACGTTTTTCGTTACACCGTCGTCTAGTCCAGATACGCCTTAGTCCAGGCGAAGGGCACCTCGAAGCATGTAACAAGCCAAGGACGCCAGCCAGGGCAGGCGTGGCGGAGCAACATTATGCTATGGGGGACTTTCACCTGGGCTTCAATGAGACCTGCGACAGGAATCAAAGGCACCGTGACAGCTGCAAACCATGTGAATATTATAGCAGACCACCTTATCCAGTGCCGGCCGAAGTGGCCGTGCGGTTAAAGGCGCTGCAGTCTGGAACCGCAAGACCGCTACGGTTGCAGGTTCGAATCCTGCCTCGGGCATGGATGTTTGTGATGTCCTTAGGTTAGTTAGGTTTAACTAGTTCTAAGTTCTAGGGGGCTAATGACCTCAGAAGTTGAGTCCCATAGTGCTCAGAGCCATTTGAACCATTTGAACCACCTTATCCAGTCTTGCTTGTCTTCCCCAATGATAAGGGCATATTCCAGTAGGATAACTGTACATACCACAAAGCCGGAATCGTGCTCCAGAGGTTAGAGTTGCGTGATAGTGAACTCATGCTGACACCTTGGCCACGAAATTCGGTTGATCTGAAACCAATGTAACAGGTCTGGATCGCTATCAGGTGCCAATTGGGTGTCCACAAATTATAGGCCCACAATATACGGGATTTGCATGACCATTCCTCCCGAAACATAAGAAGGACTTGTCGAATCTATGCCACAAAGAATCGCTACTCTATTGCGTTTCAAAGGTGGACCAAAGTAAGCAGGTGGTTGTATTATTTTGGCTCATCAGAGCTTAGGTGACAAAAGCCATGTGATGGCGATATGCACATGAACACATCGCGTACATATGGTGTATAAGGACAGGGCAGTGGCGGAGCTGTCATTTGCACTCGTGTGTGTCACGTGAAACGGTTTCCGACGTGATCATGGCCGGGCGACAGGAATTAACAGACTCTGAACGCGAAGCTAGACGAATGGGACATTCCATTTCGGAAATCGCTAGCGAATTCAGCATTCCGACATCCACAGAGTCAAGATTGTGCAAAAATACCACATTTCAGGCATTATCTCTCACCAAAAGAACACAGTGGCACACCGCATTAACTTAACGATCGAGAGCATTGGCCTTTGGAGTATATTCGTCGGTGCTAACAAACAAACAACAATGCGCGAAATAACGGCAGAAATCAATGTGAGACGTAAGGCGAACATACTAGTTTAGGAAAATGCGGCGAAATTTAGCGTTAACGGGCTATGGCAGCAGGCGACCGACGCGAGTACCTCTGCCAACGGCACAACATTCCCTGTAGCGCCTCTCCTGGATTCGTGACCTAGACGACTGGAAAACGGTGGCCTCAGCAGATGAGTCCAGATTTCATTCGGCAAGAACTGATGGTAGTGTTGGAGTCTGGACCACACGAAGACTTGGACCCAAGTTGTCAACAAGGCTACGTGCAAGCTAGCGGCGACTCCATAATGATGTGGTCTGTGAACACATGGAATGTACTTAGTCTTCTGGTCCAGATGAAACGATCATTGACTGGAAATGGTTATTTTCGTCTAATTGGGGAACTTTAGCAGCCATTCATAGACTTCGTGTCCCCAAAAAACGATTTCGTGCCACAACTGTTCGCGACTGGATTGAAGAACATTCTGGACAGTTCAAGCGAATGATTTGGCCATATCGCCCGACGGTAATTCCATCGAACATTTTAGGGACATAATCGAGAGGTCAGTTCGTGCACAAAATCCTGCATTGGTAACACCTTCGCGATTATGGATGGCTTTGGAGGCAACACAGCTCAATATTTCTGCTGGGTATTTCCAAAGAGTTGTTCAGTCCATACCACGTCGAGTTGCTGCACTACACCGGGAAAAAGGAGGTCCGACACGATATTACGAGGCATCCCATGACTTTGTCGCTTCAGTGTATGTGCATAGTAAGTGTAGTAGCAGCCTACTGCAACACACAGAAGGCATTGATGAAGCCTCAGATGATAAACTGGGGGCAGCTCTACTTTTTTTTTTGTTTTTACGAGGAAACTCATGACGCCGTCACTATATGGTCCACATAGCTACGTCATATGGGTTTTATTGCTACGACACGTGGCTCGGCGTAGTCGATATATAATCTCAGGCGATCGTCGCTCCGCTCTGCTTTATCGAAAAAGTAATGTCCATGGAATCAGGCGAAAAACATGGCCGCGCTGATACTCACTACTGCTGGTAGTTCCCTCAATTTTCCGATAATTAGCCATTAGGGGCCGCACAGCACGAAATCATGGCACGAAATTCTCAATTTCGCTGTAATTAGTTGGAAGCTGGTGGATGATGGCTTTAGACGGGCCATCACTCCATTCCCTGATTGACGAGGCAGCTGTAATGGCGATCGGTGGCCGTTTCACAGGCGCCAGTGACTGTATTAGCCGTCCACCTACACAGCACATTCTCTTTTCGCGCCCGACTTAACTCTTCCGACCGTTTATCGAAGACCCTAGGGCAAGAGCATGTGGCGTGCCGTGAAGGAAGGAAGCGGTTCGAAACCAAGATACGAGTGAAGGGAAATAGATGTAGTAAACCGTCAGGTTGTCTTTGTTTCCGAAACTGAGTTGTCTTCGAATACGAAGTCGAGGTTGAAACGGAGACTGCAGCTTCAATACCTGACATGCAACGCAGCTGGTGAACCGTGAAATACTGCCGTGTGCAAACGATCTGCATTCGAATCCGTTAGGATACCGAGTCTACTCTAAAATATCACGCAAAAACGGTGGTAGTATTTATCGCCTGCTCCACGTGATTTCGTAATAAAGACCATTTCTCCCATTTTTCCTTTCTATTCTTTGCATTTCCTCTCTCTTACACACACTACTTACAGTTCGTAGTTAAGTGGTTAGCGAGCGTCCTTACTTCTAGATCACGGCGTCCCGAGTTCGATTACCGGCTGGGTTGGAGATTTCCTTCGCTCGGCGACTGGATATTTGTGTTGTCCTGATCGTTACATCTCATCTTCCAGAATGAAATTTTCACTCTACAGCGCAGTTTGCCCTGATACAAAAGTTCCTGGCAGATTAAAACTCTGTGCAGGACGAAGACCCGAATTCGGGACCTTTGCCTTTCGACGAGAACGTCCCGAGTTCGAATCTCGCTGCGACACACAGTTTTAATTTGCCAGGAAGTTTCACATCTCATCTTCATGGACTCCCAAGTCGCCCAAGTGCTGGTAATTAGGAAGTCTTGCAGTAGGCTGCCGAACAACCCCAGACGGGGAATATCGACCAGTAATACCACACGATCAGTTCTTCCGTTTTCTCATATTTTATTATCATTAATTCACCCTTATTTATTTTATTATTATTATCGTCATAATTATTACGAGCTGATACACCCGGTATTTCCCGCGTATTCATTTTGTCAGTTTTCCATTAGAAATGAAAACAAAGATTAACTGTGTTTGTAGTGTAAAATCGAAAAAAATCCATTTCCATGAATTCGTGAAAACAGCTTTGAAATCATGAAACAGTCGTACACAGAAATAATCATAGTGCACAAACGTGAAGTACGAGGTGCATTCAAGTTCTAAGGCCTCCGATTTTTTTCTAATTAACTACTCACCCGAAATCGATGAAACTGGCGTTCCTTCTCGACGTAATCGCCCTGCAGACGTACACATTTTTCACAACGCTGACGCCATGATTCCATGGCAGCGGCGAAGGCTTCTTTAGGAGTCTGTTTTGACCACTGGAAAATCGCTGAGGCAATAGCAGCACGGTTGGTGAATGTGCGGCCACGGAGAGTGTCTTTCATTGTTGGAAAAAGCCAAAAGTCACTAGGAGCCATGTCAGGTGAGTAGGGAGCATGAGGAATCACTTCAAAGTTGTTATCACGAAGAAACTGTTGCGTAACGTTAGCTCGATGTGCGGGTGCGTTGTCTTGGTGAAACAGCACACGCGCAGCCCTCCCCGGACGTTTTTGTTGCAGTGCAGGAAGGAATTTGTTCTTGAAAACATTTTCGTAGGATGCACCTGTTACTGTAGTGCCCTTTGGAACGCAATGGGTAAGGATTAGGCCCTCGCTGTCCCAGAACATGGACACCATCATTTTTTCAGCACTGGCGGTTACCCGAAATTTTTTTGGTGGCGGTGAATCTGTGTGCTTCCATTGAGCTGACTGGCGCTTTGTTTCTGGAATGAAAAATGGCATCCACATCTCATCCATTGTCACAACCGACGAAAAGAAAGTCCCATTCATGCTGTCGTTGTGCCTCAACATTGCTTGGCAACATGCCACACGGGCAGCCATGTGGTCGTCCGTCAGCATTCGTGGCACCCACCTGGATGACACTTTTCGCATTTTCAGGTCGTCATGCAGGATTGTGTGCACAGAACCCACAGAAATGCCAACTCTGGAGGCGACCTGTTCAACAGTCATTCGGCGATCCCCAAAACAATTCTCTCCACTTTCTCGATCATGTCGTCAGACCGGCTTGTGCGAGCCCGAGGTTGTTTCGGTTTGTTGTCACACGATGTTCTGCCTTCATTAAACTGTCGCACCCACGAACGCACTTTCGACACATCCATAACTCCATCACCAATTGGTTTCACACCACGCAAATTCAGAAAACGAATGATTGCACGCTGTTCAAGTAAGGAAAACGTCGCCATTTTAAGTATTTAAAACAGTTCTCATTCTCGCCGCTGGCGGTAAAATTCCATCTGCCGTACGGTGCTGCCATCTCTGGGATGTATTGACAGTGAACGCGGCCTCATTTTAAAACAATGCACATGTTTCTATCTCTTTCCAGTCCGGAAAAAAAAAATCGGAGGCCTTAGAACTTGAATGCACCTCGTACAGTCACTGTCTAACATACCAGTAGCGACACTCCGTCTCATTTTTGTTACCGACAGCGAAAACAGCGCCCCAACCGGCCAGCAAGCGACACTCATTAATACGACATCGCATGAGTGGGAAAACTAATGTTTATATTGACTTGTAACATATGTTTTAGAATAGAGATTGTATTTAATGCCTTAAAAAATCAACAATAATTACAAAATGACGCCACATTTGTCATTGTTTACTTTCCTAAGGAGCCTGGGAGGTACGAAATGGTACGTTACAGGATAGTTTATTTACTATTCTCTTGTAACGTATAGATGTCTACCGAATTATGTCGTGCTGCTTTAGTAACAAAAAATAACTGGTAAACACCGGAAGACCTGACCTTTTGCAGGAAGACATCGTATATCTACCCAAGAAAGCGGAGTTTTGTTCTACATCTACATATATACTCCGCTAGCCACCAAGCGGTGTGTGGCGGAGGGCACAATTGGCGCCAAAGTCATATTTCCCCCCTCTGTTCCACTCAGGATCGCTCGAGGGAAAAACGACTGTCCGAACGCCTCAGTACGAGCTCTTATTTCCCTTATCTTTGAATGATGATCATTGCGCGATTTGAAAGTTTGTGGTAATAATATATGCTCTACATCCTCGGTGAAGATCGGATTTCGGAATTTGGTGAGCAACCCCTTCTGTTTAGCGCGCCGTCTATCTGTAAGTGTGTCCCACTTCCAACTTTCTATGAGATTTGCAGCGCTCTCGCGATGGCTAAATGTACCAGTCACGAATTTTGCCGCTCTTCTTTGGACCTTCTCAATCTCTTGAATCAGACAGACCAGCTGGTAATGGCCGAATACAGACGAACAATACTCCAAGACTGGACGAAGTAACGTATTGCAAGCTATTTCCTTTGTTGAAGGACTGCATCGCTTCAGGATTAATAATAATAATAAAATAAGGGAAAATTAATAATAATAAAATATGAGAAAAACGGAAAAAGTGATCGTATGGTTTTATTGGTCGATATTCCCTGTCTGGGGTTGTTCGCTACACTTCCAGCAAAATCAGTGAATGTTGAAAGTAGGAAAGCCATATGAAATGTGATAGCTACATTATTTAATGAACTGAATAATCCACCACACCTGTAACATAAGAGAAAACGACAGAGACGTGCTAATAAATCGTCAAAAGCAGTGAAACTGCTTCCCAGCATAAAAAAAAACCAATCCCACAATTGTTGCTAAATTTGAGCCATAAACGGAAAGAATCTTCAATACATTCGCTTTTGAAGTAAAAGTAATTACAATTACAATATTCGTGTATTAGAAAGTTCAGCGAAATGTAAGAATGGGCGGATCATTAGACTCCATAAAAATTTTTTAAGTGTCAACGTAAGCGCCTATGGTAATGACAACAGACAACAGAAATATACGAGTCTCATGCATGAAATATGTGTTTATATTCTCTTGCTCCCAGTGGAGTACGCTGCAAATATACTGATGTTCGAAAGTATTTCTTTATGAATAATTTGTAACTTACGTCACTGAACCAGTGGGAATCAGCTGGCTTGACATGTATTGCACAATTATTCATCTCCAAGTAATTTAATAAAGCTTCTAACGTAAAATGTAACAACTATTTCTATAATTAAATAGATAACATTCAAAACAAATATTGTCCTTTTGACGCATGTGACTGCTTTCTCGCCCCTTAGAGCGCTAGTGCGCCTCCAGCTGTCAAATGGCAAGAGAGTGTCGTGATCTCGTGACCTTATTTGTTAGATTGTGTACAGTATCCAAATCAAGAAACATTCTAAGTAAAATACAAAGTCTCTGCAATAACTGTTTCTGTACAATTCGCATGTCTACAACGCCATTTTGTAAAACGTCTCTATGGCAACGCCTCTTCACAGCTACTGTTTTCGCCTACAGCCGCTTGCGCTTCGCGTCGAAAGCTGTCAAAAGCACAGCTGGCTGTCAGGGATTTCGTTGACTCGACTGTAGGAGCGTCTTACGTTAACAGTAAAGAATAAATGTATTGAAACCTTACGCGAGACGCGGCAGTTTTCACGCATCTCAGTGTATATGACGTTGTATCTCTTGATTTGTGTGTTATACTATGATATAAGGTACATTCAGCAGTATATGTGGAATTGTCTGCGGAATGTGTTGCGAGTTGAGTTAGTACCAAAGAGGTGATAAATTATACACAACGCGGCAGTGTTTCACGCATCTCAGGGTCTATGACGTCATATCTCCTGAACTATGGTATCATGACATACTTTTGTAGGTAAATTAAAAGGCATATGAGGCCACTGCGAATTTAATGCCAGCAGAGTTAGTAGCACAGAAGTAATAAACGTCATGCATGATGCGGCAGTTTTTCACATATCTCATGGTTTATGATGTCATATCTTCTGAAATATTATCAGTAGGTGGTTCTTACCCCTACAGCAATTGTTTCCCGACAACATCTGTTTTTATAGCATGTATGGCTTACATTTGGATCCTACTGGACCACGCAATATGCAACAAGGGGCATTTCCAGTGTTTTGTTTCAGCTTTTCTTTGTATCCATAACAATTAAATTCTCTCAGAATGAACTACATTTCGTTTTCAGGCAAATCTGTTCCGGGCATCTTGGATTGTTCTAAGAGCCCATCTGTCAAGCCTTAAGTTTTCTGCCTAAGCCTTTTCTTTCATGTACATCAAGTTGTGTTATTCCTTGATCCTTCAGGTCTTCTCTTACTGCAGCGATTCATTTTACTGTTTCAGTTTTAGCTTTTTGCGGGTTTCATAGAATTCCACAAACTATCACATTAGCCCGGTTGGTTCCATTCTTTTAACAGGCCCGCAGAATTTTAGCCTGCGTTTTTTTTATATCCGAATAAATTTTTGTATACTCGCCCATTTATGTATTTCCTGTTAGACTGTATGTTCCTTCTTGAATGTAACTCGGACCTAAAATTTTCCTGGTTACTTTTTGTTCCTTTGGATTTCTTAAATGTCCCTCTTTCTGTTTAAAATGAATATTTAGGTCTACTCTGGTTTGCCATTTCTTCTACATCTTCAACATGAATAAGCTGTGGACATTACCAGTTTCCAAGATGACAACAGCCACTTTCACAGGGCTGCATGCGTACCTTCCTTGTCTGACGAACATTCAGGCCCCTACCACACCGACTGGCCTCCTAAACAATCTGATGTACACTAATGGCCAGAATGAGATTTTCACTCTGCAGCGGAGTGTGCGCTGATATGAAACTTCCTGGCAGATTAAAACTGTGTGCCCGACCGAGACTCGAACTCGGGACCTTTGCCTTTCGCGGGCAAGTGCTCTACCAACTGAGCTACCGAAGCACGACTCACGGCCGGTACTCACAGCTTTACTTCTGCCAGTATCTCGTCTCCTACCTTCCAAACTTTACAGAAGCTCTCCCGCGAACCTTGCAGAACTAGCACTCCTGAAAGAAAGGATATAGCGGAGACATGGCTTAGCCACAGCCTGGGGGATGTTTCCAGAATGAGATTTTCACTCTGCAGCGGAGTGTGCGTTGATATGAAACTTCCTGGCAGATTAAAACTGTGTGCCCGACCGAGACTCGAACTCGGGACCTTTGCCTTTCGCGGGCAAGTGCTCTACCAACTGAGCTACCGAAGCACGACTCACGGCCGGTACTCACAGCTTTACTTCTGCCAGTATCTCGTCTCCTACCTTCCAAACTTTACAGAAGCTCTCCTGCGAACCTTGCAGAACTAGCACTCCCGAAAGAAAGGATATAGCGGAGACATGGCTTAGCCACAGCCTGGGGGATGTTCCCAGAATGAGATTTTCACTCTGCAGCGGAGTGTGCGCTGATATGAAACTTCCTGGCAGATTAAAACTGTGTGCCCGACCGAGACTCGAACTCGGGACCTTTGCCTTTCGCGGGCAAGTGCTCTACCAACTGAGCTACCGAAGCACGACTCACGGCCGGTACTCACAGCTTTACTTCTGCCAGTATCTCGTCTCCTACCTTCCAAACTTTACAGAAGCTCTCCCGCGAACCTTGCAGAACTAGCACTCCTGAAAGAAAGGATATAGCGGAGACATGGCTTAGCCACAGCCTGGGGGATGTTTCCAGAATGAGATTTTCACTCTGCAGCCATTAAAATTGCTACACCACGAAGATGACGTGCTACAGACGCGAAATTTAACCGACAGGAAGAAGATGCTGTGATATGCAAATGATTAGCTTTTCAGAGCATTCACACAAGGTTGCCGCCGGTGGCGACACCTACAACGTGCTGACATGAGGAAAGTTTCCAACCGATTTCTCATACGCACAAACAGCAGTTGACCGGCTTTGCCTGGTGAAACGTTGTTGTGATGCCTCGTAAGGAGGAGAAATGCGTACCACCACGTTTCCGACTTTGGTAAAGGTCGGATTGCAGCCTATCGCGATTGCGGTTTATCGTATCACGACATTGCTGCTCGCGTTGGTCGAGATCCAATGACTGTTAGCAGAATATGGAATCGGGGGGTTCAGGAGGGTAATACGGAACGCCGTGCTGGATCCTAACGGCCTCTTATCACTAGCAGTCGAGATGACAGGCATCTTATCCGCATGGCTGTAACGGATCGTGCAGCCACGTCTCGATCCCTGAGTCAACAGATGGAGACGTTTGCAAGACAACAACCATCTGCACGAACAGTTCGAAGACGTTTGCAGCAGCATGGACTATCAGCTCGGAGACCATGGCTGCGGTTACCCTTGACGCTGCATCACAGACAGGAGCGCCTGCGATGGTGTACTCAACGACGAACTTGGGTGCACAAATGGCGTAACGTCATTTTTTCTGATGAATCCTGGTTCTGTTTACAGCATCATGATGGTCGCATTTGTGTTTGGCGACATCGCGGTGAACACACATTGGAAGCGTGTATTCGTCATCACCATACTGGCGTATCACCGGGCGTGATGGTATGGGGTGCCACTGGTTACACGTCTCGGTCACGTCTTGTTCGCATTGACGGCACTTTGAACAGTGGACGTTACATTTCAGATGTGTTAGGACCCATGGCTCTACCCTTCATTCGATTCCTGCGAAACCCCACATTTCAGCAGGATAATGCACGACCGCATGTTGCAGGTCCTGTACGGGCCTTTCTGGATACAGAAAATGTTCGACTGCTGCCCTGGCCAGCACATTCTTCAGATCTCTCACCAATTGAAAACGTCTGGTCGATGGTGGCCGAGCACCTGGCTCGTCACAATACGCCAGTCACTACTCTTGATGAACTTTGGTATCGTGCTGAAGCTGCATGGGCAGCTGTACCTGTACACGCCATCCAAGCCCTGTTTGACTCAATGCCCAGACGTATCAAGGCCGTTATTACGGCCAGAAGTGGTTGTTCTGGGTACTGATTTCTGACGATCTATGCACCCAAATTGCGTGAAAATGTAATCACATGTCAGTTCTAGTATAATATATTTGTCCAATGAATACCCATTTACCATCTGCATTTCTTCTTGATGTATCAATTTTAGTGGCCAGTAGTGTAAATGCACAGACAATAAGTGAGCCGATTTGGAGTGGATGAAACGTAGCAATCAGTATCACATCAGTTTAGTAGCTCTCTGGGATCTAGTTATCAATGAATGGCTCCAGCTGGATATGACATAGCCGAGAAAACCCATGGAGTAAAGGTGGTGTGTTTGACTAGTAATGAGAAATTCGTTACTTCTCATTCAAGGAGCTCCTCAGTTAGCCTCGTGAGCGTGTGACCCGCGTTCCAGAGTTCCCACGAAGGAAAAACTCCTTGGTGGTGTCAGAAATTGAACCTGGGTCTACTGGATAGCAGTCAGACGCGATAACCAGTCAGCTAAGCAGTTGTATAAAAAGAAAACAAGCGAGGGCAACATTTGGTCACCGAGGATATTGAAATAAACGTCCTGGTTCGTGTTCACGGTAATCTGAATTAGTAGTCCCAAGCCTTGGTCCCAAAACACCTGAAAAGCATCACAGAACCACCTCCACCCTGGACGGACTGCATCCTCCACACACATCGCAAATCAGATGTCTCGTTGGACCGTTGATGCTCTCGACACCTTGCATCGTCTGGAAACAGGCGCAATCAGGACTTGTCGGACCCGCTCAACGCCTCCAGTCAGCTACTGTTCGGAATGTGTGTTGTTTGGCCCACTGAAGATGTGCTTCATGTGGTGCTGGGAGCAATGGCCTTTTGAGAGGTACACGACGCATTGTTCGCTGGGAAACTGATTGAGATGGACCTGCATTCATTTATAGCAGCAATTCTTGTCTGATATGAAACCGATTGTCGCTGACAAGGCGTGTCACTCCCCTCCGACTGCTATCGATTGGGATCTTTGTATGACCCTGTTCCCATCCGAACTGCATGACTGCGAGAGGTACACCATTCTTTGTAGACACCTTGGACAGCCTGCTTTGATACACCAACAAACGGGGCGACTTCCTTTACTGTGTGGTCCTGCGCATGTCCACAACCAATTGCTTCTTCCTGCCGTTCTGCCACAACTCCACTAGGACCCACCTTACTGTGCTGATTTCATTTCTTTGTCAAATAAAATTTGATTGTGTAATAAGGAACTTTGTCAGAGTTGGGCCCTCGTGAAATTTTCTTTGATCATATCTAGCGCCTCGCCTTAGTTCTGGTACAAAAAAAAGCGTTTATGTTCTGTTGGTTGCATGGAGAAATTTAACCGCTTGGTGCCCTAGCATCGCTGCAGATGTCTGACATTTAACGTTTATCATCATAGCTTCGAAATTTACGTGACATGTCACATCTACAACGAAATTGATAGAAATGTACGAGGCAGATGACGCGCTGTATAGCTTGCGGCATCCAGAATATAAAAATAGAACAAGATGAGGCGAGATCTATCAAAAAGAGGAGAACCATTAGCCCTGAAGTACGGCCAGGACGTAGCTCCGAGCAGCTAAAGGACAAAATCTACAACTTTTTTGAAAACAAATATATTTTTTTATGGCTATAGTATGCACTAAATAGTTATTTGCCTTCAGATAGTCCTCCTTCGGTTTTTTTTTTATGAATAGCTCTACACGTTTCTGGTATTATTTGCGTCAATGCGCACTGCGGTATTCGAATGCTAAATTGTAAATTAGAGTTGCTTTCTCCTGTTGCAAGAGTTACGATAGCTATCTTTTGCCAGTATAGCATTACTGAGGCGAGTGTTCTGTTTCATGATATGGGGAGCCACTTTCCTGAGCACATAATGAAATGTAATCTCATCCATTCCCATGTAATTTTTATACGACTTACACGCTCGACTTGCAGCTCCCATAACAGATCTTGTTGGATGCTTTTAGCATCTCCCACGGCTTCAACCAAGTACGTTTTATTTCGCTTTTGTTCTGCTCCTCTTCCTCAGTGTAGTTATGGAACATGCAACAGCAGAGCACAGTAATAAGTCTTCGACGGCCTTTCTGGACGAACTAGACGTAAAAGATCTTTGCCAAAGAAAATTTGATGGCAGTGTAATACCGCTATTTGCCCTACGTCAAATTTCTTTGTTAGAGAAAATACCATGAATATTTGATCACATTTATTTGTCAAAGAAAATGTGATAGTGCAATAAGGTTTTGCGTCAGCAGCGGATTTCATTTTGGCCTGCATCTGTTATTTAAATAAACACTAAGTCAGGCTGATTTTTGCACCATAATTTCGGAATAACCATTTATTTTATCGACGGAACGGTGAATATGTGGAATCAAAGTAGAAAGAAAACCGTTTTGCACAAGAAATCTTAGACGACACGGTAGAGCACCTACAAATGAAACAAGCCTTCTGCTTTCCCAGTAGCAACAAGAACGTAATGAAATCAAATTAGTCGCCTCCTGTCTGAAGCAAGGAAAACTGGGCATTTAATGAAAACGACCGACAGAGAGAGCGGAAGTACAGGAGGGAGAGAGGGAGAGAGAGAGAGAGAGAGAGAGAGAGAGAGAGAGAGAGAGAGGCAGGCTTATAAATGGCGGGGGTGGGTAATGTGGCGATAGTCACAACGGAATCTCAGCTAGGATGCACTTCAAGGAAATCTGAACTCGTTGCTCGAAGCACGCAAAACTTTGAACTGCATTCTGTGGAATTTACGACTGCCGCCAGCTCGGCTAACGTCGCGCGGCTTCCTCTTTCACTATTAGCGCAGAGAGGAGGAAGAGAAAACACACAAACAAAGGGAAATGCGGAAAGGCCACGGAAGCGCGACCGGCGTCGTCTCGTTTTAGCTACGGCCGCAAGCACGGACCAGGGCGCGTTTATTATTACATGAGCCCCAACCGACTATAATGGGCTGCCGTAAACAGTGTCGCATCATACCCGGAGCGGACGCTCCCTCGTTTCAGAAAGAGGCCGCGTCGTGGCCTGGCCTGGCCTCTCCAGATGTCCGCATCCGGCTCTGGGCCTCACGCAACCCTCCTCGCCCGTCGTACGAGATCCCGTAACATCAACCGCCGCCAGCAACAGTTACTTAGTTGTTTGGGTCATTAACCCTAAGGATGCTTTGATGCATTTTTCCCTACGTGCCATTTGCCAGCTACCATCTCCATTTAACCACTAATAAACTCTAAGGTAGGAAAAAGAGACAGAGAGAGAGAGAGAGAGAGACCACAGAGGAATAATCCGGAAGGGACGGAAATCAGTGGATGCGATATACATGTTCAGACAAACAAATGGTTACAATTTCAGAAAAATATTGGATGATTTACTCAAGAGACAGTTTCACAAACTAAGTCAATAACCTCTGTCCCTATGTAAGCATCTATTCGGAGTGGTAATGATTGAAGGGTTGTTGGATGTCCTCCTGAGGGATATATGCCAAATTCTGTTCAACTGGTGCGTCAGATAGCCAGAACTTCAAGCTGCTTGGAGTGTCCTGCCTGCTCACCAGTGTACTAACTGCTGAAGGTGAGTTGGTCCTATATAAAATATGTACCGTTAAATTAGGACGAATGTTGATTTCCAAGTTACGTTTGTAGCTCCACTCTGTGGGGGAAAAAACGATGTACTACGAAGGAATTATCCGAAAGGAACGTATATCGATAGATGTGGTGTACATGTAGAGACAAGCAAGTGATTACAATTTCAGAAAAATTTTATGATTTATTCAAGAGAAATAACAATCTGAGCAAGACAATCAAGCCTTGGTCCATCTATGATTTATTCAAGAGAAATAATCTGAGCAAGTCAATAAAGCCTTGGTCCATCTTTGGTCGTTATGCAAACCGTTACTCGGGTTCACATTGACTGATAGAGTTGTTGCACGTGCTCCTGTGTGATATCGTGCCACACTCTGTCCAACTTGTGCGTTAGACCGTCAAAATCTCGAGCTGGTTGGAGGGCCCATCCCATAATGCTCCACACCTACTCAATTGGGGAGAGATCCAGCGAGCTTGCTGGTCACGGTAGGGTTTGGCAAGCACGAAGACAAGCAGTATAAACTCTGGCGTGTCCGGGCGAGCATTACCTTGGTTAAATGCAAACCCAGGATGGCTTGCCAAGAAGGGCAAAAAACAAAAACAAAAAAAATGATTCAAATGGCTCTGAGCACTATGGGACTTAACTGCTGAGGTCATAAGTCCCCTAGAACTTAGAACTACTTAAACCTAACTAACCTAAGAACATCACACACATCCATGCCCGAGGCAGGATTCGAACCTGCGACCGTAGCGGTCCAGACTGTAGCGCCTAGAACCGCTCGGCCACTCCGGCCGGCAAGAAGGGAAACAAAACGAGATGTAGAACATCGTCGACGTACCGCTATCATTGAGCTGTATGGGTAGCGTGGATGATAGCCAAAGGGGGTGCTGCCAGGAAACGAAATGGCACCCCAGATCATCACTCCTGGATGACGGGCAGTGTGGCAGGTGGCAGGTTTGTACCCCACCACAGTCCGAGGCGTCTCCAGACACGTCTTTGGCCAGGAATGTCATTTCCTGAAATACGGTTGTCCTCATTGCTGAGTACTGCTTCCATTGTAGCCCCGATGACCAACTGGGACGCGTCTAGAGACGCCCCAGACAACAGCGGGGTACCAACATGACTGTCGCCCGCCATACGGCTCGACAACCAGGAGTGACGAATAGCGGCACCATTTCTTTTCATAGAAGGAGCCCTTTGGTTGGCTTCTGCGGCAGTCCTACAGAACAGCAATACGTGTACTGTATTGCACGCCCCATTTTATTGCCCTTCCTGGGCTCACATTTCAGCAAAATAATGCTCTTCCGCACACAGAGAAAATTTTTACTGCTTGTCTTCGTGCTTGGCAAACCCTACCTTGGCCAGAAAGGTCGCCAGATCTCTTCCAAACTGAGAACATTTGAAGCATTATGAGCACAGCCCTCCAACCAGCTCGGGATTTTGACGATCTACGCGCTAATGGGATAGAAGTTGGCACGATATCCCTGAGGAGGGCATGCATCAACTCCGTCAGTCAATGCCAAGACGAATAACTGCTTAAATAAGGCCAATGGTGGAGCAACGCACTACTGAATTGCTCAATTTGTGAAGCTCTTCCTCTTGAATAAATCATCCAATGTTTCTGAAACTGTAATCGTTTATTTGTTTGTACATGTACAGCACATCTACCTATTTCTGTCCCATTCGGATAATTCCTTCGTGGCGTGGTTTTTTCCCCTCTTAGAGTGTATATAGATTTGTAGTTGGACTAGAAGTTCTTCACATCACCTTGCAAACTCATATACAATGTATGTCGAGTTAGAGCTGATATACCGTATAATGAGTACGCCATAGAATCTTCACTAATTTTTGGACTCCCAGCAAAAGTGTGGGCCTAGCAGTTGCGTTACCACAGTGAGAAAGTACACCTCAGGCTAAGGGACGAGGTCAGCTGAGGTCAGCGGGAAATCTGGAACTTCACCACCAAGAAAATAGTTAATTCCAAGAACGTATTCTATTTTTATAACTATTAGGTACGAAGCTGCATGTTAATGTTCACGAAAAGGTGAAATTGAGGTGGTAAGGTAGCTGAGTGGGGACTTCATCAATCCTGAGAACCAGTATGTGGCACAGAAATCGTAACAGTAAAACTGATCGTCGTGTTTGTAAGCTGTTCCAACGCCTCCGGCAAAAGGTGAAACTGCAGTATACTAATTTGAGTAGAGAGATACTCACTTTTATAACGATACGTAACCTGTATAAATTTTTCAAAAGACCGTAAGGTAGACGTGACTATGATGAGGTCATACCGGAATATGTTTTTTTCTAGTGTCCTCTAAACTGTGAAACTGAGACAACAATGCTACATTGTTTGGATCTGTGTTCTGCATAAAGGAATCCTGATTCCGGTCAACTGTAACATTACCAACTACATTTGTCTCAAGGAACTGCAATGATTTAGCAAAAAGAGGGCAAAAACTTATGATTGCTCGAATTTCTCTGCGCATGTCGATCCTCCAAGTCCGGCAGACGCAGCTGCAACCCGTTTTGGACGCTGGCTGGCAACTGCCTTCGAGTACGTTCGCTCTCGTTCGGTTATCTCATTCTCGAATGGCTCGACCATGTAATTACACGGTCGCCGCGCAGTTTCCCACTGCAGGGTCATGGGACGAGACCTAAAGTCCAAATAAAGGACGGAAAACGGAACTAGAACCCACAGAACATGTTCTGAGTACCAAAGACAGAGCTAGCAGCAAGGTTTGAGAAAAATTCTTGTTAGCGACGAATCAGGACGAAAATCATCCTGGTTACGTATACTAGCAGGTGCTTTGCTCTCCTGTCATTCTCTTCCACTATAACGTATCTGACGGCACATGCCTGCAGAACACGCGAAGGCGTACGTTGTGAAGCGTTACCAGCTTCAGTGAAATATTTCAAACTGCTGTGACTCGTAAAATGTGTGAAGAAATGTCGCCAAAGATTGAAGTCCACTTATAACAGTGCAAGGTGGACGATTTCACGCTTTATATCAAGAATTTGCAAATAACGGTTCGCAAGTTAGACAGGTAGACATCTCCAACGTTCTGCTTCGCCCCATAATAGTGTCGCGTGACACTGGACGGAAAACCGCTGAAATTTTTGCAACAATGCCGCCAAGCATTGTCCAGGTCATAGGCGTGAATGCCTGCTCCTGTACTGCACGTACGTGAACCGAAAAAGAGAGTTACCTCTCTATAAAGGCAGATTGGACAGTTTACTTGCGAAGATGGAGCGACAATGGGGGAACTTCACAGGTGCAACAACGACATTGCAAGAGCCGTACAGATGTGTAACAGAAGCTCTCGAAAGCAAGAAATATCTGACTGTTTAGTGCGTGTTGTTGTGGGTGCATAAACGTAACTCAGTGTAATGCAGGTCTCGAAAACACAGAGGTAAGTTTCTTTGAACTAGTGAGGGCCCAGATTTTTTTCTTTAATACAAATTCAAATTGTAGCCTACTTTGTTTCAAAACGACAGTTACAGTGTCACTGAAATTTGGCTGTATTGTACTACTTTCTTCTCGCTGCCTATTTACTCTAGATAATAAGAGCGCCAAAGAACGTTGTCTCCTTCTCACGGAAAAGAAACTTGAAATTCGGGTACTGAAGAGAATAGCAGCATTTTAGTGGCTGCCGTTTCGACTATTAGCAGTGGGAATACCAGAAGCCAAACCAGGCTACAGACGAAGAGTTACGCTTGGTTTACAAGAGCGACTTTAGATAAATGGGCCACTTGTTGCATACGTGTGTCACTTCCAGCATGTGAAACAGCCACTAACCACGTTGCGAGCGATTCGGTGACGCCAAATACCAATTGGCAGTGCCAGATGTACACGTCTAAAAAGCTGAAAATACTGTAGACTCTTCATATTGAGAAACAAGGAATGGTGGGAGTAGAAATGCAACAGGACTCCGGGACCAAAACGGATTCCCAAATTGCCAGTTAATTGGAACTTCCGAATTATGTTTCTCAACCCATATGAAGAATGAGGAACTCTCTGTATTGCTTAATTGCGTCGATACTCGCGAAGGGCAGCAGCAGTACAGTTGTTGCTTTGATAAAATAGATTCAGGCGTAAAATCCAGCTCACCTTGTCCAGTCTCATGTTGGCTGACTGAAATTGTAATGCACACTGATGCTTGAGGTCCAACCCTACGCCGCCATACCAGTACCGGCGCCTAACAAGTCGTGACATAAACACGGCTCGAAACACAAATCCTGCAGCACAGTCTGAACATGATTCTTATAAGGTTGGATACCCACACAGTAAATAGTTTTCGATCTATGCTGGCTCAATTTTAATTATAGTCACCCTGTAGACTATGTGATCGAAAGTATCCGGACATCTGGCTGAAAATGACTTCCAAATTCGTGGCGCCCTCCATCGGTAATGCTGGAATACAATATGGTGTTGGCCCACTCTAAGTCTTTATGACAGCTTCCACTCTCGCAGGCATACGTTCAATCAAGTGCTGGAAGGTTTCTTGGGGAATGGCAATGGGGTGCTGCACTGAGGAGAGGGACAGATGTCGGTCGGTTAGGCCTGGCACGAAGTCGGCGTTCCAAAACATCACAAAGGTGTTCTAAAGGATTCAGGTCAGGATTCTGTACAGGCCAGTCCATTACAGGGACGTTATTGCAGTGTAACAACTCCGCCACAGGCCTTGCATTATGAACACGTGCTCGATCGTGATGAAAGATGCAGTCGCCATCCCCGAATTGCTCTTCAACAGTGGGAACCAAGGAGGTACTTAAAACATCAATGTAGGCCTGTGCTGCGATAGTGCCACCCAAAACAACAAGAGGTGCAAGCCCCCTCCATGAAAAACACGACCACACCATAACGCCACGGCCTCCGAATTTTACTATTGGCTCTACATACGCTGGCAGATGACGTTCACCGGGCATTCACCATACCCACAGCCAGCCATCGGATCGCCACATTGTGTACCGTGATTCGTCACTCCACACAACGTTTTTCCACTGTTCAATCCACCAATGTTTGCGCTCCTTTCACCAAGCGAGGCGTCGTTTGGCATTTACCGGCGTGATGTGCGCCTTATGAGCAGCCGCTCGACCATTAAATCCAAGTCTTCTCACCTCCCACTTAACTGTCACAGTACTTGCAGTGGATCCTGATGCAGTTTGGATTTCCTGTGTGATGGTCTGTACAGATGTCTGCCTATTGTGTATTAATCCAGGGACCCAGAAACGACGGAGAGGCTTCGCCCCGCCGTAGCCCTCAGTGGTTCACAACCCCGCAACAGCCCACAGCAGTCCATCCACCCTACCGCTGCCCCACACCAAACCCAGGGTTATTGTGCGGTCCGGCCCCCAATGGTTGCTCCAGGGAACATCTCATACCAGATGAGTGTAACCCCAAATGTTTGCATGGTGGAGTAATTATGGTGTACGCCTATGTGGAGACAGTGTTTGCACAGCAATCGCCGACATAATGTAACTCAAAATGGTTCAAATGGCTCTGAGCACTATGAGAACTCAACATCTGAAGTCATCAGTCCCCTAGAACTTAGAACTACTTAAACCTAACTAAACTAAGGACATCACACACATCCACGCCCGAGGCAGGATTCGAACCTGCGACCGTAGCGGCCACGTGGTTCCAAACTGAAGCGCCTAGAACCGCAAGGCCACACCGGCCGGCGCATAATGTAATTGAGGTGGAATAAGGGCAACCAGGCTGCATTCGCCGGGTGGATGGAAAACCGCCTTTAAAACCATCCCCAGGCTGGCCGGCACACCAAACTTCGACACTAATCCGCCGGGCGGATTCGTGCCCGGGACCGGCACGCCTTCCCTCTTGGGAAGCAGCACGCTGGACTGCGTGGCTAGCCGGGCGGGCATTGTCTGCCTACTACACATTACGACTCTCTCCAACTGTCGGCGGTCTCTCTCAGTCAACAGACGAGGTCGGCCTGTACGCTTTTGGTCTGTACGTGTCCCTTCACTTTTCCACTTCACTATCACATCGGAAACAGTGGTCCTGGGGATGTTTAGGAGTGTAGAAGTCTCGCGTACAGACGTATAACACAAGTGACACCCAATCAACTGACCATGTTCGAAGTCCGTGAGTTCTGTGGAATACCCCATTCCGCTCTCTAACTATGTCTAGTGACTACTGAGGTCGCTGATATGGTATACCTGGAAGTACATGGTGCACAATGTACCTAATATGAAAAACGTATGTTTTTGGGGGTGTCCGGATACTTTTTGACCACATAGTGTATGTTGCAGCTACACAGACAGTTTGTTTCTGACTTCAGTCCATACCTGGCATGTCTAGCACACCTAAATTAGCAATTAACAACCCCTTAACCGAACTTACTCCATAAGCAGCGAAATTATCTACACCAACAGGAGCCATTATCTCAACGTCTATATCCCGTACACTTATGATACTTCGATGTGTAAAATAACATGATGCCTCCAGTAGTTCAACTACTACTACTACTACTACTACTACTACTCCTACTCAGACAGACAGACAGACACACACACACACACACACACACACACATATATATATATATATATATATGTGTGTGTGTGTGTGTGTGTGTGTGTGTGTGTGTGTGTACAGGCAGTCACATCCCCACACTCATCTAAAATAATTTCCTGGTGCCTTATGGTACTTTACCATGTAAATTGAACCTTAGTAATGTTGGTTGCAGTTAAATCAGAACATCCTCCATGACGAACAAACCCTTGATGACAGTTATGTGGAGAAGACACAAATTGCAGAATGACAATAGTGCTACATATAAGTTTTAAATTTGAAGGAAACCAATCGTAATTCTGCAGTATCAATATTTTTGGTGCTACAGTAGAGAAAAATGTCATGGATTGATAAACTGTGATTCTCTAGCTTTAACAATATGATGCTTATGTACAATACTGGTGTAGCCTAAGATGATAGTTATCTACACGAAGCTGCTGCAATGAACCAGGCATTCGTTCCTTTAGAACACCCATATCTTAAGTTCGGCCAGTTCCGCTTTGTAGTAACAGTGTATTTGTTTGTTTAAACAACACAATGTTGTAATTATTAAATCACAGGGTGCCCACAGGCACTCGCTTGCTGGCTGTTACACAGCATTGCCTCTGATGTAGCTGACACTGGCGAGTGAGCAGAGGCAGTCTAACTTATTGCACTGTGATGTGATGTGAGCGAGATTCACATGGACATCTTTGGCCTTCTCCAAGGAGCTAACTTTAGAATCTGTGAATGTGTATTTCTAATGCAATGCGGAGCTACAAATTCTGCACATCTTTAAAGCCCCAATGAATGTGTTATTTCTCTGCCAACCTGCAGTGATCTGAGAGGAAAGTGACTACAATGAAATTATCACATCAAGTTTTGTTATTTGCTTGTCACCCAAACTTCCCATATTTTTAAATAGTTTTCGTATTTTTCCATATATTTTGTGTGAATATACAAGAATTTTTGTGCTCTTATTACTTACCCTACCAGGTTTCTTTAGCATTCGACAGTGATTCAGATTCCCCCACCAAGCCAGGGAATCTGCAAAGTGTCTACAAGATCATTTCTTTCACTTCTTCCAGATGTCCACCCAGGAAAAAAATCCATCAATGCACAATGCTAACTGTCAAGACAGGCCGCGCGCTAGGGCGCGCGCTCACACAAACACACACACACACACACACACACACACACACACACACAGATTTTGAATAACTTTACCGCTTCCCTTGAAGTCTTCATCCTACACACAGAAGTCGTGGTTTGATCTCATTAGATAATGACATATCTCCATTTTCTTACAAATCACAGCAAAGTCTTGTAGTATATCAACACCCATAAGATGATAATCGTCTACACAAAGCTGATGCACTAGCCCAAGAACTTAATCTGTTTCATATGATACAGCCATAGCTTCTTTATACAACCCCAAAATAGTTTCCAGTGTTTCCCTGCTAATTTTTTTCCGACACCCCTGTTACTGATGCAGTGTGACCCACATGTAGGGGAATATAGCAGTTTCGTCTTGACTTCATGTCACGAGAATGTCCCTTTTTCCACTATTAAAACACATATTTTCTGAATGGTTGAAATATGCTGAAGTTAAGCCACTGTTTAAAAAGGGAGATAAAGAAATAGCATCAAATTTCCGTCCAATTTCACTTTTGCCAGCATTCTCAAAATTTTAGAAAAGGTAATGTACAATCGGCTTTATAACCATCTTATCACAAATAACATACTGTCAAAGTCGCAATTCGAAATTCTAAAGGGTTCTGATACTGAGAAGGCTATCTAAACTTACAATGAAAGTGCACTTAATTGATTAGACAAAAAGTTCCAGGCAACTGATATATTTTGTGATCTGTAAAAGGCATTTGACTGTGTAAATCACAATATCCTTTTAAGTAAATTAGAATATTATGACGTAACAGGAAATGCTGCAAAATGGCTCAAATCTTATATCTCTGGCAGGAAACAAAGGGTGTTATTAAGAAAGAGACATGATTTAACTATCAGTCATCATCTAACTGGGAACTAACTACATGTGAAGTCCCACAAGGTTCCATCTTAGGGCCCTTACTTTTTCTTGTGTATATCAATGACCTTTCATCAGTAACATTACCATATGCCAAGTTTGTTTTGTTTGCATTGCAATAAATAGAAAATCAAGTGTAGTCTTAGAAAGATTGGCTAATAAAATATTTGTGGACATTAATCACTGGTTCCTAGCCAATACTTTGTCACTAAACTTTGAAAAAACAAACTAACTGCTGTTCAAAACTTGTATGGGGTGTCCCACGAGTGTATGCCTTACGTACAATGACAAGCAGAAGAAGTGGACAGTGTTAAATTCTTGGGATTACAACTTGATAATAAATTCAACTGGGAGGAGCATACCACGGAACTGCTGAAGCGTCTTAGTATATCTCTATTTGCAATGCGAATTATGTCAGACATAGGGGATATAATAATGAAAAAGCTGGCATACTATGCTTACTTTCATTCTATAATGTCATATGGGATTTTTTTGGGGGTAATTCATCAAGCCAAGCTTAAGTTTTCTGGGCAAAAAAACGTGCAATAAGAGTTATATGTGGTGTGAACTCAAGAACATCCTGCAAAAGCCTGTTTAGGGAACATTTCAGTAATGTGTTCATTGTTAATAAGTATTCTAGTAGTTCTATTATATGTTTATTACCTTATAAATAAATAAAAACTTTTTTTAAATTTTAAATTCAGTGTATTAATGCGATCTTAGTAAATGAGTGTTTGCAAAATGATTCTTTCATATAGCGTTCATAAAAAAAAAATCACGATAGTTCCACTTGGGACCTGTGGAAGGTACATTAGCTCATTTGTTTCAGTTGTAAATACTTGTCATGTTTTATTGTTTTTTTGACATGTTCTACATCCTGGAAGAACTCACTAAGGATCAATTGGAATGAAAGTAAATCTAATTTAATCTACACTCCTGGAAATGGAAAAAAGAACACATTGACACCGGTGTGTCAGACCCACCATACTTGCTCCGGACACTGCGAGAGGGCTGTACAAGCAAAGATCACACGCACGGCACAGCGGACACACCAGGAACCGCGCTGTTGGCCGTCGAATGGCGCTAGCTGCGCAGCATTTGTGCACCGCCGCCGTCAGTGTCAGCCAGTTTGCCGTGGCATACGGAGCTCCATCGCAGTCTTTAACACTGGTAGCATGCCGCGACAGCGTGGACGTGAACCGTATGTGCAGTTGACGGACTTTGAGCGAGGGCGTATAGTGGGCATGCGGGAGGCCGGGTGGACGTACCGCCGAATTGCTCAACACGTGGGGCGTGAGGTCTCCACAGTACATCGATGTTGTCGCCAGTGGTCGGCGGAAGGTGCACGTGCCCGTCGACCTGGGACCGGACCGCAGCGACGCACGGATGCACGCCAAGACCGTAGGATCCTACGCAGTGCCGTAGGGGACCGCACCGCCACTTCCCAGCAAATTAGGGACACTGTTGCTCCTGGGGTATCGGCGAGGACCATTCGCAACCGTCTCCATGAAGCTGGGCTACGGTCCCGCACACCGTTAGGCCGTCTTCCGCTCATGCCCCAACATCGTGCAGCCCGCCTCCAGTGGTGTCGCGACAGGCGTGAATGGAGGGACGAATAGAGACGTGTCGTCTTCAGCGATGAGAGTCGCTTCTGCCTTGGTGCCAATGATGGTCGTATGCGTGTTTGGCGCCGTGCAGGTGAGCGCCACAATCAGGACTGCGTACGACCGAGGCACACAGGGCCAACACCCGGCATCATGGTGTGGGGAGCGATCTCCTACACTGGCCGTACACCACTGGTGATCGTCGACGGGACACTGAATAGTGCACGGTACATCCAAACCGTCATCGAACCCATCGTTCTACCATTCCTAGACCGGCAAGGGAACTTGCTGTTCCAACAGGACAATGCACGTCCGCATGTATCCTGTGCCACCCAACGTGCTCTAGAAGGTGTAAGCCAACTACCCTGGCCAGCAAGATCTCCGGATCTGTCCCCCATTGAGCATGTTTGGGACTGGATGAAGCGTCGTCTCACGCGGTCTGCACGTCCAGCACGAACGCTGGTCCAACTGAGGTGCCAGATGGAAATGGCATGGCAAGCCGTTCCACAGGACTACATCCAGCATCTCTACGATCGTCTCCATGGGAGAATAGCAGCCTGCATTGCTGCGAAAGGTGGATATACACTGTACTAGTGCCGACATTGTGCACGCTCTGTTGCCTGTGTCTATGTGCCTGTGGTTCTGTCAGTGTGATCATGTGATGTATCTGACCCCAGGAATGTGTCAATAAAGTTTCCCCTTCCTGGGACAATGAATTCACGGTGTTCTTATTTCAATTTCCAGGAGTGTATATGTGGTCTATGCTAATATGATCATTCAACACAGAGCGCTCTTCGCACGACTTCTTGCAGGACTTCACGTGATGCGACGAGCAAGAAGGGCTAGGGAACGCTTCATTGGTAGTGTGCGGCAAATGTGAATTTGAATTTGGGGGGGGGGGGGGGGGGGTAAGGAACGTGCTCCGGTAGTCTGTGCAGTTGCGTCTAACCACTGTGCCAAGATGGCATAGATGGTTAATGCAACTGCCTGGTGATAAGGAGATCCGGGTTCGACTCCCGGACTTGGTACAAATTTTAATTTGTCGCCAGTGAATTCTTTCAATGCTTGAAAGCGATAGAGATCGGAATTCCTCCGTTCTGAACATAAATATGGTGTCATCGCTCTCCGGTATCTAGTGGTTACATTAAAATTCTACAGCCTCTACTAGAAGTTCCCCTTACTCCACGTGGATAATGCATTTTTTTCCCTAAGTGTGTGTGTGGTGTCACCGCTCTCCTATATATCCATTGCTTATATTAGTCCTATAGCTTATGCTGCAAATTTCGATTACTCCGTCTGCACAAATGCGGATAGCTTGTGTTCCCATTGCGTATCTGGATTTTCCTATATTATCCTAGTCTGTGCCCCAGTCTGTTTCACTATTCTAACTTGCAGTGAATATTAATCGCAGAGTATGCTCCATTAGAGAGACGAGGGTGTCGTCTTGTGCACGGGTCGTTCTTCACCAGAGTTATCATCCACTTGGTTACCCCAGAGCATCTAGTCTGAAAGACCTATTATGTTGACGTTCCTTCAAGATTACCTCGCTCTGTTCACTGTTCAGATTCTAGGCATTTCTTATTTTTATGCGACTCAGAAAAGAGGTTTCTTTAAAAACAGTGGTTTTCTGGGTTTTGCATTTGAATACCAATACTTAACTATTCAGCAACGAAGCTATCTGCCAGACATCTTTACAACATATATTATTTCTTCAGCAAATTAAGAGCACAGAAGCAGGACGCTACAGTTGCACATAATAAAGGCATTTATAAACTTCTGAAATGAAATTATTTAAGGAACAGCAACAAAGTTATTAACCTGCCATTTCGAATATCAAACTTATTAAGTGTGACTGTCAGTAGTTTTAAAATCCCGAGCGCCTATCTTGCACTGATAGTCTCTCAAAAGCGATACAGATGAAAACTAAAAGAACTATATGGCATCTTTTTAATATTAGTAATCCAAGAAAAGCTTGCGTTGGGACAGAAATAAGTGCAATCGGCAACCAATTTCATCAAGTGGGACTTGAAGGTCGCCACTATTACTGCTACGACTTTTAAACAAGATACGAGTAGTACTATGTAATGACTCGGATTGAAGACCAACTGCCAAACAGTTGACAGGTCTAATCAAAAGCGAACCTGTATCGAAACTGCCTCGGGAAAGTGGGATAAAAAATGTTGCCATTCATTTTGTTTGCTATTGTGACCAGATGTTAGTACCATCTGGGGCTGTTGCTGATGTGGTTATACAATGGGATGCTGTGGCATCAGAAAATTGTGGCGAAATGCGTATGATCAATGCTTGGGGCAAGATTTGCTTAAAATTAAGAAACATTATTATGCCCGCATGTTTATGAGAAACCCCCGTGAAGTTTACACTATCGCTTGTAAGCAGTTCAGATAACCCCACAGTGGTCAAGAAACCTATGGATGCTCCACCGTCATAGTGAAATATAGAATAAGGTTATTAATCTAAATTTACATGAGGCAAGCGTCACATTCACACGCATCGGAAGGAGTCCAAGAAGTGCTTACCTTATCCACAAAGGAGGTCATTTACAAATCCTCATACAACAAATTGTTCAACGTTGTGGTATACTTATCGATGCGTTGCGCTTTGCTGTGTTGGAGTACTTGCTGTTTTTCGTGTTTTTAATGTTCCTGTAAATACATATCAATTAAATGAATGTCGAACTAGACTATTTCAGTACAATTGTTTTGAATGACTGCATAAAATTCCGCATTAATATCATTTCGTTCGTAATGGAAACCGACACTTCCCGCCGGCACTTGGCGTTGCATATACGATGCAGTTAGCAGTATTTGTTCCGGTCGTCTCCAGCCACTAACTGCAAAAATTGCAAATTACCACGGTACTGCAAATATCAATGAATTACGCTAATGAGAGGAAGGGGTTAATAATACTTACAACAGGTGTAAGTATTATGCGTGGGGGCTGTGACTAATCTCTCTGATGATCCATTCACAACACTCAACAGACCTTGAACGACGAAACTCACACAATTGGAATAATAATCACAAAACGGAAAGGGGAACTTGATTAAGTTATCCTATTGCCCTAGAGAGAGAAAGGGGGAGAAGAGGGCAGATTGGCCTTGTCTTAGGTTAGTATCTGTCCCAAAAGCGGAACAGTGGCTAGGTGATCTTGCTTTTCTCGACATTTTTATTTCACACAATTGCCCAAGAGGTGCAGACAAACACGTGAAATGTATCTCGTTACATAGTGACCTTGACTACACCACACACAACTGCCCTAGAGGCGTATGTGGTGGACTTGACTTAGACCTTGAGCGGCCCATCGTTCAATGTTTTCCTGTGCCCGAATTGGTTTTGATGTATTACTATTCTGTTTTTAGCGTTGACACGCAATTGGCTCTCGTTAATGAACAGGGGAACTGCTCATGAAATGCAAGGAATTATGATTTCGATGCACTGAGTGTTTGCTCTCAGATGTTTGTACATGCGCACCTACTGTATGTCCTGTCCTGAGTGCTTTGCTTGACGTTATTTTTTAGTGAGTGAGAGGAGCAATGTTTTTAGTGACCAGTTAAATGAATTACAAAACGATGTGCACATAAAACAGCGCATATTCATTGCTGAATATTATGCAAAGCACAGATTGTGGAAAACGTTGTGGAAATGTTTGCGCACGAGATTAAACCTAGTAGTGTTATGGAGAAACTTCCAGCAAAGTCTACAATGTAAAATTAGGGGCAAAATGGCGCCGAAAGGGTTCTATAGTGAATAAAAACAGTAACTATTTGAAAAGAGTATTCGAATAAAAGAAAACATTCCTTGGGTTAAGGACTGCCTGCAAGAAAATCTGATTAAATATCAGTACCATTTATCTGTGCAAGTGGGAGTTAAGAGATGGTTGTATCCAAACACTATTAAAAAGGACCTGCATCTGAATCCTCACAAATTTATCATTGTGCATGAGCTAAAACGTCCACTCGAACTTTCACATGTTGAGTTCTGCTGCTAGTTTCTGATTGTAGTGGAATCAGAGCTTTTAGAACCACTGTTATTCACTTCTTCAGACGAGACTTGGTTCAGCTTGTTACAGTGTGTGAACTCACACGAAATGCACTAGTATGCATCAAAAAATCCCCATCAGTACGCTGAAGGGCTGTTGCATAATCTCAAGACTGGTCTTTGGTGGGCAATGGTTCGTGTCACATTCTTCACAGATTTTTTTTTCCACCAGGCTATTAATGCTGACTGGAATGTCCAGATGTTTAATCCATTTGTGGATCAACTCACAGAAGATGAAAGAGTGTATTGTTTCAGCAGGACAGAACAACACGGTACACACCGTCGTAACATCCCTGTCACGAGTGCATGAGGTGTGTCCGAATGCCTGAGTTGTTCAGTGAGGAGAGGACAGTCAGCAGAGGCGGTCTAATCTGCTGGCCACCTCCATCACCCAATCTCTGTCTTTGTGATGCCTACCTGTGGGAGAAACTGAAGTGTCCCCTGTACTCAAATAATCCTCACACACTTTATGCTGAGTGTCGTGGCGACAGGTATCGTCACACAGGTAATAAAGCAGAGTGATACAACAAAGCCTAGCTATAACACAACAGAAACTATTCAGCCACTGATTCTGCAGAAAAAGGCGTCTGAAAGATGAAGCTGCGAGAGTCTGAAGCCACTAAGAGCTAACCTCACGAGAAAACTAGTACACATGTCACTGCTACTCTCACCGCTGCTGAAAGCACAGAAAGCGATAGCATAAATACTCTGAAGAGCTAAAAAAAAAAAAAAACTGGTGTAGGCATGCATATTCAAGTGCAGAGATACACTATGTGATCAGAAGTATCCGGACACCCCCAAAATCATACGTTCTTCATATTAGATGCATTGTGCTGCCACCTACTTCCAGGTACTCCGTATCAGCAGCCTCAGTAGTCATTAGAGATCTTGAGAGAGCAGAATGGAGTGCTCCGCAGAACTCACGGACTTTGAACATGGTCAGGCGATTGGGTGTCACTTGTGTCATACGTCTGTACGTGATACACTACTGGAAATGGAAAAAAGAACACATTGACACCGGTGTGTCAGATCCACCATACTTGCTCCGGACACTGCGAGAGGGCTGTACAAGCAATGATCACACGCACGGCACAGCGGACACACCAGGAACCGCGGTGTTGGCCGTCGAAAGGCGCTAGCTGCGCAGCATTTGTGCACCGCCGCCGTCAGTGTCAACCAGTTTGCCGTGGCATACGGAGCTCCATCGCAGTCTTTAACACTGGTACCATGCCGCGACAGCGTGGACGTGAACCGTATGTGCAGTTGACGGACTTTGAGCGAGGGCGTATAGTGGGCATGCGGGAGGCGAGGTGGACGTACCGCCGAATTGCTCAACACGTGGGGCGTGAGGTCTCCACAGTACATCGATGTTGTCGCCAGTGGTCGGCGGAAGGTGCACGTGCCCGTCGACCTGGGACCGGACCGCAGCGACGCACGGATGCACGCCAAGACCGTAGGATCCTACGCAGTGCCGTAGGGGACCGCACCGCCACTTCCCAGCAAATTAGGGACACTGTTGCTCCTGGGGTATCGGCGAGGACCATTCGCAACCGTCTCCATGAAGCTGGGCTACGGTCCCGCACACCGTTAGGCCGTCTTCCGCTCACGCCCCAACATCGTGCAGCCCGCCTCCAGTGGTGTCGCGACAGGCGTGAATGGAGGGACGAATGGAGACGTGTCGTCTTCAGCGATGAGAGTCGCTTCTGCCTTGGTGCCAATGATGGTCGTATGCGTGTTTGGCGCCGTGCAGGTGAGCGCCACAATCAGGACTGCATACGACCGAGGCACACAGGGCCAACACCCGGCATCATGGTGTGGGGAGCGATCTCCTACACTGGCCGTACACCACTGGTGATCGTCGACGGGACACTGAATAGTGCACGGTACATCCAAACCGTCATCGAACCCATCGTTCTACCATTCCTAGACCGGCAAGGGAACTTGCTGTTCCAACAGGACAATGCACGTCCGCATGTATCCCGTGCCACCCAACGTGCTCTAGAAGGTGTAAGTCAACTACCCTGGCCAGCAAGATCTCCGGATCTGTCCCCCATTGAGCATGTTTGGGACTGGATGAAGCGTCGTCTCACGCGGTCTGCACGTCCAGCACGAACGCTGGTCCAACTGAGGCGCCAGGTGGAAATGGCATGGCAAGCCGTTCCACAGGACTACATCCAGCATCTCTACGATCGTCTCCATGGGAGAATAGCAGCCTGCATTGCTGCGAAAGGTGGATATACACTGTACTAGTGCCGACATTGTGCATGCTCTGTTGCCTGTGTCTATGTGCCTGTGGTTCTGTCAGTGTGATCATGTGATGTATCTGACCCCAGGAATGTGTCAATAAAGTTTCCCCTTCCTGGGACAATGAATTCACGGTGTTCTTATTTCAATTTCCAGGAGTGTATATCCACACACCTAAACATCCCTAGGTACACTGTTCCTGACATGATACTGAAGTGGAAACGTGAACGGACATGTACAGCACAAAAGCGTACAGGCCGACCTCCTCTGTTGACTGACAGATCGCCGATGTTGAAAAGGGTCGTAATGCGCAATAGGCAAGCATCGATCCTGACCATCACACAGGAATTCCAAACTGCATCTGGATCCACTGCAAGTACTATGACATTTAGGCGGAAGGTGAGAAAACTTGGATTTCATGGTCGAGCGGCTGCTCATAACCCACACATCACGCCGGTAAATGCTTGATGTAAGGAGCGTAAACACTGGACCAGTGAACAGTGGAAAAATGTTGTGTGGAGTGACGAATCACGGTACACAATGTGGCGATCCGATGGCAGGCTGTGGGTATGACGAATGCCTGATGAACGTCATCTGCCAGCGTATGTAAAGCCATTAGTAAAATTCGGAGGCCGTGGCGTTAAGGTGTGGTCGTCTCTTTCATGGAGGGGACTTACACCCCGCTTTGCGTGGAACTATCACAGCACGGGCCTACATTGATGTTTTAAGCACCTTCTTGGTTCCTACCGCTGAAGAGCAATTCGGGGATGGCGACTGCATCTTTCAACACGATCGAGCACCTGTTCATAATGGACGGCCCGTGGCGGAGTGGTTACGTGACAATAACTGGACTGGCCTGCACAGTGTTCTCACCTGAATCGTATAGAACACCTTTGGGATTTTTTGGAACGCCAACTTCGTGCCAGGTCTCACTGACCGACATCGATACCTCTCCTCAGTGCAATACTCCGTGAAGAACGGGCTGTCATTCCCCAAAAAACCTTCCAGCACCTGATTGAATGTATTAATTTTGTAGAATGAAGAAATTTTCAGCCAAGTATTCGGATAATTTTGATCACAAAGTGTATGCAAATAGGCAGAAGACGGCGATGCGGGTGGCAACGCCTACATAAGACAACAATTGTCCGGCGCAGTTGTTAGATCGGTTACTGCTCCTACAATGCCAGGTTATCAAGATTTAAGTGAGTTTGAACGTGGTGTTAATAGAGGGCGCACGAGCGATGGCACACAGGACCTCCGAGGTAACGATAAAGTGGGGATATTCCCGTACGACCATTGCACGAGTGTACAGTGAATATCAGGAATCCGGTGAAACATCAAATCTCCGACATCACTGTGGCTGGAAAAAGATCCTGCAAGAACGGGACCAACGACGACTTAAGAGAATCGTTCAAAGTGACAGAAGTGCAACCTTCCGAAAATTGCTGCAGATTACAGTGCTGGGCCATCACAAGTGTCAGCATGCTAACCAGACAACAAAGTATCATAGATATGGGTTTTTAGAGCTGAAGGCCCATTCGTGTACCCTTGATGACTGCACGACACAAAGCTTTACGTCTCGCCTGCGGCCGTCAGCACTGACATTGGACTGTTAATAACTGGAAACATGTTGCCTGGTCGGACGAGTCTCGTTTCAAATTGTATCGAGCGGATGAACGCGTATGGAGACATCATGAACCTATGGACCCTGCATATCGGCATGGTACTGTTCACGCTAATGGAGGCTCTGTAATGGTGTGAGGCGTGTGCAGTTTGATATGGAACCCTGATGCGTCTAGATACGACTCGGACAAGTGAAACGTCCTTAAGCATCACCTAATCAGCTGCATCCATTCATATCCATTGTGCACTCCGATGGACTTAGGCAACTCCAGCAGGACAATGCAACACCCCACACGTCCAGAGTTGCTACAGATTGGCTCCAGGAATGCTCTTCTGAGTTTAAACACTTCCGCTGGCCAATAAAATCCCCAAACGTTAACATTATTTAGCATATCGTCGTAACTGCTGACTGCTTCACGTCTGCTGTGCAGCAAGTTACGTTAATTTAAGTATTAACTGTATTTTTCTTACTTGTCACTTATTCTTCCGTGTGTTTTTGCTTTTAGGAAGCTTTAATCGTCGAGCGCTAGTAATAGTGTTCCATAGATTTCGTGTTTGTTTTGAATACAGTCAGAGAGAGTCCCTTTAGTCAACCATAGTGCCAGTAGACCAGGTAGTGCTATTTTCATTGTTTTCTACAAGAAGTGTCTAGCAACCACAGTTTAGTCAACTATCAGCCTCCTTTAGTGAATTAGCAGTCTAGTTAAAAGTTGATTAACTCTCTACAGTAAATTGATTTTTTAGGATGGATAGGATGTGTGACTGCTATGTACGGACGCAGGAGGAGCTGGCCACTGTTCGCGAACAGCTGAACGTGTGGACGGCCGCGGTCAGCCGTCTTCAGGCTGCTGCCTCGGAGTGTAGCGGCAGTGGGGAGTCTGGTGCGTCGCATGGTACACCCCAGGTGTTACATGCTTCACCGACTGTCCCTGCTGTCGAGACATCTTCGCGGGTACCGGGCGCGGTTGGGCCACCCTCTCCTCAAGGGGAGTGGCGGGTTCAGCGGCGTTCGCGGCGCACGAGGCGGAGGGTCAATGTGGAAGCTGGCCGTGTGGCATCGCCCGCTCTGCCTGTGAGTGGACATGTGGCCGCTCCTTCAGCAAGGTCCGAGCAGGCACACGGGGGGAGGGGTTTATTAGTGATTGGGAGCTCCAACGTTAGGCGGGTGACAAAGCCCCTTATAGCGGAAAGGTCGGGGAAGAAGGTCAGTGTTCACTCTGTTTGCTTGCCGGGTGGTCTCATCTGAGATGTGGAGGAGGCCCTGCCGGCGGCGATAGAGAGCACTGGGTGCACCCGACTGCAAATTGTTGCTCATGTCGGCCCCAGTGACTCATGCCGTCTGGGTTCAGAGGTCATCCTCAGTTCGTACAGGCGGTTGGCGGAATTGGTGAAGGCGGAAAGCCTCGCTCGTGGGGTGGAATCTGAGCTATTTGTAGTATCTTTCCCAGAACCGATCGCGGTCCTCTGGTTTGGAGCCGAGTGGAAGGCTTAAACCAGAGGCTCAGACGATTCTGCGGAGATCTGGGGTGCAAATTTCTCGAACTCCGCTATCGGGTGGAGAAATGTAGGGTCCCCCTGAATAGGTCAGGCGTGCACTACACGCCGGAAGCGGCTACAAGGGTAGCGGAGTACGTGTGGAGTGCACATGTGGGTTTTTTAGGTTAGAGAATTCCCTCCCTAGGTCCGACAAGACGCCTCCTGAGACGCGGCAAGGTAGGAGTAGGCAAAATGCAACAGGGAATAATGATGAAGATGATGATGATGATTATGATTGGTGTTTTAGGGCGCACAAGCAACAGGGAATAACAATATTAATGTGCTAATAGTAAACCGCAGGAGCGTCTATAGAAAGGTCCCAGAACTGCTCTCATTAATAAACGGTCACAATGCCCATATAGTACTAGGGACAGAAACTTGGCTGAAACCAGACGTAAACAGTAATGAAATCCTAAACTCAGAATGGAATGTATACCGCAGAGACAGGCTGGACAGTGAAGGGGGAGGCGTGTTTATAGCGATAAGAAGTACAATAGTATCGAAGGAAATTGACGGAGATCCGAAATGTGAAATAATTTGGGTGAAGGTCACGGTTAAAGCAGGCTCCGACATGGTAATTGGATGTCTCTATATGCCCCCTGGCTCAGCAGCTGTTGTGGCTGAGCACCTGAAGGATAATTTGGAAAATATTTAGAGTAGATTTCCCCACCATGTTACAGTTCTGGGTGGAGACTTTAATTTGCCGGATATAGACTGGGAGACTCAAACGTTCATAACTGGTGGCAGGGACAAACAATCCAGTGAAATTTTTTTTAAGTGCTTTATCTGAAAACTACCTTGAGCAGTTAAAACAGAGTTCCGACTCGTGGCGATAACATATTAGACCTTCTGGTGACAAACAGACCAGAACTATTTGAAACAGTTAACGCAGAACAGGGAATCAGCGATCATAAAGCGGTTACTGCATCGATGATTTCAGCCATAAATAGAAATATTAAAAAAGGTAGGAAGATTTTTCTGTTTAGCAAAAATGACAAAAAGCAGATTACAGAGTACCTGACGGCTCAACACAAAAGTTTTGTCTCAAGTACAGATAGTGTCGAGGATCAGTGGACAAAGTTCAAAACCATCGTACAATATGCGTTAGATGAATATGTGCCAAGCAAGATCGTAAGAGATGAAAAAGAGCCACCGTGGTACAACAATCGAGTTTGAAAACTGCTGCGGAAGCAAAGGGAACTTCACAGCAAACATCAACATAGCCAAAGCCTTGCAGACAAACAAAAATTACGCGAAACGAAATGTAGTGTGAGGACGGCTTGCGAGAGGCGTTCAATGAATTCGAAAGTAAAGTTCTGTGTACTGACTTGGCAGAAAATCCTAAGAAATTCTGGTCTCATGTCAAAGCGGTAAGTGAATCAAAACAAAATGTCCAGACACTCTGTGACCAAAATGGTACTGAAACAGAGGATGACAGATTAAAGGCCGAAATACTAAATGTATTTTTCCAAATCTGTTTCACAGAGGAAGACTGCACTGTAGTACCCTCTCTAGATTGTCGCACAGATGACAAAATGGTAGATATCGAAATAGACGACAGAGGGATAGAGAAACAATTAAAATCGCTCAAAAGAGGAAAGACCGCTGGACCTGATGGGATACCAGTTCGATTTTACACAGAGTACGCGAAGGAACTTGTCCCCCTTCTTGCAGCGGTGTACCATAGGTCTCTAGAAGAGCGCAGCGTTCCAAAGGATTGGAAAAGGGCATAGGTCATCCCCGTTTTCAAGAAGGGACATCGAACAGATTTGCAGAACTATAGATCTATATCTCTAACGTCGGTCAGTTGTAGAATTTTGGAACACGTATTATGTTCGAGTATAATGACTTTTCTGGAGACTAGAAATCTACTCTGTAGGAATCAGCATGGGTTTCGAAAAAGACGGTCGTGTGAAACCCAGCTCGCGCTATTCGTCCACGAGACTCAGAGGGCCATAGACACGGGTTCCCAGGTAGATGCCGTGTTTCTTGACTTCCGCAAGGCCTTCGATACAGTTCCCCACAGTCGTTTAATGAACAAATTAAGAGCATATGGACTATCATACCAGTTGTGTGATTGGATTGAAGAGTTCCTAGATAACAGAACGCAGCATGTCATTCTCAATGGAGAGAAGTCTTCCGAAGTAAGAATGATTTCAGGTGTGCCGCAGGGGAGTGTCATAGGACCGTTGCTATTCACAATATACATAAATGACCTGGTGGATGACATCGGAAGTTCACTAAGGCTTTTTGCGGATGATGCTGTGGTATATCGAGAGGTTGTAACAATGGAAAATAGTACTGAAATGCAGGAGGATCTGCAGCGAATTGACGCATGGTGCAGGGAATGGCAATTTAATCTCAATGTAGACAAGTGTAAAGTGCTGCGAATACATAGAAAGATAGATCCTTTATCATTTAGCTACAAAGTAGCAGGTCAGCAACTGGAAGCAGTTAATTCCATAAATTATCTGGGAGTACGCATTAGGAGTGATTTAAAATGGAATGATCATATAAAGTTGATCGATCGTTGATAAAGCAGATGCCAGACAGATTCATTGGAAGAGTCCTAAGGAAATGCTATCCGAACACAAAGGAAGTAGGTTACAGTACGCTTGTTCGCCCACTGCTTGAATACCGCTCAGCAGTGTGGGATCCGTACCACACAGGGTTGATAGAAGAGAGAGAGAAGATCCAACGGAGAGCAGCGCGCTTCGTTACAGGATCATTTAGTAATCGCGAAAGCGTTACGGAGATGATAGATAAACTCCAGTGGAAGACTCTGCAGGAGAGACGCTCAGTAGCTCGGTACTGGCTTTTGTTGAAGTTTCGAGAACATACCTTCACCGAAGAGACCATGAGGATAACATCAGAGAGATTGGAGCCCACACAAAAGCATACCGACAATCCTTCTTTCCACGAACAGTACGAGACTGGAATAGAAGGGAGAACCGATAGAGGTACTCAAGGTACCCTCCGCCACACGCCGTCAGGTGGTTTGCGGAGTACGGATGTAGTTGTGGATGCCTTGCAACGTGCTGTCCAGAAAAGATCTCCACCCCCTCGTACTCTTACGGATTTATGGACAGCCCTGCAGCATTCATGGTGTCAGTTCCCTCCAACACTAATTCAGACATTATCCGGGTCCATGCCACGTCGTGTTGCGGCACTACTGCGTGCTTGCGGGGGTCCTACACGATATTTGGCAGGTGTACCTGTTTCTTTGGCTCTGCAGTGTACTATGCCTTTCTTAATGTCACTCAGTCGCAGCAGCCCCATGGTACTGGGCTGCTATGTCAACCTTCCTTGTGCCTAATCGTGTAGAAGTGTCTATGGAGTCCCAACTCACTGGAGGGAGTCTGCCACTGCAAGCTGCAGTCACCACCGATGGGGTGCAGGGACCGCCATCAGTCTGCTGGCTTCTGGAGTCTTGATCAGCAGGGCCAGGAAACTGTACGCCACCCATCATGAGGAGGAGCCACTACTACTACTGCTGCTGCTGCTGCTGCTGCTCGCTCTTTCCTGTTGCTAACACTGATGCTCCCAGCCTCTGTCTCCTAAATGGAGGCAGCAGGTTAGATTCACCAGGACAACGAGTACTGCAGGATGGCACATGTCCTCAATGAGAGCATTCAAGAGGACGGCCCGCAAAGGCTACTGTCCAGCGAGGGCCGTGCCTGTCGGCGCCTGGGGGCCATCGACCGAGTTGTAACGTAACAACCGCCACATGAGCCTTCCACAACGCAGCAGAACTGCCGGCGACGTATGTTCGTTTCTGCTGCTGGGTCTGCACTCCGCTAGGCTGACTTAGCTGCCAGTACGAGAGGATTATAACCATGTACTTCTGATCAATAAATGTTTTGTTGCGGATAATGTTTTCTTGGCGCTCTCCAGCGTGAACATATCATTCTCATTGCATCCTACTCCGTTCAGTCCTGACAACCGTACGGGTCTGGGTGTGGGCTCGTATAGCATACTGCAGAGTATGCCACAGAAGTAAGCTATCACTTTTGCACGCAAATCGCATCTCCGCAGTATCCTTCTAAGAATGGAGTCCGTAATTACATCTACACTCTGCAAACCACTGTGAAGTGCATGTCAGAGGACACATCCCTTTGTACCATGTTACTTTCTTGTACGAAGTAAAGAAAAAAATAGTGTTTAGATGCCTCTGTGTGAACTGTAATTAGACTAATCTTGTCTTTGCAGTTCCTGTGGGAGTGACACTTAGAAGGTTGTGGCATATTTCTAAATTCCTCACTTAATGCTAGTTCTAAAAACACTGTAAAAAGGCTTTCGCTCGTTAGTTGGTGACCATCTTCAAGCGTCTGCCAGTTCAGGTTTCTCAGCATCTCCATGACGCTCTCCCATACATCGGACAAACCTGTGACCAACTGTGCTGTTGTCCTTTGTACCGTGCAATATCCTATGTTGTGAATTGGGTTGCAAAAGTGGTTTGTAAGCAGTCTCTTTTGTAGACTCATTGCTTTTTCACTGTATTCTACCAATGAAACACAATCTATCACCTGATTTACTTACGACTGTGATCGTTCCATTTTATATAGCTAGAAATTTTTACACCCTGTTGTGACTCGTTGACACAATAGTCACATAATATTAGGTTTTTTCGTTTTCTGAAGTGCATACTTTTACATACCTGTGAAGTTCAGCAAGTTGTCAACCTCTGGACTACTCTGAATTTTTATCAACGTGTGACTGAATATTTGTGTGGCTTTTTTCAGACAGTACTTAATTACATATAACTGCTTTACGTGCAGAAAATTCTGAGGCTACCATTAATCTTGTCTGTGAGGTCTAGTACATTGCACTAATAGCAAGAATTGCGACACACTTCCCTGGAGCATGCCTGAAGTTCCTTCTACATCTGTTGACGATTCACCATACAAAACAACATGCTGTCTTCTCACTACCCAAAAAATCTTCAATCCGGTCACAAATTCCATTTGATTCCCCCATACGCTGGTGTGTTACAGAATAACATGCTTCTACGAAATCAAGAAACACAGCATACATACGATTCCCTTTATATATGGCTTTCAGTATCTCATGTGAGATGGGTGAAAGTTAGGTGTAACATTCCAGAAGCTTCCAGAATCCATGCTACCCGGACTGCACGAGGTCGTACTGTTCGAAATATTTCACTACCCCTGCGCTCAGAATATGTTCTACGATTCTGCAACAGATGTCAATGATGCTGGATGAAGTTTTGAGGACTACTGCTGTTATTCTGCTTGTAGACATGTGTGACCTGTGCTTACTTCCAACTATTGGGAAGAGTTTCTGTTCGCCGGCCGCTATGACCGAGCGGTTCTAGGCGCTTCAGTCCGGAACCGCGCGGCTGCTACGGTCGCAGGTTCGAATCCTGCCTCGGGCATGGATGTGTGCTATGTCCCTAGGTTAGTTAGGTTTAAGTAGTTCTAAGTCTAGGAGACTTATGACCTCAGATGTTAAGTCCCATAGTGCTTAAAGCCATTTTAAAAATAAAAATTAAAAACAAGTTTTTGGTCAAAATGTTATAGTTTAAAAGTGGGACTAACTCATTCGCAAATTATGTATGGAATCTGAGATCAAGTGGCGAGCTTGCACAATAGCAGAGAACAATATGCACGACATCCTCTTCGTCACGGAGAAGGCTGGCAGTAACGATACGAAGGAAGTATTTACAGAACACAACCTGTCCTTTGGTAATTCGTAAGAATATATTATGACTCAAGAGGCAGAAACAACACAGTACTTAGGCACATGTTTAATAAGTAGATGCATTATCACTTGTTAAACCTATGAATCAGAGTAAATCTTACCTTGGTTAGTATGTTGCGGCAGTTGATTTGTGTCAGACCAAGATTCGAACCCTCATCTCTTACTTATCGTCTTAACAAATTATTCTGAACATGCCTCCATATTAATTCTGTCCATTTCCGTGATAAATTTAGTTTATACCCTATCTGTGGCAGAGTAATCCATGGTCCTCGACAAAATTCGTTCCCCCAATGATGGTACTCGCCTATAACTAGTAAGAGAAACTCCGACTGTACTGGCCGGAAATAACAGCAGAGAAACACAAAAGACATTGAAAGTTTGTTGTCCGGATGACCCAAACGCAGTGAGGAGGGACTTCGGGTTCAAATCGAGATTTTGCATTAATGTTCATCTGTCAGACTTATTACACTGCCCATCAGCTTTCCTGGACGGATTTCACTGATATTTCAAGTACTGCATTTCGCTTTTATTTAGTTCATCCATTCATTTAAGTTCGGTGAATTTAATTCAAGTACTAATCCGATTACTTTTGATTAAATGCACCTAACACGTTCAAACACGGTATGGCGCGAGGTGGCGCAGTGGTTAAGACATTGAACACTCCTAAATCGTTTAAGGAAGATGTCAGGATGGTTAATATGAAAGAACAAGGTCGATATCCTTCCACAATCCGAACTTTCTGGCTTTGTTTAAGCCTAATATTCCTTTCTTCTTCCTAAAAGCTCGGCCAGAATAGTAGTGTCGGCTTGTTTGATACATTTCTTTACATGGTTAAATTTATCTAAGGAAAGTGGCCGCAAGTTTACTCGAAGCTGACGATAGTATATACACTCCTGGAAATGGAAAAAAGAACACATTGACACCGGTGTGTCAGACCCACCATACTTGCTCCGGACACTGCGAGAGGGCTGTACAAGCAATGATCACACGCACGGCACAGCGGACACACCAGGAACCGCGGTGTTGGCCGTCGAATGGCGCTAGCTGCGCAGCATTTGTGCACCGCCGCCGTCAGTGTCAGCCAGTTTGCCGTGGCATACGGAGCTCCATCGCAGTCTTTAACACTGGTAACATGCCGCGACAGCGTGGACGTGAACCGTATGTGCAGTTGACGGACTTTGAGCGAGGGCGTATAGTGGGCATGCGGGAGGCCGGGTGGACGTACCGCCGAATTGCTCAACACGTGGGGCGTGAGGTCTCCACAGTACATCGATGTTGTCGCCAGTGGTCGGCGGAAGGTGCACGTGCCCGTCGACCTGGGACCGGACCGAAGCGACGCACGGATGCACGCCAAGACCGTAGGATCCTACGCAGTGCCGTAGGGGACCGCACCGCCACTTCCCAGCAAATTAGGGACACTGTTGCTCCTGGGGTATCGGCGAGGACCATTCGCAACCGTCTCCATGAAGCTGGGCTGCGGTCCCGCACACCGTTAGGCCGTCTTCCGCTCACGCCCCAACATCGTGCAGCCCGCCTCCAGTGGTGACGCGACAGGCGTGAATGGAGGGACGAATGGAGACGTGTCGTCTTCAGCGATGAGAGTCGCTTCTGCCTTGGTGCCAATGATGGTCGTATGCGTGTTTGGCGCCGTGCAGGTGAGCGCCACAATCAGGACTGCATACGACCGAGGCACACAGGGCCAACACCCGGCATCATGGTGTGAAGAGCGATCTCCTACACTGGCCGTACACCACTGGTGATCGTCGAGGAGACACTGAATAGTGCACGGTACATCCAAACCGTCATCGAACCCATCGTTCTACCATTCCTAGACCGGCAAGGGAACTTGCTGTTCCAACAGGACAATGCACGTCCGCATGTATCCTGTGCCACCCAACGTGCTCTAGAAGGTTTAAGTCAACTACCCTGGCCAGCAAGATCTCCGGATCTGTCCCCCATTGAGCATGTTTGGGACTGGATGAAGCGTCGTCTCACGCGGTCTGCACGTCCAACACGAACACTGGTCCAACTGAGGCGCCAGGTGGAAATGGCATGGCAAGCCGTTCCACAGGACTACATCCAGCATCTCTACGATCGTCTCCATGGGAGAATAGCAGCCTGCATTGCTGCGAAAGGTGGATATACACTGTACTAGTGCCGACATTGTGCATGCTCTGTTGCCTGTGTCTATGTGCCTGTGGTTCTGTCAGTGTGATTATGTGATGTATCTGACCCCAGGAATGTGTCAATAAAGTTTCCCCTTCCTGGGACAATGAATTCACGGTGTTCTTATTTCAATTTCCAGGAGTGTAGTATTAGGCTTACGTCCGAAATATCTAGGAAGCTTTCCTTTTAAGCATATGACCTAGATTTAAAGGTAAACATTAAACGTTTAGAGCTGAAGTCGATGATGTACAAACATTACTCAGAAGTGCTTTTGAGTAGAGTGACTTCCCTACTTTAATTAATCATGGAACTGTAGATTTCCACACTATATAGTTTTTCTTCTCAGAGCTTTTCAAGGTCATAGCTTTGGATCGTCCGTGTATCTTCAAAGAATTTATTACTAAAAATTCTCTCCTACACGTGCATTATAAGCTACTGTTACTACTTTTAATTCCAACCAGATTGTGACGTGTCTTACAGCTACTTACCCATTGTACTACACACTTACGACCCAAAAATTATGACCACTCCTCACCACGAGATTAAATGCCACCTGGTGGTGTCACGGGCATGTGACTTGGTACATGAAACACAAAGGGTGCTCTAAGATACCATTTACGAAGTTATAGGATTCATAGAGTGAGTAAATAATATTTTGAATTGAAACCCACGTCCAGAAACGTACCGTTTCCGTGCTACAATTATTTGAGAACATGCTGGTAAAACGAGCACTTTTACAAATAATTTATTAGGCATGACCCAGTAGATCACTTGCTCTGCAATTCCATTCATCAATAATCAAAGAAGCAGAAAGGGCACTGAATCAGTTTTCATTAACACTGTTCTTTACAGTTAAACTGTTTTTCTCCTTCTCAAAGTTCGATGCACTCACTGTATCTACGAATGACGAAGTCGTCCACACGTTCTATCAGACCTAATGTCTCTGCAGTCTGTCCTGCTGTGGCCACTAGATCTTCTTCTGTCTTTAATGGAGTCTCAAACGAAACTACTGAGTAAAATCCAGTGATTGTTGAGACCACTAGACCACCTCGGCCTATCCATCTGTGTTCGAATCGTTGGTCCAGATGTTTCTGAACATGACGCGAAAATTGAGTGGATGTGCCATCATGCTGAAACCATGTCTTGACAGACAGTCAATGGCACAGCATCCAAAAGCACGCCTAATACTCGTTGTAGGCAGGTCAAGTAGATGGGACCCATGAGGTTGGGTGGAAGCATGCACTGTCCAATTATATGACCATCTAGAATACCTGCCCACACACTGATGCCAAATCTGTATTGAAATCCCTGGACATGCTTGGCATGTGGGTTTTCGCTTGCCGAGACGTGGCTATTTCGAGAACTGAGAACACAGTCCCTAGTAAATTTACGTTCATATGTGAAAAGAACGCGTCGTGTAAATACTAGGGGCTCGTTGATGCATCGGCACAAAAACTGCCAAAAGAACTTAACATGTGGTGCAAAATCAGCTGGCATTAGTGACTGCATCCTTTGAAGGTGGTGTGGATGTAGTTGTTGGTCATGCACAACATCAGACGGTGCTAGGAGCAACATCCACTGCACATGCAATTGCTCATGCAGGTGGCGAAATGTGACTGAACTAAAATCAGACTTTAATGCTGGGCAGAGGAAGAGGATGTCTGGACACGGAGTGCACCGAACACTTAACGGCCGGCCCGGGTGGCCGAGTGGTTCTAGGCGCTCCAGTCTGGAACCGCGCGACCGCTACGGTCGCAGGTTCGAATCCTGCCTCGGGCATGGATGTGTGTGATGTCCTTAGGTTAGTTAGGTTTAAGTAGTTCTAAGTTCTAGGGGACTGATGACCTTTCAACGTGATTCTTTTCAACGTGATGCAGTATGGCCTCTTCCAGTTTGGGTGTGCGGCATCTCGTTGGAGTCACGCCTGCTGATGGTGAAGGTCTCCTTTCTCGAAGCCGTTGCGTGATGGTGAAAAGGGGAATGTGATGGAGTAGGACGTTGTGGATAATGATCTTGATAAAGGCGATGAGTAGCTCTTCCATTACTGTGAGCTTCACAACACAGAAGGATCAAATCTGTGTATTCTGGAAACGTGTACCCAACCATGTTCCTCTTACACTCACAGACCTGTGAATGAGACTGAAACCAGGTCAGAGGGGTAGAATAGATACCAAATGACATCAGCCGATCAGACAAAATCCGCCCCCCCCCCCCCCCCCCCGCGACTAACCCGCTGAATATCTATCTAGCAAAATATGTTTTCAAACGGCTGTACCACAGAAACTGTACTTTCCCGAACATGGGTTCTAGTTCAAAATATTGTCCAAGATATTTGTAAGAGGAATTCTAGAGCACCCAGTATACACGGAGCAGAGTCGGAAGGAGAATCAGTGTAGCAATGATATGGCCCACAAACGGAGAAATACGCAGGCATCGGCGAGCTTGATAAAGGGCAGATAGTCAGGCCTGGCGCCTGGGTACAAACATCTCAGAAACGACGAAGCTCGTCTGCTATTCGCATGCTACTGTCTTAGGCATCTAGGAAACCAGTAGAAGATGGTGAAATCACGAGTAGGTGACAAGGCGTTGGACGACGGACGTCCACAGCTCATCGCAGAAAGTGGAGGGCAAAGTCTTGCCCGCTCTGTAAAGTAGGGTAGGCAGTGATCTGACGACAGAGTACAATGCTAGTGCAGGCACGAGCATTTCAGAACAAGCCGTTCAGGGAACATTGTTGAATATGGGCTCCAGAGGATTAACCTTACAGTTTTCCACATAGGCCCAACAATACTGTCAATTGTGATTGCAGTGGGCATGGGATTATCGACATTGGACCAGGACCAATGGAAACGTGTTACCTATTTGGATGAATCATATTATTACGTTTCCTGCGACACCAGATCACTGATCATCTCCAGATACACCATCATCCACATGAACGACTGCTCTGAGTACGTTCCATGTCAGTGACGAAGGCTGTTGGGGGCAGTCTTATGCTATGCCAGTTGTGGACTGTGAACATTATTACGGGTCACCTACATCCCTTCACACTATGTCTGTCCTGGTGGCATCTTCCAAAAGGATAGCTCTCCATTTCACTAGGGCAGAATCGTGCTACAATGGTTTGAGGAGCATGACAGTGAACTCCAGGCACCCACTCCACATTCAAAATCCATCAGTCTGAGATTTTCTATGTTTCAACCTGTGCATAAGTATCAGGAGCCACATACCACCAGGAACACACCAAGAAATTTTTGAATCCATATCTGGAAGAATGGGTGCTGTTTTGCATTCCAGACGTGAACCAACACGTTATTAACCATGTAGTTATAATGTTTTTGGGCAATAATGTATATTCAATTCTCAAACTGTCTCAGTTCAATTGTTTGGGAAAACCACATGTAGTTATTTTTTAAAAAATTAACCATGCCAGTTTTGTTGAAAACTGGCTGGTGATCAACTGAGAACAAATTTTTCAAATTTATGTCAGTTGTACAGAGAAATTATCCTATCTAACGCGTTGAACGTATAAGCATCTTTTTTTTATGTTTATGCTCTTCTTTCTTTCTGTGCTTATTGAGAATGTATTTTAGCTCATAACAAATCTTCCATATCCAAACTGTACAGCAGATTAACATACTTTTGAATGTTTTCAGCCTGTGCTTAACTCTATATTATGGTCAAATCTTAAATCCTAGCAATACGAACAGCTTCGTGCGTATCCTTATTCATCATTACACAGCTCAGCGAAATACTTTACACTGCTTCTAATTAGTATTATTGATTTGTAAGGTTCCCTTAACCTACATAGTTGACACAAGAAAACAACACAGGATAACTTACAAATTAAAATTCACATCCATGTTGCACAGGTTTTGAACCCACAACCTCCTGGTCACCAGAAGTTCTTTGATTGGGTGGTTAAAAAGTTGGTGCTTTTTATGCAACCATGGGTGAACAAACAGTAGATTTCTCTGAAAATTCATAATGAGTGGAAGAAACTATCACAGCGACTTACTAGTGGGTAGAGTGGGGATCAATTTATAAAACATGAAAGCTCCACTGCACTGTCTAAATAAATCTTACACTTTAGACCTCAGTGCTTCTCTTGAAGTATGGAACTGACACATTCATGCTGTACTTACTCCTTACAGTTTACATAATACACTTACCTTAGTTAGTGTCACAATCTGATGCTTTATATGCTTGTAACACATCCTCAGATATGAACAAGTTAATCAATAAAAGAATTGTACTGGTTTAATCCACAGTCACTCTTTTGTGTTGTCAAATGATCACAGGTGCCTGCACAATTATCTGGTGAGTGGCCAGGGCGTGGGTGGGGGGGAATACTCAATAATTGCGATTTTTCAAACAATGGAAAATCCATGATGGAATATAAGAACATTATGGTACTTCAGATTCCCCACTACCTTGCAGACACCTTTGGCATCTCATACCTAAAAAACATCAGACTGCATAATTACAATCATTCACAGTGATATTTTTGATCATTCAGTTCCCTGATGATGGTATTTGGTACTGAAACAGGTAGTCATTTGGCAACATAAAAGTGTGACTGTGGACTAAAGCAAATCTTTAATTGTTATTGAGTAAACTGCTGTTCCGAACAGCGGTACATCAAGAATACCTAAGTTATTATGTGCAACTTTCATTTAGTATACACTATTTGCTAATCATAACAGAAAATTTTGTAATTCTGTGTACTGCACTTTCTTTGCAGTTCATTCAGAGAGAGAGAGAGAGATATATATATATATATATTTGGTTATTTTTATGGATGAAACAGCCTCTACAAATTTGTTTCTGTTCTTTTACATCATTTTCTCTTTTTGTGGAATGGTAACTATGTGTCAATAAGCTACAATTTTAGGCTTTCATATTCCACAAAACTGTCATTATCAGTCACATGTTGCACAGCCAACTGTGCTCCCAGCATTTGGCATGTGTAACTCCACCTATAGAGATAGGAGTATGTATTGCATCACTTCACCTATTTTGGAAGTTGATATTAGCTTCACAACCGTATTTTCCAGATTTCTCTCAGATTCATTTTTGCTTCAGCGGTGAATCTTGCAGTCTTGGTTATTAGTCAGTATGGTAATAATGAGTGAGAAAAGAAGCAGTTTTAATTATGTGCCACACAATATATATAGTTTTAGATAGCACCAGGAAACAGGTATTGAGGAGAAAAAAAAGGTACATGTGTGGGGAGCGGGAAGGGGGGGGGGGGGGGAGGGAGAGCAGGCAGTGGGCCCGGGATCAAAATATGGGTGTTCTATTTATGTACAGAAACAATGACATTATTTACATGCAAGGCAGATCACCTGTCTAAAGAGGCACTTAATGATTTACTAAACAATCTAAGCAGCAAACATCATGCCAAGACTGAAGTAGAGTGAAAAAATATGTATCTCATCAATCTGCAAAAAACTGCTGTTTTGAATGAAACTGTAACCAGTATTCACCAACATTAAAAAAAAGATGAGCAATTTCAGTCCTCTTTCATAAAACTGCATTAATTCTAGAAATAGCTCTGAGAATCATCCCAGACATGAAATTCTTGTTACACTTCAGATTATTTATATACGCCTCTCTCTATTTGTTGCCGATACCCATCTTCCCGGCACATTACACACACAACTCTAGAAAGAGCTACAATATGAATTTCTAGTCACAAACAGAAATAATTAAAATAAGTTTTGTTGTCGTAAGAAATAACTTCACTGGAATATTTTCCTTACTTGAAAATTTATGAAGCTCTAGAATAAAAAATTATTATTCTAGTCTAGCCACTAATCATACTCCTACATTGTAATATACTGTTTCCATTAGTACCTACACCCTATGTCATTTCGATATGCTATTCACTTCAGTATCCAGTTCAAGGAAATACTGCCCACAGCAAACTTGTGGAAATGTACAACAGGCAGTCTTTATCACATTTATTACAGTTACAAAGATAAAGGTGACAGACAACATACAGCTGGAAGAAACAAAGCAACAGTCAAAGACTACAATGAAATCGTATCAAATTTTAACATATCTGCCAATATTTGTAATTTATGTACGCTGCACGTGAACACTTAAGTCTTGGTTTCATCAAGCAATATTTAATCTCAGTCTAAGACACAGAGAGTATCTCCTCATACTTATCAAAATTGACAGAATTGATAATAATTGCTTCACAAACGCTGTTTATTTTCATCACTTTCATATGGGCTCTACGATTATAAGAATTTGCTTGTGGCGTAGGGTCTTCTGCGTGAAGATTTGTTACAAAAACAATACGTAATTACTGAAATTATGTATACATCATTACGTGTATATTACGAAGCTACAGCGCTGTTTGTTTTCATATGATGTGCAGGTTTCCATTCAGAATAACAGCAAAAAAAAGCACGCTATCCAAAAAGTTTTATATCTTATTTTTGATGCTCAGGAAAGTGAGAGGTGTAATTTCAAATAGTACAGTGCCACACAACACATAACTGGCTCTCAATGTTGCTGAAAAAAGTGTCAAGACCACAGCTAGTCTGTTCTGGACGAATATAACTAGATTATTTCTTATGTCACGACATGCACCACGAATAAACGTGAACCGCAGTGTGGGGCGCAAGAATCAGACACAAATAATCTACAAAAGTTCTTAGTATTCCTTTATTATGAATATGTAAACAGATTATGGCGTCTTTCACAGAATATGTTGTGTGCGCGCGCCTGAAAACACTGTTAAGGTAATTAAACATAAGTCATTTTTAGTTGTAATTAAAATCATGCACATAAAACTTTAACTGATAGTAACAACACGTCCACAAGCAAGTATGGCTGAAGCAAAAAACGGCCTATTTAAGTACAACAACATGTTACACGACATCGAACTATTAGCCTACGCGATTTCTTTTGAAACATGGAAATCAAACGCGCACGACGGGTGATTTGCCAGTACCGTAGAATTCGAATTTGCGGAACTTAGACATCAACGAATATAGATAAAAAGTCCTGTCTTTTAATGAAACATGAAGCATAAAGCATGTAATATGTTCGGCATGAACGTTCTCACACACCTGAAAGCAAGTGATACGTTGTTGTCAGACTTTCGCTTCGTACCGACGCTGCAGGAAGTTGTTCAGAAAATATACAACAAATACGGGGCAATAAAAACAACTCACTTCAAACTAATTAGCCTACTTTAAATTATTTGCACACGAGATAATGCTTAAATACTACAAGGTGATGCCAGTCACCTTAGGTATGTTGAATAACACGTTGTCATGAATGACGCTACAATGTGAGCAGTTTCTAATTATTACGAAAACGATATTTCGATGTAGCTATTTTTATCCAACGCTCGGGAAAAAATGTACAGTTTTTTAAACATACTGTTCAATCTTGTTCGATAAAGTACGATACTCTAAGAGTCTGTCACAAAATGTTTGTGAAGTTACAGGTGTCTTCAACCAAAATCGGTTTTAACTCCGAAGAACATTTATTGTCTACCCTGAGTTTTAACCGCGACCTATAGCAACTAATAAACTGCTGCCTCAAAAACAATTAACTATCGATACTCTGTACCATCGCTGGGAACGCGTTAGCAGACGACACAACAGCATGTAAACAAAGACCACGCCTCTTTTGATCAAAACACAAACGCCGGCAAGCCATACAAAACGTGCTCAAAATGACTTACGGATGATTTGATCTCTTTGTTCGTTGATAGCCTGCGATGGAACGATTTAGCTGGTTCGGTTTCTCCATCACTTTCTGACGATTCTTCGCCTGTTTGCTCCTGACCAACTCTTTGCGTTGCACAGACGCCCCTCCGACCGCCAGACGCCATACTTCTTTCGATGCGGATTTCAAAATATCCATGAAAAGAAGTTCTCCCCAGAGAGACGGCGTTTTGAAAGTGACAGTCTGCTACATGCCGTCACTAATGACGCGCTACCGTGCAACCGTTATGCGAAAGAGGATCACTAGTGGATCTAATCATCGTTTGGCTACATCGTGACATATCTTTACCACTACAATTACGAAACACAAACCACACGACGCCAAAGCTTCATCTACTACCAGAGACTATACACCACAATTTATTTGGCCAGCTTTGACATCGTTCCAAAGCGTACAGCAGATCTATTTCTCGTCATTAATTTTTAAAGGGAGAAAGCTGTAATTTATTGTTTAAAATACAGGTACCTATCTTACAAATTCGTAGCAGAAATAATCAAATATTGGTAGTTAATTAATAATGCGTGATTTTTTTACAAGTACCACGTTGGTGAAACTGATTCGATGCATTCTGCCACCTATTTTAAATGGCACTATCAGCAAATCATTTTGCTAAGATATGTAGCGTAATACCATAAAGTTGTCTGAATTTCTTCACCGATTGTACGAAGAAATGAAACAGTCACGCCTCCAATACAGATAAATATGTAGCGATACTTAGATCCTGAGGGAGTTATTCTGTACTTAACCTGACTGAAATTTGTGTGCCTGTAAGAGGGTAAATGATGGCATTCATTGTCAAACTCTTTAAGTATTGTGCAAGGTTGAAGCATAGCACATTTCATAAAAATGTAAGTTGATCATTGTCGAGAGATCAAATTGCGGTTGGACTTGTATAAGTATTTGCATTAATGGGACGTATACAGTCATGTTTAGTTGTCACTAGTGTCAATTTGTTAACTTGATGCAATTTTAATTTACTATCGCAGCTATTAGATCGCAGTGTTAATGATACATGTCTGGCCATTCAGATCCAAGTTTTTCATGAGTTCCGTAAATCGCATAAATTAAATGCCTGGATGGTTCCTTCGAGAGGGAACGACTGATTTGCTTCCCCAAACAGAGCTTCTGCTCCCCCTCCAATGACGTCGTAAGACTTCAAACCCTATCTTCCCCCTCTTCCTTTAAACATACACTACGCTAAAACTTTGCTTTCTACTGCATTTGATTTATTTTCAGACATTTCAATAACTTTGTTATTATACTGTTTTTTTAGTAGCAGTAATCCTTTCCTGTATATTTTCCTGTAATACTGATAGCTATTTTAAAGCTGTTGGTTACTCTTGTATGAACTGCAGTAAGAATTAAATTTAACCATACTGTCATTCATTGCAAGAAATTCAGAACTTGCTAAAACTTAACTTTTGTACATTAAAATGAATTTGAACAAAATAAATAGCAGCTGTTAGTTAGTTGTATGAGCTTAGAAAGACCAGACTGGCACTGAAAGAAAAATGTCACAGACAAGGCTGAAATATTGCATGCAGCCTTCTGAAATGTTTTTATTGCCGAAGATTGTAATACAATTTAAAAAATCACCTGTAATCACTCAACAGTGAAAAGTCATTTAGGCTGGATGAGATAGCTGTGAGCTTCAACTCTTCTTCTAGCGACAATTTATCATAGGTTGCAGGACCCACAAATGGTACTAAGTAATTAAAGAAGCATAGACGGTTTCTGTTTTCAAGAAGAGTTGTCAAACACACACACGTATTGTAGGCTGATGTCAGTATGGTGTATGATTGTGGAACATGTATTATGCAAACTCATTAAGACATTGGAGAACGAAAACCTCACCTATGAAAGACTGCATGTATTCTGCAAACAGAAATTCTGAGACTCAGCTCACTTTGTTAGTCCATATGAGTCAGAGTGCAATAGACAATGGTGCCCAGCATGTTGCCATGTTCCTTGACTTCTGGGTTTAATTATTGTTTAGTGAACAAAGTATGAACTTGTGACTGGATTCCTAATCTTCTAGTACATAGAATTCAACTCACTCTTCTTAATGGAATGAAACTGACATGTAAAATAACTCTGAGACATCCCAAGTGAGTGTTATAGGACAATTACTTTCTATGATTTATTTAAATGGTTTAGCACATGAGGTTGGAAGCCCAGTGAGGCCATTTGCAGATAACATTATTGTCTGTAGAAAGGTCACAATGGCAAAAGACTGTATCAAAGTGTAAAGAGACCTGCAGAAGATCAACAATTGGTGCAGTGACTGGCAGTGAGTCTGGTCATTAACAAATGTAAACTATTGTTTATAAATAGATGAAGACTTCCAGTACAGTTCCATTATGTAGTTGGCAGTAAATCACTGGAAACTGTAACAGTTGTAAACTACTTTGGAGTAACCATCCAGAGCAACCTAAGGTGGAATAACCATGTAAGACTAACTGTAGGATATGCAGATGCCAGATTGGAATTCATTGGAAGCATCTTGAGGAAATGTGATACATCAGTGGAAGAAGTGCCTTACAAGACATTTGTTTAACAAGTCCATCAATACTGCTCATCAATCTGGGACCATTACCAAGAAAGATTATCAGAAGAGGTAGAGAAGATACAATGGAGGTGGTGCATTTCATCATGGGATTGTTTAGTAACTGCAAGAGCTTTACAGAGATTCTCAGCAAACTCCAGTGCTAGAAACCCAGAGAGGCATTATGCAACATGGTGATGTTTAATTTTAAAATTCCAAAAATGTATGTTCCAAGAAGAATTGGAGAACAGTATTTCCTCCCACATGTGTCCTGCTAAATGACCATGACAAGAAAATCCTAGTAACTAGAAGTGATATGGAGGGTTACATATATCTGTTCTTCTCATACACCATTTGTAATTGAAATGGGGATGGAGGGAAGGGGGACCCTAGTGTACCCAAAGTACATTTCACCACACAATGTAAAGTGGCCTGCCAAGTACAGATGAAGAAGTAGAATAAGAAAGCAAACAACTTCATGTAGATGCTATACTTTTTTGGTACTGGTAATAACATTGTGTGTTGTGTACATAGGTAAACACAACTCAACACTGTGCTTCTGATATAATTTCAGAAATTATTGAGTGATATTTACTCATTTAAAATTGGAAATTCATGGGTCTAACTTACAGGTCCTCTAAGCTGAGGAAGAATTATTTATTTTTCATTAGTTAAGAAATACAAGTATGGAACAGACAGAAATTTAAATACGTCTATATCTGTACTCCCCAAACCATTATGAAATGTATGCTAGAGGGTGCTTCCCATTGTACTACATATTAGGGTTTCTTCCCCTTCCATTTCTACATCTATAGGTATACTCTGCAAACCACTGTGAGGTGCATGGTAGAGGGTACATCCCATTGTACCAGTTATTAGGGTTTCTTCCTGTTCCATTCATGTACGGAGCACAGGAAGAATGATTATTTGAACACCTCTGTGTGTGCAGTAATTATTCTGATCTTATCCTCATGATCCCTAAATGAGTGATACGTAGGGGGCTTGTGGTATATTTGCACAGTAATCATTTCAAGCCAGTTCCTGAAGCTTTGTTAATAGACTTTCTTGGAATAGTTTACATCAGTCTTCAAGAGATTTCCAGTTCAGTTTCTTCAGTATCTCAACAACACTCTTCCATGGATTAAACAAACCTGTGACCACTTGTGCTGCCCTTCTCAGTTTACATTCAGTATCCACTATTAGTCCTATCTGGTACAGGCCCCACACACTCAAGCATTATTCTATAACTGGCCACACAAATGATTTGTAAGCAATCTCCTTTGTAGATTGATTACACTTCCCCTCTATCCTGCCAATAAACCAACGTCCACCACCAGCTTTCTCCATGACTGAACCTACGTGATCATTCCATTTCATATCCCTACAAAGTGTTACACCCAGGTATTTGTATGAATTGGCTGATTCCAACAGTGACTCATTGCTGTTATAATCATAGGATACTAAGTTTTATTTATTTATTTATTTTATTTTTTTCATTTTGTGAAATGCACAGTTTCATATTTGTGAACATTTTAAAGCAAGTTGCCAATCTTTGCACCTGTTTCAAGACCTGATTGAATATTTATGCAGGACCACAAAGACATCATTAGTTTAATTACAGTGCATTTATTACGTGGGCAGTCATTTTTCCAGCACTCTATACACAAATGGATTCTGAGCTCAAACATAATAAGGTATCTTAAACAGAAAGACCTCTTCAATGCCAGCCAGCATGGATTATGAAAATTGCCAGTGTTTTCTATGAAATATGTAGCAAATAGAGTCTGATTTATAGCCATGTTACTTCATGCAGAGGCCCTAAAAATTATATTGTCATCAATATTGTTAACATACTGTAATTGGATTTTCATTGTTGGGCTATGGAAACAACAAATTTATAGAGTTCTTTTTTGTTATTTTGATCTGTAGCATTCTTAGCTTGTAGTTCTGAGCATAAAGATGGACAAATGTTACAGTCTGCAGGAGTTTGAAAGGATTACAAATACTGATAGGCCTAAGGGTCTGTGAGATGAAGATCGTGATACGTAATTTGTGATATAATGAAGACAAAACAATGATTTTGGAAGTTAATGTAACAGAAATAAATGAAATGAGTCAAACAACAGAGCCACTAAAGACATAAAATTTATCAGATGTCAGTGGTGGTGAAGATCCAACTCTTTCAGATATGTTCAAATCTAGAAATGGTCTAGCATGGTATTGTACACCCTTCTGCCAATGAAGAAGGGCAGTTCAAAATATTTTTCAACAAAAGCCTGATCTGATAAATGCCAGCAAAACTAGATTCTGTTATAAATATGTTTGCTATCCTTTTTTCTCCTCAAAGCATACTTAATTTTGTATGTTGGCATGTATTTGCATATTAATGGTTGCACAAAAGATTCATGGAAATAGCACTAGTGTTTCTGAGTTATGAAGTAGCCACCCAGATTTTCGAAATTCATTTTTCATGGCTGGTATGTCATCTAGCAGATTTCGAGAATGGTCAGCTGTTTTCAGGTTTATTGACACAAGAACATCAAAATTGCAAATACAAATGACAACCTTCAGGCAATAAGAGAGGTTTTTTATACTACTATGAACGCATGCAGAAATAATTACAGCCCCAATGAACACCTAACTGTTGATTAAAGGCTGGCAACTGCCCATTTTGAATCTATTTGAAACTGAACCAGGGAATTATAGGATAAAAATATGGCTATGTGCAGATGCGAAAAATGGATATGTATGTAATCTACAGGTCTATGAAAGTATGAAGAACAACCTGAGACTCTGCCTCGTGATGACTGGGTGTTGTGTGATGTCCTTAGGTTAGTTAGGTTTAAGTAGTTCTAAGTTCTAGGGGACTGATGACCATAGATGTTAAGTCCCATAGTGCTCAGAGCCATTTGAACCATTTGAACAATCTGAGAGCAAAGTAAATCAGGACAATGTATTCTTTTGGATATGATTGAACCATATTTTCAAAGCGGATGAGGAATCACTACACACAGTACTTTTACTTCTGTACTGCTAGCTGAACAATTGTTGGATCACGTGACATTAGTTGGAATGCTAAGAGCAAACAAAAGAAAGAGGCCACTAAAATTTTATAATCTTCATTATTCGGATTTACAAAAAAAGATGACTATTATTTATTTATTGGTTATTTAGCCTGACATGATTAGGGCCTTAAGGCCCTCTCTTACATTTTATCAGGAACAACATACGTGAAAATGTATTACATAACAGAATGGTAACAACAATAATTTTCATTATTCATAAAAATCATGGGCAATAATAATAATAATAATAATAATAATAATAATAATAACAATAACAACTAAAATAATTCCAGTAACACTATTATTTGAATTGTTTGGTTTTCAAAGAGATATTGAAAGAAGCAAAGATTGAAATGAAAGGACAATAGCAGTTAGGAAAGAAGAGAGATCACTGCAGCAAGGGGAGGAAAAATGGTGGGGGAGGAAGGTTTGACAAGAGTCAGCTGCAAACAAGGATATGAAAGAGGTAGTTTTTATGGTATCAGGTGAGCTGTTAGCTGTCATTTGAAGGTTGAAAAGATTTTAAGTTCTCTCTGTTTTGAGGAAGATGATCCAGAGTCAGGTTTCTGATCTAGAAAATTACTTAGAGTACTGTACAGAGAGGATTTTCCTTTTTTGAGGATGAATATTTATACTATGTTGTTCAGATAGTAGTGTAAGCATTGAAGATAAATGTGAAAGAGTATGGTGAATTAGTAGATAATAGAGCAAACACAGTGTATGATAATCTGTATACAGATCAGAATGTAACCATGATAGCTTTCCGCAGGCAGGAGTAATATGGCCGAACTAGTGTACATCACAAATGTATCACACACAAGCATTCATTGTTAGTTCCACCTTGCATGAGCTCTCATATAAAAGTCCTTGGAGAATAGGATCACCACCGTCAAGGATGGGGAGTGTTAGTGACTTTACAAGTTCTTCTTAAGCTCAAGAGGAAATACATTTTATATTTCTGTTGTGAATGAAGTGATGCTGACATCGTCTTACAGACTGCAGTTGTATGTTTAGTCCAGTCTAAGTGAGTCGAGAGTTATTCCTAATTTCTTTGTGGAAGAAGAAAAGAGTATTTCTGTGCTGTTTAGGATTAAGTATGGAAGATATTCTCTGAACTGAGGTGCAATAAGTCTTTTGTGAATGACTAAGATTGCCTGTGGTTTAATTAGGTTAAGTTTCAAACCTATGTTCTGTGCCCCCTCTGATAAAGCGAGTAAGTCACCATTTATGGTTAGTACTGATTACGTGGTAAATAAGTGTATTAGTGTGCTGTTTAAGTGTACCATTAAAGGTTTCTTTTTCTTTACGTAATATATCAGAAAACGCGAAAAGACAGTACAGTCGTATTTTCTGTTTACGTTCTGCTGCAGCAAATTTATAGAATTTCGTTTAGTTGTTCCTTGCTCTCTCCAGCAATTTAACTTAGCGCACCTCTTCATTATTTAACTAGCATTTCCGGAAAGTAGCGTAAAGTTTAACTTGTTGTTTCAGAAACTTTGCACTTTTGTTTTGTTTACACACAGTTGTGTATGGGCCAAATTTGTGTAACCATATTTTCGTGTTTATCTGTAATTTAACTGACTTATTCTTAATAAACTATTACGTTTATCATGAGTGAAAAGTGCTTGACTTGCCGTAGAATTGTTAGGTCGGGGCTTTGGTGTGATGGGTGCTGTAGTTTTTTTCATGTGGGTGACTGTAGTGGCGTGGGAATAGGGGAAGTAAATGAGACTCGTCAGTGGTTTTGTAGGATTTGTAGTAGAGATAGGAAGATACTGGAACAGGAGGGGAAAATTGCCGCCCTTCAGGCTGAGTTAGACAAGGCCAGGGGAGATCTTGCCAGGTTAAGGAGGGAGAAGGGTAAAGAGAGGTGGGAAGTGGCAACAGGCAACAGGAGGAACAGGCCTAGAACTTTGTCTGACAGCTTTATGGTGAATGTGGAAAATAGATTTGACCTGTTGCTTCAGTTAGAAGCTGGTGAGCCTCAAGCAGTTGCAGGTGTAGGCAGGGCACAACAAACTTTCAGCAGCAAATTGAAAAGTAAGAATGTAGGGAAATCAGTAAAGAGAAAGAAAGTGTCGTTGTTAGGTAGTTCCCATGGAAGGGGTGTTGGCCAACTTTTGCAGGATGAACTAGGATCAGAATACCAGGTCACCAATTTTTTTAAACTTAGTGCTGGTCTGGAGCAGGTGACAGAGGCTTTAGGATCACTTTGCAAAGATTTCACTAAGGAAGACATCGTGGTTATAGTGGGTGGGGCAGGTAACAGTATTGACAGAGATCCTGGGTACAGTATAGAGTGTGACCTGGCGAAGATTGCATCAGCATCGAAGCATACTAGTGTTGAGTTTGTATCTGTTCTTGGGCGCCATGACCGACCTCATTTGAACTCTTCTATCAAGAGAGTTAATTTGGAGCTGGAATGGCTGCTCATGTCGGGTACGGGGTCACACATTGGTGTGGTTCATGTTGATTCTCTCAGTAGGTGGGATTATACTAGGCATGGCCTTCACCTCAACAGGAAGGGGAAGGGTAAATTGGCTGGGGAAATAGCAGGAAAGTTGAAGGGGGGAGGCACTGTCATGAGTGGTAAAATACCAGTGGTTATAGGATTCAGAAACGACTCTTTTTTAGGGTAGGGAGGACAGAAAGAAAGCAAATTTTAAGAGAGGTTAGAACTGAGACAAACCTTCAGTTTGAGAAAGAAATCAAAAAACATAATTCCACCTTATTACATCAGCATAAACAGCCATTGGCTAAGAATTTTCAACTGTCAGCAGATATTTTAACTCCACCCAATTTTAACTCAGTCAATGTGAAATGTCAGCTATCTTGATTGCATCAAAATATTCGAGGACTGAGAAATAAAATTAATGAATTAACTATCTGCATAGATGAATTAGAGTCTTCAAACCCAGCTGACATAATCTGCCTCTCTGAACATCATGTGACCACTGGTATAGAACTTGTAAGTGTTACAGGGTTTAGGTTAGCATCTCACTTTTGTAGATCAGAAATGGAGCAAGGAGGAGTTGCCACATTCATCAGGAACTGTCATAAATTTAAGAACATAGACATTCATAAATTTTGCCTAGAACAGCATATGGAAGCATGTGCAACAGAATTAGATTTTCACAAAAAATCTTTCATAATATTAAGTGTATATCGACCACCTGCAGGTAACTTTAATCTGTTTGTAAACCACCTTGAAGCTGTACTGGCCCATTTAACAACCAAAAACAAAGAAATAGTGGTTGCTGGTGATTTCAGTGTAGATTTCCTTAAAGACTCTCCCAATAAGAACTTATTTGAGTTAGTAACACTATCATTCAACTTAATTCCCACAGTAAAGTTCCCCACTAGGATAGCCACTTGCTCACAAACAGCCATTGATAATATCTTTATAGAAAAGTCCAATGAACAAAATTATATTACAAAACCAATAGTCAATGGCCTCTCAGACCATGACATGCAGTTCCTTCTGTTAAATGTTAATACTGAACAGGATATAAAATCTGTTAAATATGAGCTCAAGAGGGTAATCAGTAAGCCAAAAATTGATTATTTTAGGACACTCCTCAGAGACATTCACTGGACTGATGTTTACAGTGCTCATGGCATGAATGAAAAATATAACATTTTTGCTAATAAAGTGCTTACCTTATTTGAACACTGCTTTCCCCCAAAACTTACTAAGGTTAGAGCAAAGTCTACGAAGAAGCCATGGATTACTCGAGGAATAGGGGTATCTTGTAAAACAAAAAGAAAACTGTATCTGTCAATCCGAAACATTTCCAATGTTGATGCTATAGCACATTATAAGAAATACTGCAAAATATTGAAGACTGTAATACGGATGTCAAAGCAAATATATTACAAGGAAAAGATAGTCATATCAGATAACAAAATAAAGACAATATGGGATATAGTGAAGGAGGAGACCAGTAGAACCAGACATGAAGAGGAACAAATAGCAGTAAGAGTAAATGATACATTGGTGACAGATGTGTCTAGTGTTGCAGAACTTTTTAACAAACATTTTATAACTGTTACTGAAAAGATGGGGTTGTCAGGTTCAGTAGATGCTGCTATGGATTACCTTAGACCAGACATTTCAAGTAACTTCCATAATATGAATTTGACCCTCACTACCCCAACAGAAATAATGTCCAGCATAAAATCTTTAAAATCAAAAACATCTAGTGGGTATGATGAAATATCAACAAAGTTAATTAAAGAATGTGATTCTGAGCTAAGTAACATATTAAGCTATCTGTGTAACCAGTCATTTATCAGTGGAATATTTCCTGAATGGCTGAAATATGCTGAAGTTAAGCCACTGTTTAAGAAGGGAGATAAAGAAATAGCATCAAATTTCCGTCCAATTTCATTCTCAAAAATTTTCGAAAAAGTAATGTACAGTCGTCTTTATAACCATCTTATCTCAAATAACATACTGTCAAAGTCACAGTTTGGATTTCTAAAAGGTTCTGATATTGAGAAGGCTATCTACACTTACAGTGAAAATGTGCTTAATTCATTAGACAAAAAATCGCAGGCAACTGGTATATTTTGTGATCTGTCAAAGGCATTTGACTGTGTAAATCACAATATCCTTTTAAGTAAACTAGAATATTATAGCGTAACAGGAAATGCTGCAAAATGGTTCAAATCTTATATCTCTGGCAGGAAACAAAGGGTGTTATTAGGAAAGAGACATGTATCAAGCTATCAGGCATCATCCAACTGGGAACTAATTACATGTGGGGTCCCACAAGGTTCCATTTTGGGGCCCTTACTTTTTCTTGTGTATATCAATGACCTTTCATCAGTAACATTACCAGATGCCAAGTTTGTTTTGTTTGCCGATGATACAAACATTGCAATAAATAGCAAATCAAGTGTAGTCTTAGAAAGATGAGCCAATAAAATATTTGTGGACATTAATCACTGGTTCCTAGCCAATTCTTTGTCACTAAACTTTGAAAAAACACAGTACATGCAGTTCAGAACTTGTAAGGGGTGTCCCAAGAGTATATGTCTAACATACAATGACAAGAAGATAGAAGAAGTGGACAGTGTTAAATTCTTGGGATTACAGCTTGATAATAAATTCAACTGGGAGGAGCACACCACAGAACTGCTGAAGCGTCTTAACAAATCTCTGTTTGCAATGCGAATTTTGTCAGACATAGGGGATACAAAAATGAAAAAGCTGGCATACTATGCTTACTTTCATTCCATAATGTCATATGGGATTATTTTTTGGGGTAATTCATCAAGCCAAGCTAAAGTTTTTCGGGCACAAGAATTATATGTGGTGTGAACTTAAGAACATCCTGCAGAAGCCTGTTTAGGGAACTAGGGATACTAACTACAGCTTCCCAATATATTTATTCCTTAATGAAATTTGTCATTAAAAATACATCACTTTTTCAAACCAACAGCTCAATTCATGGAATCAATACTAGAAATAAGAATAATCTTCACAAGGATTTGTACAAAAGGGTGTGCATTATTCAGGAACACACATTTTCAATAACTTGCCAGCAGCCATAAAAAGCTTAACAACCAATGAAATTCAGTTTAAGAGAAGCCTAAAGGATTTATTGGTGGCCAACTCCTTCTACTCCATTGATGAATTTCTTAGTAAAACCAACTGATTTTTATATAAATACAACATAACTTCTGCACAATTTCAGTGCAGTAATGTGTTCACTGAAAATTTGTGTGTGTGTGTGTGTGTGTGTGTGTGTAAGTATAATCTAACTTCTGCACCATTTCAGTGCAGTAATGTGTTTATTGTAAATAAGTATTACAGTAGTTGTATTAAATGTTTATTACCTTATAAATAAATAAAAAACTTATTTTAAATTCAGTGCATTAGTATTTGTAAAATGACTCTTAGTGTTCATTAAAAAATGACGATCATTCCACTTGGGACCTGTGGAATGGTACATTAGCTTATTTGTTTTAGTTGTAAATATTTGTCATGTATTGTTGTTTTTCTGACATGTTCCACATCCTGGAGGACCTCCTCACTACGGATCAATTGGAATGAAAGTAAATCTAATCTAATCTAATATAATCTAAGATGGCTGGCACAGGTTTGTAGAGCTTGCATATGGGATGGATGGCTGGCACAGGTTTGTAGAGCTTGCACTTAGATATAACTGAAGGCCAACAGCATGTAAATGATGATTGCAGTGGAAGATGAGAGTTGAAACATTATCAACATAAAATGAGAAATAAATGGGCTCAGTACCAATTTTTGCGAGACAGCTGATACTACATTCCTCCATTGTGACCTCTTTGTTCTGATTATTACATCATGTTGGCAGGTAGTAAGTGGAATCACAGTACAGCACTTGGAAGAAAGGTTTTTACTTTTGAGTTTAGTGAGTACAATATCAAAGTTGGCAGTGTTGAAAGCTTTGCTGAAATCAAAAAAAAATAGTCACAACTTTTTTGCCCATAGATTATTTTAATTCATCAGTCACATTTATACGAGCAGCCAACGTGCTGGTTTTTTCAGAAACCAGACTGGTATTTATCCAGAAGGTCATGAGATGGTAAGTAGTTTGTAAGCTGCTCATGGACTATCCATTCCAAAGACTTAGATAGTGCTAGTAGAATGCAAATTGATCTGTAGCCACAGGTTTCTGTGGCAAATTCCTTTTTGGGTAGAGGTTTTATGAGTCCCGGCCTCCAGCTATTGGGAAGATGCTGGAGGTCAGGGAATGGTTAAGAATATCTGCTGTTATGGGGAGTAATGGGCCGATGAAGACACTTATCGTTTGCATTGTAATATTGTTGCGTCCTGTAAATGCCAAATGTATTCATACAAATGACTTTGTGATTGTGTTCACGCTTGCTGGCTGGAGAAATTTTTTTTCGTTTGTACCAACCGCTGATGCCCCAAGGAAATCGATGATATGTGTCCTAGTGCATTGGTCAAGTAGATATATAGGCATGGCAAAATACTGATTTAGATCCTCAATAGGAACTAGAGGTTCAGCAGCAGATTTGGGTTTGCCGATTACTAGGCCTCCTAGATTTTTTTCCACAAGACAGAGGCCCTGTGAAAGTATGGTACTCAGTTAATGAGTGGGTGTAACTGAATTTTGATTTTCTCAAAGACTGACTGACTCGGTTGTGTAGTAGCTTGTAGATGAAATGATTCTCAGAGGTGGGGTGGTGTTTATATTTGCAGTGTGCTGCATCTCTGATCCTCATAAGGTGTTTGTGTTGACTGGTGCAGGTTTTCTCCTGATTCTTACAGTCTTTATTGGAGCATGTTTATTGCATGAGTTATCAAGTCTCTCAGTGAAATTAGATAGTTCATAATTTATGTCAAAGTTATTTCCTGCCAAGAAACGTTGTAGGTGTCTCAAATGCTTCAAAGAAAAGAAAGTGTGTTATTCTGCTTTTAACCAACACTACGATGACTCTGTTGAAGATGAAAAGTAATATGAGAAACCCTCTGTAATTACTCACAATAATGAGACTAAAGCAAAGCAGGTGTAGACATCAGTTGTATACTGAAAAGACAATACAGCTTGCGGGCGGGCTCCAACTGCCATCTGGTATGCACCTTGAGAGTGACAAATTATGTATTTAATTGCTTCTGTGTTTTCTTAGTAGCATTTTTCTTAAATTCTGTGCATGTTTTTTTCCATTTAAGAGATTTAATATCTTGATTTTTGTATTTGTAAAGTGTGGTGAAGCAGTACGTAGTGCAGTTTTCGTTTCTGCTGAACAGCCAGCCACACAGCTCACAGGACATCAGCCTCCATTTGTGACATGTCAGGACGTTAACAGGTTGCATGTTGTTTCCTGTCTGTGCTTTTATAGTCAGCACATAAGTTCATATTATTGGGATTGGTAGGATGTGTGCACACTGTGTGTGGACACAGAAGAAGTGGCCACAGTTCGCAAACAGCTGATTGTGCTTTAGGCTATGGCCACGTCTTCAGGCTGCTGCCTTAGGGTTTACTGATGGTGGAGAATCTGGCGCATTGCATGAGACACCTCAGGAGTAATTTGTTTTGCTGATGGGCTCTGCTGCCTAGATATCTCCCAGTGTACCTCATACAGTGGATCCTCCCTCGCAGGAAGATGAGTGGTGGGTGGTAACACATTCATATCACTCGAGGTGAAGGGCCATTGTGGACTCTGGCTGTCTGGCCTCACCCATTCACCCTGTGAGTGGATGGGTGGCCATTCCTTCAGCAGGGTTCAAGCAGGCACATGGGGGAGGTTGTCAGGAGCTTGAACGTTAGGCATGTTATGGAGCCCCGTAGGTAGATATCATTCATGGGCAGGAAAGAAAGCCAGTGTGCACTTGGTATGTCTGCTGGGAGGCCTAATCCAAGATGGGAAGAGGCATTGCCTGCAGCTACCGAGTGTACAAGGTGAGGTCATCTGCAAATTGTGGCTCACGTTGGCACCAACGATGCCTGTCACTTCGATTCTAAGGCCATCCTCAGTTCATGCAGGCAGGTGGCAGAGATGACGAAGGCAGCTGGCCTCGTGTGGGGTGTAAGCAGGGCTCACAATTTGCACCATTGTTCCCAGAGCAGTCAAGGTCCTTTGGTTTGGAGCTGAGAGGTGGTTGGTTGGTTGGTTGGTTTGGGGAAGGAGACCAGACAGCATGGTCATCGGTCTCACCGAATAAGGGAAGGATCGGGAAGGAAGTCGGCCGTGCCCTTTCAGAGGAACCATCCCGGCATTTGCCTGGAGTGATTTAGGGAAGTCACGGAAAACCTAAATCAGGATGGCCGGACGCGGGATTGAACCGTCGTCCTCCCGAATGCGAGTCCAGTGTCCAACCACTGCGCCACCCCGCTCGGTGCTGAGAGGTGGGTCACAAACAAAGACTTGGTTGACTCTGTGATGGTCTTGGCTGCAGATTTCTGGAGCTGTGTTATAATGTGGGGACAGGTCAGTTGTGCATGTACAAAGGAAGCAGCTACTCCGATAGTGGAGCACTTGTGGAGTACACATGGTTTTTTTTTAGGCTAGGCGGTAGGTTGAGATTCTCTGATGAACACAAACCAGACAACTTTCATATAACAAAATCAGACCATATTCAGAGTAAAGACACTTCAACCATCAAAATTTTATAAAAATTGTCAAAGTATTCATAATAAAGTTCCCAAATTTATTGCCCTCCAAGAAACTTCTTGCATTCACATTATTCTTGCGACTGAGAGCTGGCTGGTACCTGAAATAGAAAGCTCTGAGATACTTAGCAGTTCACAGAACATATATCAAAAAGACAGTTTAGACATCATAGGGCGGGTGTGTCCATGACAGTTGACAAAAATGTTGTTTTTTTTTTTTAGGTTGGCTTTGAGTGTGATTGAATTTATCTATTTGCATGTAACAGGTTTAGGCAAAATCAGGATAATTATCAGAGGCTTTTACCAGCCACCTGATTCCACTGTGACAGTTTTAGAACTATTGAGGGAAAGTCTATGCTCAGTGTTGCACACATGCCTATATCATGCAACACTAGTTGGAGACGACTTTGACCCACCTGGTATAAACTTGGATGTCTATGGATTCATTACATTGGGTACAGAGAGGCAGTCTTGTGAAGTTATTTTGAACATATTTTCCAAAAACAGGCAGCTAGTTTGACAGCCCACATGCAGTGCAAATATTTTAGACCTTGTAGCTACAAACAGACAGCTACAAACTGACATAACCAATGGTGTCAGTATAGACACAAACTTCATCATGCTGAATTTGGTTACTAAAGTTAATAAATCAGTCAAGAAGGTTAGGAGAGTCTTTCTACTAGAAAGAGCACACAGACAGTTCTTAGAATCCCACTTAGATAATGAATTGACATCTTTTAGTTCCAGTAAAATGGATGTAGAGGAATTATGGGCAAAGTTTAAATTGACTGTAAATCATACTCTGGAAAAGTACATGCCAAGTAAGTGGATTAAGAACAGAAAAGACCCACCACAGTTTAACAATGGAACTCAAAAACTTGTGAGGAAGCAAATGCTGTTGCACTCTGTGTTCAAAAGAGAACACACTGTTGGGAACAGGCAGAGGTTTGGTAGAGATTCGTGTGTGTATGAAAAGATCCATGTGCAAAGCATACAACTACCACTGAAATAACTTAGTGAAAGATCTGGCCAAGAACCCGAGAAAATTCTGGTCCCATGTAAAATCACTAAATGGGTTAAAGGCTTTCATTGAGTCACTCGTTGATCAGTCTTTGTGGCAGTTGAATATGGCAAAAGGAAAGCTTAAGTTTTAAATTTCACATTTAAGAAAATGTTCACACAGGAGAATCAAAAACGGCTCTGAGCACTACGGGACTTAACATCTGAGGTCATTAGTCCCTTAAGACTTAGAACTACTTAAACCTAATCAACCTAAGGACATCACACACATCCATGCGCGAGGCAGGATTCGAACCTGCTACCGCAGCAGCAGCGCGGTTTCGGGCTGAAGCGCCTAGAACTGCTCGGCCACAGCAGCTGGCCACAGGAGAATCGTACATACATACTGCCATTTGACCATTGCATAGACTACCATATGGACAATGTGGTAATAAGTATCCCTAGTGTTGAGAAACAACTGGAAGATTTGAAAGCAAATAAATCGCCAAGTCCTGATGGAATACCAATTTGTTTTTACAAAGAGTACTCTACAGCATTAGCCCCTTACTTAGCTTGCATTTATCGCAAATCCCTCCCACAGTGCAAAGTCTCAAGTGACTGGAAAAAAGTGGAGTGACTTCTGTATATAAGAAGGGTAAAAGAATGGACCCTCAAAATTACAGACCAATATTCCTAATATCAGTTTGCTGCAGAATACTGGAACATGTTCTCAGTTCAGATGTAATAAATTTCCTTGAGATGGGAAAGTTTCTGTCCACAGATCAGCACAGTTTTAGAAAGCGTTGCTCATACAAAATTCAACTTGCCCTTTTCTCACATAATATACTGGCCACTTCGAATAAAGGCTAACAGTCACATTTCATATTCTCATACTTCTGTAAAGCATTTGACATTGTGCCACACTGTCAACAGTTAACAAAAGTACAAGCATATGTAATAGGTTCCCAGATATGTGAGTGGCTTGAAGACTTCTTAAGTAACAGAACCCACTATGTTTTCCTCAATGGCGAGCGTTCATCAGAGACAAGAGTACTGTCAGAAGTGCTCCCAGGAAGTGTGTTAGGACCTCTGTTATTTTCTATGTACATAAATGATCTGGCAGACAGGATAAGCAGCAGTCTACAAGCTGTTTGCTGATGATTCTGCATGTATGGGAATGTTACTTTGTTGAGTGACTGTAAGAAGATACAAGATGATTTATACAGAATTTGTAATTGGTGTGATGAATGGCTGCTAGCTCCAAATGCAGAAAAAAGTAAGTTAATGCAGATGACTAGAAAAAAACAAACCATAATGTTCAAATACGGCATTAGTAGCATGCTGCTTGATACAATCATATTGATTAAATATCTAGGCATAATGATTAAATAGCTATGTGTAACATTGCAAAGCAGTGTGAAACGGAATGAGCATGTGAGGATTGTTGTAGGGAAGGTGAAATCAATAGTCCACAGCCTCTTTTTGTTTCATATATATTTATGATGATAAAGATACAAAGTATTCCAAAACTGAGTCAAGAGAGCCGTTAAAAAGCCAGAAACTGAGTACTTTTGGAAAATGCTCAAAGACATGAACCAGAGCCACGTTTACACTATTTATGAGAGGTATGAAAAATATAACACATTTTTTAACAATGTTCTTATCTTGTATTAATACTGTTTTCCCTCAAAAGAAGCTCAGATTAGGCCAAACTGGAAAAAAATATCTAAGTAGACAAAATGATAGTGTACTTCTAGTCAATAACAGCTCTATTTTATCTGTAGCTTGATATGTGTACTGTGGAACACTGAATCAGCATAAATAATGCATTGAAGTGGATGTAACATTAAGAGGGCGTGTTGAGACTAGGCAACAAAATGAAGACAAAATTGTACATGGTGGAAATGGAGATGAGGACAAGTGTTATGAAAGTTAATTGAGTGTGTTGTTCTCATTTAGTAATTTTTTGTTATTTGTGAAGTCAGTCATTTGACATAAGAATTGTTACAGATTCACACAATTATTTGAGAGTAAAGTTTCTACATAATGTGTAATATTAGTAGGAAACAAAGGATGTCAATAAGAAAGGTTCAGCATTAAGTTTTCATCCTTCGTCTGACAGGGACATTATTGTCCCAGAAAGAACCTTACTTTTGGTTGTGAATATTAATGATTTTATAGCAGTAACATCCCTAGATGTTGAGTCTGTTTTGATTGCAGATGAAAAAAGGATGATGATGAGTAGAAAATCGAGTGCAATTTTTGTAAGAGCTATTAAATAATTGGTTTTCAATCAATTCATTGTAATTCAATTTGGTAAAAACTCATTGTTTGCAGTTTAGAACCTGCAACAGGTTTTCATGTATCATATGCAGAAAATACGACCACATGCAGGTACAAAGGTCAAAGTCATTGATAAATTTCTGGGATTATGACTTGTAACAAAATCAATTGGAGAAGCATCCAACAAAACTACTGAAACATCTCAATAAATTTTCATTAGCTGTGTTGATATTTTTAAATATACTGTAGTTGTTGTAAAAATGAAGGAAAAAGCTGGCATACTAAATTTACATCTATACTACGGAAGCCATCTTACAGTGTGTGGAGGAGGGTTCCTCTGGTACCAATATCATTTTCCTCTCCTCCATGTTCCATTTGCATATAGTTAATGGGAAAAATGACTGTCGATAAGCATCTGTTTAAGTTCGAATTTCTCTGATCATCTCATTAAAGCCATTTTGTGGGGCATATGTGGGTAAAAAAAATCTGTTTGTATCAAAATTCCAAGTACACTCTTTGAATTAAAATAGCAGCCCCCTCCATGATACACAATGCCTCCCTTGTAGCAACTGCCAGTGGAGTCTGTTGCACATCTTGATAATTTTCTTGTGCTTACTTAGTTTCTTCAGTATCTCCATGAGACACTCCCATGGGTCAAACAAATCTGTACATTTTGTGCTTTCCTCCTTTGTGTAAATTCAATATCCCCTGTTAATCCTATTTGGTATGGGTCCCGCAAACTTGAGAAATATTCTAAGATGGGTCACACAAGTGTTTTGTAAGCAATCTCCTTTGCACAGTGATTGCATTTCCCTTGTACTCTACCAGTGAACCAATGTCTGCCACCTGCTTTACATATGGTGGACTCTGTGTGGTCCTTCCGTTTCTTGTTCTGACAAATAGTTACACTCAGGTATTTGGATGAGTTTGTTTATCCCAACTGTGACCCATTGATGATACAATTGTAGTGTACACTATGTTTCTGCATTTTTGAAGTGCACAATTTTATATTTCTGAACATTTAAAGAAAGTCCCCAGTCTTTACACAACTTTGAAATCTTATCAAGCACTGAATATTTGTGCACTGTTTTTCCAGACTGTGCTTTACTGTAGACAACTGCTTCATCTGTGAAGTGTCTGAGGTTACTGCAAGGTCATTAATATACAACATGAACAGTACGGGTCCCACCACACTTCCCTGAGGAACACATGAATCTACAGCTAGATGTGTTAATGACACCCTCCAAGGTAACATGCCACCCCTTCCCTATCAAGAAATTCTTAATCTATCACAAATTTTGCTTGATATGCCATACTTTTGATACATTGCCAATAGTAACATGTGTTTTGACTACTACCAGTTTTGCTGCTTAATTGGTTTTTTTCTGACTTGCAGATGTACCCAGGAGCACACTAAGATTCCCTTCATATCTCTCAGTTTTATGACACTTGTGTGTATTATGATTTGTTGATAGAGAAACATGGAAAAAAATGTTGTGTTTGTTACTCAGTGTGTGCCACTATTCACAACATATTTCTCCTCACCTGTGACTCACAGTGTACATTGGTACCATTTTCACAAACATGCGTCAAATGTCATATCTGACTCCTGCACATCTTTAGCATGAAAATCAACATGTGTAGGCAAGCACTGAAAATGATTTCTGTTTATGATGTTTGGCTACAATAGGGTAGCACTTACCTTATGCACTCTAGAGAGAGAATATTTATGTCTTCATAATAAGTTTTATATTAATTTGAAAATGGAAGAAGGTTTACAATCTTTGACATCATCCACAGCCTTGAGGCCTATTTAACTTAGGATCTGAGGGAGTAAAATTAGCATATAAATTCTTATGTCAATGTATAATTTTGTTCTTCTGACACATTCCACACCTTGTGACTATCCTCACTGTGCACCTATGGAACAGAAAATGTATCTAATCTAACACAATGTGATCTAATGTTAATATTGTTCTTCCTGTTACCACTGGATTCTGCATATATGTTCAGGACAAAGGCCATATACAGTCATAAATTGAACCACACCTTGACTGAGTGAAATATGGTTTAGTTTAGTCAATGTTATTGTGTTCAGTGGTTGATAGAGAAACATGGAAAAAAATGTTGTGTTTGTTACTCAGTGTGTGGCACTATTCACAACATATTTCTCCTCACCTGTGACTCACAGTGTACATAGAGAAGGTTTGAGCAATGCAAGAAGTATGGCTGACTTGACAAAATTGGCTCTTGCTCTGAATGCCAACTTGACTTTCGCTATGCTGCAGAGATACAAGACGTGATCACAGCACAAAAATTCTTATGAAAAGCTTAAGTTAGAATTAATCCAAAGAGTCGCTGCATTGCATGAAGAGTGGGTCAGACAGGTACTGAGAAGATATCAGTGATCGTCAGCCATCCCAATACCTGCATCATCTGTGGAGCCAAGTTGATAGAGTTCACATCCCTGACAACCTACTACATACCTTGTGGAGCAGCTGACAACTTCCACAAGTCAAACCAATCATGGTATTGCAGATGTCATTTGACATGGCCACGGAGCTTGCAGATCAGATTCAAAAGGACATCACACCCACACACGTTAGTGCAGTGATGGTGCCATGGAGTAGTATGACAGTAGGACCCATGGAATTTGACTCAGTGGTAGCAAAAGTGGACACGGTATGCACATAGACTGGTGTGTTACTGTCTCAGAGCAGTGATTTGAACAGTTGAGGACATATTCACCGGAGATCCAGAAGCCAATCATCAACCAATGCTGTGATATCGAACACGGAACGTCCTATATCCTGGTACCACTGTAGGTTCAGTGAACACGTATGTAAGTATACAGCACCGTGTTTGTACCGAAATACCAGAGGCAACTGGTAAAAGGTGCAACTAACTGCTCAACACAGTCATGTCACCTTGCCTGTCTGTTAGTGATAGGAGATTCAGTCAGAAGTACTTAACAGACTCAGATTTAAGCATCCTGCCAAGAACTTCAGTCCACTGCTGAGGACCACTGACAGCATTCCATTTACCCTCTGTGAACAACTCTTCCATCTCTCTGTATGGAATGCAGTGGATAAAAGTTACATTTGATAGCCAACATCAATTTGGTTGAGAGCATTACCAGACTGACAGCAGTGTTTTGGTCTGGCCAGAGTAAACACACAGGCCAAAGTATACACACAGATAACTGTGTCAGAAGAGGGGATCTCCAAGACAGTGATAATCACTCCATTAAGACTCTGAGGGCAAATTTATGGCATTTGGGTTACAGAATGCTGCATGAACCTGACAGAAGTTCATTGGCTCCATTCTACAGGGACTGCCATTTTGCTTTGCATACCTGGATGACATATTCATGTTGTTTGCCACCAGGGAGCAATGTCACCAGCATCTACAAGAAGTGTTTAAGCATCTAGAACAATCTGGTGTGAAATGTGATTAAGAGTGTGTTTGGACAGCCTGAGGTGATGTTCCTAGGCCACCACATTTCATTTACAGGCTCCCTACCACTAACTGAGAAGATCAGAGCACCTTGCAGATACCACAACCTACAACAATCAAGGACTTATGTCAGTTTTAGGCATGCTAAACTGTTACCATCAAAACTTACCTTCCACATTGAATGATGCAGTTTCTGGTCACAAGGTAGTACTCCAGTGCAGTGGACTAAAACAATGTGCTCCACTTTAAAGGCTGCAAAAAACAGCATAGCAAATGCACCACTGATCACACACCCTACTCTGGATGCACCTTTGGCATTAGTGACAGACACGAGTCAACCTGCTGTCAGCGCAGTATTGAACAATGCTCAGAAGATTTGTGGCAATTGCTAATATATTTCTCCTCCAGGTTGTCGCCATCTCAGCATAAGTAGAGTACATATGGCCACAAACTCCCAGCTGTGTATGAGGCAATTATATACTAATACTTCTGCTAATATAAGCGAAGACATTCACAATACACATGGATTACAAACTACATTTTCGACATTGATATTGTAGTGGCTGGCTGTATTTTGTGTGTCGTAAGCATAGTGAGACCTATTGACTTTTTGAAACTGGCAAGTGCACATCAGGATGACCAAGAGCTCTGCATGTACATCAATGATGTAACATCTGCAAAGCAGCTGCAATTTGTCGACATTCTGGGGGAAGATGACACACTATATTGTGACATCTCCCAAGGAAGACCACACCATTTTCTCCTGTCAGCTTTCCGACAGTGTCTACAATCCAAGTCACCCTGGAGCCGCCCCACCTTTTGCCTCATGTCGCAGCATTTCATTTGGCCAGATTTAGAGGGGGATTGCCAAGACTGGATGCAGACATGCCTTCAATGTCAGCTTTGCAAAGTATCCTATCATGTGCACATGCCAGTGGGCAACATCTCAGATGCAGCCTCCCATTTCACTCACCCTACACGTTGATGTCGTGGGATAGCTTTTCCTGTAGAGTGGGCAGCAATATCTCCTTACGATGATCGACTGATTTACATGCTGGCTGGAGACAACACTTATAGACATCATCACTGTGGTAACCTTAGCCTCTGCCTTCACATCACCTTTGCCAGCTAGGTTTGGCCTTCTGCTCCACATAACTACCAATCAAGGCAGGCAATTTGAGTCTTAATTGTTTGCCCAGCTGGTTAGATTCTGCATGTATGAACATCATAAAAATACTAGCTCATCCTGGACTTCCACCCTTTTGATAGTTCTCCTGAGCCTAAGGATGACATATAAGCAAGATTTGGACTCCTTGGCTGCAGAATTAGCCTACGGTGAACCACTGCATCTTCCCAGGGAATTTGTCGAAGCCAGCTCACTACAATCACCTACTCAAAATCAGTCAGAATTCCTTCAACAATTAAAGGACCATGTCACATGTATATGATCCACTGTAGTCTCCAGACACGTTACACCAACCACTTATATGCACAGCAACTTGGAAACCTGCATGCATGTGATGCTTTCAATGGGCAGTGTTAAGCCACCACTGCAACTGCCATACACTAGCCTATATGATGTCCTACTAAGAACAACACAGACTTTAGACATTGTGGCAAACAGCAAGCCTACGACTGTTGCCATTAACCATGTCAATCCTCCGTATGTATTCAAAGAAGGGCTGTGACCTGCAGCACTGACACTACAGCAACATTCAGTACCAGTGCCACAATCCCTACTGCAGGATTAGTGAGCAGCTAAGGTCGACTGATGACAAAAGCGCGTGACTCATTTCGGTTGCCACGTATACTTCCTGGCCCAGTTCCATGATAATGCTCCGCTTCCATCACTGGGGCTGATGTAGTGTCTGGTACATAGGCCTGCGCCAACCAGCAATGTTTTGTGTCCAGCGATGCGGTGGTGTGTGTGGACTGTGACAACAAATGAGTTACATCTGTCAAACAGCTTCCACCCCAATATGTTTCTACATTCACTTGTCTTGTTTAGGCTTTGGTGTGCGAATATTATATGATTTTATATGTTCTTTGTTTTTATATTCCAGTCTTGATTCAGTACACAGGGATATAGTGTCAACAATCCATCTTTTGTCACTCACCTCAGGAGAGTTATACGTGCGTTCAGAATTTTCAGCTGTGAGATTAATGTTCTGAATCATACTCAACTTGGAAAGTAACCACGTGTTCAATCCGTTCAGCAGACACTGTACCACAAGAAAAAATTGTGTTCCATAGAAACCTCCAGACTCAGTTTTGTTCACCCCAAGCAAAGATTGGTTAGGCCATATCATGTTAATTGTGACAGTGACATTAGATTCAGAAATGTGACTCTTAAGGATATTATAAAATTCATAAGGTCACTAAAACGTAGTAATTCTGCGGGCTATGATGGTGCTTTTATCAGGCTATAAAAATCTTGTGTTCACTTTATAGGATTACTCTTGAGTTAGTCAGTCAGTTTTATGCTCAGAGGATCATTTGCACAATTAATCACGATCTGGAATGAGTCATTTTATTTTTATTTTTTTATTTATTTTATTATCCATCTTTAGGCATTAAAAATGCAATTGATGTCGTCATTTGTGTACATATACAGTTTACATAACTAACAGAAATTGTGTAATATATTGTAGATCATTATTGTCTAATAAGATACAAAAATTTGTCCTTGATGCTGCACAAGGTATTTGCATTATATTTACATGTATAAGTTTAATCAAGTGAAACTATATTAGTACCGGTACTTAAGATTATCTTTAGTGCACATTATAAACTCTTCTATTGTATAAAAAGCTTTTTCTCTAAGCCATTTCTTTGTGACACTTTTAAACTCATTCAGTGACACATTATGTGCCTCTATTGGCAATATGTTAATTAGTTTTACTCCCCTGTACCTGTAACTATCTTGAGCTTTCTTTGGTCTAGCAACTGGGATGTCAATTTGCTGTTTTATACATGTGTCATGGTGATGGATAGGTTGTTGTAGTTTGTGACTGTGTTGGTTTTCTTTTGTGTGTATCAGACAACTTAGTATAAAGAGGGCTGGAACTGATGGTATTTTTAGATTTTTGAAATATGGTCTACAAGACTCGTTATTTCTGACTCCATGGATGCATCTGACTGCCTTCTTTTGCCAAATGAAAACTTGTTTTGCTCCTGGTGAGTTTCCCCACAACAAAGTGGCATATGTTAAATGGGTGTGGAAAAAGGCATAGTATGCATTGAGTAATAACTTACCACTAACACATGACTTTAGTTTACCTAGCAAATATGTCACACGTGCTAACTTAGTACAAATATAATCGGTATGACTCTTCCACGTTAATTTTGAGTCAAGATGGATCCCAAGTAGTTTAGCTGGGACACAATCAATCTTATTACTCTTAGCACACAAGCTAAAGAGAATATTTACAGTTTTATCATGATTTATATGCAAGTCATTGAGTTGGAACCACTTGATGGCTGCTCTGAGATGAGCCTCACTTTCCTCGTTTAATTTTCCCAAATCTTTCTCTGCTTAACAAAAGTTGTATCATCTGCAGAGAGTGTGGATTTACATAACATGGTGCTGGGCAAGTCATTTACATATATTATAAAAAAGTAAAGGTCCAAACACAGTGCCTTGTGGTACACCCTGCATGATATCCAAGACATTTGAGCTCATATTGTTAAAATGCACAATTTGTTTTTTGTCGCTCAGATAGGATCTGATCAGAGATAGTTCTGAGCATCTAATACCATAGCAGTGCAGTTTTTCTAGTAGTATCCTGTGACTGACAGAGTCAGATGCCTTGCTGAGGTCCACAAGAGTGGCATTAACTGATAATCCTGATTCAAATGATGACAATATATATGAAACAACATCTTCAACTGCTTTTGCTGTTGACAGGCCGGACCTGAAGCCATACTGAAAGTCACTGAGAATATTATTCACAGACAGATGTTGACTGATTTGGAGCTGTATGCAATATTCCACTGCTTTTGATATGATGGGTACAATGGAGACTGGACGCTAATTATTGTGACAAGACTTGTCACCTTTCTTGTGCAGTGGAGTAACGACTTCCATTTTTAAGGATGAAGGGAAACAGCCACTGACAAACATCCGGTTCATAAGAGAACAGAGTGGATGTGCTATTACATCTGCTACCTTTTTATTACAAAATTGGAGAGACCATAAATGTCTTCTGATTTTGAGTAACTTAATTTTGCTATCGCAGTTTTAATATCTGTTACTTTTACTTCTTTCCATTTAAACACAGGAACCATATCCTCAAAATTTTGTAGAAATTAATTTCTCTTATTTGAGATATGGTTGTTATCACATTTATGGATATGTTCATTTGCAGCACTCTTATTCATACTGGCAGCATTAATGAAGAAGGTGTTGAAATCATCTGGTGTGATACAAGCATCACATGAATTATTTTTGTTAACATCTTTATTTTTACCCAGATGAGTCTTGATAACAGTCCAGGTTGCTTTGCATTTATTTTGGGACTTATATTATCATCATTTGCCTTGCACTCGCTTAACCTAATTTCTGCCTTGTATTTGTTCCTCAAACTTATGTAGTTTGCTTTTTCAGCTTCACTGTTTTTTTGATTTGTCATAGGAAATCATTAACAGAGTTCTGAGTCTTTGTAGGTCAGGTGTGAACCAGTTATGCACTGATGTGAGACCATGTTTCCTCATAGTTCCCTTATTTTTTCTCATTACTTTTGGGCAGCAAGTTTTAAATGTATCTGACAATGCACTAATGAATAATATAAATGCTTTTTCAATATGATTACTTTCCAGCAGAATGTAATTCCAATTTGTCATCTTCATTTGTGTTCTGTAGTTATCAATGTTCTCTTCATTCAAAAGCCTAATGCACTTAATTCATATTAAAACACTCATATGTAAATATGGCTGCATGCTGATTATTTACAGGGGTGTTTTGTTTTTGTTTTATATGTAAACAGAGATGTGAATTAGTAATTTATGCTCACCACATTTTACACACTCTTGACTGGAAATTCTTCTACACAATAGAAGAAGTTGTCAAGGATAAACTTTTCAGTTTGTTTTCAAATTTAACTTTGTTGCCTGTTGGGCATTTAATATCATTGGGAAAGTGATAAAAATTTTGATTGCAGCATTGTGCATCCCTTTTCATGCTAAAGACAATCTTAATGCGAAATAATGAAAGTCATTCTTTTTCTTCTGATATTGTAATTATGTACATAATTATCGTTTTTGAACTGCAGTGAGTTATTTACAACAAACTTCATGAGGGAATAAATACACTGTGAAGCAGTAGTCAAAATGCTTTACACCTTAAATGGATGTTTGCAAGGTGACTGTTGGTGAGCACTAGATATTATTCTTGTATTAAGTTTTTGACCAATGAAAACTTCCTTTCTTGAAGATGACTTACCCCAGAATTCTATCCCATACAGTGCTAATCATCATCATCATCATCATCATCATCATCATCATCATCATCATCATCTTTAACAGTTTCAAGCCCCAGACTGGGTCTGTTTGGGAGATAAGCCTTGTCGTCTAGTCCCATCTTCCTACCATCTTTCTTTGTTCACACTGGTGTAGTCCTCACCTCTTTTTCCAATATACTCCTCCACACCTTTCAGCCATCTACCTCTTGGTTTTCATCTTGATTGTTTCCTTTGCATCACCATTTCATGTGTCTTCTTAGGATCCTCTTGTTTTCCATTCTCTTTAAGTGCCTGTACCATCTTGATGTTTCTATCCTGCTCTGCAAGTGTTCCTCATTCACTATCTAACTTACCATTCCATTCCTTATCCTCTCCCTCCTTGTTACTCCTATCCTACTTCTGAGGAACTTCATTTCACATGCCTGTAATCTGCTTACATCTCTTTCCTTCATTGCTCATGTTTCAGATGCATAGGTCAGTATTATGATGTAGTAACTTCTATATATTACTTCTCTGCTTTTTTTGTCGGACGTCTTTGTTCCAAACAAGGCTCCTAACATTTCACAGAATGCTTCTGTCTGTCCGCCACATTCACTGATCTCTTTCTCAGTTCTTCCATTTCCTTCTACCACACTTCCCAAGTACCTTACACTTTCCACCTTCTTCAATTGTTCACCTCCAGACCTTATTCTTGGTTTATCTTTCTTTTTCACATTTGTTTACATTAAATTTAATTCCATATTGCCTGACAGTTTCTTCACAAACATTGAGCTCTTCCTGAATCTCCCCCTCCCTGTTTCCCCACATCATTGGGTGATCCGTGAACACCACTGCTTTCATCTTGTCTTCTCCAGTTTTTTCTCCCACCTTAATCATTATCTCATCCAAGACCAATGCATTGCCCTATTTCACACCAATTTTTTTGCTGGAACCAATCTGTCCTTTCATTTCCTACTTTCATATAACTCAAATTTCCAGAGTACATATCCTCTACTCTGCCTGTTGACCCTTTCTTCCACTCCCTTCTTTTCTAGTACTTCCCAAACCTTTCTTCTACAGACTCTCTGAAATTCCTTTTCTATATCAAGATTGGCCTTTACGAGGTCTTCCCAAAATTCATAGTAGTGTTCCTGGAGCTGCCTCACTGCCCAGATTTGAAGCCATGCTGTTCCTCTCTTGATTTGCTCTTGACCCTTGTTCGGATTCCACTCTCCAGAATATTTTCATATACCTTGCCACAGTATGGTATCAGTGCAACTCCCCTGTACCTTCTACAATCCTTCTTACTCCTTTTCTTGAATATAGGGACTACTGGTGCCCTCTTCCAATCTTCTAGAATCTTCTTCTCATTCTCTACCATCATCTTGACATGATATAGCCACTGTTTCCCAACCTCCCCTGCTGCCTTCACCATTTCAATACTTACTTTGTCCACATCTAGTCCACAGTGTATGGGCTGCTGTCCCATCTTGCTCAAACAATAACACATTTAGATGGCAATGTCCCTGCAGCAATGAAATGAAGAAATTGTTAATTATGGCCATATATTACTTAGAACTGACAAACAAAGTAAAAAGGTGGACTGCGCAACAGCACCCTAGATTATGACCTTCAGGCTACCCTGAGTCTTTTCATGAATGAGCTTTAGGTTTGTGTCAGAAGTTTTGTTTATTCAGAAACCCATTCAAATGAAACTTTGCCTCATCAGACATCACAATATTTATCAGAAATGAACCATCAAGTAATGTTGTACAGAAATTGTGACTAGCCATTTATCTCTCAGGCATAACAGTTGAGCCACTTGCAGCTTCAAAGGATGAAACTTTAAATCCTGTTTCCCAATTGTCTGCAAAGACTATGTGATAGATTTGTAATGTTCTGGAACTGCAACAGGCAGGTAGCTGTGGGCTTGGATACTTTCCTGTCTGAACTGTCATTTAAGGTCCCTTGTGCAAATTTCTGCACACAGGTCATGCAATTTCCATAAATTATGGGCTTGTGGTTTGGGGTGCACAGCCATCGCCTGATAGGTTGTGTGTTTCATCAGGTTCAGACTTGATGGCCAAGATATCAATGTGAGTTTACTAATATGCTCCTCAAATCACTGCAGCACAATTCTGCTGAAGGTGCCATCGCTGTCAGGGAAGATATCAAGTGTGAATGATTCAGGTGATCCACAATGATGTTGACTTAGTTCAGAGCTGTTTTAGTGTTTTCAATTCCTATCACCGGTCTTGTGCAAGGATATAGCATAATGCAAGGCTATAGCACAGCACTGCCTCCAGCAGCCTATATCTGTGGCACACCACATGTTTTGAGCAGCACTTCACCTGGATGATGGCATATCCAAATTTGACCATCCACTTTGTGTACCACAGAATATGATTCATTGACCACACAAAAAGTTTCCGTTGACCCATGGTTCAGCCTCCCACTGAAGTCATAACTGACATTGTCATTGGGTCAGTGTGGGAACACGTATGGTTGTATGCTATGGAGTGCAATGCTCAACAATGTGTACTGAACAATGTGCTCCAGAACATTTTTTCCAGCAATGTATCCTGTCATCAGACCTGCCACAGACCACTACCTATCCTGCTCTACACAGTGGCAAGCATCCAACCTCCACATTCTGTGATGAGGCATGGGAATCCAATACCATGTCACCCACTCATTGTTTTACCATGCTTCAAACACTTTCCAAAGTTGCTCATGACAGAGGCTCATGAACAGTCAACCAACTGACTGCTGTCTAGCTTGGCTGTTTCTGAACTGCTTGTTCCCAAGCTATAAAAAATGTTACCTTTGTCACAGCTGCTTATGGGACTTCCCCCGTTGCAGCCTGTATCATTGCTAAAATGATTCACCATTTGTTTTTGTTCCTTACTGCACAACGTGCCCCCATCATCACCAGGAGGCATACAGTCACATGGTGAGTGGCATTCAGAATGTTTTGTCTCATCAGTGTTTTTTCCCAATAGATTTACTGCTTAATACTTTCCGTTGCTGATGGTAAAAATAATTTTCAACTATACTGTGATTTGCACAATCACAACAGGGTATGTAAAGCAATTTTCTTGTAGAGTGTTTTACTTTCTTGTTTAGAGTTCAAAGTGGAGTTATTATGTACTCTTCTGCACATGTGTTCAACAAGCCCCCATCTAACATTAAGTCATAAATTGGGAATCATGACTTATTTCAAAAAATTAACAACATACATACTTAACAATTCCTACAAATTATCTACATATTTACATTCAGGGATTGAAAATTCCTATTAGTTACATAGCAAGTAAAAGTGAAATTATCAAGTTGCAACAAGTGCTATTATATTATAAACAAGCCTTTGTTGTAACACATGTATGTTTTATTTGAAAAACATCATTGAAACAAAGTAAATTTCAAGGCACCAATAGAAGATAAAAAGCAAATACTTAATACAAACGAGGAAGCAACAGCTCTTTTTCAGTATAGTGGCTTTGTCCCTTATTTATTACGTTACGTTTAGCTGGCATAATCACAAATAGCAATGAGTAGTATACTGATCATTTATTGTTAATGTAGTGTATAGCTTACATTTCTATGATTTGCATGTCATTTGTTAGTTACATCAAGACTTGCACCAAGTGACCAGTCTACCTGACAGGAGACCCTAGCCAAACGACATTTCATTTTCAACAGAGCTGTACTACGTTCTGTTAAAGTGACGCATTTATCTTGGCTCCAGAGCCTTTAGAATCAGAGGATGAACGTACAGCTGCAGTGTCAGTTACTTTCAGCAAAAGAGAGGACCTGTATTCAAGCTGCAGAAGAAGGTGAGCACACCATTAGTTTGCGAATTATATTTTGAGTATTGAAAGCGGATACAGTTTTCCAAAAGAAATGACCTATTTTAAAATTCACCAATGTTTTTAGTTTCAGCTCTATATTTTGTGTGTGTTTATTTATCAGCCTCAGTTCTGCACTTTATTAACAGTGTAGTGCATAGATCCGCTATTTGTATCACACTTTTTTGTTTCAAGAGTCATATGTAGTAGTTAGATCTTTCAGTCGATGAAAGCTCTCATAGCAGCAGCACTTTAGAGAACAGTCAGTTGACGCAGTTTGTCATAAAAAGTGACATACTTTACATTTTGTCTGTGTTCTTTAGCTTCAACTCCTATATATCATGTGTGTCTGTGTATTTATCATTTTGTCTTTAATATGGATAGGAACTGTGATTGCTATGTTCAGATGTGAGCCAAGTGGGTGACCCCTTGCTCACAGCTCCAAGCAGTGTTGGCTTTGGTCACATAGCTTGTGGCTGTTGTCAAAGGGCGTCACTGTGGGGTGACCTGAGGGATGTCCAACATGAGTCATGTAACACCGATTGGTCCACTACTGTGGCCACTCCAGCTACTGCCCGCACAGAGGGTGAACCCTCACATGTGTTTGAGCGGGAGGACCTCACCAGTTTGTCCGATAAACATGTTTCAGGTACTATCTAGAACCGACAGTGGTGCTTTGGTACAGAGCCGAGTGGAGGGTCTGAATCAGAGGCTCAGGCAGTTCTGCAACCATTCAGGTTGCAAATTCCTCGACTTGCGCAATAAGTTGGTGGGTCTCCAGGTTCCGCTAAATAGTTCAGTAGTCCACTACATGCAGAAAGTGGCTACATGGGACTGTGTGGAGGTGACTGGGTGGTTTTTTTTAGGTTAGAGGGTCTCGGAATGTGCAGAAAGGGCTTCAGTTTCAAAGGGTGCAGTGTAAACACAGGAAGAGGACACACATAGAACCACTCAATATTGCAACTGTAAACTGTTGCAGCTGTGGTGGAAAAGAACCAGAGCACTAATACAAAGCAATGAATCTCAAATCATTATAGGTATGGAAAGCAGGCTAAAGCTGGAAATAAGTTCAGCTGAAAATTTTACAAAGGAACTAAACTGTGTTCAGAAAGGATGTATTGAATACAGTTGTGAGGGAGTGTTTATTGCTGTCAGAAGTAGTTCATTAATTAAAGTAGATAGTTTGTGACAGTTAGCATGGGTAGAGGTTATAATTCAGAACTGGAATAAATTAATAATTGATTCCTTTTACCCACCTGTCAACACAGATGGTACAGTTGCTGAACAATTCATAGAAAATTTGAGTCTCATTTTAAACAGATAACCCACTTATACAATTATAGTTGGAGGCGACTTCAATCTCCCCTCAATATGTTGCCAAAAATAAACATCTAAAGTCAGTGGTGGGCATAAGATATCTGAAATTGTTCTGAATGCGTTCTGTGAAGATTATTTTGCACAATTAGTTCAGGAGCCCACCCGAAGTGTAAGTGGTTATGAAAACACACTTGACCTCTTAGCAATAAATAATCCTCACTAAAAAAGAATATTATGGCAGGTACAGGGATTAGTGACCAATAGGTTGTTCTAACTAGACTGAATACCCTAACATTCAAACCCACCAAAAATAAATGCAAAATTTGTCTATTTGAAAAAGCAGATAAAAAGTCAATTGACACATTCCTGTGAGGCAGTCTCCACTCCCTCCAATCTGTGTACCGTGTTTACTCGAATCTAAGCCGCACTTTTTTCCGGTTTTTGTAATCCAAAAAACCGCCTGCGTCTTAGAATCGAGTGCAAAGTAAGCGGAAGTTCTGAAAAATGTTGGTAGGTGCCGCCACAACTAACTTCTGCCATCAAATATATGTAGCGCTACGCAGGCATGCTTTGCAGGCACAAAGATAAATACTGGCGCCAAAACCTCTGCATCAGTAAATAAATTAAAAAAAAAAAAGTTGGAAGACGTCAAGACGAGCTTTTTTTCTCCGCCACAAGTTTCGACCACTGCATTTTCATACATTATCCAACGAAGTAAATACAAATTCCGTTTTGTTCATCTTCAAATGCAGCAGCATTTCAATTTACTACGAAAATCTGACTGGCAAGACTGCTTGGGATGTTTGTCAATATGGCCAACTCTACATTCTGATTTCTGATTTTTTTTCCTACCTGTGAGAAGAGATGGTTGCTAATGGGAACTACTATGAATTGTGAATCACATGCAGTATTCTCTTTACCATAAGAATAATACGAATATAAACATTTTGCCATGTATTTTTTCGTGTTGCTGCTATCTCATTTAAATCCTGTCTGCCTAATAAACTACGAAACTAGAGTGAGACAACAGCAAAGGTGGAAGAATATACATATCATGTCATGTTTATATTCGTATTATTCTTATGCCTATTAGTGATAGTCAGAAATGAAGCACGGCAATTGACTAGATTTTTAAATCTAAGATGACTAAGTTTTGTGCAGAATTTAATGTACTAAAGAGGCGTCTGCAAAGATTTTCAAATGGAGAAAAATTTCCGCTAAACTCTCGTTCAGAACATCTTCTACCATATGCAGTCTATTATTTGGTTCTTGTTGATCATTATCAAAGAAAGCAGTATTGTAAGTAACACCAAATAGCAGTCTCTTGCCATTGTTTCACCAATAAGACGATAACTTTAAAAAAAGCGGCAGTAGCGTGCACAAGAGCAAGCCATGCCGCGAGCAGCGACAGGTCATAAACACTCATTATCAGAATGCGACAAACAATGCATGACACAGCACAGTTATGCATTTTCAGCTTAGAGTGACGTAAACACCTATAACAAAGAGAACGGCACTTATCAGATCAAAGAAAAACAAGCAATCAATTCAAACCAGACGAAGCACGCGAAAAAGGAAGGGTACCCTTATAAATACAGACGGGGCGCCTGACGCATAGCAATGGCTACCTGGTAAAGCTAACTGCTAAGCTTACGACTCGAACCAAACAACTGTAGCTGTATCGTCATTCATTCGACCTAAATTGTGTTTCATATTACAGGACCAACTTTGTTTCGATTTGGAGGTACAGCCTAAAACTTTTCTCTCTCCTTGAATTTTGAGTCTCAAATTTCAGGTGCGGCTTAGATTCGGGAAAATCTTTTCCTTGATTTCGAGTTTCATTTCTCAGGTGCGGCTTAGATTCGAGTGCGGCTTAGATTCGAGTAAATACGGTATGTAAACATAGATCAAATGTAGTTTAAAGACAAAGAAATATTATCAATGGGAATTGAGAGATATACCAAATAAATTAGTAAGAGATTCTGGTTGTATGTAAAGTACACCAGTGGCAAGATGCAATCAATACTTTCACTGTACAATAATAACAGTTATGTTATTGATGACAGCACTGCTAAAGCAAAGTTACTAAAACACCATCTGAACAGGCCTTGAAGGCCCAATGGTACCACCAGTCACTGTGTCATCCTTAGCCATTAAGTGTCACTGGATGCAGATACAGAGGGATATGTGGTCAGCACACCACTCTCCTGGCCATTGTCAGTTTTTGTGATTGGTAAAGTTGCTAAATGCAGTTTTCCGAAATACTTTCACAAAACAAGACACAGTAAATATTCCAGAATTTGACTCAAGAACAACTACCAACCTGAGTAACTTAGAAGTAGATATCCCTGGTATAGTGAACCAGCTTAGAGCAGGCTTCAGATGCAGTTTGTATACCAGTTTCCTCTCCGAGTGCACTGATACAATAGCTCCATACTCACTCATAGAAAGAGCCACACCCAGAGACTGAAAAATTGCACAAGTCACACCAATACCCAAAGAAGAAAAGGAGTAATCTGCTGAATTAGAGACCCATATCATTAATGATAGTTTGCAGTAGGATTTAGGAACATATACTGTGCTTGAACATTGTGAATCACGTCAAAGAAAGTGGTTTATTGACAGATAGCCAACATGATTTCAGGAAATGTTGTTCTTTATTCCCAGGAAGTAATGAGTGCTACCAAACGGGGATGTCAAATTGATTCCATATTTTTAGATTTCCCAAAGGACAAGCAACTTCTAATTAAGTTTTATGCCTATGGAGTCTCAGTTATGTGACTGGATTCATGATTTCCTTTCAGAAAGGCCACAGTTCATAATAACTGATGGAAAGTTATTGAGTAAAACAGAAGTAATATCTGGCATTTCCCAAGGAAGTGTTCTACTGTATTTACTCGAATCTAAGCCACACCTGAAAAATGAGACTCAAAATCAAGGAAAAATAATTTTCCCGAATCTAAGCCGCACCTGGAATTTGAGACTCGTAATTCAAGACGAGAGAAAAGTCTTAGACCACACCTCCAAATCGAAACAAGTTGGTCCATTGTAACATGAGACACAATTTAGGTCGAAGGGATAAAGATACAACAGCTACAGTAGTTTGGTTCGAGTCGTAAGCTTAACAGTTAAGATTTACAAAGTAGCCATTGCTATGTATCAGGCGCTCAGTCCGTATTTATATGGGTACCCTTCCTTTTTGACGTGCTTCGTCTGGTTTGAATCGATTGCTTTATGTGCTTTGATCTGATAAGTGCCATTCTCTTTGTTATAGGTGTTTACGTCACTCTAAGCTGAAACTGCATTATTGTACTGTGTCATGCATTGTTTGTCGCATTCTGATAATGAGCGTTTACGACCTCGCGGCATGATTCGCTTGTGTGTGCGCTACTGCCGCTTACTATAAAAAAAAAAAAAAAAAGGGAGAGGAATTGCCTCATATGCAAAGCAAAGAGAGGAATTGCCTCATATGCAAAGCAAAGGCAAGAGACTGCTATTTGTTGTCACTTACACTGCTGCTTTCTTTGATAATGATCAACAAGAACCAAATAACATACTGCGTATGATAGAAGATGTTCTGAACGAGAGTTTAGCCAAAATTTTCCTCCGTTTGAAAATCTTTGCAGACATCTCTTTAGTACATTACTTTGCACTCAATTCTAAGCCACAGGCAGTTTTTTGGATTACAAAAACCGGGAGAAAAGCGGGGCTTAGATTCAAGTAAATACAGTAGGTCCTCTGTTATTCCTGAACCTACAAAAAGATTTAGGAGACAATCTCAGCAGTCCACTTACATTCTGTTGCTTACCATCATGTAATGTCATCAAATGATCAAAATGAATTGCAAAATGATGCAGAGAAGATATCTGTATGGTGCAAAAAGTGGCAATTGACTCTAAATCACGAAAAGTGTGAAAGCATCCACATGAGCACAAAAAAGAATCAACTAAATTTCTGTTACACGATAAATCACACAAGTCTAAAGGCTGTAAACTAAAGTAAATACTTAGGGATTACAATCGTATTTACTGGCAGAACACTTAGAAAATGTAACAGGTTTACTGAAGAGACTGCTTACACTATGCTTGTCCACCATCTTTTGGAGTATTATTGTGAGGTGTGGGATCCACATCAGATAGGATTGACAGAGGATATCAAAAAAGTTTAAAGAAGAGCAACTTCTTTTGTATTATCACAAAGTAGGGGAGAGTATGCCTTGGATATGATACACGAGTTGGGGTGACAGTCATTAAAACAAAGCAGTTTTCGCTGTGTACGACCTTCTCATAGAATTTCAATCACCATCTTTCCTCAGACTGTGAAAAATATTTTATTGACACCCACTTACATAGGGAGAAATGATCACCATAATAAAATAAGAGAAATCAGAGCTCACACAGAAATATTTAAGTGTTCATTTTTCATGCTCTCTGTTCAAAAGTGGAACAGTAAAGTAGTAGCTTGAAGGTGATTCGAGGAACCCTCTGCCAGGCTCTTAATTGTGAAGTGCAGAGTGATCATGTAGGTGCAGATTATGGAAGTGCTTGCATGTAGTATTGAGACAGTTCAAAATTTTTTTACTTGCTGTTCAAAAAAGTTAAGATTTTGCAAAATGAATGTCTTGAGAGCATTATATGTGATTTGGGACCTACAAATCCTAAACAACAGCTGTGTATGCGTGCAAAAATATTTAACAAACAATAATATTTAACAAACAATTCAACTGCTATTGGATCAAAATTCGACCAACTATCAAGATGATGTGACATTAGGGGACGTCAAATATTGTTAAAGGATTTAAGAAAGCACAAAAAAGTTTGACAGTCAGGATGCCATAGACCAAGAGGTCTTTATACATGGAAAATCACAGCTGGAGAAGTATGAGAAAGAAAATCAAATCAGCATGGCCTTCAGAGGATGGGTTTAGCAAAGATTCAGTCTGGAACATGTAAGTATATGCAGGTGAAATGACTGTAACTTTGGGATGGAAAGGTGGTGGTGGTGGTGGTGGTGGTGGTGGGGGGGGGGGGGGGGGAAGGGACGGATTAGTGGAGCAGATATTATCTATAGTGAGAGTGAAGTTCCCATGGGGGCAGGGATGTGGTGTACAGTAGGAACAGATGTGAGAATTGAGGCAGGAGGAGTACAGAATAAAGAAAAAGCAAGGGAGTGGGCTTGCATGAATGAGGAATGTGTTGGAGGGACAGTTCCACTTGGAAATTTCAGAATAAGTGTCACTAAGGAATATACAGATGACACATATTGTAAAACAGCTGCTAAAGTTGACTATGTTATGCTGAGCGGCATGCTCCACAATTTGTCCCATTGGCCCTCAGAAAAAAGTTTGGCATGAACCATGTGGACATTTTTCAGACCTTTACACAACCAAATTTAACAACAATATGGAAAGAATAGATTGCTACCACATGTAGAAGGCATCCCAGCCAGTCCCTCTCCTTTACCTGCTTATTCCCTTGCCAGTCCCTTGCCATTACTATGATACACCTTCTATGCTACCAACCCCTGACAGACCTGCATAATCTTTTCTAATCTCGCCCCCCCCCCCCCCTTTTCCCAGTGCAGTCTCACAATACTGTTCCACCTAACAGCTCTATCCTGTCCCCAGCACATGCTTGGATGCTCCAACAGGCAGCACTAGCATCTCTCCTCACACCTATCCTGATACCTCTCCCCCTCCCCACCTGTACCCCACCACCCAGCACAGCTACACTGCTGCTTACACACAGTTGCAGTCAGATGTAAGTACCCAGAGATGACAATGGTCTTGTGTGTGTGTGTGTGTGTGTGTGTGTGTGTGTGCATTCTACTTCTGATGAAAAGCTTAGTCCAAAAACTGAATATTCTTTTTCACTGTGGCAGTCTGTGACTCAACAGCACTCCATATGGTAATAATATATCTTTTTAATATTGCTGTTACTCCATCCTGGATTTTCCAGTGTTTGAGAGAGCACATTTAACTATTTGATGAAGAACTCAGTCTGGAAAGTCAGCTACTACTTCGTATCTTTTTGTGTCATTCTGCTGCTTAAGGCCTCCTTAAATCACCAAGTAGTTATATCTTCTCACTTAGACATTTATATTCTATCCTGGATTGGAAATGACATGAGAACTATCAAAAATATTGTAACATGACAAATATTGGATGAAATATAAATGAATATTGTTGTAACAGTGTTACTATTCAAGATTAATTCCAATCTACATTTAAAAAAATTTTCTATGTAATCACCAGCTAGCAAATTACTTCATGTCATTTTCAAAGAAGGAAGGCAGCTGTACACAAACTGTTGCACCTCTGCATTTTTCATGAAGTGCTTTGCAAGGAGAGTTTTCTTCAGCTATCAAAAAAAGTGGAAATCATAGGGTGACAGGCCTGAACTGTAGGCTAGATATACAAGGCAGTCAAGTACATATGGGCCAATCCTTATTGGTTATCATAGCAGTGTGCAGTCTGGGATTATCATGGAGGACTAACGCACTTTTTTGGAAACACAAGCTTTGCAGAACTTCCGGAAGCGTGCTTTTGACCTGGGTGCTGTACTTTTTGATTGTAGGCAGCTCAGACTTGGTGAAGGAGATAGCAGTAGAAGGCAGTATTAACTCTAGCACCACTGGGGGGGGGGGGGGGGGGGGAAGAGGCAAAAATTGCCTGCAGTATTTGTTTTATTTGTGTAATATATCTGTTTGTTGGAGTGAAGAAGCAAGAATTTAGGTAAATGTAGAAAAATATCAAGAGTAGTGCTGTCATGGTTTTATAATGTTTGTGAGTTATTTAAATTTGCTCCTCCCACCCTTAGGCATCCCTGTGAAAGATCCGAGCTTAGTGGTGCTAGGGTTAATAGTCTGAATACCCAAAGGAAATTGACCAGGAGAATGCATTTGCAATCCCAGATTGCCATGGCTATAAAGTTACCAGCAGACAAACATTTATTAGCTTCCACCAATATTCACTCATCCACCACTCCATATTAGCATTCTTCAATCTGAGGTTGTAATGGTAGACAAAAGTCTCATCATACATATTGATTTTTGCCAAAAAAGCATCACCTCCTCCCGGTTGCTCATGAGAATTGGCCAAGAAATTGTAATTTGTGCAGATTTCTGCTCTTCATTCAGCAAATTAGGAGAAACCAATGAGTTGACACATTCTGGAATCTCAACTCATTCTGAATGGTTGAACAATTTCCATAGCTCATTTGAAATTTCCTAAGGATTTCAAACAAATTTAAGAGACTATCACTTTAGAAAAGTTCACAAATAGTCTTAATGTTCTGCAGTGTGGCACCGGTGTGAGAATGGCACAAGTATGTCATTTTAAACACAATTTTATCCTTTCTTCCTTTCCCATACTGTGGGAGTAAAAGGCAAAACATTTCAGCAGAATTAACATCCTCAAACATCAAAAACTTGATTATGAAGTTTTATGCAGTAGTAAGTGCAACCCTCTTTTGCTCATTGCAACAGCTACTGAACACAGGGAAAATGAAGAAGCATCCCAATGCCAGTGTTCCCTGCTAGCCAGATCTCCTCATGCTGTGCATTCAGTAGGTGTGCAATTCAAAAAGCTTGTTTATATTTCATCCATCCCCGTATGTTAGTTAACTTATCCAAATATTAGGTTTGGGAGTGGAGAAGCCCCTGTATTAACACACTGACTGCCATGAGGCCAGTAACAACCACAGCAAAGTCTTACCATTGACGTGTGCACACCAGAGGCCTGAAGTCATGCATGCAGCAATCGACATGTTAAGCAAAGTTAAGCTAATTGTCTGAATTACCTGTAGCTTACATAATTATACAATAGTTAAAAATTGTGAAACTCTAAATCAAGGGTGCTATAAAAATAAAGTGTGGCACCGGTGTGAGAATGGCACAAGTATGTCATTTTAAACACAATTTTATCCTTTCTTCCTTTCCCATACTGTGGGAGTAAAAGGCAAAACATTTCAGCAGAATTAACATCCTCAAACATCAAAAACTTGATTATGAAGTTTTATGCAGTAGTAAGTGCAACCCTCTTTTGCTCATTGCAACAGCTACTGAACACAGGGAAAATGAAGAAGCATCCCAATGCCAGTGTTCCCTGCTAGCCAGATCTCCTCATGCTGTGCATTCAGTAGGTGTGCAATTCAAAAAGCTTGTTTATATTTCATCCATCCCCGTATGTTAGTTAACTTATCCAAATATTAGGTTTGGGAGTGGAGAAGCCCCTGTATTAACACACTGACTGCCATGAGGCCAGTAACAACCACAGCAAAGTCTTACCATTGACGTGTGCACACCAGAGGCCTGAAGTCATGCATGCAGCAATCGACATGTTAAGCAAAGTTAAGCTAATTGTCTGAATTACCTGTAGCTTACATAATTATACAATAGTTAAAAATTGTGAAACTCTAAATCAAGGGTGCTATAAAAATAAAACCCGACCTGGTGAATATTCCTGAAATGATTAGAGGTGTTATACATTGCTGTGTCTGAAAAAAGAATCTCGCTTCACTTACTATCTTTCAAATTATTTATTCAAAATTTGAAAATAGGAGTTACGAATAAGAATGCAGAGAGAGAGAGAGAGAGAGAGAGAATAGACCCTGTTGGTAGAGAGAAGACAGGAGGGATGTCGGTTATTTAACTGCAGTACATATATTGCTCTTTGCACATATAATAATTTTTTTACACATTATCAAAATAATTTAGGAAGTAACAAACTAGATGACACAAACACTCTTGACTGTGTGCCCATTCAAGTACTAAGCACATGTGTCTGCACACACACTTGCCTATACCCATGCGCGCACACACACACACACACACACACACACACACACACACACACACACACACTCTTTCTTCAATTTGGTAAATGTTTTGATAATCAGGTAACCATATGAGAGCTTCTGCTGTGAACCTTTATTCGATGCCAGGTAGCAGCTGTAGGAAATGAAAAACAAAAATGACATTAGTTTTCTTACAGCACATGACCAACAAGAAATAACACAAAATAATGATAGTCACAGATGAATGTTAAAGGGTGAAAATGTTAAATGACAGTACGTATGTTTCACTAAGACTGTTTTGTGGAAAAAGAGACAGCAAACAGCATTTTGGAGAAGTTTCTCCACAAAGACTGACACATACTACCACAGAAAAAAACCTGAAAATTAATATTAAGAACCTTCAACATCACAGCGTGTCAGCAATCATTGGTTAATATGTTAAAAAACTAGAAACCCGCCTTGATTGCGAAAAAAGCACCTAGTGTTAACCTAGGTTTCGGCGCGGATAACTACACCTTCTTCAGAACAATAAAACCCACAAGTGCCTAAGAAGATCTTTGTCAATGATTAAAAGAACACCATAGCTATACATTTATAAATGAAAAATAGAGAAAACACAAACAGTACATATGTACAAAGTCTAAACCGTTACTTAACTTAATGGTGTAACCTCCATCGAACATAGGCCGCTGTGAGGTGGAGGTTACACCATTAAGTTAAGTAACGGTTTAGATTTTGTACATATGTACTGTTTGTGTTTTCTCTTTTTTTCCATTTATAAATGTATAGCTATGGTGTTCTTTTAATCATTGACAAAGGTCTTCTTAGGCACTTGTGGGTTTTATTGTTCTGAAGAAGGTGTAGTTATCTACACCGAAACCTAGGTGCTTTTTTCGCAATCGAGGCGGGTTTCTAGTTTTTTAATGTAAAATTAATATTACCCTTTGCTACTAAATTTCTGTTTATCTTTTCTGAGTTACCACACCCTCAAAGCCGTTTACTCAAATTTATTTACTTTCTCATCCTTTTTATATCTTATTTGCTCTCCCAACAGATTGTTGGGATGAGAGATTGTACCAACTGTGTCAAATTTCAGTCTGTTACATTTCCATGCATAATTCTGGTATGTACCAATATCATGAAAAGGGAAGTTGCTTTCACGTTATAGTGGAAATGCTGAGTTGCAGATAGGCACAACAAAGACTGCCACAGATAAAGCTTTTGGATATTAAGGCCTTCGTCAACAATAGATGTAGACACACACACACACACAAAACTGACACGCACGACTGCAGTTTCAGGCAACTGAAACCACACTGCAAGCAACAGGATCAGTGCATGATGGGAGTGGCGACGGGGGTAAGGAGGAGGCTGGGTCGGGGAGGGGGAGGGATAGTAGGGTAGGGGAGCTATAAGTTCTTGAAAGGTATTGAAGTTTATATGCCTGTTATGTGATGAACTTCGCAATGAGGTATGTTCAGTATCAGACTAGTGCTTTGTGGTTCCACTACCATTTCTGTCAGTGTATTTATTACATTATGCCCATACAAGATCATATGTGCTGACAGTGAGGGGGAAGGGGTCAGAGAAGTGGAATGGGAAGTTCACACAATTCCATAAAATTCTGTTGCTTCTGTTGTATTGCATAGAATTTTAAGTACTGGTGCTCCTATTCAACTGTGCTAACATTTGGGGATAAGCAGTCACAATTCAGGAAATACATAAATGAAAATTCAAATACATGTCACTTTCGTATGATTGTGCCTTTAATTTGTGCATGGAATAAAGAAGGCATTGTAATCATGATTATTCTTAAGAACAGACAGAGGTACGACAGTCGGTGCTCAAACTGAAGATAAATGGGAGGGGCAGTTCCCTCATAACAGGTTCCTGAGAAAATATGGACATCGAGATTTCACAGAAAAATTGCACATAAAGTTTTCAATACGATTCTGACACATTATCTGTTGATATACAGTACAATAGTAGACAGTTCTTTGAAACACAGTAGTGGTCGGCTTACAAAGACATCTGCAAAAGAGCCTTTCAATCGAAAGTTCTTGATAACTTGCCGCGTCAAATTCAAATAAAATCTAAAGCTTTCAGTGATTGCCTCTTCCGTCATCATCATCATCATCATCAGGCCTGACTTATGAAACTGGTGAGGCTCCCACTTTTATGCTCAGAGAATTGACCACCATACATTTTTTCCAAAATCTTGTATTTAAGGTGACCCTGATGTTCAACACAGTGACTGGTAATAGTCCATAAAGACAGCACTATGTTAACTGCTGCCACCTTCACAAGGATATTGTACATTCCTGGTACTCTCAGGGAGAGATTACCTTCAACAGGTTGTGACCCATCTGTAATTTTCCCGCATGGCTGGAAGACCGGTCTGATTTCTTGCCTGTAAAGGACTCTACCCATCTTGCTATTTGTTTCACTGCACAATGACAGCCATGCTATGTTTGGTGCTCCTAGCTTGGTTGAACAGCATCACATCTTTGTTTCCTCAACAGCCCTGATTGCATATTGCCGACAGAATACCTGTTTACTTCTGAATACCATCACCAGATGATTATTTATCCAAAACAGTGCATTAGGGTGTTTAGCATCACTCTCTTTTGAGCTAGATGGCAAAAACTACAACTGTTGAGATATTAGGTCCACATGCATTGGTTTTTAATACACAGAATGGCTGTGTCATTTATCTGCTTCCCATTCTACACACACATCTAGGGAGGCCAACTTCCCATCCTCCTCCATCTCTGCTGTAAATCTTACATTTGGATGTATCTCATTCATATGGCTGATGAACTGCTGCAGCATTTCATTGCCTTGCAGCCAGACTAAAATTGTATCATCAGCATATGTGAAGAAACTCATTCTTCAAAATTATCCATGGTCAATGACAGTGGCACACTCATGGCTGTTTCATCAGTCATTCCATAATAATTTCCACCATTCAAAAAATGTTGAAGTTAAGGTGTACCTAACAATTTTACAATTTTCAGAGGAGAAATGAGAGGCCAATTGTTTACTTTTTACCAGTAACTTCATAAAAAAGGAGACCATGACTCACCAGGACTTCGCTTGGGCATATACTCGTCTGCTTTTTAATGTCTGCAAACATTTATAAGTTCTTAGTATTGTCTCTGCAATGGCCTATTAGTTAAATATTTTGCCAGCCAATAATACTCCCAGAGGTATATCATCTTTATGTATTTTACACAGGCCATACAATCTAGTGTTGCTGCTCTTGGTCCTAAATTCTTCACAAGTTTGTCAGTGAGGCCAAGGTTCTTTATCAGCTGCCCTATCTTCATGTTAAGTGTCGATGCAGCATCCCATTCAAGAATCCAGTATGTGCTACCTTCCAATAATACACACATCCTTATAACCTGTAGCATTGAGATTAAACATAGCATTCTTGTCAACTGGTAATCTCCATTCTCCTTCAACAATTTAGATCCTTATCTGTTTAGTCATCGAAAGTTTGGGACTTTATCCAAATTTCAGGGGGAAAATTAGCTCTTAATCCAAAGACTCCATTGTGAAATGCTTTGTAGCCATGTTAGTTTCTTCTATAGAGATAACATAACATGCAGCATCCATCAGCCTTAGAAGTTGTGCATAAGCAAACACAGCTCCTGAGTATTGTGACTTTTCATACCAAATTTTGCAGTGGTCAGGCATCATACAAGAGCTGCTGCAGTGAACAATATTTTATTCGAACTATGCTATCAGCAACAAGAGGCCATGTCTTATGAGGTATGAACTTGATGCCAATGCTTGTTCCTTATTTAGTTGCCATCTATTTTTGTCAGCAGCTCTCACCATGGAATTGGGAATGGGTATATATGACTTTGGCTGCACATAAACACTATAATTTAACCAATACAAGGAAGAAACAGGCTGATAAATTTTAGCATTTCAACCCTCAACTAGTATCAGATGTCTGTGAAACATCTATCGAATTATCTGATGGTCATCCCCTCCCCTTCTTGTGTCATTTCACGTTTTCTCTCCATATACCTTACAGTTGGAGTGTTGGTTTCTACAGTGAAAATAATGTGCTGTTTGTCGTATTTTATCTTCAGTAAATGCCCAGTAAATCACGAAGACATCTCACAGATGTACGACACCAGTTCCACGATTATCATCAGACAGATGTATTTACCATTATTTCATGTTTATTGTGATAATTATGATGTGAGATATTATAGTTATTACTGACAGTGTCTCTTGATTAATTCACACAAAATGTAAGCACAACTAAGTCCTTCTGCCCTTCAAAACAACTTGAACAGACTGGTTATTCTCATCGAGTTCCAAGAGTAAATGAACCGAACTTCGGAATGCATTTGAAACCACTTCACCAGGAGAAAAGGATAACCACCAACTAATATCAAAACCAGACAGCGTAACATTGTGTTGCAGATTCCTGGTTTGCAACCTAAGGCTAATGCTTCAGGTAGAAATCCAGATGTTTAACAAGTATGAGGTCTACTTTTCACTTAAGACATTTTAGACGAGATCCTGCACTGGTTGAACAATGAAACTGGTAGAACTGGAGTAAAGTGCTCTTGAAAGAACCTATCTTTCATACATGACATTAATGTTCTTGAACTGAAAGCTTTCATATGATTACTCGTATTCATAGCAATCTTCAAATCCAATAATGAATCGCAGGTAAGCTTTTCTCAGCAAATGGAACCAGCCATGATTTTTTCATGGTCCTATGACCAAGGAAAGGTTCTTTGTTTATTGACAGCTCTTCATTTCAGCAATCCAGGTAACAGGGAAAAAAAGGATGATGCAACTGTAACAGTGTGAAAAATTTTAATATATTTACTGAGAACTGTCTTCAGTGTTATTCTCCAGGTTTTACTGTGTGTATTGATGAAATGGTTTTGAATTTTGACAGTCATTGTAGGTTTTCAAAGTAAATGCAAAGAAAACCAGTAAAATATGGGTTAAAGATTATTTGTATGACATACAGCAGGACCCAGTACTTATACTACACCCACATTTATTCAAAGACATGCAGTGCTGAACAAAATCTCTCTGCAAGGTAACAGAAACTGAGCATTCCCATACAATTGGTACTGAAGCTCACCAGACCAATCCAAAAGATACCCTAAAATATCACTTTGAACTTTTGTTCAGCTCTACTGAACTTGTCAATGAACTTCTGAAAATAGAACCAGTATGTGGGAGCTGTGATGAAAAATAAGAAAGATACCACCACAGTTTCAACCAAGTAAGAAACATGCAGAGTAGTGTACTATTTATGGCTTCACAGAGAACATTATTTTCTTATGTACTTAAAATGTAAAAAGCAACAATTTTTCCACCCACGCACCACTCCATGACTGATGATTTGGACATATGTAAGTCGGACTTTTTTTTTAATAATTTAACTAAAGATGGTGCTATGAGGCTAGATCAGAAGAGCATGAACTACCCAGCCAGCAGAAGAACTCATTTGCTAGAAATGGCACTATTTTTACAATTATTGATGTGGGATGTGGTTCCAGTGTTCTCATTCTTCATCAATTCTATTCTGATGTTTAGAAAATGGCCAAACTTGATTTTATGATAACACCTGGAAAGTTGTGGGTGTACACACATATATGTCAAAGCTCTAATCAGTTGAAAAGTCTTCCACATGAGCTAACATTCTACTTGAGGAGAATTGTAAAGATGGATGATGAAAGAGAGAAACCTGAACATACTGTTTTTTTTTTTTTTTTTTTTTATAGAATTGTAAAATGTACTAGTATTGCAGGCCCAAACTGAAGAGAACAAAGTATCCATGCCAGAACTGTGTGAAACTGATCTGCTTGGAGTGCACCAAAACAATATGTGGAAAGTGTTTCGCTGATAACTGACAAACAAAACACGTGTATTTTCATAAATTTTTGATGTGTATGTCATAGATTTTTAATTTGGAAAATGTTAGCTACTGCTGTTACACATAATGTTGAGACATATAAGGAAAAAACTGTAGCATATTATGCAATGAAGAAAACTATATGGTCTCTAATAAGATACCAGTTACATTACAAGATTGTGTGATACTAGTTAAGGGTTAACTGTGAACAAGGACTACCGCTGTTCACTGTACTATCATCAACATCTCCAGCAGGAACTTGACAAAGCCACTATTTCAGTTCTCAGCAAAGACCTGAATTTTGCTCCACCTCCATTAACACTACAAGTTGGTGAAATTACCAGTGGTGTGGAACAAGCAGTGTGTCTTCTCCCTTAGGAAGTGGCAGCTGAGATGAGGCTTGCCACTCCTGCCCCCAGAAAAAGTCCAGTATTAGCAAGGTGGGGAAACAAGAACTGGCATCACTGGAGAAGGATAAAAATTAGTTGTTTTACTGGCTGACAAGGGGAATGCAATGCTACAGTCATCCTCAATGTTACAGATGATCATAATGCTACAGATTATCATAAGAAAGCATGTTTATTATTGGAAGACAGCGCATACTGGACTCTTAAATGAGATCCCACATTGACACTTAACAGGACAACAGGGGAGCTACAAAAGAACTCTGGCCTCTCTGATGAACTTGTGAATAATTTAAGGCCAAGTGCACCTAGGCCACCCATGTGGTATGGTTTCCCTAAGACACACAAATATGGTGTACCACTGAGAGCAAATGTTAGTGCTGTCGGCTCTCTTGCATAAAAGCTGGAAAGTATTTAAGTAATTGGCACCTGTAATTGGGCACATAGACACCATATTAACACACTAAGGAAGGGTTTGAGTTTACTCATGTTTTGTGCGCGTTTGATTGCAGACGGATCATGAGATAGCTTTGTTTACTACACACTGCCTGTAGATTTCATCTAGTTAGGTGTTTACACCCATAGGCAACATAGCAAATGTGATTCCTTTCATGTAACTTTTTCTTATTTGGCACTGTGAGTGTATTTTGATATTTCCAATAGTTACCATTTCCATCAAAGTTCCTCCTGCCTTTAGCGATGGTCCTATTCAGAAAATGGAAAGGAATGAATGAATCTGAAACAATTTTGGAGGCTTTTACCGATAGGTGTTTACATGTTCCTGGTGGGAATGAATATCCAGTTGACTGTGTGAAGGAAGGAATTTGTGGTTTTGAGTACAGTTCCAGTGGCAGCGGCATTTTTAAACCTGTAAAGAAACATAGAATAGCCATGTTGTAAAGTGCAACTGTTTGAAGGTCATTCTAGGGACATTAAATTTCCAACACAAAGTGACTGTAGACTCTGTGATAAGCCTGATGCTTGGCAATTTCTTGTTTGAATTGTTTTGCAAGGAGTTGTGCACCTACCATGATCGGATCTCAGTAAAATGTAAAACTTCGCCTAATGCATTCAATTGGTCTCCCATTACACGAAGAGGCAAGAAGAAATTCCTTGGTCTAATTCCTCTAATAGGACACATAAGAAAAGATAGAAGCAAAGATTACTTGTCAACAGACCCCTAATAGCTATTCCAATATTTTCACAGACTAAGTAGCAATAGATCTGAACAGATTTTGACATTCTGCACTTTAATGACAATGCAAAATAGAACAACAGCTCTGGGAGACTCTTCACAGTTGAACCTGTACTGGATTATTTCCTTGATAAATTCAGGGCACTTTACAAACTAAAGAAACATTTGTCTTTGGAAAGGGAATGATTTTGGGGGGGGGGGGGGGGGGATGATGATTCACTGGAGAGAATGCTTGTTAGCATTGTGTGTGTGAGTAACATGCCATGTCCACAATATGGATATTTATGTTGAAGAAGAGAAGAAATCTCAGCCCTCCTGGTAGGTGGCACCATATCTACCAGTATAATTATTATAACAGTACCTCTTCTGCATAGATACTACTGAGAAACAAAACCAGTGTCTGTGGTATTATAGGGTGAACAGAGGTTCACTCCAAACTCTGAAAACTGAAGCATCAAGAATGAAGAAAAGTGGTACAGTTTTCTGCAGAAATATGACACTCTTCTCCTCATATGGAATGCCAGAATGATATCACCAATTTATAAGGCCTCAGTCTCATATACAGGGATGAAAAATAGAAGAACCAGAGAGGATATATTGAAGCCTGTGTGTGTGTAAATCAATACAATGTGCATGTATAAAGAGTGGGCTGTGCAGATCAGTGCCTTTCATACTATCCTGTTCTAAGAAAATTCATGAAATTGAAAAAAAAGTCATCCTTTTTAAATACCCTGAATCCAGAAAAAATACTGTATAACCAGTTTCTCCTTTTGGTGCAAAACACTAGATCACTGACAATGATGATGAAGTTTCTCTGCATCCAGGGAGAGTGATGTCCAGCCCATCCCCTAGTGGAAAAGGAAGAGCACCATGTAAACATCCATCTGTAAGGCTACCAGGTGAAAGGAAGTAACATAAACCAGTGTCTATTTCAAACAATGGGAAGAAGAAATTTCCTAGCCTGCAGAGTTAGTGCTGCCAGTGGAAAAAGAAGTGGAACAAGATATATTTGCAAATTTTGTACAGTTCCATTTCATTGAGATAAATGTTTTATGTAGTATAGTACATTAGAAAAGTATTAGAAACCTTTGTTCATATATAGCCTCCAACCTAAATACAATATATGAAATAAAAGTAACTGTAGTAACTGTAAAGGATAAGGTCACCTCTCCCTTGCCCAGTGGGGGTGCTGTCTTGTCACAACGTCTCGATGGGTTTTGTACCCATCACCTTAAAGCTTGAAGATAATGGGTATGAAACTCATTGAAACATTGCAACATGACGATGTCATCACTCAGCTGATCACCTCAGAAAATTCAGTAGTATATATTATAACAAAGGAACAGATTAACAAATGGGCACTGCAGAATTTGTGTGATTAATGCATTTATTGTTGTTTACAATAAGACAGTGGATTATGATGATTACTTTTAAATGTCATTTACAATTACACCACAATTATAATTTACAAAGAGTGGTACTTTTCTGCTTGCATTAAAAATTATTGTTTCATGATGTGGAGAAATATTTAATGTTCAAACACTGAAAGTTTAAAATAGAAATGATGCAATGTTGATGAGATGTGAATTTATTTATGGTTACATGCAAACACAAAACAGTTAGCCAAAAAAGTACTGTTTTGTGTAGTCAAACGATTGCCCCAAAAGGGGATTAGAGAACCTGCAAGACAGTTATGTTGTCTGAGCTGCATGCAACTCAGACAGCACATAATGCCTGGCCACTGTGATAAGTTGGAATAAAATATCTGGTCCTTTATGTGTTAAAGAACTCATAAATGTAAGTAGACCTCACAAAGCAGATGGAGCTATGTCTAAGTGAAGTTATGTCTCCCTTCCTGAAAATTGTAGTAAAATTATTTTGACACACAAATTATTATGAAATGGCTGATGGAACAGCCATGAGTTCATCACTCTCTCCAGTCTTAGCTATTTATTTATTTATTTATTTATTTTTAGGGAGGAATTCAAAGAACAAGTGTGAACAGTGCCTCCCTCCAAACATCCTACTTCTTCAGATATGTTTACAATTCATTCTTAATCTGGCTGCACGGCAGTGAGGTGCTTCAGCAGATCACTGGCCACTTGAAAAGTATACAGCTAAACCTAAGATTTACAACAGAGATGAAGAAGGAGGTGGGAATTGCTCTTTTTAAATGTGCTGCTCGAACAGAAAGCATATGGATGTCTGTGTATTGAAAACCAATGCATATGGACCTGACCTATATCTCAATGGGTGCAGTTTTTATCATGGAGCTCAGAAGAAAATTGTGCTGAATATTCTAAAACACAGGGCCAGAATTATTTCAATCAAAGATCACCTCAGCTTTAAGATTAATCATTTAATGATGCACTTCAGCAGGAATGGGTATTCTGTATGTGAAATTAGGTCAACTGTCAAGGAAACCAAAACACAATGCCACTCAAATGAGCCAGGATGAGCAACACATGGCACAGCTTCCATTTTACAGTATAACAACTAGTAACATATAGCCGGCTGATGTGGCCGAGCGGTTCTAGGCGCTTCAGTCTGGAACCGCGCGACCGCTACGGTTGCAGGTTCGAATCCTGCCTCGGGCATGGATGTGTGTGATGTCCTTAGTTAGGTTTAAGTAGTTCTAAGTTCTAGGGGACTGATGACCTCAGATGTTAAGTCCCATAGTGCTCAGAGCCATTTGAACTAGTAACATAGGTAGAGTCCTAAACAGGCAAGGAATCAAAACATTACTTGGGGCACTGTGTACAGACTAAAGCTGATCACTGTGTTGAAGATCAGTGTCACCTTAAATACAGTATTTATGAAAAACCCACAGTGGTCAAGGACAGCCTTTTAAAAATAAACACAAGATTATGTTTGGACATATGAGAACTTGACTCTTGTATTAAACTATTGGGACTCTGTAACTAAAAAAGAAGAGGAAATTACACTATGTGACAACAGCTTTAGAGACACCAGATATGTCCTCAGCTATGTGTGGATGGCATGAACTTGTTAAAGCAAGAGTGCAGAGGATGACTTCTCTTAGTTTACCACATGATGTACATGGTGGTGATGTAAGCAATGCTGAACAGTGAGTGCAAATGTAATCTACGGAAATAAAGGACCCCATCTCAGCACATTTCATTTCTGTGACATAATGTAGCCAATCAAATGTCATCCTTTGGCATGAAAATGGGATCCTCACCAGCTTCATGACAGTCAGACTTAGTCCCTGATGATAATGATGGCAGCAATCTTTAAAAGACTGAATTTTATCTTAATTTGATGTGACAAGTTAACAGAGAATTTTTTATCCATAACCCTGGTGTGTTTGCAAGCTCAAGGAAGAAGTATTTTTCTGTCCCATTAAACTGCAATAATATATCCCACACTTCATGGTTTCATTAATACTAACATCAGCTGATAAACAAAATTCTTAAACAATTGGGGAGGGGTGGAGGGGGATACTTAGAAGTTGATCTTTGTTCACCACATAATATGACTATCTCCAGCATATAAAGTAATTATAACTTCTGTGTGACAAGTATACTACGAATAAGTCAATTGCATCATGCTAAATTCATTTTGCAGCCACGTTCCCTCCTCCCTGCCAACACACACACACACACACACACACACACACACACACACACACACACACACACACTTGAAAGCATGACAATGTAAAAATCAACAATGTTAAATTTGCACAGTTCTATATTTTAATGCATTTTACATACCATGAAATCACAGTGTCATTACATGTCCCATGAAGAGAATAGTCCAGGTTGTTTTGTTAACTATCATAAACATGAATGGATGATCAGCCTTGAACACTTCTGGCATTGACAGAAACCGTGGCTCTAAAGACACTCCTACAAAAAAGAGAGATTCATTTTAATGTAAACCTCTTTGCTATTGTAAGTACAATTGTGATAGTATATGTAACTATAAATGCAATTCTCCACAAGAAACAGAGTCATGTCTTGGGACTGGCATATACACTAAATAAAGGAAGTACTCTTTATGTATGAACAGATTGCTGCTGGCTCAAACCATGTTAACTGACAATTACACTGACCATCTGTGAAATTGTCTATTCAGTCACAAACTGTGATGTGGTGCTGACTATGTTCATCACTATGACAGAATCCAGTACTGACGAGTGCATGAAGTACACCTCTTTTCTACAGCTACAAATGCATTCTGTAAACCACTATGAAATGAAATGCGATGCATCAGGTACTTTCCATTGTACAACATTGCAAAGCAGGTACCATTAAATTATAAGTGCTATAATCATGACTGAAACAGAGTGCGTGGTTTATGTAAGTAACAATAATTAGGATAAAGGGCAAATAAAGAAAGACAGATACAATGCATCCCATTATTTGTTTTACTTTATTGCTGATATATATGGTTTAGCAAAAACTCTTTCATTGTAATTAAATTTTACATAGCACCCATTAGTGTTCTACATCTATCACTGCCCCACCAATATCTTCAGTCTTAGTGTTTTTTCACTAGCCATTTGGGGAAACACTGAACAGTGAAGATGAACTCTCAATCACCTACTTCAAATTGATAGGATGAAAAATAATGTTAGTCAGTGGGCACAACTACTTGAGTCACTAGATCTCATTTCAACACCTGACAGAGGTACTGCCTAGAAACAGCTGATTGTTATTTGCTGTCTAATTGATTGATTAATTTTTTTAAAACAGTAATTCCTTTGTGAGACTATTGAGGTACAGTTCTCAGTTCCAATTACGTTCATAGTCACCCATAATAATCAAAACACTGAATTATTAGCATGCAACTTCCAATGAGTAATATGTATCAAATATAATTACACATTAGAAACAAACACCCATTATGGGGAATAGTCACATGTATTGGAATAAGTTCTTGTAAGATTATTTGTAAATAAAAAATGTAACTATAACTGTTTCTACAGCATCTGTTTATAATTGTGTACCATATGTCATGAAACAACAAAGTGCCATTTTCATGAGTTACATTGTGCTTTGAGTTAAAAATGTGCAACAAATTGTCAAAAATAACTACTTTTTCATTGCTCCTAAAGTGATCACACCTTTCATGCTTTTTAGGTAAAATTTATAATTGCCAAGTTTCCAGGTTTGCAGCTGAGTTAAAGTGATCAATCCTTCACAATATTTTGACAATTTTCCTTGTCATCTTCATTTGGTTTTGATCACAGATTTCACTGCTCTCTGTTTGGATTCCTAATCAGAAGTGATTACTTCATGGCTCTTTTCTTCTTCAAAACAGATGTATGAATATATAAGCCAATGTTTAAATATCAACATTACACTGTATTACTGCACATTTCAATAAAAAAACTTTCTATAAAACATAAAAAATGAACTACTGCCATTACAAACTGCTTCTTTATGCTTACAGTTACAATGTTAATGTGATTTTTATAGACACAATTAGTTGTTTCTTCTTCTGCTACTCCTCCTCCTGCATCATCATCTTCAAAGCATAAACAACAACAAATCAGACAGTTATTCAATAAGTACGATCAACACTACTTTGAAGAAAGGTCCTTTTCAGTTATAGTATAAGTTGCTTTTGCCCTTCTACCATGTACTTTGTTAGTCAACTTATCAAAGGAAAACAACTGGCTACGTATTATGGGAGTGGAGCCTTTTTATGCTGAATTGCAAATCGGGATACACAGTTCCACAGCCTACATAATGCATACACTGATGAGCTAAAACATTATGACCACCTGCTTAATATCTTGTTTGTCTACCTCTGAAATGAAATACATCACTGATCTGCATATCAGGGATCCAACAGCTTGTTGGTAGGTTTGTGGAAGTATGTCTATGCACAGGTCATGTAATTACATAAATAAAGGTCCAAAAGACCATTGTAGCATGGCTCTTGCTCTGAGAGACAGATAATTATACTGCTGAAAGGTGACATCATCATCAGGGAAGACTTCAAGCATGAAGGGATGCAGGTGGTTCGCAGCTGTCAACGTGTCATCGATTACTACCACAGGTCCCATCCAAGTGGAAGAGAATGACTCACATAGCATAATCAGGTTTGCCACAAGTTCTGGAGATCAGGGAATGTCAGGGAATTTCAAATGTGTCAGGGAAATACCAGGGAAACTTGGGAAAAAAAGAATGGAAAAATCTTGTTTTTGTCTCATTAGATGGAATGGTTAATCCAGGATGGGACGTAACAATATTATGGAAAGGGAAGTTGCTACTCACCATATAAGGGAGATGCTGAGTCGCCAATAGGCACAACAAAAAAGACTGTCACAAATAAAGCTTTCGGCCAGTAACAGTAAGGCCTTTGGCGACAGAATAGAAGTAAGGAGGAGGCCGGGGTGGAGAGGGGGAGGGATAATAAGGATAATAAGGACAGTGAAATGCTGCAGGTTAGACGGAAGGCAGGCAAGAGGTGGGGAGGGAGGAGAGGGTAGTGGAAACGGAGAGAAGTAAAAAGACTGAGTGTGATGGTGGAATGAGGGATGTGTGGCTGGAAGAGGAACAAGGAAGGTGCTGGATATGTGAGGACCTTCCTTAGTCATTGTCCTCACCCATCAAGCCTTTTCCCCATTCCCATTCAAGCGTCATTCCACCATCATACTCAGTCTTTTTACTTCTCTCTTTTTCTGTTACTCCCTTCTTACTGCTTGCCAATCCAATCATGCATTGGTGCCACAGCTCGCAGTGTGGCTTCAGTTGCCTGAGACTGTAGTCATGTGTGTATGGGCATGCTGGTCTGTCATCTATTTTTGACGAAGGCCTTATTGGCCAAAAGCTTTATTTGTGACGATCTTTTTGTTGTGACTCAGCATCTCCGCTATATGGTCAGTAGCAACTTTCCCTTTCATAATATTGTTAGATGAAATGGTTTGTTCACTGAGATGTCATCCATCATCGTTGGCTGGGTGCAGCTTCTCCCCTTTGTACCACTGCCTTCAACTTGCAGTCCGTACTGCCACCACTTCTTGCCACTAGCCTAACAGCTGCCGACGAGAGGCTGGGAAGCGTGAGGAGTGGCTTGTTTGGATCTGATTTTCAAAGATTGCTGATGCAGCGGCCGGAGACAGTGTGTATGAGTTGTGTCTGAGTGATTTGCGGAAGTTATCTTTTGCATGGACTGATCACTGTGGTCTCATTTCTTCAGCATGGTGTCTGCGACACATGAATGGCTGGCCACACCATTGGATTTCCATGATGGGCCAAAACCGCAGGCCATTTCTGTAAGTATCTCTAAAAGATCAGGCCTGCCAATCTGAAGCTTGTCATTTCCCAGTAATGTGCAAGTCCTGCAAGTCAGATCTGGTCTCACCAATCTGTCCACAGGCTGGGTCTGTCTGTGTGTGGCATAATGCGGCAGAATTTTTGGTCTGTCCATGGACCCAAGACTGCAGTGTTCCTCGGCAGGCCACGGGTGATGGATTTCAGGAATTGCAACTGCCTCACCACAAGTACATTCTACAGTGTTGTGTTGTAGTATGTTTTGGCACTTCGAAAGTAGTTTATATATTAGAAAGTATGGACAGTAAAAAGAAGAAAACTGGCAGTCACTGGCGGTTTGTATGCTATGTACTCACATATTTCTCGAAAAACAAAAAATCACATGATACCTGTAAATAATAGACGTAACAGTAATAGCTGACAATAACGAATACATTAGAGCCAATATTTTATTGGTGGTCACCTATAGTGTTGGTTTACACAATTCTTCCTTGCCATATACACTTCTTTCAAGAAGCCTACTTTTTTCTGAGGTTATTTCTGAAAACAGTGAAGGTATTTTAAATCTGTCTTGCACTTCCAAGGAAATGTGTATTATTGTCAGCAAACGTGTTTCGTTTTATTGAAATATAACAACAACAGTGGTCTTTATGAAACACACATACGATTTGGCTTGCTTTCCCCATCAAAAAACAGTTCATTACAAAAGATGTTGATGCCAGTACTTAAGATTTTTGCTCACATGGGGGAGAAATACAGAAGTCTTTACATATTTTTCAGATCTCAAAATCTGTCAGGAAAAAATGATAAAACCAGTCTGGAAATCAGTGAAATATCAGGGAATTCCACTTGGGGGAAACTTCTGGCAACCCTGATATTACAGCTCCCACCAGCCTGTGTACATAGTGTGCTGTACATTTCAAGCTGCTACTTACCTCAATAAAGGCTTCTGTGGAGACGACCATAGACCTAGTGTAGTGATTCACCTGAAGAGCTGACACGTTTCCATTGATCAACAGTCGAATCCCAATGGTCCCGTGCCCACTGCAATTGTAATTGATGATACCATTGGGTCAACATGTGAAAATGTACGAGTGGTCTGCTGCTGAGTTCCATGTTCAAAAATGTACAATGGACAGTGTGCTCTGAAACACTTGTGCAGGCACCAGCATTGTGCTCTTTCGGCAGAGATGCTACACATCACTATCTATCCCATTTTACAGAATAGACAAGCCTCGAAACCTCACATTCTTTGAAGAGACGTGGACATCCAACCATTTCACGCCTACTGGTGATTTCCACTATCTTTGCCATTTTTGAGATGCTCATTCACAGGCTCCACATAAAAATAATCTCTGTTACTGTGTCACATGCCTGCAACGCCACCAGGCAGCACCCAATGTCCCGGTGTGCGTTGGTCATAATGTTTTGCCTGATCTCAGTGTATACAGAAGGTACTGCTGAACAGCAGTACTCTTAGCCAGTTTTTAAATTTCTGGTGACAGCGAACAGTCTGTCCTATCTTCATAGCCAACTGGGCCAGAAGAGATAACTTCATAAAAATAAAGAAAGACAGATACATGGCATCTCATTATTCATTTAACTTTATTGTTCATATATGCAAATTACACTCTAAGAAGAAGAAACAATGACACACCATGAAGGAATTGTCTGAATGACACAGAAATTGGTAGGTGTGAAGTACACATATAGCCAAACAAATGATTAAAGTTTCAGAAAAATTGGATGATTTATTCTAGAAAAAGAACTTCACAAACTGACCAAGTCACTAATGCATTTGTCCACCTCTGGTCATTATGCGAACAGTTATTCAGCTTGGCATAGATTGATAGTTATTGGATGTCCACCTGAGGACTATCGAGCTAAATTCTGCCAAATTCGTGCTTAGATCGTCAAAATCCCCAAGCTAATTGAGGACCCTATCCATGATGCTCCAAATATTCTAAATTGGGAAGAGATCTGGCAACCTTGCTGGCTAAGGTAGTATCTACCAAGGGCCAAGGTAGGGTCTAGCAAGAACGAAAACAAGCAGTAGAAACTCTCACAGTGTGCAGGTGGACATTATCTTGTTGTAATGTAAGCCCACGATGACTTCCCGTGAAGGGTAACAAAAAAGGATGTAGAGTATCATCTACATAATGTTGTGCTATAAGGGTGCTGTAAGAGGTCCTATTATTGAAAGAAATGGCACTCCAGGTCATCATTCCTGGTTGTTGGGCCGCATGGCAGCAACAATCAGGTTGGTATCTCACCACTGTCTGGGACATCTCCAGACAAACTTTCACTGGTCACTGGGGCTCAGTTTGAAGTGGAACTCATCACTGAAGACAATTTCACTCAAGTGAATAAGATTCCAGGCTGAAGATGTGTGTGTCTTCATGTTTGCCAAAACCTAGTTTGCCCAGCTAGGGTGTATGACCTTTCCCCACTTGAGAAAGTTTGGAGCATTATGGGAAGGGCCCTCCAACAGGATTTTGATGATCCAATGGGCCATCTGGACACAACTTGGCAAGATATCCCTCAGGAGGACATCCAACTACTCTAGCAATTAATGCCACCCCAAATAACAGCTTGGCCAATGTGTTACTGACTTGCTCAATTTGTGAAGCTCTTTCTCTTGAATCAGTCATCCAGTTTTTCTGTGACTGTAATCATCTGTTTGTCTGTACATGTATATTACATTTACCAATTTCCATACCATTTTGATTATTCCTTTGTGGTGTGTGTGTGTGTGTGTGTGTGTGTGTGTGTGTGTGTGTGTGTGTGTGAGAGAGAGAGAGAGAGAGAGAGATTTGTCTTAGAGTATATGTGAGATTTTTTGAACATTTTGTGTGTTGCTTGTGCATTTCAAATTTCACTTGCCATCGCTAGCATAAGAGCATGTGAGAAAAGACTAGCTGCTCATTGATGATCAACTTTCTATTTTAAACTTGTGTTGATCAATTTCTGTCAGTCACTTTACGAATCTCTCTTCTCTGTCTGTGTTATATGGAAAGTGGACAACAGTAGCCATTTGCCAAATTTTCTGAGTGTAGACAGAAAATAGCTTACTTGGGTGTGAGGGATTTTGGTGTAGAGGAAGATGGCACCAACAATGATGAGTAGGGATCCAGGTGGTAAAGGGGTGGCCCATTGTAGCTGGTTATTGTGCTCCCATTGAATGAATTTCCCCTCTTGTCCATCAACACCTGCAACCAATTGCCCGAAGCCTAGCCTCTCACATCAAAGAGACTAACCACTTCTTTCAACAACTCTTGGGCCTTATGGAGGATTCAGGATAGAGTGTCTTGGCTCTGAGTCTAGCTCATGGAGATATCATCATTAAACCTGAACCAGACAATTGTTTCTCGAGCGCCGCCACCCCTTTAGCACCTGGATCCCTACTCAACACTGTTGATGCCACCTCCCTACACACAAACATTGCTGATGCCCATGGCCTTGTCCCTATCAAACAGTACTTCTCAACTGACTGACTGAGGGGGGGGGGGGGGGGTGTTATGGGACTAAAAAGCAGTCACCAGTCCCACAATTCTTAAGTTACTTCTGTAAGATAGAGGATTCACTAAGAGTGAGCGGATCCAGTCAGAGAGGTCAAACTATAAAGTCCTTCATATTCCAGACTCATTACCTCAGCCCTTTTATACATCTTTTCAACCATATCCGGTCACACAGCTTCACCTTTGAGGAGAAGACATACAAACAATTCTGTAACACTGCCATGGGCAGGTCCATGGCACCATCCTATGCCAACCTCTTTATGGGTCATCTAGAGGAAACCTCACTAATCTCCCAAAGCACTTGTCTGGTTCAGGTTTACTGATCATATCTCCATGATCTACACAGCCTATTCTCATTCCTCCACAACCTGAATGCCTTCTCTCCCATCTGCTTCACCTGGTCCTCCTAAATCCAACATGCCACATTCTCGGACGTCAACCTCCACCTATCTGAAGGTCCCATCCACACCTCTGTCCATATTAAACACACTAACCACCAACAGTACCTGCATTTTGTCAGCTGTCACCTCCTTCCACACCAAACAATCATTCTGATACATTCTGGCCACCTGTGGACAGCATATCTGAGTGACAAGAATTCTCTCAGCTACAAAGTAACGTCCTCCTCATCACCCAGTATCATACTGGCTAGAGAAACTGAACCATATCCTTAGCGAGGGTTTTGATTATCTATCACCATGCCCAGAAATGAAAACATTCTTCCAAAGAAACTTCTCACCCCTCCTGAAATGGTATTCTGTTGCCCACTTAATCTACACCACATCGTTGTCCATGCCACTCCCAACCCTTTGCCACAGGGGTCATATATCCCTGTGAAAGACATAGGCACAAGACATTCCCAATTCATCCACCCATCATTTCCCACTCCAGTTCTGCTACAGGCTTATTCTACCCATCAGAGGCAGGGTCACCTGTATAAGCAGCCATGTGATGCACCAACTCTGTGCTACCACTGCACAGCTTTTTATACACTCCTGGAAATGGAAAAAAGAACACATTGACACCGGTGTGTCAGACCCACCATACTTGCTCCGGACACTGTGAGAGGGCTGTACAAGCAATGATCACACGCACGGCACAGCGGACACACCAGGAACCGCGGTGTTGGCCGTCGAATGGCGCTAGCTGCGCAGCATTTGTGCACCGCCGCCGTCAGTGTCAGCCAGTTTGCCGTGGCATACAGAGCTCCATCGCAGTCTTTAACACTGGTAGCATGCCGCGACAGCGTGGACGTGAACCGTATGTGCAGTTGACGGACTTCGAGCGAGGGCGTATAGTGGGCATGCGGGAGGCCGGGTGGACGTACCGCCGAATTGCTCAACACGTGGGGCGTGAGGTCTCCACAGTACATCGATGTTGTCGCCAGTGGTCGGCGGAAGGTGCACGTGCCCGTCGACCTGGGACCGGACCGCAGCGACGCACGGATGCATGCCAAGACCGTAGGATCCTACGCAGTGCCGTAGGGGACCGCACCGCCACTTCCCAGCAAATTAGGGACACTGTTGCTCCTGGGGTATCGGCGAGGACCATTCGCAACCGTCTCCATGAAGCTGGGCTACGGTCCCGCACACCGTTAGGCCGTCTTCCGCTCACGCCCCAACATCATGCAGCCCGCCTCCAGTGGTGTCGCGACAGGCGTGAATGGAGGGACGAATGGAGACGTGTCGTCTTCAGCGATGAGAGTCGCTTCTGCCTTGGTGCCAATGATGGTCGTATGCGTGTTTGGCGCCGTGCAGGTGAGCGCCACAATCAGGACTGCATACGACCGAGGCACACAGGGCCAACACACGGCATCATGGTGTGGGGAGCGATCTCCTACACTGGCCGTACACCACTGGTGATCGTCGAGGGGACACTGAATAGTGCACGGTACATCCAAACCGTCATCGAACCCATCGTTCTACCATTCCTAGACCGGCAAGGGAACTTGCTGTTCCAACAGGACAATGCACGTCCGCATGTACCCCGTGCCACCCAACGTGCTCTAGAAGGTGTAAGTCAACTACCCTGGCCAGCAAGATCTCCGGATCTGTCCCCCATTGAGCATGTTTGGGACTGGATGAAGCGTCGTCTCACGGGGTCTGCAAGTCCAGCACGAACGCTGGTCCAACTGAGGCGCCAGGTGGAAATGGCATGGCAAGCCGTTCCACAGGACTACATCCAGCATCTCTACGATCGTCTCCATGGGAGAATAGCAGCCTGCATTGCTGCGAAAGGTGGATATACACTGTACTAGTGCCGACATTGTGCATGCTCTGTTGCCTGTGTCTATGTGCCTGTAGTTCTGTCAGTGTGATCATGTGATGTATCTGACCCCAGGAATGTGTCAATAAAGTTTCCCCTTCCTGGGACAATGAATTCACGGTATTCTTATTTCAATTTCCAGGAGTGTATTAGCAAGACAACCAACAACTGTCCACCAGAATATAAGGCAAGTGTAAAACTGTGGCCAAGAAAAAAGTTGACCACACAGTGGCATGATGTGCTTCTGACCGCAACATGTTCAAGTGCCATTGCTGTTACACAACATGTGCTACCTGGATCCTTTGCTCCATCAACAGCTTCATAGATGGGGTTATCCCAGCCACACAACCTTCACTCCTGTAATCTTCCTGGCCTCCATCTCCACTAACCCACTGTTCTGACACAGTCTACCTGGTAGTCCTGTCACACTCTCCCAGTCCACACCTCCATGTCATCACCACGCACCACAACTTACCAGCTCTGGTATCCACATATCACTGGACTAGCCCACCACCCCTCCCTTCCACATTCCTAGCCAGCACACCTGCTGCCTGCCTCTGAGCTGCTAGCTACCCGTTTCCAACCCCTGCTCTGGCTGCCCACTTCTTTCTCCCCTACCCATGCTGCACCCCATCTTGGGCCACATGCCAAACTGTAATAGTCCACCTGCTAAACTGTAATCCTGGCAATGCATATCTATCTGGCACAACATAGATGTATAGGTGTGTGTGTGTGTGTGTGTGTGTGTGTGAGAGAGAGAGAGAGAGAGAGAGAGAGAGAGAGAGAGAGAGAGTATTTGTACTCTTAGCTCGGCAAATGCTTTATTCTGATTCATTCTCCTTTGTGTGTGCACCTGTGAACATCTCAACCTTTTACCCAAAAATCTGAGAGAGTTAATATAAGACCCAACAATTTTTGAATATAAACATATTTTCTTAGTATAATTATTGTAAGCTATTATTTCTGATATAACCAAAAGCCATAATTTTGGTGGCTTCTTGCAAAGAAAATGTAAATAAATAAGTAAATAAATAAATAAGTAAGTAAATAAAACAATTGAAAGTCCATGTAAGAATATCAACAGATATCTCTGGCCAGAATGAAACTGTGTAATGTTGAACGAAGCAGCAGTCCAGAGTGGGGTGGGCAGAAAAGGAGAGGAGCAGAGAAGTGGAATAGGCTGCTGGATGCATTGGCAGAAAGCAGTGCAGGGGTTGTGACTTTGGAGGAGGTGATAGGGCAGAGGGGGTAGAAACTGTTGGGTGGATGGTGTGGGAAAAGGAGGTTACCATAGGTTGAGGCCAGGATGATTTCGGGAACGGAGAAAGTGTTGTACAGGTAACTTCCACCTGTGCAGTTCAGAAAAGCTGGTGGTGGAAGAGAGGAGCAAGATGGCCTGGGTTTTGAAGCAGCCACTGAAATCAAGCATGTTATGTTTGCCCACACGTTGTGCCACAGGGCAGCCCACTTTGCTCTTGGCCACAGTTTGGCGGTGGTCACTCATCCTGGTGGACAGATGGTTAGTACCCTTTTTTAGATTAGGGTCAGGAATTTGGCATCCTGTTGTGAAAGAAGATGAAACAACAGAAGAGCACCACAAGATACTTAAGTATGCACAGTAATCGTGAGAGTATTAGAGAACTGAGTAATAAAGTAGAGGAGCTTCTTACGTATCTGGAAAATTTAGAGGGCTCTGAAAAAGATAGATATACTGGGCCTATCTGAGTATCACATATTTACAGGGTTAGAAAAGTTAAATATAACAGTTTACACTCTAGCATCTTAATCATCTGTGCCTAATATGAGAAAAGGAGGAGTTGTTATGCATTTTAAGACAGAACAAAAGTTGAAAAACACTGAAACAATTAGATTTTGTAGCAGTCAGCACACAGAAGTATGAGCTTTTGAATTAATACTGAGAAATAGTTCACTTTGAATTGTTATTGTACACAGAACCCAAATGGACAATTTTGAACTGTTTATGAGGCATATGGATTCCGTACTGCATTATCTAGGAATGAATTTTGTGTGTTGCTTGTGCATTTCAAATTTCACTTGCCATCGCTAGCATAAGAGCATGTGAGAAAAGACTAGCTGCTCATTGATGATCAACTTTCTATTTTAAACTTGTGTTGATCAATTTCTGTCAGTCACTTTACGAATCTCTCTTCTCTGTCTGTGTTATATGGAAAGTGGACAACAGTAGCCATTTGCCAAATTTTCTGAGTGTAGACAGAAAATAGCTTACTTGGGTGTGAGGGATTTTGGTGTAGAGGAAGATGGCACCAACAATGATGAGTAGGGATCCAGGTGGTAAAGGGGTGGCCCATTGTAGCTGGTTATTGTGCTCCCATTGAATGAATTTCCCCTCTTGTCCATCAACACCTGCAACCAATTGCCCGAAGCCTAGCCTCTCACATCAAAGAGACTAACCACTTCTTTCAACAACTCTTGGGCCTTATGGAGGATTCAGGATAGAGTGTCTTGGCTCTGAGTCTAGCTCATGGAGATATCATCATTAAACCTGAACCAGACAATTGTTTCTCGAGCGCCGCCACCCCTTTAGCACCTGGATCCCTACTCAACACTGTTGATGCCACCTCCCTACACACAAACATTGCTGATGCCCATGGCCTTGTCCCTATCAAACAGTACTTCTCAACTGACTGACTGAGGGGGGGGGGGGTGTTATGGGACTAAAAAGCAGTCACCAGTCCCACAATTCTTAAGTTACTTCTGTAAGATAGAGGATTCACTAAGAGTGAGCGGATCCAGTCAGAGAGGTCAAACTATAAAGTCCTTCATATTCCAGACTCATTACCTCAGCCCTTTTATACATCTTTTCAACCATATCCGGTCACACAGCTTCACCTTTGAGGAGAAGACATACAAACAATTCTGTAACACTGCCATGGGCAGGTCCATGGCACCATCCTATGCCAACCTCTTTATGGGTCATCTAGAGGAAACCTCACTAATCTCCCAAAGCACTTGTCTGGTTCAGGTTTACTGATCATATCTCCATGATCTACACAGCCTATTCTCATTCCTCCACAACCTGAATGCCTTCTCTCCCATCTGCTTCACCTGGTCCTCCTAAATCCAACATGCCACATTCTCGGACGTCAACCTCCACCTATCTGAAGGTCCCATCCACACCTCTGTCCATATTAAACACACTAACCACCAACAGTACCTGCATTTTGTCAGCTGTCACCTCCTTCCACACCAAACAATCATTCTGATACATTCTGGCCACCTGTGGACAGCATATCTGAGTGACAAGAATTCTCTCAGCTACAAAGTAACGTCCTCCTCATCACCCAGTATCATACTGGCTAGAGAAACTGAACCATATCCTTAGCGAGGGTTTTGATTATCTATCACCATGCCCAGAAATGAGGACATTCTTCCAAAGAAACTTCTCACCCCTCCTGAAATGGTATTCTGTTGCCTACTTAATCTACACCACATCGTTGTCCATGCCACTCCCAACCCTTTGCCACAGGGGTCATATATCCCTGTGAAAGACATAGGCACAAGACATTCCCAATTCATCCACCCATCATTTCCCACTCCAGTTCTGCTACAGGCTTATTCTACCCATCAGAGGCAGGGTCACCTGTATAAGCAGCCATGTGATGCACCAACTCTGTGCTACCACTGCACAGCTTTTTATACACTCCTGGAAATGGAAAAAAGAACACATTGACACCGGTGTGTCAGACCCACCATACTTGCTCCGGACACTGTGAGAGGGCTGTACAAGCAATGATCACACGCACGGCACAGCGGACACACCAGGAACCGCGGTGTTGGCCGTCGAATGGCGCTAGCTGCGCAGCATTTGTGCACCGCCGCCGTCAGTGTCAGCCAGTTTGCCGTGGCATACAGAGCTCCATCGCAGTCTTTAACACTGGTAGCATGCCGCGACAGCGTGGACGTGAACCGTATGTGCAGTTGACGGACTTCGAGCGAGGGCGTATAGTGGGCATGCGGGAGGCCGGGTGGACGTACCGCCGAATTGCTCAACACGTGGGGCGTGAGGTCTCCACAGTACATCGATGTTGTCGCCAGTGGTCGGCGGAAGGTGCACGTGCCCGTCGACCTGGGACCGGACCGCAGCGACGCACGGATGCACGACAAGACCGTAGGATCCTACGCAGTGCCGTAGGGGACCGCACCGCCACTTCCCAGCAAATTAGGGACACTGTTGCTCCTGGGGTATCGGCGAGGACCATTCGCAACCGTCTCCATGAAGCTGGGCTACGGTCCCGCACACCGTTAGGCCGTCTTCCGCTCACGCCCCAAGATCGTGCAGCCCGCCTCCAGTGGTGTCGCGACAGGCGTGAATGGAGGGACGAATGGAGACGTGTCGTCTTCAGCGATGAGAGTCGCTTCTGCCTTGGTGCCAATGATGGTCGTATGCGTGTTTGGCGCCGTGCAGGTGAGCGCCACAATCAGGACTGCATACGACCGAGGCACACAGGGCCAACACACGGCATCATGGTGTGGGGAGCGATCTCCTACACTGGCCGTACACCACTGGTGATCGTCGAGGGGACACTGAATAGTGCACGGTACATCCAAACCGTCATCGAACCCATCGTTCTACCATTCCTAGACCGGCAAGGGAACTTGCTGTTCCAACAGGACAATGCACGTCCGCATGTACCCCGTGCCACCCAACGTGCTCTAGAAGGTGTAAGTCAACTACCCTGGCCAGCAAGATCTCCGGATCTGTCCCCCATTGAGCATGTTTGGGACTGGATGAAGCGTCGTCTCACGGGGTCTGCAAGTCCAGCACGAACGCTGGTCCAACTGAGGCGCCAGGTGGAAATGGCATGGCAAGCCGTTCCACAGGACTACATCCAGCATCTCTACGATCGTCTCCATGGGAGAATAGCAGCCTGCATTGCTGCGAAAGGTGGATATACACTGTACTAGTGCCGACATTGTGCATGCTCTGTTGCCTGTGTCTATGTGCCTGTAGTTCTGTCAGTGTGATCATGTGATGTATCTGACCCCAGGAATGTGTCAATAAAGTTTCCCCTTCCTGGGACAATGAATTCACGGTATTCTTATTTCAATTTCAAGGAGTGTATTAGCAAGACAACCAACAACTGTCCACCAGAATATAAGGCAAGTGTAAAACTGTGGCCAAGAAAAAAGTTGACCACACAGTGGCATGATGTGCTTCTGACCGCAACATGTTCAAGTGCCATTGTTGTTACACAACATGTGCTACCTGGATCCTTTGCTCCATCAACAGCTTCATGGATGGGGTTATCCCAGCCACACAACCTTCACTCCTGTAATCTTCCTGGCCTCCATCTCCACTAACCCACTGTTCTGACACAGTCTACCTGGTAGTCCTGTCACACTCTCCCAGTCCACACCTCCATGTCATCACCACGCACCACAACTTACCAGCTCTGGTATCCACATATCACTGGACTAGCCCACCACCCCTCCCTTCCACATTCCTAGCCAGCACACCTGCTGCCTGCCTCTGAGCTGCTAGCTACCCGTTTCCAACCCCTGCTCTGGCTGCCCACTTCTTTCTCCCCTACCCATGCTGCACCCCATCCTGGGCCACATGCCAAACTGTAATAGTCCACCTGCTAAACTGTAATCCTGGCAATGCATATCTATCTGGCACAACACAGATGTATAGGTGTGTGTGTGTGTGTGTGTGTGTGTGTGTGTGTGAGAGAGAGAGAGAGAGAGAGAGAGTGAGTGAGAGAGAGAGAGAGAGAGAGAGAGAGAGAGAGAGAGAGAGAGAGTATTTGTACTCTTAGCTCGGCAAATGCTTTATTCTGATTCATTCTCCTTTGTGTGTGCACCTGTGAACATCTCAACCTTTTACCCAAAAATCTGAGAGAGTTAATATAAGACCCAACAATTTTTGAATATAAACATATTTTCTTAGTATAATTATTGTAAGCTATTATTTCTGATATAACCAAAAGCCATAATTTTGGTGGCTTCTTGCAAAGAAAATGTAAATAAATAAGTAAATAAATAAATAAGTAAGTAAATAAAACAATTGAAAGTCCATGTAAGAATATCAACAGATATCTCTGGCCAGAATGAAACTGTGTAATGTTGAACGAAGCAGCAGTCCAGAGTGGGGTGGGCAGAAAAGGAGAGGAGCAGAGAAGTGGAATAGGCTGCTGGATGCATTGGCAGAAAGCAGTGCAGGGGTTGTGACTTTGGAGGAGGTGATAGGGCAGAGGGGGTAGAAACTGTTGGGTGGATGGTGTGGGAAAAGGAGGTTACCATAGGTTGAGGCCAGGATGATTTCGGGAACGGAGAAAGTGTTGTACAGGTAACTTCCACCTGTGCAGTTCAGAAAAGCTGGTGGTGGAAGAGAGGAGCAAGATGGCCTGGGTTTTGAAGCAGCCACTGAAATCAAGCATGTTATGTTTGCCCACACGTTGTGCCACAGGGCAGCCCACTTTGCTCTTGGCCACAGTTTGGCGGTGGTCACTCATCCTGGTGGACAGATGGTTAGTACCCTTTTTTAGATTAGGGTCAGGAATTTGGCATCCTGTTGTGAAAGAAGATGAAACAACAGAAGAGCACCACAAGATACTTAAGTATGCACAGTAATCGTGAGAGTATTAGAGAACTGAGTAATAAAGTAGAGGAGCTTCTTACGTATCTGGAAAATTTAGAGGGCTCTGAAAAAGATAGATATACTGGGCCTATCTGAGTATCACATATTTACAGGGTTAGAAAAGTTAAATATAACAGTTTACACTCTAGCATCTTAATCATCTGTGCCTAATATGAGAAAAGGAGGAGTTGTTATGCATTTTAAGACAGAACAAAAGTTGAAAAACACTGAAACAATTAGATTTTGTAGCAGTCAGCACACAGAAGTATGAGCTTTTGAATTAATACTGAGAAATAGTTCACTTTGAATTGTTATTGTACACAGAACCCAAATGGACAATTTTGAACTGTTTATGAGGCATATGGATTCCGTACTGCATTATCTAGGAATGAAAAGTCTGGGTTGAAATACAAACAGTATTATGAAAAGGATAGATTGCTACTCATAGTAAAGATGACTTGTTGAATCAGAGACACATATGACAAGAAGACTGTTACATATAAGCTTTCAGAAAAGAGAAATCCACGCACATTCACATGAGCAATCATACCTCGCACGCACAACTGCTACCTCTATCCAGTTATGAATGTTTCACTCTTAAAATTTGTTATAAATAATCTGCTGCAGTTCAAAAGTCACAATGATGTACGCAAGTATTATACCAGAAGAAAAAAAAATCTGTTATCATTTACTCAATGATTTAAAATGTTTGGCAGGCAGCAAAGTAAAATTTCAAAAATAACTGCAAAAGTTTATCCTTGACAACTCCTTCAATACCAAAGAAGAATTTCTGTTTTTGTTATGTACAACAAATATGGTGGTAGGAATTACTAACTCATAATTGTATTAAAACATAAAAAAGTTGTAAACAGTCAGCACATAGCCATATTTCCATATGAATGTGTAATGTATATGTGAAATGACTCATTCCACATCATCACAATTCATCGTGCAAATGATCCATGGATCATGGAACATGAAACTTACTAACTAATGTATTGTAGTTATTCTGCAGCTATGCCTTCCATGAAGATTCATCTTAAGAAAAAGACCTGATATGAATAATGGAAAAAAAGTTGCACCAAATAATTCAAGGCTATTTTTTCCCTTTTTATGCGTGTAATCACATTCTATACCAGGGTTTAGCCTACTTCTCACTGTGCCCTGAAATAAGAAATAGCCTCCCTACTATCATCCTCATCCTCCCCCCCCCCCCTCCGACAGTGGTATTCTGCCACCTGCTTAACCTATGTGATATACTTGTCCATCCGTATTCCACCCCTGTTCCCAATTCTTTGTCTCATGGGAGATATCCTTGCAATAGATCTAGATGCAAGACTTGTCCCATACATGCTCCCACTACCACCTGCTCCAGTCCTGTCACAGTCATCTACATCTACAGACATGTTTCACAAGTTATGATGCATGGCATCGTATGGGGCATGGCACTCCTGTTCCTGTTCCTGTCAAAATAGAAGGAATGAAAATTGGACTGTCTATGTGTCTCCTGTCTTCTCTTTGTGGTCCTACCTGAGCAAAGGCAGGGGCACCTGTGAAAGCAGCCATGTGCTCTAACAACTTAGTTGCAACCACTGCCACGTTTTACACGGGCATGACAACTACCAGCTGTATGTCTGCATAACTGGCCACCACCAAACTTTGGCCAAGAGACAGCTGGACCACTCCATTGCTGAGCACATTGCCCACCATCATGTGTTTGACTTCAATTGCTGCTTCACTGCCTGTGCCACCTGTATTCTCCCCATCAATACCAACCTTTCCCATATTGTGGAAGTGGGAACTGTCCCTGCAACATATCCTTCATTTCCATAATGCCAGCCTCAAGTTTTGCTCGTCGCTGTCTTCCACCTGACTCTATCCTCTTTCCTACTCTCACTCCAGCCTCACATACACCTTCTATACCCCAATGTAAACCACAAGTCTCTTTCTCGTTCTCTGCTTTTCTCTTCTACCTCTTTTATCCCCAAAGTACAGCCTCCTATTGCATTCTAGTAGCTGACCACTGCAAGCACGTGCACGCCCCCCCCCCCCCACCCCACAGAGAGAGAGAGAGAGAGAGAGAGAGAGAGAGAGAGAGAGAGAGAGAGAACACACTATCATCTTCCCTCAGCTCTGCCCTGCCCTGCAACCCCTCGCTCTCTCTGTTCCACGCCACCCCTACAGACCCACTACTCACTAAAGAAAAGATTACTGCCCCTTGGCCCAACCACAGTCAGTCTCAGTGCCTGGAGATGACAGAGGCCATGTGTGTACAAGTTGTGCTTGTGTGAGAGCTTTGCTCTGTCTACATCTGATGAAGAACTAAGTCAAATGGCTGAATAATATCTAACTGTCTTCCTAAATGAATCTGTCTGGCACTTAATGCTTTCTCTGTTGTTGTGTTCTTTAGTCCAGAGACTGATTTGATGCAGCTCTCCATGCTACTCTATCCTGTGCAAGCCTCTTCATCTCCGAATAACTGTTCCAACCTACATCCTTCTCAATCTGATTAGTGTATTCATCTTTTGGTCTCCCTCTAAGATTTTTACCCTCCAATACTAAATTGGTGATCACCTCAGAATACGTCCTACCAAATGATCTCTTATTATAGTCAGGTTCTGCCACAAATGCGTCTTCTCCCCAATTCTGTTCAGTATCTCCTCATTAGTTACGTGATCTATGCATCTAATCTTCATCATTCTTCTGTAGCACCACATTTCAAAAGCTTCTATTCTCTTCTTGTCTACACTGTTTATCATCCATGTTTCACTTCCATAAATTGCTACACTACATACAAATACTTTCAGGAAAGACTTTCTGACACTTAAATCTATACCTGATGTTAACAAATTTCTCTTCTTCAGAAATGCTTTCCTTGCCATAGTTACTCTACATTTTATATTCTCTCCACTTCAACCATCATCAGTTATTTTGCTCCCCAGACAGCAAAACTCATTTACTACTTTAAGTGCTTCATTTCCTAATTTAATTCCCTCAGCATCACCTGATTCAATTCGACTACATTCCACTATCATCGTTTTGCTTTTGTTGATGTTCATCTTATATGCTCCTTTCAAGACACTGTCCATTTTGTTCAGCTACTCTTCCAGGGTCCTTTGCTGTCTCTGACAGAATTACAATGTCGTCAGCAATCATCAATTTTTTTATTTCTTCTCCATGGATTTCAATTTCTCCAAATTTTTCTTTTGTTTCCTTTACAGCCTGCTCAATATACAGACTGAATAACATTGGGGATAGGCTACAACCCTGTCTCACTACCTTCTCAGCCACTTTCTTCCTTTAATGCCCCTTGACTCTTATAATTGCCATCTGACTTCAGTACAAACTGTAAATAGCCTTTTGCTCCCTCTTGTTTTACACTTGCCACCTTCAGAATTTGAAAGAGAGTATTCCAGTCAACATTGTCAAACGCAATAATATTGTATAACAAAAGCAAACCGGTGCTTTTCATTTATTGTCAAAAGCTTTTTCTAAGTCTGAAGATGCTAGAAACATAGGTTTGCCTTTCCTTAACCTATCTTCCAAGATAAGTCATAGGGTTTCTACTGCCTCATGTGTTCCAACATTTCTAGATTCCAAACTGATCATCTCCTAGGTCAGCTTCTACCAGTTTTTCCATTTGTTTGTAAAGATTTCGTGTTAGTATTATGCAACCATGACTTATTAAACTGATTGTTGGTAATTTTCACACCTGTTAGCACCTGCTTTCTTTGGCATTGGAATTATTATATTCTTCTTGAAGTCTGAAGTCTGAGGGTATTTTGCTCACCAGGTGAGAGTTTCATTATGATTGTCTCTCCCAAAGATATCAGTAGTTCTAATGGAATGCTGTCTACTTCTGGGACCTTGTTTCGACTTAGGCCTTTCAGCGCTCTGTCAAATTCCTCATGCAGTATCTTATCTTCCATTTCATCTTCATCCACGTCCACTTCCATTTCCATGATATTGCTCTCAAGTGCATCACCCTTGTGTATACCCTCTATATACTCTTTCCATTTTCCCTTCTTTGCTTAGGACTGGGTTTCCATCTGAGCTCTTGATATCCATACAGGCAGTTCTCTTTTCTTCAAAGATCTCTTTAATTTTCCTGTAGGCAGTATCTATCTTACCCCTAGTGATACATGCTTCTACATCCATACATTTGTTTTCTAGCCATCCTTGCTTAGCCATTTTGCACTTCCTGCCAATCTCATTTTTGAGACGATTGTATTCCTTTTCAGCTGGCCGGAGTGGCCGAGCGATTCTAGGCGCTACAGTCTGGAACCCCACGAACGCTATGGTCACAGGTTCAAATCCTGCCTCGGGCATGGATGTGTGTGATGCCCTTAGGTTAGTTAGGTTTAAGTACCGTATTTACTCGAATCTAAGCCGCACCTGAAAAATGAGACTCGAAATCAAGGAAAAACATTTTTCCCGAATATAAGCCGCACCAGAAATTTGAGACTCAAAATTCAAGGGGAGAGAAAAGCTTTAGGCATAGAGTTGGGCATATTGACAAACATCCCAAACAGTCTTGCCAGTCGGATTTTCATAGTACATTGAAATGCTGCTACATTCGAAGATGAACAATACAGAATTTGTATTTACTTCGTTGGATAATGTATGAAAATGCAGTGGTCGAAACTCGGGGCGGAGGAAAAAGCTCGTCTTCCACTTTTTTTTTAAAATTTACTTACTGACACAGAGGTTTTGGCGCCAGTATTTATCTTTGTGCCTGCAAAGCATGCCTGTGTAGCGCTACATATATTCGAGGGCAGAAGTTAGTTGTGGCGGCACCTACCAACATTTTTCAGAACTTCCGTTTGCTTTGCACTCGATTCTAAGCCGCAGGCGGTTTTTTTGATTACAAACACTGGAAAAAAAGTGCGGCTTAGATTCGAGTAAATACGGTAGTTCTAAGTTCTAGGGGACTGATGACCTCAGAAGTTAAGTCCCATAGTGCTCAGAGCCATTTGAACCATTCCTTTTCACCTGCTTCATTTACTGCATTTTTATATTTTCTCCTTTTATCTGTTAAATTCAGTATCTCTTCTATTACCCACAGAATTCTACTAGCCCTCGTCTTTTTACCTACTTGGTCTTCTGGTGTCTTCACTATTTCATCTCTTAAAACTATCCATTCTTCTTTTACTGTATTTCTTTCCCCTGTTCTTGTCAACTGTTCCCTAACACTCTCTCTGAAACACTCTACAACCTCTGGTTCTTTCAGTTTATCCATATCCCATCATCTCTTTTAAGTCCTACCTTTTTGCAGTTTCTTCAGTTTTAATCTACAGTTCATAACCAATAAATTGTGGTCTGAACCCACATCTGCCCCTGGAAATATCTTACAGTTTAAAACTTGGTTACTAAATCTCTGTCATACCATTATATAATTTATCTGAAACCTTTCAGTGCGTCCAGGCTTCTTCCACATATACAACTTTCTTTCATAATTTTCAAACCAAGTATTAGCTATGATTAACTTACGCTCTATGCAAAATTCTACCAGGCGGCTTCCTCTTTCATTCCTTACCCCCAGTCTGTATTCACCTACTATTTTTTCTTCTCTCCATTTTCCTACAGTTGAATTCCAGTCCCCAATGCCTATTAAATTTTTGTCACTGTTAACTATCTGAATAATTTCTTTTATAGCATCATACATTTTTCCAATCTCTTTATCATCTGTGGAGCTAGTTGGCACATAAACGTGTACTGCTGTGGTAGGCATGGGCGTTGTGTCTATCTTGGCTACAATGTGTGTTCACTATGGTGTTTGTAGTAGCTTATCCATGTTCCTATATTTTTTTCCCTTTATTTCACCTACTCCTGCATTACTGTTATTTGATTTTGTATTTATGACCCTGTATTCACCTAACCGGAAGTCTTGTTCCTCCTGCCACCAAAATTCACTAATTCCCACTATATCTAGGTTTAATCTATCCATTTCCATTTTTAAATTTTCTAACCTGCCTCCTGATTAAGGGATCTGACATCCCATGTTCCAATCTCTAGAATGGCAGTTTTGTTTCTCTGAATAACAACGTCCTCCTGAGTAGTCTCCATCCGGAGATCCAAATGGGGGACTATTTTACCTTTGGAATATTTTACCCAAGAAGACGCCATCATCATTTAACCATGCAGTAATGCTGCATTCCCTCGGGAAAAATTACGGCTGGAGTTTCCCCTCGCTTTCAGCCATTTGCAGTATCAGCACAGCAAAACCGTTTTAGTTGATGTTACTAGGCCAGGTCAGCCAGTCATCCAGATTGTTGCCCCTGCAACTACTGGAAAGGCTGCTGCCACTCTCCAGGAACCACATGTTTGTGTGGCCTCTCAAGAGATACCCCTCCATTGTGGTTGCACCTACGGTACGGCTATTTGTATTGCTGAGGCATGCAAGCCTCCGCTCCAACGGCAAGGTCCATGGTTCATGGAGGGATGCCTTCTCTTTGTCATTTAAACCATTATATTCGTATCATATTGTTGTTATATTGCATATACCTGTGAGTATGGTAATATTCCAGGTACACCCAGAAGGAATTTCTTAATCTGGTTTGTTCTTTCCTGTAGCTCCATTTGAATATTCAACAAAATACTTCATCTAGTGCTTCTCATGCTGCTCTTTGAGTGATGGTACCTTCATGTTACATGAATTTCCCACGTGATACATTAGTAATATCATCTAATGCTGTATACTTGATACTGTAATCTGAACTATTTTCTGTTACTAAGTAATTAAACAATATCTTTCTTGTTTAACCAAAATGTTTAGATCATGGGTAAGATTGATGATGCTGCATTTGACTTAAGACTGGTTCCCTGGTGTTCACTACCCAAGGAAATTTCTCCCAGTAATACACTTCTCATAACGGTACCCACCAGCGGATCTTTGAGAATTTCTTGCATTCCTTCACTTGAACTGTCAGATAATAACTTATCTCACTGGATTTCCTGTGTTGTTGTTTTTTATTTTCATCTCCAAAATGCTGTAAGTGTTACACACATCAAGAGTGGAGGTAGCAGGCTTCATATGGAATGAGAGGAATAGGAGAGCCACTAAACTGCTGTGGCAAGTACAAGGGTGTCAAATGAAAACCTTAAATTTGTAATAACAAATCGAAATTTCATGCCGGTATCCTGTAAGTTGGTAAGCTTGCTACAAACAGCGTGCAGAATGGCCTGTAGGTGGCAGCATAGTGTAGATGCATACATACCATCGCAGTATCAGTATAAAGATAGCCGCCCCACTTGTGACTTGCAACAGGGAAGAACACCGTTCTGTTATTCAGTTTTTGCGTAGTGAAGGTGTGAAACCTACTGAAATTCATCGACGAATGAAGGTTCAATACGGTGATGCATGTTTGTCACAGCAGCCAGTCTACGAATGGAGTAGGAATATTGCAAATGGTGTGACTTCAGTGGAATATGCTCCATGTCCAGGTCAGGCACAACGAGTTGTGACTCCACAGAACATTGCAGCAGTTGAAGCCATAGTGAAGGAAAACAGCTGAGTGACACTGAATGACATTGCAGCATGTTTACAGGTTAGTCCTGGGTCAGCACACCACATTGTGCATGATGTGCTCCAGTTTCACAAAGTGTCTGCAAGATGGGTGCCACGGCAGCTGACTCCTGAAATGAGAGAACGACATGTTGATGCTTGTGAAGAACTTCTTCAGTCCTTTGAACGAGAAGGTGATGGCTTCCTTGCAAGAATCGTTACTAGGGACAAAACCTGGGTTCACTTCCACCAACCAGAAATGAAGACAGCGAGCAAGGAATGGCCCCATGGCTCATCACAAAAGCCAAAGAAGTTTCGAACAGAACCATCAGCAGGGAAGGTTATGCTCACTCTCTTTTGGGACAAAAAAGCCATCATTTTTTAGCATGACATGCCTAGAGGGACCTCTGTCACCAGTGCATCATACACAGATCTCCTGAAAAATCATCTGCAGCCTGCAATCAAATCAAAGCGACGTGGATTGCTGTCAGCAGGTGTCCTTTGGCAACATGACAGTGCAAGGCCCCACTCTGCCCGTACAACAGTTGCAACAATCCCAGACCTGCATTTTGAGTGTCTTCCTCATCCAACATACTCACCAGACCTTGCCCCAAGTGATTTCCATATGTTTGGACCACTCAAAGACGTAATGGGAGGAAGGAAGTTCTGTTCTGATGAAGAGGTACACCACACAGTGCATGAGGGGTTGCGCAGACTACCAAAAGAATTTTTTTCTAAAGGAATTTATGCACTTTGTAAGCACTGGAGGACTTGCATAGAGCATGGGGGAGATTATGTTGAGAAGTGATACAGCTTTGTACCACTTCTGAACAATAAATAATATTTAAAAAATATTTAAGGTTTTCATTTGACTCACCCTCGTACATGTAACAGTGCCATTGGTAAAGAGGTAGTTGAACCTGTAATTCATGAAAATGTTGAGCATTATGGTATGCGTAAATAAGTTACAAAAATTTAAAAAACCAAACTGGGGTCTGCAAGTGTTGTCACCAGTCAGGAGGCAAAGAGGAAAAATTTCTCATTTGGAAAATTCAATTGAGGAAGCTGTTAAATTACAAGGAGATAGAATGACTGCTCCATGCCTAACAGCATGAGGTAAAAATCCTAGCACTGGTATTGGAAACAGAAAATGTCCAAGATTGAGAGGGACACACCTATTGCAGGTACATGTCCCCAACTTTCCACTTGAGTGACCTGCCCCTCCTTTTTAGTTTTTACCAATGAACTATTCCTTTACTCCTTGAAGAAATAACATATAAGTTCCAAACAAGGATCAGTATTTCCTATTTAAAGTGTTCTGCCCAGTTGTCATACGAATTTTACCATCTAATGGTAAATACTAACGAGTCATTTGATATCCATGTAATTTGAAAGTTCTGACTTATGTGACCAAAGGTTGATCAAAAATCAGTCACTGGCTTCCAGCTGCCCAACTGACTGAAACTAGCATCTTTGTGTAACATCCATAGGCCACAGCAGTATAGATTACATGACTTAGCCTATTTACTGTGTTAATTAAAACAGTTACAGAACATATGGCAACATATAATTATAAAACTTGAAGCTACTGGCAGGATGTTGCCCTTTTACACAGTGATTTTCTTCTCCTACTCTGCACATCCAACTTTAGTCTTCAAATGGACTTCAAATCAGTACACAATTTGAGTAACTGTAGTATTTCTGCTCTCCCCGACACTCATTCTATTTCAGTGTAACTTAGTCTTGCCTAACAGTGCACATGAAATTATGACTTTCAGTAATTTCTTAATTTCATACAAGCAAGGAATAAAGCAATCACCATGGCATTTAAATTACTTTTTAATCACACTTTAGCAGTAAGGGAAAAAGTATTTGTACAAATGTAAAAAAGCACATCAAGATTGGAAGTTTTCAAATATTATGTAATCATTAAAGGAACACATGATTATTAGAAGATTCATAACACTGTTTGGAATAAAGCAGCAGCACAAATTTTGGCTGAAGATGTGGGCATAAATGCAAATCATTGTTAACGATGTCTGAACAAACTTTTAGTTATGAAGATAATGTTTACACATAAGGTCATTGTGCTCCATATACAATCATTCATTATTGGGTGTTCCACAGTAATTATGTATGAAAATGCTTAATCCAAGGATACAAGAAAGTACTCAACAAAAACTTTGATTATCAGTAATAAATTTCTGTTAGCGTGACAAGAGATTTGCACAGAAGATCACAAGAGAATTCACCATAACCAGAAGTAACTGAAAAGAGAAACTAGTCATGCATGAAACAGGTGATATATCCTTTGAAGTTTCCGCTACCTACATAGTGAAAGCACAGAGTTGTAAAGATTCTCTTCAAACATTTTAGACTGTGTGACAAAGACCAACAACATTTAAAAGCAATCCTGCACCAATAAAGAAAGTAGAAAACAATGTGTGGCTCCAGGAAATCAGGGGCTGCATGTTTTCAGTAACTCTACAGACATAAAATAGTGAATGTAGAAAACTGGCAGACAAAAATAGCAACTGGTTTGTACAAACAGGATAGAAAAGAAATGTGTATATGGTGAAGCCAAAGAAAATTGTTTTACCCTGTTGCCTGTCAAGCAGGCACAAAATATTTTTGAAGAAACAGATGATGATGAAACACTTACACAACTCAGAGAGATGATGTCAAGATAATCATCACAATGGCTTCTCTCTTGCACAAATCTTCCTTATGCTGTTAGCTGCAAGGGATCACAGATTTGCTACTGCCCTGTATTGAAAAAACACTGACTTTTCAATGCCAAATGGTGGTTCTGTCTTCACAATATTTACTAAGCTAACTCACTAGTTAGACATTAATTTATTAAAACGCCAATTTAAAATAGTAAGTATAGGAAGTACATAATGTGAATAGCATTTTTTCTGTTTGCTGATAAGTAAAACAAAATGCCTTATCAGGGAACTGTATATTTATCAGCATCTTTTGCAACTTTAGTGTGTTCACTGTTTTACATAGTTCATATAAAACATGTGACATACAAAATATATTATACTATAGAATGTGATCACAGATATTAATCAGTAAATACAATGAATTAATAACTTTACAACATTAAAAATATTGCCCCACAATATATTTAGGTTATTAGTTCCCAATATTAAGCTTAATGATTCAGTTAACATAAACATAATGTAATTGGATACATAAGAAAGTCCTCTCATGAAGTGGCAGCAGAAGAACATACATATAGAAGGTATTAAAGTTTGCAACCTTTCAGAGCCAGTGCTTCTTCTTCTGATGGAAAGGCTGAAGGGGAAGGGAGAGCGGTGAAGAAAAAGGACTTGTGAGGTTTAGGAAAAGGGATAGAGTCTGGAAAAGTCACTCAGAAGCTTGGGTCAGGAGAAACTTACCAGATGGAATGAGAAGACTAATTGCTGGGGACTGCACTAGATGAGACTTGAAAACCTAAGAGCTAAAAGGTGGGAGACAGGGTAATACACAACACAGAGATTACTGCCAAAATATTGTGAATGAATTAATAAGAGTGAAAAGCTAAGTGCATTATGATGTTGGTTCTCACCACTGACATGGCCTTAATTTAGGTTAATTTCTTCAGTCTCAGCATTTCTTCACAGTAACTATTCTTCCCTTCATTCCCTTTTAGTTACCTGCATTTTTCATTTTCTGAGCTCTCCATTTTCTGACCCCTCCATTTTTCACCGCCCCCTCTATCATATAGAGCGGGCGGTGAAAAATGGAGGGGGCAGAAAATGGAGAGCTCAGAAAATGAAAAATGCAGGTAACTAAAAGGGAATGAAGGGAAGAATAGTTACTGTGAAGAAATGCTGAGACTGAAGAAATTAACCTAAATTAAGGCCATGTCGGTGGTGAGAACCAACATCATGATGTAACACCAGTTTCCACCTGTAGAGTTCCGAGAAACTGGTGTGTAGGGAAGCACCTAGATGGCATCTGGTAAAACCCAATGCCATTGTCAACAAACCATCCCTCCTTCTCATCCCATCCGGTGTCCGCCCCGGTAGCTGAGTGGTCAGCGTGACAGACTGTCAATCCTAAGGGCCCGGGTTCGATTCCCGGCTGGGTCGGAGATTTTCTCCGCTCAGGGACTGGGTGTTGTGTTGTCCTAATCATCATCATTTCATCCCCATCGACGCGCAGGTCGCCGAAGTGGCGTCAAATCGAAAGACCTGCACCAGGCGAACTGTCTACCCAATGGGAGGCCCTAACCACAGGACATTTCCATTTATATCCCATCCGGTAAGTCTCCCCTGACCTGGGGTTATTGGTGACTGGGGGCTTTTCTGGACTCTACCTCTTTTCCTAAATCGCAACAGTCCTTTTGCTTCAGCCCCTTTCCTTTCCCTTCAAACCTTTCTACCAGAAGAAGGAACCACTGGCTATGAAAGCTTGAAAACTTTAATACCTTTTATATTGTGATTTCCACAGCTTGGTGAGTATATTTTTTTATCTATACATATGGTTATAATAGAAGGAAACATTCCACAAAGGAAAAATATACCTAAAAACAAAGATGATGTGACTTACCAAATGAAAGTGCTGGCAGGTCGACAGACACACAAACGAACACAAACATACACACAAAATTCAAGCTTTCGCAACAAACTGTTGCCTCATCAGGAAAGAGGGAAGGAGAGAGAAAGAGAGACAGACAGAGAAAGACATCCTTTTGTCTTTCTCTCTCCTTCCCTCTTTCCTGATGAGGCAACAGTTTGTTGCGAAAGCTTGAATTTTGTGTGTATGTTTGCGTTCGTTTGTGTGTCTGTCGACCTGACAGCACTTTCATTTGGTAAGTCACATCATCTTTGTTTTTAGGTATATTTTTATCTATACAGTTACATTACATTTTCATAATTTGATTATTTAAGTTAACATGAACAGTTAGAACATAGTAACAATGTTTACTATTATGGCACATAAAATTTGTGTTTTTACCACTGAAATTAATTTCTTTTACCTTGGCATTATGCGGCTATTATTACCCGAAACATTTGTTAGTTCTGAAAAAATTATTAAATGCTATACTTTTGATCACATGTTATGTACATATTTTATAGTATGAATACGGCAACCAATAGAAACTGTGTTCATTTAATATTGATACTTAAGTAAGGTATGTCATTGAAAATGTGACTCAGCTAAATCCACCAATTCTGTTAATCATTATTTCATTACCAAACTGAAATTACAACTGTAATTCACTCATAAGTATTTATGAACAAAATAAGAAATTTTCTAGATTTAAATGTGATGAATTTAGCCTCTCAGTTGTGTAATGTGTGTGAATTCCTAAGGGACCAAACTGCCAAGGCCATCGATCCCTATCGGCCGAGTAATGCTGCTACATTCGCATGCTGCTACATTTGCCTAACGTCCACAAGTTCTCTGCTCATCTCACCAGAAGTTAAGTTACTTTCTACTAATTATTAATTGGTGTAGCGGAATTGTTTGTAGTGTAATTTGTATTGTTTGTATTTGTGTTGTTTGTTTGTAGTGTAAGTTGTATTGTTTAATCTGCCGTCATGTGTGACAAATATGGATGTTGTTGAAGCTTAGTGAGCACAGGAGTGAAATGTCAGGATTGTGGGTTGGCGTTTCAATGGGGTAATTTTGGCGGGGAAGCTGTTATAGTGGCAAATGAGGCTCACCAATGGAGTTGTAGATTATGTAGCCATGACAAGAAAATTGTGGAACATGGAAAAAGATTTGTGCCCTTCAGGCTGAACTAGAAATGGTGTACTTCAAATTAGACAGGTTGAAGGGGGAAAGAGACAATGGGAGCTGTGCACAGGTAACAAGTCGCAGTCAGAAGGAGAAAACCCCAGAAATCACTCTTCAGATTCCAGTGAGCAATCAGTTTCATTTGTTACCTAAAGTAGAAGAGCCTCAAACAGTTTTTGGGCAAAGTATGGTGGAGTGGACTCGTACTAACAATTAATGCTAGGTCAGGAGTAAAGTCAAGCAGAACAAAAAAGAGTCCTGCTGTTAGGTAGCAGTCATGGGAGAGGTGTAGGCCAGTTGCTACAGCATAGGCTAGGAGTTGAGTACCAGGTCACAAGCATTGTGAAACCTAGGTTTAAGCTTAGTCAGGTTACAGAAAACCTAGGGGGCCTTGTGCAAAGATTTTGATGGTGAGGACCATGTTCATAAGTAGGAAGAGCAGGAAACAGCCTGACTAGCAATTCGGAATATAGTATTAGGTGTGGCCTGGATGTAATTGGAGCAGCAACAGCTCACACTCTTATTGGGTTTGTGGATGTTTTGCAGCACCATGACCAGCCCTGGGTTAATGCAGCCGTCAACCGTGTTAACAGAGAGCTGGGGGGGGGGGGGGTTTACTGTTGGCAGAAACTAGTTCTCACAGCTGTGCTGTGCCTATCGATGGAATTGGGAGGTGGGGTTACACTAGTCATGGCCTGCACCTGAAGAGGGGGGGGGGGGAAGGATAGATTAGTTGATCTTGCAGAAAATGTAAGGGGGGGGGGGCACAAGCACACAAGACAAAATACCTGTGGTTACTGGAGTCAGAGGGACACATTTTTTAGGTTAGAGTCAGGTTACAAACAGAGAGTATTAAAAGAGATTAAAATAGGAAAGTGCCATAATGTCCGTGTGTTTCATCACAACATTAGAGGATTTGAAAATAAGATAGATGAGCTTCTTGTATGCCTAGAAAATGGGGTAAATTCTGGAAGTATAGATGTTTTGTGTCTCTCTGAACACCATGTAACCACAGGGATAGAGAAGGTAAATTAAAGGGATTACAGATTAGCATCTTATTCATGTAGAGTTCACATGGAAAAAGGAGGAGTTGCTACTTACATAAAAATTGGACACAAAGTCAAAAATATTGAAACAAATAGTTTTTGTGTAGATCAGATCCTTGATGCATGTGCTTGTGAACTGCTACTGCAATATACTTCTATAGTAATTGTAACAATCTACATATCCTCTCAAGGTAACTTTCAGCTATTCATGAAAAATCTAGAGGCATTATTGAGCTACCTGTCAGATAAAAAGAAGCAGTTAGTGGTTTGTGGTGATTTTAATGTAGATTTCTTAAAATATATGGATAGGAAAAATGAGCTACAGTCTTTCTTTGGTTGTTTCAATCTAGTATCTGTTGTAAATTTTCCAACTCATGTGCAGTAGGATAGTAGGTCACTTATCGATAACATTTGCATAGACAGTGCTCAGGTAGAAATAATTAATGTGTACCCAGTTGTTAATGGCCTTTCTGACCATGATGCTCAGTTAATGGAAATAACACATATAGCACCTTACAGGCTTCAGGCAGGTTCATACAAGGCCATTACAAAGTCAAGTAAGCCATGGATTACTAAGGGAATTAAGATATCATGTAAGAGGAAGAGGGAAATATATGGACAGGCCAGAATAAGTCAGGATCCAATGTTACTTGCTTACTACAAATGATACTGTAATATTTTAAAGAAAGTCATTAAGAAGTCGAGAAGCTTATGTCTTCTGACAGAAATTAATAATGTCATTCCCCAGGACTTTAGAAATAGCACCAACATCCTCCACTGAAATTAAGGGAATTATAAATATACTGAAAAACAAGAGCTCACGAATTGTTGATGGAGTCTCTAACAGAATTTTGAAGTGTTGTTCCAATTTAATGAGTGGAGTCCTTAGTGATATATGTAGTGCTTCGCTGGCAGAGGGAATTTTTCCAGACAGATTGAAATATGCAATAGTCAAACCTCTTCATAAGAAAGGGGATTGAGTGACTTAAATAATTATAGACCAATCTCATTGCTGACTTCATTTCCTACAATATTCAAAAAAAGTTATGTATCAAGAGTAGTCTCACATTTAAGTGAAAATAATTTACACAGCATGTCACAGTTCGGATTACAGAAGGGTTACTCGACTGAGAATGGTATCTACACATTTACCCATCAAATAGTACAAGCTCTAAATAACACATTATTGCCAGTTGGTAATTTTTGTGAGCTTTTCAAGGCATTTGACTGTGTGGATCATGTCACACTCTTAGAAAAACTCAGGTTTTATGGAACTGAAGGCTATACACACAGCTGGTTTGAATCATACTTAATGAACAGAAAGCAAAAAGTTGTGCTGAATAACACAAATAATATTGGGAGGGTGGTAAATTCTAGTGAATGTGGAGTTATCACAAAGGGAGTCCCACAGGGTTCAATTTTCGATCCTCTGCTGTTCCTTACTCTTGTGAATCACCTCTCATGTAACATTCAGGAAGCAGAACTAGTACTTTTTGCAGATGACATGAGTACTGTAAGTCCCATTCCAGGAAAAGCAGCTAAAGATATTGTTAATGATGTCTTTCAAAGAATTATTAAGTGGTTCTCAGAAAATGGACTCTCCCTTAATTTTGAAAAAACTTGCTATATTCAGTTCTGTGCACCTAATAGAGTCATATTGACAATTGATGTAGCATATGAACAGGGCTCAGGTAACAGGGTAGATTTCTCCAAATTTCACATTGATGACAACTTGAAGTGGAAGAAGTATATTAATGAGCTTCTCAAACAATTAAGTTCAGCTTCAGTCCCTCTTCGTATAATCGCTAGTCTTGGTAATAAACAGATCAGCCTCCTAACGTACTTTGCATATTTCTACTCAATAATGTCTTATGGAGTAGTTTTCTGGGGTAACTCACCACTTAGACATAACGTATTGATCGCACAAAAGAGAGCAGTGAGAATAATTAGTGGTGTTAACCCAAGGACGTCATGTAGGCACCTTTTCAAGGAGTTAGGTATTTTAACTGCACTATAAGATTACATATATTTGCTAATGAAATTTGTTATAAATAATCCATCTCAATTCATGAAGAACAGTAATGTTCATGTGTACAACACTAGAGGGATACATGACCTTTCCTATCCATTATTGAAGCTGTCCGTTGCTCAAAAAGGAGTACATTATTCAGCAACAAAAATCTTTGATCATTTGCCCAACAACATAAACTGTCTGGCAGGTAGCAGAACAAGTTTTAAATCTAGCTTAAAATTAATTTTTTTTGAACAACTCCTATTCCATGGACGAGTTTCTGCCGCGCAAAAAAAAAAGGTACCTCTAAATGTAGCTGCATGTGTAGAACTAAAAATATATATATAATAGAAAGAAACATTCCACATGGGAAAAATATATTAAAAAACAAAGATGCTGTGACTTACTAAATGAGAAAGCGCTGGTAGATAGACACAATAAAAAACACACAAAAACACACACAAATTTCAAGCTTTCGCAATCCACGGTTGCTTCATCAGGAAAGAGGGAAGGAGAGGGAAAGACAAAAGGATGTGGGTTTTAAGGGAGAGGGTAAGGAGTCATTTCAATCCCAGGAGCAGATAGACTTACCTTAGAGGGAAAAAGGGACAGGTATACACTCGTGCACACACACACATATCCATCCGCACATATACAGACACAGGCAGACATATGTAAAGGCAAAGAGTAATCTGACTTGTTCCACATCATAGTGATAAAATAACCGTGAAAATGATCTATGGAACATGACATAACTAAACTAAATGCCTTGTCTTGTACATACAGTCTGGCGTGGGAACCACTTGAAACAGTGCTTTAGAAAACCAATAATTTTCACATGCAGCTGTTTCATGCAGTGAGTAATGGTTTGTCTTTCTCCACAATATGACATAGTCCTCAACTTTGGACAACAAAGGGAAGGAACAGCATATGCCACTGAAATTGTTCTAAGTTTTCCATAAACATTGTAGAGCGGCTTTGCAAAGTATATGTGTTGATGTACATCTATATATTAAAAACAAAGATTCCATGACTTACCAAACGGGAAAGCGCTGGTAGATAGGCACAATAAAAAAACACACACACACAAAATTTCGAGCTTTCGCAACCCACAGTTGCTTCGTTAGGAAAGAGGGAAGGAGAGGGAAAGATGAAAGGATGTGGGTTTTAAGGGAGAGGGCAAGGAGTCATTCCAATCCCAGGAGTGGAAAGACTTATCTTAGGGGGGAAAAAAGGACAGGTATACACTTGCGCGTGCACGCATGCGTGCACACACACACACGTGTGTGCGAGTGTACACCTGTCCTTTTTTTCCTGCAGAATATAGTGTGGAATAGAAAAAAGGAGATAACCACATATAAAAGCAGTCACAACAGAGTAAAAGGAGGATAATGAGGGCAGCTGGCAAAGAAGGTAGGTCAAGGGTCCCACAGACACAGCTTGCAGCAGAAGACATTCCAATCCAAACCATCCTACCTCCAACCCAAAGATAGGTTATGTGAGAATAAAAACCACTTTCACTGAGGAAACAGAGAACCAGCTCAACCACCCATGAGACATCTGCCAATATTAGAGGAAAAGAATCTAAGAAACCAGGCTTAGCATGGAGAGCCAGGATGTGGCATTTCACCAGGAACTGAGCTACTGTCTCTAAAGTTTTCCAAGATGGGGATGGTTCATTCCATAAAAGAAAACTGTGTGTTAATCTGATATAGCCAATGCAGACGTGACATAGGATGGTGGAATCCTTCCGCGAGGAACATAGGAAGGAATGCCGTGCAGCTGTAGTCTCTTTGATAGTGTTGAGTTGACTAGAGGGTGCAGTAGTTTACTAGAGGATGTTCCACTTCCAAGTTAAATGAGGTCCTATTTTCCCCATATAATTGCACTTGGGATCATGGAAGCTTGTTGGGAAAGTAATCACTACTGTAGTTCATTCTCTGTGATACCCGCATCACTTCAGACTCACAGAGGGACAACTGCGCACGCAATGCGACTCTGGTCAGAGGGGAGAAGAGTCATAAATAGCAGGTATCACAGGGTGACAAGAGCAGTATCGATCAACAGCTTGAAGGCTGCTCATAAAGTCATTACAAATTAGAACACGGTCAGGAATAGCCCATTTCATAAAACTTACTGTTCTGTTAACAACTACCAGCGCCGTCATAAAAACACTACACATTCCAGGCAACAAATGTTTTTTTCTGACTCGCAGGAGATGTAAAAGCATATCTCATCCTCTTCCATAAAATTTCAGGTGTGCAGCTGCATATATTCACCTTCTTCTTCTTCTTCTTCTTCTTCTAATATTTCAGTTGAATATTATCCATCCATCTTCAGAGTGAGCCGAGCTGACTGTGTCAGTCACCTCAGCTCACTCTGAAGATAGCTGGATGGTATTCAGCTGAAATATTAGAAGAAGTTGAATTTATGCGGCTGCATGCCAGAAATTTTGTGGAACAGTCTTTGTACCGTGAAAATAGGAAGATACATATCCCATCCTATCCACAGTTTTAGAGCTGTCAGAGTGAATGATGATGGCATCCTGATACTCCTAAAGAACTAAGAGGAACTGGTGCTGAAAGGTTATGGGGGCAACTAAGACATTAGGTACGTGAAAGAGATCAGTCCTATTTCGTGGTTTTGGTACTAAGCAAGGTGGGTGGGGGAGGGGGGGGGGTGTGGAGGAGGGAAATATTGGGAGTACATTCCAAAGAAGTTAGGCAGATGTCACAGCAGACACCCTTGAGGCACAATCCAACTGGTAATCCCACTTGGGGGCATGTGTCATGGGGTCAATGCTCCTGGTGTGCAGAAAGAATTTGTCTAGTTGGATGAGGAGAAAATTGTGGTGATTGCATAACTGAGCAAGAGTCGGAAATACTGGAAATGAAGAGGGGAAGATCTCTGCTTTGGCAAGGGTGCTGTACATAGCAACGGTTGGAACTTAAATAGTGGAAATTATTTATTCACAATAGATACAAAAGAGTTACATGTTTGGACCTGTTACTGTCCTTCAAAGTAGACACCAGCATTGTTAGAACCCATTGTCAGCGATGTGGAAGAAATAGTGTAACATTAGCAGAGCCTGTTCTCTTGATGGTGTGAGTGGAGCGTCCTACTGCCTGTCATCTCTCTGGAACAGTTCTGAAGCGAATGCCACGAAGTGGTTCCTTCATCTTCGGAATCAAATCAAAGTCACAAAGACTTCAGTCCGGGGAGTATGGTGGATGGTACAGTACTTCCTAGTCCCATTGACCAAACAGAGCAGCCACAGCTTGCGCTGTATGTTCCTACGCATTGTCATGCAAAATGATGGGTGGGTTGCACAGAAAGTGCCGCCACTTCTTTCGTAAAGCTGGTTGCTGGTGATGCTCCAAAAACGAACAGTAATACTGTGCATTGACGGTCTGCCATGGAGAAACATAATGCGTTAGGATAACACCATCACAGTCGTACACAAGAATCACCATAACTTTCACCAAACTGGGGCTCTGACGCACTTTAGACTTTTGTGGCAACCCATAATGACGCCATTCGTTGGATTGGCATTTTAGTTTTGGCTCATATGATGTGGCCCATGTCTCATCCAGTGTTACAAGACGGCATAAGAAAGCCTCTCCTTTGCACTCATAGTGCTTCAAGTGCACCTGAGCAGCGTCGTAACACATCCACTTCTGCATTTCTGTCAAGTCATGCCGAACCCATCAAGATGCAATTTTTTGCATGCCCAGGCGTTCCTTCAGGATGCAAAGCACAGTCATATGCGCTAATCCGGTTTTGTAGGCAAGCTCACAAATCGTATGGCGTCCACTAATGCGGCAACAGATTGCACATCTTCTTCAGAGACACTAGGATGACTTGCCCGATGCATATCTGCCACAGTTTGCGCCCTTTGTTGAGGGCTTTTACCCAATGTGCCACTGTTCTGTACGTAATGCCAATTCCACACACGCCTCTTGAAGACCTTGACACTGTCATGCTGTACGACCTCTGGCACATTCAATCTTGATCCAAATCTGTTGTTCCTGCTTCGAAAACATAGTGACACCATTATGTTAGACTGCTTGCTCACAAGTGACTGTGTTTCCCTAGATTGTGTGCATGCTGGTGATTTGGGACGGGCAAGTCCATTTGCTTGGAGGTAAGGCAGGTATGTCAACAATGTGAGCTATCAGCAGCAGTAGTAGCTTCCATTGTGTAGTGTCTCCACACCAGTGTTGCCACTATTTAAGTTCCAACCTATGTAGGATTAATTTGAAAGGTGCCAGTGGCCAGTCTTATTCCACGATTATTGGATTGGGTCCAATAATTTCAAAGGTGAAGTGCTGCTGAGCCATAAACCTGGCAGCCATAGTCCAATCAAGATGACATCAAGGCCCAGTAAATACAGAGGCAAGTAATGTGATCTACACTCCAACAGTTTTTGCAAAGAGTTAGTCTTTAGTTGATGAATATGGAGCAACCATGTCAGCTTTTTATCATATAGACGTCCCAAAAATTGGGACTGTGCAACAACAACAACCAAGTGCTGGGTACCCGAGTACAGTTTCCAGTCAGGGCGGACCATGCTACAACAGAAATTCATTACTTGCATTTTCGCAGGAGCGCATGGGAAAGGGTCCAAGTGGATGCCCCCCAATGGCACCTTGGAGCTGTCAATTAGCTAATGCTATAGATTGGGAGATATTACAAATACAAAAGTTTTGGAAATACAGTGTGGGGATGACCAGTGACCTGAAGGAGGCCCCAACCCCATTGATGACAATGAGAAAGAGTGTAACACTCACCACAGAGGCCTGCGGGATGCAATTCTCTGACTGATGTACCACATCTAACATAAAACAACTGGTGGAATAAAAAGTGACAAGTTAAAATTGTTAGGGAGCCCTGAAAACCCCCCATCATGGAGGGTAAGTAAAATGTGATGGCACCAAGCAGTGTTGTATGCCTTATGGAGGACAAAAGAGACTACAGTGAGGTGTTGGTGTTTAGAAAAGCTTGTTGTAGTGTTATTTACAATGTAACCAGATGGCTGGTTGTGGACTGTCCCTCCTGGAAACCACACTTACAGGGGGACAAACGGCCCCATGAATTGAGAACCAAGAGTAATTGTCAGGCTACAGTACTTCACGAAGTTTGCAGAGCACATTGGAGAGGCTAACTGGTTCATAGTTGTCAATGAATGTTGCATTTTTGCTCAGTTTAAGGATTGGGTTGATGATACTCTCTCATCTCTTTGAAGGGAAAACACCTAGCCAAATGCGGCTGAATCATTTGATTATAAATCAGTTCAGGCCTTAGGCCACAGTGCATGAAGAGTGAAGAGCCACAAGCAGTTCCCACTCAGTGAAAGGTCCATTATGTAATTTGGCATGATGGACGCGAGGTGGCACATAATGTGATGTCTTCAACTTGTCCTTTATGCATTAGATGTGAATGCTGTCACAAAGTACATCACAAGTTGTTCACCAAGGACTGACACATCAGTACAAGTATCATAATTAAGGAATAGACCCAGAAAAATTGTCGATATTTAGTGGCCCAGAAGACTACAGAACTTGACCCACACATGGGATTATGTATACATTCTCAAGGAGACAGTGCTTCAGCATTCCTTCTTATTGTTTTAATTAAATAATGGGCTTTAGCATGAAGTCACTTGAAAGTGGGGCAGGTGGTCTAAGATGAGACTTTGCAGGAGCATTCAATGAGCCTGAGTAGCTTTTACAATGTTTTTGGTCCATGTCACCAGTCAGCAGTAGAGGTGGCTTGTGGAAAAGGGAATAACAGTTCCAACAGCCCAAGTGATCAGAGGTGTTTCTGACAACATCATTAATGAAATCAGATAAAAAGGTGCAAAGGTGACAACACTGTTATACAACAGTCAAAACAGCCCAACATGGTAATCTGTCAGTCTGGAGGCAATAAGTGACAGCATCATCAGGAAGTGGTCACTGTCACAAAGACCACTGTGTGGCAACCATTGTAAAAAAGCCACAAGATCGGGGGACGAGGTTGTAAGGTCAACAGCTGGAAAGGTACCAAGGGCAGCACTGAAGAGGATAAAATACTGTCATTGAGGAGCAACAGATTAAGATCAGAATGAAGTTGGTCAATTAGAAGGCACATATCAGACAAAGTGGTACTTCTCCACAGCTGGTGGTGGTGGACATTGAAATCCCCAAATAGGAGAAATGAGATGGAGAGTTGTTGGATTAACATTGTAATCTCAGAGTAAATAAGCGCTCTGCTTGGACATAAATAAACATTACAAAAGGTGAATAATCGGGTTGTTTGCACTTGCACTGCTATTGCTTCTGATGTGCTACCAAGGATAATCCACTCCCTGACGACATCTGTGTGAACCAAGTTACAGACCCCTCCAAATGCTCTCTTGGACCCAGTACAATTCTGACAGAATGCATGGTGACCTTGAAGAGTTGGGGAAGGTCATCAGTGATGTGCATTTGTTGTAGAACAACAGAGATTGCAGAACAAAAGGAAATTAGTTGGTCTGGTGTGGGATAGTAGTAGCCACTGAACTTCCATTAGATCGTGTTGAGAGTGTCTTGGTTGAGTGTGAAGGGGCAGGAGAGTTCATGCACAGGATCACTGACTGTCACTGGTGGGGAAAGAACAACAACAAAAAATGTCAGTTCAGAGTCTGAGGGCACAAAGGGAATCTGGTGCCTTTGGGGTCAGTGGAGCAGCCTTCTTCCAACGTTTCTGCTTCTCCTCCTACTCTTTCAATGCTTTTAACAGTTAAGATTCTTGGGAGGGCTTACCCACTGCAGGTGCACACTAGGCAGTCCTGGGATCCACAGTTTATGGCTCTTTCGGCCACTGGCCTGCGTCGGGTCTCTGATAGGTAGATTTCTGAGGAGAACATTCCCGAAAGGGATGATGGAGGAGGATTCTGATTCTCTGGCTGGGGATGGGGAGTGCTCCCTGTACAGGGTGCTTCAGGAACTGTGAGAGGTTAGGGCCTGTCACCCCCATGGTCAAGTTTATTTGCAGAATGACTGGATGTCGAAAAAGAGGGATTAAATATAACACATCCTGCTGATGATCTAGCCACAATAGTGGCCAATGTTGATACCACTGAAACTAGACACAAATGATTATATTTCTTCTGAGCTTCAAAACGTGACAGGTAATCTATGACTGTCAGTTACTGGATAGTGCATTCCTTGAGAAGGTTAGCACACTTCAAGGGTCGTGGAAAGGTGGTGGTTGTTGCAATTGACACACATGCACTATGTGATCAAAAGTTTTCAGGCACTCCCAAAAAGATACGTTTTTCATATTAGGTGCATTGTGCTGCCACCTACTGCCAGGTACTCCATATCAGCGACCTCAGTAGTCATTAGACATCATGAGAGAGCAGAACGGGGCACTCCACGGAACTCATGGACTTCGAACGTAGTCAGGTGATTGGATGTCACTTGTGTCATTCGTCCACATGCAAGATTTCCACACTCCTAAATATCCCTAGGTACACTGTTTCTGATGTGACAGTGAAGTGGAAATGTGAGGGGACACATACAGCACAAAAGCGTACAGGCCGACCTTGTCTCCTAATCTGTTGACTGACAGACTGCCGACAGTTGGAGGAGGTCGTAATGTTTGTTAGGCAAACATCTATCCAGACCATCACACAAAAATTCCAAACTGCATCAGGATCCACTGCAAGTGCTATGACAGTTACACTGGAGGTGAGAAAACTTGGATTTCATGGTTGATTGGCAACTCACAAGCCACACAGCATGCCGGTAAATGCCAAATGACACCTCACTTGGTGTAAGGAGCTTGAACATTGGACGATTGAACAGTGAAAAAATGTTGTGTGGAGTGATGAATAATGGTACACAATGTGGTGATCCATTGGCAGAGAGTGGGTATGGAGAGTGCCCAGTGAACGTCATCTGCCAGCGTGTGTAGTGCCAACAGTAAAATTCGGAGGTGGTGGTGGTGTTATGGTAGGGTTGTGTTTTTCATGGCGGGGACTTGCACCCATTGTTGTTTTGTGTGGCACTATCACAGCACAGGTGTACTTGATGTTTTAAGCACCTTCTTGCATCCCACGTTTGAAGAGCAATTCGAGGATGGTGACTGCATCTTTCAACATGATCGAGCACCTGTTCATAATGCACACCCTATGACAGAGTGGTTACACGACAATAACATCCCTGTAATGGACTGGCCTGCACAGAGTCCTGACCTGAATCCTATAGAACACCTTTGGGATGTTTTGGAACACTGACTTAGTGCCACGCCTCACCAACCAACATCAATACCTCTCCTCAGTGCAGCATTACGTGAAGGATGGGCTGCCATCCTCCAAGAAACCTTCCAGCACCTGATTGAACATATGCCTGTGAGAGTGGAAGCCATCATCAAGGCTATGGGTGGGCCAACACCATACTGAATTCCAGCATTACTGATGGAGGGCACCATGAACTTTTAAGTCATTTTCAGCCAGGTGTCTTGATACCTTTGGTCACATAGTGGTATGGTAGTGAACATGTGTAATTATCTTTAAGTGGCTGGCCACATTCTCCATAAATCGGATCATATGGTCATATGCACACAGGAGAGACATATCCCCGCAGCACTAGCATTTAAAACACCACACCCAGGGGTGGGAAATGTAACTCCAGATTTCAGCAGTAACACATGATTTTTTTTTTTACATTTTCTGGAAATGAGCATATCTCTCCCCCCCCCCCCCCCCCCCCCACAATCAAGTTGTTGTTGAACATGCCTGTGTTAACCTTGCCTAGTGGAATTCAATGAACATAATGTAATAAGTGGATCTCTCACCTCTAAGTTTTCATGTAATTCTTTGTCTATCTGCAGGGTTAGGTCCCACAGAAAAATTAATCCCTATACCATGTTTAGGTACTTATGATGTGTGATGGTAACACGTAAATCATAAAATTGTTCAAAAGAGATTAACACCCATGAATGGGTAGGATATGCCACCTAAATTAAGATGATACCACTCTGTACGAGAGCTGACCAAATACAGGTAATGAACAAAGCTATCAGAACATCTAAAGCACAACACATTACCACACCTAACAGAGTACAGAAAATTGTTGACATCCAAAACAATTTCCAGTCATCTCATAATGGATAAATAGAAGTCCTGCATGGCTTTCAAGAAATCTTACACCATTCTTTCTGCAAAATAATTGCAAGTAATGATGATTGACTGGTTAGCGATCACACACCCTCTCTCCAAAGTACACCATAAAAGCTCACAAAACCAGCCCTGAACAATGCAAGCTGTGTGAACAGGGCCATGTCATCTTGGACCATAGCCTGACCAGTCTGGACCAACCAAAATGTTCATACAACCTTGAAGAGTGCTAATCCAAGGAATAATACATTATGGCTGCCAAACCACCACTGATCCCCTACCACATTAAATCCTTAGGATGTAAACTTGGCCGACAGTTGGAAACAGTGTGTAACAAGGCTCATCCAACCAAATGACCACCTTTCATTTCTCTGTAATCCAGTTTTCATGGCTTTGGCACCATGTTTCTCTGTTATGGGCATTTGCATCACTGATGAGTGGTTTTTGGAGCTCCAGCTCACCCGAAATCCCATCATGTTAGTGTGCCGACAGAGTTTGTGGGTGCAACATCCAGTTCTGCAATGATTTTTTGCAGCTGTTGTCCTTTTATTTTTTGACCTACTCCTCTTTGGTGACCGACAGTCGCAACCACTGAACATGCACTTTTGTTCACATTTTGATTTAGCGACAACGTTTTTTCTGCTTTCTCTGTATGCAGTATAAATCTCTGACATGGTGCATCTTGAAACACCAAACACTTTGGCTACCTTGATTACAGAAGCAACTACCATGTGAGCTTCAGTAATTTGCCCACATTCGCATTCACTTAGCTCCTATATAATGCACTCCCAACTACACATTGACACTATGTATTGAGGATATTGCTCAGGTGTTGTACTGGTATCTCAGGTCCAATGGCCTTTTCTGTGAAGAGTGATTTCAGTTGCTTTTCCATCCCTTCTTCACTTTGTCAATATCTATCAATTTGTTACTCATTCAGTGAGTAACAGATGGAAAAGATGTTTTGGCATTTTCTGCGTAATCCTCCATTTCAGTGCCATTATTGTCAGAGTGTCTTGACAGGTAGGTTTGAGTCAGAGGTTTCAGCTCTCTGAGACTGCAGACGTGTGTGCAAGTTGCATTTACGTGTGTGTGTGTGTGTGTGTGTGTGTGTGTGTGTGTGTGTGTGTGTGCGCTGCTGACAAAGGCGTTAATGGCTGAAAGCTATAATTGTGTGAATATTTTTGTTGTGCCTATTGCGACTCAGCGTCTCCGCTATATGATGAGAGATGGTGCTTGTGTGTGGTTGGCGAGAAGTTGCTGTACTGTTGTGTAATGTCATAATCTGAGTTTCAGATTAAAGTGTGCTGCATCATAACAAGAATTAAGTGCTCTATGTGCCTGTGACAAATTATTTTGTGTACATATTTTGAACAAAATACTTGAATATCCTCCTGCAAGCAGAGCAATACTGTAAGTTCTTGAGCCAACCAAGACATTGAAATACATACAATGAAGACAGTAAGTTAAGTAATGAAAATTACTAAATTAATTTTTATTGCAATCTTTGATTTATTAATTATTTAACCTGCATTCCTATTTTTTCTCAGGGCAGAACGTATTACATAAACTCAAGCAAAGACATTATTACCAAGACGTGCAATTAAAAAAAAAAGGTTACATATCAAAGGTACACAGGTATGAACCCCATAGTGGCAATCCAAAAATGTGCATCCAAAATGCTCACAGAATTATCTGAATCTACAGTTTAAGGCTTTCCTTCAGCTCCAAACAAGAGGACCACGATTGGTTCTGGGAACTATGCTCCGAAACGCTAGCTCTGCTTTTACCCTGCAAGCGAGGCTAGTTGTCTTCCACGAAGTAGCCAGCCATCTGTAGTGCACTTAATCACTCCAAGCAGAGTCTCCACCACATCTCTGAAGACCCAACGCCCCCCCCTCCCCCCCCACTCCTGGCTAACAAACCGAGTTGAACTGATATCTTTTTCTGACCTGCCCACTATTTCGCTGAAGGGCTCTGTCACCTGCCTAACTTTGGAGCTCCCAATTACAAGCAATCCCACCCTCTGGACTTGTCCAGACCACTCAGGAAGATAGACCACAGTCCCAACTGTCTTCTGCTGGCTCATATGTACTTTCAGCAGCAAGCAATATCTGAAACTTGTTCTTAAGAAGTAAGGGAACAGCTGTGCAGCTAGTACCCATTTTCGCTTTCCACCAGAGATTTGCAGCTTCACCACTGTTCGCAGCTTGCTGTCAGTTAATTGTCGACTGGCTGGAACTTGTGAATCGGAAGGCATCAATGATCTTACCACTGCGGCCCCAGGCAGCAGCCTACAACCTGTCAACTGTGACCAACACAGCTTCCAACTATTTATGGACAGTGATTAATTGCCTCTGCATCTCTACACAAGAAGCGTAGTCCCTATCCATCCTTAATTTTTGTGTGCATCCCAAGTACCGTATTTACCCGAATCTAAGCCGCACTCGAATCTAAGCCGCACCTGAAAAATGAGACTCGAAACAAAGGAAAAAAAGATTTCCCGAATCTAAGCCACACCTGAAATTTGAGACTCGAAATTCAAAGGGAGAGAAAAGTTTTAGGCCGCACCTCCAAATCGAAACAAAGTTGGTCCATTGTAATATGAGACACAATTTAGGTCGAATGAATGACGATACAGTTACAGTAGTTTGGTTCGAGTCGTAAGCTTTACCAGGTAGCCATTGCTATGCGCTCCGTCCGTATTTATACGGGTACCCTTCCTTTTTCACGTGCTTCGTCTGGTTTGAATCGATTGCTTATTTTGTTTGATCTGATAAGTGCCATTTTCTCTGTTATAGGTGTTTACGTCACTCTAAGCTGAAAATGCATCACTGTACTGTGTCATGCATTGTTTGTCGCATTCTGATAGTGCGTGTTTATGGCCTGTCGCCGTTCGCAGCATGGCTTGCTTTTGTGCACGCTACCGCCGCTTACAGCTAAAAAGAGGCGAATCGTCTAATTAGCGAAGCAATGTCAAGAGACTGCTATTTGTTGTTTACTTACACTGCTGCTTTCTTTGAGAATGATCAACAAGAACCAAATAATAGGCTGCGTATGATAGAACATGTTTAGAACGAGAGTTAGGCGAAAATTTTTCTCCGTTTGAAAATCTTTGCGGCTGCTTCTTTAGTACATCAAATTCTTCACAGAAATTAGAGTCATCTTAGATTTAAAAATCTAGTCAGTTGCCGTGGTTCATTTCTGACTGTATCACTATTAGGCTAAGAATAATACGAATATAAACATGACACGATAAGTGTATTCTTCCGCGTTTGCTGTTGTCTCACTCTAGTTTCGTAGTTTGTTAGGCAGACAGGATTTAAATGAGATAGCAACAAACACGGAAGAACACATGGCAAAATGTTTATATTCCTATTATTCTTATGGTGAATGGTGAAGAGAATACTGCTTGTGATTCACATTTCATCATGTTACTATTAGCAACCATCTCTTCTCACAGGTAGGAAAAAATTCAGAACGTAGAGTTGGCCATATTGAAAAACATCCCAAACAGTCTTGCCAGTCGGATTTTCGTAGTACATTGAAATTCTAATACATTCGAAGATGAACAATACGGAATTTGTATTTACTTCGTTGGATAATGTACGAAAATGCAGTGGTTGAAACTCGGGGCGGAGAAAAAAAGCTCGTCTTCCACCTTTTTTTTTAAATTTATTTACTGACGCATAGGTTTTGGCGCCAGTATTTATCTTTGTGCCTACAGAGCATGTCTGTGTAGCGCTACATATATTCGAGGGCAGAAGTTAGTTGTGGCGGCACCTACCAACATTTTTCAGAACTTCCGCTTGCTTTGCACTCGATTCTAAGCCGCAGGCGGTTTTTTGGATTACAAAAACCGGAAAAAAAGTGCGGCTTAGATTCGAGTAAATACGGTAATGTAACACTAACCAAAGAAGTTGATGTGTGTAATCTAAGATCTGCTGTTACACTACTTCTAGTTTATACTATACTCCATGATTCTGCCTGCTCCAAATGACGGCTCTCTCATGGGTGCCACCCAGCCAGAGCAAAGCCCTCCATGTATGATGGCCAGTGCCTGGAGTCCTGGTGCCCCCAGACAGACAAGCACCTACTGCTCAACATATGCAGGGAGGTGAAAGCTTGGGAGTAACTAAGTAATTGGGGTTTGATAAAATGTGGAAGTCTTTGAAAAATGGGCCATGGAAAGAGGGAGAGGGAGAGGCAGAGGCAGAGGCAGAACATGAGTTGGTCAGTTGTTGTGCTGTTTTCGATTCCTGAACACACAATTCCTTGTGGTGGCTTTGAATAATATTTCTGTGGCATTGATTGAAGTATAAAATGCAGCAGGGCAAAATCTCAGTTCTGCATTAATTCTCCTTTGCAGCATTTTAATTATTTTGAAAATGGTCGAATAAATGGTTTTGGTAGTTCTGTTGGCTGTGTTAGCAAATAGAGGATATGAACTCTACCTATTTTTCTGTAACAGCCATGAATACAACAGTTTTAAGCCAATGGTGTGTTTTCCTTAGAAACACCCTCAGCACTTATTAGCTATAATGGGATAATCCTCTGTCATTAGTAGTGTTTAATGTGTTTCTTCAGATATACTACTACCCTTTTATTATTTTAGTAGTGCTAGATCACAAGTATAATTATGTTTGGATGAAAATCAGTTCTGCTGCTGTACGAGGGGGTACCCAAAAGAAAACAGACTCTTTTTTTAACCTTACAAACCTTCAATCCCCTTATTCCATCTTTCAAAACATAGTTTAAACTCATCTTTTGTGATACGAGACACCACCTCCGTCAGCTTTTTGTTCATCTCAGCAGCATCAGCAAAACACTTCCCTTTCATGTGTCTTTTCATTCTACGGAACAAAAATTGGGGGGGGGGGGGGGGGGGGTCAAAAATTGCCACAGAGACAGGGCTGTGTGAGCAGGGGCATTGTCATGATCGAAAAACCAGTCACACGACAGCCACACATCAGGCCACTTTTGCCACACACTGTTGCATAATATTTTCAAAGCTTTCATGTAGAAAGCCTGGTTAAATGTCTGACCCTGTGGAACAAATTCTGAATGGGCAACTCCTCTCATATTGAAAAAGCAAATCAACATTATTTTACTGTTTGATTCCACCTATCAGGCATTTCTGGGGTGAGGCGAACCTGAAGTCTCCCACTGACTTGATTGCTGCTTTTATTCAGGATTGTGAGTGTAGCACCAAGTTTCATCATGTGTAGTAATTTTTGAAAAAAGTTGGGTCATTGTGGGCCTCTTCTTTCAAAGCACAGCATGATTCATGACTGTTTTTTGTTCAGCAGTTAGCAGTTGTAGCACAAATTTAGCAGACACCCTTTTCATTCCCAAATCGTGTCACTATTTGCTGTCATTGCAGTACAGGCCATGCCTGACAGCTCCACAATTTCTTCAGTGGTCCGTTGTCAATCTCTGTTGAGGATTGCATGAACAATTTCAACATTTTCATGTGTTTGGGCCATGGAAGGATGACCAGAACAAAGTTTGGCATCAATTGACATTTTACTATTTTTTAAATGTGGAGACCATGCAAATACTTGACTTTTTCCCCATAGCATTGCCCTTGGACACCATTTTTAACATTTCAAGAGTTTCTGTACCACATTTTTGGAGCAAAAAGAAGAATTTCAACACTGCACATTGTTCACAAAATCAGACATTGCAAAAATGAGTCAGGCAAAACAGTTGCCACTATAAACACAACTGAGACTATGTTCTGACTTTCTTCAGTGACTGCACTCTGCTTATTGACTCTGGAATGTTAATTCTATGTGCCTCTTGTGGCAAAACACTGTACTACAAAAGCTCTTCTCACCAAAAAATTAGTTCAGTTTCTTTTGGGTATTCCCTCATATTCTGCTGACTTTTTTTACATAATTTTGTTTGGACAAAGGAAACATGGAAGCAATAAAAAGTGAACACAAAACTGAAGAGTAATCATGTGGAAGTTCTAGCAATGTAAACGTACATACAATTTTTTCGCACAGTAATCAAATAACAAGCATGAACATGCTGGATTGAAATGACGGACATTTTTATATTACTTAGTTAGATATTTCATAATATAAATGTTCACAACCTTTACCAACTCCTCTTGATTCATTTTGTTAACATGTCAACCTGTAAAGACCAGTAACTTGCTTACACTGTGAATTTAAGAGAAAATAATTTATTTGAATTACATTTCACTTTTCTCAGCAGCTGTTATTTGGAATGTAGTTCTTTTATAATACAGTTTCATTACCGAGACAGCAAACTTCATTAAGTAAACAAAAATGACTATTCCTACTATACTTCTATTAAAAGCTGCCATTACAAATGTATTTCATAGACATCCCCATTTGATGTACATTACCTAATTACTTCTCAAACAACACCACATACACTTTATCAATTTTCAGTTGACACATGATACAGTACATTACTTATAAAATGGTTATCATAATAAATGATGGCAGCATCATGAAAGTTAGTGCCACATGCACAGATCTATGCTTTGTACAGGGCAAAGACAACATCTTTGGCTTCCTAATCTAAAGAAACAGTGGACAATTTAAACAAATTTTGTCTTGGTAATGCTTTATTTATCTCACATAGAATTTTTTTGATTGTGTGTTCCAAATTGTGCGTTCTTGTTTGAGGAAACATTTTAGTTAGTAATGTGGAAGAAACCTTTCTGATATTTGAGAAACCTTTAACACATACCAAAAGAATGTATTACACATCATTACTGATTTACTTTCTAATGAGATGCAGGAGTGAGAGAGTTCCTGATGTCGAAACACGCAACCAATGTCCCTGAACTTCCTCTGATAGGAGGGAGGAGGAATTAGTATTTAACATCCCGTCGACAACGAGGTCATTAGAGCACAAGATTAGGGATTAAGGAAGGATGGGAAAGGAAATCGGTTGTGCCCTTTCAAAGGAGCCATCTCAGCATTTGCCTCAAGCAATTAAGGGAAATCATGAAAAGCATAAATCAGGGTACCAGATGCGTTTTTATACCGTCACCCTCCCACATGTGAATCGAGTCTGCTAACCCTTACTCGTTTCCTCTGATAGCTTGTTACACTATACATTTCTTGACTTCACAGATACTTGACTGATAATCATTTACATTACCTCTACTTTTCGAAAAGAAACTTGTAAACCAGATACATATGTAATACTGGACAGTGACAGACACATACAGTTAATACTATGAAGTGGCTGTGACTTCCCCAAGACAAGACAAAAACTGCATTGATGTGTATTTAAACACTAAACACAGTCCTGTGCTTATTTGAGATGAGATGCACTTACAATGGATTCAGCATTAACAAAGGCACTTATGAAATTGGTATTTAACACATTTCTCTCACTTCTATATTACTATAGTTCATCTCTTAATAGATAGTTTGGTCGTTGTGTGGCATCAACAATTCTCCCAAAGAACAAAATTACATCACATGTCTTATCAAAAATGAAGTAAGAAAATGGGTGGTCTGCTCTGAATATCTTCTCTTGTTCCAAACTTCTCCTCATCCTGATTGATGAAGCTGGCAGATGATCAAAACAAATTACTAACACCATGATACAATGAATTTCTATTTAATGGCTGGTAATTCTAAACTTTAGACAAACACTTGGAAACAAAATAAAACTGAAACCAACTTCCTGTAATTTCATAAGCAGAGATTTACAGTAATTCAGAAACAGAATTAATTTAAATAGCATGTTTCCAATAAATCCACACAGTTACTACTATCAGTTAAGCCATAATGACTATGGTCAGTATATGAGCCAATTTCCTTACATGAGCCTTGTAAGTAAAACTATTGCCTTAGACAAGTGTATATTCAATTTGTGAATAAGCTACACAAGGAATAATTATGAACTGATAGATAATATGGTAAATTTAACATCAGAGCTACGCATTCTAAACATTTTATAATTTCTCTGACTTCTCTTTCAAATATAGAATACAGTTTAAGGCGACACTGTACTGGAACCATGTTTTTGTTACTTTTAATCTGATGGGGCATCACACACGGGATAGGTAAGCACTTTTAAAAATAACAGTGGAATTGCAGTATAGTGATAATTAGTGTCACTAAAACATACTAATTCTGCATATGATTAGCATATTGATCCAATATTTCCATCCAGATAAAATTTATGGAAGAGCATACATTCAAACAAAAATGTATTTAAAATGTTTTTAAATAAATAATGTATTTGAAGTAATGTAAGAATTTCTTTTTACTCAGAGAGAAAACGTAGCTGTAAAATATTTGTAATGAAATAAAGGTCACATTTTAAATACAAGAAAAAAAATCAGATTTTTTTCTTTTTTAATTTTCACCATGAAATATAACTCACACTTCATTAATTTTTCTGAGACTAGCTAGAGGTAATGTGACGTTAATCTCCAAGAAAGTATAATGGGTATTTAGTGGATCCAAATTGAACCCTGCCTGGATCAGTTCCGTCCTCCGTCACAGCGGGACCCACATCCTGTTCCTCAAAATCACCCTCTCCTAACCTTCCAGGAATTTCTGACTTCGAACCTTGCCTCTCAATCCTTCTTAAAAAACCTTAATCCTACTCCCAACATCACCACTGCTGAAGCCCAGGCTATCCATGATCTGAAGGCTGACCAATCCATCGTCATTCTTCTGGCGGACAAGGGTTCCACGATTGTGGTACTTGATCGTCGGGAGTATGTGGCTGAGGGACTGCGTCAGCTTTCAGACAACACTACTTACAAAGTTTGCCAAGGTAATCCCATTCCTGATGTCCAGGCGGAGCTTCAAGGAATCCTCAGAACCTTAGGCCCCCTACAAAACCTTTCACCTGACTCCATCAACCTCCTGATCCCACCAACACCCCGCACCCCTACCTTCTACCTTCTTCCTAAAATTCACAAACCCAATCATCCTGGCCGTCCCATTGTAGCTGGTTACCAAGCCCCCACAGAACGCATCTCTGCCTACGTAGATCAACACCTTCAACCCATCACATGCAGTCTCCCATCCTTCATCAAAGACACCAACCACTTTCTCGAACGCCTTCATGAAATCCTCCCCACTCCACCTAGAGTGTCTTTCCGCCGTCAACCTAACCTTCATAACCTCTTAGTTCATGCCTATGAAATCCCCAAACCACCTTCCCTACCCTCTGGCTCCTACCCTTGTAACCGCCCCCGGTGTAAAACCTGTCCCATGCACCCTCCCACCACCACCTACTCCAGTCCTGTAACCCGGAAGGTGTACACGATCAAAGGCAGAGCCACGTGTGAAAGCACCCACGTGATCTACCAACTGACCTGCCTACACTGTGAAGCCTTCTATGTGGGAATGACCAGCAACAAACTGTCCATTCACATGAATGGACACAGGCAGACAGTGTTTGTTGGTAATGAGGATCACCCTGTGGCTAAACATGCCTTGGTGCACGGCCAGCACATCTTGGCACAGTGTTACACCGTCCGGGTTATCTGGATACTTCCCACTAACACCAACCTGTCAGAACTCCGGAGATGGGAACTTGCCCTTCAGCATATCCTCTCTTCTCGCTATCCGCCAGGCCTCAATCTCCGCTAATTTCTTATTTCAATTTGCCGCCGCTCATACCTCACCTGTCTTTCAACATCATCTTTGCCTCTGTACTTCCGCCTTGACTGACATCTCTGCCCAAACTCTTTGCCTTTACATATGTCTGCTTGTGTCTGTGTATATGCGGATGGATATATGTGTGTGTGTGTGTGTGTGCGCGCGAGTGTATACCTGTCCTTTTTTCCCCCTAAGGTAAGTCTTTCCGCTCCCGGGATTGGAATGACTCCTTACTCTCTCCCTTAAAACCCACATCCTTTTGTCTTTCCCTCTCCTTCCCTCTTTCCTGACGAAGCAACCGTTTGTTGCAAAAGCTTGAATTTTGTGTGTATGTTTGTGTTTGTTTGTGTGTCTATCGACCTGCCAGCACTTTTGTTTGGTAAGTCTCATCATCTTTCTTTTTTGATAATTTGATAATTTTCACATCTGTCAACACCTGCTTTCTTTGGGATTGGAATTATTATATTCTTCTTGAAGTCTGAGGGAATTTCGCCTGTCTCATACATCTTGCTCACCAGATGGTAGAGTTTTGTCAGGACTGGCTCTCCCAAGGCTGTCAGTAGTTCTAATGTAATGTTGTCCACTCCTGGGGCCTTATTTCGACTCAGGTCTTTCAGTGCTCTGTCAAACTCTTCATGCAGTATCGTATCTCCCATTTCATCTTCGTCTACATCCTCTTCATTTCCATAATATTGTCCTCAAGTACATCGCCCTTGTATAGACCCTCTATACACTCCTTCCACCTTTTTGCTTTCCCTTCTTTCTTAGAACTGGGTTTCCATCTGAGCTCTTGACATTCATACAAGTGGTTCTCTTTTCTCCAAATACCTCATTAATTTTCCTGCAGGCAGTATCGATCTTAACCCTAGTGAGATAAGCCTCTACATCCTTACATTTGTCCTCTAGCCATCCCTGCTTAGCCATTTTGCACTTCCTGTCGATATTTTTGAGACATTTGTATTCATTTTTGCCTGCTTCATTTACTGCATTTATGTATTTTCTCCTTTCATCAATTAAATGCAGTATCTCTTCTGTTACCCGAGGATTTCTATTAGCCCTCGTCTTTTTACCTACTTGATCCTCTGCTGCCTTTACTACTTCATCCCTCAAAACTACCCATTCTTCTTCTACTGTGTTTCTTTCCCCCATTCCTGTCAATTGTTCCCTTATGCTCTCCCTGAAACACTGTACAACCTCTAGTTTAGTCAGTTTATCCAAGTCCCATCTCCTTAAATTCCCACCTTTTTGCAGTTTCCTCATTTTTAATATACAGTTCATAAGCAATAGATTGTGGTCTGAGTCCACATCTGCCCCTGGAAATGTCTTACAATTTAAAACCTGGTTCCTAAATCTCTGTCTTACCATTATGTAATCTATCTGATACCTTCTAGTATCTCCAGGCTTCTTCCATGTACACAACCTTCTTTCATGATTCTTGAACCAAGTGTTAGCTGTGATTAAGTTATGCTCTGTGCAAAATTCTACCAGGCAGCTTCCTCTTTCATTTCTTATCCCCAGTCCAAATTCACCTAATATGTTTCCTTCTCTTCCTTTTCCTACTCTTGAATTCCAGTCACCCATGACTATTAAATTTTCGTCTCCCTTCACCATATGAATAATTTCTTTTATCTCATCATACATTTCATCAATTTTCTCATCATACATTTCATCAATTTCTTCATCATCTGCAGAGCTAGCTGGCATATAAACTTGTACTACTGTAGTAGGCATGGGCTTGCCCACAATAATGTGTTCACTATGCTGTTTGTAGTAGCTTACCTGCACTCCTATTTTTTTTATTCATTATTAAACCTACTCCTGCATTACCCCTATTTGATTTTGTATTTATAACCCTGTATTCACCTGACCAAAAGTCCTGTTCCTCCTGCCACCGAACTTCACTATTCCCACTATATATAACTTTAACCTATCTATTTCCCTTTTTAAATTTTCTGACCTACCTGCCCGATTAAGGGATCTGACATTCCACGTACTGATCCGTAGAACACCAGTTTTCTTTCTCCTGATAACGACTTCCTCTTGAGTAGCCCCCCTAGAGATCCAAATGGAGAACTATTTTACCTCCGGAATAATTTACTCAAGAGGAAACTATCATCATTTAATCATACAGTAAAGCTGCCTGCCCTCAGGAAAAATTACGGCTGTAGTTTCCTCTTGCTTTCAGTCGTTCGCAGTAGCAGCACAGCAAGGCCGTTTTGGTTAGTGTTACGAGGCCAGATCAGTCAATCATCCTGACTGCTGCCCTTGCAACTACTGAAAAGGCTGCTGCCCCTCTTCAGGAACCACACATTTGTCTGGCCTCTCAACAGATACCCCTCCGTTGTGGCTGCACCTATGGCACAGCTGTTTATATCACTGAGGCACACAAGCCTCCCCACCAATGGCTATGTCCATGGTTCATGGGGGGGTTGGTTTTGTTATGTGTCTGTATATCTTGTTATGTAAGTTGTTCATGAATATATTGGCTAGGAGATCACCAATTGATGATCCTATTGGAAGGCTGGAAGAGGAAATATATGTGATTCCACCTGATGAAGTTAATCGACCTTATCGAGGGAAAATGAGAATTTGGCGTTTGAAGAAAGGCATATATGCATTAAAGCAAAGTGGCCATGGCTGGAATAAATGTTTGCATAAAATTTTGATAAAACTAGGCATGTTACAGTCAAAGGTAGATCCAAGTATATATCATAAAAGGAGCAATGAAGAAATTGCAATCATGGCCATATGGGTAGATGATTTTTTTTTATTTATTTTAACCAACAGTGAAAGCCAGATGGACTTAAAAAAAAAAAAGTTACGGTCACAATTTAATATGCATGATTTAGGGCAAATTAATCAACACTTTGGCACGAAGATTCTAAGTAGTACCCACAGAGAAGAATTGTGGATTGATCAATCTCTGTACACAAAGAAAATCTTAGAAAAGTTCAATGCGGAAAATTGTAAACCTATTTCTACTCCTGTAGAAAATAATGCAGAACTGCTAATAACTGATGACAAGAAATGTAAGGAAAGTGTACCCTATTTGGAAGATGTAGGAAGTCTACTGCACTTAGCACTGACTTCTAGACCAGACATTGCATTTGCCACAAATGCAGCAAGCAAGTTTTGCAGTGATCCGAGAGAAAAGCACTGGATAGCAGTCAAGAGAATACTCAGATATTTAAATGGAACTGCTGATTATAAGTTAAAATATTCTAAAACTGGAAATGTAAATTTGGAAAGATATAGTGATGCAGACTGGGGAAATGAGCTGGAAAGCAGACACTCCATCACTGGAAGTAGGTTTAGGCTAATGGGATGGTCATGTAAGAGACAAAGAACAGTAGCTTTGAGTACTGTAGAAGCTGAATATATTGCCTTGTCCTCCACTATCCAAGAAGTTCTTTGGATCTGTACACTGATGAGTGAAATAGAATCTCCTCCAACATTAAAGCCAACTGTGGTATTTTGTGACAATATGGGAGCTATTAAACTTACAAAAAAATAATGACACCAGTGTAAGATCCAAATATATTGGCATAAGGCATCACTTTGTAAGACATCATGTGGAACAGGGAAATAAAATCCTCAGTTATCAATGCACAGAAGAAATGTTATCTGATCTCCAAACCAAGCCTCTCAGTAAGGACAAATTTCAGAAGCTGGTGAAACATTATGGTTTAACCTGGGATGTATAATATGGAGTATCTGAAAATTATTTGTTCAAGGGGGAGTGTTGGGGATATGTGAACAAACATTTCCCAGTGCACATAATGGCGCACAAGATATGATGTGCAGAGTGCATTACACTCTGTTGAATATACATGTTCCGTGTTTGTGGATGGTCAACGTAATATATTTGTGTATTAATATGTGTTATGCAAATAAAGCAAAAGTGTATTTTGTCTCTTAAATAGTTGTTACTTGTCATTTAACTGCATTAATCTGCATAAGCTACAACACAACTGACCCAACCACTGCATCTTACTGCAGTCCATCACAGTATTATCCTATCCCATCAAACACAGGGCCACCTGTAAAAACAGCCGTTTTATATACCAGCTCCACTGCAATTTCCGTACAGCATTTTTCTGTGGGTATGACCACCAAACAGCTGTCCATCTGAATGGTTGGCTGACTGCCAACTGTGGCCAAGAGCAGAGTAGTGGCAAGACATGTTGGCGAGCATAAAATGCTTCATTTCAATGGCTACTTCACAATCCGTGCCATTTGGATCCTTCTGCCCAACAGCATTTTTTCCCAACTACATTGATGGGAGTTGTTTCTGCAATCCTCCTGGACTCAAACTGCTGTCTACTCCTCCACAACCATTACTACCCTGTCACAGGATTCGATCAACACTCATCCTGCACACAACCACTTTCCCACAGCCCCCCTTTTCTCTATTCTGTTACCCCCTCCCAATCCACATCATCGCCATCATGTGCTGCACAAACTCAATGGTGCTGGTGCCCATTTCTCATTCCTATCATGCACATCTTCCCCTCCTGCACTCCTAGTGCACCTACTGCCTTCCTTTGAGCTACCAGCCACCCCTTCCCAATGCTCCCTCCCACTTACCACCTCTTTTTCTCCTGCTCTTCCACTCTATCTGACAGTTCCTCACTCCCCAGTCAAGCTGCAGTCTTGGCATTGTCAAAAAAGTATTCTTCCAAAAGCTAGCAAATTGCAATCTTCTTTCTGTGCCTGTCAATGACTCGACACCACTTCTGCTCAGCAAACTGTTACCCGAGCTTCTACCAGGGCGTTTTATTGCCATACCTATATGCCCAACCAATATTTCACACAGTTTATTTATCTTATTTTAGTGGCATGGGGATTTCCCACAAAAAATCCTTGTCGTCAAATTTCTTCCTTTCACTTTTTTTTTCTTGAGGACTCATGCTTGCCTATTTATACTTATAAAATCAATCTTTCTTCAGATACAATTGTTTGACACCAGTTATCTTCAAAATAGACCCCTTCAGTCTCTACACACCTCTCCCAACACTGTTGCCATTGCTGGAAAGCCTCATTTGGTATGGTATGCAGCTGCTCCGTCAAATTCTGCATAATGTCATCCCTGTTCTGAAGTCTGGTCCTTTTCAGAGTCTTTTCAGTTAAGGGAAAAGCCAGAAGTCACTTGGCGCAGGGTCACAGGAACAGGGAGGCTGACAAACCACAGCCATGTAAATCCAGAACTCATCACTAGTGATCACTGTGTTAAGTTGGGATTAGTGTCCACAGTATCCAGCATTTCCTGTGCAATTTCTGACAAGCTGCTTCTCCTCAGTTGTTAGCAATTTTGGCACAAATTTTGCTGAGAGACTCCTAAGGTTCAAATGTTCCATTAAATTGGAAAAAACAGATTCAGAAATAATTTTAACCTCATCTGCAAGTTCTTTGACTGTGATTCATCTATCTTGCATCAGCAGGGTCCTCATGTGATCAAGAACTTCATTTCCAGATGTTGAGGGCTTACCTGAAGAGCAGCCATCTTTGAGGTGGTGGTACCACTTCTTTACCTCTGTGGTACTCACTGCTTTTTCCATAAACAGGTGTCAAATTTTGTGGATTGTTTCAACTTTATAATCGCCAAGCTTAGAACAAAATTTGATGGATAACATTGTTCCACCACTACGAAGTCCGACAAATACCATTTACATGTATTCACTTGTCAAAAGCTAGACGGTGACTAGTTGTTTCTGCAGCCATGGAAAAAAATCAGGCATGTGGAGTACGTATGCCTAAGAAAATAGAAAGTGCGGGCACCCCAATACCATTGTTGGTTTTAGCAGTAAAAAAATATGGTCAGACTTTTTTCAACAGTCTTCATGTATCATTTTTCTCCTGTGTTGTACTCATTCACCACATGAAATGAATCATTGGAGAAGAAACTGATATCCTTCAAGAAAGAAAAATGAATATTTTGGACATAGAAAGATAGGGCACATTACTCATCCACTTGCAATATTTATACATTATGTAAGAGAAATAACTAAGTCATTGTAATGAGCATGTGGCACTGTCTCTATTTTTGATAGTAACAGTGATCAAACTACAATCCAAAAACAGTTAAAGTAGCTACTTACTTGTTGAGGCAGCTGCTTCTGTGCCCTTTTCATTCACTTCAATGAAAGTTCTCTGCTTCACTTGGCTCACAAAGAGACCAGTATCAGAAATTCCACTGAAGTCTGCCAAGTTTCTGTCAAACATATCACTTAATCCCAACTGAAATAATCAATTATTTTATCTGAGTGTCCTGGTATGGATGGGAAGAATAAGAAAACAGTCCAAAGAAAGTAATGTCTAGCAACAAAAGTAAATAATGAAATTCAGTCATATAAATAGGTGCATTATACAGTAATGTGGGAAAACAAGCATGAAATATTTATTCTGATTGAAAACTATGTGGTTACTAAACAATGATTTACCAAGAGGGGAAAAAAAACCTTCAACTCACTGAAGAACCAGTAGAAGGATATAATAGAGAAAGAAATCTGCACTCATACCTGACAGATCACAACAACAACCACTTTATTGAGATCAAATTTAATATGTATGAAACATACTTTTTATCTTCTTCATAAAGGAGAAAGACTAAAGAGTTTAATGACTGTCCTCATCTAATGTATCTAGTTCATAACTGTGACCTGAATTACTAACTAATGAAAACTGTATTATTATTAAGTCCTTCTAAAAGACACATGCTGGAGGCTGTAAAATGAAAACTGCTGAGGGATATGGACACACATCCATACGATAGAGAGAGCATGTGAATGCACTGACTGTCCACAGCAGTCAGTAATTCTGAAAGCAGAGAAATGGAGTCTTCAAAACAAGAGCAAAAGGATGCAGCACATTTTCTTACAGTGAAAAGAGTGCGGGAATGGAAATTCACTGATGAATAGCACAAGTGTATGGACATCAATAAATGTCCATTGGAATTCTGATGCTCAATTCAACCTGCAACTAAGGCTGCCATCATAACTATTTTCAATAATGAGGGCATTTTTCAATAATGAGGGCATTCACCTGTTGGACAAAAGTATCAGTAATGTGGTGTGATGTACCACATTGCATGCCACCTGCCTGATGATATTTGTCCTTCCTTGAATTCCTTGTGCTGTAGTTCAAGATGGTGGCCTGAGTGAAAGTTCCTAGAGTATAGTCACCAAAAACTGAATTGGGCAGCAAAAAAGCAAGTGTGTACAAAGTGTAAAACTGAAATTATTTCAAGTTTGCAATTCACTGTTGGCAAATTAAAAATGAATATCTCTAAACTTCAGGGAGAAAAAATTGTGTTGTTATAGCAAAATTCAGCAAATCTTCTGCAACACAGCTCAAGCGAACTAAGAAAAGCAGACGAAAGTGCCATATAAAAACAGAAGATGAAAACTACTGAAGACTGTAGCATATAAAAATTTAGTGAATAACTTTTTTTCCAAATGCTTTCTAATGCTGATTGTAGAAATTTGTGAACAGTGTGGAACCATGTGGAAAGTTGTGAACAGTGTGGAACCATGTGGCAAGATCAAAGACTGCACAAGTAAGACAACACAGTACAGAATTTTACAACAGAAAAATAACCAACATAATGTAAATGTCAACAGTATTCATTTACCAACTATTAGAAATTTTTCTGACTAAAAGAATGGAGTAGAAAATGTGAATGTAGACAGCAAACTTCCCAAACAATTACATGTAAAATTGATATTTACACTAATAGCCAAGGGTGAGGAATAGCCTCTGAATTATGAAGTATGTGTAGACATGAGATCAACAGCATGGCAAATCCAAGCGCAGATTTCTCTGACGTAACAGCAGTCACGAAAAAAATTCAAAACAATAGCGATTTTCCTTTCTTTCTGTCAGGGACAAATGATGTAGGATGACACACACACACACACACACACACACACACACACACACACACACACAGAGAGAGAGAGAGAGAGAGAGAGAGAGAGAGAGAGAGAGAGAGAGAGAGAGAAATTTTGTGCTTTCCCTTGAACAGCAAATGCACAAATTCGGAAATATAAATGTGATCATTTTTTCTGCACTGCATCATCACGACCTACACAAATGGTCCTGTGTGAATGAGGAAGTGGAAAAAATAAATAAAGATGTGCAAAATGTACAGAGGGAATTTTCTACCATGACCAAGAGCAGTGACAAAAATGTATGTTTACAGGAAGTAAACATTCCAGCAGTTCCAACCTGGACTGCTACATTGTTTCTAATTTGGATATGCACATGCAGATTAGTGTTCACTTTAGAATGAAAGCAAGGTCGAACATTTTCAAAATTAGTTAAGACAGTATACTGAAACTTCCTGGCAGATTAAAACCATGTGCCGGACCGAGACTCGAACTCGGGACCTTTGCCTTTCGCAGGCAAGTGCTCTACCAACTGAGCTACACAAGCACAACTCACGCCCCGTGCCTTACGCAGGCAAGTGCAAAGGTTCCGAGTTCAAGTCTCGGTCCGGCAGACGGTTTTAATCTGCCAGGAAGTTTCATATCAGCGCACACTCCACTGCAGAGTGAAAATCTCATTCTGGTAACATCCCCCAGGCTGTGGCAAGGCCATGTCTCTGCAATATCCTTTCTTTCAGGAGTGCTAGTTCTGCAAGGTTCGCAGGAGAGCTTCTGTAAAGTTTGGAAGGTAGGAGACAAGGTACTGGCAGAAGTAAAGCTGTGAGGACAGGGCACGAGTCGTACTTGTGTAGCTCAGTTGGTAGAGCACTTGCCCGCGAAATGCAAAGGTTCTGAGTTCGAGTCTCGGTCTGGCACACGGTTTTAATCTGCCAGGAAGTTTCATATCAGCACACACTCTGCTGGAGAGTGAAAATCTCATTCTTAAGACAGTATACTGTTCAGAAATAAATGCCAAGTTTAGTTATGTAAGACTGACTGGTGTAATAATAATTGTCAGCCTGTATAGATCTCCAAATGGAGATATAAATGTATTTTTCATCAGTATGAATTAGTTGTTAGGAAACTTTTTAAGTTTAAAACAAAGGTTGTCATTTGTGGAGATTTTAATATTGAAATGGGATATTCAGAGCAACAAGACACCAGAAGTTATTAGACAAGATAATTCTTTCAGACAGGTATGTCAAACTGAATGAGTACTTTGTCACATTGATCAAAGACCTCTGAGTCAAAATTAAGGCTGAAGATACATCTGCAAGGAATCTGCTTGGTCCCTGGCAGTCTAAAGAGCCTTTGTTTCATCAGTATATAAAATCACACTCAAAGTCTGTAAAACTGTTTCTAAATTACCTCATTCCAAAAGTATGGACTGGTACTGGATACTTACTTATGATGCTAAAAGAACAGTTCAGTTGATAAGTAAGACACTAAGTGTTATTTTTAATAAATGTTTAGAGTGTTATGTTTTTCCGAATTCCTTCAAAATCTCAAAAGTTATCCTCATTTTCAAATAGGAAGAAAAGCAACTACCAGAGAACTACTGACCAGTCTCTGTTGTGCTAGTACCCTCAAAAATATCTGAATCCTCACGCACATTCAATCAAGCAATTATTTTGGAAAGCATGACCACCTTTGCAACAATCAGTATGGATTTCAAATGGTAAAAACACCACTGTAGCTGTTCTGCGAAGTGTTGATCATACTTCAGCAACTATCAAAATTACGATGATTTTTTCCTTTTACTATGTTACTAACAAAACTGGAGTAATATGGTGTACACAAATCTACATCAGCATTAATTTGCTTTCCTACCTGAACAATAAAAGACAATTTGCCTCACTTAAAAATAGTCATTCATTAGTAAAAATTAGTCAGATTTTCCACAGGGCTCTGTCATTGGCCCCTTCTTTTTTAATGTGGCCAGCAATGACATGCCTCATTGTGTATCAGTGTCTGTAATATGCTATGCTGATTATACAACTTAACTTATTTCACATCATGACATCCCAACTCTTTATAAGATTATGCAAGCACTTCTTGACTCTGCATTACATTGGTTTGCAGCCAATAAAATTGTTCATAATCTAGGAAAAAAACCCAAATGTGTATGTTAGGACTGTCTAAGAAAACATGAAATATATGTGTCAAACCCTTGCGAATACATATTGATGCCAAACTTAATGGGGAAGAGCACATCCACCAAGTTTGTAGAAAGATCTCATAAGTAATTTATATTATTTAAAAACTGAGTGGTGTCATCAGTAATAATTGTCTCCATATGATATATCTGGGGCTCTTTCAGTCACATACCCCATATGACCTACTCATAGGAGGAAATTCTCCTATCTAAAAAAATAAAAAAAAAAAAAACTATCTGTATAATATGCAATGTTGGTCCCATAGAGCACTGTCACTATCTTTTTGTCAGGCTTAGGATAATAACAGTTGTGAGTCTGTATATCCATTTCTCTGCACTTTTTATCAGGAACAATATTAAAGAATATTGTATCTGGGAAACTTTAAATATTTAAAGATTCTAGTTGTTCTCTTCCACTTGATGTGTATGATACTGAGTTTATTATTTAAGACTGTAGCTATGCCTTGTTATCTGACTGCATTACTGTTATCTGTGTTGTACTACAAGTAGTGTGTAACGTTGACCCAAAAAAAAAAAAGAAAAAAAAAAAAAGTGCCGTCCTCCATTCACTAAGGTCAAAGTTTTGACAGTCTTAAGGACATCACACACACCCATGGCCGAGGCAGGATTCGAAACTGCGACCGTAGCAGTCGCGCGGTTCCACACATGTTATTTTGACACTAGAATAATATCCAGACATCACTGGCAAAATGGGTATTAACGTTCCTAGACACAGCCCAACAAAAATAGTGGTCAAAGTGAACTGTCTGAAGTTTGTCTGAACTGTCTTATTATGATCTGATCACGCCTCTCAACAATTTCAATTTGGTAGTTGGTAACCAATTCCACACTATGAAACATTTTTTTGATACACGTAACGTTGAAATTCATATTAAGATTATGATTTAAAAACTGTATAACTGGTGGATATAAGATATTTAATTTGTACATGTAATGTGAACATTAGTTTTAATATTTTTATTGCAACTGTAACACACTATCACTGAGAAAAACTATTCTACTGTCTGTGGTCAATGGCATGTAAGGAATCTGAATCTTCCCTTTACAGTGGACATGCTCTGCTCTTCATACACCTGTGTCATTCTCTGATGAATTTCTGTTTCCCATTCTCCTCCTGCTGGCAGGAAACTTGCCACAACCTTTGTTGTTCTTTTGAAACCTCTCTTTCTGTGTTTTCAGCATAACTAAGTGCAGTGGATGATTGACATGTGTAATTTCTCACTATGTCATCACATGAGTGTGCACCCATATCCCTCTACAGAGAGTCTGGGGCCTCAGTGCTCTTACAGGAGCCACAAATTCTTTCATAGGTAATGATTTTATGATTCCTTCAGCAGTTTTCATTCTACAGCCTCTGGCTCATCTCTCTATAAATGACCCTAATAAGAAGTAATACGAGCAAAACGTTTACTACCACATACTATTTATGCCTTGTTCATTTTCCTTTTTTGATTTTTGTAAACATATATGCTACCTTTTTGATAAAATCATTGTGTTCTGTATAACTTCTCAAAGAACTATTGTTTTCATATTTGTGGAATACTGAGATCTTTTAATATGATGCCTCAAGTCTTGTATCTGCTTCCAACAAATTCAGCAATAAAGTAAAAGCAATGTGGAATATTATAAAAAGGGAAGAGGGGAAATCAAAGCTACACACACGAACATAGAAATCAAAGTCAACAATGAATCTATATCTGACTGATGACCTCAGAAGTTAAGTCACATAGTGCTCAGAGCCATTTTTGCTCAGAATCTATGTCTAATCCCGAAGTTAGGGTGAGCTCTTTCAACATATTCTTTACGAGCATAGCTGAAAAACTGGTCAAAAATAATCCTAACACAAACTACCAACCAGCGAACCAAAAATATCACACATGTGCAGAATCAATTTTCATTACCAAAGTCACTGAAAATGATGTTGCAGAGGCCCTCAGAGAGTTAAAAAATTCATATTCAGCTGGAATTGATGGTATCCCAGCAGCTGTCATCAAATATTTTGTACACACAACTGCTGAACCATTAACTCACCTCTGTGACTGTTCTTTCCAGGTAGGTACTTTCTCTGAAGCTCTGAAACTTTCTAAACTAATTCCTGTCTTCAAACAAGATGATGATAAAGATATGAATAACTACAGGCCTATCTCAATCTCATCGTGCTCTTCTAAAGTTTTTGAAAAAATAATGTACAAAAAACTGATTGACTTCATCGGAAAAAAAACGGTTTACTAAGTTTAGCTCAACATGGGTTCAGAAGCAATGAATCTACCGAAACTGCAGTATATAACTGCATAAATACGCTATTAGATCTGTTAGATAAAAAACAACCCATAACAGGCATATTTCTGGATCTGTCAAACGCTTTTGACACTGTTGACCACAAAATATTGCTGGAAAAAATGGAACACTATGGTATCAGAGAAATTGTAAAGCAAGGTGTTCCACAAGGCTCAGTATTGGGAAGCAAGGTGTACCACAAGACTCAGTATTGGGACCTCTACTTTTCCTCCTGTATATTAATGACTTGAGCCTGAATGTGGTAGCACACAAAACAATAATATTTGCTGATGACACAACTGTACTCCTCAAAGGGGAGAATACAGAGGCTGTGTAACTATCAACACCAAAAAGACAGCTCCCATGAACTTTCAAACAACACAAAATGCAAATTAGGCCTCAGCCACTTGTCACTGTAAATAACCAGCCAATAGATACTGACACTGTTTTCAAATTCCTGGGTCTGTGGAATACACATACAGGAAAGGCAAATGCCAGAATTAGTTCTGGCTGTTATGCACTGAGTGTACTGAAAACATGTGCTAGCCTGAAAACATTAACCAGTGCATACTACTCTTACATAGAAGCCCTCATCATAAAATATGGTGTGATGTTCCGGGGAAATTCTCCAACTGCCCTGAGCACATTCAAAATCCAAAAGCGAGCAATGAGGATTATTACTGGGAGCAAACCCAGAGACTCCTGCAAACCCTTCTTCAGAAAGTTGGAAATCCTTTCACTGCCTTGCCTATACATTCCCAAGACTAAAATTTTTCAGAAACCACATAGTGCCAACTGACTCCATACATAAACACCAGGAAAAACTCAGATGTGCATATTTTATGTACAAACACTCTACTGTGTAAAAAGGGAGCTTTCCACAGGGACCTTCAACTGTTAAATAGTCTTCCTACTAGTATTAAGTCCATTGAAGACAACATAAAATTTAGCAAAGCCATGAAGTCATATTTGTTGTTGCACTGTTTTTACTCTATAAATGAATATCTAGAACAGTAATCTTGCTATTTATGTTAAACTGAAAACACTGAGCAATGGAGTGAAGTAAACTTAACCAATCTTTGCAATATAATACATTAGGATACTATATTTTAATATATGTTAACAATGTTAACTGATATTTTCTGACATCTGCAACACACTGTGTACCATCAGAACACATGGAATAAATAAATAAATAAATAAACACCCTAATTCTTATACATTTGAAGATATAATTTCTTCAAAGAAAGTTCCCTGAAATAGTCATCCAAAAGGACACACTTTCCAGTGAGATGACTAAGGCAGGCATCATCTATGCTAAGCAAACAAGTGAAGATAGCAGAAGGCTGGCAGTGATATGACCTTGTATTTAAATTAGGTATCCGTTTGTTCTTTATAAGAACAACAATGCAGGAGAATAGGAAATAATGGAATTTTGAAGTTTTGCTAAAAGGGGGGACAACATGGCTGAGTTGGGGGTTGGAATTCAATATTGGCTCAGCATTGAATTTCACAATCACAAGTTTATATGAAAGTGAAAAATTGCTGGAGTAATATGTTAATTAAAAGTTGATTTTATTCTGAGGCATATGAAGGAAACAAATAAATTTACTAGTTACTTTAATTTTTGTGGGATAAATAGTATAGTATAATATGTCTGCCAGTGGCCTTATAGAGCCAGTATTCATCAAAGAAGTTGTGTCAAGTGAATAATATAATACCTTATTGTTCAACTGAGCCATTTGTTCAGCTCTGGTGAAGTGTTTTCTCCACAGATTTTAACCACTATCACATTACCATTAAAATAAGTGGTCACTGCTGCACAGCATATTTGTTGGAAGATGGAAAGAACAGTAAGAAAGTGTTGCATATTTAACTGGATCCTTGTATGTATCATCATTACACTTACAAGGAGATGCCCTAGGGCAGGGATTGACTTTTGAAATTATCTATGTAGGTTAGGGTTCCTAGTATCACACCTTTCAGTCATTCATCAAAGTGGGCTCTCATTTGTGAGTGATCAGTGAGAAATGAATTCCTATGATTCACTTCAGCCTTAAATATAAGAACACTGTGCAGAGTAGCAGTGTTGCATAAGGATCAAGGAATATTCCTGATCTGCAGAAAGTTGCAGGTTTGAATAATGTCAGGTGCTTCATTATTTTTTACTTTTTAATTTTTATTGATAAGGCTATTTTTATTCAACTGATTAGTTTAAATGTGGCTTTTTAAAAATTTCTGATCCTTTGTTGCATCATTTTAATCCTCATATTAATTTTTCGAGTTGCTCTAATTTTTTTCTTCCTAGTATCGTTTTTTATTTGGAATCTTTTTCCACATCATTTTAGTTACTGTTATATAGTAACTCTGATTTAATTTCTTCCATTTTATCATTTTATATTCACTGCTGTTCATTCACTATTTCTATTCCTCATTTTGCTTGAATTTTGCTTCATTTGAAATCCATTGTTTCCTATATATCTTCATCTGCATTTTTTTGTCCTTAGTGCAACAAGACGTATGGTTGAATTGTTTGTATGACAATACCGATGAAAAAAATCTACATCTTGTGGGAGTGAAAAAAAGACAATTTTACACCCAGTACAGACAGATTACTTTATCTTTTGTTTCTTAAGAGATAGATCAGTATTTTCAAACATTTAAATATTGTGACAGATACATAAAAATAATTATAATCATCTGCACAAAGGTTCCAAATGAAAAATGGTAGGAAGAAAAAAGGGGGAAAAGGAGAAGTTAATACAATGATTAAAATGATGCAAAAAAGGACTAGAATTTAAACAGAGTACATTTAGATCAACTAACTGATTAAATATTATGCTCAAAGTCATTTCGATACACATTTGAAAGTAAAGAACTACAAAGCAACTGACAGAATTGGAGCACATCATCTTTAGCATGTCAAGAACATATCTTACCCCTACATTACACAGCCTCTGTGCATAATTACTAATAATCTTAAATTTAAGGCTCTAGAGTAGCCACAATATTCATTTTCATCTATTACTCACAAATGATGACCTACTTTGATGAACGACCATAAGGTAACGACAATAACCTACATGGCGGATGATTTCAAAAGCTCAATCCCACCTCTGGGGATCTCTTCTTGTTAACTCTAGGAGAGTTAGCATGCACCACAGAGCATCTAACATGTGATATATTGCCTATGAATCCATTCCTATAATATACTGTGTACTACTTCTCACTCTGTTTTACAATAATAAGATTAGTTACTGTGGCTAACTATCATTTCAAATACACGTAATTTAGTAACTGTAATATAAATGAAAGTCTTAATCCTTGGTTTTTGTGCCTTTGACAGTTAATATTTAGAAAGAACAAAGAATTTGAGTCACAAATATGTGGACCTTAAAGTAAGAAACTAACTGACCTTAATAAGTGTAGGATTCAAATTTATATCATTTTGTAGCATGAATCGAGGCAATGTAACCTCTACCTCAGCAGGATATATTGTTCTTAAAGCCTCTATAATATCTGCAACACGAAGTTGATTTTCCAGCATTCTCAAACCATCAATCTTGCGTGGCAACAAAATTACCATACTCAGGTTCCGCCCCTAAATGAGAAATTTTCAATAAGTTTATTTTTTACATTAGCTTTACATAGAAAACTGAAAAACAAGACTAAACCAAACAATGAAAAATCCATGATGGAATGTAGCAATATTATGAACAGGATAGTTGCTACTTACCACTAGTCGCTACTCAAACAGAAAGATTGTCAGAAAGTGAGCTTTCGACCAACAAGGCTTTTGTCAAAAACAGACATCACAGACATGTACATGTGCACGTGCACGCACACGTGCCCGCGCATGCACATGCTCAGTCTCTGACTGCTGAGGCCAGACTCAGAATCATATCTGTACAACAGACATATGGCCAGACACAACAGCCAGAGACAGAGCCCGAAACTGTGGTTGTGTGTGAGTGCGTGCGAGGGTGTGAGAGTGTGCGAGGGTGTGAGAGTGTTTGGTGTCTATTTGTGATGAAGGCCTTGTTGGCTGAAAGCTCACTTTCTGAGAGTCTTTTTGTTGTGCCTATCTGTGACTTAGCATCTCTGCTATATGGTGAATAGCAACTATCCTTTTCATAATACTGAAAAGCAAGACTCCCACTTCTGAAAAATAACACAATGTCACTTATAGGCATTCCCCTACATTATTAACTCCTTACTGTTTTCCAAAAAATATTTTTTTTTGTTGTGATTGTTAAATACATGGTTTATTTTTCATGAGTAGTAAATACACTCTTTAACCAAATAGTTGTTTGAGGGTAACTGCTTTACTGGGCACAGTACTGTTTGAGATGATGTATCTTTGCCTCATCTAATCTAAGGACCAATACACTCATCCAGTTAAGAAGTAGCGAATGGGACAGTATCCATGTTACAGGGCAATTTCATTCTCAAAAGCACACTGTCCTAGCAGTCCCCTGTTGTATACACTTTACCCAACTGATTTTCCAACAAGTCCACGAGTTCAGCTCATACTACAGACAAATGGCATTGTTTCATATTAAAAGTAGCATAAATGTCTAGCTCCTGAGTGCAGGCCCCGGACTTCCTGCAACAACTTAGTGGCGTGGGTGGCAAAACAGACAGTTCTCTCAATGCAACAATGAGCCATGTAATCATTATGACATGACACTCAGTCCCCATGGAGCTGTGGCAAATGAGATCTTGGGTGGAGCTGTGCAGTTGGGACGCACAGTCAGGTACCTAGCTGTCACTTTCAAAAGGTGCCAAACTTGAACACCAAAATTTTGAAGAATTGTGTGTGAAAGTGACAGGAAGGCTGCACAAGATCTACCTACTGCTAAAGCCGCAGGACCTGGGATCTGTTCTGTACAAGATGCTGCTGCATCCGGTTTTGGAATGTGCAGTAATAGTTTAGGAAACAAGAGATGATACATGTATCTATCACCCACAGAGGAAGCAAAACTAAGTTCGTAAACTCACAATGCACCTGCCTCAGGCTCTCCTGACATCCAAACTCTACAATGTAAATACTTACGTCTGCGAAAAGTTCAGGTGATAAGAGAGTGACATCTAGGGGAACTGTAGAATGTCCTGGAACTGACATCTCCAACCTGAGCATCTCAGTGCAATGCCACAATGCTCATAGATTGTTGCATCCACTGGAGACATCAGTATCCTTCAGGATACTAATACAACTTTTTTACATGTTTCAGGTAGGCCCAAGAAAAAGCTGTCAGAAGGAAAGCTTCTAGTATTGGATCAACAAAAATTTTTGAAGAAACAGCCCTGAGGACCTTAACAGGAGACAAGGAGCCTGTGTGATGTTACTGCCGCAGGATGGACAATCTACCAGGTCAGTTGTGGGCCAGTATGAATGTATGTTGGGATGCAAGCTGTCACATGGCTGTGACAGTCAAGCATAGCAGAAGTAAAGGTGGCTAGTAAGCCAGGAGGCCCAGCAGTCACCAGGGTTTTCCAGTCAGGAAGAGGGGTTTATTCCAGTGACATGGTCACAGGACGAGCTAATATGGAGGCACCTGTAACTTGAAATGTCGTCACTAATATGATTTTAAAGAAAATACATTACAACTCATAACAAGCATGCTAGAGAAAAACCAAGACAGTTTTGAAACCACGGCAGTGGGCTAAGCTCATTGAACATAAATCCATGTCTGAAGCTTTGTTAGGATGTTATAGACACTATTACCATTATTTTTATAGTAAATAGTAGCAACTGAATTCACCCCAAAATTCGCATGCATGGTACACCAGATGAAAGAGGACAATGCCTGCAATATAATGAACAGATTATTCTTCTAACCGGACAACTATAAAAAATGTTATAAACAGTTTAGTTTATTTAAGTAAGTAGTGCCATAACTATGAACTAGTCCACAGAGATAGAAGTTATCTTCTCAGCATGAGTTTCTTTCTTTAATATTCCAATAACTTTCATTGTGTATTCAACTGTACTTGGGATTTATACTTAGTGTTTTGACTAGTATAAAGTGTGATGATTTGTGTGTTTGATATTTGCTTAAAATTGTTAAAATAATGTACAAATGAATCTATTAAGAGACTAGAAAATGACTGCAAATATTTTCAAATGTTTCATCATAATTAATTATATAAAACTTTAAGAAAATTATGAATGATGGTCAGGATGAAAGAATCTGCACTGAATCAAGGAGTGGTCAATAACCAAACATTTGAAAAGCATGCGGGACAGAGCTTATGGTCTTTTGCATGACATTTGTATCTGGAGTGTTGGTGAGCTGTTCCAGCTGGAGCTGGTAATGCTATGGGCAGTGTGTTTGCTGCAAATGTTATTTTGCTGCATTTGGACTTTCACATTGTGATTTAGTGCATACTGCTGGGCATAGTGCTAGATCTGCACAAAGTTATACCAAAATTTGCACTGGTGATAGACACTGTTCAGTTATTCAATGAGTTATTTGTCTGTGGCCACCATCCACAAACTTGGTGCTTTTTTTTTAAGAGGATTTATATAAAACTTAAAATCAATTTGTTTTTAGCAGTGTTGTTATCCTTCAGGATTTCAACCAACAGATCTGATCCCAGTACATCTTTTACTAAATTATTCGCTAAGGTCTCACTGATACTATTAGGCTTTGGTATTAATATTATATTGTGTTGTGGGGCTAAATAGCGATGGTGTATGGCCTACCCCTAATGATGTAACCTACTGCGTACAACAACGCAAAAATCTCCATTAGTGTATGAGTACAAAATAAATGCCCAGTCTTTGGAAGCAGTAACATCCGTCAAGTACCTGGGTGTGACTATTCGAAATGATCTTAAATGTAATGATCACATTACACAAGTAACGGGCAAGGCGCACTCTAGATTCCGGTTTATTGGTAGAATCCTGATGCGATGTAGTCCTTCAACAAAGGAAACTGCTTACAATACGTTAGTTCGTCCAGTCTTAGAGTATTGTTCGTCTGTATGGGACCCTTACCAGTTGGGTCTGATTCAAGAGATTGAGAATGTCCAAAGAAGAGTGGTAAGATTCGTTACTGGTGCATTTAGCCATCACAAGAGCGTTAAAAATCATACAGTAAGTTTGAAGTGGGACACACTTGCAGGTAAGACGACATACTAAACGGAAGGGGCTGCTCACTAAATTTCGAAATCCGATCTTCGCCGAGGATGCACAGCATATATTATTACCAACAACTTTCAAATCGCACAATGATCACCATTCAAAGATAGGGAAATTAGAGCTCGTACTGAGGCATTCAGACAATCATTTTTCCCTCGTGTGATCCGAGTGGAACAGAGGGGGAGAAATATGACTTTGGTGTGAATTGTACCCTCCGACACACACCACTTGGTGGCTAGCAGAGTACATATGTAGATGTAGCTTTTACATTTGAGTGTTAGCCTATTTTCTCGCTCATGTCTTTAATTAGAAAGGGGAGCTCAGACGTGGAGTAATCAGCATGCATACTAATTTTTTGATATCAGGACTTCTGAAATGATGCTCTTAAATAAATACAGGGGGGCAAGCTGAACAAGAAATATCACAAAATGAAGTTTTGAATGTGCCAGGATATAAGAGTGGTAAAGGGAGAATTAGAATTAAGTAAATTAATACATTTGGAGAGGCCGTTAGTGGTGCTTGCAGAAAGCTCTACAGTAACGAGGAGACTTCCAAAATCACTGTAGTGGGAACTCATCCACAGCCCTACTGATTCTGTAGAAGAGTTCCTGGGTTTCATAAAATACATGGATACAGCTCCGTGTTACAGACCAAAATTTGTTGAGCAGGTAGATAGTGAAAGAAACCATGGCAGAGTTAAATACAGTAATAATTTCAAAGGAAATTTTAGGGATGGATGGAGAGATGATGAGTGGACATAATAATCACAGTAGGAATTGGAGAGACAGACAGCAAGGAGATAATGGGAATTGTAATGAAAGAAGGGAAAATTTTGGGCAGAGTAGAGAGGAAGTATGGCAAGAGCAAAGACTTGAGAGTGCACAGGGTGTAAGGCTTCAGGGCAGACCAGTGAAAAACTAATGGGAGCTTAACTCAAGGTCCACAGAGGGCTAATGCATATGCAAAGAATAGGACCAGACAAGTTACAATAGGGAAGAGAATTGTAGTGATAAACAAAGAAGAGAAATTGCTATATACAACATTGATGCAATAATAGGTAATTGAATTTGTGATTGGTTTAATAACTACAGTTACTGAGACAGGAGGAACAATATTAATAATACAACCAATATGAATAAATTTAACTTAAAATATAACTTCAAATTTAAAGTGGCAAGGAAAACTGAAGAATTAAGGGTGAGCAGGATGCAAGGGAAATGGGCTGCTTTGGTGTTTTATCTCCTCTCTCTCTATCCATTTTATGAACACTCTTACACATATCCCTTAAGGATCTGTTTAAGGAAGATGCAGGTATAGAATATGGGGATATGTGTAAGTGTGTTCATATAATGAATAGGGAGAGCAAGGAAAACACTGAAGCAGATCCGTTGAAAGAGAGTCAATTAAAAAAGTTGACTATTGAAAAATTTCAACCAATTATTAGTGTCACAGTGGGCAACGTAGAAAGTATTGCATTATCAGATTCTGGGTCTAGTGTGTCAGCTGTATCTGAATCATTTTGGCAACAGATAAAAAGCAGAGATTTGGTGGGATTGGCTGTAACTGGGGTTAAAATAAAGACCACAACTGGGGGATGTAACAAGCCAGTAAAGATGAAGATTATATTCGATTTTAATATTGAGGATCAGTATTTCGATACTGACTGCTTTGTATTGCCTGGCCTTGCTGTGACCATTATTCTCGGGACGAATTTTTTGGTAAGTATGGTTGCAGTATTATTGTAACAGAGTTCTGGAATTTAATGACGGAGGTAGGAGGGGAAAAAAGAAAAAGAAGAGTTAAATTTAGAAATGAATTGATGGGAGGTAAAGTGATGGCTCACCTAGAAAGGGAGACTGCATATAGTGGGGAGGCATATCCTTTAGAATAAATAAATGTAAAGTAAAACATAAAACATAAAACAAAAAACAAAAAGACTGTCAGAGGATCGAAGCTCTCAGCTCAAGGAACTAGTGAGTAAATGTATGTTTTCAGATAAGCCTGGGAAAGTAGTTGATTTTGAATATAATTTAGAGGTAATGCCCCATGAAATAATTAGGGTTAAACCTTTCACTATTGCTGTGGCAGACAAGGAAGCAGTAAGGTTCAGAATAAAGAAAATGCTAGATTGGAAGGTTACTGAGTTGTGCAGGAGTGAGTATAGTAATCCAAATGTTACAGTAACAAAGAAAGATTGGTTGTGTTAGAGGCAAGGGGATTGAATTAAATAACTGTAAAGAGACTGACCAACCAGAAAAAACAAATGAACTTTTGCAAAATTTTAACAATATACAGCTTGTGTCTAGTGTAGATTTAACTTGTGGTTTCTGGCAGGTGAGGTTTGCTGAAAACAGTAGGAAGTATACTGCTTTGTTATTTGAAGGGAGAACATATATGTTTAAAGTGATTCTATTTGGATTAAGTATATCAGTGGTAGTGTTCCTTAGGGCATTGAATCATGTTCTTGGGATGTGAGTTGTTGAGAAAACTTACTGTGTATGTTAATGACGTATTGATAACCAGCATCTCATGGCAGGGACATTGCCAGATATTGGAGGTGGTGTTCAAAGCTATGTATAAAGTAGGGATGACTCTTAACCTGAATAAATGTGAATTTATGCAGGCATAATTGTCATTCTTTGGTCATCTGTTAACTTCTGAGGATACAGTTTCTAACTAGGAGAAGATAAAGGCTACTTCTGAGTGCAAGAGCAAATGAAACCATTTATTGGGCTATGAATATTTTATTGGAAATTCATCTGTGATTATAGTATGAATTCACCAAATATATGTAGACTGTTAAAAAAGAATGTCACCTGGAGCTGGTCTGCTGATTTAGATAAGGAATCTGAGAAGATCACGAGCAGCTTAGTTAATAGTAAAGTATTATACTATCCAGGCATGTCATAACCTTTCTGCATTGCATCTGACAGTTCAATTATGGCATTTGCAATTCGGATACTATCTAAGCATGAACTAATCTATAGGACGTCAAAAAATGAGTTACTGAGTATAGAACTTGGCTTCCAAAAATTCAGGATTTATCTGGAAGGCAGGGAGGAATGTAAAATGTCGATCAGTCAGTTAAGGAGATGGGCGAAGTTTCTGCAGCAATTTAGATATCAAATTGTATATATAAAAGGGACAGAGAACAATATGGCACATTCCTCGTCCCAGGTACCAATCAAAAAGTGCGAGGAAGAAATGGAATCGGAGAAAGAATTCCAAATAATGTATATAAAAATGTAGAGGAAGAAAAGGAGATAAAAGGAATATGCCAAGATATGCACAGGCTCCAAAATGGGGATGCAACACTGAAATTCATTAAAGTTAATTTTGTGTGTAAAGGATATGAAAAAATTCAACAATATTATAAGGTTTATAATGGTCTACTATTTAGGCAAAAATAGTTTAGACAGGGAAGAATGTAAGCTGTGTTTCGCACAAGAACAGGTAGAAAAATCAGTTAATTTCATTCATTATGACCATGGACACTAGAGAGCACGGAAGTGTTCAGAAATTATGCAGGAATTGTCATATCTAGTAACATGGTTAGAAGAGTAAGGAAACAGTTGGCTCCTTGTGACCAATGTCAAAGGGTGAAGTTTAGCATAGTAGCTACACAGGGAGAAATGCAGATAATCATCCCCAATAGAGCAGTTTAGTTTCTGGTTATCAATTTGCTTGGACCCCTGCCAGCGGGTTGTGGTGGACTGAAATATACGAAGGACATTCAAAAAGTTTTTCACACTCTCTCTAATTTTTTTATTTTTGCAGTAGGAGAGTGAAACCTTTTGTGAACATACTTGGAACATTTAGCTACAAGTTGGTATATAAAAGTATTTTCTTTTATTTACAGGTGAGCCATAATGGGCTGTGAAGCAGATGTCAGGTTGCGACAACGGTCGGTGAAGGAGTTCCTCTTCAAGACCAGTGATAACTCTGCCACACTGATTCACAGGAAGTTGCTCGCTGTTTATAGGGAGGAAACAGTGGATCACAGCAGTATCCAGTGATGGTTGCAGAAGTTTGAAGAAGGTGATTTCTCTCTACTGGACAATTCACGATGCGGTAGACCATATGGCAGCGAGTGATGTGAATAAGGAGACCACTGATCAAATCAACTGAAGTGACAGATGTGTGACGACATGACAGCTAGCTGAAATGACTCGTTTGTCATTGAGTTGTGGTATCACTGGTACAGTCAATAGGATACAGAAAAATCTGTGCACGTTGGGTGCCTTGATTATTGACAAGAGAAATGAAAACAATATGGAAGAATGTATTCGAGGGTCTCATGAAGACCTTTACTGAAGAGTGAAAACAGTGTTTTGATGGCATCATTACCCAGGATGAAACATTGTTGTTTTTGTCAGAACCTGAGAGCAGAACCCAATCCATGGAGTGGCGTCATCAGGGTTCCCCTTGGAAGAAGATATCAAGACTTCCATGAACAGTAGGTCGAAAGGTGATGACCTCCTCCTCCTGGGATCAGTGTGGTGACATTTTTATTGACTTTTTGGAACCCGGCTCCAGAATTAACTGGGATTGTTACTGTTTGTCATTGGACAAGCTGCAATGTACCATCAAGATTCACAGACCACAGCTTCAGGGTCAGCTCATCAGACTACACTGTGACAATGCCAAAACCCTACATACAGCCCTTACGACACAGGAGAAAATCAGGAAAATGGGTTGGAAAATTGTTCCTCATCCTCTCTACAGTCTGGATTTGGCTCTGTCTGACTTTTACCTCTTTGGTCATCTGAAGGCCTACCTGCGTGGTAAAGTACTTGATTGTGAGAAGGACCTTATTTCCTGTGTCAAGCGATGGTGTAAAAGTGAATCCCAAGAATTTTACCAAAGCGCATTTACATCATGGAAAGAAGGTTGGGCCAGATGTGTCACAGCTGATGGAGGCTACATTGAGTAGGCTCAATGTATGCTCAGTGTTTCAAGTATGTTCACAAAAAAATTCATTCTCCTCCTGCAAAAAATAAAAAAATTAGATACAAATGCACAAAACTTTTTGAGCGCCCTTTGTATATTATTAGCAGTAGATGTAATCTTTAACCAATTCACTTTCTACTTTCAAGCCACAAGTAAGAGTGTAGTTAATAAACTAGAAAAGGACTAGATAGTGAACGTGAAATTGCCTGAAAAGATTCTATCAGACAATGGTGCACAATTTACTTACCGAGTGTGGGACAATTTGTAGAAATGGGAGGCATTAGACACACAAGGATATGAGTGTTCCACACAGCAAGTAATCCTGCAGAGAAATGCATATGGGAACTGGATAGGTTGTGCACAACTTGCTGCAGAAAAAAACACACAACCTGGGTGCGGCATTTTACTGTCTTTGAAGATCTTCAGAGTACAGTTAAAAGTAATGCCACTGGTTTCTCTCCATATGAAGTGACAATAGGAATAAAACCCAATAATTTGATAGCAGAAAATAATGAGTTTGCTTCAGCTAACCTTTTAACCACAGTAGAGAGGGAGGCACTAGTTAATCAACATTTGCTAAAAAATTGTTCTGAAAGAAAGAAGAGACATGATGGAAAATACAGAAATGTTAAATTTAAATGGGGAGATAAAGTGTTAGTCAGAACTAAAGAAAAATTGAGTGAAATTTATGGAGAAACCAAAAAATTATTTGTACTGTATCATGGGCCATTTGAAGTAACAGAGTGCCCACATCCTAAAGCCTATAGACTGGGATACCCAATGTCAAAGAAACCTTTGGGTTTGCAAAATATAACTGAGCTGAACAGGTATACTGAAAAGTGAATGAAGAGAATACAATGTGCTCAAGGGTCTATGAAGCATATATTTATTATCATGTTGTATAGTTGTAAGTAATTTTGTGGGTTTCTAATTAAGTGTTTCTGCATGGTACATAAATGAAGAGTAACAAGATTTTCTCAGCTGATACTGGTGGAACTGATGGCAGAAGTTTCATTTAGAAGAGGATTATAGGAATTTCACTCTTCATGAGAACACATGAATGGATGTACTGTTTAATAAAAAAAAATTAAGTGATTTGTTATCTGTATACATGTGGACATGTAGAGGAATTTAGGTCTATATAATCATATGATTGTCACAAAGGTTATTGACATTATTACCATTTTTGTTTATAGTAAATTGTAGCAAGTGAATCCACCATAAAAGTAATACTCTTGATATACTAGATGAAAGACGATAATGCCTGCAATATTTTTACAATCAAGTAACTATACAAATGTTATGAACAATTTAATTTATTTAATAAATAATGCCATAACTATGAACTCATCGCCAGAGACACAAATCATCTTATCAACACGAGTCATTCCTTAATATTCCAGTAACTTTCAACATGTACTGAATAGTACTTGTGATTTATAAAATAGTTCAAGTTGGTATTTTGCATGGTGCCGAATGTGGCAATTTGTGTGTTTCAAATTTATTTAAAATTGTTAAAATAATGTATAAATGAATTAGTTAAGAGACTGGAAAATGACTACAAAGATCTTTGTATGCTTTATCATAAGTAATTATACACCACTGGCCATTAAAATTGCTACACCAAGAAGAAATGCAGATGATAAATGGGTATTCATTGGAAAAATATATTATACTAGAACTGACATGCGATTACATTTTCACGCAATTTGGGTGCATACATCCTGAGAAATCAGTACCCAGAACAACTGCCTCTGGCAGTAAAAACGGCCTTGATACGCCTGGGCATTGAGTCAAACAGAGATTGGATGGCGTGTACAGGTACAGCTGCTCATGCAGCTTCAACACAATACCACAGTTCATCAAGAGTAGTGACTGGCATATTGTGACGAGCCAGTTGCTCGGCCACCATTGACCAGACTTTTCAGTTGGTGAGAGATCTGGAGAATGTGCTGGCCAGGGCAGCAGTCCAACATTTTCTGTATCCAGAAAGGCCCGTACAGGACCTGCAACATGCGGTCGTGCATTATCCTGCTGAAATGTACGGTTTCGCAGGGATCGAATGAAGAGTAGAACCGTGGGTCGTAACACATCTGAAATGTAATGTCCACTGTTCAAAGTGCCATCAATGCGAGCAAGAGGTGACCGAGACGTGTAACCAATGGCACCCCATACCATCACACCAGGTGATACGCCAGTATGGCGATGACGAATACAAGCTTCCAATGGGCGTTCACCGCGATGTCACCCAACACGGATGCGACCATCGTGATGCTGTAAACAGAACCTGGATTCATCTGAAAAAAATGACGTTTTGCCATTCGTGCACCCAGGTTTTTCGTTGAGTACACCACCGCAGGCACTCCTGTATGTGATGCAGCATCACGAGTAACCGAGTCCATGCTGCTGCAAACGTCGTCGAACTGTTTGTGCATTTTGTAAACGTCCTCATCTGTTGACTCAGGGATCGAGACACAGCTGCACGATCCATTACAGCCATGCGGATAAGATGCCTGTCATCTCGACTGCTAGTGATACGAGGCCATTGGGATCCAGCACGGCGTTCTGTATTACCCTCCTGAACCCACCGATTCCATATTCTGCTAACAGTCATTGGATCTTGACCAACGCAAGCAGCAACGTCGCGATACAATAAACCGCAATCGCGATAGGCTACAATCCGACCTTCATCAAAGTCGGAAACGTGATAGTACGAATTTCTCCTCCTTACACGAGGCATCACAACAATGTTTCACCAGGCAATACCGGTCAACTGCTATTTGTGTATGAGAAATAGCTTGGAAACTTTCCTCATGTCAGCACGTTGTAGGTGTCGCCACCGGTGCCAACCTTGTGTGAATGCTCTGAAAAGCTATACATTTGCACATCACAACATCTTCTTCCTGTCGGTTAAATTTCGCGTCTGTAACACATCTTCATGGTGTAGCAATTTTAATGGCCAATAGTGTATGAAACTGTTATGAAAATTAAGAGTGGTGATCAGGGTCAAAGTATCTGCATTGAATCGAGGAGTGGTCATGTGACCGAACCTTTAAATAAGCATGTGGGGCAGAGCTCGTGGTCTTTTGCCTATCCTCTTGTATCTGGAGTATTGGTGAGGCATTTCATCTGAAGCTGGTAATTATCAGTGCTTATACTGTGAATTTTACTTGCATGTATTGGGACTTGTACATTGTGATTTGTTTGGGCCACCATTCGCACACATTGTTCTTTTCTATAAAAATAATAAAAAGAGATTTATATAAAACTTAAAATGAATTGTTTCGAGCAATGTTGTTATCCTTTGGAATTTTGACCAACAGATCCAACCTGAGTACATCTTTTATTAAATTATTCACTAATGTCTCACTGCTACTATTAGGCTTTGGTATTAATATCATTATTCTGTGTTGTTGGGCTAAATAGCGATGGTGTATGGCCTACCCCTATTGATGTTAGTGAGCCACACCTGAAGTTAATGGCCATACACAGCCCACACATGGGGGAACAGGAGAAAATGTCCTACAGGACTCACAGTATGAAGATCCCACGGGGTGACTTCATCCTTTTCACCCCTCATGGAAATATCAGACACTAAAACAATTTTAAAAAATCTTTGTGTGGCACCACTGACTTGTTCTAAATTGTGATGAGGTATCGCATGCTGACACAGAAATCGAAGACTGGATCTTGGGCAAGAATTATCAACATTAGCAAAATGTATTGCCACCATCTGACTGTTGGCCTTAGCTACAAACCACTTTCCTTTCAGTAAAGCAGCACCAGTCAAAGCAATCATTTTGTAAGAATACCACCAAATTGTGTTTTGTAATGTGGATTTTTAAAATATAGTACACAAAAGAATTCTTTCACCAATCTGCACTTCATTTCTTTAACAATGTACCACAGCTTCTGTCCCTGAACACTAAGGCCTAAGATTCTCTTTGCAGATCGTCTACACTGAACAGCTATTCCACGACTTAACTGCCTATGACTATAAAGTAACGTAATACTTCACCAACAGATAACTGGAACACAAATCTGTAAGGCTGGACTTTGAATCTGAAATAATTAACTTCAGAATTAATTAATAAAATATATAATGCCATCTATTCCAATATTATGGTTACTTGCCAAACAATATTGTTTTTTTTTTTTTACTGGAATAATGTGTTATAGTACTCTGTTATTAGTATCTGATAGAAGCATGCCATCAAACTCTCCTAGTCAGCAAAAGCTTGCATCCTGTTTCGCTACTAAAACAAAAGAACACACTTCCCAACTGAGGAATGATTAGATAGGGCATCCATGAGTCATCATGTCACAAGGGGAAAAATTATGTACGTATAAATAATTTGGCAATAAGATATTTTCATCTGCAGAAATATTTTCCTTCTTTGTCATAGAAGAGTGTTCATGGCAGTGGACACAAGTAGATATGAGGTAGAAGGTGAACATACTTCTTTGCAGGTCATATGATAGTGGTAAAATAATCAAATGAACAGAATCACAATACAACAGTCTGTATTAATATTAAATCAAAGGCATAAATATGAAGTTGCTTCAGAAACAAGTAGTAACACCTTTGTATATTTTCAGGGTATACAAAGGTGTTATTACTTATTTTTGAAACAACTACATATTTATGCCTTTGATTTAATTTTAATACAGACTGTTTTATTGTGATTCTGTTCATTTGATTATTTTACCACTATTGTATGACCTTCAAAGTAGTATGTTCACCTTCTACCTCATATCTACTTGTGTCCACTGCCATGAACACTCTTCTATGAAAAAGAATTGTATATTTTCAGGGTCCCATGTGGGGTTTGCTAGTCCCCCATCGGGCGCCTCCCCAGGTGGCGGATAGGGAAATGCTCTCTAGATATAGAGGGTACCAGGGAAATAAAATACCCGGGGTGGACCAAAACTAGCACGGGCAGGAGAGGCTCGCTCAGCCGCAGTGAAGGCAACCCTCCTAGGGGTAGAGTACTCCAAAATCAAGACTCCTGGTCCTCCAGATTGGGGGTTGTGCAGAGGGCTACCAATGCACTCATGTAAATAAAAAATAAATAAATAAATAAATAAACGAAACGGTCAGGATACTGAATGCCAGCCTCGAAAACAGGACTTACTCGAACAAAAACTGGCAAAGCTACAAGGATTTCTCTTTTGGATCATGGAATATTAGAAGCCTGTATCGTCCTGGAACTGCCCAAATACTAGCAAACGAATTAAGAAAATATAGAGTGCAACTGGTAGTCCTCCAAGAAGTAAGATGGCAGGGAACAGGTTTACTGAAAATAGCAGACAGGACAATAATGTATGGAGACTGCGGTCAGCGCCCTGAATTTGGAACCAGTTTCTACATTCATAAATCAATAGATGACTCAGTAAGGGAGTTCAGACATGTTAATAACTGTATATCATACGTAACTATTCAGATGCAGTGGTTAGACATTACATTTCTAAATGCACACGCACTCACAGAAGATAAGGATGACAACACGAAAGAAGAATTCTACAGCCAACTGGAACAAACGTACAACGTATTAAGTAGGCACAATGTGGAAATAGTGTTAGGAGATTTTAATGCCGAAGTAGGAAAGGAAGAAATCTACGAACCAACCATCGGAAATTTTAGCTTACACGAGGAAAGTTCAGAGAATGGGGTTCAACTTATGAACTTTGCAATGACAAATGGCCTCACGATAAGCAGCACAAAATTTCAACATAAACACATTCAATTTAGGAACATGGATATCACCAGATGGAAAAGTAGTCAATCAAATAGATCCTGTCGCTATCCAGAAACGATTCCAAAACAGCATTAAAGATGTCAGAACCTTTAGGGGAGCGGATTGCGACACAGACCACATGTTAATAATATCAAAAATGAAAGTGAAACTCAAAAGGAAAGTAAATAGAAATAGAGTAGAAATTACAAGATATAACATAGGAAACCTGGTGAAAGTAGATATAAAAGAAAATTTTGCAAAAGAAATTAAAAGCAACCTAACAAAACCGAGACTGACCAATGCAAAAACACAGGATGTTGAAAGCAGATGGAGACACCTGAAGGGCTGTATTCAAGAAGCAGCTTCCAAAATCATAGGTGAAAGAAAACGACCTAATAAAATTTGGATTAACACAAAGTGTCAAGAAAAATTGCTGGAAAGAAGAAATGCGAGGAATGCATGGATTAAAGAACGGGACAATGTGACATTGAAGGAAAGATACTATAAACTCCACCATGAAACGCAAAGAACCCTAAGACAGGAGAAAAGGGAATACAATAACAATATGATCAGAGAAGCAGAGGACGATTTCCAACATCACAGGACAGGACAGATGTATCAAAATATAAAAAAATCCTTTGGTAAATTCAATAAAAGGCAACAGTTTATAAAGGATCAATATGGGAAAATATTGACCAACAAAAGTGACATACAAAACAGATGGAAGACATACTTTTCGCAACTTCTCAATTGCAATGACTCACATTCTTACTTTAAATTGGAAGAACCTGATACAATTGATACAGCTGATGCAGTTACTATCCCATCAGTAAATGAAATACAGCAAGCAATAAGGAAATTAAAGAATAAAAAGGCTTGTGGCGAGGACAAGATATACGCTGAGTTATTAAAGAATGGAGGCCCACAACTGGAATTAGAAACACAGGAGTTAACAGAAACAATTTGGGAGACGGAAACCATTCCTGCAGATTGGAAAACTGCAATTGTGTGCCCCATATTTAAGAAGAATGATCCACTAGTTTGTGATAACTACAGAGGAATTGCCTTACTGGATGTCACCTACAAAATCTTATCAAGCTGCCTATTAAACAGACTGATACCAATAACAGAAGAACTGACAGGGGACTACCAATGCGGTTTCCGCAGAAACAGATCCACATAAGATCACTTTTTCACTCTAAGACAAGTAACTGAGAATTCAATGTAGATGGCCACATATTATTCATAGATTTTAAAAAGGCCTATGGATAGCATACACCGACAGACACTCCTAAATATAATGAAGGAATTTAAAATACCATCAAAATTAATCAGATTAGTTAAAATGTGTATCGATGAAACTTTATGTCGCATAAAGACACCGGTGGGAGAAACTGAAGATTTTAAGGTGTACACTGGACTGAGACAAGGGGATGCCATTTCATTTATTTTATTTAACCTTGTCCTAAGGAAGATTGATAGAGAATTTTCTAAAACCAGTCCACAAGGAATCGAGCTACAGTATGTGAACATAACAAGACTTGCCTATGCAGATGATGTAGCACTAATAAGTAGTTCCAAAACAGAATTAATCAGAATGATGCAAAATTACTACAAAATTGCTGAGAAAACAGGATTACATGTTAATGAAGAAAAGACAGAATACCTGCCTATAAGTAAGAAAACCTGAAAAGATGCACCACTGACTATAGATGGATTCAATTTCAAGACTGTTGACCCCTTCAAGTACCTAGGAAGTATTTTTTAGTAATAACAACAGAACAGATATAGAAACAGATGCCCGTTTATCAACAGCAAACAAGACACTTTTTAGTTTCATCAAAATTCTAAGAAAAAGATCACTTAGCAGTAACTTCAAAATCCGCTTATATCAATCGACCATTATACCCGTAATGTTGTATGGATGTGAAACATTAACATTTAGAAAGAAAGATGAAGAAAATCTGTTAATATTCGAAAGAAAAGTACAAAGGAAAATTTTTGGACCTGTATATGATGAAAATAACATGTAATGGAGAATAAGAAGAAATGAAGAATTAAGAGTGCTGTACACACACCGTAACATCGTTGAAGTGGTCAAGAGGAGAAGGTTGAATTGGACAGGCCATATAGCAAGAATGACAGAGAATAGACTACCTAGAATGGCATTCAGCAGAACAATAGAAGGAACGAGAAGAAGAGGGAGACCCAGAATCAGATTGCGGGATAACATTTGGGAGGACACAATGAGGAACAGCAGCAGCAACTGGACAAACAGTGCATTGGACAGGCAGAAGTGGAAGAGGCTCATAGAGCAGGCGTATGGTCGATAAGGCCCTTGCTACATGTGAAGTAAAAAGTAAGTATATTTTCAGGGTGTATACGCAGACAAGGAAAAAAATCCCAGATTTCCTGGTTAAAAATACACTTTCTCCCGGGTGAAAATACACTTTTTCCGATGTTAAGTGACATTATACTTTGTCACAACTGTGAAACTCATCAGTCGTTTGAATGGTGGTGATTTTATACATCAGTGTAGAGTTTCCTGGCACTTTAGAAAACAAAATTCGGGGGAAAAAACACATTTTGGAAAGATCTTTGACATGCAAAAACATTTAAGCTGCATACTTTTGTATTATTTAAAGTTGAATTCCACTAAGCACCGCATGTTACTTTCCGAAGCATCGAAATCAAGATTGTGGTGCGCCTTTGTAAGCCAGTCATACGTCATGTCATGTAATCTCACCAGCCGATGACAGCGGATATTCAGAGCATTGGACACGTGATGTAGTCAGCCAATAGCAACATCACTTAAGTAGTGTGAACATACAAATAGGAAAAGTTAATGGTTTAAATTAATATACGTAATGTTGCTACAAGAACAGCAAAGGTCTCACATATAATATTGATCTTTTCTGCGCAAGATACATCACACAAATGAGCCAATGAAATTTTTAATAATGACATAAATGTCTGATCTTCTAGGCTCGAAATTCATCTAACTGGCACATCATCAAAGATTTGATTTTGAAATGAGAGTCAAATGCTCTGTGATTTAAGAAATTCATCTTACATTCTCATTCATAGTTCATCTTGCATAAAAGGGAATTTACTTTGAAAGTAACACTTTTCAAACCACCATTCGTAATGTTTTCCCATGATCTGTTAGAAACAGGTTTGTTCCAGCAGTTGCCAGAGAGTACCAGATAACAAGCGTCACTGCGTTTGGCGCAGCTACAATGATGTAGGAAGCCTGTATGTTCATACATGTAAAACATTAAAAGATCTTACATAATGTCATAAAAGAAACAAGACATCAGAGGACACTCCGAAAGCATCAGAATTTTGTGAACCAAACTACAATGTGTGATCCGGCTTAAAGTGCACATTCAGATGTCCAGATTCCCAATGAAATAGGCCTTGACCTGGTATTACGCTTTTCAGTGTGCTTTTCAGAATGTAAATTTTTTTGTAGTACCGGTATTGTATTATCTCATGTTCGGATCTTTATTATGGCATAACCCCGTATGTACTAGAAGATGAAAATGTGCACTTTAAATGCTGCGAATAGTTGAAACTAGCCAATAGTGTGGAATTAAACACTTCGTTTCAAATAAATTGACTGCCTCTATTAATGAAGCCAAATTTCTGTAGCAAGCCAACAGAAAAAACTTCATTGTTCTGAAAGGTGATTAATGCTAACAACACATTTTAGACTCCCATAATTATGTGAACATATTTTATTCACTTGATAGCTACCAGCCACAGAAATCTGTTCGGTTTTTATTTGACACGTGAGCAGTAAACGAAGAGGAAACAGCAAAATTACTAAACGTAAACACATGTCAGGTGGAGACTACCCACCTCCCCACTACAACTCAGACTGCTCTGCACATTAACCCCGGATTTACAATATTTCCAAACCGGGGCATCACTACATTCATGTTTTATTGCTCCAGTATTATTCTGCAGTAGCAGGATACAGTAATATTCCTTGTTAGAGTATTAGTTTTTACCAGTCAAAATTACAAAAATTTAACTGAAAACTGAAACAATGAAAAATTCCTGTAATTCCAAAAATTCCCATGTTTTTCCCGGTTTTCTCCCGGATGAAAAAATTACTAGGTTTTTCCCGGATCTTCTGGTTGTCCCAGATTGTATACAACCTGATTTTCTTTCCTTCACTCTCTGATATGAAATACAACGTTTTCAGTGGGGCATTACTAAATTTTAACAAGTTCACCCAACAATAATATTGCTCCTTGGCAGCACAATACAGGGTGTCCCAAAAAGAATGACCTGATTTTAAATAGAATTATTTATTAGGAAGAAGAGCTTAACACCAACAAATTGCATACTAAATTACTCAGAAAAGACAGAAGATCTTAATGTCATGAGGTAAGTGGGGAACGTAAACACAGTGTTTAACATATCCCCACAGGAAGAAATCACATGGTGTCAAGTTGGGGGACCTAGCAGCTCAAGAGTGTAAAGCCTGGTCTTGCGATCCTGAACACCCTATCCAACATTGAGGCACATTGGCAGTGAGAAAACTGCGCACATTGTTGTGCCAGTGCGGTGGTGTAACATCTTGCTGATAGATGAAATAGACGAATAACCAGTTCCATAGCATTGCAAAATATGATTATCCTGTTATGGTTTCTTCCTCAAAAAAGTAGGGTCCATAAACCTGGCTTTGCGAAACAGCACAAAAAACATTCACTTTTGGTGAATTACGTACGTGTTCAATTGTTTCATGAGGATTTTTGAGCCCTCATACACGCACATTATGACGGTGAACCTTACCGCTAATATGGAAAGTTGCCTCATTGCTGAATATCAACTGTGACATAAAAGTGTCATCTTCCATGTGCTCTAGACTAGCATTGCTAAAGTCCACTCACTTCACTTTGTCAGTATCTCGAAGAGCTTGTACCAGTTGTAATTGGTATGGTTTGAGGGCTAAATGACGCTGTAACACACACCCCACTGTCAGGTGCGGTAATGCAAGTTCCCGGCTAGCACGATGCATAGACTTGCAGGGGCTCCACTCAAATGCTCGTCAGATTTGCTCCACCATTTGTTCAGGAACACATGATTGGCCAGGACTTTTGCCTTTACAGAGGCACCCTGTTTCTTCAAACTGTTTGTTCCACTGCTGAATGTTCTTTGGCAATGGTGGTTTAGCACGAAATCGAATATGAAACACCCGCTGAACTGCGATCACTGATGGAGTACGACTAAATTCAATAACACAATATGCCTTCTGTTGCACGAGACTGGCTGGACGCTCTAGGTCAGTGCTCATAGCAACATCCAGCGGATTTTTTCTGAAACTCTAGACCATGCCGATTACAGCTAGTGCTGTTTCAGTTACCTAGTGACATTTGTCTGAATATTATTACAAGTTAAAATCAGGTCATTCTTTTTGGGACACCCAGTATAATAAATATACAGCATGGTCAGGAACAGTCTGAAAAGCTTGTAAGGGTGTCGCAGGGAGTCTGTGCTGAGAAATAATTAAGGAAAAAATTTGATACATTGCACCATATACAATTAGCATTGAAGTTAGCCAATCAGGCCGATGCACACGTAAATTCAAGTGGCCCACCAGAGGTGGTGTCATCAGATGTGTTCTCCATTTGGTTTCCTAAAAACTGAACATGAGAGCAATACAAAAACTGGATATGGGATGCTAGTAAAAATCAAACCTAAGTCAAAGGCTGAGCAGTCTCATGTGCTAACCTTTATCTTATGGTAAGAACTGACTAGTTGTATCTGATAATTAACCCTGAAACGGCACAATGTATATTCTTTTCTTAATTAATTCTCACCACAATCTACTCCACAGCACCCTTACAAGCTTTTCAGACTGTTTCTGACTACCCTGTAGTCAATTATTACACCTGATTTGAAACTACCAGATAAACTTGCCTCATACTGTAATTCAAGAACATCACTGTCTATTTCATCAAGTTGGCTATAGCCTAGACGTTTTTTCATATACATCATAGGAACATCTTTCTTCTGAGTTCGAGTAGTATAAAATGGCTCAACTGATGTCTGCTTCTTATTGAAAGGAATTTTCCATGGTGCTTTGAAATATATTGCATTTATAAGTATTAATTTTGTGAAAGGAGAGATACTGTCTGAAACAGAAAAAATTATTTATTAGTATTTGTAATCGATATAAACAGAAGAATTAATTATACTTAAATTGAACTATTAAAATATTTTGACCACCAGAATCGTAACTCTTCCAACTTTCATACCTTTTAATTCATTCTCTTCAATAAACACAGAGTTTGACGCAGTACACTCAATGGCATTCTAAATCGGAGAGAGGGGGAGGGGCAGGGGAGGAAAAAAAGAGAGAGAGAGAGAGAGAGAGAGAGAGAGAGAGAGAGAGAGAGAAAATTACGCCATTTAAAAGCTAACATTGGTCAGTGCAGTGATCATACAAATTACTCTTATGAACTTCCTGTAGCACAACCAAGAAGCCCAGAGACAACAGTGACCATGTGTTTGCATTTTTTTCTGCATCTGCCAAAGGGCTTTGCCCGACAGTTTATAATATCTAACAGTTTTCTTTCAATGTTCCTGTCTGTCACACAATGCCTCCTCTATGTGGTGAGTAGCAATCCATTCTATTTCATTTCGCACTGTTATTATTCTGTCCAAGAACTTCCATTGTTTAATTATTTATTTTGTTTTACATAGTAGCTGCTATTCTCTTTGTGCTGCCATGGAAGATAAATCGCATATGGGATAAAACATATTTCCACTGCAAACTATTTAGTAACCTCTTATCTAATTAACAAAGTAACGGCTATAAATCATACAGACGCGTTTCTCCCACAATGTAAGTATCACATGCTGTTAGTCATTTGTGGTTGAGTAAAAGAGAAGTAAGCTGCATAATGTTAATTATTCAGTAACAGCTAGCGTTAAATAGTCTGTCTATGTTAACTGAATATCATCACACTGGGCAAGTGTGGAAACAGCTCTAGAATAGTGAGATATGGTTGAAAGTGTGAAAGTTGCCTACACTTTAATGTGGGAAGTGACTTTCTTGCATAGAGAGGTGGCTATAGTTTGGCAATACAGGATGATTTCACCTCAAATCGTACAGGTCATGTCAACTCAGGGTCATGAATTTCTCAGGAAAAAATATATATTAGACCTCTGTATCACGATTGTTAATAAATACAGTATTTCCATTTTATCTTAATTTTTGTAAATGACAGAGCCGTTTGAAAAATGTATATTTTGTAATTAACTTTTACAACGGAGAAAAAAAAAAAAAAAAAAAAAAAAAAAGAAAACTTAACTAATAAACCAAAAGTATTGGATATCTGGTAGATGTTTAGCGTTAAAGCTCCCTTTTAGTGTGTTTCAGTTCATTTGACACTTGCACACTTATGGCCTTCCTTTAACTTACAAATTTTAGATGAAAATACAAATTTTAAGTTAATTTTCCACTTAAAAATTTTTTGTTTCTAATTTGGAAAGTCACCGAACACTATCTTTTCTGTCATATTTTCAGATACTACTGATGTAATTATAAACAGTATCTTCTCTGCTCCAGTTATCTGTATTATTTAATTATTTATTACTAAAAAGGTAAAAATTGCATTTTTACAAGTTTTTACGAATTACTGTATTTACTTGATAACCCCCATCAGAAAACTTTTGATGTTACACAAAATATTGTTTGGTTAATATGTTAGCAGTCAGTGCAAACACAGTGGACAATATTTTTCTGTGTAAAGTGTTAAAAATCCTTCAACATTCTGCGTATTTCGCAACACTGAATTTCCAGTGCAAAATATGCATGTTGGCAACACTTTCCAGTACTCTTCTTTTTGTAACAAACAAGTGAGACCTTGCACATAAACCAGTCTGCATCGAGTTTTTTGGTTTGGTCTTAACTTTTTGTTAGATACAGTGTCAATGAAGAAATACAGTAGTGAAAGAGTGAGGTGTGTGAACTATGAAAGAAGACACAGGAATGTGGTGTTCAAGAAAAGTGAAAAACACTTCACAGTTGTTGGAAATCTGTCAGAGGTATTGCAGAAATATCTTGGTCCTCAAGTAATGTTACTAGCATCGCATCCATTGTGCAGGTACTGCTAGACTCACCACAAGAAGAAATTTAGTGACAACTCACCTGAACGATCACCGTACCTCGAATGTGAAACTGAAGAAGACAGTGCAGATGTTTATATTCCTGGGTGTGAAGTTGTTGATGCCTTGGATGTTAGCATTTCTGCTGTAGCCCCTACTATATCCCCCCTTAAATGTCCAGGAAAGATAAGAAGCACAAGAAGTAAACAGTATGTAAAAAGAAAAGTGGAAGAAATTGAAACTAGTTTTACACAAGCAACATCTTCAAAACTTTGTGAAGTGTATAATGTAGATGCACTTGGTGCAGAGCCCAAAGATAGTGATACATACCTGAAATGTGATGTGTGGTTCCGAAACCTAAATACTGCTATCTCAGTAGCCACTAATACTGAAAAGGTATGGTCACTGACACTGATTCCAGGTAGCTACTCTAAGCAGCAGATACAGAAATACATACCCTGTCCCCCCGCATTATTTGACTTCAAATGCTCGCAAAATAAAGAATGAGAGAGCTATTTGGGCATGCCCAGATACTTATTGTGGGCATCTGTTGCAAGACGATATGCTTATTGTTGCTCTGGAATATTACTTAAGTGATGACAAAGATTGCAGCAGGCAAAGTCCTAACCAGGCTAGCGTTATCTCTGTTAGTGAAAAAGTTAAAAAGACACGTGACAAGATCAATAAGAGAAGCACATCTCCTAATGAGAAAGGAGAACTCAAATTTAAAAACTGGTCTCTCAAAATTTTACTCCTTATGAACAAAATGGGTAAAATGCCAGCCAGTGAAGGAACTATGCACATGTATTTACTGAGCTAATTTCAAACTTGTTTGTTCCACCATAAGCAGTGTCACAGGAAAGATGTACACAGAGATGGACCTGATGCTTTTGTGTGTAAGTCAAGAGGTCAAGAGCCACACGATAGACATAGGTTGCAGGAGAGTGAAATGTGTCCTGGTGCTGAAGTGACGACTGTTGAAGCATTACATCTTCACGATACTGACAATGACGTAACCTATGCATTGTGGGAGGGAGGAGAGTTGGCAAAGAAGACAATAGAGCCAGAGAAGTTTGTTATAAAGGTTAGGCATCGAGTCCTGAAAGGAATAGCTCATCATCATATCAAGAGGATTCAGAGACAGGTCATAGCAGAAGTAAAATCATCTACATCCCAGAATACTGACACTTTAGTTCTTCATTTTGACTCTTCTGAGAACTGGTCTGTTGCTTTGCAAAATGAAATTCAAAGTTACCACTGGCACACATCACAGGTAGCAATATTCACATGTGTTGCTCACTTCCTTGGAACATCACAACGTTTTGTTGTTGTAAGTGATGACCTCGTCCAGGACAGTGCACACGCATGGTATGCTGCGGCATGATAATTGATGAGATAGCATCTAGAGGCCACACATTTCCTAAGCATGTGTATGTGACTGATGGTGCAGCATCTCCTTTTAAAAACTGCTTTCAGCTTTATGAGCTTGATCAATACTGTAGCACAGGAATTAAGATAGAAAATGGGTATTTTCAGATGGAAAAAGTACATGTGTGGAGTAGGTGGTCTCTGTAAACATCTTGTAACAAGATTTAATCTCCATCATAAAGCTGTTGATGCTATAAGAGATGCTACTGGATCTGTATGCACCATATCAACGATAGTGACAAACGTAAAACTCTTAATTCTAAATGAAAGTGCATTAAAGGAGTTCCATTTAAAAATGAAAGAACAGTGGTCTGCTATGAAGCCTGTGGTAGAAATTGAATCAAGTCACTACTGGGCTGCATCCTGGAGTAGCACATACATTGCAAGAACTGTTCCCCACAAAATGCAGCCTGTTACCATATGTGAAATGCAGAGACCACAGTATACATTAGAAGACTTTGTAGTGAGCCACATCATATCTTTTGTGTATGGCAGTCAGTGCTGGGTGGGACAGATAATAAGTGTGTCTCATGAGCTGCAAGATATAACCATCACCTTTATGATGTCTCATTGTCCTGTTAATGCTTTCAAATGACTATCACAAAAAAATTAGTGTGCAGTTCCCCAAAAAATCAGTGTGCATTTTCCATTTCCCAAGTACTGCTCTTGTCGGATCATCCTTGTCTGTATGAAAATTTGTCTTCGCTATACAACTATACAAGAAGCAGATGAAAAAGAAAAGACCACTCTCTAACAGTGCAGTGTTGGGTGTTACCGTATTTACTCGAATCTAAGACGCACTCGAATCTAAGCCGCACCCGAAAAATGAGACTCGAAATCGAGGAAAAAAAATTTCCCGAATCTAAGCCGCACCTGAAATTTGAGACTCGAAATTCAAGGGGAGAGAAAAGTTTCAGGCCGCACCTCCAAATCAAAACAAAGTTGGTCCATTGTAATACGAGACACAATTTAGGTCGAATGAATGACGATACAGCTACAGGAGTTTGGTTCGAGTCGTAAGCTTAACAGTTAAGTTTTACCAGGTAGCCATTGCTATACGTCAGGCGCTCCGTCCGTATTTATACGGGTACCCTTCCTTTTCACGTGCTTCGTCTGGTTTGAATCGATTGCTTATTTTGCTTTGATCTGATAAGTGCCGTTTTCTTTGTTATAGGTGTTAACGTCACTCTGAGCTGAAAATGCATTACTGTACTGTGTCATGCATTGTTTGTCTCATTCTGATAGTGCGTGTTTACGGCCTGTCGCCGCACGCGGCATGGCTTGCTTTTGTGCGCGCTACCGCCGCTTACAATTAAAAAAAAAAGAAAAGAGAGGAATCGTCTCACTAGCGAAACAATGGCAAGAGACTGCTATTTGTTGTTACTTACACTGCTTTCTTTGATAATGATCAACAAGAACCAAATAATAGACTGCATATGATAGAATATGTTCTGAACGAGAGTTAGGCGAAAATTTTTCTCCGTTTGAAAATCTTTGCGGCCGCTTCTCTAGTACGTCAAATTCTGCACAGGAATTAGTCATCTTAGATTTAAAAATCTAATCAGTTGCCGTGCTTAATTTCTGACTGTATCACTATTAGGCATAAGAAAAATACGAATGTAAACATGACACGATACGTATATTCTTCCGCGTTTGCTGTTGTCTCACTCTAGTTTCGTAGTTTATTAGGCAGATAGGATTTAAATGAAATAGCAGCAAACACGAAAGAATACGTGGCATAATGTTTACATTCATATTATTCTTATGGTGAAGAGAATACTGCATGTGATTCACATTTCGTCAGGTTCCTATTAGCAACCACCTCTTCTCACAGGTAGTAAAAAATTCAACACGTAGAGTTGGCCATATTGACAAACATCCCAAACAGTCTGGCCAGTCGGATTTTCGTAGTACATTGAAATTCTGTTACATTCGAAGATGAACAATACGGAATTTGTATTTACTTCGTTGGATAATGTACGAAAATGCAGTGGTCGAAACTCGGGGCGGAGAAAAAAGCTCGTCTTCCACTTTTTTTTTTTAATTTATTTACTGACGCAGAGATTTTGGCGCCAGTATTTATCTCTGTGCCTACAAAGCATCCCCTTGTAGCGCTACATATATTCGACGGCAGAAGTTAGTTGTGGCGGCACCTACCAATATTTTTCAGAACTTCCGCTTGCTTTGCACTCGATTCTAAGCCGCAGGCGGTTTTTTGGATTACAAAAACCGGAAAAAAAGTGCGGCTTAGATTCGAGTAAATACGGTACATTGTAGGCAGATTTAATTCCTGGAAAGTCATCAAGAAGTAAAATCATGACAGAACACAATAATAATTTATGAATAATACCATAAAAACGAACAATGGGCATAAATATTCTATATTTCATTTTCATTATTAAATGCTTTCAAACAAAATAATGTTGTAAAGTAATTATTCCAATTCAGAATTACCAGTTTTGCAAGACATTTACTTAAAATCAGCGATCAGTTTAAATATTTAAGTGTCGATGATTTTTTGACCTTGAGAGGTCTACCTAAAAAATTTCCCACATTTTGTACGGACAAGTATTGCACATTCTGGTTGTACAGTCCCAACTAATGTACCATGAAATTTTTAGAACACTTAAGATGGGGATTTTGGAGAAAATAATTTCTAAATAAAAAAATTCAGATTATTTTATCTTTATGTACAAATACTTCGACAGTTTACGAATTTCATGTGTTAATGTCATAACTGACAGTCAGCAGTCCTTTCACTTTATAATTTCTCAAGGTATCAAGACAGTTAACATCCTGTGACTATTCAAATTTTCAAAACATGTAATTTTGAAATTTGCAAAAAGTTACAAACTTCCATAGTTTACTTATATATATGAGGTGTGTATGTATTAATCCTGTCTCACAGTACTGGGAACAATTACAAAGGTCTTTAGCATTTTAACAAATAGTCAGAAAATCAAAATATTGTAGTTCTGGAGAGGTAACCTGTTGAATTTCAACATTTATTTTTTTCTGCAAACTTTGAAATAGCAGTGTGACACATTCACTCTTGACCTGTATGATTTGAGATGAAATAGCCCTACAGTAGTTGTGCTTATTACTTCTTGGTTATTGAGAAGGAGCAGCTGAGATTTAAACTCTTAGCTCATCTGGCAGCAGCACTGGAACAACTGATAGCTGCAGCTGGCAGCAATAATATTAGGTAGAGGTGTATGGCTGAAATGTGTTCAAAGCTACCAAATCAAGCAAGATATGCTGCAAGCTGCTAGCTTTGACCTAGTCATTTCTGGGGGCTTCAGTGCTCTAAAGACTGTGGGCAAAGTGTAAAGACAAGCCAAGGCATTCAAGAGGGGGGAATAAATGTGTAAGCTAAGTCGAAGTGTTAAAAAGACCAGGAATGTCCTCCTGCAAGAGAGTAGTTCAAGAGGGTGATGTTACAACTAGTACAGAATGGCACTCAGTTATCTTCAGTAATGAGAGTAAGTTCCAGCTGTACGTGAGTCATGGACGCAAATGTGCACGTTGGTGAGCTGCCTATTCCAGAGTGCATTTGCCCACGACATACAGGTTCCATCCCAGGCTGTGTGTGTGTGTGTGTGTGTGTGTGTGTGTGTGTAAGGAAAACCAGTATGAAAAGTGAAATGGAAAGAAATTAAACATTTAGGTTCACAGAGTAAAATGTAGCAGTGCACAGCGATTCAGGAGTGCAGGGAAGCTGAGGACCTATTGGAGTTAGGATATCAGGGAATGACGCCACCTCTGCACTCACTCACTCACTCACTCACTCACTCCACTGCACTTCACTCACTCACTCCCTAAGCCAGTGAGATGCATGCAGGCTCTAGATTTTACTATAATACCCATTCCCTTAAAAACATAAATCTTTGTCAATAGCTGTTGTGTTGTCAGCCTGCATTCAAGGTGGGGCATATCTAATTTCATTTTATGACGTAGGTCAGTTAGGGTGATGGATTCTTTGAGTATAGGAATTACCACCAAAGGTGCTCCTCTGAGATAGCCCCTCTTGCTGCAAGGGATCATGTGCAAATTGGGTGCAACCAATACGTACACAGCATATGACAACTATTGCTTTTAGAAAGGGCAGGAACAAATTTCACCTCCCTTTTAATTCTGTTTTCCTTCATTCCAAGTTTGTTGGTATGTGTAGTATTTTGCCACTCTGTGTCCCATACCCAAAATACATAGTGTCTGAGACGTGACCGAATCTTGGTGCCTGATGCTCTCAGTTGTAATGTTTCCATTACAGTTGCTCTTGGTGAGTCTACTTGCAAATTAATGCCTGGGATACCCACTTGATTTAGTATCCAAAGGAATGTTATGGAGATTCCTGTTCTATGGTGGTCCCGCAGCAGGTCATGAATGTTGGAGATCAGCACATTTAATGTGTAGCATTGGTCTACCACCTGCAGACCACTCAAGGAATCATTACATAGAAGCAAGTTCAGGTTGCAGAGCTGGCAGTTCTGCAGTAACTTTACTGGACATGTTTGGTAGGTGGTATTGCTCATAACCTCCTTCATGGACATGTGTAACTGGCACATGTCTTTCACCTTAGAGCAATCTGCATTCATGAGGTAGATAATCTTGATATACAGAGTTAAAAACCTGTCAGTAAGTGGTGAGACGTAAGTTCCCTTAGTGCCACAGAGTGTGTCCATTTGTATTACAGGCCTGGGGATATGGCACGAGGACATGGCATGGATAAGACTGAAATGTAAATCCATACTTGATGTTTTAGTGCTTGATTGTGCATCCCATCAAGTCCCAGTGCCATATTGTAGCCAAGAGCTGTGTCATAACCGAAGGCCTGAGCTGCTAAGGAATTCCCCTTCACTTAAAGGAATGTTATACAGTTACAGATTTGAGTAGTGAAGGACATGTTCTCATTCTATTCCCTTGTGCAGAAAGAAGGCTGAGGGGTTGGTTGCCATATGCAGAGGCTTGAGGAAAATGTGGCGCAAAGTGATGTGTGGTAACAGTAACATCAGAATGAGTATTGTTGTCCAGGAGGTAGCAGAAATACCAGTTGCTAGCTGGCTATCATATACACAACACATCTTGGTCTATATCTGTGAAAAAGAGTTATGAATCCCTATGGCAGTGGTGTATTCTTCCCACTATGCTTTTTTCTTTTAGTGTTTCATAAGGCAGCATGATGGAGCATGTCATTATTACCTTGTAGAGTAGCACCTTGTAGTGAGGCATTGGATGGTAAAATGGTGTTTAAAGCATGCCAATAAGCTTTCTTGAGGGATCATAATTGAAGCCGCTTATGGATAACAATGTAGAAGGTTATGGCAATCTGAAAATAATCACTCTCACACAGGTTGTCAAACATCCTCTATTGGAGTGGGGGGAGGAGGTGAAGGTTGCGCATAAACAAGATCAATGGCTGTTTGCATTCCATGTGCCACAATGAAATGAGTTAGTGTGTCACTATTTAGTAAATTTAAGTCTAGGTCTGTGAGTACTTGTTTCATTAGAATAGGTTGTTCTCCACAAGGCAGTGAAAATAACTATTAAACATCCACTGGATGATGGTTGCAGGGGTGGCTAGTACACAAGCTGGTTAAATTTCAGCTTCTTCCTGCATCACCTTGAGCAGCAGGAATGCTGTAAATCCCTGTATTATAAGATTTGTGGTAGGGTTGGTGCGAGGTTATGCAGCTTAGGCCACCAGGTCCACTTTCATCTTTTGCTTTTTCTTGTTTTATTTTTTACCCCTGTTCTCTTTGCAGATTTTAATTCTGGTTGGGGGCTATTTGGTTGCACATCACGAAGAGAGGATGAACAAGCTGTCCTTGCATCCCATCCCATGACTTTGTAGGCACTGACTGATATCAAGCCACAAGGCAGTGTTAATCTATTGAGAAGGTCTGAAAGAAAGTGATTCACTACTGGGGGATGTCAGATGAGTAAGACACTTTCTTCAGCAGGGGGTGGGAACAAGATTCCCTATGTGGGTGTAATGGGAACAGAGGGAAAGTGGGTTCCATCACTTTCCCATACAGGTAAATTCTTGTGGTTACCAGGCCTCAGGGAAATTCAGATGACTTCATTTTTGATATAGACAGGGGCTTTGTCACCTTGTTTGAAAAATTTGTGGTAATTTGAATTGGATGTAGGTGTTCATCTCTCTTCTTTGCCTCAGAATGTCAGGGACAAAATGGGTTTCATATCACTGCTTTGTTTTTTTCATTCTTTAACATGGGACAAAGAAGGGAAAGCAGAAACGTGGAAGGAGTATATAGAGGGTCTATACAAGGGCGATGTACTTGAGGACAATATTATAGAAATGGAAGAGAATGTAGATGAAGATGAAATGGGAGATATGATACTGCGTGAAGAGTTTGACAGAGTACTGAAAGACCAAATTCGAAACAAGGCCCCGGGAGTAGACAACATTCCATTAGAACTACTGATAGCCTTGGGAGAGCCAGTCCTGACAAAACTATACCATCTGGTGAGCAAGATGTATGAGACAGGCGAAATTCCCTCAGACTTCAAGAAGAATATTATAATTCCAATCCCAAAGACAGCAGGTGTTGACAGATGTGAAAATTACCGAACTATAAGTTTAATAAGTCACAGCTGCAAAATACTAACGCGAATTCTTTACAGACAAATGGAAAAATTGGTAGAAGCCGACCTCGGGTAAGATCAGTTTGGATTCCGTAGAAATATTGGAATACGTGAGGCAATACTGACCTTACGACTTATCTTAGAAGCTAGATTAAGGAAAGGCAAACCTATGTTTCTAGCATTTGTAGACTTGGAGAAAGCTTTTGACAATGTTGACTGGAATACTCTCTTTCAAATTCTAAAGGTGGCAGGGGTAAAATACAGGGAGCAAAAGGCTATTTACAATTTGTACAGAAACCAGATGGCAGTTATAAGAGTCGAGGGGCATGAAAGGGAAGCAGTGGTTGGGAAGGGAGTGAGACACGGTTGTAGCCTCTCCCCAATGTTATTCAAATGGTTCAAATGGCTCTGAGCACTATGCGACTTAACTTCTGAGGTCATCAGTCGCCTAGAACTTAGAACTAATTAAACCTAACTAACCTAAGGGCATCACACACATCCATGCCCGAGGCAGGATTCGAACCTGCGACCGTAGCGGTTGCCCGGCTCCAGACTGTAGCACCCAGAACAGCACGGCCACTCCGGCCGGCCCCAATGTTATTCAATCTACACTCCTGGAAATGGAAAAAAGAACACATTGACATCGGAGTGTCAGACCCACCATACTTGCTCCGGACACTGCGAGAGGGCTGTACAAGCAATGATCACACGCACGGCACAGCGGACACACCAGGAACCGCGGTGTTGGCCGTCGAATGGCGCTAGCTGCGCAGCATTTGTGCACCGCCGACGTCAGTGTCAGCCAGTTTGCCGTGGCATACGGAGCTCCATCGCAGTCTTTAACACTGGTAGCATGCCGCGACAGCGTGGACGTGAACCGTATGTGCAGTTGACGGACTTTGAGCGAGGGCGTATAGTGGGCGTGCGGGAGGCCGGGTGGACGTACCGCCAAATTGCTCAACACGTGGGGCGTGAGGTCTCCACAGTACATCGATGTTGTCGCCAGTGGTCGGCGGAAGGTGTACGTGCCCGTCGACCTGGGACCGGACCGCAGCGATGCACGGATGCACGCCAAGACCGTAGGATCCTACGCAGTGCCGTAGGGGACCGCACCGCCACTTCCCAGCAAATTAGGGACACTGTGCTCCTGGGGTATCGGCGAGGACCATTCGCAACCGTCTCCATGAAGCTGGGCTACGGTCCCGCACACCGTTAGGCCGTCTTCCGCTCACGCCCCAACATCGTGCAGCCCGCCTCCAGTGGTGTCGCGACAGGCGTGAATGGACGGACGAATGGAGACGTGTCGTCTTCAGCGATGAGAGTCGCTTCTGCCTTGGTGCCAATGATGGTCGTATGCGTGTTTGGCGCCGTGCAGGTGAGCGCCACAATCATGACTGCATACGACCGAGGCACACAGGGCCAACACCCGGCATCATGGTGTGGGAAGCGATCTCCTACACTGGCCGTACACCACTGGTGATCGTCGAGGGGACACTGAATAGTGCACGGTACATCCAAACCGTCATCGAACCCATCGTTCTACCATTCCTAGACCGGCAAGGGAACTTGCTGTTCCAACAGGACAATGCACGTCCGCATGTATCCCGTGCCACCCAACGTGCTCTAGAAGGTGTAAGTCAACTACCCTGGCCAGCAAGATCTCTGGATCTGTCCCCCATTGAGCATGTTTGGGACTGGATGAAGCGTCGTCTCACGCGGTCTGCACGTCCAGCACGAACGCTGGTCCAACTGAGGTGCCAGGTGGAAATGGCATGGCAAGCCGTTCCACAGGACTACATCCAGCATCTCTACGATCGTCTCCATGGGAGAATAGCAGCCTGCATTGCTGCGAAAGGTGGATATACACTGTACTAGTGCCGACATTGTGCATGCTCTGTTGCCTGTGTCTATGTGCCTGTGGTTCTGTCAGTGTGATCATGTGATGTATCTGACCCCAGGAATGTGTCAATAAAGTTTCCCCTTCCTGGGAGAATGAATTCACGGTGTTCTTATTTCAATTTCCAGGAGTGTATATGTTGAGCAAGCAGTAAAGGAAACAAAAAAAAAATTTGGAGTAGGTATTAAAATCCATGGAGAAGAAATAAAAACTTTGAGGTTCGCCGATGTCATTGTAATTCTGTCAGAGACAGCAAAGGACTTGGAAGAGCAGTTGAACGGAATGGACAGTGTCTTGAAAGGGGCATATAAGATGAACATCAACAAAAGCAAAACGAGGATAATGGAATGTAGTTGAATTAAGTCGGGTGATGCTGAGGGAATTAGATTAGGAAATGAGACACTTAAAGTAGTAAAGGAGTTTTGCTATTTGGGGAGCAAAATAACTGATGATGGTCGAAGTAGAGAAGATATAAAATGTAGACTGGCAATGGCAAGGAAAGCATTTCTGAAGAAGAGAAATTTGTTAACATTGAGTATAAATTTAAGTGTCAGGAAGTTGTTTCTGAAAGTATTTGTATGGAGTGTAGCCATGTATGGAAGTGAAACATGGACAATAAATAGTTTGGACAGGAGGAGAATAGAAGCTTTTGAAATGTGGTGCTACAGAAGAATGCTGAAGATTAGATGGGTAGATAACGTAACTAATGAGGAGGTACTGAATAGAATTGGGGAGAAGAGGAGTTTGTGGCACAACTTGACGAGAAGAAGGGACCAGTTGGTAGGACATGTTCTGAGGCATCAAGGGGTCACAAATTTAGCATTGGAGGGCAGTGTGGAGGGTAAAAATCGTAGAGGGAGACCAAGAGATGAATACACTAAGCAGATTCAGAAGGATGTAGGTTGCAGTAGGTACTGGGAGATGAAGAAACTTGCACAGGGTAGGGTAGCATTGAGAGCTGCATCACACCAGTCTCAGGACTGAAGAGCACAACAACAACAACAACATGGGACAATTGGAAGAATGAGGAGATTGTTGTTCTGTGCAATTAATACATATTTTCAGTTGGACACATGGGGTGTCCTCATGATGGAGCCACCTACAATTTCCACATGTAGAAGTACAGTTGCAGCATGTTGACATGTGTCCAAACATTGTGTGGTAAAACTTCACACAGTGCATGGAAAATAGAACTCTAAATCATAGCAATAAACCTTTATTTTGATCTTTTTAGATAATATTTCCCCTTGAAAACCAAAATGAAGGCTCCGGTATCCTTTGTCTCCTGCTGGAAACGACAAACAATTTTTTCAAGTTTGCATACAGTTCATCTGTCTGTAACATGAGCTTATAATGAAAAGTAACATTATGAATCATGTCAAGATACTTGTGGGGACTGACAGTGACTGGCATGTCACTGAGCCTCTCACAGAGGAGTAAGGCCTGTGACTGAGGTGTTGTTGTTGTTGTTTGTTGTTGTTGTTGTTGTTGTTGTTGTAATGGGGTTGCATTTTGTTAATGGATGCTACTTCCTCAAACTTTTCTTTGATGAACAACAATGGTTTCATACTCAAAAGGACTTGCCCTCAGTTCAGAGACAAACTAGGTACTATAACAGCCTAGACCACAGCCAGTACTCAGTTCCACCAACACAGTGTGGAGCTCCGAGCATTTACCATCGCGTACAACAACCTGCCCGACTGGCAGCAGCGAGATGTTTCCACATTGAATTTCAAGTCATTAGCTAAGACAATGACCACCCTTCATGTAGTTTCTGTTGTTCAACCCATTACTGTATAAAATAGGTGGACCTCAGTCTATAGCCTGTATTCAAGACACTTCCATGTGATACAGAAACAATGCTTCTTTCGCACAGTCAGTGACAGCCAGCAGTATTTAAATCCCCAGCATCTGCCTGTCATTGATTCAGGACAGCTCAACAAAGTTTCTGTGCCCAGTCTGTGTTGGGTGAGGCCTTCGAGTCAAAGCCCTAACAGACACAGAGCAGATACCACCCTCACCCCTCTCTGGGGGACACTGCCGTACAGAAGCACTGTCTGTGCAGGCTGAGAGGCTAGCATGTTTGCAAAAGGCTGAGGGGTACGCTGGCAGTAGCACAGATATTGTCAGAGTCTCCCACTCCAGACAGGTCTCACCAGGTAAAATATCCGAACATCAGAGTTGCTGCTGTTTCTGCTACTGGAAGAGGTAAGAGACCAGTCCAAGAACTGGAAATTGTTGCCTAGAAGTTAAAGTTTAGGTCAAGATTAAGTACTTGTCTGGGTCTCAGAGGAGAAAATTTCTCCGAAAACAAAAGGTAAAGAATCACTTCCTAAACAAAATTGGAGAGAACTAAATTATCTTTAACTGAAGACCTCCAAAAACACACTGTCTCAAAGTGAAGGGGGTAAATAGACCTCTTCCACCTCCAGTACAGGAAATAGATCAATAGATAATTGCATCCAGAAATACCAGAGGTAAGGAATACGGATACAGACCTATAGTACTGCAGTCAGGGTTTTCAGGGTAGCAGTTATGCAACAGGGATACCCACTGCTCAGCATGAATTCATAGCCAGTAGAGTTTGTTCATGTGTGAGTGAGAAGACTGAGGAGGATGCTACTCCAGGTCCCAAATTCAGGAAAGTCTATTTGGACAAATGTACTCTTATCTTCATCTGCGAGGGGATGGGAACAGTATGTTGGCTGAAGGACATGGTGCCCAATATATCTCCTTGGGAGAAAATGAAGCTGCTGGTCAAGAACAGTGGCTGAGCTCTTCAAGACCACAAATTTATCAATTTAGGTACTGAAACCTCTTAAGGATACTCCTCTAAATATTGTTCAAGAAAATACAAGTGCAGAAACAGAAGGTCTCAACAGAATATTGGAAAGTAACTAACCGAAAAGTTGTACTGGATGGCTGAACCCTCATGGTAGAAATCAGTGACCATGGGCAATACAGGAATAGGAACTGAGACTGTAGTTAGGTGCAGATAAACCTGCAACATAATAAAGGAACAAGTGCCACACTGAGTTGTCTTCTGGGGAGAAATGGGGTTGATGTGGCCCTGATATATCAATATACAGTGGGCATTTCAGGCCTCTGAGGAACTGAAGGTAAGCTGATTTATGCTTGGAATCTAAGGAACTCCAAAACAAGCATTTATGTAAAAAAATTATATATATATAATTTGTCTTTAAATATGTCTGCTTGTGTCTGTATATGTGTGGATGGATATGGGTGTGTGTGCGCGAGTGTATACCCGTCCTTTTTTCCCCCTAAGGTAAGTCTTTCCGCTCCCGGGACTGGAATGACTCCTTACCCTCTCCCTTAAAACCCACATCCTTTCGTCTTTCCCTCTTTCCTGATGAGGCAACAGTTTGTTGCGAAAGCTTGAATTTTGTGTGTATGTTTGTGTGTCTGTCGACCTGCCAGCACTTTCATTTGGTAAGTCACATCATCTTTGTTTATATATATATATATATATATATATATATATATATATATATATAAAATGAAGGAAACATTCCATGAAGGAATCTATGTTCAAGAGCAGAACAAGGGAAGAAGTAACTGACATAACTTTTGGGTCCATTCTAATGGATAGCTATGTCAAACAATGACATGTGGCATTGGGGTATTCCTCATTTAACCACATGTATGAGGGTTTCCCAGAAAGTAATGCATTGCATATTTTTCTTTAACAATTCTTTATTGAACATAATGGGAATTACACACACAAAAGAATGGTGTTTTATCTACACATCCTATTTTTCCACTAATCTCCATCCCATTCTATGGCCTTCCTCCAGCACGAAACAAGGGAATGTATGCACTGTCAGTACCAATCCTTATCCTGGAGGCAGAGCCAATGCTTCACTGTGTGAATCACCTCCTCATCATCCTCAAAATGTCTTTCATGAACAGAATCCTTTAATCTGTCCTCACAAATTACAACAGCAGCTTTCTGCAACGTGTCTGGCGTGACATCTGTGGATGGTCTCCTTGACCGCTGCAAATCATAGAGCTTTCCGAACTATCTTTCGATAACCTCAACCTCCTTTTCAAGCAGCTAACTGTACTTCTTATGACAGTGGATGCTTCATAGACTGCACAAGTGTATGTGAACTTTCCCCACCATTTCTTTCTCTGCAGTGAGAAATTCAATGACAGCATGTTGCTTGTAATGTACATCACTACAGATGCCATTTTGAAACTGTCCTGCAGCTACGCTATATCTCGGAAATGACAGAAACTTGGTGCACTCATTCAGGTGACTTCAGATAACAGATACATAATGTTTTCATAACATTGTTTTCGGTTGAGAAACAGAATGCTGTGCATTACTTTCTGGGCAACACTCGTACAGTACGTCTGAGGTTGAAATAGATGTTAAACAGACCATGGCTGATAGGAATCCTAGGAAAAAAGACTGGGTCTCATATGGGAAAGACCCCAGGTCATGCTTATTGGAAGTCAGAATTTCAATTAGAAATGCAGTAGATTTGAAGAAATGTCAGACACAGTGATGTCTGCCATTGTGTCCTCATACTTAGAAAACTGCCCAATACCAGGCAGTGCACGAACAGGAATATACCTTGGTGGAACAATAACCTTGATGCCCTGATCAGAGAGGTAAGTTTGGATATTTCCCTTGGTCAGACCATCAAGCAGCTCAGTGTAAATAAATAACACCAAGCAAAAAATTCAGTGTTTTATGGGCCTCAACATGAACTAGATAGCTGTGGAGGAGCAAAGCTACATGCAGTTGGGCTTGAGAATCACAATTTGTCCCCAAAAGCAAAATGTGGTGTCACCGCCAGATGCCACACTTGCTAGGTGATAGCCTTTAAATCGGCCGCGGTCCGTTAGTATACGTCGGACCCGCGTGTCGCCACTATCAGTGATTGCAGACCGAGCGCCGCCACACGGCAGGTCTAGAGAGACTTCCTAGCACTCGCCCCAGTTGTACAGCCACTTTGCTAGCGATGGTTCACTGACAAAATACGCTCTCATTTGCCGAGACGATAGTTAGCATAGCCTTCAGCTACGTCATTTGCTACGACCTAGCAAGGCGCCATTACCAGTTACTATCGATGCTGTAAAACATGTACCGTCAAGAGCGATGTTCACCATTTATGGATTAAAGTTAAGTATTCCACAGCTACGTCCTTTTTTGCTAGTCTAATTTCCTTGACCTGTTCCAGACCTCACGCCAGTCTGCGTAAGCTAAAACGCGTGCCTTTCGGCTTCCTCTCATAGTGAGTTGGCTCTCTTGCCAATCCACAACACAAAATGCTTTTAAGTAAACAAGAGCAGGATTTTACAGGGCCAACAATTGCATCAAAACCTATCTGAATCACAAGCGGATAAACCACAGTGAAGGACTGACCTTCAGTATGTGATACCATGTGGAACTGAGGCACAGCTGGGAGAGCCTTGGAATCTTTGGCCTCATTCTGTTTACGTTTAGCAGACATAAACAGAGATGGTGATTGGCTCATTGCCAGAAAATCCCCCATAACTGCCAGCGTCTCCGATGATGAACTCCTGCAAATTGGGGCCCTCCCCTCAGAGGGGACCTTAGGTGATTATTCACACCTCAGGTCACACCTCCCGAACTCCTAACAGAGGCCAATTGGCAATTTTGGAAGGTAACAGCTCAGGCAATCACATCCCCTGGGCCCCACCTGTACCAGAGAGTATGTGCAGACCCTACCTGTCGACTTGGGGCTAGAAATTACATATTACCCAGTCAGCAGTTACGCAGAAGAAGTGTGGGCCAGCCATTAGGTGTGCAAAAATACCGAGAAGCGGATGAAGAATAGGAGATTAAGAACAAAGAAAAAAAGTAAGAAACAGTGTGGGGCTGTTCTGATGTCAGGCCACAGAAAATTGAGAACATTTGCAGAAATACCCCAGACATGTTCATCGATGGAGAGGAAAAAGAAAAGCAGGAAGACAGACATGCAACACAGAAGGGAAAAGATGCCCCAAAGGCTGGGGCCGAAAGAGTGGTGAGCCCACTGTGGGGCTAAGAGCTAGAGGGTAAGGACAAAGACTAACGAATATTGAGGCCAAGAGGGTTATGGGAATGTAGGATATATTGCAGGGAGAGTTCACACCTGCACAAATCAGGAAAGCTGGTGTTGCTGGTAAGGATCTGGGTGGCACAAGCTGTGAAGCAGTAATTGAAATGGAGAATGTTGTGCTGGACAGCGTGCTCAGCAAGGGGCTAGTTCAGCTGCTTCTTAGCCATAGATAATTAGTGGCTATTCAAGTGAACAGACAGCTTGTTGGCTGTCATTCTCATGTAGAATGCAGCACATTGGTTGTAGCTTAGCTTGTAGATCAGCTCATAGATAACCATGCCTTTGATGGGATAGGTGATGTTTGTGACTGGACTGAAGTAGGTGGGGTGGTGGTGGGGGGATGTATGGGACAGGTCTTGCATCTATGTCTATTACAGAGACATGAGCCATGTGGCAAGGGGTTGGGAGCAGTAGTTGTCTAGTGATGGATGAGGATAATGTGTAGGTTCGATGGGCAGTGAGATACCACTGTGGGAGGTGTGGAAAGGATAGCAGATAGAACATTCGTAATTTCAGGCCATGACAAGAGGCTGTCTAAACCCTGGCAGATAATGTTATTCAGTTGATCCAGTCCTGGGCAGTACTGAGTCATGATGGGAACGCTCCTCTGTGGCCAATGGAGGGACTTTTGGAGGTGGTGGGTGATTGGAGAGATAAGGCACGGAAGATGTGTTTTTGTACAAGACTGGGAGGGTAGTTATGCTCCTTGATGGCCTCAGTGAGACCCTCACATGGTTCAGATTCTTTATTGACATCTTCACGATCCAGATCGAGGGTGAGGACACCTTATTTACATTCTTCCTGAACCTCAATACATTCTCCCCCATTTGCTTCACATGGTCCAACTCAACTCAACTCAACAACCCACTTTCCTTGATGTTGACCTCCACCTCAAATATGGCTACACCAGTACCTCCATCCATATCAAACCTACCAACCACCCGCAATACCTCCACTTTGACAGCTGCCACTCATTCCACACCAAGAACTCACTCCCGAACAGCCTAGCCACTCATGCCCATCACTTCTGCGTAGTGGCGATCAGACCCTCTCAAAATACACTAAGGGTATCACTGAGGCCTTCACAGACTATAATTACCCTCCAAACCATGTACAAAAACACATCTCCCATGCCTTATCTCTCCAGTCACCCACCACCTGCCAAAGTCCCACCATTGGCCACAGAGGAGCATTTCCGTCATGACTCAGTACTGCCCAGGACTGGTGCAACTGAAGCACATTCTCTGCCAGTGTTTCGATAACCTCTCGTCATGGCCTGAAATGATGAATGTTCTATCCACTATCCTTTCCACATCTCCCACAGCAGTATCTCACTGCTCATCAAACCTACACATTATCCTCTACCATCACTAGATAACTCCTGCTCCCAACATCTTGTCACAGGGCTCTTGTCCCTGTAACAGACCAGATGCAAGACCTGTCCATACATCCTCCCACCACCACCCCACCTACTCCAGTCCAGTCAAAAACATCACCTATCCCATCAAAGGCAGGACTACCATGAGCTGATATGCAAGCCAAGCAACCAATGTGCTGCATTCTATGTGGGCATGACAGCCAACAAGTGTCTGTCCGCACGAATGGCCACTAATAAACTATGGCCAAGAAACAGTTGAACCACCCCAGTGCTGAGCATGCCACCCAGCACAACATTCTTCATTTCAATGACTGCTTCACAGCCTGTGCCATCTAGATCCTTCCCCCAACAGCAGCTTTTCTGAATTGTGCAGATGGGCACTCTCCCTGCAATATATCCCACATTCCTGTAAACCTCCTGGCCACAACCTCTGTTAGTCTTTGTCCTTATCCTCTATACCCTTCCTTGTTCCCATTCCGGCACTACACAGTCCTCTATTCCACCAACACACGCACAGTCTTTCAACCTCTCTCCTTTTCTCTAACCATTCCCCACCCTTCGTCTAACCTCCAAACTGCACCTAGCTGCCCTGCCCTCTCCCCAGCTCATCCCTTCATGCTCCCACAAGCAACACTTTATTGTCCCCCACCCCTCCCCTCCCCACCCCAGCTTCCTCCCCATCCCCACCACCCAGTTGCATCTCCCATTATGCACTGTTGCTTGCAGTGTGGCCTCAGCAGCCAAATATTGCTATCGTGTGTGTGAGTTGCATTTGCATCAATGTTCTATCTCTGATAAAGGCCTTGTTGGCTGAAAGCTCACTTTCTGACAGTCTCTTTGTCGTGCTATATGGTGCATATCAACTATCTCTTTCATAATATTGTTACATTCCATCCTGGGTTTTCCACCTTAGTCAATGTCCAAGGTATGAGTTTCGTGGTCAACATGGAAGCCTTCGTATGACAAAGTCAGAGAGAAGGTGCAGTCAGGGAATAGGATTGCAACATGGGGAGGTAGGGGTACTTCGATGGCTCAGGCCCAATGCTCACCATGTAAATACCCTCAAATGATTTGAAGCCCCTGGGAGAGGATAATTCAAGAGTTAGACTTACACTTCAGAAAATGGAAATGGTACTGCAATGACTTGGTGTTCTATGTCCACAAAAGTACTGTAATCCCACTGGAGGGTGAAAAAAAAAAGGAAATTTGCTTCTCTTTAATGTACACTCTGTATGAAACTAATGGACAGTATTTTGTATCCTGACTAGTTCTTGCTATTTCCAGAACAATGAATTACCACATGCCAATGATCTGCACTAATTCCGCAGCACTCAGATCTTGTGGGACTGTCTTCTTTTATATTGGCAGTACTGTAAAAGAATAAGAGACATTCATTGCACTTTTATTTCAGTTCATGTTACAGCTCTGGTTCTAGGTGATGTGCTACAGTGAATATATAGTAATGTGCAACATTATCTGTGACTGATTCATTCTCCAGGATACAGGAGTTGGCCAAAAACAATGGAAACACCATGAAAAATGCATTCTTGAACATAAATGCAAATTCTACCTAAGCCTGCAGATTGCACTGCTGTATTTGACCATGAACGGCACCTGTGCAATGTCCCAGTACATTTCAAGTGAAAGTTATGATCAGAATACTGTTCAATATAGTTGTGAGTGCTTTATGTCACAGATAAGAGACTTCAAACATGGACAAATTGCCGGTGCTTGTATGGTGGGTGCTTCTGTGACCGAGGCAGCTGAAGTGTTGGTGTTTTGAGATGCACCATATTAAAGATTTATACTGCATACAGGGGAAGTGGAAAAGCATCATCCATGAGTCACATCATGGATGAAAGTGTGTTTTGAGTGATCGTGACAGATGGCCAATGAAAAGGTTTGTGATAAAGTAAGAGGATGACACCTGCAGAAGTCACTGCAGAACTGAATGTCTTACTCTCAAACCCCGTCAGCACCAAAACAACACAAAGTGAGCTCCATAAGCAGGGAGGTGCTGGGCACCTTGGAATTCCAAAACCACTCATCACTGATGCAAATGCACATCAGGAAAATGTGGTGCTGAAGAGAGAAAACCTGGACTATAGAGTAATGGAAGAAAGTCACTTGATTGGATGAGTCCTGCTGCACACTGTTTCCAGCTTCTGACCAAGTTTATGTTCCAGAGTGAAACATCCCACGGTTACTCTGCAGTGTCGCATTACTGCCAAGGATTATGTGACTATTGTGGGTATCAGGTCCATTCCATGATGCAATGTTTGTTCCTCAATGATGATGCTGTGTTCCAAGATGACAGGGCACCTGTTCACACAGCTCACACCAACCATTATTGGTTTTGTGAGCACAAGGAATTGTCACATCTCCCTTGGTTACAACAGTCAGCAGATCTCAGAATTATTGAGTCTTTGTGGTCTGTTTTGGAGAGCAAAGTGTGTGATTTCTATCCACTTCCATCAGCGTTACCTGACCTTGCCACTTTTTCACAGGAAAAGTGATATAAGATTTCCTTGAAGACAATACAGTACCTCTATTTACTCATTCAGAGACAACTGGAAGCTGTTTTGAATGTCAACGGTATCCTATACTGTATTAAGCGTTATTTTGTATTGTGATTTAGGTGTTTCCGTATTTATGTCCACCCCTGTAAACAGTGGCCAGATTATAAGCCAGGGCTTTGATTACCTTTATCATGCCTACAAATGAGTAACATCCAACCCACCATTCTTCCCAGCCCTCCAAAAGTGGTATTCCACCACAGATATAATCTAAAAAAATATCCTGATCCATCCTTAGGCTACACGTACTTCTAACCTCTTGCCACATGGTTCAGATGCCTATGGGAGATCTTGGTCCGCATACCTAACTCTGAACATATTTTGCTTGCAGCACAGGCATCCGACCATACCAGAGGCACGGCCACCTGTTAAGGAGTTATGTCATATACTAATATTACTGTAACTTTAGCACAGTCTTTTATGATGGCATGACCACTGATCAACAACTAACTGTTCACCAGCTGGAATGGCCACCACAAGCTGTGGCCAGTAGTAGTTATCACTGAGTGACAAAATGTCCACAAAGCACAACATTCTGTACTTCAATGGTTGTTTTACAAATAATGCAATCAGAACCCTCAGACCTTCCTCAACTTCCATGCTAGCTTCTCTTAATTACGTGGATGAGAATCATCAGTTCAACACATCCAGCAGTATCTCAACACACTTTGCCTCAATCTCCACCAGCTGCTCTCTCATCTCCACCCTATAAACCTACACTCTTATCCTTTTCTACAGTCTCCTCCTATTTTCCTTCCTCCCTCACCCTCCCAATCCACTACTCCATGGCATAATGTACTACACTTGATTCACCTTGCCTGGGCCCAGGTAAGCTTACTGATTATACTCTTTCTTTGTCCTGTTTATTTACTGCCTTTCCCTCCCATCCCCCCCTTCCTGTGCTACCCAACATAACTCCACATACTAGTTGAGCTTGAGCTGCAATGCAGGTATAATGTAGTTTTTGTGTGTGTGTGTGTGAGAGAGAGGGGGGGGGGAGGGGGGGGAGGGGAGAGAGAGAGAGAGAGAGAGAGAGAGAGAGAGAGAGAGAGAGAGAGAGGACAAAACCTAGTGCCAGGATAGCCTAGTCCTAGCACCAACAGGGTAAGTGCGCATAACATTCCCATCCAGATGGACATATCACTATCAACAGTGGCACATGCTCTCAATCCATGAGACACTGCAGACAGGTTTCGAACTCAACCCAAGACACTGGTACAAAGTCTCATGATCAGGATCAGTACACTACTAGCTCTTCTCCCTTTACTGGCCAAACACTGATGTCTTCCATCTATAGAATTTGAATCGACTACTTCTGGTGAAGTATGTATTAGCAATCTAAGCTAGCGAGGCAAGGAACCTGCAATATAGAAAAATATTAAGTCATGTGATGTTAGGGGAAAGATCGATAAATGAACCTGGTATCCAACTTTAACACAGCTTGCTGATGTAGCAATGTCATGCTAAATTCTTCATTAACATACAAATTACATACATCTCAACTTCAAAAACACATGTTAGATGTTTAAGGGGCATCTAGTTTCAGTAATTTTGGAGGTTTTGAGGCAGAAGTATGAACGAAGAGCTAAGAACTTTGGTCTGTCATAAGGTTAAATAGTAGATGACATATCCTTACTGAACATCCTAATGTTTTCACTGTCTCATGATAAATGCAATGTGACATCGCCTCACAGTTGTATGAAGTAACAAAGTGATGAGATTAAGTCTTCTCTGGACACAAATTAAGAAAAACATGTGAACATTAACACATCTATTTAAAAATAAAGAGACTCACTGTTATAAAAGTCTACATGCCTCAAAATTCAGTATGACAAAAATTACCTTCTGAAACCATGTTCTTTATCTTTCCATTTGTAGCTTGTTCCACCCATTTGTTTATCACACTTGCTGCTGTTTCTGCTTGAGAAAAATCAGTGTTCTGTGCAACGGAAGACAATGATTCACCAGCCAACTTGAACTCATTCTTCACTTCAAAATGTTTTTGAATAAACATGCCACTGGCAGACTCAAGAGTCACATTGTCTGCACTCTGAAAAATGAACAACAGACAAATAGGTGTGCTTTTTGCAGCTTTTGAAGAACATTTCTGGAAAAAAGTGGATGTACATGCAAAAACTACATCATTACTGATGCTCTGCTCTTATTTGCTTGGTACTTCCTCTCACAGTTCCTGCACTCCACATACATTTTCTCACTTACGTAATTTCTAACATACCATTTTAATTATTTTATTATGAGTTTGCTTAAACAAATCACTAGAGATAATCACTACTTCCTCAATTTATTGTCAAATTATAGTTAGGGATAAGGATCACATCACCAAACTCATTGTAAAGAAAGTTAATGTACAGTCCTCTAATGGTGTTCTGCTCAAAGATAGCTAGTACAAGTACTGCATTAAATTAAGTTATTGATAAGACTTTGCTAATCCTTAACAAACAGTAGCCTTCCAACCTGATCTTGACCCCTGGCTACACTACATATCAGTATATAATCACATCTAAGATTCTGTATTCCCATTTGTTGGCTTCGTCAACTCTCAACGAAACTGTCGCTTTCCAACCTAACTTAACCTTGACCTCAGGAAAGGAGTTCTATCCCATGCCCAAACTAATAAACACCGCAAGCAACTCACTATACTCTATGCACACTTGAAATTCAGAGTCTTACCGTTCCACATGCTCTCTCTCTCTCTCTCTCTCTCTCTCTCTCTCTCTCTCTCTCTCTCTATCTATCTATCTATCTATCTCTCACCTGTCTGTCTCAACCTGCTGCATTTCTCCACAAAGAAGATGATTATGTACATTTCAAATACCTCAACTTAATTTGCTTATTTGAGTGTTGTTGAGACAGAAGCCAACATGCAATACAAGGTGTCATCTAAATGTAATGGGAATTTAATTCTGCGGGCTTTATATAGCCAACTTTCGAAACTTTTTTATGTTGTTGGTGCATATGTTCTTGATTTATGTTTGCATTTTCAGTTGAATATTCATTTTATTATTGACAGTCAAAAACATTTTGTGTGTTTTCAAGCACTTGGCGAATTTTTACTTTCAAAAAAGATGGATAAAAGAATTTGCATTAAATTTTGCTTGAAAAATGGAATAAACTGCAGCTCCACATTCAAAATGTGGACTATGGCTTTTGGCGAATCTACTAGGATTAAGAGAAGAGATTACAAGTGGGAGAAACATTTCAAAGAGGGTCAAGAAGACACTGAAGATGATGACTGCCCCAGAAGCCCTAGCACATCAGTTACTGACAACAATGTGGACGAAGTAAAGAAAATGGTTCTGGAAAATTGACGAATCACCAACAGAAAGGTTTCCGATGATATAGGCATATCCCTGGTTCAAGCCAAGTAATTTTCTTCGGCTGTTTTGGGTATGAAATGTGTAACAGCAGAGTCAGTTCCGAAACTGTTGAATTTTGACCAAAAATGGCACTGTGTAGAAGTCACTCAGGAATTGCTGAATGAAGTCGACAACCATCCAGAACTTCTAAAGAAGATTATAACAAGTGCCATACATGGGTATATAGGTATGACATCAAAAGCAATGCTCAATCATCCCAATGGTAACTGCCTGAAAGGCCAAGACTGGAAAAAAAATCTGACAAGTTTGGTCACATGTGCAGGTTCTCCTCAGTTTTTCTGAATTACAATGGGGTAATGCATCATGAGTTCCTTACATAGTGATACAGTCAATAAGAAATACTACCTGGAAGTTATGCACCATTTGTGTGAGTCAATCAGAAGAGAACAACCAGAAATGTGGCAAAATGACTTGTTGAAATTGCATCACAATAATGTTTGTGCCTCAAATCTCAATGCTTGTTCATAATTTTCTGGCAAAAAAAAATCAAACTGTTATGTTTTCTCTGCCATTGTTTTCACTTGGCATGGCCCCCTGCAACTTCTTTCTACTCCCCGAGGATGAAGAGAACCATGAAAGAATATCATTTTACCACCTTTGATGAGATAAAAACAGAATCACTGATGGAGCTGAACACCATAACGGAAAGTGAGTTCCTGAAGTGTTTGCAAGATTGGAAGAAGTGCTGGCCCAAGTGTATTAAACCTGAGGAGTATTACTTTGAAGGGGACAAAGCAGCTGATGATGATGATGATGATGATGATGATGATGATGATGAGGAGGAGGAGGAGGAGGAGGAGGAGGAGGAGGAGGCGGAGCAGGAGGAATAAATAAATATTCTTTAAGAAAACAAAAATTCATTATTTTTTGATCAAACTTTGCATGTCAGCTCCATTAATGTTAGACTTTGTGAAAATATTCTTCTCTAAGCAACACTCTATAAGGGCATCACTATTCACAATATTTCCACCATATTATTCTGCATGAAGGTCATTCTCAATAAAAATTGTGTACTGTGTAAATTTCAAAATAACACCAAGCTTTACCGCTCTCAGACCTTTATTCATAGCTCAAGCTGACATACATTAATAGTAGTTGTTAGATGTACAATTTAAGTATATAAAACAATTTATCAATACAAATGGCTTTCATCCCTGATAATAGAGATCAAGGGCAACTATCGTTACTGATGTCCAGCTTTGGTTTGTTCTCCACAGTAACCTTCTCAGCAGCAGCATAGAAACAGTTACTGATACTTATTTCTATATTCAACTATCTTTTGTAACAACTGAGAGAACCAAACTAAATTGTTTACCTAATAATGGTGATCAAATGACAACTATGAACCATCCTCACCAATGTTGTTTAGCTAAGAAGGGAAAAATACAGTTTCCTAAAACCACAAACGTGAACTGAGTCACACTAATAAGAGACAATTATCTAGATGAACTGTGGAAATAATTTTACCAAGACAATACAGCAGACAATAAATTGAACTATATTCCTAGAATATTCTTTTAACCCAGTTATCCTTTAAATTAGATTAGTGCCAATTACAGTGGATTCTGAGAGAATGAATGGCAAACATCTGGTCTCTATGTATCTTGCACCAGTAAGAGAACTTTATTTAATGCACATCACTATCTTCAATCAAGACATAAAGGAACATTACAAGTAATATTGCTCATTTCGTCTTTATTTTTTTTTAGGGCGCAAAACTGCTATGGTCATTAGCGCCCGGTCCGTGACTTAGGGAACAGTAAAAAACCGAAAATGGAAACCAGCAGCAATGGGAACGAAACTCAAAAAATTGGAGAAACTAAAAGCAGAAGGAAGGCTTAAAAATCCACTAAAGAAAGGGGTTGGTTGTCCCCAAAAAAAAGCTTCAAATGACTGACGTCATTTCACTGGCACTAATAAACTCGAGAATGCGATCGGCCGAGCACGTGTCATCTGCTAAAATTGACAATAATCAGGCGATAGCTGTAGACGGGCGCGTAACGGAGTAAAATAGGGGCACTCAATTAAAATGAGTCTTACCGTCCACAGCTGAGAGCAGTGGGGACAGAGTGGGGGAGGATCGCCGCTTAAAAGATGTCGATGGCTAAAAAGACAGTGCCCTATCCGGAGTCTAGTTGAAATTACCTCCTCCCGATGACGCGTTCGGGAGAAAGATGACCAAGCACAAGGAAGAGCTTTCACGTCCCGCAATTTATTATGGGGAAGTGTCGACCAATGTGCGTGCCATAAAAGAACAACACGACGACATAAAACGCTCCGTAGATCGGTGAAGGGAATCGATTGAATAGCTGGCCGGAGAAGAGAGACTGCAGCCTTGGCTGCTATATCGGCCGCCTCATTTCCACAGATACCAACGTGTCCCGGCAGCCAGAGGAATGCCACCGAGATGCCCCCCAGGTGGAGCAAGCGCAGACAGTCCTGAATCCGGTGGACCAGAGGGTGGACAGGGTAAAGAGCTTGGAGACTGAGGAGAGAGCTGAGAGAATCTGAACAGATAACATACTGTATCCGCTGATGGCGGCGGATGTAGTGGACAGCCTGGAGAACAGCGTAAAGCTCCGCAGTATAAACCGAACACTGGTAGGGAAGCCGAAATTGATTTGGGGTGTCGTCAACAATATAGGCACTCCCTACACCAAACGATGTTTTTGAGCCATCAGTGTAAATAAATGTGGCTTCCTTCATTTGTGCGCATAGAGCCACAAATGCCCGACGATAAACAAGTGAAGGGGTACCATCCTTGGGAAACTGACAAAGGTCACGGAGCAGGCAGGTCCGGGGCCGGAGCCAAGGCAGTGCTGTACCCCAAGTTGTCAAGAAAGTTTTAGGAAAGTGGAAGGAAAGAGAATGGAGCAGTTGACGGAAGCAGACTCCCGGTGGTAGCAGGGAGGAAGGGTGGCCTGCATACCCTAAATCCAAGGAGGCGTCGAAAAAAATGTCATGGGCCGGATTAGCAGGCATGGAAGACAGATGGCTAGCATAACGACTCAGAAGGACAGCTCGCCGATTGGACAGCGGAGGTTCAGCAGTCTCAGCATAAAGGCTTTCCACTGGGCTGGTGTAAAAAGCTCCAGACACTAAACGTAATCCACGGTGGTGGATAGAGTCGAGACGCCGAAGAATAGACGGCCGAGCAGAGGAGTAGACTATGCTTCCATAGTCCAATTTTGAGCACACTAAGGTGCGATGGAGGCGGAGAAGGACCACTCGGTCCGCTCCCTAGGAGGTACCATTCAGGACACGGAGGGTGTTGAGGGATCGCAGACAGCGAGCCGAAAGATAGGAAACGTAGGAGGACCAGCACAGTTTTCTGTCAAACATAAGACCCAAGAATTTAGCAACATCCGAAAACGGAAGGTTGACAGGTCCTAGATGTAAGGAGGGTGGAAGAAACTCCTTACGTCGCCAAAAATTAACACAAACGGTCTTACTGGGAGAAAAACGGAAGCCGGTTTCGATGCTCCAAGAGTGGAGGCTATCGAGACATCCTTGAAGACGTCGTTCAAGAAGGCTGGTCCATTGAGAGCTGTAGTAGATCGCAAAATCGTCCACAAAGAGGGAGCCCGAGACATCAGGAAGGAGACAATCCATAATTGGATTTATGGCGATGGCAAACAGTACAACACTCAGCACGGAGCCCTGGGGTACCCCGTTGACTTGGGAGAAAGTACGGGAGAGAGTAGTGTTCACCCGCACTCTAAATGTGCACTCTGCCATAAATTTGCGAAGAAAAAGGGGCAGCCGACCTCGAAAGCCCCAAGAGAACAGTGTGCAGAGGATGCCTGTCCTCCAACAGGTATTGTATGCTCTCTCCAGATCAAAAAATATTGCTACTGTTTGGCGTTTCCGGAGAAAATTGTTCATGATATAAGTGGAGAGAGCAACAAGATGGTCAACTGCAGAACGATGCTTTCGGAATCCGCATTGGGCAGGTGTTAAACGACTGCGGGACTCCAACCACCAAGCTAAACGGCAATTCACCATACGCTCCAAAACCTTACATACACTACTCGTGAGAGAAATGGGGCGATAGCTAGAGGGGAGATGTTTGTCTTTTCCAGGTTTCGGAACAGGAACGACGATAGCTTCCCGCCATCGTCTGGGAAAAGTACTGTCGGTCCAAATTCGATTACAAAGGTGAAGGAGGTAACGCAGACTATGGGTTGATAAACGCAGCAACATTTGGACGTGGATACCATCCGGTCCTGGGGCGGAGGAGCGAGAAGAAGAGAGTGCATGTTGGAGTTCCCGCATGGAGAAAACAGTATTGTAGCTTTCGCGATTTGGAGAGGAGAAAGCAAGAGGTCGCACTTCCGCTGCACGTTTCTTCGGGAGAAATGCTGGCGGGTAATTTGAAGAGCTCGAAATCTCAGCAAAGTGCTGACCCAATGAGTTAGAAATTGCGACGGGGTCCACTAATGTATCATGCGCGACAGTGAGCCCAGAGACCGGGGAGAAACTAGGCGCGCCTGAGAACCGTCGAAGCCGACTCCAAACTTCCGAGGAGGGAGTGAAGGTGTTAAATGAGCTAATAAATAATTTCCAGCTTGCCTTCTTGCTATCGCGGATGACGCGACGGCATCGCACACGGAACTGCTTATAGCGGGGCGGGGAATTACGCGTTACCCCGTCACTGGCTACGCACAAAATGCGTGGGTAGGCCTTCAGACACGCACAGGGAGGAAGAAAGAGAAAGGGAGAAACAAAGAAAGGGAAAGGAAAGAAGAGAGGTCTCAAATGCCACAGCGGAGAAAAGGGTAAAGAGAAGAGGTAAGGAAAAGAGAAGGACAAAGGAAGGATGAAGACATACAAGCAGAGAAGGCGAAGAATGCGTTACATTTACGAGCATCCGTCTCCAGATGTAGGCACAAACCATACTCCCAGAGGGGGAGAAAGGGAAGGAAAGAGCCAGAGGTGAAGTGAGGGGAGGGGAGGGGGCGGGGCGAAGATGGGGGATAGGGAAGGATGCGGAAAGGGAAGGTATGCAGCCCGGAAAGGAAGGAGGGCCACATTAGCTCGGAGTCTCGTGCTCACTACGCATGTATCCACAAAAGAGTTGTGGACCCCCTGGGGGGTATTTCTTCGTTGAGTCAGCAAAAAGCAAATACTGTACTCCACAAGTCAAAAATTTAAAATTCCAAGAACAAAGCAAAGACAATTGTGAACATTATTTGGACTGAAAATAATAAACTAGGTAAGGCAACTGGGCTTCAACACGATGATGACAATGTCTGCCAGATACACAATGTTAAATTCAACACTAAATTCAATGAACTCTTCCTATCACTAACTGAAAATGCAGGAGAAAAATGGATCATTGGGAGGAGGGTAAAATGAAAATTTTTTGTACAATCGATAACCAAACATCTTGCATAGGCCTCTTCAGGGACTTTCTGATTCTTATACTTAAGTGGCAGTAGTACTTTACGAGTAACAATATGAATTAATTTAGGATAAACTGTGTAATTCACAAACAATTATTGGAAATAAAAATGAATTCCATACAAGAAAGGAATTTTATATACTGGTGCAAGAAACTCTTCAACAGGTTGTCAGCAAACATACAGCAAAAAACTGATAATTTCCAGATATTAAAAAATAAACAGAAACAATACTTATTGGTCAGTTGTTCTTCGGTTTATCTTAAGCACATTAATTCCAGTCAAGACAATACTAGACAGCAACTCGCCACATGGAGGTAAACTACTTCCAGATGTACTTTTAAATATGTCTGTCACTCAATGCCTCCTATTTCATACTGTTGTTATTCCCTCACAGATTTTCCATTGTTTAATCAAAACTTATGTTTGACATTATCAGTATATAGACAGCTGACAGTGTTGGGTAGAGTTATTAAAAAGCTTAGTTTGAAGTATTAAATAAAAGCAGTAGTTTTTTTTACATTGTAATCACTTATCTGCTTCTACATGTCACCTAGAAGTAATTCCGACAATTATACATTTCAATAGCTTGGCACTGGTAACAACTGGCTGTCGGTATGCTTTACAAAAGTAGCTTTCAGCAGCTACTTCAGCCAATTAATTTACAAATTAACTAGTTCCATATCCCTGAAGGTTCTTTTTCATAGTGGGATTTATGGTACATCATGTGTGAACAAATGAATGCTGCTCCTGGTACTTGAGGCTGTTAAAGGTCTGTAGTTTCTGCTTATCCTGAGCACACAATGTATGGGTAAATGATCATATATAAAATTTCTTCAAGTCTCTGAATTGGGGTCAACACATATTCCCTGCACCTTTACTTGTGTATTCATTGAAAACATATATTGCCCACATCTACTCCTCCCCCCTCTCTGTGCCCGCCTGTTCTTCCTCTCCTGTCATTCTGTCCCTCTCATCCTCCAATCTCCATTTTTCCACCTCCTCCACCCCCCGTCCCCCCTGTCCATCACTCCCCCCCCCCCCCAATCTCTCTCTGTTCATCACCACCTCCTACTCCCCCCTCCCTTTCTGTCAGTCCATCTCCTCCTCCCCCCTCTCTCACTACCCATCTGCCTTCTCCTATCTCTGCTCAGCCACGTGCATATGCATATGGAACCCCTGAAAGGCAAGTTCATACTACCCAAACTACAAGCAAGATGTGACAAAGTTGTGAACATATGGATGGAAATGCCTCAATGTTGATTGCCAATAAAACAGACCACTGCTATTCCCATACTACCTGCCTGCCATGCAGGGCAACCTACATGACAGGGAAAAACTGTTTTTTGCTCACATCGACACTTCTATGGGAGCTAGGAAGTTCTAGTCCCCAAAATGCTGATTCTCATGGGACAAGTAGTATTCAGACCAAATTCAGTGAAATTAACCCAGTGGTTTGGGAGGACATGCTGGATATAAACACATACATCCCGTTTTATATATACGGATTTATCTTTCAACCAGACAGTACGAGGATGACAAGGAAACTTATCAAGAAACCCAGTCCAGGAAGCTCCGTACTTGTACTGCCTTGAAGACTGATGTGTTAGCTAATTTTGGATACTTTCACTCTTGTGTTTCATAGCATTATCTTCAGGGGTCACTATAGCTAAACCAAATTATATATTCATTCAGCAAAGGCTAGCAATAATACATTGGTAAGCAGATAACCAAATGATCACTAATTTGGTCCACGATGTAATTTTTTGCTGACGACAACAACAATTTTGCGTGGCTCAATCACATGGTGGAAGTCTTTCAATTGGACATCAGTTTGGCAGTTTGTGTGTGTGTGTGTGTGTGTGTGTGTGTGTGTGTGTGTGTCCGTCACATACCCCAGTTATCCAACTGGGGCAAGTGGACCTGCAATTTAACACAGAATTCAAACCACATGTCATTTCTGATGATTCCTCACATTGTTGAAAAGTGAAGATCAGATTAAAACACAGACTGAAAAATCTGTTGTCTGACCAGGATTCAATCCTGAGAGCTCTCGAATGCCAGTCATGAACTTTACTGCTACAGCACAAGGCCTGACTGCTGACATTATTCATTAATGTTTCAAATATGATTCTATGCAACCACATACCCAAGGCACAAAAATAATTTTCATATCCACTACAGGAGACAAATTAATGTGAATGAACTGAACTTAACTGAAAATGCTCCCATACTGAGCCTTCTCTAATCCCAGTCACACAGATGAGCACTGGAAGCAATGATGGTGGAGGCTAGAGTATGATGACATCACATTTGATGGCTTCACCAACTCACAACCATATTGTTGCCTATCAAGCAAATTTATACCTCACGCAACAAATCTGTCTCTCACGACCTGAATTCCAAAAATTACACACAAGAAGTGCTCTGCTAGTATTTCTGTTTGTGGACACAAGACATCACAAACCACATCCTCTCAGGTCACAGTTGATGTCAAGAAATGCAGAATTCAATTGTTTTGCCTAGATCTCTGGTCAGATTGCTTTCTTCCTTTTGTTTTGTTATAAATGTTTGAAACCAGTTACACAGCACAGAAAAAATTACACACTTACCTCAATATTTTATTACCCATTATGAAAAAATGGGTTTGCAAGTATACAGGGCACCCACTAATAGTTCAATTTTCTACATATCTTACCTTCAGGACTTTGAGTAGGGAAAGGGCACTAGACATCACAGACTTTGGATCATTTGTTTTGTCGATGACACTAGCAATTTGTCTAGCTGTACTTCCTTTAGCTCCAACATAAGTGAGTGCCAGTACAATTTCTAAGCTGGCTGGAGAAGTAACAAGATTTCCATTTACATCTGCCAGTTTCTGAAAGTGAAAACATGGATTACAATTAGATTTACGTTTAATTTATTATAGATGCACATCTTACCACAAAGGCACCTTGCTGATGAAGGTTGCGTTCTTTCATGTGCAGTTACTATCTCCACTGCAGTTTGCGATACTTTCTGGCAAGGAAATTACTTTTTGCTAGACTACTTACAAGTTGAATGTAATGTACATGATTTTAGTCCCCCCCCCTCCTCCCAGCTTAAAATATGCCCCAATATATGTATTGCACAGTGTGGAATAAATGTCAAGAAATATTCTGTAATAGATTCCACAGTTTATTTTGTGATGTGTGTAAGGTTTATTATAGCTTAAACATAAGCGTGTGAAATGTTCTCACACTCTCCTTGCCTAAAATGAACACCCTTGACACATACCCATAGGGCTGTTGGTCCTCCTCATGAACACAACAGAAACATACCACAGGGACCCCAAGATTTTTATTTACAGTATTTACTCGAATCTAAGCCGCACTTTTTTTCCGGTTTTTGTAATCCAAAAAACCGCCTGCGGCTTAGAATCGAGTGCAAAGCACGCGGAAGTTCTGAAAAATGTTGGTAGGTGCCGCCACAACTAACTTCTGCCATCGAATATATGTAGCGCTACACAAGCATGCTTTGTGGGCACAAAGATTAATACTGGCGCCAAAACCTCTGCATCAGTAAATAAATTTTAAAAAAAGGTAGAAGACGAGCTTTTTTTTCTCCGCCCCGAGTTTCGACCACTGCATTTTCACACATTATCCAACGAAGTAAATACAAATTCCGTATTGTTCATCTTCGAATGTAGCAGAATTTCAATGTACTACGAAAATCCGACTGGCAAGACTGTTAGGGATGTTTGTCAATATGGCCAACTCTACGTTCCGAGTTTTTTACTACCTGTGAGAAGAGATGGTTGCTAATAGGAACCTGATGAAATGTGAATCACATGCAGTATTCTCTTCACCAAAGGAATAATACGAATATAAACATTTTTCCATGTATTCTTTCGTGTTTGCTGCTATCTCATTTAAATCCTGTCTGCCTAATAAACTACGAAACTAGAGTGAGACAACAGCAAATGCGGAAGAATATACGTATCGTGTCATGTTTATATTCGTATTATTCTTATGCCTAATAGTGATACAGTCAGAAATGAAGCACGGCAACTGACTAGATTTTAAATGTAAGATGACTAATTTCTGTGCAGAATTTGATGTACTAAAGAAGCGGCCGCAAAGATTTTCATACGGAGAAAAATTTGCGCCTAACTCTCGTTCAGAACGTTCTATCATACGCAGTCTATTATTTGGTTCTTGTTGATTATTATCAAAGAAAGCAGCAGTGTAAGTAACAACAAATAGCAGTCTCTTGCTATTTTTTCGCTAATGAGACGATTCATCATTTTTTTTGTAAGCGGCGGTAGCGCGCACAAAAGTCATGCTTCGAGCGGCGACAGGCCGTAAACACGCACTATCAGAATGCGACAAACAATGCATGACACATTACAGTAATGCGTTTTCAGCTTAGAGTGACGTAAACACCTATAAAAAAGAAAACGGCACTTATCAGATCAAAGCAAAATAAGCAATCGATTCAAACCAGACGAAGCACGTGAAAAAGGAGCGTATAAATACGGACGGAGCGCCTGACGCATAGCAATGGCTACCTGGTAAAGCTTAACTGCTAAGCTTACGACTCGAACTAAACTACGGTACTGTAGCTGTATTGTCATTCATTCGACCTAAATTGTGTCTCATATTACAATGGACCAACTTTGTTTCGATTTGGAGTTGCGGCCTAAAACTTTTCTCTCCCCTTGAATTTCGAGTCTCAAATTTCAGGTGCGGCTTAGATTCGGGATATATTTTTTTCCTTTTTCGAGTCTCATTATTCAGGTGCGGCTTAGATTCGAGTGCGGCTTAGATTCGAGTAAATACGGTATTTATGGATGGTTAACAGTGATGTATTGTTAAATATGACAGAAAAATTTGAAGCTGCAGCCATATGTTGTCAAAAGAGAGATTAAAGTAGCTTCAGTATACCACCCTCAAAATCACAACTATAACTTGTTTGTGGAGCTGCTAGAGAAACTGATACTCTTTCTACTTAAACACAAAGATTAAAGATGATTAATATTTGGTGATATCACTATAGACATTAGGTTGAAGTATAGAAGTATCAGCTATTTGCTAAATACATTAAGATCCCTTAGCTTCTGCTGCATAAATTGCAAAATCTCAAGGCAGGCAGCACGCCTAATAATGTAATATGTAATTTTCACCCTTTAAAACAATTTGATATGGACAGAATAGACATTTCTGATAAAGGACTGGCTCATGAAAGCTGTTAACAGTAAAAGGGTCGACAGAAGCGTCCGATCCCACGCGTCGGCTTTGACCCGTGACGTAAGGGTGTTGTCGTGTGTGACGTCATGACGGCGCGGAGTTTGGTTTGAGTGTGGCTGTCTCCAGTTCTGTTTTATCTTATTTTGTTTACTTTTCTGATCTGTTCGTTTTATCTCGTGAGATTTTTTTTTTAATTTAAAAACGCTCATTACTTATTTTAATTATCTGTTTCGTCCAATTTCTGTTTTAGTTTATTATATTTATCTTTCTGATCTGTTCGTTCTATCCCGTGAGATTTTTTTTTTTTAAAAAAGACAAAAAACACTAATCAGCTACTGAAGCATCTTTATCTTCTATGGGTTGCAGGGGTTACGACCCCTGGGGAGATGGGTGGGTATTCATGCATGGCTGTCTTCACTTACACGTTGTAGCTACGCAAGACGTCTAAATTTGTTTATATTTAGTTTGCCCCCCCCCCCCCCCACACCCAAAACACCCCATTTCCCGCGCTTGTCCCGTTAGTGTCATTAGGCTTCTTGTGGAAAGTGTGTGTGTTTGTTTTTGTTTCCGCCATATTTGTGACGTCATGGGTCAAAGCAGACGGGCGGGATCGGACGCTTCCGTATTTCCCAGTAAAATACTTCCACTGAACATAGAAGAATTATAAGATCAGTTAATGACTCACAGTTAAACTAGCTGATAATTTAATTTTTTATTATTATTTTTTTGTTTGCTCTTAAAGCACGTTATCCTAGAGGCCACAGTATGATAAAACATCCAAGCACAGTTGCTGCACTAAACCGCAATGTCTAAAAAGTTGGTACACCCTGCATCTAAGTAGAATAAAAATTATGAGCTCGAAGCATAATAATTCTCACAAGGAAACGTGTGTCAAAACTCTAAAGGTCTGAAATCAAGGCACCAAAGTCACTAAGCTAATGATCATATACTGAACTCAGTGAATAATTTGAAAGCAGCATGAGAAATTATTGACATAGAAATAAATTGTGGAAACGAAGTGTACCAGCTAAATTTTTTAGTTTAAAGCCAAAGTCCAGACAGATGACAATCAAGATAAATAGAATAAAAGAAACTTAATGTACAGTAAATAGGGGTAAAGCTAAGGGCAGTATAACTTAACTCATCAAAATATCAGGGGAATAAAAAATAAAGTAGATGAGTTATTAGTGTGTTTATATGATCTCAAAAATAAGAATGAGATTGATATACTCTGTCTGAACACCACGTAACTGTGGGCATGGATAGTGCCAGGATAAGTGGGTATAATTTAGCATCTTACACTTTTAGATCTAGGATGGATAAAGGAGAAGTTGCCATTTTCATAAAACAAGGGTATAAATGCAAAACAGTAGAAGCAAGCAAATTTTGTGTTGACCAGCACTTTGAGGTTTGTGCATGTGAACTTCAGCTAGATGATATTAGCAACAGTATACAGGTCCCTATTAGGAGACTGGGAACTATTTATAAAAAAGTTTGACTCCCTATTATGCTGTCTGCCAGACAAAAGGAAGAAGTTATTAATCTGTGGTGATTTCAAAGTAAACTTTCTAAATAATTCTGAGAGGAAAAGTGAACTAGAAGCGTTATTAACAACATATAGCTTAGAATCAGTGATCAATTTCCCTACACGTATAGCTCAAGACAGCAGCACACTAATAGATAATGTATTTGTACAGAAAGAGGATGTAAAACAAACACATGCTTTCCCTGTGGTAAATGGATTGTCAGACCATTATGCACAACTAATTAACTTACGAAACCTAACAGTGTACAGCTCGAAAACCATTACGTAAAAGTGTAAGGTCGCTCAACCCGGTATCGATAGAGCACTTCAAAGAAAGCTTAAGAAATGTTAATTGGGGAGATGTATATAATGACCCAAATGCTAATGATAAATGCAACATATTTCTTGATCAATTTATATCCCTTTTTGAACATTGTTTCTCAGAGAAAATTACTGAATATAACACCACACACTTTTCAAAGAAACCTTGGATTACTACAGGTATTAAAGTGTCTTCAGAAAGAAAAAGAAAACTTTATGAGACAGCAAGAACTAGTAAAGATCCACTTACACTATAAAAATTATTGTAACATACTGAGAAAATTTGAAAGGAAATCAAGAAATATGTATATTAGAGAAGAAATTAACAACTCTGGCAATAAAATCAAATCAATATGGATTGCTGTTAGAAGGAAGACACGAAAAGTAACCACTGGGGTAAGTAGTATTACTACTAAGGAGAATAAGACCATCCTAACCAACAGTACACAAGTAGCTAATGTATTTAACAACTATTTCTTAAGAGTAGGAGAAAAAATTGGTGAGAACAGTTCAAAAGAAAAAGCCAGGCAGTACATGGAAGAGTCTGTTTTGGAAAAAAAATTAGTCAGATTAAGTTTCACCTAACAGCCTCTTGTGAAATAAGTAAAATTATTAAATCTTTGAAAAATATATGTTTTGTTGGAGTAGATGACATCTCTAATAAGATATTAACACAATGTGGAGCAATTGCAGCTGATGTTGTGAGTCACATATGTAATGCATCACTAACCCAAGGTATTTTCCCCAGACACGTTAAAGTATGCTGTTGTCAGGCCGCTCTACAAAAAGGGGGACACCACAGATGTCAATAATTATTGGCCAGTATCCTTGCTTATGGCATTTTCAAAAATCTTCAAGAAAGTAATGTACTCAAGAGTGGTTAGCCATCTCAACAGTAATGGGATACTTACTAAATCACAGTTCAGATTTAAAAAATGCTGTGCCACTGAGACAGCAATATACAATTTCACTGTCTACATAATAGAGTCTTTAAATAATAAAATGTCACCAATAGGAATTTTCTGTGACTTGTCCAAAGCATTTGATTGTGTGAACCATGACATTATGTTACAGAAATTACAGTTCTGCGGTATAAATGGAATAGCATATGAGTGGTTTAAGTCATACCTACAAAACAGGAAGCAAAAAGTTTCCTTATATGGGTCAAATGATTTAAATAAGTTTGATACTTCATGTAACTGGGGTGAAATTAAATTAGGTGTTCCACAGGGTTCAATCATGGGTCCTCTCCTGTTCTTGATATATGTGAACGACCTCCCATCCTATCTGAAACAGTAAGCTGAACTGGCACTGTTTGCTAATTATACAAGCATCATTATTAATCTGGTAAAAGAAACTCCAATTGAAAATGATACAAATAAGGTCTTTGGAAAAGTCATTAATTGGTTTTCTGCAAATGGGCTTGCTCTAAATTTTGAAAAAACACAGTACTTCCAATTTTCTGCTGCAAAAAGTACAGTTCCTTTAGATTGAAGTCACCTAATAGGTATTCCTGCTTAAGGGAAGTCTGTCTAACAAAGGAACCACTTTTGACAAAGCTTAGGTATCCGAGTAATGAGGGAATTAGTATATTTCATCAAAATATACAAGGTATTAGAGATAAAGTTAGTGAACTGCTCATAGACGTTGACTCTGAAATTATTGGTATATCTGAACACTTCTTAAATAAGGAGACAATTCAGAGGCTTCCTTTACCAGGATACAGGTTGGCTGGCAGCTTTTCTAGGAGCTCTTTGCGGTGTGGAGGAGTAGCCATGTATGTGAAAAATGGCATCCCATTTGAGTCAATTGATGTTTCAAAGTACTGCACTGAAAAGGTGTTTGAATGTTGTGCAGGTGTGGTTAAATTTAAGGGAGCTAAACTTCTAACTGTTGTTATTTATAGATCCCCAGACGCCGATTTCACAACATTTTTGCTAAAGCTAGAGGAGGTTCTTGGTTCACTTTATAGGAAATACAAAAAGTTAGTTATATGTGGCGACTTCAATATTAATTGTATAAGTGATTGTGCAAGGAAAAGGATGCTGGTAGATCTCCTTAATTCATATAATCTTATGCAAACCGTATTCTTTCCAACGAGAGTGCAAGGGAACAGTAGAACAGCCATAGACAACATTTTTGTTCATTCCTCATTACTAGAAGGGCATTCTGTTAGCAAAAAGGTGAATGGCCTTTCAGATCATGAGGCACAAATTTTAACTCAAAGATTTTTGTGCTGCAACACATGTTAAATATAGTTATCAACTGTGTAGGAAAGCTGATCCAGTTGCTGTAGAGACCTTTGTAAACCTTATCAAGGAACAAGAGTGGCAAGATGTTTATAGCGCTGATACAGTAGACGATAAATATAATGCTTTTCACAAGACTTTTCTCGTGCTCTTAGAAAGTTGCTTTCCATTGGAACGTTCAAAACAGGGTACTAGCACAACCAGGCAGCCTGGGTGGCTGACTAGAGGGATAAGAGTATCTTGTAGAACAAAGCGGCAATTATATCAAAACATTAGAAACAGTCAAAATCTAAATGCAGCAGCCCATTACAAACAGTATTTTAAGGTGCTTAAAAATTTTATTAGGAAGGCAAAAAGTAAGTGGTATGCAGATAGAATAGCTAAGTCTCAGGATAAAATTAAAACCATATGGTCAGTCGTAAAGGAAGTGGCTGGTCTGCAGAGACAGGTCGAGGATATAGAATCAGTGCATAGTGGGAATGTTTGTGTTACTAATAAGTCGCATATATGTACAGTATTTAACAATCACTTTCTGAATATAGCAGGTGAACTAAATACAAACCTCGTCCCAACAGGGAATCATTTAGCGCTCTTAGAAAAAAGTGTTCTGAGACTGTTACCTGAAATGCTCCTCCATGATACTGACAAGAGGGAGATTGACTTAATAATTAAATCACTAAAGACCAAGAACTCTCATGGATATGACGGGGTATCTAGCAGAATACTGAAGTATTGTTTTGTGTATGTTAGCTCAGTACTTAGCCGTATCTGTAACTTTTCCTTTAGGAGTGGTCAGTTTCCTGACCGATTAAAATACTCTGTAATGAAGCCACTTTATAAAAAGGGAGACAGGGATAATGTTGACAACTTTAGACCTATTTCCATGCCATCAGTGTTTGCTAAAGTTATCGAGAAGGTTGTATATACAAGGTTACTGGAGCATTTAAATTCACATAATTTGCTGTCAAATGTACAGTTTGGTTTTAGAAATGGTTTAACAACTGAAAATGCTATATTCTCTTTTCTCTGTGAGGTTTTGGACAGATTAAATAAAAGGTTGCGAATGCTAGGTCTTTTCTTTGATTTAACGAAGGCTTTTGACTGTGTTGACCACAAAATATTACTGCAGAAGTCGGACTATTATGGAGTAAGGGGAGTAGCTTACAATTGGTTCACCTCTTACTTTAAGAACAGAAAGCAGAAGGTAATTCTCCGCAATATTGAGAGTGGTAGTGATGTTCAGTCGCAATGGGGCACTGTTATGGGGGGTGTTCCCCAAAGGTCGGTGCTGGGGCCACTGCTCTTTCTTATTTATATAAATGATATGCCTTCTAGTATTACAGGTGATTCAAACATATTTCTGTTTTCTGATGACACCAGCTTGGTAGTGAAGCATCTTGTGTGTAATATTGAAACAGTATCAAATAATGTAGTTCATGAAATAAGTTCGTGGCTTGTGGAAAACAATTTGATGCTAAATCACAGTAAGACTCAGTGTTTACAGTTTGTAACTCACAATTCAACAAGAACGGATATTTTGATCAGACAGAATACGCATTATTATAAGCGAGACAGAACAGTTCAAGTTCCTAGGTGTTCGGATAGATAGTAAGCTGTTGTGGAAAGCCCATGTCCAGGATCTTGTTCAGAAACTAAATGCTGCTTTATTTACCATTAGAACAGTATCTGAAATAAGTGACAGTTCAACACGAAAAATAGTCTACTTCACATATTTTCATACGCTTATGTCATATGGTATTATTTTTTGGGGTAATTCTTCTGATTTTTGGCTCAAAAACGGGCTGTTTGAGCTATATGTGGTGTAAGTTCGAGAACCTCTTGTCGACCCCTTTTCAATAGTCTGGGAATTCTGGCATTGCCCTCACAGTATATATTTTCTTTAATGTCGTTTGTTGTTAGCAATTCCCAATGGTTAGCAGCTTTCACTCAGTTAATACTAGCCAGAAATCAAATCTGTATGTGGAATGCACTTCCTTGACTCTTGTGCAGAAAGGAGAGCAGTACTCTGCTGCATCCATTTTCAATAAGCTACCACAAGAACTCAAAAATCTTAGCAGTAGCCCAAAGTCTTAAGTCTAAACTGAAGAGTTTCCTCATGGCTCACTCCTATTCTGTCGAGGAGCTCCTGGAAGAGCTAAAAAATTAAGCAAATTCCATTGTTACATTGTTGATTTTCTTTATTTAAACTTACGCCTTGTAGTCTGAATGTGTTTTTATATTTCATTTTATCTGTTTCTACTATCGTGTTATAATTTCATGTATTGACTCGTTCCATAACCGTGGAGATTTCTCCTTAATTTGATCCCACGGAACAATAAATAAATAAATAAACAAACATCAACAGAAGTCAGTAGACAGGGTAAAGCATACTAAGTTTTTGGGTGTACACATAGATGAGAATCTTAATTGGAAAATTCATATTATGGATCTTCTAAAGCGACTATATTAAGCAACTTTTGCAATCAGAATAATGGAGAATGTGGTCAATGAACCAATTGCTAAGTTCAGTAATTGCAGAGGAGAAGATCGCTATGATCTTTCATATTGTAATGCCACTGACTAAAATAACCAGTAAAATCTTAAGGTAATTATCCAGAATGTTTGAAAATATCTGTCGTCAAAGCAGTTTATAAGACAGGATGTTGGGATTTGGTGAACAAAATACTTGTTCCATTGGCAGTGAGTTTATCTGTACAGATCTCTCTGCTTGTTGCATATATTCTTAGATACATACAGCAGATTTTCTGTAATATATGCCTTGTTGTACTATGCCTTTGTTGTACTATGCTGGGAACACATTAAATAAAGTAAAATATATGTTCCTAACAGTGTCCCTCCGTCAACAATATTTTACAGTGCAAATATATGATCCAACAGGTTATGGACCCAGGAAGATGGAACTGAATAAGTTAAATTAGTGAACAGTGGAAAACTTAATACCGTTTGTGAGCAGTTTATAATTTACAGTAATTATATTGTAACTGCGCAAATGGGTTCTGTCCTGATACCAAAGATTGAGAAGCTCATAGGTCAAGAGAATTACGCAACTTGGAAGTTTTTAGTAGAAGCATATGTACTACTGGGCAACCTTTGGGATGTCACTGACGAAACCTTAAAGTTCATGGATACAGATTTCCAGAACAAAGACTGTAAGGCAAATTCAAATTAATTCATCTAGTTGATCCAGTAAATTATGTCCATATAGAAAAGACCAGCATAGCAAGGAAGTATGGGACAATCTAAGAAGAGCTTTTGAAGATGGAGGTTTAACTAGGAAGTGGCTTTGCTAAGAAAAACTTATTGCCACCCATTTAGATGAATATAAAAATGTTGACTACATAAAAAAAAAAAAAAATCATATCCACTTCAAATCGTATAAGGAATATCAGATTTGACATTGCTGAAGAATAGATTGGTAGTGTTCCTAGACGGACTACCTAATAAGTAATCCCCCATGATAATGGGCTTAGAGAGTTCAGGGATACTAATTACACATGACAGTGTTAGAGTCAAGATCTTGAAAGATGTTAAGAGTGTACAAGAATATCCTATTGACAACAAGGAAATGGCTTTATATTCAAAATACAAAAAGAAGAAACTTGTTTGATGCTATAAAAGCCGAGACATGGGACATTTTGCATCATAGTGCATGTAAAAAAGGTAAAGTTTCAAAAGGTCTAGAAAGGAATGCAAGCAATAAAGGTGTGGCAGTTGCTGCTTATTATTCTTATGGTAAAACTGAAAGCAACAGTACAGTATAGTTCCTGGATTCTGGAGTTTCTATTTATATTACCAAAGACCAATCAGTTTTATATATTTCTCCAAGAACAAACACTGGTGTTTCAACAGTGGATGGTTCTCAGTTACAATGTTAACTGGTTGTAAAGATAAACTTTAATTTTAATGTTAAAGGAGACTCACAAGATATTGCAGTACATAATTTACATCGTGTGAAGAACATTGCTACAAATTTGCTTTCATTGAGATATTGAATACGGGTAGCAATGTCATTTTTTATTTAAATGGCGCAGAAAAAAATTGATCAGAGTGGCAGTGTGATAGCCATAGCAGGTAAAGAAGGGGTAATAGCTTAGATGTTCTTCAGGTTGGAAATATTTATCCAGTATATTCAGCTAAAACTTCTGTTATGGCATCAAAGACTCAGTCATTTCAAAAGAAAATGTATGGTCTTGTTAAAAGGTAAGGCAACAGGGGTACTGGAAAGTAATAGTTGTAACTTACCTTGTGAAATTAGTATACAAGGAAAGCAAGCCAGATTACTATTTAAACTAAGTAAAAATATATCTACTGAAATTTTGCAAGTAGCTGACATATGCAGACATTTGTGGACCTATGGAAGAAGAATCTACAGGGAGCAGTTGTTATTTCCTTACCATTATTGATGATTTAAGATATACCCTTGTTTATTTCCTTAAAACAAGGGCAAAGTATGTGAAATATATGCTAGTTTTCATGCCATTGTTGAAAGATAGATTGGGAAGAAGATAAATGTTATCAGATCAGACCATGGCACTGAATATGTCAAACAATTTAGGCAAAAACTGAGTGAATTTGGAATCCGGCCTCAAACTACAGTTTGCTATGATTCTGCTTAAAAAGGACTGACAGAACAATTGCAGAGAAAGCAAGGAGCATGTTAAAGGATGCAAAATTACCAAAATGTTACTGGGCAAAAGCAGTATCAATGACATAGTATCTAAATAATAGATCACCTACCGAAGCTGTACAAAACAAGATTCCATATGAAGTTTGGACCTGATCTTGATTATCTAAGAATTTTTGGATGTAAGGCCTTGGAACAAGTTCCCAAACAACTTGGAAGAAAATGGGACTCTGAATCTTAAAAATATATTTTAACTTAATACTGTGAAGATTCCAAAGGTTGTGTGTTGATAAATCTTAAACAAAAAAGGGTAATAAGTTAGCAGAGATGTATAATCTGGTGGAAAGAAAACAAATTGTGAAAAAGTACATGTAAACATTAATGAAGACTATATCCAAGAACATGTACGGGTACCAGTACATACAAAAAATAAAGGACTTAAAGAAGTTGTTTAGGAACAGTTAGACGTGTTTACCGAAAATGAAATGGATAATGAGATATAGAAAACTCCAGCAGCAAGGGACATAAATTTTTAGTATTCACCATTTGCAATAAAACCTATGTTGTATCCAAACTGTGAGATTTTTGTGGCCACTCAAACATTCAATAATGAACCTCTTACAGTTGAAGAAGCTTTGACCAGCTCGAATGCAGAGAACTGGAGGAAATCTACAAAAAAAGAATTACAGTCTTTTTCCAAGAATGATAAGGCTCCTCTCAGATAGAAGGAGTAGACTATAAAGAAACATTTTCATCTGCAGTGAAAGATGATTCTTTAAGATATCTCGTCCCTCGCAGTAAAAGAAAATTTATTGATCCACCACATGGACATGAAGACTGCATATCTCAATGGACAGTTGGAGAAAGAAAGGTTCGTGATTCCGCCAAAGGAAGCCAAGAACTCTCTTCAAGAAATGAATAAAATTTGGTATCTGACAAGGAGCATGTATGGACAAAAATAGAGTGGATACTGTATGAATCAGTAAATGTAAAGCATTAACAAGGCTGCAAATGAGCCAGTCAGCAGCTAATCCTGGTATATATCACAGAATAAATGACAGTGGAACTATAATTTTGGCTAAATGGGTTGATAGCTATTTTTATTTTGACAAAAATTGAAAGTTCAATGAATGGTTCAAGAAACAACTTTAATCAGAAGTTGATCTGCTTGATGCAGGTCAAGTGAAACAGAATTTGGGTATGAAGTTACAAAAGTGACAATCTAGAATTGCCAACAGACCAATCAGTGTACATAAAGAGAATACTAGAAAAAAATTGGCATGAATAATTGCAAGTCATTTGCCACACCTATGGAACAGGATGTGCAGTTGTTAGGGGCAGAAGAAGCTGAAATGTGTAAAAAGGAAGTACCTTATCTGGAGGCAGTGGGAAGTATTTTATATTTACCTTACACTTCCACACCAGGCATTGCCTATGTCTTTTTCCAAAGACATAGAATTAAACATTGGGTTGCAGTTATGAGAATATTTAGATATTTAAAAGGAACTGTTAATTACAAATTACGATACTGTACAACAAGAAATGGAAATCTGGAATGTTACAGTGACACAGACTGGGGAAATCAGCTGTATAACAGACATTCTACTACAGGTAGAGCTATAATAGGTGAAATTGAGCCACATATGATTATTGAGCCAGCCAACAGGTTTTGTGTCAACATGGGAGCAATCAAGATAGCTCAGACCCAAATAACACATGTGTAATCCAAGCATATTGACATTAGGCACCATTTTATTAGTCACCACATAAAACAGAAAGATATTACTAGAAACTATTTATGTACAGTGGAAATGCTTGTTGATTTATTGATCAAGCCTCTTAGTAAAGACAAATTCCAGAAATTGGTAAAACTATGTTTTAACAACATAATGGTTCAAGCAAATTGTTTTGAGATGATGTTCAACATTATTGTGAACACACAAACAGTTGTTCAAAAGGAGATGCTGGAACTTGGTGAACAAAATGTTTGTTGTGTTGGCAGTGAGTTTACGTGTATAGATTAAAATATATGTTCCGAAGTAGTGTTTCTCCATAAGTATTATTTTGCTGTGCAAATATACAATCCAACACAGGAGATATAGCATCTCCAAATAACTGTCAACTTTTATCACTTGTAGCTATAATACTGAAAATAATAGAATATTGCACACATAAACATGTAAGTCAGTATTTTGTATCTAATATATATACCTAGCTCCTTATAGTACAGTTTCAGATCCAGTCTTTCTAGAGCCGAAGCAGATGAGAGCATGGCTGCAAAAAAATACAACTGTCTTAAAAATAAGGAGGTTATCTGTGTAACACTGTGGGACCTAAGCAGACCATCTAATATTGCCACTCACAGTATTCTTACAAACTCCACACTATGGGGTATGAGAGAATGCACAGTCTACAAACTACCTTCTCTTTGTTAAAGAAAAGCTAAGTAAGTCTGACCAAAGGAGGGCAGTTCATGACCATTACTTGAGGGGACATACAATTAATGTGCCATATGCTAGATTGGTGACTACCCATACCAGCCAAAAGTATCTTGGTTTTGTCTACTTCATAAAATTACCTGAAAATGCCTGTACAGTGCCAATAAATAAATTTACAACTGGCCTTGTGGAATGCATGACAATAGGGTTTTACTATGTTCTAGGGTTCCTTTGTGACAAAATCACCCACATCTCTTATGAGGATTGAACAATAAATAAACAACAGGCTTTATTTTATAAACATATATGTTACACTATATGACTATTTCGTTACTGTCTCATGTACCTTTTGTGATTTATTTGCTTAATTATTTGTCTTTGTCATTCACTTAACTGTATAGTGCATTTATATTTTCACTGCTTTATTAAGTAATTATTTTTCCATTTACTTAATTATGCAACGTATTATTATTATTTTATTTAACTTCGACAACACTCACTGCATGTAAAGATGCTGAAAGATAAGCAACGGATTTACCCTTGTGTAAAAGGAGAGTGTGAAGACATGAGCAACAAACATTCCTTTCTCATAACAGAAGCACTTGGATAAAGTTTTATTTTAAGCCTCTTTGGTGTGCAATTTACATTGTATAAGAAACTGTGCAATACATTCATGAACCCACTAATATATCCTGTAGCTGCCTACACGCAAAGGGCTCCAATTGGTCAATAATAATAACGAAAGGGTTTCTTTTTTACTGACAGAGCAAAAACTCTTACATTCTTTTGATAGCAAGCCAAATTTTGCCTTGGGCTGGAAAACATTACAATACACATTTCAGGGTTCCTGACATGTTTTCAACAACGTCTTTAAAACAAAATTACGTCTCCTGTAATAACCTGTTGCACCGATTTTTCTGTGTACACACTAAATGGAATGATGGAAGATGGAATGTGATCGGTAATTTCCTTTATATCTATCTATTCTCTTTTCTATAAATCAACATTACACACTGTGCAAATAAAAGATCACACGTACCTTATACAAATCGAGTGAAAACTTAATGTTCCCTTTGGTTCCTTCGTTACCGTTAGTGGCTATTGACGAACCGCTTACTTCATTAACGACGACTACAAAAACCAACAGACCTACAAAGTACGTAATAATGAATTAATTGAGGCTGGCTTCAGCTGCATATTGTTTCTACAAGTAAACATAAACTGTACTACAAAAGTAATTCACTATCGCCGCTTAAGGGATCTGTTGTTTCTCGCCATACACACGAATACAACATAATGTGCGATACATAGCTGTAAATTTGTAACATTTGTCGCTTATTTCTGCCGTGTAATTGACATACCGAAATAAAAACGACCTGTCCAACAGACAGACCAGATATCTGAAATACACGAGTGCATGCCGTTGGATGTCACTTGTCTGCGAGCATTTACTTTTCGAATTCGGCGGAACGAACCCGACGGAGTTAGCCAAACAGCGCTGTGGCACTCGGGTAAACAGTAGCGTGCAGATTACTAAACAGCATCCAATCTACTCAGGCAGCGGATGTCATTGGCTCTCCGAGCCAGGTGAGGCCAAACGGGAAACGAGGGAAATTTGAAAAGTTTATGTCCCTTGAAATCCATACTTACACGTTGGACTAGAGAGTGCTATAGCACTGTGACTCAAGGAATCGTTCTATGCTGCGAACTAGCAGCGACTGACGGGCAAGTTGTTAACGTATGACGAAGACCACGAGATTCAAGAGAAACTGTTTTTTACGTCTTCGCTGTGTCCGCTTTCATTCAAAGCCTTACCGAGGTCGTCCGGCGCCCTTGGCAGAACCGCCTTAGCTGCGCGTCGCATCCTCGCCCCGTAGAACCAACTTTCTGCATTTTTGTTCCAAGTAGAAAATTTTATACCTTTGTAAGTAGCTTTAATAAAAATGAACCATCATTGAAAAAATACTTAAATGATCTATATTCATGAGAAATATTGCCCACAACAGGTTAAATGTATCTTTGTAATAAATAAATTAGAAATTGTATAAACTTTACAAAAACTGAAAGTATAGCAAAAACTATACCTCGGGGGACATATTTTGTTTGCCTCTTATAAATTATTAATAGTGCATAAATTATCATGGTAACTAGAAATAAAAGAGAGGGCTATATTAAGCGTTGAGAAAATAAGCCTTCCCAGGAATTATGTTTTTATTACAATTTTACTTTGCATTTCCCTGCTCTGAGTGAAGCAACTCACTGATTATGATATTGCAGTGTCAGTGTCATATTCTATCAACAAGGAGGCTAAATAAGAGAAATGCTTTCACTTGTACTCGACCTTATGTAATTTTTCATCGTCTTTAAATTGCTGAACCTCATTTCACAAGATTCTGCACCCAGTGGCAGTGTCATAACAGTCCTCAAAGTTATTTCGATGTTTGTCTAAGCATCTCCTAACCCAAACCTTGAAAAAAAATAATAAAAAAAACAAGAGAGGGAGAAAGAGAGAGAGAGAGAGAGAGACAGAATAAAATTCAGAATACCCAAACGGGAAGCCCTATTAGTGCTCTAATGAGCATTTTTCACCCGGAACTGGAAAGCAGCTATTTCGTTAACTAGCCCCACTACATCAGTCCCTCTTTAGTATTTGACACCGTATTCAGGTGCACATTGGAGCTTCTTTTTAAGGCGCCTCCCGAGAGGCAATAAAAGTCACATAAAATGATTTGGAATTTGTGCATTCTGTTCTCCATTTTACTTGTTATTCTATCACATACTTTGAACGTTTGAAGCACTCTAGCTCAAACAGTTTCTGGCACAGACAAAATGTGGCTCGCATTCTGCTATCTCTCCAGCCATTCTCATCGTCTTTCTTAGTCTTTAACAGCAAATTGTTTTGGATGAAGATATAATCACAAACATACTTTTCTTTAGCTGTGTTTAAGTTCTTTCTCTTCACAAATCGGTAACTGTTAAATAAATTCCATCAGCTCAGATACCAACCCGATGCTGTATCAAGGGTAGTACTCGTCCTTTCATCGATTTATCTGCTCAGTCCAGTTTTACAAATACATCAGTCCATATCTCTAAAAGGCAAACAAGTTTGTAAACAATTTCTGTTACAAGGATCATAATATCTATCTCTGTTTTAGTGGTCCATTTGTCTCCATTGATCTACACTGTATCATCTTCTGTACAGACGCTAAGTTTTTCTGAAGAGCTGTCAAAGCTTGGCACCCAGGACACCATCTTGTTCCGCAGTTTCTCTTGAGATCGTACCAACCGAGTCGGCAGGGGTGGCCGAGCGGTTCTAGGCGCTACAGTCTGAAACTGCGCGACCGCTACGGTCGTAGGTTCGAATCCTGTCTCGGGCATGGAGGTGTGTGATGTCTTTAGGTTAGTTAGGTTTAAGTAGTTCTAAGTTCTAGAGGACTGATGACCTCAGAAGTTAGTCCCATCGTGCTCAAAGCCATTTGAACCATTATTTTGTGCCAACCGAAAATTGGGAGCAGCTTAGAACTGTCTGTTGCGGTAAGTAAATTATACACATATCAAAAAACGTTTTGCATCACCTCGGTTCCGAGAGTTCCGGAACCTGTGCAGAAAATTGGAATAGAGATCAACATAAACATCATTTTCGCCCCTTTTATTGCTCATGAAAACCACACATTGCATGTTGTACACCTTCAGAGGTGGTGGTCTCGATTGCTGAACACACCGGTTCCTCTAATACCCAGTAGCACGTCCTCTTGCACTGATGCATGCCTGTACTCGTCGTGACATACTATCTACAAGTGCATCAAGGCACTGTTGGTCCAGATTATCCCACTTCTCAACGGCGATTCTGCGTAGATCCCTCAAAGTGGTTGGTGGGTCACGTCGTCCATAAACAGCCCTTTTCAGTCTATCTCAGGCATGCTCAATAGGGTTCATGTCTGGAGAACATGCTGGCCACTCTAGTCGAGCGATGTCGTTATCTTGAAGGAAGTCATTACAAGATGTGTATGATGGGGGCGCGAATTGTCGTCCATGAAAACGAATGCCTCGCCAATATGCTGCCGATATGGTAGGCACCATAACGGCTGTATGCTACGTGAATGTCGTCCTCTGACCGATAGTGCATGTCGGTCGGAAGACGGCAATCACGTATCGCACAGTCACGTGTCATACAGCTATTACGGCGCCTTCCATAACCACCAGTGGCGTACGTCAGTCCCACATAATGCCACCCCAAAACGGCAGGGAACCTCCATCTTGCTGCACTCGCTGGACAATGTGTCTAAGGCATTCAGCCTGACCGGGTTGCCTCCAAACACGTCTCCGACGTTGTCTGGTTGAAGGCATATGCGACAATCATGAAGAGAACGTGATGCTAATCCTGAGCGGTGCATTTGGCATGTTGGGCCCATCGGTGCCGTGCTGCAGGTTCCTCCGAGCCACAATCCGTAGGTAGCTGTCATCCACTGTGGTAGTAGCCATTGGGTGGGCCGGCCGAAGTGGCTGAGCGGTTCTAGGCGCTACTGTCTGGAACCGCGCGGCCGCTACGGTTGCAGGTTCGATTCCTGCCTCGGGCATGGATGTGTGTGATGTCCTTAGGTTAGTTAGGTTTAAGTAGTTGTAAGTTCTAGGGGACTGATAACCACAGCAGTTAAGTCCCATAGTGCTCAGAGCCATTTGAACCATTTTTGAACCCTTGGGCGGCCTGAGCGAGGCATCATCGACAGTTCCTGTCTCTCTGTATCTCCTCCATGTCCGAACAACATCGCATTGTTTCACTCCGAGACGCCTGGACACTTCCCTTGTTGAGATACCCTTCCAGGTACAAAGTAACAATGCGGACGCAATAGAACCGCGGTATTCACCGTCTAGGCGTGGTTGAACTACAGACAACACAAGCCGTGTACCTCCTTCCTGGTGGAATGATTGGAACTGATCGGCTGTAGGACCCTCTCCGTAAAAGAGGCGCTGCTCATGCATGGTAATTTACATCTTTGGGCGGGTTTAGTGACATATCTGACCAGTCAAAGGGACTGTGTCTGTTATACAATATCCACAGTCAACGTCTGTCTTCAGAATTTCTGGAAAGTGGGGTGATGCAAAACTGTTTTTGATGTGTTTATATCCCCTCCAATCTCCGGCCAGCAAAAATCAGAGGTCTTTGGTCAAATAGCTGTAACCTCCCCACACGTAAAATTTTTCACCACAACCTCTCAACAGAAAATGTGAACATAAATAATATTCAGGCCAAGTGTAACCTCCCCACAAAATTTAAAAATTGAAATTAAAATAATTATTACAGAACCAAGTGTAACTTCCCCACAGAAAATTAATTAAATTGTAATTAAAAATAATTATTACACTCCTGGAAATTGAAATAAGAACACCGTGAATTCATTGTCCCAGGAAGGGGAAACTTTATTGACACATTCCTGGGGTCAGATACATCACATGATCACACTGACAGAACCACAGGCACAGACACAGGCAACAGAGCATGCACAATGTCGGCACTAGTACAGTGTATATCCACCTTTCGCAGCAATGCAGGCTGCTATTCTCCCATGGAGACGATCGTAGAGATGCTGGATGTAGTCCTGTGGAACGGCTTGCCATGCCATTTCCACCTGGCGCCTCAGTTGGACCAGCGTTCGTGCTGGACGTGCAGACCGCGTGAGACAACGCTTCATCCAGTCCCAAACATGCTCAATGGGGGACAGATCCGGAGATCTTGCTGGCCAGGGTAGTTGACTTACACCTTCTAGAGCACGTTGGGTGGCACGGGATACATGCGGACGTGCATTGTCCTGTTGGAACAGCAAGTTCCCTTGCCGGTCTAGGAATGGTAGAACGATGGGTTCGATGACGGTTTGGATGTACCGTGCACTATTCAGTGTCCCCTCGACAATCACCAGTGGTGTACGGCCAGTGTAGGAGATCGCTCCCCACACCATGATGCCGGGTGTTGGCCCTGTGTGCCTCGGTCGTATGCAGTCCTGATTGTGGCGCTCACCTGCACGGCGCCAAACACGCATACGACCATCATTGACACCAAGGCAGAAGCGACTCTCATCGCTGAAGACGACACGTCTCCATTCGTCCGTCCATTCACGCCTGTCGCGACACCACTGGAGGCGGGCTGCACGATGTTGGGGCGTGAGCGGAAGACGGCCTAACGGTGTGCGGGACCGTAGCCCAGCTTCATGGAGACGGTTGCGAATGGTCCTCGCCGATACCCCAGGAGCAACAGTGTCCCTAATTTGCTGGGAAGTGGCGGTGCGGTCCCCTACGGCACTGCGTAGGATCCTACGGTCTTGGCGTGCATCCGTGCGTCGCTGCGGTCCGGTCCCAGGTCGACGGGCACGTGCACCTTCCGCCGACCACTGGCGACAACATCGATGTACTGTGGAGACCTCACGCCCCACGTGTTGAGCAATTCGGCAGTACGTCCACCCGGCCTCCCGCATGCCCACTATACGCCCTCGCTCAAAGTCCGTCAACTGCACATACGGTTCACATCCACGCTGTCGCGGCATGCTACCAGTGTTAAAGACTGCGATGGAGCTCCGTATGCCACGGCAAACTGGCTGACACTGACGTCGGCGGTGCACAAATGCTGCGCAGCTAGCGCCATTCAACGGCCAACACCGCGGTTCCTGGTGTGTCCGCTGTGCCGTGCGTGTGATCATTGCTTGTACAGCCCTCTCGCAGTGTCCGGAGCAAGTATGGTGGGTCTGACACACCGGTGTCAATGTGTTCTTTTTTCCATTTCCAGGAGTGTATAATGGATATCGATCTCATTTTTGTGTGACCTCAGCACAAAACTGGCTCCCATTTAATGTACCCACAAAATTCTTTTCTCATTTAATGTAAGCAGGAAACAGGAAAATTCCTAAGCCTCATAATAAAAATTAAATTCAGTAACCTGGTAAAATTTGGACGACAGCAGTGCTGCGTGGTGGCCCTGTAAGATCATTCTGAATAAAAGCAAAAATTCTTACCTCAATAAAAAAACGGAGAATATATTTGCTCTTACTTAACATTTTTTTGGCACAGCTCCGTGCAATGCTGGCTTATGCATTTGTGATTTGTGAATGGAAGCAACTGATTTTTAAAATTGAAATGAATGCTTTTAAAAAATTACTTTATATTGGAAAAATTATTATTATACATTTTTAAAAACATTTGGATGACAGTTCAAATACATTACTAGATATGCGCGACGCTGCTTCTTTACCTTATACAAAATTACTGCATCTCCAGATTCCCGACCAGAGCAGACTGCAGACAAGCGCAGACCACCTCAGACTAGCGACTAGCAACAACTAACTGCTACAGTTACACAGTTCGTACTGCAGTCAACACTGCTCTCTGGTCAGCGATTCTTATATCGCAGACAGCGCATACCTCTTACATAACCCTCCACTGGGGGGGGGGGGGCAAAAATTTGGCAGCAATGGTGAGTCAATTGGACTTGCCATGAGCAACAAATTTTTCTTAATTAACTAAGTTTACAGTCACAGAATATATACATATATATAAGTGCAGAGCATGAAATACAATATAGTGCACATGCACTGAGTACAGAACATGTCAAGCAATGACAAAATGTATATGCAATGAGTACAAAAGGCCGGCCGAAGTGGCCGTGCGGTTAAAGGCGCTGCAGTCTGGAACCGCAAGACCGCTACGGTCGCAGGTTGGAATCCTGCCTTGGGCATGGATGTTTGTGATGTCCTTAGGTTAGTTAGGTTTAACTAGTTCTAAGTTCTAGGGGACTAATGCCCTCAGCAGTTCAGTCCCATAGTGCTCAGAGCCATTTGAACCATTTTGAGCACAAAAGATATTAACAAATGACATAAAGTGCACACGCACTGTAGTACAGAACATATAAGGTAATGACAAAATGTATACGCAATGAGTACCAATCATATTAACAAATGACATAAAGTGCATACCCACTGTAGTACAGAACATATCAGGAAATCACAAAATGTATACGCAATGAGTACAAATCCCTTTTCTTTTTTTTACCATTTTACAAGAACTAGGATAGGAAAGGGAAGGATTGCATCATGGTTGTAGCACAGTAGGTTGCACGTAGCTGCACTGAAAGTCCATATCTTTCTATAGAAGCACAACACCAAGTGAGACAATCTGAAGTTCTCTTCCCTGAAGAATTAATCAGTGTAGCCAAGACACTGAAGTGTTGTATTAATATTCAATGTTATCATTTTGGTAGTACATTAGGTACACCAAACAGTGGGACCATAATAACATCTCCATCGCTCAAGGTGGTGGACAGCATGTCGTGTCAACACCACATTCTTGTAAGGTACACCAACGTAGAATTAGTGCAAAAACCAAATATAGTGCTCCATGATCATGAGGATAGACAGGACAAACGGATATTGCAGTAATTCCTGGTAATTGGGTCAGAAGGTGAAGGACATTAAGTCTTATGCTAGTCATAATTGAGAACTACACTAGTCTATCAACTGATTTGAGTAATTGGTGGCACTCATCACCTAGTTACTGAACATTTCTATACTATATATGAAGTATTACAGAATAATGTTCATAAGTCATCTGATCATAGTGAACATTGGCACTCATTGCCCAGTTACAAACCATTTTACGCATTATTCAAAAGTGATCATTCCACAAGAGTTAATTAATGGCATACTATTTACATAATGCAGCTAGTTATAGTAATCATTGGCACTCATTGGCCAGCTACAAACCATCAGAAGTCATCCTTCAAAACAGGAGCTAATGAGTGTAGCATCAAGCTACTAGTATTCATATATATAGCATGTAAGTGACATAATACAAATATAAGAAACAGTGGCATTCATTGGCCAGTTACTAAACATATAGCAAGTATTGAATATTACAAAACATTTTTCATCATTCAAGTGACATACGACATATTTAAAATAATTATTGGCACTCATTGGCCAGTTACAAAACATCAGAAGTCATCCTTCAAAACAGGAGCTAATGAGTGTAGCATCAAGCTACTAGTATTCATACATATAGCATGTAAGTGACATAATACAAATACAAGAAACAGTGGCATTCATTGCCCAGTTCCTAAACATATAGTAAGTATTGAATATTACAAAACATTTTTCCTCATTCAAGTGACATACGACATATTTAAAATAATTATTGGCACTCATTGGCCAGTTACAAAACATCAGAAGTCATCCTTCAAAACAGGAGTCAAAGAGTGTAGAGCATGTATGCATTATTACAAAATATCATTTACTATTACTCAGAACTCATCATTCAAGTGACATATGACATATTTAAAATGTAACACACTGTAACTATTACTCAAGGTCTGTGATTAGAAAAACATCATTCAGCGTTACTCAGAACTCTCTTAAACTGGTAGTATTATTTGGGACTGTTAATACATTTTTTTTAATTCTAGCAATGCATTGCCTTGGGATCGATAATTAATTGCTGGAGCATAACAATATTTACTCTTGACTTATTGCTGCAAATGAGGATAGGTAACGTCATTTGTCATGAGTCAGCTGTACCAAGGTTATCAAACAAATAAAGTATATGTGATCACATTCATGAATGATGTACAAATGGGTAAAAAAATGCAAGTACTAGAACAGGTTTAATGACCAACTGCTTATAGCACATTAATTTCATGAATAGCTTCTCCTGGAAAAAAATACAAAATGGACTATTAAGCTGAAAGAAGAAACGCATATTATGCTGAAAAGTAGTGAACTTCGAATTAACAGGTAATGAAATGTGTATTGAATATATATGTTCTCTAGCTGTCCTTTCCAAAACCTTCAGTCATCATACCATGCGACATAAGACATACTGTCAAAACGAACTGCAACAAATACTTAAATAACTATATAGCATAAATACATAAACTTCATCATTGTCCTCATCTGCAAAGAAAAACTTAAAAGCAGTGCGTTTAGTGGCCATATAAAGTTTATCACTATCAATACCTGTAAACAAAGACTTCATTATTCATATCACCGTAATTCCATTATTATCATCACCTGTAAAGAAAAACTTCATTATTCATATTACTATATTCTTCATCACTATTCACCACCATTCATTATCATCTGCAAAAAGACACTTCATCATACAACTATTCATAGTATAGAGTTCCTTATTTCTAGCATATTTCATCACTAAAACTAAGATGTGTAGTTCTGTCTGACAGCCTGCATCAATCGCCTCGTATTCTGAAAGAAAAAATTAGTTAAGACCGCTATCATACGATGTGTATAGTATATTCTTGTTAATGCTTGTTAATTCTGATCCATTTACTCTTCGTGACAAGGTATTGCATCTTCTTCCGTTCATTCCGAAGGTGAAATTCCCATTTAATTTATTTCTTTTACACGTTATTGCTTTCTTATACAACAATACTCCATCTCCAGATTCCCGACCAGAGCAGACTGCAGACAAGCACAGACCACCGCGACTAGCAACAACTAACTGCTACAGTTGCACAGTCCGTACTGCAGTCAACACTGCTCTCTGGTCAACGATTCTCATATCGCAGACAGCGCATACCTCTTACATAGCATACCGCATTTACTTCAGCCAGCACCCTGTCACTGACCTTTTGAGGTCCTACAATACTGCAGAGAGGTAGCAGCAAGATCTTCATTGTCACCTTGGAAAATTGGGTTTTCTGCAGGTAATCCGCGTCGTATTTGCACAATATTTCGAACGCATAACTCTCAAACTTCATTGGGTGCTCCCTGAGGCCTTATCGTGCAAGCACAACGCGGATAGCTCAGGGAGCTCCTGATGAAGTTTGCGAGTTACGCAATAGAAATATCGTGCAAGTAAGATATGGGTTGCCCGCCCGGTTAGCTGTCCAGTCAAACGTACTGCTTTCCGGGCGGGAAGGCGTGCCGGTCCCTGTTTTGGCCTGTTTTGTTAGAGTATTCTGATGCGGTGTTTCACGTGTCTTTCGCTGAATTTTAATGATGTACGTAACTTCAATATGAGCGAGTACTTACTTACTTTACTTATTATGGATGGTGGTGGTGGTGGTTAGTGTTGAACGTCCCGTCGACAACGAGGTCATTAAAGACGGAGCGCAAGCTCGGGTTAGGGAAGGATTGGGAAGGAAATCAGCCGTGCCCTTTCAAAGGAACCATCCCGGCATTTGCCTGAAACGATTTAGGGAAATCACGGAAAACCTAAATCAGGATGGCTGGAGACGGGATTCAACCGTCGTCCTCCCGAATGCGAGGCCAGTGTGCTAACCACTGCGCCACCTCACTCGGTATTATGGATTGATGTCTCGCACAAGTGGTGACATTGAAGAAATCCGTGTATCACAAGAAACATATTAAGCATGAGAGTGTTGCCCAGGTTACAAAAGACGCCGTCTCGTCAGAACAAATATCGTGTAATTCGAAGGAAGTGTCTGTAAACCCTGCCCCTCCAGTGCTCCCAAATGACGGACAGTTGCTGGATAATTTGCGTGACATGTAGCCCGCAGACAATTGACCAATAAGCTGTATCGCATCTTCCGTACCACGAAGTAAAATCGTCGTTCCGCTGTACATCCCACAGCATCTGAAGCTGTGGTTCAAACTACTGTAACTTTCGTCTGCAGCCTATACTGCATCTGATGACAATCTACAAGTCGTCGTTACTGCCAGTGCTTTAGACACTCAGACTTTTATGTTACTGTCAGACATTGTTCGTAGCATGCCCTCTGCATAAAAGTACACACACCTTAAAGACCATGTGTTGTGCCGCGTTTACAAATCAAGAGACCTGCACATTCAACAATTTTTTAAAAGTGAGACTACTGGTGATAAATCTCCGTCTAATTTCACCTAAGAATAATAGTGATTGAACCTGCAGTTTCTGAGGAAACATTAAAATAAGTGTGGTTCAATCAATTTCCTTTCACTATTAAAAGAGATGTAATTTCAAATGATACTGGTGATTTGAATCCTGTGTTACTAGTAGCTGACCAAACGTATACTACTTTGGTTAATGACAATTCTTGTTAGGGCCCACAAACTGGTATGGCGTCACACATTTAGTTGTTTCAGATGCCACTAGAGGTAACAGCTCTCACTATTTGAATGATTCTACTCGCTCCAATATTATTTGGTTGCTCTCCAACACCAAATGAAGCAAACTGCGGAAGTAGCACCAATTCACGAAAGCCCACCACACGGCAGCCAGCACAACCCATGCCACGATGTCAGTGACCAGTTATGCAAATGGTGTTGGTATCATATCCGATTCATACAAGAGGTAAGAAAATACACAACTCCTTGCAGCTACTCAAACGACAACAGCAACTGGAAATACACACAAGCAGTTACTCTGAAATGAAGTGCCTAACTAGCAATGTCCGAGTACACAGTGGGTCTACTGTTTCGTAAGATCCGAAGTCAACTTCTGCCAATCCGACTAAAGAAGATGGATTCCATCTCAGTATTGGTAATTTGAACTTCTCAGAAGTGCCAAATCGACAGTCTGCTATTAACAGTCTTGAAAAGGCACTTGTGTTTCAAATGATTCACATGGCTCTAAGCACTATGGGACTTAACATCTGAGGTCATCAGTCCGCTAAACTTAGAACTACTTCTAGATAACTAACCTAAGGACATCACACACATCCATGCCCGAGGCAGGATTCGAACCTGCAACCGTAGCAGCAGCGCGGTTCCGGACTGAAGCGACTAGAACCGCTCGGCCACAACGACCGGCACTTGTTTTTCGCGAACAAATTTAATTGATTCTGAATCATGTGCCAGTGTTCTGCCAGAAAGACTAGAAAAAGGATCTCCAGTTACCTCCTGGCTCACTGTAGTTAGTAACTCAAAATCTCCCACTTTTGGCAAATGCATCGAAGTGGTGAGCTTGGATTTCAAGAAACATTTGCTGTGCACTTACCTGACTGCCAAAGTTCAGAGCACTTTTTGGCGCCGATTTCCTGCACCATTTTAATACTGATGTATCCATCCAGAAAGCTCAATTCTCCGTGGGCGGTGAGATTGTTTATGGATATTTAGGCTCTTCCAACAGCCCTCACACATTGAACTGCACCTTTGCTTCAGATGCAGAGACTGACTTGGATTCTATGGTCTTGGCTGTCATCACCAAAGATTCATCGAGACAAGAACTTCATACAATAGTATGCACTCACAGCAAATAACTTGACAAGTTATGATCTCATAGAGATGTTAAAACAAACTTCAGTAAAGAAAAATGTGAGAACAAACCGACGAGCTGCAGAGGACATGATATACTTTGGCAAAGAAAGAAATGAGGAATTATTAAGTGCTGTGGCACTATTGCGGTCCTCTGACAGCTCTTGGGCTTCGCCGTTACACTTGGTAAAGATGAAGGATGGTTCCTGGCTGTGTTGCGAAGACTATCATGCTTTGAATGTGCATACATCTCCAGACAATTAACCTGTTTCCACATATTGGACTTTACAGGAGCTGTGGAAAGTTCACAGATATTCAACGTGACTGATTTCAAGAAGACCTACCACCAGATTCTGGTGGCAACTGCAGACATACCAAAAACCGGTCACAATCACACCATTCACATCACTTGAGAATATCAGGATGCCATTTGGTCTCAGGAATGCTGCCCAGAGGTGGCAACATTTCATCAACGAATCGCTCAGCAGTCTGCCCTACTGTTTTGCATATTTGGATGACATGTCAGTTTTCTCAGAATCGCTGTCAGAACATGACAGGTATCTGCAAATTAATTTTAATAGACTGGGCAAAGAATGGGTTGTAGATTAACTAGGAAAAATGTGTTTCCAGGTAGAGAGAAGTAGAATAGGTCGACTATTTGGCTACACCTTTCGGCATCACTCTTTTATAGTGTAAAGTTGACATGATTAAGTCTGTACTTACTCCAGATACCTTCCAGCAGTTGCGCTATTTTCTGAACTTGGAAAACTTCTACACATGTCATCTTCTTCACACAGTGGCCTCACAGGTGCCCCTCACTGTCACGTTGTAGGGACCGAATTCAGAACAATACTCCACACTTAATCTTACAGGCATTTGACATGGTCAAATGCTGTTTAAGGGATTCCGTCTTTTTAGCATGCTCTGCCCATTTGGCCTTTCATCATGATGGTAGATGTTAGCCAGGCAGCAACTGGGGTGGCACTTCACCAAAAATAATAGGTATGTGGAGACTGCTTGGCTTGTTTTTCTGTTGACTGACTGATTTGCAAAATACAAATGGAGTACCTGTGACAACGAACTATTAGCTGTGTATGAAGCCATTAGGCATTCCAGTCTGCAGTTGGAGGCAGGCTCCATCACAATTTTCACTGATCATTAACCTGTTTCTTTTGCTTTCAGAGCTCCGTGTGAATCGTCACAGTTCTACCAATCGGAATTCGTCAGTCAATTTACTACTGACATCCACTATGTAATGGGGAACAATAATGTTGTGGCTGACTAGTTTTCCTGAATTAATGTGGTTTCTTTGCAGTCTGATTACAAGCAGCTGGTGATGGAACAAGACACCGATGTGCAATTACAAGAATTTATCAGCGACCCAGTTGGTCTACAGCTAGAGAAATTTACAAGTGATATTTCCCTAGTGTGGTGTGATATTTCCAAAAAGCAGTTTCACCCTCATGTTACGCCGATTTTTCATAAACAGGTTTTTGGTTTTATCCATGGGCTCACACATTCTGGGGCTAACTGCACAATGCCAATGGCTGATATATCGGGTGATCAAAAAGTCAATATAAATTTGAAAACTGAATAAATCATGAAATAATGTAAATAGAGAGGTAAAAATTGACACACATGCTTGGAATGACATGGGGCTTTATTAGAACCAAAAAATTACAAAATTTCAAAAAATTTCCGACAGATGGCGCTTCATCTGATCAGAATAGCAATAATTAGCATAAGAAAGTAAGACAAAGCAATGATGATGTTCTTTACAGGTAATGCTCAATATGTCCACAGTAGCTGTAGTCGAGGAATAATGTTGTGAACAGCGCTGTAAAGCATGTCCATAGTTATGGTGAGGCATTGGCGTCGGATGTTGTGTTTCAGCATCCCTAGAGATGTCGGTCGATCACGATACACATTTTTTGAAAGTTTGTATTTTTTTGGTTCTAATAGAACCCCATGTCATTCCAAGCATTTGTGTCAATTTTTACCTCTCTATCTACATTATTCCGTGGTTTATTAAGTTTTCAAATTTATACTGACTTTTTGATCACCCGGTATATTTATATATCTAGCCATCAACCGTGACTGCAGATCATGGGTAAACATTTACTTGGCTTGCCAAATATCTAAGATAGGGTGCCAAGTTCGAAAACCTATTGGTTGTTTCAAAGAGCCTACATAGCGTTTTACAAGCGCCGATATCGACTTGGTGGAACCTCTCAGTCCCATATAAGGTTTTAAATACATTTTTTTAGCTGTCGTCAGGTCTACACCCTGGATGGAAGCAGTGAATATTACAGACATTTCCGCAGGAACAGTGATCCAGACTTCTCTAAACGCTTGAAGCTCTTGATTTGGATGTCCCACCAACATCACAACTGAACAAGAACGTCAATTTGAGTCCAAGTTTTTCCATGAACTGACAAACTTACGTGATTTTAAACATTACCATACTATAACTATCGTCCAGCCAGCAATGGGCTTGTGGAACAATAGCATCATATTTCAAAATATTCTCTAATGTGCCATTGCTCTTTTTGGCTATCTGCCCTATCACTATTGTGCAATTGAATACGATATTGGAACTTCTGCTGCAGTGTTCATGTATGGCAAACTGCCTAGACTTCCCTCAGAATTTTTGAACAACGCATATATCTGCTGCAAGAGCTTCCTTTCCTACTGCAACAAGTCAATAATTGCACCTCCAAATTTCGTCAGTCTCTGGCATCCCAGCACATGGACCCTAGTAGTTTCATATACATTATGTTACATACTGACTCTGTCAAAGCTCTTTTGTACATGGTTATTACAAATGATTGAAGCGATTTCACAGCTCTACAATAACTTTATTATTTGAGATATTTTCACAATGCTTTGCACACACATACAAAAACTCAAAAAGTTTTTTTAGGCATTCACAAATGTTCGATTTGTGCCCCTTTAGTGATTCGACAGACATCAAGTCGATAATCAAGTTCCTCCCACACTCGGCGCAGCATGTCCCCATCAATGAGTTCGAAAGGATCGTTGATGCGAGCTCGCAGTTCTGGCACGTTTCTTGGTAGAGGAGGATTAAACACTGAATATTTCACATAACCCCACAGAAAGAAATCGCATGGGGTTAAGTCGGGAGAGCGTGGAGGCCATGTAAAGCCCTACACCCCATTGTGCTATTCCTGCTTTGACTCCTGACAGGTAGACCTTGTATTCTCCCACTTCCTGGCCTGACGGCAGAAACCTGAAGTGCGGCTTCAGCCGAACAAAACTTTATGAGTTTTTCTACGTATCTGTAGTGTGTCGTGACCATATGTCAATGAATGGAGCTACAGTGAATTTATGAAATCGCTTCAATCATTTGTAATAGCCCTGTAGATACCTTACATGCGTCCTTATCAGTAGTGGATCGAAGAGAGAATGAGCACAGCCTGCTGTTGGTAGATTTTCTCCTCCCTCCCTCTCCCCCCTTTTGGCCAATTTTGTGGCTAAAACATGATGGGAAGATCAAAGGGGTATTGTCATATTGGTTGGGGAAATGAACAGAGCCTGCATGGTTGCCACATTTATCCCACTTGTCTAGGCCTCCTATTAGTCCCCCCTGCCCTTTTCTAGGCCAATTGTGTGAGTGTTGTCACTCGTGTTCTGTACACTGTAGTGAAAGGATTGGCCATCACCTCCCTTCCCCCAATGGGAAAGTCTAAATTTCATGTAGTGTATACAATCAGACATGACACAGGAGGCATGTGTTACACTGCTACCAGTCCAAAAATAGTTAAAAATGCAAGCTACCCCACTGATTTTTAAAATAAGCGTCTACAGTCAAACATATAGCAACGTCTTCATACACACACACACACACACACACACACACACACACACACATACACACACAAAACTCTGTATAACGTATTAGATACAAATAATCTTCATGGGTTTCCCGCCAGATGATGCTGTGCAAATTCCACAATATTTCCTTGGAGCAACTGTCCGACATCTTCAGGTGGTTGTACCTTGCTGGCGGCTAGGTACGACTGGTGTATCCGCACATCGATAGTCTGTATATAGAACACGCACATGAAGAATACACAATGGCGGAAATCACGCACGCGCAATGATTTGCGTATAGATGGCGTCATACTCTTAACGTCGTCTGCGGAAAGTCGCAGAACGGCCTTCCTGCGTATGCGCTGTACCCCATGTTTGCCGGCTGCGACGGTCTAGCGGTTCTAGGCGCGCAGTCCGGAACCGCGCGACTGCTACGGTCGCAGGTTCGAATCCTGCCTCGGGCATGGATGTGTGTGATGTCCTTAGGTTAGTTAGGTTTAAGTAGTTCCAAGTTCTAGGGGACTGATGACCACAGATGTTAAGTCCCATGGTGCTCAGAGCCATTTGAACCATTTGAGCCCCATGTTTACTAACAGTGCGGCCAGACGTCACTCACTTACAAAAAATCTAGGTCAATGTCATGACTGATCTGTTATCGAAAAAAATCTTAATTTTCTCGTCGTGATTTAATAGCAGCCGATACAGGGTTTCAGGCTGTTCTCAGTTGAAATCCTACATCCCTGTTGATGAGATTATCAGCTGTGCGGATGTGTATTGCTTCCTTGATGATGCAATCCCAGAAAGACAACGCCGGGTATAAGACTTTAGTCCTTTCGTAAATCATGCGATGCCCTGTATTCAGACAGTGATCTGCAGTTGCCGACTTTTCCAGTCATCAAGAACTGGAAGAACACTCGGAAGATATGACGCTAAGTGTGTTTTTCGACCATCTGCATGACAGAGGAACTCAGTTAAGAATGATCTGGGCCCGAGGAAACGTGGTGTGTCAGTGTGGGACGTCATATGTAAGTTAGACATGCCGCTCAGAAGAAGAACGCTGCGATGAACATCAGCGACATACACGCCTACGCCAACTGGAAAAGTCGGCAATTGCAGAACACTCTCTGAATACAGGACATCGCATGATTATGAAAGGACGGAAGTTTTTATACTTGTCATTATCTTTCTGGAATCGTGTCATTAAGGAAGCAATACATATCAGCACATCTGATAATCTTATCAACAGGAATGTAGGATTTCAGCTGAGGACAGCCTGGAACCCTGTATCGGCTGCTATTAAATCACGACGAGAAAATCAAGATTTTTTTCGATAATAGATCAGTCATGACATTGATCTAGATTTTTTAAAAGTGAGTTACGTCTGACCGCACTGTTGGTAAACATGGGGTACAGCACATACGGAGGAGGGCCGTTCTGCGACTTTCGGCCGAGGGCATTTGGGTATGACGCCATCTATATGCAAATAATTGCGCGTGCGTGATTTCCGCGCCTGCGCATTCTTCACGAGAGTGTTTTGTATACAGAGCGTCGATGTGCGGATACCGCCAGTCGTACCTAGCCACCAGCAAGGTACAACCAACTGAAGATGTCGGATAGGTGCTCCAAGGAAATATTGTAGACTTTGCACAGCGTCATCTGTGAAGACTGTCCGGAAAAGATTGAGAAGTCACGTATAAGATACAACACCGGAGGCCGCTCTGCAGCATCAGATGTGGTAGGAAGGAAGTAATGGGGCAGATACGGTGATTTTTATTAGAAAACAATAACAGCCAGTCTTCGGGGCTGCCGGACCATGAGCAACTGTTGCACTCGCAATCTGGCAGCCTGGGCATCTTGACTAAGGCCAATTGCGGCCACCCCAAGTGACTCGAGTGTGAGGAGGCATGCACGCCACCTGCAGGTAGCATGAGGTAGAATGAAACCGCACGACCGATATAGGGCTCCACCTGGCCGAACCTCATGGCGTCTCACCACCACCACCTAAAGAGAAGGCCGCGGCGCGCTCTTGTGACGTCACGCAAAGCGGGCCAGGGTTGAATTGGCGCTGCGCTTAAAGAATCGAGACGCACGGCCTGCAAATCTTTGTCAAACGGTTTTACAGAACCTATTCCGTAAAAAATAATTAATTTCTGTAATACTTTTAGCTTTATATGGCAGCTTCATGATGAAGTGCCAATCATTTCGATAATGGTCATAACTATTGTGGTGTTTCACAGATGAGTATCAAATTTGAGAACGTTGGCATCAAAAATAGAGGTCGCTATGAATTTGTGTTTGATGCATATTAGACATTCTATTGCTGAGTATGAAATACAGATGAGGTTTTGAAATTTTCGTAAATCTTTGGATCAATATCTGCTTCCAATCTCGAAAAAATTGAGCATCTGCAGCAACTTCACTTCCGATCGCAACGCGCGGGAATGAAATATTCATAACGCCTGTCATATCTCGTAAACCGCTGGAGATAACGAAACGAGATCTTTGCAAATGATACCACGCAAAGAGGAGAGTACTTTGCCGAATGGTTAAAATAAGTAACTATATCAATCGCGATATAGCAGAAACTATAGTTTATAATTCTTTTTTACCGGTAATGTAATTGCATAAGACTTATCAATAGCCAGTGAAAACGTACGAGTGCGGGATGTAAATAACATTGCGATATACATGGTAAAACAAGGTACATTTGTGAAAAATGCACTGTGATAAAGTACATTCTTTCTGGACCAGACAACTATTATTTACACTCACTTGAAAAATTCTGCACTAATACAGTGTATAATATTAAATTCCTCTGCCTTCAGTATACTAAATAAATATTGTGTAGCTGTTTATAGAGCTCTATCAGGAAAACTGAGTACATTCCCCAAGCAAACAATCACTTTTAACTCACCTCACAAAAACAATTATGCGTTGTTATTGTAATGTAAATTTTCTTTCCTGTAAAAATATGGCAGATTTTGAGCATAAGTCAACAGTGAAAATCTACAAACCTTCAGCAGACATTTGCAGCAGTTGGAATGAGACAATGTGTCAAGCTAAATACGTCAATAATAAATTTAACCTATTTCTAGATTAATTTGTTCCATTGTTTGACACATCGAAAAATAACACAGATATGCTTCATACAGAGAGATCGCTTTTTAAACATGAAAACAGCAGTTTCAACAATCGTTAGCACTGATGCTAACTAATGCGAGAGTGAAAAACAACACCCACTCACAAATAGAGGATAAAACGTATCGGTAAAGCGTAACAAAATACGAACTGCAGAGAAATTTAAACACGAATAAAAAGTAACACGAGCCACAAATTTATATTTCGTTTTCAAAATAAAAATAAAGCCACTTGATAACGAATACTAGGCCTACTTACTGCGAACTTTTGCTCACAATTTTAGTCTAATGTATCCAAAATGCAAGATATTCCACCAGAAAAAATAACAATTGTACTAGGTATATAGTTTTTACATACCTTCGTGTGCTCAGTGGGTTGGAAATTGTCGCGATGAATCGCTGAAAGACATTTCCAACGCAGATTCGCATCTTTCGGAAAGGAAAACAACATTACTTTCGGTCGAGTTCCGTAATTCCCACGACACCTTGGCACACAGCACTTGTAAACCATGTTCACAGTAGCTTCACTACAGGCAAACACTGTAATCGCTAGTTTTAAGCAAGAATATAGCACTCGATCCAACAAACGTGTAGATAAACAAACGCTTCGAAACACAACATGGTGGCCCGCTTGGAGTGACGTCACGACCTGCTATGAATTTCGCGCCGCGGCCTTGTCTCTAGGTGGTGGTGGTCTCACCCACTTTCAGTCTCCACATGATTAAAAAAAAAAATCCTCCATACTGATCCCTTCAGCAGGTGTGGGCTCGTCTGCTACCCCATGTAAATCTATCTGACACTGAATGCTGATTTTACAGAGATTAAATAGCATGACACTATAACCGATACCAGATTATGATTATACAGAGTTCTCAAGTCAACATACATCACTCTAATGGTTTCCAGTAATTATTTTCCAATAATAACCATGTTCACTGTGACCACAATTTATTAATATTTTCATAATTTTTCACTTTAGAAGTTTAGTATAGTGTCACATAATTTACTGCCCCCCCACACCAAGTTCAGAATGGTCAAATTCTCCCCTTTTATGATTTTCCAGGAAACAAGTAAGCTTCCACCACAATTCATTAAGGGTTCTATAATTTGTCACTTAAGAGGTTTTTCCGAGAAGTGTACTCCCGGAAGTTGGGTGCAGAAGTACAGCAAGCATCTGCAGCCATGCTCGCAGGTACCAGCTTACGGTACTCCATCTCGCAGTCACATCTGTCACTGAACCTCACTCCCAGCGTGGCCGCTTTCTCATGAAACTCGCATTCTCTTGTGGGACCGCTAATACGAGAGAGCAGTGTATAATGACAAAACTTAATTGAAGAGTGAACTTTCGCAAGATTCTATTAAAGTATAGATAAGTGAACTCATTTCAATTGTTGCAAATTCGATTGTTTCCTCTGCACACAACTTTTTTAAGTGCATCTATAAATCACTGTAATATTACTAGAGGACTCTGACAAATTGAGTGTATGACATTTTAGCGATTTTGATTGAGATAAACTTAGGCTGCACTGTTCTCCGGCGCGCCGATATAGAAGTGTGCACAGAATCAGCTAAGTGAGAAACCGTGCAACACGCACTTCTAATTACATCTTTAAAAGCCAACATAGGAATTTTCCCTTGCGTGAGACAGCTTGTACAAGATCGTGTATCGATTAAAGTTCTACATTCGCATATTTTAATGTTCACGTCGCTTCTTCTATGTAATCTTTCACTGACTGTATTAAAACCTGTTTGTATTGTGATATATTGTGAAATTTCGAACATTCGCGAGTGCTGCGATAAACTAGTATTGTCATCTTCAATTGTAGACTTAAAGTAAATTGTGCTCTTTTAAAAATTTTAAGGACTGTTGACATACATATCCTTGTTCAAAACAATCTTTCACTAATTTCATTTTCCAATTACGTGAGAAATAGGTTAGTTCAGAATTTTCGGACTCTTACAAAACTGTATTTTCGTAAGTTAGTGGAACGAATGTTTTGGATACATTCAATTCATGTCGTCTGTGGTTCACAGTTCAGCCAAAGTCAGGGTGTTTATAAATGAATATCGGGGTTTTAACGCTTTATAATATTTATTACATTAAATTTACAGCTATAAATGATATGTCAAATGAAAGAGCAACTCAAACAGTTTTACCAAGAACCTAATAAATGTTCAATGTGAGCACCATTTGTCACACGGCACACATCAAGGCTATAGCCCAAGCGCTGGATAGGCCGCAAGGGGCCCAATGACAAGGCTTGCTTTTCATGGCCTCCACGTTCACCCGACCTAACGCCATACGATTTTTTCCTTTGGGGCTTCGTCAAGGCTCGTGTGTACGTGCCTCCGCTACCAACAGACCTTCCTGAATTAAGGAATCGAATTGAAGCAGCTGTTGCTACAATCACTGAAGACCCACTTATCAACGTTTGGGAAGAACTTGACTATCGACTGTTTGAGTTGCTCTTTCATTTGACATATCATTTATAACTGTAAGTTTAATGTAATAAATATTATAATGAGTTCAAATCCCGATATTCATTTATAAACACCCTGTATACATCACCCCTGAATTTCATTGTACATCATCGCAAATAAAGGTGTGTTTTTGAGAATTTTCGGGAGCTACCATTGTCCTTTGCATAATCTACGAGCAATTCGGGGTTTGTGATTTAGTTACTGTAGCAGATTTTTAACTAACGTTTTGTGTTACATCTACTTTTCCCTTAAAGGGGAGTAGCCCTGTATATTACCTGCATTTATTGTATAACTCAGTTTCGTGGTTGCTAACAGCTATAATTAACATCAAAACATTTTAGGAAACCAGTAATTTCTGCTACAGGTTTTTGTGTTGCCTTAACAGAAATCTGTTTCAATTCTTATAGGAAGTTAGCAAGTTTGTAGCCCAACAGGTTAAAAGATAATCAGCAGGTTTAATTTAAAGTCCTTTGTTTACTGCCTTGTAATGTATTGCACCAGCCAAACTGCAGCCCCACAGTGAATGCTGTTCTCGAACACGTGATGTGAGGTTCGTAAGAAACTGGAAATCGCCTTGACTATTGTCAAACGATTGACAGCTGCTGCGAATCGGTGTGTTGGAAGAGCTCCCGAGAGTTGTGTTCCTGTGATACCTGTGCCAGAGGTACTTCAAGTACTGTTCTCTCCTGTGGATCCTGTTTCCTCTGCTGAAAGTACAGGATCTGTCATTACTCGTCCACTTGACTGCATGTGGCGTCTCAATGGTAGATCTAGGCGTCCTGTAGAGAGTGGACAGGGACCAGGGAGAAATGGGGGTGTTGGACCAATCCCCCTAAACAACAAGTTTGAGGTGCTGTCTTTCACCGAAACTAAAATTGAGCCAGTGGGACTCACTTCACGTGTTTTGGGAAAACCTGTTTTGTCCAGTATCAGGAGGAGGCAAAAGCAAAAGGGAAGGGATCTATTTGTAGTCGGCAGTTCAAACATACAGTCAGTGATGGTATCCCTCATGGAACTGGCAGCAAGGGACAGGAAAGGACACCAGGTGAACTCAGTGTGTATGCCTGGAGGCCTCATTCAACATACTGAAGAGGAGCCATTGAGGGAACAGGGCGCAACCAGCTGCAGATTGTGGCGCACGTTGGAACAAATGATGTCTGTCGACTGAGCTCCGAAGTCATTCTTGAGTCATTCCAGTGACTGGCAGAGAAGGTTGAGAAGACCAGCCTTGTGCATGGAGTTTCAACCAAGCTCACAAGTTACAGCATTGTCCCCAGAACTGATCGTGAGTGGCCCTTTGGTTCTGAATTGAGTGGAAGGACTGAAGCAGAGACTTCGAAAGTTTTGTGACAAGCTAGGCTGCGACTTCCTGAACTTGCGCCATAGGGTTGAGAACTGTAGGATCCCCCTAAAAAGGTCAGGAGTGCACTACACATCAGAGGCTGCTACTCAGATAGCTGACTGTGTGTGGGGTGCACACAAGGTTTTTTTAGATTAGGTGACTCTCCATCCAGTCCAGGTAACGATGGCTTAGAAAACTCAGAAGTATCAGTGTATGATCGAAATAAATGCCTCTCGCAGATGAGAGTATTAAAATCCTAATGGTAAACGACTGGAGCATTCGTAGCAGAGCTTGAAGAGCTCAGGAAAATCTGTGAAGTTCACATAATACGAGGTACAGAAAAAGTTCACATAATACTAAGTACAGAAAGGTGGTTGGAACTTGAAACTGATAGCAGAGAGATTTTTGGGGAAAATTTTAGTTTATATGGAAAGGGTAGGCAAAAACGGAAATGGAGGTGGTGTATTTGTCGCAGTAGACAAAAAGCTCGAATCGACCGAGGTAGAAATTGAAGTTGCATGTGAGACTGTTTGGGTAAGATTCAGTATCAGGGGTGGCCATAAAATGATAATTGGACCCTCTATCGTCCAGCAGACTCATCTCCTGATGTACCCGAAAATTTCAGAGAAACCCTCAGTTCACAAGTACATAAGTTCCCCAATCATACTTTAATCATCAGTGGAGACTTTAATCATCTAACAGTTAATTGAGAAAAATACAGTTTTGTTAGTGGTGGGCACGATAAGACATCCTGCGAAACTTTACTCCATGCCTTCTCTGAAAACTACCTAGAACATATAGTTAGGAAACCCACTCATGAAGAAAATATATTGGATGTAATTGCAACAAATAGATCTGACCTTTTTGAAGATTTCCACATCGAAACTGATATCAGTGACCATGACGTGGTTGTTGCAACAATGGTTACCAAAGTACAAAGGACAACTAAAAAAGCTGAAAGATACATATAGTCAGTGAACTACACTCCTGGAAATGGAAAAAAGAACACATTGACACCGGTGGGTCAGACCCACCATACTTGCTCCGGACACTGCGAGAGGGCTGTACAAGCAATGATTACACGCACGGCACAGCGGACACACCAGGAACCGCGGTGTTGGCCGTCGAATGGCGCTAGCTGCGCAGCATTTGTGTACCGCCGCCGTCAGTGTCAGCCAGTTTGCCGTGGCATACGGAGCTCCATCGCAGTCTTTAACACTGGTAGCATGCCGCGACAGCGTGGACGTGAACCGTATGTGCAGTTGACGGACTTTGAGCGAGGGCTTATAGTGGGCATGCGGGAGGCCGGGTGGACGTACCGCCCAATTGCTCAACACGTGGGGCGTGAGGTCTCCACAGTACATCGATGTTGTCGCCAGTGGTCGGCGGAAGGTGCACGTGCCCGTCGACCTGGGACCGGACCGCAGCGACGCACGGATGCACGCCAAGACCGTAGGATCCTACGCAGTGCCGTAGGGGACCGCACCGCCACTTCCCAGCAAATTAGGGACACTGTTGCTCCTGGGGTATCGGCGAGGACCATTTGCAACCGTCTCCATGAAGCTGGGCTACGGTCCCGCACACCGTTAGGCCGTCTTCCGCTCACGCCCCAACATCGTGCAGCCCGCCTCCAGTGGTGTCGCGACAGGCGTGAATGGAGGGACGAATGGAGACGTGTCGTCTTCAGCGATGAGAGTCGCTTCTGCCTTGGTGCCAATGATGGTCGTATGCGTGTTTGGCGCCGTGCAGGTGAGTGCCACAATCAGGACTGCATACGACCGAGGCACACAGGGCCAACACCCGGCATCATGGTGTGGGGAGCGATCTCCTACACTGGCCGTACACCACTGGTGATCGTCGAGGGGACACTGAATAGTGCACGGTACATCCAAACCGTCATCGAACCCATCGTTCTACCATTCCTAGACCGGCAAGGGAACTTGCTGTTCCAACAGGACAATGCACGTCCGCATGTATCCCGTGCCACCCAACGTGCTCTAGAAGGTGTAAGTCAACTACCCTGGCCAGCAAGATCTCCGGATCTGTCCCCCATTGAGCATGTTTGGGACTGGATGAAGCGTCGTCTCACGCGGTCTGCACGTCCAGCACGAACGCTGGTCCAACTGAGGTGCCAGGTGAAAATGGCATGGCAAGCCGTTCCACAGGACTACATCCAGCATCTCTACGATCGTCTCCATGGGAGAATAGCAGCCTGCATTGCTGCGAAAGGTGGATATACACTGTACTAGTGCCGACATTGTGCATGCTCTGTTGCCTGTGTCTATGTGCCTGTGTTTCTGTCAGTGTGATCATGTGATGTATCTGACCCCAGGAATGTGTCAATAAAGTTTCCCCTTCCTGGGACAATGAATTCACGGTGTTCTTATTTCAATTTCCAGGAGTGTAGATAAAAAGAATCAGTAGTTTCATATCTCAATGAGGAACTTGAAACTTTCAGGACAGGTCAGGAGCATGTAGAGGAACTCTGGCTCCAGTTTGAAATAGTAATTGACCATGCACGGGATAGGATGCAGTGGAACAGTAGATAATGGGAGGGAACCTCCAAGGTATACAGTCACTGTAAAGAAACTTCTAAAGGAACAGAGATTACTGCATAATAGGTGTAAAAAAAGCGTAAGGCCATAGATAGAGAGATGCTGAATAAGAAGCGTTTGGCTGTCAAGAGTGCAATGCCTGATGCCTTCAGTCACTACCGTAGCAGAATATTGTCAAATTATAGTTCACGAAATCGAAAGAAATTCTGGACGTGTGAGAGGGCTGTTAGTGGCACTAAAGTTAGTGTCCAGTCCCTAGCGAATGAGATAGGAACTGAAATTGAGGGTAGCAAAGCAAAAGCTGAAATGCTGAACGCCGTTTTCAAATGTTCCTTTACAAATAAAAATCCAGGAGAATTGTCCAAATTTAATCCTCGTACCGCTGAAAAGTTGAATGAAATAAGTATTAATGTCAGTCGTGTCGAGAAACTGCTGAAATCGTTTTAAAATTGATCAAATCTCCAGGCCCTGATGGAATCCCTGTCAGATTCTGTGCTGAATTTGCGGCTGAGTTAGCCCCTCTTCTCTCTATAATCTATAGCAGATTCCTCCAACAAAAGACCTTGCCCAGTTCTTGGAAAAAGGCACAGGTCTCACCTATCTACAACAAGGGTAGCAGAAGTGATCCATGAAACTACGTCCAATATCCTTGATATCGATTTTTTATAGAATCTTAGAACGTATTCTGAGCTCAAACATAATGAAGTATCTTGAACAGAATGACCTTGTCAGTGCCAACCAGTATGGTTTTCGGAAACATCGATCATGTGGAACTCAACTCGCACTTTTCTCACATGACATCCTGAAAGCTTTGGATCAAGGCAACCAGGTAGATGCAGTGCTTCTTGACTTCCGAAAACCATTTGACTCAGTACCGCACTTACGCTTGTTGTCAGAAGTACGATGAGGTATCAAGAGAAATTCGTGACTGGATTGAGAACTTTTTAGTAGGGAGGACACAGCACGTTATCTTTGATGGAAGTCGTCGTCAGGTGTGGAAATAGCTTCAGGTGTGCCCCTGGGAAGTGTGTTGGGACTCTTGCTGCTCATTTCGTATGTTAATAACCATGCAGACAATATTAATAGAAACCTTAAACTTTTTGCAGATGATGCAGTTATCTATGATGAAGTACTGCCTGAAAGAAGCTGCATAAATATTTATTCAGATCGTGACAAGATTTCAAAATGGTGCAAAGATTGGTAACTTACTTTAAATGTTCAGGAGTGAAAAATTGTTCACTTCACAAAACGAAGAATATAATGAATATCAACGAATCACTGCTGGAAAAGGCCAACTCATGCAAATACCAGATGTAACACTTTGTAGGGATATGAAATGGAACGATCACATAGTTTCAGTCGCAGGTAAAGCAGGTGGTAGACTTCATTTTATTGGTAGAATACTGGGAAGTGCAATCAGTCTACCAAAGAGATTGCTTACAAATCATTCGTGCAAACTATCCTAGAATGTTGCCTAGAATGTTGTGTGATATAGCACGCCACCGTCACATTTCATCATTGAGACAGTTAAAAATTAGAGACATGTTTCGTAGTGAGTGATACGACTATATAATTATATACAGTACACACTCAAGGACTAAGTTTTCTTTGAAAATTAATGTACTTTTGGATTTAATAAAGTATATCCTCTGTGTTTTAAAATTGTATCCTTTGGTTTAATAAAGTACAGTACACTATATCCCATATGTTTTCAAAATAAATAGAATAAAATAAATTTCAAACACTCAGTAATCTGGCACTTTCACTAATCTGGCACCCATATGTAGACGAAGTGGGCTGGAGTGAGAAACACATCATCATGTTTTCAGGTCGCAGAGCAGTTGCAGACTCATCAGTATTGGGGCAAAGCGAGTTCTGGCACACTTTTCAGTGTTGCCAGATGTGTCCAAGATGGCGGCGATGACGTCATCCAAGATGGCAACCGCTTTACAAGCATTACATCCATACTGTATGTATCTGGTTGTTGCATAATGTGCTCCAGGAAGACCTTGGCAGCTTCAGCTACAGCAGTGTGAGAAATCTTCATGCTCTCTCCTCTTCTGTCCTCTTATTCATCACTTTCATCATTACTTTCTTGCACACTTTTGATTATATTTTCATCTGTTAAAAGTTTGGTCTGTATCACAGTTTTCCTCATTCAGCCAATTAGTAACATCTTCATCATCAAATTCTTCTGCTCCTGGAAGGTTATGGAACATGTCAGTGTACAAAGTAATTGATAATTCCAAATTGACCTATCTTCCCACCAAAATCTGCCATCTTGAATGACGTCATTGCCGCCATCTTGGATGAAGTAATGCGCTGTTGCCATGTCTAAACGCCACCAGGAATGGCTGGATTAGCGAGAGTCTAATGTATTTACATTTCGATCTGTCAGCTCTTTCATTTGCAATATACACAGTCCTTTTGATGTATCTAGTATTTAATCAATGACTTCTGTTCTACTTGCAGCACACATGGGAAATGAGGAAGTAGCAGAAGCAGATGTAGAAATAAAGACACACACACACACACACACACACACACACATATACAAGGTGAGTCACCTAACGTTACCACTGGATACATTTCGTAAACCACATCAAATACTGACGAACCAATTCCACAGACCAAACGTGAGGAGAGGGGCTAGTGTAATTGTTTAATACAAACCATACAAAAATGCACAGAAGTATGTTTTTTAACACAAACCTACGTTTTTTTAAATGGAACCCCGTTAGTTTTGTTAGCACATCTGAACATATAAACGAATACGTAATCAGTGCCGTTTGTTGCATTGTAAAATGTTAATTACATCCGGAGATATTGTAACCTAAAGTTGACGCTTGAGTACCACTCCTCCGCTGTTCGATCGTGTGTATCGGAGAGCACTGCAACATACATCGCGTTTCTACAGAATGATCTGCCAACGTTGCCCGAAAATGTCCCACTGGAAATGCGTCAACGTATATGGTATCAGCATGATGGTGCACCTGCACATTCCGCAATTAACACTAGGCTGACTCTTGACACGATGTTCGATGGGCGTTTCATAGGACGTGGAGGACGCATAAATTGGTCAGCCCGTTCTCCTGATCTTACACCTCTGGACTTCTTTCTGTGGGATACGTTAAAGGAGAATGTGTATCGTGCTGTGCCTACAACCCCAGAGGATATGAAACAACGTATTGTGGCAGCCTGCGGCGACATTACACCAGATGTACTGTGGCGTGTACGGCATTCATTACGCCAGAGATTCCAATTGTGTTGCAGCAAATGATGGCCACCACATTGAACATCTATTGGCCTGACATGTCGGGACACACTCTATTCCACTCCGTAATTGAAAACGGAAACTACGTGCGTACGTGTACCTCACCCCTCACGGTAATGTACATGTTCGTCAGTGAAAAAGACCAATAAAAAGGTGTTAGCATGTGGCTGTAATGTGCTGTTCCAGTCTCTTCTGTATCTAAGGGCCATCACCGTTCCCTTTGGATCCATACGTAATTTGGTGCTGTCCGATACACACGATCGAACATCGGAGGAGTGGTACTCAAGCGTCAACTTTAGGTTACAATATCTCCGGATGTAATTAACATTTTACAATGCAACAAACGGCACCGATTACGTATTTGTTTATATGTTCAGATGTGCTAACAAAACTAACGGGGTTCCATTTAAAAAAACGTAGGTTTGTGTTAAAAAACATACTCCGTGCATTTTTGTATGGTTTGTATTAAACAATTACACTAGCCCCTCTCCTCGCGTTCGGTCTGTGGAATCGGTTCGTCAGTATTTGATGTGGTTTACGAAATATATCCAGCGGTAACGTTAGATGACTCTCCCTGTATATACAATATTTTTACAAGTACATATAGCATGAAGACAATGTATACACACACGCACACACACATTGTGCAATGAGACATTAATACTGTCTCACACACCCGAAACTACGACAAATGGCTCATCAAACCATTCTGTGCATACACATCAAACAATTCAATACAAAGCCACACACTCAATCACTCCAGTGAGTGCAGGAGGGCCCCAGTCCCATCCCCATAGATGGATCATTTGTCATCATGACAGGACAGCCCTCCTTTCAGTTGCTGTACAGTAAGTACCTCACGACCTCTCAGTACAAAGATTACCTCGCACACCATGTGTGGAGCTGCGCCAACATCCTTGAGAAGGCATCGCTTGTTATTTTCGATCATGAGAGTCTTTGAGGCTGCCTACCTCTGGGTGCACCTGCATCTACGCAGTAAGTATTCATCTTAGATCTGAGCCCACGAATACCACAATCTGCAGACCATCGCCTTGTCTTTTATAAGGCTGAGAACCTTTTTGTTTTGAGATGTTATATCAAAAGAATTAACGATCGCTTATCCGGATGTGTCAAAATCTTCATATTGATCACAGCCTTTCGCTCATTAGATGGAGCTATCTATATTTCGATAGGAAGATTTTGGCTTAGCAGAGTCACAGTGAAAGTGCACATGTGAACTCTGGAGAGATCCAGAATACACATACCAATACAGACTGCACTAAAACCTTGATCATCTCTACAACGACTAGTCCTTCATCGAAGATGATAATCCATTTGAAATTCAGTCTGACGACGTATTCTCTTACTTCCTAATGCCAATTCCACCAGTAAACTAAATGAACTGCGCTGTATTTTCTAACATTCCTCATGTTTTTTCCGAAAATTGAATTATTCACAAGAGCCCTCTGTTCTTTATACAAATAGATGTACACTCCTGGAAATGGAAAAAAGAACACATTGACACCGGTGTGACAGACCCACCATACTTGCTCCGGACACTGCGAGAGGGCTGTACAAGCAATGATCACACGCACGGCACAGCGGACACACCAGGAACCGCGCTGTTGGCCGTCGAATGGCGCTAGCTGCGCAGCATTTGTGCACCGCCGACGTCAGTGTCAGCCAGTTTGCCGTGGCATACGGAGCTCCATCGCAGTCTTTAACACTGGTAGCATGCCGCGACAGCGTGGACGTGAACCGTATGTGCAGTTGACGGACTTTGAGCGAGGGCTTATAGTGGGCATGCGGGAGGCCAGGTGGACGTACCGCCCAATTGCTCAACACGTGGGGCGTGAGGTCTCCACAGTACATCGATGTTGTCGCCAGTGGTCGGCGGAAGGTGCACGTGCCCGTCGACCTGGGACCGGACCGCAGCGACGCACGGATGCACGCCAAGACCGTAGGATCCTACGCAGTGCCGTAGGGGACCGCACCGCCACTTCCCAGCAAATTAGGGACACTGTTGCTCCTGGGGTATCGGCGAGGACCATTCGCAACCGTCTCCATGAAGCTGGGCTACGGTCCCGCACACCGTTAGGCCGTCTTCCGCTCACGCCCCAACATCGTGCAGCCCGCCTCCAGTGGTGTCGCGACAGGCGTGAATGGAGGGACGAATGGAGACGTGTCGTCTTCAGCGATGAGAGTCGCTTCTGCCTTGGTGCCAATGATGGTCGTATGCGTGTTTGGCGCCGTGCAGGTGAGCGCCACAATCAGGACTGCATACGACCGAGGCACACAGGGCCAACACCCGGCATCATGGTGTGGGGAGCGAACTCCTACACTGGCCGTACACCACTGTTGATCGTCGAGGGGACACTGAATAGTGCACGGTACATCCAAACCGTCATCGAACCCATCGTTCTACCATTCCTAGACCGGCAAGGGAACTTGCTGTTCCAACCGGACAATGCACGTCCGCATGTATCCCGTGCCACCCAACGTGCTCTAGAAGGTGTAAGTCAACTACCCTGGCCAGCAAGATCTCCGGATCTGTCCCCCATTGAGCATGTTTGGGACTGGATGAAGCGTCGTCTCACGCGGTCTGCACGTCCAGCACGAACGCTGGTCCAACTGAGGCGCCAGGTGGAAATGGCATGGCAAGCCGTTCCACAGGACTACATCCAGCATCTCTACGATCGTCTCCATGGGAGAATAGCAGCCTGCATTGCTGCGAAAGGTGGATATACACTGTACTAGTGCCGACATTGTGCATGCTCTGTTGCCTGTGTCTATGTGCTTGTGGTTCTGTCAGTGTGATCATGTGATGTATCTGACCCCAGGAATGTGTCAATAAAGTTTCCCCTTCCTGGGACAATGAATTCACGGTGTTCTTATTTCAATTTCCAGGAGTGTACTTCCGCAGTCAGGGACGCTGCTTGAAGATAATTCTGCTAGTGGTACTAACAAGTTTGATCGCCAACGTGAGACACTGCTGGAGGCTTTCGTAGTGAATTAAAAAACATTGTTTATTCCCCAGTGTTGTCAATAGCTTCGGGATGGAGCCATATTGAGGGACTAGGAGCTTCAGGCATAGTGGCAAGTCGCTGTGCTCATCATGCAGATGGGTGGAATATTCCACATCTGCCTCTGGAACATATCGCTCACCAGTATCCTCAGGACATCGTGGATCTTTTCCTTCAGTCTAGCGATTTCCACTTTGGGCATTCATCGGAACCCTCCAAATGGTAGACTTCGTCGAATAGCTTGTTCATGTTGGTTGTTTATATACAGGCAAAGGACGTAACTTAGATGATTAGATAGCCTGTATTCCTCCTCACTCATTCATGGGTTATTGACCTTGGTGTACCTGGGCGCATGCTGGCAAAGCTCCCCATGGATTCCATGTTAGAGGAAGAGAAGCATGTCAACACTGATCAACAGTTCGATGTTGATGCATGCTCTTCTTAGTATTACACCTACAAAAGGCCAGGTGTAATGTAATAGACGTCAGGACACAGGGAGTATGTGTCCAGGCCTACACTCTGGAACTTTTCGAACAGGTTCTCAGTAGGCATTTCCACATGTATTGGTTCCTGGATCGGGCAATCAACAAGTTGTCTTTCTAGATGCTGTCTCTTGGTAAAAAGGTTGAGACATCTGCGACATAAACATCGTGTACCACAATGTTTTGGTAATTGTGATGAAAGTAGTTTGAACATGCTTTTAATCCACATATAGCGTTGCTTTTCACACTTGGAGAATAGTAAAGGGATCAGACTACTTTATGGTTGAACTTCTTCATTCTGCACACTATGCTTGTGATCATCTTCCTTTGACTTGCTGTCATCAATTCGCAGGGTGTGAACTTGAATGAAATAATCAGGGTTTTGCCTCTAGAATTCTGGTAGTTCCTAGATTTTTATAGGGAATGAGATACCTTGGTAATTGTAATGCCTGCAGACATTAAATGTGTTGTAAATATTAGGAAGAACTGCATATGTAATTTCTATCAAAACCAGAAGTGACAATGCAAAGCAATATTCATTCCCCTCTCCTAGATTCTGGACATTAATGCATGCTGTTTTAGGGGCAATATCTTTTGGAAGAGGGATAAAACTGGAACCCCCACTCCCACAAAGCAGATCCTAGAATCCCACAATATCACGCCAGTTACTCCTCAAATTTGGACGATGTTCTTCTCCTCACCAGCATCATTGCCCTCACTTGGTGGAGGGCGGGGGGGGGGGGGTGAACTTGCAGTGAAGACCTGTGTTACACTTAATGGCAGGTTACTGTGAGTCATTGACAATTTAGGGAGCATATTTTCCAAAACTCCTTGACAGGCATCGAGAAAAGTGACAGAATCTTGGTAGCCTGCATGCGAATTATCTACACGGGCAAGTGAGGTCCTCTCCCCAAAAGAGTCAGCAACCAGAGAATAGTCGGGTGCAGCTGTGGGTATTACTTGGCGATCTGTACTAGAGCGGTTAGGAGTACTGATGCTGATATTCAATGTTGCGTAGGTCCAAGATGGCGGCGATGGCGTCATCCAAGATGGCGTCGTGTAGACATGGCAACAGCTCATTAATCATCCAAGACGGCGGCCATGACGTCATTCAAGATGGCAGATTTTGGTGGGAAGATAGGTCAGTTGGGCAACCTCCACTAACCAAACCCCCTCTCCTCCTCTCCCCCAGAAAATGGTGGGAAGTTGAAATTCCAACAGGATAATGGATCACACCACGGTTATCTCTACCAACCTAAGAAAATGGCTGGAAGATAGGTCACTTGAACCACCTCCACTAAGTCACCCGACTGCTACTTCCTCCTAGGAACTGGGGCCAAGTTTGACTTTTAGCAACAAAGGAAAGTCACTTGGGCTATCTCTACTAACCTAAGAAAATGGTGGGAAAGAAAGGGCAGTTGGGCCACCTCCATAAATCAAAGTCACCCGACCAGCACCTCTTACTAGGGATAGGTGAGTAGAGGACTCAACCTGTGCTTGACATAAGTCTTTAATATTTTGCATGCACTATTTTATTTCAACAATTAAGGCACTACAACCATCCAGTGTGGTCACCAAACGGTCCTGACTCTAACTGACCTAGTAGACAGTACCACCACCAGAGGGTGCTGTCATCCCTCCTGTGATGTAATCCAAGATGGTGGGGGAAATGGCAGGAAACAGTGTGGTCACCATGGGGCCCAGACTCCAACTGACACAGTACACAGTATCACCACCAGAGAGTGCTGTCATCCCTCCTGCGATGTAATCCAAGATTGTGGTCTGGAGGGTGAAAATGGCACATAAACAACTCAGACTGCGCTGGGCTGCTGGAGAGAGTAAGGAAGGAGTGTACTTCATTTATTTTGGAATAATTTATTTAGAGGAGAAGTATATTTATCACACTGACACAGAACATACGCTCTGACATCCTTGGGCTCACATCACACAGCCCACAGACCTGTAAACTATTCCTAAATAACGCTCTGCAGACACACAAACAAGTCCTCAATTACCGAAATAATTTCAGTACAGACTTGCAATATCGTCCTAAATAACGCAGTACACAGATGTGCAGACACGAAATCAACTCGTAAACTATCCAAATAGCGCTTAGCACAGGCTACAGACCTGCTTGCAAAATAATGCAACAGACACGCAATCAACATGCACAAGCACCGTCCGCCACCCGCTGTGCAGTAGACCGCACAGGAGGCTACCTGCAGCCCTGCGAAGTGACCTGGCCGTCAGCTGTCAAACCATGCACCAGTGCCCGATTGGGTCCCGCAAGCATGAGGTGGCGACATCTCTTTCATACTTGGTACCTGAGAAATTCATCTTGAAATATGTGCTCATCTAGGCACTATTGCTGACATGATTGGGTGGAAGCGAAGACATATTTGCAGAGTGCGCCAATACCACTGCAAGCCACCGATGGACACAAGCCAGCATGACCCATCACTCTCACAGTGCTGCTGGCTACAGTCACTGGGTGAAAGTAGTTTCTATTTTCGAGTATACAGTTAGAGTTCTCCGAGTGTTATACTAATGTCACAGAATTCCAACGTGCGCTCAAGCCAGTCCCACATGCGAGACAACTCTGGGCATCACCGTTGCTGATGTGATACCTGGGGATACTGACGTCACATATCTGTCTATCTAAATATGCACCAAGTCATCCTCGGGACAGTGCACGTGTGTGAACCCTCTCTCTACCTGTGGTTCAGCAAAGAAACCTTGCACCTCACCCTCGTAGACACTACAGAAATCGTTACCAGATTATCACATGGTCCTTTGTTCCTCCTGTTCCTAATGGAATATGCAAGCTGTGTCCGTGTACCCAGCAAAGCTCATGGTTCACAGTGGAATGTTCGTCCTGTTGTCAATATACCTCTCAGAAACGTTAAACATTCACACAGCTAAAAGCCTGTGCACACTTGAGAAAACACCCTTAAACATAAAAGTATTCTCCCTTTTTGGAAATAGATCACTGTCTAAGCGCAGACGGGAGCGATTCAGAATGATTACACAAACAGAATTCGAAGCACTGTCATAAAGAAGAGAAAAAAATGTCGTGCATTTTCGGTATCCTACAGCTAAGATCTAGAGATGTCCTAATGCCATAGTGGCAGATGAGTGTCGGCATCCCTGCCAGAGATGGATGGTATGCTTCAACTTGTCATTGAACACTTGGTTTTTCTGAACTTTCCATACATACCTTGCCTCCATCTTGTTCAAATTTGTTCAAATCAGTTCGTAGACGCTCCTATGTCCCTGTACAAAGGATGTCTGGTAACTGAATCTAGCATTATGATTGGCTCTTATCGAATTTACCCCCCGAATTATTAATGCCTCCAGTTGTGGGAGCACCCTCCTCCTTTTTTCTTCTTTCTGGAGACAAGACTTTCAGCTCCAAAAAACCATTTTACACAGACCACCATATTGCACACACAATTAAACCCTACAATGTGCCCTACATATCGTTAAATACTGGAAGATTCTTACTCAATTACACTGCTTGCTCACTGAGGACATGAGCTTGAATTTCCGACTTATCAATATATCACCACATACCCTACATATCGTCAAATATGGAAAAACTCCTCCTCAAATACACTGCTCTCCCTCTGAGGACAGGAGCTTGAATATTAGAATGTGAAACCAATCTCCGACCCATCAATATACCACCACATACTGTATCAATCTAGTAAACATGCAATTGGTATCCTGCGCCATACAAAGTCAGCCCTTTTACATCATTCGTATATATAACATGAGGACAGACAGCACAGTACGAATACTCGTGGCACTAGATATTTACCGCGAGGTCGGGTGGGCATCCACGTCCGACGGGCGGCCAGAGCACCATCAGAGGAGCGACATCACTCTCAGAACTGTTCTACAAAATCAGGCTCGCAATCCCTCAGCACAAACGCGTTACTATTTCTGGTCCGGACCTGCTTGCTTGCTTGCCTTTCTACACCCATCTCCAGAATCTGGGATTACAAGAACACATCTATTTTCTCATGGTTTGCCATAATATTATACCATTTTCGCGGTACTTCTCGATATCAAGCACACAGCAGTAGCCTACCTATCGCTTGCACAACATAATTTCGAAGATACAGACTGGAAATTATTTCGCCACAAACCCGAAACTTTAGCGCTTATCGAGTCTGCGAGGACCTTTACGTGAGAACTCGAAACAGATAGATATTACCACTCACGAATACCGATGTTGGTGACGTAACACACTCCAAATCATCCCCATAATTTACAAGGTCAACTAAGGTGTTTCTCATGTCTAGAGAACTGGCAAACATGTCTTCCACATGTTAGGTGCACACACTACAATCGATCTTCTGTCAACTAAATAAACTCGCGAAATGTGCAGAAGTAGTCAACCGAACAATTTACATGGGAGGGAATAACGGTCCAGCGTAAACGCACCTCCATATTCAATCTTCTCAAATTTCCACTTGATCACAAAAACCATCCAACATATATTAAGTATTAGTTCGCTATTCGGCCATCTAGAGGGCAACACGGTTAATTAATCTACATCCCTAGACTCCAACAGGCCTCTCCATTCTGACAGCTCCTACCTTTAAAGGAAAACGTGAATCATTCCCACCACAGGCCATGCATGCACGGAATAATCCTAGAAAACCAGTCACATATATGTTTTACTATTGTACTTACAATTAAATGTTACGATCGCAGGCTCAATTGAACGACATTTGACAAAGAGCGAAGTATCGGAAATACACTTTGCTGACAGCTGTGGCTCTGGAAACAGAAATACCTGTACCATTCTTATGACTTGACATACTCTCCCTCCGCTATCGCAGTATTCTACAGTCATCTCCTTTGCAAATGTCGGAACACAGCACGTACTTTATAAGCCTGATGCTCAAGGTGAACCTATCAAGCATCCCCTACTATCACTAAGTATAATACTTCGTCAATAACTGATTGCCTATGACACGAAATAATACTGAGAGAAAATCAGTGATGGGTGGACATGTCTATAAGTTCTTCTTGCGAGTGCTACCACTGTGTCTTAGAAAGAGAGACGTAATTGGCCAAACCCTATGGCAACAACTACTGTATTTTACTGTCACAAGTGGTCTTGGTTCTGCAGGTGCACACAAGTATCCACGTTAAAAGCTATACTGGCTTTATAAATTGAGGTACGACATTACCTCTGAATGAGGTGGTTTTTCCGGACAAATTCTGAGACGGTGATCGAAGGTATGTGTATTATCAAACCAGCACTCAGGTTACACATAGCCCACGATGCACCATCATGAGAAAATCGCTGAATTTTGAAAGAGGTTCGGCTAAAGAACGTGGTATGTAAGCGGTATTTGTGACTCCCTCCTACAACCCCAGCTAGAAATTTCGATAGTACTTGTAACGTATTCTGTCTCGATACCATGTCAGAGGTTCTGCGACATATCCACTGAGTTATAGGCGATGACTGATTGAGAAGATCACAAACAGTAGTGAAACGTCCCCTTAGAAAAATTATACACGACTGTGCTTAAACTGACGCACAATATTTTTTTTAGCGCAACGCAATCTGACTTTCAGAAATCCCTACAAAGGAATGGCCCTGACTAACAATAACCTGTACCTTTCACAAATCACTTACCTCACCAAAAACATTCGTTACTCGAACTACTGCAATACAGCGAGCGCCACTACTGCCAGCTAAATAAAAGATTCAAACTACTGAAGGCACTAACTACTGATAGGCATAGTTAGCAAATGAAAGATTTTGATAGAGAACAAACAATGTATTTACCTTAATAGTGTTCAAAAGTCATAATATATGTAGCAGTTCATGACATCCAATCTTACAAATGTACTGTTTCTGATGGACACACGTCCAGATCACCTGCTCTCAAAAATCCGCCATCTCACTTCCCCACATCCTCCACTGATGGCGGCTCACCTCCAACCGTGCAACGCTATGCGCTGTTCACATCCAGCTGCTGCTGCCCAACACTACAATGGCAGACAACAATGCAAACTGGTCACAGACTACACACAGCACAGCCAGTGATTTTCATACAGAGCGCTACGTAACGTTGCCAATAAGAAAACATAAACAGCCTACTTACATAGCCCCCATGCTCCCCACAAAAATTTTACAAATTGTTTTGGGCAGTGGCCAATAATGATTTGATAAAATTTTTCATAATTACAATAACAAAGATATCCAATGCACACACTTATTGATAAAATGTTGGTCAAAAGCTAAAATTTTCTCACAGTCCATAAAGACAGTCCAGATTGGTCATCACAGTAAAATTGCAGTGTTTTTCCCAAAGTCTGAGCAGTAAAAGAAAATGCACACGGAGTAGTGGATTTCCATGCAGTCTTGAAGAAGTAGTGTTGTCCTTCCAACAGAAAGACAATGCTGACTCTTGACATGCTGACAGGTAATGGGCGACAACAGAGCAAACCCACAGCAGAGTCATTCGACGTGTTGAAGAAGATTGGTAGGTAGGTCATCACAGAGTAGATCCACTGTAGTCCTGGTAGAGATTACAGTATTGGTGGGCTACCAGAGGTGCAGACCCACTGCAGTCCTTGTAGAAATAATGGTACTGGTGGGTCATCAAAGATGCAGACCCACTGTAGTCCATGTAGAGATGGCCAGCAGCCATCTGTTGTGACTGTGCGGGTGCACAATCACCATTGAAGAGTCTTGCAGTTAATATAGCAAGTCCATAACCACCACTTGTGCATTCACAAAGTTTTTGGAATTGTCCTTAGAACCAGCAATGCTGTTATCCAGTCCCTTGCTGAATTATCAACACACATGCAACCACTAACAGTCCCTACTTCTCACATGTTGTTCATGTACTATGACCAACAGAAAAGTGTGCAGTGAAATGTAACTAACAAGTTAATAATATGATGAACTGGTATAAATTACAATTTTATAACATAAGAATACAATTACAAAGGTACAAAATACATCATTAAAGAACATAACAATACAGATAACATTTGTAGTACAGGCTTTACAACAGAATAGAAATAAACATATACATCAGTGTTACAGGAATTATGACATAAGTAAATACATAAAAGATCAGAATAATTATTGAAACATCAACTTCACACATGAGCATTAAAACAAAACAGAATAAATAATGTCTAAGCATATTTACAAGGTAAATAACATATTATTAATGCCAATTATATATGAGGAGAACAGTATTCCTCATCATAGTGAATGTAGCTTAGTATTAGAAGAAAAAAAATTCTATGAAACTACACAGAGACAGGAAGAAAACAAATACACAAGGGTACACAAACATATAGCGGAATAATACAAGGAAAGGAGAGGGTTTGTTTTACTGCAGTATTTTGCAAACAAAACTTCCTTTACTTCTCAGAGATCTCCCTTCATTCTTCATTATTTCCAAAAGTCCTATCTATACCTGCTTTCTGTACTTTTCTCGTGTAGCCTCTCAGTGCATTTCTTCAAATTCATCGCAACTCATTCTCTTAAGCTAACTTAAATCTACTGAGCTCAGATGCTAAACTAAGGGACGAGGCAATGCAGCAGCAAGAACAGCAATGACAAAAAATTTAAATTGGCAAAGTAAGCAACAATATTACAACTAATATAAGGCAATGAGCAGCAAACAAGAAAAATAAATCAGTAGTAAAACTAGCTTAACAGAGTAACACAAAGTCAAATTCAGTAACACTATGCCTGGCAAACAGCAGCAGTAAACGAAATAACTTATATCTAAACATGACATAGCTCAAGCAGAAAAAAAATATTACACTAAAGACAACAATGCAGACAAGGGAAATGTATATTCACATCTTAATGACTATGTAATTAAAGTGGTGCCCCACAAAAACTAATTCTACAAAAAATTACCAAGTACTTGAAAAGAAAATTCTATATGCAATTCCTGTGAAATGTTTTTGTGCTCCTTCGTTTTTTTTTTAATAGATCATAAAATTATGTACTGGATCTGTAGGCATAAAATATTTATATTAGTACAGCTATAAAATTTTATTTTAACCAATGCTGCAGTGCAGCTAGGAACTAGGTATTAAACGAAATGAGCATATGTACAAAGTAAAGCGTAAAAATATCCTTTAAAAGTCATGTGGCATTTCATAAGTTAGTAGAAATTCTCTCAACTGTCATAGAAAGCTACTTGTCAGAATCAGGTGTGCAGATGTAAGAATGTTTACAAGTAATGAGCGTGTCGTATTTGCGGTGCTTTCTACAGAGGAATGTCAATAGCGATGATAATGGCCCCTTTTTTTTTTTCTCCACCTGCGCCTCAGAAAGGCACACTAATGGCTTTTATTTTTCGGGCGTCTGCCGCACAGCTGGGTGCCCACGACGCATTACGTGAAGGTGATCACTTAACTTTCTTACCAAAATATTTACGACACCAGTTTCCGCTACAGTGACAGTCTCATATAAAAATATTTCACAGGTCAAGAATTTGCGTTACAAATCTGTAGAAACAAAATGCTATTGATAAAACAGTGTCCAAAAAATTTTCGTCGGCATTGCGATACATTCACGTATTTACACACATTTCATAACTCTTAAAGTACGATTCTTGGTTTCCAACATCCTTTTTCACAAGTCAGAGTCCCTAAACACTACTCATTATTCCTTACCTTATTCGTCGACACTTCTTCAATATTTCATCATAACAGATACATAGCATAATCAAATAACTCATATAGCTTAAGCTTATGGATCATAAACATACAGCAACAGCATAATACACATCGTCATCGTAATAATAACAACATAACACCTCAGTCAAATCTCAAAAACGTCGTAGCTTTCTGCAATAATTTCAAAACCTATAGAAAATTCTCTGCTCATTTCAGTAGTGTCATCTACCTCAAACACACTTTAAAAATCATGGTCTCATACCAAATACATCATTCAAAGCTCTCATAGTATCACAATGGTTCCAAAAAAATATGAACAGTTCACTAAGTACAGACAAAATACAATTTCACAAGTATGAAGTTATCCAACTGTGTAATTGCGTAAACACGTGTCACTGACGTAGTAAAAAGATGTTTGTTTCTCTGTTAAATGATCAGATAGCTGTGTAATTTGTGTCTTAGAGGAATATGGTACCGATGTGTAAAGTTGTATAAGCAAATACCATGTTAGCTAGGGCTCCTTGTGCTTGCCAAACACATGATACACAAAGTAAGCGTGTACCCCCCTGAGGATTAATGTAATTATACCCTCAGGTGGTACAGATTACAACAATGGAATGAAATGTATTATGGAAAACCTTTGTATCATTGTACTTCAAATATCTTTAAAAATAAATGATTTAAGTACAAAATTAATCACTCAAATACGTGTCCTGTACCGCTAAACTGTGCGTCTTGCTGTAAGATAATCTCTGTGGAAGTGTCGTAGTTATTGTCCTCCGAAAGCTAAGTTCTGCAGAAGTCAATGTACTTACCTCATGATACACAAAAGTGAAATGCTTTGCGTATAGATATCTTAGTTATTACGCTTATTGCCGTGATGAGGAACATACTGTGCTGTAACGTATTGTTGTCCTACGGAAAAGGCTGTCTCCTTGTAGCTATACCACAAAAGTTACTACTAAAACATGTTTTACTTTCCAGAATAATTCAGAAAAACTGTGCAGATATAAACAGAAACACCGCAAAAGCAACATTCTAAATTGTCACTTATTAGTAGTGTCGTGATAAAATCGTGTAGCTGTCACATAAACTAACCACTGTGTCATCTGGTATCTCACAGAAAGTACTTTAAATCCAGAATGTATTTTCAAGTAAACCAAAATGTTGCATTAAAGTCTCATTAGCAGTGCCGGTATATGTTCCAAGTATGTGAGCCTCATAGTCGTTACGCGATCGTGCAACTAACAAGCAAGAATGTACAAACAACAACACTGCGTCGTCCGTTCGCAATAACAATGCATTCGCAATTACTTGTCTAAGTTACCTATGTTCTTGACTGGATAGTTAGTTAGCTTTAAAACATAGTTGCATGTTAACAGTTTGTAAGTGTGACAAAGAGTACTAGTAATGTGAAGTGAAAAATTTTATAGCAAAGACTAAATTAAAAAACAGTTTATCTCTCAATAAACGGTTTTACATGTGAGATGAGGTGTAACCCTTTGCTCTTCTCAGTACACAGAGTTTCAACTTGAATGCAATTATCATGCGGTATTCGTCCGTAAAGAAGACTGGAATTTTGCTCAAGGTTAGCGTCAATGTTATTTTTCCCTGAGCCAGCGGGCGCAAGTGGCTGCCTGCGGCGTGAGTCACTGTCTGTTTCTTTGTTGGTGCGCGTCGTTATTGGTATTAGGAGACCTCACCATGACGAGAGGGCCCTGCCCTGTTTAAATCCCGCCAGTTCTGATGAAATTCACGTCTGTCGTTACGATCACATCGTCTGTCGTCATGTCGGTAGTTCCTGTAGTTTCTTTCTTGTCGGTTAAGTGGTGGAGAATTTCTCCCTGAATTATCACTGCATGGTGGACCGTTGCGTCTGAAGTTATTCTGTCTCCCGTGATAATAATTGTTCTGGTTGCCAAATTGTCTGTTTCTATGAGTGTCTCTGTCATATTCATTACTACGGAAATGCGATCTCTCTCTGTAACTATTACTCTGCCAGTGGTTGTCATACGGGTGGTGTCTCTTTTGGTCACGATTTACGTTGTAAGAATAGAATTGTCGTGTCCAGTTATTGTTTCTATCATCACGGAATTGTGACGGATGTGCCCTGTAGCGATTGTTTTCCTGTTTTCGCATCCCGCGACTGTCTGTGTCAATTTCTAATTCTTGTAAGAGTCCCTGAAAAGCTTTAATGTCGTCTTTGCAACGTCCTGCTAAAATAATATGTCGTAAATGTTCAGGCAATTTGAGTAAGCAAATGCGGATGAGTTCTGAGGGGCTGTATGGGTTTGACAGGTACTGATTCATGTGCAACATGTCTTCAAAATATTTCACAAGACTGGAAAATTCAGATTGTTCGAAATGTTTCATCATTATGATGCTATGCTTTACTCAGTCTTGTGTAGCTTGAGACCAATATGCTGAGAGGAAGGCATGATAAAATTCTCCTTCACTGTGACAATCGTGAATGACCGATCGCATTCTTACAGCTGGTTCATTCTCCAAGTAGCCACGCATAAATTCTAATCTGTGTTCTAACGACCAGTTGGGAGGAAAACAATGAGAGAATTGATGGAGCCACGCTTGTGGATAAATGTCGTTGGCAGAATTCTTAAACGTTTTGAATTTACGTGTAGTAATGAACAGCTTATAGTCAAAATCATCATGTCGGCGAGTAGCATGCCGGTCATTGTTACGTCGTTTCGGCGGTTCCATCTCAAAATTCGGTGTACCTTGCCAATTTCTTTCATAATTTCCGAAGTGCCCTGTGTTATTATTTTGTGGCTGTTCCGTATTTCTATGTCCCTCTTCCTGTATTGGAGCGCGAGTGTCCTCTGAAATACGTAATTCTTGTATTACCTGTGTCAGCTGATCTTGTACTTCCCGGATTTCTCTTTGGTGTTGCGTATTAATTTGATTCAGATTTTGTTTCAGTTTCCTAATTTGTTCGCACTCTTCTGTGTCATTAAAGACTACCGGTTTTGTGTCATTCAGATTATCATCTACCTTCGTAGATAAGTTAGTGACCTGATCCGAAAGTTCGGCTACTTTCTCCGATAGTGAACACATTTCCTCAGTGTGTTTTTCTGAACCAAGTTTCAGAGTGTCCATGTGTGTTGAAATCGAATCTACTGTGTCCTTTAAGTTTTCCTGAGTTTTTGCAAGTTGCGTAACCGAATCGGTAGATGCAACTGAGTCAATTTTAGCTTGCAAGGTCTCATGATTTTCATGAACAATGGTTTGCAGTTCTTTTATGGCTGCTTCGTGATTCTGTAATGCATTTTCATGCCGCGAAAAAATAGGTTGGAAATGCTCACAAACTTGTGTTTTTACGTCATTACAGACTTTTTGACATTTCGATTCAATGTTATGTAACTCAGTAGTTAGATCTTCACATGTTTGTTCAAGTGTGGTGTCTAACTTCCGAAGATTTTGTTCCATTGTGTCTAACTTTTGAAGATTTTGTTCCATTGTGTCTAACTTTTGAAGCTTTTGCTGTGTTTGTCTCTGATTTTGTTCCATTGTGTCTAACTTTTGAAGATTTTGTCCCATTTGTTTCTGATTTTGTTCAAGCGTTGTGTCTAACTTTTGTAGCCTTTGTCCCATTTGTTGCATTAACTGTAATAACAGTGCACTGGTGTCTGAAACATGTTCCTCAGTGCTATTCGGCAACGCATTTGAACCGGCAATATTCGCAGTTTGAATAGCAGAAAATGTGTCTTGACTTATTTGAGAAAAGGATGAGGACGCAAAACCTGAATCTACAGTATTTGCAAGATTGTGTCCTGTCATTTCGGATTCCTGAGGCAAGCTGTTGCCGACCGATCGATCGATAATGCTTCCCTGTTCACTAATTGTTTCACTGTCTACACCATTGTTTGACGCCCGCTCCATTTCCCTATGCACAGCTACCAAATTACTATTTTGAATATTTGTTAATTCATTACATGGTGGTGTTAACACACTGCTTTCGTCTTCACTGTTATTTCTCAGTTTACTTTGGAGCCTAGTGTTACGTTTTTCACACGCCATTATTGTCACAATATTTCACACGACGACACAGAAAAACACAATTTGAAGAGCAAAAATAAGAGAACACATTATTATGTTATAAAAAAATATATGTAAGTTGGCTGTTTATGTTTTCTTATTGGCAACGCTACGTAGCGCTCTGTATGAAAATCACTGGCTGTGCTGTGTGTAGTCTGTGGCCAGTTTGCGTTGTTGTCTGCCATTGTAGTGTTGGGCAGCGGCAGCTGGATGTGAACAGCGCATAGCGTTGCGCTGTTGGAGGTGAGCCGCCAGCAGTGATGGATGTGGGGAGAGAGATGGCGGAGTTTTGAAATTTGTAATACTGGATGGCAAGAACTGCTATGTATATTATGATTTTTCAACACTATTAAGGTAAATACATTGTTTGTTCTCTGTTAAAATCTTTCATTTGCTAACTATCCCTATCAGTAGTTAGTGCCTTCCGTAGTTCGAATCTTTTATTTAGCTGGCAGTAGTGGCGCTCGCTGTATTGCAGTAGTTCCAGTAACGAAGATTTTTGTGAGGTAAGTGATTTGTGAAAGGTATAGGTTAATGTTAGTCAGGGCCATTCTTTTATAGGGATTATTGGAAGTCAGATTGCGTTGCGCTAAAAATATTGTGTGTCAGGTTAATCACAGTCTTGTATCATCTTGTCTAAGGGGACGTTTCAGTAGTAGTAGATGATGTGCTGATTGAGGTCATAAGAAAACGTACACTAGCTTCTCAAGCCTCTAGTGCTACGCTATCTGCTAGAAATGATGTCCATTATTTAGAATCAGGTCTTTCCATTCAAGTACATACCTGTGTTGGATCCTACTGACAAGTCCTTTAATGATTACAACCACTACTCAGTCATATTTCTGGCACTCTCATATCTCGAAACGAGATACCTTTCTCGAACCTGTCTGCTGTAGTAATATTCCAACCTAATTTTTGTCGGACCCTAAGCCTCTTGCAACTGCTCCCATTTCTACAGCTTTGTTCATGTGATCGTTCCAATTCAAGTCGGAACTGAGCAGAAGTCGGAGAAAGCCATATCCACCAGCTTCTGCAACCCATGCAGAAACAGAACGACCTGACTTAGTGCAACATGTTCATGTTTTGACCATTCGATGGAAATGCACGCATTGTGATGCATCTCCAAACCAGGTACAAATACTATAGTCTGAAGCAGAGCCGCATTTATTCGTAGCTATCATCCAACATGCTATCATCGTTATTCTGTACCATCCAACAGAGAAAAATTACGAACTATAAAAGCTCCACTAGATTCTGCAAAATGTTTCAAATGGTTCTAAGCACTATGGGACTTAACATCTGAGGTCGTCAGTCCCCTAGACTTAGAACTACTTAAACCTAACTAACCTAAGGACATCACACACATCCATGCCCAAGGCAGAATTCGAACCTGCGACTGTAGCAGCAGCATGGTTCCGGACTGAAGCGTCTAGAACCACTCGGCCACAGCAGCCGGCTCTAGCTTCTTCTGATATAGAACTCACCTAGGCACCGATGCTGGTGCAATGACGCATAGCTGTGGTGGGAGTCCAGCAAGGTTAGAGAGATGACGCAATGCTTCCCAGAATAGCATATCTCCTAGCATTCCTAATGGAACATCCCATCCATCACTAAATTTACCTGTCAAACTGCTGCTGCTGTCGGTGTGGGTTGATCCTATGAAATATACAGCTTTCGATCAACTGCAGAGGTCAGTTTAAGGTTTCACCACCTGTACTGTAGGAGGATGATCGTATCCTGTAGACAAATCGCAAGAGACGCTCCCTGTGGTCCTGTCAAGTTGTTTGTTTCTGCTGTAGCACGCTTTATACATTGCCATACATTCTATTTTCCTGCCACGACTTCGAGGTCTGTGTCATGTCCCAAACTGACATTAAGACGCTCTGATCCACAGTCTCTCACAGTAAACTAGACATCGCACAATGTAAATCGTATTGTTACTGTGTCTACTTACAACATAATGAATCTGGTAGAATTTTACGCCGTTGGCGTAAGTTTCCAAACCACATTTAAACTCATCTAGTCACGGAATAGCTGATGACTCTATGCTCCATTTCGACCGATTCATCATATTGCAGTCATGTAAGCGATCAGTGTTTCGGTGATATCCACCCCAGAAGGTGCTGTACATCCACAACAATTCTTTCTCCAACGCAAACAAGAGATATCAGTATTGTATTGACAGCAGGACGAACATTCAACACTGGATACACAGACAAGGCTAGACACAGCTTTCATGTTCCATTAGGAACGTGAGGACCAAGGGACCCTATGATATTCTGGTAATGATATCTGTAGTGTCTGTGAGGATGAGTTTCTAGGAAATTACGTCTTCGCTGGGCCACAGGTAGAGAGAGGGCTCACACACGCGCACTGTCCCGAGGATGACTTGGTGGGTATTTAGATTGGCAGATGTGTGATATCAGTATCCCCAGGTATCACATCAGCAATGGTAAAACACATGTGCTGCCCAGAGGTGTCTCACATATGGAAACAGTGTGAGCGTGCGTTTTAGTTCTGTGATATTAGTATAACACTCGGAGAACTCTAACTGTATACTCGAAAATAGAAACTACTTTCACCCAGTCGCTATAGGCAGTAGCAATGTGAGAGCAATGGGTCATGCTGGCTTGTGTCTAGCGGTGGCTTGCAGTGGTGTTGGCGCACTCTGCAAATATCTCTTCGCTCCCACCTGGTCACGTCAGCAACGATGCCTAGATGAGCACGTATTTCGAGAGGAATTTCTCAGGTACCAAGTTGAAAGGTATGTTGCCACCTCATGCTTGCGGAACCCAAATGGGCACCTGTGCATGGTTCGACAGCTGATGGTCATGTCACTTCGCGGGGCTGCAGGTAGCCTCCTGTGCGATCTACTGGACAGGGGGTGGCGGACAGTGCTTGTGCATGTTGATTGCGTGTCTGTTGCATTATTTAGTGAGCAGGTCTGTAAACTGTGCTAAGAGCTATTTGGACAGTTTACGAGTTGATTTCATGTCTGCACATCTGTGTACTGCATTATTTAGGAGGAGACTGCATGTCTGTACTGAAATTACTTCGGTAATGTAGGAGTTGATTGTGTGTCTGCAGAGCGTTATTTAGGAGTAGTTTACAGGTCTGTGGGCTGTGTGGTGTAAGCCCAAGGATGTGTGAGAGTGTGTGTTCTGTGCCAGTGCGATAAATATACTCCATCCCTAAATAAATTGTTCCAAAATAAATAAAGTACACTCCTTCCTTACTCTCTCCAGCAGCCCAGCACAAGCAGTGTTATTTTCGCGCCATTTGGATTACATCACAGGAGGGATGACAGCACCCTCTGGTGGCAGTACTATTTACTAGGTCAGTTGGACTCTAGATCTTGTGGTGGAGACACTGCCTGCACAAGAAAGACTTATGTCCAGTACAGGCGGAGTACTTTTCCCACCATTTTCCCCCACCCCAGATCGCCACTTGGATTATGTCATGGAATGGATGACAGCACTCTCTGGTGGTGGTACTGTGTACTAGACCTGGACCCCATGGAGAACACACTGTTTCCCACCATCTTGGCTAACAGTACTTGTGTCATCAGCTGACATTATGGCACCCATCTTGGATTACATCACAGATGAGAGTGCCCTCTGGTGGTGGTACTGTGTACTAGATCAGTTGGTGTCTGGACCCCATGGTGACCACACTGTTTCCCACCATTTCCCCCCACCATCGTGGATTACATCACAGGAGGGATGACAGCACCCTCTGGTGGTGGTACTTAGAGTCAGGACCACTTGGTGACCACACTTTATGGTGGTAGTGCTTCTACTTGTTTAAATAAAATTTGCTTGCAAAATATTAAAGACTTATGTCAAACACAGGTTGAGTCCTCTCCCCACCTATCCCTAGGAAGAGGTGGCGGTTGGGTGACTTAGGTTAGTGGAGGTGGCCCAACTGCCTTTTGTTTCGCGCCATTTTGTTGGGTTGGTAGAGATAGCCCATGTGATCTTTCTTTACTGCTAAAATTCAAACTTTGCGCCAGTTCCTATATAGTGGCAGTCGGGTGCCTTAGGTTAGTGGAGGTGTCTCAAGTGACCCATCTTCCCGCCAGTTTCTTACATTAGTAGAGATAACTGTAGTGTGATGCATTATCCTGTTGGAAATTGAACTTCCCACCAGTAGGGGAGGGGGTTAGGCTAGTGTAGGTTGTCCAATTGATCTATCATCCCGCCAAAATCTGCCATCTTGAATGACATCATGGCTGCCATCTTGGATAACATAATGCGGTGTTGCCAGGTCTACATGCCGCCATCTTGGATGGGGTCATCGCCGCCATCTTGGATACACTTGGCAACAATGGAGAGTGTGCCAGAACCGCTTTGCCGCAGTACTCTCATCTCCAAGTCTGCACTTGTCCACCACATCTGCAACAGGCGAAGAAGAAATTAATCATCAGACTGTGGCTTTAATAAGCCTACTCAAGTGTATGATAAATAAAATTCAATCGTCATATCTGAAGGATCGCTGGAGTCAAATCATGGTCACTTGTTATCTACTGATGAGCGATCGTTTCCCATTATAGCGTTCCATCTCTGCTGTTTCTGTTGGCACTGTTGATGTTGCTGTTAGCAGGTCTCAAATGACTTCTCACACCAAAATATCTTGTATTTTTAGTCGAAAACCACATTCCTTTGCTAATTTCAAGCAACGAGAAACGGGTATTCATACCTCTAATCACGTGAGTTTAGCTGCAAGGGAGCGTGCTGGTATCACTCAGCGTTTCTGCCAGAGTTTTGGTTATAGGACTGTTTTTTCATTACAGGAGCACACAATGGGTCATTACGTGGTACCCGTTTCCGCTGTTCAAAGAGTAAGGAGAGTTTACTGACACTCTGTGATCCCTGTGCATAGCAACTGACATATTCAGCTCATTACGTAACACATCAGATACCCCTGTCAAAGGGGTATATTTTTTAGTAACACACCTTTTACAGACGACTACCAATGCAGGAGCTATCACTGTAAGCTTTAGGTGTTCCTCAGGGTCCGCTACACAATACTTCCACAATAATAATAATAGCAGTAATGGAAGGTAGCGAGAATATTTCTCAATTCACCAGTGAGAGCACAGCACAACACCCTATAGATTTGGGCAGTCGCTATGGCCTGCTGCTATCAAGTGATAAAGGAGTAAGGATATACTGAAATTCTACCAGCCCCTGACGTGTTTAGTACTGCGTGAGGTGAATTTATACAATCACAAGTCTACATAATAGATTTCCACGTTAAATAATTTACAGTTGTTGAGCCATTGTCCGGCTAGCATTGGTGCTGTTTGTAGGTTTCTGTCCTCTGTAGGAGTCCAGACTGTATCGTTTAGTTGACATGGTTGCAGTTGTTTGTCTTCTTCTCGTGTTTACTGGTGCCACTTGGTTTCGCAAGCGTTGCCTGTCCGCTAGTGGCAGCAGCGGCGGTTATCGATATGTAGTAATCGTGGTCCTATCTTTGGGGCGACGTCGTGGTGCTTCCGGGTCGTGCCAGTGGGCAGTTCTGTTGGGGACTCACAGTGTGAGAACACGCCAGGTCCACTGGCGGTGCACATGGACTGCTGGATCAGAGGCCTGTGGTCACGATGGTGCACGACCTCGTCGTAAACCAGATCCTGCAACTTTTAGTTGAGTGCCTTTGGATTCAAGTAGAGAAACCTCCACCATTGTGAGATCTTGCGATTCTACAGTGACTTGGGTTCATGTTGCTGCTCGTAGTGTTGCCAAGGCGAAGAGCAGCGAGTGGAGTGCTTGGGGAGAGCGGATATCATTAGCTTTTCTGGACTTGTAATTATTATTTATTGTGTCCAGTTTTTACTATTTGTTAAGTTCAACCAGCGGTATTTTTCCTGCTTCGTGTCCGCTAACGCCCCAATTACCTGCCCTGGGGGTTAGTGTATGTAGCGGTAGTGTACGTTTCCTCGCCTTGCCGCTGCTGTCCAGTAATGCGTGTAGTTTTGATAGCTTTCTTGATTGTACGTTGGTTGGCTATTCTTCTACTCTGGTGGTAGTCATTCCTTTTTCGTTGCAGGCACTCTAAAGACAGTATTCTGTGGATGCAGTTCAGACCGCTGGTTCCGGCTTTGGCGTATTTTTACATCTTTGCATTTGGTTTATTGAACGTCAGGTAGCCTCAACAAGACTATCATTAGTCATTCGTTAGACTGCCACTAGTCTGAGTTACCATCTTGTGAACTGAATGCAAGCCTTGGCTGCCTATTTCATCACTCGCAAAAGTGTTTTTTGATAGACCTACTCAGAGGTCGATTCCTGGTGCACTGTCTGTGACTGGCCCCTGTTTTTTATTATTGTATTTTCTGTTTTATTGTATGTTTCTAAAATTTTTTATATGATTGCCATTCTTGGCATTACAGCAGGTGTAAATGATTGTGTTACCAAGTTTACCATCATTTTGTCTCACCTGTTTGGAGATCAGTTGTCTGTCTTTTTAAATTAACCTTTGCTATTGCATTGCTGTTTCACAGTGCGTTTGTTAATTTTTTTTTAATAATTGCCGTTCTTGGCGTTAAAGGCCTTCAGTCATGGCTGTGGTTACTTGCTTTAAAATTCTAATTGGGATCACATTGGCTTGTTTTTAAAACATTATTTCCTGTGACTGTATTTTATGCTCATTTGGTAAATTGTAATGCACTGAAACACTATTAACTACAGAGTTGTTTATTCTTTCATTAATAACGTGTGATATCTTTATTTATTGCTGAGTCTGGAATTACCATTTTAAAATAAATGTGTGTAATTGCAAAAGGGAACCAATAGTAACTGATTACGGCTCCATCCACAATCGTAACCGAATCCTGCCTTCCTTGAGTTGCAGGTTTCAGTTGTAGATGGATAATATTTTGCCTTAGTACCCCATGAGTTCAACAGTTTAGTTGATGATTCGTATAAAACATCTGGGGACAGCTTGAATGCTCTATGCCCAGCAGGGGTAGGTGGATGGGATTTTTATGTATGCATAACTTTACCCAAAAATCTACTAACAGAGGAAATTCACTTTAAAGACACCCTGACCACTTAATAGAAGCGAGTAATTTTTTATTTAATTTATAATAATGTAAAACAGTAAAGTGTTAAACAGAGGATGGACACTGGAGGTTGCAGGCAGATGTAGCTGTCTGGGCTACCCTGACGATTCAGCTCAGACTAACCTATCACATGGCACTATACTGCGGCTATATGAAGCAGTACCAAAGCTGACAGCGCCTTAGACTACTCATCACCAACATGCTTTCACTCTCCTCCAGAACACTTCGTTGTACATGTGTCGAAAGCAGTAAATTTAGCACAATTGATGCAGCCAGAGAGAACAACCGAAAAAAGGTTAAATGTTCTGTAAATTGTATTAAAATTAGACAAATGCTAAGCAATAGTGTAAGACTAATCTAACTCATGTGTATAAAAGTTATGGTGTCCAGGTTGCCCACAGAGCTCCTTCTTATCCTTTATCAGCAAACTGCTCATGATTTCATTTCTAGTAACGTTGATATGCAGTGAGTGAGTTTAGATTCTTTCAGTTCTGAAACGATACAACTTTACAATGTATACAAATACTTTTTTATGATTCAAAATGCATATGACCTGCAACTAGCGTGTATTTGGTGGTGAATGCCACAGCATTTAGAATAAAATAACATTACTCTTTCCTCATACTCACAGAACTAATGGGAGTTTTGTTTGTTTCTCTAGAATGCACCACCATTCGACAATTAGGAAATATGTGACATCAACCCCTGTCTTATATATACTCACTATTGAGTATAATTATAATTATAGAGTCTCTGAACCGATTGCCCTCATCTATGTAATGATTTCGTCCTTTTAAAGCATATGTGTCTATCCATCCCTCTGTATAAATAAACTTCATGTAGTTTTTTACCCATGGAATCTACGATGAGCTCTCTCTCTCTCTCTCTCTCTCTCTCTCTCTCTCTCTCACACCCTCCAGTGCAGATCTCCATCGATTTGGAAGCAGATGGTACTGTGATTCTAAAAATGTATCCAAGAGATCTCTCCAAACAGTATAACCCTTCTTATTTCACATTTTGGCTACACTCTGAGTATAATGCAGATATGTGTTGTGATAATATCTTATCCAGTTTTTGCACAATTTTTGACGTGTTCCACAGTTATAGATATTTATCCATTTTCTCCATATTCCATATGTAAATGTACATGTTTATATGTGCCGTTTTTAGTTACATAATCAGGTGTGACTTGCCATTTTTTTTATACCATTCAACTTTGAAACAGAGTACCACTCACCCAGTACCTACTTATTCCTCCAAATGTTAACACTAAGTGCCAAAGCCAATGTTGAAACGCACCCGCCCAACCACACACACAGAATATATATATATATATATAAATATATATATATATATATATATATATATATATATATAAAATAACCGGAATTTCTATCTTGAAAGCATATATTTCATTGTTTTCAAATACAACCTTAATCTGCCGGCCGAGCGGTTCTAGGTACTTCAGTCTGGAACTGCGTGCCCACTATGGTCGCAGTTTCAAATCCTGCCTTGGGCATGGATGTGTGTGATGTCCTTAGGTTAGTTAGGTTTAAGTAGTTCTAAGTTCTAGGGGACTGATGACCTCAGCTGTTAAGTCCCGTAGTGCTCAGAGCCATTTTGAACGAACCTTAATCTCCTTCGAAGTACTCTCCATTAATACACTTGTCCAAACGTTCATTCCGGTGTTCGAAGCACCTTTTAAATTCGTCCTCTTTGATACCTGCTAGCACTTTCATGACATTGCGTTTTACGTCTTCCACATCCGCAAAGCGCTTCCCTCTCAAGTCTCTTTTCATCCTCGGGAATAGGAAGAAGTCCGAGGGTGCTAAATCCGGCGAATAGGGCGCGTGTGTCAAAGTAGTCGTCTTCATTGAGGCCAAAAACTGGCGAACGCTGAGAGGCGTGTGTGCGGGAGCGTTGTCGTGATGCAGGAACTACACGCCAGAATCCCACAAAGCCAGACGTTTTCACGACAAACTTCTGCGAAGCCGTTTCATAACCTCCAAATAGAATTGTTGGTTTACTGTCTGATTTTCAGGGACAAATTCAGAGTGTACGATCCTTTGATGTAAAAAAAAAAAAAAAAAAAAAAAGGGAGATCAACATCGTTTTCACATTCGACTTCACTTGTCGAGATTTTCAAGGTGAGCCAGATGACTTCCATTGTGATGACTGTTGTTTACTTTCTGGATCGTACCCATAGCACCATGACTCATCACCTGTAATGATTTTGTTGAAAAAATGTGGATCATCTTTGAACACGTCCTTCATTTCGAGACAGGCTTGAACGCGACGATCCCTCTGATCTCTGGTAAGAAGCTTCGGTACAAATTTTGCTGCCACTCTTCGCATCCCCAAATCGACGGTCAAAATACGCTGAATTGAGCTCCAGGACAACCCGGACAAAAGTTCTCGAGTTGGTCGATTGTCCTGTGTCGAGTTTCACTGATGAGATCACGGATTTTGTCGATGTTGTCTTCGCTTCGAGCAGTTGAAGGTCGACCGGAATGGGGCTGATCTTCAACCTCCATTTCTCCCTTTTTAAACCGAGAAAACCATTCGTACACTTGCGTTTTACTAAGAGCATGGTCTTTGTAGGCTGTCTGAATCATCGCAACAGTTTCTGCTGCGCTCTTGCCGAGCGAGAAACAAAACTTCACTGCTGCACGTTGTTCGTAAGGACTAGCCATTTCCTCGTGTCACGTCTGCACTGTAGGCACACTCAAATAACTGCCTAAGAAACCACACTCCTCACTGTTGTGTGACGCCGCGTGGCTTCAGAATGACTCAGCAGATCTCCCTCTACAACCCTCTGGCGGCGCAACCTGCTACTACAAGTACACGATGTGCAGCATTACGATTCTGATTACTTTTGGGTCCCCCCTCATATATGTCTTGTGTCTGTATATGTGTGGATGGATATGTGTGTGTGTGCGAGTGTATACCCGTCCTTTTTTCCCCCTAAGGTAAGTCTTTCCGCTCCCGGGATTGGAATGACTCCTTACCCTCTCCCTTAAAACCCAAATCCTTTCGTCTTTCCCTCTCCTTGCCTCCTTCCTGACGAGGCAACCGTTGGTTGCGAAAGCTAGAATTTTGTGTGTATCTTTGTGTGTCTATCGACGTGCCAGCGCTTTCGTTTGGTAAGTCACATCATCTTTGTTTTTAGATATATTTTTCCCACGTGGAATGTTTCCTTCTATTATATATATATATATATATATATATATATATATATATATATATATATATATATGGTAGAGTGTTGATGTTATTCATTTGTAAACACATATAGCATGATCATGCTATTTCGTGTTGGCTTCCAGCAGGTCTCACCACTCTTCCCTCTACTGATGTCAGAAGCGACAGAAGCGGCAGTGAGTGGTGGGTTTGGTGGAGGCTGGTGGCAGGGGGCGGTGGCAGCAGTGCTGATTTTATAACGTTTCAGTGCAGGTATGTGGTATTTCATATTCCAGGGTGTAACTCGACTGTTACACATATTGTGGTGAAGCTCCAAAGGTCGATGTAGTTCTCTGCTAACGTTAGAAGCACTTAATGCAAGCAATCACCAACAAGCAGCGGTCGTGAGCCAGTGATGGCTCAGTGGCTGAGCTGTCACCACAGCTATCTGTAGTGTACTACTCACTCAAGTTCAAGAACACCAGTGCGTTCAGTATCGCCTAGCCACTGCTGCTGACATCCAGAAACCTGGACTGGCTTCTGCCTGAAGTGTACCTCCCACAGACTACTGCAAAACTGCTAGCGGCTAATTCAGAACTTGTAAGTAGGCTGTTTAGGTTCTTATATTGGTAACGCCGCCGCCACATAGCGCTCTCTGTATGAAAATCACTGGCTGTGCTGTGTGCAGTCTGTGGCTAGTTTGCATTGTTGTCTGCCATTGTAGTGTTGGGCAGCTGGATGTGAACAGCGCGTAGCGTTGCGCAGTTGGAGGTGAGCCGCCAGCAGTGGTGGATGTGGGGAGAGAGATGGCAGAGTTGTGAAATTTGTAAGACTGGTTGGCATGAACTTCTATATATATATTATGATCATTAAGGTAAATACATTGTTTGTTCTCTATTAAAGTCTTTCATTTGCTAACTATGTCTATCAGTAGTTAGTGCCTTCAGTAGTTTGAATCTTTTATTTAGCTGGCAGTAGTGGCGCTCGCTGTATTGCAGTAGTTCGAGTAACGAAGATTTTTGGTGAGGTAAGTGATTTGTGAAACGTATAGGTTAATGTTAGTCAGGGCCATTCTTTTGTAGGGATTTTTGAAAGTCAGATTGCATTGCGCTAAAAATATTGTGTGTCAGTTTAATTACAGTCTTGTATAATTTTTCTAAGGGGATGTTTCAAACTGACTGCTGCTGGAACAGGTCAGCCTGCTGGCTGAGCTTGTGCAGCTACAACCAAACTTTACCACTCCATGCCAGTCGGCTGAGGTACTGAGCGCCACATCAGTGCTTGTTGGGGTGGATCCACCTGCACAAAGTCTAGGATAGCTGTTGGGATGTGTTGTAGTAGTAGTGTAAAATGTAACCGCCCTCCAACGATTTGCTGTCATCGACTTCTCTGACGTAAGACATTGGTGTTGTTATCTACTGTATGTGCTCGACTTTTCGTTATATCTAGACGTCAGATGGAGCAGCCACATGCATCTTCACAGTAACGGCGACTAAATTTCGGATTTTCATAATAATTAATGTTAACTTGTTGCTCAGCTGATCACCAGTCATTTGTTACTGCGTTACCGAAGACAATGTAGTTAATAACGTCTTAGGATGTTAGTTATTATTTACCAATACACACGCTATTACGGAACTCATTTTAATTTTTAATGAACAACATTCAATAATAATTAAGTGATCATGAATAATTGAATTTTGTGTAGAGGGAAAAAGAGAGTTGGTTCTACAATTACTCTCAGCAATTACAGCAGCTAAAACGTCCGAGATTTTTACGGTTCGTCACTCAAAGATATCATAGCAAGGGGTATGGTCCATTAGTATACTTCGATACAGTCATTCAAACTTCATACGCTTTTACTTTCACAAAGCTAAGTGTCCAATTCCGTTCTTATATTCAATTTAACGTGCTTTCGCATAGTCCACAGATCCTATTAACGGTTATTCGGCATGTAATAGAATTTAATGCTGAGCGATACTTTTTCTCGCGCACACACTTCCTCAGATATTCTTAGTCCGTGACCTTATAGCAACAGTCTCTCCCGTATAAATTAACCATAGTCAATTTTCTTGCAGTTTAGCAAAAGTGCCCTGATCCTTTCCGTAGCATATCACATGGAGCTGTCAGCTACGTCGCACGCCGCACCTACGTATACTTATTCAGAACGCAGGAAACAACTAAAAATACCCGCGCGTGGTTTATATAGTGGAAATTAGAAACGAAAGTAGCCGCGTTAAACCCTCTTTGATTTCCTGGAAGCGCTACTTTGCAGCGGGCGTTATTCTGATGATATATTATATACATCGATAATTTTAATTGAAACTTTTACAATGCTATTAATTATTTCCGATATTATCGATTACCTTTCCCCTATATGAAAGTAATCCTGATAATATTGTTCTCAATTAAAAAAGCGGTTATAAAAAGTATCTCTGTATATGTAAGTTTCTAATCGTTACTATTAAAGCATCTCTGAACATAAAGCTACTAAAAAAAGTGATGTCGAAAAGTATTATACACTGCCAGTGTCTCTAACTTAAGCAAATTTGTTGCTCTTTTCCTTGTTGTTATTTACAACCACACCTTCAGTCTAAAAACTCATTCAAATGAAATAAAAAGGCTGTTCTACTTCATGAAAAATGTATAAGAGCTTGAGGCACATGACAGGACTGCAGGCAGAACATGAGTGAGGAGGATGATTAGTAAGACCAAGTGAGTGGCGTGGGAAAATCATAATTTTGTAATAAATTATTATAATTAGGTAAAAATTGTAAAGCAATAACATGACAGATCATTAATAAAAGTGGTAGGTCATAATTGTTAAGTCACACAATTGCCAAAGTGAGGCTCAGCCATTATTTTTTAACTTCCCGCCATTTTTAATTCAAACTACTGCCTCAGAATGACTGTTGCTGGTGCTTCATGATCTTCTCACCACAGTGTACAGGACACAAGTGAGGTACAATTGGCCTAGAGGGGGGAGAGGAGTAGTGTGAGAAGGGGGTTGACCTTGAAGTAAGTCGCACAACTGCCTCAGAATGGAGGACACCGACCATAGAGAACATTGACCTTTGACCTTGCTGATAAAGAGAACAATGGACATTTTGTGCCAGACACAGTACTGATCCACTACTGCTTACCTGTTAAATTTAAATCGCCTGTGTCTATAATCTATTCACAAACACATCTCTTGACTTTTTCTAGTAGTTGTGTGGGTAAATCAGTGATGAGCAAAACTCCTGTCACCACAGGTCTTTTGGACCATTTAATATGCCATTACAAAACTGGACTTCCATTATTTTCTTTTTATTATGAACATAACTTCTTACCTTCTGGATTTCACGTCATGCTTCCTCGTTTTGCGTCGTACTTGACGGAATTTGGAGTGGTAAATATAAATAGAATACACTTTCTTGGAAAAACACGTCAACCGACGATTATTTGTCTCATTATGTAGGAGTTATAGGAAACGGCAGCGTCGCCTACTGAGGAAAAATAATTTCAGTTGGTATACTAAATTTCATCGAAAGCAAATAAATATCTTATTAACTAATTCTTTTTCGTCTAATGTAGTTTAAAAGTACAACCTACTTACAAAGTACCAAGAACCACAGTTAAGTGAAAATTCTAGGAATTACAGCTTCCTAGATACCGATCCCATAGGGATGACGAAGACGAGATCAGATAAATTACAGCGCCCACAGAGACATTTTAGCAATGATTCTCCTTGCTCCCCATACGTGAATAGAAAGGCAAGCATCGCTAAGACGCGGTACAATGAACTTCACAATGGTCTACAGACTATGGATGCAGATGTAAATGTGGAGGTGTATCAAGTTAGCCCCTTGGAACCTTGTTGTCGAGTAGCTTTACAGATCTGTACAAACAACATCTCAAACACTGAAGGAAAACTAGGGTTCACTTACATTGACGGAGTCACACAAACCGCTCAAGTAAAGCTCTGAAGTAATGGAAATCAAATAGATGGGAGTTTTGAAACATTTCGACGAACACTTTGAGAACCACTAGAGGCTTATCCTCAAGTCTGCTACTTCCATCTGCGCAGCAGACCGTCTAATAGATATTTCAACAGGATATATGATCCTTAAGTAATCATGTATAAAATACAGGCAGCGAAAATTCACCCACGACTTGTGGAGAAACCAGACGGCGGTAATAAGAAGGTTGAAGGACATGAAAGGATACTGTAGTTAAAAATGGAATGAGACAAGGTTGTAGCTAAAAAAAAAAAAAATCCGGAAAGTGAATTAATGTTCGTGGAAAAGACACAAAACCTTTACGATTTGCAAATAACGCTGTAATCTTGTCACAGAAGGCAAAGGACTAGGAAGGTCAGTTGAACGCAATGTATAGTATTTTGAAAAGAGGTTTTAAGACGAACCCATTAAAACTAAAACAATTGTTATGGAATTTAACAGAATTAAGTCACTCGATGTTGTAGAAAATAGATAGCAAATCAGAAGCAGAAAAGTCCTGGAGTGGACAAGTATTTCTATTGGAGAAGCAATATAACTAAGGGTGGCCGAAGTGGAAAGACTGGCAACGTTGTTGTTGTGATCTTCAGTCCTGAGACTGGTTTGATGCAGCTCTCCATGCTACTCTATCCTCTGCAAGCTTCTTCATCTCCCAGTACCTACTGCAACCTACATCCTTCTGAATCTCTTTAGTGTATTCATCTTTTGGCCTCCCTCTACGATTTTTACCCTCCACGCTGCCCTCCAATACTAAATTGGTGATCCCTTGATGCCTCAGAACATGTCCTACCAACCGATCCCTTCTTATAGTCAAGTTGCGCCACAAATTTCTCTTCTCTCCAATTCTATTCAATACCTCCTCATTAGTTATGTGATCTACCCATCTAATCTTCAGCATTCTTCTGTAGCACCACATTTCGAAAGCTTCTATTCTCTTCTTGTCTAAACTATTTATAGTCCATGTTTCACTTCCACACATGGCCACACTCCATACAAATACTTTCAGAAACGACTTCCTGACACTTAAATCAATACTAGATGTTAACAAATTTCTCTTCTTCAGAAACGCTTTCCTTGTCATTGCCAGTCTACATTTTATATCCTCTCTACTTCGACCATCATCAGTTATTTTGCTCCCCACATAGCGAAACTCCTTTACTACTTTAAGTGTCTCATTTCCTAATCTAATTCCCTCAGCGTTACCCGACTTAATTCGACTACATTCCATTATCCTCGTTTTGCTTTTGTTGATGTTCATCTTATACCCTCCTTTCAAGACACTGCCCATTCCGTCAACTGCTCTTCCAAGTCCTTTGCTGTCTCTGACAGAATTACAATATTTTTATTTCTTCTCCATGGATTTTAATGCCTACTCCGAAATTTTCCTTTGTTTCCTTTACTGCTAGCTCAATATACAGATTGAATAGCATCGGGGAGAGGCTACAACCCTGTCTCACTCCCTTCCAAACCACTGCTTCCCTTTCATGCCCCTCAACTCTTATAACTGCCATTTCGTTTCTATACAAATTGTAAATAGCCTTTCGCTCCCTATATTTTACCCCTGCCACCTTCAGAATTTGAAAGAGAGTATTCCAATCAACATTGTCAAAAGCTTTCTCTAAGTCTACAAATGCAAGAAACGTAGGTTTGCCTTTTCTTAATCTAGCTTCTAAGATAAGTCGTAGGGTCAGTATTGCCTCACGTGTTCCAATATCTCTACGGAATCCAAACTGATCTTCCCCTAGGTCGGCTAGTTTTTCCATTCGTCTGTAAAGAATTCGCGTTAGTATTTGGCAGCTGTGGCTTATTAAACTGATAGTTCGGTAATTTTCACATCTGTCAACACTGCTTTCTTTGGGATTGGAATTATTATATTCTTCTTGAAGTCTGAAGGAATTTCGCCTGTCTCCTACATCTTGCTCACCAGATGGCAGAGTTTTGTCAGGACTGGCTCTCCCAAGGCTATCAGTAGTTCTAATGCAATGTTGTCTACTCCTGGAACCTTGTTTCGACTTAGGTCTTTCAGTGCTCTGTCAAACTCTTCATGCAGTATCATATCTCGCATTTCATCTTCATCTACATCCTCTTCCACTTCCATGGTATTGTCCTCAAGAACATCGCCCCTGTGTAGACCCTGTATACACTCCTTCCACCTTTTTGCTTTCTGTTCTTTCTTAGAACTGGGTTTCCATCTGAGCTCTTGATATTCATGCTAATGGTTCTCTTATCTCCAAAGGTCTCTTTAATTTTCCTGTAGGCAGTATCTATCTTACCCCTAGTGAGATAAGCCTCTACATCCTTACATTTGTCCTCTAGCCATCCCTGCTTAGCCATTTTGCACTTCCTGTCGATCTCATTTTTGAGATGTTTGTATTCCTTTTTGCCTGCTTCATTCACTGCATTTTTGTATTTTCTCCTTTCATCAATTAAATGCAGTATTTCTTCTGTTACCCAAGGATTTCCATTAGCCCTCGTCTTTTTACGTACTTAATCCTCTGCTGCTTTCACTATTTCATCCCTCAAAGCTACCCATTCTTCTTCTACTGTATTTCTTTCCCCAATTCCTGTCAATTGTTCCCTTATGCTCTTCCTGGAACTCTGTACAACCTCTGGTTCTTTCGGTTTATCCAGGTCCCATCTCCTTAAATTCCGACCTTTCAGCAGTTTCTTCAGTTTTAATCTACAGTTCATAACCAACAGATTGTAGTCAGAGTCCACATCTGACCCTGGAAATGTCTTACAATTTAAAACCTGGTTCCTAAATCTCTGTCTTACCATTATGTAATCTATCTGAAACCTTCTAGTATCTCCAGGATTTTTCCATGTATACAACCTTTTTTCATGATTCTTGAACCCAGTGTTAGCTATGATTAAGTTATGCTCTGTGCAAAATTCTACCAGACAGCTTCCTCTTTTATTTCTAAGCCCTAATCCATATTCACCTACTACGTTTCCTTCTCTTCCTTTTCCTACTGTTGAATTCCAGTCACCCATGACTATAACATTTTCGTCTCCCTTCACTACCTGAATAATTTCTTTTATCTCATCATACATTTCATCAATTTCTTTATCATCTGCCGAGCTAGTTGGCATATAAACTTGTACTACTGTAGTAGGCGTGGGCTTCGTGTCTATCTTGGCCACAATAATGCGTTCACTATTATGTTTGTAGTAGCTTACCCGTACTCATATTTTTCTATTCATTATTAAACCTACTCCTGCATTACCCTATTTGTTTTTGTATTTATAACCCTGTATTCACCTGACTAAAGCCTTGTTCCTCCTGCCACCGATCTTCACTAATTCCCACTATATCTAACTTTAACCTATCCTTTTCCCTTTTTAAATTTTCTACCCTACCTGCCCGATTAAGGGATCTGACATTCCACGCTCCGATCCGTAGAACCCCAGTTTTCTTTCTCCGGATAACGACGTCCTCCTAAGTAGTTCCCGCCCGGAGATCCGAATGGGGGACTATTTTACGTCCGGAATATTTTACCCAAGAAGATGCCATCATCAATTAATCATACAGTAAAGCTGCATGCCCTCGGGAAAAATTACGGCTGTAGTTTCCTCTTGCTTTCAGCCGTTCGCAGCAGCAGCACAGGCAAGGCCGTTTTGGTTATTGTTACAAGGCCAGATCAGTCAATCATCCAGACTGTTGCCCCTGCAACTACTGAATACGCTGCTGTCCCTCTTCAGGAACCACACGTTTGTCTGGCCTCTCAACAGATACCCCTCCGTTGTGGTTGCACCTACGGTACGGCTATCTGTATCGCTGAGGCATGCAAGCCTCCCCACCAACGGCAAGGTCATGGTTCATGGGGGACTGGCAATAGCAAGCAAATTTTTTCTGCAAAATAAAATATGTAAGATCGAATATAAATACAAATTGAATGAATTATTTCTAGATGTATTCTCTGAAGTGTGCTTTTATATGAAAGTAAAACCTGAACGATAAAACTTATAGCTAAGTAGAGAACAGAAGATTTGATATGAGGTGTTAAAAAAGAGTACATAATAGTATATGAGCTGATCGGATAACCAATGGGAAAGCACTGAATCGAAATGACGAGAGAAGAGTTTTATGACATATCTTGATTAAAAGATGGGTTAGATTGATAGGACACATCAAGCAATAGTTAATTTAGCAACGAAGTGAAGTCGTGGGCCAGAGGGGCTATAAAAATTATAGAGAAAATCGAGGCATAAATACAATAAACTGTTTCAAATGGTTGCAGTTTCCAGTAGTTACTGAGAGATGAAGGAATGTGAAGAGCTGCATTGAACCAGGCTTCGAAATAAATACTACGAAGATCACTCAAAACTAATTCCAACTACAGTCATGACTCTCAGTTTTGAGGCAGTTGAATAGATGACACCATCTAAAAGTCTTCGACATTGCACACAGTAACGTTGTTAACAAGATTGAAGGTGTTTGAAACTATGTTGGTAACCGAGCTCTATGCTTTTTGTTAGCATTAACTTACCACACATTCGGAAAACTGTTGCTGGAAAGAATGGAAAAAAACAGGTACTCTGCTTACAACCATTTAGTGAAGATGCTGCTTCTGAGACTGTGGTACTGTTTCTTACACGTTCGCTGTCACTTTACTTGGGTGTTACATAAAATGTTTCATCAACATTAAGCAGGTGCGCAATACTAAGAGTCAAATATTGTAGCCTTTAATAGACGATCCCCATATCAGTTTTTTTTATGGTCGAAAGCCTTATCTGCAAGCAAAGTGATTACTTCAATTCTGTTTCTTAGGATCTGCTTCCGATACACGTGGCGAACAAGGCAAAGGATAGCTCTATGGCAATTAACTTTTGTTTTAATAATTTATGCTAGAACTATCTAGAATTACTGGAATGTGTTTTAGGGGGGTTGGTCTGTAGTTTTGTAGAATTTTTAAACAGATGTTTAGGAAATAGATGACTTTTGTGATCTTCCAGAATGAGTACAAGTATGTTGCAGTTGATTTCTGAGCATTGGTTACTGACCTTGGAAACTTCCCTTAAGGCTGGACGTGAGTAATTCTTTGAAGCTGTGGGACACATTTTGCTTGATTTGTTAATGATGTAACGAATACGCATGCATGCATGCCTGAAGAAGATTGCATCGTACTTCTTACAAACACAAGCACTGCAATATTTTATTTATCCACCGATAACAAGCTAGAGATTTTCGATTAAATGTCTCCCCATGTACGGCAATTACAGAAAGTATACGAGTACAGGTTAATGAGACGTGGACGACGACGTATTGAAGTGCGGGTCTAGCTATGAAGCGTGCATAGGTAGACGAAGCGGTAATGCGGCAGCTTGCGACAAGTGGAAATTAGGGTCTGAGTCCTGGTCTGGCACAAATTTTCAGTGTCGTCATTCAATTATACAGTTGGAGGCTGCCCATATTCACAACTGTAAATACACTTATGAATAGTAAAGAGGAGACTGACACTATTCAAATCTTACTTTTATATTAGGAAACAGTCTTAACTGACTTAAGCAAAGAAATTGGTGATTCTGAACGTCATCAAAGGAGCACCTTAGGTATCTGTGCTCATGCCAATTTTGCTCATTTTCTGTGTGAATCATCTACATTTCAAAGCATTTATATATGCTGATGATACCATCTATATTACTTCTCATACTGACACAAATTTTATGGAGCAAATGAATGATCTTGTGATGGAGAAGGCATCTTGCTGCTCTTAGGCAAACGAGTTAGAATTAAACAACAACGAAACTGAGACACAGTGTTCTCTCTGAAAGCTGTGAGCAATGATTATTACAGCAAACACTCTGTAAAATTACTATGTTTTCACGCTGACACCAAACTGAACTGAAACACATTAATTCGTTTTCATTGTTCTATATTTTCCAAAGTATTACACGTGAAAGTATGACTGATACATGAACAGAACCATAAACTCACCCATTTTTCATTGTTTTTACCACTTGGCGTTACAAGTACATTTTCAATACGTTGACAAAATGGCGACAAAGCAAGAAAAGAATTTTCGTGTGCCGGAATATACGATATTTTTGTCTGTTTCAACAGCTGACTTTACTCCTATAGGACCAGGTACAAGAACTCTTGAAATATTTCCTGGACTATAAAACAAAAATAGAAAAAGGTTTAGGACAAAATAGGGACACAATTTTTACCCCTCTAGTTACTAACTAAAAGTAGTAGTTCTGCTAGCTGTAAATAACTGTTTAAAATCTTGGTATCCTTACTGCGTCAAGTGAGTACATCTAGCAGTCTGATGTATATATGAGGGAAATCATTATTTAGTATTTCACTAGTAGTTCTGTAGATAATAACGGAGCAAGAGTAGTTTGGACCTACCTTTACTAAAAACACAAACAAAAACTCAAAATGGCATTTTCTATCAGGAAATCGTATAATAAACTGCCCAAGGATATGAAAAAGGTTATTAAAATCCATTTGTTTAAAAAGGAAACTATAACATTATTCATAAGTAGTGTATTCTTACACTCTTACACAGTCGAAGATTACTTAGAGGACTCAATGTATTGGTTAATAATGGAAGGTGATATTGCTGTTTCCCCAAGCTATTGCCTGCGATGACAGTTACACCAACGCAGGCACGTCCAGTAGGCTGCCAAAGCTCTGACCCACTGGCGTGAAGATCGAATGTAAACTCTCTGGACGATGATGCCAACGCATCGGTTTGATGTCGAGAGAACCTCCTGCAGCCACCTTAAAAAAGTCAGGCCCCAGATTTGCCACAAGAGGCGCCAGCCTCGCCACCAGTGGAGCGAGTATTGCTGTCACCATGCTGCAATCGTTGGCAATTCCTTGCAACGCGAATCACATGTGCACTAAGTCCTGAGCAAATATCCTTCCGCCATGTGTATTTAGGACGCCACGTGGCCGCTCTGTAGCCAGATCAGTTAGCAGAGGCAACCAAGGATCTCATCGCAATTCCCAAGCAGCTAAGAAGTTCCAGCCACCGCATTAACCTGGACATCACGCCTTCATAGTCGCAACGAGCAGCTAGCCATCAAAAACGAGCCTCACACTCAACAAAATTGGCCTCCATCCTCTGATGAACCAGGGCTTGTTATCCACTGGTCTGTTGTCTTTAGTGACTGGGATTACAGACAGCTGTCATCTTGTGATTCGCCTGCATTTCTATTCGTGCTCAACAATGATTGTGGTCCGAACTGCCATAAACTTAAGAGACATTTCGATCAAGAAGATCTTCTTGTTCAGTTATCAGACAATTAACTGCATCGGTGGGTTTTATATGAATAAATACTTTTATTTTTTTCAAATAATATGGATCTTGTTTTACGTCAACCTAGGAGCTTTGTCTTGCTTTTGCAACTGCGTCAGATCACAACAATAACTTTAATACCTTGTCACATTATAATACACTAAGGTCACAAAAGTCATGGGATACCTCCTAATACAGTATTGGACCTCCTTTTGTCCGGTGTAGTCCAGCAACTCGACGTGGCATGTACTCAACAAGCCGTTGGAAGTCCCCTGCAGCAATATCGAGCAATGTTACCTATATGCGAAAGTCTTTAAGGTACAGGATTTTGTGCACGAACTGACCGCTCAATTATATCCCATGTCGGATGAACGGCGTGACCGAACCATTCACTTGAATTGTCCAGAATGATCTTCAAACCAACTGCGAACAATTGTCATCCATAGAAATTCCGTCGTTGTTTTGGAACATGGAGTCCATGAATGGCTGCAAATGGTCTCCAAGTAGCCGAACATAGCATTTCGTCAATGATTGGTTCAAATGGACCAGCGGACCCAGTCTGTTCCATGTAAACACAGCCCACACCATTATGGAATCACTAACAGCTTGCCCGGTTGGTCCGTGACTTCGTTGGATCTGCGCCACACTCGAACTTTATCATCAGCTTTAACCAACTGAAATGGGGACTCATCTGAGCAGGCCACGGTTTTACAGTCGTCAAGGGTCCAAACGAAATGGTCATGAGCCCAGGAGAGGTGCTACAGGCGGTGTCCTGCTGTTAGCAAAGGCATTCGCGTCGATCGTTAGTTACCACAGTCCATTAACGCCACATTTCGCCGCATTGTCCTAAGGGATACATTCGTCGTACATTCCACATTGATTTCTGTGGTTATTTCAAGTAGTGTTGCTTGTCTGTTAGCACTGACAACTCTATGCAAACACGGCAACTCTCGTTCGTTAAGTGAAGGCCGTCGGCGATTGCGTTGTCTACGGTGAGAGGCAATGCCTGAAATTTGGTATTCTCTGCACACTCTTGACACTGTGGATCTCAGAATATTGAATTCCGTAACGATTTCCGAGATGAAATGTCCCATGCGTTATAGCTCCAACTACCATTCCGCGTTCAGTCTGTTAACTCAGTCGTCCGGCCATAATCACGCCGGAAACCTTTTCACAAGGCTCACCTGAGTACAAATGACAGCTCCACCAATGCGCTGCCCTTTTGTACCTCGTGTATGCGACACTACTGCCATTTGAATGTGCTTATCGCTATCGCATAACTTTTGTCACCTGAATTTACTGTAATGCTTTTACCAGAAAATCATGTGTCAAGATCTATAGCGTATGATAGTAATGTGTTATAATTTTCTTGAGTTCAACAGATCAGGGTCTGAAGCTCGTGGTCGTGCGGTAGCGTTCTCGCTTCCCCCGTCCGGGTTCCCGGGTTCGATTCCCGGCGGGGTCAGGGATTTTCTCTGCTTCGTGATGACTGGGTGTTGTGTGATGTCCTTAGGTTAGTTAGGTTTAAGTAGTTCTAAGTTCTAGGGGACTGATGACCATAGATGTTAAGTCCCATAGTGCTCAGAGCCATTTGAACCATTTGAACAGATCAGGAATCATGGGAGGATGCTGACTCAGTTTTTCAGGTGGATGGAGGGAAGGAAATGAAAACATGCATGGAGCGTAATTGAAAGTTTGTAGGCCTGGAGTTAATTTTCCGAGCAGACTGGAGTTAATACAAGGGCCTCGCAGAATGTTCATGGTTCAGCGAGTTTGAAGGTCAAGACATTGATGTGAGTACTCTTCAAGCCACTGCAGCACAGTCTGGGCCTTCACCACATATGGGAAGGGTGTTTGTGTGGGAACTCTTTTTCTGGTCGAGGTTACGGACACTTATGATAGCAAATGTTGGGATACGACATGAGAAATGGCCGTGAATTTCGACTTGTGGGAAATTCTGCAATCTTCTAAGCCGTGGAACATTAAAATATGCACTTCTGTAGTTAGAATTAAATGTGACTCGCGTTGAGTTATCTAGTATTGGAACTAATAAATGCAGCAGATTGAAAAAGCTAACATACGCTACTACACTGTGAAGACTTCACAACACTTCAACCCATACAGTGACATGTTACAGCAAGCTTGTAAAAAGTGTACATGTTACAGCTAAACTGTAACAAATTGTTCTTACAATAAGGTAATTTGAGTTAATTTAAATACTGTATAAGTCTGTGGACCGATGACCTTAGCAGTTTGGTCCATTAGGAATCCACACACACACACACACACACACACACACCTCCTGTACGTCCTCAGAAGCCACATACAACAACATCTCCTTCTTCCAGCTCATGTACATCACTATAAAAGATGGTCGATTTCTGATCGACAGGCAGTGTGGCTCTGTTAGAATTCTCGACTGGCATGTATGTGGTCTTGGCTTTGACTCCTGGCTGATGCAAATTTTTAAATAAACGATCATGTTCTACTAGCCTAAAATACGTAAAGATGGAAGAAAGTGCGTGGCCTTGTCCCCCCCTCCCCAGGGGCTCCTTTTCCCTGTCCCCTGTTTCTTCCAGAGCGGATTTCTCTCCTTCTCCCTGAGTCCCTGCACCCCCTCCTCACCTGTTTCCCTCTCATCTGCGTTCCCTACCCAGTCCTCCTTCGGCGCGCCCCAACTTCATCCCCCTTCCTCTCCCCCCCCCCCCCCACCTTCTCACAGTCCCTATCTGTGTCCTCCACGCTCACTAATTTTAGCGGGAATTTAAAATTAGGGAGCGTTGAAGACAGAGTCAGGGACTGTGCATAGGTGGTGCTGTGTGTGTGTGTGTGTGTGTGTGTGTGTGTGTGAATCAGCCAGGAAGCGAGATAGTCTACGCTTTTGCTATAAACACTGTGCCCAGGTGGTGCTGTTGTTAACGCAACTGCCTAGTAAGCAGGAGATCCTGTGTTCAAGTCCCAATCCAGTACATATTTTCTTTTGTCGCCATTGATCCTGCATAAAGTTCCGTTGCAGCTGGTATCATTAATTCCTTTCCTTTCCATTCGTTTTCAATTTCCAGCACTTCGCCCTGACATCTACCTTTCCTACCATCTATAGCCTGGCCTTGTCCCCCGCCACCCTTCCCAGGGCAACCTTTTTCCTCTCCCCTCCTTCTCCCAGAGCGGATTTCTTTCCTTCGCCCTGAGTCCCTGCACCCTCCTCAGCTATTTTCCTCTCCTGTCCCTTCCCTACCCAGTCCTCCTTCGGCGTGCCCCAACATCATTCCCCTTCCTCTCCCCTCCTTCTCGCCTCATTTTGCCTTCTCCCTTGCCCCCCCTCTCCCCCACCCCCCAGCAGATCCTCCCAGGCTTTTATTCACTATCAAGTGTGCTGCTGTTTGGTGACATTATACAGTGTCATCATGTGACGTGGTTTTAATTGTGTTCTCCACGATTGTTTGTGTGCTTTTTATACTGTGGTCGACTTTTACCTTATTTTTGCCTCCAGTGTCTTTTAAGTGCACTACTCATTGCCAGCTGTGTTCTTTTTAACTTTATGTCGACTTTTTAACTGTTCCCCAGTGCATGTTCCTGTATTAGTATGTATTTTAACTCCAATCATCTCCATTTACAATGTTTTTATGTCCCCCTTTTTAATCCCCCCTTTTATGTGAGAGTTGGCCTTCTTTCTTTGTAAAGATCTTTGGCTGAAGAGCGGACTGTGCCGCTGCCAGCCCTCCCCTGCCCGCTGCTAGCCCTCTCCTGCTTGTGTGGGGCAGGGGAATGAAATTACAATAAAGAAAAAAAATCCGTTCCTTTCTCCACCCTACACCCTCAATGTAAACATGTCCAAAAGGCAGGCACCATTCATTCATATAACTGATTCGCTTTGATCAACGATGAATCCACAATGCTCAGTGCAGATGCATATTTCCATTCGACCTCCAGCAGGAAACTAAAATTAGCGAGATGGAGGACATTAATGGGGGACTACAGATAGGTGGCTCTAGGAGGGAGTGTATGTCAGCTGGGGAACATAGCAAGACAGTACATACATTTGCAGCCGGCTCCGGTGGCCGAGCGGTTCTAGGCGCTACAGTCTGGAACCGCGCGACCGCTACGGTCGCAGGTTCGAATCCTGCCTCGGGCATGGATGTGTGTGATGTCCTTAGGTTAGTTAGGTTTAAGTAGTTCTAAGTTCTAGGGGACTGATGACCTTAGAAGTTAAGTCCCATAGCGCTCAGAGCCATTTGAACCATACATTTGCAGTAAACACCGTGATTTGGTGGCACGATGGTTAACGCAACTGTATAGTAAGCAGGACATCCCAGTTTCAGGTCCTGATCTGGCCCACATTTTCACTCATCGCCACTGATTTCACGTAAATTCCCAATGCAGCTGATATCACTAATCCCTCCCCTTTGCTTTCCTTTCTCCCCATCCACATTTGGTTTACGTAATATGTATCACAGTTGAAGATTCCACATGGTGTCTGTTCTTTTGGGTTACAGCCTTCAGTGCGGATACCCATCTACTTTCCATGCGCAGCAGGAATCTGAAATTAGTGAGCATGGAGGACACGGCTGGGGATTGGAATACATGGCGCTAGGTGTGTGTATGTGTCAGATGGGTACCAAGCCGAGGCAGTCCATACATATACGATAAATACCGTGTCCATGTGGCGCAATGGTTAATGGAACTGCCTAGTAAGCAGGGAAAGCTGGGTTCGAGTCCCAGTCCGATACACATTTTTATCCATCGCCACTGATTACACAGAAAGTCACAATGCCACTGATATAATTAATTCCTCCCCTTTCCTTTCCTTTTTCCCGCCTCCACCTTCAGATTACATAATATGTACCACAGCTGTGGATTCTGCGTGGTGTCTGCTGTTTTTAACATCTCTGACAAACAGACACCACCCGTTCACATAACTGCTTCATCTTGTTGGATCTTGAATCCACAATCTTCTGTAGAGACACACGCTTACATTCGACCTCCTGCAGGAATCTAAATTTACCAAGCATGAAGGATGTGGCCATGGATTGCAGACAGGTAGCACTGGGTGTGGGGGGAGGGGCGGCGTTTCAGGTGAGGATTGTGTAGAGATAGTGCATGCATTTGCAGCAAACACTGTGTTCAGGTGATGCAGTGGTTAACACAACTTTCTAATAAGCAGGAGATCCCTGGTTCGAGTCCAGGCCGCCACACATCTTTACTCATGTCTGCTGATTCCGTGTAGAGCCCCAATGCAGCTAATGTAATTAATTCCTTCTCTTTTCTTTCCCTTCTGTCCTCTTATCAGACGTGGGTGAAAGTGGCTCCATCAATATACAGTATTAATGTGTTTAATCGGCGATTTGCATATAGTCAGCGATAATATTCTGTTTCAATCGCCTAGTTCCATCTCCTTCTTGAAAGTGGCCAATCCACTGTGTCTGCGCAATGTCCGCCGTATTCTTTTATGTGGAACATCGATACATGTAGAAATTCTAGTTGTTGTAGTTGAAAGACTGTGCTCTATCAACTCACTAATGTCCTCTACTTCGTGCACACCTCCTCATTTGCATACTCAGATGAAATATGTCTGCTGAGCACTACAAAAATGTCACACACGTAGTCGAAACACGAGTAAACACTCGTGAATCTGGTACTCTAAGTCTACTGTGTTCCATAAGAGCAGCATTACAAAACCCACAGGCTAATACTATATCAGCATACTGAGCATTTGTAAATAAATGTGCCATGTTCAAGCAATATCGTAAAATTAGCCAATAAATCGCAATCATAGTTAAAAAATTCAGTTATGTAAACTCTAGCAGAACTTCAAAACAAAAATGACAGTTCATAAATAAACTCATGGCAACTGGAGTACCAGAGGAGTTGTATAAATAACTATACCTCTGCAAGGAACAAAACTTGGACACAAGGATTACGGAATGTTTTATTCGAATTAGTCTATGCTACCACCTCCTAAAATATTATCTATCTCTCCTGAAAACCCCTGTATAGAGGCATGCAGATTGTTTTTTGAATTTGCAGTAAAAGGGTTAACTGCAGCAGGTGAAAATATTAAGTAAGGAATGTGTAACAGTGGCGCCTTTATGATATTGGAACAAGGTTTTTGAGAAATGAGCTGTATTATAGTGAGTGGATACTATATTCTTCTTAAAAACTGTGATAGTAACCATAAATATTTGATAGCTGTTGTAAAGAGGAATACACTGACTGAACACTCGTTGCCCCTTGCAGCAAAAACTTTTGCAGATAGGTGGAAGATGCTAAATGTGAAGAGCTACTGCTGGGGAAATACTATTCAGCAGGGCCCACTCAAGCAGATACATAGCCCTGGACAAAAGGACAAACTGCTTTTCAACGAAAATAAATTTATTTTATTTAAATTTTAATTAAAGCATATATTTAGAAAGAAATATTTAACACAACACTGATAATCAAGTAGTAGGAAAAATTAGAAATTAATTAAGAAATATCTGTACCTAGTCACAAATTGTTAACTACATTTTGAAATGTCATCATTTGGAAAATAAAACAAGGCAACATCAGCTATACTAAAATCAAAGAAAACTTTTTTTTACTTTCAGTTCTGCAAACATTTTCAGTACTCCTTTTAATCTGACTTGATCAGCAATTGCATGCTCAGTTAGTTGGCAGTATGGCCAAACTATTAAGACGATTTGTGTAGTGGTTGAATGACAAAAGTCCTTCATTAATATTAACTTAGAGAAACATCTTTCACCATTTGTTACAGTTATAAGTATTGCTAGCAATATTACCATAGCAACAGTAAGATTAGGAACAAAATGTAACTTTTTAATTAAGTTCAGTATATTTCTTAAGCTTTCTTTCTTGCCTGAAAGTGCAAATACTGCTGAAATTTCCTCTGCTAATTCTACCCTATTTATGTCAACAGAATCACTGTCAGTTAAAATACATTCTAAATCCTTACAGTGTTTTAGTAGCATTTCTTTGGGCATGGTATTTAAATTTTATTGTTATATAAGAACTGAAAATAGTTATTCTGATTACTAATTATTCAAATCTACAATCTAGTGTACTTTGTGCATGAGCAATTGAAAAATAAAAAGAAAGTATTTTATATTTTTCTTTTGGATCTTTGATGAATAAATCCCATTCATTGTGTCAGAAGTTCTTTTTATTTTTTTAGGGTGGTGTCATGTTATTGTTGATCCAAAATTAGCTCCCACATCAGTTTTGATACCAAGTTCTTTCGCAACAACAATAGTTTCATTGAAGGGTGGATCCAGTTGAACATTCATGAAAGTATTTTGCAGTTTTGTAAAACATCATGTGCAAAGTTTAGATCAAAATCTTTTGTTTTTCTCAAACTGATTATGGATTAATGGAATTTAGTATTTAATGCCAAACAACTAATGAACACAAACACTTAAATTATTTAATACAATTTAATAAACCTATGGGCTCATCTCTTATCAAATTACCAGTTTCTTGATTTTCATAAATGCACAGCAAGGCATTGCATACATATCTCAACTGAAATGCCAAAGGCCTTAAGGCTTCTATCCTACTCTTCTTTCTAGTTTCATTCAATGGTTTCAAAGTTAAACTGTGAACATGTTTTAAAAGTATTTCCTATCAAAAAGTAGCGGTTGTAAAAGGGAAATACATTTTCTGGAGAATGCTGAAGAAATTAGCGTCTTTCAAGGGAGATCTTGCTGTATCATTTACAAAAAGATTGGGAAAGTGGTTGCTGTGCAGACATAGAATTCTCACAAAATACGTTGCTTAAGTCCAGATTGTACTCCTTCTTTATCACCGCTTATACTGCACCCATTGTTGTATCACTACCCTCTGATATCCTGCGAATTTAAACCCAAGTCATAAAGGTGTCCAGTTGTAATATTAGACTTTTCCTTTCCCATGGATCTTTTGACTCATAAGAAACCTAATTAATTTCAACAGAAATTTATTGATTGAAACATGTATTATTAAAAAGGTGATCTGCTCTACCTCACTAATGTTAGGAAAAGTATGTTGATTTTTTAAATTTCATTAATAATGTGAGCCTTTAGACTTTGATGCAGTAGACCTATTATCTCGTTTTGTCTATTTTCCCAAGATAGTGAGCTTCAGTTTCTTCTTTCTTTAGCACTCTATGGATGTACTCTTACATAATGCGATCAAATTCAGAAAGAAACTCAACTGTATTTCGCAAATTACCATTCCTGTAATAGAAAAACTTATTTAGTGTACCTTGAAAAGCCAGACCACTTTTACTAAGTATTTTAGAAATTTCTACAATTCTTAGAAGCACCAAGTTCCAATGATTTGTTTCAGCAATAGTAATTCTTTGAGTGGCCTCATTTATAGTTTTAGAATACTTTATCCTTTGGTTCATTTCAAGCCATAATTATAGTATCTGAATGGGATTTTAGGAAATTTCATGCTCTTTTAAAATTATACCAAGGTGCTTCCGGTTTTAAAACTCTCATTTGAAAGAGAAACAACTACACAACCAAAAATTTTGCAACAGGATTAGTAAACAGGTTTTGTGAGAGCGAGTACATTATCCAGTTAGTAAAATTTGATCTCCATTGCATTGGAATTAAATTTGTAATTATGCAATGGTTAAGTGAACCATGTCTCAGAAAAAAAACTTATCTCAGCATCTTCTTAAATTCTTAGCCACAATGCTAGATCTGTATTCTAAGTCTGTAGAACGCTTTCTGTGGGCGTCAAGTTAGTCTCAACTTTTTTTTCGGTTCTTTCGTCAGGTGATGACAATCAGAGCTTCGTCAGTTGCAACTGATTTAGAAACTTTGTACACTCGTTTGTCATTATTATAATTTGCTAGTTCCTTATTTTCTTATAGTTAATGTTGGGTTCTTAGAGTTGTCATTTAGTTTTGTACAACCCTGGATATAATTTGTAATACACAAACTTGTTTTTCAATTCATTTTCTAGTCTTCTTTCCTTTGTATTGGTAGCCACACCGTTCTTTTGACTGCTAGTTATTCTGGAGAAGGCATGCATATATCTCAAAATAAACGATATAAACTATAAAAGATAGGATAATTACAGGGTGTATATGTGGACAAGGAAAAAAAGTTCCCGGATTTTTCCCGGATTTCCCGGCTAAAAATGCATTTTCTCCTGGGTGACAGTATATTTTCCCTTATCAATCCTTTGAATGGTTATGGTTTTATACATGGGCGTACAATTTACTTTAGAAAACGAAACTCGGGGAAAAAGGCACGTTTTGGAAATATCTTTGATGTGCAGCAACATGTACGCTGCGTATTTTCGTATTACGAAAGCACTGGAATTCCACCAAACACCGCATGTTACTTTCCGAATCATTGAAATCGAGATTTCGATGCGCTTTTGTAAGCCGTTCGTAGCTCATGTCACGTGACTTCGCCAGCCAATGACAGCGGATATTCAGATAATAGGGCATGTGATATAGTCAGCCAACGGCAACATCACTGTTAAGTAGCACGAACGCACAAACAGGGAAAGTTAATAGTTTAAATTAATATACATAGCAGTGTTGCTACAAGAAAAGCAAAGCTTTCGCATATAATATTGGTCTCAAGCTGCAAGAGAAGCTAAGCTTTCACATCTATTGTTGATCTTTTTTCCGCGTGTTACACTTTAAGTTATATCATACAAAGTGCCAGTACAATATTTAATAATGACATAAATGTCTGATCTTCATGGTTCGAAATTCTTCTAAATGGCTCGTCATCAAAGAGTTGATTTTTAATTGAGAGTCAAACGCTCTGTGATTTAATAAATTCATGGTACATTCTTGTACATAACTTTCGTAAAAGGATATTTACTTTGAAAGTAACGCTTTTCAAACCACTATATGCAATATTTTCCCACGAAATGTTAGATATAGGCTCGTTTCAGCAGTTGCCAGAGCGCGCAGATAACAGGCGACACCGCGGCCTTGCGCAGCTACCATGACGTAGGAAGCCGGTATGTACGTACGTGTAAGACATTGGAAGATCATACATTATGTCATAAAAGAAACAAGACATCAGTGGATACTGCAAGAGCATCGGAACTTCGTGAACCATATTAAAATGTGCACATTTAAAGTGCATACTTAAAGGGCACATTCGTATGTCCAGATTCCCAATGAAGTAGACCTCGACCTGATATTAAGCTTTTCAGTGTGGTTATTGGGATGCAAATTTTCTTGGAGCACCAGTACTGTATTATATCATGTTTGGTTCTTTATTATGGCATAATGCCACATGTGCTAGAAAATGAAAACGTGCACTTGAAATGCAGCGAACAGTTCAAACTAGCCAGTACTGTGGAATTAAACATTTCGTTTCAGGTACATTGACTGCCTTTACGGAGAAGGTTAACGAAAGTCAAATTTCGTTAGCAAACAGACAAAAATAGCTTCATTGTTCCGCAAGGCTATTAATGTTTGACTGTCGGAAAGGTCGAAATAAAATAAGACCTGAAACTTACGACATATTTCAGCCTTCCGTAATTATATGAATGTGTTTTAATTCACTTGATAGCTCCCGACCACAGATATCCGTTTTGTTTTCATTTGACGTGAGAGTAAACGAAGGAGAAACAGCAAAATCACTAAATGTAAACACGGGTCACGTGGAGACTACCCGCTATAACTCAGACTGCTCTACGCATCAGCCCCGGATCTACGACATTTGCGAACCGGGTCAATACCAAAAAAAATCGAATTTTCAAAATATGTTTATCTTGAAGCGCACATCTTTCTGAAAAGTCTGAAACATTAAACATATATATTCGAGGAAATGTAAGACATATTATTTGGTATGCCAAAGTACAGCACCACGCCTCTTCATAAAGCATTTTTCTACCACACGTACAAACTATATTCAGGAGAGCGGAAATTGAAATGTCCTGTGGTGCCTCTCCTGCTCCCAGTCGGCCGGTTTGACAGCCTGCCCCTCTTTAAAAAAATCTCGCAATTAGAGAGAACAAGAACTCTTCAGAAAACCTGAACTCTTTATTGCCTATAGTTAATAACTTGCTGTTTTGTGTAACATAAAATTAAATATAGGATATATAAAACCAAAACTGACAAGAGATAAGCAAGAAATTACACAATTCTTCAAACCTTAGCTCCTAGCATTTTTTTCTCTCTAATCTCGCTACAGCTTTACATGGCGTGCTTTCCTCTCTGCGAAAGAATCTATTACCTCATCAGAGTTCGTCAAACGTTTTGCTACATGAAAAATCAAAATATCGTTATCTAATACTGAAAAATCTGTTAATACAAATAATACCCAAGACTGGTGTGATTTCTCGATCTGATTACGTCTATTTTGTCACTGTCTGCTAGATAAAACAAAATAGGCCGACCTAATATGGCAGTAATTTTGTAACACACCAAATAAACGAGACTGTTTTGGCACAAATGGCCATTTTTATAAAACGACAGAATATAATCCAATAAGTACCAATATCAAATGCCTATTTATTAAATGCCTATTAGGCCTACTACAAGCAAAAAGCTTTTTGTTAGGGACTAGTTTCACATTTCATTCATACGCACCAGCTTCTCAAGCATGAGACCGAAAAGTAGTGTTACGAAATTTTTATATAAATTTGGAATCGTCTTATTCTTCCATAATTTGTGTGATGTCCCCGTTTCTTCTCCTTCCTCGTTCTAACAAACAATCTTGTCATCATCAATTCTGTAGCTATTTCTGCCACTGTCAAAATTTGTTCACCGATTAACTTCACTAATCCTGCCAGAATCACAGGTTTAGTTATCCCGCGATTATTTTCCGGTTAGGCGTTATTACATGTTCGAACAACACCTTTTCCGCGTTATTCCCAGAATAGAACTTACACGGCTGCTAGCCAGGGACTGTACTACTGGTCCTTACTAGTGTAGCGATCTGGACAAAAATTTTCTGTCAAAATTTCATTTTCATGGATACACCGAGAAGATAATACGTAATCTTTCTCAACTGTTATTACTGTCAGTCGTTTATTTCCATTCTGGTAGTCTGAATCTATGGATTTCGCTAGTAATTATAATAATGGTGATCTTTCGCAAACCCAATCAACCACATAATCAGACAGCGATTGGCATTCATCTGTTCGGCTTTACTCCCTCAGCTCGTATAGCCCCGTCCCCTTTTGTCTGCGGAAAGTTTATTTCTAGACGCGACGAGGATTCTCCTGATATGCATTCAAAAGTCAACTTATGATTCATTCAGAAATAAACTTAAAATATGTTCAAAAATGTTCAAAAACCAACAGGGAAGCGTTTCAAAATCATATGAATAATCGATAGGCAAATGTGCGCTGGATGCTAGGTGCTTTGTGAAACAAGTTTTTTTCCTCAAGAATATGAATTTGGCGCTCCCTTTTCCCGGTAGCATCTAGCTGGTTGCTGCGACTGCTTGCACAGCAAACAGCTACATTCCTGTTGCCAGAAGCGGGAGAATCTACTACTCAAACGTGACTCAACTGCGAATGCGCATGAGCCCGCGCGTTACTGCTAAAACAAATAGAATGTAAACAGTTGCGACTTCACGCTCATTGGAGGCAATTTGTTGTTATGAAGCACTTTGTAAAGGCTTTGACACATTTTCAACTGGCAGACGCTTGCATGAGCATTGTGTGTCGTTGTTGTATATGGCGCATTTCCTTTGCAATTTAAGTTATTTTCGTTTTTTCTCTCGTTAAAGTATTATTCTGCAGTAGCGGGATACAGTAATATCCTTTGTTAGAGTATCGGTTCTTACCAATCAAAATTACAAAAATTTAACTGAAAACTAAAACAATGACAAATTCCCAGATGAAAAAGTTACCGGGTTTTTCCCGGATCTCCCAGTTGTCGCGAGTCGTATACACCCTGGATAAAATAAAGATCTATCCTTGTTCTAAATAACCTAAAACTGCAATTAACTTAACTTCAAAATCATATACTATCAGTCAATATAAAAAGTATCTATGGTCTACACTAAACATTTTTTGTATCCTGTAAATTTAAAAAAATCGAGTGTTGTTATATATTAGATTTATAACAATAAGTATTTCAGAAAATCGTAAATAGTCATTAAAAACAATTTTAATATTCTTGATTCTGAGATTTCATTCAGTTCAATTGTTCAAATATATTATTATAAAATGCTTTTTATCAAAGCAAAAATATAAATAGTTATACCTATACCAAGCACTCAAATTTGATAAAACATTTTATTGGTTCTATAAACAGCCTTTTAGGATAAATAAAAAACTTATTTTATTTAAAAAGTTTTCATTGTTTCGATTCGGCTATCGATTCCGATAAACTAGCATCTATCAAACGAAATAATAGCTTAAATACGCATCTTCTTACCTTTCTAAAGATAGGGAAAGTGTGAGCAGGAATCGTGCTCTGAGGATTCTGTACCGTGAATGGCGCATGGCTGCCACTCACTTTATTGTGAGCTACATTACAGCTGCCGCAATGGTATCTTGAAGTGAGTGGAGAACCTTTGACATTCTCGATCACGCAGTAACGGGCCGCGCAGCGAGGGACATCACCATAATAATGAAAATGTCGATAAGTGACGTAACATAGAACATTTGCATGACTACAGTTCATAATTTATGTCTGCAGGCATGAATATATTTCTGTTAATGAGTATTTAACACATCAGTATGTTTCTCACACTTATAGCCAAAATGGCGTCGCTGAATTTAGGCGACCCAGACGAATGTCCAAATTGCCCATCTCTAGAGAGGGCCCTGCATTTAGCTATATTGACACGGAAACCTGACATGTTAGGCAAGAGCTCTACTGAATCGGTAGGCGTCTCTTCACATATAGTTCTTAGCTTCCCTCTTTATTGCTTGAAGTATCATTGACTGCCGTAAAGTCTCTACACCCTTATTTTTCGACATATACATAAAGATATAAAGAGACGTACAGCACCAAACTGATAACAATGTATTTACTTCAATATTTATGTTGATGAACGTTGAATGTCACCACTTTGCATAATGTATCTTGTTAGAAAACCATGTTTCGATAGGGTAAATATTGCATGCTTATGTAAAATGGAAGGTTTTAACCTGCATACCAAAGTGAGTACATCCGTTCCTCTCTGAGGAAGGATTTAGTCTCATACAGAACGACTGAAAACATCAGGGTATAAATGACATCAGCAAGCAGAACCTATAAACTGAACATGTGATTATATTGTATAGGTCACTGGGCTGTGCACTATCACATTTATCGTTGTAGTACATTAGGCGCTATGACTGCAGTCACAAGTAACAAGTAACGAAAGTAGTTTGAGACAACTTCACTGATGGATAATCGTAAAAGAACGGTTGATGTTCTGTTGAAAAGAGACTGATGTACAAAGTTAAATTGTCAAAATTTAGCAGGTATTTTTAATTCACAATAGGAAAGTTGCCTATTTATTTAATTCTACTCTTTCATTGACATGAATGTAACACAAATCAGCACAAAAATACAGTGACTTGAACGACTGCATGATGATCGTTTTGTAGACATCTAGTCTTCGTTGGTGAGACTTTCCGTAGAAAACTGAGAAGTAGTTACATGCATCACCTGCAAAAGGAAAGTTAAGTAGAAAGTTTTCCCGCCAGGTACGTTGTCCCAGCAACATTCAGCACACGTAAAAACAACTTAGCATATGTCAGGAAATGTTGTTGACTGCCTTCTGAGCGTAATGTTACTCGTATTCATTGCTAAACACGCGCATATTATCGAACAAAAGACACAGCTAATTAGGGTTCCCACCTGACAACAAATAAATAACGGACACAAGTTTATAAGTAAGGGATTTCACAAAAATAAGAAACATGCTCAGAAACTTTAAAAAACTGTCAACAATATGCTTAGATGAAACTTCCTGGCAGATTAAAACTGTGTGCCGGACCGAGACTCGAACTTTTTTTTTGTAACCATATATATTTATTTAAATATATTACCAACGATACATTAAAAAAAAGACATTTTATTCTATTAATCTATTATATTCCTAGTGTTGGTTAATATTACTGTCATTTTATATGTTTTCGTTTTTATATTTTCCTTTTTCGTTTTTCTCTTATTGTTGTTCCTTAAACCCTTTTACATGGCCATTTGTCGTCTTTTTTTTCTTTTTTTTTTTTGAGGGGGTAGACATTGCAGGACAGGCATAACAGTTTATATTTGGCATCGATGCATTGATTCTGAGTTTATGTTTCTGTATGTGATGCACTTGTGATGCCACAGGCACATTGTGTATTCTGGGTTGATCTCTTCCTCTAGTTACACTGTTAAGTGGGACAGTATGAGGGAAACGTCACCATGATAGGTGGAGCAGAAGTGGAAGAAACTTTTTTTTTACATATACTACAGAATATACCTTAATTGAAGAAGAGAGAAAATTTTGTCATATTACATAAGAGAAGCAGAAAGGATAGTGTGAGTAATCAATAGAATTGTATAGGCACAAAGTAAAGGAAATCGTTTAAAAAAATATCTAATAATAATAATGAGTAGTTGGCACTTTCCACTAAGTAATGCTTGTTTCCTATTCAGTATAGTACAAATAATGGAAGAAAAGTTAATTAAAAAAAACTGGTACTACTACTGGTACTACTACTGTGCATACTTTTGACACTGTTTCGGCTGCGAGCATGACAGATGTTTGGTGAGAAGCACTTTGTATCACTGATTTCACTAAGAAGAAACACTTTATACTACTATACTTCACTATTTGATGCGAGAAGAGAAAGCACTTTATCTTTTGTGTTGCACTTGTTCGCTATCACTGCACACGTTATTCTTGTGGTGAGTGTGGTGGGGTATAAACTGGCAGGGGGCGGTGCTGAGGGTCATAGGCGGGGAAGGACTCTGGCGATTGCTGTCTGCAGTGGAATCTGCAGGAAGTTTTTGAAGTTCTTGTGGTATCGCCTGTGCTGCTGGGCTGTCTTGTTCTCCTCCCAAAGGTCCATCAGGAAGGCCAGCTGGTCGGTCTGCCTCCGCGCTACGATGGCGTGTGCCGTCATCGCGAGGATCCAGAGAGTCGCCAGTCGCTTGGACCGTGGAAATGGGTTGCAGTCTGGGGCGGTGATTGCTTCCACTGTGATGCTCCACGGCGCCGTTCTGTTGATGTGGGCCACCATCTGCTGGCACGCTTCCCAGATGTTGATGGCATTCCCGCACGTGAATCGGTGCTCGAAGGTGTCGGTCATGCCACATACGTCACACTTATCACTCGCGACGAGTTTTATCTCCGCCAGTCTTTGGTTGGTTGGTACCGTTCTGATAATTATTTTGTACCATGTCTCCTTCGCATGTTTAGGCAACACGTTTTCCGAGACGTTCCCCCCGGGACCTTACCCTTTCGCGGGCAAGTGCTCTACCAACTGAGGCATCCAAGCACGACTCACGCCCCGTCCTCACAGCTTTACTTCTGCCAGTACCCCGCCTCCTACCTTCCAAACTTTACAGAAGCTCTCCTGCGAACCTTGCAGAACTAGCACACCTGAAAGAAAGGATATTGCGGAGACATGGCTTTGCCACAGCCTGGGGGATGTTTCCAGAATGAGATTTTCACGCTGCAGTGGAGTGTGTGCTGATATGAAACTTCCTGGCAGATTAAAACTGTGTGCCGGACCGAGACTCCAACTGTGAGGACGGGGCGTGAGTCGTGCTTGGGTAACTCAGTTGGTAGAGCACTTGCCCGCGAAAGGCAAAGGTCCCGAGTTCGAGTCTCGGTCCGGCACACAGTTTTAATCTGACAGGAAGTTTCATATCAGCGCACACTCCGCTGAAGAGTGAAAATCTCATTCTGGAATATGCTTAGATATTCACCAAAAAAGTTATAGGTTTTACATCATAATTTTATCAGTATAATGTAACAAAATAATAACGGAAAATTTATCTTAAGGGGACTTGTACATGAGTAACTGTCAAAAAATTGATTTTTTAAATTTTTGTCTTGAAAATTCCCTGTAGTTTTCTGAACGAGAAAAAGTTTACTTCCAGTAAAATGTACCACAGAAAGTAACAAAATTAAAGGACTTTATAAGTGGCTGCACGCACCACGACGACCCCATAGCACAGTCAGCTGTGTTAAAAATAAAGTTATGCTCTCATTTGTTTCGTTTTTGTGACTTTTTAGTCCCTTAAGTAGGCTAAGGTGCGAAAGCTTAAAGTTGCTTATCTTACGTTTATACAGAGCTTAGTCATTGTTTGCTGTTATTTTGGAGTGAATATTTTGTTTACGGTAAAGTAATTGTGTGTGTGAGTTTCTTATTATGTGTGTGAGTTTTTTTATTCCACATTAAAGCAATGGGAAGAATTAAGAAGTTCGGTGATAAACAACGTAAATTTTATGGAAATAGGTTCACCAAACGGATTAACTCTGCTAATACCGAAATACAACATGATATGACAATTGAATCAGCTTCAACTACTCCAAGTGCTTCGAAACTAAAACTGAAATATTTGGACAATAGGTTTGCCAGTATTAATGCTGATAATATAAAGACGCCAACTATTGATTCAGGTTGTGTTATTGTTGAACTCTCTTTCTATCTGAACTAATAATAACTAAAAAGAGTGGTGTGAAGGTAGTTGAGGAGATAGTGGACGTGGTCGGCTCACAGACGAAGAAATAGACATGTTGCAGTATTATTATGGAAAAGCTATAAAACAAAATAAAAATGATTTTTGGAGAATGAAAAAGACAGTATGGGCTACCTTCTTCCATAAATCCTCCACTGATGAAATCCCATGTCATGCACTCCGCCCACTTGGCAGTGATTCATGGTGTGGCTATCAGAGGGCTGTTACTGAAGGTGAGACCTACAGCCATAAACATTCTTTGCCATTTGCTATAATGGAAGTTACAAAACCTAACATAGGAATCTTAGTGTCACAAGGTTATTAGAGAAATGTTTACATTCTAGGACTCAAAATCCAAATGAAAGTTTCAACAATTGTATATGGGAACAGATACCAAAAACTGTTCTAGTAGGAGTAAGTACTTTGAAAATAGGTGTGCTAGATACTGTTCTATGTTTCAATGATGGTGCAGTGTCAAGGCTTAATGTTATAGAATTGATGGGAGTGCCTGTTGGACTAAATACGGAGCTCAAATACCCATTGACTCAAGGAAACTCTTTGAAGGAGATAAATCAGTGTTGGAAGCCACCAAAGAAGCAAGAATAAGAAGACGTGTGAAAAAGAGTAGGGAGGAAGAACAACACAGGGAACAAGATGAATATGAACCTGGGATGCATTTGTTTAACAGAAAAAGTAAGTTTTCCCTTTAATTTAAATTTCCCAAAAGTTAAATTATTTCATGTTCTGATACACTATAACTAAGAACTATTAAAGACAGACAGCCGAAATTTTGTATACTGTCTTAAAACATGCTTAACTTAGAAGTAGACTACTCTTGTGACTTAACTTTGAAAACAAAATGCTTCTTTGAAAAAAATTCTTTATTCATTTCCAAAATTTTTGATAATCATACTTATTATTTTTTTGTGCCACAATTTATGACAGCACCATCTTTTCAATAGTCTGCTTTAAAGGTAACAGTACAAAGAACCTGCAGGAAAAAAATAAACCTTCTACTTTGTTTGTATTTTGAGTGATGTGTACCTACGAAACACATAAATAATTAGCATGGTTTATTTCAATTGCAACAAAAAAATACAATTAAAAAAAGTGTGAGAGCTAAAGCTGTAGTTCCCGAAAGATGTCTGAAAAGACGTTAAGCATTACATGGGCTTACAAATTTTATTCTCTGCGTAACACTGTTTAGGAAACAATTTTTTCAAGGTTTCCCCTGGTATTCGCAGACTAGTCCCCTTTCAAACATCTGTTTTTTTTTTTCCTCATGTGGTTAACTATGAGTTGATAAATGTCTCCAAGAGTATAACGTTTCAGGTTTAGCTGCTTCCAAGAGTGCAACATCATTTTTCTGCACATTGTAGAATTCTTTGCGAATTTTTCAGCACATAGTAGACTTCTTTGCGAGACATACTATTATTAAGTCTAAACATAATCTCACTCTTAATAACAATCCATTTTTCTACCAAATTTTGTTCACATCCACAAATATCACGTAAATCACCTTTAGAGATGCTAAACTCTTGGTATAATTCTTCTATAATGAGATCATTTGTCAGATGAGACTGTTCCACTACTCGTTCCAACAATCATGAAATTGTATTTTACTTTTCCAGTTAATTATTAGTAGGGTTTTGGCAACGTTACATGCAGAAAAATCATAAGCAACTGAGAGGTACTGAGTGGTTTTAATGGTTTTAGCATAGAACTGCACGAAATTTTTTTCCATTTCATTTCTGTCAGACTTATTCTTGTTTCTAACTGAGACTCCAAAAAAATTCTCTTCTCTGTTCAGATTTTTGCTTTAATGCTGACATTCATTTATATGCTTCAACAATGGGGGTAAAGATCTTTTTCCAAGATCTCAAAAAATTCAACAAAATTTTTTTGCAATCTTTCTGAAGTAAAAGAAATACACTTCTACTGTTCCATCCTTCGTATCATTTTCAGAATCGAAATGTTTCTGCGAAATTGCAGGGCATTCCTTTCCAAGTTATTTGAAATAACTTTTAACAACCCATTTATGAAGTAATCTATGAAGGCAGTATCGAAAGAAAGCCAGAAAATCGGTATATGCCTTACAGTCCCTCTCCATTCAACACCCACAGACTCATATTACCCTTTCAGCTCTTCTCTTTTCTCAGCAGATACAGAGAAATGGCTATACAGTTTCACAACAAGAGATTCCACATTAACATCTAGACAGCACATTCCGTTGTATTATGCACGATATGTACACAACTACTAAGTGCCAAAATTTATCCGTTTGTACATTTAAGAAAGTCAAAAACAGATATCTGACTGCAGAATATGAAGACGGACATGCTTAATCTAGTCTTAATCTATATTTGTAATATTTTCATGAATATAATGAGCAGAAGCATTAATGCTTTTGTAAAAGTCAAATAATTTACTTTCTGTCCTATTTTCTACTGAGAAATATCTTACGCATAACGGAAACTTTTTATGATTATCTTCATTAATGGTATCACTTGCAATCGAAAAGTAAGAGTTCTTCATGCTTCAGTACTTTCCAAATACCTGTGATACATTTGAGGGATAGCACATTTATAATCAAGCTTACCGATTTGGATCTACCACATGAAACCTCTTTGCACTTTTAGAATCGTTACATACATCAATCATTAACTTTATTGTTACAATTCAAGCTTGAATAGTTCAGATTATGTTTGCTAGTCTGAAACACAGGGGCTAATCCTACAGCAGAAGTGAGATTACTTTCAGGCACTTTAGTCTGCGAAGAATATGTCCTTTTTCTTTAGATTGATGTTATGTACGCAGGTTAAGTTTATTCCTTCAATCCTAGAGTGCTGCTTCAAATCTGATTCACCTTCATGAGTGATGGATATAATTCTGTTGCATATCGTGCACGTTGTTTGAACTTACTGCCATGCAGAAACTTTACCCAAGTAAAAGATGCCTCCCAAGGCGTCTGATGACAAGTCATTCATTTGCACTTCTTCATTTTTGGTGAAATCGAAACGCTTTCAGTTTCGTAAAAATCACACATATTATACGTAAGTCGAACAATATTCGACTGCTGTTTAATCAAAAACACTTCAAATGAGGCGATTTTATTTCGTTCCATAGGTTTAGGTATTCATCTACAGACTTCATAATAGTATTAAACAGTATGAGCAGTCTGCAAAATACTGAATAGGTCGCTGAGGAAAATAGCACTGACTGGAAGCACCTGACTTTATTATTTCAGCACTATGCGTTTCGGACATTGCCATCATTTGATATCCTGGAACATCACGTTGCACATCGATGCAAATCTTACATATCCTATTAGTAACGATCGTAAGCTGGTCTCCTCAAGATCCTTACTGCTACAATGTGCAACTTTTGTATCTTTGGGCGACATGATGTACCAGGATTACTGATGATGGCCATTTCGCAACGCGTAAATCTGGAATTATCGAATCAGCTTGCATCCATTTTCCTCAGAGACCTATTCTGCAGATTCTCTATATTTTTTTCAACATGGTTGCATATCCCCTTCGTGACTTTATGTCGTAGCTATGTTAGTATTAAACAGAATGCTGTGATTTGCCAGTTGACAGTACTACCAACTTACATGCCACCTTTCATACAAATCCTGTGTTTAGCTAATTTAAGTAACAAAGGCATATAAAACGAGATAAAAATATCTGTCCTAAAATATGGGGCATCCTGTAAAAAAGGGGACGGGTGACAACCTTACACGCAACGCCCACTAAAATTAGTTTAAAACGCACAGTTTCTAGATGTACTTGTACATGCATTTACCATAAGGCACCATATGACGCATAACACTCTGTACTTTTATTAATCATTCCATTTCCTTTGAGGTCAAGGAGCATTTCCGTAATACGCGCATGTTTGTTGAGGAATAATTCCACATGTGCACAATAGGTATTGTTAAAAGTGCTAGAACGATAACTAGCGCCAGACTTTTCTCTCGAGAAGATCTCCTAGGATCGCGCTCATGGAATTAAGTCTACCAGGTAATGACTCTCCAAAGATCTGCATGATAAGAAATATCGGACCTAGCCTCCGAATTTGCCAAGTAAATATTGAAGTACTAAGCAGACCAAAAAGTGAAAATCTGTCTTGAACTGGACCTGAGTGGGACATCGATATGATTGCTCCGCAAGAGACTCACGTAGACAGTATGTCTGATCTTAAGGCAAGAGGCAGAATACCAGGATATGAGATACTAGGTGCTACATACCATCATGCACACATTTGTGCCACTTATATTCGCAGCAATATAAGAAATCCTCTGGCGCTGACAATGGAATTCATAGTGTCACTACGTAAGTAAAAGAGATTTCAGTAGTTAACGTTTACAAGCCTCCAATCGCCCAGTGGCCTCATGAGGTACTATCCACGCTTCCCCACCCATATCTCTAAGTGCCCACCTCAGTCTCTAAGTGGGACATTTCACCAGTCATCATACTATGTGTTAATATAACACCTATGACCTGAATGGCTTTGTGCGCATATACACTCCTGAAAATGGAAAAAAGAACACATTGACACCGGTGTGTCAGACCCACCATACTTGCTCCGGACACTGCGAGAGGGCTGTACAAGCAATGATCACACGCACGGCACAGCGGACACACCAGGAACCGCGGTGTTGGCCGTCGAATGGCGCTAGCTGCGCAGCATTTGTGCACCGCCGCCGTCAGTGTCAGCCAGTTTGCCGTTGCATACGGAGCTCCATCGCAGTATTTAACACTGGTAGCATGCCGCGACAGCGTGGACGTGAACCGTATGTGCAGTTGACGGACTTTGACCGAGGGCGTATAGTGGGCATGCGGGATGCCGGGTGGACGTACCGCCGAATTGCTCAACACGTGGGGCGTGAGGTCTCCACAGTACATCGATGTTGTCGCCAGTGGTCGGCGGAAGGTGCACGTGCCCGTCGACCTGGGACCGGACCGCAGCGACGCACGGATGCACGCCAAGACCGTAGGATCCTACGCAGTGCCGTAGGGGACCGCACCGCCACTTCCCAGCAAATTAGGGACACTGTTGCTCCTGGGGTATCGGCGAGGACCATTCGCAACCGTCTCCATGAAGCTGGGCTACGGTCCCGCACACCGTTAGGCCGTCTTCCGCTCACGCCCCAACATCGTGCAGCCCACCCCCAGTGGTGTCGCGACAGGCGTGAATGGAGGGACGAATGGAGACGTTTCGTCTTCAGCGATGAGAGTCGCTTCTGCCTTGGTGCCAATGATGGTCGTATGCGTGTTTGGCGCCGTGCAGGTGAGCGCCACAATCAGGACTGCATACGACCGAGGCACACAGGGCCAACACCCGGCATCATGGTGTGGGGAGCGATCTCCTACACTGGCCGTACACCACTGGTGATCGTCGAGGGGACGCTGAATAGTGCACGGTACATCCAAACCGTCATCGAACCCATCGTTCTACCATTCCTAGACCGGCAAGGGAACTTGCTGTTCCAAGAGGACAATGCACGTCCGCATGTATCCCGTGCCACCCAACGTGCTCTAGAAGGTGTAAGTCAACTACCCTGGCCAGCAAGATCTCCGGATCTATCCCCCATTGAGCATGTTTGGGACTGGATGAAGCGTCGTCTCACGCGGTCTGCACGTCCAGCACGAACGCTGGTCCAACTGAGGCGCCAGGTGGAAATGGCATGGCAAGCCGTTCCACAGGACTACATCCAGCATCTCTACGATCGTCTCCATGGGAGAATAGCAGCCTGCATTGCTGCGAAAGGTGGATATACACTGTACTAGTGCCGACATTGTGCATGCTCTGTTGCCTGTGTCTATGTGCCTGTGGTTTGTCAGTGTGATCATGTGATGTATCTGACCCCAGGAATGTGTCAATAAAGTTTCCCCTTCCTGGGACAATGAATTCACGGTGTTCTTATTTCAATTTCCAGGAGTGTAGACTGGATGGAGGAAAACAGTCTACGTCTCGAATTTGATGGAAACGATGAAGGAACTTTCAGATCAAAAGCGTGGGGTGGAGACTCTACTCCTCAAGCTAAAATCAAATCAGCGAAGCAGTAAGCATATCCAGAATGGTCCTATTAGTGTTCCCACGCAGTCAGCACACCCAATTATGTGTGAAATAGGCATGCAAGTCCCATTGATCCGGTGCATCCCAAGACCTAGACGAAATTTTCAAAAGACAAATTGGGAACAGTTTTCCTGATAACCTGACAAGATTGTAAGATGGATCCCAGAAATATGTAAAAATGACAACAGATTCGTAGGTGTAGTGATTGCAACAGCAAAAAGTAAATGCCATGAAGGTACCGCAAAGAATACATTCTGGGACGGAACAAGTCTGTAAAGAACCTTTCGAAACCTACATAAGGAATGGTGATCCGGATGTAGCTGAAACTGCTACAGAGACTGGATGAAGCACAATGAAACAAATAGATTAAGACAACTACTAACATGGGTTTTAAGAAATCTAGCAGGCACAGTTGGACGGCGAGGGGGGGGGGGGGGGAGGAGGGCAACCACCAGTCAACATAATTTATCCTTTATCACCAGGCCAGACAGCAAGCAGTATTATATCAATATTTAGAGAACCACGAGACAAATATCACACATACAAGTAAAAAGGAAATATAGAAATACATAACAAGCAACACCACAGGAAACTGAGTACTCTCAGAGCTGAAGAAGCAGAAGTGACTCGCAGCGATGTTAAAATGGGTAAGCCACCTGTTTTGGTGGGATGCACCCTGAATTCCTGACTCGGTTTGGGAAGGAAACGAAGAAATAACTGACCAAATTTTACTTTCACATGCTAACGTAGGGCTATCTGCCAAAATATTTTTAAATTAATTAAGTAATTGCAGTGCTGAAATCATACAAAGCATCGGTTAAAGTGGAAGCTACCTCCTGATAGCTAGCCTTCTTTCAGCTGCTGCTACAAACGCCTTAAAAGACTACTTTGAACAGGATGGGTCCACGAACCATAGAAGTTATCTCACCAGAACAGGCAGGTTTCAGATAAAATGAGAGTTGTACAGACTAGGTTTGAGCCGGACCACATACACTGAGGCAGGTTTCCAAGAACAAAATAAAGACAGCTGTAGCTTTCATAGATGTAACAGCTGCCCATAAGACTGTATGGAAAGAAGGGCTTCTACACAATGTGATAAAAGTAATCCCCTGCTGAATCACTCTGATCCAAAATGCATTTGGATAGATGCTTCCAGGTCATACAGGTTGATAGCACAAGTAAACAGAGGAAACTGAATAACGAACTGCCTCAAGAATCAATGTTAGTTCCGTTGCTTCTTAACCTCTACATCTCTGACCTGCTTGGAACCACGTGAAGGAAGTTCAGTTATGCTTATGATATGGCTCTGGCTATCCAAAGGAAACAGAAGAAGCTGAAAACATTATTACTGCTGATCTAAATAAAATACAGGAGTATTTTACTAAATGAAGGATAATAATAAGTCTCACGAGGACTGTGGTCAGCTGTTTTCATTGAACAAAATGGCAGGAAATGCGCTGAAGGTTCATATAAATAACACTGAACTCACCTGTCAGCATTATCTAAAGTACTTGGGAGTTAGGACCTTATCCTCCAATAGACATCTCGAAAATGCATCTGCAAAATAAGTCAACGCAACAATCTCATTCAGAGGCCCTGCAGCACTAACTGGGGAGCGTCAGCATATACTCTATGAACTCTCTACTTGACATAGTGGTCTCTGCAGCTGAGTACTATGCACCAAAGTTATTAGTCGGCAAGCATGTAAAGAAGTTGGGCACCATCTCAATGCTGTTATGAGTATTACAACTGTATGTATAAAGACTGCCTCACTACATTGGTTCCCAACACTTAGCCATGTACCCTCATCTTGCCTGTGGAGATAGAAAGCTCTGGTGAAGGAATATCCGTGGGTAATGAATAATCCTCTGCTTTTCACCCACGACGATGCCTCAATTCTGAAAACAACTCGACTTCGCTCTAGACACTCCTCTCTGAGAGTGGGCAAACAACTGGTAGCTACTAACTTCAGCAGGCATACTAAATGTCATAGGTCCTCCCCCGAAGAATAGTGACCATATTAGTCCAGTAGAAAAACCTAAGGGCTTTGAACTTTCATGAGAGATATGGGAAAGCCTAAACAGACTCTGAACGGCACATGGAACATGCGCACGCGATCTTCACAAGTGGGGAAATCTACCCAGCCCTAGCTGTGAGTGTCGGGTTCCAAGTCAAACAGTCCAACACGTCAGCCAGGACCGTGAACTAAGAGGCTATTAGGATAGCCTGACTGACTTCTTCAAAGCCACAACGTCCTTCCTCGAATGGGTATCCAATCTAGATTTCAGAATATGAAGATATAAGTTACGCAATTTGTCCGTTGTTATATTATGTTCTCTTTATTGTCTTATTTTGTTCTGTATTTTATCTCATTTTATCTTGTTTTATTCTGTATCCTTCAATGATGTACTTTATCATTGATCACATAACCAGGATAAACCATATATGCATTACCATACGCTAAGTAAGTACAATCTAACCTACTGGTAACAAATCTACCAGCATTCCTCTGAATTTCTTCGATGTCTCTATTTAATCGGAGCTAGTGGAATCCAGAACACTCGATCAGTACTGAAGATTGCATCGCACAAATATTCTGTCTTCAGTCTCTTTTACAGATGAGCTATATTTTTCCTGGAATTCACCTAATAAACCGAAATCCAATAATCGTCTTCCCTACAAACGACTTTATGTCTCCATTCAGTTTCATGTAACTTTGCAAAGTTATGCCTACATGTTTAATCGACGTGACAGTGTAAAGCAGCACAGCAATAATACACTACTCCAACATTGCCTGATTATTTTCCTACTCACGTGCATTAACTTACATACGCTCAGAGCAAGCTGCTATTCATCACACAAAATATAAATTCTGTCTAAGTCATTCTGTATCGTCCTACAGTCACTCATCTTACCCACTCATCTATGATACTTAATCGTATACTATGGCGTCATGAGCAAATATTTCCAGATTAATACTCACCCAATCTGTCATATTGTTTGTGTGTATACAGGACAAGAGCGATCCTATCACACCCTTGTCTCTGATGAAGGCACGCCACTCAGGACAACGAACTCAGTTCTATCACTTAAAATGTCTTTGAGCCACTCACATCTGAGAACCCACTCCGTATGCTCGGATCTACATTAATCGTCTGCAGTGGGGCACTGTGATAACTGCTTTCCAGAAATCTAGGAATATGGAATATGCCTGTTGCCCATCATCCACGGTTCATAAGATACTGTGTGAGTAAAAGAAAAGCTGGGTTTTGCACGAGTAATATTTTCTAAATCTGTGCTGCTTTGTACACAGAAGCTTTTCTGTCTGAAGCAAACTTATTATATTCGAACTTACAATACTGTTGCGCTGCAGAAAGATATCCAGGGCAGTTGCAAAATTATCTTAAAGTTTCATCCAGCCAGTGCTACGCCAAGTCAACCCAGGCCAGGACGCTGTGTAGCAGTCAGAGTGATAAACAGGCAGAGAGGCAATACTGCAAACAATCTGAAGCAGTGGAAGCAACTGTTGTGACATCGAGGTGCGCCGAAGAATGCTTATTGAGTCCAGAAAACGGAACACATGCTGTCATTTTTGGAAAGACATATCGTCATTGCCTGACACGGACAGCAGTAAATACTCAGGCTTCCAGTCCGATGTGCTATTCAGTTGCAGTGGGCCAGCTGTGATGCAGACTCTGTGAAGTGCTGCCTACCGTTCGCCTTTGTGTTTGCTGCCCAGCTGGCCTGCCGACGCTGGTCGCAGTGAGCTGCCAAAATCTCATCCACTGATGTGAAGTCTTGGTTTACTGAGAGCTGTTTGGTGCACTGTCAGCCTATCGCTGATTCTGGGAGGCATGTTGAACGTTGCTGCCCCTGACTTGCATCTGTCAGCAGACGACGGCATCCGTAGGCTACCTTTGGTGGTGAGGCCATGATGTCACTCTGCACTACCATCTAAATCCTGTGCAGACCTGCTGGAGTTTACTCTGTCACACCCCTTCGATGTCGACAAGGGTGTTCTAGTAAGAAGCAGTCGACCGTCTGGTGGTCAACGTCGCTGTATGAGGTGCACCTGCTGCCCTGCAGAGCGCCATGGTGCTGTGCAAGCAGCCTTGATGGAGACAACCGCTTCAAGGATCTGCTGACACGGCCGAGTCAGCGCATTGCAAGGTTGGATGCTGTGTCCATCACCTTTGGTATGGCTGTGGAGAAGATAATTCAGTTGTAACACGTACATCAAATTAATGTATGTTTGCTCATGCTATTTCATGAGCACACAGAGCGCCAACTGTCCTTCACTACCACAGTCCACACTTCACCATCCTGCAACTGTAATGGTCTCAGCCCACGTCCTTACAATATTCCATGGAATAATGCAGCAGACTTATTTTAAGGATGCGCTCTGTAATTTTCAGGTCTGTTCTTTTACTCTTCTTATACGAGGGAGTCACCTGCACTTTGTTCCAGCTGTTTTGGACTTGCTGCTGGCCAAGAGAATCGCGACAAATGCAAGCTAAGTAAGGTGTCAATGTCGAAGAGTACTTTCTATAAAGCCAAATTGTGATTCCGTCTAGACCTGGCGTCTTAGTTGTTTTCAACTCTTTGAACTGTTTCGCAATGCCAAGGATGTCCATTCTTAAGTCCTCCATACAGGAGTCTGTGCGAGAGACGAATGATGGTATGGTTGTGCGATCCTTCTGCGTGAACGATTTTTGAAGTGCGGAATTTAAAACTTCAGCTTTTTCTTTTTCTGCCTTCTATAGCCGCACCAGACTGATTGACGAGTGACTAAAGAAGCTTTCGATCCATTTAGCGAATTTTCGTAGGACCAGAATTTTCTCGGGTTCTCGGGAAGATCTTTTGCTAACATACGACACTATAATTTGTTTGCTTCACGCGTCGATCTTTTTATACACTACTAATTTTTGCCTGTCGACGTTTTTAGGTTTTTTTTTTAAACCGAGAGAGCGACAATCTCCGTTTTCTAGGCACTTTACGGTTTTCATTAATTAGTTACATGTACTATAGATAAGTTCAACGATACTTTTATCGAATTGTGAAACGAGTCAGTTTACAGGATATGTAAACGCTACCAGAGTTAACATAAACGAACACATTATTATTTTATTTCTACTCATGCAACTTCACATTAAACAAGTAAGATATTTTTTTGCTCGCTACCTGTTTTAAGTAGACATTCGTCAATGGAACAGGAGGAGTTGTGCAGGAGAAATGATTTTAATTTAGATTTAAAACTTGCTTTGCTACCTGTCAGACATTTTATGTTTTGGGTAAATGATCGAAGATTTTTTGTTGCTGCAGACTGAACTCCTATCTGAGCCGTTGACAGCTTTAATAATGGTTAATAAAGGTCATTTTTTCGTCTAATATTGCAGGTATGAACATCACTGTTCTTCTCAAATCTTGATGGGTGATTTATAACGAATTTCATTAGTGGATGTATGTATTGTGATGGCGCTTTTAAAATGCCTGTCTCATTGAAGACTTACCTCTCATGACGTCTGCAGGTGATCACCACATATTATTCTTATTGCTCACTTTTGTGCAATCAACACATTCTTTCTAGGCGATGCGTTACCTCCGAAAATTGTTCAATAAGACATTATTGAGTGGAAATATGCAGAATATGTCAAGAGGTTGATCCGTTTGTTTCCGAGATTGGCACTTATACAAAGAGTAAAGGTAACTGAACTTAAGTGTTTCAGAAGCTCATTAATATCCTTCTTCCAGTTCACGTTTTATGTACAACCAGAAACTTTGAGCATTCTGCCCTATTTACTGATTCCAGCTCATGCGGTACATCAATTAGTATGATTCTGTTTGTTGCTAGGAACTGAATACAGGGCGTTGTTTTTCAAAATTTGGGTAGAGTCATTTTCTGAAAACCAGTTTATAATTCTTTGGAAAATATCACTTACCATTACTTCTGTCACTTTCTCTATAATGGGGCTTATTGTAGCACTGGTACTATCTGAAAAAAGTACCAGCTCTGCCTGTTGAACGTTAAGTGGAAGGTCATTCATATATAAAGGAACAGGCATGGATTCAAAATTGAAGTCTGTGGGATTCCCTTTGTGATTTCTTCACAGTCGCTAGAATTTTCTGCCCTTCTGACATTGTTTGAATTATTCACTAAAACCTTTTCAATTCTATTTGTTACATATGATTCAAACCAGCTCTGTGTAAAGCCATTAGCTCCATAAAACCAAGAGTTGCATGGCACTCTTTGCTGGCCTGTTGACACTATTAAACTTCTCAGCAAACAACTGACCACAGCGTTTCCACAACTTTAATATTGTCATGTAACTCTCTACAATGAACATCCACTGCTTCACTGTCAGTCCCATCGCCCTCCTTGCACTGCTCCACTCACACTGACACAGCCCACACTATGCTATGAACCAATGTTGACTACGTGGCGGGCATGCATGTGATGTGCACATCATAGGGTGTGGTTGTATGCATACGTTCACATCCAATCGTGTCCACTCATCTAGGACACTTTTATTTGCCTGTCCATACATATTATAATGTTGTTGCCTGGAGGCATTATGCATTAGGCATTAGGCATATGCTTTAGGCATTTGGCATTAGGTGTATGTATCATAATGCTGGTGTGTGTGTGTGTCTGTGTTTGTGGAACAACTCCTTCCATGTCCCATTACAGCTGCATTCTCCTGATGCATATGCACACCCAACTAAAATATAACACTTATAATACATATATTGTCTATGTTATCTCCACCTAGCTGTTAACTACTTATAATTAAAATTGTATGCAGACAGAACACAGTTTATAACCTTTCCTTGGTCATGATTCACAGCACTTCTACACCAGAAGCTTTCATTTGTCCTTATTGCTGCTGAATGACAATAGTGTGGCACATGGTTGGTTGAGAGAGGATTAAAGGGACCAAACTGCAGAGGTCATCGGTCGCACATGGTTGGTGATGGTCAGTGATCAGTGTAGGCACTGGCTGTTAGCTGTTAGGCGTTATGTATCATGTGTTACTATAGCCATTATTAGGTGTCAGGTGTTAGATGTTTGGTGTTACTGGTTGGAAATCTAGGGGAATGTTGACACCCTGGGGGAATGGTGACCACAAAAAGGGTGGAATGGTGTCCATCCAAAGAGGCAATGGAAGACTGCTTGTGAGAAAACAATAATGATTACTTTGGATGAGAGAGAAATGATTACTTTTAGTGAGAGAGGTATTTAAGGAGTATAGTATTTGACATATTAAATACAGAGATAAATGTGTGTATATGTATATAAAGCATATCTTTGACATTGGAGTCATTGTAATGTTACACCACAGGTACTGACCTTGGATTCACTTTAATATTAAACCAGAGATACATGACTTTCACAGAACTAATGGCTATACCTTACACTTTCAACTGAGGGTTTGTTAATTCTTTTTACTGCATATCTGGAGCACCATTTTAATACTGTGCTCTGACTAGTTATTTTCTTTTTAATTTTCAACTAACACACAGAACTGTGCGGCTGGTCCCAGCGGAGGTTCGAGTCCTCCCTCGAGCATGGGTGTGTGTGGTTGACCTTAGGATAATTTAGGTTAAGTAGTGTGTAAGGTTAGGGACTGATGACCTTAGCAGTTAAGTACCATAAGGCTTCACACATGTGTGTGAACACACAGAACTGAGATGTTTACCCAGTCTTGGATTTTTTTAATACTGCAATATGACTTGTGGTAGGCGATGTTGTGCCACTTCAGGCACTGGCATTGTGTTTCCAGTTTGATGCGATGAACCCATGTTTCATTGCCTGTGACGATGTTCGACAAAAATGTGTCACGATCAACTTCATAATGTGCAACCAATTCGTTTTCTGTTAGGCTGAGAGGAATCCAGTGGTCACACCTTTGAGTACTGCGACTGGTGGACGAGTGTGTCAGCACTACGAACAGTTGTGCAGCGAGGAGTTCGAGTGTGATGCGTCGATAGCCTTGAATGAGAGTGTCCGCACGTTCCAACATCGCAGGAGTCACAGCTGTGTGTGGCCACAGGAGATTGGGCAGGTTTGCGCGACCTTGTTCTGATGATGACAGATGAGTCGCCCAATGACTCACCAAGCGTTTGTTCACTGCCATGTCTCTGTAGACATTCTACAAGATTAGGGAGACCAGACGTCCGGATTAATCCAGACATGTCCTCCTTTTTAGCTCTTTGTCCGCGGTCCGGGCGGATTTTTACAGTGTCCGGCTTTTTCGCAAAGTTGAGAGTAATACAGTTAAATTTACAATTCGTCCCATTCTATTGCTGTTTTCTTAAATACTTTAACTATTGGCACAGCCTTCGTGATAAACATGCACGAATGTGATGTTAGTAGGTGGCACCAGGATCGTCAATGTTATCGTTGATCTACCTATAAGTGATGAAAATATTGATTATTTAAAATTTTCGTTTCGTATCTTCGCTTTGTATTGGATGGCTTCCTATAGTGCACGTGTGATCTGTGAGTGTAATTTTTAACCGAGTGAGTTACGTAAAATATTTGGCTATGCCTAAACAAAAGGGTACATGTTCTGATGTCCTTTCCTGCAAATATCCGGCTTTAAGAAAGGGAGAAATGAATTTAAAGCGGAATGTAAGATATGTGGAGCTGGAACGTACGTCTTAGTGGCCAGTAAAGGTAAGAAATAACTCGACAGATTAACTGTCATGGTTTTATTTCATTGTTTCATAGTCATTCAATTTATTTGTATTCGGAAGGTTAAAGTGCAGTTTACACGTCGTCAGCTGCTGCTTGAATTGTAGATGTTGGTAGCGGTGCGTCGAATGAAGGGAGGTGAATGGTCTTACGTTTTTCGCTTTGTAAACAATTCCGTGTTGTTGAGATAACAAAACAATTGACGCCACACTGTCACCACAATCAATGTTTTAAATTTTTTTTATATTGCTCAGTTAACCACCACCTGACCACCAGTAACACTTAACTGCTAGTTTTACAGGTAATTCCCGGCAGTCACGTGAGTTGTCCAAAGCTGACGAGCGGTATCCTCATCTGTAGTTGACCCGTTTGATGTGTCCTCTTTTTTCTTCCTTTGTCCTCCTTTTTGAAGCTGTTTGTCCTACTTTTTAAACAATTGCATCGGGTCACCTATGCAAGATTCTATGAATGTGGGCGATGCTTTGGTTTCCCGCCAAAAGAAACTCAATGACAGCTTTGTGTTCGAAACGCAACTCCGTTACAGACGCCATTTTGAAGGCTACGTATACCACCGCCACCTATCGGAACCTCAGGAAACTATGGGGCCCGAAGTGGGAGTATTCCACGATGCCCCGCAATAAAAACCGTATTTTTTCAACCGAAATCGGCCGAAAAAGAAATGTGTTGCATTGTTTACTGAACGCCCCCCGTCCTGCTACTGCTGCTGCTGGTACCTCCACATCGTCGGGCTCCTCCTGGTCCTCGGTGGACGGCGTCTCGTTCTCGTCTCCGCCCTGCTCCTCGCCGTCCCCCGCCGCTGCGGGCGTCTCGCCCTCCTCTTCGTCGCCGCTCCCCTCCTCTCCCTCGCCCTCGTCGTGCAGGTTGTGGAACTTGGAGCCGGCGGGCACGCGGAACGGTCTCCAGAAGGGGGCGCGGATGTCGCGCCAGCGCAGCAGCAGCGACAGCGCGGGCGGCCGGTGCCCCGTGCAGGCCAGGATGGTGTCCTGCAGCTCGGGCAGGTGCTCCTGCGCCGTCGCGATCCCGGCCAGCTGGCGCGTCTGCTCCAGGGCGGCCACCGTGGCCGCGTCGTGCGCCCCGCTCGCCACCTGCTCGTAGTACAGCGTGAACGCCTGCACCAGGTGCTGCTCCGCCTCCGTCGCGTAGTCCTGCCCACACGCACTTTCTCAACGTCCAGTCACTGCAAGGTGGAGGAGGAGGAGGAGATTGGTGTTTAACGTCCCGTCGACAACGAGGTCGTTAGAGACGGAGCGCAAGCTCGGGTGAGGGAAGGATGGGGAAGGAAATCGGCCGTGCCCTTTCAAAGGAACCATCCCGGCATTTGCCTGAAGCGATTTAGGGAAATCACGGAAAACCTAAATCAGGATGGCCGGCACTGCAAGGTGTCACGGAACGGAACACGTACCTAAGGACACAACAACTTCCTTTTTGCAGAGTTGCGCAGACTGTCTAAACTCGACAGCCCACCCTGATGCTTCATGTTAGACCTGTTTCACACGTATTCGGTTCCATTCAGTTCGGTTCGATTTCACTTGCAACCGAAAGCGAATGTACCATTTCACACATACTCAGTTTTCACAAGTTCTTATTAGGTCTTGTGCTTTTTTCTGTCCATGGTGTTAGTAGTGATGCAAGATTCCAGAATGAGATTTTCACTCTGCAGCGGAGCGTGCGCTGATATGAAACTTCCTGGCGGATTAAAACTGTGTGCTGCACCGAGACTCGAACTCGGGACCTTTGCCTTTTGCGGACAAGTGCTCTACCAACTGAGCTACCCAAGCACGACTCACGCCCCGACCTCACAGCTTTACTTCTGCCAGTACCTCGTCTGTAAAGTTCGGAAGGTAGGAGACAGTAATAAATTAGAATCTTGATAACAATATTTTGTGGAGGTCATACAATACACAGCTGTGGCGGTATATCATATTAGAGACGAGCGAGTTCGGTCTAGTCTCAGACAATTATTTGATTGAAAAACCCTCTCACCTATATATTTGCTGATTACTTTATTCCAATTACACAAATGCATAGCAGAGATGGTTTTTGGACCAGATGATGATCTGATCGTAGACCGAAATCGATAGTCTCTAATAAAATACATTACAGCTGTGTATTGCATAATGCAGTTCTTAAAATTAACAATTCATCCATAGTGTGCAATAAAAATACAAAGGAGTTGATTTGTTGCCCGTGTCTACACAATATACCTTTATCTGCTTGTAGCCCTTGAAAACGGACAAATTAACACGAAAATTGGAGTTCTTCAATCTTAGTTTTCACCCTTTGGCACTGATTATTTACAATGCTCAAATAGTGATATGATCATCGATTAAAACATGATTTTTGAGCAGAGTTTCAAAAACTTAGAATCGATAGGAGAATACTGGTAGTTTTTTCCAGTATTCAACTATTTATCATTTTCCTAGAAAAGCAAAGAGTGGTGGATGGACGAACTATCCTTTCATCTGCTTATTTAATTTAATATTTATATATATTGAAACTATGGGACTCAAAATTTTTCAATATTTGCTCCATTTCTACGTTTATTACAGGAAATAATAGGAATAAAATATCGAAAATCAGTTAGGTTATTTCATATCAGAAATCGGTTATTTGAGCGGTTTTAACAATCAGATTAAAAAAACGATATAACCGAAAATCCATTCTTTCAGCGATAACCGCCATCGCCATTTCATGTGACACCGTACTGAAGGCAAACCTGCATCCTTGCATGAAAGCACCTACAGTGATATACGAATGTTGCCGACATACGCCGAAGCATTCACTTACGGGTGCGTCTTCGAGCGGTGTAGACTGGTGCCGGATTAACCCAACTTGGGGCCCATAGCAAATGTTAAGAAGAGACCGTTGGTTTGCTTTAGGCCTCAAAGTTTAGAATATAGAATAAGATAGCACTTTAGAAAACAACTTTTCTCGATTTAATTGGGTTAGATTTAGAGGTAACACTAGTCAAATCACTGTCTCTAAACAAATCATGAATTCATTTCCAATGCGCTTCAATGTTCAAAAAAACGTTCTCCACCGCAATTCGTGACCGTCAAAGACAATTAAAAGCGTAAGACTATTTCTGTATTTTGGAAATACTATTCTAAGGAATTTGAGAGGTGGCATGAGCCCCTCTCGTATTTCTATCTTACTCTGAGTAATTCGATTTTCCTCTCTAATTGCATGCGGTGAAAAGTTGCTATTCCTTCACACACTGACTTCCCACGCAGCGTCTCACGTCACCCAGGTGGTCCTGTGACAGGCGGGTTCTACTGATCTTGAAAGGGTTAAGCTGATGGGTGTGAGGGAGTCGAGTGGATGCTTTCCAGACGCCGGCATTGTCATAAGAGCGGGGGCGACACACCCACAAGGGACCTGACGGAGCGGCTGTGGCTAGAGATTCCGTTACTTTGCAGAAACTTAGTGAAAACACTTTCTGGCGGGCTAGCAGCGAGGTGTGGGAATGACTTGTGTTCCCAGGCAGTCTTGGCGGGCAAATTCCCGCGTTTTCTGCAAAATCATAACTGTGATTGGCTTGCTCAGGGGATTGCTCCATGATGTAGCAAAATCGGCGCAGAAATTGGCGCCAAGTATCTCCATTGGTGGAATAGTAGTGCGTCGGCAATAGAGTGTAATTTTCCATGCTGATTGGAACGTTTAACCACGACCACTGTCATGGGGCGGGAATGTTCTGTGTTTGGCTTGTATGGGTGCTCTTGAGGGAGTCGGCTCTCGCCTTTCGGTTGGAGTAGGTTACAAGACTGAGCTCTCGCTGCTCTGGACAGCCTGCCTTCCGTTGGCTGTCTAATATACTTTCATTTAATTGTAACTGTTTGACGAAGTTGCTGAAGTTTCGACTTCAACGTAAATTTTTGAGTACAGTTGGAAATTGAGCGTTCTGCGTACAAGCGGCCTATGTTATCCGTCTTGAGCAGTTTTGGCTAAAGTTGACTGCACCGGAGTTACTGTGTGACTTCTATTGTTAAAATCACTCACTGTACCGTCAGTGATTGTGTAGCAAGCCTTCTTCGTCTCCCTCAGAGGCGTATTTGTGTTGCTAGGAAGTCTTTAGTCTGGAACAAGCAGACCAGGAGAACTTGTTTCGGGCTATACTCGTGACATTATCATCACCACGACAGAACGTCGAAGCAACCAGCCATCGCCTCCGGTACGCCAGATCGTGTCCTTGCAGTTACGAAGACAGCTTGGTAATGTATGTCCGCAGCACTGGCAGATAGGGAATTTTGCTCTGTGATAATCAGAGCTCAGCAGAGCGCGCCTGTTCCCGTCTTTTCTTACGTGGTTCTGTCTTGGGTGTTCATTGTCTGAGTTCTCACTCCTGTAACAGCAATTAATGTTGGGTTGGCTGGGTGTTTCTATTAAGATTTGAGCTGCAAGGAATTGGCTCCACATACCACTTGGTCATAAATGTCACAATCTAGTTTATGGACAACTTCACCTTCACAGCATTTATTTGAGTATCCAATTTGATGTATTGTAAATGTTTCATGTGTTTTGTTTATGATTTTGAGTTTAGTCATAATAAATAAAATTGTTATTTTGGACAAAACTTTCATTCTGTTAATCGGCAGAGCAACCCTTTCATTTCTCACTACATTAATGAAACTTTCCTTTATTTAATTAGTTTATATCCAATTAATTTATTGCAGGTGCCAAACTCTTTTCTACTCCACTTGCAGGGTCGATTACAGTCAGTTCGCGTTTATTCTTTATTCATGTGCAACAGCAAAAGTCGGAGTTAGAAAAGTGGGGGCTTAGGGCATAATTTCCATATGAAGATTCTAGAAGAATTTAGTGTTAAATACACTGGTAGCCCCGGCACCTTGCAAATTTACCCTTCGAAATTCACACTCAAGTGACAAAAGTCATAAGATAGCTCCTTTTGCCAGTCGCACTGCAACAAATCGACGTAGCATGGGCTCAAGAAGTTGTTTGAAGCCCTCTGCAGAAACATTGGGCCATGATGCCTCTGCAGCCGTCCATAATTGCGGAAGTGTTGCCTTTGCAGAACTTTGTGGACGAACTGATCTCTCGATTATTCCCGTAAATGTTCGATGGCATTCATGTCGGGAGATCTTGGTGGCACAGTAATTCTCTCGAATTACCCCGAATTTTCTTCAACCCATTCGCGAACAACTGTGGCCCAATGACACGGTGCATTGCCATCCATAAAAATTCCACTGTTGTTTGAAAACATGAAGCCATGAATGCCTGCAAATGGTCTCCAGGTACCCGAAGACAACCAATCGGTTCAGTTGGACCAGAGCACCTAGCGCATATTCCATGTAAACACGAACCACTTCACTATGGAGCCATGGCCAGCTTGCACAGTGCCTTCATTGACAACTTGGGTATATGGCTTCGTGGGGTCTTCGCCACCTCGAATTCCATCATCAGCTCTTACTAGCTAAAATCGGGACTTACCGGACTAAGTCACGGTTTTACAGTCGGTTGGGGTCCAACCATATTGTCACGAGCCTAAGAGAGGCGCTGAAGGCGGTGTCGTGCTGTTAGCAAAGGCACTTGGTTTGCTGCCTTAGCCCATTAACGCAAAATTTCGCTGCTCTGGCCTGATAGACACGTCCCATATTTCACGCAGTGTTACTTGTCTGTTAGCACTGAAAAATCCCAAGCAAAATCCGCTGCTCTCGGTCGTTAAGTGAAGGCCGTCGACCACTGCGTTGCCTGTGAAGAGAGATAATGCTCGAAATATATTATTCTCGGCACACTCTTGACGCTATGGATCTCGGAATATTGATTTTCCTAACGATTTCCGAAATGGAATGCCCCGTGCATTTAGCTTCAACTACTGTTCAGCGTTCAAAGTCTGTTATTTCTCATCACGCTGCCATAATCACATCAGAATCCTTTTCACATGACTCACCTGAGTGCAAATGACAGATCCGCCAGTGCACTGTCCTTTTATACCTTGTGTACGCCATCTTTATGTCTAATGCTGTCCCATGACTTGTCACCTCGGTTTATATTCATTAAGGTAAGGTCGTTAGACGTTCTTGTGTTTTTTTGTTCCTTACCTCATTTCTAATGCGTTTCACCGAGCGAGGAGGCGCAGTGGTTAGCACAATAGACCAGTAATCTAGAGGACGACGGTTCAGACCCGCGTTCGAACATCCGGATTCAGGTTTCCCCTGATTTCCCTAAAATCCTGAGATGGTTCCTTTGAAAGGGCACTGGTACTGCCGATTTCCTTCCCCATCCTTGACGCAAGGATGCTTGTGATCCGTCTCTACTGATTTCGATTATGACGGGATGTTAAACCGAATCTTCCTTCCTTCTAATGCGCTTTAATGTTGAAACAGAACCTTCTCTACTATAACTGGTGATCATCAAAGACAAATAAATGCGTAGGACTTGGCGCAAGCGGCTGTATCGTCGGCGTCTGTTCACCAGGAGGTGCGGCTGTAAACATGCTTCAGGAACTCACAATCCCTGGTTCTACACAACTAGCAAAGCTAGGCAATTGATGGCAAGCAAACATGACTCATACGAGTAATGACAAAATTACCCCAGGTTGCCACTCCAAAGTGGCAACCAAGCTTTCGGATTCTGGGGAGCTTGGACTTATACGATGGAGCAAATCAGAGTGGTCTGGTAAACTTCCACAAAAAAACACAAACGTATATGGGTACTTTCAATATTCAGACACTTACTCAAGCAGGAAAATTACATAATCTCAAAACAGAACTCGCGAAGCAGAAAATTTAAATTATCGCCTTGCAAGAAACACACAGTACAGATTCAGAAACGGCAGACAACAATAATTACAGAATCTTCAAAAGTGGAACAAACAAGAAAATTGGCAAAGGAGCAATGCTATTTGGAGTGGCCTTTACTGTAGACAAAAAAGTGCTGGACTCAGTAACGGATGTGAAACCCATCAACAGTCGACTCATGAACCTAAGAATCAAACACATAAACAAAAATTACACCTTTATTAATGTACATGCACCAGCAAATGGTGAAACTATCCAGCACACAAATACACCAATAAAAACGGTACACGACTCATTGAATTATGCCAACAAAACAACCTAAAAATTATGTCAACTTCACGTCGGAAACACCACAAAAAAAAAAAAAAACAAAAAACGTGGCGATCATCCATCCATCATTTGGGAGAATTTCAGATTGTGTGCGTGTGTGAATTCCTGATGGACCAAACTGCTGAGGTCATCGGTCCCTAGACTTACACACTACTTAAACTAACTTATGCTACGAACAACACAACAACCACGGCAGAGGGAGGACTCCAACCTCAGGCGGGAGAGGCCGCGCAATCCATGACATGGTGCCAAAGACCGCGCGGCCACTCCGCGAGGCTATTTCAGATTGATCATGTTGCAATATCATATAACTACCAAAAAGAAATTGACGATGTGCAAGTACGCAGAGGTGCAAATATCGATTCACATCATTATTTAACCAGGATAAAAATTAGATTCACACTCAACAGGAAAGTCAAAGAAAAACACCACTGATCCCAAAATGCGATTACACAAACTCAAAGACTCCAAAATAACTGAAATATGGGAAGAACAACACGCAGAAGATAGGGAGAAATTTCAAACTAAAATAATCAAAACAGCGAAAGATCTGATCCCCCTTCACATAAAACCAAAACGCCCTTGGTGGAATCAAGAATGTGAGAATGCACTAGGAGAAAGAGGAAAGGCATTTCAAAATTGCAATTGCAACAAATCAGAAGAAACATAGAATTAATTTTTCGAAATGCGCAAACAGACATCTAAGATTTTAAGACAAATTAAACGAAAATATGTTAGTGAGCAACTGCAGTCACTCGAAGAAAACTTCAAAAACTACAACACACGCGATTGCTATTAGAGCTCCGCAATCTAGATCAAAGAGTACTCACCACGAATCCTTTGCTTTCTAAAACAAGATGGTAAATTGGCCCTGAAAAATAAAGAAAATTGCCAAGTACTAGCCACATATTTTTCAAAGCTTTTAAATAGTCCAGAACCTAAAGAGATATTCCCGAAATTGCGGCTAGGAACCTCACCACAGAACTCGTCGCCACCAACACAAGAAGAAATTTATGCGCACATGAAGCAACTTAAAAGAAATAAAGCATCAGGAGAGGACGGCATTGTAGAAAACTATTGAAAAATTTGGGCCCAAACTGACTCAAAGAAATTACTCAAATAACCCAAAACATCTGGAAAAACGAAAAAATCCCAGATGACTGGAAGATCGCTCTGATCCACTACACAAAAGAAGTAATAAATCAGGAGTACACAACTTCAGGGGGACCTCTTTATTACCAGTCACCTACAAAATTCTGTCAGCTTGTCTCTTGAATAGAACACAACAGCAATTAGAACCCAAAGTGGCAGAATATCAAGCAGGATTCAGACCGAACAGATCACGTCCGGAGCAAATTTTCAACGTCAAAACCATACTCAAAATGCGAGCTCTCAGACAAAAACCTGTAGTATGCACATTTGCAGATATCAAAAAAGCATACGATTCAATAGACAGGCCCTCACTATTCCAAATTTTAGAAGAGAGGGTATTAGATTCCAAAACACGAGAAATCATAAAACAAACACTAACCGGCATGAAATCTAAAGTAAAATGTATGGGGGAGATCTCAGAACTGTTCGACATTCAAAACGGTGTGCGATAGGGTGATGGACTCTCTCCTTTTCTGTTCAACGTAGTTCCAGACAAACGTATGGGAGAATGGGAGAAAGAACTCAAGAAATGTGGGGTTTTGAAGACAATCCGACTGGGCGTTGCCAAAAACAACCTCTACATAACCGTACCTTGCATTTGCGGACGACCTGGCGGTGCTAACAGAGGATGCGCAGACTGTGGTCAAACAGCTGGAAATACTCAAAGAATGAGCAGAAAAAGTAGGTTTAGAAATTTCATTTGAGAAAACTGTATTCTCTTTTTCAAAAACAGAAACTGCAAACTTAAAAACAAAATATGGTAAAATTAACAGGATCCCATAATTTAAATACATTGGAGAATTCATCGAACTGACAGGTATTGAAAAAATCTCACAGCAACATCGTCTCCAAAAAATCAAAAAAGGATTAAGGTTAACGCAAACCTCTACAATAAAAAGCAATGTCAAGAGAGGCAAAAATTCGACACTACAATACTGTCATAAAACCAGCAATCCTCTTCGCAAGTGAAACACTAACCTTTAACAGAAAACGAACAACTTGAAGACACAAAAAAGAGAGAGAGAGATCATCAGGAAAATTCTAGGAGGCAGACTTACCTAAGATGGTTATAGGCTACAATCAATTAAAACAACAGAAAAGTTTTCAAACATCGAAATCGATATTAGGAAAAGGCGAATTAAATTCTTTGCTCATCTCGGCCGACTACCAGAAAGTCGATTGACGAAGAGAATAATAGATTATGTAACCGCACTTAGTAATTCCACACCTTGGCTAGATGAAATTCGAATGGACCTAATAATGCAAACATAAGACCAGCCGACATTCTGAAAGGGACACCTTCTGACACAAAGTAGACAAATGGGAAGTTATATCAGAGCAACCAAAAGAAAAACAGTTCAGACCAAAGTGGTCGTATGAGCGTAAACAGGCCTTTTCGGAAAGAATGGAAGCCAATTGGAAGAACAAGAAGAAGTCAAAGAAAAATCGATCAAGTTATTTGCTTAACGTCTTCCATTTCTGGGGAGAATTCGCCAATAATAATAATAATAATAATAATAATAATAATAACAGTAATAATAATAACAATAAAAATAATAATATGCATAATTTGTCTGAAAAAGGAAGAACTGCTTTTGTGGAATTTTGTTGTTTTGTACGCAATTAAGTACAGTTTATTGTAGGAACGAAATAATGTTTAAGTTTTCGCTAACCTCTGTTTCGCATTTTTATGTAAGTGGACGTTTTCGTGCTTTCTTTATTTTGTCGGACAAATATACAAGATCCCTAATTCGTATATTAGTTAACGATTTAACTTCTGGGCTAAAAAATTAGGCATTCTTACGTTGCACCCACGCAACAATCTACGCTTTTTATACACTCTTTGTGAAATGTTCGCTTGTAGTTACGCTTAATTCATGAGGTCACTTTCTCAGACATCGGATCTGGTCTGGTATGCCCTAGTTTTTTTGCGGCTAACTTTTCTTGGTAATTTTCTTTTCTGTTACAGGTTCAACATAGTTCATGTTGACACTCCACAGGAAAGCCGATTTCCACACAGTAGACAAACAACTCCAAACGCAAACTGCCGTTAGCGGAAATGATTAAATTCTGGTAGTGATATCTACCAACAAGGTCACTTAACTAGAATACAAATGAGGCACTCAGAGCTACGTATAAGGGCCAAAAGCACACACTGTCATCGACCCCCCCATATTTTAGTGAATATCAGAGAAATCAGTGAAACAGTTTTTCATGAATGTTCAGATATACATACAATGAGGGCCTACAGTACAGATAAACCTGACCCACCACAAGATCAACAGACGTCAGAAGCATGAATAAATGATACAGCTACGAAACGGGGAGACACTAGCCGATACTCAGTCGCTGCTGTAAATATCGACAGTTGGCCCTCAGCTTAAATAAATGTGATACAATGCTCGTAAATAGACAGAAAGAATCGAAACCATTTGACTACGTGGTGACCAGTCACTTGAATCCTGTCTAGTACGTAGAACCAACCGTCCGGAAGGATTTGAGGTCGGACGATCTCGCAAATTTAGTTGTGGAGAAGACAGATTAAAATTTGGTGAAGCAAAACGAGGAGAGTGTAATTCACACACGAAAGAAGTCGCTTGCAAATAATAATTCCACAAATTCTTGAGAGTGAGTGAGAAAGAGAGAGAGAGAGAGGGGGGGGGGGTTGAAAAATGGTTCAAATGGCTCTGAGCACTATGGGACTCAACTGCTGTGGTCATCAGTCCCCTAGAACTTAGAACTACTTAAACCTAACTAACCTAAGGACATCACACACACCCATGCCCGAGGCAGGATTCGAACCTGCGACCGTAGCAGCAGCGCGGCTCCGGACTGGAGCGCCTAGAACCGCACGGCCATCGCGGGGGGGGGGGGGGGGGGGGGGAGTGGGGGACAGACACACGGGCGTATTCAAAGATAAACTGTGGCGTTCTTGATAGGACAGTTTAGTCAGCTCATCTAACATAAACGGCCCAAGAAGTGCAGACTGAGATGCTATACCTACAACTGCATCTACGTGGGTACTCTGCCTATCACAGTTAAGTGGATGGCATAGGGTTCATCCAGCCATCTTCGCAATAATTTTCTATTATTGCACTCACGAACAGCGCGCGAAAAAAAAAAGAAAAACTACAAATTTCAGTGCGAGCTTCGATTTCCTTTGTTTTATTATGATGATCGTTTCTTTCTATGCAGGTCGGTGTCAAACAAATATTTTCGCATTCGGAGGAGAAAGTTAGTGATCGAAATTTCGTGAGAAGATCCCGCTGCTAGAAACGCCTTTGTTTTAATTTTGTCCAACTAAAATCCTGTATCATTCAGTAACACCCTATTTCTCGATAGTATAAAACGTGCAGCCCTTCTTAGAACTTTGTCGATATACTCCGTTAATCCCAACTTGTAAGGATCCCACTCTGCGCAGCAGTACTCCAAAAGAAAACGAAGAATCGTAGTGTTGGTAGTCTCTTTAGTAGATCTGATGCATCGTCTAAATGTCCTGCCAACAAAACGCAGGTTTGGTTCGTCTTCCCCACAACATATTCTATGGGTTTTTTCTAGTTTAAGTTGTTTGTAATTGTAATTCCTCGTTATTTAGTTGAATTTATGGCCCTTAGATTTGATTGATTTAGAGTGTAACCGAGGTCTAACAGATTCCTTTTAGCACTCATGTGGATGACCTTAAACTTTTCATTACTTAGGACAAATATCAATTTTTGAACCATACAGATATCTTTTATAAGTCATTTTGCAATTCATTTTGATTTTCTGATGACTTCACTAGGGGCTAAACATCAGCGTCATCTGAAAACAACCTAAGACTGCTGTTCAGTTTGCCTCCTAAATCGCTTACATAGATAAGAAACAACTGGGGGCTTATAACACTCCCTTGGGGAACTCCACAAATCACTTTTGTTTTACATGACGAATTTTCGTCAGTTACTTCGAACTATGACCTGTCTGACAGGAAAACACAGAACCAGTCACATAACTGAGACGATATTCCATAAGAACGCAACGTGAGTACAAGCCGCTTGTGAAATACGATATCGCAAGCCTTGTGGAAATCAAGACATTCGGAATCAATTTGGAATCCCTTGTCGATAGCACTCAACACTTCGTGTGATAAAGAGCTAGTTGTGTTTCATAAGAACGATGTTTTCTAAATCCCTGTTGACTGTATGTCACGAGTCTGCTCTCTTCAAGCTAATTCATAATAACACAATATCTATTGCAAAATCCTGCTGCATATCGACATTAATGATATAGGCCTGTAATTTAGTGGATTACTCCTCTTGTCTTCGTTGAATATTGGTGTGATCTGTGCAGCTTTCCAGTTTTTAGGTACGGATCTTTCATCGACCCAACGGTTGTTGCATCACCATACTCTGAAAGGAACTGATTTGTATACAGTATGGACCGGAAAACGCTTTTGTGAAGTGGTTTAAGCTGCTTGACTACCTCGAGGATATCTACTACCAAGGTACTCGTGCTGGCAGCTGTTCTCGATTCGAATTCTGGAACATTTACTTCGTCTTCTTTGTTCTTTGATGAAGGAATTTCGGAAAGTTGTGTTTGGTAACTCGGCTTTGGCAGCACTGTCATCGACAGTATTTCCCTTGCTACCGCGCAGGAAAGCATTGTTTGCATCTTGCCACTAACATACTATATATACGACCAGAATCTCTTTGGATTTTATGTCAATTTGCGAGACAAGGTTTTGTTGTGGAATCTATTGTAAGTATCTCGCATTGAAGACCATGCTAAATTTCGAGCTTCTGTGAAAGACGCTAATGTTGGGGATTTTGCTTTAGTTTGAATTTGGCATGCTGTTTTCGTTGTTTTTGCAACAGTTTTCTGATCTGTTTTGTGTACTATGGGGACAGCTCCTTCGTTTGTTAGTTTATTTGTATATTTGTGTATCGCGTAGAATTTACTGCCAAATGTGTCATCTCCCAAGTCTTCAAACTGTGCCCGAAGGCATATTATTTCCGCACACAATAAACACGCTGACGTAACTAGACAAATTCTCGCTTATAGATGGTCAGTAGTGTATTATTCACGTATTATCCGTGATTGTAATAGACGGGGAGAAAACGGTTGCGCTGCATTACTCACTCTCCGCAACACATCGTAAGACAGCACAACTGTGGCACAGAATAGAAAAAGGCTGAAACTTCCTGGCAGATTAAAACTGTGTGCCGGACCGAGACTCGAACTCGGGACCTTTGCCTTTCGCGGGCAAGTGCTCTAACAACTGAGCTACCCAAGCACGACTCACGCCACGTCCTCACAGCCTTACTTCTGCCAGTACCTCGTCTCCTACCTTCCAAACTTTACAGAAGCTCTCCTGCGAACCATTCTGGAAACATCCCCCAGGCTGTGGCTAAGCCATGTCTCCGCAATATCCTTTCTTTCAGGAGAGCTAGTTCTGCTAGGTTCGCAGGAGAGCTTCTGTAAAGTTTGGAAGGTAGGTGACGAGGTACTGGCAGAAGTAAAGCTGTGAGGGCGGGGCGTGGTTCGTGCTTGGGTAGCTCAGTTGGTAGAGCACTTGCCCGCGAAAGGCAAAGGTCCCGAGTTCGAGTCTCGGTCCGGCACACAGTTTCAATCTGCCAAGAAGTTTCATATCAGAGCGCACTCCGCTGCAGAGTGAAAAATCTCATTCTATAAAAAGGGTGTTTCCGTCAGCGTGAGATGGTGACTATACAATCGAAATAAGAATTTAGCGGCTTTATTAGAAGCTACCTACCAACTTATCGAAATAGAGCAGACACACACAAAAATCGACTGCTGCAATAGCTTACGTTAGGATTAAATTGCAACATATAAACTGAGTTCAGGGATCAACCTAGATACGACCCTAACAGGTTCGTTTAGTCACAGCGAATATGTCACGAAGTTGCCCGTCCGACTCCAGTGGCGGATGCTACAAGCCGTCGTTTACACTTGAAATCCCGTACTAGAAAAGTCAACCAATATATTGGTTCTTACGTCGCATATCATGACAGGAGAACCTGATGGGAAATTGGTGAGATTATATTCGGGATGGAGGAGTCTCTATAATCGTTCTTCCTGTGCACCGTTCGTGACTGGAGCAGAAAAAGGGGGAAGTGAGAATAATACTCGACGTACCCTCCCCTTACACAATGAGGTGGCTTCCTGAGTGTAGACGTAGATGTGGATGCAGCGGCAGATGTAGAAATTACGCTGACTGTAAGGTCGATCAAGCATACAACGATAGGTCCACCGTAGATTCTTCTCAAGCTTCCTAGGAAATTAAATAAATTTACTTCCATATTTGAACGATATTTTAAAAATACAGAATAAGGTCAGGAAAGAAACCTAGCTGGTGTTTTAGAAAACCACAACATTACCAACTCTTATTTACGAAAATGTAGCGTCTGTAACAAGAAGACGCCTAAAAGTACAACACCGGTTGAATGATTCAGGCTTCGAAAGAGAAAGAAGCATTTGCAACAAAAGATCACCATAGAAAAAAAAAGAACGAAAAACAAAACAAAAGGAAATGGAAGAAACGTGCAGACCGTGCGAATGGAGAAAGATTCCCGGTAAAGGCTCACAATTAAGAATGTACTGGAATAAGTGTGGGATCCTGCCCACTCGTCTAATATAGGGTGCCTAGGTAACTGTTTTCTCAGATAGCTACACAATATTCAATCAAATCTGATTAATGGAGTTTATTACAGTAAACCGAACTGGCGACATGCAAACAATCAATGTCCTTCGATATACAGGGCGAGTCACTAACTATTGCCACCTAGAATAGCTCCGAAACTATGATAGTAGCTGAAAAGTTTGTGGGACAAATGTTGCATGGGACAACGGGGACCATAATATGACATTGGTTTTTTGTTGCTAGTGGGGGTCGCGTCAGACATATGAAGGTCAACCTTGGTTTTTTAAATGAGGTGCTACAGTTTGGTAGTTATTTTCTGATAGCGGCTATCGATACTAATCCAATGATGTGTAACAGTAAGGTCTTTGAAAGTCAACGAAGGTCAAAAAGGCGGCATGAACGTTCATTTACAGAAGGTGTTCGAACTGATGACCATTGGTATCAATGCAGTGCTGCAATTTTCTTATCATGGACTGAGTGGTATTCCTGATTACTGTCGGCACTTATCGAAGCACATGCTCTGACTATTCTCCCTCGTGTGTCGTGCTAATAGTAAATATTCGGCGAATACGGCGTATCCATCCAACGTGTCATTGACATGTAAACACCGTTCGACGGTTTCGCAATACAACACTAATAGGAACGGTAAGACTAGTATCGTCGAATCAAGCGAATGTGAATGATGTATTCCTCCGAAGAACAAGTCGATATGCTTCTCATTTACGGAGAATGCCAACGAAATTCAGTGAGAGCTAGAGACTTATGCCCTGAAAGATATCCTCAACGTGGGCCTAGTCATTCTACACGTTGTACATTTAAATATGTCTATGATAAATTGAGAACAACTGGATCTTTAACGCATCGGAAATATATCCGGCAAAGGAAAGTTACTAACGAGGAAACGGAAATTGGTACTCTTGCCACTATGGATAGAGATCCTTGTATTAGTTAGCGTAAAATCGCAATGGAATTTGGCACGAGCCAGAGTAGTGCTGTTCGTGTTCTGCATCGCCATAAATATCATCCGTACCATATCAGTCTCCACCAAGAATTAGGGATTGTATGCGTCGCACTGAATTCTACCGATGTGCTCAACTTCAGATTCAGAGGGATGACACATTCATTCATTTGAGTTTATTTGCTGACGAGGCTACATTCACGAACCACGGAAATGTTAATTAGCTTAACACGCATTATTGGGCAACTGAAAATCCATGTTGGCTGCCGCAAGTTACACACCAAAAACCGTGGTCGGTGAATGTATGGTGTGGGAGTCTGGAGGACAGAATTACAGGCCCCTGTTTCATCGAAGGAAATTTTAATGGTAGGATGTACACCACATTTCTGCGAGAAACATTAGGTTTGTTATTGGAAGAAATACCTTTAGGAAAAAGGAACACAATGTGGTATCAACACCATGGGTGTCCGGCACATTTTTTGCTGATGGCTAGAAATGAGCTACAGAGACAATTCCTAAATCGTTTGATTGGACGCGGAGGAGATGTGTCCTGGCCGGCTCGTTTGCCAGACTTGACGCCTCTGGATTTTTTTCTTGGGGCGTGGGGGGTGGGGGAGGAGGGTTCTAAAAGACATTGCTTACAAAGACGTTCCAACTACACCTGAAGATATGCAAGAGAGAATTGTCAGAGCATGTGCTTCGGTAAGTACCGATGTGATAAGGAATACCACTCAGTCCATAAGAAGATTGCACCACTGCGTTTATACCAATGGTCATCACTTCGAACACCTTCTATAAATGGACGTTCATGCCACCTTTTTGACCTTCGTTGACCGTCAAAGATCTTACTGTTACACATCATTGGATACGTCTCGATAGCCGCTATCAGAAAATAAGTACCAAATTATAGCATCCCATTTAAAAAAAGAAAGTTGACCTTCATATCTCTGAAGCGACCCCACCTAGCAACAAGAAACCAACGTAATATTATTGCCACCGTTGTCCCGTGCAACTTCTGTCACACAAACTTTTCAGCTCCTATCATACTTTCGGAGTTATTCTTGGTGGCAGTAGTTAGAGACTTACCCTGTATAATGAAGCGGCCGCCGAGAAAGCAAGCATTGCTGATTTTCTTCCAGCACCCGACGCCACGACAGCTCGCTATCTGAGCGTGTCTAATCACGCCCGACTTCCCGTGTTCGCTGTAGCACTCGCTTTGTTTTGCGCTTTAAGGAACGTGTAAACGGACACTTCGGTGGTGTGGTTAGGTTAAAAAAAATTGTCTGAGTGCTGGTATAGAAGAGGAAAGTAGCAGGGAGGTATGCACATGCCGGAAAATGACTTGCGGAGCCAGAAAAACTCTATGTTCGTGGCCCAGCGGAACACAACCCAGACGGAGGCCGGCGCGAGGCTGGCACCAGGCAAGACCGTTCATCACTCTATGGTGCGCGCATGTCAAGCATTTCATGTAAATTACTCGCCCTTGATTTGTGAGCACTAATCTGGCTCCCAATAGCGTCCCGGTTGCGTTATATTGTGTTCAGGTCAGGCAATTTGGTGTCCGAGACATCAAGCTCCTCAATCGTCTGTAGCTCCATTCTGGTCTTGTGAGATGGAAAGTTAGCCCACTGGCGAATGCCATTGGCGTTGGGGAAGACACCGAGCCTAAAGCCGTCGGCACACGGACCATGCATCCGAACGTTGAGAGTTGGGAGTGCCGAGTTTCTGACGTTATAGCGTGCTATAGCACGCTCGGGAATATTTCCGAACGTGCAGAACAATATCTGGCATGTCAGATATTCTGAGCGTGCGTCTGAGTGTTGACCAATGAGATGGCACAACGCCACCTACGTCACAAGCACGCCGTCTCCCTTCAGTACCGAGTTGTGAGGCGCCATATTGGCATTCTTTCAAGCGTATATGTATATATGCCGTTTCTGAGCACCAGCAAATTGAGAATAACTGGAAAACCGGTTGTTAACTGTGTGATTCATTCCAATAAAATAATGAGAAACATCGTATTCGTGGCAAAAGAATTATTGTAAGTTGCGTATTATGAAAGTAGGCTATTTGAAAGCAGCGACACACTGAAGATCCACCCAAAACGTATTGTTCTTGGTACAATTTGTTATAACTAAATTTCAATTAGTAACATATCTACAATTAAGGTTTTCAGCATGAGGTAACATAACATGATCAGTTATAAGAGTTGTGATGTTGTTTTAGCGTAATGAGTAAAGTCACTGACCTATTTAGAGTTTTATGGTGGAGTAGTGGTTAGCATCTTGACCCTTCCAAATTTTTTTTCTAACATTCGCGTTTTTATTAGGTTCTGATACTTTATTATTAGTTTAATATAAGCATATACTATAATATTTGATGTTATGTAAATATAAGTTCACCTTTTTGGGGGGGCGGGGTGGCTTTGTTGGAGTGGCTTAATCTACAGACAGTTTGCGCTACTTGTATAAAGATATTTTGCTCCTTTTTCTTTTACGCCTCGTAATTCACATGTTGTAAAGATTCTGCTACTGCGTAGGAACAGTGATCAAGTAAGACTGACCTTGGGTTTTAATAAAATGTGGAAATTATGAAATAATGTTTATCTTATCCGGAGAAGTACTCCAAATTTGTAATGCACTGTTTGTAATGGAACTTTTATAAGCCTTAATAGGACATGGTACTTTCCTTTTCGTGAACGATGGAGGAAATGTGCGTTTTAATAGAGCTAGCGTGGGAATTTTACGCGCGCTCGTTGAGTAAACAGTGTGATTACGAGCTAGAAGCATCCTTCAACTGCAGCTGGAGTGCGTTGCGATCGCGTATACCACGTTGGGGCCCACGTACCGTATGCACAAGTCGCATCGTTCCTGAGCGTTCAGCAGCACGTTGAACTTGGCACGCTCAACGTTGAACGTTCGACAGCACGGTCCGTGTGCCGACGGCTTAAGCGGATGCAAGTGGTCTGTAAAAAAGATCACGTTGTCAACACCTATCATGCTGTACTCGAGCCGGCCGAAGTGGCCGAGCAGTTCTAGGCGCTGCAGTCTGGAACCGCGTTACCGCTACGGTCGCAGGTTCGAATCCTGCCTCGGGCATGGATGTGTGTGATGTTCTTAGGTTAGTTAGGTTTAAATAGTTCTAAGTTCTAGGGGACTGATGACCTCAGAAGTTAAGTCCCATAGTGCTCAGAGCCATTTGAACCATTTTGCTGTACTCGATTGTTACCACAGAAGCCATGGAAGCCCAGGTGTAAGTCCGCCGAAATCATACTTATGCTCCCTGCTTACAGCCTGTGACTGTAGCGCAGTACAAGTTTCGAGCAGCCATCTGCCTGGATAACGATGTATCCGAACATGATTATTAACCTCGTTGTAACAAGAAACGTGATTATCCGACTGGGCGACACTTTTCCACTGATCCAGGGTCCCATCTCGATGGTCCAGTGCCCACTGCAATCGTAACTGATGATGATGTTGTTGGGTCAACATGTAGGGGTCGTCTACTGTCGAACCCTATGTTTAACAACGTGCACTGAATGGTGTTCTCCGAAACAGTTGTGCCTGCACTGAAATTGTACTACACTCCGGGAAATGGAAAAAAGAACACATTGACACCGGTGTGTCAGACCCACCATACTTGCTCCGGACACTGCGAGAGGGCTGTACAAGCAATGATCACACGCACGGCACAGCGGACACACCAGGAACCGCGGTGTTGGCCGTCGAATGGCGCTAGCTGCGCAGCATTTGTGCACCGCCGCCGTCAGTGTCAGCCAGTTTGCCGTGGCATACGGAGCTCCATCGCAGTCTTTAACACTGGTAGCATGCCGCGACAGCGTGGACGTGAACCGTATGTGCAGTTGACGGACTTTGAGCGAGGGCGTATAGTGGGCATGCGGGAGGCCGGGTGGACGTACCGCCGAATTGCTCAACACGTGGGGCGTGAGGTCTCCACAGTACATCGATGTTGTCGCCAGTGGTCGGCGGAAGGTGCACGTGCCCGTCGACCTGGGACCGGACCGCAGCGACGCACGGATGCACGCCAAGACCGTAGGATCCTACGCAGTGCCGTAGGGGACCGCACCGCCACTTCCCAGCAAATTAGGGACACTGTTGCTCCTGGGGTATCGGCGAGGACCATTCGCAACCGTCTCCATGAAGCTGGGCTACGGTCCCGCACACCGTTAGGCCGTCTTCCGCTCACGCCCCAACATCGTGCAGCCCGCCTCCAGTGGTGTCGCGACAGGCGTGAATGGAGGGACGAATGGAGACGTGTCGTCTTCAGCGATGAGAAACGCTTGTGCCTTGGTGCCAATGATGGTCGTATGCGTGTTTGGCGCCGTGCAGGTGAGCGCCACAATCAGGACTGCATACGACCGAGGCACACAGGGCCAACACCCGGCATCATGGTGTGGGGAGCGATCTCCTACACTGGCCGTACACCACTGGTGATCGTCGAGGGGACACTGAATAGTGCACGGTACATCCAAACCGTCATCGAACCCATCGTTCTACCATTCCTAGACCGGCAAGGGAACTTGCTGCTCCAATACGACAATGCACGTCCGCATGTATCCCGTGCACACCCAACGTGCTCTAGAAGGTGTAAGTCAACTATCTTGGCCAGCAAGATCTCCGGATCTGTCCCCCATTGAGCATGTTTGGGACTGGATGAAGCGTCGTCTCACGCGGTCTGCACGTCCAGCACGAACGCTGGTCCAACTGAGGCGCCAGGTGGAAATGGCATGGCAAGCCGTTCCACAGGACTACATCCAGCATCTCTACGATCGTCTCCATGGGAGAATAGCAGCCTGAATTGCTGCGAAAGGTGGATATACACTGTACTAGTGCCGACATTGTGCATGCTCTGTTGCCTGTGTCTATGTACCTGTGGTTCTGTCAGTGTGATCATGTGATGTATCTGACCCCAGGAATGTGTCAATAAAGTTTCCCCTTCCTGGGACAATGAATTCACGGTGTTCTTATTTCAATTTCCAGGAGTGTATATCGTTAGATCTGCCACAAAATGTAAACTATCCTACTTTACTTAACAACCAAGACTCCGACTTCCACGTTCAGTGATGAAACGTGGACGTCCAATGCCTTGTCGCCTACTCGTGGTTTCACTGTCCTCCAGCTACTTTCCACAGACTGTCACGACAGTAGCAAGCGAACAGCCAACCAACTTCGCCGTTCCCATGATGCTCGATCTCAGATGCTGCGCCATAGCTATCTGCCCCTAGTCAAAGTCGTTTATATCCGTGGATTTACGGCTCGTATAGCTGCTAGAATGATTCCCCATTCATCTCTGAACTGCTTAGATGCTTTCACAAGCGCATCATGTGCCTGCAGTGCCACCACGTGTCATTTAATCTCACGTTGCACGGTGATCATAACGTTTTGGCTCGTTGGTGTACAACGTAGCACAATGGCTAATGTTACTGATCAACAGCTGAAGACTGGCAATGTAACGTGCAGTAATTGCAGCACCCTCTGTTGCATAAGATAATGTAGTATGTGAACTGCTTGCTGACGAGCAAGAAGGGGGTTAATTTTACATTAGTAAAGGGCCATTGCGATCTTCATGACAATGAAATGGGTGACAAATTAGTGAAAAAAAAGAGCTACCATAGCGGACAGGAGTGCGATAAGTTCCTGTGCTCAGTTTTTTTCCTATGAGGACACATCAGATAATAAAGTTAATTTCTTGAAAAATAATTTTTTACTGGGTAAACTATTTTTCAAGTAACATCATTTCTCCATATATTCTTCGCAACCTCTATGCACTTGGTCTGTTCCTGAGAAACTTCCTAATTTCGTATTGGAAGAAGCTTTATGGTATCATGTGTATCCATTCTCTTAACCCCTCCACAACCTTAACATCCAAACGAAAACTTGGATTCAGGCAGATGCTCCTTCATTGGATTCAGAGGCTGAAATTATCTTGGAGCTAGGTTAGGACTGTTCGGCTGGTGTTCCACCGCCTCAAAACTAAGATCTTGAGTGCACTAAATTATTTTCGCAATTGTATGGGAGTGGTCATTGTCTTATAGCAAAATTACACCTTTCAAAAGCTTTCCACAGTTCTTAGTTTTGTTTTGGGTTTCAGATCTCGCAGTAGCTCATTGCACCTCTCACTCAAAAATGGCTCTGAGCACTATGGGACTTAACATCTATGGTCATCAGTCCCCTAGAACTTAGAACTACTTAAACCTAACTAACCTAAGGACAGCACACAACACCCAACCATCACGAGGCAGAGAAAATCCCTGACCCCGCCGGGAATCGAACGCGGGAACCCGGGCGTGGGAAGCGAGAACGCTACCGCACGACCACGAGATGCGGGCGCACCTCTCACTATTCGCAGTTTAACTAGCAGTAGACCTTCCTTATCCCAAAGCAATGTCAGAATCAGCTTTCCTGTAGAATATTGGCGGTTGAATTTTTTTAACTGGACACAAAGATGGATGTTTCCACGCCAAGTTCTACCGCTTACTCTACGGTTCATAATGATGGTTCCACGTCTCGTCAACGGTTATTCGTACTATGTGACTGACAAATTCCTCTCCTTGCTCATCAGAGATGTGATTTTGATGTTTCCAAACATTCCTTTTTCTGTGTTTCAGGTGATGTGGTATCCAATGAGCACAAAGTATTCGACAATTTGTAGTTTCATGGACGATTAAAAATGTTGAACTGTGGCTAATGTTAAACTCATGCATTATTTTATCATTTCTGGCATGACGATCATCTCAAATCGTTCGCTCACCAGCCGTGATGTTTCTGTCAGTTTCTGAAATGGATGTCTAATCCAAAAGTTCTTCGTTGCAAACAGATACACGTCCACTTTTGAAACAGTTTATCCACTCTTACCTTCGTTGAGTAAGAAAGCTATCACCATATGACAGCTGCAACCTGCTGTATTATCTCCACAGCTTTAGCTCCTACAGGATACAGAAAAAGACTGAGCTCCATTATTTTTTCTCTGATGTATACAAACAATGAGGCACTCATAATTAAGTTCTCTTAAATAGCTATGAAAAGAGCTAGTCGCTGAACTAACATTGCTAACACATAAAAACAAAAGTTGGGTTAAGATATGTTGTTGTCAACTCAATGCTGTCAACCTATGGAGCTTTAGCGACACCACCAAAGTGGCGCATATGGCAGAACAGAGGCACACAGCCACGTATAAATAGGAGTATGTTTCTAATTAGATTCATTCAAGTGTGGCAGCTCTCCTGGACGGTGGGGCATGTCACACCACCAGCTACACGCAGCAGCAGATGGGACGCCAGTGTTCAAGTCCATGGCGGATCATTGGTTCGACCCTCTGAGGCCAGTGCAGGGTCTGTAGTAGCCAGCTAGTGGCGATCCACTCTTTGGCTCACTACCACGGGTAGTCTTCTGGGCTCCAACACTAACCAGTGACATCTGGGGCGAAGGTCACAGATTCGGGGCGAAGGTCACAGATTTGGCTGTGGATCGTGAGTGCTTGTTGTTGCCACATCCTAAGCCATTCCAGAGCAAGGGAACACGATGCAGATTATCTTGCAGTTCTCAGCGGGCCACTCAGCGTCTCCTCGGAATGGCGCTGAGGAGAACAGGAACAGCTAAGTCAGCAGCCGACGCATCCTGACGCCATCGGAACTCCGTGGCTGGCCAAGGCTGGCTCAACACAGTGTTGCATTGCACGGTGCTTCCTCAGCATTGTGGGGCCCTGTGACACAGACAAGGTGTATGAGGACACTGTGGTTGGAAACAATAAATCATCTGAAAAGCTCGGACGAATTTTAATACAGTGCCTTCTACCTCCTCCCGCTACATTTGGTCATCCTGATACATTAGGTGGCCGAAGTTGCCACTACAGAGCATCCAAAACTGTCTTAACTTATTGACTTCCCTCTGTATAGTTCAACGAAGCGTTAAGAAACAAATGGGACTGTGAATTGAAAAGATGTAGCACTAGCAGTGGACATAATTACACTGAAATACATCCATATTTACCTTATACGATTGGTATATTAAACAAACCGTACCAGGAAGGCTTTACATACCAATTGCAAGTCAAGAATTCAATACAGGAGTCTTTAAACAACTTATACACCAAATTAGGAGAATGGATACGCTATTAATCATGTCTTTAAATCATTATGCCCACCTGTGAACAAAGGAAATTCGTAACGGACATTCTACTCGGTAAGTTGCCCAGCATATCACAAGCTTCTGGCTACCGCAGACGTCAGGATCTTTTAAACTGCTGTCGAACTCCCTAACTGCAAAGGATGTGGAGATATGACAACCAGGCCTTGAAACAAAAGAAAAAACGTATCTCTAAAGACCTATACATATGAAGTGTAGCATTAACAGCTGGAATGTCAGTGTGTGTTTGTTTTGTGTGTGCATGGAGGGTGGGGAGGGGTGCTGCGGATTTGGGGGGGGGGGGAGGAGCTTGTACGTCGGAAAGTGTGTGGTCGTGGGAAGAAAATTCTGTAAATATGTGTTGCAAACTGTGGTGGTAACTGTACAATATGAGGCACGATCCTGTGATTGTCAAACCAGCAGGGAGCAAGGTGACCCCTGCCTTAGGTTACTGCACAATATTTTTTTAACATTACAAAAGCAGTGATAAGATAGTGGAGTTATTTCGGAGGACGATGGTTCATGTGCCTGTCCTGCCATCCAGATTTAAGTTTTCCGCGATTTCTGTTTAAATCGTTTAGAAGAACTGCCTGGATGGTTGCTCTGAAAGGACAGTCTATTTCCTTTCCCATAGTTCCCCACTTCGAACGTGTGCTCTGTCTCTAATGATCTCGTCTTCAACTGAACGTTTAACACTAATCTTCCTCCCTTCGTTAATCGAGTCAACGTAATCGGTTACACGATAAATTAGTCTAATCTAAAAGCTGTAAATTCAACTAAATACCTTGGTATTACAATTACGAACAACTTAAATTGGAAAAACACAATGAAAATGTTGTGGGGAAGGCTAATCAAAGGCTGCGTTTTATTGGCAGGACACTTAGAAAATGTAACAGACCTACTAAGGAGACTGCCTACACTACGCTTGTCCGTCCTCTTTTAGAATACTGTTGCGCGGTGTGGGATCCTTACCATGTAGGACTGACGGAGTACATGGAAAAAGTTCAAAGAAAGGCAACACGTTTTGTATTATCGCGAAATACGGGAGAGAGAGTCACAGAAATGATACAGAAGTTGGGCTGAAAATCATTAAAAGAAAGGCGTTTTTCGTTGCGATGGAATCTTCTCACGAAATTCCAATCGCCAACTTTCTCCTCCAAATGCGAAAATATTTACTTGACACCAACCTGCATAGGGCGGAACGGTCACCACGATAAAATAAGCGAAATCACAACTCTTACGGAAAGATATAGGCGTTCATTCTTTCTGCGCGCTATACGTGATCGGAGTAATAGAGAATTGTGAAGGTCGTTCGATGAAACCTCTGCCAGGCACTTAAGTGTGATTTGCAGAGTATCCATGTAGATGTAAATGTAACAAAAGCAAAGTTCCATTCATATCACACAGCCATATCAACCATCTGGGCGATTTAACATAAAACGATCGGCGGAGATCGGAAGCAGTCAGCAGGGAAACCACCTCTAGGAGGTTCTGGCACTCACTATAACGCTAACGTTATTCCTTAACTGCCCATTACTCTAAACATCAATTCCAAACCATACGTTAATGTCGCAAGCTTAATAAAAATCAGCTCTCGATTTTTCAAAATCTTGTTCATCCATGCCGTAATTAGCGCCCGGCACTGCGAGCAAATAAATACGACTGACCCATATCCCGTGTAGCCCCAAGTCTTCTAGTAATAATCTGTTTATTTGTCTCTCTTCTGCGGACACTTGAAAGTGCCGCGGCAACCAAGGTCAGTTCACCTAATAAGGCATTCCAAGCAATGATTTCACAGGTTGGCGACGTTAAATCAGCATGAAAAATTCCTCTCTATGACAGGCGCGGAGCAAATATAACAGACTGAACACTACTTCCAAGATCTGGAAAGCGCTAAGTGTGGCTTGAAAAGAAAACTGCAGTAGTAGTTAAGTGATCAATGGAATGATCTGCATCTCACGTACCTCGTACTCGAACACGACGTATCTATTTTTATAGTGGCCATACCTGGCTGATGTAGAAGTAGTGTAGCCTCTGGTTGAACATAGGCGTATATTTTCATAATATCTGCACATGACTGAGGTAGAGTTTGTGTACCTTTTGACTGAACACAGGCATTTAGTTCTGCCATGGCCGTACCTGGCTGAGGTAGAACTCGCCAATGTAGCGGTGGCCGGCCGCCACCATTTCATCCAGTCCGTACATCGTGGCGTCTTCCAGAAACCTCTCCAGCCACGTCTCCGTCAGTTTAGCATTTCCTAATCTGGAAGCAAATAAAAGCATCGAAGTTCTCATACACAAACGTTACTACTCTTATAATGTTACAGACAAATAGCTTTTGGCTGCAAAAAATACAGTTAGTGTTAATGGGTAACTAATACACAGAAAGAAACTGACTGAGTACTATAACGGTTTGTTTGCCACCAAAGCTCCATATTAGTTACAAGATAGCCCATTTCAGTCTATGTGGCCATCTTTAGTAGTGTTTGTAGTGTTTCGAGAATTTCTGCGTAAATTCTAGAACCACACAGCCTTCTACCGTCTCGAACACATGATATTTTAGATGTGAGTGTGAGATGACGGAATCCTACCTACTGCGCGTCACATATCTGTGTGTGCAGGTTTAAATTCAGTCGCGAGAAGACTGTGGACTCTGCAGGCGAACGGTAACGACAAGTACTTGTCGGGCGATCCGTGGAAGTTTTAGTGAAACTGTACGGAAGAACCATGGAGTTTCTGTCATTCTGTGCTAATTGTGTCAGTGACCACAGTTATAATAAAGAGAACAGTTGAGAGGGTACTCTTGAAAACGACTTTTATCTTGGCTTTGTTGAAGAGAAGACGTATTAAGGTTCATGTTGAGACTGGATATGGTGTTTAAACCATCTTTCTCTTACACGCAAATTAGTTTGTTTCTGACGTTTAGAGACACGAGAGACTTACTAAACAGTATATTTTTAATGTGAAGAGTGGATTTTGTAGTATGTCTGAAGTTTAAATATACGTCGTTAGTTGAAGCAAATGAAACTTCATACGTCTACTTATTTTTATAAGTAGAAAGGGTCTTAAAGAATTCCTGTAACTAGCAGCATACTTCGGAGAAGAAGTGAAAGAGAAGTAGCAGCAGGAGGCTAACCAGCAAGGAAGGCCGGCCGAGCATCTCAAGTCATCTCGGAAATGAAGTGGGAGTTAGTATATCTACTTCACACTTAAATCGTCGTCCAAAGACGTTAGAGGTTTTCCTCACAAACTGATCCACTACATATCCACATCTACATCTACATGGATACTCTGGACATCACATTTAAGTACCTGGCAGAGGGTTCATCGAACGTCTGGAGATGATCGCAGGGAACCAAATCGGTCATGCTGTAATTGACGTACCTGTGGGAGGTTCAATAAAGTAAATGAATTAAATTTACTGACGCAAAATGGACAGTATGGACGAAGCTGAATCTTATAACACTCTATTCTTACGAAACTGAGGCGTTCTGGGGGTCGACGACTTAACTGAAACCGCAATCAGTCAGTAATCCTTATATAGTACGCTATCACGTCATATATTCTGAAACCACAAATTTCTCTTATGTGCGACTTAAATTTAGTCAATGTTTTAGAGTTTGAAATGAATAAGAAAACTATTTCAAACCTCTGAAGCTCTGTGTCTTGATTTCAAATATACTTCAGTTAAGTCGTTCTTTCACAGGACGCCTCAGTTGTGTCGGGGAAGCACACTCACTAACTGCTCAACTCTAGATTAGTGAGTATGTTGTGACTTAAGAAAAACCGAGCCAGACCGGGACTCGATTCCAAGCTGTCTGCTTTTCGTGAGCAGTTGCAGTAACTGATGTGTATTCCATCCAGTCTCCAGTGCCGTCACAGTCTTTTATTGTCACTGACATTTCCATCTATGACATCAGAAGAATCAAATATTGCTCTCCATTTTGGAATAGGCCAACTTAAAGAACGAATGAACTACGTAATTAAAAGTATCCAGGCACCCGTATGTAATGAGGAACTGACCACTAGATGTCACGAGTGGTAAACATGCTAGTATAAAAGGAGGCGGCGAGTATCGTGTTGTCAGTAGAGAAGCATCAACAGCAGAATGGGCCGATCAGGAGACACCAGTGATTCTAACGTGGACGTGTCATTGCTCGTAACCTAAGCAACACGTTCATCAGGGTCATTTCAACCCTTCCAAATCTGCCCAATTCAACTGTTCGCGATGTGATTGTGAAGTGGACACGCGAAGGAACAACCACACCTAAACCAAGACAGAGAAGAAACTGTCGGACAGGGACAGTTGAGCATTGCAGAGGATGGTTGTAAAATATCGCATTAAATCAACAGAAGGTATCAATCGTGAGTTCGAAAGTGCTGCCAGCAGTCCAAGCTGGTGCAATGACTGTGCGTAGGGAGTTAACCAGTTTCGTCCCAAGAAGGTTTGCCATTGAATTCTTTTACGAACTCCTGTTTAAATCTTATGTTTGGAGTGTAGATAAACCATAAATAATAACTTTCATGATTGTAACAATATATTTAGTACAAAAAAATGGACGTTCAAAAATGGGACAGTGAGAACGGGAAGGTACAGGTACAGTGCATATAACACTGTGAGAAACGAATGTAAATTTTTGATGTTTATTTTTCTCACTACATATTTTATACAGCTCATTCACAGATTATACAAAATGTGGATATATAACCAGATAAGGAATAAACAAGATTACACTGTGTTTTAGTGAGTTCAGTTTCAACTTTAGTTTGTATGAAACAATTTGCATGCATAGGAATTTTACATTTCTTATATTGTTTTGTTGTGATCTTTTGCACTGGCCACATCTTAGTTGTTTGCCTAATGGTACAATCAGATGATCCTGTCCATCGTAGAGTACATCATTGAGCACCCTTTTATGTAAGGCTTTTGGATTTCGCACTGGATGGGCAGGTGACTGTCATGAGCTGTACTTCTGAAAGTAGCAGTTGACCCTTTACCTTGTGAAGCCAAGAATATCGAGTGCATTGCCCTTATACTGTATTGTTTGTCTATACAGCAACCAAGCATTGTTTATTGATGCGTTTAGCGGAAAAGCAAGTAGTTGGTGGTACCATTTCTTCGTTCTGAAATTAATCCTGTGTTTTCCAGTACTTTCATCAAGTCTGTCAACTCCTTCTACGTAAGTGTAGTAGCTAACAACTGCAGCAGGAGTAATTATATAAATAAACATTCTCTCACTCCTACTGTATCGTTTGGATTGTCCAGTTGGTTGAATTACACTTCTGTTTGAGGCGATGGTAACAATGCTGATGTCATGGTAGCGAATCAGAGTCAGTCGAGATTTATTACCGGTTGCTTGGTCATATGTTCCTATGGAGTTTTTTCCATTTTTTGAAGGTCTTGGAGAGGAGCACCCTCTGTTCTACTTGAGCGAATTGTTCCTGTTCCAGTGCAGCTCTTTTCTTTTAGTGCGTCCAAAAGAGGCAATGAAGTAAAAAAGTTGTCAAAAAAGAAACTGTATGTCTGTTCATTCTCAAATGCAAGTTTTGATACTACGTCTAACACAAGTGGACCACCTACACCAAGCTCAGGTCTTCTGTTTCCTGTTGCAGCATCCTGGTATGGTTCAGCTTGAACTAGGTACCCTAGTCTTGTGCAAAGACACCAAACTTTATAACCAAACCTAATCGGTTTACCTGCCATACGTTGCTTTGTTCCACGTCTACCATAATACGGAATTATGGCCTCATCGATACATACCAGTCTTTCGTTATTGAAAGCTCTTAGCCACCTATCATTCAAGAATTTACAAAGGGGCCTCACTTTTGGAAATCTGTCATCTTTGGATAAGCTGTTGTTATCACAGGCATGTACATATTTCACAATTTTTTCAAATCTTCCCCTTGACATTGCTTTTGACACATCTAGATTATGGCAATCCTCGCTCATTTCCCAGTACATTCTATATCTTGGTAAATGGTTGTAACCTATCAGAAGAAATATGACCAACAATACTCTTATTTCTGCACTTGACACTTTGAATGTTGTATCTCCCTGCTAATGAGCGTAAATATTGTGTAATTGGTTAGCATATGCACAATAATGTCATACTAAAACAGTTCAGATAGTTGTACTGGTGACATTTCTTCTGTCAAAAATTCTGGAAGGGTCCATGTCTTCATCTGTACGTCATTTATATCATTCTGAGTCCATCTCCTATCAGCCCCCTTTCTTCTGCCGGTAACAGGAATAGTATTTGATGTAGAACATTCCGGACTAAAAACATTATCAATATGGGCGGCACCAGAAGATGAACATGACGACTCATAGACTCCCTAGGACCTATCTATCATACAAAACATCAACTTTCTAGAAACCATAAATAATATCTATGTAGTTACAGATAAATAACTTAGAAAATTCAAATAAGCGTATTTCCTAATCAAAATCTTCAATGCATAGTATTGTCTAATATTTACCTGTTGGGTAACAATTTCCCCATCACATCATAGTATTGTCTAATATTTACCTGTTGGGTAACAATTTCCCCATCACAATATTTTGTAACTTTTGCTTCTGCAACAGGTCTTAGATGGTTGCCACTTAGATGATTTATATTACTTTCACACTCACCACCTGAATCTTCATCTGACCAGCATGGTTAATCCTTGGGATTTATGTATAAATCAGAATCAGAAACATCAATATCCTCTTCCAATATGCTGTAATTTCATTGGCAGTCAACCTAAAATGCAAGTGCTTCACTGTTATTTCAATGCACCCATTCAATCCCACTGTTCAAAAAATGGAACACTCAGCTATAATGCATCACAACCCATTGTTGAGAACAGATATGAACAAATAACACACACACATTATCATTTTGTATTCATACATCATATTTAGAAACTCTAACATCGTTATCCACTGTCAAATATAGTAAAACTTACTTACCCCTTTCTTGCAGTCATTTTTCCATAAACAGCAATTACTACAGCACCAACAATGTTGCTCTGCAGATGCTCGCAGTACAACTGACAGTTTTGAGTAAAAAAAAGAGCATATAGAAGGCCAGCAGTGAGACAAACTTACCAAAAACCAAAATCCCTGTGCACAAAAAATTACAAATTTTTGTTCCAAAATAGAACAGTGGGATAATATGGGTTAAAAAAAGACAGAGGTACAGTGGTCAAGCAACTCCTCATAAGCCACACATTTCTATAGCAAATGCTGAGCAACACTTGAGGTAGCGTAAGGAACGACGCCATTGGACAGTGGATGGCGGGAAATGGGTGAGTTGGAGTGAGGAATCACCTTGTGCCAATCCGACGGAATGGCGAATGCCTATAATGTTCATCATTAGAATAAACCTGATGTAAACATTACGCCATGTATTCTTCCGCGTTTGCTTGAATCTCATTGGATTTCGTTTCACGTGGAGCGGAAGCCAAGTTGTGACCAGTAGAGTCAAGTACGATCATAAGGATACGCTTTATGCTGTGTTACTCGCACTTAGACAGAGCGATGATGCGGGACAACAGCTTTACCGGTGCATTAAATTTGGAAAGCGCTGGCCAACCAACAGTCCACCTAACTTGCAATGATGTGAGCAGTTGCTATTCAGACGTAAAAAGAGACGAGCAAAAAACAATATAGCTTCGAACGTCATTTAATTTTTACAGAGGATTAAATAATATTCGGCAAAACTCCAGCACTACCGCGCGCTTCTTAGGTGACCAGACGGAAAGCATAAAATGCTCTCGTTCTCACCTAACATAGTATTCTAATTACAAACAAGAGTGAAAATTCCTAACTCTAATACAGGGTAATTTTTCTGACCGAGCTATGTGTGATGCAAAAGCATAGTATAGGGATTTCATCGTACTGTTGTATGTTGAAGTCACTGAAATTATTAATTACAGCCAGTCGTCAGGTAATCTCTTAGCTCCTTCCTTATCCGAATCCGAGAAATACAATTCAGTTCTCGAACCGTCGTTTCCTACGTTGATAACGAGTCGATCAACAACAGAATCCACGAAGCCAACCAGGTGCTGCATTTTCTCCTATTCTTTCATGAGTCGCGCGTGGTAGCCGCGTGGTCTTCGGCTCCTTGCCACGGTTCGCGCGGCTCCCCCTCGTCTGGGGTTCCAGTCCTCCCTCGTGCATGGGTATGTGTGTTGTGTGTTGTGTGTTGGCCTTAACGTCAGTTAGTTTAAGTTAGATTAAGTAGTGTATAAGCCTAGGTAGGGATCGATGACCTCAGCAGTTTGGTCCCACAGGAACGTACCCCCCCCCCCCCCCCGCCCTTAAGACGTGCCGTTCTATATCCCTCCAGCGTTCGGCAGTGACATATGAAAAAGCTGCGTGCGTTAGTTCTAGTACGTCTGGCAGCTTTACAGTCCTGTTTTTTCTCGGCCAAATTCCTTAACTTGGCTCCATATCAGTTCAGTTGGGTTCATATTGTGATGGTACAATGACGAATGAAAAAGTGCAGCATTTGTATGGTGTGCTCGATGGTCTGAAAATGATTGTTTTTCATGTTTCTACAAGCCTTATCTACATTGTGGTAGAAAAAATGGACATAGACCAAATAAAGAGTATTTGGTTTTCCATTTTCGCCTTAAAAATTAAATTATGTTTTCTTAATTTAAGCAACCCTTATTAACGCTATTTCATAAAATACTGTTAATTAAGAATTCATATTTGAATTGAGAATAGAAATTTCGAATGCAGAATGTAATTAGAAACAGGAAGACGTGCATTAATCAGAAAAAATGATCTCGAACAGTCCACGAGTATACTGTCGGTTCATAGAGCCCAACGGGCAGAATATTTCGGCAATCAGACATGTCGCCATAGTCAGGTGCGCTGACGAACTGAACCCCTGAGGGCGGGCGGCCGATTTAAATCCCCTCTCCCCGCGGACCGCTCTCTTCGCCGTCCGCGCCTCGCGCCGGCGGTCGCGAAGACGTGGGCGTCGGAATCTGTCGTAGCGTCGACGTCCTTGCTACGTCCGCCCTGGTCGCCAGTTCGTCTTCTTAATTATATTCAATGCCGGGTCCCAAGCCATGCTGAGATCGTAGCCGCAATCTCGGTTGATAAGATCTTCCCTGGTGCGAATTTCGGTAGCCTCCCTTATAACGCTGTCCCAATATCGAAATTCGCACCAGGGAAGATCTTATCAACCGAGATTGCGGCTACGATATCAGCAAGGCTTGGGACCCGGCATTGAATATAATGAAGAAGACGAACTGGCGACCAGGGCGGACGTAGCAAGGACGTCGACGCTACGACAGATTCCGACGCGCACGTCTTCGCGACCGCCGGCGCGAGGCGCGGACGGCGAAGAGAGCGGCCCGCGGGGGGAGGGGATTTAAATCGGCCGCCCGCCCTCAGGAGCTCAGTTAGTCAGCGCACTTGACGATGGCGACATGTCTGATTGCCGAAATATTGTGCCCGTTGGACACTATGAACCGGCAGTATACCCGTGGACTGTTCGAGCAACAAATACGCCGGGAGAAACTGAAGAATCACAGAAAAAATGATGATGAATTTTACAATTACGAAGTGTAGGTATTTCAAATTGAATGAGAAAAAAAAACCATGACTGAGGCGAGACTCGAACCAGTGATCCATGAAACTGCTACCTTACTAAATCCGCTATGTATCCAACGAGTATGCATCTCTCAGTTGTATCTAATTAACTCCCTCAGAAAACTTCCAAGATGATTATCTCTGTAAATTTATCAAAAACTTTAAGAACAACGTATTTCTCGGCACTTTTTAACCGTGTTCCATACCCGTATTTCACTACGGAATAGGAAGAAGCCGACTCAGCCATTTTCATACTGCGTATTAATAGCGCGACGATCAGAGCACAGCAGTGCAGAGGCTGTGATTTTACACGATTTTTGAAATAAAAACAACATAGCTAAAGCGTGATGAAAAGAAAACATTGATGGCTGTTAATGCATTTCAATATCTTAAAGTTTCATTTAATGTGACTTAGTAATAATATATCTAATACATAAGTAGGACCTACTTCCAAGAGTGTAACAACAGAAGTGTAAGTGTGCTACGGCCCCTGATGTTTTGCTTACATCAGGTTTATCCTTATGACGAACGGAGTATAGAAAACGTTACCTGGCATCATTTACAGTGCCAACAGTGAAGTGCGGACGGAGGTGGTGTTAGGGTATGGAGGTGTTTTCCCGTGGTTATGGTGCTTAAGAGAACGCGAATGCGGACTAATACGAAGACATTTTACAGAACTGTGTAGACCATACAGTAGAGGGACAGCTCGGAAACGATGACTTGCTGTGCCAGTATGACAATGCACCCTGTCAGAAAGCTGTATTTGTAAGGCAATATTTAATTAATGCGTGAATAGTTCGTGTCCTAAGCACTGCCTATTGCATGTGCCTGATGTTTTTCGTTACAAATCTTAAAAGTATTTTCATATCAATAATAAATTTTCAAAACTATGTGCATGGTGATACAATACAATTCTGGCTTTCACGGCCGGTATTTTCTTCACTTATGGTGTTAGGAATCTGTATGCAACTAGAAGAATTTTTTATACTTTTTAGTCCGAGCTGAAAACATGTAATATAAAAATTTATTTTTATTTAAATAATTATTTTCTACTTTTTAGCCGTGTGAGTGTGAAATTTCTCAATCGATGTTAAACATTATTTTAAATTTGAGATTGTATGAGAGACGTGAGTAAGATTTCTGGTTTATTTAAATGTCTTTTCATGTGATCATATGTAAAGTAATACCTATTAGTAATAAAGTAAAGCGATATATTTAATTGTTATTTTCTTATAAAATGAAATTAAGAAGTAACTAAAATTTTTATAAGATTTTAATTTCAATGCTAGCTTTGTACGTGCACCTTTGCCCTTGAATGTATGTGTCCCACATATTACACACTTCTTCCTCTTGGCCCTCTCTTTTTCTGCCTTCTCCTCCCCCTCTTTCTTTCTGACTCCTCCTTCCCCCTCTTTCTTTCTGACTCCTCCTTCCCCCTCTCTGCATCCATCTCCTCTTCTCTCTGTCCATCTTGTCCCGCTTCTCTTTGTCCATCGCCTCCTCCTCCCTCTCTCTGTCCACTGTCTCCTCCCTTCAATCTGACTATCTCCTATCCCTCTTTTTCTACCTATCCACTCCTCCCCCAATCTTTCTGTCCATTTATTCCTAATCTCTCTCTCTCTCTCCTGTTCCTCCTTACCCCTCTCTCTGATGGATGGATGGAGAGGGTTTTAAGGGCGCACGACGGCAAGGTCTTCAGCGGCCGCTCAGTAACAGATTGAGACGGGTGTCAAGAAAAGACTCAGAACAGTAAGTTAAAACAGAACGTAAAACACAGGTAACAAGGTTGGAAAAATATGTGCCTACCCGCACCGAAGCGTGGGACGAAGCATGTGCCAACAGTAAAACATGGACAACCCACGAAGAAAGTGGTAGAGGGAGCTAAAACAATATAGCAGATGGAAGTGGCTGGCTGACCGCAAGGAAAAAAGGGAGGAGCCAGCCACTCTGCAATACACTAAAACCTCCAGCCTAAAAGTTTAGGCCAGAGCCCAGACACATCACAAAACTTTAAAACCCTAGACACACACGTCTCATCATTAGCTAAAACACTGGGCAGATCCCCATCAACTTGTGCTTCTGCCCTTGCATCACGGTATATAATGCAGTCTGTTAAAATGTGCCGGACATAGATGTGCACACCACAACCATCACAAATCGGGGGATCCTCCCGCCGTAATAGAAAGCTATGTTTGAGAGGACAGTGCCCAATCCGAAGAAGCGTGAGGATTACTTCTTCCCGCCTGAGCACCCGGCAGGAGGTACGCCACGGCAAAATTGTTGACTTCACCAACCGCAGTTTATTGGCGGTCACCGCCAGCCATTCTTCCTCCCACAACTCCACGCACTTCTTGTGGAGTGCAGAAATGACAGACTGCAAGGGAATAGGACACTGGCCCACATCCTCTCTCTGTTGACCTTCTCATCCCACTCTCTCCGTCCATCGCCTCCTCCCTCAACTTTCTGACGATCTCCACCTCCCTCCCTTTCCCCAACTCCTTCTCCCACCTCTATCTGTCCACCTTCTCCTCCATCCTGCCTCTGTCCATCTCAACCTCCTCCTCTCACTATCTAATCTCCTTCTCCCCATTCTACCAGCTCAGCTGTGCCAATTCACAAGTATACCCACTGAAATGCTTTCTGATACTGTCCCGGAGGGGTAACACAAGAAAAAGTATCAAAAGTTTAAAAAAGTCCCATGCTGTCGTGGTGGCGTACAGGTCAGCAAGAAGCGCGAACATAGTGCAAGCAGTAAGTGTTAAGGTGGTGGCGGTGACGGTCTTGGGATTGACTGAATACCTGCAGAGCGAATGCCCCCAGTTGTCCGCCTACCTGAGGTGGCAGATGGCGGCGATGAGGCTGGCTGTGCAGCGGCCGGCGGCGTCCGCCTCTGCGTCGGCCACCTCTGGCCGAGTGGTGCTGGCCTGCCGCTCCGGCTGCGGGGGCGGCGGGGCCGGCCCGGCGAGGGCGGCGTAGCGGTGCAGCGCCGACAGCGCCTCCCGCGGGTCGCCCCACACCTCCAGGCTGACCGCCAGCTCCAGCAGCGCCTCGCACTCCTGCCGGCGCCAGCCGCGGCCCTTCACGCGCCGCACCGCCACCTTGCTGCTCTCATCACACATAGCACCTTCTTAACTTGAGACATAAAGTCTCTCAGAAGGCCTGCGAGGAACCAGTAATATATGGCATGTTCAGAATCTACACGACTGGCCATTAAAATTGCTACACCACGAAGATGATGTGCTACAGACGCGAAATTTAACCGACACGGAGAGGATGCGGTGATATGCAGATGATTAGCTTTTCAGAGCATTCACACAAGGTTGGCGCCGGTGGCGACACCTACAACGTGCTGACATGAGGAAAGTTTCCAACCGATTTCTCATACACAAACAGCACTTGACCGGCGTTGCCTGGTGAAATGTTGTTGTGATGCCTCGTGTAAGGAGGAGAAATACGTACCATCACGTTTCCGGCTTTGATAAAGGTCGGATTGTAGCCTATCGCAATTGCGGTTTATCGTATCGCGACATTGCTGCTCGCGTTGCTCGAGATGCAATGACTGTTAGCAGAATATGGAACCGCTGGGTTCAGGAGGGCAATACGGAACGCCGTTCTGGATCCCAACGGCCTCGTATCACTAGCAGTCGATATGACAGGCATCTTATCCGCATGGCTGTAAAGGATCGTGCAGCTTGTCTCGATCCTTGAGTCAACAGATGGGGACGTTTGCAAGACAACAACCATCTGCACGAACACTACGACGACGTTTGCAGCAGCGTGTACTATCAGCTCGGAGACCACGGCTGCGGTTACACTTGACGGTGCATGACAGACAGGAGCGCCTATGATGGTGTACTCATCGACGAACCTGGGTACACGAATAGCGAAACATCATTTTTTCGGATGAATCCAGGTTCTGTTTCCTGCATCATGATTGTCGCATCCGTGTTTGGCGACATCGCGGTAAACGCACATTCGTCATCGCCATACTGGCGTATCAGCTGGCGTGATGGTATGGCATGCCATTGGTTACGCGTCTCTGTCACCTCTTGTTCGCATTGACGGCACTTTGAACAGTATACGTTACATTTCAGATGTGTTATGACCCGTGGCTCTACCCTTCATTCGATCCCTGCGAAACCCTACATTTCAGCAGGATAATGCACGACCACATGTTGCAGGTGCTGTACGGGCCTTCCTGGATACAGAAAATGTTCGACTGCTGCCCTGGCCAGCACATTCTCCAGATCTCTCACCAACTGAAAACGTCTGGTCAATGGTGGCCGAGCAACTGGCTCGTCACAATACGCCAGTCACTACTCTTAATGAACTGTGGTATCGTGTTGAAGCTGCATGGGCAGCTGTACCTGCACACGCCATCCACGCTCTGTTTGATTCAATGCCCAGGCGTATCAAGGCCGTTATATGGCCAGAGGTGGTTGTTCTGGGTACTGATTTCTCAGGATCTATACACCCAAATTGCGTGAAAATGTAATCACATGTCAGTTCTAGTATAATATATTTGTCCAATGAATACCCGTTTATCATCTGCATTTCTTCTTGATGTAGCAATTTTAATGGCCAGTAGTGTGTGATGTACCGTAGCAGCACTTTAAAAGCATTTCAGTTGAATTGATTCTGCATTATTTCTCTTCTCCATGTCCTTGACATTGATGCTACCAAGGTTGGTCCTCATATGGTAATTAGTTTCCGTGTTATAACGTGTTAAATACTGAAAATTAATTACAACCAACAGGTATATAGAGGGTGTCTCCCCTAAGACTCATCATGTGCATTTTCTCTGGTGGTTCAGGAGCTATTTGTAATGTCGTTTTTGCATTGTATACCTGGTGTCAGCCTAAACAAACACTGCTTGTCACATCTTTCATGCAGCGCCCAGTGTCGACGGAAAGCCTCGGTTTATTTCCTATTACAAACAAAATGATTTTTAAAGCGGACTTTTACGTGCCATTCGATACATTGTCCAGATAAATCTAGTGTAATAATTGTTTTTTTTTCATTATGTAGTAACAGGGACAGTAAAAATCGACAAATAACCAATACTACAGCAGAAATAGCGTTGTCCTTGACCGTGCTGACTCCTACCACCAAGCATGCAGCGCTAGCAACAAGGCAATGGGCCAGCCTGACATGTCGAAACGTGCCCTGAAAATTTTTATACAGGAAGAATAACCGAAATGAAGGCCCTGTCAAAATTTTAGTTGCTAAATGCCATGCAAGTATTTTAAAAAAATGTTGAAAATTGCCAAATCAAAGCCCACCAGGCGGCTGGAGAGTTCTCCACCTCTATCGGAGCTGTAGCAGACTGCGGATGTGCAGCATGGCAGGCACATATCCCTGGCTGACGGCGAATCGGCAAACAGATAACACGACTTGACGCTGTCGTAGTTTGTACAGCAAATTTTAGTTTTCGTTGATAGTTTCTTCGAAACAATTAACCATAGTTACTGTTCACTTCAACTTGCAACTCATTTAATATGCATAATAATTACCAGTTGCTTTTGCGGTAGCGCAAGTGTTGACAATGGGAAACAAAACTGAATTTATATTCATTATGTTTAACGCTTAATGTAAAGCTGTGTGCAAACCTAGGTTTGCTTTGTAAAATCTGACTGTGGTCTTTGTAAGTGGAAGAAAGACATACACAAAATAATGAATGGATGCGGAAATGAAACTCGCCTGTGAAAGGAAAACTATCCGAAAGACTTACTGTCCCTTTATCTCCTAGTAATAACCAAGAAAAACCCCTAAGCGAATAAATAACATGAAAAACAGTTCTTTAAAGGAATTTTCTTCGGATATGAAACAAGTAGAGCAGCTCGTGAGTGACAATGCACCATTGCCAACGGAAGTTTACGAGACTGGGCCCTCAAAATCGCAAATGAGATGAACGTTGCTGATTTCAGGTCATTTCGATCTGATTAAGCAGATTCAAGAAGTCACACGGCACAGGAAGTTGCGTGACAACGAAGTTTACTTCGTATAAACTGTAGAGGAGATGCTACTAATTCGTAGCTGACGTGGAAACGAAGCTTGCTGTTATCCCCAGATCTGCCATGTCTAAAGCCGATCAGTCATGTTTCATGAAAGAACTGCGAGCAAACGGTACTTTGTAATTTGGAGGCGAAGGGAGATGTAGTCTGATGTGCAATCTATTAATGCAATGGCACATTAGTATACGATAATGACAACGATAAGTGTGAGTGGATTACTGTTACCTCAGGTTTATATCTGCTTTCAGGGACGTCAAGGCATATTAGGATCAAAAACTCAAAATGGACTGTTTAGTGGCAAATATCTTATAATCGACCTCTCAAGCCTGGAAAAACTGGAAAGAATAATATTTAAGATTTCAATCAAAAGGGCTTGTAACCAGTCGCAGGAATTAATTAATTGCTTTGCCCTGGACATAATGGTACTTCTGCCTTCTAGGAGGTCGACGAGAAGACTGTTGGCGTAATCCAGATTCCATTCGGAAAGATCAATGTGACTCTCGATAAAGGATTTGTTCGACTGTGGAAAGTATTTTAAGGAAGTTGTTGAACAGTAAAATTTCCTATTGTTCCGTGTCATTTGAGGTTTATCAGGAGACCAGATTCTTAAAGTTCAGTCATTCGTGCGTTAGCAGTTTGAATCGGCACAATTTACAAATTTCTTTAACTATGCCCGGTACGCTGCGCAATTAGCAGTGCAGCAGCCAGGACCATTTCTTGCTCCACAGAAATTCTGTCCAAATAAAGCTAGTAGCTACTGTGACGTGCCTGAAAGCATTAATTTTTCTTTCGTAAAGTGCGCCTAGTATTAGGAAAATTTTTGCTTCCATTATTCATAAGACACATCGCATTATTGTGACGACGATGGGAAATAAACAGCGAACTGTTCAATTTTACTAAAGTATACATTATTAAAAAAATATCATTAGAACTGTGCTACAGTAACTGTTATAAAGTGATGTGTGTGTGAGAAATGTTTCATTTCAATAAGATAATGTCGCGATTGATGGAAGTCGTCTGTAATATATCATAATATATTGCCTTTATTTATGTTTCTCTGCTAGTCATCTTTGTAAGAATCACATATATAACAGGCTAGCTATCGATACGAACTGCCTCTTATTCAAAATATTAATGATACGTGATATATTTTGATGGTTTAGGTGATTAAAATTTGCTTGTATCACTCCAGACACTGGAATTACGTAGCGCTACACTGTCTCGTCACGGCCGACCTCGCGTTAGGCAGGAAGGGTTGTACAAATTGCTGTAATAAGCGATTCTTCGTGCAACAAAAACGAGTAACTTTGACAGTTTTTAATAAATACTTACAGTGCGTCATAATAGCTAAATTTTTTACAGTGCCATTCTTTCGTTGTAATATTCCTACATAAAAAAATTTCGGGATGGGTTTCGACATGTTGGATTGCACCATTCCCTTGTGAGTCACTGTTCGATTGCTGTTTATTCTTCATGTTGTATTGTCCCTGTTAATACATGTCGATAAAATAAATATCGCACTAATCTGGAACCGCTCTACGAAATGGAAGCGTAAAATGCCGTTAAAAAAGAATTTTGTTTGTAATGAGAAACAAACCGACCCTTTCCTTAGACACTGGGCATCTCGTGAAAGGCATGGTGAACACTATGTCTTTGGGCTCACTTTAACTTCACAATGCAAAAAAGAAATTACAACTTTCTGCTGAAATACCACAGGAAATGTGTCTGACGACTCATAGGATAGATACCCTCTACAAAGCAGAGAGTGTGTTTATATGTCTGGTATATCCTCCCAAACCCCGGAATCTATTTCACCCAAGTTTGGAACACACACAGCAAGCCTGATGAGTATTAGCATGACAGGCATGTTGTATGGGAATAGCGTCAGGCTGCCAAATAAACCTGCTTTGCAGGGCAGCCTACTTGTCTGGGACAAGAAACGGTTTTCCAGCCCACAATATAGAGGCTGTCCTGTGTAACAGGCAAGTTGTGTTGAAGTAGGGTCTACCTGCTTTATCGACCCGCAATGTATGTTGGTTTGTTATGTCAGGAGCAAGTAAGGAATTTTCAAGCCCTTGATGTGTTGCCTGCCCTTACTGACACATGTGTTGTGAGAATAGTACCAGGATGCTTCATTGAACCGTATTGCAGGGGCTTCAATTGCTGACAGTATGGCTGGGGATAGGTTAAGGTGGATAGAGGAGGGGACAGATAGAGTGAGAAGGAATTGGACAGAGAGAAATGACAAGGGGAATATATATGCTGCAGGTCGAAGGTGTAGATAGGTAGTGGGCAAATGGAAAAGGAAGAGGTGGAGGTGAAGATGGAAGAGAGAGGGGTAGAAGTATAAGGTCTCAGAGAGAGGGCAGGAAAACATGACCAGAGAGAGAGGTTTAAATGGTTTAAATGGTTCTGAGCACCATGGGACTTGACATCTAAGGTCATCAGTCCCCTATAACTTAGAACTACTTAAACCTAACTAACCTAAGGACATCACACACTTCCATGCCCGAGGCAGGATTCGAACCTGCGACCATAGCGGTCGCGCGGTTCCAGACTGTAACGCCTAGAACTGCTCGGAGAGAGAAAGAGGGATTGGAGGAAATGGACAAAGAGAGGTGGAGGAGAATTTGGAAAAACTGACAAACAAATACAGAGGAGGAGATGTAGAGATAGAAAAAATGAGAAGAAGGAGATATATCGGAGGAGGAGGAAGTGTGTTCAGTATGTATATATTCATACATGGGAAAGGATAGTCTATCTATAACTGTCATTATAAACCTGAGCATATGTGTATGAGTAAGAACTGCTTCCCGGCAGAGCTAGAGACATGTGTGTTTTTGAAGCCCATTCCATGTAGGCTGCCTTGCCCAACAGGTGTGTCATGTTGGGATAGTATCTGTCTGTCTTTTTGGCCTATGTTTCAGAGCAGCGTAAATGTCAGGCCAAGAAATGATTTTCAGCCACCAACATGTAGGGTGCCCAACACAATAGGCATGTTGTGTTACAGCTGTATTGGCCTGCTATGCATGGCAGCCTATGTGTCATGGGAAAAAACTGTTTCAAATTCCACGGCACATAGACTGTGCTGCACTAGATACATGTTGTGGGAGCATTACCAGACTGCTTTATCAGCCTCTTTTACAGGGCTGGCTAGACGTGTTGATGGGTGTTCCTGGAGAAAGGTTGAGATGAATAGAGGAGGAGATGGAGAGAGAGGGGAGGGGGGCTACAGACAAGGAAAGAGTGGACAGGAGGGGATGTGAAGACAGGGAAGAAGGGGGAGAAAGAGAGGGACAGAGAGAAAACAGTTGGAGGAGACGGACAGAAAAATGGCAGGAAAGAGGATATGGGCTGAGGGGTGGGAGTAGGAAATGTACAGATAGGGAGGTAGGGATATGATGGGCAGAAAGGTGAAAGGAAGAGATTGACAGGTAGGGAGGTGAGGAGGTCATTGGTGGAGATGGGAAGAGAAGATAGAGAGGGAGAGAGGAGGTAATGGAAAGGCAGACAAGAATATGGACAGGGAGAGAGGGGAAGGGGAGAGATAGAGAGGGGAGGATGTGGTGGACACAGAGAGGGGGGGAGGATGATATGTGTGCAATATATATATCAAACATATGTGCAAGTGAAGCTGTGGGAAATGGGCTATTATCTATAAAAAGCTGAGGATATTTATGTATGAGTAAGAACTTCTCCCACACCCCTGGACCAGTATGAGCCAAATTTGACACACAAACTCCAGGCCCAGAGAGGGCCAACATAGGTAATTTACAATGCCCTAGCTCTTAATTTTACAGTGTGCTGCATGACAGGTGTGTTGAGTGAAAATAGTGTCAACCTGCTTTGTGGGCTTTCTTTGCAGAGCAGTCTACATGTAAGGGGCAAGAAATGATTTTCCAGCTCCAAATATGTAGGATACACAGCACAACAGGTGTGTTAGACTAGTAGTGGCCTGCTTTGCATGGAAGTATATGAGTGCAGACAGTCATGCCTGGGAAACGTTTTAGATGCATAGAGCTGGAAATTCAGACAGCAAAGGGGCAGGATGGGATGTAAAGACACAGTGGGAGACTGAGGAGGAGTTGGAGAGAGAGAGAGAGGAGGACTTGGAGGAGATGGACAGAAAGATGGGAGGAAAGAGGAGACGGGCTGAAAGGTGGGAGGAGAAGATGGACAAATAGGAAGGGGGGGGGGAGGAGATGGACAGAGAGATGTGTGCATAATATATATATATATATATATATATATATATATATATATTTATATATATATATATTCTGCAAGGTTCGCAAGGGAGCTTCTGTAAAGTTTGGAAGGTAGGAGTCGAGGTATTGGCAGAAGTAAAGATGTGAGGACGGGGCGTGAGTCGTGCTTGGGTAGCTCAGTTGGTAGAGCACTTTCCCGTGAAAGGCAAAGGTCCCGAGTTCGAGTCTCGGTCTATACACAGTGTTAATCTGCCAGGAAGTTTCATAAATGCACACACTCCGCTGCAGAGTGAAAATCTCATTCTGGAAACATCCCCCAGGCTGTGGCTAAGCCATGTCTCCGCAAAATCCTTTCTTTCAGGAGTGCTAGATCTGAAAGGTTCGCAGGAGAGCTTCTGTAAAGTTTGGAAGGTAGGAGGCGAGGTACTGACAGAAGTAAATCTGTGAGGACAGGGCGTGAGTCGTGCTTGGGTAGCTCAGTTGGTACAACACTTGCCTGCAACACGCAAATGTCCCGAATTCGAGTCTCGCTCTGGCACACAGTTTTAATCTGCCAGGAAGTTTCATATCAGTGCACACTCCGATGCAGAGTGAAAATCTCATTCTGGAACAGCCTGGCTTAAAATGTAGAACTGACACATGAAACAGACAAGCTCCACACAAGAGCAGCACATTTTATCACAGATGCAATGTGCACCACAGTGTGATTTGTTGTTGACATTCTTTGTACGTACATTCCTAGAAGAGTCATCCACTATATTGTTCTCTGATATGTATACCGTGTGAAAAGACCATGAACGTAAAATTAGAGAGATAAGAGCTCATTCAGAGGTTGTCACAGTCATATTTTTGCAGAATACCATTCGAAGCTGGAACAGAAAAGGGGGATTTGGATGGGAGGGTGGGGGGGTATGGAAGCGGAAGCTGGTAGTGACAGTGACACACAAAGTACCATCCATCACATTCCAATCAAGTGGCTTGCAGGTATAAATTTATATGTGTACTTAAAATGATAGTATGTACGAATTAATTTTTGTTTCCATATTTTATTAATGCAGATCCATCAGCAGCATGTAATTCGACATTTTAGGTATTTATTTGCTGCATATATTTCACAGCAAAAATTGTATTTTCAAGTTTCCAAGTATCACATGATGTTTTTTTGACATGATTTGGAGAAACAGTCACACAGAATGTTAATTTTCAATGTTTTCATACGTACATTTGTTGATGATGTGTGCGCAATGAAGACCAAACAACTTGGAGGAATTTCGGCATGGGCCACCAATGAGACAGGTTCTCGCCGTATGAAGTTGAAACTGCGACACCAAGTCATGGCAGAGAGCCTCATGTGTTTTTTGGAAACTGTGACGATGAAACTTTCACTTTGAAAAACGTTGTCGTTAAAGGCCTTCAGTCCGAAGACTGGTTTGATGCAGCTCTACATGCTAGTCTACCCCGTAGAACTCTCTTCATCTTTGCATTCCTACTGCAACCGAAATTCATTTGAACCTGATTACTGTGATCATGTCTAGGTTTCCCTCTATAGTTTCTACCCCCTCTTATTTCTCCTTTACAAAACTAAATACTCCCAGACGCCTGCAGATGTGCTCTATCAACCAATCCCTTTCTTTACTCGAGTTCACCGAGCGAGATGGCACAGTCGTTACCACTGGGAGGACGACGATTCAAACCCCCATGCGGCCATCCGGATTTAGGTTTTCCGTGATTTCTCTAAATCGCTCCAGGAAAATGCCGGGATAGTTCCCTTCAAAGAGAACGGCCGATATCCTTCCCCTTCCCTGACACTGTATGAACTTATCCTCTGTCTGTAGCGATTATGATATCGACAGGAAATTAACACAATCTTCCTCCTTCCTTTTTCGTGAAGTTCAGCCATAAATTTGTTATACATTAAATGTAATCGCAATTGCAAATAGGGACAACCATTAGCTGTATAATGGAATGACGACAGTGAAGATTTGTGGCCGAACACCGATTTCCCTCTTATCGCGAGCGGTCGCGTTACCATTAGCCCATGCGAGCACGACCCATGGCCCGACCCAAACCTCCATATGTCGTCAACAATGTGGCTACAACCTGTGTTCGTACATCTATTGTATATATTCATTCAGGCGAGACTTTTACCTGAAAGTAGCTTGGCTGGTGTCGGCGGATAAAGACGATATTGTAGTGGCGGTGTTATTCCGAATTACAATGTAATGGACGTTAGTTATAAAGTACACAAATCAAAAAAAGGTTTTGCATCACCCCGGTTCCCAGAACTCCTGAAGGTAGACGTTGACTGTGGATATTGTACCACAGACAAAGTCCCTTTGACTGTTCAGAGATGTCACAAAACCCGCCCAAAGCCGTAAACAACCATACATGAGCAGCGCCTATAAGACGGAGGGGGTCCGACAGCTGATCAGTTCCTGCCATTCCATCAGGAATGAGGTACACGGCTCGTGTTGTCTGTAGTTCAACCATGCCTGGACGGTCAATACTGCGGTTCGATCGCGTCCGCATTGTTACTTTGTGCCAGAAAGAGCCGTCAACAAGGGAAGTGTCCAGGCGTTTCAGAGTGAACCAACGTGATGCTGTTCTGACATGGAGGAGACACAGAGAGACAGGAACTGTCGATGACATGCCTCGCTCAGGCCGCCCAAGGGCTACTACTGCATTGGATGACCGCTACCTACGGATTATGGCTCGGAGGAACCCAGACAGGAACGCCATCATGTTGAATAATGCTTTTCGTGCAGCTACAGTTTCACTCCAGACGTCCATGGCGAGGTCCGTCTTTGCAACCACGACACCATGCAGCACAGTACAGATGGTCCCAACAACATGCCGAATGGACCGCTCAGGATTGGCATCATGTTCTCCTTACCGATGAGTGTCGCATGTGCCTTCAACCGAACAATCGTCGGAGACGTGTTTAGAGGCAACCTGGTCAGGCTGACCGCCTTAGACACACTGTCCAGCGAGTACAGCAAGGTGGAGGTTCCCTGCTGTTTTGTGGTGGCAATATGTGGGGCCGACGTACGCAGTGATGGCTGTACAATACGTGAATGCCATCCTCCGACCGATAGTGCAACCATATCGGCAGCGTATTGGCGAGGCATTCGTCTTCATGGACGACAATTCGCGCCCCCATGGTGCACATCTTGTGAATGACTTCCTTCCGGATAACGATATCCCTCGACTTGAGCGGCCAGCATGTTCTCCAGACATGAACCCTATCGGACACGCCCGGTACAGATTGGAAAGGGCTGTTTATGGACGATGTGACCCACCAACCACCCTGAGGGATCTACGCCGAATCGCCCTTGAGGAGTGGGGAAATCTGGACCAATAGTGCATTGATGAACTTGCGGATAGTCTGCCAGGACGGATACAGGCATGCATCAATGCAAGAGGACGTTCTACTGGGTATTTGAAGTACCGGTGTGTACAGAAATCTGGACCACCACCTCTGAAGATCTCGCTGTATAGTGGTAGAACATGCAATGTGTGGCTTTCATGAGCAATAAAAAGGGAGGAAATGATGTCTATGTTCATCTCTATTCCAATTTTATGTAGAGTTTCCAGAGCTCTTGGAACCGAGGTGATGAAAAACCTTTTTTGTTGTGTGTAAATGTACTGCTCAAAAAAAGTAGTGACAACATTTTAAACACCTGCATTATTTTTTCAGGAACTTTTGGAGTGAAACAGACTTTTGTTCTGGAAAATGAAACCTTTATTTACGCGAAATATACATGTTCCGTTCTCTTCCCATCATACATATTGGTACTATGACCAGGACTTCAACACAACGAAGTAAACGAAGGAGGAACCTCCTTCACTTAAGTTGCATAAGGCAGAAAAAGAAACGTTTCAATATTTCGTAGGCCACCCAAGTGCCCGTATTACTGCCTCACTTCTTCCGAGGCACGCTTCTGACAAGTCAACGAACATTTCCTTCTAGAATTTTTTCCCACTCCTTAGTAAGGTAGTTTGGCCCCTTCCCCTCTCTTTTAAAACAACCAACCAAACTTATTAAGGACCTCTGCAAGTTGTTTAATTGCCTGAGGTACTACAGGACGGGCCCGAAGTTGTCTGTCCAGAATATCCCATAAATGCTCAATATAACTGACGTCTGGACTCGGAGCAGGACAGTCTTATGTTTGAACCGCGAAGTCCTATAACGTTTCCACGGTGGCTACTGCTGAACGCGAGTTCGCATTGTCTTGTTGCAGCATAAGATGGGCATTCATCGCAACTGGCCCAGTACAACTTGTAGATGTACCTAAGTCGGGCTCTGAGTATTTGAAGGTAGGCTCGGTCATCAATTGTGACCCGCAGCAAAATTTGTCAATTTCCTGGACTGCTGCTTCACTACGACGTTCACTATGACGACGATATACGCGTATACGTCCGTCGCACCGTATTAGACGAAAACGGGACTCGTTTGTAAACAATACATTGCGCCAGTGATGTAGCTCCCAGTGCCGATGTTCCTCAGAAAACCGAAGTCGATCTCTCATGTCCCGAGCAGTTAATCGAGGGACGCGATGAGTTCTCCTTGGGCTTAAACAGTCTCTCGGAGTTAAAATGGCTCTGAGCACTGTGGGACTTAACTTCTGAGGTCATCAGTCCCCTAGAACGTACAACTACTTAAACATAACTAACCTAAGGACATCACGCACATCCATGCCCAAGGCAGGATTCGAACCTGCCACCATAGCGGTCGCGCGGTTCCAGACTGTAGCGCCTAGAACCGCTCGGCCACCCCGGCCGGCCTCTCGGAGTCTGTCGTGTATTGTGTGGTCACCGACACTGCAATGAGTTACTAGTCTTAGACCAATGTGTAGGTCCCAGGCTATCGCAGTGTGCTGGTGGAGAGAACAGTTACCCACTTATCGGTCGCCTCTGGCCGTTGTTTTTCGTTTTCTCCCTTGCCCGGATTTTTCTTGTATATGTACCAGGTTCTACACGAAATCGTTTCCAAACCATCCCAACAACAGATGAAGTCACATTAATCTCTGTAGACACTTCACTGTAGTTATGTCACTGCCCGAACACGTTCTGCCTCAGTCAGATGCCTCATGTTGATTCATGAAACGTTCACAAAGAGTATAGAGACGTACTCGTTCTTTACACTCAGATGGCAGAGCGAGACGTTGCTTGTCCATTTCGCTCTTACGTTTAGCTTAATATATTGAATACTTCCACTAAGCCAGGGCTTTCGGACCATTGTGGAGGATTTTTCTCACTATTAAAACATATCAGAAGACCAAAAGCAACAGTACACAGGGTGTCCATAACTAAAGTTCCAGTTTCAAAACGCTGTACAATGAGAACCACTGCTCAGAATGATATAAAATTTGAACTGAATGTTACTGACACAAGGGAAAGCGTCATGTAAAAAAAAAGAATGTAAAGGAAATTTTACCAACAGATGATGCTGTAAGCGTTTTAACATAAATGGGTTCGCCTACAAATTACAGATGAATCGCAATACAACGGCTAGGGCTTGAGTTGAACATTACACCATCTGCACTATTCAATGTGCACAACAGCACAAGGACGACGGTTCAATCCCGCGTCCGGCCATCCTGATTTAGGTTTTCCGTGATTTCCCTAAGTCGCTCCATGCAAATGCCGTGATGGTTCCTTTGAAAGGGCACGACCGACTTCCTTCCAATGAGACCGATGACCTCGCTGTCTGGTCTCCTTCTCCAAACAACCCAACCCAACCCATAACAGCACAAGTTCAGCAGCAAACAGTTGTGGCACTGTTAGTTAGGTAAGCAGCATCCACTGCGGCAACTTATTAGCACATTGGATGGAAAAATTTGTTTTTAATCGTCCTGAGGCAAAAAATCGCAAAAAAAGCAAAATGACAGCGGTTTCTAATGCTCGCGAGACTGGCCCATGGCATGTTCAATATGCTGCGCACCGATTTCTGCCACAAATTGAAACCGAAAAGCGGCATGTTCCACAACAGATCGGAGAGTCTCGGTGGTCATGTTCAGAATGCGTTGCGCAATGCGTGCCGTCAGTTCAGCGACGTTCGTAACTGGAGCACTGAATACATCTTTCAGATAACCCCATAGGTAGAAGTCACACGAATTGAGATCAGGTAATCTGAACGGCCATACTGTCCGGAAATGACGGCTGATAATTCTAGCATTTCCATAATACCTCTGCAGCAGCCCCATCACTGCCTGTACAATATGCGGAGGAGCGCCATCTAGCATTAAAATGATCCTACCCACACACTCATGCTGCAGAAGTTTTGGAATGACGTCGGTGAGCAGAAGACTCTCATAGCGTTTACCAGTGGCGGTACAGGTAACAGGAGCAGCAGGACTCATCTCCGCACTACTTAGCAGAATGGAGTGGTGCCGGTTCATGTGCGTGCGGATTTTCCTTTGATTTTCCGTTGCCCTTATGCTGCAATTCTGCGTACTGACATGCCCTTTCAGTGGAAATAGGCTTCGTCTGTCAACAGAACGTGCCATGGCTCCTCGTTGTCCACTTCCATGGAACCAAGTAATTCCAGAGCAAACGTTTGTCTTGCTGGCAGGTCAGCAGGAACCAGCTTCTGAAAATCGGTGATTCTGTATGGGTAGTAGTGCAGGATGTTTCGTAGGATTTTAAAACACCATGCTCGCAGGCACATTCATCGTTCGGGCAATTTCCCACACGCTGCCTGTTAACACACCACCGCTCGATCCCTCCTGCAATATTGAAGCAACACCTTGAACAGACGTCGGAACAACTGCTTTCCTCCATCTGCCATATTACACTTCAAAAGAACGTGTATTTTCGAAATGTGTAATCATTTTCTCCAAATCCTTAGCAGACATAGGACCAGTGAGCTTTCTCATACCCCTGAGCGTCTGGAACTTCTGCCGGGGTACTAGCAAACAGGAGCTTTAACAACAAGACACAGCCGGCCGGAGTGGCCGAGCGGTTCTGGGCGCTACAGTCTGGAACCGCGCGACCGTTACGGTCGCAGGTTCGAATCCTGCCTCGGGCATGGATGTGTGTGAAGTCCTTAGGTTAGTTAGGTTTAAGTAGTTCTAAGTTCTAGGGGACTGATGACCTCAGAAGTTAAGTCCCATAGTGCTAAGAGCTATTTTTGAACAACAAGGCAGTTTTCAGAAAACGTGTTCAGTAGTACACTACTGGCCATTAAAATTACTACACGAAGAAGAAATGCAGATAATAAACGGGTATTCACCGGACAAATATATTATACTAGAACTGACATGAGATTACATTTTCACGTAGTTTGGGTGCATAGATCCTGAGAAATCAGTACCCAGAACAACCACCTCCAGCCTTAATAACGGCCTTGATAGGCCTGGGCATTGAGTCAAACAGAGCTTGGATGGCGTGTAGAGATACAGCTGCCCATGCAGCTTCAACACGATACCACAGTTCATCAAGAGTAGTGACTGGCATATTGTGACGAGCCAGTTGCTCAGCCACCATTGACCAGACATTTTCAATTGGTGAGAGATCTGGAGAATGTGCTAGCCAGGGCAGCAGTCGAACATTTTCTGTATCCAGAAAGGCCCGTACAGGACCTGTAACGTACGGTCGTGCATTATCCTGCTGAAATGTAGGGTTTCACAGGGATCGAATGAAGGGTAAAGCCACGGGTCCTAACACATCTGAAATGTAACGTATACTGTTCAAAGTGCGGTCAATGCGAACAAGAGGTGACCGAGACGTGTAACCCCATACCATCACGCCGGGTGATACGCCAGTATGGCGATGACGAATACACGCTTCCAATGTGCGTTCACCGCGATGTAGCCAAACATGGATGCAACCATCACGATGCTGTAAACAGATCCTGGATTCATCCGAAAAAATGATGTTTTGCCATTCGTGTACCCAGGTTCGTCGTTGAGTACACCATCGCAGGCGCTGTTGTCTGTGATGCAGCGCCAAGGGTAACCGCAGCCACAGTCCCCGAGCAGATAGTCCACGCTGCTGCAAAATTCGTCGAACTGTTCGTGCAGGTGGTTGTTGTCTTGCACACGTCCCCATCTGTTGACTCAGGGATCGAGACGTGGCTGCACGATCCATTACAGCGATGCAGATAAGATGCCTGTCATCTCGAGTGCTAGTGATATGAGGCCGTTGGGATCCAGTATGGCGTTCGGTATTACCCTCCTGAACCAAACGATTCCATATTCTGCTAACAGTCATTGGATCTCGACCAACACGAGCAGCAATGTCGCGATACGATAAACCGCAATCACGATAGGCTACAATCGGACTTTAATGAAAGTCGGAAACGTGATGCTACGCATTTCTCCTCCTTACACGAGGCATCACAACAACGTTTCACGAGGCAACGCCGGTCAACTGCTGTTTGTGTATGAGAAATCGGTTGGAAACTTTCCTCATGTCAGCTCGTTGTAGGTGTCGCCACCGGCGCCAACCTTGTGTGAATATCTGAAAAGCTCATCATTTGCATATCACAGCATCTTCTTCCAGCCGGTTAAATTTCGCGTCTGTAGCACGTCATCTTTGTGATGTAGCAATTTTAATGGCCAGTAGTGTATTTCGCACTGAAACGTCCCCTTAGAAAAATTATACATGCTGTGCTTAAACTGACACACAATATTTTTTAGCGCAACGCAATCTGACTTTCAATAATCCCTACAAGAGAATGGCCCTGACTAAATTAACCTATACGTTTCACAAATCACTTTCCTCACAAAAATCTTCGTTACTCAAACCGCTGCAATACAGCGAGCGCCACTACTGCCAGCTAAATAAAAGATTCAAACTACTGAAGGCACTAACTACTGATAGGCATAGTTAGCAAAAGAAAGATTTTGATAGAGAACAAGCAATGTATTTACCCTAATAGTGTTCAAAAGTCATAATATACATATCAGTCCATGATATCCAATATTACAAATTTTCTCTTTCTGATGGACACACGTCCAGATCTTCTGCTCTCAAAAATTCCACCATCTCTCTTCCCACATCCACCACTGCTGGCGGCTCACCTCCAACTGTGCAATGCTACGCGCTATTAACAACCAACTGCCCAACACTACTATAGCAAATTCCAGCAATGCCATCCAGCCACAGACTGCACACAGCACAGCCAGTGATTTTCATACAGAGCGCTACGTGGCGGTGACGTTACGAATATAAGAGCCTCTTACATAGCCCCCATGCTTCCCACAAAAAATTTTACAAATTGTTTTTGGCACTGGCCAATACATATTTGTTAACATTTTTTCACAATTACAATAACAAAGAAATCATATGCACACACTTATTGATACAATGTTGGTCAAAAGCTAAAATTTTCTCATAGTCCATAAAGACAGTCCTGATCATTCATCACAGTAAAATTGCAGTGTTTTTTTTGGTCAAAGTCCTAGCAGTAAAAGAAAATGCACACGGAAGTAGTGGATTTCCATATGGTCTTGAAGAAGTAGTGTTGTCCTTCCAATGGATCGAGTGCTGACTCTTGCAATGTAGACAGGTAATGAGCCACAACAGAGCAAACCCACATCAGAGTCATTCGAAGTTTTGAAGAATATTGGTAGGTAGTTCATCACAGAGCAGACCCACTGTAGTCCAGGTAGAGAGTATGGTATTGGTGGGCCACCAGAGGTGCATACCCACTGCATTCCTTGTAGAGATGGCTAGCAGCCATCTGTTGCGACTGTGCAGGTGCACAATCACCATCAAAGAGTCTTGCAGAGAATATAGCAAGTCCATAAACCACCACTTGTGGACGCACAAAGTTTTTGGAATTGTCCTTAGAACCAGCAATGCTGTTAATCTATTCCTTGCTGGATTATTAACACACGTCCAAACACTAACAGTCCTCTTTTTTTGACAAATTGTGCATATACTATGACCAACAGAAATATGTGCAATGAAATGAATGCTTATAAGTTACTTAATTTGATGAACTGGTGTCAATTACAATTTTATAACATGAGAATACAACAACAAAGGTACAAAATACATCATTAAAAAACATAACAATACAGATAACATTTGTAGAAATACGGGCTTTACAAAAGAATAGAAATAAACATGTGCTTCAGTGTTACAGGAATTATGACATAAGAAGATAAATAAAATAATGAGAATAGTTTTCGAAACATTAATTTTACACAAGAGCATTGAAACAGAACAGAATAAATAATGTCTAAACATCTTTACAAAGTAAATAACATATTATAAATGCAAATTATATTTGAGGATAACAGTATTCCTCATCATAGTGAATGTCTACAACATAACTCTCATCAGCTAAACACATAAAGACAGGAAAAACACAAATACACAAGGGTACACAAACACATAGCAGAATAACACAAGAGGAAAGGGCAGGATTTGTTTTCAGTGTAACATTTGGTACTGTAGTCCAACCCAAAACTTCATTCCATAGATCTTTCATCTTATTTCAACATTTGTTTCCACCAAAAAAATCCAAGACAAGCATGCTTTCTGTATTTATATGTTCACATATTTCCTACCTCATTATTTATTTTCCATTATCTTACCTCATCATTTATTTCCAAGAAAATCCTACCTAAACCTGTTGTCCCTAAACCCTACTTTTTTGTTCATATCCTCTTTCAAAATACTTTTTTGGCCAAAACATTTTCTTATAGCTTCTCAATGCATTTCTTCCAATTCATCACAACTCGTTCTCTTATATAGCCTACCCCATCTTAAGCTAACTTAAATCTACTGAGCTCAGATATATATACTAAGGGACGAGGCAATGCAGCTGTACAAAACAATTAACACAAACAGCAATGACAAAAAATGCAGATTTGCAAAGCAAAGCAACAGTATACGTAAATTAGCAAAGCAAATGCAATATTACAACTAATATAAAGCAATGCACAGCAAACAAGAAAAATTAATCAGTAGTAAAACTGGCTTAACACAAGGTAAAATTCAGTAGAACTATGCTTGGCAAACAGCAGCAAAAAAATGCAATAACTTATACCTAAACATGATAAAGCTGAAGCAGAAAAAAATATTACTGTAAAGATATGAAATGTCTAATACCTATGTCAGATCTTAACACTAGAGCGATGTATCACGTTAACTTACACTATTAAAAAGTTACCCAGTCATTGACAAAAATTATGTATGAAATTCCTGTGAAGGGAAATGTCTTTTTGTGCTCCCTCGTTTTTTTGGAAGTAGATCATAAAATTATTATTTACTGGATCTGTAGGCATAAAATATATATATTAGTACATCTATTACATTTTATTTCAACCAGTGCTGCAGTGCAGCTAGAAACTAGATATTAAACAAAAATGAGCAATCTCTCAACTAGAAAGACAATAGATGTAAAATGTTTCTCATAATTTCATTAGGCATTTTAGTAAATATCATAAATTAAGAGCTCCACAGTGTAAACATATGTTTTCAAGTTTGAGTGTGTCGTATTTGCGATGCTTTCTACAAAGAAATGTCAATACCGAGGATAATGGCCTTTTTTTCACTCCACCTAATGACATTTTTTTGTCAGACGACTATCTCTCAGCTGGGCGCCCAAAACGCATTATGTCAAGGTCACTTACCTTTCTCACCGAAATATTTATGACAGCACTTTCCACTACAGTGACAGTCTCATATAAAAATTTCACAGATCGAGAATTTGCGTGACAAATGTTAGAAACAAAATCCTGTAAATATAACAGTGTCGAAAAAATTTTCGCCGGCATTGTGATACATTCATGCATTTAGACACGTTTCATAACTCTTAAAGTACGTTTCCAACATTCTTTTTCACAAACCAGAGTCTCTAACTTCTATTCATTATTCATATACATATAAACACGTAATCACATTCCTCATATATGGTAGCATCATCTTATTGATCATAAACATACCTCAATAGCATAATACACATCATCGTAATAATAACATCATAACACCTCAGTCAAATCTCAAGATTGTCATAGTTTCCTCCAATAATTTCAAAACCTAAAAAAAAAATTCTCTGCTCATTTCAATAATGTCATCTACCTCAAACGTACTTTAAAAATCATGATCCCATACCAAATACATCATTCAAAGTTCACATAGTATCACAATGATTCCAAATAAATGTGAACAGTTTACAAAGTACAGACCAAATACAATTTCGTAAGTGTGATGTTATCCAACAGTGTAGTTATGTAAACATCTGTCACTGATGTAGTAAAAAAAAAAAGTTTATCTCTTTCAGTTAAATGATCAGATAGCTGTGTAATTCTGTGTTAGAGAAATATGGTACCGATGTGTAAAGTTGTATGAGCAAATACCATATTAGCTAGGGTTCCTTGTGCTTGCCAAACACATAGTACACAAAGAAAGCGTGTACCCCCCTGAGGATTAATGTAATTATAACCTCAGGTGTTACAGATTACAGCAATGGAATGAAATGTATAACAGAAAACCTTTGTATCATTGAAATTCAAAAATCTTTAAATACAAATGTTTTAAGTACAAAATTAACCACTCAAATGCATGTCCTGTAGCGCTAAATGTGCGTCTTGCTGTAAGATAGTTCTGTGGAACTGTCGTAGTTATCGTCCTCTGTAAGCAAAATTCTGCTGAAGTCAATGTACTCACCTCCTCACAAACAAAAGTGAAATGCTTTACGTATAAATATCGTAGTTATTACGTGCAGTACCATGATCAAATAAGTACTACACTGTAACGTATTGTTGTCCTACGAAAAAGCTGTCTCATTGTAGCTATAACACAAAAGTTACTACTAAAACATGTTTTACTTTCCAGAAGAGTTCAGAAAACTGTGCAGATATAAAACAGATATAGCACAAAAGTAATAATATAAATTGTGTCACTCATTAGTAGTGTCGTGATATAATCGTGTAGCGATCAAATAAACTATCCACTGTGTCATCTGGTATCTCTCAAAAAGTACTTTAAATCCCGAATGTATTTTCAAGTAAATCAAAATGTTGCATTAAAATCTCATTAGCAGTACCTGTATATGTAAGCCTTATAGTCGTTATATGTAAGCCTTATAGTCGTTATGTAAATGTGCAACTAACAAGCAACAATGTACACACACAATAACACTGTGTCATCTGTTCACTATAACAATGCATTCATAATTACTTGTCTAAATATGTTCCCTAGGTTCTAGACTGGATAGTTTACTTTTAAACATAGTTGCATGTTAACAGTTTCTAAGTGTGAAAAAAAGTACTAGAAATGTGAAGTGAAAAGTTTTATGGCAAAGACAAAGTTAAAAAGCAGATTATCTCTCAAATAAGCGGTTTTACATGTGAAGTGTGGTGCAATCCTTTACTCTTCATAATACTCATAGTTTGAACTCGAATCCAATTATCATGCGGTATACGTCGGTAAAGAATACTGGAATTTTTCTCAAGCTTAGCATCTATGTTATTTTTCTCTGAGCCAGCCGGCGCGCGTAGCTGCCTGAGGAGCGAGTGCGAGTCATTGTCTGTCTCTTTGTTGGCACACATCGTTATTGTGATTTGGAGACCTAAATTCTACAAATTCATCTTGTCGAGTGGCCCTTGCCCTGTTTGAATCCCGCTAGTTCTGATGCAATTCAGGTCTGTCGTTACGATCATACCGTCTGTTGTCATGTCGGTACATTCCATAGTTTCTTTCTTGTCGGTTAAGTGGTGGAGAATTTCTCCCTGAATTATCAGTGCATCGTGCACCGTTGCGTCTGAAGTTATTCTGTCTCCCGTGATAATAATAGTTCTGGTTGCCATATTGTCTGTTTCTATGATTGTCTCTGTCATATTCATTACTACGGAAATACGAGCTTTCTCTGTAACTATTACTCTACCAGTGGTTGCCATATGGGTGGTGTCTGTTTTGTTCACGATTTACGTTGTAAGAATAGTCTTGTCACGTCCAGCTATTATTTCTTTCCTCGCGGAATTGTGACGGATGTGACCTGTAATTGTTGTGTTCCTGTTTTCACGTCCCGCGATTGTCAGTGTCGATTTTCAATTCTTGTAAGAGTCCCTGAAAAGCTTCAATGTCGTCTTTGCAACGTCCTGCCAAAATAATATGTCGTAAATGTTCAGGCAATTTGATTAAGCAAATGCGGATGAGTTCTGAGGGGCTGTATGGATTTGACAAGTACTGATTGTGCAACATGTCTTCAAAATATTTCACAAGACTGGAAAATTCAGATTGTTCGAAATGTTTCATCATTATGATGTTATGTTTTACTCGGTCTTGTGTAGCTTGAGACCAATATACTGAGAGGAAGGCATGATAAAATTCTCCTTCACTGTGACAATCGTGAATGACCGATCGCATTTTTACAGCTTGTTCATTCTCTAAGTAGCCACACATAAATTCTAATCTGTGTTCTAATGACCAGTTGGGAGGAAAACAATGAGAGAATTGATGAAGCCACGCTTGTGGATGAATGTCGTTGCCAGGATTCTTAAATGTTTTGAATTTACGTGTAGTAATAAACAGCTTATAGTCAAAATCATCATGTCGGGAAGTCGCATATAGGTCATTGTTACTTCGTTTCGGCGGTTCCGTCTCAAAATTCGGTGTACCTTGCCAATTTCTTTCATAATTTCCGAAGTGCCTCGTGTTATTATTTTGTGGCTGTTCCGTATTTCTATGTCCCTCTTCCCGTATTGGATCGTGAGTGTCCTCTGAAATATGTAATTCTTGTATTATCTGTGTCAACTGATCTTGTACTTCCTGGATTTCTCTTTTGTACTGTGTATTGATTTGATTTTGTTTTTGTTTGAATTTTCTAATTTGTTCATACTCTTCTGTGTCAGTGAAGGCTACGGGTTTGTGTCATTCAGATCATCATCTACCTTTGTAGATAGTTAGTGAACAGATCCGATAGTTCGGCTACTTTCTCCGATAGTGAACAGATTTCCTCAGTGTGTTTTATTGAACCAAGTTTCAGAGTGTTCATTTGTGTTGAAATCGTATCTACTGTGTCCTTTAAGTTTTCCTGGGTTTTTGCAAGTTGCGTAACCGAATCGGTAGATGCAACTGAGTCAATTTTAGCTTGCAAGGTGTCGTGATTTTCATGAACAATAGTTTGCAGTTCTTTTATGGCTGCTTCGTGATTCTGTAATGTATTTTCATGACGTGAAAAATAGGTTGGAAATGCTCACAAATTTGTGTTTTTACGTCATTACAGACTTTTTGACATTTCGATTCGATTTTAAGTAACTCAGCAGTTAAACCTTCACGTGTTTGTTCAAGCGTTTGTTACAATGAGTCTAATTTTTAAAGCTGTTGCTGTGTTTGTCTCTGATTTTGTTCCATCATGTCTAACTTTTGAAGATTTTGTCCCATTTGTTTCTGATTTTGTTCATGCGTTGTGTCTAACTTTTGTAGCCTTTGTCCCATTAACTGTAATAACAATGCACTGGTGCCTGAAACATGTTCCTCAGTGCTATTACGCAGTGCATTTGAACCGGCAATATTGTCATTTTGAAAAGCGGAAAATGTGTTTTGACTTATTTGAGAAAATGGTGAGGACGCAAAACCTGAATCTACAGTATTTGCAAGATCGTGTCCTGTCATTTCGGATTCCTGAGGCGAGCTGTTGCCGACCGATCGATCGATAATGCTTCCTTGTTCACTAATTGTTTCACTGTCTACACCATTATTTGCAGCCCGCTCCATTTCCCTATGCACAAATACCAAATTACTACTTTGAACATTAGTTAATTCATTACACGGTGGCGCTAACTCGCTGCTTTCGTCTTCACTGTCATTTCTTAGTTTACTTTGGAGCCTAGTATTACGTTTTTGACACGCCATTATTGTCACAATGTTTCACACGACAACACAGAAAAGCACAATTTGAAGAGCAAAATAAGAAAAAACATTAGCATAGCACTGAAAATAATATCTAGTTAATTGCAAGCGCAGCTGCGAAATACTTGGTGCAAATCTGCATGCATGCCAGAACTGTTTTACTGTACAACAATGAAAAACTACAACTACAAAGAAGATTCTCTCTAAACTTACGCGCTAGCAATAAACAATAGCTACACTCATTACACAAACTACAAGAAAAAATCAGAAGATTCTAGTGAGGTATCCTCAGCTAAGGGTCTACATATGAAACGTCCCCTTAGAAAAATTATACATGACTGTGCTTAAACTGACACACAATATTTTTTAGCGCAACGCAATCTGACTTTCAATAATCCCTACAAGAGAATGGCCCTAACTAAATTAACCTATGCGTTTCACAAATCACTTTCCTCACAAAAATCTTCGTTACTCGAACTACTGCAATACAGCGAGCGCCACTACTGCAAGCTAAATAAAATATTCAAACTACTGAAGGCACTAACTACTGATAGGCATAGTTAGCAAAAGAAAGATTTTGATAGAGAACAAACAATGTATTTACCTTAATAGTGTTCAAAAGTCATTATATATATATATATACGAGGTGTGGCTAGAAAAAAACCGGACTAGTACTGGTGAAACAATAAAACGAATGCAATAAGGCTGAAAGTCGCGTGGCCTGTCACGTGACTCTCGCTCCGGCTACTGCTCGAGTTTCATCTGCCTCCTGCACTCAGTCTGCCCGTGGCGTCTGTTTTAAGTAGTTGACGTTCTGTCTGTGCGTCGGAAAATGTTGAGTGCACAGAAAGAACAGCTTGTTAACATCAAATTTTGTTTTAAACTAGGAAAATCTGCAAGTGAAACGTTTGTAATGTTACAACAAGTGTACGGCGATGATTGTTTATCACGAACACAAGTGTTTGAGTGGTTTAAACGATTTAAAGATGGCTGCGAAGACACCAGTGATGACACTCGCACTGGCAGACCATTGTCAGCAAAAACTGATGCAAACATTGAAAAAATCGGTAAACTTGTTCGACAAGATCGCTGCTCTGCTCTGATTGTTAAACGGCGATCTTGTCGAACAAGTTTACCGATTTTTTCAATGTTTGCATCAGTTTTTGCTGACAATGGTCTGCCAGTGCGAGTGTCATCACTGGTGTCTTCGCGGCCATCTTTAAATCGTTTAAACCACTCAAACACTTGTGTTCGCGATAAACAATCATCGCCGTACACTTGTTGTAACATTACAAACGTTTCACTTGCAGATTTTCCTAGTTTGAAACAAAATTTGATGTTAACACGCTGTTCTTTCTGTGCACTCAACATTTTCCGACGCACAGACAAAACGTCAACTACTTAAAACAGACGCCACGGGCAGACTGAGTGCAGGAGGCAGTTGAAACTCGAGCAGTAGGCGGAGCGAGAGTCACGTGACAGGCCACGCAACTTTCAGCCTTATTGCATTCGTTTTATTGTTTCACCAGTACTAGTCCGGCTTTTTTCTAGCCACACCTCGTATATATATATATATATATATATATATATATATATATATATCAGTCCATGATATCCAATATTACAAACTTACTCTTTCTGATGGACACACGTCCAGATCGTCCGCTCTCAAAATTCCACCATCTCTCTCCCCACATCCACCACTGCTGGCGGCTCACCTCCAACTGCGCAACGCTACGCGCTGTTAACAGCCAACTGCCCAACACTACAATAGCAAATTGCAACAATGCCACCCAGCCACAGACTGCACACAGCACAGCCAGTGATTTTCATACAGAGCGCTACGTGGCGGTGGCGTTACCAATATAAGAACCTAAACAGCCTACTTACAGCACGATTGTCTGTCTGTAAGCCCTGTTATGTCCGTATTAAGGTGACACGGTAAGTGGCTGACCTGAGGCGGACGGCGCCGCGCGGGTCGTTGGGCCGCGTCTGCTTGATGAGCGCGACGGTGGCGTCGTGCAGGCGCAGCGAGGCCGCGGCGAACACGCTGTCCAGCTCGACGCCCATGTCGCGCTCCGACACCCAGTCGCGGCCCGCCGACAGCTTGCGCGCCGCCTCCAGCTGCTTGTGCGCCGCCGGCGCGTCCTCCACTGCGTCCAGAAAGCCACAGTTACGCCTCTCCCCCTACCCACCACACCTACTAACTGTAGTGACATGTATCGCTGTTTTTTTCCCTTTATTGTTATTTTGACACCTTATACAAAGGTAGGCCGGCAGTGACAATACTACGCCGCTCTTCGGCCACAGATAATACATTTATTACAAGTGGAGACATCGAAAAACGAAACAACACGGTGAATAGACAACAGTAGACACACAAATTTAAAAATACATGAAGTCGTTCACAAGTGCAGCGTCCAAAGAAAAACGTTCAGCACTCGGGCACTAGCAGAGACGACAGAAACGGCACACGTGAACGAAAGAGCACAAATAACGAAACACTGAATCACTAACACGATGGCACACACAAAAACACTGTCGACGATCTCCGGCGCGCGAATGTTCACTTGACGTGTACGAGTCCGGGAACCTGCCAAAAGGCGAAAAAGGGGCGGAGGAGGGAGACAGGAGGGTGTCGATGCCAGAGCCAGAGGAGATGCAAGGGGCAGGAAAGAAGGTAGGGGGGGTAGAGGAAGCCCCGGGAGGGGGGGAGGGAGGAAGGGAGGAGGGAGAGAAGGGAGAGAGGGTGCCCTTGGGAAAAAACACAGGGAGCGGTAGAGGAGGATCAAAGTTGGTAGGAGGGGTAGATGGAGGGGATGAGGGCATCATCAGGGAGGGGGAGTTGGTGGAAGCCACCTTGGGCGACAGTATGGAGAGTGGAGAGATGGAGAGCAGATGGGATGTGGGAATGGTGGCGCGGCAGCGGACGGGAGTGGGAGAGGATGGGAGAGACAAGCAGGTGAGGGGGATCAAGTTTGCGGGAGGTGTAGAGGATCCGTATCCGATGTATCGCTGTCGTCCCAAAGGCGTCACAAAGTTGGCAACGGAATAGCTAGTTTCTAGCGGACGCCAATAGCGGTCGCATGGGATCTGGTAGAACCAATGCTGCCTGCCCGCTGGGCGAGGCCTTCAGCGGCTCTGGTCTAGGAGCGCCCTCTATCGCCGCAGTAGAGGATAACTGGCGGCAGCCACACAGCCCACTTGCACCCGGAGCCACTTCGCTACGTGACAGTACTCAGGCGCCACCTAGTCGCGGCTCCTACACTCTCATTCATGAAAGTTCCTGGCAGATTAAAACTGTGTGCCAGACCGAGACTCGAATCGGGACCTTTGCCTTTCGCGGACAAGCGCTTGGTAGAGCACTTGCCCGCAAAATGCAAAGGTCCCGAGTTCGAGTCTCGGTCCGGCACACAGTTTTAAACTGCCAGGAAGTTTCAAAATCAGCGCACACTCCACTTCAGAGTGAAAATTTCATTCAGGAAACATCCCCTAGGCTGTGGCTAAGCCATGTCTCCGCAATATCCTTTCTTCCAGTAGTGCTAGTCCTGCAATTTTCGCAGGAGAACTTCTGTGAAGTTTGGAAGGTAGGAGACGAGGTAGTGGCGGAAGTAAAATTGTGAGGACGGGTCGTGAGGCGTGATTGGGTAGCTCAGTTGGTAGAGCACTTGCCCGCGAAAAGCAAAGGTCCCGAGTTCGAGTCTCGGTCCGGACACAGTTTTAATCTGCCAGGAAGTTTGAAAATCAGCGCACACTCCACTGCACACAGTGAAAATTTCATACTGTCGTTCATGCTTTACTGCAGAGTGGCACTACCTTATTCACACTGAGAGTTGGACTCTATTCTTACTGCATTATTTGTAATCAGTCTTTGTATGCTTGGAGAAATACAAGTTAAGTAAGTCTTATGTTTACTGTGTTAACTCGTTCAGTACTCGTTTCTGCTCCTATACAGCTTTCCTATGACGACATGTACCGCACCACTCTGTGTACGAAGACATACAGAACACTGACAACAGCTTGGACGAGCTCCTGTCATCCATCTCATCACGAGGAGATAATTTTAACTAACCTATGAACTGGACTCTGTCTCTTCAGTCATAACCGCCTATTAATCAGTGATTCAGCACCACTTTGCACTTACTGTAATGAACCATTTTATAATATTCTCTCTTAAAAGGAAAGGTCGTTGTAATAGTTCATTTTATCTCTCTTCTATGTTCGCTGTTCACCTCCATGCTCAGCGGTCAGCGTAGATGGCTGCCATGTGGAGGACTGGGATTCGATACCCGCTAATGTCAAGGATTTTACCCTGGTGGGAAGACTGTCGTATGCGGTATAACAAAACCTGCTGCACTGTGGAAAAAGCTGCGCAGTTTCGGTATAGGGAAGCGAAGATCTGACGCTGTTTATCAAGCGTCTGCAGAAGAATTCAATGATTTCTTCTCAACAGCTATAAACTGCCACGCAGCGACAAATTACCAGCCCCAAGATATCAATCTCTCGAGAGACAAGTTTTACCTAAAACATGTAACTACTGGCACAGTACACAAGGCAATTATGAGAATCTCTTCCGAGGCAGTAGGAAACGATGGAGTCAGCATTGGCATGACTAAGAACGTCGTAGACACTATTACTCCAGTTATCACAGACATCTTCAACCTGTCTCTTGTCAGTAGTACATATCCTACTGAGTGGAAGCAAAGTTTAATTCAACCTATACCCAAGACTGACAACCCTAAGTCGCCAGGTGATTACAGGCCGATCAGCATACTACCTGCAATATCTAAAGCCCTAGAATACATCGTCCATGAACAACTGACGGATTACCTCAAAACTCATAACATCCACAACAAATATCAGTCAGGCTTTCGAAAGCACCATAGTACAGCAACTGCATTAATCAAAGTAACTGATGACATTAAACATGCTATGGACAGACGTGAAGCTACCATCCTAACACTGCTTGACTTTAGCAAGGCTTTTGATACAGTTGACTTTGATATATTACTAATTAAAATGAAACAGCTGAATTTCTCAAACAGCGCTATACACTGGTTTGACAGCTACCTCAAAAACAGAAGTCAACAAGTCATTTGTGGGTCGGAAAAGTCATCATGGAAAAACGTGCGCTCTGGAGTTCCCCAAGGCTCCGTCCTTGGTCCATTACTCTTCTCACTGTACATTAATGATATTTCTTCAGTGATTCACTCCTGCAACTACCATCTATATGCCGACGACATCCAACTGTACATAAGTGCAAGCCCCAAGAACATTGCTGACGCAGTAGCGAGTATGAACGCAGATCTTTGCTCTGTTTCTCGATGGGCACAGAACCTAGGTCTGAAACTAAACCCCAAGAAATCCCAGGTCATACTTATATCTCATCCAAAGCTAATCAGTCGGTACTTTCGCGAAACAGTCCCTCAAATACTCCTCAATGGTACCCAACTACCATACCAAAAAACAGTAAAAGACCTTGGAATAATCTTGGATGAACACCTAAACTGGGAAGAACAAACAGTCACAGCTTGCCGGAAATCGCTCTCCTCCCTACATGCAATTCAAAAATTTAGAAAAATATTTCCAACCCATGTTAAACAAAAATTAGTCCAAACACTAGTCTTGCCTAATCTTTACTACTGTGATGTAGTTCAACACGGCACAAATAGTGAAAATTCGAGATGCCTCGAGCTAGTGATGAATGCTTGCGTTAGATACGTATGCAATATACGGTTGTATGATCATATCAGTTCTTCATACTCCCAGCTAGGTTGGATACGCCCACATAAGGCACGCGATCTTCACACGATGTGCTTACTTCAACGATTTCTTAGCCACTGGTGCCCCCAATACTTATCTTCTCACATTAAACACCTATCATCATTCCACAACCGCAATACTAGATCGGATACATCTAGCATCTTGGCTGTACCTTTACATAACACAAAATCTTTCTCTGTGTCATTCTCCATCTCAGCCATACGACTATGGAACGCGCTCCCCTGTGATCTGCGTCTTATCCAGAACCACTTAACATTCAAGAGGGAACTCAAGACTTACATATTAGGGACGGTATAGCCACCATTGTCGTGCCCCTCTCATCTTTTTCTTTCTCCTCTCCATCATAGCTTCGAATTTTACCATTCTATTTCTCCTCCTCTAACTTATCCACCTTTTCTATATCTCTTTCACCCCATTCTATCGTCTTATGTCTCTGCTTGATGAGAATAACTCACAAGCTGCAAGAATATAACGAGAAAATTCCCAACTAGCAATAGGACTGACATTCATAAAAGAAAAAATATGTTCACTTTCCTATACATAGTCATTACTATTATTATTATTCTTGATTATTATAATTACTTTTTGATTGTTATAATTATCATTGTAGTACTTTTATAATCTCTAATTTTTTCTGTAACATTAATACTGTATAACATGTTAATGTCCTTAATGTTCTGTAGAAACTGAAATTTGTTGAATCTGAGTATGCCTGGTTAGGTGTAAGAGAGGGCCTGAAGGCCCTAATCTTGCCAGGTAAAATAAATGCATAAATAAATAAATAAATAATACATGAGCACTCAGCCTCATGATACCAATTGAGGAGCTACTTGATCCGATAGTAGCGGCTCCAGCGCCTCGGAAGTCTGCAAAACGGCCAAGAGAGCATTGTGCTGACCAGATGCCCCTCCATAGAGCATCTTTGTGGTGACAAGGCAGAGGAGGGACTGGCGGCCAGTACACATCCCTTCGGTCTTCACAGCCTGGACGAGGAACTTGTCCTACATTTATTGCTCTCAACTAGGACTCTACGCCCAGCTCATTAGATCTTATAGTATATCAATCTACTAATGGCGTTCAGGCTCCTGGGTGTCACCTAAATGCAAGAACCGTTGAGTGCTTTACTTAGAAACTGGTCCTTGTTGAATAATGATTGGGGCGCTTATGATTTCAGCTGCTTTGTTCTGAAAAACGAAAAAAAAGAGAAATGATAGAACATGCATAGAGCGGATGTCCAGGCAACACTGGCATAGGAGAGGATAGCTAGAATCAAAATTTAAAACCGGACTTAAATACTTTATTTGAAGTTCAGCACCCGGACATCAATTTTCTTAAGAATACTCACGTACACTATCTATATGACAAATGAGCTAGCTTATGTGGACAGTGTACACGAGGAGTTATTTGGTGTGAGTCGTGTTAAAGATGTTAACAACGTTAAAAGACACAATGTACAGATACGATGACGCCAAGTGTACATGTCAGAAGATTTTCAGATTTTCACTTGGGCTAAAAAACAGTGATACCACTTGATGATAGCTATCGTGGCCGAAATTGCAAAGGTGCAAATAAATAACTTTTACACGATTATGATGCGTTTTACACAATAGAAACTGTTAAGATATTTAAATATCTTGGAGGAACTCTAAGGCCAAACGGATAACAAATACTTGTAACAGACCAGATAAATGGAAACAAAGATACACTTTCACTAAAAACTTTACAACAAGAGCATCTCTACATATACCAGGCTAAAACAACTACACTTCAGTACCAACGCCAGAATATTTACACCAATGCGAGCACTTAACATTTAACTACAAGCAAGATAGAAAAGAGGTGTTTGAAAGATGGATCATTAGAAAAATAATAGATACAATACAAGCGAAAGAGGGTTAAAAAAAGAGAAGCAATGAATTAAACTATCGAAATATAAAATATCAGAGCTAATGGCAAAGTAAAGATTACACTATTTTGAGGTACTCTACCGAGTAAGGAGGACCGGCTAGCAAAATAAATATTCTTACATATCTGACAAGTGGAATCATCAGTCGTGTGGATAAAAGAATCAAAGGAAAACCTGAAAATAAAAGAACCTGACGATTAGAAACAACACTTACGATCCATTTCAGAGCAAAGATTCTCAACCTATAACCCTACCAAGGCAGGAAAAAATAATATAAAAGATAGAAATTACACAGACCAAAGAAAGAAAAAAACATATGAGGAGACGATGGATTACTGGAAAAAAAAGAAACATCAAGGAAAGTAGTGCACTTATACCACGTGGTCAATACGAAGATAAACACGTACAAAATATTTAACAAAATTTTCATATTCTAGTAAATGTAGAAGCCAGGTGTGTGACCTCTACTACAAACGATGGAGTTTATCCTCCTTGGTACACAAAACGGGTCAGAACACTGTCGCAGAAACAATGAAAAAAGCATGCCAAATTTAAACGAACTCTAAGTTCCCAGGACTGACGGTCTTTTACAGCGGCACGAAACATAAAGCGGATTTCAATGCAAGATGCTTATGATAGTGCTCCCAACGAAACTTTGTCTCGAAACCTGGCAGAAAATCCAGAGATTCTGGTCGTATGTAAAGTATGCTAGCGGCAGAACACAATGAATGCCGCCGGCCAGTGTGGCCGAGCGGTTCTAGGCGCTTCAGTCTGGAACCGCGCTACCGCTACGGTCGCAGGTCCGAATCCTGCCTCGGGCATGGATGTGTGTGATGTCCTTAGGTTAGTTAGGTTTAAGTAGTTCTAAGTTCTAGGGGACTGATGACCTCAGATGTTAAGTCCCATAGAGCTCAGAGCCATTTGAACAATGAATGCCTTTTCTGCGCGATAACAATGGAAATACTGTCGATGACAGTGCTGCCAAAGTATTGTTCCTAAACACAGCCTTCCGAAATTCCTTCACCAAAGAAGACGAAGCAAATATTCCAAAATTCGATTCAAGAACAGCTGACAATATGAGTTACACAGAAACAGGTATCCTTGGAGTAGTGAAGCAACTTAAATCACTTAATAAAAGCAAGTCTTCCGGTCCAGACTGTATACCAAACAGATTAGTTTCAGAGTATGCTGATGCAATAGATTCGTACTTAAAAAGCATTTACAACCGCTCGCTAGACGAAAGATCCGTACCCGACGACTAGAAAGTTGCAAAGGTCACAGCAATATTCAAGAAAGGCAGTAGGAGTGATCCACTGCATTACGGGCCCATATCATTAACTTCAATATGCAGCAGCGTTTTGGAACATATATTACGTTCGAACATGGTGAAGTACCTCTAATAGAACGGTCTACTCTCACATAGTCAACACGGATTTAGAAAACATCGTTCTTGTGAAAGACAGATAGCTCTTTCCTTACACAAAGTGTCAAGAGCTATCGACAAGGGATTTCAAATTGATTCCGTATTTCTGGGTTTCCAGAAGGCTTTGGACACCGTACTTCACAAGCGGTTTGTAATCAAATTGCGTGCTTATACAATATCGTCTCAGTTATGCGCCTGTATTCGTGATTTCCTGTCAGAGAGATCACAGCTCGTAGTAATTGATGGAAAGTCAAAGAGCAAAACATTAGTGATTGCTGGCGTTCCACAAGGTAGTGTTATAGGTCATCTTTTGTTCCTTATCTATATAAACGATTTGGGAGACAATCTGAGAAGCCGTCTTAACTGTCTGCAGATGACGTTGTCATTTATCGTCTAGTAAAGTCGTCAGAAGATCAAAACCAACTGCAAAACGATTTAGGTAAGATATCTGTATGGTGCGAAATTGGCAGTTGACCCTAAATAATAAAAGTACGAGGGCATCCACATGAGCTCTAAAAGGAACTTCGGTTGTACGATAAACAATCATGTCTAAAGGCCGTAAATTCAACTAAATACTTAGGAATTACAAATAAGAACAACTTAAACTAGAATAAACACACAGAAAAAGTGGTGGGGAAGGCGAACGAAAGACTGCGTTTTATTAGCAGAACACTTAGAAGATGCAACATGTCTACTAAAGAGACTGACTACACTATGCTCGTCTGTCCTCTTTTGGAGTACTGCTGTGCGGTGTGGAATCTTTACCAGTTAGGATCAATGGAGCACATAGAGAAAGTTCAAAGAAGAGCAACACGTTTTATTTTACCGAGAAATAGGGGAGAGAATGACACTGACATGATACAGGATTGGGGTGGGCATTACTAAAACAAAGGCCTTTCACATTGTGGAGGCATCTTCTCACGAAATTTCAATCACCAACTTTCTCCTCCGAATGCGAAAATGTTTTGGAAACCTCTGCCAGGCACTTACTTGTGATTTGCAGAGTATACATGTAGAAGCAGATGTAATGCCGCCACTATTGCCAGGTCGTGAGTTGAAAGTGATGATGTTGACTAGAAATGAGGGGTGTTTCTCCAACAGCTGCACCCCCGTCACAGAAGAGACAACAGTCTCTAGCAGCTGGGTGTCACCAATGGGTGACGATTAATTAATTAATTCTGCGCTTATTGTTTAGTCATCTCCTGAAAAATCCTGTCAGGAGCTGTATTATTGCCCAGCTTCACCCTTCAGAGCTGCTGGCTAGCTTTTACCACTCTGTCAGCTTCCTGAATAAGCGCTCTTGCACTCTTAATACGTCTTCTTACGTCACAGTGTCTGATCATCACAATGACAGCGTTTCTCTTCCTATTACGTTGTTTTGCTGTAAGGGTGCCAGACAGTTCAAGGCTACAAAACTGAGCGGGGCGCAACAAAGCGACGAGTACTGGTCGAATCTCGAAAAAATACATCGGGAAAAATTAGGATATGTCCCACTTACACCCCTACAACATGTGTACTTTTCTGAGAGTTTGAAATACACCAGTGCCTTTAAATGTTGCCGTAGCTAGAAATTTAAGGGGTTAAAGTTAGGCAAATGGGGAGATCATGTTACTGGCCTTCTCGACCAGTTCATCGCTTATTAAACATTTGTATTATGTAATGATGTATGAGGAGCAGAAAATGAGGTGATGCCTTATCATGCATAAATTACGTCCATTGTCTTTTGTCCACATATGAATGCTGACATGCACCTTATATTTTATTCCTATGATCACTTGAGGTTTTGGCACTTGCTCGCATGTAGTTACTGTCGATATTTACTGTCTCACTAGGTGTAAATCCTGCCTCATTCGTGAGTAAAATTCAAGCTGTGAACTACAGACCTTCAGCTGTTCGTTCATAGAATATATTGGCAGAATTATAATACGGCATAGCGGACTTCTAAGCTGAACTCTGCTCATGCTGTGCGTTATACAGATAAAGTAACTCCTCATATATAAATGACCATGCAAGAGCGGGCTTCATAACATTCAGCAGCTCCAATTCTTCACAAAAGTAATTCAGGATCGTTTTCTTGTTGTCACCATATTGCTTCTTCCATATTCAGTGTGCGAACTGTCCGACATTTACCGCGATGCCTTAACTCTTGTTGCGAATGATCCTGTGTCTACTAATTGCTGGGCATCCTGCAGGACTTTTTCCAGCTGGGAAGCTGCATTGATGAAGCCGTTTGGCGTACGTGAGAACAGTGCCTCTTAGCGTCGTTGGTTAAACCACAGCATTTCCCAAATGGAGTAATAATAGGACATAATTTCTCTGTTTACATTGTTCAGACATTGCGTAATTATTAATCTCGCTGTGAAGCCAGCTCAATGTCAGAACGCTACATACATGTGGGAGACATTTGCAACTGTTGTGACTGGCAACAGCAACACTTTCAGAGGAATAAGTATGGAAACGAAGGCAAACAATAAGAAATGAACAACGAACGCCAATGGGAAAATAGCTGCCACCACTGACAAGGAAAACTCCCCATCGCACCCTCCCGCACATTTAGTGGTAAGTTGGCCTAGTGGATAGCCCAACGGAAACTGAACACAGTATGAAAATAGGAAGAAGATGTACTGAACCACGAAAGAAGAAGAAAAATAGAAACAGTGAATGGTCCAAGCTTAAAGATGTGCCACATCGACGAAACATGCTTGATCATGGCGTTGTGGTTATGGGATTATGGTGATGGACTGAAAACGAGGAGCTCCCTGTTCAAATCTCCATTGTGCCTCTCTTTTTTTCCACAGATTTATTAACTGTCCATCCGGTCATTCACGTGTCTGTTCTCTGTATTCAAATTGGTGTCTGTGCCGTGGTGTAACGTCCGTTTGCAACAATGAGGTGCAACGAAGGGACCTCCAGATGTACGTACCTACTATCTGTTCTACATAAGTACTACATAATATAATTCTTGTGTTCTGTTTTGGAAGTTATGCTGGTGCAAGCTGGCGCCAGCACACCAGGTGGCAAAGAGTTTGTGAGAAGATCAATAGAGGCCAAAGACGGACTCGTAAGAAACGTGCCGCTGACGCCCTCTCTGTCGCCAGTATTTAGATCGCCGCCGCGGACCGGGGGGCCAGTCAGTCCCAGTGTGTCATCCAGTGAGTCACCGAGACATCAGTCGCAGCCCAGTCACTTGCAATTGCAGACAGCAGTCGTAGGCAGCACGTAGCGACCAAAATAGTGTGCATAGCGGACTTGTACTTCACCAGCAGTGAGGCTAACATGGACTAGAACGAAAGCGCTTGTACCACAACGACTATCTTGAGTTAAATAACTTTCTATTCTTATGAATAAAGAACCCAGTTAATACACACAGGCAGTTTGTGTTACAGGAAGAGGATTCTGGTCACCAAACAATATACTCACCTTCCTTCCCATCGTACTGCTCTACAGTGACAACGAGACGGCACAAAAGACGTTTTGACTCTTGAATTCCTCTATTGTAACACAGTTCGCACAATTTTATTTATTGTTTTCGTTTCTGTGAGGGGTCTATACAGCATCTCACATGCCGTCATTATTCTTCACATTTACTTGCGATGGTAATACATTCTTACCACATGACCCACTTTCTATAACCAGTGTATAGTATGACAATTGCAAAGACTACAGTAGGAGAACAGATACGTCAATGACAGGAAGGAAAGCTCATAAAATTGTGGAAAAAGATGGGGCATGAGCAAGATTTTAACACAGATATCCCATCTGGCAGTCCAACACCATGACCACCATGACGTGATGGTTATCGTAAAACGCTCGATGTTGCACACCGTAAGCTGGGATCGTTCATTGTTTCTATTTTGCTTCTTTTTTCACACTTCAGAACACCTTCTTCCTGTTTTCATGCTTGATCTGTGTTCAGATTTTGACAGGCTAACCACTGGGCCATTTACCACTAAATACAGATATGAGGGGGGTGGGATGGGGAATTTCCTTTGTGAGTACCGATTGTCCTTGACACAAGTAAAAGTGGCCATATGTCAACAAACGTTTGTCTCTGGACGTACGCTTGTAGTTTTCCACTTCGTCATTTTATTTCCGTAAAGAGCGGGAGCGGGAATGAGGGGTTAGTAGCAGAAAGTAACTGCTCTTTAGCTATAAAGTTTGTTAAAATACGAGGTTAAAGTGAAATATAGTAGTAAAAGAAACATACACTAGATGATTTTGTTAAACAGAGATAAATTGTCAGGAAGGATTCCTGAGCCGACATGTGTTATATTTTCATTTGTACATATGGCTGTAAATGTGTTCTGGGGTAGGTACACCGACTTGATGGTGGAGGTAACATCTTTGTCAGTGTAGGTTTGAGTGATTGAAAGCACAAATTGGAATATACCAGGGATGTGGGAACGTTCTGTCTCCATGAGCGTCTTAGTGATATGTTTGCAACAAACCGTCAACACCGTTTTGCGCCATTGTGTGGGCGGGGGCATTATTGGCGACCGTCTCGTGGGACCATCATCCTTCAACAATGGCTCACAGGTGAGAAATATCTGTACTTCCTGCAGGTGAACCTGACTTCCCCGTAGGAAGAGGTGCCGTGGGCAGTATGAAGGGCAATGTTGCTACTACATGATGGCGCCTTGTCTCATTTGCGTTTGAAGACAGCTCGACATCTACCCAGATGACATATTGAGGCTGAATTGGTGCTGACAGTTTGCTGCCACCATACCACTACACTGTCAAGAACCTACCATCTCCACCTTCCATGGATGTATCACCTTTGGATGTTTTACCTGCTATATGTCCATATGATTCTCTTTCCTCCTTATCCTCCCAGAGACTATTTCCTGAAGTTTGTTCCCAATTAGAAAAATCACGCTCTAGATTAGTTGTTGTAACTATAAACAAATGCCGGCCGGGGTGGCCGAGCGGTTCTAGGCGCTACAGTCTGAAACTGCGCGACCGCTACGGTCGCAGGTTCAAATCCTGCCATGGACATGGATGTGTGTGATTTCCTTAGGTTAGTTAGGTTTAAGTAGTTCTAAGTTCTTGGGGACTGATAACCTCAGAAGTTAAGTCCCATAGTGGTCAGAGCCATTTTTATAAACAAATGATTTTGATGTAGCAAAAACGCTTTTGTGGGAGACCGTTGTAGAGTCGATGATGAGCCAGACGATGATAACGTCGATGTTCCTGTGTAGCAGATGGAGGACGATGTACTGAAGATTCGATGACAAATTACAGGTAGACAGGTTTGTGGGATGGGAGCAAAAGTAGAGAAGATGGGCATTGATAGACAACTAATGTATTAAGTTGGCGATGGGAATTTATAAGACTTTATTTCGAGTACTGAGATAATCGGATAGAATCAGGTTATTGTGGGATATGTTGCTGTAGTATTAGATAAGTTCAACATGGTAGCTTTGTAGCATGGTAACACAACAATATCTAAGCGGGAGGAATTGAAATGGCAGTGGTTCTGGGAGTATACGGCGGCGGCATTTAGATGAAACACGGAACGAGCTGCAAGTATGATTTCATGAATGATGGAAATTTTTTTAAGGAACAGTTGTGATAAAATGAAATATATCTTCCATGGTGAGGATAAGACGCAGGCAGTTGTTAGGATGGAGGGATGTGTCTATGGTTGTTTATAGCACTGTTTTCTATTTTTGAGTAGTACGATCTCCAATAAGAATAGGGGCTTCATTCTTTTCTTTTTTGTTAAAATTCAGTGTAGTGGGTCTCAGGGGTCTAAGTGCAGATATTGTGATCACTAGTACCTTCATAAAACCGACTTCAGTGTCTTAGACGTTTTTTCTAACAGTCTCCCTGCAAACACGTCCCATAATTTACTACCTGATATTTTCTGGACAGCCGTAACTGCATCACTGATCTACACCTGTTAGTATAGACTTACTATTTGACGTCCACGTGACCACACTTCAACACCTGACCTGCTGCCCAGGGGAAAACGAATATTAGTGGCTTGCTTGTGTCACGCGTACTTGGAGGTACTAACGAACCGAAAAAATAATTACTACTCCTAACAGCTATCATTATTAGTCTACAATTCAAGAGAATACTGATGTCATGTTGTTCAATACACTGTCCTCAGTCACCTATAAAAATATCTGCACTTGTACCCGTAACACTCTGCATAAGTACACTACTGGCCATTAAAATTGCTACACCACGAAGATGTGCTACAGACGCGAAATTTAACCGACAGGAAGAAGATGCTGTGATATGCAAATGATTAGCTTTTCAGAGCATTCACACAAGGTTGGCGCCGGTGGCGACACCTACAACGTGCTGACATGAGGAAAGTTTCCAACCGATTTTTCATACACAAACAGCAGTTGACCGGATTTCCCTGGTGAAACGTTGTCGTGATGCCTCGTGTAAGGAGGAGAAGTGTGTACCATCACGTTTCCGACTTTGATAAAGGTCGGATTGTAGCCTATCGCGATTGCGGTTTATCATATCGCGACATTGCTACTCGCGTTGGTCGAGATCCAATGACTGTTAGCAGAATATGAAATCGGTGGGTTCAGGAAGGTAATACGGAACGCCGTGCTGGATCCCAATGGCCTCGTATCACTAGCAGTCGAGATGACAGGCATCTTGTCCGCATGGCTGTAACCGATCGTGCAGCCACGTCTCGATCCTTGAGTCAACAGATGGGGACGTTTGCAAGACAACAACCATCTGCACGAACAGTTCGACGACGTTTGCAGCAGCATCGATTATCAGCTCGGAGACCATGGCTGCGGTTACCCTTGACGCTGCATCACAGACAGGAGCGCCTGTGATGGTGAACTCAACGACGACCCTGGGTGCACGAATGGCAAAACGTCATTTTTTCGGATTTATCCAGGTTCTGTTTACAGCATCATGATGGTCGCATCCGCGTTTGGCGACATCGCAGTGAAAGCACGTAGGGAGCGTGTATTCGTCATCGCCATACTTGCGTATCACCCGGCGTGATGGTACGGGGTGCCATTGGTTACACGTCTCGGTCACCTCTTGTTCGCATTGACGGCACTTTGAACAGTGGAATTTACATTTCAGATGTGTTACGACCCGTGGCTCTACCCTTAATTCGATCCCTTCGAAACCCTACATCTCAGCAGGATAATGCACGACCGCATGTTGCAGGTCCTGTACGGGCCTTTCTGGATACAGAAAATGGTCTATTGCTGCCCTGGCCAGCACATTCTCCAGATCTCTCACCAATTGAAAACGTCTGGTCAATGGTGGCCTAGCAACTGTCTCGTCACAATACGCCAGCCATTACTCTTGATGAACTGTGGTATCGTGTGGAAGTTGCATGGGCAGCTGTGCCGGTACACGCCATCCAAGTTCTGTTTGACTCAATGCCCAGGCGTATCAAGGCCGTTCTGGGAACTGATTTCTGAGGATCTATGCACCCAAATTGTGTGAAAATGTAATCACGTCAGTTCTAGTATAATATTTTGTCCAATGAATACCCCTGCATTTCTTCTTGGTGTAGCAATTTTAATGGCCAGTAGTGTATTTGTGAAGATGGTGTGTTGGAAACTGCTGCACCTGTAAGGCGGGATGTAAGGAGAGTACGCACGCTGATCGAGCAGGAAGCTGCCGTAGACGTATCTGGCGATGGCCTCCCTGCGGCCGCCGTCGGTCTTGCAGCGCCGGCCGGCGGCCACGGCTTGCAGCAGAAGCTGCTCCGCCAGCCACCACCACGTGGCCGGCTTCTGCATGAAGAACAGCCCCACCTGCAGGTATGCCCCGCAGTCGAAGCCCGCCTGGCCTGCAACACCCAGCGCGCCGTCTCTTTAACCAGTGCCAATCTGGGGAATGGTCATTTACACTCACAAAAAAAGTAGCATCGAGAGGAAATGAACTGATGTAGATGAAAGCTACTCGTTGATTTAATATGACTACTGGCAGTGTAAATCTTTGGCAATATCTAGGGTTTATCATCGTAGATAAAGATTTGCGACTTAGTAACAGCTGATTGTTTCTGTACTACAAGAACACATCAGCAACTTCTCTTATCGCGAAACCCCACCTTTTTCAATTTTCAGTGGTCCTCAATGATAAGTGCAGAGGCTATACCGGGTCCTATGCAGAATGAATCATCTAGGTCCTGAATTTTAGAGAAATAGTTCTCAGTATCACCATACGCACTGTAACGCTAACTAAATCTTATGGAGAAGACTTCTTGATCACTGAGTGTAATTTGTACCTTTATGATCTGCATTACCGTCTATGATGATGTTGGGACTAGGGAACTAGTAATTTAAGAAGAAGCATAGCAAACTATCGCATTTACTTACATTCTCTAGTATGATTGACATTGGATTGGACAACATAATTATGGAAAATCACTACTTCAATAGCAGTCTAAGGCGCTGCAGTCATGGACTGTGCGGCTGGTCCCGGCGGAGCTTCGAGTCCTCCCTCGGGCATGGGTGTGTGTGTTTGTCCTTAGGATAATTTAGGTTAAGTAGTGTGTAAGCTTAGGGACTGATGACCTTAGCAGTTAAGTCCCATAGGATTTCACACACATTTGAACACACTACTTCAATATTGCCCTGCACGACTTCATATAAGAGTCACAGCTGAGGGGAAGACAGATATCGTGGGGCATACTCTTTGTCAACAGGAAATGTATGCTACATTAGAGTGAAACGTTGGCCGTGCAAGGACGAGACATGCTCAGTTAAATGAACTATGGAAACTGACAGAGAACACTGATAGTTTAACAGAAAATACTGCAGAGCGTGTAAGGTACACTCGTGAAATGGCTAGTTAGAGCATCGCTAATTAAAACTTCTGTGGATAATAACAGGATGGACCGTTCTGGGACCTAGCTTTTCCAAAAGAGCAGACTGGACGCACACGCAGTCTGAAACATTGACTCTTTAAGTTTACTCATTATTTGCGTGATCCCCTTGAGAAAATAGTTGATATACCGAGGAAGATATTAACTACACCGAGGCCTAAAACTTCTCGTTAATCACGATTACAGTCAGACTGAAGCAGCTCCGCGCAGCAGCAACCTCTGTTGTCTTCTATCAGCCATCTGCCGCATTTGACTTATGTAGCTCCCAATATCTGTCTGCTACTCTCTGCCTCGGAAATACTGCCTATAAATTATCACTGTTATCTCAAAGTATTCTGCATCAAAGGTATTCTTCATGATTTTTAGTACTCCTCCAACACAATTTGACTGGACTTTATGTAATAACAGAGCTATCTGACTGCACACTCCAATATCCCAAGGCTACCTGAACTGCCCTCTCCAAGATCCCCAAAGCTGTCTGGCCTTTCACCATCGAGAAAGACGGCGTTTTTCGCAATCCTAATTGACCAATCTGCTGACGAGTTTTTCTGCGTGACGGTTTAGTCCAATCACACCTCCAGCAGAGCGCACAGGAAATATACCGGATGCTTCGCGGAGCTTCTCCGAATAGATATGAAGAGCCAATAAAGGACCGTCTATCTGTGCACGCTCTACAAATCACGCAGGCCACACAGGAATGTGCCATTGTTCGTTCTCCCGTTTCTTTTTTAGTGCGATGATCCTGCGATTGTGCACCAAAGCTAATTCCCTGTCTTCCTTACCGAGACAGAGCAGAAATATGTCCCAACACCCAACTACACTTACATTCTCACGCATTGCAATGAACAGGGGCCGAGTAGAAATTGCTGAACAGAAAGGGCAATTAAAAATAAAATAAAGCGCAGGCTACACGGACACTTACTGTGGACGTTAGTGTCAACCCACGGGATTACAACAGGCAAAATTAATATGATCTACAGTTAAGTTAATGGATTCTATAAATAGGTACAAAAGACAGTGTACGTCTTTCATAGACACAACCTCATTCAGTAGAGGAGTTCACCGGCCAAAGTGTTAGTCAACTCATTAAACGAAGAAACTGGTTGTTTTGGAGCACTGTAGATTTTTCTGAACTAAAACAAAGCGATCGTGTGACCGTCCACTACTAACACATGTCGCGGTACTCAAGTGGTGTGTGTGGGCCAGTCGGTTATATGGAATCAGCGCAGTAAGGTGGGTCGACGAATAGTAAAACGGAGATATCGTGTTTGGACAGGCAGCAACTACCCATGAATGAAATTTCCCGATTTGGTTAATGAACCAATGTGAGCTGTCCAAAGTGTCTACCAGGGATCGTATACTACCTTGAGTTCAGTTTAGTTAAGTTTAGTTATGTCATGTTCCGTACATCATTTTCCCGACTATTTTATCGATATGATGTGGAAGAAGTCAGATTACAATATCTATATACACACATGAATAGTGCTAATATTATTACTGCAATTCTTAGTTCTACACATGCAACTGCATTTGGAGGTGCAATTTTTTTTACCATTTCTGAAACAGAAATTCGTCCATGGAGTAGAAGGAATTGTCCAAAAGAAATGATTTTAAGCTAGATTTAAAACTTTATCTTCAACCTGCCAGATACTATAAGTTGTTGGCCAAATGATTAAAGGTTTTTTGTTGCTGAATAACGTACTCCTCTTTGAACAACTGACAGCTTTAATAACGGATAGGAAAGGTCATTTCTCCCTCTAGTGTTATACGTATGAACATCACTGTTGTTCGCGAATTGAGATGGATTATTTGTAACGAATTTCAAATGGCTCTGAGCACTATGGGACTTAACTGCTGTGGTCATCAGTCCCCAGAACTTAGAACTACTTAAGCCTAACTAACCTAAGGACATCACACATATCCATGCCCGAGGCAGGACTCGAACCTGCGACCGTAGCGGTCGCGCGGTTCCAGACTGTAGCGCCTAGAACCGCTCATCCACTCCGGCCGGCAACGAATTTCATTAGCGAATATATGTACTCTGATAGTGCAGTTAAAATACCTAACTCCTTGAAAAGGTGCCTACATGACGTCCTTGGGTGAACACCACTAATTATTCTCACTGCTCTCTTTAGTGCAATCAATACTTTATGTCTAAGTGGTGAGTTACCCCAGAAAACTATTCCATAAGACATTATTGAGTGGAAATATGCAAAGTACGTTAGGAGGCTGATCTGTTTATTACCAAGACTAGCGATTATACGAAAAATTTGGAGAAATCTACGCTGTTAACTGAGTCCTGTTCATATGCTACATCAATTGCCGGTATGACTCTATTCGGTGTACTGAACTGGATACAGTGATTTTTTTTTTCAAAATTAAGGGAGAGTCCATTTTCTGAGAACCACTCAATAATTCTTTGAAAGACATCCTTAACAATATCCTCAGCTGCTTTTTCTGGAATGGGATTTGTTATAATACTCGTGTCATCTGCAAAAAGTAGTAGTTCCACTTGCTGAACGTTAACTGGGAGGTCATTCGCAATAAGGAACAGCAGAGGACCTAAAATTGAACCCTGTGGGACTCCCTTTGGGATAACTCCCCATTCACTAGAATTTACCACCCTCCCAACATTATTTGTGCTATTCAGCACAACTTTGTGCTTTCTGTTCATTAAGTATGATTCAAACCAGCTGTGTGTATAGCCTTCATTTCCATAAAATCTGGGTTTTTCTAAGAGTCTGACATGTTCCGCACAGTCAGATGCCTTGGAGAAATCACAAAAAACATCAACTGGCGATAATTTGTTATTTAGGGCTTGTACTATTTGATGGGTAAAAGTGTAGAAAGCATTCTCAGTCGGGTAACCCTTCCAGAATCCGAACTGTGACATGTTGAGTAAATTATTTTCACTTAAATGTGAGACTACTCTTGAATACATAACTTTTTCGAATATTTTAGAAAATGAAGTCAGCAATGAGATTGGTCTATAATTATTCAAGTCACTCTTGTCCCTTTTTTTATGAAGAGGTTTGACAATTGCGTATTTCAATATGTCTGGAAAAATTCCCTGTGTCAGCGAAGCATTACATACATCGCTAAGGACTCCACTTATTAAATTAGAACAACACTTCAAAATTCTGCTAGAGACTCCATCAACACCACATGAGCTCTTGTTTTTCAGTTTATTTATAATTCCCTTAATTTCAGTGGGGGATGTTGGTGCTACTTATAAAGGCCTAAAGTCCTGGGGAATGACATTTTTAACACATTTTTTTGCTTCTTCAACTGAACCCTTTCACCCTAATTTTGCTGCTACTGCTGAGCCATGTGACAACGTGTAATAACGGTTGTCGTAAAAGATTACAACTCACTTGGTCTGAAGACTTTGTCATTGACAATCGGTTTCAAACCTGACGGGGATGACTGACGGCAGTGGAAGCAGGTCCGTCTCTTCGGATTTCTTAATACGAGGGCGGTTCAGAAAGTAACCTCCGATCGGTCACAGTGCGGGTTGTGGGGGGAGTAGCGACGCCATCTGTGCGTTCACGCACTCAACAGGTCAGTCGGCATCAAGCCGTGGTCGAGTGAACGTCGTACTTGCGCTAGTTTAGTTTTTGTGGCAGTTTGAAATGTGTGCTGCAATAGAAAACCCCGCCAAATGTGAAGTGCGTGCTGTCATAAGGTTTTTTACAGCCAAAGGATATTCTGCAGCAGCTATTCATCGTGAGCTTTGTGCCGTGTACGGACCAAGAGTTATGAGTGAAGGAGTTGTCCATGAATGGGTACGTTTATTTAAAAGTGGACGAGAAAACGTTCATGATGAAGAGAGGAGTGGTAGACCATCATTGGTGACTGACGAACTCGTTCAGACAGTTGATGCAAAAGTTCGTGAAAATCGACGTTTCTCAATGTCGGAGTTGTCTACTGGTTTTCCACAGATTTCTAAGACTCTCTTGTACGAGATAGTGACAGCAAGATTGGGTTACCGTAAGTTCTGTGCACGATGGGTGCCCAAAATTCTTACCGACCACCACAAAACTCAAAGAATGGCCTCTGCATTAGACTTTCTGTCACGTTATGAGGACGAAGGAGAACCATTGTTAAACAGAATCGTGACCGGTGACGAAACCTGGATTAAGTACGTGAACCCTGAGACAAAAGAACAATCAAAGGTGTGGGCACATTCAAATTCGCCTACCAAACCAAGAAAAGCCTCGCAAGATTTTTCTGCCAGAAAACTGATGGCAACGGTGTTTTGGGATGCCAAAGGGGTGTTGTTGGTTGAATTCATGGAACGTGGTACGACCATTAATCAAGACGTGTACTGTGAAACAATAAAAAAGTGACGACGGGCTATACAGAACAAACGCCGTGGTATGCTGACTTCCGGTATCGTTTTTTTGCACGATAACGCCCGTCCTCACTCTGCTCGCAGAACAACGGCCCTTCTTGAGTCCTTCAAGTGGGGCGTTATCAACCATCCACCTTACAGCCCAGACCTGGCGCCAAGTGATTATCACCTCTTCATGCATTTGAAGAAATGGCTCGGGTCACAGCGGTTTGATGACGACGAAGAGCTCAAAGATGCGGTCACAGGCTGGCTCCAGGCACAAGCGGGTGATTTTTATGCAGAAGGAATTTCAAAGCTTGTGAAGAGATACGATAAGTGCCTCAATCGCTATGGAGACTATGTAGAAAAATAGTGCGAAGATGTAGTTGTAAGATGTATATACTAAAATATTTTTATTTAACTTCGTGTATTTTTTTTAAATCAACCGGAGGTTACTTTCTGAACGGCCCTCGTAAATATTCCGATGAGAACTGTGGACACTTGGAGCAGCGTACCTCACAAGAGGCCACTGCTCTCAGTAGCATGTCTTAAAAGAGCCAAATATATTTGAAGTGGACAGTAACTGTCTAGAGGCGTCTAGTGGGGTCAAACGAGTCGCGTTTTTGTCCCTTGCCGAATGATGCGAGGTGGCGAATGCATTGAAGGTCTAATGAAGAGTTTAATCTGCAGTGTGCATAAGTTGTATTCAGGTCTGAGGTGGTACTGCGATGTTCTGGGGGTGTTTTTCGTACCATGATTCGAACTCCCTGATTCACGCTACCGTGAACGTGAATCAGGATATTTGTTTCAACATTCTGTGCTGCCCTTTCTTCTAGATGTTCACGATGGGTATGCACGTTCCCTACTTCCAAGATGACCGTTGCTACGTTCACAGGGTTGCAGACATACATTTCTGGTTTACGAACACTCGGGCACCATACCGTTCCTTTACTAGTTCTTTAAATCATCCTATCTTAATCTCAAAGAAAATGTCTGAAATTGTATGGAACAGAGGATGAAAGGTAGAAATCAACTTTCCCGCAATTTGGTAGCTCTGCAGTAACTGATGATCAATTAGTGACATCAGATTGATGTATCGTACCTGAAGAAACTTGTGGAACTTCTTCCATTTCGAACTGAGATCATTATCACGGCTACAGGTTGTGTCACACGGTATTAGCGTGACTAGCGTGCAACCACATGAGACAGATAAAACAGCCACTACAGTGCATTACTGCTAATATCATGTGACCGTATTTTAAGTCCTAGAGGCTATATAATTGGCGTGTAATGGGACAGATGGTGAGTGATCATTCTAAAGGATTCCGGAGAAGCTCACCTGACTGCGTGACACAGTATTACCATAGTTTCACATAGTTTGAAATGGGCATTAGTGTGGGCCTGCATGCGACCAGATGGTAGTGTTGCTCAGTATCCAGTTATGTGGGACATTTGAACGCGACAGTCGTCTGATTTTCTACTGAATCGGTATGTAAGATAAACCACTCACAACATCAAGAATCTGATCGATCATATCCGGCCACACCAAAGGAATATTGCCCCAATGACAACGAAGTACACCTTAACTTCTTCACATCTGCACCTGTCAGCTTCAGCGTATTCGAATCAGTACAACTCTTCATGTTATGCCAGCCCATTTGTTGGAGATTAGCAGAAGCTCTGTTACTGAATCGCTGCCCCGTTATGTGCTGCCGTTGACACCACGACACAGCTGGATGCCTCTGAGGTGGTGCCAAACTTGGAAAGCATAACTGCTGAGGAGTCCCGTCGCATCAGTTCAGCAGCGAAGTTTGGTTCTGCATTACATCGGATGACCATCAAGATAGTACAGTGTCAGGATAGTAGAGTGTCACCAGCGAGTAGAGGGCACATTCTTGTGTTGCAGAGACACCCTGGTGTCATCTCTAGCCTCATGGTGAGGAGAGTCATCAGATGATGCAGGTCATCTCTGGCAGGAATTCAGGGAAATCTGATTGCATAGCAGTACATTACAGACACCATATGCCTTCATGCGTTTCCGCTTATAAGACATCATGCTGTACCACCTTTAAACGGGACAAGGCTCGTCCATATTTTCTCTATAAGCAGCCTGCGTGATGTTGAGGTACTGTCTCGATCAGCAAGATCCCTGGGTCCCTCTCGGATGGAATATGTGTGGGACTGGCTTAGATATTGTCTCCGACCCTGCGTCAATATCCAGGACATTTGGCATCAACTACAAGAGTTGTGAGCCATATTAACTCAGGAGAGGATACAACAGGTGTATTACAGCCTGCTCAACCGAATCAGTAAATGGATCTGGACCCTAGGAGGTGCTCGACAAGGGACCAGCAGAGTGCTCACACTATCACTTTCGCTGTTTCTTTTACTTGATTTTGTAATCACTGCAATAACGTAAAATTCGAAATTCGCGCCAAAATGCGAATGGGGGGGAGGTGTGTGTGTGTGGGGGGGGGGGAGGAAGGGTGCAGGGACTCATGTGCAGGGTGAGGAAAACACATGACATCATCAAGGAGAGGGTGGGGGGTGGGTGTGGGTGGGCCTTGGTTGTGGGTAATTAATTGATCAATCTAATTAATTTGCGTATCAGTTTGATATCAAAAGTGTTCCAGCACTGCCGTCTCCCTACTACTCATATACAGGTAGTATTTGCCAAAGGTCAACCCTCATCTTCCTCTCTATCTTCACATTGTGAAGTTAAATATCACTTTATCCTGTCTTCCAGGTGTTTCATGACTATTGTCTGTGGGTGTATATAATGGCCCAGATGAAAACAAGCTATCTTGATTTTCCGCAGTTAGATGGAACCTTACATAACTACCACAAAAAGTTAGATATTGTAATGTCAGATGATCTTGGAGGCCAATGCTACAATGTGAGATACTTATACCCCTCACACTGTATGAGGTTCAGTGCCACATGCTCGACGAAAATCGTGCTGCACAGTTGTAATTGAATAGTCCAACATCGAGCCACTGTCACACCCGAATACCCACGATCAACCGGCCAAATGGTGACCTACAAGAAATCTTAATTCAAACTCTTTCAGGTGCCGACAACCCCATCTCAGACGAGTACCTAGCATCTCTATGTCCTTCACAGTGATCATTCAACATCTGACTCTGTCCACATCCCTTATATGCCTTGGCAGGTTTGGTAACGACAGTAAACACAAGCAACACTAATACACTCTACCTGTTACAGAGAATTGCATTTGTAATCATTTACATATTCTGCCGTTGGTGTGGACATGTACAGAGTTACATTGACATTCGACGAAGTTTCATAGGGTCTTCATTTTTTTATCAGGCAGTGCAACAAATACAGGAATTCACTCAATAACTGCAATTCTGGCGCTTGTAAAAAGAAAATACTGTCAGTACAATGTTTCAGACTCTTCGTTACCGTGCACCGGAACAAATGTAAAAAGATAACAATCGAATTGAAATTGGTAATCTCAAAGAAATTTGGTTAACATTGGTGCTATAATTGTAATAATAACATAAGAAGTCATTCAATCGTTAAAATTAATGCTTGCTACCAGATGTAAATGAAAAAAGTGTAAATGCTGGCTTCGATTCGCATAGACCGTAATGACGGAAATCGGCTTTATGTACTCCGACACGTAATGTTGGTTTCAAACCTTAATACGGCAGAAATAGGGGCGTACGCAGTCTATACGCATCTACGGCCTACATTTCCGCTTGAGACACGACAGCGATATGACTTGTTACTTTCGGTTTCTTTACGTCTGGCAAACAAGAGAAGAGCTTTCGTTATATTTATTTATTTAATTAACAATACAGGGTAACCCACCGGCTTGAAATGTAAGGTGGGTCGGATGCTTCTGAATCTAACAGCAAAGACTTCTCAGTGTTACATTCTTATTAGTATATAGTTGTTAATGATTTTTCTTAAAAGAATGTAAAGAACATAATATATAAAGATTTCTCTGAAGTTACAGCGATATGAATGCTTAACAATACAATGAGTGTGGTGAAAATAATTTGCAGTATGTAGAGGGAAGTGATATGTTGTATTTGGATGTGTAATATAGTCTAAGTAGCATGTTGGTTGATAATGGCCTATTTCTACCTATTTCAGATGAGAAGGTCTCGGTACAACCTAGAGCTATTCTCGTCTGAAATGGTTTGCCCTAATGTATGTTTACATAGATTATACAGGTTAAATACTGATTGAGCACTTCATACATGGAATACATGATTTTAGCTTTACATGAGAAATACACTTATGTTTGTAATTTGTTAGTATAAATAGAATATAGTTCATTGCTACTTGAATGCATTGCTCCTTAAATAACTAAATACATTACTGATATATAAATAAAATTCATTGATTGCAGCTTTGAACAGAGACGAGCAATACATTACTGCTTGTGTGCAGTATACTTTAAACATTATGCAGTATGTCACTGGGGAGGAGGAGCCTCGGAATAAAAGTTCTTTGAGCCTTCTCCTCCCAAGCGACATTACCTCATTACTATAGTCTTAGTATGTGGTGCCGGTGTTTATTGTTTTATGATTGTTGTGTTGTTTGTGACTAGGTTGCGGCATGCAGTGCTATGCATTGTTGGTTTTGGTCCGTTACATGTTGATCCCTTTTGAGTCATGTTGACTTTGTGTTCCTTCCTCGGTTTCGGCATCTGTGGTCGTGTTTGTGTCCTTCCATGTGGTTTGTTGTGTTGTTTGTGCTTGTCTATGCCTCCTTCCATATGGGTTTTGGCGCTTGTATTCTTTGTGCAGAGTGTTCGATAAAATACTGGCTACGCTATTTATTGTGTTCCAGTCATAGGGATTACGTATTATTCTGGCGATGTCATTGTCGTTCTGTATAGGTCTTACTTGTGCTAGCGTGTTACAAAGCAGTGTGACATGTTCTGGTGTCCCAGTTTCTCCGCAAACGCATACTTCATCGTTAGTTAGTCCCATACGGTTTAAATGTACCGGATACGGCCCGAGGCCTGTCAGGAAATGGACCATCCCCTGGCTTGGGTCAACATGTTTGAGTCGTAGTCTTTCGAGTACATCAGGAAAGAAAGAGTGTACTCGGCGACCTTGTCGGATGCATCCCACCCTCTCTGCCGTGTGTGAATCCACCATGGTTTCATTTGTATTTCGTTCATTATGTTTGTTCCCGTAATTTCTGTGACTTAATTGAGCTTGTCCCTCTTAAGCCAGTAAAGTGCAGCTTTATAACGTATTGTTATGCCTATAGGGCAGCTCCCCATCACAACGGAAAGTGCCTCTAGTGATGTGGTGTGACAGCTCCGCTCATCCTCAGGGGTACACTACGTTGACCTTGTCTTGCAATTGTCTTGTTAGTCTGTATGTTCAGTCTGTGGGCCCAAGCACTTGCAGCGAAGCAAGCAATGGATTCAAATATCGCAATGTGGTAGGTCCCTGTCGTCTTAATAGGTAATTTGTACTGAGTTGTGTTTAGTCTTGCTAGTTTGTGCACAATTTTGGAGGCTTCGTCAATTGTCAGTTCTATATGATGGTTGAAAGTTTTTCGTCAAGATGCAGTCCCAGATAACTTGTGGCTTGCTTCCTCTGTATGCTTGCATTGTCTAATTTTAGAACTGGATTACTCTGTAGCGTCCCTCTGAGCAGTAAGTATACAGTTTTGTAGGGAGCTATTTTTAAATTATTTTCTTTGCACCAACTGTTAATTTTCTGAAGCAGTTGTGTGCCTTTTGTCTCTAGTGCTGCTCTCGAGTTGGCTGACACCACTACGAGCATGTCATCTGCGTAAGCCAGCGCACCTGTCTTCACTCTCCAGGGTGTTCAGCAAGGGCTCGATTGCATTATTTCACACAATATTGGTCCACAGATCGAGGCCTGTGGACATTCCTTTGTTATTCTCTTGACAACATTCCGTGTACCAGCCCTCCATTCCCGCCACTCTGCCTCTGCAGTAGTCGAGGAGGCTATTGTGGACGGAAGCTGATAGCTTCATTTCCCCTAACCTGGCGAAGAGGGATGGCCACCACAAATTGTCAAAAGCCCCGGCTATGTCGATTAGTATGGCGGCCACGTATTTGTCGCTGGTGCTATTTGTAACTGTCAGTGCTTGGTTGACGGCGTCTTCTATTGATCTACCTTCCCTGAAGCCGAACTGATGGGGCGTTAGGCCGAGGAGGCGTCAGTGCGATTGTAAACGGTCACACTGAAGTCTTTCCTGTACATTGCCGAGAGTGTTTAACAGACAGTTCGGTCGGTAATTTTTGGGGTCTGTTGGCTCTTTGTCTTGTGATTTCCTGATTATTCCTACATTAGCAGTTTTCCAGAGGCTTGGAATTCTGCCTGTTAGTAGTGCCTCGCTGAACATGTTAGCAAGAAAAGGTGTGATTTGTGTTATTGTTTGTTTTAATGTTTCTGAAAGTATTTTGTCTGGGTCGGGTGCTTTTCGGTTTTTAAGCCTACTGATTGCCGTCGCGATTTCTTCTTGCGCGAATGGCATGGTTACACTGTCACTGATGTATGGTTGCCTCATGCTCTCAGTTCAGCGTGGTGTCGCTTGTCTTGTGTGGGGTCGTCATTTGGAAGGAACCTGTTCAGAAGATATTTTGCTGCGCTTCTCCATCCTCTGGTCATTGTGCCGTCAGCTCGTTTTAGTGTTGACAGAACTGTCGGTGTCTTAGCTCGTTGTTTCTATCTTTAATGGTTGTCCCAAGACGTCGTTCTGTAGCTGTGTTTCTACAAAATTGGTCAAGTAGTCTTGCCTTGTTGTTTTCAGTCGTTTTTGGTACTTCTGTTTAGCGTCACGATACAGATCAAGTCTTCTCTGTCTTTCAGGAGCTGTCTTTGCTCGTTGGTAGTACTTTCTTTTGTCCCGTGAATCCTTCCTTAGTCTCGCCAGTTCTGTCAACCACAGTTGTTTCTGTCCCCACCCAGTTTTTGCCCATGGTATAGCTGCTTCCTGTGCTCTTTGCAGGACATCAGTCAGTACGTGCGTTTTGTAATCTATACTGCCTTGAACAGTGAGTAATGATGACGCCTCACCAATATCTCGAACTTTTCGCAAGTCGGCTCTTCCTATGAGTAAATGCTGCTGTTCATGGTCCATGTTATGTGCATTGATATATCTGTCCGTGGTTATGACGACTGCGTTGTGGTCGCTGTGTGTGGCTCTATCTAATACCCTCCATGTATTGACTAGTGGAAGAGATTCTGCGTTTCCTAGAGAAAGATCTATGTTACTTACACCACCGGCGTCTCCGCAGTAGGTAGGTGGCTGACCCTCCGTATTCATTATGAAGAGGTTGCAGTCATTTACCACGTCAAGCACTAGTTCCCCCTCTGTCGTCAGTTCTATCTGAGCTACACAAGGGGGATTTTGGGTTGATATCTGTTAGAATGAGCAGCCTTTTTCTTTCTGAGTGTCGTGCAATGTCTTTTATTTTGTCTAAGAAACGTTCTATATCACACGAGTACTGAGCGTAAATAGACGACATGAGTCACACATTCTGTCCGTCTGTTATTTCTGCTTCCTTATAGTGTCTGAACAATGGATTTACCTTAAGCATGGTTATCTGTAACAAACTTTAACATTTGAATTTCCTCTCGGTGGCGACAAGCTCCGCCATGAATGGTTTGGTGTATGGTGAAGAAGGTGCCGATTTTGACGTCCCCGCTGGACAAGATCGACAACAACTGTCTGCCAAGCGGCAACATCAAGATGCAGTTGCCTTTCCAGCTCCTACAGGAATTGCTTTGGACACCACGACCTATGCTATCAACTTCTTGTTAGTAGTCGTTCGCGATGAATCTGAGGTACATCATGACAATGAGAAGACGAACTTGTCAGAACAGGATCCCTCCAACTTCTCCAGCGCGAGAAAAAAAGGAGTCAAAGTGAGGTTAGTCTGGATTAAGGATATTGAAAGGCCTTCATTCCAGAAGCCCACCCAGCCTCATCCGCAACTAAGGCTTCAAATGTAGCTGATCCTCTTGCAACAGTAGCTTTGGTTCCGCTTCGATCCGAAGCTGTACAACTACAAAGTACTGACTGTGTTATATGGAAAGTTTGGATAAAAAAGTAGACCGTCTGTACTATACGTTCCTAGAAAATTCTTGCACCTTTTCTCAAAAAAAATGGCTCTGAGCACTATGGGACTCAACATCTTAGGTCATAAGTCCCCTAGAACTTAGAACTACTTAAACCTAACTAACCTAAGGACATCACACACACCCATGCCCGAGGCAGGATTCGAACCTGCGACCGTAGCAGTCCCGCGGTTCCGGACTGCAGCGCCAGAACCGCTAGACCACCGCGGCCGGCGCACCTTTTCTCACCAGAACTCAAGAGTGATATAATTAATACCTCTTCTGTGGGAAAAACTAAAATGAAGGTCGATCTGAAAACTCCAGAATAGGCTAATTTCTCAGTCAACAGTGAAGTAATAAAGTCTAAAACTAAGGAAGCTTACATTCTTTCTTTCGTCATAAATAAAGTACATGCAGAACCTGAAGAAGCTGAGATTTAGGAGGTTGTGCAATCTGTCTCCCTCGGTATAGGTCTTCGCAGATTTACGCAAGGATATTTTAAAGAGAACATTGTCAGACTGCAGACATGCTTGATATATTTTACCTTCGTGTCTCACACTTTACTGTAAGCTGTGTCTATCCACGGAAGTAGATGTTCGGTAGATCTGTAAGTGCGAACTGTACCTCACACCAGTAAACAACGCCGATCCCTAATGAAATGCCTCAAATGTAGTGGCCCTCATTCTGTAGTATCCTGCGCCTGCCTATTGCTGTTTGTGCACACTCTGGAGCATCACACCCATCAACGGAGTACTATATACCGCGACGAGCCTAAGAACTAGCTACGTTATTAAGCTTCAGGGGTGCACTGAGCATTGCTGGCATGCCAACCTACTCGTCCGTCATTGGAGAACAACATTTTTCGCCCGCACCAATCATTGCTGCTCCGACAAATTTCAGCGCTCTAGATTTTGAAACCAACAACTTCTCCCGCCACTGCCCGACACGAGCATGAAGAGTCAACACACGGAAGTAGGGGCGGAATTTAATGTGTGGATGTCCCTTAGCAGACAAACACTGTTCACCGAACTCCTTGGCGGCAGGCAGTAATGTATGTTAAGTGGTCTCCGTACCGCAGCCTGCTATACCGCATGCAGCATTAAGCCACACCTACACTCCTGGAAATGGAAAAAAGAACACATTGACACCGGTGTGTCAGACCCACCATACTTGCTCCGGACACTGCGAGAGGGCTGTACAAGCAATGATCACACGCACGGCACAGCGGACACACCAGGAACCGCGGTGTTGGCCGTCGAATGGCGCTAGCTGCGCAGCATTTGTGCACCGCCGCCGTCAGTGTCAGCCAGTTTGCCGTCGCATACGGAGCTCCATCGCAGTCTTTAACACTGGTAGCATGCCGCGACAGCGTGGACGTGAACCGTATGTGCAGTTGACGGACTTTGAGCGAGGGCGTATAGTGGGCATGCGGGAGGTCGGGTGGACGTACCGCCGAATTGCTCAACACGTGGGGCGTGAGGTCTCCACAGTACATCGATGTTGTCGCCAGTGGTCGGCGGAAGGTGCATGTGCCCGTCGACCTGGGACCGGACCGCAGCGACGCACGGATGCACGCCAAGACCGTAGGATCCTACGCAGTGCCGTAGGGGACCGCACCGCCACTTCCCAGCAAATTAGGGACACTGTTGCTCCTGGGGTATCGGCGAGGACCATTCGCAACCGTCTCCATGAAGCTGGGCTACGGTCCCGCACACCGTTAGGCCGTCTTCCGCTCACGCCCCAACATCGTGCAGCCCGCCTCCAGTGGTGTCGCGACAGGCGTGAATGGAGGGACGAATGGAGACGTGTCGTCTTCAGCGATGAGAGTCGCTTCTGCCTTGGTGCCAATGATGGTCGTATGCGTGTTTGGCGCCGTGCAGGTGAGCGCCACAATCAGGACTGCATACGACCGAGGCACACAGGGCCAACACCCGGCATCATGGTGTGGGGAGCGATCTCCTACACTGGCCGTACACCACTGGTGATCGTCGAGGGGACACTGAATAGTGCACGGTACATCCAAACCGTCATCGAACCCATCGTTCTACCATTCCTAGACCGGCAAGGGAACTTGCTGTTCCAACAGGACAATGCACGTCCGCATGTATCCCGTGCCACCCAACGTGCTCTAGAAGGTGTAAGTCAACTACCCTGGCCAGCAAGATCTCCGGATCTGTCCCCCATTGAGCATGTTTGGGACTGGATGAAGCGTCGTCTCACGCGGTCTGCACGTCCAGCACGAACGCTGGTCCAACTGAGGCGCCAGGTGGAAATGACATGGCAAGCCGTTCCACAGGACTACATCCAGCATCTCTACGATCGTCTCCATGGGAGAATAGCAGCCTGCATTGCTGCGAAAGGTGGATATACACTGTACTAGTGCCGACATTGTGCATGCTCTGTTGCCTGTGTCTATGTGCATGTGGTTCTGTCAGTGTGATCATGTGATGTATCTGACCCCAGGAATGTGTCAATAAAGTTTCCCCTTCCTGGGACAATGAATTCACGGTGTTCTTATTTCAATTTCCAGGAGTGTATAAGCCAGAATGCGTATCAGTCTAGTGCTCACAGATTAGCAACTCCACAGGTACAAAATCAACGACAGCCACCAGTTCACGCTAAGGTCATCGATAAAATAATAAATTTCATTGATATTGTCATTCAGAATATGCGACCAAACAGTGTGATGAACGATACCGATATCCGGCACATCGTAACAGCATGTTTCATCCTCTTTCTGCATAAATGATGAAGCCTGTAAAAGTATTGTCGTGAAACCCTAAATTAGCTATCTACATTAGAGAACTCTTGCAAAAAGAATATTCGTTAGTTAGCCTGATAAAGCCCTGATATACAAAACGTGATTGAAGTCTCAGGAGCTGTTTGCTTTAAATATTGTTTCATAATAAGGAAGGACCGTCTCGACAGGAAGGGTGGCGTTGCTATGTTGGCAAAACATTCGCTGCCGCATCAACCATAACCGCTCAACGTAAGAAACAATGACATCGAATTAGTTGCTATGTGAGAGTATATTAAGCAAGGTTTGAGCGACGAGCCGAATCTGGAGCCTAGAAAAATTGTACGAATCAAATTATTTCCTTTCCAAAAGATTTAATTGAATGGTCAGCTAATGACATCATTTGTATTTGCGGGCAAAGATAGTCGCCCTTAAATAACTCCTGTCTGGAGCGAGAGTGGTGTTTCAAATTTGATTCATCGTTGTATCGGACTTTTGTCTATTATAGGTTTTAACCGTCTGAAAAAATCTTGCTTCATATGGATTTTACGTGCGAAACAACATGTTTTTCTGGGATGTTTTGATGAGCACCACGTCTACATTTTAAACTTTTAAGAACAGGTTATACTTTGGACTAGGTCTGAGAAATGGATAAAGTCAAAACGAGTTTTTGTATCCGGTAATCTTGGTTTAAAGTCCAGTTAAGTGTTGCACGTAAAATTCGTTCTTACGTTAACTGAATGCGCGGAAACGGTTTAAAATGAACGAAATAAATAAAAAATGCATGCTTAAGATTAAATTAAAACTCAATTTCAAAAATCTAGCTTCATACGCTTTTTACGTGCAAAAAAACACGTTTTCTGTGAGATTTCTGATGCTTGCCACTTCTGTTTTAAGACTTGTGCGAATCGGTTAAAATTTTATAAGAAGGAACACAAATACATGTAATTGATGTTCGACGTGTTGTTTTGTGAAAGCTTGACTTATTGCCACGATATATCGGTCTAAAGTTGCACATAAAATGCATGTAAAATCCGGTTTTACGCGAATCGCACGTGCTGAGACAGTTTATAGTGATACATATGATAGTAAAAAATATATTCTTATGGTAATTATAATAACCGTCTGCATAAATCTTTCATCGTTGGGGTTTTATGTGCGAAAAATCTCGCAGTTTCACATGAAACTGTATTTTGTATAAATGTAGAAATGCATTGCATTTTAAGCGCTGCATTTGCATATAATTAAAAAGCTGTTTATTGTAGTTCCGCGTCGTTTCGTTGTTTATACGTTAAAGATTTCGTTCACCAGAGGCTTAAATCATTGAAAAATCTTTGAACGTGAAAAACAATCGACGTATCAAATCAGAGTTATGCCCCCTCTCTACACAATGGTACACTCTTTGATCGAGCATTTGAATTCTATCGATGAACACACAGAAAATTAAACCAACTCGAAAATTGCTACAACAATAATTGTCAGAAAAGAGTTACTTTATTTCTAACCAATACAAAATATTTTACTGTGTTTTCTTAAAATGAAAAATACTATGCTGTCTTAGACAAATTTGTTTTCGACGAAAGAAGCCTAAGTCCGTCAATTGTCGTACAGGACTGAAAGATTAAATCAAACAATGGAAAATCCAGGATGGAATGTATCAATACCAGAGAAGGAAAGTTGCTACTTATCATATAGCGGAGATGCTGAGTCACGATAGGCACAACAAAAAGATTCACACAATTATAGCTTTCGGCCGTTAACGACATTGTCAGCAGTTGACACACATACACACAAAAATACACACACACACACACACAAACGCAAAGCGTTTGCGTGAGTGTGTGTGAGTGCGTGTGTGTATGTGTGTCTACTGCTGACAAAGGCCTTAATGGCCGAAAGCTATAATTGTGTGAATCTTTTTGTTGTGCATATTGCGACTTAGCATCTCCGCTATATGGTGAAGACTGAAAGATTAACAGTCCTTTGTTGTGCATACATTGTTTGGCTGTACTCTTGCTTATTTCAGCCAATGATACTTATCATTAATTCGGATTGGTTGTTGTATCATTTCGTGCCAAAATTATTCACGTTAACTTTTCTAGCGGCGGTTTCTTAACTTTCAATTTGTGCTATTGTATACTTTAAATAAACAGTGACAATAATTTTAAGATATGAGACAATAACAAGATGTGTGCTTTACACTATGTTTACTCAGCTGATAGGTAAGTTAGAATTCACAATACTAAAGTTGGGTTCCCAATAAACTGAACATACTTTGGTCCATCAATTAATTGTTCAATATTCACCTGAGAGCAAACAATAATTTTAACATGAAAAATAATAATGATTAAGTACTACTAGCTAAGAGCTAATAAAGTTCACACTGACAGTACTTCTACAACTTCTGTTTCGAATGATAATAATACCAATAGTAATGATAACTACAATAATAATGATAGTGGCAGACATAAAAGGAATTTGTAGATGAACAAAATAGATGCTTTCTGATATAGGGGGTTCTGGGGAAGGGAAATTTAAGGAAACTGCACCAGCTAAGAACGCTGGGAAATATTCAGAAGTCACAATTGTTCAATAGGTTAAATATTCAGATAGTTAAATGACAAAATGAGCTGTCAGTTAGTCACATTAATTAAATTGTCAGTTGGTTCTTTTTGTATCTTATGGAGCTTGTTCCTGCTGCTCGTGAAATCACTGGATGTCGAATAGGCAGTCTATCCTAGCGTTATGTTGCCCTCACTTCGCAGTTCATTTTAAGGATACTTTCACATTTTATAATGGCCGTTGTCCCTTCGTCTGTGTATTATATCGTACGATTTCATCGCATGGGTGGTCACATGGTTCTTGTGGGTAACTTCGCAACTACTTTTAAGAAGTACAATAATGTACAGTCTCATGCTGCTGTTAAATCACTTGAAAGCCATTTGATAAGTAACCTTTTTAACAGCAGTAAGTGGACACGGGGAGACTCACAATTTCCTGTTTCGAAGCAGCTCCTTCATTTGAACCAGTGACCACGTCTTTTTTCTTACAACTACTCTACATTTTTGTTCGCATCGTAAGTATATCTACGTAATATAGTCGTATCGTAAATTTATCTACATAATGTAACTTAGTTACATACATTATTATCATAAACTTTGCACAGTGTTTAATATGTCATTCAGTATCGTACATATGTTTGCTGTTATTTCGTGCACTACATTAAGTATTTATGGCTATTTTTCGTGTGTTTGCATGTACAGTCTCAAGTGTATGTTAATAAAATGTGTGTTACTATAAAACAAAAAATTAAGAAAATGAAGTTTAAAAAATGTAAAATGAAATAACAAAATAATAGAAATAAAAAAATAAAAGAAAAAGTCTCCCACGGTTATGTGACTTCGAAGTGATAGTGAGGCTCGTGTGCTCTGAGGACACAGTAGGCTCTACTGGACAGACGACGCGCTGCTCAAGCAACATGGTTCGACGGGCAATAAAAAAACCTATACCCTATCAGTCGTACCCTCAGTCAACAAAAATCTACATCGATTGCCAAGTTATGGCGGTCTAATGTCAACATTGTGGCACAGTACAATTTGAGAGCCAGAATGGAAAATGCTCCTATCATAGCACAAAAAGGCGAATATGCCCTGGGCAGAGTTAGGGATGTAAAAGAAGGGAACTATCTTTTCGACTTCTCCGACAGCTTCAAAGACATTTGAATCAAAACATCTTGACATGTTTGCGCTTCTTCACGAGTTAACCCTGCTTCCCTGGCGCAGAGAGCTTTCTTAGCTGCAAGATGTTGGCGCACCTGCATCTTACAAGTTATGGGATAAATTCCCGATACTGTAACCAAAATCCATAAGATTCGCTAGCCAGAGTAAACAATATATATCTTACGGCTGAAGAGTACGCATGTAATAGGTAAATACTTTTTCTTTGGGGATAACCTTTCTGGGGGTGAATTTGTTCCTGCGGTGACGATAAGACTTTTTTGATTTCTGAGTGGGGGAGGGTAGATTTTTTCCCCAGAGGGGACCTCTTCTTCCACAAACCCATCCCCTGTTATATGTATGGCAAGGGGTTTAAGAACAAATAGAAACAAATTTATGTGCTTCTAGAGAGTGCCATACACGTACGATAGGAAGTATCCAACAGTGGGGATGCACTAGGATGTATCCCAGAGTGGGGAAGCATGCATACAAAACTTTAATGACACATTGTGTCATATTGTACGACATAACAAATGCCTGGTTGGACGGCATTACGACATATGTCATTTTATACAGTATGACATCATGAAACACGTCACATTACTTGTCATGAAGCATTCCATTACATGATGTGGGTACTAATACTAACAAGTAAACAAGTGCAAAAGTGTCAAGATGTTTTGATTTAAATGTCTTTGAAGCTGCCAGATAAGTCGAAAAGCTAGTTACCTTCTTTTACATTCCTAACTCTGCCCGGGACGTATTCGCCTTTTTTGTGCTATGATAGGAGCATTCTTCGTTCTGATTCTCATTTTAATGACAGATCCTTTTACGTTAAATCTGTCCAGGACATACATACTGCTTTCTTCAGGCAGAGTTTTCACGTCTCCATAATGAGGTTGCGAAAGTACTACAATATTTCGTCCGACATATTTCTTCGAAAGATAGTTTTTCGATTATGAAACTAAATACATTATGATTACTTGACAACTTGAACGCGAAACTCTGTGAAATAGTGTGAGTCTGTCTGCGTACTGATGGTTTGTACAAGATAAAAATTTATACTATATCTTCAGCACGCCAAAAACAATTAAATAATACTGAAAATTTGTTTTGTTATCTTTGTTGTTGTGAAATGTGATACATAAAATCAAGTCTAATACAGTGCGTCCGCACTGCCATTTAAAAGCGGTAGTTTCCTCCTCTTTCCCTCCTAACCCTCAGACAGAATCGTGTGATGGTAGGGAAGCTGAGCAGTATGGCCCTCGTGCCACGACACGGATCGCGAGCTGAATTCTTGGCCACTTATAGTAGATGTTCCAATAGATGTGACACATTGCACCCTCTGTTTTATTGAACTTTCTGATTGGCGCTTTAAAACAGATTCCATGACATACGATCTCATCTTCCAATAGAGTCCCACATTCATATAAATGTTGATACTACAGAAATATGTTACGATCATAGTAAGTGGAGAATTTCGGAAGGGAACTGGGACAAATATAAGGGCACAATTCGACGGACATTCTAAAACGTGTGATGGGACTTACGGGAAGGAGATGTGTATCAGGCTTTAACAAACGCTGTAGAATTTACGGCAGATGTTAACATTCCTAATAAAAACGTGTTTATTATTACAACACAACATTCTAATCCTGGGTGGAACCCCGAATGCTCTCGAGAAGTCGCAAAACGCAGACTAGCGTTGAAAATCGATTGCCAGAATTCTAAGCTGATAACTTCTAGAAAGTGAGGAAAGTAAATTCTCATGTTAACAAATTTCTGAAGAAACTAAAAAGGATAATTAGACTACATTTTGCTCTTCACTTGATAAAACTACAGCCGACCGGTGTGGCCGTGCGGCTCTACGCGCTTCAGTCTGGAACCGCGTGACCGCTACGGTCGCAGGTTCGAATCCTGCCTCGGGCATGAATGTGTGTGATGTCCCTAGGTTAGTTAGGTTTAAGTAGTTCAAAGTTCTAGGGGACTAATGACCACAGATGTTAAGTCCCATAGTGCTCAGAGCCATTTGAACCATTTGAACCAAAACTACAAGTTTGACAAGCATTTGGTATCAAACAAAGGCTTTTTGAAATAGCCGGTTGCCTTCACCTCCTCCAACTACCACTGTCTGGTTACAGGAATTTATAGATACGCTAGCTCCTCCCACGGTTCCCTTCCTAAATATCAATCCCCTGTTGGAGATGACCGACATCATATACTCTTTCCTCCTTTCTCTTAAAAAGAGCGCAATGAAGATTTGAAATCATTGCGTGACTACTGTTTTATTGATTTTAGTTATCACTCTACGCTTGGAAACCTGCCGGTGGAAGCTAAAGATTTGCACAGAGAGAAAAACATTGCAACGGTTTGCTATTAGTGATTTCCAGCACAGGAAACCCTGGAAAACATGATGTTCTCAATCTTATATGGATGTACTTTTTCTCTCTGTTTTTCCCCTTTGTTTATTCTGTGCCAGTGTGTTAAGCATTCTTTCACATAAAGTGTTTTTATACCATAACCACGGTCGATGGCTTGTGCAAAACGTTGTTCTTTCTTTTTCCTTTTAGGATTGATCTACTGGAAACACAGGGGCTTGGTTGTAGACTAATGTAAGATAGAATGGAAATTTTAAATGTCTAATCATTTTGGTCATTGTTAATTAAAATGGGGTTCTGCATTACATTTGTGTTTAACTGTATATTAAAATAATAATCAACATATTTCTCTGCTTATGGTTCAGTACTGAGTGCAACGCTTTTATGTATACTGCACATATGAGACACCACTCTATGAGGAATATGTAATTGTATTTGCCGCTTTCGTACTTCTCGCTAACAATTTCGTACAATAAACGTCTAACGACACACGATATTGTTTTTACTCATCTTCAATATGTACTGGAATTTTTCTTCACACATATTCATTACTTGGTTTGTAACGTCACTTTTCTAGGCTGTACTACATTCTGTATCAAACAGCTGAGCCCCGCAGCCATCTTTGAAAAGATGGACATGCAGAGACTTTCTCCGCAGTGTGTAAGGCAGTTAAGTTATCGCTAACCTGCTGCAGTTGATACTAGTTGTCAATTAAATGCATCGTCAAAGCTGACCTAATTCTTTAAACTTGGTATAAAAACTCCTGCCTGTCTGGCCAATGTATCTGTTCTTACACAACCGACTTGTATTGCACTCAATTCGATACACTCTGTGGTAGGAGAATGGATCCTTTTTGGAGACTTTACCGTTCCTTAATCTACTGCCCGAGCTATTTGATACGAAAAATGCCGAAGCTATGTTGGCGGATATCAGTTTCTTTCCAGTCCTCTCGGATTCGTATCAATGACATGGTGTCTTATAAAACTTATTCTTTTTCTTTTCCTCGACAGGGTTCAGAGTGATCCCCTTCCAAGGTCGAATACTCAGTGTCCCAGGAGAAAGTGAAATCTTAAGAAGTTTTAATTCCCCTTCTCTATATACAAAATATACAATTAATGAACGCGCTGATCTGCGTCATAAAAACGTTTCAGTTAATTATGGCATTATTCAGGCAGGCTAGGGTGTGCATATAACATAATACAATATTCTTCCTCGCTTTTTTTATTGCTTCCTTTTTTAATGTACAGGTTGTCTTCCCTCTGGACGTTATGATGGTTCTGTTTCCTTACTACTGTAACTTCCCACTTTTCCAGTTTAAACAGTTTCATACCGCGACAGCTCTGTGTGTCGTGTGCGGCCTCAGTACTGACTGCTAGTATTTAATGTTACATAGTTTTCCTGTTTGTGTTCCTGGAGACACGTCACGGGGGGGGGGGGGGGGGGGAGGCGGAGGAGGGTGGGTCAGCTTTCATGGAATTTATGTAAGTAATTCCACTCACAGTGTGCTTCTTCCCCTTTTTATTGCATTTTACATGTTTACTGCCGACTTTCGCTGTGAAATCGTGATGTCGATCTTTTTCGGATTTTTCTAGGACCCTTTTATCCTTTTGACAGGGAACTTTTGGCTCCATGTCAAGACTGGGGTAAGGATGACCTCAGATGGTTAAATGATTTTAGTTGTAAGTAGCGCCCTGTTCTCTCTTTTAATTTCTTTTAATTCATCTGAGAAATTCTAGCTGCGTAGTTCCTTATGTGGCATTTCAGACTTTAGGATCCCCTTGCATTGTCGTGTAACAATATTTTAATTATTACCGTTTCCGCCAGATGATGGAACTTTCAGCGTTCCGAAATCGATCGTGTATGCAACAAAAGATTGTTAACTAAGCAATTGTTGCTCGTTTACTTCATCTTACACAAAACATTCCAATACAGTAGCTTAAAACCCTTTCTTTTAATAAATAAAATTTGCGTATCGGCTTTGTACTACATTAAGAAATGCCGATTTACTAAGTGTTTGTTCATATAGTAGTGGGAAATGATTCACCACATCTTATGCAAAAGATCGTTAATAGGTTCACACAACTGATTTATACAGAATTTTTACAACACATTAAAAATAAAAAATAAAATATTTTTTGTAAATCGTCTCTATAAAATAAAGTTCCCAATTTGAAAGTTGTCAAAAGTTAAAATCTAGCATGCTTGCTCGTATCGCAGTGGTTAAGTGGTCCACTAAGTAATTAAATAAGGAAACATATAAAAGTTCATACAATTCGTTTTTACGAAGATGTGTTAATATCATACGAAAATACTGAAGATCAACGTGACGATGCTTATTTAATTAGTTATATTTAATGAAAACATGCAAACGTCTTTACTAATGTAAATTTCTTACGCAATATATGGTGTAGCACCAGTGTCGGTACTCTGCTTGCAAAGAACAATAGAAAAAATTGTCTCTTATCTAGACAGTATGGTTGGTAGTTTAATAGGTAACTTGTCTGATGGTAAAATCGATATAACATTGAGAGTACCAACAAAATGGAAAACAAAACGATCCACTAATAATAAAAAGTTTTGTTCTCAAACACTATGATGCATAGTGTTGCCATATTAAAGGCAGGCGTCAACAGCCACGGAAAATATCAATAGCGAGAGATGTGGAATTTGTCCCAAAAAACGAAAGGTGGTTGTTATGTTGTGTTATAACCTCGAATTGCTACAAAGCCGTAGGTTACGAGGACACATTTGAACGTGTCGACGATTTCCACCGTTCTTAGACTCTATTTTAACCACACGTCTTTTCATCTCCATCTACATCGAATCAAAATTTATACTTCTCCCGCATGTGAGTGTGATTCTGAAACGGAAGCTGATGTAAACTGTAATTGTTTTCGTTTACCTAATTTGACTGTGAAATATTGGACTTTTTGAAGGCATTGCTGAGTATGTGATACCATCCTCTTCAGTCAGCTTCTTGTCTTTTGTTTACTAAAGACATTCGCCTTTATAAAGTGATTGTTAATTCCCTTAAGAGTATTTGGAAAAATTTGTAGGTTTTAATGGTACGAGTTTTTCATTTCTATTTCTTGCCTGCGATACAATTCAGTAGTGGTGTGAATTGATAAATCACAACTGTCTCATTTACTTCTCATTCTGTTTGTTAACAATTTAAGGTGGAGAAAATTGTGACAGTTTGAGTTCTTATATCTGTAAAATGATTTTATGTGTTCTTCTTATACAGTTAAATGTAAATTATAACGAAGATTTTAGACGGCTAATTACGTACCAAATAAATAGTAAAAGAACCTGCGGTCTAAGTCGACACCTTTTTTTACATCGGCTGTCGTAAGTCTGCACTACGTCACTGGTGAAATCTACTGGAAATATCACAGTGTCCTCTTTATTTATGGGTATCGAGAAGAAATGAGAGAGGGAGATGCCAGTAGACACGAAAACGAGCAACACTTTTTTTTTTCAATTTTTAAATTTTTTTGTCCCATTTGAATTCCGTCAAGAGCGTGCGAAATCGATGAGGCCATGTTGCCACTTTTATCCGCTCAATAAAATTTTAAAAATACATTAAAATACATCGATAAAAAAGGAAGACTACGGTGAGAAACTTGATGCAGTGATGATGTTGATGATGATGATGATGACGATGATACGAGTAGTCGTCATTCGCTTGAGGATACTGGTGCTGTGGGCTCCTTACAATATTTTATAGGCAAGGGTTTTATATGCTGATGAAACTGGAGAGGTAATGATATGAACAAGGATGTGAGATGGGTATTGGAAAAGATCAATGATAGCAGGCGGGTAAGATTCTTGCTGTTACGCAAGGGAAGACTGGATCATAACCTTCATATAGAATGGAAGCAGTAAGGTAGATTATAGCTGATTGGATGGACAGATATCAGGAATGATTTCATATTCTGGGATGAGAAGGTGGTTGTGGAAACCCGTGGAAGGACGTGGATTGTGTGAAGAGATGTAAAGAAAGTTAAAACTTGTGATGTGTGCACGAAATCGAGCCAGGGTTATCAAGAACATGGTGCACAGTGAGGAACTGAGTATTGATTTGACGAGAGAGATAGGAAGGCAAAGGTGTTTGAGATGTTTGGACAAGGATGCAGATGAAGTCGACCTCAGGCTGGCCTCGTCCGTTTAAATAATTCCTCTGGCCGCGAGACCGATTAGGGCGGCCGGCCACATCTTGCGATGTCTCTGGAGTCTGCAATTTAGTGAAACAGATGGCTGGTGGCCACGTCCCTAATATGAGTTGCTGCCTTCAGAATTGTCATGGTGAAGGCGGAGACTTAGTTACGCCGCTGCAACGAGATCCAGGAATGTATTACTGTGACAATAAGAATTAAAACAGTTGTTACTTGTCGAAAGAACGAGGTATTAGGACTGACATAGAACCAACAACATAGAATGTGTTTGCACGATGCACTATCAGTGAAGATGTACAGGAGAAAGCTATCGAAACAGAAAACAAGACCATCTTGAGAACAGCGGAATTGTTAAAAAGGAAACAAAACGTAAATGTAGAGTCTACACCGCTGGCTGCAGTGTGTAAAATATGTGCCAAAACAATGATTGTAGCTATTCTGACGGAATATATGCATTAATTTCAGCAGATAACAATCTAAGGTAAACCATGAACTACGCTACGTAAGTCACCAGCACCCACAAGGCAAAAAATAATACTGAAAGAAAATCTTTATCAGTGCGTTGTCCTTTCTGTTTGCTCCTGTTTGACTTCACACGCTCCAACAACAATAGTCCACAGGCCAAAGCTGACCGAAAAAAATAAAAAGAGGAATGTTAGAGGTGTGAATGCGATGTGGCACCTTGGGTGCGCGCCTGCTCGGCCTCGGTGAGCCCGATGCGCAGCTTGTTGAGGAAGTCTATCTGGTTCCTGAGCTGCGGCCGCACCCACTCTGCAGTGCCGGGCCCGGCCAGCTGTCGGATGTCTTGCTCCAGCTTGAGCAGCCGCTCCACGTAGAGCGCGCTCTGTTCGAACTGGTCCTCGTGCAGCTCCTGGCACAGTGCCAGGTGGTACGGCTCCCGGTACCTGAAGCACAAGAGAGCAACTTGTTGAGCAAGTCTGTCTGACTGCTGACAAGGGGACCGTATGAACTTCTCCTCACTAATTTCATTCACATTGACACGATGTGTAGTGCATGACTAGGAGCTCAGCCTGTGTAAACAGGAAGCCGCAACACGCAACTATTTTCGAGAAAATCTAGTTTGAATATGTTATGCGTCCTTAAATACACTACTGACAATTAAAATCGCTACACCACGAAGATGACGTGTTACAGACGCGAAATTTAACCGACAGGAAGAAGATGCTATGATATGCAAATGATTAGCTTTTCAGAGCATTCACACAAGATTGGCGCCGGTGGCGACACCTACAACGCGCTCATATGAGGAAAGTTTCCAACCGATTTCTCATACACAAACAGCAGTTGACCGGCGTTGCCTGGTGAAACGTTGTTGTGATGCCTCGTGTAAGGAGGAGAAATGCGTACCATCACGTTTCCGACTTTGATAAAGGTCGTATCGTAGCCTATCGCGATTGCGATTTATCGTATCGCGACATTGCTGCTCGCGTTGGTCGAGATCCAATGACTGTTAGCAGAATATGGAATCGGTGGGTTCAGGAGGGTAATACGGAACGCCCTGTTGGATCCCAACGACCTCGTACCACTAGCAGTCGAGATGACAGGCATCTTATCCGCATGGCTGCAACGGATCGTGTAGTCATGTCTCGATCCCTGAGTCAACAGATAGGGACGTTTGCAAGACAACAACCATCTGCACGAACAGTTCGACGACGTTTGCAGCAGCATGGACTATCAGCTCGGAGACCACGGCTGCAGTTACCCTTGACGCTGCATCACAGACAGGAGCGCCTGCGATGGTGCTTTCAACGACGTACCTGGGTGCATGAATGGCAAAACGTCATTTTTTCGGATGAATCCAGGTTCTGTTTACAGCATCATGATGGTCGCATCCGTGTTTGACGACATCGCGGTGAACGCACATTGGAAGCGTGTATTTGTCATCGCCATACTGGCGTATTACCTGACGTGATGGTATGGGGTGCCACTGGTTACACGTCTCGGTCACTTCTTGTCCGCATTCACGGCACTTTGAACAGTGGACGTTATATTTCAGATGTGTTACGAACCGTGGCTCTACCCTTCATTCGATCCCTGCGAAACACTCCATTTCAGCAGGATAATGCACCACCGCATGCTGCAGGTCCTGTACGGGCCTTTCTGGATACAGAAAATGTTGGGCTGCTGCCCTGGCCAGCACATTCTCCAGATCTCTCACCAATTGAAAACGTCTGGTCAATGGTGGCCGAGCAACTGTCTCCTCACAATACGCCAGTCACTACTCTTGATGAACTGTGGTCAACTGTGGTATCGTGTTGAAGCTGTACCTGTACACGCCATCCAAGTTCTGTTTGACTCAATACCCAGGTGTATCAAGGCCGTTATTACGGCGAGAGGTGGTTGTTCTGGGTACTGATTTCTCAGGATCTATGCACCCAAATTGCGTGAAAATGTAATCACATGTCAGTTCTAGTATAATATATTTGTCCAATGAATACCCGTTGATTATCTGCATTTCTTCTTGGTGTTGCTATTTTAATGGTCAGTAGTGTACTTTGCATAGTCGGCAGTGTTCAAGGATTCCACAGCTGAGCGAGTAAGCGCTTAGTTTCAGAATCGCAAAGTCTCTGGGTCGAATTCTGCTGCAAGTACATATTTTTTCTTCAATGCCACATAATTCTAGCAAGTTTACACTGAAGAGCCAAAGAAACTGGTACACTTGCCTAATGTCGTGCGTGCAGCCGCTCCCCCCCCCCTCCCCCCCCCCCCCCCCGAGCACGCAGACGTGACGCAACACGATGTGACATAGACGTGACGTGACTAATTTCTGAAGTAGTGTTGGAGGGAACTGACGCATGAATACTCAAGCCTGTCCACCACATTGCAAGACATCCCAGATATGCTCAATAATGTTCATGTCTGGGGTGTTTCGTGGCCAGCGGAAGTGTTTAAACTCAGAATAGCGTTCCTGCAGCCACTCTGTAGCAGTTCTGAACGTGGGGGGTATAGCATTCTGCTGCTGGAATTGCCAAAGTGCCTCGGAATGCACAATGGACATGAATGGATGCAAGTGATCAGACAGGTGATCAGACAGGTGCAAGTGTCACCTGTCAGGGATCCCACATCACTCCAACTGCACACGCCCTACACCATTACGGAGACTCCACCAGCTTGAACATTCCCCTGTCGACATGCAGGGTCCATGGATTCATGAGGCTGTCTCCATACTCGTACACGTCCATCCGCTCGATACAATTTTAAACGAGACTCGTCTGACCAGGCAACATGTTTCTAGTCATCAACACTCCAATGTCGGTGTTGATGCGCCCAGGTAAAGCGTAAAGCTTTGTGTAGTGCGGTCATCAAGGGTACACGAGTGAGCCTTAGGGTCCGAAAGCCTATATTGATGATGTTTCGTTGAATGGTTCGCACGCTGACACTTGATGGCCCTGCACTGAAATCTGCAGCAGTTTGCGGCAGGGTTGCACTTCTGTCACGTTGAACGATTCTCCTCAGTCGTCGTTAGTCCCATTCTTGCAGCATCTTTTTCCGTCTCCAGCGATGTCGGAGATTTATGTTTTATTGGATTCCTCATATTCATGATAGACTCGTGAAATGGTCATACGGGAAAATCCCCCCTTCATCACTACCTCAGATATGCTGTGTTCAATCGCTCGTGCGTCGTCTATAACACCACTTTCAAACTCACTTAAATCTTGATAATCTTGCCATTGTAGTAGCAGTAACCGATTTAACAACAGCGCCAGACACTTGTTGTCTATAGGCGTCGTCGACCGCAGCGCCGTATTCTGCCTGTTTACGTATCGCTGTATTTGAATAGGCATACCTATGTCGGCTTCTTTGGCGCTTCAGTATAGTATGACTGCAAATATAAATATTTAACGATTCATATTTTATTTTCATAATCTTTATCTTGAAAAAAAGAAAAAGAATATTTTTCGTAAGGAGACTGAAAATGAAAATAAAGTATACACAAGAAAAGTCAGTTAAATCAGTATAGTCATTTTATTTATATAATTGAATCTACATCTGTAACAAGTGTAGCCTATAGAGCACTGCACGAATCAGGGTGATACTGGTCGTAGAAGCATGGAAAACAATAAATTGCGACATCAGCTCATATAACGAACGCTGAACTTCTGCATGTGCGTAGTTTTTTCAGTGATTCTACGGCAGAACAAACTTGGTTTGCATCCACAAACGGTTCTCGGTCATCATACAATTTCGTGGGTTACCACGCATACCCGTTGTCAATATTACCTGTGAATTTCATGCACAGCCACACGGCCATTAAGGGCCCATTTAGTACTCGCTCCAACTAACCTAGTCTGCACTAATCATTCCTCGTGCAGCTCCTGGAACTTCGCCAAGTGGTACGAGTCCTGGGATCTGAAGCACAAGACAGCACCTTGTTGAGGAGGGCTTCCTTGTTGCTGAGCTGCGGCGCTGAAGATTGTACCGAGAGATTTGTTTGTGGCAGGCTGTATTTTTGCCTATTCAGGAAACAGTCCACCACAAAAATCACCTCGTTGTTATTCTGGAAATTGTCGCCAGTCAATGATTTCTTCAATAAGGAAAGATGCAGAAGCCGCTGGGTGAGGCAAAATTTGACAGCCCAAAGAAGCAGCGTGTGTGACCGTCTCCTTTGCAGAACGAGTTGGAGCATTGCCGTGAAGCAAAAACATCCCCTTTACGTAGTTTCCCACGACACTCCGTCTTGACAGCCTCCGTTAACCACACCAAGACATTTCCGTAATACGGTCTTGTGACAGTATCCTCGTTATGAGCATAATGTGTCAGCATAACGCTGCAGTCTACAACTAACAGTCGCAAAACTCAATAGGACCAAAAATTTCAACCTTTTGACGAATTAAGCGATGCTAGCGTTCCAAGCGGCTAGCATATAGTTACAGAAGAAGCATACTATTTTTAATGCTGATTCTTCCATACTTCCCAGTCACTAAATACGGCGGTTGATTGTTCCAATACGAATAGGAAAAATTAATTAAACTAATATCCCATCTTCTGTTAATGTCAACTTTCAATTATAAAATTTCAATGCAGTGTAATATACAGGGTGGTCCACTGATAGCGACCGGGCCAAGTATCTCACGAAATAAGCATCAAACGAAAACACTACAAAGAACGAAACTTGCCAGCTTGAAGGGGGAAACCAGATGGCGCTACGGCTGGCCCGCTAGATGGCACTGCCATAGGTCAATCCGATATCAACTGCGTTTTTTAAAATAGGGACCCCCATTTTTATTACATATTCGTGTAGCACGTAAGGAAAAATGAATGTTTTAGTTGGACCACTTTTTTCGCTTTGTGATAGATGGCGCTGTAATGGTCATAAACGTGTAAGTACGTGGTATCACGTAACATTCCGCCAGTGCGGACAGTATTTGCTTCGTGATACATTACCCGTGTTAAAATGGACCGTTTACCAATTGCGGAAAAGGTCGATATCGTGTTGATGTATGGCTATTGTGATCAAAATGCCCAACGGGCGTGTGCTATGTATGCTGCTCGGTATCCTGGACGACATCATCCAAATGTCCGGACCGTTCGCCGTATAGTTACGTTATTTAAGGAAACAGGAAGTGTTCAGCCACATGTGAAACGTCAACCACGACCTGCAACAAATGATGATGCCCAAGTAGGTGTTTTAGCTGCTGTCGCGGCTAATCCGCACATCAGTAGCAGACAGATTGCGCGAGAATCGAGAATCTCAAAAACGTCGGTGTTGAGAATGCTACATCAACCTCGATTGCACCCGTACCATATTTCTATGCAGCAGAAATTGCATGGCGACGACTTTGAACGTCGTGTACAGTTCTGCCACTGGGCACAAGAGAAATTACGAGACGATGACAGAGTTTTTGCACGCGTTCTATTTAGCGACGAAGCGTCATTCACCAACAGCGGTAACGCAAACCAGCATAATATGCACTACTGGGCAACGGAAAATCCACGATGGCTGCGACAAGTGGACATCGGCGACCTTGGCGGGTTAATGCATGGTGCGGCATTATGGGAGGAAGGATAATTGGCCCCCATTTTATCGATGGCAATCTAAATGGTGCAATGTATGCTGATTTCCTACGTAATGTTCTACCGATGTTGTTACAAGATGTTGCACTGCACGACAGAATGGCGCTGTACTTCCAGCATGATGGATGTCCAGCACATAGCTCGCGTGCGGTCGAAGCAGTACTGAATAGCATATTTCACGACAGGTGGATTGGTCGTCGAAGCACCATACCACGGCCCGCACGTTCACCGGATCTGACGTTCCCGGATTTCTTTCTGTGGGAAAGTTGAAGGATATTTGCTATCATGATCCACCGACAACGTCTGACCACATGCGTCAGCGCATTGTCAATGCATGTGCAAACATTACGGAAGGCGAAGTACTCGCTGTTGAGAGGAATGTCGTTACACGTATTGCCAAATGCATTGAGGTTGACGGACATCATTTTGAGAATTTATTGCATTAATGTGGTATTTACAGGTAATCACGCTGTAACAGCATGCATTCTCAGAAATGAAAAGTTCACAAAGGAACATGTATCACATTGGAAAAACCGAAATAAAATGATCAAACGTACCTACGTTCTGTATTTTAATTTAAAAAACCTATCTGTTACCAACTGTTCGTCTAAAATTGTGAGCCATATGTTTGTGACTATTACAGCGCCATCTATCACAAAGCGAAAAAAGTGGTTCAACTAAAACAGTTATATTTCTTTACGTACTACACGTATATGTAAAAAAAATTGGGGTTCCTGTTTTTAAAAAAACGCAGTTGGTATCCGTTTGACCTATGGAAGCGCCATCTAGCGGGCCAACCATAGCGCAATCTGGTTTCCCCCTTCAAGCTAAACAAGTTTCGTTCTTTGTAGTTTTTTCGTTTGACGCTTATTTCGTGAGATATTTGGCCCGGTCACGATCAATGGACCACCCTGTATACGCTGCTACAGAATTCCTATTACACAATTATAGGTGGTGTAGAGGGCACTCAGGATAGCAATATTTGGTAAAAATCCCACGTCCGGAAATGCGCCATTTGGAAGATAAACGACTTTGAACAATGGAAGGCAATACACGCTGATAGAGGGCGGTGTGTCGTGTGTCGCGATGGCTTTGGGAAATAGGCACCTTCAAGGCTAACAGAGCCCATTGTGGTAGTGGGCGGACGCGTCGCACTGTTGACATGGAAGTGTAAGCCCTCCAGCTGGTCTACCCGGACCCGCATCATCACAGGTTCCGTGGGTCCTGCTGATTTTGCGACTAGTGCGCATGGTTCCTGCGCCGTTGTGTTGACTTTCCCAACTTCCCTCGGATCATTATCTTCTTAGATGAAACACATCATTTGACAAACGAAGGTCTTCTCAGCAATCATAAAAGCCACATTTGTGGTGAGGAAAACCCTCATGCCACACACCCCTATGGACTTCAATATAGTTTCGATATTAGTATGTGTGCTGGACTTATTCGTGGTCGTCTGCTTTGACCGTGCGTTCTTCCGTCCTGTGCATCGGGTCACAGCTACTTGGCCTTCCTACAAGACGTACTGGTGCAGTGTCCGCCCCCGGTAGCTGAGTGGTCAGCGCGACAGAATGTCAACCCTAAGGGCCCGGGTTCGATTCCCGGTTGGGTCGGAGATTTTCTCCGCTCAGGGACTGGGTGTTGCGTTGTCCTAATCATCATCATTTCATCCCCATCGACCCGCAAGTCGCCTAAGTGGCGTCCATTCGAAAGACTTGCACCTGTCGAGCGGTCTACCCGACTACATTTACTGATGTAGTACTTGGAGGCTGTGCCACTGCATATCCGTCGGACGATAAAGTTCCAGCACGATGGCGTGTCGATTGACTTCTCACGCGACTTCCGTCATCACCTTCATTCAACATACAGGAACAGGTGGATAAGTCGCGGTGGACCGATTCATTGGCCACCTCTATCGCCCAGTTTAACACCTCTGGACTTTCTCCTGTGGGGTTACATGTAGAGTATTGTTTACAAGACTCTTGTGGATTCACGCGACGGACTAAGTGAATGTGAACATGTTCAAAGTTACACTTTGTGGAACGAAGCTCGTGGTCGACATTTCGAGTTGGATGATGCACGTGCAGCGCATCTTTCGACGTTCTTTCACAGTTGTTTATCATCCAAACGGGGCATTTCCGTACGTAGGCTTGTTACCAAATATTTCTGTCCTGAGTTGTCTCAACAACACCTATTACGGCGTAACAGGAATTCTGAATCACCCTGTATAAGGTTCGAAGTAGCAGAGACGAAATCGTATCATCGAAAATCCTTTAAGACGACAAATTAACTGTAACACGGTGTGTTGAAGTGCGAAAGGCACTGACTGCGATTATATTCGCGCGCTTGGCATGTATTCTCTGATGCTTTACAGTTCACGCCAATGATAATTAGTTTATTTACGGGTTTTAGAGTCATTTTAATATATCGAAAACTAGGCACGATTTTTACATTCTTGGAGATTAGCTGCTAGTTATTCTTATTGACGCCCTTCTGGCCTTGTCCTTCTTTCTGCGCTTTGCGTGTACCTGTCATGTTTAAGTGTTATGCTTCGCAGTTATAAAAATGTATATTTATTTATTTATTATCAGGTTAGGGCCTTAAGGCACCTCTTACATCTCAACATGTGTAACATATACCAAAGACATTACAAAACCTACCGAATAATAATTATAATTATGATAAGACAATAATAACGGTAGTAATAATACTAATAAAGAAAATCAAAAAGCTAGTAGATTAGCTTAGCATATTTGAAGCCCTGTCTAGTATTATCAGAGGTGCAGCGGATGGACAACAGTGGCTGCTAGGAGCGAACGGAATATACAGTAAATAGGGAACTCTGTCCACGAGCATACTTAAGATCGTGTGGGACGGGCACTGACGAGAATGAGTTGCGCAGGATGTAGGAGAGATGGCTGTTGTGATAGAACGCGGATCATTAGGTGTCTTTTGAAGTTTGCAAAGAATTTAATTTCCTTGATATTCTGAGGAAGATTGCTCCAAAGCGGGGTTCTTGATACAGAAAATTATTTCTGAGTGAGCTATGTGTGATGCAAAAGCATAGTATGGGGATTTCATCGTACTGTTGAATGTTGAAGTCACTGAAATTATTAATTACAGCCAGTCGTCAGGTAATCTCTTAGCTCCTTCCTTATCCGAATCCGAGAAATACATTTCAGTTCTCGAACCGTAGTCTGCTACGTTGATAACGAGTCGATGAACAACAGAATCCACGAAGCCAACCAGGTGCCGCATTTACTCCTATCCTCTCATGAGCCGCGCGTGGTAGCCGCGTGTTCTACGGGGCGCCTTGCCACGGTTCGCGCGGTTCCCCCCTCATAGGAGGTTCGAGTCCTCCCTCGGGCATGGGTATGTGTGTTGTTCTTAACGTAAGTTAGTTTAAGTAGTGTATAAGCCTAGGTAAGGACCGATGAGCTCAGCTGTTTGGCCCCACAGGAACTTACCACCCCCCTGTTATGACGTGCCGTTGTATATCCCGCCATCGTTCGACAGTGACATGAAAAAGCTGCGTGCGTTAGATCCAGTACGTCTGGCAGCTTAACAGTCATGTTATTTCTCGGGCCAAATCCCTTAACTTGGACCCAGATCAGTTCTGTTTGGTTCATATTGTAATGGTACAGTGGGGAATGTTAAAATATAGCATTTGTCTGGTGTGCTCGATGCTGTGAAAATGATTGTTTTTCATGTTTCTACGACACATGCGTGGTATAAAACAATGGACAGTCAAAATAAAGAGAATTTAGTTTTTCACTTTTGCCTTAAGAAATAATATTGTTAGTTTTCTTAATTTAAGCAACCTCTGTTAATAGTCTTTCATAAAATATCGAAAATTTGGAATTTATGAATATATGAATATATGAATATATGAAAACAGAAATTTCGCGTGAAATACGTAATTAAAAAAAAGAAGACGTTCATTATTCATAAAATTATTCACAGAAAATTATGATGAACTTTACAATTACGAGATGTAAGTAATTCAAATTGAACGAGGAAAAAAAAAAAAACTGCCGGCCGGTGTGGCCGTGCGGTTAAAGGCGCTTCAGTCTGGAACCGCGTGACCGCTACGGTCGCAGGTTCGCATCCTGCCTCGGGCATGGATGTGTGTGATGTCCTTAGGTTAGTTAGGTTTAATTAGTTCTCAGTTCTAGGCGACTGATGACCTCAGACGTTAAGTCGCATAGTGCTCAGAGCCATTTGAACCATTTTCTTTGAGAAAAAAGACTGACTCAGGCAGGACTTGAATCAGCGACCCATGTGTCACAATAACTCACGAAGCTATTATGCTACCGATTCCGCTGTACATTAACTTGCACCTGTTTTTGAATTGCAGCTAATACAGTCCCCCGGAAAACTTCAATAACTTACCATGCTATATCGCTGCCGATTCCGCTGTACATTAACTTGCATTTACGTTTGAATTATATCTAATATGGTCCCTCGGAAAACTTCAAGGCCGATTACCTCTGTAAATTTAAGACAAACATTAAGAACAACGTATTTCTCGGCGATTTTTAAACATGTTCCACGCCGTGTTTCACTACAGAACAGGAAGCAGCCTCAGCCATTTTCTTACTGCGTATTAACAGCGCGACAATCAGAGCACAACAGTGCAGAGGCTGTGACTATACACGATTTTTGAAGTAAAAACTACATAACCAAAGCGTAATTAAGAAAAACGTTGATGGCTGTTAATACATTTGAATGTCTTAAAGTTTTATTTAACGTAACTTAGTAATAATATATCTAATACGTAAGTAGGACCTACTTCCAAGAGCATAACACCAGTGTACGTGTGCTACGACTTCTGGCCACTCACCGCGTTTGTGCTCGTTTACATCAGGTTTATTCTTAACGATGAACGGAGTATAGTAAATTCATGAAGTAGAATGTAAGAGTCGACAGTGTCGAAAGCTTTGCTGAAATCTAATAAGTAAATAATAGTTACCTGTTGTTTATACACAGCTTGCGTCAGTATATACTTATGTACGAGGGCTGTCCAGAAAGTAAGTTACGACCGGTCGCGAAACGAAAACGACTATGAAAATCCGATAAAGCTTTGCAAAGATGTGTTGGGCAGTGTCTCTGCTATGACTCTAGGTAGAATTATGTCGCTCTTTTCATTCCTGAGCTCTTAGTGAGCGCGTAAAGATGTTATAGAAAATAGTGTCTCCTGCGAAGTACGAGGGCCTGGTGAGAATTTTCCCCTGAAGCTATGCAACCGACATTACATAACTGTCGTGCGGTTTCTTCTTCAAGACAATTCTCAGCCTCATTCTGCAGGGGCAATGAAGATGTTCCTGCATCGTTTCAATTGGAAATGTTTGGTTACCCACAATACAGCCCGTAATTGTCTCCCACTGAGTTTCATCTCTGCTCAAACGAACCGCTGGCAATGAAGACAACATTTTGGCACAGACAACGAGCTTTAGGCCAGCGTAGAGAATTGGCGGAAAGCACTGGCGGCTGCCTTCTATGATGAGGGTACTGGAAAGTTGGTACAACGCTACGACGAATGTCTGAGTCAGAACGGCGACTACGTAGAGAAGTAGCTGAAAGGTGTAGCTAACTGTTACAAATGAAACATTTCTGATTTTCACTGTGATTTTCATTTCGCGATCAATCGTAACTTACTTTCTGGACAGCCCTCGTATCTTCAATACTCCCTATCCCACGTCTAGCATTTAGTCCTCCAGCATGTCCATGTCTGACTCCTTCTTCTTATTTATGCCTATATCTTAAACCACAACAAGTATATGTTCCGTCGTTACATTCTGCAAAAAAACACAATTCCTTTTCACTTTCAGCTACCACTGCTGTATCATCAATTAACCATTTTGTGCTAATCTGCAGTCTTTGATAAATAATAACGGGCCTTCGTGTAAACCATATCCAACTGAAACTGCTACAATTTATAGCACACAATAGACTCCGAAATACGATCGGATTTTTGTTTCGAATGTGCTTCTCCACCCCATATACACAATACATAATCTTTTCGCAGTGTGTTAATACAGGCCAGCCCCTGGCGGCGCTGCATTACTGGAGCTTCCGAAAGCTGTGGGAGTTTTGTGACTCACTATCTTGGAGTCGGACCACACCATGGCAATCACAAAGGACACTTCGCAGCACGCTGCCTGATGGTGGCTGACTATTCACCTTTTTCGGAGGTAGGGGATTCACATGTTACCACTCCTTGGTTTGCCCGTTTTGACACACCCAGTATATAATACGAATTCTACTCCTAGTAGTATCGGCGCAGTTCGTGGCCCAGTGGTAAGTGGTACAGCTGTCTGTATGTGCTGCACCGTACACCAGTTCGCAGACGAAGTTTACCTGGTTGTGGAAATGTGGGACCCTAGTCTTAGCCACCCGGATTGCACCTAGTTCTCGTCTCACATAGCACACAGTGTGATTCAGCTAATTGACTTGTAGCTTCTGCAGCAGTGGCAACGAAAACGGCTCTCGGTAGCTGAGGAACAAGAAGACAGAGCAGTTTCGTTGCTACATCTCAACCTAGAAATTCACTCAGCCTCATTTAACGTTCTCGGAACGACCGTAATTGCCTTATCTGGAACACTAAATAAATCATCGTGAATAATAACCGCTTGGCTGCTCTTGTAGATAATTTATTAATTTTTCGTAGCCTAGAAGCCACATAATTTGGCTAAATATGGTGAATCATGACGAAGTTGCAACATAGAGGGGAGTGATGTTTATGTGTTACAACTTTAATGTCATACATCATCGTCTTTAACCTAAAAATGTGGCTTCTAGGCTGCTAAACCGGTCGTTAAAAGTGTAGCCAAGCGGTTATTATTCAAGGTGTCTACTTATGGCTAAGATTGTCCCACATACAAGAAAGTGTGTACTAAATAAATCATTTTCCTTGAATGCTAACAACTCTTACTGTACTTCGAGGTGATATTTTGATTTTATTGAACTGACTTTTTTTTACTTACAATTCGTTCACCTTACTGACTGACCCAATCGTTTTATTGCCATTAAGCCCACCCCGATTCTTTAAAGAATCAATCTCTCATATATATAAAACAGTTTCAAGCATCTGATTTCTTTACAAATAAGTCAATGTGCTAAATATACGGCGTTCAGCATGGTTCTGGTTGAAGACATGAAACTGTAACGGTGTCGGTTTTGTTAGTTTCGGATTATTCCATAGGTGGATATAATCTGGGTAACTTGAGCTCTGGTTTAAGGAAACCCAGTTTTTATTGCATCTCAATGTATATGACGTCATTTCACCTGAACCATGCATCGTACAACGATATAATTTTGTAGGTACTTTCCGTAGTATTTGTGGATACTGTCTGCAAAATGTATTACAAACAGTGTTAGTAATAAAGAAGTAATAAATTTAAAAACTGACGCTGAAGTTTTACTGCAAGAACAGCGAAAATGTAGAAAGAGATAAACTTTTTTACTTTCATTTTTTGGTGATGGTGGGATGGAGGAGCAGTCAGCGAGATGAAGTTTCTAAACGGTTTGAAATTACGTGTAAAACTTGTTGGTGGTCGCTAAGTGCGCTCATTCTCAAATTCTGGATGAATATAATCTGCATAATTTGTACATCGTGAGTTACGCTGCCTTGAGAGATATACATAGATTCTAACTTTAATACAAGACTTACGTGCTATACTTTTATCGCATGATTATACTTCTTAATGACTAGATTATGACTGTATTTTAAAGCTTTAAATTCAGTCGATAATTATACGAAACACTGAAAATCAAATTTCTTTTTTCCCTGGAAGCCGTTAGACATGCATCTGCAACATGGTGACCGGGGATAGTTTTCGCTGTTTACTAATATACACTCCTGGAAATTGAAATAAGAACACCGTGAATTCATTGTCCCAGGAAGGGGAAACTTTATTGACACATTCCTGGGGTCAGATACATCACATGATCACACTGACAGACCCACAGGCACATAGACACAGGCAACAGAGCATGCACAATGTCGGTACTAGTACAGTGTATATCCACCTTTCGCAGCAATGCAGGCTGCTATTCTCCCATGGAGACGATCGTAGAGATGCTGGATGTAGTCCTGTGGAACGGCTTGCCATGCCATTTCCACCTGGCGCCTCAGTTGGACCAGCGTTCGTGCTGGACGTGCACACCGCGTGAGACGACGCTTCATCCAGTCCCAAACATGCTCAATGGGGGACAGATCCGGAGATCTTGCTGGCCAGGTAGTTGACTTACACCTTCTAGAGCACGTTGGGTGGCACGGGATACATGCGGACGTGCATTGTCCTGTTGGAACAGCAAGTTCCCTTGCCGGTCTAGGAATGGTAGAACGATGGGTTCGATGACGGTTTGGATGTACCGTGCACTATTCAGTGTCCCCTCGACGATCACCAGTGGTGTACGGCCAGTGTAGGAGATCGCTCCCCACACTATGATGCCGGGTGTTGGCCCTGTGTGCCTCGGTCGTATGCAGTCCTGATTGTGGCGCTCACCTGCAGGGCGCCAAACACGCATACGAACATCATTGGCACCAAGGCAGAAGCGACTCTCATCGCTGAAGACGACACGTCTCCATTCGTCCCTCCATTCACGCCTGTCGCGACACCACTGGAGGCGGGCTGCACGATGTTGGGGCGTGAGCACAAGACGGCCTAACGGTGTGCGGGACCGTAGCCCAGCTTCATGGAGACGGTTGCGAATGGTCCTCGCCGATACCCCAGGAGCAACAGTGTCCCTAATTTGCTGGGAAGTGGCGGTGCGGTCCCCTACGGCACTGCGTAGGATCCTACGGTCTTGGCGTGCATCCGTGCGTCGCTGCGGTCCGGTCCCAGGTCGACGGGCACGTGCACCTTCCGCCGACCACTGGCGACAACATCGATGTACTGTGGAGACCTCACGCCCCACGTGTTGAGCAATTCGGCGGTACGTCCACCCGGCCTCCCGCATGCCCACTATACGCCCTCGCTCAAAGTCCGTCAACTGCACATACGGTTCACGTCCACGCTGTCGCGGCATGCTACCAGTGTTAAAGACTGCGATGGAGCTCCGTATGCCACGGCAAACTGGCTGACACTGACGGCGGCGGTGCACAAATGCTGCGCAGCTAGCGCCATTCGACGGCCAACACCGCGGTTCCTGGTGTGTCCGCTGTGCCGTGCGTGTGATCATTGCTTGTACGGCCCTCTCGCAGTGTCCGGAGCAAGTATGGTGGGTCTGACACATCGGTGTCAATGTGTTCTTTTTTCCATTTCCAGGAGCGTAGATTGGAACTTAGTTGGATTGATTCACGCGGATTGCTGGGCGGCAAAGGCCGAGGTGTGGCAGTAATTAGTTGAGTATCTCCTGAAACAGACATGTAAATACTGAACTATTAGTCGCTGGGTATTGATTTAATACAGTTAACAATTGAAACTTAAGGAGTCTATTCTCACCATGTAGTGATGGAAATGAAATTGAAACAATTAAAAAACCTAGTATGAGATATGCTCTCATAGGCTGGTTGATACCAGATTAGCCTCGATTCCGTGTAAAAAGAGTTGAACCTGAAGGGGCTTGCAAGCTAAATGCATGTAGAGGAGTCCCTGGCCCTAGTTTCTGCGTTCGTGACAGCTTACGCCGCCAAGTCGCTTTTGCAACCACTGTCGGCTCGCGGTTGACAGTCGATGGCTGTCTTCTCATACTAGACGTAGCGGTGTCTGCTGGACTGTGTGCGGCTTCAGCGATTTTGGAAACCGAGAGTATGGATATTACTGTTTCCCATCCGAACAGCTCTTTCATCATCTGCGCCTCCTATCGGAATATCTCTTCTTCCTGTTCGTTAAGAGCCCATCTTTCTCTCTTCAGATGCCATAATTTTTGTAACATTTCTCGTTCTGACTTGCGGAGATCTTTCTCTCCTCCCTTTCATGGTTTCACAGTGTCTATTTCCACATAACTGTAGCCAAGATATCAGCCTTTTTCCGTTCTGTTTTTTCATCTTAGGACGCTCTTCAGTCTCACGGCGTGAAATGGCCAAGCTCTTTTCTCCAGGGACTTTTCTTCTATATGGGGCTTTATTTCTGTAGGGATAATTTGCCATCATGACAAAACTTACTGTTCTTAGAAAGAAGTGTTTCTCAAAAAAACATGTTGTCCTTATCTCTGCGAAAGGGCTGCTGTGGTCGTACTATTTCCATAGCGGCTTAAGCAACCTCCTGCTCGCATGGTTGTGACACATTCTGTGTACCGCTCGCTGGCAGCCGTCTTAACAGGACGCAGTTAGACGCAAAGGGCATCCGCTGCTATTGCTGTTCAAGGCCCATTAAACTGAGGTTTCCTCATCCCATTCACGCTATGTATTCACTACAGCACATTATAATCTTCTGAAAATGCCTCAATCAGCAAATCTGTGATAAAAAGTAAGAAAGAAAAGGAGACTGAAACGAAAAGGCCATAGAGAAAACTTCTTATACGTACCACTCTTGATTTACCTATATGAATTACGTACAAGGTATTATCCATTTCTACCGTTAGGTGGAATAAACATTTATGTCGTTTACTGGTGCTACAAACGTTTTATTCCAAATGACAATCAATAGGTTACAGGGGAACGTCAATTTTTATTACAAAAGCGGGAAACTTAGAAAAAATTTCTGTAGGGAGCGAACCACTTATCCCATAATAGTTGTCCTATTGACGAGAAAGGAGGAAAAGCCATGTACCCAGCGTGCGTATACCAACTTCAATGGGCCGTGCGCATGACAGGTGTTTTCATTTACGTATTCTGACACATACAGAGCCACCTATTGATCAATTTTCACACTTTTTATTCTTCTTCCCTACGTTTTACCCCTTCTCTGATAATATTCCCTTGCAATTTGACGTCATTCTGACCAGTGGTGTTATTTCTATAGTGTTTTGAATGTTTCTTTAATTGTAATCACCCTGTATTATAGTTTAACGAATCTTAATGTAAAACTCTATGTCCAAGTTATGTGAAGGATAATTCTAAATTCCAACCCATTTTCATGTCTCATTCACTGTGCTGTGTCAGCTTATCAGGCAGGCAAAGGGAAAAACACGAAGAATTCAGTAGAATGTCATAAGTACCATCAAGGTAATGTTGCCCTTCAAAAGTGTGTGTGTGTGTGTGTGTGTGTGTGTGTGTGTGTGTGTGTCTGCATGCATGAGTGTGCTCATTGTGACTGAATACAGTGCAGTACAGTATGTGTTTGTGAGTCATTGGGCAGTGATGAGTGATAACTTCTTTGTAAATATATAAAAAAGACACTGTGCTCAACATATCCAGGTTTCAATACAATGTAACATATTAATCTAGACCAACATAAGATAACATGGCTATATGCTTGAATTAGTTAATTTAAAAAAATTGTTACCATTATCAGTTAAACTGAGATGTTCTGATATCGTTTTGTAAATGATTTATGGATGAACAAACAACTAACTAAATTTTTATGAATCTATTGATTCAGGTTGTGACTCATTAACATGTTTGTTATGGGGTACAACTTTTTTCAGGACGTTTTAATTATAATTTATTTAATCCAAAACTAAAATATCTGAAATAATGCTTCTGACAATTAAGTTTCAGATCAAACATTGAAATGTTAGAACGACTGATGAAATTTTCTTTTTTGTGATGTATAGAGATGTCCAAAATGTCTATATGTGTAGATTGGAACAAGTCACATATCACACCAGTTGGGCCAAGTTTTCAATTGGACTATGACGAATTCGCTTATTACATGAGTGTGATCCAGTGGTCTCTAAACTTTCTGGGTATAGAGCTATGGTTATAAGTACAGAGCTTCATTGTGTTAATGGGTTCCTATCATCTGCATCGTCTGTCTTACTGTAGTTAAGCAAGAACTTCCCATTGATCTGTAAATGATTAAATATTATTTGTTAATTTCTGGCTATGAACTTTATATCATTCACTGTAATGGGATCTGAAGAACAGAACTATCATTTCAGCACCATACTGAAATCCTTCATTGGAATATGTCCATACAACCAGAATAATTCAAACACATATAAGCTATAATTTGTGCAACTTTTTTTGTTTGTTGTGTAATTAAAGATGGTAACAGGCAGTGTACTGCTGCTGAAATAGTTTTCGTATTTTGTGTATTTACTTTATGTACCCTGCAAGAACCTGCATTTGCAACAGTATTCCTGAAATCCTGAATTCGTCACCTTGAACATCTATTACTGTTGTCAAAATAAACCACATGTATATCTGTAAATGAGCGCAGTCTTCCTGAAAATTCAATATTTAATATCCTGTTGAAGGGAATACATGATCATATTTGCAGAGTCATGGGCATCCATATAAATTTTCCCAAGAGGGGACAAGGTTCAAAAACTGCCATTCATTTGTATAAATGATTTGGTGAGTTTGAGATCTAATTGTGATCCAAGAACTAATTTGTCAGGATTTCCACAAAACGTACTGTAGCTCAATGTATGCATATTTCATTAGTGTATACTAAGTTTAATGTATCAAATCTACGTTCTTCTCATGATTAAACCCAGGGTAGCCAAGGAGTTACCCACAAAAAATACTTTCATTCATATAGGCTACTATTAACGTTATGTTCACACAGAAAGTGAAACAGAAAAAAATCAGAATGATAGTGATTTTTTTTTTTTGATAGCAACAAAACTAACCAGGAAAATACGGAAGATCAACTGTCTTCATTGTGGAGAAATATCAAATAAACTATGAAGTCATCTATAACAAATTGTTTGCTTAGAAATCTTCACATATGGATATGTAAATGGATTCATTGCGTTATTTCCATTCTTTCTATTATGCAGTATTGGCTAGTGTTATAAAGAAAGCAAATGCCAATGATTATTCAAATTATAGAACTTTGTCATTACTAACAATGCTTCAAAAATTCTACTCAGTATTGTTATGGAAAGATTAATAGCTAAGTAACCAACATATAGGAGAAACCCAATTTGAATTTAGGAAAGCAAAAGAAATGGTGAAAACTGTAAGGGCACTGTGAATCATATTAGAAAGAATAATTGAGATGAACTAGAAAACATATGCTGCTTTCTTCGACCTAGGGTAGGCTTTTAATGGAATGAACTGGGAGATGCTCTCTGGAAAACTGGAACAGACTGCAGAAACAAAAAATTGGCTCTGAAGCTATATAAAACTGGAGTATCGAAATAGATACCAGTGGCACTAAGAAAGAGGCTAAGATAGCAAGGGGAGTCCAACATAGCTGTTCTGTCTCTCCTTATTAGTTTGTAGAAAGTGCAATACAAACAATCAGTACAGAACCAAAGGGATCAAAATTAATGATAACAAAAACAATGTATTTGATTTGTGGATGATAATATGTTCATAGCAGATTCTGAAAAGGACATGAGCTTTACGTTAAAAATTTTGTCTTACACTTTGGACAACCACAAACTGAAAATAAACGCAAACAAAACTAAAAGAATTGTAACAGATAAATTGAACAGACCAATAGATTCAAACATTAAGATAGAAATTGAAATTCTAATGGAAGTAAATGAATTTTGATATATGTGAAGTAAGATAACAGATTGCAACAGAAGTGTAATGAATATTAAAGAAAAACTGCAATGATTACAATATTCAGAACTAAGAGTAATTTATAATAAGCATTCACATTAATACAGAAACAAGAAGAAATCATCAAGACATTTCTTTGGAGCATTTTAAGCTACAGTTGCGAACGGTGGACTCTGGGAAATAAGAAAAAAATTAGAAGCAGTGGATGTAGAGAAGAACAACAAAAACATCATAGATTTAGAAAAATCTAATGAACAAGTACTAAAACACATCAAAGAGAAATGCATTAATGAACATACCACACACGGGAAAAGTTAAAGTAACTGGACACGTAATTCGACCTAATAACTCATAAAAAAACATCTTGGAAGGAAAAATCAAAACCAAAGAGACAGGTCCACAACATCCATATTACAAAATATCATCACTGGAATGAACTGCTGCAATTAGAACCAACTGGTACAGATGGCTACATCGACAAAGTTTTGCCTTCTGTGTCTGATGATGATGAGATTAATAAAATGTATTTTCAAAGCAATAATTTTTTTGGGTTTTATGGGTAAGAAGTAATCCAGGCCTAGCATTCGACTACTTCAGTGGTTCCTAACCTTTCTGAGACCATTACCTCTGAGTGAATTCAGGAATTCGCTAGTACCATCCCTTCCTTGCCCTAATCAACATTAGCTCAATATTAGAACTTATTAAACTTTAGAATGAAAAAGAATTCTCTTTAAATACTTTATTGTTAAAACAGTGAAAAAGTAATGATATTTAGTTTTTGTAAGTGTTTCAACCTTTCGGAGACCATTACCCCTGAGTGAATTCAGATATTCGTTAGTACCCTCACCTCATTCACCTAATCAACATTAGCACCAAATTAAACTTTAGAACGAAAAATAATTCTCTTTAAACACTTCGTTGTTGAAATGGTGAAAAATTAATGATATCTAGTTTCTGTAAGTGTTTTATTAAATCATGAACTAATTAGGCAATAGACAATTGGTAGTGCTTATATCTAACAACTTTTTTGTGGAATGATGAAGCATTTTTTATAGAATGATGAAGCAATGGTCAGTGTATCATGAGTGCTACCTATAACTTCTCCTCAGAAAAGAGATTGGACGCTTGTTACTAAACATGCTCCCTCTGCATCACTCCTGTCCCTAGCGACAAGTGCTTCACCCCTAATAATAATAATAATAATAATAATAAAATAATATTGTGTTGGTAATACAATGTAGAACCTACAGCATTTTAGTAGTGATTACATAGTTATTGTTGTACTGACAATTAGTTCATTTATTGTTGTAAAATGAATAATGAAGCAGTTCCTCATCTACCTACAACTCGAAGAATGAAAATTCATGAGACATTTAAGCATTTTTGACAATACTTGGTTGTAACAGCCAAGTAACTACCTACTGTGTGATTGGTGGATGTATGGAAAGCAGATGTAAGTCTTAAGTCTGTAAAAAAATGGAAGTTTAATTTTAAATCTTGTACATAATCTGACTGTTCTTAACTGAGGATCATTGAAATGAATAATTTACTTTAATTTTTGATAATACTTGGTTGTAATAGCCAAGAAACTAGCAAATGAATGAATGATGGATTTAATGAAAGCGAATGTAAGTATTAAACCTGTAAATATTAGAAGTTTAAATCTAATTCATGTTCATAATTTTACTGTTTATTGACTGAGAATCATTAAAATTAATGGAACTCAAGTTTTTCTAATTACATTTTTGTAATGTGATTATCTGACATGTTCCACACCCAGGAGGATTCTCTCTTTTATTGGCCTATGGAACGAATAACTAATCTAATCTAGTCAGATATAATATATAGGTCTCAGTCTTACTGACATAGAAGCATGATACAAACTATGTGTGTAGTGGGTGGACTATGTGAGGAAACTGTAAGCATCACTACATTGTCTCACGTGTTAGTATTAGTATTTGAAGTAAAAAAATGCAGTTATTGGTAACTTTTGTAATCTGTATCACAGTCTGACAAAATGGTGATCTTTTAAAAATAATTTATTTTTGTGACTGAAACAAAATTGAACCCTTATGTTTTCGCCCCTCAGTAAATTTCGTTTTATCCATCCGAGTATAGCAACCCCCAGGTTGGAAAGCACTGGACTAGACAATTGCGGGAAAGCCACAAACCTACTTTGAAACCGGCCGCTATAATCAACTTTTAACAGATTAATACTGCACCAAAGCAGTCTTCGTCTCCCATATTCATCGTGCAGCCATTCCAACTGAATTGCAGGATTCGCAACCCTGGGATTGCATGTCCCTCTGTCTTACAACCTACGAAGACGCCAAACAAATACCGAAAAATACGAAAAATACCGGTATCGGTTTTAACCCGTCAGATGTTCCACCCCTACTGCCCACTGCAGTGTTGGCATCATAAAACTGCAGTTAATGCTTTCGCAAAAGCAGAAGTAGTCAGGCACGGAAGTAAAATTCGCATAAATGTTGTACGTTAACGAAACTGAAATTTTCTTGCTTAGTGACCTATTTGATAAGTATTACGTACGCTTATCGAAAGGAAAGGAAACAGTACGAAATAACTAAGCATAGCAAAGTAACACAGCAGAAAACAATAGCCACCTCTCACAGTACTTTCAGCTGGCTGATGTTAGCTACAGTCAAAAACAGCGGCTGAAGCCTTCAGACTTTTACCGACTTCTAATGATTCATGCCTTGGGAGACTTTATCTCTGATCTGAATGTTGACACCATAAACATTACTACTTCACGGTCCGCAAGCTCAGAGAGCTGCAGGTAGATGTCTAGTTTGTGGTGTGGTCTGACCTGCGTATGTCCCTGTATGTGAGCGTGGGCAGCGTCTCCTTGAGCTGCTCACGGACGTGGGCGCGGTACCGCTGCGAGAAACGGTCCACTCGCCTGCTCGTCACCTCCGCTGTGCGCTCAGTCATGTTTCTCTGTAACAGACCGTGCCTTATTAGAAGACACGTTTGTAAATGAGAAGTTGGTACACAAATAGCTTCACTCGTACGCTGTGAGCCAAAAGTGCTAATTAACTGTAGTTCAGAACTGAGATTTAACTTTTAACTACCTGAAAAGATGCTCCGCAAATATCCAGTCAGATCTCGATAAGATTTCAAAGTGATGCAGAGATTGGCAACTTGTTTTAAACTTTCGGGAATAGTGACGGATTAAATTTCCACTGCCAGTATTTGGCCATCAAGAGGAGGGGAAGTGCTGGTGTTAAGTTCCTGGTCACCAATCTTTGCGCCAGTGTCCTGGATTATACTCCAAACTTACCCGTAGTGTAGTGATGGCATGTAACACTGCTGATATTGGTCCGTCAGTTGGAAGCTGACATCAAGCTCGGCGGGCTCCTTGGACGTATTCGAGGATAGTACCGGGTTTCACACTCTTACTTCTCTCATCATCATCATACAGCACAAACATAAAACACGCATCCATTAGATTCAGCCACACTCTCCAAATATACAAACAACAAAACCCTCAAGTATCTATAAGGAAAGAGGCCATGTGCGCGTAGAAATAACACCTTTATAGACAATCGGCTGAAACTATCCCATCGGATTCCCAGCCAAGAAGAAGAACAAGAAGAAGTTACATTTTTACTGCTTACAAATCACTTTTGCGTCCCACCTTAGAGTATGCTCGAATGTGTGTGCAACGTTTCACATAGGGTTAACAAAGGATATTGAACGTATACAAAGAAGGACTTTACGAAAAGGTAGAGATATTTGTTCATTTGGCACACGATAGAGAATCACGGAAATTTAATAATAATAATAATAAGAGCTCGCAGATGCTGAAGATAAACACTAATCATCATGCGGTAACCTACCTACAAAGTTTCGCGAACCAGTACCTATAGAAATACTCCATCCTCCTCCGTACCACGGCCGTAGGGACCGTGAAGAAAGTAGCTTAATTAGTGCGCGCTTAAAGGAATTTAACCAATCGTTTCTCCGGCGCCCCACACGCGACTGGAACTGGGAAAAGCTCTCAATACGTATCACGCATGCTAAGTACGCTCTGCCTAGCGCTTCACAGCAGCTTGAAGCGTTTATATGAAGACGTAAATAGCGTTACAGGAGGAGAAGTTATTTGTAGATGGCGTTACAGGAGGAGAAGTTATTTATTCGGACACGCGTGGGGGAAATATTGATTGCAGTGTCTTTCAGGCAATCATTCCTTCCTTCAGATGAAATGATTTTGGAAAACAGTCGGATAATCATGGAGAAGATATAGTGATATGAATCCTTATCCCTCTTTTAATGAGAGCTGCTCGGTTCGGATTACGTCTTGCTAGAGTTTTAAAAGTTGTTCCATCCTAAGCAGTCAATTTTTCTTTCTTTCTTTCTTTCTTTCTTTCTTTCTTTCTTTCTTTCTTTCTTTCTTTCTTTCTTTCTTTCTTTCTTATATGGAACACGAAGTCTTAAAATAAAGATTGCGAAAAATTACTATTTCTTTCTTTCTTTATTTTTTATATGGAACACGAAGTCTTAAAATTTACTATCGCAGTTGTTCGTGCTTTAAAATTGTCGCTGAAACTTCATTACTACATTGTACAGAATCTCATACCAGAACTTGTAGGCATCTACATGGCAGGACAAAATTAGTTTCAAGATATTTACTAAGAATATCATTAGTGACGCCCCACTTCCCTAATTTTAATATGTTGTTAAGCGTTTATTGAATTCAAGTGCCATTTATGATTCCAGACGAAAATGTTAAAGTTTTCCCTTCCCAAAGAATGAAGTATGTAAGTAAAAAAGAAAAGTGAGAAAAAGTGAGAAAACGTACACGTCGTTTGAATTGTAGGCCAACAATGCCGATATATGCGAAGTAGTAGCCGTTGAGTACTTTCTTAGTAGCAACGACGTGAATAGCACGTGTAACACTGTCGACAATTAATCGCAGTATGTCAGAAGAAAGATTACAGAACATAGATTTTAATTTCATATTTCCGCCTAGTTGAATGTGTCAGTCACATCTAAAGGGATATTGCCACATGTACGTCGCGTCTGAAGATACAGCCTTAATTTTTTCCGATGCTATCATTGTATAGACATATACATGAACAGTAATTATTACTTATTTCAAACTCAAAGACTGGCAGAGTTGCTCTTAACTGCACGAATAACACATTCTTCAATCAAACGCGAAGTATTTGTGTCAGAGGTTGGAGCAAGTGGAATTTAGGTCCTAACGAAGTCACACAATCTCCATTCCACATCAACAACAAAAACTAAATTCTATAGCACATCTTTATAGAAGATACGTACTTTACCTTAATCAGTATTTTTAATGTCCTCTTGTGGGAAGGAATAATAATTAAAAATTCACAAGCAAATTGAATGCTTCCAACGCAGCCATTAAAGAATACATTACATTACACCTTTTTCGAAAATGCGTTTACCTGGGTTACCGAACCCCGGTTCACTAGTCTACGGATTCTAATGCATCCAGAGATGCAATGAACAGCTGCATAGTGACCAGTAACGTCAGTGTACTTTGGAATGACGGAACAACTAACAATATCGATACTTCCTCTTGGAAAATATTAAAAGCTTATTGGTATTAAAACATCAATATAGACACCACATTTGAAATTTCTGTTGTATTCATTATATGAAAGTCATAAAAAAATGGTGATTTCTTACGACTGGAAGGCGTGAATAATGTTGCACGACATTAATATTTTTCGGCATTAACATTTTTTGACCTTAACATTTTTCGACACAAATTGCTGTAATGTTTGATTATATGTCGGTCTGTTTCCAAGTTCTTGTAACCGTAAGTCTAAGTTCCGTACAAAGAAGTTGACTGTTCTGAATGCTACGCGAGAAATCAGTTTTTCAACTGCAATTTGTTCGTTCCTTTTCATGAGACCTGTAACATCAAATACATCGATACACTTTCTTTCGTTCGACGTCACTCTTACGTATCTAATTTGCTTCGCTACAATGACATCCATTACGACAGATTGACAGAGCAGTTTTTAAATTTCTAAAATCTAAATAAATTGATGTTTTGCACTGATAATCAACAATGAAGTCTCAGATAGAAATAAGTACCTAACAAATTCTGTTTGTTATGAGCGAAAACTACACTTTAAATATATATATCAGTTTTTATCCCTGTTGCGTGATTTCTGCGAAGACTACAAGTTCTGTAGGAATGGGATACCTGTAACAGATTACGCTCCCAAATGCGAAGATTAAAACGCGGCGAGAGCTGCGCGGAATGCTTAGCCTTGCTGCAGTGCCTTGTACGTCCCTTGCCTACTCTATAAAATACTCTTATCTGTGGCGATAAGTTCAGAAACGAGCTTTCTTTACTATTTCACTGACGTCCTTTGATAGCGTTTATGTGATACCTCGTGTAGGTGGCAGCAGCGCTTAGAAAGATATGGTTTTTCCTTTTTGCAGTTCCACAGGGACACACGAAGCACCGTTTCGTCTACCTTTACGTGGTTACTCCACAGAATAACTTATGTGCTTGGCAGAAGGTTCCTGGTGTTAATAAAGACGAACTATGATGTACATAGCTTCATGTTCTCTGGGAATCTACATCCACACAAATACCACGTAAAGCACTGTGAAGCACCAAGTGCAAGCATTGTACAACATTCCAGTTGCTTATGGAGCGCCGGAACAATCGCTGTTTAAAGACTTTGTGACTATTCTAATTTTGTCTACGCGGGACAAGTCGATGGGAGGTCGCAGTATATCTCTAGATATATCACTTAATTCCGGTTCCTGAAACTTTGTTACGTAGGCTTTCGTGGCACTATTGGCGTCTGTCTTCAAGCACCTGCCATCCAGCATTCCAAGACGCTCTCCTGCGGGTCAGAAAAATCTGTGGCCATTCGTGCTGCCCATATTTGAATATGTCCGATATCCTCTGTTAGTCCTATTGGATATGCGCCCCACACACTGAAGCAACATTCTAAGGCGAGGCACACAAGTGATTTGTAAGCAGTCTCCTTCATAGAGCGTTTGAGTTTTCCTAGTATCGTCTCAGTAAACGGAAGTCTGACATCTTATCTACCTAGGACTGAGCTTATTTGATCATTCCAATTCGTATCCCCACAAACTGCTACACCAAGACGTTTGTATGAATTGAGTCATTCCAGTTGTGACTGTCATGTGGTAGCCAGATGAAACTACGTTTTGCAAAGTGCAAATTTTTAACTTTCTGTATATTTTAACTAGCTGTCAGTCTCTGCATCACTTTGGATCTCATCAAAATGTGGTTAGATACTTATGCGTCTTTTTTCATATGTTGCCGGACTGTAGATTATGGTAGCATCTGCAGAAAGTCTGAGATTACCATTTATATTTTCTTCTAGATCATTAATATATAACATGGTCAGTGGGGATCCCAAAACGCTTCCTTGGGACACGCCTGAAGTTATTTCTACTTCTACATATACTTTTGTTGATGACATTCTCCATTACGACCTCACAACCAGTAAATGGCAAGAACTAATCGAGGAGCAAATTGAAGCTCCCTGCAGTTGTGTCCATACTCACTACAGAACTCATAACAATTTTAGAGCGAGTTAAATACACAAAAGAAGTGCAGTCATAATTTAATCAGACTCACGGTTAGCACTGATGCTGTTAAAATGCTACGACGTCAACAATACCAAAAGTGATCTAATATTCGAATTATAGAAGCAGTGCAGGAGTTTTCCCGCGTAGATAAGGCGACAATCGTGTTATAGGTGAAAGCGCACAGTGGAATAAAGGAAATGGAAAAGTGGACACTCTGGCCAAAGAAGCTGTATACGCTGGTTCAGTGAATTATGGTAAAGTGCCACCCAACGACACTCTTCATATTGTAAGGACTAGCATCAGCACCCGATGGAATGAAAATCTCCAAGGCTTGCGAAATTTACTATGCCGCAGTGGGTCCTGATCTCCCACCACCTCCTTGGATCCCAAATTGCAGATATAGCAGAAACTTTATAGTGGCAATGGCACGACTTCGTTTCAATCACGGGAGATTCCGGCAACATCTCTATCGGCTCAACATGGTCACATCTTCATGTGAATGCGGAAGTCAGGAACATGTTAATCACATTTCATGTTAGTCACATTTCTTCAGTTTCCATAGAAGGTATCAAGAAACGACGAAACTGGAAATGTTTGGCCTACAAACATTAAACCCTTTTAGCAACAGAAGACACAAAAAAGTATAAACTTCTGTACCACTTTATAACAGAGGGTCAAGTAAGATTACAGAAGAGGAGGATGTATTTATACATTATAAGATAGGAAATACTTTTATTTACTTGATCATTTAATTAATTTTAAATGGGTGTAACGGACAAGTGTTGTCCATTATGGTCTGAGGCTGGCTGTACGAGTGAAGCACAAAAACTATTAATAAATTATAAAAAAACAATAATTTATAAAATCAGTCGCAAATACTGTTTGATACCCCACGTAATTATACTTTTGTTAACGATAGGTCATACTGAGTTAAACGCTACTCGGAAGTTAAGATGTGCTGCATCTACTCTATTGCCCTTGATCCATAGCTCTCGGGATGTCAAGCGAAAAAAGCGCAAGTCGAATTTCACATCGCTACTAGTTGGCGCGTAGGAGCTCCTTCTATTCGAAGGAAGGAAGATTAGAATTCAACGAACGTCTAGAGTGAGGTCGTTACAGACGGAGCACGAACTCGGATTACTAAAGGATGGGGAAGGAAATTGGCCGTGCCTGTTCAAAGGAATCATCCCGGCATTTGCCTGGAGCAATTTAGGGAAATCACGGAAACTTAAATCTGGATGGCCAGACGACGATTTTCTGTTCGAGATGTTTTGTTATGTTTGAGCTCAAAGTATGTTATATCCTAAGTTCATTAGAGCCACTATCAATGCTATAGCTTGTGACTCGAGAGCGGATATTTGTTTGTGAGCATGTAGGTCATAAACCAGATTTTAACTTTTTTAATTTTTTTTATAAATGTATGGCATATACATGTTATAAGGGTATGGGTACAGATATTTTGATAATTGGTACCTTAAAAATACACGCACTACAATGTGTTTACTGTTTCTTTCTCTGCGTCAGCCTTTCCGCAAAAAATGTCACATAATTTATTACCTCATGTCTTCTGCCTGGTCTAACAGCGCCGCGAAGTGGACTACGCCTGTCAGTATAGACTATCCCTTTTCGTTCCACATGTCCACACTTCAGCACCTGATTTGCTGCCCATGTGCACTCGGAAGTACGAGGGTGAGTCAAATGAAAACCTTAAATATTTTTTTAAATATTATTTATTGATCAGAAGTGGTACAAAGCTGTATCACTTTTCAACACAATCTCCCCCACGCTCAATGCAAGTCCTCCAGCGCTTACAAAGTGCATAAATTCCTTTAGAGAAAAATTTTTTTGGTAGTCCGCGCAACCACTCATGCACCGCGTGGTGTACATCTTCATCGGAACGGAACTTCTTTCCTCCCATTGCGTCTTTGAATGGTCCAAACATATGTAAATCACTTGGTGATGAGGAATGGCGTCATTCCTTGCTCGCTCTCTTCGTTTCCGGTTGATGGAAGTGAATCAAGGTTTCGTTCCCAGTAACGATTCTTGAAAGGAAGCCGTCACCTTCTTGTTCAAAGCGCCGAAGAAGTTCTTCACAAGCATCAACATGTCGTTCTCTCATTTCAGGAGTCAGCTACCGTGGCATCCATCTTGCAGACACTTTGTGAAACTGGAGTACATTATGCACAATGTGGTGTGCTGACCCATGACTAATCTGTAAACATGCTGCAATGTCATTCAGTGTCACTCGGCGGTTTTCCTTCAATATGGCTTCAACTGCTGCAATGTTCTGTGGAGTCACAACTCGTTGTGCCTGACCTGGACGAGGAGCATCTTCCACTGAAGGCACACCATTTGCGAACTCCCTTCTCCATTCGTAGACTTGCTGCTGTGACAATGACGCATCACCGTATTGAACCTTCATTCGTCGATGAATTTCAAACGGTTCAAAAGGCTCTGAGCACTATGGGACTTAACTGCTGAGGTCATCAGTCCCCTAGAACTTAAAACTACTTAAACCTAACTAACCTAAGGACGTCACACACATCCATGCCCGAGGCAGGATTCGAACCTGCGACCGTAGCGGTCGCGCGGTTCCAGACTGTAGCGCCTAGAACCGCTCGGCCACTCCGGCCGGCGATGAATTTCAAAAGGTTTCACACCTTCACAAAGCAAAAACCGAATAACAGAATGCTGTTCTCCCCTGGTGCAAGTCGCAAGTGAGGCGGCGATCTTTATACTGGTACTGCGACGGTATGTGTGCATCTGCACTATGCTTCCACATACAGGCCATTCTGCACGCTGTCTGTAGCAGGCTTACTATCTTACGGGATAACTGCGCGAAATTTCGAGTTGTTATTACAAATTTAAGGTTTTCATTTGACTCACCCTCGTACTAACCAACCTAAAAACATACTACTCGTAATAGCTATAATTATTAGTCTGCGTCTGAAGTAAATACTAGTGTAGCGTTGTTCAGTACACTGTCCCCAGTCATCTGTAGAGACATCAGCACTTATAACCCTAACATCCTGTTCATTCTGTCAAATTGTTCTCGCTCTCTGAGTGAGTAGGCAAACGATAAGCTTGACATGCTCACACATCTACATCTTGAAAACGCCCGAAGTCTCGTGCTTTCATGAAACCTTTCTAATGTGGTCGTATTTAAGCTGAATTAACGAGAACTAGAAATTCTTAGTGTGATTCTTAGTAGCTTACTATAATAGATCAACCACGCAAGTGGTGACTGTACTGTGCGTGATGCATTCTGTAGACTGGTCTGTCTCTGAACATATGGCTACAGCATGCCTGCAGCTTCTTATCCTGTATCGTCGGCAGTGCTGTGGTGAGGCAAAGCGTTTCCATCCGCCAGCACATGTTTAAGGCTTATTTACTTATTTCTGAAACAGTGTCTGAAGTACGAACACGTCCGATCAATACAGTACTGCAGTACTTCAGAACAACTCCTTCGTCGCATAAGCAACGAATTTTACAATTTCTCTCTCGCTGATTTGTTAGCACACTCTAGTTCAGAAAAACCAATACACCTTGAACGACTAGAGATACGATGTTCATATTCACAGGACATGTACATTTGTATGTTCCGCAGAAATGATTAGCATTTGAACCATGTCGGCTAGCGGGTTCACGGTCAACATCGATATCGCGGCACAGCACCACCTACCGGTAAAATGTGCCTGCGGAAGTCGTTGTCGCTATAAACCGAAGGTAATGGATCAGTGGGACTTGAGCAGACGTGCAGGATGCGTTGCAAACGTGTGCGCGAACCATACCGTCAGATTAGTGAATCTGAAAGAGGGCGCATTATTGTCGTGAGAGAATGTGATGCATCCATCCGGGATATTGCTCCTAGTGTGGGACAAAGTGTTTCGGCAGTGTAACGGTGTAAGTGCAGAATAGTTGACGGAAGGTTGTACAACACGACGAGATGGGTCAGGTCGTACCACCCAGACCACCTCCCGAGAAGATTGACACCTCATCCGAATGGCATTCCAGGACAGATCTGCGTCCTCCTCGGCTTCGGCGCAGCAGTGGAACAGTGGAATACATCGCACACTATCAGGGGTGACAGTCCGTAGCCGTTTGTTACGGCGTGGGTTACGTGCGCATCATCCCCTTCTCCGCCTATCTTTGACGAATGTGCAGAAACATGCTAGACGGCAATGGTATATGGAACGACGTCACTGGGGACAGAAATGGCACCAGATAGTGTTTTTGTGTTTTTGGACAAATCCTGGTTCTGTTTGTATGAAAATGATGGCCACATTTTGGTTCGCCACAGACATGGGGAGCGGTATCACAGTGACTGCATTTGCGCAATACATACAGCGCCAACTGAAGGCCTTATGGTCTGGGCGGCTATAGGGTAAAACCACAAATCACAGTTGGTGCGTGTCCAGAGCACTGTGACCATTGTGACCTATGTGAGTGACATCCTGCGACCCGTGGACCGTACCCTTTCTGCACAACATCCCAGACGCCATTTTTCAGCAAGACAATGCACGACCACATGTTACTGTACAAAAATGTGCCTTCTTGCTGTCACAGGATGTCAGCCTTTACCCTGGCCCGCCAGATCACCAGACTTGTCGCCAATCGAAAATGTGTGGGATATGGTGAAACGACGGATGCAGTGCTGTGATGCAATGCCAGCCACCACACACGAATTTTGGAACCTGGTGAATGCAGCATGGATGTACATGTCCCATCTCCACTTGTTCAAGGTGCTCTGTTTTTTCTGAACGTGAGCATGTAAGTACTACCAGAACATTTGGCGTTCAAGAAATTTTTCTTGTGGACTCCTTTTTGTTTCACACGTGCCTGTGTTTCCGTCGTAAAAATTGGCCACATTCAATTCTCAGAAATTCAGATAATCTTCCTGAAAGCTCGATATTTAACTTCCCGTTGAGAAAAAGACATTTTAGTAACTGTAGTTCGCGTCTCCATGACAATGAGTGGCAACACGAATGCTGGTAGGCAACGCTTCAATTCGAATACCAAATACGTAATTAAATTAGTACCCCTGCACATTTGAGTACCAATTCAAGCTTAATCAGTACTTGATCAGCTACTAGTAATTTGTAATATTAAAAGGGTGGTCAAGAAGCTTCAGATACGTTTAACTCAACCGGTTTTACGAATTTCAAATAGCTTAAAGTATATAGTATGTGTTTAATTTATCGGAGCGTATTGATTTCATGCCAATAATTAAAAATGAAGCATTATTGAAAAATATTACTTAAACGAACTACAATGATAAAACATGCTGCACATAAAACGTTAAATGCATAATCGTAGTAATTGAAATACTAATTGTACAAACTCTTTAAAACTGGAAATATGACATCATATATTTTATTCTTTAACACAGCTGCTGTACGCTGCTTTTAATACAATGTGTAATAAAGAACAGGTTTTATTATCTCTTCATAAATCAGTAATGGAGCATAAATTGTTAATTAGTGCTGTTAATTGCAACAGGCAGAAGACGTGCTTTGTTGGTGCTGTATATTTTAGTGATTTTGACCCGAGATAAACTCGCTGCAGTGTTGTTTTTCTGCGCGACAGGGTAGAAGTGTGCACACAAACAGCTAAGTGCCACATGTTTATTTATATATAAAATCCGACTTCGGAATTTTCCTTTGTGTCAGACCGTGTGTACAAGATTCGTGTTTGAAGATCTAGATTGGCATGTTTTACTGTTCGCGTCGCTTCTGAAAAATCTTTCATCAATTCTATCAATACCCGTTTGTATTGTGATATATTGAGAAATTTCGAATATTCACGAGTACTCTTATCGTCAATTTTAGGCTTAAACTTAATGGTGCTCTCTTAAAATTTGTGAGAACAGTAGGCCTGTCCTCGTTCAGACCAATCGTTCTCCAATTTCATTGTATAATTACGTGAGAAATAAGTTATTTTTAAGAATTTGCGGGTGCTTACAGAACTATATTTTCGTAAGTTACCGATACTAATGTTTCGGATATGTAACTAATTTCGTAGAAAATTAGCGTTGGAGGTTCACAGTTACTGCCAAAGAATACGAGTAGATCACCCCTGAATTTCATTGTATATCAACGCAAATGAACGTGAGTTTTTGAGAATTTTTGGGAGCTACAATTGTCCTTTGCATAAACAACGAGTAATTTGCAATATAATGGCGCTTCTGATTTAGTTACTGTAGCAGATATTCTAACTAAAATATTGTGTTCATCTAGTTTTCCCTTAAAGAGGATTGGCCCTACATATTATCTACGTTAATTGTAAATTAACTCTGTTTTCGATTTTGCTAACAACTAAAATTATCCCCAAAACGTTTTAGAAGACCAACAATTTTTACCACAGGTTTTGTGTTGCCTTAATATAAATCTCGTTTTGTGTGTTTGCTTCAGTTCTTATAGGGAATTAGCAACTTTTTACCATAACAGATTAAAAGATAATCAGCAGGCTTAATTTAAAGTTATTTGTTCACTTTCCTGCAATACATTGTACCAGCCAAAATGCAGCCCCATTGTGAATGCTGATCTCGAACACTGGATGAGTTGGTTGACGTTCACGAGCAGCTGGAAATCGCCCTAACTAGTGTCAGCTTCTGCGAATCGGTATGTTGGAGGAGCTCCAGACAGTCGTGTACCTGTACCTGGACCTGTTCCAGAGGTACCAAAAGTACTATCCTCTCCCGTGGATCCTTTCTCCCCTGATGGAGGAACAGGATCTGTCGATAATCGTCCATTCGACTGTGAGTGGTGTGTCAATGGTACATCTAGGCGTCCTGTACAGGATGGATGGGGATCAGGGAGGACTCAAGATGTTGTACCGATCCCCCTAACCAACAAGTTTGGGGTACTGCCTTTCACTAAAAATGAAACTGAGGGAGTGGGACTCACTTTGCCTGTTTTAGGGAAACCTGTTTTGTCCAGTGTCAAGAGGAGGTAAACGCAAAAAGGAATGGGTCTATTAATAGTCGGCAGTTCAAACGTATGGCAAACTTAGGAAATGGCAGCAAGGGACAAGATAGGACACCAGGTGTACTCAATCTGTATGCCTGGGGGCCTCATTCAAAATGTTGAGTAGCCTATTCCAGAGCCATTGAGGCAACGGGGTGCATCCAACTGCAGATTGTGGCGCACGTTGGAATAAATGATGTCGTCTGGGCTTCGAGGCCATATCTGGGTCGTTCCAGCGACTGGCAGAAAAGTTTTAGAAGATTAGCCTCGTGCAAGGACTTCCAACAAAGCTCACAAGTTACAGTGTTGTCCCTAGAACTGATCGTGAATGGCCCTTTGGTTCTGAGTGGAAGGACTGAAACAGAGGCTTCGAAGATTCAGTGTCAAGCTAGGCTACGACTTCCTGAACTTGCACTATACGGTTAAGAACTTCAGGGTCTCCCTAAATGGGTCAGGTGTGAAATACACATCAGGAACTGCTACTCAGGTAGCTAGCTGTGTGTCGGGTACACAGAAGTTTTTTTTTAGATTAGGCGGCTCTCCATCGAATCCAGACAGCAACACACAATAATGATAGCTCTAGGAAACCCAGAATATCAGTGTAACATCGAAAGAAATGTCCCCCACAGGTGAGAGTACTAAAATCGTAAAGGTTAACTGCCGAAGCCTTCGCAACAAAGTGCCAGAGTTCGAAGCGCTCCTGAAAAGCAGTGAAGCTCACATAATATCAGGTGCAGAAAGATGGTTGGAATCTGAAATTGACGGCAGTGAGATCTTTGGGGAAAATTTAATTTTATATCGAAAGGATAGGCAAATGGGAAATGGATGTGGTGCATTTGTCGCAGTAGACAAGAATCTCAAATCCACCGAGATAGAGAAATTGATGCTGCATGTGAGATCGTTTGGGCAAGATTCAGTATCAAGTGTGGGCATAATATGCTAATTAGATCCTTCTATCGCCCATGAGACTCACCTCGTAATTTAAATGAACTCTTTAGAGAAAACTTCACTTCACGTGTACGTAAGTTCCCCAATCGTACTGTCATCATTGGTGGAGAGTTTAATACTCCTAATATGAATAGAGAAAATTGGTTTTGACAGTGGTGGGCGTGATAAGACATCCTATGAAACATTACTAAATGCACTTTCTGTAAACTACCTAGAACCCCACTCATGATGAAAATATATTAGATCAAATGGACCTGACCTCTTTCCCGGATGTCCACATCGAATCTGGTATCAGTGACCATTACGCGGTTGTGGGAGCAATTATTACTAAAGTACAAAGTACAACTAAAACGAGCAGAAACGTATACACGTTCAGTAAACTAGATAAAAAATCGGTAATGTTGTATGTCAAAGAGGAACTTGGAACTTTCACCACAGGGCAGAGGCATGTGGAGGAATATGGCTCAAGTTTAAAAGAATAGTTGACCATGCACTGGATAGGTATGTACCCAGTAGAACAGTTCATAACGAGTGGGAACCTCAATGGTACACAATCGTTACAGAGCAACTTCTAAATAAATAGAGATTACTGCATAATAGATGAAAAACAAAGCGTGGGGCTATGGATAGAGAGGTGCTTAATGAAATGCACTTGGCTATTAAGAGAACAATGCGTGATTCCTACCGCAGCAGAATATTGTCGGATGATATTGCACAAAAACGAAAGATATTCTGGTGCTATTTGGAGGCTGTTAGTGGCACCAAAGTTAATGTCCAGTTCCCAGCGAATGAGACAGGAACTGAAATTGAGAGTAGCAAAGCAAAAACTGAAATGCTTAACTACGTTTTCATATGTCCCTTTAGAAAAGAAAACCCAGGAGAACTGCACCAATTCAATCGTCGTACCACTGAAAAGATGAGTGAGTTACGTATTAGTGTCAGTGGTTCTGCGAAACTGCTGAAATAGTTAAAACTAAACAAAGCTCCAGGGCCCGATGGAATCCCCATTGGATTGTATAGCGAATATGCTGCTGAGTTAGCCCTTCTTCTAACTATAATCTAACGTAGATGTCTGGAACGCTAAACTGGGCCCAGTTCTTGGATAAAAGCACATGTCACACCCGTCTACGAAGTGATCGAAGTGGTCCACAAAACTACTGTCCAGTACCCTTAACATCGATTTGTTTTAGAATCTTAAAACATATTCTTATCTAAAACATAATGGGATAACTTGAACAGAATTACCTCCTCAATGCCAAACAACATGGATTACGAAAACTTCGATCATGTGTAATCCAACTCACACTTTTCTCACACGACATACTGAAAGCTTTGGACGAAGGTGGTCAGGTAGATGCTGTATTCCTTTGTTTCCGGAAATCATTTGATTCATTATCGCACCTAACTTTATCGTTAAAAGTACGATCATGTGAGATGTGGGGTATCACGTGAAATTTGTGACTGGACTGAGGACTTTTTGGTAGAGAGAACGCAGCATGTTGTCTTGGATGGAAAGTCGTCGTCAGATGTAGAAGTAAGCTTCGGGTATGCCCCGGATAAGTGGGTTGTGACTCTTGCTGTTCATGTTGTATATTAATGACTTTGCAGACAATATTAACAGTAAACTCAGAACTTTTGCAGACAATGCAGTTGTTTAAGATGAAGTACTGACTGAAAGAAGCTGCTTAAATATTCAGCCAGATCTTGATAAGATTTCAAACTGGCGCAAAGATTAGTAACTTGCTTCAAATGTTCAGAAATGTAAAATTGTTCACTTCACAAAGCGAAAAAAACATAGTGTACTATGACTATAATATCAATGAGTCACTGTTCGAATCGGCCAGCTCATACAAATATCTGGGTGTAACACTTTGTAGGGATATGAAATAGAATGATCATATAGGTTCAGTTGTGGGTAACACAAGGTGACAGACTTGGATTTATTGGTAGAATGCTGTGGAAGGGGGAATATGTCTACAAAGGATATGGCTCACAAATCACTCATGCGACCGTATCCAGAATATTGGTCAGTATATGAGGCCCGTACCAATAGCATTAACTAACTGGTTCAAATGGGACGTAGGCCTACTCTCTGTCATACACCTCACTGCGCTTTGCAGAGTATAGACGTAGAAGTAGATGTAGAATTAAACGTAAAAGAACAAGGGCTATAATTAAGAGCTGATAAAATACCCCTTTCCAAAATTGTATTTTCGTTATAATTTCATTTTACATTTTGCATCAGATCAAACTTAGTGATAACGTTTTCACTACGCTCCCTTTTTCAAAAGCTTATATAACGGGGAAAAATGGGAAAAATATACCGGTATGAGATGTAAACTTTATTTTATCCACGCTTGATCTTGCGAAGTCCACAGCCGCAAACGATTGTTTGATCAACAAATATATCAACTATTTACCTGTAAGCCGGCCGGCGTGGCCGTGCGGTTCTGGGCGCTACAGTCTGGAACCGAGCGACCGCTACGGTAGCAGGTTCGAATCCTGCCTCGAGCATGGATGTGTGTGATGTCCTTAGGTTAGTTAGGTTTAATTAGTTCTAAGTTCTAGGCGACTGATGACCTTAGAAGTTAAGTCGCATAGTCCTCAGAGCCATATTTACCTGTACTTCCGTGAAGAGAGAACATTTCTATTTGACAACAATGATGTAAGAATTAATGTTTCAAGGCAGATGTCCACACTACACCCGCGACCAGTCACTGCGGCTTCTCTCTTCTTTATGTCAGAAAGACAGCTATTCCTGAGAAGCGTGCAACTTAAAATGTAACAATGAAAGCTAAGTGACAAGTGTGTTACGTTACGAACGATATAAGTGAGTAGCAATATATGATGCAGATTTCTTTCATGTAACGTAGTAATTCGATTTCTGCCTTCATTGATTTTATTCTTGCTTTTGTCGACCGCTGCAAGTCCCCCGCCAGTTACAGCTGCGTCAGCCATCTAACGGCGGAGGGCAGAACTTACTCCAGCCGAATGATAATTAACGGTGGCACCAAATATGGTTCGGGAATTTCAGCGTCATTCATATCAGTGGCCAAATCGTAACCAACGAAATGAAGTTCCGTGCTCCCTGAGAAACCGCATTTTTTATTCAATTTATTTACAGAATGCAATGGCTTCGTGACGTTGGCTCAGAGACACGTAACTCGCCGTAATGGCACGCAAATGAAAAATTTACACCGTGGCGTTGAGCCACGCGACATTATTGTTTTTAGTACATCGTTGAACTGTTATAGGCAAGAGTGTGTTTTATACAATATGAAGCTTGTGACAATTTGATAGGAAAACTCTTATTGAAACGCAGTTTTCATAGATAAAATACAGGAAGCGAAAGGTTATCCAAAATTTGTACAGATAATAGACTTGAATAATTTCTTCACATTTAGAGAGTGCTGCGTTTCCGCAACTGTATAGAGAGAATAACACAGAGGATAGCTTCGTTTCTTGTCGCACACCCTCCTCTATTAGTAGATCATTTGACTTTGCTTCACCATAGAATTATTCCACTACAGAATGGCCGCAGTATAAAAGCTGAAACTGGCCGTGGAGTAAAATAAACAACCTTTCGGGTACTGTAACAGTTATTCATCAGTCAACATTAGACACTGATCACAAAAGTTGAAGAACGTTAAACGGAACTAATAATACAGGAGCGAGTGTGACAAAAGATGTAGCCAGTCCTCCGTGTTATCCCATCTGTACAGTGAATAAGAAATACAGGAAACTAAAGAGAAATCTAGAGGAAGATAAAAAGTGCAGGGAGAAGAGTTAAAAACATTAAGGTCGATGGCATTATAATTCTGTCGCAGTAAAGTATCTGAAATATCAGTTGAACGTAATGGATAGAGCATTGAGACACCAGATGAAAATTAACAAAAACATAACATGACTAATGGATCAGTAGTTGAAGAGGTAGAAAACATTAAAGGAATCAAGGGAGAAAACTGGAAAGGAAATTAGATTTCGGAGATAAGAAATAAAAACTTTGAGTTTTCTTGACGACATTGGATTTCTGTCAGAGATGGGAAAGGACTCGCAAGACCAGTGGGACAGAATGGATAGTATCTTGAAAAGAGTTGGACAAATTAAATCAGATGATGTTGGTATAATTAGGATAAGCACTTCAGAGAAGAGAAAGTTTCTCAAATGTAGTGCTACAGGAGAATGTTGAAAATGAGATGGCTAGATTGTATAACTAAGGTGATATTGAATCGAATTGGGGAAAAAAGAAATTTCAGGCACAACTTAATTAAAAGAAAGGCCCAGTTGATAGGGCACGTCGTCAGGCATCAGGAAATTGTCAGTGTGGTAACTGAAGCAAGTGTGGGGGATAAAAACTGTGGAGAGGGATGATGGCTTGTCTACAGTAGGCAGGTTCAACTGTATGTAGCAGTAGTTAAGTAGAGAAAAGTTTACTATGATTCCTGTTCTGACAAACCGGGACATTTCCTCTTAAACTGACTAAAAATAGAATTAATTTCGGAATCATCACCATGCACTTTGGCATCACGAATATTATCCTAGATTTAAGTCTTTCTTGCTTTCTTTCACGGCCACTCTGGACCGTATGCACTCATAGCAACGTAAAGAAATGGAGGAGTATAACCTAGAAGAACGAGCGTGGTCGAAAACGGAGTTTAGTGTATCAATGGTCCATCGAGAATTGAGTGGAGCGCTCTCGTGGCAGGAACTTGAAGTACCACTGACTAATGGTGTACTTAGTAGTGACAGTCCAGACTTGTGGGCTTTTAGCCCGAGTCACTGTATGTTTAGAGGATTATGCAGTATGTCTTGTGTTTTCGACCTCACCTACAACTGGATGACTATGAAATACACAATGACGACAATAGTGATGGATTTGAAGATAAATGGTTTGAGATGTCTTTGTATGGTGTATATCACATTTTTCATCCTCTTTCTTTAAGCATAATTGTTGAACTAATACAAGTCTTACCATATTACTTCAACCTGACAATAACATCTATATCATAGACATATAACTACAATATCATTATGCATTATATTAGTGGCGTTTTTGTTGAATTCCACAAAAGCTCCATGAGTCCAATCTGTTTTTCTTCTCCACACTCAGGGAATATAATTTACTATCACTCAGTTAGTTCTGATAACTATTTGATGCCTACAGAGCATCTAGAGAGAACAAAAGCAAATTAGCTGCCTATGGGATGAAGATATGTGTTTTTTTTTCCAAAATTGTGATTTTCTCAGTGGTGGGGCTTTTGCCAGCAATCCCTCATTTGCTCGTTTATTGTTTTACTGGTCAACTTGTCTCGTAATTACTAAATTCACAATGTGCAAATTTAAAATTTTTCGGCAAACTACTAGCCCACACATGAAGCTATGTCTCTGTGGCAAACCTGCCATCACCCAATGGTCATGCTGTTCAGAATTTCATTATTTAGAATGTTTCTATGATCAGTATCATCCAACAGAATGCACCAGATAATCCTAAAAACACGAAAGGAAGCATTTGGGTAGTAACCTTCTATGGACATTGGTAGGTAAATGAAAAGAAACGATAATTGGATATCGAAATCGGGACACAAAAGTGAAAGGCAGCGACGCTAGCCACTGGGCCAGCAAATGAGCTGAGCTCATGGAACGCTAAAAGGCATATAAATTACGTGAGAAACTTTGGTTGTCGTTTTATCAGAAATGATCGAGTATTGATGGATAAGCTGAGACACGTGTTCACTTATTTTGCCTACCTTTTCATTTTCACAAAGTGAGGTTTCTGATACATCAGGTTATGCCACTTACCGTGTTTTCCACATTGCCAAGTTGATGATAGCTTCAGCTACCTGCACATGCCCCTCTTTCTGCCGTGCAGAAGACCCAAAGCTGCATTCACCTGATATAGTAAAAATGAATAAATGACACTTAATATGACATATAACTTAATTTAATAAAACAAAAGAAATAACATTATAACGACAATACTTGTAACAATGTAATACATCAGTAAGCTATTTTTTAATATCTTTGCAACATGCGACACAAAAATTGAATATTTAAGTATGTTGAACTGCAGAATTTTGGTTTTGTACAACTAACAAAATTCAATTTCAAATTTTCTGCTGTCTTATACATTTGGTATCTATCGGATTTATTAGCTTTAGAGAGATGATCCTATCGCTGAATGAAGTAGTCATAAGTGGGATACAAGTACTGGCTTGCACCAGGGCCAACCAAAGTTCCTCAGGACCAGTACTTTTATTCTACTAGAGTCGCAATTTTGGGTCAAAATTCACGTGTTTTCATTTAAAAACTTCTATTTTATATTAAATTACTTACAAAATTAATTAAAATTAATATTTTTTCGTATCACATTCACTTATTATTAATTAATTATTTTTTCTCAAAAAACGTGAACTTAAGAAAATAAATTAAATATTTTTTATAAATGCTGAACGTAAAAAAATAAATCAAATGGATTATGGTTTTACGTAAAAAAGGTGTATAATTTAATACATTCGTTATCAAAAGTCGAAAAACCTTCAGTGCCATATGAAGGAAATCCCCAGAGGGAATTTTTCAACTTCTCTATTTCCTTATTTTCTCATCCTCCAGGTGTTTTTCCAAGTCCTTTTTGGCGACATCCTAACAGCTGCTCTTCTTCTGCATCTGTCACCATCATCTTTAATTGAGGGGGCAGGGCTCCATCAGCAGCATCTTGATGATTGATGATCCCCATTCCTTGGGTGCCTAGTCCACTCCTGGCCTTGGGCATTCTGGGAGCAATAGTTTTCTATCACAAATTATATATATATATATATATATATATATATATATATATATATATATATATATATATATATAGTTGGTATTCGAGTTACAAAGTACATTCTGAAAATTCTATTTTCAACCATTTATTTTAGATGTAAATAAATTATTTTCTTCAAATTTTTGTATTTTATTGGAAGTGATGGAATGTAAATAACATGTAATATACCTTTACAACATTGAAAATAAGATATAATAAGAATATTATGTGTTAAAATCAAAGTATATTCCCATATTGTTTTAAAGGGCGACTGCTTTAATGCCATCTATGAAGTTATGAATTGCATAGTGAAAAGTGCAAGAGAATAAGAGAATGTGGGCGTGAGATGAAGCAGAATCAGTCAGCCCAGCCGGTGTGTTTTCTCGTTTCCTCTGATGCCAGCACAGATGGAATGCTGCACTAGGTAGCATTATCTTATCTAGAGGCCACATGCTGCTGGATGAATATGAGCTATAAACTATCAGAGGTGTCAGGAACTGCCGTGCAGTTCTAGGTGCTTCAGTCTGGAATCGTGAGACTGATACGGTCGCAGGTTCGAATCCTGCCTCGGGCATGGATGTGTGTGATGTTCTTAGGTTAGTTAGGTTTAAGTAGTTCTATGTTCTAGGGGACTGATGACCTCAGATGTTAAATCCCATAGTGATCAGAGCCATTTGAACCATTTATCAGGAACTTCTATAACTTTTTCTAATTTTTTATTCATTTATGTAGTTAACATTTTTCAGTAGGAATTCTGTGCTATGCAGCATAACTTAAGTTTTTCCTTAAAAGTTGTGCAAAGTTTCATAGTCGTTTTCTGTGTAGTTACAACATTCTTTTTATGTGTCATGTTAGTCACATAGATTGGATAATTTGAAATGAAATGAAATTGAGTTATATCAGTATCTGATTTATGTGGTGTAACTTGTTTAAACTCGAGAAATGTGTCGTATGCTTTGAGAAAACTATTTGGAGGTTTAATATTCCACATCTCCTGCGGGAAATTTTAGTTTCTTCCATTTTTCAAGTATACATTCTGTAGATTAATGTGATCAAATAAGAGTGAAGTAACTGATTATATTTACGATTTGCCTGAAGTGTAACGAATATGAAAGATAGCATACCAAATTCTGCAGAATTATAGTAATCTGTGATGTCTTGTACAAAACTTTTCTTACCACTTAATCAGGCAACTTCTACAGTTTGTAGTTCATAAAAAAGATATTCTGATTCCAATCCATCACAATTAGCTATGACAATTCTAATGTTCATGTATAATTGTGCATTATTTGAATGAAGCCATCCATCACCAATATTTATTTCTATCTCTGTATTCTTGTTTGCTCATTTAAATTATTTTTTGTTTTCTCATTGACAGGGAATGAGTAAAACAGGTAACTCTCGATTTTTTCATCATTTGTTAAGGATAAAATTTACTGAGACATTTATAAAACATCTGTTACACAAGCACCATAAAAGTCATACAGATTGTCATTTTCATTGGTTATATCTTGAATATTTCTATTCTAAATCTTGAATAGCATCAAAAACAGAAATATCCACAGAATAATGTGGTTCACGACTTATTGGTCCTCCAAATTCAACATTTAGTTTAAATGAAGCAATAGTATTAGGTTCTCTATGAAAATGATCAGTATGTTTAACAAACATTCCATCAGCTAGATTAAAATTGATATTTATTAATTCAAATGGAATAATTTTAGGATAATTATTAGCAACAGTCTTTTTATTTGTTTTGACAGTTTGACTACTATAACCGAGCACACTTCCAATACTGTCTTTTATATGGATGTACAACTTAACATCACTCTCAATAGTAACTCTGTTTAAAATTTCATCAGCTTTAATGTGAGTATTTGGATTTTTCGAATGAACAGATCTTTCTAATTTTTTTAAACTCTACTGACCTAGAAGAATTTCTATCGTTTCTCCATCGCAATATGATATATTATTTTTCAATGTAATATTTAGAGTAAAAAAATTGTATAAACCAACTAATGTAACATTTTTATGTTTCTCTTACTTGAATATTTAATCTTTTCTTAAGAACAGATGATTTGTTTCTCAACTGAAATAGACCATGCATTTATACGAATTAAAATTGATTTAAATAAATGACAGATTGGGGACAAAAAATAAGAATTCCATGAGAGAATTCAAAAAATTTAAACGATAAATTTTTACCAAATACTATTTGATTTGCCATCATAGATCCAAGTTGTTGTGGAAAAGCTACATTAATGATTGATCAAATATATTCTTCCTCCAGGATGACTGAATTGGAATAAAATTAATCATATGTAAGTTTACTCCAAAAGTTTAGGCGAACCAAAATACTCAGAATTTATAGAAGAAGGTAAAAATTAAAGATAAGCGTAATGAAAAAATTATTACTTTTATTGAAAATAGTGATGGAATTATTCTATTAGATCAATGTCTAGATACATCTGTAGTAGAATTTGATGTCTAGATATACTTAGACAGGATTTTACAAGAGGAAAAAGTAAAGGAGTATATTGTTTTTATTTAGCTCAAACTTATTAAAAAATACCAAAGCAACTAGTCAGCGATAATCGTAATTCCTTAAATATTTTCAGACAAGATGATACAAATATAAAACATATTTATCATGGGTTTGTTGGTGTTGATTTAAAATTTGATGATTTTTAAAGAAATGTGCAGTAATGGTTCGAATGATCAATTTCGACTTCTTATGATAGACATGATTAGAAAAACCAGTGATGGTAACCCTAAATCGCTCCAGGCAAATGCCAAGATATTTCCCTAACCCAATGAGACTGATGACCTCGCTGTCTGTTCTCCTCCCCAACACAACACAACCCAAATGATGGTAAATTGAGAAATAAAATACAGAATTTCATAACAACATAAATGACAAAGATAAATGATAAACAAGAATGTTAAACATAAACATTAGATGCAAAAATTGTTAAATAAATTTTTTTCATCTCTAATAACTATTTGCAAACACAATCCAGAAGTAAATGAAAAGGTAAGCGAAATAGAAAGAAAGCTGATGAACTGAAAGAACAGTTCAAGCTTTGGAAAAAACAACCAAGAACAGAATATGAAAAATATAAAAAAGAAGATCAACCAATTATCGATCCTACTGAATAAGGTTGACAATAAACAGAAGCTTAAGGTGATAATCTTCTGAAAGTTATTGAATAAAATTAAGAAGTTGAAAAACAAGAAGCTTAAGGTGATAATGTTCTGAAAGTTATTGAATAAAATTAGAAGTTGAAAAACAAATATTCAATATTGTCAACAAGCAGAAGATTTTGGACATATACCAGAAATTAAATCTTATGACAATCGATAATGGGATTATACATTAAGTGATTCAGAAACACAGGCTGTACTGAAGAAGTATGAAGAAGAGGCTAAAAGTGAACAGACACCATTAAAAAGTAATGAGTAGTGATGTTAAAAAATAAAAGTTAGTGAAAGAATATTAGTAGTAATGGAGTCTGTTCAGGACAAAATAGGACAGCCAAAAATTTAAGCAAAATTGAGTGAGCAAAGCCAAATTGTCGAGTGTTGCACCCCACAAAGCACATAGTTAAAAAGTATAAGCACATAACAAATCTAAATCGAAGTAGGACAAATGATCACCACCAAAATTAATGTAAACAGGCGCCGGATAACAAGAACCTGCAACAACAAGATCCAATTCCAAATAGAAATGAATGAAAGCATTGAAAACAAATGAAACAAAACTAAATCGAAATACATCAAATAGGACAGTCAAAAAATTTAAGCAAAATGGAGTGAGCAAAGCCAAATCGTCGAGCATTGCGCCCCACAAAGCACATAGTGAAAAAGTATAAGCTCATAACAAATCTAAATCGAAGTAAGGATAAATGATCACCACCAAAATTAATGCAAACAGGCACCAGATAATAAGAACCTGCAACAACAAGATCCAATTCCAAATAGAAATGAATGAAAGCATTGTAAACAAATGAAACAAAACTAAATCGAAATACATCAAATCGCAAGTAAATACAACACATCGTTATGAAGACAAAAACAGATCTGTCTTTTTATAGTCAAACCTCTCTCCAAGTGTATAGTCAAAAGGGGGTTAAATCAGGCCTCTCTTTCACTACAAGATGAAGTTAGATATGAAAAAATGAAGAAAATTTTGAAAATGAAGAAAATTATGACAAAATTAAGAAAATTTTTAAAAAATTCGTGGGATACCCCCTTAGACCCTCACAAATGGCCGAAAATGATTAATTTATTTTTGGTGAAGATAAAAATTGAAAGACTATAAATAAGTTTTCTTATATAATAAATATGATGGATAATAATATTATGGAAGAAAGTAATGAGTGTATGAATGAGAGTGTGATTAAAGATTTTGCTTGACATTATAATCTTAAACAACTGAGAGAATATGGCAAGACATTTAGAATTAAGTACTATTATAGGTTAAACAAACAAGAACTAGCCAAACAAATATATCATGTAGCAGAATACATAATGGAAAGAACTCAATTTGAACCAGACATTAAAAACTGGAAAATCAATGACCTTAGAAAAACAGCAAAAGAACAAAACATTAAAGGAGTATCTAAGATGAACAAAAACCAATTAATAGGTGCAATAGCCGACAATGACAGAATTAAACTACTCAACGTACCAAGAGCATTTATTCGTCACATTGGAAACACAGGAAGAAGACAACTTAAGCTGTTACATACTACTTTTCCGTTTGACCAGTCCTTATTCGAAACCAAAAACTACTACCAAATACTAATGACAAGTGAACCATTATACAACTACAAATTTAAATCCTGCACAACAGAATACAAAATAAAACTAACATACATATTAGGTGAAACACTTACTCAAACCATGGAACGAGTGCACACAGCCCTTGATGACATGATTAACCAAGCCAAACAAAAATCATACTTTCAAAAAGGTGACAAAATAAGAGTTGTAGCCCAAAACAATAACTTCTGGACCAAAGCAATATCAACACCAATAACCTCTGTAATTAATGCAAGAAGTGTATTGGACCATATACAAAGGATACTAACATCTGATGAGACAGTCAACATTGAAGAAACAACCTTTAACATCCAAGTGATCAATATGCCTAAAGGCAGTAAGACCAACAGAAAACTACTAAACATAGCCGAAGAGAAAAGTGCTAAGAAATGCATAACCATGATCAATAACTAAGATAACTTCTGTTGTCCAAGAGCAATAATTACAGCACTAACATACAAAACAAACAATATATTTGGGAAAGAACTTAGTGATAATGAAATTAAATACATACGTAAAGGAAGAAAACAACATGACCAAACGAACTGTGCAACCGATTAAGTGAATACAATGAAGAAGGCTTTACCCTAGAAGACATTAAACGATGGGAAGAACTATTAGACGTCCAAATAAAAATAGTATGTGCTGAAAACCTCAATTCTATCATCTACAGCGGTAAACAACGTGTTACAACTATATATCTCTACAAAAACGGCAACCACTTCGACGTAATCAACAGCATGCAAGCCTTTATCCAAAGTAACTACTACTGCCACAAATGTGACAAACCATACAACACAAAATCAAGACACGAAAAATGTAAACCATCAGTACCAACTCGTTATATGCGTCGTCAACCCCAACACGAAGACCAAGAAGTTAACAAGGTTTACTGTGAAGACCGCAATAGATACTGTTATAACGAAACTTGCAAGAACAACCACAATCAAGTCTGCCAAGCAGTTTATAAATATAAAGGTTGCAACAAGATACTAGAACGAGACAAAGAACACAAGTGTGGCTATTACTTCTGCAACAACTGTCAAGAATCAGCCAAAGAAGACACACATCGTTGTTTCATGCAGTATCTCAAACAAAAAGGATGTAGCTGTGACATTGCTGAATGTGTTTGTAATACTGATAAAACGTTGTCTATTACGAATCTGTTTCTGATGGTGTATAAGCTATGGGGTAAGGAAAGTCTTGGTAAACAACTAGTCAAAGAAAAGAAGATGTACAACAACCATGGCAAACTGGAAAAAACTAAAGTCTCTATATACTAAGTGGAACAAGGACCAAATAACAACAGAAGAGTTCAAAAACCACAATAAAGACTTTCTGATCTGCCTGATTAAAAAGAATAACAAATGCAAGTACACAGAAAAATACATCTTCTTTGACTACGAGTCTCAACAGGAAACAGGCATCCACAAGGTCAACTACGTAGTAGCCCACGATTTTGAATGCAGCAAGTACTATTTCGAAATCAACGATGACTTCTGTAAATGGCTTATATCCAAAGAACATAAAGGTTACACGTGTATAGCCCACAACACCAATGCTTATGACTTGTACTTCATCCTACTATACTGCATAAAGAACGCTCTTAAACCTTACACCATATACAATGGAACCAAACTCATGTTACTAGAAATACCTAAGGCTGAAATACAGATTGTCGACAGCATCAACTTCGTACCACAAGCATTAGCATCGTTCCCGAAAACATTTGGCTTTGAAGAATTAAAAAAGGTTACTTCCCACACTTCTTTAACACACCTGAAAATCAAAACTACATGGGTCTAATACCAGCAACGAAATACTATGGTGTACGTATGATGAAAGAAGAACAAAGAGAAAAGTTTCTCATATGGTACAAACAAAAACAACAAGAAAATTACGTATTTGACTTTAAGAAAGAACTAAGAGAGCACTGCGATTCAGATGTCGACATATTGAGATGTGGATATATATAACTAAGAAACCAATTCCTACAAATCACCAACATTGATCCTCTACAATACCTAACTATAGCAAGCGTGTGTATGGGTATTTATCGTTCAAAGTACCTTCAAGAAAAAACCATTGGTATCATTAAGGAAGAAAATAAGGAAAAGTTCTCGAAACAATCTATTGCAGGTTTAACTCCTTTAACAACCCCAACATACAACACATGTTAAACAACGGTGAAGTAACAATCTGCAGATCAAAGGTCGACGGTTATGACGCAACAACCAAGACAGTCTATCAGTATCATGGTTGTTTCTGGCACGGTTGTAAAACTTGTTACAAAGAACATACCATCAACAATGTTAACCGCAAAACCATGGAAGACTTATACGAAAAAACAATTAGCAGAACACAACAACTGAAAGAAGCAGGTTACAACGTTCTAGAGATGTGGGAATGTAATTGGATCAAAGACAGTACAAACAACTGAACAGCAAAACAAACATCATAGAGAAACTCAAATTCGGAGATGCATTCTTTGGTGGCAGAACAAACGCATCCAAATTAAAAGTTGTTGACAAGAAAATGAAATACATCGAAGTTTGTAGTTTGTATCTAACGGTTCTCTACTATGATCCATTTCCAATAGGCCACTCCACAACAATAACAAACATAGACCCTAAACTCTACCCACTAAATAAATATTTCGGTTATGTAAAATGTAAAGTTCTTCCTCCCAAACAACTTCTATCATCCAGTCGTACCAGTTAAAGACAACATAATCAAACTGATGTTCTCCATATGTAATCAATGCATGATAGACCAAACTCAACAGTGTAAGCACACCAATGAAGACAGAATGATAACTGGAACTTGGACAACAATCGAACTAAACAAAGCAATTGAAAAAGGTTACAAACTAATCGAGATTTACGAAGTGCAACACTTCCATCAGAAATCAAATGAACTCTTTAAAGGTTACATACGAGATTTTATGAAAATCAAGCTAGAAACATCACCATGGCAAAGCTATTACAACACTGTGGACGAGTATACAAAAGACATTAAGGAAACGTTGGACATCGAATTAGTACCTGAGAACATAAAACCCAACCCAGGCAAGAGAGCAGTAGCCACGTTGTGTTTAAACTCTCTGTGGGGAAAATTCGGACAAAGACAAAACCTCACACAAACAGAATACGTCACAGATGTTCAACGATGGTAAAGTCTGCTTTTGGATGGTAAAATTGGTATCACAGAATGTTTGCTTATATCAGACGACATGGTGCAAGTGAAGTACAAATACAAAGACCTTTATGTCGAGAATTCTAACTCTACCAACATCCACATTGCAACTTACACAACAGTGCACGCACGACTAAGACTATACAACATGCTAGATCAACTAGGTCAAGAAGTGGTTTACTATGATACCAACTCCATTGTCTATATTATCAACAACAACAACGAAGTAAAAACAGGGTGTAACCTTGGTTAATAAACTGACAAACTAGGTAGGAACAATTACATCACAGAACGGTACTCGACAGGTCCAAAGAGCTACTACTATAAGACCAACAATAATAAGACAGTTATAAAAATCAAAGGTTTTACACTGAACCACAAAAACTCCATAAGACTAAACGAAGAAAGCATAAAAAACATCGTCGACAAACAACAAGAGAAAGTAACCCTTAGATACAACCAGATAACAAGAGATAAGAAAACAAAGGAGTTAGTCAACAAACCAACGGAAAAAGAATTCAAAATGGATCACAACAAACGAGTTATACTAACAGAAATGAACAACATAATAGACACAATACCATATTGATATTAATTCAAAGAAATCAAACCATATGTTTACCTACATAAGTAATCACTAGCATTCATTAAAATTACATTTCATATCATCAACAAAAATCCATTATAAAGGAATGACTTCAAATCACAAGCTAGTTTTTAAGTGTGTGTGTGTGTGTGTGTGTGTGTGTGTGTGTGTGTGTGTGTGTGTGTGTGTGTGTGTGTTTACTAGTGTTAAAGAATGTGTTTTGTGTTTTAGTTTAGCGCTTTTATAGACAGTGTTTATAAAAGAACGTATGTTCTGTAAAATGTTGAAAGATCTATTTGGTATCCATTTGAACCGAAAATGAAATTAAAAATCATTTTTAATCTTATGATAAAGGAACTTAAAATGAATTATAAAACTTTGAGGAAACTTAAGAAAGACAACCTGATTGCATTGGTACAGAGTAAACAAAACGCCATTGATAAACTCCTAATGACTATACCCAATGACAAACTAGTTAAGCTTTATGATGATCAAGAAATAAGACATGATGTAACGAAAACACTTAAAACTAAGAACATTAAATGGAAAAAAGTGTCAACACATCCTAACCTTTCAGAAGATTTCATAAGAGAATTTTTAAATGAATTAGATTGGGCCGAAATGTCATACAGTCAAAAGTTCACAGAAGCCTTTATAAGAGAATTTAATCATAAAGTCGTTATTGGCTGTTCACAATAACTAAGTGAAGATTTCATTAGAGAATTTCAAGATGTTGTTGTTGTTGTGGTCTTCAGTCCTGAGACTGGTTTGATGCAGCTCTCCATGCCACTCTATCCTGTGCAAGCTTCTTCATCTCCCAGTATCTACTGCATCCTACATCCTTCTGAATCTGCTTAGTGTATTCATCTCTTGGTCTCCCTCTACGATTTTTACCCTCCACACTGCCCTCCAATGCTAAATTTGTGATCCCTTGATGCCTCAAAACATGTCCTACCAACTGATCCCTTCTTCTAGTCAAGTTGTGCCACAAACACCTCTTCTCCCCAATCCTATTCAATACCTCCTAATTAGTTACGTGATCTACCCACCTTATCTTCAGCATTCTTCTGTAGCACCACATATCGAAAGCTTCTATTCTCTTCTTGTCCAAGCTAGTTATCGTCCATGTTTCACTTCCATACATGGCTACACTCCATACAAATACTTTCAGAAACGACTTCCTGACACTTAAATCAATACTCAATGTTAACAAATTCCTCTTCTTGAGAAACGCTTTCCTTGCCAATGCCAGTCTACATTTTATATCCTCTCTACTTCGACCATCATCGGTTATTTTACTCCCTAAATAGCAAAACTCCTTTACTACTTTAAGTGTCTCATTTCCTAATCTAATTCCCTCAGCATCACCCGACTTAATTTGACTACATTCCATTATCCAATTTCAAGATAAAGAATTCAATTGGTTACATTTCATTACTCATCAAAAAGTGTCAGAAGATTTCACTACAGAGTTTGCATATAAATATAAGTCACCGAACTGTTGGCGAATAAATCTAGTGTGCAGAAAAAAATTTTGAGAAGGGTTTTTAAGAGATTTCAGTATCAAGTATGATAACGAATTGTGGCATGTCGTTTGTCAAAATCAAAAGTTAATTGAAAAATTCATTAGAGACTTTAAAGATCAAGTTGACTGGACAGCTGTTAGCTATAAACAAGAGCTTTCAAATGAATTCATTATAGAGCTTGCAGATAAAGTTAACTGGCATGCTTTAATAAGTAAGAACAAGGTATACAATGTTGTAATCGAGTGACTTAACTACAGTATGTATAAAAGCGTTGGGAAAAATAGAAAACCTTGTAGCATATGTTTGTTTGTTAATCGTCATTCTAATAAAGTAGAAACAGTTTGCAAACATTTTTCTGTGAATCTTGTTTAGCAACCTGGTTACAAAATAACAACACCTGCCAATTGTGTAAACGCATTTTAAGATATGGGTCTTACACACAAGAACCTGAAGAGAATGAAATTATTGTTAACAGGATTCTTTTTGATACTGATGATGAATTTGATTTTGATAATCCAACTATTTCTGATGATGAATATGATACTCATGAAGTAGAACCAGTTTCACTTTGAACATCAAAAAATAAAATTTTTATATAATAAATAGGATCATGGAATCCATTATCATTAAACTCAATGAAATAGGTAAACCAAATATCCCATTCAAGAACCTAAATGAACTTTCGCTAAACAAAGCACTATTAATCAAAAAGACTGAAGTACTCAAAACTAAAGTTGGTACTAAGGGTGTTATTTATATAGATGACTACAAGGTAATTTTACCTGATCGTTACATTGAAGCATTTGATAAAAAAACCAGAAAAGTAATTAATGATGGTAGAGAACAATTACATCTTGTCTATAGAGGTAAATCAATTTGAGTGACAGTAGAAGTTTTCACAAGATTGAATTTACAGACAAAGAATCAGAACCAGAAATCAGTGATAGTGAAGATGAGTAACTGTTTTTAGTTTTAAGTTTATTCTTTTATGGCATTTTAACCATAGAAGCTAAGTAGTTATTTTATAAGTTGTAGTAGATCGATTTTGTGTTTAAGCTCTAATGTTTCTACTTCTGTATTATATTTCAGTTTTTCCATCTCGAGATCTTTCTTAAGTTTCATTATTTCCTTTTCCATCTTTTCTTAGTTCTTAGCTGCTGTGAAAATTTGCAGTTTTAGTTTTGTTTTGAATCTTTCTTGTTCAGTTAATAGTTCTTGTATGTCTAAGTTGTACATTTTGTTTATTTCTTCGTAGTACTCTATAGCTTTTTGTATTGTTTTTTATTAAGTACTACTATCTCTTTAAAGTCATTATATTTGATCTTTGCATCAAGTGATTCAAAGTATTTAGAGACTGAGCTTTCAGCAGTGGATATGTACCGTGGGTCGATATAAGAAAAGCATCTAAGAGTTAAGTTGAAACCTTCTATATTGGAAAATGTTTTCTTTGTGATGTTTTGTTCTTTCTTCCAGATTTTTTGTCTTACCATATGTGTTAACACCACAGCTATCTCCTATGTCTTCTTCTATGTTTAGTTCTTCTCTTAGTTCTTCTGCAGTACCCAATGAAAACAAATAAATACATGATACAGGAAGAGATGGAGCTTTTAAAACAGTTGTAACAACATTAGGTATTGCTTCTTTTGATCTTAGTTGGTTGTTTAATGTTTTGTTTTCTTCTTCTAGTTGTTTCATTCTGCTTGTTAGTTGGTTGTTTAACATTTTGTTTTTTCTTCTAGTTGTTTCATTCTGCTTGTTAGTTGGTATTGTCCTGTTCTTCTGACTGATGGTAATACTTTGCTTGTCACCCATCTTTTAAACTCTTTAGCTTTTTGTTGTTTTGGTGAAAACATTAAAGAGTGTAAGCCCAATTCATTAATAAATATCATTCGTTTTTCATTATAGGTTAGACCCCGCGTTTCTCTTGGTCTCAATTGTGCTTGTGTTTGTTTATATTCTTCATCAATATGTAATCTTATTGCTTCATCTGTGTTTTTATATTACAGTATTTTCGCTATGTCTTTACCTTTAAACCATACCTTTTCATCATTATCTTCAATAATAAAGCTCACAGTTTTCGATTATTGACAGTAAAACCTCACTCGTTACCAATCGTTTAAACTATTTAGCTGATGGTAGTTTAGATTTGAAAGCAATCGAATATAGACATGATTCATTTATAAATATAGTTCTTTTTTCGTTGTATGTTAGACCGACCAAATCGGTCGGTCTTAATTCTTCTTGTGTTTTTTTTATCTGCTTCATCTATATATGTTTTTATAGTCCTTTCTGTATTTTTATAATCAAGCATGTCTGCTACATCTTTACCTTTAAACCATATCTTAACATCGCTATTCTCAACAACAGTAATGTAGTATACATTTTTCGATTATTGAAGTTAAAACCTCACTCATTACCCATCGTTTAAACTGTTTAGCTGATCGTAGTTTGAACTAGAAAGTAAGTGAATATATACCTGATTCATTGATAAATATAGTATGACATTGTATGTTTGAAAGGGAGCCCTGTTTCAGGGCCCCTTGATTGTCATATTTAGAACAGGTGCCCCATTTCAGGGCCTCTTGTTTGTCATACTTAGAAGATGCTGTAGCGGGACTTTGAATTTCGCCGCGCTGCACTCGTTCCCTCAGACAGGAATGGTGCCGTCGCAGCGGTATGAGCGCTCGACAGCAGAGAAAATACTAAAATTGTAACTCTTTTTTGTTTTTCTATTCGTTTCGTTTGTCTCTTGATAGCCGAAGCTTAAGGCAGACGTGATCTGATGAAGATGTTAAAAAAAAATTTTTTAGCTAGTCTTGATCTGATTTTAGTGTGTAGACATATTGTGGAAGTTGGTAAGAAATTCGGACGATGGAAGTAGCAAAGTAAATTAAATTGCATACAGTATGAAGATGATTTCAATTGATATAAATTAGTGATTCCTGGACGATTGCAAGATTTCGGAGCAGACTTTTCACGCTGAAATGAAGGAGATTTTTGAAGACCTGGACGCCGCACGAAAGAAGACAAGTAAACCTGGTAAAGGATGATTTATCTACGCCACTTCCCCCTGTCAGTTACATTTTGTTATTCTCTGTTTCTTTTCAGTAAGTTTTGTAGTGGAAATTGGTTTAACTTTTGCTCAAAAACGCCACAAGGACCACCCCAACTATTGCTTTTCTGTAATACGAAGTCCAATTTGCATTTCATTCTTTCCTTTTTTCATGGTCATTTACAATTTTAAAACCCCCTTTTTATTCACCATTTCTTCCCACCATTGTCAACCTTTTCTTTTCTTTTCTTCTCTTTTTCCTTTTCTTTTTTTTATTAACCACTACAATGCGCTCTGTTTTTCTCTTATAAGATCTTCATATCTAATTTTATCTCCATCATCTACATGCCTCTCGATTGGATGTTTCGAGTTCTCATATCCAAGTATTGTTGCAACATCCTTACCTTTAAACAATAACAGGGAGGGGTGATTTATCCCTCCTTTTTGATTGTATATTAGAAGAGAGGGGCAAATTGCTACCCCTTTTTCGATTGTTTTTTTAAAGGTGGAGCAAATCGCTCCTGCCTTAGTTGTTCATATGTTTTATAATAAATATATTACGATTTCTGTTCATGATTTTCTTTGTTACAGTCTGTGATGCAAACGAGACTTTATGTGTTATCAATAAACTCCACGCCTTTGGCTATCTAAAAGATAATTCCACAGACTTAAGTGAGGTTGATGCAGCTACATTACGCCACAGTTTACCGATTTTTCAAGAATTCTATAATTTAAATATCAACGGACAAATGGATTCTGATACATGAAAACTACTTGATTCGCCAAGATGTGGTGTTGAAGATCAGCTTGAATTTAATGTACATAAGGAAAAATGGTTAATGAACACACTGAAATGGCATTATTATTTAGCAAGTGGAGAAGTATTAAAAGTGACTCAGGAAACATTTGATTTGTGGGCGCAATATACGAATCTTGTCTTTTACCATGATAAAAACAATCCAGACATTCTAATATCTAACAAGCAAAGTCAACATATGTTCCAGAAGAAGAGAGAATACTGCAACACCATATTTAATGGAAGAGGTGGTTCACTCGCACACGCTTATTTTCTTAATTCTCAAAACAGCCTTATCGAAATTCGTATAGATGCTGATGAATTATGGGACTTGAAAAACGATGGTAACAGTTCAAATGGTCAAATTAGCTTAATTAAGGTATTAGTTAATGAAATTGGTCATGCACTTGGAATTCAACATTCAAATAACCCTCAAGCTGCAATGTATGCCTTTTATAAAGACAGAAGTAGCGGGTTGGATCTTGATGATATAGTAACAATTCAAAATCTATATGGAACTAAAAAAAAATTACCTCAACCAAACCCAGTACCAAGCCCACCACCTGAACATCCACAACTACCTAAACCACCTGTCCAACAACCAAACTTTTGTGATTTAAAGAATGTTAACACTTTTTTAATTGTTAAAGAGATGATGTATGTATTTCATAAAGAGTGGGTTTGGATAAAACAAAATAGCGAATCAAACTTCAATAATCCTCAAAATATTTGCAAATGGTTACCATTTTTACCTGGTAACTTTGAAAAGATTACCGCTATTTATCAACGTCCATCTGGCGAAGTTGTTCTTTTCATAAACAACATGGTGTACATGATAACGTTTCCAGACTTACGTCTTGTTAGTGGATATCTGAAAACTTGCCTGATATAGGAATTCACACGAATACAAAAAAAATGAGATTGTAAATATGAACCCAGGAAGAACTTTTCTTTTCTATGATGATGTTTACTACCTTGAACTGAATGAATGTAGCTATACGGTTAAACGATATGGGCTTCTTAGAGACTTCCCAGGCATACCTGCAAATATTGATTCTGTATTTAGGTATGTTGATGGGCTATTGTATTTCTTTAAAGATGCCAAAGTATTCCTTTTTAATGAGTTTACAAACACATTAGTTAAAGATGAAAAATATAATTTCTCATCATTTGGAATAGAATGCAAAAAACAACATGAAGCAGTAGTGCAAGTAGTTAGTAATTTTAAAACTGTTCTATCTCAGCTTGAATCTTTAGTCTAATGCTTCTTTTCTTGTTATATGTTAGACCAATTGAAAGATGAGTGCTTTATGGTTATATAACCATCAAGCTTGCAAGAACCTGGTTTACACTAATTAATTATAGAACAAGAAACGATAATCAGAAAAGTTTCAAGAATGTGTTACGTTTACGTTGTGTTTATGTTGCATTTATGTTTTATTATTTTGTATAATAAATGGTTAGTAAAATGAAGAATCCTTTGATGTAAATAAGCATGAGAAAAAATTAAAATGAGAGAATATTTAAGGGATAGGTTTAGAGGATTTACAAACAAAAGAGTTGATGAATATGACAAATCCAAAAAACAGGAACAACCTATTGATTGATGCAGTTGGTAACCTTGGTGAACGACTTGAAAGCAAACTAGATAAAGCTCTTGAAAATAAAAGTAAAGACCTTATTCCATTTAGATTTAATACAAGTGAAGATTTGCAAGCCAACAGAACATTAAGCGAATCGGAAGTAGATAATGTGCTTCGTGATTATGATGAAGAAACTAAGAAAAGAGAAATGAAATACATAGCAAGTCAAATGGCTTATGATTATCAACAAGACGACGAATCACAAGGACTAGCAACAACCAAAACCAACTTTTATAGGAACACGTTTACTGCGATACTTGAACAACTGCAATGACGAAGTTTTCGGTTTAAAATCAATTGGCGCTGAAAAATATGTTGGTGATGAACCTGTAAAATTTGACATGTTAACTATTGGAGGAAGACACTACGATTATTTAACTGTACAAAGAAAAGAATATCAAGCCACTGATGGGTTAATGAATCATCTTACCCAAAAATATATTACTTTGGATGATCTTGATGATAAATTTGATGAAGATGATTTACAAAATTATGCAGAAATCTTACTTGAATCAAACGCAATTTTTTGTAGTGGAAAACCTAGATCGAGTAGAGGAGCAAAATACAAATCAATAATTAAACACATTCTAGGAAAGCCCTGTAGAAACGATAGTAGCACAGAATCAAGTTTTGAAGTTAGTACACCAAGATCAAAAAGAGGCGAAGGTTTTGTAAAAGAATATAATGAGCTACCAATTGAATACGTTTGGATGAACGATGTTAGAGACTTAATTGATCGTCTGGTTGTTATTGATCGCGAAGAGAAAGCAGGAAACTATAATTTTCGAAATGAGAAAGTTGCAATAAAAAAAATGTTAATGCCGAAGTTTAACGATTTTGTGATTAATAGCCCTCAAGGTACGTCATACGTAATAGAATTCTTAAACATGATACCACCATCATTCTGGGAAAATAGTTAATTGGGCTTTGAATAATCTTAAAATGCCTCAGCTTGACATTCCTGGTTATAACTACTGTGGTCCGTTTACAAAGCTGGAAGAACGATTAAACAGAGGAGATGAAGGAATTAAGAGGTTAGATGAAGCTTGTAAAGAACACTATATAGCTTATCACGAGAATAAAGATTTAAGTAAGAGACATGAGGCACATAAAGTCCTACAAGATAAATCGTTGGCGTATGTTTTTTGTAAAGATTCTGATTGGGATGAAAAGTTAGCATTGGCTGGTATCGCTGGTATAATGTAGACGAAAAGGAAAATGGGTTGGGGTTTGTAAATAATTGTTTGTTAAGTTTAGTTTACGATGTTTTTATGGGTGAATCCATAAAAGCTGGTTTTAATTAGAGGCGCTAGAATGTTTTGCTGCGTAATCGGTAGGAGGAAACGATAGCTGTAGGCCTTGGCGTGTTTCTGCCGCTATGTACGTGCAACCAACTAGTCACCTTGTTAGCTTCGCTCTCTCTCACAGCTGCGGGGCACTGATTCATACATTGAGACATGTACCAGCTTTGAGCTTCCATAACAGATGGCTCTGATCTTTGTTCCGTTTGAGGTAATAGGAAAAAATTTTTCACTTTAAACTATAATTAATTATTTTTAAAGCTGTTTTCAGTATTCATACTAACATTTGCACACAGTTTGCATTTCGTCTCTTCAAATGATATACAATAATGCGAAGAATATCACATATATACGTCCAAAATTTGTTGATGAAAGTAGCGCTTTTATAATGTACTTTATCACTAGAATACCAACTATATATACAAACTGCAAAGGACTGCTTGTACTCCCGGTTTCCCCAGGCCAGGAGTTGAGCTGGACACTCAAGCAATGGGGTTCATCGATCATCAAGTCGCTGCTGCTGAAGAACCTCTGCCCCCTCAATTAAAGACAATGGGTGACAGACGTGGAAGGGCAGCTACCATCGAGTCGCTGGAAGACGAGCTGGCAATGGAACTTGGACTACGAGAAGACATCGAAAAAACCCCGGAAGGTAAAGATGAGATAAAGAGAAGTTGGAATAATTCCCTCAGGGGTTTCCTTCAGATGGCGCTGAAGGTTTTGCACTTTTTGATAATGAATTTATTTGTCTTTTTTATGCTTACTTCTTCAATTGCAATTTTAACCCCATCGTTTTGACGGGTCTGAATTGTTCATAAGTTCATCTTATTTGTCACTGTGTAATCTTATTGCTTGATCTGTACAAATGTTTGTACTTGTTCGTGTTCTTCATTTTATTTTTGTTTTTGTCTTCATATCGATGAGTTGTTGTATTTACTTATGATATTGTTCTTACTTGATTTTCAGTGCCTTCGTTTAATTTCTATTTGGTTTCAGGCCTTTATCACTTATCAAAAGATTGCGGATTCTTAGGAACTGATGGTTGTTTGCTCTTAAACCTATTTACTTTTGATTTGATTTAGATTTTCTCGATTTGATTTTCGCGATTTAGATTTGTTATGTGCTTATACTTTTTAACTATGTGCATTGTGGGGCGTGACGCTCGACAATTTGGCTTCGCTCACTCAATTTTGCTTAATGTTTTGGCTGTCCTATTTTGTCCTGAACAGACCCCATTACTACTTATATTAGTCACAATAAATATGAAGTCTTTTGGTATATTAGTAAATTACCAGTTGAATTCAATAGAGATAAATTAGTTACTGGCGAAAAGACATATTTAGCAACAAATGGATTAAAGAATTTTTCACTGTAAAAGAGATTACTATGGATGATATGGCTGAAAAATTTGATGGTGTTGGTTTATCTAATTATGCAGATATATTGTATCTATCAGAAGCATTATGTTCTGAGAGTAACCCAAATAAAATAAAATTAGGTAGAGGTAATAAATATAAATATTTGATAAAAAGAATTGTTATGACTATTTCCCAAACTTAATAAGATCAACTATAGATTCATCATATTACTCAGAAATAAATTTACCTGAAAAAAAGAAAAGGTCTAATAAATATTCAGAAAAACCCATCGACTATGTTTGGATGAATGGATGTTAGAGATTTAACCAATAGAGTAACAATAATTCATAGAGAATAATTATGTGGAAATAAAAATATCATGAAAAAATTAGTATAACTAATAAGTTCGGTGATTATATTGTCAATAATTCTAAAGAAATTCGTATTTAATTAGATTTTTAATAATCTTCCTCACACACTTTGGAAAACTGAAAACATGCTAAATGATTAGTAAACATATTAATTAAAAATCTGGTTATAATTACTGTGGTCCTGGGACCAAATTAGATGAAAGACTAGCTAGATGTGATCCAGGAATTAATCCATTAGACAAAGCTTGTAAAAAGCATGATACTGCCTATAGAGATAATAAAGATTTAGAAAAAAGGCATGAAGTAGATAAAGAACTTCAATTGGCTGCAAAAGAAACAATGCATGCAAGTGATGCTTTATGAAGAGAAAAAATAGCTGCAACTGCAGTTAGAGGAATAATGTATGGAAGATGAAAATTAGGAAAGGGTTTAGATGTTAATGAAAATGGTTGCGGATTGTATAATTATTAATGGGAATCTTTAAAGATGGCGGACAGTGCAGTGTATCGTATTGAGAACGCTCTTGTGATGATCGGAAAAGTGGCAGAAGAAGGAGGATATATGAAGAAGGAAATGAAGAACAAGTTACTAGAGGCGGTGAGTGAAATAAGAAAATGTTTAGAATCTTTGGAAAACGAAAGAAAAGCAAATAAGGTGGAGAATAGGAATCCTGCAAGAGAGGTTAGGAACATCCAACAAGAGACGAGCGCGGGAGAAGACAGCTGCACTGGTGGACAACTAGCGACATCTATTGAAGAAGCTCAGGAAACAGCACATAGCGTACAGTGGCCTGCTGGGCACGTAGCGACATCTATTGGCGAAACACAGGAAACAGCACATAGCGGACAGTGGACTGCTATTCACGTAGCGACATCTATTGGCGAAACGCAAGAAACAGCACATAGCAGACAGAGACAGACGGAAGAGACACCTACAAGATATGAGAAGAACTTCAACGGAGACATCGGTGTGGGTAGCTTTCTGGAAAAAGCAAAAAAAGACGGAAATAAGACGGAAATGGGAGAACTGAGGCATAAAGTGGAGGAGATAACTGATTTCTTAAAAAACCAACTAGGGATATTAATACAAGAGCAAATAAAGAAAACTCTAGAAAAGGAAAGCCACCTAGACGCAGAGGAAACCAAAACAGATGGAAACAACATACAAACTAAATACAACAACAAAGTTAAACGAGAGGGAACGACAATGTACAGAAATCCTCTGCTCCAACAACAAAATCAGTTACAAGTCCAAATCAATGCACATGAGCAACATAATAAAACCCGAAATCAGGTTAATGAACTAGAGGAACCGACCTGGAGTACTGTGGCAGAGAGGAGCTGGTACAGAAGAAACCAGAGTAATTGTAAAACCATAATGGGTATCAAAAAAGACGAAGAAATGCAAGCAGCAGAAACAACAGCGTGGCTATACATCGGTAACTTAAAGAGAACCACCACAACTGCTACAGTAGTGAAATACCTTAACAAGAACGGAATACTGGGACAACTAGAATGTGAAGAACTGCGCACACTGGGCGACAAAAAAGCTTTCAAAGTAGGCATTCCGTTTGAAAAGCTACAAATCACAGAAGAACCAGAATTCTGGCCAGAAAACATAAAAGTACGTCGATTTCGTTTCCCAAGAAGATCAATGGAAGAGGGAGCAGAGCTCAACTAAACTAAGAAGAAAACCAGAAGAGCAAGAAATAAAAGCAGTCTTGTGGAATACAGAGGGAGTAAAAAGTGCTCATAACCTAACACCAACTGACATTCTGCAAAATTCGGATCTTGCAATTCTAACAGAAACCTTCCTGATAGACAGCTGGCAACATAAAGATTTCTATAATTATCTCCTAATGGCAAAGAAGGGAGAAAGAGGACGACCCATGGGAGGAATATCTATCCTACTGAAACCCTGGATGACGCCCACCAAAAAAATCATAAAACAAGAAAATAGTATGCTAATAGAAGCGGCAAACATAAATATAATTGCAGCCTATTTTAAACCGCACACAAATGCTTAGAAATAATTGACGAAATAGTCACACTCATCAAACAATGTGACAGCAAACCCACCATTATTGCAGGCGATCTCAACTGCAGAATAGACACAGAAAACTATAAAACAAAACTAGTCGTTGAAACCCTAGAAGAAGATGGTTTCACCCTACTTAACGATAGGCAGATACCTACATACATATGCCACAATGGGAAGAGCACCATTGATATCGCATTAACAAGAGGAGACATAGAAGGAAGTATTCAACCAATATGGCATGACTCCATTACTCCTGTACGAAAGCACATTCCAATGAAGATAAAAATAAATATCGTCACATCACCGCCAGCAAGAAAGACCCACCAAATCACACAAAGAAAAATTGATATAGAAAAATTAACAAACGAGCAAGAACAATTAACAGAAATAGAAACTTTCATAGAGGAAGGAGACCTTGGAAAAGCAACAGACTAAATAGAAGACATCCTAAAAAATTCAGTGATACAAACAATCCCCAGAACAAGGACGGCCAAAAGATGGTTCGATGCTGAATGCTACAGCAAAAGGAACACTGTTCTAAAAATCCTCCACGGACTAAGAAACCAGCATGACGAGGAAACATACAAACTGTACACAGAAGAGAGGAGAATCTACAGAAAACTAATAGAACAGAAGAAAAAAGAATACATAGAAAGTGAGGCAAAAAGAGAAGCAGATGAAGCAGAGAAAGACCCATACATAGCAGCAAGACCAAGAAAAATGGCTCATACACCAAATATATACCTGAAGGAATGGGAAGACCACTTCAGTAAGATACTGAACAAACAAGGACTCAAAACACCCCCAAAGAAAGAGAAACAACATCAAACTAAGGAAAAAGACAATACATGGGAATCCCTAAATGAAGATGATGTGAAAGAAGTAATAAAAGCACTGAAGAACAAGAAAGCAGCAGGACCTGATAATATATACAATGAACACATAAAAGATGCAAAAGAGGCCCTCCAACACATATGGACCAAACTGTTTAACAAATGCCTGGAACTTGGAAGAATTCCGACACAATGGAGACACTCGACAATAAAAGTTCTCTACAAAGGTAGAGGAGACCCAATGGACCCAAACAAGTACAGAGGCATAGCCCTGGAAAATACTCAATTCAAGATGTTTTCGAAGATAATAACACAAAAAATCCAAGCCTCTGAGGACAGTCATCTCCCAGAACGACAAATGGGTTTCAGATCTGGAAGATCAACACTTACGGGAGTCAGGCTTCTTCTAAACAACATCAATGATGCGCTACAAAAGAAACAAATGTTCTACACAGTGTTCATAGGCTTTACCAAAGCCTTTGACCTATTGGAAAGAGAGCTCATAGTCCGAAAACTGGAAAACACAATGGGAGAAGATAGCATATGGGCACGAATAATCAAATCAATCCTCGAATACAATTTAATTACAATATCGGACAACCTCTCTTTTTCGAACCTCATTCTGCAATCGAACGGAGTCTTACAGGGTGACCCAATGAGCCCTTTGCTATACATTCTTGCCACTGAAGAAGTACTCCGAATTGGAGAAAATGAAGAAGATGTGTATGTATATGCATACGCTGACGACATAGCCGTAGGTTCAACAGATATACAGAAGCTGCAGAGAATCATTGAGAAAATAGACGGATGGTGCAGTGAACACAAACTACACATTAACACAGCAAAGACAGAAATGGTAATTTTCAGAAAAGGAGGCAAAACACCCAAGAATGCGGAAATCAGTATCAGAGGACAAAAAATAAAAATCTCATCAGACTTTAAATACCTAGGAGTGACATTGCAACCAATAGCCAAATGCTTCACAAAACATACAACAGAACGTGCAGCCCAAGCAATAATAGCAATACAGGACATCAAAAACATCCGCCTACTCAGTCTAGAAACGGTCATGAAATTATTCAACGCAAAAATTTTGCCAATCCTGGCCTATGAGATGGAGGTTATATGGGACCACCTGACAGAAAAAAATCTAGAAACACTAGAAAAGGTAAAATCGACCTATCTAAAAAGAGCACTAGGTCTCTCAAAGACAACAAGACCTAGACTAGTGTACCTGCTAGCGAGAGAGACATTCCTAATTGAAGACATCAGACTTTGATATATGATGCCACACACCAGGGCTTCCAGAAAGCAACTGAAGATCATGGAGGACAAAGGAGAAAAAATATGGCCGGAGTTTTACAGCACCAAAGCAATGACAAACCGCTCATGGACAGCACCAAACTTCGAACAGCGACATGTTGTAACTAGACCTTCTACTCACGGCTTTCATCATCTAATCTGCAAAAACAAAACTTATCACGACCCAACCGCAACATGTGTATGTCAACTGTGTAACGAAGCCTGTGAACGATATCACATAGAACTGTGCAGTAAAAGAGTGAAATCGATAAATGAATATGCAAAAATGTAAAATGTAAATGTAAAATGTTAAGCAAAGTAACTGTATATGGCTATTTGGCTGCAATTTTATTAAATAAAATAATTATTAATCCTTGTAAGTTTCTTATCTGTCTAAATGAATAACTTTAGTTTTGATTATACTTTGCTAGCAAGTGGTAAACTAAACCAAAATCAATTACAATAATAATGAACAATTATGTAGCATTTCTCAATTTTTAACAGATACACAGAAATGAAGGAGAGATAAAAACTGGTGGAAATTTACTTATTACATTAGGTATTCTTGTTATTAAAAGATTATCGAATATTTAACAAAAAAGAAAGAAGGTTGGGTCAACAAAACATAAAAATGGATTTTTACCATTACTATTAGCTGCATACCATATCTAGCAATTATTGGTGCACTTTCTGGTGGCTCTGCACCAACTGCGAATGCAGTAATAAAGCAGAAAGAAGCTGATGAAGAATTAGAACAAAAAAAGATATAATTTAGCATTGGAAAAGAAAGGAAGTGAATGTGAATGTAGAAAAAAATTCGAAAAAATAATCAGGAAGGATAATAATACTTTATGTAATTTTGATATGGAAAAAATTGTCGATGAATTAAAAATTAAACATTTAATTGTGTTTATATGATTGATGAATTACCTAATCTACCAAACAATAATGAACACGAGAAACATAACTTAGATACATCTGATCATCCTGGTACTCATTGGATTTTTCGTTATAAGAATACAGGTATAAAATTTGTTTTTGATTCATTTGGAGGAAATATACATAAACAATTTGTAAACTATTTGGGGAAAAATAATTTATACTACAATATTGAGAGAATACAAAACTTCAATGAAGTAATTTGTGGTCAGCTGTGTCTGTTTGTTTTTAAACAAAAAACCATAAATTTGATGTTATTTTGAATGCAGTGAATGGACATTTTTGGAAATAAGCTGCAGCCTAAAGGTCACATGATTAATGGACAAATAAATTTATAGAATATAAAAAATGATTTAGAATGAAAAATTGGTTCATAAATAGAAAGTGTAATCAAACAATTTCATAAAGAATACTGTGGCATTTTTAAAGCAGTTAAAGGATATATTGATTTTAAAGGTAGAAGAATAGTAGATTTAAAAGTAAATGGTTATAATGCTGTTAGTTACGATTAGAGATTGGAATACATGCATCTACAAACCTTACAATATGCATGCAAATATGTGTGAAAAATGCTTAAAATGCATGAAAAGTGTCAAACTATACAAGATCAAATAATAAAAAGACCTGGTGGTTACTGCGTGCATTATATCTCAAAGTCGAACTTGTGCATACCAATGACGAGAAAGGGCGCCGCACATAGGAAAAATCGGTGCGTTTAGAACACTGATAACATTTTCTGAATACTTTCTGGTAGAGGTTTGGAAGGAGACATATACCATGTTTCAAGAATTGTTCCTTCTTTGCTATTGTTGTCGGTAACAAGCGGATGGGATGCGAGTGAGTCACAATGAAACAATCGATATCTACAAAACCAACTTCGAGATATATGGCACCCAGAGGGGCACGCTCAAAAATCTGTAATATTTTATTTAAAAAATAACATACAATCATGATTTTTTTGAACAACATTAACTTTTAATTAGAGGCATTAGTATCAACTGTACAATGAGCTGCTTATTTGGCAAGATAATGTTTGAAAAAATTAGACAAAATGTTGACCACCATATTGGGAAAGAACGGAGTGTGTTTAGACAGAACAGATCATGTACAGATAACCTACTTATTTTACAACAACTAATGGAGAAATTTATAGCAGTAGGGAATGAGCTTTGTAGATTTAGCAAAGGCTTATGATACTGTCCCTAGATCTGAGGGAAGCTATGAAAGGTAGAGACATGGATGATCACCATTTACAAATTATTGTTGAGATGTACAGAGATAATGTGATACAGATTAATCGAGGTTCAAAGTTATCAGAACCTATTAATGTCACTAAAGGTTTGCACAATGTTGGAGTATGTCACCCATCTTGTTCAGTTTATATGTAGAAGTGGTCTGGTGGTTATAAAACTGTCACGGTCGCCACGTTCTCATTGCTTTGGCGACAAGAGAAGCGGTGCAAAAATGGATTGCGAACTTCACACTTCTCTTACTATGGTTGTCTTACTTGAAACAGTTAGGCGATCCTCTTCCCTGGATACGCGGCTACATTGGTATCCACAACTATTCTCCGAAGAAATAATGATGGTTAGAGGAACTAAAAAAGACTCTCTCTCTCTCTCTTGAAATAACTCGGTACCCTCATACTTTCAGTTCAGAAAAGATATATTTTCATTTCCACAAGTTTCACATAAGCATACAAACTCTTGCAAGTCAAATATGTCGATAACCATTAGATACTATTAAGTATAATTATAATGTGGTGGGTTTAATAACCACCAGATATTCAAAGACAGGTCTTGCTTCTAGCAAGTCTAACACCAAGATTAAGTAAGAGTCTCTTGACAAAACGTGTTTCAATTGTCTATAACAATTGCAATTATTGGCAGTGAGCCTTGAGCAACCGCTGGTGAAGTAGCAGTGCAGCTGCAGTGCAGTAGCGAGTCGCATATTTAGCTTTCATATTTGTTTTGTAGTTTGATTCTTAATTTCTGTGCGAATGTTTGTGCGCTTGCATATTTAATTACACAAAATCCTTGCGTATTTTCGTATTTAAGAGGAGTTATATTGCTTATTGATAGCTGTAAAGTATAAATTCGCGGAGACGTTAGTCAGTTGTTTTGTTTTGGACAGCCAGTGCTTTCTGTTTATTTCGTATAGTCAGTTAGCAGCAGACAGAGGCCAGTGCAGTTTCATCTGTGCTCGCAGAGTGACGTGTGCGAGCAGCAGTAGCAGAAACTAGTCGTATATTAAGTTTTTCGTATTAGTTCCGCAGGTTTAATTCAAATTACTTTGTGTTTTTGTGTACTTGCGTGGTGAAATTTTTCGGGTCTTTGCGTATTTTCGAATTAGAGTGGGGTAGTATCCAATTTTAATAACGGTAGAGTGTAACATCGCGTAGGCGGTAGTCATTTGTACTAAGACGGGGGTAGGATCGTACTGTAATATCTGTATAGTGGCGTAGTCGTGGTCATTTGATTGCTTAGTTCGTAAGTAATTGTTCATATATCGCAGTCCAATCTGGCGCTGGTGACGCAACTGTGCAGTCGCATATTGCTGTTTTCTTTGTCGCAACTTTATACGTGCAGATATTAGCAGTAGGATGGATAGGGTGTGTGCGTGCTGTGTGCGGGCGCAGGAGCAGCCTTCAGGCTGCTGCCTCGGGGTACAGCGACGCCGGAGGGTCTGGCGCGTCCCTTGAGACACCTCAGATGTCGCTTGCTGCGTCCGCTGACTCAGCTGCCGAGGCACCTTCTAGTGTTCCCGGCACGATGGGGCTGCCCTCACCTCAGGGTGAGTGGCGGACTGCAACGTCGCTCGAGGCGGAGGGTCAATGTGGAGGCTGGCCGGCTGGCCTAGCCCGTTCATCCCGTCAGTGGGCAGGTGGCCGCTCCTTCAGCAGGGCTCGAGCAGGCACACGGGGGCAAAGGCTTGCTGGTTATTGGGAGCTCCAACGTTAGGCGGGTGATGGAGCCCCTTATGGAAATAGGTAGCATACAGGGCTGGAAATAATTCCAACGTGTTCTCGGTTTGTCTGCCGGGGAGCCTCATCCAAGATGTGGAGGCGGCCTTGTCTGCGGCTATCGAGTGTACGGGGTGCAGTCGTCTGCAAGTAGTTGCTCACGTCGGCACCAATGATGCCTGTCACTTGGGTTCTGAGGCGATCCTCCGTTCGTACAGGCGGCTGGCGGATTTGGTGAAGACCGTCGGCCTTGCACGCGGGGTGCAAGCAGAGCTCTCTATTTGCAGCATTGTTCCCAGCGTGTATCTGGGTCCTTCGGTTTGGAGCCGAGGGGAGGGTCTCAACCAGAGGCTTCGTCGACTCCGTGACGCGGTATTGACTGCAGATTTCTAGACTTGCGCTATTGGGTGGGGAATTGAAGGACGCCCCTAGATAGGTCAAGGGTGCACTACACAAAGGAAGCGGCTACTCGGGTAGCAGAGTAGTTGTGGCGTGCACATGGGGGTTTATTAGGCTAGGCAGTAGTGCGAGGTGTCCTGATGAATACTCACCAGTAGACGTGCAGGCAGGGAAATTAGGAAGCGCTCAGTGTAAAGACACTTCAGCTATCAAGATCTTAGCAGCAAATTTTCAGAGTTTTCGGAATAAAGTTCCTGAATTTACTGCCCTCCAGGAAGCGTGTAGCGCGCAAATTATTCTCGGGACTGAGACCTGGTTGAACCCTGAGATAGGAAGTTCTGAAATATTTAGTGAGGGTTGGAATGTGTACCGGAAAGACAGATTAGACACCGTAGGAGATGGTGTCTTCATTGCAGTTTACAAAAATATTGTGTCTACTGAGGTCGAAGTAGAATGTGATTGTGATGTTATCTGGACACGTTTAACAGGACTAGGAGAAATGAAATTAATTTTTGTGGTGTTATTACCAGCCACCAGGTTCCACCATGACAGTTCTAGAATCATTCAAAGGGAGTCTACACTCTGTATCACAGAAGTAGCTGTATTAGTCGGAGGCGACTTCAGCCAGACTGGGATGTCTATGGTTTCATTACAGGTGGTACAGACAAGCCGTCGTGTGAATTACTTTTGAACACATTATCCGAAAACTGTCTTGAGCAGCTAAATCGACAGCCAACGCGCAATGGAAATATTTTAGATCTGGTAGCCACGAACAGACCAGACCTCATTGACGGTGTCCGTGTTGAGACAAGGATTAGTGATCATGATGTTGTCATTACGACTGTGGTTACGAAATTTAAATGTCAGTCAAGAGGGCTAGGAGAGTATTCTTACTAGAAAGAGCAGATAAATAGTTGTTACCATCCCACTTAGTAAATGAATCAACTTCATTTACTTCCGGTACGATGGACGTGGAAGAATTATGGGCAAATTTTAAATACATTGTAAATCACGCATTGGAGAAGTATGTGCCGAAAAAGTGAGTTACGGACGGAAAAGACCCACCATGGTTTAACAGCGCAATTCGGAGAATGCTCAGGAAGCAAAGACAGTTGCACTCGCGGTACAAGAAAGATCGGGAGAATGAGGACAGGCAAAAGTTGGTTGAGATTCGTGCTGCTATAAAATGAGCGATGCGCGAAGCATACAACCACTACCACCGTCATACTTTAGCAAAAGATCTTGCTGAAAACCCAAGAAAATTCTGGTCTTACGTAAAATTAGTAAGCGGGTCGAAGGCTTCCGTCCAGTCACTCACTGACCAGTCTGGGCTGGCAACTGAAGACAGCAAAACGAAAGCTGAAATCTTAAATTTAGCATTTGAGAAATCTTTCACGCAGGAGGATAGTACAAACATACCGCCGTTTGAGTCTCGTACAGATTCCCCTATGGAGGACATAGTGATAGACATCCCTGGGGTTGTGAAGCAGCTGAATGGGTTGAAAATAAATAAATCGCCAGGTCCTGATGGGATTCCAATTCGGTTTTACAGAGAGTACTCTACTGCATTGGATCCTTACTTAGCTTGCATTTATCGCTAATCTCTTGCCCAACGTAAAGTCCCGAGCGACTGGAAAAAAGCGCAGCTGACGCCTGTATATAAGAAGGGTAGAAGGACGGATCCTCAAAATTACTGACCAATATCCTTAACATCGGTTTGTTGCAGGATTCTCGAACATATTCTCAGTTCGAATATAATGAATTTCTTTGAGACAGAGAAGTTGCTGTCCATGCATCAGCACGGCTTTAGAAAGCATCGCTCCTTTGAAACACAACTCGCCCTTTTTTCACATGATATCTTGTGAACCATGGATGAAAGGTATCAGACTGATGCCATATTCCTTGACTTCCGGAAAGCGTTTGACTCGGTGCCCCATTGCAGACTCATAGCTAAGGTACGAGCATATGGGATTGGTTCCCAAATATGTGAGTGGCTCGAAGACTCCTTAAGTAATAGAACCCAGTAAGTTGTCCTCGATGGTGAGTGTTCATCGGAGGTGAGGGCATCATCTGGAGTGCCCGAGGGAAGTGTGGTAGGTCCACTGTTATTTTCTATCTACATAAATGATCTTTTGGATAGGGTAGATAGCAATGTGCGGCTGTTTGCTAATGATGCAGTGGTGTACGGGAAGTTGTCGTCGTTGAGTGACTGTAGGAGGATACAAAATGACTTGGACAGGATTTGTGATTGGTGTAAAGATTGGCAGCTAACTCTAAATATAGATAAATGTAAATTAATGCAGATGAATAGGAAAAAGAATCCCGTAATGTAATTAGTAGTGTAGCGCTTGACACAGTCACGTCGATTAAATATTTGGGCGTAACATTGCAGAGCGATATGAAGAGGGACAAGCATGTAATGGCAGTTGTGGGGGCGGTGGATAGTCGTCTTCGGTTCATTGGTAGAATTTTTGGAAGATGTGGTTCATCTGTAAAGGGGACCGCTTATAAAACACTAATACGACCTATTCTTGAGTACTGCTCGAGCGTTTGGGATCCCTATCGGGTCGGATTGAGGGAGGACATAGAAGCAATTCAGAGGCGGGCTGCTAGATTTGTTACTGGTAGGTTTGATCATCATGCGAGTGTTACGGAAATGCTTCGGGAACTCGGGTGGGAGTCTCTGAAGGAAAGGAGGCGTTCTTTTCGTGAATCGCTCCTGAGGAAATTTACAGAACCAGCATTTGAGGCTGACTACAGTACAGTTTTACTGCCGCCAACTTACATTTCGCGGAAATACCACAAAGATAAGATAAGAGAGATTAGGGCTCGTATAGAGGCATATACGCAGTCATATTTCCCTCGTTCTGTTTGGGAGTGGAATAGGGAGAGAAGATGCTAGTTGTGGTACGAGGTACCCTCCGCCACGCACCGTATGGTGGATTGCGGAGAATGTATGTAGATGTAGATGCAGACGTAGATGTACTTAAACCTAACTAACCTAAGGACATCACACATCCATGCCCACGGCAGTATTCGAGCCTGCGACCGTAGCGGTCGCTCGGTTCCAGACTATAGCGCCTAGAACCGCTCAGCCACCCCGGCCAGAGGTTCATTTGTCGCACTAGACAAGAATCTCAAATCCACTGAGATACAGAAATTGATGCTGCATGTGAGATCGTTTGGGCAAGATTCAGTATCAAGTGTGGTCATAAAATGGTAATTAGATCCTTCTATCGCCCATCAGACTCATCTCGTGATGCAAACTAACTCTTTAGAGAAAACTTCACTTCACGTGTACGTAAGTTCCCCAATCGTACTGTCATCGTTGGTCGAGAGTATAATACTCCTACAATGTAGTGAGAAAATTAGTTTTGTCAGTGGTGGGCGTGGTAAGATATCCTATGAAACATTACTAAACGTATTTTCTGAAAACTACCTAGAACAAGTAGTTAGGAACTCCACTCATGATGATAATATATTGGATCAAATTAACCTGACCTCTTTGCGGATGTCAACGTCTAATCTGGTATCAGTGACCATTACGCGGTTGTGGGAACAATGATTACCAAAGTACAAAGTACAACCAAAACAAGCAGAAAGGTATACACATTCAGTAAACTAGATAAAAAATCGGTAATATTATATGTCAACGAGGAACTTGAAACTTTCACCACAAGGCAGTAGCACGTGGAGGAATATGCCTCAAGTTTAAAAGAATAGTTGACCAAGCGCTGGATAGATACTAGGATGTACCCAATAGAACAGTTCATAACGGGAGGGACCCTCCATGCTACACAATCGCTGTAAAGAAACTTCTAAAGAAATAGAGATTACTGCATAACAGAAGAAACCAAAGCGTGGGGCTGTGGATAGAGAGGTGCTGAATGAAACGCATTTAGCAATTCAGAGAGCAATGCGTGATGCCTTTAATAACGCAATTCATTAAAACTTGGAATATTGTCATTTCGGTGCAAATATAAGTGGATTTGATTTACTAGCACGGTAACAAATCCAACAAACCTTGATTTTTACTACACAACTGCTGTTAATGGGTGTAATTGGTTAAGCTTGGATGCATTCGTTCAATGGTGTCATTTTTTTGTCAATTGAGACTCAAAAAATTGAAACTGCTCTTCAAAACATACTGATGGGGACATGTTCCCCCACCCACCTCAACTCCGTGCTTGTAGGCAGAACTAGCTTCATGACTTGAAAAATCGATACTCAATAATGTGTTATAGTAGTCAAGAATCAGCTCATTGCAACACGCATACTCCGATTCCTGACTCAGACTATCACAACGCCATTTAATTTAACGCCCAACAACGCGACAGTAACAAAAATAAATCATTGACTGAATGATGAGTATTGCAGCGTCACACATTTGTACACAGCAGCATTAAAAATTTAGAATAAACACCGACAAGACCCGTTCAAAATATCGCCGACGTGGAAACAATATGAATCATTGCCGGCCAAGGCAGCAACGACTAATGAAGGAAGGGATAGGTGTGTTACATTCCCTCTCTTATATTAGGTTTTTCATTTCATCCAGCATGTGTGTCTGCACATCTGAATTTCTCGGAAAGTGGTGCCTCACTGCTTCTACTCTGCTATTTTTAAGAGTGACCGATGAGGTGCCGTCTTACGACAATTTTGACAGGAGGACGTTCACCCCACGTGGAACGGCCCGAGAAAGTTGGACCATCGCTCCTACAAAGACGGAAATGAATTTCAGAACAAAATGTGTCTGTGTCGCTTCTTATGGGACACAGAGCTCTGTGCCTGTGATGACTTCCCACTCCACTACGTTATATAATGGATGGCACAGCCTGTAAAAGCCAAGATTCCGCACAAGCCCAGGTGCTTGTGATGGCATGTTACATGACTTCTTTGGATAGGGGTCAGGACCATACACTGCGCTGGGCACATCATGAGAAAAAATGCCGCAGGGTGAATTCCAGGCGCCCCAACTAAACAATATTCAGCGCTTAGCATTATAATTATCACGAGTGGACACTTCTTCCCATGCTCTCGCTTTCACCTCTGATGGGCGAACCAAAACTCCCGCGGACAGTTGACCTGACTCCGACTCACTGCCCTGTATCTCTCTTGCCTTCCCTGGCTCATCACGGCCCCAGCTAAACTACAGAAAATATCACAAGCAAAATTGCCAACAGAAAAGAGAAGGAATGAATGTAGGAGTAGACGGCTTAATCCTTGCAATCGCCGAGGTTACTTTTTTCCACTGTTAAACAGTCATTAACTCACAGGATTGGAGCTCAGACTCTGATGAATTTAAATCAATATAAATGAAATATGATACATGTCAGTGCAGCAGTGGACTTATATATATCACTGATTGCATTTCATTTTGTGATAGGCATGCGGAATAAAATTTAGGTGGGGATCTGCCTCTATTTTTACAGATGACGAGTTGAGTGTCTTCAAGTTTTAAAATTTTGTGACATCTCTGGAATCTGGCCTAAGCTTTTAGACTGGAGATTTTGCTCTTGGAGAGTGGGTGGATCATTCATTTCATACCAGCGACCAACCAGCCACAGGATCCGCTATTTTCTTTGATTTATTTTCGCTGCTTTTTCCCTCTTTACTGTGTATCAGAGTTAATAACTTGACTTTCGTTATTTTGTCTGTATGTGTGAGTGAGTGAGTGTGTGTGTGTGTGTGTGTTTTTAGAACGTTTTCATTTGGAGGTCCAATTCTAATAATTTTGCGTCTTTTATCCATGCTTATTTTCTTACATTTTAGTATGGGCACTTTTCTCTCATGTGCCCTCACTACCATATTGTTCCCAGAATGAAATTTTCACTCTGCAGCGGAGTGATATGAAATTTCCTGGCAGATTAAAACTGTGTGACGGACCGAGACCCGAACATGGGACCTTTGTCAATCGCGGGCAAGTGCTGTACCAACTGAGCTACCAAGCACGATTCACGACCCCTCCTCATAGATTTAATTCCCCCAGTACCTCGTCTCGGTACGTTTTCATCTGCCACGAAGTTTCATACCATATTGTTATAGTCATCAGTTTTTGAAACGACCTTTCAGCACTGCTGCTGGCGATCATAAGTGATTAGTACATTGATATGGCAACTTCGTAATTTGGAAAACAATCTTTTTAGTAGTGTGGTCGTAGTTTTATTCGTCCACGGATCACTTTTGAAAGAATATTACACGTTTTGTAATTGTTACCATGTCGTAGGAAACCGTGATCTCCGTTTTCGTAATAAATGAACTAACACTGTCTGGGTCACTTCCATAAAGGTTGTTTGTTTATTTCTGATATTAAACATGACAGGGTACTGTATAAAAGAAAAACAAAAGTAGTTTAATTCATATATAAGGGCATTTAGGTATTTATACGTCTGTTTTGACTAGGATGGGACAGGTAGCCGGCCATGGCTTTATAGTATCTACTATGCCGGAATTCGTCTGAAGTAATTTAGGTAAACTATGGAAAACCTAAATCAGAATACATGTTTTATGGTCCCTGTAGCAGATGAAATGAGGTATGCAAGAAATTTGTTTGTCACGGAATCGAAGAGATTTCAAATTACGAAAAGTTCGTTAACAACTGTTTAGATGTTTTAGAGGTTTCGTGAACTGAATGGATGACACTGGGAATTTGATGTGAACGAGCGTAGGGTTTAATAGACAGAATGTTGGCTTAATTCATACCAACAGGTCGCTGAATGATTTCATCGAATGTGCACATGCAAAATAATTATGTCTGCGACTTCTACGTTTACAATGGAACTCTCACCACAATGTTGAAAAGGTGGCCATATGGCAATCGGATTTTTGAGAGTTTTTTATTTATGGTACGTGCAATACAGAAATCAAAAATCAATCAGTAAAAGCAGTTTGATGGAACTCTATAAAAAGAAAGAATCCGACTGTCTCTAATTTGCTAAGCCAAGATCGGTTCCCCTCGATAGGTCGTGTAGCTGTGTGGTAGAATGTTCGCCTGCCACGTGTGTGGCTTGGGTTCAGTTCCCAAATTCTTAAGCAGTGGAGCATGTTCCATGACCATTTACATGAAATATAAAATGCATGGACATGATTAAAAATGTAATTTGTACTGTCTTTTTTTTTAAATTTAAACAACGTGTTACAAAAGATCAGTAACTAAGAATTTATATTTGAAATGAGAACCTGTTTTTGTGTGTGATACGTAATTAGAAGTAAGAAGACATTTTTCTTAAAAATGGCAATTAGATATCTGTTAACTAGCATACATCTGATGAATTTTGTATTTAGATGATGCAGCTATTTGGACTGAACGGAAAAAATAAGTTTAAAAATTTGCATCAGCCACGAATAGCACTTATAACCCCTTCGTGGCAGGGGTGCATTTTACCACACAGTCACGCAGGCTATAAAGAAAAATTGAACTTGCTTTAGCATATTGAAGACGGCCAGAAAGTTTTAAAGTCGATTTTCTCTACAGTTTTTGAGAGTTGCAAATAACTACTTTGAGGGGTTAATATTTGTATTCTGAACGTCACGTATTCAGTTACGTGTACACCACTACTTATTTATATTTACTAGTGTGCAGGTTGTTCTTACTCAGAAAAAGTGAAGGTGAGAACTTACAATAAGTTGGCGTTAGAGTTTGATATTACAGTTGTCGTAATATAACTATTGATTACTACTTAGCTTAGATAACCATTTACTAAGTGTAACAAAGCGCTCAACCAGATACACTGGAACTGTGGAGTTTTCGCTGTTATTCGAAGGTAAACTTTAATGTATTCCCGTTTCGCCTTTCTAGTTATTTTAATTAAGTGAAAAGAAAGCCTCAGAAATGAAGTTTTTATTGACTTGATCTCGTTGTAGGTACACTTCAAGGCTACAAATATAAAAAAATTGCGATATTGTAGCTGTAATCGTAGATTAACTATTGTAACGTTAAACCGCACGTTTGCCTTCGTAATATCATAACGGACTGTGAATTTGAAAGAGAAAATAAAATTACCTTTACATAAGTTGTAACAGTAGATATACAAGTTCCAGTATATGCCCAAGATAACATTTCCTCATGACGGAAAGAGAGTAAAAGAGCAAAAAATATAAGTGTCCTCATGGCAACACAGAGTCTCACAGGTGCGGCATATCAAGAAATGCCACATACCTCTGAGTTGACTGCCGGGTGCATGCTGCCGTATGTGGCAGCAGTCTCACGAATAATAATAAATATTTTGTAGGTTTATTTAACAATATATAGGGTGAACATTAATAAAACCGACAAACTGCAGGGTCGGATTCCTGACTAGAAATGAAGGAAAAAAGATCCTATTAACATGTGACAGGAAACGCATCGTTGCCACTGTAGATGGGGCTGACGAATGAAAGTTCCTCCGACCACGTGCCGTTTGTTCATTGTATGTTGCAGGCTGTGTGATTGACGCAGCGTACTGTAAGTAGCAGAATGGTCTGGTATTCATATCGGGAACAGGCCGAGATAGAGCCAAGCAGATGGAAACGATAGAGACGCAGCCCGGCTATACCAAACCAAGTACCCTCACTGACATCAAACACATCACACAACATTTCAAACCATTTTTGGGCGTTTGTGTAATCATTCGTCCTTTCAGACAGACAAATGTGCAGGGAGGGGCGGACTTTGCGTGCAACAGATCTGGAAGACCAGGTTCTACAGGATATTGACGCAAAATCTAGTACAGTCTCCAGGCGTATGACCCGCCAACATGGTGTAGGTCAAAGTACGCTTATGTGTATCCTGCATGACAAATGCTTCTATCCCTATCACTTTGCAACGAGTGCAAGGATTATCAACAGCGGATTTCCCTTTATGGGAAGGATTTTGTCAATGGTTTCTGCACCAGAACATCACAATTATGGGATTTCTGTTATCAGTCCTTTTTACTGGTGAATCAACCTCTATCAGAACTGGCACCATCAGTTTGCGTAATCACTACCTTTGGCCTACAGAAAACCCTCGGGGAATGTTTGAGGCGTCTCATGAGCATTGGTTCAGCGTCAGTGTGTGAGCAGAGATTGTTGGTGAACACATACTTGGATCAATTATTGTTTCAAAACGCTTCGACGGAGGGACGTACCTCGACTTCATGCGGAATACTCTCCCTGGGCTGCTTGAGAATGTACCTTTGGCAATACAGCATATTATGTGGTTGGTGCATAACGGAGCACCACCCCACTTCCGCATTACCAACAATTCGTCGACATCCCAACAACATGTTCTCAGTACCCTGAATAGGACGCGGAGACCCTGTAGCATGACCTGCTAGATCATCGGACTTGTTCTGTATGCTGAACCACTTCCTCATGTGCAGATCCATGAACAGCGTGTTAACGACGCCTGTGACACTATTCGGAGTGAGGCCGTAACGTGCCAAAGGAGTGCGGCAATCCATGATGGGACGTGTGAACGCGTTCACTGCATTTCATGGAGGCCACTTTGAACACCTGTTGTGGTGCGAAGGCATGTAGCTCCCTACTGTGTTCGGGGACGATTTGTTGTCGTTGCACGCACATCGTCCATGTCCGCATACATGTTTGTCGGACCTTTTTTCTTCCATTTCCAGTCAGAAATGCGTCCTTGTCATTTGTCGGTTTTATTAGTGTTCATCTCGTATATGTACATGTAACAGTATACGAGAACTACAATGTGAAACATTTGAAATGGTAAATAGTACAACATCAAATGGATTACATAAAACGTAATAATATCTCGTCAATTTTTAACATCGGAAAAATTATTGCCAATAAGGCAGTTAACATTAAACATTGTAAGTAGGCTGTTTATGTTTTCTTTATGTAAGTAGGCTGTTTATGTTTTCTTTATGTAAGTAGGCTGTTTATGTTTTCTTATTGGCAACGTTACGTAGCGCTCTATATGAAAATCACTGGCTGTGCTGTGTGCAGTCTGTGGCTAGTTTGCATTGTTGTCTGCCATTGTATTGTTGGGCAGCGGCAGCTGGATGTGAACAGCGCGTAGCGTTGCGCAGTTGGAGGTGAGCCGCCAGCAGTGGTGGATGTGAGGAGAGAGATGGCGGAGTTTTGAAATTGAACTGCTATATATATTATGATTATTAAGGTAAATACAGTGTTTGTTCTCTATTAAAATCTTTCATTTGCTAACTATCCCTATCAGTAGTTAGTGACTTCCGTAGTTTGAATCTTTTATTTAGCTGGCAGTAGTGGCGCTCGCTGTATTGCAGTAGTTCGAGTAACGAAGATTTTTGGTGAGGTAAGTCATTTGTGAAACGTATAGGTTAATGTTAGTCAGGGCCATTCCTTTGTAGGGATTTCTGAAAGTCAGATTGCGTTGCGCTAAAAAAATATTGTGTGTCAGTTTAAGCACAGTCGTGTATAAATGTTGTAAGGGGACGTTTCATATGTCGACCCTTAGCCAAGGATATCTCACTGGAATCTTCTGATTTTTTCTTGTAGTTTGTGTAATTAGTGTAGCTATTGTTTATTGCTAGCGCGTAATTGTAGAGAGAATCTCCTTTGTAGTTGCAGCCTTTCATTGTTGTACAGTAAAACAGTTGTGGCATGCATGTAGATTTGCACTAAGTATTTCGAAGCTACGCTTGCAATTAACTAGATATTATTTTCAGTGCTATGTTAATGTGTTCCCCTATTTTTGCTCTTCAAATTGTGTTTTTCTGTGTTGTTGTGTGAAATATTGTGACAATAATGGCGTGTGAAAAACGTAACACTAGGCTCCAAAGTAAACTGAGAAATGACAGTGAAGACGAAAGCAGTGTGTTAACGCCACCATGTAATGAATTAACTAATATTCAAAGTAGTAATTTGGTAACTCTGCATAGGGAAATGGAGCGGGCGTCAAATAATGGTGTAGACGGTGAAACAGGTAGTAAACAGGGAAGCATTATCGATCGATCGGTCGGCAACAGCTCGCCTCAGGAATTGGGAATGACAGAACACAATATTGCAAATACTGTAGACTCAGGTTTTGGGTTCTCACCGTTTTCTCAAATGAGTCAAGACACATTTTCTGCTTGTCAAAATGTGAATGTTGCTGGTGCAAATGCACTGCCGAAAAGCGTAGAGGAACAGATTCCAGACACTAATGCATTGTTATTACAATTAATGCAACAAATGGGACAAAATCTTCAAAAGTTAGACACAATGGAACAAAATCAGAGACAAACACAGCAAAAGCTTCTGAAGTTAGACACAATGGAACAACACCAGAGACAAACACAGCAACAGTTAGACACAATGGAACAACACCAGAGGCAAACACCAGAGGCAAACACAGCAACAGTTAGACACAATGGAACAAAAGCTTCAAAAGTTAGACTCAGTGGAACATAAGCTTGAACAAACACGTGAAGATTTAACTACTGAGTTACATAACATTGAATCAAAATGTCAAAAAGTCTGTAATGACGTAAAAACACAAATTTGTGAGCATTTTCAACCTATTTTTTCGCGGCATGAAAATGCATTACAGAATCACGAAGCAGCCATAAAGAACTGCAAACTATTGTTCGTGAAAATCATGATACCTTGCAAGCTAAAATTGACTCAGTTGCATCTACCGATTTGGTTACGCAACTTTCAAAAACTTAAAGGACACAGTAGATACTCTGAAAATTGGTTCAGAAAGACACATGGAGGAAATTAGTTCATTATCAGAGAAAGTAGTTGAACTTTCGGAGCAGCTAAATAATTTATATACGAAGGTAGATGATAATCTGAATGACACAAAACCAGTAGTCTTTAATGACACAGAAGAGTGCGAACAAATTAGGAAATTCAAACAAAATCAGAATCAAATAAATACGCAACACCAAAGAGAAATCCGGGAAGTACAAGATCAGCTGATACAGGTAATACAAGAATTACGTATTTCAGAGGACACTCGCGCCCCAATACGGGAAAAGGGACATAGAAATACGGAACAGCCACAAAATAATAACACAGCGCATTTCGGAAATTATGAAAGAAATTGGCAAGGTGCACCGAATTTTGTAATGGAACCACCGAAACGACGTAACAGTGACCGATATGCGACTCGCCGACATGATGATTTTGACTATAAGCTGTTCATTACTACACGTAAATTCAAAACGTTTAAGAATTCTGCCAATGACATTCATCCACAAGCGTCGCTCCATCAATTCTCTCGTTGTTTTTCTCCCAACTGGTCATTAGAACACAGATTAGAATTTATGTGTGGCTACTTGGAGAATCCGATCGGTCATTCACGATTGTCACAGTGAAGGAGAATTTTATCATGCCTTCCTCTCAGCATATTGGTCTCAAGCTACACAAGACCGAGTAAAACATAGCATCATGATGATGAAACACTTTGAACAATCTGAATTTTCCAGTCTTCTGAAATATTTTGAAGACATGTTGCACAAGAATCAGTACCTGTCAAACCCATGCAGCCCCTCAGAACCCATCCGCCTTTGCTTAATCAAATTACCTGAACATTTACGGCATATTATTTTGGCAGGACGTTGCAAAGACGACATTGAAGCTTTTCAGGGACTCTTACAAGAATTAGAAGTTGACACAGACAGTCGCGGGATGCGAAAACAGGAAAACAATCACTACAGGGCACATCCGTCGCAATTCCGTGACGACAGAAACAATAAATGGCCACGACAAGCCTATTCTTACAACGTAAATCGTGACCAAAACAGACACCACCCGTATGACAACCGTTGGCATAGTAGTAATAATTATAGGGAAAGATCACCTCTCCGCGGTAATGACTATCACAGAGACAATCAGAGAAACAGACAATATGGGAACCAAAATAATTATTATCACGGGAGACAGAATAATTTCAGACGCAACGGTCCAGCGCGCAGTTACGACAGGGAGAAATTCTCCACCACGTGACTGACAGGAAAGAAACTATGGAATCTACTGACATGACGACAGACGATATGATCGTAACGATAGACCTGAACTGCATCAGAACTGGCGGGATTTAAACAGAGCAGGGCACTTTCGACAACGTGAATTTGTAGAAGCTAGGTCTCCTAATCCCAGTAACGGCGCGCGCCAACAAAGAAACAGACAATGACTCGCACCGCAGGCAGCCACCTGCGCCTGCTGGCTCAGGGAAAAATAACATTGACGCTAACCTTGAGCAAAATTCCAGTATTCTTCACGGACGAATACCGCATGATGATTGCATTCAAGTTGAAACTCTGCGTACTAGGAAGAGCAAAGGGTTACACCACATTTCACATGCAAAACCGTTTATTGAAAGATAACCTGCTTTTTAACTTTGTCTTTGCCATAAAACGTTTCACTTCACGGTACTAGTATACTTAAGAAACTGTTACCATGCAACAATGTTTGAAGTTAAATATTCAGTCAAGAACCAAGAGAACTTATTTAAACAGAAATTACGAATGCATTGTTATTGCAAACAGACGACACAGTGTTATTGTGTGTGTACATTCTTGCTTGTTAGTTGCACGATTATGTAATGACTATAAGACTCACATACTTAGAACATATACTGGTACTGCTAATGAGATTCTAATGCAACATTTTGGTTTACTTGAAAATACATTCCGGATTTAAAGTACTTTCTGAGAGATACCAGATGACACAGTTGTTAGTTTATGTGACAGCTACACGATTATATCACGACGTTACTAATGTGTGACACAATTTACATTATTGCTTTTGCGGAGTATCTGTTTTATATCTGCACGGTTTTTCTGAATTCTTCTGGAAAGCAAAAGATGTTTTAGTAGTAACTTTTGTGGTACAGCTACAAGGAGACAGCCTTTTCTGTAGCACAACAATACGTTACAGCACAGTACTTTCTTCATCACGGCAATAAGCGTAATAAGTAAGATATCTATACGCAAAGCATTACACTTTTGTTTATCATGAGGTAAGTACATTGACTTCTGCAGAACTTAGCTTTTGGAGGACGATAACTACGACACTTCCACAGAGATTATCTTACAGCAAGACGCACATTTAGCGCTACAGGACACGTATTTGAGTGATAAATTTTGTACTTAAAACAGTTATTTTTAAAGATTTTTGAATTACAAAGAAAGTTTTCCGTGATACATTTCATTCCATTGCTGTAATCTGTAACACCTGAGGGTATAACTACAATAATCCTCAGGGGGGTACACGCCTACTTTGTGTACCATGTGTTTGGCAAGCACAAGGAGCCCTAGCTAATATGGTATTTGCTTATACAACTTTACACATAGGTACCATATTCCTCTAACACATAAATTACACAGCTATCTGATCATTTAACTGAGAGATAAACTTTTTTTTTTACATCAGTGACACATGTTTACGCAATTACACCGTTGGATAACTTCACACTTACGAAATTGTATTTTGTCTGTACTGTGTGAACTGTTCATATTTTTTCGGACCCATTGTGATACTATGAGAGCTTTGAATGATGTATTCGGTATGAGATCATGATTTTTAAAGTACGTTTGAGGTAGATGACACTACTGAAATGAGCAGAGAATTTTCTTTAGGTTTTGAAATTATTGCAGAAAGCTACGACGTTTTTGAGATTTGACTGAAGTGTTATGATGTTATTTTTACGACGACGATGTGTATTATGCTGTTGCGGTATGTTTATGATCAATAAGCCGATGTTATATGAGGAATTTGATTATGCTACATACTTCTTAAGATGAAATATTGAAAAAGTATCGACGAATATGTATATGTGTAGTAAGGTAAGGAGTAATGAATAGTGGTTAGGGACTCTGATTTATGAAAATGATGTTGGAAACCAAGAAACGTACTTTAAGAGTTATAAAATGTATGTAAATGCGTGAATGTATCACAATGCTGACGAAAATTTTTTGGACACTGTTATATCAATAGCATTTGGTTTCTACAGATTTGTAACGCCAATTCTTGACCTGTGAAATATTTTTATATGAGACTGTCACTGTAGCGGAAACTGCTGTCGTAAATATTTCCGTAAGAAAGTTATGTGACCACCTGCACGTAATGCATCGTGGGCACCCAGCTGTGCGACAGACGCCCGGAAAAAAAGCCTTTCAGAGGCACAGGTAGAAAAGAAAAAAAAAGGGAGGCCATTATTCTCGTTTTTGACATACCTTTGTAGAAAGCACTGCAAATACGACACACTTACATCTGCACACCTGATTATGACAAGCGTCTTTCTCTAGAATTGAGGGAATTTTTACTGTGTTATGAAATGCCATATGGGTAATGAATGATGTTTCATGCCGTCCTTTGTACATATTTGCTCATTTTCTTTAATATCTAGTTTCTAGCTGCACTGCAGCATTGGTTAAAATAAAATTTAATACATGTACTAATATAGTTATTTTATGCCTACAGATACAGTCAATAAGAAATTTATGATCTACTTCCAAGAAAACGAGGGCACATAAATAGACATTTCCCTTCACAGGAATTGCATAAATAATTTCTTTACAATTTGGTAACTTATCTGCTAGTGTAAGTTCTCGTGATGCATCACTCTAGTGTTAAGATGTGACATAGGTATTAAACATGGCCATTTTTACTGTAATATTTTTTCTGCTTGAGCTTTGTCATGTATAGATATAAGTTTTATATTCTTTATATTTTTTATATTTGCTGCTGCTGTTTGCCAGGCATAGTGCTACTGAATTTTAAATTGTGTTACTCTTCTAAGCTAGTTTTACTACTGATTTATTTTTCTTGTTTGCTGCACAGTGCCTTATATTAGTTGTAGTACTGCAATTGCTTTGCCTATTTAAAATTTTTGTCATTGATGTTTCTGTTAATTGTTTTGTGCTGCTGCATTGCCTCGTCCCTTAGTTTAGCATCTGAGCTCAGTAGATTTAAGTTAGCTTAAGAGGGGATAGCCTCTAAGAGAATGAGTTGCAATGAATTTGAAGAAATGCACTGAGAAGTTATACGAACAAAGTACAGGTATAGGTAGGATTTTCTTGGAAATAAATAATGAGGTAAGACATATGTGAAATAAATACAGAAAGCATGCTTGGATAGGATTTTTTTGGTGGAAGCAAAGGTAGAAATAAGACGAAAGATCTATGGAATGAAGTTTTGGGATGGACTGCAGTACCAAATGTTACACTGAAAACGAACCCTGTCCTTTCCTTTTGTGTTATCCCACTATGTGTTTGTGTACCCTTGTGTAGTTGTTATCTTCCTGTCTCTGTGTAGTTTCATAGAATTTTTTCTTCTTCTAATACTATGCTATATTCACTATGATGAGGAATACTGTTATCCTCAAATATAATTGGCATTAATAATATGTTATTTACCTTGTAAAGATGCTTAGACATTATTTATTCTGTTTTGTTTTAATGCTCATGTGTAAAGTTGATGTTTCAAAAGTTATCCTGATCGTTTATGTATCTACTTATCTCAGAATTCCTGTAACATTGATGTATATGTTTATTTCTATTCTGTTGTAAAGCCTGTACTACAAATGTTATCTGTATTGTTATGTTCTTTAATGATGTATTTTGTACCCTTGTAATTGTATTCTCATGTTATAATATTGTAATTGACACCAGTTCATCAATTTAAGTAACTTGTAAGTTACATTTCACTGCACACGTTTCTGTTGGTCACAGTGATGCACAATATGTGAGAAGTTGGGACCGTTGTGTTTGCATGTGTGTTAATAATTCAGCAAGGGACTGGATAACAGCATTGCTGGTTCTAAGGACAATTCCAAAAACTTTGTGAGTGCACAAGTGGTGATTATGGACTTGCTATATTAACTGCAAGACTCTTCAATGGTGATTGTGCACCCACACGGTCACAACAGATGGCTGCTGGCCATCTCTACAAGGACTGCAGTGGGTCTGCATCTTTGATGACTCACCAATACCATTATTTCTACAAGGACTGCAGTGGGTCTGCACCTCTGGTGGCCCACCAATACCATATTCTCTACCAGGACTACGGTGGGTCTGCTCTGCGATGACCTACCTACCAATATTCTTCAAAGCGTCGAATGACACTGCTGTGGGTTTGCTCTGTTGTGGACCATTACCTGTCAGCATGTCAAGAGTCAGCACTGTCTTTCCGTTGGAAGGACAACACTACTTCTTCAAGACTGCATGGAAATCCACTACTTCTGTGTGCAATTCTTTTACTAATGAGACTTTGTGAAAAAACAACTGTAATTACTATTATGATGAATGATCAGGACTGTCTTTATGGACTGTGAGAAAATTTTAGCTTTTGACCACCATTGTATTAATAAGTGTGTGCATTTGATATCTTTGTTATTGTAATTATGAAAAATTTTATCAAATCATTATTGGCCACTGGCCAAAACAATTTGTAAAATTTTTTATGGGGAGCATGGGGGCTATGTAAGTAGGCTGTTTATGTTTTCTTTATGTAAGTAGGCTGTTTATGTTTTCTTTACTTAAGTAGGCTGTTTATGTTTTCTTATTGGCAACGTTACGTAGCGCTCTATATGAAAATCACTGGCTGTGCTGTGTGCAGTCTGTGGCTAGTTTGCATTGTTGTCTGCCATTGTAGTGTTGGGCAGCGGCAGCTGGATGTGAACAGCGCGTAGCGTTGCGCAGTTGGAGGTGAGCCGCCAGCAGTGGTGGATGTGGGGAGAGAGATGGCGGAGTTTTGAAATTGAACTGCTATATATATTATGATTATTAAGGTAAATACAGTGTTTGTTCTCTATTAAAATCTTTCATTTGCTAACTATCCCTATCAGTAGTTAGTGACTTCCGTAGTTTGAATCTTTTATTTAGCTGGCAGTAGTGGCGCTCGCTGTATTGCAGTAGTTCGAGTAACGAAGATTTTTGGTGAGGTAAGTCATTTGTGAAACGTATAGGTTAATGTTAGTCAGGGCCATTCCTTTGTAGGGATTTCTGAAAGTCAGACTGCGTTGCGCTAAAAAAATATTATTGTGTCAGTTTAAGCACAGTCGTGTATAAATTTTGTAAGGGGACGTTTCAACATTTGTTAAAGGCTAAATGAACGACGTCAAATGGGAAACAGAATAGATAACAGTATGATAACCATTTACTTTATAGGACTATAACAGTATTCCTATTTTTACAAACTGATATATCATGTATTATACTTTCCGTCCTAAAGTATGCGTAATCTTGAAATTTCCAATTATAGTGATGTTTTACATACTTCTTCAATTGTAAAGTATACATCGATACACAAAACATGGCATAAAAGTGATAGCACCTATGCATGTTGCAATAATGGACATATACATATCAGATGGATATGTCATAACCTGAGGTCTAGTTTACTTTATTAAGGTGGGCACTATCATATTTCTCAATCAGTGCACATATCTACATTTTCATATGCAATGGTAATAATATGAGATCTAGAGCATGGGGGTAATGGAAGGTAACTTTCAGTTGGTAAAATTATTTTTATCGCTGACTACAATGTCACTTGATATGGAGGTAACAACTGAACACTGTGATTACGGAGATGTGATAGTATAATAATTTAGAGGCAGATTTGCTGGTTTTATAGGGCAGTACACAGATTAAATGTGATACATTTGTATATAAGGAAATACAAGTGGGATGAATGACAGGTAATGAATTATTAACATCCAATGTACATTTATATTCCAATGTTATGACGAAACCACAAAAGTTTCAGCAACATCTTCGTAAAACATAAGGGCGTCTTGTAATTCGGCTATCTATTATGAAATCTAAATACGACCGAGGATATTCTCCATACATTAGAGTTATGTTATGGAAGAATTCGATACAGTGCTCTAGGTTCACGTGAGAAATAGTGATACTACACTGAATGTAGTGGTATAATAAAACTATTAACAAATTTATGTCATGTAAGTGACAATCTTGTTTTGAATAAGCGCATATAAGGTGATACAGGCTATGAAAATGAGTGTACATGAATAAAGTCTTCTCTTGTACAATCATCTTGAGAACAGCGTTAACAGAGTAGTTTGTCAGACAATCTCCTGGAATGAAATTATGAAAACAGGTGCAAATGTTATAAAATATTAACATATTTTAATAAAGAATACAAAAGTAGTACAAAACTCATAATGAAGCCTATGTAGGTGCCTTGTTAGATGACAACACTTATGTCAATGGGTGGCACAATATGCCTTCTCATGTATAATCAAAACTAAGCACAAATCATACAGTTTACATGACATGAAATGCACAATCCTGTCATCGTTAACTCAAGATGGGGAACAACGCTTTGCAGACTCAGAGTAGGTCGTTATTTTTAAAAGTAAGCACTACCAGATTTTTTAAAAAAGGAAGTATTTTCAATATCTTTGTAATAAGTGTATCATTATTGTCATACATTGCACTAAAATAGCAGAATGGTAGTAGTTAGACTACGTCGTACTATTTACTGTCATCGAGAAACAGATCTCGAGAAATATGTAAGATCCCTAATATAATGTTACGTGCACTTAAATTCTGTTGGAAAGACCTAGAAAATATTTATTATTATTATTCTTGAGACTGCTGCCTTCTGGTGGTACTCGTCTGTAGTACTCTATCAGCCCCACTGTTATCTGGCAGCATGTAGCAGGCAGTCAACCCATTTACGGATGTGACAGTCATATTTTTTTTACTCTTTTACTTTGTTTTCGTCATGAAGGAATGTAATCTTAGGCATCTATTGGAATTTGTATATTTGTAATTCACAGACCGTTACGATATTACAAAAACAAACGTGTGGTTTATAGTACAGCATGATTTAATAACCTGTACACTGAGGGTATGTCAAATTGAACTTATGTACAATCGTTAATTTACGTTTGCAGCTACAACAGAGCAATGCCTTTGTTATTTTTGTAACCTTGCAGATCTGAAGATGGCACCTCAGCCCTGTAGTAATCCAGCGTACTACATGCAATCAAATCAATAAAAGTTTTATATCTGGAGCTTTCTTTACATTGAATTCATGTTCACTATCCAGCTGACAATCTCAGTTATTTAGAATATTAATTAGTTTTCCTTCACATCTCGATAGCAGATTATAACTTTCTTTAAAAACACTTGTTACTCAGTTAACACATATTTCGTCGATCTGATTCAAAATCGAAGACATTATCGTTATAGCACGTTCGTTAATCATCCCTGCAATGCTTTCTCTTCTCAAAATAAGTAACTGATATATTAAATATTCATGAAGACACTAATTTAAAATAAAGTTTCTCGTATATACTTTCAGAAATATTCACAGGTCCAGGAATATTTTAAACCTTCATAAACAGTCCAAATTGGTTTATTATCACCGTATAGTACAAAATAATGCCACACACTATAAAATTTTTCAGTAAGCCAAAAATATATGTGTTTTGTATCGTAATCGAAACATAAACTGTCAACAATATTAACAGCAATGTCACTAAGTTTACAATACGTACTTATTTACAATCATCGCCGGAGATTTTGCATAGCTTCGGGTTGCGTCTTACAGTAGACGCCCATCGACCCAGTGAAGGATTTATCCAGTGACGTACGAGTAAAATTCCAGTACAGTGTGAACAACGGCTGTCAACCATCACTAGGTCTCTGCGTCGTTCACCCAACAAAGGTGTTTTAAATTAAACAGTTACCACCACAAGATCATTAACATCCATATACAACATATTACATAGGATACTTTAGCAATCATCCACAGTGGTACAGCCGAAAAACCTCTCACTAGCTATAACGCAGAGTCCAGGTAGCCTGAACCTAAATGCAGCCCTATTCTGCACTGTCATAAACAGTGATGCAAATTTGGATATCTTACCAAACAAAATAGAGCGAACGACGATCAACACAAAGGCAGTGCATGGCCTAATTATCAATGACAAAACTGTTCGTCAACTAATTTGTGGTTTACTAACTGCTGTGGCTTGGTGGAAAAGTAGATAGTGTAGTTCTACAGTTAGAATATTTTTTTCTCTCATTTGTTCGTTATGTTATCTCTGGAAATAATCTGTTAACCTGAAAAACGTCAAATTGAGTAGACTTTAAATTGTAGGTTTACACTGTAATGATCTGAGTAAGTCGGTCCAGAGGATAGAGGAAGAAAGTGGCATTCCACCTCCAAATCGACCATGCCTAGTAAAGTTCTGAGTTGTTCAAACCAGTCTTATTTGATTTTTGCTAATTATCATAAGAAATTCTTGTATTCCCTACCACATCCATTGAATCATAAAGTGCGAAATATAATTGCTGTCTGAGTACTCTATCATATTTTGAAAAACTGAACAAATTCTATTAATTTTCCGGTGGAGTTTTCCTTTGGGTAAGGTACAGTGTTAATTAATCAGATATCTTACTCAAGCCAGGGCCATTTCATAGCCTTGCTAGTCACGATACAAACTGGCGGTGGGAAAGGAGAAAATTCAAAGGAGAAAATTCAATATGCAATGATAACAAGACTCTTCTTTCCAAAAGTGGCTGGCTTTAAATACCAGGGTCGGTGAGAGCGTCGCTCTTTCTGTTCATTCAGTGCAATGTATTTTTGCGTGCACACTTGTAAATCGAAAGTTGTCTTTCTGAGAAATAGATAACTGCACTGCATACCTGACTGAAGTATTATCATTGGAAACGTAGAGTAAATTATTACATAGTTTTCGTCTTAGTGTTCCTGGTTGGGCAGCACGGGAGAACAATTTCTATTTAATTCATGTCCCGATTTTATTCTTCTGACACAGGGCTTTTGTTCCATGACAACACTGGGGTGAGGATGACCGCAGAATGGCTAACTGATTTAATTTTTTTCGCCAGATGACGAAATTTTAAGTGTTCTGAAATCGCTCATATATATAATAAAAGATTGCTGGTTCAGCAACTGTTGCGAGGTTTCCTCCTTTTACAAAATGGCTTACAGAGCTGCTGCTGCCCTGTAAGATGAACTCTTAATGAAATGGAACACCGTCCACAGACAACGACTGTGATTTATGAAACCATAACATTTAATCCAAGTGAGGTGGGGCAGTGTGTAGCACACATGATTCGCATTTGGGATGATGACGGTTCGAACCCGCGTCCGGCCATTCAGATTTAGGTTTTCCGTGATTTCGCTCAGTCACTCCAGGGAAATGCCGGGCTGGTTCCTTTGAAAAGGCACTGCCAATTTCCCTCCCCACCCTTGACTAAATCCGAACCAGTGCTCTTTCTCTAATGACCTCGCTGTCTACGAGACGTTAAAGCCAATCTTTCTTCCTTTTCATAACATGCAATAGGTATTACAGTGGCGGGAAAAAAATGTAACAATATTTCCCTCTAAAATTTTCCAGTACTTTCCATGTCATCTGTTGACCGACTGTGCTAACGATTCGCAGGGATATTGATACGATAGTAATCAGTTGTTCACGAAAGAGCACAAACAGCGAGACAAAGTGCTTTATGATAGGCAGTTATTTCAGCGTCACGCATCAGCCCTGTCGTGCTCCGTGGTTTGCAAATGACAAGTTAGATTTACGACCGCTCACAGCTGCCGCAACAAATCACCCTTCCTGTCAGCTGTCGCAGGAGCGTTCCCGTGTGCGCCGTACAGATTGAGCCATTTCGACGAGTCATCGTGTAGCACCAAGCCGACATCGAACTCCCTATGATCTGCTTTTGATAACCCCGGAAAAGGCATCATTTGAGACTTTTAAAGCAACATTTGTGTATAGAAAATTATCCTAGAATAGCCTATGATATCTACACTATTTCTGTGTCGTATAACTGTTTAAAATTCACGTGCACAGACGTTAAAGATGCTTCCTTCACAACGTGGTAAAAGTCATGCAGTCACTATGTCCGGCAATGATACATTCTGTGTTGCTTCCTTCACAACGTGGAAAAAGTCATGCAATCACTATGTCCGGCAATGATACATTCTGTGTTAAAATCAAAAGGCATATTTTTAAAGGGCAGCATGCTTCTCAAATGCGTGAACATGTAACGTTCATTTATTCCTCATTACTGTAGAGTTTTACCCACGAAGCCATTTTCAGACATCTTAAAACACATATCGGAACACTGAGAATTTTACTATTACGTGAGAATGAAGAACCGTTTACATGACTTAAATGGTTCAAATGGCTCTGATCACTATGGGACTTAACTTCTGAGGTCATCAGTCCCCTAGAAATTAGAACTACTTAAACCTAACTAACCTAAAGTCATCACACACATCCATGCCCGAGGCAGGATTCGAACCTGCGACCGTAGCGGTCGCGCGCTTCCAGACTGTAGCGCCTAGAACCGCTCGGCCACACCGGCCGGCTTACATGACTTAGATCGCAAGTTCCATCGTTATGCATTTTCGGAGAAAGTCGGGTGTTCGACCCAAGAAAAACCAAAAAATCACCAATATCGGCAGCCGCTAATACGCGTTATCGTTATTGACAATTTGCTTACAACTCCGAAATTTTGTGACGACTAGCTGAGTACCCAGAGTCACCTGGATATGTATTTAGTCAAATTATGTAAGTCCATCTTCCATCTCCTCCTTCCCACTCTCTATGTCAATCTCTGCCCTTCTCTCTGTCCATTCCCTTCCCTCCCTCTCTCCCTGTCCTTCAGGGGGTGGTGTCTGATCCCTACTGCCATTTCATGGTGTTGAATCTTACAGTACAGCATACAGAACACAAGTAATTAGTGATGGTTAGCACTTGTGGGTAAGTGGTGTGAGTAAGTGATTGTTGTTCCACCAACTATCTGATGTCATAATATACCAAATTTCTGCTGCCATTTTTTCACCATCATCTTTTGATGTGACAGTCTCCCATCTTGGATGGCATATTGTGATATCATAGACATGTTCAGCCAAGTAGGATGGAGATGTGGTGAGGGAATGGGTGAGCTTAACCTTGGTGAAAGTTGGGTGATCTTGAAAGTGACAGCTCATTTACATAATTATGCCATAAATTTCGTCATGATGTATACACCTCTGTTACTGATATTTCAGAATAAAAATCTTTAAGTTTTCTAAGCAGCCAGTGTGTTTCTGTGACATCTATGAGATCACATATCAGTATGAAGTTGCAACCCTCTGGTCTGTATGAAAAAAAGTCCCATGCTTCTTTACAGAGCGTAGGGGAACGATGCGGGAGACCCGCAGCGCCTTACTAGGCAAGGTCCTAATGGAGGTGGTGTGCCGTTGCCTTCCTCCGACCGTAATGGGGATGAATGATGATGATGAAGACGACACGACAACACCCAGTCATCTCGAAGCAGGTCTGTATACAAGCACTTATTCAGCTGGGAAGGCTGTCTTAACGCCATTGTATCTCTCCCGAAGCAAGTTCGCCCTTTGCTGGTGCAACTGATCCTCAAAATCATGGATACTAGCACTGAAATGGAGTTGGCTTCTGAGCTGGTCCCACGCTTGTTCTATTGGGGTAGATCTGTGGATCCTGCTGGCCACAAGAGTACCTCAATATCATGCACAAATTTCATAGAGACAAGTGCCATATGGGGGAGCATTGTCCTATTAAAAATGATACCATGGTGCTGTCACATGAGAGGTAACACATGAGGATGCAGGATATACTTGCTGTCAGAGTTCCCTCGGTCACTCCCAACTGTGACCTGAAGGCATTCCCGATGGCTCTGCACACTGTGACGACAGGAATAACGTCGCTTTATCTCTCCAACATATTGGAAGAATGTGATCTCTCCCCACGTCGCTGTCATACTCTCCGACGATGATCATCCAGAGATGTGCAGAACTATCATTGAACCCAATGCTATGCCATTCATTAGCAGTCCATACATCCCGATCATGGCAGCAGTCTATGCATGGGATGGTAATTCCTTAGCCTGGCTGCAACTAGTCTCTGACTGGTGATGCAGGATGGTCCAGGATGTTGGAAAGAGTCCATTACATGTTCTCAGATGGGAGGCACAGATGTGAAGGGGCTACGACATGCTTGATGCACATTACGGCAGTTCTCCCTCGTCGTGGTTGGACGTGGTCAGTGCGAATCTTGAAGGCGAGTGTGCCTGTTCTCATAGACCCATGAACTGTCACATCCGAATGCCCACACATCTAGAAGTTACTAGTCGCAGTCTTTACATTTTGACTGATGGACGTAATATAGACATTAATTATAAGCTGACATGTTTTTTATTCTGATGAAAGATAACACAAGGATTACATCCATGAAGCAAATTTTAACAAATCAGAATTAAAACGCAATCCTTTCCAAATAATCAGCCTTGAAACTAAAGTTTAAATAATCTAGATGGCTAATTGGTTTGTTGATACACTTCAAACTAATGAAGCTACTAACAACGTATAATAACTTGGTTATCTTAAAATATCGCTTTCAGTAGGGAATGAATCCAAAATATTGAGCCTGTTTTCGAACAACTACTGTTTACAAAATTACCTTTCTTCTCTGCTGTTTGTGATTAATAGTGACAGTTAACTCTTAGAGTGACCTCGATATTAGGAAGCTAGTCTTTGACGTTTTGTGCAACCTGGTTTGGAGGAAATTACGTCTGGACGACGTCTGTTTTTCGCGAAATCTAACTTGTTTCAAGCTGCTAGAATTGCGTTAACCGATCTTTTAACAGTCGTAGTGGGTTTGTCAGCGCTTTTGCCTTGATGGCACAGTTAGTTTGACAGCAGGGAACACAAAGTCCGAGAGATGAATGTTGAATTTATTAGTATTAGCTGTCTACTAAAAGTTCACCAGAATACGGTCGTACGAAATAATTACATATACGTTCTTTACGATTATACTGTAAGTAGGCCTGCACCGCGCTACTAAATAAAGACTTTTCATTTTCAGTTTTTTGTGGTAGGATCCCCTTTGCCTTGGGAGGCCATAGGATGCAACATCTTGAAGTACCATAGATTTTCATTTTACCTGGGCAACCGATTCACTTAATTTGCAACTTAAGCTGCTCCTGGCGTGCCGAATATGCAAATGAGTTATAGGAATGCAGCCCAGCAAACGTCATCGACAACCGCCTATATTTCGACAGGTATTCCACTTGGCCATTTTCAAACCAGAAGGTGTTCACCTGTCGAAAGATAGGCGGCTGTCAAGGGCATTACCCAGCTGCACAATCTTAAGTTATTTGAACAACTCACTTGGTATCTGTCGACAAAACATTCTGCTCTATACAAAATAAAGGAGAATATAAAAAAAAGCTATACCGAAACACACAGTATCAGATAACTCGTGCAGTGGTTGAGAATACAGGTAATCTTAACACTTAGGAGCAACTGACTGGTGCAACTAATGGTATTGTGCTACAGAAAGAAAAGAATTATTTTCAGAACTGATAAATGTGAAGTTTTACATCCCTAGCTACATGGCCTGAAAAGATAACAGCTGTTCTTGTAATGGACAGTTCCTGTCACTTCACTCTCTGTTCCTGTAAATCACGACAGGCGGCGCGAGTCTCCGTGCTGGTGACGCAGCAATGTCTTCCTTATAAGAGGCAGTTCCTGTCCCGATACCACGCAAGGAGCACGGCACCCACAGTTCCTGCTGATCTGCAAGATGGCCGTCAAATTCGTCATCACCGTCGCCTTGCTCATCGCTTCTGCGGTGGCTGCAGCAATTGGTATGCTGGTGCAATAGAAGTTTTTTGTCTAATTTTCGTAATTGCTTAGCATGTGATACCAAGAAATAGACTTATACTGTATTCTTCTGGTACAGTAAACCAAATAAAGCTTCCTGGCAGATCAAAACTGTGTCTCGGACCGAGACTCGAACTCAGGACTTTTGCCCTTACGCCGGCTGAAGTTGCCGAGAGGTTCTAGGCGCTTCAGTCTGGAACCGCGCGACCCCTACGGTCGCAGGTTCGAAACCTGCCTCGGGCGTGGATGTGTGTGTCGTCCTTAGGTTAGTTAGGTTTAAGTAGTTCTAAGTTCTAGGGGACTGATGACCTCAGATGTTAAGTCCCATAGTGCTCAGAGCCATTGGAACCATTTGATAAATTGCCCTTCGCGGGCAAGTGCTCTACCACTGCGCTACCCAAGCACGACTCACGGCCCGCTCTCACAGCTTAACTTCTGTCAGTACCTCGTCTCCTACCCACGAAACTGGCTCTATAGTCTATCACATGTATGACTGTTCTTTCTGCCCCCATTCTTTCAATATGCTTCTTCCACTTTGTTCTCCCATATTTTATACTTCCGTTTCTGCAAAATATATTTAATTCTTCTCTTATTTCTGAACTGTTTATTTGACCTGTCAGACTACATCTTTTTACTTTCCTTAAAATTTCAGTATGTGAGCACAGGTGTTACCATTATTTTGTATTATTATGTCTTGGTGATGGCATTGAAACAGAGGATGACAAGCGTAAAGCTGAAATACTAAACACCTTTTTCCAAAGCTGTTTCACAGAGGAAGACCGCACTGCAGTTCCTTCTCTAAATCCTCGCACCAACGAAAAAATGGCTGACATCGAAATAAGTGTCCAAGGAATAGAAAAGCAACTGGAATCACTCAACAGAGGAAAGTCCACTGGACCTGACGGGATACCAATTCGATTCTACACAGAGTACGCGAAAGAACTTGCCCCCCTTCTAACAGCCGTGTACCGCAAGTCTCTAGAGGAACAGAAGGTTCCAAATGATTGAAAAAGAGCACAGGTAGTCCCAGTCTTCAAGAAGGGTCGTCGAGCAGATGCGCAGAACTATAGACCTATATCTCTGACGTCGATCTGTTGTAGAATTTTAGAACATGTGTTTTGCTCGAGTATCATGTCGTTTTTGGAAACTCAGAATCTACTATGTAGGAATCAACATGGATTCCGGAAACAGCGATCGTGTGAGACCCAACTCGCTTTATTTGTTCATGAGACCCAGAAAATATTAGATACAGGCTCCCAGGTAGATGCTATTTTTCTTGACTTCCGGAAGGCGTTCGATACAGTTCCGCACTGTCGCCTGATAAACAAAGTAAGAGCCTACGGAATATCAGACCAGCTGTGTGGCTGGATTGAAGAGTTTTTAGCAAACAGAACACAGCATGTTGTTATCAACGGAGAGACGTCTACAGACATTAAAGTAACCTCTGGCGTGCCACAGGGGAGTGTTATGGGACCATTGCTTTTCACAATATATATAAATGACCTAGTAGATAGTGTCGGAAGTTCTATGCGGCTTTTCGCGGATGATGCAGTAGTATACAGAGAAGTTGCAGCATTAGAAAATTGTAGCGAAATGCAGGAAGATCTGCAGCGGATAGGCACTTGGTGCAGGGAGTGGCAACTGACCCTTAACATAGACAAATGTAATGTATTGCGAATACATAGAAAGAAGGATCCTTTATTGTATGATTATATGATAGCGGAACAAACACTGGTAGCAGTTACTTCTGTAAAATATCTGGGAGTATGCGTGCGGAACGATTTGAAGTGGAATGATCATATAAAATTAATTGTTGGTAAGACGGGTACCAGGTTGAGATTCATTGGGAGAGTCCTTAGAAAATGTAGTCCATCAACAAAGGAGGTGGCTTACAAAACACTCGTTCGACCTATACTTGAGTATTGCTCATCAGTGTGGGATCCATACCAGATCGGGTTGACGGAGGAGATAGAGAAGATCCAAAGAAGAGCGGCGCGTTTCGTCACAGGGTTATTTGGTAACCGTGATAGCGTTACGGAGATGTTTAACAAACTCAAGTAGCAGACTCTGCAAGAGAGGCGCTCTGCATCGCGGTGTAGCTTGCTCGCCAGGTTTCGAGAGGGTGCGTTTCTGGATGAGGTATCGAATATATTGCTTCCCCCTACTTACACCTCCCGAGGAGATCACGAATGTAAAATTAGAGAGATTAGAGCGCGCACAGAGGCTTTCAGACAGTCGTTCTTCCCGCGAACCATACGCGACTGGAACAGGAAAGGGAGGTAATGACAGTGGCACGTAAAGTGCCCTCCGCCACACACCGTTGGGTGGCTTGCGGAGTATAAATGTAGATGTAGATGTAGGTATCGTTTGTGGATGTAATGTATAGTGCGACATATCATTTGGAACTTGTTTAACTAATTGGAGATCTCATTATCATACTGATAACTTCTATCACATCGTAATAATAGATAGTGAGATACCTGTTCGAATTTCCATTTAGCATTATTATAGAATGTACTGGTTATTTGCCTTTAAAAGCCATAACTTCGAATTTATTTTATAATATTTCCTCGTAACAGAGTTTGCTGTTAAGCCCAAGCGATGTATAGCAAATTGTAAATCATCCTCTGACTTTTGAAAAATTATTTGGTCGAGAGCAAAAGGTATGGTATTTAAATCTATTTCTGTTCTCTACTTATCTCTATTAATTAAAATTTCGTTACTTAAATACAAACTTTTCATCATTTAAATGACGTCTTTTCGTTATACTCTGCAGCATCTACCTATTCACTCCATCGAAGGCCATTTAAGCGCCTACAAATATAATATGTATCTCCATATTATGTTCCTGTCTCTTTTCAATTAACTGTCGCACTATTGTAACATTGTCACAGCATGATCATCCTTCTAAAACCATTTTGTTCCTTCACTAAGAGTGCGTCAGCTATTCTTTTCAGTCTCTTATTAATTGTTAGTGCACATAACTTACAGACAGTGTTCAGCCGACTAACTGTTTTGTAATTTTCACAAGCGTTTCTAATTTCTTTTGTAGAGTGGTATCGCAGCCACACTCTCCAAGATTCAGGTATCATCTTTCGTTTCCGACATTCATTTAATAAATGTAACAAGCTCTAAAATGCTGTGAAACCTATCTCTTCTATGGCAAGCTTTATGCTATTACGAACGACCTACATGATGTAGTACAGAAATGAGAAGGCGTTCTTATGTTATTTATTGTCTTTCGATACAGCATGCAGTAAACTTTTGTGTTGTTACTGTGAGCCGTAACACAGTTCTGGGTAAGTGCAGCGCAAACGTTATTTAGGAACTACTTTCTGTTTTGATAAGTTTGTGAAATGCTTTTATGTTGTAGCTTTGACTTTGGACTTACCAGCATAATGGAAGTCTATTATTCCACACAGGACATTGCAGACGTTATATTCTCCTACGATATGGCCAATGGAGAGAAATGTCAAGTGCATGTCCTACATATTCATAACTCAGAGTACAGTCTGCACAGTTATTCAGCCGACTTTTTCAGAGACTATCCGTCTCTGGCTACGTAGGCTCAACAAAGATGGACCGTAGCAGATCTCGCACCATTCGCATTTCTATTGTGGAGGAGCGACTGTTGCAACAAGGAGATGATGCTGGAACGAGAGCCGGTAGAATTTCGGCGTCTGTAGGGGTTAGTCACCCTCTAGTCTGCACGATCTTGTGTGAACTGTTACTATATCAATTTCAGATACAGATTGTCCAATCCCTTCGGCCACAAGATCAGCCTGCCAGTGTGCAGTCCTGTCTATGTCTGTTGCAACGATGTGGCGAAGATCCATTTGTCATAGAAAAGATACTGTTCTCAGACGAGGTTGGTCTAATGCGAAATAGGAAGAAAGGATAGCACGTGACGACGTTGCCCTTATTGTAAAAATGGTTCAAATGGCTCTGAGCGCTATGGGACTCAACTTCTGAGGTCATTAGTCCCCTAGAACTTAGAACTAGTTAAACCTAACTAACCTAAGGACATCACACACATCCATGCCCGAGGCAGGATTCGAACCTGCGACCGTAGCGGTCTTGCGGTTCCAGACTGCAGCGCCTAGAACCGCACGGCCACTTCGGCCGGCTGTGAAAATGGTTCAAATGACTCTAAGCACTATGGGATTTAACATCTGAGGTCACCAGTCCCATAGAACTTACAATTACTTAAACCTAACTAACCTAAGGACATGACACACATCCATGCCCGAGGCAGGATTCGAACCTGCGACCGTAGCGGTCCCACTGTTCCAGACTGAAGCGCCTAGAACCGCTCAGGCACATCTGCCGGCAGTGCAGTCTCGCAAAGCAAAGAATTTCGTATGGTAGACTCTACAACGAGGTGAGAAAACTTCCTAATATCCTGTCGGACCTCTTTTTGCAAGGCTAAGTGCAGCAACTCGACGTGGCACGGACTCAACGAGTCATTGGAAGTCCCCCTGCAGAAATACTGAGCCATGCTGCCTCTATAGCAGACCGTAACTGCGAAAGTGTCGCTTTTGCAGAATTTTGTGCACGAAAGGACCTCTAGATTAGGTCCCGTAAATGTTCGATGGGTTTCATGTCAAGTTAACTGGGTGAGCAAATCATTCGCTCAAATTGTCCAGAAAGTTCTTCAAACCTATAACAAACAACTGTAGACCGCTAACACGGCGCATTGACATCCATACAACATTAAGTCCATGAATGGCTGAGATGATCTCCAAGTAGCCGAACATAACCATTTATAGTAATGATAGGCTCATTGGATCAGAGGAGCCAGTCCATTCCATGTAAACACAGCCCACACCACAACAGAGCCACCACCAGCATGCACAGTGCTTTGATGACAGCTTTGCGGTGCCTGCGCCAAACTCGATCCCTACCATCAGCTCTTGCCAACAGAAATCGCGACTCGTCTAATCAGGCTACAGTTTGCCAATCGTCTAGGGTCGTGTGGTGCAATCGCCATGACTCGGAGATGACACATTTCGTCAATATGTGTAAAATGATCAATAGTCACGTTTCAAACTTCACGTGACTACAATATTTGGCACTATTTCACATAATCTAGAGGCAAAGATATAAATAAATACTGAAAAAAATAAGACTACTGCATAATGATAGGAAACAATGCGAACTGTTTCCCTAGTAATATCTGTCTTCTCAGAAAACTTACCGATTTAACTAGCTATTTGTATGTTGTATTAAATCAAGGAATCCGGCAAATATTAGTTGTCATTCTAAGTGCTATGTCGTAGTGTACTCTCAAAGGAATTAAAAATTTTGCTTCTGAAATAAGCCGCAGATCAATAAAGTGAATAATATTTGCTGTGTCTGTCCACAGGAGCGTCAAAAGCCCACCCCAGTCTTCGCAATAACGCTCGAGGTAAGTACTTCAATTAATTCCACAGATCAATTTGTGCATAGCATAGCGATTAGCGCAATGGACTTTAAACCACACCTCCAGATTTAGGTTTCCTGCAGCTTCCATAAACCGTTTATGGCAAATGTAGGGATGCTTTCTTTGAAAGTGACACGGCTGATTAGGGCAGGTGGGGATAAAGCCCCGCAATTTTCGAATTTTCTGATATTGTGGTCAATGAGAAGAGATTTTCCTGCAAATTAAAATTGAAGAAATAAATTGGGTTGTTAACTATAACCCATCCAAGTTCCAGTTCCGTGTCATTGCTAATTACAGAAAAAATTACAATTTAGCAATTAAAAATGCGAGGTTTTACCCCACAAAAAGTGTCGGAGCCCAGCAGTATGGGTTTTTACAGCGTCTTCCACGGACTGAAGCTAAGTTATCTAGGTAGCTAGTAAATATTGTACATTGATAGGTCCTCTGAAAAAGCTATTGCGTTTTGGAACTATGCTGTGCTCATTCGTATAGGTTTGGACCGTTTCTTTAACACATTGTCAGCGCTAATGAATGATTCTTCGTGTGTCTCAGTAAATTTGTAAGTAACTGGCAGTTTCTTGTAAAACAGAAAATTTACTTAACCTATATTTCCCCAAGCATACTAAAACTATTGGAGTCCAGCTATCACGATGTCAACAGGAATGGGGGTCTCTGTGCTTTGACATGAATGACGTAGTCGGAGCCTCGACTAGGCGTCATCTATGGAACATCACTTAGCAAAGAGGCTCCACGTGTGAATTGGCTGTCTCGATCGGAATGAAATTTCATGGAACAGTAAGTTACACTAAGACAACTGTCTGATCCTTCGTCTAAACGTAACTTTGACTTCGTTTCTAGCGATGGAGTTTTTAAGAACATTTCTCAGTTCCTAGTAGTGAATGTGTTGAATGAGAAACAAAAACGAAAAGAGTAAATTATTTTTCACAACCTTGGCTCAAATGGTTCAAATGGCTGTGAGCACTATGGGACTTAACATCTATGGTCATCAGTCCCCTAGAACTTAGAACTACTTAAACCTAACTAACCTAAGGACATCACACAACACCCAGTCATCACGAGGCAGAGAAAATCCCTGACCCCACCGGGAATCGAACCCGGGAACCCGAGCGTGGGAAGCGAGAACGCTACCGCACGGCCACAAGCTGCGGACTTTTTCACACCATTAATTTCTGTTTAGGCTAAAGAATAAACTCTGAGTTTTAGCAATAACTTTTCGTGTGTGGAAAAGATATCTGCAGCGCTCTTACCTAACGTTTGTCTTACAACACAGAGTCCACTGTTGCCATGATTTGGCAGATTCATTTTATTTTCACTTTGTGGCCAGCTTGCCATCCTGTCACCATGGTCGCCAGTTAACCTGAGTGGACGAAGTCATGTGCACTGTCTGTCTGTGAATTGTGTGAACCTAGTACCACGTGCAAGCATTACAGCCTGTGTTTGCTCTGTTGACTTCTCAGTCATCACATCCTCTTTTATTTATCTCAAACTCTCAATTATTATCTGAACGGTGTCAAAATCCATGCTTGCGGCTTCCCAGCAGTAGCTGGAAATATGTCTGAATAAGTCTCACGAACTTTTCCTTTATGTTTTATATTTTTTCAATATATACTCCTGCTTTAACACTCATGTTATTTCAGTATAAAATTATTTATGTGTTGGTTTAGCAATAGAACTGCATAAAACTTGGACTTTATTTGCTAATCTGATTTAAGTAATTGTGAAAGAAGTTTTGTGAACTCTTCAATAGATTGCACATATTATTCAAGAAATAAGTAAACAGGAAAAAACAGATACTTTCAGTTAATTATGTTAAGCGTTTTAGTTACAAGAAAGAAACTGCCTCACTTTGCAGATTACAACTGAAGCTTTGAAACTTTGCTTGATGTGTTGTCTTGCTTATTGTGTAACATAACAATCATATAAACACTTCAGTTTGTAAACTACAGTGGAATGCAACATAGCAGTTTGCATTAATGTCAGTTAATTTCCATCTTAATTATATAAAAAAACTGTTACTCAGTTAAAACATATTGAAGAAATTAATTGTTATCATGTAAAATAACGATATAGACAGAAATCAGTAGATTGATACTAGTTGCATTTTATTGTGCAGCTGACAGATAAGGAATATTGAGGCATGCTAATGAATATAATTAGATCCCTCAGAATTGTGTTATTAAAATAGTTATAACATTCCTTACAAGAGAATTAAAGACTGTGAGCTCTACATAAATCACCACGTTTTATGAGCTATACAGCACCTTGGTTGGCCCCTTACAAGAAAAGAAACAAAATGACTAGATAATGAAATCTTCTTCAAAATTGTAGTTTTCAGCACCATCACCTCTAAAATTATAGTTAACAGGTTTGAAATTTGTATGATTTTTACTCTTATATACTACATTTTCTTTGGTGTTACATAAGATCCTTGCTGTGTAACAACTCCATCTGTCAATGAAATAGGTACAAGTAGTTTGATCTGCTCTGCCAGATTTCTCTCCCACAATATGAAGTACTGAAAAAATTTAGTGTTGTCTCATTAGCTTAAATCCACTGTAAATTAAAAGTAACATTATTATACAATATAATAAACATTTTGAGGTGTTGTCTTCCAAATGTATTTGTCAGCATATGAGAAAAAAAGAAATACGATAATTCTGTAGTGAAATCACACAAGTTTCTCGCATTTGTTACTGAAAATAAATAGAATCGACGCACTGTCATTAAATCGCCAGGTAATTTCTGTTCACACTGCATCTCTCTCACGGAGTAGTTCATTACAAAAGCCCAGCAGAAACACTCGCCCTCAACAATGTAAAATCCTCACTATACCACTCCATAACACAAACATCTTCCTGAAGTAACTTTGTGTATCAGGATATCAGGAAACCAAATTTGATACGATCTTCCTTAAAATATCGGAGAAATTAAATTTCTTTCAGATTACAAAAGAAAGTTAATGGTTCACTTTCTATCACAACATCTGTCTCTTCGATATACTTATCTGCTGCTCACTCTTGTCAAGCCTCCCTCCACCACAAATTCTCCCATTTCCTTGTCTGTAGAGTACTCTATTGAATGTCTCTTCTTTCTTAATAGCTATCGTTCCTGTCATGTCAATTTTCTCCTCTTTCGTTATCCCTCCAATTCTTGTGATGCTAAACACAGCTTCAAATGTGCTAAACTAACCAATATTATTGTTATTCTTAATGCATTTCATTATTATTACTGCTATTGTTATTAATGTTATTATTATTATCACTAACGCCAGTTATTATTATTCACGATGGAATAGTTCACGAGTGAGCCATTAGGTGACAGTGACCATTGGACATTGACTTCTGCCCATTCATCTGTGAGGCACAACAGACCCATCAATGAAATACTTCCACATCTAAATTATGTATGTAACTAGCGAAACACACTTGGCCCACACATTGACACACTTGTACCAAGCTTTAAAGACGCCAGAATATGGTAAGAATTAAGAGTTATTCTACAATAAAGGGTGGCACTTCTGTTGATCTACCTTACAGCTTGAAGTGCACATGTTAACAAAAATAGTTATACTCACAAATTACTTTTCAAAAACTAGTCTTAGTTCAGCTACACCCGATATAAAAGTCTGTCAAACACTATAATGACCGCCATGATAGGGTAAAAATTTTGTCTTGCAGTATAAAACGTTTGCCATCTTCTACTAATAAGGCAGACTTACACTACTGCACAACGGAGACTACACGTCACTGTTTTCCCCCATGTTACAAACTGTAACAAATTGCCCCATATGTCGTCATGTTACAACAGCCTTGTAAAAAATTGACACTGTTATAGCAAAATATTAACAAAGTGCCACATACATTGACATGTTACAGCAAAATTGTCTTCCTACTTTACAATTTCATTTCCATTACGCAATATTATTGATTATTGAAAAAAAATATGTGCTTACCCTGCATCACTAAGTACACAGGTCTGTCGATTGTTCTGACGAAGTAAACAGAAGAATTTTTTTACTCTGGAGGACAAGGATATTCAAAGAAAAGATAAGAGGATCTGCAGTGAATATAAAGAACTATTTTGATGTAACACATGAACAAGACACAACAGTAAAAGAAGAACATACAAAGTAATATTGGATTTATATCGTAAACAGCAAGTGCTATGATCGAAGTAGAGACAGAAGTATTCGATCTGAAGAACACGGCTGATCTACTTTGGTCAGTCTTTTGTTTGCTACTTCTTTATGGGTACTTTAGCAGTTGACATTGAACACCTATTTTTGTTGAATTATTGCTCCTAGTAACGTGCCTGTTAAAGCCAAGAGCCAAATTCTTTTGTGCACAATGTGGCAATCTCTTTCCTGTTGAAACTGTTAAATATTGTGTCATTCCGTGGCCGGAATTTGTATGATCCAGGACCAGGTCTGCGTAAATATTAGCTGAGGGTAGGTGTAGTACGTGGACCATTTCATTGCCATGTATCAATATTCCAGCTCATGAGTCTGATTTGCTGGATCTTCGTCAGATGCCATTTTCAGGGCCAGTTGGAGGCTGCACAACGTCTCGATCAATGTAACCCTCTGTCGTTTGTAACTGCAGGTGGAGTTGAGGATCTATGGTGGTGGCCATTCCCGCCAGGAGGGTCGGCAGGCTCTAGCACTCGCAGCTGGTGGCCAGGTAAGAACTCACTATATTGTGTTCAGTAGCACTCTCTTTCTATTTTATGGTGTGTAATCGAGCCACCATCAGTATAGAACAAAATCCAAAACTACTAAGGACATAATTACCATAGCAGATGTAGTTTCATGCAGTGCACAAATTCATTTCATGTCTGAGGTGATACTGAGAACTGAAATATCCAAACAAAAACGTTACACACTAATTGCGAACTGCAACACAGCATGTGGTGAGTGAGGGGTTGGCGAGCAGGAAGGGATCAGTATGGGCAGTTGTGAGGGAAGGTGTGGCACGAAGGGGCAGTAGGTTTTGCCTTTACGTAGCGTAAGTACGCAGTGCACCTAACACAAACGTGTGTTTTCATTTTCCATGAAAGCAGCAGTGTGCGCGACAGACTTAATAATGAGCTAAATACTTTGTGTAATTGCATTTAAGACCGTTAAATTAGAGAGATACAAGGTGACTCTTATTGAACTACAGTATATGAAATAAAATGGTCATAACTTCTGAACGGTTTGCGTTAGGACGTTCAAACTGCACGGTTGACCGCGCAACATGATGGGAATTAGTATGCGCGTGAGTTGGATGGGTTCGTAAGTAATCAAAATTGGCGTATTTGGAGGACTGAGAATCCGCATTTCGCGATCGAGATATCTCCTCACCTTCAACGGGTGACTGTATGTTGCGCAATGTCCACTCACGGAATGTTCCGTGTGATATTCCTTGATGGCACGGTGACTACCGAACGGTACGTGAAGGTTTTGGAAGATGACTTCATCCCCATAATCCAGAGTGACCTTGATTTCGACAAGCTGTATTTCATGCAAAATGGGGCGGTACCCCATCGAAGCACGAGAGTGAAGTTTTGGAGGAGCACTTTGGGGACCGCATTCTGGCTCTGGGGTACCCGGAGGCCACTGGCATGGGCTTCGATTGACCACCATATTCTCCGGATCTGAACAGGTTCGACTCCTTTTTATGGGCCTATATTAAAGACAAGGTGTACAGCAACAACACCAAAACCATTTATGAGCTGAAAACAGCTATTCAGGAGGTTATCGGCGGCATCAATGTTCCGACGCTTCAGCGGGTCAAGCAAAATTTCGCTATTCCTCTGCGCCACATCATCGCCAACGACGGCAGGCATATCGAACATGTCATAACCTAAATCCGAATATCTGTAGTGACGTTTACATGCTGAATAAAGTGTGTGCACGGCGTAGTTCGTAACTAATTTATTGTTTTTTATATAGTTCAATAATTGTCACCCTGTATGAAGTGAAAGACACTGCCAGAATTTACGTATGAATTATCAAAATCAGTGCAGAATTAGAAATATGTACACGTACAGCTTACGACACCAAGAACAGAAGACTACTTACAGTATTTCATATTTGGGTATCAAATATGTTAAAAAATATGAAAAAAGAATGAGAATGAAGAAATAAATCAAGAAAGAAAGATAAAAGTTCTCTGAAGCTTCGGCTGCAATAACAGTTTCACTATCGTACATAAGTGTGTTTTCAGACTGGTCACTCGAATCTGCTGTGTAGATGTTGACAGTGAGGTTATGAGTGGCTCTTCCTATTACATCATTGTGTCTCCAGTAAGCTCTACTTCATGCTGTTCTACCTTTTTACAGTTCGTTTTCCAGTCTTCCTCAGTAACAGACTGAAAAGGAGCTTCTACAAGATTCAACTGATTTGAGACTGATGGGTACAACTTCGTACACAATGGTAAGGGGAGGTGGGCTACACAGAGGTGTGGCATCTGTGGTCATAGGAAAGCGAACATATTAACACAGCAAACAGAAGATTTACTTAATTAGTATGCCTTCAATCGAACCAAGATTCGTTGCTGAAAAAAAGCAAGAAACAGAGTCCAGCTATCACAATGTCCACAAGGAAAAGTCTCTCTGCACTAAAGCATAAACGATGAAGACGTTGTCGCAAACCGAGCGGGGTGGTGCAGTGGTTAGCACACTGGACTCATATTAGGGAGGATGATGGTTCAAACCCGTGTCCGGCCGTCCTGATTTAGGTTTTCCGTGATTTCTCGAAATCGCTTCAGGCAAATGGTTCGTTTGAAAGAAAAGGCACGGCCAACTTTTCTTCGCCATCCTTCCTTAATCCGATGGGACCAATGATCTCGCTGTTTGGTCTCCTTCCCCAAAACAAGCAACCAACAAACGGGGCGGCAAACAAGCATCATCGTTTATGCTGAGTGACCGTCACCGGCCGTCCGACGTACACCACGGCGACTGGGGACACTTGTGGTACCGAGCCACTAGAGGTCCCCCATATCCTCCGCGACCGCTGTCGGTGTCTAAAGGAAACTTGCAATCCCGTTGCTATGAATCCCTTGGGGTGCTGTCGATACGTAACACCACAGAGGTGACATGGCTCCTGTACTATTGCACACTCTGAAGACCGGCCAACATGAAACTAAGCGAGCCAGCTGGCAAGGCGAAAATGCTCTACATCAAAGAGTAATCTTTGTACACGCCCAGCGCGAAGTCCTAAGCAAACTGGGAAAAAGCGCAGGTGACTCCTGTATATATGAAGGGCAAGAGAGTGGATCTGCATAATTACAGATCAATAATCCTAACATCGGTTTGATGCAGAATCACTGAACACATTCTCAGATTCATGATAATAAATTTTCGTGAGACCGAGAATCATATGTCCACGAAAAGTTTGGTTTTAGAAAGGATCACTCGTGTGAAACTCAGCTTGCCTTTTTATCTCATGATAGACTACAAACTATGGATGAAGTGCAACAGGTAGAGTTCATTATTCTACATTACTGGCCATTAAAATTGCTACATCACGAAGCTGACGTGCTGCAGAAGCGAAATTTAACCGTCAGGAAGAAGATGCTGTAATATGCAAATGATTAGCTTTTCAGAGCATTCACACAAGGTTGGCGCCGATGGCGACACCTACAACGTGCTGACATGAGGAATGTTTCCAATTGATTTCTCAAACACAAACAGCAGTTGACCGGCGTTGCCTGGTGACACGTTGTTGTGATGCCTCGTGTAAGGGGAGAAATGCGTACCATCACGTTTCCGACTTTGATAAATGTTGGATTGTAGCCTATCACGATTGCGGCAAATCGAATTGCGACATTGCTGCTCGCGTTGATCGAGATCAATGACTGTTAGCAGAATATGGAATCGGTGGGTTCCGGAGGGTAACACGGAACGCCGAGCTGGATCCCAACGGCCTCGTATCACTAGCAGTCGAGATGACAGGCATCTTATCCGCATGGCTGTAACGGATCGTGGAGCCACGTCCCGATCCCTGAGTCAACAGATGGGGACGTCTGCAAGACAACAACCGTCTGCAAGAACAGTTCGACGACGTTCGCAGCAGCATGGACTATCAGCTCGGAGACCATGGCTGCGTTACCCTTAACGCTGCATCACAGACAGGAGCGCCTACGATGGTGTACTCAACGACGAACCTGGGTTCACGAATGGCAAACCGTAATTTTTTCGGATGAAGCCAGGTTCTGTTTACAACATCATGATGGTCGCATCCGTGTTTGGCGACATCGCGGTGAACGCACATTGGAAGCGTGTATTCGTCATCGCCATACTGGCGTATCACCCGGCGTGATGGTATTGGGTGCCATTGGTTACACGTCTTGGCCACCCCTTGTTCGCATTGACAGCTCTTTGAACAGTGGACGTTACATTTCAGATGCGTTACGACCCGTGGCTCTACCCTTCATTCGATCCCTGCGAAACCCTACATTTCAGCAGTATAATGCACGACCGCATGTTGCAGGTCCTGTACGGGCCTTTCTGGCTACAGAAAATGTTCGACTGCTGCCTTGGCCAGCACATTTTCCAGATCTCTCACCAACTGAAAACGTCTGGTCAATGGTGGCCGAGCAACTGGCTCGTCACAATACGCCAGTCACTACTCTTGATGAATTGTGGTATCTTGTTGAAGCTGCATGGGCAGCTGTACCTGTACTCGCCATCCGAGCTCTGTTTGACTCAATGCCCAGGCGTATAAAGGCCGTTATTACAGCCAGAGGTGGTTGTTCTGGGTACTGATTTCTCAGGCTCTATGCACCCAAATTGCGTGAAAATGTAATGACATGTCAATTCTAGTATTATATATTTGTCCAATGAATACCCGTTTATCATCTGCGTTTCTTCTTGGTGTAGCAATTTTAATTTCCAGTAGTGCAGATGTCCGGAAAGCGCTTGACACGGTGCCCCATTGCAGGCTGTTAAAGAAGGTACCAGCATATGAAATAGTTCCCAGATATGTTAGTGGCTCGAAGACTCGTTAAGTAATAGAACCCAGTGTGTCGCTCTAGACGAGTTATTATTGGAGATAAGGGTATCGTGAGGAGTGCCCCAGGGAATTGCGATAGCACCGCTGTTTTTCTGTATGTACGTAAATTATTTGGTGGACGTGGTGAGTGGCAATCTGTGTTTGTTTGCTGACAATGCTGTGCTGTACCGTAAGGTGTCGAAATTGAGTGACTGTGGGGGATACAAGATGACTTAACACAAGTTTCTAGTTGATATGATGAGTGGCAGCTAGCTCTAAATACAGAAAAATGTGTGTTAATGCGGATGTGCAGGAAGTACAAACCCGTAGTGTTCGGATACAGTTTTACTAGCGTCGTGTTTGACACAGCCGCTTCGTTTAAATATCTGGGTGTAACGTTGTAAAGAGATAAGAAATGGTACGAGCATGTAAGGATTGTGGTAGGGACGGCGGATGGTCGACTTCGGTTTATTGGAGGACTTCTAGGAAAGTGTGGTTCATCTGTAAAGAAGACCGCATACAGGTCGCTAGTGCGTCCAGTTCTTGAGCACTACTCGAGTGTTGAGTATCCGTACTAACCGAGCAAAGTGGTGCAGTGGTTAGCACACTGGACTCGCATTCGGGAGGACGACGGTCCAATCCCGCGTCCGACCATCCTGATTTAGGTTTTCCGTGATTTCCCTAAATCGCTGAAGGCAAATGCCGGGATGGTTCCTTTGAAAGGGCACGGCCGACTTCCTTCCCCGTTCTTCCCTAATCCGATGAGACCGATGACCTCGCTGTTTGGTCTCTTCCCCCAAAAAAACAACCCAACGTATGCGAACTAGTTCTGATAAAAGGGAGACATCAACGCAATTCAGAAGCGGGCTGCTATATTTGTTACTGGTTATAGGCGCTACAGTCTGGAACCGCGCGACCGCTACGGTCGCAGGTTCGAATCCTGTGTGATGTCCTTAGGTTAGTTAGGTTTAAGTAGTTCTAAGTTCTAGGGGACTAATAAAGTGAGAAGTTATGTCCCATAGTGCTCAGAGCCATTTACTGGTTGTTTCGAACAACACGCAAGTGTTATGGACATGCTTAAGGAACGCAGATGGGAATCCCTGGGGGATGGCGACATTCTTTTCGAGAACCACTATTGAGAGAATTTAGATGATCGGCATTTGAAGCTGACTGCAGAACGGTTCTACTGCCTCCAACATACACTGCGCATAAGGACCACGCAGATAGGATATGTGAAATAAGGGCTCCTAGGGGGGCATATACACAGCCGTTTTTCCCTCGCTCTATTTGAGAGTGGAATAGGAAAAGAAGTGACTAGCAGTGGTATGGAGTATCCCCCGCCATGCTCCATACGGTGGATTGCGGAGTATTTATGTAGATGTACGTGTACTTGTATAGAAAAAATGTTTATACGCATTCCTTACGCCGTACTCTCTTTGTTAGCGATAATTGTAAGTGAAAATCTTTCAGCCCCAACATCAAGCAGGTACCTATTGTTACGTGAATGATACCATAATTCGTGTGTATACATCTTTAATACAGCAAATGTGCATAATATGTCTTTATTTTCAGTAAAGATGTATTTTGGCAGGTGACGACGGTTATCCATCGTATATTCCATTGGGCTACGAGGACTTTGGACGGCAAGGCAACTAGACCGACAGCGCTCCTGCTATGAGGTTGGTGAACTACTGGAATGGTAACTGCTGGCCTGTCCACGTCTGCTTATTCAAACCTGTAGCAGCGTAAAAGCTGGTACTGGGATTGGCATGCACAATCTGCACTAAGTTCCGCACGATACGTTCATGATCAAGATGTCCTTGTAATGCCGCACTCTCCGCAGTTGACAAAGATTATCGCCACATAAGAATTAAGTTAATCAGAGACGATTAGCTGTTTGAGGCTATCAATGATATTAATTAATTATGACGAAAATTTGACTCGCGATTTTGTGTGTTGCGAAGGCAGGCGAGAGGTACCAAAAATACAGTACCATGCTACGGCATAGATTTGTTATTCATAATGTTTGCTTGTCGTAGCCGCGTTAATTCAGAAGTTGCCTGTCTGCACCCAAGTGACGTTTACCGTTGTAATGGAGTTCTTTTCGCTAACTTTGAATTGGTTGTCGCGCCTGAAATCACCAGAGCGGCGTCAGAAAGCGGTTCTGGCCGTTAGAAGAAGTCAGTGTCTGGCAGTGCCACTAAGTAGTATGCCCAAAATTGTTCAGATTACCAAAGTTACGTTGGCTATGAAAAGTAGAGTCCACTCCATAGTCGACTTTTTTCTTCTGAACCTAATGTTTTTAACAGCCCCCATAGCAAGAGTTCTGCCTCATTGGTACTCGACTTCTTCAGCCATCACGATGCTTTCTCGGTGGTTGATGCAGGCAGTCTGCAGACCACATGGTTCTCCCATGGTTAGACAGTTTAACTGAGAGCTACAGGCACCAGAAAGGTCGATAAAAGCCTTCTGCTTTGTCGGAGAAACGGTTAATGGTCTTTTTGCTCGCTAGTGTTATTTAATTACCCTGATCTGGTTAGGGCCATCAACCCCTTTCTTACATCTGACCAGGGCTTCACGGATACAGTACCTTATCTACACCACAGTTAACCGAAGAAGTAACAGTTTTAATATGATAGATAATATTAAAACGATCCAAGTGTCTTTAGTGACAATGTAATTAATAGTGACTACCAACCAATAAAGACAATACTGTCAGTAATTGTACTATTGCTGTTATTGCCACTAATAGTGATAAATATGGTAATAATAGTAATAATAATAAATGAGAATAATAATAGAATTATTAAATAGAGGGAAATATAAAAAAGACTTTATAGGAGTACAAAATCGATTTTTTCTGATACAGCGAGTTCTGTGAACAGGAATTTTAAGAAGACAGCATCAGCTAAGAATACTGGCAAGTGAGAAAAATCTGGTTGGAAAGAAGGATGTACAAGGGTAACTGTTAAATACTGGGACAATAGTAATGATTATTGTTGCTTTGTAGACATGTCATAAACTGTCTTCTGTAGTTGAAGATGTTATTCAGTTCTCTAATGTAATGCGGTCGGTTATTCCAGAGTCGGGTTCCTGCTACTGGGAAAGATGTCGAGAGTGTGGGTGAACGACGGAGTGGGACAGAAAGAAGTTTGTTCTTGTGGGAACGGGTGTTTCTGCTGTGTTGTTCAGACAAGAGCGTTAAGGGTGAGGAGAGATACGATGGAAATTGTACGTTGATTAGACAGTGGAGAAGACATTAAAATATCTCGGCTTCTCTGCACGCAGCCGAGATAGCTGTGTATACATGTATGACGCGAAATATGATCAAAGAATCGAACATCACCGACATATCGAACACAGGCATTCATAAACAGTTTCAGGTGCTGTGAGATTTCCTGAGAAAGTCTTTGCAGGATAGTAACGTTCTAATTAATAATGTGGAAGTATAAGTGTATGCACGAGTTTATTTTTCACAACGAGACGGAAGAGCTTTTTTTTTTTTTATAGGGCATGGAGAGAGCTGATGATGCCTTCTTGCACATTGCTGTTACGCGCTCTCCCAAATTAAATCTTCATCTGTTACTCCTGCTAGACTCTCTGCTAAAGTAGAGGTGTTAATATTTGTCCCATTTAGTGTTAAATATCGAGGGGACTCACAAACTTTTGGGCTATTGAGCCTAGAATGACCAGTCAGTACCACTTGGGTTTTGGATGGGTTGAGCTTTAATCCTATATCCCGCGCCCATTTTGATAGTGCACGCAGGACGGTATTTAGTTCGTGCTCTGCATGAAGGCACTCGGACTTCAGTGAAAGTTTATTAAAGTTTTACGTCTTAATCCTTGTCTTCGCTTCCTTCATGCTAGGAAACATCTAGGCTCTCTGTTGCAGCTAAGAGTCAACGACTAGAAAAATTCATTTAGGTCGTATTTGTAATTAATAATTGGGAAACTGTTATACAACCATTTTGTATTTTTGAAGGACGATAACTGGTTTTTCACCATGTCAATATGCAAAGAACACTAGAATATTCCGACCTGTCAATCTACTTCAGGAATCCTTATACTATAGGGCGGTAAAGTACTCTGTAAGAATGTTAGATTGTTCTAAAGGGAAGAGCGAAACGAGAAATTTCTAAACAACTTTGGGAAATACTAATATTGCAGCTGAAGTCTGCTCCTCTCACGTCTTTGCTCAGGATCACTGGATAATCGAAAAGATTACAAGATGTAGAGCAAAGGAAGGTGGGTGGCAGAAGTGATTTCAGATTACGCTTAAAATATGCTATGCTATCTGCCAGATATATCTTTCATGTAACACTTCGATATATTCGATTTATGCTAGCAAGTCCAATGTCACAATATACCCGCTTTTCAGAAGTGCTTTTCTGGTACTACTAGGAAGGTTGAACAAATTATTGGTATGGTGGCACAGGTTCTGTGCTTTTTCTTTGATTTCTTCATTACCCTGTAATTTTTTTGCAGGCCGTACATAACGTAACGAAGGAATGCCTCTCGCTGAATTGTGTTAAACACTCAACAGCAGAATTGTAAGAATAGTACAGCAAATAGCAGTAATATTTTTGCCTGGTACTTCGAAAGAAAATGTACAACATTAGTATTTAAGATAGGTACATCAACACTAAAAACTTGATGTGCAGTAATAATGTGAACCTTTATAGTTCATAAACTTACATGAAATGTTCACAATTAAGGTTTTTAATTCATTACAGTATTATTTAAAAAAAAGGGGTGCAGATATGACGAAAAATTCGATGAGTTATTCAATACTTTTCAGGTGACCAGAGATCTTCAACGTATTACTGTCGGCCCATGTTCCGATTTATCGGTCGCTGCTGGCACTAGCTGTAACTTTGACACCGTAACTAAAGGCGATAGCTTTCAGTCATACGCATGTGATAATTTCAACTCTGCTGTATCGTGTAAGATTGCCTGTCTGTGAAGGTTTGTTTCTTTTCTTCCAGATGTGATGACCGTTGTCGCAGAGAGACAATTGGCTCATTCTGGCAGATCCCGTCTTGCGTCTGACACAAAAAGCCAGCCAGTGTGTAAAGCAGGTTCTCGTGTAGCGAAACTATCTGCGTCGCAGCAACAGTTACATAGAAACAGCTAAAGACTGGACCCATATTCCAGCTTTGACGACAATTATTTGCAACTTTATCAAAATAAATTTATTCTGCATCTAACAAAAAATTTATTTCTCTTATTACATAACATTTAGCAATAATAACATCGTATGTATCAAATGTTGTAAACAATGTTTCCACTATCAGGCATCGTTACGTTAAAAAAAATTTCCCATCAGCAAACTGGTGGGAAATATTGTTTTGTAGATAGAAATTTAAATATTATCTGTTCTCGCTTGCTATTTTGGGAGTGCAAACAGACTGTAGATATAAAATACAGACTTTCTGTAGGAAGGAAGTCTAATCTGAAAAGGAGGACATTTTAACAGCTGACATAAATTTAAGCGTTTTCTAAAGGGGAATTTTGCATGTTGGTGACACTTGGACGATAAAAACAAGAGATAAAAAGACAACAAAGAGTTCGAAATGTGAGGAAAGAGACAAATTACGCATAATTATTGCAACCTGTAACCGTTTGAAACTTCTTAATGTGGTCACTCCTTGGTCTTCCTCTCCAATTTTTCTCCCACTCCCCACACTTTCTGCTAAATCTACGGAGCAAGAACCAACTCGTTTTGCTAACTTATTTATTAAGGAAACTGCAGTAAGTCACCAACAGTAACACATTCTTCAAAACCAACACAACAATAAGAGTCCCTTCTGCGGATCAAGCAAATAACAACTAAATTCTACAGTCAGAGTTCCCTTAGACTCTATATCCGCACAACTGTTCCAGGTCGAAATCGGCTGTTAGTAGCTGGTAGTTAGCGAGCTAGTGTAACACGACGAAAGACATAACGGTTGCGGAAGAGAGGATGGTCGAGGTGGCACACCGCTGTATCGGCCGATCATCTCCACACTCGGCGAGTCGAGAACTGGTCACTCAACGGCCGGTCTCCGGCTTATCTAGCGCCGGGCGGATGGATATTTCCGGGACTATTTGCACACACTTGATCACCAGAAAATAGTTAGTTGATCGTCGCGACCCCTTCCTCTACTGCTGGTTGATTCCCTCTGATGGACGTTGACCGTGTTTGTTATCAACCGTGGTGTTTGCTGGTAAACACTCTGCGTCATCCAGACTTCGAGGCGGAGTCAGCAACCCGCATCGCTGGTCTCTCTGCTGAGTTGCCTGCTGCAGTTACGTTTCCTTTATAGACAACAAGCTGAGTACCCTTCGTTCAACCTCAAGCATACTTATTGCAATCTTCTATTGGTTCATCTGCTTCTTCTCTCCATCTCCCACACTCTCTCTGACCATCTCCTGCTCTCTGTCCACCTCCTCCATGCCCCACTCTCTGTCCACCTCCCCTTGCCCCTCTTTCTGCACATCTTCTTTTCCTCCCTCTGTCCATCTGCTCCTTTCCCCTGTATCCCTCTCCTTCTCCTCTCTCTAAATTTATTTCCTTCAGTCTCTCTGTCTCTTTCTCACCCCCTTTAAGACCATTCCTTCTTCCCTCTCTCTCTGTTCATCTGCTCCTCTTCCCTTTCTCTGTTCATTTTCTAGTACCCCTCTCTTCATCACTCTTCATCTGCTCCTCTTTCCTCCCTCTGTCCATCTCCTCCTCTCTCTCTCTGACCATCTCATCCTTTTCCATTTCTGTACATTTACCCTCCCCCTCTCTCTGACCATCTCCTCCTTTCCACTCTCTGACTGTCCATTTCCTTCTTCACATTCCCTCTCCACCTTATCAATTCCACACCAATAGGTTGTTGCTGATTCTTACCCCCACAGTATTTAATATGTTTTCCAAGTTTCGTTGAAATCTGTGCAGGCGTTTGGGAGGAGCTTTATACACCTGATTTTGCCCAAGTTCGAAAATGTGACATATTTAATATGTATTTCACATATTTCACCTATACCTCAAGCGACTTTCACTCTTCACTTTCGTTTTCATGCAGCTCAATGTTTATGACGTCACATCTGTTGAAATATGTGTCATACAGTAATATATTTTTGCAAGTATGTTCAGGGACATGTGTGAATACTGTCTGCAAAATGTGTTCCAAATAGATGTAGTAGTAAAAAAGTAATAAAATTACAGGTCATGCCCGATGCGGCAGTTTTGCTACATGAACAGCGAAAATGTAGTAAGCGTTAACCTTTCCTCCTTCATCATTTTGTGGGGGTGTCAGTGAGTAAAAGTCTCGCAAATGTTTGAAATAATGTTTAATGGTTATTGCAAGCCAGTAAGTGCTCTCATTCTCCACTGCTATATGAATACAGCCTGACTATTTGTGCATTGTAAGCTATGACACTATTTCACCCCCATAACATCCCTTTGGGAGGTAGGTGGTTCTTACCACCGCAGTGGTTCTCTCCAGGCAGTAAGTGATATGCTTGAAATAGATACAGTGGTCTAGGAGAAGATACAGAACACACACACACACACACACACACACACACACACACACACATATATATATATATATATATATATATATATATATATATATATATATATATACTTTTATAATATGTATTTACAGGACTATGCGTTGACGGCTCAAGATGTGTTCTGTGAAATGAAAGCTTGTTTTAGTCACGTTGTGCCACGAATTCTTTTATCTCTCCGATTTCGTTAGCTATCTGATCTACTAACTGGTCTAATCCAACATCACTTGACACACCAGATATTTTTCAAGCACTAATGTGTGTGTGTGTGTGTGTGTGTGTGGATGAGTGGGTGGGTGTTTTATTAAACTGCTATTGTGTAGCGGTACATACTTGTAGCAGTCCAATTACATTTGCTCTTGCACTTTTATCCTACATCTCGCTGTTCTTCGGGGATTATTTCTAAGTTCTGTATCCGATCTGTTTGTTGACAATGTATGTTCTTTGTTTAGTCTAATTCTTTGAGGTTATTGTATTGATATGTCGTCTCAAATTCTGTGTTTCTTAATGAGCAAACTCTTACGCAAGAGTGAAAAGTGGATATAATTTGTAGTTGTTTCCATTTTCCTGTTTATGGTGAGTGCAGTGAACTTACCTCCCCTGGGAGGACGTTTGCTTCTCCTCAGGCCAGTTGCCAATCGGTTCCATTACTTACAGGATTTAGATTTTTGCTCTAGAAATGACGCCGACTGGGAAAATATGTAGCAGAAGTGAAGGGAGCACAAGGATAGAAGGTTCTACAGACCAGCACGATAAGTAGACAGATGAAAAACCCTGTTGTATTCTTCAATAAGTAATGAGACTGAACCTACGATTTCATATGAATCGATTAACAGGAAAATAATCACAAATGGAAAACAGAATCTGTTCTTCCCAGAAGCCAGATAGTTAAATCAACAGTCATTCTTTCTGATCACAGCAAGTCTCTGACATGAAAAACTGTGGAACGCAGTGAAAGTCTACATGACAGCTCTCTGTCTGGACAGCACGTTCGTTACAGATGCCATTTTGAAGGCCACCTATCGGAACCTCATGAAACTATTGGGGCTGAAGAGGGAATATTCCTCTATGGCCCACAAGAAACATCCGAAATTTCCGTCAAAAAAAAAAAAAGTGTTGCTTTACTTGTTGAACGCCACTCGTATTCCGAAAATCATGGTTTAATGCACAGAGGAACACCTCTGCTAGCTAATACTTGTTAAATGTCTACTTTACTAATGGCCCATCATGTTTGTCCTTCTCAGGATGACTACTCACCACCAAGATCTAACGCGAACGAAGAGCAGACACAGAGCATGACGTGGAGCGTTAGAGCCACACATACGTGTCTTTTCTCTATATAATCCTGTTATGCTAAAGCAAACGAACAGTCATTAGCACTGCCGACTGGACAAAACAACCTCACAGTAACTGACTGGTCCTGCGATACTACCATAGTTGTCTGTAATCAGACTGTAGTAAGACGAATGTTATTTTGTCATTGCTAACACAACCTCATAGGATTCGCTACGAACATGTGTATTGATTTTCAGAAACATAACTTTAGCCTAAATACCAGTTATTACAGGAGATGAAGATAACAATTGACGGTGTAATACACATAACATTCAGCGAAGTTGAAGCTATCCCATCACCGGAGAGACTAAAGCTGAACACTGTTTACATTAACGATGTTGCTGTGGGGAAAAAAGAGAATCAAATATGGAAATATTTCTGTGTCACTCCTTCTTTGGGGCTGACGTCTTTTATTTGAGGTAGCCACTTTTAGGATTTTAAAGCAGTTGATAAGGGATAATGCAAACCTTATTATAGCTTTCAAACAATACAGAATGAATTCAAAACACATTTATCAAGTACAGGTAGAAACTGACATGACAGTCAACGAATTTAACATCATACTGTATGTGGTGATTATTGGAATCACATGCTGTATTGGTTTCTGGTTATTGACAAAACAACGATGTTACATGATAGGTGATATCCCAGGAATTATTTTTAAAACGAGAAGATATCAATACCTAACTCTGTCCGTATGTTGCATACCATAGACCTTCATCTACACTCCTGGAAATGGAAAAAAGAACACATTGACACCGGTGAGTCAGACCCACCATACTTGCTCCGGACACTGCGAGAGGGCTGTACAAGCAATGATCACACGCACGGCACAGCGGACACACCAGGAACCGCGGTGTTGGCCGTCGAATGGCGCTAACTGCGCAGCATTTGTGCACCGCCGCCGTCAGTGTCAGCCAGTTTGCCGTGGCATACGGAGCTCCATCGCAGTCTTTAACACTGGTAGCATGCCGCGACAGCGTGGACGTGAACCGTATGTGCAGTTGACGGACTTTGAGCGAGGGCGTATAGTGGGCATGCGGGAGGCCGGGTGGACGTACCGCCGAATTGCTCAACACGTGGGGCGTGAGATCTCCACAGTACATCGATGTTGTCGCCAGTGGTCGGCGGAAGGTGCACGTGCCCGTCGACCTGGGACCGGACCGCAGCGACGCACGGATGCACGCCAAGACCGTAGGATCCTACGCAGTGCCGTAGGGGACCGCACCGCCACTTCCCAGCAAATTAGGGACACTGTTGCTCCTGGGGTATGGGCGAGGACCATTCGCAACCGTCTCCATGAAGCTGGGCTACGGTCCCGCACACCGTTAGGCCGTCTTCCGCTCACGCCCCAACATCGTGCAGCCCGCCTCCAGTAGTGTCGCGACAGGCGTGAATGGAGGGACGAATGGAGACGTGTCGTCTTCAGCGATGAGAGTCGCTTCTGCCTTGGTGCCAATGATGGTCGTATGCGTGTTTGGCGCCGTGCAGGTGAGCGCCACAATCAGGACTGCATACGACGAGGCACACAGGGCCAACACCCGGCATCATGGTGTGGGGAGCGATCTCCTACACTGGCCGTACACCACTGGTGATCGTCGAGGGGACACTGAATAGTGCACGGTACATCCAAACCGTCATCGAACCCATCGTTCTACCATTCCTAGACCGGCAAGGGAACTTGCTGTTCCAACAGGACAATGCACGTCCGCATGTATCCCGTGCCACCCAACGTGCTCTAGAAGGTGTAAGTCAACTACCCTGGCCAGCAAGATCTCCGGATCTGTCCCCCATTGAGCATGTTTGGGACTGGATGAAGCGTCGTCTCACGCGGTCTGCACGTCCAGCACGAACGCTGGTCCTACTGAGGCGCCAGGTGGAAATGGCATGGCAAGCCGTTCCACAGGACTACATCCAGCATCTCTACGATCGTCTCCATGGGAGAATAGCAGCCTGCATTGCTGCGAAAGGTGGATATACACTGTACTAGTGCCGACATTGTGCATGCTCTGTTGCCTGTGTCTATGTGCCTGTGGTTCTGTCAGTGTGATCATGTGATCTATCTGACCCCAGGAATGTGTCTATAAAGTTTCCCCTTCCTGGGACAATGAATTCACGGTGTTCTTATTTCAATTTCCAGGAGTGTATATATCAAGATAAGGTGAAGAGTTAATTGTATCATTATCCTTTAAGCTGTGGAAAAATTTTCATGCATACCATTCATTCATTCTAAGGAGGTGATTCACAAACAAACATAATTTCTATGTTGATGCAAAAATTGAATCTACCAACAAAACTTTTTAACGTCATTCTATGGAAATGCAAACGATGAGTGATTGTACTGAACATCAAAATCTGATTATTAAAACCATCAATGAACTCCCAAAACCCCTTTCATGAGAGCTGCTACGTTGATTTATAACAATGAAAAATGTAATGCAGAAGTTCAAACAATTAAAGCTCTCAATGAAAATCATAAATACCACAATACAGAAATTTAAACAAACAATGAACTTATCAGCACCTATTCAAGCTTGCTACCATTGATCACTGAAAGACTGCTGCTCATTACACAGTTAATGAAGAACAAGAGAACACAAGAATGCCTAAAAAATTGCATCCAATTATCGCTATAAGCAACTAAAAGTATCCTGAAGCAGAAAGACATAAGAAGAAGAGAACTGATTAAAGCACGTTGGCATCTAGCATTACTTGACATGTTGGGTGAAATTATCTCATCCCTAATTCCAGTACTGCCAAAATTTCCACCTATTGGATCGTTAGCAAGAGGAGCATCAGAGAATAGAGAAAAATACAGCAAACTTGGACAGCTACCAGCAAGGAAAAATATAAAAGCTACTCAAACTGCACAATATATATCATTGTATACACACATACAACATACACAGTTCATATGCACACGTAGTGTACAATCATTTCAGACACATACAGAGTACACAGCTCAAGCGAAAAAACTACAAAGAACGAAACTCGTCTAGCTCGAAGGGGGAAACCAGATGGCACTATGGTTGGCCCGCTAGATGGCGCTGCCATAGGTCAAAAGGATATCAATTGCGTTTTTTTTTTTAAAAATAGGAACCCCCATTTTTATTACATATTCGTGTAGTACATAAAGAAATATGAATGTTTTAGTTGGACCACTCTTCTCTGCGTGATAGCAATGGAAATACCATTGACGACAGTGCTGCCAAAGCAGAGTTACTAAACACGCCCTTCCGAAATTCCTTCACCAAAGAAGACGAAGTAAATATTCCAGAATTCGAATCAAGAACAGCTACCATCATGAGTAACATAGAAGTAGATATCCTTGGACTAGTGAAGCAACTTAAATCACTTAACAAAGCAAATCTTCCGGTCCAGAGTGTGTACCAGTTGGGTTCCTTTCAGAGTATGCTGATATAACAGCACCATACTTAACAATCATATACTACCGTTCGCTCGTCGAAAGATCCGTACCCAAAGACAGTAAAGCTGCACAGGTCTCACCACTATTCAAGAAAGGTAGTAGGAGTAATTCACCAAGTTACAGGCCCATGTCATTAACGCAACGCCGATATGCAGCAGGATTCTGGAACATATACTGTGTTCGAAGATTATGAATTACCCCGAAGAGAACGGTCTATTGACACATGGTCAACCCGCATTTAGAAAACATCGTTCTTGTGAAACACAATTAGCTCATTAGTGACATGAAGTGTTGAGAGCTATTGACAAGGGATTTCAAATTTACTCCGTATTTCTAGATTTCCAGAAGGCTTTTAATACTTTATCACACAAGCAGCTTGTAGTGAAATTGCGTGCTTATGGAATATCGTCTCAGTTACGTGACTTCTGAAAGGAATCTAACTGGTACACACTCTGGACCTTTGTCCAAATGTCTCTTTAATTTTCCTGTAAGCAGTATCCCTCTTACCCCTAATGAGATAAGCCTCTACATCCTTACATTTCTCCTCTAGCCATCCCTGCTTAGCCATTTTGCAGTTCCTGTCGATCTCATTTTTGAGACGTTTGTATTCCTTTTTGCCTGCTTCATTTACTGCATTTTTATATTTTCTCCTTTCATCAATTAAATTCAATATTTCTTCTGTTACCCAAGGGTTTCTACTAGCCCTCGTCTTTCTACCTATTTGATCCTCTGCTGCCTTCACTATTTCATCCCTCAAAGCTACCCATTCTTCTTCTACTGTATTTCTTTCCCACATTACTGTCAATTGTTCCCTTATGCTCTCCCTGAAACTCTGTACAACCTCTGGTTCCCTCAGTTTATCCAGGTCCCATCTCCTTAAATTCCCAACTTTTTGCAGTTTCTTCAGTTTTAATCTACAGTTCATAACCAATAGATTGTGGTCAGAGTCCACATCTGCTCCTGGTTATGTCTTACAATTTAAAACCTGGTTCCAAAATCTCTGTCTTACCATTATATAATCTATCTGACACCTTTTAGTATTTCCTTATCTATGTAAACGATTTAGGGGACAATATGAGCAGCTGTCTTAGGATGTTTGCAGGTGATGCTGTCGTTTATGGACTAGTAAAGTCATCAGAAGATCAAAACAAACTGCAAACGATTTAGAAAAGTATCTGTAATACTGCTGCACTGTGTGGGATCCTTACCGGATAGGATTGATGGAGTACATAGAGAAACTTCAAAGAAGGACAGCACGTTTTGCATTGTCGCGAAATATGTGAGGGTGTGTCACTGAAATGATGCAGGACTTGGGGTGGACGTCATTAAAACAAAGGCGTTTTTGTTGCGACGGAATCATCTCGCGAAATTTCAATCACCAACTGTCTCCTTCGAATGCGAAAATATTTTGTTGACGTCGATCTACATAGGCAGGAACGATCATCATAATAAAATAAGGGAAATCAGAGCTCGCACTAGGTGTTCGTGTTTTACGCGCTATACGAGATTGGAACAGTTGACAATTATTGTGAAGGTGGTTCGATGAACCCTCTGCCAGCCACTTAAATGAGATTTGCAGAGTATCCATGTAGATGTAGATGTAGAGGTACTTGGCTACTTCATTCATGTGCTTCACTTGATTTCTGAGAATATTCGCAGTAAAAGGTTTCTGAATTTCTGTGAGGTGTTCGATACAATCACCTGACGCAAACTTCTCGCAGACTGAATTTCGTTGATCGACTGATATTCCGTAGGACACTGTGTATGACTTTAATTTACATTTTCAGTATTTGCATCCATGTAAAGATGAATGTTCTACGAAAACTTCCCCTTCCTTTCAGCCTGCACACTTGACTTATGTGCGATTTGGTCCACGAAGTTATTGTGGCATCGATAGTTCGATGCCACAGCGGAGGTTGGCACTACGAGAGCGGAATTTCTTCGCCGACCACAGCGCCCTCTAACCGACGCTGTGCAGCTCTAGGAGCACCGCTCCACTTTCGCCCAGTTCATGAAGAACAGACGGCCGAGAACCATCGCTTTAGCTTAGCATGCTATTGAGACTTTCTTATCTGGACTTTGGCTGCGCACCTACATGCTCATCACCTAAAGTTATGTAATATGTTTGCATATGTTTATATATAGTAAAACCACTTTTACTTTACTTGCAATACCGAAAGCTTTACCTCACCTGCTCCGACTCGCTTCCTTTCATTTGGCCTTTTTGACAGATTTCAGGAACAGGCACACGCGCCGCCTTCCAGGCGGGATACAAAAGTTACGGATATCGATCTACTTATCTGTGTCATTACTATTTATAGTAAGTTAAGAGAAATGCAAGGAAGTTTTTCTATATTTTTTATCAATAACCAGAAATTTGTACTGTGTGCGATTCCAGTAATCTCAATACTGGCCATTAAAATTGCTACACCAAGAAGAAATGCAGATGATAAACGGGTATTCATTGGACGAATATATTATACTAGAACTGACATGTGATTACATTTTCACGCAATTTGGGTGCATAGATCCTGAGAAATCAGTACCCAGAACAACCACCTATGGCCGTAACAACGGCCGTGATACGCCTGGGCATTGAGTCAAACAGAGCTTGGATGGCGTGTACAGATACTGCCCATGCAGCTTCAACACGATACCACAGTTCATCAAGAGTAGTGACTGGCGTATTGTGACGAGACAGTTGCTCGGCCACCATTGACCAGTCGTTTTCGATTGGTGAGAGATCTGGAGAATGTGCTGGCCAGGGCAACAATAGAACATTTTCTGTATCCAGAAAGGCCCGTACAGGACCTGCAACATGCGGTCGTGCATTATCCTGCTGATATGTAAGGCTTAGCAGGGATCGAATGAAGGGTAGGGCCATGGGTCGTAACACATCTGAAATGTAACGTCCACTGTTCAAAGTGCCGTCAATGCGAACAAGAGGTGACCGAGACGTGTAACCAATGGCACCCAATACCATCACGCCGGGTGATACGCCAGTATGGCGATGACGAATACACGCTTCCAATGTGCGTTCACAGCGATGCCGCCAAACACGGATGCGACCATCATTATGTTCTAAACAGAACCTGGATTCATCCGAAAAAATGACGTTTTGCCATTCGTGAACCCAGGGTCGTCGTTGAGTACACCATCGTAGGCGCTCCTGTCTGTGATGCAGCGTCAAGGGTAACCGCAGCTATGGTCTCCGAGCTGATAGTCCATGCTGCCGCAAACGTCGTCGAACTGTTCGTGCAGATGGTTGTTGTCTTGCAAACGTCTTCGTCTGTTGACTCAGGGATTGAGACGTGGCTGCACGATCCGTTCCAGCCATGCGGATAAGATGCCTGTCATCTTGACTACTAGCGATACGAGGCCGTTGGGATCCAGCACGGCGTTCCGTAGTACCCTCCTGAACCCACCGATTCCATATTCTGCTAACAGTCATTGTATCTCGACCAACGCGAGCAGCAATGTCGCGATACGATAAACCACAATCGCAATAGGCTACAATCCGACCGTTATCAAAGACGGAAACTTGATGGTACGCATTTCTCCTCCTTACGCGAGGCATCACAACAACGTTTCACCAGGCAACGCCGGTCAACTGCTGTTTGTGTCCGAGAAATCGGTTGAAACTTTCCTCATGTCAGCACGTTGTAGGTGTCGCCACCGGCGCCAACCTTGTGTGAATGCTCTGAAAAGCTAATCATTTGTATATCACAACTTCTTCTTCCTGTCGGTTAAATTTCGCGTCTGTAGCATGTCACCTTCGTGGTGTAGCAATTTTAATGGCCAGTAGTGTATATTAATATTTCTCGCCCAATTACAAATGAAAAGATACGAAATTTTTTGTTGGACATCCTAGAATATTCTCGCTTCAGCCTCCACAGTTTCACGAAGTTCCGATAGGTGGCGGCCCTATAAGTTGCCTTCAAAATGGGACCTGTAACGGAGATGCGTTCCAAGCAGACAGCTATCATTGAGTTTCTCTTTGCGGAAAACCAGAGATGCGGAGATATACGCAGGCACTTGCACTCCGTGGTGATCTAGCAGTGAACAAAAGCGTGGTAACTTGTTGGGAGAGGCGTCTATCATCATTAATGGCTCAATTATAGATCTCAGGACTCGTAATAATACAGTTTTCTTCACAAAATATATTTCGTTCAATTAAATATGTATATTTAAAGCTGTAGAAAGTTGCACAATGAAAGAAAATTAACTTTTAGTAACATATTACACACTTTGTTTATGATATCCTTCAGGTCACACATTTTTAAAGCTTAAAAATGCTTTAAATATATACGGTCACTGTCAATCCCTATTGAGCAAGTAAGCATTGCAAAAATTGTTTGATTTCAAAACTTACACTGAAACGCCAAAGAAACTGGTATGCGTATGAGTATTCTAATACAGAGATATGTTGACAGGCAGAATACGGCGCTGAGGTCGGCAACACCTATATAAGACAAGTTTCCGGCGCAGTTGTCAGATCGGTTACTGCTGCTACAGTGGCAAGCTATCAAGATTTAAGTGAGTTTGAACGAGGCGTTACAGTCGGAGCACGAGCGATGGGCTACAGCGCCTCCGAGGTAGCGATGAAGTGGGGATTTTCTCGTACGACCATTTTACGAGTGTACCGTGAATATCAGGAATCCGGTAAAACATCAAATCTCCGACATAGTTGCGTCCGGAAAAAGTTCCTGCAGAACGACGACTGAAGAGAATTTTTCAACGTGTCAGAAGTGCAACCTTTCTCCAAATTGCTGCAGATTTCAATGCTAGGCCATCAAAAAGAGTCAGCGTGCGAACCATAGAACGAAACATCATCGATATGAGCTTCCGGATAAGAAGGCCCACTCGTGTACCCTTGATGACTGCACGACACAAAGCTTTACACCTCGCCTGGGACCGTCAACACCGACATTTGACTGTTGACGACTGGAAACATGATGCCTGGTCGGACGAGTCTCGTTTCAAATTGTATCGAGCGGATGGACGTATATGGATATGAACCATGCATGTCAGTATGGGACTGTTCTAGCTGGTATAGGCTCCATTATGGTATGGGGCGTCTGCAGTTGGAGTGATATGGGACCCCTGATACATCCAGATACGATTCTGACGGGAGACACGTACGTAGGTTCAAAATGGTTCAAATGGCTCTGAGCACTATGGGACTTAACTTCTGAGGTCATCAGTCCCCTAGAACTTAGAGCTACTAAAACCTAACTAACCTAAGGACATCACACACAACCATGCCCGAGGCAGGATTCGAACCTGCGATCGTAGCGGTCGCGCGTTTCCAGACTGTAGCGCCTTGAACAGCTGGGCCACCCCAGCCGGCCACGTACGTAGGCATCCTGTCTGATTACATTCATCCATTCATGTCCATTGTGCATTTTGACGGACTTAGGCAATTTCAGCAGGACAATGCGACACGCCACATGTCCAGGTTGCTACAGGGTGGCGCATTTATGGACATCTCTGCTTCTAGCGGGGCCCTACACTATATTGGGCAGGTATATCACTTTCTGCGGCTCTTCAGTGTATACCGGGGAGGAGCGTTCCATTCTTCTCCTTTTTTGGTCTTAGGTAGCATTACAGGACCAGTTCGTTACTATGTCCTTGTGATAGGGGTGTTTCGTCCACACAGCCATGGTGAACAACATGACTAACATGAAGGAAATAGGAAATAGGGAAATAAAGAACTTGTCTCTCTTAAAATTTTTTGTTTATGAACTTTTACATATTGTTGGCTATATGTATACAGGGTGGTCCATTGATAGTGACCGGGCCAAATATCTCACGAAATAAGAATCAAACGAAAAAACTACAAAGAACGAAACTCGTCTAGCTTGAAGGGGGAAACCAGATGGTACTATGGTTGGCCCGCTAGATGGCACTGCCATAGATCAAACGGATATCAACTGCGTTTTTTTTAAAATAGGGACCAAAATTTTTTGTTACATATTCGTGTAGTACGAAAAGAAATATGAATGTTTTAGTTGGACCACTTTTTTCGGTTTGTAATAGATGGCGCTGTAATAGTCACAAACGTATAAGTGCGTGGTATCACGTAACATTCCGACAGTGCAGACGGTATATTTTCCATCGTGATGCATTACCAGTGTTAAAATTCACCGTTTACCAATTGCAGAAATGGTCGATATCTTGTTGATATATGGCTATTGTGATCAAAATGCCCAACGGGCGTGTGCTATGTACGCTGCTCGGTATCCTGGACGACATCATCCAAGTTTTCGGACCGTTCGCCGGATAGTTACGTTATTTAAGGAAACAGGAAGTGTTCAGCCACATGTGAAACGTCAGCTACGACCTGCAACAAATGATGATGTGCAAATAGGTGTTTTAGCTGCTGTCGCGGCTAATCCGCACATCAGTAGCAGACAAATTGCGCGAGAATCGGCAATCTCAAAAACGTCGGTGTTGAGAATACTACGTCAACATCGATTGCACCCGTACCATATTTGTATGCAGCAGGAACTGCATGGCGACGACTTTGAACGTCGTGTACAGTTCTGCAACTGGGCACAAGAGAAATTACGGGACGATGACAGACTTTTTGCACGTGTTCTATTTAGTGACGAAGCGTCATTCACAACAGCGGTAACGTAAGCCGCTATAATATGCACTATTGGGCAACGGAAAACCCACGATAGCTGCGACAAGTGGAACATCAGCGACCTTGGCGGGTTAATGTATGGTGCGGCATTATGGGAGGAAGGATAATTGGCCCCCATTTTATCGATGGCAATCTAAATGGTGCAATGTACGCTGATTTCCTACGTAATGTTCTACCGATGCTACTACAAGATGTTTCACTGCATGACAGAATGGCGATGTAGTTCCAACATGATGGATGTCCGGCACATTGCTCGCGTGTGGTTGAAGCGGTATTGAATAGCATATTTCGTGACAGGTGGATTGGTCGTCGAAGCACCATACCATGGTCCGCACGTTCACCGGATCTCACGTCCCCGGTTTTCTTTCTGTGGGGAAAGTTGAAGGATATTTGCTATCGTGATTCATCGACAACGCCTGACAACATGCGTCAGCGCATTGTCAATGCATGTGCAAACATTACGGAAGGCAAACCACTCGCTGTTGAGAGGAATGTCGTTACACGTATTGCCAAATGCATAGAGGTTGACGGTCATCATTTTGAGCATTTATTGCATTAATGTGGTATTTACAGGTAACCACGCTGTAACAGCATGCGTTCTCATAAATGATAAGCTCACAAAGGTACATGTATCACATTGGAACAACCGAAATAAAATGTAGACGTACCTACGTTCTGTATTTTAATTTGAAAAACCTACCTGTTACCAAACGTTGGTCTAAAATTTTGACCCATATGTTTGTGACTATTACAGCGCCATCTATCACAACGCGAAAAAAGTGGTTAAAGCATTCATATTTCTTTACGTTCTACACGAATATGTAATAAAAAATGGAGGTTCCTATTTAAAAAACGCAGTTGATGTTCTTGTGACCTATGGCAGCGCCATCTAGTGGGCTAACCATAGCGCCATCTGGTTTCCCCCTTCAAACTAGATGAGTTTCGTTCTTTGTAGTTTTTTCGTTTGACGCTTGTATGCTTGAATAAAAGCATGGTTGTGGGCCTACACGTGGATGGCTGATTCATACATATTTGCATACAATGGTATCCTGCAAAGATAATGAAGTGGAGCAATGACTTCTTTCGATGGATGCTGAGATCTGAGTGCTAACACCATCAGCTTGTTCCACATTCCGTCGTAGTTTCTGTACACATCCAGTTGTCAGCTGAGTCATTTGTCTAGTGCGGCGAAGTTCAGACCATGGCTCGTGGGCAATATGCAGCCTACTGTTGATGTGATGGCGGCCCACCCTTCTGCTTTCATTCCTGTAATTTGTTTACTCATCTTTTATTCCCTCCTGAAAAGGTGCTCATAGGCCTTGTAGAATTTTGTTCTTTTGTGACCAGTCTGTCTAAAACTGCGATAGGGAATTCCAATTGAGAATAATAAGTTGTCTTATGGCAAGTTATTTTTAAACTTGTGGCCATTAGGCAATCACAGTGCGAGACTTGCATCCTGCAGTATTAGCAAGTTTGTACACACTTGGCCAAGAGCATGCACTATCACATAACTAAAGTACAAGAAGTTTTTGAAGTACACTTTTGCAGATGAGTGCACTCTCTCTCATATAAAAATTTAACTGTTCATGTCAAGTTGTTGCAGAAGTCATCATATAACTGCCTAATATCACTGAGGAAGCTTGATAACTTCCATTGAACATGGTAACAATTTATATTGAAGCATTATGTTTTTCAACCCACTCATCCAGGGAAAATAATGCTTTTGTATCACTATATTGAGGATTTTTAAAAGCCAGTACTGGGTAGCACTCGTGACCCAACATCATTCTGACGCTGATATGTTTACTATAACTGTTGTTTAAAGTATATGTTGTGTTAAGTAACATGACTTTCACATAAGACGGCTCTTCCTCACCTGTATGGAGAAAGGTAAGGGATTTGCACATACATTTTTATCACCACATTCTACCACATTTACTAATTCTTAAATGAAACTGCATTGCTGCAACATGTTTTAACATGTTCACTCTTTGACAGCTCTTACTCGACTTGCATCGTGTTTTCTTCAACCTGTGAACGTAAGCTTCATGTTGCCATGTATCCAATTTAAAACATAAAGAATGTGTGTATCACGTTTGTTTCCAGGTATAAAACAATGTATGCATTGGGCTCTGCAGACAGTTCATTACTGTCACTCTTGCTGTTACATTTACTGTTGAAAATAAAAAGGTTATGATACTTGATGGTAAACCTGGTAAGTATAGAGCATTAGTATTTGTTTTGAATTTAAGTGAGGGCAGCGAAGGTATACTGCCAATTCCGAACACTGAAGCATCAGCCTGTACTTTGAACACAACCTTTAAATCACTGATAAAGGAGAGTGATGACTGCATGATGCTGATGTTTTCAAGAAATCTATGAAGTTCAGACTTTTGAGGATTCTTCAACTATTTATCCCTGAATACGTCTGCTGCTGGAGGACTACAGATCCATGTGAAGTAACAGGGAGGTGTCAATGCTTACTACGTCTTCTAATGGCATAAAGCGAAGATTGTGTGTACGATGATCCTTAGCATTTATAGGAAACTTACAGAAAATCATCGCTGTTTGAACACAATTAGCTATTATTTGTTTCCAAAACAATTGATACCATTGTTATGTGATACTGTAGACAGTTTTTGATGACTATCTCAAGTGTTTCAGAGTAATGTGCTTATTTTGATGCGTGAACCTCGTTACACGTTGAAAATAATTGAACTACGTCAAATGAAATCGTCATGACTCCTAAACGGCTTGCGTTAGGACGTTCAAACTGCACAGTTGGACGGGGGGCATCACGATAATTAGGATGTGCATGTGTACGGGCCTTGTTTCTGTCGGAAGTTTGTACGTGAAAATGTCTGAGGGTAAACAGCTTGTGAAGACCTACCATGCCAGCAATAACAGCCCAACTGCAGCTCAAAGGAAGTTTGCGACCGAGTTCAAGCTGGAGACGGCCGTCCAAGTGTGCTAACAATCAAGAGTTATATTCGCATGTTTTAAAGAATGGATAGTATTCGTGATGACAATGCTGGAAATGTTGGTCGTCCAAAAGAGTGAAAACGCCTGAAAACATCGAGGGGACTCGTGTTTCGAACCGGCCCCTGGAAATCGATCAGACGAGCTGCACAACAGGTGGGAAACAATTGGGAGATACTGCGACAAATTGTTGTTGAAGACCTGCATCTCTTCCCTTACAAAATTCAAACAAATCAGCCATTAAGCCCCAGGATCATAGAACAGCAGTTGTTTCCCCCCAACACTATTCTTCACAGAACTGACGAACAGGACTCTGATGTCAATATGATTTGATTTAGCGATGAAGCCCACTTTGATAGGGATGGGTTAGTCAATAAACAAAACTGGCGGTTTTGTGGGACTGAGAATCCGCATTTCGTGATCGAGAAGTCTCTTCACCCTCTATGGGTGACTGTTTGGTGTGCAGTGTCCAGTCACGGAATAATCAGTGCGATATTCCTTGACAGCACGGTGACTATTGAATGGTACATGAAGGTTTTGGAAGATGCTTTCATCCCCATTATCGGAAGTGACCCTGATTTCGACAAGATGTGGTTCATGCAAGACGGCGTTCGATCCCATCGAAGCAGGAGAGTGTTTGATGTACTGATAGAGCACTTTGGGGATCGCATTCTCAGGTCTGGGGTACCCAGAGGCCGCTGGCATGGACCTCGATTGGCTGCCATATTCTCCGGATCTGAACACAAGCGATTCATTTTTATGAGGCTATATGAAAGACAAAGTGTGCATCGATAACCCCAAAACAATTGCTGAGCTGAAAACATCCATGCAGGAGGTCATCGACAGCCTTGATGTTCCGACACTTCAGCGAGTCATGCAGAATTTCGCTATTCGTGTGGGCCACATCGTCACCAATGATGGCAGGCATGTCGAGGATTCCACAATCTAAATCCGAATATCTGTAGTGACATTTACATGTATACACGCCGTAGTTTGTAATTAATTATTTTCATATAGTTCAGCAATTGTCTCCCTGTATAAACATTACGATTTGAATGCACAATGTCAAATTGATTAACCTCCTCCTATTAAAATGTGCCTCGAGGGCTGCAAAAAGGAACAAATAAGATTACGTTTTCATATATACGTTTTTTTTCTTTTAAAAAGTTAGCTAGTCTAGTGGAGAGGGTGGTAATAATTTCCTTTTAGCTATCCTATTCATTGAGCTACAATGGCTACATATCTGTAACTGTAGGTAGTCTGTCTGAAGTGAAAGACAGTTCAGAGAGAAAATTATTCATTTATTTGCTTTTTTATTTTCAGCTAACATTACACTGTATGTGAATATGTACAAATATGCATGTGTTTATTTATCAAAAACAGGCAGTGGTGCTGCAGCATACATATTGTATACGAAAGCACAACACATATCGAAATTACTAGTGAAAATGTCATCTGAAGTTTTCTCATTAGTGAGCTTTATAAGCACATACCATACATTTCCAAAAAGTCCATACACAACTCCCACTCGCTGTGATGCGTATTCAAAGCCACGCTCAATGGCTTAGCTTGCAGGCATCAAGTTTTTGATTGCTAATTACTGAAAGTGAGTGCACTCTGCATTATTCTCATTGTTGTATACTTTAATTGTTTGTATATTGGTGATATCCCAGAAAAAGAGAATCTATTTGAGCACTAAACAGGGTAGTTACCTTCGCAAAATTCTCACATAATCGCTAACATTCATACGATGAAAGCACTACCTACATGCCGCTAAACTGAGGATTTTCAAGCATTACCAGGGTGTTCACCTTATAACTTGAGGACATGGCCACAACCACATGTTTCCTAAGAAAGATTTTATGTCACAGAAAATAACATCATGCTAGTAGATGAGGTATGCTGTTGTAAATGCCCAATGAGCAGTGTAGATATTGATCATAGTAGGAACTCAGGGAAGAGTTTTTTTACGTCCTGCTGATATGTCACAGGAATGCTGCTATCAATACTGCGGTGCAGACTCGAAGGAGCATGATAAATTATTTGGTGGAAAACTGAAATCCGAAAAATTAGGTATGCCATTGGTGGGCTGCTGCGGTGGCGTAGAAAGTGTAGATGTACATGGCTGCATGACCTGATCATATAAATCTGATAGGCCGCTGGTGCCAGTGGCAGCTGATGCTTGAACAGTTCTACATCCAGCTCCAACATGCCAGCTAGTGCTGCATCAGGGGGCTGTTGCGCTGTTGGAAAGAAGAAAAACGTAAGTATCTGTACATTCAGGTGGAATGAACAATGAGAGGAAATGTTTAATAATAGTAGCTATATTTGAGTATGACACTCGTATTCTTCAATTTATTTTTCCACGGAGTGGTATTTGATCTCTACCAGCATTTCATCTTGTTGAATCTTCCAGCACCGTATGTGTTGGTAAGTGGTAAGAGTAAGTTAATGCTCTGCTAACAACTATCTGATATCACAGCATGGCATTTTTCTGCTGCCATTTTTTCCACTATTGTGTTGTGACATCGTAGCCTGGCACCTTGGACACCGTATTGTGACATTGTAAACTTGTTCCACCAAGTTGGATGGAGATGTGGTGGAGGAAGGGGTGGCGTTGGCCAGATGGGGGTAGGGATGACCTTGAAAGTAACAGCTCATTTACCTAATCTTCCCATAAATTATGCCATTATATGCATGCACTTATTCGGATGAAAAGGGTGTCATGAAACTGCTGTACCTCTCCTGTGTTAAGCTCGCCCACAACTGTTCAAACTGGTCCTTCATACCATGATGGGACTGGGCTGGAGTTGTTATCTGAACTGGTTCCACACATGTTCTATTGGTGCAGATCTGAGGATTCTGCTGCCCACAAGAGCACCTCAACATCATGCATGCAGTTCATAGAGCAGAGTGCCATGTGGGGGCGAGCATTGTGCTACTGAAAAATAATACCACGGTGCTGTCACATGAGAGGTAACACATGAGGGCAGTGGATATAATTGCTGTCAGAGTTTTCTCAGTCACTACCAACCATGACCTGAAGGCATTCCCGATGGCTCTGCACACCATGATGCTAGGAATAAAGTCACTTTATCTCTCCAAAATATTGGAAGAATGGGATCTCTCCCCAGTCGCTGTCACACTGCCTAACGATGGTCATCCAGACGTGTGCAGCACTGCGATTCATCATTGAACCAAATGCTACGCCACTCATTAGTAGTCCATGCATCGCGATAATGGCAGCACTCCAAACGTAGTCGTTTGTGTTGTGATGTTATTGTGCAGCGTGTTTCTGGTATGGGAATTCCTTAGCCCAACTACTGCTAGTCTCTGATCAATGGTGCAAGATGATACAGAATGTTGGAAACAGTCCATTGCTTGTTCTCAGATGGGAGGCACAGATTAGAAGTGGCTATGACATGCTTGGTGCACCTTACGGGGTCCTCTCTCGTGGTGGTTGGACGTGGTCAGTGTGAACCTTGACGAGTATGCCTGGTCTCCTGTAGCCATGAAGTCCAGCATAGAGTACTGTCGCATCCGAAAGCCCATAAATCTAGGAGTTACTAGTCGCAAACTTTACCTCTTGACTGTAGGACAAAATACAAACAGCATTCATAAGAAAATATATCTCTTATGATGGGGAAGATGACACAAGGAATACATCAGTCAAGCAAATTTTACCTGTGTAGAATTAAAATGCAGTCTTTCTAAATAATAAGCCTTGAAATTAAAGTTGAAAATGACTTAGATGCTTATTGGTTTGTAGATATACTTCAAACTATTAATCCACTAATAACGCCTAAAAAACGTGGTTCTTTTAAAATATCGCTTTCAGTAGTGAGTGAATCCAAAATACCAAAATATTGAGCCCGTTTTCGATCAACTTCAGTTCAGAAAAATGACCTTTCTTCTACGCTGTTTGTGATTATTAGTGAAAGTTATAGTCTTAGAGCGACCTCGATATTAGGCAACTAGTCATTGACGTTTGGGGTAACCGGGTATGGAGGAAGTGACGTCTGGACGACGTCTGCTTTTCGTGAAATCTAACTTGTTTCAGGTTGCCAGAATTGCGTTAACCGTTCTCTGAGCTGTCTAAGTGGGTTTGCAAGCGCTTTTGCCTCGATGACGCAGGCAATTTTAACGTAGGGAACACTAAGTCCGAGAGGTAACTGTTGTGTTTATTAGTATCAGCTGTGCACTAAAAGTTCACTGGAATACAGTCGTACAAAATAATTACATATACATTCTTTACACAACACGGTATTAAAACTATGACTCTTTTTATTTTATATTTTTCGTGGTATAACCCACTTTGTTAAGGGAGACAGTAGGATGCAACATATATGGTCAGAGCGGCCCTGTGCTGCGCCATTCAATTTGCTGAAGCGCCACAGATTTGGATTTTGTCTGGGCAACCGATGCACTTAATTTGCAAGTAAGCCTCACCTTGCGTGTCGAATATTCAAACAAAGTTACAGGAATGCTGCTGGGTAAACGTCATCGACAATCGCCTATATTTCGACGGGTATTCCACTTCACTATTTTCAAGACTCAAAATACAAACAGTTGTAAAAGACATTACCCAGATGCGGGCCCGTAAGTTAATCAACAACTCACTTGGTATTTGTCAACAAAAAACCCTTCTCGACATCTAACTCTACATCTACGTGATTACTCTGCTATTCATAATAAAGTGCCTGCCAGAGGGTTCAGTGAACCACCTTCAAGCTGTCTCTCTACCGTTCCACTCTAGAACGGCACGCGGGAAAAGCGAGCACTTAAATTATTCTGTGCGAGCCCTGATTTCTCTTATTTTATCGTGATGACCATTTATCCCTATGTAGGTGGGTGTCAACTGAATGTTTCTGCAATCGGAGGAGAAAACTGGTGATTGAAATTTCATGAGAAGATCCCGTCGCAACGAAAAACGCCTTTGTTTTAATAATTGCCACTCCAATTCACGTATCATGTCTGTGACACTATCTCCCCTATTTCGCGATAGTAAAAAACAAGCTGCCGTTCTTTGTATTTTTTCGATGTCGTCCGTCAGTCCCACCTGATACGGATCCCACACCGCACAGCAATTCTCCAGAATAGGGCGGATAAGCGTGGTGTAAGCAGTCTCTTTAGTAGACCTGTTGCACCTTCTAAGTGTTCTTCCAATGAATCGAAGTCTTCGGTTTGCTCTATCCACAATATTATCTATGTGATCGTTCCAATTTAGGTTATTTGTAATTGTGATCCCTAAGTATTTAGCTGAATTTACAGTCTTCAGATTTGGGTGACTTATCGCGTAATCGAAATTTAGCTGATTTCTTTCAGTAGTCATGTGAATAACTTCACACTTTTATTTATTCAGGGTCAATTGCCACTTTTCGCACCATACAGATATCTTATCTAAATCATTTTGCAAGTTGTTTTGATCATCTGATGACTTTACAAGACGGTAAATGACAGCATCATCTGCAAACAATCTAAGACGACTACTCAGATTGTCTCCTTTTTCGTAATTTATAGATCAGGAACAACAGAGGGCCTATAACACTTCCTTGGGGAACGCCGGGTATTACTTCTGTTTTACTCGATGGCTTTCCGTCTACTGCTACGAACTGTGACCTTTCTGACAGGAAATCATGATTCCAGTCGCACAACTGAGGCGATACTCCGTAGGCACGTAGCTTGGTTAGAAGACGCTTGTGAGGAACGGTGTCGAAAGCCTTATGGAAATCTAAAAATATGGAATCAATTTGACGTCCCCTGTCGATAGAACTTATTACTTCATGAGTATAAAGAGCTAGTTGTGTTCCACAAGAACGATATTTTCTGAATCAGTGCTGACTATGTGATAATAAATCGTTTTCTTCGAGGTACTTCATAATGTTCGAATACAGTATATGTTCCAAAACCCTTCTGCAAATCGACGTTAGTGCTATAGGCCTGTAATTCAGCGGATTACTCCTACTTCCCTTTTTGGGTATTGGTCTGACTTGAGCAATTTTCCAGTCTTTAGGTACGGATCTATCTGTGAGCGAGTGGTTGTATATAATTGCTAAATATGGAGTTATTTTATGAGCATACTCTGAGAGGAACCTGACTTGTATACAATCTGGACCGGAGGCCTTACCTTTATTAAGTGATTTATGCTGCTTTGTTATGCCGAGGAGATCTACTTCTATGTTTCTCATCTTGGCAGTTGTTCTTTATTGGAATTCAGGAATATTTGCTTCGTCTTCTTTGGTGAAGGAGTTTCGGAAAACCGTGTTTAATAACTCTGCTTTAGTGGCACTGTCATCAGTGACTTCCCTCCGTTGTTAATGCGCAGTGAAGGTATTAATTGCGTCTTGCCACTGATGTGCTTTATAAATGACCAGAATCTCTTTGAGTTTTCTACCAGATTTCGAGACAGAATTTCGTTGTGGAAATTATAAAAGCGTCTCGCACTGAAGTACACGCCATATTTCGAACTTCTCTAAAAATTTGCCAATCTTGGGGATTTTTCGTTCTTTTAAGTTTAGCATGCTTTTTTCGTTGCTTCTGCAACAACGATCTGACCAGTTTTGTGTACCATGTGGGATCAGTACCATCACTTATTAATTTATGTGGTATATAGCTCTCAATTTCTGTCGATACTATCTCTTTGAAAACATTCCAGAACTTTTCTACACTTACATGATCAGATCGGAAGGAGTGAAGACTGTCTCTTAAAAAGGCGTTAAGAGCATTTTTATCAGCTTTTTTAAATAAATATACTTTGCGTTTCTTTTTGATGGTTGTAGGTGTTACGGTATTCAGCCTAGCAGCAACTGCCTTTTCGTCGCTAATCCCTGTGTTCGTCACAATACTCACTATTTGTCCAGGATTATTTGTTGCTAAAAGGCCAAGTATTCTTTCGCAACCAATATCGCTTCGAGTGGGCTCATGAACTAATTGTTCTAAATAATTTTCTGAGAAAGCATTCCGTATAATTTCGGATGACGTTTTATGCCTGCCGCCGGCTTTAAACGTATAATTTTTCCAGCATATCGAGGGTAGATTGAAGTCACCATCGACTATAATTGTATGAGCAGGGTACTTATTTGAAATAAGACTCACGTTTTCTTTGAACTGTTCAGCAAATATATCTTCTGAGTCCGGAGTCGGGAAAACGATCCAATTAATAGTTTAGTCCGATTGTCAGGTATAACCTCTACCCATACTCTTTCACACGAACTATCTCTTAATTTCGCTACTCGGCAAACTACCTCTGACACCGATAAATACTCTACTACCAACTGTATTTAATCTATCATTTCTGAACACTGCTAGATCGTTTGAAAAAATTTATGCTGAACTTATTTCCGGCTTTAGCCAGCTCTCTGTACCTACAACTATTTGAGCTTCAGTGCTTTCTATTAGGGCTTGGAGTTCTGGTTCGCTCACAACACAGCTACGGCAATTTACAACTACAATACCAATCGTTTCTACAACTACCTTACTGCTTTTTACTTGCCCACTTTTAAACGGACGCCGCTTCTGTGGTTCCCTAAGACCCTCTAACCTAAGAAAACCCCGGTCCCTTCCACACCCCCCCTTCTACCCGTGTAGCTGCCTCCTGTGTGTAGTGGACTCCTGGCCTATTAAGCGGAACCCGGAAACCCACCACCAGATGACGCAAGTCAAGGAATCTGCATGATCACAGAACCGCCTTAGCCTCTGATTCAGACCCTCCACTTAGCTCTGCACCGAAGGACCACAGTCGGTTCTATCGATGATGCTGCAGATGGTGAGCTCCGCATTAATCTCGGAAGCAAGAATGGCAGTCTTTACCATTTCTGCAAGATGCCCGAAACCAGACAGAATCTGCTCTGGTCCAAAGCGATACATGTCAATGGTACCGACATGAGCCACCACATGCAGTTGGCTGCACCCTGTACTCTTCATGGCATCCGGAAGCACCCTCTCCACATCCGGAATGACTGCCCCCGGAATGCGCACAGAGTGCACGCTGGCTTCCTTCCCCTCCTTAGGAACCATATTCCTAAGGGGTCCCGCTAAGCACCTAACGTTGGAGCTCCCAACTACCAGCAAACCCACCATCTGTGAATGCCCAGACCTTGCGGGCCGAGAAGCTTCCTCTGTAACAGGGTGGACGATTGCATCTGCCTCAGAGACATCGTCAGCCATAGATAACGCCCGATACCTGTTCGTCAAACGAACCAGAGAGGCCCTACGATCAGCCCCTCGGAAAGTTTTTCGCTGCCTGCCAGACTTCGGAATGATCTCCCCCTCGACCACGGATGAGGGGTCAACTTCAGTGCAGGCAGTACCCGGGGTGGTCACAGCAGTGGACCGATCGGAGGAAACGTGGGACGTGCTCGACGTCCCTCGCATCCCCGCATTCGATCCCCCACAGTGACTCACCTTGGCAGCAGCCTCAAGCTATGTGACGGAAGCCAACGCAGCCTGGAGCTGTGAGCGAAGCGTCGCCAACTCAGCTTGCATCTGTACACAACAATCATAATTCCTATCCATTACTGCAGTCACTTATGTTTTAAGCTCATAAAAATATGCAACAAACGAACAGTGTACTCGCCTTATTAGCAGCGAGAAATCGAAGTGCTCTCTCACTGACGGTCTAACTGACAATGAGCTGTTCTAAACAAACAAACAAAGCATACGAGGGTCGATACAACGGTCGATAGCAACGGCGGTACTGTACACTACACTGTTATTTAAATAAAAGGTTGTGCCTAATAAGCACTCAAACACGCAAGAAATTACAAAAATAATCTAGTAACTACACAGATAACTGAAAATAAGTAGTTCCTGTTCGAAGCTCGTAAAAATATGTTACAATCGAACGGTGTACTCACCTTATTAGTGGCAGGAACTAGCGGTGCGCTCTCGCTGACGGTCTAACCGACACTGAGCTGTTATAACCAAACAAACAAAAACCTGTACGATACGAGGGTCGAACAACGGTCGATAGCAACGGCGGTACTGTGTACAACGCTGTTATTGAAATAAAACTTTGTGCGTTGAAAATAAGGAAGAAAAAAAAACACGCTATACCGAAACACACACTATCAGATGAGTCATGCAATGATTGAGAATACAGGTAGTCATAACACTTAGGAATAACTGACTATTGTAACTGATGGTGTTACGTTACAGAAAAAAAGAATTATTTTCACAGCTGATAAATGTGAAGTTTTACATCCCAAGCTACATGGGTTGCAAAGATAACAGCTGTTCGTGTGAGGACAGAGCCTGTCGCCTCACTCTGTGTTCCTCTAAATCACGACAGGCGGCGCGAGTTTCCGTGCTGGTGACGCAGCACTGCCTTCCATATAAGAGGCAGTTCCTGTCCCGAAACCACACAAGGAGCACCGCACCCACAGTTCCTACTGATCTGCAAGATGGCAGCCAAATTCGTCATCACCCTCGCCTTGCTCATCGCTTCTGCAGTGGCTTCAGCACTCGGTACGCTGCTGCAATGAAAATTTTTTGTTTAATTTTCGCAACTTCTTAGCATGTGTACCAAGAAATGGACCTATACTATAGTCTTCTGGTACAGTAATCCAAACGTTGCGTTGTGGTTCCATTTATTTATTTCTTAAAAATAATTTCTTCTATGTGTACCGCAACTCTTCATTCTTAAAAATGATGTGCCATCATAAGCATAATTTACGTCATCTCCATATGGTTCTCCTTTCTTCTTACAGTACGAATTTGACCTAACACTCTGTTCCAGCTTTAATTCTGCAGCTGTTTTGAAAGGGAGGAGGTGTCTAAAAGCAAATAATTAACTTTTGGTTCTTGTGACAGGGATAAAAGGCATCCTAAGCTTTGCTACCAGATGACAGGAGGAATGTTTGTAAAAGAAACAGGCTGAGATGGCAGATAATAGAGGGGTATTTTACGGAAACTTATATTTCTATCACATTAGCCATGTGCGTTTATGTGCTAATGAGCCTGTGTGGGATCTCTGAACCAACAGAATGTACTCATTCAACTGAATTGGCCCAATGACGCCATGAATATGAATCCTGCCTGCAACAGATAACTATGATATTAGCACGCAAGTTCAGTGGTACCCAGTAACATATGGAATGATCTAATACGTTTCTTCTTTTTCACTTCAAGGCATTGGCTTATAGCGTGTTCCATCTTCACAAAAGACATCTTTTCGCTGGTCTTCCTGTACCTCTCTTTCATTTATCTCTATAGTGCGTCACATACCTAACTATTCTTTCTGCATTCATTCTTTCAATATAATTCCTTCATTTTGTCATCCCATATTTTATACTTTCATTTGTGCATAATTTCTTTCTTTCCTTATTTCTGAATATTTGATTTGGCGTATCAGACTACATCCTTTCACTTTCTTTGAAAATCTTCATATGTGAGCATAGGTATTGCCAATTTTGTAGAATTATGTCTTGTTTGAGGTTTTAATGGGTAATGATCTATATATACTGCCACATATGTTTTGAACTTGTTTAACTAATTGGAGATGTCGTATCATATTTATATGTTATATCACATCCTAATAATTGATACTAAAACATATGTTCGAATTTCCATTTAGCGTTATTACAGAATACACTGATATTTTCGAGTTATAGAGTTTGCCTGTTAAACCCAAGCGATATTTTCGAGTTATAGAGTTTGCCTGTTAAACCCAAGCGATGTAGAGCAAATTGTAAATCACCCTCTGTCCTTTGTAAAATTATTTGGTCGTCAGCAAAAATCTGAGTTTCTAGGAATTTTAGCTTTTTGTTTCCAATCTGTAACAATCTATATATATATATATATATATATATATATATATATATATATATATATATATATATAAGCGATTTAGTAGATTTATTTCCTCCGTTATTTATAGATGATCAAATTTTCGAAACAGATCTTGAAGCAGCTTTAGAATGAGAATCTTAAGAATTATGTAAGATTGTGTTTCACATATAACCCAAACTGACCTTCACATTTTCCTTTCCGGTAAGATGTCAGCTAATATTTGGACCAATTTAGCGACTAATGTTTCTGAGATGCTAGACATCATATATATATATATATATATATATATATATATATATATATATATATATATATATATATATATATGAGAGAAGGCACCCTGTCATACTCCTCTGTTAACTGCTATTGTTCCTTTTCTCTTTCTTGTTTAAGATAATCTCGTCTTTACATTATACTCTACAACACGTACCTATTCACTCCATTGAAGGATTTTTCACAATCTACAGATATAATGTGTATCTCCAAATTATGTTTCCGTCTCTTTTAAATTATCCCCTGCGCTATTGTAATATTGTCACTGTATGATCAACCTTCTATAACCAGTTTGTTCCTTCACTAACAGGGCGTCAGCTATTCTTTCAGTCTATTATTAATTCTTATTGTATATAAATTATTACAAGTGTTCAGTTGACTTACTGCTCTGTAATTTTCACAAGCATTTCTAATTCCTTTATTGGAGACTGTTATCGCTTCCACCACACACCAAGAGTCAGGTATCATCTTTCGTCTCCGACATTGATTTAATAAATGCAACAGGCTCTAAAACTTATATTTTAAGACCTATGAACACTTGTTCATCTCCGATACTCTGAAACATGTCTCTACTATAGCAAGCTTTATGCTGTTACGAATGACCTCCGGAACGCAGTACACAAATGCGGGGACATTCCTCTGTCATTGTCCATGACACAGCATGCACTAAACATTTGTATTGTTACTGTGAGCCATATACACATTTCTGGGTAAGTGCAACGCACACATTAGTTCTAATAGAACCACTTTTTGTTTTGATAAGTTTGTGAAATACTTCTATATTGTAGTTTTAATTTTGCACTTACCAGCATAATGGAGACCTATTATTACACGCAGGACATGGCAGACATCATCTTCTGTTACAGTATGGCAAGTGGAGACAACTGACAAGTACACGTCCTAAACATTCATAACTCTGGGTACAATCTGCACACTTATATAGCCGACTTTTTCAGGGACTATCAGGCTCTTTCTATGTAGCTTCAACAATGGTGGATCGTAGCAGATCTCGCACCATTCGTATTCCTGTTATGGAGGAGCGACTGTTGTAACAAGTGGAAGACGATCCTGGAACTAGTGCACGTAGAATTTCGGTCGGTGCGAGGTACCTTCATTTCCCATCATCAAACGTCTTGTTTGTCGTTCTAGAGATGATACCATTCCAACAACGGCTGGAGATGTGGTTAATGCTTGATGGAGCGGCAGTCCATTTTCCAGGAAAAATCTTGAGTACGCGTTACAGAGACAATGGATGAGGCAGGAAGGTCCGGTACGTTGCCCAGTTCGTTCCCTCGATCATAATGACGAGGATTTTTGGCTGTATGGACACTTGAAATCTTTGGTGTATGCAATCCCCATTAATGATGTATAAATACTACACGAACGCAACATCAGTGCCTACCAGCGCATTCGTCACTGATGTTTTTGGAGGGTACGTGATTTCTTAAGACGTCGGACAGAAGAATGCCTTTCTATGAATGATCATCATATTGAGCACGTTGTTCAGCGATGGCTCGTAAGCGCAGGGCGTACCTAATAGCAAACGGATTACAGTAGGAGCTCTGATGCTTCGTAGCAACAGAATAATGCGTTCTCATTTATTTACTCATTTGCTTGGTGCTTCCTGTAGCTCACTCATAATAGGAAATGGCTTGCAGTGGATGAGATGTGCCTCACTATAGCGAAGATGAACAAGTGCTCATAGCTCTTAAGACATACAGTTTTGAGCACATATTTACTGTGCTTTTTCCGTGTTATGATGCATACTACCACCTCTAAAATATAGTTTACTTTTCAATAACAAATATAATATTGTCTTGCATATCACGGACGTGTTTGCTGAAGTGAAAACTTCGTTGAAACTGCGTTGATTTTTAAGTTCACAAATGTGTTTATAATCGAGAAGATATTTGGTAAAAAAATAGTTCGATGACTATTTCCAGCTATTATATCAGAAGAAGACGACTGTATTGGGGTATAATTATATGCCTATATGATAGTGTACAGTTTGAGAAACGCTATAGGTCCCATAACCTTGGGAAAGTAGAATGATCTTAGGAAACAACGGTCCTATGTGTGTTAGTCTATGACTGATATGGAAATGTAATAACGAGACATACCTTCTACTGGTACATTTATCGAAAGACTTGAAAGAGATGAGAAGATTAGTTGTGGGAACTAATAAAGGTAAGAGGTATTCGATTAAAGAATTCATAGGGGTAACAAAGGGTGCAGACGCATATCACACATCCAGAAAGAAGATAGGTCAGTATTAAAAAGCGAAACTAACGATGAGCTGCAGTAATGTCATTACCTACCTGTTACTATTTTTCATTTATATTTTGACTACAGTATTACATAACTGATTACTACTTCACACTTCTGTGTTTAAATATAATAAGCGATTTAGTAGATTTATTTCCTCCGTTATTTACAGATGATCAAATTTTCGAAACAGATCTTGAAGCAGCTTTAGAATGAGAATCTTAAGAATTATATAAGACTGTGTTTCACATATAACCAAAACTGACCTTCACATTTTCCTTTCCGGTAAGATGTCAGCTAATATTTGGACCAATTTAGCGACTAATGTTTCTGAGATGCTAGACATCATTAATTGAAAAACCAGACAATCTTGAAAATGTCAGCTAAGTAAGTGAAACACTCAAAGCAACATAAGTCAAAAGGTCTTGGGAAGAAACGTTAATGAAATTTAATACAACAATTGCACGTAGGGCAGCGCACAACTGGTAACAAAAGAGGAGAGCAGAAGCAGAATACAGGCTGGAGAACTGAAATTTTTAGGAGAGTTTCTAGCTACTGCGGTAATATAAATGAAAAAGAATACCGAAGGAAATATTGTGAAAATAAATGCTTCATTGCAACTCATGAGGACAAAGAGATCAAATAGAAGATAGATAAAAATAAAATGGTTCTATCAATCCTGTTTCATAAGATCTGTCACTTGGAATTTCTGAAAGCATTATTAACACGAGAGTCACAATACATTTTTCGTGTGTAGTATGGTCTTATGTGTAAGGCTTTATCCTTAATGAGATGTAACCACGTGTGGCTATAGATTCGTGAATTTAAACGCTCGTCACTAGCGACATTCCTAAATTAAAAGTGTAGTTATCCACGAAGCTTACGGAAATCTTTATCCCGATATTCGCATATTAACATGTAAAGCAGCAGTTTTGATGTTGGCTCTTCGCCCGTAGTCATATCACGTGGCAACATAGTTTAAATTGGTTTTGAACTGACTATCGACTGCAACGGCGGAATATATTTATTTCGCGTTCCTCGTCTTGTGAGCACTTTGAGCAATTAACGTGTCCGTTTAGAATGTTGATTAGAGTCGTGGAGATCAAACCAAGTCAGTTGTCCTTTTTCTTGGATCTAGCGCGTAACGATGTGTTTTATCAAGAAAACGCGAGAGTCATGAGAAAGTGTATGATGGAAAAAAGAGCACCCTTTCGGATATACGAGATCAGCGTAGGCAAGAGGGGGGGGGGGGTAGGGAAGACGGAAATGGCTGCAATCCTGCATCCACAATACAACCTGCATCTATTAGACAGTGGAAGAATAACTTTGAAGAACTTCTGGTAGAAAAAAAAGAAGAAATTCTACAACAACAGTAGGTCAGGTAATACAGAACCTATTCTAGAGAAAGAAGTGAAAGAGATACTGAAAAAGACAATAAATGGAAACGCAAACATACTGGGAGGGTTTTTATAGAATAGCGGAAATATGAGCTCCACAAATGGAGAGACTTGTATGTGAATTGTTCAGCCGGCCGGAGTGGCCGTGCGGTTCTAGGCGCTACAGTCTGGAACCGAGCGACCGCTACGGCCGCAGGTTCGAATCCTGCCTCGGGCATGGATGTGTGTGATGTCCTTAGGTTAGTTAGATTTAATTAGTTCTAAGTTCTAGGCGACTGATAACCTCAGAAGTTAAGTCGCATAGTGCCCAGAGCCATTTTTTTTTAATTATTCAGTCAGATTCGGAGAGGAGAGGAAATACGAAGAGAGTGGTGAATATCATACATATTTCCTATCTATAAAAAAGAAACCAGGAAGCATCCAAGTAAATGTAAGGGGAATTAGTGTAATGGCATCCATCAGTAGATGTTCTAGCGCTGTAGTGCAAAACTGTTTGGTGAATAAGATTGAGGGAAAGATGCGAGAGGACGAGTCTGGTTTTACAGTTGTTCAATCTGGTTGGGAAATCTGGTATGGATTGTATTATTAGCTTTAGACAAGAAAGTGAAAAGGACTGTTGTACGTTTTGTCAATGATAATCGGTTTGAAAGTCGGCAGGAGTAGCTGCTGTGTCAGTGAATGTAGGCCTATCTGAACCAGTTTCGAAGTGGTCACTGCGATGGGTACTGCATCCAAAGGTTATTTTGAGTCGGGTTCCTCGCAAAAGACCAATGCTACACTTCTTCAGAAGGTGAAACAAATTCCTTTATTTATCGCGGAAAATAGACCTAAATCGCGGAACTGATGGCAATAAAGTTATTCAAACATTTTATGCGGAGTAAGTTTTAAATAGAACTCTAAACGGACCGCATATGTGATGCTTCTGTAAGATACACATAGCTGAAGTTTCCTCTGCTCCGCAAAAGGTTCTCTCTTGCATTCAAAGGGAGAGGATAAAACTCGTTGGATTTTTAAAAAACTCAGTCGTCCCAAGCCATACGACTCTGTACACTTCTGTCTTCCTCGCACCTTGGACGTCTTCGCCGCGCCCAAAACGGTATTCAGTTACAGCTAGAGAGGTGAGCGCTCTGGTGGATTTGAAGCACTCTAGTCGTGCGTCGTTTGAGGTTATCGGTTTTTCTGCCTCTTTCCCGTCCTATATTTCCTTTCATGTCCAAATCTGGCTATATCTGTTGAGTAGTGGGGGGAAGTTTTTGTTAAAATTTGAAAGCACGAATGAATTTCTCACTTCAGGTTCTGCATTTCGTCATCTCCCTCAAGCAGTGAACTTCTCTGCCACACACAAAATAACATTCCCTTTTTGTGGTGCGTAGAAATTTTCATTAACCTTTGAAAGAACAACCAACGTTTTCGCCCTTTGCGGATCTTTTCCTTCCTCATCCACATTGATGCGTGAATTCTCAACTTACCATACAGTTACCCAAGTACAGTTGCACATAGAGTAAGAAAACTTAAATAAAAAATCTAACATTTCCCATTTCTCCTCGAGGATGCTTTAAAGCAGTCTCGCTAAGACAAGAATTTAGTATGGTAGACTCTACACCAAGATGAGAAAACTTACGGGATACTACGGCGTAGAGCAGCAACTCGACGTGGCGTTAACTCAAGAAGTCGTTAGAAGTCCTCTGCAGAAATACTGACCCATGCTGCCTCTTTAGCATCAATAGCTGAGAACGTGTTGCCGGTGCTGGATTTTGTGCACAAACTGACATCTCGATTATGTCCCATAAATGTCCGATGGGATTCATGTCAGGCGACCTAATGGCCTAATCATCCGCTCGAATTGTCCAGAAAGTTCTTCAAACCTATCGCAAACAGTTGTGGTGCGGTGACATGGCTCATAGACATCCATACAACATAAAGTCTACAAGTGGCTGCAAATGGTTTCCAAGTAGCCGAACGTAACGATTTATAGTGAATAATTGTTTCAGCTGTTTTGCAAACCCTCGTCGGTACTTCTGTAAAGGCCTTGTCGCTACTGCTGTGGAGGCCAGTTGCCACTGTTGTTGCCGTAAGCCGAGTTTGTGAGTTCGTGAAATGGCTTGTAGTGTAGTACACCGCTAAGAGAATTTCTCCCTGCCGCTATAATACTGCTATGCCCCAGCGCCAGGTAACAGGACAGGAGAACGAAGGTTCTACAACACTCCAACAAATCAGTAAGAAAGTTACACAAATGAGTTAAAAAGGTTTACTTATCTCTGTGACTTGTCGAATAATGGTGTCTGGAGCACTGACAGAATTTTTTTTTTATTTATGAATTTGGCCAGCTATGGACCGCATACAACTTAAGACTTATCGTTTTTTTTTCTTCCGTTCTTCCCAGTCATTCTTCATTTTCTCGGCAACTGCTCGTCTCTGCTCATCTGTCCACACTTTCTTGGGTCGAGGTTTTGGCTCACCTTCTTCATAGTTTGCGTTTTCTATAAGCAGCCTAAAGTGATTCCTGTCACGTATTATTTCTTGTGTAACACCTATTTTGTTGGCGTCTTTCTTTACTGCTTCTATCCATCCTACAGATTTTTTCAGCTTACTAACGTAATTAAAAATTTTCTTTGTAATCCGTATTTCTTTCATTCTTTTTAAATGTCCATACAATTTTAGCCGTCTCTTCCTCATTGTATCTGTGATCTTTTCTGTATTTTTGTTCAAACGGTTCAAATGGCTCTGAGCACTATGTGACTTAACATCTCAGGTCATCAGTCCCCTAGAACTTAGAACTATTTAAACCTAACTAACCTAAGGACATCACACACATCCATGCCCGAGGCAGGATTCGAACCTGCGACCGTAACGGTCGCGAGGTTCCAGACTGAAGCGCCTAGAACCGCTCGGCCACCAGTGGCCGGCTATATTTTTGTATAGATCTTCATTTCTTCTTTTAATCCACCTATTATCCTTGTTTTTGTCAGAACCTAGAATTTTTCTTAGTATTTTTCTCTCTCTTTTCTCTAGTTCTCGTAATTCACCTTTCTTATTCAATGTTAGGCACTCTAATCCATACGTTGCTTGTGTCCTAATAACTGAATTACAGTGTTTAATCTTCGCTTGTATGGATATTGATTTCTTCTTGTAATAGTTTTGTGTTAATTTATATTCAAATTCTATCTTTTTTATTCTTTCTTTATTTGTTGTATTATCCAGTCCATTGGCTTGGATCCACTCCCCCAGGTATTTGAATCTATCAACTCTTTTAATTTTTCCATACTTTGATTTCATAAACTTTTCTGTATTATGTTTGTGTTCTATATACTCGGTTTTTTCATAGGATATTTTTAGTCCAGTCTTTTCAGCAATCTCGTGTAACAGATCGAGCATAACTGTTGCGTCTGTTCGGTTTTCAGTTATCAATGCCATATCATCCACAAAGGCTAAACATTTCACTTCAAATTTGTTCTTTCCTTGGCCCATGCTTATACCCTTTGTGCCTCTGTTTTTTAATGTGCTTTCCCATGTTTGTATTATTTTATCTAAAATCAAGTTAAAGAGAATTGGGGACAGTCCGTCTCCTTGTCGAACTCCTGTTTTGATTTTGAATGGTTCAGAAATTTCGCCTTGAAACTTAATTCTTGATGTTGTAAAAAAGAAATATATCACAATAAACGTCCTCAATGGCAGTGTGTAAACAGGGGTAGGTAAACTTCGCTGTACATAGCAAGTGCAATTTACAAGAACTGTCTGTTTACTTCTAAGAGTTCACTAAACGAGATTCCCTTTCTAAGTCAGCCCTGGACGATGAGCTATAACCAAGTGACCGAGAGCTGCTCTTTTGTCTGTCCGTTGTCATCCGGTCATTGGCGAATTTTTCTCGGCTGGCAATTGACCGAGGCAAAGTCGGTATCTTCATCCACAGTTCCGCCCGTGGCGCTGGTGTAACTCGCGTAAGTGGCGAGTCTCTATGGCACTGGCAACAGCTCGCATCTTTGTCCCTGTGGTGCGTTTTCCCTGGCCGTCTCTTGTTCGGACGACACAGCAGGTGGGACCATAGGACCCAGTCATGTAAACACAGCCCACAGCATTGTGGAGCCACCACCAGCTTGCACAGCGCCTTGTTGACAACTTGGGTCCATCCGTTCATGGCGTCTGCTCCACACTCGAACCCTACCATCAACTCTTACCAACTGAAATAGTGACTCATTTGATCAGGCCACGGTTTTCCAGTCGTCTAGGGTCCTACCGTGCCACTCATTTCGTCAGCCGGTCGTGGTGGCCAAGCGGTTAAAGGTGCTACGGTCGCAGGTTCGAATCCTGCCTCGGGCATGGATGTGTGTGATGTCCTTAGGTTAGTTAGGTTTAATTAGTTCTAAGGTCTAGGCGACTGATGACCTTAGAAGTTAAGTCGCATAGTGCTCAGAGCCATTTTTTTCATTTCGTCAATCTGTGTGAAATGATCAATAGTCACGCTTGATACTTCATGTGACTGCATTTTTTGGCACTCTTTCACATATTCTGAGGGAAAACATATAAATAAATCCTGAAAAAATTAGACTGGTGCATAATGACAGGAGCATTATGACAGGAAACATGTGAATTTTTTCTTATTGCCATCTGTCTTCTCACAAAACCTATCGATTTAACTAATTGTTTCAATGTTTTAGTAAATCAAGAATTGCGCCAAACGTTAAGTGCTGTGTCATAGTGAAATCTCAAAGGAATTAAAAAATTTTCTTCTGAAATAAGCCGCAGATCAATAAGGTGAATAATATTTTCTGTCTCTGTCCACAGGAGCAGGAAAGGCCTACCCCTGTCTTCGCACTGATGGTCGAGGTAAGTTCAGCAATGCATTCTACAAAACTACAAGCACATAGCACAGTGGTTAGCACACTCGACTTCATACCGCACCAAATTTAGGTCTCCCGCAGCTTCCCTAAACCGTTCACGGCAAATGTTGGGATACACCCTTTGAAAATGACACGACTGACTAGGGTGGGTGGAGATAAAGCCCCACAATTTTTAGTTTTTCTAACATTGTGGTCAATGAGAAGTAGATTTTCCTGCGAATTAAAATTGAAGTCATAGATTGGGTTGTTAGCTAAACCCCATCCAAATCCCTCTGTCACATTATTAATTACCCAAGAAACTACAATTTAGAAATTAAAATGCGGGGTTTTACTCCACTAAATGGGGTGAAGCTCAGCAGTATGGGTTTTTGCCACGTCTTCCACGACTGAGGCTAACATGTCAAGATACCTAGCAAATATCATACTTTGATAGGTCCTCTGAAAAAGTTATTACGTTTTGGAACTGTGCTGTGTTCATCCCGGTGGGTTTTGACTGTTTCATTATCACATTGTCAGTGCTACTGAGCGATTCTTCGTGTGTCTCAGTAAATTTGTAGGCACCTTGCAGTTTTTTGTAAAATGCACATTCTGTTGTGAACGACTTCGTACACAACAGTAAGGAGAGGTGAGTTGCAGATTAGTGAGGTAACTGTCATCGTAGGAAAGCTGGACAGTAGCAGAAATGATTAGCAAAATTAATGCAGTAAACAGAAGATTTACTTAACCTGTATTTCTCCAAGTGTACGTAAACTCATTACAAATATTGCAGCAATAAATCCAGGTATCACACTGTCAACATGGATGAGGGTCTCTGCGCTTTAGCCCGAACGATAGAATTCCTTTACTAACGACGGAGTCGAAGCAAAGAGGCTCCAAGTGTGAGAGGACTGTCTTGCTGCCGCCGGCCATACTATACTGCGGCGACAGAGGGCGCTCGTGGTCCATAGCGGCTGGAGGCGTGGCTTTATGGGCGTTCTCCATTGGAACTACCGGATATCACACGGCCACTATCGGCGTCTGACGAAACTTGCAATTCTGTCGCCAACTCCGATGCATGTGGGGTGATATCGATACGTGTTACCAAAGCTTCATAGCTTTGTATTACTTTTACTATTATACAGGGTGGTCCATTGATAGTGACCGGGCCAAATATCTCACGAAATAAGCATCAAACGAAAAAACTACAAAGAACGAAACTCGCCTAGCTTGAAGGGGGAAACCAGATGGCGCTATCGTTGGCCCGCTATATGGCGCTGCCATAGGTCAAACGGATATCAACTGCATTTTTTAAAAATAGGAACCCCCATTTTTTATTACATATTCGTGTAGTACGTAAAGAAATATAAATGTTTTAGTTGGACCACTTCTTTCGCTTTGTGAGAGATGGCGCTGTAATAGTCACAAACGTATAAGTACGTGGTATCACGTAACGTTCCGTCAGTGCGGACGGTATTTGCTTCGTGATACATTACCCGTGTTAAAATGGACCGTTTACCAACTGAGGAAAAGGTCGATATCGTGTTGATGTATGGCTATTGTGATCAAAATGCCTAACGGGCGTGTGCTATGTATGCTGCTCGGGATCCTGGTCGACATCATCCAAGTGTCCGGACCTCCGGATAGTTACGTTATTTAAGGAAACAGGAAGTGTTCAGCCACATGTGAAACGCCAACCTCGACCTGCAACAAATGATGATGCCCGAGTAGGTGTTTTAGCTGCTGTCGCGGCTAATCCGCACATCAGTAGCAGACAAATTGCGCGAGAATCGGGAATCTCAAAAACGTCGGTGTTGAGAATGTTACATCACCATCGATTGCACCCAACCATATTTGTATGCACCAGGAATTGCATGGCGACGACTTTGAACGTCGTGTTCAGTTCTGCCACTGGGCACAAGAGAAATTACGGAACGATGACAGATTTTTTGCACGCGTTCTATTTAGCGTCGAAGCGTCATTCACCAACAGCGGTAACGTAAACCGGCATAATATGCACTATTGGGCAACGGAAAATCCACGATGGCTGCGACAAGTGGAACATCAGCGACCTTGGCGGGTTAATGTATGGTGCGACATTATGGGAGGAAGGATAATTGGCCCCCATTATATCGATGGCAATCTAAATGGTGCAATGTATGCTGGTTTCCTACGTAATGTTCTATCGATGTTACTACAAGATGTTTCACTGCATGACAGAATGGCGATGTACTTCCAACATGATGGATGTCCGGAACATAGCTCGCGTGCCGTTGAAGCGGTATTGAATAGCATATTTCATGACAGGTGGATTGGTCGTCGAAGCACCATACCATGGCCCGCTCGTTTACCGGATCTGACGTCCCCGGATTTCTTTCTGTGGGGAACGTTGAAGGATATTTGCTATTGTGATTCACCGACAACGCCTGAGAACATGCATCAGCGCATTGTCAATGCATGTGCGAACATTACGGAAGGCGAACTACTCGCTGTTGAGAGGAATGTCGTTATACGTATTGCCAAATGCATAGAGGTTGACGGTAATCCTTTTGAGCATTTATTGCATTAATGTGGCATTTACAGGTAATCACGCTGCAGCAGCATGCGTTCTCAGAAATGATAAGTTCACAAAGGTATATGTATCACATTGGAACAACCGAAATAAAATGTTCAAACGTACGTAGTTCTGTATTTTAATTTAAAAAACCTATCTGTTACCAACTGTTCGTCTAAAATTGTGAGACATATGTTTGTGATTATTTCAGCACCATCTATCACAAAGCGAAAAAAGTGGTCCAACTAAAACATTCATATTTCTTTACGTACTACACGAATGTGTAATAAAAAATGGGGTTTCCTATTTAAGAAAAAACTCAGTTGGTATCCGTTTGACCTATGGCAGCGTCATCTAGCGGGCCAACCATAGCGCCATCTGGTTTCCCCCTCCAAGCTAGACAAGTTTCGTTCTTTGTAGTTTTTTCATTTGACGCTTATTTCGTGAGATATTTGGCCCGGTCACGATCAATGGACCACCCTGTATATTACATTTTTGTTGGCTTATATAATTTTCTTGCATTATAGAAATTCCATCTGGTTGTGAAACAGGTACAAGTAGTTCGTCCAGCTCTGCCAAGTTTCTCTTTACAACATCCAGTATCTAAATGAAAGCTGGTGTTGTCTTATTACTTTATATCCTCTGTAAATTACCAGTAACATTATTATACAATATAACAAAACATTTTGAGGTGTTGTCTTTCAAATGTATTTGTCAGCACACGAGAAAAAAATAAATATGATAATAATGTAGTGAAAACACACACGTTGCTCGCATTTGTCAGTGAAAACAAATAGAATCTACACATTGTCATTAAATCGCTAGGTAATTTTTGTTCGCACTGTATCTCTCTCAGAGGCTGGTTCACTACGATAGCCCAGCAGAAATACTCGCCCTCAGCAAAGTAAAACCGTCACTATACCACTCCATAACACAAGCTTCTTCTGCACGTCATAATGTGTATCAGGAAACCATAGTCGGAACGATCTTCCTCAAAATATCGGAGAAATTAAATTTCTTTCAAACTGCAAAAGAACGTTAATGGCCCACTTTCTATCACTAGAGCTATTCCTTCTTATTTGCTGCTCGCGCTTGTTACCAACCCTTCACCACGAATTCTTCCACCTCCTTGTCAGCAGAGTCCTCTATTGCAGGGGTTCCCAACAAAATTTTCTCGAGGACCCCCTCATCGAGCATGATTGGTACCTTGTCATATCGCAGTATCAACTACCCAAAAAAGGCAAATTAATAGTCTTTTTATACGTTTTCTATTTTCGCTACTTAGGAAATCTGACATTCATTATTGAATATTTTGCGCTAGAGTGTGTTAGCGTCAGTTGGCTCTAAGAGACGCTAGACGCAGAAGTTAGCGTTTGCTAAAGCTCTGCTCATGCAGGAAGGGGCCAAAACAAAAAATCTGTTATCATATGAAATTTTCTCCTCTTTCGCTATCCTGTCCTCTTTCGTTATCCTATCCTCTTTCGTTATCCTATCCATTTCTGATGATACTAAACGCAGCTTCAAATGTGCTAAACTAATCAATATTATTGTTATTCTTAATGTCTTTTATTATTATTATATTATTATTATTATTATTATTATTATTATTATTATTATTATTATTATTCATGCCAGTTATTGTTATTCACGATGAAATAGTTGACGCGGGAACGGCTGGGTGACAGTGACCATTGGACACTGACTTCCACCCCACACATTATGAGAAACAATAGGCTCACTGTTGAAATATTTATGCATCCAAATTATGTATCTAGCCCACCAAATACACATTTTGGCACTACTGATGTAACTTACGTGTTAGCTGAGGAGATTAGTTCGATTTTTGTACCAAACTTTAAAGACACCAGAATATGGATAGAGTTGAAATACACTTAGGAAACACACATGGCACTACTGCTGATCTACTTTACAGCTTGAAGTGCACTTGTTGGCAAGAATAGTTTGATTTTTACACCAAAAGAAACAATGTTATTCTCACATCTAAATTGTCTATATTATTTGTCAAAAACTCATCTTAGTTCAACTAAAATCGATTTCAAAATAAGTAAAACACTACAATGTCCTCCATGACAAAGTACGAAGTTTGTGTTGCAGTACAAAACGTTTGTCTTCTTCACTAATAATCCAAACTCACACTACTACACAATGGAGACTACATGACACTTTGTCCCCCCATACCTCACCATGTTACAGCAAAATTATAACAAATTGTCTCACATGTCACCATGTTACAGCAAACTTGTAAAAAATTGACACTGTTAACATAAAATTTTAACAAAGTGCCACATACATCGACATTTCTCAGCAAAATTTTCTTCCTACTTTACATTTTCTATTCCATTACACACTATTATACATTACTACATTACTGGAAAAATATGTTCTACCCTGCATCACTGAATGCACAGACTCCTGTTTAAATCTAGGCCTATGAATTGTTATCAAGAAGTAAATAAGAGTGTTTTTACTGGAACAAGGACATTCATAGAAAAGAGATTCAACATTGACTAAAAAAATCTATTTTGATATAACACAAGAACAAGACGCAACAGTAAAAGAAGAACGTAGAAAGAAATATTGGACTTACACTGTAAGCAGAAAGAAGCATGATCGAAGTAGAGACAGGAAGTATTTGGTCTGCTGAACATAGCTCATCTTCTTCTGCTTGGGTCGATCTTTTGTTTATTACTTCTTTACAGGCACTCTAGCGAGGAACTATTGACACAGAATATCCATTTTTATGAGAGTTACAAGTAGATTAAAACTGAAGAAACTGCAAAAAGGTGGGAGTTTAAGGAGATGGGACCTGGATAAACTGACTAAACCAGAGGTTGTACAAAGTTTCAGGGAGAACATAAGGGAACAATTGACAGGAATGGGGGAAAGAAATACAGTAGAAGAAGAATGGGTAGCTTTGATGAATGAAATAGAGAAGGCAGCAGGGGATCAAGTAGGTAAAAAGACGAGGGCTAGTAGAAATCCTTGGGTGACAGAAGAGATACTGAATTTAATTGATGAAAGGAGAAAATACAAAAATGTAGTAAGTGAAGCAGGCAAAAAGGAATACAAACGTCTCAAAAATGAGATCGACAGGAAGTGCAAAATGGTTAAGCAGGGATGGTTAGAGGACAAATGTAAGGATGTAGAGGCTTATCTCACGAGGGGTAAGATAGATACTGCCTACAGGAAAATTAAAGAGACCTTTGGAGAAAAGAGGACCACTTGCATGAATATCAAGAGATCAGACGGAAACCCAGTTCTAAGCAAAGAAGGGAAAGCAGAAAGGTGGAAGGAGTATATAGAGGGTCTATACAGGAGCGATGTTCTTGAGGACAATATCATGGAAATGGAAGAGGATGTAGATGAAGAAGAAACGGGAGATATGATACTGCTTGAAGAGTTTGACAGAGCACTGAAAGACCTAAGTCGAAACAAGGCCACGGGAGAAGACAACATTCCATTAGAACTACTGACAGCCTTGGGAGAACCAGTCCTGACAAAACTCTACCATCTAGTGAGCAAGATGTATGAGACAGGCGAAATTCCCTCAGACTTCAAGAAAAATATAATAATTCCAATCCCAAAGAAAGCAGGTGTTGACAGATGTGAAAATTACCGAACTATGAGTTTAATAAGTCACAGCTGCAAAATACAAACGCGAATTCTTTACAGACGATTGGGAAAACTGGTAGAAGCCTACCTCGGGGAAGATCAGTTTGGATTCCGTAGAAATACTGAAACACGTGAGGCAATACTGATCCTACGACTTACCTTAGAAGAAAGATTAAGGAAAGGCAAACCTACATATCTAGCATTTGTAGACTTAGAGAAAACTTTTGAAATGTTGACTGGAATACTCTCTTTCAAATTCTGAAGGTGGCAGGGGTAAAATAAAGGGAGCGAAAAGCTATTTAAAATTTGCACAGAAACCAGATGGCAGTTATAAGAGTCGAGAGACATGAAAGGGAAGCGGTGGCTGGGAAGGGAGTGAGACAGGGTTATAGCCTCTCCCCGAGGCTATTCAATCTGTATATTAAGCAAGCAGTAAAGGAAACAAAAGAAAAGTTCGGAGTAGGTACTAAAATCCATGGAGAAGAAATAAAAACTTTGAGGTTCGCCGATGACATTGTAATTCTGTCAGAAACAGCAAAGGACCTGGAAGAGCAGTTGAACGGAATGGACAGTGTCTTGAAAGGAGGGTATAAGATGAACATCAACAAAAGCAAAACAAGGAAAATCGAATGTAGTCGAATTAAGTCGGGTGATGCTGATTAGGAAATGAGACACTTAAAGTAGTAAAGGAGTTTTGCTATTTGGGGAACAAAATAACTGATGATGGCCGAAGTAGAGAGGATATAAAATGTAGACTGGCAATGGCAAGGAAAGCGTTTCTGAAGAAGAGAAATTTGTTAACATCGAGTATTGATTTAAGTGTTAGGAAGTCGTTTCTAAAAGTATTTGTATGGAGTGTAGTCATGTATGGAAGTGAAACGTGGACGATAAATAGTTTAGACAAGAAGAGAATAGAAGCTTTCGAAATGTGGTGCTACAGAAGAATGCTGAAGATTAGATGGGTAGATCACATAACTAATGAGGAGGTATTGAAAAGAATTGGGGAGAAGAGGAGTTTGTGGCACAATTTGACTAGAAGAAGGGATCGGTTGGTAGGACATGTTCTGAGGCATCAAGGGATCACCAATTTAGTACTGGAGGGCAGCGTGGAGGGTAAAAATCGTTGAGGGAGACCAAGAGATGAATACACCAAGCAGATTGAGAAGGATGTAGTTTGAAGTAGGTACCGGGAGATGAAGAAGCTTGCGCAGGATAGAGTAGCATGGAGAGCTGCAGCAAACCAGTCCCAGGACTGAAGACCACAACAACAACAACAACATACTTGTTAAAACTTTGAGCCAAGTTAGTTTGTGCATACTGTAGCAATCTGTTAAATATTGTGTCGTACTGTGCCTGGGATTTGCATGGCCCAGGACCCGGTGTTCGTAAATCTTAGCTGAGGATAGGTGTACTGTTTGGACCATTTCGTTGTCATGTATTAATATTCCAGCTTATGAGTCTGATAGGTTGAATTTTGGTCAAATGCCATTTACAGGGCCAGCTGGAGGCTGTTCAACGTCTCAAGCATCGTAACGCTCTGTTATCTATAATTACAGGTGGATCTGTGGATCGATGCTGGTGGCCACTCCCGCCAGAAGGGTCGGGGGACGCTGAACAGCAGAGCTGGTGGCCAGGTAAGAACTCACTGTATTGATCCTCATGGCACTTGTGTTTAGTAGCACACAATTTTTATTTTCTGGTATCTAATCGAGTCACCATCAGTACAGAACTAAATCCACTTATCTTACTTATCATAGTAGATGTAGTTTCCTCTTCAATTACAGGTGCACAGATTCGCTTCATGTCTGAGGAGATATTAAGGATTGAAAAAGCCAAACAGAAACTTTACATACTAATTGCGAACTGCAGCGTAGAATGTGCTGAGTGAGGTGTTGGGAAGCAGAAAGGGAGCAGTATCGCGCGTTGTGGAGGAAGGTGTGGCACAGAGGGGCAACAGGTTTTGCCTTTACGTAGTGTAAGTACGCAGTGCAATTAATACAAACCTGTGTTTTGAATTTCCAAGAAAGCAGCAGTGTGCGCTACGGACTTTGTGATTCAAAAATGGCTCTGAGCACTATGCGACTTAACTTCTGAGGTCATCAGTCGCCTAGAACTTAGAACTAATTAAATCTAATTAACCTAAGGACATCACACACATCCATGCCCGAGGCAGGATTCGAACCTGCAACCGTAGTGGTCACTCGGTTCCAGACTGTAGCACCTAGAACCGCACTGCCACTCAGCCGGCGGGACTTTGTGTCATCGCATTTAAGACAGCTGTAATTAGTGAGGTGCAGGGTGACTATTATTGAACTAGAGCATATGAAATAAAATGGTCATAACTTATGACTTTCAAACTGCACGATTGGCCGCGGGATATGACGGGAATTGGTATGCGCATGCATTGTTTGATCTAACGACGAAGCCCACTTTCATTTGGATGGGTTCATCAACAAGCAAAATTAGCGCATCTGGAGGACTGAGAATCCGCATTTCGTGATCGAGAAGTCTCTTCACCTTCGATGGGTGACTGTGTGGTGAGCAATGTCCACTCACGGAACAATCGGTGTGATATTCCTTGATGGCACGGTGACTACCGAATGATACGTGAAGGTTTGGAAGATGATTTCTTCCCCATTGTCCAAAGTGACCCTGATTTCGACAAGATGTGGTTCACGAGCTGTACCCCATCGAAGCTGGAGAGTGTTTGATGTCCTGGCAGAGCACTTTGGTGACCACATTCTGCCTCTGGGGTACCCAGAGGCCAATGGCATGGGCCCTGATTGGCCGCCATATTTTCCGGATCTGAACACGTGCGACTCCTTTTTGTGGGGCTGTATTAAAGAAAAGGTGTACAACAATAACCCAAAAGCCAACGCTGCGCTGAAAACAGCCATTCAGGAGGTCATCGGTACTATCGCTGTTCCGACACTTCTGCGGGTCATGCAGAATTTCGCTATTCCTCTGCGCCAGTTCATCAGCAATGATGTCAGGCATATCGAAGATGTCATAACCTAAATCCGAATATCTGTTGTGACGTTTTACCTGTTGAATAAAGTGTGTGCACGCCGCAGCTTGTAACTAATTTACTGCTTTTCATATAGTTCAATAATTGTCGCCCTGTATGAAGTGAAAGACACTACCGGAATTTAGGTGTCAGCTATCAAAATCATTGCATAATTAGAAGAAGGTACAAATACTGCTTAGGGTATTAATCAAAGAATACTTACAGTTTTTAATATTTGGGTGTCAAACATTTTAAGAAAACTGCAGTTAGCAAAAATATGAAAAAAAATAAGAATGAAAAAATAAATCAAGAACGAAACAGCAAAGTTCTCTGAAGCTTCGGCTGCACTAACAGTTTCACTACCGTACATAAGTATGTTCTCAGACTGGTCACTCGTATCTGATGTGGGGATTTTGAAAAAAGCACTCCGTCTTCAGGCCACAAGTGGCCCGTCGGGACCATCCGACCACCGTGTCATCCTCAGCTGATGATGCGGAGAGGAGGGGCGTGTGGTCAGCACACCGCTCTCCCGGTCGTTATGATGGTTTTCTGTGACCGAAGCCGCTACTATTCGGTCGATTAGCTCCTCAATTGGCATTATGAAGCTGAGTGCACCCCGAAAGATGGCAACAGCGCATGGCGGCACAGATGGTCACCCATCCAAGCGCCGGACACGCCCGACAGAGCTTAACTTCGGTGATCTGACGGGAACCGGTGTATATACCGCGGCGAGGCTGTTGCCCGGGATTTCGAAAGGGAAATTATTATTTCTATTACATCATTGTGTCTCCGGTACGCTTCAACAAGTTGATGTATCTTTTTACAGTTCTTTTCCAGTCTTCCTCAGTAACAGACTCAAAGGAAGCATCTATGAGATTCAACTGATTTTGAGAATGATGTCTTCAACTTCGTACAGAACGGTAAGGCGAGGTAGGCTACACAGAGGTGTGGCGTCTGTGGTTCAAAATGGCTCTGAGCACTATGGGACTTAACATCTGAGGTCATCAGTCCACTAGAACTTAGAACTACTTAAACCTAACTAACCTAAGGACATCACACACACCCATGCCCGAGGCAGGATGCGAACCTGGGACCATATCGGTCGCGCGGTTCCAGACTGTAGCGCCTAGAACCGCTAGGTGTGGCGTCAGTGGTCATAGGAAAGCTGGACAAGAGCAGAAATGATTAGCGAACAGATTAACACAGCAAACAGAAGATTTACTTAATTAGTGTGCCTTCAATCGAACCAAGATTCGTTGCTGTCAACGAAGCAAGAAACAGAGTCCAGCTATCACATTGTCCACAGGAAAAGTCTCTCTGCACTAAAGCAAGAACGATGAAGACAGAGCAGCAAACCGAGCGAGGTGGCGCAGTGGTTAGCACACTGGACTCGCATTCGGGAGGATGATGGTTCAAACTCATGTTCTGCCATCCTGATTTGGATCAGCATCATGATTTCCCTAAATCACTTCTGGCAAATGCTTCCTTAAAAAAAAAAGGGACGGCCAACTTTTCTTCGCCATACTTGCTTAATCCGATAGGACCAATGAACTCGCTGCTTGGTGCCCTCCCCCAAATCAACCAACCAACCAACGGAGCCGCAACGAGGCAGCATCATGTTTGCGAACTACTTCCGAAACGAGTGTACTGAGTCGCCGTCGCCCGCCGTCCTACGTACACTACTGGTCATTAAAATTTCTACACCACGAAGATGATATGCTACAGACTCGAAATTTAACCGATAGAAAGAAGATGCTGTGATATGAAAATGATTAGCTTTTCAGAGCATTCACACGAGGCTGGCGCCGGTGGCGACACCTACAACGTGCTGACAAGAGGAAAGTTTCCAACCGATTTTTCATACACAAACAGCAGTTGACCGGCGATGCCTGGTGAAACGTTGTTCTGATTCCTCGTGTAAGGAGGAGAAATGCGTACCATCACATTTCCGACTTTGATAAAAGTCGGATCGTAGCCTATCGCGATTTCGGTTTATCGTATCGCGACATTGCTGCTCGCGTTGTTCGAGATCCAATGACAGCAGAATTTGGAATCGGTGGGTTCAGGAGGGTAATACGGAACGCCCTGCTGGATCCCAACGGCCTCGTATCACTAGCAGTCGCGCTGACAGGCATCTTATCCGCATGGCTGGAACGGATCGTGCAGCCACGTCTCGATCCCTGAGCCAACAGATGGGGACGTTTGCAAGACAACAACCAACTGCACGAACAGTTCGACGACGTTTGCAGCAGCATGGACTATCAGCTCGGAGATCATGGCTCCGGTTACCCTTGACGCTGCATGACAGACAGGAGCGCCTGCGATGGTGTACTCAACGACGAACCTGCGTGCACGAATGGCAAAACGTCATTTTTTCGGATGAATCCAGGTTCTGTTTAGAGCATCATGATGGTCGCATCCGTGTTTGGCGACATCGCGGTGAACGCACATTGGAAGCGTGTATTCGTCAATGTCACACTGGTGTATCACCCGGCGTGATGGTATGGGGTGCCATTGGTTACAAATCTCGGTCACCTCTTGTTCTCATTGACGGCACTTTGAACAGTGGATGTTACATTTCAGATGTGTTACGACCCATGACTCTAACCTTCATTCGATCCCTGCGAAACCCTACATTTCAGCAAGATAATGCACGGCCTCATGTTGCAGGTCCTGTACGGGCCTTTCTGGATACAGAAAATGTTCGACTGCTGCCCTGGCCAGCACATTCTCCAGATCTCTCACCAATTGAAAACGTCTGGTCAATTGTGGTCGAGCAACTGGCTCGTCGCAATACGCTAGTCACTACTCTTGATGAACTGTGGTATCATGTTGAAGCTGCATTAGCAGCTGTACCTGTACACGCCATCCAAGCTCTGTTTGACTCAATGCCCAGGCGTATCAAGGCCGTTATTACGGCCAGAAGTGGTTGTTCTGGGTACCGATTTCTCAGGATCTATGCACCCAAATTGCGTGAAAATGTAATCACATGTCAGTTATAGTATAATATATTTGTCCAATGAATACCCGTTTATCATCTGCATTTCTTCTTGGTGTAGCAATTTTAATGGCCAGTAGGGTATATCGTACTGGCAGGGGACACTTGTGGTACTGAGCTGCTAGAGATATGGCGCCGCGGACGCGAACCATTGGGTCCGACAGAACCTGCGCGGCCGCTGTTGGTGTCTAAAGGAAGCGTGCGATTCCGTTGCTATGATACGCTTACGGTGCTACCGATACGTGGCACCATAAAGCTGACATGTCTCCTGTACTATCGCACATGCTAAAGACTGGCCGACATAAAACTAAGCGAGCCAGTTGGCAAGGCTGAAATGCTTTACACCAAAGAGTAACCTTTGTACTCGCCCAACGCAAAGTCTACATCTACATCTACGTGATTACTCTGCTATTCACATAAAGTGCCTGGCAGAGGGTTGAATGGACCATCTTCAATCTGTCTCTCTACCGTTCCACTCTCGAACAGCACGCGGGAAAAACGAGCACTTAAATTTTTCTGTGCGAGCCCTGATTGCTCTTATTTTATCGTGATGACATTTATTCCTATGTAGGTGGGTGGCAACAGAATGTTTTCGCAATCGGAGGAGAAAACTGGTGATTGAAATTTCATGAGAAGATCCCGTCGCAACGAAAAACGCCTTTGTTTTAATGATTGCCATTCCAATTCACGTATCGTGTCTGTGACACTATCTCCCCTATTTCGCGATAATACAAAATGAGCTGCCCTTCTTTGTACTTTCTCGATGTCATCTGTGAGTCCCACCTGATGCGGATCCCACACCGCACAGCAATAATCCAGAGTAGGGCGGACAAGCGTGGTGTAAGCAGTCTCTTTAGTAGTCCTGTTGCACCTTGTAAGTGTTCTGCCAATGAATCGCAGTCTTTGGTTTGCTCTACACACAATATTATCTATGTGATCGTTCCAATTTAGGTTATTTGTAATTGTAATCCCTAAGTATTTAGCTGAATTGACAGCCTTCAGATTTGGGTAACTTATCGCGTAATCGAAATTTAGCTGATTTCTTTTAGTACTCATGTGAATAACTTCACACTTTTCTATATTCAGGGTCAATTGCCACTTTTCGCACCGTACAGATATATAATCTAAATCATTGTGCAAGTCGTTTTGATCATCTGATGACTTAAAAAGACGGTTAATGACAGCATAATCTGCAATCTGCATTGCCTCCTGTGTCGTTAATATATACCAGGAACAATAGAGGGCCTATAACACTTCCTTGGGGAACGCCGGATATTACTACTGTTTTACTTTATGACTTTCCGTCTATCACTACGAACTGTGACCTTTCTGACAGGAATTCACGAATCCAGTCGCACAACTGAGGCGATACTCCGTAGGCACGCAGTTTGGTTAGAAGACGCGTCTGAGGGACGTTGTCGAAAGCCTTTTGGAAATCTAAAAATATGGAATCAATTTGATATTCCTGTCGATAGCACTTATTACTTCAAGAGTATAAAGAGCTAGTTGTGTTTGACAACAACGATGTTATCTGAATCCGTGCTATGTGTCAATAAATCGTTTTCATCGAGGTACTTCGCAATGTTCGAATAGAGTATATGTTCCAGAACCCTACTACAAGTCGACGTTAATGATTAGGCCAGTAATTCAGCGGATTACTCCTACTTCCCTTTTTGGGTATTGGTGTGATTTGAGCAATTTTCCAGTCTTTCGGTACGGATCTTTCTGTGAGCGACTGGAAAAAAGCACATGTGGTTCTTGGATATAAGAAGGGTAAAAGAATGAACCTGCAAAATTATGGATCAATAGCCCTAAGATCCGTTAGCTGCGGTATCCTTGAACACATTTTCAGTTCCAATATAATAACTTGTTTTGAGACCGAAAATTTTACGTCCACAAAAAGTACGGTTTTAGGAAGGATCACAAGTGTGAAACTCAACTCGTCATTTTATCTCATGATAGAGTGCGAGCTACGAATGAAGTACAGCAGCCAGATTCCATATTTCTAGATTTCCAGAAAGCATTTGCCACAGTGCCTCATTGCAGGCTGTTAAAGAAGGTACGAGCATATGCAATAGGTCCACAGATATGTGAGTGGCCCGAAGACTTCTTAAGTAATAGAACCCTATATGTTGTCCTCGTCGGCGAATGTTCATTGGAAACAAGGGTGTCGTCAGGAATACCCCAGGGAATTTTGATAGGACCGTTACTATTCTCTATGTACGTAAATGATTTGGCGGACAGCGAGTGCAACAATCTGCGGTTGTTTGCAGATGATGCAGTGGTGTACGTTAAGGTGACTGTCAAGGATACAAGAGGACTTAAAGCAAGTTTCTAGTTGATATTATGATTTTTTTTTCTTTATTGAATTTCAATTCCCCCCGAAGAGGGCGGGCTGGCAGCAGCTTAGTATGCCGCTCTTCAGCCTACAGATTTTGTGAGAAAGATCAAGAGAATAAATAATAAAAAACAGGCGATAAAATCGGAGACTTAAAGAGTAACATGGCGAAAAGAAATCGTGGAACTTAAAACAAACAACAGAGGGATGATGATGCTAATAAAATACACACGAAGCAGACAGGGAAAACAATAGACAGAAAATTAAAAAACGCGGCGACAGTCTGGATTCTGTTCGCAAAAGACATAAAATTCGCACCTAGCGACAGCATGGTTTCTGTTCGCAACACGAGAAAGACAAACAACACTGAATAGTCACTGGAACACTGCACTAAAAAGTTGGCAAATGTGACATACCACAGTCGAGAGCAGGTGGGGGGAAACTGGACAGAAGATGGGAAAACAAAAAAGGGGGGAAAGGAGAGTAAAAGCGAAGGGGGGAACCGGGAAAGGAGCTGATGGAGGATGAGGACCCATAAGAGGGGTGGGGGGCAGACGCGACAGGGAGTGGGGTAGGCAGAGGAGGGGAATACAAAAGGACTGTGGGGAGAAGGGAGGTAGGGAGTGGTTTAGTGGGGAGAAAACAGGACGGAAGAGGGGGGGAAGAGGGAGCCCAGGGAAAGGACAAAGGAAAGGAGGGGGAGTGAGGATCAGAGTTGATAGGAAGGATAAATGGAGGGAGAGAGGGCATCGTCCGGGAGGGGGAGTTGACGGAAGCCACCTTGGGAAAGGAGATGGAGGGTGTAGAGATGGAGGGTAGGGGGGACACAACGGTGAAGACGTGGCAGGGGGCGGGGATGGGAGAGAAGAGGAGCAACCAGGGGGTGAGGGGGTTCAAAACGGCGGGAGGTGTAGAGGATGCGGATATGTTCGAGGAATAGGAGCAGATGGGGGAAAGGAATGAGATCATAGAGGATCCGCGTGGGGGACGGGAGGCGGATACGGAAGGCGAGGCGGAGTGCATGACGCTCAAGGATCTGGAGGGACTGATAGAATTTGGGGGGGGGGGGGCAGATATCCAGGCAGGACTGGCATAACAGAGGATGGGACGGATTAAGGATTTGTAGGTGTGGAGGATGGTAGAGGGGTGCAACCCCCATGTCCGGCCAGAGAGGAGTTTGAGGAGTCGGAGGCGCTTGTGGGCTTTGGATTGGATGGAGCGGAGATGAGGTATCCAGGTGAGGTGACGGTCAATGGTGAGGCCAAGGTAGGTGAGGGTGGGGGTGAGGCGGACAGGACGTGCGCAGACAGTAAGGGAGAAATCCAGGAGCCGGAAGGAGCGAGTGGTACGACCTACGATGATTGCCTGGGTCTTGGAAGGATTGAGTTTCAGGAGCCTTGATATTATGAGTGGCAGCTAGCTCTAAATGCAGAAAAATGTGAGTTAATGCGGATGAGTAGGAAGTACAAACCCGTAGTGTTCGGATACAGTATTATTAGCGTCCTGATATCTCCCTGTAACGTAGTAAAGAGATATGAAATAGAACGAGCATGTGAGGATTGTAGTAGGAACGGCGAATGGTCGACTTCGGTTTATTGGGGAAATTCTAGGAAAGTGTTGTTCACCTGTAGAGGGCGCTAGTGCATCCTATTCTTGAGCACTGCTCGAGTGTTTGGTAGCTGTACAAGGTCATATTAAAGGAATACTTCGAAGCCATTTAGAAACGGACCCCTAGATTTGTTACCTGTACTTTGAAGAAGACGCAAGTGTTACGGAACTCTAATGGGAATCTCTGGGGAGATGGCGACAATCTTTTCGGGAAACACTATTGAGAAAATTTAGACGATCGGCATTTAAAGCTGACTGCTGAACGATTCTACTGCCTCGAACATGCATTGAGCGTGAGGACCACGAAGATAAGATTCGTGAAATTAGGGCTCCTACGGAGTCATACAGACCGTCGTATACCCCTCCCTCTGTTTGAGAGTGAAACAGGAAAGGAAATGACTAGTACTGGTACGAGGTACCCCCGCCACACTCCGTACGCTGGACTGTGGAACATTTACGCTACTGGCCATTAAAATTGCTACACCACGAAGATGGCGCGCTACAGACGCGAAATTTAACCGATAGGAAGAAGATGCTGTGATATGCAAATTATTAGCTTTTCAGAGCATTCACACAACGCTGGCGCCGGTGGCGACACTTACAACGTGCTGACATGAGGAAAGTTTCCAACTGACAAACAGCACACAAACACACACAAACAGCAGTTGACCAGCGTTGCCTGGTGAAACGTTGTTGTGATGACTCGTGTAAGGAGGAGAAATGCGTCCCATCACGTTTCCGACTTTGATAAAGGTCGGATTGTAGCCTATCACGATCGCGGTTTATCGTATCGCGACATTGCTGCTCGCGTTGGTCGACATCCAATGACTGTTAGCAAAATATGGAATCGGTGGGTTCAGAAGGGTAATACGGAACGCCGTGCTGAATCCCAACGGCCTCGTATCACAAGCAGTCGAGATGACATGCATCTTATCCGCACGGCTGTAACGGATCGTGCAGCCACGTCTCGATACCTGAGTCAACAGGTGGGGACGTTTGCAAGACAACAACCATCTGCACGAAAACAGTTCGACGACGTTTGCAGCAGCATGGACTATCAGCTCGGAGACCATGGCTGCGGTTACCCTTGACGCTGCATGACAGATAGGAGCGCCTGCGATGGTGGACTCAACGACGAACCTGGGTGCACGAATTGCAAAACATCATATTTTCGGATGAATCCAGGTTCTGTTTACAGCATCATGATGGTCGCATCCGTGTTTGGCGACATCGCGGTGCCGGCCGGTGTGGCCGTGCGGTTTTAAGCGCTTCAGTTTGGAACCGTGTGACCGCTACGGTCGCAGGTTCAAATCCTGCCTCGGGCATGGATGTGTGTGATGTCCTTAGGTTAGTTAGGTTTAAGTAGTTCTAAGTTCTTGGGGACTGATGACCACAGATGTTAAGTCCCATAGTGCTCAGAGCCATTTGAACTATTTGACATCGCGGTGAACGCACATTGGAATTATGTATTCGTCATCGCCATACTGGCGTATCACCGGGCGTGATGGTATGGGGTGCCATTGGTTACACGTCTCGGTCACCTCTTGTTCGCACTGACTGAGCAATGGACGTTACATTTCAGATGTGTTACGACCCGTGGCTCTACCCTTCATTCGATCACTGCGAAACCCTACATTCCAGCAGGATAATGCACGACCGCATGTTGCAGGTCCTGTAAGGGCCTTCCTAGATATAGAAAATGTTCGACTGCTGCCCTGGCCAGCACATTCTCCAGATCTCTCACCAACTGAAAATGTCAATCGTAGCCGAGCAACTGGCTCGTCACAATACGCCAGTCACTACTCTTGAAGAACTGTGGTATCGTGTTGAAGCTGCATTGGCAGCTGTACCTGTACACGCCATCCAAGCTCTGTTTGACTCAATGCCCAGGCGTGTCAAGGCCGTTATTACGGCCACAGGTGGTTGTTCTGGGTACTGATTTTCAGGATCTATGCACCCAAATTGCGTGAAAATGTAATCACATGTCAGTTCTAGTACAATATATTTGTCCAATGAATACCCGTTTACCATCTGCATTTCTTTTTGGTGTAGCAATTTTAACGGCCAGTAGTGTACGTAGATGTAGATGTCTGTGTGTGTGTGTAGCTCAGATATTTTCCCTCAGTCTTTACGTCGTACACTCCCTCTTAGCGATATTTGTAAGTCAAAATGTTTCAGACCCAACATCAAGCAGCTACTATTTTAATGTGAATGACGGCATAATTGCTGTGTGTACGTGTTTAGTATAGTAAATTTGCATCAAGTGTCTTTATTTTCAATAAATATGTATTTTGTCAGGTGAGGAAGATTATCCATCGGATTTTCCGTGGGGCTACGAGGACCTTGGACGGCGAGGCAACTAGAGCTGCAGCGCTCCTGCTGTCAGGTTGGTGAACTTCTGGAATTGTGACTGCTGGCCTGTCCGCGACTGCTTGTCTCAGACCTGCAGCAGCGTAAAAGCTGGCACTGGGATTGGTGCGCAGAGTCTACTCTAAGTTCCGCACGGTACTTTCATGATCAAGTTGTCATTCTGATGCCACACTCTCCGCAGTTGGCAAATACCATCGCCACATGAGAATTAGGTTAATCAGAGATGACTAACCCTTTGAGTCTAACAATGATACTAATTAATTAAGACGGAAATTTTACTCGTGATTTTACGTGTTGCGAAAGCAGGCGAGAAGTACCAGATATACAGTATTATGTCACGGCATAGAGTCGTTATCCATAATTCTTGCTTGTCGTAACTGTGTTAATTCAAAAGTGACAGTTTTGCACCCAGTTGGAATTTACCGTTGTAATGGAGTCCTTTTTGCTAACTTTGAACTGTATGTCGCGCCTGAAATCACCAGAGCGTCGTCAGAAAGCGGTTATAGCCGTTAGAAGAAGTCAGCGTCTGGCAATGCTACTAAGCAGTATGCCCTGAATTGTTCATATGACCAAAGCTACGTTGGCTACGAAAAGTCGAGTCCACTCCGTAGTTCGACGTTTTCTGCGGAACTCAGGGTTTTCAAGCGCCACCAAAACAAGAGCTCTCTCTCACTGGGGTCCGAGTTCATCATGCATCAAGACGGTTTTTCTGTGGCTGATCTAGTCAGTCTCCGGACCACATGGTTCTCCCATGGTGAGACAGTTTAACTGAATGCTGCAGACACCAGGAAGGTCGATAAAATATTTCTGGTTTTTGCTCGCTAGTAATAATTATTTATTGAATTAACCTGATCTGGTTAGGGCCATTAACCATTCTCTTACACCTGATCAGTGTTTCACAAATACAGTACCATTTTACTTTATAGTTATCCAAGAAATAGCAGGTTTAATATGATAGATAATATTAAAATGATTTGAGTGTCTATAGTGACAATGTAAGTAGTACTGGCTATGAACTAATAGAGTTAATACTGTCAATACTTGTACTACTGCTGTTGCACGCAATAATAGTGATAATAATAATAATAATAATAATAATAATAATAAAGAAAATAATAATCCGATTAATAACAATAATGATAGTGGAAAATATAAATAGGCTTTATAGATGTACAAAATAGATGTTTGTACAGAATAGACGTTTTCTGATACATGGAATTCTGCGGACAGGAAATTTAAGGAGACAGCACCAGATAAGAATAATAGGAAATGAGAAACATCTGCATGGAAAGAAGGATGTACAAGAGTAACGAGCGCGTACTGGGACAATAGTAATGATTATTGTTGCTTTAGTAGACATGTCATTAACCGTCTTCTGAAGCTGGAGATGTTATTTAGTTCTCTACTACACTGCGGTAGGTTCTTCCAGAGTCCGGTTGCCGCTACAGAGAGAGACTTCGGGCGATTGTTTCTGCCATCTTGTTCACACAAGGGCGTTGAGGTCGAGAAGAGATATGAGGGACTGTGTACGTTGATTAGACACTATAGAAGGTGTGGAAATTCATGCGCTTGTCGGAACGCAGCTCAGATAGCTGTGCACATTCGTATGATGGCGAAATATGATCAGAGAGTGGGAACATCACAGATATACCGAACACAGACATTCATAACCAGTTCCAGGCGTTGTCAGCTTAACTGAGAAAGACCTTGCACGACAACATGTTGTAATTAATGGCTTTGAAGTACAAGTGTTTGCACAATTTTCTTTTTCACATCAAGAGGGAAGAGCTTCTTATATTTTTCTAGGACATGGAGAGATGCGGATGCCTTCCTGCGCATTGCTGTTACGCGCCCACTCCAATTTAAATTTTCATCTGATACTACTTCTAGACTATTTCCTGAAGGGGAGGAGTTGATATTTTTCCCATTTAGGGATGAAGAAGTGCCTAGAATGACCATTAACTACCACTTGGGTTTTGGATAGGTTGAGCTTTAATCCTAAATCCGGCGCCATTTTGATAGTGCAAGCAGGTCGGTACTGAGATTCTTATAGCTGTCTTCACCGTTACTGATTTTGCACTTAGATGCAACAGATCGTTATCCGCAGTTACGATGACAACTCATAATTAGGATCGCACCCAGACCACCAGCGTCTCCACGCCATCGCTGTCGTAACCTGCTTATGTTCTACTGCCATGTGATGTTATTGGACAGTTATCTCTCTCGCTTGCCGTCGATTACGTTTTCCACTCCTTTAGGCTTTGTCCTCCGATTACTTATGTGTAGGATCTTTCTTGATTGACCGACCGTTGTCTCCTGATCCAGTAATAATCTTTTGCCACCCATTCCAGTGCCTTTTTACATTGTTCACTCTTGTGAGCTTCATTGTTAATATACTTTTAGGTCTTTAACAAAATATATGTATTTCGTTAAGTCCGTTCCATCCTCTTCCGTGCGTAATCTGTGGTAACACCTCCACAGCGATTATGAAGACAAGGTCGACTGATGCCTGTAGTAGGAGATGAAGTCGATGCTTTAGGCAAAGTCATGGCAGGGCGTTGCTTACTGGGTGATCGTTTCGAAGCCACAGAGCTGGGAACGTCATTTCACCTCTTCACGTTCGTTGGGAAGCAGTAATACGAGGGTCACTCCAAAAGAAATGCACACTATTTTTTTTAATCCATCTTTTATTCTACATGTTTGAAAGTTTTACAGTGTGTAGATACATCCTTTAGGAACAATATTTTCATTTCCCCACATAATTTCCATCCCTCTCAAATGCCATCTTGGAACCAGCGCCTGTATACTCGCACGGTATAATTCTGGACCAACCTGTTGGAGCCACTGTTTGGCAGCGTGCACAAGGGAGTCATCATCTACAAACCTTGTTCCACGAAGAGAGTCTTTCAGTTTCCCAGAGATATGATAGTCTCATGGAGCCAGGTCAGGACTGTAAGGCGGGTGTTTCAGTGTTGTCCACCCGAGTTTTGCGATCGCGTCCATGGTTTTTTGACTGACATGTGGCCGTGCATTGTCGTGAAACAGCAAAAAAAACCTGCTTTTGCCGATGTGGTTGAAAACGACTCAGTCGAGCTTGAAGTTTCTTCAGTGTCGTCACATATGCATCAGAATGTATGTTGGTTCCACTTGGCATGGTGTCCACAAGCAAGAGTCCTTCGGAATCGAAAAACACTGTAGCCATAACTTTTCCAGCAGAAGGTGTGGTTTTGAATTTTTTTTTCTTGGGTGAATTTGCATGATGCCACTCCATTGATTGCCTCTTCGTCTCTTGTGAAAAATGATGGAGCCATGTTTCATCACCTGTTACAATTCTTCCAATAAATTCATCTCCACCATTCTCTTACTGTTCCAAAAGTTCGCTGCATACTGTTTCTTCTGTTTCTTTGTGAGCCACTGTTAATATCCTGGGAACCCACCTGGCACAAACCTTTTTTAACGCCAACACTTTCAGTATTCTTTAAACACTTCCTTCCCCTATCCCAACGTAGCGTGACAATTCGTTCACTGTGATGCGTCTGTCAGTAGTCACCAATTCGTTAACTCTCTGCACACTGTCTGGAGTGTGTGCAGTACGAGGCCTGCCGCTGCGAGGACAATCCTCAATATTGCCGTGCCTGCTTTCATCACGTAACCTGCTTGCCCACCGACTAACTGTACTGCGAATGACAGCAGCATCTCCATACTCCTTTTTCAACCTCTTGTGGATGTTTCCCACTGTCTCGTTTTGACAGCACAGGAATTCTGTGACAGGACGTTGCATCTGACGTACGTAAAGTGTAGCAGCCATCTTGAAGACATGCTGTGATGGCGCCACTCACGGGAACAGGTTGAACTAAGTTTGAAAACAAGCGATAAGGTGTATCTACACACTGTAAAACTTTCACACATGCAGAATGAAAACTGTATTTTTACAAAAATAGTGTGCATTTCTTTTGGAGTGACCCTTGTATAAGGTTAGCATCATTAACCAAAGACCTAGCGATTCATGTTAGTGTGGTTGTGGAGCAACACAGAATCATGTGGTATGAGAGTGTAACAGGTATTCAACAGTTACAGACGATGACAGGAATTACTCCCAGAAAAAATGTCTCTGTAATATTGAAAGAAGAGAGGCTGCGGAACAAACTTAATAAAATCAGGTTTTCCTCGAAGCAATTAGGATCAATGAAGAGGTGATGCAGCCAAGGCGGAAACGCAGGCAGCCGGCTCGTAGGAGGTGATCATAGCAACATTAGTGAGGGCGTGGAAAGATGTAGCAGAAAACGTAACAGCACGGGGCTGACATAGTAAAGAGGAATACTAACGGGATGAGAACACAGCATGAGGATTTTAGATGACACGATATACCTTACATCGACATTCATATTCTTCAGACGACTGTCCAGTGCGTGGCAGTGATTACTTCCCATTGTACGGGTTTTAAGGCTTTTTCCTGTTCCACTCATGTATGGATTGCGGATAGAATGATTGCTCAATCGCCTGTGTGCCAGACTTAGTAATCCTCACCTCGAAAATCCCTAAGGGATCGATACTCAGTAAGTTGTGGCATATTCCGAGGTTAATCACTTAAAGCTGGGTCTTCAAAGTTACTAAGTAGATTTTCTCTGGATTGGTTGCGACTATCTTAAAACGTTTGGCAGCTCACTTCTTTCAGTATCTCCGCGACGCTCAGCCAGAGGTCAAAACAATCTGCGACCGTTCGTGCTGTCCTTCTCTACATACGTTCAGTATACCCTGTTAGCCCTTTCCGGCTTGGATCTCACATACTTGAGCAATGCTCTAGGAGGTGTCGTACTTGGTTTGCCATCTGATTTATCTTCAAGTGAGCCAATGTGATCGTTCTATTTCATACCCCTACAAATTTTTACACCCAGTTATTTATATGAGTTGACCGATTTCACCTGTGACTCATTGGTATTCGTGTCATTATACTCCACTTCTTTTCGATTGTCAACTTTTTAATTTCTGAACATCTGTCAACGTTTCCACCGCTTTGAAACCTTATCAAGAACTGACTGAATATTCGTACCCTTTTTTTCAGGATTTCATCATAGATAACTGCATAATCTGTGAAAAGTCTGATGTTTATATGAATGTTGTCTGTAAGTTCTTTAATATACAACATGAACATCAAAGGTGCTCGCATAATTTTCTGGGGTTTACTTTTACACGTGTCGACAACTCTCCGTCGAAGATAACACTCTCTAATCCTTCCTACCAAGAAATCCTTAATCCGGTTGTAAATTTCACCTGATGCCCCTTACCATCAAAGTAATAGGCAGAGATGTATTCTGAGTTAATGCTTTTCGGAAGTCAAGAATATTGCATCTACCTCACTTCCGTGAGCACAGGACGTCATGTGAAAAAACTGCCATCTATGTTTGAGATGTCAGTCATTCGGCGATCAGAATTCAATAAGTCACACACATGAATTGCAATTTCGTCAGTGCGGCCGATAGATAGCCGTCCAGGGTGGTGGTTGTCGGTTATCTCGTCTTGGCCCTCCATAAACATCTTCAGCCAGTTTGAAACTTGTGGAGACGAGAGAGCAGCGTCCGCGTACGCTTGCTGGATCAGTTAGCCGGTATCGATGTAACTTCAGCAGAGATTAGAGCAGAACTTCATCGCATGCCGTTGTTAGATCATCGTGCGTTGTGACAAGCCTTTGAGACGAGTTTCGCATAGTAAACGATACCGATGCAACTCATGTTAGGAGCAGACTAGCCCGCGTTGTGAAGCCAAGCTCCACATCCACCCCTCCCCACCGGACACCACCTCGACCAAGCAATCCGAACGCCCTGCGAGCACAATTGCTTGAAAGTGCAATTTGGCGCATTACACACCCTGTATAATTACAATTGATTTGACAATCACACAGACGTCTCATATGTTATGCAGTTACCGCTGCTGTTCGCAAAGATGAGGACGTGATTTGGGACTTCGCTGTCTACTTAGATAAGTCACATTCAGAGCACTTATTCCGTATACATCATTGCCATCAGATGACTGCAGAACTATTTTATGTTGGTTATGCACTGTTAAACTTTTGCACGCACTTTGTGTTTTATGCGGAGATCTCAAAGTCACACGGACACCAGACCGAAAACACCGTTTTAGATTATAATAATGCTAATAAGATAAACGGTTCAGCATAAGCGCATCATTTCTAATACTAGGCTAGTACTGCCCCTCAGATTTCTGAAAACATAATACTAATTATGATATAAGGACACGATTGAAAATTCAGGTTAGTAAGAGCAAATCCTTGAGAATATCGTGTCATTAGCTAAAATAAGAGTTTCTTTACATCGTATGCTAAAACCTTTAAGATGTTAAAGTTTTGATGTACACCATGCGCTGCTTGTAAAAATATTTAGTTTCCAAATCGGTATTCGAGAGTATAGCCCATAGTCAGGGTAATAAACTCTGTGTGTCTACAACAATTGCTGTGTGTGTGTCAAGAATATGTGTGTGTGAATTCCTAAGGAACCAAACTGCTGAGGTCATCGGTCCGTAGACTTACACACTACTTAAATCACCTTAAACTAACTTACGCTAAGAACAACACACACACCAATGCCCGAGGGAGGACTCGAACCTGCCGGCCGGTGTGGCCGAGTGGTTCTAGGCGCTTCAGTCCAGAACCGCGCTGATGCTACGGTCGCAGGTTCGAATCCTGCCTCGGGCATGGATGTGTGTGATGTCCTTAGGTTAGTTAGGGGTTAAGTAGTTCTAAGTCTAGGGGACTGATGACCTCAGATGTTAAGTCCCATAGTGCTTAGAGCCATTTGAACCATGTGAACATGCGGCGGGAGGGGCAGCGCAGTCCGTGACATTGCGCCTCAGACCACGCGGCCACTCCGGGCGGCTTGTCAAGAATGAAATCTTTATGTGGATCTCCGTGGTACACATTAAATGACCATGGCCTTTGTTTGTAATGGACGCTACTGTCAAGAGTAGAAAACAAATGTTCATAACCTACGGGACTCCAAACACACAGCTTACACGGGCGATGTCTTACGTCAGTGTGTGGCTACAGTAGCGCTGTTGTCAGAATTGTAATATGGCTGCGATAGACGGCGACTTATATGGCCCGGCTGTTGTTGTTGATGGAACAGACTGTTGTAGGCACTTTCTGAAATGTTGTCGGCGTTGTCTGCCTGCGATGGACAGTGTTGCATACATTCCTGTCAAAGGCAGTGATGACCTCACTGTTGAACACCCTATACATAAAACCCCACCACAACATTGTTTCGTAAGGCAAAGGTCATAACTGTCTCTGTATTCGTCTCTAAAACGCTTAACTGTCAGTATTAGTTTTGCTTCTTCTTTTGAACGCCTACGGCTGCGGTGCTTTGTCATGTAATCTGAGCAGTGAAAGAATATGGTTTCACTTCATTTCGAAAATTTGCGCATTTCTTAGTAAGCACTCAATTTGTTTGTTGTTTACAAGAATGGCAAAGTGAGCAAAAGAGTGAAGCATAAATTTCGTAAATTGTGCAGTATCTACAACCTGAACTGTGGTAAGTGGAAAACAATATACACAAGGACCACAATCAGAAAAAGCCCATTCTGGCTACTACCGTCGTTTTAGAAGGAAATCAGCAGCAGTGGGTCAGAATTATATTTTACATACGTTCTAAGATTTCTAAACTTCTCGTAAAGTTCATCAGACGTGTTCCCATGTTTGTGGGCAGCAACCTGCTAATTGTACTTTTCTTGGGTACAATTTTTGTATGTGGCTATTTTACTTTCAATATCTCATAATTATGGCCGGCAGATGGATCCCGTTTATGAAATTTGATATTTCTCTCACTGTGCGTGTGAGCCACAAAAAAATATTAACATAAATATTTGAGTGTTATTTCAAACGAATGTTACTGAAATCGACGAGCATCTTGATTTATCGCCAAGAACTGCTTCACAGAAAAAATTTAACTGGTATAGAAAACCGAATAAATCATTATAACTTTGTGATGTATCACCGGAGATCATGGCATCCAAGTTTCAAAAGTCTTAGGAAATAACTCTGAACAATCTCTCGAACTGTTGTCAGTGCGTTTCGGGTTCACCTTTCTCACGATCGTCTAGATTCCTATTCTGCATGAAGGCAATCAGACTTCGGTGGAAGTTTATTAAAACTTTACCTCTAACATCCTCGTCGTCACTTCCTTCAGGGCAGGAAACATCACGGCTCTCTGCTGTTGCTAAGAGTCAAGGACTAGAAAAATTCATTTAGGTCGTGATCCATCGTATTTGTAATATTTTTGAAGGACTATAACAGATTTTTCACAGTCTTAACATGTCACTCAGCGCTAGAACATTGCGACGCATCAGTCTACCACAACCATTATGCTACACAGCGATATAGTAGTCCGTAAGAATGTTAGACTATTCCAAAGAGAAGAGATAAGCTACAAATTCCTAAACAACGTTGCAAAGTATTAATATTGCAGCTCAAGTTTGTTCTGCTCGCGTCTTTGCCTACACACAGCATATAATCGAAAAGGTTACACACTGTAGAGCAGAAAAAGTTGTGCAGCAGAAGTGATTTCAGCTTAGGCTTAAAAAAATGGTTCAAATGGCTCTGAGCACTATGGGACTTAACATCTGGGGTCATCAGTCCTCTAGAACTTAGAACTACTTAAACCTAACTAACCTAAGGACATCACACACATCCATGCCCGAGGCAGGATTCGAACCTGCGACCGTAGCGATCATGCGGTTCCAGACTAAAGCACCTAGAACCGCACGGCCACACCGGCCGGCGCTTAGGCTTAAAGTATGCTATGATGTCTATCAGGCATTTTTTCATATACTACTTCGATGTATTCGATTTATGCTAATTAAGTCCTCTGTCAAAATATACCCGCTTTTCAGAAGTGCTTAACTACTACTACTACTACTAGGGAAGCTGAATCAATTATTGGTGTGGGTGGCAAACGTTCTGTGCTTTTTCCATGATTTCATGTCTTAAATACTCAAGACTAGAATTTTAAGAATAGTAGAGGAAATAACAATAATTTTTTCCTTCGTACTTCAAGAGAGAATCTATGATATCAGTATTTAAGATAGGTACATAAACACTAAAACATTGATGTGTGCTAATACTGTGAACCTTTATCGTTTATAAACTTACTTAAAATGTTCGTAATGAAGCTTTTCCATGCATAATAGTTTTTGCAAAGGAAAGGTGGAGCTACGCTGCACTAGCGGGAACTTTGACCCCCTAACTAAAGGAGACAGCTTTCAGCCATAAGCACGTGAAAATTTCATCTCTGCTCTGTCGTGTAGGCATGACTATCTGTGAAGTTTTCTTTCTTTTTTTCCAGATGTGATGACCGCTGTCGCAGGAGAGACAAGGGGCTTATCTGGCAGATCCAGCCTTGTGCCTGACACAAGAACCCAGATAGCCTATGAAGCAGGTTCGCGTGCAGCGAAACTGTCTGCATCGCAGCAATATTTACCTCGTAGCTGTTTAAGGCTCTGTCCATTTGGCGCTTTGATGTCAATTGTTTGCAACTTCATCAAAATAAATTTATTCTGCGTGTAACGACAAATTTATTTCTTTTAGTACCTTACATTTAGCAATAATAATGTCGTATGTAGCAAAATTTGTAAACAATGTGCCCACAATCGGATATCATTATGTTAAAAAAATCTCTGCCATCACCAAATTGCCAGAAAATACGTTAATTGTTTTGTACACATAAACTGTTTTGTTCTCACTTGCTATTTTGGGAGCGCAAACAGACAATGGCAGTAGCAGAGAGAATATAAAAGACAGACTTTCTGTAGGCTATTCTGAAAAGGAGAGACATTTCAACAGCTAACATAAATTTAAGTGTTGTCCGAAGTGGAACAACGTATGCGGGAGAAACATGGACCACAAAAACAAAAGACAAGACGACAACAAAGCGTTCGAAATGTGACGATACAGAAAAACTCTGCATAATTACTGCAACCTATATCCATTTGAACCTTCTTCCTGTGGTCTCCCTCTCTAATTTTTACCTTCCCCCCTCCCCCTCCCCACTTTCCTTTATAGACAACAAGCTCAGTACCCTTCGTTGCCTGTGTATGTATTTATTCCAGTCTTCTATTGGTTCATCTCCTTCTTCTCTCCGTCCATCTCCTCTCACCCTGTCTCTGACCACCTCCTGCTCCCCCTTCTCTATGTCCATCTGCTCTATCCCCTACTCACTGCCTACCGCCTCTTGCCCTCTTTCTGTCCATCTTATCTTCTCCCCTCTATCAATCTGCTCCTTTCCCCCTTATCTCTGTCCTCCTCCTAAGTTCATCTCCCCTTGAGTCACTCTATTTCCTCCTCACCCCCTCTAAGACCATGCCCTCTTCCCCCTCTTTCTGCCCACCTGCTCCTCTTCCCTTTCCCTGTTCACATCATACCACCTCTATCTTTGTCAATCTTGATATGCTCTTCTTTCCTTCCTCTGTCCATCTCCTCCTCTCCTCTCTCCCCCATCATCTCATCCTCTCCCCCCTTTCTCCCCAATTACCCTTCCCCTCTCTCGGTCCATCTCCTCCTTCCCTCTCTCTGTCTATCCATCTCCTCCTTCACCTTCTCTCTCCACATTATCACTCCACTCCAACAGGAGGTTTTTATCTCCACAGTATTTAATATGTGTTCCAAGTATCTTTGAAATCGATTCAGGTGTTTGGAGGAGCTTTTTACACTTGGTTTTGCCCACATTCGCACATGTCACATATTTCACCTGTATCTCTAGCGAATTTCGCCCTGCAGTTTCGTTTTCATGCAGCTCAATCTTTATGAAGTCACATCTGTTGAACGATGAGTCGTACAGAAATATATTTTTGCAAGTATGTTCAGGGACACGTGTGAATACTGTCTGCAAAATGTGTTCCAAACAAATGAAGTAGTAAAGAAGTAATAAAATTGCAGGTCATGCCTCATGTGGCAGCTTTGCTACATGAACAGCGAAAATGTAGTAAACGATAAACTTTTCTCCTTTCATCATTTTGTGGGGGTGTCAGCGAATAAAAGTCTCGTAAATGTTTGAAATTATGTGTAATGGTTGTTGGAAGCCAGTAAGTGCCCTCATTCTCCAATATTGTATGAATGTAGCCTGGCTATTTGCCCACTGTAAGCTGTGACAGATTTTCACCCCGACCCTTTTGAGAGGTATGTGGGCCTTACCCGCACAGTGGTTCTTTTCAAACAGTAAGAGATAAGCGTACCAAGTTTGGTTGAAATCGATCCAGTTATTTAGGAGATGTGGAACACACGTACATGTATCCACTCTCATAATATGATGATGATGTTTGGTTTGTGGCGCGCTGAACTGCGCGGTCATCAGCCCCCGTACGAAGTCCCAATTTTTAGACAGCCCAATTTTTTTCACAGTCCAATCTAGCCATTGTCACGAGTGATGATGACGAAATGATGAGGACAACACAAACACCCAGTCCCCGGGCACAGAAATTCCCCAACCCGGCCGGGAATCGAACCCAGGACCGCGTGATCACTCTTATAATATGTATGGATACTACTGTTCGTTGATGCCTCAAAATGTTTTCTGTCAACTGATCGCTCATTTTAGTCAAGTTGTGCCATAGTTTCCTTTTCACACCGATTTCGTTACTTATCTGATCTACTAACTGCTCTAATCTAAATCACTTGACAGACCAGATGTGTTTCAAGTGCTAATGTGTCTGTGTGTTTTATTAAATTTCTCTGTTGCTTTACGGTCAATTCAGTTGCAATTCATATTTGTAACAGTCAAATTGTGTTTGATATTGCACTTTTATCCTGCATCTCGCTGTTTCTCGTAGATTATTTGTAAGTTCTGTATCGGACTCGTTTTCTGATATGTTCCTTGTTCAGTTTAATCAGAACTCTTCTTCGAGGGTATGGTATTGGTCTGTCGTCTTGATTTCTGAGTTTCTTAATGAGCGAACTCTTATACAGAGAGTGAAAAACGAATAAAATTTGTAGCTGTTTCTCTTTTCCAGTCTGCGGTGACGGCAATTGACCTTACCTCCCCTGGGAGGACAGTTTCTTCTCATCAGTTCAGTGAGTGCGAGGGGATGGTCGCTTTCACCCTCATGGCCTGGCGTAATGCGTCCCCTGCACTTACAATCGTTACACTCTTTCTACTATATTAGCTGAAAATTTAACTATCGCGCTCATAAAATAAACTGTAAAGATCGTGGGCACTTCTTGGACAAAAGTTGCAATCTTTTTATCAGATAGGCCACTACTCATTACAAAAAATACTAATAAACTAAGCAATTATTCCTTAAATTGAAACTGATGTTAAAATGGGTAAGGGCACCTGGTTTCCGGTCTAAAGCGAAATACATCTTAAGTAATGTATTTCCCACCAGTATTTCAATTGTCATTCAGTTTAAACTGAATTTCAAATGTAAATAGCAGAGTGTATTTCTCTAGGCAAAATATTAAATATCGAGGATTCAGAAAGATTCTCTGCACTTCCAAGTACTAAATGTGGTCTCTGTTGTTACAGAGATACATGTATGCGTCATATGACAGATTCTGGATCACAAGAATAGAGTTTTAAATAACGATCAATTTCCTGCAGCATATTCCCAGTAAACCCGTCTTCACAGCTTAAATTTAAAGAATTTGTTATACTTCGCCATTACTATTTGCAGGAAGAAAACAACACGAGAAATTGCAAAATTCATAGCTTCATCTAATAAAGTATTGCGATGTTTTGTTCATCTGATAGTTACCAGTTCACAAACTGCATCAGGTTTACAACTAGATATAGCAAAATTATCAGTGATAACCAATTTTGAATACAGGCATTAATTAAACCATTCCTCTTATAACACCTTATGATGGATGCTAGCATTCAGAAAGGGATAGAGTGATGAATAAATCAATTCGCAGCGGAGAAAATGAACGTTGTTTTTATCACTCCTTATTTTCAGGGTGTCACATTTCACCTATCTTCTATATGTGGACGGTGCAGACGCGAGAAATGTGCATGCACACTCATGTTCTTGAGTTCTCCTTCATTACAGTACATAGATCACTAGCACCACTGCATAATTTGTATCTACGGCAACTTCGCGTCTTTTGGAAGTCCACTGTTTTTTTTCTGACGAAAAGGACAGAAAGTATTGCCGAAAGCTTGGAATTTGACAAATATGATCCGAATACTTCACCGAAAACACTGAATTACAAATTTGTTGTGCAATGCATCAGAGTAATACCACAGAGGAACGATCGAAATAGCATAACTGAGATGCACATAAGCTGTTAAGGAATCGAACTACCAGAGCCGCAGTATTCAAGGTCATCTGCACCATCCTACGAACGAAACAGGATCAAAACCATCAAATGCCTTTATTTCATGAGATACATCGGAGAGGTTTGAAAATAGTTCAACGCTCTCGTGACTGGAAGCCCTATATCACTCTATCTGTTCTCGTTGATGGCCAAATAGTGTCAATTAAAATTTCTTCCGCCACGAGGAAAAAATGAACTGGGAGCGCTCCAAAGAGTTAGAAAAATGTCATCCATTAAATCAGAAAAACGTGAGGTGCTGGTCTTAAATCTGGCATGAGCTTTATATTCGATAATGTAGTTCTGATGTACTTAGCTCCATAATATATTTTTACGTCAACAGCCAAGTAACACCGTAACACAAGGAAATAATTATGTGTTTTGGAATTGTGAATATTCCTCTGCTTATTTATCTACGTGCACACTGAAGGTGTCTTGAATAACTTGGTTCAGTATATTTTCCGTACTGTATCATGTGTTTGCAAATTTTGCAACATTTGCATTAACACTGCTCCCTGCATTTTTGTTGTTTTTGTTGTGGAGCGATATTAGCTGCTACCGTCTTAGGAGCGTGTACAAATAGGAAGTAAGCACCCCATTCACTGCCATTTTGTCTTCAGTCTGTGTATGACTTTGTTTTGAAGTCCCTTGTAATTCCCGTCTTAGTCATGGAACAAGTTATTATGTTACACTATGTAATTGGCTGTACGTGGTAACGCTCAGTAGTGCAGCGGAGAGCTATGGGTAGTTGACGTATAGGATTCCATCAACGAGGGCAACATATGCAAGATGTCTGCAAATGGAAAGCCACCCCACGTTACACCCGATGAAGTATTGTCGCTGGCGTTAGACACTGTCACTGATTATAGAGTCGTAAATTTCCAGATAAAACATTACCTCGCTTCCGAATAACTACTGCAATGATAAATTTCTAACGAAACCTACCCATATATGTATTCGTTCCTGCTATGATTTGTGGATTTTTTCTGAAACTACTATGGCATATTAGATTGGAAGTTCCTACGTCAGTGATGTTATTGAATGCTTTCAGTGTAGGCTGCTTATGCCATTAACTTCCAGCATTCAAGGATGTGATGAAGCAATACATTTTTGTGTACTATTTAAACCATTCTGTTATGTTATTATCGTTATTGAATGCTTTCAGTGTAGGCTGCTTATGCCATTAACTTCCAGCATTGAAGGATGTGATGAAGCATTACATTTTGAAGTACTATCTAAACCATTCTGTTATGTTTTTATCTTTCTAATCAGTAAGAGTATTTATCAAAGGCGCCAAGTTTCTGGAACTCTGTAAAATCGCCACACTATGCTGTTTATAGGAACCGAATGTACATAAGTTCATGTGTCTACGAAATTCTGCTGTAGCTTTTTCATGTGTGAGCACGGAGAGGTCGTATATATGTGTATTATATTCCTATTTGCTGTACTTAGTTGTGTTTATTTATTTCAAAATCAGTTATCTTCCTCATTTCCTTTTCCATGGACATAATGTTAATCGTATTTTTTATAAATTCCAGTGGCTTACGACGAGAAGTTGGAAGCGAATTTTTCGATGATCAAACGATCGAACACTGTTAGTATTCTATCGTTATCTCTTGTTTAATTGACGACGTAACACCCAGAGATTACACTCTAGATCGTTTATCTTTATCTTACGTTCATGAATTCTGTTTTCCAGAATTATCAGTTTACTTGCACTTCACAGTGCTTCCACAAAAAGATTTTTTCCCGCGGTCATTGGAACGTGCTTCCTTCTCACGAAAGTTAACTTATACTAAGTCTTATATCATTAGTAATATTTCGTACAATAACTTATTGAGTTACAAGAAAGGCACGTTCCAGACCTTTACGTAATTTTATGGATAAATACTTTTGAACATGACACATACACACAAAAAGAATTCAGAGCGTTCTGATACTTCTGAGCAAGGTTAAAAATCCAGCATATCCTCTACGAAATTTTTTGGAAAATATACGTTTGAATGAACCGCGAGGAAAAGAAAGAAAATCGGAGCGATTGCGTACTGTCGATCAGTCAGGATGGCTACATAGTGAGTGGCTGTTTCATTTTAATGGCCTGTAAAGTACATTTGGATGTAGAAATATTGCAGTTGTATTCTTTCCACGGTTTCTTGGAAAAATTATTTTGAACATGACGCAAAAAAAGCGTTCAGAGAATACAGATACTTTAGAGCTTGGAGCAAAATACTGCAAGTTATTCCCTTTACTTAATTTTTGTTGGATACATTCTCAAAAGTAATGGAAGCAATTATGAAGGACAGATTAATGAATTACCTGAATAAATACAATCTTTTAAACGAATCACAGTTTGGTTTCTGAAATGGCAAAAATACGGAGTCAGCCATAGTAGAATTCACAAAACTTGTAAATGATGCTCTTGATAAAGATGAGTGTGTCACAGACATATTTTTGGATCTTTCGAAGGCGTTTGATACAGTCGACCACAAGATTCTATGAAGTAAATTAGAAGCATTAGGAATAAGAGGGGTAGCTAATGACTGGTTTCGATCATACCTAACAGATAGGGTACAAAGGGTAGAAATAACACATACTTCAAATAGATCTAAACATTTAGTAAAACACTTATCAGAACCAAAATACATTAATATAGGGGTTCTGCAAGGTAGCATATTAGGACCAATACTGTTCCTGATATATATCAATGATTTTCCCAGTTGTGTTACTCATGGTGAAAAAATCCTCTTCGCTGATGACAACAATATTATAGTCACTGAGAAAACAAGAGAACTCCTTGTCGAGAAAGGAAATGAAACTCTCAAGGAAGTTTATGATTGGTCAATAAGTAATAAAGTGACATTGAACATAATGAAAACTAATGCCACGAATTTCAGTTTGAAGATGAAAAATGACAATGTAATATTAAATGTAGATGGCACCTCTATAGATTGTGTAACAAATGCAAAATTTCTAGGAATGAATATCGATTCTCATTTGAAGTGGTGTGAACACAGAAAGGTACTTGCAAACAGAATGTCATCGGCATGTTATGCTCCTAGAATCCTATCATCAGTGTGTAACATGCAGTGTCTTTTTGTTACATATTATTCATATGTACACTTAATTCTTAGCTATGGCATTCGTTTTTGGGGAACAAATGCACAAAATATGAAAACAGTTTTCAAACTCGAGAAAAGAGCCATAAGAGTAATAACCAAAAATACTGGTCGAGCTCACTGTAAAGATCTGTTCAGAACACTGGGGATTTTACTGCTCCATGTGAATACATTTAACAGTCTGTTATACATATCAAATATAACATTGGTAATTACTGCACAAACAGCTTTTTCCATGCCCATGCAACAAGAGATAGACTCAACTTACATTTAACAAGAAAAAATAAACATAAAACTCCAAACAGCATTTTCTACCAAGGAATAAAACTGTACAATAAATTACCAAAACAGATTAAAGAAATTGCAAAAATACACTTATTTAAAAAGGCAGCTAAAAAGAACCTGTTATGCATTTTATACACTGAAGGATTACTTAGCTAAAACAGAGTAGGGGTTTGATAAAAAATGTTATACAAATAATAATAAAAATAATAATGATTATAAAATATCCAACATTCCACATAACACCTTCACTTTATGTTCTTTTTCCTTCTTTTTTTCCTTTCTAGAAATACTCACTGCCAAGCTATGCATAGCACAGTACTAACACCTCTTCCTCTTTATGAGCTCAACATCTCACTCATTATGGAGCGATGCTGACTCAGTTTTTCAGGGTGGGTAACTGCATTACAGCAGAAAATGTTCCAGAGATCACCAGTGTGTGTGTGTGTGTGTGTGTGTGTGTGTGTGTGTGTGTGTAGTGAGTGAAGTGTTATGAAACATGATGTGTATAGTGTGTGCAGTGACTGATAGTGAGATATGAGTAAACAATATGGCATTACATTATTTAATAAGTTATTTTTAAAAAAGTATTGTATACGAGGTGTAAATCTAATGATTGTCTCTAATTAGAAGTCTGTAAATATATGTGTATACGAATTAGCTCATTTTAAATTCATCTAAGTTCGTAAATACTTTCACATGTCCTATATCCTTGTAAAAAGAGATATATGGATGAATAAAGCTACTACTACTACTACTACTTGATAAATAGAACGAAAGACAACAATTTATTACTAAAAGAGTCCGTATACTTATTCTTATATCTGATAAAATGCTACTGCGCTATCTGTGGCTGACGAAGTCCCTGAACTTGCTGCAGCCCCCCGACCCACAATGTATGGTAGTTGGGAGTTTCAACGTTAGAGACATGGCTGCCAAGGAGGGGAAGAAATCTTGCGCACACACTGTGTGCATACCGCGAGGAGTCATTCCAGGTGTGCAAAGTCTGCTTCTGGATGTTATGAAGAGCACAGTGTGCAGGCAACTGGCTCGTGTCGTTACTAACAACGTGTGTCGCTTTGAATCGGAAGAGATTATCTCTGGTTTCGGAAGGCTAGGTGAAATGTGAAGGCTGTCAGTCTTTCTTGCGACATGAAGGCGTAGCTCACCACCTGTAGCATCGTCGACAGAAGTGACTGTTGTCCTTTGGTACAGAGCCGAGCGGATGGTCTAAATCAGAGGTTCAGACGATTCTGCTACAGTGTCGGCTGCAATTCCTCGACTTGCGCCATAGTGTGGCGCATTTTCGGGTTCCGCTTAATAGATCAGCGGTCCACAGGATGACAAGACGACTCTTATGTGCAGCGGAAGCGTCCAGCGTGGAGCCTGGAGTGTACACTGCCCCCTAAGTGGACCAATAGTGACCTAAATACCTGTCAGTTGATGAATACTGGTAAGTGATTGTATGGACACACGATACTGAGGAGGCGAATTGGTGCCTGCAACTGCAGCGCTGTTCACTACAAAATGCGCCTCGTATATCGGAGGGTCTCGTGCCAAGCTGATGCTATGGCGGCTGCGTGAGGCTTGGAAAAACGGTGCCCAGTGAGTTGTCTTGATGTCCACCGTTCCAGGTGATCTCTCTGAGTAGCAGCTGAGGCCGCACCTTACCCTTCGTATCAACCTTTAAGTGTGGCTGCTGCGTTACAGAGTTTTCAGTGTATGATTGAATGATTTTGTGAGCTATGTGCATTATCACTGCGTCTGTAGGGAGTTAGCTCAATGTATAAACCCATGTATTCATGCAGTACTGATGTCTGTTTCCATTACTCTCACTGGAATTAAATCCATACAATCATAATTAACACATCTAGTATATTGCTATATCCATTAGTTTCATAACAACACAGCGTAAATTTAAGTCCAATAGAAAACAATTACTTCGAAAATATTTCTCTGGAGTTGATGTAAAAACAATGGTGATTCATATGTATTGATAATGTACCAAAATATATATTTAATAAAATAATAATATTTCCTATAGCATTCTTTTATTTCCCATCCTGCCCTGTCATTTTTACTTATAACGTGGTATAAAATTTAATAGAGATTTGTTGTCATTGTAGGAGTCAGTAAGGCATTTATAAAGGTTTACACAAACCAGAGTACACCCATCAACATCCTACACCCAACTGGCCAAGCTAAAATGACTGGCATTTATCAGAAAGAAAAACACAGAAAATACATTGGAAGAAGTTATTTTATTTGTTCTCATTTATAGCCTTCACAGCACAGTCCGTCAAGTAGACATTCTCCATTCAGATCTTAGTGCTTACAACAATAATCATAAATAAGCACATCACTCTGAAACACTTGGGAAACTTGTGAAAGTTGTGTGAAATATTACATAAAAGGGCATCATTTGTTTAGGAAACAAGTAATAGCGTCCAAATTATGAAACTTTTCTGTAAGTTGTTTCTATAAATTTCAAAAGTCATTTTACAGACTTTTTGGATTTACGGCACTAGAACAACTAACACGCATTAATACACTCTTTCTCTCTTGTCTATTCCATAGTCTTCAGGTTGCGGCCTCGAGACACATTTCGCAATAGTTTGTTCCAGAACATTTAAGATGACAGTTTAGTAGATTTCTTGAAACACTAACTTCTACCAGTCGTATTCTCTTTTAGCAGTGGTTTAATGGAAGAGTTCAAAGTACTGAAATATCCTTCAATATTCAGAAAATGCAGTATAAATTTGCTACTATCTCCGAAAATAACAACTATTACTGTCTTGATCACATTTGGCTTGAAGTATCACAACCTTATTCATTTTCAACAGTATGGTGACAGTACAAGTGACAGTGGTGAACTGGCTATAGAGCCCAGTGTACACTTCTATTATACGTGAAGTGGAGATGGTATTGCCGTATATTCATTTCTATTTTTTAAAGTTGCATACAGTGTTGGATATGATATTTATCAATAATAGCTGAAAAAGGGTGAAAATGTCGAAATATGCAGCAGAAATGCAGCTGCTCTCCTCTGTATACTTATAACGTAAACATTAGTGATGATCATGATGGCAGTCATGTGTATTGCGTTTTTTTTCGTGCAGGTAGGGCAAACCCAGCACAGCCACCTGATGTGAAAGTAATGCTGTTCAATTCAACATACTATTTAATCAGCAGTAATAGTAAACATGTTAGTGTGGATTGACATCACAAAGTGAGTTCTACCCAGAGGTGGTTTTTGAAAATCCTTGATATAGTCATACAAAGATGTCATTGTCCTTGGATGAGATGGTGTGTCTATGTGATATCTCAATCCAAATTCCTATCATGTTCAGCGGAAGTGTTCAAACTCCATCGCTGATATTAGGTGATAATACAATCTCCACTGGGGACTTCCCATGATCAGACTTCTTAACGAGAGAGAGGCCTCTCATCTCCAAGAGCAGATGGTTAAAAATTTTATATGTGCCAGTTACCCAATCTGGTATACTCTAGACCAATGACTAAGCTGGCAGACATATGTGTACTGATTCTATGGGAAAATGTGGACCAATTTGACAGAATAAGCGCACCAAACTCCTTACCTGTCACAAGAAATCATATCTCAGATTCCTGACACATGCAGTGCATTAGTATGTGGAAACATGCATGAAACTATCACGCCAAAAGTAGGAACAGAACTAAGTTCTTATTTAAAGATGTTCATATATCTAACTATATCTAAGAGTTTATGTATGAAAAAGTGTAAGACACACATGTATGTATTTTTCCACTATAATATCCCTTTATGCTAATGCAAACAAATAGTCATTAGTATTGTTGAGTGGATGAAACAACCTCGTCTTAAGGGCTTGCAGGGAACTGAATGTTATTTTGTCATTGCTAACGCACACTGACAAGATTCGCTTTGAACATGTATACTGATTTTCAGGAACATAATTTTACCCCAAATACCAATTATTACAGGAGATACTGTCAAGCATTGGTGGTGTAACACACAGGACATTCAGTGAAGTTGACGCTACCCCGTCACCAGGAAGAGTAAAGCTGAACACTGATTACATTGACGGTATTGATATGGAAAAAATCAGGTTCAAATATGGAAATATTTCTGTTTCGTTCATCATATGGGGATGACGTCTTCAATTTGAGTGAACCACTTCTAGGATTCCAAAGCAGTTGATAAGGGATAATACAAATCTTATTATAGCTTTCAAACAAAAGAAAATAAATTTAAAACACAGTTATCAGGTACTGTAGGAACTGGCATGCCAGTAAATGAATTTATATAATATGTGAGTATGTGTTGATTGTTGGAATCACACGTTGTATTAGTTTCAGGTTACTGATAAAACAATGAAGTTGAATGATGGGTGATATAGACGAAACTTCCAGGAATTACGTTTAAAAAGATGAAGTACCAATATCTAACACTGTCAGTATGTTGCATACCACAGATCTGCATCTGTATACAAACACAAGAGGAAAAGGTAATTACACCATTATTTATTACACTGTGGGTAAATTTTCGTGCATGTCCTGCATTCGTTCCAAGGGCGTGTTACATAGTACAAACATACATTACTGCGTTGATGCAAAAATTGAACATACAAATAAATGTCTTAAATGTCATTCTATGGAAGTGCAAAAGGTGAGCGATGGTACTGAACGTTAAAATCCGATTATTCAAGCTATTAACATACTTCTGAAAGCCCCTGTGTGTGAGCTGATGTGCTGATTGAAAATAGTGTCAAATATAATACGAAAATTCAAATAATTAAAACTCTCAATGAAAATCATAAACACCACAGTACAGAAATTCTATCAAACAATGTACTTCTCGAAACCCACTGAGGCTTGCTTTCATTGATCACTGAAAGACTGCTGCTCATTACCAGTTAAAGAAAAAGAGAACCCAAGGATGTAAAAAACTGCATCCAATCATCAGCACAAGCAGCTAAAGGTATCCTGAAGTGGAAAGGCATAAGAAGGAGAGAACTTGTTAAAACATATTGGGTTCTACAATTAGCTAAGACGTTGGGTGGAATTATCTCATTCCTAATTCCTGTGCTACAAAACTTTCAGCTATTGAATCGCTAGCCAGAGGAGCATCAGCTATCATCCAGATTTGTGAAAAATGCAGCAAACTTGAGTGGCTCTCAGCAAGGGAAAATATAAAAGCTAAATAAACTGTTCAATATATTCTATTCATACACACATACAACATATACAGGTCAGATCCACACATAGTGTACAATCAATTCAGACACATACAGAGTATATAGTTCAAGCACCTACACATATATACACAAACCTTTACACTATGAAAAATTTATCATGCCATTCTGCATTCACACACACATGCACTCATTTATTTGCAAATAAATTCATTCACTGTCTCTATATCAGCTGAGTGGATAGTGTGAGTACTATGGTGATCTGATTGCATCACCACAAATGACGCACTTTTTGACATGACACGATAGGTCGATTTTCATCTTCAAACAATATGCACCTCACGACTTTACAACGGCATATCAACTACACGCACCATATGTGGATGAGGAAACGGAACACTGCCATCACTACCACACAGGCATTGCAAATAAATGACAACCATGAAAGACATTGAGACTGCACACCTAACGCTATTTGCCTGCCCTTGAGTGTCACCTGTCACTTTATAGCTGGTGTACCTTTTCGATCTAAGACCCACAAACTCCTCAGTCTGTGGCCCATTTTGCCATCTTTCATTAAATGAGTAACCTTGTTGTTTGCTGGCGTTATGCTGTAAGGATTAATGGCGACACATCCAGGTGTGTCGAAGGCAAGGGGCATCTTATTACTTCATACACATCCTGCATTTTACCCAACAGATGAAGCTGTCCATATTCATATAAAGCAATTTTGGGTCTGCAAAGTCAGTTTTTGCGAACTCATAATGCAACTGGTACATATTGAGTTTGCATAGGATCAGTATACATATATAGACATAAACAGGTTTCTGAACTCTACCAAAACCTTACCCATCACCAGAGTGATGTTCAAGACAGAAGACTGGAGCCAATTCAGAATTTGGCATGGTGATACAATTTACTTGGCACAGTGGTAGCACTGGTTCTGATCAGATCACTGAAGCTAAGCACTGTATAGCTTGGCTGTCACTTGGATAGAAGACAGTGTGGGTTTGCCAAGCACTGTTCGCAAACGGGGTGCACTCAGCACGTGTGAGGCCAACTGAAGAGTTACTTGGTTGAGAAGCAGCGGCTCCGATCTTACAAGCTGACAACGGCCAGGAGAGTGGTGTGCTGACCACATGCCCCTTAATATCTGCATTCAGTGACACCTGTTGGCTGAGGATGACTTGACAGTTGGTCGGTAACGTTTGGCATTCCTAAGCCTGTTCGGACGGAGTTTTGATATAATTTTTTGTGCCAAGACGCCCATCTCATTTCGTTGTTAAGAGAATTTCACGGAGGATTCGAACATTCTCCATTATTTCCCTGGAAACTCCGTTATTCACGAGTTTGGGGACATCTTTCTCAAAACCACACATCACAGAAGCCATCTTTATGACATTAATGTCAATGTATTTCTTTATCCAGTGTGACTGGTCGAATTTAATAGCGGAGTGACTTTAATCAGTTCCACCTGCAAAATGCGACCTTGCTGGAGAGTTCTATAATGCATTATGAATCTCTTTTTGTACCCTAGCGTCTTAATGGGATTGCAGAGGGAACCGTTTTGTCGAAATAAGTGCTCTAGATATGTCGGCAAATCACTGTTTGTGTCATCCAAACTATTAAGATATGCCATGTCAACCCCTGTGACATGTTATACATCAGAATCCACTGACACATCTGAGTCATCATTTAATCTGACGATTTCCTTATTGGACAGCAATAAAAACCCGTCAGGAGGCAGAGATTGTTGCACAGCATGTAGGTATAAATTTTTAACATCTAAGTCCAGGATGTAACTCACATCTCTGGATGTTTTATTGTGCTTTGAACTCATTCGTGAATTACTTGCCTTGGCATGCCTATGGACACATTGGCGACGTCCCACAAAAAACCAATGGCCGAGAAACAACAGCACATCGAAATCCTTCGGAAGATTTATTTTTATTTCTGTTCTTTTGAGCATTGCATCCCACGCAAGCCTATTGTGGTGTTGCAAATACTGGATCCAGTACGTATGTTCCCATGAATTCACTCCGGATTGTCGAAAATGTGTGCAGGTAAAAGTGTACGTCTGTTTCACTCTCCTAAATAAGGAATGCTAAATTTCTGCCAAACTCTCACAGTACGCCCCTATTCAACATCCATCATAGCATTGCCTGTAACAGTACTGGGACATGTAGTTATGTCAGTCAAGGTTGTTTGTTAAGTTTCTCCATTGAATCCAGATATTGTTATAGGAAGACCCTTTCTTCGTCATAAGCTGAAACTTAGCATCATCGGAATATGCAGCTCGAGTGACGTGCGTGTGCTCCTACTTCATGGTTTCAGTAGATTTCTGATGGGTGCACGCATAACTCATGGCTAGTTGAGGAAGTCCACTGTAATGTTCTTGGTGATTCGCTTGGAAGACGAAATATATTTAGCTGTGCTCTTGGGTAAAACACTAACCTGATCAAGGCTCTAGCGAAAGTTTCTGATGCCTGGTATGTATTATTCAACGTCTCTATCAGGGCTTGTGAGAGGTTTCCTTTGTGTATTGAAGCAAAAAAAGTCCAATACATATTATTCCTTTCTGTCAGCCCCTGCGTGCTGTTCCTTTACCGTGGTGGATACACAGAATGTAGCCACTGTCTGCTGTGGTGCATGGCCGGCCGGTGTGGCCGAGCGGTTCTAGATGTTTCAGTCTGGAACCGCGCGACCGCTAAGGTCGCAGGTTCGAATCCTGCCTCGGGCATGTATGTGTGTGATGTCCTTAGGTTAGTTAGTTTTAAGTAGTTCTAAGTTCTAGGGGACTGATGACCTCTGATGTTAAGTTCCATAGTGTTCAGAGCTATTTGAACCATTTGTGGTGCATGTACAGGTTGTAGCCACTGCCAGGAGGTTAGATAGACACATTACAGTGCCAGTTTATTGGTAGCTGTTGGGCGTGCACTGCATGCATCGCAGTATGGTTAGTAGACGGTTGTGGAAAGTATGTTTCAACGTTTCTGGCAGGTCTTGTGGGACAGTACCTTCGACTATTGAAGCGACAAATTGAGGCGTCTGGTGGATATAAGATAAGAGCTGCAGCTGCCATCTAACAGTCAGTGCATTGAATGAGATTAGGACAGTGCCTTGCTGTCAGCCAGAACAAGCTGCAGCTCTGTAGACTGCTGCTGTCAGCTCATAGGTCACCTCCTCTGGAATATTTTTTTCTTTACTATGTTTTCTAACCAATTCTGGGTTTTTCTGATTCATTTAATAGAAGCATTATCTCAAAAGTCGATGTTATGTTTTTTTATAAATGATGTATTTGCTGCAATTCTTATTCCAAAGGCCAACGACTATCTCCCCAATGGCCAGAAATCTTACTGTGACTGCCAGTCATACTACTGGCCGTTAAAATTGCTACACCACGATGATGACGTGCTACAGACGCGAAATTTAACCAACAGGAAGAAGATGTTGTGATACGCAAATGATTAGTTTTCAGAGCATTCACAAACGGTTGGCAGGCGGTGGCGACACCTACAACCTGCTAAAATGAGGAAAGTTTCCAACCGATTTCTCATACACAAACAGCAGTTGACCGGAGTTGCCTGGTGAAACGTTGTTGTGATGCCTCGTGTAAAGAGGAGAAATGCGTACCATCACATTTACGACTTTGATAAAGGACGGATTGTAGCCTATCGCGATTGCGGTTTATCGTATCGCGACATTCCTGCTCGCGTTGGTCGAGATTCAATGACTGTTAGCAGAATATGGCATCGGTGGGTTCAGGACCGTAATGCGGAACGCCATGCTGGATTCCAATGGCTTCGTATCACATGCAGTCGAGATGACAGGCATCTTATCCGCATGGCTGTAACGGATCCTGCAGCCACATCTCGATCTCTGAGTCAACAGATGGGGACGTTTGCAAGACAACAACCATCTGCACGAACAGTTCGATGACGTTTGCAGCAGCATGCGCTATCAGCTCGGAGACTATGGCTGCGGTCACCCTTGACGCTGCATCACAGACAGGAGCGCCTGCGATGGTGTACTCAGCGACGAACCTGGGTGCTTGAATGGCAAAACGTCGTTTTTTTTCGGATGAATCCAGGTTCTGTTTACAGCATCATGATGATCGCATCCGTTTTTGGCGACATCGCGGTGAACGCACGTTGGAAGCGTGTATTCGTCATCGCCATACTGGCGTATCACCCGGCGTGATGGTACGGGGTGCCATTGGTTACACGTCTCGGTCACCTCTTGTTCGCATTGAGGGCACTTTGAACAGTGGACGTTACATTTCAGATGTGTTACGACCCGTGGCTCTACCCTTCATTCGATCCCTGCGAAACCCTACATTCCAGCAGGATAATGCACGACCGCATGTTGCAGGTCCTGTACGGGCCTTTCTGGATACAGAAAATGTTCGACTGCTGCCCTGGCCAGCACATTCTCCAGATCTCTCACCAATTGAAAATGTCTTGTCAATCGTAGCCGAGCAACTGTCTCGTCAGAATACGCTAGTCACTATTCTTGATGAACTGTGGTATCGTGTTGAAGCTGCATGGGCAGCTGTAGCTGTACACGCCATCCAAGATCTGTTTGACTCAATACCCAGGCGTATCAAGGCCGTTATTACGGCCAGAGGTGGTTGTTCTGGGTACTGATTTCTCCGGATCTATGCATCCAAATTACTTGAAAATGTAATCACTTGTCAGTTCTAGTATAATAATTATATTTGTGCAATGAATACCCTTTTAGAATCGGCATTTCTTCTTGGTGCAGAAATTTTAATGGCCATACGAAGAAAAAAACATTGATAGGAAAATATTAGGTCCCAAATATACTGATGGATAAACTTATAGACTGAGTAGTAATAAGGAAATAGAAGAATACACAGACATACGTGGTGATATAAGAAAACGAAGACTTAAATTTTATGGGCACATTAAAAGAATGGCATCCACTAGGTTGACAAAACAAAAAGTAGAATTCTATGAAATTAGAAGTAACGCCAAAACTGAGCCAATTAAATGGATTGCTGCGATTAAGGAGGCTCTTAAAGTAGCTGGCATAACTCAGGCAGACATTACAAACAGAAAAGCATTTAGGCAAACGATATTTGCTTGGAAAGTTGGTCAAAGGGAAATTAGAAAATGGACTGGAACACCGAGGTCTGATCACCGTGGTCTGGTGAAAAAAAGAGACTTCATTCTGAAAGGATGAAACAGATTTGGGCAGCAAGAGAGGCCAACCATCAAAAGTGACATTGATGAATTGTACCTAGCATGGTCTGGCTCATTTTTGTATGTTGGCAGTAAAAATCACAATGATGGTGAGCAGCTTCGAGAATATCTCCTCTCCCATTCTAATTAAATTACGAACCAATTCTCGATCTTGAAATCTGCGGGATAAAGTACATTATTTCAGAGTGTCGGTGCTCAAAGCAACATCGAGAATATGGATATTATGAATGCACGAACTGACATTAGACACTATACTTTAACTATGTTCAATCTGAAATCGAAAATGGGATGAAAATGCAATTGAGTTAGCGAATAACTTCCGACTATTATGTATCGGATCGTTGTACAGCAGTATGTAATGTTCCACGACCAGCAATTCGCTGTTTAAGCCATCGACGAGTCCAGAATCTTCTTCGCGATTTTCTCTGCTCTTCTCTGACAGTCACTAGCATATTATTTTACGCTCGTCCATTTTCGTAATGAAACCGTGTGGTATGCGAGCCAAATAAAGCCGGCAGCGGCTCTCTCTCAAGAGGTCGGATTTCCTGTCCGCGTGCGTGCTTGTCAAAGTTAGCCGCCTCTTCATGTCTGAGGACGGCCTTAAGCCGACTGACGTAACTGGTGGTGTTGCGCTATTACACCCATAGGAAAAAAGAATTATTTTCACAGCTGATAAACGTCAAATTTTACGTCTCCAGCTACACGGCACGCGAAGATAACAGCTGTGCCTGCGAGGAGAAATCCTGTCGCCGTCTGTCACCGTGTTCCTCTAAATCACGACGCGCGGTGGTGTTTTGCTGTTGGTGACGCGGCAGCGCCGTCCATATAAGAGGAAGCCGCTGGCTGCCAGTATTCCTACTGAGCTGCGAGATGGCCTCCAGAATTTACGTTTGCATCGCCTTGCTCCTCATGGGATGGATGTTATCAATGAGTATGTTGATGCAGCAAAGCTTTTTGTTTAATTTTCGTAGTTGGTTAGCCCATAAGAAGTCGACTTATACTATACTTCTGGTGCTGTAAGCTGTACTCTGCAATGTGGCTCATTTTGGGAGGAGCAGTCAAATGAAAACCGATCACCCACTATGATGGGACCATGGAATGGCTCCATTCTCTAGGCGCGCAGTCCGGAACCGTGCGACTGCTACGGTTGCAGGTTCGAATCCTGCCTCGGGCATGGATGTGTGTGATGTCCTTAGGTTAGTTAGGTTTAAGTAGTTCTGAGTTCTAGGGGACTGATCACCACAGCTGTTAAGTCCCATAGTGCCCAGAGCCATTTGAACCATTTTTTGGCTCCATTCAAAACTAATCACCACACCCGTTATGACATTTATTCATACGTGCTCTTCCTCGTCCGACTGAAACAGACGTCCATGCATGTCGCCAAAGATGTGAAAATCACACGGCTGAACGGAGTATATTGCAGTGTTTCCCAACAAAATCGCTGTAGCGTAGCCACATTCCTAGGCGTTTTGATTTTATGACGTTTGTGCAAAGTGTCTTCATAGCTCAGCGCATTCATTGTGGTTCCACTATCGAGGAACTCTATGAGCAGAGGAATCATCCTGTTACACGGCAATGCCCGACCTCACAGTGCTATTCGGACAAAGTCTACGCTTTGATGATTTGGTTGGGAAACACTGCTCCATCCGTTGTACAGCTCCGAACTTCCACCGTGTGATTTTCACATCTTTTGCGACATGTTAATAGTTCACCAACTGTAACTATTTGAAAAGATATGATAACACCTTCAGTGTTTAGATTCAAATTTGGAAAATTCTCATTTTAGAAAACCATTCGTAATTTTGCTGTAGTAATAACTTTAAGAATTTCAAGTAGATATTTATGTTTTGTGTTAGGGTGTGTGTGAAAGAGAGTACTTGTGTGAGTGTATGTGGGATATTCGCCAATATTAAATTTTCAGTTTGTGATTCTCTATAAGAACTTGCAAGTGTTCCAGCTTTGTATCGTGGGAACGAATCCACCAGTGGTTCGCCTACTAGTGGATGACGGATGTCCAAGCATGTTTGAATATGTAAGAGACAGCCAGAACATCCGCGACTATATAGTTAAATTCCAGACGTAAGGTACAGCTTAAAGTTTACTTCATTTTATTTGTTTAACAAGAAAATTTTGAGTTGATTATTTTAATGACGTCAATCAGCTGAGTGCAGTGGTTGGTTCTTGCTAGATTTTGGCGCGAGCCGCGCCCTGAAAGTCAGTTCTGATTGGTCGTATTTCTGTACAGCCAATAAGAAGTGAGACGGTTTGTCACCTAACGCATGAGACAGAGGGGCTTGTAGAGGCAGAGAGAGAAGAAGGAGGTGGTGGACTAGCTTTCGAAGGAGCCGGTTATGCTGAAGGTGTCCGAACGCATTATGTCGAGAGATATTTTGTTCTGGAGAAAATCGCGTGTGTAAAGTCTGAACTAAAGGCGTGGCAGTACTAAATAATTTTGTTTTACTGAGTATTTACGGCGAGCATAAACTTTATTTAAAGACAACCATTGAATGCCGAGTGCAAAAGTAAAGATCAGTTTATTGACTGTGTTACTCTCGTAAATGATTTCGTAATTGGATAGGAAAAGTTCTGGCTGTTTGAGTGTGACGAGAACTGTGAACAGGAACTTTAATGATTTGAACACATGTGGGCTGATGACCTTGCTTAATAGCAATAAAAAATCCTAATGCAAGTTTAAAAGGACCTTTGAACTTAGAAATTTGAACAGCAACCCATTTCCGATTTATTCTTTAGAGTTCACAAGACTATTTTCAGCTTTTTGTACTTATAGCGGCCTCCGACATGTAGTTATGAAATCTCAGTTTCTTCAACACTGCTTTCCTGAGATCTCTTAAGTAGCTGCAGTCAGGAGTGACGTGTGCAGATCTGCAGCAGTATCGTGGTAGGTGGACAATTTATGTTGCAGAACCGCCGTCGATGTGCGAAAGAGCGCGTTACGTCGCATTTGTTAATAGACTTTCTCGGGATATTTTACGTTTATCTTCAAGAGTCTGCCAGTTCAGTTGTTTCATCATCGCTTTGACGCTGTTCCGAAAGTCTGCCGGACGTGGGAACACTCGTGCTGCTCTTCTCTGTATGCGTTCAGGAACCTTGTCAGGCCCAGCTGGTACGGGTCGCACATACTTCAGTAATTTTCTAGGATGTATCGCACTTCATGTTACTTCATGTTACTAGAAAGTGTTATACCCAGGTTTCTGTGTAAGCTTGCCGATTCCAGTTTTGACTCGCTGATCTTATAGTCAAAGGAAACCACAGTTTTTCGTCTTGTAAAGTGCATCATTTAAGATTTCTGAACATTTAAATCAAGTTGCCAATCTTTGCACCAGTTTTAAATCTTATCAAGATCTGACTGAATATTTGTGTAGTATCTTTCAGACTATACTTCGTTATGAATAACTGTATCATCTAGGAAAAGTCTGAGGTTACTATTAATGTTATCCGCAAGGTCACTACTACATAGTATGAGAAGCAAGGGACACAACACACTTCCCTGAGGTACACCCGACGTTATGACTACATCTGTCGATGACGCTTCATCCAAGATAACTTGCTGAGTCCTCGCTACCAAGAAATCCTCAGTTCAGTCACATATTTCGCTTGATTCTCAATTCGCTCGTGCTTCTGATAATAAATGTGGTACTGAGTCAAATGCTTTTCGGAAATCGAGAAATACTGCAACTAACTGACTGCCTTGATCCAAAGCTTTCAGCATGACATGCGAGAAAAGTGCGAGTTGGTTTCACATAAGCGATGTTTTCGAAATCTGTGGTGGTTGTCATGGGGGATTTCATTCTATTCGAGATATCTCATTATGCTTTAGCTCAGAATATTTCCAAGATCCTACAAAAACTAGATGCCAAGAATATTGGAGAGCAGTTCTGTGGGTCACTTCTATTTTTCTTCTTATGTACGGCTGTGGCTTGTGCATTCTGACATCTACCTTTCACCGGTTTTTGGTTGAGGAATCTACGATATATTAGAGGTAACAGAGGGGCTAACTCAACTACAAATTGGATACAGAATCTAATTGGGATTCCCTTTGACCCTGGGGCTTTTTTTAAATTTTAAAGTCTTCAGGCGTTTCTCAACGTGATTGATACGAATATCTATTTCACTCATGTATTCAATGATACGAGAATTAATTTGGGGCAAAACTTTTAGGCTTTCCTTTGTAAAGAAAAATATTGAAATGGAGTTAAGCATTTCTGCTTCTGTTTTGCTATCCACAATTTCAGTTCCTGTTTCGTCCAAAAGTATCTGGACACTAACTTCAAATGACTCTGAAATGTATAAGTGTTAGTGGAGGTTGCCTACCTGCCAAAGGCAATGACGTTATCAGAGATCTTGAAAACATGACACTGTCAATTATCTGGAACACATGACATCATCAATGATCTTGAACGCATCACGTCGTCAATGACAATGAATGCATTACTTCATCAATATACTAGGTATACAACTTTACTTCCGCCGTTTTGCAATAGACGGTAGTATCGGCAAGTGGGGTTCGGGTGGTTGCTCATAGCTGTAATACAATAAGCTTAGGCATCTGTAAACATAATGCCATAAAAATATTAGTCGATTTGTCATTGCAACATAAGGCTATTATCGATTACGTACGTCAACTTACGTACCGATTTCTCGCCATTTGTGCGAAGTTTTAATTTTCTGCTTTAACATGAAGAATTCTACGGCTGTGGCTCTTAAAATGCTGGGTCAGACCAATGGTGAGGGAACTATTAGTGGAAGAACGTGCAGAGAATGTTTTCGACGCCTTAAGGGGAGCCGGAGGTCCCTATGCTGCCCATGTTAAAATCACTAAGTTTGAGGAACATTTATGAATAAACTATCAAATAGAAAAATTTGAATTTTTTTTTACATATAGAGTGGTTTAGTATTGCAGTTATGACAGAGGGATTTTGGAGTATCTTTTCTAGTTTCCTTCTATTTTTTTATTAATGACCCAATTTTTTTTACAAATAATTGCTTTATAATTAAACTGAAATGAAACTACTGAACATATTGCCAAATGGCTGTGTTACAATGTTCGTTTGACCACTAGGAGTGCTGTATAAAAATTTCATCTCTCTAGCTTGAGTGGATTTTGAGAAAATGTTCCTTATATACGAAAAATTCCAATTTAGGGGGAAATGGCTATCAAAGTTTCTCAATACATTCCTGCGCTATAGGATGGATTATCAGGGTCTTCTTCTTCATCCTCCAAAAGCTTCCTCTTCTGTCTTCTTTTCTGGCCTGTTGTTCCGTCATACTTCATATGCCTTTCTCTTCTTTCTGCTCCTCTTATCCTTTCTCTGTCAATATTTCTTAGTGCTCGTACGGAGTTCACCCCAGCTGTAAATCCTAATGCCTTGAGAACTTCACACTTCACACTGTTCCCTTGGTTGTAGGTTGCTATTGCATCATAAATGCCAAAGTGCAGTGTTTTTATGCTTACAAACACCCTTTTAGGAATCACTTTCCAAATCAAATTGTTTACGCTCTCATTAGGATTCTGCGTCTTTCCGTGTAGACATTTGTGTAAAAATTCTGGCTGTGTCATGAAAAATTGGTTTTATTGTACCCTCCTGATTCTTGTACATATTGCATATTACCCGCTTTACACAAGAAGTATAATACTACCAACAACAGGCGCAACACTGAACTAATTCGAAATGGGAAACAGCAAAGAGACGATGTTCCGCGCTCGTATTCATTGTAGTATCGCAACTTGGTATTAGTGTTAATTTTCTTTTCCCTACGTTCTTCCTCTTCTTATATACACGGTTACTAAAACGTGGCACCATAACCAGAACAAAAGTGTACGACAATATTAAATGGAGCAAGATGTTCGAAATTCTGAGGAAAATTGGAGTAAGCTGTAAGGAAATACGGGTAATATTTGTCACAGAAAACAATGTAGCCAACCCTTGCACACTCGCTGTATGCGTAACATAAGGCGCTGTATGCGTAACAGGCCGAGAAAATCCCAAGCAGTTCGCCAGGAAGTCACGAGAGGGTGTTAGATGCATTCAGCGGCCGCCCATTTCCTCTGCAGGCGTGCGGGAAAATGGTAATAACTCCACTTCTAGGGCGAGTAGAACAATAATTCAAAGTTTACATTAAAGAGGAATGTTCCAATTAATTTTCGGTAGCAAAAAAAAATCGTAATTTTTTGGATTTGACCACCTCCGGCTCCCCTTAAGAATGGTGATTTTGATGTCGAAGACAGGCATGGCGGGGGAAGACTGAACGCTTTCGTAGCTACTGAAACAGACAAAGACAGTCACAGGACATTATTACCGAAAGCAACTGATGCATTCGAGCCCAGCACTGAAACACAAACAGCTACAATACAGCGATAGACACTAAAGGTTATTTTGCAGCAGGTCAGTGCTCGACCCCATGTCGCAAAACCCGTCAAAATATACATAGAAACGTTGAAATGAAAAGTCATATCCCTCCCCCGTTATTCTCCATTCGTTGCTCTCTCTGACTACCACCTTTTTCGATCAGTGCCATACACTCTGGCTGACCAGCACTACCGATCATACGAACAAGAGCAAAACTGAATTGATTCATGAATCCCCACAAAAGACGCCCAGGTCTTCCACCACGGGATTCGTATGCTATCCGAAAGATGGGAGAATGAAATGGTCAGCGATGGGCAGTACTATGAATCATCATTTCTTTTTTGTAAGCTTTTCGCAATAAAGCCCCGAAATTCGAGAAAAAACGGCGGAAGCAAAGTTGTAGACATAGTAGTTGATTGCAGAATTTTAAAAATTAATGAATGTAACGAATATGAGGTAGGTGTGTGTGTGTGTGTGTGTGTGTGTGTGTGTTTTTATGTGTGTATGAGCGAGACAGAGTGAAAGTCTTCAGCAGTCTCCCGTTGGGGTAGCTACAAATAGCGGAAGCTCCGTAGGCGACGGCAGTTGGGGCACTTCTCTGACAAGTGTGATTCCACCTGCTGCTGCTGCAGCTGAGATTCAACCCTCGATGTTTTATAATAAAAATTCCCCAATTATTTACAAATAATGTCCCAACATCTTTCCTTCCTTCCCACCTAACATCTGCAGTGCTCAAGCATGTGAGACAATATGCAGTTTCTGGTTGCACTGTCTGCATACAATTTGCTGTAGGACCTGCTTTTTTAAATGCGATCCTAGAATGTACATAGAGTGACTGTTCAGTGGCAAGAGTGTTCTTGATATGATGTGTAGGCTGCGTGAAATGGAATTACAACCATTTTCCCACTATGACGATAATACCACAGTAATTATTTCAACATACTTTCTGTTGCACTTTTTTTTTACTTTTTTTCATTTTTTGTATTATAAACTATTTACCGATGTCCTGTGCGCCACTTATATAGTATTTTTAGTGTAATACTGCTATATATATACCCTACAAAGTTTCTTACAGTGATTACATTTCTTAGGTATCGAATTTCGAATAACATTCTCAGGATTGTGTAAATAAGACATGAATATAGACAGGAAATTTGAAACTTCAAACCCAACCACAATGGCAGTCGCACAGCACATAAATGTAAAAGACAGTTCTACTATGTGGCGCGATTAGTGTATTTGTTTATTCAGCTCCATACTGTACAATGGATAGAACTAGGGAAGTTCTGCAATATAGTTTTATATATTTAATTTTTTCGAAGTAATTTGCGCCACATTGAATACACCTCTCCATCCTCCGAAAACAATCTTTATACCAGTTGCCGCATGTATCTGTAAGACAGACTCGTTGTCCGAAGCCCTCAGGAGGTCCTCATCACTTGAAAACTGCACTCCTTTCAACTTCATTTTCACATGCGGGAACAGTGCGAAGTCACAAGGAGCAAGGTGTGGACTGTAAGGAGAGTACTCAAGAGGTTTCAGTCCTATACCCTGAAAATATTCGGTGCATGCTTTGCGGAGGTGAACTGGAGCCTTGTTGTGATGGAGGATCTGACTGTCCGTTCTTGACTTCGGTCGCAGGTTCTTCAAAGATTTGATGACACTGGGCAGGCACTGTTCAGTGTACCACTTACCTGCGACTGTCTTCTGTATGTACATATTCCACTCGATTTGAGAAAACAGCTATCATTTTATTCTTTACTGATCGGGATTTTCTGACAACTACAGGTATGTCGTCATCTTGTAAAACCCAAACTTTGTTTTGAGTATTAGTCGGCACGTCGTAATAGTACAGTCAAGTCTTGTCACGATATTATTTACATATTGAGATTGTCCCTTAGAAAATTTCTTTAACATTTCCCAGCACCAAATCACACGTCGCGTCACCTGCTCTTCCGTCAGTATATGGCACACTCAGAGACATCAAAGTGTTTTTGCTTGCAAGTGATCATGCAGAATCGAAGGAATAGCCCTAAAGTACCCTCTATCTGATTGTAAGTCACTCGCCTGTCTTAGTCGAGCATTTTCTTCACAGCATCAATGTTTCCTTCGTAACTGATGATCGTGGCCTTCCCGTTCTCTCAGCGACCTCCTGAGTGAAATTTCCCTTTGTAATTCTCTGTACCACCTGGATATAGTTGTACGATGTGGACACACATCACTGAGTGCAAGAGTCACAAAATATCCCTGCTAGTAAACAACTGCGCCCACAGACTTGACACAGCGGGTACAATACAAGTATGAAGTATTCTCGGAACACAGTAACAATCTGCCTCCTGCGACTTATTCAAATGGCTCTGAGCACTATGGGACTTAACATCGGAGGTCATCAGTCCCCTAGAACTTAGAACTACTTAAACGTAACACACATCCATGCTCGAGGCAGGATTCGAACCTGCGACCGTAGTGGTCGCGCGGATCCAGACTGAAGCGCCTAGAACCACTCGGCCACAAAGGCCGGCTGCGACTTATTCTTGCGTCGTATTTCAAAACTTTCCTAGTACACCTGCAATTGTTACGTGCCTAGAATGTACTAAATTACCCGGTGCTTAGACAGTGTGATTATTATGTAATAATAACAATTTTGTGATTCCTGTTTCGACTAATCCTAAAAAGTCAAGGAAGTTGTACTGCATATAAATAAACATGTAACTATGAGCTATCAGTTTAATTACAGCGATGTCTCGTGTGTGATCTGTAATGCAATTATTTTGTGGCAAGAGGGTACTTGATACGTTATGTAGGCTTCGTGATAATGGACTTCCAGCAGCAGGTCTATGTCGACTGTGACGATAATGTAACAGTTTGGATGTGATACTTAGCACAGTGCTGAAGATGTCTGTGGGGCGGTTTTTTTTAATGTGATACTAGTATATTCATGACGCAAACGTTCCTCAGCATGATTCTTTATTAATTTTCTGCCTTGTTTTTTGAATTCCAATTGGGTAGCCCCGCCCCCCCCCCCTTCCAAACTAACGTTTTTGGATTTCCCGCCATTTTTAGATAAAGGAAATTGGCCTAGAATCTCCGGCAGCAATGTTTAAGTTTGAAATTACAGTAATTGGGCAATACATCGTCATGTTTGGGTTATAAATCGTAATAATTAAGTAATGGTGAAAGCTATAGCTCATTAATTTTAATTCATACAGCTGGCTTAGAATGGAAATAAGAGGAACAATGTACCCTTTGTTCTGTATTGGATCCCTCATCTTAGTTAAATCTGGCGCCTATGCTGGCCAGGTTCTTTCCCACAACCAATAGAAAAACTCTATTCTGAAATCTGAAGCCTCCCTGATCAACTAGGGGAGGGGGGGAGGTGACCTTAACCCTTGACCTTTGGGGAGATCTGGGTATACTGCATAGTGGGATCAGAATGGCACTGTTGCACTGTGATACTTACCACAGCAGTAGCAACGTGGCTGTACGCAAACATTGGCAACATATTTAAACATTATCTAAATACTATAATTGAAGATTGTTCCAGTCAAGAATTATAAAGATTAGTTCATAGGAAATATATTGACTTCAAATAAATGTACTTGTTGTTAGCTAATTTAAATACTCTATCTCTAATGCGGTCTGTTTCTTTACAAGTACACACATGGCACTGTTAATTGAAATGTCTGACCTAATATTTCTGAGGCATTTCCAGTTCTAGCCTACAGATATTGTAACCGTGTACCCTGTTACTATCGAGACCATTGTGTATCGGATGCATCATGGGATAAGTCATAAACAGTCGCAGTTAACTCAAAGGTAAGACGATCCCATCTCGCAGCACAAATTCCTTTCCGTCACAACTTCCAGAGTCATGTTTCCCAAAACAGAAGCGCCTGTGTTGCCGAAAATAGTCCTCTTCTTCGACATCAGCGTACAAATGCGGAGTTTTAGTGAAATGATTAAATCACAGTGGAATGTAATTGTATGCGCAAGTGACAAGGGGAACATGCGGACACGCTACATCATTTACATTGCATCGCCATTGCAGTAGCCCAATACCAAAAGATGCAGCAGTCACTTTGTCCAGATTTTTTAAAAACACTCCAACAAAATACAGGGTGGTCCATTGATCGTGACCGGGCCAAATATCTCACGAAATAAGCGTCAAACGAAAAAACTACAAAGAACGAAACTCGTCTAGCTTGAAGGGGGAAACCAGATGACGCTATGGTTGGCCCGCTAGATGGCGCTGCCATAGGTCAAACGGATATCAACTGCGTTTTTTTAAAAATAGGAACCCCTAATTTTTATTACATGTTCGGGTAGTGCGTAAAGAAATATGAATGTTTTAGTTGGACCACTTTTTTCGCTTTGTGATATAAGGCGCTGTAATAGCCACAACGTATAAGTACGTGGTATCACGTAACATTCCACCAGTGCGGACGGTGTTTGCTTCGTGATACATTACCCGTGTTAAAATGGATCGTTTACCAATTGCGGAAAAGGTCGAAATCGTGTTGATGTATGACCATTGTAATGAAAATGCCTAACGGTCGTGTGCTACGTATACTGCTCGGTATCCTGGACGACATCATCCAAGTGTCCGGACCGTTCGCCGGATAGTTACGTTATTTAAGGAAACAGGAAGTGTTCAGCCACATGTGAAACGTCAACCACGACCTGCAACAAAAGATGATGCCCAAGTAGGTGCTTTAGCTGTCGTCGCGGCTAATCTGCACATCAGTAGCAGCAAATTGCGCGAGAATCGGGAATCTCAAAAACGTCGGTGTTGAGAATGCTACATCAACATCTGTTGCACCCTTGCCATATTTCTGTGCACCATGAATTGCATGGCGACGACTTTGAACGTCGCGTATAGTTCTGCCACTGGGCACAAAAGAAATTACGGGACTATGACAGATTTTTTGCACGCGTTCTATTGAGCGACGAAGCGTCATTCACCAACAGCGGTAACGTAAACCGGCATAATATGCACTATTGGGCATCGGGAAATCCACGATGGCTGCGACAAGTGGAACATCAGCGACCTTGCGCGGGTTAATGTATGGTGCGACTTTATGGGAGGAAGGATAATTGATCCCCATTTTATCGATGGCAATCTAAATGGTGCAATGTATGCTGATTTCCTACGTAATGTTCTACCGATGTTACTACGTGATGTTTCCCTGCATGACAGAATGGCTATGTACTTCCAACATGATGGATTTCCGACACATAGCTCGCGTGTGGTTGAAGCGGTATTGAATAGCATATTTCATGACAGGGGGATTGGTCGTCGAAGCACCATGGCCCGCACGTTCACCGGGTCTGACGTCCCCGGATTTCTTTCTGTGGGGAAAGTTGAAGGATATTTGCTATCGTGATCCACCGACAACTCCTGACAACATGCGTCAGCGCATTGTCAATGCATGTGCGAACATTACGGAAGGCGAACTACTCGCTGATGAGAGGAATGTCGTTACACGTTTTGCCAAATGCATTGAGGTTGACGGACATCATTTTGAGCGTTTATTGCATTAATGTAGTATTTACAGGTAATCACACTGTAACAGCATGCGTTCTCAGAAATGATAAGTTCACAAAGGTACATATATCACATTGGAACAACCGAAATAAAATGTTCAAACGTACCTACGTTCTGTATTTTAGTTTAAAAAAACCTCTCTCTTACCAACTGTTCCTCTAAAATTGTACGCCATATGTTTGTGACTACTACAGTGCCATCTATCACAAAGCGAAAAAAATGATACAACTAAAATATTAATATTTCTTTACATACTACACAAACATGTAATGAAAAATGGGGGTTCCTACTTAAAAAACCGCAGTTGATATTCGTTTGATCTATGGCAGCGCCATCTAGCGGGCCAACCATAGCGCCATCTGGTTTCCCCCTTCAAGCTAGACGAGTTTCGTTCTTTGTAGTTTTTTCGTTTGACGCTTATTTCGTGAGATATTTGGCCCGGTTACGATCAATGGATTACCCTGTATTTCTGGCGGGAATGTTTAAAATGTTATTTCTTTTACCTGTAAAAACACTCTTGTACCTCACCGTACATTTCCTGCTTCATTCTATCAGTGTTACAACTATTTCAATTGCTCATTCCACATTAAGGTGCAAATTATTTTATCAGTTTCATGTGAATGAAATATTTTTTCCTATTTTCTTACAGCCTGGAGGTGGACAGATAAATAAATCCTGACAAAAAATTACGACTATTGTATAACGCTAGGAAACAATGTGAATCTTTCTTTAGTACTCCGACTCCTCTCACTAAAGTTATCGATATGACTGTTTGAATGTATTAGAAAAATGTTGCTTCTGAAACAAGTCACAAGTAAATAATGTGAGTAATATTTGCTGTTTGTGTCCACAGGACCATCAAAAGCCCACAACAGTCTTCGCATTGACGGTCGCGGTAAGTTATTCACGTCATTCTATCGAGACACATAGTACAGTGGTTAGCTAGCACATTCGGCTCACAAATAGTCCTCCATATGTAGGTCTCCTTCAGTTTCACCAAATATTTGAAGGCAAATGATGGGATGTTTCCTTTGAAAAAGACATGTATGATAGCCTGCCCGATCCTTCGTCCAGTCTTAGCATTGACTTTGTTTCGAGCTGTGTCGTTTTCCAAAGCAATTCCCCGTACTGGCTGTGTTGAAACGGGGAAAAAAATCAAAATGCGTCCAACAGGTTTCATTTTCTTAACTCCTACCTGTCGGCACAGCCGACACTTAACGTAAGGGAGGCAAGTCGTGTGAGCTGTGAGTCTACAAACGCGTTTTGGTCTCAGCTGCAATACAGACCAGCACGGGGAGCTTAGCGTGAGGCACAAAGAGATTAGGCGACAGGAAGCAGCAGACAAAAACACTCTTCGGTTACTTTTTCACATTTCCATTTATTTGCGGTGCAAGTAATGTGAAAACTGACAGTAAAAAAGAAGTTTCCTTCCAGTGACTCGATCCCACGACACTCTGATTAGGGTTCTGTACTCCTTCCGCTGTGGCCATCGCTGCATGAAAAGTTCACTCACATTCACTGCTGGCGCCTCGTCCGGTACGCGCCAGAAATGCTACTTTCTCTAAACGCTTGGCCATCTGGAACTCCCACTTCTGTCCCTTTCATTTCTGGCTAAACCCTGTATACACAGTACATCTCCTCGAAACCATTAACGACGAGTAAGCGCGGTCCCCTTGTAAAACTGACTGTAATGGAGTCTCAGAGAATATGAGGATACCAAATTGTGCATCTCGAGTTCTTGAGTTCATGACAACATTGCACGTCCTTGTATGATCACTAGATCACGAAATAACACAGCTTTTTATAATCTATTTTTTAACGAGCATTTAAAATTAAACTACTGGCAAACCAATGGAGCTACATTCTTCATCGATATGTCAAACTGAACCTTATATATACTGTAAACACATAAAACTCAGTTTATCTGAAACTCAAATGACACTGGAATAACGATAACTTTAATTAATATATTTCAATTAAATGAATCAGAGGACAATGTCATCCACAGAAACTTGTTTCATGATGTCAGCATTATTCCCTTATACTTTGAACCTTTCCCTAAATACGTTTAATTCTAGTTCTTAACAACATTTATGTGCCAAATTATGTATTATGTTGGTTGATTAAATCAGGTCATTACGTAAATCAGTCCCACATGAAATACTGTGAGTCTTAACTGTAAAATGAGTCTATCACAAGGAAGAATAAAAGTTTGTGCATCTTTTTCATACCGCACTGTCAGTTCAAATGGTTCAGATGGCTCTGAGCACTATGGGACTTAACATCTGAGGTCATCAGTCCCCTAGAACTTACAACTACTTAAACCTAACTAACCTAAGTACATCACATACATCCATTCCCGAGGCAGGATTCGAAACTGAGACTGTAGCGGTCGCGCGGTTCCAGACTGAAGCGCCTAGAACCGCTCGGCCTCACCGGCCGGCAGCTGTCAGTTACATACATATGTTTCTTTACGTCCTATTCATCTTAAAGTAGTACAAACACCACTCAACGTTTTTATTGATAACTGATACAATTTTCACGTTTGTATGATGCTGAGGGTTCGAGACTAATCAGCGTGAGAAGATGCTTATTTTGATATGTTTTATCGTAATGAAATGTATGTATTTGTTGACGATGGTCACTTTAAAGACAATTCTCTAACAAGTCATGAATTTGACAAGCATGGTTTGTTTTCCGAGGTTTGAAATAGGTGACGTTGTGGTGACTTGTGGTCTGTATCTGGTGGCTCTTGCTTGATGAAGGGCCGTAGAAGTCTGTGGTCGGCAGTTGGTGGAGGCTGAAGTTGGAATTAGTTCTTCTGACGGGCAAAATAGCTACACCGTTTCAACTCCTCGGAAATTCACAGGAATAGAAATAGAGCAGGTACGTGGACTTCACTACTGCCACATTCTCCTGAGTGTTGTGCTTGTCTACCGACTGAACATTGGCTTAGCGCAAGTGACTGTATATAGCGATGAACTTTTACGAATAGTTGTGCAGTATAACTGAGAAAATTTCGCTACACTATTTCTTTGGGATTTAGAGTTTGATTTTACAACTGGTGTAGCTGAATACGAGGGCGCAATGCCGTTCTCCGACTCCTCAAAGCCAAACGAGCGGTGTGTCCTCTCGCAACGTCGTGTGTGTGAGTTGTGTTAACTTTGTTCTGCGTGTGACCATCATATCCCGTTTTTGTTCCGTCGTCTTTGCAGTCATCACTCTTCCTCTTATTTATCTTCAACTCTTGCACTACTATTTGAACAGTGACTCGATCTACGCTAACAGCCTCCAGAGGATAGTTAAATATAAGTCAGAATAAGTCTTTCAAACTTTCCTTTTATATTTTATATTTTATTAAATATTTATTTTCGTAATCACATCGCAGACCTGCTCTTGCTTCGCGCTAATTTAATTGTAGAACACAATTAGTTATCTTCTGGCCTACTGACAGAATGGCATAAAAGCAGGACTTTATTTTCTATATTTGCTTTTTTCTCAGAATGTCTTGGTGCAATGAGACTTCTGCTACATAAATACTTACCATTCATTGTTGCGCCAGCCCCAATATGAAAGTACTCCATAAAAGGTCCGAATAACTCGAAGTTCAATAATGCCGTAACTAAACAATTTTTTTTCTCGTGGCGTTTGTACCGGCCTAAAAAATTTTGAAAGAAGTTTATTGAAGTCTTCAATTGGCTGCACGCATTCTTCAAGAATAATCAGATAGGAAAAGTAAATACTTTCAGTGAATTACGATTAGCAGATAAAGAAAAAAGGAAAGATCTATCTCTTCAGATACTAACTCTATCTTTGAGATTTCCGTTTTGCTGATCCTACCACGTGAACAGCCTGATCAGTTTTCAAACTATTATGCAGCATAGCAACTTCTGTTAAAAACGACTGATTGCTCTCTTCATTAACTATTTTATCAAAGTTGTTATACAGTTAAATTGCAAAATAAGCGACTAAATGTTGTCAGTTTTAAATAATAATGTGGACTAAAATCCATAGAATCACATTAGTTACATTTTAATGTCCAGCCTACAAACGAGGAATAATTAATTGCATTTGCCTGACATGTACCAAACGCTAATCTGCGTAATTATACCCATAAGAATTACACAAATGAAAAATTAATGATTTTCTCTGCAAGAGAAAGAAAATACACTACTGCCCATTAAAACTGCTACACCACGAAGATGACGTGCTGCAGACGCGAAATTTAACCGACAGGAAAGAGATGCTGGGATATGCAAATGATTAGCTTTTCAGAGCATTCACACAAGGTTGGCGCCGGTGGCGATACCTACAATGTGCTGACATGAGGAAAGTTTCCAACTGATTTCTCATACACAAACAGCAGTTGACCGGCGTTGCCTGGTGAAACACTGTTGTGATGCCTTGTCTAAGGAGGAGAAATACGTACCATCACGTTTCCGACTTTGATAAAGGTCGGATTGTACCCTATCGCGATTGCGGTTTATCGTATCGCGACATTGCTGCTCGCGTTGGTCGAGATCCATTGACTGTAAGCAGAATATGGAATCGGAGGGTTCAGGAGGATAATACGGAACGCCGTGCTGCATCCCAACGGCCTCGTATCACTAGCAGTCGAGATGACAGGCATCTTATCCGCATGGCTGTAACGGGTCGTGCAGCCACGTCTCGATCCCTGAGTCAACAGATGGGGACGTTTACGGGACAACAACCATCTGCACGAACAGTTCTACGATGTTTGCAGCAGCATGGACTATCAGTTCGGAGACCATGGCTGCGGTTACCGTTAGCGCTGCATCACAGGCAGGAGAGCCTGCGATGGTGTACTTAACGACGAACCTGGGTGCACGAATGGCAAAACGTCATTTTTTCGGATGAATCCAGGTTCTGTTTACAGAATCATGATGGTCGCATCCATGTTTGGCGACATCACGGTGAACGCACGTTGGAAGCGTGTATTCGCCATTTGAATTATTTTTATTTTTATATATTATATTTCGTTGTCATTATATAAGATACTTACTGTATAGCAACTCCATCTGGCGGTAAAAATGGTATAAGTAGTATGACCTCTCTCTGCCAGGTATAACTCAGAGAAACGCGTATCTTCTGCAAAATGCAATGTCGACAGAAGAAGAAAAAAGTTTTTTAGTTGTTATTAGGTTAAATACAATGTAAATTAGTAGTAAGACTTACACTCCGGTTACGCTTTTGCTTTTGTGTTTTATAAATTCATTGATAAGCAATATGTATATTTTTACTGAAAGACTGAACGATATATCTGCTAGCTATTAGTAACTTGCGAATCCCTCTGTTATTTACTTGTGAAAACGCCTGTTGTGACTTTACGTAAACGTAACCCAAATTAATTAATTTATTTATTATAACTGTAAATTAAAAATAAGTTCTTCTATTGAAATTTGGAAATATAGTAATGCTACAGCTCATCATGATGCACAGTTCGACCACAACTACATCGCCGACTGTTGTGAACGGCTCATTCAGATAATGATTTAACTCTCTCTCTCTCTCTCTCTCTCTCACTCTCTCGTGACTTGTTCGCTGACGGACCATGGATGGGAGGTCTCTCAGTGCTTTTTGTTATACATTGATCACTGCTGACTTCCACGGTCGCCGGTGGAGAAGATAGAGTAAGTTACTGCGTAGACAAAACTTGTCTCCTATGAATGCGATGCTCCATTGCTTCATTGGGTGATGGTTTCGGGCACGAGTTACCAACCGTAGTTTATTTCTCTCCTGTCCCGGTCCCGGTCCCGAGTTCGAGTCTCGGTCGGGCACACAGTTTTAATCTGCCAGGAAGTTTCATATCAGCGCACACTGCGCTGCAGAATGAAAATCTCATTCTGGAAACATCCCCCAGGCTGTGGCTAAGCCATGTCCCCGCAATATCCTTTCTTTCAGGAGTGCTAGTTCTGCAAGGTTCGCAGGAGAGCTTCTGTAAAGTTTGGAAGGTAGGAGACGAGGTACTGGCAGAAGTAAAGCTGTGAGTATGGAGCGTGAGTCGTGCTTCGGTAGCTCAGTTGGTAGAGCACTTGCCCGCGAAAGGCAAAGGTCCCGAGTTCGAGTCTCCGTCGGGCACACAGTTTTAATCTGCCAGGAAGTCTCGTCTTGCAATGTTGTTTGTTGTTCAGTGATTGCAACTGATTGCCACGATCGGCAGTGGAGAAGATGGTGCTAGCTACTGCGTAGTCTGGCGTTGTTCCTATGAACGTGTTACCCTGTTGCCTCGGGGGATAACGGTTTCGGACACGTGTTTCCGTCTACAGTCTTTTTTTTTCTTCTGGAGCTCACTAAAATCTTCATGTTTTTGGGTATACAGGAGAGAAATAAACTACGGTTGGTAACTCGTGCCCGAAACCATCACCCAATGAAGCAACGGAGCATCGCATTCATAGGAGACAAGTTTTGTCTACGCAGTAACTTACTCTATCTTCTCCACCGGCGACCGTGGAAGTCAGCAGTGATCAATGTATAAGCTTCCTCTCGTGGTGAGAAGTCACTATCACGTCGCTTTTTCCATGTCTCTAGTCCGGCGTGAATCACGTATTTTCATGAAATAATAGAGAATGCCCGCGTATCAAGATCTGGTGTATGCGTGGGGAGGCAATCAATGAGTTGTTAACACGAAAAAAGATAAAATCAAATAATTTTGTGAGTGGACAACACTGGTCTCTCACAGACTGATCACATACCAGCCCACACACTTGTATGTACGACAGGTAGAAGGCTTTGGTTCATTGGCCAGAAACTGGAAAAATACAGCGATTCTCGGCAGATGACGTAAAGGGGGGCAATGAAACCACCCCTTTCCTTGGAAGGTTGATTCCCACGCATTTTGCAGACAAAAACGACAATTCACAGTACGACTGTTATGCCGGTGCCAAGGTAGCCCCTGAGGGCCGGCAACCAATATTACACCACAGAGGACGGGGTCGTCTATATCCAAGGTGAACCAAAAGCACCTTGATAAACAACGGCTATTTACATACAAGATAATGGAAACAGGCATTCCGAGCACTACTTCCTGCAGGGGGAGCTCGAGCCGAGCAGCAAAGCGTCCTTATGCTGTTACAATACTCCTGTTTCACACTCTCTTGTGACGTCATCATATGGAGGTGCGAAACTGACACATGCATGAATAAAACGGCTAAGGGTCTCACTAAGAACCCCCCCCCCCCCTCCCACACACACACACACACACACACACATACACACACACACTTTGGCAAAGCTCTGAGCGGCACCTATCCACTTTTACTAAGAATTTTATCAATTACAGAGAAAACCTGTGATACACTCCTAGGCGTCTGCAGGCAGGCAACTGTCCTTGGATGTGTGTCAAGTGGTTGTTTACCTGCAGACACCTTGGGCTACTTCAGAGGATTTCTCTGTTAATGCCTAGTTTTAAAATTCTCAGTAAATTTAGGGGGCTGGCACCAAGGATATTCTGGAACTTAGGGGACTTAGAGGGACACTTTTCTGATTTATTCTCGCATTTGTGAATGGTACACCTTTCAGTGATCACGCCATAGCAGGACTTGAAACAGAAGCACTGACACAGTGAGACCCTCTGCTCTTTGGATCACGTTCAGATTTCGTCTAATGATTCTGAACGGTTCTTAGTCGTTCCAAGCTGTAACCCAGGGCAAAAATTGCAGTCATGCTACACTCCAAAGGGGTACCATCACATTAAATGCGAATGCAGCCCCAAAATGTCCACAGAAAAGGACTGAATCGTCCGATGGTATCAGCAGTGTCAAAGGTTGTCAAGAACGTCCACCTACCGCTCATCAGGTAGCGAAATGTCGTTTTCGTTCACGCAATGCCTCTCCTGACGTTTCTTCTTTTCGATTCTGAGCGCCGGTGTGTCTGAAATGGTTTTCTCGGCCACTCGTAAGAGAATCGCGTGATTCAACGCTTGGCATTGTGGTTCTGACCGCCACTGCAGAGGCGTCGAAAGAAGGGGTGAAATGTGGGTAAGAGGGGTATCACGACCTTCCCGCATTGCGACACATTCACGGTGGCATTGGGCAGAATTGTGGCGAAATTTTATGTCAATGTGACATTATTAACCAACTTTATACATTATGTGAACTTCTGAACTCTTTTTTTTTTTCGCACGTGTCTATACCGTGCTGCTTGAAGCGCCGTCGAGCCCAAGGCTGAGGTCGCAAGGCGCCACGGTCTCTCATTATTGTACAGGAAGGTTGTAAGCAGTTTTGAGCCAAAGTTCAAACATCTGCATCGGAACTGGAGGTAATTAAGGGGTTAAAGTGATCGCTTCATTCTGTTGCGCAATGTACGTATGACAATGGTTAGCATACTGAACTCCGATGCGAGAGGACAGAGCTTAAAATCTCCATCCGGGCCTCTAGATTTTGGTTCTACGTTGTTTCAGTGAATCACTTAAGGCAAATGTCAGGATAATTTTTTTTGAAAAGAACACTGTGGTCTTCCTGCCTCATCCTGCACCAAGTAGTACAACAGATTGAACTTTGTGAGATCTTTGTCGATGAGAGATTAAGCTAATACTTCTTTCTTCCTTTTTCCACTCTAGCCGGCCGCGGTGGCTGTGCGGTTCTGGCGCTGCAGTCCGGAACCGCGGGACTACTACGGTCGCAGGTTCGAATCCTGCCTCGGGCATGGGTGTGTGTGATGTCCTTAGGTTAGTTAGGTTTAAGTAGTTCTAGGGGACTTATGACCTAAGATGTTGAGTCCCATAGTGCTCAGAGCCATTTGAACCATTTTTTTCCACTCTATTCTATCGAAATAGACGACAGAGGGATAGAGAAACAATTAAAATCGCTCAAAAGAGGAAAGGCTGCTGGACCTGGGATACCAGTTCTATTTTACACAGAGTACGTGAAGGAACTTGCCCCCCTTCTTGCAGCGGTGTACAGTAGGTCTCTAGAAGAGCGTAGCGTTCCAAAGGATTGGAAAAGGGCACAGGTCATCCCCGTTTTCAAGAAGGGACGTCGAACAGATGTGCAGAACTATAGACCTATATCTCTAATGTCGATCAGTTGTAGAATTTTGGAACACGTATTATGTTCGAGTATAATGACTTTTCTGGAGACTAGAAATCTTCTCTGTAGGAATCAGCATGGGTTTCGAAAAAGACGGTCGTGTGAAACCCAACTCGCGCTATTCGTCCACGAGACTCAAATGGCCATAGACACGAGTTCACAGGTAGATGCCGTGTTTCTTGACTTCCGCAAGGCGTTCGATACAGTTCCCCAAAGTCGTTTAATGAACAAAGTAAGAGCATATGGACTATCAGACCAATTGTGTGATTGGATTGAAGAGTTCCTAGATAACAGAACGCAGCATGTCATTCTCAATGGAGAGAAGTCTTCCGAAGTAAGAGTGATTTCAGGTGTGCCGCAGGGGAGTGTCATAGGACCGTTGCTATTCACAATATACATAAATGACCTTGTGGATGACATCGGAACTTCACTGGGGCTTTTTGCAGATGATGCTGTGGTGTATCGAGAGGTTGTAAGAATGAAAAATTGTACTGAAATGCAGGAGGACCTGCAGCGAATTGACGCATGGTGCAGGGAATGGGAATTGAATCTCAATGTAGACAAGTGTAATGTGCTGCGAATACATAGAAAGAAAGATCCCTTATCATTTAGATACAAAATAGGTCAGCAACTGGAAGCAGTTAATTCCATAAATTATCTGGGAGTACGCGTTAGGAGTGATTTAAAATGGAATGATCATATAAAGTTGATCGTCGGTAAAGCAGATGCCAGACTGAGATTCATTGGAAGAATCCTAAGGAAATGCAATCTGAAAACAAAGGAAGTAGGTTACAGTACGCTTGTTCGCCCACTGCTCGAATATTGCTCAGCAGTGTGGGATCCGTACCAGATAGGGTCGATAGAAGAGATAGAGAAGATCCAAAGGAGAGCAGCGCGCTTCGTTACAGGATCATTTAGTAATCGCAAAAGCGTTACGGAGATGACAGATAAACTCCAGTGGAACACTCTGCAGGAGAGACGCTCAGTAGCTCGGTACGGGCTTTTGATAAAGTTTCGAGAACATACCTTCGCCGAAGAGTTAAGCAGTATATTGCTCCCTCCTACGTATATCTCGCGAAGAGACCATGAGGATAAAATCAGAGAGATTAGAACCCACACAGAAGCATACCGACAATCCTTCTTTCCACGAACAATACGAGACTGGAATAGAAGGGAGAACCGATAGAGGTACTCAGGGTACCCTCCGCCACACACCGTCAGATGGATTGCGGAGTATGGATGTAGATGTAGATGTAGATGTAGATGTAGATCCTATATTGCTATTCATTATATGGAAAATACACACTTTCGCTCCATCTCTGAGTCCTCAGAGGCTCTCTCTAGTCCAGGTCTGTGAACTGTTATGAAGAATGAAATGGAGGCATATTTGAACTGTTGCCGAAAAAAAAATCTGCCTCTACTGTAAATAAATGTTTTGAGATAATACAGGAACACGATAGATGAAAATAATACAGAAAGAAACACAGGACTAAATATTGTAAATGGCAAACACATTCGTCAAGCAGCGTAGCCGGGACATTAGTATTCAGTTTGTCAACGCTAGCGGTGGGACACCGACACAGAGAAAATAAGCGACTAGAATTGGATAAGAGGGCTAGATATTGCTCAATTCTCGTGCTTCAACTACACATCTCAGTCGATGGTCAGATTGAAAGGGAGCGTAGTGCTCATTTTCAAAGATTAAGTCTCATTCAGATTAAGTTTATGAGTTGGTTAACGACTAAATCAGTCAAGACAGCACTGAATGACTTCCGTGTTAACTCCCTGACTAGCATTTGATTAGATTCAAAATAAAACTTTCGTTTTGATACAAATAAAATATTAAAAACACCAATAATGAAATTAGGTGGCTCTGAGTGAGTCAGACTAAAAGTTGGACTGGTTGCACAAATAACGTTAAGAACACATTTATTCACGAATAAAAACATAAGTAACTTCAATTAGGAAACAATAACAGTCAATATAGGAATGCTTGTTATTCTTTATACAGTGCAGTACTTATTTCATAAGCTCTATTTTAACATGTGGGAAAGGCCTGGATTCGGATTGGTTGATTTTTGACGGAGGGGACCAAACAGCGAGGTCATCGGTCCCATCGGATTAGGCAACGAAGCCGGCCGTGCCATTTCAAAGGAACTATGCGAGCCTTTGGTTGAAGTGATTTAGGGAAATCACGGAAAACCTAAATCAGGATGGCCGGACACAGGGTTGAATCGTTGTCCTCCCGAATGCGAGTCCAGAGTACTAACCATTGCGCCACCTCGAGCGGTAACGTAACCCAGAAGGCATTAGGTCTAGTAACTACTCCGTATCAGTGTACAGTAACTTGAGTGTTTGGTAACTTGCTACTTATTTGTCGATGGAGGCTGCATAACATCATAAATGCTACAGACTGCGGCGTCTGCGAGCGCCTTGTATAGCAATAAATCGCCACTTTGATTTTCTAAGATTGTAAGGTGATAAACGGCAACCATACATCATTTCATCATCAGACTTCACAATGTGCTATGCAATCGTTTTTCTGCATCGAATTTTAAGCCTTTGTTACAATATGCTTGGGTAAAAGGCAGGTTATGATGAAAATATAATTAGTGTGCGTCTGATATTGGACTGCTTTTTTTTAAATCGATCGAAAAGACTATCAACAAACAGTGTAAGGTGTGCGAAATTATAAAGAAATATTCAGTTATTAATTTTTTCAATTATTCATTCCGTTTGTGGTTCGAATTTGGAGTACCTGTGAAGAAAGACACATCATTATTGATGATGAATTGATAGATTTCAACGAAGAAGATGAATTGGGAGAACATGTTGCGAACCATAAATGGAATGAATATTTGAAAAAATTAATTACTGAATATATCTTTGTTTCGCACACCTTACACTGTTTGTTGATATTCTTTGAAATAAAATTGAAAAATTCGGTCGATTTTGGAAAAAAAGTACATCAGCAGGATTCGAACACGGTACCTCCAGCGCGGCAGCTGTGAACCTTTGCTGCTGCGCTACGCAGATTACATGAGAATAAAAGTAATGTTACGGGTACACAAAGCTTGCAATGAACTTCAAAATCGGTTTTCTCAAAAGCCAAGGTCCGTCGCTAAAAATCCGAATAGCCAGGTACTCAGGGTAAGTGCCTCTACAATATATTTGAAGCGCATCAAAATGCGTGATTTACAGTATGGAGGGTCCCCTTGTTAGACGCACTCATCAGTTATAGTCCTACATGTGGGCATCTGTATTTCATCCATGCAACAGACAGGCAGATTACAAACCAGAAGTCAGATTCAGAAGCCAACTCTTGCTGTACTGCAACACACCAAAATATCTACGAATAGCATATGATATGTAGAACTCTTAAGTTACAAGCAGCATCTTTCAAACGTAACTGCTAAAGTTAAAATGGAACAACATTCTTCAAAAACTTGCTGGTACCTCACGTGGAGCTAATGCTCATCTTTTAAGAGCCATGCTATTATACCCATCATTCTCTGTTGCTGCATGCTGCTGTCCGAATTAGATCCATAATACTGATGCTAATAAGAGAGATGTACAACTCAACCACGCAATGCGGATATTTACGGGATGTACACGGAGTGCATAACCGAACTCCTGCTCTATGAACATCAGACGCTCTCCTGAAGGTCTAGTCAAACATTCAGGAGCATCCTCAGCTACCCATTTATCGAGATATTGCACAAGCAGAACACCAACGCTTGAAATAAAGAAAACCATCGTGGGTTCTCCTCCAGTATCAGCCATAGAACACCCTCACACAAGTAACTTGGCAACCATAAAAATATAACGTACAGGTATGCAGATTTGTCCAACACTAAGTGTCCCATTCAAAATTGTAGCAAATTGGCCTACAATTTTGAATGAGTCACTTACTAGTGGGCCTACTTATATACGTGAACGAGGGACGTTTGAAAAGTCCATCCAAAGTCCGAGAGATGGCACCACCGGTGCGTATCGAGGTCACGTCTAGTTATTAGCATCTTTGGAAAGAACGCACATCAAGTTTCAGCCATATTGGTCTATTTATTTGTGTTTGGCATTCTTGTGAATCAAGGAAGTCGAGTGACTGTCAAAAAATGGACAAAGAAGAATTTAATGTGGTGATTAAACACTACTTTATGAAATGCAAAACGCCTCAGGAGACTAAAGAGAAGCTTGATAAACATTACGGTGACTCTGCACCTCCATTCAGAGGGTTGGATCCCCTCATTCGACGGCGTCAGATTGCAACGCCTGGGCTACTCTCAGGTTGTAATCTCCGTCTTCGAAGATTGTGTCCATCTGTCTGTCTGTCTGCCTGCCTGCCGCTTACTGCTGTAGCTGTTCGTTCGTTTCCTTCCGTCCGTCCGTCCGTCCGCCTGCCTGCTCGCTGTCCGCCGCCGCCGCTACCGCTGCTGCCTGCTGTCCGTGCGTCCGTCTGTTCGCCGCCGCCCGTCTGTTCGCCGCCGCCAGCCGGTGCTCGCCGCCGCCGCCGCCGCCGCCGCCGCCGCCGCCTGCTGTCCGTCCGTCCGTCGCCGTCCGTCTGTTCGCCGCCGCCGCCAGCCGGTGCTCGCCGCTGCCACCACCGCCGCCGCCGCCGCCGCCGCCGCCTGGTCGCCGCCGTCGCCGCCGTCCTGAGCCTGGTCTACGGCCGTCATCGTCTTCATCCGACTTCGTCTTTGTCTGTCCCCAGTTTCTGTCCTTTCCTATTCGTTTTGTTCGTTATTGTTTCTCCCTACCGTCATGTCCGCCCCCACCACCACCGCCACCGCTACCACCACCGCCATAGTTTATACTTCCCCTTCCGCCGCCTCCACCACTATCACATGGTGTACCCAGTCCCACCCCCCTCCTTCCATCCCTCCTCTTCTCACTCTCCCTTCGCCCTCACTCTTTGTCGCCCCCTTTCCAGCTTCTTCCTCCCGCTCCTCTCGCTCTGATCCTTTCCCCCCACTCCCCCAGCCTGTCACTGCAGCTGCGGCTCGGGTGGTGGCCCGTCGGGCCACTGTCCATGCCCAGCTCTCCCCGTCGCCTTCGCCATCACCGCCGCCACCGCCACCGCCGTCGTCACCGTCGCCTTCGCCTTCACCGTCACCGTCACCATCTCCGGCGCCGACTCCGGCCCCGGGACCTGCCCCTCCCCGCCACATTCCAGTTGTTCCCATCCCCCACACCTCCTCCGCCGCCGTCAAGCGCCCCAGTGGCACCCCTGCCTCCTCTGCTCCCAAAAAGGCTCCGCCTCGTCCTCCTTCCCCACCCATGATGCCATGGATGTCTCCCCGCCCGTCCCTGCCCCCTCATCCTCCTCCTCTACCCCCTCCTCCTACCGCTACCACCTCTCCCGTCCTGATCCCTCACTCCTTGAAACCCGGAACCTCACCCTCTTCCTTCGCCAGCATTGTCCTGGTGCCCCCATCTCCCTCCTCACTCCTCGCTGTGATTCGGTTCTTATCTCCTCCCCCAGCCCTACCCTCCACACAGACCTCTTTTCCCGCATCCCTGTCACCCGCTTTGGCCCACATGCCTCCCTCACCCCTGCTCCTTCCCCACCTCTCTCCCGCCAACGCCAACCCCCGCGTCGCCCGCCGACCCTCACCGCCGTGATCACTCGGCTCAGTCCGGCGATCACGGAGGAGGAGGTGTTGGCGGAGCTTCAGGCCCATCCCCATCTGGAGGTGTGTGCGGTTCGTCGCATCCACAACGCTGCCGGCCCCACCCGCCTTATGTGGGTTTTTTCTGAGCACGCCCCGTCCATAGACCGTCTCCTGAAGGAGGGTGCCCTCCTTTTTAACCAACGTTACAAAGTCGACCCCTCCCGTTCCCCTCCTCAATCCCTCTGCTGCCGAAGGTGCTTGCGGTATAATGCGCACCCAACATCTGAGTGCCGCGAGGCCCCCACCTGCCCGCACTGTCGGCAAGCCCACTTTTTACGGCAGTGCCCCAATCTCCAATCCCCCCCCCCTCCTGTAATACCTGTAACCTCCCTCATCCCACATACTCCCAGAAGTGTAAGGCCCGACCCCCTCCTACCACTCCCGAACTCACCGTTCCCGTCCGCCCTCTGGACGCCCCCACCCCTCCCGGCAACTCCCTTCGCCCACCCCCTACCGCTGAGGACATCATCAGATTCCTCACCATCGTCCTTCAGAATGTCCATCCTTTTCAGCGCCCGCACACCATCCAACAGATCTCCCTCGCCGCCCGTTCCGTTTTCCAGCTCAGAATGTACGTCACCTACTCCAACAACCAGGCCCATTTCACCTTCTCCCGTCTTGACACCCTCGTTTAAATCCCTATCATGGCGCGACAGCACCATATCCTTTTCAACAACATACGCTCCCTTAGTCATGGGTGACTGGGTGACTGGAATTCGAGTGTAGGAAAAGGGAGAGAAGGAAACATAGTAGGTGAATATGGATTGGGGGTAAGAAATGAGAGAGGAAGCCGCCTGGTAGAATTTTGCACAGAGCACAACTTAATCATAGCTAACACTTGGTTTAAGAATCATGATAGAAGGTTGTATACATGGAAGAACCCTGGAGATACTAAAAGGTATCAGATAGATTATATAATGGTAAGACAGAGATTTAGGAACCAGGTTTTAAATTGTAAGACATTTCCAGGGGCAGATGTGGACTCTGACCACAATCTATTGGTTATGACCCGTAGATTAAAACTGAAGAAACTGCAAAAAGGTGGGAATTTAAGGAGATGGGACCTGGATAAACTGAAAGAACCAGAGGTTGTAGAGAGTTTCAGGGAGAGCATAAGGGAACAATTGACAGGAATGGGGGAAAGAAATACAGTAGAAGAAGAATGGGTAGCTTTGAGGGATGAAGTAGTGAAGGCAACAGAGGATCAAGTAGGTAAAAAGACGAGGGCTAGTAGAAATCCTTGGGTAACAGAAGAAATATTGAATTTAATTGATGAAAGGAGAAAATATAAAAATGCAGTAAACGAAGCAGGCAAAAAGGAATACAAACGTCTCAAAAATGAGATCGACAGGAAGTGCAGAATGGCTAAGCAGGGATGGCTAGAGGACAAATGTAAGGGTGTAGAGGCTTATCTCACTAGGGGTAAGATAGATACTGCCTACAGGAAAATTAAAGAGACCTTTGGTGATAAGAGAACCACTTGTATGAACATCAAGAGCTCAGATGGAAACCCAGTTCTAAGCAAAGAAGGGAAAGCAGAAAGGTGGAAGAAGTATATAGAGGGTCTATACAAGGGGGATGTACTTGAGGACAATATTATGGAAATGGAAGAGGATGTAGATGAAGATGAAATGGGAGATACGATACTGTGTGAAGAGTTTGACAGAGCACTGAAAGACCTGAGCCGAAACAAGGCCCCCGGAGTAGACAACATTCCAGTAGAACTACTGACGGCCTTGGGAGAGCCAGTCCTGACAAAACTCTACCATCTGGGGAGCAAGATGTATGAAACAGGCGAAATACCCTCAGACTTCAAGAAGAATGTAATAATTCCAATCCCAAAGAAAGCAGGTGTTGACAGATGTGAAAATTACCAAACAATCAGTTTAATAAGCCACAGCTGCAAAATACTAACACGAATTCTTTACAGACGAATGGAAAAACTAGTTGAAGCTGACCTCGGGGAAGATCAGTTTGGATTCCGTAGAAATACTGGAACACGTGAGGCAATACAGACCTTACGACTTATCTTAGAAGAAAGATTAAGGAAAGGCAAACCCACGTTTCTAGCATTTGTAGACTTAGAGAAAGCTTTTGACAATGTTGACTGGAATACTCTCTTTCAAATTCTAAAGGTGGCAGGGGTAAAATACAGGGAGCGAAAGGCTATTTACAATTTGTACAGAAACCAGATGGCAGTTATAAGAGTCGAGGGGCATGAGAGGGAAGCAGCGGTTGGGAAGGGAGTGAGACAGGGTTGTAGCCTCTCCCCAACGTTATTCAATCTGTATATTGAGCAAGCAGTAAAGGAAACAAAAGAAAAATTTGGAGTAGGTATTAAAATCCATGGAGAAGAAATAAAAACTTTGAGGTTCGCCGATGACATTGTAATTCTGTCAGAGACAGCAAAGGACTTGGAAGAGTAGTTGAACGGAATGGATGGTGTCTTGAAGGGAGGATATAAGATGAACATCAACAAAAGCAAAACGAGGATAATGGAATGTAGTCGAATTAAGTCGGGTGCTGTTGAGGGTATTAGATTAGGAAATGAGACACTTAAAGTAGTAAAGGAGTTTTGCTATTTGGGGAGCAAAATAACTGATGATGGTCGAAGTAGAGAGGATATAAAATGTAGACTGGCAATGGCAAGGAAAGCGTTTCTGAAGAAGAGAAATTTGTTAACATCGAGTATATATTTAAGTGTCAGGAAGTCATTTCTGAAAGTATTTGTATGGAGTGTAGCCATGTATGGAAGTGAAACATGGACGGTAAATAGGTTGGACAAGAAGAGAATAGAAGCTTTTGAAATGTGGTGCTACAGAAGAATGCAGAAGATTAGATGGGTAGATCACATAACTAATGAGGAAGTATTGAATAGGATTGGGGAGAAGAGAAGTTTGTGGCAGAACTTGACCAGAAGAAGGGATCGGTTGGTAGGACATGTTCTGAGGCATCAAGGGATCACCAATTTAGTATTGGAAGGCAGCGTGGAGGGTAAAAATCGCAGGGGGAGACCAAGAGATGAATACACTAGGCAGATTCAGAAGGATGTAGGTTACAGTAGGTACTGGGAGATGAAGAAGCTTGCACAGGATAGAGTAGCATGGAGAGCTGCATCAAACCAGTCTCAGGACTGAAGACAACAACAACAACACGCTCCCTTCCCCCCAACAAGAACCTCTTCCTGCACACCCTTGCCACCCACCACGTGGATGCCTTCCTCCTCAATGAAACCTTCCTGCAACCCCACCACACAGTCCACACTTCGCCCTACCTCCTCCACCGCTCCGATAATCCCCTCCCGATTGCGCGTGGCGGAGTTGCCATTGGGCACCACCGCCAGATCCCCGTTCGGCTCCAACCTCTCCTTCCCGACCCAACCGAACACCTGATCCTTAGTCTCTTCTTCCCTGGCCTTACCGTTACCTGCGCCACCATCTATGTCCGCCCCAATGCTCCTATTCCCTTCGACTTCCTCTCCCACATCGACCGTACCTTCTCCTCCTACGTGATCGCCGCCGACCTCAACATCCATAGTCGCTCCGCTGCCCAGTTACGGCGGTGGCATCGGTTCCTCTCCACCCTTCAAGGCGACCTCATCCCCATCCCCCAGCACACCCGTCCCGAATCCAACTCCACTCCCGATGTTATTCTCTCCTCCCCCAACCTCCTTGGTCGCATAACGGTGGATGTCCTGGAGCCTATTGGTAGTGACCATCTCCCTGTCCTCCTCACCGTTTCCGACGGACGTCGCCCCCGACCCGACCCTCGTAATGACCCTCCCCCTAAGTACGTCCATGACTATTCCCGTGCCAACTGGAATGCCTACCGGGATACCCTCTCCACCCAGGTCGATAGCCACCCTTTCACCTACCACCACCCTGATGATGTCACCCATGCTGCCTCCTTTCTCCAGCAGACCTTGTCTGAGGCCGTGGAGGCCCACGTCCCTACTGTCGCCATCCACCCCCACCGTCCTACCTTACCCCCACGGGCCGTCCTCCTCCTCCATGAATCCCGCCGTCTCTACCGTGCCTTCCTCCGCATGCGTGACCCGGACACCCTACGACGCCACCGGCAACTCCAGCGACACATTCGCAATTTGCTCGCGGCTAAGAAACGCCGGGACTGGCGACAGACATGCACCCGTTTAAATGCTACCCTCCCTATCAACTCGTCCAAGTTCTGGTCAGCCTTCCGTCGCCTTACCGGAACTAAGCCCTCCCCCTACTATCCTCTTCTCCATGATGATCACCCCTTCCCTGACGCCCTTAGGGAGGCCAATCACATTGCCTCCTACCTGTCCGATGTGTTTTCCATCCCCGATGATCCCCAGTTTGATTACTCCCTCTTCCCGGATATCCGCAATCGAACTGACACCTCTGTCCCTCCCCTCGCTCCTGGTTTCCAGTACTTGGACAACATTGCACACACGGACCTCAATACCCCTGTCACTACACAGGATCTCATTGCTACACTCCACACCAAACGCAACACCGCTCCTGGTCACGATCGTGTCACCTACCGTCACCTTCGTGAAGCTCCTGTCTCTTTTCTCTCCACGCTGGCCAGGCTCCACAATGTAGTCCTGTCCACTGGTTACTACCCCGACCTGTGGAAAACCTCCCATATCCTCATGTTCCTTAAACCTGGCAAACCGCCGTCCGCCGTCTCCTCCTACCGTCCCATCAGCCTTACCTCGGTCTTCAGCAAGGTCCTGGAATCTATCCTCACCCGACGCATCCACCAGCATCTCCGCCAGCACCACCTCCTTCCCGTTACCCAGTGTGGCTTTCGGCCGTCCTTCTCTTCCGACGATCTTCTCCTTCACCTCACTCATCTCCTTTCCGAACAGCTAAATTCCCGTCGCTCCGCAATCTTCCTCTCCCTTGACCTCGAACCCGCTTATGACCATGTCTGGCATTCCGGTCTCCTCTTCAAGCTCCAAACCTTCGCTCTTCCCATTAACTACGTCCATCTGATCGGCTCCTTTCTCTCCCGCCGTCCTTCCTATGTCACCATCCATAACACAGATTCCTACACCTTTTTCCCCTCCGCCGGTGTGCTCCAAGGCTCCGTCCTCTCCCCCCTTCTGTATCTTTTGTACACGGCGGACATGCCGCCGCCGTCACCCCCCGTCCACCTTCTCCAGTTTGCCGATGACACCGCCTTCCTTGCCCTTGCCCCCACCCTGCAACGCTCCCAAAACCTTCTCCAATCCCATCTTGACCGATTCACCGCTTGGTGTAACCAGTGGTTGCTCAAGGTCAATCCTTCGAAAACCCAGGCGATCATTGTAGGCAAAACCACCCCTTCCTTCCGCCTCCTTGATTTCTATCTCATCATCTATGGCCGTCCCATCGCCCTCACTCCCACCCTTCAGTACCTTGGCGTCACCCTCGACCGTCGCCTCTCCTGGACCCCCCATCTCCGTACAATCCAAGCCAAGGCACGTTCCCGACTCCGTCTCCTCAAGCTCCTTTCCGGCCGTACGTGGGGTCTGGACCCTTCCACAATCCTCCACACCTATAAATCCCTCATCCGCCCTATCCTTTGTTATGCCCATCCAGCCTGGATCTCCGCCCCCCCTACCTTTTATAAATCCCTCCAAATCCTTGAACGCCATGCTCTCCGCCTTGCCTATCGCATCCGTCTCCCCTCCCCCACGCGGATCCTGTATGATCTCATCCCCTTCCCCCACCTCCTCCTTTTCCTTGAAAGGCTACGGATCCTGTACACCTCCCGTAAACTTGATCCTCCTCACCCACTCGTATTCCCGATCCTCTCCCACCCCCGCCCGCTGCCGCGCCTGTATTCCCACGTCCCACCCGGTCTCCATCTCTCCACCCTCCTTACTCTCTCCCAAGGTGGCTTCCGCCAGCTCCCCCTCCCTGATGATGTCCTCCTCCCCTCCATCTACCCCTCCTATCAACTTTACCCTGCCCCCCCCACTTCCGGTGTCCTTTCCCTTAGGCACCCTCCCTCCCTTCTCTTCCCTTCCCTTCTCTTTCCTTTTCCCCCGTCCCCTCCCTCCACCCCTCTTCCCCCGGGCTTCCCCTCCCCCTTCCTCTCTCCGCCCTCTCTCCCCTGGCCGTGGCGTCTCTGCTCTCCCCTCTCGCTCTCCCACTCCCCCTCCTCCTCCTCCTCCTCTCTTGGCATGTCCCCGGACTCGCACACGCCTAGTGAACATTCACGCGCCGGAGGTCATCGCCCTCGGTTTAGTGTCTGTGCCGTCGTGTTTGTGCATCAGTGTATTTCGCCGTCCACGCTCCTTCGTTCACATGTGTCGTCTAACTCGTCAGTGTTTGTGCACAGTGCCGACAGTTTTCTTGTTTGTTTCGTCGAGTGTGAACGGCTTCATGTTTTTTAATTACTGTATCTACTGTTTTTTAAACCGCCAGTCTGTTACTTTTCTGTCTCCCTTTCTCTTTTATTGTACTGCTTATGGCTGAAGAGCGGAGTAAACTTTTCCGCTGCCAGCCCACCTTGTATGGGGTGTTCAAATTACAATAAAGAAAAAAAAAAAAACAAAAATCTGCACCTTCGATTAAAACAGTTTATGGGTAGTTTCAATATTTTCGGAATGGTCATATGGGCACATGTGATGCTGAACGTTCTAGACGCCCTGTGGAGGTTACGACTCCAGAAATCATTGATAAAATCCATGATACGGTGAAGGATGACAGAAGAGTTAAGTACTGTGGGCATCTCTAATGAACGGTACATAATATTTTGCATAACTTGACCAAAAAGGGAATCGTGTGAAGTATTGCAAGGATGGCCTGCAGCTGTTCAGGAAGAATCCGCAGGACTTAAAGCGTCGTCTCGTCACTGTGGATGAAACATGGGTACATTACTATACTCCTGATGCCAAACAACAATCTAAACAATGGGTTACCAAGGGAAAATCCGCACCAAAAAAGGCGAAGACCAGTTCTTCGGCCGGAAAGGTTATGGCGACTGTCTTTTGGGATTCGCAACGGATAATCCTCATCGACTATCTGGAAAAGGGTAAAACTATTACAGGTGCATATTATTCATCGTTATTGAACCGTCTGAAAACCGAGGTGCAAGAAAAACGCCGGTGATTGTACCGCAAACAAGTCCTTTTCCATCACGAAAGTGCACCAGCGCACACCTCAGCAGTTGTGGCTGCAAAATTGATGGAAATAGGATTCCAACTCGTTTCACATCCACCCTATTCTCCAGACTTGGCTCCCTCAGACTACTAATTGTTCCCCAATTTGAATAAATGGCTGGCGGGACAAAGATTTTATTCAAACGAGGAGGTGACGACAGCAACTAATAGCTATTTTTCAGACTTGGATTATTCCTATTATTCGGAAGAGATCAACAAATTAGAACAGCTTTGGACGAAGTGTATAAGTTTAAAAGGAGAGTATGTCGAAAATTAAAAAAGGTTTACCCCAAACACGTAAGTAGTTTTTATTTTTGCACGGTCTTTTCAAACACCCCTTGCACATAGTATTTTTATGGTAGACAATTTACTTGTATAACGATGTTATACGCGAAGTGCTGTAAAACAATCATAGGTATTTTAAGAATGGTCTTACATGCTTTTCTCAGTGGTACAGCCAACTCTGTATTGTGATAGACTCTTCTATGAGAAGGCACAGTGATGTGCAGACGTTGTGTTCTAGCCTCATTTTACCAGTTGCTTGATTTTATAACTGATTTGAAGACTGTATAGGAACAGCCAAAACTAATCTTTATTTAATGTTTTTAAAAGGTATTGCAGAAAAAGTTAAGAAATTTACATTACTTGTCTCGATCTTCTGATTATGTCAGGAATTAATACTGTTGTAGACCATGACATAAAGTTCATAGCAGAAATAAGTGAATAATTATTAATCAGTTGTAGAATGACGGAAACATGCACTCGCTTTTATGACTCATTCAGTCATTCGTTTTGCACACCTGTGCAAGAGGTTGTATTCAACGTTGTGAGATTGCAATATATATTTCTATTTGCATATAGTCTGAGGGAGACCAGATAAATAAATCTAAATAACTCCTGTTGAAAAGGATACACCTGTTGCGTGATGCAAGGAAACAGTGTGAGTTCTTTTGTAGTCTTATTTGTCCTCACAAATTGACTATTGATGTAGCTGTCTCATTATTACAGTAAATCAATGAAATCTTGCAGGTATTTATTGTTGCTCTAAGTGCTACGCCGTCCTCTAACAACAAAGAAAAAGGAAGTAATGCTTCTAAAAGAAGTCACTGACTAGTTAGTAAAGTGACTGATGTTTGCTGTCTCTGTTCACAGGAATGCCAACAGCCCGCCCCTCGCTTGGGAATAACGGTCGAGGTAAGTTGTCCGCTAGATTCTACCGAGTTAAGTTGCGCTATGGTTAGCACACTGGATTTGCTCTGTGTATGTGTGTGTGTGTGTGTGTTGGGGGGGGGGGGGTAAAATCCCCAAATCCAGATTCGTGTTTCCTGTGATTCCCCTAAATCGCCAAATACCGGGGCTGGACACGACAGATTTTCTGTCCCATCCTGCTCGAACTTTGACTCTAATCATGCTGTTATCAACAAAAGGTTGAATAATATAATAATGTTCCTTCTTTCCGTTTACCATTCCATTATTGGAAAAAATGTGCTTCTACTCCATCACTGAGTGCACAGAGTCTCACGTAAATTCAGGTCTATGTATTGTTATGAAGAAATACATGAAAGAACGTTTGTACTGTATGGACAATGACAGATAAAAGAAAAGGATCTGTACCTACTATGAAACAACTGTTTTGAAATAATACAGGAACAGATTACAGCAGGAAAAGAAGAACACATAGAGAAATATTGAAATATTGAACTTGGTACCGCAGGTATCGTGTACCACGATTAACAGAGGTAGTAGAGACGCTAGCGTTGTGGCACTGGCGCAGAGAAAAGAAGCTAACAGAATCGGATTGGAGAGCTAGATTTTGTACAGTGCAATGCAAGTATGAAAGGGTGCACGGATCAAGAAGGAAGTATGTAAAAGATGATCGAAGCGACTGAGGAAGACCTGGGTTCAAGAGCAACTAGAGACTTACAGTGAAAAAATAATTTCCTTGAACAGGGATACCATAGTCTACAAAGGACTGTCAGTATCGTCGGTAATAGCTCTGGGTGAATTCTGGCCAACGAAAGTTCGCTGCGAAACTGTATCAGCGTTATGGCACACTTCTGAACTGTGGTCATGGCAACAGTCTCCCTGAGTTTCAAGAAACTGTCTCTTTAGATCCAAGTTACACATTCTACTCAACTAAGACACTCTGCGGAAGTTCAAGAAGAAAACATGAACATGTGCACATGAAGAACTGGCTGAAACTATTAGAGAGATTGTAGAAGAATTCCAAAAGAAGTATATGTGCTAAAGAACAAATCCCAGTAGCCAGGAAACTAGCGCCAGTGAACTTTTCAAATGTTTAAATGAAGTAGGAGTAGACTAGGGACTGTGGAAAGGCTCTTATCAATGTTTGCTACTCGATATTGTATAACTGTACACTGGAAGAAAGCCAACGTCTAGCCAAAGAAAAGAGTGAATTACTATCAATACTGAAAGGCCGCTGTAGAATGGAAATAGAAGTGTGATCCGACTCGACCATAATACTGTATATCTGCTCGTTTTCTCGACTCACATTGAACTGTTATGAAGACAACTCGAAATGACAGTGCGTATAGTTCGTGCAAAATAATGCACAGAAAAGAATTCTCGTCGTGAGTGCTGGGCGAGTCATCATATTCTTCCAAAGGGGCGGCCGCGCCTCGTAGTCGTCTCTTTACTAAGTAGTGTCATGTGGAAATTGCATTTTTGGCGCACCATAGGTGCAAGGAAAGTGCTTCATATTCAGTCACGTGTGATTGTATGGAATTCCGTTAAATTTTTTTCCTGAGAGGCAAACGAGAAAATACAAACGTCATTGACAACTGTGCTGGAGAGGGTTGCAGGTATCACTTAGCTATTCCAGTCGCACAGTAAAGAGAGTAAAAAAGGAGAGGGAAAGTGTAGCTACATCTACTTCACAAGACTTCACTACTTCAGAGAAACTTGGAAGAAGGAGATGGAAGGGTTTTTTAGATAATTTTGCCGGACAGGGTACCAAGGGACTAACGGATAATTTGCACATGACACATGTTCTTTACTTTACATTGCTAATATCGCAGGAAGTTACATTTTCCACTAATGTACATTTTTAAATCATTTTTTTTACTTTTATTAGATTTGCTTCTGACGGCGTGGTTGAACTTGTTATGATCTGGTTGATCCTTCGTTTGTGTGACTACTTCTTTTTCGGTTCTTTAGGGTGAAACTATTGACTTTAGACATCTATATTTGTCAAATTATTGGAATATACTGACATGACCTGTTAACTAGACTGTTTGTGCACTCGCTAGCTGCAACTTACAAGTTCTGAAACACGTGTTCGAACTAAACCTACCCACTACTGCTGTCCCTTTCCCTGCCATGCCATCTCTACAACTAAGGGTTGATTTCCTTTCTGCACACTGTATCAATCTCTTACTTGTTGAAACTGTACACGTAAATTGGACGTGGGCTTTGTCCTGTTAAGTAGTTTACCATATGCTACCTGGGGTTTTGTGGCCCAGGGCTAAGCATTTGCAAACATTACAGGGAGATGGTCGTACTCTTTGGCCTGCTTCACTGCTGTTCCAGTCGTTCTGCCATTTTTACACCTACCAGCTCAAAACTTCGATTTATTGGATTTTTGTGAAACGCCATTTACAGGGTCAGTAGGAGGCTGCAGGATCTCTTGACTAAGGTAACTCTCTGTTCTTTGTAATTGCAGGTGGAGCTGAGGAACAATATTGGTACTTTTGGTGGACATGGTGGACATATCCGACCAAGTCGGAGGTCCCTAAGCTTACGAGCCCCATGCCCAGCTGATCAGGTAAGAACTCTCTACACTGCTCCCCTCGGAGTTTATGTTTAGCAGAACACCGTGGTCTACCTATTTTTATTTTCTGGTATTCAATGGACTGCCGTCACCATATGCCCAAATCCGCCACCCCTATGGATATACATATCGACTAGATGGGGTTTCGTCCAGGGTTACAGGCCCACAGCTTATCTTATGTCTGTGGTGCTGTGGAGGTTTGAAAAACAAACAAAAACTTTACATACTACTGGTGAACTATATCTTGGCACACGTCGAGAAGAGAGGTACTGACGGAAAGCAATGGGGAGAAGTGAGTTGCGGTGTGGGGTCAATAAGCTCCACCACCATGTGTAAGTGTGCAGTGCAGCCCCTGTGTAAGTGTGCAGTGCAGCCAAAACAAACACGTTTTTCGAACTTTCTCTAAAACAGCAGTGAACAAGACCAAGATAATGTCCAGCTAAATACACTGTGTTACACAAATTAAGATCGTTGTATGTATTGACATATGAAATGAAAGACGCTTTCCTTAATTTATGTATCAAACATCAAAATCAATGTGAAATTAGAAGTTGATACAAGTAAAATTTATAAGACAAAGAAGAGAAGACTACTTACAGCTGTTTTTTATATTTACTGGATGTCACACATTTAAATAAAATTGCAATAAAATACAATATGAATAAAGAAAAAGAATGAGAAATTGAAGCAGAATGAAACATTCTTGTTTTCTGAAGCTTCAGTTGCACTAACAATTAAACAGCTTCACTATCGCACATAAGTGTGTTCTCAGACAAATCAGTAGCGTCTCTTGTGTGTACTTTCGCCAACAGCTGTATTTAGAAGGAGAAGGTGGTGTTACGGGCATTGTATGACCTATCGTTTCTCTGCTATTCTTGTCATGATAATTTCATGAGATGTATGTCGGAGGAAGAAATCCTTAACTTGATACTTGATACTACCAAGACACTAACTGTTTGACGCAAGTGTAAAACAAAAATATCTATACCATACAATCGTTATTCTTTGATGTAAAGAATTTCAGCCTTTGTAAGTGGTCCACTTCGTGAGAATTGACCAATTTCATATTTTCCTGTGACGTGAGTGAGTGCTGATTAAAAACACACTACATGTGTGTTACTGCATTTGTACGTGTGTAGTTTAGTAAGTACTTCGAATAATAAATACCCCCCCTCCCTTTTCCGATTCTTCAAGGAATAGAACATCCATATACGAAACAACTTCACACATCTGATTACTTTAAAATTAATTTAAAGTGAGGCTGTAGGCGAGGAGAACATTAGCAAAGGTTTGAAATTATCTTTAAAATTTGTTGGAAATCGGTAAGTGCTCTCATTCTCAAATGTTGCATGAGTGTAGCATGCATGATAATGTGCTCCATTTTAAGAAACATTTTTCACGTATCTCTATGTTAATGAAGTCATATCTTCCGGACTATTTGCGGTACATTGATTTGCAGGAATCACAGTGGCATATGATTAATACGCCACTGCCGGTTCTGGAGCTGGAGGAAAATGTTGATTTAGCATCTGTCGCCACATTTTTCCTAGTGTCATATTACAGCTGAGACAATTGCACATGTCGTATTTCGCTGATATTGGGAACCAGTTGCCAGGGCCAAAAGTGAAGGGGAGGGGAAAGGGAGGGGAGGGGAAACGGACCGCGAATCCTGTCATATCAGCATCAGCACTACCTTACCTCCAGCACCGCACCGGAAATCGTCACAACACCAGCACATCCAGCCACACACCAATAGCGTGTAGGAAGAGGGGAGGGGAGGGCCCTCCACACACCTGGTCGGTGGACAAACGTGGTGAAATATCTGAATTGCCGAAAAATCTGTCAACTATGTCTACATTACTGACTTCCAAAAACTGACTTAAGAACTGGCTCACCAGTCGTATCGGGATTTATTCTTTTTTTTGTTTACTGTTATTTCATCCCCCTCACCACATATGGGCCGGTGGGGGGGGGGGGCTGACAGCAGATACATATCGCCACTATTGCTACCCTTCAGCTGTATGACAGTAAAAATTTTAAGGCATATTATAAAACTGGACATGGTGGTTGACAGAAATGAATGTTTGACATAATAAAACGGTAGCTCGTCAGCTGCATAAGTTAAAATAGAAAAGGCTGATTTGTTGGGTAATTAAATAAATGACACAGCTAAAGTCGTAAATTAATGTCTTACAAAATATAAAATAAAGATGGACAGCTGCATAAGATAAAACGTAAAAAATCGATGTTTGACTGATTAAGATAGACTCAGAGACGACTGAAGTGAGGTGTAGATGCAGTCAGAGTGATGCGTAAAAGATTTTCTGTGTGGGCAGATGTTCAGATCAGGGATTTGGAAGAGTGAAGAGGGATGCTGTTCCGGATAAAGCCTTAGGATGTAGGTGGAGAGGAGTGGAGAAGAAGAGAGCCCTGACCAGGAGAGGGGAAATGGCTTCTTTTAAATAAATATATATATTTAAGTCATTAGTCTTCTGACTGGTTTGATGTGGCCCACCATGAATTCCTCTCCTATGCCAACCTCATCATCTTGGAGTAGCACTTGCAACCTATGTCCTCAGTTATTTGCTGGATGTTTTCCAATCTCTGTCTTCCTCTACAATTTTTACCCTCTACAGCTCCCTCTAGTACTGTGGAAGGTATTCCCTGATGTCTTAACTGATGTCCTACTATCCTGTCCCTTGTTCGTGTCAGTGTTTTCCATATATTCCTTTCCTCACCGATTGTGTAGAGAACCTCGTCATTCCTTACCTTATCAGTCCACCAAACTTTCAACATTCTGCTGTAGCACTGCATCTTACATGCATCAAGTCTCCTCTTTTCCAGTTTTCCCATAGTCCATTTCTCACTACCATACAATGTTGTGTTCCAAACGTATATTCAGAGAAATTTCTTCTTCAAATTAAGGTGTATGTTTCATACTAGTAGACTTCTCTTGGCCAGGAATACCTTTTTCGCCAGTGCTAGTCTACTTTTTATGTTCTCCTTGCTCTGTCCATCATGCGTTATTTTGCTGCCTAGGTAGAAGAATTCCTTAACTTCACCTACTTCATGACAACCAGTCCTGAAGTTTAATTTCTCACTGGTCTCCTGCTTCTCATTACTTTCTTGTTTCCTTGATTTACCCTCAATCCATGTTTTGGACTCATTTGACTGTTCAGAATGGTTCAAATGGCTCTGAGCACTATGGGACTTAACTTCTGAGGTCATCAGTCCCCTAGAACGTAGAACTACTTAAACCTAACTAACCTAAGGACATCACATACACTCATGCCCGAGGCAGGATCCGAACCTGCGACCGTAGTGGTCGCGCGGTTCCAGACTGTAGCGCCTAGAGCCGCTCGGCCACCCCGGCCGCCATTTGACTGTTCATTCCATTCAGCGGATCCTGTAATTATTCTTCAATTTCACTGAGGATAGCAATGTCGTCTGTGAATCTTATCATTGATATTCTTTCACCTTTAATTTTAATTCCACGCTTGAGCCTTTCTTTTATTTCCGTCATTGCTTCTTCTATGTATAGACTGAACAGCAGGGGAGAAAAGCTACATCCTTGTCTTATACCCTTTTTGGTCCAAGCACTTTGTAGTTGATCTTCCATGGGTATATACCAAGATGGACTTCGTGGTCAGGTAAGGGAAGGTGATCGACGTTTCATTGGGCTAGGATGTGGAGAGTATGGAAGTGTAGTAGAGTATGGAAGTGTAGTATTGGGGGAGTGTGGTGGTCGACACATGGCAGAGTACAACGTCCAGTGAGCAGGGAGAAAACTAGCAGGTAGATAGTGTCAGGTTTACAGGGGACATAGGATACTCAGAGCTGTTCAAGATGGAAAAGTAAGATGGGGAATTTAAGAAGTTGGTAGATGATTTGGGTGAGGGAGTGTTAGCGGTTTAGAAAGGCTTGCTGAGGCCCATAGCTTTCGAGGATCTGGAGAGCAAGATAAAAGGAGGGAGGAGCAGAAGTCCAAGCCACATTTGCATAGCAGAGGATGGGTCTGATCAGGGATTTATATGTGTGGAAGTTCGTAGAATTGGGCAACCAGCATGTTCATCCAGTTAGTAATTATAGTTTATTGTGTGCTTGAATGCTCAGTAGATGAGGCTTCCATGTTAGTTGACAATCAAATGTTAGTTTGAGAAATTTTTGTGTATTAGTTGGCTGGAATTAGATTAGGAAATGAGACACTTAAAGTAGTAAAGGAGTTTTGCTATTTGGGGAGCAAAATAACTGATGATGGTCGAAGTAGAGAAGATATAAAATGTAGACTGGCAATGGCAAGAAAAGCGTTTCTGAAGAAGAGAAATTTGTTAACATCGAGTATTGATTTAAGTGTAAGGAAGTCGTTTCTGAAAGTATTTGTATGGGGTGTAGCCATGTATGGAAGTGAAACATGGACGATAAATAGTTTAGACAAGAAGAGAATAGAAGCTTTCGAAATGTGGTGCTACAGAAGAATGCTGAAGATTAGATGGGTAGATAACATAACTAATGAGGAGGTACTGAATAGAATTGGGGAGAAGAGGAATTTGTGGCACAACTTGACTAGAAGAAGGGATCGGTTGGTAGGACATGTTCTGAGGCATCAAGGGTCAGCAGTTTAGTACTGGAGGGCAGCGTGGAGGGTAAAAATCATAGAGGGAGACCAAGAGATGAATACACTAAGCAGATTAAGAAGGATGTAGGCTGCAGTAGATACTGGGAGATGAAGATGCTTGCACAGGATAGAGTAGCATGGAGAGCTGCATCAAACCAGTCTCAGGACTGAAGACCACAACAACAACAGTTGGCTGGATATGACGGTTCTAAATGCTAAGGCAAAAGTTATGGGCTCGAAGTTGCAGTTGATTTGGCCAATAATTTTTGGCTGGGCTTTGGTAGGATTGATTTTGAGGAGCCACTGGTTACACCAGGAGGCCCAGACCTTAGCATTCGACTCCTGCCCACCCTGTCTCCACCAGCCTCAAACCGTCACCATTGCAGACTGCTTTTCGTAAAATGCATTTGGTGTTCTGTACGAGTATTCAGATAGCTGTGTTGTGCTTTCTCTAATTAATTCTGTTTTCAGACTTGTAAAATGTTTCATGTTGATGTTTATTTTCTTTATTTCAATGTAAGTTAACTGTGAATGTAATATATTCAATAAATTACTGTCGTGGATTTTTAAAAAATCGGTGTTCTCCGGAGATGCTGGTCAGAAGACACAGAATTTTTGAAAAAAAAAAAGAAATAGAGGTAGAGTGTGTGGCTGTAAACCGAAGGGTTGTGGGATCAAATCCCGGCTCATTCTGTTTCTTTCTCTGCCTTTTAACCTAGAGTTCGCCTTTCAGTGATGTGGAGAGACGGATTTCGAAATATGGCAACAATTTCAGACTGCCAATTTTTGTTCCCCTCAGATAAGCAATCACAATTGTCATTCTTTATTCACTGCAAATTCTTCGAACAAGAGGCAGCGAATTACTCAGCTTTGAAGTATCGTAATAAATATGGGACAACCACCTCGTCATCAGGTTGTGATACGAGACTTAAAATTTGAAATAACCTAATAACCAACAGTTTCCCTGAAATCGTTTGTAAATGTTTGTATAGCGAAAAAATATGCGAATCCGAAATGGGTGGGGTTTTATTATTAATGCTACAAGTAAACTATTTCCGAAAAACTATTTCGGCAACTCTACTTCGTTTGCATGCAGTATGTTTTTCTCAGCAGCGCAGCAAATGACTAGTTGTTTAGTTTTCTGGCTTACTTGAGTCAAATCTAGATGTGGACACGATTCTTTGAATGGTACTGCGAAGAACTTTGCCATAAAGAGTCCACGACTAAGAATTGCGGCAGTGGGTCTCAACAGTGCATCACACTGCGTACTAAGCTTCACAAGAGGAGTGCTGTAACACGAGCTAAATATATACAACATGCCGGTTTTTCTTACTTTTTCTTTTACATGTGCCACTTTGGCCAGGCCTTCATACACACTGAATCACTCACACACACATACACCCATGATTAGCATAAAATATTTACACTGGTTGTAAACATATTACTTACATCACGATGTGTATCATGAGATGTCACTCAGTATGGCGTGCATAACATTCGTGCTTCCAGGAAACGTTCCTGCCCTCCACTCCTTAAATCGCGTAAGTTATATGAAAGTGATAATATTCACGTACTTAACATAGTTCTCTGAATTTTATCGTGGCCCCCAAACAAAATACGCTACGTCATACAATTCGTCTGCCGTAGATGCCTAATGCTACCCGTGCGAATCCGGGCCAGGTCGTTACTGATTATACACTACGAGCTCAAAACTACCCGGACACCCCCAAAAACATCCTTTTTTATATTAGGTGCATTCTGCTGCCACTTACTGCCAGGTATCCCATATCAGCGACCTCAATGGTTATTAAACATCGTGAGAGACCAGAATTGGGCGCTTCGCGGAACTCACGGACTTCGAACGTGGTCAGGTGTCATACGTCTGTACGCGAGATTTCCACACTCCTAAACATGCCTAGGCACACTGTTTGCGATGTGATAGTGAAGTGGAAACGTGAAGGGACACGTACAGCACAAAAGCGTACAGGCAGACCTCGTCTGTTGACTGGCAGAGGCCGCCGACAGCTGAAGAGGGGCGTAATGTGTAATAGGCAGACATCTATACAGACCATCACATAAGAATGCGAGACTGCATCAGGATCCACTTCACGTACTATGACAGTTAGGAGGGAGGTGAGAAAACTTGGATTTCATGGTCGAGTCAAGCCACACATCACGCCGGTAAATGCCAAACGACATCTCGTTTGGTGTAAGGAGTGTGAGCATTTGACGATTGAACAGTGTAAAAACGTTGTGTGGAGTGACGAATTACGATTCACAATGTGGCAATACGATGGCAGGGTGTGGGTAGGGCAAATGCCCGCTGAACGTCATCTGTCAGTGTGTGTAGTGCCAATAGTAAATTTCGGAGGAGGTGGTGTTATGGTGTGGTCGTGTTTTTCATGGAGGGGGCTTGCACCCCTCGTTGTTTTGCGCGTCGATATCACAGCACAGGCCTACATTGATGTTTTAAGCACATTCTTGCTTCCCACAGCTGAAGAGCAATTCGGGGATGGCGATTGCATCTTTCAACACGATCGAACACCTGTTCATAAAGCACGGTCTGTGGCGGAGTGATTACACGACAATAACATCCCTGTAATGGACTGGTCTGCACAGAGTCCTGGCCTGAATACTATAGAACACATTTGGAATGTTTTGGAGCGGCGACTTCGTGCCAGGCCTCAACGGCCGACATCGATACCTCTCCTCAGTGCAGCACTCCGTGAAGAATGGGCTCCCATTCCCCAAGAAACCTTACAGCACCTGATTGGGCGTGTGCCTGCAAGAGTGTAAGGTGTCATCAAGGCTAAGGATTGGCCAGTACCATATTGAATTCCAGCATTACCGATGGAGGGCGCTAATAACTTGTAAGTCATTTTCAGCCAGATGTCCGGATATTTTTGATCACATAGTGTAACTTATGCGGCGACAGCTGTTAATCTTCGCAAATGCAATAGAAAATCAGACTGACGTGCCTCAGAAGGAAACGATTAGTTAGCATTACGAGGGAAATTAGTTGAATGAATGAGTTACAAAGATCTCTTAGTACAATGGAGGTCGCCTTTTAGATGATCTTCCGTTCAAGACACACGTTTTTGCAACTTGTATTGTCTGAAACTACTCTCACCTTTACTTAAGTGCAAAAACACTGGTCGCTTTTCCCTGAGCGTTTTGTGAAAGCTTACCTCCAGAGTGTGCTCGCTGCACTGCTGCATTTGAAGAAAGAAGGAAAGAAGGTTGGGTTTAACGTCCTGTCGATAGCGAGGAGCTCGGATTGTGTCAGGGATGGGGAAGGAAATCGGCCGTGCCCTTTCAAAGAAAGAATCCCGACTTTTGCCTGGAACGATTAAGGGAAATCAAGGAGAACCTAGATGTGGATGCCGGACGCATGTTTCAACCGTCTTCCTCTCGAATACGAGACCAGTGGGCTAACCATTTCGCCACCTTGCTCAGTACTGTTGTAATAGCCATCAGTCTGCCGTACAAGTAGGCCTACGTATTCTCAGGTGTTGAAAAATGAAGTAATACGTAATAATACTCGTGGTATTGTGAAATACATCACATATTTTTGTGTGCCTCAGCAGATAAATAGGGAATGTAGTCACTGTGTAGCCTGTCGCAGACAGTGAGCGTATATAACCACATAGTTGCAAAATAAACGAGGAAAATGTGAAAAAAACGAGTATGTTGACGTCGGAGTACTTAATAACTTGTTCTATCAGAAACGAACTCTTTTTAAAAATATACAGACGTACATTGAACCTCCTTACTAAATATCTAATTTCAAACTGGGCACAAAAAAATAAATTGCTTTAAAGTGTATAAAACTAGTGATTACACGGAATCAAATTCGCATGACGTTGAATGAGAGGGGCTTTAGTAATTAGGATGATCACAGATGGCAGTAGCATGTATGGATATTCTGGTGCATGTAGACATGAGACTGAAGCCCGTCCACAAACAGAAGCTACGATTCGTTTTCAACAGAAATGCCGAGTGATTGGAAGAGATTTACCATATGTAACAATGACTTCAGGAAACAAACTCGTCCTGCATGAACGCAAACAATTACATTTCCTATGCGTTGTTTAACCCACCAGCATGTAGCAACCTCGCCAATAGATTTGTAGTAGCATTGTGTCGAGCAGCAACCTGCGACCGCATCATCGAGCAGAAGCAGGACTAGAAAAAGAATGTGAGTAAATTCATCAGCAAATGTTGCGTGGGCCCACGCTACGGAAACTGTCTGACTGGCCGCCACAAACCAAAGAGCCTCCCGTGAGGCATACCTCGGGCTCGGGAAGGCCAAAGTGCTACGCTAGACAATATAAGACAACAGCTAAAATCATAAAGAAATTTATAGGAAAGTTTGAAAATTTTTATTTGAAGTCAAAAGGTCGGTAGAGAGAAACCGTCTGTTCAGATACTTAATATTCTTTGGTACCATCTAAACGAAGATGGAAAAATTAAGTAATTGTTATTAGTTTTAAGGATATTAAAATGTTTGTTTTGTATTATAAACCGATTGTAAATATCTCAGAGCTAATACAATATAAAATAGGTAGTGCGAGGATCCACTCTGGGTTTCGGTCTTCATTGACAACAGGACACTGCAGCCACGAAATGGAAAAGAGAGAGCACTTCCAGACACATTTTTGATGGATATGGACATGCGCTTTGGCTGTCCGTATACTCTGAGGTAAACGGAAAGTGCTTGATAAACTTTTGTCTACGACACTAATGTGTGGTGCGGCTGTCTCATTTGGGAGGAAAAATCGTCTTTTAAAAGTATGAGGCAAGGGATACAAGATTCCCCGGAATTTATCTATATGGATGTTGGATGCTGCGGCTGCAAACATAATGGCTCTTCGCATTCTTTTCCATCAAGAAGCAATCACCAGTCCCCAAATTACATCTACACCACTATAACACCTCCAGCTCATAAGGCAAGAAACTTTACGTAATTATAAGCAAGTCAGAATTGGTCAGATTAACCGTCACTAATTCCATAATCAAATTAGGGTACAGTCGTTTTCAGAACAGTTGCGTCATAGCGGGAGTTTATCGTGTGTCTGTGGAGACTCAATTTTACAGGACACAGTTGTTGTTGTGGACTTTGAAGGTCACGGTCACGCTGAACAGGAAGTTTGTATGAGTGGAATTAATTTATGGAGCTATATTCGTCACATGAAAAAAATTAATTTTTGTGCCATAAGAGACGAAAAAAGAAGAAAAAGAAGCAAAACCAACGTCACATTTAAAGGTTGGAAAAGTGCCTCTGCTGGAATTAGGAGGCGCCTACAATGTGCAACCCAGTACCATATGCTGTCACAGAACTACGAATTCTGCAGTCAAGTTGATATGGCTGTTCAACAGTATACAAGCTGATGAGATGATCGATTTGTATGAGTCCTGAGCTGTTAAGAGTCGATCTACCAGAAAATTCGAGGGTGATTTCGAGAGTTTTCACACATTTAAATACTCTTAAACTAGCCCTAGGTTACACAATAGTCAACCAGCACAAAAAATATAATTTTCAAAACACATTCTGTTCAATTTTAGTTATGAAAGTCAACGTTAAAAAGATTAGACAGCTTGAAAGCAACGCAGTAAGTCTTTTAACATCATCAGACTCGAATGTTTTTGAAGCAAGTAAAGTGTTATAGGCGTTATAAAATTTGAATAACTGTTCATTTCAAGTATATTAATATCGAGGAACATGTGGAAATTTGTATTGATTATTTTTGTTGTTATTCAACAGGATTTCTCTATCATGCTGACTTTTTATATTTCATTTTTAAAATTTTCAGAGTAACTTATTCGATCACGAAATTTTTTTTGCAATTCATTGCATCTGTATTTCATAACTAATTACATACCATGGATTTGATTATATAATGATATAATTTCAAATCAAAAAGGTGGGATTCAAAATAGCATAAATAACGTAAAAATATGTACTTGCATGTATTACTAAGATATGCTTACCGTTTGTTTATGGAATCTGTCTATATTAAAAATATGAAATGGATTTCTTATCAATCATTTGACATAGAATAACTTCTGTATACTTCCTGTCAAACTGAAATAACGATGTATGACAAGTTTTCAACCTCACCGAATCAGCTACTATATATGTATATCAAAGCCGAGAATTTTAGAATCGTCCCCCTTCTTGGATAAACCTCTTGCATGCCCAAGGCGCTTGGTTAAACTTTGATACTGTACCTCTGGGACAGAGTGTTCTGTCAGAAGCATGTGACCATTTCAGTTTTGTTGTATTGCAGAAGATCGGCTATCTGTGAAGCTTTATTTCTTTCTTTACAGATATGGACACGATTATCGCAGGAGCGACAGCTGGCTCGTCTTAGCTTATCCAGTCTTGTGTCTGACACAAACACCCAAACATTATCTGAAGCAGGTTCTTATGCAGCGAACCTACATGTGTCGCAGCAGGAGTTGTCTATTAGCTATTAAACACAAGAGCCCATTTGGAGCTATGACGACAGTTGGTTGTAACTTCATCAAAATAAATGTATTTTGCACCTAACAATTTTTTTGTTTCTCCTAGTACCTTACGTTTAGCCAGTTATGGAATTTGATCGCAAAATTTTGAAATTAATCTTTCTACAATTAGACAGTGTTACGTTAAATACCCGTTTGCAATCAGTAAATGGCTGGGGACTAAGCGATTAGTTTTGTAGACTGATGTGAAAGTCACTAACTATTGTCATTTGCCATGTGTATAACTATAAACTGACGATGGCAGCAATAGAGGGGTATAAAACACAAACTTTCAATAGCAAGTAAAAGCTGTTCTGAAATGGAGACACCTAATAAAATTTAAGTGTTTTGAAACATTTTGTGAAAGTATTTGTCCGAAGTAGATTGTCGCACGTAGATGAACATGGACGATAAGCAGTACAGAGAATAAGAGAACAGAACAGTTTGACATGTGATCGAACAGAAAAACTCTACGTAATTGCTACAGCTACATCAACTCAAAAGCTTCAAGGCAATAGTTTACCAGTGGCGTAAGAGATAGAGTAGGCGTAAGGTCAAGATGACTGATAAGGTAAGGGGATATGAGGTTTTACTTCTGTTGTCAGGTTATGCACTTGGGTGACTTATAATCAATGTCAACCACACTCCCCTCCCCAACTACTCGGGCAACCAGTGGCAGTTGATCTGGGTCATCCAGGGTAACTCCAGCCCCCTCCCCTCCCCTTTGGACAAATGAGCTTGAAGCACTCACTCCCAATCTTCATCTATTACAACTGGAACCTGTGAGCGGGTGGGGTTTACTGTGGAGCTGGGTGGCATAGGGAGAGGGGAAGGCTATGTCTATTTGTTAATAACAAACTAATGTTATTATATTAAGTCATGTCACTCAAGGTCAATTTGCCAACAAAAAAATGAATATCATATCATCTGCATCATTCGAAGCATCAGCAGAGACCACAGCCAAGCAGATAATTAAATACTCACAGTCTCCCACATTTTACTCAATTTTTACGTATTTTTCACCCATTTTTCGTCTTTGTCCATATTTTTCCCATTTTCCACAGTTTTGCCTATTACTGCACATTTTTAGTATTTTCGCGTATCTTCCATAATTTCTTCATGATGTCGCATCAACTTTATGGTAACTTCAGCCAGTTGCAATGCAGCATGTGTCGGAATTATTAATTATTGCGAAGCCATCACTACATCTGACCAGTATCTGGAACCACCCCAGGGAAAAGTATGTCGCCTGCAGGGCAGCCCACCACTCTAATGTTTACACGTGGAGTAGAACCGCGACGGCAGACAACGATGCTTCGAGTATAGTGGTGAATACAATGCCACCAACTCAGCAATGACCGAGAAATTTGCACAATTTATGTGTAATTGTCTCCAGTTAGATGGATGGCTGACAAGGCACACCTATGAAAATCAGGCATTCGGTGAGGGGGCATCCCACCATAATAAACGAATCATAACTCGCCGAGATCTAGAAATGAAGAGATAGGTTGTTGTTGTTGTGGTCTTCAGCCCTGAGATTGGTTTGATGCAGCTCTCCATGCTACTCTATCCTGTGCAAGATTCTTCATCTCCCAGTACCTACTGCAACCTACATCCTTCTGAATCTGCTTAGGGTATTCATCTCTTGGTCTCCCTCTACGATTTTTACCCTCCAATACTAAACTGGTGATCTCTTGATGCCTCAGAACATGTCCTACCAACCGATCCCTCCTTCTAGTCAAGTTGTGATACAAACTCCTCTTCTCCCCAATTCTGTTCAATACCTCCTCATTAGTTATGTGATCTACCCTTCTAATCTTCAGCATTCTTTTGTAGCACCACATTTCGAAAGCTTCTATTCTCTTCTGTCAAAACTATTTATCGTGCATGTTTCACTTCCATGCATGGCTGCACTCCATACAAACACGTTCAGAAACTACTTCCTGATACTTAAATATATACTCGATGTTAACAAATTTCTCTTCTTCGGAAACGCTTTCCTTGCCATTGCCAGTCTACATTTTATATCCTCTCTACTTCGACCATCATCAGTTATTTTGCTCCCCAAATAGCAAAACTCCTTTACTACTTTAAGTGTCTCATTTTCTAATCTAATTCCCTCAGCATCACCCGACTTAATTCGACTACATTCCCATTATCCTCGTTTTGCTTTCGTTGATGTTCATCTTATATCCTCCTTTGAAAGAAGACACTGCCCATTCCGTTCAACTGCTCTTCCAAGTCCTTTGCTGTCTCTGACAGAATTACAATGTCATCAGCGAACCTCATAGTTTTTATTTCTTCTCCATGGATTTTAATACCTACTCCGAATTTTTCTTTTGTTTCCTTTACTGCTTACGCAATATACAGATTGAATAACATCGGGGAGACGCTACAACCCTGTCTCAATCCCTTCCCAACCACTGCTTCCCTTTCATGTCCCTCGACTCTTATAGCTGCCATCTGGTTTCTGTAAAAATTGTAAATTGCCTTTCGTTCCCTGTATTTTACCCCTGACACCTTTAGAATTTGAAAGAGACTATTCCAGTCAACGTTGTCAAAAGCTTTCTCTAAGTCTACAAATGCTAGAAACGTAGGTTTGCCGTTACTTAATCTTTCTTCTAAGTTAAGTCGTAGGGTCAGTATTGCCTCACGTGTTCCAATATTTCGACGGAATCCAAACTGATCTTCCCCAAGGTCGGCTTCTACCTGTTTTTCCATTCGTCTGTAAAGAATTCGTGTCAGTATTTTGCAGCTGTGACTTATTAAACGCCGGCCGGTGTGGCGGAGCGGTTCTAGGCGCTACAGTCTCGAACCACACGACCGCTACGGTCGCAGGTTCGAATCCTGCCTCGGGCATGGATGTGTGTCCTGTCATTAGGTTAGTTAGGTTTGAGTAGTTCTAAGTTCTAGGGGACTGATGACCTCAGAAGTTAAGTCCCATAGTGCTCAGAGCCATTTGAACCAAATTGAACTTATTAAACTGATAGTTCGGTAATTTTCACATCTGTCAATACCTGCTTTCTTTGGGATTGGAATTATTATACTTTTCTTGAAATCTGAGGGTATTTCACCTGTATAATACATCTTGCTCACCAGATGGTAGAGTTTTGTCAGGACTGGCTCTTCCAAGGCTGTCAGTAGTTCTAATGAAATGTTGTCTACTCCTGCGGCCTTGTTTCGACTCAGGTCTTTCAGTGCTCTGTCAAACTCTTCACGCAGTATCTTATACCCCATTTAATCTTCATCTACATCCTCTTCCATTTCCATAATATTGTCCTCAAGCACATCGCCCTTATATGGACCCTCTGTATACACCTTCCACCTTTATGCTCTCCGTTCTTTGCTTAGAACTAGGTTTCCATCTGAGCTCTTGATATTCATACAAGTAGTTCTCTTTTCTCCAAAGGTCTCTTTAATTTTCCTGTAGGCACTATCTATCTTACCCTAGTGAGATAAGCCTCTACATCCTTACATTTGTTCTCTAGCCAACCCTGCTTAGCCATTTTGCACTTCCTGTCGATCTCATTTTTGAGACGTTTGTATTCCTTTTTGCCTGCTTCATTTACTGCATTTTTATATTTTCACCTTTCATCAATTAAACTCAGTATTTCTTCTGTTACCCAAGGATTTCTACTAGCCCTCGTCTTTTTACCTACTTGATCCTCTGCTACCTTCACTCCTTCATCCCTCAAAGCAACCAATTCTTCTTCTACTGTATTTCTTTCCCCCATTTCAGTCAATTGTTCACTTTTGGTCTCCCTAAAACTCTGTACAACCTCTGGTTCTTTCAGTTTATCCAGGTCCCATCTCCTTAAATTCCCATCTTTTTGCAGTTTCTTCAGTTCACTACAGTTCATAAGGAACAGATTGTGGCCAGAGTCCACATCTGCCCCTGGAAATGTCTTACAATTTAAAACCTTGTTCCTAAATCTCTGTCTTACCATTATATAATCTATCTGAAACCTTCTAGTATCTCCAGGGTTCTTCCATGTATACAACCTTCTTTCATGGTTCTTGAACCAAGTGCTACCTATGATTAAGTTATGCACTGTGCAAAATTCTACCAGGCGACTTACTCTTTGTAACGTTCACTGGCAGCACACACAATATTAATAAAATGAAATGACACACAGAATTGCTGAACTCGAGCGTGCACATTTCCAAATGATTAACAACAACTGTGGCACGCCTGTTAGGAACGTGTACGGTAATGAGAACACTACGTACAGTTCATACCAACAAAACAGCAATTCGTATGTACTGTAATTGTTTAACAAAAAATATTATTTAATTTTGTGTAAAGGATGTTGGTTATTATTGTAATATTTTCTGTAATAATATTCTCAATGTATTTATGATTGTAATATTTCTATACTCATAATGTAATTACGAAATATATACGACGGTAGTACCTGTTCCCGAAAGAACAGATATCGTGGATGACCATGCAGCTTTGCTAGAAATGAAATGATAATTAAATGGACACCCTAGCTGCAAGCAGGCGTTGATATACACTCCTGGAAATTGAAATAAGAACACCGTGAATTCATTGTCCCAGGAAGGGGAAACTTTATTGACACATTCCTGGGGTCAGATACATCACATGATCACACTGACAGAACCACAGGCACATAGACACAGGCAACAGAGCATGCACAATGTCGGCACTAGTACAGTGTATATCCACCTTTCGCAGCAATGCAGGCTGCTATTCTCCCATGGAGACGATCGTAGAGATGCTGGATGTAGTCCTGTGGAACGGCTTGCCATGCCATTTCCACCTGGCGCCTCAGTTGGACCAGCGTTCGTGCTGGATGTGCAGACCGCGTGAGACGACGCTTCATCCAGTCCCAAACATGCTCAATGGGGGACAGATCCGGAGATCTTGCTGGCCAGGGTAGTTGACTTACACCTTCTAGAGCACGTTGGGTGGCACGGGATACATGCGGACGTGCATTGTCCTGTTGGAACAGCAAGTTCCCTTGCCGGTCTAGGAATGGTAGAACGATGGGTTCGATGACGGTTTGGATGTACCGTGCACTATTCAGTGTCCCCTCGACGATCACCAGTGGTGTACGGCCAGTGTAGGAGATCGCTCCCCACACCATGATGCTGGGTGTTGGCCCTGTGTGCCTCGGTCGTATGCAGTCCTGATTGTGGCGCTCACCTGCACGGCGCCAAACACGCATACGACCATCATTGGCACCAAGGCAGAAGCGACTCTCATCGCTGAAGACGACACGTCTCCATTCGTCCCTCCATTCACGCCTGTCGCGACACCACTGGAGGCGGGCTGCACGATGTTGGGGCGTGAGCGGAAGACGGCCTAACGGTGTGCGGGACCGTAGCCCAGCTTCATGGAGACGGTTGCGAATGGTCCTCGCCGATACCCCAGGAGCAACAGTGTCCCTAATTTGCTGGGAAGTGGCGGTGCGGTCCCCTACGGCACTGCGTAGGATCCTACGGTCTTGGCGTGCATCCGTGCGTCGCTGCGGTCCGGTCCCAGGTCGACGGGCACGTGCACCTTCCGCCGACCACTGGCGACAACATCGATGTACTGTGGAGACCTCACGCCCCACGTGTTGAGCAATTCGGCGGTACGTCCACCCGGCCTCCCGCATGCCCACTATACGCCCTCGCTCAAAGTCCGTCAACTGCACATACGGTTCACGTCCACGCTGTCGCGGCATGCTACCAGTGTTAAAGACTGCGACGGAGCTCCGTATGCCACGGCAAACTGGCTGACACTGACGGCGGCGGTGCACAAATGCTGCGCAGCTAGCGCCATTCGACGGCCAACACCGCGGTTCCTGGTGTGTCCGCTGTGCCGTGCGTGTGATCATTGCTTGTACAGCCCTCTCGCAGTGTCCGGAGCAAGTATGGTGGGTCTGACACACCGGTGTCAATGTGTTATTTTTTCCATTTCCAGGAGTGTACTTCATTGGGGACATGTTGAAAATGTGTGCCCCGACCGGGACTCGAACCCGGGATCTCCTGCTTACATGGCAGACGCTCTATCCATCTTTCTTTTTTTTCAGGTGCTCTACCACCTTTTTTTTAATATTAATTCCAATGTCAGGCTTACCACCTTTGCTGACATACATTTTGTTGTACTATCGCATAAATTGTGTCTACAATGTCCATATGTTGACAAATAGTGGATAATTAAAATTAATTAATTAAGAAAATGAAGAAAACTGAAAATGCCCAAATGAAAGGCAGGAAGACATTGCGGATAGTACAGATACAAAAGAAACATGCTCCTATAGCAATGAAATGAAATTCGTGTCGGGGGCGACACCTGCTCACGACCCGACGTTCGATAGAGCAAGAGAGCCATCTATCGACTCGTTCTCCAGACGTTGGTGTAAGACTGGGTCGTCTTCTCGAAATTAATTAAGGGTCCGTAAGTGTGATCGATGTCTATCTCGGCTTCTTCGTCTATCTCATCTCTCTCTCACCCGTCACACCCCATCTGGCCATCGGGTCGGTAAATGTAAGTCGCAAGTAATTAGCGAAGTCTTTCCCATATCTCTTATGCTGTTGCAACTTCGTGTGTCCATCCAGGAGAAAATGCCAAAAATCAATTTTGTCCTTTTCCGATTCGTTATATACGTAGCCCACCACCATTCCCCGTACCCATGTCACTGCATTGGTTTTTTGGACCGGAAAATAAGATTCTTGGGGGAAAAATAGTGTGTCTGACGAAATAGTGTGAGGAGCGGAGCGTAACAGGAACGCCAATATCTGTTGTGCCAAGTGCCACACTGGAGCCGTCCCACTACATGTTCATCAGTATCCACTGTTGCGCAGCCTAAACATAGTGGAATGTCTGCCAAATGAATAGCGTGCCGCCGTTGATTCGTTGCGAACTTCCTATTTACCACCACATACCATGTTGAGCGTACCGACGTTGGGAGGTAAACGTTCCGTATAACGCGCCATATCAGTCGCCAGTTCTTGTCTGGGTACTTCTTTTCCTGGGTATTCCTGGGGCACCGGCGTAGTAAGAGTTGGTATACATCTCGCGTCGTCGGTAGTCGTGTTGTTGGGAAGGAATCTCTGACATAGCTAAGCTCCAAAAGAAAAGACTTGAAATATGACAGCTTCGGTGAAATATGTCCCACATTGACTGGGGGCAGCATTGAAGTGGGCGCTAGTACATCGGCCAACGCACCCGAGATATTGCGGAATTGACCGCGCCATTGTCGGAAAATAGTACTGACGAATAACGCCCGTGCCTTTTCATATACGTTCACTAGACCAAGTCCACCCTCTCCAGGTGGTAGCGTAAGCGTTGTGTATTGAATCTTAAACAGGTGTCCCACACTCACGTAGTTTCCGAAAGTTGCTTGTATCTGTGATGCCATTGTGCGCGTTAAAGGCAGGACATGCGCTACGTGAGTGAGTCTTGGTGCTAGGTATACGTTAACATAGGTCACCTTCTGAATCATATCCAACGCCCTCAATTTCTGTAACAGCACCATTGTCCGCATCAGCTTCAATATGAGTCGGTAGTTATCCGCTGCTGTCCGCTGCACATCCGTGTGGAAAGTAACACCTAGACATTTTATGGTCGTAACTAACATGAGCGGGCCTTCCTCCCCCGGTTGTAATCCTCGACCGACATTCATGCAGCGTGATTTCTGTAGATTAAGCACGCTTCCTGCCGCCATCCCGTATCGCTGTATCCATGCCAACGCCGTACGTACTTCGTCGCCTGTCCTTGCCACCAGCGTCAGCATAAGCGCGGCAATTAAAGGTCAGTTGTGGCAACGGTACTCCCTCCAACCGTCTTCGGAGACCATATAGACAGGGTTCCAAAGCCATTGCATACAAAAATATCGAAAGGGGGCAGGCAACCTTGACGAACTGACCTTGAAATAACAATGTAGTCAGTGCCCCGTCCATTCACCGAGACCTTTGATCGCACGCCGTGTAACAGTCGCATTATCACTAGAATGAAGGCTTGTGGGAGTCCCAATCTGCCCATCACCGCATGCAAAAAGGTGTGATCCACTCTGTCGAACGCATGATCGAAGTCAATAGCGACGAGTGCTCCACGCATTCGGCATGCCGCTGCTAATGCGATGATATCTCGGTAGTCACAGAGCGCCGTATGTACATTACTCTTACCGCCGAGGCAATTATGATCTATGAGGAGTCTATCAGAAATTGAACACCGTAGGCGAGCCCCAAGGATGCGCGCGAAAATCTTATAGTCGCAGTTCAAGAGAGTGAGTGGTCTATAATCTCCTGGCCTTCTGCCACCGCGTGGTTTGGGTATTGGGATGATGATACCCTCCGTGAATTCGACAGGTATCTCAGTCTGTGGTAACAGGAGTTCGTTGTACATCAGAATCCAGGTCCGTCCCATGAGGTATGCAAAGGCGCGGTAAAATTCAATTGGGAAGCCGTCCTGTCCTGGGGACTGGCATTTCCGAGATGACATCATGTAGTGTCTCGTGGTTCACTTGTACAGGTCCGTATAACTGCCGGAAATAGTCAGTAAACACATGAGCAATATCACGCTGGTACACAACTTGCTGGCCAGTTTAAGAGATTAGTTCCCTGATCAATGTCCTGCGTCGTCGTTGGCGTTCACGTACTACGTGGTGCATGGAGGGGGTTTCGGCAGTAACTGTGTCCGCCAATCTCGCCCGGACCATTATACCTTCCATTCTTTGTCTCGTCAGCTGTAACAACTTGGCTTTTATCCTACGCATGGCCGTGTGCCTTTCTGGCGATGATTGTTGGGTCATCAGCTCCCTCAGGGCTGTAAAATAAAAATCAGCCGTCGTGCGGTTCCACTGCGTTTTGTCCTGCCCGTATCGTATCAAAGTTCTCCGTAACGCTGGTTTTGCGCATTTGATCCACCACTGGAGAACCGAGGTGTATGCTCGTTGGCGGCGAACGCAGGTCTACCAGGCCGCCTCTATCGACCGGCGACATGCAGTGTCACGTAAAAGTGCACAATTCATTTTCCAGGGACCCTTACTCCGCCATATCTTCTGACGCGTTAGTGAAATCGTACAGACGTACGCCATATGATCCGTAAAAGCCGCCGGCCAGATTTCGGCATCCAGTATCGCCGTCCGTAGAGCTCGTGTCACATACACTCTATCAAGTCTACTCGCCGAGTGTCCCGTTACAAACGTGTAACCCGGTCTGTCGCCATGCTGCAGTTCCCAGGTATCCAGCAGCGCCATTTCGGTAATCAACGCACGCAGTTCCATGCATGGCACGTAATGAGGTACTTCGTCCTTTTTGTCGACGACACAATTAAAGTCGCCGCCCACTATATAGTTATCATAGTGTCCAGCGAACAACGGTGCTATCTCTTCGGTGTAAAAGGTCGCCCTTTCTCTTCGTTTTGTGGAGCCAGATGGCGCGTATAAATTGATGAAACGAACGCCGTCGACAGCGATCGCTATGCCACGTGCCGAAGGGAGAGACATGACGTCCTCCAGTCCTATTCCTTCCCTGGTGAGAATCGCCACACCGCATCCACTTTCATCGTGCACTGAATAATGTGCCTCGTAGCCGTAGAACTCTGGCGGCGATGTGAAACGCACTTCTTGTAGGAGTACAATATCCACGTCCGCAGCGCGCAACATATCTTTCAGCATTTGAATTTTAAGCGGTGTCCGAATTCCATTAACGTTTATCGTGGCAATGCGGTACGCCTGGCGTGTGTTCATCAGTTGTAGGGCGGTGTCATTAAGCGTCTATCTGCACCCCCGGCGCTCCTCACCACACTAAGTTGTTCAACATTTCCCGACCCCTCCCGGCCTCTGGCCAGGACTATCCTCAATCGTCACGTTCTTATTTTCATTCTGTTCCTGTTGATCCATTTCTTGTGCCCAGTCCCCCAGCATATTTCCGGAACTGGTCGAAGGATGGGAGGCAACGTTGTCACCGCTCTGATGTTGGACAATTGTCATCTCCACTTCTGCCTTCCGGCCACCAGAAGGAGAATTCAAGTTATCCTCGCTGTGTAATTCCTGCACCGTCATCTCGGTATCTGTTGAATCCACTGGTCTCAGGTCGATACTGTCGTTGTCGTCCACTGTCCCCTCGGGACTATGGCTATCGTCAGCAGAAGTCAGTCGACGCTTCTTTCTTCTCTTCGGCGAACGCTGTTTCCGTTGCCTTGCTTCCGCATCGTCTGTTTGGGTTGCGTATCCTCCGTCTTGAGCCTGGCCTATCACGCTCTCGTTGGAAGCACTGGCAGCCACCACGGATGAGCCTGGAGCGGCCGTCAGCTGCATCTCTTGTGTGGTGTCCTGTGTCTGCTGTGGTGGAACCGGTGGTCGGAGTTTCAGTCCGTTGGTGTCCATGTTCTCTATAGGGGGCAGCTGCTGGTGCCCATCGGAAATCTCCCTCACGTCGCCTCTCAGGGCTTCCACAAAGGTCAACGGTAAGACAGTCATCTGTTGTGGTGCCTGAACGTCATCCCGTGGGGTTTGAACTAAACGTCGCTGGAGGCATTCCGAACGGACGTGACCTTCTTTCCCGCACCCCGAGCAAGTGCGAGGTTGCCCATCATAGATTATAATCGCTCGACAACCTCCTATGTACAAATAAGAGGGGACGTGCTTTCGCAGTTCTATCCGTATTTGTCTCACCCCATTTAAAACGGGGTACGTGGTAAAACCCATCCATGTTTCGGCCACATGGGATAGAACTGTACCGTATGGTCGAAAGGCGTCGGTAACAAGTTCAGACGGGACCTCAAACGGAAGTTCGAAGACTCGTATAGTGCGGATCCCCATTCCCGCGTGATCGACCGTAACCGCACCAACATTCCCGTCGGCGTGACAGAAACGATACCCGTTCGGTGATCGTTGTAGAAGTCTTTCGCAAGCAGCCTCGTCAACAAGCTTGACATAGACGACGCTTGAAACGATCGATAAATTGATTTCCACGATTTCCTGTGGATCGATTTTTACCTCTTCTCTTAAGAAACGTTCGATCTCGTGTGCCTTTGGTCGTGTATAGCCGTTCGTAAAACTGAACTTCAAGGTCGTTTTTCTGTACGAGTGTGCCATCTCGTTCTAGACTCACAACACCGCACACGCGAAGCTGCTCCGGCGTAAACGAACAGGCGCGCGCACCACAGCGCGGCCGGCAGGCAACACGGTCCGCACTGTGTCACTGCCGAAGGCAGACTGAACGTCCATCTGAGCCACCGCGGGCACAGACGATAGTGCGTCTGCAGGGACTTATCCCTTGCACGCTCCCCGTGAGATCCACATTCCCAACATGTCCACACCACTACATTCGTAGTGCGCCTTATACAGGGTGTTACAAAAAGGTACGGCCAAACTTTCAGGAAACATTCCTCACACACAAATAAAGAAAATATGTTATGTGGACATGTGTCCGGAAACGCTTAATTTCCATGTTAGAGCTCATTTTAGTTTCGTCAGTATGTACTGTACCTCCTCGATTCACCGCCAGTTGTCGCTATTAAAGGAAGGTAATGTTGACTTCGGTGCTTGTGTTGACATGCGACTCATTGCTCTACAGTAATAGCATCAAGCACATCAGTACGTAGCATCAACAGGTTAGTGTTCATCACGAACGTGGTTTTGCAGTCAGTGCAATGTTTACAAATGCGGAGTTGGTACATGCCCATTTGACGTATGGATTAGCAAGGGGCAATAGCCGTGGCGCGGTACGTTTGTATCGAGACAGATTTCTAGAACGAAGGTGTCCCGACAGGAAGACGTTCGAAGCAATTCATCGGCGTGAGCACGGAACATCCCAGCCTATGACTCGCGACTGGGGAAGACCTAGAACGACGAGGACACCGGCAATGGACGAGGCAATTCTTCGTGCAGTTGACGATAACCCTAATGTCCATGTCAGAGAAGTTGCTGCTGTACAAGGTAACGTTGACCACGTCACTGTATGGAGAGTGCTACGGGAGAACCAGTTGTTTCCGTACCATGTACAGCGTGTGGAGGCACTATCAGCAGCTGATTGGCCTTCACGGGTACACTTCTGCGAATGGTTCATCCAACAATGTGTCAATCCTCATTTCAGTGCAAATGTTCTCTTTACGGATGAGGCTTCATTCCAACGTGATCAAATTGTAAATTTTCACAATCAACATGTGTGGGCTGACGAGAACCCGCTCGCAATTGTGCAATCACGTCATCAACAAAGATTTTCTGTGAACGTTTGGGTCTTCCACCTACGCTCAATGGAGCACGTTATCATGATTTCATACGGGATACTCTACCTGTGCTGGTAGAACATGTGCCTTTACAAGTACGACACAACATGTGGTTCATGCACGATGGAGCTCCTGCACATTTCAGTCGAAGTGTTCGTACGCTTCTCAACAACAGATTCGGTGACCGATGGATTGGTAGAGGCGGACCAATTCCATGACCTCCACGCTCTCCTGACCTCAACCCTCTTGACTTTCATTTATGGGGGCATTTGAAAGCTCTTGTCTACACAACCCCGGTACCAAATGTAGAGACTCTTCGTGCTCGTATTGTGGACGGCTGTGATACAATACGCCATTCTCCAGGGCTGCATCAGCGCATCAGGGATTCCATGCGACGGAGGGTGGATGCATGTATCCTCGCTAACGGAGGACATTTTGAACATTTCCTGTAACAAAGTGTTTGAAGTCACGCTGGTACGTTCTGTTGCTGTGTGTTTCCATTCCATGATTAATGTGATTTGAAGAGAAGTAATAAAATGAGCTCTAACATGGAAAGTAAACGTTTCTGGACACATATCCACATAACATATTTTGCTTCTTTGTGTGTGAGAAAAGTTTCCTGAAAGTTTGGCCGTACCTTTTTGTAACACCCTGTAGATGTATGCCCATCATACTCATTACTCGTGGCAGATTAATCTACCAAGTCCCATACGTTCGCACTAAAAGGTCAATGGCCGGGAAGCCATATTTTTAACTATAGAAACGGTAGTACCTGTTCCCGAAAGAACAGTTACCGTGGATGACCATGCAGCTTTGCTAGAAATGAAATGATAAGTTAAATAGACACCCTAGCTGCAAGCAGGCGTTGATATGCTTCATTGGGGACATGTTGAAAATGTGTACCCCGACCGGGACTCGAACCCAGGATCTCCTGCTTATATGGCAGACGCTCTATCCAATTTTTTTTTTTTTTTTTTTTTTTTTTTTTTTTTTTTTTTTTTTTTTTTGTGGACCGGTGGGGGCTCAGGGGGCAAAGTGGGCAGGGGTCGAAACCTGAGGCCTGGCCACAGTGTCCCCCTCACCACCACCGAGCCTGTGGTGCTTAGGGCAGTGGGAGAAACAGGAATCAACAGTAGTGGAAGGCGTTGTTATTTATTTATTTGCATGTGTTTTTGTAATATTCACTAATAGCATGAAATTATGGGAACACATATGCGAAAGAGAAAATGAAATATAAATTCTGGGTAAATAAAAAGAAAGGAAAAAGGAAAAGCAAAAAGAAATAAAATCCGCGCAATCTGCGACGCGCTCTCCCATCCGCGGAGGTCAGAAGTAGAATAGATCGTAGGCGGTTGAAACTCAGACACCGCCGGGGGAGGAGGGGTGGGTGCCCTCTGAGCCAGGCACCCCCCAACTCAGTGGAGGTCTAACAAAGACCGCTCGAAGATAGTTAGCAAATAATGTTCGGTAACGTGGCGTGTTTTCGAGAGCTGCATGGGCTGTTCGTAAATAGGTCCAGAAGTCGAGGCGGGATTTAGGTCCCTCATGAAAGAGATAAGCGACCGCCCACCCTTTGACCCACGTAATAGCATGACTTTTGGCGGCGGGAAAATGTCGGTCCTCCGGGTATAGAAACATTCGAGACTCGACTGTGTCTGGTGGCACCCGGAGATAGCAGGCAATGATTTGCTGCACGAAGCGCCATACATCTCGCGATGAGGCGCATGTCAGACGGTGTTCATCAGTGTCCAGTTGCTGGCAAAGGAGACGAAGAGGGGATTCTGACAGGCCAATGTTGTGCAGGCGCTGCTTCGTGGCAAATTTCCTGTTGACTATGTGATACCACAGTGCCCGGACGTTCGTAGGGAGGAAGGGCTGGTGGACGGTAGTCCACACTATGGGCCACTGGATGGAGGGGTGTTTGGTCTCCATCACATTCCGGGGAACACAGCGCAGCAACAGGCTATAAAAATCCTTAGTCCTAGGTGGGCGTGTATCTGGGAGACTGGTATGTATGTAACTGTAGTCGACGAAAAAGGTCGAAATATGGGACAAATGAGGCACGATATGGCCGACAGACACCGGTGGTGAGGTGGAAGCAGGTAGGAGGACCTCAAGCAAGCTGCGTGTTAGAGATGTACCCTGGCCCATCCACTGTTTTCTCATGGTACTCATGTACAAGGCTGCAGCTCGCATACGGACACTGACGAGCCCGACGCCACCATACCGTGAGGACAGGGTAAGCGTCTCATAACGAACTTTAAACATTGAACCAGCCGTTGAGATAATAGCCAAAAGCCGCCTGAAGGTTCCGCCCAATTGCAGTTGGCAGAGGGAGAACTTGCGCGATGTGAACCAATTTTGATGCCACATAAAGATTAATAAACGCAACCCGTTGAAGTGTGTCCTGGCGGCGCAAGAGGTTCTGGCGGACGTCGTTGCGGATGACGTGTAACAGGCGACGGAAATTCGTTGCCGCCGTGCGTGTGACCGTGGGGGTAAAGGTAATGCCCAGGTACCGGAAAGTCCGCACAAGCGGCAGTGGTGCCACTTCACCCTCCTGGAGGCCTCGTCCAATCTGCATTGCAGAAGATTTGGCGACATTCATGGCACTGCCAGCGGCAGCCCCATAACGGGTAATCAATTCGAGGACATCCCGAATCTCAGAGCCGGAGCGAATGAGGAGGAGGTCATCAGCATATGCCCGACAGCGAAAAGTGTGTTGGCGTAGGGTGAGGCCAGAGAGCTTGGTCGTCAAGCCCCCAATAAGGGACTCAAGGGCAATAGCATACAGGAGGGTAGAGAGGTGACACCCCTGCCGTATCGAACGGCAGATAGGTACCGGCCCTGCTATACGTCCATTGACTTGGACACGTGAACTGGCACTGTCGTAAAGACGCCGGATGACGTCGAGAAATGGAGGGGGGATGCCCATTCGGGCTGCCACCGAAAACAGGAAACGATGACGCACTTTATCGAAGGCGCTGTCGAAGTCTATAGCGACGACCGCTGCCCGGAGCCTGCAGGCCGCCGCTATCATAATTAAGTCGCGGCATTCCCCTGTGGCAGTCTGTATGTTAATCTGTCCGCCAGGCGTCGTTTGCTCTAGCGAGAGGATATGAGGGAGTGTAGTTCGGAGCCGCATTGCCAGTAAGCGCGCGAAAATCTTGTAATCGGCATTGAGGAGGGTGAGCGGTCTGTAACTCGTGACCATCGAATCACGGGCTGGTTTGTGGACTGGTATAATGATGCCCTCAGCAAAGTCGGGTGGGATTGCTTGGTCAGATGTTATCAGTTCTTGATACATAGTCGTCCACCGTGGGGCCATGAGATCCCGAAAGGTACGGTAAAACTCAATGGGTAAGCCGTCAATGCCGGGCGATCTGTTGACTGCCCCCTTGGCGATTGCGTTGTTGACTTCGTCTAGCGTGACCGCCACTGTCAAAGCATCCGCCCCCGTGTGGGGGAGGGTGCGCGTGACGTAATTCAAAATGGAGTCGCCTGCTGTAGTTTCAGCGTCGTCATCACTATAAGTACGACGGTAGTGCTCGACGAATGTGCGGACGATGTCATTCTGAGTGGTCACCTGCGTTCCATGAGGCGTGATCAGAGTGCTGATGATCTGCCGACGACGCCTTCGTTTGTCGGACACTATATCATGCATGGATGGAATTTCTAAATCCGCGCGATCGTGGCGCCGCGTCCGTATCACGACCCCTTGCAGTTTCCGGCGTGCCAGCGCAATTATCTTCGCCTTAGTTCTCTGCCGTTCCAACTGGTTGTCCGGGGTTGGCGGTTGAGCATCCAGATCTCGGAGAATCGCGTAATAGAAGTCAACAGTGGTGCGATGCCAGTCGGCCATGTCCTTCCCGTATCTCATCAGTGTCCTCCGGATCGCCGGCTTGGCGCAGTCCAACCACCATGTCAATGTCGAGTGGTAGCGGGGAAGGCGTCGTTCGCAGGCTGTCCACGTTTCAGTGACTTGTTGGCGACACGCCAGGTCATGCAAGTGTGAGGTATTGAGTTTCCATGGCGCACGGCTGCGCCATACTGATTGCGGCGGAAGGAGGACCGTACAGATGTAAGCGCAATGGTCGGAAAAGGCCAGCGGCCAGCGTTCGGCGCCCCGTATCGCAGATCTAAGAGTTTGTGAGACATATATCCTATCTAGTCGGCTTGCGGAATGACTTGTAAGAAAGGTATGGCCAGAAAGGTCGCCGTGTTGTACTTCCCAGGTATCGTGAAGCAGGAGGTCTCGCACCACTATACGTAGCTCCTGGCATGTAATATAGTGGGGAATCTGATCTTTAGGATGCAGAACGCAGTTAAAGTCACCTCCTAGTAGGCAATGGTCATAACGCCCTAAAAACAGGGGAGCGATTTCCTCGGAATAAAACTGGGCTCTTTCATGCCGTCGGTCGGTGCCTGAGGGAGCGTAGACATTAATGATGCGTGTCCCCATGGCAGTGAGTGCCATGCCCCGAGCTGATGGAAGGAAGGCGACATCGGTCACAGAAATCCCGTGGCGGACGTAGATGGCCACCCCGCGGCCCATAGGATCACTCGCGGAGGCGTGGGCGTTATAGCCATTGATATCCGGGGGACTAGCCAAGTGAACTTCCTGCAGAAGGGCGAAATCAATATCCGAAGCCCAGAACATCTCCTGCATAAGGCGGATTTTCACCCTGGAACGTATGTTGTTGGTGTTGATGGTTGCTATCCGGTAGGCCTGGTGTCGGATTGCTGGAGGCTGGTCCACTCCGCCGTCCGCGCAAGGGTGTGGGCGTCGCAGCGGAACGTTATCCCGCTGGCCCGCAGGGGAGTCTGGGGAGAGTATGATTAGTGGTGCGGCCGTGACGGCGCAGGGTCCCGTAACGGCTCCTGCTCCGTGACCTCCTCCTCGTGCCACGCCGTGGAAGCGGAAACTGGTGTATCGTCCATTTTGTCTGCAGAAGATGTTGTAATTGTACGTGGAGTAGTGTCGCCTGTGGGACGTTCATGATTTAGTTCAGCGTCAGCACGGGGCGCAGGCACACCGATAGATGTCTCCGCGCTCATTACGTCTTCGTCAGCAGTAGCGGGTTCTGAGGCCTCGTGCCGGTCGACGGTTACGTCCTCCTCGACTTGTAACGTCTCCTCTTGGCCGGAAACGGTGCGACGTCTTCGCTTGCGACGTTTCGGGGAACGTTGTTTCCTTGTGCGACCCTCCGTGTCTGACGACGGAAGGGAGTCGCGTCGTTCTGGCAGAAAGGCTGCTGTAGGAACGATGAACGAGTCGATCTCCATCGTGTTTCCGAGATCAGGGTCAGCGTCTGGTTGCGCCGGCATCTTCGGAACGGCGTCAATGGCCGGCCGAGGCGGCGGGTTGTCCGAGGCGCTCTCCGTCGGTGTCTGGTCGGGCTCGTTGGTGGCGTCGTTTGTGGTGACCGGGCGACGTTGCAAAGTGGTAGGAGAAGCCAGAGCAGCGGCATAGGTCACCGGTAGCACTGTAGGTTGCGACGTGGGTGGTTTTTCGGCAGGTGGAAGTTGCGTAATACGCCGTTGTAGGCATTCGGATCTAATGTGGCCTTCTTTGCCGCACCCGGAACAGGTCCGAGGCTGGCCATCGTATATAATTATGGCACGGCATCCGCCGATCTGTAAGTAGGACGGGACGTGGCTTCGGAGATCTATGGTGACCTGTCGGACCCCGTTTAGGACAGGATACGTCCGAAACTGTGTCCACTTCTCCGCAGTGTGGCCGTGGACTGTGCCGTACGGGCGTAGTGCCGCGACGACTTCCTCAGCTGGAAGTTCGAATGGCAATTCGAAAATGCGTATCGTTCGCATACCTAAGCCTGCGTAGTCGACGGTTACCTCCCCCACATTGCCATCAGCGTGACAGAAGCGGAGCCCCTGTTTGGTCTCACGTAGTATGCGTTCGCACGCCGCGTCGCTAATGATTTTCACATAGACCGTGCTGCTCACGATGGACAAATGTATGCCGATAATATCGGTCGCCGGGATCTTCACTTCCTCTCGCAGAAAACGCTCCACGTCGAGTGCTTTGGGTCGGGCATAATCGTTGCAGAAAGTAAATCGGAGTGTTTATTTACGGTAACGGTTCGCCATGGATCGTACAAAGTAAGCCGGCACTTAAGCAACGGCCGTCAGAAAGTAAACAAGGGGAGCTCTCGCGCCGCACGAAGTCAACACGTACGCGTCCGCTCTGTTGCCCTGCCGAAGGAAGACTGTGTAGAGCAACCGCGGGCACAGAGGATAGTGCGTCTGCAGGAACTTATCCCTTGCACGCTCCCCGTGAGATCCACATTCCCAACATGTCCACACCACTACATTTGTAGTGCGCCTTATAGATGTTTGCCCATCATACTCATTACTCGTGGCAGATTAATCTACCAAGTCCCGTACGAGTTCGGGCATAGCGTGTGCGTTCGCACAAGAAGGTCAATGGCCGGGAAGCCATATTTTTAACTATATATGACGGGAGTACATGTTCCCGAAAGAAAAGTTACCGTGGATGACCATGCAGCTTTGCTAGAAATGAAGCAGGAGATCCCGGGTTCGAGTCCCGGTCGAGGCACACATTTTCAACATGTCCCCAATGAAGTATATCAACGCCTGCTTGCAGCTAGGGTGTCCATTTAATTATCATGCAGCTAGGGTGTCCATTTAATTATCATTTCATTACGAAATATGTTAATATCTGCGATGAAAAAATGTAAAATATAGCCACAGAGGAAAATAATGTTGTAAGGTTACAAAGAGATATTCATTATCAGCAATACCATAAAAAGCACTACATAATGTGCATTCTCCCTCGAGAGCTGAGAGAGAGAGGAACCTGTGACTTAGCATTATATGAATGAGTAGACTTCTTTTGTCTGTATCTATCTTCAGCCGCCATTATAAGAGAAATTATAAAGGTGTGTAATTTTAATTATTGTTATGGTCTAAATACATTATAATTTATCAAAATTGTGTATTACTAATGTAAATTAGCTTGCTCATGTCATCTATAATATTTCTTTAAAGAATTTTCAGCACTTTCAGCGATTATCGTTGGTGTTGCTGGGCTGTGCCGCGACCGAACGATTTGCAGCGGCGGCACATTTAAAAAATTGTTCCGCTATAAAATTAACCAAACCCGTAAATCGGGAGCAGGTAAAATTAGCAGTGAATTACGAAATATTTTTCTTTTACAGCGATCCTGAGGCTGACTGAATTTATTACTGGTTTTACATTTGTGCATTTATAGGCGGATAATTAACGTTGAAGTTGTTAATCTGTTGGTTCTTTCAATTTCTAAAGCAAATAACTTAAACGTATAGTGAAGTGTGTTTTCTCAATGATAATTAAACGTTCAGGTCGGCTTGGCAATATTTAACCATTTTATGCTAACAGAGACAGTCTTGTGTTCCATAGCTAACGCCGGGAAAGAATTCAGTAAATATTTAAAAAACCATTGCATTTAGAAAATGTGTGCCAAGGCCGAAATACGTAAAAGATTTAATTTAAATAATTTTCAAAGTCATAAATGTTATTAATCAGTTAGTTTGAATTTATCAGCAGGAGAGGGTTGCTAAGGTTCACGTACTTTTAAATGTGCTTAATTCTGTCTAAATGAATTTTTAATACCACACGTAAACAAGGGGCTCTACAACAAAGTTCGTACTGAAAGAGTAAATAACAAAAATATTTAAAGCCATTTCTTCCCCATTTTCATACATTCATTTTTACATAATAATAATATTTTTTTCTCATTAAATCTTCATTTCTTAGCCCCAATCCATATTCACCTGCTACGTTTCCTTCTCTTCCTTTTCCTACTGTCGAATTCCAGTCACCCATGACTATTAAATTTTGTCTCCCTTCACTACCTGACTAATTTCTTTTATCTCATCATACATTTCATCAAAAAATGGTTCCAATGGCTCCGAGCACTATGGGACTTAACATCTGTGGTCATCAGTCCCCTAGAACTTAGAACTACTTAAACCTAACTAACCTAATGACATCACACACATCCATGCCCGAGGCAGGATTCGAACCTGCGACCGTAGCAGTCGCGCGGTTCCGGACTGAGCGCCTAGAACCGCTACACCACCGCGGCCGGCACATTTCATCAATTTCTTCGTCATCTGCAGAGATAGTTGGCGTGTAAACTTGTACTACTGTAGTAGGCCTGGGCTTCGTGTCTATCTTGGCCACAATAATGCGTTCACTATGCTGTTTGTAGTAGCTTACCCGCACTCCTATTTTTTTATTCATTATTAATCCTACTCCTGCATTACCCCTGTTTGATTTTGTATTTATAACCCTGTATCCACCTGACCAGAAGTCTTGTTCCTCCTGCCACCGAGCTTCACTAATTCCTACTATATCTAACTTTAACCTATCCATTTCCCTTTTTAAGTTTTCTAACCTACCTGCTCGATTAAGGGATCTGGCATTCCACGCTCCAATCCTTAGAACGCCAGTTTTCTTTCTCCTGATAACGACGTCCTCTTGACTAGTCCCCGTCCGGAGATCCGAATGGGGGACTATTTTACCTCCGGAATATTTTACCCAAGAGGACGCCATCATCATTTAATCACACAGTAAAGATGCATGCCCTCGGGAAAAATTACGGCTGTAGTTTCTCCCCTTGCTTTCAGCCGTTCGCAGTACCAGCACAGCAAGGCCGTTTTGGTTAGTGTTGCAAGGCCAGATCAGTCAATGATGCAGACTGTTGCCCCTGCAACTACTGAAAAGGCTGCTGCCCATCTTCAGGAACCACACGTTTGTCTGGCCTCTCAATAGATACCCCTCCGTTGTGGTTGCACCTACGGTACGGCTATATGTGTCGCTGAGGCACGCAAGCCTCCCCACCAACGGCAAGGTCCATGGTTCACGGAGAGGGGGGAGGGGAGAGATACGTTAACCGGCAGAATACTTGGCATTGTGTTGTGTTATGTAGGCGTTGCCGACAGCAGCGCCGTATTCTGCCTGTTAACGTCTGTCTGAATGGCAAGTTATCAAGATGTAAGTGAGACTGTACGTGGTGTTATAGTCGGTGTACGAGCGATGGGACACAGCATCTCCGAGGTAGCGATGAAGCGGCGATTTTCCCATACGACCATTTCACGAGTGTCCGGTGAATATCAGGAATCCGGTAAAACATCAACTCTCCGACATGGCTGCGCCCGGAAAATGATACTGCAAGAACGGGACTCAACCAATTTGACATAAGTGCAACCATTACGCAAATTGCTGCAGATTTCAATTCTGGGCTATCAACAAGCGTCAGCGGGCGAACTATTCAACGAAACATCACAGATATGGGCTTTCGGAATCGAAGGCCCACTCTTATACCCTTGGTGACTGCACTACACAAAGCTTCACGCCTCGCCTTAGCCCTTCAACACCGACAATGCACTGTTGACTGGAAACATGTTTCCTGGTCGTACGAGTCTCGTTTCAAATTGTATGGAGCGGATGGATGTGTACTGGTATGGAGACAACGTCATGAATCCATGGACCTTGCATGTCAGCAGGGACTGTTCAAGCTGGTCGAGGTTCTGTAATAGTGTGGCGCGTGTACAGTTAGAGTGACATGTGACCCCTGATACGTCTGGATAGGACTTCGACAGGTGACATGTACGAAGCATCCTGTCCGATCACCTGCATCCATTCATGTCCACTGTGCATTCCGACGGAGTTGTATAATTCCAGCAAGACAATGCGAACCCCACACATCCAGAATTGCTACAGAGTGCCTCCAGGAACACCCTTCTGAAATTAAACACTTCCGCTAACCACCAACTTCCCAGGCATGAACATTATTGAGCATATCTGGGATGCCCTGCAACGTGCTGTTCAGAAGAGATCTGCACCCCCTTTTACTCTTACAGATTCATGGACAGGCCCCCCAGGATTCATGGTGTGAAATCCCTCCAGCATTACTTCAGACATTAGACGTGTCCATGCTACGTCGTGTGCACTTCTGGCTCGTAAGTGTGTGTGGTCACCTGCGGAAATCTGTGGGGGACTTTTCAGATAAATGTCGCTAAAAGTTTAAGCACAAAAGACACCCCTTCCCTGCCCCTTTCGCTCTGGACAAATAACAAACTACTGCTCCCCCATACATCCCGTTTTTAGTGCTACAACCTATGCGTGGGTGGCATCTGTCTTGGCCTATTCACGATAGAGAGTAAGTCCTACTATAATCTCTACCCTACACGTGAACCATACTGGGCAGATTTGGAATAATGTAGCTACAAAACACAATCCAGAAAGCACACTCAGAGTGGACGAGATGTACTACTACTTCTCCCATGTAGAATAAAAACACATGTTACTGTCACAATATGGGTGCGCAACGTCACCATAAGACTCGTAAATAGATACGGAAAAAATCCGAAGTATACAAATCTTCGCCACACAACATTAGACTGAGCAATGGCCACAGTGCAGCAAAAATAAACTGTTAAAGTCAACGGCTCACAGTGGCCAGAGGATCTCTGTCACTATACGATAAAAATGCGACCTTAAAACAGCTGTAGAATTCGCACACCATCCGTCGATGAGCCAGTTCAGCAAACGAACAACTGATCTTTCACAAACAGGAACTGACTTGTGAACAGCACACATGCACTGACTGCTGGAAGAATGGTCTGCACATACCTGTTTACTGAAGAAATATCTCCATTTCTTCTCGATCTGCGCCACCGAAAGTTGCCAGATAGCTCAAAGCTGTAATTGAAATAGCGGTCAGAACGTAAATGAGGGCCTAGTACTAGGGAAGTACCACTACAGCATCGATGTGCGGACATTGGCTGACGGTAGCCGCCGGAAAATGTCCTGTGCATACTGATTAATGGGAGGAATCACCAACCTGTGTCTCCGTCTATTTAAAGGTACAGAACTACTTTCAACAGCTCGAAACACGTGCTACTCTTTTTTCCAGATAAAGCAAACCGCCCCTTAAGACGTCCAGCAGAAAGAGGAGCACACCCACTTAGACAGAGACGCTTGCGGACCCTCCGCACTCTGTATGAAGAGGACCTTAAAACGTTCTAAAAATATTTTTATTATACGGCCCATGTATGTCACTGAGGACTATGTGAACTTCTGGATCTACCCATACAATCTTATCAACGAATAAGCCCCGATATCCTATGTTAAACAAGATCCACTATTTAGTAACAAATACATGTCCACATGTACAAGTTAGAATAAAATCATCAGGTGTAACGTTTTTTGTGTTAAGATTTTACCACGAATCCTCCTCTCGTCTAATTCTCGGATATACACTCCTGGAAATTGAAATAAGAACACCGTGAATTCATTGTCCCAGGAAGGGGAAACTTTATTGACACATTCCTGGGGTCAGATACATCACATGATCACACTGACAGAACCACAAGCACATAGACACAGGCAACAGAGCATGCACAATGTCGGCACTAGTACAGTGTATATCCACCTTTCGCAGCAATGCAGGCTGCTATTCTCCCATGGAGACGATCGTAGAGATGCTGGATGTAGTCCTGTGGAACGGCTTGCCATGCCATTTCCACCTGGCGCCTCAGTTGGACCAGCGTTCGTGCTGGACGTGCAGACCGCGTGAGACGACGCTTCATCCAGTCCCAAACATGCTCAATGGGGGACAGATCCGGAGATCTTGCTGGCCAGGGTAGTTGACTTACACCTTCTAGAGCACGTTGGGTGGCACGGGATACATGCGGACGTGCATTGTCCTGTTGGAACAGCAAGTTCCCTTGCCGGTCTAGGAATGGTAGAACGATGGGTTCGATGACGGTTTGGATGTACCGTGCACTATTCAGTGTCCCCTCGACGATCACCAGTGGTGTACGGCCAGTGTAGGAGATCGCTCCCCACACCATGATGCCGGGTGTTGGCCCTGTGTGCCTCGGTCGTATGCAGTCCTGATTGTGGCGCTCACCTGCACGGTGCCAAACACGCATACGACCATCATTGGCACCAAGGCAGAAGCGACTCTCATCGCTGAAGACGACACGTCTCCATTCGTCCCTCCATTCACGCCTGTCGCGACACCACTGGAGGCGGGCTGCACGATTTTGGGGCGTGAGCGGAAGACGGCCTAACGGTGTGCGGGACCGTAGCCCAGCTTCATGGAGACGGTTGCGAATGGTCCTCGCCGATACCCCAGGAGCAACAATGTCCCTAATTTGCTGGGAAGTGGCGGTGCGGTCCCCTACGGCACTGCGTAGGATCCTACGGTCTTGGCGTGCATCCGTGCGTCGCTGCGGTCCAGTCCCAGGTCGACGGGCACGTGCACCTTCCGCCGACCACTGGCGACAACATCGATGTACTGTGGAGACCTCACGCCCCACGTGTTGAGCAATTCGGCGGTACGTCCACCCGGCCTCCCGCATGCCCACTATACGCCCTCGCTCAAAGTCCGTCAACTGCACATACGGTTCACGTCCACGCTGTCGCGGCATGCTACCAGTGTTAAAGACTGCGATGGAGCTCCGTATGCCACGGCAAACTGGCTGACACTGACGGCGGCGGTGCACAAATGCTGCGCAGCTAGCGCCATTCGACGGCCAACACCGCGGTTCCTGGTGTGTCCGCTGTGCCGTGCGTGTGATCATTGCTTGTACAGCCCTCTCGCAGTGTCCGGAGCAAGTATGGTGGGTCTGACACACCGGTGTCAATGTGTTCTTTTTTCCATTTCCAGGAGTGTAGTTAGAATTCTGGCAACGTTGCATCTACTATATTGTCATTGCAGACGAAGGATAAATCAGTTAAATCGAAGTCAAGTTCAGAGCTTGATGCTGTCGAGAGGAGACGTCTGTAGATACGATTTAATACAGCTTTTTTCGGCCCCTTCTAAGGTGGTACATGCAATTTATTTGCAAAATGCCTCTCAGTCCTTGCATGTGACGATTTCCTCCAATGGCTAGTGTTTTAGGGACCATAAGTTTAAGATAATTGTATACCATATTTATGGAAGCAATCTGGTAAGAGTATAAGGCTGACTAGCAGATCAGGAAACCCGACGTATCTCCTTTTTTATCGCAACACACATCGAAAGAAATGCTTCGAATCGCTTCCCGAAACGTGGACTGTAAGTGATAAATAATTATAGATTCTTTCTAATGGATAATCATGGGTATTTTATGCAAAATATTTACATTAGGATGGCCTTGTGGCGTTGTTACACATTTCGAAGACAACAGTGTTTTGATTGGATTTTATACGACCCGACACGAATTCCAACGTGTGCCAGCCTCTTCATCTCAGAGTAGAACTTGCAACCTACGTCTTCAAATATTTGCTGGATGTATTCCAGTCGCTGTCGTCTTCTGCCGATTTTATCCTCTAAACTCCCTCTAGTTCACGAAAGTTATTCGGGGGGTGACGTCTTAATAGATGTCCTACCATCCTATCCCTTTTTCATGTCGGCGTTTCCCATACGTTCCTTTCCTCGCAGATTCTCCAGAGAACCTCGTCCTTCCTTACCTAATTTTCAACTTTCGTCTGTAGCACTACATCTCAATGCTTCGATTCTCTTCTGTTCCGGTTTTCCCACAGTCCATTTCTCACTACCATGCAATGCTGTGCTCCAAACGTATATTCTCAGAAATTTCTTTCTCAAAACAAGGACAATGTTTGGCACTAGTACACTTCTCTGGGGCAGGAATGCCCTTTTTCCCAGTGCTAGTCCGCCTTTGGTGGCCTCCTTGCTCCGTCATTCATTGGTTATTTTGCTGCCTAGGTATTAGAATTCGTTAACTCCATCTACTTCGTGCCCATCAATCCTAATGTTAAATTTCTCTCTGTTCTCATTTCTACTACTATTCATTTCCTTCGTCTTTCTTCGATTTACTCTGAATCCATACTCAGTACTCAATAGACTGTTCATTCCGTTCAGCATATCATGTAATTCTGCTTCACTTTCACTCAAGATAGCAATGTCATCAGCAAATCGCATCATTGATATCCTTTCACTTTGAATTTTAATTCTACTCCTGAACATTTCTTATATTTCCATCATTGCTTCTTCGATGTATAGACTGAACAGTGTAAGTAGGCTTTTTAGGTTTTTATGTTGGTAACGTCACGTAGCGCTCTGTATGAAAATCACTGACTGTGCTACGTGCTGTCTGTGGCTGGTTTGCATTGTTGGAATTTGCTATTGTAGTGTTGGGCAGTTGGCTGTTAACAGCGCGTAGCGTTGCGCAGTTGGAGGTGAGCCGCCAGCAGTGGTGGATGTGGGGAGAGAGATGGCGGAGTTTTGAGTTCGGATGTTCTGGACGTGTGTCCATCAGAGAGAGTAAATTTGTTAGACTGGATATCATGAACTTCCTTTATTTAGCTGGCAGTTTTGGCGCTCGCTGTATTGCAGTAGTTCGAGTAATGAAAATTTTTGTGAGGTAAGTGATTCATGAAAGGTATAGGTTATTGTTAGTCAGGGCCATTCTTTTGTAGGGATTATTGAAAGTCAGATTGCGTTGCACTAAAAATATTGTGTGTCAGTTTAGTGATGATCAATATTGTGTGTCAGTTTAGTGATGATCAGAATAAGTAAAGAGAGTAATGTCTGAGTACGTTCAGTTTTGCTCATCAGTTTGAAAATCAAATAACGTAAGACGTTTATCAGCACAGTAATTCATTAGTTTTTCTAAGGGGATGTTACAACAGTAGGGGATAAGACTACATCCTTGTCTTACAGGCTTTTTAACCCGAGCGCTTCGTTCATGGGCGCCCACTCCTATTATTCCTTCTTGGCTTCTGTACACATTCTGTAGTACCCGTCTCTCCCTATAGCTTACACTTGTTCTTCTCAGGATTTCGAACGTCTTGCACCATTGTACATTGTCGAACGCTTTTTCTAGGTCGACAAACCCTATGAACGTGTCTTGATTTTCCTTTATTCTCGCATTTATTATCAACCGCAACGTCAGAATTGCCTCTCTCTTGCCTTTACCTTTCCTAAGGCCAAACTGATCATCATCGAGGACGTCCTCAATTTTCTTTTTTATTCTTCTGTATATTATTCTTGTCAGCAACTTGGATGCATGAGCTGTTAAGCTGACTGTGTGATAATTCTCGCACTTATCAGCTCTTGCAGTCTTCGGAATTGTGTGGATGATATTTTTCCGAAAGTCAGGTGGTATGTCGCCAGACTCATACGTTCTACACACCAACTTGCATAGTTGTTTTGTTACCGCTTCTCCCAATGATTTTAGAATTTCTGATGGAATGTTATTATCCCTTCTGTGTTATTGATCTTGAGTCCTCAAAAGCTGTTTTAAATTCTGATTCTAATACTGGATCCCCTATCTCTTCTAAATCGACTTCCGTTTCTTCTCCTGTCACATCAGACAAGTCTTCCCCCTCATAGAGGCCTTCAGTGTATTCTTTCCACCTACCTGCTCTCTCCTCTACATTTAACAGTTGCATTCCCGTTGCACTCTTAATGTTACCACCCTTGCTTTTAATGTCACCGTAGGTTGTTTCGACTTTCCTGTATGCTGAGTCACTCCTTCCGATAAACATTTCTTTTCCGATTTCTTCACTTTTTCGTGCAACCATTTCGTCTTGGCTTCCTTGCACTTCCTTGCACTTCCTTGCACTTCCTCAGTGATTTGTATTTCTGTATTCCTGGTTTCCCTGAACATTTTTGTACTTCCTTCTTGCATCGATCAAATGAAGTATTTCTTCTCTTACCCACCGTTTTTTTGCAGCTACCTTCTTTGTACCTATATTTTTCTTTACAACTTCTGTGATTGCCCTTTTTAGAGATGTCCATTCGTCTTCAACTGTACTGCTTACTGAGCTATTCCTTACTGCTTATCTATAGCCTTACAGAACTTCAAGAATATCCCATCACTCCTGAGTACTTCCGTATCTCACTTCTTTGTGTATTTATTCTTCCTTCTTACTAATCAAAGACGCTACCCCTAGACCACGTGGTAGTGCTCATAGAGGCCTTCGATGTACTCTTTCCATCTTTCCGTTCTCTCCTCTGCATTTAACACTGGAATTCCCATTCACTAAGAAGTCGTTTCGACTTTCCTGTGTGCTGAGTCAGTCCTTCCGACAATCTTTTTTTTTTTTTTTTTTTTTTTTTACATTTCTTCACATTTTTCATGTGGCCATTTCACCATAGATTCCCTGCGCTTCCTATCTGTTTCATTTCTAAGTGACTTGTATCACTGTGTTCCCTGAACATTTTTGTACTGCATTCTTTCATCGATGACCTGAAGAATTTTTCTGTGCTCCATTGTTTCTTCGTAATTACCTTCTTTGTACCTATGTTTTTCCTTTCAGCTTGTGTGATTGCCCTTTTAAGAGTAGCCTATTCCTCTTCCACTACCCTGCCTGCTTAGCTAGTCCCTATTGCAGCATCTATAGCCTCAGAGAACTTCAAGTGTGTCTCTTCCTTCCTTAGTATTTCCGTGTCCCACTTCATTGCACATTGATTCTTCCTGACTAGTATCTTAAGCCTACTCTTCCTCACCACTAAATTGTGATCTGGATCTATATCTGCTTCTGAGTACGCCCTACAATCCAGTATCTTTATTTCAGAATCTCTGCCTGACCATGATGTAATCTAACTGAAATCTTCCCGTGTCTCCCAGCCTTTTCCAAGTATACCTCCTTCTCTTGTGATTCTTGAACAGCATATTCGCTATCACTGGTTGAAATTTATTGCAGAACTAGTCTTTCTCCTGTTGTATCCTAGTTCGAAGCCCATATGCTTCTGTAATCCTTTTTTCCTACTCTTTCACCTGGAACCGCATTCCAATCCCTTATCTAGATCATGATACTCTCTTAGAAAAATTCAAGTTTTATGGAACTGGTAGCTTTACACACAACTGATTTAAATCATACATAACAAACTGAAAAATTCAGATAATGTTGGAAAGACAGAAAATTTTAATAACTCGGGAAAAGAATCACAAAGCGAGTCCCACAGGTTTCAGTTTTGGGACCACTCCTATTCCTTATATATGTGCATGACACTCTACTTAACATTCAACAAGCAAAGTGGTAACTTTTGCAGATGATGCTAGTGTTATAAAAAATCCCATTAGAGAGGCAGCAGAACAAGAGTTAGTAAATGATATTTTCCAAAGCATTATTGCGTGGTTGTCTGAATATGGCCTCGCCCTACATTTTGAAACAATACGTTACATTCAGTTCTATATTACAAACAGGTAGGGCCGGCCTTAGCCATCCAGGTGCCCCGGGCGAGTCGTCCAGTTGGCGCCCTTTATTGTATAAATAGCGAACCTGGCAGTGCTTTGCAACACGGTATTTGACTGTTTTCTAGAAATCGTCTTAAGTGGTTAATGGCGTCATCTTATGATCATAACATGGTTTTTTCCATCGTAAATTTGAGTATTTTATTTTTTTAAATGGAAATGCAGACAATACGAAGATTGCATTCAGCATGATTTCTCTTCTGCTACCCCGAATTCATCGCGCATTCGTGAGATTAGCGACGTATGTTGAATGAGACTGAATAATATTTTAGTTTCGCGAAATGGGTGATTGTAAATTGTAATTTTTTTTTTTTACATGCGTTTAGTATGTGGCGCCCCTTGGGCCCCGGCGCCCTGGGCGACCGCCCGGGTCGCCCCACCCTAAAGCCGGCACTGCAAACAGGGTCATATCAACAACGGATCCAGCACGTGAGCAGGAGCCAGTAGACAGGGTAGAATGCTCAAAATTTTTGCGTGTAGATATTAATGAAAACTTGAACTGGAAGAAACACATTACTGAGCTTCTCAGACAAGTAAGTTCAGCTGCTTTTGCTCTTTGTGCAGTTGCAAACCTTTGAAAAAAACGTATCAAGCTTCTGACCTGTTTGGGATATTTCCACTCAGTAACATTGTATGGAATAATTTTCTGGGGTAACTCATCACTTCTAAAGAAAGTACTGATTCAGTAAAACGAACACTAAGAATAATATGTGGTTTCAGCCACAGATATCATGCAGGTACCTCTTCAACGAGCTAGGCATTTTAACTGCATCGTCACAATACACATATTCGCCAGTGAATTTCGACATAAATAACCCACCACAATTTGAAGAGAACTGTGATGTTCATCCCTACAACACTAGAGCGAAAAATGACATATATTACCCATTGTTAAAGCTCTCGATGGCTCAGAAAGGAGTTCAATATGCAGCAACAAAAATTTTTGATCATTTACCCAATAACGTAATTATGTCTGACAGATAGCGAAACAAGTTTTAAATCTACTTTAAATTCATTTCTCCTGGACAACTCGTTCTGTTTCATGGATGGATTAAAACTGGGAGCCGGTAAAAAGAGAGAGAGAGAGAGAGAGAGAGAGAGAGAGAGGGAGGGAGGGAGAAAACCAAAAATTGATTGTAGTTACTTGAGTAGGACAAAAAACAATAATGATGTGTTTATTAATATTAATACTAATCACGTACACATGTACTGTAAACTGACTCATTCCACATCGTTTCGATAAAAGAATCGCTGAGATGGTCTATGGAACATGTAACTAACTAACTATCTATTCTCGAACGGACAGATGGTCTTTGGCTTGTATGGCTTGAAGCACATGCAAGCAACCATAGAAGGAGCGTTATGGTCTGGGAAATATTTCCATGGTATTTCCTGGCTGATCTCGTCATTCTGGAAGACACACTGGACCACCACAAGTATGCATCTGTCCTTTTGAAGTATGTCCACCCCTAAATATAGTTTGTAATACCTCAGCACAATGACATCGACAAGAAGGACAGAGCTCCGAGTGTACGTGTGTGGTCAAAGAGCAGCAGGATACGTTTACAGTACTGCCCTGGTAACAAATCTCCAAAGACTTAAGAACAATCGAGAATCTGTGGGACCACTTCCTTCGGGTTCTTCCTCAGTCGAGAAACCTAGCGAAGCTGTCCATGGCACATTACTCGGCATATCTTCACAGTCCACAGACCACCTCCATCGAGCTCTTCCTCAGTCGAGAAACCTAGCGAAGCTGGCCATGGCACATTACTCGGCATATCTCGACAGTCCACAGACCACCTCCATCGGGCTCTTCCTCAGTAGAGAAACCTAGCGAAGCTGGCCACGGCACATTACTTGGCATATCTCCACAGTCCTGTCGGTAGTCTCCACAATCTCGCTGACTCTCTTCCTGCACCCTCACAGCAGTCTGCACAGCAAAAACTGGATATTTAGGCTTTTGAGAGATGGTCGCATTAATGTGTCTGGACACTATTACTTGATCAGTAGGCCACTGCCAGTCATGACACCTAAAAAAATTAGAATACATATTTACACTAAGGATGAATATGTCGTATAATGTGCTTGGTTGGTTTGTTTTATTTTCGATTAGTTTGTGTGTGTGTGTGTGTGTGTGTGTGTGTGTGTGTGTGTGTGTGTGTGTGTGTGTGTACATCTGGAAGTGCGTCACGGCCACTCAGAGTCATGTAATGTCTGTATTCTATCATAAAATAAAAATACCCATTATTATCGAGTATGTTTAATCTATTATTATTTATCACTTAGATACCACGTTTCGGGAAACGTTTCGACGCGGTTTTTTGATACGTGTTACGTCAAAAAAATAAAATGTCTGATTACATGATTTACTTGTCACTCAGAGACCCATACCATGTTGCGTTAATAGATGTGGTTTATAATTATCTTAAACGTATGTTCTGTAAGAAAATTATCCAGAAGAGTGCTAAAGATTAGAGGAAATCATCACATGCAAAGATTACATGGCATTTTCCAAACGAATTGTTGCACTTACCACCTTAGAAGAGAATTTAAGAAAAAAGATTTAGTAATATCCGATCTACAGACTTCTCCTCACAACAGCATAAGGTTCTAAACCTGACTCTGATATTGACTGATTGTGTTTCATCTGCAGTGATAAGGTTGTATACGGACCGTTGATGGTTCTAAACTTGACTCTGATATTGACTGATTGTGTTTCATCTGCAGTGATAAGGTTGTATACGGACCGTTGATGGTGCTCTAACGATGTCTGAAAACTAAAATAGAGGAGGATTCGTGGTAAAACTTTAACATCCAACAGTTTAGATCTGATGGTTCTGTTGTATAGTTTACAAGTGGGAATGTATTTATTACTATATAAGGCATTTTGCTTAAAGCAGGATATCGACGTATTTTAGTTAATAAGACAGTATGGGTAAATCCGGCAGTTTACAGAGTCCTCAGTGACATACATGGGTCGTATAATAAAAATATTTTTAGAACGTTTTAAGGTCCTCTTCATACAGAGTTCGGAGGATCCGCAAGCGTCTCTATCTAAATGTGTGTGCTCCTCTTCCTGCTGGACGTCTTAAGGGGCGGTTTGATTTATCTGGAAAAAAGAGCAGCACGTGTTTCGAGCTGTTGAAAGTAGTTCTGTACCTTTAAATAGACGGAGACACAGGTTGGTGATTCCTCCCACTTATCAGTATGCAGAGCACATTTTCCGGCGGCTACCGTCAGCCATTGTCTACACATTGAGGCTGTAGTGGTACTTCCCTAGTGCTAGGCGCTAATTTACTTTATGACAGCCATTTCAATTACGCTCTGAGCTATCTGGCAACTTGCGGTGGCGTAAATCGAGAAGAAATGGTGATGTTTCTACTGTAAGCAGGTATGTGCAGACCATTCTTCCAGCAATCAGTGCATGTGTGCTTTTCACAAGTCAGTTCCTGTTTGTGAAAGATCAGTTTTTCGTTTGCTGAACTGGCTTATCGATGGACGGTGTGTGAATTCTACAGCAGTTTTAAGGCCGCACTTTTTGTCGTATAGCGAGGGAGATGCTCTGACCGCTGTAAGCCGTTGACTTTTTATGTAATAACAGTTTATTTTTCTGCACTGCGACCATTGGTCGGTGTCATGTTTTATGGCGAGGATTTGTATACTTCGGATTTTTTCCTTATCTATTTGCGAGTCTTATGGTGACGTTGCGCAGCCATATTGTGACAGTTACATGTGTTTTTATTCTACCTGGGAGAAGTAGTACAGATCTCGCCCACTCTGAGTGTGCTTGTAGGATTGTTTTTTGTAGCGAAATTTTTCCCATTATGGTTCGCTTGTAAGGTGGAGAATACAGCAGGATCCACCCCCTATGGTTTGTTGTTGTTGTGGTCTTCAGTCCTGAGACTGGTTTGATGCAGCTCTCCATGCTACTCTATCCTGTGCAAGCTTCTTCATCTCCCAGTATCTACTGCAACCTACATCCTTCTGAATCTGCTTAGTGTATTCATCTCTTGGTCTCCCTCTACGATTTTTACCCTCCACACTGCCCTCCAATGCTAAATTTGTGATCCCTTGATGCCTCAAAACATGTCCTACCAACCGATCCCTTCTTCTAGTCAAGTTGTGCCACAAACTTCTCTTCTCCCCAATCCTATTCAATACCTCCTCATTAGTTACGTGATCTACCCACCTTATCTTCTGGTGAACAGAACAAAATAGATGCCGACCACGCATAGGCTCTAGTATTAAAAATCGGCTGGTTGGGGGAGGAGTGGGAGGTTGTTGTCATTGGTCCAGAGCGAAATGAGAAGGGACGGGAATACTTGATTCTTAATCTGTCAGTAACATTTATCCACAGATTTCCACAGGTGACCGTATAGGTTTCGGTGAGTTACGACTGGTTTTATGTGGCGCCACGCCCCTTCATTGAATACCTGATTTTCGTGACTGTGCCTTTTGTGTCAGTCACCAGGCTGAAGACTATAACACATACAATGTGCAGATTTCTCGGTCATTGGTGGGATGGTGGCAGTGTGTTCACCACTGTACTCCAAGCATGGATGTTCGCAATAGTGGCTATATTCCAAATGTAAGCATTGGAGGGGTGGAGCACTCTGCAGACGACAAACTTTTACCTGGGTTAGATGCAGGTGCTGGTCAACTCTCTCTCCATTCTCTCTAATTCTTACACACAAAGTATCTTTGGTTGGAAGCATGGAATATTTCTATGACCTAACGCACACACCACTACTACTAGTACTAGTAGTAGTAGTAGTAGCTTTATTCATCTGTAGATCTCTTTTTACAAGGATATAGGACATGTCAAAGTATTTACAAATTTAGATCAATTTAAAGTAAGCTACCTCGTACACACATATATTTACAGACTTCTAGTTAGAGACAATCGTTATATTTACCGCTGGTATACAATAATTTTTTTACAAATAACTTATTAAACAATGTAATGCCACATTGTTCACTCATATCTCACTATGATTCACTGCACTCTACACACATTGTTTCATAACCCTTCACTCACTACACTCACTACACACACACACACACACACACACACACACACACACACACACACACGCACTGGTGATCTTTGGGACATTTTCTGTATCGCAACTTCCCATTTGCTATCCTGAAAAACTGAGTCAGCATCCCTCCATAATGAGTGAGATGTTGAGCTCAGAAAGAGGAAGAGGTGTTAGTGTTGTGCCATGCATAGCTTGGGGGTAAGAATTTCTAGAAAGGAAAAAAACATAAAGTGAAGGTGCTATGTGGAATGTTGGATATTTTATAATCATTATTACATTTATTATTTATTTGTATAACATTTTTATCAAACCCTTACTCTGTTTTAGCTAAGTAATCCTACAATGTATAAAATTGTTGCATAACAGGTACATTTTAGCTGCCTTTTTAAAAAAGTGTTGTTGTTGTGGTCTTCATTCTTGAGACTGGTTTGATGCAGCTCTCCATGCTACTCTATCCTGTGCAAGCTGCTTCATCTCCCAGTACCTACTGCAACCTACATCCTTCTGAATCTGCTTAGTGTATTCATCTCTTGGTCTCCCCCTACGATTTTTACCCTCCACGCTGCCCTCCAATACTAAATTGGTGATCTCTTGATGCCTCAGAACATGTCCTACCAACCGATCCCTTCTTCTGGTCAAGTTGTGCCACAAACTTCTCTTCTCCCCAATCCTATTCAATACTTCCTCATTAGTTATGTGATCTACCCATCTAATCTTCAGCATTCTTCTGTAGCACCACATTTCGAAAGCTTCTATTCCCTTCTTGTCCAAACTGTTTATCGTCCATGTTTCACTTCCATACATGGCTACACTCCATACAAATACTTTCAGAAACGACTTCCTGACACTTAAATCCATACTCGATGTAACAAATTTCTCTTCTTCAGAAACGCTTTCCTTGCCATTGCCAGTCTACATTTTATATACTCTCTACTTCGACCATCATCAGTCATTTTGCTCCCCAAATAGCAAAACTCCTTTACTACTTTAAGTGTCTCATTTCCTAACCTAATTCCCTCAGCATCACCCGACTTAATTCGACTACATTCCATTATCCTCGTTTTGCTTTTGTTGATGTTCATCTTATATCCACCTTTCAAGACACTGTCCATTCCATTCAACTGCTCCTCCAAGTCCTTTGCTGTCTCTGACAGAATTACGATGTCATCGGCGAACTTCAAAGTTTTAATTTCATCTCCATGGATTTTAATACCTACTCCGAATTTTTCTTCCGTTTCCTTCACTGCTTGCTCAATATACAGATTGAATAACATCGGGGACAGGCTACAACCCTGTCTCACTCCCTTCCCAACCACTGCTTCCCTTTCATGTCCCTTGACTCTTATAACTGCCATCTGGTTTCTGTACAAGTTGTAAATAGCCTTTCTCTCCCTGTATTTTACCCCTGCCACCTTGAGAATTTGAAAGAGCGTATTCCAGTCAACATTGTCAAAAGCTTTCTCTAAGGTTACAAATTCTAGAAACGTAGGTTTTCCCTTCCTTAATCTAGCTTCTAACATAAGTCGTAGGGTCAGTATTGCCTCACGTGTTCCAACATTTCTACGGAATCCAAACTGATCTTCCCCGAGGTCGGCTTCTACTAGTTTTTCCATTCGTCTGTAAAGAAATCGCGTTAGTATTTTGCAGCTGTGACTTATTAAACTGATAGTTCGAAAATGTGTATTTTTTCAATTTCTTTAATCTCGTTTGGAATTTATTGTACAGTTTTATTCCTTGATAAAAATGCTGTTTTGAGTTTTATGTTTATATTTACCAATGTTGTTTTTGATGTGTACAACTGACTGGTAAATGTATCCACATGGAGCAGTTAAAATCCCCAGTGTTCTGAACAGATCTTTAGAATGAACTCGACAAGTATTTTTGGTTCTTATTCTTATGGCTCTTTTCTGGAGTTTGAAAATTGTGCTCATATTTTGTGCATCAGCACCTTCCTATACATCTTTTTGTATCTATGATAGAAACTTAAGAATTCTGGATCATTGCGAATCTTTTTCATGGAACTGAGGTGTTTAAGTGTTTGGGAGGACTTCTTAATACCTGCTGTTATCCATCTGTTTTTGTGGTATGTTGATACAGACATGCATACTCTTGGAAACGCCGTTTCAAATTTCAATTTAAACAATGTGGAGAATTTAGAGAATTTCATATTCACATTGGTTTCCCTATTCACTTCATCCCAGCTTTGTTCTTCTAGTTCGTTTGAAAAATCTTTTACTTTGATTTCTGATAGATGTCGTTTGTAGGCTTGTAGTTTAGGGAATGATTCGATGCCTGTCTTTATTGTTGTTATTTGACAGAGATTGTCTGATAGTCCAAGATCTTTTACAGCTACATCACATTTTTCCCTGTCCATATTTGTGGCCACATGCTCAGTTACTGATGAAGTCGTTGTGGTAGCCCATGTCGCCCTATTGATCAATAGGGACATGCCAAAACTTTGAAGGATGTTTATGAAGGTGCTGCTGGATTCATTTATGATGTTACTGTTGATGTTACTGTCCCCACACAGAACTATGTTTACCTTTGTACTTGAGATTTTATCTAGAACTTCCGTTAACTTATTGAAAAAAGTGTCCACACTACCACAGGGAGATCTATACCCACACAAAATGATTAATTTCTTGGTGATATCAATCCCTGTGAATTCAATAGCTCATATTTCAAAGTGTTTGTCTTCACTTTCGGTAGTGACGTCATGTCTTGATTTGAACCGTGTTTCTTTTCTGATATAAATGCATGATCCTCCACCCCTTGAAGTATGTCTGGAACAAGAGTTTGCATTTTCATACAATGATAATATTACATGTTGGATTTCTGTGTCTCTGCACCAGTGCTCAGTAATACAAACTACTGTGCAGTTCAACTATTGGACCTGAACTTCTAATAGTTGTATTTTATTTTTTATTGATTGCATGTTTTGATGGAGGATTGTTAAGTCTGTGAAATGCCTCATGTTACTCGTTCCAATGGTTTGTTTTCCTTTGCGACATCTGGTATATGTGATATATGAGGTGTTAAAATCTGTCTTGTGAGTGATTGTTTCAGTATTTTTAAAGTGCTGGAGATACTCTTTAGGCAGGGGAACCTATTGTCTGGATTCATCCTAAAAAAGACCTACTTTTCCTACCTATGACAACAGGTATTTGCCCATGTGTGGCCCGAGACCCACCCCCTATACTTTCATGAATCAGCTGTATCAATCTTCCCTTCCCAGTCCTGTTTAGGTGTAGGCCATGCCTAGTGAAATCCCATCTTTGATAGTCCCGACGGGCAACAGAGAAACATGAGCAAAGTTGGCTGTCCTCAGAGCAATCCCTAACCCCACATTGATTCGCCTCCCAGCTCCATCAAGGTGTGGTCGATCATGACGCCGGAACAGCTCAACAAAGTGTACGTTGGTGCCATGAGTTAAGGAAGTTATCTTGTCCAGGTCACCACCTATGTCATATGCCCCATCCCTGTCCAAACTGTTACCCACCCCACCCACTATCACTACATTGTCCTCTTTTGTGAAGTCCTTACATAAATATCCTAGGTCCTCTATCGCATCACTTAGCCCTGCATTTGATTTGAAGATACTGGCGGCCTGGTACGCTGCCCGTAAACTTTACTGTAGCTGAGAGCCTACACCTCGCCCATGGCTACTACCTAGCAGCAGCACTTTCTTCTTCCCAACACTTTGTACATTCCTAGGCTCCATGGCCTCGGTTGAAGTGTGCTACACATTTCCTGCTCCTCGTTCTACTTGAGGCTCTTCTCCGCTCAACTCTGGCAGTGGTAGATACCTGTTTTTGGTGTTGATGATAAAACTGTCAGATCGCATTCTCTTCCTTCCTATGCTCCTACCAGCTGCCAGTTCCCAAACTCCCTCCTCCCCCCTATCTCCCTTGATCCTCATGAGTTCCTTCGTTGCTTCCTCCAACTATGCCTGAAGGGCGCATAGTTTCCTTTCCTGTTCCCCAATCAAAATGTTCCTACTGCATACTCTGCAGTTCCAGGAGAGAGCCTCTTCTGTTCTCCCAACATTCTCCCCACTGCATTCCGCCCCCCCCCCCCCCCCCAGTGAAAATATTTCCTACAAGATTGGCAACAAATCCCTCTACTCACTACCCTATAACAGCTCCCACATTTCTCACTCATGGTCAGTTTCGAAAGAATAATTAAGTTTAAAGAATGTTTTAAATTTCTCAAAGACGCGAGATCGGCTGTGTGTAAACAAAAAACGACAGAAAGGTCTTATGTGCGGAGATTTTTTTTTTTTACTTATTTAGAGATACAATGACAGAAGAATGAATTTGTAATTAATTTGCTTTTAGAGAATTTACGTTATCAGGCATGGTTGGTTAGATTTTTAAACGTTTATAAATCGAAAATTTAGGACTAGATCGCGTCTACCTAACTAGTAAAAAATACGATATGTGTTAGTTAAATACGATTTAGAAACGTTTATTTACACAATAGACACTGATGAAACTAGTACCAGTCTTTTTAAACGAATTTTGCACTATCAAGAAAACTTGTATAGAATTTTTTGTGTTTATGTCACGCAAAATTTCGGGTTATGTCGCGATTATCGGGACTTCATCTAAATAACATTATTTTTTTCAAGAACAAGCGCTGCTGGGACGCTAATATTCAGTTGTGTGACAAGAACGGGCACTACAGCAAGTATACAAAGCAAAGAAAATTTAAATTTGACACTATTTCCTCTTAAATAACTTCTTTTAGCGGACGAAGGAAATACCTGTCATCTCACTCGGCGGCCATCTTGGTTGCAGGGATAGTACTTTAGGGATGACTTTGCAAGAGTTTATATTTCGAGCTCTGGTATTTCTGCTACGTGTTCTCAGAAGGCTAACCTCACGTAATTCAACTAGATGCGTTGATAGACTGACATTTAGCAACATCTCATAACTCGGTAAATTGAAATCTTAGTTGGAAAGACCAGAATTTCGTTCTAATGTCACACAATCTAATACAGTGACAGCCTAGCAATAATAAGTAATTCAGGCACATGTTGCATTTTGATTGGCAGAGAGTGTCATGACATAAACGCAAAGTCGGGAGAATCGGCATAGAACTCGTGTAACTGGATAAAATTGTCGAAAAATGCAAAAAAAAAAAAAAATGTGGAAAGTGTATAAAATTCTGGAAAATAATGAATAATACGAAAAGTGGAGAGGTATGTAAAGTTGTGGAAAATACGAAAAAATTTGGACACATACGAAAATAGGGTGAAAAGTATTTGAAATTGGAGAAAATATGGAAGAATTACTTACTTATTGGCCTGGGTGTGGTCTCTGCTGGTATCTTGAATGATGAAAATCACTTCATAATTGTTATTAACAAATAGACCATGAGTTACATGACTTAATATAATAACATCAATTTTTCGTTGACAAATAGACATAGCCAAATCCTCTCCCTATGTTGTCCAGATCCAGAGTGAAGCCCACTCACTTCTGTGTACCAGTTATAAAAGATGAGGATGGGGAGGGGGGTTCTCCAATATCATTGTTCCAGGGGAAGGTTGGTTAGTTGGTTGATTTGGGATAGCGGACTAAACAGCAGTTTCATCAGTCTCATAAGATTAGGGAAGGATGGTGAACTAAAGTCGGCAGTGCCCTTTCAAAGGAACTATCCTGACATTTGCCTGAAGCGATATGGGGAACTCATAAAAAGACTAAATCAGAATGGCCGAATGCGGGTTTGAACCGTCGTCTTCCCGAATGCAAGTCCAGTTTGCTAATCTCAGGGTGATGGTTGGGCGGAAATGGAGGAGGGGAGAGGGTTTAGGTTCGCTGGATGACCTTGATCAATTGCCGATGATTCCATGGGAGTGTGGAGTGAGTGTGACCTTTATTGTAAGTTGGCCAAGTGTATATCTTGACACCGGAAATGTAACTTTGTACCCCCCTCCCCCATCTTATCACTAACGTTGGTATTACACCCACTCTGTCTCGCATGCCTCATGATGACCTACTCAAGTCTATTTGTTTATCTACAATATTTTCCCATCCCCTCTCTCAGCATTTACTTGCCTCTACAGTCAATCTGACTAACCCTGGATGCTTCAAGCTGCGTTCTTTACAGTGATCCCTTCTTTTAATGAAATTGTTCCATTAATATCTAGTACTATCAAGGAGAGTGGGCACGCAAACGGAGTATTTTACAGAAAACAGGAGGCTTAAAAGCCAATATTATCATATATACAGAATACAGTCGGGTACGCCCTGGAGTAGTAGAACAGACAACCAAATAATCAGGACTGACATGGCTGGTGCTGTTTTCTAGCGGAACGAAGTCTGAGAACACCCAGCAGAGAGAGGAAAGGAAAAGACGTCATACTGAGCTGAGAGTCAGAGCCATAAAGACTGTCCGTCTGTTGACTGATGCCCCAGCTGTGTCTCGGAAGCAACACGCTATTTTGCTCCCACGCCTTAGCTTGGCTGTTCTGGTGGTGCTTGTAAATATGTCAGTCAACAAAGTACCCAAGAAAACTACTTTCTCCAAGCTGACGACTGTACTCTGCATGGTAAGCCACATTAGCCAGTAAATGAGTAGCTACCGAGAGTGAATGCTTAAGTAGCAAAAGTTTTTAAATAACAGCATCCTTTAGACTGGTTAGGTGACCTACACAACCTTTTGCCCTTCATTCGATTCAATTGCTCTTCATTTATCTAACCGATCTATTAACTGAAGTAAATTAAACATCACATGGCATATCAAATATGTTTAACGTGGTTTCATGTGTGTGTGTGTGTGTGTGTGTGTGTGTGTGTGTGTATTTTACTTAATTGGTTTGATTCTTGTATTCAGCTGCACTGTAATACATTTTTTTCATCACTCATATTATTTCTGATCCTTTACTTCTTTCCTGCACTTCGTCATTCTGTGTCTGATCATGATGCTGATATATATATTACTATTTGAGGTTATCATTAACTTGAGATTATTTTATTGTATATAGCTGTCATCCCGAATTCTGTGTTTAACAACAGATACGTTCTTATGCAGAGAAATAAAAATTGAGCTAGTACTGAACCCGAGTGTGTTCTGCATATTCATAGGCTAGTCATAAAACTGATTCCGCTTTATATTCACTTATTTATTCCATTGTCATTAAGAACTACCTACGAGATGCAGTAGCACTAGATTAATTACATACTACATTAGCTAAACCTTTCACTAGTGCATTTGTAAAATGAAGAGTTGTAAACAATGCAGACGCTTCTTGAACAAAACTGCAGTCATTTGTTCAGACAAGTCATTATTCATTGTAATAATTATTAACGAATTAAGCAAGTATTCCTTAATTAGAAGCTGATATTACAATGTGCAAGAATATCCTCTTCTCAGTCTAAAGCTAAATATACGATTACATACTTATCTGAAGTGATGTAATACCTGCTAGATTTTAAGTTGCCATTCATTTCATACGTAGAAGATCTGCTAGTTCATTTAATTTGTCAAACTACTAAGAAATTTAAATTTGTGTGTTTTGAATTTACATTCATTTCATGTCATTTTCATTTATCCACGTGATCTTCTGTATGTTTTAGGTTAGCAGAGCACAGGTTTCTGCCAGCTGGTAGGTCTCATTTAAATATTTCACTGCACATAGCCTGTAGTGTAGCACACAACACATCGTCTTGCTCACACGACGTAGGGCTGACGGAGGTATGACGGGAGCTATCAATGGTTAGAGCAGAGTGGGGTGTTAGGGGATGTTGAAACTTCCTGACAGATTAAAACTGTGTGCTGGGCCGATACTCGAACTCGAGACCTTTGCGGACCTCACGGGCAAATACTCTATCATCTGAGCTACCCAAGCACGACTCACGACCCCTCCTCACAGCTTCATTCTGCCAGTACCCCATCTCCTACCTAGGCCCCGAGGTCGAGTCTCGGTCCGGCAGACAGTTTTGATCTGCCAGAAAGTTTCATATCAGCGCACACTCCGCTGCAGAGTGAAAATCCCATTCCTTGTACGTTCATTGTACCTGATATTAAAATTTCTTGCAGTCATGCCATTGCATGCACAACAACAACTATTACACGTTAATTCATTTATTCCTGAACTGTCGTATGTATCCTTCACTTTTGCTACAGCATTTATTTTCTTTTGTATTGTTTTGTAGGTTATATTAGTTTTCATCTTTCTAATACTCTGTGTGTTTTGATTATGGTATGTTACGGTACGCACTTGGTGTCAGTGTTAAGCGATGGGTTTTCTGGTGTGAGTGTGCACTGTGTGTTGTTGTTATGTTAGTGCAGAGTGGCGCAGATAAAAGAACCCGGCCTGTCCTTTGAATGCGAATGCAATATTTCGAGTACAGAAAAGAGTAAACAGGTACAACAATGCACAGTTTTTTGAAATAATCTATTGTTAGCGTTCTTCTGTCAGCATTTCAGTTTCTTTCATCAGTGAAGTTAGACATTTCTCCTTGTGGTCTGCAAAATGACTTCCTCGATAGAAGAAAGAATTGCAATGATGGAAGCGCATGTAAAAACATGTTCGATTAAGGAAAATCGTGAAATTTTCAGGGTCAAATATACGGATAGAGGACTACCAGCAAAGAAAGCAATACAGAGCTGAATAAAAATTGGTGCACCTACTGATCTGTGCAAAATGTAAAACGACAAAGAATTCCTTCAGTTCGCATCTCAGAAGTTACTACAGACATTCCGAGCCCACAGAAGTCTACACGTGAACTGTCCGAGAAGGCACATGCAAAGTAAGAGTACAGCGGATGTTGAAAAGTCTTAATTTGAAGCCATATTGTGTGACGGTTGTGCAGTAATTACGGGAGGATGACAGTAAGAAACGTGTAGATTACTGCACGTGGGTTTTGAATAACATCAACGATGGTTTGTTAGAGCCTTTCCATTACATCACGAGTGATGAAACCATGTTTCATCTTTCCAGTCATGTGAGTTCACAGAACACGGGGTACTGGGCAAAGGAGAACCGTAACATTGTGTGTCAGCAACCACTCCATGATAAAACGTCAACATTCAGTGCGATGTAGCAGGAACGCTCATCCATTCATCCTCCCCCCTCCCCCCCCCCCCTTAGACCGATATTTTTTGACATTACCCTCAACACGATGACATATTCGACAATTTTTGATAAAGTTTGTTCTCAACCCATTGAATACGAAAGACAATACTGTTCTTCCAGCAAGACGGGGCATCATGCCACATGTCAGGGTATCACTGAAACGAGTGCATGATGTACTGACGGAGGACCGAACTGTCAGCAAACATTCATGGCCACCACGCTCGCCGGATCTAACAATATGTGATTTCCTTCTGTGAGGATACTTGAAGAGCAAGGTCTATGAAACAAATCCATACACAATACAGGAACTGGAAGACAGCATCAGCCGTGAAGTTGCCGCTATCGATATCCGAACTTCCCGCTGGGTGTACCTAAATGTGTTTAGACGTACACAACTGTGTGTTGATATTGCAGGGGTCCCTTTCATCATCTTCTGTAAATGTATTTTTCACTGTAAATAAATGGTACGTCCATTTCAGCTCTTCCTTTTTGTAATTTTATTGCATTTCCTTTGTATTTATATGGGCTGCGTTTATCTACGCCACTCTGTGTATCTGAATTGTTTTTAATTTGGTATCTTTTGTTTGTATTTTCATTTTCATTTTGTTATTTAGATTGTTTACCGTATCCTGCTATGTTCACTGTTTTTCGCTATGTTGATGGTCATGTTTAGTTCTTCTTGGCAGTTATTTTTGGTCAGAGGTGTTCTGCACTGTCTTTATTCGATATATCTGATAGCTTCCATTTTTTCTGAATTTGAGTGGTTTGATTTCTGGCGTATTATCACTTCTACGGCAGTTTCTTTTCTGCAAATGTTTCCGCTACGCCTGTTGTTAGATTTTGTGATTTTGGGGCTGCGGTAGTGTATTGTTTTTCTGTATTTCCATAGTGAAGCGACTGGCTGTAGTGTATGTTACTTATCTGCCTATGTAAACATTTGTGGTTAATATGTGAGGTATATGATACTATATACAAGTCTGTGCCTGTATAAGACATTGTAAAGGGTGGGTCTAGGACACAAAGAGACATTGTAGAGGAAAGGAAATACAGTACTAAGCTAACTACAGCAAATGTTGAAAACGACCACCATTCATCTCGTCACTTTTGGGCCCTGGTCAGCAAGTTGCTGAAGGCGGATCGAAGGTAGACTGCTAGATTGCTGTAGTCTCATTCTAAATGTTCTGCTGCAGTTCTTGAAGACTATGAGGGTTGTTGCAATACGCCTTAGACTTGAGGGCTCCCCATACGCACACTTGCAGTTCAGGTGACCTGGGTGGCCAGTTAGGACCGCGATCAGACTGACCTCTGCAAACACCTCTGTCTGGCGAGAAGATTGTGTAAATGTGCTCCATGCATAGGCGGTTGCTCCAGCCTGTTGGAAGCAACTATAGGTCTTCTCGTTCTCCGTTAATACTGCCACAAATGGTATCCACTCGTCCGGGTTACTTTTACTTTCCCCACCTTGTATTTTTTGTGTCACTTATTTCTGTAAAAATTCTATTGTCAGTGTAAATCATTGGGATATTTGCTGGTGCATATGAGTTTGGTCTTCCGAGTGGGTAGCCTTCCTTTTGCAAATAGAATGAATTATTAAAATGAAACTGGTTTTGCTCGGTGATTACTTTTATGATTTGTGTGAGGTATTCTGTGATTGTGTTTGAAATAACTGGGTATATTTTAATTTGTTCCTTTACGACGTTAATTGTGTAATCTAATTGAACTGAAGTTTACATGTTACATGTCTTACACATCAAAGGATATGAGTTTTCCAGTTGATGGAATGTGTGTATCTTGAGTTTTTTATACCTCTGCTTTTATCTACTTTGAAATGTTCAGTGAAGAATTTGTGTCTGAGTTTTCCTATTTAATATATGGGAGCACTGTTGAAACTGATGACTGGTCTCATGGGAACATTGTCTTCAATTATGTTGCACTGTCTTATGAGCACTTGTTGCTGTACTTTATTGCACAATTTTTTTTCTGTGTTTTTGTATGTTTTTGATAATAAGACATTATTGCTGGTAAAAGAATCAATAATGGGAATAGTTCAGTCAGTCATCCTTCAATCCCTAGTGATGGAAAGTAGCATTATGAAATTGGTAGTGTTGTGAATAAATTAATCTGCAGTGGCAAGTTTGAACATCTCTTTTATCACTAATTATTCTCAGGCTGAAACCATCATCACTAGCGTACCTTTTCAGGATGGATACATTTATGAAGTAAATAACCAACTAAATTGAATTCTACATCTGATACTCTGAATGGCACCTCTCCACTCTCTAGCTGGTTACTGTTACAACTTTGAACTGAATTTCATTCATCTTCATAAACTCTCATGGATGCTGTTTTCACAATGGGCCTAATACTTATTATTGCCGATTTGGGTTTATAATGCATTTAAATGTCAATGTGGCATCTTTTTATGATTACTGTGACTTTCCCCGAGTTTTCGCTTTGCAAACTGTTAACGTTTTCGAACATTATATTCATGTCGTCACTAGGACAAAAGATCTGTTGGAGGTCAGTAGCTACCTCGTCACAAGGATATTTTTATTAACTGAAATAATTTTACAAAGATGAAGCGGACAGAAATGCTGTGGAGGCGTGTTCGGTTGACCTGAATCATTGAGGCGACTGCTCACAATAAGCAGAAGATCGTATTTCGAATCCAACTTTCTCACAAATTTTCGTTGGTGACGACTGATTCATTACACTGCAGGTGTGACCTGTCTACATTGTTATTCCTAGCGTTGCATCTTCATTGCCTACATCACCATTGATCCACTAAGTCTACTTCATTGAAGCAAATTCGGTTGACGATTGGATTTATCTCACCGTCTCAAACCCCTATGTATTTAATGTTATGTCCGATTCCAGTGATTCTCGACTGTGGAGTATTCAAGAGTTATCAGTTACTTCACCTTTTTATCTATATTACACTACATTGTCTACGTTGAAAGCTAGCTTTGTATACTTTCACCGTAAGTTATGACTTAGTAGGTCTTCCTGCATTTGGCAGTAGTTTTACGTTCATGGATTCATTCTGCAAACACGTAGTAGAAGCACCAGGAAATCTGTCCAGTGGATGACGTACGAGTAGTGAGTTGTATGATGATCGTCATGTTTAGCTTACATATGAGCTACTCCAATAGCCTCTGTTCTGTCAACAAAATGAGTATGCAGAACGTATCTTTCACAATGAATCGGAGTGTACGGTTCTGAGACGTCCAGATAGAGTAAAACTGTGAGTCGAACTGGCTCTTGAACGTGGGACTTTGCCTTTTGTGGGTAATGTTCTTACTCAGGCGGCTGTCCAGCACGAGTCACAACCCACAGCTTCACTTCTGCCAGTTCCTCTCTCCTATTTCCCAAGAGTATGGTATCGCACAGTACAGCGCAAAGTGCTACGCTTAGTAAGTACGCTTAGTAAGTGGGGCGAAGAACGTCGACGTTGTACTCTGAATCGAAAGAAAGTACACGCTCAAAAAGCCAAATGGCCCTGCGATTCGATGTCACGGTGTCTTGGGGCCCATAATAGCTTTTAGCAGTGTCAGGCACTACCCATTAGACGACAACGATGTGAAACCTATATCGTTATCCATGCTATCATATTCACTATATGCCGGTACCTTCTTCATGGTATCGCTTCTTTTGGTATAAATGAATTTTCTGCAGTAAGCAGCAAGATTAAAAAATGACTCACATGAATCAGAATACAGTGATTAGAGCTTTTTATTACCTTTAAGCTTCCTTGTATATACAATAAAACTGAGTTACTATGGTTGCGAAGTAAATATGTGGGGTCGACAGGAGCGATATTCGCAGAACATGTGTGGGCATTTTCCAGCTGCTTGGCCGCCGCACCGGTTGTCGATTGTTGGGAGTGGAAACCAATACACCTTTTTATCTGGAGGCGGAAATTCTGGGTCGTCTTCAGTTACCTGCAAGAAAACGGCCGAAGATGTATCTGAACTGTGTAGGTCCAGTAAGGATAAATACTTCTAGTACACCATAGAACCACTAATTCTTTGCGTAAACGCATTAAAAGGAGGATGTCAAAAGAAATAAGCATCCAATATGCTTCTCATTTCTCACGAGAAAGTCAGAATTGAGAAATGTTTTGGATGTCCTGTAAATATTGTGACCAACAAAGTTAGTGAAATCTGTTTGCAAAAGGTTTACGACAAATATATCAGAGGCTTGTCCAAGAGGCAATATACAAACGGCGTAAACCGGATTATGCCGATCGTGTTGCGCCCTTATGCGGCCCTGATGCAAATGATAATTATTCCTCCTACTGCATTCGTAAACGACAAGTACATGGCGTACTGTCTGGTGGTGAAAAGCATGGAGTCAAAAACGTAATCTAAATATTTGCTTCCATAAAATATTTAGCCTCGCAATACTGAATAAGGCATGACGGATAAATATGAAAACTATTGGACCACCGATCTGACATCTGTCGCCTGTAAACTTGTCATCACATTGTACTACTCAGTAAGAGAAAGAAAAACTAAAGAAAGATTAGCTGAAGGAGAATTCGTTTCAGGACATGAAAGGTGCGATAGAAGCATTTCTTAATTTTCACTGAGCACCGGAAGTGAGAACAAGGACAAAGTCTGGACACGAACTAGCGAAAGCCTTGAAAAACGCACTGAGATGACGTAAGTCACGGGCTACCTCCTAGTATCGTGTCGGACCTCCTTTTGCCCAGCATAATGCAGCAACTCAACGTCACACGGGCTCAACAAGTCGTTGGAAGTCCCCTGCAGAAATATTGAGCCATGCCGCCACTACAGCCCTCCATAATTGCGAAAGTGTTGCGGCGCAGGATTTTGTGCACCGTAAATGTTCGATGGGATTCATGATGGGCGATGTGCGTGGCCGAACCATTCTCTCGAATGTTTTCAAATCAAACCCGAAGAACTGTGGCCCACTGACACGGCGGTTTGTCATCCACAAAAATTCCTTCATTGTTTTGGAACATGAAGTCCATGAATGGCTGCAAATAATCTCCATGTAGCTGAACATAACAATTTCCAGTCAATGACTGGTTCAGTTGGACCAGAGGACTCAGTCCATTCCATGTAAACAGAACCAAGAACATTATAGAGCCACCACCAGCTCGCACAGTGCCTCGTTGATAACCTGGGTCTATGGTTTCGTGGGGTCTGCGCCACACTTATACGCTTGTACCATATCAGCAGCTGCTACCAACTGAAATCAGGATTGATCTCACCCGTCCACGGTGTTCCAGTCGTCTCGGGTCCAACCAACATGGTCACGAGCCGAGAAGAGGCGCTGCAAGCGATGTGCTGTTAGAAATGGCACTCGCGTACGCCGTCTGCTGCCATAGCCCATTAACGCCAGATTTCACGGCACTGATTTAACGGATACGTTCGTCGAAAGTCCTGTATTGATTTCTACGGTTATTTCGCGCTGTGTTGTTTCTCTGTTATGACTGACAACTCTACGCGCAAAAACAGAACTCTCAGTCGTTAAGGGAAGACCGTCGGCCACTGCGTTGTCCGTGGTGAGAAGTAGTATCTGAAATTTGGTACTCTTGGCACACTTTTGATACTGTGGATTTCAGAATATTAAATTCCGTAACGATTTCCGTAATGGTGTATCCCATGCGTCTAGCTCCAACTGCCATTTCGCGTTTAAAGTCTGTTAATGCTAGTCGTCCGGTCATTACCACATCGGAAACCTTTCCACATGAATCACACGAGTACAAATGACAAATCTGTCAATGCGCTGCCCTTTTGTGCCTTGCATATGCGATACTACCGCCATCTGTATGTGTACATATCGTTATCCCATGACTTCTGTTACCTCAGTGTATAGGATAAAATAATACGTACTGAGTCCTCGAATGAAGGGTGAGATGAAGAAAACGTGTGAATAATCTGCGACACCTGATTTACTGCTGAATTAAAATACTATGTGACTAGCATATCTGAGGATTCGTAGGGCTGGGTTGGTGTTAGAACGGAGAGCGAAGGCCTATTGAATTCCAATCATAGTTCTGAAACGCCTAGGGCAATTCAACTTTCTTCGACTTACTATCCGGAAAGAAATTCTGTAGAAGTAAGAGACGCCCAGAACCCTTAGGGTTTGGCTAGGGCGTCAAGCGGGTGACGTGTAAAAGTGATGGAAAACCAAGTAGACGCCGTTTCAAAACCGTTCATTCGATTTGACAAGACTATATATTCTATTTGAATGAGTATAGAAACTTCTCTCTTAGACATTGAAACTAAAATATTACCTTTGCATTAGTTGTAAGTTCCCGGTTCGTGCACTTGTCGACACCGATTTTCTCGGTTCAGATACCTTGCTCGCTCGTTCGTTGCTCAATGTGGATATAATCGAAATGGCGATAACGCAGCAACAAAAAGCGTTTTATGGGCCCCATCTTCTCAGAGAAGTGTGCTGTACTTTCGTCGATCGTACAGCCCTGGATCTTCTAACACACAAGGCAGTCGAAGATGGCAGCAATAGTTTCCAACCATTGGTTGTTTATGAGAGGAGGAGTCCGTAAGTTGCTCCCGTGTGTTCGTTCAAAACGAAGAGCGCATTCAACAGAATCTTGCACGTGGTTCCCAGAAGTCTACTGCTTAGGCCAGCCGAGATCTAGCAACTCCTCGTCTGTCCTTTTGATGTCTTTTGCAGTGACGTTCATATTTCAAACAATACAGGATTCGGTGTCTACTGTACCTTAATGATGTTGGTAAACAACTACGAGCAAAATTTTGTAAATTCATTTTGGATGTGAAGATGGAATGTAATAACACTCCTTTCACTTTCGATATTCTGTCACGGGACTACATTCCACTTTAGTAGTAAGAATAAGGGGAACGCAGCAGCCTCGTGGTGAAGTCTAGCAAGAGCCACAGATTCCAAAGCTTCGTGTGTTCTGTGCCGTTTCCCGATAAAATATGTACGAGTCGTTCTTTATTTTGCGACAGATACTGTTAAAGGAATCAAGCATCTTGTTTTTCCCATAATTCGGAGAATACACCGAAGGTTCAATTTTTCGATGCGATGGATCACGACCTTTCTGCCACCTGTTCTGTAAGTGGATCACGACCTTTCTGCCACCTGTTCTGAAAGTGTATTTCTCAGCTGTCAGCTGCCTCAGCCACAACAGGCGTACGGATCGCCAAGGTCACCTGATCTCACGGTGTGCCATTTTTTTTTCTTTTTGTGTGTGGGTTTATGAAAGATTTCGTCTATGTGCCTCCCCTTCCGGCGACTTTGGGCGAACTGCGACTTCACGTGGCAGCAGCGGTGAATACATTAATTACAGACATGCTGCACAAAAGAATGAGATCAGTCTATCGTCTGGATGTTTGTTGTGCGTCCGGTGGAGAGCACACTAAATATTTGTGAAATATGAAGGAAAACTTCCATCCTAAACGTAAATGTAAAAAGCGCATCAACACTTGATATTCATCCATGTTATACGCCCCTGTAACAAAATCTTTGATAGTAAAAACACTGTAATCATGTGCTTAAGAAAAAAGTTTCCTTTTTTTAGGTCAGTGATATAGTCTTGTGAAATCAGATGAATCTTGAATTGACATTAATGTTACATCAACCATTTTTGGGGTCACTGGGGTGATTGGTCACACTTTTGATGGAAACTGGCTGGTAAAAGTAGGGTTGGGGGTGGGATGTAGGGCGGTAACAGTGTATATACAGCTGCATATACGCGAGCGTGCTGAATAGTAATGCCTCCGAGTTTCTTATATGAAAACTCTTAAAACTTTTTTTTAAAAAAAACAAGAGTTAATAAAATTTTAAATCGTCATTCTTTATGTCTACATACATTTATTTCTTAGCAAAGTCATCCAGGCGGCGAACTCATTTCTCTCAACGAGAGGCCAGTTTGCTGGTACCTCCGCTGTAGAATGTTTCACTCTCTGCTTGCACCGCTATGTCGCTATCAAAGTGAAGTCCTCGAGACTGTTCTTTAAGTTCTGGAAACAGAAGAAAATCAGGCGGGGCCAAGTCGGGACAGCGTGGACGTTGATCGATGACAGCGAACCCAAAGCGTCAGATTGTTGCAGATGTCGCAGCGTTCGTGTTTGTGGTCTGGCATTCTGTTGCTGAGTCTTAGTTACGTTACACACGGCCATGTTACACGCTACACTTCGATGCCCTCCAACAGAAGAGTGCTGCTAATACTTGGATATGAAGAATGAAGATTTTGATGTTATTAACGTTGTTTTATGTAAAGACCTTTAAGAGTTTTCACACAAAAATTTCGGAGGCATTACCTTACAGTTCGTCGTCGTAATTAAGTTTTCTGTAAAAATTAATGTTACATGAATTTGTAAGTGACTTTTAGTTATCATTTCTATCTAAATCTACATTTTTATACTATATAAACAGAATAAGTTTGTTTTACATTATAATCAATTTAGTTCCTTCTCTTGTCTAACATTGGGATGAATAAGTAAGCTGGTTATCAGCTAGTACTAAATAAAATACGTAGACCTACCTCTACCGCAACGTCGTCCTTTCCTATCTCTTCACCCCTCTCAATGGCGTTCAGAATATCATTGGCAAGTTTCAGGAAAATTTTCAAGATGCACTTTTTATTTTTGTCCATAACTTCTGGAAAGCGGTTCGCCACGACGTCTACAAAAGTTTCTCTTATATCCTGCAACTGAACACAAAAAGTTACCGATACTCTCATCTAATATTAAATCCTCTTGACAATAATTCTTCAGCAACGATGGATTCCATCAAACGTAACACTCCAGTCTAAGGTAAAATACAGAATGTATCAGAACACTTTTACAAGCTCATGTCAAAACAAGAAAAATTTCATAGAAACAAGTACAAAGATCCACAACACTTAGTTATTAACTAACAAAATTTTGCGAAACATTTTAATTAAAATATCACAAATAACGTTCAAGATCTCATCTGCTTCCTTCTTCATACACCTGCAATATATTTCCATGTTTTCCGATAACCGTCTGAAGTCAAACTGTACTTAAACCCAAGATTTGACCACGCAGTGCTTTAATGTGCATGGCCCTATTGGGGGTGATTTGCCTTTGCGTTGGTCCTTTCTTTGTACTTGTTTAACAATTCAGTAATATGGGGATGTAAAGTTTAATGTGGACTGCAAACCTCAGTGCAGTTTTGCATTTAACGCATTAACAAAGAACTGTCAGAAGTGAGAAAAGTGATAAGCGCGAGAAAAAATTCTAAAACATACAAAAGGACCGAGTCCAAAACCTTCGAATTTGCAGTCGGTCACTTTCTCAATCAGTGACTACACAACTGTTCTTAACAACTTTTGGCCGGTAAATCGTGGTGCTCCACCGACAGGGGTAGCTCAGTGGTTAGCACACTGGACTGGCATTCGGGGGTACGACGGTTCAAACACGCGTGTCGCCATCCTGATTACGTTTTCCGTGATTTCCCTAAATCGCTTCAGGCAAATGCCGAGATGGTTCCATTGAAAGGGCACGGCCGACTTCCTTCCCCATCCTTCACTAATCCGATGGGGCCGAAGACCTCACAGTTTGGTCCCCTCCCCCAAACGAACCAGCACACGCATCGGCAGAAATCCGTACTAAACAAGCCACATCCACGGCAATGTTATTCCGTTTTTTTTTTTTTTTTTTTTTTTTGGGGGGGGGGGGATACCCGCTCGTACAATAAACGTTAAAAGAAATATTACAGAGCAAAATCAAAAATATGAAATAAATACAAGAAAAATTTAAAAATACTAAAAAATAGTAATAGGTACATTTTCTTCAGTGACATGGAACCATTGACATTTATGGGCTAGTAGCATGTAATGCTTGTAAAACTGTGACTAGTTATACAGCTACAGTACAAGAAATTGTCAGCAATTGTAGTTACGAATTTCTATCAAAAAGGCCACAGCCGTCGGCACACGAGCTGGTTGACGTTACTTAGTGCTCTCAATTCTACAGCAGCGTTTGTCGGATTTATTTGGCTTGCAAACCATACAGTTTGTTCACAAAAATGGACACACCTAAAATTTCTACGTTGGCTCTATTAAAACCAACATTTCCTTTCTTGACCACACGCTAGTCAAGTTGTTCTGTCTGTGGTACAAATAAATATAAACTTTAAAATCCCTGAACAGGTAGTAAGACAAAAATTAAAGATACATGTCCACTCAGGGAAGACGTCAGCTTATAAAAGTTCACCAAATCAAACAAACTCACTCCTGACAGAGACCGCACTTACGTTTACATAACATGAAATGTTACAAAAATTATTTCTATTAGTTTTATATGAAACTCCAACAACCGTTTAGAAATCGGGAAAGTGAAACATACAACTTGGGTAGAGCAGGACGCAAACCCTCATCCGTCTGAACACCTGCGGCTCGTTTTAGTAAGGCCTATGTTAAAGACAAGGTGTGCGGTAAAAACGCCAAAACCACTGCTGGGCAGAAAACTGCCATTCAGGAAGTCTTCGACAACATCGATATTCCGACACTTCAGCGGCTCATGCAGGATTTCGTTATTCGTCTGCGCCACATCATCGCCAACGTTGCAGGCATATCGAACATGTCATAGCCTAAATCTGAATATCCGTGTTGACGTTTAAATGTTGAATACGGTTGTGTACGCCGTGCTTTGTAACTAATTTACGTTTTTTTTTTCGTATACTTTAATAATTGTCACCTGTGAGGATACTGTTGCAGGTGCAACGAAATAAGCATGCCAAATTTTAAAAAATGCGTAGTTCTCAAGATTGACAAAGGTCGAATTTGAGTGCTGATTTCAACATGAGAGGCTTTTAATAATTTCCACAACGAAAGTCTGTCTAGAAATGTTGCAGAAAATCCAAAGATATTCTGATGATAAGTAAAGTACACCAGCGGCAAGGCGCAATAAACACCTTCACTGAGCGACAGTGATGGTGATGTTACCAACAACAGTGCCACTAAAGCACCTTCGTGAAAGATGACGAAGTAAATATCCAGAATTCGAATCAAGAACTGCTGTTAACATGAGTAACTTAAAAGTAGATATCCTCGGTGTAGAGAAGCAACTCAAATCACTTAATAAAGGCAAGTGTTCTGGTCCAGACTCTATATCAAACAGATTCCTTTCAGAGTATGGTGATATAATAGCTCCATACCTAGCAATCATATACAACCGCTCACTCACTCGGAAGATCTGTACCTGTGTTGTTGTGGTCTTCAGTCCAGAGACTGGTCTGATGCAGCTCTCCATGCTACTCTATCCTGTGCAAGCTTCTTCATCTCCCTGTACCTACTGCAACCTACATCCTTCTGAATCTGCTTAGCGTATTCACCTCCTGGCCTCCCTATACGATTTTTACCCTCCACACCGCCCTCCAGTACTAAATTGGTGATCCCTTGATGCCTCAGAACATGTCCTATCAACCGATCCCTTCTTCTAGTCAAGTTGTGCCACAAACTTCTCTTCTCCCCAATTCTATTCAATACCTCCTCATTAGTTATGTGGTCTATCCGTATAATCTTCAGCATTCTTCTGTAGCACCACATTTCGAAAGCTTCTATTCTCTTCTTGTCTAAAATATTTATGGTCCATGTTTCACTTCCATACATGGTTCAAATGGCTCTGAGCACTATGGGACAACATCTGAGGTCATCAGTCCCTTAGACCTAACTAACCTAAGGACATCACACACATCCATGCCCGAGGCAGGATTCGAACCTGCGACCATAGCGGTCGCGTGGCTCAAGACGGAAGCGCCTAGAACCGCTCGGCCACAGGGGTCGTCTTCCATGCATGGGTACACTCCACGCAACAACTTTTAGAAACGACTGCTTGACATATAAATCTATACTTGATGTTAACAAATTTCTCTTCTTCAGAAATGCTTACCCTGCCATCGGCAGTCTGCATTTTATATTCTCCCTACTTCGACCACCATCAGTTATTTTGCTCCCCAAATAGCAAAATTCATCTACTGCTTTAAGTGTCTCATTTCTTAATCCAATTCCTTCAGAATCACCTAATTTAATTCGACTACATTCCATTATCCTCTTTTTGCTTTTGTTGATGTTCATCTTATATCCTTCTTTCAAGACTCTGTCCATTCCGTTCAACTGCTCTTCAGGTCCTGTGCTGTCTCTGACAGAATTACAATGTCATTGGGGAACCTCAAAGTTTTTATTTCTTCTCCATGGATTTTAATTCCTACACCAATTTTTTCTTTTGTTTCCTTTACTGCTTGCTCAATTTACAGATTGAATAACATCGGGGATAGGCTACAGCCCTGTCTCACTCCCTTCCCAACCACTGCTTCCCTTTCACGCCCCTCGACTCTTTATAACTGCCATCTGGTTTCTGTACAAAATGTAAATAGCCTTTCGCTCCCTGTATTTTGCCCCTGCCACCTTCAGAATTTGAAAGTCAACGTTGTCATAATCTTTCTCTAAGTCTACAAATCCTAGAAACGCAGGTTTGCCTTTCCTTAATCTATCTTCTACGATAAGTCGTAGGGTCAGTATTGCCTCACGTGTTCCAACATTTCTACGGAATCCAATCTGATCTTCCCCGAGGTCGGCTTCTACTTGTTTTTCTATTCGTCTGGAAAGAAATTAGCCGTCACTTATTAAACTGATAATTCGGTAATTTTCACATCTGTCAATACCTGCTTCCTTTGGGACTGGAATTATTATATTCTTCTTGAAGTCTGAGGGTATTTCGCCTGTATCATACATCTTGCTCACCAGATGGTAGAGTTTTGTCAGGGCTGGGTCTCCCAAGGCTATCAGTAGTTCTAATTGAATGTTGACTACTCCCGGGGACTTAGATCTTTCAGTGCTCTGTCAAACTCTTCACGCAGTATCGTATCTCCTATTTCATCTTCATCTACATGCTGTTCCATTTCCATAATATTGTGCTCAAGTACATCGTCCTTGTGTAGACCCTCTATATACTCCTTCTAACTTTCTGCTTTTCCTTTTTTGCTTAGAACTGGATTTCCATGTGAGCTCTTGATATTCATAAAAGTGGTTCTCTTTTCTCCAGAGGGCTCTTTAATTTTTCTGTAAGTGATATATGCCTCTACATCCTTAAATGTGTCCTCTAGCCATCCCTGCTTAGCCATTTTGCACTTCCTGTCGATCCCATTTTTGAGACTTTGTATTCCTTTTGGTCTGCTTCATTTACTGCATTTTTATGTTTTCTCCTTTCATCAATTAAATTGAATATTTCTTCAGTTACGCAAGGATTTCTACTATCCCTCGTCTTTTTACCTACTTGATTCTCTGCTGCCTTCACTATTTCATCTCTCAAAGCTACCCATTCTTCATCTACTATATTTATTTACCCCATTCTTGTCAATCATTCCCTAATGCTCTCCCTGAAACTCTCCACAACCTCTGGTTCTGTCAGTTTATCTGGGTCCCATCTCCTTAAATTGCTACCTTTTTGCAGTTTCTTCAGTTTTAATCTACAGTTCATAACCAGTGGATTGTGATCAGAGTCCATATCTGCCCCTGGAAATGTCTTACAATTTGAAACCTGTTTCCTAAATCTCTGTCTTACGATTATATAATCTATCTGAAACCTTCCAGTATCTCCACGCCTCTTCCATGTATACAACCTTCTTTCATGATTCTTGAACAGTGGATCTCAAACTGATTCCTTATTTCTGGATTTCCTGAAGGCCTTTCCTCACAGTCGGTTTCTATTCAAATTGTGTTCCTATGGGGTATCGTCTCAGTTATGTGATTGGATACCTGATTTCCTTCAGAAAAGTCACAATTCGTAGTAATTGACGGGAAGTCATCGAGCAAATCGAAGGTGACATTTGGCGTTCACCAAGGGAGTGTTACAGGCCCTCCGTTGCTCCTAATCCATATGAATTGTTTTGGAGACAAATTGAGCGGCCCTCTGAGAGTGTTTGCAGACGATTCTCTCATTTACCATGTAGTAATGTCATTAGAAGTTCAAAATCGATATTAAAATGATTTATACAAGGTATCTGTATAGTGCGAAAAACGGTAATTGACTCTAGATGTTGTAAAGTGTAAGGTCATCTACACGTTAAATTTCGGTTATACGATAAATCGCACAAATCTAAAAGCTGTCAATTCCACTAAATACCTATGGAAGGCGAACAAAAGACTGTGTTTTATTGATAGAAAAATTAGAAAATGCTATAAATCCACTAAAGAAACTGTTTACAGTACGCGTGTCCTTAAACTCTTCTAGAGTGTTGCTATGCGGTATGTAATCCTTGCCAGATAGGATTGACGGAGGATGGTGCAAAAGTACAAAGAAGGACAGCTCGTTTTGTACTGTCGCGAACTAGGGGAGAGAGTTTCATGGATATGATAGAACTCCAAACTTTCTCCTCGAAATGTGAAAATATTTCGTTGATGCCAACCTACATAGGGAGAAACGATCATCATAATAAAATAAGATAAATGTGGGCTCGCGCGGAGAGGTTTAACTGTTCGCTTTCCCGACCGCTGTTCGGGGGTAGACCGGTAAAGAAAAACAGGGTATATCAAAAAGAATTACCTGATCTCAAAACTAGATATTTATTGATAAAAACATACTAAAATCATGGAGTACATTGCAAAATATGTTTCAGCTACGCTATTACAAATGATCTGTGTGTCCACCAGCAGCAGCACGAACAACATCTAGGCGATAGCTAAATTCGTCATAAACTTAACACAATGTATCTGCTTTTACAGAAGTTATGGCTGCTGTTATTCTGCTCTTCACTTCTTCTATGTCACGAGGTAAACCGGAGTGAACACATTTTCCTTCACATATCCCCACAAGTAAATATCGCATGGGGTCATTTCTGGCGATCTTGGAGGCTAAGAATGCAGGGCAGAGTCTCGGGGTCCCAAGCGTCCAATCCAGCTTCGAGGCAGTGTGTCGTTGAGAAACAGACATACGTTGTTGTGTCAGTATGGTGGAGCTCCATCCTGTTGGTAAATGAGGTCATAGGAGTCGTCCTCATGTTGTGGAAAAACCCAATTCTGTAACATTTGAAGATAGCTTATTCCAGCGAGTGTGTTTTCTTCAAGAAAGATGAACGTACACTTTTCTACGAGAAATGGCAGAAACAACGTTCACTTTAGGTGAGTCTCTTTTGTGCTTAATAATGTCATGAGGGTTCCGGACTCCCCATATGCGCACGTTAAATCGCTTTACTTTATCGCTAACATGAAATGTTGCTTCATCACTGAAAATTAGCCATGGTAAAAATGCATCGTTTTTCATATCCTCTAGCAGAGTATTGCTGAAGTCAACCCATTTCCTTTTATCATCAACCCGAAGAACTTGCACTAGTTGTAATCTGTATTGTTTATAGTCCAAACGACGCGTTAACACTCGCCACACAGCCATATGTGGCATTGCCATATCTCTGCTTGCGTGGCGAGTAGTCTTCCTTGGACTCAGTTGAAAAGTTTGCCGAATTCTTTGCACAATGCCATAAGAAGTGCGATGTCGACCTGGACTTTGCATAAGCATCCTGTCTCTTCAAATTGGCGAATCCAACGACGAATGTTTTCGTTTGCACGTGGATCAATGCCAAAATGGTCACGAAAAGCATGCTTGGCCGAAATCACTGACTCACTCTTTGCGAACTGGAGCACACAAGATGCCTTTTGCTGAATGGACGCTATCTTACTTCTGACTGACTGCAAATTGAGAAGACGCATTGACTGGCATCTAACACCGACTTTATGAAACTCAAGGCCACGTCCACTGAAACAACAGTCAGTTCTTTGCCAGCACGTTCCATGTTTCGTTATTATTACCGTCCAATCAGGTCATTCTTTTTCAAACATCTTGTAGAGTGAAAGTGGTTCGATGAACCCTCTGTCATGCACTAGAGCGTGAACTGCAGAGTGTGTGTGAATTCCAAAGGGACAAAACTGCTCAGGTCATCGGTCCCTAGATTTACACACTACTTAAACGAACTTAAACTAACTTATGCTAAGAACAGCACACACACCCATGCGCGAGGGAGGACTCGATTCTCCGGCGGGAGAGGCCGCGCAATCCATGACATGGAGCCTCAAACTACGCGGCCACTCCGCGCTGCAATTGCAGAGTAGTCGTGTAGATGTAGAAGTAGGTGACGTGCAGTCCGTCTTTCATTTGAGTTGTTCAGTGTGTCAACCAAGTCGCGAGAATGAGCACTGAGGAGAACCAACAATTTTGTCGGCGTGTTTCGGGATCTAATATCAAGCGAAACGGCTGAATACCACATATAAAATTAATATCCTCTCTGGACTTGTACGTTGTAAAACAGCAGAGAATCAGACATATATGTGTGCAGTACATGCCACATAAGCTTATGTTTAGCATCTCCTCCTAAGACCCTGGATCAATTTCAGTCAAACTTGGTACAAATATTAATTACTATCAGGAAAGAAAATATACTCTACGAGTAAAATCCACTAACTTCTCATTGGGTGTCAAGGTGGGGTTATACCGAGACTGACGCCAGAGAAAGGAACAGGAGATGGTCAGAGATAGAGTGGGTGAGGAGATGGACAAACTGGGAGGGGGGAGGAAGAGGAGGACAAAAGATGGCGGAGGAAGGAGGAGGTGACACAGAGAGGGAGACGGAAATGTAAAGAGGAGGTGGATGGAGAGAGAGGGAAGGAAGATACGTACATAGAGAGGAGGAGGAGGAGGTTCAAATGGCTCTGAGCACTATGGGACTTAACATCTATGGTCATCAGTCCCCTAGAACTTAGAACCACTTAAACCTAACTAACCTAAGGACAGCACACAACACCCAGCCATCACGAGGCAGAGAAAATCCCTGATCCCGCCGGGAATCGAACCCGGGAACCCGGGCGTGGGAAGCGAGAACGCTACCGCACGACCACGAGATGCGGGCGGAGGATGAGGTGGCCAGAGAAGGGGGGAGGAAGAGATGGGCAGACAGAGGAGGAAAGAGCAGATGAGCTAATAGAAGACTGGAATAAATAAATGCCCGAGCAACGCCGAGTTTTTCAGCTGGTCTATTCTAATAAATAAAGGGGAAATATTAGCAAACTTGCGAAAATCTGTAGACCTATTTGCTTTAAATGAAGAACAATGGACAAGTTTACAGTTAAATCTTTCTCGCAGCTGGGTTTTAAGAACGCTCGTTTAAATAAAACTTGTAAGGACACATGATGGAATGACTAAATCTGCTAAGTAATTTTAATTAGAAGTTCCAAGGTCGTATAATTTTAGTCTCCGATTGACACTGAGACTGACACAGCGCACGTAACATTCCAATTTAATGTCGATGAACCGTAAAAACGGCTTCCTTGTCATCCAGGCTTTCTTATTGCACTTGGGTTAACTCAAAATTTGTACAACTTTATTTAGACACATAAGTTTCCCACGACCGTCTCATTGTAAGAATAGAACGTAAAATTTGAAGAACATTACTCAGGAACTTCTCTAGATTGATATTTTATATGCTTTATTATAGTGTCGAGGTCATAGTTAAAAAGTGGGCAAAGTCGGGCCGTAGAGTGGAAATTTGCGTCCTGACACAGTTACCAGGAATACCACAGATTGAGTCGTGTATCCAATTCCTATACATATTTTGCAATTCCAGTGCGTTGGCGGGTTCGTTAGTTTGTAATAAATTGAAGATTAACACTGTGGTCCGCCGACCACTTCAATTGTTATCTTCATTAATTACTATCTCACCGCTGTAGATCTGAATGGGAAAACTTTTTGTTTTCATTCATTTGTGGACTTAGAATTTTGACCTGCTGCTTTGGTTCTATAGCCAAGTGGTGTTACGTTTATGATAACCAATTTTTATGCGACAGCACATGTATTCTGCTCAACAAAATAAGATACTTTTCAGCTACGTTTTGTTAATGTTTTTGTTAGTTATCGCTGTCTTACTTACGGTAATGTATCACTGTATTAGTATATAATAATTAAGTTAGAGATACACTATATGATGAACATACGTTCATGTGACTAAAGTATCTATATTCAGTTAGACTACCGCTCAAAAATTTTCCATCACTTACCACATCAATGGAATATTTTGTCATATGCCCCTTCTGATAATAAAACAAATTTACCCATATAAGCACTAAGCGCCTCTATCACATACCTGACTGGTTGTTCACGTAGAGGGGTGCTGATGCCTGTCCGCAACAACACTGACGTGCCTTTTCTAAGACGGTTGCATTGGAATAAGCCTCATTCCTTCAACCATCTGTGTAGCAATCAGTTCACATTACTTTACAGTACCAGGTGTGCATCTACAATTATGTTTGTATTCCTAATGAGGTTCATACCATATTATCTCCTAATGGGACGGAAGCAGGAGATTGGATTTGAAAAATATGCCGTAACTGTAACTCTGTACCAGGGAGGCAATTCTAGAAAGACAATACCAACAAAAGTTGGATTAGCCCCATCTACAGTGATGTACACATTGCAATTGATCAAGAAAACTGGTGCTAATGCAAGTGTTTTGCCACCTGGAAGTCCCCGAGAAAGAGCATAGTGGGAAGATGAGGTCATTTCTGGACAGAACAAACATCAGAGGATTAGTACTGCACGTGAAATTCGCGAGGAAGTAAATAGTATTCAAGCAGCTTCAATCTCTATCTCAGCAGTGCAAAGCCATCTTCGTGAACAATGTTTCAAGGGCTGCATAGCCGCCAAAAACATTTATTACGCAAAGAACATAAGGAAAATATTGAAACGGGCTCATTAACATAAATGCTGGTGAGCGCAGCATTGGTCCATGGTGTTATTCGCGGCAGCAGTGGTCCAAGATATTAGTCATGGACGAATCTAAGTTTTAAGTATTTGGAAGCCTCGTCGATTGTTTTTGTTCGTCGACTTCGTGGAGAACAAATGAAGAGTCACAACGTGACGCCAACGGTGAAGCATGGTGGAGGGTCACTGAGAATAAAAGGAACATTAAAGAAGGAAAGATGTCACTGTATGCTGATCAACAATGCAGCTCCATCTGGCAGGAGACTTGTTGGTCTTGGATTTGTACTACAGCAGGACAACAATCCAAAACATGCTTTTAAATTATGCAGAGGATATGTCTATAGAAAAGAGAAATATGGGGAACGGAAGAATATGATTTGGCCAAGTTAATCACCTGATTTAAATCCAACTGAACTCTTATTGGATGAACTTGACAGGGAGGTCATAAAAGTGAGGCTGTCTAATGTTATGATTTATGGAATAATTTACAGACGTGTTGGACTGTAATGTTTGCAAAAACATTACAAAATCTCTTCTCCATAATGCCAAGAATTTGTGCTTTTCCTCTGAGGGCAAAAGGTTGTACTTTGAAGAGGATAAAATCTAAACCTTATTCTATTGGACTTGACGATAGAGAGACAAAACACTTATTTTGTTGGTCTATTTAGTTTGTACGATGAGTTTGTACATTAAAACAAATGCATAGTTTTTGTCATGGGCAATAGAAAACTTTTGACGAGTAATGTATACATGTTTTACTTTATGAAGTTATTATACCACATTTCTGTGTTTGTCTGACAATGTCTCCCTCACGCGAGGTGTGTGGGAGGGTACACAGGTGTTACCGTACCTCTCACTCACTTCCAGCCCTCAGCAGGCTAAGATAATCGGAGTCTCTAACCACTGGAGCCAGTGCATGATACACTGTACTAAACTGTGAGGCTGTCAGATGAGAATGTGTACAACTGGCACAAAGCCAAGAATCCAGATCCTCATCATCTCTCCTCGCAGTCATCCGCTTCGTTGCTAGTTCACCCCAATCTACAGCCCCGTGTGGACATGGTTCTCCTCTCAGTAGGATTTGGAAAACTGCTAGTAAAACCATCAGAGACGAATTAGTACTATTAGCCAGGGTCAAGCAAAGAGACACAGCTAAGAATGACGGAAATCCTAGAAGGCGATCGCTGGTGATTCAGAATGCACGTTTGGAGTGTTCGCTCAGGTACTATTCAGAAATGGGTGATCGAATGCCTAGTCTTCTTTCGTTAATGGGACTCGCGAACCCTGCCGCGCGACGCCTGTACCTCAGATACTGTTCAGGGCGGTGACAGATATTCTTCCTCAGCGAATTGAGTGACAAACCTTGAGGTGGTCGATATGAAGGTGGAAGCGCGGCGGCATCTCGCCCAGTGCCAGGCTGAGGTAGTTGTCCAGCAGCAGGCCGCAGCTCCAGTAGCGTGGGAACGCCCGGTTGGGCGCCTCGTCCTTGCAGCGGAATTCTGGGTGCGCCTCCTCCAGCCTGCGGCACCAGATAACACACGCTCAGTCATTACGAAACCTGCCCGAGTATAGCATTTTTCTGTGATTTTACTTTTCACTTCTCTGTTGTGATCGAAGCAAACTCATTGATTTTTGTCACTGAAGTCAAGTTTAGCAGCCGTGTCGTATTCTGTCGGAGAGAGAGCTAAATCTGACAGTCTGCTTTCATCTACACTCGACCTGACGTTTCTTCATTTTTCATTTTCTGAAACTGCTTTCACAAGATGCTGCTGCTACTCCAGTTGTCATGGATACTCGTATCGTCAAAGCTACGAGCGTCGGTCCGAAGGTAAGTTTCGTCATTGTTTTTGAAAGAGAGTGTGGTACATCAGTGACACAAACAAATGCCGTAAGAATTTACACCCTTTGCTGGTTCTTTAGCTGAAGGGGCATCAGTTGAGGAGCAATGAACCATGCGCCGAAGTAGAAAGAGTGGCTGCAGACTGGCGTTCCCCCAACGTTATGGGTGCCGAGAAACCTGACTTCGGATCACAAGAATCCAAGAATGGGAATCAACCTCTATCATTTGACGCGGTACGCATCACAGGCCATGAGACTTGGATGCACCACTTTACCCCATAATCCAAGGTCGCTTCAATAACATGGTAGCATCCCAGTTCACCAGCGAGGAGAAAATTCGAAGTGGCAGCCTTCGCAGGAAAGATTATGAGCACAGTGTTCTGGGACGCGAAAAGTGTGATTCTACTTGATTTCCTTCAGTAGGAGGCCATCAATGATGCTTGCTGCTGCGACACCCTCCCCAAACACAGATCTGGCATTCGATTTTAGGCCCTTGTGTGAAGGTGCTGTGCTCTTGGGCGACAGCGCAAAACCACACACAGCAAGGTTCACACAGGATGAGATTCATCATTTCGGATGGAAGAGAGAGGATCACCTGGCCTACAGGCCCGATCTTGCCCTGTTGGACTTTCTCCTGTTCCCTTGACTGAAAGCCGCGCCCTCGAATGTCACTTCGAAACCATAGCTGGTGCGGAGCAGGATGTGAGATAATTTCTTGCATCGCAGGCCACCGGAATTTACCAGAGTCGTTCTTCAAACTGACTGCACGCTATGACAAATGTCTCAATGTCAGTAGCGACTATGTCGAAAAATAGCGCAAGGCGTATAGTTCGCGATGCCATTTTGTAATGTGTTTTTTGGCGATAAAGTTTCCGTGTGAAAAACAATGACGAGAGCTACTTTCGGAACGTCTCTCGTATTTCGATGTTTGGATAATCATGTTTTAACCCATAATATGAAAGAGTAGCTTATTTGCTTCAGCAGCCTCTCGCCTACGTTTGAAACCTTGCAACACCATACCGAAGCACCATACCGAGCATGCTGTGCAGGCGGTAGCTATATGGACCAAGAACACTGTTGCCACACTGTTAGCGATAGATGTCTGTTCGGTAGAAGCCGTTTCTTTATCATGCTACTTCGACTGAATAACACCCTACGTTTACACTCGCAGGCTTCGTCTCATAGGCAGAAGCACCTACACGACGGGTACTAGAACTGACGTACCTCTTCTGCTTCTTTCTTAAACCGTTTACCTTCCTGGTTTTTTTTTCTGTTTTTGCTCCTCCTCTGTGCTTGTAGTCTCTGCAGCGGCCTACATCGCCACGATGTCGGTACAGCTATGCTCATTAGTCAAAAGACTAGTTTCATGCACCTCTCCTCGCTAATGCATTTGGTGCAAGGGTCTTCATCTCTGCTTTAAGACTACAGTCCACACCAGTTGCGATGCTTCAGGCACTCAAATGGGATTTCATGGAGAAAAGCCGATATTCTTTCCGAGGTACACCACTGAGAAAATTTGGAGCAGCGGCATTTGAATCTGTCTGCCGAACTATTCTAGTGCCACCTACGTACATTTCGCCTAAGTACAATGAAGATAAGACAGGAGAAATTGGGGCTCATATGGAGGCACATAGAAAGTGGCTTCTCCCTCCCTCTATCTTCGAGTGGAACAGGAAAGGAAATAACTAAAAGTTGCACAAGGTACCCTCCATCACTCACCATATTTTGGCTTCCAGGGTATATATGTAGACCCTTAAGTAGACAGTCCTTACACTTGTCATGCCTTGGTCTCCCTCTACAATTTTTGTTCTCCCAACTGCATTACCAAATTAATTATTCTTTGAAGCCAGCGGCTTAATTAGTTCTAATGATGCTGTTGCGGCGTAGTTAGGTTCAGTACTACTTCATCAGTTATCCGATATACCAACGTTATCTTCATCCCTTTTCTGCACTATGGTAGTTCAGAAGTTTCTGTGCTCTTCATGTCTGTACATTTTACTGTCCACATTTAATTATCATGGAACGCTACACTCCTGACAAATATTTTCAGAAAAGACATGCTAATACTTTCACTTATATGAGATGTTAACACGTTCCTCTTTTTCAGGAGGCTCCCTTGCTAATGCCACTCACCATCTTATATAGTCTTTACTTCTACCGTCGTCAGTCTTTTTGCTGCCCGGAAAGCAAATCTCACGTACTACCTCCAGATTTTCATTTCCTTACCTAACTGGATCACCATCATCTAACTTCATTCGATAACTCTCCATTTTTATTGATGTGCAACTATAATCCGCTCTTCCAAGTTATTATCTGTCTCTCACTGAGTTACAGTGTCGTCGGCGAAACTTTAAAAATCTTATGTCGTCTCACGTAAGTTTTATTCCATTTCCTAATTTCTGTTTAGTCTTCTTTAATGCTTTCTCTGCTGTAAAGGAATGGAACAAGCTGGATAGGCTACAACCCTGTCTCAGTACCTACTGAACTACTGCCCCCCTTACACTGCCCAACTCTTATACCTGCTGTCTGGTTAGTTTACTAATCGTTGCTAACTGTTGCTCCTTGTATTTTATGTGTAGTGCTTCGGAATTCTAAACAGTGTATTCCGTTCAAGATAATCAAAAGCTTTTCCTAGACGCAATTAAAAATAATAAGAATTATTATAACAATTTTAATAATAGTAAACCACAAAGTGATTACGTAGGCTTTCCCGGCGTAATAAGTCTTGAAAGTCTCTTCGGGTTTGCTGCCGGATCCTAAAATCAACTTGATCTGTACAAGTTTCACTATCTCCTCCCCGTAGAGGTACTTGATGTGATTACGTAGGCTTTTCATAGTTGCTGGTCGAGGAAACAAGCGAAACAACATCTAAAGATATTTGGCATATTTTAACTCAGTTATGTCTTACAGAATTACCTGCCCAGTTAATCCATCGCTAAGGAAGAAAGTATTTGTTGCATAAAAGCGAGCACTAAAAATAATATATAATGTTCACTCACAGTCATCTTGTAGGTACCTACTCCCGGAGTTAGACAATTTAACTCCACCTTTCAATTTAGATACACAAAATTCGTCATAAATAATCTTCAAAATGGTTCAAATGGCTCTGAGCACTATGGGACTTAACTGCTGAGGTCATCAGTCCCCTAGAACTTACCACTACTTAAACCTAACTAACCTAAGAACATCACACACATCCATGGCCGAGGCAGGATTCGCACCTGCGACCGTTACGGTCGTGCGGTTCCAGACTGTAGCGGCTAGAACCGCTCGGTCACCATTGCCGCCAAACAATCTTCTTCTCGATTTGAGCAGAATAGTGATTACTCGTTATCAAAGGTCCTTCTACTCCACAGAATTTATACAAAGGGTTGATTTTAGGATCCGTCAGCAAACCCCAAGAGACTTTCAAGAGTAAACCACGAAGCCTGAAAGTTATTTGTAAAGAGGGAAAGAAAATAGTAGATTTACTAAGAATAAAAACATGACAGAGTGGGACGAGGTACATGAAGCAAACCGAGGAAACAGCTCAAAAATAGAGACTGTGGAAATATTCAAGAAAAGATTGATACCGAGAACAATTCAGACAATAAAGAAAAGAAACATCAAAATCTGGACAGTGAAACGTACATTTGAAAAATCTCATCTTATGACAGTACGACAGAATAGATACTGCACACTGTTTTGCAGAACTTTCAGAAAATCTGAAAGAAGTATTTACTTAAATAAATACCGGGTGATCAAAAAGTCAGTATAAATTTGAAAACTTAATAAATTACGGAATAATGTAGATAGAGAGGTAAAAATTGACACAAATGCTTGGAATGACATGGGGTTTTATTAGAACCAAAAAACAAACAAAGTTCACAAAATGTCCGACGGATGGCGCTGGAGAGAAAAACTGTTACCGTGACGGGTGAGAGGTACGTCGATATGTTACAGAATTGCATCATCCCCAGCCTGGCTGATAAACACCTGCTGGAACGTACGATGTTTACGCAGGATGGAGCTCCACCCCATATTGCTAGACGCGTGAAAGATCTCTTGCGCGCGTCGTTTGGTGATGATCGTGTGCTCAGCCGCCACTTTCGTCATGCTTGGCCTCCCAGGTCCCCAGACCTCAGTCCGTGTGATTATTAGATTTGGGGTTACCTGAAGTCGCAAGTGTATCGTGATCGACCGACATCTCTAGGGATGCTGAAAGACAACATCCGACGCCAATGCCTCACCATAAGTCCCGACATGCTTTACAGTGCAGTTCACAACATTATTCCTCGACTACAGCTATTGTGGAAGAATGATGGTGGACATATTGAGCATGTCCTGTAAAGAACATCATCTTTGCTTTGTCTTACTTTGTTATGCTAATTATTGCTATTCTGATCAGATGAAGCGCCATCTGTCGGACATTTTTTGAACTTTTGTAATTTTTTGGTTCTAATAAAACCCTGTGTCATTCCAAGCATGTGTGTGAATTTGTACCTCTCTATCTACATTATTCCATGATTTATTCAGTTTTCAAATTTATACTGACTTTTTGATCACTCGGTACTTTATGCGCCGTTAGTGCTGCCACCTGTCGTTTGTGAGTCGTTATTCCACGCTGACGTCGAACATGGGCGGTAGTCACATTAATGTGACTGGAGTGTGTATAACTACATTCCAGCTGCAAATAACCTAACGCTCCCTGTTGGGTCACACACACAGACTGAAGTACTGACCGATGCGCCAAGTCGACGGCGATGGCGGAGCGCTGCTGGTGAACAAGACGCATGATGTCCTCGGTGGCTTGCAGCCAGTGCGCGGGCAGTTGCTTCAGTTTCGTCATACCGGTGGCCGCTGTGACGGCCGTGTGCACCGTGAGAAGGCCGTTGGCCAGGGCGCATCCCGCGTCTGTGGGCAGCGACGCGAACGGCGAAGTCTCCGCATCTCTGCACGCGCGGACAGGGCTGCAGACCGAGCAGACGCCGTGTGCTCAAAATGGCTCTAAGCACTATGGGACTTAACATCTGAGGTCATCAGTCCCCTTAACTTGGAACTACTTAAACCTAACTAACCTAAGGACATTGAGGCGTAGCGCCGTATACCGATCCTGCCTTGGAGGCGGTTAAGTGGGAGATGTGTTCAGATAGTGATGGGGAGCTCGTGAATGAGTCGTTCAAATGAAAGCTTCACTTCAGTGAAGTGTGAACTAACCACTCAATTTCAATGAACTGGTACTTCAAACTCTTCACACATAGCACACTCCACACTTTTTTCTAGTTCACTCACTCTCTTCCCCTTTCCCTCTCCCACTACATCGGCGCTACGTCACTCATCCTCCCTTCACTTCAGTCCTCCCTCTGCTGCCTGTCGACGAATCGCGCGGGGTTTGTGGGGTTCGATAGGTTTACGAGGGGTTGGTGTGGTGAGGGGCGAGGGGAAGGCAGCGTCAGCTGCTACGTGCAGTGCTGACATTACTCGTGACTATTTGTGCAGTTATACTTCGCGTCTACGGGTAGCCTACCGTTGGCAGCGCTTGCAGACAAATGAATATTAAAGATATAAACGAAGGGGCTGGCTGTGTGAGCACGCACAGCCAACATGAAAATAAAAGGTTTGTTAATAACACTGAAAGAGGGATTTTACCTGAAATCGTACCAATGACTACAGGTGACAGTTTACGTTTTGAATCTGGAGGGTTTATAAAGGCACATTTGCATGCCGAGCGTGAGTTTCCTCGGAAACGCGAAATATTAATTAAATAAATATTCAGTGACAAATAAATAAAGCCTATGGCACACAACTGCAGCGCTGTGTCGCTGATAAAACAAAAGCACAATTACGTTACTCTTATGTTTGATTAAGAAAGGAGAGAGCTCTGGTAGAAGTGGTGCGAGAAGCACGTATTTTATTCTATTGTCTGGCACACCGCCATATTTCATGTTATAGAAGAATACTGCGAGTTGCAACCAGACTAGGCACTCGATTCTGTAAAGAATTTATATTTATAAAAGTAAGTAGGATTATGAACTGTAGGCTTATTCATTGACTATATCTGATTTAACTAACTGTGTAACTTTTTTTATATTTATAAAATAGACAATCACCTCTGTACGACGTATTGGCATGGCTGGCAAATTATTGAAATAGTGAGATTTAGATTATGAGTCCGCACCTACCGCAGCAGTCTTTGGAAATGATTTATTTACGAAGTCCGATTATTTCAGTTTTATTTCACGGTCAACTACGAGTAACATTGCCTTTACGAGAAAGCCATTGTCAAGCGTCTGATACCGAATAATTAAACGTCCACGTTCCAGATAAGCAAAGATTTATTACAATTACAATCACAATCACCATCATACAGATAGAATAATTAATATTTAAATAATATTTTTTATTTTATTTATTTTATATTGGCGACCGTGACAGGACTTGTTATTTTGTCATTTGTTACATTGTTCTCTTTGTTTCATGTGAAAAATCAACTTTCTGGACCTGGACGTGAATGTATGAGAGATAACAAAAAATCTGAAGATATTTTCCAATTCTAAAATTTTGCGGGAAGACGCAATGAAACTTCCAGCAAAATAAGGTAAGACGCAGCATCTTTGCATTAGCAGGCTTGACCAGACGTATAACTCAGTGTATTAGCTTTTCAGTAGATTCTGTAGTGTTTCTTTCGTGCATAACAGTTTTCAGTGATAAATTTCATTCTCAGTACTTTTCCTTAAACAATAACGTATGCAACAATACCAGTACACGAGTGTACAATATGGCCGACTTCTGTACGATACGTAGTAACATGGACAGCAGCCATTACCAATAATCTCAAATTCAGTTTATATTTTTAAATTAACAGACAGCCATTGTTGCTACGAGCGATTCATGCTCAACTGCATTTTATTTTAAAATCAGTGTCAAATATTTTCTTGAAACATATATCACGTGTGGCATGGTAATAACTAGAAATCAATACGCAAAAATGGAACAGCAAAGACGTACTATTCAGACGCAATCCGACTCGGACGAGAGACAAATGTTAGAAAATGACTTTACGACAGCAACCGGTAGTGACGATTTATCAAACATTGACGCAAGTGTTGACGGAAATTTTGGCAATAGGCCGTCCACTACAAAAATTTCAAAGTCTCAGTCAGAGCCCATGTTGATGCATGACGTCACGTCTAATGACGCGACGGGGGCACAGACCTTGCAAACAGTAAACATTGCCGACATGTTACAAATGCTAATGAAACAAAACGCCGAAAACATGGCAACCTTACAGACACAAAATGACGCAATTAAATCTGACCTCATAGCACTCAAGACAGGTAATGACACTTTATGTAAACGTGTGGAACTTATACAGGCCACACTGACCAAACAGATGACTGAACTCAGTACTAAATTTTCCCAGCTTAATACGAGACAAGAAAAGACTACAACTGACGTAGCACTTTTACAGACACAAGTAAAAAACCTTAATGTCACGTGTGAAGTTCTTACTGAACAAATTCAAACATATCCTTCAGTACATGACAACCTTGAAAAACGAATTACTGACGTACAGAATAAATTTGACAATGTTGAACAACACCTGACTGACATCTTACAATCTGATGCCACAGCTCATTTTCAAAATATTAATAAAGAATTTCATGATTGGGTAGTGAACAAAGACAAACATTTTGATAGATGCTTACGTGAAAATTTACCAACAATTGTGCACGACTCCGTAGCGCAATACATTACTAATAACAAACAGCTGATCAGTGACGCAGTACAATCCGTCACTGCACCCATGAGACAATTCACCGATCGACCACAGTCTGAATGTAACGAAAATATCAGTCAAAATGCACAGTTCAGGAACCAATATACATTCGAGTATGACACACACATACCGCACACGACAAACACACAAGAACAAAACACACCACGACTACAACACATACCACGATGTGCAAACACAAACACAAGCTATTATCATGGTAAACCACAGCAACATTATCGTAATTACTCGCCAGCTGAACATACCAGTAATTACAGTGGAATAAATCCATATCACAATACGAAGGAAGAAGAAAGCTTAATGAAACACAGGCAATTTCAGATTTTTATCCCAGAGAAACGAACCATTCATCCGGTGATTTTTCTTAAATCCTTTAGTAACGCATTTCCACGCACTTGGAGTGACCGGAAAAAGATTTCATATATTGTCGGTTACATCCAAGGCGATGCAGCTGTCTGGGCATACAGTCAAGCTGACGTATGTACCACGTACAGTGAGTTTGAGCGTGCTTTTCTGAACAAATTCTGGTCGCAATCCGTCCAGGAGCGACTCAGAAGACAAATTTTAGAACCTGAAACTTTTAACAGTAAAAATGGCAACTTACGCAGATATTTTGAAAAATACTTGAACATGGGACACTTTTTAGACGAACCAGTCGCAACGCGTGATATACTCCGTGCGTTGAAGGCCAAATTGCCTTTCAACATTAAAGAAAAACTCCTACATATCCCGGATGACGATTCAGATTATTTTTTAACAGCCTTAGATTCGGTTGACATGTTACTTGAAGATCAGCGCTTCGCGCGGCAAAACAGCAGCCACAATGTTTACACTAGTGGTATGCAAAACATGCAGGCTTGCCAACTCAATTCTGGCGCGCCCACAGTTGGATACGCGGTACAGCAAAAACAGCAAACTCACATGCCGTTTCAATACGAAAATCAAAATCAACACGCGTATTCCAATACAAACAATAGTTACAACAGTAATAACACTTCATGCGGCAATCCATACAAAAGGCACCGCGGTAATAACTACAACGGTAATAACGGATACAAAGGCAACAACAAAAACACAAACAGAAATAGAAATAATAATAACTACGAGCCAAGACAGCATCAAGGTTGGACTCGTAACGATCAGTACTTCCATTCAAACTGTGCTTTACCACAGCAGCCACCAGGACAAAATTGGAGCATACCTTACGACCGACAGGTAAGTTATAATGCGCAACAGCAACAACAACCGCAAAAGTTTGGAGATCATAATAGGCAATATCCGAATGTGAATATAATAGAAATGACACCTGATGCACAACCTACATCTGTGTCAGTACCTAGTACAAATGCTAATCCAACAAACTAGAAACAGTCACTTCTATGCCCCAGGTCGTGGCTGAAGAATTCTTGCGGGGCGACTGCAATGTTAATCAGTTATTTGACACCACACTTGAACAACAGAATAATGATATGCCGAATAATTCTAAACAAAAATTACCTGTTTTATTTATAAGATACAACCACAATGAGAATATATCAGATGAACTTTTACAAGACAGTACACAATGTCATTCAAACACAAATGAAATTGTTTTAGCATCTACTACTGGTGTAGTAGGTGGGATTCCAACTACTATTATCCTAGATACAGGTGCAGCTGTGAGCGTTTTGTCTTTTAATTTCTATAAAAAGATGTGTGAATTGGAACCTGTGCCTGAGTTTCCTGCCCAAAACTGTAAAATAACTACTGCACTAGGTAATAAGTCATGTAGGGTTACGAAGCAAGTTTTTGTAAACATTAAAATAGGTAATGGAACCGTACAATGGCCATTCCTGGTTGTACAAAACCTTGTGACAAATTGCATATTAGGAATAGATATTATGAGCGAGAAGGACTCTATTATAGACTTCTCCAAAGGTAAATGTATTTTAAATGATAAAGGCAGTGTAGTTATTATTGATTTGGACAGGAGAACTCTAAAGCATGACAAACACTGTACAGGGTACAAGGTTCAGTTAGTACTTGACAATGACATTCAAGATATGCAAACACACTCATCTGACACAGAGCTAATGGACTTGAAAACATTGCTTGATCATAAGATAAGTGAAGCTACAGCTCTCAGTGTACATGAACGTATAAAACTACAGGAAGTGTTATCCAAATATTTACAAGTTTTTACCAAACGATTAGGTGTTATCAACACGTATGTATACAAGATTGAAGTTAAGCCTCACAAGATCTTCTACCACAAGACATATAACGTACCGTTATCTCAACGACCTGCTGTGTGGCAAGAATTAAAACAAATGTTAGACTGGAAGGTCATTGAACCATCCACCTCACCTTATTGTAGTCCTCTACTTGTTGTCAAAAAATCAAATGGAAGCATTAGGTTAGTGTTAGACACACGAGCAATTAATGAAATAATTTTACCGGTTCACACAAAACCCGAAAATTTAGAAGAGCAATTACAGAAATATCTAGATGCAAAATATTTTTCCACAATAGATCTCGCTAATTCGTTTTGGCAGGTGGGTATCACTCCTGATTCACGGAAATATACTGCATTTATGTTCGGGGGGCGAACCTATCAGTTTTGTGTTCTACCTTTCGGACTGAATGTCAGCTCTGGGGTATTCATTACAGCCCTGGATACCGTGCTTGGCAACGATTTAGTTGAGACAGTCACACACTATGTAGATGATATACTGATAGCTACACAGTCTTGGAAGGAACACGTTGACACACTTCAAAGAATTTTAGAAAAATTTGCACAAGCTGGAATCACAGCCAATCTTAGAAAATCAAAGTTTGGTTGCAGTGAGATAAAGTATTTAGGACATATCATTAATTCGCAGGGCATACGTCCGGATCCCAGTAAATTAGATGCTATCAGAAACTTTCCTAGCCCTCGTACTAAAAAGTAGTTAAAATCATTCCTTGGGCTATGTTCATTTTTCAGACGTTTTTTGCCACAACCACTTTTGAACAGTAAACATCTGCTAAATCTACTCAGAAAGAATCAAGTTTGGATCTGGTCGGAACAGTGCCAGAATGACTTTAATACAATTAAACATGCTTTAGTGGGTGCAAACTTATTGAGCCATCCAGATTTCAATTTAGACTTTTGTATGACTTGTGACGCTTCACGAACTGGCTTGGGATGTTGCTTATTTCAAGTTGTAAAGAATAAAGAAAAGGAACAGATAAGAATTATTGGGTTTGCAAGTCGTACTCTAACTGAATGTGAGCGTACATACTCCACTACTGAGTTAGAAACACTTTCCGTAGTATGGGCATTCAAGAAATTCAATTATTATTTATTTGGAAAACATACAGTAATTTACACCGATCACCAGGCCCTGACATTTTTGTTAACTTGTAAACTTGTACATCCTAGACTATCACGATGGGCAGTTACACTTCAGAACTACTCTTTTGAAATTAAGTACATAAAAGGTAAGGACAACACCATTGCAGACGCTTTGTCTAGACTTCCACAAGGTATGAATGATACCAACAGTGACTTAGAAAATATAAATGACTACAGGATTCTCTTAATGCAAGACAAGCAGTATCACCAATATTATATTGATATGTGCTGAAACATGGCTAAATTACAAAAATCTGACCCTCACTGGTATAAGATAATAACATTACTGGTAGAAAAACACAATCATCCTTTGACTAAGTATTACAAGTTACACAATGATGTGTTATTTTACCGCCGACATCCAAATGCTACTAACTGGTGTGTATGCATTCCCAAAGAGTCTGAACGTAATCTAATTTGGCATACACACTTAGTTTGGGGTCATTATGGGACGAAAAAGTGTTTGGCAAAGCTCAGCACATACTGTTATTTTAGCAATATGAGAAGAAAAATTTACAGGGAACTGAAAACATGTGTCATATGTCAAAAATCAAAACCTCAGAATTTATCCACAAAAACAGATTTACATTCTATTTTACCTAGTAAACCCCTGGAAATTCTGTGTACTGACATCAGTGGACCGCATCCAGCAAGCTCTGGAGGCGTCAAATATATCTTAGCTTTTTACGATATATTTTCTAAACATGTCAAACTTTATGCTTTAAAATCCGCCACTGCAAGTGCTATAATACGAAGATTCTCAAGTGATTACCTGACGCACGTGGGAAAACCTAAAGCAATTCTGTCAGATAATGCAGCATACTACTCTGGGTACAAATGGAGAAATTTCTTGAAGGACAATAACATTAAAAGTATATTTATTTCGAGGTTTAGTCCACAATGCAACGCGACTGAGAGACTTTTCCGAGAATTAAATCGATTCATGAGGACCTATATTTCATCAAAACATACTAATTGGGTGTCCTACCTAAGTCTTTTCGAAGACGTACACAATAACTTAAATATTTATGATACAAATTACACACCTAACGAGATCATGTTCAATTGCAAACAGAACGATCAGTGGATAGAACCATTACCTAAGTTGTCAGACAAGGAAATCACACCTGAACAAAAAATAAAAGAAGTATTGACTACGCTGACACATCACGCACAGATACGAAACAAACATCACAGAAACATAATAAAAAGAAAACAAAAATTCAAGGTAGGAATGCTTGTACTACTTCGTACTCATCATAAATCTATAGCACTCAAACGACGCAACGCTAAGTGGCGTCTGCTATATGAAGGACCTTATATAATTGTTAACATACCGCATCCTGGTGCGTATCTGTTACAACATCGTAGAACTAACAAAATTATTGGGCTATACGCACACCGAGATCTTAGAGCATTTCATGCTGAATAATGTCAAAGTCATACCCATCAAAATATTGCTAAGCAACTCGAAAAACACTGTTGTTACAACACAGATAATAAGTAGTGTAGAAATTTTCATTTCAGCGGTTCCAGAGTCGCAGTTGAAGGCAGAAGAACTCTTCATTCAGCGCGCGCCACCACCTGGAAGACGGAATATCAAAATAAAATTTATGATTACGTAGCAGTGAATGATATATTAATTTTTCACGGAACATTTGTTATTGTAGGTACCACTGACTTGGTATGACACCTGACGAACCGACAGACGTCATCTGTGAAGCGATCTTTTACTTTGAGAAATAGATTAGACGCACATCTCTCAACACGAAAAGCATCTATCAGTAGTCAAGGCCACACAGACACTCTACACACACGCAAAAAACGCGAGGAATCGAACATTTTCTCTCTCTTACTATTTTGAATATTTATTGAGTAGTGAAAACGCCTGGTCTTGCCTACTGATGTAATGAATGTTGTGTCTAACCTATCTTAATTTCAGATGACATCACGTGACACAATGTAATAACCTATAGCTATGTAATGATGATGCAAACATGTTTATGTGCAACTGTATTATGTTTATGCTAAGAAAATATGTGACGTGTGTATGTATAATTACTTTTTTTTTTTTTAACTGATGTATCATGTAACTGTTACTATGTAAAAATTTGAACAAAATGAGTGGCAAAAAGACATTGCATAGTGAACCTCTGTTCACGGACATTAACGAACATTACTAACTCTGCAACTATGCAGAAACCTATGTGAAAGAAACGGTTAATGCCATTCATTATGCAGCGTATCTATGTAAACGCGATGAATGATTTCTTTGATTAATAACTACGAACATTTAGGTGAGCTATATTCAGCAAAAAACTGAAAATGTGAAGGGCATAATTCGTGCATCGTCTAGTGACATTACTACAGTACCTAACTTCAAGATGTTAACTGGATTAAATGGACACAAAGTGCCTGTCCAGAAAACAACACGACGGGTGGAAGAATTTTGGTTGGAACTTCAGGGAATGAAATGTTCTCGAAATGTGACGGACACTCTTACCTGGACTGTCCAAGGATCGACGCCAGCTATGTGCCGTCCGAGGTTCTGCAACCAAGCTTCCACAGAATGTAAAAAAAAAAAAACGAACTGCACGTGGACCAATTACTCGACGGGTCACGTCTGATCTGTAATGAGCAATGCCTTTAGTCACAACGAACTGCATCACAATGACTATAATGGAAATGGGAAATGGACACGCTTATGTATTAATCACATTGTTATACAACGATGTTACTGTGATCAAAAAAACTTTACCACGACGATACTAACCTGTAAAAAAAAATTATTGTGCAGCAGATGAATATGAACTGTAATAACGACACGATGTGTATAGGTCAACGCACCTGAAACATACGGACATTTTTCTTTGAAGTATTTCAAAACAATACTATGTAACTAAGAACATTCAACAATCTAAGTTGTATTGTGTTATAACAAATATTGTAAATTTAAAACTAAGTTACCTGTCATAGAATGTAGTCTTCATATGTAATCTTGGTTGAATATTTTCTTTGTGCAACGACTGAGAAACGCGCGCACACGAACAATATGAACTGCAATACTGTGCCGCGTGATCTAACTGTACGATATAACGGCAGTGCCGGAGTCACACAGACGCTTCTGCGCATGCGCGCACTCTATCTGCCAACATAAGAACTTTTACGGCGCACCCGCGTCATTCAAATTTTGTATATAATGTGTATAATGTAAGTCATGTAAATAGTTGTAGATAACTTAGATTTTCTTGTGCCTTTAGGTGAATTGCTCGCCTGCAGGTGTGTCCTTTCGCCTCGCAATTCAGGGGGCAATATAAAGGCACATTTGCATGCCGAGCGTGAGTTTCCTCGGAAACGCGAAATATTAATTAAATAAATATTCAGTGACAAATAAATAAAGCCTATGGCACACAACTGCAGCGCTGTGTCGCTGATAAAACAAAAGCACAATTACGTTACTCTTATGTTTGATTAAGAAAGGAGAGAGCTCTGGTAGAAGTGGTGCGAGAAGCACGTATTTTATTCTATTGTCTGGCACACCGCCATATTTCATGTTATAGAAGAATACTGCGAGTTGCAACCAGACTAGGCACTCGATTCTGTAAAGAATTTATATTTATAAAAGTAAGTAGGATTATGAACTGTAGGCTTATTCATTGACTATATCTGATTTAACTAACTGTGTAACTTTTTTTATATTTATAAAATAGACAATCACCTCTGTACGACGTATTGGCATGGCTGGCAAATTATTGAAATAGTGAGATTTAGATTATGAGTCCGCACCTACCGCAGCAGTCTTTGGAAATGATTTATTTACGAAGTCCGATTATTTCAGTTTTATTTCACGGTCAACTACGAGTAACATTGCCTTTACGAGAAAGCCATTGTCAAGCGTCTGATACCGAATAATTAAACGTCCACGTTCCAGATAAGCAAATATTTATTACAATTACAATCACAATCACCATCATACAGATAGAATAATTAATATTTAAATAATATTTTTTATTTTATTTATTTTATAGGTTATTATTCTCAACAAAAATAAAATCTACAGGAAAACTTCTGAATAATTACTTAACGTAGGTATATAGACTGTGACAGTGGTAAACATACTCATTCTATTTTGGATTAAATCCTACAAGGAACATAAGCCGGCCGAAGTGGCCGTGCGGTTAAAGGCGCTGCACTCTGGAACCGCAAGACCGCTACGGTCGCAGGTTCGAATCCTGCCTCGGGCATGGCTGTTTGTGATGTCCTTAGGTTAGTTAGGTTTAACTAGTTCTAGGTTCTAGGGGACTAATGACCTCAGCAGTTGAGTCCCATAGTGCTCAGAACCATTACAACAAGGAACATAAAATTGGACTGCACTTCGTTGGTAGCCCTATTTTTCAGTTCATGAATACAACAAATAATATTTTATTTGGCAGATAAAGACTTTTTTGGACGCTTCATGAGAAAATTTCGTGCAAGATTAAATGTAATACCTTCTTTATATGTGACAGGCTTCTCTGTTTATCTTTCCTTTGTCCCATTCGACCATGCTCGAAATTAACTCAGACGCTGTAAGAGCGTAAAACGTTGCGTGCACGTTACTGCATAGTTCGGCCATCTGTTGGTAAAATTATGAAGTATTACGAAGCTTCATTGTACGAGCGAGGCGAAGCGAGCGTAGCAGCGGCTGAACGGCGAACTAGGCAACTTCGACAGGCTTCCGTACTTCACGAATGAACTACTTCATTTGAACGCTTCACGGCAAAGAGTGAAATGAATGAAGTAGTTCACTGGAATGAACGAGTTCGACCCATCTCTAGTCTCAGAGCTAGAAAGTGACAGATCGTGACGCGAGACTGGACGCGCACGTAGTTTATGTATCAGCCGATAGAGGACAATATTGGATAGGGGAACTGTGATTTTAGTTTCGATTGTGCCCACTAGAGTGCACTACAGTAATAGAATGTTTTTCATAAACTGTTCTAGTATTCTCATAAAGTGTTATTATGTCTTTTTGTGTATGTAAAATGTTATAAATGTGTTTTAGCAGTATGAATGATGCGTTAGTGCGGTTTAAGGTTAATATGAAGATAATTGTTTAACGAGTTATGTAGTGGGATTTAGTGTGGGGACATTTCGAAGAAGTATGGATGTGGACAAAGGGGATTTTTGTAGAATAGATTTTTAAAGTAAGTTTATGATAAAGGGAAAGTTAATTCAGGTACAAATAACAATAGTACATAACTTTATGCATAAGCAAAACTTCAGCATATTAGAAAATTACGTCGGTAAAATGTGCAGTCGTTAGGTTTACTATTTTGCGATTCGTTATTGATGAAAAGCGCGGATTGACGCGGGAGAATGTTGTTTTGCTATTGGCTGTTGAGTAAACTGACCAGTGGTAAAGCAATATTCTTCGCGCGCCTTTCTCTGCTGGTAAAGAAGACTTTGAGTATTTTAGAAAGAGTGGGAGCCTTGCCATGAAACAGTTCGGACGTGTGTAGTAGTAGTTCCTATGGAAATGATAAGTTGCCGGATCTAGCACTGTTTCATACATCAAAAGTGTGGTAAAGTGACGGCATAATTATTCCGATGGGCGTGTAGAAATTTTGGAATTTTTAAGTGAATTTTGTGACGAGAAAAGACATATATTCCGCGTGGCGTATTGAGCAGGTCGCTGGCTAAAAACTGTGACTGCATTTGGTACCGTCAGACTTAATATTTGGCGAGCATTCTCAATCAAAAACAATCAGTATTTTTGTAGCTATTACGTTTTCTGGAAATTCAACACCATAAACTTGCTAACGTGAGTGAAAGGGATTGTGCGTGACTGTGTTAAGACTAGCACGGGCTTGGCAGTGATATTTGTTTACCTAAGTTTCAGAATATATTAATTGAGGACAAAGTTACCAACCTTTCATTTGTGTGAAAACTTTCTCCCGAAATGTAGATTAGTGACTTAAATTGCAGCCTGGTTCACGTCGAAGTACAGTAGGTTTCACTCGGCTTTCCTACTGATGATCTGCTGAGATAATGTTCACAGGTAGGTGCAGGTCCGTCGTAAAGGGACGGAAAGAACCGCGCCGCCGCATCACACACATCCAAGTACGAGGCAGGATTCGAACCTGCTACTGTAGCAGCAGCGCGGTGACGGACTGAAGCGCCTAGAACTGCTCGGCCACAACGGCCGGCACGCCGTGTGCACAACTGCCTCCAGTTATATGGACTACACAAAATGTACTTTTTTCATCGTACCATAGCAGTTGGTACACTAAGGTGCCGTAAGTCATGGGATACCTACTAATATCGTGTGGGATCTCCTTTTACCCAGTGTAGTGCAGCAAATCGACGTGGCATGGAAACAAGAAGTAGCTGAAAGTCCCGTGTAGAAATATTGAGCCATGCTGCCTCTACAGCCGTCCATAATTGCGAAAATGTTACCGGTATACGATTTTGTTCACGAACTGACATCTCCATTATATCCCGTAAATGTACTATGAGATTCACGCCGGGCAATCTGTATCGTCCAATCATTCACTTGAACTCTCCAGAATGTTGTTCAAACCAATCGCGAACAACTTTCGCCCAGTAACATGACGCATTGTCACCCATAAAAATTCCATCGTTGTTTGCGAACATGAAGTCCATGAATTGCTGTGAACAGCCTCCAGGTAGCTGAACACAACTATTTCCAGTCGATGATCGGTTTAGTTGAACCAGAGCACCCAGTCCACAACATTATGGATCTACCACCAGCTCGTACGCTACTTTGTTGACAGCTTGGGTCCATGGACTCATGGGGTCTGCGCCCCGCTCTGACCCTACCATCAGCTCTTAGCAACTGAAATCAGGACTCCTCTGACCAGGCTACGATTTTCCAGTCGTCTAGGGTCCAATCGATATGGTCACTAGCCCAGGAGAGGTGCTGCAGGCGATGTCGTATTTTTAGCAAAGGTACTCAAATGGCGGTAGTCTACTGCCATATCCCATTAACGCCAAATTTCGCAGCTCTGTCCCAATGCATACGTTTGTCGTACGTCCTACATTTTTTGTGAGGTTATTTCACGCTGTGTTGCTTGTCTGCTGGTACTGACAACTCTAGGCAAACACCGCTGCTCTCGGTCGTTAAGTGAAGGATGTCGGCCACTGCGTTGTCCATGGTGAGAGGTAATGCCTGAAACTTGGTATTCTCGGCCCACTCTTGACACCGTGAATCTGAGAGTACTGAATTCCGTAACGATTTCCGAAATGAAATCTTCCATACCGTTACGTCTAGATCCAACTACCATTCCGCATTCAAAGTCTGTTAATTCCCGTCGTGCGGCTATAATCATGCCGGAAACCTTTTCACATGAATCACTTTGAGTACAAATGACAGCTCCTGCCATTTTATACCTTCTATATGCGATAATAGTGCCATCTGTATATGTGCATATCGTTATCCCATGACTTTGTCACTTCAGTGTATCTTGCGATCTTCCTCAGGCGTTTGAGTGCGCGGATCGCAACAGAGAAACTTAAGTTCTATTGAACTATGAGTTTACAAACAACTGGTTTGAATCATACCTAACAAACAGAATGAAGCACTTCGTGCTGATTAATTCAGACACTGTTGGAAAGAGAGAAAATATTTGTGTCTGGAGGGACAACAAGAATGCAATGGAATCCCCACAGGGGTCAATTTTGGGCCTATTTCTAATCTTTACATACATGAATAACGTTGCATTTAACCTCATCTAGTAGACGTGGTACGTTTCATAGATGATATTAGAGTTAAAATAAACACCATTAGAGAGAAAGCAGCAAAAGAAATCACGAATGATATGTTTCAAAGTATTGTTAAGTGGTTCTCTAAAAGTAGACTCTCACCATATTTCGAGGAAACCACTATATCCAGTTCTGTATAATAATACAGGTGATGTAGTGTATGAACAGGAGTCAGTAAGCAGGGTAGAGTGGTCCACGTTTTTGGTTGTTCACATTGATGAAAACTTGAAACGGAGAAAGCATATTACAGACGTGCATAAGGAATTAAGTACAACTGCTTTTGCTCTTTACATAGTTGCTAGTCTTGGAAATAAGCGAAACGACATCTAAAGATATTCGGCATATTTTAACTCAGTAATGTCTTACAGAATTACTTGCCCGGTTAATTCATAGGTAAGGAATAGAGTATTTGTTGCATAAAAGCAAGCAATAAAAATAATATGTAATGTTCACTCACAGTCATCTTGTAGGTACCTACTCCAGTAGTTAGACGTTTTAACTCCACCTTTCAATTTACATACAGAAAATTCGTCTTAAACTATCTTCGTCTCAATTTGAGAAGAATAGTGATTACTCGTTATCAAAGCTCCTTCTATTCCACAGAATTTATACAAAGGGCGTCCAAAAAAGTTCGCACAGTCGTCTCTATTTTTTTTTATTTTTTGCAGGAGGAGAATGAAATTTTCTGTGAACATACTTGGAAGATTTAGCTGTAAATTGATGTATAAAAGTATTTTCTTTTATTTATAGGTGAGCCATAATGGATCGTGAAGCAGATGTCAGGTTGCGACAACAGTCGGTGGTAGAGTTCCTCTTCAAGACCGGCGATGACTCTGCCACATCAATTCACAGGAAGTTGCTCCCTATTTATGGGGAGGACACAGTGGATCGCAGCAGTATCCAGCGGTGGTTGCAGAGGTTTAAAGAAGGTTATGTCTCTCTACTGGACAATCCACGATGCAGTAGACCATCGACAGCAGTAAGTGAAGTGAATAAGGAGACTATTGATCAAATCATCCAAAATGAGAGATGTGTGACGACACGACAGCTTGCTGAAATAACTCGTTTGCCATTGGGTAGTGTGGTATCACTGGTACAGTCACTGGAGTACAGAAAAATCTGTGCACATTAGGCTCCTAGATTACTGACAAAAGAAATGAAAACGAATGATGAATGTGTGCGAGGGTCTCATGAAAACCTTTACTGAAGAGTGGAAACAGTGTTTTGACGGCTTCATTACCCAGGATGAAACATGGTTCTTTTTGTCCGAACTTAAGAGCAAAACCCAATCCATGGAGTGGCGTCATCCGGGTTCCACTCGGAAGAAGAAACCAAGACTTTGACGAACTGCAGGCCGAAAGGTGATGGCCTCCTTCTGGGATTATTGTGGTGTCATTTTCATTAACTTTTTGGAACCTGGCTCCACAATTAACCGGGGCCGTTCCTATTTGTCATTGTACGAGCTGCGAAATGTCATCAAGACCCACAGACCACAGCTTCAGGGTCAGCTCATCAGACTACACCATGACAATGTCAAACCCCATACAGTCATTATGACGGAGGAGAAAATCAGGAAAATGAGCTGGAAAATTGTTCCTCATTCTCCCTACAGTTCGGACTTGGCTCCGTCTGATTTTTATCTCTTTGGTCGTCTGAAGGGCCACCTGCGCTGTTAAACATTTGCTAGTGAGATAGACATTATTTCCTGTGTTAAGCGATGGCGTAAAAGTCAATCCCCAGAAGTTTACCAGAGTGCATTTACATCATGGAAAGAACGTTGGGCCAGATGCGTCACAGCAGATGGAGGCTACATTGAGTAGCCTCAATGAATAGCTAAATGTTCCAAGTATGTTCACAAAAAATTTCATTCTTCTCCTGCAAAAAATAAAAAAAATTGAGACGACTGTGCAAACCTTTTTGAACGCCCTTTGTATTTAAAAACACGTAGCCTGCAAACAAGTAAAAATAAAAAAAAGTTTTTAAGTGTAGTTGCATGAGTACTACAGAAAAATAACATGTTTATTAACGTTTAAAGTAATTCTGCAAAGTGAATCGTTCCATATCATTTCGATAAAAAAAAATCGTTCAAATTTTCTATGGCACTTGTAACTAACAAATCAAGTTCGGCCCTAATGTAAATAAACACTGGCTCAGCGATTAGTTGTTGGCCGCTGTGCATATGTGCAACTCGAAATTTATCCAGTTTATGTTTCGGTATCTCGTCGTTATTCTTCCACGAATTATAAACTGAGGCTCACCAATGAATTCCAAGCTCTCAGTGTTTTATTGCTAATCGGCGTGCTAAATGTTTAACCCATGTACACTGCTAAGCATTTAAACTTCGTACAATACTATGAATACGGATTTGCAAAAAATATTAAATTGCCATCATGTTTACTACGGGTTTGGATATGCAGGATCCACATAAACAGTGAGAAAAGCTCGTAAATATGTTACAGGATAGGTTGTGTTGAGAAATAATTGTTAACAATAAAATTAGATAATTGGCGCCGTTTCCGAATTAATTTGCATTGAAGTCAGGCCGTCGCGCGCAGAAATTCTATCGGTTCAACAGACACACACAACTAGAGTCAGTTGTTCTCACAGCATAGATGATAGCGCAGGGGACTGCACAGCCTTTTGCTCGGTTTCAATCATTACTACAGCCCCGTTTTTGTATAGCTCTCATGTTAGGTTTTAGGGAATATACGTTCGGCGACACCGTCTCTGTCGGGTCTCTTGAATTTGCGCGCGCAACGACCTGACTGGCTAACTTCAATGCTAATTAACTCGGAAACGGAACAGCGTATTGAATTTTTTTGTTATGAATTGTTTCTCAGCACAACCTGCCCTGCAAGACTCTTACAAGCTTTCCAGACTGCTTATGACGACCCTGCATAACTGATAGCATTTCAGCGCAACTGGTCAAAGTAGATGGCAGCAACGCCATCTCAATTCTGTACATAGGGAAAAACTGCTCAGCTGATTTTTGCTTCAGAAATAGCGTTCGGATGTAGGCTGATTGTCAAACGACCGTGTTATGCCTCGTGTCTGAAGGAGAAATGACTTCCAGCACCCACCGTCATACAGCAGGTCGTGCCCTCTCGTCAGTCAAGTTCATCGTTCCGCAGGTTGCTGCTCGCGTTGGTCAGGATCCCACGACTGTGACTGTGATGAGTTCAGGAGACCATTCTCAAGGCCTTACAGGATCTCTATGGTCCCTCCCAATTAGCGTCCAGAGAGGACAGATGTACTTTTTGCTGGAGTTACGAAATGTGCTTCTGTGTAGTGAGACAGGTATCCACACGGATAATGCGACGACGTCTGGAGCACCATAGACTGTCGGCGTAGTGTGACGCTGCGAGTTGTGCGCCCAATGCCAACGCTAGTGACAGGAATGGCAACACTTCACCTTTACCGACCAGTGTCGGTTTTACGTACAGCATCAGCCTGGACTTATCCATGTGGGGAGGCTCCGAGGAGACGAACGTTGCTAGACCATATTTGTCATCACTACAAGTATCCAGCACCTGACGTGATAGTATGAAATGCCATTGGATACCTCTGGTCCACACGGCCAGCAATTTGGACAGCCGCTTTTATTTCTGACGTGCTAAGGTTTGTATCCTATCTTCTGGGTTCCTGTGACATTATCTCTCAAGAAGATAATACAAAAGCGCTTGTTACAGTACCGGGCTTACCTGCCTCAGTATGGACCGTGTTCAATGGTTGCTCTGGCTAGTATGCTCTCCAGATCTCCTATCCATTGAAAACATTTGCTCACGAGTTATCTAATGAATGACACGCTACCATTCGCAGCCGTTTCCAGTGATGATCTCTGCTGCAGAGTTGAGGCACCAGTAACTACCATCCCAACTCAGACCAACTCAGTGCCTGACTGTGCTAGAGTCACTGTTGCTACCAAAGGTGGGAGCTCTGTGTACTGAATTTCGCGCATTGTATATCCCAAGCCAGTTAGGGATTTAATCATGTAACCTTCCTATTACCCTGTATACGCACAATGAGTAAAATTTCAATATTTGTTATTCTTCTTCGTGCTTATCGTTTAACGGTCAAATTCAAAATGGTTCAAATGGCTCTGAGTATTATGGGACTCAACATCATAGGTCATAAGTCCCCTAGAACTTAGAGCTACTTAAACCTAACTAACCTAAGGACATCACACACACCCATGCCCGAGGCAGGATTCGAACCTGCGACCGTAGCAGTCCCGCGGTTCGTTTAACGGTCAACAGAGTAGTTCTAGGGCGTGGGGTCTGGGACGAACGTGCGAAAGCAGCAGGAATCTGCTACAAGCTAGCATCAGGTATGTGCTATATTTAACATAACTGTTAAAACAACAGGAATCGCCACTGTGGCCAAGTGGTCAACGCGACTTACACTCACGCTGGATACCTGGGTATGATTACCGGGCTGCCAGAGATTTTTCCTTGACGAGAGGACGGGACTGGAATGCCCTCAGCCTCGTCAGGTCAATTGAGGGGCCACTAGATCGAATAGTAGCAGCTCTGCGGTCTGGAAAACCCGTAAAACGGCCAGAAGAGTGTCGCGCTGACGACCTGCACGTCGGTACTGCACCCGCATGACGCCACAGAGCAGAGGATAAAACGGCGGGGCCAGCCGGTGTGACCCAGCGGTTTCTAGGCGCTTCAGTCTGGAACCGCGCGACCGCTACGGTTCGAATCCTGCCTCGGGCATGGATGTGTGTGATGTCCTTAGGTTAGTTAGGTTTAAGTAGTTCTAAGTTCTAGGGGACTGATGACCTCAGATGTTAAGTCCCATAGTGCTCAGAGCCATTTGAACCATTTTTTTGAACACTCTTCCTGCACGTGTCGCAGTGGCCAGTGCTGCCAAAGTTAGATTCGGGCTTCTCATAGATGATCATATTAATGTGACTGGACAGCGCATACTGAACTTGGTTTAATTTATTTATCCATATAGTGGACCTTTGCGTGCCACATGCTTGTCGTGTACTATTAGTACGTGCATTCCTTGCTTTTTTGAAATCAATTATACGAGTTTACATTCAAATGTTCTTGCTATTCAGATTTTCTTCCCACTCGCATTTCTGTTTGAACGAAGTTGTGTCACATAAACTCGGCAGTGAGCATACCATTGCACGACGCGAAACGAATCATTTGCTTTCAGCAGATGGTAACATTTGTACTAGCTCCTTATAGCAGTTCGCATCGAAGCTAATACCAGTGTCCTTGAATTTTATACTTCACGTTTTTTGCATGATTTTCAACAGATAAGGTAGGTTTTGACGCTGATGCAGGTTACAGAGACGGTGTGCTTTAATCTACTTGATCTACAAAAAATGTATGCTCGTATCTCCAATGCAGTATGAGTGTTACCTTAACAGCTTGGGGCTCCCGTCCCCAGTGCACTGCAACTGGCTACAGGCCACGTTGTTTATATAGGTTTGTGCTTGTTGGGATAGTAGATACAACTGCTCCTGTTCACAAAAGTTTGGTTACCCATTTTGTTTTGCCTCTGTAAACCGTTTCACTCACAAAGTACTTGCTCAAGAGTAATATTCTAAAACTTCTTCCTATTTAGATCACATTACTAAACTTGATTGAGGGGTCGAAATATTGTATATGAGAATGGATTATTTTCAAATCAGAGCATATTAGACTTATTTTACAAGTACTCTCACTTCTAAACCCTTACAACGCTTCAGATTCTCTCCTATAAGTCCGTAATTGGCTGCGTTCCTGATGTTTTCATATTAAACATACTCGTTACTGGGATTCCTTTACTGCTTGAGAAGTACTTTTCTACTCAAATTTTACGGGTAGCCACTTCATTAGCCTCCAGAATGTCACAAAGACCTGCCAGATCGACAATGTCTGTGGTCCTCGTTTAGATACAGTCAATGTTCCCACATTAGTTCGTTCAAAAATATTGATCCTTCCTTCTGTGGCCACGTTTGCAAAAGTCTAAAAAGTGTTGCACTGGTGTCGTTATGAGACATCTTCGCAAAAAGTTCGCTGTAAGTAACGAAAAAATAATTGACAGTGCTAGCAAGCACCCTGGTTTTCTTGACAACATTGAAACTCGATATTTTATCTTTCACATCACATTTACGATGTTTCAAAGACTTTCGTATAGATATTTAAACTCCCAACATCGATATTTTGTATAGACGGCGGATCGTCCAAGATCGCTACGAGGAAAGCACGGTCTCAGACACCACGAGGTTACGCAAGCTTGCATGAAAGACCACAGAATGACTGTCGGCGCTCTACAGTTCTGAAAGAAATTGCTTCAGAGGATGCTGGCGATTATAAGCCAATCGTAATTATGTATGAACATGATGTGGGAATTGACAAGCGGTCCACAGAACCAGTCCCATAGCACGATCGCCTGCAGCTCTCATCTGATTCATGGAGAATACGCTTCAAGTAGAACTGTATTACGAAACGGACCAGCGAATTGATTCATTCTGTCAATATACTTACTAAAAATAAACATTCTAATACGGTATTTGTCTTGAATGCACCTGGATAATAGGAGATGTGTCGTTCATCACAATAAGAGCTAACTTGGCGAATTGCAAACTGTTATTGCAAAGCGCACAGTACAACTTAAATTAATTACAATTCAATAATTTATTTTATTTCAATTGCTAACTATTTCTTTATGTGGGCGAGTATGATAATGTGGTAACTGGTATATGTGAAAGGGTTCGTTCTTCCGTTTGATATGTTGTTGAAAATTGGTTTTTAACGATGTTGCTTTCTTGTTTCGAAAATATGTGAGAAAAAATGGTCCTGAAATATTGTATGATTCTGAGAAATCGTAAGCGATGTATGCAACACGAGGGCGTATTGACAAATAATGACTCCGCATTTTTTTTTATTCTGGTCTCAATCTCGGTAGAGATATTACATGTCGCGTGTATCACTCAGTCGACTTTCTCAATTAGCTGCCGCAATTTTCAGTCTTCAGCCGCTACAGGTCTCTGAATTGCAGTGTGTAACAAGGCGGTGTGTAACGTAACTATGTCGATGCTTGACAAACAGAGTGCTGTAATCGCGTTTCTAACCGCAGAACACATTCCTGCAATTGAAATTCAGAGAAGAATGGTAAATGTATACAGTGATGATTGTAGCGACGTCAGTAATGAGCGACGTGAAATAGCGGTGATTGGACATCTGTCAACAATTTATTTTGCTTTTTGAGCGTGAGAGTGATGGGTTTCTTAATAACATTGTGATAGGTGTTGAAAGTTGGTCTCACCATTTTACCCCAACGCTGTACATTTGTGATGTCAATACAATCATCACCGTACACAGTTTTAGATCTTCAATGAATTTGAATTGGAGGAACGTTTTCTGCGGTTAGAAACTCGATTGCAGCACACTGTTTCTCACGCACCGACATAGTCATGTTACACATCGCTATGTTATACAATACAATTCGGAGCCCTCTAGCGATGAAAGACTGCATCTTGCGTCAGCAAAGCGGAAAAGTCGACCAAGTAATATACATGAATATAATACTTCGACCAATACTGAGAACAGAAAAAAAATCGGAGGCATTACTTTTCAGTACGGTGTCGTAAATATGCAGTAATGTGACATAAATGAATCCATCCAAACGTAAAAAAATTATCCTATACTAAGCAACTTAGTGGTTTACCAAAGATGTGAGCACAATGTACACTGATACTCAATTGTTTCAAAATAGGTATTGTCTTACGAACTGTACTCTAGTATCGAAAATATGAGTTTAATCGCTAAGAGAGAAAAAATGTGATCAGAAAAGGTCAGCAGTCTCAATCATAGTACCACACACATTGAAGGAGTGAAACCTATATCTGAAACTGATGATTCAGACAAACCGATAATAAAAAGCAGTGCCTTAAACACTTGATGACTAACTCGTAATTACAGAAATGCAACAGCGAACAGAGTGACAAAGTAGGCCTACACTACGTTGTTTCACCAAGATTATTCAGCCCTGTTTTCCAAAACAGAATTCTGGAACGCCAAACCAAAACGGCTATCTCAGTAGCGTTAAAATTGCCACAAAGTGTAAATTCAAATCTTTGGTGCTGGTCCGAGACAAAGGAAAACTTTATCATCCATCAGTACAAGGTTTACAAAAAGCGTTCACTACACTGTAGGACACCTCATGCACCGATTACACAATGAAATCTTATTAACAAGGAAGTACCCTAGCTTCAACGGTTAAAACCAAACAAAAATTGATTTTATAATATGAACGTGTCTGTTTTACTATCCAACAACTGCATGTAACAAATACCTAGCACATGTTCCAGAATCGACAAAGAGGTTATTTGGAAAAAGCTAAAGATTTCATTAGAACATTATTTTTCAACAACTGCATTACTTGCAAAATCTTATTTTCTATAAGAGAAACTGATATGTTGTCTCACGCTCTTCCCTTATTCGTCATCGATGTGAAAACGTAGAATTTCAATGAAATGATTAAAACACAGCGGAATGGAACAGCTCGTACCAAAGATCTGGATAATATGATCACTGTGACTTTTGATAATGGGTTATTCCATTGTGAATGCACCGAAAATGATGTAATATGTCCACATGTCCCCTTGAAGAGCGCATCCTGTTCCAGTTCGCTGTGATTTAATCACTTCATTGTAGCTACACCTATGAAGAAAAGCTTTTCGATTGACAAGTCGTTCGTAACTATTCAACTTGATACAACTCCACATAAAGAACTATAATGAATACTGTACAGGAGCTGGAACACGGGTCATTTTCCACCTCTTTTCTATTCGCTCACCACAGTAATATCCTGTAAGAGAAGCTGCTCTAGAATGTCATGAGAGTTGTCAGATTGCTATAATTCACGGCATTTCAAGAAGAAATAGAAGCATACTCATAAATTTTTCGTTTGTGTGAGCAATATCGGCAGTTATTGTACAATAATTTCTGCCAGGTAAAATCCGTCTTTGCAACGCCTAAAAATGCATACTTATTTTAGTACACGCTCTTCAGTTTATTCATTTATAACATCATCAGTGGCCAGGAAAGAAACATATTTAAAAATAAACCAAAAATATAAACATGTTTCATTTCTGGAAATATTTTACATGAATAAAGCTAAAAGCAGATGGTTAAAGAGAATACTTAATTTTTAGTAGTTGCGAAAACGCACTTTAGTTACCTTAAAGAAATGAAACACACACACACACACACACACACACACACACACACATAAATTAAAAGTAGCCATAACTGACTATCTCGTAACTCAGAAACTATGCCCTTCAGACGTATGTCTCACTTTCTAAATGATGAATTCTTCTTCGGCGTATTTTCGTTGCTGCCCCCTTTCATTTTCATAATAATTATAACAACACAAACAACACTCCAATGCACAAGCACTCATTACAGACACGTACACGACACAGGCATACAGTATGTTCTGGAAAGAAGTGATATGTTACCTCATAATTTTAGTAAGCTGTGCAAACAATGAAAATAAGCAATCGGATTTTTGTAATGTTTCTTATATTTATAGTAGTACGTGATGTTCAGAACTCAAATATCAATTCACCAAATTCTCGAGAAAATCGACTTTGAAGTTTTCCTACCGTATTTAATATGCTTAACCAAGGTCAAGTTTTCTTGACAGACTGTGTGGCTGTGTGGTAGAGTGCTCGAATGGCACGAAGGAGTTTTAATGTTCGATTGCTAGCTGATGAAAATCTTTAAACAGCGGTGCCTGACCTACTACTGCTAATTCCGTGAAGTTTAAAATACATAAATACGAAAACATATCTGTAGCTCTAGAAACTGGTAATCGCTGGTTGAAGCCTCGTTTCGGTCATTATTTTTTCCGATTGTTATATATAGGATTCTTCAGATATATGCTAACTAACAGATATCTAATTGCTACGTTTATGAAAAATGCAGATCATCTTATTTCTATTTCTAACTACACATCACACACAAAAATTCAATTTTCATTACACATATACACGCTATAGACTTTTTTATATAAAAGATAGATTAAATTTTTTAAAATGCAAATTAATTTTTTCTTCATTCTTTTGTATTTTACGTTTTTTAGAAATGTTCGTATACTCTTGTTTAAAATTTTAGCAGGGCTGAGAATCGAGCCTGTTCCACACGAGGGGCCATTGAGCTTTCTGCCCCACGGCCACACCACCTCTTAAGAAAAACTGACCTCGCTTTAGCATATTAAAGACGTTCGGAAAACTTTGAAGTCGCTTTTCTCGAAAATTTTTGAGAGTAGCATCGAACTGCTTTTGCTGACTGATATATGAGTTCCGAACTTCACGTACCATAAATATAAAAAAAATGCAAAAATCCGACTGCCATACGCTTCCCTAGCAAGAATCGGACAAATGAATAGGTATACTCACCATTGTGACACGGGCTTTCTAGTTCCAAGATTGTAAAATACTGTTTCATTTAATCAGTATTGTTAAATGCCACTAGGATCAAACAGGCAAAGTATTGTTTAAAGACAGTAAATGGGAAAGTCTCGAACACTCAATGAAGAGTATTTGACCTGCTCGAAACGAATATTCTACAAAAGTGGTAAGAGGCGAATCCAGAAGAGATTAACAATGATATAATTTTACAGTCTTATTCACAGACGACAATGTGCTAAAGAGAACTCTGAGACAAATTGAGAAGTAATGTAACAAAACCGAATAAAACACAGAAGACTTATAACGTGAATATATCGGCTAGCTAAATAAAAACAGTGGCTATGTACATTAAAAATTTTAAGAGAGCTAAATGGGTGGTTAATGAGGAAATAATATAACAGGTAACTTCATTGAAATATTTTCGGTATGGCTTACCTGTTAATAGGTCTAACAATGAAGCAGAAGAGAATATCCATAAATACAGTAAACTAAATGGATGCATTAACTAGCACTTTGGGACACATACGCGGAAAGATCTTAAAATCAGAAAGCATAACAATCTCTAAATCTATCATAGTTTATGGATGTAAGACTGAGATGTGGAATTAGAGGCAACGAGATAAGAAAACATCAGAGGCAAAACGTTTTACGACAGATCAATGTTGTGACTTAAGGAGATGACACTGGACGTCATGATATGTGTAGGGATCCTGATTTCAGTAAAATTACCGGTGAAATACAAACTACCAAACGCAATGGCTCTCACGTTTACAACGGATGACTCGAGGCCGACTCCCCTGGAAAGCAACCTCACTATCGTGAAGCTTTGACCAGGTAAGTGCAAATTATCGTTGCTGCAAGCGATGTACTTAAGAAATTACTTACCACCTGGAAGCAAGCTCAGATCTGCCCTCGATGGGTTTCAGTTGTAGACTTGGCCCAAGACCCATTGCAGCGCTGGAAAATCCCCTACTTACTGGATCAACGTGATGAAGGAGGAATGTAACGTATCATGCCTGGTTACAAGAACAGAAGAAACTGGAAGTCAGCGGCTGTAGGCCCCATTTAATGACACAAAAAGTGTCAGAGGCATTGATCTCTATATTCTGAAAAGAATATTAATAAAAACTGTAGTGGAAGTACTGCATACCTTAATGTATGAATAAAATGTATTTTCCTTCCATCGCACCACGTAACCTTAGCCTGAAAAGAAAAGAATTCATTATGAAGTCAAGAGGCTTCAATTGAAAGAACCCATAAAACAGTTAACATGCAACTAGTTTTTGAAAACATCTAACTTCAGAAACGCTGGAACTGAATCGGTTCTATTATTTTGAGCACGAACTGCCACGTGAACGCATTCCCTTAAAGAAAGACCAGCAAAGATAAATCACAGTTTTATTTTTAAATTTTCCAGCAGACTGGATCATAATTAATATCGAGTCGTTATACTAGATCTTTCTGTATTGGCACGAACTGAAGCTCTCTGGAAGCAAAATTTCCTATTACTTGTCAGCTACTGCTCCAGTTCATAATGTTTCCTCACCAGACATATAGGATAACAGTTTATCGAGTAACCAAATTCTACTTACCGATAAATTCGAGTTCTGCCTTTTTTGTAGCTCAACAGAAGTGTCAGAAAAAGATTTCGCTGTCAGAGAAGAGTGATCCATACTTCGAATTTTAACTCTCAAGACTTCTTTCCTACATTACGGTAATGTTAACAAATTCAGGTAACTTCCATGATGTGCCGGCGAACAGCATTTTTCTCAGGCAAGAAATACTTTAAATTTTGTGATGTGAAAAACAAAACAACTACCACTCATAGATGACTATGACCACATGTTAGACTGTGCTATGACGATCTGCATCAATGTAATATCATCTTTGGTTCTTCGGTTGTTCCGCGAGGAACTCCCGCGCTATATTGGCTTTAAAAATTAGTAGTGTATAGTTGTCTCTTATTAAACAGTAATATTTGTGTGGTAACTGAGATAACACTGCAATGATGTCTGTGGATGGCACCATACATCTTCGAGCATTAGCATGTCCTCAGTGAGTATAAACGTTTTGAAATGTGTATAGTGTGAAGACTGGTTATGTTTTAACATTTCAGAACTTCATCAACACATGTTTCGTTTACAGATAGACAACTTACTGAGACGGAGTGTGACGTTCGTGCCCAAATAAAGATGAAGGTACCGGTAATGTATGCCATAACGACTGACACTTCCTGCATCAAGCGCACATATTAACGTAGAAGTTTCAGTTGTACTCTTATATAACGCTGAGAACAAAAAAATTTAGCTAACTGTACATATTTAGCAGATATACGGGCCACTTTCAAACTCTCTCCTTTTCCAGTTGTTATTCAGTTTTAATTTTTATGTATGTAGTGATTTTGCCATAGTTATAGCAGTAGAGATAGTCATAAACCCATTGGTCCCTGACTTATTTTTGGCGTCTAAAGAAGTGTGTAGACGCAATAGCTTTGACATTTGAATAAAACTACTTGCTCAAATTCCTTATGATTTTGCGATTCGATGACTCAGCGGAAATTTTCGATTTTTTAGGCTGACGTGTGTTCAACTAAAATTCCGTTGGCACCAATAGTTTCCATTAAGAGCTGATACTGTAATGCGGCCAAAAGTAGTATTGTCATAGGTTTTGATATTCGCATCGAGTATGCGGGTGGATTTCATACGCGTCGTCAATGTTTCAGCATTGTGTCAGCGTCGTCAATGTTTCAGCATTGTGTCGACAGAGAATTAATCAACAGAGAAGTGCTTTCATACGTAACGTGCAAAGTACAAAAAGAAAGTTAAACATCAGCTATTATCCTTTGTTGTTCAACATAAAAGTGTTGCGAAAACAATTCCCGTGACTCCTGTTAAACACGTATCGTCATCATGCATCTGAAACCCAAGAGCGTAGCCAGGATCGGAGTCAAGGAGGGGAGGGGAGGGGAGAGGACAATTCATATAAATTTTTAGAAGCGGGAAGGATGACTGCTTTCTAATAGGAACCTAATACCAAGTGCTCTTTTTCTTAAAAAGTGTTTGGGGGTACTCTTACACTAGATATAATGCAGCGACAATTACTGAAGTTTCAGCATATCTGATTATTTACTCAACTAAATAACTACGTCGTAATTAACAGTGCTTAGCATTATAAATGTTTCCAAATTGACGTCAATACATGGCTGCTGCTATCTTCATGCCTTCTTACTTTACTTTTCGTGTCAGTAGCAAGATGTCTGCCTTTCATGTACCAAGAACTTACATAAATGATAGGTTGAAACAACTGCAGTGGGAGACCAATCAACTAACGTCAGTTTGCTGACGGAAGAAAGATGGAACGAAGCTCATGTAGATGTAATTTTGGTGGAACCCACGTCACATTCTCTATTTGATTTCACTGCATTCAGAAGAGGAAGGAGTGATGTCGACATTTTCTCCTCTATCAAAGAATCCCGAAATCCTCTGGGTATCCTCCTCTCCAGAACTCCGTTAAGTTCTTGCAGGTCAGCTTCGGTTTGAATATCACTGAAAAGCTGATTCTTTCTCACGACTTTAAAAGCAATGCGAAATATATTTGCTTGCCTGTTCATTTTGAAACTTCCTAGTGTATGCATTTACCAGTCTTCTCTTCACCACAAGGTAGTATTTGGCCAGCAGCTTGATGAGCGAACTTCCGTTACGTTTAAATATTTTTGTTCCCAAACTAAACCTCTCTTCTTTTCTTGAATCTACTAAAAATGGCCCACTGTTGTGCTATGTTCGCGCATTGTTTATTTCTTTCTGCTCCCAAATTTCCTGCTACCTTGCAAATTTTGATACGAATTTTTTTTTGTTTGAGAGGATTAACCAGCCAATCTTCCCACAAAATGAGATTTCTTGATCTAGTGCCCAACATTCTGGTTGATCATTTGACTTGCTATCATACTCACCTTCGTTCAATGGATTATCAAAGATGGAGTCAATGTTCAGGCTTACATTTTCACTTTTTTCATCCAGCGATGACGTCTAAATTCCTGAATTTTCATTGGCACAAGAACTATGGGCAAGTTTTAGCTTTTTATATGCCGCAAGTTTCAGCTTTTTATACGCCGGAGAATGAATAAAATGATTTGTTATTTTGCTACCCATCTTATCCTACCCTCTAATCTGACTAGCAATGAAAGGCAGGAAACGCCGTGCAATAACGCATTCAACCAACAAGAAGGGAACAGTAAGTGAACAACAAAGTGCACTGTGTGCCGTTTGTCGGGTCACTCAAGGAACAAGAAGGTAGACTCAGATGGTGGCTGCCAGTGATCTAATTGTCCGATCGGTTGCTTACTGCTTCGAAACGTTCGAAACAGTTAATTGTATATGTTTTTCCATCACAGACTGCACTAGAATCATTCATTACCAACATGAAAAAGTGAAATAAATGCGATTTACGTCCATGAAATAAATCGTTGGCAATCTTTTAAGTTCTACATCATCATAAAGAAGTAATTTTTACGGACAGAAAAGTTTAGGGGTATGCGCTCGCCAGAGATCCCAAAAAAACCGCTGATAGTACCTACAATATACTCAACTTAGAGTGTATATTTTGCATGATTTTGTTCGTATAGTTTTTCTTTTAGACAGGTAACTTTCAGATGCGTGCGAACACTATGTGTATTCATAGTGTTAGCTGATTTTGACACTGCCTGGTGACAACAGAAATTACATAGTGAATCGAAGGTACAACTCTTCTGGAATCTTTTATAAAATCCAGAGCCATCTGGCGTAAGAAAGTTGCAAGGAGAACGGGGGAAAAGTTTTGAGATTTCGCGACAGATGTCTCAGGGTACACTTACTGTATCATTAGCTAGCACACGTACTGGCTGCTGTAAACCTTGAGTTTGACTACAGCCGGATCGTGTACTGACTAATGATGGGTGTACCCTGGGCCATCTGTAGCAAAATATCAAAACTCTTCGACCTATACATGTGGCGTGACAGGGCGCGATTTCGATTTACAAAGAGCATAATATTTTATTTCTAGTGGGCTTCTATCAACGATCCAGTCGATTGGTTACGAGTGTCGATCATTTCTAATACATTTTCATTACAGTCAGAATTGCGTCTTCCGCTCCAGACTGTTGCTTGATTCATTTGTTTCCCTGCTAGTCTAACAATGTCCAACATTCATATTTGCATCGCTGCCTGAGCAATGGTCAATTTTTGAATCGTTTTAGATTGAGAAATCCATGCCTAATCAGTTTTTTTTTCTTTTTGGCGGTCAAGTCATTGTCTTCATATGTTATAAATACAAGACAATCAGCCTTTATTACTGTGATTCATTTTGGTTAGGACTAGTTTTTTACCGTAGTGATGGTAATAGACTGTTTCAGTCTAATTCTCCTTAGGGATTTCAGAAAGTAAGTTACACGCGTCGTCCCATCTAAGACCGCTGCGCAACTAGAGTGGCACATTGTCAGAAGAGAGTAGCCTAAATATTTCGGGTCTCCTGAAGATCGTCTGAGAAGTTGGCAGAGGTCTACTTTCAAGCGCTACTTTTAACGGAACGTTAAAGTGGGGCACTTAAAGACTCCTCCTCCTCCCACCCCGACTACAACTCAGACTGTTCTGCGCATGCGTGAATCTGGCAGCTTGGTCGCACCAGAAAATTTTTTACGCATCTGACTGCTCGCTGCTCACTGCTCAAACAGCCAGAAGCGCGAGAAGGCGCTGCTCAGACGCGACATCAGCTCTGCCCATGTGCATGAACCCGCTGGCAAATGATCAAACGAACTTCTTCAGACACAGTTTCTGCGGCACGAATGACAGGCAGGTCACAGTGTGCCACTGAAATGGCGCGGCAACTGGAAACGCAGGCCTACTCCAATGTTAAAGTATGCAGGACACTACGATTGTTAGGGCAAAACGTCTAAATTGCTCATAGAGTCACCGTTAAATTCTAGTGGTGTACCGACCAACTGCTATGTCTCGTCCTGCTGTGGCGAAATAGTGCCAACAATTTGACCAAAGCCGCGGAGGCATGGTCGAAGTGATAGGCAAGTCCAGATCTAGGGCCATGTGTTTTCCACCTTCTCGCAGGCTGAAAGAACATGTAGGAGGAAGGGGGTTTTCTAATTATGAAGACGTTCACACATTGGTTGTCGAGTGGCTCAAGGAGCGGATTTATATCGGCGAGAAAATGAACGACTGGTAGAAACTTCTGACCGTTGTTTAGAGAACTTGGCTATTATACTGAACAAAAGTCTCGTCTGTCTGTGTCACTTTTAAGTGCAGTGCAAATTCAATAAAAATTAATTGCCTTGCCGAAATAATGCGTAATTTACTTTTTGAAGTTCCCCCGTAACTATTACGCTGAGGTGATAAAAATCATGGGATGCCTCGTAGAATCTTGTCGTGCCTCCTTCTGCCTGACATAGTGCAGTAGGTCGACGTGGCATGGACTCAACATATAGCTGGAAGTCCCCTGCAGAAATACTAAGACATGCCGCCTCTACAGCTGTCCATTATTGCAAAAGTATTGCCGGTTCAAGATTTTGTGCATGAACTGGCCTCTTGATTATGTCCCATAAACATTCTATGAGATTCATGTCGGGAGATCTGAGAGGCCAAATCATTCGTTGTAGTTTTCCAGAATGTTCTTCAAATCGTCGTGAACAATTGTCGCCTGGTGACACGGGGCATCGTAGTTTGGGAGCATGAATCCATGAATGGCTGCATGTGGTTTCCAAGTAGCTGAACAAAACCACTCCCAGTCAATGATCAGTCCAGTTGGACCAGAGGACGTAGTTCGTTCCATGTAAACGCAGCTCACACCATTATGGAGCCATCACCAGCTTAGCCGGCCGCTGTGACAGAGCGGTTTCAGGAGCTTCAGTCCGGATGCGCGCTGCTGCTACGGTCACAGGTTCGAATCCTGCCTCGGGCGTGGATGTGTGTGATGTCCTTAGGTTGTATAGGTTTACGTAGTTCTAAATCTAGGGGACTGATGACCTCAGATGTTAAGTCCCATTGTGCTTAGAACCACTTGAACCACCGACTTGCACAGTACCTTGTTGACAGCTTGGGTCCATGGCTTCGTATGATCTGCGCCTTATTCGAACCCTACCGTCAGCCCTTACCAGCTGAAATCGGTACTTATCTGAACAGGCCACGGTTTTTCAGTCGACTAGGTTCCAACCGATATGGTCAGGAGCCCAGAAGAGATGCTCCAGGCGATGTCGTGCTGTTAGCAAAGCCACTCATGTTGGTCGTCTGCTGGCGTAACCCATTAAAGCCAAATTTCGCCACACTGTCCTAACGGATACGTTCGTCGTACGTCCCACATGCTTGTTGGGGTTATTTCATGTAGTGATGCTTGTCTGTTCGCACTGACTACGGAAACGCGGCTGCTCTCAGTCGTTTAGTGAAGGACGTCGGCCACTGCGTTGCCCGTGGTGAAAGGTATTCTCTGCGCACTCTTGAAACTGTGGATCTAGATATATTGAATTCCCTAACGATTTCCAAAATGGAATGCCCGATGGGTCTAGTTCAATGTTAAGCGTTGTTGAAGCTTTTCTGCATTAGAGGAAAGCAGTGGAATGTCAACAACAAAAGGAACCTAAGTCTAGTACTTCGACTGACTCATATTCCTTCCTTGCCCGCAGCTCGTGGTCGTGCGGTAGCGTTCTCGCTTCCCACGCCCGGGTTCCCGGGATCGATTCCCGGCGGGGTCAGGGATTTTCTCTGCCTCGTGATGGCTGGGTGTTGTGTGATGTCCTTCGGTTAGTTAGGTTTAAGTAGTTCTAAGTTCTAGGGGACTGATGACCATAGATGTTAAGTCCCATAGTGCTCAGAGCCATTTGAACCATCATATTCCTTCCTGCTCTTGCCAGCTTGAGGATCTTAAAACTTCCATTGGGATAGCTAAGATTTTTTTCTGCCATGAGGAATCTTCTTATTGACACTTTCTTCAATTCTCATTTTTCCTGCAATCCAGTCTAATGGAAATTGTAGCATGATGCATGTATTCGTCAATACACCTATAACTTGTAAAGAAACCAGACCATAGTTATTATTGTGGAAGAACATGAAAGATGCAGTGGTTGAGAAAGGAGTGAGGTAGGGTTGTAGCGTATTCCTTCGGTACATTGAGCTCGCAGTAAAGGAAATCAAAGAGAAATTTGGAAAGGCTGTTAAAGTTCCGAGTAAAAATAAAAAGTTTGATAATATTGTCATTCTCTCGGAGACGGCATACGACTTGGAATAGCAGATCAAAGGAATTGAGAGAGACATGAAAAGGGGACATAAACAACAGTAAAACAATGGTAATGGATCGTACTCAAATCTACCGATGCTGAGGAATTAGACCGGTTTTGGCATTTGGGCAGCAGAATTACTGATGCTCGTCGAAGTGGTGGGGATATAAAAATTTGTCTGGGGTGTAGCCTTAAATGGAAATGAAACAGGGACTATCGAGAAACAACATAGGCAAAAAGAAAACAATCTTCCCAAATGTGGTCGTCCAAGAGAATGATAGTGATTCGATGGGTAAATCGAATAACAACTAAAGATATACTGAATCAAAATGGGGAGAAACATATTTATGAAACTACGTCACAGCAAGAAGGAGTCTGTTGATAGAACACATCCTGGAGAAGGACGCAGGCTACACCACGGTGTGTATTGTATTGTATTGTATGGAACTGGGGACCTAGAAACGACGGAGAGGTTCAAAAAAAATTTTCAAATGTTTGTGAAATCTGATGGGACTTAACTGCTAAGGTCATCAGTCCCTAAGCTTAAACACTACTTAACCTAAATTATCCTAAGGACAAACACACACACCCATGCCCGAGGGAGGACTCGAACCTCCGCCGGGACCATCCGTCCAGTCCATGACTGCAGCGCCTTAGACCGCTCGGCGACGGAGAGGCTTCGTCCCCACCGTAGCTCGCAGTGGTTCGCAACCCCACAATAGGCTACAGCAGTCCACTCACCCCATGGTCGCCCCACACCGAACCCAGGTTATTGTGCAATTCGGCGCCCAGTGAATACCCCCCCCCCCCCCACCCCAGTAACGTCAACGTCTCACACCAGACAAGTGTAATCCCAATGTTTGCGTGGTAATTATGGTGTACGCGTACGTGGAGAAAGTATTCGCGCAGCAATCGCCGACATAGTGTACCTGAGGCGGAGTAAGGGGAACCAGCCCGCATTCACCAAGGCAGATGGAAAACCGCCTTAAAAACCATCCACAGACTGGTCGGTACACCGGACCTTGACACTAATCCGCCGGGCGGATTCGTGCAGGGGACCGGCACGTCTTCCCGCCCGGAAAGCAGTACGTTAGACCGCACGGCTAACCGGGTTGGGTCACACTACGGTTTAGTTGAATGTAGGTTGCAGTACGTATGCGGATTTAAAGACGCTTTCATAGGTTAAGGGTCCATTCCACTCTCCTCAGTCAGCCTATACAAAGAGCGATTTGTACGAGTATTTTTCGAAAAACTAATGAAGCAATCAGCGTAAATATTGTTCCACATTATTGATTCTTGGACAATATTTTCTCATTTTTTTTTAAAATCTACCATCGTTACGCCTCCCATCCGAGAAGTTTCTCTATCCAAAACTAAATGAGAGTGTCCATGACGTAAGTCCTGCAGTCTGCATATCTTAATTGAAAAAAAACCACAGTTTTTTTTATCTGTAGGATTTTGCGCACGGAGTAATAGAACAGTTTTTTGAAATTTGAAAAAAATAATAAAATGGCGCACGTTTGAAACAAGGACGTAGTTTCGTCGTGTGTTTTTATAACTAACGAACAAATTAAAATATAAATTAGCCTGTTACACCTTGAGGACTGTGTACTTCAAGCTGACGGAATGCATTACAGGCACACTAATAAAGATATCTTTCAGAAATTTGGCTAAATTACTTCTCGGGCATGCCCGCAAAAATGCTTCTCGCAATAGCAATAAAAGAAAGTCTGCCGGCAAAGAAATATTACATTTGTTTAGTTAGCACATTTATCAAAATTTACTTACTCAAAAATGTGCAAAAGCTGCACTAAGAAAGCTTGATGCAGCCAGCTTAAGTAGTAGACTAAGAATCTGCCCTTACTGCATTCGTGCCTCGTCATTTTCTCCTAGTCTTCCAAGAACAGTAGTATGGCTACAACGAATCATGTTTCTTTGGAAATGAAAGCCTGTTTTCCTGTGTTGCAGGCCGCTTCATTCTGATAAAAAAAAGATCTATTTGTTAGTCAACAACACTTAGTAACTACTCGGGACGATCGTTCGTTACTGTGCACTGCAGAGACATGTGTACTGTGTTTTTGAAACGGAGTCGTAACCGGGTCAATCAGCGGCGATTAAAGTATCATCGTACCATTGTTCGGGCGAGTATTAGAAAAAAATTACATGACTAGATTCGAAAGCAGTATGAGCGGACTTCCAGTGTGCCATATCGGAATGCAGGCTGTCTCGCGAATTTAATTGATGAAATCTTCAGCGGTTATCAGCCGAGTCGCCATCTTAGCCGGTTGCACCAACGCCACCGTGCTCTATTGCGGTATTCCACAAGCTTGTAAAACTCGGAACTTCGATTTTTCCAAAACGTTCGAGGTGTCTCAACAGCAAGGCGCTTAGCATGCGTAACATTTCGGAAATGAGGAACAAAAACGAGAATAAAACGTTTGAATTTTTCCATTTTCGAAACTGAAGGGTGATCTGTTTAAATGTTAAAAACCGTTCAACAGCCAAGATCGCATAAGATATTTTTTATTTAAGATATTCGGTTTCAACAGACTACGCTGTCATTTTCAGGTTTTAAATGTGCTATTTTTATCCATTTGATAACTTGTGCGTGAGCTCAGCGTAAAATGAAGACGTTTCACAACAAAAGATTTTAAGACCTGAAAAAGACAGCGTAGTCTGTTGAGACTGGTTGTCTTAAATAAAAATATTTATGCGATATTGGCTGTTGAACGGTTTTTAATAATAAAATCTGTAGTTACGGAGACAATTATGTACTCATGCTTTCCTGTTCCCTGTTACACAAGCGCTTTAGTTGCACATGGAGAAAAAAAATGAAACAAATAAATGAAACTACTCACCTTTAATTATATAGGGCGAGCTCTTTATTTTTTCCCAGCGCATGAGGAGCAATCATCCACCTGACGAGTGAGATGCGCTGCTGCTGCTACTATTGACACTAATAACTAAACTCTCATTCGTGAGCTTCCACAATGTTATCCATGTCCCACATTAAGTTTTCAGTTTTTTGAACGTGCTGCACACATTTCTGCCAAACTTCCGGCGTTACTTCTGTGACTGATTCAGCCAGAAGTACTTTCATTTCATCCAGTTTGAAGGTTTTGTTCCTTGCTACGACATAATTTCTAATTTGTGCCCAGGCAAGATCAGTTTCGTTCAATTCACATTGGTATGATGGCGTTCTTAAAACTCTTTTGTTTACTGAACTTCCCATAGCGTCTACAACATACGCATTATAAGCTGGTTTATTGTCCTCGACGAGGGCCAGCAATTCTCGCTTGAACATACCATTTTCAAATGGAATTTTTCTGGACGAAAGCCAGTCTACAATATTTTGTTTATTGGAGCCTGTGTCCAGAAATGTTTTCCAGTTTGCGGGAATAGTATGGTGCAGTATCACATAAAATAACAGAATGATCCTCGAGGTAAGAGAGAACTTTGGAAAACCAAGAGTCGAAAGACTTGACGTTCATTTCTTCGTGAAAATCACCGGTCTTTTTTGATCCGAGAGTCCACGAACTCTCATTCACAGAACCTGTCTCGCTCCCAATACGCGCTATTATTAGTCGTTTTCCTTTCACAGAGGGCGCATTGTTTCCTGCAGACAACCTAGACAGATAGACTTTCTTAGATAGTGATACTGAATCATCTACCGAGATTTTAATCCGCGTATGGCCTGCATTTAGCCAGGTCTCGTCTAAGAAATAGATTTTCTTTCCTTCCCAGCGTCCTGAATTCATTGTGCTTAAATAACGCCTTCTCCGTAGAACGACCTCTTCTTTGTCGATCAGCATGTTTCTACGTCCACGATTAACGTACCTGAAATTTGTCTCCTTCAATAAAGAGTGAAACGTTGTTCTTCTGAACTCCAGCAGATCAGGATTTCGTCAACGGAAGCGAGGACTTTATCAATTGCAGACAGCTCATTGCGGAAGAAAAACTGGTGCACTTTCCCCCTTATGGTGTTTCTGACGAAGTCGTAAATATTTTGAATTATTTTTAGCGAGACCTATCTTTGTCTGATTATTTCAAGGTGAGATTAGATTTATTTTCACAAAGCACTAGACACACCGATGAGACTCTGACCCCAATGGAATGTGCAGTTTTAGCAACGATTTGTGATGTTATTGTCGCTGGGTGTAAATCACATTGTGTCTTGTACACCTCCAGGACCATTTTCTTCTCCGAACTGCTTAATACTGATCTTTTCTCACGTTTCTTAGGTAGACTGAGAATACCATCATATTCTACAGTTTCGGTAGAATTTTGACATTTTGATGTCTAACACCGAAGGAAACTGAAATGATAATATCAGAAAAGAAGTAGAAGACAAAACGCATAAACAAAAAACCTATTTTAAATGAAAATAATAATACCTACATTTCCTTAATTACAATGTACAGATTCCCCTTACACAATTTCCTTGGCACTTTTAACAGTAGAGCACAATGTGACAACAGGCTGTACTGAACGAATCGCGCGCTTGTGTCTACCAATGGCAACAGCTGCTTACTGCATGCAAACTCGAGGGCAGGAATGCTTGTCACCAAGATCCCTGTCGACCACGTCTAACCACCACAAGAGCGAAACGCCGTATTGTGCCAAGCACTTCCTAACTTCACAACTGTACTTCCTATCGGAGAACAGATGATGGACATTCTGTGTCATCATGCGCCATTTGACGGAGACTAGCAGCAGCCGGATCAGGGAAATACTGTCCCGTGCGTAGGTTCTTACTGACGCCACAACATAAACTTTTACGTCTGAAGTGTTGCCGTGGACAGCAAGCGTGGGCTGCTGATGAATGGCGTCGCATTGTTTTCAGCGATGAATCGCCGTTCTGCACTACCCTGGATGACTATCGTCGGCGGGTACAGAGCGACCTGGCGAGAGGTCATGTTCTTCCATTGTTTTGGAGAGGCATTTCGCTATTACTCCTGGCGTCAAGGTATGGTAAGACATCGGGTATGACTTCAGATTACAGCCGGTAATGATTGAGAGTACTCTGATGCCACTACAGTACGTCGCGGACATCCTGCGTCCACATGTATCACCTCACATAAAACAGTATCGTGGAGTCATTTTTCAATAGCACAATATACATCCACAAATGGTACTTGGCTGTGTAAACTGGCTGCATGATTTTGAGGTCCTCCCCTGTCCCCAACAGAAAATGGATGGGACCAACTGGGATGTCGACTCCATCCCAGTGTCAGTATCCAGGTTATCAAGCACCAAGTGCAACAGTTCTGGGACAGCTTGTCACAGCAGGGGATACAACGGCTTTTATGACGCCCTTCTCAACCGAATCAGTGAATGCATCCAGGCTGACTCGATTTTGTAATCAGTGAAACAATATCACTTACCCAGACAACACCAAAGTTTCATTTCGTATCTTCCTTCCCTAATGCATCCTCCCTCCTATCTTCCTTCCCTGGCTCTGTAAACTGGTGCGTGACGTTGAGGTCCTGGCGTAGCTAGCGATATCCCCAGATCTGACCCCAACAGAAAATGAGTGGTACCAATTCGGGCGTCAATTCCATCCCAGTGTCAGTATCCAGGTTATCAAGGACCAAGTGCAACAGTTCTGGGCCAGCTTGTCACAGGAAGGGATACAAGGGCATTATGACGCCCTTCTCAACCGAAGCAGTGAATGCATCCAGGCTGACTCGATGTTTGCAATAATATCACTTACCCACACAACCCATAAAGTTTCATTTCGTATCTCCCTTCCCTAATATGTGATTCAGTATTTTTCTCTGGCAGTGTTGGTATGTGCAACAATCGGACGAAATATGACGGCATTCGGCAAATCTTTTGATTGTATTACCCTTGTCAGACACAGGAAGATCGATAATGTATGACTACTAGTTCACCTTCTTACTAACATAAGAACGTAAGAAATCAGGTTATTCATTTACCCTGATGCATTATTTCAAAGAATGTTGTTGGAACTTGTGCAGTACTGAATTGCTTGCGTTGAATAGAACTGCATTTGTTTTGTGTGGCCGGCCGCGGTGGTCTAGCGGTTCTGGCGCTGCAGTCCGGAATCCCGGGATTGCTACGGTCGCAGGTTCGAATCCTGCCTCGGGCATGGGTGTGTGTGATGTCCTTAGGTTAGTTAGGTTTAAGTAGTTATAAGTTCTAGGGGACTTATGACCTAAGCTGTTGAGTCCCATAGTGCTCAGAGCCATTTTTTGTTTTGTGTGAGTGGATTTCTAAGGGACCAAACTGCTTATGTCATCGGTCCCCAGATCTACACACTACTTAAACTAACTTATGCTAAGAACGACACACACACCCGTGGCCGAGGGAGGACTCGAACCTCCGAAGGGAGGGGTCGCGCAGTCCGTGACATGACGCCCTAAACCGCGGGCCGCTCCGCGCGGCGTATTTATTTGAGTTTACAGTCTCGTTGATGTTTAGTAGATGAAATCAGACACGCTACTGACTGTAACATTTACTATAGTACACAGTAGAACAAAAAAAGACGCACCATGAAGGAATTATCCGAACGGGTCTGAAATCAGCCTTTACGTGTCGTATGTACTTCGTAGTGTTAAATCTTACAACGAAACGTGTTGCATCTGAGGTGACTGTTCGCAGCGAGTGCGCGGTGATCAAGATGGGGGCTTCGCAATCTATGGAACTGTACCTGGACCGCCCCAGCAGCGAGACGGGGCTCCGGAGGCGCGAGATGAAGGCGCTCACCGCCTGCTGGGCCGTCATCGAGAAGGACCTGCGTGACCAGAGCATCAAGCTGTTCGTCAGGTGAGGCTGTGTTCCGCCCACTGTAGGTGCCACGGCACTTCAACTGACATCTACAGCCACACAAATGCTCTGCGAGCCACTGCCAAATGCAGGACAGAGGGCACTTAGAATGGTACCACATGTTCTCTTATGGAGCGCGGTAATAGTGACTGATCAAAAGCCTCTTGGCCTGCTGTAATTACTCTGAACATAATTTCACAGTCCTTACAGGACGTACACACTGGTCGATGAAAGAAGAACTCTAGACTGTTCACTTAATATTGGTTGTTGAAACATCGTAAGCAGACTTCCGCGGCATAGCTGGCGTCTATCGTCAAGCGGTCGCCACTTGACGTTTTTCACCATTTCCGTGCACTCTTTCGTGAGATAATCTGTGACCACTCATGCTGCCCTCCTCTGTAAGAGGTGCATTCAAGTTCTAAGGCCTCCGTTTCTTTTTCTCCGGACTGGAAAGAGATAGAAACATGCGCATTGTTTTAAAATGAGGCCGCGTTCATTGTCAATACGTCCCAGAGATGGCAGCACCGTATGGCAGATGGAATTTTACCGCCAGCGGCGAGAATGAGAACTGTTTTAAATACTTAAAATGGCGACGTTTTCCTTACTTGAACAGCGTGCAATCATTCGTTTTCTGAATTTGCGTGGAGTGAAACGAATTGAAATTCATCGACAGTTGAAGGAGACATGTGGTGATGGAGTTATGGATGTATCGAAAGTGCGTTCGTGGGTGCGGCAGTTTAATGAAGGCAGAACATCGTGTGACAACAAACCGAAACAACCTCAGGCTCGCACAAACCGATCTGACGACGTGATCGAGAAAGTGGAGAGAATTGTTTTGGGGGATCGCCGAATGACTGATGAACAGATCGCCTCCAGAGTTGGCATTTCTGTGGGTTCTGTGCACACAATCCTGCATGACGACCTGAAAATGTGAAAAGTGTCATCCAGGTGGGTGCCACGAATGCTGACGGACGACCACATGACTGCTCGTGTGGCATGTTGCCAAGAAATGTTGACGCGCAACGACAGCATGAATGGGACTTTCTTTTCGTCGGTTGTGACAATGGATGAGACGTGGATGCCATTTTTCAATCCAGAAACAAAGCGCCAGTCAGCTCAATGGAAGCACACAGATTCACCGCCACCAAAAAAATTTCGGGTAACCGCCAGTGCTGAAAAAATGATGGTGTCCATGTTCTGGGACAGCGAGGGCGTAATCCTTACCCATTGCGTTCCAAAGGGCACTACGGTAACAGGTGCATCCTACGAAAATGTTTTGAAGAACAAATTCCTTCCTGCACTGCAACAAAAACGTCCGGGAAGGGCTGCGCGTGTGCTGTTTCACCAAGACAACGCACCCGCACATCGAGCTAACGTTACGCAACAGTTTCTTCGTGATAACAACTTTGAAGTGATTCCTCATGCTCCCTACTCACCTGACCTGGCTCCTAGTGACTTTTGGCTTTTTCCAACAATGAAAGACACTCTCCGTGGTCGCACATTCACCAGCCGTGCTGCTATTGCCTCAGCGATTTTCCCGTGGTCAAAACAGACTCCTAAAGAAGCCTTCGCCGCTGCCATGGAATCATGGCGTCAGCGTTGTGAAAAATGTATACGTCTGCAGGGCGATTACGTCGAGAAGTAACGCCAGTTTCATCGATTTAGGCTGAGTAGTTAATTAGAAAAAAAATCGGAGGCCCTAGAACTTGAATGCACCTCGTATGTGTTCAACATCTCCAATTGGTCTTATTTGTAATGGATCCCGCACACATGAGCATATTCAATGACGGGATGTATAAGTGATTTGTAGGCAGATTATCTTTTCCCAGCATCCTGCCAACGAACCGAAATCTGCCAACTGCTTTACCTGTCACTGAGCGTATGTATCATTCCATTTCATATCCCTACAAACTGTTACACCCAAGTATTTGTATGAGTGGCATCCTTCCAGTTGTGACTCAATGATGTTTCAATAACACACTGAGGTGACAAAAAGTCGTGGGCTAGCGATGTACAGATATACAGATGATGGTAATACCGCGTGCACGAGGTATAAAAGAGCGGCGCGGTGCATTGGCGGAGCTATCATTTCTGCGCCGGCGATTCATGTAAAAAGGTGTCCGACGTGATTATGGCCGCATGACGGGAATTAACAGACTTTGAACGCGGAATCGCAGTTAGAGCTAGACGCTTGAGACATTCCATTTCGGAAATCGCTGGGGAATTCAATATTCTGAGAGATACACAGTGTCAAAAGTGTGCCGAGAATACCGTATTTCAGGCACTACCTCTCACCACGGACAACACAGTGACCGACGACCTTCACTTAACGATCGAGAGCAGCGGCGTTTGCGTAGAGTTGTCAGTGCTAATAGACAAGCACAGCTGCCTCACATAACCGCAGAAATCAATGTGGGACGTACGATGAACGTATACGTTAGGATAGTGCGGCGAAAGTAGGCGTTAATGGGCTATGGGAGGAGACGACTGACGCAAGCGCCTTTGCTAGCAGCACGACATCGCCTACAGCGCCTCTCCTGGGCTCGTGACCGTATCGGTTGATCCCTAGACGACTGGAAAACCGTGGCCTGGTCAGATGAGCTCCGATTTCAGTTGCTAGGAGCTGATTTTAGGGTTCGAGTGTGGCGCAGCCCCACCACGCCATGAACCCAAATTGTCAACAAGGCACTGTACAATCTGGTGGTGGCTCCATGATGGTGTGGGCTGCGTTTACGTGGAACGGACTGGGTCCTCGGTTAATCTGAACTGATCATTGACTAGACATGGTTATGTTCGGCTGCTTGGAGACATCTGCAGTCATTCATGGACTTCATGTCCCCAAACAACTATGGAATTTTTATAGATGACACCATAGTTCTCGATTGCTTTGAAGAACATTCTGGACGATTCGAGCGAATGATTTGGCCACCCAGATCGCACGGCAAGAGTCTCACAGAACATTTGTGACACATAATGAGAGGTCAGTTCGTGCACAAAATCCTGAATTGGCAACAGGTATAGAGGCAGCATGGCTTAATATTTCTGTAAGGGACTTCCAACAACTTATTGAGTCTATGCCACGTCGAGTTGCTGCGCTACATTGGGCAAAAGGAGGTTCGACACGATATTAGGAGGTATCTCATGACTTGTCATCTGAGTGTAAGTTACTACTTTTCAGAGTGCTGGTAGGTGCACAACTTTACTTTGCTGTACAGGTGAACAGTTTTACATTCCTGAACAATTAGAAGAAGTTGCCAACCTTTGCAATACTTTAAAATTACAAGATCTGAATGCATGTTTGTGCACCTTTTTTAGATGGTAGATGAGAGTGTTGTATTGGACGACAGAGTACCTAGTAACACTTGATTTTTCCTGGAGAGTGATTCAATATCATATATCATGTAAACGGTTATACCAAAATTCGTCAGTCGTGCACCATATTCTATCTTGAAACACAAGGTCTTCTACAACGGAACACATGATATTTGCAAATCTGAATCCAAACCTGAATTTCTTTAATGTCCTTACTAATTTTCCTGTCTTGGAAACGGAAATTTGTGTTTCTTGCCAATAGCATCTGTTTCAAAATCTTTTTAACTACTAATTGGTTTTTGAAAATATTTCTGCTGAATTTGAATGCATTTACTGATCATTGACATGTAATAGAGTAATACTGTAATACGTTAAATACAGTTTTGACTAAAGAAATTCGATCATGTGGTACTTTGGAACAGTTTTTTATATTAGTAAAAACCTTGTTACTTTCAATGAGTAATTTTTTTAATTTCACGAAAAGAGCGTGACACATGCCAAGTGAATGCCATCATTTCAAAAAGGAATGAGATAGTATACTTAACTTCCATTGCAGGATTGGCTAGAGGCCAAAATCTGGAAAGACTTTCAAGGTACTAAACTCTCCTCTACTTCATTATAGACAGCTGCATATTCCGCAAAAAATCTGACTTACAATTCATATTGTCTGACAGGTCATTAATATACAGTGTTATCAACGAAGGTCGCGACGTACTTCCCTGGGCCACGCCTGAAGTTACTTCTACATCTGTCATCCAAGATCACATGTCATGTCCTTCCTTACAAGAAATCCTCAATCCAGTTACGAATTTTGTTTGATACTCCATACAATCCAAGCTTTGTCAATAGTTAATGCTTGAAATCGTAAATGCTTTTCGGAACTTTTAAAATACACCTGATGCCTTGATTCCTAGCTTTACAGATTGTTCAGTAACACAGTTATAAACGAGTAGATCAATATCTTAGCTAAATACTGTCGTTCTTCCCCGTGGTCACCGCCATATGTTATAAACTTCCGGTGCGATGAACAAGAGCCAGCACGCCACACTCGTGAAAGTCTGAACCAATATTAGCATCTAAACCTGAAAGATGTTGGTCACGTAGTACATCTTTCATACATCAAAATAGATTATAAATCTAAGGCACAGATCTCACTGAGTATGAAATACGATACACGATGCAATTTGCGATTTGATATAGAAGCAACTCATATCCGGTTGAGCGTGTAGAAACGTAGTTGAACGACTTGACTGGTTCACACTGGGACGACAGCATTACAGCACCAGTAAATATCTCCGTTGCATCGCCTGGCGCAACATAAAAACATAAAATACTAATCGCTCCATGCAACTCTACAACACGATACACAGGGAGCGATTTTTTTTTTTTTTTTTTTTTTTTGCATCTTATAGTCTGATCCCACAGCTTGATATAGAACTGGGTTTCCTTCCACGTATTGCTCACAGCTATTGCCGTACTTCGAAATTAAGTTGGCGCTCAAAAATGTAATGGTTGGCCAGTTTCAGTTGCTGATTTTTCCGTCACACAATACAGCATGCCAAATGTACACTACTGGCCATTAAAATTGCTACACCAGGAAGAAATGCAGATGATAAACGGGTATATATTGGACAAATATATTATACTAGAACTGACATGTGATTACATTTTCACGCAACTTTGGTGCATAGATCCTGAAAATCAGTACCCAGACCAACCACCTGTGGCCGTAATAACGGCCTTGATACGCCTGGGCATTGAGTCAAACATAGCTTGGATGGCGTGTACACGTACAGCTGCCCATGCAGCTTCAACACAATACCACAGTTTATCAAGAGTAGTGACTGGCGTATTGTGACGAGCCAGTTGCTCGCCCACCATTCACCAGACGTTTTCAGTTGGTGAGAGATCTGGAGAATGTGCTAGCCAGGGCAGCTGTCGCACGTTTTCTGTATCCACAAATGCCCGTACAGGACCTGTAACATGCGGTCGTGCATTATCCTGCTGAAATGCAGGGTTTCGCAGGGGTCAAACGAAGGGTAGAGCCACGGGTCGTAACACATCTGAAATGTAACGTCCACTGTTCAAAGTGCCGTCAATGCGAACTAGAGGTGACCGAGACGTGTAACCAATGGCACCCCATACCATGCGCTCATGGCGATGACGAATACACGCTTCCAATATGCGTTCACCGCGATGTCGTCAAACACGGATGCGACCATCACGATGCTGTAAACAGAACCTAGATTCAACCGAAAAAATGACGTTTTGCCATTCGTGCACCCAGGTTCGTCGTTGAGTACACCATCGTAGGCGCTCCTGTCTGTGATGCAGCGTCAAGGGTAACCGCAGCCACGGTCTCCGAGCTGATAGTCCATGTTGCTGCAAACGTCGTCGAACTGTTCGTGCAGATGGTTCTTGTCTTGCAAACGTCCCCATCTATTGACTCAGGGATCGAGACGTGGCAGCACGATCCGTTACAGCCATGCGGATAAGATGCCTGTCATCTCTACTGCTAGTGATACGAGGCCGTTGGGATGCAGCACGGCGTTCCGTATTACCCTCCTGAACCCACCGATTCCATATTCTGCTAACAGTCATTGGATCTCGACCAACGCGAGCAGCAATGTCGCGGTACGATAAACCGCAATCGCGATAGCCTACAATCCAACCTTTATCAAAGTCGGAAACGTGATGGTACGCATTTCTCCTCCTTACACGAGGCAACACAACAACGTTTCACCAGGCAACGCCGGTCAACTGATGTTTGTGTATGAGAAATCGGTTGGAAACTTTCCTCATGTCAGCACGTTGTAGGTGTCGCCACCGGCGCCAACCTTGTGTGAATGCTCTGAAAAGCTAATCATTTGCATATCACAGCATTTTCTTCCTGTCGGTTAAATTTCGCGTCTCTAGCACCTCATCTTCGTGGTGTAGCAATTTTAATGACCAGTAGTGTAACTAATACACTGATGTGTAAAACCTTAGGACAAAAGTAATTTCACACGATGTGTCACTGCTAAGTAACATTGCTCGTATCATATATAGAAAAAACTGCTGCTGTATATTGTTACACGACCGTTTTTCTCAAACTGTCCCGTAACCGAAGCAGAACTGGATGAAAAAGTCAAATAAAATTGGAATAAATTAATATTTACCAGTAACTGAAGTATGAATCAGTACCAGCAATTGTCAGTACTTGACTAACTAGATTACAATTTCCTGTATCTAATTCCGTGTGCACCTACCTTAGCAGTGTCTTCGCGAGTTGCGCTTCGCTGTAGGCGGCATGGAAACAGCCCGCAGCAGAATTCGAGGAAGACCCACATGCACACGTGCAAGGAACGATGCCAGGGAGCTCACACTGGACAGTGCTTTCAAGGAAACCACCTTGGTGCTGGACGCACCAAAGTCACAACACAGATTGTATCTGCGAGGGGGTGTGTGTCATTTTGCCATCGTCCCAGCAGGGAAACTATTGGGGACATAACTTCAGGCAGTCAGATAACATCTTAGAGAGCGGAATGGAACAATGATTACGGCACCTTTGAAGAATGTGAAAGCAAGCTTTAATATTACTACAGGTAAATTTTAAAAAAATGCGAAAACAATTAATGTGTAGTAATAGCACACTAAGAAATGTTTTTTTATCTTTGGTAAATGCGTCCTGTTCGTTGTTTCGGACATGTCCGAAAGGACAGACACCACACATTCATACAATTGATTCGTCTCGACGGGCAATGAATCCACCACCTTCAGTGCGTATGCACAATTACGTTCGACGTCCTATGGAAATCTAAAAGAAGCGAGTGTGGAGGACATGTACGGGGAATGCTGATAGGTGGCGCTAGGTGCAATATGGGGATGAACGGGAGACATGTAGAGATAGTCGGCGCAGTTGCGATATTCATCGTGTCCATATGGCGCAGTGCTTAACGCAACTGCCTAATAAACGGAAAATCAAGGGTTCGAATCTGGGTCTGGCACACATTTTCACTTGTCGCCGCTGATTGCGTGTAGAAGTCCCGATGCAGCTGATACCAATACTTCCTTCTCTTTCCTCTGCTTTCTCCCCTCTCCATCTTCAATTTGAATAATATGTATGACACCTGCGCATTCCCCTTGGTGACTGTTCTTTGAGTCATGTCCCAAAGAACACACAGGAGAAATTCACATAAAATGTAAAAAAAAATTCGTGTGCTATTATTACAAATTAATACTTCCTGTACTTCTTTATTTAAACATTTTGTTCTTAAACCTTGCTTCTTGCTAAATTTCATGATTCTGTGTCAACAAGAAGTGCCCTATAGATTTTTATGAGTGAGTTTGCGAGTGTCAAAATATGTGACATAAATAACCTCATTTTATGATGGCACTGGCGTAGAGGTCTTAATATTCTACACAGCCAAGGAACCGTAGACGTTCGTGTGTTTGAAGTTTGGTTTGTGGAGCGCTCAACTGCGCGGTCATCAGCGCCCGTACGAAGTCCCAATTTTAACACAGTCCAATTTTTTACACAATCCAATCTAGCCACTGTCACAGATGATGATGATGATGATAATGATGAAATGATGAGGACAAAACCCTGTGCCCAGGCAGGCAAAATCCCCAACCCGGTCGGGAATCAAACTCGGGACACCGTGATCCAAAGGCAGTAACGCTAACGTTAGAGTGTGACATAAATTTGAACCTGATACGTGTATCCCTTCCTGAGGAAAATGATTTTTAACAGTCGGATAGACGGACAAACAGACAGACAGACGGACAACAAAGTGATGCTGTAAGGATTCCGTTTTTTGTCATTTTATATTTGGAACCCTAAATGTCATAGAATGGAAATTTCTCGGGACCTTCGGGACCAATAAAACTCTACAGAAGACAATTTTCTGGACATTATCATCACTGGAGATGAGACGTGGTGTCACCACTACGAGCCAATATCCAAAAGCGTCCATGAATAGGCGACGTTCGAATTCCCCAACAAAGAAGATTTTCAAGAGACAGCCATATCCAGGTAAGCAGATGTGCTCAGTCAGCCGACACAGATAGGTTGTTGTTATCTTGGAAGTTTTCGAGCCTAAAATGACTCAGTTCTGTGTGCAATGGTACTGACTACGCCGAAAGCCCGAATTTCGAAAATCAGCTCGGCGAAGAAGGCATGATACTCTGTGCTACTCGTGATACGGCGCAGAACCGACCCACACCAGAGGGGCGCGTGGAGACGTAGATGAAGCGGCGTAACTGTTTCACACCGGAATGATAGCGATACAACACCGATAAGTATCTCTGTCGTATTGCCCGACGCAGTACGGAATGCTGGTTGCTCCATGCAGCTGTGTCGTATGACATACAGGGAGGAAAATTTCAAGTCATACGATGTTGCTCAAACTGTCTCCCCTAAATATTTGAATGTTCTTACCTTTTCTATTTGCACAATATCTCTTACTAAATATGTGGAGTACTTTTACATTTCGTCAATAGCTTTGTTTTCCCGCAGAGATTCTTAAGTCTGTCATTTTGCCTGTCTCTTCCCGAAGACTGCATTTGCGAGGCTTTCAGAAGAACAGTGAAATTATTTACAAATGCTAGTCAATTTATTGTAACACCTTTCTTCTTTCTCTCTAACATGAGTAGCGATATTTTAAGGTCTATCAGTTTTTCATTCCAAATTTCTGCATGAAACTGTTGAAAGGTCGAGATATCTCAATCATAACTTATACTTTTGAGTTTTTTGTCTGTGTCTTGTGTGTGTCATTCCTTTTATTTAGACTTCACCTTGTTTATAAGCATTTTTAATAGTGTAGTGTTGAGCTTTGGAGCTGTTGCATAACTGTATACAGGGTGATCCTGCCTAACGTTTAAAAACTCTCGAAGCAATACAGATGATGCCGAGATAAGTAATTTAATGTAAATCGACCCAAGGGGCCGAAAATATAGGGAAATACCCCAAAAGCGGACGAGAAATGTTGAACATGTGACGTCACCAGATGACGTACATCGCCGCACGTGCAGCTGTTGGGCTTGTCGATCCTAGTCTCGCTGGTAGGGGGCAGTGCTGCACGTAACTCACTAGGATATTCTGTGTTATCCAATGCGATTCGGTACTGCTTACGGTAGCGATGATACAAGACTACGATGAATCGGTTTACGTTTACGAAAACAGAGTATCCTAGCGGAGCTAGGCCCCCTACCAGCGAGAGTAAGATCGACAACCCCAACCACTGCACGTACGACGAGGTACGCCATCTGGTGACGTGACATGTTCAACATTTGTCATTCACTTTTAGGGTATTTTCCGACGTTTTTAAACGTTTGTAAGAATCACCATGTATCGGGGAAGTAATGACACTGGCAATAACAGTGAAATGCGGTCTGCAGTTGATTCTAGATTTGTTGCGGGGGAGTGCCCGCATTCAGCAAAACACGATTTTTCTTTTTATTTTCCAGACACGTTTCGTTGAAGTTTCAGCATCATGAGTGGGTTTTTTGCTATCTTTCTATAAAACAGGAAAAATTTCCGTTATTTCTTGTACACATATCAATTTGAGTTTTTAAGACGGTATTTACATGTTTGGAAAAGAGACGACGTTTTATATATATATATTTCGTTGCCACATGGTGTGGATTTCCTGGTATATTATGGAATTTGTTGCAGTTGTTTTGATTCACAGTTTATCATCTGCAACCATACAGAACTTAATATGGAACAGTTATTTACTACGATATTTTTCGACTGGGAATGTTAACGGTTATCACCACCATTAACTAAACTTCATGGAAGATGGTGTGTGTGTGTGTGTGTGTGTGTGTGTGTGTGTGTGTGTGTGTGTGGGTGGGTGGGTGGGTGGGTGGGTGTGCGTGTGTTTGTTTGTTTGCAAAACGTTTCACTTATTTTTCTGGTTTTGCCATTAACTTCACCGTGAAGGCTTGCAGTAAGTAACTTTCACTATCACTGTTTACAGACTACAGAAACAAGATGGTGTACAACTGAATAGCTGAGTGTTTTCTGGGTGGGAGTTTTGAATAATCGTTAGGTTGCGACTGTACGGGTTGTATGAGAATGTTCATGTGGCGTGGGTGACGAAATAAAATGCAATCTCTCTCATCAGCTCTCCGAAAATCATAGTTTTAAACTGTTCACAAGTTCTATATCAGCTGGGAGCCTACACGTGCCTTTGCACGAAAAGAACTTGCTCACACATTACAAAATACTCCAATGGACCCTCATAAATGTGGTTGGACTTACAAGTGTGGCTACGTTTCGTCTACGAGGCGCCAACTCACATGGGTCGCAATATACCCAATGTTCCACAAAAAGTATTTAATATAGATGCAGGCAGGATTTGCTGTGCAAAACTCACGTATTTTTTTAAAGTTCCACAAATTCGAGTTTATTTCCAGTAAGAGCAAAGAAAAATCGAAAGTCACAGTTCACAATGAATTAATTTCAGAGCCTGACTGAGTGTCTTAAGATCTTGGAGGCAGTTGAATAAGCAGCGATTAATTCCATGAGTTATCTTATAAAATCGTTAAAGTTCCACAATGTTTCGAACTATAAATTCCACGATGACTACACACTGAAACATTCTAACTGTGGCTTGTATCACACACAACCCGAAAAATAACAAGTGCATCAAATGCCGAAAAATTTCTGCGTCCGAAAGTTCGAAATTTTAATAATTCACATACTCTAATTAGCGACTATTACACCTCTCATCCGATAAAACTTTCTCGAAACAGAGGGGAACACAGTGTGACCGCCCCGAACAGTGTCCGAAGATAGACCCCCCCTCGAGAATACAGCTGGTCACCTAGGAGACTGTCCGCAGCTCGTGGTCTAGTGGCTAGCGTTGCTGTCTTTGGATCATGGCGTCCCGGGTTCGATTCCCGACCGGGTTGGGGATTTTCGCTTCCCGGGGACCGGGTGTTCGCGCTGTCCTCAAAAGTTCATCATCATCATTCGTGACAGTGGCTAGATTGGACTGTGTAAAAATTAGGACTTTGTACGGGCATGATGACCTCGCAGCTGAGCGCGCCACAAACCAAACATCATCACCCATGAGACTTCAGGCGAGCACCACTGAAGTCAGTTAAACTGCTGAAGATTAAAATTGCTGAAATTCTTAATTTTAACATTTTATGCACATATTATAATCAATTCATACGGAAATTTTCTGAGAAATACTACACTGTTATCAGTTTTCTTTAATCTGCCATAGTTTATCGAAAAAAAGTAATTTCTATGGTTTTTCCGACATTTTCCGATTTATAAGCGTAAATGTTAACAAACAATGTAAATTATACATTAAATAGTTTCCTTTATATCTAAAGTGTACATCACTGCAGCTACTTTTAATGTTTATTTAGTTAGTAAGGAAAGCTGTTATTAACAGCGCGAAATCCACTTTTTGGCCTCTCATTTAAATATGTGAATAATTTCAGTGAATCTACCATCACAGTCCGCTACAGTTCTGAGAGATGTATCATAGACAACTCGTGTGTTGCAGTCACATAATACATTGCTGAGATATTCACTTTAACAGTTCCCAAATTATTTACAACATTTAACTTACAATAACTTACAAACCAATGCGCATATCGAAGCCGCCTCTTCACACGCGTAATAGCCCACCTTTCCCGCTTGAAATGAGCCTACTGGCTCTTCAGTGACACATACGGTGTTCCGGCGTAACGGCAAGTGCCGGGGCGAAGATCAAGGACGAAACAGCAGAGGGGGCTGTGACACGACGCACGCTGGCTGGGGCGTCACCACGACAGGAGCGGCCTCGGCACGAAGAGAATAAAGGCGATGCGCCGCCTAGCCTCGGCAGCACTAGAAGAGCCGCACTAGAAGACGAGCACTAGAAGAACAGCGACTTTGATCCACATCAATTACTTGCATGGCAGTTGTACATTTCGAAAGACACTGATTATTCGCATGTCGCCAATTGCTTGCGACACCACTATGTACATACAGAAGTGAAGTATCGTCAATTCAATTACTGTAATAAACTCCATTAATATGATTTGCTTGTATGTTGCTAGCAGTCCGAGAAAACAGCCTCCTAGGAACCCTATAAGAGACGAGTGGGCAGGTTTCCACATTGGCAATGAGGATTCACAAACCAACACCGCGCCTCGCGGCCACGGAATTTCTTTTTGTTTTGCTGGCACCTTATTTCTCGCTTGTCTTTTCTTTGCAGGGGCGTTTACTTGCTTTAACACTCTCTTATCGTTTTTTCTAATCAGTGTTTTCAGGTGGGCACTGCAGAAATTTTCTTTGCTTTTGTCCTTATTTTTCTTACTTGCCTTATTTGTCTCTTGCAATTGTCTCTTCCAAAATGCTCACCCCACCTATCGCACCCTCTGCTCAGGCGCCAAAGCTGCAAGCGTTAGATTCAACACATCTAATGCAGATGTTTAAGTTTCAGATGCAGGAAATATATACCTTGCTCAACACGGTGCAGCAGCTACTGGCCAACGCTGCACGCCCAATGCAACAAGCACCACCTACAGCAACACCGTCTTTTCGACAGTTTCGTGAAAGAAGAGGAATGGCTCGAGTGGTTGTAACTGTCTGAAGCACACATAATCGCTTACAACGTACCAGTTACTGTGAAGCGTCCCTATCTGTTATCCACAGTAGGAAGTGCAGTGTTCCGATTAACTCAGAAGTTGTTTCCTAACGCCACTCTGTGTAGATTCGCTAACTAACTACACTCCTGGAAATTGAAATAAGAACACCGTGAATTCATTGTCCCAGGAAGTGGAAACTTTATTGACACATTCCTGGGGTCAGATACATCACATGATCACACTGACAGAACCACAGGCACATAGACACAGGCAACAGAGCATGCACAATGTCGACACTAGTACAGTGTATATCCACCTTTCGCAGCAATGCAGGCTGCTATTCTCCCATGGAGACGATCGTAGAGATGCTGGATGTAGTCCTGTGGAACGGCTTGCCATGCCATTTCCACCTGGCGCCTCAGTTGGACCAGCGTTCGTGCTGGACGTGCAGACCGCGTGAGACGACGCTTCATCCAGTCCCAAACATGCTCAATGGGGGACAGATCCGGAGATCTTGCTGGCCAGGGTAGTTGACTTACACCTTCTAGAGCACGTTGGGTGGCACGGGATACATGCGGACGTGCATTGTCCTGTTGGAACAGCAAGTTCCCTTGCCGGTCTAGGAATGGTAGAACGATGGGTTCGATGACGGTTTGGATGTACCGTGCACTATTCAGTGTCCCCTCGACGATCACCAGTGGTGTACGGCCAGTGTAGGAGATCGCTCCCCACACCATGATGCCGGGTGTTGGCCCTGTGTGCCTCGGTCGTATGCAGTCCTGATTGTGGCGCTCACCTGCACGGCGCCAAACACGCATACGACCATCATTGGCACCAAGGCAGAAGCGACTCTCATCGCTGAAGACGACACGTCTCCATTCGTCCCACCATTCACGCCTGTCGCGACACCACTGGAGGCGGGCTGCACGATGTTGGGGCGTGAGAGGAAGACGGCCTAACGGTGTGCGGGACCGTAGCCCAGCTTCATGGAGACGGTTGCGAATGGTCCTCGCAGATACCCCAGGAGCAACAGTGTCCCTAATTTGCTGGGAAGTGGCGGTGCGGTCCCCTACGGCACTGCGTAGGATCCTACGGTCTTGGCGTGCATCCGTGCGTCGCTGCGGTCCGGTCCCAGGTCGACGGGCACCTGCACCTTCCGCCGACCTCTGGCGACAACATCGATGTACTGTGGAGACCTCATGCCCCACGTGTTGAGCAATTCGGCGGTACGTCCACCCGGCCTCCCGCATGCCCACTATACGCCCTCGCTCTAAGTTGGTCAACTGCACATACGGTTCACGTCCACGCTGTCGCGGCATGCTACCAGTGTTAAAGACTGCGATGGAGCTCCGTATGCCACGGCAAACTGGCTGACACTGACGGCGGCGGTGCACAAATGCTGCGCAGCTAGCGCCATTCGACGGCCAACACCGCGGTTCCTGGTGTGTCCCCTGTGCCGTGCGTGTGATCATTGCTTGTACAGCCCTCTCGCAGTGTCCGGAGCAAGTATGGTGGGTCTGACACACCGGTGTCAATGTGTTCTTTTCTCCATTTCCAGGAGTGAATTATGACCAACAAGTGAATGTGGTAGCAGCTAGGTATCAATTCTTTAATTTAAAAAACAGTCAGAACAAACTTACCACGAATGGGTAACACATCTGCAGGGTATAACAAGGAAATGCAAATTCAAATATGCTTGTGGTGCTTTGTAGTTAGATGTGATGTGATTGTGTATGATTGTACATCAAACTCAGAGAACAGATTTTGAAACAGTTCGATCCATCATTTCAGCAGGAAATGCAAATACTAGATCAGTACAATTCCGCCTGTCAATCGATAAATTTGAGCCGCCAGCTATTTTTCGGGTTGAGTCCGTTTTTTGCGACCGGCCCATTCAGTGGCAGCATGCGCTCGCCATGCAGAGTCAACAGCCCTCCACACCGTGTAAGCAGCTCGCTAAACAGGCAGCTAGACAGGCGAACAGAATTAAATCGTGCCCTTGGTGTTATTCAAGGCACAAACGCCAAGACTACCCCTCCCAACAGTGTTGCGCTTGCGGCAGGAAAGGACATGTACAATCTGTATGTTTGCAATGGAACAAACGTAAGAATTCGGCCCACTCACAAAAATCTAGCCACAAGGCCCATGTAAGTAATGTAGTATATTCAAACTTCCCAGCAGATTAAAACTATGTACCGGTCCGAGACTCGAACTTGGGACCTTTGCCTTTCACCTGTGCTCTACCATCTGAGCTACCCAAGCACGACTCCAGGGGTCAAGCATTGCAACTGTTTCTCCCCTCCTATCGTTCGCACGCACGAGACGGACCATTGCTGGCGGAATTGCTTTACGGCCGCCGCCATCGGATACAGCTCCACCTGCTTCACCCTCCTCAGCATCTGACGCCAAAGGAAAGCCGCAAGTATCGCTTCCACATAATATTGTCTTTCACAGGGTTTTTAGCGGCGCCAGACGGCGGGCGCGAGGCGAGATCGTCCGTCGACTTGGCGTTTTCATGTAGCTTATTTCAGGTCCAGACGGCTTGCAGCGCCGACATCACGATCAAATTCGCCACTGTCATGTGCACGACGATCTTTCGGTGCCTCTTCACCCAGATTCATAGATCCCGAGGATGGCGCGGCCCCAGCAGCCGCCAGAGAGTGTCATCACGACACCAAGGGACAACCCCATGCAGACGGGGCCTTCGCCTCTTCCGCCTGCTCTCGTCCTACCAATGGAGCTGGACCCGCCGACACAGCATAAGTCGCCGCCTTCTTCGCCTGGTTCATGGCAGCAGAACGTGGACACGACCCTTCTGGTCGTTTTCCAGCGGACTTTTCCTCTAGAGTCTAGAACGAAGGCCGGATGGTGGGGTGCGACCGGAAACTTGACGTCCCCTGCAGCCACAGCTTCCTGTCCAGCACTGCGCCCAAACTCCTGCCTCCCCCGCCGTTCTCACGCTCCCTACACGACGACGGTCCGTCGCTTTGCGCGGGGGGGGGGGGGGGGGAGAGGGAGGGAGGGAGGAATGCTCTGGCGTAACGACAAGCGTCGGCACAAGATCAAAAAATGTGCAGCAGAGAGGGCTGTGAGACGACGTCAGCCAATAGCACGCTGACTAGGACATCACCATGACTGGTGTGACCTCGACACGAAGAGAATAAAAGCAAAGCGCCTCCTAGCCTGAGCTAGCCACTAGAAGAGCCGCACTAGAAGACCCGGATTAGAAGATGAGCAGTAGAAGAGCCGCACTAGAAGAGCTGTGACTTGCGATCCATATCAATTACTTGAATGGAAGTTGTATACAGGGTAAAAAGTATTTAAACCGACAAACTCTGGGAGGTTGTAAGGAACATCAAAACAAATATTTTTCCCTGATGTCATTTTTTCCTATGAGGATTATTTAAACCGGTGGAGGCCATATTACGCTCTTCAGTTGTTAGAGGCCGTATTACTATCTTCACTTGTTAGAGGGCGTATTACACTCTTCAGTTGTAGGAAACTGCTGTCCACCAGTGTAGTAGTGCATTGTCTCTGTTTACTAATGGAGCGATACACCTGGAGTGAGTACACTGATATGGTTAGTGCGTACTACATAGCGCACCACAACGGACGAGCTGCACAGCGGGTTTATCAACAACAATATCCTAATCGCCGTATCCCGCATCATACGACCTTTGCTGCTGTGTACCAACGTGTGCGCGAGACCGCGTCATTTAGCAGATTGTATGGACAGGGACGCCGTCGCAAGGTAGGAACGCTGCAATTTGAGGAAGCTGTCTTGCAGAATGTGGAGCGGGATCCTTCAATCAGCACTCGTGCAATTGCACGTAACATGGGGACGAATCAGATGAACGTAAGAACAGTCCTTCGAGAGCAGTTGTTACGTCCATTTCACTTACAGCGTGTCCACAACCTGGAACCAGTTGATTATCCACCGAGAGCACAGTTTTCGCAGTGGTACCTGGAACAGTGTGAAATGCATCCTACATTTCCATCCTCTGTGTTGCTTACCGATGAAGCAACGTTCGGGCGTGATGGAGTCTTCAACATGCACAATTCTCATGTTTGGAGTGAGGATAACCCACATGCCACAGTTACTAGCGCTCATCAAGTGCGGTTCTTCGTTAATGTGTGGGTCGGTGTTGTTGGGGACTGTTTAACTGGGCGGTATCTGCTACCTAGGCCATTAAGTGGCAGGCACTATTACAATTTTCTCGCCAGAGCATTGCCAGAATTGCTGGAAGACGTCCCGCTCCCTACAAGACAACGCATGTGGTTCCAACATGACGGGGCGCCGGCACATTTCAGTCGTCGTGTGCGTCGATTCCTGGACCGACTGTTCCCAGTAACGTGGATTGGCAGAGGTGGTCCTGTACCATGGCCTGCTCGATTCCCAGATATCTCCCTTCTGGACTTTATTGTGTGGGGAGAGATGCGCAACCTTGCAACTCCTGTTGCATCAGAAGAGAATCTGGTTGCCCGGATAGTAGCAGCAGCAGGAACAATTCAAGATACTCCTTGGGTTTTTGCCAGTGTCAGACATAACATGATCCGACGGTGTAACCTTTGCTTACGTGTCAATGGAGGCATTTTTGAAAATCTAGTGTAATTGAAATTGGGTTTTGTTAATGTGTTGTCTCTTGGTCATAAAAATGGAAAAGTGTTTGTTGGTTTAATTAATTTGCCGCCAGAGAAATCTTCCTCTACCGGTTTAAATACTCCTCATAGGAAAAAATGATATTAGGGAAAAATATTTGTTTTGATGTCCCCTACAGCCTCCCAGAGTTTGTCGGTTTAAATACTTTTTACCCTGTAGTTCGAAGGACATTGGTTATTTGCATGTCGCCAATTGCTTGCGACACCACCTTGTACGTATGCAAGTCAAGTATTATCAATTCATTTACTGTAAAAAAACTCCATTAATATGATTTGCTTGTATGTTGTCTAGCTATCCGAGAAAACAGCTTCCTAGGCACCCTATACGAGACGAGTGGGCAGGATCCCACATATGGTTCGATGTTTATTAATTTTGAGGTAATCTTTAATTTTACACTGGACGCGAAAAGCGGCCATGAGAAACGAGCACCCATTGTGCTGCCCAATGTACGGGTTTTCCGGGTCATTCAGTCACCTCAGCGGCCGGCGGAAGTCCAGAGACAGCCCCATCTGCGGAACATAGTGTGAAACTGGCGCCCCACGAGCCCCTATCAAGCTCTCAACACGAATATGACCCGATGTTACATGCGGCCTGTGCGTCCGTGGTTGCGTGTTTGTGATTGAACAAAGTGTGTCTTCCCTTTACAACAGGCTGTCGTGTTACAAGGTGTACCTGGCATTTTGTATTTGTGTTGTAATGTTATGTGTGCCTCACTGCTTTTTTTTTCTTTAGTTAATTTGTGCCTGATTTTATTCTGAGAAGCTCAGTAATGTATGTAAATACCGTAAACGTAAATGTGATTCAAAAAGTACTTGAAGTGAAGTGAAGTGAAGTGAAGGGCAGCTGGACAGCAAGAAACTCTTTAGCGTGCAATCCCCGCAAGGATAGTATTAGAGAATCTTTGAGTATGGACTAAAAAAAAAAAAAAAAAAAAGACAATTGATTTTATTTAAAAAAAGACTCTTAATCTGTATCTTGTGGAAAGAGGACGTGTCGCTAGGCCGTCGCTCAGAACGTATTGTTACATTTAATCAAAATTGATATTTTAGTGATGAAACCGAGTGAAGTATGTGTAAGAGTTGCCAAACATTTATGTATACAAATTCTCTGGAAGTGAAGAACAGAAATATCTTGTTTTTGGAAAAGGAGGTGAACTTCATTGTCGTTGATGTCTATCAATCGACAGAATTGTAAGTGTACAGAGTTCACTAAAATACAGGAAAAGAAATGCATTCTCTATAGTTTTCATTCAATAAGTAACAACATCTCATAATTTCTTAATTACAGTAATTGGATTATGTTCTTGTACAATACTATGGTGCTGAACTCCACTGACCAATTTTGATGCAGCAGGACGTGTAGTTTGAAGGAAGTTTGTGTGCCAAGCAATCTCCTTTCCTCACGAAAAGGAGATTGCTGTTTGATCTTACTTACTTACAACAGTGATCCCTTAGGTATGAAAAGCTACGAAAACGTGGGCTCAAAGCTATCCGCGATACGGCCAAGTAACTAACAGAGTCGTATTTTAAACCTTAAAGAACAATAACTTCCTCCAAATTGCACTTCGTCAACAACTGGTGCAGAAGCTGATCATTCAAGGAGGCAGAAACCAAAATTGAGGTACCAGCTACGATTTAAAGTAAAAGTCGCAATCAAAAAATCAATCTCTCTCTCTCTCTCTCTCTCTCTCTCTCTCTCTCTCTCTCTCTCTCTCCAAACACATATACACTCCTGGAAATTGAAATAAGAACACCGTGAATTCATTGTCCCAGGAAGGGGAAACTTTATTGACACATTCCTGGGGTCAGATACATCACATGATCACACTGACAGAACCACAGGCACATAGACACAGGCAACAGAGCATGCACAATGTCGGCACTAGTACACTGTATATCCACCTTTCGCAGCAATGCAGGCTGCTATTCTCCCATGGAGACGATCGTAGAGATGCTGGATGTAGTCCTGTGGAACGGCTTGCCATGCCATTTCCACCTGGCGCCTCAGTTGGACCAGCGTTCGTGCTGGACGTGCAGACCGCGTGAGACGACGCTTCATTCAGTCCCAAACATGCTCAATGGGGGACAGATCCGGTGATCTTGCCGGCCAGGGTACTTGACTTACACCTTCTAGAGCACGTTGGGTGGCACGGGATACATGCGGACGTTCATTGTCCTGTTGGAACAGCAAGTTCCCTTGCCGGTCTAGGAATGGTAGAACGATAGGTTCGATGACGGTTTGGATGTACCGTGCACTATTCAGTGTCCCCTCGACGATCACCAGTGGTGTACGGCCAGTGTAGGAGATCGCTCCCCACACCATGATGCCGGGTGTTGGCCCTGTGTGCCTCGGTCGTATGCAGTCCTGATTGTGGCGCTCACCTGCACGGCGTCAAACACGCATACGACCATCATTGGCACCTAGGCAGAAGCGACTCTCATCGCTGAAGACGACACGCCTCCATTCGTCCCTCCATTCACGCCTGTCGCGACACCACTGGAGGCGGGCTGCACGATGTTGGGGCTTGAGTGGAAGACGGCCTAACGGTGTGCGGGACCGTAGCCCAGCTTCATGGAGACGGTTGCGAATGGTCCTCGCCGATACCCCAGGAGCAACAGTGTCCCTAATTTGCTGGGAAGTGGCGGTGCGGTCCCCTACGGCACTGCGTAGGATCCTACGGTCTTGGCGTGCATCCGTGCGTCGCTGCGGTCCGGTCCCAGGTCGACGGGCACGTGCACCTTCCGCCGACCACTGGCGACAACATCGATGTACTGTGGAGACCTCACGCCCCACGTGTTGAGCAATTCGGCGGTACGTCCACCCGGCCTCCCGCATGCCCACTATACGCCCTCGCTCAAAGTCCGTCAACTGCACATACGGTTCACGTCCACGCTGTCGCGGCATGCTACCAGTGTTAAAGACTGCGATGGAGCTCCGTATGCCACGGCAAACTGGCTGACAGTGACGGCGGTGGTGCACAAATGCTGCGCAGCTAGCGCCATTCGACGGCCAACACCGCGGTTCCTGGTGTGTCCGCTGTGCCGTGCGTGTGATCATTGCTTGTACAGCCCTCTCGCAGTGTCCGGGGCAAGTATGGTGGGTCTGACACACCGGTGTCAATGTGTTCTTTTTTTCCATTTCCAGGAGTGTATAAATATTGATATTATTATTTTAAAAAAGTAATTTTTATAGTGTGTGTGTGTGTGTGTGTGTGTGTGTGTGTGTGTGTGTGTGGCGAATTGGAGGGAGTTTTTTTGATTTAATTATTGTTTTCTATTTACTTTTATTTTTATTTGATTCTAGCATGCAGGTCACACGTAAGAGCCCGCATCTCGTGGTCGTGCGGTAGCGTTCTCGCTTCCCACGCCCGGGTTCCCGGGTTCGATTCCCGGCGGGGTCAGGGATTTTCTCTGCCTCGTGATGGCTGGGTGTTGTGTGCTGTCCTTAGGTTAGTTAGGTTTAAGTAGTTCTAAGTTCTAGGGGACTTATGACCACAGCAGTTGAGTCCCATAGTGCTCAGAGCCATTTGAACCATTTTTGTCACACGTAAGAACGGCAGCTAATAGAGAGACAGCCTCCAGCAGAATGGTGGTTTGCGCAGGCTGATGCGGAAGCACCCCGAGTACCGGCGCTACTTCCGCACGCTGGCGTCGAGCAGCCCGCGCGTGCTGTCCAGCATCGCGGCCGACGCGCGCGTGCAGACGCACTTCCGCAACATCCTCACGTCGGTCGGCTCGCTCGTCTACACCAGCGTGAACAAGCCGGACAACCTGGTGCCCAAGTACGACTTCCTCGCGCTCGTCCACCGCCACGTCGGCCTCGGCCTGCAGGACTTCTTCGTGAGTACCTGCGCCCACCGTGTCGGTGTGGCCATTTTCCGCAGTAGGTATAGACTATACTAGGTAAAAAAAAACTCCAAAGTGCACAGTAACTCAGAAAAGGTTCAAATAATTCAGCGTTACATTTAACGAATGTTTGACTGGTCGAGGTGGAATCAAGGCAAAGTCGAAATAACGGTACTACCCACAAAAATAAATCGATAAAATGGGACTGTAGTTTTAATAACGTTCGTATCTTCTTCCAAACGGAAGCAAGAAATAACAACAGGAACTAAAATTATCATAAAGCTCATTATTAACTTTTTTTTACAATAATGGCCACTCAAATTGCCACACCAAGAAGAAATGCAGGTGATAAACGGGTATTCATTGGACAAATGTATCATACTAGAACTGACATGTGATTACATTTTCACGCAATTTGGGTGCATAGATCCTGAGGAATCAGTACCCAGAACAACCACCTCTGGCATCTTGATACGCCTGGGCATTGAGTCCAACAGAGCTTGGATGGCGTGTACAGGTACAGCTGCCCATGCAGCTTCAACACGATACCACACTTTATCAAGAGTAGTGACTGGCGTATTGTGACGAGCCAGTTGCTCGGCCACCATTGACCTGACGTTTTCAGTTGGTGAGAGATCTGGAGAATGTGCTGGCCAGAACAGCAGTCGGATATTCTCTGTATCCACAAAGGCCCGAACAGGACCTGCAACAAACGGTCGTGCATTATCCTGCTGAAATCTAGCGTTTCGCAGGGATCGAATGAAGGGTAGAGCCACGGGTCGTAACACATCTGAAATGTAACGTCCACTGTTCAAAGTGCCGTCAAGGCGAACAAGAGGTGACCGAGACGTGTAACCAATGGCACCCATACCATCACGCCAGGTGTTACGCCAGTATGGCGATGACACATACACGCTTCCAATGTGCGTTCACTGCGATGTCGCCAAACACGGATGCGACCATCATGATGCTGTAAACAGAATCTGGATTCATCCGAAAAAATAACGTTTTGCCATTCGTGCACCAACGTTCGTCGTTGAGTACACCATCGCAGGCACTCCTACCTGTGATGCAGCGTCAAGGGTAACCGCAGCCATGGTCACCGAGCTGATAGTCCATGCTGCTACAAACGTCGTAGAACTGTTGGTGCAGATGGTTGTTGTCTAGCAAACGTCCCCATCTGTTGGCTCTGACGTGGCTGCACGATCCGTTACAGCCATGCGGATAAGATGCATGTCATCTCGACTGCTAGTGATACGAGGCCGTTGGGATCCAGCACGGCGTTCCGTATTACCCTCCTGAACCCACCGGTACCATATTGTGTTAACAGTCATTGAGATCTCGAACAACGCGAGCAGCAATGTCACGGTACGATAAACCGCAATGGCGATACGCTACAATCCGACCTTTATCAAAGTCAGAAACGTGATGGTACGCATTTCTCCTCCTTACACGAGGCTTCACAACAACGTTTCACCACGTAACACCGGTCAACTTCTGTTTGTGTATGAGAAATCGGTTGGAAACTTTCCTCATGTCAGCACGTTGTAGGTGTCGCCACCGGTGTCAACCCTGTGTGAATGCTCTGAAAAGTTAATCATTTGCATATCACAGCATCTTCTTCCTATCGGTTAAATTTCGCGTCTGTAGCACTTCATCTTCGTGGTGTAGCAATTTTAATGGCCAGTAGTGTACCTTGCATTGACTAACTACGATCATGTAACAACTTCATTTCCTGCTTCTTTATTGTTTTCTATTTTTACAGTACTCCTTTGTCTTCTCCCCATGTTGTATTTTCTTTCTTTTGCCCAGATTTCTCCCGATTTCTATCTTCTTCTGCGTCTAAAGCCTTCAGACTTGAGTAATTTATTTTTCTTAAATAGGCCTACTTCTGTTATTGCCGCAGACTCCTTGATGTTGTTTCTTTTCAGTTCTTTTCTTATGTCTGTGATCCATGCTATAGTCGAATTCATTTTCTAAAAATACAGGAATATTTGTTTCGTAGCCGGCCGGAGTGGCCGATCGGTTCTAGGCGCTACAGTCTGGAACCGCGCGACCGCTACTGTCGCAGTTTCGAATCCTGCCTCGGGCATGGATGTGTGTGATGTCCTTAGGTTAGTTAGGTTTAAGTAGTTCAAAGTTCTAGGGGACTGATGACCTCTGCAGTTAAGTCCCGTAGTGCTCAGAGCCATTTGTTTCGTAAACCTGTTCTCAATCATTAGGTAGAGATGTCCAAAGATCATTAATCTTCGCTTTCCCCTTACTACTGGTATTTTCTCTGTATTTTCGTTCATCACCTTGTCATTTCTTAGCCTTCAACCTCCTGTAATTTGTATTGTATCCAATATTTTTCTCATAATCGCTCCTTTCAGTACGACTATTCTGTGTAGCTTAGGCTATAGTTCATCGTTACGCATTCACATGAATCTAAATATTCTCGCCTTACCACCCTGATAAAGTCTTTTACACGCGTTTCTTGTTGTAGATATTTTTTCTCACACCATACGCTCTTTCCATTTTATTAACTCCTTTAAATATAAGGGTATATTGTAAATTTTTTCGCTGTATAATTTCTCCGTAAGATTTAAATTTACTAATTTTCTCTGTTTACCTCTTTCTGACGAGCTCTATTTGCTATTTTTACCGGAAGATTTATTGGAGCAACTATTTCTGTCAGAGTTTCTTACGGCATTGCAAAATCATCTGCAAAAGCCGGACACTATACCTTAACTACATTTGTTTTCCTTGTGGGAATTAATGGTAAATTTTGTGATTTTAGTTCCAAATTTCAGACCCTTACAATAATTTCTAAAATGTACTTAACCAGTAAAGGTGATAAGCCTTGTCAAACAGCCGGCCGAAGTGGCCGTGCGGTTAAAGGCGCTGCAGTCTGGAACCGCAAGACCGCTACGGTCGCAGGTTCGAATCCTGCCTCGGGCATGGATGTTTGTGATGTCCTTAGGTTAGTTAGGTTTAACTAGTTCTAAGTTCTAGGGGACTAATGACCTCAGCAGTTGAGTCCCATAGTGCTCAGAGCCATTTGAACCAACCTTGTCAAACAACAGTTTCTTTTATTTTATTTAAAACGATTAAAACACTTCTCCCACAAATTTAAATTCAGATATAATATTTCTTTAACTTTCACGAATTGTGTTTGCTAATTTTGTTTTAACACTAATATCTTTAATGATCTAGTATTTCTTTGTCTACGGAATCAACAACTTTCTTGAAAACAGTAAATGATACTAGTATAGGTTAACATTATGCAGCGAATCATTTTCTAAAATAAACAACCCCATTCAATTTTCACCTTATATTCATTTTAACCCTTTGTCATCCACTCGTTTTTGTTGACGTGGTAAAGACAGGGAATTATATGATAGCCTTCAATTGTCTAGGGTGAGTAGCTTTCAGTATCAAAAAGGGTTCGTTTTACTTTCTGAGATCCTTCCTTCTTTTAGAGTCAATGTTCTGTCACAAAAACACTTTCCATGAGAAGCAAACTGCGTCATCGATGCTCGCACTGTCTCCACAAATGCTCTGAAAATGATGTTACCTCTGTTTTTTTAAGTCATTGAGCCACTCGTCGACAACGCTAACAATTTGGTTTCCAGAATGACAGTAAATGGATTAGACTTAGCATTTAGCATGTACCTCCACAGTGATTTTTGTCCTTTAAATTGCGTAAGCCATTTCAATAAGCATTCATAAAAATACGAGGACTCATTATTTTCAGCCAGTATAGATAGCATTTTGGACTGCAAAAGATCGAGTAATTTGGTATTTGTATGTATTGTCTCTTTCGTGAAAAACCTAAGTTTTAGACTTTCTCCACCTTGTTCATTCCTCCCCCACCCCCCTCCGCATCTTGAAAAAATCGCTGAGAAATTGCACTTCTGTCAGTTTTTCCTCAGTATCTCGCTTCCTATGTATTTTAGGGAAAAATATGCTAGTATCAGTTCTAAAGAGCGTAAAATTTCCTGCGAGTTCCATACATAACATGTTGAAAAATTCGGAACAGCTACCGAGATACAAGGTGCTGAAAACCTGCAAAAATTTGAAGAAATAGTGAGAGATACTAGAAGGTATCAAATAGATTATATAATGGTAAGGCAGATTTAGGAACCAGGTTTTAAATTGTAAGACATTTCCAGGGGCAGATGTGGATTCTGAGGACAATCTGTTGCTTATGAACTGTAGATTAAAACTGAAGAAACTACAAAAAGGTGGGAATTTAAGGAGATGGGACCTGGGTAAACTGAAAGAACCAGATTTTGTTCAGAGTTTCAGAGAGAGCATAAGGGAACAATTGACAGGAATGGGGGAAAGAAATACAGTAGAAGAAGAATGGGTAGCTTTGACGGATGAAGTAGTGAAGGCAGCAAAGGATCAAATAGGTAAAAAGACGAGGGCTAGTAGAAATCCTTGGGTAACAGAAGAGATATTTAATTTAACTGATGAAAGGAGAAAATATTAAAATGCAGTAAATGAAGCAGGCAAAAAGGAATACAAACGTCTCAAAAATGAGATCGACAGAGAGTGCAAAATAGCAGGGATAGCTACAGGACAAATGTAAGGATGTGGAGGTTTATCTCACTAGGGGTAAGATAGATACTGCCTACAGGAAAATTAAAGAGACCTTTGGAGAAAAGAGAGCAACTTGTATCAATATCAAAACTCTACCATCTGGTGAGCAAGATGTATGATACAGGTGAAATACCCTCATACTTCAAGAAGAATATTATAATTCCAATCCCAAAGAAAGCAGGTGTTGACAGATGTGAAAATTACCGAACTATCAGTTTATAGGTCACAGCTGCAAAATACTAACGTGAATTCTTTACAGACGAATGGAAAAACTGGTAGAAGCCGACCTAGGGGAAGATCAGTTTGGATTCCGTAGAAATGTTGGAACACGTGAGGCAATACTGACCTTACGACTTATCTTAGAAGGAAGATTAAGGAAATGCAAACCTACGTTTCTAGCATTTGTAGACTTACAGAAAGCTTTTGACAATGTTGCCTGGAATGCTGTCTTTCAAGTTCTGAAGGTGGTAGGGGTAAAATACAGGGAGCGGAAGCTATTTACAATTTTTACAAAAACCAGATGGCAGTTAAGAGTCGAGGGGCATGAAAGGGAAGCAGAGGTTGGGAAGGGAGTGAGACAGGGTTGTAGCCTCTCCCCGATGTTATTCCATCTGTATACTGAGCAAGCAGTAAAGGAAACAAAAGAAAAATTCGGAGTAGGTATTAAAATCCAGGGAGAAGAAATAAAAACTTTGAGGTTCGCCGATGACATTGTAATTCTGTCAGAGACAGCAAAGGACTTGGAAGAGCAGTTGAACGGAATGAATAGTGTCTTGAAAGGAGGATATAAGATGAACATCAACAAAAGCAAAACGAGGATAATGGAACGTAGTCGAATTAAGTCGGCTGATGCTGAGTGAACTAGATTAGGAAATGAGACACTTAAAGTAGTAAAGGAGTTTTGCTATTTGGGGAACAAAGTAAATGATGATGGTCGAAGTAGAGAGGATGTAAAATGTAGACTGGCAATGGCAAGGAAAGCGTTTCTGAAGAAGAGAAATTTGTTAACATCGAGTATTGATTTAAGAGTCAGGAAGTCATTTCTGAAAGTATTTGTATGGAGTGTAGCCATGTATGGAAGTGAAACATTGACGATAACTAGTTTAGACAAGAAGAGAATAGAAGCTTTCGAAATGTGATACTACAGAAGAATGCTGAAGATTATACGGATAGACCACATAACTAATGAGGAGGTATTTAATAGAATTGGGGAGAAGAGGAATTTGTGGCACAACTTGACGAGAAGAAGGGACTGGTTGCTAGGACATGTTCTGAGGCATCAAGGGATCACAAACTTAGTATTGGAGGGCAGCGTGGAGGGTAAAAATCGTGGAGGGAGACCAAGAGATGAATATACTAAGCAGATTCAGAAGGATGTAGGTTGCAGTAAGTACTGGGAGATGAAGAAGCTTGCACGGGATAGAGTAGCATGGAGAGCTGCATCAAAGCAGTCTCAGTATGAAGACCACAACAACAACTGCGAGAGGTTCCATCAGTGATTTTACCTTAACAACTCTTTTGTGCAGTTTTGTGCACAATGCCTACTAACCAATATAATATGGATTTAATTTCCTACAAGGTCCATACAAAATATTTGTAATTATTCCCTATACTCGCCGAGAAACGTTGCATCAAGAATTTTTGTAAAAAGGGACACGAAACTGAAAATACCATCCTCAGACAAAAATACTATCCCTGAATGTAATGTCATCTTTAAGCCATTATGTATGCGATATATACAAATTGTTCATGAGATTGATGTAGTTTCTGGGACAAGTACTTTGAAAAAGAAAAACGCAAATTTTCAACAGTTTTACATGTACTTATTTATTTGGATTTCATTGTTTGTCTTTTCGGTCCTTTTGGCTCACGCGATGTATAACAGAGGGCATTTTCTGAGTTTTCTTTTACTTTTCATTTCGAAGAACACGAAAAAAAAACGGACAATCGTCTGTGCGTGTCTGTGTATGGCATTGCGTTGTATGTATTAAAGCCAGAAGGTATTCCAGTAGAGTTCTGGCCCAAAGTGTGTCATCGATAACGACATCACTCAGTCATAGGTTTTCTCCGCCCCAGCCCCTCACCCCTCTGACAAAGGCTAGTTGCCTTGGCGTGAAAATCCCCATTTTGCGGTAAATTCATAAGATAGCCCGATTGTGCTAGTATGAAATGAGGCTGGATTTTGTCCTAAATATAAATTGCGGGAAATTCAAAAATGTACATTGTCATGCTGGTTGACTTGGAATACTGGGACAGGGAATCTGAAACTTGCAATACTAGTGCAGGCTTCTTATGACGTCAGAATATAAGATGGCCATACAAGATAGCCGAACTGGAATTCTGGAGGAGGAAATCCAAGACACTGAAAATTGGGGCAGGCTTAATGATGTGAGAATCCGAATTCCTAAATGCTGGCATTACGAAATCTAACACAAAGGGTGCTTGTACAGGCCGAGCCCTGCCTGCAAACGTACTTGTACCACTCGACTACTCTTCACTCGGCTTCTCCTAACTCTAAGTTTGGTTCTTTCCACTTTATATCTTTCACACCACACTGTGAGCGAAAGGCTCACACTAAGAGGTGTGTGGTGACTTACAGAATTTCCGCATACTGCTTCTCATAACTCAAATTCCTCTAAATCGCTCTTGAGTCGCAGCAGTGACAGTTCTTTGCACAGAGACGTTAACACGCACGCTGTTGATTTCAGCAGCCACACCCCTTGTCCTAAGTTCAGCTCCACATGTGCTGCGTTTAAAACAACTGTAAGGAGTAGGATAGTAGTAATTCAATTTTGTCTGAGCAAACAAATACCAGACCAGGGAGAACCGCCTTTCCACGATCGCAAAGTTCATGATCCAGAAGTCCGCTCATGGTTTCTGAAAGCTGTGTCACCGTGCACTCACTACTGCTGACGTCAGAATACAGGGCTGTAGGGCCCATCACGTTGAGTAAGCCGTAAGTATATCGAGGTAAAATGATTGGAAACATGAAAATGCTTCTATTTTAACCTAAGTGAAGGTTAAGGTGTAACACCGTTGGGAATGAGAGACGAATGTTGAGATTCAGGAGCACAGAGAGTTGCTCTAGTGAAGTCGACTCAGCAGTGAAAGTGCCGGGATGGCTACAATTGAGAAGCACCGGAGAGCTGGTCCAGCCAAGTCTACTCAAGAGGGGATGAGAGAGGAATACGAGGACAGCTAGTGATAAGTATTAGTGATCTGTAACCCACACATACATGTATACATACGTACATGTGCGACTTGTAGTCAGCAGTTTGGATCGCTATCGAGATTCTCAATTTATGGTGGTCATATCTTAAATGCTCCCAGGTAATAATTACGACGAACCACCTATACCTTCTGCCTCCATAACTTCTACCTCACCATTTACAGCCATCTTGTCCAATTAACTGACACACTAAAATACCTTGAACTAAGCTTCGACCAGCACCTAATGTGGATACCTCACCTACCAATCATCCAACAGAAAGCCCACAATAAACTAAACCTACTAAAACTACAAACAGGCCGAACTTCGGAATTACACCCCTCCACTATTCTCTACACCTAGAAAATCCAGATCTGAAAGATCATCTGTTATGCAAATTTTGTATTGATCTCCACCCCACTAAAGTTCAATAAGTCACTCCAAATCCTCGAGCACCATGAACTCCATCAATATTTCTGCATCCGTTTGCCTTCCCCCTCATGGATATTCTATCATCTCATCAAATTCCCACCCTTCTTCACCCACATCAAACATCTGCGTCTCTCCCATACTACTCTCAAACTAGATTCCAGTAGATTCCAATCACCCCAGTGTCTCCCCTGTGATCATCAACCCTCTTATGCTGCCATGCCTTCACAAAACACACCCCTCTATCATTGAATCTACACACACTATCCCAATGCAACTTCAATCAACTCCCTCCCCCACAAGGAGAGGCCTGCCCCGATATTTTTGCTTCGTCCCAACTTTAACTCTTCCCTACTTATCTCACTTCAAACCAGGCTCTTCTCTCCTTTTCCCTCTCCATTTATTCGCATCTCTTTCGTCTTACAACTACAGACACTACTCCCGACCCTCTGTGCTTCTCACTGACCATATTTCCCACTGTATACCTCAACTCCTACCTATCACCTCCAGAGTTACCCTACATAAGAGACCCTACCTCTTTATGGACACGCCTCAACCGTATGCAACGCACTCTCTTCTCCAACAATACTTCTCACACAGTGCGGGTCCTTCAGATTTTAAATGAAAGTGCGGTACTTCAGTTTTTTTTATCAGAAGAATCTCACCTTCCTGCGATGTATTTTTAAAATGCATATATTTTCGTTTTTTTAAGTCTCTCTTTGATTTTTCATTCAAAATAGAAAAACAACCCCAGATTTTGTTTCTGATTAAATGCTTTTAATCCACTTGGCTGAAGAGCGTAAAAATTGTACGGCTCAGAGCCCAACCCTGCCCATATGTGGGGAGGGGATGAAATGATAACGAAAGATAAAAGCAGCTCTGTGAAGTTTGGTTACGTCACAGTTCCTATCCACTCCACAGACGTCTATTTCTTTTCTTTTCTATTTTTTGCCTTCAGAGCCTGCATACAAGTGTCCCGCGTCAGGAGGACGAGTGTGCACCTACTGACTTTTCAGATTCCATCTAGAATGTATGTACTCACATAAAAAAGTCTTGCGTCATACCGTTTCGCAGAACTTCTGAAGACAGACGTTGACTGTGGCTATTGTATCACAGACACAGTTCCTTTGACTGTTCAGAGATGTCACTAAACCTGACCAAAGATGTAAACAACCATGCATGAGCAGCGCCTATTAGACGGAGGGGGTCCGACAGCCGATCAGTTCCAGTTATTCCACCAGGAAGGAGGTACACGGCTCCTGTTGTCTGTAGATCAACCATGTCTTGACGGTCAATACCGCGGCTCGATCGCGTCCGCATTGTTACTTTGTGCCAGGAAGTGCTCTCAATAAGGGAAGTGTCCAGACGTCTCGGACTTAAGCAAAGCGATGTTGTTTGGACATGGAGGAGATAGAGAGAGGCAGGAACTGTCGATGACATACCTAGCTCAGGCCGCCCAAGGGCTACTACCGCAGTGGGTGACCGCTGCCTATGGATGATGGCTCGGAGGATTCCTGACAGCAACGCCACCATGTTGAATAATGCTTTTCGTGCAGCCACAGGACGTCGTGTTACGACTCAAACTATGCGCAATAGGCTGCATGATGCGCAACTCCACTCCCGACGTCCATGGCGAGGTCCATCTTTGCAGCCACGACACCATGCAGCGCGGTACAGATGGGTCCAACAACATGCCGAATGGGCCGCTCAGGACTGGCATCACGTTCTCTTCACCAGTGAGTGTCACATATGCCTTCAACCAGACAGTCGTCGGAAACGTGTTTCGAAGCAACCTGGTCAGGCTGAACGCCTTAAACACACTGTCCAGCGAGTGCAGCAAGGTGGAGGTTCCCTGCTGTTTTGGGGTGGCATTATGTGGGGCCGACGTACGCCGCTGGTGGTCATGGAAGGCGCCGTAACGGCTGTACGAATGCCATCCTCTGATCGATAGCGCAACCATATCGGCAGCATATTAGCGAGGAATTCGTCTTCATGGGCGAAAATTCGCGCCCCTATCGTGCACATCTTGTAAATGACTTACTTCGGGATAATGACATTGTTCGACTAGAGTGACCAGCATGTTCTGCAGACCTGAACCCTAACGAACACGCCTGGGATAGATTGAAAAGGGCTGTTTATAGATGACGTGACCCACCAACCACTCTGAGGGATCTACGCCGAATCGCCGTTGAGGAGTGGGACAATCTCTACCAACAGTGCCTTGATGAACTTGTGGATAGTATGTCACGACGAATACAGGCATGCATCAACGCAAGAGGACGTGCTACTGGGTATTAGAGGTACCGGTGTGCACAGCAATCTGGACCAGCACCTCTGAAGGTCTCGCTGTATCGGGGTACGTGTGCACAGCAATCTGAACCACCACGTCTGAAGGTCTCGCTGTATCGTGGTGCAACATCCAATGTATGGTCTTCATGAGCAATAAAAATGGCGGAAATGATGTTTATGTTGATCTCTATTCTAATTTTCTGTACAGGTTCCGGAACTCTCGGAACCGAGGTGAGGCAAAACTATTTTTTATGTGTGTATGTATCTACGGGTTATAGATTACTGATCCTTCTCACTAGCTATCCTTGCATTCCTCTCTCAGTCTCTATTGAGTAGATTTGGTTGGAGCAGCTTTCCAGTGCTTCTGAATGCTAACATTCCTCTCTCATTCTCACTGCTTTGGGTTAAAGTACAAGTGTTTTCATGTTTCCCATCGTTTTATCTCGGGATTCTCTGCAGCACGACAAGCGTTACAGCCGTGTCTTCTGCCGCCGACAGTGGCATGGGCAGCAGACTTCCGGCTCACGAACTTTGCGATCGCGGAAAGGTTGCTTCTCCCTGGCCTGGTATTTGTTTGTTTTAACAAAGATGAATTGTTACTATCCTCCTCCCTGCAGTTGTTTTAAACATAGCAAATGCAGAGTTAAGCTTAGGACAAGGAGTGTGACTGCTGCATAGTCTATAAATAATCATTTACCCCTGAGTTCACTCCTGGTGTGGTGTTAAAGACGTATAGTGGAAAGAACCAAACTTAGAGTTAGGAGAACCGGTGACCACACGCCTTTGAGTGAGGAGTAGCCGAGTAAAACATGTCAGGTAGTTCTGCAGGGCTGGAGCTGTACAAACATTCTTTGTGTCAGATATCGTAGTGCCAGGATTCCAGAAGTCGGATTGTGACGTCATAGTGCCTGTCCCAGAATTTAGTCTTGGATATTCTCCACCAGCATTCCAGGTCGGCCTGTTGCTTCGCCATCTTGTATTCTGACGGCCTAGCAAGACTACGCCAGTATTCCAAGTCTTGAGTTTTGACGTCATAGTAAGACTGCACCAGACTTCCATGTTGGCCATGTTTTAGTAAGGTCACCATCTTGTGTCAGCCATATTTTATCCAGGTTCGCCATCTTGTATTCAGATGTGACAGAAAGATTACGCCAGTGTTCAAAGTCTTGGCTTCTGACTTCATACCAAGGATTCCATGTCGACTACGTTGCATCAGCCACCTTTTATCCAGGTCGGCGTTCTTGTATCGCCATCTTGAATTCTGGGCATTTTATACGCAGGGTATTTGGCCTTTGTCAGAGGGGAAATGGTGGGGGGTTGTCATTGATGACACATTTTGGACCAGAACTCTCCTAAAACATCTACTAAAGCCTACTGGAGAACTATCCTTATGATGTTCAGCCCTTCGTCATGGATGTCACATCTATAAATTTACTCTTTAGATGAAAAGAGGTCAACTGATGGTGAATCGATAATTCTATTTAAAAGTATTAAAATATGTTTTCTAAACAAAACAAACTAATCATATAATAAGTATAACAGGCATGCCAAAGCAGTGTAAAAACTTTCAACTTCTAGATCTGCGGTTTCACAAACATCTCCCCAAAGCTGCCATTTGAGTAGTGATCTCTGCTACACCATTGGGGGACTTTGTAACTTGCCGTGATTATAGTGTGAGACGAAGGGAGTGTCTCCAACTTGCACGGAGAGAGTGGAAAAAATTATTATGACTTCCAGACACAGTAATGCCAACGTAAACCGATCGAATTCCTCCCCAGTAGCAAGGGTTTGTAAATTGAGGTATTAAGAAAATGAAGAGGTGGACAGAGGTTAGAACACACAGTGAAAAAGGTTATAATTAGAACTTTCACGCTGCTGAAAGCAGCGCTCACCGAATTATGGATGCAGCCAGGGTATCACTGCAAACAAGTATAAGCAAAAACTGACGTTTTAAAAGAACAGGCATTTAATCTAAATTTAATTGCTGCATTGCAGATGCTGTTGGTGTGCAGCTTTCGATGTAATAGAGAGAGATCAGAGACATCATTTTACTCATAAGCATCTGGGTCGAGATGTGTGGTTGCGATGTGTTCTTATCACATGGCGACATCGTAGGTGGCATGGAGAATCCAACCATCTGCTATGACGCTTCTGTCCGAAACAGTTGTTCACGCCTTGTTAAAAAAGTTGCACTTTAACGTTGGTATCATTACATGTCTGTGTCCAACGTAACGAATAGCAAAGCTGTGAAAATACTCTAGGCGACAAGTACGGCTGCGTTTCGGAGTTTTATGACCTCAGAGTGACCATATTCGTCGGTACTGCCAGAAAAACGTCACCTGCCAACTGCTGAGATAGGCAACAACCAAGTTATTCCCGCTGGGGGACATAAAACAGATAATGACTTCGTTCTTCAGAGAATTTCCATCCTGCCTAGACGTCAACCGATGAAAGGTAGGGCGTTTTCTGTTTCAAGGCACCTCATTTAAGCCGAAGAATCAGTTCAAGTTTTCATCATATACTAACGGTGGAGACCATTCTGGAGCGACTGCGAAGTTCTCTCATCATGATCGTATCATAGATCAGGTTCTGAGAGTCTGGTTTGTGATATGTAAGGAATGTGGCTATAATTATCTCCCTGCTCTCCAATTTTTCTTTGGGGTGGAAATCTGCATGTAAAGTTGTACATACAGAGAAATAAAATAGGTGTTAAAAAATAAACCACAACAGATTGCTGCTTGTAGCAACATCTGATTGTCATTAACTAAGGTCTCTTTCATTCTTGTTTGAATTCGCGTGAGCGCTTGCACACACCGCATTAAGTGACGTTGCTGGCTTGTGCTGTAGAGTTCACATGCAGATTGCACCTCGCAGTGCCAGAGGTACTAGCTGCATCATGTGGCAAGAAAATCTTAGCTTGATGATTCATTAAACAGGATACATGTCCGTACAATCACGTCAGAGTATATTAGTTTTTCCCAGTTTTATAAATCAAGCTAATAGTAATAGCTACTTTATTGGTCGGAATATGAGCTGCAGACTTCAACGTTGCATTGCAGATAAATTACACAGAAATAGCGGCTTTCTATCACTTTACACATAAAGCTTCTGTGGAGGGCTGTGACCATATTGGCACTAAATGGTAATACATTTGTGTGGGTCGCCATAATAATTTGATTTATCATCACATGATACGTTTCAGGAGAGCCCTATTATCAGAGGTTTGTGGCAAGAAACGTCCAATATATTACAATATATCAAGTTATTAAAAGGAATACATTGCAGGACGCTGTGAAGTTGAGAAACGTAACTAATAAAATCAGTAAAAGTGTCTTCTCGTACCCTATTCTGTTCTGTAACACTATCCGTGCCCAAACAGGCATAGACAGTTTGACATGCCACAAAGAAAACAATTTTCCCAGTAAACGGTGTCAATGAGAGTAATGTCTGTGACATCAGGCATTACTGTTTTATGAAAATGCTTATTAGAAAAGTATATCTTGTATTTAATTTTTTTATTCGAGCGGGTACCCAAAAACTGGAATTATTTTTTAAAAGCTACATATTTTCAAATTGTTTTCAAAACAACCTTACTCCTTTCAAAATACTCTCCATTACAATTAATAATTCGTCCCACGGGTGCTTCCACTGTTCGAAACGGTTTTTGTAGTCATCTTTAGAAATAGCTGACAGCTCCTCTCTCGTTTCTTTCTTGACTTCTTCAATGTTGTCAAATCGTGTCCTATCACCCCCTTTCCATGCCTGTAAATAAGAAAAAGTCACACGGAGCCAGGTCAGGTGAGGGCAGCGGAACCATGCCATTTTTAGTTAAAAACTGTCTAACAGAGATGGCTGTGTGTGCAGGTGCGTTGTCTTGGTGGAAGAACCAGTCTCCTGTATGCCACAAATTCGCTGAAGCGTGCTCCAAGATAACAATGGTCTTTCGTCCGCCTCTGTAACGCAGTGGTAGCGTTACTGCCTACCACGCAAGGGGGCCCGGGTGCGATTCCCGGCAGGGCACTGGGTGTTGTGAGTCCTTCATTATCATTTTCATCGTCATTGTCACACAAGTTGCCGAAGTGGCGTCAACTAAAAACACTTGCAATACTGCTGCCGAACCCCGAATGGGATATCCCGGCCAATAAAAGCCATACGATCATTTCAATTGCCTGTCGGAAGTCTGTGAGCTCTCGAATTTTTTCAATATTTTCGTCGATCCGGGCAATTGATGGACGTCCAGAAAGAGGTGTGTCATCAGTCGGCACTTCGCCATTTTTAAATTGCGCAAACCACTCTTACACTTGAGTTTTTCCCACAGCGTCATCTTGGTGAACTGTTTTCAACATTAAAAGAGTTTCAGCAGCATTTTTACCGAGTAGAAAATGAAATTTCACAGCTGCACGTTGTTCACTTAAACTTGCCATAATAAAAAACGAAAACAAGAACAATCACTGCAGATGAACACAACAACCCAGATCAGCAGGATTGAACTTGGCTGTGAGTTACACTATACGCGCCATCACCGAGCGAAGATGCGCAGTGGTTAGCATGCTGGACTCGAATTCGGGAAGACGACGCTTCAAACCCGCGTCCTGCCATCCTGGTTTAGGTTTTCCGCGATTTCCCTAAATCGCCTCAGGCAAATGCCGGGATGATCCTTTGAGAGGGCGCGGCCGACTTCCTTCCCTAATCCGATGGGGTCGACGACCTCGCTGTTTGTTCCCCTCCCCCAAATCAAGCAACCAAACAACACGCCCATCGGCAGAAATTCTTACTACACAAGCTACGCCCACGGCAATGTTATCCCGGGTTAAATACATGTAAAACTTAAAAATATTGAAAAGAGGTAATAAGAACATTTTCTTTGTTACATTGAACTGTTACCATTTATAGGCTAGTAGCATGTAATGCTTACAAAAATGTGACCAGTTATTTAACTACAGTACAAGAAATTGTCAGCAATTGTAGTTACGAATTTCTACCAAAAACGCCATAGCTGCAGCGATTCAGGCTGCTGAAATTAGACATAGGAATACATCACATACGAAAATATTATTCAACATAGAAATTTGAAACGACCCATTTGAACAATAGTACATGATAATAATTATTGTTTAAAAACAATAGTATTTGGAAGTCAAAATTTAAAGGAACCGATTGAAAAAATTAGTACGTGACAGTATAGCCTCGTTAGTACAATTGTAATCCTCCATTAACAGATATTTATACACAGGGTCAGTTTCTTTATCTTGAGACAACGAAATATCTCGAGAACTATGAACCGAATTAAAAAACGAAAATGCATATTGAGTATTTTAAAAATGCTATCCGGCGATTTCAGTATTGACTCAAGGGGTGGGGTGGAGGGCAACTTGGAAAATTAAATAGGAATATACCATTTTAATCGGGTTATATGGGGAAAAAATAAGTAACTTTTGTATGTAATACTTCCGCCGTTGCGTGACAGAGGGCGCTGTAATCAACAAATAACACAACTGAGTTCCAAAGCAGAATTATTTTGAGAAAAACATTGCATCAATAATACAGGGACAGACGTGCGCAGCAAACGATTCAGTATTTTACAGTTTTCTCCGTGTAGCTGTTTTATGACTTTCATTCATTCACTGTACTTAATATCATGCTATGATCTTTTCCCTATGAAAGATAATCTGCACAGTTTCTTTTCCAGTTTGTCTGCTTCTTTTTTTTTTTTTCTCTGGGGACAGTACGGACCTGGCTTGCTTTTCATCTTTTTACCTAATGGTGTTGGGGTCAAAGTGGTGCAGGTGCAGATTACCTTTAATAGGGAAAACGTCAAACAGCATAAGTAACATCTTGAAGGCAAAGGGTTTCTCTGTGTTTTTCTATGTCCCTCAGACAATAGGTAGTTTCTTGCTCAATGCAAAAGACAAGCAACCAGCTATCACAAAGAATGAGGTATATAAAATCACGTGCCGTGAGTGTCAGTCTAGCTACATTGGACAGACGGGGACGTCAATCTGTAGCATGCTTAAAGAACACCAGAGAAGCTGATGATTGAAGAAGTCTGATTCTGCCTTTGCAGAACATTGCCTGAACAATAACCACAAATACACAATAGGTCTACGAGTCATACACACAGAGAAAAAGGGGGCCAAATCCAACTAATTAGAAATTTTAGAAATTAAAAAACAGATGTGTAATCTCCGCACCTATTATTAAACGAGCAAACCCAATTCACTCATTCACCTCTTTTAGATGAGATCACAACCCCAGGATAGCAGCAAAACTTTGGGCCCCATTTCATCGTAGATAAAAAGTTCTTGGTTAATGCATAACTTTAGTCTGGTCATTGTACTATAATTGCTGAATGTGTAATAATGTATGTAATTTATTAAAAAATGGTCATTGATGTAACTGTACATTAAGCTATGGATCGATACCTTAAGAAGCTACCTGGTCACCATGTTTATCTGTGCATTATCATTTTTGGGAATCAGTAATGTACTTGAAAATGGGCTTATACCCCCGAAACATAGCTTGTGCAATAACAATAATAATAAAATTGTGAAACAACGCCAAAACAGTGTTTGTTTAGTTAATTAGACTGTTGTTTGCTGAATTTTTAAACGTAGAAAATATCATCCGTTTCATATATCCCTGCATCAGGAATTTCATGATAGTGATTTCCAGAACCGAGTGACATTTTGCCAGTGGTATAATCTGCTAATACTGACCCAGATCTCTTTGCTTAGGTATTATTCTCTGACGATTCGACCTGCTCAAACCAAGGTACGATTAATCGACACAACAAGCATTTTTGGAATTTGGAAAACCCACATTGGTTATATTAAGTTGAACATCAGCGTACGTGGAATGTGAATGTCTGGTGTGCAATAATTCATGACAAATTCATCGGTCCATCCTTTATCGAAGGTACCTTAAATGGTGATGAATATCGAACATTCTTGGAGAACTAACCTCCAGCATTGCTTGCAGATCTCCCCTCGGATGTGCGAGAAATTGTATGGTTTCATCATAATGGTTGTGCAGTACATTTTTCTGTAGCATCACGGGAAGTATTACATTGCTTGTACACTCGTCCATGGACCGCAACAGGCGATCCAGTATTTTCGCCTGCAAAATTGCCAGATCTTACTTCACCTGAGTTTTGTTTGTGGGTTTGTTTGAAGAGTGAAATGTTCAAATGTGCGTGAAATCTTATGGGACTTAACTGCTAAGGTCATCAGTCCCTAAGCTTACACACTACTTAACCTAAATTATCCTAAGGACAAACACACACACCCATGCCCGAGGGAGGACTCGAACCTCCGCAGGGATCAGCCGCACAGTCCATGACTGCAGCACCCAGACCGCTCGGCTAATCCCGCGCGGCTTGAAGAGTGAAGTTTGCAATAAAGTGATACCACCAACACATATCACAGATTACATCGTAAACACTTCTCAGTTGTGTCGAATCATTCCACGTGTGGATAAATAAGTGCGTCAACGTGGGTGGTGACATTTTGAAGCACTTACTGTGAGATAATTCTCGCAAACAAACACCCTGTTGCTAGGAGGTGAGGGGACACACATCAAACGAGAACGCCGTTGGTGAGAGGTTTAAGGACAGACCTATCTTTTTTTATTTTTTTTTTATTGAATGCAATTTTCTCGGGAAAGCACCGTTTTGGAACGCAGTCGTGCTATTTTCCGACTACATCACCATCTATCGCGCAACGACAAAAGTGGTACATACGTAGAAACCGATTCTACAATAAAAATGTAATGTTCCTGCTTAAGACCTCGAAGTCCCCCAAACCCACCGCATAAGAGTTGGGTAGGGGTGTCAACATTATTATTGCTGTATAGTATTTTTAAATATATTGATCACGTATTTTTCCATTTTTTAATGTGATGCGTAGTTTTCGAAATATTTAGTTGTCTCAACAAAAAAAAAAATCATGATGTATATTGTAGCGTCCGTGGGCGACAGTTTCGTACCAGCGATCCTATTGGAGAATTATAATTTTTCCAACAGACATAAATAATTAAGCTAAAATTTTGCAAATTTAGTCCGAAAATTGTGATAGAAGTTAAATAATACATGTACTTTTTTAATAAGCGTTCTCAGATAACATTTATGCCTGGTGTTATAGCCGTAACTGTCACTAACGCGACCTATTGATAAATTTGTATACCTTGTACAATGTCGAAATGCCTTTGTCAGTTTGGGGACCTTTGGTGTTACGGAATGGGAGAGGAGGCGACAAAATATTGTGTATTTATTTTAATAGGTGCATTTCTCACCATCACAGTATTGCTGCAAAGAATTCCTTTCAATATCTCTTTCTATATTGTACATATTTCTTGCGGCAGATCTGAATATGGGGTTCTTCCAAAGGCATCATGAGATGATAAATAAAATTATTTAGGCAACCAAAACAAGTGTGTTACCATTTAGTACCAATCTTCTAATTACTGTCCTCACTGGTGTCACAGTTAACTTCACTTCTGGTATTTGTTTCGTCACTGTCAGTATTTTTGTTACTTTTCTCGCTAAGTACGTTGTTCTCGCCATCCTCGGAGGCATTAGACACGCAGCGCATCTCGAACCCTTTGATGTTCGACTGTTGCGGTACTGTGCACAACGAAAACAAGGATCCGCTCACACATAAGGTTGACCAATCTCTTGCCGGGATGAGTGCTTGATCCCTTTCTAACAGCCAATTACACTACTGGGCATTAAAATTGCTACACCACGAAGATAAGGTGCTATAGACGCGAAATTTAACCGACAGATAGAAGATGTTGTGATATGCAAATGATTAGCTTTTCATAGCATTCACCCAAGGTTGGCACCGGTGCCGACACCTACAACGTGCTGACATGAGGAAAGTTTCCAACCAATTTCTCATACACAAACAGCAGTAGACCGGCGTTGCTTGGTTAAACGTTGTTGTGAAGACTCGTGTAAGGAGGAGAAATGCGTACCACCACGTTTCCGACTTTGATAAAGGTCGGATTGTAGCCTATCACCATTGCGGTTTATCGTACCGTGACATTGCTGCTTGCGTTGGTCGAGATCCAATGACTGTTAGCACAATATGGTACCGGTGGGTTCAGGAGGGTAACACGGAACGCCGTGCTGGATCCCAACGGCCTAGTATCACTAGCAGTCGAGATGACATGCATCTTATCCGCATGGCTGTAACGGATCGTGCAGCCACGTCAGATTCAACAGATGGGGACGTTTGCTAGACAACAACCATCTGCACGAACAGTTCTACGACGTTCGCAGCAGCATGGACTATCAGCTTGGAGACCGTGGCTGCGGTTACCCTTGACGCTGCATCACAGACAGGTGGGCCTGCGATGGTGTACTCAACGACGTACCTGGGTGCACGAATAGCAAAACGTCATTTTTTCGGATGAATCCAGGTTCTGTTTACAGCATCATGATGGCCGCATCCATATTTGGCGACATCGCGGTGATAGCACATTGGAAGCGTGTGTTCGTCATCGTCATACTGGCGTTCACCCAGAGTGATGGTATGGGGTGCCATTGGTTACACGTCTCGGTCACCTCTTGTTCGCATTGACGGCACTTTGAACAGTGGACGTTACATTTCAGATGTTTTACGACCCCTGTTACGATCCCCACGGAACCCTACATTTCAGTAGGATAATGCACGACCGCATGTTGCAGGTCCTGTACGGGCCTTTCGGGATACAGAAAATGTTCGACTGCTGCACTGGCCAGCACAATCTTCAGATCTCTCACCAATTGAAAACGTCTGGTCAATGGTGGCCGAACAACTGGCTCGTCACAATACGCCAGTCACTACTCTTGATGAACTGTGGTATCGTGTTGAAGTTGCATAGGCAGCTGTACCTGTACACGCCATCCAAGCTCTGTTTGACTCAATGCCCAGGCGTATGAAGGCCGTTATTATGGCCAGAGGTGGTTGTTCTGGGTACTGATTTCTCAGGATCTATGCACCCAAATTGCGTGAAAATGTAATCACATGTTAGTTCTAGTATAATATATTTGTCCAATGAATACCCGTTTATCATCTGCATTTCTTCTTGGTGTAGCAATTTTAATGGCGAGTAGTGTAGATTACTAATTACGGTGATGGTCTTTAAATAACTTGTTTACATTAATTAAGGGCTTACTGTTTTGAAAAAATAATGACTAGCTCTGTTTTCAATGCAACTACTTTATTCTGTACGAGTGTGAAACGACCAGCACACAAGGTCTGCGATTCCAAGCGACTGGTAACTAGTTCATCCATAATGCTGATGTTATCCAGCGACCAATAACACTGGTAGCCCCAAAAAGGGCATAATTTCCATTTGCCAACTCAATACAGAAGTACGTTAATTCTCTGTACAGAGAATTTCGCACATCTGTTTCTTGGGTATAAAGAACGATTGTGATTTGCGAATTCCTCATGTCAGAAGTAGAAGAGTTTAGGAGAAACAGAAAGTCATGATGGATGACGTTGCAGACTGACAGACTGCTTAAAAGCGACGTTATCCATAGATGACACACTGGACCTTATAGCCAAAGATAGCAAGGAATTACAATTCATGACCTTCATATCATCAACTCATGGTTCGACAGAACTCGCCTTGTGACAGCTCCTTATCTACACACTTCGCACGAATGATCGCGCTATCTCACCTTGTTGCTCTGCTGCAAACTTTTTGTCTCGAATTGCACTATTTAAAAATTTCATTGCGTAGTCGAAGGCTGGAAGCGCCATGTCAAGCACAATATCTAAAGAAAGGATGGAACAAACACATCTCAGTAATCTGAACGGAATAGCTTTATTTTGAGATGTTTAACACCACATTCTGATTTTCGTTCCCACAGTAACACACCACACACACAGGAAAATCCTATGAAAGCATACAACTAAAGGGATACATCATGCCTTTGGGGTACGTCGAATCTTCAAAACTGTTTTATGCCAACTAGAGGTTAAACTTGTCTGGCAGCTTTGCAGACAGTTCACTGTGTCCTACTGCTTATTTACACTTCTTTCTTCTCATTTATTCATATTCAAATTCATTTGTACGAGTATTTTCGAAGTTGCTGAAGAACGTACCCTTGACTACTTACTAATATAATTATAGGAGACAGCCTCATCGCACTGCTACAGGCGACCAGCCTCTTGAGAGTAGGTTGGTTACACTAAGGTCGAACTTAAGATGAATAAATCATAAGCCTTTTATCAGTGCTGAGTGTCCTTTCCCGTTTCCTCTGCTTTTGACTGCTCGTCAGTGACTTAACATGGCGTAACGCTGCTCTTTGCCATCGTACCATAAGCTCTGCTGGGCCAGCGTGTACTTCTCTCTGCAGTCTTAAATTGTTACTAGTGCACTGTTCTGCGCATCCTCCTAGTTTCGGTTCATTCGAGCCATGCTTTCTCGATGTTGCTATTTCCTTTTTCACCTCCTTCGGACATTCCCCGTATTTCGTGAACGAAGGATTCTAAATCAGCGTTTGCACTCTCAAAGATATGACATTTTTGCTTTACCACTGGCAATCAGAACTTTTACATTTGGTTAATTATTGAATTATATGTTATATTATTTTCACCCCTTTTAAGAGCTCGAAGAAAAGGAGTTTATTAGTATGAACCTTGATAAAGTCGTCAATCAAACATTTCTGAGAAATCGCTGAGAAACATACTAGTTTCGCAGCTTAGAAGAAAAATTGAGAAGTTCTAAGGTCATCACAACGTAAAAAAAGCGTGAGAATAATGCAAACCAAATTATTGGAACTATATCTTACCAAAGCAGCATTCATGTTTCAGCAAATCTTGTTCGGTGACGCTTGAGATTGAAAACCAGTGATGTAGCTATGCTGACTTCATTCCACTGTGATCCTCCAGGACCAGCTGAAGGTCATTACATGTCCATCATGTGCACATATGACATCATCAGTGACGTACACATGTGCATGTATGATGTCATCAGTGACCTTGAACACATTATATCAAGACGATTGATAGTAGGAAATTTGGAAACTAAATATGGTGGTAAGTTTAAAAATATGCATGATAGCAGATGGCAGGAAATTTAAATTTGCGAGTTTGTACTGTCAGTAAATTTTTAAATGAGACAGACAACCACAACTCTTAAAAATCCAATATGGTAGTAGCAGGAAAAATTTTAAGTTTTGGGAAAGCCATTCTTGATAATTGGCTTACATTTAGAAATCCTAACAACACTTTTGACTTTGAATTTAGCTCTTTGTGGATGTACTGTATGGTCTTATCATACTCAACTGACGAAATGCTATTACCTTCTATGTCAACAAGTCTCATATTAACTGTTCTGTGTTTTGTACTGACTGACTAGATCCTGCAGCGTACCAATCTATTTAAAATAACAGTGAGCAGTGAAATGTTTAATTATCTTTTCTTTAATAGCTCTGTTAAATGACTCCACAAAAAAGTGGCTTTCAAGTTTGAAAATGATGAGAAGTGATTAATCTTATGCACCTCCATTACCTTCTTGAAATGAAAGTTATAAAATTCCTTACTTGTATCTGTTTATAAATATTTCGGAATCATATTACTTTTTAAGTATATTTTGTTTCTAAACACATTTGCAACCTCAATATCATTTAGCCTCTAGAGCCAAAACCCATGCATGTTTGGAGTACATCTCAGTTATTGTGAATAAATAGTTATAAAGTGACTTGTATTTGGAATACGCAGTCAGGTCAACCAAATCACCTTCATGAATGTCATGAGTTCGTTTCATGGTAACCCCTATTCTCAGATAAACTTCGCATGCTGGTTGCTGCAATTCTGCAGCCATTTAACCTTCCATACTTATTACAATGAAGTCAGTGACAAGAGCAACATCTCGCTAGAATGAATTATTTCCTTATATAACATGTTGCCGAGGGAAATGGAGAGAAACAAACAAAAGTACTCATTCCTTCCATTGTTAGTGACAAAGTCCCTTCCACTCATTGGCGTCAAGATACAAATTTTATTAGGAGAAAATTTAGAATTCTTTCGTTGTTCAAATAGATACGTTCCACTCATCGGCACTGGAAAATCAATATACTCCTTTATTTTTCGACAACAAGATCCATTTTGTTATTTTCCTCATACGTGAAGTCTCGCAAATGTCAATCACGCCGCCAATGTTCCAACATATTCACATTTAGCTCAGCAGTCACTGGTTCATATTTGTTATCATAGATTTTTAATCAGAGTACAAGAAATGAGGGGCAGCTCTGCTCCCCAGTATTATGAACATCATGTTCTGGTAAGAAGTCTTTAATAATCTACTCCACTTCCTCCAAACCCTTCACAAAGACACAAAAGTCAGTTGGAATAACTGAGTCTATACCATTCAATGTTGTTTCCAATGATACATCACCTGAGCCCATACTGTGATGGTGGTGATTTTCCAGTAGCCATTTTGCAGATTTTATATCCAACTCATAGTGGGGAATTGTCCCCTCTAGAATGAAAACACCAGAAGCAACCACACTACTTCAAATACCAACCAACATATGTAACATAAGTTCTTTCTGGACAAATTGCTTGTGATGCAGAAACCTTGACAAACAAGGAGGATTTCGTACATGATTCTGGAAAAAAAGAATCTCATGCAGACAAAAATAATCCTAAGCATGCGTGAAGATCTTCCGTACCTTAAGTAAGATTTCTTCCTCCTGCAGTGTGCACAATTCTGTGAAGTGACTCAAAGCTTATATACAGCTTCCAGACGTGTCCAAAGTCGATAAGCACATAATCAATGTATTCTTGATTGTGTATAAGTCTCTGGAGAAAAAGAGAGCATAACAGTGAACAATGTCACACTACCAAAAACACTCTCGTTGGAAGCGTGAGATAACTTTTTTACCTTGAGTAAGAAGTTTCACGAGAGTTGCACATTGCAGATCCGTTGTGCCTGTCTAGCCTTGTTAAATACTTTCAATATCGGAGATAACCACACTGGGAATCACATGATCATGATGTGAATTGTGACACTGTTTTCATATTTGTAGCATTAAATCTGTGATATGTCTTATTATTAAATTGGATGGAGGTGTCATTTCATTAAAAAAAAGTCATAAATAACAAGGCAGTATGCTGTCATATTGTTTATGAACGATGTTTTTGTTTGAATTCCAGTCTATTTTGGTGTTTCTTTACCTTGATATGAACAATCGATGAAATGTATTGATCATTTCTTGAACACTGTACGTCTCATGAGAAGATTTCTCGTTAGTTCTGTCTCTCCATGGTAAAAAGACTAAAAATTGCAGTACATTTCATACACTTGCTCAATATTCTTTTTCTAAAATCAGATGAATACTTCTTTCCAGGATATTTAGGTTAACTGAGCTATACCATCAACTCTGTTATGTCTGTTGCGTTGAGTACATTGCAGTAATCTGAATTCGAATACGCATCTTCCCATTTCGAGCACTGTATTGAATTTAACTTGCCACGCCCATCTCCTACTCACAGTCATTCTTGACGTCGTACAATTTTGTCTGTCTCAACAAGATGGAAATAACGTCATGGAGTTATTGGTGCTGACGCGTGCTGCTAGACCACCCTTTCAGTAGAAAACTTGACCCTATACGCTGACGGACCGCAGGCGGGAAGTATTGCAATGTTGTTTGTTATACAGTGGTCGCGACTGACTGCCACGATAGCCAGGGGGGAAGATGGATGTAACTGCTGTGCAAAAAGGCATTCTATCCTATGAATGTGATATTCTCTTGCCTCTGTGGATGACGGTTCCGGACACAGGTTTCCATCCACAGTCTATTTTTCACTTGGAGCCGTATCAAATTTCCTACGTTTCTTGGTATACGAGCTGTAACAGAAAGATACCGACAGCGCCGAAATCACAGAGGCTAATGTCTCTGTAAAGAGCAGCTGTCGCCATCTTCTCCATTGGTTTTTGTGGCTTTCAGTTGCATGCGATGAATAACGAGCATGTGAGAAGTGTGGTATGGAAGTCAAATGGTCGACTTCGGTTTATTGGGAGAATTTTAGAAAATAGTGGTTCACCTGTAAAGGAGACCGCATGTAGGACGCCGGTGCGACCTATGCTTGAGCACTGCTCGAGTGTCTGGGATCACTACCAGGTCACATTGAAGGAAAACGTCGAACCAATTCAGAGGTGGGCGGCAAAATTTGTTACCGCCAGGTTCGAACAACACGTAAGTGCTACGGAGATGCTTTGGGAACTCAACCTGGAATCCCTGGAAGGAAGACGACTTTCTTTTCGAGAAACGCTATTGGGAAAATTTAGAGAACCTGTATTTGAAGGTGATACGAGAAATTAGGGCTCATACAGAGGCGTACAGACAGTCGCTTTTCCATCGCTCTGTTTCCGAGTGGAACGGGAGGAGAATGACAAGTACCCTCCGCCACAAATCGTCCGGTAGTTTGCGGAGTATCTATGTAGATGTAGATGTAGAACGGCTCAGTTTTCGAGAATTCTGTGCTTTTATTGAATGTAAAGGAAACGAAATATGAGAAAGGAGAGGAAACATAAGAGTCTTTACGGTTGCAGTCAGCAGAAAACAAATTTCGGGGACTGAACATCACTATTTATTCTGTTGCTAAAATAAACTGAACAAAAGTAGAGAAGATGAATTGCCTGCCGCCGGCATTGTAGCGTGTCTGACCTTTTCGTACTATTGGCTGATGTACTCACTCAGATATACTGGGCATGACTCGAACATCTTCACATGCTGCATGTATCCTTCCAAACAAGTCTTCTGTTGACTCCACTGGGATTTCATTCATTACATTCTTTAGAAAAAAAATAACTGGTTGACATGAGGCGCCCAAGGCAGCCAAGTTGCAAACGCATCTCGACTAGTCCAGTTATACCCAAACAACAATGCAATTCGGTTCTAGCTACTAGATTGAAGAGTCTGGCGTCCAGCGCCATCTAACGTCCAGAATGCTGTCAGCTGAGTTACAAGATCTTCTATCTGTGGTTCAGAAGCGTACAAGGTTATGTTTACTGTCAAGTGTGTGGCCTAGCAGCAGGCACCAATGCCTATAACTTCAAAACTTTGTAGCGTAGTAGGATGACGTTTCCAAACACGGGTTCCTGTCTTCAGTTTTTTCCTCAAAACAACCTCTACAACCCCTCAAAGTTTGTCGGTATCGTTTTGTTGCACCCTGTATATTCCACATCGCTTCAGCAATGAGAGTACAAATTTCTAGGACCAGTGTTTGAAAACTTGAATGTTATTGGACATTTCACATTTTCAAATAAGAAAGATGTAATATTACCCAATGAAATATTCCCAATTTTGATTTTGATTTTCGTGATATTGCTTGTGATCATCATCATCAGTTATCTGCTATATTAGCAGGTCCTTTGCCTCTCCATTTTCTGCGATCCATTGCTTCCTTCTTAAGGCTGCTGTATGTTGTACCATCCACCATGTCATCCAGTATCCGGCATCTCTTCCTTCTAAAACTGTTTTTATCAGTCCGTCATTCTTTCTTAATATATGCCCAATCCAATTTCTTTTTCTTCTCTTTATTACACCTAGTAACTGTCTTTTCTCTCCCACTCTTCTCAGTACCTCTTCATTTTTTACTCTGTCCATCCAACTTATTCTTTCCATCTTCCGCCATGTCCAGAGCTCAAAAGCCTCCAGCCTTTCTCTGTCTTTTTTCCTCATAGTCCATGTTTCAGCGCCATATAGAAGGACACTCCATACAAGACATTTTGTGAGTCTCTTTCTCAGTTCTCTGTCCAGACCGCTGCAGAAAATTCTCCTTTTCTTATAAAACGCCTCTTTTGCCATTGCTATCCTTGTTTTAATTCCTGCGGTGCATTCCAGTCGGTGTCTATCCTGCTTCCAAGATACTTAACATTTTGCACCTGTTCTAGTATTTCTCCATTCAGCATAATTTTTATTTCCTTATTTCCTCCTAGTGCCAATACTTTTGTTTTATTTTTGTTAATTTTCATTCCATATTTTTTTCCGTTAGTTGCAATGGTGTCCACCAAATCCTGTAATTCTTTTTCCCCTGTGGCTAGAAGGGCCATGTCTACAGCAAATCTCAAACACCCTACTCTTCTTCCTCCAATTTCTACTTCTTTGTCATCTAATGAGCATTGGTCAATCATATTTTCCAAGTAGAGGTTGAAAAGAGTAGGTGATAGACAGCATCCTTGTCTTAATCCTTTTCCTAGTCTGATCCAGTTTGTAATTTCTCCTCTCACTTTAATTGAAACTTTTTGATTAAGATATAATGAGTTTATAAGTCTTCTGGTTTGCCAGTCCACTCTCTTTTCCCTGATTACAGTCGCCAGCTTATCCAAAACCACATTGTCAAATGCCTTTTCTAGATCGATGAAGCACATATATAGGTCTCTTCCTTTTTCAATAAACCTTTCTCCCAAGATCCGTAGGAGCCCCACTGCATCTCTGGTGCCCGTATTCCTTCTAAAACCAAACTGCTCCTCGCCAAGATTGTCCTCCATTACATTTTCAAGCGTTTTTATTAAATATTCTTAACGTCACTTTAGTTGCATGTGAAATGAGGCTGATTGTCCTGTGCTCGCTGCATTTCTTGGTTCCTTGTTTTTTCAGTAATGGAATCATTACTGTTCTCAGAAAGTCCTCAGGCCGTTAACCACTCTCATATATTTTATTACATGACCTCAATATATCTCTTATTCCATCTTGGTTCGAGCATTATAGTATACCTCCCGTATCGTATCTGTACCTACCGCTATGGCAGACTTTACTTCTTCCATTATGATGGTTGGTCCTTTCTCGTCATCACTTACACTGTTGTGTGATTCAAGTTCCAGAGTTTCTGGTTTGCTATTTGTGTCATATAGTTCTTTTAGATATTCTTCCCATCTCGGGAGGACATCGTCACGATCTTTGTACACTACTACTTCGTCTTTACTCAAAATTTCCATAGTAGCACTTCCTGCTCTGTTTTGTTCCCATGACATAGTCTAAAGACTATCAGACTAAATCAGTAAAATGGATGAACAATATAACTGGCCATTTTCTGTACTGGTATTTGACCTACACTTTTCCATCACTTACGAGCAATTTCCATCACTAACGCATCACTCTGTTGTATAGTAAATCGTATCTTCCCTTCCTGTCCAGTGCTTCAATTTCATCACATTCTTCTTTTAGCCATTTTTTTCCCAGCCTGCTCTGTTTCTCTTCGCAATTCATTTTTTAACCTTCGGTATATCTTTCTTGCGTCTTCAATGTTCTTGTTTTTCAATTTTCTTCTCTCCTCTATCTTGCAAATCATTTCTTGTGTGGCCCATGGTTTTTTTGACGTTTTACCTTTTACATATCCCATATTTTGCTGTCCTGCTTTAATGATTCCTTCCTTCAGCATATTCCAGTACTCGTTGGCATTATCAGGTGATTTTTGTCTCGTAATGTGTTTAGAAACTCCCGAAACAGCATTTCTCTAATTTGTTCTTTGTTGGATCTTATCTTCTCTAAATCCAACTTCTTCACCATGATCGCCTTCTTCAGTTTTTTCATTCTTATTTCTATTTCAGCCATAAGTAAGTTGTGGTCACTATTAATATAGATAGGCCAAACGAAAGCTTACTTTTCTGTGGGTCACTATTATGGTGTAAACAGCTTTTATCAATTCCAAACATACCGAAAAATTCTGGAACAGTTAATTAGATACAATATTAATGTAATTATTCTTTTCAAACAAGATGAACGCAATTTGAGTAATGTTTTCAGCGACCATGTTAACCCAGGAGTGACTTTAAATGCGTTCCTCAAAATGTGTAAATGAGCACTGAGAGAGAATGTGTACAATTTTCTGCTTATAAGCAAATATGATTTAAATAATGGGCATTATCGTATTAATTTCGGTAACTATAATCGTATTATTATATGCGAGCACTGGTGCAAAATGAGATGTTCACTTATTATTAATTCAGAAGTTGATTCAGCATTGTGGTTGTCAACTTATCCCTAAGTTCCACTTGACGAAAGATGCCTCTTACAAATCCAATGTTGGTTTATCAACGAAATATCTGTAGGAAACTGGTGTTGTTGCAAAAAGAGCAAACTGAATTTGTCTATGTACTCTAAAATGTATTTAAAATCATCTGGCATCCGCTGCAGAAATTGGGACAGCTGTTCCGAGAAGATGGACCAAAACAAAGAAGATGAAACCAAAGAAAACAGTGTATTTATGAAAGCAAAAGGCAAAGAAGCAGAAGAAGAAAAAGAAGATTAAGATGATGAATATGAGAAGAAAGATAGCGATATTGCTGAAGGAGAGTCACAAACGAAAATTATAATAGAGTCAGGGGATAAAATAGTACCATAATTTTTTAGTAAATCAGCAGTCAAAACACATGACACTTTATACAGAACCAGATTTGAACCAATAACTAGATGATTTAAAATGTGTTGAAGATGAAGTGGACCATATATTAAATTCGAATGTTTCCAATATGTATGATAATATAAAAAGTGATTCTGTTTTGTAATAACAAATTGATTTAATATTATAATACACAAAAAAATCTTAAAAGTGTGAAGAATTGAAATTATTAAATCTAAAAAGAAAAGTTGTACAGTTTAAACTCTGGATAGCCCTTGTCATAGCTAGAGTATATGTAAATGGACACCATCAGCTAAGTGTACATTTAACTTTCTTTGGAAGATAATCCTTTTTTATAATATATTTTATGCTCTTCAGTCCCAGTGAGAAAAATAAGCTAAGAAAAATGTTTTCATTGTGTGTTTTATTGTTGTCCCCCATAGTTACTTTCTAAATTACATTGTTTTAATTTTTATTTCTCAAATTTTCTATAATATTTAAGGTACATAACATGTGTAATTTGGGTCTTAACCACTAGAATAAAAAATATTTATAACGCATATTATGATTTTTGATCATGGAATTTTAAAAAGTAATTTTTTAAGCACACAATACGTATTACACTTCTTGGATACAGTTCAGCGTCCTTCATAGCGACACTTCACTTCCTCGTATTGGGGAAGTTGATCATCCTGGTCATATTGACCTAGATTTTTAGGCCAGGGGACAACATTTCTTATCTTGAGTCTGTTATCAGATCCAGTACTGTCAGTCCTCTCCCATTCTTCCACAAATATTTCTATGGAGAGCCATTAGGAACTTCTCACATGAGAAGACTGTACCAGCTCATTAGCCAAATATAGTTTAAATTTTATAAGGGAGAATCTTTTACTTTTTGGTACTCCTTTCCTTGTACAAGACTTTTTGTACGTAATCCAATAATTCACAGTAGATAAATCAGTAAAATGGATGAACAATATAACTGGCCATTTTCTGTACTGGTATTTGACCTACACTTTTCCATCACTTACGAGCAATTTCCATCACTAACGAGTACCAACACAGGAAGATAACAAAATAAAAGACTGAAATCACTCTCCTCCAGCTTTTGACATATTTATTCGTCATTGATAACTGGAATCACTAATATAATTTAATTGTTAACGTTGTAACAGTCTGTTTCCTAACAATCAAGTTACATACAGCCAAAGCATTACGTAATTGTGAGCTATCCGTCACTCAGAATGAAAAAAAGCTACTACTTACACCGTATAGGAAACACGGAAAAACATTTGAGGATGCAACCTGAAGTAAATATATGTGTACTTCGAAATTCAGTGTCAGCTGTAGTCAACATAAGAAATAATTTTCTTAAAAACATATAGCAGTTGACTATATGACTCTTTCCTTTGTGTATTTACTTTACTTGTTGCTACACAACCAACACAAAAACGTCATACAGTTCTTAAGTTAGTAAAAACCATGCATATATATATTTTAGGAAGCGATAACTCGAGCTACACATATGTATACCTATGGACTAAAGAGGTTATATCTGGAGCATTTTTTTAAATTTTCTTTCCTTTCCCCTTCTCTCTGTAATATATAACAAAGCAAGGGATAAAATTTACTGATGATTAAGCAATACAGTATTTAACACAAACAGAGAGACACGAAATATATTGACAGTGAGGTAGTACATTATCTGTCATAAACATTTGTGCACTAGGAAAACAGAGAGAAAGATTACGTTTACTGTCAATGTACATGTGAGATGAAATTTACAGGCAAGACAACACATTACTTGATGTAATCGTTAAGTATGAAAATCACCAAAGCATAAAAGCATTGGAATTTACTGATGAGGCTAAAGAATTTTACATAAGCGGCTCTGTAAGAGAGAGAGAGAGAGAGAGAGAGAGAGAGAGAGAAAGAGAGAGAGAGAGAGACAGTGTGCTCAATCGAGCCAATTTATGCAATTAAGATGAAAACACTTATGTAATTTTTTATGTGGAACTAAAATAGAATAACTGAAAATAACATTAAAAAATCACATATTTTTGAACATGGTGGGCTGTATATGCAGATGTGTCTGTTTTATTTGAGGTAAAAAACATGCTGCACTGCCACTGGTTGTTTCATTTTAAAAGAAATTTTTCGCACCACTATCATCGTGGGCTTTTAAGCACTGTCATGTGCTATTTTTTTAAAAAAGTTCTCACCAACGCCATCATGATGTGGATGCATGTGCCTCCATACTTTGTATAAAGACTATACTATTTAACGTTCTGAAGACAGGCTGAACCCAAAACGCGTCAACATACAAGTTTTTGAACAAGTGATCAGTTCATTTCTAGTGGCGACCTCTCCAGCACTGACGTAAGTCCTCTCATCTTTGAACACACATCTTCAGGTGTGTGCCTGATAAGCTTATCAAAGAACAGTGTCAATATACGCAAGGAATGGATAAGATATGATTTGAGTATGATACGCCGGCCGCTGTGACCGAGCGGTTCTAACCGCTCCAGTCCGGAACCGCGCTGCTGCTACGTTCGCAGGTTGGAATCCTGCCTCGGGAATAGATGTGTGTGATGTACATAGGTTAGTTAGGTTTAAGTAGTTCTAAGTCTAGGGGACTGATGACCTCAGATGTTAAGTCCCATAGTGCTTAGAGCCATTTGAACCATTTTTTGAGAATGATAGAAAGAAAACTAGGGATACCTAGAATGAGATTTTCACTCTGCAGCGGAGTGTGCGCTGATATGAAACTTCCTGGCAGATTAAAACTGTGAGGCGGACCGACACTCGAACTCGGGACCTTTTTTCCTTTCGCGGGCAAGTGCTGTACCAACTGATCTACCCAAGCACGACTCACACCCCGTCTTCACAGCTTTACTTCTGCCAGTACCTTGTCTCCTACCTTACAAACTTTACAGAAGCTCTCTTGCGAACCTGTAAAGTTTGGAAGGTAGGAGACGAGGTACTGGCAGAAGTAAAGATGTGAGGACGGGGTGTGAGTCGTGCTTGGGCAGCTCAGTTGGTACAGCACTTGCCCGCGAAAGGCAAAGGTCCCGAGTTCGAGTGTCGGTCCGGCACACAGTTTTAATCTGCCAGGAAGTTTCTTAGGGATAGCTAGTTTGGCCTCCGCAGAAGTCAGTGTAAGCTCATCAGAATCACTTGGAGAGAAGTTGCAGACAGTCCGCAGACAGGCGAGCGATGATTAAATAACACGTTCAAGAAAACACGCGTCTATGAAAAAACTAAAACAGCCCTTAGTGAAATATTTTGGAGGGAAACTTGGTTCACTCACAATGTTAAGCAATTTAAAAATATTTTACATTTACAGAGGAAAGAGAAGCTTTAAAAGGTAAATAGCTACAAAAAAATCCACTGATACTTGCAGTGGGAAACTCTCGATCAACCCGAATTTAAGACATTATAAGACTCTGCTAGTGGAACTTCCTGAATACATAAACAAACACTAATGTCTCACATAGTCCCAATTGGTGCAAGATTACATAAGAGTTATAAATTAGTGGAGCTAATCCGGAAACATGTTAAGAGATTAAAAAACATAAAATGAATAAAAATAAAGATCTACGCAACTTGATTGCAAAAAGCGCAAAAGAAGTAGTAAAATTTCGGAAGACGTAAACAGAATGGATCAGAAGATGTTAAGTCATTAAACATTTAAGTGCCTTAAGAACTGGAAAATCAGTTTACAGTTGATTCATTAATCACGAAGAAATCAACAAGATTTACGAATAAAACGTGATGAGCTCTCTATTATGTACACTCATATCAGAATTTAGACTGCATTTAGACTGCATCTGGTATCTGTGGTAGAGCACGAAACATTGCCCAAACAATATGGGCAGCAGAGGCGAAGAGGACGCAAATTGAAAGAATGCAGGTGTAAAGCGGTAGGATGACGAATGCTATAAATTGTTTCATATCGACTTGGTACGTAAGCAGTCGAATCTACGATTTATATGACGCTTTATTCGTGAATGTAATGTGGAATATACGGGAAAATTCTATATAATGTGCAGCTCTGTAATGTACCCCACAAAGATCAATAAAAGAGAGTGTGTTGCGCAATACTGTTAGATTATTAAACGAGCCATCATAAATTAAGAAAACATGAATTTTTCATTCACTTTGATATCATACGTAATATACCATGCAAGACACATTAGAGATTATTGGTGATCTTTAATTGTTTTCGACGTAGTCATGAGTAGACTAGCAGAAACAGACGCCTCCACTGTGATCAATGTCCCCTTATACAATGACTGATTATTGTAAATGCGCAGCACGGCTTTGAGATGGCTAACAGTGTACATGAGCGTCACGTGTCTTTCATATATGCTCTATTCTCAATATTTTTGATATCTTCCATCAGTGTGTTGCCTTTTCGTTCTCTTTATTGTATGTACTTAGATCACTGTGTACCACTTCTCACGAATGCGTGTGTCCTTTTGGATGATTTCCAATTTCAAATGGGAAAATGATGTGACATGGCGTGTGTCTACTTCTTCTAAAAAGAAAAACCTTCACAATGACTCCAAGAGGTCCACACGATGCCAACCGCCCACCTTGTCATCCTCTGCTATATGGCGTCTTCAGATGCAATATGGAGGTCCATGGGAGCCGCACATTGCTCTCGTGTCCGTTGTCGTTTTTACAGACTCGCTACTTCTCAGTCAAGTAAGTATCTAAGGAGACTGAGTGCCCCGCGTTCTAGTCGAACCAAGTAGGACAGATTCTCTGGCAGTGCTCTTAACTGAACCCGAGTGCTCCACATGACAGTCAGATACAATAACTATTCAACCTCTTCTACAAATCCAAACGAATGATACTGAATGCTTGCAATGAAAATGGAGGTATAGCGCAGTGAAGTTGGTATGCGAAATAGACATGCTCTGCAGATCGTTAAAACTGAAACACTGGGAAGAGTATCAAATAAATTTTTTTTATTGATTTTGAGTGTACAGTGGATTAGCAAGAATGTTATTAAATTTCGAGCTGATACGGGGCTATAAAGGGTGAAAGTTTTAATACAGAGTGCCACTTCTACACTCATGCTCATAAATTAAGGATAATTGCAGACTGTGGTGGCACACAACATGGCACTACACAAAACTGGCGCTAATTGCATAGGCACATAGGGAACACACACGACACAGATCTGTAAGTCCACAGTATTGGTGATAAGTTCAGAAAACCGTCCCGAAACACATGTGCTACAAAACTGCACTGTTTCCTGCGCATGTACCTCGACATCAATATGGGATAAGATCACCGTGCACACGTACACAGGCCGCACAACGGGTTGGCATACTCTGGATCAGGTGGTCGAGCAGCTGCTGGGGTATAGCCTCCCATTCTTGCACCAGTGCCTGGCGGAGCTCCTGAAGTGTCCTAGGGGTTTGAAGACGTGCAGCGATACGTCGACCGAGAGCATCCCAGACGTGCTCGATGGGGTTTAGATCTGGAGAACTGGCAAGCCACTCCATTCGCCTGATATCTTTTGTTTCAAGGTACTCCTCCACGATGGCAGCTCGGTGGGGCCATGCGTTATTATCCATCAGAAGGAAGGTGGGACCCACTGCATCCCTGAAAAGGCGGACATACTGGTGGAAAATGACGTCCCAATACACGTGACCTGTTACAGTTCCTCTGTCAAAGACATGTGGGGGTGTACGTGCACCGATCATAATCCCACCCCACACCATCAAACCACGACCTCCATACAGGTCCCTTTCAAGAACATTAAGGGGTTGTTACCTGGTTCCTGGTTCACGCCAGATGAAATCCCGGCGAGAATCACTGTTCAGCCTATACCTGGACTCGTCCGTGAACATAACCTGAGACCACTGTTCTAATGACCATGTACTGTGTTCTTGACGCCAGGCTTTACGGGCTCTCCTGGAACCAGAGGTCAATGGAATGCACCTCGCAGGACTCCGGGCGAATAAACCATGTCTGTTCAGTCGTCTGCAGACTGTGTGTCTGGAAACAACTGTTCCAGTGGCTGCGGTAAGGTCCCGAGCAAGGCTACCTGCAGTACTCCAAGGCCGTTCGCGGGCACTGATGGTGAGATATCGGTCTTCCTGTGGTGTTGTACACTGTGGACGTCCCGTATTATAGCGCCTGGACACGTTTCCTGTCTGTTGGAATCGTTGCTATAAGCTTGAGATCACACTTTGTGGCACACGGAGGGCCCCTGCGACGATCTGCTGTGTTTGACCAGCCTCCAGTCGCCTTAGTATTCTACCCCTCATAACGTCATCAATATGAGTTCTTTGAGCCATTTTCAACACACAGTCACCATTAGCACGTCTGAAAAACGTCTGCACACTTACTCGCTGCACCGTACTCTGACATGTACCAACACATCTCTGCGTATGTGGACTGCTGCCAGCGCCACCGTGCGACGACCGCAGGTGAAATGCACCTCATGGTCATACCCCGAGGTGATTTAAACCCGCAAACCGCCCACCAGAGCATTGTTTCATCATGTATCAGCATTATCCTTAATTTATGAGCATGAATGTAGATTTAATAATTCCTCTAACCGTGTTGGACATTGCATCGCACTGAGTTTGGATGTCAAATAAGATTACGTTATTCCATGCTGCATCAGCACTGTGCCAGACTTCATTAATCGTAGTGGCTGGTGAGTGATAATGTGTCAGTCTATCGTACAGCGAGCGAGAGATTTGGAGAAAATGCTAACCAGATCGGGAAAGCATGGACAACATGCAGTCTTACATTATCTTATTGAAATATATCTTCACGGACACTTCGATGACAGGGCACGTCCACTGACCGTAACACATGAGAAATATAATTCCTGCTATCAACATTAGCAGCTATCCAAACCAGAGGTGAGCCTTTTTGTGCCCGAAGGCATCACATATTGCCACGTCAGGTACTGGATATATATGAAGATAATGAATGCGACAAGGTGACGTCCAGTTCTTTCAGAGCCTCCATGGATAGATATCTTCGTTATGATGCTGTAAGTCGAACTGGTAGTTTTCTGAATAGGAGAGTGTCCAGTGTCGTCGTTGGGAGCACAACTGTGAGCAAGGAATCTCTTTAAAGCCTCGTTATTGAAAGAACCATAGTGGCCTTGCTGACTGTTTGTGGTGATCCAAGCGTCACTGCACTCCCTGACCGCATAGCATTGCGCACTCCTGAATCCATCGATTCGATATTTATACAACAGTTGTGCGATACCACCGAATGCGAGCAGCGATATCTTGGAACTACTATATTCCGCAGTCCCGACAGGTCAGCACGCTGCCGCTGTCGAATTTCAGCAGGTGACAGAAGACGTCTCTCCTTCTTACATGTGCATAACACGATATTCTCGTAAACAACAGACATTCAAATGCAATGTCTGAATGACAAACGCGCTGTGTAACTTTGCTTACATGTTTGCGCTGAAATGCTAATTACTTGCATAGTCAAGCATTTAATACACTTCACACCAGTTGAAGTTTGTTGCATGCCATCTTCATGCAGTTAAAATTTTAATCACAAGCAGTGTACTTGCTAACTGGAAAGTAGCTTCTCTCCATTATACAGTGAAGATCGCTGCTGCAGTTGCAGCACATTGCACCACACTGTAAAGCCTCGGGTTAGGTAAGATCTTTTGTGGCACTGCACACTGCTGTTTACTTTGTAGATTTTTAAAAAGAAAGTATTTGGTAGGAAAGCAGACAGTAATTGTGACAAAGTGGTATGCTGGAGTCAGTGTGTGATAACGATTAAATTATCTGATAGTGACCTTACATCATGGCAATGGCTCGAGTTTTGGCGATAAGACAACTAGTATTACATTTATAGGATACCCACTAAACTGTGAAACGTAAACTACAATAGTGTTCTACCTTCCAGAAGGACATGCCACTGAATGTAGTTCTCAGGTAACCCAATGTGCTCTTCGAGATATTCGTTGATTCCACTGGCCAACACAATGACCAGACCTATTCCAAATTTGTATAGGTGTGGAACGTGATGGGAAAGCTTATTTATGATCAAGTTTCCAAAAATGCAAATCCCTTGACTCATGGCGACCACAGATGTAAGTAGCACAGCCTCTAGAGATGAAGCCGAACGCTGCCGCCATTGCTTCCAAGTGTCCAACCATCTACATTTAAATTTTCTGTAATTTCCTATAACTCTCTGGAAAAATGCTGGAATGGCTCCTCTGAAATAGCACGGTCAGTTTCCTTCCCCATCTTGAAAAAATCCGTCTTTGTGCTCTAATAACCTAGCTGCAGATGGAATATAAAATCGTGGTGTTCCTTCATTTCATGCACGATTGCTGTCCTCTATTGCTACTGCAGGCGGACAAACGAGTTACTGAAATTGTTGATCTGGAGTACTTTTACGTAGTTGATCCTGCGACAGTAAAAATATACAGAGTCAGCAAAGAATACAGATATTTCTCGAGTGAACATTTGGGTGGTCAGATTAGAACCTTTACTTAACATACATTCCACACCTGAAACACCCTGCGGATTTTTATTGTCATTACATCAGCAGTACATATAGATCACATTCAAAAGAATCATGAATAATTATTCAGGCCAGTCTTAGGTTTAAAGAGATGCGATTTAAAGTGATGCAATTAACAGGTGTAGAACTGAAATGGGCATGATTTAAAGGAACAAATAATGCGATTTAAAGAGATAGTTCTTAAGTAATGAGAGTTCAAGTCAAACACTGTTTATAACCAGTTATAACTGCCTTAATGATATCATTTCCGGTATCAGGTTATGCAACTGGGCGAGTATATTCAAAGACATCCAGGGGAACTTCTGTCCTACCCAAGCAGTTGTACGTGGTATATTCAGCCTCCTGCACCTCCCCCTTCCCCCTGTACCTGTACATTCACGCTGGGTACTGCAGGTACAAGCGCAGAACCAATTATAATTGGTTCAGTCTATTGATAAGGACTTCCGATGTTTTGTTGCAGCTGTGGTAGTTGGCCAAATTATAGTCAGGGTCACCCAGGAGAACACCCCAGGCCTGTCCACACAGCTGAGATACTGCCAGTATGAGCACAGAACTGATTATAACCTGTTTAATTCACCAATACTGACTTTAGTGTCAGGGAGCACTTGAAAGTTGTGTTTCCCCAAGTAACACTTGAGTCAATTGCGCTAGGTATATTCAGAGTCATCCCCACTCCCCTCTCCTGCCCATACATCTGATAAGAGCTTGTTGTGTCAGGTTACACTTGACCTTGAGAGGGGGTATCAAGTTACACAAGAGGAAATTACGCTAGGCATATTCAAGATCACGAAACACTTACATTGGTCAACTGTTTTATGTCGACATGCATCTTCCTTAACGTTTCGTAACACAAACGCTGTGATGCGGTGTAATGGAAGGCAGGATCTGGAAGGTATGTGCCCAGGTATACAATCCACAGTTTCTGCAATATGTCTGCAAGCAGGTGTACATTTGTGTTCATTTACAATCTAGCATGTCTCACTAAATTAGGGATATTGAACTCCTGCTCACTGGACTCGCATTCGGGAGGACGACGGTTCAATCCCGGGTCCGGCCATCCTGATTTAGGTTTTCCGTGATTTTCCTAAATGACTCCAGGCAAATTCCGGGATGGCTCCTCTGAAAGGGCACGGCCGACTTCCTTCCCAATCCTTCCCTAATCCAATGAGACCGATGACCACGCTGTCTGGTCTCCTTCCCCAAACCAACCAACCAACCAACTCCTGCTAAACATTGACACAGTGCTCATACTCTGCTCTGTTTTGGCAGTGCCTCTCAGCTTGTTGTAGAATGCAGTACGATGAGCAACGTGGTTACTTGGAGTCTCTACTCCAAATCCAGGTGTTTGTAAGGAAACAGGCCCTTCCTCATTACAATCTGAAACTTTGTATCATCAGGGTATGCTACTTTGGTGATATGCATATCGTCCTGACATTTCGTCTCAGCAAGTTTCTGAAGAAATATGTGCATGAAATGCAGTGAATCCAGGAAGTGTAACATTATTCTTGCCATGATTCTCTTGGAAAATACTTGCTCAAATTATGGAAGAAGACAAGTATTTGCCATAGTAGTTGGTATTTCAAGTCACATGTATTGTGACTCTGGCACAGAACTTACCTGTTAGACCACTTATATGACATCAACTGTCAGATCATACAATGCATCATTCTCCAGCGAGTAAGTCATTGGGGTGTTGTTGTGATAAGTTCTATCAAATTTTCATATAAGTTTTTTGAGCACAGGTAGCAACCTACTCGCTGGATTATCCTTGACATATGATTCTAATTTGCTGCAAGTGTAGAGCAACAACTTGATACGCTTTGCATACTGTATGTGCCATTCTGTGATGGTGTTGTGATAGGCATTGGAAGTACCTTTGCAGCACACATCAGGAGCTATGGGGCATTCAAAGTCAGCATACATGACAAATCGGCATTGTTGCTGATGGTGGGCATACTCAAACTTCAATAACTTTTTATCATGGTTAGGTATTACTGCACACACCAGTCCCTGGCTAGAACAGTCAGTCAGGTGCATTTCAAGGTATTCTCTCATGGTAAAAAAGCTGAGACATCTGCAGCAAAAGAATCGTTTGAATTCTTATTCACTCAGCTGGCTGGAAACTAGGGGGGACGTAACTTTGATGCAGATGTACCGTTGCGTCTCACGCTTGGTGAACAGCAGCCAAATCTATGTGTTTGTTGGCACTGACTAACTGATTATAAAAAACATAGCGGCCGACCTTCTTTATGATTGACTTCCCTGTTCCGCACGCTGTACTCATGTTCATCTTTTTTTTTCTTCTGGATTGCTATCATCAACATCCAGACTGTAAAAGTGAGCCGGCCGTGGTGGCCAAGCGGTTAAAGGCGCTACAGTCTGGAACCGCGCGGCCGCTACGGTCGCAGGTTCGAATCCTGCCTCGGGCATGGATGTGTGTGATGTCCTTAGGTTAGTTAGGTTTAAGTAGTTCTAAGTTCTAGGGGACTGATGACCTCAGAAGCTAAGTCCCATAGTGCTCAGAGCCATTTGATTTTTGTAAAAGTGAACTGAGTTGTCCAGATTCGACCTCTCTAGTTTTGGTAGGTCCTAGAGATCTATGAGTAACAAGACACCTTTGAAATTATAATCCTCATGGTCATTAGTTGTATTGTAATCGCTCAGAATAACTGAATTTTTGGGTAATTTCTGTCGCTAGCCAGAAGTGACCAAGCAAGCAATATTCATCCTCCTCATATAGATTGTGAACATTAATATACGCTTTTTAGCAACAATATCTTCCAGGAGAGGAGTTAAACTGGACGCCCATTGACTTGATCATAGACATGTGAGTGTACATTGAGGTGGAGTAGACGCCTAAGAGCCTTAACGGACCCTCTCTCAGATATTTCGGAAAAATGGCAGAGTATGCCACTCTTGTTTCCATACTACTCTGCAACTGAATCACCCTGCTATACTATACAGGTTCTCCCCAAATTTAGCCAACGCTTTTCTCCTCACAAGCATTACTGCCATGAGCTCACAGTGTAGAGTTGACTTACACTTAATGGGGGGAGGGGGGGATACTGTGGGTCATTCGTGATTTTGAGGAGCACACTTTCCAAAACGCCTTATCAGGCATAAAGAAAAAGTGACTGGACCTCAGTAGCCTACATTTGTGTTGTCAATACTAGTTTATGAGAACCTGTTCCCAAAAAGTGTCAGCAAGTAGCCCGTTGTGGGTCCAGGACTTACTTGGTGATCCATTAAGAAGCAGGCAGGGGTACTGCAACTGCAAGGCCCTGACTGATGTAGAAGTGATGTCGGATGGCGACAATTGCGAGATGGTCCACGGCATGAAGAGCATGGCTGCATCTGCAAACGAGCTGGTGCCATCAGACCATACCACGCTGATGACGATGGACCAGGCAGTAGCGGTATTTGTAGATGCAGTGAATACATTATCGATGGACTGGGCTGTGATGACAAATGCTTCATCGTCATGCCAGGTCGTGGAGTTGTTGTTGCAGATGCAAGACTGAGTCTGCATATGTCCATGAAATCTGCAACACAAGAAGAAGAAAAAGTTAATAATCAAATTTCACCTATAATGAACACAGACAGATATGGAAAGAAGTCATTTTAAATACATATTTATAGGATAGCAAAAGTTAATTCAGAGACCCTTATTAGCCCCCAATGAACTGTTGTCATGACCATTTCCATTATACGGGGCGTTTCAAAATGAACATACGGGTTTTAAGGCTTTGTAGCACATATTACATTCACCTTACAATTATAAATAATGCATCAAATGAAAGAGAAACACAAACAGTTTTTCTTACAATTATTCAGTGTGAACACCGATCACACATGGAGTCGACAGGCGAGTTGTTCCGAAACGTGCTCTGAACAGTTATATCTTGGATGTGATATCTGAATATATTAGCAGCACACGCACGGGCCGGACGATCCATTTGTTGTGGGTACCTTCCCACTCTGGTATCGTCTATAATGATGAAGTCGATGCATTAGCCAAACAAGCGGCAACGTCAGGCACCGTCCTGGATCTGCAGCTTCCTTATACAGACTACTTACGTGCAGTCAAGGATCACGCAAGACAACAATGGCAGGAAACGTGGAACGTTTTTCAACAGACAAAGGACGGTTATTACGCAGTGCTACAACCTCGGATTCCTTCACAGCCGTGGTTCATGAGGACACATCTGGAACGATCCACGATTTCTACCATCATAAGACTCCGCTTCAATCATGCCTCTTTCCCACAACATCTACATCGGATCAACGTTTACAGTTCACCAGCATGTGAGTGTGATCCTGAGTCGGAAGCTGATGTCAACCACATCTTATTTATGTGCCCCAAATTTGACCGTGAACGGTTGGTCTTTTTGAAGATATTGCTGAGTATGGGCTACCATCTTCCTCAAGCAGCTTCTTCTCTTTTGTGTACTAAAGACGTTCGTCTATATAAAGTAATCGTTAACTTCATCAAGAGTACTGGTTACAATCTGTAGGTTTTAATGGTGTATGTCAATTATAAATATGTCTTGCTGATGAAGATATTTCATAATTGGTGTGAATTGTACGCCAAGACACTTTTAATTATTTTTCAATTCAATTCAATTTTTAAAACATTAAGTACAAAACTGTAACAGTTAAGCTTTTTATTCTTGTAAATATGCATTTCTGTATTTGTTTATTCAATTATGTGTACATTGTCATTGTGTTGCCGATGGCTAAATTGAGTACACACTCAAAGGCTAAAAAAGAAAAAGGAAGAAAAAAAAAAGACGTGCTCTGTCATCCGGCCCCTTGCGGCCCATCCACCGTTCCGGTACAACGTCGTTTAACTAGTCTGCGAGTGAGGCGGCGCGCCATCTTGCTCCCAAATAAAGATGTGTTGTGCACCTTCTTCCCGTTGAGCCACGGGCCATAGTTGTAGCACATTAAGATAAGAAACATCAGTTACAGTTGCTTCGCCGAAAAAAAGGCCCATAAACTTTCCGAGGGGATATCGCACGAGAAACTTTCAGTTTGCAACTGTATCGTCTCCTGGCGATTTTCTGATCCCCAGATGCGCACATTGTGTGTGTTGACATTTCCACTGACGTGAAAAGTCGAGTAATCTCTGAAAGTGAACTATCCACAAAATCTTCGTTGTCGTGCAGCAACGTTTCGTTTGCACAGTTGGCTCGTATACCGTAGTCTGTAGGCTTTAGAACTTGTAACTGCAGACGATAAGGACGTAGTTTTAAGCGTCTCCTTAAAAGTCTGCACCCAGATGCTACTGGAATTGCTAATTCACGACTAGCCTTCCGAACTGATTTCTTGGGGCTAAGTGTGAAAGACTCGCACTCGTTCAACACGTTTTTCAGCCACTCTTGGTCATTCCATACTCTTCTCATTGCGTGCAGGTATACAAACAAAACTGTTTGAGTTGCTCTTTCATTTAGTCTATTATTTACAGTTGTAAGTTGAACGTAGTAAATGATACAAAGCTTTAAAACCCGTATATTCATTTTCAAACAGCCTATCCTGTTTCATCTCTGCTGATGCTGTTGATGTTTCTGCTAGCATGTCTTGGACTGGAATGACTTTTGGCGCCAATACGCCGCGTATTTTATGATATCCCTTGGCGCGTACTAGCGGTTAGGAGTCGTGAATCGAAAAGCTGCAAATGAAGAAGTTAATAATCAGATTACACCTATAATGAACACATACAGTCATGGAAAAAAGTCAGCTTAAATACATATTTGTACGGTCGCGGTATTCAGAGACCCTTATTAACCCCCAATGAACTGTCATCATGAGCATTTCCATTACACTGTTTCATCTTTGCTGATGCTGTTGATGTTTCTGCTACCCTGTCCTAGACTAGAATGACTTTTAGCGCCAAAGCGCCGCGTATTTTATAATATCCCTTGGCCCGTACTAGCGGTTAGGAGTCGTGAATCGATCAGCTGATCGGTTCAACGACCTTCCACTTGTTATTGGTTCAAAGTTAATATGTATCGCGAGGCGGTCCGTTTGGCCTGCGCAAACGAAATATTTATTCCTTGACTTAGTGTTGCTCCTTGGCGAGAAAGTAGGTATGTGACCGGACTTTATTGCGAGACAGAATAACGAGAGGACGTGTGTGAAGTGTGCGCAATGAAACAGTCATTGTTAGCCGTCATATGGTGTAATTTGTTGTTTTTTTTATTCACAAGCGATATGTAACGTTAATGCGGACTTTAGTAACAGCCATAATACAGTCTGATGCATTTCAAAGGTAGTTTCACGTATTTATCTTTGATCAAAACATTCTGTGATGAACTGTAATGTACGACAAGCTTGTATAGGACTTCGAACATTTGGTGGTCGATGTTTGCTGTAGAACCTGCTTCAATAATATCGCCAAAAGCATAGAGAAAGTTTTCTCTGCTAAAACGAACTCATTTCACTCGCAATCATCGAATGACCAAATGCGAATAGCAGTGTCCCAATTCGAGAAGACCGTATAGAAGTTTTCTTTCTCTTACATTTCAAGAATTTTAAAGGCGACCGTGGGAGTCGGCAGCTGCTTCTACACCACGAGAGAGTAACTTGTTTACTTGTACGAAATTACGTACGCTGTGGGAATAGTCGACGCCGCTCTGGACATTGATATTGTCCTTCACAGACATACAAACAGCTAGGCTACACCACACACACTAGTTCAATAATAACGAGTTTAATATTACCGGCTTAAAAACATTAATTTCTTATTTTTAGCCATGATATTATAATTTATAGATGAAAACAAAATTATTTTGCGTATTTCAGGTAATAGTAATCGAGTATGCCTATCTCTAATCACGTGGTTTTTAGGTGGGATGCAACCAGCTTGAAGTTGTGGATGGGCGACAATATGCAGGTGTACTTGCTGGTCCGCCACAAGAGTGGCAATGGAATGCAACACACATCCAGTGATAAAAGACAAGAGTATTTTTCGACTGTTTTAACCATTGTAGTGCACTGCGTGCATTATCTGCTGGTACTACCCACGCTTTAGACACCGCTGCTCCATATGTGTACTGGCCACAGCCCTCTGGGGTGTGTGATTCTGTAATTTTTACAAAATAATTTGGACACTATAGACTTCGGAACTCAATACAGTCATGCATCCTCCGTAGTAAACGTCTCAGATACATTATTTTATATGATAACTTCAAAAGTTCGAGTTTGTGCAATCGACTTCCATGTTAAATAATTAAAACTGCAGACACGCAGATAATAGTTCGCATTAGATTCTCACTTGTCAAATATAGCTAAGTTATGTGTAGTAACAGCCCTACAAACCATGGCTTGTTGTAAATGGTGTCAACACTGCGCTTCTACAGCGTTTTTAACACTCATTTTAACATCGCCAGTTCCACTTTACACCAAGGGTGTATCTGTTTATTTAAAAAATAATAATAATGCATGACGGTAAACTGTCAAACATTAGAATCATAGGGGAGTGACAGGCGTTCGCTGGCCAATAGATAATGATGCCGGACAGCTCTGACAAATCAGCAGTGATTGCGCAGCACTGATATCATATGAACCCTATTCGCACTGAACGCAGTACCAGCCGTCTCCCCACAATGTGCGTCCTCCAAAAGAGTCAATTGTTTATGTGCCTAAAGCTGTAAATTTAGCGCCACTGGTACTGCTGGGGAGGACAGCCCAAAAGGAGGTTAAAAGTATGGTAAATGGCTTTAAAACGAGGTAAAAGACGAGCAGTAGAATTATTTGTTAATTTAAGTCATATGGATTAAGTTGTATACCACCTGTGTTTGGTACAGAGCTTTTTTACTCTCATAAGCGAACTTCTCATGATTTCATCTGTAGTACCATCAACATGTGATGCATGTGTATCGCTTCTCATGAATGAAATCATACCACTTCACATTGTATCCAAATATTTTGTGATTTGAATTACTTACACTTGCAGCTTGCATATACTGGGAAAGAATACCTCATCACACAGAATCCAAATAAAGGCTGTCTTACAAATCACACTCCACAGTAACAAAACGACTCAAGATAAGAGGACTTAATGCATGTCCGCAACTGAGAATATATTATAAAACTGACGCTAAGTAATTTGAAGTAAATGTTTTACATCCATAATGAGGATAATGAATAACATTACCATTTCCTTTCTCTCTCTCTCTCTCTCTCTCTCTCTGTCTCTGTCTCTCTCTCTCTCTCTCTCTCTCTCTCTCTCTCTCTCTCACACACACACACACACACACACACACACACACACACACACTCTGTTTCGTCTTATGACCTTGTCTCTCTAGAACATACCGTCTTCCCAGCATTAAAGTATACGTGGTGTCATTCACACTCCTAAAGCTAGTCATTACTTAAGGACCTACAGCCCCTCTCTACCAAATATTCCAATTATTGCGGCTGTATAACTGTTTTTTATTACTAAGTGTGTGTGTGCGTGTGTGTGTGTGTGTGTGTGTGATGTCATGTCTCTCCTACATATATCTAGTACCTGTGCAGCAAATTTCCACTACCCACTATGTATAAATAATAAACTTCATATTTTTTCAAGTGATCTGAGAGATTTCTTAACTTTTGGCACAGATCTCTTACTCATTTTGGGCGCTGATGGTGCTATGATATAGTTCTCCTCCTAGGTACAAACTTTTAGCTTTCTCGAAGACTATCCAAGAGTTCTCCAGACACTTTGATCTAGTGGCTCAAAATTGTTCAAATGGCTCTGAGCACTATGGGACTTAACATCTGAGGTCATCAGTCCCCTAGAACTTAGAACTACTTAAATCTAACTAACCTAAGGACATCACACACATCCATGCCCGAGGCAGGATTCGAACCTGCGACCGTAGCAGTCGCGCGGTTCTGGACTGAAGCGCCAGAACCGCTCGGCCCCCGCGGCCGGCTTTGATCTAGTGCATGAGCCACAAATTTCAACTACTTTCTCTGTATAAATATAGCTATCTTAGAAACCCATTTTGTGTCCGTATTTTACCTATCTTACACATTTTTAGTGTTCTTACTTATTTTTTATTTTTGTCGTTTTTCAATATTTTCCCATTTATTCCGATTTTTCCGAAATTCAGTATTCTATATGTAAACGTACAAGTGTACATAATCTCTTATTGCTTACAATACCAGAAGTGAGTTGCTATTTTTACCAATAAACTGTGATACAGCCCCAACAAACTATGTTTCTTCCAAATGTCGACCCACGTAACACAAACTGCCAAAGCCAAAACACTTACATATATGTGGACTGCTGTGGAGGTAGAGTGTTGACTTATTCTGTAACAAGCATAAACATCGCTCAGTTAAGCTATTTTGTGTGTCAGTTTCCCAAGTGGTCTCAACTCCCTGCATGTCCCGGAACTACAGTGGTGGACATTTTGGACGTTACCTCGGATCACAAATGGGTCCATCATCTTCCAGACACTACCTCGGGCTTAGCACTGATAGATTCACTTCCGAAAACTACCTCAGACCTGCTGTGAGCTGGGTCCACATTCAGAGGCTACCCCAGACATAAAGCTTGTGAATCCATCTTCAGCCTTTATTATGGATGTAACACAGGTGGATCTACCCTGAACAATATCGCACAGGTAATTCTAGTGTATCCAGTCTTGAAAATTACCCCAGACTTAATGTCGGGGGCTCTATGACGAACAATATTCCAACTGTATCATTGGGGGATCCACCTTGGAATGACTTGGAACCCTATCCCAAACATACTACTAACAGTGAGCAGGGCCCTGCGAGAAAAATATGTGGAGTGTGTTATTGATATAGAGGGAGGGAGAGATATGCCATCACACATACACTTAAAAACAAAGAAACGTTATACAGGTGGAGTAATCGGAATATGTGTGCAGAGGAGGCGTAGGTCATTAATGTAACGTAAATATAGGATAGGGAGTGACATGACATATACTTTAATAGTGGGAAGACAGTACGTTCTAGAGAGACATGGTGGCAAGACGAAATTGTTGTATTTCCACTAGTTCTTTGTCTGTGAGGGAACAGTAATGTTATTTCCAGTTCTCACTATGACTAATAAACATCGTATTTTTCAAATTACGTAGAAGCATTTCTACAGTATATTTCCAGCTATATACTTCTATTATATAGGCATCCATTCAATTGCTCATCTGCTGGTTCCGTATATTGGAATACAGGATGAAACAGTTGGTGTCATGCAGTAAGTCCTCTTACTTTGAGTCGTTTTATTACTGTAGAGTGTAATTTCAAAGATATCCTTTATCTGAATTCTGAATGATGTGGTATTCTTTCCCAATAAATGCATGCTACAAGTCGTATGTATGTGGCATGGGAAAATATTTGAATGGAATGTAAAGAGGCATGATTCCGTAAAAAAAAGCGATAGACGTGGAGCACATGTTGACCCTACTACAGATGAAATCACGAGACGTTCGCTGATAGAGAACAAAAACGCTCTCTGCTAAATACAAGTGGAATACCTCTCATCAGCTGACTTAGATTAACAAAAATTCTATTGCTCGGCTACTGCGCCATTTTAAGCCATTTGTCATACTTTTAACCACTTTTTTGGATTGTTCTCCCCAGCAGTATCAGTGGTGTAAATTCACAAGTTTCGATACATAAGCAGTAGATTGTTTTGGAGGAGAGTTAACGCACATTGTGGAGAGATGGCTGGCGTTGTGGTCAGGGGGATACCATCTGGATCATATCACTGCTGTGTGGAAAGTCACTGCTGATCTGTTAGCGCCATCCAGTACCATTATGTCAGCCAGCGAGTACATTTCACTGACCTATGACTTTAATGTTTAACATTTTACCGTCATGCATTACAATTTTTTAAGTGAACAAATACATTCTTGCTATTAAATTGACTAGTCGCCGTTAAAATGAGTGTTTAAAAAACTGCAGGAACACGTTTTAGTTATTGTCTACAGTGCAGCACTGTTTGTAAAGATATCACTACACATAACTCAGCTCTGTTTGACAGATGAGGATCTAATGCAAACTATTATTTGTATGTCTACAAAATTAATTATTAAGTTGGTGCACAAATTCGTAGTGTTTTTGTCTTGAATGTTGGTATTCCGGTTGCTATAGGTTTATTTATAGATTGTCATTTTTTATTTATAGTTCATTGTTGCTATTTGAATTTACGTATTGTCTTTTGTCGTTTGGAGACAGCGAGTGGAGCTGTGAGCGCTAGAAAATAGGGCGCAAAATGTAGAAATCGGAACATTTCCAACATATTCTTCTGTTTCCATTCAGTAGATCGATGACAGCAGCGTAGGTAGGCAGAAATAATTGCGCCGTATATGGGGATTTTTATTACGTTATGTTTTTAGACATTACGTCTTTAGACATAATGTAACAGACAACATACAGTGCATCAGGTCGTTAATACATATCTCAACTGTGAACTGTAAACAAATGTTGTATAATATCTTACAACAATTATTCATTCACAATTGTAAATATTTTGTACCAAAAGTTTCTCTAAACGTTGATATGTAACAACAATTTTACAGTAAGAAAATAAAATAACCCACTGAAGATAGCACAAAAAGTGTTGAAATATGTCTGGGTAAAACTAAATTGAAAAGGTCTCTTGCATAAGGTGGAATTCCTCGTCCTATATCGCTATCCGACTATTGTTCAACTGTTCAGAACGAACCAGATTCAGCTTGCTCGACTCATTTTGAAACTGTCACACGCAAATTAAACTAGTTTCTATACCTTATATACATGTACCTTATATTTTAAATAATAGTTCTTTATCTATTTTTCTAGAACTTTTCTAAGACACGTGTTTGCAGTATCTTTTTCGGCCGCAGTGATGTCGGAGATTTGATGTTTTACCGGATTCCTGATATTCAAGGTTCACCCTTGAAGCGTTCGTACGGGAAAATCCCCATTTCATCGCTAGCTCAGAGATGCTGTCTCCCATCGCTCGTGCGCCGACTATAACACCAAGTTCCAACTCACTTAAATCTTGATAACGTGGCATTGTAGCAGCAATCACCGATCTAACAACTGTGCCAGACACTTGTCTTATAAAGGCGTAGCCAACCGCGGCGTCGTATTCTGCCTGTTTACAATCTCTGTATTTGAATACAAATGCCTATACCAGTTTCTCTGGCGCTTCAGTGTATATCGGAATGCATTAAGGAAAACTGCTCACAGTTATACTGCCACCGCGTTCTGATACGCAGTATCTTCGTCAGACAAATGAATTACTGTATTACCTATTTCCAGTAAGTATTCATCATGATCTTATCCGAGTAAAATATCATTTCCCAGTCTGTGTTGATCCATTAGAAGTTATTTAGCAACTCGGTCAAAGAAAGATTCTACACTAGTGTCAGCGATACAACCGTTAATAATGTCGTTCACTTATCGTCTTAAACTCTTTCTTTATTTATGACTTTTTCTTTCTTTAGATTTCTGTTATGAACTTGTCTTTTCATTCATCGAACATTGACGACTTAACATAAGTAATCACAGCGATCTTAGTTTAAACTTCTCAATATCAAATTAGTAACGCACTGTTACCACTCTTAATAAGTCTCTGAGACTTTGGAATTTTTTTTAGGATTTTCTCTATCAAAGTTAATTTTGATCTCTGAATATTAGATTATTCGCGTAATATTTAGCTGTAAACTTACTACGAGTAGAACTTTACTTTCTCTTCAGCACAAATTACTTTCTTCGTATTTTTTCTTTTTCTTTAAAGTAAGAATCTTTTTTTCTGTCTGTTTTTATTATCCTTTCTTCACATAAGTTAACAGAGGCTAAAATGAGAAGTCGGGTTTTATTTTGATTTTAAACACCATAAAGGATCTTTATGAAAAGCAGGCTACTGTATGCGTCGAAGATGAACGAGGGCCACTGTTCCCGACTACGTGCTGCTAACAAACTCTCCTGTTCAAAAATGAAGAGATATTGCCAATGTCACTTTTTTCTGTCTGAAAATATTTCAACAAAACTTGAGCACTTGAAGCGTCGGTTCGTATTTAATTGAACCACACTAAGTTTGCAGAGAAGTTTGGCATCTCGATAGAGGTTTTTCTTGAAGAAAATGATGACACTACAATTTTTCAAGATACTTGTTCCATTCATATGCCCACTATCTTGTCCTTCTCCTACAGAGCTCGGTATCTTGTTCACTCTTTGGTAAGTATCCAATTCTCTAACCACTATCAGGTTCCGTAATTATTCAAGATGTAGGTTCTTTAATCAACAAATAAGTCTGTTGTGTCGACTCCGCGTACTGATGGCTACTTTCAACCACACACACACACACACACACACACACACACACACACACACACACGAAACAATATCAGAACTCTGCCATCTATCAAAATCCTCCACCAAATTACGTCCTCACAACGAGTACAAAAACAATATTCGTTGTCGGGGACCAGCATACCTGAGATACTCCCTAACATAAAACCGCTCTGAACAAGATATACCATTGTCGGAACACTCTTACTTGCGAACACTTACAAAACCAACACAGTTGTCTATAAGAACCTGGGCACTCATATAACAAGAACTATGCCCTGACTACATCCTTTCCACCATAGCGCCAAATCTCAGATCAAACATTTGACTTTTGAAGTAATATGCCCTTTCCTCCACAGAGGGACTAGCTTTGCCGGACAGTTAATGACAAGTTATGTGATTTTAATCCTGACCCATTAAAAATGATAATTTTCTTATACCCATGATAAATCTATTCAGAACGATTAAACTGAATAAAAGACAAGCGTCATCATGAACCATCTTACCACAAAATCTGAAGGGAGTGCGACGGGACGTTTCCCTTGTGAGTACCACAATTCACATTGAGTATACTGATATCTTTTTCTCTCTCTCTCAAACATAAACACACACTCACACACACACACACACACACACACACACACACACACATACACACACACACGTCCCAAGGCCAGTCTGAACACCCTCATTTCCGTCTATCACCAAATTGACGATTTCTATACAGGGTACGGCGCTTAAACCCGGACAAATGAAACTTTCTTAAAAAGCAAATTTATTAAAACAAAATACAAATGAAAACGAAACTCCTTTTACGTATAAGTAGTGATATCTTTCGTCAAGAGTAAAATTATTCGATGTAACCCCCTTCAGCCACAATGCCCGCCTTCAGTCTTGTCAGAAGCTATCGCACGCACTCTTTAAAGCGCTGTCCATATTCGCGAATGCTTCGATTGCGGCGCGTAGTGCGACATTAGGGTGCTTCGTCTTTTTGGTAATTCTTTCGACTACGCTCCAGACACAGTAGTCGAGGGGGCTCAAATCCGGGCTATTCGGGGGCCAGAACTCCTTTGACCAGAACATGTCAACGTTATCCGAGAGCCAGTTTTGGACTAATTGGCTCGTATGACGTCCTCCTCTGCCATCCGAAGCATTGTTCGCTGAAATTCAATACTGACGCCAATTTCCTCAGCGATTGCCCCGGGTCATCCGAAATCAACGTTAGGCGCCTTTTCGATGACTACTGCAGTTCGTGACACGCATTTCCTCGAATGAGGTTTCCTCGACGGGTTAGCGGAACCTACCCCAGACTTCTCCGAAGCATTGCACTTAGCCACAATATCGTAAACAGTTTACCTCGGGTACCCGAAGAATCGGTCTATTTCAGCAGGCGAACGCCCAGCGCGAAGACTTTCGATACTCGCGGCTGTTCGGATGTACTCCGCACTAGTCCGTAACATCTTGGCCATTTTGAGGTTCTGACTGTTTTCTAGATTCCTATGGCTTTCGAGAACGCCAATCTCTGCATTTTTTATCTGCTACCCTCATAACTTCAGAGTGTATTCCGGTCAACATTTTCAAAAGCTTCCCCTACATCTACAAATTCTATAAATGTAGGTTTGTCTTTGTCTGCCTCTAGAGTATGATATAAGATAAATCGTGGATTCAGTATTGCCTTGCATATTTCCACATTTCTCCAGATCTGAAACTGTGCTTGCCAGAAGTCGAAACTACCAGTCTCCCATTCTTCTGCAAATAGTTCGAATTAGTATTTTGCAACGATGACTTATTAAAATGATGATTCAGTAATCTTAAACTGTCAGAATTTTCCTTCTTTGGAATAAGAATTATTATATTCTTCTAGAAATGTGAGGGTATTTCGTCTGTTTCATATACCTTGCATATGACGTGGAATAGTTTTCTTCCAAAAATCTCAATAATTTTGAGGAAGTGTGATCTTGTTTCGACTTAGGTCTTTCAGTGTTCTGTCATATTCTTCTCGGGGATTCGTACGTCCATTTCATCTTGACTTGATACCTCTTCCATTTCTATAATAATGTCTTCAAGATTGTTTATCTTGTATAGACCCTCTATACAAGATGTGGCTATAAAATAACGGGACTATTGCTGTAAAACGTATTATTTAAAAACATACGTATTTAGTTGTTGTTACCCGCAATATACTACCCTCCAATACTGTTACAACGCCCCATGCGGAATTTTCCATTTATCGAAACAGTGCTGGAAGTCTTCCTCTGTGAGCTCCTTGATGACGCTTGACACTTCTTCTTTCACTGCTTCAAAGGACTGAAATCTTGTTTCTATTAATGCGGATTTTACATTGGGACACAGACAAAAGTCACATGGATCTAGGTTAGGCGAATAATGTGCGTGGTCTAACACTAGGGTGCTGTACTTCGCTAGAAAATTCTTAACGGACAATGCGGTATGAGCCGGTACGTTGCCTCGATTCAGAACTCATGACTTGTTCTTCAACATTTCGGGTAATTTTTTCCCTGTTTTCTCACAGAGTTGACAGGAATATCAGTTTAGTAATGTTGATTATTAATTTGGCCATCATAAACCCAGTAGGTACACATTTCTTTCAATCCTGATTTGCTCATTCGAGCTCCATACATTCTCGATCAAATTGGACCATTCCAGAGCGTGGACGGGCCCTTAGTTTCTGGATCATAAGTGAAAAACCAAGATTCATGACATGTTATTACTCATTCCAAGAAATTAAGATAATTTTCAATGGTATTCAAAGGGTCAGTACAAACAATTTCACGTGCTTCTTTTTGAGCGATGATGAAAATTTTCGGCACCAGTTTCGCACAGACTCTTCTAATGTTAAATCAGTTAACGTAAAATCTGCTTTACACATTCTTTGTCAATTCCTATAGTTTCAGCAATCGAACGAGTACTCAGCTGATGGTCAGATCGATGCGTGAAAGTCCGGCCAATACATGTGGTACTTAAATTTCCTATTTTGCTTGAAGCATAAACAAACGGCGCTGCACCTAAGTCACATGACAACTCCAGTTTCTTGAAAACATACGCGTTCTGGTGAGCGGTTCTCAAACCAGATATAATTAGTCACCTTGTGTAATTCAGGGTACACAAAAACGAACGGCCAAACTTTTAGAGAACGCGCCTTACAGGTAGAGGAAAGAAATGTTATATGGACATGGATACGGAAACTCTTTATTTCCATGTTAGAGCTCAGTTTCTACATCTGGTCAACACAAAAATGGTTCAAATCGCTCTGAGCACTATGGGACTTAATATCTGAGGTCATCAGTCCCCTAGAACTTAGAGCTACTTAAACCTAACTAACCTAAGGACATCACACACATCCATGCCCGAGGCAGGATTCGAACCTGCGACCGTAGCGGTCGTGCGGTTCCAGACTGAAGCGCCTAGAACCGCTCGGCCACATCGTCCGGCTGTTCAACACATTAATCATGGGAAAAACAGAGGAAAAGAACATATCAGCGCAGTATGAAACGCTTTCCTACATGAAATGTTCAAAATGCATGCATCAACACACAGTCGCGTTGAATTCCTGAAGTGTTGATGTATCGCTGCAGAAGTACGTGTTACCTCACGGTCTTCTTCAGTACAGGCACGGAGACTCTGTACATCTTTTACCGGGGTTCAATGCATAAAAGTTTTAAAATACCACCACAAATGAAAGTATAGTGACCGTGGAGGCCAAGGAATTGGTCCATATCCACCTACCCATCTGTCACGAAATCTGTTATTAAGAAGCCTATGAACATTAACACTAAAATGAGGAGGAGCTTCATAGCTAATAAAGTACAGGTTGTATCGCACTCATAAAGTCACATGTTCCAGCAGAACAGATAGAGTATTATCTAAGAAAGCGTAGTAAGTAAGTACAAATAGGCATCCATTTGCGTATACCTCCAGTGCAGTGTATCCGAATCCAAGCCCGTGACGAGTACTAAACTGCTGATGTTAGGTGCTTGATGCTAGTAGAGGAATGAAGTTAGTTGCTTGTCAGCACAAGCAATGAAGTGAGTCAGATGTCAACATTACCTTCGTTCAATTGGAACAAAAAACAGCAGTGGTGAATTGAAACTTACTGTGCATCCTAACCAAACGTAACCACGAGAATATTTTGTACATTTCATGTAATGAAACGTTTCATGTTATGCTAGTATGTTCTGTTTGTGTATGTTCCCCATGACCAAATGGTGCAAATGGCTAATGACTGTGAACTACTTAAACCTAGCTAACCTAAGGACATCATACACATCCATGCCGGAGGCAGCATTCGAAACTGCGACCGTAGCAGTAGCGCAGTTCCGGACTTAGGTGCCTAGAACGGCTCCCCATGATCAATGTGATTATGAAGAGAAGTAAAAAATGAGCTCTAAAATGTAAATAAAGCGTTTCTGGACACGTGTCCACATAACACATTTCGTCCCTCTGTGTGTGAGGAGTATTCTCTGACATTTTGGCCATACATTCGATACACCCTACATATGAGTTGAGCAGGATGATTATGCAGGCAGTCTATCTCTTCGTTTCACATTAGTGCCCGTAAAAATCAGTTTGACATGTAGGAAATATAATCGCATTTGCTTATGTGAACAATCATCGGCTAAATAATGGAGTGACGACAATTGAAAAGTTGTTCCAGACCGGGACACGAACCCGGATTTCCCGCTTATCACGAGCGGTCGCCTCACCATTAGGCTAACCGAGCAAACTTCCACATGCCATAAATCAACTGTTTACAACCTCCACTCATACCTTCCTCGTACATTCCGGTACAGAGGAGACATTTTAAATCGGAGTCGCTTGCCTGATGTCGGCTGATAAATACGATACTGTACCTGTATTGCTCACAAGAACGTGCAAAGTTTCTTCGGACGTCCGAAGGAATTAGCACTGCGGTGACTAGAGCCGTTTGCATGCATGTCAGAAGGAACTCTGCATCATATCTACATCTACATCTACATCCATACTTCGCAAGCCACCTGACGGTGTGTGGCGGAGGGTACCTTGAGTACATCTATCGGTTCTCCCATAGCCAAAGCCTTGCAGACAAACAAAAATTACGCGAAGCGAAATGTAGTGTGAGGAGGGCTATGCGAGAGGCGTTCAATGAATTCGAAAGTAAAGTTCTATGTACTGACTTGGCAGAAAATCCTAAGAAATTTTGGTCTTATGTCAAAGCGGTAGGTGGATCAAAACAAAATGTCCAGACACTCTGTGACCAAAATGGTACTGAAAGAGAGGATGACAGACTAAAGGCCGAAATACTAAATGTCTTTTTCCAAAGTTGTTTCACAGAGGAAGATTGCACTGTAGTTCCTTCTCTAGATTGTCGCACAGATGACAAAATGGTAGATATCGAAATAGACGACAGAGGGATAGAGAAACAATTAAAATCGCTCAAAAGAGGAAAGGCCTCTGGACCTGATGGGATACCAGTTCAATTTTACACAGAGTACGCGAAGGAACTTGCCCCCCTTCTTGCAGCGGTGTACCGTAGGTCTCTAGAAGAGCGTAGCGTTCCAAAGGATTGGAAAAGGGCACAGGTCATCCCCGTTTTCAAGAAGGGACGTCGAACAGATGTGCAGAACTATAGACCTATATCTCTAACGTCGATCAGTTGCAGAATTTTGGAACACGTATTGTGTTCGAGTATAATGACTTTTCTGGAGACTAGAAATCTACTCTGTAGGAATCAGCATGGGTTTCGAAAAAGACGGTCATGTGAAACCCAGCTCGCGCTATTCGTCCACGAGACTCAGAGGGCCATAAACACGGGTTCACAGGTAGATGCCGTGTTTCTTGACTTCCGCAAGGCGTTCGATACAGTTCCCCACAGTCGTTTAATGAACAAAGTAAGAGCATATGGACTATCAGACCAATTGTGTGATTGGATTGAGGAGTTCCTAGATAACAGGACGCAGCATGTTATTCTCAATGGAGAGAAGTCTTCCGAAGTAAGAGTGATTTCAGGTGTGCCGCAGGGGAGTGTCATAGGACCGTTGCTATTCACAATATACATAAATGACCTGGTGGATGACATCGGAAGTTCACTGAGGCTTTTTGCAGATGATTCTGTGGTGTACCGAGAGGTTGTAACAATGGAAAATTGTATTGAAATGCAGGAGGATCTGCAGCGAATTGACGCATGGTGCAGGGAATGGCAATTGAATCTCAATGTAGACAAGTGTAATGTGCTGCGAATATACAGAAAGATAGATCCTTTATCATTTAGCTACAAAATAGCAGGTCAGCAACTGGAAGCAGTTAATACCATAAATTATCTGGGAGTACGCATTAGGAGTGATTTAAAATGGAGTGATCATATAATGTTGATCGTCGGTAAAGCAGATGCCAGACTGAGATTCATTGGAAGAATCCTAAGGAAATGCAATCCGAAAACAAAGAAAGTAGGTTACAGTACGCTTGTTCGCCCACTGCTTGAATACTGCTCAGCAGTGTGGGATCCGTACCAGATAGGGTTGATAGAAGAGATAGAGAAGATCCAACGGAGAGCAGCGCGCTTCGTTACAGGATCATTTAGTAATCGCGAAAGCGTTACGGAGATGATAGATAAACTCCAGTGGAACACTCTGCAGGAGAGACGCTCAGTAGCTCGGTACGGGCTTTTATTGAAGTTTCGAGAACATACCTTCACCGAAGAGTCAAGCAGTATATTGCTCCCTCCTACGTATATCTCGCGAAGAGACCATGAGGATAAAATCAGAGAGATTAGAGCCCACACAGAGGCATACCGACAATCCCTCTTTCCACGAACAATACGAGACTGGAATAGAAGGGAGAACCGATAGAGGTACTGAAGGTACCCTCCGCCACACACCGTCAGGTGGCTTGCGGAGTATGGACGTAGATGTAGATGTAGATATTCCAGTCTCGTATTGTTCGTGGAAAGCAGATTGTCGTTATGCCTCTGTGTGGGCTCTAATCTCTCTGATTTTATCCTCATGGTCTCTTCGCGAGATATACGTAGGAGGGAGCAATATACTGCTTGACTCGTCAGTGAAGGTATGTTCTCGAAACTTCAACAAAAGCCCGTACCGAGCTACTGAGCGTCTCTCCTGCAGAGTCTTCCACTGGAGTTTATCTGTCATCTCCGTAACGCTTTCGCGATTACTAAATTATCCTGTAACGAAGCGCGCTGCTCTCCATTGTGTCTTCTCTATCTCTTCTATGAACCCTATCTGGTACGGATCCCACACTACTGAGCAATAGTCAAACAGTGGGCGAACAAGTGTACTGTAACCTACTTCCTTTGTTTTCGGATTGCATTCCCTTAGGCTTCTTCCAAAGAATCTCAGTCTGGCATCTGCTTTACCGACGATTAATTTTATATGGTCATACCATTTTAAATCCTAATGCCTATTCTCAGATAATTTATGAAATTAACTGCTTCCAGTTGCTGAACTGCTATATTGTAGCTGAATGATAAAGGATCTTTCTTTCTATGTATTCGCAGCACATTACACTCGTCTACATTGAGATTCAGTTGCCATTCCCTGCACCATACGTCAATTCGTTGCAGATCCTCCTGCATTTCAGTACAATTTTCCATTGTTACAACGCCTCGATATACTACAGCATCATCCGCAAAAAGCCTCAGTGAACTTCCGATGTTTCCCATAAGGTCATTTATGTATATTGTGAATAGCAACGGTCCTACGACACTCCCCTGCGGCACACCTGAAATCACTCTTACTTCGGAAGACTTCTCTCCATTGAGAATGACAGGCTGCGTTCTCATACTTACGAACAATACAGGCACTGCAATATCATATTTACTAGCCGACACCGGGCATGCCAATTTCATTTAACACTTCACCCCTGTACGGGAATATACATCATAGACTTACGAGTGCAGGCTGTAGACTAATGTCTGACGACATATCGAAGATTGTATCCGGCCATGAGCCGTGCTCGTGTAGCCTAATGGTGTTCCGCTTCGAGCGCCGTGTGGGATGGTTCTTGTTTATTCCACTTGTGTGAAGTTTTCCTTTTTAGTGTTGTCCCGTCTGCCGAGTGAGTCGTAGCGACACCGCTCCGTCTTACTGTCTGTGTTCGTCTACTTGCAGCGGCGTCGTCCGCTCCGTTATGGCTACCATGGTTTGCACGTGTATTCCACGAAACATACTGTGAGCTTCACTTTCGATAAAACTACGCGACACGTGCAGCCCGGGTCTCTAGAAATCCACGATTGGCTTGTCGATACAATTCATGTGAACTCTGATTAGGTGCACACCGCTTACTTTGACGCAGACGAGTACGTGTTTTACGTGAAATTTGAAAGTTTACTGTCGCGACATGGTTCTCAAGTCCCGTTCAAGCATCGCGATGATTCCGTTAGTGTGGTGTCGCTCGCAGATACTGGAATTGACTATAGCAATGTTCCAGTGTTCAAGCTCCCGCCGGAGGTTGATGACAACTTTCTAAAGGACAGATGAGGTTCAAATGCCTCTAAGCACTACGGGACTTAACATCCGAGGTCATCAGTCCCCTAGACTTAGAACTACTTAAACCCAACTAACCTAAGGAAGCCATACACATCCATGCCCGAGGCAGGATTCGAACCTGCGACCGTAGCAGCAGCGCGTTTCAAGACTGAAGTGCCTAGAATCGCTCGTCCACAGCGGCCAGCTCTAAAAGACATATTGACTCTTTATGATAACGTTAAAAACGTCCGTCGTGAACGTTGGTCTACTCAACACAGATTACATTGTTATGGTAGAATTCGTTCCGTGGAACTGCATGTCAAACGCAATAGTGTGGTGTCACTCGCAGAAGCTGGAATTGACTATAGCAATGTTCCAGTGTTCAAGCTCCCGCCGGAGGTTGATGACAACTTTCTAAAGGCCAGATGAGGTTCAAATGCCTCTAAGCACTACGGGACTTAACATCCGAGGTCATCAGTCCCCTAGACTTAGAATTACTTAAACCCAACTAACCTAAGGAAGCCATATACATCCATGCCCGAGGCAGGATTCGAACCTGCGACCGTAGCAGCAGCGCGGTTCAAGACTGAACTGCCTAGAACCGCTCGTCCACAGCGACCGGCTCTAAAAGACACATTGACTCTTTATGATAACGTTAAAAACGTCCGTCGTGAACGTTGGTCTACTCAACACAGATTACATTGTTATGGTAGAATTCGTACCGTGGAAATGCATGTCAAACGCAATATTCCATCACGTTTGCTAGTGTGTGGTTATCGCGTTCGTGTCAGGTATACTGGTCAAGAGGGAACCTGCTTCCTATGTATCGAAAGTGGACACTGTCGGTCTAATTACCCGCGGAGGGTTTTTATATTAATGCCGTCATTAATGCAGCGTCGCAAATTGACGGTTGCTGACCTTGTTCCTTCCACTCCCGACGTCGACCTACTTCTGCTTCAGATCACGGTGAATAAAAAGTCAGTTCTGATAATCGTGTAACTGAATTTTCCCCTTTACCTCCGCGACAGGTTCAGAACCCTATTGCCCCCAGGATAGAACCCGTAATAGTGACAAACAAGCGACGTTGCACTCAAGATGGTGACGGTGAGGATTTGGCTGACCTTCTGTCCCAATCTCCTCCGCATCGATTGTGTTTCCTGCTCTTCTCGATGCTACGATGCTTCCCATCCGTGGTACGGTGAGTGGCGATGAAGATATCTCTTGCATCCCACCTGCTCGCGATGTTGCTCCTCCTGGAGCTGCCTGTGCGTGAAGAGGGGGCGGAGTCTCCCCCTTCGTCTTTGTGTCCTCCGTTACAGTATGAGACAACGCAATGTCCTCCGGCTCCTACGTCTTCATACGCCGACGGTTTCCCGAATTTGCCGCCTACAACAACTCCTGAGGAGAATAAAATTAGCGACCAGGTATCACCTGTTGTACTGGTAGTTCCACAGAATGCTTCCTCCTTGTTGACTGAACCTGCAGTACATGACCCTTATTCTGAGCGGCTGGAGACTGTGCCTATGACCTCTCCCATACCTCCGTCTGCAGAGGCCGGCATGTCACGTAGACGACAGAAACAGCGTATACAACCTGACCATGCGGTGGTACGTAAGAAATCTAAGAAAATGGGGGTTCTGGTCCCCCGATGTCTGATTCATCTGTGGACTCCGCAAAGCATCTTAACGCTCAGCTGTCTACCTAATTCTGCTCAATACGTTCCGTACTTCCCTGTATAGCTGTGATCAATGACCAAAGCCTACACTTTCCATTCCTTAAATGTTATTCGTATGCAATCAGAATTACGGTTGGCTTAGCTCTGTCAGTTCATTTATGATTCATGTGCGGACATAGTCTTCTTACAGGAGGTGTTAGTAATTTCTCCTTACCTTCTCATCTTTAATGTAGTACCCTAATATTCTACGGGAACCGCCTTATTCTATCGCGAAGGCATTCCTATTGCTGAGGTGGAAATGTTGGATTCTGATAGGGGCATAGGTTGTCAACTTTTTCATTTTACCTTGGGTCTTTTATATGCTCCTTCTGGCACCGGTCGCGCAGTGGATCGTTTGCGTTTTTATAAAGAGGATATTGTTTATCTGTTCCGTAAGATGGGTCAAATGGCTCTGAGCACTATGGGACTTAACAGCTATGGTCATCAGTCCCCTAGAACTTAGAACTACTTAAACCTAACTAACCTAAGGACAACACTCAACACCCAGTCATCACGAGGCAGAGAAAATCCCTGACCCCGCCGGGAATCGAACCCGGGACCCCGTGCTCGGGAAGCGAGTGTTCCGTAAGAGTCCTCTTGGTATTCTGTTGGGTGGTGATTTTAACTGTGTATTGCGTCCTGCGGATCAGTCCCCAAATTTTAATTTCTCTCTTGAATTACATGAATTGTTCCGCTCCTTACGCCTAAAAGACGTATGGATATGTAAATACCCGACGTTAGTTAAATTTACCCACTTTACTGCGACTTCTAGTAGCAGGTTAGGTAGGTTTTACTTATCAGACTGCCTGACCGATAGTATTCTTAATGTTGAAGTCATCCCAGCTTCCTTTACCGATCACTGTGCTGTGGCCACAACTCTCAATCTTGAACGGCATCCAGTCAAATTGTTTCGCCCCCCACGGATGCTAAACGTCGCTCACCTAGCTGGCCTCTCTATCGATGGCGTGATGCGAGTCGTGTGAGAGCGTACTCTACGGTTCACTGGGAAATACCCTTCCACCCTTGACTGGTGGACACAGCTAGCAAAACCGAGGCTCAGGCAAACTTTGATACTTTTCTGTGCTGCCAAAGTGCGAGACTTTCGGAGAACTTATGAATATTACTATTCCATCCTGCTTGAACTTTATGCTGCTTCCAATCACGCCCCTCTGCGAATTGCGGATGTTAGGCGGGTAAAGGCAAAATTGTTGACCTTGAAGAGAATACAAACGGAAGGTTTGAAAATCCGATCGAAGCCACGTTCGTTGGTGACGGAAGAACTGACTTCCTTATATCATTTGCTTCGGCATCAGACCCGTCGTCGACACCTTTGTGTTAATTTTCTTACGACAAATGATGGACGTATCGTAATGGCGCAAGCTGATATAGTGCGATCTTACACCAGTACTATGTAGACATCTACGACATCGATGTGTCCAATGAAACCTTTTACGACCCACTAGTCAGCATCTTGGATACGACACTTACACCAGAACATAATGCAACGCGCTTAGCTGCCGTTCAACCTGAGGAAGTTTACAAACTTATTGTGGCATCGCCTTCTCAAAAGTCCCCGGGTCTAGATGGACTTCCCAAGGAATTTTACGTGCGCTTTTGGCCGTTGTTGGGTGCTACCTTTACCTTCCTTTTGAATGAAGTGTTACAGGGTAGAGTTGTGCCGACCTCGTTCAAAGTGGGAAAAAGTGTTTTAATCCCGAAACGCACTGGACCGGTTGCCCCTGATAGCTTTCTCCCACTTACTTTGTTCAACTTTGATTATAACGCTGTGGTGAGGGCAGTTAATAGTAGGGTGGCGGCTCTGATGGAGACGATTGCTGCAAAACATGAAAGCTGCGTACCTGGTCGTACCATTCTTACCGCTATAGTCGAGTGTCGTGACGTGGTTTCGGTTGCTGCTGTAACGTCCGTCCCTTCTGCCCTTGCTTTTCTAGACTTCCATAAGGCATTTGATCGTGTTAATCACGACTTTCTGCTTCGGATTCTGAAGGCAGTTGGTTTCACTGTTGACAAATGGCGCGTGCTCTCAAACGTGTTTACGGGTACTTCGGTTTCGGTGGCTGTTAATGGCCAACTGACGCCCCCAATAAATATCCGCAGGGGAGTGCCTGAAAGAAGCCCGCTGTCAATGACTTTGTTTGTGTTGTCTCTGGAGCACCTACTTCGGATGCTAGCATCCCAGCTGACAGGTTGGACGCTTTCCGGAGGGACTATAGCTGTTGGTGCATATCGGATGACGTGACGGTTCTACTCCGTAGTCTTGCTGAGATACCTCGACTGAAGGCTGTAATCGATGATTTTTGTCAGAGTTCAGGTGCAAAACTTAATGAAGGTAAATGCAAGCTTCTTCTCTTGCGAGGTTTTGATGACGTGGTTGTTCCATGGGCTACTACGGTGGATTGGCATATGTCTCTCGGTATCATCATTGATCGTTGTCCACTCAAAATGGCGGCGCTCAACTGGAAGTCTGTAACGGAAAAAAATCAGGGAGCGATACTAGAGCATGAAAGGCGTTCTCTTACCCTGCTCCAGAAAGTCCGAATACTGGATACATGTGTCTTATGCAAGGCTTATTATGTGGCACAAGTTTATCCGCTTCCCTCGACGATGGCGAAGAAACTACAATTGTCTCGTCGTTTCTTACGGAACAGACATATATTTCGCTTACGGTATGAGGTGATCATGAAGCCTCGCTCCTTTGGGGGGCTGGACCTGACTGATATATGACGGAAGACGCTGATGCTATATGTTCGTTGCACTATTTTGACAATGAGCCAAGACACTCCCACATTCACGTCTCATTTATTTCTCTGTGTCCGTCCTGCTAGTCTTGAACTCCCTATTGATGTTGGTCGCATAAATTATAAGTTAAAACACATTCCTGACTTCTATCTTGCGGTGAGCTATTTAGGGAGACCTGTCCTCACCATGAAATTCCTAAACACTCGTTGCGAACCAGTCTCCTGCCCGAACCTCGTTGAAAGGGAATCGCCGCAAACAACATGGACGACAGTTTGGTTCAATATCGGTCTCCCCATTTTGTCGATGTGCGTAGCGTCCTCGTGGTATAAGGCAGTAAATAACTTGACTCCAACGAACGAGCGACTTTTCCGTATTGGGCTCAGTGACACGGATTTATGTAGTCGTACGTTTCCCGATACTATACGACATCGCTTAACTTGTGGAGGTCATATGGCAAACTGCTCTTGGATCAGGACACGATTAGTCTTCCTTATTCGATCTTCTGAGACTGCATACACTACTGAAATCATACTGCGCCCACATTCTTCTTTCTTTCCAATCTCGGAAACCCATACCGTTATGTTGTTCCTGAGACACTTAGTTGTAGAAGGCGAGGGGTTGATCACATGAACTTCGTGCAGTACATGATCACTGCCTATTGGACATGCTTGCGAATGCCTCGATGTCAAGACCTCTTCGCCAACATGTTGAATCTTTTTTTCCGTTGGCAAGATGTTGGTTAATTTAATTGTTCTTTGTTAAGTATGTTCCCGTCTAATTTGCTTCGGCTTGTCCTCTCCTGGTTTCCCTGTCCGTTTTGTTTTGTGTTTTGACTCATCATCGCTCCAGTTCCATTGTAAATTGTGTATAGATGAAGTATAGATACACATGAGCCTGTACAATCCTTTCAATCAACGTGGATTTTCTTTGTTTGCTATTTCGAATGTAATCTTGTTTCATTTTCCTTCTACTTTTAGATTTTATTTACAAACTATAAAAATATATAAAAACACAAAATTAAAAATTTAAACGATTACTAAGAAAACCATATAAAAATGAATGTTTGCTACATATCATGTAAGCATCGTGGAGGTTTGTCGGCTACGTCCTCAGTCTTAGTTCCCAGAACAACCACCTCTGGCCGTAATAACGGCCTTGATACGCCTGGGCATTGAGTCAAACAGAGCTTGGATGGCGTGTACAGGTACAGCTGCCCATGGAGCTTCAACACGATACCACAGTTCATCATGAGTAGTGACTGGTGTATTGTGACGAGCCAGTTGCTCAGCCACCATTGACCAGACGTTTTCAATTGGTGAGAGATCTGGAAAATGTGCTGGGCAGGGCAGCAGTCGAACATTTTCTGTGTCCAGAAAGGCCCGTACAGCACCTGCAACATGCGGTCGTGCATTATCCTGCTCAAATGTAGGGTTTCGCAGGGACCGAATGAAGGGTAGAGCCACGGGTCGTAACACATCTGAAATGTAACGTCCAGTGTTCAAAGTGCCGTCAATGCGAACAAGAGGTGACAGAGACGTGTAACCAATGGCACCCCATACCATCATGCCGAGTGATACGCCAGTATGGCGATGACGAATACACACTTCCAATGTGCGTTCACCGCGATGTCGCCAAATACGGATGCGACTATCATGATGCTGTAAACAGAACCTACATTCATCCTAAAAAATTACGTTTTGCCATTCGTGCACCCAGGTTCGTCGTTGAGTAGACTATCGCAGGCGCTCCTGTCTGTGATGCAGCGTCAAGGGTAACGGCAGCCATGGTCTCCGAGCTGGTAGTCCATGCTGCTGCAAACGTCGTCGAACTGTTCGTGCAGATGATTGTTGTCTTGCAAACGTCCTCATCTGCCGCGCGGGATTAGCCGAGCGGTCTCAAGCGCTTCAGTCATGGACTGTACGGCTAGTCCCGGCGGAGGTTCGAGTCCTCCCTCGGGCATGGGTGTGTGTGTTTGTCCTTAGGATAATTTAGGTTAAGTAGTGTGTAAGCTTAGGGACTGATGACCTGAACAGTTAAGTCCCATAAGATTTCACACACATTTGAACATTTTTTTTTCTTTCGTCCCCATCTGTTGGCTCAGGGATCGAGATGTGGCTGTACGATCCGTTACAGCCATGCGCATAAGGTGTCTGTCATTTCGACTGCTAGTGATACCAGGACGTTGGGATCCAGCACGGCGTTCCGTATTACCCTCCTGAACCCACCGATTCCATATTCTGCTAAGAGTCATTGGATCTCGACCAACGTGAGCAGCAATGTCGCGATACGATAAACCGCAATCGCGATAGGCTACAATCCTACCTTTATCACAGGTCCGACGAGGCATGACAACAACGTTCCACCACGCAACGACGGTCAACTGCTGTTTGCGTATGAGAAATCGGTTGGAAACTTTCCTCATGTCAGCACGTTGTAGGTGTCGCCACCGGCGCCAACCTTGTGTGAATGCTCTGAAAAGTTAATCATTTGCATATCACAGCATCTTCTTCCTGTCGGTTAAATTTCGAATCTGTTGCACGTCATCTTCATGGTGTACCAATTTTAATGGCCAGTAGTGTATTACATGATGATTTGACTATGGTGTACTGAAGTGTCAGTACCAAGTCATTCTGATAATAAAAGATAAAAAATGGCAAGCGACTGCTTGCAATAACCGGGAGATCTGGGTTCGAGTCCCTTTCCGGCACGAATTTTCATTGTCTTCATCCAATTGTACAACTCTTCTTTGTTCATATTCGCAACTACGAATGCACGTTATTTATTTCAATCATTAAGTGCATGCACGGAGGTGACGTTGTTCACGTCCGTAGGTTTAACCTTAAAATACCCTACACGTGCCTCCTGGGTGGTGCTTATTGAGCAACAGTGATTACAGGCAGCCAGACTATCCATAGGATCTCCTGGCAATGACATATCGACTAAATAGCAGAACCAGTTCTTTTCAGAGCTCATTAACAAGAAACGTTGGACCAACTATCAGACTCCTTCAACTGAATATCGAAAGCATTAGCAGGGCAAACTGTGACTACCTGTCAAAATTTTTGCTGGACAACAATATCGATGTCGTCGCCATTCAGGAAACTCGTGTTTTCAATGAAGAAATATTCCGAAGCCGAGGTCGAATTCTTGGATATTATGCACTTGGTGTAACTTACCACGAGGTGTATGGAATTGCTACATATGTCTGTAACAACATAAACGAAGCTTCACTAATTTCTGTAAGTGTAGAGGCAGATATACATACAGTTGTCATATAATTGCACGGCATTACTATTACAAATGTTTATAAACCACCGAAAACAACATGGCCCGATTTTGTCCTACAAACAGCAGAACATCCTGAAATTTCCATAGGAGACTTCAATAGTCACCACGATCTTTGGAAGTACTCTCAAAATTATGAAAATGGGAGCATACTTGCAGAATGGGTCGAAGAGAATAATCTTCATATAGTGTTTGATGCCAAAGATCAAGGCACTTTCAGGTCAGCTGCTTGGGACAAGGATTCAAATCCTGACTTATGCTTTGTTAGCTGCAACGAAACTGGCTTTCCCATCAACACCACAAGGAAAGTGATAGATGCCTTTCCTCAGAGCCAACACAGATCCGTAATAATAAAAAATTGGTTGCACGGTTCCTGTCATACGATCAACTCCGCATGCTCGATGGAATTTCCAGAAATCTGACTGGATGAAGTTTTCAGCGGAACTGGATAAGACCATTCGATGGATACCTCCATCACATAAGAACTATTAACGCTCCATTGGTGCAGTAACAGCAACAGCTAAAAAGTGTATGCCAAGAGGATACCGAAAAGAATATGTTCCAGGATGGAATGATGAAAGCGAAACACTGTACCAACACCTCCAGCACATTGGTGGTCCACAGATAGCTACGGAACTATTGTCCAGCTTGGACATGTCTCAGAGGCAGAAATGGGCAGAAACAGTCGAAAATATGGACTTTACCCGGAGTCTTCTGAGAAAACTGGGAGGAAGTGCACCAGCATGCAGAAAAAATTCCGAAGTAACACCAGACCAAATTGCTTCCCACATCATTACTACCTCAAGAGTACCTCCTGACAAGAAACATACAAGACATATCAGACGACATCTTTGTGACCTGAAAAAGAAGGCATCTCCCTCATCTGAGTATACCCAACTCTTCACAGTTTCAGCCATTGACTCTGGACTGAAGGACCTCAAACCTCTTAAGGCGCATGGATTCGATGGAATCCATCCAGAATTCCTGATCCATATGGGAGGAAAAGCTAAGAAATGGCTGGCAGAATTCTTCACTGACATCCTGCTGACTGGTCAACTTCCATTGGAGTTTAAAAAGGCGAAGATAATATCTGTTCTGAAACCTGGCAAACCCAGCAACAAGGTAGAAAGCTATCGCCCCATTGCCCTACTTAGCTGCTGCTACAAGCTTTTTGAAAGGCTAATATATAACAGAATAAGTAGCGCTATCGTAGAGAACATTCCAGTTGATCAGGCAGGCTTTAGACCATGGCGTAGCTGCTGCGACCAAGTATTGTCTCTCACATCCTTCATAGAGTCAGGATACCAAATGAAGCAGAAAACATCTGTGGCATTTGTTGATCTAACTGCCGCCTTCGACACCGTGTGGAGGGAAGGCCTTATCTACAAATTTCTCCGCATCATACCCTGCAGAACAATGGCTCGACTTATTAACAGCATGCTAAGTGATCGGAAGTTCCAGGTAATCACTGGAAGCATCATAAGTAAGGAGAGGAAGCTGAACAACGGATTGCCTCAAGGATCAGTTCTGTCACCCTTACTGTTCAACCTATATCTATCTGATCTACCTGACACTTCGTCCAGAAAATACTGCTATGCCCATGACCTGGCTCTAGTCGTAAAACATCAGGAAATGAAGACAACAGAAGAGATTTTAGCCAATGACCTGTTTGCATTAGATAATTAATTCAAAATCTGGAGACTCCAACCCCGTGTGAGTAAAACAGAAGTGTGTTGCTTCCATCTGAATAACCGGTTGGCGAACGTAAAACTGGAAGTAAGTTTCAGAGGCAGAATTCTTCGTCATAATTGGAACCCAAAATATCTTGGCGTCATCCTGGATCGTACAATATGCTTCAAACAACACCTTCTTAACTTAGCTCAAAAGTTGAGGACTCGAAAAAACATCCTCCATAAGCTATGCAGAACTACCTGGGGATCTTCAGCAACCACCCTGCGATCTTCAGCTCTGGGCTTGGTGTACTCAAGTGCTGAGTATTGCGCACCTGTTTGGACTAACAGTCATCATACAAGGCTTGTTGATACCCAGCTGAATACTACAATGTGCATAATATCTGGCGCAATCAGATCTACTCCAGTTTATTGGCTTCCACTGTTAACCGGTACAATGCCTCCTGATCTACGCAGATGTGCTGCCCTTATGAGAGAATTCCACAAGATCTCCAGGAATTCTAACCTACCCGTACATAGCGACCTGCTACTTTTAAATCGTAAGAGACTGAAATCACGCCATCCAATTCTGTGCGATGCTGCTGACATGGTTGCTAAGGATTTCAAACCTGTTGAAGAATGGAAAGGTCAGTGGGAAGCAGTGACAGATGTGCACCTGCATAACATCTTCTCAGGTGCTAAACTTCCAAGTGGATTCGAACTACCACGCAAGACCTGGACTACTCTCAACAGAGTCCGTACCGGCCATGGCAGATGCAGGGATGCTCTCTTTAAGTGGAAGAAGCTGCCTGATCCAGCCTGTGACTGCAGGGCTCCATACCAGACTGTTCACCACATTGTCACTGAATGTAGGATTCGAGCCTATCACGGCGCCAAAGAGGACTTCCTGCTAGCAACTCCAGATGCAGTGCGCTGGATTGAAGGACTGGATATTCAGTTGTAAAGACGAACTTAAGTTTCATGTGTGTCAATATGTACATATGTATATGTAATTTAATTTCATGATATGTCTGTATTAGCCATACGCTAAATAAAATAAATAAATATGTGCATGCTTGCTTTTCCGAAGGAACTTAGCACCGCGCAGACGCAGACACGCAATATAGTAGGAAATCTACTCTTACGAGACACGCTTTTGCATAGTCCGTTGCCTTGTGATCGAGCCACTACGGCTACTGTTAAATTTTGCGTTCTCGTATCCTCAGAACTTCCGTGACGAACTGATCGACTACTTCAAGTCCGAGTTCCCGTCGCAGATGACGCCGCTGTGTGTCGGCGCCTGGCACACGCTCCTCACCAGGGCGTTCACCGAGATCTGCCTGCGCATCGACGAATACCACCGCACTGCTCCGCGCGAGGGCACCCGCAAGCGGCAGGCAGAGGAGGACGCTGAAGATGGCGAATCCGCCATCTCCTGCAAGAGGTTCGTAGCTCGACTTCGGGGAATTACGATACACCCCGTGCAGTATGGTCTCTTCATCCGCTCGCACAGTTTAACACACAGCACGACAATTTAGGAAATGAAGAGGCGAGTCGGATACGAATCGAATCCGCGTGGCAGAATTTTGTACATTGATCTCTTGATTTTCAAAGAATATTCTTTAGAATTTATTTTATATACTAGCGATTCACCAAGAATATTAACACATGTAATCACACTATGTAAGCATGGAAGTAGATGCCAGGGAGTAACTGATGAAATCATAACCAAATTCCTTTTAACAAATGGGAATTTTATTCAATTTAATAGTGCCTAAAGCATTTTTTAAAAGAAAAAGATCTAAAGTTATAATCAGAAAGCACCCTGTAAACGTCAAAGTTACAATTTATTCAGAGGCAGAAGGAAACAAGTTTTGACCGTATGAGCTTTCGGGCAGAGAACCTTGCCGCTCCCTTTTCACACGGCCGTAGTTACGACTGCAGTCAACAGTTTCTGAATGACTACACTGGTGCAAATCTGCAACACACCAGACAACTTTAAACTAAGAGTTTTAACAATTTACACAAGCACACAAACTATGCACCCGCGGTAGGAGGGATGGAAATGGTACAAAACACTAACAGTTAGGATATTAACATTGTTATCGAAGGTGCAACTTCATTTTAACCTCTAAGAAAAGTCTTACGGTGAAAGGGTGGCAAATTTATATACTAAAATGATCATTTAAATAAAGGCCCATGAAATGCAATCTTATATAAAATTCTACAAGGTTGGCCAAACAATAGTTAAGATGCTCTACAGTACACAGATACCGCCTCTCAAGATCATAGGTAATAATATCAAAGTTTCCAAAGATCAAAACATATTTCAGGTATTAGGCCGTTAACATACCAAATCCGACAAACATGACAGAGGTAGCTACTAACGTACGGTGGACTGATAGGGAGATTACCGAACAACCCGAACCGCAGGTTGCCCTAACCCGCCCCTACTCCACAAGGGAAAAAAACTGACTACCCAATTTATAAACAACCACCTTCCCGCGGGTGGGCAAACGGAGAAGAACGGTGGGACGACCCCAAAGCGAAACGGCTGGTGACCTCACCAAGAAAACAAGTAGAATTTAACAAGAGTAAATCGAACAACATATCAGCAATCACTTAACATCTAATAAACTGCGATTTCTCGAGAAGACCTGGCGCAGCACCCCCAAATCGCTCTCCCGACCCGTCCGCTGCCAGCCGCTTCAACGGACGCAGGAAAGCGCGCCGATCTCCCGTCTCACGGCGTCGCAGCTCGCACCGGCCAGACTGATGTCGTGGGTTGACTCCTGTTTCTCTCGTGCCGACCGCGAAGTCTCTACCCCTCGCAACACGCCGCGGCCCACTGGACTCAGGTGGCGACCTCACATGCCCCGACGCTCAAGACGGACAAGTCATCTTGTGTCTCAGTGCGCAACCGACCAACCGATCGATCCAACCGCCAATGACCGTTGCCTAAGCAAACTCGAGGAGACTGGCGGCCTAACGCGCAGACTCAGATGTCGGAACTAAGTCTCGACCAGGCGACCACTCGCTGAGTTCTCTTACTGGCGGAGTGGAAAGACTCTTATGTTGCCGGCTTTAAAGGTTGATCCGAACGACAGACATACTAGCACTCCGAACGACAGACAGCTACTAACTGCCTAACAAATGCGGACGAGAGACAGACTAGCAAGCTGGGGATGAGAGACTGACCCACACTGACCGACTGGCGATCTCATCACGCCCCTTAAATACACGTGAACAGGCAACCTTTCCCCTTTCCCACCAGAAGGAGACATCAAAGCTGCGATTGCCACAGCGGCGCCACCGCCAGAAACGGAGGGCGACTGCTTCAGACTACATGCTGCGGCGCGCTCTTCAAAACAGCAATTTTTACCACGACTCACTAACTGTGCATCTTAAGTTATTTTCCACTTTCGTTTAGGCAAATTTTCTACTGATTCTCTATCTCCAACTCAGAAAATACTGTACACAAACCTAAATTCATTTGTATATTCACACTACCGGAAAAAAATTAATACACCCTTTTAGTGGTTTCCAATTCACTCAAGATTTATTGTTGCAACAGTGCATGTGGAGTATATGAAATTATTAGATTTACAAATCAGCAGCACAAGTGGTTCTGTGGTACTAAGTATCGACCCATGCTGGAACACCCAAATAGTACGTGGTGTAGCCTCCACGGGCGGCAGTGCAGGCGCTGATGCTGGCATCCAGTCGATCGTACAGTTAGTGAATACTGTCGTGGGATACGTTATGCCGCGCGTTCTCCGCTTGTTCACATAGTTCTGTAAGAGGTGTTGGCTGAGAAGTTGCACAAGTCACTTCTCCTCTGAAACTTCCTGGTAGATGAAAACTGTGTGCTGGACCGAGACTTGAACGCGGGACCTTTGCCTTTCGCGGGCAAGTGCTCTACCAACTGAGCTACCCAAGCACGACTCACGCCACGTCCTCACAGCTTTACTTCTGACAGTACCTCGTCTCCTACCTTCCAAACTTTACAGAAGCTCTCCTGCGAACCTTGCAGAACTAGCACTCCTGAAAGAAAGGATATTGTGGAGGCATGGCTTTGCCACAGCCTGGGGGATGTTTCCAGAGTGAGATTTTCACTCTGCAGCGGAGTGTGCGCTGATATGAAACTTTTTGGCACATTAACAATCACTTAACAACTCTCATTCTGGAAACATCCCCCAGGCTGAGGCAAAGCCATGTCTCCGCAGTATCCTTTCTTTCAGGAGTGCTAGTTCTGCAAGGTTCGCAGGAGAGCTTCTGTAAAGTTTGGAAGGTAGGAGACGAGGTACTGGCAGAAGTAAAGCTGTGAGGACGGGGCGTGAGTCGTGCTTGGGTAGCTCAGTTGGTAGAGCACTTGCCCGCGAAAGGCAAAGGTCCCAAGTTCGAGTCTCGGTCCGGCACACAGTTTTAACCTGCCAGGAAGTTTCATATCAGCTCACACTCCACTGCAGAGTGAAAATCTCATTCTGGCACTTCTCGTCCCATCATGTTACTCATATTCTCGTTTGGAGGCAAAGTCCGGAAATCATCCTGGCCATGGAAGTTGCTGCATTTCTTGCAGAGCACCTTGAGTTTCACGGATAGTGTGTGGGCGGGCATTATCCTGTAGGAACAATACACTATCTTCTTGCTGCAAGAACAGCAAAAGAATACTAACAACGTTCTGCATGGACCAAATGCTGGTTAGTGTCCCATCCAGAAACACCAAATGTGAACGAGAGTTGTAGCTTACTGCGTCCGAAACCGTAAGGCCCGGAATGAGGCCAGTGTGTCTTGGAGGAATGCACTCTACGAGACAGCGCTCACCAGGTCTACGTCTTACGCGCAAACGACCACCACTTGCGTACAGACAAAAATCTGCTTTCATCGCTGAAGACCACGGCGCGCCATTCCATCTACCAAGTGATCCTCTGACGGCACCAGTTGAGCCGTGCACGTCGATGCTGTGGCGTGAGTGGAAGATGGGCGAGAGGTGTGCGTGCCTGTAGTCCCACTCGTTCGCAACAGTTCGTGTTGACACGCCTGGGCTCACAAGCTGTCTTACCGTTGCTGTGGTGGCTGTAGGATCTGCCATTGCTGGTCTTGCAATACGACGATTCTGGCAGGCGTCTACGCTACGTGGACGTCCAGAACCTCGTCTACATCTACATCTACATTTATACTCCGCAAGCCACCCAACGGTGTGTGGCGGAGGGCACTTTACGTGCCACTGTCATTACCTCCCTTTTCTGTTCCAGTCGCGCATGGTTCGCGGGAAGAACGACTGTCTGAAAGCCTCCGTGCGCGCTCGAATCTCTCTAATTTTACATTCGTGATCTCCTGGGGAGTTATAAGTACCTGTGCCTGTGAGAATGTTCACGTGACTACTGATACGAGCATCTTTGCGCAACTGACACAATGCGTCTAACTTTTGTGGCATTTCTTCGAAGGAACCATCGCACCACCCGGAATGCCACAATTTGACCTCTTTTAAATTCGCTCAATTGGCTGTAGGAAGTATGAGTGAGTTTCCGTGGCGTCGTTGCCTGCTTACTTCACGCGTTTGCACCATACTCAGCCTTCTGGCTATGAGCATTCCCTATTAAACAGTAGACACCGATAGCGCCCTGGTAGCTATGCCACTACACTACCCGTTGGCGGACGACGGCGAAACCGTTATCTGTAAATCCTCTATCCCCCAGGGGGCAAATGTCTTCATTGGATCAAAATCTACGTCCTGTTTCCAGGGGTACTGATTTTTTTCCAGCAGAGTATTTAGTGTACAGCAACATCGCTAAAATTAATGTTTACCATTTTCTCAAATTTTAAACTAATATCTAGGCCACGAATATAATCTATTGATCCTTCCATCATCACGAGAAGCTCTGTTGGATCATCTGCGGAAGCTCACACTGGACATTCTTGAACTACATCAGTGGAGAGTGTTGTAACTTGTTAAATTTTTTAGACTTTCGCCTCTAGCCAAGCCAGAAATAGAAGTAAGTGTATTTTCTTACCCATTTTTAAACGATGCCATTCATTTTTTGTGCACTGCAGTCTTTTTTTGAAATTACAAATATAACTCAGGAAAATTAAGGTTTTTCACTAGTGTGAGAACTTGTTCCAAGGTGCAACGTGCTCCTGTTGCAGAGCATGTTCTACACCATGACAACTGTGACCGCAGTGCCTGTTTCACTAGACATACCATCTGGATCCTCCCTCCTCAGTTTCTCAGAACTCTGCAGGTGGGACTGGCGTTACAACATGTGTTTGGTGCTGACTACCCACCTTGCCTAAATTTAGGTTAATTTCTGAGGTATCAGCATTTCTTTTCGGTAACTATTTCTTTTCTTTACACCCTTTTATTTTTCTTCAGATTTTTTCTTCGACCTGTCCATTTTTCCCTTTCACCCTTGCTATCTACCATATATAACTCACTTAGCTTACCGCTCTTATTCACTCTTGCATGATTTTTTCAGTAATTGCTGACTTGATTATTACCCTGTCTTTCACTTTCCAGTTCCCAGGTTTTCAAGTCTCATCCGGTGCAGAAATCAACAATCAGTCTTTTGTTCTCATCCTCTCCAGTAAGTCTGCCGTGACGTCGGGTTCAAGGTGACTTTTCCGCAACTCTCCCCATTTTATAAACCTTCCCAGACATTTCCCTTCACCCCTCTTCCTTCCCCTTCAAACCTTCTGCCAGAAGGAGCCACTTTCTTAGAAAACTTCCACATTTCATATACTTTATACGCTCTAAGACCAAAATAACGATGCTCGACGAAGGAATTATCCGAATGGGAAAGAAATTGGCATATGTGATGTACATGTACCGACAAACAATTCATTACAATTTCAGAAAAATTGACTCATTTGTTCAAGAGAAAGAGCTTCACAAATTGAGCAATTCAATAACGGGATGGTCCACCTCTGGCCCTTGTGCAAGCAGTTATTCGGGTCGCCATTGATTGATAGCCTTGTTGGATGTCCTCCTGGGGGATCTAGTGCCAAATTCTGTCCAATTGGCGCCTTAGATCATCAAAAATCCCGAGATGGGTGGTGGGCTCCGGACATTCTGAACTGGGTTGACCTCGCTGTCCAAGTGAGGGTTTGGCAAGCACGAAGACAAGCAGTAAAAGCTCTCGCTCTCTGTGGGCGGGCATTATCTTGCTGAAATATAAGCCCAGGGTGGCTTGCCATGAAGTGAAAGAAAATGGTGTGTAAAATATTGCGGACGTACCGCCGGGATGTAAGGGTGCGGCGAACGACATCCAAAGGGATCCTGCTATGAAATGGCAGCCCAAAATATCACTCATGCTTGTCGGATCGAACGGCACGTGACAGTCAGGTTGGGAAACCACCGCTGTCTCGGCGGTATCGAGACACGTCTTTGGCCTGGAATCACATTGACTGGAGAAGAATTGTCTTGAGTGATGAGTCCCGCTTCGAACTGAGCTCCGATGACCAGTTAAGACGTATGTCGAGACATCCTGGTCCGATAGGGTGGTGCATCGTTGTTTTTTTTGTACTAGAGTATATTTTCTTGTTCCATTTTTAAACGCTGGTATTCACTTTTTGTACTCTGCAGGTCTTTTTCTGAAATTACAATAATTACTCAGGAAAATTAAGGATTTTCCAGGTGTGAAAACACGTTCCGAGGTACAACTTGGTAAGGAAGTTAAGAGCAAATATTCGATTGAAATTTGAAAGTCTTGCAGTTATGATAATGTTATCTGTACTGCATTTAGCACTCTATTTGTTACGTAGTTATTCAACTACACACTAACAGTCAATAATTGTAATCAAATTAAGCTGAAATATTATTAAAAACCACTTACAAGTTAAATACATTTTGAAGTTAACCTTATTGGAAACTAAAAGAACTTTCCATCTTAAAGATAGGTAAAATTGTTAAGTCATTAAAGAAACTCATTTTACTTGCAAGTATCACATGTTCCATGGCAAAAAGCTCTCTGCTGTTTCAAGATACAAGACGAGGAACGAGCGCACATATTCTGTAAACAGTTCTAAATACATATGTATAGCATTCTATTCACCATAAAATTCTGTACATGAAGAATTAACAAAAACATCCAAATAGCTGTAGTATACTACACAGGGTGAGTCACTAACTATTGTCCTCTAGAATAACTCCGAAAGTATGATAGTAGCTGAAAAGTTTGTGGGACAAATGTTGCATGGGACAACGGGGGCGAAAATATCAAGTTGGTTTTTTGTTCCTAGGTAGGGTCGCTTCTGGGCTATGAAGGTCAACTTCGTTTTTTTAAGTGGGACGCTATAGTTTGGTACTTATTTTCTAGTAGTGGCTAACGAGACGTATCCAATGATGTGCAACAATAAGGTCTTTGAAGGTCGATGAAGGTCACACAGGTGGCATGGACGTCCATTTACAGAAGGTATTCGAAGTGATGACCATTCGTATCAATGCGGTGTTTCAAACTTCTTATCATGGCTTGAGTGGTATTCCTTATCACATCGGCACTTATCGAAGCACATGCTCTGACAATTCTCTCTCTTATATCGTGCAAATAGTAAATATTCGCCGAATACTGCGTATCCATCTAACGTGCCACTGACATGTAAACACCATCTGACGGTTGCGCAGAACAGCACTAATAGGAACGGTAAGACTAGAATCTCCGAATCAAGTGGATGTGAATGACGTATTTCTTCGAAGAACAAGTCAATATGCTTCTCATTTACGGAGAATTCCAACGAAATTCAGTGAGAGCTAGAGGCTTATACGCTGAAAGATATCCTCAACGTACTCACCCTACAAATCGTACGTTTAAATATGTGTATGATAAATTGAGAACAACTGGATCTTTAACGCATCGGAAACATACCCAGAAAAGGAAAGTTACTAACGAGAAAACGGAAATTGCTACTCTTGCCACTGTGGTTCGAGATCCTTGTGTTAGTCCGCATCAAATCGCAAAGGAATCTGGCATGAGCCAGAGTAGTGTTGTTCGTGTTCTGCATCGCCATAAATATCATCCTTACCATATCAGTCTCCACCAAGAATTAACTGGCATGGATTGCATGCGTCGCACTGTATTCTGCCGAAGGGCTCAATTTCAGATTCAGAGGGATGACACATTTATTAATTTGATTTTATTTACTGGAAATGTTAATTCGCATAACATGCATAATTGGGCTCCTGAAAATCTATGCTGGTTGCCGCAAGTTGCACATCAAAAACCGTGGTCGGTGATTGTATTGTTTGGGATTCTGGAAGGCAGAATTATAGACCCCTATTTCATCGAAAGAAATCTTAATGGTAGGGAGTACACTACATTAGGTCTGTTATTGGAAGAAATACCTTTAGGAACAAGGAACAGAATGTAGTATCAACACGATTGGTGTCCGGCACACTTTTCGCTTATGGCTAGAAATGAGTTGCAGGGACAATTCCCAGATCGTTGGATTGGAGGCGGAGGAGATGTGTCATGGCCGGCTCGTTCGCCAGACTTGACGCCTCTGGATTTTTTCTTCTGGGGATTCGTAAAAGACATTTTTATAAAGACATTCCACCTACACCTGAAGGTACCCGACAGAGAATTGTCAGAGCATGTGCTTCAGCAAGTGCCGATATGGTAAGGAATACCACTCAATCCATGATAAGAAGATTGCAGCACTATTGATACCAATGGTCATCACTTCGAACACCTTCTGTAAATAGACGTTTATGCCACCTTTGTGACCCTCAAAGACCTTACTGTTACATATCATTGAATTCGTCTCGGTACCCGCTATCAGAAAGTAAGTAGCAAACTGTAGCATCCCATTAAAAAAAACAACAAAGTTGACCTTCATATCTCTGAAACGACCCCACCTAGCAACAAAAAATCAATGTCATATTATGGGCCCCATTGTCCCATGCAACTTTTGTCCCACAAACTTTTCAGCTCCAGTCATACTTTCGGAGTTATTCTTGGTGGCAATGGTTAGTGACTCACTCTGTATAGCACTTCAGTGTGTAGAACGCATTTACTGGTATATACACGGTAGCTCCGCTGCCCCTGCTGTTGGGAGTTACGCAACCTACAAAGGCTTCCAAAACTACGTGCAACATTTCCATATTCTCTCAGCCACTACGTGAAAACTATTAGTTCTACTGTAACTTTCCATGGGTAACGTTCTTTAATATGATTGAAATAATAAACTTCATGATTACGTTGAATGAATGTCTGATCTGCGGAATGGATACAGAGCTCGTATCGTCGTGTTGCAAGTGCAAGTGGTGTGCTTACTATGTCTTATTGTTAGCAAAACTTTACAAATCGGCTGGGCAAAGAAATAAATTTACAAAGAAATAAATTTACTGCAAAATACATTCAGCCCATTAAGAACTGAGTCCTAAGGCCCTGTTCACATAACAAATAAATTAAATTGTCTTATCTCTAGAGCATCAACGAAGTAACGCGATATATTCTGATCCCTCATAAAAATATGAATGTTAGCTACAGGCTCAGCAGTGTACAATGCTGACCATAATAACTGAAATGCACATGATACTCTTTTGGCTGACAAACGAGAACATCTAAGGAAATTCAACTTCTTTAAAAAATATATGACCTGGACTGGGGGGGGGGGGGGGCGGTACTGATTATGGTGAATTACTGACACAAAGTTTTTTTAGCAAAATTACATTGCAAGTCAAATTTAACTTCCCAAAAACATCTGAAAATTGAAGTTACATTACTCACAATTGATACACAAACAATGAGATTTAAACAGCAAGTATTATCTAACTTCATTAATCCAACATAAATATAAATAATCAAATTACATACAGCTCTGTTAACAAATCTTAAAAGCATTACAAAAATGAAATATTTAACTAGTCTTTTTCTCAAAACAGTTTACGTACATTCTGGGGTCACTCAACAATTACAAATTATCAGCCAACTCATCTATACTAAGTAGATGACAAAAACAAAAATCATAATTATTTAAATCTTTACCTTATTTGCCTGAAGACTTCTGCTTCCATATTCAACAATATTGACATACCTACATTAATCTAACTCTTGGTGACTCCACACAGCACACCACAGAAACTGCCTACTCCATCGTCTTTCCCTCTCAGACAACTACCTACCACAGTGCGCCAAGCGCTCCGTTACTACAACACAGCAGTACAGTATCTTTGGCTCTGCGGTCGCGCACCGTCAGCGATCCACATTATCGAGCCTATCAGAGACATTCATTGTTTATAGTACACTAGTTTCATTTTAATTTATTAATATTCTTATCTTATTCTGGCCACATACAAGTGTGTCCCAGTATACTTCCTTCACTACAGAAAAATGAACAGGACCTTTTTGTAGAAAATTTAATGCAGTGAAATTTTTCATCGAGATACTATTACACTAGAAGTCGTAGTTTTCGAATTATTCAAGAAGACGTCCAGAAGTGACACTCAAACGCGTTTTCTTGAATAACTCGAAAACCGCAGTCTCCAGCGAAATCGCATCCCAGTACAAAATTTAACTACATTAAGTTTCCTATAGAATCGTCCTGTTAATTTTTGTTTCCTGTAAGACTAATAGTTTGCACGTAGTGAGCGACACAATATGATAAACTTGTGCGTGGTATCTGACGACGTTGTGGACAAGACAGCATAAAAGCCAGCGGTAGGGGCAGCCCATGTGAAAGCCAAAATCAGTCACTAGACTGAAGTGCCGACCAAGAAATATCTTGCGTTCCTAGGTGCCCTAGGTACAATACCCTCTTCTACAAAGTGAAGAGTCTGCTTTTCAGTGCCACAGTCATAGCTTGGAGAAAGTCATTTTGTTCCACTTGTGTGCGCAGAGAATCGGCAATACCTGCCAGTGTTAGTTCTTATTCAGTTAATAACTGACCAGATTTTGGATGGCAATTCAGTGCCAGGTGGCTTGATCAATATGTGTGGCACCGTAAGTTGTTTACGTGTAACATTAATCTGCCATGTTTGTCTGTGTCAATCATTAGTATTGAAGCTATTGCCAACTATCGTTCTTGCAGCTTTCAGGAGAGGCTGATGAGAGCAAAGCTTTTCTTTAGTACTAATTGGAATGTCCCCATGGACAGAGAGGTGAGGATTTTTCTGTTGTTGTTTGTTCTCCTGTGCAAGTATACTTCCCTGCCTAAAGCTAGAATATAGATGTAGTTTTTTTTGTCACAGTCACAACAGTCACTGATCGCAAATATTTGTTTGTACAATTACCGATTTCGATCATTTTATTATCTTCAGATTGACCTGAATACAGAAATGTGCATACGTTGTAAAAAATGTACATAATGGTAGGCTATCAATTGTAATAAGCAGTGCTGTAATATATGTAGAGTAGAAAGTTAGCGAAATACACCTGACTTCATTAAGTTAATAGAGAAAGCAATTAAAATATGTAGCCATAAGCTCTATTGTCACTTGGATTAAAATCATGACCAAATAATAACCACATGTGCACTATAACGTCGGGTTGTCTCTGGTGGCCGGCCGTTGTGGCCGAGCGGTTCTAGGCGCTTCAGTCCGGAACCACACTGCTGCTACGATGGCAGGTTCGAATCCTGCCTCGGGCATGGATGTGTGTGAGTTAGGTTTAAGTAGTTCTAATTCTAGGGGACTGATGACCTCAGATGTTAAGTCCCCCATAGTGCTCAGAGCCATTTGAACCTTTGTCTCTGGTGTACTATGCTTACAACATAAGTGCAAAGAGCTGAAGGGGAATGAGTATGTAGGCTGAGCCAGTTCAGGCCCAAAGAGTGTGATGACGTCATCGATGAATTAGGCTTTCCCCTTCCCTTCCCTCCATCACTCCCTCTCTGACAAAGCCCAATTGCACTATGCATGAATGGCGGCAGTTCAAATATTGGCAAGAAATTCTAAATTTTGGCAGGAATCCAAAAACTAGTCTTGCTGTGCTAGTGTGGAAGTAGGGCTCTTGTCCTAAGTATAAAGTGGCGGGAAATTCAAAATGTTTCATTGTCAAGGTGGTTGACTTGGAATATTGGCACAGACTTGCTATGACATAGAATACAAGATGGCGGTGCATGTTGGCTGACCAACACAAAATGTGGTCGACACAAAATGGCTGACCTGTAATTCTGGCACAGCCTTGCTATGACATCACAACCCAGTTACTGGAACAGTCTCGCTGTGATGTCAGATTACAAGATGGCGATGCAAGATGATCGACCCAGATAAAATGTGTGGCTTGGAATACTGGGACGGGCTCTAGGATGTCACAGTTCAAGACCTGCAAATTCTAGCACATTCTTGCTGTCATGTCAGAATACAAGATGATAGACCTGGATAAAATGTAGTCGAGCTGGACAAAACATCGCCAATGTGGAATTCAGGTGCACTCTTAATACAACATCACAACTTAAGGCTTGACATACTGGCACAATCTTGCTATGCGGTCAGAATTCGAGATGGAGATGCAAAATGGCCGGTCTGGATAAAATATGACAAACACATGATGGCTGGTAGTTGTATATTGCAGTCCCCTAACTGGTAATACAATGCTCTCTTATTATAAAGAAGAATAATTATAAGGTGGTGGTGAGTGTTTTAAGCGATGTGTTTGACTTACGTCTTCCAGAGCTTCTTTCCATATTTTGTCTCCTGTAAACATTAAACAATTAATTAGGTAGGGTGGTGCAAATGGACTATTTGTCGCCTTTTTGGTATCAAAATTGTGCCAGCTCCCTCTTTGTCCTGTGACGTCATAAGAGAGGGCCATTTTTTTCCATCCAAATAAAGAGAACCACAGCCCAGAATTTCCCACTAATTTAATTAACCGACTTAATTAATGTTTAAATAAATAAACAATATATTGCTCGAATTTATCGCCCATTTCATGTCGAAAGATCCTCCCAGTCTGGCAGCATAATATAGACTGAGCTTTTCCCACTAATTCACAAGTGGAAGAGGGGAGGTGGCTCTAGGATAATCCACATATAAATAAATGAAGACAGACCTGATATCCTTCTTCTACAGCATCTCAGTGCAAACTTTGTCTTTTTCCTACCAGTCCACAGCTGGGGGGGGGGGAGGGGGAAGGAGGGGAGGAGGGCTGTCTTCTGTAAACTGATTAAATAAAAAATATGCAAACTGAATTTTATAAATAAACATAATATTGTTATGTGCTCTGCAATGTAATTGATACTGGTTTGAATTTCTTGTCATAAAATCCTTCCATACCAACAGCTCAGCACAGACTGAGCGTTTCCCATCATTTTCCTGATGGGGGCAGGGAGGAGAGGGGAGGAGGAGGCAAAGAAGAGAAAGGCTGGGGGATTCCCCAAAGGGAGAAAGTGACTCAGAAATGAACCACAGAGAGGGTGACAAAAAAGTGTCCCAGGATCAGTATCCCTTTTCCCAGAGGAGTGTGAGAGGAGGAGGGGGAGGGGGACAGGCGAGGGGTTTCTCAGAGGGATGGATTATACCCTGGGGGCTAGAAATCAACCTCAAAGGTGTCATAAATCAATTAGCATAATAATTGGTTAAGGGTTGGGAGGGGGATGATTTGCCTCTGAATGTATGCTTGCTTCCAAATGTATGCAACCGACACAAACAAAAGTGTGCTTGCACTGCCCTTATCCCACTACTATTCGTTTGTGGCGAACCTGCGGGACTTATACTCTACAATATGGATTGCTATGGACAAACTATCTATGGTGGACATATCTTAATTTTTCTTTGATTATTTTGTTATTTGAACTATTATAGCACATTTTCCTGTACAGTGGAAGTACAGTGGGAGTATTTCAAGTCTGGGCCAGTATGAGAGAATTCTACACTGATATAAATAGCCTGGCAGGTATGAGCTGTATTGTCATGTCATAGAGCTAGTGTCGGAGCCAGTATTCTAAGTCTTGGATTCTCGCTGCTAGCCAACCTCTTTTGCTATTCCACATGGGTATTATGTAGCAATTACAGAATGAAGTGTGACTCTATGAGCAACCTTAAGGGTTCGACTGTGATGAATCTGTGGGGCTTGAACTTTACAATATGGATCAAATGGTTCAAATGGTTCTAAGCACTATGGGACTTAACATCTATGGTCATCAGTCCCCTAGAACTTAGAACTACTTAAACCTAACTAACCTAAGGACAGCACACAACACCCAGCCATCACGAGGCAGAGAAAATCCCTGATCCCGCCGGGAATCGAACCCGGGAACCCGGGCGTGGGAAGCGAGAACGCTACCGCACGACCACGAGATGCGGGCGCAATATGGATCACTATTAGGAGACTACGTACAGTGGAGAAAACTTCTCTTCGATTATGTTACCATGTGAACTATTATAGCGTATTCTCCTGTACAGTGCCTGTATTCCAGATCTTGGAAACTGATGGCATAGAACCTGTTCCAGTGTATCAAGTCTCGGCCATTATGTCAGAATTCTCCACTGTCATAAGTAGCCCAACAGCCGTCTCGTTGCTTATCAACCACTTCTCCTATTCCACCTGCATATGTAGCAATTGTGGAACGAGTATGTGCGTCTGTGAATTAACTTTAACTGTTCAGTTGCGGTGAATATGCGCAATTTGTGCTCTGCAAGACTGATCGCCTTGGGGAGACTATCTATAATGGATATATCTTAAATGCTCTTCGTTATGTTGTCAAGCATTTGTTGGAACACAAAGTTAGCGTAACTGACTTCTGGTTGGTGTTAGATCAGGTGATTGTTTTTCAGGTTAAAATGCAGTGTGATCTAGCACTGGAGACTGTTTTTCCTGTTGAAATAGCTTGGATAAGAAGGGAACAAACTGTTACTTTTGTAAGACGTCGCTGTTTCGCCACAGGGGTTTTCTGTTGCTGACGTTCATTTTATAGGGAATGATGTGAACATATTACAATTTCCAAACTGTAATGGGATATGTGTATCATAAACAGTTGCTGTCATACACCTTTTGAAACCTATAAATGGGTTGTGACAGACAGAATCAGTTTTGTATTGGGTGTCGAAGTTAATAATTTCACCCACTTAAAGTTTTCGAGTGTAGTGTGTGGAACTGTTAAGTGAATGTACACATAAGGACTGTTGAATCATTATATCACCATCAGCATTTTCGCATTGTGTGTGTACTGCACCCTCATCTGTGTGCATATGTCTCATTCTCAAAAAACATGAAAGATGCTCTACCAGTTCAAAAGTTGCACTGTCAGCAGAAACTCATGTGGAAAGTTCAACTTCCAAGTTGCGGTTTCGGGTCGCGGTAGAAAGGCGAATACTTTAACGTGGTAACTCGGTGGATAGTTCTACTATTTGTCGGAACTAAAGGATTTGAGGCTTAAGAGCTGTGATGCTCCAGCCAACAGCGTCTCTCTACTGTATCTGTCTGTAGCATGCGCATCTGTGTGCGTGCAGAACACTAATTTTCATGTCAGTTTAGGTATGGTGAGGTTACTTAGTCACTATAGTGTTCTTTATGGATATCTTAAAGCAAACATGGCAAGTACTACGGTAAAAAGCGACAGCGATAGTTTTCCAAGCACATAAATTCTAATAGGCAGAGTCAGAGGCACAACAGCGGCCGGGTATAGCGTTTACCTCTGCGTTGCAGTTACCAGGGTACCCAGCGGCTGGAGCGTGAGGTGTGGGACAGAGACAGAGAACACACTGACGACGCCGGAAGGTATTCTCTGTCTCCTATCGACAAAGTTGTAAACTCTTCGATTTTAGGTTATATCTCTGTTTTTATTCATTGTGCATCATCTTAATGGGAATGTGACGTGAAATGGACAGCTGAGGCCAAGAGATATTGTAAATGGGAATAATGAGTTTTTGTAAAACCGTGGAAGCAGACGTATCTTTTGTTAATAGTTCCGTGTTTGCAAATATTAGTGAATATTGTTTTTTCAGAGTTCAGAACCCAATTAATTGAATAATGTGTGGAAGCCGCCTGAATAACATAATCCTTTCGCTAGTTACTGTTCCTTCACATCAGAAATAGTATCAGAAGCCAGCATCACATCCCACAGAAGGCAACAAGGCTACCAACGAAATAACAAGAGAAGTAATATTTTGTGTTTCTAGGTGTGGATGAGGGATTCCATGCAACTTGTTTGAAATAAATAATCAGTATGTGTTTCAAAGACATATCTTTGAACGTTAAGCACTGAAGACCCCGTTACACTGGGTGGGATGGCAATAATTACTGAGAAAGATGCCCATCTCTGCAATCGCTGGGCTCCTATCTGGTAGTTTGGAACAAGGTTGGTTCAAATGGCTCTGAGCACTATGGGACTTAACATCTATGGTCATCAGTCCCCTAGAACTTAGAGCTACTTAAACCTAACTAACCTAAGGACATCACACAACACCCAGTCATCACGAGGTAGAGAAAATCCCTGACCCCACCGGGAATCAAACCCGGGAACCCGGGCGCGGGAAGCGAGAACGCTACCGCACGACCACGAGCTGCGGACTTGGAACAAGGGCCAAAGAAGAAAATCAGCGGCTTGTGGTTAGTGATGAGGAGGCATCACACCGTATATAAGAAGACATGAAACCTTAAAACAACAGCCAGCGACTCCTTCTTCATCTGTGAATAATTGTGCTGTGCCATGGAAGCTATCTTTGATGCATAAGTAATAGGCTGTTCAGTGCCACCCGATTTCCAATGGGACAGACCCACACCAGTGCAACACCAGGATGTGTCACGAGCCACATGGTACTAACAATACTTGAGAGACCGAAAAGCCTTTGCAATCCGTAGATCAGACAAATTTAATGCTCTTTTGACGAAACCGAGAAAGAGGCTAGTAGATGTGTGCAGCTTGGGGCATGACTAAGCATGATACGAAATTGTGCCCATGAAAGACTGGAGTTTCTTCACGTTTCTTGACGCCGGAAAGCTTATGATGGCTATGATGTGGTCACTTATAGAGCCGAGGCTATCTTTGCTAAGCGCCTGTCCCAAAAAATGCACCTTTGAGAAGAAAAACTGCACTTTTCCAGCTTACAGTGAAGGTCTACCTCCAGAACGCATTTGAAAACCGTCTGTAGGACTCGTAAATGCTCTTCTCGTGCAAAGTCCATAACCCAAACGTCATCATGGTAATTTATGCAACAGTGAATTTCCTGAATCAACTGCTTCCAAATAACGTTGATAAATTTCTGGTGCAGACGAGATTTCAAAAGGCAATCAATTAAAGCCCCAAGGAGATGTTAAATACCAAGCAAGTCCAAGAAGCTACGTCCAATGGCAGCTGCAGGTACGCACTGCGCAAGTTGATGCTGGAAAAGTACTGCCCCCCTCCCACACCCAGCCCCCTCTCAAAAATAAACTTCGATAACAACTCCTCTGACCACAGGATTAGGTATGAATCCGCAACAAAATGCGCATTGACCGTCTGCTTTAAATCGCACAAAGGCACATGGCGATGTCAGGCTTCCGAATCAACACCAAAGGGGTGGCCCACTGATGCGACGAAATAGGAGAAACAACGTCCTGAAACTGCCAACGCACAACTCGGCTTTCACCTCATCGCAGATGAAGAGGGGATGGGGAGGGGCGACAAAATTTCCAGCTGAAGAGAGACGTGTTGTTCGAAATTCTTTGGTCGGCTCAAGGCATTCTCAACACCTGGTTGCATGACCGCAGTAACGATTCCAAATGTTGAAAAGGGGTCGACTGAGACACTGAATGGACTTCATTAACAATGTGGAAGCCAAAAAGTAGAAAAAAGTGTACGATCCCAAAAAACTTCGCGCCAACGGGGAAATGGTCACTAACAGCGTAAATCGCCTTTTCATATTCCTATAATATCTAGAGACGGAGAGTTGCTTGCTCAAAGGAATACACTGTTTACTATAAGATACAACACGGGCAGTCAATAGGCCTGTTCATATCTAAGTTAATGAAGCTCACTGTCGTTCCCATGTCTACTTAAAAATTCAATTGGACGCTCATCTACTACTACTTATATCAGCAAATTACGTCAGGGCGACACGAGCCGGGCGTCAGAGACAGCCCCAGAGTCCAGTGAAAGCACAGGGTCGTCCGATGACTAAACCATAAACGGTTGCCAAATGGCCTACCTGACGGTGTACCCCACTCATGGCCTCCATGTGCAGACAGTCTTATAGAACATTCACCAAAAGACAATCATGGGAGTAGAAGTAGAAGGAGGGCCAGGCCAGGAAACCCAAAAATCGCAGTGGGAAAGAATTATAATGCCGCAATAGTTCAGAACCTGCTGAGCTCGAAGCGGGCGAAGACTGGCTGCGCCCTGACGCCGCACCACTAGAACCGTCAACAGCATCAGCACACGGCGACTCGGTGGAGGGAAGGCCATCTGGGGAACCCCATAGGGCAGTGGGAGCTGTTTACCACGCACACATAATTGCGCCATCTACAAATTGTAGGAAAGGACGTCCCTTGCTGCCGCTGCAAGCTCATGCGACTCTACAATCTGGAATATGGCTGCTAAAGAACGATAGGACGTTGTCAACGCGCTAGTTTGGGCCTCAGGCTCTGGCTCGACACCACATCTCGAATTAGCTAGTCTCACTTGCACGAGAGACCCTGCAAATCGGCCATATAAACCGCATACAACTGACTTGGCCGCTTGCGATGTTGGTTAAACTTCAATCGAGCTACCACCACATGGGTTTGATGTCCAAAATACTGTCTAAGCAACTGATAAAGTTCGTCAATGGGGAATTTCTCAGGCTCAACGAAGGGCTTCCAGTTTTACACAATCTCAAATAACCCCACACTACTGGACAGCAACAAGGCGGCTTTATAGACTAGATGAACGATATGCCTTACTTGGTAGTGCAGCAAGAAATAATGTTCCTACTTTTCTCTAAAATCAGAAAAATCATAAATGGTGTTGGGATGGTGCGGTTAATTATCCTGCCTGGGTTTCTGTAGCCTGCAGGTAAAATTTTCTGTCAGTAGGTCTGCCCATACAATGTGTCACACGCAATAGCTAATTACAGATGATGCGGCTGTAAGTAGAAGAGTCTCTGTAGCGATAGGCGGATGTTAGAGAGACTAGATATACATAAACGTAATGCGCTGCATGTCTCGAAATCTGGCAGAAAACTCAATGACATTCTGGTCATAATAAAGCACACCAGTGGCAAGACACAATCAATACCTTCACTGCGCGATAACAACGGCGAAGTCACTGATGACAGTGCCACTAAAGCAAAGTTATTAAACACGGTTTTCCGAAACTCCTTCACCAAAGAAAACGAAGTAAATATTCCTGAATTCCAATCAAGAACAACTGCCAAGATGAGAAACATAGGTGTAGATATCCTCGGTGTAACAAAGCAGCTTAAATCACTTAATAAAGGCAATGCCTCCGGTCCAGATTGTATACCAGTCAGGTTTCTCTCAGAGTATTCTGATAAAATAGCTCCATATTTAGCAATTATATGCAACCACTCGCTCACAGAAAGATACGTAGCTAAAGGCTGGAAAATTGCTCAAGTCACACCAATACCCAAAAAGGAAAGTAGGAGTAATCCGCTGAATTACAGGCCTATATCACTAACTTCGATTTGCAGTAGGGTTTTAGAACATATACTGCATTCGAACGTTATGAAGTACCTCGAAGAAAACGATTTATTGACATATAGTCAGTACGGATTCAGAAAATATCGTTGTTGTGAAACACAACTAACTCTTTATACTCATGAAGTAATAAGTGCTATCGACAGGGGATGTCAAATTGATTCCATATTTTTAGATTTCCAAAAGGCTTTCGACACCGTTCCTCACAAGCATCTTCTAATCAAACTGCGTGCCTACGGAGTATCGCCTCAGTTGTAAGACTGGAATCGTGATTTCCTGTCAGAAAGGTCACAGCTCGTAGTAATAGACGGAAAGTCATCGAGTAAAACAGAAGTAATATCCGGCGTTTCCCAAGGATGTGTTATAGGCCCTCTGTTGTTCCTGATCTGTATTAACGACATAGGAGACCATCTGAGTAGCCGTCTTAGATTTTTTGCAGATGATGCTGTCATTTACCGTCTTATAAAGTCATCAGATTGTCAAAACGACTTGCAAAATGATTTAGATAAGATATCTGAATGGTGCGAAAAGTGGCAATTGACCCTGAATAAAGAAAAGTGTGAACTTATTCACATGAGTACTAAAAGAAATCAGCTAAATTTCGATTACGCGATAAGTCACACAAATCTGAAGGCTGTAAATTCAGCTAAACACTTAGGGACTACAATTACAAATAACCTAAACGGGAACGATCACATAGATAATATTGTGGGTAGAGCAAACCAACGACTGCGATTCATTGGCAAAACACTTAGAAGGTGCAACAGGTCTACTAAAGAGACTGCTTACACCACGCTTGTCCACCCTATTCTGGAGTATTGCTGTGCGGTGTGGGATCCGCATCAGGTGGGACTGACGGATGATATCGAAAAAATACAAAGAGGGCAGCTCGTTTTGTATTATCGCGAAATAGAGGAGATAGTGTCACAGATACGATACGTGAATTGGAGTGGCAATCATTTAAACAAAGGCGTTTTTCGTTGCGACGGAATCTTCTGATGAAATTTCAATCACCAGTTTTCTCCTCCGATTGCGAAAACATTGTATTGACACCCACCTACATAGGGAGAAATGATCATCACGATAAAATAAGAGAAATCAGGGCTCGCCCCGAAAAATTTAAGTGCTCGTTTTTCCCGCGTGCCGTTCCAGAGTGGAACGGTAGAGAGACAGCATGAAGGTGGTTCATTGAACCCTCTGCCAAGCATTTTATTGTGAATAGCATAGTAATCACGTAGTAGATGTAGATGTACATAGTAGAAGAAATACTGCACTGTTGTATTACACACAATTTCTGTACATGATAACTTCCGTAAAAAATACGTACGAGTGACTTAAAGTAAAATGGCGACATGAACCAAACCGTATATGCCTAGCTGATATAAATCTTAAATAAATTCACTGATACCACTGCCCACCGCGACATCGGATGCCGTCTGGTGGCGAAGTGGCCACAAGGCGCGGTAACAAAAGTGTGTAAGAGGAGCAGACATGGACGGGGGATCAACCTAGCGAAGATACGGGCTGCAGATGGGGAAATCCATTGAGATAAGTGACTTTGACAAAGGAATATTGTTATTAGTGAAGCCTGTGAATGAGTATCCCGAAAACGGCGAATCTGGTCGAATGTTCAAGTGCTATTGTCGTGAGCATCTACGGAATGAGGTAGAAGGACAAAGAAACTACCAATAGGCGTTAAATGGCTGGACATCCACCACCCTTCACGAAACATGTGGTTCGGAGGCTTTTCTGATCTGTAAAGTAGGATGGATGGTAATCGTGGCATATCTGTCGAAAGAGCACAATGCTTGCGCACACACAAGTGTTCCGGAGCAAACTGTTCATCGTATTTTGTTGAACATGGAACTCCGCAGCAGATCACCCCTACATACTCACATTGTCAGTTGCGATTTCTGTGGGCTCGGGACCATCAGGATTTTACCATCGATCAATGGAAACGTGTCGGTTCTTCGGATGAATCGCATTTTTGCTACACAGGATTGGTGGTTGCCTGCATAAACGCCGTAATCGAGGAGAACTGCGGCTCGAAACGTGCAGCGCGCCACGGACGCTGGCTGGTGGGAGAAGTGTTATGTCCCGGGAGACATTCTCCTGCGCTTATATGGGAGCAGTGATAGTAAATGAAGACGTGCTGACCACTGCGAACCACCTGCATCTCTTCATGCTTATGTCTTCCCTGACGGTGATGTCATCTTTACGCAGAGCCAGGACCATGGTACAGTGGTTTCAGGAGCGTTATAGTGAACTCACGTTGACGTCTCGGTGTCCAAATTCACCTGATGCAAATCCAATGTAACCCATCAGGGTCGCTATCGGGCGCCATTACAACGTACGCAAATCGGCGGACCAACATTTATGCGAATTCTTGACCTGTGCTTACACATCTAATGCCACACACCTAATGCCACATACCTAATGCCACATACCTAACTGTCGGTTCCATAATACGCAGAATCAGCGATGTATTTCGTTCCAAATTTGGGAACACAAGCTACTAAACTGTTGGTTGCAATATTTTGGCTCACCAGTGTATAAGCCATTAAAGAAAGAAGTAGCTAACAGACACAATGTTCGACCGATTTTAAATATTACTCGTCAGCATGGAACCCTTACGTGATCAGATTAGCAGAAGATTCGGTGAGGCGTGAATCAACCCACTCGTTTACGCAGTACGTCTCCTGTGGTTCAAATGGCTCTGAGCACTATGAGACTTAACATCTGAGGTCATCAGTCCCCTAGAACTTAGAACTACTCATACCTAACAAACCTAAGAACATCACACACATCCATGCCCGAGGCAGGATTCGAACCTGCGACCGTAGTGGTCGCGCGGTTCCAGACGGAAGCACCTAGAACTGATCGGGCACAAAGGCCGGCTTATGCAACAGGAAATGGAGTAAACCTGTGTTACGTATACTGCATGATGGTTTAATTAGAGCTTGGCAGTGAACTAGTGGCTTTAAGCTACACTACTGACCATTAAAATTGCTACGCCAAGAGGGAATGCAGATGGTAAACGGGTATTCATTGGACAAATATATTATACTAGAACTGACATGTAATCACATTTTCACGCAATTTGGTTGTAAAGATCGTGAGAAAACAGTACCTAGAACAAACACCTCTGGTCGTAATAACGGCCTTGATACGTCTGGGCATTAAGTCAAACAGAGCTTGCATGGCGTGTACAGGTACAGCTGCCCATGCAGCTTCAACACGATACCACAGTTCATCAAGACTAGTGACTGGCGTATTGTGACGAGCCAGTTGCTCGGCCACCATTGACCAGAGGTTTTCAATTGGTGAGAGATCTGGAGAACGTGCTGGCCACGGCAGCAGTCGAACATTTTCTGTATCCACAAATGCCCGTACAGGACCTGCAATATGCGGTCGTGCATTATCTTGCTGAAATGTACGTTTTCGCAGGGATCGAATGAAGGGTAGAGCCACAGGTCGCAACACATATGAAATGTAACGTCCACTGTTCAAAGTGCCGTCAATGCGAACAAGAGGTGACTGAGACGTGTAATGAATTGCACTCCATACCACCCCGCCGGGTGATACGCCAATATGGCGATGACGAATACACGCTTCCAATGTGCGTTCACCGCGATGTCGCCAAACACGGATGCGACCATCATAATGCTGTACATAGAACCTGGATTCATCCGAAAAAATGACGTTTTGCCATTCGTGCACCGAGGTTCGTCGTTGAGTACAACATCGCACGCGTCAAGGGTAACAGCAGCCATTGTCTCTGAGCTGATAGTCCATGCTGCTGCAAACGTCGTCGAACTGTTCGTGCAGATGGTTGTTGTCTTGCAAACGTGCCCATCTGTTGACTCAGGGATCGAGACGTGGCTGCACGATCCGTTACAGCCATGCGGATAAGATACCTGTCATCTCGACTGCTAGTTATACGAGGCCGTTGTGATCCAGCACGGCGTTCCGTATTACCCTCCTCTACCCACCGATTCCATATTCTGGTAACAGTCATTGCAATTCGACCAATGCGAGCAGCATTGTCGCGATAAGGTACACCGCAGTCGCGATTGGCTACAATCCGATCTTTATCAAAGTCGGAAACGTGATGGTACGCATTTCTCCTCCTTACACGAAGCATCACAACAACGTTTCACCAGGCAACTCCGGTCAACTGCTGTTTGTATATGAGAAATCGGTTGGAAACTTTCCTCACGTCAGCACGTTGTAGGTGTCGCCACCGGCGCCAACCTTGTGCGAATGCTCTGAAATGTTAATCATTTGCATATCACAGCACCTTCTTCCTGTCGGTTAAATTTCGCATCTGTAGCACGTCATCGTCGTGGTGTAGCAATTTTAATGGCAATCTCGAAATGTAGCCTATTACGATTGCGGTTTATCGTATCGCGACATTGATGCTCGCGTTGGTCGAGATCCAAGGACTGTTTGCAGAATATGGAATTGGTGGGTTCAGGAGGGTAATACGGAACGCCGTGCTGGATCCGAACGGCCTCGTATCACTAGCAGTCGAGATGACAGGCATCTTATCGGCATGGCTGTAACGGATCGTGCAGACACGTCTCGATCCCAGAGTCAACAGATGGGGACGTTTGCAAGACAACAACAATCTGCACGAACAGTTCGACGACGTTTGCAGCAGCATGGACTATCAGCTCGGAGACCGTTGCTGCGGTTACCCTTGACGCTGCATCACAGACAGGAGCACCTGCGATGGTGTACTCAATGACGAACCTGGGTTCACGAATGGCTAAACGTCATTTTTTCGGGGGATCCAGGCTCTGTTTACATCATCATGATGGTCCCATCCGTGTTTGGCGACTCGCGGTGATCGCACATTGGAAGCGTGTATTCGTCATCGCCATCCTGGCGTATCACCCGGCGTGATGGTGTGGGGTGCCAGTGGTTACACGTCTCGGTCACCTCTTGTTTGCATTGACGGCACTTTGACAGTGGCCGTTACATGTGATACGACCCGTGGCTCTACCCTTCGTTCGTTCCCTGCGAAACCCTACATTTCAGCAGGATTATGCACGACCGCATGTTGTAGGTGCTGTACGGGCCTTTCTGGATACAGAAAATGTTCGACTGCTGCCCTGGCCAGCACATTCTCCAGATCTCTCACCAATTGAAAACCTCTGGTCAATGGTGGCCGAGCAACTGGCTCGTCACAATACGCCAGTCACTACTCATGATGAACTGTGGTATCGTGTTGAAGCTGCATGGGCAGCTGTACCTCTACACGCCATTCAAGCTCTGTTTGACTCAATGCCCAGGCGTATCAAGGCCGTTATTACGGCCTAAGGTGGTTGTTGTGGGTACTGATTTCTCAGGATCTGTGCAGCCAAATTGCGTGAAAATGTAACCACATGTCAGTTCTGGTATAATATATTTGTCCAATGAATACCCGTTTATCATCTGCATTTCATCTTGGTGTAGTAATTTTAATAGCCAGTAGTGTTTTAATTTCCAAGGCCATAGCAGGCTGTCAATTTCTTTTAACGTGTGTTATGCTTAAATAACTCATTGTGGTACTTTTTAAAAATTTATTTACAAACAAAAACAAACGCATTGAAGGCCCAACGGTACTGACAGGCCGCCATGTCATACTCAGCCATACGCGTCACCATACCCGGATACGGAGGGGCATGTGTTCAGCACACTACTCTCCCGGCCGTTGTCAGTTTCCGTGACCGGTGTTGCTACTTCTGAGTCAAGCAGGTCCTCAATTGGCCTCACAGGGGCTGAGTACACACTCGGAAGATCCGGACGGTGACCTATCCAAGTGCTAGCCTGCCCGACAGTGCTTAACTTTAGTGATCTGACCGGAACTAGTGCTACCACTTGCTGCAAGGCCTTAGGCTTTTAAAGATTTATTTACTTCTAAAAAATGTGGGTATTTTGAGAGATCAGTAAAATTGTAAAAAAAAAAATACTGTAGACAGTGATGGAAAAAGATGGTTATACGATGGCGTGTTTGCAGGAATGGCATTAGGCACAATATGCTGCTGCAAATTGCAAAAGACACAATTGCATAAAAGTTTGTGTCAAGTGATATATGTCCAAATAGACAGAAAACGAGTGAAGAGTCTGCTTGATGCTCTCACTATAGCGTAGCGAACACAAGTGGCAACTCAGTCTGATGGGTGGACTATTGGCATAAAATCATTATTTTTGGGTATTAAATCAATATAATTGACTATTAAATAATGCTGATAAAAGTAATAAGACATTAATTATGATGATCAAAGTGACTGGTCATTAATAACAGTGATAAAAGTGATATATCATTAATTACACTAACTGGATAAAATAAAAGTGACAAGACCAAGTGGCTGACATGTAGAGAAGAATGGACCCCCTGTCCCAGGAGGATTCTGACAAAGGGCGACATTGACCTGTGACGTTGAACGGGGACAACTTTCTCAGTATTTTGGCGCACAAGCTGAAGATAAGGAGAACAACTTCGTCAAGACATTCACCCCTACATATCACCTTTGACCTTGCTGATAAGGGGAACAATAGGCCCTTTGTTTTCTTACCAGCTCTGTCCCCATACTGATATTTAATGAAAAATTTTAAATTTTCTCAGTGTTTTGACCCTGGCTGTGCGTGTGACTGCTTAGATAACTTGTTCTCTACACGAAATGTTAAGTTCAGCTGTCTAAGAGATTTTATCATTTCCAAGGAATAAATACGTCTTTCAACTTACATAAATATTTTCAAATTGATTAGACATCGCATTGATTATTACTCATCTTTCAAACCAATAACCACATCTCATTACTATCGTGTAATTAACTTCATTCTACTAAGAAGAAAAATGAACTGCTGTAAACATTTTAAATATATTTTCGAATAAATCATACAAAAACTATGACTTGTATTTTTCCCAATCCATCATGTAAAATATTCAATCAGTTTCGTCATAAACTACAAATAAAGATATGGGCTGGACACAGGCATTCCGTTAGTCAGCAGTTCATGGAGAACAACAGCAAATCATACAGAACAACGACTGGTGTTTTATATAGTTTGTCTCATTTCTTCAATAGCGGTAATGGCGTCCCGACTCACCTTGGCGATCGTTGCAGTGTCGACTGGCTGCATCCGCACAAGCAGGTTTGGCCTGGTACCTCTTTCCCAAGCACTTCGTACTGCGGCGTACCGTCGCATCACCTTTTTCTAGATCATTTTTAGAGAAAATTAATACATGCTTTATTCGCCACTTGTAAATTAATATTGTTGCTCAGCAACGTCAAACTGGGCCGGCAGTTTTCTGGCTGACTTGTTTCCTTATGTATTAATTTACGCCACTCTTAATGCATTTGACTACAACAGCATGAAAGAATAATAGAAATAATTGTAGTGAAAAGTAGTTAGCTCCCTTATATCCCGTTCAACACTGCGTTATCAGATGTATCTCTTCCACAGGCAAGAGGAACCTTAAAAGGTCCGTCATGTAAGAAACACGTGTTCATTTTTGTCTATCATTTCGAGCTCGTTTGGCAGAGGGATGCGCGACGGCGGCCTCCTCAGATGCTGTTAGGGTGGTAACAGGTTACAGCCCTCGCTTGACCTATACAGTTCAGGCGCGCATTTTTTTCGCGTATGCGTCGGAAGCACAGAGAGGCTGAGTTTTTTTCGTCATACTATACGTTGGCTTGGTGGGCTCCACACTTAGCCAGGGTAAGTGCTGCTTCGCTCCGACGGCAGATTTAAGTGAAAGTCGAAAAGACGTCATTCCAATTACGCATTTTTTTTAAAGAAGTGAGTTTTACTTCAGTTGTAGCAGAGTCTTTGTGCACGTGTTGTTACGCATTTGGGTGAAATGGTAGAGTCTTTTATTACGATAGGAATGACGGAGTGCTTTACAGTCGCGGTTATGTCATCCAGTTAATAATAGTATGTAACTTCAGACTGATTCGTGTATGATTTTTTTGTCGGTATTACATTTTTTTTTTCGTGATGAGGGATGCAGTTGTCTGAGATGGGCTTCTTCAAAGTGTTTTGGCAGTTCAAACGTTACGACTCGATTTCCTATCGGTCAAAATTTTTCCTTTGGTAGCGCTATCGCTTCCATTAATTCTGGTCGCGCAATTTCTAGATAAAAGATGGTTTCTTCGTTGTCCATCCACACATGAGGACAGAGAGTTTCACAGAGGTTCATGTCTCTCTGTAAGTTCCGTCACCACTTTCTTGCTTTTAAACTGAATTATCTTCGCATTTACTAACTTATTAAAGATTCTTTTAGTCTGCTCATTTTGAGAGAGCAAGGGGCGGGTTGTGGTAATATGTTAGTCAAGATGAACTACTTTGTCAAGGTCGCTAACAATAACCTTTATTCTCGTTAACCGATTTCGGAAATCAAAGCTTACCATCTTCAGATCTGGAAAGCGTTTATACAGTGTGACTATATATAAAACTATTGTAACCTGCAGTATCAGGTACAATTTAATGGGGAAAAAACAGAAAAACAACATAGCTCAACAGAATGAATTGGCAGGTACGTAACTGGTTAGAAGATCAATGCATCGGCATGTCAAAATTACGGCGACTACATAAACAGGTATTCATCATATACATACATCTTATGTCACTGACCACAGAATACACCACTAGAGCCAGGGTGCCGCTAGACGAGGAGATGGTGGCCTGTAAAGGACAGGTGTTGACAGTTGGGCCGACAGGTGTAGCTAGTGTAACATGTATTTCCTACATAAAATCATTTATGTGGTTTCATTACAGTGTGCTATATAAAACGCCAACGAAAATAAATCTAAAACATGTTTACAAAATTATTTCCAATGAATAATTATGGCAGACTCTAAAAAATATTCTTATAGCTTTAATTCCTCAATATACCTATGTAGAAGCGAAATTTATATTTGGTACAGCTACCGCAACTGATATACAATATATTACTTGACACAGGATTTAACAACTTACAAAAACCACAGACACACGTGCAAAGCCATTAAAGTATTTTAAAAACTTTCTTTTTAATTTTAAAAATCTTAAAAATGCACGGGTAAAAATTGCAGTCTGGGCTTCTACAATGTCTAGCAGAGTAAGCCTCGGTTATGTCCAAAGTTACGGCAATGTACGTACATACTGTCCCTTTAAATCAAGTTCTCTCTCCATTCAAATCACCACCCTTTAAATGGCGTCCTTTTTAATCTAGTCCTTTTAATTCTAGAACCAACCCTGAATATCTATCACCGTGCACTTCGTATACCTATTTCAAGAAAACAGAGAATAATAATTTGCATTTGAAATCGTAGATGGACTTGGCTTGGAGTTTTGGAGTTTTCAAGAGCTGATGATGATGATGATGATGTTTGGTTTGTGGGGCGCTCAACTGCGTGGTTATCAGCGCCCGTACAATTACCCAATCTTTGCTCAGTCCAATTTCGCCACTTTCCTGGATGATGATGAAATGATGAGGACAACACAAACACCCAGTCATCTCGAGGCAGGTGAAAATCCCTGACCCCGCCGGGAATCGAACCTGGGACCCCGTGCTCGGGAAGCGATAACGCTACCGCGAGACCACGAGCGGCGGACGTTTTCAAGAGCTTTGTTTGCCATCAGTCTCTGTGCGGTGCCAGGAGGCATTGGCCAATAATTTAATTTTTAATACTGGCAAGAAGTCGGATACGCTCTAGGTGGCGAGAAATGCGTGAGTATTAGGTTGGTTCATAAGTTAGTAGCGTTTTTGTTTCGCATGTTCGTATTCCGGTTGCTACTGGTTTATTTATCGACTGTCATTTTTTATTTGTAGTTCCGTGTTGCTATCTGAGTTAACATACCGTCGTTTGTAGTGAGTGGAGTTCTGGACACTACAAAATGGGGCGCTAAATGGAGCAATCGGAACATTTCCGACATACTCTTCTCGTTAAGTTCATTAGAGGGGTGATAGCAGAGGAGGCATCCAGGACCATTTACGCCACCTGTGAGGATAATGCCCTTGGACAAAGCACGGTAATAAAATGATTTTCTCATTTTAAGGAGGATCGTTTTGACACTAATGATTCTCCACATTCAGTAAAACCTTCCCCGATTTGATGAAGTTCGTCTAAACGCATTAATTCACAACGATCCAAGTCACTGTACTCGGTAACTGGCAGATGTGTCGAACTGTGATCACTTCACCACCGTAAGACATTTGTGTGGAAGGCGGAAGGTTCAAAAGTCGGGTGTGTGGGTACCATAAGCTCCAAACCAAAATCACGAGAATAAGTGGATGATGACATGTGCATCTCTATTTGCTCGTCATTAATTGGCTCGTGAACAACACCGACCATTCCTATCCTGTATCGTTACTGATGTCGAAAAATGGTGCGTTTATGCTAACATAAGGAAAAGAATTGCTGTGGCCAAACAAAGCAGCAAGCAGACGGAAGACTATCGTATTAGGCGTATGGTTCTGGCGCATCGTACTGCATATGCAGCAGAAATTTGAGCAGCAGTTGGCATCATAGTGCATCCACAGAAGATACTGTTACGTATATGGTGGAAACAGCGACGATATGATGCACTGCGAATTGCCCCCCCGAGGTGTAATCATCGCTGCTGACATTTATTGTCCATTAGACGTCTTGCAGATGCAATCCAAGAGCAACGACCAGGAATACTGCGGGAAGTGATGCTCTCTGTTATGTGTATCTGTTCTGTTTATAAAATTTATGGAAAAACGCTACGAACCTACGCACCAACGCAATAGTAGAAGTCCAAATGCATATAGTGTAAGTGTAAAGGAGTAACTACCATTTAATAAATTAATGCCTTTGGTGCCGACTGTGAAGAAGGTGTGTTCTGCTAAAGCTGGAAGGACTGGCCGAACTCTCGGCGGAAATTGTGGTCAGGTTGTAAGTAGGCTGTTTAGGTTTTTATGTTGGTAACGCCACGTAGCGCTCTGTATGAAAATCACTGACAGTGCTGTGTGCAGTCTGTGGCTGGTTGGCATTGTTGGAATATTCGCTATTGTAGCGTTGGGCAGTTGGATGTGAACAGCGCGTAGCGTTGCGTAGTTGGGGGTGAGCCGCCAGCAGTGGTAGATGTGGGGAGAGAGATGGCAGAATTTTAAGAGCGGACGATCTGGACGTGTGTCCGCCAGAAAGAGTAAATTTGTAATACTGGATATTATGAACTGATATATATATTATGACTTTTGAACATTATCAAGGTAAATACATTGTTTGTTCTCTATCAAAATCTTTCATTTGCTGACTATGCCTATCAGTAATTAGTGCCTTCAGTACTTAGAATCTTTTATTTAGCTGGCAGTATTGGCGCTAGTTGTACTGCAGTAGTTTGAGTAACGAAGATTTTTGTGAGGTAAGTGATTCATGAAAGGTATAGGTTATTGTTAGTCAGGGCCATCCTTTTGTAGAGATTATTGAAAGTCAGATTGCGTTGCGCTAAAAAATATGGTGTGTCAGTTTAGTGTTGATCAGAATAAGTAAAGAGAGTAATGTCTGAGTACGTTCAGTTTTGCTCAGCTGTTTGAAAATCAAATAACGTAAGGGGTTTACCAGCACAGTAATTCATGAATTTTTCAAAGGGGATGTTTCAAGGTAACGAGGCGTGGCTCATGTCACGTTGGGACAGGATGTGGAGATTGTATACGTGGGGATGATCTGCTGGTACAAACACAGCAGATGCGAAGGTCGGCAGTCAACGAAAAGGTCACTTGGTGTCTAGTATGCGGAAGTATATAAGATCTGAAGGCTTTCAGTGAGGGCAAAGAAGAGGAGGGGATTATAAAGTTCGTACTGGAAGCTGTTGGGGGTGGTTAGACGCATAAGGAAGTGTATGGAGTTCTAGGATTTGAAGAAAGAGATACAAATTTGGCTTTCAGGATAGATAACGTTGGTACAAGGAGAAGGTAGTTTGGACTGATACTTTGTAGATGTTCAGCATGGATGAGGAACGCAGTACACATGTATAGCCAGAAGTAAATTCAGAATATTTTTTTATGTTTAGCAGATGGCGTTTACATGACAGTTTATGGTCTAGGGTGAAACTGCTGTACACTGACGGAAAAAAATCACAACACCGAGAAGGAGTTGTGCGACATAAACGAAAGTTGATAGGCGTGTTTCTGCATCTGAAAGATGGTGTCTATACAGATTTCGCAACAGTTTGCTTTAAATACACGCTGTAACTGTCGTCAGCGTTAGTTACCTTTAAGATTGGACGTAGTGAGTTGACGTTAGTTAATAATGCCTTTAAGGTAACAAAGACGCCATTATCAACACCTTATGTAATAGGGCTACGAGAAGCTTGATGTTCCTTCTGCGATATTAGAGAAAGAATTTGTAGGAATATAGCTACTGTACTTGATTTGCTTCCAGCGGTGGCAACGAGAATATACGCTCGCAAGAAGGCTGGGTTCCGAACGGTCACGTGGCACAACCGAGAGGGAAGACTATCGTATTAGGCGTATGGTTCTGGCGCATCGTACTGCATATGCAGCAGCAATTTGAGCAGCAGTTGGCACCATAGTGACGCAACGAACTGTTAAAAATCGGTTACTTTGAGGACAGCTCCGAGCCAGACGCCCTGTAGCGTGCATTCCACCGACCTAAACTACCCCTACTTGTGTCTTCAGTGGTATCAAGCGAGATCTCGTTGGAAGGCAGGACAGAGTTCTGTTGTGTTTTCTGATAAAAGCTGGTCTACCTAAGTGCCAGTGATGGCCATTTGTTGATTAGGAAGAGGCCAGTTAAGGACCTGCACCCGTCTGCGTTCTAGACATACTGTATCTACATCTGGAGTTACAGTCTGGGGTGTTACGTAGTATGGCAGCAGGAGCACTCTCGTGGTTATCCCACGCAATCTGAGTGCAAATTTGTAAGTCAGTCAGGTGATTCGAAGTGTTGTGCTGCCATTTATGAACAGCTTTCCAGTGTGTGTTCTTCAACAGGATAACGCTCGCCCACATACCGGGTGATCAAAAAGTCAGTATAAGTTTGAAAATTTAATGAACCACGGGATAATGTAGATAGAGAGGTAAAAATTGACACACATGCTTGGAATGACATGGGGTTTTATTAGAACCGAAAAAAAAACAAAATTCACAAAATGTCCGACAGATGGCGCTGGACAGTAAAACTGCTACCGTGACGGGTGAGAGGTACGCCGATATGTTATAGAACTGCATCATCCCCAGCCTGGCTGATAAACACCTGCTGGAACGTACGATGTTTATGCAGGATGGCGCTCCACCCCATATTGCTAGACGCCTGAAAGATCTCCTGCGCGCGTCGTTTGGTGATGATAGTGTGCTCAGCCGCCACTTTCGTCGTGCTTGGCCTTCCAGGTCCCCAGACCTCAGTCCGTGCGATTATTGGCTTTGGGGTTACCTGAAGTCGCAAGTGAATCGTGATCGACCGACATCTCTAGCGATGCTGAAAGACAACATCCGACGCCAATGCCTCACCATAACTCCGGACCTGCTTTACAGTGTTGTTCACAACATTATTCCTCGGCTACAGCTATTGTTGAGGAATGATGGTGGATATATTGAGCGTTTCCTGTAAAGAACATCATCTTTGCTTTGTCTTACTTTGTTATGAAGCGCCATCTGTCGGACATTTTTTGAACTTTTGTATTTTTTTTTTTTTTTTTTTTATAATAAAACCCCATGTCATTCCAAGCATGTGTGTCAATTTCTACCTTTCTATCTACATTATTCCGTGATTTATTCATTTTTCAAATTTATACTGACTTTTTGATCACCCGATATATCTGTTGTGACCCAACATGCTCCACAGAGTGTCGACATGTTGCCTTGACCTGCTCGATCACCAGATGTGTCTCCATTTGAGCACATATGAGACATCGTCGGACGACAACTCCAGTGTCATCCAAAATCAGTATCAAACGTCCATGTACTGACCGACCAAGTGCAACAGGCAGGCGTGGTACTTCATCGGACAAGCTGACTTCCGGCACCTGTACGACACAATGCGTGCATATTTGCATGCTTGCATTCAACATTGTAGCGGTTACACCGGTTATTAATGTTTCAACAATTCACAGTTGCAATGGCTTATTTCGCGCTTACATTAACCTGTGATCTTGCAACATGTTACCTAGACAAATCTATTTCCAAAATTTTATTTCTCTACATTAACTGCTTTTTATTGTAGCGATTTTTTTGCGTCAGTGTATTTTAGTGTGTTAACTAATAGAAATGACGGTTCGAAGTGGTGAGTTAGAAATCACTTGGGTGGAAGTCTAAGAACCTTACCACAACAAAGGCCAAAATTTAATTATGATTTGCAGTGTTGCTCACGCTGCTAAATATTGCATTTTCGGGCAACAGCAAAGTTATATTATGTGGAAGGTGTGATTAGAGCACAGTTAATAAAGTCATTTCATGAAATAATGGATAAACTAGGCACTCATCTTTTCGTGTTTCCCACGCTGGTCTCGTTGTGAACTCATGGCTCAATCGTCGAAAATCTAGGTGGTGATGATTCCAAGCTCGGATGCAAAGAGGCCTAGGTGTTATTCTGCGATATTCAAAAGTTTTATAGATGTTTTTCATAAACCATTCTTGGAGATTAAACTTTTGCAAGTTAGGACAATGGTGATGTAAAAAAGTAATCAGCACTTCGAATTTAAGTTACACTTCTTTTTTATTACTTTTGTTGCATTATCACGTAACTCGTTCCAAAACATCACTTCACAATATAAAACATACTTGAAAATATCTTCCTCACTGTTAAAGTTCACATTTCAAAAACTGACTACAAATTGCGTCTTTTTAACAAGTCGAACAAAGCTTGACTCTCTAATAACCGCTTACGCGCCCAAAAATCAGAGTTACAAGTACGTCAAAGAACATAGTGACAAAAGAAAGCATACACATAAGAATTATATCATTGCAATACATACATATCGATGTATCGAAGTACCTCTACATTAATGAAATCAAATCTGAATGTTGTCACAGAAATATGTTAACTATTTTGCACAAACACAGTAGAATATTGCTGGTATCGAGAGGTTGAGGTGAGGTGCCGTAATAGTTACGTAATTCAAGTACCATTACACTGTGATCTTGCAATATGTTACATAGACAAATCTATTCCCAAAATTTTATTACTCTACATTAACTGCTTTTTAGTGTTGCGATTTTTTTGCGTCAGTGTATTTTAGTGTGTTAGCTAACAGAATATGACGGTTAGAAATGGCTGGCCGGAGTGGCCAAGCGGTTCTAGGCGCTACAGTCTGGAACCGCGCGACCGCCACGGTCGCAGGTTCGAATCCTGTCTCGGGCATGAATGTGTGTGATGTCCTTAGGTTAGTTAGGTTTAAGTAATTCTAAATTCTAGGGAACTGATGACCTCAGATGTTAAGTCCCATAGTGCTCAGAGCCATTTGAACCATTTTGGTTAGAAATGGTGAGTTAGAAATCACTTGGGTGGAAGCTGCGGGTGGTTCGTTGGAACATGCTGCCCAGTAACATGTACCACTGTTGCAGCGTGGCGAGCATGTTCGAGGCACAGGGAGAGCTGCTCTACTGGGACCACCGCAAGCCCTTCTGGAGGACGCAACAGGAGCTGTGGGGCGTGACGTCGGACGACGAATGGGAGGACGAGGACGAGGAGGAGGACGCGGTGGTGGAGGAAGTCGTCCTGGACGAGCCCGAGCCGCGCGAGACGCAGCGCCATCGCAGGCGGCGGCTGTGGCGGCGGTTCACCAAGCGGCTCAGGCGCCTGATGCGCAGGATGTGTGGCGTCTAGGAAGGCGTGCTGGAACCTGAGTGATCGCCGCCCTCGTAGCTAAGTGTGGAGCTAACAGCGAAACCAATTTGAACGCCAAAGCTGCGATAACAGCATGAACAGAGTCCTTCTACCTCTTACGCAAGTTGATACTACGCACATGACAAGTGGCAGTCTAATAAAACACGTAACTCCAACCGTACAATATAACTCCGTTGGTTTTTTTAAAAGCACACATTAATTTTGTAATATTTTTCACTTAAGGACTCGTATTGTCCTAACACAGTCTATGTCTGCAATGGAAGCAAGTGCAACACGGATGGTAAGGCAAGACAGGTTCATGTACACTACTGGCCATTAAAATTGCTACACCAAGAAGAAATGTAGATGATAAACGGGTATTCATTGGGCAAATATATTGTACTAGAACTGACATGTGATTACATTTTCACCCAATCTGGGTGCATAGATCCTGAGAAATCAGTACCCAGAACAACCACCTCTGGCCGTAATAACGGCCTTGATACGCCCGGGCAATGAGTCAAACAGAGCTTGGATGGCGTGTACAGGTACAGCTGCCCATGCGGCTTCATCACGATATCACAGTTCATCAAGAGTAGTGACTGGCGTATTTTGACGAGCCAGTTGCTCGGCCACCACTGAGCAGACGTTTTCAATTGGTGAGATATCTGGAGAATGTGCTAGCCAGGGCAGCAGTCGATCAATTTCTGTATCCAGAAACGTCCGTACAGGACCTGCAACATGCGGTCGTGCATTACCTTGATTAAATGTAGGGTTTCGCAGGGATCGAATGTAGGGTAGAAACACGGGTCGCAACACATCTGAAATGTAGCGTCCACTGTTCAAAGTGCCGTCAATGCGAACAAGAGGTGACCGAGACGTGTAACCAATGGCACTCCATACCATCACGCCGGGTGATACGCCAGTATGGCGACGACGAATACACGCTTCCAATGTGCGTTCACCGCCATGTCGCCACATACGAATGCGACCATCATGATGCTGTAAACAGAGCCTGGATTCATCCGAAAAAATGACGTTTTGCCATTCGTGCACCCAGGTTCATCGTTGAGTACACCATCGCAGGCGCTCCTGCCTGATGCAGCGTCATGGGTAACCGCAGCCACGCTCTCCGAGCTGATAGTCCATGCTGCTTCAAACGTCATCGAACTGTTCGTGCAGATGGTTATTGTCTCGCAAACGTCCCCATCTGTTCACTCAGGGATCGAGGCGTGGTTCCACGATCCATTCCAGCCATGCGGATAAGATGCCTGTCATCTCGACTGCTAGTAATACGAGGCCGTTGGGGTCCAGCACGGCGTTCCGTATTACCCTCCTGAACCCACCGATTCCATATTCTGCTAACAGTCGTTGGATCTCGACCAACGTGAGCAGCAATGTCGCGATACGATAAACCGCAATCGCGATATGCTACAATCCGATCTTTATCAAAGTCGGAAACGTGATGGTACGCATTTCTCCTCCTTACACGAGGCATCACAACAACGTTTCACCACGCAACGCCGGTCAACTGCTGTTTGTGTATGAGAAATCGGTTGGAAAGTTTCCTCGTGTCAGCACGTTGTAGGTGTCGCCACCGGCGCCAATCTTGCGTGAATGCTCTGAAAAGCTAATCATTTGCATATCACAGCATCTTCTTCCTGTCGGTTAAATATCGCATCTTTAGCACGTCATCTTCGTGGTATAGCAATTTTAATGGCCAGTAGTGTAAATTATTAAATGAATGAAGCGGGTCGTCATTACACACTGAAGAGCAAAAGAAACTGGTACTCCTGCCTAATATCGTGTAGGGCCCCCGCGAGCACGCAAAAGGGCCGCAACAAGACGTGGCATGGACTCGACTAATGTCTGAAGTGGTGCTGGAGGGAACTAACACAATGGAACTTGCAGGGCTGTCTATAAACCCGTAAGAGTACGAGCGGTGGAGATCTCTTCTGAACAGCACGTTGCATGACATCCAAGATATGTTCAATAATGTTCATGTCTGGGGAGTTTGGTGGACAGCGGAAGTGTTTAAATTCACGAGAGTGCTTTTGGAGCCACTCTGTAGCAATTCCGGGCGTGTTGGGTGTCGCATTGCCCTGCTGCAACTGCCCAAGTCCATCGGAAAGCCACAATGGACATGAATTGCTGCAGGTGATCAGACAGGATGCTTACGTACGTTTCACCTGTCAGAGTCGTATCTACACGCAACAGGAGTTCCATATTACTCCAACTGCACACACCCCACACCATTACAGAGCCTCCGCCAGCTTGAACAGTCCCCTCCTGGCATGCAGGGTCCACGTATTCATGAGATTTTCTCCATACCTGTACACGTCGATCCTCTCGATACAGTTTGAAACGAGACTCGTCCGACCAGGCAAAATGTTTCCAGTCATCAACAGTCCAATGTTGTTAACGGGCCCAGGTGAGGCGTAAAACTTTGTATCCTGCGCTCATTCGAGGGACAAGAGTGGGCCTTCAGCTACGAAAGCCCATACCGATGACGCTTCGTTGAATGGTTCGCACGCTTACACTTGTTGATGGTTCAGCATTGAAATCTGCGGCAATTTGAGGAAGGGTTCCACTTCTGTCAGGTTGAACGATTCTCTTCAGTCGCCGTTGTCCGTTCTTGCAGTATCTTCTTCCGACCACACCGATGTCGGAGATTCGATGTTTTACCAGATTCCTGATATTCACGGTACACTCGTGAAATGGTGGTATCAGAAAATCCCCACTTCATCGCTACCTCGGAGATGCTGTTTCCCATCGCTCGTGCGACGACCATAACTACGTTCAAACTCACGTAGATCTTGATAAACTGCCACTGCAGCAGCAGTAAGCAATCTGACAACTGCGCCAGATACTCATATAGCCTTTGTCGACCGCAGCACCGTATAATGCCTGTTTACATATCCCTATATTTGAATACGGACGGCTATACCAATTTCTTTGCCGCTTCAGTGTTCATTTATGCATAGAATTGTGATCTGGCCAAGTTTTTCAGTATTGAAACAATAACTAGCAACAAATACGGCGGCCAACAAAATATTGTACAATAAATGGTCGTGGAGTTCCATCGATTACCGTTGTACTGGCCTGCGTAACAGGTAATATAAAACACAAAGTTACTGAATGTTTAAAGAAATATTCAACGATTCGTAAAAACAATGCTTCACCAAATACTGTAAAATGTGAACACTACAGTCTTCATCCTTATTTTCTGTTGATCTTATGACTCGTTTGATGCGGCCCGCCACGAATTCTTCTATTGCGACAATCTCTTCATATCAGAGCAGTACTTGTACCCTAGATTTTCAATTATTTGTTAGTTGTGATATAATGTCTCTCTACATCTAAAGTTCTTACCCTCTGTCACTCTCTCCAGTACCATGATGGCAGTTAATCCCTGACGTTTAACACGTGTGTTCTCATCTTTTCCCTTCGTCTTGTGAGTTTTTTCGTCATGTTCTTTTCTTCACCGATTCTGCGGATAACTGCATCATTTACTAAGTTTCTGTATCTCAGTCGGTAAAAACGGAACCCTTATGGATCACTTTGTTGGCTGTCTGCCTGTCCGACCTATCAAAACCCTACTTCTTAGGTACAGATAGATGGACCAATTTGAAATTTATGTCACATATTGAGGTCTACGGGCTCTTGGCAATGTAGAAAAGTGCAGCTTCTAAGCCAGTGCAATCAAGAGATACAGCTATTTACGTCATATATTTTGACACTCGCAAACTCACTCATCAAAAGATACGGCTTACTCCTCGTTGACCTAGAAACATGAAATTTGCCAAGAAGCAACGTTCTGCCGTACGACAAAACCAAAAAATTCGAAATTGGTTAATTTGTAATAACACACTTAAAAAAAAGTTTTGAGTCACCCCGGTTCCCAGAACTCCTGAGGATAGACGTTGACTGTGGATATTGTACTACAGAAAAAGTTCCATTGACTGTTCAGAGATGTCACTACACCCGCCCAAAGATGTAAACATCCTTGCATGAGCAGCGCCTATTAGACAGAGGGGGTCCGGCAGCAACCGGCCGGCGTGGCCGAGTGGTTCTAGGCGCTACAGTCTGGAAACTCGCGACCGCTACGGTCGTAGGTTCGAATCCTGCCACGGGCATGAATGTGTGTGATGTCCTTCGGTTAATTAGGTTTAAGTAGTTCTAAGTTCTATGGGACTGACGACCTCAGAAGTTAAGTCCCATAGTGCTCAGAGCCATTTGAACCATTTGGTCCGGCAGCCGATCAGTTCCAGTTATTCCACTAGGAAGGAAGTACACGGCTCGTGTTGTCTGTATTTTAGCCATGCCTAGATGGTCAATACCGCGGTTCGATCGCGTCCGCATTGTTACTTTGTGCCTGAAAAAAGCTCTCAACAAGGGAAGTGTCCAGGCGTCTTGGAGTGAACCAGAGCGATGTTGTTCGGACATGGAGGAGATACAGAGAGACAAGAACTGTCGATGACATGCCTCGTTCAGGCTGCCCAAGGACTACTACTGCAGTGGATGACACCTACCCATGGATTATGGCTCTAGGGAACCCTGACAGCAAAGCCACCATGTTGAACAATGCTTTTCGTGCAGCCACAGGACGTCGTGTTTTGACTCAAACTGTGCGTAATAGGTTGCATGATGCGCAACTTCACTCCCGACGTCCATGGCGAGGACCGTCTATGCAACCACGACACCATGCAGCGCGGTTCGGACGGGCCCAACAACATGCTGAATGGACCGCTCAGGATTGCCATCAACTTCTCTTCACTGATGAGTGTCTCATATGCCTTCAACCAGACAATCGTCGGAGACGTGTTTGGAGGCAACCCGGTCAGGCCGAACGCCTTAGACACACTGTCCAGCTGGTGCAGCAAGGTGGAGGCTTGCAGCTGTTTTGGGGTGGCATTATGTGGGGCCGGCGTACGCTGCTGGTGGTGATGGAAGGCTCTGCAATGGCTGCACGATACTTGAATGCCATCCTCCGACCGATAGTGCAACCATATCAGCAGCATATTGGCGAGGCATTCGTCTTCATGGACGACAATTCGCACCCCCCTCGTGCACATCTTGTGAATGAATTCCTTCAGGATAACGACATCGCTCAGCTAGAGTGGCCAGCATGTTCTCCAAACATTAACCCTATCGAACATGTCTGGGATGGATTGAAAAGTGCTGTTCAATTACCCACCAACCACTCTGAGGGATCTACGCCAAATCGACGTTGAGGAGTGGGAGAATCTGGACCAACAGTGCCTTGATGAACTCGTCGATAGTATGCCACGATGAATGCATCAATGCAGGAGGACTTGCTACTGGGTATTAAAGGTACTGGTGTATACAGCAATCTGGACGACCACCTCTGAAGGTCTCACTGTATGGTGGTACAACATGCAATGTGTGGTTTTCATGAGCAATACATGGGGCGAAAATGATGTTTATGTTGATCTCTATTCCAATTTTCTGTACAGGTTCCGGAACTCTCTGAACCGAGGTGATGCAAAACTTCTCTTGATGTGTGAATGTAAGAAAAAAACAAAATTTTGTCATTTGTTATCAGAAACTCCGTCCACCTCTTAAGAGCCCTTTTTTCTCAGGAACGGGTAGACACATCAAGTTGAAATTTATGTCACACATTAAGGTGTATGCTACCTCGTTAGTATAACAAACGTTAGCTTCTAAGTCAATGCAATCAAAAGATACCGGCATTCATGTCACATATTTTGATAATCGCAAAGTGACTCATTAAAACCCACAGGGTACTTCTCCGTAATGCAGAATCATGAAATTTGCAGAGAGGAAAGTTTTCACAATACAAGTAAAGGAAAATATTAGAAAATTGTTAATTTGTAATGATATCACATGAGAAAAATATTTCTTTTGTCATTTGTTATCCAACTTCAAACATGAAATTAAAACATTTTCGAGTTTTGGAATTCCTGGTTCCGATATCTTGAGACAGTGTAGATAACAGGCAAAGATCGTCGAGATCCTCAATTCCCGTAATGGATGAACTGTCTATATGCATAATTACGTTTGTGCTGATTCTTCAGTGCGCGAGTCCTACTCACATCTGGCAAACCACATCTCAAAAGCTTCAATTCTGTTCTTTTCAAGTTTCCCCACATTCCAGGTGTGAACACCACAGCATGCTGAACTCCGAACGTACTTTTTCAAAAATTTCTTCCTCGAATTAAGGCCTATTTTTGACACCAGTAGACTTCTTTTGGCCAGGAATGATCACTCACACTGTAATACAACTATGAGCAACCAATTGACATAAAGAAAACGTGGAGAAATATTCATATTAGCAAATGTAATCTCAAACTCTGAGAATAAAATATACATGTCTGTCTAGCCACGTCCACTCCTTGCATCCTCTCTGCGAGTACCGCGTACGGAACTGACCGAAATGGGCACCCATATTCTATTGAGCCTCAAGTTGAAATGACCAAAAGTTAGTGTCGGTCTTGATGCAGACAGGAGGGTAATACGGAACGCCCTGCTGGATCCCAACGGCCTCGCATCACTAACAGTCGAGATGACAGGCATCTTATCCGCATGGCTGTAACGGATCGTGCAGACACGTCTCGATCCCCGAGTCAACAGATGGGGACGTTTGCAGGCCAACAACAATCTGCACGAACAGTTCGACGACGTTTGAAGCAGCATGGCTGCGGTTACCCTTGACGCTGCATCACAGACAGGAGCACCTGCGATGGTGTACTCAACGACGAATCTGGATGCACGAATGTCAAAACGTCATATTTCGGATGAATCCAGGTTCTGTTTACAGCATCATGATGGTCGCATCCGTGTTTGGCGACATCGCGGTGAACCACATTGGAAGCGTGTATTCGTCATCGCCACACTGGCGTATCACCCGGCGTGACGGTTTGGGGTGCCATTGGTTACACGTCTCGGTCACCTCTTGTTCGCATTGACGGCACTTTGAACAGTGGACGCTACATTTAAGATGTGGTACGACCTGTGGCTCTACCCTTCATTCGATCCTTGCGAAACCCTACATTTCAGCAGGATAATGCACGACCGCATGTTGCAGGTCCTGTACGGGCCTTTCTGGATACAGAAAATGTTGGATTGCTGCCCTGGCCAGCACATTCTCCAGATCTCTCACCAATTGAAAACGTCTGGTCAATGGTGGCCGAGCAACTGGCTAGTCACAATACGCCAGCCACTACTCTTGATGAACTGTGGTATCGTGTTGAAGCTGCATGGGCAGCTGCACCTGTACACGCCATCCAAGCTCTGTTTTACTCAATGCCCAGGCGTATCAAGGCCGTTATTACGGCCAGAGGTGGTTGTTCTGGGTACTGATTTCTCAGGATCTATACACCCAAATTGCGTGAAAATGTAATCACATGTCAGTTCTAGTATAATATATTTGTCCATTAAATACCCGTTTATCACCTGCATTTCTTCTTGGTGTAGCAATTTTAATTACCAATAGTGTAGATAGTGTTTTGCTCCTAGTTGTTTTTGCGAGTGAAACAGAAAAAGAAATGAGTAGTATGGGTACGGGGAACCGTCCGACACGCGCCGAAAGGTGGATGGCGAATCATCGATGTAGATGTAGATTCAGTTTTTACTTGCAACTTCTCATCGGTATGAGTGCTGATTACGTGAGTGATTAGGGGTTGCTTGTAGCGACGTGGGTTACCCACCTCTCTGTACCTAACCTAATATTTCATTCTCGTAGTAGTTTTTTTTCGCATTAAATGCATCTGGTCTTGACAAGGGGAACTCCTTTTCGCTCAGGTGAAAACTGCAGGAAATTTCACACGTCTTGGGAGAGCTTTCAGTCATTCAGAAGGCAACTACTGCGCTAGCAGACCGCACGAACAGTCAAGCGAGTCTATCAGGGATTATCCTCCAGGCTCACCCTCTGCACACAATGATCGGTGGAATAGAAGACTGGTGTTCTCTATAATGGAAGGGGTGAGAGCTCTACTTGTTAGTAACCTTAGGGTGGAGTCCTCCGCTGTTCACTTGGCGTTATCCCGCTGTGTGTGGCCTCCAGACATGCTTCCTCAAGCAAAATAAAAGCCATTCATCCATCTGCAAATTTCCAAAATTTATCTTCATGTGGGAACGCTGTGCGAAACCCAACAAAGTTTCCAGACTATAGAACAAACAAGTCTGGACATGGAAACAAGGCTACACTTGTTTCACATCTCCATCACGTTTCTCATTGGCTTACACATTTTAACTTTACAGTGGGAGCTAGGCAACGGACTCCCAGATCCCTGATTGGAAGAGAACTTAGGCCCTTTCTTCGATTCACTAGAAAAGATTGTGCGGGATGCCTTTCCGTGGAGTGAAGAAAGACTACCTAAAAACTGAGTGAAGCATTCGAAGTCGTATTAGGATTTATATGGACATTCTGATTCGATCTTCTACTTGGTGAAGTTACTCTGGACTCTGCACTCGTAAGTGTTTTTCTTGACTTCGGTACTCTGCCCGGTCTTCGAAGTTTCACTTTGATCTTCAAGCGCACCCGCGAGAATAGCGTCGTACTGAGGTAAGAGGAGTTCGTTCCTGTTTTCTATATTTAGTCTTCCCAACTTGATCTACATGCTTCACACACGGTGTGCAAGTTTCTCTGCAACCTAATTCTTGCTTCAAAGTGGACTCTTTTTGTAACCAGTCATGTTTTGGTTCGTAATAGTGTTAACGCATTGGGGCTCATCCAGGTAGTGACGTTCCTCTCTGATTCTTCCGTTAGTCAGTGATCTGTTGTGTGCTTCTGTTCGAATTCACCGTTTCTGTGCAACTGCACAATTTTGCAGTCACGTTTGAAAACGTAATTTGTGTCCTTTATGTGTGTGTGGGCAGCACCTAAGTCGTAATCGTCCAGCATCATTCAATTTCTTATCATTGTTCTATTTTAATTATATCGTTTTTCAATTTTAATTACGTAAATTCATTCTGAAAGTGTTTTATAAGCTCGACCTTTATGTGTCCTCAGTAATTTTTCCACACTGCTTGAATAAATGTTATTTTTACCAAATCAGACTTCATCATTAAGCAACAACTGAAGTAAATTATTCTATTGAAATGCCCAGCTCCTCCAGCCATAAACAACATGCGGGGCGCTTGACAAGGTCAGGAACTTCTTAACGCTTTCGGATGTACGCAGCAGTTGATTTTTTTCAGGCAGTCTATTAGTTTCATGGAAGTAATCTATCATTTTGTATGATCTGGGATCATAGATACTGCATCTGTCTAATCTGCAGACTCACCTGATGAACAACAAGACGTGTTCACAGTACACCCGGCTTCTGGCAACTATCCTTTTTAAGTGAGGATCAACTATGTATTTTTCTCAAATATAGCCGCTTTTGGGTTATTTCTAAAGGCTGCATGAATTTTGACCAATAACTTATCTACTCCAGAGGGAACTGTCACTTTCAGATCTTCAACGTTCATTCAAAGAACGCCAGACCTTTGGAGACTAAGTGGAAAAGTCTGTTTTTGACGCTAGCACGCGCTAAAGAAAAGCGCTTATCCTTACCCATTCTGCCTGGTCTCCGCTTGTCGGCCTGCTCTAAGTTGGGGTTGAAACTCTAAACTCTGTACTCTGTCTAGCCAACTGGGGGGCAGAGAAAAGAAGTTACCTGAAATCTAAGGTACTCCCTACACAGGCCAGTCTCTACACAAACTCAAAGCGTTGCAGTTACAGCGATCCAACAATGAACGTGAACCATAGACATTGTTACCTGAAACAAGTATTCCAATTGTACGCTGCAGCCGAATTTTTTTTATCGTAATGCAAGTATCCCAGAATGGACACTTGTTATGTTCGGAGTGGCTGGAGGAGGATGTATTTGTGTTGTAATGATGCTACGTTAACCCTAAACTTGGTGTCATTTTATACAGAGATACTTTTGTTAACGTCCCGCGCTGGAAGTTACTTTATGTAATGACTCTTCCATAATCTTATTCAGCATGGCAGTGTTTATATTTACTAATTATAATATCTGGAACTGAGTATGCCGGTTGCTGTCAATGTCAAATTCAAGGGTTTGGTGCGCCAGTTGCAGGACTGCAATTAGACTACATTGCCGTTTTCAACTTTTGTAGTCCTGTCTTCCTCAGCTGCGTGTAATAATACGGTACACACACACAGCACAAAAAAATTATATCACACCAAAACACACACACACGCACACACACACACACACACACACACACACACAAATTCATACACGAACAGATCACAGATACTTCAATAATTACACTCGAAAGTTTGGCAATAACATTCGATCTTTGGCAAAAACATTTCACAGTCTGCAACAGAAACCAAAACATTGCAGTGAAACAAGCGTTCAGTTCATAGTGCTGTGGAATGTGGGAAAAAACTGCAAATTGGCATTCGTAAGAAGAAGAACACCACCAAAAATGCAACAGGAGCGTAATATGTAAGAAATTGTCCAAGCAACCTGTAAGTACAGTTCAAAACATTACTACTTAATAGGAAATACCATCCACCAGAACTGTTTATAACCTGTAGGCACAGTGACAAAAATGTAAATTAAATAGCTAACATATGTACTTATTCCAGGCCACTGATGATGCCTTGCAGAAAATAAAGACGAAACGCGTATGGCACTAAAATTGATTTTTATTCAGTTGCTGTCAGACGGTCCATAAGTAAAAATTACCAATATACCGTAATACATTGCCGTTACTTTTGCTTTCACATAACTTTTCTCATTATGGAACACAGCTAAATTAACTGCAGTTGCCCTTTACGAAAATTACTATGAAACAATTAATGTCTTTCCATCATATTCTAAGATTGAAATGATAATAATAATATGCTCATTGCGGAAATAATTATTTCAGAGTCACTTTACAGCTTGTTGGTTATTACTATATGAATAACAGCAACGTCTGCTGACGTACTTTTTATGGGAATGCAGTAGTGCATTATACTACCAGGTAGTGGGTGACTGATGACTTCTGAAAATCGCAGCACTTCTGGGTGGCGGGCGTGATGGCAACTGCTCAAAAAAAAAAATGGCTCTGAGCACTATGGGACTCAACTGCTGAGGTCATTAGTCCCCTAGAACCTAGAACTAGTTAAACCGAACTAACATAAGGACATCACAAACATCCATGCCCGAGGCAGGATTCGAACCTGCGACCGTAGCGGCCTTGCGGTTCCAGACTGCAGCGCCTTTAACCGCACGGCCACTTCGGCCGGCGGCAACTGCTCAGTTGGACTCTCTGTATACTAGCAATGACTTTACCTGATCCTCATTACTTCCACCGGTGGCTAAATTGTTTGTCAACCTCCCGGCAGCTTTACATCAAGTGTAGCAGAGAAGCGCCCCAGCAATAGCAAAAAGTTTCTCCCAGCTTTCTACAAAATTTTCTTCGGGCAAGTCCTTACGTCTGTTTAGCCCACTCGGATTTTTCAAGTTGTCAGTCGATTTGTTTGTCAGGGACTTTCTTTACTGTTGATTAATACCCACCACAGCCAAACTGAAAAAAATACACGTTTCCTAAGAATACCTTCTCTAAAAACGTACCATTCGATACTAATTTATGGGCGGCCTGTGTGGCCGAGCGGTTCTAGGCGCTTAAGTCTGGAACTGCGCGACCGCTACGGTCGCAGGATCGAATCCTGACTAGGGCGTGGATTTGTGGGATGTCCTTGGATTAGTTAGGTTTAAGTAGTTCCAAGTTCTAGGGGACTGATGACCTCAGATGTTAAGTCCCATAGTGCTCAGAGCCATTTGAACCATTTTGAACTAATTTATGACTTATCCATTATACATTATCGCCCTTGTCTAAAGGGGAGAACAACGATGGAAGTTTGTATGGTGCCAACTACAGCAGAGTACACTCACCCATAGTGTCATTGCCTGGGGAAATACTGCGTTGTGCTACGCTCTGAGGTGATACCGCCCAATATCGTGCCGGACCTCCTTTTATCCGGGACAGTGCAGTGACTCGACGTGGCGTGGACTCAACAAGTCGTTGGAAGTCCCCTGCAGAAATACTGAGCCATTCTGCGTCTTTATCCGTCCATAAATGCGATGGTGTTGCCGGTGCTGGATATTGTGCACGACCTGGCCTCTCCATTATGTCCCATAAATGTTCAGTGGGATTCATGTCGGGCAGTCTGGATGGACAGATCATTCGCTCGAATTGTCCAGAATGCTGTGGTCCAGTGACATGGAGCATTATCATCCATCAAAAGTCCATCGATATTTGGGTTCAAATGGTTCAAATGGCTCTGAGTACTATGGGACTTAACATCTGAGGTCATCAGTCCCCTAGAACTTAGAACTAATTAAACCTAACTAACCTAAGGACATCACACACATCCATGCCCGAGGCAGAATTCGACCCTGCGACCGTAACAGTCGCGCGATTGCGGACTGAAGCGCCTAGAACCGCTCGGCCACCGCGGCCGGCCGATGTTTGGGACATGAAGTCCATGAATGGCTGCAAATGGTTTCCAAGTTGCCGAAAATAACCATTTCCACACAATGAACGGTGCACGTGGACCTGAGTACCCAAGCCCTTCCATATGATCACGAGCTTGGGAAAGGACCTGCAGGCGATGTCGTCCTGTTGGCAATGCACTCACGTCGATCGTCTGCTGCTAGTTGCCATAGCTCATAAACGCCAAATTTCGTCGTAATGTCCTAAAGGATACATTCGTTGTACGTCCCATATTGATTTCTGCCTTTATTTTACGCAGTGTTGTTTGCCTGGTAGCACTGACAACTCTACACAAACGTTGCCGCTCTCAGCCATTAAGTGGAGGCCGTCGGCCGCTGCGTTGACGGTGGTGAGAGGTAAAGCCTGAAATGTCTCTTGACACTGAGGATCTCGGAATACTGAATTTCCTAATGATTTCCGAAATGGGATGTCCCATGCGTCTAACTGCAATTACCATGGAAACTTTTTCATATGAATCTCATGAGCACAAATAGACAGCTCCGGCAATGCACTGCCCTTTCATACCTCGTGCACGCGATACTACTGCCATCTGTATATGTGTTTATCCCATGACTTTTGTTACCTCAGTGTAAATTGGCCTTTCACATAATCCCGCAAAAAGCGTATAGCTTTCCAACCGTGGAGTATAACTGAGCGATGCGTGATACTTACGACGTTTACAGGCGATCCGTCACTGCGGCAGCTCACTGTTAATAACTGCTCTCAAATTGCGGTGGTGCACCGTTCCGCTGAAAAATAAGTTTTCCGTATATTATTGCAAATGTGGGAAATGCTAGCCCTGCGAGTTACTCATGCAGTTGATGCCTGATTGTAAAACGTATCTCGAGAAACAGCCGAAAAACATAGGAAACTTTGGAGAGTCTCTCTCGTGCTTGCCTATGATATACTATGTGATGAAAAGTATCCGGACACCCACAAAAACATACGTTTTTCATATTAGGTGCATTATTCTGCAACCTACTGCCAGGTACTCCGTATCAGCGACTTCAGTAGTCTTTAGACATCTTGAGAGACCAGAATGGCGCACTCCACGGAACTCACGGACTTCGAACGTGGTCAAGTGATTGTGTGTCACTTGTGTGATACGTCTGTATGCGAGATTTCCACACTCCTAAACATCCCTAGGTTCACTGTTTCCGAGGAGGTAGTGAAGTGGAAACGTGAAGGGACACGTACAGCACAAAAGCGTACAGGCCGACCTCGTCTGTTGACTGACAGAGGGTCGTACTGTGTAATAGGCAGACATATGTCCTGACAGGAGTTCCAGACTGCATCAGGATCCACTGCAAGTACTATGAAAGTTAGGAGGGAGGTGAGAAAACTTGGATTTCATGGTTGAGTGGCTGTTCATTAGTCACGTATCACGCCAGTAAATGCCAAACGAGTCCTCGCTTTGTGTAAGGAGCGTAAACATTGGACGACTGAACTGTGGAAAAATGTTGTGTGGAGTGACGAATCACGGTGCACAATGTGGTGATCCGATGACAGAGGGTGGATATGGCGAATGCCCAGTGAACATCATCTGCCAGCGTGTTGTGTGCCATCAGAAACCTTCCAGCACCTGACGGAAAGTATGCCTGCGAGAGTGGAAGCTGTCATCAAGGCTAAGGGTGGGCCAACACCATATTGAATTCCAACATTACCGATGGAGGGCGCCACGAACTTGTAAGTCATTTTCAGCCAGGTGTCCGGATACTTTTGATCACATGGTATATATGACTTTTGTATACCACTAGTCTTTAGTTGCGGTAGTTCATCTCTCCACTTAAATGGAACATAGCCTCAACACTGAACAACAAAAGAGAAAGTAAACTGTTATCTGCCATCTCCACGCCCAGAATGAGTTTAGAAAACTCTACACGTTGTTGCTTACAATCATGGTGAAGGGCGTGTAGTAACTGAATCCTGTATGGTTTGGGATACAAAAGTATGCGAAAACCACATTCAGACAGACGCATCAGGAATGGCTAACCCCCGGCTGGCATGACGACTACATTTATCTTGACTAAGTGCAAAACTCTCTTGAATGCGCCCTGTGTTTCGAAAGAACGCGCGGAGCGACTTGTGTATTTTCCCTCATATAAATGGCCAGTGTCTTAAAGCTGTTGACGCCATCTTCTAATGCTTTGAGATGTAGGAGGTACAGTGCCGCAATCTCGATGAAAATCAAGCCGTACGGACGCAACTGAGTTGCACCTAGTGAAACGGAGAGCGCTTAAACGTTTTGCTGCTGCGTTGTGCTATGCTCGACTGGACGTATACTGGATACTAATCGAGCAAGCGAGCCAGGTACCTGAATCATGGAAATCCCCACCAGAACCGACATAAACCAGTTACAAACCACTGGCGCCAAGATAAACATTTAGTTTCGATGCTTAAGTTAAAATGTACTTTGAGTTTCTATCTTCAGTCATGTAGAATATGTAGTCTTGCAAAATGAGATGAATCTTTTTGAAATACCGTGTATATTTACCAAAAAGAAGCTCCTCATATTTCTTCACACTCATCATATGTGATTTTATCAAATAAATTCAGGTCGAGAGAGCTGCGTGGTAGTGATATGTTGATACGAGAAGAACTGCACAAAAATGCCCTCGTATGTATTCATAGACGGGATGGACCCTTAGGCTGTGTCATCAATGATAGCATCTCCTAATCTTCCTGTCAAGAGCAGATTGAGAAACACACACATGTTGACTGGCAGTGGTACCGTTAGATCACAGTCGGTTGACATTCAGAGTAATTTAGGACAAGTATTGAGTCAGGTTCGAATAAGCCAGAATTAAAGAGTAATGGGCAAGTATCCGCCTCCTGAAGCAATTAGCCTTCATTGCCTTGAAGGGGATAAAAGATAAGAACACAATCACGGTGGAAACTGTGATGCCGTTGCCGGCAACAAGATGAGAAGCTCTCGTTCCCGAAGGTGACTGCCTTAGTCTGTGCCTCTACGTGTTAAGGTCAGAGCTCTCCGAAAGCAGCACTCAGCAACTCAGCATGACTGGCAGCGTAAAATGAAAAGACGAAGGCCAAGCAAACGTTAGCGCGTACACAGTGCCATTAATTTGCAGGCCACGGTTACCCAGCTTAGCGTTTCATGCAGCAGTGCTGAAAGGTCCGAACCAACATTTACACAATGCAGCGTCAGCCGCAATCTAGCTGATGTAAAGGACTCAATGCAGAGAACACTGGAGGTACTGAAGTTATATATAATGTTTCAGAAGAAATGGGAAATATTTTAGGGGGTGGCTATATACAGATTTTCGAATTAAGCTGTCTAGTAAACACATAACAAAGGGAATTATGCCCCATACGACTACTGGTGAAGGAAATAGTTTTGTAAAGCTAAGGAACGACGGAAAACTAAAAAAACACGTTAAATACATTCGTATTCTCCGGACTCATATGGCTGCTGAAAGCGAAACATGTGACCCGACTAAATAGCTTGGTTCAAATGGCTCTGAGCACTATGCGACTTAACTTCTGAGGTGATTAGTCACCTAGAACTGAGAACTAATTAAACCTAACTAACCTAAGGACATCACACACATCCATGCCCGAGGCAGGATTCGAACCTGCGACCGTAGCGGTCGCTCAGCTCCAGACTGTAGCGCCCAGAACCGCACGGCCACTCCGGCCGGCACCCAACTAACGTTATGAGATATTTTTTAACCGGGAGACGATCCTTATCCCTAGTCTTTAAATCACGTCGGTTTAATACAAAAGGAGAATTAATTTCTGACGTTTTGTCTTCGTAAAATATGGTCTTGAGCTATAATCTGTATTCCACTTACAACAAAGAAATGAATGGACGAGAATAACGCCACAAATATACACTGAAGAGCCAAAGAAACTGGTACACCTGCCTAATATCGTGTAGGACCCCCGCAAGCACCCAAACGTGCCGCAACGCGACGTGGCATTGACTCGGCTAATGTCTGAAGTAGTGATAGAGGGAATTGACACCATGAATCCTGTAGGGGTGTCCATAAATTCGTAAGAATACACGGAGATGGAGATTTCTTCTGAATAGCATGTTGCAAGGCGTCCCAAATATGCTCAATAATGTTCATGTCTGGGGAATTTGGTGGCCAGTGGAAGTGTTTAAACTCAGAAGAGTGTTCTTGGAGCCATTCTGTAGCAATTCTGGACGCGTGGGGTGTCGCATTGTTCTGCTGGAATTTCCCAAGTCCATCGGAATGCACAATTGATATGAATAAATGCAGGTGATCAGACAGGATGCTCACGTACGTGTCACCTGTCAGAGTCATATCTAGAATTATCAGGGGTCCCAAATCACTCCAACTGCACACGCCCCATACCATTACAGAGCCTCCACCAGCTTGAACAGTTCCCTGATGTCTCCATACCCGTACACGTCCATCCGCTAGATACAATTTGAAACGAGACTCGTCCAACCAGGCAACGTGTTCACAGTCATCAACAGTCCAATGTCGGTGCTAACGTGACCAGGCGAGGCGTAAAGCTTTTTGTCGTGCAGTCATCGAGTGGACCTTCGGCTTCGAAAGCCTATATCGATGATGTTTCTTTCAATGGTTCGCACGCTGACACTTGTTGATGGCCCAGCATTGAAATCTGCAGCAATTTTCGGAAGGGTTGCACTTCTGTCACATTGAGTGATTCTCTTCAGTCGTCGTTGGTCCAGTTCTTGCAGTATCCTTCTCCGGTTTCAGCGGTGTTAGAGATTTGGCGCGTAATGGGGCCCCTTAGGGATATGGCAGCAAGAGAAGGGAAGAAAACCAATGTGCACTCCGTGTGCATACCGGGGGGAGTCATTCCAGATGTGGAAAGGGTCCTTCCGGATGCCATGAAGGGTACAGGGTGCACCCATTTGCAGGTGGTCGCTCATGTCGGCACCAATGATGTGTGTCGCTATGGATCGGAGGAAATCCTCTCTGGCTTCCGGTGGCTATCTGATTTGGTGAAGACTGCCAGTCTCGCTAGCGGGATGAAAGCAGAGCTCACCATCAGCAGCATCGTCGACAGGACTGACTGCGGACCTTCGGTTCAGAGCCGAGTGGAGGGTCTGAATCAGAGGCTGAGACGGTTCTGCGACCGTGTGGGCTGCAGATTCCTCGACTTGCGCCATAGGATGGTGGGGTTTCGGGTTCCGCTGGATAGGTCAGGAGTCCACTACACGCAACAAGCGGCTACACGTGTAGCAGGGGTTGTGTGGCGTGGGCTGGGCGGTTTTTTAGGTTAGATGGCCTTGGGCAAGTACAGAAAGGGCAACAGCCTCAACGGGTGCGGGGCAAAGTCAGGACATGCGGGGACCAAGCAGCAATCGGTATTGTAATTGTAAACTGTCGAATTGGTAAAGTACCGGAACTTCAAGCGCTGATAGAAAGCACCGAAGCTGAAATCGTTATAGGTACAGAAAGCTGGCTGAAGCCAGAGATAAATTCTGCCGAAATTTTTACAAAGGTACAGACGGTGTTTAGAAAGGATAGATTGCATGCAACCGGTGGTGGAGTGTTCGTCGCTGTTAGTAGTAGTTTATCCTGTAGTGAAGTAGAAGTGGATAGTTCCTGTGAATTATTATGGGTGGAGGTTACACTCAACAACCGAGCTAGGTTAATAATTGGCTCCTTTTACCGACCTCCCGACTCAGCAGCATTAGTGGCAGAACAACTGAGAGAAAATTTGGAATACATGTCACATAAATTTTCTCAGCATGTTATAATCTTAGGTGGAGATTTCAATTTACCAGATATAGACTGGGACACCCAGATGTTTAGGACGGGTGGTAGGGACAGAGCATCGAGTGACATTATACTGAGTGCACTATCCGAAAATTACCTCGAGCAATTAAACAGAGAACCGACTCGTGGAGATAACATCTTGGACCTACTGATAACAAACAGACCCGAACTTTTCGACTCTGTAAGCGCAGAACAGGGAATCAGTGATCATAAGGCCGTTGCAGCATCCCTGAATATGGAAGTAAATAGGAATATAAAAATAGGGAGGAAGGTTTATCTGTTTAGCAAGAGTAATAGAAGGCAGATTTCAGACTACCTAACAGATCAAAACGAAAATTTCTGTTCCGACACTGACAATGTTGAGTGTTTATGGAAAAAGTTCAAGGCAATCGTAAAATGCGTTTTAGACAGGTACGTGCCGAGTAAAACTGTGGGGGACGGGAAAAACCCACCGTGGTACAACAACAAAGTTAGGAAACTACTGTTAAAGCAAAGAGAGCTTCACTCAAAGTTTAAACGCAGCCAAAACCTGTCAGACAAACAGAAGCTAAACGATGTCAAAGTTAGCGTAAGGAGGGCTATGCGTGAAGCGTTCAGTGAATTCGAAAGTAAAATTCTATGTACCGACTTGACAGAAAATCTTAGGAAGTTCTGGTCTTACGTTAAATCAGTAAGTGGATCGAAACAGCATATCCAGACGCTCCGGGATGATGAAGGCATTGAAACAGAGGATGACACGCGTAAAGCTGAAATACTAATCACCTTTTTCCAAAGCTGTTTCACAGAGGAAGACCGCACTGCAGTTCCTTCTCTAAATCCTCGCACAAACGAAAAAATGGCTGACATCGAAATAAGTGTCCAAGGAATAGAAAAGCAACTGGAATCACTCAACAGAGGAAAGTCCACTGGACCTGACGGGATACAAATTCGATTCTACACAGAGTACGCGAAAGAACTTGGCCCCCTTCTAACAGCCGTGTACCGCAAGTCTCTAGAGGAACGGAAGGTTCCAAATGATTGGAAAAGAGCACAGGTAGTCCCAGTCTTCAAGAAGGGTCGTCGAGCAGATGCGCAAAACTATAGACCTATATCTCTGACGTCGATCTGTTGTAGAATTTTAGAACATGTTTTTTGCTCGAGTATCATGTCGTTTTTGGAAACCCAGAATCTACTATGTAGGAATCAACATGGATTCCGGAAACAGCGATCGTGTGAGACCCAACTCGCTTTATTTGTTCATGAGACCCAGAAAATATTAGATACAGGCTCCCAGGTGGATGCTATTTTCCTTGACTTCCGGAAGGCGTTCGATACAGTTCCGCACTGTCGCCTGATAAACAAAGTAAGAGCCTACGGAATATCAGACCAGCTGTGTGGCTGGATTGAAGAGTTTTTAGCAAACAGAACACAGCATGTTGTTATCAATTGAGAGACGTCTACAGACGTTAAAGTAACCTCTGGCGTGCCACAGGGGAGTGTTATGGGACCATTGCTTTTCACAATATATATAAATGACCTGTTAGTGTCGGAAGTTTCATGCGGCTTTTCGCGGATGATACAGAGAAGTTGTGAAACGTCCCCTTTGAAAAATTATACAAGACTGTACTTAAACTGACACACAATATTTTTAGCGCAACGCAATCTGACTATCAAAAATCCCTACAAAAGAATGACCCTGACTAACATTAAACTATACCTTTCACAAATCACTTACCTTACAAAAATCTTCATTACTCGAACTACTGCAATACAGCGAGCGCCACTACTGCCAGCTAAATAAAAGATTCAAACTACGGAAGGCACTAACTACTGATAGGGATAGTTAGCAAATGAAAGATTTTAATAGAGAACAAACAATGTATTTACCTTAATAGTGTAGAAAAATCATAATATACATAGCAGTTCAAGACATCCATTCTGTACTCAAAAATCCGCCATCTCATTTCCCACATCCACCACTGCTGGCGGCTCACCTCCAACTGCGCAACGCTACGTGCTGTTCACATCCGGCTGCCGCTGCCCAACACTACAATGGCAGACAACAATGCAAACTAGCCACAGACTGCACACAGCACAGCCAGTGATTTTCATACAGAGCGCTACGTAACGTTGCCAATAAGAAAACATAAACAGCCTACTTACATAGCCCCCATGCTCCCCACAAAAAATTTTACAAATTGTTTTTGGCACTGGCCAATACAGATTTGAAAAAAATTTTCATAATTACAGTAAGAAAGATATAAAATGCACACACTTATTAATACAATGTTGGTCAAAAGCTAAAATTTTCTCACAGTCAATAAAGACAGTCCTGATCATTCATCACAGTCAAACTGCCGTTTCTTTTCTCAAAGTCTGAGCAGTAAAAGACAATGCACACGGAAGTAGTGGATTTCCATGCAGTCTTGAAGAAGTAGTGTTGTCCTTCCAACGGAAAGACAGTGCTGACTCTTGACATGCTGACAGGTAATGGGTCACAACAGAGCAAACCCACAGCAGAGTCATTCGACGTTTTGAAGAAGATTGGTAGGTAGCTCATCACAGAGTAGACCCACTGTAGTCCTGGTAGAGATTACGGTATTGGTGGGCCACCAGAGGTGCAGACCCACTGTTGTTCTGGTAGAGATTGTGGTATTGGTGGGCCACCAGAGGTGCAGACCCACTGCAGTCCTTGTAGAAATAATGGTACTGGTGAGTCAGCAAAGGTGTAGACCCACTGTAGTCCTTGTAGAAGTAATCGTATTGGTGGGTCATCAAAGATGCCGACCCACTGTAGTCCTTGTAAAGATGGCCAGCAGCCATCTGTTGTGACTGTGCTGGTGCACAATCACCATTGAAGAGTCTTGCGGAAAATATAGCACGTCCATAACCACCACTTGTGCACTCACAAAGTTTTTGGAATTGTCCTTAGAACCAGCAATGCTGTTATCCAGTCCCTTGCTGAATTATTAACACACGTGCAAACACGAACAGTCCCTACTTCTCACATATTGTCCATATACTGTGACCAAAAGAAACGTGTTCAGTGAAATGTAACTTACAAGTTACTTAATTTGATGAAATGGTGTCAATTACAATTTTATAACATGAGAATACGATAAGAAAGGTACCAAATACATCATTAAAGAACATAACAATACAGATAACATTTGTAGTAATACAGGCTTTACAAAAGAATAGAAATAACATATACATCAGTGTTACAGGAATTATGACATAAGTACATACATAAAAGATCAGAATAACTTTCGAAACATCAACTTCACACATGAGCATTAAAACAGAACAGAATAAATAATGTCTAAGCATCTTTACAAAGTAAATAACATATTATTAATGCAAATTGTATTTGAGGATAACAGTATTCCTCATCATAGTTCATGTAGCTGAGTATTAGAAAAATTCTACAACATAAGTCTTATCAGATAAACATATAAAGACAGGAAGAACATAAATACACAATGGTACACAAACACATAGTGGGATAACACAAGGAAAGGACAGGTTTTGTTTTACTGCAGTATTTTGCAAGCAAAACTTTCTTTGCTTCTTGGAGATCTCCCTTCATTCATCATTATTCCCAAAAAGTCCTATCTATACCTCCTTCCTGTATTCTATTCATATTTCTTTCAAAATAAGTATTTCTGACTGTACAATACTCATTTTTGCCCAAATCTTTTTCATATAACTTCGCAATGCATTCTTTACCTATTCTCCATAGTCAGTTTCTTATATAGTCTACCCCTCTTAAGCTAACTTAAATCTACTGAGCTCAGATGCTAAACTAAGGGACGAGGCAATACAGCAGCACAAAACAATTAATGCAAACAGCAATAAAAAATGCAGATTTGCGAAGCAAGCAGCATTATAGAAATGAGCAAAGCAATCGCAATATTACAACTAATATAAGGCAATGTGCACCAAACAAGAAAAATAAATCAGTAGTAAACTGGTTTAGAAGAGTAACACAAAGTCAAATTCAGTAACACTATGCCTGGCAAACAGCAGCAACTTATACCTAAACATGACATAGCTCAATCACAAAAAATCTTACAGTAAAAACAACACTGCAGATAAGGGAAATGTATATTCACATCTTAATGTCTATGTAATTAAAGTGGTGCACAACAAGAAGTTATTCTACAAAAAAAATTTACCAAGTAGTTGAAAAGAAAATTCCGTGTGTAATTCCTGTGAAGGGAAACGTCTTTTCATGCTCCTTCGTTTTTTTGAATAGATCATAAAATTATTTACTGGTTCTGTAGGCATAAAATATTTATATTAGTACATCTATTAAATTTTATTTTAAACAATGCTGCAGTGCAGCTAGAAACTAGATATTAAACAAAATGAGTAAATAAATACATAAAGCAAGCCATATGGCATTTCTCTCAACTAGCAAGACAATAGCCGTGAAATGTTTCTCATCGTTTCATTAAGCATTTTAGTAAATATCATAAATTAAGAGCTCCACAGTATGAACCTATTATGTTTTCAAGTTGGAGCGTGTCTTTTTGCGATGCTTTTTTTTTTTCAGGCGTCTGACACAGCTGGGCGCCCACGACGCATTACGTGCAGGTGGTCACTTAACTTTCTTACTGAAATATTTACGACAGCAGTTTCCACTACGGTGACAGTCTCATATACAAATATTTCACAGGTCAAGAATTTGTGTTAAAAACAAAATCCTATTGATATAACAGTGTCCAAAAATTTTCGTCGGCATTGTAATACATTCGCGCATTTACACACATTTCATAACTCTTAAAGTACGATTCTTAGTTTCCAACATCCTTTTTCACAAGTCAGAGTCCCTAACCAATATTCATTACTCCTTACCTTATTATACATATACATATTCGTCGACACTTCTTCAATATTTCATCATAAGAAATACGTAGCATCATCTTATTGATCATAAACATACCTCATCAGCATAATACACATCGTCGTCGTAAAAATAACATCATAACACCTCAGTCAAATCTCAAAAACGTCGTAGCTTTCTGCAATAATTTAAAAAAATTCTCTGCTCATTTCAAAAGTGTCATCTGCCTCAAACGTTCTTTAAAAATCATGATCCCATCCCAAATACACCATTCAAAGCTCTCATAGTATCACAATGGTTCCGAAAAAATATGAACAGTTCACAAAGTACAGACAAAATACAATTTCATAAGTGTGAAGTTACCCAACTGTGTAATGGCGTAAACATGTGTCACTGACAAAGTAAAAAAGTTTGTCTCCCTCAGTTAAATGATCAGATAGCTGTGTAATTCTGTTTTAGAGGAATATGGTACCGATGTGTAACGTTGTATAAGCAAATACCATATAATATACATAGCAGTTCAACACATCCATTCTGTACTAAAAAATCCGCCATCTCATTTCCCACATCCACCACTGCTGGCGGCTCACCTCCAACTGCGCAACGCTACGTGCTGTTCACATCCAGCTGCCGCTGCCCAACACTTCAATGGCAGACAACAATGCAAACTAGCCACAGACTGCACACAGCACAGCCAGTGATTTTCATACAGAGCGCTACGTAACGTTGCCAATAAGAAAACATAAACAGCCTACTTACTGTTGTAGCATTAGAAAATTGTAGCGAAATGCAGGATGATCTACAGCGGATAGGCACTTGGTGCAGGGAGTGGCAACTGACCCTTAACATAGACAAATGTAATGTATTGCGAATACATAGAAAGAAGGATCCTTTATTGTATGATTATATGATAGCAGAACAAACACTGGTAGCAGTTACTTCTGTAAAATATCTGGGAGTATGCGTGCGGAACGATTTGAAGTGGAATGATCATATAAAATTAATTGTTGGTAAGGCGGGTACCAGGTTGAGATTCGTTGGGAGAGTCCTTAGAAAATGTTGTCCATCAACAAAGGAGGTGGCTTACAAAACACTCGTTCGACTTATACTTGAGTATTGCGCATCAGTGTGGACCCGTACCAGATCGGGTTGACGGAGGAGATAGAGAAGATCCAAAGAAGAGCGGCGCGTTTCGTCACAGGGTTATTTGGTAACCGTGATAGCGTTACGGAGATGTTTAACAAACTCAAGTGGCAGACTCTGCAAGAGAGGCGCTCTGCATCAAGGTGTAGCTTGCTGTCCAGGTTTCGAGAGGGTGCGTTTCTGGATGAGGTATCGAATATATTGCTTCCCCCTACTTATACCTCCCGAGGAGATCACGAATGTAAAATTAGAGAGATTAGAGCGCGCACGGAGGCTTTCAGACAGTCGTTCTTCCCGCGAACCATACGCGACTGGAACAGGAAATGGAGGTAATGACAGTGGCACGTAAAGTGCCCTCCGCCACACACCGTTGGGTGGCTTGCGGAGTATAAATGTAGATGTAGATTTGATGTTTTACCTGATTCCTGATATTAACAGTACACTCGTGAGATGGTCGTACGGGAAAATCCCCACTTCATGGCTACCTCGAAGGCGCTGTGTCCCATCGCTCTTACTCCGACTATAACACCACGTTCAAACTCACTTAAATCTTGATAACCTGTCATTGTAGCAGCAGTAACCGATCTAACAACTGCGCCAGACACTTCTTGTCTTGTATAGGTGTTGCCGACCGCAGCGTCGTATGCTGCCTGTTTACATCTCTCTGTATTTGCATACGCATGCCTATGCCTGTTTTTTTGCCGCTTCAGTGTAATTTAGAATACCTTACTAGCAGAATTTGGGGTACATCCTATGACAGATCTTTCGTTAAAGTAACAGGACATAGTAAATCGAGAAAGTGTGGAACAGCAAAATAGCAATACAGAGGTTAATGTGTGTTGTAGTTCGAAAGCTTACACCGTGCAAAGCGACAAAAGTATGGGGCAAATTTACGACGCCTGTATGAAGAAACCTTTATTGTATATTAGTACCCCAAACGTTCTTCTCTCATTTGAAGATTTACACCGTAGTAAATTTGGACAACTATAAATAAGAGCCAGCAATAAATACAAAAAAAGCTAGCTAACATGTTTGTTCATTGAAACTCTATTAGTATTTATGTGGGTCCAGCTAATTTCAATGGATTAAATATTCTTTAATATAATCCGAAGTTAAGATTCGTGACTGGAAATAGCCTAGGAGCAAAGGAACGACAACTCGAGTCAAGTACAAGCACGCCGTAACCTACAGCAATGTAATAAGTGTAGTATTAGTAAAAGTACTGGCTACCCAAGTGTTTAAGTTTCCATGTTCACTACTACGCTATTACTTTCTCACTACTTATGGAAAAAGCAATCGCTTTTCTATTTCACATACTCATTTCAACTTTGCTATTGTCTTTCCGTCTAACTAGATGTGTACATTGGGTGGACAGAAATTTATGGAAGTGGATAGCAATCTCGCATCCTTCTTTCCTTGGTAGACCACAAGGGCTCAATAATATTGAAATCTGGCGATCATGGTGGCCAGGAACGAGGCGACAATTTATCCTCGAGACCACAAAACGAGTACTGGATGATGCGAGGTGCGTGAACGGGGGCGCTGTCGTCTGGGAAGACAATATCACCAATGGGGAACAAACGTTGTACCATGGGATGGACCTTATCAACCAAAATGATCACATAATCTTTGGCAGTAATGCGAACTTGCAGAGTAACCATAGCGACCGTGGAATACCACAATTTGTCTACCCAGATCAACACCAAACTCCCACCATGGTTCACCCTAAGGACGTAAACTCGGCCGGAAGTTGGAAACAGTGTCAAACGAGAGTCATCCGACCAAATGGCTTTCATCCATTGCTCCACAGTCCAGGTTTTATGCCTTTGGCACCACATTTTCCTGTTACGGGAATTTCCAGGACTGATGTATGACCTCCGAAGTCCAGCTTGCCCTTCAATTCCTTGCATCTGGAGCCCCCTTCGTTTTGTTTTGTTGATGGCAGGGCTCTCGAGTGTAACATACAGTTCTGCAGTGACTTTTGCAGCTTCGTCTTGTTTTTCTTCAAAATGCTCTTCAATGACTATACGTCAGGATCACTCAGTACATGCTTTCGTCTGCGTTGCGACTTAGCGGATGTTGTTTTCCCTCTTTCCGCGGTCATGATATAAATCTTCGTTATGGTGCTCTTGAAACACAAAACACTTAGGATAACTTGGTTACGGAAGCACCCACAACACAAGCACCAATAGTTTGCTCGTGTTCGAATTCACGTAGCTACGACTGTAACATAATGCGTTCACAACAACACAGAACGCTGTTCTGATACTTGCAACGCACTGAGGACATTACACAGGTGCCAGACTTGGTCAAACACAACGGCGCAACCTGCAGGCTTAGCGAGCATCTGCTATTATGTTTAAGCATGCATTCCTCACGGTGTTTCCTTATTTTTGTTCAACCCTATGCACTTACGAGCAATCGAAAATGCTTTGTTGGTTCGACAAGTTTACTAACGCCACGTCAAATGGCACAGCGTTTTGTAATTAGTATTCTTGTACGTACTCAGAATTTCAAGCGCCACCGAGTGAACGGCTTGATGTGGGTAACTCAGCTCGAGGAAAATGGCTGAGGTCAGAAACGTCTACTGTGGGCAATAACTCGTCGACTACAGGCGCATTGTAACAACACTTATACGGCGCGCGATGCTGCAGATTTCTGTCCACTTCAGTGCTGGACATCATCCAATGAGCAGTTATGTCATCCACAACCACTTTTGCAGTATCCACCACCTCATATGTGTATCTCTGGTCACCTCATGTGAAAGTGCACAAGGATTATCGAGAGCATAGGAACGCCCACGTTGGACGTTCGAAACGTGGAGAAAGGTAGTCGGATGAAGTCGCAGTACCAGAGTACTACGCGGACGGATGTGGAAAGTGTTGAACCATGAAGCATCAGTCTGATATTTATCAGACAGTGAGGAGATGTTCATTAAATTATTAAATTTTCGCTGCATTCATAATTGATGACCATCATTGAGATCAATATGAGGCATGTCGGGTGTAAGAAAACAGACTTCTAATGTTATCTTGAGGAATTTCTTGCCACGTATGAAACAGATGCTGTGTAAGTTCATGAATGTGGCTGGCTGAAGGCTGGAATTAGAGTGTCCGCCCTCCCATCGCATCCTAGGCGTGCTCCATCGTTACAAATAAGGGGACGTGGCAGTTGTCGAAAATACTTACATTTCTGCTGGCGTTTATGGTGCTGGGATATACTGTATGGTACATTGGTCGTGAGGGATATCACAACCAGGTTTACTATTCTTGTCAAGTACTGGCAAACACTCAGCTTCCCTTCAACAATTACTAAATCAGTCCCGTTGCTATACCAAAAGCCTCCCCACACCACAGTTTCAGGAATTGGAGAGGTTTGAGGCTCGAAGTTCACCGTTCCCTGCGACCTTCAGCAGGTCAACAACGAAGACGTTAGTGTCGAAATATTGGAAATTTGTGGTAAGATGTCATGGGACCAAACTGCTGAGGTCATCGGTCCCTAAGCTTACACACTACTTAATCTAACTTAAACTAACTTACTCTAAGGACAATACATACACATATGCCCGAGGGAGACTCGTTAGTGTCGACCTGACCACCACAAAGAAATGCGCGACTCATCAAAAAAAAAAAAAAAATCAAATGGCTCTGAGCACTATGGGACTTAATGGTTTAGGTCATCAGTCCCCAGAACTTAGAACTACTTAAACCTAACTAACGTAAGGGCAACACACACATCCATGCCCGAGGCAGGATTCAAACCTGCGACCGTAGCGGTCGCGCGGTTCCGGACTGAAGCGCCTAGAACCGCTCGGCCACAACGGCCGGCCGAGACTCATCACTGAACACCACAGAATATCACTAAATCCCTTAGAGTACTCTGCCTCTGCATCGTGGAAGTCTCGCATTCGGGAGGACGACGGTTCAATCCGCGTCCGGCCATCCTGATTTAGGTTTTCCGTGATTTCCCTGAATCACTCCAGACAAATGCCGGGATGGTTCCTCTGAAAGGGCACGGCCGACTTCCTTCCCAATCCTTCCCTCATCCGATGAGACCGATGAGACCGATGACCACGCTGTCTGGTCTCCTTCCCCAAACCAACCAACCAACCAACCATCGTGGAAGTACCTGTTGTCTGTGGTTTGGCGTCAGCGGTAAACGACACATGGGAACTCGAGATCTGAACTCGCGACGGCTCGTGGTTACATTGTGCCAGTAGTCCCTGCCCGGAATTCAACTATTGTCATTTGTCTCTTCATCAGAGCTACACAACCGATCTTCGGAACTTCTCGTAGTGTATACCTTCTAGAAAGATCCATGGCTACTCATGTTGCCACACTGTTGTCCCGAGTCCTCCTCGTCACTACACGTTCTGCATTCATTGCGCTACAGCCAACGATCTGTGAAGTAAGTCGATATGATGTTCCCATGTACTTGATGCTAATGATTCGATGTTCCTCAAAGTGCGAACGATGGAGAAAAGCTGCAGGTACACGCCCTCTGTGCGCGCTGTGTTACGATCTATCTCCTTCTTGAAAAGTTCCAGAAACGTTAAACACGTTAGACACCCAATAGTCATCATGTACTCACGCCATTTTTCGGCTCTAGGAATAACTTTTCTCCGTCCTGAAAACTTAACCAACTTCCCACAAGCATGGAAATACTGAAGTATTTGTTTGGTAGCGGTCGGTAGAGTATAGCAGTACCCATTTCCGACAGCGCCGTACGTCAAAAACCACGTGAGGCGATGCACTGCGCTTCTACAGTATCCAGGCAAGTAACAGAGATATTATCTTGTGGAGCTGCTTACGTACTATGAAATGGGGACCCTTGACACATCTGCCACCGCCTGGTCGCTGAACGATACAGAAATCTACGGTGTAATTGTCTCAGTTCGGTTGTTTGCCTAAAACAGTCGGCAAGCGACCAGTACCTTCGACAAGATTACGCACGGCACAGTCGCTTCCAAATGGCACCGAAATGGTATGACGAACTCCCTCCGTATATAAGGGAGTTTGTGTGGTTTCTAAAGCTTATTTGATCTCTGTCGTACAGGTCACATCCCGTACGACATCGAGGGAGATGGGCGCGACTCGTACATTAGGAGTTTTTTTTTTAATTTATGATAATTTTTGTGGGCTATCACGCCTTTTCTTTCCATTCAACGTTAAAGAGACTTCTGGAAGATTTGAGCTCAGCAGCATAAAGCGAAGGGTGCCCCAGACCTTTCAAAATTGGAAAAACGGAGTAAAAGAAAAAGAAGCAGCAGTCAGCGAAGCTCTGGAAGCCCGACTCATCTACGCGGCAAATACGTTTACTGCGGCGTTTCGGGACATTCACTGCCTTCAAGGCTCTAGACATGAAGTTTCCCAAGTACGGTAGCCACATTAACATCTCATTAATACGCTACCTACGGAACAATGAAGGGTGATAATACGATATTTACTTGGTTAAGGGAAACGTCGCCCTTGCATCGGGAGAGGTTTGTTGTGCGTGATCGCCGCTCTCTAATGGTTTTGTTATGAAAATGTAGAGACAACATCTGGAACGAAGATATCGTAAAACAAAACACTCCTTATGTTGGGGTGAAGGGGGTATTACGCATATTCGGGTTTTCAGAATCTATGGACAAACGCTATGGTATCACTGAGAGACGAAGTTTACGTTGAACAATTTCACTTCTCCCGTATTCCTATTGCGACTGAAAATTGCCACCGTTTTGGTATTGTTATTGCATTTTCCTCAGTCAGAAGATTGGTTTTATGCAGTTATCCGTGCCACTCTATTATGTGCACGCCTGTTCAGTCGGTATAGCTACTCCAACCCAGATCTTGGTGTCGTCCTACAATTTATACCCCCTCCAGAACCATAATTGATGCCTCAGGATGGGTCCTATGAACCAAACCGTTCTTTTCATTAAGTTGTGTCATGAATTTCTTTTCTCCTCAATTAGATTCAGCAACATTTCATTAGTTGTCCAAGTAAGCAACTATTGTTCAGCATTCCTATGTGGTGTCATATTTCAAAAGCTTCTAATCATTTCTTGTCTAAACTGTTTACCGTCCATGCTACATTTCCACACAAGTCACCATTCTAGGCAAGTATATTTTCAGGAAGGACTGCCGAACACTTAAATCTATATTCGATGTTAACAAATTTCTCTTTTCTAGAAACGATTTTTTTTTCTATTGGCGGTCAACTCGTACTTCTGCCATCGTCAGAATTTTTGCTACCGAAATAAGAAAACTCATCTACTACTATTAATGTTTCAATATGTAACCTAATTCCCTCAGATCAACTAATTTAATTCGACTACATTACATTACCTTTGTTTTACTTCTGTTGATGCTTACCTTTAAGACCACTTTTCAAGGCACTGTCCATTCTATTATAATGATCTTCCATGCCCTTTGCAATGTCTGACACATTTACAGTATCATCGGCAAAGCACAAAATTGAATATTTTCTCCTTGAATTTGAATTCCCTTTTCAAACTTGTCCTTTCCTGTGTACAAATAGAATAACGTTGAGTCTTGGCTCAAATACTTTCTGACTGCCTTCTCTCTTGCTACTACACTTTCATGTCCTTCAACTCTCACAGCTGCAGTCTGGTTTTTTGTATAAATTGCAGATAACGTTATTTTATCCTTGCTACCATCTGAATTTTAAAGAGTATTTTAAAGTCAGCATTGTTAAACAGTTTTCACTTAATGTGAAAACATGAAAGTCAGTTTGCTTTCTTAAATCTGCTTCTATGATACGTCGTACGGTCAGAACTGATTCAGGTGTTCATACATTTCTCTGGAATCCAAAATAACCTTCACCGAGGATGTATTCTACCAGCCTTTCCATTCCTCTATAAGTAATACACGTCAATCATTTGCAGCCATAACGTTTGAAATTAATTGTTCAGTAACATTCACACCTGCTAGCAGCCAACGGTCTTCTTCAAGTGTGTGGTTATTTCGCCTGTCTCATACACTGAGGTGCAAAATGTCATGGAATAGCGATATCGACATACACAGACGGCGAAATGGTAGTTGTACCTAGACGCATGAGACATTCCATTTCGGAAACCATCAGGCAAGCCAGTATTCATAGATATACAGCATCAACAGTGTGTCGAGAATACCACATTTCAGGCATTACCTCTCACCACGGACAACGCAACGGCCGACAGCCTTCACTTAAAGGCCGAGAGCAGCGGAGATTGCGTAGCGTTGTCATTGCTAAGAAATAAGCAACACAGCATGAAACAACCCCAGAAATCAATGTGGGGCGTACGACGAACGTATCCGTTAGGTCAGTGCGGCGAAATTTGTCGTTAGTGGACTATGGCAGCAGATGTCCGATGCGAGTGTCTTCACTAACAGCAAGGCATCGCCTGCATCGCCTGCAGCGCCGCTCCAGGGTTCGTGTCATTATCGGTTGGATCCCAAACGATCGGAAAACTGTGGCCTGGCCAGATGAGTCCCGATTTCACGAAGACATGGACCCAAGTTGTCAACATGGCACTATGCAAGCTAGTGGTGGCTCCATAATGGTATGGGCTGTGTTTACATGAAATGGACTGGGTCCTCTGGTCCAACTAAGCCGATTATTGACTGGAAATGGTTATGCTAGGCTACTTGGAGACCATTTGCAACCATTCATCGATTTCATGTTCCAAAGTAACGATGCAATTTTTGTGGATGAAAATGAACCATCTCACCGGCCCGCAGGTGTTTGCGATTTGTTTGATGAACATTCTGGACAATTCGAACGAATGATTTGCCCACCGAGATCGCCTGACATGAATCCCATCTAGAACGTATGGGACATAATTGAGGGGTCAGTTCGTGCACAAAATACATCATCGGCAGCACTTTCGCAATTATGGACGGCTGTAGAGGCAGCGAGGTTCAATATTCCTGTAGGAAACTTCCAACAGCTTGTTGAGTCCATGTCACGTAGATTTGCTGCACTACGTCTGTGAAAAGGAGATCCGACACGGTATTAGGAGGTATCCCTTGACTTTTATCATCTTACTGCATATCCTGCATACCGGTTGGAATTCTTTTGTCATGGTGTGTGCTCTCAAGGACCTCAATAATTGTGAAGAAGTGTCGTCTATACTAGGTGCTTTGCTCGACCTAATGAGAAATGGTACGATAAAGGTTGTCACAGAGTGATGTACTTTGGGCAAGTGAGAGACTGTTTGTTTACTCTTAGGACAATGTATCTTTGACTTGTTGTATTGTATGTTCTGTGACTATGGAATAAAGTGTTGTTGGACTGCTAATCGCTGCTCTACTGTGATTCACGACAAAAATTTTGGTGCCGAAACCCGGGATAGACTTTTCCCGAGACAATTTCCACGATTGCCGTAGTCAACCGAATTCTGGACGCACGTCACGCGGCAATACTACGAGGGGGCTCACTGCAGCGATTTGTCACACCACGCAACAAGCTATTCGACGACAACCGCCTGCATACACAGTTAAGTTCAATTGAATTATCACCCAACATGTTTTGAAGTGCCATTTGTAAAGGCAACTGATTACATTATTGCCGCTGTGTACTGCTATTGTAGCTGTTGGATTAGCGCTTTAACGAATTATTAGATCCTACGCTACGCCTGTAGATTGTTTATGACTAGTGCTGCCATCTAGCGACCATAAATTGAACTACTTCGACTAGCGATCCAAAGATAACGCTTTACTAGGACCAGCTGATCGCCCACCGACACTGCTTTAAACTTTGGAGCAATCGGACGGAATGGACGTGCCAGACCACAAACCAGAAGCACAGTTACACTCTCTAAAGAGAAAACGTTTGAGAGAAAGAGCAAACATTACGCGACTCGTAGCGGAAGTTGCAAGGTTGTCAGACACATCGGAAATCGCGGATTATAAATATTACAATGACAGATTGGGAAGCGTTCTGGACTGCCTCGTTAAATTAGATGAGGATATTCACGAGTTGTTGGACGATGACGAATACGAAGAAGATGTTCTTAAATGCGAAGATTATATAGACACCGCGAAACTCTCAATTTCTCGATTGTCTCACGAAATAGAGAAACAGCTTGTGAAATCGGTAGCAGACATAAAGATTTCCGACAATCCGCCGGTACAATGTGTAACAATGAGTGTTCCCACAGCTTCAGTAAAACTTCCGCCGATCAAACTTGAGCCTTTTTCAGGCGATATCGAGACATGGGCGCGATTCTGAGAGCAGTTTGAGCAGTCGGTTGACAACGATCCGACGGTAACTACAATTAATAAACACATTTTTCTTCGCGGCTATCTCTCGGGAGAACCAAAGCATTTAGTGGACGGTATTGCGGTGACGGCCGAGACGTACGCAGAAACGAAGAGGATTCTCCGAGCGCGTTATGGCAACAAGGATCGAATACTTCAAGCCCACTTAGATTATCTCGAAGCCATAAAACCAATTAAGCTGTCCACCCCAGAGGAACTTAATTCAACATTCATTGAATGCCAGCGACGTATTCAAGCTCTCCGGGCACTTGGAGAAGACGTGAACGGATACGGCCGAGTCCTCGCGCCGAAAATTTTACGTGCTTTTCCGGATGACATGTGCCGCCGTTGGATAATTCACGCCAAGCGTACGGGAATATCCGAAGGGGACATTTTGCAACTGATGGAGTTTCTGAACGAGGAAGTCGATGGGGTGCCTACCATGCAGAAAATACGCGGTGAATTTTCCAGCACTTCTAGTAACCTTCCCACAGCGTCCACACTTCACGTACACGCGAAATCTAAAAGATCGACTCCGAAGGATACCAGCGTAAAGGAACCATTCTGCGTCTTTTGCGAATCTTGCGGTCATTGGGCGCACGACTGTAAGAAGATCGTACACGTTAATGATCGAATAGATAAATTGAAACTAGCAAACAGATGCTTTCTTTGTCTTCAACGTGGGCAAAAAGTGTCAAATTGCAAAAAGAAAGAAAAGGCTCGGTGTTTTAACTGTAAAAGACTGCATCATAAGTCCATTTGTGAGGAACGAAAGAATATTAGGGGTCCTGCGGGTCAGACAAACGTTACTTCCGTGGGAAAGGTATCTGTCGCTCCCCACGGATATACGTACCTTCAGACAGCTCAAGTATGCGTCTCAGGACCTACAGGATTGAGCAGGACAACGCGATGTCTACTGGACGCAGGTAGTCAGTCCAGCTTCATAGCAAAATCGCTGATTGATGATCTCAAACTGCAAACGATAGACCGACAAGAACTAACTGTTTGTTCCTTTGAATCAAACCCTACACGCCCACGCCACCGCAGGCTTGTTCAGTTTAATATGAAGGGGCTTTGGCAGGATTCTTCAGTGCCACTTACTGCCTTCGAAAGTACTCACGTTATTTCTCACCAGCCTTCAGTTCCACAACATATAAAGAGTTTACCAGATGCCCGTAAGATTACGCTAGCAGATCCGAAAACCGATTCAACAGAAGATCTTCCCGTGGAGATTCTTGTAGGAGGCGATTTTTATTGGAAGATAGTGAAGCACAATTCGCCCATACGCAACTCTGAAACCTTAGTGTTAGTTCCTTCTCTGTTTGGCTGGATACTTAGTAGTAACAAGTCACAAGCCTGTGTGCATGCAACCCTGGTAAATTTTGCTCAGACTGACCGATCTCATCTGCACACGGACAATGATTTCAGACGCTTTTGGGACTTGGAAACTATAGGGATTACTGCCGATCAGGATCTACCTGTGAACAACAAGGAAACGAGACTTCTTGAAGAGTTTAGAGCATCTTTATCTACAAAGGATCATCGAGCAGTGGTTACACTTCCCAAAAGGCAACATACAGTGCTTTCGAGTAACAGACCAATCGCGGAAAAACGATTCAAGCACCTTAGGGAAAGATTTCAACGTCAAGAGACCTTGAAGCAAATGTATTTCGATCTTATGCTAGACTACATTACGAAAGGGCAAGTAGAGGTCGCTCCCACCCCACTCTCAGCAAAGGAGCTATTTTATGTCCCTCATCATGCAGTGAGGAAGGAGAAATACGGAACCACTAAGTGGAGAATAGTCTTTGACGCCTCATCTCACGAAAACAATGCACCTTCTCTGAATGAGGTATTAGAAGTAGGACCGAACCTATTACCAGAGACTCTGGAAATTTTACTGCGTTTCAGATTATATTCTACGGCTATCGTCGCGGACATCACACAAGCTTTCCTTCAATTAACCTTGAACGAAAAGGACAAAGACTTGACCAGATTCTTCTGGTTCAAGATTAGCCAGGATCAAACAGGAAATCTTCAAACGACGGACGAACTAACAGAATACCGTTTTAACAGACTCCCATTCGGCCTGACCTGCAGTCCATTTTTAATTTCTGCAACACTAAGAGATCTTGCCGACAAGTGTATGACAGCATTTCCCACCGTAGCGCCACTTATAAACAAGACTGCATACATGGACGACTTTGTGATCTCAGTAGAAGGTGATAATTTGGTGACAACTATACACTATGAACTTGTAACCCTAATTAAATTGATCAGTCTCCACTTATCAAAATGGGCTACCAACTGTGAACAACTCCACACTATCTGGAGGGCAGAAGGGCGAGAACTCCACACCCAGACTCAAGTTTTAGGTGTAGACTGGAACACCGCAGGTGACTACTTCTGTATCGATCATAGCGAAATCATCAGAAGGTCGTCAGAAGAGACAGCCACCAAACGACTTCTTTTACAATGTACGGCTAAATTCTATGACCCACTCGGACTGTTTTCCCCTGTTTCTCTTGTTGGGAAATTGCTATTCCAGGACACATGGTGCCGAGGAATTGGCTGGGATGAACTTATGCCCTGGGACTTAGGAGCACGATGGCGCACTTGGATATCTAGCTTACCTTCATTGTCACATATACGTGTCCCTAGATGGATAGCTACAGCTCATGGAAGAGACTCTCAGCTGCACGTATTCTGTGACGCCTCGGAAAAGGCATATGGAGCAGCTTTGTACATTCGTACTGTCTTAGATGATGACGTCGTAACCCATTTAGTCTGTAGCAAGAACAGACTTTCTCCTATTAAGAAGGTGACATTGCCTCGACTCGAACTTTTAGCGGCAGTAGTTGGGACCAGACTATTGTGTTATTTTTGCCGCGCAACAGACTTTAAAATTGCCCATGCGATATTGTGGACGGATTCTACAATAACACTAAGTTGGATTCGCTGTGATCCTAACAGATGGAAGACCTTCGTTTGTAATCGGGTAACTGAGATACAAACACACACGACTCCCACGCAATGGAAACACTGCCCAGGACGAGACAATCCTGTTGACCACCTCTCACGTGGACGCCTCGGCTACCAAATGAATTCTCTGGATATTTGGTGGCATGGGCCGCCCTGGCTTACACGCCCTCCTGAATGCTGGCCAAACGATACTCCAACGATGGTACGACTTCCTCCAGAAGAAAAGGGAAGAAAACGTAGAGCCAAGTTTTGTCGATATCTACGCCAACCAGCCTTTTGAACTTACTTAAATTCAGCTCATACTGGAAGCTTATTCGTATCACAGCATGGACTCTCCGCTTCCTACACAACATTCGTCAGAAGAATAAATCTTCAGGAGAACTTACAGCCACCGAATTATCAGCTGCCAAAATGTATTGGATTCGAGTGGGCCAGAGAGATCCCTTCCCCAGCGAATTACATGCACTTCAGAATAACTTACCATTGCCAAAAGAGTCAAAAATCGCACGATACAATCCTTTCTTAGAAGATGGACTGATACGTCTGGGAGGTCGACTGCAGTGTACTAGCCTAAATAGGGAACAAAAACATCCTGTACTCCTTGACGGTTCCCACCACTTCACGCAATTGGTTATTCGAGAGACACACATCCACCTTCATCACTTTGGTGTTCGTTCTATACTATCCGAACTGCGAACCGAATTTTGGATCCTTAGAGCTCGTCAGGCCATCAAAAGAATCCTATACTCATGCCTCGCATGCAAGATCTTGAAGAATCCACGAGGGCAACAGATCGAAGCACCGCTGCCACCTGAACGAGTTTCACCTGCCAAACCATTTGCTGTAACCGGAATAGACTTTGCTGGCCCACTATTCATCAAAGTGGGGAAGGAAATGCACAAGTCATATATCACTCTTTTCACATGTGCTATCACACGAGCTGTACACCTCGAACTCCGTACAGACTTGTCAACGGGCAAGTTTCTTATGGCACTTCAGCGATTCGTCGGAAGACGCGGACTACCCCACACGATATATACAGATAACGCGAAAACATTCAACGCCACGAATATGGAACTAGCCCAACTTTGGAAGGCATTAACCACCACAAAAACTTATCAGTTCCTCGCCCACCACGGTATTACTTGGAAATTTATTGTCTCCCGGGCGGCTTGGTGGGGAGGATGGTGGGAAAGAATGGTGGACACTATAAAGCGTTGCCTACGGAAGGTATTGGGACTCGCAAAGCTCACTGAGGAAAAACTAAACACCACCATGATCAGTATTGAAGCTGCGGTGAACTCCAGGTCCATCACACCAGGAGATGATTGTGATGCACTCACACCTTCCCATTTTCTGACGGGAGAAAAACTTACGACTATTCCGACGGGACCAGAGCCTTCAGCGAACACGAATTTAACAAAGGAATTCCGACTGAGGCAGCAACTCTGTGACAGTTTTTGGAACCGTTGGGTTAAAGAATACCTATTGGAGCTCCGGAACTACCATTAAGTTAAACGCCCATCGGGACGAGTCATCCCCTTTCGCCCTGGCGACATCGTGCTGATCCAAGAGGACCTTCGTCCGCGACATATGTGGCAGAAGGCCAGGATAGAAAAGGTACTACCAGGAAGAGACGGCAGGGTAAGGACGATAATACTCCGGACACCAGAAGGTCACATCATTAGTCGTCCTGTGCGGCTGACCGTACCTTTGGAGGTCGACCAGAGTGGGGAGGATGTCACAGAGTGATGTATTTTGGGCAAGTGAGAGACTGTTTGTTTACTCTTAGGACAATTTATCTTTGACTTGTTGTATTGTATGTTCTGTGACTATGGAATAAAGTGTTGTTGGACTGCTAATCGCTGCTCTACTGTGATTCACGACAAAGGTTATGATAAACGGCAAATAAAATTAGTCACTGTCCAGAATAAATGTGGTAGACATGACACAGGGACTTCGTCAGTAATTATTTACGCTGTCCAGAGAATTTTTTATTATTTCTCTTCCTGTTTTGGGCAAGCAGAACAGTTAATTCACTGTCTTTGTCCCTACTTCAGCTACTTGTAGACCCTTCGCCCTAGGAGCTCGTAACAGTGGAGGCCTGCTTATGGTCTCCTCCTAGCATTAGCAGAGCAGCCCAACCATTCGTAAGTGATCGATCAGTCTGGCAGCTGGAAAGCCTCCACCCACGCAGTCCCAAGGACTTTGGTTGGCTCAGCCATTCTGGTCGCCTACTTAGAGGCGCTACCTAGCATCAAACTGAGGATTAGTATCGGAGCTCAGCGGGTGTTCAATACTGTATATACTAACGTGTTTTCAAAAGAAAAGGTCCGACGTGACATTTATGGTTATTAGATTTATTATGCGTTGCTTTAATTAGATCTTATGAGCAGGTGTACACAAATCATCGTAATGCTGTTAGACTGTTAGGCATTAAAGTTACAACATCAGGAAAGATAGCGAACAACGAAACTTTTTGTTGTTGTTTGTGTACAGTATACACTGTCCATTCAGATCACATGTCAAAAGCCTGAGTAATCACCTTTCGCAGCGCATACCGCTGCGAGAAAGAGAGTCCTTGAGGTTCTGAAAGGTACGAATAGGAATATCGAGTCATGCCAACGCCAGTACCGTGCCCGGCTCCGCTAGGTTCCTCAGTTGAAGATCCATAGTGGTCTCATAGGTTCTCGACTGGATTTAAATCCAGGGAGGTTGGTAGCCACTGGAGTACGGGAAACTCATCCTGGTGCTTTCCGAACCGTGCAGACGTTGCATTGTCCTGCTGATAGATGCCATCGTGCTCAGGAAAAGCAGACTGCATGTTGGGGTGGACATGGTCCCCAAAACAGATATATTCTTGTGTTGATCCACTGTGTCTTACAGGATGACGAGGTTCACCAAAGGAATGCCACGAAAATATTTCTCAGACTATATCCCTCCCTCCTCCGGTCTGGATCCTTCCAACTACCCAACGGTCATCATGCAGCATAGAACGTGATTCGTCTCAAAAGACCACTTGTCGCCACTCAGTGGACGTCCAGTTGCTGTATTGGCGTACAGATTCAAGGCTTCGTTGCTGCTGAACAACAGACAACATGGCTGCTTGAACAAGGTGCCTGCTGAGAAAGCCCATGTGCAGCAGTGTTCGCTAAACGGTCGTCGAGGAGGCCATACTGGTGACCCCTTCGTTCATCTGGACAGTTGGGCAGTTAGTTGCTCAGCAGTTGCACGTCTGTTCACCCGTACACACCGCAACAGCCGTCGTTCGCACCTGTCATCTAAGGCCGATGGTGCACCATAATTGCCTCGGCGCCAGTTTTGGATAGCACCATTTTGCCAAGCACGATATATTTTAGTCACAGCATCTCGCAAACAATTTACAGACTTAGTAATTTCGAAAATGTTTCCACTCTTGGTCCGAAAGCGAGTGATCACGCCAAGTCGACCCGCTTCCACAATACAACGACAACTGCACTGTTTCCCGACGCTTTATATGCGAGGTTTGTTTTTTAAGTAAGGGCCGTTTTTATTTTAAAAAAAAGACACAAATACTTTTGTAAAAAAAACTTATATTTTCTGATTCTACACACTTTTATCTATTTTTCTACGTAGTTGCCTTGTTTATTTAAGCACTTGTCATACCGTACAACTAAGTTTTTAATTCCCTCTTCAAAGAATTCGGCCGCCTGCTCCGACAGCCAAGAGTTCACGGCTGCTTTCACTTCATCGTCGTCATTGAAGCGCTGCCCGCCAAGATGGTGTTTCAGGTACCGGAAAAGGTGAAAATCGCTAGGAGCAAGGTCGAGGCTGTATGGTGCATGGTCCAAAACTTCCCGGCCAATAGAATCAATCAAATCCCGAGTCTTTTAAGAGGTGTGAGGCCTAGCGTTATCGTGCAGGAACAAAACTCCTTTTGTCAGCATGCCGCGCCTTTTGTTTTGAATTGCTCTGCGGAGCTTCTTTAGAGTTGCACAGTAGGCATCTGAGTTGATTGTCGTTCCTCGTGGCATAAAGTCCACTAGCAAAACACCGCGCCGGTCCCAGACCACAGTTGCCATAATCTTGCGCTTTGACAGCGTCTGTTTGGCTTTGACCTTGACGGGTGAGGTTGTGTGTCGCCATTCCATCGATTGTCGCTTGCTTTCGGGAGTGATATGGGATACCCATGTTTCATCTCCAGTGACAATTTGACTCAACATGTCATTCCCTTCTTCCTCGTAACGAATCAAAAAGTCCAATGAAGTGGCAAATCTCTTCCCTTTGTGGTCCTCTGTGAGGAGTCTGGGTACCCACCGAGAACACAGTTTCTTAAAGTTTAGGTTTTCAGACACAATTTTGTACAAAACCGATCTTGAAACTTGTGGAAATTCCAAAGAAAGAGTGGAAATTGTGAATCTTCTGTCCTCACGAATCTTTGTTTCGACTGCAGCCACCAAATCATCAGTGATCACAGAGGGCCGGTCTGAGCGTTCTTCGTCATGGACGTTTTGACGGCCATTTTTAAAATCTCTAACCCATCGACGCACTTTACCTTCACTCATGCATTCAAGCCATAAACTTCTGTTAACTGACGATGAATTTCTGCAGCTGATAGGCTTCTCGCGGTCAAAAAACGTATCACTGACCGTATCTCACACGCGGCGGGCGATTCAATAATCGTAAACATTATAAAGTAGCACAGCAATGCGTGCACGTCAGCGACAGAGCTGCAACTTGCATCAGTGTGAACGGGAAGGATGCCGGTAAGTGGCGCGGTGGCTTGTTGCGGCGTCCGCGCGAACTACGGGACTATACGCGCGAACGGCCCTTACTTAAAAAATAACCCTCGTACATTCAATTGTTACTGCTGCACCTGCAGTTTGTGTGTGGTTATTGCATGTTGACATCGAACATAGGCGCTGGTCACATTAATGTGATTGGACCGAGTAGTAGGAAGAATACATGATTAAATTTGTATGTGGTTTGGGGTATGCAAGTAGCTACATTTAACATACAGATTATACAGATCTCGCGTCTCTGACTGCAAGGACGGCTCCACTGTGCCTTAGCTACGAGTTGAAGTGAACTTGGACGACAATCATTACATGCCGCTTTAGCTCTATGTCAGAGTTCACCGATCGTAGTGGTTCATGAGTCGTAGCCAGTTTCTCGGCAAACCATGTTCTGGTTTGGACAGCGTGATTACCACGACAACAATCGAAAAACCTCTATATCTACGAGGGTCACTCCAAAAGAAATGCAAACTATTTTTTTAAATCCATCTTTTATTCTACATGTTTGAAAGTTCTACAGTGTATAGATACATCCTTTAGGAACAGTATTTTCATTTCTCCACATAATTTCCATCCCTTTCAACTGCCTTACGCCATCTTGGAACCAACGCCTGTATAACCGCACGGTAAAATTCTGGACCAACCTGTTGGAGCCACTGTTTGGCAGCGAGCACAAGGGAGTCATCATCTTCAAACCTTGTTCCACGAAGAGAGTCTTTCAGTTTTCCAAAGAGATGATAGTCACATGGAGCCAGGTCAGGACTGTAAGGTGGGTGTCTCAGTGTTGTCCATCCGAGTTTTGTGATCGCTTCCATGGTTTTTTGACTGACATGTGGCCGTGCATTGTCGTGCAACAGCAAAACATCCTGCTTTTGCCGATGTGGTCCAACACTACTCAGTCGAGCTTGAAATTTCTTCAGTGTCGTCACATATGCATCAGAATTTGTGGTGGTTCCACTTGGCATGATGTCCACAACCAACACCGTAGCCATAACTTTTCCAGCAGAAGGTGTGGTTTTGAATTTTTTTTCTTGGGTGAATTTGCATGATGCCACTCCACAGATTGCCTCTTCATCTCTGGTGAAAAATGATGGAGCCATGTTTCATCACCTGTCACAATTCTTCCAAGAAATTCATCTCCACCATTCTCGCACTGTTCCAGAAGTTCGCTGCTTACCATTTTTCTTGTTTCTTTGTGAGCCACTGTCAACATCCTGGGAACCCACCTGGCACAAACCTTTTGTAACGCCAACACTTTCAGTATTCTGCAAACACTTCCTTCCCCTATCCCATCCTAGCGTGAAAATTCGTTCATTGTGATGCGTCTGTCAGCAGTCACCAATTCGTTAACTCTCTGCACATTGTCTGGAGTGCGTGCAGTACGAGACCTGCCGCTGTGAGGACAATCCTCAATATTGCCGTGCCCACTTTCACCACGTAACCTGCTTGCCCACCGACTAACTGTACTGCGATCGACAGTAGCATCTCCATACACCTTTTTCAATCTCTTGTGGATGTTTCCCACTGCCTCGTTTTCACTGCACAGGAATTCTATGACAGCACGTTGCTTCTGACGAACGTCAAGCGTAGCAGCCATCTTGAAGACATGCTGTGACAGCGCCACTCACGGGAACAGGTTGAACTACGTTTGAAAACAAGCGGGAAGGATGTATCAACACACTGTAAGACTTTCGCACATGCAGAATGAAAACTGTATTTTTACAAAAATAGTGTGCATTTCTTTTGGAGTGACTCTCGTATGTAGGCCAGATTAGGACATGCAACGTCCTACGTTATTGAAAGATAACGCCAGGGAGACTGCGAAGCAAGACAAGCACCGCCCCTAGCAAGTCAGAGATGTGACAGCCGTTGTGCAAGTCACTGTCAATGTGAGCGAGACGCGATCGTGTTGTGTACGCAATCTCATTGCATACCTTCACTCCAAGTACTGGATAGTCCACATATAGGTGCATCCATCATGGTGCAGTATACAGGACCACGATCCGCTTGAAAAGAAGACGTGATACCTCTCCTGTGTCGAGTGTTGTCCTTGGGCGCACCATTTTTTGCACGTTGTCTAAGCTGCCACGTCAAGGGAAACCGAAACGGTGGTCGCTGTGCTGAGAGTCCATGGTGTTCCAGACGTCGTCGCACTCTCCGTGAGGATGCTAGCCTGTCTGCAAAGAAACGCATTTCCCCACTCAATGTCAGTGACGTGGGTATACTATCCAGCATGGCCGAGTGAATACTGTACCTGTCACCTTGGACGCTAGGCGTGTGGGGCGCTAGCCTTACCGAACAACCAACATTCAAATGCTACTCCCTAATGAGGAACCTGCTACAGAATCTTTCCTTACACACAGAATACTACCTGTTTTGTACTATTTGTGCTGAAGTGCTAATCATTTGCACATCCAGTCATGTAGTACAGGCCATGTCAATTAGACGTATGTTGCGTGCGACTTTAGTGGTGCTGCAATCTTAACGGACAGCCATTCATTCATTATAATCACCTAGGGGTGCAGTGCTTCAGGTGAAATGTTTACTGGGATGAATAAAACTATATCTATTCAAGAAAATTCTGTCTCAGTACCTGAGGTTGTTGATGCATGTCTTGGTAGTAAACATTTTAATTCTTCCTGGAAAAAAAAATTCCTGAAGATCATTTTGCCAGCAAGCAAGATATATACAGGGCGGACAAAATAAAACTAGCGTGGAAAATATTTCATGCGCCTGAGGACAGGCAACCTGATGGATGCCGTTTTTGTTTTCTTTATATACCGTGGGTTGACGGCACAGGTTAGTGACTTGAATCCTGGAAGGCATCGATTAAATATGCAAAGGAACCCTACAAATTAATGAATGGGGAAACATATGACTATTAAATGAGATGTGAATTACAATTATTTGATTTATTCCAATAAAGTAATCGTTAAACTAGTTGCAACCTGTGGCAATAATAATCTAATAAAGCCTTGGCATATCAGACACAGGGGTTCAGGAGAATAGATGCTAACAATTGCTTAACTAAACTAATTACAATTGCAAGGTGTCCAGTTAGTGTTGTAATGTTGATTGAAAGCAGATAGTACTACAGAAGCGAATAAGTCACACCTGTGGTCAGAATTGAAAGCAGTTGTTCATGGCGCTAAAATGTAAATCTTCAGAGTGAAACCTGAAGTAATCGGATTACTTAAAATCAAATTTAACGACTGCACACATAATTTCACAGTTGTGCCTCGATCTCACGATAATACTGCAGGTGGTGAATGCAGTGTCTGCGGAATCGATCATTGATGGAACCTACGATCCTCGTCAGCTGCTGGGTTGAGATTAGCCCAAAAATTTTTGAGTCCCAGTGCATCAATTCAGGTGGCTTGGCAGCCGGTGCCAACATGTAAGTCCAGTGGCAGTCTCTTCCAAAAATGGAGTTGAAGACTGAAGATGAAGTTGAGGTCTGATTTCTGATAGAGTGTTAATTAAAGGAAACTCCATATTGCCACATCTTGCTTCTCTCATTGACTTTTGATCTGCTTATCTCTGGATCTTCCAAGCGCCAACTAATCGAATTGTTTCATACAAAACACTAAACCAATAACTCGTGTCCCACAATCCTTTATACAAAAAAATTGCATCACTCTCTGTCTTTTTTTTTACCAATAGGGAGCCCTATGTCGTCATTATCCGGTGTCTCTAACCTACAGTATATTTACATGAGCCAATGGCGGTGAGCTTTACATTGCATATTCATTTGTTTTTTGGAGAGTCAAAATGTTCGGTGGTGTCTCAAGTTTTCAAAGCCCCAGGACTTCAGGTCCCCTAACCATCTTCAAGATATTTATCTCTGGCTTTCAGTGTTTCCTGGGGAAACGTCCAGCTTTCTACATTATGAGTAAAATGTCACTTTCTGCTAAAAAGTGTGACCTTCCTTACTCCATTTCCAGGTCATAAATGTTTTCGTTAGGAGTTCGCTCCGCTGAAGATGTTATCTTGTTTCTACACAAATCGTGACATCCTGTGGCTGCGCTCCAAGGCAACAGCGGTTGCCCAGGGGGCCACTGACACTCAGCCAACGCCTGCTGCCTTCCAGGAACTGGCACTGACATGAGAGGTGGATGACTTTGCTACTTCAGGCGATCCGTGTGCTTCTTCACAGTTTGTTTGCTTTCAACTTTTTCCCTATTCTACAGGGCAAGCAAATACTAATTAAGAGTGAAAGAACAGTAAGTCCACGTAAGTGTTTACTGGCCAATCACTAGTATCACTGTTTACCATATTCTTCAGTATCAGTTACGTATTCTGATCAAATGGGATTCCCCTTATGAATTTGCATAAGATACGACACTAGTTCCAGAAAAATGGTCCCATAACAAACGTAATTTACATCACGTGCCTTGGATTACAGGTGTGACGATCTTTAAACTCAGTTAGGTACATTTGGTAAAATATGACAGTCTTGGTTTTAAACCGTTTAATACCAGGAACCATTGGTATAATTGGTTAGACTGGCAATTTCAATGCGCATAATGAAAAATATGTATAAAAATAAAAAATACTACAATGGATATTTTATTTCCTAGATGCGGTCCATAGCCCAAAATATAGAAACACATTATTATTCGATATTTGACTCTAAACTGTGTGTAAACCGCACTTGAAATTTTAGGAACAGAAAATAAATTATAGGAAAAAGTTGTAAAACATCTCCTTCATGTAGGCCACTGTACATGACAGCAAAATATAAAGAAATAATTTTCTCTGAAAAACTACGACAACAAAGAAATTAACATTTAAATTAGATTCGCTTACACAATGATCAGAATGTTTCGATACCTGTGTGTCACTCATTTACCTGAGATACTATTTTATATAAGCCAGCTTTTCAAATGTTCTTGGAAAGAGTCTGTTCCATAATGGAGTGTGAATTTGCCCATGAGACGTCCAATAACAATCACTTGCGGCGGAGGTATGTGATACATTTAAAATTTTAGAAGCAAGTGAAACTATAGATTGTCCCATAATAACTCTGCTGTCATTTCCCAAACACGCACTCACTGTCGCAATGAAGTCTAGCGCCTGTGTTTGGTCTCCTGACTGAGAGTTTCCCTTTAAAATGGAGATCCAACATATTTGCCACAGCAAAAACAGCTTTGTAAGGTGGCATGGTCTCCTGACCTTCATTTCTTACATATCCCGACCTCACCATCGTATTCTGCGTGTCAAGTCCTTTCATTCGAGCCCAAACTTGATAGGGTAGATTCAATTTTACATATTTCCATTTATGCAAATCTAATAAATAAATCGCAAGTGCGCACCGAGATTAAAAAGTTGAGGCTGACGTACACAAACATTCAAGACACTATGGCCTCAGGAGTTTTTGTTAGGCGGAGGCAACTAGCCCACTGGAACGTCCGTAGCAGGATGAGTTAGCACACAGCTGCACCGGCCGGCCGACCACACGTGACCCAAAACAGTTTTTGCCAGAGAAAAGGGATGGTGGCCGGCGTGTTCACCTTAAAAGCAAAACCAGATGTATTGTTTGGGAGAGCCACAGCATACGCATTTTTTGACGGACCTAGTGTGTAGTTTCAGAGTTCTCACAAGTGGACTGTAAACGCCAAACGCAGATGCTATATATTTCTGGATTAGTCGGCTTAGCCACTCTCCCATTTGTAAGAGTAACGCTGATTGGTGGACTATTTCTGATGCAATGAGCCGGAGGAGTGAGGGAAAGACATCAGATAATATACCCTTTCACTTTTTGCGTAGAGGGAAGTCGTTCCGGTGACGCTCTTGTAGCGGGAACACGTAGTGGGAGCGAGTGCGCTCGTGCGTGTACACAGAGAGCGAGGAACAAAGCCTCTACTCACTACTGCACTGAGAGAGCAGCTCTGTTGCTAGTGAATCGGAGTGATACTCTATCGAGTCGCTCGCAATTAAACGTTTGTTCACTGTGTTGGCCGTGACACTTAATGTGCAGTGTGAACACAGACAGAGTATTAGTTAGCGCCTGCGAGCAAACATTGAGTGTCATTGCGGTGGACTGGTTATCTGACCGGTGTACCAAGCCAACAGTTAGACTAGGGGCAAATAAGAGTCCTTGACTTCATCAAGGCATAGTGAAAGTTCGATTGGCAAAGGGCAATCCAGATAGAAAGAGATAGTTTTTTTTATTTTTCAGTGGCGAACGATGCAGGCAGCAGTCGTCGCAGCTCATGGTATTGTGCACTACAGCGTAAGCTAGCCCCATCTTTCCTCCATTAGAAATAACATACTTCATTCATATCACCCCATTACATTTCTCACGCGAAAAAGTCAGTCGTTAATTTTTCAAGTTGAGCAGGCGCAGCTCTCAGCCATTCTGCCTAGTAAATAACATTCTCAAAGAAAAGGGATAAAAGAGCTTTCCCACACTTTGTATACAAATGTCATTAACAAGATTCCTATCCATAAAAGGTAAACTCCCATTCTGAAAAGAACCCGGAAATTTGTGTATCAGTTTATAAATAAAAGTTGCACTTGATTTTCTTAAATTTTGCAATAAATAATATTTTCTGTTTGTTTAAAGTGTTTCTTACACTAACTAGCAATACTCCAGTACACAAGTATCCCACTAGTTACGTAAGAAAATAGAATATTCTTGTGTCTTTTCCTTACAGTGGACGACTCCAGAAGATATTTATTGCTGAAAGCTTTTCAGGCATTTCTTTTTGGTACGTTAGGAGCGTCTGTCTGACTTCTGTAGTAGTGTGGAGTGCAAATTGCTTCTTGCAGGAGCCAAAGGGTACTTGTCTGGTCAATCCGTTGTGCAACTCGTCATCATAACACATACGCCGATAGCTTGCTACTTTCTTTTAGAGTCTAGATTTTAATAAAAAATGGCAAGGAACTGTTACAACACAGGAGAAGTTGTGAGATAAATGACAATAGTTTCATTCAATCTTAACATAACAAGATAAAAAAAATGATTAAAGAAACGTCACACAAACATCTTTATTTGACAAATGCTTTCACTAACATGGGGTCTATGGTGGACAAAGTGATCAGCTGGGGATCGACACACGACACTAACCAGAACACTAATCGTTCTATCTGACTTCGTACGTGAATCCAGAGTATGGCACAACAACTAACCCACAATCAAGCATCTGTACTCTACCATTCCAAAAAGAAAAATATGGTTCGAAACAACTGGTTGCCGAGAAACATATATTGTAGCCCTACGCCTTAGCAGCGAATATTTTACCCTCCTGCTGGTCAGGGCGGCACACCATGATGCGTTTGGCGACTGAAGTCATGGACAGCCACAATCTGTTATTAAAGGCTTGTGCCAGAAAAATGCAAGTACTCGGTCTCACATTCGATTAATTCAGAACACAGTATGTTCCTACGAACCTCTGAAACCCCGGTGGATTCCAGTGTGCAGGTGGACCCATTTGCAGGTCTGCCAAACCAATTTGATTCCGTGCCATGACTATGCATGACGGAATATGTCAAATGTTTAGACGGCCGACTCAAGACAAACAAGTACACCCATGTATCACTCGTTGTGTGCGTGATGCTGAAAGCAGTACCTCCGACGGTTCAAAAGGTTACTAGCACAGGTTCTAAGTGGTACACTAGCAAGGGACACAAGTGTCACTGTTTAGGCAGAGACCTGCAGTTCCTTACTAGCTAAGCGCCAGTACAAGAGTGACTACTTCTCTTACTCCTCAACTTAGTAGCAAAAGCCCATTTACATCTTAGACTTCCCCCACTTTAGCACAATCACGAGGTGGAGCATGGCATTCGAGGCTTGGAGAGCGCCCCTTGCTCTGCATACACTGATTTGACCAATCAGAGACTTTAAAGTTAATTTGGAGAAAAGGAAAAATGATTCAGCTTTGAGACCTTTTTCCCGCGCGTTTACATGTCTTTTGCTAACAGTATCACCAGGATGGAACCACACCCCTCCATAAAAAGCTTGTTATCTCCCGTTGGATCCATTTCAAAGATTCCAATAAACTGCCATACACTTGCTAAAAGCCTTGAACTTTCATAAATATGTTTTGTTACAGAGTCTGGCCATCAGGGCGCCAGTGACCTGTCCCACGGAAATTCACAGAATGCTCACAGTTGTTTTATCGGCTTACTGGCTAAGAAGAGCCCATCCTCTGCTTTATTGCCAGTCAACAATGGACTGGCCATTGCAGCAGCGACAATGTGACAAGAACGCACCCGTGGGGACAAGCGCACCCGCGGGGACAAGCGCACCCGCGGGGACAAGCGCACCCGCGGGGACAAGCGCACCCGCGGGGAAATCCGCACCCGCGGGGAAATCCGCGGGGAAATCCGCACCCGCGGGGAAAAACCGCACCCGCGGGGGAAAACCGCACCCGCGGGGGAAAACCGCACCCGCGGGGGAAAACCGCACCCGTGGGGAAAACCGCACCTGTGGGGAAAACCGCACCTGTGGGGAAAACCGCACGTGGGAAAAACCGCACATGTGGGAAAAACCGCACATGTGGGAAAAACGAAAATATGGGAGAAGAGAAATTTGTGGCACAACTTGACAATAGGAAAGAATCGGTTGGTAGGACATAATCTGAAGCATCAAGGGTACACGAAATATGGAACAAATGCAAGTATGGTGAAACGTCCCCTTAGAACAATTGTACATGACTGTGCTTAAACTGACACACAATATTTTTAGCGCAACGCAATCTGACTTTCAAAAATCCCTAAAGAAGAATGGCCCTGACTAACATTAACCTATACGTTTCACAAATCACTTACCTCACCAAAATTCTTCGTTACTCGAACTACTGCAATACAGCGAGCGCCACTACTGCCAGCTAAATAAAAGATTCAAACTACGGAAGGCACTAACTACTGATAGGCATAGTTAGCAATGTGAAAGACTTTAATAGACAACAAACAATGTTTTTACCTCAATAGTGTTCATAAGTCATAATGTATATAGCAGTTCATGATATCCAGTATTGCAAATTTCAAAACCGCCATCTCTCTCCTCACATCCACCACTGCTGGCGGCTCAGCTCCAACTGCGCAACTCTACGTGCTGTTCACATCCAGCTGCCCAACACTACAATGGCGAATATTACAACAATGCCACCCAGCCACAGACTGCACACAGCGTAGCCAGTGATTTTCAAACAGATCACTATGTAACGTTGCCAATAAGAAAACATAAACAGCCTACTTACATTGAGAAAAACGCAAATATGGGAAAAACGCAAATATGGGAAAAACGCAAATATGGGAAAAGACAAAGTTGTGAATCAACTTGACAAGAGGAAAGAATCGGTTGTAGGACATAGTCTGAAGCATCAAGGGTTCACGAAATATGGGAAAAATTTAAATATGGGAAAATGGTAAATATGGGAAAATGGTAAATATGGGAAAATGGTAAATATGGGAAAATGGTAAATATGGGAAAATGGTAAATATGGGAAAATGGTAAATATGGGAAAATGGTAAATATGGGAAAATGGTAAATATGGGAAAATGGTAAATATGGGAAAATGGTAAATATGAGAAAATGGTAAATATGAGAAAATGGTAAATATGGGAAAATGGTAAATATGGGAAAATGGTAAATATGGGAAAATGGTAAATACGGGAAAATGGTAAATACGGGAAAATGGTAAATACGGGAAAATGGTAAATACGGGAAAATGGTAAATACGGGAAAATGGTAAATACGGGAAAATGGTAAATACGGGAAAATGGTAAATACGGGAAAATGGTAAATACGGAAAAATTTTAAATACGGAAAAATTTTAAATACGGAAAAATTTTAAATACGGAATAATTTTAAATACGGGAAAATTTTAAATACGGGAAAATTTTAAATACGGGAAAATTTTAAATATGTGAAAATTTTAAATACGGGAAAATTGTAAATATGGGAAAATTGTAAATACGGGAAACATTTAAAGACAGAAAGAGGAGGAGGAGGAGGAGAAGATCAGTGTTTACCGTCCAATTGACAACGAGGTAATTAGAGACGGAGCACAAGCTCGGGTTAGGGAAGGATGGGGAACGAAATCGGCCGCGCCCTTTCAAAGGATCCATCCCGGCATTTGCCTAAAGCAATTTAGGGAAATCCTGGAAAACCTAAGTCAGGATGGCCGGAGACGGGATTGAAACGTCGTCCTCCCGAATGCGAGTCCAGTGTGCTAACCACTGCGCCACATCGCTCGGTTTTAAATACGGGAAAAATTTTACATAGGTGACAAGCGCAAATAGGTGACAGGCGCAAATAGGTGACAGGCGCAAATAGGTGACAGGCGCAAATAGGTGACAGGCGCAAATAGGTGACAGGCGCAAATAGGTGACAGGCGCAAATAGGTGACAGGCGCAAATAGGTGACAAGGGCGGCTACGGGGGAAAAGCGCGGCTAAGGGGGAAAAGCGCGGCTACGGGGGAAAAGCGCGGCTACGGGGGAAAAGCGCGGCTACGGGAGAAAAGCGCGGCTACGGGAAAAAGCGCGGCTACGGGAAAAAGCGCGGCTACGGGGAAAAGCGCGGCTACGGGAAAAAGCGCGGCTACGGGAAAAAGCGCGGCTACGGGAGAAAGCGCGGCTACGGGAAAAAGCGCGGCTACGGGGAAAAGCGCGGCTACGGGGAAAAGCGCGGCTACGGGGAAAAGCGCGGCTACGGGGAAAAGCGCGGCTACGGGGAAAAGCGCGGCTACGGGGAAAAGCGCGGCTACGGGGGAATACGCGGCTACGGGGGAATACGCAGATATGGGAAAACGCTGATGTGGGAAAAACGCAGATATGGGAAAAACGCAGATATGGGAAAAACGCAGAAATGAGAAAAACTAAGAAATGGGAAAAACGAAGAAATGGGAAAAACGAAGAAATGAGAAAAACGAAGAAATAGGAAAAACGAAGAAATGGGAAAAACGAAGAAATGGGAAAAACGAAGAAATGGGAAAAACGAAGAAATGGGAAAAACGAAGAAATGGGAAAAACGAAGAAATGGGAAAAACGCAAATCCGGGAATAACGCAGATGCGGGAATAATGCAGATGCGGGAATAACGCAAATGCGGGAATAACGCAGATGCGGGAATGATGCAGATGCGGGAATAACGCAGATGCGGGAATAACGCAAATATGGGAATAATGCAAATATGGGAATAACGCAAATATGGGAATAACGCAAATATGGGAATAACGCAAATATGGGAATAACGCAAATATGGGAATAACGCAAAAATGGGAATAATGCAAAGATGGGAATAACGCAAAGGTGGGAATAACACAAACATGGGAGTAGAGAAATTTGTGGAGCAACTTGACAAAAGGAAAGAATCGACTGGAAAACATAGTCTGAAGCATCAACGTATCACAAAGTATGGGAAAAACGCAAATATGGGAAACACGCAAATATGGGAAACACGCAAATATGGGAAACACGCAAATATGGGAACGACGCAAATATGGGAACGACGCAAATATGGGAACGACGCAAATATGGGAAAGATGCAAAAATGGGAAAGATGCAAATATGGGAGTAGAGAAATTAAAGGCGCAACTTGACTAGTGGAAAGAATCGATTGGAAAGACATAGTCTGAAGCACCACAGTATGACAAAGTATGGGGAAAACGCACATTCAGGACAAACGCACATTCGGGACAAACGCAGACACGGGACAAACCGCAGACACGGGACAAACCGCAGACACGGGAGAAACCGCAGACGCGGGAGGAACCGCAGACGCGGGAGGAACCGCAGACGCGGGAGGAACCGCAGACGCGGGAGGAACCGCAGACGCGGGAGGAACCGCAGACGCGGGAGGAACCGCAGACGCGGGAGGAACCGCAGACGCGGGAGGAACCGCAGACGCGGGAGGAACCGCAGACGCGGGAGGAACCGCAGACGCGGGGAAAACCCAGACGCGGGGAATACGCAGACGCGGGGAATACGCAGACGCGGGGAATACGCAGACGCGGGGAAAACGCAGACGCGGGGAAAACGCAGACGTGGGAAAAACGCAGACGCGGGGAAAACGCAGACGCGGGGAAAACGCAGACGCGGGGAAAACGCATACACGGGGAAAACGCAGACACGGGGAAAACGCAGACACGGGGAAAACGCAGACACGGGGAAAACGCAGACACGGGGAAAACGCAGACACAGGGAAAACGCAGACACGGGGAAAACGCAGACACGGGGAAAACGCAGACACGGGGAAAACGCAGACACGGGGAAAATGCAGACACGGGGAAAACGCAGACACGGGGAAAACGCAGACACGGGGAAAACGCAGACACGGGGAAAACGCAGACACGGGGAAAACGCAGACATGGGGAAAACGCAGACACGGGGAAAACGCAGACACGGGGAAAACGCAGACACGGGGAAAACGCAGACACGGGAGAAACGCAGACACGGGAGAAACGCAGATACAGGAGAAACGCAGATACAGGAGAAACGCAGATACAGGAGAAACGCAAATATGGGCGTAGAGAAATTTGTGGTGCAACTTGACAAAAGGGAAGAATCAATTGGAAAGACATAGTCTGAAGCATCACGGTATGACAAAGTATGGGAAAAACGCAGGTACAGGAATAACGCAGGTACGGGAATAACGCAGGTACGGGAATAACGCAGGTACGGGAATAACGAAGGTACGGGAATAACGCAGGTACGGGAATAACGAAGGTACGGGAATAACGCAGGTACGGGAAAAACGCAGGTACGGGAATAACGAAGGTACGGGAATAACGCAGGTACGGGAATAAAGCAGGTACGGGAATAAAGCAGGTACGGGAATAAAGCAGGTACGGGGAACAACGCAGGTACGGGAACAACGCAGTACGGGAACAACGCAGGTACGGGAACAACGCAGCTACGGGAACAACGTAGGTACGGGAACAACGCAGGTACGGGAACAACGCAGGTACGGGAACAACGCAGGTACGGGAACAACGCAGGTACGGGAACAACGCAGGTACAGGAACAACGCAGGTACGCGAACAACGCAGGTACGCGAACAACGCAGGTACGGGATCAACGCAGGTACGGGATCAACGCAGGTACGGGATCAACGCAGGTACGGGATCAACGCAGGTACGGGAACAACGCAGGTACGGGAACAACGCAGGTACGGGAACAACGCAGTACGGGAACAACGCAGTACGGGAACAACGCAGGTACGGGAACAACGCAGGTACGGGAACAACGCAGGTACGGGAACAACGCAGGTACGGGAACAATGCAGGTACGGGAACAACGCAGCTACGGGAACAACGCAGCTACGGGAACAACGCAGCTACGGGAACAACGCAGCTACGGGAACAACGCAGGTACGGGAACAACGCAGCTACGGGAACAACGCAGCTACGGGAACAACGCAGGTACGGGAACAACGCAGGTACGGGAACAACGCGGGTACGGGAACAACGCAGGTACGGGAACAACGCAGGTACGGGAACAACGCAGGTACGGGAACAACGCAGGTACGGGAACAACGCAGGTACGGGAGCAACGCAGGTACGGGAATAACGCAGGTACAGGAATAACGCAGGTACAGGAATAACGCAAATTTGGGAAAAACGCAAATATGGGAAAAACGCAAATATGGGAAAAATGCAAATATGGGAAAAATGCAAATATGGGAAAAATGCAAATATGGGAAAAATGCAAATATGGGAAAAATGCAAATATGGGAAAAATGCAAATATGGGAAAAATGCAAATATGGGAAAAATGCAAATATGGGAGTAGAGAAATTTGTGGCGCAACTTGACAAGAGGAAAGAATCGATTGGAAAGACATAAAGTGAAGCATCACGGTGTCATAAAATACGGGAAAAACGCAGATACGGAAAAAACGCAGATATGGAAAAATCCCAGATACGGGAAAATCGCGAATACGGGAAAATCGCGAATACGGGAAAATCGCGAATACGGGAAAATCGCGAATACGGGAAAATCGCGAATACGGGAAAATCGCGAATACGGGAAAATCGCGAATACGGGAAAATCGCGAATATGGGAAAATCGCGAATATGGGAAAATCGCGAATATGGGAAAAACGCGAAGAATATGGGAAAAACGCGAAGAATATGGGAAAAACGCGAATACGGGAAAAACGCGAATACGGGAAAAACGCGAATACGGGAAAAACGCGAATATTGGAAAAACCCGAATACGGGAAAAAGGCGAATACGGGAAAAAGGCGAATATGGAAAAGGTTGGTTGGTTTGTGGGATGAAAGGGACCAGTCGGCAACGGTCATTGGTCACTTTTTCCAAAAAATTAAAACCACCCAAAGAGAAAAAACGAACAGCAGGAAAGACGTCAGACGACCCGGGACAAAACATACGCCGACAGAGATCAGACAAAACAAATTAAAATCACACAGAGTGTGACGGTGGTTGGCCGACCATAGAGAAAAAAAGGAAAAGCCAACCACTGAGAACACATTAAAAACTCAGTTTAAAATCAGAGGCCAAAATCCGGAATCAACACTAAAAAACAAACACTCAGATTAAATGATAAAAATCCGCTGCCCGAATAAAACGTATAACTAAGCCAGCCATAGCAGGGTCATCAGATAAAAGTGCAGGGCGCGTATCAGGCAGTGCAAATGTCTGCCTGAGCACAGCTAAAAGCGGACAAATTAGTAAAATGTGCACCACCGTCAAAACCACCCTGCAGCGACAGAGAGGCGGGTCCTCACGACGCAATAAATAACTGTGTGTCAGTCGGCTTTGGCCAATGCGGAGCCGACAAAGAACAACTGAATCTCTGCGAGTGGCTCGCATGGATGACTGCCACACACGCGTCGTCGCCTTGAGAGAACGGAGTTTGTTTGGCGTGGGCAGATTGCGCCATTCAGTGTCCCAAAGCGAGAGAATTTTGCGGCGTAAGACTGCCCGCAAATCAGTCTCCGGGAGACCAATGTCGAGGATGGGTTCACCAGTGGCCTGTTTGGCCAGGCGGTCAACAAACATTGCCCGGGTTACCGACATGACCGGGGGTCCACACAAAGACCACAGAACGGCTGCAACGGCCAAGAATATACAGGGACTCATGGATAGCCATCACCAGACGAGAACGAGGGAAACACTGGTCGAGAGCTCGTAAACCGCTCAGGGAATCGCTACAGATAACGAAGGACTCTCCTGAGCAGGAGCGGATGTACTCTAGGGCACGAAAGATGTCAACCAGCTCAGCAGTGTAAGCGCTGCAGCCATCAGGCAAGGAACGTTGTTCGGAATGGTCCCCTAGAGTTAGCGCATACCCGATACGACCAGCAACCATCGAACTGTCTGTGTAAACAATTCCAGAGCCCTGATACGTGGCCAGGATGGAATAAAAGCGGAAGGTCTCTGGAGGGACTGAGTCCTTCGAGCCCTGTGCTAAGTCGAGCCGAAGGCAAGGGCGAGGAACACACTACGGGGGTGTACGCAGAGGTGCCCGGAACGAAGGTGGAACAAGAAAAAACCCAAGCCCGGAGAGAAGCTCCTTGACGCGTACAGCGATTGGACAACCCGACCGGGGCCGACGGTCTGGCAGATGGACGACTGACTGCGGGAACAGGACACGGGAAGTTGGATGCCCGGGCAAGCCAAAAACATGGGCAGCATAAGTAGCCAGCAATTGTTGGCGTCGTAACCACAGTGGAGGGACACCTGCCTCCACTAGTATGCTGTCCACAGGGCTGGTGCGGAAAGCACCAGTGGCAAGGGGTATCCTACTATGGAGGATTGGGTCCAGCACCTGCAACGCAGATGGGGAAGCTGAGCCATAAACCAGGCTCCCATAATCCAGGCGAGACTAGATTAACACCTGGTAGAGCCGGAACAGGGTAGATCGGTCGGCGCCCCAGCAGGTGTGGCTCAAACATCGCAGAGCATTAAGATGCCGCCAACACGCCTGTTTGAACTGCCGGATATGACGCAACCAAGTCAACCGGGCATCGAAAACCACCCCCAAAAACCTGTGTGATTCCACCACTGAAAGAAGTTCGCCGTTAAGAGAAAGGTGCGGCTCCGGGTGGACAGTACGTCGCTGACAGAAATGCATAACGCAGGTCTTGGCTGCCGAATACTGGAACCCATGAGCTACAGCCCAAGACTGCGCCTTGCGGATAGCGCCCTGTAGCTGACGTTCAACAGCTGCAATGCCAGTAGAGCTGTAGTAAAGGCAGAAGTCGTCAGCATACAGGGAAGCGGAGACGGAATTTCCCACGACCGCAGCGAGCCCGTTAATGGCTATTAAAAACAGGCAGTCACTTAAAACAGAACCCTGTGGCACACCGGTCTCCTGGACGTGGGAGGAACTATATGAGGCCGCGACTTGCACGCGGAAGGTACGATACGACAGAAAATTGCGGACAAAACTCGGCAGAGGACCCCGAAGACCCTGTAAGTAGGCTGTTTATGTTTTCTTATTGGCAACGTTACGTAGCGCTCTGTATGAAAATCACTGGCTGTGCTGTGTGCAGCCTGTGGCTAGTTTGCATTGTTGTCTACCATTGTAGTGTTAGGCAGCGGCAGCTGGATGTGAACAGCGCGTAGCGTTGCGCAGTTAGAGGTGAGCCGCCAGCAGTGGTGGATGTGTGGAAGGAAATGGCGGAGTTTTGAAATTACATATATTATGACTTTTGATGATATTAAGGTAAATACAGTGTTTGTTCTCTATTAAAATCTTTCATTTGCTAACTATCCCTATCAGTAGTTAGTGCCTTCAGTAGTTTGAATCTTATTTAGCTGGCAGTAGTGGCGCTCGCTGTATTGCAGTAGTTCCAGTAACGAAGATTTTTGTGAGGTAAGTGATTTGTGAAAGGTATAGGTTAATGTTAGTCAGGGCCATTCTTTTGTAGGGATTTTTGAAAGTCAGATTGCGTTGCGCTAAATAATATTGTGTATCAGGTTAAGCACAGTCGTGTATAAATTGTTCCTAAGGGGACGTTTCAACCCCATCCATGAAGCGTAGAAAGGATGTGATGACGCAGATTGCGTTGCGCTAAAATTATTGTGTGCCAGGTTAAGCACAGTCTTGTACAATTGTTCTAAGTGGACATTTCATATGTAAAATTGTTCAAAGGGGATGTTTCATATGTCGACCCTTAGCCTAGGATACCTCACTGGAATCTTCTGATTTTGTCTTGTAGTTTGTGTATTTAGTGTAGCTTTTGTTTATTGCTATGTAAGTAGGCTGTTTAGGCTTTCTTTATGTAAGTTTGCTGTTTGTGTTTTTTATTGGCAACGTTACATAGCACTCTGTATGAAAATCACTGGCTGTGCTGTGTGCAGTATGTGGCTAGTTTGCATTGTTGTCTGCCATTATTGTCATGAACTGCTATAGCTGGATGCGAACAGCGCGTAGCGCTGGGCAGTTGGAGGTGAGCCGCCAGCAGTGGTGGACGTGGGGAGAGAGATGGCGGAGTTTTGATAATCTGTAAGACTGAATGTCAATTATGAATATTAAGGTAAATACAGTGTTTGTTCTCTATTAAAATCTTTCATTTGCTAACTATCCCTATCAGTAGTTAGTACCTTCAGTAGTTTGAATCTTTTATTTAGCTGGCAGTAGTGGCGCTCGCTGTTTTGCAGTAGCTTGAGTAGCGAAGATTTTTGTGAGGTAAGTGATTTGTAAAAGGTATAGGTTAAAGTTAGTCAGGGCCATTGTTTTGTAGGGGTTATTGAAAGTCAGATTGCGTTGCGCTAAATAATATTGTGTGTCAGGTTAAGCACAGGCTTGTATAAATTGTTCTAAGTGGACATTTCATATGCATAAATTGTTCTAAGGGGACGTTACATGTCCTCTACGAGGACTACAGTGGGTCTGCATCTTTGATGGCCCACCAATACAATTATCTCTACAAGGACTACTGTGGGTCTGCATCTCTGGTGGCCCATCAATACCATACTCTCTACCAGGACTGCAGTGGGTCTGCTCAGTGATGACCTACCTACCAATATTCGTCAGAACTTCGAATGACTCTGCTGTGGGTTTGCTCCATTGTGGCCCATTACCTGTCAGCATTTCAAGAGTCAGCACTGTCTTTCCGTTGGAAGGACAACACTACTTCTTCAAGGCTGCATGGAAATCCACTACTTCTATGTGCAATTTCTTTTACTAATGAGACTTTGTGAAAAACAAAAACTGTAATTACTATTATGATGAACAATCTGGACTGTCTTTATTGACTGTGAAAAAAAATTTTAGCTGTTGACCAACATTGTATCAATAAGTGTGTGCATTTGATATCTTTGTTAGTGTAATTATGAAAAATTTTATCAAATCATTATTGGCCACCGGCCAAAAACATTTTGTAAAATTTTTTGTGGGGAGCATGGGGGCTATGTAAGTAGGATGAAAATTTCTATTCATTATTCATATACATATAAACACGTAATCACATTCCTCATATATGGTAGCATCATCTTATTGACATAAACATACCTCAACAGCATAATACACATCGTCGTCGTAAAAATAACATCATAACACCTCAGTCAAATGTCAAAAACGTCGTAGCTTCCTCCAATGATTTCAAAACCTAAAGAAAATTCTCTGCTCATTTCAGTAGTGTCATCTACCTCAAACGTACTTTAAAATCATACTCCCTTACCAAATACAACATAAACAGCCAACTTACATAGCCCCCATGCTCCCCACAAAAAATTTTACAAATGTTTTTGGCCAGTGGCCAATACAGATTTGAAAAAATTTTTCATAATTACAATAACAAAGATATCAAATGCACACACTTATTGATACAATGTTGGTCAAAAGCTAAAATTTTCTCACAGTCCATAAAGACAGTCCTGATCGTTCATCACAATAGTAATTACAGTTTTTTTTCAGATTGTCTCATTAGTAAAAAAAATTGCACACAGAAGTAGTGGATTTCCATGCAGTCTTGAAGAAGTAGTGTGGTCCTTCCAACGGAAAGACAGTGCTGACTCTTGACATGCAGACAGGTAATGGGCCACAACAGAGCAAACCCACAGCAGAGTCATTCGACGTTTTGAAGAAGATTGGTAGGTAGATCATCACAGAGCAGACCCACTGTAGTCCTGGTAGAGAGTATTGTTGGGCCACCAGAGATGCAGACCCACAGTAGTCCTTGTAGAGATAATTGTATTGGTGGGCCATCAAAGATGCAGACCCACTGTAGTCCTCGTAGAGATGGCCAGCAGCCATCTGTTGTGACTGTGCAGGTGCACAATCACCATTGAAGAGTCTTGCGGATAATAGAGCAAGTCCATAACCACCACTTGTTTATTCACAAAGTTTTTGGGAATTGTCCTTAGAACCAGCAATGCTGTTATCCAGTCCCTTGCTGAATTATTAACACACGTGCAAACACTAACAGTCCCTACTTCTCACATATTGTCCATATACTATGACCAACAGAAATGTGTGCAGTGAAATGAATGCTTACAAGTTACTTAATTTGAGTAACTGGTGTCAATTACAATTATATAACATAAGAATACAATTACAAAGATACAAAATACATCATTAAAAACATAACAATACAGATAACATTTGTAGTACAGGCTTCACAAAAAAATAGAAATAAACATATACATCAGTGTTACAGGAATGATGACATGAGCACATACATAAAAGATCAGAATAACTTTTGAAACGTCAACTTCACACATGAGCATTAAAACAAAACAGAATAAATAATGTCTAAGCATCTTTACAAAGAAAATAACAGAGTATTAGAAAAATTCTACAACATAGCTCTCATCAGCTAAACACATAAAGACAGGAAAAACACAAATACACACAGTGGGATAACACAAATGGAAAGGACAACACACAATTACATATTGGGAAAAAGCAGCAAAGAGGAAAGGACAGGGTTTCTTTTACTGCAGTATTTTGCTTGGAGATCTCCCTTCATTCCATAGATCGTTCGTCTTATTTCAACCTTTGCTTCCACCAAAAAAATCCTATCCAAGCATGCTTTCTGTATTTATGTGTTCACATATTTCTTACCTCATTATTTATTTCCAAGATAATCCTACCTATACCTCCTTCCTGTATTCTATTCATATTTCTTTCAAAATAATTATTTCTGATTGTACAATACTCATTTGGGCCCAAATCTTTTTCATATAACTTCGCATTGCATTCTTTACCTATTCTCCATAGTCAGTGTCTTATATAGTCTACCCCCTCTTAAGCTAACTTAAATCTACTGAGCTCAGATATATATATCAAGGGACGAGCCAATGCAGCATCACATAAAACAGTTAATATAAACAGCAATGAAAAAAAACGCAGATTTGCGAAGCAAGCAGCATTAAGAAATTAGCAAAAATCAAATTCAATAACACTATGCCTGGCAAACAGCAGCAGCAAATATAAAAATATAAAAAATATAAAACTTATATCTATACATGACATAGCTCAAGCAGAAAAATATTACAGTAAAAACAACAATGCAGAAAAGTTAGACTCATTGGAACAAACGCTTGAACAAACACGTGAAGATTTAACTACTGAGTTACATAAAATCGAATCGAAATGTCAAAAAGTCTGTAATGACGTAAAAACACAAATTTGTGAGCATTTCCAACCTATTTTTTCGCTGCATGAAAATGCATTACAGAATCACGAAGCAGCCATAAAAGAGCTGCAAACCATTGTTCATGAAAATCATGAGACCTTGTGGGCTAAAATTGACTCAGTTGCATCTACCGATTCGGTAACGCAACTTGCGAAAACTCTGGAAAACTTAAAGGACACAGTAGAAAGACACATGGAGGAAATTAGTTCATTATCAGAGAAAGTAGCCGAACTTTCGGATCAGGTCACTAATTTATCTACAAAGGTAGATGATGATCTGAATGACACAAGACCCGTAGCCTTCATTGACACAGAAGAGTATGAACAAATAAGAAAATTCAAACAAAATCAGAATCAAATTAATACGCAATACAAAAGAGAAATGCGGGAAGTACAAGATCAGCTGACACAGGTAATACAAGAATTACGTATTTCAGAGGACACTCGCGCCCCAATAAGGGAAGAGGGACATAGAAATATGGAACAGCCACAAAATAATAACACAGGGCATTTCGGTAATTATGAAAGAAATTGGCAAGGTACACCGAATTTTGAGATGGAACCGCCGACACGACGTAGCAATGACCGACATGCTACTCGCCGACACGATGATTTTGACTATAAGCTGTTCATTACTACACGTAAATTCAAAACATTTAAGAATTCTGGCAACGACATTCATCCACAAGCATGGCTCCATCAATTCTCTCATTGTTTCCCTCCCAACTGGTCATTGGAGCACAGATTAGAATTTATGTGTGGCTACTTGGAGACTGAACCAGCTGTAAGAATGCGATAGGTCATTCACGATTGCCACAGTGAAGGAGAGTTTTACCATGCCTTCCTCTCAGCATATTGGTCTCAAGCCACACAAGACCGCGTAAAACATAGCATCATGATGATGAAACACTTTGAACAATCTGAATTTTCCAGTCTTGTCAAATATTTTGAAGACATGTTGCACAAGAATCAATACCTGTCAAACCCATACAGCCCCTCAGAACTCATCCGCATTTGCTTAATCAAACTGCCCGAACATTTGAGACATATTATTTTAGCAGGACGTTGCAAAGACGACATTGAAGCTTTTCAGGGACTGTTACAAGAACTGGAAATTGACACAGACAGTCGCGGGATGCGAAAACAGGAAAACAATCATTACAGGTCACATCCGTCACAATTCCGTGACGACAGAAACAATAAATGGCCACGACAAACCTATTCTTATAACGTAAGTCGTGACCAAAACAGACACCACCCATATGATAACCACTAGCAGAGTAATAGTTACAGGGAAAGATCACCTCTCCGCAGTAATGACTATCACAGAGACAATCAGAGAAACAGACAATATGGGAACCAAAATAACTATTATCAAGGGAGACAGAATAACTTTAGACGCAACGGTCCAGCGTGTAGTTACGATTCAAGCAGAAATTCTCCACCACGTAACAGACAAGAAAGAAACTATGTAAACTACCGACATGACGACAGGCGATATGATCGTAACGACAGACCTGAACTGCATCAGAACTGGCGAGTTTTAAACAGAGCTGGGCCCTCTGGGCAAGGCGAATTTGTGGAAGTTAGGCTTCCTAATCCCAGTAACGGCGCGCGCCAACAAAGAAACAGACAATGACTCACACCGCAGGCAGCTGCGTGCGCCGGTTGGCTCCGAGAAAAATAACATTGACGCTAACCTTGAGCAAAATTCCCGTATTCTTTACGGACGAATACCGCATGATACTTGCATACAAGTTGAAACTCTGCTTACTGAGAAGAGCAAAGGGTAAAAGATTACACCACATTTCTCATGTAAAACCATTTATTGACAGATAATCTGCTTTTTAACTTAGTCTTTGCAATTGTCACTTCACGCTAGCAACTATGTTTTTAAAGTTAACTAACCATCCAGTCAAGAACATAGGTAACTTAGCCAAGTAATTGCGAATGCATTGTTATTGCGAACAGACGACACAGTGTTGTTATTTATACATTCTTCCTTGTTAGTTGCACGATTACATAACGAATATACGGCTTACATACTTAGAACATATACCAGCACTGCTAATGAAATTTTCATGCAACATTTTGGTTTGCTTACGAGTGGATTCTGGATTTGAGGTGCTTTCTGTGAAATGCCAGATGACACAGTGGTTAGTTTATGTGACAGCTACACGATTTTATCACGACGTTACTAATGAGTGACAATTTACAATGTTGCTTTTGCGGTGTATCTGTTTGATATCTGCACAGTTTTTCTGAATTCTTCTGTAAAGTAAAACATGTTTTAGTGGTGACTTTTGTGCTATTGCTACAAGGAGACAGCCTTTTCCGTAGGACAACAATACGTTACAGCACAGTACTTTCCTCATCACGGCAATAAGCGTAATAAGTATGATATCTATACGCAAAGCATTTCACTTTTGTGTATCATGAGGTAAGTACAATGACTTCTGCAGAACTTAGCTTTCGGAGGACAATAACTACGACACTTCCCAGAGATTATCTTAGAGCAAGACGCACATTTAGCGCTACTGGACACGTATTTGAGTGATTAATTTTGTACTTAAGACATTTATTTTTAGAGATTTTTGAATTACAAAGAAAGTTTTTCGTGACACATTTCATTTCATTGCTGTAAGCTGTAATACCTGAGGATACAATTACAATAAACCTCAGGGGGGTACACGCTTACTTTGTGTACCATGTGTTTGGCAAGCACAAGGAGCCCTAGCTAATATGGTATTTGCTTATACAATTTAACACATCGGTACCATATTTCTGTAATACATAAATTACACAGCTATCTGATAATTTAACTGAGAGAGACAAACCTTTTTACTACGTCAGTGACACATGTTTACGCAATTACAGAGTTGGATTACTTCACACTTAAGAAATTGTACTTTGTCTGTACTTTGTGCACTGTTCATATTTTTTTGGAACCATTGTGATACTATGAGAACTTTGAATGATGTATTTGGTAAGGGAGTATAATTTTTAAAGTACGTTTGAGGTAGATGACACTACTGAAATGAGCAGAGAATTTTCTTTAGGTTTTGAAATCATTGGAGGAAGCTACGACGTTTTTGACATTTGACTGAGGTGTTATGATGTTATTTTTACGACGACGATGTGTATTATGCTGTTGAGGTATGTTTATGTCAATAAAATTCTTGACCTATGAAATGTTTTTATATGAGACTGTCACTGTAGCGGAAACTGCTGTCGTAAATATTTCCGTAAGAAAGTTAAGTGACCACCTGCACATAATGCGACGTGGGCACCCAGGTGTGTCAGACACCTGGAGAACAAGCCTTTTCAGACGCTCAGGTAGAAAAGAAAGCCATTAGGATGTGCCTTTCATCGCTAATGCGACACGCTCGTTACTTGAAAACATATGATTTTTGTAATGCGTTGTGGGCACACAGCTGTGTCAAACACCTGGAGAATAAACCATTAGGATGTGCCTTTCATCGCTAATGCCACACTCGTTACTTAAAAATTTATGATATTTACTGAAATGCCTAACAAAATGACAAGAAATATTTTTACATCTGCACACCTGATTATGACAAGAGTCTTTGTACGAGAGTTGAGAGCAATTAACTTATGAAATGAAATGTCACATGACTACAGAATGATATTTTTATGCTTTGGTTTGTGTAATTGCTTATTTCATTTAATATCTGGTTTCCAGCTGTGTTGCAGCATTGCTTTTATAAAATGAGATGCATTTGCTAATGTGAACTCTTTCTGTCAACAGATCTATTAAATGATAATTTTGTAATCCACATTCTTTAAAAAAAGGAGCACTTGGAAAGGAAAGAACAATAAGAAGGAACTAGCAACAGTAAAACAAAATTTTCTTTTCAAGTACATGGTAATATTTTTTTTACAATAAGTTGTTATGGTGCACCACTTTAATTACATAGACATTAAGATGACCACTTTAATTACATAGACATTAAGATGTGAATATGCATTTCCCTTGTCTGCATTGTTGTTTTTACTGTAATATTTTTTCTGCTTGAGCTATGTCATGTTTAGGTATAAGTTGCTGCTGTTTGCAAGGCATAGTGTTATTGAATTTGACTTTTGCTAATTTATGCTGCTAGCTTTGCCAATTTGCATTTCTTTGTCATTTCTGTTTGTGTTGATTTGTTGTGATGCTGCATTGCCTCGTCCTTTGGTATATATATCTGAGCTCAGTAGATTTAAGTTAGCTTAAGAGGGGGTAGACTATATAAGAAACTGACTATGGAGAATAGGTAAAGAATGCATTGCGAAGAAAGATTTGGGCCCCAATGAGTATTGTACAATCAGAAATAATTATTTTGAAAGAAATATGAATGGAATACAGGAAGGAGGTATAGGTAGGATTATCTTGAAAATAAATAATGAGGTAAGAAATATGTGAACACATAAATACAGAAAGCATGCTTGGATAGGATTTTTTTGGTGGAAGCAAAGGTTGAAATAAGACGAACGATCTATGGAATGAAGGGAGATCTCCAAGCAAAATACTGCAGTAAAACAAACCCTGTCCTTTTCTCTTTGCTGCTTTTTCCAAATATGTAATTGTGTGTTGTCCTTTCCTGTTGGTGTTATCCCACTATGTGTTTGTGTACCCTTGTGTATTTGTGTTTTTCCTGTCTTTATGTGTCTTTGCTGTTTATGTTTTTTATTGGCAACGTTACATAGCACTCTATATGAAAATCACTGGCTGTGCTGTGTGCAGTATGTGGCTAGTTTGCATTGTTGCCTGCCATTGTTGCCATGAACTGCTATAGCTGGATGTGAACAGCAGATAGCGTTGGGCAGTTGGAGGTGAGCCGCCAGCAGTGGTGGACGTGGGCAGAGAGATGGCGGAGTTTTGATAATCTGTAAGACTGAATGTCAATTATGAATATTAAGGTAAATACATTGTTTGTTCTCTATTAATATCTTTCATTTGCTAACCATCCCTATCAGTAGTTAGTACCTTCAGTGGTTTGAATCTTTTATTTAGCTGGCAGTAGTGGCGCTCGCTGTTTTGCAGTAGCTTGAGTAGCGAAGATTTTTGTGAGGTAAGTGATTTGTAAAAGGTATAGGTTAAAGTTAGTCAGGGCCATTGTTTTGTAGGGGTTATTGAAAGTCAGATTGCGTTGCGCTAAATAATATTGTGTGTCAGGTTAAGCACAGGCTTGTATAATTGTTCTAAGTGGACGTTTCACATGTAAAATTGTTCAAAGGGGACGTTTCATATGTCGACCCTTAGCCTAGGATACCTCACTGGAATCTTCTGATTTTTTTCTTGTAGTTTGTGTATTTAGTGTAGCTTTTGTTTATAGCTAGCGCGTAATTGTAGAGAGAATCTCCTTTGTAGTTGCAGTCTTTCATTGTTGTACTGTAAAACAGTTGTGGTATGCATGTAGATTTGCACCAAGTATTTCGCAGCTGCAATTAACTAGATATTATTTTCAGTGCTATGTTAATGTGTTCTCCTATTTTTGCTCTTCAAATTGTGTTTTTCTGTGTTATCGTGTGAAATATTGTCACAATAATGGCGTGTGAAAAACGTAACACTCGGCTCCAAAGTAAACTGAGAAACGACAGTGAAGACGAAAGCAATGTGTTAGCGCCACTGTGTAATGAGTTAACTAATGTTCAAAGTAGTAATTTGGTAACTGTGCATAGGGAAATGGAGCGGACGTCAAACAATGGCGTAGACAGTCAAACAGGTAGTGAACAGGGAAGCATTATCGATCGGTCGGTCGGCAACAGCTCGCCTCAGGAATCCGAAATGATAGGACACAATATTGCAAATACTGTAGATTCAGGTTTTGCGTCCTCACCGTTTTCTCAAATAAGTCAAGACACATTTTCAGCTTGTCAAAATGTGAATGTTGCCGGCGCAAATGCACTGCCGAAAAGAGTAGAGGAACAGATTCCAGACACTAATGCATTGTTATTACAACTAATGCAACAAATGGAACAAAATCAGAGACAGATGGGACAAAATCTTCAAAAGTTAGACACAATGGAACAAAATCTTAAAAAGTTAGACACAGTGGAACAAAATCTTAAAAAGTTAGACACAGTGGAACAAAATCTTAAAAAGTTAGACACAGTGGAACAAAATCTTCAAAAGTTAGACACAATGGAACAAAATCTTCGGAAGTTAGACACCACACTTGAACAAACACGTGAAGATCTAACTACTGAGTTACATAACATTGAATCGAAATGCCAAAAAGTCTGTAATGACGTAAAAACACAAATTTGTGAGCATTTTCAGCCTATTTTTTCGCGGCATGAAAATGCATTACAGAATCACGAAGCAGCCATAAAAGAGCTGCAAACTATTGTTCATGAAAATCATGAGACCTTGCAAGCTAAAATGGACTCAGTTGCATCTACCGATTCGGTTACGCAACTTGCAAAAACTCAGGAAAACTTAAAGGACACAGTAGAAAGACACATGGGGGAAATTAGTTCATTATCAGAGAAAGTAGCCGAACTTTCGGATCAGGTCACTAACTTATCTACAAAGGTAGATGATGATCTGAATGACACAAGACCCGTAGCCTTCACTGACACAGAAGAGTATGAACAAATTAGAAAATTCAAACAAAATCAAAATCAAATCAACACACAGTACAAAAGAGAAATGCGGGAATTACAAGATCAGTTGACACAGGTAATACAAGAATTACATATTTCAGAGGATACTCGCGCTCCAACACGGGAAGAGGAACTTAGAAATACGGAAAAGCCACAAAATAATAGCACAGGGCATTTCGGTAATTATGAAAGAAATTGGCAAGGTACACCGAATTTTGAGATGGAACCGCCGAAACGACGTGACAATGACCGACATGCTACTCGCCGACACGATGATTTTGACTATAAGCTGTTCATTACTACACGTAAATTCAAAACATTTAAGAATTCTGGCAACGACATTCATCCACAAGCATGGCTCCATCAATTCTCTCATTGTTTCCCTCCCAACTGGTCATTGGAGCACAGGTTAGAATTTATGTGTGGCTACTTAGAGAATGAACCAGCTGTAAGAATGCGATCGGTCATTCATGATTGCCACAGTGAAGGAGAATTTTACCATGCCTTCCTCTCAGCATATTGGTCTCAAGCCACACAAGACCGCGTAAAACATAGCATCATGATGATGAAACACTTTGAACAATCTGAATTTTCCAGTCTTGTCAAATATTTTGAAGACATGTTGCACAAGAATCAGTACCTATCAAACCCATACAGCCCCTCAGAACTCATCCGCATTTGCTTAATCAAACTGCCTGAACATTTACGACATATTATTTTGGCAGGACGTTGCAAAGACGACATTGAAGCTTTTCAGGGATTGTTACAAGAACTGGAAATTGACACAGACAGTCGCGGGATGCGAAAACAGGAAAACAATCACTACAGGTCACATCCGTCTCAATTCCGTGACGACAGAAACAATAAATGGCCACGACAAACCTATTCTTACAACGTAAATCGTGACCAAAACAGACACCACCCATATGACAACCACTGGCAGAGTAATAGTTACAGGGAAAGATCACCTTTCCGCGGTAATGACTATCACAGAGACAATCAGAGAAACAGACAATATGGGAACCAATATAACTATTATCAAGGGAGACAGAATAACTTTAGACGCAACGGTCCAGCACGCAGTTACGACTCAGGCAGAAATTCTCCACCACATGACCGACAAGAAAGAAACTATCGAACCTACCGACATGACGACAGACGATATGATCGTAACGACAGACCTGAATTGCATCAGAACTGGCGAGTTTTAAACAGAGCTGGGCCCTCTGGGCAAGGCGAATTTGTGGAAGTTAGGCCTCCAAATCCCAATAACGACGCGCGCCAACAAAGAGACAATAGGCGATGACTCACACCACTGGCAGCCACAAGACGTACTTATGAAACGTCCCCTTTGAACAATTTTACATGTGAAACGTCCACTTAGAACAATTATACAAGCCTGTGCTTAACCTGACACACAATATTATTTAGCGCAACGCAATCTGACTTTCAATAACCCCTACAAAACAATGGCCCTGACTAACTTTAACCTATACCTTTTACAAATCACTTACCTCACAAAAATCTTCGCTACTCAAGCTACTGCAAAACAGCGAGCGCCACTACTGCCAGCTAAATAAAAGATTCAAACCACTGAAGGTACTAACTACTGATAGGGATGGTTAGCAAATGAAAGATATTAATAGAGAACAAACAATGTATTTACCTTAATATTCATAATTGACATTCAGTCTTACAGATTATCAAAACTCCGCCATCTCTCTGCCCACGTCCACCACTGCTGGCGGCTCACCTCCAACTGCCCAACGCTATCTGCTGTTCACATCCAGCTATAGCAGTTCATGACAACAATGGCAGGCAACAATGCAAACTAGCCACATACTGCACACAGCACAGCCAGTGATTTTCATATAGAGTGCTATGTAACGTTGCCAATAAAAAACATAAACAGCAAACTTACATAAAGAAAACATAAACAGCCTACTTACACCCATCCATGAAGCGTAGAAAGGATGTGATGACGCCATGTCGTATCGTACGCCTTCCGCATGTCGAAAAAGACAGCGACCAGGTGCTGACGGCGGGCAAAGGCAGTACGGATGGCAGACTCCAGGTTCAGCAGATTGTCGGTGGCGGAGCGGCCTTTACAGAACCCACCCAGAGACGGAGCCAGAAGGCCCCAAGACTACAGTACCCAATTCAAGCGCCGGCTCACCATCCATTCAAGCAACTTGCAAAGAACGTTGGTGAGGCTAATGGGACGGTAGCTGTCCACCTTGTAATGGTCGCCTGGTCGTAGATATTGCTAATTGCTATAATCGCACTATTTCACTCCCATTTATGGAGCTTGTTAGCACTTGATGTTAGGTTGGCGCTATTACAATGCATTGTAGTAATCACTGCTGCTTGCTGGATCGCTGCTGTGTCTCGATGTTGATGCTGGCTCTAAATCTGGTTGTCTGGGGTTAAAAACATGAGGTCCCGTGTTTTGTTTTATGTGCTTTTGATGATAAAGGATGAACGAAACCAACAAATATGTAAACTTCAAATATTTATTTCTCTGGTGGCCATCTTAATTCCACTGCCCACCAAAGACTATGACACAACACAACTTCCTTTACATGTTCTTTGCATTGTTTATCCACCTCAAACAATAACACACTAACACACTGTACCAAAGTGACAGTCCGACTGCCTCTCGACCCTTCTTGCTGCTCGTATTTATAACATTGTCAAAGAACTACTAAAAAGAGATATAGTTTACAAGTCACATGTACATCTGTTATCCTAATTTGTGCAGAAAAGTTATTAATTTGCATCGAGTGACATAATTTAACATGTTATTAAAATGACAGACAGATTTGTTGACTTGACAGAATAATTCTTTGTTACAAAAAGTCCGTTTTCTAGAAGTTTGTCAATTGACTTCTCTAATTTGCATAAATAAGTAATTAACATGAATTATTAAGAAATACATTGGTTTTCGTCTAAAACAGGATTGATTTCGTGAATACTAAGTGAAACCGCTCCTAGTGAACAAATAGGTTTCACTGGGTGATTTTTATTTAAGGAGATTCAAAACACCTAAGTTGTACACTATTTTTCGTACTTCATATTAATTATTTAAGATGAACTCAGTGTTTTTACATGATGACATTTGCTGTATCAGTGATCAAGTGATATTAACTTTTGTGTGGGTTAGTTATTCAGTATAATTTAATGGGTTGACTGTTTATGGAGACATGTTACGCAATCATTGTTAACATACACAATAACTTTTCTATAATCATAAATACTCGTTAAACTGGTTGAATTTGGAGGGTATCGCATACTTCGGTACAGTAAAGCCTTTAATATGTTCCGTTACAATACCCCCCTCAGGTAATATCATTTACAGAATGTTAATGATATTAGCCGACTAGGACAAATGTGTCTAATGGTTAAAATTTGGAAAAGTACTACTTTAATAAAAATTTTTTGTTTTTTTTTTGTTTTACTATGCATAATGTGAATGTATGCAATGACCGTTACACCATTCCAAAATTACTTTTTCCCACAAATATTTTAGTTGTGTTGTTTCAAATGCACTTTGTGTTATGTCATTCAATATGACAGCATAATAAAAATAATTAGTAATATATGAAAGAAAAAAATGTTAATCTTTGCTCCCAGTGAGCCACATGGAAAATGATCAAAAACAGGCACAAATATATCACATGCGATTTTAAGATATATCAAAAATATATGTAAATTATTTCAAAGTCAGTTCTCATTGAGTCACAGATTAATCAAGATAATAGAAGGAACATAAATATATTACATAGATGGACAGGTTATATGTCCATAAGAAAATATTGTAACTGTCTGCTCTTTTTGAGCCACATAAAAGAAATGAAAACAAAGAACATAAATATAAGTATGGACATGATATATAAACACAAACACTAGAGAAGTCACATGTATGAATATAATATGCACTTGCAAAAAAAAGAAGAGTTTTTTAAATATTGTCTCCCATTGAGACACAGTCAAGATAGTACAAGAACATATTAATACTAAAATTGGACACTTAAATTGGTCACAACATAACACAAACATCAAACTTGGTGAACATCTGATTAACTGTAGAAAATTGTACACAAATCTTATGCCTAAGAACACAATAGTCACAAAATGATGGGTCTTGCACAACAATTTTTTTCATTGTCTTTTATTTGGTGCAAGTATGTCCCATATTCAACAATACAAAAGGAAAGTAATAAATGTTTGTCACCTTCTTGCCCATTGCAAGTAAAGAAGATGTCTCAAAATTTAATATTCAATAGTGACAATATAAATATAAAAACATTCTCTCAGAGATCTGGAACTTCTCCAGGGTCTGTAGGATGAGTGGTAGTTGCTATTAGACACACCCAGTAAAAAACTTTGCTGATAACACTCTTCCTTCCCACTTGTCAATGTTTACTTTAACATATGGACAACCTAACTCAACATCTTTGTCTATTTCTGTATTATCAAACAATAGATCATTTTCAATTTCTTTAGTTCCTAAGTCTAATGTCTCTTTCCTACACTTAGACACATCCCTCTCTGTTTGCAAAGCATTGACATTTAAACATAAACCTTTATTTTCATCTGTTCCTTTTAACACTGTGTTGTCACTTAAACTACTGTTTTCACCCCCTTTTTTATAAAGTCCACTACGGATTCTTGTCCACCATGTAGGATACAAGGTTGCACTTACCTTTGCTAATTCTTTCCAAAAGGCATCTTTGTTTATACAGTTTCCATAGTTGTTCCACAAAACTTCTAAAAACTTTTCCCCTTTCTCTTGAAAACACACATTTACATTCCATCCCTTTATATTTTCTTTAATATTATTATTATTACCATTTTCATAGATTAGTGTTTCATAGTTCCCAATAGGCAATGGCTTGTCCTCAGATACACATTCCCTAGTCTGCATTTCACTTACATTAACCTTATTATTACCCATGTTTGTCACACCACTTACCTTTACCTCATCATCACTTTTCAATTCTACAAATACTTTTATTTCTTCCTCCACACTCTCATCAACAACATCACTTGATTTAGGATCATTATTTAAATGTCCCTCTATTACTTCTTCCTCCTCCTCCTCCGCAACAACCCCATCTTCAGTTTCCCCCCTATGTATCTGAATCTCAGCAATTGAGTCTTTGGCTCCATTAAACACTTCGTCATCCCCCTTCTTATCAAATAAACCCCCCAAAATAGATTCTATTTGTGGTGTGTCTGACTTGATATTAACACCAGTATCTTTTTCAGCCCAACTATGGAACTCTGCAATACCTTCAACTTCTGCACTTTCACTAACTACCTGTGCTTGAACACTGTTTTTATTAACTGTATCACTTTTACTCGTAGTATCCCAAAACCTTTTATTAAATTCTAATTTATTCATTCTAACAACATCAGTGTTTTCATGGTACTTACTCTTTACATTGTATCCTCTCCTTTTCCAGTTTCGGTTATGTGTTGTCCTATCATAATATTGTCTAGCCCCAAAACTACGGACATCTAGTGGGACTGTCCACCGTTTCCCGGCTGGTTCCCTCGGTCTGTCCGTTTGTAGTTGTTTTGTTCACTAGTTTCAGCAAACCCCCTTCTATCTTGTTCTCTTCCCCAATACCTACTTCTATCATTCCTGTTATCTCTCCTCCATCCTCCCTCCTGTGTATTGTTTCTGAAATCATTTTCATATCTCCTATCTCCCCTATTTGGAGCATTATTTCCAGAATTTTCAAAGTCTCTCCTCCCATAATAATCTCTATTTACATTCCTGTTCCACCCCCCATACTGGTTGTTGTCAGAGCCAAAACTTTGGTTATTTTCTCTTTCAAAGGCCCTATCTAATCTATCTACAAATTTCAGGAACTCTTCCATTGAATCGTCTGGTCCATGGACCAATTCCCACTGCAGTCTCTCTGGTAACCTTCTTTCTAAAACATCAATTTGTGTCATAATATCAAAAGAGTTATTCAAGTGAGCAAGCTTTTTCAATTGATCTCTGCAAAATTTTTGCATTCCCCCTACTTTCCCTCTATACACTGGTCCATTTAGAAATTCTGACTTTAATCTGGCTTGTATGGATTGTGGCCAAAATTTGCAAATAAATTTAGCTTCAAACTCTTCAAAAGTATTCCAAGAATCATTATTCTCATTTGCCCATAGGGCCTCCCCTTCTAGAAACCGTTTTACTAACTTGATTTTTATGTTATCTGACATTCCTACCACAAACATATCCTTACATTGGTGAATAAAGTCAATAGGGTGCAGATTTTCACCAGGAAAGCATTTCACTTGGATGTGCCCATACATTGTATTTTGATTGTAAATCGTTTGTTTGGACATCAATGCGTCCTCCAATTGTGTACATTTAGTGTGCATATTTTCTACTTTTGTATCTACATTAGTGGTATACAGGTTGTATTCTTGTTTAAGGTTTTCTGAAGTTTTGTCTATTCTCTGATCTAATCTTTCAACTTCAGTATCTACTCTGTTGTAGATGACAGCAATGCTGTCTGTGTTAGCTTGTATGTTTTCATTTAAACCTTCAACTTTAACTTGAAATTCTTTTCTGAAGTGTATCAACTGTTCTCTAGTGTCCTTACTGAGGGTAGTTTTAATTTCCTCACACTTCTCATTGAGATGAGTACTTAATACATCAAAATTGAAACTTAACTTATCCAGTCTATCAGTGTTTTCTTTCAGTTTCACACTTATTTCTTCACTGGATTGTTTAAGTTGCGAGCTTATTTGAGTTGCAAACCCTGCTAGCCACTCTGTTAAGTTTAATTGTTCACCATCCCCTGGTTCAATTTTTACATTTCCTACGATCTCATCACTCTCAGGTAGAGACATGTTAACTATTAATTATTTTAAATGACAACAACAACAATAATATAATCATAAATACTCGTTAAACTGGTTGAATTTGGAGGGTATCGCATACTTCGGTACAGTAAAGCCTTTAATATGTTCCGTTACAACCTCCAGCGGGTTCTTTCCAGGTTTCAAAACGTGGATGACAATGCTTTCCCGCCATTGCGACGGAAACTCCCCCTCGATACTTCAGCATCTGACAGTGGATGCCATCTGGCCCAGGAGCGGTATCAGGGCAAGCAGCTAGGGCACTGCGAAATTCCCACTCACTGAATGGAGCATTGTAAGATTCTGGGTGGTGGGTGCGAAACGAAAGGCTCCGACGTTCCATCCTCTCTTGAATGGAGCGGAAGGCCTGGGGGTAATTCGCAGAAGTGGAACTCATAGCAAAATGCTCTGCTAAGCGGTTTGCAATGACGTCGGAGTCAGTACAAACTACTCCATTCAGTGAGAGCGCAGGGACGCTGACAGGGGTCCGATAGCCGTAGACGCGTCGAATCTTGGCCCAGACCTGCGATGGAGTGACATGGAGGCCAATGGTGGACACATACCGCTCCCAGCACTCCTGCTTGCTTTGGCGGATAAGGCGGCAGGCCCGCGCACGCAGCCGTTTGAAGGTGGTGAGGTGTTCAATGCAGGGATGTCGCTTGTGCCGCTGTAGCGACCGCCGGCAATCTTTAATCGCTGTAGCGATCTCGGGCGACCACCAAGGCACAGTCCGCCACCGAGGGGACCCAGAGAAACGGGGAATGGCAGATTCGGCGGCAGTAACGATGCCGGTGGTGACCGATTGAACCACCGCATCAATGTCATCATTAGAGAGAGGCTCAATAGCGGCAGTGGAGGAGAACAAGTCCCAGTCAGCCTTATTCATAGCCCATCTGCTAGGGCGCCCAGAAGAGTGACGCTGTGGTAGTGACAGAAAGATCGGAAAGTGGTCACTATCACATAGGTCGTCATGCACACTCCATTGGACAGACGGTAAGAGGCTAGGACTATAGATTGAAAGGTCAATGGCGGAGTATGTGCCATGCACCACACTGAAGTGTGTGAAGGCACCGTCATTTACAATCGAGAGATCGAGCTGCGACAATAAAAGCTCAACGGTGGCGCCTCGACCTGTTGCCACTGACCCACCCCACAGAGGGTTATGGACGTTGAAGTCGCCCAATAGCAAGAAAGGTGGTGGCAATTGGGCTATCAGTGCAGCCAGGACATGCTGCGAGACATCACCATCCGGTGGAAGGTAAAGACTGCAGACGGTAACAGCCTGTGGCGTCCACACCCGAACAGCGACAGCCTCTAAAGGTGTTTGGAGAGGGACAGACTCGCTGTGCAGAGTGTGAAGGACATAGAGACAGACGCCACCAGACACCCTTTCATATGCTACCCGGTTCTTATAATAACCCCGATAGCCACGGAGGGCGGGGGTTCGCATTGCTGGAAACCAAGTTTCCTGAAGGGCAATGCAGAAGAAAGGGTGAAGGCTGATAAGTTGGCGGAGCTCAGCTAGATGGTGGAAGAAACCGCTGCAGTTCCACTGGAGGATGGTATTGTCCATGGCGGAGAAAGGCGTGACGGGACTGGGAAGGCAGATTGCGCCGCTGGGTCACCTGCTGCCTCCGATGGAGCACCCGTGCAAGTGCTATCCATTGCGTCTGAGGGACCGGCGAGATCGAGGTCCTCAGTGGACGCAAGGATCTCCACCTCATCGTCAGACGCAGAGCTTTTAGGTAGCGGTGGAGTAGGTGCCACCGCAGGTGTCTTGGTCTTACGGGTCTTCAAAGTCGTTTTCTCTCGCTGTTCCTTTGGTGGCTGTTGTTGAGAGGGCTTATTGGAGTCAGTCTCCGGGACCGAAGAGGATCGCGAAGCCCGTCGACCAGCGACATGTGGCTTCTTCAGCCACTGGTTGGTGTCTGTTGTGCCGCTGGTAGGAACCTGGGAAGGGAGTGACCCAAGGGATCCCTTCCGAGCGAGAGAAGCCAAAGAACACTTACGCTTCTCTGGCTTAGAAGTGGGGACTGGTGTCCCCAGGGGTTTAGTGGGTGCTGCTCCCGAGGTAGATGGTGTGGGAGTAACAGCGAGAGAAGGGGCCCCCCATCGTCAAGGGGGCAGGTGAGGTCCTCTGACTGAGAGCTGACTGTATGTCTTGCAGCTGAAGGAGCTGGAGCAGGAGTGACAGTGGAGGCATAAGATGACATCATGCACATGGGATGTAGCCGTTCAAATTTCCTCTTAGCCTCAGTGTAGGTCAGTTGGTCCAGGGTCTTATATTCCATGATTTTGCGTTCTTTCTGTAAGATACTGCAGTCCGGCGAGCAAGGGGAATGAGGCTCTCCACAGTTGACACAGACGGGAGGCGGAGCACATGGAGTATCGGGATGAGATGGGCGTCCACAATCTCGACATGTGAGGCTAGAAGTACAGCGAGAGGACATGTGACCGACCTTCCAGCACTTAAAGCACCGCATCGGGGGAGGGATATAGGGTTTGACGTCACATCGGTAGACCATCACCTTGACCTTCTCTGGTAATGTACCACCTTCGAAGGCCAAGATGAAGGCACCGGTAGCTACCTGATTGTCCCTCGGAACCCGATGAACGCACCGGACGAAATGGACACCTCGGCGCTCTAAATTGGCGCGCAGCTCGTCATCAGACTGCAAAAGTAGGTCCCGATGGAAAATAATATACTGGACCATATTTAAACTCTTATGTGGTGTGATGGTAACGTTAACACCCCCCAACTTGTAACAAGCAAGTAACCTGCGTGGCTGGGCAGAGGATGCCGTTTTTATCAAAACTGACCCAGAGCGCATTTTGGACAAGCCATCCACTTCCCCAAACTTGTCCTCTAAATGCTCTACAAAGAACTGAGGCTTCACGGATAGAAACGAGTCACCATCAGCTCTGGTACAGACGAGATACCTGGGCGAATCACGTCACTGTCATTCATTGCCTATCGTTCCTCCCATGGTGTGGCCAGGGATGGAAACGATTTGGGGTCATAAACGTTAGCTTTAAAATGAGCCCTCGAACGCTTAGAGACTGCTGGTGGCTGGCCGCCAGCGAGAGATGATGTACCACGCTTCATTGCGGGTCATCCGCCCTGATGCCACCTACTCCGACCAAGGGCCCTCCCCACGGGCGCCACCCAGCTGCAGCAATAGCCACCTGGCAGGATGGCCATTGCCGGGAATCCTGATGCCCCAGGGAGATGGGCATCAACTCCTTGGCATACATGGGGAGTTAACGGCGCAGGCATCAGTAGACCGACCCCTGTGTTGTCAGGGGGCTACAACCAACAGGGTACATGGCGGCCCCACCACAACGGACTGGCTACCATGCTGGATCTTAGGTGCAAAAATGTCCAAGGTCGTCGTCGCAGTTAAAAGCAACACTGCAGAGTGCATCGTGGTAATCGCACCCAGAGACATATCCTCGCCCAAGAGATGGAAGACGAGCGGGACACCATTGCAACGACGAAAAAGCTGGCTAAAGGTCTCAATGCATGACGGATACAGAGCACCATGTAAGGTGCCCTGCCCCAATTGGCTCGCTCTTCGGAATAATTTAGAAAGATGGAGGTCAAACCCAAGAGGGGACCATCACGTAAGGCCAAAACATTCGAGACTCCTTTTAGTCGCCTCTTATGACAGACTGGAATACCGCGGGCCTATTCTAACCCCCAAACCCACAGGGAGGAAATATGGGAAAAACGCGAATATGGGAGAAACGCGAATATGGGAGTAGAGAATTTTGTGGCGCAACTTGACAAGAAAAAAAAAATCGATTGGAAAGACACAGTCTGAAGCATCAAGGTGTCTAAAAGTATGGGGCAAGTGCAGCCACGGGACAAGCGCAGGCACGGGACAAGCGCAGGCACGGGACAAGCGCAGGCACGGGACAAGCGCAGGCACGGGACAAGCGCAGGCACGGGACAAGCGCAGGCACGGGACAAGCGCAGGCACGGGACAAGCGCAGGCACGGGACAAGCGCAGGCACGGGACAAGCGCAGGCACGGGACAAGCGCAGGCACGGGACAAGCGCAGGCACGGGACAAGCGCAGGCACGGGACAAGCGCAGGCACGGGACAAGCGCAGGCACGGGACAAGCGCAGGCACGGGAAAAACGCAGACACGCGAGAATCGCAGACACGCGAGAATCGCAGACACGCGAGAATCGCAGACACGCGAGAATCGCAGACACGCGAGAAACGCAGACACGCGAGAGACGCAGACACGCGAGAAACGCAGACACGCGAGAAACGCAGACACGCGAGAAACGCAGACACGGGAGAAACGCAGACACGGGAGAAACGCAGACAGGGGAGAAACGCAGACAGGGGAGAAACGCAGACAGGGGAGAAACGCAGACACGGGAGAAACGCAGACACGGGAGAAACGCAGACACGGGAGAAACGCAGACACGGGAGAAACGCAGACACGGGAGAAACGCAGACACGGGAGAAACGCAGACACGGGAGAAACGCAGACACGGGAGAAACGCAGACACGGGAGAAACGCAGACACGGGAGAAACGCAGACACGGGAGAAACGCAGACACGGGAGAAACGCAGACACGGGAGAAACGCAGACACGGGAGAAACGCAGACACGGGAGAAACGCAGACACGGGAAAAACGCAGACACGGGAAAAACGCAGATACGGGAAAAACGCAGATACGGGAAAAACGCAGATACGGGAAAAACGCAAATATGGGAGTAGAGAAATTCGTCGCGCAACTTCAGAAGAAAAACGAATCGATTGGAAATACATACTCTGAAGCATCAGGTTGTCACAAAGTACGGGAGAAACGCAAACATGGGAAAAACGCAAACATGGGAAAAACGCAAACATGGGAAAAACGCAAACATGGGAAAAACGCAAACATGGGAAAAACGCAAACATGGGAAAAACGCAAACATGGGAAAAACGCAAACATGGGAAAAACGCAAACATGGGAAAAACGCAAACATGGGAAAAACGCAAACATGGGAAAAACGCAAACATGGGAAAAACGCAAACATGGGAAAAACGCAAACATGGGAAAAACGCAAACATGGGAAAAACGCAAACATGGGAAAAACGCAAACATGGGAAAAACGCAAACATGGGAAAAACGCAAACATGGGAAAAACGCAAACATGGGAAAAACGCAAACATGGGAAAAACGCAAACATGGGAAAAACTCAAACATGGGAAAAACTCAAACATGGGAAAAACTCAAACATAGGGAAAAACGCAAACATAGGGAAAAACGCAAACATAGGGAAAAACGCAAACATAGGGAAAAACGCAAACATAGGGAAAAACGCAAACATAGGGAAAAACGCAAACATAGGGAAAAACGCAAACATGGGAAAAACGCAAACATGGGAAAAACGCAAACATGGGAAAAACGCATATACTGGAAAAACGCATATACTGGAAAAACGCAAACAATTGAAAGACGCAAATATGTGAAAGACGCAAATTGGTGACACAACTCGACAAGAGGAATTAATATATTGGAAAGACAGTCTGAAGTCTGAAGGTTTCACGAAATATGGGAAAAACGCAGATACGGGAAAAACACAGATACGGCAGACGCGGCAAAAACGCAAATGCGGGAAATACGCAAGTACGGCGAAATCGCAAACACGGGGAATACGCAAACACGGCGAAAACGCAAACACGGCGAAAACGCAAACACGGCGAAAACGCAAACACGGCGAAAACGCAAACACGGCGAAAACGCAAACACGGCGAAAACGCAAACACGGCGAAAACGCAAACACGGCGAAAACGCAAACACGGCGAAAACGCAAACACGGGGAAAACGCAAACACGGGGAAAACGCAAATACGGGGAAAACGCAAATACGGGGAAAACGCAAATACGGGGAAAACGCAAATACGGGGAAAACGCAAATACGGGGAAAACGCAAATACGGGGAAAACGCAAATACGGGGAAAACGCAAATACGGGGAAAACGCAAATACGGGGAAAACGCAAATACGGGGAAAACGCAAATACGGGGAAAACGCAAATATGGGGAAAACGCAAATAAAGGAGTAGAGAAATTTGTAGTGCAGCTTGACATGAGGAAAGAATCGATTGTAAAGACATAATCTGAAGCATCAAGGTATCACGAAGTATGGGAAAAACGCAAATATGGCAAAAACGCAAATATGGCAAAAACGCGAATATGGCAAAAACGCGAATATGGCAAAAACGCGAATATGGCAAAAACGCGAATATGGCAAAAACGCGAATATGGCAAAAACGGGAATATGGCAAAAAAGCGAATATGGCAAAAAAGCGAATATGGCAAAAAAGCGAATATGGCAAAAACGCATATACGGCAAATACGCAAATACGGGAAACACGCAAATACGGGAAACACGCAAATACGGGAAACACGCAAATACGGGAAACACGCAAATACGGGAAACACGCAAATACGGGAAACACGCAAATACGGGAAACACGCAAATACGGGAAACACGCAAATACGGGAAACACGCAAATACGGGAAACACGCAAATACGGGAAACACGCAAATACGGGAAACACGCAAATACGGGAGAAACGCAAATATGGGAGAAACGCAAATATGGGAGAAACGCAAATATGGGAGAAACGCAAATATGGGAGAAACGCAAATATGGGAGAAACGCAAATATGGGAGAAACGCAAATATGGGAGAAACGCAAATATGGGAGAAACGCAAATACCAGAAAAACGCAAACAAAGGAGTAGAGAAATTTGTGGCGCAGCTTACAAGAGGAAAGAATCGATTGTAAAGACATAGTCTGAAGCATCAAGGTATCATGAAGTATGGGAAAAACGGAAATATGGGAAAAACGGAAATATGGGAAAAACGGAAATATGGGAAAAACGGAAATATGGGAAAAACGGAAATATGGGAAAAACGGAAATATGGGAAAAACGGAAATATGGGAAAAACGGAAATATGGGAAAAACGGAAATATGGGAAAAACGGAAATATGGGAAAAACGGAAATATGGGAAAAACGGAAATATGGGAAAAACGGAAATATGGGAAAAACGGAAATATGGGAAAAACGGAAATTTGGGAAAAACGGAAATTTGGGAAAAACGGAAATTTGGGAAAACCGGAAATTTGGGAAAAACGGAAATTTGGGAAAAACGGAAATTTGGGAAAAACGGAAATTTGGGAAAAACGGAAATTTGGGAAAAACGGAAATATGGGAAAAACGGAAATATGGGAAAAACGGAAATATGGGAAAAACGGAAATATGGGAAAAACGGAAATATGGGAAAAACGGAAATATGGAAAAAATGCAAATATGGGATAAAACGCAATTATGGCAAAAACGCAAATATTGAAACGTCCCCTTAGAACATTTATACACGACTGTGCTTGAACTGACACAATATTTTTAGCACAACGCAATCTGACTTTCAAAAATCCCTGCAAAAGAATGGCCCTGACTAACATTAATCTATACCTTTCACAAATCACTTACCTCACCAAAAATCTCCGTTACTCGAACTACTGCAATACAGCGAGCGCCACTACTGCCATTTAAATAAAAGATTCAAACTACTGAAGGCACTAACTACTGAAGGCACTAACTACTGATAGGCATAGTTAGCAAATGAAAGATTTTAATAGAGAACAAACAATGTATTTACCTTAATAGTGTTGAAAAAGCACAATATACATAGCAGTTCATAATATCCATTCTGTACTCAAAAATCCGCCATCTCATTTCCCACATCCACCACTGCTGGCGGCTCACCTCCAACTGCACAACGCTACGCGCTGTTCACATCCAGCTGCCGCTGCCCAACACTACAATGGCAGACAACAATGCAAACTAGCCACAGACTGCACACAGCACAGCCAGTGATTTTCATACAGAGCGCTACGTAACGTTGCCAATAAGAAAACAAACAGCCTACTTACATAAAGAAAACATAAACAGCCTACTTACATAAAGAAAACATAAACAGCCTACTTACATAGCCCCCATGCTCCCCACAAAAAATTTTACAAATTGTTTTGGGCACTGGCCAATACATATTTGTTAAAATTTTTTTCACAATTACAATAACAAAGAAATCAAATGCACACACTTATTAATACAATGTTGGTGTAAAGCTAAAATTTTCTCACAGTCCATAAAGACAATCCTGATCATTCATCACAGTGAAACTGCCGTTTCTTTCCCAAAGTCTGAGCAGTGAAAGACAATACACACGGAAGTAGTGGATTTCCATGCAGTCTTGAAGAAGTAGTGTTGTCCTTGCAACGGAAAGACAGTGCTGACTCTTGACATGCTGACAGGTAATGGGCCACAACAGAGCAAACCCACAGCAGAGTCATTCGACGTTTTGAAGAAGATTGGTAGGTAGGTCATCACAGAGCAGACCCACTGTAGCCCTGGTAGAGAGTATGGTATTGGTGGGCAACCAGAGGTGCAGACCCACTGCAGTCCTTGTAGAAATTGTGGACAGGCCCACTGTAGTCCTGGTAGAGATTGTGGTATTGGTGGGCCACCAGAGGTGCAGACTCACTATAGTCCTTGTAGAAATAATGGTATTGGTGGGTCATCAGAGATGCAGACCCACTGTAGTCCTTGTAGAGATGGCCAGCAGCCATCTGTTGTGACTGTGTGGGTGCACAATCACCATTGAAGAGTCTTGCAGTTAATATAGCAAGTCCATAACCACCACTTGTGCACTCACAAAGTTTTTGGAATTGTCCTTAGAACCAGCAATGCTGTTATCCAGTCCCTTGCTGAATTATTAACACACGTGCAAACACTAACAGTCCCAATTTCTCACATATTGTCCATATACTATGACCAACAGAAAAGTGTGCAGTGAAATGTAACTAACAAGTTAATAATATGATGAACTGGTATCAATTACAATTTTATAATATAAGAATACAATTACAAAGGTACAAAATACATCATTAAAGAACATAACAACACAGATAACATTTGTAGTACAGGCTTTACAACAGAATAGAAATAAACATATACATCAGTGTTACAGGAATTATGACATAAATAAATACATAAAAGATCAGAATAACTTTTGAAACATCGACTTTACACAAGAGAAACAAAACAGAACAGAAAATAATAAATAATGTCTAAACATCTTTACAAAGAAAATAACATATTATAAGGAAAATTCTACAACATAGCTCGCATCAGCTAAACACAAAAAGACAGGAAAGAGACAAATAAACATGGGTACATAAGCACATAGTGGGATAACACAAGGAAAGGACAGGTTTTGTTTTATTGCAGTATTTTGCAAACAAAACTTTCTTTGCTTCTTGGAGATCTCCCTTCATTCATCATTATTCCCAAAAAGTCCTATCTATACCTCCTTCCTGCATTCTATTCATATTTCTTTCAATATAATTATTTCTCATTGTCCAATGCTCATTTTGGCCCAAATATTTTTCATTTAACTTCGCAATGCATTCTTTACCTATTCTCCATAGTCAGTTTCTTATACAGTTAACCCCTCTTAAGCTAACTTAAATCTACTGAGCTCAGATGCTAAACTAAGGGACGAGGCAATGCAGCAGCACAAAACAATTAACAGCAATGACAAAAAAATTTAAATTGGCAAAGTAAGCAACAATATTACAACTAAGATAAGGCACTGTGCAGCATCAAGAAAAATAAATCAGTAGCAAAACTAGCTTAGAAGAGTAAGACAAATTAAAATTCAGTAGCACTATGCCTGGCAAACAGCAGCAGCAAATATAAAAAATATAAAACTTATATCTATACATGACAAAGCTCAAGCAGAAAAAATATTACAGTAAAAATGGCCATGTTTAATACTTACGTCACATCTTAACACTAGAGTGATGCATCGCAAAAACTTACTCTACCAAAAAAAATTACCAAGTAGTTGAAAAGAAAATTATGTATGCAGTTCCTGTGAAATGTCTTTGTGCTCCCCCATTTTTGGGACATGTATTATAAAATTAATATTTACTGGATCTGTAGAAAGAAAATATTTACATTAGTACATCTATAAAATTCTATTTTAACCAATGGTGCAGTGCAGCTAGAAACTTGATATTAAACAAAATGTGTAAATAAATACATAAAGCAAGCCACTTGGCATTTTTCTCAACTAGCAAGACAATAGCCGTTAAATGTTTCTCATCGTTTCATTAGGCATTTCAGTAAATTTCATAAATTACGAGCTCCACAGTATGCTTTCAACAAGGAAATGTCAATAGCGAGGATAATGGAAACCCTTTTTCTTTTCTTACCTGTGCTTCCGAAAAGGCACATCCTAATGGATTGTTCTCCAGGAGTCTGACACAGCTGGGTGCCCACGACACATTACGTGGAAGTGGTCACTTAACTTTCTTACGGAAATATTTAAGACAGCAGTTTCCGCTACAGTGACAGTCTCATATACAAAATTTCACGGGTCAAGAATTTGCTTTGCAAATGTGTAGAAACAAAATCTTATGAATATAACAGTGTCCAAAAAATTTTCGTCGGCATTGTAATACATTCAAGAATTTACAAACATTTCATAACTCTAAAAGTACGATTCTCACCAAAAATCTCCGTTAATCGAACTACTGCAATACAGCAAGTGCCACTACTGCCAGGCATAGTTAGCAAATGAAAAATTTTAATAGACAACAAACAATGTATTTACCTTAATAGTCATAATATATATAGTGTTGAAAAAGCATAATATACACAGCAGTTCATAATATCCATTCTGTACTCAAAAATCCGCCATCTCATTTCCCACATCCACCACTGCAGGCGGCTCACCTCCAACTACGCAACGCTACGCGCTGTTCACATCCAGCTGCCGCTGCCCAACACTACAATGGCAGACAACAATGCAAACTAGCCACAGACTGCACACAGCACAGCCAGTGATTTTCATACAGAGCACTACGTAACGTTCAAATAAGAAAACATAATCAGCCTACTTACATAAAGATAACAAACAGCCTACTTACAATATGGCAAAAACGCAAATATGGCAAAAACGCAAATATGGCAAAAACGCAAATATGGCAAAAACGCAAATATGGCAAAAACGCAAATATGGCAAAAACGCAAATATGGCAAAAACGCAAATATGGCAAAAACGCAAATATGGCAAAAACGCAAATATGGCAAAAACGCAAATATGGCAAAAACGCAATATTTGCGTTTTTCCCATATTTGCGTTTTTCACATATTTGGGTTTTTCCCATATTTGAATTTTTCCCATATTTGCGTTTTTCCCATATTTTCGTTTTTCCCATATTTTCGTTTTTCCCATATTTTCGTTTTTCCCATATTTTCGTTTTTCCCATATTTTCGTTTTTCCCATATTTGCGTTTTTCCCATATTTGCGTATTTCCCATATTTGCGTTTTTGCCACATTTGCGTTTTTGCCACATTTGCGTTTTTGCCACATTTGCGTTTTTGCCACATTTGCGTTTTTGCCACATTTGCATTTTTGCCACATTTGCGTTTTTGCCACATTTGCGTTTTTGCCACATTTGCGTTTTTGCCACATTTCCGTTTTTGCCACATTTGCGTTTTTGCCACATTTGCGTTTTTGCCACATTTGCGTTTTTGCCACATTTGCGTTTTTGCCACATTTGCGTTATTGCCACATTTGCGTTTTTGCCACATTTGCGTTTTTGCCACATTTGCGTTTTTGCCACATTTGCATTTGCGATATTTGCGTTTTTGCCATATTTTCGTTTTTGCCATATTTTCGTTTTTGACATACTTGCGTTTTTGCCATATTTTCGTTTTTGACATACTTGCGTTTTTGCCATACTTGCGATTTTGCCATACTTGCGATTTTGCCATACTTGCATTTTTGCCATACTTGCGTTTTTCCCATACATGCGTTTTTGCCATACTTGCGTTTTTGCCATATGTGCGTTTTTGCGATATGTGCGTTTTTGCCAAAGGTGATACCTTTACAATCGATTCTTTCATCTTGTCAAGCTGCGCCACAAATTTCTTTACTCTTTTATTTGCGTTTTTCCCATATTTGCGTTTTTCCCATACTTCGCGATGTCTTGATGATTCAGACTATGTCTTTACAATCGATTCTTTCCTCTTGTCAAGCTGCACCACGAATTTCTCTACTCCTTTATTTGCGTTATTCCCATATTTTTGTTTTTCCAATATTAGCGTTTTCCCCATATTGCGTTTTTCCCATATTGCGTTTTTCCCGCATTTGCGTTTTTCCCGCATTTGCGTTTTTCCCGCATTTGCGTTTTTCCCACATTTGCGTTTTTCCCACATTTGCGTTTTTCCCACATTTGCGTTCTTCCCACATTTGCGTTCTTCCCACATTTGCGTTCTTCCCACATTTGCGTTCTTCCCACATTTGCGTTCTTCCCACATTTGCGTTCTTCCCACATTTGCGTTCTTCCCACATTTGCGTTCTTCCCACATTTGCGTTCTTCCCACATTTGCGTTCTTCCCACATTTGCGTTCTTCCCACATTTGCGTTCTTCCCACATTTGCGTTCTTCCCACATTTGCGTTCTTCCCACATTTGCGTTCTTCCCACATTTGCGTTCTTCCCACATCTGCGTTCTTCCCACATTTGCGTTCTTCCCACATTTGCGTTCTTCCCACATTTGCGTTTTTCCCACATTTTCGTTTTTCCCGTATTTTCGTTTTTCCCATATATTCGTTTTTCCCATATTTGCGTTTTTCCCACATTTGCGTTTTTCCCACATTTGCGTTTTTGCCACATTTGCGTTTTTGCCACATTTGCGTTTTTGCCACATTTGCGTTTTTGCCACATTTGCATTTGCGATATTTGCATTTTTGCCATATTTTCGTTTTTGACATACTTGCGTTTTTGCCATATTTTCGTTTTTGCCATACTTGCGTTTTTGCCATACTTGCGTTTTTGCCATACTTGCGTTTTTGCCATACGTGCGTTTTTGCGATATGTGCGTTTTTGCCATACTTGGTGATACCTTTACAATCGATTCTTTCATCTTGTCAAGCTGCGCCACAAATTTCTTTACTCTTTTATTTGCGTTTTTCCCACATTTGCGTTCTTCCCACATTTGCGTTCTTCCCACATCTGCGTTCTTCCCACATCTGCGTTCTTCCCACATCTGCGTTCTTCCCACATCTGCGTTCTTCCCACATCTGCGTTCTTCCCACGTCTGCGTTCTTCCCACATCTGCGTTCTTCCCACATCTGCGTTCTTCCCACATCTGCGTTCTTCCCACATCTGCGTTCTTCCCACATTTGCGTTCTTCCCACATTTGCATTCTTCCCACATTTGCATTCTTCCCACATTTGCGTTCTTCCCACATTTGCGTTCTTCCCACATATGGGAAAAACGCAAATATGGGAAAAACGCAAATGTGGGAAAAAACGCAAATGTGGGAAAAAACGCAAATGTGGGAAAAACGAAAATGTGGGAAAAACGAAAATGTGGGAAAAACGAAAATGTGGGAAAAACGCAAATGAGGGAAAAACGCAAATGTGGGAAATAGGCAAATATCGGAAAAAGGCAAATATGGGGAAAAGGCGAATATGGGGAAAAGGCGAATATGGGGAAAAGGCGAATATGGGGAAAAGGCGAATATGGGGAAAAGGCGAATATGGGGAAAAGACGAATATGGGGAAAAGGCGAATATGGGGAAAAGGCGAATATGGGGAAAAGGCGAATATGGGGAAAAGGCGAATATGGGGAAAAGGCGAATATGGGGAAAAGGCGAATATGGGGAAAAGGCGAATATGGGGAAAAGGCGAATATGGGGAAAAGGCGAATATGGGGAAAAGGCAAATATGGGGAAAAGGCAAATATGGGGAAAAGGCAAATATGGGGAAAAGGCAAATATGGGGAAAAGGCAAATATGGGGAAAAGGCAAATATGGGGAAAAGGCAAATATGGGGAAAAGGCAAATATGGGGAAAAGGCAAATATGGGGAAAAGGCAAATATGGGGAAAAGGCAAATATGGGGAAAAGGCAAATATGGGGAAAAGGCAAATATGGGGAAAAGGCAAATATGGGGAAAAGGCAAATATGGGGAAAAGGCAAATATGGGGAAAAGGCAAATATGGGGAAAAGGCAAATATGGGGAAAAGGCAAATATGGGGAAAACGCAAATATGGGGAAAACGCAAATATGGGGAAAACGCAAAATGGGAAAAACGCAAAATGGGAAAAACGCAAAATGGGAAAAACGCAAATGTGGGAAAAACGCAAATGTGGGAAGAACGCAAATGTGGGAAGAACGCAAATGTGGGAAGAACGCAAATGTGGGAAAAACGCAAATATCAGAATAAAACAAATATGGGACAAACGAAAATATGGGAAAAGAGAAAATATGGGAAAAACGCAAATAAAGGAGTAGAGAAATTTGTGGCGCAGCTTGACGAGAGGGAAGGATGGATTGTAAAGACATAGCCTGAATCATCAAGATATCACGAAGTATGGGAAAAACACAAATATGGCAACAACGCAAATATGGCAAAAACGCAAATATGGCAAAAACGCAAATATGGCAAAAACGCAAATATGGCAAAAACGCAAATATGGCAAAAACGCAAATATGGCAAAAACGCAAATATGGCAAAAACGCAAATATGGCAAAAACGCAAATATGGCAAAAACGCAAATATGGCAAAAACGCAAATATGGCAAAAACGCAAATATGGCGAAACCGCAAATATGGCGAAACCGCAAATATGGCAAAAACGAAAATAAGGCAAAAACGAAAATAAGGCAAAAACGAAAATAAGGCAAAAACGAAAATATGGCAAAAACGGAAATATGGGAAAAATGAAGATATGGGAAAAATGCAAATAAAGGAGTAGAGAAATTTGTGGCGCAGCTTGACAAGAAGAAAGAATCGATTGTAAAGTCATAGTGTGAAGCATCATGGTATTACGAAGTATGGCAAAAATGCAAATATGGCAAAAACGCAAATATGGCAAAAACGCAAATATGGCATAAACGCAAATATCCAAGAATGCTAAAAAAATGAGTAGAGAAATTTGCGGCACAGCTTGACAAGAGGAAAGAATCGATTGTAAAGACATAGTCTGAATCGTTAAGATAGCACGAAGTATGGGAAAAACGCAAATATGGGAAAAACGCAAATATGGGAAAAACGCAAATATGGAAAAAACGCAAATATGGGAAAAACGCAAATATGGGAAAAACGCAAATATGGGATAAACGCAAATATGGGATAAACGCAGATATGGGAAAAACGCAGATATGGGAAAAACGCAGATATGGGAAAAACGCAGATATGGGAAAAACGCAGATATGGGAAAAACGCAGATATGGGAAAAACGCAGATATGGGAAAAACGCAGATATGGGAAAAACGCAGATATGGGAAAAACGCAGATATGGGAAAAACGCAGATATGGGAAAAACGCAGATATGGGAAAAACGCAGATATGGGAAAAACGCAGATATGGGAAAAACGCAGATATGGGAAAAACGCAGATATGGGAAAAACGCAAATATGGGAAAAACGCAGATATGGGAAAAACGAAGATATGGGAAAAACGAAGATATGGGAAAAACGAAGATATGGGAAAAACGAAGATATGGGAAAAACGAAGATATGGGAAAAACGAAGATATTGGATAAACGCAGATATGGGAAAAACGCAGATATGGGAAAAACGCAGATATGGGAAAAACGCAGATATGGGAAGAACGCAAATATGAGAAAGATGCAACTGTGGGAAGAACGCAAATGAGGGAAGAACGCAAATGTGGGAAGAACGCAAATGTGGGAAAAACGCAATTGTGGGAAATACGCAAATATGGGAAAAACGAAAATATGGGAAAAACGAAAATATGGGAAAAACGCAAATATGGGAAAAACGAAAATATGGGAAAAACACAAATATGGGAAAAACGCAAATATGGGAAAAACGCAAATATGGGAAAAACGCAAATATGGGAAAAACGCAAATATGGGAAAAAGGCAAATATGGGAAAAAGGCAAATATGGGAAATACGCAAATATGGGAAATACGCAAATATGGGAAATACGCAAACATGGGAATAAACGCAAATATGGGAAAAACGCAAATGTGGGAAAAACGAAAATGTGGGAAAAACGAAAATGTGGGAAAAACGAAAATGTGGGAAATAGGCAAATACCGGAAAAAGGCAAATATGGGAAAAAGGCAAATATGGGAAAAAGGCAAATATGGGAAAAAGGCAAATATGGGAAAAAGGCAAATATGGGAAAAAGGGAAAATTGGGAAAAAGGGAAAATTGGGAAAAAGAGAAATATGGGAAATCGGCCAATAAAGGAGTAGAGAAATTTGTGGCACAGCTTGACGAGAGGGAAGGATGGATTGCAAAGACATAGCCTGAATCATCAAGATATCACGAAGTATGGGAAAAACGCAAATATGGGAAAAACGCAAATATGGGTAAAACGCAAATATGGGTAAAACGCAAATATGGGGAAAACGCAAATATGGGGAAAACGCAAATATGGGGAAAATGCAAATATGGGGAAAACGCAAATATGGGGAAAACGCAAATATGGGGAAAACGCAAATATGGGGAAGACGCAAATATGGGGAAGACGCAAATATGGGGAAGACGCAAATATGGGGAAGACGCAAATATGGGAAAAACGCAAATATGGGAAAAACGCAAATATGGGAAAAACGCAAATATGGGAAAAACGCAAATATAGGAAAAACGCAAATAAAAGAGTAGAGAAACTTGAGGCACAGCTTGACAAGAGGAAAGAATCGATTGTAAAGGTATCACCAAGTATGGGAAAATCGCAAATATCGGAAAAACGCACATATGGGAAAAACGCACATATGGGAAAAACGCACATATGGCAAAAACGCACATATGGCAAAAACGCACATATGGCAAAATCGCAAAGATGGGAAAAAGTCAAATATGGGAAAAAGGCAGATATGGGAAAAACGCAGATATGGGAAAAACACAGATATGGGAAAAACGCAAATATGGCAAAAACGCAAATATGGCAAAAACGCAAATATGGCAAAAACGCAAATATGGCAAAAACGCAAATATGGGAAAAACGCAAATATGCGGAAAACGCAAATGTGGGAAAAACGCAAATATGGGAAAATACGCAAATAAAAGAGTAAAGAAATTGGTGGTGCAGCTTGACAAGAGGAAAAAATCGATTGTAAAGGTATTACAAAGTATGGGAAAAACGTAAATATGGCAAAAACGCAAATATAGCAAAAACGCACATATGGCAAAAACGCACATATGGCAAAAACGCACATATGGCGAAAATGCACATATGGCAAAAACGCACATATGGCGAAAATGCACATATGGCAAAAACGCACATATGGCAAAAACACACATATGGCAAAAACGCACATATGGCAAAAACGCACATATGGCAACAACGCAAAATGGCAACAACGCTAAAATGTCAAAAACGCTAAAATGGCAAAAAGGCTAAAATGGCAAATAGGCTAAAATGGCAAAAACGCTAAAATGGCAAAAACGCAAATATGGCAAAAACGCAAATATGGCAAAAACGCAAATGTGGGAAAAACGCAAATGTGGGAAAAACGCAAATGTGGGAAAAACGCAAATGTGGGAAAAACGCAAATGTGGGAAAAACGCAAATGTGGGAAAAACGCAAATGTGGGAAAAACGCAAATGTGGGAAAAACGCAAATGTGGGAAAAACGCAAATATGGGAAAAACGCAAATATGGGAAAACCGCAAATATGGGAAAGGCGCAGATATGGGAAACACGCAGATATGGGAAAGACGCAAATATGAGAAAGACGCAAATGAGGGAAGAACGCAAATGAGGGAAGAACGCAAACGAGGGAAGAACGCAAACGAGGGAAGAACGCAAACGAGGGAAGAACGCAAATGTGGGAAGAACGCAAATGTGGGAAGAACGCAAATGTGGGAAGAACGCAAATGTGGGAAGAACGCTAATGTGGGAAGAACGCTAATGTGGGAAGAACGCTAATGTGGGAAGAACGCTAATGTGGGAAGAACGCTAATGTGGGAAGAACGCAAATGTGGGAAGAACGAAAATGTGGGAAAAACGAAAATGTGGGAAAAACGAAAATGTGGGAAAAACGAAAATGTGGGAAAATCGCAAATTTGGGAAAAACGCAAATTTGGGAAAAACGCAAATTTGGGAAAAACGCAAATTTGGGAAAAACGCAAATGTGGGAAAAACGCAAAAACGCAAATGTGGGAAAAACGCAAATGTGGGAAAAACGCAAATGTGGGAAAAACGCAAATGTGGGAAAAACGCAAATGTGGGAAAAACGCAAATGTGGGAAAAACGCAAAAGTGGGAAAAACGCAAAAGTGGGAAAAACGCAAAAGTGGGAAAAACGCAAATGTGGGAAAAACGCAAATGTGGGAAAAACGCAAATGTGGGAAATACGCAAATGTGGGAAATACGCAAATTTGGGAAATACGCAAATGTGGGAAAAACGCAAATGTGGGAAAAACGCAAATGTGGGAAAAACGCAAATGTGGGAAAAACGCAAATGTGGGAAAAACGCAAATGTGGGAAAAACGCAAATGTGGGAAAAACGCAAATGTGGGAAAAACGCAAATATGGGAAAAACGCAAATATGGGAAAAACGCAAATATGGGAAAAACGCAAATATGGGAAAAACGCAGATATGGGAAAAACGCAGATATGGGAAAAACGCAGATATGGGAAAAACGCAGATATGGGTAACACGAAGATATGGGTAACACGAAGATATGGGAAAAACGGAGATATGGGAAAAACGGAGATATGGGAAAAACGGAGATATGGGAAAAACGAAGATATGGGAAAAACGAAGATATGGGAAAAACGAAGATATGGGAAAAACGAAGATATGGGAAAAACGAAGATATGGGAAAAACGAAGATATGGGCAAAACGCAGATATGGGAAAAACGCAGATATGGGAAGAACGCAAATATGAGAAAGACGCAACTGTGGGAAGAACGCAAATGAGGGAAGAACGCAAATGAGGGAAGAACGCAAATGAGGGAAGAACGCAAATGAGAGAAGAACGCAAATGAGGGAAGAACGCAAATGAGGGAAGAACGCAAATGAGGGAAGAACGCAAATGAGGGAAGAACGCAAATGAGGGAAGAACGCAAATGTGGGAAGAACGCAAATGTGGAAAGAACGCAAATGTGGAAAGAACGCAAATGTGGAAAGAACGCAAATGTGGAAAGAACGCAAATGTGGAAAGAACGCAAATGTGGGAAGAACGCAAATGTGGGAAAAACGCAAATGTGGGAAAAACGCAAATGTGGGAAAAACGAAAATGTGGGAAAAACGAAAATGTGGGAAAAACGAAAATGTGGGAAAAACGAAAATGTGGGAAAAACGAAAATGTGGGAAAAACGCAAATGTGGGAAAAACGCAAATGTGGGAAAAACGCAAATGTGGGAAAAACGCAAATGTGGGAAAAACGCAGATATGGGAAAAACGCAGATATGGGAAAAACGCAGATACGGGAAAAACGCAGATACGGGAAACACGAAGATATGGGAAAAACGAAGATATGGGAAAAACGAAGATATGGGAACAACGAAGATATGGGAAAAACGAAGATATGGGAAAAACGCAGATATGGGAAGAACGCAGATATGGGAAGAACGCAAATGACGGAAGAACGCAAATCAGGGAAGAACGCAAATGAGGGAAGAACGCAAATGAGGGAAGATCGCAAATGAGGGAAGAACGCAAATGAGGGAAGAACGCAAATGAGGGAAGAACGCAAATGAGGGAAGAACGCAAATGAGGGAAGAACGCAAATGTGGAAAGAACGCAAATGTGGGAAGAACGCAAATGTGGGAAGAACGCAAATGTGGGAGGAACGCAAATGTGGGAAAAACGCAAATGTGGGAAGAACGCAAATGTGGGAAAAACGCAAATGTGGGAAAAACGCAAATGTGGGAAAAAAGCAAATGTGGGAAAAACGCAAATGTGGGAAAAACGAAAATGTGGGAAAAACGAAAATGTGGGAAAAACGAAAATGTGGGAAAAACGAAAATGTGGGAAAAACGAAAATGTGGGAAAAACGAAAATGTGGGAAAAACGAAAATGTGGGAAAAACGAAAATGTGGGAAAAACGCAAATTTGGGAAAAACGCAAATTTGGGAAAAACGCAAATTTGGGAAAAACGCAAATGTGGGAAAAACGCAAATGTGGGAAATACGCAAATGTGGGAAATACGCAAATGTGGGAAATACGCAAATTTGGGAAATACGCAAATGTGGGAAAAACGCAAATGTGGGAAAAACGAAAATGTGGGAAAAACGCAAATGTGGGAAAAACGCAGATATGGGAAACACGCAGATATGGGAAAAACGCAGATATGGGAAAAACGCAGATATGTAAAAAACGCAGATATGGGAAAAACGCAAATATGGGAAAAACGCAAATATGGGAAACACGCAGATATGGGAAACACGAAGATATGGGAAAAACGAAGATATGGGAAAAACGAAGATATGGGAAAAACGAAGATATGGGAAAAACGAAGATATGGGAAAAACGAAGATATGGGAAAAACGCAGATATGGGAAAAACGAAGATATGGGAAAAACGAAGATATGGGAAAAACGAAGATATGGGAAAAACGAAGATATGGGAAAAACGAGGACAAGGGAAAAATGAAGATAAGGGAAAAACGAAGATATTGGAAAAACGCAGATATGGGAAGAACGCAAATATGAGAAAGACGCAACTGTGGGAAGAACGCAAATGAGGGAAGAACGCAAATGAGGGAAGAACGCAAATGTGGGAAGAACGCAAATGTGGGAAGAACGCAAATGTGGGAAGAACGCAAATGTGGGATGAACGCAAATGTGGGAAGAACGCAAATGAGGGAAGAACGCAAATGAGGGAAGAACGCAAATGTGGGAAAAACGCAAATGTGAGAAAAACTCAAATGTGGGAAAAACGAAAATGTGGGAAAAACGAAAATGTGGGAAAAACGCAAATTTGGGAAAAACGCAAATGTGGGAAAAACGCAAATGTGGGAAAAACGCAAATGTGGGAAAAACGCAAATGTGGGAAAAACGCAAATGTGGGAAAAACGCAAATGTGGGAAAAACGCAAATGTGGGAAAAACGCAAATGTGGGAAAAACGCAAATGTGGGAAAAACGCAAATGTGGGAAAAACGCAAATGTGGGAAATACGCAAATGTGGGAAATACGCAAATTTGGGAAATACGCAAATGTGGGAAAAACGCAAATGTGGGAAAAACGCAAATGTGGGAAAAACGCAAATGTGGGAAAAACGCAAATCTGGGAAAAACGCAAATCTGGGAAAAAGGCAAATCTGGGAAAAACGCAAATATGGGAAAAACGCAAATATGGGAAAAACGCAAATATGGGAAAAACGCAAATATGGGAAAAACGCAAATTTGGGAAAAACGCAAATATGGGAAAAACGCAAATATGGGAAAAACGCAAGTATGGGGAAAACGCAAATATGGGAAAAACATAAATATGGGAAAAACGCAAATATTGGAAAATACGCAAATAAAAGAGTAAAGAAATTTGTGGTGCAGCTTGACAAGAGGAAAGAATCGATTGTAAAGGTATTACCAAGTATGGGAAAAATGTAAATATGGGAAAAACGCAAATATTGCAAAAACGTAAATATGCCAAAAACGCAAATACGGGAAAAACCCAAATAAGGGAAAACCCAAATATGGGAAAGACCCAAATATGGGAAAAACGCAAATATGGGAAAAACGCAAATATGGGAAAAACATAAATATGGGAAAAACATAAATATGGGAAAAACATAAATATGGGAAAAACATAAATATGGGAAAAACAAATATGGGAAAAACATAAATATGGGAAAAACATAAATATGGGAAAAACATAAATATGGCAAAAACATAAATATGGGAAAAACGCACATATGGCAAAAACGCACATATGGCAAAAACGCACATATGGCAAAAACGCACATATTGCAAAAACACACATATGGCAAAAACGCACATATGGCAAAAACGCACATATGGCAAAAACGCACATATGGCAAAAACGCACATATGGCAAAAACGCACATATGGCAAAAACGCACATATGACAAAAACGCACATATGGCATAGACGCACATATGGCAAAAACGCACATATGGCAAAAACGCAAATATGGCAAAAACGCAAATATGGGAAAAACGCAATATGGGAAAAACGCAATATGGGAAAAACGCTAATATTGGAAAAACGAAAATATGGGAAAAAAGTAAATAAAGGAGTAGAGAAATTTGTGGTGCAGCTTGAAAAGAGGAAAGAATCGATTGTAAAGACATAGTTTGAAGCATCAAGATATCACGAAGTATGGGAGAAACGCAAATATGGGAGAAACGCAAATATGGCAAAAACGCAAATATGGCAAAAACGCAAATATGGCAAAAACGCAAATATGGCAAAAACGCAAATATGGCAAAAACGCAAATATGGCAAAAACGCAAATATGGCAAAAACGCAAATATGGCAAAAACGCAAATATGGCAAAAACGCAAATATGGCAAAAACGCAAATATGGCAAAAACGCAAATATGGCAAAAACGCAAATATGGCAAAAACGCAAATATGGCAAAAACGCAAATATGGCAAAAACGCAAATATGGCAAAAACGCAAATATGGCAAAAACGCAAATATGGCAAAAACGCAAATATGGCAAAAACGCAAATATGGCAAAAACGCAAATATGGCAAAAACGCAAATATGGCAAAAACGCAAATATGGCAAAAACGCAAATATGGCAAAAACGCAAATATGGCAAAAACGCAAATATGGCAAAAACGCAAATATGGGAAGAACGCAAATATGGGAAGAACGCAAATATGGGAAGAACGCAAATATGGGAAGAACGCAAATATGGGAAAAACGCAAATATGGGAAAAACGCAAATATGGGAAAAACGCAAATATGGGAAAAACGCAAGTATGGGAAAAACGCAAATATGGGAAAAACGCAAATATGGGAAAAACGCAAAAATGGGAAAAACGCAAATATGGGAAAAAGGAAAATATGGGAAAGACGCAAATAAAGGAGTAGAGAAATTTGTGGCGCAGCTTGACAAGAGGAAATGATCGATTGTAAAGACATAGTCTGAATCATCAAGATATTACGAAGTATGGGAAAAACGCAAATTTGGGAAAAACGCAAATGTGGGAAAAAGGCAAATATGGAAGAAACGCAAATATGGGAGAAAAGCAAACAATGGAGAGACGCAAATATGGGAAAAATGCAAATAAACGAGTAGAGAAACTTGTGGCGCAGCTTGACAAGAGAAAAGAATCGATTGTAAGGGTATCACCAAGTATGGTAAAAACGCACATATGGGTAAAAACGCACATATGGGTAAAAACGCACATATGGGTAAAAACGCACATATGGCAAAAACGCAAATATGGCAAAAACGCACATATGGCAAAAACGCACATATGGCAAAAACGCACATATGGCAAAAACGCACATATGGCAAAAACGCACATATGGCAAAAACGCACATATGGCAAAAACGCACATATGGCAAAAACGCACATATTGCAAAAACGCACATATGGCAAAAATGCACATATGGCAAAAACGCACATATGGCAAAAACGCACATATGGCAAAAACGCACATATGGCAAAAACGCACATATGGCAAAAACGCACATATGGCAAAAACGCACATATGGCAAAAACGCACATATGGCAAAAACGCACATATGGCAAAAACGCAAATATGGCAAAAACGCAAATACGGCAAAAACGCAAATATGGCGAAAACTCAAATATTGCAAAAACGCAAATATGGCGAAAACGCAAATATGGCGAAAACGCAAATATGGCGAAAACGCAAATATGGCGAAAACGCAAATATGGCAAAAACGAAAATAAGGCAAAAACGAAAATATGGCCAAAACGAAAGTATGGGAAAAACGAAGATATGGGAAAAACGCAAATAGAGGAGTAGAGAAATTTGTGGCGCAGTTTGACAAGAGGAAAGAATCGATTGTAAAGTCATAGTGTGAAGCATCAAGGTATTACGAAGTATGGCAAAAACGCAAATATGGCAAAAACGCAAATATGGCAAAAACGCAAATATGGCAAAAATGCAAATATCCAAGAACGCAAAAAAAATGAGAAGAGAAAATTGCGGCACTGGTTGACAAGAGGAAAGAATCGATTGTAAAGACATAGTCTGAATCTTTAAGATGTCACGAAGTATGGGAAAAACGCAAATATGGGAAAAACGCAAATATGGGAAAAACGCAAATATGGGAAAAACGCAAATATGGGAAAAACGCAAATATGGGAAAAACGCAAATATGGGAAAAACGCAAATATGGGAAAAACGCAAATATGGGAAAAACGCAAATATGGGAAAAACGCAAATATGGCAAGAACATAAATATGGCAAAAACTAAAATATGGGAAAACGAAGATATGGGAAAAACGAAGATATGGGAAAAACGAAGGTATGGGAAAAAAGAATATATGGGAAAAACGAAGATATGGGAAAAACGAATATATGGGAAAAACGAATATATGGGAAAAACGAATATATGGGAAAAACGAATATATGGGAAAAACGAAGATATGGGAAAAACGAAGATATGGGAAAAACGAAGATATGGGAAAAACGAAGATATGGGAAAAACGAAGATATGGGAAAAACGAAGATATGGGAAAAACGAAGATATGGGAAAAACGAAGATATGGGAAAAACGAAGATATGGGAAAAACAAAGATATGGGAAAAACAAAGATATGGGAAAAACGAAGATATGGGAAAAACGAAGATATGGGAAAAACGCAAACATGGGAAAAACGCATGTAAGTAGGCTGTTTATGTTTTCTTTATGTAAGTTTGCTGTTTATGTTTTTTATTGGCAACGTTACGTAGCGCTCTCTATATGAAAATCACTGGCTGTGCTGTGTGCAGTATGTGGCTAGTTTGAATTGTTGTCTGCCATTGTTGTCATGAACTGCTATAGCTGGATGCGAACAGCGCGTAGCGCTGGGCAGTTGGAGGTGAGCCGCCAGCAGTGGTGGATGTGGGGAGAGAGATGGCGGAGTTTTGAAAAATGTCATGAACTGCTGTATATATTATGAATCTTGAGGTAAATACATTGTTTGTTCTCTATTAGAATCTTTCACTTGCTAAGACTATCAGTAGTTAGTGCCTTCCGTAGTTTGTATCTTTTATTTAGCTGGCAGTAGTGGCACTCGCTGTATTGCAGTAGTTCGAGCAACGAAGATTTTTGTGAGGTAAGTGAGTTGTGAAAGGTGTAGTTTAATGTTACTCAGGGCCATTCTTTTGCAGAGATTTTTGATAGTCAGATTGCGTTGCGCTAAAATTATTGTGTGCCAGGTTAAGCACAGTCGTGTATAAATTGTTCTAAGGGGACGTTTCATATGTCGACCCTTAGCCTAGGATACCTCACTGGAATCTTCTGATTTTTTCTTGTAGTTTGTGTATTTAGTGTAGCTTTTGTTTATTGCTAGTGCGTAATTGTAGAGAGAATCTCCTTTGTAGTTGCAGTCTTTCATTGTTGTACAGTAAAACAGTTGTGGCATGCATGTAGCTTTGCGCCAAGTATTTCGCTGCTGCAATTAACTAGATATTATTTTCAGTGCTATGTTAATGTGTTCTCTTATTTTTGCTCTTCAAATTGTGTTTTTGTGTGTTATCGTGTGAAATATTGTCTCAATAATGGCGTGTGAAAAACGTAACACTCGGCTCCAAAGTAAACTAAGAAACGACAGTGAAGACGAAAGCAATGTGTTAGCGCCACTGTGTAATGAGTTAACTAATGTTCAAAGTAGTAATTTGGTAACTGTGCATAGGGAAATGGAGCGGGCGTCAAACAATGGCGTAGACAGTCAAACAGGTAGTGAACAGGGAAGCATTATCGATCGATCGGTCGGCAACAGCTCGCCTCAGGAATCCGAAATGATAGGACACAATTTTGCAAATACTGTAGATTCAGGTTTTGCGTCCTCACCGGTTTCTCAGATGAGTCAAGACACATTTTCTGCTTGTCAAAATGTGAATGCTGCCGGTGAAAACGCACTGCCAAAGAGCATAGAGAAACAGATTCCAGACACTAATACATTATTATTGCAATTAATGCAAAAAATGGAACAAAATCAGAAACAAACACAGCAACAGTTAGATACAATGGGACAAAATCTGCAAAAGTTAGACACAGTGGAACAAAATCAGAGACAAACACAGCAAAAGCTTCAAAAGTTAGACTCATTGGAACAAACGCTTGAACAAACACGTGAAGATTTAACTACTGAGTTACATAAAATCGAATCGAAATGTCAAAAAGTCTGTAATGACGTAAAAACACAAATTTGTGAGCATTTCCAACCTATTTTTTCGCTGCATGAAAATGCATTACAGAATCACGAAGCAGCCATAAAAGAACTGCAAACTATTGTTCATGAAAATCATGAGACCTTGCAAGCTAAAATGGACTCAGTTGCATCTACCGATTCGGTTACGCAACTTGCAAAAACTCAGGAAAACTTAAAGGACACAGTAGATACTCTGAAAATTGGTTCAGAAAGACACATGGAGGAAATTAGTTCATTATCAGAGAAAGTAGCCGAACTTTCGGATCAGGTCACTAACTTATCTACGAAGGTAGATGATAATCTGAATGACACAGAAGAGTGCGAACAAATTAGGAAACTGAAACAAAATCTGAATCAAATTAATACGCAACACCAAAGAGAAATCCGGGAAGTACAAGAACATTTGACACAGGTAATACAAGAATTACGTATTTCAGAGGACACTCGCGCCCCAATACGGGAAGAGGGACATAGAAATACGGAACAGCCACAAAATAATAACACAGGGCATTTCGGTAATTATGAAAGAAATTGGCAAGGTACACCGAAGTTTGAGATGGAACCGCCGACACGACGTAACAATGACCGATATGCTACTCGCCGACACGATGATTTTGACTATAAGCTGTTCATTACTACACGTAAATTCAAAACGTTTAAGAATTCTGCCAACGACATTCATCCACAAGCGTGGCTCCATCAATTCTCTCATTGTTTCCCTCCCAACTGGTCATTGGAGCACAGATTAGAATTTATGTGTGGCTACTTAGAAAATGAACCAGCTGTAAGAATGCGATCGGTCATTCACGATTGCCACAGTGAAGGAGAATTTTACCATGCGTTCCTCTCAGCATATTGGTCACAAGCTACACAAGATCGCGTAAAACATAGCATCATAATGATGAAACACTTTGAACAATCTGAATTTTCCAGTCTTGTGAAATATTTTGAAGACATGTTGCACAAGAATCAGTACCTGTCAAACCCATACAGCCCCTCAGAACTCATCCGCATTTGCTTAATCAAACTGCCTGAACATTTACGACATATTATTTTGGCAGGACGTTGCAAAGACGACATTGAAGCTTTTCAGGGACTGTTACAAGAACTAGAAATTGACACAGAAAGTCGCGGGATGGGAAAACAGGAAAACAATCACTACAGGTCACATCCGTCACAATTCCGTGACGACAGAAACAATAAATGGCCACGACAAGCCTATTCTTATAACGTAAATCGTGATCAAAACAGACACCACCCGTATGACAACCACTGGCTGAGTAATAGTTACAGGGAAAGATCACCTCTCCGCAGTAATGACTATCACAGAGACAATCAGAGAAACAGACAATATGGAAACCAAAACAATTATTATCAAGGGAGACAGAATAACTTCAGACGCAACGGTCCAGCACGCAGTTACGACTCAGGCAGAAATTCTCCACCACGTGACAGACAAGAAAGAAACTATCGAACCTACCGGACATGACGACAGACGATATGATCGTAACGACAGACCTGAATTGCATCAGAACTGGCGAGATTTAAATAGAGCAGAGCACTCTCGTCACGATGAATTTGTAGAAGTTAGGCCTCCTAATCCCAGTAACGGCGCGCGCCAACAAAGAAACAGACAATGACTCGCACCGCAGGCAGCTGCGTGCGCCGGCTGGCCCTGAGAAAAATAACATTGACGCTAACCTTGAGCAAAATTCCCGTATTCTTTACGGACGAATACCGCATGATAATTGCGTTGAAGTTGAAACTCTGCGTACTAGGAAGAGTAAAGGTTTACACCACATTTCTCATGTAAAACCATTTATTGACAGATAATCTGCTTTTTAACTTAGTCTTTGCAATTGTCACTTCACGCTACTTGTACAATTTGTCCCACTGAGAAACTGTTAACATGCAACTATGTTTCAAAGCTAACTAACCATCCAGTCAAGAACATAGGTAACTTAGACAAGTAATTGCGAATGCATTGTTATTGCGAACAGACGATACAGTGTTGTTATTTATACATTCCTCCTTGTTAGTTGCACGATTAGAACATTTACCAGCCCTGCTAATGAAATTTACATGCAACATTTTGGTTTGCTTACGAGTGGATTCTGGATTTGAGGTGCTTTCTGTGAAATGCCAGATGACACAGTGGTTAGTTTATGTGACAGCTACACGATTTTATCACGACGCTGCTAATGCGTGACAATTTACAATGTTGCTTTTGCGGTGTATCTGTTTTATATCTGCACAGTTTTTTCTGAATTCTTCTATAAAGTGAGACATGTTTTAGTAGTAACTCTTGTGGTATAGCTACAATGAGACAGCCTTTTCCGTAGCACAACAATACTTTACAGCACAATAATTCCTTCATCGCGGCAATAAGCGTAATAACTAAGTTATCTATACGCAAAGCATTTCATTTTGTATATCATGAGGTAAGTACATTGACATCTGCAGAACTTAGCTTTCGGAGGACAATAACTACGACACTTCCCAGAGATTATCTTAGAGCAAGACGCACATTTAGCGCTACAGGACACGTATTTGAGTGATTAATTTTGTACTTAAGACATTTATTTTTAGAGATTTTTGAATTACAAAGAAAGTTTTTCGTGACACATTTCATTTCATTGCTGTAAGCTGTAATACCTGAGGATACAATTACAATAAACCTCAGGGGGGTACACGCCTACTTTGTGTACCATGTGTTTGGCAAGCACAAGGAGCCCTAGCTAATATGGTATTTGCTTATTCAACTTTACACATCGGTACCATATTTCTCTAACACATAAATTACACAGCTATCTGATCATTTAACTGAGAGAGACAAATCTTTTTTACTATGTCAGTGACACATGTTTACGCAATTACAGAGTTGGATTACTTCACACTTAAGAAATTGTACTTTGTCTGCACTTTGTGAACTGTTCATAATTTTTTTTGAAACCATTGTGATACTATGAGAACTTTGAATGATGTATTTGGTAAGGGAGTATGATTTTAAAGTACGTTTGAGGCAGATGACACTTTTGACATGAGCAGAGAATTTTGTTAGGTTTTGAAATTATTGGAGGAAGCTACGACGATTTTGAGATTTGACTGAGGTTTTATGATGTTATTTTTACGACGACGATGTGTATTATGCTGTTGCGGTAAGTTTATGATCCATAAGCTGATGCTGTATGAGTTATTTGATTATGCTATGTATCTGTTATGATGAAATATGAGTGTCGACGAATAAGGTAAGGAGTAATGAATAGTGGTTAGGGACTCTTGACTTGTGAAAAAGGATGTTGAAAACCAAGAATCGTACTTTGAGAGTTATGAAATATGTGTAAATGCGTAAATGTATCACAAAGCAAGCGAAAATTTTTTGGACTCTGTTATGTCAATTGGATTTTGTCTCTACAGATTTGTAACGCAAATTCTTGACCTGTGAAATATTTTTATATGAGACTGTCACTGTAGCGGAAACTGCTGTCGTAAATATTTCCGTAAGAAAGTTAAGTGACCACCTGCACATAATGCGACGTGGGCACCCAGGTGTGTCAGACACCTGGAGAACAAGCCTTTTCAGACGCTCAGGTAGAAAAGAAAGCCATTAGGGTGTGCCAGAGGCACAGGTGGAAGAGAAGGACAAAGAGAGGCCTAGACGCCTGTTAATGACATTCCTTTGTAGAGGGCATCGCTAATGCGACACGCTCGTTACTTGAAAACATATGATTTTTGTAATGCGTTGTGGGCACACAGCTGTGTCAAACACCTGGAGAATAAGCCATTAGGATGTGCCTTTCATCGCTAATGCGACACCCTCGTTACTTAAAAATTTATGATATTTACTGAAATGCCTAACAAAATGACAAGAAATATTTTTACATCTGCACACCTGATTATGACAAGTGTCTTTCTACGAGAGTTGAGAGCCATTAACTTATGAAATGAAATGTCACATGACTACTGAATGATATTTTTATGCTTTGGTTTGTGTAATTGCTTATTTCATTTGATATCTGGTTTCCAGCTGTGTTGCAGCATTGCTTTTATAAAATGAGATGCATTTGCTAATGTGAACTCTTTCTGTCAACAGATCTATTAAATGATAATTTTGTAATCCACATTCTTTAAAAAAGGAGCACTTGGAAAGGAAAGAACAATAAGAAGTAACTAGTAACAGTAACACTTAATTTTCTTTTCAAGTACATGGTAATATTTTTTTACAATCAGTTGTTGTGGTGCACCACTTTAATTACATAGACATTAAGATGTGAATATGCATTTCCCTTGTCTGCATTGTTGTTTTTACTGTAATGTTTTTTCTGCTTGAGCTATGTCATGTTTAGGTATAAGTTGCTGCTGTTTGCAAGGCATAGTGTTATTGAATTTGACTTTTGCTAATTTATGCTGCTAGCTTTGCCAATTTGCATTTCTTTGTCATTTCTGTTTGTGTTGATTTGTTGTGATGCTGCATTGCCTCGTCCTTTGGTATATATATCTGAGCTCAGTAGATTTAAGTTAGCTTAAGAGGGGGTAGACTATATAAGAAACTGACTATGGAGAATAGGTAAAGAATGCATTGCGAAGAAAGATTTGGGCCCCAATGAGTATTGTACAATCAGAAATAATTATTTTGAAAGAAATATGAATAGAATACAGGAAGGAGGTATAGGTAGGATTATCTTGGAAATAAATAATGAGGTAAGAAATATGTGAACACATAAATACAGAATGCATGCTTGGATAGGATTTTTTTGGTGGAAGCAAAGGTTGAAATAAGATGAACGATCTATGGAATGAAGGGAGATCTCCAAGCAAAATACTGCAGTAAACCAAACCCTGTCCTTTCCTCTTTGCTGCCTTTTCCAAATATGTAATTGTGTGTTGTCCTTTCCTTTTGGTGTTATCCCACTATGTGTTTGTGTACCCTTGTGTATTTGTGTTTTTTTCCTGTCTTTATGTGTTTAGCTGATGAGAGCTATGTTGTAGCATTTTTCTAATATTCTGTTATTTTCTTTGTAAAGATGCTTAGACATTATTTATTCTGTGTTGTTTTCATGCTCAGGTGTGAAGTTGACGTTTCAAAAGTGATTCTGATCTTTTATGTCATCATTCCTGTAACACTGATGTATATGTTTATTTCTATTCTTTTGTAAAGCCCCTATTACTACAAATATTATCTGTATTGTTATGTCTTTAATGTTGTATTTTGTATCTTTGTAATTGTATTCTTATGTTATATAATTGTAATTGACGCCAGTTAATCAAATTAAGTAACTTGTAAGCATTCATTTCACTGCACACATTTCTGTTGGTCATAGTATATGGACAATATGTGAGAAGTAGGGACTGATAGTATTTGCACGTGTGTTACTAATTCAGCAAGGGACTGGATAACAGCATTGCTGGTTCTAAGGACAATTCCAAAACTTTGTGAGTGCACAAGTGGTGGTTATGGACTTGCTCTATTATCCGCAAGACTCTTCAATGGTGATTGTGCATCTGCACAGTCGCAACAGATGGCTGCTGGCCATCTCTACAAGGACTACAGTGGGTCTACACCTCTGGTGGCCCACAACTACCACAATCTCTACCAGGACTACAGTGGGTCTACTCTTTGATGACCTATCTACCAATCTTCTTCAAAACGTCAAATGACTCTGCAATGGATTTGCTCTGTTGTGGCCCATTACCTGTCAGCATGTCAAGAGTCAGCACTGTCTTTCTGTTGGAAGGACAACACTACTTCTTCAAGACTGCATGGAAATCCACTACTTCTGTGTGCAATTTCTTTTACTAATGAGACTTTGTGAAAAAAAAACTGTAATTACTATTATGATGAACGATCAGGACTGTCTTTATGGACTGTGAGAAAATTTTAGCTGTTGACCAACATTGTATCAATAAGTGTGTGCATTGGATATCTTTGTTAGTGTAATTATGAAAAATTTTATCAAATCATTATTGGCCACTGGCCAAAAACATTTGTAAAATTTTTTGTGGGGAGCATGGGGGCTATGTAAGTAGGCTGTTTATGTTTTATTTATGTAAGTTTGCTGTTTATGTTTTTTATTGGCAACGTTACGTAGCGCTCTCTATATGAAAATCACTGGCTGTGCTGTGTGCAGTATGTGGCTAGTTTGAATTGTTGTCTGCCATTGTTGTCATGAACTGCTATAGCTGGATGCGAACAGCGCGTAGCGCTGGGCAGTTGGAGGTGAGCCGCCAGCAGTGGTGGATGTAGGGAGAGAGATGGCGGAGTTTTGAAAATTGTCATGAACTGCTGTATATATTATGAATCTTGAGGTAAATACATTGTTTGTTCTCTATTAGAATCTTTCACTTGCTAAGACTATCAGTAGTTAGTGCCTTCCGTAGTTTGTATCTTTTATTTAGCTGGCAGTAGTGGCACTCGCTGTATTGCAGTAGTTCGAGCAACGAAGATTTTTGTGAGGTAAGTGAGTTGTGAAAGGTATAGTTTAATGTTTGTCAGGGCCATTCGTCTGCAGGGATTTTTGATAGTCAGATTGCGTTGCGCTAAAATTATTGTGTGCCAGGTTAAGCACAGTCATATGTACAATTTGTTCTAAGTGGACATTTCATATGTAAAATTGTTCAAAGGGGACGTTTCACGCAAACATGGAAAAAACGCAAACATGGGAAAAACGCAAACATGGGAAAAACGCAAACATGGGAAAAACGCAAACATGGGAAAAACGCAAACATGGGAAAAACGCAAACATGGGAAAAACGCAAACATGGGAAAAACGCAAACATGGGAAAAACGCAAACATGGGAAAAACGCAAACATGGGAAAAACGCAAATATGGCGATTACGCAAATATGGGAAAAACGCAAATATGGCGGTAACGCAAATATGGGAAAAACGCGAATATGAGAAAAACGCAAATATGAGAAAAACGCAAATATGGGAAAAACGGAAATGTCAGAAAAACGGAAATGTCAGAAAAACGCAAATGTCAGAAAAACGCAAATGTCAGAAAAACGCAAATGTGGGAGAAACGCAAATGTGGTAAAAACGCAAATGTGGTAAAAACGCAAATGTGGTAAAAACGCAAATGTGGTAAAAACGCAAATGTGGTAAAAACGCAAATGTGGTAAAAACGCAAATGTGGTAAAAACGCAAATGTGGTAAAAACGCAAATGTGGTAAAAACGCAAATGTGGTAAAAACGCAAATGTGGTAAAAACGCAAATGTGGTAAAAACGCAAATGTGGTAAAAACGCAAATGTGGTAAAAACGCAAATGTGGGAAAAACGCAAATGTGGGAAAAACGCAAATGTGGGAAAAACGCAAATGTGGGGAAAAACGCAAATGTGGGGAAAAACGCAAATGTGGGAAAAACGCAAATGTGGGAAAAACGCAAATGTGGGAAAAACGCAAATGTGGGAAAAACGCAAATGTGGGAAAAACGCAAATGTGGGAAAAACGCAAATGTGGGAAAAACGCAAATGTGGGAAAAACGCAAATGTGGGAAAAACGCAAATGTGGGAAAAACGCAAATGTGGGAAAAACGCAAATACGGGAAAAACGCAAATAAATGAGTAGAGACATTTGTGGCGCAGCTTGACAAGGGGAAAGAGTCGATTGTAAAGACATAGTCTGAATCATCAAGATATCACGAAGTATGGGAAAAACGCAAATATGGGAAAAACGCAAATATGGGAAAAACGCAAATATGGGAAAAACGCAAATATGGGAAAAACGCAAATATGGGAAAAACGCAAATATGGGAAAAACGCAAATATGGGAAAAACGCAAATATGGGAAAAACGCAAATATGGGAAAAACGCAAATATGGGAAAAACGCAAATATGGGAAAAACGCAAATATGGGAAAAACGCAAATATGGGAAAAACGCAAATATGGGAAAAACGCAAATATGGGAAAAACGCAAATATGGGAGAAACGCAAATATGGGAGAAACGCAAATATGGGAGAAACGCAAATATGGGAGAAACGCAAATATGGGAGAAACGCAAATATTGAAAAAAGAAAAATATGGGAAGGACGCAAATAAAGGAGTAGAGAAATTTGTGGCGCTGCTTGACAAGAGGAAAGGATCGATTGTAAAGTCATAGTGTGAAGCATCAAGGTATTACGAAGTATGGCAAAAATGCAAATATGGCAAAAATGCAAATATGGCAAAAATGCAAATATGGCAAAAATGCAAATATGGCAAAAACGCAAATATGGCAAAAACGCAAATATGGCAAAAACGCAAATATGGCAAAAACGCAAATATGGCAAAAACGCAAATATGGCAAAAACGCAAATATGGCAAAAACGCAAATATGGCAAAAACGCAAATATGGCAAAAACGCAAATATGGCAAAAACGCAAATATGGCAAAAACGCAAATATGGCAAAAACGCAAATATGGCAAAAACGCAAATATCCAAGAATGCAAAGAAAATGAGTAGAGAAATTTGCGGCACAGCTTGACAAGAGGAAAGAATCGATTGTAAAGACATAGTCTGAATCATTAAGATATCACGAACTATGAGAAAAACGCAAATATGGGAAAAACGCAAACAATGGAGGAATGCAAATATGGGAAAAACGCAAATATGGGAAAATACGCAAATAAAAGAGTAAAGAAATTTGTGGTGCAGCTTGACAAGAGGAAAGAATCGATTGTAAAGGTATTACCAAGTATGGGAAAAATGTAAATATGGCAAAAACCCAAATATGGCAAAAACCCAAATATGGCAAAAACCCAAATATGGCAAAAACCCAAATATGGCAAAAACCCAAATATGGCAAAAACCCAAATATGGCAAAAACCCAAATATGGCAAAAACCCAAATATGGCAAAAACCCAAATATGGCAAAAACCCAAATATGGCAAAAACCCAAATATGGCAAAAACCCAAATATGGCAAAAACGCAAATATGGCAAAAACGCAAATATGGCAAAAACGAAAATATGAAAAAACGAAAATATTGCAAAAACGAAAATATGGCAAAAACGAAAATATGGCAAAAACGAAAATATGGCAAAAACGAAAATATGGCAAAAACGAAAATATGGCAAAAACGAAAATATGGCAAAAACGAAAATATGGCAAAAACGAAAATATGGCAAAAACGAAAATATGGCAAAAACGAAAATATGGCAAAAACGAAAATATGGCAAAAACGAAAATATGGCAAAAACGAAAATATGGCAAAAACGAAAATATGGCAAAAACGAAAATATGGCAAAAACGAAAATATGGCAAAAACGCAAATATGGAAAAAATGCAAATATGGCAAAAACGCAAATATGGCAAAAATGCAAATATGGCAAAAACGCAAATATGGCAAAAACGCAAATATGGCAAAAACGCAAATATGGCAAAAACGCAAATATGGCAAAAACGCAAATATGGCAAAAACGCAAATATGGCAAAAACGCAAATATTCCAAAAACACAAATATGGCGAAAACGCAAATATGGCTAAAACGCAAATATGGCAAAAACGCAAAATATGGCAAAAACGCAAAATATGGCAAAAACATAAATATGGCAAAAGCATAAATATGGCAAAAACGAAAATATGGGAAAACGAAAATATGGGAAAACGAAGATATGGGAAAAACGAAGATATGGGAAAAACGAAGATATGGGAAAAACGAAGATATGGGAAAAACGAAGATATGGGAAAAACGAAGATATGGGAAAAACGAAGATATGGGAAAAACGAAGATATGGGAAAAACGAAGATATGGGAAAAACGAAGATATGGGAAAAACGAAGATATGGGAAAAACGAAGATATGGGAACAACGAAGATATAGGAACAACGAAGATATGGGAAAAACGAAGATATGGGAAAAACGAAGATATGGGAAAAACGAAGATATGGGAAAAACGAAGATATGGGAAAAACGAAGATATGGGAAAAACGAAGATATGGGAAAAACGAAGATATGGGAAAAACGAAGATATGGGAAAACGAAGATATGGGAAAAACGAAGATATGGAAAAACGAAGATATGGGAAAACGAAGATATGGGAAAAACGAAGATATGGGAAAAACGAAGATATGGGAAAACGAAGATATGGGAAAAACGAAGATATGGGAAAAACGAAGATATGGGAAAAACGAAGATATGGGAAAAACGAAGATATGGGAACAACGAAGATATGGGAAAAACGCAAATATGGGAAAAACGCAAATATGGGAAAAACGCAAATATGGCGATAACGCAAATATGGGAAAAACGCAAATATGGCGATAACGCAAATATGGGAAAACGCGATTATGGGAAAAACGCAAATTTGAGAAAAACGCAAATATGGGAAAAACGGAAATGTCAGAAAAAGGCAAATGTGAGAAAAACGCAAATGTGGGAAAAACGGAAATGTGGGAAAAACGCAAATGTTCGAAAAACGCAAATGTGGGAAAAACGCAAATGTGGGAAAAACGCAAATGTGGGAAAAACGCAAATATGAGAAAAGCGCAAATATGGGAAAAACGCAAAGACGGGAAAAACGCAAATAAATGAGTAGAGAAATTTGTGGCGCAGCTTGACAAGGGGAAAGAATCGATTGTAAAGACATAGTCTGAATCATCAAGATATCACGAAGTATGGGAAAAACGCAAATGTGGGAAAAACGCAAATGTGGGAAAAACGCAAATGTGGGAGAAACGCAAATATGGGAGAAACGCAAACAATGGAGAGACGCAAATATGGGAAAAACGCAAATAAAAGAGTAGAGAAACTTGTGGCACAGCTTGACAAGAGAAAAGAATCGAATGTAAGGGTATCACCAAGAAAACGCACATATGGGAGAAAAGACACATATGGCAAAAACGCACATATGGCTAAAACGCACATATGGCTAAAACGCACATATGGCTAAAACGCACATATGGCTAAAACGCACATATGGCTAAAACGCACATATGGCTAAAACGCACATATGGCTAAAACGCACATATGGCTAAAACGCACATATGGCTAAAACGCACATATGGCTAAAACGCACATATGGCTAAAACGCACATATGGCTAAAACGCACATATGGCTAAAACGCACATATGGCTAAAATGCACATATGGCTAAAACGCACATTTGGCAAAAACGCACATTTGGCAAAAACGCACATTTAGCAAAAACGCACATTTGGCAAAAACGCACATTTGGCAAAAACGCACATTTGGCAAAAACGCACATACGGCAGAAACGCACATACGGCAGAAACGCACATACGGCAAAAACTGCACATACGGCAAAAACGCACATACGGCAAAAACGCACATACGGCAAAAACGCACATACGGCAAAAACGCACATATGGCAAAAACGCACATATGGCAAAAACGCACATACGGCAAAAACGCACATATGGCAAACACGCACATATGGCAAACACGCACATATGGCAAAAACGCACATATGGCAAAAACGCACATATGGCAAAAACGCACCTATAGCAAAAACGCACATATGGCAAAATCGCAAATATGGAAAATACGCAAATGTGGGATAAACGCAAATGTGGGGAAAACGCAAATGTGGGAAAAACGCAAATGTGGGAAAAACGCAAATGTGGGAAAAACGCAAATATGGGAAAAACGAAAATATGGGAAAAACGCAAATATGGGAAAAACGCAAATATGGGAATAACGCAAACAATGGAGAAACGCAAATGTGGGAAAAACGAAAATAAAACAGAAACTTGTGGCGCAGCTTGACAAGAGGAAAGAATCGATTGTAAGGGCATCACCAAGTATGGCAAAAACACAAATATGACAAAAACACAAATATGGGAAAAACGCAGATATGGGAAAAACGCAGATATGGGAAAAACGCAGATATGGGAAAAACGCAGATATGGGAAAAACGCAGATATGGGAAAAACGCAAATATGGGAAAAACGCAAATATGGGAAAAACGCAAATATGGGAAAAACGCAAATATGGGAAAAACGCAAATATGGGAAAAACGCAAATATGGGAAAAACGCAAATATGGGAAAAACGCAAATATGGGAAAAACGCAAATATGGGAAAAACGCAAATATAGGAAAAACATAAATATGGGAAAAACGCAAATATTGGAAAATACGCAAATAAAAGAGTAAAGAAATTTGTGGTGCAGCTTGACAAGAGGAAAGAATCGATTGTAAAGGTATTACCAAGTATGGGAAAAATGTAAATATGGGAAAAATGTAAATATGGGAAAAACGCAAATATGGCAAAAACGCAAATATGGCAAAAACGCAAATATGGCAAAAACCCAAATATGGCAAAAACCCAAATATGGCAAAAACCCAAATATGGGAAAAACCCAAATATGGGAAAAACCCAAATATGGGAAAAACCCAAATATGGGAAAAACCCAAATATGGGAAAAACCCAAATATGGGAAAAACCCAAATATGGGAAAAACATAAATATGGGAAAAACATAAATATGGGAAAAACATAAATATGGGAAAAACATCAATATGGGAAAAACATAAATATGGGAAAAACATCAATATGGGAAAAACATCAATATGGGAAAAACATCAATATAGGAAAAACATAAATATGGGAAAAACGCAAATGTGGGAAAAACGCAAATATGGGAAAAACGAAAATATGGGAAAAACGCAAATATGGGAAAAACGCAAATATGGGAATAACGCAAACAATGGAGAAACGCAAATGTGGGAAAAACGAAAATAAAACAGAAACTTGTGGCGCAGCTTGACAAGAGGAAAGAATCGATTGTAAGGGCATCACCAAGTATGGCAAAAACACAAATATGACAAAAACACAAATATGGGAAAAACGCAGATATGGGAAAAACGCAGATATGGGAAAAACGCAGATATGGGAAAAACGCAGATATGGGAAAAACGCAAATATGGGAAAAACGCAAATATGGGAAAAACGCAAATATGGGAAAAACGCAAATATGGGAAAAACGCAAATATGGGAAAAACGCAAATATGGGAAAAACGCAAATATGGGAAAAACGCAAATATGGGAAAAACGCAAATATGGGAAAAACGCAAATATAGGAAAAACATAAATATGGGAAAAACGCAAATATTGGAAAATACGCAAATAAAAGAGTAAAGAAATTTGTGGTGCAGCTTGACAAGAGGAAAGAATCGATTGTAAAGGTATTACCAAGTATGGGAAAAATGTAAATATGGGAAAAATGTAAATATGGGAAAAATGTAAATATGGGAAAAACGCAAATATGGGAAAAACGCAAATATGGCAAAAACGCAAATATGGCAAAAACCCAAATATGGCAAAAACCCAAATATGGCAAAAACCCAAATATGGGAAAAACCCAAATATGGGAAAAACCCAAATATGGGAAAAACCCAAATATGGGAAAAACCCAAATATGGGAAAAACCCAAATATGGGAAAAACCCAAATATGGGAAAAACCCAAATATGGGAAAAACCCAAATATGGGAAAAACATAAATATGGGAAAAACATAAATATGGGAAAAACATAAATATGGGAAAAACATCAATATGGGAAAAACATAAATATGGGAAAAACATCAATATGGGAAAAACATCAATATGGGAAAAACATCAATATGGGAAAAACATAAATATGGGAAAAACATAAATATGGCAAAAACATAAATATGGCAAAAACATAAATATGGGAAAAACGCAAATATTGGAAAATACGCAAATAAAAGAATAAAGAAATTTGTGGTGCAGCTTGACAAGAGGATAGAATCGATTGTAAAGACATAGTCTGAATCATTAAGATATCACGAAGTATGGGAAAAACGCAAATATGCGAAAAACGCAAATATGGGAAAAACGCAAATATGGGAAAAACGCAAATATGGGATAAAAGCAAATATGAGAAAGACGCAAATACGGGAAAAACGAAAATATGGGGAAAACGCAAATGTGGGGAAAACGCAAATGTGGGGAAAACGCAAATGTGGGAAAAACGCAAATGTGGGAAAAACGCAAATGTGGGAAAAACGCAAATGTGGGAAAAACGCAAATGTGGGAAAAACGCAAATGTGGGAAAAACGCAAATGTGGGAAAAACGGAAATGTGGGAAAAACGCAAATGTGAGAAAATGAAAATATGGGAACAACGCAAATACGGGAAAAACGCAAATACGGGAAAAACGCAAATACGGGAAAAACGCAAATACGGGAAAAACGCAAATACGGGAAAAACGCAAATACGGGAAAAACGCAAATACGGGGAAAACGCAAATACGGGGAAAACGCAAATACGGGGAAAACGCAAATACGGGGAAAACGCAAATACGGGGAAAACGCAAATACGGGGAAAACGCAAATACGGGGAAAACGCAAATACGGGGAAAACGCAAATGTGGGGAAAACGCAAATGTGGGAAAAACGCAAATGTGGGAAAAACGCAAATGTGGGAAAAACGCAAATGTGGGAAAAACGCAAATGTGGGAAAAACGCAAATGTGGGAAAAACGCAAATGTGGGAAAAACGCAAATGTGGGAAAAACGCAAATGTGGGAAAAACGCAAATGTGGGAAAAACGCAAATGTGGGAAAAACGCAAATGTGGGAAAAACGCAAATGTGGGAAAAACGCAAATGTGGGAAAAACGCAAATGTGGGAAAAACGCAAATGTGGGAAAAACGCAAATGTGGGAAAAACGCAAATGTGGGAAAAACGCAAATGTGGGAAAAACGCAAATGTGGGAAAAACGCAAATGTGGGAAAAACGCAAATGTGGGAAAAACGCAAATGTGGGAAAAACGCAAATGTGGGAAAAACGCAAATGTGGGAAAAACGCAAATGTGGGAAAAACGCAAATGTGGGAAAAACGCAAATGTGGGAAAAACGCAAATGTGGGAAAAACGCAAATGTGGGAAATACGCAAATGTGGGAAATACGCAAATGTGGGAAATACGCAAATGTGGGAAATACGCAAATGTGGGAAAAACGCAAATGTGGGAAAAACGCAAATTTGTAAAAAACGCAAATGTGGGAAAAACGCAAATGTGGGAAAAACGCAAATGTGGGAAAAACGCAGATCTGGGAAAAACGCAAATATGGGAAAAACGCAAATATGGGAAAAACGCAAATATGGGAAAAACGCAAATATGGGAAAAACGCAAATATGGGAAAAACGCAAATATGGGAAAAACGCAATATGGGAAAAACGCAATATGGGAAAAACGCAATATGGGAAAAACGCAATATGGGAAAAACGCAATATGGGAAAAACGCTAATATTGGAAAAACGAAAATATGGGAAAAAAGTAAATAAAGGAGTAGAGAAATTTGTGGTGCAGCTTGAAAAGAGGAAAGAATCGATTGTAAAGACATAGTTTGAAGCATCAAGATATCACGAAGTATGGGAGAAACGCAAATATGGGAGAAACGCAAATATGGCAAAAACGCAAATATGGCAAAAACGCAAATATGGCAAGAACGCAAATATGGCAAGAACGCAAATATGGCAAGAACGCAAATATGGCAAGAACGCAAATATGGCAAGAACGCAAATATGGCAAAAACGCAAATATGGCAAAAACGCAAATATGGCAAAAACGCAAATATGGCAAAAACGCAAATATGGCAAAAACGCAAATATGGCAAAAACGCAAATATGGCAAAAACGCAAATATGGCAAAAACGCAAATATGGCAAAAACGCAAATATGGCAAAAACGCAAATATGGCAAAAACGCAAATATGGCAAAAACGCAAATATGGCAAAAACGCAAATATGGCAAAAACGCAAATATGGCAAAAACGCAAATATGGCAAAAACGCAAATATGGCAAAAACGCAAATATGGCAAAAACGCAAATATGGCAAAAACGCAAATATGGCAAAAACGCAAATATGGCAAAAACGCAAATATGGCAAAAACGCAAATATGGCAAAAACGCAAATATGGCAAAAACGCAAATATGGCAAAAACGCAAATATGGCAAAAACGCAAATATGGCAAAAACGCAAATATGGGAAAAACGCAAATATGGCAAAAACGCAAATATGGGAAAAACGCAAATATGGGAAAAACGCAAATATGGGAAAAACGCAAATATGGGAAAAACGCAAATATGGGAAAAACGCAAATATGGGAAAAACGCAAATATGGGAAAAAGGAAAATATGGGAAAGACGCAAATAAAGGAGTAGAGAAATTTGTGGCGCAGCTTGACAAGAGGAAATGATCGATTGTAAAGACATAGTCTGAATCAGCAAGATATTACGAAGTATGGGAAAAACGCAAATATGGGAAAAACGCAAATGTGGGAAAAACGCAAACGTGGGAAAAAGGCAAATATGGAAGAAACGCAAATATGGGAGAAAAGCAAACAATGGAGAGACGCAAATATGGGAAAAATGCAAATAAACGAGTAGAGAAACTTGTGGCGCAGCTTGACAAGAGAAAAGAATCGATTGTAAGGGTATCACCAAGTATGGTAAAAACGCACATATGGGTAAAAACGCACATATGGCAAAAACGCACATATGGCAAAAACGCACATATGGCAAAAACGCACATATGGCAAAAACGCACATATGGCAAAAACGCACATATGGCAAAAACGCACATATGGCAAAAACGCACATATGGCAAAAACGCACATATGGCAAAAACGCACATATGGCAAAAACGCACATATGGCAAAAACGCACATATGGCAAAAACGCACATATTGCAAAAACGCACATATTGCAAAAACGCACATATGGCAAAAACGCAAATATGGCAAAAACGCAAATACGGCAAAAACGCAAATAAGGCAAAAACGCAAATACGGCAAAAACGCAAATACGGCAAAAACGCAAATACGGCAAAAACTCAAATATTGCAAAAACGCAAATATTGCAAAAACGCAAATATGGCGAAAACGCAAATATGGCGAAAACGCAAATATGGCGAAAACGCAAATATGGCAAAAACGAAAATAAGGCAAAAACGAAAATATGGCTAAAACGAAAGTATGGGAAAAACGAAGATATGGGAAAAACGCAAATAAAGGAGTAGAGAAATTTGTGGCGCAGTTTGACAAGAGGAAAGAATCGATTGTAAAGTCATAGTGTGAAGCATCAAGGTATTACGAAGTATGGCAAAAACGCAAAATGGCAAAAACGCAAATATGGCAAAAAAGCAAATATGGCAAAAATGCAAATACCCAAGAACGCAAAATGGCGAAAACGCAAATATGGCAAAAACGCAAATATGGCAAAAACGCAAATATGGGAAAACGAAGATATGGGAAAAACGAAGGTATGGGAAAAACGAAGGTATGGGAAAAACGAAGGTATGGGAAAAACGAAGGTATGGGAAAAACGAAGGTATGGGAAAAACGAAGGTATGGGAAAAACGAAGGTATGGGAAAAACGAAGGTATGGGAAAAACGAAGGTATGGGAAAAACGAAGGTATGGGAAAAACGAAGGTATGGGAAAAACGAAGGTATGGGAAAAACGAATGTATGGGAAAAACGAATGTATGGGAAAAACGAATATATGGGAAAAACGAAGATATGGGAAAAACGAAGATATGGGAAAAACGAAGATATGGGAAAAACGAAGATATGGGAAAAACGAAGATATGGGAAAAACGAAGATATGGGAAAAACGAAGATATGGGAAAAACTAAGATATGGGAAAAACGAAGATATGGGAAAAACGAAGATATGGGAAAAACGAAGATATGGGAAAAACGAAGATATGGGAAAAACGAAGATATGGGAAAAACGAAGATATGGGGAAAACGAAGATATGGGGAAAACGAAGATATGGGAAAAACGAAGATATGGGGAAAACGCAAACATGGGAAAAACGCAAACATGGGAAAAACGCAAACATGGGAAAAACGCAAACATGGGAAAAACGCAAACATGGGAAAAACGCAAACATGGGAAAAACGCAAACATGGGAAAAACGCAAACATGGGAAAAACGCAAACATGGGAAAAACGCAAACATGGGAAAAACGCAAATATGGCGATAACGCAAATATGGGAAAAACGAAAATATGGCGATAACGCAAATATGGGAAAAACGCGAATATGGGAAAAACGCAAGTTTGTGCAAAACGCAAATATGGGAAAAACGGAAATGTCAGAAAAACGCAAATGTGAGAAAAACGCAAATGTGGGAGAAACGCAAATGTGGGAGAAACGCAAATGTGGGAAAAACGCAAATGTGGGAAAAACGCAAATGTGGGAAAAACGCAAATGTGGGAAAAACGCAAATGTGGGAAAAACGCAAATGTGGGAAAAACGCAAATGTGGGAAAAACGCAAATGTGGGAAAAACGCAAATGTGGGAAAAACGCAAATGTGGGAAAAACGCAAATGTGGGAAAAACGCAAATGTGGGAAAAACGCAAATGTGGGAAAAACGCAAATGTGGGAAAAACGCAAATGTGGGAAAAACGCAAATGTGGGAAAAACGCAAATGAGGGAAAAACGCAAATGTGGGAAAAACGCAAATGTGGGAAAAGCGCAAATATGGGAAAACGCAAATACGGGAAAAACGCAAATAAATGAGTAGGGAAATTTGTGGCGCAGCTTGACAAGGGGAAAGAATCGATTGTAAAGACATAGTCTGAATCATCAAGATATCACGAAGTATGGGAAAAACGCAAATATGGGAAAAACGCAAATATGGGACAAACGCAAATATGGGACAAACGCAAATATGGGAGAAACGCAAATATGGGAGAAACACAAATATGGGAGAAACGCAAATATGGGAGAAACGCAAATATGGGAGAAACGCAAATATGGGAGAAACGCAAATATGGGAGAAACGCAAATATGGGAGAAACGCAAATATGGGAGAAACGCAAATATGGGAGAAACGCAAATATGGGAGAAACGCAAATATGGGAAAAACGAAGATATGGGAAAAACGAAGATATGGGAAAAACGAAGATATGGGAAAAACGAAGATATGGGAAAAACGAAGATATGGGAAAAACGAAGATATGGGAAAAACGAAGATATGGGAAAAACGAAGATATGGAAAAACGAAGATATGGAAAAACGAAGATATGGGAAAAACGAAGATATGGGAAAAACGAAGATATGGGAAAAACGAAGATATGGGAAAAACGAAGATATGGGAAAAACGCAAATATGGGAAAAACGCAAATATGGCGATAACGCAAATATGGGAAAAACGCAAATATGGCGATAACGCAAATATGGCGATAACGCGATTATGGGAAAAACGCAAATTTGAGAAAAACGCAAATATGGGAAAAACGGAAATGTCAGAAAAAGGCAAATGTGAGAAAAACGCAAATGTGGGAAAAACGGAAATGTGGGAAAAACGCAAATGTGGGAAAAACGCAAATATGAGAAAAGCGCAAATATGGGAAAAACGCAAATACGGGAAAAACGCAAATAAATGAGTTGAGAAATTTGTGGCGCAGCTTGACAAGGGGAAAGAATCGATTGTAAAGACATAGTCTGAATCATCAAGATATCACGAAGTATGGGAAAAACGCAAAAGTGGGAAAAACGCAAATGTGGGAAAAACGCAAATGTGGGAGAAACGCAAATATGGGAGAAACGCAAACAATGGAGAGACGCAAATATGGGAAAAACGCAAATAAAAGAGTAGAGAAACTTGTGGCACAGCTTGACAAGAGAAAAGAATCGAATGTAAGGGTATCACCAAGAAAACGCACATATGGGAGAAAAGACACATATGGCAAAAACGCACATATGGCAAAAACGCACATATGGCTAAAACGCACATATGGCTAAAACGCACATATGGCTAAAACGCACATATGGCTAAAACGCACATATGGCTAAAACGCACATATGGCTAAAACGCACATATGGCTAAAACGCACATATGGCTAAAACGCACATATGGCTAAAACGCACATTTGGCAAAAACGCACATTTGGCAAAAACGCACATTTGGCAAAAACGCACATTTGGCAAAAACGCACATACGGCAGAAACTCACATACGGCAAAAACTGCACATACGGCAAAAACGCACATACGGCAAAAACGCACATACGGCAAAAACGCACATACGGCAAAAACGCACATACGGCAAAAACGCACATACGGCAAAAACGCACATATGGCAAAAACGCACATATGGCAAAAACGCACATATGGCAAAAACGCACATATGGCAAAAACGCACATATGGCAAAAACGCACCTATAGCAAAAACGCACCTATAGCAAAAACGCACATATGGCAAAATCACAAATATGGAAAATACGCAAATGTGGGATAAACGCAAATGTGGGACAAACGCAAATGTGGGAAAAACGCAAATGTGGGAAAAACGCAAATGTGGGAAAAACGCAAATATGGGAAAAACGAAAATATGGGAAAAACGCAAATATGGGAAAAACGCAAATATGGGAATAACGCAAACAATGGAGAAACGCAAATGTGGGAAAAACGAAAATAAAACAGAAACTTGTGGCGCAGCTTGACAAGAGGAAAGAATCGATTGTAAGGGCATCACCAAGTATGGCAAAAACACAAATATGACAAAAACACAAATATGGCAAAAAGACAAATATGGGAAAAACGCAAATATGGGAAAAACGCAAATATGGGAAAAACGCAAATATGGGAAAAACGCAAATATGGGAAAAACGCAAATATGGGAAAAACGCAAATATGGGAAAAACGCAAATATGGGAAAAACGCAAATATGGGAAAAACGCAAATATAGGAAAAACATAAATATGGGAAAAACGCAAATATTGGAAAATACGCAAATAAAAGAGTAAAGAAATTTGTGGTGCAGCTTGACAAGAGGAAAGAATCGATTGTAAAGGTATTACCAAGTATGGGAAAAATGTAAATATGGGAAAAACGCAAATATGGGAAAAACGCAAATATGGGAAAAACGCAAATATGGGAAAAACGCAAATATGGGAAAAACCCAAATATGGGAAAAACCCAAATATGGGAAAAACCCAAATATGGGAAAAACCCAAATATGGGAAAAACCCAAATATGGGAAAAACCCAAATATGGGAAAAACCCAAATATGGGAAAAACCCAAATATGGGAAAAACCCAAATATTGGAAAAACCCAAATATGGGAAAAACCCAAATATGGGAAAAACCCAAATATGGGAAAAACCCAAATATGGGAAAAACATAAATATGGGAAAAACATAAATATGGGAAAAACATAAATATGGGAAAAACATCAATATGGGAAAAACATCAATATGGGAAAAACATAAATATGGGAAAAACATAAATATGGGAAAAACATCAATATGGGAAAAACATCAATATGGGAAAAACATCAATATGGGAAAAACATCAATATGGGAAAAACATCAATATGGGAAAAACATAAATATGGCAAAAACATAAATATGGCAAAAACATAAATATGGGAAAAACATAAATATGGGAAAAACGCAAATATTGGAAAATACGCAAATAAAAGAATAAAGAAATTTGTGGTGCAGCTTGACAAGAGGATAGAATCGATTGTAAAGACATAGTCTGAATCATTAAGATATCACGAAGTATGGGAAAAACGCAAATATGCGAAAAACGCAAATATGGGAAAAACGCAAATATGGGAAAAACGCAAATATGGGATAAAAGCAAATATGAGAAAGACGCAAATGGGGGAAAAACGCAAATGTGAGAAAATGAAAATATGGGAACAACGCAAATACGGGAAAAACGCAAATACGGGAAAAACGCAAATACGGGAAAAACGCAAATACGGGAAAAACGCAAATACGGGAAAAACGCAAATACGGGAAAAACGCAAATACGGGAAAAACGCAAATACGGGAAAAACGCAAATACGGGAAAAACGCAAATACGGGGAAAACGCAAATGTGGGGAAAACGCAAATGTGGGAAAAACGCAAATGTGGGAAAAACGCAAATGTGGGAAAAACGCAAATGTGGGAAAAACGCAAATGTGGGAAAAACGCAAATGTGGGAAAAACGCAAATGTGGGAAAAACGCAAATGTGGGAAAAACGCAAATGTGGGCAAAACGCAAATGTGGGCAAAACGCAAATGTGGGAAAAACGCAAATGTGGGAAAAACGCAAATGTGGGAAAAACGCAAATGTGGGAAAAACGCAAATATGGGAAAAACGTTGCCATATTTGCGTTCTTGCCATATTTGCGTTCTTGCCATATTTGCGTTTTTGCCATATTTGCGTTTTTGCCATATTTGCGTTTTTGCCATATTTGCGTTTTTGCCATATTTGCGTTTTTGCCATATTTGCGTTTTTGCCATATTTGCGTTTTTGCCATATTTGCGTTTTTGCCATATTTGCGTTTCTCCCATATTTGCGTTTCTCCCATACTTCGTGATATCTTGATGCTTCAAACTATGTCTTTACAATCGATTCTTTCCTCTTTTCAAGCTGCACCACAAATTTCTCTACTCCTTTATTTACTTTTTTCCCATATTTTCGTTTTTCCAATATTAGCGTTTTTCCCATATTGCGTTTTTCCCATATTGCGTTTTTCCCATATTGCGTTTTTCCCATATTTGCGTTTTTCCCATATTGCGTTTTTCCCATATTTGCGTTTTTCCCATATTTGCGTTTTTCCCAGATCTGCGTTTTTCCCACATTTGCGTTTTTCCCAAATTTGCGTTTTTCCCAAATTTGCGTTTTTCCCACATTTGCGTTTTTCCCACATTTGCGTTTTTCCCACATTTGCGTATTTCCCACATTTGCGTTTTTCCCACATTTGCGTTTTTCCCACATTTGCGTTTTTCCCACATTTGCGTTTTTCCCACATTTGCGTTTTTCCCACATTTGCGTTTTTGCCACATTTGCGTTTTTGCCATATTTGCGTTTTTGCCATATTTGCGTTTTTGCCATATTCGCGTTTTTGCCATATTCGCGTTTTTGCCATATTTGCATTTCTCCCATATTTGCGTTCTTGCCATATTTGCGTTCTTGCCATATTTGCGTTCTTGCCATATTTGCGTTTTTGCCATATTTGCGTTTTTGCCATATTTGCGTTTTTGCCATATTTGCGTTTTTGCCATATTTGCGTTTTTGCCATATTTGCGTTTTTGCCATATTTGCGTTTTTGCCATATTTGCGTTTCTCCCATATTTGCGTTTCTCCCATACTTCGTGATATCTTGATGCTTCAAACTATGTCTTTACAATCGATTCTTTCCTCTTTTCAAGCTGCACCACATATTTCTCTACTCCTTTATTTGCGTCTTTCCCATATTTTCCTTTTTCCCATACTTGCGTTTTTCAAAGATCTGCGTTTTTCCCACATTTGCGTTTTTCCCACATTTGCGTTTTTCCCACATTTGCGTTTTTCCCACATTTGCGTTTTTCCCACATTTGCGTTTTTCCCACATTTGCGTTTTTCCCACATTTGCGTTTTTCCCACATTTGCGTTTTTCCCACATTTGCGTTTTTCCCACATTTGCGTTTTTCCCACATTTGCGTTTTTCCCACATTTGCGTTTTTCCCACATTTGCGTTTTTCCCACATTTGCGTTTTTCCCACATTTGCGTTTTTCCCACATTTGCGTTTTTCCCACATTTGCGTTTTTCCCACATTTGCGTTTTTCCCACATTTGCGTTTTTCCCACATTTGCGTTTTTCCCACATTTGCGTTTTTCCCACATTTGCGTTTTTCCCACATTTGCGTTTTTCCCACATTTGCGTTTTTCCCACATTTGCGTTTTTCCCACATTTGCGTTTTTCCCACATTTGCGTTTTTCCCACATTTGCGTTTTTCCCACATTTGCGTTTTTCCCATATTTGCGTTTTTCCCATATTTGCGTTTTTCCCATATTTGCGTTTTTCCCATATTTGCGTTTTTCCCATATTTGCGTATTTCCCATATTTGCGTTTTTCCCATATTTGCGTCTTTCCCATATTTGCGTTTTTCCCATATTTGCGTTGTTCCCATATTTGTGTTGTTCCCATATTTGTGTTGTTCCCATATTTTCATTTTCTCACATTTGCGTTCTTCCCCCATTTGCGTCTTTCTCATATTTGCGTTTTTCCCATATTTGCGTTTTTCCCATATTTGCGTTTTTCGCATATTTGCGTTTTTCCCATACTTCGTGATATCTTAATGATTCAGACTATGTCTTTACAATCGATTCTTCCTCTTGTCAAGCTGTGCCGCAAATTTCTCTACTCATTTTCTTTGCATTTTTGGATATTTGCGTTTTTCCCATATTTACATTTTTCCCATAGTTGGTAATACCTTTACAATCGATTCTATCCTCTTGTCAAGCTGCACCACAAATTTCTTTACTCTTTTATTTGCGTATTTTCAAATATTTGCGTTTTTCCCATATTTATGTTTTTCCCATATTTATGTTTTTCCCATACTTGCGTTTTTCCCATACTTGCGTTTTTCCCATACTTGCGTTTTTCCCATACTTGCGTTTTTCCCATACTTGCGTTTTCCCCATACTTGCGTTTTCCCCATACTTGCGTTTTCCCCATACTTGCGTTTTCCCCATACTTGCGTTTTCCCCATACTTGCGTTTTCCCCATACTTGCGTTTTCCCCATACTTGCGTTTTCCCCATACTTGCGTTTTCCCCATACTTGCGTTTTCCCCATACTTGCGTTTTCCCCATACTTGCGTTTTCCCCATACTTGCGTTTTCCCCATACTTGCGTTTTCCCCATACTTGCGTTTTCCCCATACTTGCGTTTTCCCCATACTTGCGTTTTCCCCATACTTGCGTTTTCCCCATACTTGCGTTTTCCCCATACTTGCGTTTTCCCCATACTTGCGTTTTCCCCATACTTGCGTTTTCCCCATACTTGCGTTTTCCCCATACTTGCGTTTTCCCCATACTTGCGTTTTCCCCATACTTGCGTTTTCCCCATACTTGCGTTTTCCCCATACTTGCGTTTTCCCCATACTTGCGTTTTCCCCATACTTGCGTTTTCCCCATACTTGCGTTTTCCCCATACTTGCGTTTTCCCCATACTTGCGTTTTCCCCATACTTGCGTTTTCCCCATACTTGCGTTTTCCCCATACTTGCGTTTTCCCCATACTTGCGTTTTCCCCATACTTGCGTTTTCCCCATACTTGCGTTTTCCCCATACTTGCGTTTTCCCCATACTTGCGTTTTCCCCATACTTGCGTTTTCCCCATACCTGCGTTTTCCCCATACCTGCGTTTTCCCCATACCTGCGTTTTCCCCATACTTGCGTTTTCCCCATACTTGCGTTTTCCCCATACTTGCGTTTTCCCCATACTTGCGTTTTCCCCATACTTGCGTTTTCCCCATACTTGCGTTTTCCCCATACTTGCGTTTTCCCCATACTTGCGTTTTCCCCATACTTGCGTTTTCCCCATACTTGCGTTTTCCCCATACTTGCGTTTTCCCCATACTTGCGTTTTCCCCATACTTGCGTTTTCCCCATACTTGCGTTTTCCCCATACTTGCGTTTTCCCCATACTTGCGTTTTCCCCATACTTGCGTTTTCCCCATACTTGCGTTTTCCCCATACTTGCGTTTTCCCCATACTTGCGTTTTCCCCATACTTGCGTTTTCCCCATACTTGCGTTTTCCCCATACTTGCGTTTTCCCCATACTTGCGTTTTCCCCATACTTGCGTTTTCCCCATACTTGCGTTTTCCCCATACTTGCGTTTTCCCCATACTTGCGTTTTCCCCATACTTGCGTTTTCCCCATACTTGCGTTTTCCCCATACTTGCGTTTTCCCCATACTTGCGTTTTCCCCATACTTGCGTTTTCCCCATACTTGCGTTCTCCCCATACTTGCGTTCTCCCCATACTTGCGTTTTTCCCATATTTCCGTTTTTTCCCATATATGCGTTTTTTCCCATATATGCGTTTTTTCCTATATTTGCGTTTTTCCCATATTTGCGTTTTTCCCATATTTGCGTTTTTCCCATATTTGCGTTTTTCCCATATTTGCGTTTTTCCCATATTTGCGTTTTTCCCATATTTGCGTTTTTCCCATATTTGCGTTTTTCCCATATTTGCGTTTTTCCCATATTTGCGTTTTTCCCATATTTGCGTTTTTCCCATATTTGCGTTTTTCCCATATTTGCGTTTTTCCCATATTTGCGTTTTTCCCATATTTGCGTTTTTCCCATATTTGCGTTTTTCCCATATTTGCGTTTTTCCCATATTTGCGTTTTTCCCATATTTGCGTTTTTCCCATATTTGCGTTTTTCCCATATTTGCGTTTTTCCCATATTTGCGTTTTTCCCATATTTGCGTTTTTCCCATATTTGCGTTTTTCCCATATTTGCGTTTTTCCCATATTTGTCTTTTTGCCATATTTGTGTTTTTGTCATATTTGTGTTTTTGCCATACTTGGTAATACCTTTACAATCGATTCTTTCCTCTTGTCAAGCTGCGCCACAAGTTTCTGTTTTATTTTCGTTTTTCCCACATTTGCGTTTCTCCATTGTTTGCGTTATTCCCATATTTGCGTTTTTCCCATATTTGCGTTTTTCCCATATTTGCGTTTTTCCCACATTTGCGTTTTTCCCACATTTGCGTTTTTCCCACATTTGCGTTTTTCCCACATTTGCGTTTTTCCCACATTTGCGTTTGTCCCACATTTGCGTTTATCCCACATTTGCGTATTTTCCATATTTGCGATTTTGCCATATGTGCGTTTTTGCCATATGTGCGTTTTTGCTATAGGTGCGTTTTTGCTATAGGTGCGTTTTTGCTATAGGTGCGTTTTTGCCATATGTGCGTTTTTGCCATATGTGCGTTTTTGCCATATGTGCGTTTTTGCCGTATGTGCGTTTTTGCCGTATGTGCGTTTTTGCCGTATGTGCGTTTTTGCCGTATGTGCGTTTTTGCCGTATGTGCGTTTTTGCCGTATGTGCGTTTTTGCCGTATGTGCGTTTTTGCCGTATGTGCGTTTTTGCCGTATGTGCAGTTTGTGCCGTATGTGCGTTTCTGCCGTATGTGCGTTTCTGCCGTATGTGCGTTTCTGCCGTATGTGCGTTTTTGCCAAATGTACGTTTTAGCCATATGTGCGTTTTAGCCATATGTGCGTTTTAGCCATATGTGCGTTTTTGCCATATGTGCGTTTTTGCCATATGTGCGTTTTTGCCATATGTGCGTTTTTGCCATATGTGCGTTTTTGCCATATGTGCGTTTTTGCCATATGTGCGTTTTTGCCATATGTGCGTTTTTGCCATATGTGCGTTTTTGCCATATGTGCGTTTTTGCCATATGTGCGTTTTTGCCATATGTGCGTTTTTGCCATATGTGCGTTTTTGCCATATGTGCGTTTTTGCCATATGTGCGTTTTTGCCATATGTGCGTTTTTGGGAAAATTGCAAATATGGGAAAAACGCAAATATGGGAAAAACGCAAGTATGGGAAAAACGCAAAAATGGGAAAAATGCAAATATGGGAAAAAGGCAAATATGGAAGAAACGCAAATATGGGAGAAAAGCAAACAAACGAGTAGAGAAACTTGTGGCGCAGCTTGACAAGAGAAAAGAATCGATTGTAAGGTTATCACCAAGTATGGTAAAAACGCACATATGGGTAAAAACGCACATATGGCAAAAACGCACATATGGCAAAAACGCACATATGGCAAAAACGCAAATACGGCAAAAACGCAAATACGGCAAAAACGCAAATACGGCAAAAACGCAAATACGGCAAAAACGCAAATACGGCAAAAACGCAAATACGGCAAAAACGCAAATACGGCAAAAACGCAAATACGGCAAAAACGCAAATACGGCGAAAACGCAAATACGGCGAAAACGCAAATATGGCAAAAACGCAAATATGGTAAAAACGCACATATGGGTAAAAACGCACATATGGCAAAAACGCACATATGGCAAAAACGCACATATGGCAAAAACGCACATATGGCAAAAACGCACATATGGCAAAAACGCACATATGGCAAAAACGCACATATGGCAAAAACGCACATATGGCAAAAACGCAAATATGGCAAAAACGCAAATATGGCAAAAACGCAAATATGGCAAAAACGCACATATGGCAAAAACGCACATATGGCAAAAACGCACATATTGCAAAAACGCACATATGGCAAAAACGCAAATATGGCAAAAACGCAAATATGGCAAAAACGCAAATACGGCAAAAACGCAAATATGGCAAAAACTCAAATATGGCAAAAATGCAAATATTGCAAAAACGCAAATATGGCGAAAACGCAAATATGGCGAAAACGCAAATATGGCGAAAACGCAAATATGGCGAAAACGCAAATATGGCGAAAACGCAAATATGGCAAAAAAGAAAATATGGCCAAAACGAAAGTATGGGAAAAACGAAGATATGGGAAAAACGCAAATAAAGGAGTAGAGAAATTTGTGGCGCAGTTTGACAAGAGGAAAGAATCGATTGTAAAGTCATAGTGTGAAGCATCAAGGTATTACGAAGTATGGCAAAAACGCAAATATGGCAAAAACGCAAATATGGCAAAAACGCAAATATGGCAAAAACGCAAATATGGCAAAAACGCAAATATGGCAAAAACGCAAATATGGCAAAAACGCAAATATGGCAAAAACGCAAATATGGCAAAAACGCAAATATGGCAAAAACGCAAATATGGCAAAAACGCAAATATGGCAAAAACGCAAATATGGCAAAAACGCAAATATGGCAAAAACGCAAATATGGCAAAAACGCAAATATGGCAAAAACGCAAATATGGCAAAAACGCAAATATGGCAAAAACGCAAATTTGGCAAAAACGCAAATTTGGCAAAAACGCAAATATGGCGAAAACGCAAATATGGCAAAAACGCAAATATGGCAAAAACGCAAATATGGCAAAAACATAAATATGGCAAAAACTAAAATATGGGAAAACGAAGATATGGGAAAAACGAAGATATGGGAAAAACGAAGGTATGGGAAAAACGAAGGTATGGGAAAAACGAAGGTATGGGGAAAACGAATATATGGGAAAAACGAAAATATGGGAAAAACGAAGATATGGGAAAAACGAAGATATGGGAAAAACGAAGATATGGGAAAAACGAAGATATGGGAAAAACGAAGATATGGGAAAAACGCAAACATGGGAAAAACGCAAACATGGGAAAAACGCAAATATGGCGATAACGCAAATATGGGAAAAACGCAAATATGGGAGAAACGCGAATATGGGAAAAACGCAAATTTGAGAAAAACGCATATATGGGAAAAACGGAAATGTCAGAAATACGCAAATGTGAGAAAAACGCAAATGTGGGAGAAACGCAAATGTGGGAGAAACGCAAATGTGGGAAAAACGCAAATGTGGGAAAAACGCAAATGTGGGAAAAACGCAAATGTGGGAAAAACGCAAATGTGGGAAAAACGCAAATGTGGGAAAAACGCAAATGTGGGAAAAACGCAAATGTGGGAAAAACGCAAATGTGGGAAAAACGCAAATGTGGGAAAAACGCAAATGTGGGAAAAACGCAAATGTGGGAAAAACGCAAATGTGGGAAAAACGCAAATGTGGGAAAAACGCAAATGTGGGAAAAACGCAAATGTGGGAAAAACGCAAATGTGGGAAAAACGCAAATGTGGGAAAAGCGCAAATATGGGAAAAACGCAAATACGGGAAAAACGGAAATAAATGAGTAGAGAAATTTGTGGCGCAGCTTGACAAGGGGAAAGAAACGATTGTAAAGACATAGTCTGAATCTTCAAGATATCACGAAGTATGGGAAAAACGCAAATATGGGAGAAACGCAAATATGGGAGAAACGCAAATATGGGAGAAACGCAAATATGGGAGAAACGCAAATATGGGAGAAACGCAAATATGGGAGAAACGCAAATATGGGAGAAACGCAAATATGGGAGAAACGCAAATATTGGAAAAAGAAAAATATGGGAAGGACGCAAATAAAGGAGTAGAGAAATTTGTGGCGCTGCTTGACAAGAGGAAAGGATCGATTGTAAAGTCATAGTGTGAAGCATCAAGGTATTACGAAGTATGGCAAAAACGCAAATATGGCAAAAACGCAAATATGGCAAAAACGCAAATATGGCAAAAACGCAAATATGGCAAAAACGCAAATATGGCAAAAACGCAAATATGGCAAAAACGCAAATATGGCAAAAACGCAAATATGGCAAAAACGCAAATATGGGAAAAACGCAAATATGGGAAAAACGCAAATATGGGAAAAACGCAAATATGGGAAAAACGCATATATAGGAAAAACGCAAATATGGGAAAAACGCAAATATTGGAAAAACGCAAATATTGGAAAAACGCAAATATTGGAAAAACGCAAATATGGGAAAAACGCAAATATGGGAAAAACGTAAAAAAAAATGAGTAGAGAAATGTGTGGCACAGCTTGACAAGAGGAAAGAATCGATTGTAAAGACATAGTCTGAATCATTAAGATATCACAAAGTATGAGAAAAACGCAAATATGGGAAAAACGCAAACAATGGAGGAACGCAAATATGGGAAAAACGCAAATATGGGAAAATACGCAAATATGGCATAAACGCAAATATGGCAAAAACGCAAATATGGCAAAAACGCAAATATGGCAAAAACGCAAATATTCCAAAAACACAAATATTCCAAAAACACAAATATTCCAAAAACACAAATATGGCGAAAACGCAAATATGGCAAAAACGCAAAATATGGCAGAAATATAAATATGGCAAAAACGAAAATATGGGAAAACGAAAATATGGGAAAACGAAGATATGGGAAAACGAAGATATGGGAAAACGAAGATATGGGAAAACGAAGATATGGGAAAACGAAGATATGGGAAAACGAAGATATGGGAAAACGAAGATATGGGAAAACGAACATATGGGAAAAAGAAGATATGGGAAAAAGAAGATATGGGAAAGTGAAGATATGGGAAAGTGAAGATATGGGAAAGTGAAGATATGGGAAAGTGAAGATATGGGAAAAACGAAGATATGGGAAAAACGAAGATATGGGAAAAACGAAGATATGGGAAAAACGAAGATATGGGAAAAACGAAGATATGGGAAAAACGAAGATATGGGAAAAACGAAGATATGGGAAAAACGAAGATATGGGAAAAACGAAGATATGGGAAAAACGAAGATATGGGAAAAACGAATATATGGGAAAAACGAAGATATGGGAAAAACGAAGATATGGGAAAAACGAAGATATGGGAAAAACGCAAATATGGCGATAACGCAAATATGGGAAAAACGCAAATATGGCGATAACGCAAATATGGGAAAAACGCAAATATGGCGATAACGCAAATATGGGAAAACGCGATTATGGGAAAAACGCAAATGTGAGAAAAACGCAAATGTGGGAAAAACGGAAATGTGGGAAAAACGCAAATGTTCGAAAAACGCAAATGTGGGAAAAACGCAAATACGGGAAAAACGCAAATAAATGAGTAGAGTAATTTGTGGCGCAGCTTGACAAGGGGAAAGAATCGATTGTAAAGACATAGTCTGAATCATCAAGATATCACGAAGTATGGGAAAAACGCAAATGTGGGAAAAACGCAAATGTGGGAAAAACGCAAATGTGGGAAAAACGCAAATGTGGGAAAAACGCAAATGTGGGAAAAACGCAAATGTGGGAAAAACGCAAATGTGGGAAAAACGCAAATGTGGGAAAAAGGCAAATATGGGAGAAACGCAAATATGGGAGAAACGCAAACAATGGAGAGACGCAAATATGGGAAAAACGCAAATAAAAGAGTAGAGAAACTTGTGGCACAGCTTGACAAGAGAAAAGAATCGAATGTAAGGGTATCACCAAGAAAACGCACATATGGGAAAAAAGACACATATGGCAAAAACGCACATATGGCAAAAACGCACATATGGCAAAAACGCACATATGGCAAAAACACACATATGGCAAAAACGCACATATGGCAAAAACGCACATATGGCAAAAACGCACATATGGCAAAAACGCACATATGGCAAAAACGCACATATGGCAAAAACGCACATATGGCAAAAACGCACATATGGCAAAAACGCACATATGGCAAAAACGCACATATGGCAAAAACGCACATATGGCTAAAACGCACATATGGCTAAAACGCACATATGGCTAAAACGCACATATGGCTAAAACGCACATATGGCTAAAACGCACATATGGCTAAAACGCACATATGGCTAAAACGCACATATGGCTAAAACGCACATATGGCTAAAACGCACATATGGCTAAAACGCACATATGGCTATAACGCACATATGGCTATAACGCACATATGGCTATAACGCACATATGGCTAAAACGCACATATGGCTAAAACGCACATTTGGCAGAAACGCACATACGGCAAAAACTGTACATACGGCAAAAACGCACATACGGCAAAAACGCACATACGGCAAAAACGCACATACGGCAAAAACGCACATACGGCAAAAACGCACATATGGCAAAAACGCACATATGGCAAAAACGCACATATGGCAAAAACGCACATATGGCAAAAACGCACATATGGCAAAAACGCACATATGGCAAAAACCCACATATGGCAAAAACGCACATATGGCAAAAACGCACATATGGCAAAAACGCACATATGGCAAAAACGCACATATGGCAAAAACGCACATATGGCAAAAACGCACATATGGCAAAAACGCACATATGGCAAAAACGCACATATGGCAAAAACGCACATATGGAAAAAACGCACATATGGCAAAAACGCACCTATAGCAAAAACGCAGCTATAGCAAAAACGCACATATGGCAAAATCGCAAATATGGAAAATACGCAAATGTGGGATAAACGCAAATGTGGGACAAACGCAAATGTGGGAAAAACGCAAATGTGGGAAAAATGCAAATGTGGGAAAAACGCAAATATGGGAAAAACGCAAATATGGGAAGAACGAAAATATGGGAAGAACGAAAATACGGGAAGAACGAAAATATGGGAAAAACGCAAATATGGGAAAAACGCAAATATGGGAAAAACGCAAATATAGGAAAAACGCAAATATGGGAAAAACGCAAATATGGGAAAAACGCAAATAAAAGAGTAGAGAAATTTGTGGCGCAGCTTGACAAGAGGAAAGAATCGATTGTAAAGTAATAGTGTGAAGCATCAAGGTATTACAAAGTATGGCAAAAACGCAAATATGGCAAAAACGCAAATATGGCAAAAACGCAAATATCCAAGAACGCAAAAAAAACGAGAAGAGAAATTTGCGGCACTGCTTGACAAGAGCACAGAATCGATTGTAAAGACATAGTCTGAATCATTAAGATGTCACGAAGTATGGGAAAAACGCAAATATGGGAAAAACGCAAATATGGGAAAAACGCAAATATGGGAAAAACGCAAATATGGGAAAAACGCAAATATGGGAAAAACGCAAATATGGGAAAAACGCAAATATGGGAAAAACGCAAATATGGGAAAAACGCAAATATGGGAAAAACGCAAATATGGGAAAAACGCAAATATGGGAAAAACGCAAATATGGGAAAAACGCAAATATGGGAAAAACGCAAATATGGGAAAAACGCAAATATGGGAAAAACGCAAATATGGGAAAAACGCAAATATGGGAAAAACGCAAATATGGGAAAAACGCAAATATGGGAAAAACGCAAATATGGGAAAAACGCAAATATGGGAAAAACGCAAATATGGGAAAAACGCAAATATGGGAAAAACGTAGATATGGGAAAAACGAAGATATGGGAAAAACGAAGATATGGGAAAAACGAAGATATTGGAAATACGAAGATATGGGAACAACGAAGATATGGGAAAAACACAGATTTGGGAAAAACGCAAAAATGGGAAAAACGCAAAAAAATTAGTAGAGAAATGTGTGGCACAGCTTGACAAGAGGAAAGAATCGATTGTAAAGACATAGTCTGAATCATTAAGATATCACGAAGTATGAGAAAAACGCAAATGTGGGAAAAACGCAAATGTGGGAAAAACGCAAATGTGGGAAAAACGCAAATGTGGGAAAAACGCAAATGTGGGAAAAACGCAAATGTGGGAAAAACGCAAATGTGGGAAAAACGCAAATGTGGAAAAACGCAAATGTGGGAAAAACGCAAATGTGGGAAAAACGCAAATGTGGGAAAAACGCAAATGTGGGAAAAACGCAAATGTGGGAAAAACGCAAATGTGGGAAAAACGCAAATGTGGGAAAAACGCAAATGTGGGAAAAACGCAAATGTGGGAAAAACGCAAATGTGGGAAAAACGCAAATATGGAAAAAACGCAAATATGGCAAAACGCAAATATAGGAAAAAACGGAAATATGGCAAAAACGCAAATATGGGAAAAACGAAAATATGGGAAAAACGAAAATATGGGAAAAACGAAAATATGAGAAAAACGAAAATATGGGAAAAACGAAAATATGGGAAAAACGCAAATATGGGAAAAACGCAAATATGGGAAAAACGCAAATATGGGAAAAACGCAAATATGGGAAAAACGCAAATATGGGAAAAACGCAAACAAAGGAGTAGAGAAATTTGTGGTGCAGCTTGACAAGAGGAAAGGATCGATTGTAAAGACATAGTCTGAATCATCAAGATATCACAAGGTCAAATATGGGAAAAACGCAAATAAATGAGTAGAGTAATTTGTGGCGCAGCTTGACAAGAGGAAAGAATCGATTGTAAAGACATAGTCTGTATCATCAAGATATCACAAGGTATGGGAAAAACGCAAATATGGGAAAAACGCAAATATGGGAAAAACGCAAATATGGGAAAATCGCAAATATGGGAAAAACGAAAATATGGGAAAAACGCAAATATGGGAAAAACGCAAATATGACAAAATACAAATATGGCAAAAACGAAAATATGGCAATAACGAAAATAAAGGAGTAGAGAAATTTGTGTTGCAGCTTGACAAGAGGAAAGGATCGAGTGTAAAGACATAGTCTGAATCATCAAGATATTACGAAGTATGGGAAAAACGCAAATGTGGGAAAAACGCAAATGTGGGAAAAACGCAAATGTGGGAAAAACGCAAATGTGGGAAAAACGCAAATGTGGGAAAAACGCAAATGTGGGAAAAACGCAAATGTGGGAAAAACGCAAATATGGGAAAAACAGAAAATATTGGAAAAGCGAAAATATGGGAAAAACGCAAATAAAGGAGTAGAGAAATTTGTGGTGCAGCTTGACAAGAGGAAAGGATCGATTGTAAAGACATAGTCTGAATCATCAAGATATCACGAAGTATGGGAAAAACGAAAATATGGGAAAAACGCAAATATGGGAAAAAGGCAAATGTGGGAAAAAGGCAAATGTGGGAAAAAGGCAAATGTGGGAAAAAGGCAAATGTGGGGAAAAAGGCAAATGTGGGAAAAAGGCAAATGTGGGAAAAAGGCAAATGTGGGAAAAAGGCAAATGTGGGAAAAAGGCAAATGTGGGAAAAAGGCAAATGTGGGAAAAAGGCAAATGTGGGAAAAAGGCAAATGTGGGAAAAAGGCAAATGTGGGAAAAAGGCAAATGTGGGAAAAAGGCAAATGTGGGAAAAAGGCAAATGTGGGAAAAAGGCAAATACGGGAAAAAGGCAAATACGGGAAAAAGGCAAATACGGGAAAAAGGCAAATACGGGAAAAAGGCAAATACGGGAAAAAGGCAAATACGGGAAAAAGGCAAATACGGGAAAAAGGCAAATACGGGAGAAAGGCAAATACGGGAGAAAGGCAAATACGGGAGAAAGGCAAATACGGGAGAAAGGCAAATACGGGAAAAAGGCAAATATGGGAAAAAGGCAAATATGGGAAAAAGGCAAATATGGGAAAAAGGCAAATATGGGAAAAAGGCAAATATGGGAAAAAGGCAAATATGGGAAAAAGGCAAATATGGGAAAAAGGCAAATATGGGAAAAAGGCAAATATGGGAAAAAGGCAAATATGGGAAAAAGGCAAATATGGGAAAAAGGCAAATATGGGAAAATGGCAAATATGGGTAAAAGGCAAATAAGGGAAAAAGGCAAATATGGGAAAAAGGCAAATATGGGAAAAAGGCAAATATGGGAAAAACGCAAATATGGGAAAAACGTAAATATGGGAAAAACGCAAATAAAGGAGTAGAGAAATTTGTGGCGCAGCTTGACAAGAGGAAAGGATCGATTGTAAAGACATAGTCTGAATCATCAAGATATCACGAAGTATGGGAAAAACCCAAATATGGGAAAAACGCAAATATGGGGAAAACGCAAATATGGGGAAAATGCAAATATGGGGAAAATGCAAATATGGGGAAAATGCAAATATGGGGAAAATGCAAATATGGGGAAAATGCAAATATGGGGAAAATGCAAATATGGGGAAAACGCAAATATGGGGAAAACGCAAATATGAGAAAAACGCAAATATGTGAAAAACGCAAATATGTGAAAAACGCAAATATGTGAAAAACGCAAATATTGGAAAAGCGCAAATATTGGAAAAACGCAACTATGGGAAAAACGCAACTATGGGAAAAACGCAACTATGGGAAAAACGCAACTATGGGAGGTACACAAATATGGTAAAAACGCAAATATGGGAAAAGCGCAAATGTGGGAAAAACGCAAATGTGGGAAAAACGCAAATGTGGGAAAAACGCAAATGTGGGAAAAACGCAAATGTGGGAAAAACGCAAATGTGGGAAAAACGCAAATGTGGGAAAAACGCAAATGTGGGAAAAACGCAAATGTGGGAAAAACGAAAATATGTGAAAAACGAAAATATGGGAAAAACGAAAATATGGGAAAAACGAAGATATGGGAAAAACGAAAATATGGGAAAAACGAAAATATGGGAAAAACGAAAATATGGGAAAAACGAAAATATGGGAAAAACGAAAATATGGGAAAAACGAAAATATGGGAAAAACGAAAATATGGGAAAAACGAAAATATGGGAAAAACGCAAATAAAGGACCACTTAGTATTGTCTGTCACAATTTTTAAGAACAAAAGTGAGTTTTTTTTCATACAATAAAAAAGTTACATGAACCAACAATATAAGAATAAAAGTTAAATGACTTGACAATATAAAAATAAAAATTAAGTGAACTGACAATATAATATTTAAATCCACATCATTAATGTGGCTCACTTACTTTTTAATAAATCAAATGCTTCTTATTAATTCACTAAAATGAATAGGATTATGCCTTGTGTAAGTATAGGTCAGGACACCATAGGGTTCACATGTTATTTACACACACACATGCACACCTGTTGTCTATTCTACAAACTAATTTCCCATAAACATTATAAGTAGACTGTATAGGTTTTTATATTGGTAACGCCACGTAGCGCTCTGTATAAAAATCACTGGCTGTGCTGTGTGCAGTCTGTGGCTAGTTTGCATTGTTGTCTGCCATTGTAGTGTTGGGCAGCTGGATGTGAACAGTGCGTAGCGTTGCGCAGTTGGAGGTGAGCCGCCAGCAGTGGTGGATGTGAGGAGAGAGATGGCGGAGTTTTGAAATTTGTAATACTGGATATCATGAACTGCTATATACATTATGGCTTTTGAACACTATTGAGGTAAATACAGTGTTTGTTCTCTATCAAAATCTTTCATTTGCTAACTATGCCTATCAGTTGTTAGTGCCTTCCGTAGTTTGAATCTTTTATTTAGCTGGCAGTAGTGTCGCTCGCTGTATTGCAGTAGTTCGAGTAACGAGAATTTTTGTGAGGTAAGCGATTTGTGAAACGCATAGGTTAAAGTTAGTCAGGGCCATTGTTTTGTAGGGATTTCTGAAAGTCAGATTGCGTTGTGCTAAAAATATTGTGTGTCAGTTTAAGCACAGTCTTGTATAATTGTTCAACGGGGATGTTTCAGCAACTATGGGAAAGACGCAGCGATGGCAAAGACGCAGCGATGGCGAGGACGCAGCGATGGCGAGGACGCAGCGATGGCGAAGACGCAGCGATGGCGAGGACGCAGCGATGGCGAAGACGCAGCGATGGCGAAGACGCAGCGATGGCGAAGACGCAGCGATGGCGAAGACGCAGCGATGGCGAAGACGCAGCGATGGCGAAGACGCAGCGATGGCGAAGACGCAGCGATGGCGAAGACGCAGCGATGGCGAAGACGCAGCGATGGCGAAGACGCAGCGATGGCGAAGACGCAGCGATGGCGAAGACGCAGCGATGGCGAAGACGCAGCGATGGCGAAGACGCAGCGATGGCGAAGACGCAGCGATGGCGAAGACGCAGCGATGGCGAAGACGCAGCGATGGCGAAGACGCAGCGATGGCGAAGACGCAGCGATGGCGAAGACGCAGCGATGGCGAAGACGCAGCGATGGCGAAGACGCAGCGATGGCGAAGACGCAGCGATGGCGAAGACGCAGCGATGGCGAAGACGCAGCGATGGCGAAGACGCAGCGATGGCGAAGACGCAGCGATGGCGAAGACGCAGCGATGGCGAAGACGCAGCGATGGCGAAGACGCAGCGATGGCGAAGACGCAGCGATGGCGAAGACGCAGCGATGGCGAAGACGCAGCGATGGCGAAGACGCAGCGATGGCGAAGACGCAGCGATGGCGAAGACGCAGCGATGGCGAAGACGCAGCGATGGCGAAGACGCAGCGATGGCGAAGACGCAGCGATGGCGAAGACGCAGCGATGGCGAAGACGCAGCGATGGCGAAGACGCAGCGATGGCGAAGACGCAGCGATGGCGAAGACGCAGCGATGGCGAAGACGCAGCGATGGCGAAGACGCAGCGATGGCGAAGACGCAGCGATGGCGAAGACGCAGCGATGGCGAAGACGCAGCGATGGCGAAGACGCAGCGATGGCGAAGACGCAGCGATGGCGAAGACGCAGCGATGGCGAAGACGCAGCGATGGCGAAGACGCAGCGATGGCGAAGACGCAGCGATGGCGAAGACGCAGCGATGGCGAAGACGCAGCGATGGCGAAGACGCAGCGATGGCGAAGACGCAGCGATGGCGAAGACGCAGCGATGGCGAAGACGCAGCGATGGCGAAGACGCAGCGATGGCGAAGACGCAGCGATGGCGAAGACGCAGCGATGGCGAAGACGCAGCGATGGCGAAGACGCAGCGATGGCGAAGACGCAGCGATGGCGAAGACGCAGCGATGGCGAAGACGCAGCGATGGGGAAGACGCAGCGATGGGGAAGACGCAGCGATGGGGAAGACGCAGCGATGGGGAAGACGCAGCGATGGGGAAGACGCAGCGATGGGGAAGACGCAGCGATGGGGAAGACGCAGCGATGGGGAAGACGCAGCGATGGGAAAGACGCAGCGATGGGGAAGACGCAGCGATGGGGAAGACGCAGCGATGGGGAAGACGCAGCGATGGGAAAGACGCAGCGATGGGAAAGACGCAGCGATGGGAAAGACGCAGCGATGGGAAAGACGCAGCGATGGGAAAGACGCAGCGATGGGAAAGACGCAGCGATGGGAAAGACGCAGAAGACGCAGCGATGGGAAAGACGCAGCGATGGGAAAGACGCAGCGATGGGAAAGACGCAGCGATGGGAAAGACGCAGCGATGGGAAAGACGCAGCGATGGGAAAGACGCAGCGATGGGAAAGACGCAGCGATGGGGAAGACGCAGCGATGGGGAAGACGCAGCGATGGGGAAGACGCAGCGATGGCAAAGACGCAGCGATGGCAAAGACGCAGCGATGGCAAAGACGCAGCGATGGCAAAGACGCAGCGATGGCAAAGACGCAGCGATGGCAAAGACGCAGCGATGGCAAAGACGCAGCGATGGCAAAGACGCAGCGATGGCAAAGACGCAGCGATGGCAAAGACGCAGCGATGGCAAAGACGCAGCGATGGCAAAGACGCAGCGATGGCAAAGACGCAGCGATGGCAAAGACGCAGCGATGGCAAAGACGCAGCGATGGCAAAGACGCAGCGATGGCAAAGACGCAGCGATGGCAAAGACGCAGCGATGGCAAAGACGCAGCGATGGCAAAGACGCAGCGATGGCAAAGACGCAGCGATGGCAAAGACGCAGCGATGGCAAAGACGCAGCGATGGCAAAGACGCAGCGATGGCAAAGACGCAGCGATGGCAAAGACGCAGCGATGGCAAAGACGCAGCGATGGCAAAGACGCAGCGATGGCAAAGACGCAGCGATGGCAAAGACGCAGCGATGGCAAAGACGCAGCGATGGCAAAGACGCAGCGATGGCAAAGACGCAGCGATGGCAAAGACGCAGCGATGGCAAAGACGCAGCGATGGCAAAGACGCAGCGATGGCAAAGACGCAGCGATGGCAAAGACGCAGCGATGGCAAAGACGCAGCGATGGCAAAGACGCAGCGATGGCAAAGACGCAGCGATGGCAAAGACGCAGCGATGGCAAAGACGCAGCGATGGCAAAGACGCAGCGATGGCAAAGACGCAGCGATGGCAAAGACGCAGCGATGGCAAAGACGCAGCGATGGCAAAGACGCAGCGATGGCAAAGACGCAGCGATGGCAAAGACGCAGCGATGGCAAAGACGCAGCGATGGCAAAGACGCAGCGATGGCAAAGACGCAGCGATGGCAAAGACGCAGCGATGGCAAAGACGCAGCGATGGCAAAGACGCAGCGATGGCAAAGACGCAGCGATGGCAAAGACGCAGCGATGGCAAAGACGCAGCGATGGCAAAGACGCAGCGATGGCAAAGACGCAGCGATGGCAAAGACGCAGCGATGGCAAAGACGCAGCGATGGCAAAGACGCAGCGATGGCAAAGACGCAGCGATGGCAAAGACGCAGCGATGGCAAAGACGCAGCGATGGCAAAGACGCAGCGATGGCAAAGACGCAGCGATGGCAAAGACGCAGCGATGGCAAAGACGCAGCGATGGCAAAGACGCAGCGATGGCAAAGACGCAGCGATGGCAAAGACGCAGCGATGGCAAAGACGCAGCGATGGCAAAGACGCAGCGATGGCAAAGACGCAGCGATGGCAAAGACGCAGCGATGGCAAAGACGCAGCGATGGCAAAGACGCAGCGATGGCAAAGACGCAGCGATGGCAAAGACGCAGCGATGGCAAAGACGCAGCGATGGCAAAGACGCAGCGATGGCAAAGACGCAGCGATGGCAAAGACGCAGCGATGGCAAAGACGCAGCGATGGCAAAGACGCAGCGATGGCAAAGACGCAGCGATGGCAAAGACGCAGCGATGGCAAAGACGCAGCGATGGCAAAGACGCAGCGATGGCAAAGACGCAGCGATGGCAAAGACGCAGCGATGGCAAAGACGCAGCGATGGCAAAGACGCAGCGATGGCAAAGACGCAGCGATGGCAAAGACGCAGCGATGGCAAAGACGCAGCGATGGCAAAGACGCAGCGATGGCAAAGACGCAGCGATGGCAAAGACGCAGCGATGGCAAAGACGCAGCGATGGCAAAGACGCAGCGATGGCAAAGACGCAGCGATGGCAAAGACGCAGCGATGGCAAAGACGCAGCGATGGCAAAGACGCAGCGATGGCAAAGACGCAGCGATGGCAAAGACGCAGCGATGGCAAAGACGCAGCGATGGCAAAGACGCAGCGATGGCAAAGACGCAGCGATGGCAAAGACGCAGCGATGGCAAAGACGCAGCGATGGCAAAGACGCAGCGATGGCAAAGACGCAGCGATGGCAAAGACGCAGCGATGGCAAAGACGCAGCGATGGCAAAGACGCAGCGATGGCAAAGACGCAGCGATGGCAAAGACGCAGCGATGGCAAAGACGCAGCGATGGCAAAGACGCAGCGATGGCAAAGACGCAGCGATGGCAAAGACGCAGCGATGGCAAAGACGCAGCGATGGCAAAGACGCAGCGATGGCAAAGACGCAGCGATGGCAAAGACGCAGCGATGGCAAAGACGCAGCGATGGCAAAGACGCAGCGATGGCAAAGACGCAGCGATGGCAAAGACGCAGCGATGGCAAAGACGCAGCGATGGCAAAGACGCAGCGATGGCAAAGACGCAGCGATGGCAAAGACGCAGCGATGGCAAAGACGCAGCGATGGCAAAGACGCAGCGATGGCAAAGACGCAGCGATGGCAAAGACGCAGCGATGGCAAAGACGCAGCGATGGCAAAGACGCAGCGATGGCAAAGACGCAGCGATGGCAAAGACGCAGCGATGGCAAAGACGCAGCGATGGCAAAGACGCAGCGATGGCAAAGACGCAGCGATGGCAAAGACGCAGCGATGGCAAAGACGCAGCGATGGCAAAGACGCAGCGATGGCAAAGACGCAGCGATGGCAAAGACGCAGCGATGGCAAAGACGCAGCGATGGCAAAGACGCAGCGATGGCAAAGACGCAGCGATGGCAAAGACGCAGCGATGGCAAAGACGCAGCGATGGCAAAGACGCAGCGATGGCAAAGACGCAGCGATGGCAAAGACGCAGCGATGGCAAAGACGCAGCGATGGCAAAGACGCAGCGATGGCAAAGACGCAGCGATGGCAAAGACGCAGCGATGGCAAAGACGCAGCGATGGCAAAGACGCAGCGATGGCAAAGACGCAGCGATGGCAAAGACGCAGCGATGGCAAAGACGCAGCGATGGCAAAGACGCAGCGATGGCAAAGACGCAGCGATGGCAAAGACGCAGCGATGGCAAAGACGCAGCGATGGCAAAGACGCAGCGATGGCAAAGACGCAGCGATGGCAAAGACGCAGCGATGGCAAAGACGCAGCGATGGCAAAGACGCAGCGATGGCAAAGACGCAGCGATGGCAAAGACGCAGCGATGGCAAAGACGCAGCGATGGCAAAGACGCAGCGATGGCAAAGACGCAGCGATGGCAAAGACGCAGCGATGGCAAAGACGCAGCGATGGCAAAGACGCAGCGATGGCAAAGACGCAGCGATGGCAAAGACGCAGCGATGGCAAAGACGCAGCGATGGCAAAGACGCAGCGATGGCAAAGACGCAGCGATGGCAAAGACGCAGCGATGGCAAAGACGCAGCGATGGCAAAGACGCAGCGATGGCAAAGACGCAGCGATGGCAAAGACGCAGCGATGGCAAAGACGCAGCGATGGCAAAGACGCAGCGATGGCAAAGACGCAGCGATGGCAAAGACGCAGCGATGGCAAAGACGCAGCGATGGCAAAGACGCAGCGATGGCAAAGACGCAGCGATGGCAAAGACGCAGCGATGGCAAAGACGCAGCGATGGCAAAGACGCAGCGATGGCAAAGACGCAGCGATGGCAAAGACGCAGCGATGGCAAAGACGCAGCGATGGCAAAGACGCAGCGATGGCAAAGACGCAGCGATGGCAAAGACGCAGCGATGGCAAAGACGCAGCGATGGCAAAGACGCAGCGATGGCAAAGACGCAGCGATGGCAAAGACGCAGCGATGGCAAAGACGCAGCGATGGCAAAGACGCAGCGATGGCAAAGACGCAGCGATGGCAAAGACGCAGCGATGGCAAAGACGCAGCGATGGCAAAGACGCAGCGATGGCAAAGACGCAGCGATGGCAAAGACGCAGCGATGGCAAAGACGCAGCGATGGCAAAGACGCAGCGATGGCAAAGACGCAGCGATGGCAAAGACGCAGCGATGGCAAAGACGCAGCGATGGCAAAGACGCAGCGATGGCAAAGACGCAGCGATGGCAAAGACGCAGCGATGGCAAAGACGCAGCGATGGCAAAGACGCAGCGATGGCAAAGACGCAGCGATGGCAAAGACGCAGCGATGGCAAAGACGCAGCGATGGCAAAGACGCAGCGATGGCAAAGACGCAGCGATGGCAAAGACGCAGCGATGGCAAAGACGCAGCGATGGCAAAGACGCAGCGATGGCAAAGACGCAGCGATGGCAAAGACGCAGCGATGGCAAAGACGCAGCGATGGCAAAGACGCAGCGATGGCAAAGACGCAGCGATGGCAAAGACGCAGCGATGGCAAAGACGCAGCGATGGCAAAGACGCAGCGATGGCAAAGACGCAGCGATGGCAAAGACGCAGCGATGGCAAAGACGCAGCGATGGCAAAGACGCAGCGATGGCAAAGACGCAGCGATGGCAAAGACGCAGCGATGGCAAAGACGCAGCGATGGCAAAGACGCAGCGATGGCAAAGACGCAGCGATGGCAAAGACGCAGCGATGGCAAAGACGCAGCGATGGCAAAGACGCAGCGATGGCAAAGACGCAGCGATGGCAAAGACGCAGCGATGGCAAAGACGCAGCGATGGCAAAGACGCAGCGATGGCAAAGACGCAGCGATGGCAAAGACGCAGCGATGGCAAAGACGCAGCGATGGCAAAGACGCAGCGATGGCAAAGACGCAGCGATGGCAAAGACGCAGCGATGGCAAAGACGCAGCGATGGCAAAGACGCAGCGATGGCAAAGACGCAGCGATGGCAAAGACGCAGCGATGGCAAAGACGCAGCGATGGCAAAGACGCAGCGATGGCAAAGACGCAGCGATGGCAAAGACGCAGCGATGGCAAAGACGCAGCGATGGCAAAGACGCAGCGATGGCAAAGACGCAGCGATGGCAAAGACGCAGCGATGGCAAAGACGCAGCGATGGCAAAGACGCAGCGATGGCAAAGACGCAGCGATGGCAAAGACGCAGCGATGGCAAAGACGCAGCGATGGCAAAGACGCAGCGATGGGAAAGACGCAGCGATGGGAAAGACGCAGCGATGGGAAAGACGCAGCGATGGGAAAGACGCAGCGATGGGAAAGACGCAGCGATGGGAAAGACGCAGCGATGGGAAAGACGCAACGATGGGAAAGACGCAACGATGGGAAAGACGCCACGATGGGAAAGACGCAACGATGGGAAAGACGCAACGATGGGAAAGACGCAACGATGGGAAAGACGCAACGATGGGAAAGACGCAACGATGGGAAAGACGCAACGATGGGAAAGACGCAACTATGGGAAAGACGCAACTATGGGAAAGACGCAACTATGGGAAAGACGCAACTATGGGAAAGACGCAACTATGGGAAAGACGCAACTATGGGAAAGACGCAACTATGGGAAAGACGCAAATGTGGGGAAAAACGCAAATATGTGAGAACAGAAATTTGTGGCACTACTTGACAAGAGGAAATAATCGATGGGACAGATATAGTCTGAAGCATAAAGGTATCACGAACTATGACAAGATCACAAGAGTGGGCACAGGCCCAAGAGTGGGCACAGGCCCAAGAGTGGGCACAGGCCCAAGAGTGGGCACAGGCCCAAGAGTGGGCACAGGCCCAAGAGTGGGCACAGGCCCAAGAGTGGGCACAGGCCCAAGAGTGGGCACAGGCCCAAGAGTGGGCACAGGCCCAAGAGTGGGCACAGGCCCAAGAGTGGGCACAGGCCCAAGAGTGGGCACAGGCCCAAGAGTGGGCACAGGCCCAAGAGTGGGCACAGGCCCAAGAGTGGGCACAGGCCCAAGAGTGGGCACAGGCCCAAGAGTGGGCACAGGCCCAAGAGTGGGCACAGGCCCAAGAGTGGGCACAGGCCCAAGAGTGGGCACAGGCCCAAGAGTGGGCACAGGCCCAAGAGTGGGCACAGGCCCAAGAGTGGGCACAGGCCCAAGAGTGGGCACAGGCCCAAGAGTGGGCACAGGCCCAAGAGTGGGCACAGGCCCAAGAGTGGGCACAGGCCCAAGAGTGGGCACAGGCCCAAGAGTGGGCACAGGCCCAAGAGTGGGCACAGGCCCAAGAGTGGGCACAGGCCCAAGAGTGGGCACAGGCCCAAGAGTGGGCACAGGCCCAAGAGTGGGCACAGGCCCAAGAGTGGGCACAGGCCCAAGAGTGGGCACAGGCCCAAGAGTGGGCACAGGCCCAAGAGTGGGCACAGGCCCAAGAGTGGGCACAGGCGCAAGAGTGGGCACAGGCGCAAGAGTGGGCACAGGCGCAAGAGTGGGCACAGGCGCAAGAGTGGGCACAGGCGCAAGAGTGGGCACAGGCGCAAGAGTGGGCACAGGCGCAAGAGTGGGCACAGGCGCAAGAGTGGGCACAGGCGCAAGAGTGGGCACAGGCGCAAGAGTGGGCACAGGCGCAAGAGTGGGCACAGGCGCAAGAGTGGGCACAGGCGCAAGAGTGGGCACAGGCGCAAGAGTGGGCACAGGCGCAAGAGTGGGCACAGGCGCAAGAGTGGGCACAGGCGCAAGAGTGGGCACAGGCGCAAGAGTGGGCACAGGCGCAAGAGTGGGCACAGGCGCAAGAGTGGGCACAGGCGCAAGAGTGGGCACAGGCGCAAGAGTGGGCACAGGCGCAAGAGTGGGCACAGGCGCAAGAGTGGGCACAGGCGCAAGAGTGGGCACAGGCGCAAGAGTGGGCACAGGCGCAAGAGTGGGCACAGGCGCAAGAGTGGGCACAGGCGCAAGAGTGGGCACAGGCGCAAGAGTGGGCACAGGCGCAAGAGTGGGCACAGGCGCAAGAGTGGGCACAGGCGCAAGAGTGGGCACAGGCGCAAGAGTGGGCACAGGCGCAAGAGTGGGCACAGGCGCAAGAGTGGGCACAGGCGCAAGAGTGGGCACAGGCGCAAGAGTGGGCACAGGCGCAAGAGTGGGCACAGGCGCAAGAGTGGGCACAGGCGCAAGAGTGGGCACAGGCGCAAGAGTGGGCACAGGCGCAAGAGTGGGCACAGGCGCAAGAGTGGGCACAGGCGCAAGAGTGGGCACAGGCGCAAGAGTGGGCACAGGCGCAAGAGTGGGCACAGGCGCAAGAGTGGGCACAGGCGCAAGAGTGGGCACAGGCGCAAGAGTGGGCACAGGCGCAAGAGTGGGCACAGGCGCAAGAGTGGGCACAGGCGCAAGAGTGGGCACAGGCGCAAGAGTGGGCACAGGCGCAACAGTGGGCACAGGCGCAACAGTGGGCACAGGCGCAAGAGTGGGCACAGGCGCAAGAGTGGGCACAGGCGCAACAGTGGGCACAGGCGCAACAGTGGGCACAGGCGCAACAGTGGGCACAGGCGCAAGAGTGGGCACAGGCGCAAGAGTGGGCACAGGCGCAAGAGTGGGCACAGGCGCAACAGTGGGCACAGGCGCAACAGTGGGCACAGGCGCAAGAGTGGGCACAGGCGCAAGAGTGGGCACAGGCGCAAGAGTGGGCACAGGCGCAAGAGTGGGCACAGGCGCAAGAGTGGGCACAGGCGCAAGAGTGGGCACAGGCGCAAGAGTGGGCACAGGCGCAAGAGTGGGCACAGGCGCAAGAGTGGGCACAGGCGCAAGAGTGGGCACAGGCGCAAGAGTGGGCACAGGCGCAAGAGTGGGCACAGGCGCAAGAGTGGGCACAGGCGCAAGAGTGGGCACAGGCGCAAGAGTGGGCACAGGCCCAAGAGTGGGCACAGGCCCAAGAGTGGGCACAGGCCCAAGAGTGGGCACAGGCCCAAGAGTGGGCACAGGCCCAAGAGTGGGCACAGGCCCAAGAGTGGGCACAGGCCCAAGAGTGGGCACAGGCCCAAGAGTGGGCACAGGCCCAAGAGTGGGCACAGGCCCAAGAGTGGGCACAGGCCCAAGAGTGGGCACAGGCCCAAGAGTGGGCACAGGCCCAAGAGTGGGCACAGGCCCAAGAGTGGGCACAGGCCCAAGAGTGGGCACAGGCCCAAGAGTGGGCACAGGCCCAAGAGTGGGCACAGGCCCAAGAGTGGGCACAGGCCCAAGAGTGGGCACAGGCCCAAGAGTGGGCACAGGCCCAAGAGTGGGCACAGGCCCAAGAGTGGGCACAGGCCCAAGAGTGGGCACAGGCCCAAGAGTGGGCACAGGCCCAAGAGTGGGCACAGGCCCAAGAGTGGGCACAGGCCCAAGAGTGGGCACAGGCCCAAGAGTGGGCACAGGCCCAAGAGTGGGCACAGGCCCAAGAGTGGGCACAGGCCCAAGAGTGGGCACAGGCCCAAGAGTGGGCACAGGCCCAAGAGTGGGCACAGGCCCAAGAGTGGGCACAGGCGCAAGAGTGGGCACAGGCGCAAGAGTGGGCACAGGCGCAAGAGTGGGCACAGGCGCAAGAGTGGGCACAGGCGCAAGAGTGGGCACAGGCGCAAGAGTGGGCACAGGCGCAAGAGTGGGCACAGGCGCAAGAGTGGGCACAGGCGCAAGAGTGGGCACAGGCGCAAGAGTGGGCACAGGCGCAAGAGTGGGCACAGGCGCAAGAGTGGGCACAGGCGCAAGAGTGGGCACAGGCGCAAGAGTGGGCACAGGCGCAAGAGTGGGCACAGGCGCAAGAGTGGGCACAGGCGCAAGAGTGGGCACAGGCGCAAGAGTGGGCACAGGCGCAAGAGTGGGCACAGGCGCAAGAGTGGGCACAGGCGCAAGAGTGGGCACAGGCGCAAGAGTGGGCACAGGCGCAAGAGTGGGCACAGGCGCAAGAGTGGGCACAGGCGCAAGAGTGGGCACAGGCGCAAGAGTGGGCACAGGCGCAAGAGTGGGCACAGGCGCAAGAGTGGGCACAGGCGCAAGAGTGGGCACAGGCGCAAGAGTGGGCACAGGCGCAAGAGTGGGCACAGGCGCAAGAGTGGGCAATGGCGCAAGAGTGGGCAATGGCGCAAGAGTGGGCAATGGCACAAGAGTGGGCAAATACGCAAATGTGACAAAACGGCATATGTGGCAAAACGGCAAATGTGGCAAAACGGCAAATGTGGCAAAACGGCAAATGTGGCAAAACGGCAAATGTGGCAAAACGGCAAATGTGGCAAAACGGCAAATGTGGCAAAACGGCAAATGTGGCAAAACGGCAAATGTGGCAAAACGGCAAATGTGGCAAAACGGCAAATGTGGCAAAACGGCAAATGTGGCAAAACGGCAAATGCGGCAAAACGGCAAATGCGGCAAAACGGCAAATGCGGCAAAACGGCAAATGCGGCAAAACGGCAAATGCGGCAAAACGGCAAATGCGGCAAAACGGCAAATGCGGCAAAACGGCAAATGCGGCAAAACGGCAAATGCGGCAAAACGGCAAATGCGGCAAAACGGCAATTGCGGCAAAACGGCAATTGCGGCAAAACGGCAAATGCGGCAAAACGGCAAATGCGGCAAAACGGCAAATGCGGCAAAACGGCAAATGCGGCAAAACGGCAAATGCGGCAAAACGGCAAATGCGGCAAAACGGCAAATGCGGCAAAACGGCAAATGCGGCAAAACGGCAAATGCGGCAAAACGGCAAATGCGGCAAAACGGCAAATGCGGCAAAACGGCAAATGCGGCAAAACGGCAAATGCGGCATAACGGCAAATGGGGCAAAACGGCAAATGTGGCAAAACGGCAAATGTGGCAAAACGGCAAATGTGGCAAAACGGCAAATGTGGCAAAACGGCAAATGTGGCAAAACGGCAAATGTGGCAAAACGGCAAATGTGGCAAAACGGCAAAACGGCAAATGCGGCAAAACGGCAAATGCGGCAAAACGGCAAATGCGCAAAACGGCAAATGCGCAAAACGGCAAATGCGGCAAAACGGCAAATGCTGCAAAACGGCAAATGCTGCAAAAAGACAAATGTGGCAAAACGGCAAATGCGGCAAAACGGCAAATGCGGCAAAACGGCAAATGCGGCAAAACGGCAAATGCGGCAAAACGGCAAATGCGGCAAAACGGCAAATGCGGCAAAACCTCAAATGCGGCAAAACGGGAAATGCGGCAAAACGGCAAATGCGGCAAAACGGCAAATGCGGCAAAACGGCAAATGCGGCAAAACGGCAAATGCGGCAAAACGGCAAATGCGGCAAAACGGCAAATGCGGCAAAAAGGCAAATGCGGCAAAAAGGCAAATGTGGCAAAAAGGCAAATGTGGCAAAAAGGCAAATGTGGCAAAAAGGCAAATGTGGCAAAAAGGCAAATGTGGCAAAAAGGCAAATGTGGCAAAAAGGCAAATGTGGCAAAAAGGCAAATGTGGCAAAAAGGCAAATGTGGCAAAAAGGCAAATGAGGCAAAAAGGCAAATGAGGCAAAAAGGCAAATGTGGCAAAAAGGCAAATGTGGCAAAAAGGCAAATGTGGGAGAAGAGAAATGTGTGGCACAACTTCACAAGAGGAAACAGTCGATTGGAAAGACATAGTCTGAAGCATCAAGGTTTCCCCGCTTTGGGGGAACAGCGCGAGTGGGGGAACAGCGCGAGTGGGGGAACAGCGCGAGTGGGGGAACAGCGCGAGTGGGGGAACAGCGCGAGTGGGGGAACAGCGCGAGTGGGGGAACAGCGCGAGTGGGGGAACAGCGCGAGTGGGGGAACAGCGCGAGTGGGGGAACAGCGCGAGTGGGGGAACAGCGCGAGTGGGGGAACAGCGCGAGTGGGGGAACAGCGCGAGTGGGGGAACAGCGCGAGTGTGGGAACAGCGCGAGTGTGGGAACAGCGCGAGTGTGGGAACAGCGCGAGTGTGGGAACAGCGCGAGTGTGGGAACAGCGCGAGTGTGGGAACAGCGCGAGTGTGGGAACAACGCGAGTGTGGGAACAACGCGAGTGTGGGAACAACGCGAGTGTGGGAAAACACGAATGTCAGTCTACGTGGACGTGGTATTCTGCCTACCAGCGCCAACTGACGTGTCTCCACAATGACACTGTGGAACTCGGCCATCCAGAAATGTTTTCACCGAGACACTGCAGAAAAAAACGCGCTTCTCTTTGCCCACCGGCGCCGTGCTTTTACTGCAGTCGTTTAAACTGGCACCCTATACCTTTGAATGCTGGTAAGGCTTACCGTTATTGTTTCCCTAGAGCACACAAGCAAGAGCATTATCTTCTGCTCACCATTTCATCATGATGTATGAAGTCGAACTGCAATAATGATCATATTCCCTAAGAACATGAAGTGGCCTAACACCAAAACAGAAGTGAGTGTGCCCTGCAATCTCACACATTTTACATGTATACTTGTGCCTCAGTGTCACAACATCTTTGATGGAACATTTGTCTGTTGGATAGGGTGTATTACTTTCTAGAAGTACAGCATCTACTTCCCCAGGAATGCTATCAGAGACTTCATGTAGGTCCGAAAGTACGGCATTAATGCCTTCAGCCTTGTGTATGGTTTTTGACAATGGCTGCAAAGGCGCTGTGCCCCATCAAACTGCTGCCATTTTTCGTCTCTCTTTATTCTTTATTGTTATTTCATCTACCAGCGTTCAAGAAGAGCTTGGCAGTGGGGGTGGTGGTGGGGGTGGGGGTGGGGGTGGATGAGCTGTCAGCGGTACAGGCAACCTGATCTTCAGCCAATGGACAATTAAAATAGTAAAGTAGGTGATAAGAACAAGATAAAGAAGATATATTCACTGAATTTAAAACTTTTTAAAATGGAAGTTTGAGATATACGATGGATGACGTTTTGCAGTGATACTTAAAAACAATTATAATAGAAGGTAAAATACAACAAGCGCACAGTTAAAACATTTAAAACACGTTGCTGAAACACTTATGTAAAAGAAGCACTTTCTTGTCACTAGAAACTGGAAAGATCTGCCACGGAATAGGTCAGTTATTGGAGGGGAAAAGGTTGGCTGGTGAAGAGGGTAGGAATGTGGTGATATGAGGATGGAGGACTGGTGCATTGCAGCGGTGGAGCAGGAGTGGCAATTGGGATAGAAGAGGGGTGGAGTAGAGGGGGAACTGGTGACACTAATAGTTGTTGGGAAAAGGAGTGGGGGATGAGGAAAGATAGGCAGAAGGGAAATATAGGGGGTTAAGAAATCGTGATGAGGTGGATTGGATGGGATGGACCTATAGCTGGTAGGATGGGTAAAAGTCAGGACAGCGTTCATGATCTGGAATGGGGAGATGGTTTAATTTACTCTGGGAGAATATGTGAAAGCTATCTAAATGGAGGGCTGGTGAAATGTGTTGGTAAAGGCGCGGCATCGTATGGGGACTGTAAAGTAGAGGGGGAAACGACAGGATTATTGGTGTCTAGGTTCTGGATGGTGTGGTTGGTTTGGAGGTGTTCAGTCTGAGTGAGGAGAGGCGGGAATGTAATGAGTTGGTGAAGCGTCTTTGCGGGGGAAGGTAAACGAATGTTGAAATCGAGGCAGAGTGCACGGCACTCCATGATCTGAAGGGACTTGTAGGACTTAGGAGGGTTCATTTTTCGTCTGATAACACAGAACTTTTAGGAGTTTTGTCGTAACTGCACGGCTGAGCATACAATAGTTTGTATACAACATCTGTATTATAAACAAATCTGTATTATAAACAAATCACATTACCTGCCTATCGTGTTGGTGATGGAAGCTGTAATATCACGAATGGATGACCATACTCCTCTTTCCTCTTTGCCATAAGGCATGAGGGACATGACACTCCTTAAAGAATGTCACTTTTTTTCACTAAATGAAAGCACTCCTCCAGCTTTCTCAGTGACATTGCGTTCTTTATTGCTAGATTAAATATGGGTGCTGCACAACCTATACAGGATATGTGTATACAGGGCGATTCCTTCCACCGTGTACAAACTGGACGCATTGATCGACGAGAAGATACGGATTAAAAAAGGTCTTATGAATTTATGTCCGGTAATGCAAGGTTTCCAAGTTAGAGACCATTTATTCAATCATACTTTGTTACAGAGACTGCAGTCTAATAAGCGCTGTACTATGCAGCTACAGTTACAGTATGTGTTGAAAACTGTTTCTATGTGCCTCAAGGCATGCATGTACGCGCCGTAGCGTGTTCTGTCTCACATGTTTACATCGGCCACGTTGCGTCCGAACAGTGTCAAAGACAGCATGCATATTTTGCGCGTTGTCAGTGGTCAGTGGCCAGTACTACGAATCTCTCCGCATCTATTTCACTAATAACTTACTTAGTTACGCAGAAAAGTATTGTATCGCTTTCCTTACCTCACGAGATCGCGTACTTTTATAAAATATTGTATTGGTGTTGTCACGATAAAGTTCATGACATTAATTCGTGATACATCAGCCCATCCATCAAAATCAATGTAAGACCACTGAACAACCCAACTTTTTTTGTGACAATTGTCTTCACACCATGATATTCGGCAGGAAGTAAAGCCGTGCTAAGCAAGTGATGACTAGGAGGCTTATAGCCACTTCGTATTTTCTGAAATGCTTCCCGTCAATATTTTGAATTCAGCAGAGGTAGTGGAGCAGCCGAAGCATATATAGCCCTATCAATGACTACCCCAATGTCACCATCAGTTGCTTGATGGGTATCCTTTGCACGGATGAAAAGGGTTCTGGTGAATATGTCATATGCTGTTCACTGAGAGAAGAACCAGAAGGCATTGATGCTAGCGTAGCGTTCCAAAGGATTGGAAAAGGGCACAGGTCATCCCCGTTTTCAAGAAGGGATATCGAACAGATGTGCAGAACTATAGACCTATATCTCTAACGTCAATCAGTTGTAGAATTTTGGAACACGTATTATGTGCGAGTATAATGACTTTTCTGGAGACTAGAAATCTACTCTGTAGGAATCAGCATGGGTTTCGAAAAAGACGGTCATGTGAAACCCAGCTCGCGCTATTCGTCCACGAGACTCATAGGGCCATAGACACGGGTTCACAGGTAGATGCCGTGTTTCTTGACTTCTGCAACGCGTTCGATACAGTTCCCCACAGTCGTTTAATGAACAAAGTAAGAGCATATGGACTATCAGACCAATTGTGTGATTGGACTGAGGAGTTCCTAGATAACAGAACGCAGCATGTCATTCTCAATGGAGAGAAGTCTTCCGAAGTAAGAGTGATTTCAGGTGTGCCGCAGGGGAGTGTCATAGGACCGTTGCTATTCACAATATACATAAATGACCTGATGGATGACATCGGAAGTTCACTGAGGCTTTTTGCAGATGATGCTGTGGTGTATCGAGAGGTTGTAACAATGGAAAATTGTACTGAAATGCAGGAGGATCTGCAGCGAATTGACGCATGGTGCAGGGAATGGCAATTTAATCTCAATGTAGACAAGTGTAATGTGCTGCGAATACATAGAAAGATAGATCCCTTATCATTTAGCTACAAAATAGCAGGTCAGAAACTGGAAGCAGTTAATTCCATAAATTATCTGGGAGTACGCATTAGGAGTGATTTAAAATGGAATGATCATATAAAATTGATCGTCGGTAAAGCAGATGCCAGACAGATTCATTGGAAGAATCCTAAGGAAATGCAATCCGAAAACAAAGGAAGTAGGTTACAGTACGCTTGTTCGCCCACTGCTTCAATACTGCTCAGCAGTGTGGGATCCGTACCAGATAGGGCTGATAGAAGAGAGAGAGAAGATCCAACGGGGGGCAGCGCGCTTCGATACAGGATCGTTTAGTAATCGCGAAAGCGTTACGGAGATGATAGATAAACTCCAGTGGAAGACTCTGCAGGAGAGACGCTCCGTAGCTCGGTACGGGCTTTTGTTAAAGTTTCGAGAACATACCTTCACCGAAGAGTCAAGCAGTATATTACTCCCTCCTACGTATATCTCGCGAAGAGACCATGAGGATAAGATCAGAGAGATTAGAGCCCACACAGAAGCATACCGACAATCCTTCTTTCCACGAACAATACGAGACTGGAATAGAAGGGAGAACCGATAGAGGTACTCAGGGTACCCTCCGCCACACACCGTCAGGTGGCTTGCGGAGTGTAGATGTAGATGTAGAATACGCCGTCCTTGTTATTTCAATATTCTGCAGCCCATTATTTATTGATATATTTGTGTTTTTCTTTCTTTTTACTTGCTATGCATCATTCGAAGGTACTAAGGGCGAATATCGCTTCTGATAAGATGTTCTTTTATTCATGACGTCAGGGCATTATGATTTTTAGTTTTGCAATATTTAAATGCTGCCTGTATCTTACCGTCAACTTGTCTTACATCAAAGAGGTTCCACACCTTTAATCGAGGACGCATTCCACTAACTAAACTGTCCTGTTTGATTGCACAAGATAGAACAGCGTAACGCCAAATGATGCGTGTCAGCATTATCTGGCTTTGTATAGATCTGTAAGCTGTAACCCTAGTTCTAGGCGTTTGCGGATACAAGCAGTTCATTACCGTATGACAGCCCCTGATGCATATGCAGTACATGATGCTGTGTGGCATAGCAGGTTGCGTGGCAACTGGGATTAAAATACTGTTCCTGTCATTCATACAGGGTTTAAGCGGTTTAAAACAATACGTTCTTCAATTCAAAGATATTAAACTGTATTTTTAAATATCTGCCCTTAATGCAGATGATGTAAGTTGTGTTGCTTAGCTTAAGGCACATTAAACTTATTCGAGGCCAGTTTTACTCGTACGTTGCCCACCCTGTGTAGATATGATTGTTTCTTCCTGTTGCACTCACAGATGAGACGTGGATAGAGTAAGCGCTCATAGACCTATGTGCAAGCTGTTCTTTGCTTAACTTCATGTGGGCAGTCTTTACGCCATAGATATGTAGCAGACTAAAGAATTTTCATGGTTTCTGCCCTGCAATAAGGTTCTTGAAGTTTTCAATCTACTTTCTCGTGAGGTGAACGTTATCTTTCTTCGACTGCCTGCCAGTTAAGATTCTTCACATTTATGTTAGACTTTCCCGCCAGCCAAATAAGCGTGTGGCCATTCGCACCGCCCTTTTGTTCATACCGTCGATATCTCGGGCTTTTAATCATACTTGATATGGGTCCTACACACTTGAGAATTAGAAAAGCATCGGACGTACAAGTGTTTTATACTGAAGTCTGTTCTGTGGTCTTCTTTCAGTTACTCACAGGCTTCCATTTGCTTTACGTATAACTGTGAGCCTCTCATTTGGCAACGCTTTTTATTGTTTCTTCCACATATGCTTATGACATGACTGGATCTATTTGTGACTTGTTAATTCCATTGTCAGAAAATTTGTAACACTAACATTCTGTGACGTGCATGGGTTGGCAAGTTTCCAGTCCTTGACCCTGGCTGATATTTTTCTGAGGCCTAGCGGGATGTTACTCCAGTTTTTATTGGGGAGAATTTCCGCAGAGGTAATTGAATCATATGCGAAAAGTCTGAGATCGCAGCTAATACTGTGTGCTCAGGCATTATTGTATGACAAGAAAAGGAGCAGTTCTTCACACTCCCCTAGCGCACGCCAGGTAATATTTCAGTGTCCGTAGCTGGCACTGAATCTAACCTTCTGCGTTCAGCTTGCCAGGAAATTTTTATTTCGGTTGTAAAAGTTGAATAGATATTTCATTTAGAAGGTGTCAATTTGGTATTTAGTCGAAAATATTCCGAAATACCGAAATAATATGGGTTTCTTTTTTAGGCGTACGTAATGGTCAGGATTAAATATGAAAATAAATAGACGTTGAAGAATTCCAGTGTCACATCGTTGGAAATTCTAAAATAATTGCATAAGCGAGTATCGAACCAAAGTCGACTGCGGCACCTACCTGCCAACTCTTTGACCTCAACAATTTTTTTCTTATACGTGAGACAGATGTGTGATAACGGCACAACATTACTGTTTGTTTGCTGATTTCATTGATACTATACAATCGTTTCGAAATTGTAGTTTAGCTCCCTGCAAGAAATCCATATTTGAGATACTGAAACCAGTTTAATACGTTATACCGTATTTTGCTACCATGATTTGAGGACCGATATGAACTAAAGAACGTAATAGGATAATAAGTTTCAAGGGGAACTAACTCATTTGACTAATTTCAAAATTGTATCATATATTAACAAAGGGAACTGTTGTGTAATATTAAAATTCGATTAAAACTATTTTACAAAGTAACATTCATCAGAAGATGCTGGACGACAAAATATTGTGTTTTGCTCACGCAACTATAACCCAAACGCATCAGCTGAATTAAAATTACTAAAATGCAAATCAGAATATTAAATTCTCCTCAATGCCAGATATACTACAGTGTCTCAAAATTTATGACCAATATGGGAATGAACACGAAAATTCCTCTAATATGAGTCACTTTACACGCAAACTCTCAGTCGTCTTAAATTTCATAAAAATTTCAAGCACATTATTTTGCTACAGTGACAGATTTGTGAAAAATAATGGACCCCAGTATGGTTGCAACGACATTCATCTTCTCTGAAACAACTATTTGATCAGATTTAATACGAAATATAAAACTCTTTGGTTAATATTAATATAAATTAAATAGCACCAGACTTCAGATAGCTTAGTTCTATCAATAAATACATATTTATACTTCATTTTGTGAGATCACGACTCTTAAACTGGTGGGGAGAGGGATGTCTTTAAATATGTATTTGCTAGACGCCAAGCATCACTTCAGAATGAACTGATGTAATGGTAAGTCACTTAGAAGTCCAACAATCAATTTTTGTTTGTATATGTTGGCAACAGTATATTGACATGCCCGATGTCAGTCGTGAACATCTTCTGTGAGTTCCTTAGGAAGCCGGCCGGATTGGCCGAGCGGTTCCAGGCGCTTCAGTCTGGAACCGCGCGACCGCTACGGTCGCAGGTTCGAATCCTGCCTCGGGCATGGATGTGTGTAATGTCCTTAGGTTAGTTAGGTTTAACTAGTTCTAAGTTCTAGGGGACTGATTACCTCTGATATTAAGTTCCATAGTGCTCAGAGCCATTTGAGCCATTCTTTAGGAAGTAGATTCCGAGCTAAGAAGGTAGTTTTGATTTATCGATATTTACACTGCACATAGTTACAAAAACGAAGTAGCGCAAGTGAACTTGAGGACCAGAGACCTGCAATCGAATGGAGAAATTAAATTCGTCACATGATAGAGATGAAATACACAAGGTGGAATTGTGACATGACTGAAAGAGGGACCAGACTTTTTTTTTATCGACCCTGAGCGTAGGTAGAGTCGCGAGAGTTTGTTGGTTTCAGTCTCAGGGGCAGTCGCGGCCGGGATAGACGGTCTTCTGGTGAGCGCGACAAATTACGCGACGTACTTCTCTGAAGAATAACTGAGAAACGTTTACTGATGTATCTTTAGCAGTTTTCTGTAGTTCTGAATTTGGAGAGTGTGATATTATTTCATAATCGACTGTTGATTATCAAAGCAAGATCGATCATAGCACCTAACAACAAACTCTTCGACCTAACCAAAATTTATACACGGCCTCCCGCTAGTTCCGTTCAGATTCCGCAGCTAACCTCCACAAAGATGAAAACAGCTTAGTGGTTCAAAGTTACGCATGTCAAGAGACAGACGAAAACAAATCACTACACGATCTCATATAGGCCTTTCCCTACCAGCCACGTGAGCGCACCGAGCGGGGTGGCGCAGTGGTTAGATACTGGACTCGCATTCGGGAGGCCGAAGGTTCAATCCCGCGTCCGGCCATCCTGATTTAGGTTTTCCGTGATTTCCCTAAATCACTGCAGGCAAATGCCGGGATGGTTCCTCTGAAAGGGCACGGCCGACTTCCTTCCCTAATCCGATGAGACCGATGACCACGCTGTCTGGTCTCCTTCCCTAAACCAACCAACCCACTAACCAACGTGAGCGCACTGTAAGCAGCGCAGCAGCCCGCGAAAACTGGAAAACCTGCTCAACACTCCATGCCTGCTCGCGGGAAACGTACTTCCCCGCTCCTCCCTAACGGAAGTGATAATTTGTGGATCATCACTAACCTCTGAACTCATAAATCACTAATATTATTGAAACAGCGCAGTAGCTCAAGAGAGCCGAAAATTTTTGCTCACTGCAGGGCTCAACTGAGTTCTCGATTACTAGAGTTACCGACAACCCTGGAAACGTGCAAAGTTCTGCTCCCTGGCAGGAATTCATCCAATTTGATTTTTAACAAGTACCAGAAAAGACCTATCCTCGAAAACGAAGTCACTCGGCTTTAAAGCATCATTGCAGAATCTGACCACTTTAGAGGGATCGGGGGAAGACCAACTCACTAGCACTAGGCTGGGCAGAGCCCCCTTCCATCGGATGAAGGATGCTGGTTGCCGGATCTGGCGTCCTCAGCAGCCAATAGCGCCTACAAAAGCTCATTCGACAAAACGTTAGTCAGCCTCTTAAAATAGCTCACTGATCGCTTTTGAGAGCTGTAGACGGCATAGAATTGGTACCAGCCGCTCACGTAACCGCTCACTACTGACGTAAATCGTGACAGTGAAGTGGTTTGTGTGTATCAGTTGGTTGTATGTAAGCATCGGCGTACATAAGATGAGTTGACATCGAGACTTTAAAGAATGCAGATAAGAGCTACCGTGTTTGAACGTGACCATGATCACACCGTGATTGAACTCGCCTGACGTGTTGGCGAATCAGTGCGAACTGTTCAACGTGTCTACAAGGAATGGTGCAGCCATGTAATATGATGTAAGAGCAAGGTCTTAGGAAGTTCGTAACCGTCAGGGACCCATAGAAGATGTCAGGGAGTATTTCTTTCAGCAGATGAAACGCAGCATTCAGGGCCTCCACAATTTAGTGGCTCTACGGCATGTTATCCCCAGTGACAGGATAACACGCCTGAAGAAACTTGTGGACTCTCTTCTTTGCCGAAATGAAGCCATTATGAAAGCGAGTCACGATGTTACTCGGCACGAACGTGATGTCTCTTGAGCATTACTTCCTTTTGTCCTGTGCACTTAGTAGGACAAATGCAAGCACAAAAAACGGCGGAAATCGTCTATACTAACAATAAAGCTGTAAAATCGTCATGACTGTTTGTCTTTGAACACGTTAATCTCCAATACAACTTGACGGATTTCTATGGATTTTTCATTGATAACTGCAGCTTAGCTTGGGTCAACGTACAGGCTATATTTCATCAAATCGTATCATGGAAAAACTTATCGTAAAAGTTTTACTAATATTTTCTTGTCTGTCTGAACACGAGAATCTTCAAAACTACAAACGAATTTTCGCGAGGTTTACGGAGGTAACTATAATATAGCTTTGGGCACCGTATTGCCTATATTTCGTCAGTATCGGGTGAGGAAAAAGAACGTTATTCATACATATTATGAAAATGTGTGTACTACATCGCCTCCGAAACCACTGGAACAGTTCCAACCAAATTTGGTACACACATAACTTACTGTATGGAGAGAATCGCTGCGGGGGAGGGGGGAGGGGGAGAGGGGGTAAGAACCACCTACCTATTAAAAGGGGTGGTAGTGAAAAATTAGTGTAGGCCACGATGCGCGAATATTGAGGTTCTACTTATCTAGTACTTGAGAACGAGAGTAGGTGGTGACTTGCAACAAACTTTGCACATAGTTTCAAAGCTTTACGAAACTTTTTCTCGCTGACATTCCACAAAATTATGAAAGGAGACATCTTTATCATTTACTACGTTTCAGCTGTTCATTTTCGCATCAGATATGACATTTTAGTTTGTTACTTCTTTGCTACTAACTGTTTCGCCACACATTTCGCAGACACTTTTCACATATACCACTGGATGTACCTGCAAAATTATATGATTGCACGACACGTAGCACTGAATGTATGAGATCATGAACTCTGACTTGCGTGAAAAGATGTCACATCACGCATGACGTTTATATTTAATATTACTAACCCGATGAAGAGATTCCGATGAAATTTTGGTAACGAGATAGCTTGAACCCTTAGGAAGAAGAAGTCTACTTTAGAAAGCGTATAGTTCAAGATACTTATTGATTTGAAGAATATTACGGGAATTAAGAGAAAATATTCACTCTTTGATAAAGCTATTTACTCTTTGAGTTTTGAACTTTATCACATTTGTGAAAATGACTTCATTGGACGATACGTGCTACGAGATACGATTCAAAGTAATGAGTGTAATCCTTATCAATCTTCAGTCCATACTTCCACAGTATTTGTTGTGTAATGTACACGTTGCATAATGTATAGGTAATATAAGTGCTGTCCACCATTTCAGAACGAGAGCACTTAGTGACTTGCAACAAACGCATGATTTCAAATCTTTACGAAACTTTTTCAAACAGCCTCCACAAAATAATGAAAGGATAAAAGTTTATTGCTTACTACATTTCTGCTGTTCGTACAATAAAATTGTCGTATCAGGCATGGCGTTTAAATTTGTTACTTCATTGTTGTCAACTATATTCGCAACACATTTAGCAGACAGTACCCACATATGCCGCGAAATGTATCTACAAAAGTATATCAGTGTACGACACAGAGAAAGGGGGAAGAGGAGATGAACAGAGAAACGAAAGAAGATGAGGTGGACAGGGAGAATGGTGAAGTGGAGATGGAGATAGAAAGAGCAGACGGACAGAAAGAGGGGGAGGAGGAGATGGATAAAGAGAGGAGGTAGTAGCACATGGGGGGGGAGACAGAGACAGAGACAGAGAGAGAGAGAGAGAGAGAGAGAGAGAGAGAGAGAGAGAGAGAGAGAGAAGATGGACAGAGAGAAGGGGACGGAAGTGGTGGACAGAGAGAAGGGGTAGAAGAAGATGAACAGAGAGGGGGCAGAGGGGATCGACAGAGAGAGAGAGAGAGGGTGGGAAGGAAGAGATGGACAAGTAGAACTGAAATAAACACATATCTCAGCTAGTTTTGAATAAGTTTAGCTCCCTCAACTGCATTGCTGTCTATACAAAATCAGTCTTTCATGCAGTATGCGTATCATAGAACAGACATATTTTATTCTGCCTTGCCAGAATCTATAGTTCTCTTCCTGAGGTGAGTACCTAATAATTTCGATCATCCTGACTGTTAGAGGCAATGTACTTGATTGCAATATAGAGCTGATAAGTAGGATGTCAAATGACGAAAAGCAAAGGAGAAAGGAAAGTAGTTGTACCCTGAGGGTAATTACAGAAATGTGTCTCAGTACTGGCAAGAACACATAGAAAATGTTGCGGGGAAGGCTAACGAAAGACTGCGTTTTATTGGCAGGACACTTAGAAAATGTAACAGACTTACTAAGGAGACTGCCTACACTACGCTTGTCCGTCCGTCCTCTTTTAGAATACTGCTGCGCGGTGCGGGATCCTTACCAGATAGGACTGACGGAGTACATCGAAAAAGTTCAAAGAAAGGCAGCACGTTTTGTATTGTCGCGAAACATGGAAGAGAGTGTCACAGAAATGATACAGGATTTTGGCTGGACATCGTTAAAAGAAAGGCGTTTTTCGTTGCTACGGAATCTTCTCACGAAATTCCAATCACCAACTTTCTCCTCCGAATAAGAAAATATTTTGTTGACACCGACCTACACAGGGGGGAACTATCACAAAGATAAAATAAGGAAAATCAGAGCTCGAACGGAAATTGGCGTAATTGAGAATTGTGAAGGTGGTTCGATGAACCCTCTGCCAGGCACTTAATGTGATTTGCAGAGTATCCATGTAGATGTAGATAGCTTTTTTCCATCTGGGAATAGCTTCCGATGTTGAAGATTGACAGCAGCTTCTCAAGAAACTGAAAGAGATGATTACTGTACTGATATAATGGATGTTTGAGAGTTACATGGAGAAGTAAGCGCAGTCGTGAAACGTGAATAATACGCCTAATAGTTCAACATTAGAAGAGGAGAGAGGCAGGGCTAGGGGTGCGAAGCATCACTCACAATATGTAACACTTTCATACATAAAGCGTTAGTTGAAGAAAGGGAAAAGTTCATAGCAATATTAGTCAAGATACAATGTCAAGCAATAAATTCGTCACCCACAGTTTCTCAGGTAATATGAGAGCGGAAAATGAGAATCAATTTGGAGACAACATTATCATGATGCATTGTAAGGTTAAAATCGAAATTAAGCCACTCGTAAGCAAAGAAAATAGTCAAGTCGCACGTCGCTCATTACACAGGATGTTCAAAAGTGACGCAGCTTTATGGAAGAATGTTTCGTTTCTCTTGCACGTACAATCACTGTTTAATTTAGGTACAGAAGACTACATATTACAAAAGGACGTATTAATTGTCGCCTAATACATGAGATGTGTCAGCTGTGCCGAGATTTTTGAGGCTGCCAACACAGGAAAGTGTGACAAGGGAGCAGCAAAGAAGTCCACAATGGGACAGCTGTAAGACAAGTTCCGGAGGACAGGAAGCGCAGCAACCAAACCAAAGCTACGCTACTCTGGCCACGGGCAAGACAATCGGACCGACCGACTGCCATGTCATCCTCAGACAACGGCGTCATTTGGATGCGGTATGGAGGGGCGTTACTGGCTTTCTTGACAGTGGAGCCGCTACTTCCCAACCAAGCAGCTCCTCGATCCTCATCACGAGGCACAGTGCAACACGTTCCAGTCCACCGACCGAGGAGCAATCCCTGGCAGAACCCGGAAGTGCAACACGTAATTCCACCGCCCGACAATCAGTCGCGCCGCCCCCATGAGCAGCAGTGGCGGGCAGGAAATGAAGCGCACGCAGCGACAACGGAAGAGTTGACAGGCGTGCAGTCTCCATGTGCAGTGTGTCTCATTAAGGCGTAACGCTCGTATCACAACAATTCTCGCAACTGTAACTGTCATTTTGACGTCACACACAATATCGACGACCATGATCGGCTATCAGCTTTCGTTAGCATTCGATATTTCAAGCGCGTGTACCGACGATTTACAAAAACGAGTCATACTTGGAATGACTTATTACAATTATTGCTATAACAAAATGTCACGTAGTGATTTAAAGACGGTTAATTCTTTCATATAAGAATGCTCTCTTAGGAGTGAGTTATTCTTGTCAACAATTTACAAATTAAGAATAAAACACACTTGTTTTAAGATTTGCGGTACGTCGTTTCAATGTAATACAGCATTGAAAATTTATTAGAAACATATCACCATCATTAAACATCACTTAATAACGCATCAACGATACAAGCCTTCAAGATAGAATATGACGCCGGTCGCGGTGGTCTAGCGGTTCTAGGCGCTCAGTCCGGAACCGCGCGACTGCTGCGGCCGCAGGTTCGAATCCTGCCTCAGGCATGGATGTGTGTGATGTCCTTAGGTTAGTTAGGTTTAAGTAGTTCTAAGTTCTAGGGGACTGATGACCACAGCTGTTAAGTCCCATAGTGCTCAGAGCCATTTGAACCATTTTTTTTAGAATATGACAACCAAGACCCGAGTTCAACATCGCATGAATAACGTCCTCTTTCTGGAATCGAAAGTTGTTGGTTATCATCCCCTTACATGCAGTTTTTTTCATGTTAATGTTGTTAAGAAGTTATGGTACTTTCTTATGAACGAAATACAAGTATGTTCTGCAACATTGCATGTTATTTACATTCAGTCTGATCTGAGAACGAAGTATGAAATAAATATTTAGCGATTTCCTAGGATGTGGTTAGACAGGAACCTAAGAGGTCACCTTAATTTGCTGCTAACGAAACGAGCAAGAATAAAATTCATATTCTTTCTTCACACAAATATTTGGTTTTTTATTTCCGAATATGTGCCGCCTTTCGTGTGTATGGTTAGGCAGAAACGTAAGAGAACAGTTGAAATTCATATTCTTGCTTGTCACAAATATTTCGTTGTTTATTTAATAATGTGTGGCGGTTTCCGCGGGTGTCGTTAGGCAAGAACCTAAGAGTACAGCTTTAATTACTGCGACTGAAACGAGCAGAAACGAAATTCACATTTGGCTCTTTATTTCCGAATAAATGGCGATTTCCGAGTGATTACACTGGAACCTACGAGTACAGCTTGAAATACTGAGACTGAAACGAACTGAAATAAAATTTGTATTTTTTCTTCTCACAAATATTAGTCTATTTCCGAATATGTAGCAACTTCCGAGTGTGTGGTTAGGCAAGAACCTAAGTGGACAGCTAAAACTGCTGCGAGCGAATTGAGGAGCAATAATATTATATTCTTCCTTGTCACAAAGTCGATAGTCGATCAGGCGGTCGTCGATATTGCGCGTGACGTCTAAATGACGCCATGTTGAAATGTGTGTGAAATCTTATGGGACTTAACTGCTAAGGTCATCAGTCTCTAAGCTTACACACTACATAACCTAAATTATCCTAAGGACAAACACACACACCTATGCTCGAGGGAGGACTCTAACCTCCGCCGGGACCAGCCGCACAGTCCACGACTGCAGTAAATGACGTCAGCTTTATGAGAATTGTGAAACGAGCAGTACCCGTCGTTAACTGACTGCTACGCCTTATGTAGCCAGTCTGGCCCCTCTGTTGCTGGTGCCGACACGACATTGCACAGGTGTTAAAAGATGCACCCATAGAGAATTCGTGATATTTAGCTGCTTGCTGAGGACAATGGAAAAAGTGTAGTTTCTGTTGTGGTTCATGTCTGCTGTAATGCCTGATACGAAAGAACTCGATGATTGCTTTTGTCTGATGAGGCATTGTTCCACCTTGATGATTATGACTGACACATTTGGACTGCAGAAAACCCACATAAGCTGGACGAAGCCCTTGTGCATCCACAAAAAGTGGGTGTTTGGTGTGGAGTATATCGTAGGCGAATATTCATCACTTTTTTTTCATGGCGCAGTGAACTGTGTTACGTACAAATGGTGCAAGAATTTGTAAACATATCCCAAGATCAGTTAGAGAACACGTGATTTCAGGACAGTGTTATGATTCATTTAACCAACGACTCTGTGACTTTCTTGGATCAGTGTTTTCATGAACAAGTGACTGCAAAGGACCTATGCCCCCCACCCCCGTCCTTGGTCTCCTACTCAAAACGTATCCACACCTTACTTATGAAGTGCAAAAAGTAATTCGACAATGTGGTGCTGGAATTCCTCAACAGTCACTGCAACGACTGAATATTTTTGGTTAAGCTAGAACACGACCTTAATGAATACGCATTGAAAATACAAGTTACTGTGACAAGTCAGTAATGTTGGAAACAGTGTACACACCACCGCACACTGAAAGGCTTATCTCGTAATCGTCCGACTACATACGCCGTACATACATGCACTTTTTTACTCCGTTAAGCCTTTCAGTGTGCGGTGGTGTGTACACTGTTTCCAACATTACTGACTTGTCACAGTAACTTGTATTTTCAATGCGTATTCATTAAGGTCGTGTTAGCTTAAAACGTGGTATTCAAAAGACTCACTAAGCATACTTATGAGTGGCAGAATTAAGGCATCAAGTGAGGAATAATGACGTTCTTAGCTGCTATGCAAACTCTGTTACAAATTCTTGACGAAGAGCTTCTGAACTGCGACCCATGTGCATCCCCCAGGGGATGGAGTACCTGGACGGAAGATGCGCGAAAGGTGGAGGCGACAAAATTATGGACCGGGCAGCACGGAATATATAGATTCTGTTACCGAGCAAGAAGAAGATCTTCTAAAACTCTGTAAAATATCAATAATTACAGACTGATGTTAATTCCTTTCTGCGCCAGGCCAGATTGACTGAACCGAACACTGCTTAATTTTCACTTACGGAATAGTCAGATATCACGAGGCACAGTAACTCTACATCTATTTTCGGATTAAGTGTGAAGGATAAGTTTCAGTAATTCATCATGTTTCTTTGACGTAGTGTGAGTATATGAGTGACTGTGTGGACTTTTATTTCCAGTAGAGTGAAGTTCAGGTTTTCCTTTTATTTAATGAATATTACGTGAAGTCGGCAGGTACATTTATTCCTTGGTTGTGCTGGTTTACTCTTTGTATTATTATACCCACGTGGTGACGGAACATTTGATCATAGGAATTAGGTCAGAATTCGCAGTCAGATGGAAAATTCAGAGCCCCAATAGGACTTTATGTACTGTATCGGTTGCTGTAATCGGAATTGTTTTGTTAGGCCCCTTATTGACAGTTCGCCCGAACCAATTTGCCGGAATCGACTTTCACTGTAAAGTTAGCGCTCAGAAACTAAAGGTTGGAATTGTTGAAATTAAACCCAGGCCTAAATAGAAGAGCCACCACAGTCTGATTACAACGTGAATTAAACGACATTTAAGGTCGTGGTTAGTTACGTGAATCGAGGCCACTTTCAACAACGTTATTAACTTGGAACGAAGCGGGTCTCCGTCTTTATCTTTCGAACAATTATAGTACATAGTTAGAAGTAACGAATTCTACTCTAGTATGAAGGGTTTGTCAAGCGATTTCGAGGCGAGGTATAATTGAGGTGTAATGAGGAATCATGATGAAATGAACAATTATTTATCTTCCATTCATGTGCTATCACAAATACAGCATTCTCTATTCAATGGAGGTATAGCACGGTATGTTCACTGCAGTTCTCATATGAATCTCCCAATAGACAACGTTTATTTTATCACATTTCCTTGTTATACCTCACCCCGAATATACCACAATGAGTATCATTATTCTTCCTCTCCGCGAAAGCATGATTCGTTGTAGCGATGCAGATGTTTGGTACAGGGCCGCTTCGAGAACGTTTCTCTACACAAGCGACACATCATTGCGCCCCATCATTTTATTTCCCTCCGTTTTCTGCCCCCTATCCTCTCTCTCTCTCTCTCTCTCTCTCTCTCTCTCTCTCTCTCTCTCTCTCTCTCTTAGAGAGTAGTTGCCTTTCCGTGGCTTTTACTAATTTTTCTAATCTTACTGAGGTCATTTTATTCACATCGTAAATATAATAGTTCCCTTCTGTCGATTAATAGTAAAATTCATGCTTTTTAAAGTGCTGTGCCTGTATTCGATTACTGGTCACATGATCAGTTTAAACCCACACGCTGATCACTGGAATGGTGTCAGATGAAAATAGTTGCTCCAAGCTGTGAGCCACATGAGATGTATTACTTTACGGTAAATGTTATAATAAAACTTTTATTATTAGATACACACGGCGGATCACAGTTAATGCCGAAAATATTTCGCGTGGAAGCAAAGCGTAACATAATCAAAAATGCCCCAATAAACAATACTTTGCAAATTACATAACTGATACAACTGTAAATGTATGGTTACGAGCTGCTGCTAACTTCAGCATCAAATGTTATCCTAATTATTACACCGAGGGAGATGACGCACTGATTAGTACACTGGATTCGCATTCGAGAGGACGACAGTTCAAATCCTCGCACGGCCATCCCGATTTAGGATTTTCGTGATTTTCCTAAATCACTTCAGGCAAGTGCCGGAACGGCTCCTTTGAAAGGCCACGGCCGACTTCCTTCCCCATCCTTCCCTAATCCTATGGGTCTGATGATGTCGTTGTTTGGTCCCTTCCCCAAATCAACCAACCAACTAATTAGTAAAAACGTAATAGGAATATAAACTTTTCATTAAGTCTCAGTCCCCTTGGGCTCAAATTTACCCTCTGGCCCACCTTACCTTGCGCAACATTGGAGAATATGGCACATGTGTGATGGGGCACAAGCACATTTTGCTACTGACTGAAAACGGCAGCGAAAGCGTTAAGATGTAACAAAATGGATAGGCAGCTCATAGCCTGTGCCTTGACCACCAACGCCACCTGACGTTTGCCATGTTGTTATTTCTGTCTGCCATCACCTAGAAGATTGAGTGTGCAGCACTCCTGCTGATATGGTTGAAGTAGCGCAGCAGAGAGTTGTACAGCCTTGTCAGTATTCATTGAATGATCCGGGGTGTTTAAAAGAAATAATACTCACTGCAGAGATGAGTGCGGTATTGTCTCTAAATATGAGCAGACGCGTATGCAACTGTACTGTGAATTGTACCATGTAACCAGCTAAAGAAGTGTTGTATTTCTTGTTAAGGTGCGCCTTGGGGAAATTTGAGTCAATTAGATGGTGACTTATTCGAAAAGTCTACTTTTAAAATTCATTTGCACTAATTCGGACAATATTTCATACTGTGTCAGTGTTGGTTCATAACCACAGTTATGTCGCGAATGGCTAATTTGCGGACCCATGAATACTGGAAGATTTTTGCTACTGACATATATTTTCGCACGTGTCACTTTTCGCTTTTGGCGCTCGTCTCAGCTAGGGGCACCGAAATTCTTGTGTCGCTTGGAACTTAACGGACCCTACTTTGGCGCAAATTCAGAGAAAAAATTTACGAAACTCGAACTCGACTTGAAGCCTATCGTTTAGTACTTTGAGCTAACGCCGTTGTTCAATGGATGGCATTTTTATATTGTATTCGACAGGTTGGTAAAACTTTGCAACTCCATTGATCGAGACTGTGTGACAAGGGGAATCTATTAGAGCAACTTTTGTTACATCCACGTATCAACGTCAAATGTGCGAAAGATCAGCAAAATCAACGACACACTGGATGTAAGCTCCCCTTGATAGTTATTTTTCCATAATCTTGCTTTACATTTTGAACACCCTGTAACATTTAAAGTACACAGATTCACAGTAATGCTGTCTACTCAAAGGGGTGTCTCTACCCAGTCGAGGCTGCTGCGTTTCGTTTCCGGAAGATGAAGGCTATGGTTGTGCTATGTTGTGCATGTAGTACCACCCGTCTGACTTCAGAATACGCTAGGGGATTTCGTGAAGATGAGGAATTGTGGTTGTGGTGCGTTTTCAGTGTGTAAGCTTATTTTCAGTGTGTAAGCTTATCCTTGTGTGTGTGTGTGTGTGTGTGTGTGTGTGTGTGTGTGTGTGTGTTGAAACATCCCCTTAGAAAAATTTATACATGACTGTGCCTAACCTGACACACAATATTATTTAGCGCAACGCAATCTGACTTTCAAAAATCCCTACAAAAGAATGGCCCTAACTAACATTAACCTATACCTTTCACAAATCACTTACCTCACAAAAATCTTCATTACTCGAACTACTGCAGTACAGCGAGCGCCACTTCTGCCAGCTAAATAAATGATTCAAACTACTGAAGGCACTAACTACTGATAGGGATAGTTAGCAAATGAAAGATTTTAATAGAGAGCAAACGATGTATTTACCTTAATATCATCAAAAGTCATAATATATGTAATTTCAAAACTCCGCCATTTCCTTCTACACATCCACCACTGCTGGCGGCTCACCTCCAACTGCGCAACGCTACGCGCTGTTCACATCCAGCTGCCGCTGCCCAACACTACAATGGCAGACAACAATGCAAACTAGCCACAGACTGCACACAGCACAGCCAGTGATTTTCATATGGAGCGCAACGTAACGTTGCCAATAAGAAAACATAAACAGCCTACTTACATAGAGAAAACATAAACAGCCTACTTACAGTGTGTGTGTGTGTGTGTGTGTGTGTGTGTGTGTGTGTTATTGGTCCCTAAAGCGTGGCGTAAGGGCTACTTTTGGGCGTTTGTGAGAAGCTTCTGGTGGTTCTCGTCCTAAATTTTGACTAGAAAGTGGAGCTTCGTAAAATTTGGTGGATTTAACCTGAAAAAGTGTTTATATGGTGGGATGGCCTAAAAGTCTCTTATATGTGTTGGGGACAGATACGCCAGCATCTGAGATGACACGGAAAACTTTGTTCTGGAGACGCTGCAGTCTTGTTAGTGGTATGTCTGACGTCATAGTTACCACTTGCAAACCATACAAGATGACCGAAAGTGCGAGCTGGCTCCAGAGGAGTAGTTTGCACTGAACTGTTAGTCCGTCACCTTTCAGGAGGGGACACAACCTACAGAAAAGTGCGAAAAAATGTTAAAATGTGTGTGAAATCTTATGGGACTTAACTGCTAAGGTCATCAGTCCCTAAGCTTACACACTACTTAACCTAAATTATCCTAAGGACAAAAAAACACACCCCCGCCCGAGGGAGGACTCGAACCTCCGCCGGGACCAGCCGCACAGTCCATGCTGCAGCGCCACGGACCGCTCGGCTAATCCCGCGCGCAGAAAAGTCCGCAGCCTTTGTTTGCTGCACTGGTGAGATGCTTGTTCCACGTTAGGCGTCGATCAATCTCAAGGCCCAGGTATGCTACAGAACTCCTCCAAATCAATTTCGTGCTGTCAATGGCGAGTTGACGATCAGGGAGCTTGATTTAGGGGGTAAAATACATCGCCTGGAACATTTTGGGGTTGTTCGTTATCTTCCATCGATTACACCACTGCGTAATCTTGTCCAGATGGTGCTGGAGGTTGCGACGTATTTGGAGGAGGCTGCGACTACTTACGTAAATGGCGGTTTTCGGAAGAGATGCAAGAAAGTGTAATCTTTTGCTCAGCTAATTGAAACGTCCGTCCTTGAAGTCGAAACTTATCAGTACCTGCTGCAGGATGAAGTGCCGCACAGCTGACGAGGGACCAATAGGTATTACGTCACACAACTACGTCGCGAGCCAGCGGGCACCGCCGCCGCGAAGAGAGTGGATCCGCGCATGCGCAGAAGGCCCCTCCTACTTCGCTACAAGAGGCGGTCGCGCACGTGGGTTGTGCAGTCGCTGGTAACCCGGCACAGACAGGCGCCGCTGGACTCGCATTGCATTCTACTGACCGCTGCAGCTCTGAGAAGCGTCGGTACTACGCTAGTTCCAGGTTAGACATCGTGACCTACGGTTAATACACATAGTCTTAAGATAATGTACTTTCCTTTTTACAGGAGTTCCATTTTATCTCTTCTAATGGCTTTTTTTTTTAATCTGCAATCTCTCTGCCTGTCTGACGGAACTGTGAGTTATACTGAAGAGCAGCTTCATAACTCAGCCAGTTCTCAGTTTCAGAAACTGTCAACAGCATATCGTCCTTTTTTAGCTTTTCTGTATTTCCCTTTACCGATCACGAAAACTGACAACGGCCGGGAGAACTGTGTGCTTACCTCATGCCCCTCCGTACCCACATCTGGTGACGCCTAAGGTTGAGGACGACACGGCGGCCGGTCGGTACCGTTGGGCCTCCAAGATCTGTTCGGGAAGGTGTTTGTTTTTGTATTTCTCTTACATTAGATATTCCGTCAGTAGCCATCCCGTCAGAACCAACATCTCAAAATGGTTACTGAACTGCGAGGTAATTTAATGCGCAAGCCCTCGTGAGGGAACTTTAAACTTTGAGCAATACGTTTCTATGGCCAGCCAAGTAACTTTTATCGAATGCGGCACATCAAAGTGACACAGATACATGAGACAGCTTTCAACATAGTCATCAAGCCTGTGTAAAGCAAGACAGAAGCCGCTCCATGGTTGTGGAAGCGTTCGTACGCTGCTGTGTGAACGTCCACGTCGTAGGGAAAATTCTCCCCCCCCCCCCCCCTCTCCGCCCCGTCCCGCAGACACAGGTTTTTTTCTCCAGTGTCTGCGCATTGTCGTCTGTGGACGAAGTCTGTGTCCTTCCTTCCAGCTCAGAATCACCATCAACAGTGTGGCCTTGGTTGAATTTTTGTGGCCGGCCGGTGTGGCCGAGCGGTTCTAGGCGCTTCAGTCTGGAGCCGAGCGTCCGCTACAGTCGAAGGTTCGAATCCTGCCTCGGGCATGAATGTGTGTGGTGTCCTTAGGTTAGTTAGGTTTAAGTAGTTCTAGTTCTAAGGGACTGATGACCTCAGAAATTTGGTCCCATAGTGCTCAGAGCCATTTGAATTTTTCGCATTATTTCACATCGTATGGATACTACATCGCATTTGGTCCATATACCGTCAAAATTTCACGGTGAATCTATGTGAAATTTAAACGTTTTGCTCACAGCAACCATACCGTGTCGCGGACTTCGACTTTGTAGTAAATGTCCAGTTGCCACGCCTCTTCATTCACTCACTGTGATGCACCTGTTATCAAGCAGAAATGTGTCTGCGGGAAAGGCAGAAAACTTAATGTCTTCTGACAATGTGCCGCCCGTGTTGCGCAATGGTCTTAGCGTGTGACGACGTATGAACTTACATTCTGAAGCCCCTACGTATAGCATATAGCACGATATCGAGAAAGCTGTGAATCAAGCTAGCATTCGAAGCTACAACTGTCGATAGCCACGAGATAGTTGGCCAGACTGCCGTCAACAGCTGCGTCAGTAGTTTTACTGCTTCCGGGATCCTTAAAAATGCTATGATGAGTCGCTTCCTGTTCTTATGCACCAACAATAGACTATAAAACGATAATTTTATGAGTGGGGAATAACATGGAGAAAAGAAAAGATGGCATGATGCCGACTATTTGGCACCGAGTGCACATGCAACTTCCTTTTCTAAAACTGAATTTTTCAGTTATATTCTAAAAAAATGAGTCACAACTTCAGAAAAACTGTAAGTCTTCTCTAGAATTATCATGTGGGAGGGCTTCGACCAGCAGCAGCACTTGCATTTTTAAAAACTTCTTGGTGCTACCTCCATTGAGTTAATTGCATTTTTCTAACGAATTCCCAATGTTTTTTTCTCTCATAAATTAAATTTGTATGAGAATCTGTTTAAAACGCCTTTGTAGCACAGATGACTTCTTCATTCTACAAATATTTGTTCCCTCTGAACCGGTTTTCTGGTGTTGGGAAACAGAATAACGTGAACCTGGAAAAAAAATATATATATATATATATATGCCTGTATCTTCTCACATCTTTTTCAACTCAACATCGAAGTGGCTTACAATATGCGCAGTAAGAGCCACACTCGTGGTCCGAAAAGATGGTGTTCATCACTTTTCCTGCCAATTAATAGTATCACTTTTGTTAACAGACTTCACCATCACCTACTAAAGGTTGTAACCGCGGTTTTGTGTCAAAAAAGTAAGGTGTATCTGTATTTCGTGTGCAGTCACGTAACGTCGCTATAGCTCTCTTTGATTATTGTTGTCTTGGTCTTCAGTTCGAAGAGTGATTTGAGGCAGCTCTAGACGCCAATCTGTTCTGTGCAACTCTCTTCATGTCAGCATAATTTTCTTTTCTCGTCAATTCGGATCAGTATCTACCCATTAGTTTTTAGATCTATCCATCAGATCTTCAGCATTCTTCACTACCACCACATTTCGAAAAGTTTGTGTTCTCTTCTTGTGTGACCTGCTTAACGACTGTTTTTCACTTCTGTACCACGCTACACTCCAGACAATTGCCTTCAGAAAATATTACCCAAACTTAAAATTTAGAGTCGATGTAAAGAAATTTCCCTTTTTCAAATTTGCTTTTCTTGATACTGTAAAACATTAATTGCAAAATGTAAACTTTCACGGCCAGAAATGTCACAATTAATAAAATATTTGGGGCTATTATGCCGTGGTCGGATGGATTTCAAATTAAAACCCGATGTTTCGCTTCCATCTGCGGATGAGATTTTCGAGGTGCATCGTAGCTTCTTTGAGTGTCCGTTTCACACACTGGCTCGCCTGATTTTGCCAGCCTGCATTTTATATCGTCTATAGTTCGGCCACTGTCAGTTACTTCGCAATCTACTTCCCTCAGCATCGCCTGATTAATTTGACTACATTCCATTACCCTCATTTTACTTATGGTGATGTTCATCTTATAACCTCTTTTCGAGACCCTTGCATTCAATTCAAGTTGTCTTCCAAGTCCGTTTTTATTGCCGCTAAAGATTTACAACGTCATCAGTAAATCTTAAAATTTTTATTTTTTCCCCTGGACTTTAATTTCCATTCCAAATTTCTGCTTTGATTCTTTCACAGCTTTCTTTGTATACAGACTGAATGACATTAGGGGTAGGCATCGATCCCGTCTCTCTCCCGCCTCAGCCACTGCTGCCCTTTTACATCCTTCGACTCAGTGCCACTGCAGTCTCGTTTCTGTAGAAGCTGTAAATAACATTTCGTGCTATGTATTTTATCCCTGCTGTCTTCAGAATTTCAAAGAGTGCATTCCATTCAGCATTGTCAAAAACTTCCTCTAACCACAACTGCTATGAAAGTAGTTTTGTCTTTGTTAATCTGTCTTCTAAGGTAGTTCCTAAGATCAATATTGCCTCGCGTGTTCCTTCATTTTTCTGGAATCCAAACTCAAATTCCGAGATGTAAGGTTTTATCAGTTTTTTTCATTCTCCTGTAAATATTCATGTCAGTATTTTGTAACCCCTGCTTATTAAAATGATGATTCGGTAATGTTCACACGTGTCAGCGTCAGCCTTTTATTGAAAATGGAATTACTTCGTTCTTCTTGGAGTCTAAAGGTACACTACTGGCCATTAAAATTGCTACACCAATGAAGAAATGCAGATGATAAACGGGTATTCACTGGACAAATATATTATACTAGAACTGACGTGTGATTACATTTTCACGCAATTTGGGTTCATAGGTCCTGAGAAATCAGTACCCAGAACAACCACCTCTGGCCGTAATAACGGCCTTGATACTCCTGGGCATTGAGTCAAACAGAGCTTGGGTGGCGTGTACAGGTACAGCTGCCCATGCAGCTTCAACACGATGCCACAGTTCATCAAGAGTAGTGACTGGCCTATTGTGACGAGCCTGTTGCTCGGCCACCATTGAAAAGACGTTTTCATTTGGTGAGAGATCTGGAGAATGTGCTGGTCAGGGCAGCAGTCGAACATTTTCTGTATCCAGAAAGGCCCGTACAAAACTTACAACATGCGGTCGTGCATAATCCTGCTGAAATGTAGGGTTTCGCAGGGAACGAATGAAGGGTAGAGGCACGGGTCGTAATACATCAGAAATGTAACGTCCACTGTTCAAAAAGCCGTCAATGCGAACAAGAAGTGACCGAGACGTGTAACCAATAGCACCCCATATCATCACGCCGGGTCATACACCAGTATGGTGCTGACGAATACACGCTTCCAATGTGCGTTCACCGCGATGTCGCCAAACATGGATGCGACCATCATGATGCTGTAAACAGAACCTGGATTCATCCGAGAAAATGACTTTTTGCCATTCGTGTACCCAGGTTCGTCGTTGAGTACACCATCGCAGGCTCTCCTGTCTGTGATGCAGCGTCAAGGGTAACCGCAGCCATGGTCTCCTAGCTGATAGTCCATGCTGCTGCAAACGTCGTCGAACTGTTCGTGCAGATGGTTGTCTTGCAAACTTCCCCATCTGTTGACTCAGGGATCGAGACGTGGCTGCACGATCCGTTACAGCCATGCGGATAAGATGCCTGTCATCTCGACTGCTAGTGATACGAGGCCGTTGGGATCCAGCACGGCGTTCCGTATTATCCTCCTGGAGCCACCGATTCCATATTCTGCTAACAGTCATTGGATCTCGACCAACGAGAGCAGCAATGTCGCGATAAGATAAACCGCAATCGCGATAGGCTACAATCCGACCTTTATCAAAGTCGGAAACGTGATGGTACGCATTTCTCCTCCTTACAGCGTTTCACCAGGCAACGCCGGTCAACTGCTGTTTGTGTTTGAGAAATCGGTTGGAAACTTTCCTCATGTCAGCACGTTGCAGGTTTCGCCATCGGCGCCAACCTTGTGTGAATGCTCTGAAAAGCTAATCATTTGTATATCACAGCATCTTCTTTCTGTCGGTTAAATTTCGTGTCTGTAGCACGTCAGATTCGTGGTGTAGCAATTTTAATGGCCAGTAGTGTATTTAGTAGTCATCCGGACGCCCTCAGAGTTTCCATTATTCAGGGTCAATTGTCACTTTTCACATTCGAAATATTTTATTGAAATTATTTTGTATAAGCGGCTGCCAAAACAGTTTTCGTCTAAGGGCGTTGCTGCAGCGTCTGTGTAACGGAGCGCGACTTCGATGCGGGTACATGAGCACCGACATGTAGGCAACGGATCAGTGTAGTATTCGTGCGTGCGGTAAATGCGGAATCGTGGACTACGGTGATACTTCTAGAAAATGCGCCCAAGTAGGATCAACGTGCTTGGTAGCCGAAGGACAAACACCGGTAGATATCCATCAAAGAGTGAAGAATGTGTACGAGGCAGCATGTCTGCCGAAAACTGCAGTTGTGGAATGCAAGGGCTGCTGCTGCTGCTCGGTGATAACGCACGTCCCCATATCGCAAGTCTCGTAACGCGGAAGTTACTCTGGCTCAAGTGGGAGACACTCGAACATCCGCCCTATAGTGCTGATCTCTCTCCATACAATTATCACGCCTTCGGTTCGTCAAAAAGGTTTTGAAGTGTCGACTGTTCTTGTCGGACGAGGATGTGCAGCAGGCAGTTATGGACGTCTTCACGCAGCAGGACACAGCAGCGTTTTACCACATGGGCGTCCTCCACCAGGTGCATCGGTGGGGGCCTTGACTAATGGTCATGGAGATCTTTCCTAATTGGCTTGCCGATTCTGGAGTGTACAGCCTTCGAACAGAAACTTTTTAATCGCCTCTTTTAATTCATTTCGATGTACTGATGACTTTACTCAACTGCAAACTGTCTAACAAGGGGAGTCCACGACGTTTGGAACTCGGATTCATTGCAAACTTCGCACACTCGTAGCCCACCACGATGAGAACAAAATGTGTAAGCAGCAGCGCGTACTTCTCAAGCGTTATTGAGAAAATCGAAAGATAATTTCGGTCGTCAAATATATACCTGTGCGTGGCCATTTTTACCATGAGGCGGCGGCAGACGAGTGGTTAGCGATCAAGTCCCGTAATCGCTGGATCGATGAATCGAGTCCCGTTCGTCAGTTTTTTTTAATTGACAACAGTAATTTTGTTTACTATTTATATTACAATTGATGTAATGGGAAAAATACGTGTAATTGCATGAATTTTTATTAAATTTACAATGTTATTTGGCAATCTACAAATTTTTATTATCACAAATAATATAATATTCATAACTATCGACTAGTAAACGACCAAACGCATAAAGTGATACTGAAAATGTATGCTTGTCCGTGTCTTCAAAATTGTTCGTACTTAATCAAAAGAGAACGAGAAACTGCTTCCCGTGAAGACGCTATTAAAATACAGTCGATACTACATGACCAATTATCAGCGCCGATATTTAAGGAAATGTTGCGTTATGCATGGTTTGCTTCCAAATTATCATCTGAAAGAGAGGTTTTCGAAAATGTTAGCGAGGTTTGTTTTTCCAAGGAAAACCTCAAAAGACATTGCGTACGCGGAAACATAGCATTTATTCAGCTGGTGCCGTTTAATTTTATGTTTTCAATGTTTTTACGAAAAATACCGTCCTGAAACTTGTACTCGTGATGTCGAAAGCGACGATTAGTTCTACATCTCTCGAAAGCAGTCTGTGCCGGTCAAAACTTGGAGGTAACAAGTCGTTTAGGGTTCCTCTCAGGTGTAAGGGATTTCTCAAATCACGGACAAGCACACATTTTCAGTGTCACTTTATGCGTTTGGTCATTTACTAGTCGATAGTTGTGAATATTATATTATTTGTGATTAGAAAAATATGTAGACTGCCAAAAAAATTGTAAATTTAATAAAAGTTCATCCGATTACACGTATGTTTCCCATTACATCAATTTTAAAATAAACACGAGGTGCATTCAAGTTCTAAGGCCTCCAATTTTTTTTCTCCGGACTGGAAAGAGAGAGAAACATGCGCATTGTTTTAAAATGAGGTCGTGTTCATTGTCAATACGTCCCAGAGATGACAGCACCGTACGGCAGATGGAATTTTGGCGAGAATGAGAACTGTTTTAAATACTTAAAATAGCGACGTTTTTCTTACTTGAACAGCGTGCAATCATTCGTTTTCTGAATTTGCGTGGTGTGAAACCAATTGAAATTCATCGACAGTTGAAGGAGACATGTGATGGAGTTATGGATGTGTCGAAAGTGCGTTCGTGGGTGCGACAGTTTAATGAAGGCAGAACATTGTGTGACAACAAACCGAAACAACCTCGGGCTCGCACAAGCCGGTCTGACGACATGATCGAGAAAGTGGAGAGAATTGTTTTGGGGGATCGCCGAATGACTGTTGAACAGATCGCCTCCAGAGTTGGCATTTCTGTGGGTTCTGTGCACACAATCCTGCATGACGACCTGAAAATGCGGAAAGTGTCATCCAGGTGAGTGCCACGAATGCTGACGGACGACCATATGGCTGCCCATGTGGCATGTTGTCAAGCAATGTTGACGCGCAATGACAGCATGAATGGGACTTTCTTTTCGTCGGTTGTGACAATGGATGAGACGTGGATGCCATTTTTCAATCCAGAAACAAAGCGCCAGTCAGCTCAATGGAAGCACACAGATTCACCACCACCAAAAAAATTTCGGGTAACCGCCAGTGCTGAAAAAATTATGGTGTCCATGTTCTGGGACAGCGAGGACGTAATCCTTACCCATTGCGTTCCAAAAGGCACTACGGTAACAGGTGCATCCTACGAAAATGTTTTGAAGAACAAATTCCTTCCTGCACTGCAACAAAAACGTGTGGTAAGGGCTGCGCGTGTGCTGTTTCACCAAGACAACGCACCCGCACATCGAGCTAACGTTACGCAACAGTTTCTTCGTGATAACAACTTTGCAGTGATTCCTCATGCTCCCTACTCACCTGCTCACCTGACCTGGCTTCTAGTGACTTTTGGCTTTTCCCAACAATGAAAGACACTCTCCGTGGCCGCACATTCACCAGCCGTGCTGCTATTGGCTCAGCGATTTTCCAGTGGTCAAAACAGACTCCTAAAGAAGCCTTCGCCGCTGCCATGGAATCATGGTGTCAGCGTTGCAAAAAATGTGTACGTCTGCAGGGCGATTACGTCGAGAAGTAACGCCAGTTTCATCGATTTCGGGTGAGTAGTTAATTATAAAAAAAAATCTGAGGCCTTAGAACTTGAATGCACCTCGTAGTAAATAAAATTACTGTGTTAGAAATAAAAAAACTGGCCAACGGGATTCGATTCATCGATCCAGCGATTATGGGGCTTGATCGCTAACCACTCGTCTGCCGCCGCTTCATGGTAAAAATGGCCACGCACAGGTATATATTTGACGACCGAAATTATCTTGCGATTTTCTCACTAACGCTTGAGAAGTACGTGCTACTGCTTACACATTTTGTTCTCCTCATGGAGGATTACGAGTGTGCGAAGTTTGCAGTAAATCCGCGTTCCAAACGCCGTGGCCTCCCCTTGTAAAAGGGTTGCTCAGACTGTCTTCTAAATCGTTTGTATAAATTAAGAACAGCAGGGAGCGTATAACTCTACTTTGGGGTGACCCCAGGTATAGCTTCAGTTTCACTAGATGACTGTCTTCAGTTACTATGAATTCTGACTTTTGTGACAGGAAATCGCGTACCCAGTCGCTCAGCTGAGACGATTCTCCATAGGTATACAGTCTGATTAGGACTTTACCTTAACAGCTAATTACATACTATCCAAAACGTCGGACCGAGCGGGGTGGCGCAGTGGTTAGTACACTGGGCTCGCATTCAGGAGGACGACGGTTCAAGTCCGTCTCCCGCCATCCTGACTTAGGTTTTCCATGATTTCCCAAAATCGTTTCATGCAAATGCCAGGATGGTTCCTTTGAAAGGGTACGGCCCATTTCCTTCCTCATCCTTCCCTAATCCGAGCTTGTGCCCCGTCTCTAATGACTTCGTTGTCGACGGGACGTTAAACACTAATCTCCTCCTCCTCCTCCCAAAACGACGAATACGTCTTCACAATACAACTGATGCTTCCTCAACCCATCTGCTTGGAAGTACGTCGCTGATTCACCGTATGTGGGTTGTAACTGCGTCGTTGCTGTCTCATCGATTTCTTCTGGCATTTAGTACCACTTAACTTCTATCTTACATAGAGGCATGGTAGAGCGCAGCTGTCAACAACGACTTTCAGTTGCGTGCGCTAATAAGAAAAGTGAATTTATAAGAGGCGTCAACTTCTTCTCTGGGTGGCCGTTAGCCACACACTTTGCAAAGCTCTTGTTTTCTCTACGATGACTTCATACAGGCTTGAGATTTTACATTTACCAGTGATTTTAAAGTTTGTTCGGCAGAATCAATCCTGGTAACGGCTGTTATCGCTACAGCGTGGCATTATCAGTGCTAAGCATATCGCCATGTCTGCTTACATCGTCGTCTCATTGTCAACGCCGCCGTGTTTTTGTGTACCACTCAATCTAAATCAAGGAATGTCATCGATAAGCCCTGAGATAGACGCTCTGTCCAAAGATTGAAGTCTGGGATGAACAGGCTCGGCCGGCCGCAGTGGAAGAGCGGTTCTAGGCGCTTCAGTCCGCAACCGCGCTGCTGCTCCGGTCGCAGGTTCGAACCCTGTCTCGGACATCGATGTGTGTGATGCCCTTAAGTTAGGTTTAAGTAGTTCTAAATCTAGGGGACTGATGACCTCAGATGATAAGTCACATAGTGCTTAGAGCCATTTGAACCCTTTTTGAACAGGCTCGTCTTGAGTCGTCCGTACAGACAATCGGGATGATTGTTGCATCGTAAACGAGTGAGCAGTCATCCCATAAGAGTACCTCAGAAGGAAGTCGGAGACTGATAGATTGGTGTCTCAGTATTCAATAACTGATGAATGTTGTGGGATCCGACCGCCGCAAGATCCTAGAGCATACTCCAACCTCGGACAATTGGACACTCATTAAGACAAAAATATCCCTCAAAGAATCATCGCAGTTGCAGGAAAAACCGCTGTTGGGAAACGCTTTGCTTTACGCATACATAGTATCATGCAAACAGTAGATGCTTATGTATCGGTAGATTCTGTCTTCCTCTATTTTCGGAAGGCGAACGACAGTCTACCGATCTGTGAACTGGTAGTAAGCAAGGTACGACCGTACTACGTACGTACAAAAATATGTTATTCTCTTGACGAATTTTTGAGAAGCAGAGATTAGTGAGTTGTGCTGGGTGGCCCACATTCAACAGAAACGGGAAAGAGCGGTGTTTCGTAAGGAATCGTAGTGCGACCACTTACGTTTCCAGTACGAGGGGTAGTCATAAAGCTTTGTGATCTCGAAAAGAAATTAAATTACGGAACAATTTTTTTGTTTGTTTAGATGGACATATCTGCGTTTCTGCTACGCACAGAAATCCCCGTGCCATAGTATCGGTAGGATCCAAATGAAATGGTGCAAAAAGGGGGAGTGGATATTTGCAACGAACAAACAATCTGACTTAATTTCGTTCATTGTTATGAGTGTTGCTGTCGTGACTGTATCACTTTGGAAAACAAACCGTTTTCAGTCATAAATCGTAATTTTTATCTCAGTGCCGGCCGGAGTGGCCGAGCGGTTCTAGGCGCTACAGTCTGGAACCGCGCGACCGCTACGGTCACAGGTTCGAATCCTGCTCGGGCATGGATGTTTGTGATGTCCTTAGGTTAGTTAGGTTTAAGTAATTCTAAGTTCTAGGGGACTGATGACCTCAGAAGTTAAGTCCCATAGTGCTCAGAGCCATTTGAACCAATTTTATTTAGTACACGATGCACTTCGAAATGGCTCTGAGCACTATGGGACTTATTTTATTTTTTATTTTTTATTTACACGCCAAGTTCCGTAGGACCAAATTCAGGAGCAGATCTCCAAGGTCATGGAACGTGTCAGTACATGAACTTACAACATAAAAGTAATAACAGATAAAAATAAATGTTCATGAACGTGCAAGAAAATCAGTCCATAAGTTTAAGCAAACGCTATCAGCTGTACAATGAGAATCAGCTTAATTTTTCAAGCAACTCCTCGACAGAATAGGAGTGACCCATGAAGAAACTCTTTAGTTTCAATTTGAAAGCGCGTGAATTACTGCTAAGATTTTTGAATTCGAGTGGCAGCTTATTGAAAATGGATGCAGCAGTATACTGCACATCTTTTTGCACAAGAGTTAAGGAAGTCCGATCCAAATGGAGATTTGATTTCTGCCGAGTATTAACCGAGTGAAAGCTGCTTAATATTGGTAACAAGAAACGACAATAATGAATATACATATTGAGAGGCCAATGTCAAAATACCCAGGCTCGTGAACAGAGGTCGACTAGAGGTTCGTGAACTCACACCACTTATTGCCCGAACCACCCGTTTCTGAGCCAAAAATATCCTTCTAGAATGGGAAGAGTTACCCCAAAACATAATACCACATGACATAAGTGAATGAAAATAAGCAAAGTAGACTAATTTACGTGTCGAAGTATCATTCACTTTCGATACCGTTCGAATAGTGAAAATGGCAGTATTAAGTCTTTGAACAAGATCCTGAACGTGAGCTTTCCACGACAGCTTACTATGTATCTGAACACCTAGGAATTTGAACTGTTCAGTTTCACTAATCATATGATCGTTCTGTGAGATTAAAACATCAGGTTTTGTTGAATTGTGTGTTAGAAACTGTAAAAACTGAGTCTTACTGTGAATTAACGTTAGTTTATTTTCTACAAGCCATGAACTGAGGTCATGTACTGCACTACTTGAAACCGAGTCAATGTTGCACACAACATCCTTTACTACCCAGCTAGTGTCATCAGCAAACAGAAATATTTTAGAATTACCCATAATACTAGAGGGCATATCATTTATATAAATAAGGAACAGGAGCGGCCCCAACACTGATCTCTGGGGCACCCCCCACTTGACAGTACCCTACTCTGATCCCACATCACAGCCGTTATCAACATTGTGAATAATGACCTTTTGCTGCCTGTTGCTAAAGTAAGAGGTGAACCAATTGTGAGCTACTCCCCTTATTCCGTTATGATCCAACTTCTGGAGCAATATTGTGAGATCAACACAGTCAAATGCCTTTGTTAAATCAAAAAATACGCCAAGCGTTCGAAACTTTTTGTTTAGCCCATCCAGTACCTCACAGAGAAAAGAGAATATAGCATTTTCAGTAGTCAAACGACTTCTAAAGCCGAACTGTACATTTCATAGTAAATCGTGTGATATAAAATGATCAATTAACCTTACATACACAGCCTTTTCGATAACTTTTGCAAACACTGATGGCATAGAAATAGGTCTAAAATTATCTACATTATCCCTTTCTCCCTTTTTATAAAGCGGCTTTACTACTGAGTACTTTAATCGCTCAGGAAACAGACCATTCCTAAAGCAAAAATTACAAATATGGCAAAATACAGGGCTAACATGTGCAGCACAGTACTTTAATATTCTACTAGACACTCCATCATAACCATGAGAGTCCTTAGTCTTCAGTGATTTAATTATTGACTCAATCTCCCTCTTGTCTCTATCACAGAGGAGTATTTCAGGCGTCAATCTCGGGAAGGCATTTGCTAAGAAATTTATATGATTTCCTGTAGAAACTAAATTTTTATTTAATTCACTAGCAATGCTCAGAAAATGGTTGTTAAATACTGTACATATATCTGATTTATCAGTAACAGGAATATTATTACTGCGAACTGACTTTATATCATCAACCTTGTGCTGCTGACCAGACTCTTCCTTCACAACTGACCATATGGCTTTAATTTTATCCTGTGAATTAGCTATTCTATTTGCATACCACATACTTTTTGCCTTGCTAATAACATTTCTAAGCACCTTACAATACTGTTTGTAATGGGCTACTGTAGCTTGATTGTGACTACAAACATTTTGATATAATTCCCGCTTTGTTCTACATGATATCCTTATCCCACTAGTCAGCCAACCGGGCTGTCCATTACTGCTAGTACCCCGTTTATATTGTTCTAATGGAAAGCAACTCTCAAAGAGCATGAGAAATATGTTATGGAAAGCATTGTATTTATCATCTATATTATCGGCGCTATCTTACCACTCTTGTTCCTTGACAAGTTTTGAAAAACTCTATTGCTGTTGGATTAACTTTCCTACGTAGTTTGTAATTAAATACGACATTGGTTTGAGTACAAAAACCTTTTACTGTTAAAACTTGGGCATCATGGTCTGAAAGCCCATTCACCCTTTTACTAACAGAATGCCCATCTAGTAATGAAGAATGAATAAAAATATTGTCTATGACTGTGCTACTGTTCCCCTGCACCCTAGTTGGAAAAAACACAGTTTGCATCAGATCATATGAATTTAGGAGATCTACCAACATCCTTTTTCTTACACAATCATGTACAAAATTAATATTGAAGTCACCACATACAACTACTTTCTGGTACTTCCTACAAAGTGAATCAAGAACCCTCTCTAGCTTAAGCAAAAATGCTCTGAAGTCGGAGTTAGGGGACCTATAAACAACAGCAATTAGAAGTTTAGTTTAACTAAATTCAGCTAATGCTGCACAACTTTCAAATATCTGTTCAGCGCAGTGTTGTGATACGTCTATGGACTCACATGAAATACTGTTTTTTACGTACAGAGCCACTCCCCCACCCCGCAAGGAACTCCTCGAGAAACAGCCAGCTAATCTGTAGCCTGGTAAAGGAAGCCTCTGAATTATCAAATTATTTAAGTGGTGCTCTGATATACCAATAATTTCAGAGTTAACATCTATTAGCAGTTCACTAACTTTTCTTTAATACCTCTTACATTTTGATAAAATATGCTAATTTCTTCTCTACATGGAAGCATTACATCCTCTGGAGGTGAGCCCTTAGTTAGAGGCACTTCCTTTAAGCAGGTATACCTATCAGCTGACTTCAGTCTAAAAAAGGTGCAGCTCCAACACCAACTACTACAGCAATTTTTCCATGAGTGATACCACCACCACCACCACCACCACTACACTGACACCTATAAGCTTAGCCAGCCTCCCCTTCCCATACCTACTGAGGTGCAGGCCATGCCTAGTGAAACCCCATCTACTGATAGACCCAAGTGGCACCACTGAGATGTGATCCATGCCCTCCGCCATCAGTGCCCTCCCCAGCCCCACATTAACGCGCCTAACAGCCGCATTAAGGTGAGGCCGATCATGAGTCTGAAACAGTTGCACGAAATGCCACCAGTTTGAGTAGCTATCTTAACCAAGTCACCACTGACATCATAGTCCCCGTCCCTATCGAGACTGTTCCCTGATCTACCTACTATCACTACCTGATCCTCTCTCGTAAAATTCTTACATAACTCCCCCATGCTTTCAGTCACCTGAGCCAACCCTGCACTAGGCTTCATAATGCTGGTGACCTGGTACTCACTCCCAAGCACTTCCTGCAACTGTTGGCCCACACCTCTACCATGGGAACTACCTAGCAGCAGAACTTTCTTTCTGCTAGACTTTGCAACCAACCTAGGCCTCCTAATTGCTGAGGACTGCTGCAAGTTACCTACATCTACGGCTACACGAGGCTCCTCTCCAACTCTGACAGTTGGTCGTATCTATTGCATGTGTGCAAAGTAAAACTATCTGAATACCTCCTCTTCCTAGCTACCTTCTTGCCAACTGCCAGTTCCCATTCCCCAGCACCCTTCAACCTCCTCAACCTATCTAGTTCCTCCTTTGCGCATTGCATCTGCACCTGAAGGGCACAGATCTTACGCTCCTGCTCCTCTATTAACTTGTTTCTACTACAGATTCTACATTCCCAGGAGAGGATCTCCCTAAAATGACCACTGGCTTCCCCACTGCATTCCCCCCAATGAAAATACTTTGAACAAATCCCACACCGTAATCCACTACTCAAAAACCTACGACAGATCCCACACTTTTCACTCATGATAAAATTTTACAGTTACTGAAAAAAACTATACGTCTACGTTACCAAAGTTCCGTTACACCAGTAGAACTATTTAAGAACTAACAATAATTATCTCGATATTCTCTGCCTACTAAGATAGCAGCTACTTTTATTAATACTACTACAACACAGCCGATACCAATACCAGAAAAACTTCACAAAATTATTAGTTGAAACCAAAAAATTAAAACGACCACTGTAACACTAAGCGAAGTTAAAACACTAAATGAAAATTTTACTGAAATATTTCACTAGGAAGAATAATAAACGTCAGTTGAAAACTAAAGCACGAAATTTACTAAACGACTTCAACACACTGAAAACTCTATAAAACACAGAGAGCGAACGATTACAAAAGTTTATTAAGTCGTTATTTCGCCACAAACGGCACGCAACACCGCTGAAATCTATTAAATTAAATAACTGTATTACAGAGCGCAAATAAGTTTGTCAGTACTTAGCTTATAACCGCTACAGCTGCAGTGCACGCCGCAAAATGTAAACACACTACTGACGCGCGAGGCTTAGACGAACGACGAAAGCAGACTCACAAATAATAGACCACTCGAGTCAATAACACAGGAAGAAAGACTGAGATTAATGAAAATCCACTAATCAGTTAATTTTACGGCAAATATTAAAACAAATAAACTGTAAAATAAGTAAATGCAGTCTAAAATTTATAAAATATTAACGAGCTATTTCAACAGCAGTGCAGCACACGTGACGTCACACCTAGTCAAGATATCTTAGGTCATCAGTCCGCTAGAACTTAGAACTACTTAAACCTAACTAACCTAAGAACATCACGCAATCCTTCCAAAACCCAGGCGATCATTGTAGGCAAAACCACTCCCTCCTTCCGCCTCCTTGATTTCTATCTCACCGTTTATGGCCGTCCCATCGCTCTCACCCCCACCCTTAAGTACCTTGGCGTCACCCTCGACCGTCGCCTCTCCTGGACTCCCCATCTCCAGACAATCCAAGCCAAGGCACGTTCCCGACTCCGTCTCCTCAAGCTCCTTTCCGGCCGAACGTGGGGTCTGGACCCCTCCACCATCCTCCACACCTATAAGTCCCTCATCCGCCCTATCCTCTGTTACGCCCATCCCGCCTGGATCTCCGCCCCCCCTTCCTTTTATAAATCCCTCCAAATCCTTGAACGCCATGCTCTCCGCCTTGCCTATCGCATCCGTCTCCCTTCCCCCACGCGGATCCTGTATGACCTTATCCCCTTCCCCCACCTCCTCCTCTTCCTCGAAAGGATACGAATCCTATACACCTCCCGTAAACTCGATCCTCCTCACCCGCTCGTCTCCCCGATCCTCTCCCACCCCCGCCCGCTGCCGCGCCTGTATTCCCATGTCCCACCCGGTCTCCATCTCTCCACCCTCCATACCCTCTCCCAAGGTGGCTTCCGCCAGCTCCCTCTCCCTGATGATGTCCTCGCCCCCTCCATCTACCCCTCCTATCAACTTTGACCCTGCCCCGCCCCCCACTCCCCGTGTCCTTTCCTTTCGGCACCCTCCCTCCCTTCTCTTCTCTTCCCTTCTTTTTCCCTCTCCCTTCCCCCGGGCTTCCTCTCCCCCTTCCTCCCTCCCCCCTATCTCCCCTGCCCGTGGCATCTCTGCTCTCCCCTCTCGCTCTCCCACTCCCCTTCCTCCTCCTCCTCTCTTGGCAGGTCCCCGGACTCGCACACGTCTAGTGAACTTTCGCGCGCCGGAGATCGTCGCCTTTTGTGTCTCGTGTGTGTGACGTCGTATAGTGTTTTTGGTGTCCGCCGTCCCACTCCTCAGTTCACTTGTGTCGTCGAACTCATCAGTGATTTGTGCGCCGTGCCCACGTCTTTTCAGTATTGTTATCGTCACATGTGAACGACACCGTGTTTTTTATGTCTATGTGACCTCTCTCTTTTGCCCGTCACTTTGTTCATTGTTCTTCACCTTGTTTTTATACTCTTGTAAATCGCTATGGCTGAAGAGCGGCGTTTGTGTGCCGCTGCCAGCCAACCTGAGTTGTACAGGTTTTAAAATAACAATAAAGTAAAAAAAAAAAAAAAAAAAAAAAAAAAGAACATCACGCACATCCATGCACGAGGCAGGATTCGAACCTGCGACCGTAGCGGTCACACGGTTCCAGACTGAAGCGCCTAGAACCGCACGGCCACAGCGGCCGGCTGGAAATTATTCCTGCAGCCGGCCATGCACCTCGACCCCTGATGTTCAGGTGCTTGATCAGTCCACTTAATTTTTTTAAATTAAATTTGCTACTGCTAATATTAAGAATACATAGGTATATTACGAAGTGGCACATTGTGACAACAGGTTTTAGAAAACTAAGACAAAACGAAAAACTGTTTCCAGAAGTGGCTACATATTTTTTAAGCTTCTCTGACACCCTTACCTTCCCGAATGAAGTGGCACGATGCCTGAGGCACAGGATTCGTACTGGACAGGTAACATCTAGCTTCGTGATGCAGTGCTCAAGACAGTGGACGATCTATTGGGAGCAGAACGGATCAATTTCCTCAACCCGTATCAAGCTTTTTAAAGGTCTTTCATATCGTCTCAGGACCGCTGCTGATTACTTCCGACATCCTCATCCTGCTGAACCAATTCTGCGTCCGTAATTTCCTCGATGGATTCAGGACATTAAACCTTTACGTTATTTGCTTTCCTTCCTGTTTATTGCCAGATCAGTAATTTAAAATATGTTTACCACTGAAAAAAGGTAGTATAAATGATTAGTATCAAGTATTTTTCTAACTGTTAATCGTTCCCAGGATCTGTCATTGACAAGTTGGAGGCACCCATTGATCTCCATCACACAGACGCCAGACAGTTCGCGCCGGCCGGTGTGGCCTTGCGGTTCTAGCGCTTCAGTCTGGAACCGCGTGACCGCTACGGTCGCAGGTTCGCATCCTGCCTCGGGCATGGATGTGTGTGATGTCCTTAGGTTAGTTAGGTTTAATTAGTTCTAAGTTCTAGGCGACTGATGACCTCAGCAGTTAAGTCGCATAGTGCTCAGAGCCAACCAGACCGTTCGCTCTACTTCAGACCACATGTCTCTGGCCGGTGTCTGGAGACAGCTGAGAAAGTTGTCAGACCAAGGGGGCAGATGTCGCTTGTGCTGACGTCAGCGACGATCTGCAGCTGAGTTCAGCCAGTTGTCTCCGCGTACGTACGACTGAGAACCCCACAGTTTCCGTCTTTCGTTTACCGGTCCTGCAAGAGCAAGAGAGACAAGGCCTTACGGGTGCATCTCATTTGGCCATTAGGCTGACACGACTCTCCTCGCGGAACTGCTCCAGACGTGGTCACGACCCGCCTGCCTCCAGCAGGTGGCCCCCCGGTGCCAGTCCGCCATCCTGGATCCTTGCCTCGCCTGCAACACGAGACCACCCCTCATTCCACCACCGCTTAATACACAGCGGCTGTTTCAAACAGGTCGACACCTCCCAACGCAGCCATCGGCGAACAGCAACCAACTGCGCCATCACGATCACCCAGCGGCCGCAACTTTTAGTCTCATCTACTCGTGTGCCCAGCGATTACAAACACAGTAAAAGGTAGGGGAATTAAGATAAAAACCACGCAGTGTTTGCCACAAAACAGAAACACTTGAAAAAGTAAACTACCCGAAATCGATGCATGTCTCACTGCTAGTAACTAATGCTAATGTCTCGGAATCTACAGCACCACATGTCCGAATTGCGTGACATCACAGATGATAAAATTTTTTGTAACAAATTGTCTGTGCACTGCACGCTACGTTACTGTACTTACCCTCCTCTTATGAGTTCACTTGCAAGGTGTTCGATGCTCCTTGAAACGATAAGTAACAGAAATAACGGAAACTGTGTATGGGATGGAAAAATACTAGAAAAAAAGGGAACAGCAAGGCGGTTTTCCAGACGTGTCAGAATTTTCTGCCAACCCTGTACACACAAATGGGCTTCCCTGCGCACAGTTTTGTCTCATTCAGAAGGAAGTACAACATTTATTGAGCGAACTCTAGATGGTAAGGGATTTGCACATGGATAACATTTGCTTAATCATTGTACAGAAAGGTGTGTCCTAGTCAACAGGTTTCATTTTCAGTAGACTCCTAGCGCAACTCAAAGAAAATGGAGTAATAAACGTCGAGTATTCAAATCTAAGTTGAAACCTTTTGTTGTAGGAAATTCGTATCCTGTATAGGACCTGTTCTTAGCAGAATGTACCTGTTTTCTGTAATATTTTAAGTAATTGTCATGTCTCATAAACTTTTAGTATTTTATTCATTCTTTAGTTTCTCAGTTTTCTAATCATCATTCTGTAAACTATTGTGTTCACTTCTGATAAGTAAGTAAATACACTACTGGCCATTAAAATTACTACACCAAGAAGAAATGCAGATGCTAAACGGGTATTCATTGGACAAATATATTATACAAGAACTGACATCTGATTACATTTTCACGCAACTTGGGTGCATAAATCCTGAGACATCACTACCCAGAACAACCATCTCTGGTCGTAATAACGACCTAGATACGCCCGAGCATTGAGTCAAACAGAGCTTGGATGGTGTGTACAGGTACAGCTGCCCATGCAGCTTCAACATGATACCACAGTTCATCAAGAGTAGTGACTGGCCTATTGTGACGAGCCAGTTGCTCGGCCACCACTGACCAGACGTTTTCAATTGCTGTGAGATCGTGATAATGTGCTGGCTAGGGTAGCAGTAGAACATTTTCTGTCTCCAGAAAGGCCCGTACAGGACCTGCAACATGCGGTCGTGCATTATCCTGCTGGAATGTAGGGTTTCACAGGGATCGAATGAAGGGTAGATCCATGGGTCGTAACACATTTGAAATGTAACGTCCACTGTTCAGAGTGCCGTCAATGCGAACAAGAGGTGACCGAGACGTGTAACCAATGATACCTCATACCATTACGCCAGGTGATACGCCAGTAAGGCGATGACGAATACACGCTTCCAATGTGCGATCACCGCGATGTCGCCAAACACGGATGCCATCATCATGATGCTGTAAACAGAACCTGGATTCATTCGAAAAAATGACGTTTTGCCATTCGTGCACCCAGGTTCGTCGTTGAATACACCAACGCAGACGCTCCTGTCTGTGATGCAGCCTTAAGGGTAACCGCAGCAATGGTCTCCGAGCTGATAGTCCACGCTGCTGCAAACGTCGTCGAACTGTTCGTGCAGACACTCGACCAACGCGAGCAGCAATGTCGCGATACGATAAACCGCAATCGCGTTAGGCTACAATCCGACCTTTATCAAAGTCGGAAACGTGATGGTACGCATTTCTCCTCCTTACACGAGGCATCACAACAACGTTTCACCAGGGAATGCCGGTCAACTGCTGTTTGTGTATGAGAAATCGATTGGAAAGTTTCCTCGCTTCAGCACGTTGTAGGTGTCGCCACCGGCGCCAACGTTGTGCGAATGCTCTGAAAAGCTAATCATTTGCATATCCCAGCATCTTCTTCCTGTCGGTTGAATCTCGCGTCTGTAGAACGTCATCTTCGTGGTGTAGCAATTTTAATGGCCAGTAGTGTAAATAAAAAGTAACCTAACCCGAGAAACTCTGAAAGACACAATCACAAAGTAAAATTTATGTGTGAGATATTTCGATCTTTCGAAATGAAAACACGTGTTAGGCAAGACGATGGCTTATCTCCAATTTTTTTCAACTGCGTTATGGAGAAAACTGCAATAATTTGAAACGAAAAACTGAAAAACACGTGTTCCAACATTTCTACGGAATCCAAACTGATCTTCCCCGAGGTCGACTTCTACCAGTTTTTCCATTCGTCCGTAAAGAATTCGCGTTAGTATTTTGCAGCTGTGACTTATTTAACTGATAGTTCGGTAATTTTCACGTCTGTCAACACCTACTTTCTTTGGGATTGGAATTATTACATTCTTCTTGAAATCTGAGGGTATTTCGCCTGTCTCATACATCTTTCTCACCAGATGGTAGAGTTTTGTCATGACTGGCTCTCCCAAGGTCGTCAGTAGTTCTAATGGATTATTGTCTACTCCCGGGGCCTTGTTTCAACTCAGGTCTTCCAGTGCTGTGTCAAACTCTTCACGCGGTATCGTATCTCCCATTTCATCTACATCTACATCCTCTTCCATTTCCATAATATTGTCCTCAAGTACATCGCCCTTGTGTAGACCTTCTTTATACTCCTTCCACCTTTCTGCTTTCCCTTCTTTGCTTAGAACTGGGTTTCCATCTGAGCTCTTGATATTCACACAAGTGGTTCTCTTTTCTCCAAAGGTCTCTTTAATTTTCCTGTAGGCAGTATGTATCTTACCCCTAGTGAGATAAGCCTCTACATCCTTACATTTGTCCTCTAGCCATCCCTGCTTAGCAGTTTTGCACTACCTGTTGATCTCATTTTTGAGACGTTTGTATTCATTTTTGCCTGCATTTTTATATTTTCTCCTTTCATCAGATGTCTTATGGTAAAGAAATTATCAACCAACTGGATACAGGAGGTTAGGAAAGACTTGGAAATGAATAATATAGTAGAAGAACAAGTTTTGGAAAGAGAGATTTTTAAGGGAAAAGTTTTAAAACTGGATGTATATCAATCAAGAGAGAAAAGAAATCTGACACAAAGTGGTCTAAAGACAGGAAAAGGAAACTTGGTGGAACAATGAAGAAATACTGAAGGAAAAGGAAAGAAAAACCGAGAATTAAGAACAGAAGTTGAAACTTAGTCCATACAACGCATTAACGCAAGAATAAGAAGGACCAGTTGTCAACGAGGTCGTATAGGACAGAGCGATTTAGGGAAACCACGGGAATCCTGAACCTAGATTGTGGGACGCGGACTTGAACCGCCGTTCTCCCGACTGCTAGCCCAGTACCCCACCTCTGCGCTACCTAGCTCTGTCAAAAAGGATTAGTGTTAAAAAATAGTGAAAGTAGAGGCTACAGTTACTTGTGATATCGGCTCTTTTTGGAATGTGCTGGCCTGGCAGCGTAACAGGTGACGGAATACCAACTGGAATCCGCGTGTGCGCTGCCTCGCTTAAAGTCGTAAGATTCCACTCTTTTGAGCTTGACTCCGTCGGTAGCGACGGCGCTCCTTGTTATTCAAGTACGCCATTAAACATAATTTTGCGAAGCGCATTGTTCTTTATTGGCCCCCGTACGTGAAAAATAGGTGCAACCGTCGTAAAATAAGTCGATAACATCAAGAGGAAAATTTTGCTAAATACTTAATGGAATGAGAAAGGTAGTCCAACCAGTGTCGTCCTTCTTTGTTAACATAAGATTTACACTGCAATGTCTTTGAAATAAAACGAAGATACACAACATCAGTTATGCAGCTTACACAACACAGCTCCCAACAGTCATAGATGGTCCGCAGACTAGAATGGATCGTTGTTTAATTGGCTTATTATCCCGTTGTTAAATTACAAAAATAACTGCGCCGAACATGCAGTGAGTGACGGATACTCGTGTAAATGGCGTTAATCACACCTTACTGACGGTTGTGTGAGTAAGAATCTACGCCCAGCCGGCGCGAGTGGCTACAAAACAGAATCCTATAAAAAAAAAACCGCGTATTACATTTCGCATAGCCAGTTTTTTGTAACTTCGTAAGGACTCTAGAAGAGCTCACGTATGAATGCCTCTGTATATGAACACTACTGAGTTCACAGTGCCTCTTGCTCTACGTGTACCAGATGTACAAAGGAAATGCATTCAAATACGTAGAATAAATCGCCGAAAGCCATCCAGAAATCAATTAAATTAGAATGGGAATCACTTTAATACCAAGGAATGGCGTGGAAAATTACGGAAAAATGCGAGTGACTATAAGCTACTGTTCAGTAACACGTGCCGCACCAAAATAAAGAAAACTACTCTTAAATCAGAAAATTCACGACAAACATTAGTCCTATGTGGAGAAAGTTGCACACGGCATGAAAGAACCATTTGAACGAGAGAAAACCTTGTTGGGATAGTTAAAGTATCGTAAAACTTTGGTTGATCCCATGTGGCCACATACAACACAAAGAAAAATTTGACAAGAAGCAAAATTTTTAGGCCGTGAATTAAACAAGATATTAGAAAGAATCATTAATTGAAAGAAACTTGGAGTGTAAAGCACTAAAAGTAACGGACACAAGTGCACCCAACAATGTGGAGGCAAGCACATAAAGATTCATCGACAAGTTACCCAAAAACCAACTCGTGAATTAGCAAAAGTTGAGGTCGAAGCACTAATTAAAGAAATGAAACCGTAAAGAACTTCGGGAATCTACTTATACGTAGTTGAATGAACGTCCTATCAAATTCAATTCAAGCTAGCATCCGGAGCAAAGTGAGAATTTACGAAACTTGTTCCGGACCCCACCGAGCCAGAATCACGATTTAAGATTTCTTTTTCTGCCGGAGCCGAGCTCCCACGCGCAATCCTAAAACATTCTCTCACGGGACGTGAAAACATCCGTGGAGGAGGAGCCGGTGACGTCACAGCGTGGAATTTCGCATTCCACTACATTGCGAAGTGTGAAAGGAAGAATCTGCCACGTCAGATTTTTACCGAGCGGAGAGGAACGTAGGGAGGCAACATCGGTTTTATGTGACAAGCAATAAGCCATATGATGTTCAACTCCGCATTTTATTATGTTATATTAATGAGTACCTGGTTTGAATATAAGCTATTTCAGAACACCGACACACTGAGGATGACTCGAGAACGCGTCGTTTTTGGTACGATTTGTTACAATAAAATGACAGAAAACTACGTATCGATAGTTAAGACTTTTCGTATTAGATGCTCGTCGTGTTATGACTTGCATGCTAAGCCAGAATAATGATTTATCAATGTTCGTCAATTTTGGGACAATTTTTCATAATTAAATAGCGAACAGTGATACTCTTAGTAACAGCCTGTGGGCTTTGTATACCATATAACTTAGGGACTGCTGCCACTATGAATCCGAATCGTTGTTGATAGTGTCGTAAACAACAACGAGGAAGGTAGCAGATTCACGTATAGCAGTTTCAATACTATTTTTTTACCTTTCGTTTACTGAAATATTCTGGGAAGTTTTTATTAATTGAACGCAACAGTCGATGTTATTTACTATTAATGACGTATTTCCTGCAATTCTCGTTGCCTAGGGAAACGATTGGAATGTTTCTGCAGTAGCTATAAATCTTAACGTGACTGCCAATTTATGTCACAAAGTAAAGACAAGTTACATATTGGAATATTTTGCTGTTATGACACCTTGTGTAGAAGATATATACGTATCTCTTGGTTTTACAGACTGGTTCATGTTTGTATCTTTCCAGTAAATATCTTCGTCGGTGACAGTGATTAGCTTCGAAAAAATTTCCTCGCTCATTCGAATGAAATTACGAAACGAATCTCGATCTTGAAACCTGTGTGATGAAGTTTGTTACTTTAGATTGATGGTAGTAAATACAAGGTCGAGAACAAGGATATTATGCGTCCATAAACTGACATTATACACTACACGCAGTTAAAGACCGGAAATGTGATGGGTATTCACTTCAGTTAACGAATAACTTCTACTAGTATGTATCTCAGATGGCTGTGGAAAATACGAAATATTCCTCTACCAGAAATTTTCGTTTCAAGCCATCCACGAGCACAGAGTCTTATTCACGATTTTCTCCTCCCTTCTTCGTCGACCGTGTAATGTAACATATTAAAGGCTTTACTTTACCGAAGTATGCGATACCCTCCAAATTCAACCAGTTTAACGAGTATTTATGATTATAGAAAAGTTATTGTGTATGTTAACAATGATTGCATAACATGTCTGCATAAACAGTCAAACCATTAAATTATACCGAATAACTGACCCACACAAAAGTTTATATAACTTGATCACTGATACAGCAAATGTCATCATGTAAAAACACTAAGTTCATCTTAAATAATTAATATGAAGTACGAAAAATAGTGGCCAACTTAGGTATTTTGGATCTCCTTAAATAAAAATCACCCAGTGAAACCTATTTGTTCACTAGGAGCGTTTTCACTCAGTATTCACGAAATCAATCCTATTTTAGACGAAAACCAATGTAATTCTTAATAATTCATGTTATTTACTTATTTATGCAAATTAGTGAAGTCAATTGACAAACTTCTAAAAAACGGCCTTTTTGTAACAAAGAATTATTTTGTCAAGTCAACAAATCTGTCTGTCATTTTAATAACATGTTAAATTATGTCATTCGATGCAAATTAATAACTTTTCTGCACAAATTATGATAACAGATGTACATGTGACTTGTAAACTATATCTCTTTTTAGTAGTTCTTTGACAATGTTATAAATACAAGCAGCAAGAACGGTCGGGAAGCAGTCGGAATGTCACTTTGGTAAAGTGTGTTTGTGTGTTATTGTTTGAGGTGGATAAACAATGCAAAGAACATGTAATGGAAATACTACTTTGTGTTGTGTCATGGTCTTTGGTGGACAGTGGAATTAAGGTGGCCACCAGAGTAATAAATATTTGAAGTTTACATATTTGTTGGTTTCGCTAGTTCTTTATCATCAAAAGCATATAAAAAACACGGGACCTCATGTTTTTAACCCTAGACAACCAGATTTAGAGCCAGCATCAGCATCGAGACACAGCAGCGATCCAGCAAGTAGCAGCGATTACCACAACATAATGCATTTTAATGGCGCCAACCTAACATCAAGTGCTAACAAGCTCCGTAAATGGGAGTGAAATAGTGCGATTATAGCAATTACCTATATCTACGACCAGGCGACCATTACAACCGCTAACAGAGTTAGCGCAACTGTTCTACGCACGTCTATTTTCGAAACCAAAGGTTGTGATTAGTGCGCCAGATGCAGCCAGAAACTGCCGCTGGAGAGCCCTGAGGGGCACGTTACGTTCCGTGAGATGTAGCAGGTCGTTTCAGAGCGTGTAGCATGTACGACAGGCTCCACTTCTGGCATGCCTCGCTATGAGAAACACGTCCCGTGTGAGGACGGCTTAGCGATCATGCGGAACGGGGGACAAATCCATTTCCATCTTCTACACCACAGGGAAAAGGCCACCTGTACGAGGGCTGTGCCGAAGGCAACCACAGACCGGAAGTCTGACGACAATGGGATTATTTCAGTTTGGAAGACCATTGTTTTTCGATCTTGGATTACGTGCGGCGGTTCCCCCACCGCTCGATTTCAAATCATGCTGTGAAAGGTGAGTGAAGACGTAGCCAGTGCTGAGTGAGAGACAGTGCAAGATGGATCTGCTATTTTCATTCAATGATATATTATGAGTAGAAAAATAAGTTAAATCTAGGAAAATGCCACTCTTCTCTGGTACGTGTTTTTGGAGAGTCGTTCCTTCTAGAGCCGATGCTGGAAAATGCTTTCGTGAATTTTCTAGAGCAGGCTCTGGAAGATGAATTTCGTCCCGGTCGCCCAGGAACGGCAGAGAGCCAAGAAAACATTGAAGCTGTGAGGAAAATGATGGAAGATGATCCTCACCTCACATTTTGTGACACTGAAGGAAAGCAAATATTAGATCGACTGCGGCATGAATCATCGTACACCATCCTTTAGGCCTAACCAAGAGATGTGCTCTATGGGTGTCACATTCCCTGAAAGAAGCCAGAACAGGCGAGAATGGATTGATCTCTTTTATGCCTGAAAAAATTCTATGAAGGACAATACAAAGTCGCTTAGAGAACCGTCACAAGTGACGAAACATGGATGTACCACTATGACCTCGAAATGAAGAGACAGTGTCCAGCATTGTGCTTTACAGGTGAGGAACAATCTACGAAATTTTGGAGAAGTAGAAGCTCTTGAAAGAAGATAGTGGCCACTTTCTTTGCCAAGATAGGTCATCTCACCTCTGTGACGTTGGACACACGTCGCTCAGTAAATTCTCAGCGGTGTGTGACTGAGTGACTACCGAAAGTCATCGTCACATGGAGGTCACAGCACCCAAAGTCGAAACGTAGGCTCCTTTTTTTGCATCACGACAATGTCTCAGCACGCACGGCTGCCAGAACACTGGGCTTCTTGGATAAGGAAAAAGTGCTAGTGTTGGTGCACCCACCGTATTCACCTGACCTGCCCCCGTGTGACGAAGGACAAAATTCCTCGGCAGCGTTTTCCATTCGATGAAGAGGTTATAGCAGCATACAAGAGTGCTATAAGTGACTTCCTTAAATAATGTTGTACTTACTCATTTTCGAAGCGGTTTCAATGGGTGAGAAAAATAGATAACTTCTTGTGGAGTGTACTTTGAAGAGTTGTAACACTTACATTGAAAAATAATTTTTTTCTATACTTCTGCTGTAAACTTTTGGCGTAACCCAAGTAATCGCTCTACGAAGAGAAAACCTGACTGACGAAATCAAAGATGATCTCGCGTTCCTTCATTCCCTCCTTGCAGTAGTAAGAGGTACACCAAGTTACACAGAAAGGCCAGGATAAGAGTGCTAGCTACTTTTCAGATCGCCATTGTTCCTGTTGTTTGTGATACATTCTTGTCCTCAGATCGATTTGGTTGGCGGAAAATCTTTATAGGTAGCAAAATAATTTGTAAGGTAACGAGTCAGCCAGGAAACTGTCCAAAAGTTACGGCAAGTGGTGCCCCATTTAAAGGTGATTTATGATGCCCAAATGTTGCGACTATACTCTGCGTATGGCGTGAGTGTCGACACGATACCTGGACAGTCTATGGCAGATGTGTACTAGACTGCCAGGGGGTCGCGAGTTAACCGACTTTGAATGTGTGATAATCGGTGCAAGACCTAGATTTCGTATAATACGTGTATTAGACAAGGATTCAGGTTTCCGAGGTCAGCTGTATCCAGGCTGATGGACCATCAGTATTGCAAAGACAATGTTTCCACAGGTGTGCTGCCACAAAGTGTTTGACGAACGATCGTTACGTCGCCACGCAATGTCGGCCACTGTGAGTCAGATAGCCGACGGTCTGAATTTGGGGCGTCAGGAAACCATGTCCACCAGGACTCTTCGGAGAGAAATGCACCGCGTAGGCTTGGCTCAAATGGCTCTGAGCACTATGGGACTTAACAGCTATGGTCATCAGTCCCCTAGAACTTAGAACTACCTAAACCTAACTAACCTAAGGACATCACACAACACCCAGTCATCACGAGGCAGAGAAAATCCCTGACCCCGCCGGGAATCGAACCCGGGAAGCCGGGCGTGGGAAGCGAGAACGCTACCGCACGACCACGAGCTGCGGACCCGCGTAGGCTTCAGCAGACGAGGACCGACTCGTGCCCCTGAGCCTTCCCGTGACTTTTGACCAATCAGTCCATCACGTAGTACATGAAGTGGTGTAAATTTACTTTTTTAAGTTTTTTTTTAATTTTTACTTCAAATTTTCACTGCAGTTTTCTTTTAAAAACTTTTAAGTGTCCTACTTAACAATTGTGGTGAAATGTAACACATTCTCATTATTTTTTTCTTATTTAGAGAGACAGAGTCCAAATTTGGACTGGTCACAAAAATATTGAGATATCATTGAAGAAATTCAGTAAAATGAATGAAAAACAACTTATTTTTAGAATACGATGTTATAAACATTTTGCTATGAAGTAGTTGAAAAATACGGCGTCTTTTTGTTTTACATCACTGTAGATTACCAAAAATATGGTCACATAACGTAAAATATTACATTCTCTTGGGAAAAGTCATAACAATAAATAATTTTATCAGTCCCTGCATATTCATTGTTTGCTCACGTATTACACACACACAACTCTCCATGCACGTAATAAGGAAAGTTTCCTTCACAAGAAATCTATTCTGTGTCATTAGAGTCTGGCTTACATTTTCTTCAAAAGGGTGGTCTAAATCACTCAAGTCGTCATAAACGAGTAGCGTGTCTGGTTGATCTATCTGTGACTCATCTCCACTATCTTCTTGTTCTTTTCGTCCATTTCCATTTTTTTTAGTTTCCTTTTTTTCAGTATCCACTTTATGGAATGAGATTTCAAATTCTTTTTCAAACTTAAGAGTTTTTTTTCACAGCGTTTAGTTTGGAAGGATCAACAGATATTTTTCCATCAGTAACACCCTTTAGTAATATTGTCGTGTAAGCAGCGCCAGTTAACAGAACAGATCGTACGGCTTTAGTCCTTTGCTGCTTTTTGTTTTGTTTGCCGTAGGAACAGGAACAATGTCGTAAGAACTAGCAGCCGATGGGATAGACCTGTTTCATTAAAGCTGATGAATGAATCTGACATGTAAGATGTTCCCAGTATAGGAAGTGTATGGGAGCTCTTGTGAAGCTCGTTCCCATAGTTTTGTCTCTGATTGCCTGGATCACCTTGCCCATTTCAGTTCTTTCCCTTTCCGTGCGGAATATACGCCATCTTTGCTGTCGATGTTGTAGAAAAAAGAATTGCACATAATAACCATATTGACGAAATGCTCCAAACTCTAGCTACAGCCCAAACTTAGACCAGAGGTAATAGTCCGAATTTAGGCCATTACTACTACTCAGTTTGTGGGTTGATTATAAAACAACGAAAACTAATAGCTATTAAACCTGAAAAAAATCTGATACCTAAGATTATCCTTAACATGACACACTAGAAAGAAGATTATTCGCAAACACATCAAATGTATCAAAAAATAATGAAAGTATACCTTTCTTAAATGGTCGAAATTGAGTTTATGTTGAGTACAATAGCATGCGACAATAAACTGTCGCGGCGGCTTTATAGAACAGCTGACAAGGCCTCAAGGGCTGTTTTATACTGTATCCTCTCACAATCAGTACCAAATACCTGTTGTTGTTGTTGTTGTGGTCTTCAGTCCTGAGACTGGTTTGATGCAGCTCTCCATGCTGCTCTATCCTGTGCAAGCTTCTTCATCTCCGAGTACTTACTGCAAACTATATCATTCTGAATCTGCTTAGTATATTCATCTCTTGGTCTCCCTCTACGATTTTTACCCTCCACGCTGCCCTCCAATGCTAAATTTGTGATCCCTTGCTGCCTCAGAACATGTCCTACCAACCGGTCCCTTCTTCTTGTCAAGTTGTGCCACAAACTCCTCTTCTCCCCAATTCTATTCAATATCTCCTCATTAGTTATGTGACCTACCCATCTAATCTTCAGCATTCTTCTGTAACACCACATTTCGAAAGCTTCTATTCTCTTCTTGTCCAAACTATTTATCATCCATGTTTCATTTCCATACATGGCTACACTCCATACAAATACTTTCAGAAACGACTTCCTGATTCTTAAATCTATACTCGATGTTCACAAATTCCTCTTGTTCAGAAACGCTTTCCGTGCCATTGCCAGTCTACATTTTATATCCTCTCTACTTCGACCATAATCAGTTATTTTGCTCCCCAAATAGCAAAACTCCTTTACTACTTTAAGTGTCTCATTTCCTAATCTAATTCCCTCAGCATCACACGACTTAATTCGACTACATTTCATGATCCTCGTTTTGCTTTTGTTTATGTTCATCTTATATCCTCCTTTCAAGACACTGTCCATTCCGTTCAACTGCTCTTCCAAGTCCTTTGCTGTCTCTGACGATATTACAATGTCATCGGCAAACCTCAAAGTTTTTATTTCTTCTCCATGGATTTTAATACCTACTCCGAATTGTTCTTTCGTTTCCTTTACTTCTTGCTCAATATACAGATTGAATAACATCGGGGATAGGCTACCACCCTGTCTCACTCCCTTCCCAACCACTCCTTCCCTTTGATGCCTCTCGACTCTTATAAGTGCCATCTGGTTTCTGTGTAAATTGTAAATAGCCTTTCGCTCCCTGTATTTTACCCCTGACACCTTCAGAATTTGAAAGAGAGTATTCCAGCCAACATCGCCCAAAGCTTTCTCTAAGTCTACAAATACTAGAAACGGAGGTTTGCCTTTCCTTAATCTTTCTTCTAAGATAAGACGTAAGGTCAGTATTGCCTCACGTGCTCCAACATTTCTACGGAATCCAAACTGATCTTCCCCGAGGTCGACTTCTACCAGTTTTTCCATTCGTCTGTAAAGAATTCGCGTTAGTATTTTGCAGCTGTGACTTATTAAACTGATAGTTCGGTAATTTTCACATCTGTCAACACCTGCTTTCTTTGGGATTGGAATTATTATATTCTTCTTGAAGTCTGAGGGTATTTCGCCTATCTCATACATCTTGCTCACCAGATGGTAGAGTTTTGTCGTGACTGGCTCTCCCAAGGTCGTCAGTAGTTCTAATGGAATGTTGTCTACTCCCGGGGCCTTGTTTCGACTCAGGTCTTTCAGTGCTCTGTCAAACTCTTCACGCAGTATCGTATCTCCCATTTCACCTTTATCTACATCCTCTTCCATTTTCATAATATTGTCCTCAAGTACATCGTCCTTGTATAGACCCTCTATATACTCCTTCCACCTTTCTGCTTTCCCTTCTTTGCTTAGAACTGGGTTTCCATCTGAGCTCTTGATATTTGTACAAGTGGTTCTCTTTTCTCCAAAGGTCTCTTTAATTTTCCTGTAGGCAGTATCTATCTTACCCCTAGTGAGATAAGCCTTTACATCCTTACATTTGTCCTCTAGCCATCCCTGCTTAGCAGTTTTGCACTTCCTGTCGATCTCATTTTTGAGACGTTTGTATTCCTTTTTGCCTGCTTCATTAACTGCATTTTTATATTTTCACCTTTCATCAATTAAATTCAATATTTCTTCTGTTACCCAAGGATTTCTACCAGCCCTTGTCTTTTTACCTACTTGATCGTCTGCTGCCTTCACTACTTCATCCCTCAAAGCTACCCATTCTTCTTCTACTGTATTTCTTTCCCCCATTCCTGTCAATTGTTCCCTTATGCTCTCCCTAAAACTCTCTACAACCTCTGGTTTAGTCAGTTTATCAAGGTCCCATCTCCTTAAATTTCCACCTTTTTGCAGTTTCTTCAGTTTTAATATACAGTTCATAACCAACAGATTGTGGTCAGAGTCCACATCTGCCCCTGTAAATGTCTTACAATTTAAAACCTGGTTCCTAAATCTCTGTCTTACCATTATATAATCTATCTGATACCTTTTAGTATCTCCAGGGTTCTTCCATGTAAACAACCTTCTTTCATGATTCTTGAACCGAATACCTATCTAGCCCAAATTCAGACCCTAACCGAAATCTGGACCATCAAACCAGAATTCGCGCTCTCTGACGTCACAACGCAGTTCCTTGCGCGCTAACAGTATAAAAATGCCTGTAACAAAATTTCGTCCCGTGCATGTTTTCTGTAATAAATGTACGTCAAAGAAATACAGTTTGGTAGCAATGTATCTCCAAGTCGATAAATACCTCGATTCAATACGCTGCAACAGTGAGGTGTAGTTAGTGCAGTGGATAGATCTTTGCGGTAGAATTCACGAGTTCGTGAAATGTATTCCGGATATAAAAGTAAGTTTTTTTTATTTTCAAACTTGGATCAGCACAATAATGCTGCAGCATACACTGTGCCTCAAGCTTAAGTATCATACGACTACAGCGTTTTTACCGTTGAATGTAATAATTACTGGTCAGACCATGTCAGATATATTCCTGCAAACTAACAATCAGTTAAAAACAAACTACATATTGTAGGACAACTAGCTACAAAACTTACCAATGTGACGATGTTAAAATGCTTACTACATTCAGTAAGAGCGTCGAATTGTAATATTTCAATTTCACCATGAGTGACAGCATGTCGTTCACAACACATACACCGTCTTTAGAGCAGACGCTCAGACCATCCTAGCTGCATCTCCAAACATTTAGTGAGCCGCTGGATGATGCTTCTCTGAATACTTCCCAACATTTTAACTGCATCCTGAGATACAAGAGCAGCAGGGAAATGTGCTACCAATTCTTCCACATTCATCACCGGAGCATGGCAAATCTAACAGAATATAATAATTAGGTGTCTGTGAAGCACGTTACTAGACCTACTGGTGACACAATGTGCTAATGAAACTTTATGCACGTGAAAGTGGTAAGCATTATCATTGGTAGTACTCGACAGAACCAGCAGTGGCATGAAGGTATGCTGGAAGCAGGGTACGAATGTATTTGATGAAGTAATGCGAAACAATACACTTAGACAACGTGACTACAGGATTCGCATGGTTGCAGCAAAACTACCTAGAAATGTTAATTAAATGAAGACCCTAAGCTGCCGACAGGCGTTGATGTACATCAACGGGGACAGTTGAAAAAGTGTGCCCCGAACGGGACTCGAAACCGGGATCTCCTGCTTACATGGCAGACGCTCTATCCATCTGGGCCATCGAGGTCTTGATTTAATTATCATTTCATTCTAGAGAGCTGCACGGACATGTCCGAAGGAACAGATACAATCTTCGTAAAACTACCTAGCATAACAGAACAGGGGTAGACCAAACAGGAGAGGGATAGTCAGTTTCTCCCTTTATTTTTGCTTTGGCGGAAGGGGTATAACTGAACAAAACGGAACCAATGGGCCCGAAAGCAAGGAACACAGTAAACGTATAAAGAAAAATTACGTTTTCAAAAGCAGAATTAAAAAAAAAAAAGTTCGTGCTCTCGTTTCTGTATTGATATAAATGATTACATGTGTTTTGCGTAAGCTCTGATGTAACTTCAGTATAACGATTAATAACCCAGATGTCGTATCACGCCCTCTAAAATTAAAATAAATAAATAAATGACTAGGAAAAATAACACCTAGAGCAAGAATCGAGCTCTCGAACTCGAGTATTCTAACGCACAACGCTATGCGTTGAACAAAGTAGGCGGCATAGTTGATAGCAGTGTCGGAAAACCGCCTCTCTTTGATGTCAGTTTTGTACCGAAAATGTGCATGAGATGAAATTTTGTCAGACATTTTTGTATTGTTAGTAGGCAAGGAATCGCGCTGCACCGTCAGAGTTCAAGCTGTATATTTCACATACCGTAAGCGGAAGGGTGCATACTAGGATCATATAACAGTGTCACGGACTACTAATTTACCCTTTTTCATCAATGATAAGGAAAGAAAAGGAAAGAGTAACCCGTAGAAGAACTGACGGGACACGTTAAGAATTTCTTTGACGTAACCAGCTATGCTTTTCAAGAGGTCTGTTTGTCACCGAGCGTTTGTTATCGATTATTGGCTGAATTCCGTGAAGCGAATGATAAGATAGTGGACAGTCAGATTACTGTGTCAGTATCGCAAACTAACAACGTACCGCCCACAAAGTTACACAGACGTGGAAGATATAGTGGAGCTGTAATTCGTATTTCGTTACAGTAAAAAGTTCGGTGCGTAAAAATTGTTTTCCAGAAGAGAGTAAGGCATAGTTTTACTAAATTTGCTACCCTCACATTGAGACGAAAACTAGCTTCAAAAAGGAACATCAGGAAATAAGGCGCTTATGGCACACAACTGCGATTGGTAATATTCCATATAGCAGATTAGTGCTCAGGGAATTTTGACAAATCTCCTCGAACGTATTCAGCGCAATTAAATTATTAAAGTTATTGTCCTCATCGAGATTTTTGTTCATTTCAGTTATTGTAACAATCATTTTTTCCCCACAGTTAAAATTACTGGAAACTGAAATGCCCGCATAGTTAGTATTGGAATGATCATAATGTCTGCGAAAGAGTCTTGTTTTGAGTAATTCCTGGAGTATTAGCTCACTGGTACTTTTTATAAACTTGGACTTTTTCTGAGAAATTTCGTCATACTTTTAATGACGTTTGGAAGCTATAGATCCTGCCTGAACGCAGTATGTAAACATAAAATAGAGAGCTCACAATAGTTGTCTCTGTGGAATCACATGTTTACAGTTTTACTGCTACAGCAGTTGCAATAATGTAACCCCCCGCCCATCTCCGAATCCGTAAATAATAAGTCTCTCGTGACTAAAACAGCTTCAAACGTCTGATTACTTTACAAAAGAATCAATGTGTTTAATATGTGACATTAAAGATGAAAACTTGCATAGTTGAAGATACGTAACCCGAATTATGTTGTTTTTCTTAGTTTGATTACTTACTGGATCTATAATCTGGGTAATTTACGCTGCATTTTAAGAAAAGCTAACTACTCGTCTACCTCGATGTCTATGAAGTCATATCTCCTGAACTGTGTGGCATACAATGGAATGTTTCTGCAGGTACATTCAGTTGTGTATTTGGATACTGCCTGCAAAAGTGTTGCGAGCAGGTTTATTAGTAAAGAAGTAACAAATTAAAATTTCACGCCTTATTCCGAAGTTTTACCGCATGAACAGCGAAAATGCTCTAAGAGATACTTTTTCTTTCATTATTTTGTGGGAGGTAGCAGCGAAACATTTTTGAAATTATGTGTATGGTTTGTTGGAAGCCGCTAAAGACTCTCATTCTAAAGTACTGGATAAATATAGTCATTGTAATTTACGCTCCGTTAATTACGCTAGATCAAGACATAGACACAATTTCTAACTTCAGTACTTGACTTATTGTGTTAAGGCGTTAACGTAACATTATAGTGTTTATGGATAGGTTATGACAACACTTAAAATTTTCAAATTCGGTCAATAACTACATGAACTACTGAAAATGAAATGTTTGTTACCACGTGGTAAGGCCTTCGACAGGCGACTTGCAACTAGGATTGGTGAGCGTGTGATCGAAATCTCTCTGAGCAGTATGGGACTTAACATCTGAGGTCATCAGTCCCCTAGAACTTAGAACTACTTAAACCTAACTAACGTAAGGACAACACACACATCCATGCCCGAGACAGCTTTCGAACCTGCGACTGTAGCAGTCGCGCGGATCCGGACTGAAGCGCCTAGAACCGCTCGGTCACAGCGGCCGGCGAACGGGCGATCCTTTCAGTGATATGGTATTATAGGTGACAGACCGGTTCAGGGAGACGGAAAATGTTGCATGGAAGAGAAAAGGGAGGATGTTTAGAGAGACACAAACTCTTGACTGCAGTAAGTAGGTACAACCGGGTGTAGGTTTCAGCAGTTCGAAAGAGATGAGGATAGATTAGCGTGGAGATCTGCATTAAACCAGTCGACGTACTGAAGACCACAGCAGTATACTTCAAGTTAGAGTAAAGTAAGTCTCTCATCACTCCAGAGCTCGGTTGGAACATCACAGTGGTGTATTAGGCATGGTGGTGTTGGAGCTTGTTTGCCTACCTTTTCTCCGGCCTTTAAGCCGCTATTACACTATCAAATTTCTTTGTCAAAGCTTTGATCAAAGATGTGATCAAATATTCCGTCAAATATATTTGACAAAGATCTTTGACGTAGCGCTAGAAGGGGTATTACACTGTCATCATATTTTTCGTCAAAGTTCTAGATGGCTGACAACAACAACTTGTTATTAACCGTAGCAGTTGCATGTACCACAATTGCACTGTGTGCACATGCGGAAGAGAAGCGGGGGAAAAAAAGGAAACATACCTGGCTGAAGCCGTGGGTTTTACGACGACACGATAAAAGCATTCAACAAAACTTGTTACGTGAGCTTGTAGTGGAGGACGTCAAGTCGTACATCAATTACTTAAGAATGGATGAGCATACATTTCTGTATGTTCTCAATGAAGTGTATCCTCATATCACAAAGCACAATATTCACTTAAGAACTGCTACATCTGCAGAAGACAGGCTCACTGTAACACTCTGATTCCTTGCTACAGGAGAGGGTTAGGTTAGGTTAGGTCAGGTCTCCAATCTTCGTAATCTATTTTTGTATTCAGCGTGCCTCACGTTGTAAAGCGCCTCATCAGCTTCATACATCTCTATTAATTTTGTAGTTGTCGGCACACACCAATTGTATTTACCGGCAATGTTTATAAAAATACTACAGAGGACAGAATGCAGCGATGCTAGCGCTCCATGTGGTAACATGTCACATTGCAGTGAACAGAAGACAAGCGACTTCTTTGATCAAATCTACAGCGAGGCCCTAGACTTGATCAAATATTGGACGACATTTGACAAAGTTCCCTATTACACCATCAAATATCTTTGACAAAGATATTGGACAAAGAAATTTGATAGTATAATACCGTGCTAGTTAAACGGGGACCTACAGCTTAAGGTGTCCTGCGAACCATGTGCAACTAGGCATTTTTCATGTGTACAAACATGCCAAAGATGATAAAAATGATGAATTACATCTAAAAACTCTAGAACTGGCTGGGATTCGACTACGACACTTTTTGATTCACAATGTGGCAGTTATCCACTGTGCCACCTTGCGATACAAGGAAGTTGTTTGCAACAGTCCTCGGATGCAGCAGGACGACCGCAGCACGGTGTACAGAGCGTGAAGATGACGCCGACGGACGAAGTGGCCATTGAGCTTGTTGGCGGCTGCTGTGAGCAGATGCCGGAGGTCAAGGTCGCCCGCCACACGCGTCTGCGGAGCGCCCGGAGGCGTGCCGGCAGCGGCACATTCCTCGGCTTCCCAGCGGGCATAGTTGCCGACGCGCGGCCCGGGACCGGAAGGGCCGCGTCACCAGGTCCCACAGCACAGAACACCTGCTCGTTGTGGACTCCACTGCAGCCGTGCTGTTCCGAAGCGAACTACGGAAGTAATCAAATTACTGTCAGTGTTGAGAGCTTCAGGAAAGACTTAAGGCAAAAGAGGGGCAGTTCCGACATTGCTCTCGATAATACACACATCAAAAGAAGTTTTACATCACCTCGGTTCCCAGAACTCCTGAAGACAGACGTTGACTGTGAATATTGTATCACAGACTCAGTCCCTTTGACTGTTCATAAATGTCACTAAACCAGCCCAAAGATGTAAACAACCATGCATGAGCAGCGCCTATTAGACGGAGGGGGTCGGAGAGCCGATCGGTGCCAGTCATTCTATCAAGAAGGAGGCACACGTCTCGTGATGTCTGTAGTTCAACCATGCCTAGACAATCAATACCGCGGTTCGATCGCGTCCGCATTGTTACTTTGTGCCAGTAAAGGCTCTCAACAAGGGAAGTGTCCCGCCGTCTTGGAGTGAACCAAAGCGATGTTGTTCAGACGTGGAGGAGATACAGAGAGACAAGAACTGTCGACTAAATGCCTCACTCAGGCCCCCCAAGGGCTACTCCTGTAGTGGATGACCGTTACCTACGGGTTATGGCTCGGAGGAACCCTGACAGCAACGGCACCATGTTGAATGATGCTTTTTGTGCAGCCACAGGCCGTCGTGTTACGCCTCAAACTGTGCGCAATAGGCTGCACGATGCGTAACTTCTCTACCAACTTCCAGGGTGATGTCCATCTTTTCAACCACGACACCATGCAGCGCGGTACGGATGGGTCCAACAACATGCCGAATGGACCGCTCATGATTGGCATACTCTCTCTTCACCGATCGTATCGCATATGCCTTCAACCAGACAATCGTCGGAGACGTGTTTAGAAGCAACCCAGTCAGGCTGAATGCCTTAGACACTGTCCAGCGAGTGCAGCAAGGTGGAGGCTTCCTGATGTTTTGGGGTGGCATTATGTGGGTCCGACGTATGCCCCTGGTCGTCATAGAAGTTGGCGTAACGGCTGTATGATACGTGAATGCCACCCTCCTACCAATAGTGCAACCATATCGGCAGCATACTGGCGAGGCATTCGTCTTCATGGACGACAATTCGCGCCCCCATCTGCACATCTTGTGAATGACTTCCTTCAGGATAACGACATCGCTCGACTAGAGTGGGCAGCATGTTCTCCAGACATGAACTCTATCGAACATGCCTGGAATAGATTGAAAAGTGCTGTTTACGGACGACATGGCCCACCAAACATTCTGAGGGATCTACGCCGACTCGCCGTTGAGGAATAGAACAATCTGGACCAACAGTGGCTTGGTGAACTTGTGGATAATATGCCACGACGAATACAGGCACGCATCAATGCAAGAGGACGTGCTACTGGGTATTATAGGTTCCGGTGTGTATAGCAATCTGGACCACCACCTCTGTAGGTCTCGTTGTACGGTGGTACAACATTCAATGTGTAGTTATCATGAGCAGTAAAAAGGGCGGAAGTGATGTTTATGTTGATCTCTATTCCCATTTTCTGTACAGGTTCCGGAAATTTCGGAACCGAGGTGATGCAGAACTTTTTTTATGTGTGTAGCTGCAAGACGCAAGATTAATGAAGACACGTTAATACGACTTGTTGACGTGCTAAAAGTATTCAACAATGTGAAACGGTTCAAGTATTTGGAATGCTCAGAAAAATAAGTGTAAGCTATAGGGAAAATGAGTAATGTATGATATGTAACAGAACCAAGAAAGCAACACTAAGAATGGGAGACCAGGAAAAAAGTGTTCGGATAAGAAAAGGATGTAAGTAAGGAATGCAGTCTTTGGCCCGTGTGGTTGAAACTCTAAATGGAGCAAGCAATGACGGAAATAAAAGATAGGAGCAGGAACGGAAATAAAATTCATGGAAAAAGAATATCAGTGATATGATTCGATGATGACATTGCTATCCTCAGCGAAGGCGAGGAAGACCTGCGGAAGGAAAGAAGATTAGGGTTTAACGTCAGATGGACATTGGTGTCATTAGAGACGGAACACAAGCTCGGATTGTTTCAAGGATGGGAAAAGAAATCGGCCACATCCTTTATGAAGCAACCATTCCACCATTTTCCTGGAGCGATTTAGGGAAACCAGGGAATACCTAAATCTGAATGGCTGGATTCCTATTTGAACCGTTATCCTCCAGAAGTGTGCTAACCACTGCCCCACATCGTTAATAGGATTACAGTGAATATTAAATGGAAGGAACAGTGTACTGGGAAGAGAATATGTATTGAGAGTAAACCGAGGACACACGAAAGTAATGAGAAACAGCAGGAATGAGATCACGGCACAGACTACGTCTAGCCATTCTGATATCTCGTAAGCAAAATGAAGTATGATGTTCAAAGCTAGGCGATATAAAGCAGACCAACATAGGCAAATAGGACATTCCTGACCTAAGCATTTCTGAGAGTAGAATATTCACGGAAGTGAATCATGGACTGCGGGAACTAGGAAAAAGAGACTCTAAGCGTTTGAGATGTGGTGTTGCAGAAGGATGTAGAAAATCAGGTGCACTGAATAGATGAGAATTAAGAAGAGTCTTCGCAGAATCGGCGAGGAAAGAAATATGCGGAAAACACTGACTGGGAAGAAGAAAAGGATCATGTAACAAGTGATACGACATCAGTGAATAACTTCCATGGTACTAGAAGGAGCTCTGGAGGGTAAAAATTGTACAGAAATACAGCGATTGGAATACATTCGACCAATAAGTGGGGACGAAGGGTGCAAGTGTTACTCTGAGATGAAGAGGTTGGCACAGGAGAAGATGTCTTGGCGGGCCGCGTCGACCTAGTGAAAGGACCGATAACTGCAGTGTTCAGTGAGGTGACAACAGTCATCGGATACCTCATTTTGCCCGGCGTAGTACAGCAACTGGACGTAGCATGGACTCAACAATTTGTTGGTAGTCCCCTGTAGAGATGTTGAGCCACGCTGCCTCTATAGCCGTCCGTAACTGCGAAAATGTTGACTGTGGAGGATTTTGTGCACGAACTGAAATCTCGATTACGTCCTATTTCGGGCGATCTGTGTGGCCAGATGATTCGCTCGAACTGTCCAAGATGCTCTTCAATCGTGAACAATTGTGGCCCGGTGACATGGGGAATTGTCATCCATGAAAATTCCATCGTTGTTTCGGGACATGAAGTCTCTGAATAGCTGCAAATAGTGTCAGTTGTTTCAGTTGGACCAGAGGACCCAGTTCATTCAATGTAATCACAGCCCACACCATTATGGAGCCACCACCAGCTTGCACAGTGGCTTGTTGACAACTTGGGTCTATGGCGTCGTGGGGTCTGCGCTATGCTCTAACCCTACCATCAGCTGTTACCAACTGAAATCGTGACTTATCTGGCCAGGAAATGGTTTTGCAGTCGTCTAGAGTCCAACCCATATGATCAGGAGCGAAGGCGAGACGCTGCAGGCTATGTCGTTCTGGTAGCACAGGCACTCGCGTCGGTCGTCTGCAGCCATAGCAGATTAACTACAGATTTCGCCACACTGTCCTAACGGTTAAGTCCGTCGTACGCCCAACATTGATTTCTGCTATTATTTAACGCACTGCAGGTTGTCTATTAGCATCGACAACTCTACGCAAACGACGCTGCTCTCGGTCGTTAAGTGAAAACTATTGACCACTGCGTTGTCCATGGTAAGAGATAATGCTTCAAATTTGGTATTCTCGGCACACTCTTGACGCTAGGGATGTCGGAATATTGAATTCCCTATCGATTCCCGAAATCGAATGCCCCATGCGTCTAGCTCCAAGTCTCATTCCTCGTTCAGAGCCTGTTAATTCCTGTCGTGCGGCCATAATCACATCGCTAACCATTCGGTAAGTATGTGCATAAGGCTATCCGATGACTTTCTACACCTCAGTGTAAGCTTATGCAGGCAAGGACGTGTCCAACGAGAGGCAACAGAGGTACTGTCCACCTCTCCCTTTCCCGGCTGTCGTCACGGGAAATCAGTTGTATTGCAGAATGGCTCCAACTCTATCCTTGAAATGATACAGCTATGAAGTAGAACGCTTCATTTGCTTTAAAAGATTAAAGATTTGTCTGCCATCTCATGAAATAATGAAACAGGAAGAAAATTATTGTAACAATAATAGAAACTTAACAAGAATCCATTTACAGTGTACAATAAAAATAACACGAAAGACAGAATTCTTCAGCTTCAATTTCCCTCTTTAGCACTGACTGTTCGTAATGCACAAAATGTGGTATGATCCCCGATTGCCGGCCGGGGTGGCCGAGCGGTTCTAGGCGCTTCAGTCTGGAAACGCGCGACCGCTCCGGTCGCAGGTTCGAATCCTGCTTTGGGCATGGATGTGTGTGCTGTCCTTAGGTAGTTAGGTTTAAGTAGTTCTAAGTTTTAGGGGACTGATGGCCTCAGTAGGTAAGCCCCATAGTCCCCAAAGCCATTCGAACCATTTGTCCTGTCAGTCGACCGGTGTTCTCTGGAAATGTATAGTATTTTGCAAACTCGGCAGATATTTCTATTAATTTTACAAATATGAACATAAACTGTCAATCTCTAGATCCAAAACGTAACTTTAATAGCAAAATATGACTATATGACTGGTTCTAAACTCAATACATATAGTGATGCTAATGACTGTCCTGCGATGTCTGCTAGGGGCTACTATTCTTTGGAGAATATCTGAAAAGGTTGCTACGTAACGCTGCAAAATTAATCCGACTTTTCGGCCTTCTTAAACATTACTGCTGATTACGACATGGAATGTCGACGGATCGCTGGACTTCTTCTGCAGGATGACATAGCGACACTTACTGAGGAACCCTTCACGACGTGCTCAAGTGTTTGTCTGGCTGAAGGCCTCCTGCGGTGACATCACTCTCACGAATTAGTCGGGGAAACAAACTGTTGTGCAATAGGAAAACATTCCTCACTTAAACTGCTCAAATATTGTCTCCTGCGATGCACGTGGGAACAGCTCGGGGAGTGAACTGCAGCTTCCTGTCGTGCCAACATCAAAATGAGCAAGTAGCTGACGCAGTCTTTCTGTCGGTACCCTCATACGTACAGTATTCGGCAATCACTGGCGTCCAAACTGATTTTACATAACAGAAGGTGCTGTATATTGACATTCCTTACTTCACACTTTCTGTTACTTGGGGTATTGTAGCCGGAAACGTATATCCTTCGACAGCAGAGCACATAGTCAACAGTTCTGTAGACGCTGGCGAACCGTTGGGTTACTCTTGTGTCATTGGACCAACGTTACGGTCAGTCCGTTTTAGTTCTCACCCAGTTGTTGCTAGCCAGTTCTTCCACACACACATTTACTGTAGTGATACTCGTGGACAACGCTGTTCAGTTCTCTGTCTAGTAACGAAAGTGACATTTTGTGTTGGCTATTTAACTAGGCACAGCTGCGTCAGGCCGTGTGCTCCAGTGGTAAAGTGCAGAACGTGGGATCGGATCCTATTCAGACCACGGAGTATTTGTGTCTACCTTTCGTCTAGCCTTGACATCCCAAATATGTTAAGATTCGCCAGCAACAACACGTGCTTCGAATCCTTGCTAAAATGTAGGGATCCTGTCACCGCTAAGATTATTGGGGTGGCCAAAGCGACATCCAGGACTTGCACCTGGCCGTAGAGCCACATGTAATTATTATTATTATTTCTTTCTTTTCTCAGACGTTATGTCTGGTTAAAAATGGAAAGTGACGCGGACCTTGACCAAGCGTGACTTCCTTTTAACTGTACGGTATATGTTACATTGCATTTAGGAACTTCCGAGTAATTGAACATGTATCAATAACTACATATTTCAGTAGTTGTATATATACGTTTGAATGTAGCTGTATTGTGTTGATGTACTGGTGGATATTGTGTGGTATGACTCCTGTAGTTGATAGTATAATTGGTATAATGTCAACTTTATCTTGATGCCACATGTCCTTGACTTCCTCAGCCAGTTTTATGTATTTTTCAATGTTTTCTCCTGTTTTCTTCTGTATATTTGTTGTATTGGGTATGGATATTTCGATTAGTTGTGTTAATTTCTTCTTTTTATTGGTGAGTATGATGTCAGGTTTGTTATGTGGTGTTGTTTTATCTGTTATAATGGTTCTGTTCCAGTATAATTTGTATTCATCATTCTCCAGTACATTTTGTGGTGCATACTTGTATGTTGGAACGTGTTGTTTTATTAGTTTATGTTGTATGGAAAAGTTGTTGATGTATTATTTTTGCTACATTGTCATGTCTTCTGGGATATTCTGTACTTGCTAGTATTGTACAGCCGCTTGTAATGTGATCTACTGTTTCTATTTGTTGTTTGCAAAGTCTGCATTTATCTCTTGTGGTATTGGGATCTTTAATAATATGCTTGCTGTAATATCTGGTGTTTATTGTTTGATCCCGTATTGCAATCATGAATCCTTCCGTCTCACTGTATATATTGCCTTTTCTTAGCCATGTGTTGGATGCGTCTTGATCGATGTGTGACGGTGTTAGATGATACGGGTGCTTGCCATGTAGCGTTTTCTTTTTTTCGATTTACTTTCTTCGTATCTGTTGATGTTTGTGATCTAAAGGGTTGTAGAAGTGGTTATGAAATTGAAATGGTGTAGCCGATGTATTTATATGAGTGATTACTTTGTGTATTTTGCTAGTTTCTGCTCGTTCTATAATAATAATAATAATAATAATAATAATTATTATTATTATTATTATTATTATTATTATTATTATTATTACTATAGGTGCAGCCGCACTGTACTGAACATAAGTAAAACTAAAACAAGGGCGTGTGGCGAAGTAGAATTACTTAAGGTGAAATTAGATTAGGAAATGAGTCATAGAAAGTAGCAGGCAAGTTTTCTATTTAAGAAGGAAGTCTTGAACAGAAGTAAAGATAAGTATGGGTCTCAGATTAGTGGGAGCTTCGATACCTAACGCCTTCGTGGGTGATCAGACTTGCTGAAGATTCTGCCAGTATATCTCAGTCCTTCATCTACCCTCTCTACGATTAGTTTTGTCCGACTTTAAATCGCTCCGATCGCATGCTCTCAGTGCTTGTTTGGAAATGTAATCATGGCCAACGTCAATTACTTTCCACATTGAAGAAGCACTAGAGGAAACCAAGGAGAAATCTGGAAAGGAAATTAAAGTAAAGAAGAAGAATTGAAAGCCGGCTGTTGTGACCGAGCGATTCTAGGCGCTTCAGTCCGGAACCGCGCTGCTGCTACGGTCGCAGGTTCGAATCCTGCCTCGGGCATGGATGTGTGTGATGTCCTTAGGTTAGTCAGGTTTAAGTAGTTCTAAGTCTAGGGAACTGATGACCTCAGATGTTAAGTCCCATAGTGCTTAGAGCCATTTGAGCCATTTTAGAAGAAATAAAGTGTTTGGTGTTTGCCAACGACATTATAGGAGGGCGTGCAGAAAAGTAATGTCTCCGAATTTTTTATGTGAAAACTTTTAAAGCTTTTTAAGTAAAACAAGCATTACTAACGTTGTTCTACATCTTTGTTGTTCATGTCTGCATATTTGCAACCCCGTGCAGCTAGAAGGCTCCGAATTGCAGCGTGTGACATGGCGGTGTTAACTGTGTAGGTGCCTGAAAAACAGCGTGCAGTAATCGAGTTTCGAATTCGAAGAGTTCGTCCACATATGGAGCACCCTCCCTTTCAGCGTGAGAATGTCAAACCACAAGCCAGTGCTGCGCCATCTGCTAGAATCTGGCGCCTTGGGTTCACTGCCATCGATCATCCTCCATGCAGTCCTGACTTGCCCTATCCCATATTCATCTGTTTCCAAAACTTAAAAACACCTTAGAGGACTTAGTTTTGATAGTGAAGAAGCGGGGTAATCAGAGATCAGGATGCAGATCCGACAACAAAATCAAACATTCTACAGTGAAGTTATCAACAAACTGATCTCTCTATCGGAGAAATGTATTCGTCTCCAGGGTGACTAAGTTGTGAAATAAATATGTAGACATGAAGAATAAAGATGAAGACTGTTGTGAATTGGCAGGAGCCAATTCACGGGGTTTGGAGGAAGCCGAAAGGCACGCGTTTAAGCTCACGCAGGCTGGCGTGAGGTCTGGAACAGGTCAGAGAAATAAGACTAGCAAAACAGGAGGTTACTGGTAGAATACTTAACTTTAATCCACAATTGGTGAACATCTCTCTTGACTGTACATGCTTCACAAGATAAATAGCAAAGGATATGGCGCCTTGCTAGGTCGTAGCAAATGACGTAGCTGAAGGCTACCATTGCTATGAACGTCGGCTGTACAACTGGGGCGAGTGCTAGGAAGTGTCTCTAGACCTGCCGTGTCGCTGCAGTCCGGAACCGCGGGACTGCTACGGTCGCAGGTTCGAATCCTGCCTCGGGCATGGGTGTGTGTGATGTCCTTAGGTTAGTTAGGTTTAAGTAGTTCTAAGCTCTAGGGGACTTATGACCTAAGATGTTGAGTCCCATAGTGCTCAGAGCCATTTGAACCAACCTGCCGTGTGACGGCGCTCGGTCTGCAATCACTGACAGTGGCGACACGCGGTTCCGTTGTATACTAGCGGACCGCGGCCGATTTAATGGCTACCACCTAGCAAGTGTGGTGTCTGGCGGTGACACCACAAAGACTGTTAACAAAGTTTGTTTTATTTAAAAAGCTTTAAAATTTTCCACATGAAAAATTCGGAGGCTTAGCTTTCAAGCACAGCCTCGTGATTGTCTCAGAGACAGCAATGGGCTTGGAACAGCAGTTGAACGGAATGGGCAGTGTCTTGAAATGAGGCTATAAGATGAATATCAACAAAAGTAAAACCAGTGTAATGGAATGTAGTCGAATTAAATCAGCTGATGCTGATGAATCAGGAAATGACACACTTAAAACCGTCGGTAGGTTTTGCTATTTGGGCAGAAAAATAATAGATGGATAGGCAAAACAGAGAAGATATAAAATACAGACTAGCTGTAGCAACGATAGTGTTTCCGAAAAACAGAAATCTGTTAATAGCGAATCTAAATTTAAGGGTTAGGAAGCCTTTTCTGGAGCTATTTGTATGGAGTGTAAACTTATACAGAAATGAAAAGTGGACGATGTACAGTTCAGACAAGAAGAAAATAGAGCGTATTTGAACCATGTGCTTCAGAAGATGGTTGAAAACTAATTTGGCAGATTAAGCAGTGAATGAGAAGGTAGTGACTCGAATTAGCGAAAAAAAAATTTATGGAACAACTTGACTAAAGCAAGAGGTTAGTTGACAGGACACATCCTGAGGCATCAAAGAATCCTGAGTTTGATAGTTGGGATGAAGTATGGGAGGTAAAAATGGTAGAAAGAGACCAAGGCTTGAAAACAGTAAGCAGTGTCAGATGGATGAAGGTTGCAGTAGTTATTAAGGTATGAGGAGGTTTGAACAGGATAGACTAGGATGGAGAGCTGCATCAAACTAGTCTTTGGACTGCAGTCCGCAACAAAATCATGAACAACAACAATAACAAGAACTTCGGAATTTCAAAGGGTGCTTTGAATTTACGGCGAGAGAAGAAGTACTAGGTCCAGCGGAGGACTGACCACCAGACATTGCGATTTGTAGTTTGGGAATGATCGACTGAAACACAGAACCACAGGTTTGGAAACGTTTTCAAATACCTGCCACCACTTATGGTCCGCCGCCAAGGCTGCCTGACGTTCTGAAGGTAGTGGGAGTGTTCCCACTCCTAGAAGAGCACTGGAGCGTAGGTATCCCCTAAGTGATGTTGACTCGACGTCAGCTGAGCGGCCAAACATTACGTGATGTTAGCGGATAGCCTTCTGCTTAGGCGCAGAAACGCGCTACGATGACTTGCTGGTTGTTCACGGCCAGTGTCAACACCCGTCGACTGCATCCTCTAGTCGGTAAATGTGACACTTAAAAAGCGACAGAAACACTTTCGGGGGCGGTTTTTGGGTCCAGATCTTTCGTAAGAATTTGAAACCCGAATACAAGATATCTTCACGAATTAGATGACACACCAACATTCTTTGAAATGAAACTTGAAAAATGGTCAACATCTGGCGAAGATGATGGGTACGAAACTCATTGAAACGTTGCGACAAGACGACGCCACCACTCGGCTGGTAACCCGAGAAGAATTCATCAGTGGAATACGCCGAGAAAGACTGCAATCGCATATTCATACAGGGTGCTTCAGATAACATACAAAATAATGCGTGAAAGGAATATAACTTCCTCGATACGTTGTTTGAAGCTGTCTGTGATTGCGGCTCGGTGGCTGAACACGATTCTTTACATATTCAAGGAAAAAGAAATCTACTGGTGCCAAGTTGGTTGAGCGTGTGGGCCAGTCCTGAAAATCATGATGTCCTCGCCATTTTCTGGGAAATCTGTTGTTCAGTTGTTGCTCAGCATCATGCACAGAGTGGGCTGTCTGACTATCGTGCTGCAGCTACATCCGCTCACTAACGTACAGATTGACATTTTCAAGGAGAGCACCTAAAATTCCGCTGTTCCCTCTATGACTGCAGACGAATGCGTGTTTTACCTTTTATTTCATTGTCCTATGCCAGCAACTTCTTTTCTTCTACTGACCTTGATGTTTAATAACGGAATTAATTAATAAGAACGCTACTTAACAGTAATTCTCGTACAGCAACATCCCGTTACTTTTGGAAGGACAGACATCAGGTTCGGGGAACATGACACACAAACCAACACGTCGATGAAAAGAAAAGAAAAAAAAGGATGCTGACTCGGAGACAGGGGTCGCTGTTGACATTTCAGTTGAGCAGATCAGATGACTCACACACGCCTGTTTGTACCTTATGCTGATGGCGGACATGAATAGTTGACCATGGTGCGAAATGATAAAGCTTCGTTGTTCACTTTATCTCGACATGGTAACGCAAAGGCTTAATCAGTGATTTTGGCCTTGGCGCCTAATGATAATCCGGCGTTGTTCATGTTATCTCGACGTCATAATGCAAAGGCTTAATCTGTCATATTTTTCCTGTGTTCATGAACAGCCCAGAGCATTCTGCGTTTTATTTGCTCATCTTTAAACTTCACTGTGAGGTTACAGGATAAGTTCATATACTATGAGAATGTTCATTGGTGTCTTAAGATCTTTCCACACATATCCAGGCGGAGACACTGCTCAGAGTCTTCCTATTTGAATTAATTTCAGACGGTTGTGGTACAGCTCTCTTTCACAAGGTTAGGTGTAAAAGGTGATTATTTACTAGGTGTTTGAATTTTATAATTTTAAAATTTGGATGAAAGAATTATATGACGCACATCTGAGTGCCAACAAATGTCAGTTTTAAAGAATGCTATTCAGTCTTTTCAGTCAGATACAGGTAGCGAATATTGTGTGGTTGCTTATGAAACCACCATAAGCATTAAGTGCTCTCACTGCACCCAGCAGGCGTCTGCAACAGCAGACAAAGAAGTGTACGCAAAGTTTTGAGCATCACGTTGGAAAGGAAAAGGAAGGGAAAATAGGTCAGTGTTCTGTCGACGGCGATATCATCAGAGACGACGACCGAGCTAGGTATGAGGAGCACGTTTCGTTAGAGGTTCATTTAGTAAGCTCGATAACATCACAGAGACGCTCATCCACCTCCAGTGGCGCACGCTTCAAAGAAGACATTCTGTATTACGATTTGCTTTTCTTTTAAAATTCCGAAGCGTACGTCCCTAGAAGAGTAAACCTCTAAATTGCTTCCTCATATGTGTAGCTCACGAAAAGACATGAAGTAAAATTTGAGAGACTCGAGCTAACACAGTTGTTCTTCCAACACATTAATCGTTAATGGAACAAGAAATAAGGGGAGGGAGTTGTAACATTTGCTAACGCTTTGCACATTTAAAGCTTGAAAAAGCACTAGCTGTTAAAAAACCTGCCTTTTCCTTCAGGTTGCAACAATTTTCAAATACTCGACTTCATTTTAGCTACAATACTGACTCATATTCGACATTACAACATCCGCATTGTGAAAGTGAAAATTATGGATGACGGGAAAGTGCGTCCATGTAAACAGCTCCACTCTTTGTTCCAGCTATGCAGTGGTCATTACCAGAGTGCAGAAATCTCTCTGCCCTTTGTAACAGGCTGGAACAGCAACAGCCACCATTTTAATTCTCTTTTCAGCGTTACCGCTTTTCCTCAAATTTAGTTATGGTAGCTGAAACTGACTCGTTGCGAAGTGAAACTTGATACTTTTGTACCACTACTCTGAACGCAATGCTTTTGTCAGCAACGCTGAAAGACCGCTCTCGAATTCATGGAAGAAACTGAGTTCACATATTCTTTCATGAGACGAAAAATAAAAGCTTTCTTATTACTTTTACCACTGAGACATTAATGAAATAAATTAATAGTAATATTCCAGCGCCAAGTTACAAAAGTGGTAAAGTTAATCGAGCAAAATGAAATTAAGTCATTTACTTCTATTGATTGAAACTGTTTTGCTCACATTTCTCTGTAATCGGAGAGTTCATTTACTTGCGATGTCTTCACAGCACTGATTTCGGCAAGTTAATGAGAGGCAGCTCCCTACCTGCTCTGATATCATTCACTGGTAACTTTTTTAGCACAAGGTTTTCAGCAGGGCAAAGTCAGTAATTTGCAATAACTAAGCGAGATAATAAATCACTGGTTCATATTTATTTTATGAATGACATATTCCCGGTAAACGTGGTGGCTTATGTAAATGCAGTTTTGAACCATCGCTGCTGGTAGTAAAATGTTATTCTAGCAAGTCTTTAAAGCTGCTGGGATATTTTTACAAGATGGTAGCGATCCTTCCTTATGCGACGCAGCAAATAACATCTATCTTCACTTTCGAAACTAGTGCCATCTAATCCTCGCGAAATAAGCTTTACGAGCAGAATGAACCCATAATTCTGGATTAAGCGCCTCTGATGTTCGGGTGTTGTACGCTGGTAGAGACACACGTGACGTCATTATGATGTGTATACGCTGTATCGAATTCGACAAAGGCTGCGTGTCGACTTTTTTGGTGGTTCGAGACGCTAAACTGCGGTAGCTATTTTTGCTAACGAATTAAAGGAGCAGCTCATTGTATCATTTGGTATATTCAATCAAATATGGGAAGTTATTGATGTCTGTATTTTCACTGAAAATGTGAAAGTGGCAACTTCTGGAATAAAAGAGCTCACAGTACGTTTTGTCAATGGTAAATTTGGTAGTCACGGTGGCTCAGCCAGCGGAACAAAGCTAGCCAGTGACAGAAGTCCCGTCTTCGGAGCTGCTTGGGTTCCAACATTTTTTTGAATGCGAAAATTGCCGCCAAGTAGCAACGTTCATCGTGATAAGAAGTCCACGTTAAAGTCGACGCTAACAGGGAATGACCTTCACAAATGAAGACTGAAAATTAAAGACTGAAATGTCTAACGACAAAGCCTATCCTCCATCATCTTGTGGTTGAAGCTCTTTTTTCCCGTGTTTACTGTAACAATACATATGATTTTGGATAGAGTCCGCCTAAAGCAAAACACAATTTTGTTTTTTAACCCAAACATGTTTCACTGCAGTTGCAGTATCTACAGTCGCTGTAGATACATAATACATCAGGAAAACCACACCATGTGGTAAAAAGCAATAAAATAGAAGCCCACTGAAGATGCTGCAACTACAGTGAAACATGTTTGGGTTAAAAAACAAAATTGTGTTTTGCTAAAGACGCACCCTATCCAAAATCATATATATCCTCCATATTGTCAACCAATTACAAGTATCATTGAAGAACTGCTTTAGTGTGTCTGAAGTTGTCCAAGTACCGATAGTTTATTAGGAAGGATTATTAAATCTGACCTCCAAAGATAATTTCGAGATTTCCAGTCTCACCTGGGAGAGAGACTGGTGCCAGTCTAACTAACTTGCCGTGAGACGTCAGGGGAGTCATTAGTCACATCTAATTCTAAATTTAGCTTATCATTTTCTTTTTGTTACATGATAGGTGCAGCATTTTTGCTGAAAATAGGTTACCAAAGAGCTTTTTTCTCAAACACCATTTTCCGGTAACTGTACACAGCTGACAATATTGCAAATGATTCTTCATATCAGTAAAATGCAAAGTTTTCCTTACATTACTCATTTGACACTCAACATATTTTAAAATTTGCTTGAGTGCCTTCATTGCAGTTATCAAATGATGACGAATACTGGATTGAACAATTCTGTCTTCAAGTAAAATGGGATGAAAATATTAAAGTACCTGGAAAAATAATCTCATGGCATGCTAAGTCCTCCTAAATCTATTTCGTGTAACAAGACAGACTGTTTTCGTTAAACACATTGTCATTAGTCATGCCCTAAGCTTTTAGGATTGTGATGAGTAATGTTAACAAAACTTCGCTGTGATACGATACGTGAAACTGGTCGACAATACAGAGGATATGCTTTGGCGTTAGACACTTCTGCCTTTAATTTTAAGTGAATCATTTCTGAAGGTAACTCCCTACTTGCGTTCAGTTTAACGTGGAGTCCGTACCGCGCTGCTCTTGGCGACAATTTTCGCTTTAAAAAATAAGTAAATGAAAATAGGTCGTGAATTGTTTCGAACACGGTACTTCTTTTACGATTGACCTTGATGCAGCTGACTGAGCCACTGTGACGTACATACGTTAAGTCCCAAATTTACCATTTACAAAGCGTATTGTGAGCTCTTTTTTTCCAAGAGTGTGCAGAGTTACATTTTCAAAGGAAATAAAGACATCAATAACTTCCAAAATTGCAGCGAATATACCAGTTGGGTTGCAATGAGCTGGTCCTTTAATTCATCTGCAAAAATGGCTATCGCAGTTTAGATTCTCGAACGATTACAAAAGTTGATAACCGGCTTCTGTCGTCTTCGACACAGCGTGTACACGTCATAATGACGTCACGCGTGACTTAAACAGCGTGCAATAAGACTCACTTCCGATGTTTCTTCGCCAGACCGCGCCGAACAGCTCCTGTTGTTTGCTCCTGCCGACCGACGTCTCGCCAACACACAGTGGCGAACCATCGTGTGTGGCGACCTGTTACTTGCTTCAGTCTCACGAAGAACACACGCTCGAGTCTCTTCCACTACTAGCAGCACCCAGCGAGAAACGTTCTCATTGGTCGTCTTTCATCCTTTTTATTTATGTTAGATCCTTACGTGGTTTAGAGTGGTACAAAAAAAAAATAGTAGTTAATTTCTTCGTTGAAACTAAAGCATCACAGTCTGCTTTATTAGTAAATATAACGCTATAAGAGGTTATATGGTAACATTCAAGTTTTCTTTTGAATTTGTCTCTCAGGTTTTCCACCAATGTCACGCTTCTTGATTGGTCTTAATGAGGAACACCCCACTTTGTATTTGATTCCTGCGTAAACGATTCTAAGGTGTCCATATTTGTATCTTTCAACAGCACAGTGCCATATTGATAACGTTGGAGAATAAATATTATGCCAAAATATAATAGAACCATTATAAATGGACAGTGGTACACAAAGTTTTCTCCAGCAGACATCATAAGGTGGCTCGCGGAATATAGACATAGATACAGAAGCAGAAGAAGGAAACCTAACCACGAAGCTAAATCACACAAGTGTGTGACGTCTACATGGTACTTTGAATTTTGCGCATATTTGTATCCTTCAAAAGTGTTGTGCCGTATGTGATAAATTATGCATTGGATTGTATCTTAAGCGACGATAGGTAGAGAGTGCTTTATTAAATCAGAGAAGGATGCTGACAGCATTTTTTCTATGCCTTTCCATTGCAACATTTTCCCCTAGTGCCGGCCGCTGTGGCCGAGCGGTTCTAGGTGCTTCAGTCCGGAATCGCGCTGCTGCTATGGTCGCAGGTTCGAATCCTGTCTCGGGCATGGATATGTGTGATGTCCTAAAGTTAGTTACGTTTAAGTAGATGTTAAGTCCCATAGTGCTTAGAGCCATTTGAACCATTTCCCCTCATTTTCACATAACAATCTAGTCTCAAATGGAATAGAGCTACAAATCTCAGGGAGATGCGTTTATTTCTGCGCATGCCACCAGCTTATCATTTATACAGTACACTTACAGAACTCTTGTCGAAGAACTTAGGTACTGTTATTAGCATGGGGGATTTCTCGGTCTCACTTCAAACCAAAAACTCGAAATCTTGTTTTACATCTTTGTTGTGGTTTCTCATATTTGTGATCTCATCGTTGCTGTACATATTCGAACTTTTTAAGAGTTTAGGAAGTCACGTAAGTCTTTTCTCTTGCACAGTATTATAAAAAAATATGATTTGAGACAGTCGTTAAAGTATTTCTGGGGTGCTTTCCTTCAAAGAGCATGGCCGGTTTCCTTTCCCATCCATCTTGAAACCGAGCTTGTGCTCCGTCTCGAATGACCTCAACGTCGACGGGTTGTTAGCCGTAATCTTCCGTTTTTGCTTTACAAAATGAAGTTTTCCTTTAAACCCGCTCTCAAAAGTGGCATAAATTGCTGTCGAAAACAAAGAACGGATAAAAGCATAATTTTGGATGCCCTTGTCAGACCAAGGTCATTTGCAACATAGCGAGATAGGTTGCACGAACGAGAATGGACTAGGGGTGAACGGGGTCGTAGTTGTGGAATAATCCCGGCATTTTCTTAATATCGTCCAGGAAAAATCAAAAGAAACATAATAGGTTTGTTTATAAATAAATAAATCTTCTGCTACCAGTCACGATTTTTCTTTATTTTACTATTCGCACGACGCGTTTCGAGAAATAATTCCCATTTTCAAGTGCGTTTTTTATGGCTTAACACACATAAAAAACGCACTTGAAAATGGGAATTATTTCTCGAAACGCGTCGTGCGAATAGTAAAATAAAGAAAAATCGTGACTGGTAGCAGAAGATTTATTTATTTATAAACAAACCTATTATATCTACAGTCGCAGGCTTTCAAAAACCATTTATAATGGATCAAATCAGAAAAGAAACATAACCTGAATTGTTGGATGAGATTTCTAACCCTCTCCCAGTGTATCAAATCTGACCACCTTTCTCTGTAACCTTTCCTGGGAAGGACAATAGTAATTAGAAACATACAGACACACCCAAGTATTTCATTTTCCCTTCACAAACTACCATTTGCTGCGCTCCAAATGGAATGTTTCCCAGAGGGACGACGCGCGTCTCTCTTTTTGGAAATGGGAGGACGATTTCTTGGCAGAGCTTCTAAGCAATCGCTGTTACATCCTTCAAAGTTTTGTTCCTCCTAATAGTTACACGTGTTTTGTGCATGGTTAGACCATAGGAGGCGTTTCAGGTTTGCTACAGAGAAGCTAAACATAGACGATAAAACGAAGAAAACGGATATATTACAATGGAATTACATCTCATTGGACTTTTAAGCGATGTCCTACATTAGGTAAAATAATGAACAAGGATTTACGAAGAGAATTAAAAATGTCCAGTGAAACAGATTACTTGGGTGCAGAAGGCGTTAGGCAGACCATTTCCCCGTACTTCGCCGAACAGAATCCCTGAAAAGGAGTGGCCATATCGTGGTATGGATAGAAGACACTCTGGATGAACAACAGAATAGGCATCTTATTCCACTCCTTTAATGAAGACGATGAAATGGTGGTAGATTCCACAACGTCCATAGTTACGCAGGCCACGTAATAATTATTTGAAAGACATTTTCAACAAGGATTGTGTATTGATCAGCAACGTCTTTTATGATATAGAAGTGGGTTTATTGTCTGTAGCGAACATCCACATATCTAATGATACTTTCTTATCGTGTGACTGTGGGCAGCATTAGATACTCGATGTAGTCTTTCTGTTCCTGTACTTACATTCAGCAATGGTGATCGGAATTACAGCTGAGACTGCCGTGTGCTTATCTGCCACCCGTGTGTAGCCGTTCATCTCTGCATCCGACAATGAATGTGGTACTCTGGGCTCAGGAAAATGAGTCAGAGGGATTGCGCCACTTTTAACACGGCTGCATGATCACAGCCTTCCGCTGGGAGAAAGCGCCCACAGCACATCATAATGTGCTGGTCACAGCCACATCCTGCTGTGAAGCGACCGGTTTAGAGCAAGTCCTTCTGCTGTCCAACGGTATGTGGCCGGGAAGCCCCGCTTTTGTTTGAGGAACATAGACTATTACACTGACCTCTGTACGTTGACTGCTGAACTTGGAAACATATCTGAGGATACGACCATAGACTATGGAATGAACAGCACTTTGATAAAGTCAGGCAGACAGAACGTAGTTTCATTTATTCGTGGGAAGCATATATGAGCCTTATGGCAGTCTTTTGTACGGACTGTCGACTCCAGTTCGCTTTGAACTAGTGACAGTTAGTGGGCCGGAGTGTTTCCGCTTACAACACACAAGTGGTAGCTCTATTGCCATTGTCGGACCCCACTGCGAGGCTGCTACCGCTGTGCATAGCATTGTGCCTACCGGGTCTCAAGTACTGAACTGTTCCAAGCGAAATAAATTCGTTCTGTCCGAGAAAAACCTTAATTCGGCCCTAATTAACACAGATTTTTGGTGTGCGTAGAGATGTTATAGAAAATTGTATGATACATCTACATCCATACTCTGCAGCCGGCCGCTGTGGCCGATCGGTTCTAGACGCTTCAGTCCGCTGCTGCTACGGTCGCAGGTTCGGCCTCGGGCATGGACGTGTATGATGTTCTTAAGTTAGTTAGGTTTAAGTAGTTCAAAGTCTAGGGGACTGATGACCTCAGATGTTAAGTCCCATAGTGCTTAGAGCCATTGGAAATGGAAATGTCGTGTGGCTAGGGCCTCCCGTCGGGGAGACCGTTCGCCTGGTGCAGGTCTTTCGATTTGACGCCACTTCGGCGACCTGCGCGTCGATGGGGATGAAATGAGGACGATTAGGACAACACAACACCCAGTCCCTGAGCGGAGAAAATCTCCGACCCAGCCGGGAATCGAACCCGCGCCCTTAGGATTGACAGTCTGTCACGCTGACCACTCAGCTACCGGGGCGGACTCTTAGAGCCATTGAACCATTTGAACCATACTCTGCAAACGATTGTGAAGCGTATGGTTGAGGATACTTCCCGTAGTATCAGTTATTCCCGATCCATTCAGCCATGGAGTGAGGGAAGACTCGTTGCTGTTATGACCCTGGCCACGCTGCAGTTAGTCTAATCCCGTCTTCGCTATCCTTAAGCGATACGTAGAGAGTTGTAATACAGCGTGATTATGATTAAAGTTCCAGTTTCAAAACACTGTAGAAGAAGAGCCACTGCTCAGAATGACGACAAATGTGAACGAAATGTTATCAAAGAAGGGATAAACGTTATAGAAAAAAATAGCTAAAATGTTGCCAATAGTTGGGGGTGTTAAGTAGCATAATATGCAATACACAAGGGTCATTCAATAAGTAATGCCCCACATTTATTTTGCAAATCCATTAATATACTTAGACAAAGGTCCTTGTTGGTGCTTCACATTTGATGTTTATTCTGTGCGCCGACCAAGTTTCGAACCGTTCTGGCATATGGCAGAGCCGTAATACAGCGCCAAAATGGCGTCTACATACGACTCACGTTACAAGCAGCGTGCTGTTATTGAATTCTTGTGTGCAGAAAAAGAAACCGTGGTGAACATCCATTAACGCTTGTGTGCAGCGTATGGCGATGCTGCAGTTGGTAGGAGTACGGTTGGGCGACGGATAAAGAAAGTTACAGACTCCGGAAATGCAGAAACAGAGCTCCACGATCAGCCACGCTCGGGACGTCCTGTCGCAGCCGCTGCTGCAGACATGCTGAATCGTGCGGATGCCGTTATTCGTGCCAACCGGCGCATCAGAATTCAACAATTGGCTGCGTAGTTGCCGGTCAGCATTGCAAATGCGTCTGCAGTTTTGAGACTCTCGGATATTTAAAGCTGTGTTCACGATGGGTTCCACGTTCTCACTGCGAACCGCAAGATTCAAAGAAAGGCCATTTCATCTAAATTGTTGGAGTGTTTTGAGACCGACGGAGAGGCCTTTCTGTCGCGGATCGTTACGGGGAACGAACGCTGGGTGCACCACTTTGCGCCGGAAAGAAAAAGGCAGTCCATGGAGTGGCATCATCCTAATTCTCCACAAAAGAAGAAATTCAAGAAAATCCCTCTGCCGAAAAAGTCATGGCGACTCTTCTCGGATTGTGAAGGCGTCATTCTCTTGGATGTGATGGCTAGAGGGTCAACCATCAACTCAGAGGCATGAACACAAGAACAGTTTCCGACGTGTTCAATCGGGCACGAATCCAGCAGAAATCTTGCTCCATCACGATAATGCACGCCCACACACAAGTCTGAGAAACCGGGAACATATTGTCACATTGGGTTGGACATCGCTGCCTCATCCACCCTTGAGTCGAGACCTGGCACCCTCGGACTTCCATCTCTTTGGGCCGCTTAAAGATTCTCTACGGGGAACACACTTTGAAGATGACGAGAGCGTCAGTTATGCAGTGAAAACATGGCTACGCCTACAGGAGAACAGCTTTAACAGCAGGGAATACATGCTCTTCCACAACGTTGGCGTACGGCCATAGAACGTGATGGAGACTACGTAGAAAAATAGGACATGGACAAGACATGTTGATGTATATTGTCACCAAATTCTGACCCTTAAAAATAAATATGTTCTGAGAAAAAAAAAGTGGGGCATTACTTATTGAACGACCCTCGTAAAAGACGCGGGTTACACGGCTCTTCCTTAGTTTGCGTCTGAGACGCTCGACATGACTCACTGCAGGATCGCGCGCTGCTAGTAAATCTCTTTTACAAGAACGATGACTATGCACCAGAAGCTTTGAAGACGTTCCAGGCACTCACTGACACGAAAAATGATAATGATCCGATGTCTGCCAGGAGTCGGTAGAAAATGATTCCAAAATTCCAAACGACAAATTCTTTTCAAGTCCAATGTGGCAGAGGGAGGAAAGCAACTGGACCGAATCTTCCGAAGATGTTGTTACCACATTGCAGGAGGGAGGTCGAGGGACGTTGACCAAACATGCAGTGCACGGGGAATTGCTCAGACTTTGGACATGCTTGTGAGCACTGTGCATAAAATTCCACGAAACTTTCTGCACTGCTCTCCATTCAAAATTACCGATGTTCAGGAGTTGCCTCATGCTGATCTGCCCGTAAGCAAACGTTTGCTCTAGAATTTTTTGCTCGCATGGAGGTGGACAATCAGAGTCAAATGAAATGGCTGTTGCAGAGGCATTTTGGAAATTCTGCAATCGGCAACCGTCATTTCCCTGCAGCCTGGCGGTCCAGATCGACCCATCTCAGTCCACGTGATTTCCAGCTGTGGCGTTATCTGAAAGATGCTGTGTTCAATGCTCCGATAACGAACGTAGCTAATTTGAACGTACGCATTGCGCAACGCATTCTGAATGTGACCCCCGAGACACTCATATCCGTTTTGGAACATGCTGTTTCTCGATTTCAACTTATGGCAGAAAACAATGGAAAGCATATTGTCCATCTCTTCAGCTTGTCTCACAATAGTTAAAAACCCAATTCATAGTTGCTTTCTTTGCGGTTTATGGTCTCAGGACAATTAAAAACCCATTTCATTGTTGCCTTTTATGTGGTTTTTGGCCTCAGGAAAACTGAAAATCGCTTTTCCCATCCGATGTGCCAGATCTGTGTAATGCCAAACTCGTGCAATCATACACATATTGGTTTAATGTGCCACTTAGACCACACTCGTCGTAGCGCGATTCAACTGTCATTTGCAGCCGAATCTATTTACGTTGTGACGCTTACAGCGCCATCTAGAGCGAAAATTTTCATTAACTTTCTTTTTGTTTCCAGAACGTTTTCCCCTTCTTCGTTTGTATTACACTCAAATTTGACGTCATTCTGTCCAGCGGTTTTTTTTACAGCTTTTTGAAACTGAAACCTTAATCATAATCACCGACAGTCGCTTCTTAATTGTGCTAAGCAGGTTTTGCGTCAGTTGCAAGCGGTTGCCGGTTCAGCAGTTCTTTCATCATCTTTGTGCCACTTTGCCGTGGGTCAAACAAACCTGTGACAGTACGTGCTGCCCTCCACATCCCCTCTTAGTTCTGTATGGTACGGATCCCACGCAGTTGAACAAAATTCTTGGCGGGGTAGTACGAGTGTTTTGTAAACAGTCCCCTAGTATCCTGCCAGATAACCGACAACTGCCAGCTGAACTACGACTGAGTCTACGTGACCATTCCATTTCCTATCCCCACAAACTGCTATACCCAGGCATTTGTATCAGCAGAGCGATTTCAAGTGTGGCTCACTGATACTGTAATCATAGGATGCTACATTTTTTCGTTTCGTGAAGTGCCCAGTGCTACATTTCCGAAAATTTAAAGCAAGTTGCCATTATTGGCACCACTATGAAATCTGATCAAGATCTGACTGAATAGTTCTGCCGCTTTTTAACACAGTACTTCCTTGTACATAACTGTATGGTCTAAGCAAGTCTTAGTCTACTATTAATAATGTCTGCAAGGTCATGAAATACAAGATGAACAACAAGGTCTCAGCACACTTCCACGGGGCATGTTTGACGTTAATTCCACAATATTTGACGACTCTACATCCAGGATAACATGTTCGTCCTCCCTACCAAGAAATCCAGAATCTAATCACAAATTTGGATTAGTACCCCATACTATCGTATTTTTGATAATAAGCGTATGTGTAGTCTTCGGTCAAACGCTTTTCGGAAGTCAAGAAATATTGCCTCTACCTCATTGTCTTGATCCATGGGTTTCTGGATGTCATGCGAGAAAAGCACGAGTGAATTTCACTATTATTTAGTGATTTTTCTTGAAGGCTCAGAATTAAAATTCATACTTGTTAACAGTTGAACATTGAATTAACCAGCAGAAAAATGCTTCTATCGAAGCACAAAAAAAGTCGAATGCGCTCTTCTTTAAAAGACCCTGTCTCATTCTACTGTCCTCAGCACCTTCATAAATTTTCCTAAAATCTTCGACATGCGGACATATTCACGCTCTTTTTAACATGCAACTCGTCCCTCACTCCCACAAGCTCCCATGACCGTAACACACTGTAAGACGTCGCGGTCTCCTGACCTTCATTGCTTACATATTCCGACCTCACAATCATGTTCTGCACATCAAGACGCTTCATTCGAACCCAAACTCGATAAGATAAAGTCAATGTTGTATAAATTCATGTAAACGATATGCAATTGACAAGTGAACACACCGTGGTTGAAATACTCGAGGCTGGCGTGCACACATACATTCCAGACACGACGGTCACAAAAGCTTTTAGTTTGGGAGAGAGGCCGCACAACAGGACGCCAGGCCCTTCAGAGGACGACCCAGCCTATGTCGGCCGGTGACCGCCCGTAGCGGACAGCGTGGGCCCGAGTGGAAAGGGGGGAACAACCCCGAGTTTGGCTTAAAAGCAAATTCCGCTACATTGTGTGGGAGCAGCCAGCCTACGCATTCTTTACACATAGCACGCAGTTTCAGAGATCTTCACAGGGAGACAGCAAACCCCAAACGCCAAAGCTACAAGTTTCTGGATTGGTCGCCTTAAACGAAACGTCATTCTCCCGTTTTAGAAGAGCAATACTGATTGGGAGACGATATTTATGACGCCTTGAACTGAAGAAATAATGGAAGAGACCGAAAGATATACCCCCTCCACATCTGGCGTGGAGAGGCGCCGTTCCGTTGTCGCTATTGGAGCGAGAACACATAACGAGAGCGTGCGCGCTCTTACGTGTACTCGAAACAGCGAGGAACAAGTCTCTCCTCAGTACTTCACTGGAAGAGCACCTCTGTCGAGAGCGAATCAAAGGGCGACTCTATATTGAGTCCTTGCGATTTAGCGTTGTTCACTGTGTTGGTCGACACACTTATTGTGCGGTGTGAACGGACAGAGTTATAGTTACACGCCTGCGAGCGAATTTTGAGTGGCATCGCGGTGGACTGGTTATCTGACCGGTGTACCACGCCAATAGTTAGACTAGGGGTGAATAGGAATCCTTGACTTCATCAAGGCGTAAGGAGAGTTTGATTGGCGAAGGTCAATCCAGATAGAACGAGAGTTATCTTATTTGTCAGCAGCGAGCGGCGCAGACAGCAGTCATCGCAGCTTACGGTATTGTGCACTACAGCTATTGCGAGCCCCATATTTCCTCCACAACAGTACACTTCACTGCATTTCACATGCGACAGCCTCGACCGTACCTAGCAACATTCTAAACGACAATTATTCAAGTTGAGTAGGCGCGCCTCTCAGCCATTCTGCCAAGTTAACTACCATCTTTAACTTTGTGTAGAAATTTCATTAGCGAATCCTATCCTTGAAAGGTAACTTCACATTCCGAAAAGAACCAGGATATAACTTGTTCAATTCATAACTAAAAGTGTCATTGTGATTTCTCAGAATTTTTGCAAAATAAATAATAACTTCCGTTAGTTTCATGTTTTTCTTACAATAACTAGCACTACTCCAGTACCCAAGTAGTTGCGTAAGAAATTATGTGAATTTTTGTGTCATTTCCTTACAGCGGACGACGCCACAAGATATTTATTGCTGAAAGTTTTTCAGGCATTTCTCTTTAGAACGTTAGGAGCGTCTGTCTGACTTCTGTAGTAGTGTGGGGGTGGAAATTGCATCTTGCAGGAGCCAAAGGGTAAAGGGTACACCTCAGATTAATCGGTTGCACAGAATAACAGAATAATACACTCCTGGAAATGGAAAAAAGAACACATTGACACCGGTGTGTCAGACCCACCATACTTGCTCCGGACACTGCGAGAGGGCTGTACAAGCAATGATCACACGCACGGCACAGCGGACACACCAGGAACCGCGGTGTTGGCCGTCGAATGGCGCTAGCTGCGCAGCATTTGTGCACCGCCGCCGTCAGTGTCAGCCAGTTTGCCGTGGCATACGGAGCTCCATCGCAGTCTTTAACACTGGTAGCATGCCGCGACAGCGTGGACGTGAACCGTATGTGCAGTTGACGGACTTTGAGCGAGGGCGTATAGTGGGCATGCGGGAGGCCGGGTGGACGTACCGCCGAATTGCTCAACACGTGGGGCGTGAGGTCTCCACAGTACATCGATGTTGTCGCCAGTGGTCGGCGGAAGGTGCACGTGCCCGTCGACCTGGGACCGGACCGCAGCGACGCACGGATGCACGCCAAGACCGTAGGATCCTACGCAGTGCCGTAGGGGACCGCACCGCCACTTCCCACCAAATTAGGGACACTGTTGCTCCTGGGGTATCGGCGAGGACCATTCGCAACCGTCTCCATGAAGCTGGGCTACGGTGCCGCACACCGTTAGACCGTCTTCCGCTCACGCCCCAACATCGTGCAGCCCGCCTCCAGTGGTGTCGCGACAGGCGTGAATGGAGGGACGAATGGAGACGTGTCGTCTTCAGCGATGAGAGTCGCTTCTGCCTTGGTGCCAATGATGGTCGTATGCGTGTTTGGCGCCGTGCAGGTGAGCGCCACAATCAGGACTGCATACGACCGAGGCACACAGGGCCAACACCCGGCATCATGGTGTGGGGAGCGATCTCCTACACTGGCCGTACACCACTGGTGATCGTCGAGGGGACACTGAATAGTGCACGGTACATCCAAACCGTCATCGAACCCATCGTTCTACCATTCCTAGACCGGCAAGGGAACTTGCTGTTCCAACAGGACAATGCACGTCCGCATGTATCCCGTGCCACCCAACGTGCTCTAGAAGGTGTAAGTCAACTACCCTGGCCAGCAAGATCTCCGGATCTGTCCCCCATTGAGCATGTTTGGGACTGGATGAAGCGTCGTCTCACGCGGTCTGCACGTCCAGCACGAACGCTGGTCCAACTGAGGCGCCAGGTGGAAATGGCATGGCAAGCCGTTCCACAGGACTACATCCAGCATCTCTACGATCGTCTCCATGGGAGAATAGCAGCCTGCATTGCTGCGAAAGGTGGATATACACTGTACTAGTGCCGACATTGTGCATGCTCTGTTGCCTGTGTCTATGTGCCTGTGGTTCTGTCAGTGTGATCATGTGATGTATCTGACCCCAGGAATGTGTCAATAAAGTTTCCCCTTCCTGGGACAATGAATTCACGGTGTTCTTATTTCAATTTCCAGGAGTGTAGATCAACCCCACACACCGCAGAACACTCACACCCGCTGGCCCATCGCTGTGGGTCGCTCGTAGCTATCCACTCCCACCTGCCCATTTCCATTCTCACTCACTCACTCAAAGTCATTATCTCTTTGGGTCTCTCTAGCTGTCACTGTCTCCTGCCTCACCGTCGCAGCCTCTTTCATTCTGTCCTACTACTACTGCTCTTCTCACTGTCAGTGTCTCCCTCTTGTTCTCTCTTACTGCTAGTATCTTGTTCATTCCTTCCCACTGCTGCTGTCTCTTCACAATGTCACTATCTCTCTCTCTTCCTCGTCGTTACTGTCATAGACTCTGTCTCTCATTACACTGGCTCTCACCCACATCCATTTTCCCCCTCTGTTTATTCCTTTCGCAGTGGCACTTTCTCCACCACTCTTTTCCTTGCACTGTTCTGTCACTGTCAACAATGTTCCATTGTCACGTTCCTCTCTTTCTCTCACACTGCTGTTGTCTCTCTCACTCTTTCTGTACCACAACCTCTTTCTACTATCTATTACCTTTCCGTCTCTTTCCCACTCACATTATCCCCTTCTCTCTCAGCACAAAAGACGCAAATGTCATCACATGCTAAAGTTTTTGAGAAAATTTTAAAGGTACTGAGGAAGCTAGAATGAGCTGGTACCCCAGTTTTCAGTCAGAGTCTTTTAAACAGGAGCATATTCGCCTTTTTTGTGCTCTGGTAGGGGCATGTTTCCGCTGGTTGCCTTCTTTGCCTGCTATATAAGGGCATGTCACCAAATACGAAAAGAATTTAATGGGTCAGTAGTTTTACACCACAGCACTACAACGTGGGGTTCCCAGAAACCTTCTGATGATAAAGATATCAAGAAAAGATAACGATAACATATTCAAGGTTGTTAGAGATAGGGATCATAGGAATGTACAGTAAAAATTTCAGCCGTCTTCTGCACATAGCCGTCTCGCGGCTCGGTCCTGGTACTGAAAAGCCATATTTTTGGGGTATTTCTCGATAACGCATAAAGATTTTTGAAAACGGGAAGATGGCATTTCTAGGTAAAAGGCTAGAGTATATACCGTTAAAATTTGAGCGATTTTCTGCGGTTAGTTATTTAGATATTCGCTGCTGAAGCAGAAAAAAGGGTGAAAGTCGCTTTTCTTTTTAAGTGTTTTCTCAGGAACCGCCCATGAACTAAATGGTGCCTTCATACGTTCCTGGACATATAAATGGTCCCTATCCTAAACATCAGACCCTACCTTTCTATCACCGACATAACCCGAGGTATGAACCACGGAAAAATCCCGTTTTTATGTGCGGCTTATTGAAATATGGCAACTCCATTTTTACCTGGACTGACGTGTAATGCAGTACACTACTTCGAAAAGCTTCGTTGGCAAGTGGGTATTTTGGTAATCAACGCAGCAAAAGCTATTTCCGTGCGCAAAACAGTTTCCGGCATTCGACATCATTTGTTTGAAGCTGTTTCCGAGATAGCTAATGTGTTAGTTTCAAAAATACTAACATAAATCTAACTGTCAGTTAAAACTAAGAACAGATTTTTGACATTCTTAGAGACAGTGATGAAAAAAAATTATGATCTCTGCCCACCGCGAGGCTGAATGCCGCCTGGTGGCTTTGCGGGCACGTGACGTGGTAAGGGAAGTACGAGGTGCATTCAAGTTCTAAGGCCTCCGATTTTTTTTCTAATTAACTACTCACCCGAAATAGATGAAACTGGCGTTACTTCTCGACGTAATCGCCCTGCAGACGTACACATTTTTCACAACGCTGACGCCATGATTCCATGGCAGCTGCGAAGGCTTCTTTAAGAGTCTGTTTTGACCACTGGAAAATCACTGAGCCAATAGCAGCACGGCTGGTGAATGTGCGGCCACGGAGAGTGTCTTTCATTATTGGAAAAAGCCAAAAGTCACTAGGAGTCAGGTCAGGTGAGTAGGGAGCATGAGGAATCACTTCAAAGTTGTTATCACGAAGAAACTGTTGCGTAACGTTAGCTCGATGTGCGGGTGCGTTGTCTAGGTGAAACAGCACACGTGCAGCCCTTACCACACGTTTTTGTTGCAGTGCAGGAAGGAATTTGTTCTTCAAAACATTTTCGTAGGATGCACCTGTTACCGCAGTGTCCTTTGGAACGCAATGGGTAAGGATTACGCCCTCGCTGTCCCAGAACATGGACACCATCATTTTTTCAGCACTGGCGGTTACCCGAAATTTTTTTGGTGGCGGTGAATCTGTGTGCTTCCATTGAGCTGACTGGCGCTTTGTTTCTGGATTGAAAAATGGCATCCACGTCTCATCCATTGTCACAACCGACGAAAAGAAAGTCCCATTCATGCTGTCGTTGCACGTCAACATTGCTTGGCAACATGCCACACGGGCAGCCATGTGGTCGTCCGTTAGCATTCGTGGCACCCACCTGGATGACACTTTTCGCATTTTCAGGTCGTCATGCAGGACTGTGTGCACAGAACCCACACAAATGCCAACTCTGGAGGCGATCTGTTCAACAGTCATTCGGCGATCCCCCAAAACAATTCTCTCTACTTTCTCCAACATGTCGTCATACCGGCTTGTGCAAGCCCGAGGTTGTTTCGGTTTGTTGTCACACGATGTTCTGCCTTCATTAAACTGTCACACCCATGAACGCACTTTCGACACATCCATAACTCCATCACCACATGTCTCCTTCAACTGTCGATGAATTTCAATTGGTTTCACACCACGCAAATTCAGAAAACGAATGACTGCACGCTGTTCAAGTAAGGAAAACGTCGCCATTTTAAGTATTTAAAACAGTTCTCATTCTCGCCGCTGGCGGTAAAATTCCATCTGCCGCACGGTGCTGCCATCTCTGGGACCTATTGACAATGAACGCAGCCTCATTTTTAAAAAATGCGTTTGTTTTTATCTCTTTCCAGTCCAGAGAAAAATAATCGGAGGCCTTAGAACTTGAATGCACCTCGTATATAAGCAGAGCAGAGAATACTGGGTAAGCATTCTAGTGACGCTACGGGCAGCACAGGGCGAATTCCACTGACGCAGCGCCGATTGTCATAGCACTGTGACTAAGAATGGCATCTCGGAAACAGCGAAGAGGGGCGGCCGTTCGCGTGCTACTATCGTGAAGATGTTTGTAACTTGATTGTGGAACGGTAAAACCAATAATAGAGGAGCCGTTTTTTGTGATCTGAGGCACGCCTGTTCAGGATAGCCAGCGATCAGTGGCAGATCTGATCGCAGGTTACAATGCTGTTGCAGGTACAAGCGTTTCGGAGCACACCGTTCAACGGACACTGTTGAACATGATGCTCCGCACGCGTCGATCACTGCTTTTTGTCATGGTGACCCAATAACAGCGTCAATCACGACTGAAGTGGCAACGGGACCATCGAGACTGGACTATGAGTCAATGGGAATGTGTCACCTGGTCGGATAAATCAGGTTTCTTATTACGCCAGGTTGATGGTCATGTCCGCACATACAGCCATCGAGACGAATGGATTGATGGCGGCAGTGTCATGCTACAGTGGACATTCACCTGTCATTGCATGAGGCCTTTGGCAGTAATCGAAGGTACCGTGAAATCTATGGACTGCATGAATATTATTGCGGGCCATCTGCATCCCTCCATGGTTGATGTCTTCCGCGACGGCGATGGCATCTGCCAACGAAATAACTCTCCATGTCATAAGGCCAGAAAATTTCCACAGAGGTTTGAGGCGTATGATAGTCAACCTGATGGAACACCTCTGGCGCACTGTTGGGCTTCAGATGCGCACCCACAAACCACCGGTGAACTGCGTGACCCGCGCGTAAAGGTCTCCGAAAATCTATGAAGGACATGTCGAATACATGACACATAGAAGTGCTGTCGTATTGCTTTCCGAAGGTTGACTAGCACACTATTAAGCACATGGTCATAGTGTTCTGACTCTTCATTGTATAACACACGTGGGATCTAAAGAGTCTTAATGTGATTTTTGCAGCAGGTAGACTAAAGCAATTTTGTATGGATGTGGTAAGCGGAGCGCTTTGGAAGATGCCTGCAGACAACACTTTACGCTACTTTAGACCTCAAACGTCAGTTACAACCTATATTCGGAATGTAGGGTTTGAATTCCCTTGGGCGATGAGGCCATTAGAGACGGAACATCCACTCGGGTTGGGGAAAGATGGGGAGGGACATCGGCGGTGGCCTGTACAGAGACACCAATCCGGTATTTGCATCACGCGGTTTGTGGGGAAACCACGGAAATATAAAACCTAGGTGGTCGGCAGGAGATTTGAAGCGCTGTTCTCCGGAAACAGGCCTTACCTGGCTTCCCGGCCATTCTTGAACCATTACCCACGAGTGCAATAGGATATTTTCTAGTACCAGCACCCTGCAACCACCGTCCTCCCGAGCACCAACTTTAGCGCCTTTAGAATTAAAAAGAAAAATTTTTGGACAGTTCTATTTTTAAAATTATGGAAAGTGAATGATATTTAGTTTTTGTGGGTGTTTTATCAAGCTACGACCTAGTGAGTCAGTGAGACAATTGGTACTGCCTATGTCTATCAATCTTGTTCGTATTTGCGTATTTGAGTTCTTCTCAGTCATCGTACGACTTAAATCAAGCCCCAAATTCATTCACTTCCTTCTTTTTATTTTCATTGCTATCATAGTCAAAAATCTACTTTCGCATGTATAAATTTTGTATGGACAGTTCTTTTCCACGTGTTGCGTTCTAGAAGTTTGTGTGTGTGTGTGTGTGTTTGTGTGTGTGTGTGTCTGTGTCTGTGAGTGTTGTTTTGAAATGAATGTTGAATCAGTTCCCGGTGTATCGCAAGAGCTAGCTACAATACTTTCTCAGATAAGAAAGCTGACTATCCAAGTGGCGTGGGCACTTGGTACAAAACATTTATTTTCCCTGCATTGCCCCTCTCCCTAGTGGTAACTGCTTCATCTACACTGTGCGCCCCAATTTAAAGTTACTTATTTAAAGTGTGTGCCTTGTATTTACTGTTTGTAAATGACTTTGCTGGACTCCTTACTGTCGGAAATTGGTGGATTTCAGACTGTTAATGCTTTGTGTCTGACCAATAAAATAATAATAATAATAATAATATGTAGAGTGCAACAGTAAACTTATGTAGTTACTGTTGTTTCGTATTGACAATTAGTTCATTTATCTGTTTCGAAGTGAGTAACGACGCAATTTCTGGTCTACTGCAGAAACTATTACAATGTGGAGAACACACTTTAATCAAACATTTGGTATTTGTTACGTCTATGTCTAACGTTTCCCGTCATGATGTATGGTAAAAAGCACAAAGTATGTATGTAGTGAGTGGTCTATATAAGTAACCAATTATCTCCTCCGCATAGTGTCACGCATTAATGCTAATAATTGAGAAAAAGTAATTATTGATAACTCATATAACCAATATTATCATTTAAAAATGATTTAATTTCGTGACAGACACAAGCAAACCCTTTCTGTTTTCACCCCTCAGAACATTTGATTTCACTCCTGACGGGGTAATTACCCCCTGGACTACAATATTGGATTGTGGAGTTCTTACTACAAGCAATAGCTCGAACAAATTTTTATGTGGTTATGAACCAGATATTTATCCAAATACACGATTTTCTTACTCGCTGTACAAACAGAAATAAAACTGTAAATAGTTGCTTTATAACTTCTGCATACAGCGTATGTGACTTGATTTAATTATGGGAGGGAACTTAAATTCCCTGTTTGATAGTGCTTCCCCTGCTCTAATACAAGTTTGAATAGCGAAGGTGACATTGTATCTTTCTGATCGCAGTGTCAAGCGTTATGGGACCTTTTCGTCGAATTATTCGAATTTCACTTCTGTGAGTCTGGTTTGCGCCAGAACTCTTAAAACTGTAGTTTTCAGGGCGAATTTTTACAAGCTGTATTAATTTCTCTTGGGTACAAAAATTACATTGCATCTACGTATCTTTAGGGTAAGCTGACAGCAAAAATTTTGCAACGGCGTAACCTCCCTATCCTCGCTTGTAGACAGCCTGAGAGAACTAAGAGCGTTATTCGTTAAGCCATTAAGAAATGCCATGGACAATAACGGTCCTACTACGTATCGTTGAGGTACATTAGAGGTCTTTACGCCCCTGGCGTTGTCCGCGATTAATAGAGACACACTGCCTACTGCCTCATACCAATATTCACATCAGTCGCACTGACTGACTGTTATGCCCTAACCACATATAATAAACTCTAAGACAAAAAAAAGACGAATCATGAAGGAATTATTCGAATGGGACGGAAATCGGTAGATATGATGTACATATAGAGACAAACAACTAATTACTATTTCAGAAAATATGGCTGATTTATTCAAGAGAAAGAGCTTCACAAAGTGAGCAAGTCGCTAACGCTTTGGTCCACCTCAGGCCATTTAGTAAGCAGTTATTCGGCTTGGCGTTTTCCATATAGTGTGTAAGGAGTTTATTTTCTCCTAACCTCTTCTCAGCACCTCCCTCTAGTTTCTTTCCGACTCCTTCCAGGCTTCTTTCCTCATTATTTATTGATTTCCACATCTTTGCCACGTAGAAAGCTATGCTTTGCATAGAGAAATAGCCACTGTTTTCCTCCGATTTTTGTTCATTTGCTCGCATAGGAATGTCATCTTTGTAGAACACCTTCTTGGCTACCACCATTCTCGAGCTTATGTCTGTATCACATTTTAACTCCTCCGCTATAATACTTACCTACTATTTAATTTTGCAGCCTACTGTAGTTTTTGTCCGTCTGTTGTTACTTTGGCTTTCTCTCCTTTTCCTCAAAGTACTATGCTTTCACCTTTTTCTTATTTGTTTTCATTCCAAGTTCTTCTCGTTTCAGAAATAGGTCTTGCACCATTTCATGAAGCAACTGCTTCGATTCCGCTAACACTACCATGTCGTCAGCAAGCCTTATACTTCTGCCAACCGCACTCTCTACTCCTTTCCATCGACGCTCGTACTTCCATGGCCGAACTCGTTAACGCAAGCCAGTGCGCTGCTCTCGATATGGAGGTAAATCGATTCGAATCCCGGTGCTGGGTGAAATTTTCGCTGCTAGTGTGTGGCCTGCTAGGTGAGAAGAGGCGGTGGCATAAAGTTTCTGATCAGCAGTCTTCGCACCAGTGTCCTGGATTCTCTTTGCAGTGTCTTACGAAGTGAAAGACATGTGACACTGTTGATAGTGATCTGTCCTTCAGATGGATACGTTAAGTTCGGCGTCTTCCTTGGTGCTAATGAGAGGAGTAGGTAATGTGCCGGCACCGGGTTTCATCCGCTCCCTTTTGTCACCATCATATAACACAAACATAACACTACATTATACGCACATGCATTACACTCATTGAGCGAGGTGGCGCAGCGGTTAGCACGCTGGACTTGCGTTCAGGAAGACGACGGTTCAAAAATGCGTCCAGCAATCCTGATTTAGGTTTTCCGTGATTTCTCTAAATCGCTTTAGGTAAATATTGGGATGGTTCCTTTGAAAGGGCACGACCGACTTCCTTCCCTAATCCGCTGGGACAGGTGACCACGCTGTTCGGTCTCCTTCCCTAAATCAACTAATTAACCTTTACACTCACCAGCGCTCTACAAATACACATATGACACAACTCTCACATGCCCGCAAGGAAAGCTGGGCACTGAGCACGGAGGAAGGACGCCTTTTTCGAGACGTGGCAGAAACCAGCCTGTTTGATATCCTAGTCAATAATTCCATTCGACATTTAAATTGTACATCCATGCCCTCTTCCTATGATGTGTTCCTGGTCCTCGAGAGGGAAGAATTTCTCCCACTAGTGTTTGGTCAGTAAGAGGAGGCGAGGGCTTGGCGTAAATTTTCTGATCATCAGAGACTTTGCTCCAGTACCATGGATTAAATTCCAAACCTCTTTATAGTGTCTCGTGAAATATGGAGATGTAAGATTCGTGATGGTGATCTGTCGCAAGAGGATGTTAATTCCGGCAGTCCCCTTGGTACTATTGGAGAGACGTATGTTATGTGTCAGCCCAGGTTCATCATCTTCTTTCTGTCATCACGACACAAAAGAAAAATGACACCACTCTATGCATATGCACCCCCATCACCGTCACCTATACTCGATGTGCACACTATCGTACACCGCGTGGAAAGAAACCCCATCCCAGTTATGTGGTTGGCTAGCCCGTCAGTGTCTCCCGCCCAATATCGCCATATAAGTTCATCTTCTTTTTTTTCTTATTTCTCCGTATTTGTCCCGTAATACAGTGGGATCAGCCCTTATGGCTGTGTCTCCGATTGCTGAGATCTAGTGCTTGGTGAGGATGGAGCTTCAATACTTTGAGGACTGCATGGAGAGCATCCAGCCAACGTTGCCTCATCTCCCAATATGTCTTTTACCATCGACTTTCAACGAAAACCCGCTTTTGCTGTTGCTTGTTGATTTGCTCGAAGTCTGTGACACCGAAGACAACTTTCCCTCATCCTCTCACTGGTAAGTGCCAGTCTGCACCACGAGCGGATTCTATCATTGGTTACATGATCATGAGGTGTCAGATCAGATCCAGCGAAGCATTATGGTTGCTATCACCGCAAATCGTAGCTTCTTTTGCTGCAGGTCAACATTCTGCACCATACAGGCCTCTGAACGGATTGCAGAGGGTATATTTTGGATTTCAGTTGGTCCGATATATTCGTATCACAAAGCACGCCATTCACTGTCCTACATTTAAGCCATGCATTGCTAACGCAGTTTGTAACGTCGTGAACGAGTGAGCGAATTTTGAACCAAAGTACTTGAGGATCTGTACCGTCTATCTTGGTAATGGCCGTATTAGCTGCACCTGTTGACAGTTGTTCAGGCGTCTTTACACTGAGGCCTAGTTCGAACTGCTCAAGGCTTTTCGTCCATATTTGGACGTGTCTTTGACGGTAGTTACCGTCTTCAGCAGCCAGAAGAACATGATCAGCAGTGTTCAAATGGCTCTGAGCACTATGGGTGATCAGCAGTGTCCGATCTGCAAATTTCTTAATATCTCTGGTGACCGTGTCCATTATTATGATGAAGGGTTGGGGAGAAAGAACCATGCTACTCTTTGTTTGATTTTGAGACGTCGTGTGTGTCCATTGCAGGAGCAGACAGCGTACGGTATCAGGATGGGAGCGCTGCTGAGTTTCCTGTGGGGCGGCGGCAAGGCGACACCCGCGCTGCCGGAGGTCCCTGACCCCGTGACAGGGTTGACGCCGCGGGAGAAGGACTTCGTCGTCACCACGTGGGGCTCTGTCAGGAAGGACATCACCAATAATGGCGTCCAGCTCTTCCTGAGGTCAGCCCACCTTGCATACGCTATGAATGTTCAAGGTATTCACTGCTCAGGAAATATTGGTATCACTCATTTTAACCGTTTTACGACCGCTGGTACATAAGCGCTGGAAGCACCGTAGATGGTGTAGAATTGGTACCCGGCAGTAGTGTGACCCTCCACTGCTGGCGTAAGCCGGAGCAGTCAAATGGTGTGTAATGTAAGGTGGCTTGGTTTATAAAACTGAAAGGTAAGCTTTCCAGGCGTCGCAATAATATCTAAGTGCCCTCCAATATAATGACTGGGGAAATTTGTATTAACTGAGACTCAAATCACATTTACTTTGATTTATTCCGATAAACGTATCGACAAAACGACTGGAAAACAGTGGCATCATTAATAGAATAAGGCCTTGGCATATCTGACATAGAGTTTGCAGGGAAAGATGATGATAATCGCTCAGTCGAATTAATTGTAGTTCTGAAGTTCTCAGTGATTGTTGTGACGTTCATTGAAAATAATATGATACTAACAGTACATAAGGAAATACATCACACCAGTGGCTTGAAATGAAAGGAGACTTCTCTGGCGTTAAAACACAAATATTCAGAGTGAAGTCTGAAATAAATGAATTAGTGTGAAATGACTTCAATACCCCTGCACATAATGTGGTTGTGCCTCGATCTCACCATAGTATCGCAGGCATAGACTAAAGAGGCTTGAGAATCAATCACTGGAGGAACGGACGACCCTCCCCAGCTTCTAAGTGAAGATCAGCTCGAAATTTTTCTAGGTCAGCTCAGGTGGCGTGGTAGGCCGGTAGAGTTGATGTTGGCTCTCAGGGTGGAAGTCTGGAGGCGGAGGCTCCTGAAGATCGAGAGTGAGAGATGATTTCTGATCGAAGATTTACTACTAGGGAACTTCGCAGTGCCGTGCGGGACTAGCCGAGCGGTCTAGGGCACTGGAGTCATGGACTGGCGGTGGCATAAAGTTTCTGATCAGCAGTCTTCGCACCAGTGTCCTGGATTCTCTTTGCAGTGTCTTACGAAGTGAAAGACATGTGACACTGTTGATAGTGATCTGTCCTTCAGATGGATACGTTAAGTTCGGCGTCTTCCTTGGTGCTAATGAGAGGAGTAGGTAATGTGCCGGCACCGGGTTTCATCCGCTCCCTTTTGTCACCATCATATAACACAAACATAACACTACATTATACGCACATGCATTACACTCATTGAGCGAGGTGGCGCAGCGGTTAGCACGCTGGACTTGCGTTCAGGAAGACGACGGTTCAAAAATGCGTCCAGCAATCCTGATTTAGGTTTTCCGTGATTTCTCTAAATCGCTTTAGGTAAATATTGGGATGGTTCCTTTGAAAGGGCACGACCGACTTCCTTCCCTAATCCGCTGGGACAGGTGACCACGCTGTTCGGTCTCCTTCCCTAAATCAACTAATTAACCTTTACACTCACCAGCGCTCTACAAATACACATATGACACAACTCTCACATGCCCGCAAGGAAAGCTGGGCACTGAGCACGGAGGAAGGACGCCTTTTTCGAGACGTGGCAGAAACCAGCCTGTTTGATATCCTAGTCAATAATTCCATTCGACATTTAAATTGTACATCCATGCCCTCTTCCTATGATGTGTTCCTGGTCCTCGAGAGGGAAGAATTTCTCCCACTAGTGTTTGGTCAGTAAGAGGAGGCGAGGGCTTGGCGTAAATTTTCTGATCATCAGAGACTTTGCTCCAGTACCATGGATTAAATTCCAAACCTCTTTATAGTGTCTCGTGAAATATGGAGATGTAAGATTCGTGATGGTGATCTGTCGCAAGAGGATGTTAATTCCGGCAGTCCCCTTGGTACTATTGGAGAGACGTATGTTATGTGTCAGCCCAGGTTCATCATCTTCTTTCTGTCATCACGACACAAAAGAAAAATGACACCACTCTATGCATATGCACCCCCATCACCGTCACCTATACTCGATGTGCACACTATCGTACACCGCGTGGAAAGAAACCCCATCCCAGTTATGTGGTTGGCTAGCCCGTCAGTGTCTCCCGCCCAATATCGCCATATAAGTTCATCTTCTTTTTTTTCTTATTTCTCCGTATTTGTCCCGTAATACAGTGGGATCAGCCCTTATGGCTGTGTCTCCGATTGCTGAGATCTAGTGCTTGGTGAGGATGGAGCTTCAATACTTTGAGGACTGCATGGAGAGCATCCAGCCAACGTTGCCTCATCTCCCAATATGTCTTTTACCATCGACTTTCAACGAAAACCCGCTTTTGCTGTTGCTTGTTGATTTGCTCGAAGTCTGTGACACCGAAGACAACTTTCCCTCATCCTCTCACTGGTAAGTGCCAGTCTGCACCACGAGCGGATTCTATCATTGGTTACATGATCATGAGGTGTCAGATCAGATCCAGCGAAGCATTATGGTTGCTATCACCGCAAATCGTAGCTTCTTTTGCTGCAGGTCAACATTCTGCACCATACAGGCCTCTGAACGGATTGCAGAGGGTATATTTTGGATTTCAGTTGGTCCGATATATTCGTATCACAAAGCACGCCATTCACTGTCCTACATTTAAGCCATGCATTGCTAACGCAGTTTGTAACGTCGTGAACGAGTGAGCGAATTTTGAACCAAAGTACTTGAGGATCTGTACCGTCTATCTTGGTAATGGCCGTATTAGCTGCACCTGTTGACAGTTGTTCAGGCGTCTTTACACTGAGGCCTAGTTCGAACTGCTCAAGGCTTTTCGTCCATATTTGGACGTGTCTTTGACGGTAGTTACCGTCTTCAGCAGCCAGAAGAACATGATCAGCAGTGTTCAAATGGCTCTGAGCACTATGGGTGATCAGCAGTGTCCGATCTGCAAATTTCTTAATATCTCTGGTGACCGTGTCCATTATTATGATGAAGGGTTGGGGAGAAAGAACCATGCTACTCTTTGTTTGATTTTGAGACGTCGTGTGTGTCCATTGCAGGAGCAGACAGCGTACGGTATCAGGATGGGAGCGCTGCTGAGTTTCCTGTGGGGCGGCGGCAAGGCGACACCCGCGCTGCCGGAGGTCCCTGACCCCGTGACAGGGTTGACGCCGCGGGAGAAGGACTTCGTCGTCACCACGTGGGGCTCTGTCAGGAAGGACATCACCAATAATGGCGTCCAGCTCTTCCTGAGGTCAGCCCACCTTGCATACGCTATGAATGTTCAAGGTATTCACTGCTCAGGAAATATTGGTATCACTCATTTTAACCGTTTTACGACCGCTGGTACATAAGCGCTGGAAGCACCGTAGATGGTGTAGAATTGGTACCCGGCAGTAGTGTGACCCTCCACTGCTGGCGTAAGCCGGAGCAGTCAAATGGTGTGTAATGTAAGGTGGCTTGGTTTATAAAACTGAAAGGTAAGCTTTCCAGGCGTCGCAATAATATCTAAGTGCCCTCCAATATAATGACTGGGGAAATTTGTATTAACTGAGACTCAAATCACATTTACTTTGATTTATTCCGATAAACGTATCGACAAAACGACTGGAAAACAGTGGCATCATTAATAGAATAAGGCCTTGGCATATCTGACATAGAGTTTGCAGGGAAAGATGATGATAATCGCTCAGTCGAATTAATTGTAGTTCTGAAGTTCTCAGTGATTGTTGTGACGTTCATTGAAAATAATATGATACTAACAGTACATAAGGAAATACATCACACCAGTGGCTTGAAATGAAAGGAGACTTCTCTGGCGTTAAAACACAAATATTCAGAGTGAAGTCTGAAATAAATGAATTAGTGTGAAATGACTTCAATACCCCTGCACATAATGTGGTTGTGCCTCGATCTCACCATAGTATCGCAGGCATAGACTAAAGAGGCTTGAGAATCAATCACTGGAGGAACGGACGACCCTCCCCAGCTTCTAAGTGAAGATCAGCTCGAAATTTTTCTAGGTCAGCTCAGGTGGCGTGGTAGGCCGGTAGAGTTGATGTTGGCTCTCAGGGTGGAAGTCTGGAGGCGGAGGCTCCTGAAGATCGAGAGTGAGAGATGATTTCTGATCGAAGATTTACTACTAGGGAACTTCGCAGTGCCGTGCGGGACTAGCCGAGCGGTCTAGGGCACTGGAGTCATGGACTGTGCGGCTGGTGCCGGCGGAGGTTCGAGTCCTCCCTCGGGCATGGGTGTGTGTGTTTGTCCTTAGGATAATTTAGGTTAAGTAGTGTGTAAGCTTAGGGACTGATGACCTTAGAAGTTAAGTCCCATAAGATTTCACACACATTTGAACATTTGAAACTTCGCACTGCCGTGTTTTGTCTCTCTTACTAAATTCAGACTGTTCGGGCTCTGGATCTTCTGAGCACTGACTCATACATATTCTCCTTAGAAAATAATAGCCCCTTCCTCCAGAAGGCTAACCAACAGCATTTGTCTTACCATCTTCCACTGACAAAGTTCGCTTCACTCTCTCTCTCTCTCTCTCTGTGATCAATGAGGCGGTCTTCGTTGAAACCGTCCTATTTCTCTTTCTGAACTGTAGTTCATTTACGTTTGCCAATGCTGGCGAATTCTTTACAGACGAATGGACAAACTGGTAGAAGCCGACGTCGGGGAAGATCAGTTTGGATTCCGTAGAAATATTGGAAAACGAGAGGCAATACTGACCGTACGACTTATCCTAGAAGATAGTTTAAGGAAAGGCAAACCTCCGTTTCTAGCATTTTTAGACTTAGAGAAAGCTTTTGACAATTGATAGGAATACTCTCTTTCAAATTCCAAAGGTGGTAGGGCTAAAACACAGGGAGGGAAAGGCTATTTACAATTTGTACAGAAACCAGATGGCAGTTATAAGAGTCGAGGGACATGAAAGGGAAGCAGTGGTTGGGAAGGGAGTAAGACCGGGTTGTAGCCTCTCCCCGATGTTATTCAATCTGTATATTGAGCAAGCAGTAAAGGAAACAAAAGAAACATTCGGAGTAGGTATTAAAATCCATGGAGAAGAAATAAAAACTTTGAGGTTTGCCGATGACATTGTAATTCTGTCAGAGACAGCAAAGGACTTGGAAGAGCAGTTAAACGGAATGGACAGTGTCTTGAAAGGAGGATATAAGATGAACATCAACAAAAGCAAAACGGGGATCATGGAATGTAGTCAAATGAAGTCGGATGATGCTGAGGGAATTAGATTAGGAAATGAGACACTTAAAGTAGTAAAGTAGTTTTGCTATTTGGGGAGCAATATAACTGATGATGGTCGAAGTAGAAAGGATATAAAATGTAGACTGGCAATGGCAAGGAAAGCGTTTCTGGAGAAGAGAAATTTGTTAACATCGAGTATAGATTTAAGAGTCGGGAAGTCGTTTCTGAAAGTATTTGTATGGAGTGTAGCCATGTATGGAAGTGAAACGTGAACGATAAATAGTTTGGTCAAGAAGAGAATAGAAGCTTTCGAAATGTGGTGCTACAGAAGAATGCTGAAGATTAGATGGGTAGCTCACATAACTAATGAGGAGGTACTGAACAGGATTGGGTAGAAGAGGAGTTTGTGGCACAACTTGACTAGAAGAAGGGATCGGTTGCTAGGACATGTTCTGAGGCATCAAGGGATCACCAATTTAGTATTGAGGGCAGCTGTAGGGTAAAAATCGTAGAGGGAGACCAAGAGATGAATACACTAAGCAGATTCAGAAGGATGTAGGTTGCAGTAGGTACTGGGAGATGAAGAAGCTTGCACAGGATAGAGCAGCATGGAGAGCTACATCAAACCAATCTCAGGACTGAGACCACAACAACAACAATGCTGGCAGTTCTTACATTGTGTCAACATTTGTATTTTGGAGACTCAGTACGTTCCCACAACTGCGGGACCCCAATATGTCTTTGAGATGTTTATCTCTGATGTCCAGTGCTTTCTAAGGAACAGTTAACCGTCTACATTGGGGCACAATAGTGTCCTCTGCTAAAAAATGAACCTTCTCACTCCACTCCAAGCTTGTAAAACGCTTTTCCCAAGAGTTTTCACGACTGAAGTTCCTATATTCGTTCATTCATAGCGAAGGTGTACGTCGCGGTGTGGCACAACAGAAGCGCGGCTGATGGCCGATGGGCAATGGACCCTCTCCTCTCCCTCCGCAAGTCTTCTGTGAGTTGGCTCTAGGGATGGTGGCTGGCTCTATTGTCCCTGGCAATCTGAGTGCTTCTTCCACTGCTCATAATGCTCTCAATGTTCTTTCACTTCTACAAACCGTGCAAATTCGAATCAAGAGTAAAAGAAGAGTAGGGCTGGATTAGTCAATTACCAACAATCACTAGTACCTCTGTTTATCGTATTCCTCGACCTCAGTTCAGTATTTCTATCAAATTGTTCTTTCATTATGAATTTGCATACGTAATTGACCGTTTCCAGAAAAAGAGTTGCGTAACAGTATGTGCCAGTCGATCATAGAAAATGAGGGATGACGTTGAGACGTGATATAATGGCAGGAAAGAGCTATAGTGTTTGGAAGTGCCCATCATCGAAGTTGTCCGATTTGTTGGTGTCTCAAAGCAGACCTTCCAATGAGTGTACAAAGAGTGGTACACCACACGCAACCATGTCACGTGCCGTAAGAACAGTGGTCGAAGAAAGACCCTAACCGAGAGGGACCAGGGATGAGTGTCACACTTATCATGTACAGCCGCTTTCAACCAGACAGGAATCGTTGCTGTCAGTGAATTTTCACCAGTTACCGAGTGATCATTGCGAAGAGAACTGCATGCAGTTGACATATGGAGTAGGGCACTTGGCAAAACCGTATTGCCCACAAAGGCGCGCACATAAAACTGGACAGCAGCTGACTGCAGGCCATACTGTGGTCCGACGAGTCACGATTTTCCCTTTTCTCAAATTCTTCGCAGTGAGTGCACTGAGAACACAATGAAGATTTAACATACAGTGCGTGGAGGGTGTAGTTCCAGCCAGAGGTGGATCTGTGACGTTGCGACGGTATTTTCAGATCACGACTTAGGCCAGCTCATTCAGGTTACCCTGAACATGAACCAGTATGTATCATTTTTGGTGACCACGTGTTACTCTCTTCTTCTTCTCTGCTGGGTCTGCAGCTCGCATAAGGTCAAAAAATGGTTCAAATGGCTCTGAGCACTATGGGACTTAACAGCTATGGTCATCAGTCCCATAAAACTTAGAACTACTTAAACCTAACTAACCTAAGGACAGCACACAACACCCAGCCATCACGAGGCAGAGAAAATCCCTGACCCCGCCGGGAATCGAACCCGGGAACCCGGGCGTGGGAAGCGAGAACGCTACCGCACGACCACGAGATGCGGGCTAAGGTCATAATGTGACATCTTCTTTATACTTTTGACATAATTAGCTGCAAATTGTTTATTTCTTGTTGATTACATAAGCTTATAACAAGCTTTTTTCAGCATATGTGCCACCGATAAGTGCTTCTGTTGACATCACATTTATATATCGTTTTATTCTACATCTACGTGATTTTATATTGTCCTATACTATGCAGGACGTCCATAAATCATCTTGGAACGTAATTTTTTGTATTTGATATGTTGTTAATATAGATTAAGAATTTACCTTCTATACAAATGTCACGTGATTTTTTTATACTTGTAAAATGGCAAATCCTTCCAATGCTGCTTCACATTTTCAAATAAATCATACCTTAGGTAGTCAGGGATATTTCTTGCAAGAGATATTGTGCAATATGTAGATCTACGATCTGAATGTTGTCTTTTGTGTTTTGTTTATCGTGTTTTCATCTCTTTTCTTTTCTAGTATGTCAATAAAATTTGAAAAACGTATCTGCGATGGTACCTGCCATGCAATTTCCCCTTGGTATCCTACCTTTCTGTGTGTATACTGTAACGTCCCCTTAGAACAATTATACACGACTGTGCTGATAAACCTCTTACACTATTTGCTTTTCAAACAGCTGAGCAAAACTGAACGTACTCAAACATTCACTAAAGTGACACACAATATTTTTAGCGCAACGCAATCTGACTATCAAAGATCCCTGCAAAAGAATGGCCCTGACTAACATTAAACTATACCTTTCACAAATAACTTACCTCACAAAAATCTTCATTACTCGAACTACTGCAATACAGCGAGCGCCACTACTGCCAGCTAAATAAAAGATTCAAACTACTGAAGGCACTAACTACTGATAGGGATAGTTAGCAAATGAAAGATTCTAATAGAGAACAAACACTGTATTTACCTTAATATCATCAAAAGTCATAATATATGTAATTTCAAAACTCCGCCATTTCCTTCCACACATCCACCACTGCTGGCGGCTCACCTCCAACTGCGCAACGCTACGCGCTGTTCACATCCAGCTGCCGCTGCCCAACACTACAATGGCAGACAACAATGCAAACTAGCCACAGACTGCACACAGCACAGCCAGTGATTTTCGTACAGAGCGCTACGTAACGTTGCCAATAAGAAAACATAAACAGCCTACTTACAATACTTTCTTATAAAATCCAAAGTAATTTTGAAATAGCGCGAGCTGTAGTAATTTTATGAGTTCGTGTCAACAGGGGCTGCCTTTGTATATCAGAGGAGGTTGTCTTTTATAATTTCAGTTGCCTCAGCTGCTGGTATGTTTGTTATTATTATCATGATTAATTTACTGTAGATATTCTCGCCTCCCAATATGAGATCAGGTGAGTTCACAGGGCTGCACCCATACGTTCCTGTATTGACGGACCCCACTCTATGTTCGTGTTCTCTAGTTTTGACTTACGCGTGTATGACCCCAGCTGTTTTTTGCGCCCTAAAGAAAAAAAAGAGAAAAAAAAACCTCAGGCATCCTACCACATCTCCACTGGCCCGCTAAATTACTCAATCTTAATACCGTAAAAAACACCAAGTGAATCGTAGCAGTCAACATCCCCACAATTTGGGAGATTTACATGATCCAATCACCAATAAGTGACGTCTGGTGGATGTGGCATACCTGAATATACTTGCGAACGCTCTTCCTCGCTGTACTGAGGGCATTATCAACGCCAGTGGTGGGTATACTCAGTTTTAGCGCGGTATCTCCTGGCAATATCTCATTAATACATCTGCGCCCCAGTGGCCACAGGTGCAGGGACGTCCCTGTTTTCTGGGATGCTGCAATATGTTCTGGAGTTTAAGAACTACTTGGAACCAAGAGAACATTGTGTCCCCTTAAAACACAGATTTTCACTTTGTTGTTGTAGTTATATATCAAGTGCACTGTGTAGATGCGGTTTTCGCTGTTTTCTGTGGTTTCTGCCAGAGATATGATCAATTTAAAGATGTGGCTTCAAAGTTAACAGATCTTGGCGATTTCCGCTTTAACCACAGCACGTACAAACACTTCTTCCTGCAAAATAAATTGTCTAAAGAATTGATTGCACACTTTGTTTGAGATAACAACAGCTTGTTAAATCAGATCTAGTTCCGAAAATCTTCTCCCGCCGTTGGCAGCATCTCTTTGACATCAGTTCCTCGTCCGAGAGCAGGATTTGCAGGCAAATGTCGGATTTTGACTGCTGACATGTGGGAGGCATTGCAGTATGTACCTTTCCTTTTTTGAGTGCTGGTTAATTGACAGAAAACTGATTGACAGCTTTAGTAAAAATGTCATCATTTGTTTTTTTCTGGTTCATGAAAATGTTAATGGCTTCGTTTCGTTGATGTAAGGGACGAATCATCTGTCTCTGGCTAGAAAAAGGGCGTATCAATTGTCGATTTATTCATTCTTTATGGTGATTTTTACCAGGTTCGGAGATGATTCCTTAGGTAAGTGGCATATCAAGGGTGTTTCAAAATTACTTTTACAGACATTTGGAAGAGTTTCCTTACATAAAACAAAGCAAATTTTGTGGTAAACACGGGTCCGAAATGCATACACTAAGAGCTATGACCACTTATTCATGTTCGATGTTGCGAAACAGATGTGTTCTTGTGCAAGTTCTTTTATTTCCGTACTTTGGGATGTGGTAGTGTAGACCAAAACCCGAAAAAAAAATCCGGTAAACATTGACTCTAAAATGCAATCTTATGAGCTATGAGCACTTCTTCAATAGAAGTGATGTGTTTCACAGTAGCGAAGGTGAACAGATGCATATATCTCTTAAGGGAATGCCTGTGTCTATTGGAACACATGTTTACTACACATTTTTTCTTGTTTTAGTCTAGGGAACTTGTTCTCAAAGCCTGTAAAAGTATTTCTGAAACACCCTATATATATCTCTTAATAAATTATTTCTCTGGGTGATAATAATTTGTAAAATAATTAATATTTTGCCTGAGAGAATTCGTGTGACTACAATAATTTTCAGGATTTAGCTATATTTTACGGAAGTCAGTGCAAATGTAAACACTGGAAACCTATGGGAGGACGTAGGGCAGCTGTTATTTTGTACGACCCCCTGACGGTGTCCCTGCTTCTTTCACAGGTTTTTCGACAAGCTGCCCTCTGCGCAAAAGAGGTTCTCCAGCTTCGCGGACATGCCGCGCGACGAGCTGGCAACGTCCAAGAGGCTGAAGGCGCACGCCAACAGCGTCATGTACTCCATAGACTCCATCGTCTGCAACCTGGACGACCCTGAAGTGCTGGAAGAGATGTTACTGAAGATTGGGAACAATCACGGCCGGCGCAAGGTTCCAGAAGACGAGTTCAAGGTTAGCATCCTATTCTCAATATGGAGCTTGTATTGCTGGAATAATAATGGCGATTCTAGACAGTTCTCTGTTCGTGATATACCACTGTAAATACCGCATGTGTAGGGGAGGGTACCTCTGGCACTGCTATTATTATTATTCTCTAAGCCTCCGTATGCGCTCACAATTATTTAGCGAGACGTATGTGGAAAGAAAAATGGTTCAAATGGCTCCAAGCACTATGGGACTTAACATCTGAGGTCATCAGTCGCCTAGACTTAGAACTACTTAAACCTAACTAACCTAAGGACATCACACACATCCATGCCCGAGGGAGGATTCGAACCTGCGACCACAGCAGCAGCACGGTCCCGGACTGAAGTGCCTAGAACCGCTCGGTCACAGCGGCCGGAAAATCATGGAAAACCTAAATCAGAATGACCGGACGCGGGTTTGAAGCGTCGTCCTACCAAATGAGAGTCCAGTGTGCTAACGACTGCACCAACTTGCTCGGTTTTCATTATGTACTCATTAAATGTATAAAAAGTTGATTCCATAGAGTGGCGCTTTTGAAATCCAAAATGTGTTTGGCTAACTATTCTATTACTACTCATGTGTTTGACAAAAAAAAATTGAATAGAAATACTAGCTTTTTCCTACCACACCGCGTGCGCGCACAATAAAGCACACAACTGACTACAAAAATCAAAATACACTACTGGCCATTAAAATTGCTACACCAAGAAGAAATGCAGATGATAAACGGGTATTCATTCGACAAATATATTATACTAGAACTAACATGTGATTACATTTTCACGCAATTTGGGTGCATAGATCCTGAGAAACCAGTACCCAGAACAACCACCTCTGGCCATAATAACTACTGGGAATTGAGTCAAACAGAGCTTGGATGGCGTGTACAGGTACAGCTGCCCATGCACCTTCAACACGATACCACAGTTCATCAAGAGTAGTGATGGCGTATTGTGTCGAGCCATTTGCTCGGCCACCATTGACCAGACATTTTCAATTGGTGATAGATCTGGAGAATGTGCTGGCCAGGGAAGCAGTCGAACATTTTCTGTATCCAAAAAGGCCCGTACAGCACCTGCAATATGCGGTCGTGCATTATCCTGCTGAAATGTAGGATTTCGCAGGGATCAAATGAAGGGTAGAGCCACCGGTCGTAACACACCTGAAATGTAACGTCCACTGTTCACAGTGCCGTCAGTTCGAACAAGAAGTGATCGAGACGTGTAACCAATGGCACCCCATACCATCACGCCAGGTGATATGCCAGTATGGCGATGACGAATACACACTTCCAATGTGCGTTCACTGCGATGTCGCCAAACACGGATGCTGTAAACAGAACCTGGATTCATCCGAAAAAATGACGTTTTGCCATTCGTGCACCCAGGTTCGTCGTTGAGTATACAGTCGCAGGCGCTCCTATCTGTGATGCAGCGTCAAGGGTAACCGCAGCCATGGTCTCCGAGCTGATAGTCCGTGCTGCTGCAAACGTCATCGAGCTGTTCGCGCAGATGGTTGTTTCTTGCAAACGTCCCCATCTGCTGACTCAGGGATCGAGACGTGGCTGCACGATCCGTTACAGCCATGAGGATAAGATGCCTGTCATCTCGACTACTAGTGATACGAGGCCGTTGGGATCCAGCACGGCATTCCGTATTACCCTCCTGAACCCACTTATTCCATATTCTGCTAACAGTCATTGGATCTCGACCAACGCGAGCAGGAATGTCGCGATACGATAAACCGCAATCGCGTTAGGCTAAAATCCGACCCTTATCAAAGTCAGAAACGTGATGGTACGCATTTCTCCTTTTTACACGAGGCATCACAACAACGATTCACCAGGCAACGCCAGTCAAGTGCTGTTTGTGTATGAGAAATCGGTTTGAAACTTTCCTCATGTCAGCATGTTGTAGGTGTCGCCAACGGCGCCAGCCTTGTGTGAATGCTCTGAAAAGCTAATCATTTGCATATCGCAGCATCTTCTTCCTGTCAGTTAAATTTCGCGTCTGTAACACCTCATCTTCGTGGTGTAGCAATTTTAATGGCCAATAGTGTAAGAAAACTGCTCAGAACTCCATACACACGCACTGGAAATGCTTTTGTGGATTCTTTGAGGTTCTCCATCCTAAGAAAATGACTTTGTGTGTCAGTACGTATCACCAAAATACATCAAAAACAAGTGACACTGTCAGAGATCATCTTCAACCAAGGTGGCGCCCGATTTGCCCGCTATATCCGTGGGCTCTGCCACCCAACTCTAAAATATTTCACCACTCAGGTCAGGCCCACGAACACAGTGCGGGCATTCGCATTGGCCACCCCTTTCTCCTACTAACAGTACCCCTATGAAAAGTGCTCCCTCCTGTCAGGAGTACTCGAAATATTGGTATTACTGCTGGCAGAATTTTTGAGGTCAACAGAAAGTCAAGGGAAAACCTCTCACGTTTAATCGAGCGTGAGAAGACCACAATGTTCATAATACGTTGTGAGTATCCCACTCATTCAACGTTGGTGTAGGAAAACCAACCAATCCTTTCTAGTCTGGCAGATAGAACCACACTACAATGGGTCGATGAAATTCCATCGGACGCTCGTCGCCTGTTGTCGCTAGCGGCTGAAGTGACATTTTAGCGGCACAGCCACATACTGGGTCACACTTAAAAGTAAATAAAATCCCTGCTCCAAATAAAATCTAAATCGGATGACTGCTTCCACAAACCACTGTCTCAACAGGCTCTGAAATGATAAGTTACATGATTATCTGAGAGACTGACGTAGGTTAGCCCGCATCTCGTGGTCGTGCGGTAGCGTTCTCGCTTCCCACGCCCGGGTTCCCGGGTTCGATTCCCGGCGGGGTCAGGGATTTTCTCTGCCTCGTGATGGCTGGGTGTTGTGTGCTGTCCTTAGGTTAGTTAGGTTTAAGTAGTTCTAAGTTCTAGGGGACTTATGACCACAGCAGTTGAGTCCCATAGTGCTCAGAGCCATTTTTGACGTAGGTATTTCTTTTAATTTATCTTTCATGTCACAAGTAGTCGTGATTTTCAAACTACAGTCCAAGATGTACCGCATAGAAGTATAGCATTTCCCTTCATCCTATCCTTTAAGAAGAGATCATAATAACTTCTGAGATAAAACAGTGCAATTATGAGCCCGTCTATACAATAATAGTGAGATGCTTAGCTGTAACTTCGAGCTGTGTGTTTTTATGGCGGTAAAATGCTGACTCCACTTCCTACATGCTCCAAATATTCTACATATCTACGTAAACATTTTAGTGTGCAATAAACAAACACACGAAATCCATAATTTTAATTTCTAAGTGCAACATAAAAGGATAATTCCCCTGTATCACCGGTACAGACTCCGTTGCTACGACTTTGGTGGCCACTTACTCTGACACTGTTGTGTTATTCACAGGTTCTGAAGGATGTGTTGATGCAGCTCCTGAGGGATGCTTTGGACATTCACAAGAGCCCCGTAGGGGAGCAAGCCTGGAGCAAGGCCATTGACGTCATGTACAAGGGCATCTTCAAAGGCATGGCAGAGACCAGAGACAAGTGATAGTGGCGCCCTGGAAGGTGTTCGTCCTAATCTTCTTCACCAGCTGTCTACCCACTGGTATCACTGCCAGACCGATGGCAGCTCTACTGCACATGGTGCACATTCTGTACAAATTGAAAGCTTTAATCTTGTGTACTGTGTTAGGTTGTATTCAGAAAACAGTGGCTACACTCAGCTACATCTTCAAGGGTGATAAAGTAGGATATTCAGCATGATTCATTTAGAGTACTGAAAACTCTGTCCTACGAATTGTCAGTGTTCACACTGAAAAGAACAGGTATAATTTAAAAAAAAAGTACAAGATCAAATATAGTACCATGATAAACAAGTAACTGCAAGAAATAGGAGCCTTTTGAAACAATATTAAGATGAAGTACAGGAAGGATATAGCTTATCAGAAACAAATTGGTGCAGTTCATTCATTCTGTATCTGTGGGGAACCCTGGCGAAAATACACAGGTATACAGACAAATATGTAGTAAATATAAGTCTACCATTATAATAATACTTTTGGGATAAAGGAGACTCTAGTGACACAACGAAATGTATTCACACATTCACTGAAATTGTTTTATTTTTATGATGTAATCAGGAATGATGAAATAAAAATCTTTTGAAGCAATAACATTTAGTATTTTGTTTTAACGAAAGTCAGTATCTAATATCAGACGGTGTTCATGAACTGTCTGCGATAGATTACGCACCTATATAAAATAATCGTTTCTTTCTGTGTCTTATAGCTTGCTAACAAAATACATTTATCTTTAAGTTTGTTATAATGTCTTTCATTATTAATAAGATTTTCCGAAATGTGGACTTTTTCATGTCTTATGTGAACAAAAATGAAAAACAAACCAGATAACTTTGTAGTCTACCATCTTCTATCTTCTTTCTGTCTATCTAGCTGTCTATTCTGTACATACATAAATTGAAGTCCCCTGCTCACTTTTGTCTGGATGTTTGGGCTAATCTCAGAAACTACTGTAGTGATTTCGATGCGGTTTTCACTAATAGGTTGAATTATTTACAAGGAAGGTTTGTTTGTATAATTTATAAAGATTTTGTACAAATTAGTTGATTTAAACTGAATTAGACTCCCACTGCAGTGAAAACAATGCCATTGTCACCTAGCAGTGAATGTCAGAATGTAGGAGCATAGCTCCGTGCAGTACTATGCAACCACCACCAAACTGACAAGTCAGAGTGAGCGAACGCTCCTCTTACTTTGATGTACCAACGACGGGAGGAATGTGTTCGGCGTGATGCAGTCAGAGTGATGCGACTTAATGTATCCAGATATAATTGTTTTGGTCACTTCTAACTTATGCATAAGATTGGAAAACGAATCTCAACTGGCGAGAAAGGGCCACAGGCCTTTTACGTCCTCATAAACACTGGTCCATTCTTGAGCTTTTTAAAGAAGTAAGCAGTCATGGGCGAGATCTTCTCGACACCTTACAAATAGAGAATGGGATGGGAGCCAGAATTTCTTGCAGACGAATACAGAAAATTTCGAAAGATTGCTACAGGTGGTGGGGGGAAAAAAGAAAAGAAAACGACAGTTACAGACTGTCAATTTCTGCTTTCCTCAGAGTAATGATCCCAATTTGCACTTTTAATTCACTGCACACACTTCGAATAACAGGCAGTGAGTTACTTAACTTCCAAGCATTTTATGCAATCGTTTGAGAATGACTGAATAGTGAAAAAATATTCAAATCCGGAATCTATGACTTTTACTTTTCTCTGCAAAAAGTAAAAAATTTTCCAAGGGATGCGACTTTGATAGGTTTACATTCAAAATGTTCTTTGCAGCAGAGCAGCATATGATTCAACTTTCAGCTTTCTGCTTCCCTTCATTCAAACCTAGATACGGACAAGCTTCTTTGCATTGTAAGGTGGAAATATATGCCATGACGAGCCCCTGACAAAAAATTGCAGCACTGAGACTCAACAATGAACATTACATACTGAGGTTTACAGGAGAAGTACTACCATGTGCTACACATCTAGATTAATTGCATTATTCTTGAAGGATTAAAACATACTACATGCTGCGCTGATGTCCTGGCATGTACAACTGATTGTGTTACAAGATCTGATGATGACAGCATAGACCTATCTAAAGCGGTCATGCTAGTAAACATAGTAATAAAAAGAATTGCTAGCGATCTTGTCTACCTTGAGTCTTCAACAGTAATGTGACATTCAGATTGCCCCCAAACTGAAGCAACGTCAAGCATATACAGATTAGGTGTGCTTTCTCTTTTTTTATATTGTTATATTTTTTGTGGCCTTTAAACACAATCTTCTTCCAGCAGCCTACAGTACATGACATGCTGCAAATTCATACACATGTCCAGTATCACACACACACACACACACACACACACACACACACACACACATACCACCACCACCACCACCATCACCACCACCACCACACACATGATCCGCATGGAATAAACTGGTTATAAACATATTAATTAAATCATACAACCAGCAAACTGGCTGAACTAAGATCAATTGAAGACCCTGCCAAACATGTCTGTCTGTATAGGGATTTTGATACGGTTTCCACTAACAAATAAGCTGATTCAAGGGGAAAATTTGTTTGTATAATGTATTACCGCTATGCCAGACAAGTCATCCAGCCATTGATACCTAGTGCTACCTGTGCAATGTTGGGATGGGTCACTAATACAGTTTCAAATTGTTTGTATTTCTGTCTTGCTCTCTCCCTCATCTTCACACAGGCATGCTCTCTCTATGTCTCTCTCCCTCTCCTGCCCTCTCTCTCTCTCTCTCTTACACACACACACACACACACACACACACACACACACACACACACACACACACAATATAAGAATGGAATGTGAAATATCATTTAGACCCAAAATTTCAGCTTCTTATTGTAAATTAAATTTTAGATATATTTAGGGTGCTCCATTTGCAAATTTGACTGTAAATCTCATGTGATAACATACTATATGTTTCACAGATCACTCAGTAGTGAGAAACCACTAATGAACACTGATAACAACAAAGCTATATTACTCAGGCAAGGTGATGATTAGCATCCTGAAGTTAAAAGTACATCTCCAGCAACAACTGGTACTTACAATTTTGTGTCCAGTACATCAAATGGAACTTTGCAACTCACCAAAGTGAAGCAGTTGCTTGTATCACTAGTACATGTTACAAAATTGGAAACAGCATGTATTTAAATCTCACTGTCCTCATACTAGTGACAATATGTTACCACAACTTTTAATATTGTGTGCTATTGTGGTCACCAATCCAAACACTAGTTTGATGCAGGGCTTATTGCTCATCAACCCATGCAAGTCTCTTCATCTCTGTATAACTTATGAAAGCCACAGCTGTTCCACTTTGATTGCAGTAGTCAACATTTGGTCTCCCTCTATATTATTTACCCCAAAATATCACTCTGTTATCATATTCGTGATTCCTTGATACTCAGCATGTGTCCTGTCAACTGATCCCATCTTTTGGTCAAGCTGAGCCATAAAGCTCCTTTCTGACTTTGGTCTTACATTGTAATTTTCTGTCCACAAAATTTTATGCCTTGTATAGTCGACCATTAGGAATACAGCATGGGACAACTGTTCCAGTTTTTTTTTCTGTTCACGTTTTTTGAGACTATATCACATTTTCTTCCTTATTGCCAGTCACTTATGTGTAATAATTTGTTTATAAAGTGACTGTCAGTTCTTATTGTTAGTTGACTGGTTCCATGTTCTGTATAGTACACCTTACAAAACTGTAAAACATGTCTCTTGCTCACAACTGTAGTGATGTTTTTTCCAGTATTTGTATGTGCGGTGACACCTATAAGTTTACTTCTGAAATCTTGCTAGAAGTGTTCAAAGCATGAGCTTCCTGCCTCATAGTCATGTCGAGGTAGATTGTGAGCAACAGTGTCTCAAGGAGACTTGCAGCCTTCATTCAGATCTAACTGAAATATTTAACTGCATTTTCTGAGCTATAATATAACTTTAAACTGATTTAGAATAGGATTTGATTCTCTTTACCGTGAAATTCCACACTTCTATTTAACTATTTAACTGTAGTAATGTTTTTCCAGTATTTGTATGGGTAGTGACACCTACAAGTTTATTTCTAAAATCACTTTTATTATCTGTTTGTATGTTTAATCCCTCAGGAAGGTGATGAAATGCTTTACTGAGCAAAGATAAGTGAATTTAAACATTTAAGAATATCTAAAAGAAATTATATGATGTATACTACAAGTTATTATGCATCAAAATATTACAGACCTTAGTGCTTATTCCTTGACTTTTTGATATTTGCTGTTCATGTAGAATATGAGGCAGAAATGTATGTACCATCTTTATTTTAACTACATGCTAATCCATTTATGATATTTTAACAGATTATTTTCTTTTATTTCTCATTCTTTGTCTTTGTATATCTTCTGGTAACCTATTTTAGAGTTTTATCACTAACAAAAATAAATGTTGCTTGTTTATCAAGATGAAAGGTCAGTTATACTTAAGAACAACAAGAACGTATGTGATATTCAACTAGGTGAGCTTTCTTGTTTTCCATTTTAAGAGAAGTATTGATAAATAAAATTCTGAAGTAGCTGTCTTATTAGTCTGTTTCACTATTCTGTAATGTTTCCTTATCTTGTAACTTGGTATTTTACTTCTTTTTGTGATTCATGGTCTTTTTGGAGTCAAAATATACCACAGTTTTTTGTTTAGTCCAAAAATCTGCTTTTGTAAGCGATGTATGAAGATGCAATAATGTAACTTTCTGTCCACAAAATTTTTATGCCTTGTATAGTTGATCATAAGGAATACAGCATGATACAACTGTTCCAATTTACTTCCTGTGCACGTTTGTTGAGACTGCAGCACATTTTCTTCCTTATTGCCGGTCCTTTATGCATAATAATTTGCTTATAAAGTGACTATCAATTCTCATTGTTAGTTTATTGGTTCCAGGTCCTGTATAGTACACCTCACAAAAAAGTAAAACATGTCTCTAGCTGACAAGTTTAGTGATGTTTTTTCCAGTATTTGTTTGGGCAGTGGCACCTATAAGTTTACTTCTGAAATCTTGCTAAAAGTGTTCAAAGCATGAGCTTTCTGCCTCATAGTCATGTCGAGGTAGATTGTGAGCAACAGTGTCTCAAGGAGACTTGCAGCCTTCATTCAGATCTAACTGAAATACTTAACTGCATTTTCTGAACTATAATATAACTTTAAACTGATTTAGAAAGGGATTTGATTCTCTTTACCGTGAAATTCCACACTTCTATTTAACGACCAAAAATCTTTTAAACAGGAACATGTTCAAACGCATTGCACCTTGCGTGACTTATTTAACAGAAATTTATTTAACAATGATTCTGGCAGAATCTGCTTCATTTCTTTCAGGCCAACGTGCATGAAGGGGTTTCATTGCAGCTAGTGTGACAGAGCAGAGCTGAGCTTCTTTATATGGGTTGCATAGGTAAGGATTATCATCAGGGCTGTGAAAAACGTTGTTCGGCGGGTTTCAGGAACAGCGAACATTTACACATCTCTACATACATTCATATTAGTATCAGTAAGCGCAAATGGTGGTCATATTCGTCAGTCTATATCAAAGTTCCAAAGCTCTTGATTGTTGAAAAGTTATTAATCACAGATGCTAGTACAAACTTGCTATTATATTCAGAATATTGGCTTTACAAAAATTGTTTACCATTCTACATTCAGAGTCCTGCACAGGCGTGTGTTCATATTGAGTCAGCTGTACATTCTACGTCCATGTCACAGTATGCAGGCTACACAGCTTAAAGATTACACAGCAATCGCAACTACGACCTTCCATTCTAAATTTGGAAAACATTACACAATTAGAAATTTAAAGCATAAACGATACACATATGCCGCGGTATACAGTCTGAACAGCAATTGCAGTGAGATGTATTATTACTCTTGAAGAATCAGGTACCTACAGCTCATTTATTACAGAATTATTTGTTAACGTATCAATATAACCGCATAGCGGACTGTTGAAAATTATTGTGAAACTGGTATAGTTCCCGCGATTTTCATGCGAACATATGCACTCCCTTACGACAAAATTTGACGTGAATTGTGTAATTAAAAGCTTATATATGCTTGAGTTCTCATGGTTTATACCTTATAGTTTTAGTTTAAGCAGGCACAAAGTACATCCGGAAACCAGACGTTTTTTTGTGCCAAATGCCGACATTTATCACATAATAACTTCTTAAGACATAAATCAAATTTCTGTATGTAATTGATGCGGTGATCGATGTTTACTACAATACCCTAGATTTTATTCAAGTAAATACAACAATAAATACATCATGGTAGGCATAAATGTGACCGCGAAGAATTAAAGATTACATTAAAAAGGAGTAGTACTAACGGCAATATTTCACGCATCATAACATCTTGATCTGTGAATGAAAAATCTGTATGTAACAGATGCGATGTTCGATTTTTATGCTTACTGTAGAACTTGGAGATTGAGTTCAAGCAGGCCCAATAGTAAATGCATCATAGCAGACAGACGAGTTACAGTACGTATATTTTTTTTCACCTACTTACATTCTTAATTGTTACAACTTACTTGCACGGTGTGTAGTTCTTTAGTGGACACAGGAGCGAGTAACAGAAGATGTTCATGAACAAAGACTTCAGATTTAATCTACATATAATATGAAATAGTAAAAATAATACTTAACTTTGTTGCAGTAGTTGCAGCGTCAGTCGCTAACAGTAGCTTTGAATGTTGAAACATACACAGATACCGCAGATATACAGATCAGTCAGTCTTCAGCACAATAAGTATTCAGTAAATAACAAAACCTGGACACTACGACAGTCTGTAAATGTTATTCAGCTGGCAAACACACAATAAAGGGCTCAGTCGATGAATGTTTGAATCTCAGTACGCTCCAGCTGGAGCTCCAGAGAGGGGACACTTGCATCTCGTCGGAAGCGGCGTAATCCTTCGTGGCAGAGCAACTTGCCGCCGTGGCGACTACAGGAAACGCACCGGTGCAACTGCCGGCACACTTATATGAAAGTGCGACAGACATGATAGCGGCCGAAACCGCAATAATACGTACAACGAAATTCATATCATATATAAAGATGAAGTGGTGCTTGAGGTCTACATGAGAGCGTGTCTATCAAGAGCAACTCGACTTAAAATTTTTCATAAGTGGATGCATATGCTCTCATGAAATGCTTTGGAATTATGCTACGATTTCCACAATATTTTTCAATAATCCGCTATGTGGTTACATTGCCACGTTAATCAACAATTCTTCAACAAACGCGCTTTAGGTAGACCACGAGCACCGCATCACTTGCGGTTATAATTTAGTTTAGTTCATTTCATATGACGCAAAGAATACAATTATGTGAACCTAACCGTATTTCAGGGAGTGATTTTGTACGGTCCATGGCTATGGGCTATATTTGTCTTGCATATAGTTACCTTGATGACTTTTCTCTATCAGGACCTTTGATATGGCTCTGTGTTGATGAATAATGCGAACTATGTTTATTGTAAACTTATTTTTTTTAGAGTGCTTATTATAAGTTTCCATGTAACGGAATATTGTGTTTCACGTAGATTGTACTTTAATAAGTACACTGAATACTTTCAAAACATAGTGCTTTTTAAAACTGCAATTTAAACTGTTACGTAAATTGTCTTAAAAATAATTTGAATGAGATTGGAGAGAAGACGTAATTGCAGGCGGCACATGTATTGAAATTTATTTAATATCAGGCACGACTGCTACAGTCTGGAACCGCGAGACCGCTACGGCCCCAGGTTCGAATCCTACCTCGGGCATGGATGTGTGTGATGTTAGTTAGGTTTAAGTAGTTCTAAGTTCTAGAGGACTGATGACCTCACAAGTTAAGTCCCGTAGTGCTCAGAGCCAATATCAGGCACGACTATGTAAACAACTAAGTTCTTAGTTATCTGTAAACATATTATACTAGCTAAGTCGCCATTGTTGTGTCAAGTGATCAGTGTATGCTGGGACATCAGCACAACATGTTATATGTTTTAATTGTGTGTTATTTTATTTGTGACATGCTGACGTTATCTGTCATTTTTATTACAATTTGGCGCAACATCACTATGTGACTTTCAGTGTTGTTACAAGCATGTACATTTAATAATGTTAGAAGGCACTTTCAAACGTCGTTGAATCAATGTACTTAGTGGTTACAGGAAGTCGTATTATGTTTGAGCCAGTTTCACTTGGGATGCTTTTTTTTTTAACCTTCAGATTTGATGATGACATCGTAAATCTGTTGAAACTGCTTATAGTAATACTCATAAAAGGAATTGGTACCGATCTTGGAATACTTGATTCTTCAAGAACAATATCACTTACAGATCGTCCCCAGCGATTGACGTAATGTCTAACATATACTCGTACAATAAATGGTCTATACCTAGAAGGTTACAAGATGAAGATGTCCTTTATCAGAATTAAGCAATTCTCAATGTGGAATGGTAGTAGGAACGATACGCTCGAGGTACCACATTTCAAAAGTTGCTCAGAACTGAACATTCCTTGCTGCACGAAGTTAATATAGTGCTGTACAGTATTCAGGCTACTTTCTTTGCGGGCATCACTTTCCGCCTCGGAGAATACAGGACCGCACGGAGTTTGTTTAATGACTGGGACCACTGGAGTTTGAACAGAATTGTCTCTATCACATAATTTGGCATACACTATCCAATAACATTCACGTTTGACAACATACGTGTGGGCATAATGCGGTTGCAAAGCCGGGAAGAAGTCGTGTTAACCTTGTTAATTATAGACGAACAGACTGGCATCAGTCATAATTGTCAAAACATTTGGGAAGGTTTAAGATATGAAGATAATATATATATTAAACATTGGTGTACTGAAATTGGAAGACATGTTGAGAAAGAACTCTCATAAAGTGTAGTTCGTTCATGAACGACACCTTACACAAAATTCTCGAGCGGCTGAATCGTGAACTTTGCTTACCAAGTGAATTTAATGAAAGAGGTAAAGAAAGTTCTTCAGCACCAACAGGGTACTAAACTCATGTACTTTTTTAATAATGTCATCACAGTTGACGACCTAAATGGCCATGCCAAGGGAAAAAGAGCAGCTCGTTTTGTCCCTGACTGAACATGCTTGAAAGCTGTAAGATACTGCGAAATAGTGACACCCGTGGCACTAAAATAGAAACATTTATCAAATAATACTTTACAGTGCAATGTTACAGGTGACTTATGCCAGTTTACTATCTGATTGCTGTAATGAGAAATTATACTGGGGATCAGAGTCCAGTTATTATTATAAATGAATTATTGCTAACAGTTCTATGCTAAGCCATTTTAACGACTCCCAACTACGCATTATTAATAATACAAAAGTTACCCCAGAATATTGACTCAGTTCAGTGATTTAAACTCCGTCCGAACAGACCTCGGATGGCCCAACGTCACCGACTGACCGCCGTGTCATCCTCAGCCGACAGGCATCACTGGTTGCGAATATGGAGGGGCATGAGGTCACCACACCACTCTCCCGGCCGTCGTCAGTTTTCGTGACCGAGGCTGCTACTTCTCAGTCAAGTAGCTCCTCAGCTCCTCAATTTACCTCAGAAGGACTGAGTACACCTCACTTGCCAACAGCGCTCGGCATCCCGCATGGTCACCCATCCAAGTCCTGGCCAAGCCCGACAGCTCTTAACTTCTATGATCTGATGGGAACCGGTATTATCATGCCCAAGCCCGTTGGCTTAGTGTTTCAACTGACAACAAAATTTAACAAGACTGACCTTAAATTCTTTGAAGTTGTTTTTTCTTTTTAAGTGAAAGGACAGCAGCCATTTGGTTTGGCACTGTTACATCTCTGTTGCAAAGTGTAGAATGTGGCTACATCCGTCCAGCATCTCGAACGAAAGTACGTTTTTCATTCGTTCTCCAGCGTATTGTGTTATATCGGCAGACAGCCAGGATAATGTTGAGATTTCGATAGTAGCCGTCAACTTTATCTAGCCGTAGCGCGGAGAATTTTCTGAGACGTATGAAGCCCATGGAGCCTCAGTCACTATCCAGTACAGTCCTCCTACAAAGAAAAAGATTTTAATTCAAATTAAAAACACATTTCCGATCGCAGTTTCGTGTTGCTTAGGTAATAATGAGTACACTGATAGTGGCCACGGGCCTGTGAATCAAGTTACGCATTAAAATTGAAGCGGGAGCGTGTGGGTGTCGCCTCTTACATGTCATTCGTGCAGTGAGCCGACTTTGCTGTCATATCCACGCACTTTGTTCCGGATGTACGCTGTGGTGACGGTGTGGTAACGATAACTGATAAGTAGACTTGCCGAAAATGTACTTATTCTGCCAAATAAGTAAATGAACAAATGACAAAAATGAAATCAGTTCGCAATGTCCATTAACCGGCGATTGCGATAATTGTCTTTGCATAACAGTTCCACTCGGCCACCGATACCGGATGATGTACACTCCTCGGTGACGAGCACGTCTTCCTATCGCGTGAGAGCGGGAGAACAGTGGACAAGTGTCCAGAACGAAACGAACGTTTTTCTCGCTATCACAGAGCGCCGTGTGTTTTGCGGACGCGACTAAGCGAAAGCGGAAATGGACGGGAAGCGCTAAACAGACTTCGTACGCGTCTGCGGAGAGCTCGCGTCAACCTCGATCCATGTGGTCCGCGGGTTGAAGTTATAGACTTTCGAAATACGCGTCTGGCCTGCACGGCGGCTCAGTTCGCACTGCCGTTGCTTTTTTGCTGACGCGCGCCCGTGCGCGCCACACATTGCCACAGTTTTGCCTATCGTTATGTACGCACGCCAGCGGACATCTGACGCAGGTAACGTGGTCCGGCCACGAGCGGCTCACATCCGCTCACGCATTTTTGCGGCACAGCTGCAACAAAAATCAATTTTCCCCACCAACTCAAACCGCCGACGGGTCGCCTGAGTAGAGGACTATCGAATTGTGGGATAGAGCAGTTTTCATAGTCAGCAATCAAATAATTCAGATAATCCACAAGATGGCAGGAGTCTGGTTCCATTAACTTCAAATTGCAGCGACGCCAGTGAGTTAGGATACTAGTGCCGGCCGCGTTCGAAGACCTGGTGTCACCACAGGGTCACCAAACCCAGCGCCAGGAGCACGAGCTGACGCTCCAGCCGAAAGGAGCTGGAACCATTTGCATTGCCACCTCCAGTCAAGTTGGCGTCTCACTGCCGTGCTGCATACGAGGTTGCGGAACACCAGGGAGGCGTTCTTCCGGCTCCATTTCGTTACTGTTCTTGGTCGGGTTCCCTTTGTTGTTAGCAATGGTGAAGAAGTTGGCGCCATTTTATTGTACATGTGTTGGCTTCCATCGCTTTGGAAGTAATCATGTATACATTCAATCAGCTTCAGTCAAGATGTTTCGCGGTAGAACGCTCTTGGAAACTGCGCCACAACTAAGATGCAAAATATGCTATTTGCACCGCATGCAAACGGCATTAAGGTGCTAAGCATTGCCGTGTTGCTCCTGTCTATGTATTCGTATTATGTAACTCATCATGGCTAACTAGTTGCTTTCGTGATTATCAACTGCTGAAATTCATCTCAGTTTTTATGATTATCACTCTCATCCGACGAGTTATTTTCCTTTCTCTTTTAATTTCTATTGTTTTTCGCGTGTGTTTATATTGTCCTACAGCAAGACTGCAGCTTGTCTTATAGCCCGTAACTGAGGGTTCGCTAAATTCCATTCTTTGTTATAACACTATCTCGCATTTACGTGTTTTTGACACGAATAATATCTTTGATAATTTACTGTCTGTTACTGGTCTGTAGTTTCCTCCCTTTCCCCTTCAATAATTCAGTGATTTATGCAAGCAATAAAATCTCGTGCTGTTGATGTTAAAGACTGATTAATACCTCCACGGCGCAGCGAACAGAAGATTAGCTGGTGAGATCGTTTTTACCTTCCAATAGCGAAATAGCGACAGGCAGTATACCTCATTTCCATCCCGTAAACGGAGAGCCCCAAGCCAAATCAAACGCCAGGATGTACACAAAGACATATTGAACATGTCGACTATAACACCATGTTCTTAGTATTGTTACGAAACAAAATTAAACAGTAAGTACTGATTACGGAGAATTTACTGCATCACGCAAATAAATATTCCAAATCACATCTACGATTCTCAATAAGAGATTAAAAAGATAAACATTCATTGCAATGAAAACGAAACGGGTAATGTAAAAGACGTTCTACAGCTGTAATGGATACCAAGACACACAGAACAAAAAAAACTGCAGCCAGTATCGTAAAATATACATCGTCCATTTACCTCAAGAGGAAGTCAACGAAAATCTGTCACTGAAGAAAGCTACAAAAAGAAATTAAATTCAAAACAGGCAGAAAGCGTAAATTCACATCAGCATTTACCGTCACGTCTCGTCAAAGCAGGCGTCTAGTATTGCAGATTTCTTCTGACCCGGCAGCACAAGACCCGTTACTTGGACGTTGCATCGCTTCGGTTCAGACAGACACGCCCACCTTCTCTGACAACGGCACACTGAGTCCGCTCGTTACTACGCAACTTCTATGCTGGGCGGTTGTTATTTAACAATATCAGCCAGCGCATTCAAGTTATTCATACCTACAGTTGCCTAGCAATGGCCGTTGTGTAGGCATCACCACTGAAGTTTAAGGCGCTAATCATCTTGCACTGCAGAAATGTCGGAATGTTCATCGTTCGCCAGCACACTACACTAGCCGGCCACTACAGTGTGTGGTTTTGCCTCAGCAAGTATCACTAAGGGTTTAATGGCACGACGTTGGTGTCAAGAGGAATTGGTAATAAAGTGACGAGATTCTAATGGTTGCTGTGACATCACTTCTTGGTGAGTATTCTCAATTTAATTTTCTTATAGCGACATTTCATTTTCGTTGTTATAGAGAGTTACTAATTTTTTAATTTGTGCAGTATATGATAAAGTACCTCCAGTTCTATTTGGGTAGGAAACCTAATACCTGGCTAGTTTACTTGGCTTTCTTATTTGCGATGAATAGGTTTCCAACACGTTTCTATTAGGACGCTTTCTTGTCTGTTTGTTTGGTATAAATATTGTAGTTGATTTTAAAGTAACTTCCATATGAGCTAGAGACTTGAAACATTTAACATGGCTCAGAACTGGATGACAATTCAACATTAATTCGCTTTCTTCTCTGGTGGGTGGCAGAGGATACTTTGTTTACTTTGCCTACAACTAACATTTCCCGATAAGCTAAAGATTTGAAACTGTCAACATAGCTAGGGGCTAGATGACTCCTACTGTGATGTAAAATATTCATCACTAGACCCATTTCTTTCCAAATAATTGGTTCTCAGGTGCACTGATTACTATAACTTTAGGTGAATCACGCTGAAAACACTTCAAACTATTAATCCAGTATTATTGAAACAGTGAGATGACAATGTAAAAACATACAAAGATAAGAAACTAATAAATTTCAGTAAAGTTACAAGATAACGAGAAAATAAAAAATAAAAACACCGAACAGACTACCGAACGTTTAGAGCGAACTGAAGCAACTGAAAACCATAGCAGTCAAGTGGTGTAACTGACAAACACATCACTTCACCTGTCAACACATAAACGTCTTTGCTTCCAGCAAAAAAATGCGTGGTGCTAACTATACAGTTGCTCCGCTACTTACGACTTATATCAGTTTAGTGGTTTTCAAACTTGTTGGGTCCACGGCTCTCTTGTATTTAACAAAAACATCCACGGCTCCTTTCGCACGTGACATCCAGTTGGAAGGGGGATACATAAATTTAAATTTCGAAAAAATGAATAAGAGTAGTTATTTATTTATTACTGTTTTAATAACACACTTTAATCAGCTGTCAGTGTTATTACGTCCTACTCTCGCAACGAAATCAGTGGGACGGGTGAGCTTGCTTCTTCATATTCATACTCGGCTCAAAATTGGGAACTGCGACTCGTATCTCACTGTCCATATTCATTCGTGATCTGTATTTCATGTTGATGTGAAACACCTGCTTCACGTAAGTAGAATGTTACAAAAGGTATCAAAACTCGCAGAGTGATGACGACGAAATGAACTTCGATTTCAATGTGGAGTCTGAAGAAAGGTCAATCAATTTCTCTTGTTCTTCAGAGGTAACTGTTGATGGAAGTTCTGTATTGAGCGGCTCTTTGATCCAGCTGTGTTGATTAACTTCTTCTGGAAAGTACTGCAAACAGTGGTTACTGAGTTCGCTTAAACGATCCACAGACACAGACTTCAAATGTCTTCCAAAAGTGTTTGAAGAGCAGGGAGAATGTAACGTCTGCCTTTATCAGCCAACTTTTTCTACCAAAATAGTGGTTTCTAAAAACTGAAATTATGTCTTAACAGTTGCAGGATGTTTTTCTCGTTACTTGAATTACAATGAACTGAGTTTTCGCGACGTCACAAAAATATACCAACATCGAACAAAGTCACTGTCTACGAATTTCTCGGAACGCAAATATTTACACCGAATAAGGTAAAAGAAATGTTTGTTTCTGAGATCATAAACACATTTTGGAAACTAGTGGCGTGTTTGTTAATTTGGGACCCTTAACTGATATGCAAGTTAGGGCGCAGAATCACACCCAAGTAGGTTTATATTGAATCTGCACAGGGTGTGTAACACGATCATATAATGGCCCGGATATAATTTCTATGTGCGATGGCTAGCCTCTCATATAATTCATTCCTCAAATTAATTCATCAAATTAATTCATCAAAGTTACTTGAATTACAATGAACTGAGTTTTCGCAACGTCACAAAAATATACCAACATCAAAACAAAGTCAATTTCTGCGAATTTATCGGAACGCAAATATTTACACCGAATAAGGTAAAAGAAATGTTTGTTTCTGAGATCATAAACACTTTTTGGAAACTAGTGGCGTGTTTGTTATCTTGGGATCCTTAACTGATATGCAAGTTAGGGCGCAGAATCACACCCAAGTAGGTTTATATTGAATCTGCACAAGGTGTGTAACACGATCATATAATGGCCCGGATATAATTCCTATGTGCGATGGCTAGACTCTCATATAATTCATTCCTCAAATTAATTCATCAAAGTTCCCCTCCAAAAATGATGATGGGAAAGAATTTTGGTGAGTGTGACTGTTTAACAGACAAATGCCGTCCTAAAAATTTACAATTACATTTTTTTTAATGGAGCACAAAATTTATCATGAATTTGTACAAGGAACAATCAAAAATCTATTACAAACGTCACTGCACGAAATATAGTGTACTTGTCAACTAAAAGAAGTGGGAGCAAAGAGAACAGGTGAAATGTATAAATATCGATTAACAAGTGGGTAATCGAATGCAGCACCATGACATCACCTAAGGAGGCAAAGTGATTATCTGGATACCATCGCTGGGAAAGCGCAAATCGAATGTTGACAATGTAGGAAAGGACATGAAAGGAAAGGACAGATTCCTATTTACCGTAAAGATGACACGTTAATTTGCAGACAGGCACAATTAAAAGACGTTTACACATAATAACTCTGGCCGGAGGTGCCGGAGTTGACAGTTATGTGAGAGTGAGGTGTGCTTGCTTATGTGAATGAATGTTGTGTATTTCTCTTCTTCTGACGAAGGTTGTGACTGAAAGCTTACCTGTAAGTGTACTTTAATTATGCCTGTCTACAACTTAACGTGTCATCTTTAAGCAGTAATCTATCTTTTCCTACATAGCTGATATTCCTACCTGGAGTTTCCACTGTTTCAAATCGAATTTTGGGCGACTGAAAAATCAACTGAAACCCTACAGGCCGGAGCTACGTACATTACCGGCAGTACGACGCAAGGCGGCGTGCTGATGACGGCTGATACTCGTGGTCGGCTGTGCTGAATGGAGCTGGGGCTCCACCTTGCACACCTATCGAAGTGCAAACGCACAAGTGAAGCTGCGAACGAAACTATTCTGCAGCCCGGACAACATGTACGCGACCACTTCCTGCAGCGTCCAGGAACCGACTACTCATAATATCTTCCGCCCTGCACCCTGTGACAGGTGCTCCGCTGTGCCAGGAATCGGCCAGTCGTCGCCAATAAACAAAGCTTTCATCATTTATGGCCTTACAATAAATTCGTCTACACTCCCATTATAGTACTCCGTCAACTTAGGTGGAAATACCATCCCTTCCAACCAAATTCTGACGATGACTGCTAACGTGTATTGGTATAATAATCCAGCAGCCTATCATAGTCTTCGCTAGGACTGTAACACCCTAGCTTAGACACTACATACCTTTTGTTGATTAATTTTGCTTTCTGTTTTGTTCAACTTTCCATTGTTGAGCTTCTGTAAATGTTGTTTGATTCAATCGATAACACAAAATTGTACACTACTTTCTTTGTAAAAACTTTAATGTCATGGTCTGATTCTATGCAATATAGTGTATCTGTCATTTAAATTCTTTGTCTCATTTGGAGGGAAAAAAATTTACTGTATATAATTGTAATTTCTGTGTGAATAATTTTTTGTAGAAATGTCAGTATATGCAAATGTTCTGTTTTATTTAATATGTTTGGTTGCTATTATGTAAACTGCTGACCTTCACTTAGGGTTCTGAGTTATTTTGTATGTAAAAGGTGGTGTGGTTCCCCTCGGGAACGGAACTGTGTAGCACGCGCAAAATATGGTGGGCATGGATAGGAAGGTGGAACCAAGAGTCAGTTGGGGACGAGCTGCTCATGTAAAAGTTGTGTATTGTGCTGATTCCGAGAAAGGCTTTTCCTGACGCTTTCCAATGCCTCGGATGGATGGATAAAGAGCTGGAACTATTCTGGATTTGGTATCTATCATCGCCACCACGAAATGACAGAGTCCAGCAATTCTACCTGCAAATCCACCTACCAACATGCACTCGCCATCACAACGCGCAATCACTGTAATGGAACAGAAGAACTGTAGTAATGTACAGTGAAGGAGCAGCTCATTGGATGTTTTAGTGTGCTCAAATAAAAGGTAATTTATAATTGAATTCATGTACCTACCTTGATTTTTTCCTTATCACAACACCTCTCAGATTCCTCTCCATTTGAACTATGATTACCGAGTGTCCTTGTTGTGGAAAAACTAAAAGCCTCAAAACCAAACAGTTAATTAAATAATGTTGTTAGATCTTTGGTAAGAAGGGAGTATTCAGATTTACTGTGAATTTGGTAAAATTGTGGGAGGTAGTAAATGTAACTATGTGAAAGCCTCCCAGTAACTGAAATAGTCTAATTTAAAGTTTTGTGGACTTTCAAAGTTACCTATTTAATCATTGACTTGAAAGTAAAAGACTGTGGTAATAAAAACAAGCAATAAACCATCTTGAGGTTAGTCCCAAAAGTAAATATTACTAAAGTTTGGCTTGAAATGTTTTTCTTAGTAAACAATTTGCTGTTACTTTTAAACTTTAAAAGTTCTTAAAACTGATGTTTATAAAGGTTTGCTTAGTTAATTGTTGTAAATTTTAAAAGGTGACTCAGTTTTTTGTTTTACAAATTTGTCAATATTGTGTCTCACTGCAGTAAAAGTCGTGAACTGCATTTGTAGAAAGTTATATACTCATGTTTGCCAAGTGCTTGTCTTCTGTGTATTGGAAGTACATATTAATAATGGCGTAATAGGGTCCACAGTATTTCTATTGTGCTTATGCTAGGTAACAAGTAACGGAAATACCATTATCTATGATAACAGTAGTTTCTTTTATTCAAAGGTCAGTGAGAAATAGTTTGCTAGTGAATTTTTTTCTCATGTCAGATAGTAAATTAATTGGTAAAAGAAATACTGAACCTATGTCCATTTTATGATTCAACAGTGAATATTGATAGTAATATTATTGAGACCATTCAGTTTGACCAAGCCTTGAAGGCAAAAGTGTATGTCATTTTCTGTTACCATTATGCAAATAGCCATGTTCTCCTATAACTGTTAGCACTTACTTTAATGTCAACAACTGATAGTGACAGAGTTCATTGCACTCTCATGTGATAAAGTATAGACTGTGTCTGTCCATTAAAGTTACTCATATCTATTTTCTTGAACAATAATGTTACTCATCCTTATGCCTAATTAGGTTGGCGACCGTTTTTATTATCATTTGGACACTGTGGATAGGCAAAATATTGTTTGTTACTGTTTAAATATTTACGTAATTCAGACTTTCACTTCCGATAAGACACCTCCGTTAGATAAATCGCGGTCAACACAACAAAGTTCCTTTCAGAGGGTAACACTGCTCTGTTGTCTTATACCATAATTGCTTTAACAAGATAGTTGCATTTTACGACGTGCTTCCAACTTTAAGGTTATGGTATAGCAGTAGCAGGCGGTAGTGTTATAGGACTTTGCGTGGGAAGCTTTTTGGCGACAGGTGCCAACAGAATATGATAACTGGGATGCTACGTGTGGCGCCATTCGGTCGGCTATCACGTGGAGCTCAGCTACCATTTCCCAGAAACCTTCCAGCCAATAGCACAGCTGTGACTCCGAGCTGGCGCTTCCCTGCCCAAAAAATGAGACTTTCGTGAGAAAACTGCCTCCAACTACTGTAAAAACAGCGAGCTTTCATCCCTCTGGCCCCAGGGATCCAACATCAAAAGAGAAAGCTATAAACAACGGGTCGAGACACTGTTCGTAATTTCCAATGACTGGATGTCATCCCACCTTCTGCTATTGTGAGTCATTGGCCTCCTCACAGCCCAGAAGTCCCCAGAAGTCTCCTACATGAAATGAACAAAATTACGATACGCATGCATCGTACTCCCGATAATGCCCATGCCGATACATAGCATCCGACTACCTGCTTTGCATAACAGCGTAATGCCGTAGAGAAATGAGATTAATTTCAATGTAAGCCATTAGAGCGAGGGAAAAATGGCTGTCTGTACGTCTTCGCATGAGCCCTAATTTCTCGTATCTTACCTTCGTGGTCCTTACGCGGATGTATGTTGACGGGAGCAGAATCGTTCGGTAGTCGGCTTCAAATGCCAGTTCTCTAAATTTTCTCAACACTGTTTCCTGAAAAGAACACTACATTCCCTCCAGAGATTCCCATTTGTGTTCCCGAAGCATCTAAGTAACACTAAAGTTTTGTTCGAACCCACTGGTAACAAATATAGCAACCCTCCTCTCAACTGCTTCGATGTCTTTCTTCATTCCAACCTGTTATGGATCCCAAACACTCGAGCAGTACTCAAGAATAGGTCGCACTAGCGTCCAATATGCGTTGTCCTTTACAGGTGAACCACCCTTTCCTAAAATTCTCCCGATAACCCGAAGTCGACCATTTGCCTTCCTAGCACAGTTTTCGATGTCCTTCTTCATTCCAACCTGTTATGGATCCCAAACACTCGAGCAGTACTCAAGAATAGGTCGCACTAGCGTCCAATATGCGTTGTCCTTTACAGGTGAACCACCCTTTCCTAAAATTCTCCCGATAACCCGAAGTCGACCATTTGCCTTCCTACCACAGTTTTCGATGTCCTTCTTCATTCCAACCTGTTATAGATCCCAAACACTCGAGCAATACTCAAGAATAGGTCGCACTAGCGTCCAATATGCGTTGTCCTTTACAGGTGAACCACCCTTTCCTAAAATTCTCCCAAGAACCCGAAGTCGACCATTTGCCTTCCTACCACAGTTTTCGATGTCCTTCTTCATTCCAACCTGTTATGGATCCCAAACACTCGAGCAGTACTCAAGAATAGGTCGCACTAGCGTCCAATATGCGTTGTCCTTTACAGGTGAACCACCCTTTCCTAAAATTCTCCCAATAACCCGAAGTCGACCATTTGCCTTCCTACCACAGTTTTCGATGTCCTTCTTCATTCCAACCTGTTATGGATCCCAAACACTCGAGCAGTACTCAAGAATAGGTCGCACTAGCGTCCAATATGCGTTGTCCTTTACAGGTGAACCACCCTTTCCTAAAATTCTCCCGATAACCCGAAGTCGACCATTTGCCTTCCTAGCACAGTTTTCGATGTCCTTCTTCATTCCAACCTGTTATGGATCCCAAACACTCGAGCAGTACTCAAGAATAGGTCGCACTAGCGTCCAATATGCGTTGTCCTTTACAGGTGAACCACCCTTTCCTAAAATTCTCCCGATAACCCGAAGTCGACCATTTGCCTTCCTACCACAGTTTTCGATGTCCTTCTTCATTCCAACCTGTTATAGATCCCAAACACTCGAGCAATACTCAAGAATAGGTCGCACTAGCGTCCAATATGCGTTGTCCTTTACAGGTGAACCACCCTTTCCTAAAATTCTCCCAAGAACCCGAAGTCGACCATTTGCCTTCCTACCACAGTTTTCGATGTCCTTCTTCATTCCAACCTGTTATGGATCCCAAACACTCGAGCAGTACTCAAGAATAGGTCGCACTAGCGTCCAATATGCGTTGTCCTTTACAGGTGAACCACCCTTTCCTAAAATTCTCCCAATAACCCGAAGTCGACCATTTGCCTTCCTACCACAGTTTTCGATGTCCTTCTTCATTCCAACCTGTTATGGATCCCAAACACTCGAGCAGTACTCAAGAATAGGTCGCACTAGCGTCCAATATGCGTTGTCCTTTACAGGTGAACCACCCTTTCCTAAAATTCTCCCAATAACCCGAAGTCGACCATTTGCCTTCCTACCACAGTTTTCGATGTCCTTCTTCATTCCAACCTGTTATGGATCCCAAACACTCGAGCAGTACTCAAGAATAGGTCGCACTAGCGTCCAATATGCGTTGTCCTTTACAGGTGAACCACCCTTTCCTAAAATTCTCCCGATAACCCGAAGTCGACCATTTGCCTTCCTACCACAGTTTTCGATGTCCTTCTTCATTCCAACCTGTTATAGATCCCAAACACTCGAGCAATACTCAAGAATAGGTCGCACTAGCGTCCAATATGCGTTGTCCTTTACAGGTGAACCACCCTTTCCTAAAATTCTCCCAATAACCCGAAGTCGACCATTTGCCTTCCTACCACAGTTTTCGATGTCCTTCTTCATTCCAACCTGTTATGGATCCCAAACACTCGAGCAGTACTCAATAATAGGTCGCACTAGCGTCCAATATGCGTTTAGGGCTAGCTGCAATTGTAAGTCGTCTTGGACATTTCTAAGGTCACTCAACTTCGACACCTCACCATACATCATGGCATCATCAGAAACTACCGCACACTGCTGCCCACTCTGTCCGCCAAATCATTAAATCATTTATGTATATAAACAACAACAGCAGTCCTATCACACTTCCCTAGGGCACTCCTGATGATATCCTTGTCTCTGGTGAACACTCGCCTTTGAGGACAACATACTGGGTTCTATTCTTTAAGAAGTCTTCGAGACACTCACATATCTGTGAAATTATTCCATATGCTCGTACCTTCATTAACAGCCTGCAATAGGGCACCGTGTCAAATGCTTTCCGGAAATCTAGAGGTACGGAATCTACCTGCTGCCTTTCATCCACAATTCTCAATACATCAAGTGAGAAAAGGGCAAGCTGAGTTTCGTACGAGCGATGCTTTATAACATTGTGCTGATTCCTGGACATAAGCTGCTTAGTCTCATTATACGCGAAATGAGAATGTGTACAAAGATTCTGCAGCAAACAGAAGTCACAGATATTGGCCTGTAATTTTGCGGGTACGTTCTTTTACTGGAGTCACCAGCGCTTTTTTCCATTCGCTTGGTACTTTGTGGAGTATGTCCGATGATCAAACGACAGTATGTTTATTCGGTTCTCCTGCGTGAACGATTTCTTGAACAGTGATTGCATTCGCATAAGACATACAGCGGCAATTCAAGGCCTCATGGTGTGAGGTGCTATTGGGTACAACCACAAATCACAGGTGCATGTCCAGGGCACTGTCACCAATGTCACTTACCCGAATGGCACCCTGCGCACCTTAGCCGTACCCTTTCTGCACAACACGCTAGACGCCATTTTTCAACAAGACAATGCACGACCACATGATGTTGCATGAACACATGCGTTGTTGGTGTCACAAGATGACAGGCTTTTGCGCTGGCCCGCCTGATCATCAGACTTGCTGCCAATCGAAAATGTGTGGGACATGGTGAAACGATGGGTGCAGCGGTGTGACCCAATGTCAACCACCACACATTAACTATGGAACATGGTGAATGGAGCATGGACGGCTATACCACAGGATTCCATTCGCACCTTACGCGCGTCGATGCCATCACACATGGAGAAATTTATCAGGGTCCTTGGCGGACCTTGTGTCTAGTAAATAACAGGACACATGCTGAACCGGCGTGACTGAAATGCTAATCATTTCTGCAGAACATATTAATGTACTTGTCCTGTGAATACGATCGTCCTATCTCTAGTCATTCAAGGTGTTCTATTTTTTCTGAACATGAGTGTATTATGTATCTGATTCTGTGGATACAACATGCAAAGTACGTCCCCCCACTTATTGCTGAATGGAAATACGCAGAAGACACTATTTCCTTGACTGTTAAACCACATGTACCTGTAATCAAGCATACTGCAAGTGAGTTATGGTTGTGATTTATCTGTAGTACCGAAAACTTAAAATGTTTTTCTCTCCGTATTTCATTATCTGGGTATACAACTTTTATAGCTTGTGGAATTCTATGAGAGGTAATGAACTGTATACACTGAGTACTCTCAAAATTTAATATGACACCATTTCCTTTGAACCTTCTCTCGATGTTTTCACATATTTCACTATCTGCCTTTCAGTAAGAGCACTGGTGCCAAATTTTGATTCCTAAACTTGTACTATTTGTAGAAACGACAAAATTTACACTTTCCAACAATTGACGTGGGAGATTACAAGGGTTGGAATTTAAACAGTGGCAACTATTTATTCAGACCGATACAAAAGAGTTTCATGTTTGCACCCGTTAGTGTCCTTCAAACAAGGCACCAGCGTTGCGTAGAACCCATTGCCAGCGATGTGGAAGGCGTAGTACACCGTTAGCATCTGTTGATGGTTCGAATGCAGCGGTCTAAAGTTATAGTGATTCTCGTGTACGACTGTTACGGTGTTATCCTAACGCATTGCGTTTCTCCACGGCAGACCGTCAATGCACAGTATTACTGTTCGTTTTTGGAGCATCACCTGCGAACAGCTTTGCGAAAGAAGAGGCGACACTTTCTGCGCAACCCACCCATTATTTTGCAGGACAATGCTCGGGCGCATACAGCGCAAGCTGTGGCTAATCTGTTCGGTCGATGGGACTGGGAAGTACTGTACCATCCACCATACTCCCCGGACTTAAGTCCTTGTGACTTTCATTTGATACCGAAGATGTAGAAACCACTTTGTGGCATTCGCTTCAGAACTGTTCCAGAGGTTCGACAGGCAGTAGACCGCTCCTTTCGCACCATCAACAGAACAGGCTCTGCTAACGGTATACCACGCTTTCCACATCGCTGGCAACGGGTTCTATACAACACTGGTGACTACTTTGAAGGACAGTAAACATGTAACTCTTTTCTATCGGTTTTGAATAAATAGTTGCCACTAATTAAGTTCCAACCCTCGTATTTATGTGTGTCATAGACAGCAGAGGAGCCATTATAAATGACTGTTTTTACAACCACAATCTGAGAGTTTAAACGTAAAAACAAATAGGAAATGGTCTTGTAAATAACCAAATTGTACTAAATGTCAAATTACTTTTTGATGTAATGTATGTATGAAAATGTTATTATTAACATCGGATGTGATAGGCCCCTGTTTGGTCGTGTAAAGCTTTATGATTCAGTTTTCTGAGGTTCCATCCAATTCTCATTTTTTCTTCCCGAATTCTCTTTATTTCTTCAGCCCATTTTGTTCATGCTTTTCTCACAATATCGTCCCAGCATTTCCCAGATGTCAATTTTCTAACTGTACGAAATTCTGTCTAGGACTTCCATGAAATTTATATGGACTCTTTGTAGTTGTATTTCGATTCGTTGAATCCAGAGTATAGTTTCCAGCTGAATAATTCCCAAGCCTGTTTTTTATTAATTGATTGATTGATTGGATTTAATTTTAATTCTTAACTTCGCCAGTTTTGTAGTGATGGATACACCTCTCGCCATATCAAATGGATTTGATGGAGCTATTGTGCTTCCAATCAAGTGTAGGCAGTGCCTCTATATTAGTAAATCTCACTCTTGCAACGTCTTCTCGAGTCGGCAAGAAAACATGTCTAATCAGGGAATGAATTTCGTTGAAGAAGATTTAAAACAACGTCGGCAAGAAAACATGTCTAATCAGAGAATGAATTTCGTTGAAGAAGATTTAAAACAACATTTCTTAAGCAGGGACAGCTCATTAATCACAGGAAGTAGAAAGGAGCGGAAGACTGCTTGCATGCGAAAAGACTAGTGAAACGTACTCCTTGAAAAGGACATCTATCAAAATGGGATATTGTCCCCTCGAAATTCAGCTGTCATTTAATAAGCCAGATTCACCTTAACTTTATGCTTCCTAGCACAGTTTGATTTCTTAATAAATTCTATGGACACTATTCTGTCAGCAAAGGATTGTATCATCGAACAAACTGTACATGGCTGCTTTCGTGAATACATTAAAATCGAGCAGTTGCTACAGCAGTGGAGCGAAAACAATTTAAGTTCACAAACGATTCCTACGAATCGCGTGCGGCTGACGTCAGACCTGGCTTGAGGCCATTCATTCTGCTCAAGAAAATATGTTGAGCACAATCAAGAAATCCTAAGAACGGTGACTAAAGAAAACAAAATCTAGTCGCCATTCCAAAAACTAAGTTGAAAACACAAAAATTTACACTTGCGAATAATTGAATTTAATTACTGCGTGGATTACCAACATTATGAAACGGAAACAACTAACCGCACTGCCAGACAAAATATTTTATCTTAAGTGCCCTCGGGAGCAGCACGTGTTACTCACCACATCATGAGACCCTAACTTGCTGTTATCGCCTGCTTTCTGAAACGTCTCAGACACTCTGCTCTTGTGCAAACCCTCAGAGTGGGGTTGGCTGCCACCCAGTCATCACAACAAACTATCCCCAGTGCCAAACACTTAGTCCAAGTGGGTCCGAGCAAAATCTCCCAGTGTCTTTTATTCAGTCTCGCACGAGTTTACCAAACAAAATTTCGAAAGACAGTTCAGTGGAAAATTCCACAGTCCGTAGGTTCTTCTGACTGACTAACCGCAAGACGTTCGAGCAATCACAGACTAGAGTAATAAAGCAATCGAAAGTCGAAATAGATATAAAGCTAAAAATAATCAAATTTACCGGGCGAGAAACGAGAAACGTAGATTAACAGTATTTATTTTAGAACTGGAGTTATATCGGAGCAAATTATTCAACAAGTCCAAGATCACATAAAATGAAAATATGAGAACATAGACGAAATGAACAATTATTTAAGAAGGTATTTAAGCAAAAAGCGATGGATGTTGCAAGTATGACCGAGTAAAAAGAACAGAAAACGCAAGAATTAAAGAGAAGACTTACTTGTAGTAGACTGTGACATTCAGATGTTAGAATTACATGCAGCAACCAAAACCATTTGAAAATACCTCGAGAAGAGATGAGATGATAGAATAAAAAATTGATGAAGGAAACAACTGAAAACAAGAAGATATGAAGAAAATCAGACAGAAAATCATGTTGGGAAGACTGTAGACTTCATCAATTAAAATAACAAATGGAACTGTCACTAATAATAGAGCGAAAGTCTGTCCATGCATCCCAAGACAGCTATTAATGAGATGAATAAGAAATACAAACAGCTCACATTGAAAAAAATAACATTCTAGAAGGATTTGCAGGTGAGATGTACAAATCCATTCGAGTTAAGAAGAGTGCAACTTCCTTAGCAGCTCTTGAGAAAGTTTTCATGTTGCTCAGTTGGGGAAAAGAAAGTAAGAAAACCTGTGAACCACCTGCGATTTGTTGACGACATTGTACAATTTGCCTTTCGGGCACATTAACTAATTGAAAAATACGCAGGTATAAGTAGGCCTGAAAATAATTTACACTAAGACTAAAATAATGTAAAAAGAAATCATCAGAAAGAAAATGGTATGAATTAAATATCGTCATAGAGTTAGCTGGTTACTTTTTGTATCTAGGGGATATGAAGACAACAACTAGATGGGCATCAAAATAAATAAACAAAAGAGTGAAATAATCTGAAATCATTTTGCTAAAGTAAACAGATATTTCGAAATTAACCTTTCGATGTGTCTGAAACGTTGAGTTCACAAATAACAGGTTTGACTCATGTTAGTGAGACATCAGTAAACGCCCTCATCATCGATTCTTTATAGAATCGAAGTGCCATGTATAAAACGTCATATCTCTAGAACTATTGTCGTACAGTGTACAGTGATATAATTTTGCACTTACTTTCCATGTCATATGCGCATATTTCCTGCAAAACATGTTGCGAATAGATTTAGCAGAATGGAAGTAATGAATTGAAAACTCATGCCTGATGCTGAAGTTTACTGCAAGGACACCAAAAATGAACTTATTTTGCTTCCATTGTTTTGTGGAAAGAGGAAGGGAGAGAGGCTGTCAACGAGAAAAAGTTGCGAAAAGGTTTGAATTATACGTAAAGTTTGTTGGAAGTCGCTAAGAGCTCCTACTCTCAAATTCTGAATAACTGTAATACTTGACGTATTGTGTAAAACCTACAACGTAACCTTATATCTTTTAATGAGTAGATTATAACAACGTCTGAACGTTTTCTGTTCGGTCAATAATTAAATGAAGTACTGAAAATCAAATTTTTGTTGCTCTCGAAAGCCTAGGCAACCTGCAGCTGGGACTATATATCTATCGTTCATCGCGCGTCGTTGAGTGTTTTAGCCTTTTAGTAATACAGACAGACTTATAATGCGATAACTGTACAAAAACTGAGGGTTGATCAGCGATCGATGGAGACATCAGTGTGGGGATTATTAGGAGAGATACTAAAACAGACTCGATTTCGGAATGGCCCAAGGAAGTACACTGTTGAATTACAAGAGGTAAGAAAACACTGAGGCGACGACTTATTGAAAAATTGTAGATGTCACTGTAAAAACATGCAGGAGTAGTACGAATGGCTATGGCTGGAAACCTTAATGTAGGAAGTTGAATGGGATATTTTTCCAGCAGTTGGTATCAAATAATTGATAATGATGAACATATGATAAGCTAGTCTGGAAATTAAGGTACCAACACTTTTCCTCTCGCGAATTTTCACAATAAGAAAATAACGCGGAATTGAAGAAAAAGCGCTCACAATAGCACTTAATCACAACTAAAGTGTATTCTTCAGAAAGAATATAGTTCAGTGTTGTAACTATCATGTACAACAGTTTGCTTTATTAACCAACTATAGTACATGCTATCAGGTCACAATTTGCAAACTATCTGCAAATTATGTCACAAAGTTTAAATATTTCACACTTTCCATCTGTTCATCACATGATACTGTAGTACTTCCAGAAAGAAAGATCGTGTTGAAAACCTACAGTTATATTGAAAAATATTACAAAACGTTCAATTGAAATTTTGAAGTAAGTTTTAAACTAATTTTAAACAATTTCGAGGCATGGTTCCCTTATATGCAAAATGAATCGTAAATTCTAACAATAATGATAGTATTTTCGTAAGCAAACAGTGTATTTAATTTAAAAGTTTCTCAAATAAACGTATTAATGGGTTTTGACCAGGAATGCTGTTACATTAATGCATGACTGTGTAATGAGTTTCATCTTGATGCCAAATGAGCAAGACAATGTATTTGCTATCTGTAATAAACATTCAGAATAAGAAGGTTCAACTTGTAACAGACAATGACGAAATTTGTAGTGAAGAGATTGATGTGATCAAGGAGTCCCTCCAAACTGCATGCATCAGCATACCCCGTCTAGGTGGCTTACCTGGTAGCCGTAAGTGCTACGAAAGACAACAGGAAACAACATACTTGTAACATTTAACCATTGCCAATGACGTAATGACGACTTAGTAAATTCCACTTTCCAGCTACTCTGTAGTACTATATATTTGACAGCGACGCTGGTTTGGTCACAGTGCACACATATTTGCTTTAAAAAGTGATGTTTCCACTATCATAAAGAACAAAAATATTCCAAATATGAATATGTGGTCAGTATATTGTACTCCCCTATTCTCAGTACACACAATAATTTTAAAAGCTCAATGCTTCGAATATCAAAGAAATGACACAAATTGCTGCAGTTTTGAAATCATAAATTATACAAATAATCTTCCATTGACAAGTCTGGCACAGGAAATCTCCTTAGTGTATACAGTAAATTAAATGAATAGATCTTTATTTAGTAGAAATATGTCATACACAGAAAACCATAAGCTCCAAAATGGATTAAAAAGAACTGAATAAATAACCTTATGCTTTGGTGCATACTCCTTTTACATCATGGCATTAGCATCAACATATTGATATAGAAGCAGACATTAAATATTTCATCTTGATAACGGTAGATATTATTCATTCTCATGTATAAAATTTCTGTCACCTAACGATGACCTATTTGAACAGACCTTCTGACTTCATTTACGCAGATAAAATAAAACTGATTCAACTGAAAACCTATTAATTGAAAATTCTTATAATTCTGCATGTCCACAATACACTCATGCATCTTTATTTTTTATCTATCCAAAAGGAAAAGAAACATAACAGAACAACTGAAAGCATTTTGAATTGAAAGTATGACAACTTTCGAGATTCAAAACAATCGGAGGTTTACAGTATATTAAACTGAAATAACTGAGAATCAAATTAGCACAAGTAGTTTTTGAATTATAATGCTTTATTTCAAAAACAGAAAACCATCAGAAAACTTACATAGAAACTTTTTCTGTAAAACTTGAGTGTTCATGTTAGCTCTTCATACAGCTACATGCAACTAATCTGCCCAAATTGTTGTTTTGACAGGATATGCGTTTAAATGCATATATTTTAAGATATAAACAACTTTTGATAACTATTCTCATACAATTTTGAACAAAAAAAGTTAAATTTTTTTGTAAATGATCACCAAGTGATTTTCCTAACTAATCTCAACAAATATGCATAAGTTTTAACTCCCTGTGTAACATTTCCTTAAGAAAAACAGCGACATTAATTTTGTAATACTGGGAACATGACTCTGACTGCACTGAAGTTACTGAACGGGTTTTTTCCAACCTTAAAGTTGTTTTCATGAAGTATTTACACTATAACTGAAGCATTTACAAAAATTACTGGTGAAGTAAAAGGGACAGCATATATCATTGTATTTGAATCAATGCTTGAGCATTGTTTGGTGTCTTCGAAGAATTGTTTCCAGCTGCAGTGCAAACATCTCGCAATGCATTTAAACTACAAATAAATAAATAAAATTAAGAAAAGGAACAAGTTGCTGTGATGCTGTTTTATTTGTAACGCACTCAAAGTAATTCATGCGAATAACGAGGCACAACTGATACTCATCCTACATAAATTGTTGAAAGTAAATTATTCACTCACTTTTCAAGTTTTACATATTAATGCAATAGTACTACTGATACACGCTGAAAATCAGTTGTATTAATATTTGTTGCTCCAGTTCAATGTAAGATATTAAAATGCATCGATGGAATTGCTAACTGCAACGAAGAACCTCAACTTTTTATGAAGTAATACAACCAGTTTCTACACCTAAATTGGAGACCTGACAGGAATACAGTGTTATAGTTGCTATAGTTCTAATAACACTGTCCTCATGAGCAAATTAGAGAATAGTGGTTTGTTTGCTAAATTCTGTCGTCTATGAATATCCAAGATTAAATATATACACTGTTGTAGATAAATTTGTTATATATAAACACAAACGGACTTGATGTACACAGATGATTTGTAGAAGGAAGGGTTCAACATTCTGTCAACGAGAAGGTCGTTAAATACGGAACACAAATAGAGATTGGTGAGGGATAGTAAGGATATCGTCCACGTCCTTTTCATAGGAACTATCTCTTCATTTACCTTAATGTATTTAAGAAAACCACAAAAAAACCTGAATCTAGGTGGCTGTCTCCAAAACGCAGGTCTTATTTCTTGACTGAATTCCAACTTCACACTGCAAAAATCACCCAACACGAGCTACACAGAACTGACGATGATCTATGTCACAAAATACACGTCATCTGTGGAGTTGGAAAGCTCCAATTTACAACTCAATAAGGACTGTCATTAATGGTGTGCTTCCAGGCATTCGGTCGAGTTGTTTCCATTTTATGTAACATATTTCGAAGACAGGTGCAGTCGTCTTCTTCAGGTGTTGCGAGTTTTGCTGGTACGTGTACTCGCTTCCTGGACTACAACCAGACTGAACTATTGTTGTTCTCGCGTCGCTATTTATGGCCGAGTTCAGCTACCAACCTCTCGCAACACTTTCTTTGATACCTCTTTGTTTTTCAGAGTTCGCACTGATGATAGTTAAAACGCACATTATCTCAGCATGTCCCAGCTCTGGTGGATGTGATGCCCGGCGGGATCTTAATAAAGTGAGTGCCGGCGCCAAGCCTTGTTTAAATTGAAATATCCATCTTGGTATTTAGATTTTCCGACATATTTATTTCTACAGGCTGAGTAATTACGCTCTTCCAAATACATTACGATATTGGTCTCCTCGTATTTCATTTCATGACTGTGTTCGAGATAGTGCTCCACGACAGTTAATTGCTTCGTTGTTTCAGTCGGGTGTGCCCACGTTTCTTGCACCTCTCCTCAACTGCCCTAACAGTCTGTCACTTTCGTGTGGGATAACGATTCCTGGAAAATCTAGTAAGCTGGAACAGAGGTTTCAATTTAATCCTTTGGTGCACATATGCATTGCATTGTACAGCTGTTAATTATCGCATATTTGGCGTTTTCAATCAATCTTGAGGCTGCAAATGTACGCAGCCCTTTCCAATGGATATTCCCCCCTGACGTTGGGTCGTGCGTGCAGTTGCAACCTCAAGAGTGACTGAAAACGCCAAATAAGCGACCATTGATAGCTGTACACTGCAGCGGCCATGTACACCACAATTAAATTATAACCACTGTTCCAATCTCTAGGTTTCCCTGAAATCGTTACTCCATGCGAATGTTGAATGTATTCCCTGTGACAGATTATTAGGACAGTTGAGAAGAGAGGGAAATATATATATATATATATGTGTGTGTGTGTGTGTATGTGTGTGTGTGTGTGTGTGTGTGTGTGTGTGTGTGTGATACAAGCGACTGAAACAACGAAGCAAATAACTGTCGCTGAGCCCAGCCTCGAATGCAATCACGAAATTAAATGCGAGGAATCCAGTACCCAGGTGTTTCTGGGACAGCGTAATTAATGAGTATATCAAAACAAAGACGTTGGAAAAACCTAATCAACCGAAAAGAAGATTTCAATTTAAGCAAAGCTCAGAGTTGGGGACTCAGTTTATTAAAATCTCGCCAGTCGTCACTTCTTGCAGAGCCAGGAAACGCTGAGAAAATGTGCTTTTCAAAAATATGAGTGCAAGCTCTGGAAATCAAAAGAGTATCAAAGGCCGTGCTTGGGGGGGGGGGGGGGGGGGCGTCGGTAATTGAACTCAGCCATAAACAGCGACGCGAGAATAACAACAGTTCACAGTGTGGTTGTAGTCCAGCCAGCGAGTACACATAACAGCACAACTGTAGCGCATGAAGAAGAGATACCGCCTCGATAGCTGTCCGATTAGCACGGCAGCTTGCTGACCAAAGGGGTCCGGGTTCAATCCCTGGCTGGATCGAGATTTTCTCCGCTCAGGGATTGGATGTTGTGTTGTCCTTATATCGTAACTGACAAGAAAATTGTCTTTAATATGCTATCGTATCGTCCTTTCATTACTGAGACGGCCGAATGGACGCGACCCGAAAGCCAATAAACTGAAGGGGGAAAAAAAGACGGCATGGTCTGTTGTCGAAATGTTGTGCACAAAATGGAATCAGTTATTCGGATGAGCAATCGGAAGTTCAGCATTACTAAATCATGCCGAGAAAACCTGAGATACCTTAAAATCTATCATGTTAGGACAGTTTCAGCCAGAAATTGGTCTAAAGCTACTGCGTCACTCGCTGACTCACTGGTGGTGCCTCCATTCAGAAAAACAGCGTAGTGGGAAGGAAGATGGGGCCGTGCCGCTAGCGACACCGACGCGCGTCGAATGGCAGGAACAGTATGGAGGGTGCACACTTGGCTGCTGCAGCTGCGGCCGCGCCTGAGCGGAATCGGCTGCTAGCGCTCGGCCGGCAGCGAGCGCGTCGAGTCCATGTTGGGCACCTGCAGGTAGTCCCAGTCGAGCTCCTGCTCAGGGTCCATCTCCTTGTAGGGCGAGCGCACGAAGCAGCCTCTGAAGGCGCCCAGTAGGTTGCGCAAGCCGCCACGCAGGCCTGAAATCTTACCCACCACCCATCGCCGAGGTTTCCCGTGGTGTTCCTCCATCGTCCGCGGTTACGCTCGATGCTGTGCTCCACCAACGACGATAGCCGACTCTTGGAAAACTGTCAAATTAGTCACTTCCTCGCTGACCGTCGGTATATCTCCCTTCGACCCAGACAGCAACGATATTGCATCATCCAGGCACCACTCGAACAGCTGGTCAGGCCAGACAAAGTTTCTACTTGGCTATTGTTTACAGTTCCGCTCCTAAAGTCGACTGAGTTTGCTCCAATACCTTCGCGACGTCCAGACTCACATGCTCGGTTCTGGCTCCAACGATTTGCACCTTTCCAGCACTTTCGTGCATCCCTGTTCATGCACCGTTTTCTTATGACTCCTACACTTCTTTCATGAAAATTTAACAGCACTCACAGTTTTGGAATGAGCCTCCGTGTCACTAATCACCCTGCACTCGAATTTGCGCCGTGTCGCTCTCGTACAGTAGGCACACTCACTGTCCGCTGCTAGCACGTATGACCTGGCACCCTCGGGCGCGCAGTATCGCTGACGTATCTGTACTAACAGCACTGAGTGAGCCGAGCGTCTATGCTCGTTTCTTAGAGCGTGCCCGCTAATCTTGTTTTAGCCTTTGTGACGCACCGGAGGTCGTCTGTCTTATTAGCGGAACGGCTCGACTCTTGCGGAAAGTTTTATGAGCGGCGACACCATCTAGGGAGCGATAACGGATTATTGGCTCGAACGGTATGGCGATCCTAAGGGAAAAGGTGTTTCTGTCAGAGAACTAGAAGAAACCTGAAACTTCCTGGCACATTAAAACTGTGTGCCGGACCGAGACTCGAACTCGTGGCCTTTGCCTTTCGCGGGCAAGTGCTCTACCAACTGAGCTACCCAAGCACGACTCACGCCCCGTCCTCACAGCTTTACTTCTGCCAGAATCTCGTCTCCTACCTTCCAAACTTTACAGAAGCTCTCTTGCGAACCTTGCAGAACTAGCACTCCTGAAAGAAAGAATATTGCGGAGACATGGCTTAGCCACACACAGTTTTAATCTGCCAGGAAGTTTCATATCAGCGCACACTCCGCTGCAGAGTGAAAATCTCATTCTGGAAACATCCCCCAGGCTGTGGCCCTGCCCTCAATCAGATTCAGAGAGATTTCGCGTCTTCCCCATCCTACACGCGAACAGCACGCTCACTAATACTACACGCACTGAGCGTGTGTCTGATTAGTAGATGGCTCGGCACGAGCATTTCGGAAACTGCACGACTTGACGGGTTTTTAGGATTGCTGTATGGGTGTCTTCAAGACGTGGCGAAACCAAAGTGAAACCAAGTCCAGACATCATGCGGCTGGGCGGCCACCTCTCATTGCAGATATCGGACGTCATAGACTGGGCAGACTGGTAAACCAGGACAGGCGGCGAACTGTGGTGGATTTAACATCAGACTTTAACGCTGGGCAGAGTACAAGTACGACTGAACGTACAGTGCACTGAACACTCCTAACGATGGGCCTCTGGGTCCGACGACCTGTGCATGTGCCAATTTTAACACCACGACATTGGCAGCTACGACTGATATGGGCATGTGACCATCGGCGCTGAACGTTGAGCCAGTGGCGGAAAGTTGCATGATCTGATGAATCCCAATACCTTCTTCAGCATGCCGATGGGAGTGAGTGAATCTGTCGTCTTCCAGGGGAACAGCTCCTTGAGGCCTGTACTGCAGGGCGGAGACAAGCTGGCTTAGGTTCCATTTTGCTCTGGGGAACATTCAGGTGGGCATGCATTGGTCCAGTAGAGTTCGTGTAAGGCACCATGACGGCCAGGAAGTATAGTACACCAGTTGCAGACCACGTACACCCCTTCATGACGATTATGTTTATCGACTGCAGTGGTATTTTTCAGCAAGATAATACGCCTTGTCAGAAGGCCAGGAGTGTGACGAAGTGGTTGGAGGAAACAGTGGCGAGTTCGAATTGATGCGTTGCCCCGCCATCTCGCCAGATCTGAACACGATCGAACACATCTGGGATGTGATTGAACGTGGCGTCAGAGCTCATCGCTCCCCTTCCCAGAATTTACCAGAATTGTGTGATTTGTGTGTGCAGATGTGGTGCCAACTCACTCCAGTGACCTAGCAAGGCCTCATTGCTTCCATGCCACGACATGTCGCTTCTGTTATCCGTGCCAAAGGTGGACATACTTGCTACAATGTTCTGGCTGATTAGCATATCTCTTCTGGTGAAGAACAGTTCATAGCTCTTAAGGTAAACACTTTAGAGCCAATTTTTACTGGACATTATTTTTCTGTTTCGTTCGATACTACCTCCTTCCAAAATATGGCAAGCGAAAAGCTTTTAGCGGAAGTGTTTCACTGTATCGAGAATGAACAAGTGCTCATAGCTCTTATGGTATGCATTTTAGAGCCCATGTTTACTGGATTTTTTTTTTCTTGTTTTGGTGTAAGAAACCTGTCTCTGAACTTTTAAAACGTCGTTGTGAAACACGCTGCATTACAAAAGATACTTTACAAGCGAAGAGATGAACTGCGGCTTCCTATACTTCTGAACTCCGTTCGATATTGTAGTATACAGGATGTTCCACAAAGAATGCCGAGATGCAGAACAAGCGCTACAGTAAAACTGTTCGAGATAATGAAACGACTTAAGTGACAAATTGAAGAGGAAAAAACCGAACAAGTGGGAGTAGGACTCGCGCTCTGAGGGTCCCGTACAAACTTAATTATGTAAGTATATAATTATCAGAGAAACCCGTGGTTGCCCAGATATTTATTTATGGCTGTGCTTCCACGCCCATCCCACGCAGGGTCTGGCCTTCTTCTTAATGTTAATGACGTCATATCTCTTGAACTACGTGTCGTACACTGGTATAATTTTCTGGTACATTCATCGTCGTATATGGACACTGTCTGCAAAATGTGTTGCTAATGGAGTGCGTAGCAAGGAAGTAACAAATTTAAACTTCCTGCACAATGTGGTAGTTTTTTACACATATCACTGTTTATGACGTCATATCTCCTGAAATATGCGTCGTACAATGATATAATATTGTAGGCATATCCAGCGGCATATGTCAATACTGTATGATACATTTTTTGCAAATAGTGTTAGTAGCAAAGAAGTAATAAATTAAAAGTCATTCACGATGCGGCAGTTTTTCACATATCTCATTTTTTATGACGTCATATCTCCTGAACTAAATGGCGCACAATGATATAATTTTGCACTTACATTCAATGGTATAAGTGCATTCTGTCTGTAAAATGTGTCGCGAATACAATTACTAGTAAAGAAGCCTTGAGAAGCAATAAATTATAATATCATGCCTCACGCGATACTCTTACTGCGTGGACAGCAGAAAAGTAATAAACGATAAATGTTTTTCCTGTCATCATTTTGTAGGGACTGTCAGCAGAAAAAAATTTCGTAAGCGTTTTAAATTGCTACAAGTCGCTAAGTGCTGTCATTCTCAAATAGGAATGACTGAAGTCTCGGCTACGGTTTTCACTACCACCCCTACCCCTCTGATACAATGGTGGTTCCAACCCCTAAAGCGATTGTAGCCTGATAGTAAGGTATACGTGTACCACTTTGATTGAAATCGGTACATTGGTTTAAGAGGAGATGTGGAACATACACACACAAACACACACACACATTTTTATAATATGTATCGATGATGACAGTTTCGTGTGGCTCACTGATGTGGTGCAAGTCTTCCTATTGCACGCCACTTCGGCGAGTCCCTAACAGATATCTAACCGGGGAACGGGAACCTACAGTATAACGAGGAATCCGAACCAGGTGTTGTCTCTGGCGACTACGCACATCATTGAGAGGTGTAGTCTGAAAATTGCCGTCATATTTCGAAATGCGTTCATCAACCATATGTAGAACTATGTATAAATCTTCAGTCATTCGCAAGACTTTCCTGAATCCCATTCAAGAAGACCGTGCCCGTGTCTTTATGACCTTTAAAAGATCTCAGTCTCTTTCTCGCCATTGCAGATATATTTACCAGTCTTGCGTATAATTTCAATGTGTCCAAACAAATCCTTGCTGCTGTGGCCGAGCGGTTCTAGGCGCTTCAGTCCGGGACCGCGCTGCTGCTACGGTCGCAGGTTCGAATCCTGCTTCGTACATGGATGTGTGTGATGTTCTTAGGTTAGTTAGGTTTAAGTAGTTCTAGGTCTAGGGGACCGATGACCTCAGATGTTAAGTCTCATAGTGCTCAGGGCCATTTGAGCCATTTTGTCCAAACAAACTATATTTCCGTACGCTAATTTTCCATAGTGCAGCCAGTTTGGCACGAAATATTTGTAAATTTCATCCGAAAGCCTTACCCGTAGATCAGTAAATTTTTACGCAAAATCATATCAAAATTTCTGCAGTAGTTCCTGAGATTAGGCCCGAGATACAAAAAGAAACGCGCAGGGAACTTTATATGTGTGTAGACAGAGGAGACTTAGCGAAATATTTATTATTTAATCACTACGACATGGCTACAATTTGCATTTTATGTTTGCATGCTGTAATATTTTTCATTTGTATTTTTGACGGATGATGAATCGAGTGTAGGTTTGTAATGGCAAAAAATTTTATGTGATATAATTGAAAATTAATAAATTCCGCTTTTTCCCCTTCACTTCTTCTGTGAAACCTTGCTTGTTGCCAAATTTCATGATTCTAGGTCAACAGGAAGTACCCGCCTTACGTGAGTGGTCGGCCTGTCCGAGCACGTATCCCGTCCGACCTAAATCTCCATACGCTGCAGAGTAGCGCCCGCCATCCGTTGATCCACTTACTCGCAGCCTTACTTTATTCCCTCAAGGGTTCAGACACTGTTGTGCATCCGCACTGAAATATCGCAACGCGGTGAAGGCGATCGCTCGCGTAAAGCGGGAAATCCGGATTCGACTCTCGGTCTGCCACAAATTTTCATCTGTCGCAGTTGAGTTCGCTCATTACCTCACTATAGATAAAATATGCTGTTCGAATCAATAGTATCTATTCTTTCCAATACTCACGTCCGAATGAATAGATACTGTCTTCTTATTAGTTATTTTATCTTCAGTGCGACAGTCTTTCAGTAGAGCTTGTTCGAAATTCCGGTATTTTTTTTTTGTGGAACACCCTGTACACTATTGTACGACAACTCCCCACCACGTATTTTTTAATAATTCAAACTCCCATCTATAAAACAGCTTCGTCTGATTAGTTTACAAATGAGATAATGTGTTAAATATTTAACGTTAAGCATGCAAAACCTTTATGGAAAGAAGTGTTGCCGCACAACCAAAGAGCATTTAGTAAGCGGTAAAGTGTTTCTCTTCCATTAATTTGTGGAACGTTAAGCGAGAAAGGCTTAGAAAAAGGTTTGCAATTATGTTACAGTTTTTTTTAAGTCACTCAGTGCTCTGATTCTGAAATACTGGAAGAAAATAGTCGCAGTTTTGCGGGCTGTGACTTACGCTGCCTCAAGGCATAACCAGAGTCTCTAACTTCAATGCTTTACTTATTGTACACTCCTGGAAAATGAAATAAGAACACCGTGAATTCATTGTCCCAGGAAGGGGAAACTTTATTGACACATTCCTGGGGTCAGATACATCACATGATCACACTGACAGAACCACAGGCACATAGACACAGGCAACAGAGCATGCACAATGTCGGCACTAGTACAGTGTATATCCACCTTTCGCAGCAATGCAGGCTGCTATTCTCCCATGGAGACGATCGTAGAGATGCTGGATGTAGTCCTGTGGAACGGCTTGCCATGCCATTTCCACCTGGCGCCTCAGTTGGACCAGCGTTCGTGCTGGACGTGCAGACCGCGTGAGACGACGCTTCATCCAGTCCCAAACATGCTCAATGGGGGACAGATCCGGAGATCTTGCTGGCCAGGGTAGTTGACTTACACCTTCTAGAGCACGTTGGGTAGCACGGGATACATGCGGACGTGCATTGTCCTGTTGGAACCGCAAGTTCCCTTGCCGGTCTAGGAATGGTAGAACGATGGGTTCGATGACGGTTTGGATGTACCGTGCACTATTCAGTGTCCCCTCGACGATCACCAGTCGTGTACGGCCAGTGTAGGAGATCGCTCCCCACACCATGATGCCGGGTGTTGGCCCTGTGTGCCTCGGTCGTATGCAGTCCTGATTGTGGCGCTCACCTGCACGGCGCCAAACACGCATACGACCATCATTGGCACCAAGGCAGAAGCGACTCTCATCGCTGAAGACGACACGTCTCCATTCGTCCCTCCATTCACGCCTGTCGCGACACCACTGGAGGCGGGCTGCACGATGTTGGGGCGTGAGCGGAAGACGGCCTAACGGTGTGCGGGACCGTAGCCCAGCTTCATGGAGACGGTTGCGAATGGTCCTCGCCGATACCCCAGGAGCAACAGTGTCCCTAATTTGCTGGGAAGTGGCGGTGCGGTCTCCTACGGCACTGCGTAGGATCCTACGGTCTTGGCGTGCATCCGTGCGTCGCTGCGGTCCGGTCCCAGGTCGACGGGCACGTGCACCTTCCGCCGACCACTGGCGACAACATCGATGTACTGTGGAGACCTCACGCCCCACGTGTTGAGCAATTCGGCGGTACGTCCACCCGGCCTCCCGCATGCCCACTATACGCCCTCGCTCAAAGTCCGTCAACTGCACATACGGTTCACGTCCACGCTGTCGCGGCATGCTACCAGTGTTAAAGACTGCGATGGAGCTCCGTATGTCACGGCAAACTGGCTGACACTGACGGCGGCGGTGCACAAATGCTGCGCAGCTAGCGCCATTCGACGGCCAACACCGCGGTTCCTGGTGTGTCCGCTGTGCCGTGCGTGTGATCATTGCTTGTACAGCCCTCTCGCAGTGTCCGGAGCAAGTATGGTGGGTCTGACACACCGGTGTCAATGTGTTCTTTTTTCCATTTCCAGGAGTGTATTAAACGTTTAACGTAAGATTATGCGTCTTGATGAGTAAATTAAGACTTTTTAAATTTTAAATTTTGTCAATAATCATATGAGATACCGAAAGCCAAATTTCGTCGCCTCTGCAAACCATTAGATAAACAACCTGCAACTATATCTGGGTGACCACATGACCGTTTTAACCGTTTAATAATACAGACATGCGTGTGTACGAAATTGTTTGTAACTATATGATTCTGACCGACAATTTTTGACTGCTTTTACACAGTACGTTACAATGGACGGCGAATGATCCATACAAAGGGAATTTACTTCCAGTGTGCCCCAAATAAGTGCAGTAGGACCACTAATGTTCTCAGTATACATAAAAGATTTTACGGACAGAGTCAGCAGAGCTTCCAGTATATTCGCTGACCTAGTTGTTTGGCAACCGTAGAGAAATGCAGAAAAACTTAGAAAATCTTTCCACCTGGCGTACAGAGTGGCAGCTCTCTTTAAATGTCGATAAATGAACATAGTGCCAACAGTAAAAACGGAAAGAATTTGTTAGTGTCGGATAACAAGGTCAATAACGTGCTTATTCAGCCTTTTACTTTTTTTTACTATCTCTAAAACCTGGCACCCCTTGGAACTTTATCCCTGGACGTTCATGTGAATTTCTGAACACGGTCAGCCCAGCAATGTACCACTAGAGTTATTAAACCTGGTCCGTTGGAGACGCAATCTGGCTGGAACAATAGCATCTCGCAAGTGGCAGAACTATCGTAAGAGGAGCTAGAGGCTGTTCTCAAGTGATTCAGAACGATTTATGTTTGAATATTGACTACAAATACTTTACTACAAACTTTCACTAAATATTAAGCTCTGCCTTTTAGACTCAACTAGTGCAGGACACACGCTCCTGCCACTTGTAACCTATAATGCATGGAAGGACCTGTTAATACGATGGATGAAGTGAAATCCGGTGACGCCGTTTCTGTAGCTGCATGGCCCACAGATCTTTATCAGGTAGTCTTACCTGTAATTCTGTGGAAATCTTAGGAAAGAAAATAACAAGTGCAGTGCAACATCAAGATCATGCGGTGTAAGTGAATAGGGCACGTTTCCATAAAGCGACTCTATGTGTTTGAATAGGTGAGGGAACGTGATCGATATCATAGACGGAGGTAAGTATGTAAAGTAACGAAATTTCGAACTCCAAAAATACTGAAAATGTATTATAATGATCGAAGTGAAACTACAGAATGAATTACCTGCCATAGTCGAATACCACACATAATATCTATCATGTTCAACATCACAACTTCACATCATCTCACAAAGAAGAATCAAAATAATTTCACAAAGTTCAATAGAGTGATTCTACGAGCGAGAGAGAAACAGTAAAAGCCACTTGTATCCACGGATACCTGAACTAGAATCGCAAACTGGTGACTACGTGCTCTGGTGAAACTGAATGACACAGAAATGTCATAATGTCGTTGTGGCTTCTATGTCAGTGGAAGTTGCAAAAAACAAAAAAAAAACAAAAAAAAACAGCGTAGAGTTTTCTTGTTTGGTAAACCAAATAAAAGTGTCATTAATGAATTTATCTTCATAGTCAGCTCCAAGCATTCACCGCGGGACACAAAGATATTGAGCATCTTTGGTCGGAATTTAAAGGTGTTGTCCACCATATGCTAGAGAATTATGTGCCTAGCAAAAGTATAGGGGAGGGAAAGGATACACCTTGCTATAACAAACATATTAGGAAGTTGCTGAGAAAGCAGAGAATTTTGCGCAGTCGTTTTAAACGTAGTCACTGCCCCGCTGACAAACAGAAATTATGCGAAATGAAAGCAGCTGTCAGAAGGACAATGAGAAATTCTTTTAACGATTTTGAAAGCAATATTTTATCTGCAAATTCTAAAAATAACCCCAAAAAATTTTGGTCGTACGTAAAATCTATGAACGCTTCAAATAATCCAATACCTTCTCTTGCTGACAGTATGGGTAATGTAACTGATGATGATAAACAGAAGGTCGAAATTCTAAACCTAGCCTTCAAAAATTCGTTTACGGTAGAGGACTGCAGCACCATTCCCCCTTTCAATTATCGAACAAACGAAAGGATGGCTGACATAGTGTTTAGTGTATCTGGGATCGTAAAACAGTTAAGATCCTTAGACGCCAGGAAGGCATCTGGCCCAGACGGTATCCGCGTAAGATTTTACATTGACTATGCTACAAATATAGCACCATTTTTATCCATCATCTGTCAGAGATCATTGGAACAGCGGAAAGTTCCACGGGATTGGAAGAAGGCTCAGGTCATAGTAATCTATAAAAAGGGTAGAAAATCGAATGCACGTAATTACCGGCCAATTTCACTGACATCGACTTGTTGTAGAATCATGGAATATATTTTGTGTTCAGACATAAGGACATTTCTAGACTCTGAGCAGCTCATCTGCAGAAACCAGCACGGTTTTAGGAAATAGCGGTCATGCGAGACACAGCTGGCCCTCTTTGTGCACGATATACAACAGGCTCTAAATACCGGCTCCCAGGTTGATGCCATATTTCTCGACTTTCGAAAGGCGTTAGACTCAGATCCGGACTGTCGCATGCTACAAAAAGTGCGCGCTTACGGTCTATCCAATGACATATGCGGATGGATAGAAAGTTTTCTAACAGACAGGGAGCAGTGTGTCGTCCTGAACGGGGTGATTTCAACAGAAACAAGCGTAACTTCAGGTGTGCCCCAGGGCAGCGTAATAGTCCTCTGCTTTTTACGATTTACATAAACGATCTGGTTGATGGTATTGACAGCGGCCTTAGACTGTTTGGCGATGATGCTGTAGTCTACAGGAAAGTAGTATTACACGAAAGTTGTGAACAAATCAATGAGAATTCGCAGAAAATAAATGCATGGTGTAATGACTGGCAGTTATCTCTCAATATTAGTAAGTGTAACCTACTGCGTATAACAAGTCGAAAATCCCCATTAATATACGAGTACAAAATAAATGCCCAGTCTTTGGAAGCGGTTACGTCGGTCAAGTATTTGGGTGTGATTATTCTCAAATGGAATGATCAGATTACACAAGTAACGGGTAAGGCGAACTCTAGATTGCGGTTTATTGGTAGAATCCTGAAATGATGCAGTCCTTCAACAAAGAAATAGCTTACAATACGTTAGTTCGTCCAGTCTTGAAGTATTGTTCGTCTATGTGGGACCCTTACCAGTTGGGTCTGATTCAGAAGGTCCATAGAAGAGCGGCAAGATTAGTGACTGGTACATTTAGCCATCGCGAGAGCGTTACAAATCTCATAGAAAGTTTGAAGTGGGACGCTCTTGCAGATAGATGGCGCGCTAAACAGAAAGGGCAGATCACTAAATTCCTAAATCCGATCTTCACCGAGGATGTAGAGCAAATATTATTACCACCAACTTTCAAGTCGTGCAATGATCACCTTTCAAAAATAAGGGAAATAAGAGCTCGTACTGAGGCGTTCAGACAGTCGCTTTTCCCTTTGGCGTGAATTGTGCCCTCCGCCACACACCGCTTGGTGGCTAGCAGGGTATATATGTAGATGTAGATGTAAGACCGAAGAGAAGTTGCTCTAATAAATTAATTAAGCTTCCACACAAGAGGTGGAAACTGGCACAAATAGAAAGACATACGTCACGTTTGGAGGCACTAAACTCCCATTTCGTAAAATTTATACAACCGTTATTCAACAAAGATTATGCAGCAATGGTGTTGGCTCCATCATTGAGTGACTTCACTAAATCGCTCTAGGCAAATGCTGGGATGGGTAACCCCGTCCTTCCCTAATCCGATGAGACCGATGACCTCGCTGTTTGGTCTCTTCCCCCAAACAACCTAACCCCTTCATCATTGATGTCAAGTAGGAGCGACGGATACCGCACGAGCACTCTAAGAAAACTCTCGGCAAAGTGGCTTATGGAAATAATCACACGGTACAGTCCCATTAATGTGACTACCGTCTATGTACGACGTCAACGTGCAATAACCACTCTCAGACAGCATGTGGCAACACTAGCAGTGGAGGTTATATAAAGCGTGACGAGAGGGACGCGGAAAACAGAAACGGAGAAATTTATCTGATGTCTAGTAGGGCATGGTTAATAGCCTTTGTGCCAAGGGTGCAAGCATTCCGAAACGGCTAAGTTTGTAAACTGTTCGCGTGCCGCCGTGGTTAAGGTATTCCATACATGGCAAAAGGGCACTATGCATAACTGGCACCAAAGTAACTGTGGTGCACCATGGCCTTAGGTGACAGGGGTGAGCAACGGCTGCGGAGATGTGTACGGGCGAATTGTTGAGCAACTGACCGCCCAATTGAATCAAGGGGCTACCAACAGTGTCTCCTCAATTACCGTTCGACCTCAAGGTCGTTCCTGCAGCAGGCGCATGGTTCGTTGAACAATGCTGGCTGCCGTTAATCGGCGACGAAGGCTGGAATTTGAACCCCATTACTGCAACTGGATTTGCACTGATTGGCGATAGTTGGCCTTTTCAGGTCAATCACGTTTTACACTCCGTCCCACAGACGGCCATTGGAGTGTGCGGCGTGAAACGTTTGAAAGCAAACAAGCTAGGAGCATTATGGTCTGAGGAATGTTTTCGTATCATTCCGTGAGTGATCTCGTCACTCTGGAAGCCACAACGGATCAACATCAGTATGCATGTATCCTTGGGGTCATGTCCACCGCTACATACAATTTATTTTCCTTCACCACATTAGCATTTACCACCAGGACAATGCAAAGTGTCACAGAGCACGCATTGTGCGTGTGTGGTTTGAAGAGCACCAGGATGACTTTACTGTACTTCCTTGGCCACGAAGCTCCCCGGATTTAAACCCAATGGAGAATCTGTGTGACCACCTCTATCAGGCTGTTCGCACCATGGACCCTGAACCATGTAACCCAGCGCTGCTGGTCACGGCATTGGAGTCTGCATGGCTCCACATCACTGTCGGTACCTCCCATAACCTTATTGGCTCTCTTCCTGCACGTCTCGCAGCGGTACGCGCTGCAAAAGGTTGTCATTCAAGCTTTTGTCAGGTGGTCACCTTAATGCGAATGGACAGCGTATATCAATATAAATCTAATGACATTCGCATGGACTGCCTACATTAGCAGAAAACAGTGTGATTAAAGCATCTAACAAGTCTTTTAATAAGATAGTTTCGAAACCCAGTCAGTCAAGACATTTCAGTCATCGTACTCTGCGTGTCACTTCTGTTTTTATAAGCGTAGTTGCAGTAAACACAGTGTTGTCCGCCAGCTTAAAGTGGCAGGGACAAGAACTCAGTCAACGTCGCTCGATGTCGTTCTATTTCTATTTATTCTGCAAGTCCCATCAGCGACCAAATTGAATGTCTTGTTAGAGTGTGCCTATGGTAAAAGATAGGGGAGATCAGTGGGGGAAGGAGGAATATAGAACGTAGTTTTTTGCTCGCTCCATTGAAGCTTGAAGCAGAACAGGAAGTCACCAATAGATGTCTGATGTACACTGAGTATCTTCACATCTAAATCTGCCTCATTACCCTGCAATCCACACTTAAGCGGTTGGGAGTAGATCCAGAAAACTAGTTTCAGACCGTTTCAATTTAGAAAAGCTTGTGGAATGAAGACCTAACTATTTCCTTGCGAGCTCTTACTTCTCTGATTACTCGGTCTGAGACACACAATATGTAATGAAAAGTATCCGGATATCCCTATATAATGCGAATAGACCACTACATATCACGAGACCCATCATCATAAAAGGAGGCTGGGGAGACTCGTATTGTTAGTAGAGAAGTATTAAAAGCCGAATGGGTTGGTCAAGAGAGCACAGTGTCTTCGAATGTGAACTACTCATTGGAAGTCACCTGAATAACAAATCTATCAGGGAAATTTCAACCATACTAAAACTGTCCAAGTCGATTGTTGGTTATGCGATTATGTGTAGTGTAAACGCGAACAACCACGGCTAACCCAAGATCAATCAGACTTGATGTACTGGTCGACACAGACCGCACAGCATTGTGGAGAGTGGTTTAAAAATTGCATGAACTCAGTGGAAGAAATCTCTGTAGTCAAGATAAGCGACGCTTGAGGTGGTGTAAACAGCAGTGCCACTGGACATTGAATGACTGGAAACGAGTTATTTGGAGTGGAGAATCACTTTATACAGTGTGGTGATCAGACGGAAGAGTTTAGGGTTTGGCGAAGTCTTGGTGAAAGTTACCTGCCGCTACGTGTTGTGCCAAAAGTAAAATACAGAGTAGGTGGTGATAAGGTGTGGAGGTGTTTTTCGTGGTTAGGGTGCGACACTAATATCGTGCTTAAGAAAACGCTAAATATTGAAGTATATCAAAACATTTACCAGCGTTGTGTACTGCGTATAATAGGGAAATAGTTCAGAGACGATGGTCGTTTATATCAGCATTACAATGTACTCTGTCACAAAGCAGCATCTGTGAAGCAATAATTTGAGAAAAATAACATTCCTTGAATGGATTGGCCTGTTCAGAATGCCGACTGGAAACCAATGGAACACCTCTGGGATGAGTTACAACGTCGACTTCGCTCCAGATCCCAACGTACGTACCTAGTCTCGTTCCTGCTCTTGAGGAAGAATGGGCTGTCATTTCTGCGCAGATATTCATACACCTCGCTGAAAATGTCCCCAGCAGAGTTCAAGCCATCATGAAGGCGAAGGGTTGACGCACAACATATTAACGTCCACCAGTTGGTGTTTGGATATTTCTGAGTAGTCAACCAAATATTTTGGTAATCGTAGGAGAAAGTTGGTGAAAAGATTTCGCCACAACGATAGACGCCATGTTTTAATGATTGCAACCCCAAGTCGCTTATCGTATCTGTGACACGATAATCCAAAACGGGCTACCCTTTCTTGAACCTTTCGACGTCCTCCGTAATCCTATATTGTAAGGATCCCATACCATGTAGCAGTAGTGCAGAAGAGGCCAGACAAATCTAGATAGTCTCTGTAGCGCATTTGTTGCGTCTTTTATGTATTCTGTCAATAAAACACCATCTTTGGGTTGCGTTTCTTACAGCAGTTCCTGTCTGATGGTTTCAAGTTTGTAATTAGAATACCTAGGTATTTAGTTGAATCTACAACCCTCAAGGGGAGTTAGAACGGAATTTTTTTAACATTTTCGGATTTTTATCTCATTACAAAGTTTTTAATTTTCGGTGAGTCAAATGAAAACCTTAAATTTGTAATAACAATTCGAAATCTCGCGCCGTTATCTTTGTAAGTTGGTAAGCGTGCTACAAACAGCGTGCAGAATGGCCTGTAGATGGCAGCAGAGTGCAGATGCGCACATACCGTCGCAGTATCTCTATAAAGATGGCAGCCTCACTTGCGACTTGCACCAGGGAAGAACAGCCTTCTGTTATTCGGTTTTTGCGTAGTGAAGGTGTGAAACCTATTGAAATTCATCGACGAATGAAGGTTCAGTACGGTGATGCATGTTTGTCACAGCAGCAAGTCTACGAATGGAGTAGGAAGTTCGCAAATGGTGTGACTTCAGTGCAAGGTGCTCCTCGTCCAGGTCAGGAACAACGAGTTGTGACTCCACAGAACATTGCAGCAGTTGAAGCCATAGTGAAGGAAAACCGCAGCATGTTTACAGATTAGTCATGGGTCAGCACACCACATTGTGCATGATCTGCCCCAGTTTCACAAAGTGTCTGCAAGATGGGTGCCACGGCAGCTGACTCCTGAAATGAGAGAACGACGTGTTGATTCTTGTGAAGAACTTCTTGGGAGCTTTGAACGAGAAGATGATTGCTTCCTTGCAAAAATCGCTACTGGGGACGAAACCTGGGTTCACTTTCACCAACCGGAAACGAAGAGCGCGAGCAAGGAATGGCGCCATTCCCCATCACCAAACCCAAAGAAGTTTCGAACAGAACCATCAACAGGGAACGTTATACTGACCTCTTTTGGGACGAAAAAGGCGTCACTTTGGAGCATTACATGCCTAGAGGGACCACTGTCACCAGTGCACCATACACAGATCTCCTAAAAAATCATTTGGGGCCTACAATCAAATCAAAGCGACGTGTATTGCTGTCAGCAGGTGTCCTTTTGCAACATGACAATGCAAGGCCCCACACTGTCTGTACAACAGTTGCAACAATCACAGACCTGCATTTGAGTGTCTTCCTCATCCACCATTCTCACCAGACCTTGCCACAAGTGATTTCCATATGTTTGGACCACTCAAAGACGCAATGGTAGGAAAGAAGTTCCGTTCTGATGAAGAGGTACGCCAAGCGGTGCATGAGTGGTTGCGCGGACTACCAAAAGAATTTTTTTCTAAATGAATTTATGCACTTTGTAATCGCTGGAGGACATGCATTGAGCGTGGGGGAGATTATGTTGAAAAGTGATACAGCTTTGTACAACTGCTGCACAATAAATAATATTTCAAAAAATATTTAAGGTTTTCATTTGACACTTATAAACTCACATGGGAAGTATTTTATTTTATTTTTTTTTTTCAATGTCATCTACAGCCGGCAGGTGTGGCCGTGCGGTTCTAAGCACTTCAGTTTGGAACCGCGTGACCGCTACGGTCGCAGATTCGAATCCTGCCTCGGGCATGGATGTGTGTGATGTCCTTAGGTTAGTTAGGTTTAAGTAGGTCTAAGTTCTAGGGGACTGATGACCTCAGAAGTTAAGTCCCATAGTGCTCAGAGCCATTTGAACCATTTTGTAATCTACACCAGTTGAAAATGTTAAAATTTTTACGTGTATTGCTTTAAGATCTAATAAAATCGGTAATTTTTTATATAGAAGGCTGTGGATTGCTGTGTTATAAAGGTAATGTCCAGAAGAGGATGGGCACCAGGTTGAGCAAGTTGAAACAAAGTTTGAGAGACAAGAAACTTTCTGCTGTAAACCCATAAGAGGCAGGCTGACAGACAAAAGGATTGATGAACTACAGCAGTATTATGGGATGGCCATTAGAAATAATACTCAGGTTTGTTGAAAATGAAGCAGGTAGTCTAGGCTACCTTCTTCTACAGACTGTCAACTGATGAAAAACCAGTACACCACCTTTGCCCTCCTGGACCTGATTCATGGTGCAATTACCGCAATGGCCAGTACTCAAACAGTTTATACAGCCATAAACATTTCATACCAGCAGCAGTCATGGGTATCGTAAAACCTATTTACAGAGACCTTGTAAGTAGGCTGTTTAGATTTTTATATTGGTAATGCCACGTAGCGCTCTGTATGAAAATCACTGGCTGTGCTGTGTGCAGTCTGTGGCTAGTTTGCATTGTTGTCTGCCATTGTAGAGGGGCAGCTGGATGTTAACAGCGCGTAGCGTTGCGCAGTTGGAGGTGAGCCGCCAGCAGTGGTGGATGTGGGGAGAGAAATGGCGGATATTTGAAATTTGTGCATGAACTGCTATATATATTATGACTATTAAGGTAAATACATTGTTTGTTCTCTATCAAAATCTTTCATTTTGCTAACTATGCCTATCAGTGCCTTCTGTAGTTTGAATCTTGTATTTAGCTGGCAGTAGTGGCGCTCGCTGTATTGCAGTAGTTTGCGTAACGAAGATTTTTGTGAGGTAAGTGATTTGTGAAATGTGTAGGTTAATTTAGTCAGGGCCATCCTTTTGTAGGGATTATTGAAAGTCAGATTGCGTTGTGCTAAAAATATTGTGTGTCAGTTTAAGCACAGTCTTGTATAAATGTTCAAAGGGGACGTTTCAACCTGGCAAATCCTGAATTACTGAAGAAGTGTCTGCATAGTCAGACTCAAAATCCCAATGAGTCGTTCAATAATCTTATATGGACTCACTTAGCAAAACGTGTTTTTACTTCGAATGAAGAGACTGAAGTGGGGGATCAGTGATGCTGTTATTGCTTTTAATGATGGCAACATTGGTAGGGTGAAAGTCCTACAGCATATGCGAATTAATCCTGGAGCAAACTGCATCAGAGGGCTTGAACGGATGGACAAGGTTCGCATTGGTAAAGCAGTGTATGCAGCACAGTTGGCTACTAAGGACTCCAGAAAGAAGAAACGAAGAAAAAACTTAGAGAAAGATCAAGAGAATGATACACAGTATGGTGCAGGGTGCTTCTGAGTGACCAAAAATAAAAATATTAAGCATATATTAAGTGAGTCACAGTCCTTTGAAACTTTAAAAGCCGTTCCTGAACATTTACATTTTCTGTTGCATATTTCCCTAAATCTCAGAAACCACTTCGAGTAGAGTATTCAAATTTTCAGGGAGTGGTAACATATATATCCTGAGTCTACTGAACTGAAAGAAGAACATAATGTTTTGTATAATTAAAATTATCTGGGATAACGTACAAAAACAGTAGACCACATTTTAACTGTGTAATTAAAACATTGTATTTTCGAAAGCAGTGACTGAAATGCAATTATTGTATTTCAGTAGACTCAGAACATATAGTTTAATGTCCTGTAAAAGTTTCATGTCGATGGCTACAGTGGTTCCTGAAATACAGGGAAGCCAAGTCACTAAATTTTACATTGTCGGGATAGGGCGTTCCAACTCCCCTTAAATTTGCTTTACTTTACCGTGTAACCGGTATTTGACGAAATTTTTTAGTTCTCACGTGGAAGACATCACTATTTTTATTGTTTATGCTCGAGTGACACTTCTCGCACCACAGTGTAGAGAAAAGGAATGAGTCACTTCCACAGTGGCAGGACTGAGTTGAGCGGGGGATTCGTAATCAGGATGATGACCGGTGGTCGGATGTTATCGATTTCTCCTCCGGGCGACTTCCTCTGCTTAGTTTCTCCTCAGGTCCGGTGGCGCTGCTGCCTCGTCGCGGCCGGTGGGCCGAATTTTCGCGGCGTATGTGTCTCGTTTGGACAGCTCTGGGAGGAAGTTGGGGCTTCGAACTGAAGCGGTCGGGACAACAGTTGGCCGAATATGTGGGAAGTGACCAAAGGCTCCGTCCCGCAAGAGGGTGAAGGCTTTTGATTTTCCATCGAAAGTGTGTTGCCGGCGCCCATTGTGTTGCCGTCCGTTAAAGTGACTTGGTAACAATCTGTCAGTTGACGCTTCACTTGCAACCTTTTCCCCTTCCTGTGATTTCATGGGGAACGACCGTTGGTCAGCCGGCCGTTCGTCTCAGCGGGCGACGTGAGGTGGGTCTTCTGGCGCTTCTGGGTTCTGTGTGCCCCTGATTACTTTCAATTCGTCCCAGTTGCTGCACAGTGACTAGTTTTAGTATTGTTTGAGTTGCTTGTGGTATTGTTTCTGGTGAATCTGGGAACGGGTCCAACTAATAGGAGTCCTACTGGGATAGACAGGACAATTATTCCGCCGAGTTGTTAACGGACGTTGTGGCCGAGCGGTTCTAGGCGCTTCAGTCCGGAACTGCGCTGCTGCTGCGGTCGCAGGTTCGAATCCTGCCTCGGGCATGGATGTGTGTACTGTCCATAGGTTACTTAGGTTTAAGTAGTTCTAAGTCTAGGGGACTTATGACCTCAGATGTTAAGTCCTATAGTGCTTAGAGCCATTTGAAGCATTTGTTAAACTGCTTTTCTAAACTGTGATTTAGAATTACATTGGTCTCCAGTGGGGTGTCTCTTAGCCCCAGCCGCACAGGGAGACGGCTGACATGTAGCGGACACTGTGGACTGTTGATGAATGAACTATATTGGTAAGGTACACTGTTTGTATCTAGTGAAGTTCTTGAACGAGCAGTCAGTATTAACGCTGTCCAAGTACTAGAATTGGGGGGGCAACTTATTGTAATTATCTTGGATTAATCTTGAGTTTAAATATTACCCTCTTTTGTCAATACAGGGTGTGTCAAAAAATGTATACACACTTTGAAGCGTCATAGAAAATTTCCCGTTCTACAATGTTACAGTTCTGGAAATGGAAAGCTTAAAGTCCAATTGGAAAAATAAATATACTTTGCAAATGTGATTATTGTTCAAACTGGTGACCTTCAGCATCAATACATTTCTGAGTATGAGTCACCACTGATTCACCATTAATTCCGTACTTCGTACCAAAGTGTCCAATGAGATTTCTGTGCACACCGCCTGAGTCTCATTCCAAAGTGTGTCCAGGTTATGTGGTTTACGTTTGTACACCTGATCTTTCACTGTGCCCCATAAGAAGAAATCCAGCGGCGTGAGGTCTGGAGAGTGTGCAGGAAACTCGATTGGTCCCCTGGGTCCTATCCACTGGCCTGGCACATTGTGATCCAGGTGTGCTCGTACGTCCCTATGATAATGCGGCGGGGCTCCGTCTTGTTGGAAATAAAATTCATCATTACCGTATAATGCACGAATGGCAGGGAATATGGAGTGAGCAGGCATTGTTAGGTACGTTTCTCCAGTAACAGTACCTTCAAAGCGGGAAGTCCCAATGAGTCCCCTTGCAGACAGACCGCTCCACACATTTACACCAGGCATATTCACACCCTTTTCAACTGTAATGTGAGGATTATCTTCAGCCCAGTACACATAATTGTGCCTATTGACAGTTCCATTGAGTTTGAATTTGGCTCTATCCGACCAAATTATGCTACCCATAAATCCTGGTTCGCGTCTCACCATCTCCTGAACCCATTCACAAAATTCCAACCTTCGATCTGGATCGTCGTCAATAAGCTGTTGAACCAGCCTTGGAATGTACACACGAAACTTGCCTTTCTTCAGAATGCGTAGCACACTATTAGCACTTGCATTACTCTCACGTGCCGTTTGTCTAGAAAATTTATGAAGCGAACGCTGAAACAGTTCCAAGACCACAGTTGTGGAATCATCACTTGTAGCTGTACGAGGTCGCCCTGATCGACTTTTATTCATATCACACACTGTTCCATGAATTTCGAATTTGTCTCGTAGACGTGTAACTGTTAACCTTGAAGGTCGTTCTGTACCATACTCACTTCTCCACTGTCTTCGAACCGCAGCTACATTCTCAAACTTCCAGTACCACTTAATTATCTGCTTCCGCGCTTCAAAGCTCAAACGCACGTCCGCCATGTTGCAGTTACTTCCTTGCCATTGCTTCCACCTGTTGAAGAAACATAACATTACTTTCTCAAAGATATTTAACCTTGTAGAAAGGGAAATAAATTGTCTATGACAGTTCAAAGTGTGTATACATTTTTGGCACACCCCGTATACATATTCTGGACACAAATAATAATTTTATTGCAGCTATCTTTGATTATTTCTTAGGCTTAAGTGTTATAATCTTATTTAAATGTTTGTAATTTTTTTTAAAAAAAGAAGGAACAAATTTGAGGGAAATTCAAGTGGTGAATTTGTGGTGTCACCGCCAGACACCACACTTGCTAGGTGGTAGCCTTTAAATCGGCCGCGGTTCGGTAGTATACGTCGGACCCGCGTGTCGCCACTGCCAGTGATTGCAGACCGAGCGCCGCCACACGGCAGGTCTAGAGAGACTTCCTAGCACTCGCCCCAGTTGTACAGCCGACTTTGCTAGCGATGGTTCACTGACAAATTACGCTCTCATTTGCCGAGACGATAGTTAGCATAGCCTTCAGCTACGTCATTTGCTACGACCTAGCAAGGCGCCATTATCATTTGCTATTTAGCTTGTGATGCATGTACCGTCAGACCGATGTTCACCAATTATGAATTAAAGTTAAGTATTCCAGTAGTTAATTACGTTCTTTACTACTATAAATTCCCTTAACTGTTCCAGACCTCACGCCAGCCTGCGTGAGCTTAAACGCGTGCCTTTTGGCTTCCTCTCCTAGTGGCTTGGCTGTCTTGCCAAGTCACAACAGAATTATTCTTGTGTTTTACGTGGTTACTAAGTTGGTCTAACACTAATTTCAGGTTGTCAGTTTTGCAGGCTGGGCCATTTAGGCGTATTGTATGCTGACCGAGATCCTGATTGTCCGACCGACCAACAAACTGTTCCTGTGTGCCACACCAGCCGGCCGACTTGACGAAGGGAGAGGAAGCGGACGAAGTTCTCCACGGAGGCGGGTACTAGCACCTCATTGGGACCGCTATTCTGTGCCGAGTTGCAACTGCGGGTCGTCGGTCACCGAAGTTCTTATTCTTATTGCGACGCTCTCGGGATCTTCTTATTTTTCGTCTCTCGTTAAATTTGGCCTTGCGTGTCTTCCTCTCCCGGAGTCAAGCCCAAAAATTGCGCAAATAAAAAGGTTTCAAGCCATCAGACATTCACTAAATTTCACCAACTCAAACTCTATTGCAAGTTCGTTCACCACACACACACACACACACACACACACACACACAAACGGCACTGATTACGTATTTGTTTATATGTTCAGATGTGCGAAGAAAACTAACGTGGAACCATTTAAAAAACGTAGGTTTGTGTTAAAAAACATACTTCCGTGCATTTTTGTATGGTTTGTATGAAACAATTACACTAGCCACTCTCCTGACATTCGGTCTGTGGAATCGGTTCGTCAGTATTTGATGTGGTTTACGAAATATATCCAGCGGTAACGTTAGGTGACTCACCCTATATATATATATATATATATATATATGTGTGTGTGTGTGTGTGTGTGTGTGTGTGTGTGTGTGTGTGTGTGTGTGGTGAACTAACTTGCAATAGAGTTTGACTTGGTGAAATTTAGTGAATGTCTGGTGGCTTGAAACCTTTTTATTTGCGCAATTTTTGGGCTTCACTCCGGGAGAGGAAGACACGCAAGGCCAAATTTAACGAGAGACGTAAAATAAGAAGATCCCTGGACAAAGCGTCTCAATAAGAATAAGAACTTCAGTGACCGACGACCCGCAATTGCAGCTCGGCACGGAATAGCGGTCCCAATGAGGTGCTAGTACCCACCTCCGCGGAGAACTTCGCCCGCTTCCTCTCCCGTCGTCAAGTCGGCCGACTGGTGTGGCACACAGGAACAGTTTGTTACCAATTTGCAAAGCGTTTAAGTCCATACAGGCTGCTTGCTGTCACTGTTTCTACATTTGTTGTATTCTTGGCAGCGACCAACGAGGCCTAGTTATCACGAAACAGGCCATTTACTTCCTTAAATTGTTTTAGAAGAATTGTAAAATATCTTGATCTATTCCTTTTAAAGCATTTTTTCTTTAATTTTTTTAAGTGAAACTTTCTAAGCCTTCTTGTGCTCTGTTTTGGTTTTGACCTTGTTGTAACACTTAAAACTATCAAGGCCTTCTGGCACTTTGTGATTATTGATTTTCATCTTAGTATAAGTTTTTTCAAAAGAGAATTTTAAGTAAATTCGAAGCCTTCTGGCGCTCTGTAGCTATTGATGCTGATCGTTCTATTCTTTTAAAAAAATGGGATAAAATTCAAAGCAGATTTTCAAGCCCTTCTGGGGTTCTGTGATTATTGTTTGTTGTTAACTGGATTTTCGCTTCATTCCATTGTAAAGGAAAATTTTACAAGTTTTCAGGAAGTAAATCTAAATTTTGTCAACCACAAGTGATGTTGAACCTGGGGTTTGGCCCACAGGTGGCGTCTGAACTGCATCCATCAGAAATAAATGCATCTCTAACACTTCATTAACCGCAACATATGTAACACAATCAACCTTATCGGTAACTTCCTGTACGTCCTCCGCAGTACCTGCAACAAAATTACTGTCGGCAGTTCCGCTCTGCACGACACGGAAATTATCTCCCCACGCCCTTCCCTGTACATCTGGTCTCGACTCCACGCCTCCAAACGATACCACTTATCACCAAAGGGGGTAGATACTACTACACTTAAATCACCAATATTGCTATCAACACACTTATTTACTTCAGTACAGCACAAATTCGCTTTTTCTAGCAGTACAGATGAGTGTGACTCCGCATTTTGACAAGGTATTGGTGCCGATATTTCTCCATTACTCTCCTTAACTTCTGGATCTGCGAAAGTACTATTCGTTTTATTTCTTCACTCCTAAATCCTCATATTCCTTATCGGTGGAGGCTCGCTTTTAACCAACCACTCGTCAAATTCTTTCCGCCTCTTCTCTGCATACTCTGTAGTAGCTCTTCGCCGCAAAGCTCCGTTCTTTTGCATTTTCTGCGCCTCAGCTGCTAATATTCCGCCTGGGTAGCTCCCTACGGCTGACCACCTGATCTGAGTAACCCTTTACAATTATGCAATTAACAACAAAATAAGAGAACAGAAGAGAACGACGACAAGGACACTTGAACCTAGTACTACCCTAACGTTGTAACTTAACTTTCCACTTGAGAGGCTGCTCTTGACTACTACTGTACAAGCTTAAACATAATAAGCCATATGCTGAAAACAAAATACTTTGTCCATGCCAAATGGTGCAAAGTAGCACACACTGGCTGCAGTTCTACGACTCTGGCTTCGCAAAAACTCTGTTTACTAAATGCAACAAAACTGCAATAACAAGAAAAACAAAATCAAACGACTAAAAGGACACTTAATTATAACACTATCCTTATTCTTGTCGACAAAACTCAGCCTCACCTCCTGAATCGCTACAAGGGGTTAACACCTTATACGCTTCTACAAAATTAGCCACGCCCCTTGCTCACGATAAGACCTACAGTCCGTAGGCAAAAACTAACATTCATATTTACACACTGAGTTCACTGCCACAGGACAGAAAATCTGGCAGAAGATGGAGTGACTCGATATGATACTCGCAGACTCAGAAACCACACACACACACACACACACACACACACACACACACAAACAGTCATAGCACTCACCCGACTATGTTTTGATTCTACACATCGACAAACTGCAACCCTGTAGAAGTCGAGCCATCCTCTCCAGGAACGGCGACCAGTGGGGTTCCTCTGTCACAGAAATGTAGAGCTGGCAGGCCTTTCTAATATCGAAATTTAGAGGCCCAGGCTGGAGAGCATCTACAGTGGCAGTGTTGAATGCTTCAAAAATGGTTCAAATGGCTCTGAGCACTGTGGAACTTAACAGCTGAGGTCATCAGTCCCCTAGAACTTAGAACCACTTAAACCTAACTAACCTAAGGACATCACACACATCCATGCCCGAGGCAGGAGTCGAACCTGCGACCGTAGCGGTCACGCGGTTCCAGACTGAAGCACCTAGAACCGCTCGGCCACACTGGCCGGCGGCAGTGTTGAACTGAGGCAGTGGGTTGTAGCCACGATGATCACTAATGGTTGCTCAAAGAAACTTCATGTTTAATTATATACTAGGGAAGCTGGCAACGCTTCAGAATTCTAAATATGTATCATCATCATCATCATCATCATCATTTAAGAATGATTATGCCTTTCAGCGTTCAGTCTGGAGCATAGCCCCCCTTATACAGTTCCTCCATGATCCCCTATTCAGTGCTAACATTGCTGCCTCTTCTGATGTTAAACCTATTACTTCAAAATCATTCTTAACCGAATCCAGGTACCTTCTCCTCGGTCTGCCCCGACTCCTCCTACCCTCTACTGCTGAATCCATGAGTCTCTTGGGTAACCTTGCTTCTCCCATGCGTGTAACATGACCCCACCATCTAAGCCTGTTCGCCCTGACTGCTACATCTATAGAGTTCATTCCCAGTTTTTCTTTGATTTCCTCATTGTGGACACCCTCCTGCCATTGTTCCCATCTGCTAGTATCTGCAATCATCCTAGCTACTTTCATATCCGTAACCTCAACCTTGTTGATAAGGTAACCTGAATCCACCCAGCTTTCGCTCCCATACAACAAAGTTGGTCGAAAGATTGAACGGTGCACAGATAACTTAGTCTTGGTACTGACTTCCTTCTTGCAGAAGAGAGTAGATCGTAGCTGAGCGCTCACTGCATTAGCTTCCAGTTCTTCCACTATGTTGCCATCCTGTGAGAATATGCTTCCTAAGTACTTGAAACCGTCTACCTGTTCTAATTTTGTTCCTCCTATTTGGCACTCAATCCGTTTATATTTCTTTCCCACTGACATTACTTTCGTTTTGGAGATGCTAATCTTCATACCATAGTCCTTAAATTTCTGATCTAGCTCTGAAATATTACTTTGCAAACTTTCAATCGAATCTGCCATCACAACTAAGTCATCCGCATATGCAAGACTGCTTATTTTGTGTTCACATATCTTAATCTCACCCAGCCAGTCTATTGTTTTCAACATATGATCCATGAATAATATGAACAACAGTGGAGACAGGTTGCAGCCTTGTCTTACCCCTGAAACTACTCTGAACCATGAACTCAATTTACCGTCAACTCTAACTGCTGCCTGACTATCCATGTAAAGACCTTTAATTGCTTGCAAAAGTTTGCCTCGTATTCCATAATCTTGTAGAACAGACAATAACTTCCTCCTAGGAACCTGGTCATATGCCTTTTCTAGATCTATAAAGCATAGATACAATTCCCTGTTCCACTCATAACACTTCTTCATTATTTGCCGTAAGCTAAAGATCTGGTCCTGACAACCTCTAAGAGGCCTAAACCCACACTGATTTTCATCCAATTGGTCCTCAACTAATACTCGCAGTTTCCTTTCAACAATACCTGAGAAGATTTTACCCACAACGCTGATTAAAGAGATACCTCTGTAGTTGTTACAATCTTTTCTGTTTCCATGTTTAAAGATTGGTGTGATCACTGCTTTTGTCCAGTCTGATGGAACCTGTCCCGACTCCCAGGCCATTTCAATTATCCTGTGTAGCCATTTAAGACCTGACATTCCACTGTATTTGATGAGTTACGACTTAATTTCATCCACCCCAGCCGCTTTATTGCACTGCAATCTATTGACCATTTTTTCCACTTCCTCAAATGTGATCCTATTTCCATCATCATTCCTATCCCATTCTACCTCGAAATCTGAAACATTACTGATCGCATTTTCACCTACATTGAGCAACTCTTCAAAATATTCCCTCCATCTTCCCAAGGCATCCACAGGATTCACCAGCAGTTTTCCTGACCTGTCCAAAATACTTGTCATTTCCTTCTTACCTCCCTTTCGAAGACTGCTAATTACACTCCAGAATGGTTTTCCAGCAGCTTGACCCATAGTCTCCAACCTGTTTCCAAAGTCTTCCCACGATTTCTTCTTGGATGCTGCAATTATCTGTTTGGCTTTGTTTCTTTCTTCAACATAACTTTCTCTGTCTACCTGGGTTCTGGTATGTAGCCATTTTTGATACGCCTTCTTTTTCCTTTTACAGGCTGCCTTGACTGTAACATTCCACCAAGCTGTTTGCTTCTTCCTACTTTTACACACTACTGTTCCAAGACATTCTTTAGCCACTTCTAGTACTGAGTCCCTGTACCTTGTCCATTCCTTTTCCAATGACTGTAATTGGCTACATTCAACTAACTGGTACCTTTCTGAGATCGCTGTTATGTACTTTTGCCTGATTTCCTTATCCTGAAGTTTCTCCACTCTTATCCTCCTACATATGGACTTGACCTCCTGCACTTTCGGCCTCACAATCCCAATTTCAGTGCACATTAAATAATGATCAGTGTCATCAAAAAATCCCCTGAATACACGTGTGTCCCTCACAGCCTTCCTGAATTCCTGATCTGTTATTATATAGTCAATGACAGATCTGGTTCCCCTGCCTTCCCAAGTATACCGGTGAATGTTCTTATGTTTAAAAAAGGAGTTTGTGATTACTAAGCCCATACTGGCACAGAAATCCAAGAGTTGTTTCCCGTTCCTGTTGGCCTCCATATCCTCTCCAAATTTACCCATAACCTTTTCATACCCTTCTGTTCGATTTCCAATCCTGGCGTTAAAATCACCCATGAGCAGAACACTGTCCTTGTCCTTTACTCTAACAACTACATCACTGAGTGCCTCATAAAAACTATCCATCTTATCTTGATCTGTCCCTTCACAATGCGAATATACTGACACAATCCTAATTTTCTTGCTAGACACTGTCAAATCTATCCACATCAGTCGTTTGTTTACATACCTTATTGCAACTACGCTGGGTTCCATTTCTCTCCTGATGTAAAGCCCTACACCCCATTGTGCTATTCCTGCTTTGACTCCTGACAGGTAGACCTTGTATTCTCCCACTTCCTCTTCTTTCTCACCCCTTACCCGAATGTCACTAACAGCTAAAACATCCAGCCTCATCTTACTTGCAGCCTCTGCCAGCTCTACCTTCTTCCCAGAGTAGCCCCCATTGATATTAATAGCTCCCCATCTCATTACCATTTGTTTGCCAAGTCGTATCTTAGGAGTCCCTGGTTTGTCAGTTAGAGGTGGGACTCCGTCACCTCCAAAGGTCCGAGGCATTTTGCTCTGATTGTTGCCAGCATCATATTTAAAGTACCAGGGAAGCAGGTTGCTAGCCTTACTTGCCCCGAGTCCCATTGGGTTTTACCCCTAACGGTTGAGGGACTACCCGGTGGATTTGGTAGTCTATGCCGTATGAGCACAAAGGTGACCACGACTTAGAATATGTCCGAGATGCCCAGCCTTATTCCAAAGTAATTGGTATCCCGACTGTCGGGACCACTTACTTGGCCACTCATACGTTGCCCGTGGTTCATGAACTAGGACATGACTACAGGAACCCACACCATGAACCACTCTAAATATGTATGGGAACAGGATATACAATCAATTTCATTCTCCTTCATCTCTCTATCCCTCTCTTAGTCTCCCCTTCCTTTGCCCATTTCGTTCTCCTCCCAATATCTCTGTCCATCATCTCCCCCCCCTTCCACCCCCAACCCTCACTCCTTGTACATCTCTTATCCCACACTCTATCCATCTAGTCCTCCCTCGTCTCTCGTTACATATCCTCCTTCCCCTTCTTTGTGGCCATTTCTTCCCCTCTCTCTGTCCAACTCCTCCTCCACCCTCTCTCTCATCTTATTTATTGTTATTGCTAACGGAATCTTGATTGGGAACAGAAATCAAAATGAATGGGTAAATCCTTTGTAATAATTAGCACACGGGGTGTGAGAAAGAAATTTCCAGCTGGTTGATCTGTGGGGATAGTAGCTCTAATGACAGTATTTCGAATGGCTTTAATCTACGAACACGTAGGATTATAAAGTTAGCCACGAACACAACTTTCCTGTTTACTGTTAAAAGTAACTTCGAGAAGGAAAACAAAACCGTACATTTGAAAGCACAGCTTAAAATGTTCTTTCCAGCAGCCGGTTTAACAGAAAGTGTTTATTGTGTAACATGTCTGTGTCCCCAGAGATTTAGGCTGTGTGTTGTCTGTCTGTCTGTCAGTCAGTCAGTGGGTCGGGAAGTGATTCATCGATCCGAATCTTTTCCTTGAATTTGTGTGAATTGAAAGAAAACAATTCCAGTAAGATCATGAATTTATTGAAATGAAATAAATCGGAATTCATTGTTCCGCAGTCATAATGGATCGCACTTCCATTTGTCTCCAAACGCTGTCTACGCTCTTCGTCAGTGCCATTGACTCGACGATCACGTAGTTGGTGTGCGTTGCGCGTACGCCGACCGCTATTTCGACGCTTCATTGGTGACATTTTTTCAGGAGAAATAAACCATGAAGTGAAATCAACTGAATGTTTGCAACACACCAAATTACCACATCAATTCAATCTTTGCTGCACACCAAAAAGATGATCACCACCGATGGCACACCGAAATATCGCTTCCAGTTGTATTGTTTTTTGCAAAATATAATATTCAACGCGGAATTTACTGTTGTTATGAAAACATGAAACAGCAGAACTTTCAAACTGAACGTCACAATTTTCTTTTGTTATGAAAACATGTGACAGCAGAAGTGCCAAAGCGTCAAACCGACCGTCACATTTCTTTCATTGACATTTTCATACTGAAATATCATCCGATTTTCCGACTTTTTCGGTGGATTTTACAGAAATTTTCTATCATGCAAATCTTGTCCTGACAGTTACTAACACATACAAAAAAAAACTGCCAAATCGGTCGACCCAATCTCAAGTGACGATCAGTCATACGTGCTGCAGTTGATTTTTGTTTACATAGATTTTATTGGAGAACAAACTGAAACCCTCATAAAGATGCTCTGCAGTGTCAACACCCACGCTGGGCGTGTGCTGGGAACGGCAAGTCTGGCGGTGCTGCTGCAAGCAGGCGACCAGCGGCCTGATGTGGCGCCAGTGGCTGGGCAGGAATGTTGACGTGCGAAGTCCACTGCAGCATGTGTACCATGTGGGCACATCTCTGTAGCTCAAGGCACGGCATGCAGGAAAGCGAGGAAACCTGCCGTGATTCTTATAGAGGAAGACATCCCTCAATAGTGGTGTCGGCCCATGCAAGCAGAGGCATACAGAGTCGGTATGCCTGTCTAGGGGTAGATGGTTGAGCGGATGCACTGACCTGGTCACCGACAGCTGCCCTCCAGGGTAGGAGGCTCGCCACAGATGAAGTGAGACCAGAGGTGGCCCACCGACTGGAAGATGCTAAGACCTCAGCACTGGGCTTAGATCCATGAGTGGGCCTACATTAGTGGAGGCCAAGTCTTGTGGTCACTGCTTCCAGAATCATGTCACCCCATTCACTCTCGTAGATCTAGCGTCATAGATGGATAGACGGTTCTGCCAGAGTGAAGCTCCCTTGGCTAAAAGTGATGGGTATAAATATTGGTTCGGTGTCCAATTGTTTTGACGAAGCACCGCCTCCAACGCTTCCAACGACGTATGCCAAAAGAGTCCCATAGCTTGGAGGTATAGCAACCAGCCTGTTAGTGCCACTGTCGTCCTATCGTCATACTGTATCGTGGTTATTGCAGCGCCGGACACTGGCCTGATCCGCAGGGTGAATATCGGACGCTGGAGTTGCTGTATCTGATGTAGCCGTGTTTTGGTTGACTCCGCACTCGCCTGCTGCCATGCTGATATGCTTACATATTTACTTTCCCTTATTAATTTCTTGCCGTTGCCATTAGTTAATTATATTCAGTACAAGAAACATTGAAGTTATGTATTTGGAAACCTGTCTCGATTATTCAGATCGTTATGCATTACATTAATTTTGTAACATTTTTTTCACGGAATAAAATTAGGAGTAACTACACAATTGTTCAGATCCATTGCCACCGTGTAGAGACAACATACGAGACTGCAAGCAGGCCACTTCTAATTCCTGTGTACAGTACAGGCACTTGGACATTAATAGCGTCATTACCGCGCGACCATTACGGTCGCAGGTTCGAATCCTGCCTTGCAAGGATGTGTGTGATGTCCCGAGGTTAGTTAGGTTTAAGTAGTTCTAAGTTCTAGGGGACTGATGACCTCAGATGTTAAGTCCCACAGTGCTCAGAGTCATTTGAACCATTCGAACCAGTAGCTTCATTTTTATCGAAGTACAGTTTCGAACTGAATTATTTGTGTATTGACTATCAATGCATGAAATGCCATACCACCATTCATATAATTCAGTGTACAATCTGCAACACAATGCGTCATGAATGACATGTTTCAACGAAATGTATATAATTTTCCAACAACAGGACAACCCTTAGGTCTCTTAGCGCCATATCAGCTCGGAAGTTATAGTTTTTTTTCCAAATTTAAGTGTAGAGTTGGAACTCCTTCAAGCCTGTTACACCTGATATTCTAACAGAGTATTTGCGTAGCTGTCTCTTTCGTGTACTATCATTAGATTTGCAATTCATTTTAACTGAATTTTTATTAAGATATTCTGAGGTGTGGGGTTGATCTGTTATTCTGTTATTCTGCGAACCGATTAATCTGAGATGTACCCTTTACCCTCTAGCTCCTGCAAGATGCAATTTCCACCCGCACACTACTACAGAAGTCAGACAGACGCTCCTAACGTTCTGAAGAGGAATGCCTGAAAAACTTTCAGCAATAAATATCTTCTGGAGTCGTCCGCTGTAAGGAAATGACACAAAAATTCACAAAATTTCTTACATAACTAGTGGGATACTGGGGTACTGGAGTAGTGCTAGTTAGTGTAAGAAAAACATGGAACTAACGAAATTTATTATTTATTTTGCAAAAATTCTGAGAAATCACAATGACACTTTTAGTTATGAATTGAACAAGTTATATCCTGGTTCTTTTCAGAATATGAAGTTACCTTTCAAGGATAGGATTCGCTAATGAAATTTCTATACAAAGTTTACGATGGTAGTTAACTTGGCAGACTGGCTGAGAGGCGCACCTACTCAACTTGAATAATTATCCTTTAGAATGTTGTTAGGTACGGTCGAAGCTGTCGTGTGTGAAATGCAGTGAAGTGTACTGTTATGGAGGAAATATGGGGCTCGCAATAGGTGTAGCGCACAATACCGTAAGCTGCGATGACTACTGTCTGCGCCGCTCGCTGCTGACAAATAAGCTAACTCTCGTTCTATCTGGATTGACCTTCGCCAATCAAACTCTCCCTATGCCTTGATGAAGTCAAGGATTCCTATTCGCCCCAAGTCTATCTATTGGCGTGGTACACCGGTCAGATAACCAGTCCACCTCGATGGCACTCAAAATTCGCTCAGAGGCGTGTAACTATAACTCTGTCCATTCACACCGCACAATAAGTATGTCGGCCAACACAGTGAACAACGCTTAATCACAAGGACTCAATATAGAGTCGCCCTTCGATTCGCTCTCGACAGAGTTGCTCTCCCAGTAAAGTACTGAGGAGAGACTAGTTCCTCGCTCTTTCAAGTATACTTATGAGCGCGCACGCTCTCGTTACGTGTTCTCGCTCCAAGAGCGACAACGGAACGGCGCCTCTCCATGCCAAACGTGAAGGGGTATATCTTTCGGTCTCTTCCATTGTCCCTTCAGCTCAAGGCGTCAGAAATATCATCTGCCAATCAGCATTGCTCTTCTAAAACGGGAGAATGACGTTTCGTTTAAGGCGACCAATCCGGAAACCTATGGCTTTGGCGTTTGGCGTTTGCTGTCTCCCTGAGAAAATCTCTGAAACTGCGTGCTATGTGTAAAGAATGCGTAGGCTGGCCGCTCCCACATAATGTAGCGGAATATGCTTTTAAGCCGAACACGGGGTCGTTCCCCCTTTTCACTCGGGTCCACGCTGTCCGCTACGGGCGGTCACTGGCCGCCGTAGGCTGGGTTGTCCTCTGAAGGGCCTGGTCTCCCACTGTGTGGCCTCTCTCCCGAACTAACAGCATCTGTGACGGTCATGTCTGGAATGTATGTGTGCACGCCAGCCTCGAGTATTTCAACCACGGTGCGCTCACGTGTCAATTGCATATCGTTTACATGAATTAATTAAACATTGACTTTGTCTTATCGAGTTTGGGTTCAAATGAACCGTCTTGATGTGCGGAATATGATTGTGAGGGCGGAACATGTAAGCAATGCAGGTCAGGAGACTGCAACGTCTTACAAAATGTGACCAGAAAATAAGCAGTCTCTCATATGCGGATGACTTAGTTGTGATGGCAGATTCGATTGAAAGTTTGCAATGTAAAAACGGTTCAAATGGCTCTGAGCACTATGGGACTTAACATCTGTGGTCATCAGTCCCCTAGAACTTAGAACTACTTAAACCTAACTAACCTAAGGACGTCACACACATCCATGCCCGAGACAGGATTCGAACCTGCGACCATAGCAGTCCTGCGGTTCCGGACTGAGCGCCTAGAACCGCTAGACCACCGCAGCCGGCTGCAGTGTAATATTCCAGAGCTAGATCAGAAATGTAAGGACTATGGTATGAAGATTAGCATCTCCAAAACGAAGGTAATGTCAGTGGGAAAGAGATATAAACGGATTGAGTGCCAAATAGGAGGAACAAAGTTAGAATATGTGGACTGTTTCAAGTACTTAGGATGCATATTCTAACAGGATGGCAACATAGTGAAAGAACTGGAAGCAAGATGTAGCAAAGATAATGCAGTGAGCGCTCAGCTACGATCTACTCTCTTCTGCAAGAAGGAAGTCAGTACCAAGACTAAGCTACCTGTGCACTGTTCAATCTTTCGACCAACTTTGTTGTATGGGAGCGAAAGCTGGGTAGATTCAGGTTACCTTATCAGTAAGGTTGAGGTTACGGATATGAAAGTAGCTAGGATGATTGCAGGTACTAGTAGCTGGGAACAATAGCAGGAGGGTGTCCACAATGAGGAAATCAAAGAAAAACTGGGAATGAACTCTATAGATGTAGCAGTCAGGGTCAAAGTTGATCGTCGGTAAAGCAGATGCCAGACTGAGATTCATTGGAAGAATCCTAAGGAAATGCAATCCGAAAACAAAGGAAGTAGGTTACAGTACGCTTGTCCGCCCACTGCTTCAATACTGTTCAGCAGTGTGGGATCCGTACCAGATAGGGTTGATAGAAGAGATAGAGAGGATCCAACGGAGAGCAGCGCGCTTCGTTACAGGATCATTTAGTACTCGCGAAAGCGTTACAGAGATGACAGATAAACTCCAGTGGAAGACTCTGCAGGAGAGACGCTCAGTAGCTCGGTACGGGCTTTTGTTAAAGTTTCGAGAACATACCTTCACTGAAGAGTCAAGCTGTATATTGCTCCTTCCTACGTATATCTCGCCAAGAGACCAAGAGGATAAAGTCAGAGAGATTAGAGCCCACACAGAAGCATACCGACAATCCTTCTTTCCACGAACAATACGAGACTGGAATAGAAGGGAGAACCGATAGAGGTACTCAGGGTACCCTCCGCCACACACCGTCAGGTGGCTTGCGGAGTATGGATGTAGATGTAGATGTAGAACAGGCTTAGATGGTGGGGTCATGTTACACGCATGGGAGAAGCAAGGTTACCCAAGAGACTCATTGGTTTAGCAGTAGAGGGTAGGAGGAGTCGGGGTAGACCAAGGAGAAGGTACATGGATTCGGTTACGAATGATTTTGAAGTAATAGGCTTAACATCAGAAGAGGCACCAATGTTAGCACTGAATAGGGGATCATGGAGGAATTTTATAAGGGGTACTATGCTCCACAGTGAACGCTGAAAGGCATAGTCAGTCTTAAATGATGATGATGATTTTATTTCTTCAGTATTCTCACCAAATTTTGGAAGAGTCCTTATTTTGAGTTTTGATGACTTTACCGACAGACTTCAATGAACCATGGGCAACACAAAGAACATCAGTGTTTTTAAGGAACATATACACTTTCAACAATTGTTCATGAGTTAAGTGGACGACATATGCAAACACACTGAGAGTAAATAACAGTTGAACAGAAGTTACATTTTATTAAAAGCACTTGTGTACAACTATACTACAGATATACCTGAGCCAAACCTTCTCACAAGCTTGATACATTCACAGTAATGACTTCCCAACCCTTCACGCAAGGCACGATACTGTGTCATGTGGGGAAATGCTTAATTGATCCCAATTATCAGCTCAGCTGTGACAGGTGGAGTAATATGTAACAAATTTTTAACGTGCCCCCAAAGAAAAGGGAAATCAAGACGAATATGCTAGCCACACAATACATTCTGTTCAATGTGTCCAAATGGTTCAAATGGCTCTGAGCACTATGGGACTTAACATCTGAAGTCATCAGTCCCCTAGAAGTTAGAACTACGTAAATGTAACTAACCTAAGAACGTCACACACATCCATGCCCGAGGCAAGATTCGAACCTGCGACCGTGGCAGTCGCGCGGTTCCGGACTGAAACACCTAGAACCGCTCGGCCACCACGGCCGGCAATGTGTACAATATCCCCAAAAATTAACACTTAGAGTGCGCACAAAATAAATTGGTCCTTACCTGCGTAGAGGGTATGGTAGGAGAGGGGACAATGGCAATAGTGGGGGCTGCGTTCCGAGTGGCCATCATACAGTAGAGGAGATGCGTGCTATCAAGCAGACGGTAATATCTGACTAGAGTACAAATTGCAAAATCGACAAATAAACAACTGAAACATCATTTTGCGATCAGAGATCTCTCAGTCACTACCAGCTATGACCTGCAGTCATACGCCTTGGCTCCCCACACCATGATGTCGGAAGTAACATCACTGTGCCTCCCTAAAACATTCGCCGAAGATGGTCATCTGTGGTAGCGCTGAACGGCGTTCCATTCCTGAAAAATATGCATCGCCATTTTTCAGCAGTCTATAGTTACCTGTCACAGCATCGCTCCAGACGCAGCCATTTGTGATGTGGGGTTAATGGCAACCCACATATGGAACGATAATCCTTGTAGTCTTTCTGCTGTTAGTCTCTGAGCAATCATGTGGTATGTCACAGAATGTTGCAGGGGGTCTGTACTTTTTCTTCGATGGCAGGCACACATATAAAGAGATTGCCAAGTGCTTGGTGTTGTAAGAGGTATGCGATGTATGCGCTGCCTGCAACAGGCAAGACTTAGGAGAGTCTCTGACCAGAGAGCAGTATGTAGTTAGTTGTTAGTTGTTGCTAGTCAGCATTAGTCGGCAGTAGTCGACAGCAGTCCGCGTGAGTCGACAGTATTCTGAGCGTGCCGGTAGTCTGCTCTGGTCGGGACTCTGGAGGATGAGTATTATTGTAGAAGGTAAAGAAGCAGTGTTGCGCATATCTAGTAATGTATGTTAACTGTCATGCAATTTCTTTCAAAAAATGCCCCAATAATAATTTTTATAATATAAAGTAATTTTTTTTAAAAAAAAGGCATTCATTTAAATTTAAAGATTTTATTCAATGGATGATCTTTCCTTTCATGAATGACAAAGCATAGGTCAGTATTGCACGGAGCTGAGCAGAAATTTTTTTAGGTAAGAGCAGATATATTCGCAGTTTTTATTGAAGCAAAAATTTTCAGAGTAGAGGGCTGTGGCGCAGCGTTGCTGTCGTCATAAAATTTACCAGGTTACTGAATTTTTTTATTATTTCCGCGTTTAGGAATTGGATTTTGTGGTTACATTAAATGTGAATGCATTTCTGCACGGAGACTATAAATGGGAACCAATTTTGTTCAGAGGTTACAATATTTTAAAAATTCATTTAATTAATATTTACGTGGGGAGGTTACTCTTGGCGACATCCGGCCAGGATCGTATTTCTTTGTGAATCTTCTGATAAGTAGTCACATATCTGCTCTTATTTACTTAAAGATACACTCCTGGAAATTGAAATAAGAACACCGTGAATTCATTGTCCCAGGAAGGGGAAACTTTATTGACACATTCCTGGGGTCAGATACATCACATGATCACACTGACAGAACCACATGCACATAGAAAGAGGCAACAGAGCATGCACAATGTCGGCACTAGTACAGTGTATATCCACCTTTCGCAGCAATGCAGGCTGCTATTCTCCCATGGAGACGGTCGTAGAGATGCTGGATGTAGTCCTGTGGAACGGCTTGCCATGCCATTTCCACCTGGTGCCTCAGTTGGACCAGCGTTCGTGCTGGATGTGCAGACCGCGTGAGACGACGCTTCATCCAGTCCCAAACATGCTCAATGGGGGACAGATCCGGAGATCTTGCTGGCCAGGGTAGTTGACTTACACCTTCTAGAGCACGTTGAGTGGCACGGGGTACATGCGGACGTGCATTGTCCTGTTGGAACAGCAAGTTCCCTTGCCGGTCTAGGAATGGTAGAACGATGGGTTCGATGACGGTTTGGATGTACCGTACACTATTCAGTGTCCCCTCGACGATCACCAGTGGTGTACGGCCAGTGTAGGAGATCGCTCCCCACACCATGATGCCGGGTGTTGGCCCTGTGTGCCTCGATCGTATGCAGTCCTGATTGTGGCGCTCACCTGCACGGCGCCAAACACGCATACGACCATCATTGGCACTAGGGCACAAGCGACTCTCATCGCTGAAGACAACACGTCTCCATTCGTCCCTCCATTCACGCCTGTCGCGACACCACTGGAGGCGGGCTGCACGATGTTGGGGCGTGAGCGGAAGACGGCCTAACGGTGTGCGGGACCGTAGCCCAGCTTCATGGAGACGGTTGCGAATGGTCCTCGCCGATACCCCAGGAGCAACAGTGTCCCTAATTTGCTGGGAAGTGGCGGTGCGGTCCCCTACGGCACTGCGTAGGATCCTACGGTCTTGGCGTGCATCCGTGCGTCGCTGCGGTCCGGTCCCAGGTCGACGGGCACGTGCACCTTCCGCCGACCACTGGCGACAACATCGATGTACTGTGGAGACCTCACGCCCCACGTGTTGAGCAATTCGGCCGTACGTCCACCCGGCCTCCCGCATGCCCACTATACGTCCTCGCTCAAAGTCCGTCAACTGCACATACGGTTCACGTCCACGCTGTCGCGGCATGCTACCAGTGTTAAAGACTGCGATGGAGCTCCGTATGCCACGGCAAACTGGCTGACACTGACGGCGGCGGTGCACAAATGCTGCGCAGCTAGCGCCATTCGACGGACGGCCAACACCGCGGTTCCAATTTATTGCTCTTTGTTGTAATTGTTTGTTCCATTTTTTTTGCTTTGTCTTTGTTTCATTTGTGCTTAATTTTGATTTGTGAAAAATGCCGCGAAAAACTGTTAACAGTACATCGCGATGTGCAATGAGTGAAATAGCCGACTCGAATAATTTGACCGATAATACTTGCGACACTCAGTGTAATGATGACAATCCTCCATTTATAGACAATCAGTGCCTACCGACCACTAGTAATGATTTTGATCCTAACGATGAACAAATAAATTCAATTGTGTCCTCTGTTGATTTAACGACAATTAATGACGCGGGACGTTCTGTTACAATGGACGCTGCCCAGCTTGACACACCCGGTTTGCAAAATTTACGTAATGAACAGATAAATTTTTCTAACGGAAATGAACAGTGTACTCAAAGTACGACAGATTTATTTCATTCCGATTTAGTGACCAACAGTGCACATTCGTTTGGCAAACCTTTTCAAGAATTACAGAATGACCAAATGGTTACAGAAAACGTGACAATTGCAGGTATGCCGTCAAACAGCACAGAGAAGAGAGTAGGTAATATTGGCTTGGATCAAATTATGGCAGTATTGCTACAACAGAGTGAAAATTACAAACAGTCAAAGAAATAACAAGACAACAATTTCAAACAACTTAATGAAAAACAAGACAACCTTAATGAAAATTTCAAACAACTTAGTGAACAGAATAAACAGCTTAGTGAACAGATTACAGCCGTTGCTGCGCAATGTCATGATACTAAGGAACAATTACGTGAGGAAATTAAGGCTTGCGGTAGGAAAAGTAGTGAAGAAATTAGATCTGTTGCTCAAGAATTAAATAACAGACACGCAGCTACAATTAAATTACTTAGAGACGAAATTAGTGCAGTCGGTAAACAATGCTCTGAAAACGCAACACAGTTACGCGACGAGTTTAAATTAATGTCAGCAGAACTTTCACTCACACTGGATGCAAAAGTAGACGCGAAATTCGACCAACAGAACAGTCAAATTGACGAACGTTTTAATCACCACATACAAAATAGTGAAACGCGTTACCGTAAATTCATACAGGAACAAAATAAAGTAAAACGACAAGTCATGGAAACAATTACTGCACAGAGACAGGAAGATAAGCGTAAATTGTTTACGAAGGCGAAAACATACGTAGGCAACAATATTGCTACAGTATCAGACGAAATTAATACTATCAAACAGTTGAACACCGAATTGCGTGATGAAATTTCCGATCTTAAATCAAAAACAGATACACAGACAGTAGACTTACAGACAGTGACCGACAGAATCGAACAATTAGAACTAATACAGGATCCCGATGCCATCAAAGTAGACATTAAAAAATTAAACGAAACCACACGTAAAATACAAAAACAAATTAATGCTTGTGACACAAAAACCATGATCAGGTAAAAATACTGACTGAAAAATATGATGAATTGGGCAGTCGTATTGACGTTATTGAAAGTAATAATGAGAGCAAATCAAACGATACTTCACCGATTTCGTTTAATCAAACACCTGAATTCCAAAATTTACAGCAGACGATCAGTGAGATAGATTCGTCCAATAATACATTACGTAGAAAATTGTCAACTTTACAGCAAGAAGTGACAGACATGAAAAATGTTTCAGTCAATAACACGTCACAGCATACGGCACATTCCGTACATTTGTCACACTCACACAGCCAGTAAAATTTAGGTAATTTACAGAGAGTACGTGACTTAGGTTCCGAACAATCACAGACAAATAGATTCTCATACAATCCTGAACCTGTTCAGACGTACAGAGACGATAATTTTGTTTGCAAACATTTTCTGTCAGTGAGAAAATTTAAAGTATTTAAAAATGACAGAACACAGATTCACCCATTGGATTGGATACAATTTAGCTTTGCTTTTCCACCGGCTTGGCCAATAACACATAAACTTGAATTTATTTGCAGTTTTTTGGAAGGCGAACCGGCAACTCGTATGAGACCGATCGCGACACAATGCTACTCGGTAGAAGAATTTCAGAATGCTTTTCTGTCAGCGTATTGGTCGAAGACGACACAGCGCGGAATTAAGGATCAATTAATTAGTTTACCGAATTATGAGAACTCAAATTTTTCCACTATCACGCAATTTTTTGAACACATGGTCCAACAAAACCAGAACGTAAGTGAACCATACAGTGAATCTGCACTTATTCAATTATGTATTTCTAAATTACCACGGTCATTAAGAGTGTCACTTTTAACGGGTCAGCAGAAAGAAAATATTTCGGCATTCAGAGATCTGTTACAGCTTTTGGAAGTGCAGCAATCGGATTATTCCTTCATAAACAAAAATTTTTCATATAATAACCAAGGTCAACAAACATACAGCAGTTACGATCAGCCACGCAATTTCAATAGCAAAGCTAATAGACGCTTCAGGAACGACAACCACCAGAACTTTAATAACAGACAAAATTTTAATCGTCAGTATCGTCAAAATTATCAGCAACAGGAACCACATTTTGGTAACAATAGACGTTTTTCACCGCAACAGCATGAAAGCCAGCCGGTTAGCATACTTAACCAACAATGCAGTCTGCAAGGTCAACCAAGCTTTAATGTTTCGCCGCGTACGCGTATAGCGTCAGCCCCAACAAATAATAAAGCGCAGCAACAAGGGAATCAGTACGTACAGAAAACACACTATTTCAATTCCTATCGCAATGCACCGTATAGAAATGACCATCATGACAGACGTCAAAGTAGTGAGCACAATTTTCAGCGTACGTTTAATAACAGTCGGTCTTACCAACAGCAAAATCATCCGCAACAACATATTATCATGAATGAACCAGACAGTAGGTATCATCCCGAAAGTAATACGTCAGGAAGAAATAACAGAACAGTACAAATAGTTGAAATGCCACAGCATCCTCCCGAAAATAATAGCACGTCAGATAGAATTTGACTAAATATAGTACAGGTTGCATCTTCCAGCAACGCAAGCAATGCCTTTGACACATAGAATCTTGTTCACGAAAATGTTATTACTTTTGACGACATCCGATACACACTTTTACATGAAAAACCAATAGTCTGAATTTATGAACCTGAAAGAAGCTTTGTTGAATGCACCACTTCTATCACATCCAGATCTTACCAGAAATTTTTCCATTGCCACCGACAGTTCTAACACCGCTTTAGGCGTACACATTTTTCAGGAAACTGAAGAAGATGGCACTACAGTAATTAAAAACATAGCCTTTGCGAGTCACATTCTGTCACCTGCTGAACGCAATTATTCTGTTACAGAACTTGAAACATTATGTGTTGTATGGGCATTTACGAGATTTCGGCATTTCCTTTATGGAAGACATACGACCGTTTACACAGACCATAGAGCGATACAGTTTTTACTTCCCGCTAAATTTACACACGACAGATTAAGTAAATGGAAACTTTATTTACAAGAATTTAATTTTACAATTGCTCACATTCCCGGTACACAAAATATTGTTGCAGACGCACTATCCTGTTCTCTTAGCAACAATCAGCAAGACATCGCAACCAACTTCTGCAAAGCAAATTTCAGCGTCATGTATATTCAACAAGTTGCATTTGAAAATTTCATTTCGTCGTCATTACAAGACATAGCACAACAGCAGAGTAAAGACAACGTATGGAAAGAGATTAAACACCTTTGGCAAGATAGGAATAATGTTACCATTAGAAACCATTACACTGTACGCAATGACATTCTGTTTCGCCGCTCTCACCTTGACAACAACAATTGGTTATTATGTATTCCTGACGAGCTTGTTAACAAATTAATTTGCTATACTCATTTAAGTTACGCACATTACGGAGCCAGAAAATGTTTTCTTATACTGAGACAGAACTGTTATTTTACCAACATGGAGAAACGTATTCGACGAGTTTTAGCGTCATGTAAAATCTGCCAGAAAGCTAAGTCAGATACGACTTCACATATTCCTCCATTACATCCCACTGTACCTGTTAAATTGAGACACATGGCCGCTGTAGACATTTTTGGTCCGATTCCCAGAACTAATAGAGGTTTTTGCTACATCTTTGTCGCTGTTGAACTCACTTCAAAATTTGTTACCTTCACTCCGTTACGCAAAGCTACTGCTAAAACTGTTTCGAAAGCATTTGTAAAACATTTTCTATTTCATGTAGGGCATGTATTGAAAGTAATTTCCGACAATGGATCACAGTTTCGATCTGCTATATGGACACGTATGTTACGAGCTATAAACATTTCCCCGATCTATATATCCAGGTACCATGCTTCTTCGAACCCTTGTGAACGATTAATGAAAGAAATTGGTAAACTGTGTAGAATATACTGTCATAAAAAACATATTGATTGGGACACACACATACTCTCATTCCAGGATGTAATTAATTCCATACCAAATGAATCTACTATGCTATCTCCGACTGTTATACTGAAAAATGTTGAACCACCTAACAAAATTAAAGAATTAGTAACCTTTCCTACATCTCGTCGACTACGACACCATGAAATAATTGACATTGCGCTGAACAACATCAAACGTGCCGCAGAGCGCCGGAGAAGACAGCAAAAACAGGTTTGTACACGCCGTGACTTTCACATTGGACAGAAGAAATTAGTACGCACACATTATTTATCTGATAGAGGAAAAAGTAGATGTAGTAAATTTGAGCTTCTATATGCAGGTCCATATCGGATTCGCAGCATTCCTCACCCCAATGTAGTACACGTCGAAACTTTGAGAAACAGAAAAACCAAAGGGAATCACCATATCTCCAACATCAAACCCTTTATTGAATGAACATACTTTATGATTATCACACTGTAATGCCATTTCCTGATTTTTATATGGCCACTTATGCAATTATATTTATGTGACTACTTGCTGATGATTATCATATTTTTTCTTGGCAAGTGCCCGGCAAGGTAAGGTTAGCAGGTCGCTTTTCTTGTCGTTACACATCAGACCGTGCACATTTTTCCAGATAAACTTACATATTTTATGACCAATTATGCGATTCTATCTAGTGACAAATTATTTATTTATTTATTGTTCCGTGGGACCACATTAAGGAGAAGTCTCCATGGTCATGGAACGAGTCAATACATGAAATTATAACACGATTGTAGAAACAGATAAAATGAAATATAAGAAACTTATTCAGGCGACAGGTCATTAGTTTAAATAAAGAAAATCAAGAATGTAACACTGGAATTTGCTTAATTTTTTAGCTCTTCCAGGAGCTCCTCGACAGAATAGAAGGAGTGAGCCATGAGGAAACTCTTCAGTTTAGACTTAAAAGCGTTTGGGCTACTGCTAAGATTTTTGAGCTCTTGTGGTAGCTTATTAAAAATGGATGCAGCAGAATACTGCACTCCTTTCTGCACAAGAGTCAAGGAAGTGCATTCCACATGCAGATTTGATTTCTGCGTAGTATTAACTGAGGAAAGCTGCTAACCCTTGGGAATAAGCTAATATTGCTAACAGCAAACGACATTAAAGAAAATATATACTGTGAGGGCAATGTCAGAATTCCCAGACTATTGAATAGGGGTCGACAAGAGGTTCTAGAACTTACACCACACACAGCTCGAACAGCCAGTTTTTGAGCCAAAAATACCCTTTTTGAATCAGAAGAATTACCCCAAAAAATAATACCATATGACATTAGCGTATGAAAATATGCGAAGTAGACTACTTTTCGTGTCGAAATATCACTTATTTCAGATACTAATGGTAAATAAAGTGGCATTTAGTTTCTGAACAAGATCCTGAACATGGGCTGTCCACAACAGCTTACTATCTATCCGTACGCCTAGGAACTTGAACTGTTCCGTCTCGCTTATAATATGCCCATTCTGTCTGATTAAAATATCAGTTCTTGTTGAATTGTGAGTTATAAACTGTAAAAACTGAGTCTTACTGTGATTTAGCATCAAATTATTTTCCACAAGCCACGAACTTATTTCATGAACTACATTATTTGATAATGTTTCAATATTACACACAAGATCCTTCACTACCAAGCTGGTGTCATCAGCAAACATAAATATTTTTGAATCATCTGTAATAGTAGAAGGCATATCATATATATAAATAAGAAACAGTAGTGGCCCCAGCATCGACCCTTGTGGAATGCCCCACTTAACAGTGCCCCATTGGGACTGAATATCACTACCACTCTCAATATTGCGGAGAATTACCTTCTGCTTTCAGTTGTTAAAGTAAGAGGCGAACCAATTGTAAGCTACTCCCCTTACTCCATAATGTTCCAACTTCTGCAGTAATATTTTGTGGTCAACACAGTCAAAAGCCTTCGTTAAATCAAAGAAAACACCTAACGTTTGCAACCTTTTATTTAATCCGTCCAAAACCTCACAGAGAAAAGAGACTATAGCATTTTCAGTTGTTAAGCCATTCCTAAAACCAAACTGTACATTTGACTGCAAATTATGTGAATTTAAATGTTGCAGTAACCTTGTATATACAACCCTCTCGATAACTTTAGCAAACACCGATGGCATAGAAATAGGTCTATAATTATCAACATTATCCCTGTCTCCCTTTTTATAAAGTGGCTTCACTACCGAGTACTTTAATTGGTCAGGAAACCGACCACTCCTAAAGGAAAAGTTACAGATATGGCTAAGTACTGGGCTAACATACATGGAACAATACTTCAGTATTCTGCTAGATACCCCGTCATATCCATGAGAGTTCTTGGTCTTTAGTGATTTAATTATTAACTCAATCTCCCTCTTGTCAGTATCATGGAGGAGAATTTCAGGTAACAGTCTCGGAACACTTTTTTCTACGAGCGCTATATGATTCCCTGTTGGGACTAGGTTTGTATTTAGTTCACCTGCTATATTCAGAAAGTGATTATTAAATACTGTACATATATGTGACTTATCAGTAACACGGACATTCCCACTACGCACTGATTCCATATCCTCGACCTGTCTCTGCAGACCAGCCACTTCCTTTACGACTGACCATATGGTTTTAATTTTATCCTGAGACTTAGCTATTCTATCTGCATACCACATACTTTTTGCCTTCCTAATAACTTTTTTAAGCACCTTACAATACTGTTTGTAATGGGCTACTGCATTTAGATTGTGACTGTTTCTAACGTTTTGATATAATTGCCACTTTGTTCTACAAGATATTCTTATACCTTTAGTCAGCCACCCAGGCTGCCTCTTTGTGCTAGTATCCTGTTTTGAACGTTCTAACGGAAAGCAACTTTCAAAGAGCATGAGAAAAGTCTTGAGGAAAGCATTATATTTGTCGTCTACTGTATCAGCACTATAAACATCTTGCCACTCTTGTTCCTTGATAAGGTTTACAAAAGTCTCTACAGCAACTGGATCAGCTTTCCTAAAACGTTGGTAACTATATTTAACCTGTGTTGCAGCACAAAACTCTTTTAGACTTAAGATTTGTGCATCATGATCTGAAAGGCCATTCACCGTTCTGCTAACAGAATGCCCTTCTAGTAATGACGAATGAACAAAAATATTGTCTATGGTTGTTCTACTGTTCCCTTGCACTCTCGTTGGAAAGAATACGGTTTGCATAAGATTATATGAATTAAGGAGGTCTACCAGCATCCTTTTCATTGCACAATCACTTATACAATTTATATTGAAGTCACCATATATAACTAACTTTTTGTATTTCCTATAAAGTGAACCAAGAACTTCCTCTAGCTTTAGCAAAAACGTTGAGAAATCGGAGTCTGGGGATCTATAAATAACAACAGTAAGAAGTTTAGCTCCACTAAATTTAACCACGCCTGCACAACATTCAAACACCTCTTCAGTGCAGTACTTTGAAACATCAATTGACTCAATTGGGATACCGTTTTTCACATACATGGCTACTCCCCCACACCGCAAAGAGCTCCTAGAAAGCTGCCAGCCAACCTGTATCCTGGTAAAGGAAGCCTCTGAATTATCTCCTTATTTAAGAAGTGTTCAGATATACCAATAATTTCAGAGTCAACATCTGTAAGTAGTTCACTAACTTTATCTCTAATGCCTTGTATGTTTTGATGAAATATACTAATTCCCTCATTAATCAGATACCTAAGCTTTGTCGAAAGTGGTTTCTTTGTTAGAGAGACTTCCCTTAAGCAGGAATAGCTGTCAGCTGACTTCAATCTAAAAAAGGTACAGCTCTAACACCCACAACTACCGGAATTTTCCCATGAGTGATCCCACCACCTCCACCTATGCTGTCACCTATAAGCTTTGCCAACCTCCCCTTTCCATACCTGTTAAGGTGCAGGCCATGTCTAGTGAAACCCGTCCTGCTGATAGACTCCACCGACACCACTGAAATGTGACTCATGCCTTCTGTCATTAGCGCACCCCCAAGTCTCATGTTATTACGCCTGACGGCTGTATTAAGATGAGGCCGATCGTGACGCTGAAACAGTTCCACGAAATGCACATTCGTGTTGCCAGTCTGAGTGGCTATCTTTTCCAGGTCACCATCTATGTCATACTCCCCATCCCTATCAATACTATTACCAGCCCCACCCACAATCACTACCTGATCCTCTTTTGTAAAATCCCTACATAACCCCCCTATGTTAAAAGTCACCTGAGCCAATCCTGCATTAGGCTTCACAATGCTGGTGACCTGGTACTCACTCCCCAAAACTTCCTGCAACTGCTGGCCTACACCTCTACCATGAGAACTACCTAACAGCAGAACCTTCTTCTTTCTCTTAGACTTTGCAACTGTCCTAGCCACAGTAACTGCTGAGGTCTGCTGCATACTTCCTACATCTACAGCTACTAGAGATTCCTCTCCACTAGACTCTGACAGTTGGTCAAATCTATTACAAACACCAATAGTAAAACTATCTGAAAATCTCCTTCTCCTAGCAGATCTCTTGCCAACAGCCAGCTCCCATTCCCCAACCCCCTTCTCCCTCCTCATCCTATCTAGCTCCTCCTGTGCGTTTTTCAACTGCACCTGAAGGGCACAGATCTTACGCTCCTGCTCCTCTATCAACTTACTCCTGCTACATAACCTGCAGGTCCAGGAGAGGATCTCACCAGAATGCCCACTGGCTTCCCCACTGCATTCCCTCCAGTGAAAATACTTCGAACAAGTCTCACACCGCAATCCACTACTCACGAACCTACGGCAAAGCCCACACTTCTCACTCATGGTAAAATTTTACAGTTATTGAAACAAGAAAACAACTTTATCTGAGTTCCGCTACTACAATAAGATGTTAAAAACTGACTACAATAATCACAAACTTGCTTCACAAGGAAAGTAACTACTATTATTGACAGTATTAATCAACAACTAATGAGAATATAACAAAATACTAACACAGAAAGAAAATCAACCGTCTAACTGAAAGCAGTTCGCAAAAATTTCTTCTGAAGTTATTTCACCGGAAAACATCAAGAACACCGGTTGAAGACTATTAAAGTTCCCAAATAAACTACTATACACAAACAATTAATTAGTACTTAGCTTTCGATGCGCCGCTACAGCTGCAACTGGTCAGCGCGGAATGTAAACACGGGTAAGAGGTTAAGTTGCTCGATACGAAACACTCACAAATATCAGGTCACAACACAAGAAAGGCAGAGGTGAATGAAGAAACCACTAATAAGTCACTTATATAGTAAATATTAACACAAAAACCGTTAAAATATATATCTGCAACCTAAAAATAGATGAAAACTTAGAGAGCGATCTCACACGCAGTCACGCGCGTATCAAATTTTATCAAATTCTTTCTCCATTAAAGTTTTCAACTCTCGCCTCTATCAACTACACAACATACAAGCTGAACAAAGAGAGGCATTTCTTGTTGTTACACATTCGACCGTGCACATTTTCCATTTTTCATGTATGTATGATTGTTTTACTGTTTTGTTTATATGCACTATGAAATATTTAAGATATAACAAACAGCAATTGACTTTGACATTTTGCCTTATGATATCTCAACATCGTGACTATTTTACATTTTTTGCTGCTACATTGTGATACTCTGTGTACATTTTTGCACCTGAACACTGTCTATGTTTTGTGACATATTACGTTTTGTGTCATGCTATGCTGTATGCTCAATTATATCACTAGAAACCAGCTTTTATTTAATGGGTATATGATTTTAATGCAAGACATTAATCATTGTTCATCATTTTCAGAAAGAAATAACGTGTAAAAGAAATAAAGTAAACAGAAATGGGAATTTCACCTTCGGAATGAACGAAAGAAGATGCAATACCTCATCACGAAGAGTAAATGGATCAGAATTAACAAGCATTAACAAGAATATACTATACACATCGTATGATAGCAGTCTTAACTAATTTTTTCTTTCAGAATACAAGGCGATTGATGCAGACTGTCAGACAGAACTACACATCTTAGTTTTAATGATGAAATATGCTAGAAATAAGGAACTCTATACTATGAATAGTTGTATAATGAATAATGAAGTGACTTTTTTGCAGATGATAATGAATGATGATGAATAGTGATGCAGAATATGCTAATATGGATAATGAAGTTTTTCTTTACAGGTGATGGTAGTAATGATAATGAAGTTTTTCTTTGCAGATGAAAATAATGATGAAGTTTGTACATTTACTGTTAGTTAAGAAATGCTAGTAGTTATTTAGGTATTTGTTGTAGTTCGTTTTGACAGTATGTCTTATGTTGCATGGTATGATGACTGAAGGTTTTGGAAAGGACAGCTAGAGAACATATATATTTAATACACATTTCACTACCTCTTAATTCGAAGTCACTACTTTTCAGCATAATATGCGTTTCTTCTTTCAGTTTAATAATCCATTTTGTATTTTTTGCAGGAGAAGTTATTCATGAAGTTAATGTGCTATAAGCAGTTGGTCATTAAACCTGTGTCATTCATGAATGTGATCACATATACTCTATTTGTTTCATAACCTTGCTACAGCTGACTCATGACGAATGACGTTACACATCTTCATTTGCAGCAATAAGTCAAATGCAAATTTTATTATGCCCCAGTAATTAATTATCGATCCCAACGCAATGCATTGCTAGCACAAAAAAATGTATTACCAGTCCTAAATATTGCTACTAGTTTAAAAGAGTTATGAGTAATACTGAATGATGTTTTCTAATCACAGACTTTGAGTAATAGTTACAGAGTGTTACATTTTTAAATATGTCATATGTCACTTGAATGATGAAAAATGTTTTGTAATATTCAATACTTGCTGGCCAATGAATGCCACAGTTTTTAATATGTTAAATTGAAACGTCCCCTTAGAACAATTTATACAAGACTGTGCTTAACCTGACACACAATGTTTTTAGCGCAACGCAATCTGACTTTCAATAACCCCTACAAAACAATGGCCCTGACTAACTTTAACCTATACCTTTCACAAATCACTTACCTCACAAAAATCTTCGTTACTGGAACTACTGCAATACAGCGAGCGCCACTACTGCCAGCTAAATAGAAGATTCAAACTACTGAAGGCACTAACTACTGATAGGGATAGTTAGCAAATGAAAGATTTTAATAGAGAACAAACAATGTATTTACCTTAATATTCATAATTGACATCCAGTCTTACAGATTATCAAAACTCCGCCATCTCTCTCCCCACATCCACCACTGCTGGCGTCTCACCTCCAACTGCGCAACGCTACGCGCTGTTCACATCCAGCTATAGCAGTTCATGACAACAATGGCACGCAACAATGCAAACTAGCCACAGACTGCACACAGCACAGCCAGTGATTTTCATACAGAGCGCTACGTGGCATTACCCATATAAAAATCTAAACAGCCTACTTACATAGCCCCCATGCTCCCCACAAAAAATTTTACAAATTTTTTTGGCCAGTGGCCAATAATGATTTGAGAAAATTTTTTATAATTACACTAACAAAGATATCCAATGCACACACTTATTGATACAATGTTGGTCAAAAGCTAAAATTTTCTCACAGTCCATAAAGACAGTCCTGATCGTTCATCACAATAGTAATTACAGTTTTTTTTCAGATTGTCTCATTAGTAAAAAAAATTGCACACAGAAGTAGTGGATTTCCATGCAGTCTTGAAGAAGTAGTGTGGTCCTTCCAACGGAAAGACAGTGCTGACTCTTGACATGCAGACAGGTAATGGGCCACAACAGAGCAAACCCACAGCAGAGTCATTCGACGTTTTGTAGAAGATTGGTAGATAGGTCATCACAGAGTAGACCTACTGTAGTCCTGGTAGAGATTGTGGTATTGGTGGGCCACCAGAGGTGCAGACCCACTGCAGTCCTTGTAGAAAGTGTGGACAGGCCCACTGTAGTCCTGGTAGAGATTGTGGTATTGGTGGGCCACCAGAGATGCAGACCCACTGTAGTCCTTGTAGAGACGGCCAGCAGCCATCTGTTGTGACTGTGCGGGTGCACAATCACCAGTGAAGAGTCTTGCAGTTAATATAACAAGTCCATAACCACCACTTGTGCACTCACAAAGTTTTTGGAATTGTCCTTAGAACCAGCAATGCTGTTATCCAGTCCCTTGCTGAATTATTAACACATGTGCAAACACTATCAGTCCCTACTTCTCACATATTGTCCATATACTATGACCAACAGAAATGTGTGCAGTGAGATGGAACTTACAAGTTACTTAATTTGATGAACTGCTGTCAATTACAATTTTATAACATAAGAATACAATGACAAAGGTACAAAATACATAATTAAAAACATAACAATACAGATAACATTTGTAGTACAGGCTTACAAAAGAATAGAAATAAACATATACATCAGTGTTACAGGAATGATGACATGAGTACAAAAATAAAAGATCAGAATCACTTTTGAAACGTCAACTTCACACATGAGCATTAAAACAACACAGAATAAATAATGTCTCAACATTTTTACAAAGTAAATAACATATTATTAATGCCAATTATATTTGAGGAGAACAGTATTCCTCATCATAGTGAATGTAGCTTAATATTAGAAGAAAAAATTCTATGAAACTACACAGAGACAGGAAGAAAACAAATACACAAGGGTACACAAAGACATAGTGGGATAACACAAGGAAAGGACAGGGTTTGTTTTACTGCAGTATTTGGCAAACAAAATTTTCTTTGCTTCTTGGAGATCTCCCTTCATTCGTTATTATTCCCAAAAAGTCCTATCTATACCTCTTTCCTGTATTCTATTCATATTTCTTTCAAAATAATTATTTCTGATTGTACAATACTCATTTGGCCCCAAATCTTTTCATATAACTTCGCAATGCATTCTTTACCTATTCTACATAGTCAGTTTTTTATATAGTCTACCCCCTCTTAAGCTAACTTAAATCTACTGAGCTCAGATATATATACCAAGGTACGAGCCAATGCAGCATCACATAAAACAGTTAATATAAACAGCAATGAAATAAAACGCAGATTTGCGAAGCAAGCAGCATTAAGAAATTAGCAAAAGTCAAATTCAATAACACTATGCCTGGCAAACAGCAGCAGCAAATATAAAAATATAAGAAATATAAAACTTATATCTATACATGACATAGCTCAAGCAGAAAAATATTACAGTAAAAACAACAATGCAGAAAAGGGAAATGTCTATTCACATCCTAATGTCTATGTAATTAAAGTGGTGCACCACAACAACTTATTGTAAAAAAAATATTACCATGTACTTGAAAAGAAAATTATGTGTTACTGTTACTAGTTCCTTCTTATTGTTCTTTTCTTTCCAAGTGCTTCTTTTTTAAAGAATGTGGATCATAAAATAATAATTTAATAGATCTGTTGACAGAAAGAGTTCACATTAGCAAATGCATCTAAGTTTATTTTATAAAACTAATGCTGCAACACAGCTGGAAACCAGATATTAAATGAAATAAGCAACTATGAAAAGCAAAGCATAAAAATATCATTCAATAGTCATGTGGCATTTCGTAAGTCAGTAGCACTCAACTCTCGGAGAAAGACACTTGTCATAATCAGGTGTGCAGATGTACGAATATTTCCCATCAATTCATAAGCATTTCAATAATTAGCACAAAGTGCGAGTAATCATATGTTTTTAAGTAACGAGGGTGTCGCATTAGCGATGAAAGGCACACCCTAATGGCCTGTTCTCCAGGTGTTTGACACAGCTGTGTGCCCACAACGCATTACAAAAATCATATGTTTTAAAGTAACGAGCGTGTCGCATTAGCGATGCCCTCTACAAAGGAATGTCATTAGCGGGGTATAGGCTTCCGGAAAGGCACACCCTAATGGCTAGTTCTCCAGGTGTCTGACACAGCTGTGTGCCGACGACGCACGTGCAGGTGGTCACTTTCTTACGGAAATATTTACGACACCAGTTTCCGCTACAGTGACAGTCTCATATGAAAATTTCACAGGTCGAAAATTTACGTCAGAAGTGTGTAGAAACAAAATCCTATGAATATAACAGAGTCCAAAAAATTTTCGCCGGCATTGTGATACATTCACGCATTTACACACATTTCATAACTCTTAAAGTACGATTCTCGGTTTCCAACATCCTTTTTCACAAGTCAAGAGTCCCTAACTTCTATTCATTATTCATATACATATAAACACGTAATCACATTCCTCATATATGGTAGCATCATCTTATTGACATAAACATACCTCAACAGCATAATACACATCGTCGTCGTAAAAATAACATCATAACACCTCAGTCACGTCTCAAAATCGTCGTTGCTTCCTCCAATAATTTCAAAACCTAAAAAAATTCTCTGCTCATATCAAAAGTGTCATCTGCCTCAAACGTACTTTAAAATCATACTCCCTTACCAAATACATCATTCAAAGCTCTCATAGTATCACAATGGTTCCGAAAAAATATGAAGAGTTCACACAGTACAGACAAAATACAATTTCTTAAGTGTGAAATAATCCAACTCTGTAATTGCGTAAACATGTGTCACTGACGTAGTAAAAAGATGTTTGTTTCTCTGTTAAATGATCAGATAGCTGTGTAATTTATGTATTAGAGAAATATGGTACCGATGTGTAAAGTTGTATAAGCAAATACCATATTAGCTAGGGCTCCTTGTGCTTGCCAAACACATGGTACACAAAGCAGGCGTGTACCCCCCTGAGGTTTATTGTAATTATACCCTCAGGTGTTACAGATTACAGCAATGGAATGAAATGTATTACGAAAAACTTTCTTTGTAATTCAAAAATCTTTAAAAATAAATGTCTTAAGTACAAAATTAATCACTCAAATACGTGTCCTGTAGCGCTAAATATGCGTCTTGCTGTAAGATAATCTCTGGGAAGTGTCGTAGTTATTGTCCTCCGAAAGCTAAGTTCTGCAGAAGTCAATGTACTTACCTCATGATAAACAAAAGTGAAATGCTTTGCGTATAGATAACTTAGTTATTACGCTTATTGCCGTGATGAAGAAAGTACTGTGCTGTAACGTATTGTTGTGCTACAGAAAAGGCTGTTTCCTTGTAGCTATACCACAAAAGTTACTACTAAAACATGTTTTACTTTACAGAAGAATTCAGAAAAACTGTGCAGATATCAAACAGATACACCGCAAAAGCAACATTGTAAATTGTCATGCATTAGCAGCGTCGTGATAAAATCGTGTAGCTGTCACATAAACTAACCACTGTGTCATCTGGCATTTCACAGAAAGCACATCAAATCCAGAATCCACTCTCAAGCAAACCAAAATGTTGCATGAAAATTTCATTAGCTTTGCTGGTATATGTTCTAAGTATGTAAGCCGTATATTCGTTACGTAATCGTGCAACTAACAAGGAGGAATGTATAAATAACCACACTGTGTCGTCTGTTCGCAATAACAATGCATTCGCAATTACTTGTCTAAGTTACCTATGTTCTTGACTGGATGGTTAGTTAGCTTTAAAACATAGTTGCATGTTAACAGTTTCTCAGTGTGACAAATTGTACAAGTAGCGTGAAGTTAAAAAGCAGATTATGTGTCAATAAATGGTTTTACATGAGAAATGTGGTGTAAACCTTTACTCTTCCTAGTACGCAGAGTTTCAACTTCAACGCAATTATCATGTGGTATACGTCGGATTCTGTAAGGTCCATTGTAAACTAGAAAGAATTTGTGACTCAAGTGTTTCTTCTTATGTGACAATGAATGAGCTTTAATGAGAACTTTCTGACCAATACATAATTTCTTTGCATTTGCTTTACCGTTTAGTTTTCTCCTTTTGTCTGCTGCAGATTTTATATTTTTAAGAGCCAAATCAATTATGTCTTTGTGTCGAAGTTTACGTGTATTCGGGAAAGGTACAAGCTCTCTGATTCTGTTCGGAGGTTCTACATTCTTCAGTACAAGAGTAGGTGGTAAAGCAGTGGAATCATGAGGCATTTCATTCAGCACATTTTGAAATAAGTGTAAATATCTGTCCCAATGCTGATGCTTTCTGTGACAATAAAGTCTGCAAAGCTTATTGATTTCTTTCATAATCCGTTCAGACGGGTTACAATGTGGTGAATACAATGAAATAAAAACAGGTTTGATTTTATGATTCCGAAGCATGCGTGACCAAACAGCAGATCTGAATTGCGGTCCGTTATCTGAAATGACTTTACTAACGTGTCCAACTTCACGTAAGAAATTTTTAACAAAGGCGTTGGATACAGACCGTCCAGTGGCTTTACGTAACGGAGTGAAAGAAACAAATTTTGAAGTAAGTTCAACAGCGACTAGAACGTACGCAAATCCATTAGATGTTCTGACAAGCGGTCCCAAGAGATCAACAGCAGCAAATTCTTTTAATTTAGAAGGAATGATAGGAAACAGCGGAGCACGATGGGAGACAGTAGATGGTTTCGCCTTTTGACAAAGTTTACAAATAGACAAGACTCTTCGAATTCTCTTTTCCATATTGTTAAAATAACAAGTCGTTCAAAGAATATGATAACATTTTCGTGGGCCAAAATGTGCGTAGCTGAAATGAATGTACCAAATGAGCTTATTAACAAAATCGTCTGGAATGCAAAGTACCCATAGCTTGTCATCAACAGTGCAGCGTTTGAAGAGTATGTTGTTTCTAACCAGGTAATAATGCCGAATCTGAGTGTGTCTTTTCATGCCATTTACTTTTGATGTCTTTCCAAATCGGATCTTTATCTTGTTCATGAGCAATGTCCTTTAAAGATGTGGTGATGAAGTTTTCAAAGGCGACTTTCTGAATGTAAAGAATACTGAAATTTTTCTCGAAGTTGCCTTCTGTCTTACTTTTCTCAAGCCCAGCCGGTGCGCGTGACAGCGCGTCTGCAACAATGTTCTCCTTGCCGGGAATGTAGACTATTGTGAAGCGGAATTCTTGCAGAAACAATGCCCAACGTTTTAGCCTGTCATGATTTAATTTTGAAGACATAAGAAATTGTAATGCACGATGATCACTGTATAGTTTTACGTGCTTACCAGAAAGAAAGAAACGGAATTTGTTAAATGCCCAAATGATAGCTAAAGCTTCTAATTCAGTAACGGAATAATTTTTTTCAGATTTTGTTAGCACTCGGCTAGCAAAAGCAATGGTTTTCTGAATGGTAGTGTCATTTTCTATGGCTTCTTGAAATAAATGGGCACCAAGACCGACTTTAGAAGAATCCGTGCTAAGGCAGAAATCTTGTGACAAATCTGGATGAGCTAGTATTGGCGCGTGAAGTAACGCTTCTTTCAAAGAATTGAATTCCAACTGTGCTTGTTCGTCCCAGTTCCAAATAGTATTTTTTCCAGTGAGAGAACAAAGTTTTGGTGTAACAAGAATTTGCATATTCAGAAAACGACGGTAAAAATTTACGAGACCTAGAAAACTACGGACTTGTTTTTTTGTGGATGGAACTGGAATGGCTCTGATTGCTTCTAACTTTTCAGGATCCGGCTGAATGCCTTCAGAAGAAATAATATGTCCCAAAAACTTCACCTTTGTCCTACCGAATTCAGACTTTTCCAAGTTAACTGTAATTCCAGATTCTGCAAAAATATGTAACAAACTGTCGAGGATGCGGTTATGTTGTTCCCATGAAGCTTCTGCTATTAGGATATCGTCCACATATAAGGTGATGTGACGTTTTAAGAACTCAGGTAATATGGAATTTAACCCGCGAATGAATGCTGCCGAAGAAATGTTCAAACCAAAAGGAAGTTTCCGAAACTGATAACAAACGCCGAAACAAAGGAAAGCTGTGTATTTTCTGCATTCTGGATGAAGTTCGATCTGATAAAAGCTGGATCTGAGATCAATGGAAGACAACACTTTTACATCATTAAAATTTTGAAGAAGTTCTTCCATCGTCTGCAGCCTGTCTGTTTCAGGAATGATGATAGTATTGATTTGTCTCGAATCTAAAACAAGCCTGATCGATCCATTTTTCTTCTCAACAACATGTAATGGGTTGTTGTATGAGCTTACTGCAGGCTCAATAATGCCCTCATTAAACATAGATTGTATTTCTGTTCTAACACGGTCCCTATAATGTGCTGGAATTACATATGGTCTAACACAAAATTTAGTATACTCACGAACACGAAATTGATATTGAAATCCCTTGATTGTTCCTGTTTTGTGAGTAAAAACTGTGGAATGTGCTTGTAAAATCTCAAAAAGGTCCTGCCTATCAGTGTCATTACAATTCTCAATTGTTTGAATTTTATTCTGAATTAACTCATTAATTTCAAATATGCCGTCGATGTCATCCCTGTCAGTACTTGCAGAGTGATTGTTAGTGTATAGTTCCGTAGAAAATTCCGAACTGTTATCTAACAGAAGGTAAAGCCGATTAATTTCCTCATCATGGTTTGAGAGCCAGTCTTCAAATTTCAAAGCTATTGACTTACCTTCTTTCTCTAAACTTATTTCAGCATCATGAAAGCTTAAAATTGCTTTGTATTCATTCAAAAAGTCTACTCCCAGTATAATTTCCGTCGACAATAATGGAACAATAAGAAAGTTCATAGAGAAGCTGTGGCTTTGGCAAAAGAATTCTAAGTTGGTTTGTTGGCGTACATCTACACTTTTTCCAAAGATTGCACCTTGTAATTTAATCTTACGTAACGGAAGTGTGGGGCAATCGTTCGATTTGTTGCATTTGCTAAAAGCTGTTTCACTAATTACTGAAATGGGACTGCCAGAGTCAAGTACTGCCGTAAATTTTACGTCATTTACAGTAATTTGAATCACAGGATATGCAATGTTGTTATGTTTTACGTCGTGTTCCTGGAGTAAGATGTCCCTAATGTCTTCCATTTTTACGTAATTACTAGCTACGGCAGCTCCGTCGTCAGTTTCATAAGTACGTATTGTGGCTGCCAGCGGTGTGATTCATTGCCTATTGTCTCTTTGTTGGCGCGCATCGTTATTGGGATTTGGAGACCTAACTTCTACAAATTCACGTTGCCCAGAGGGCCCAGCTCTGTTAGAAACCCGCCAGTTCTGATGAAATTCAGGTCTGTCATTACGATCATATCGTCTGTCGTCATGTCGGTAGATTCCATAGTTTCTTTCTTGTCGGTCACGTGGTGGAGAATTTCTCCCTGAATCATAACTACGCGCTGGATCGGTGCGTCTAAAGTTATTCTGTCTCCCTTGATGGAATAGTTATTTTGGTTCCCATATTGTCTGTTTCTCTGATTGTCTCTGCGATAGTCATTATTGCGGAGAGGTGATCTTTCCCTGTAATTATTACTACTCTGCCAACGGTTGTCATACGGGTGGTGTCTATTTTGGTCACGATTTATGTGGTGAGAATAGCCTTGTCGCGTCCAGTTATCGTTTCTGTCGTCACGGAATTGTGACGGATGTGACCTGTAGTGATTGTTTTCCTGTTTTCGCATCCCGCGACTGTCTGTGTCAATTTCTAATTCTTGTAACAGTCCCTGAAAAGCTTCAATGTCGTCTTTGCAACGTCCTGCTAAAATAATATGTCTCAAATGTTCGGGCAGTTTGATTAAGCAAATGCGGTTGAGTTCTGAGGGGCTGTATGGGTTTGACAGGTATTGATTCTTGTGCAACATGTCTTCAAAATATTTCACAAGACTGGAAAATTCAGATTGTTCGAAGTGTTTCATCATTATGATGCTATGTTTTACGCGGTCTTGTGTGGCTTGAGACCAATATGCTGAGAGGAAGGCATGGTAAAATTCTCCTTCACTGTGGCAATCGTGAATGACCGATCGCATTCTTACAGCTGGTTCATTCTCCAAGTAGCCACACATAAATTCTAATCTGTGTTCTAATGACCAGTTGGGAGGAAAACAATGAGAGAATTGATGGAGCCACGCTTGTGGATGAATGTCGTTGGCAGAATTCTTAAATGTTTTAAATTTACGTGTAGTAATGAACAGCTTATAGTCAAAGTCATCGTGTCGGCGAGTAGCATATCGGTCATTGTTACGTCGTGTCGGCGGTTCCATCTCAAAATTCGGTGTACCTTGCCAATTTCTTTCATAATTACCAAAATGCCCTGTGTTATTATTTTGTGGCTGTTCCGTATTTCTATGTCCCTCTTCCCGTATTGGGACGCGAGTGTCCTCTGAAATACGTAATTCTTGTATTACCTGTGTCAGCTGATCTTGTACTTCCCGGATTTCTCTTTGGTGTTGCGTATTAATTTGATTCTGATTTTGTTTGAATTTCCTAATTTGTTCGCACTCTTCTGTGTCATTGAAGGCTACGGGTCTTGTGTCATTCAGATCATCATCTACCTTTGTAGATAAGTTAGTGACCTGATCCGAAAGTTCGGCTACTTTCTCTGATAATGAACTAATTTCCTCCATGTGTCTTTCTACTGTGTCCTTTAAGTTTTCCTGAGTTTTTGCAAGTTGCGTAACCGAATCGGTAGATGCAACTGAGTCCATTTTAGCTTGCAAGGTCTCATGATTTTCATGAACAATATTTTTCAGTTCTTTTATGACTGCTTCGTGATTCTGTAATGCATTTTCATGCCGCGAAAAAATAGGTTGAAAATGTTCACAAATTTGTGTTTTTACGTCATTACAGACCTTTTGACATTTCGATTCGATGTTATGTAACTCAGTAGTTAAATCTTCACGTGTTTGTTCAAGTGTGGTGTCTAACTTCTGAAGCTTTTGCTGTGGTTGTCTCTGATTTTGTTCCATTGTGTCTAACTTTTGCAGCTTTTGCTGTGTTTGTCTCTGATTTTGTTCCATTGTGTCTAACTTTTGCAGCTTTTGCTGTGTTTGTCTCTGATTTTGTTCCATTGTGTCTAACTGTTGCTGTGTTTGTCTCTGATTTTGTTCCATTTGTTGCATTAGTTGTAATAACAATGCATTAGTGTCTGGAATCTGTTCCTCTACTCTTTTCGGCAGTGCATTTGCACCGGCAACATTCACATTTTGACAAGCTGAAAATGTGTCTTGACTTATTTGAGAAAACGGTGAGGACGCAAAACCTGAATCTACAGTATTTGCAAAATTATGTCCTATCATTTCGGATTCCTGAGGCGAGCTGTTGCCGACCGATCGATCGATAATGCTTCCCTGTTCACTACCTGTTTGACTGTCTACGCCATTGTTTGACGCCCACTCCATTTCCCTATGCACAGTTACCAAATTACTACTTTGAATGTTAGTTAATTCATTACATGGTGGGGCCAACACACTGCTTTCGTCTTCACTGTCATTTCTTAGTTTACTTTGGAGCCGAGTGTTACGTTTTTCACACGCCATTATTGTCACAATATTTCACACGATAACACAGAAAAGCACAATTTGAATAGCAAAAATAAGAGAACACATTAATATAGCACTGAAAATAATATCTAGTTAATTGCAGCTGCGAAATACTTGGTGCAAATCTACATGCATGCCACAACTGTTTTACAGTACAACAATGAAAGACTGCAACTACAAAGGAGATTCTCTCTACAATTACGCGCTAGCAATAAACAAAAGCTACACTAAATACACAAACTACAAGAAAAAATCAGAAGATTCCAGTGAGGTATCCTAGGCTAAGGGTCGACATATGTAACGTCCCCTTAGAACAATTTATACAAGACTGTGCTTAACCTGACACACAATGTTTTTAGCGCAACGCAATCTGACTTTCAATAATCCCTACAAAACAATGGCCCTGACTAACTTTAACCTATACCTTTCACAAATCACTTACCTCACAAAAATCTTCGTTACTGGAACTACTGCAATACAGCGAGCGCCACTACTGCCAGCTAAATAGAAGATTCAAACTACTGAAGGCACTAACTACTGATAGGGATAGTTAGCAAATGAAAGATTTTAATAGAGAACAAACAATGTATTTACCTTAATATTCATAATTGACATCCAGTCTTATAGATTATCAAAACTCCGCCATCTCTCTCCCCATATCCACCACTGCTGGCGGCTCACCTCCAACTGCGCAACGCTACGCGCTGTTCACATCCAGCTATAGCAGTTCATGACAACAATGGCACGCAACAATGCAAACTAGCCACAGACTGCACACAGCACAGCCAGTGATTTTCATACAGAGCGCTACGTGGCATTACCCATATAAAAATCTAAACAGCCTACTTACAAAATTTATATTATGTCACTTACATGCTATATATATGAATACCAGTAGCTTGATGTTACACTCATTAGCTCCTGTTTTGATTGATGACTTCTGATGTTTTGTAACTGGCCAATGAGTGCCATTAATTATTTTAAATATGTCATATGTCACTTGAATGATGGACAATGTTTTGTAATATTCAATACTTGCTGGCCAATGAATGCCACTGTTTCTTATATTTTAAATTTATATTATGTCACTCTCATGCTATATATATGAATACCAGTAGCTTGATGCTACACTCTTTAACTCCTGTTTTGACTGATGACTTCTGATGATTTGTAACTGGCCAATGAGTGCCAATAATTATTTTTAAATATGTCATATGTCACTTGAATGTTGAAAAATATTTTGTAATATTCAATACTTGCTCGCCAATGAATGCCACAGTTGTTTATATTTTAAATTTATATTATGTCACTTACATGCTATATATATGAATACCAGTAGCTTGATGCTACACTCTTTGACTCCTGTTTTGGATGATGACTTCTGATGGTTTGTAACTGGCCACTGAGTGCCAATAATTATTTTTAAATATGTCATATGTTACTTGAATGAGGAAAAATGTTTTGTAATACTCAGTACTTGCTGGCCAACGAATGCCACTGTTTCTTATATTTTAAATTTGTATTATGTCACTTTTATGCTATATATATGAATACTAGTAGCTTGATGCTACACTCATTAGCTCCTGTTTTGATTGATGGCTTCTGATGGTTTGTAACTGGTCAATGAGTGCCAATGTTCTCTGTAAACAGATAACTTATGAACATTATTCTGTAATACTTCATACATGGTACAGAAATGTTCAGTAACTGGGCGATGAGTGCCACTAATTAATCAACTCAGTTGATAGACTAGTAATTATCAATGATGACTGGCATAAGACTTAATGTCCTTCACCTTCTGACCTAATTACCAGAAGTTATTGCAATATCCGTTTGCCCTGTCTGTCCTCATGCTCATGGAGCACTATATTTGGTTTTTGCACTAATTCTACGTTGGTGTACCTTACAAGAACGTGGTGTTGACACGACATGCTGTCCACCACCTTGAGCGATGGAGATGTTATTATGGTCCCACTGTTTGGTGTACCTAATGTACTACCAAAATGATAACATGGAATATTACTACGACATTTCAGTGTCTTGGCTACACTGATTAATACTTCTGGGAAAAGAGCTTCAGATTGTCTCACTTGGTGTTGTGCTTCTGTAGAAAGATATGGACTTTCAGTACAGCTGTGTGCAACCTAATGTGCTACAACCATGATGCAATCCTTCCCTTTCCTATCCTAGTTCCTGTAAAATAGTAAAAAAAAACTACAGCGCATGTGCACTTCATGTCATTTGTTAATATGTTTTGTACTCATTGCCTATACATTTTGTGATTTCCTGATATGTTCTGTACTACAGTGCGTGTGCACTTTTGCCATTTGTTGATATGTTTTGTACTCATTGTGTATACATTTTGTCATTGCTTGATATGTTTTGTACTCAGTGCATGTGCATTATATTTTATTTCATGTTCTGCACTTATATATATGTATATATTCTGCAATTGTAAACTTAGTTAATTAAGAAAAATTTGTTGCTCATGGCAAGTCCAATTGACTCACCATCGCTGCCAAATTTTTGCCCCCCCCCCTCCCCCCCCCCCCCGTGGAGGGTTATGTAAGAGGTATGCGATGTACGCACTGCCTGCAACAGGCAAGACTTAGGAGAGTCTCTGACCAGAGAGCAGTATGTAGTTAGTTGTTAGTTGTTGCTAGTCAGCATTAGTCGGCAGTAGTCGACAGCAGTCCGCGTGAGTCGACAGTATTCTGAGCGTGCCGGTAGTCTGCTCTGGTCGGGACTCTGGAGGATGAGTATTATTGTAGAAGGTAAAGAAGCAGTGTTGCGCATATCTAGTAATGTATGTTAACTGTCATGCAATTTCTTTCAAAAAATGCCCCAATAATAATTTTTATAATATAAAGTAATTTTTTTTAAAAAAGGCATTCATTTCAATTTAAAGATTTTATTCAATGGATTATCTTTCCTTTCATGAATCACAAAGCATAGGCCAGTATTGCACGGAGCTGAGCCGAAAATTTTTTAGGTAAGAGCAGATATATTCGCAGTTTTTATTGAGGTAAGAATTTTTGCTTTTTTATTCAGGGTACAGGGCCGTGGCGCAGCGTTACTGTCGTCATAAAATTTACCAGGTTACTGAATTTTTTTATTATTTCCGGGTTTAGGAATTGAATTTTGTGGTTACATTAAATGTGAATGCAATTTTGTTCAGAGCTGACAATATTTTAAAAATTCATTTAATTAATATTTCCGTGGGGAGGTTACAGTGTACAATAGGACGATCCTCCCCGCTGATGGCCAGACTTGGCCGCCTGGAACCTTGACAACGATTACGCCTGTCCTCATGCTTTTGTGCAGATCAACGTCAGGCCCATGGCGCATCAGAATGCCTGACAAATCTGGATATTTCACGATTCGACAAGCCGAATGGAGACTCACAGGAACACCTCTCTCAAACTCTTATCAGGTGTTAGTGCAGCTGTCTCACCCGAGTACGCGGTATGCCAGTGTCTTTCGAAGAAACCACTCAACACCTGTCGCTTTTCGAGCCCCTTATATAACCTACGAGCCTGGTTACAACACTAAACATGTACGATACAACATCTTCTGGTGATGATTCTACCTGCCACAGAGAACTATATATCAAATCATTTACAAACCCGCCAATAGTGTATTTGTCTATAAAGTTACATTGACATCTGACCATGTCACTGGGGTACTTGTACTCGCATTCTGGAGGACGACGGTCCAAATCCGCATCCCGCCATCCATAATTAGGTTTTCTGTGATTTCCCTAAATCTCTCCAAGAAAATGCCAGTCTGGTTCTTTTGAATGGGGACGGCCGATTTCCTTCCCCATCATTGACACAATCCGATCTTGTGCTCCATCTCGTAACAACCTCGATGTGGACGGAATGTTAAACACAATCATCCTCTTGGGTGTTCAACTTTTTTGTTAGGCAGTGTAACGTTTTGGCAACTTCTCTTGTTTCTCCTCAGCCACTTACTTATGTAAGATCACAGGCTGCAAAAGTCCATACTATGACACTACGCCCAGAAACATTTTGCGTCTTCACCTGTCTTACGAGTATTATTATACATTACGTGATTTTCAGCATTTTTAGGTACACTATGTAATTACAAGTATCCGGACACCCCCAAAACCAAACGTTTTTCTTATTAGGTGCACTGTGCTGGCACCTACTGCCAGGTACTCCGCATCAGCGACCTCATTAGTCATTGACATCGTGACAGAGCAGACTGGGGCGTTCCGCGGAACTCACGGACGTCGAACGTGGTCACCTGATTGGGTGTCACTTGTGTCGTACGTCTGTACGCGAGATTTCTACACCCCTAAACGTCCCTAGGTCCACTGTTTCCGATGTTCCCGAAGAGGAAACATGAAGGGTACAGCACAAAAGCATACAGGCCGACCTCGCCTGTTGACTGACAGAGACCGCCGACAATTGAAGAGGGTAGTAATGTATAATAGGCGGGTATCTACCCAGACCATCACTCAGGAATTCCAGACTGCATCAGGATCCACTGCAAGTACTACGACAGTAAGGTATCAGGTGAGAAAACTTGGATTTCATGGTCGAGCGGCTGCTCATAAGCCTCACATCAGCCTGTAAATGCCAAACGACGCCTCGTTTGGTGTAACGAGCGTAAACATTGGACGATTAAACAGTGGAAAAACGTTGTGTGGAGTGATGAATCACGGTATACAATGTAGCAATCCGATGGCAGGGTGTGGGTATGGCGAATGCTTGGTAAACGTCATCTGCCAGCGTTTGTAGTGCCAACAGTAAAATTCCGAGGCGGTGGTGTTATGGTGTGGTCGTGTTTTTCATGGAGGGGGCTTGCACTCTTTGTTGTTTTGCGTGGTACTATCACAGCACAGGCCTACATTGATGTTTTAAGCACCTTCTTGCTTCCCACTGTTAAAGAGCAATTCGGGGATGGCGATTGCATCTTTCAACACCATCGAGCACCTGTTCATAATGCACGGCCGTGGCGGAGTGGTTACACGACAATAAGATCCCTGTAATGGACTGGCCTGCGCAGAGTCCTGACCTGAATCCTATAGAACACCTTTGGGATGTTTTGAAATGCCGACTTCCTGCCAGACCTCACCGACCGACATCGATACCTTTCCTCAGTGCAGCACTCCGTGTAGAATGGGCTGCCATTCCCCAAGAAACCTTCCAGCACCTGATTGAACGTATGCCTGCGAAAGTGAAAGCTGTCATCAAGGCTGAGGGTGGGCCAACACCATACTGAATTCCAGCATTACCGATGGAGGGCGCCACGAACTTATAAGTAATTTTCAGCCAGGTGTCCGGATACTTTTGATCACATAGTTTAGGTAGGGTAACATTGCTGTCACATACTGCTAAGCGATATTGTTTCATTTGCTGCACTATTTTGTCGTTGTTTTATTGAGAGTACTGGACATTTGGGTTTGTGCGCGAGGATTTGTTTTTCATGGTGGGAAAGTGCACTACCAGTGTGGCTTCAAGGTCCTGTTGTCGGCAGGAGGCAGTCAGTGAATTTCATTAAGAGAGACAAGCCTCCATAGGGAAACGGACAGCTTTCGTGAAAGTTGGGCTGCGGTCTGTTTCGTGCTTTCATGGGCAGAGATGTCGACCGGCCTAGCTAAGGGCAGGGGACGCCGTGCCATCACTGCTATCCCCAGGGAACATTCAAGTGCGACAATTTTGCCTTTTCTTCAGGAACATCAAACCAGTGCCGCCCAATAAGCGTAAGAAAGACTGTCGCTTTTGATCCAAAAATTTGTCCATCCTATCGAACTGAGTCGCCTTAACTCCGTTCTTGGCGCGAAGAGGTCGATCAAATGAGAAGACACTGCTTTAGCCAACTTCAGCCTTGTGCTGCTTGGTGTGCGTGTTACAAGTCAAATATTGGAAGTTTCTGCTGCGTTCATCTGTTTTTTTCATAAAACAAGCTATATCATTGTCTGTTACATTGGCATCAGCACTGAATCACTCCCATCCATGTAGAGTTTTTGAAAGCAGAGAGTTGAGCATAGAAAACGAAGTTTCGTGACATTTGTGTTCCGGCCACCATGCTTTAGTATCCCTGCTGCCGTCTGGTGCTGATGGGGGCAGTCTGTGGTGATTTTGGGGAGGTGTAAGTTTCGCAGTACTTTGAGCAACTTGCTTCTTACTTGTTCTGACAAGCAACTTGAGTTGGCCATTTCACTATAATTTGTGATTTTGTATCAATAACTTTGAATTCGAAAACTTCTCAGTTAAGGATAACTTGTTACATTTTCTCCACGCAGTCTTCCATGCATTTTGGTACCTTCCATAGCGTTAGGATCATTTTTGTGTAAATTCAGTTCATATTTTTAGAAAAATTACTTATGAATTATGTCCGGTAATTAGAGCAAATAAAATTTCATATACTTAGACTAGATTTAAATTACAACATCCTTAAAATTGTCCTACAGTTTTTCCGTGGTTAGGCGACTCACTAATAACAAATATAACCTGTTGCGTACCTACGCTTATTATTCTCACAGTAACGGCGTTATTGTTGCGCACAGCAGCCAAACCCAAACCCAACGATCACGCTTTTATTGTTCAGTGAAGGTAAAGAATATTGTACTCGTTCGTCTTGTTTGACTATAAATCTGTTTATTAACTGGGAAAACCTGTTTTGATTTTCCTCAGGATTGTAAGTTTTCTGGTGCTGTTTCATGACTTTTGGCTAACGACCTAGCATTGTTCAGACGTAACAAGCAGCACCATTTTATAGCAATGTCATACCATAATGCAGGTGCATGGTTAACTGCCCACAAAGACATTAAAAACTTTGACTAGTCATAACGGAGAGTGACAGTATATTTAAAACACAGCCAACACCGGCTACAGACCGCCTCTCACCAAATGTTAATGCAACAATTTGTTTTGTATTCAGAGATGGTCATCATCAGCAAAGACATTAACAGCCTATCCAGTGTCCCTTTCTGGAACCAAAGTTGGCGACATCTGTTATCGTTGTGCCCACTATAATCTTGTCAGTATACGCAAACATCAGAAACAAAAGCACGCCGTGTGAGATAACAATGCCTCTTTCCTTCTTAATAATCTGTGTTAACACAGATTTTGTTTTGAACTATAATCGTGTTATAAGTTTTTTCTTCAATGGATTTTCTTCACAACTGACGGCACACTTCCCTTTCTCCCTTGTTTTTTTTGTTTGCTAGTTCATACGCAAATGTGCTTTGGACTGTCGTGTTACTCAGGTCAAATACCCAGATATTTACTAGTTTAACTCTTCAACGTGTAATTGCCAGCAGCAATTTTTTCTTTGTTTTTATTAAATTTCCTTTGTAATTCTTCTGTAACTATTAATTGTAATCATGCTATAAGGTTAATTATTTTCATGTTGTATGTGGCTAGATTTCCATTTCCTTCTTGGGGACTGAAGTTCAAAAATGTGGTGGAATCTCTCATGTTATCTAGAAACGCAGACATTCCACACAATTTTTTTTAGGTGAGAGGGGAAATGAGACGAATCTTCTTTTTGCTTCGATTCATTTACCCATTAACATGATCCCACTATGTCAAATACAAAGAGGCACACATGTTTATACACTGAGATGACAAAAGTCATGGGGTATCTCCCATTATCGCTTCGGAACTTCTTTTGTACGGCGCAGTGCAGCATCTCGACGTGGCAGGAGCTTCCAACAAGTCGTTGGAAGTCCCCTGCAGAAATATTGAGCCATGCTGCTTCTATAGACGACCTTAATGGCGAAAGTATTGTTGGTCAACGATTATGTGCTCGAACTGAGCTCGCGCTTATGTCCCATAAATGTTCGGTGGGATTCAAGTCGTGCGAACTGGTTGGCCAAATCATTCGCTCGAATTGACCAGAACATTCTTTAAACCTGTCGCAAACAATTGTGGCCCGACGACATGACACATTGTCATCCACAAAAATTCCATTCTTTGCGAACAAGTAGTGTAAACGCGGCCCACCCAATATGGAACCACCAGTAGCTGCGCAGTGCCTTGTTGACAACTTGGGTCCATGGTTTCGTGGGGTCTGCTTCAAACTCAAATCCAACCATCAGCTCTTACCAACTGATGTCGGGACTCATCTGAACAGGCCACCGTTTTCCATTCGTCTAGGGTCCGACGGATATGGTCACGAGCCCAGGCGAGGCATTGCAAATGAAGTCGTCCTGCTTGCGAAGGCACTCGCATCGGTCGTCTGCTGCCGTAGCCCATTAACGCCAAATTTCTCCGCAATGTCCCAACGAATACATTTATCGTACGTCCCACACGGATTTCTGCGATTAGTTCATGCAGTGTTGCTTGTCCGTTAGCAGTGAAAACTCTACGCAAACGCCATTGCTCTCTGCCGTTCAGTGAAGGCCGTGGGCCACTACGTTGTCCGTGCTGAGAGGTAACGCCTGAAATTTGGTATTCTCGGAGTACTTTTGACATTGTGGTTCAAAATGGCTCTGAGCACTATGGGACTTAACATCTGAGGTCATCAGTCCCCTAGAACTTAGAACTAATTAAAACTAGCTAACCTAAGGACATCACACACATCCATGCCCGAGGCAGGATTCGAACCTGCGACCGTCGCGGTCGCGCGGTTCCAGACTGTAGCGCCTAGAACCGCTCGGCCACTCCGGCCGGCTGACATTGTGGATCTCGGAATATTGAATTTCCTAATGATTTCTGAAATGGAATGTCCCATGCGTCTAGCTCCAATTCCATTCCGCCTTCGGAGTCCGTTAAATCCCATCGTTGCGGCCATAATCACGTCGGAAACCCTTTACACATGAATCACCTGAACACAAATTACAGCTCCACCAATGCACTGCCCTTTCATACCTTGTGCACGCGATACTAACACCATCTGTATACGTTCATGTCACTGTCCTATGACTTTCATCACTTCCGCGTAAGCTGATGTAGACAAGGATGTATCCAATGAGACGCAAATGGGTTGCTGTCCACCTCCCCCTTCCCCACCTAGAAAACCGGAATCATATTCTGCATGTGATTTTTGTCACCTCAGTGCACACACATGTACCGATGCTGCTTTGTGACGTATCTCGTGAAAGGCAGCCTAACAGACGATTTACCTCGACAATCGGTTAACTGCAGCTGAGCTTCTGCAATTTCTGATACTTTTTAAGAAGTAAAATTTAATCACGATTTTAAGGACCGACGACACATTTCAAGAATAAAGAAAATTTTATTTAATTTATTTTCCAACGTCAAAAAATTTAGTTGCCGCAGAAAAAGTCCCTGAAGGCAGGAACTGCCAGTCTAGAGCCCGTGCTATTGAAAGCAGGTTTGGTAAACGTACGGGTTGGATAAATGGTAGGCTAGAGGGCAAAAAGGAGCTATGCCTCGGAAAGGTAGGTTTCCGGGTTGACCTCCACGTTCGGCACATAGTTTTAGATTGTCAAAGATCTTGAACAGACTGTAATCCACTTAAGGGAACATAGCTTTGTCTTATTCACCATCGCTGTATCATGTAGATGCACAATCTGAAAGTGAAATTGGTTTCCTCTTCATACGTTGCAGACAAGGAAAACCTGCAATGACACGATAGCTTGGGGAAACACCAGTGACGCACTCTTTTAATACGTCAGTTAGTTAGGCGCCGACCTTTCATTTTCCACCTTGTGAAGCAATGAACTGCAGTCTCGAGCGACAGGTGCGTTAGCCCCTTTTCCAAATTCGAGTATCCGCCTGTTGTCCAATGTTTCCCTACTAACGAATAGTCTGCAGACAGTAAAACACGGAATTTTTCAAGAAACGACCCTGAACAGATCCCATCATCAAACTTTCATGGGTTGTGTTCACTCCTACAAAGGTTTCTAAATTAGTACAGTCGCTTTACAACAGGTGGCGCACGAATCGTTTCAACAATGAAACTTGTGTTGTGGGCATACCCGTCAAGATTTCTCAGTTAGTACTTTCACTTTACAATAGGTGGCGCGCGAGTTGTTTCAAGAAATTGCGTGGGTTTGATACAGTTCAACGGCAGTACGTGTGTTTTTAGTGTACGATAGCGTACGGATGACATAATTGAACTGAAGCAAATACAAATAGCGACCTTTTAGTACGTGTTGACAACAAATGGTGTAGACTGTGAAATTCATGTTGCCGCTCGATATCGTATAACAGATATCGCACGCATTTTCTTTTCTTTTCCCCTCAAACATGGCACATAATTATACAAATCAGTGTCTCAGTGCATTTGCTACATTAGCAGCCAAAAACAAAGATGCCAATGCCGTCAGTTTCAACATTTAAAACGAAATGCCAGACGAAGGGACAGCATATTAGTCTGTCGATACTGAATGAATCAAGACGAAGTTGTCGATTATCCAACTGAATTCTAGAATTCACTTGAACTGTCAGGCACACGGCAGTACGTTTTAACACTGAAGATTGTCGAGCCTATCATTGTTCTCCATAAATCCACCATGACTTTTCAACTGTACCAGGCTTTCAGTGAAAAAGATAAGGAACAGTATTATCGAAGTTACATTTTTAATGGAATATTTTACTGGAGAAGATATATTGTTGCAACGTATCCCAATGATTTGACGGATATGCCACTCGAATTCAGACATTTGTAGTTTCCGTTGCGATTCGCATTTGCATCGATCACCAACGAAACAAAAGGACAATCGCTATAAGTATGTCGACTAAATTTGGCGCTCAAACGGAGAGCTTTATGTGATCTGCTCACACGTCGGAAAACCTGATTTTTTCCGTGCACACACCAGGCGGAAAAAAAACAAAAAATATTGTGTATCCGAAAGCACTTCAACAAACGGAATTTAAACATAAACATTTTTTTTCTTTGAGTGGCGTTGCAACGAATGCCGCATAATCGCTAGGTACTCTATCGGCTCCAATCCCTCCATCTCTGTAGTCGAGTTTCACAAGTTCTTGTAGAGCGTTAAATGAAGCAATTTTTTTGTATTGATTACAGGGAACAGTTTTTAAAAAGATGGTACTTGAAATATGAAATTTTAGAACAGGTTATCGAAAAGACAGCTGAATATTAAGTATCCAACGAACATATAAAGGCTTTCAGTACGTCGCATCTTGCAGCTCTTAAATACTGAAAACAAGACATTTTTAAATGTTTAACACCAGATCTGATAATTATTTATTGACTGACTAGTTTCGCGCTTTGCCCATTTTCACAAGCTACGTGTTTTGTATTTGGGATAAATTTGATGTGGACAGTTCTGTTTATGTCATCACACTTAAATGTAGCTGAGATTTGTGTTTCATGGATGTCTTACACCTTACTCTAGTATGAGCATAACATATATTTTCTTAATTATGATACCTTCATTATCCAGCACGATCTATCCACGAGACAACGATATTTTACATACAGTAGAGAGTGAATCACTGTATATTGCGGTGAGAACATACTCTCCATTGTATACAGATATCTTTTCGAAAATAATTTGCTGACTGACATCAGATGCATTCGGTTTAGATCTAATAGCCAATAGCGACATATGTAAATTTGATTTAAAATGTCGTTGTCACGTGGATCAGATCATGTTGGATAGTGAAGGAACTACAATTTAGAAAACACACATACTAGAGTAAGGTGTAACTACAATTGTCACATCCTTTAAACGCTGATCTGAGCTACATTCAAGTGTGATGACATAAACAGAACAGTCCACATTAAACTCATGGCAAATAAAAAACATGTGGCTTGTGAGAACAGGCAAAGCCCGAAATTATCAACTAATAAATAAATAGCAGTTCTGGCGCTAACATTTATAAATGTCTTTTCTTGAATACTCATTAAACCTATACACCCCAGTTACCTCCACTCCCATAAAAGCAACGTCCACACTTAGTGAGGGAGGGAAAGATTGTGCGCGAATCCCTGACGGAGCTCATTGTCGGACCTCCGGCCAAAAATGTGATACGAATTTACGTATATAGTAGTCCGGATAGAGCGTCGTTTTATTCATTACACTTTCGACTGGTCAGAATTGACATCAGTCAACTCACAGAAATACCTGATTGTACCAGTTCGTGGTGATATGAAACGGAGTTCACACATAACCTTAATTGTAGTTAAAAGAGGTAGCACAATTCAGTTCACTGATGGGATACATTTACATCTATATCTGTCTACATCTACATGACTACTCTGCAATTCACACTTAAGTGCTTGTCAGAGGGTTCTTCGAATCACCTTCAGTATCCTATCGCTCCCTAACAGCCCATGGGAAAAGTGAACCCTTAAATCTTTGCGTACGGGCACAACCTCTTCTTTTATTACGATGATCATTTCTTCCTGTGTACCTTACCGAGAATAAAATATTTTCACATTCATAGGAGGAAGCTGGTGATTGAACTTTAGTGAAAAGATCTCGCAGCAAAGAAAACCGCACGGAATGTGGTACAGACCCGGCTTTCGGAAACCTAAATCATCTTTAACATTACAACGAAGACTTTCTATCTTACGTTGGTTGAAAGGAGAGAAATGCACTCTACGAGTATTCCAATCTTCCAGGATATTGCGCCAGCGCAAGCTGCACGAGCGATTCTTGTCTTCTCTTCCTCTCTCAGCCTCATCCTATTTCTCAGGTGTTCTTAATTTTGAATCCCGTTCAACTTGACGATCTGAGTACCGATTCCTTGGAATACTTTTCGTAGAAGTTACAGTTCTTCGGCGAAGCTCTCTTTGTCTGAAAATGCCAGAGCTCTTTGGACCAGAGTCTTCAGCACCGAATTTCTTTGTGGTGGATGGTGATGGCTCGAGACGTGCTGATAGAGGTCTAGGTTTTCCGTGTACGATGTGACGGGAATCCGTCCCCTTTTTCTCTTAGCCAAGACACCGAGAAAAGGTAGCTGGCCCTGTTTTTCTACGTCCATCATGAATTTTATTTTACGGTGGATAGAGTTTAAATGTTCCAGGAACTGTCCAAATTTTTCCGCTACATGTGGTCACGTCTCATACTTGTCAACCACGTACCGACAGAAACACGTTGGTTCCACCATGGTGGATTCTAGGGCCTTTGCTTCAGATGGTTCCATTATAAGTTCGCCACGACAGGCGATAACGAACGACTCTTCGCCACGCCATCGGTTTATTCATAAAATTTCACGTCGGACAGGAAATATGTTGACGTAAGAACATGCCTAAAGATTTCTGACGACAGCTGTCCGAGTTTACCGCGATAGGTTCCAAGGAATAGACCTAAGGAAAGTGGCAACAACAACTCAGTAGGACAGTCGGAAACACACCATTAATGAGTAAATATATCAAATTAGAAGTATCGAGTAAAAATCCTCGGTGTCGAGATTAAAGAACTAAGGATACTTTCTCCGTGTCCCTGCTATAGCGCACCCACTATTTTTTGGACCCTATTATCAAAACAGTAGCTCTGCCACAGCAGTTCCGAAAAGCGTTAGAAGCTGGTGGGAGCCAAAATATTGTCATGGTAGTTGCGGCAAATGGCCTATTTACGAAATGCGAACCAATCCGTGTGGAGCAATGCGATACCGACAACGGAGCAAAACGATAGGGATACTGCAGCACCTGCTGGCCTGTATCCACACCTTCGAATGACGAAATTGTTATACGAAAAATTGTTAGAAGTGGTTCTTCAACACAATAAATGAGCACCTAACCAATATAAATACCTGTCTTTTCTAGGTATTCGAGTGTGGCAGTAACAACCATGAGGAGAGAGCTACATCAGATGACAGGATGATATGGTTCTGCAAGCAACCAACGCAAGTTCGTCCTTCTCCACCTCCGATCCGACTGCAGACACTAAGTCCACATCCTTGGACTTCCCACTTTGCCACTGGTGAGGCGTCCTCCCGGTCGCCCTGGCCGCAGCAGACTTCTGCCCTGTTAGAGACCAGGTTGGTGCAGGCGCTCACCCTCCTACGTTGGTTATTGCAAGAACACACCCTTGCTCGCAGGGACGAGTCCTTCTTCTGTTGGCTAGCATGCCTTGCTAAAAATTATGGCAAGATTTTCTGCTGCTGGCATCCCTTGCCACCAGCAGCTGAAGCGTGGGTAGCCAATGCACATGCCATTGTGCTGACTTACGCGTCAGCATTCCTCCGGACACTTACGTCACATCTGGTCTCTGCCCGGCTTTTGGCCTCAGCGGTCCTCCACGTGTTGTCCATACCACGCACCAGAGGCGCTGTGGCCGTCGTGAAGCAGTACTACGAATGTTGTAGCTTGACTCTGAATAACATATTTGACTACTGTTGCCGCTTACATGCGTTCCTGACGGCCCACATCCACTATGACCCACCGCATCAACCTAAACCTGCCAATGGAGAGGCCATCCACCCGAGGTCCTCAGGAAGTGATGGCATGGCGACGAGTAGCTCGTTACGCCTGTCGTGGCAAACCTATACATGGAAAACTATGAAGCCAAGACGCTAGGATCCGCCAAGGTGAAACCATCGTGTATGACATGTTTGTGATGTGGCCACACGGAGAGGAAAAAGTTGAAAGGTTCTTGTGACATTTAAACTCTATGCATCGTAATATAAAATTCACGATGGGCCTATAAAAAGAAGGTCAAATACTATCTGTCAGCGCGTTAGTTAAGGGAAGAAGGGAGTTGATACCTAGGTCAGAGTGTACGAGTATGTAGAAAACCTACGCGCACTGATCTCTATCAGAGCGCCTCGATCTATCACCGTCTGCCACAAAGATTGTCAGTGCTAAAGTCTCTGGTCCATAGAGTTCGAACACTTTCAGATAAAGAGAGCTTCACCAGTTGTTTACAAACCTACGAATAGTACTACGAAGGAATCAGCACAGAGATCATCAAATAGAATGGGAATTGCAGTCAAAATCAAGAACTCATGAGAAAGATCTTGAGGCTGAGATAGAGGGAGAGTAGCCAAGTACCGCTCATGCACCTTATGGTGGCGCATATGCCAAAGATAGTAGACTCGTATAAAAACATGGCCTCCAATGTATTTCGCTTCCTTCACCTAATGTAATACATAAAACCTTCATTGTAATATTAAAGACGATTTAGGTCTCCGAAAGTTGTGGATTTGTGGAAATGTTAGCTCTAACAATTCATGTTGCACTAATTAAACATGATACTACTGGTTTCACATCATGAAGAGGGCCTTTAGGTAGCTGATGATCATAACTCCAACGTTCTGCTTATTCACGTACCTCGATAATTGCACCCGTGATACATAGTAAAAAAAGGACATTTAGGATCAACCTCATTTTTGCACAGTTTGCAATAAACCAGTTGCAGTACTGACGTCGACAAACAGTATCTGAGCTGGTCAGTCAACATGAATCGTTCCTTTCGTCCATATCTCGAAGCTTCCGTGATGACGCCCAGAATCATATTCGGAGCCGCGGCCGAAATTCACACACACTTTGCGCTGTGCGGCAGGACGTACTGCACAACACATTTAGTCAGAAACGTTCTCCAGTGGACCCGGATTAATTCTCTACACTGCCACTTATGTAACATCAGCCGATATAAAGATCGCCACCCTCGATTCCATACCGCGAAACACCATTAAAGTGAGACAATTCCAAAGTCAATCATTAAAAGCCCGGCACCAGCCCAACCACTTTCAGAAAGACAGGAACAACCGACCACTGGAATTGAACATGTTCCTGGCTGATTGTTCTTATATCGACTCCAAATGGTCCCTAACAGCTCTCGACAATAATATGCAAACAACAGATGGCCTGGTGCAAGTCTTTCCAGTGGACGCCACCTCAGCGACTTGCATGTCTCTAACACCCTCAGTTATCTATTTGGGGAAAGTGGATCTACAGTCAACGAGGAATCCAAACAACGCGTTGTTTCTGGCGACTGCTCACGTTGTTGAGAGGGGAAGGACTGGTTAAAACGAAGAACAAGAAATGCGTTCCACGACGAAGCTTCGATCCCGCGATCTCTAGGTTTCAAGGCATGCGCTTTATCGCTGAACCATTGGGTGCCACATGTACGTACGCCTAAATAGTTCATCTACAGATATTATGTGACTTTCCGAGTGTCGAAATAAGTGAGATATATAGCCCGCGAGTAGCAGGTCGCTCGAATCAAGTATTAGTGCGGTCCGCGGTTCTCAGCAGTATTTTATAGTAATATGCGCCTAGCAAGTAAAAGCCGAATCCAAAAACGTTAACTAAGCTTTAGAGCTTCTTAAAAGTGTAGTTTTTCCGCTCAGTAACAAACAAAAATACTTATAGGAACAGTTATATTTTAAGATATGCTTAATTTTAACTGATGTTGGTGAAATTGGCCATGAACTGTGTAAAGTTCGCCACTTACTTCAGGGTAGGGGGATAGACAATGCGGCCACTGCGATGTTAGAGATTGTGAGAGGCGGAATGTGTTTTTTTGTGCCTTCCAGTACTGGCAACTCACAGACGTGCGCAATCCGTACGGATCGACTGCTACGGTGTAAATTTTCACACAGAAGTAACATGAATTTGTGAATGTGCATTACACGACTGTCACCAAATGCGATACTTATTTGTAGCAAAGAATATGAAATTAAATAAAGGCTGTTGTAACACAAAGTACGGAGAGGAAGAAAAATGGCTTCCAAAACATTTAGTAAACATTTTTGATCGTGCCTCATGTTGCATTATACTGCATTTAAATATAAGAGCAATTACTCTATTAATCAATCATGCTCCCAGACGGACTACACAACAACACTTCGTCAGCAATTACGATGTCGCAACTTTGGGGTCGCTGAGGGCGGCACCAGTCTGAAACAGAGAACAGTCAACCCTATGGTGTGACTTTTATTGATCAGTACTTGGAATCCATCAGCTAATTTGTCGAGCCCTTACTATTTTGTAGCTGTGTAAGCTACCATTTAACAATAAGACTGGTACATATGCAGTCCGACCTTATCAGGACGCAAAAGCGTCTGACGACGACTGACTTAGAAGCTTAAATTATTTACACAGCCAATGGTCGTAGATCTTACCGTTTGACATGAATTTCAACTAGATACTTATATCCGTTCCTGAGAAAAAGGGGTCTTAACAGACAGACAGGCAACAAATAACAAAAATATTTTTTCCTATGCTTGAACTGGAAACCTTACTTATAGTCGAATTTCAACGGGAAATTTGAAGAGTGAATTTGCGAGTATCGAAATATGTGCCATAACATCTTTTGACTGAATTGCCTGAGAAACCAAAATTTTTTACACCGCCAAGGGGCTGTAGACCTTAGTATCTGACATCAGTTTCAAGAAGTTTCTTCTACCGTGCATGAGAAAAAGGAGTCTTCACAGACGAACAGACAGACAAACGGTTAACAAAAGCCGAAACAGTTATTTTTTGTGCCATATCTGTATAATTACAAGTTAAAAATTTTCTTCTTCTTTTCCTTTACTTGTACTTTGAAACCTTTCTTCTTGTAGAATTTCATGATTCTAGGTCAGCGGGATATGCCCTACATGACTGATGAGTCAGTTTTCGAATATGGAAATACGTGACTTAAAGGCTATCTACTTCGATGGCATTGACTTGTTAGAAGCTTAATTTTTTCAAACTACCAAGGGGCCATAGACCTTAGTGTGTGACATAAATATCAACTTGATAACTACGCAAGGATTGTTAATAGACATACTGACAGACGGACGGACGATAAACTGATCCTGAAAGGGTTTTGTTTCGCCGACTGAGGTACAGGGCCCTTAAAAAAGTCTCAGAAAACTACCAGATTCAAATTTCCATGGAAGCAAATGAAATTTATTTGCTTCAATTAAATCTCGGCGTTTAGTTTGGTTGAGTTAAAAACCATCGTCCAGCTAACTTCACGACCTGATGCAAGGACTCTGTCTGCCGGCACCTTGCACGCTCACATAAAGGCAGCAGTCGCCTCGAAATCCCGAAAATTCCTAACGTGAGCAGAATTCTAAGCTGGTTCAGGGCAACGAGCTTCTGATTCTTATAGACTTCCCGTACATTAAAAATTGCTTGGCTGATCATTTAGGATAACCAGCTATTGGCTTCAGAAGCGCACTTTACGACACTACCTCCGCTCCAAAGCGCACGCGACACCACTTCCGCCGACAAGGGCTGTCGGCCTACAACTCGATTTCGTGAACTCCAAACTGCTCCCCAAAATTATTTACGATTTAGGCCCTTCATCCAGTTACAATCAGGAGCAGAATATAAATAGGCACTTTAACTGACCATTTCCTGCTCTCACTTATAGCGCTTCTATAATGTGCTGCTTGAAATACATCATAACATATTAAAAATGCATGTGATGAATAAAAGGGAAAAATTTTGCACTTTCATTTCCCTAAACTTTATGAAAATATAAAAGGAGAATGGTTATTTTTATTCTTTAAATCTTTGTTCTAATCGTTCTTTAAGCTTCGTATGAGGTTCATGTAAGTTGGATTATACAACACTGTTAAGAGAATGTTGCCCATTCCACGTAACAGTACACTTAGTGAAAGACGAACACCTCACAATATTTACTGTTTTCTTAAAGATGTAGCTAGCTTCCTACGAGTGTGACGACGACTATTCTCTTAAACAGCATATTAAATATAAGAACATGAGCTATCTTATTTTCAGCTTAAATGTGGTTTCTGTATGTAGGACAGCTGATGATCTAGAAAACATTTATAAGTAGATGAAAATGTAGAACAAAATGAGATGCATCGTTGTTTAACATACGCGGTGGGCTGCCTCCCGGTGCACCTGGAATAATTTAAAATTCTGACCATATGTGCTTTTTACGCTTGCACATTTTACTTCTCCTGATTAATGAAGCCAGTTTTTAGCGAATATGTGGGCGCAATGCCCAGCTTTACGTGAATTTAGAGAATGTTGCAGCAATGGCTGCTAACAATTAACGTACATATGCAACACGGAAAATGGCAATAACTCGGGGGAAGTGTGCATTACACACATATGAACATTAAATAAAGTCAGTTATTTTATGTTAACGAACAATGATTATATTCTGAGATAACAAACAGAAATTATTACATCAGAGACCTTTCCATCCACGTAATAAAATGTTGGCGTACAAATTTTCGTCTTATATTTCCAAGGACCAGGACAGAATAGGTGTTAATAGTATCACAGTCTTTACGCAACTAATGTTAACAATAAAAATTGTATTTTCTTCGATTTTGTTGCACCGCATATACGGACTATTATCTTAGTTTATTGGATTTTGTGCTTTTGTCGCTTCGTATCTTTTCACACCCAAGAAAATATTTATTTAGCACCTTTTCCATTTCCAAGCGACAATACACTGGCCATTTCCCGCTCCCACTTACAGCGCTTGTATGATGTGATGCTTACAGGCAGGACTTACGGAGGTTTGTCTGCCGTGAACGCTGGGAAATACCGACAGTCCTGGGGAAATTATTCGCCCTTAGAATGCGTTTAGCCGCCTCCGACCATTATCCATTTAGGAGAATTAAGTAAAAATCGGTCCAGCATCTTCAGACCAAGCAAAAGACCCATTCCCCGTGTAGCCGGAAACTGACCGATCGCGACGCAATTTGTTGTGTATCATCGTCGTTAGCAGGGTCAGAACGTTAGAATTAAATGTCAGTTTTGCGTCGGATTCCAATATCTAGACTCACAGGAGAACAACCATAAGGTGCCCGAGGCATCAATAGACCCTTGGAGACAAGTCGGCAGGAGGACGATGTATTGAATCTCGACGCAATTTGTGTGTTCCATCGTCATTAAGAGGCTCTGAACACTACAATTAACGGTCAGTTTTGCGTCGGATTCGAAGAACTAGACTCACAGGAGATCGACCATAAGGTGACCGAGGCAGCAATAGACCCTTGGAGACAAGTCGGCTGGAGGACGATATATTGAATCGCGACGAAATTTGTGTGCTCCATCGTGGTTAGCAGGGTCGGAACGTTAGAATTAAATGTCAGTTTTGCGTCGGATTCGAAAATCTAGACTCACAGGAGAACGACCATAAGGTGCCCATGGCAGCAATAGACCCACAGGAGAACGACCATAAGGTGGCCGAGGCAGCAATAGACCCTTGGAGACAAGTCGGCAGGAGGACGATATATTGAATCTCGACGCAATTTGTGTGTTCCATCGTCATTAAGACGCTCTGAACGTTACAATTAACTGTCAGGTTTGCGTCGGATAAACTAGACTCACAGGAGAACACCATAAGGTGACCTAGGCAGCAATACACCCTTGGAGACAAGTCGGCTGGAGGACGATGTATTGAATCTCGACGCAATTTGTGTGTTCCATCGTCATTAGGAGGCTCTGAACGATACAATCAACTGTTAGTTTTGCGTCGGATTCGAAAATCTAGAATCACAGGAGAACGACCATGAGGTGACCGATGCCGCAATAGACCCTTGGAGACAAGTCGGCTGGAAGACGATGTATTGAATCGCGACCAAATTTGTGTGTTCCATCGTCGTTAGCAGGATCGGAACGTTAGAATTAAATGGCAGTTTTGCGTCGGATTCGAGTATCTAGACTCACAGGAGAATGACAATACGGTGCCCGAGGCAGCAATAGAGCCTTGGAGGCAAGTCGGCTGGAGGACGATCTATTGAATCGCGACCAAACTTGTGTGTTCCATCGTCGTTAGCAGGGTCGGAACGTTAGAATTAAATGTCAGTTTTGCGTCGGATTCGAAAATTTAGACTCACAGGAGAACGACCATAAGATGACCGAGGCAGCAATAGACCCTTGGAGACAAGTCGGCTGGAGGAAGATGTATTAAATCTCGACGCAATTTGTGTGTTCCATCGTCATTAGGAGGCTCTGAACGTTACAATTAACTGTCAGTTTAGCGTCGGATTCGAAAATCTAGACTCACAGGAGAACGACAATAAGGTGACCGAGGCAGCAATAGACCCTTGGAGACAAGTCGGCTGGAGAACAATGTATTGAATCGCGACGCAATTCGATGGCGATCAGAGGTAGCACATATAGTTGGTCAGGAAACGATACGTTAGCAATGCACTACCGTTAAGTTTAAGTTTCCATTTTCAGTTTGTGGTCAGGTCTGTGAGTAGGTCGTACGGACACGCCAGTCCAATGCGTCAACGGTGTCCTCACACTTCTTTCTAATGCCGCTCCAAGGTCGTCTGGTTACGCTAAAACCGATGCGCCACCTTGCAGTGTCTGAGGAACGGACTGGACGCTCCCTTCCATCTCCCTCTCTCCCGCTGTATTAGTTCCCGTGCAAGACGCTGCTCGCAGCACTTCCATGTTGCGGGTAACGCCTTTTCCTACGTAAGTGTAATTTTCCGTACGGATACAAAAAATGGCAAGCACGTCAAGCATGCTTAGCTGCAAATAAGCACACTGATAGGGGGAACACTCATCCTTATATTTTGTCAAATTTTGTAATATTCTGTATTTTTTGTTGCAGTATGCAGAACATGGACTTCAGCACATTGTGTGGCTCAAACAAAACTGCGCATTTTTCTGTACTCGATATATATTGTCGTCCAGATTGAAAATTATTAAATGCATATACACTCCTGGAAATTGAAATAAGAACACCGTGAATTCATTGTCCCAGGAAGGGGAAACTTTATTGACACATTCCTGGGGTCAGATACATCACATGATCACACTGACAGAACCACAGGCACATAGACACAGGCAACAGAGCATGCACAATGTCGGCACTAGTACAGTGTATATCCACCTTTCGCAGCAATGCAGGCTGCTATTCTCCCATGGAGACGATCGTAGAGATGCTGGATGTAGTCCTGTGGAACGGCTTGCCATGCCATTTCCACCTGGCGCCTCAGTTGGACCAGCGTTCGTGCTGGACGTGCAGACCGCGTGAGACGACGCTTCATCCAGTCCCAAACATGCTCAATGGGGGACAGATCCGGAGATCTTGCTGGCCAGGGTAGTTGACTTACACCTTCTAGAGCACGTTGGGTGGCACGGGATACATGCGGACGTGCATTGTCCTGTTGGAACAGCAAGTTCCCTTGCCGGTCTAGGAATGGTAGAACGATGGGTTCGATGACGGTTTGGATGTCCGTGCACTATTCAGTGTCCCCTCGACGATCACCAGTGGTGTACGGCCAGTGTAGGAGATCGCTCCCCACACCATGATGCCGGGTGTTGGCCCTGTGTGCCTCGGTCGTATGCAGTCCTGATTGTGGCGCTCACCTGCACGGCGCCAAACACGCATACGACCATCATTGGCACCAAGGCAGAAGCGACTCTCATCGCTGAAGACGACACGTCTCCATTCGTCCCTCCATTCACGCCTGTCGCGACACCACTGGAGGCGGACTGCACGATGTTGGGGCGTGAGCGGAAGACGGCCTAACGGTGTGCGGGACCGTAGCCCAGCTTCATGGAGACGGTTGCGAATGGTCCTCGCCGATACCCAGGAGCAACAGTGTCCCTAATTTGCTGGGAAGTGGCGGTGCGGTCCCCTACGGCACTGCGTAGGATCCTACGGTCTTGGCGTGCATCCGTCCGTCGCTGCGGTCCGGTCCCAGGTCGACGGGCACGTGCACCTTCCGCCGACCACTGGCGACAACATCGATGTACTGTGGAGACCTCACGCCCCACGTGTTGAGCAATTCGGCGGCACGTCCACCCGGCCTCCCGCATGCCCACTATACGCCCTCGCTCAAAGTCCGTCAACTGCACATACGGTTCACGTCCACGCTGTCGCGGCATGCTACCAGTGTTAAAGACTGCGATGGAGCTCCGTATGCCACGGCAAACTGGCTGACACTGACGGCGGCGGTGCACAAATGCTGCGCAGCTAGCGCCATTCGACGGCCAACACCGCGGTTCCTGGTGTGTCCGCTGTGCCGTGCGTGTGATCATTGCTTGTACAGCCCTCTCGCAGTGTCCGGAGCAAGTATGGTGGGTCTGACACACCGGTGTCAATGTGTTCTTTTTTCCATTTCCAGGAGTGTATGTACGATTCAATGTCCCTTATCACGCATAGCTGTAAACCAGAAGCCATCTGGACGTTGTGTATCTACAGAGGTGGACACGAATGTGGAAACACCATGCCTATTACAGTGTAGGAAGCTCTGGTATTCAGAACAGCTGTCAGTCGTTCGGGAATGGGTAAATGCAGGTCCTGTACAGTTTTTAAGGGAATCTTATGCCGCTCTTCCATATAAATAATGGCAATTTCAGAAAACGATGATGGAGGTCGATAGCGATCACGCACCCTTCCCTCTGAAGTAGGTCACAAAGGCTCAATAAAGCTGAGATATGATGACTGTGGTGGCCAGAAGCGATGCGACAATTTATCCTCGTGCTCACAAAACTAGTGCTGAGCGATGCAAGCATCTGCATCACTGATGAGTAATTTTGAAATTGCAGCCCGCCCTGCAGTTCCCTGCTTATGGAGATCCCTCTGCGTTGTTTTGGTACAGACAGGGTTCTCGAGCGCGACATTCAGTTCTGCAGTGTCTTTTGTAGCTGTAGTCCCCTTAGTTTTTGTCACAAACCTTTTCAGTGACCGTCTGTCACGATAACTCAACACCCACTTTCGTTCACGTGATGTTTTTCCGCTTTCCCTATATGCAGTATGAATCTTCGATACGATACCTGTTGAAACACCAAACGCTTCGCCTCCCTTGATTACAAAAGCACCAAACCAGCACCAAGAATCGACCCACGCTCAAATTCACTTACCTCCGACATAATGCACTCGCAACTGAAAACAACTTCGTTCTGTCCACGACTGGCACTTGTGGTGTATTGAGGACATTGCACAGCTGAGGTTCGTGGTCAAATGCAACAGCGCAACCTACAGGTTTACCTAGTATCTGCATTTATGTTCAAGCATAATTTTCTCGAGGTGTTTTTTTTTCCCAGCCCCTGTACGAGGTGCGATAATAGAGTAATGAGACTGATGTGAAAAAAATGTTGCTTACCGTTTTAATCAAGTTTAGTGTTGTCTCCTTCAAAGTAGTTCCCTTCTGATTGCACACACTTTTTACAGCGCCTCTGTCATTGATGGTAACATTTCTGGAACTAATCTTCTGTAATATCCTCCAAGACCCTCGTCACAGCTTTTTGGACACCTTGTGTTGTTTGAAAATGGTATCCCTTGACCGCCGTTTTGACTCTTGGAAATAGAAAAAATTCGCGCGGAGCGATATCTGGTGAATAAGGTGGCTGTGGTGGTATTGAAATTTGTTTTGAGGTTAAAAATTGCTGTACTGACAGAGCAGTATGGGATAGCGCATTATCGTGATGCACAGAATCCAATTATCAGCAATGTTGGGACGGACATGAAGAACTCTTTTTATGAAGTCTTTCTAAAATTTCTTTGTACTAATATTGGTTAACTGTTTGTCCAGGAGGCACCCACTCTCTATGAACAATTCCCTTGGAATCAAAGAATCACTTTTGACTTTGGCATGCGAGCTTTTTTTGGTCTGGGTGATCCCTTTGAGCACCATTGCGAACTTTGGCGTTTTATCTGTGGATCATACTGAAAAAACCAACTTTCATCACTAGTGATAATACAGCTCAAAAATTCTGGATTGATTTCCGTTTGCTCTAACAGATCGGCTGCCACATTTTTCCGTGTTTCTCGCTGTTGTGGTGTGAGATTTTTGGGGACCATTTTTGCACAAATCTTTGTCATACCAAGATCTTTAGTTATTATTAGACGAACCGTTTCTCGATTGATGTTCAGTTCTTCTGCAATCATTTTCATGGATAATCTTCGATCAGATCGTATGAGCTCACGCACCCTGGCCAATTTGACATCTGTCCATGAGGTTGATGGTCGTCCACTGCGGTCTTCATCTTCAACATTCGTTCTGCCTTCACTAAACATTTTACGCCAACGAAAAACTTGAGCTCTTGCCATAACCTCTTCTCCTGAAGCCTTCTGAAGCTTACCGTAAGTTTTCACCCAATTTAACGCAAAAAGAAATGGCATACCATTGTGCAGTATTATGTGGTTCCGTTTCCGTGACGAGAGACACAAACACATGTTAACTTATTGCAGCACAAGTCATCACTGAGCAGTGGCCTCGATGTGCCGCTTGGACTCGAAGCAGCTTATAGACCAAGGTCAAAGATATTGTGCCTACGCAAGGCTGCAGGGTTGCCACATCTTACAAAGAAAATCAGTCTCATTACTTTATTGTCGCACCTCATATATCTCCTTTTCTGACATACTGTTGTTACTGAAACATTTTTTTTCTTACAGTGCTGTAGAACATCTAAAACAAGATTTCAGTCTACTGAGTGCGTATCTGCGGTCCTTCACTCTGACTTCCACAATCGATGTTCCTTACATTAAACTTCGTGGTGCTTTTGCGCTATGTATTTCCACAGAGTTAGTGCGGCGTCCCAGCATTTCTCAGCCAATTTTGAAGAACATTTGTCCCTCATCACAGACATTACAGCGAAGTTAATAGTGAATAAGCCTAGAAGACACTGTGACTTTTCCCCCGGATTCTCGGCAAGATTTGTTAATACCGTCATGGTCGGCGTGAGTTTGACACTACAAATCCCATGTTACCCAAGAGATTTGGGGACACATATATCTTTTCCTTACAATCTGTTCAAAGTCGATGTTAGATAACTTCTTCTTCCAGGTTCGATACAGCAACTTCGCTGTATACACTGACAGAAAAAAATCGTAACACAAAGATGGAGTTGTGCGACATAAACGAAAGTTGGTAGACGTATTTCTACATCGGAAAGTTTGAAAGATGATTTCTATTCAAATTCAAGTGGCTAACAGCGCCACTGTGAGGATGCAAACCAGATTTGCTTTAAATATGCATTGTAACGGTCGTGAGCATATGTTACCCTTGAGACTGGACGGGGTGAGTTGATGTTAGTCAAGAATGCCTTTAAGGCGACAAACACGCCAGTATAAATACCTCACTGAGTCTGAACAAGGTCGTGTAACAGGGTTACGAGAAGCTGGATGTTCCTTCTGCAATGTTGCAGAAAAACTTGGCAGTAATGCAGCCACTGTACATGATTGCTGGTAGCGGTGGACAAGAGAATGTACGGTCGCAAGAAAACCGGACTCCGAACGGCCACGTGGCACTACCGAGAGGGAAGACCATCGTATTCGGCGTACTGCATCGTAATGCATCTGCAGCAGCAGTTTGTGCAGCAGTTGACACTACAGTAACACGACAAACTGTTACCAATGGTTACTTTAAGGACAGCTCCAGACTAGAAGCTTGGACTAGAAGCAGCTTATAGACCAAGGTCAAAGATATTGTGCCTACGCAAGGCTGCAGGGTTGCCACATCTTACAAAGAAAATCAGTCCCATTACTTTATTGTCGCACCTCATATATCTCCTTTTCTGACATACTGTTGTTACTGAAACATTTTTTTTTCTTACAGTGCTGTAGAACATCTAAAAAAAGATTTCAGTCTACTGAGTGCGTATCTGCGATCCTTCACTCTGACTTCCACAATCGATGTTCCTTACATGTTAGCCACACGCCCTGTAACGAGCATTCCACTGACCCCAAACCACCGCCGTTTGCGACTTCAGCGGTGTCAAGCGAGAGCTCATGGGATGGCAGGCTGGAGGTCTGTTTTGTTTTCTGATGAAAACTTGTTCTGCTTTGATGGCAGTGACGGCTGTGTGCTGATTAGAGGGAGGCCAGTTGAGGGCCTGCTACCAACCTATCTGTGTGCCTGACACACTGGACGTACACCCGGAGATATGGTCGGGGTGCGATTTCGTGGTAGTCCCAGGCACCCTGACTACAAATTTGTACGTCAGTCTGGTGATTCGACCTATTGTGGTGCCATTCATGAACAGCTTTCTAGGGTGTGTTCTCCAACAAGATGATGTTCGCCCACATACCGCTATTGTAACCCAGCATGCTCTACAGAAAGTACATCTACATACATACTCCGCAATCCACCATACGGTGCGTGGCGGAGGGTATCTCGTACCACAACTAGCATCTTCTCTCCCTGTTCCACTCCCAAACAGAACGGGGGGAAAATGACTGCCTATATGCCTCTCTACGAGCCCTAATCTCTCTTATCTTATCTTTGTGGTCTTTAAGCGAAATATAAGTTGGCGGCAGTAAAATTGTACTGCAGTCAGCCTCAAATGCTGGTTCTCTAAATTTCCTCAGTAGCGATTCATGAAAAGAACGCCTCCTTTCCTCCAGAGACTCCCACCCGAGTTCCTGAAGCATTTCCGTAACACTCGCGTGATGATCAAACCTACCAGTAACAAATCTAGCAGCCCGCCTCTGAATTGCTTCTATATCCTCCCTCAATCCGACCTGATAGAGATCCCAAACGCTCGAGCAGTACTCAAGAATAGGTCGTATTAGTGTTTTATAAGCGGTCTCCTTTACAGATGAACCACATCTTCCCAAAATTCTACCAATTAACCGAAGACGACTATCCGCCTTCCCCACAACTGCCATTACATGTTTTTCCCACTTCATATCGCTCTGCAGTGTTACGTCCAAATATTTAATCGACGTGACTGTGTCAAGCGCTACACTACTAATGGAGTATTCCAACATTACGGGATTCTTTTTCCTACTCATCTGCATTAATTTACATTTATCTATATTTAGAGTTAGCTGCCATTCTTTACACCAATCACAAATCCTGTCCAAGTCATCTTGTATCCTCCTACAGTCACTCAACGACGACACCTTCCCGTACACCACAGTATAATCAGCAAACAGCCACATATTGCTATCGACCCTACCCAAACGATCATTTATTTAGATAGAAAACAACAGCGGACCTACCACATTTCCCTGGGGCACTCCAGATGATACCCTCACCTCCGATGAACACTCACCATCGAGGACAACGTACTGGGTTCTATTACTTAAGAAGTCTTCGAGCCACTCACATATTTGGGAACCAATCCCAAATGCTCGTACCTTAGTTAGGAGTCTGCAGTGGGGCACCAAGTCAAACGCTTTCTGGAAGTCAAGGAATATTGCATCCGTCTGATACCCTTCATCCATGGTTCGCGAGATATCATGTGAAAAAAGGGCGAGTTGCGTTTCGCAGGAGCGATGCTTTCTAAAGTCGTGCCGACGCATGGACAGCAACTTTTCTGTCTCAAGGAAATTCATTATATTCGAACTGAGAATATGTTCGAGAATCCTGCAACAAACCGACGTTAAGGATATTGGTCTGTAATTTTGAGGATCCGTCCTTCTACCCTTCTTATATACAGGCGTCACCTGCGCTTTTTTCCAGTCGCTCGGGACTTTACGTTTGGCAAGAGATTCGCAATAAATGCAAGCTAAGTAAGGAGCCAATGCAGTAGATTACTCTCTGTAAAACCGAATTGGACCTGGCGATTTATTTATTTTCAACCCATTCAGCTGCTTCACAACCCCAGGGATGTCTATCACTATGTCCTCCATACGGGAATCTATACGAGACTCAAACGGCGGTATGTTTGTACGATCCTCCTGCGTGAAAGATTTCTCAAATGCTAAATTTAAAATTTCAGCTTTCGTTTTGCTGTCTTCCGTTGCCAGGCCAGACCGATCAGTGAGTGACTGGATGGAAGCCTTCGACCTGCTTACCGATTTTACATAAGACCAGAATTTCCTTGGGTTTTCAGCAAGAGCTTTTGCTAAGGTACGACGGTAGCAGTGGTTGTATGCTTCGCGCATCGTTCTTTTTACAGCAGCACCAATCTCTACTAACTTTTGCCTGTCCTCATTCTCCCGATCTTTCTTGTACCGCGAGTGCAACTGTCTTTGCTTCCTGAGCATTCTCCGAATTGCGCTGTTAAACCACGGTGGGTCTTTTCCGTCCGTAACCCACTTTTTCGGCACATTCTTGTCCAATGCGTGATTTACAATGTGTTTAAAATTTGTCCATAATTCTTCCTCGTCCATCGTAGCGGAAGTAAATGAAATCGATTCATTTACTAAGTGGGATGCTAACAAGTGCTTATCTGCTCTTTCTAGTAAGAATACTCTCCTAGCCTACTTGACCGACTTTTTAACTTTCGTAACCATAGTCGTAATGACAACATCATGATCACTAATCCCTGTCTCAACACTGCCACTGTCGATGAGGTCTGGTCTGTTCGTGGCTACCAGATCTAAAATATTTCCATTACATGTTGGCTGTCGATTTAGCAGCTCAAGACATTTTTCGGATAATGTGTTCAAAAGTAATTCACACGACGGCTTGGCTGTACCACCTGTAATGAAGCCATAGACAGCCCAATCTATACTAGGTAGGTTGAAGTCACCTCCGACTAATATAGCATGATCCGGGTACTTCTGCGATACAGAGAGTACAATGATTCTAGAACTGTCACGGTGGAACCTGGTGGCCGGTAATAACACCTAACAATTAACTTTATTTCTCCTAGCCCTGTTAAATGTGAACAGATAACTTCACAATCACACTCTACTTCGACCTCAGTAGACACAATATTTTTGTCAACTGCAATGAAGACACCACCTCCTACGGTGTCTAATCTGTCTTTTCGATACACTTTCCAACCTCACTAAATATCTCAGAACTTCCTATCTCAGGGTTCAGCCAGGTCTCAGTCCCGAGAATAATTTGCGCGCCACACGCTTCATGAAGGGCAGTAAATTCAGGAACTTTATTCCGAACACTCGGAAAATTTACTGCTAATATCTTGATAGCTGAAGTGTCTTTACACTGAGCGCGTCCTGATTTCCCTGCCTGTACGTCGACTGGTGAGTATTCATCAGGACACCTCGCACTACTGCCTAGCCTAAAAAAAACCCATGCGCACGCCACAAGTACTCTGCTACCCGAGTAGCCGCTTCCTTTGTGTAGTGCACCCCTGACCTGCTCGATCACCAGATGTGGCACCAATCGAGCACATATTTGGCATCATCGGACGACATCTCCAGTATCATCCACAGACAGCGTAACAGTACCTGTACTCACTGACCAAGTGCAACAAGTGTGGAACTCCATCCCACATACTGACATCTGGCATCTGTACAACACAATGCATGCACGTCTGCATGCTTGAACTCGACATTCTGGCGGTTACACCGGTTATTAATATATAAGCGTTTTAAATTGCAAAGTCTTATCTCGTGCTTACACTGATCTGTGATCTTACAATATTAATCGCTTAAATATGTCGTCTAGACCAATGTATTCTCGAAGTTTGATTACTTTGGGTTAATTATGAGAGTTGGAACTTTAATAGTGGCAACTATTTATTTACAGCTCGTACAAAATAGATACGTGTTTCAAAGTTTTACTGACCTTCAAAGTAGTCACCAGCATTGTGTATAACCCGTTACCAGCAATGTGGAAGTAGTAGGATACTCTTAACAGTGCCAGTTGTGTTGACAGTTTGGGCGGCGCGGTCTATTGCCCGACGAATTTGTAGCAGTTCTGAAGCGAATGCCGTGAAGTGTTTCCTTCAGTTTAGAAATCGAGCTGAAGTCACGTGGCCTTAAGTCAAGGGAGTGCAGTAGGTGGTATAGCACTAAGCAGCCCCATCAGTCAAACAATTCAGTAACAACTTGCATTGTACGTGCTTGAGCATTGTCCTGCAAAATGATGGTCAGGTCCTGCAGAAAGTGTCATCACTTCTTTCTCTAAGCTGGTCGCAGACAGTGTTCCAAAAATGAATAGCACAGAGACAGAAGTGATGACACTTTCTGCAGGACCTGACCATCATTTTGCAGGACAATGCTCAAGCACGTACAGTGCAAGCTGTTACTGATTTATTTGACTGATGGGGCTGCTAAGTGCTATACTACCTACTGCACTCCCCTGACTTAAGGCCACGTGAGTTCAACTCGATTTCTAAACTGAAGGAAACACTTCACGGCATTCGCTTAAGAACTGCTACAAATTCGTCGGGCAATAGACCGCGCCGCTCGAACTGTCAACACAACTGGCACTGCTAAGAGTATCCTACTACTTCCACATTGCTGGTAACGGGTTATACACAATGCTGGTGACTACTTTGAAGGTCAGTAAAACTTTGAAACACGTATCTATTTTGTACGAGCTGTAAATAAATAGTTGCCACTATTAAAGTTCCAACCATCGTTTTTTTTTTTGGGTGTTGAGATTTTTTCCGTCAGTGTATTTATATAACGAATTTGAAAAAGAATAAGAGCATAAAATTTTAAATGCCATGAATTTCAATTAAAATTCTTCGTTTCTTATTTTTGAGTTCCTCTCCACTGATGTTAGACATTTTTTATTCTTTCTGAATTTAACATATACATCATCACCTACAACATGGCCGATAGATTACGCTAACATGATCCAAAAATTTCAGTTACGCCATGGAAGCCACCATCGCCCGTATCTGTGATTTGAGTCGCTCGAAAAAAGCTAGCCTCGTTCGTCTTCGAGTTTTATTCAGACCTTCCACGCCCTGCTCACATAGCCAGGTCTCACTTCCGCCTGTGGTCTTCACCACCCCGTATGCCAATCGGAAGAGTTTACGTAAGATATACGGCAGAAACAGACCAATAAATTTACTATCCAAGAGATCTATTTCTGACGCGCGATGGTGGAAATTTATCAACTTAGTACTCGACGTGCGTGCGTACAGTGGATCTTGAGTCGTGCAGTCGGCGATTTGTATTCTGAGCCTTTAAGACTCAGTGCCCTTAGGGCCCATGTTCATGTTATTGACAGAGAGTGGGTGTGTTTGTTTATATCAAAGTCTATCGATTTCAAGGCTGGTTTATTGCTTAACATTGTAAACGAAATGCTGTTTTGTGGTATAGTACCGCATGACACAAAATTAAAAAGTAATCTGGTATTTCATACTAAAAACTGACCGCGTAACTAAGAAACTCTTACAGAACAATGAAATTAGATGGGTAGGACTTAGTTAAGTACAGCTTGCTTTATGACTGTCTGAGAATTGCAATAGGTAACAGAGGGAGATGCATGCGTAAATCACTCACACTGGGTACACAAACATATTAATGTAACTGAGTAAACTCTTGGTAGTATGTAGAGAGCACTGGGAAGTACCAGAAGCGCACGCCTAGGTGGATCACCAACACATGCACTACAAGGGCACGAAAATATAAAAATTTTCCACAAATGTATGTAATCATCTTATTTATGCAAGAACGAGCTCGAGTGGCTGTTTGGGTGGAATTCCAGTAGAAAACTTATTCATAACCCGACAATGGCCGGTGGCCGAAAATCAACCTGATGTCACAAATTTCGGAAAGAAGAATTAATCTATAACAGACAAGCATTCCGGTATTCACTGAATTCGAGGGAAAAAGATCCATCCATTATACAGGACCAGAAGAAGGTACCTCTGAACTGATGGGCAGGTGGCTAGAAATCAATCCGTTTACATAAATTAAGAAACCATGAAATAATTCATAAAAATATGACCGTTTGGATATACTTCGAAATACCAAGCACGGGCAAAAATTGCCCGTACATTTTCCGTTTATTGAAATAATAATAACAAATATCCTTCTAAGTCTATGGGACTTTTTCAATTTGTCTTTCACTTTATTAAATAATATGCAGTACATTTATACGATCAAAATTTTAAAATTTGGAAATAAAATTTTGAATTTTTATGATCAAGGGCGTATTTTGCCTTAGATTGGTACTACCTCTGATCATAATTCAAACTGTGTCTAAATCTCGTTTGGCAACTTTGGTATGCAGTAACTGCGGTAGTTCAGTCAGAAAACTGCTGTTCCTTCACGTAAATTTATGTCTGTTTCTTCATAACCTTTACGTACTGTCTCCATACTCATATTTGCAAACTCCGTTGGGTGAGCAGTTTGTCGCTACCTGTGTAACAGTCATTCAGAATCAACCAATTTGTATACATTGGGGTAAATATCGTCTGTAAAAGATAGTATTCTCTGCAACTGAAGAGGTATCTTGAAGGTTTCAGTATAATGTAACCTATACCTGTATTTGTGCACATATTTTTATTTATGTTTCTGAAGCTTTTCGTCCAGGGAAAAAATATATTATTCCATTATTACATCACAGAGTGAATAGAAATTTTGTACAGCCTATATATTCAGTGATGAACTTCATGTTTCTAGTTTATACAAACTTTCGTTGTCCAAGTTTTGACCGCTGTTGCTTGTTATACCTTTTCCCTGAGAAAAATAATATATTAACGTATACATTTTTGGACACAATGTATGTTCCATACATTACGGTTTTAGTTACAACGTCACTGAGCATTTTAAAACTGATCTCACATTGGAAACAGAGTCACTTAAGATAAATATATATTACTTGATTTATAGCCTGTTGTAACATTGACAAATTTTGTCCTTGATTGTGCTACAAGTACCCTGAAATAACTTGTGCTCGTCGGGGTATTCATTGAGCTCAGGGAAAAAAGACCCGTTCATTGAACATGGGAAATAACTTTGACCTAAGAGACACATGGCAGGCTTGGGGTCAAATATCAGTAAGTTTACAGAAGGAAGACACCATTAAAAATTGGAGAAAAGAAATATGTGGAATGTACTTTGCGGATAACAAGAGCATGAAAACCTTTTCAACGAATATACGACATCTTTACACTACGAAGACTGTGACAAGACTATAGGTTTAACGGTCATTCTCTCAAGACAAACCGAGATACACAGAACTCTGTGAAACGCACGATTCCCCCCCCCCCCCCAAATAAATAAATACATACATAAATAGATAAATAAATAAATCATAATTGCCAAAACTCTTGAAAGCTATACAATATCACACCAAGAAATTGTTCTGGTTAATTGCAAACATGAATGACACAATTTAACACAATGCTTTGTCCATAACATCAAAGCAAAACTAGCAAAGCTCGTCTGCAACTTACAGGCCGTAATCGAACAGTTCTGAGTCCCTTGTTCCTTCCGGAGTGCGCCTCTTACGCGGATGAATGGAGGGGGGGGGGGGGGGGGGGGAATGACCCGTTGCCAACCTCTGCACCTGTATTCAGTGGAATGGTACATCTGCTCCCTGTGACTCATCGGGTCTTACCCCGAGTGGTCAAAAGGTTTGACGGCACTACGAGCCTACGAATCTATAAAACCCTCTGAATACGTTAAAGCGTACATAAACCCGCTCGTAACCTCCCACAGACACTACACACAAGGGGAAGGTGAGGACAAAAATGGACTGCATAAAAGAAGGAAAAAAATACATAAACACACGGCCTTACCAGAGGTTATGCAACTGATATTGCACTGAAACGATAGAAATGAGAAAAAAAATGGACGTAAACTTGTGGCTGTCGACAAGGTGAAGCACAACGTGCTCTAAAGTTTTACGAAAGCGGGTCTCACTGACCTCTTTCAGTCTTCATAATAGTACACCCAGCTGATTAGTGGCTCACCATTTTCTTTGCCCCATACATGTCTCGCTTTAACAGAGTCAATGCACTTTTCATAAACTGATTTCAATATAACTGTTAACCATCTCATGGTATAAAAATATAGAAGTCCCTTAGCAGTTTAAAATCAGTTTACACGTTTCTTGACGATGCCACATCTATTTAGATTTAATTTTGTTATGAATGTTCCAGTGGTACACGTAATTCGACTTCTTTTTATTACTGAAGCCACGGAAGTCAGTATTATATTTTAAAGTTGTTTTTCTTCTTAACTCAACATTGTTAGATTTACATATTTTATCGATATTACAAATATTCAGAAATGAAAGCAATATTATAATTTACGCGAATTAAACGTGTATCTAAAATGTGATATAATACGCAATGTCATTAATTTACTTGACTCTTATCTGAGTTCCACAGTTCTACCATGTATTTCGCATACTCTGTACACCAAAATTTGCACTGTGGTATAAACTATCAACATGTAAAAATTTTTTGTAAATACAGAAAATCTAAAAATATGTTTCTCGCGAAATATTACACGTATTTGTCTTCCATACGAACTTCCAGTTACTTGTATTAGGTATGGTCACTGTCGAATTTTGTCAAGCCTCAGACAGAAATGAACAGCTTTTCAAGATGCCAGATTTAATTACATGTTTGGTAGCAAACACTGTTGTAAATTAGTAGGAGAACTTCTTTTCTTTGAAAAGTGTTAGAGAGCAGAGAGTAAGTGTTAAACGATTCGATGAGTTTAAACCCCAACGATAATGATCTGATTCGTATTTTCCTATTTGCAGCATTTCTTTGCGGCCTTTTGAGCTTAAAAGAAGCATTGAACTGTCCGATACCCGGCCAATTTCATCACAACGTAGCGGAGAAAAGTTATATTTGTCCGCGACATCGGTACATGGCAGTAAACACGGCTCCTAATTTTCTTTTTATTGGCTTTTGGTCTGAAGGTCATACAGCCATGTTTCGGTGTTTTGGGAGTTTTCTCGGATTTTAGTTTGAAAATTAATACGTTACTGTTATGAAGGAGAGCTGTTATATTAGTTGCTGACGGTTAATGAGATCTGATTAACTATTGTATGAAATCAGTTTGCCGGTTTGCGTACACTTCACATTCGGAAAAAGAAAAAAAGAGTGATTGACATCTCTTGCTGTTACTCCATTACATTCACAATAACGACTTCCGGTGAAGATGGCTTGGGAATTATTGATGATTAAATCTTATGCGACTTATGGAACTTATAAATCTTTTATTTGCCTTAACTGTGTTGAACCAAGGCCTTGAGGGAATGATTGGCTGTATTTGTACATAATATTTACAGGGTGTTTCAAAAATGACCGGTATATTTGAAACGGCAATACAAACTAAACGAGCAGCGATAGAAATACACCGTTTGTTGCAATATGCTTGGGACAACAGTAAATTTTCAGGCAGACAAACTTTCGAAATTACAGTAGTTACAATTTTCAACAACAGATGGCGCTGCGGTCTGGGAAACTCTATAGTACGATATTTTCCACATATCCACCATGCGTAGCAATAATATGGCGTAGTCTCTGAATGAAATTACCCGAAACCTTTGACAACGTGTCTGGCGGAATGGCTTCACATGCAGATGAGATGTACTGCTTCAGCTGTTCAATTGTTTCTGGATTCTGGCGGTACACCTGGTCTTTCAAGTGTCCCCACAGAAAGAAGTCACAGGGGTTCATGTCTGGCGAATAGGGAGGCCAATCCACGCCGCCTCCTGTATGTTTCGGATAGCCCAAAAGCAATCACACGATCATCGAAATATTCATTCAGGAAATTAAAGACGTCGGCCGTGCGATGTGGCCGGGCACCATCTTGCATAAACCACGAGGTGTTCGCAGTGTCGTCTAAAGCAGTTTGTACCGCCACAAATTCACGAAGAATGTCCAGATAGCGTGATGCAGTAATCGTTTCAGATCTGAAAAATGGGCCAATGATTCCTTTGGAAGAAATGGCGGCCCAGACCAGTACTTTTTGAGGATGCAGGGACGATGGGACTGCAACATGGGGCTTTTTGGTTCCCCATATGCGCCAGTTTTGTTTATTGACGAAGCCGTCCAGGTAAAAATAAGCTTCGTCAGTAAACCAAATGCTGCCCACATGCATATCGCCGACATCAATCCTGTGCACTATATCGTTAGCGAATGTCTCTCGTGCAGCAATGGTAGCGGCGCTGAGGGGTTGCCGCGTTTGAATTTTGTATGGATAGAGGTGTAAACTCTGGCGCATGAGACGATACGTGGGCGTTGGCGTCATTTGGACCGCAGCTGCAACACGGCGAACGGAAACCCGAGGCCGCTGTTGGATGACCTGCTGCACTAGCTGCGCGTTGCCCTCTGTGGTTGCCGTACGCGGTCGCCCTACCTTTCCAGCACGTTCATCCGTCACGTTCCCAGTCCGTTGAAATTTTTCAAACAGGTCCTTTATTGTATCGCTTTTCGGTCCTTTGGTTACATTAAACCTCCGTTGAAAACTTCGTCTTGTTGCAACAACACTGTGTTCTAGGCAGTGGAATTCCAACACCAGAAAAATCCTCTGTTCTAAGGAATAAACCATGTTGTCTACAGCACACTTGCACGTTGTGAACAGCACACGCTTACAGCAGAAAGACGACGTACAGAATGGCGCACCCACAGACTGCGTTGTCTTCTATATCTTTCACATCACTTGCAGCGCCATCTGTTGTTGAAAATTGTAACTACTGTAATTTCGAAAGTTTGTCCGGCTGAAAATGTACTGTTGTCCCAAGCATATTGCAACAAACGGTGTATTTCTATCGCTGCTCGTTTAGTTTTTATTGCAGTTTCAAATATACCGGTCATTTTTGAAACACCCTGTAGTTTTACTGCTTATCGATTTTTAATATGCGTCTTCCCATTGCTGTCTTGTTCTATTCAATGTAGTCTGATGGCGATAGTATGATTTTTTTAAATGTGCCGTTTTGAGCGACGTTCCTCCCGAAGTCACCGACTCATTAATGTAATGTTAGCGTGTCCCTTGGTCCATCCCACATAAATTTTACCTTCATCCCGAGACTTTAATTTTCTTGCTTACTTGGATAATGTTCATTACCAGGTCACTGAGTTCCTCGTCAGCTCCTGCTGCACTACTGGACTGGTCGTAAACTCACAGTTTCTTGCCTGGTAACCAGAATCGCCTTCCAGCTCTACTGTGTAATGTTAAGTATACGTAATACATCACCAGCAATAGCTTACGAATAGCTGAACATTGTGCTTTGAAGGATTCACTGATGAAACCGTCTGCAACCGCAGCAGCCAGTGAAGGTCATAGTCTGCATCTGGCGCGGGGCTTCCTGCAGTGACTCAGCCAGAGCGGTCTCAGGAGGAAGAGCGGGCGCTCAGGGCGATGTTAAAACAGCTGCCTCACCGAGCGTTACTTCACCGGGAGTCCGGGGGCTCGCGCGGGAATCGGCCACCGCGGTTTCGTCAGCCGTGACGCAGCAGCCGCAGGCCGGGGCCGGTCGCTGGAAACCGTCAGCTGGAGCCACGCCCCCAGAACCGAGCTGACGAAACGGCTGGCAACCAGGGCACCGCCTCTGCTACCGCCGTATTGCAGTACTGCCCTGTTGCTCCTGCCCTTGTGGGGGGGGGGGGCGAGGGGGGGGTCTCAAAAATAAATAGGCTTCGCAGAAAACGAGGAGGAGGAGGTAGGGTATGTAAATTGGCTCATAGACTGAAGCCTTTCTTAATCACAAAATGTTCAATATTTACGCACCTTTCCCATATAGCAGACGAATATTCGCCTGTCGTTTGTACAGGCAGACGTAACTGCCTTGATGAAATCGACTTTCGCTCTATCAGTGGCGGATACAGAAAAACCTCAAGGAGGAGCGATAATATACACTACTGGCCATTAAAATTGCTACACCACGATGATGAAGTCCCACAGACGCGAAATTTAACCGACAGGAAGAAGATGCTATGATATGCAAATGATTAGCTTTTCAGAGCATTCACACAAGGCTGGCGCCGGTGGCAACACCTACAACCGATTTCTCATACACAAACAGCAGTTGTCCGTCATTGCCTGGTGAAACGTTGTTGTGATGCCTCGAGTAAGGAGGAGAAATGCGTCCCGTTTCCGACTTTGATAAAGGTCGGATTGTAGCTTATCGCGACTGCGGTTTATCGTATCGTGACATTGCTGCTCGTGTTAGTTGAGATCCAATGACTGTTAACAGAATATGGAATCGGTGGGTTCAGGAGGGTAATACGGAACGCCATGCTGGATCTCAACGGCCTCGTATCACTAGCAGTCGGGATGACAGGCATCTTATCCCGCATGGCTGTAACGGATCGTGCAGCCACGTCTCGATCCCTGAGTCAACAGATGGGGACGTTTGCAACACAACAACCATCTGCACGAACAGTTCGACGACGATTGCAGCAGCATGGACTATCAGCTCGGAGACCATGGCTGCGGTTACCCTTGACGCTGCAACACAGACAGGAGCGCCTGCGATGGTGTACTCAACGACGAACCTGGGTGCACGAATGCAAAACGTCATTTTTTTCGGATGAATCCAGGTTCTGTTTACAGCATCATGATGGTCGCATCCGTGTTTGGCGACGTCGCGGTGAACGCACATTGGAAGCGTGTATTCGTCATCGCCATACTGGCGTATCACCCGGCTTGATGGTATGGGGAGCCATTGGTTACACGTGTCGGTTACCTCTTGTTCGCATTGACGGCACTTTGAACAGTGGACGTTACATTTCAGATCTTTTACGACTCGTGGGTCTACCCTTCATTCGATCCCTGCGAAACCCTACATTTCAGCAGGATAACACACGACCGCATGTTGCACGTCCTGTACGGGCCTTTCTGGTTACAGAAAATGTTCGACTGCTGCCCTGGCCAGCACATTCTCCAGATCTCTCACCAACTGAAAACGTCTGGTCAATGGTGGCTGAGCAACTGGCTCGTCACAATACGCCAGTCACTACTCTCGATGAACTGTGGTATCGTGTTGAAACTTCATGGGCAGCTGTACCTGTACACGCCATCCAAGCTCTGTTTGATTCAATGCCCAGGCGTATAAAGGCCGTTATTACGGCCAGAGGTGGTTGTTCTGGGTACTGATTTCTCAGGATCTATGCACCCAAATTGCGTGAAAATGTAATCACATGTCAGTTCTTTTATAATATATTTGTCCAATGAATATCATCTGCATTTCTTCTGGGTGTAGCAATTTTAGTGGCCAGTTGTGTAAGATTAGCACATGAAACAATATAACAGAACTGGTCGGTTTGGGACCACTGTCCGGTTGGATTAATACAGGAGGTAGACAAGATACAACGAAGAGCGGCGCAATTCGTTACGTGGTCGTTTAGTGAGCGCGTTAGAGTGTTACGGAGATGCTCAATAATCTACGGTGGTAGACGCTACAAAAGACGCGTTGTACATCACGGAGAGAGATACTGCTGAAATTCCAAGAGGATCCAGTCGAAGAAGAGTCGGGCAACATGTTACTTCAAGCCACATACGTCTCGCGAAACGACCACGACGAGTAATTAAGAGTTTATTAGAAGATTTATCGGGAGCCGTTCTTCGCTCGCACAACTCGCTAATGGGACATGGGAGAGGTTTGTGAGAACGAAAGTGGTACAAAAATTTGCCTCCGCCACACTAAGTAATGTGGCCCTGGCGTACAGATGCAGAGGTAGAAATGCACAAACATTTGAGTTGAGAAACATTTCATAAATACAGGTACAAAATATTTACCACTAAGACAATTAAAGAAACTATACTTTTACTGTACATGTGGCAAGAGCCTTACCGACCATACACCTGCTCTATGAGCCTCATCCACTTCTGCCTGTCCAATGCGCTGTTTGTCCAGTTGCTGTTGCTGTTCATCCTAGTTGTGTCCTCCCGAATGTTATCCCGCCATCTGATTCTGGGTCTCCCTCTTCCTCGCGTTCCTTCTATTGTTCTGCTGAATGCCATCCTAGGTAGTCTACTCTCTGTTATTCTTGCTATATGGCCTGCCCAATTCAACCTTCTCCTCTTGAGGCAGACGGTTACCCACTTTTCGTTCAGAGTCTTTGAAAGAGAAAAATATTCGCCTTTTTTTAGACTCCAACATAAGCATTTTTCTCCTCGTTCCCTTCCTTATTACAGCAGAATGTGCCGCTTACATAAAACGAATTCAATGGGTCAGTAAAGTTTTGACCGTTCATTTATAAACTTCCACACATATAGATACTTTGACACATAGAAACAACAAATAAACACGCATAATATAAGGGTAACACAAAATCGTTTGCTTGACTTTTCTTCTGGATAATTCGCTCATCGGTCTCAATTCATCGGAACTTACGATTAATATCTTTAAAAAATTTTAAATGTTCCTGGAAGTGTTTTATTGAATTCGCAGTCTTACACATTTTTTGGAAGTCATTTTCAGTTCTTTTCAAGCGTGTTAAGACCCTTTTTTAGCCCGTTTTTGTCACTACAGATCCACATTGGGCATAATTCTATAGGTGCAAAGTGCTCATTAAACAGGGACAGTGCACGATAAAGTCTTACTAGTAACAAATACTGAATAAAAACGTAGTCTGGTGACTTCAGAACCTTCGTGATGATCCTGGAACCCTTGCCCCGTGTTCACTACGTCAGTCAGAACTACATTTACGCTTAAGACCAGTTGCGCAACTGGATGTCCACTGAGTGGCGACAGATGGTCTTTTCAGATCAATAACGTTTTATGCTCCATCAGACACACGACCGTTGATGTGTACGGCATGAAGCGTCTGAAAGCAAACTCCCTGCAAACGAGAGAGAGTACTATGGTTTGCGGAACGTTTTCGTGCCATTCCCTGGGTGATCTCGTCATTCTGGAAGGCACAACGACGATCCAAATATCCATCTGTCGTTGAGGGCGTTTTGAACACCCGCCAGGTTAGCCGAGAGCGCTAATGCGCTGATTCCTGGACTCTGATAGGCGCGCCGGCCCCGGATCGACGACGGCCGGTGTGCTGGCCAGCCTGGATGTGGTTTTTAGGCGGTTTTCCACATCCCTCTAGGTGAATACCGGGCTGGTCCCCACGTACCGCCTCAGTTACACGACTCACTGCAGACAGATGGGATACTCTGATTCCGTCCCGGGGGGTAAGGGATGGCGGCAGGAAGGGCATCCGGCCACCCCTTCAAATTAACATGCCAAATCCGATTTAACCACGCCAACCCCGCGCAACATGCGGGACAAAGGCGCAACCGATAGCGATAGTTGAGGGCGTTTTCAACCCATACATGCAGTTCTTGTTTTCCTCAGAATGATGACATCTACCAGCAGGACAATGCAATGTGTCACACAGCTCATAGTGTACGTCCGTGGTTAGAAGAGCACCAGCATGAGTTTATTGTACTTCCCTAGCCACCGAACTCCCCGTATTTAAACCAAATCGAGAATCTGTGCCACCACCTCGATCTTGCTGTTGGCACGATGGATCCGCAACCCAGGAACCCAGCACAGCTGGACGCGCACTGGAATCGGTATAGCTCCACATCGCTCTCGGTATTTTCCAAAACCTCATTGATTCTCTTCTCGTACGTCTCGCGCTGCAAAAGGTGGTTATTCAGGCTTTTCACAGGTGGTCACATTAATATGACTGGACATTGTAATTGGGGATGCTAGGCGGAAGTGCTATTGGCACAAGAGAGAAAATCGTTGCCAGTCGCATCAAACGAGTCAGAAGAGTAATGACTAAAAGAAAAAAATTGACTCGTATTCAGAAGGACGGTGTCTGCTATCCCCCTTTTTGGCATCCATGTTTAAGTTTTAATGTGATTTCCGTACATCACATACTGACAAATGAAGCACAGGGACCAGGGAATCACCAAATTCGTTTCCCTGATACTGTTGTCATTTCAAGATCTAATCCTTACAATGCTAGGATGCACTGAGAGGCCACAGAAATTCAGAATCACAAAAACAACTTTAACAGAAAAGGATCGAAATTAGACAAGTTGTCGACCTTAGTGCTAAACAAAAAAACAGCGCCAACTATTCTCCACCACGAGCTTCAAAACATACGTTGGCGCGACTCCGCGATTTTAGGAAACGATCTAATGACGTCAAGAACTGACCGTTGTGTGGAAACATTTAAACAGTTCGGGTTGCTGAGATTCTTTACGACGGTAACTGCATTCTGAGCCGTTAAAGCCTCTGACGATATCTCCAACATGGGAAGACGAAACGTTAAGGAGAGAATTATGTCTTGGACCACGGCAAAATGGCCGGGAGACAAAAATCACCAAGAAATAAAATACCAGTCGGGAAAGTCTACATTCTATGAGAATATATTATGTTCATAATTCACTGAACAATAGTTTCAGTAAAAGAGTGAATTTGTATGAAAGTGTGGTTAATAAACGTATTTACAGTAGCTTTACGCTGTGAAAGTCTTACACCGCTGCGTGAAGCAGAGACAAAAACTTTTATCCATTGTTTCAGCAGTCTATGTCCGATTGTTTTGTTAACAACGTCCGCAGCGGCCGAATATTTTTTTTAATGCGGTCAGATACTAAACACAGGGCTCAAGTTATAACTCTGATACAATGTTGTTGTTGTTGAGGTCTTCAGTCCTGTCTGGTTTTATGCATCTCCCCATGCTACTCTATCCTGTGCAAGATTCTTCATCTCCCAGTACCTACTGCAACCTACATCCTTCTGAATCTGCTTAGTGTATTCATCTCTTGGTCTCCCTCTACGATTTTTACCCTCCACGCTGCCCTCCAATACTAAATTGGTGATCCCTTGGTGCTTCAGAACATGTCCCTTCTTCTAGTCAAGTTGTGCCACAAACTTCTCTTCTCCCGAATTCTGTTCAATACCTCCTCATTAGTTGCGTGATCTACCCATCTAATCTTCAGCATTCTTCTGTAGCACCACATTGCGAAAGCTGCTACTCTCTTCTTGTCCAAACTATTTACCGTTCATGTTTCACTTCCATACATGCCTACACTAAATACAAATACTTTCCGAAACGACTTCCTGACACTTAAATCTATACTCGATGTTAACAAATTTCTCTTCTTCAGAAACTCTTTCCTTGCCATTGCCAGTCTACATTTTATATCCTCTTTACTTCCACCATCATCAGTTATTTTGCTCCCATAATAGCAAAACTTCTTTACTACTATAAGTGTCTCATTACCTAATCTAATTCCCTCAGCATCACCCGACTTAATTCGACTACATTTCATTATCCTCGTATTGCTTTTGTTGATGTTCATCTTATATCTTCATTTCAAGCCACTGTCCGTTCCGTTCAGCTGCTCTTCCGAGTCCTTCCCTGTCTCTGACAGAATTACAATGTCATCGGCGAACCTCAAAGTTTTTATTTCTTCTCCATTGATTTTAATACCTACTCCGAATTTTTCTTTTGTTTCCTATACTGCTTGCTCAATATACTGATTGAATAACATCGGGGAGAGGCTACAACTCCGTCTCACTCCCTTTCCAACCACTGCTTCCTTTTGATGTCCCTCGACTCTTATAACTGCCATCTGGTTTCTGTACAAATTGTAAATAGCCTTACGCTCCCTGTATTTTACCCCTGCCACCTTCAGAATTTGAAAGAGAGTATGCCAGTCAACATTGTCAAAAGCTTTCTCTAAGTCTACAAATGCTAGAAACGTAGGTTTGCCTTTCCTTAATCTATTTACTAAGTTAAGTCGTAAGGTCAGTATTGCCTCACGTGTTCCAACATTTCTACGGAATCCAAACTGACCTTCCCCGAGGTTGGCTTCTACCAGTTTTTCCATTCACTCTGATACGAAAACTCAAACTTTATAAGTGGGTTTTACTTTAGGCCCGTTATTGCTGTGGTTCATCCTAGCAAAATTGTAAAACCAACAAACACTTAGGCTGACAGCAGCGCACGGCATTGGGGACAAATATTAAGACATTTTTAAAGAAATTGGCGCCTCATTAAAAGAAAGCGAGCACGGCAGCGCCAAGAGCTGTAGCACATTGATAATGGAACCATCTACGAGGTGATGTAACTAAGAGACTGGGAAATTGAGTTGTAATGTATTCACCGGAAACATGTATGCTTCTAACCCACTGACAAGTAAGTTTTGTCGTTAGCTAGCAGTTACATCAGCCTTATCGTTTTCCTAGTGAAGCCAACATGATTATGCTCACAGAACGCTTCCCTCCATACTCACATACAGACACTTCCCTTGCATCACGCTCTGTCAAATGATGGCACTCGTCCAGGAATTGGATGCCACTGATAAGAACTCAGCGGGCGGTGACGCCTCGCTTCCTTTATGACCGCAGACAGGATGCGGCGTTCATTAAGCGTGACCGATTATACCACACGGCACGCTGTTGTGTCCTGCCTTTCTTAGTATCTCTCGCCGAAACTGCACCGTCACTGTGGCTCGTGAACTCAGCCAGAATACTGATTTAGTTACTCTGAAACGTCTTAAGCCAGTTGACTTGGCGGTCATCCGCTGTGGGGAACCACTGGCGGCTAGTTCTCGGACTCTACCGGCTGAAATGGCGTAATGGTTAAAATAAGGAATTTTTCTGGAAATAGCAGTTCAACTGCTACATTTTCTTGTTTTCATTTTATTCTGGTTTAAATTTAATACTTTGCAGCCACATTCATGTTCACAGTCCCATTCTCAAACGCTTATTCTTGTAATTAGCCAAGCTGTCAGGCTGCAACCTGGCATCGAAACTGGCCACACACAGCTTCTTCCTTAAACATACTCCTTCTAAGACAATGAAGAAGATCAGCACGTGAACAGCAGTCTAGAATTTTCTATTTTACCTGGTGGCGAGGCTGTGGTACTAAAATATTAAAAGTTTGCTCAACTGCGTAAAATTCGTGACAAGATCAAAAGTTTTACCATGTTTGATACCATTATTGAAGCAGTTGTGCCCAGCGACTGTATTTATTTCAAATAGTAATGATACGGCAATTAATCGCAAATAAAGTTTGTTGTGTGTCCGGATTTCGGTGACGCGTGGCCATCTTCAGCGCTAAAGAACCAGTCATAATAAGGTCACATACATGCCTTATTAAATGTACAGTTGTGTAAGCTATAAATGCCAGTCAGTCATAAAATACTTTCCAGTGAATGTAAGTTAACACATTGAAACAACTCATATATGCACATAGCTCCTACTGGACTATTCTTGTCGAAGGCTGAATTCACACTGAGGGCGCTGTTTACAGTTACAAGACACCTGGCTTTAGTGCACAAATTACTAGAGAACGTATATAGATGGAGAGAGTGGCCAATGGTGATAGCGTCGCTGATTGGCTGAGAGCCGAGGACGCCATATTTTTACCAAACTGACGCTGACTTGGTACGAGTATAAATAGAACCTGTGTGTGATTCTGTACTATTGGTTCTTTTCAACGCTTCGAACGCCAATTCCATTGTACAATTATATTCAGGTTGTAATACGGTAGCTATTAAAGGACTTTTGCCTGTTCTCTGTCGATTCTATTTACGTAAATTATCTTACAGTCACGCTGTTGGTCGTATCTATGACGATACTTTTAGAACTTGACAGCAATTTTAGAGGCAAAATTTTTATTTAAAGTGGTTTACTGAGTGTCACTAATAATACGAATTACAAAATCATTAAGGACAGTCAAGAGGAGTGCCTGGTTGCTCTACTGCTGGGCCGGCCCTTGTGGTCGAGCGGTTCTAGGCGCTTCAGTCTGGAACCGAGCGACCGCTACGATCGCAGGTTCGAATCCTGCCTCGGGCATGGATGTGTGTGATGTCCTTAGGTTAGTTAGGTTTAAGTAGTTCTAAGTTCTAGGGGGCTGATGATCTCTGATGTTAAGTCCCGTAGTGCTCAGAGCCATTTGAACCATTCCACTGCTGGGTGCAAAAACCGTAGTGAAGATGGATGTATGATGCTCGTTGTAATCCGTCGTGAGTTGGAATCCTGCTCAGTTCGGGTTTTCATTAAACGTTATTTTCTAGACTTTTAATGGTTCTTGAGTGACACGATGTGTTTTAACCTGTATACGGAACCCTAAGTCTACGTGCTTTCAAACTGGCGCCTCGCACTTGGCTCTGTAGTCTTGGCTGTTCACAATCCTGTAAATTATAATTATCGTGTGGATATTCAGTTACCTATCTGAATTACTTTCTGCTGTTGCAGTAGAGTACGTACGTATTGATATTCTTCCGATATTCTGTGGTACGGAGTTCCTAAAAGTGTGTACAGAATGACGTGTTTTGCCAGCATAAGAAAATATTATAAGATCGACACACACTTAAAATGCATTACGTTGGCTAGGAAAGAGACAAGAGTTTACCAATTTCAGCGATGAATATCCACACGGAAAAATCTGAAATAGCATCATGTACCCTGAGATACATTAAATAAAACTTATTTTTCTTATTAATCAGTTGTCAATGTTTATATAGCATCATAAAATACAGCTGTTAAAATTCAGAAGACATGCACACTGCTTCACGAAACTTCCATTTGCTCACAAATTTATTAGGCCTATAAAAACATAGGTGAATGGAATTTGTTTTAATCATGTACCCAGTATTACGCTAGAAGCTCTGGTTTGGCCACATGCGTGAAACACATGCCTTAATTTACTCGTGAAGTGGCTAGCTTTCTGCTTGCGTTGTTACCTAATTGCACGTCCCGCGCGCAGTCTGGTAAAAACATGACGGCCACGGGCCGATTGGCCACACTCTAGGCTCCTACGTCATACAAATCTACAGCGCCCTCTTTACACATGCGATGGCTTGACGTGATGTATTAACTTCATTTCATAACTCGCATGTTTTATCATTTTGTTTATTATTTTATACTTTTTTAAAGGTTAGGTATATAAAACAAATGAGGTGGTTGAAACGATGAGCAGTGACTAATTTTATAGTTACACGTGATAAAATGGAAATGAGCTTACGGCACTGTTGGCCGGGAGGCCCCATCCGGGGAAGTTCGGCCGCCAAGTTCAAGTCTTAATTCAGACGACGCCACACTGGGCGACTTAAGTGCCGGTGACGAGGATGAAGTGATGATGAGGACAACACAACAGCCAGTTCACGAGCGGAGAAAATCTCCAACGGGGCCCGCAATCGAACGCGAGCCCGCTTGCACGGGAGGCAAGCACGTTGCCACCCAGCTAAGCAGGCGGACGATATACGTGGTGATAATGTGTGAACTAACCAATGACTTCGGGGTTATCGATGCACACTTTGCAATTGAACATTGTTTAAAAGTGCAAAACATTCTCTTAAACATAACTAACTGAATGACTTTTTTTTATTAAAACCGTGTTACTTACTAAACACAGTTTAAGTTCAATTCCTTCAACTTTTGACGAAGTTATAATCGCCGACTTTCTCTTCTGAATGTGAAAATATTTTATTGACGCCAGCCAGGAATGATGATGAAAATAGGATCACATTTGAGGAAGTGGAAAAAATGGTCAATAGATTGCAGTGCAATAAAGCGGCTGGGGTGGATGAAATTAAGTCGGAACTCACCAAATACAGTGGAATGTCAGGTCTTAAATGGCTACACAGGATAATTGAAATGGCCTGGGAATTGGGACAGGTTCCATCAGACTGGACAAAAGCAGTAATCACACCAATCTTTAAACATGGAAACAGAAAAGATTCTAACAACTACAGAGGTATCTCTTTAATCAGCGTTGTGGGTAAAATCTTCTCAGATATTGTTGAAAGGAAAGTGCGAGTATTAGTTGAGGACCAATTGGATGAAAATCAGTGTGGGTTTAGGCCTCTTAGAGGTTGTCAGGACCAGATCTTTAGCTTACGGCAAATAATGGAGAAGTGTTATGAGTGGAACAGGGAATTGTATCTATGCTTTATAGATCTAGAAAAGGCATATGACCGGGTTCCTAGGAGGAAGTTATTGTCTGTTCTACGAGATTATGGAATAGGAGGCAAACTTTTGCAAGCAACTAAAGGTCTTTACATGGATAGTCAGGCAGCAGTTAGAGTTGACGGTAAATTGAGTTCATGGTTCAGAGTAGTTTCAGGGGTAAGACAAGGCTGCAACCTGTCTCCACTGTTGTTCATATTATTTATGGATCATATGTTGAAAACAATAGACTGGCTGGGTGAGATTAAGATATGTGAACACAAAATAAGCAGTCTTGCATATGCGGATGACTTAGTTGTGATGGCAGATTCGATTGAAAGTTTGCAAAGTAATATTTCAGAGCTAAATCAGAAATGTAAGGACTATGGTATGAAGATTAGCATCTCCAAAACGAAAGTAATGTCAGTGGGAAAGAAATATAAACGGATTGAGTGCCAAATAGGAGGAACATAGTTAGAACAGGTGGACGGTTTCAAGTACTTAGGATGCATATTCTCACAGGATGGCAACATAGTGAAAGAACTGGAAGCGAGGTGTAGCAAAGCTAATGCAGTGAGCGCTCAGCTACGATCTACTCTCTTCTGCAAGAAGGAAGTCAGTACCAAGACTAAGTTATCTGTGCACCGTTCAATCTTTCGACCAACTTTGTTGTATGGGAGCGAAAGCTGGGTGGATTCAGGTTACCTTATCAACAAGGTTGAGGTTACGGATATGAAAGTAGCAAGGATGATTGCAGGTACTAGTGGATGGGAACAATGGCAGGAGGGTGTCCACAATGAGGAAATCAAAGAAAAACTGGGAATGAACTCTATAGATGTAGCAGTCAGGGCGAACAGGCTTAGATGGTGGGGTCATGTTACACGCATGGGAGAAGCAAGGTTACCCAAGAGACTCATGGATTCAGCAGTAGAGGGTAGGAGGAGTCGGGGCAGACCGAGGAGAAGGTACCTGGATTCGGTTAAGAATGATTTTGAAGTAATAGGTTTAACATCAGAAGAGGCACCAATGTTAGCACTGAATAGGGGATCATGGAGGAACGGTATAAGGGGGGCTATGCTCCAGACTGAACGCTGAAAGGCATAATCAGTCTTAAATGATGATGATGATGATGATGATGACGCCAGCCTACTTACGGAAAAACGATTATCAAAATAAAGTAAGAGAAATCAGAGGTCATACGAAAAGATGTAAGTGTTCCTTTTTCCCACGCGCTGTTCGAGAGTGGAACAGCAGAGAAATAGTCTCAAGGTGGTTCGATCAACCATTTGCCAAGCACTTAAGTTTGAACTGCAGAGTAATCATGTAGATGCACGTGTAGAATTCGGTAATCGGATGCTTTTACAGGCCAGTAAGTCAGCAGATCTACTGGCAGAGAGTTTCAGAGACAAATAGTTAAAATGGCTCTGAGCACTATGGGACTTAACATCTGAGGGCATCAGTCCCCTACTTAAACCTAACTAACTTAAGAACATCACACACATCCAAGCCCGAGGCAGGATTCGAACCTGCGACCGTAGCAGCAGCGCGGCTCCGGACTGAAGCGACTAGAACCGCTCAGCCACAACGGCCGGCCTTCAGAGACACCTTGCACAATATGGTGATGAAGTTTGCTGATCATGTTACCAATTTGGCAGTTACAGAATAGGAGAGCCATGCGATCGAAACTGGTGCCGAGCAGGGATTCGTGTGAGATTATTCTCGATGTCTTGTCCGAAAATTGCTTCGAGCGGCTAGAAAATCAACTCGTTAAGGTCACGTCTTTGATCACTTAGAAATAAACAGATCTGATTTCTTTCGAATCATTTAACGTACAAGGGGACATCAGTCTTCCTAAGTCTGTGATAGCATCGGTGATAACGGGGGTTGCAAGAAAAATTAAGAAATGTAGGAAAATATTTTTACGTAGCATGACAGACAGGATACAAACTAATGGTTCAAATGTCTCTGAGCACTATGGGACTCAACTGCTGAGGTCATTTGCCCCCTAGAACTTAGAACTAGTTAAACCTAACGAACCTAAGGACATCACAAACTTCCATGCCCGAGGCAGGATTCGAACCTGCGACCGTAGCGGTCTTGCGGTTCCAGAGTGCAGCGCCTTTAACCGCACGGCGGATACAAACTGCAGAGTATCTGAGAAGACAACATCAAATCTTCAATGCTCAGGACGAAGATGTGGAACAGAAATAGATAAAATTAAAAGCGTTGTTCAATATGTCTTGGGCAAGTATGTGCCGAGTAAGATTTTAAGGGATGCAAAAGACCAACAGCGGTTTAATAGGCATGGCAGAAATTTACTAAGAAAGCAAAGAGCCTCATCACAAATTTAAGCGATGGCAAAGCCTAGCTGACAAACAAAAGCTGAACAAAGCGAAAATGACCGTAAAGAAAACACTGGCATAACCTTTCAATAAATTTGAAACTAAAATTTAGCCAACAAATCTGACCAAAACCCCTAACAAAGAACCCCTTGAGTGCGAGGCTTACGGCATTCGACGTCCAACAAATCGTCTAGCAAGCAACCACAATATTAGCTGCTAATGGCAAGAGGGGACGGGACTGGAGGTGTCCAATGATGAGCACAGCTTGAGGCTACGGAGCGCAGCTGAACTGCTTAGTCGACGAGTACCTCACATTGTACAGGGCTAGTGGTGTTGATACAAAGCAGAGCAATGGTGACGATAAACACAGCAAACAGAGCATCATATCTACAGCAACGGATGCCGAAGTTGACATTTCAACAGGGGGAAACCCAACGAGTTTCGCAGAATGAAAAAGACGTGTCAGATAAAATATTAGCATTTCTTCAAGATGAGTCAGTGGAATGTGTGGTGTCGTGTACGCTCGATTGTGTGGACAATGTATATGAGGAGTACAATGATGACGGTACTTGCTTAACAAGTGATGATTGAAACAGGTGCTCAGCCATGTAGGTCATCGTCCTGGTCGGAAAGGGAGCCACAAATCCCGTCTCCGGTGAAGCGTAGTAAAGGACAGTCGTTCTCCAAGGAGCGGATACTAAACATAAGTACGTGGAATATTATCGGCAGCATTATAAAAAAAAAACAATTACGAACATATTTCGAATAAGTCCGTAGCAATGTGACCATGTAGTGCATAAGAAAAACTACGGATATTCAGGGAGGACAAGACGCTCTTGTTACAAGAACTGGTGTTTGCACGTTTCATGGATACTCGACACAATTTACGTTATGCACATCGAATTGCGAGCGACCTAGACTACAGTGGTTTCAAGCGAAGCAATGGATGGCTGCAAAAGTCAAAAAATGGTACAGAATTCGAAGACGTAAGATAATGAAATTTCACACAAAGCGTCAACTTGACGATGCTCAGAAAACTGCGGAATCGTCCCGAAAATTGCAGATGAGATAAACAAAATAATCCCACCGTTGAGTGAAGTATTTGTTTTCAACTCCGACCAATCGGGATTTGAAGAGGAAATGCGTGTGTAAGGAACCCCTGGTGCTAAGAGAGTTATATCAAGTTCAACTAACATCAGTGCCTTAAAATCAATCGTATACAATTATGCCACTATTAATTCGAAAGATGAACTGGCCGTAAAGTTATTTACTGTGCTGCGAGGAGTTGGAGGTGCTCTACCCTTTACGATTCTTTCTCGTGTGCGTGATCTTGCAATGGCGGTAAGGAATATTTACGTCACAGCAAGCAAGAGTGGGAAAAAGGCATAAGAGAACTACAACTATGGTATAGGCACTGCTTTTAGCCAACAGTTGGTCAAAATAACTTGTTTTTGCTTGATTCCTGGTCTGCGTGTAAAAATATGCTCCTTTAGAGCAAACTATCCTTCCTGAAAACATATTATCGCACTGTATGAAGCTGTCCCAGAAAAGACTCTAGGAGTAATAATAAATGAAAATCTAACTTGAAATGAGCATGTACCTGCACAGAATCATTCGTTCCCATCAGAGCGAAATTTGTTGTGACCCACTTCATCGCTCAGTCATTTCCTCGAAGTCCTTTTCTGCAGCAGGAACCTGACTCTGGAATAACCACTCTCATTCTGTTAGAGATCTGAATAGCATTTTCGATTTCAAAAGACAATTAATGACATGTCTAGAAGCAACAATAATGACTACCATTGTTCTTATATCCACTCGTTACCCTCGTTCACCCTTCTTTCCGACCATATTTTTCTCATTTCCAAAAGTTCTTAGCTGATGGAATCTCCTTAAATTTCCCTATCCTGGAACTCGCTATAATACAGACTAACTACATTGAACTCTCACGTATTGTTTTATATGCTACTACCATCATCATCTTCATTATTATTACTGATATTGTTATCTCGCTTTTAACAGATGCTCGATTATAAGAGATGTGTTGACATTAAATTCAACTGTTCGCCATCGCAGAATGGCGATCGCTTGCTGGCGGCGCTACTAGAGGTGTGATGGGCGACCGCCCAGCCATGTGCTTGTCTGGGACGCATTGTACTGAAGATTCTGCAACCAAATCGGTGACATTCTGCTCCAAGGTCTGCGGTTACTTTAGGTGGAGGGCTTCCTGTTTTTCAAGCACAAGACGCTTGAAAAAGCCTGTGTCCCCCCGTAGGTGGAGGGAGGGTGGGAGGGGGAGGGATGAGGGGAGGCAAGAGGGCCTCTAATTTTCGGCAGTTTGTGATTCTACATAAAGGAGAATGCATATTGAGCTACCGCCTCATCTGAAATCTTTTAGGACAACAATTTTCCCAAGTACATGTGTTAGTTTATGACCCATTCATTTTGAGTGCTGGTTTTTTCACGTCAAATCTCGATGTGTAAGTAGAACAGCGATGCATTTTCCATCAGTTGTGGTAGTATGTGTAGGCTTCGATTACTTGGACTGCAGGGTGATTGTCGAGTCAGTGTCTCTGTCTGACGCAAACAGCAATAGATACCTCTCGTCAGTTGAAAATATTATCTGAAAAAAGAAAAGAAGAAGATAGTACTGAGCCGTGGTAAAAATTGCTGTTTTGAAGAGCGCGCCGCAGCGCGTAGCATGAAGCAGTCGCCCTCCGTTTCTGGCACTGGCACCGCCTTGGCAATAACAGCTTTGGTGTCTCCCTCTGGTGGGAAAGGTTGCCTGTTCACATGCATTTAAGGGGCGCTATGAGCTCGCCAGTTCCCTCCCGTAAACTCGATCCTCCTCATCCGCTCGTCTCCCCGATCCTCTCCCACCCCCGCCCGCTGCCGCGCCTGTACTCCCATGTCCCACCCGGTCTCCATCTCTCCACCCTCCATACCCTCTCCCAAGGTGGCTTCCGCCAGCTCCCCCTCCCTGATGATGTCCTCCCCCCCTGCATCTACCCCTCCTATCAACTTTGATCCTTCCCCCCCACCTCCTGTGTCCTTTCCTTTCGGCACCCTCCCTCCCCCCCCTTTCCCTTCCCTTCTCTTTCCTTTCCCCCTCCCTCCTACCCTCTCCTCCGGGCTTCCCCTCCCCCTTCCTCCCTCCCCCTCTCTCCTTTGCCCGTGGCATCTCTGCTCTCCCCTCTCCCATCTCCCCTTCCTCCTCCTCCACCCCCCCTCTTGGCAGGTCCCCGGACTCGTACACGCTCAGTGAACATTCGCGCGCTGGAGACCATCGCCACCAGTGTTTAGTGTGTGTGCATCGTTTTGTGTTTCGTGCAGTTCCGACTCAACTGTTCACATGTGCCGTCGCCGTTCTCCGTGTTTTGTGCGCCATGTTTCCAAGTGTTAGTGTTTTTTTCGTCCAACGTGAACGGCTTCTTGTCTCTTGTTTTTTTTGTATCTCCATTTTTTTTGCCCGCCGTTTTTTTGTATTGTATATATCACCTCTCTATCATGTTTATTGTTCAACTTAAGGCTGAAGAGCAGCGAACCATGCTGCTGCCAGCCCGCCTGTATAGGTGTTTAAAATTACAATAAAGGAAAAAAAAAAAAAACTCGCCAGTCAGTCAGTCTGGGCCAATCTCTCGTCCCCAGCTTGCTAGTCTGTCTCTCGTCCGCATTTGTTAGGCAGTTAGTGTTTGCCTGTCGTCCGGAGTGCTAGTATGTCTTTCGTTCGGATCAACCTTTAAAGCCGGCAAATGTGAGTCTTTCCACTCCGCCAGTAAGAGAACTCAGCGAGTGGTCGTCCGGTCGGGGCTTAGTTCCTGCATCCGAGTCAGCGCGTTAGGCCGCCAGTCTGCTCGAGTTTGCTCAGGCAATGGTCATTAGTGGTTGGATCGATCGGTTGATCGGTCGCGCACTGATGCACTAGATGACTTGTCCGTCTTGAGCGTCGGGGCATGTGAGGTCGCCACGTGAGTCCAGTGGGCCGCGCCATATAGCGAGGGGTAGTGGCTTCGCGGTCGACACGAGAGCGACAGGAGTCAACCCACGACATCAGTCTGGCCAGTGGGAGCTGCGACGCCGTGAGACGGGAGATCGGCGCGCCTTCCGGCGTCCGTTGAAGCGTCTGGCAGCGAACGGTTCGGGAGAGCGATTTGGGGGTGCTGCGCCAGGTCTTCTCCAGAAATCGGAGTTTATTAGAAGTTAAGTGATTAATGATATGTTGTTTGATTTACTCTTGTTAAATTCTACTTGTTTTCTTGGTGAGGTCACCAGCCATTTTGCTTAGGGGTCGTCCCACCATTCTTCTCCGTTTGCCCACCCGCGGGAAGGTGGTTGTTTATAAATTGGGTGGTCCGTTTTTCCCTTGTGGAGTAGGGGCGGTTAGAGCAACCTGCAGTTCGGGTTGTTCGGTAATCTCCCTATCAATCTACCATACATTAGTAGCTGCCTCTGTCATGTTTGTCGGATTTGGTGTGTTAACGAATTTATTGCTTCGAGTGTAATGGCCTAATTCCTGAAATATGTTTTGATCTTGCCTATCATCTTGAGAGGCTGTATCTGTGTACTGTAGAGCATCTTAACTTGTTTGGCCAACCTTGCAGAATTTTATATAAGATTGCATTTCATGGGCTTTTATTTAAATGACCATTTTAGTATATAAAGTTGCCACCCTTTCACCGTAAGACTTTTCTTAGAATTTAAAATCAACTTGCACCTTCAGTGGCAAAGTTAATATTTTAATTTTTAGTGTTCTGTACGATTTCCATCCCTCCATAGTGTGTGTGCTTGTGTAAATTGTCAAAAACTTTTAGTTTAAAGTAATCTGGTGTGTTGCAGATTTGCACCAGTGTAGTGTTTCAGAGGCTGTTGTGAGCGGTCGTAACTACGGCCGTGTCAAAAGGGAGTGGCAAGGTTCTCTACCCGAAAGCTCATACAGTCAAAACTTGTTTCTTTCTGCCTCTGAATAAATCGTAACTTGATATTTAGAGGGTGCTTTCTGATTATAATTTTAAATCTGTTTCTTTTAAAAAATGCTTTTAGGCACTATTAAAATGAATAAAATTCCCATTTATCAAAAGGAATTTGCTTATGATTTCATCAGTTACTCCCTGGCAACTACTTCCATGCTTGCATAGTGTGATTAAATGCGTTAATGTTCTTGATGAATCGCTAGTAAATAAAATAAATTCTTAAGAATATTCTTTGAAGATAAATCACGGTTCAAGTACCCTACACCCCGGCCTTTTTCCTGTCAGCTTGCAAATGAAGAGTAGAGTTTGAACACGTCTGCCATTAGTTTCTAGTCGTAGTGTGAAATTTTTTCCGGCATGACAACAGTGGTTGTATGGCGTCGTCAGTTTGTGATCTGTATTGCGATTTTAGGCAGTTCTTGTGTACAGCTATGCGTATAGTTGTGTAATTAGGCCCGATATTTATGAGTAATTACGTAATTAGGACCGATCTCTACTTTAGTTTCTCAGCCAAAACGAATAAAGTACGCTAACCTGACCTTCCTCTCCTGCATCTGGACAGTTTCCATGAGTTGGCGGTGCACTTGGGCTTTCTGTCCAGAAGAACGAGGGTTCGAGTCCCGGAAAGGGCACAGCCATTTTTAATTTACCGCCAATTTCCCAGGTGGGGGGACGTCACACAGCCCTGGGACAAAGAAATTCCACCAAAATTCAAAATTCCCACAAAAAATCGAGTTTTCCACCAGTAGGGTAGGTGCGGGGATGGGGAGGGGTGTGGAGGGGGACGGAGGATGCGGGAACCCACGTGGAGGGCGAGGAAAACACACGGCGTCATCTGGGCTTGGTATGAGGATGAGCATGATCGGAGGTAATTAAGTGATTGATTTAATTAATTTTCATATCAATTTGATATCAATGTGATATCAAAATCTGGGTCGTGTTGCACCCACCGTACTACTTTAGGGTTGTTCAAAAACAAAAATAAATTACAATGTCACAATTATAATCACTTAACTAATGTTTATAATACATTCTACTGTGGTCATATAGTCTATGTAAAATTCAGTTTTTATATAGTACACAATACAATCTAATTTCACCTTACTATATACTACACTGAAACAATATACAGTCTAGCACTTGCAATGTTAGTGGAGCACATTGTTTACTACATTTGTGCTTTAACATGAGATTATTGCTAACCGCTTCCCTTCCCGGTTTAAAGAAACATTTCCAGTAGTAAAGAGAAGCGGGAGCAACAGGCCGAGGTTAACCGTCAATGTGGATGATCGAGCGTTTATTGTAATTCGAAGCAAAATGAATTGAAAACATAAGTGAGCTTACTATCAGCGAACGTTACGCAATACTTGAACTTTGATTTTAAGTTTTGGCGCTTGTAATTCTGTTTGAGTCATTGACTCTTTTTTTTTGCGATAACAATAACGGCTAAGCATACGATAATTTCACTGTCGTCCTCATGGATGATGTTTTGTTTCATGACGCATCAAAACGTGACGTTTTTGTGGCAAAACAAAGGTACTCAATTCTTACTTGCGCTGGTCTTGCATTCTCAAACCCCCCCCCCCCCCCTCTCAAACCCCCCCCCCCGCACCGACCACCACCCCTTTCCCAGAGCTCTTGCTCTCGTCGGCTATTGTTATTGAATTGAAACAACATTTAACTGTTGGACGTGCCCACGTAGAGAAAGAATTACGGAATGTGTTTTATGATTAGTGCAATTCCGACTCCATGCTACAGTGAAACTTAGAAAATACCGCTGAGAGTGGGATACGGACTGGGCCAAAACTATGTAGGACCTATGTATTTTATTAATTCTTCAGTTGTTGTGTGTGCTTACACAGTTGCAACTGAACCAAACGAGTATGCTAATAAACACTTATTTCCAATATAATATATACAGTCGTTAACGATACTGGGAAGGACAAAGCTATTGGTAGCTGTTCGTATAGCAACACACTCATTAACAAAAACCATTGATCATCTAGAATTCTTAACAAATAAGGTGACTAAAGAAAACACTGCAAGATTTCACAGAATCAAATGCTGTGTTCTCATCAAACTCGTTGCTGCACCATGTTTATGTGATGCTTTACTACATCACATTAGGAACGAGCCCTACTCATTAATTATTGACGAAAGCACCGATGTGGGGGACACAAAATATCTTTTTACTTGTGTCAGTTATTACAGGAAGGTAAAACGGATAGTAACCATAGACTTCCTTGGGTTGATAGGGCTTGAGAAAGCATCGGCAGTGATTTTACATGAAGTACTTAAATTGTATCTGCAAAAGTTACCATTGGATGTAAATAAAATTGTAGGAATGGAGACGTAAAGTGCTGGCAATGACCGGTATGGAAATCAGTTATCGCTCTGTTCAAAACAGTTAATGATAAAATCTAATTAATTTAGTGTACAAATCAGTGAGTTGGTAATGCCGCATCACAAACTTCTGAAGTGCTTCCTACAAACCTGGATTTCAACTCCAAGGATATTTACAATATGTTTCATTCCAGCCCATTACTGAAACTAGAATACTAAAGTTTATTTAAAATTTTCAATAATAGAGAGAAAACGTTTCACAATTTTGTACAGTTAAGCACAGACAGGTGGCTATGTAAGTATAATTAATAAACATAATATTAGAACACTATGAAGAACTGAAAACGTATTTTCACACTGTGGTAGATAAAGAAAAATGCGTAGATAATAAGGATACCGACCTAGGCTCAGAATATTATCTTGTGTTGTTGTGGTGTGCGTACTGTAAGACCTTCGGTACACACACCATTAGATTATTTGACTTGTCGCTCTAGCGAGTGTCAGCAATATGTCTCGTGGTCTTATCGTGGCGTGTTTATCTTCCGCCGTTAGGTCAGACGATAGAAATGCCACTTGTACGCTTAGAGTAGCAGATTGACGGTGACCAACTTTAAACAGAACTTGATTAATTTTCACACACATTTATTAAAATAATAACAAGCATAAAATTACTTAACGTGGTTCTGGATACTATTTACAATTGACAATCTGAAGTTCCTTTGGTCTTGGTACGTTAATCTCATTCTCACATATCTCTGATACTTGACAAAGTGTCTATTCATTCATCTTCATGGCTATGTACAGGAATATGGTAATCTTATTAGGCACAGACTGAAACTTGACTATAGACTGGTACAGACAAATGCAGACTAATGCAGACTGACTAATCGAAGGTCTGTACACTCGTTATATCTCGCGCGTTCAGGTATCACTGCGCGAGTGTGACCTGTGAGGAGAAAAGGTTCTACGTTAGCAGCAATCTCATTGGCTGCGTTACATATTAATATGCGGATCGGCGGAAACAGAATTTGGTCCGTCTCTAAGACGGCGCCATCTCGTAGTGCGGAGACGGACGAGCGCTGCGCCTGTGCTGTTGTGCTTAGTGGGGCGCGCTCTAGCGGGTATGTTGTGTACGCGCTGACTACGCGGAACTATGTACACAACAGTTGTCAAAAATTAAGCTCAAAGACAGTAATTTTCTTCAATTGCAGATCCAATATATCAGGATATCAAGTTACCAACTCCTGAAAACACTGCCCACAAACTTGAATCATTTTAAGAAACTCCAGCACTGAATTTCATGGAGTTCCCATTCATAGGTATTTACATAACAAATGATACAGATTTCATTGAGAATCAGTATAACTCCACTGATCAAGTTACCTGCGCTGAGGTTTAAGGATGCGACAATTTGTCATGTTCGTACGAATTTTGGCCCACTGTTTCACACCTTAAAAATGCCGGAGGCTTATTAATTTTCAAAGAGTTAGCTGCATTTGCGTTATTGCTCACGTGACTAACTGTATCTAACGCTGTAATGGAAAGTGTATTCAGCATCATGAATCCAACAAAACAAACGTCAGCAATAGAATGAAAACAGAAATACTTAGAGCACTGTTACGAATTTAAGTCCATCTCAATTCCAAGTGTTGTCATAATTTTCTATGTACCAAAAAGCTGTTAGAAAGATTCAGTCACTCGGTTTATTCAACAACAATAGTGAACAAGATGAAAGTAATTCTTTGATGATCGAAGTTATGCATGAGAATATCGCTCGTGTAGGTTTGTTATAATGATTCACGACCCATTTCATGTTATAAGCGTCACAAGTTCTCAAATTAACAAATATGATAATCAAATGTAACTGTATCTGAATTTAGAAACTACTGTACCTTCTAGATTCTCACTGTTTCATTTACAATATGACTATATTTTGACTGGCTTTACAGCTCAGTCGGTAGTGCACCTGGGTTCAATTTCCAGCTGGAGTCGACAAATGTTTCTTTCCAAAAAAAAAAAAAGTTTTTCTGTTATGTCTGGTCTGGCGTGTGTGAATATAAGTGTGCTGGATTGTGTGTTATCGGTTTCTAAATACTGAATTTATTTCAGAATTACTGCTGTCGAGTCATGTGAGAATTCAGTTTAGAATTAGCGCAAGTGTGTTAACTGATTAAAACTGATAATTTTTTTATTATTTTTATTGATAAAAAAGGCGATAATTTGGCTCATTTTCGTTCAACAATTGGCTATAGGAGAATGGAAAATTTTGGCATCCCTGGAGAGTGTCGCCGAATCCTAATGCAAATAGAGTTATGCAGAACGTGGTGATTTTCCTACTAACGCTTTGATGTAATGTTGTTTGAATATTGTGAAGAATCGGATTTTTATAGAAACGCTAATTAACGTGAAGTGTTGTTGTTCGCAGTGTATATGTACACGTTAACATAAATTGTTATCGACGTATTAGTGAATGTATAACTTGCTTGCAATACTAAATAAACCCCGTGTGAATAGGTCACGGAAAGCCCGACGGTTCCCGCCGACCGCTGCGTCATCCTCAGACGATAGGCGTCTCTAGGTACGGATGTGGAGAGGCACGTGGTCAGTACACGGCTCTCTCAGTCGTTGTCAGCTCTGGTGACCGATGCCACTACTCCTCAGTCAAAAGCTCCTCAATTGTGCTCACCAGTCAGGAGTGCAACACTTTTGCCAACAGCGTTCGCCAGTACTAGATCGCAAAAAATCTGAAGTTAGCCGTACAATAATGTATAAACAGGAATTAGTTATGGTCACACATCAGTTATTAACACTTGTAAAATTTAAATTGCCTTGGTCATTTTTAATGCAAGATTTTCAGAATATGAGGTAGTGTACCTTCGAGTTTGTCATACGTTATCCAGAACTCGCCTTGATACCTACGTAGATAACACACTTACGGATACAATCTGTTGTATTGTGGACAGTGAACGGTTTCAGCCAGCCTATTGTCAAAGGTGAGTGTCTAATGTAAGCTGTGTTGTGCTCTTGTTGGAAATGAGTGAATATACAAATGCAGCATGCACGTTTTATTTCGTAATGTACAAGTACAGGCAATGCGGCCAAATATCATAAAAAACAGTAATGACATACGATAAAGTACGAAAGGCGATTGCAAATAGTGTCCATTACGTTCAATAGTTTATTGCCGTAGTGACTTTGAAGAAACTAGAAACACAAATAATGAACTCTCTGACAGCTACATGAAAAAAATAAGGAATTAAGGTAACTGAAATTAAAACGCTATTTTACGAAATTGATTCGCATTTTGCGAATGCGGACTGACATAAGCAGTTTGTAACACACGAAAACTTGTATCAGACAGGGACTCAAACCTGAATCGCCTTAACCACTATTATATTTCACTTTTTTGAATCCTTCTTTCGATTACGAATTTTAAATTATTTTGTGGCCATGGCCGCGGTGGTCTAGCGGTTCTGGCGCTGCAGTCCGGAACCGCGGGACTGCTACGGTCGCAGGTTCGAATCCTGCGTCGGGCATGGGTGTGTGTGATGTCCTTAGGTTAGTTAGGTTTAAGTAGTTCTAAGTTCTAGGGGACTTATGACCTAAGATGTTGAGTCTCATAGTGCTCAGAGCCATTTAGCCAGTACGTCATTGCAAAACTACGAGTGCACAAAACATACATGTATTTTTGAGGGAAACGTCTGTAATGTTCAATAATTTCGTGTCACTTGACAAAGACGTAAGAACCAAAACAGGATGTGATGCATATTTCATTCAACTGGAGCAACTATTAATTCACACTGTAGCGGGGCTTTAAATTTCGCCGCGCTACACTCGTTCCCTCAGATAAAAATATCCCGTCGCAGCGGTATGAGCGCTCGACGGCAGAGAAAATACCAAAATTGTAACCTTTTTTGTTTTCTATCCGTTTTCAGTTGTCTCTTGTTAGCGGTAGCTTAAGGCAGACGTGATCGGATGCTGATGTAAAAACTTAATGGCTAATCTTGATCTGATTGTAATGTGTAGACATTGTGGAAGTTATTAAGAAAGTCGGTGGATGGCAGTAGCAAAGTGAATTAAATTGCATACAATATCAAGATGATTTTCATTGGTATAAATTAGTGATACCTGGACTATTGCAAGATTTCGGAGCAGATTTTTTCACGCTGAAATGAAGGAGATTTTTGAAGACGTGGACGCCGCCCGAAAGAAGATAAGGATGATCTCTCTTCTACGCCACTTTCCCCTGTCAGTTACATTCTGTTATTCTCTGTTTCTTTTCAATACTTTTTGTAGTGGAAATTGGTTTAACTTTTGCTCAAAAACGCCACAAGGACCACCCCAACAATAGCCTTTCCGAATAACGAAGTCCGATACCTTTTCTGTTATACAAAGTCCGATCTGCATTTCTTTCATTCTTTCCCTCTTTCACGGTCTCTCTTCTCCCATTTTTCATCATTTTTTTAAATTGACCACTACAACTGGCTGCAGGACAGAAAATTTAATGGTGAGTCACACAATTATGTTTCATTCAAACATTCAATAGCCAACTGCAGAATCCATTTTTCCCTTTCCACACATCCTGAAGTTCTCTTCTAGATTTTTCCAAAATTATCTATTTCTATTGTAGTTTGTGGTAATTGTAGTATTGTTGTAGCTGCATATGAAGATCGTGAATTTGACCGCCAAACAGTTATTTGTTACGAAATGTTTGTCCGCCCTGCTGCATTTTTCTCAACCATTGTTTGCAATAGAGCAATCATTTACATTGACGAGAAAATATTTCAACCTAACTTTGAGTCAAATCTTTATTAATCAGACTTATATTATTCCCTTTTTGACTTACTATTATACATCCTATTACAATGGAACGTGGTAAGGTAGAGATAGTTTCGGCAGATGAGTTAAGTGAAGTAGATTCATCTTTCAACAAACAAGAAAGTCCGCGTTTCCCTCCATGGACGAGTTCACAGATCAATGCAATGATTTTGCCTCAAACTCGCGACATTTGTGATAATACACAGATGGCGACTTTAAATGACGAAATGTGGAATGGACGCGATACTAGGCCGTCAGCGCCATTGCTAACATCAATGTCAGAACCGAATATGAGACAAATTCAGCAATGTGACACAAATCGGACACAGGAAACTGACAAACTGGACCGACTATTAGAGTTATTTGCAGACATGAAACGAGACGTTAGTCAGAAAATTGACATATTAAACCATACTATGACCGAAAATTTTGAACGGACGACAAAACAGATGACAGAATTAAATAACACCACTCAACAGCTCAGCCAGCGATTTGAGACATTGTCCGATCGAGTCACTAAACAGGAAGAAACTTTAGTTACATTCACACACGAAACAAAAAACAATATCAACCGATGTGAGAGTCAGTTAACTCAAATAGTTAATGTGCAGCAGGAAGTGAACACTCGTGTGGAAGAGTTAGCTCAGGCCCACACTACAGCTAGCTCTACTCAAGAAAAGCTAGCTGAAGTAGTGGGAAATATTACCCAACAACTCACAATGGTAGTTATTGAGCAGACCCACCTCAAAGAAAAGATAGGAAAATTAGAAGACCGAGCGGACCTCGCGTCACTAAACAACGGCACCAACATGGCCGAAAGAATTGTACATGAATGTAAATTGTGTGACGACTACCTGGACAAAAAACTTGAAACAATTACACAGGACATACTTTCAAAAGCAAAGACACATGTTAAAGACGAGACAAAACACACAGAAGACGAAGTGACAAAATTACGAGACAATGTTGTGCCGTGTTTGGCGATTGGTGCAAACGCATCGCTAGGAAACGACAAAACAGCTAAAACCATGGCTAACGACACAGACAGAACACCTATTGTGGAATCACCTATTTCCAATCAAAATTACAATGTGCCGCCTTCTTTTCCACCAAACGAGCAATATTACGATACGGCACCTAGAGTAGCAAGTGACACAAACTACGTCAATACAGTTATGCCAACCGGCATGGCCGATGACACGTTTGTAAGACATGGGCATTTCCAGACATTTTCCAGTGAGGACAAGCACAAAGTCCACCCTATTGTGTTTATTAGATCATTTGACGGTGTTTTTCCACGTAGTTGGTCAGAAGTTGATAAAATCAGATACGTCACCAATCTCATGAGAGGACGAGCAGCTAAGTGGGGTGCCGCTATGAAGCGGCGGTGCCTTACGTTTGAACAGTTCGAACAAGCCTTCTTGGACGAATTCTGGTCGGAGAATGAGCAACAGAGTCTAAGGAGAGAAGTGTGCAACCCCGAGACCTATGACCCTAAAAAAGAGACGTTAAGACAATACTTTGAGAGGTACCTAGACAAGACACTGTACTGGTCCAAACCAGCCGACTTGCCAGCGATAATTGACACTTTAAAGAGCCACTTACCCTTTCCATACCGAGACAGATTAATAGGAGTACCGGAGAATGACGTTAAGACTTTCTTAAACTTCTTAGATCAAATGGACGTAGTTTACAGAGGCGATTCACGCCATTCAAATTATATTCATATTAGTAACCAAAACCAGCACCCACCCCAAAGGAACCGTAGTGACGGTGGTTGGTGGAACCATCCGTCCGCGCCGCGACACAATACGATGCCTGCGCGCGAAACATATTCAAATGGAAACGTGTATGACAGTAGGAACAACCGCAGAAATTCGTGGAATAATAATAATAACAATAATTATCACCCATATCAAAATGGTAACTACAAGCAAAATGAAAATTACCGACAGTACAACAACAACAACAATAGGAGACGTGAGAATAACCGGTACAACCCGGGCTACTTTGACAGGAACATGACATATAACAGACATAATTACCACCAAAACAATGCCAATCCCAACAATCACCGACAGAATATGTGGAACACACAAAATTCACGATTGACAAATCATAACCCTCCACGGAATCCGCCCCCGTTCCCCAGTACAGTTTTGCACTCCCCGCCACGAAGTAGCAATAACAATTGCGGCGCGCCATCAGCTGACGCGTGGGCGCCAACCGGCCGGAATGTAAACATAGTGGAGCTGGTCAATGAACCCGGCCAAACACAGCAGACGACGGAAAACAGTCGACGACCGAGCTAAGCGCTCGTGCTCCGGTCGTGAGGTGTTGTAAGAGCGCAACGGCTGAGACGGTTTGATTCCTCAGGTACGATGACAAAATGACAGCAGATCAGGAAAGAGAAGTATGACAAACATGTTACAAATACACAAATCTATCAGGTTGATGACCTTGTTCTTTTGCGTTCACATCCCAAGTCTACAAAGTTAAAACAACCGAACAGAAAATGGCAGCTATTATATTCAGGTACTTTCAGAATAGCAAGCATACCTTACCCAGGTTGTTACTCCCTAGAATACCCGTTATCTCACAAGCCGAGGGGGCTGCATCCCCACAGACATTTGAAACCCTTTGTGCACTAAAACAACATAATCTAATGATAACTAAGTTGAACATGAGCAAGTTGCTGTGAAACGAGATCATAAATATTTGTATTGAATACACAAACATTAAGTTATACAGCCTAAGAACACAAACATTCATTTATGGAAATTATATACTGCAGTTACACTTGTACACATAATTATGAAGAGGAGGTAAATCCAGGCGAGTACACTTACTGAATGAGAAAAGATGTTCCTATAGGAATGGGACCTACGCAGGTTACATTTGTTGTTAATTGTAAATTATAAGGTGAATCAACAATTAGTTATTTCAAGGCACTCTAATGACAGGAGATAATAGCTGTTGAAATCAGTAATGACATAGGTATGTAGCAGAATGAATGAGGATGTAAGAATGAATGATCAGTATGAATGAGTTAATATTTAAGTTAATATAAGAAGATAAGTTACTGTGAAGTAGTTGATGGAGAGAGATTATTTGAGGAAAATATTATTGGAAGTCTATGAGAATGGAAGTGCCCCAGATATGTGATATATTAATGTTTGATGAGGAATCTGTTTGATGTATAAGGATATATATATTATGATGAATATGTGAGTAAGGAATGAGTGAGAATGTTTGGTAATATTGTGCTACATAGAGAAGTGAGTAAACAGTATACATCTTTAAGATTACATAAGAATTTCAGTTTGAGAGAAAACATTTGTGATGAGTTAGAACACGTGAGTACAAGACGTTAAAAGCGAATCTGTTTACAGTGCCCTTGAAAATGAATGAATGCAAGAAAAGCGAAGTGAACATAATGGTGATTACAGCTGTTGAAAGAAGTGTAATAAGAATGTAACTTGGAAACACATAAGCTTTAATTTATTTCAGAAGTGTAACATAGTAACCCTTCGTTAAGTTTTGTTAAACCAGTGTGTGGAAGAGAACATTTATAGTTCGTGTTCAGACAGGAGAATGATATTTTAAGGAACTTAAGTTGGAAGAAATAGTTTTTTTTTACACAGCCCTCATGTGAATACATTTGTATAAATTTTTTTTTATGAAAGTGAAATTAGTGCCATGTTAGCCTTTATTATACTTACACACAACAGAAAACCATGAGGAAACAAAAGAGAGGAGAGTTATTAAGGCCGTTTTGCGATTCGTACAACACCTCCACTTAAGCGAACAGATGACAAAGTTACATCTACGTTGAAGACATTTGACTTTTTAGGCTATGCGAGGTAAGTGCAAAGGAGCAGTGACCATCCGTGCAGCCGGCGTCGAGCAACGGACAGTGAGAAAGAGACATTTTACTGTCAATTATAATAATATGTTCTTTATTTATAATTTATAGATAGAAATGATATATATATATATACTACATACATGATGTTTAACCTTCACTAAAGTAGAAGAAAGTTCATGGTTGAACTCTTGAGAGGAAATTTGATATGTTATCATATAATACACATTATGAGAGAATCTCTGAGATACATTTTCCATTTGTATAGACGGTATCCACAAGAAGTGGAGATATTGAGGATGTACTTAGCAGATATGTGATTTACTCATGCAAGGATTTGTTAAGGTATGATACACTAAGTAATATGAACAGTCAGAACACAGAGAATCTGTCATGATGTTACACTACACAGACGTGACGTAAGGACACTTACTTTTACCCATGATTTGGTAAACTGTAAGCACCTCCTTTCACACACCCCTTGAAGGTGATGCAAACGTTATAATGTATTATGTTCTCTTTCTTTTTTAGTATTAGCAGTAGGATTTGGCAGTTTTTAGGTAGTGATTAGTTTCTTCCAGTCTATCTTTCTTTCTCCATTATCCTACCACATACTGCAGCTGGGTATTGTTTGTTTATGGAATGTAAGAATACAATGTGTGACAGTAAACTTTCAGGTATGAATAAAAAAACATGAATATTAATGGCATTACAAGCCTGGTTAACCACTAGCCAGCCAAGATATGGAATCAAAAGAAAGAAAGAAATAATAAATGAAGGAAAGCCCGTGCTTTAAACATTAAGTCTTATATCCCTTGGCACGTCAAAACCTTAATAAAGAAAATCAAAATGACCATAAACCCCAATAAAAGAAAGCCAATGGGACTTAGTATAATTTTTTTTTTGTAAATATTTCACATGCATATTCTTGTAAATTTATATGTATTTGTATATGTATAAAAACTTTGCATATTGTCAATATATTTTGAAATGTGAACACGAAATGTAAGCTTTCAGAATTAACGATGTAAACATGCTTGGACAAAGTGAACTTTGTTAAAATGTAAATGTGGCAAAAAGTGTTGCAAACTGTGTTAAACTGTGAACGTTATAAACGACGAATTTTGTGTTGTTTGTGAAACTTATGGCGCATAAACCGAATAACTGTTTGTAAATCGATATAAACTGCAATTTACTTCGACGATAATGAGGATTTTCACACTGCAAATGAACGTTTGTTGGCAAGTGTAAACAATGTGGTGAAACACCTACCTTTGCGAACATCGACGCCGTTGTTCCTGGCCGGCCTTCAGATGCTTGGAGACTATAAACTCAGCACCTGTCGTAGGCGATGTGGAGGCTAAAAACTACATCGACCATATATGCCCCGGGAACAATAGTCATGAAAACGCACAAGGACCTGGAGTGTTGTGTCGTAACAGAAGACATGGACGTTGCTTCAGATCACGCACACGCTCAATCTTATGGTGTCACCGGACTTAACACGCCATTTATGCTGGAATAACAACTTGTAATGAACACTATGTGAGAGCGAATACTGTTGAAGACTGTCATAACACAGCGATTTTGAAACTGCCGCACGCGAAATTCAGTAATACTACTGCGCGTGCGCAAAGACTACGTGCTGCCAGAGATGCATTGGGAAACCAACGCTGGGAGTACACAACATTAACTGCGCTGGTGTGCAGCTTGCTCAAACACACACTATGTAAACATATATATATTAATTGTCTAAAAAGGATCAAAACTGTAACAAGTGTATGTAGTATATAATTTAGAAACCAAGTATTGGCAAAGATAATCCTCTAAGTATGCACGTGGCGTTTCCTGGGAAAATATGTATAATAGACATTTAGGTATATCTATTCTATTGTTTGCTAGCCTGCCACGCTAAATGTTTTAGCGTGACAGTCGAGGGGGCGATGTAGCGGGGCTTTAAATTTCGCCGCGCTACACTCGTTCCCTCAGATAAAAATATCCCGTCGCAGCGGTATGAGCGCTCGACGGCAGAGAAAATACCAAAATTGTAACCTTTTTTGTTTTCTATCCGTTTTCAGTTGTCTCTTGTTAGCGGTAGCTTAAGGCAGACGTGATCGGATGCTGATGTAAAAACTTAATGGCTAATCTTGATCTGATTGTAATGTGTAGACATTGTGGAAGTTATTAAGAAAGTCGGTGGATGGCAGTAGCAAAGTGAATTAAATTGCATACAATATCAAAATGATTTTCATTGGTATAAATTAGTGATACCTGGACTATTGCAAGATTTCGGAGCAGATTTTTTCACGCTGAAATGAAGGAGATTTTTGAAGACGTGGACGCCGCCCGAAAGAAGATAAGTTAATCTGGTAAAGGATGATCTCTCTTCTACGCCACTTTCCCCTGTCAGTTACATTCTGTTATTCTCTGTTTCTTTTCAATACTTTTTGCAGTGGAAATTGGTTTAACTTTTGCTCAAAAACGCCACAAGGACCACCCCAACAATAGCCTTTCCGAATAACGAAGTCCGATACCTTTTCTGTTATACAAAGTCCGATCTGCATTTCTTTCATTCTTTCCCTCTTTCACGGTCTCTCTTCTCCCATTTTTCATCATTTTTTTAAATTAACCACTACAACACTACTAAAAGAACAGTCAAAAAACGAGTAGAGCAACACAGACAACCGTAGAAGGGTAGAAACAGACAGATCAACTATTACGAAACATACACTACTGGCCATTAAAATTGCTACACCACGAAGATGACATGCTACAGAAGCGAAATTTAACCGACAGGAAGAAGATGCTGTGATATGCAAATGATTAGCTTTTCAGACCATTCACACAAGGTTGGCGCCGGTGGCGACACCTACAACATTCTGACATGAGGAAAGTTTCCAACCGATTTCACATACACAAACAGCAGTTGACCGGCGTTGCCTGGTGAAACGTTGTTATGATGCACCGTGTAAGGAGGAGAAATGCGTACCATCACGTTTCCGATTTTGATAAAGGTCGGATTGTAGCCTATTGCGATTGCTATTTATCTTATCGCGACATTGTTGCTCGCGTTGGTCGAGATTCAATGACTGTTAGCAGAATATGGAATCGGTGGGTTCAGGAGGGTAATACGGAACGCCGTGCTGGATCCCAACGGCCTCGTATCACTAGCAGTCGAGATGACAGGCATCTTATCCGCATGACTGTGACGGATCGTGCAGCCACGTCTCGGTCCCTGAGTCAACAGATGGGGACGTTTGCAAGACAACAACCATCTGTACGAACAGTTCGACGACGTTTGCAGCAGCATGGACTATCAGCTCGGAGACCATGGCTGCGGTTACCCTTGACGCTGCATCACAGACAGGAGCGCCTGCGATGGTGTACTCAACGACGAACCTGGGTGCACGAATGCAAAACGTCATTTTTTCGGATGAATCCAGGTTCTGTTTACAGCATCATGATGGTCGCATCCGTGTTGGCGACAGTGAACGCACATTGGAAGAGTGTATTCGTTATCGCCATACTGGCGTATCACCCGGCGTGATGGTATGGGGTGCCATTGGTTACACGTCTCGATTACCTCTTGTTCGCATTGACGGCACTTTGAACAGTGGATGTTTCATTTCAGATGTGTTACGACATGTGGCTCTACCATTCATTCGATCCCTGCGAAACCCTAAATTTCAGCAGGATAATGCACGACCGCGTGTTGCAGGTCCTGTACGGGCCTTTCTGGATACAGAAAATGTTCGACTGCTGCCCTGGCCGTCACGTTCTCCAGATCTCTCACCAATTGAAAACGTCTGGTCAATGGTGGCCGAGCAACTGGCTCGTCACAATACGCCAGTCACTACTCCTGATGAACTGTGGTATCGTGTTGAAGCTGCATGGGCAGCTGTACCTGCACACGCCATCCAAGCTTTGTTTGACTCAATGCCCAGGCGTATAAAGGCCGTTATTACGGCCAGAGGTGGTTGTTCTGGGTACTGATTTCTCAGGATCTATGCGCCCCTAGTATAATATACGAATACCCGTTTATCATTGCTTTTCTTGATGGTGTAGTAATTTTAATGGCCAGTAGGGTACTTCACAGCCGGGAGGCGACTAGATTAGAATGGATAAGACTCTGGCATTGGCAGCCAGAAGTAGACGCTATGAAAGGTATACAGAGAGACCATAAATATTACTAAACAACCGAATAAATTTAATTTGAAGCGAGAGATTGTAAAAGCGAATGTTACATTGATTCCAGTGTCGAAAAATATGTGTACCAGTCTTCCACGATGGGGTGAGAGCAACAGCGAACGACAGCAACCGACAACCGGCAGTTTCAGTCCAGTTTTCATAACATATACGTCACGTCTCTGCTTAGGAACATGCGGAAACGAAATTCTACTTCAGTCGTCAGAGAGCCTGGGTGCGCACGAGATCTTCGAAGAAGCTACAGCTCCACTTTGCCTCCACAGGTGGGTACTAAACGTTGGTTTTCAACAAGAAAATTCCTCCGACCCTGATATAATGCCGTCGAATACTGAAAAAGTGTGACTGTTTGTACCCTCTACACTAGCGTGGTTCTGCATCCGGTTGGTCTTACTAGCATACTGCTTTGTCCGCCGCTCGTGGTCTCGCGGTAGCGTTCTCGCTTCCCGAGCACGGGGTCCCGGGTTCGATTCCCGGCGGGGTCAGTGATTTTCACCTGCCTCGAGATGACTGGGTGTTTGTGTTGTCCTCATCATTTCATCATCATCCAGGAAAGTGGCGAAATTGGACTGAGCAAAGGTTGGGAAATTGTACGGGCGCTGATAACCACGCAGTTGAGCGCCCCACAAACCAAACATCATCATCACATAGCATACTGCTTTGAGCACGAAACGCTGAGATATATCTCGTATGTCGCTATAAGAGTCCATGCACTTGCTGCGAAGCTTACGATTGTAGTAAATATTGCAACGTGATAAATATTAATTGTCTGTGCATAATTTTGGAGGCCTGCTCGCCTATTCTGCGGACATGAGTAAGAAAACTCCGCTTAATATGTCCACATACGTCTTTCCTTTTATCGGGGCCCATCGAGTAGTCAGGGCAGATTTTTTAGTATAGGGTGGCAGGTGTGTTGTTTTATTTGCCGCCAAGTCCAGCAGTGGACAGCTGCGAGTGGGAAGTCGGGCAACCGGAAGAGTAATCAGCAGCGTGCTAAGAAGAGGTGAGGATTCCGCGAACACAGAGCGGGTGCCGGCGAGCGGCTGCTAATGCCGTGGAGAGGACACTTAGCGCCAGCGCCGGGTCGTGGCTACATGGCGGCCGCAGCGGCGCCTCTGCGTCCTGGTTCCTTGTCTGCCAGAATGTGAACCGGCATGCACTGGGACTGCGCATAATGACAGATCCTGTTTTGTTTCGTGAAACTTCTTCTTCTGTATTTCATGTTATAGTCAAAATGACTGTTCCGACTACACATTCACAGTTGTTCTCATCTTTCCCTAGGTCTTCCAGGATCTCTTCTTCTTCTCTGTTTTTGCGCACTGCCTTCATTTTTTCTGTTAATATCTTCTTTCCATTTTTTCTGTAATTATTAACCCTTTTCCCAGCACTGTAAACATTAAGTTCTGTTCTTCTGCAGCCTTAGTGGCCGTGCGGTTCTAGGCGCTACAGTCTGGAGCCGAGCGACCGCTACGGTCGCAGGTTCGAATCCTGCCTCGGGCATGGATGTGTGTCATGTCCTTAGGTCAGTTAGGTTTAATTAGTTCTAAGTTCTAGGCGACTGATGACCTCAGAAGTTAAGTCGCATAGTGCTCAGAGACATTTGAACCATTTTTTTCTGTTCTTATGTCTTCGTTACGAATTCTGTCTGATCTTGAGCCTCCTTCCACCTTTCTTCAAAATCTCATTTCCACTAATTGCATCCTACTCATTTCCATAGGTGAAGTCACCCAGGTCTCCCTCCCAAACACTGAAACAGGCGATGCTTTTACAGTATAAATTTTGATTGTGACAACTCTGGCGTTAGGAACTTGCTTATTAATAATAGTGATGCTGTAACTGTAGGTTGGTAATATTTATTGACAAAATGCAACCTAACGCTAGATTGCGTACTTACGGCTATCCTGTGTGGCCATTTTTTAGTACGATTGTGTTCAGGAGACGTACGGATTGATTACGCGAATAATTGACCTTTTGACCCGGATTGCCTTCACGCAATCAGAAACTTCGATGAAAATACCTAAGGGACCTATTTGAATATAAAAATGGAAATGAAAGCAAATTAGTGGACTTTCGTAAGAGAAAGATTAACAGATCGGAAGTTGAACACATTAGTGGTCTCCCAAATACAATCGACACACCGCGATAAAGAGCGAACCTATAACAAAGCTCATACACAATTTGAACATCATTTTTGGTGAGTGAAAGAAAAGAATAAGAAGAAAATTACTGCATCGTAAAATATTAATTAATATTAATTAATATTAATTAATATTTTGAACAAATTGGCTTTAAACTTCTACACATTGACAAATACACAATAAATGCATGACTTACATCTGACATTTCTTTTGCAAATGGCGCAGTCCAATAATCTCTCCTTTATCAGTCCGTTCCTTCTTAAAATTAAATGTCCTTGCGTGTGCGTAAGTACATTGTATCCACACCCGAGTTACCGAAGTGTTTGTTCGTCGTTTCACATAGTTTTTACACAAAATAAAAATTCAACTTGTAGCAATGCTATGTAGTAAGTCTTAACATGTCGGCGACCAAAAGTACAAGGGATAATGAAGTTTCTAGAATATTTCTTAACAAAAGACAGATTGTTCTTTCTTCTGTTTTGCAGCTATTTGCTATCAAGTGCTGCGGCAATGATTTTAAATATCTGCGCCCAGCGTCATGGTGTTTATTTAGAGTATTTAAACGCTTGACGCGCGTCTTGGTATAGGCGCACATTAAAAAAATATTTCGTCTCTTTACTCTTGCGCTGTGATGCTTAGCATCTTTACGAACTACAGCTCGTTGGCTGTCCTTTTCCTTAATGACAAATATCTCACATGCCAAGTAGCTGAAATCCAATAATATTACACAACGTAGTCAGCGCTCTGTTTACAGCACCACACTTGAGGGGCTGAGAGTGCACGTGGTACAAGTCACATTTCACAATACAATGCTCTAAATGCGCATTTGAAAAGATAAAGTGTTGATTTCTTCAGAGTGTAAGAAGCGCAAGAGATTTCCTGCAGAGTGCTACACTCTGTGATGATAAAGTTTAAGTTCTAAAACAATGCCTGTACTGAATCCCCTTTACTCGAATACCTAGAACAATGCTACAGATTCTCTAAGCTCGAACATCAAAACGAAAGCTATTTCAAAGAGTATCATCCGAATCCCCAAGAATGAAGTTAGAAACTTGTTGTAACTTTCAAGTCACTCATTGGACTGTAATTTTACTTTTTTTCCTCTTAGAGGAATAATCCATGTTTTCAAGGGTGTATCTTTTACACGGACGTCGATACAATCCTGGGGTGCATTTAACAATTACATTTAGGACCAAAGTTTTGATTTATCGTTCACCATCGTGTAATGTGCTTTCCACTGTCCGCACGACAAATATCTAGGCGATAGGCAGACTCGTACCACACTTTTGGTGTTGCCAAGCAACGTCACTCATGGTTGCGGGAACTGCAGTCTCGGAGACAGAGTCATTCACCAAACCCCCAAAAATTATCTCGTGCCTTGACATCAGACGACCTTGGAGGCCTATGGTGCATTGCGAGACGCGTACACTCCTTACGGCCGATCAGTAGTTGAGACACCTCGTTATCAACATTGGATATCACCTGCAGGTCCCAGCAAGGGGGTGCTCAGTCCTGCGGAAAAATAAATTCTAGCAGGTATCACAAAATCCAGATCTCCAATTCATTGGGGTACATGAATTCGGCAATCGTCTTTTCCACAAAAATGAATGGGGGACACATTTTTTTCTATGGAACAAGCGCAAAACACATGTAGTTTTGGAAAATCTCGTGTTGGACTATGATATGTGGTTCCGTCTTACCCATACGATCATTTTTTCTGTCATCTGTCTTTCTATACCCAGAATGAATTCACAAAACTCTATACGGTCTTCTTTATCGCCATCACGAATATCTTGTAGGAACTGAATCCTACATGGTTTGGAACGAACGTTGTCGCGAAACACTTCAGACATAAGGAATGGCTAACTATGGGTTGGTAGGGCGAGTGAGTACTATGTGCAAAATTCCGTACAATATGCTCTACGTCTACGTGACCACACAGAGGTGTCGGTGTGGGAGGAAGGGTGGTGAGGGGAGGGCAAGGGGGAATGATGCCCGGTGGCTTTGTGCTTACATAAACAACCAGTGTCTGGAAACTGTTGGAGACATCGTCATAAGCTTCGAACTGTAGGAGACATGGTGCCCTCACTCGACAAAAAATCACTCTGCACCGTCGCAACTGAATTGCTCCTGACGAAACAGTGAACGTAGAACACCTGTTGCTGCTATACTATAACTATATAGACTGGAAGTTCGCTGGGTAATGAAAGAGAGAGCGAGCGACCAGCCACACACTGCCGACGACTGCGTGAACTGGAGACTTACAACTGGCACCAAGCTAAACATTTGGTGTAGATGCGTAAGTTAAATACTATCCTAAACTTCTATCCTCGTTCTTGTGGATACTTTCTTGTAGCATTGAGTGCGTCTTTCCGAGGCACGCTGTACCGCTGTCTTCTGCAACGGTGCAAAACGTGACAGCTACCTCGGTTTGAGTAACAGGACGAAAATACCAACCAAATACAGGAATTACGTATTGATATAGAGTATCTTGATACCCCAGTAACTAATGACAGCCGGCCGGTGTTCAGTCTGGAACCGCGTGACCGCTACGGTCGCAGGTTCGAATCCTGCCTCGGGCATGGATGTGTGTGATGTCCTTAGGTTAGTTAGGTATAAGTAGTTCTACGTTCTAGGGGACTGATGACCACAGATGTTAAGTCCCATAGTGCTCAGAGCCATTTGAACCATTTTGAACTAATGACATCAACTTAGAAACACTTCTCCAACAATTCCCAAACGCCGTGTGTGTATATCGACAGGTCCATTCACGATGACTCCGTTGCAAGTGCCTGTGCACATACAAAAAATAAAGAGTGAGCTATTTCGCCCAGCGCAAAAGGCATAACCTTACGCGGCGGATCTCTTAGTCAGTGAAAGAGCGCTGAATACAGCATGACGATCCAAACAGTCCCAGATCAGTGACAATGGACTCACTCTTGGTACTGTGAACATTAACATCCATTGGTAAAGACATAAGGGATTGCTTTCGTGAAGCTTCTACTGTATCATATATCTGTAGAAACACTACTGAAATATCTTTTGTACTGTATGTACCCTACCTAGGGCATTCCTTCATTGTGGAGAATACGAAGGCTGACCAACAGGCAACGCAGCACAAATGAAATAAAAGAGAGATGCATTCCAGCTGTTGAACCAATTGATGTATCAGGGATATACAAAGAAGCGAATGAAACAAGGATTTGGATCTTCTCCTGGTACAGACAAGCCCATCCACCTGAAATTCTTCAACACTCTACATTTCAGATTACTGCCAAACATATACGATCCTACCCTCTTCTCCCTCCACCTCCAAGCCCTCCACTTCAACAGGCTCCTTTTCCCCAACGCAGAATCAGCCCACCATCAACGATTCTTTCCTTAGAGCAAGGCGCCACTGCCCCTCCCAACCTCCCATTCACCATAAACCCACCGTCGATCCTTCGTTTTCCAGACCCCACTTACTGACCACACTTCTCAGTCTATTACCATTGCCCCCTTTCCCTCTTCTCTCCGATCAGACGTAACCGGCCGTCCCTGCGTATCGTTCCTCATCCCTATATCCTTCTTCCCTAAACTTACAGCACTTACTAGTACTAGGCAAAGACCTCCATAGACTTGTGACCTCCATGAGTATGTGAAGCAGCATCTACATCTACATCAAGGTAGCAGCTACAGCATCGCTACAAGCGTGTTGTAGTAACACGGCCAAATGGAATAATTCTGTATTATATTTTTTTAAACCGCTATCAACCTGTCCACATTATGTAGACGAATGAAATAAATAATAAAGAAAAAAGGTATCCCTTCCTAACAGTCCTGCAGACTGTGCAACGCCCTTCTCGACGACGTTGCGTATCCTCAGCCTACGACTAATTTCAGCAGCTCGCTCTTCCTAAAACCCAATAAACTGATCACTAAAATCTCCTCCCATGTTTCCATTATCCTAACGTCTGTGTTCAGCACGTGTCTTGAATTAATTATGGACCGACGTTACAACAAATATCAAAATACGTGCCTAGTCCGTCTGCCACGTGTCGATCCGTCACTTTTGGAGATGACCAGCGTCTGAATTTTATTCATTTTCTTTCATAAAAGGTCAGTAGTCAAAAATGTGTCATTTTTCTATACATTTTCCTCGAGAAAACTTCCATCTGCGAATGTCATTCCAATTCCTGTCTTAGATCACAAAATACAGGGTGTTACAAAAAGGTATGGCCAAACTTTCAGGAAACATTCCTCACACACAAATAAAAAAAATATGTTATGTGGACATGTGTCCGGAAACGCTTAGTTTCCATGTTAGAGCTCATTTTAGTTTCGTCAGTATGTACTGTACTTCCTCGATTCACCGTCAGTTGGCCCAATTGAAGGAAGGTAATTTTGATTTCGGTGCGTGTGTTGACATGCGACTCATTGCTCTACAGTACTAGCATCAAGCACATCAGTACGTAGCATCAACAAGTTAGTGTTCGTCCCGATCGTGGTTTTGCAGTCAGTGCAATGTTTACAAATGCGGAGTTGGCAGATGCCCATTTGATGTGTGGATTAGCACGGGGCAATAGCCGTGGCGCGGTACGTTTGTATCGAGACAGATTTCCAGAACGAAGGTGTCCCGACAGGAAGATGTTCGATGCAATTGATCGGCGTCTTAGGGAGCACGGAACATTCCAGCCTATGGCTCGCGAGTGGGGAAGACCTAGAACGACGAGGACACCTGCAATGGACGAGGCAATTCTTCGTGCAGTTGACGATAACCCTAATGTCAGCGTCAGAGTAGTTGCTGCTGCTCAAGGTAACGTTGACCACGTCACTGTATGGAGAGTGCTACGGGAGAACCAGTTGTTTCCGTACCATGTACAGCGTGTGCAGACACTATCAGCAGCTGATTGGCCTCCACGGGTACACTTCTGCGAATGGTTCGTCCAACAATGTGTCAATCCTCATTTCAGTGCAAATGTTCTCTTTACGGATGACGCTTCATTCCAACGTGATCAAATTGTAAATTTTCACAATCAACATGTGCGGGCTGACGAGAATCCGTACGCAATTGTGAAATCACGTCATCCACACAGATTTTCTGTGAACGTTTGGGCAGGCATTGTTGGTGATGTCTTGACTGGGCCCTATGTTCTCCCACCTACGCTCAATGGAGCACGTTATCATGATTTCATACGGGATACTCTACCTATGCTGCTAGAACATTTGCCTTTACAAGTACGACACAACATGTGGTCCATGCACGATGGAGCTCCTGCACATTTCAGTCGAAGTGTTCGTACGCTTCTCAACAACAGATTCGGTGACCGATGGATTGGTAGAGGCGGACCAATTCCATGGCCTCCACGCTCTCCTGACCTCAACCCTCTTGACTTTCATTTATGGGGGCATTTGAAAGCTCTTGTCTACGCAACCCCGGTACCAAATGTAGAGACTCTTCGTGCTCGTATTGTGGACGGCTGTGATACAATACGCCATTCTCCAGAGCTGCATCAGCGCGTCAGGGATTCCATGCGACGGAGGGTGGATGCATGTATCCTCGCTAACGGAGGACATTTGGAACATTTCCTGTAACAAAGTGTTTGAAGTCACGCTGGTACGTTCTGTTTCTGTGTGTTTCCATTCCATGATTAATGTGATTTGAAGAGAAGCAATAAAATGAGCTCTAACATGGAAAGCAAGCGTTTCCGGACACATGTCCACATAACACATTTTCTTTCTTTGTGTGTGAGGAACGTTTCCTGAAAGTTTGGCCGTACCTTTTTGTAACACCCTGTATATGCACTTCCAGTACGCTATGCCCACCTAGTCACGATGTAGCTTAGGACTCTATTTACGTCAGTATCAGCAATGATAATACTCGTCCCTAGCAACCCATCACACTTTTGAATAAAGGTTCTGTTCTGTCTCCATCTTGTACTTTCACTACAGTGAGATATTTTTAAAGGCTCACTACCAATGCAATGTTCCCTTCAGTTTCATCTCAACCATTTATCCTGGTGTAACCATAATACAGACTCAAATACATCCCCAAAACCTAGACAACAGGTCCTCATTTTTACCTTAAAGTTTATAACTGTTCTATTCCACTTATTACACAGTACAATACCTTTGACCAATCCTTGAATCTAAACCATCTTATAAGCTCACTTGCGACGTCTTCAACAAAAAGACCGCAATAGACAGAAGCTACTAAATCTAAACAGCGGTATCTGTAATACTGTCCGCTGGTTTTCTTAACAAGAAAATTCTACAAAACCCTCATATCCTTGTGTACCATGCAATCCACTTCACTTTACTTATCTACCCTTACGCCTTATCAAATTCATGTCCTCTCCCAATATTAATTTTGCATATTTTATATTTCGCGTTAAATTGATACCAGCTACACACACAATTCTGGTTCTGTCATACCTTTACCAATACACCCTTCCATTCTTACTCCATCATCTCTCCACTTCTTCTTCCTGAAGGAAATTTAAACAATTGCCACCGTCACACTCTGTAATTCGTTCTAACAAAACCCATTCTATCAGGTACTACAGACTTCTCTTTCCCGTCTCAGCGCTGGGGTTTCGCTGCACTCCTTCCGGTTATCCTATTAAGGCTCTAATCCATGCCTAAACTACTCATCCCTATCTCACTCCAACCAATACTTCATGACGTCCATGTTTCCTTATCAAACTGTATTCCTTCTACTTCCAAGGTCTCTGAGTATCGAATGAACGTATATTATATACAAATCCCCCTTGCTTTCATTCTTCACTTGTATCTTGTTAATACCATCATTGTGATACTCTCTTGTAAAACTGTCAATAAATCGTTACGCATAATATTTAAATCGTACACCAACACTTACATCTTCTCCCAGTTGTGAAAGTAAGTATACTTTTAATCAAATTTAGTAGTTTTGATACACATATTTAATTGTATCAAAACATGTGGCTGAAGAGTGGATTTTACCACCGACATTCACTCAATCCTCCAGCGCAACACGAGCAAAGAGAATCATTGTGAGGTCATCTGTAAGACCCAACCATATATTGACATGCAAGTAGATATGTCTGTATCGGTTAGAAATACCGACCTTTTTCTTAGTTGTGTGTAACTTCATCTGCTGATAGGCCCTTCAGTTGGTTTACACTCTCCAGCAAGGGCAAGATGCCAGCGGAAGTCACATCATCTGGTCTGAATCTTTCAGGTACGAAGTTCTACGAGGAAACTACTCCATACATCAGTAGACATTATATTATTCTGCTTCGACGTTAATGGTGTAACTATGTGTTTTACCCATGATATAACGTTGCTGAAATGAATATCATTAATATATATGCTAAGGAAATAGATACATTGGCTGTGACTATCCATTTCGGGAAGAGCTGGTAGCAGCAAAAATATTTGGATCTGCAGTTCTAGAGTTTTGAATACAACAAAGTTAAAAATTAAAAAGTATGGTAAACATGATAAATATCATTAGCTTAAACTGGTTATCTTCATGAGATGATGAACTACCTCAATGGAGATGGATTTGATATTACAATGCAGAGGATGTTTATTTTATAGCAGCAGTCGCTATACAGCAGGTAGTGTGCGTGGGGCTTGATGATCAGCTTGGTGTAAACAGTAGAAATGGCGTGAGTGTAGGACTGTCAGAATGAAACGGGAGGTGTGGCATATAAGAACAGCTGATGAGAGAATGTCTGTCGGAGAAGAGAACCGTCAGATGAGAAGAACAGGGGTAGAGGAAGAGGCTCTGGCTGTCCTTAGGATGCAGATTGGAAATAGCAGGAATGAAGATCCTATGAAAGGCAATATGGGACCGAAATTAGATAAGGTTATCTACGTGGCAGAAAGTGAACTATGACTATTTATGTGAATATGGGTGCTGTCCTTTAGTTGAAATACGGAATGGGTACCTAGAGTGATTTGTTGTGGTCAGTCAAAGGGATTGGTAATTTGCTGAACATTGGTTACCTGCAGCAGTGAGGGTAGGTGTAATGACACAGTTAATTCAAGACATTAACATATGTGTAGGACAAACAGTTTCAAAACGTGGAGGCACATCATTTTCTTTCTTTTATTTGTCATTTTGGTTTAATAAGTAATGGATGAGTATAGTTAAGACATGATGTATTAGGGTAATTACAATGCCATTCATTACCTGTAATGATGATTACGTATCAGAAGGCTATGAAAACTGTCCAGACTCAGGTGTTAAAAGAAGGGGTTGTTCTAAGAGAAAGTACATGAAATTCGATATATTAGTCAGGGTCTAAGGACTGAGTTATATAATATATTGCTTAACAGTAAGAAAGTATTTTCCAACGAAAGTGGGAGATTGAAAAAAATTGAATATAAATCGAATATAAAATTCCATTCTCAAGTTTTTGTAAAAAACGTAACTGATTTAAAATAGTCAACAAAAGTGGTTCATTGAAGTAACTGTTCACACCAGGGTTCACACTCATCATTTGGTTAGCGAGAAGAAGGCTCGAAGCCATGCAATACTGCTTCCCACTTTTCATTTCTGGTCTGCCATTCTTCTTTTACTATCCTTACAGTCTGTTAAAGCTGTCTTATACTGCCATTGCTATCTCTCTTGTAAAAAGATTTTACCGATGTTGATGATGTAATACTTGTTGAATGGAGCAGCTGAATGTTTCCTATGTTTTACTTAACAGTATATAATCGATATTTGTTGTATCAGTGAATTTTTCAATATGAAGCAAAAATTTTTCGTAAAATGTAGTAGTGATATTAAACTAAATAGAAAGAATTTAATATTCGTGACGCCTACAGCTATTCAAAGAAGGATGAGTAATTAAAGTGCCAAGATAGGCAAGAAAAATATATGAGACTGTGATTGTACATTTTGTGGCAGAAAAGACCAATAGCAATTTATTTCAGATTTAGTTGCAGTAATTGACACAGAAAATACACTCCTGGAAATGGAAAAAAGAACACATTGACACCGGTGTGTCAGACCCACCATACTTGCTCCGGACACTGCGAGAGGGCTGTACAAGCAATGATCACACACACGGCACAGCGGACACACCAGGAACCGCGGTGTTGGCCGTCGAATGGCGCTAGCTGCGCAGCATTTGTGCACCGCCGCCGTCAGTGTCAGCCAGTTTGCCGTGGCATACGGAGCTCCATCGCAGACTTTAACACTGGTAGCATGCCGCGACAGCGTGGACGTGAACCGTATGTGCAGTTGACGGACTTTGAGCGAGGGCGTATAGTGGGCATGCGGGAGGCCGGGTGGACGTACCGCCGAATTGCTCAACACGTGGGGCGTGAGGTCTCCACAGTACATCGATGTTGTCGCCAGTGGTCGGCGGAAGGTGCACGTGCCCGTCGACCTGGGACCGGACCGCAGCGACGCACGGATGCACGCCAAGACCGTAGGATCCTATGCAGTGCCGTAGGGGACCGCACCGCCACTTCCCAGCAAATTAGGGACACTGTTGCTCCTGGGGTATCGGCGAGGACCATTCGCAACCGTCTCCATGAAGCTGGGCTACGGTCCCGCACACCGTTAGGCCGTCTTCCGCTCACGCCCCAACATCGTGCAGCCCGCCTCCAGTGGTGTCGCGACAGGCGTGAATGGAGGGACGAATGGAGACGTGTCGTCTTCAGCGATGAGAGTCGCTTCTGCCTTGGTGCCAATGATGGTCGTATGCGTGTTTGGCGCCGTGCAGGTGAGCGCCACAATCAGGACTGCATACGACCGAGGCACACAGGGCCAACACCCGGCATCATGGTGTGGGGAGCGATCTCCTACACTGGCCGTACACCACTGGTGATCGTCGAGGGGACGCTGAACAGTGCACGGTACATCCAAACCGTCATCGAACCCATCGTTCTACCATTCCTAGACCGGCAAGGGAACTTGCTGTTCCAACAGGACAATGCACGTCCGCATGTATCCCGTGCCACCCAACGTGCTCTAGAAGGTGTAAGTCAACTACCCTGGCCAGCAAGATCTCCGGATCTGTCCCCCATTGAGCATGTTTGGGACTGGATGAAGCGTCGTCTCACGCGGTCTGCACGTCCAGCACGAACGCTGGTCCAACTGAGGCGCCAGGTGGAAATGGCATGGCAAGCCGTTCCACAGGACTACATCCAGCATCTCTACGACCGTCTCCATGGGAGAATAGCAGCCTGCATTGCTGCGAAAGGTGGATATACACTGTACTAGTGCCGACATTGTGCATGCTCTGTTGCCTGTGTCTATGTGCCTGTGGTTCTGTCAGTGTGATCATGTGATGTATCTGACCCCAGGAATGTGTCAATAAAGTTTCCCCTTCCTGGGACAATGAATTCACGGTGTTCTTATTTCAATTTCCAGGAGTGTATGTTGCAGTACAGGACAAAGTGGCAGATGAGAGTGAAAAGGAAGTCCTTCAAGAGACCACAGGCACAAGGCATAATCCACAGAAAAGAGGGATCAAGAATCAGTGTTGAGCCTGTGCTGCATGTCGAGCAAGTAAAAAATGACCCAAAAGCGATGTGAAACTATGGATGATAGTATCTGATAACTCTACAGGAAAGTGATCCTGCCTCTACTCCGAGATGTGACAAAAGTGCCACGTGTCTGGGGGTTAACGATTTTCATTTTTTTGTTCGCTATTAACATACATGAATTTTAAACAGTCCTATAGCGATACAGTTTCCATTCAAATTCGTAACTAATCATTTTGCTGTGTTTGATAAGAAATGTACCACATAGTTAATATCTTTTGTATTATTTCATTGAGCAGTAACAAGAATTTTGCTGTGTTTGATAAGAAATTTATCACTTAGTTAATATCTTTTATATTTATTTCATTGTGTAGTAATGAGAATAATATCTGTCAGACAATACAAACAAATATACATTTCTGGGGGCACCTGAAAACTATGAAAGATGAGTGCTGATTGTCTTTACCCAGTATGTACTCTTTTTATCACAACAGGTTTAGTAGTGTGATATTAAATTATTAAACAAATCTTTATATAAACAGTATCTATGAATTATATGTGTAATCTGTATCTCATAATATGAAGAATATCATACATCATCATCTTTGATAAGGCAGCTTTATAGCTTGTTGGGCAGTCTGAGGCAGTTCAACCAGTGTTTCCTTTTGGAAATCAAAGCTGAACAAGGGGGTCATGCATAATAACGGAGTTAAATCAAGATGTTAACATACATTTAAGACACACACTTTTAAAACATAGAGCCACAACGTACATCTGTCTTTTAGTTGCCAGTTTGGTTTAAAAACTAGTAAGAAGCATTTCTATATACACACAAACATTCTGTAAATGTAACAACAAGTAAAGCCATCTCTGAATGGTGCAGAGAACTGGTTGTGTAAATGTTTTCATTCATTTGGTCTGTGGAAAGTTATGATGTTGTTTATTATTATTTGTGTGCCACATTTTCCAACACGTCAAGGAAGAGTATCAGTCTGTAGTTGGTGGCTCACAGTCAGTCTGTGTGAATGAAGCAGTGTCTGTGCTTTTCATTGATAAATTATTCTACAGCTTATCATCATAAAGCAGCAGCAGTCATTATTTTATAGATAAAATTCAGTTAATTATAGTTTTGCGACAAAATTCATGTAAAGTCACTTCATGGAAAATTTTTATAATATCTCAAAAGTCATTGCAGTAATGCAGTAGGTTTCATTAGTAATGTGTTAACATTTGTATTAATAATGATTTGTTTAATGAATGATTAGTAAAGTAATCTGTGTGGATGGGTGTGTGTGCGCTTATTTAGGTGCATAATGGTGCTTGGAGGAAGGCATCTGAATTAATACATGTGTAGCGGCAGTCTTTTTAGATGCCAGAAGAAGAGAGTGATCATATGAGACTACGTACTGATAACAGTAATCTGCAATGGAGAAAGTGATAAAGCGTCAATGTGTCACAAAATTCACAATGTCCACTGCAACAGTCCAGATAAGTTAAAAGAAAGTTTTGTAAAGTGCAACTTGTTAATGTCTACTTTTTGTACTTCTTTCGACATAAATTCATTAAAAGACATTTAATTTTGTTCATAAACTATTCTACAGCCTATTATCATAAAGCAGCAGCAGTCATTATTTGAAAGGTGAAGCTGAGATAATTATAATTTTGCCACTGAAGTCGTATAAAGTCACTTCACGGAAAATAATATGTCAGAAGTCTTTGCAGTAATAAGGTAGGTTTCATGAGCAGTGTAGTGACATGTGTATTAATACTGATGTTGTTTGATGCGTGGTTAGTAAGGTAATCTGTATGAGTGGAAGTGTGCGTGCTTGTTTATTATTATTAGGAGATATTAGCAATACCTATGCCAGCATTACAATTATTGTCAGTATTTTATACCTGTCGAAATTCAATTTCATGTTTTGTGTCCATAAAAAAAATCATTACCACTTGCACTTAAACATTTTTGTGGTAACACTGCATAGAGGTTATGATGCTAACGGTCATTTTTCTTAATTAAAAAGAGAAATTAAATAGTAGATACCGAAGGTTACGTTACGCGGAATCTAAGGAGTAGTTTGGGTGGACTGTTGTGTAGTCAGGATGAATGGAAACGGTTAATTCAGAATTGGTGAAAGAGAGCTTGGCCATGCATGTATAGGATTATCTTGAGTGGGCTAGGCTGCAGGCATTACGTAGAAAAAAGGAAAGAAAGATTAGTGTTCAACATTTCGTCGACATCAAGGTCATTAGAGACGGAACACAAGCTCGGATTAGGGAAGGATGGGGAAGGAGATCGGCCGTGCCTTTTTCGAAGGTACTGTCCCGGCATTTGCTTTAAGAGATTTAGGGAAATAACAGGAAGTGTAGATCTGGATAACTGGACTTGGATCTGATCCGTCGTCTTTCAGAGTATATGTCCAATGTGCTAACCAATGCGTCACCTCGCCTTTTGGTATTACACTGGTGTCTAAAATTAAAGCAATAAACTGAAATTTTGCAAGGTTTCGTTTATTTTGGCACATAACAGTACAAGCAGGTTATATTAAAATGGAGTCAATGTAAAGAATGCAGAACGTAAATAACTGCAACATGCATAACAGTAGACAAAAATGTTCTTCGTTTTTTCCAACTAAACGGATTTGCACACACTTTCTGACAACTTGCTACTGTGATCAGTATGAGGTATGGCCACCTCTGGCAGGAATACAGACCTGAGAACGATGGGGTATGCTGTGAATTATGTCATGAATCTCATGTTGAGACAATAACGCCGATTCTTCCTGCAGATCTGCTCATGAGTCTTGGTGAATGGGTGGTGGATGCCGACGTGATGCAACCTGTCTCCCATGTGCATCCCAGACATGCTCCATTGCATTAAAATCGGGAGAGCGAGCAGGCTAGCCATGCATGCAATATCTTCCGTTTCTAAGAAAACATGAGCCACCCATGCTCTATGAGGTCTAGATTTTTATCCATCAATACGAAGTCTGGGCCCACAGCACCTCGTAAGAACCGCAGATGGGATCCCAAGATCTCGTCACGATACCTGTCAGCAGTTAAACCTTGCCGACTCACCCGCACAACTTCGTGAAGAGGTGTTCGAGTGGTCAACATAATCCTTGTCCACACCGTTAGGGACCCTCCTCTATTTCTATTTCTTTCTATAATTTTTGGGTACGAAATGGTGTTGCACGTTCCTACCAAATGTGAATCCACCGAGAATCACTCTCCAGACCAAATCGGCACTCGTCTGTGAAAAGAACATTTGACCACCGTTCAACCATCCAGGTGGCATGTTGACGACTCCACTGTAGACATTATCTTCTGTGAAGACGCATAAGAGCGACACCCCACAACACGTCTCCGACAATAAAGGCCTCTCTGCCAAAGCCTTGTGTAGAACGTTTGTGTCGGTAGAATACGTCCAGTGGACGCTGCGAGGTCGGTTACCAGTTGCTGTGCAGTACTGAGGCGGTGTGGTCGTGTCCTTAGAGCCAAATAATGGTCCTCTCTTTTTGATGTCACTCGTGGTTGGCCCTGGTCTGGTCTTCGTCATACAGTTTTGGTCTCTATAAACTGTCGCCACATCCGACAAACAACAGAACGATTCACGTGAAGCCATCGGGACACACCAGCCTGTGACTTTCCTGCTTCCCTTCTTCCTATGGCCCCCGACCGCAGAGAGACTGTTAAGCGTCTTCTTTGTGCCACACACCACCATCTGTGACTGTGTACATATTGTGGATGTGGGACTATCCCCCAAATACTAACCCATTTGATACGTGCTCTGACGTCATCGTCATCGTGGTTGTCCGTTGACCGGAATGCGATCTTCTGTGCCGAACACGAGTCGTACGGACATCTGTTGGTAGTATGTATAATTACATCGTGAATTAGTCACAGGACGCGGAAATAGCGGATTGTTGCTTTAATTTTGGACACCAGTGTACATACAGGCAGTGAATGTAGATTGGTACATTGTTTCAAATGATTGGCTATTCAGTGGGAGCAAGCAGGAGGTATTTTTTGCAGTCTTTAGTGAGGTGGTCGTTATAGGTTAATCGTTTAAGACATCTGTATACTTGTGTTTGGGATCTGGACGTCTGTGTGTTTTCTGATGTGGTAAATCAGTGCGCCACTGATAATCAGGAGATGGGTAGCTAAAGAGAATTCTGAGAAGATGGAGATTATGATTGTAGGGATGGAGTTGCTTTGATCTGTTTTCGTTCAGTTTTAATCTGCTATGATCTCAGAAGTAACTCCATTGATCGCAGCAGTGAGGTTATGTGGGCGCGAAGGGAACTACGTTTGTTAATGTGTAAAGTTGCTGCATTAAGTTGTTCTGAAAGCAGTGCTGATATTCAAGATAATAAAAGCGGGTTAAAAGCTGTGAGGTTGTAAGATGGCAAGAACTATCCCAGGGAAGTACACAGAGTTCACCACGGCGCATGACTGGGGAGCGGCGAAGGGAAGCGACAATAGGCAGCTTAGGGCGGCTCAAACTCTTGAGAAAGCGGTAACGGGGCGCGGCCTCCAGCTGCCTTAAGATGAGTGACAGTGAGTGGGTGGTTGACCCCATGCTGGTGTACCGAGAAGCAGACGGAGAACTTGTACACCTGTTGATAAATGTCCGTCATCCTGTTTTCAGTGAAACATGCGACTAAGCCGCACAAAGCTACGGTGGAGCAGTCAACAGAGACCGAAATATGCGTGTTCGTGACTATAGCAACTTCACGCTAAATTCACGGTCCACAGAGTCTGAAGTGAATCAGGTGAAGAGCGACAGAATGAAATACGCCGGCCTCTGATGGGAACATAGGACCGAGGAGTTTGAAGTACTCTCCTGGGAGTCAGAATTCCGGAAAAATTGGTGTTTTGTGCAGACGCTAACCTTGATGGGTGGCCTGGGAGGAGCTAAATAGCAGAAGTTGAGAGGAAGGGAAATTTTGTGGGAATTTGTTCACTTCCCAGGGCGGGCATTGGTCGGCGCTGAGAAGCGACGCATAATTAACGCGACTTGCGCTGCAATTGACGTAAGTGATTTTGCTGGAGGGGAAACCGAGGCAAAGAGCGGGAGAAGTCCCTGTAGTGGTCTTCTGTTCCCAGCTTGCCTAGAGTGCGGACGTGGCGTTCTTTACTCAGCTTGCCTGAGAAAGAATGAGCATCTCTGCAGTTTAGGACTTAGCAAATGGAACGATTGAGCGTGGAGATAGGAAGTTTTGGTTCAGCTATGTATTGAGAAAGATAGCTAGGAGTGAATAGACGAGCGCAGCCTTGCAGCACCACGAGGTCGGCCGACGTCCGCACAACGACACCGCTCCGCCACGTTGAATTCGGTGATATTGCGCCCGCCCCGGCCACTGATTAATTTGCTGGATCACGTCGGCAAAGTTTTCACGACGGTTTCATGGGCCGTGTATTGTAGAATTCTTCTTACACTTCGCATTATGCCTGGGTCAGTCGATAGGAATTACTTTTGAGTTATCGCGCTTTACTCCACGCAAACGCAATTTATTACCACTGCCTGATAGGAGAGTCTTGTAATGTGATGACTGAAGGTCGGGAGTTAAAATAAATTTGTGCTAATCGACTGCATCTGTTTTCAATCAAGTAGTTGAAATCCCAAGTCACTTTCTTAATTAATTTTATGTTCAACATTTGCATCTTGTGTTCATTAGCTGAATATAACATCAATGTGCACCCCTTTTTAATTAAAAGTGATCAATTCTGAATCAATTAATGTCAACACTGCCACCGCAGTTCAATCAGGAGTCAGAGGGCCCTATTACCTTTTTATGCGTTATCCGATATTGCGGCAGTTTTGCACTCTGTTGATCTGTTAGTCAGTTAGCTGGGGCGAACACACGCCAAAACCAGATAAGTGACGGGTGGTGTGTTACATATGGCTGACCCATGCCAGGATATGATTCTTCGGGATTTGCTAGGAAGTAGTCTTGACAAAAGAAATTTTTCCACGTGATCCGTTACTAAGCAAATTTTATTTGAAAAACGAGTAGCATTACTTACAATAAGTTACATTGTCTTCTTCATGTGCTGTCCTTTCAAATTGACATTTATAGGTGCCTGTGCAATGTATTTGTGATTTGTTGGAGTACTTATGATGTGCAGTGCCGTAATCAGCCGATGCTGAGCACACAGAGCACAATCATTGGTATTAGCCTTTTTGGGGGAATTCTTTTGAACTGTTTGTCGGGTCACTGCTCACACCCAGTGTATCAATTTGTGTCCTGATATATGTTTGCGTTATCTAATTATTGAGAGTAAGGGGCACCTGGGTTTTGAATTTTCGTGTAACATAAAAGTGCAAATGATAACGAGGAGAAAAGCCAAGACAACGGCAGAATATAATCAGACTGTTACTCGGGAGCACATGGTTGATAGTAGGGAAAGCTCTACCGATGAGCGTGACGAACGCGAGTTGCAACGTCCTGAAACTGTGACTCCCGACTGGTTTAGTCCGCTGAATAGCAAGGACGTTGATTCAGGCAGTGATACTGAGGACTCGGGGGACGCAGGGAGTATAGGAAACAAAACGGTGTCCCACCATTATCAAACGATTCATTCACAAGTGATCCGACGGAGGCGCGGAGACGGTACTTGTCTAGATATCGAAGGGTTCCTCAGAACAGAGAAGAGGAGTCGCATTTTCAACCACAAAAGAACGAGGATCAAAATGCGGCTACTCTCAAAAACATTACGAACCTGTTGCAACAGATGCAAACGGTGAACTTAGAGCTGAGCGCCAACCTTAATGCCGAAATTAAAAAGGTGAATTCGGAGTTGAAAGAGCAAGTAAAAGAGGAGGTAAAGAATCTCGGCGTCAAAATAGAGAAAGAGATTGCCATCATCAAACGAACGGCAATTGAAGCCAAATTAATTGCGAAAGATGCAGGGAAAATAGCGAGAGAAACTCGGGACTCCACTCAAAGCACGGCAAAAGTAGGAAGGGTCATGTTATCAAGGCTACAAAGCCGGATAAAACGTATCGAAGAAAAGCAACAAGAGCAACCGGACATAGGGCCTAACGAGATGTTAAAAGAGGAAGTGGCGATATTAAAAAGAAATTTAGAGGACGAGGTAAAACGTCTCATTACAGAGACATCAGGAAAAGAGAAGGGTGTAATTACTGCGTCGATTGAACCGTCACTTGGCGGAACACAGATAACCGCTTCACGGTGTGACAAAGTTGACACTATAAGCAACGGGAGCCACGCCTTGATTCACAGCTCTGAGGCAACGACCGAGGTAAACACGGACGGCGCGCAGCAGTCCAGTGGGCACAATTGCTGTCGGCTGATTAGGTGTACCGAACAACTGTCGAACATACAGAGCGGGAGAGATGACGTTAGCGTGTCGGAACGAATTAGTCCACGTCCCGAAGTTCATATGGATCGTATGAACGGGCGAAATAATAACTGGAATGATGACCGGTTTGACTACAAGCATTTTGTATCAGTCCGAAAGTTCCATCACTACAAGGACGAAGATAATAGGTTGCATCCAAAAACTTTTATAGGACAATTCGAGTTATCTTTGCCCCCCACACTGGCCATTGATGTACCAGCTGGATTTTGTGTGCTCCCATATGGAGAGCGCGACCGCTGAGTACATGACAAATGTAGCGAAGACGAGCGTTTCGTTCGAAGAATTCAAAAATGCCTTCTTGGGCAAGTATTGGTCTAAAGAAACCCAAGAAAGGATCAAACTAGAAATTATGATGTCCAGAGATATGGAAGGGGCAGGATACCGGAGTCCGGTCAAATTTTTTGAAAATATGACAAAAAGGAACCAGTACCTAGACAACTAATGTAGCGGTGCCGAAATCATCAGATTATGCTACATGAAACTTCCCATCTCGTATTTACAATCACTTGCCGGTCGTTTTGGTAGCGATACTGAGGTATTTAAGAGCATTCTGCGTGAACTGGAATTCGAATTTCAAGAGGAACAGGCGCGGGAGAAACGCCGACAGCGTGAAAAAAAAAAAAAAAACAACCGTCGCAATAACGGACCCCAGTGGGATAGTAGGCCAGTACCGAACTACAACGGTCACAATCAAGATAAGAGTAATAGCAACTCGAAAAGAAGGTGTAAGTAAGCTGTTTATGTTTTCTTTATGTAAGTAGGCTGTTTATGTTTTCTTATTGGCAACGTTACGTAGCGCTCTATATGAAAATCACTGGCTGTGCTGTGTGCAGTCTGTGGCTAATTTGCATTGTTGTCTGCCATTGTAGTGTTGGGCAGCGGCAGCTGGATGTGAACAGCGCGTAGCGTTGCGCAGTTGGAGGTGAGCCGCCAGCAGTGGTGGATGTGGGAAATGAGATGGCGGATTTTTGAGTACAGGATGGATATTATGAACTGCTATGTATATTATGCTTTTTCAACACTATTAAGGTAAATACATTGTTTGTTCTCTATTAAAATCTTTCATTTGCTAACTATGCCTATCAGTAGTTAGTGCCTTCCGCAGTTTGAATCTTTTATTTAGCTGGCAGTAGTGGCGCTCGCTGTATTGCAGTAGTTCGAGTAATGAAGATTTTTGTGAGGTAAGTGATTTGTGAAAGGTATAGGTTAATGTTAGTCAGGGCCATTCTTTTGTAGGGATTTTTGAAAGTCAGATTGCGTTGCGCTAAAAATATTGTATGTCAGTTTAAGCACAGTCTTGTATAATTGTTCTAAGGGGACGTTTCAAAGGTACACGGAAGATGAGCGACACTCTCCGGTGCAACATAATAAATTACAAAGGACTTGGGGCGGTAATCAGTAATCGGGAAGGAACAGGAATAATGGTTACCAAAATAACAACCAGGAAGAGGTCGAAGTCCACCCTCCGAAGCCTGGTCCATCCCAGCTTAACGGGCAGGATTACGAATGACTAGACCAGAGCGCGGACGTAGTAAATATAGTCTTAGAATAAGGATTTTTTCTAAAGTCTTGTTTGTTGTGTATGTACTGATCTTAGTGGTAGAATGTCTTGGTTATATGTGCATATATTTTGTGTTTTTATTATTAATAATGATATCTCGCCGCTAGATGTTGAGAAAGTGAAGTGCACTAGATTATTTTGTAGAAACACATGATTAAAGAATGGAAAACAAGTATTTCTGGGCGTACCCCTAGAAAAAGATAGAGTAGGGGCTCTCTAAGTTACAGGAAGGTTCACCGTAATTGTATCTCCGTCATTGGAGAAAATATTTAAGGTGGCCAGTCCCGTAGGTCGTTACGAGGACGCACCGACACATCTCGTATGGCCCTGAATACGTAAGATGTGAACAGCTATGCGCAGTTGTGTGAATTAGCACACCCAGTGCATGTTGAAATAAACCGGATGTAATCATCTACAGAGCGAACAGCAGCATTAATACGCCAGAGATACTTGTTGATACCAAGATAGTGTAACAACTGCGAGTGTGAGCAGTGAGATATACACTCCTGGAAATGGAAAAAAGAACACATTGACACCGGTGTGTCAGACCCACCATACTTGCTCCGAACACTGCGAGAGGGCTGTACAAGCAATGATCACACGCACGGCACAGCGGACACACCAGGAACCGCGGTGTTGGCCATCGAATGGCGCTAGCTGCGCAGCATTTGTGCACCGCCGCCGTCAGTGTCAGCCAGTTTGCCGTGGCATACGGAGCTCCATCGCAGTCTTTAACACTGGTAGCATGCCGCGACAGCGTGGACGTGAACCGTATGTGCAGTTGACGGACTTAGAGCAAAGGCGTATAGTGGGCATGCGGGAGGCCGGGTGGACGTACCGCCGAATTGCTCAACACGTGGGGCGTGAGGTCTCCACAGTACATCGATGTTGTCGCCAGTGGTCGGCGGAAGGTGCACGTGCCCGTCGACCTGGGACCGGACCGCAGCGACGCACGGATGCACGCCAAGACCGTAGGATCCTACGCAGTGCCGTAGGGGACCGCACCGCCACTTCCCAGCAAATTAGGGACACTGTTGCTCTTGGGGTATCGGCGAGGACCATTCGCAACCGTCTCCATGAAGCTGGGCTACGGTCCCGCACACCGTTAGGCCGTCTTCCGCTCACGCCCCAACATCGTGCAGCCCGCCTCCAGTGGTGTCGCGACAGGCGTGAATGGAGGGACGAATGGAGACGTGTCGTCTTCAGCGATGAGAGTCGCTTCTGCCTTGGTGCCAATGATGGTCGTATGTGTGTTTGGCGCCGTGCAGGTGAGCGCCACAATCAGGACTGCATACGACCGAGGCACACAGGGCCAACACCCGGCATCATGGTGTGGGGAGCGATCTCCTACACTGGCCGTACACCACTGGTGATCGTCGAGGGGACACTGAATAGTGCACGGTACATCCAAACCGTCATCGAACCCATCGTTCTACCATTCCTAGACCGGCAAGGGAATTTGCTGTTCCAACAGGACAATGCACGTCCGCATGTATCCCGTGCCACCCAACGTGCTCTAGAAGGTGTAAGTCAACTACCCTGGCCAGCAAGATCTCCGGATCTGTCCCCCATTGAGCATGTTTGGGACTGGATGAAGCGTCGTCTCACGCGGTCTGCACGTCCAGCACGAACGCTGGTCCAACTGAGGCGCCAGGTGGAAATGGCATGGCAAGCCGTTCCACAGGACTACATTCAGCATCTCTACGATCGTCTCCATGGGAGAATAGCAGCCTGCATTGCTGCGAAAGGTGGATATACACTGTACTAGTGCCGACATTGTGCATGCTCTGTTGCCTGTGTCTATGTGCCTGTGGTTCTGTCAGTGTGATCATGTGATGTATCTGACCCCAGGAATGTGTCAATAAAGTTTCCCCTTCCTGGGACAATGAATTCACGGTGTTCTTATTTTAATTTCCAGGAGTGTATTTGTGTTGTGCCATTGTGACATTGCTAATCCGAAACATTTTCACAGGCCTTATAAAACCATTCGAGACAAAAGGAGAAAACGGGAAGAAAACAGAGGAGAGAAGAGGTGTCGCAATAGAACACGATGAAAGACGCTATCCAAACTTCCAACAAAAATCTGGGTAAGACTGACACATGTCTAAGTTTGTTGTTGTTTTATACATGCTCGCAGGCACAATAACAGGGACGTCTGCCACATAGGTAATTCAGAAGAAAAAACAAGATCAGAGATAAAAAGTAGTAAATAGTAGATATGTAGTTGGCCAACACCGTGTTAGTCGTAGGAATTGGTAGTTAGAAATGGTGATGGGATCCTGTCCAGATAATCTTGATTCCCTATCCCTTGATTGTGTGTGTGTGTGTGTGTGTGTGTGTGTGAACGACTGTGAAGTAAGTTGTCTTGTACATTTTTATGTTTACGTATAAAAAAGTTCTGTTACATTTCTATTTTCATTGGTCCTGAAGTTGATTTACAAACAAGTAAAATTATTCCTTTTGTAATGAAGCAAGTTCATTGTCTTAAAAAAAGTGTGGTACTGATGGTTAAACATGAGCACTTTCCATGTACTAAAATTAGTTGTCTTAGTGTCTTAACGTGGCGTAACTGAGCAAGAGGGAGTTGAACTACGACACCTGGCACACCACACACGAGCTGACAAGGAACGAGGACGACAGCAATGAGGGGAGCACACAGCTGACGATGGTGATGGCATGCAGACCACGCCCTGAATCGACGGGGACGGTGGTCAACTCAACAGCCAAGGAGAGGTGACATCCAGCACCTCTGTGTACGACAAAGAGGTCGGTCCTGGTCTCTGTACACGGTACGGATCGGGGGCAGCAATGAAGATGTCCAAGAAGGTTTCTATATTTGTTGTTCGCCACGTCAGGTGGAGCTACAGCCCAGCTGACCTTTTGTGCCTAATGACACCAACTTTGAAGGCCTGAGCAAAAAATAGGCTCTTGTCTGATCACGGTCCCTCCCTTGCCCTAAAACGTCTATAGAAGGAGCAAATGACCTGTGGCTGAGCCGCAAGAGGTCACCGATCATATATGCACCGATGGAGTCTTGTGCCTGTCGGACGAGATATCAACAACGAGCTCTTAGGTGAGAGCCATCCTGCCTCAAGAAGATGCGGGTGCCTGTGGCGCCATCTCGGTAATCGACGTTGCTCTCTTCTCAACTGTTAACCATCCCTCAACTTGCTTCTCACAACGAATGTCACTTCCTTTCCTGCAAGAAACTTGCGCCTTGTGTGTGAGTGTGTCAGTGTGGATTCAAATGAATAACATGCGCCTCAACGGACATACTCATTTGTTCTGTTTATGAATTATGTTATAAGAAGGTTATGATTTTATAAATGTGCCATTTGTTAAAACGTCATATACTTGTCATGCCACGTCTGTTTGTGTTAGAATACGATTTCATACTTATACCTTGTTTACAAATACACAACAGTCGTTACTCAGTGCGCAATGATTCTCGTCATTTTGGTTGTGTTATATATATCTATATCTATATATATGCAGGGCTATTACAAATGATTGAAGCGATTTCATAAATTCACTGTAGCTCCATTCATTGACATATGGTCACGACACACTACAGATACGTAGAAAAACTCATAAAGTTTTGTTCGGCTGAAGCCGCACTTCAGGTTTCTGCCGCCAGAGCGCTCGAGAGCGCAGTGGGACAAAATGGCGACAGGAACCGAGAAAGCGTATGTCGTGCTTGAAATGCACTCACATCAGTCAGTCACAATAGTGCAACGACACTTCAGGACGAAGTTCAACATAGATCCACCAACTGCTAACTCCATTCAGCGCTGGTATGCGCAGTTTAAAGCTTCTGGATGCCTCTGTAAGGGGAAATCAACGGGTCGGTGTGCAGTGAGCGAAGAAACGGTTGAACGCGTGTGGGCAAGTTTCACGCGTAGCCCGCAGAAGTCGACGAATAAAGCAAGCAGGGAGTTAAACGTACCACAGCCGACGATTTGGAAATTCTTACGGAAAAGGCTAAAGCAGAAGTCTTACCGTTTACAATTGCTACAAGCCCTGACACCCGATGACAAAGTCAAACGCTTTGAATTTTCGGCGCGGTTGCAACAGCTCATGGAAGAGGACGCGTTCAGTGCGAAACTTGTTTTCAGTGAAGAAGCAACATTTTTTCTTAATGGTGAAGTGAAAAGACACAATGTGCGAATCTGGGCGGTAGAAAATTCTCACGCATTCGTGCAGCAAATTCGCAATTCACCAAAAGTTAACGTGTTTTGTGCAATCTCACGGTTTAAAGTTTACGGCCCCTTTTTCTTCTGCGAAAAAAACGTTACAGGACACGTGTATCTGGACATGCTGGAAAATTGGCTCATGCCACAACTGGAGACCGACAGCGCCGACTTCATCTTTCAACAGGATGGTGCTCCACTGCACTTACATCATGATGTTCGGCATTTCTTAAACAGGAGATTGGAAAACCGATGGATCGGTCGTGGTGGAGATCATGATCAGCAATTCATGTCATGGCGTCCACGCTCTCCCGACTTAACCCCATGCGATTTCTTTCTGTGGGGTTATGTGAAAGATTCAGTGTTTAAACCTCCTCTACGAAGAAACGTGCCAGAACTACGAGCTCGCATCAACTATGCTTCCGAACTCATTGATGGGGACATGCTGCACCGAGTGTGGGAGGAACTTGATTATCGGCTTGATGTCTGCCGAATCACTAAAGGGGCACATATCGAACATTTGTGAATGCCTAAAAAAACTTTTTGAGTTTTTGTATGTGTGTGCAAAGCATTGTGAAAATATCTCAAATAATAAAGTTATTGTAGAGCTGTGAAATCGCTTCAATCATTTGTAATAACCCTGTATATATATATATATATATATATATATATATATATATATATATATATATATATATATAGATGGATAGATAGATAGATGGATATATATATATATATATATATATATATATATGTGTGTGTGTGTGTGTGTGTGTGTGTACATGTGTGTACACAATCCAGACACTGGACTGGACCAGACCTTGTTGAATTGTGTAAAGATGACACTTACACCATGCACAATATAAACGTCCAGAGACAGTGAGACACAAAAAAAAACCTTTATTTATAAAATGTTAAATGGGCTTTCACATATAACTGAATGAGAGCAACCACTATCAACTCCACAAAATGTTACACGAATATTGTTCATGTATGTTTTTAGTAATTTAAGTCGAGTAGGGATGGATAACTGAGAGTGAATGGACCTTAAGTTATAATTCTGGGTCTTGCCATTCAAATGACCAGCACAGAGGTGCTTAAACATGTGTGTTTGACCTTTGCGACGTGTGTCCTTGTAACATAATTGTATCTTTCTTTTGAGTACCCTGACCAATAATTGTCTCAGGAATGGGAGATATTAATGTAAAATTAGACTAAATAATGACAACGTCTTGAACAGTAAATCCAGTCATTGAAGGCAGTTACCCTAGGAATGAGTGGGAGTTTGCATCAGAGAGGAGACAGTGGTAATCAATCGCCCATAGTTAATCACATGAATGGAGATATTAATTTTGTACCACAGGTGGTAACACCATAGGAGTCATCACCTGTACTACAAAACTGATTTGAAGAGAGGGACTATGTAAGATGGCAAGAACTATGCCCTTTACATAAAGTCATTAAAGATCACCTAACTCACGTTGAAAGAGCAGTAGGGCTGAACAAAATTGTCTGACAAGGCACAATGCATTTTGTAGAGGGTATAGTATGGACGTATTCGAATAATTAATGTTGGGTGATTGTTTTAAAGTAATTCACACAACATGAGAACTTTGTGGAAATGTGTCGATGTACTAGATGCTAGTTCATCACAGGGAAGTACACAGAGTTCACCATGGCGCACGGCTGGGGAGCAGTGAAGGGAAGCGACAATAGGCAGCTTAGGGCAGCTCAAACTCCTGAGAAAGCGGTAACGGGGCACGGCCTCCAGCTGCCTTAAGATGAGTGACAGTGAGTGGGTGGTTGGCCCCATGCTGGTGTACCAGGAAGCAGATGGAGAACTTGTATGCCTGTTGATAAATGTCCATCATCCCGTTTTCAGTGAAACATGCGAGTAAGCCACGCAAAGCTACGGTGGAGCAGTCAACAGAGGCCGAAATATGCGTGTTCGTGACTATAGCAACTTCACGCTGAATTCACCGTCTACAGAGTCTGAAGTAAATCAGGTGAAGAGCGACAGAATGAAATATGCTGGCCTCCGATGGGAACATAGGACCGAGGAATTTGAAGTACTCTCCTAGGATTTAGAGTTCCGGAAAAATTGGTGTTTTGTGCAGACGCTAACCTTGATGGGTGGCCTGGGAGGAGCTAAATAGCAGACGTTGAGAGGAAGGGAAACTTTGTGGGAATTTGTTCACTTCCCAGAGCAGGCTTTGGTCGGCGCTGGGAAGCGACGCATAATTAACGCGACTTGCGCTACAATTGGCGTTAACACAAGGTCGGCCGGCGTCCGCACAACGACACTACTCCGCCACGTTGAATTCAGTGATATTGCGCCTCCTCCGGCCACTGATTAATTTGTTGGATCACGTTGGCAAAGTTACCACTACGGTTTCATGGGCCATGTATTGTAGAATTCTTCTCACACTTCGCATTATGCCTGGGTCAGTCGATAGGAATTACTTTTGAGTTATCGCGCTTTACTCCACGCAAACGCAATTTATTACCACTGCCTGATAGGAGAGTCTTGTAATGTGAATATTGAAGGTCGGGAGTTAAAATAAATTTTTGGTAATCGACTGCTTCTGTTTTCAATCAAGTATTTGAAATCACAAGTCACTTTCTTAATTAATTGTATGCTCAACATTTGCATCTGGTGTTCAATTGCTGAATATAACCTCAATGTGCACCTCTTTTCAATTAAAAGTGATCAATTCTGAATCAACTAATGTCAACACTGCCACCGCAGTTCAATCAGGAGTCACAGGGCCTTATTTTTTTTTTTTTTGCGTTATCCAATATTGCGGCAGTTTTGCACTCTCTGTTGATCTGTTAGTCAATTAGCTGGGGCGAACTCACGCCAAAACCAGTTAAGTGATGGGTGGGGTGTTACAAGGTGTCTGGGGAAGGTATCCTTGCATTACTGAGCAACTGTTTCTCCAGGAATCCAGTCTAGTTTACCAAATTGCCAACCACACTAACATTAATTATAATCTTTTAATAGTCAACTTACGACAACCGATGATACACATATAAAAAGAGAATTTAAATAAAAAGAAATAAATCAGTTTATACACTCCTGGAAATGGAAAAAAGAACACATTGACACTGGTGTGTCAGACCCACCATACTTGCTCCGGACACTGCGAGAGGGCTGTACAAGCAATGATCACACGCACGGCACAGCGGACACACCAGGAACCGCGGTGTTGGCCGTCGAATGGCGCTAGCTGCGCAGCATTTGTGCACCGCCGCCGTCAGTGTCAGCCAGTTTGCCGTGGCATACGGAGCTTCATCGCAGTCTTTAACACTGGTAGCATGCCGCGACAGCGTGGACGTGAACCGTATGTGCAGTTGACGGACTTTGAGCGAGGGCGTATAGCGGGCATGCGGGAGGCCGGGTGGACGTACCGCCGAATTGCTCAACACGTGGGGCGTGAGGTCTCCACAGTACATCGATGTTGTCGCCAGTGGTCGGCGGAAGGTGCACGTGCCCGTCGACCTGGGACCGGACCGCAGAGACGCACGGATGCACGCCAAGACCGTAGGATCCTACGCAGTGCCGTAGGGGACCGCACCGCCACTTCCCAGCAAATTAGGGACACTGTTGCTCCTGGGGTATCGGCGAGGACCATTCGCAACCGTCTCCATGAAGCTGGGCTACGGTCCCGCACACCGTTAGGCCGTCTTCCGCTCACGCCCCAACATCGTGCAGCCCGCCTCCAGTGGTGTCGCGACAGGCGTGAATGGAGGGACGAATGGAGACGTGTCGTCTTCAGCGATGAGAGTCGCTTCTGCCTTGGTGCCAATGATGGTCGTATGCGTGTTTGGCGCCGTGCAGGTGAGCGCCACAATCAGGACTGCATACGACCGAGGCACACAGGGCCAACACCCGGCATCATGGTGTGGGGAGCGATCTCCTACACTGGCCGTACACCACTGGTGATCGTCGAGGGGACACTGAATAGTGCACGGTACATCCAAACCGTCATCAAACCCATCGTTCTACCATTCGTAGACCGGCAAGGGAACTTGCTGTTCCAACAGGACAATGCACGTCCGCATGTATCCCGTGCCACCCAACGTGCTCTAGAAGGTGTAAGTCAACTACCCTGGCCAGCAAGATCTCCGGATCTGTCCCCCATTGAGCATGTTTGGGACTGGATGAAGCGTCGTCTCACGCGGTCTGCACGTCCAGCACGAACGCTGGTCCAACTGAGGCGCCAGGTGGAAATGGCATGGCAAGCCGTTCCACAGGACTACATCCAGCATCTCTACGATCGTCTCCATGGGAAAATAGCAGCCTGCATTGCTGCGAAAGGTGGATATACACTGTACTAGTGCCGACATTGTGCATGCTCTGTTGCCTGTGTCTATGTGCCTGTGGTTCTGTCAGTGTGATCATGTGATGTATCTGACCCCAGGAATGTGTCAATAAAGTTTCCCCTTCCTGGGACAATGAATTCACGGTGTTCTTATTTCAATTTCCAGGAGTGTATTTGGACATTTATTTTAACATTAATCATTGTTCTGTTAAAATTTCAGCATATTAAACTTGATTCATAACTAAACTGGTGCCTTATTTAGGATTGTCAAAATGTGAGTTTGTAATCTTTCGGAACACATCAAATATGGAGCCAACATTGGGAGACTGCATACAACACTGCATTCATAAAATAACATACGAAGAATGTTGAAACATATGCAAGAGGAAATTAACCACAACCAACCGATTCAATTTCCTCCCACAGAAGATATGGCCATAGCGCAATCCTGTCCATCATGAAATTACCACACACTGGTATACTAAATTCATACTAATTGTCTGTGAAATCTTCTCATAAAGAATAGCTGAGGGCTACTTTGATGATTACACCACATGTTTCACGTGGTCAACTTGGTTTACACAAAGAGTGTAACTCCACAACAATTTTGATAATTAAAATAAATTACATAAAAACGCAATTCACAACAGAAAAACCTCGAACTGGTTACTATCACCATACTATTAACCTGATGGGACAAAGTACACCCACCTGGGTTGAACATAAAGAAAAGTTGCTATATTGAAAAATATTGTCAAGTCAAGACGTTATAATCTCACGCACATTCGCATTTAAGATTGATGATCTTAGTTAGAGTTACGGATCATCAACACATGGTTCCACTTTGCTCACAAAGTAGTGACAAAGCAACTACTGGAAGATATTCTGAACTTCACATTCGAATTACGCAGCATTGCAGTTTAAGATATTTTAGATCTAAACCTGAAAAAAGGTGATTAAATTTTCAGTTAGGCTGAACTTAAGAAATCCATTGTCCTATGGACTTAGCAGAGACGCACTTAGCTGGAGATCTTACCACTTCAGATGCTTGTCACGGACAGACTGGTGTGGGCCCCTACCGAGGGTGCCTCACAGATACAATCGAAAGTGACCAGAGAGGCAACTTCCTATACCAACATGACAAGGGACAGACAGGACCATACCAAGAACAGAAACCTCTTTGCTTTTAGAAAGCTTAGCTACCTGTTCTGACATTGATCCTACTGTTCTCTAGCAGACAGGCTTGTCTGCTACCATCAAGCATGCAACTAGAAATACATTTGCTCATTCATCCTTTCACACAGAAGGGAAGGGGGATGACAGTATCTTATCATATACACTATATAAAAGAAAGCGGTTGTAGATTCCATATGAGACTGTGTGACATGAATTACATATAAACTGTGTTTTAAAGTGTAGTAGTGTGACAGATCGTTCTTGTTTATGTGTAAAAGTAACACGTTCCACTGCTCAGTCTCCTCCCAGATAGAGTCAGAAACACCACAGTAAATTTGGAAGTGGAATGTATGCCGTAAATGACAACAGATTTAAGAAATTAACGTGAAAGGAATCCAAGTGGTGTGTAAGACTGAATGAAACGGATTTGCACGAAATATTAGTAAATTACCTTCATCGTGGATCAGTCTACCTATTAGTCAAAGCCATATCCTAATCCCTAAAGTAGTTCCTGATATTGGCCACAAAATACAGGGAGAAATGAGCGTGGGCGTACATTGTAATATATATATAACGATCTTGCACAAGATTGCTTTCTTGCAGAAAAATGAACAGCGTAACAGTGCACCTTACTCCTACAGTTTACAACAATTTGAGATCACGTTATAGTTGAATCGACAGTGGAACTATGTGATTAGATTTTTTCGTTCGACAAAAGGCTATGGAGTGCAGAACTGGGTGGAAAATATTGAATATGTTTTGAAATAAGTTCGCGGATTACATTTATAGTAATATGGTCTGCTCCTTTTTACAGCCCGAGTCGGAAATTGAAAAACGTCAGCGGTGAGACGGGAATCGAGGAGCCGTCAGCGACTACCTGTAGCCTCTGGCCGCTGATATGCCGCCGAGATTGGCCAGAGCTGGGCAGCCGGCTTCATTTCCGCGGCGTATTCTCGTACCAGAGGCGCGCACGCTCCTGTGGCGTAGTGTTCAGGGCGCTGGCTCCCCGAGACAGGGAGGTAAGCCATGCCAAAGTCCAACCTGGACGGTGGGTTTAACGACCGTGTGCTGGTACACCGATCAGCCTCACTGTGGTATTTAGACGGTTACCCACGCTCGTTCCGCAAATTCTGGGCTGGTCCCCAAATTCTGCTTAAGTGGATACGATTCACAAACATTTAAAGTCCGTAAGATAACACACAGAACAGAGTTTATACGATTCAAGTTCCCTATCATGAAGCACGCCAGATGTGGTAAACATCGTGGCTGGTGCACGCTTAGAAACGAGCTGCTGCAATACACCGAAAGTGTTCCTTAACATGACTGGCGATGGCAGCGCTCTCCAGAGGCAGATGTTGGCTGTATCTGTTCGCAAATCACGTAGTTTGTGTACAAAAATGAATGGACATAAATACCGCACATTTCCTTCCTTTGCCCGTAAACCCATCATGTTGTTCTGTCTTTACATGAATAATATCTTCAGTATCCGTGAACGTGTTATAAGGCTAAGAGGAAAGACCCGTGTTCAGTCAATAATAACATCAGCTTATTAAAGTTCCAGTACAACTCGTAAGATACAAATTTACAATAGTCTTGTAAGTAAGATAAAAAATTATTTAATCACTCTCACTTTTTAGTAAATTGCTGAGGTCATTCTTACTATATCACAGCTTCTGATCAGTATGAGAATTTAAAGAACATGTAAAGTACAAAACTTGGAACAGCAAGGTGCAAAATATACTATTGCAAGCAGTAGTGCAAGTTCTCCCCCCCCCCTCTCTCTCTCTCTCTCTTTGAGTGACCGCTGTTCTTTGATGCGGCCCAAGACGTATTCTTATCCTGTACCATCTTCTTCACCTGAGAGTAGCACTTACACCTTGCGTCCTCAATTATTTGCTTGATGTATTTCAGTCTCTGTCTTTCCCTAGAGGTTTTATTCCTACAGTTTCCTCGAGTACCATGGACGTAATTTCCTGATGTCTTGACACAGGTTGTATCATCGTGTCCATTCCTCTTCGCAGTGTTTTTCATAGTTCCTTTCACCACCGATTCTGCTGAGAACCTCTTCATTCCTTACCTCACCACTCCATCTAATTTTCAACATTCTTCTCTAGCACCACATCTCAAACGCTTCGTTTCTTTTCTGTTCCGGTTTTCCATTTTCCATGGTTCGCTACTATTCAAAGCTGTGCTCCAAACGTACATTCTCACAAATTTTATTCTCAAATTAAGGTCTACGTTTGACAGCATCAGATTCTGTTGGAGAGGAATGCGCTCTTTACCTATCCCAATCTGTTATTTATGTCCTTCTTGCTTCCCCTATTAGGGATTATTTTGCTGCCAAGTTACCGAAGTTACTTAATTTCGAGTATTTCGTGATCACCAATTGTGATGTTATGTTTCTCGCTACACTCATTTTTGCTACTTCTCATTACTTTTATCTTTTTCTGGTTTATTCTCAATCTATATCACGCACTCATTCGACGGTTCAATCCATTCGACAGATCCTCTAATTATTCTTCACCTTCACTGACGATAGCAATCAACGAATCTCATCATTGAGATCCTGTCACCCTTAATTTACTTCCGTCATTTCCTCTTCAATGTACAGGTTGGACAGTAGTGGCGATGGACTCATCCTTGTCTTACACCCTTTCTGATCCTAGCACTTATTTCTTGGTCTATCAGTCTTATTTTTTCCTCTTGATTCTTGTACATATCGTATATTACCCTTATTTCGCTGTAGCTTGCTCCTATTTGTCTTAGGATTTCGAACAGCTTACATTGTTTTATACTGATGAACGCTTCTTCTATGGCGACCAGTGCTGTGAGTGTAATCTGATTTTTCTTCAGTTTTGCTTCCATTGTCAAGTGTAACGTCAGGATTGACTCTCTGGTGCCTTTATCTTTCCTAGGGCCAAAGTTATCGTCACTTAACACATCCTCAATTTTCTTTCCTATTCTACCGCATATTATTCTTGTCAGCAACTTGGACACACGAGCTGTTAAACTGATAGTGCAGCAGTTTTCGCACTTATATCCCTTTGCTATCTTAGAAATTGTGTGGATGACATTTTTCCAAAAATCTGATGGCCTCACGGACTTTACACACCAATTTGGATAACCATTTTGTTGCCTCTTTCGTCGCTGGTTTTAGAAATTCCGATGAACTGTCAACTAATCATTCCCCCTTATTTGATCTCAAGTCTTTCAGAGCTCGTTTAAATCTAATTCTGATAGCGGAACTCCTATGTCCTCCTTATCGACTCCAATTTCTTCTTCTGTCTCTTCATTAGATAGGCTCTCCCCCCATAGATGCAGTCAATACACTCTTTCCACATATCCTAGGTACCCTCTGCGTTTAACAGTGGACTCCCCAATGCACTCTTAATGTTACAAATATTACTCTTAATTTCACTGAAGGTTGTTTTGAACTTTCTGTATGCTGAATCAATCATTCCGACGATCATTTCTTTTTCGATTTGTTGTCGTTTTTCCTATAGCCATTGCGCCTCGTCTGCCCTGCTCTTCCTATTTATTTCATTCCCAACTGATTGATATTTCCATATTCCCCGTCTTCCCCTGAACATTTTTGTACTTTCTTCCTTCATCGAGCAGCTGAAGCATTTTTTCTGTTATCAGGAAAACTTGTCAGTTACTTTCCCTGTACCTATGTTTGTCTTGTTGTCTTGGAAACAAGACGTGTGTTTGCTATCACGAGGTGTGTAAAGCAATCATGTATGGCCCCGATGTTACACCTACTAGGGTGGCTAACCTCTCATATAGTTTATTCGTTAAATTAATTGATCAAAGGTTCCCTCCAAAAATGATGGTAGAAAAGGATTCTGGTGAGAGTGACTGTTAAGCAGATAACTGCCACCCTAAAAATTTACATTTAGATTTACTTTCCTCAAATGGAACACAAAATCGATCACGAATTTCTACAAGGAACAATCACATATATTAGCGTAAACCAAACATGTAAACAGTCCTCAATTGTTAGAGGTGTTGGCAAGAACCTAGTACGAACGACACTGTAAGGAATCTAGTGTGCTTCTCTACTTCGGGGAGCAACGAGAACAAGTGAAATGTATAATATCGATAAACAAGTGGGTAATCACATGCAGTACCACGATACCACCTAAGGAGGCAAAGTGATTCTATGGAGATCACGGCTAAGAAACCTCACTTCCAGTTTTTGGCAGCAGAAAAATTAACTGAAACCCTGCAGGCTGGAGCTGCGTATATTACCAACAGTACACTGCAAGGCGGCGTGCTGTTTCTTTTATAAACGTATCTCCTCCTGTTGTGAAGCTTGAGCAGAGTATTTGCTATAGCCATCTAAAATGCACAGCAAAACTCAGTTGGTCTTTCTCCTCCCTCATTCCTACTTTCAAGCTCTTATTCTCTCGCAATCCTTTTTCTATTCCTTTCTTTACAAGTGCGTTCCAGTCCCCGATGATTATTAGATTTTCATCTCCTTTTACATACTGAAATACTTGTTCAATATCCTCATACACTTTCTCAACCTCTTCGCACTGTGCTTCCGAGGTAGGCATGTCCACCTGAACTATCGTTGTCGGAATTGGTTTGCTGTCGAATCTGATCAGAACAACTCGGTCAGTGAAATGTTTACAATAGGTCAGTCTCTGCCTTACGTCAGACCAAAAGTCCTTATCTTTTTTCAGTTCATTTCACTGCCCCTATCACAATTTGATTGAACCTCTGGATTTCTCTTTTCAGCTTTTCTGGCTTTAATACTGAATTCTAACTTCTGACACTCCATGCTCTGACTCGTAGAATATTATCCCTTCATTGGTTAATCAGTCTTTTTCTCACGGTCACCTCCCCCTTGGCAGCCCCCTTCTGGAGATACGAATGGGCACTAATCCACTATGTTTTGCCAATGGAGAGAGCAACATGATACTTTTTGTCTCGTAGATAAAATAAAAACAAAGAAATTCTACAATATTATTGTTACATTTCCTGTACTTCACGTAAGTGTGTGTGTGTGTGTGTGTGTGTGTGTGTGTGTGTGTGTGTAGGCATGGTTGTACACATACTCGTGAACTCTTTTTTTTTATTCCGATTTTGGCCGTCTAGGGACCGCGTTAAACAACTATTTTTCAATGTACATTTCTCCTATTGCGCTCCTCCTTTTTTTCTCTTCTGCCAATATGTCTTCATCCTCTCTCTGTGCTGCTCCCTTCGGTCTTCTGTCCACACTGTTCCTCCAGTTCTTCTCTTCTTCACTTCAAATCCTTCAAAATGTTGAATTTTGTCTCTCATTAAGTCTCTGTTGGTTATATCATCTTCTCCTATACCCATCTCCTCTAAGTCTGCTTTGACTTCTTTGAACCAGGTAATTTGGGTTCTGGGGTTCTTGTCAAAAAACATGAATATTTTCTTTGTCAGCCTTTTATCATTCATTCTTTTCAAATGGGCGTAAAAGCTTACTCTTCTCTTCCTCATAGTACCTCCCACTTTCTCAATTTTGTCATACACTTCTCTATTACTTCTAAGCTTCCAAGTCCCATTCTCAAACCTCGGCCCAAGTACTCTTCTAATGATTTTTCGCTCCTTTTTTGCTATAGCTTCCATTTCCTTGTTAGTGTTCATTGCTAAACATTCAGATGCATACAGACACTCTGGCTTAATCACAGTGTTGTAGTGCCTTATTTTTGCGTTAATTGATACTGACTTCTTGTTGTACACATTCTTTGTTAGCTGGAATGCCATTTCCATTTTTCTTGTTCTTGTTTTATTTCCTTCTTTATCTGAAGCATTGGGCTGGACGATTTCCCCTAAATATTTGAAATTAGAAACCTTCTTTATCTGGCCATACTTTGTAATCATATTGTTCGGTGCCTCTTTTACATTGGTAAGATACTCTGTCTTTTCATAGGAGATTTCAGTCTTGCTTTTTCTGCTGTTTCATTCAGAATATTGATCTGTTTGACTGCTTCTTCCAAACTTCCTGCCAGAATCGCTAAGTCATCAGCAAAAGCGAGGCAATCTACTTCTAATCCATCCTTTATTCTTCCTAATCTGATTTTTTGTATTCCTTCTTCAGTCGTTTTCTTCCTCCACTCTCTAATAACTTTTTCTAACACACAGTTGAATAGGGTAGGTGACAACCCATCTCCTTGTCTTAATCCTGTTCTGATTTTGAATGGTCTGGATACCACACCACGGAACTTTACTTTTGCATATGTATCCGTAAGTGTTTCTTTGACGATTGCGACTGTTTTCTTGTCTGCTCCAAACTCCCTAAGGATGTTAACCAAGGTTGTTCTGTCAACGGAGTCGTACGCCTTCTTGAAGTCAACAAACGTGATAAAGATGTCTTTTCCTCTTAATCGTCTGTATTTAATAATTAACTTCAAGTTTAAAATTTGCTCCACACAAGATCTTTCCTTCCTAAAGCCTGCTTGGTATTCACCAATTTCTTGATCAAGTTGTTTCTCCAATCTGTTTTGTAGGGCCTTAGATAGAATTTTATACGTTACCGGAAGTAAAGATATCCCTCTGTAGTTATTTGCATCGGTTTTATCCCCTTTCTTGAAGATGGGGTGGATTAATGCAGTTTTCCATTCTTCCGGTATACGTTCCGTTCTCCAAATCTCATTGATTATTCCCAGTAGTTTTTCTTGAGTTGTATTATCCACACTTTTCCACATTTCTGCAGTTATCATGTCTTCCCCTGGTGCTTTATTGTTCTTAAGGTTTTTAATGATTTCTCTGATTTCTATGAGGCATGGGGGTTCAGAATTATTGTTTACTGTGTTTGGGGTGTTGGCTGGTAATTTTTCAATAGGTTCCTGACAGTTGAGGAGTTGTTCAAAATATTTTGCTAATATTTCACAATTTTCTTCATTATTCATTGCCAGTTTTCCACTGGCATCTTTAAAACACAGATTTGGTGCTACATATTTTTGTAGTTTCTTTCTGAATGTGCTGTAAAAGGATCTGTTATTGTTTCTCTTAAAATCTTTATCCATTTGTATAAGTTGGTTCTTTTCAAATAGTCTTTTTACTGATCTAATGAGTTTTGCTGTAGAAGATCTTTGCTGTTTGAACTCCAGGTAGTCCTTATCACTTTTGGTTGAGTGCCATTTCTTCCATGCCTTCATCCTTTGTTCTATTGCTTCCTCACATATCTCATCCCACCATTCGTGTTTCTTTCTCTTTTTCATTTTTGCGACTTCTTGAGCAGATCTTATCATTCCTTCTTTTATATCTTCCCATTTATCCGAACATATAACTATGTTTTGACAGAATTCTTCTCTTTTGTCTTTCAAGATGTTTGCGTCTATCTTTTGAGTTTTCCTGTTTTGTATTTGTTTCTTTCTTTGTGGTATGAAATTTAATTTGATTGTCGATAAGTAGTGGTCAGTTACAATGTTTGCCCCTTTCCGAACTCTCACATTCATTATTTTCTTGATTATAGTGTGTGATGGCTATGTGACCTATCTGGAACTCTCCAATACTTGTGTTTGGTGATTTCCATGTTTTCTGTTTCTTAGGAGGTTTTTTGAATTTTGTAGACATTAATTTTAAGTTATGACCGTTGCATAGTTCTATTAATCTTTCTCCATTTCTGTTTGTCCTTGTGTGAGCCGGGTAGTTTCCTACTGTTTTTTTTGTATTTTTTTCTTGGCCTATTTGTGCAAACAGTATTTTCACATTTGATGTTGGGATTTTAGAAAGTTCGTGGTCTAGAGATTCCCAATATGTATCTACTTTCTGAGGGTTTTTCTTATTGTCATTGTTGATGGGTGCGTGGCAATTAATAAGTGTATAGGTTTTATTTAGGGCGCGGAATGTGAGAAAAGACAAGCGTTCATTAGGTGACTGGAAGTCGGTTATTGAGTTTACCCAGTTAGATTTCACAATGAAGCCTGTTCCAAGGTGGGGAAGGCCTCTTCCACATGGGTTCCAGCCTTTCTTTCCTTTAAATATCCTTTATCCTTCATAATCCATTAAATCTTCATCTGTAAATCTGGTTTCCTGCAGCGCACATATTTGGATTTTATATACCTTCAAGACTTTGGTGAGCTGCTTCAGTTTTCCCGGCTTCAAGAGCGAGTTAATATTTAGGGTTCCAAAGAAATGTACGTTGTTTTTCTTCAGTTCAGAGGATTTTGAATTTCTTGAACGACATGGTGCTTCAGGCTCTCCAGAATCCTTAGGCCTGATTGCGCTGCTGTTAGCGGCGGAGGATTGGTTACCTCCTGGAGTAGTTCTATCTAGAGAAATTGACATCATGTATAGTTGTTTGAAATTCAGGGAGGAGATGGCTTTTTGGGCCATTCCGAGGTTAAAAATGGGATTGTAAGTTCCAGAGTGTGTGTTCAGCCGCTCCTAACATGGAGAACAGACGCTGTTTGTAGCCGCTCCTCTAGGAGTTCAGACGCTACATTTCGTTAGTTTTTGGTCCGCCCTGGGTATTTGATTTCCCCAGTACCACCTATATCTAGGAGGCATTCCCCTATCCGCCACCTGGGGAGGCGCCCGATGGGGGTACTAACAACCCCACACGGGACTCGTGAACTCTATTTATATATTAACTATGAATTACTTATCACAAAATGTAGAATGTCTTTTGGATGAGTAAATAAGTATTGAACTGCGCAGGCAGTGACGTAGGGAGCAGTCCTGTAATTTTGTTGTAATTCCGTGGTATGTTTACTAAATCGAACTCACTCATTCGTCAGAGAGAGCGCTCTCATATTTACAGGACATCGAGTATTACAGAACATACTTCTTTTAAATTAATATGAAATTCCAAGAATCTTTTATAGAACTCGTAAGTGAATAAAAACATATTTGGATATAAATGGACGCAGACCACCAAAACCTGACTATGTCACTACGCACCACTATCCGCTACAAGTCGTGTTACATCCGGCCGTGTCTGTTTCTTTAAGATCAACTGAAGGCAATGATCGCCAAAACGTCATTTACTGACATGTAATTAGAAATAGTACCGAGAACAACGCGTTTTGAGTAAATCCTTAACGTGCCGTTCTCTTGAAACGACGTATCTTCACAAAATACAAATTGTAATACTGAAACAACCGCCAGAGAGGAAAGAAAAAACCAGTATCACGTTTCTAGTTATTTTACCACGAGAAATCGCTATATCTAAAAACAACAAAATCCAGTATGACGTCTCCAAAGTTTTTCTTGTAACGTAAAACCCGATTTTGCATCTCACTGGTCCAGATTCCTCTCCCCGAAACAAAAATCTTACTTGTCTTATTCATTCTTTCACACTACGGAATGCTATTGAATGTGAAATTCCACACTATGACGTCACAAACTCGACTGGTTCCCCGTCCACAACACTTTCTCGTCCCATGTGAGGACGACCTTAAGTTACCTTGTCCACTGTGACGTCAGGAAGGGCACTTGGCTTCAAAGTTAAATAACAAAAAAATTTTTCCATGTCGTGAAAAAGTAGTCCCCATTTCAGAAGGATTAAACGGTAGGGAAAAGAATAAGAATATTCTCGTCTCAGAGCCATGCCTCCTTCTGAGCTCCATTGGATGGTAGGCGGATATTTCGCCGTCCTCTGATTGGGTTGATAGTATCTGCAGAGTATTATCTTTAGGACTGAACTTAAAAGTGCAATAGGTTGTCATGGCGTCAGAGCATCGCCAGAGAGGAAAATCACTAGAGTGGCTGTATGAGAGAATGTGGATGTCCATCTGCCATGACGTAAAGTCATCTTGGACTAAGTCCTTCCATCCTCGTAGCGGAGGCCGCTCACGCGCTCAACTCGAAGTACCGGTTGCTCGCTAGTTTTTGGGCCACAAGCAACAGAGCGATCAGAGGAAGGCATCAGACGCAACCTGCATTAGGATCTTGCCCAGAAAATGTGAGAACCCTGCATCTGCATCACAAATATTTGTAGGCGGTAAATCTGAGAACAACGTCCCCGCTTCTTTCGGTTCCATTTGCATTTCACCGCCTTTAACGCTCGCACAAACCAATAGTGAGGTTACTAGTCGCGAATTGTAACTCGGCCCGTTGTTAGCGGTGGTTGTAGTAAGCGGGGAGAGGTCTTAGGATTTGCTTCGTGGTAAGGTGTGGTGGGACGTGCGGAGTGGGAAGACAAGCTCTGCCTCCAACTGCACGAAACAACAATGTGCACGACGGAGGTACTGGTCAATTAAATGCTATGGGTTATCGAAACTGAGATTGCTGTCTGTATTGGAATTTCAGATAACCGCTCAGCATTCATTTTTGAAACAATCGCTATCGAAATAGTGCAACAACACACACCACAGCAATAGCACAGCTCAGCAACACAATTGTTGACACCGACGAATAGTTTGCTGTAGGTACAGCTGGCAACGAACATCTCAAACCCGCTATGGCGCCAAGTCTCCCGACTGCTAAGTGCTACCGATCGGAACCAGGGAGTCCATGCGTAAAGTGAGGAACATATTTTTTTTTTTGTCAGAGCGAAACGCATCCGAAATTTAGGGAAAAAAACTTATTTTACTATTTACAATTTATTCAAAAACGAGGACATGATAACACTATATTAATTACGTATAATATGAATTAATCAAGATTAGATTGCAGTCGCAGACACATTTGTTTTATATTTGTCGGTGGAGGAAATTATACTCAAAATGTCGGGTCTAGTTTTCAAGTAGGAATGGAGCTTATCATATGACTTTTTGATGTTAGTCTTGACCAAAGTATTCTTTACTAAAGTCTATTCACCGAGAGATGGGACGAAACATGAACAGTGTCACGTGAGCGATTACGCTCGTTTCCAGAGAAAGCATTCGGTGTTCACTTGATACGTAGGGGTGTGGAAAATCCTTGGCGCACGCTTTGCAGCTGGCGGCGTTCGGCTGGCTGCCGAGCTGTCACAGCGGACGGTGAGAAACCTGGGCAACAATGTACGAAATGATGTTAAACTGAGTTCATTCTGTCGAAGCAGATTTATTTTCATTCAGGTTGTTAACAAAACGCTCCATTCAAACACAATTAATTGTTAATTTTAATAACAATACCAGTAATAATAATGATAAAGGACGAAACAAGGTTCACTCTATCGAACTTGAACTGTTTTCATTGAGGTTTATAACAAACCGCTCCTCTCTCTCCTCTGTAATGCAGTCAAATTTCCGCATTTGAGTTTCCACTTTTTCTACGACATGGAGGACGCACTTGTTCCAATCCTCTGCAGTAACAGTTCTTACTGCTTCTTCTAGCAGTACTTCCGGCATTTTGTATGTTTTGTTTTTCGCTGCAACATAGCCTTTGAACTCTGATATTTCGTGCTTATTGGAATTCGCATTGGGAACTTTTTCATTTCTTTTTATGGCGCGTTATCAAGAACAATAACTGCATTTTCCTGAAGCCGAGGAAGACCATGTTGAAACCACTTCTCGAAGGTTTCGGCGCACATCTCCTCATGATAATCTCCACTTTTCTTGGATTCGAAAGTCCACAAACATTCTTCAACGAACCCTGTTTTGCAGCCAATGTGTGCGATAATCAGATGTTTCCCTTTACCTGATGGGCCCTTGCTTCCGGTGGATAATCTGGACAGAACCGCTTGTTTTGAGGAATTTGTAGTGTCATCTACCCAGACGTAACTTCGGGTATGTCCTGCGTTCACCCACGTCTCGTCCAAATAGTAAATGGGTCTGCCTTCATCTCTCAACCGTTTAATGGTTCGAAGACAACGCCGCCTCCATAACATGATGTCATCCCTCTCTATTAGCATGCCATCGCGCCCACGCCGGACATATTTGAAATTCATTTCTCTCAATAACTCATAAAATGTAGTTCTCCAAAAATTGCCCAGACCTGCATCTGTAAGCAATTGTTGGCAATTCGTTACGAAAACAAAAATTCGTGTACTTTCCTTCGTATCGCATTTCTATCGAAGTCATCAACACTTCAGAAAGTTTCTGTCATAATTTTCCTTTCTTGGGAGACTTCAAAGAGTGTGTGGCCTTGTACTCACTTATCACACGATACACTGAAGAACGTCCAACACCTGAAGCTGCAGCTGTTTTCGAAACAGTGTCACTCATCGACTGCTCTGGATGTAACAGTTCCGTTTCATACACATTAAGCACCATGTGCTTCTCAGAAGAACTTAATGATTTCTTCTTTGCTCGCTTCTTTGGTGGACTCAGAACTAACATGTCAACCTCGCTCACTGAATCCGTGGATGACATAATGAGGACAGCCGTATGTGATGCTAATGAAATAAGTGAATATATAAAATAAGAAACCATGCGATGGTATTGGATGCGCACATAAACAGTGAATGCTCAGCGTGACTACAAACACATATACTTACTCTAATAATCAACAACTAGTCTTTCAAGCGTCTTTACAGATGAACTTAAGATATCCTGAAATCGCCACTGTACAACACCCACTAACGAGTTCACACCTGCAACTGAGACGGCCACACTGACAGCGCCGCGCCTACAAACCGCACAATGCATCGCTCATAAAGGACAAACGGTTGCACCCATCGCATTCGAACAAACTACAAAACTAAATTCAAACTTTCTGAAACTTTTCTCGCTTACACCCCCACAAAAAAATTTAAAAGGGAAAAGTTTGTCGCTTACTATATTTCGGATGATGATTTGGTAAAAGTTCTGCATCAGACGTGAGATTTTAGTTTATTACTTCACTATTACTGACTCTATTGGGCAGAAAATTTGCAGAGGTCATCAACATATAGTACTGAAGGCAATTATAAAATTATTTTGCTGTGCGACACACAGTTTAGGAGATATGGCGTGATAAATATAGTGTAACGCGAAAAAACAACTTTTCCTGAAAGCTTAACTATTTCTCTTTTTCAGTGACAATAAATTTTAATGTAATGTAAAAAAATGTGTCAGAAGGTAGTTTTCGGATCACTTTATCATGTTCAGGTGCCAAATTATAAAAAACACGACTTTCATTTTTTAATTTCTGACACCCCTGCCTTGTACACCCCTCGACGGCAGCGCTGTGGTCACGCGCCTTGCCGTGTTTACAGTACGTCTCTTGTTTCGGTGAATGGAGTATAGTCATAAAATCCGGCCTCTGCAGTTTCTGCACACTGAATAACAACATCAGTTTCTAGTAAATTTGTTATTAGATTGCGGACATCGTGAGGAATAAAAAGCGAACTCTCTTTACATGCCAAGTTATTTCAGAGACGCTTAATTTCCTTCGCAGAGTCTAGAGCAGACACGCATTGTGGCTCAATTTTTAACACCGTTTGATGGGAAATCCCTGCCTGTGCATGCAAAAAATATAAACATAATTCAGAGGTAGAATATCCGTAATTTTTTAAAAATTATCTGGGCATTTATCGATGCTCTCAAAATAGATTTTTAAGGGCCGGGAGCAACGCGAGCCACCTGGTTTTGCTGTAGCCCAGCACTTTCTGACACTCTGCATCACTGGAATCACAGAAGTCTTTGAGAACTTCCGCTCGAAAGCTGTAGAAGTAAAAAAAAAAAAAGGTTAAATTTTTACAATGATACATTCAGTGACAATCTGAAGCTGTTTTGATCGCTTTGTGAACTTTATGGTCTCCACATACAGTCGCAATGAGTCGCCCTCCGAATGATAGGTTCAATTTTGCTTAAACATTATTACGCCCTTTTCTATTCTTCCCTCCAACATTGCAGGTAATATTACCACCACAAAATGCCACAATTTTCTTATTTAAACCATTTCACGATAAAACCTCCTTCCATCAATCGACAACAATATCCGATGTTTCACCACGCTGCTCTCGAAACTCTAAAACCTGACTTTCAAACTTTCATACGATAAAAAATATCGAATCAAAACAGGGAATAATTTTATTGAGTCATTATTTGAAGCATCCGTTAGCAAAGATATGCAGCGGGCTTCTCATAAATGTTCTTCTAATTCATCCAACACCGTAGGTCAGCACATTCACAAAAACAGCCTGGAACTTTTTATCTAAATTTTTCACAAAACACGTTTGAATTAAATTAGAGGCACAGTCATTTGAGCGTAAGGTGTGGTTTTCTTGAAGTGTGTGACACGCCCATGCACCTTCTGCTGCAGCTACACCTAAATCCTTTGAAGGCGCAGATCGGTTCTTTCAAAAAACGACCTGGAAGTAGCTTGATCGGAAAGGAAGTGTTTTCCGATTTTAAATGTTTCTCAGTATCGCTGGCACCACCTTGACCAACACTAAAATCAATCCGAGACCTTTCTCAGTTTATCTGAAAACCTGCGGCCCACCGAACGTTGGCTGGAGTGAGGAAGCACGCTTCTGACCTTTGAGCTAAGTACAGCTATTGACGTGGTGCACACGTACCGTTTATTTTACATTTTATGCGAGTATTTTGCCTTTTGGGCGTTCTGTATTAATGTTGGACCGTGCCTCTTTAGGCAGTTTGTAGTTTTAGTGTGTTCCAGTTTAAACTTAAATTGGAACGAACACATGCACACAGGTGCACAAATGGCAGGGCATGGTCATAGTAGCAGTTGCAATATGCATAGGGACCACCTAAAACCACACTGGAATTTTACTGTAGCAGACACATCTAAAAAAGGTGAGTCGTTTAGAGAATTGAGCGTGCCACGAATATGATTCGCTAGTGGCTGTAAGCATTAAAAGACTTCTCCATAGGAACCAAAGTAGGTATGTGGTCGAATGGAAAGACTTGATTCCAAATCGCAGACAGCATTTCTACCAGAAAGCATAACACTAGAGATTTGAAAAGCCAGTGTATATTTCTTATAATCTCAATTAGCATGCCATCTACTGTATGTGATCATTGTCAATCCACCATCGCCTATAACCCAATGGATGCATCGCAGAACCTCTGATATGGCATCAAAACAGCATGCATTACAAATACTGGAGAAATAAATATCTAGTGGCAGCATGAGTGAGTTGCAAATACCGGCTGCATACCATGTTCCTTAGCCGAATCACTTTCCAAATACAGTGATTTTATTCTGAGCTTACACTGTCAGCGACGTGTAACCAGAGTGTTGGTCTTTTAATATACACTCCGGCGATCACCATCTATATTCAGTGTCGTGGTATTTGTATGGAAAAACCACTTCATTCGGAGGCAATGCCATACCTAAATTTACAAGGCTTGTATAATTTTTAACACTGACTTCATTAGTGATACTTGTGAGCATCTGTAGAACCAAGACCTACTGTGATATTAATGTAGTCGTCGTGATAGTGTTTTTAACAGCTGGTGCCTTTTAAGACGATTACACCTCTCTTTCTAAGACACAGTGGTACCACTCACAAGAAAAACTTATGAGACTTTTTCACCCATCACTGACTTTCACTCAGTATTGTTTCGTATCCTCAGTCTTCAGTTATTGGTACTATTATACTTAGTAGAAGGGGATGTGTGACAGATTTGCCTTGAGTATCAGGCTTATAAAGTAAGTGTGAATGTATTCCGACATGTGCAAAGACAATGGATGTGTCCTATCATAAGGAAAAGTATGGATTTAATATGGAAAACTGCGATAGCCACAAAGGGAATGGAAGGTTCTTTTTACTTGGAAAATTATGTCAAGTGATGAAAGTGGTACAGATATTTTTATTTACAGATCCACAGTCGTCAGTCGGGGGAATTTCCTATACTTCACTCAGTGCTGAATGTTCTCTGATTGAGGCTGCAATCATAATATTAAACTGTAAGTATAGCGATCAGATATATATGTGGCCAGTTTCCTAGGACGATTTTGTCTGGGGGTGCGTGGCCGCGGCATCGGTGGCCTATGGCAGGAACAATTCATCCTTCTGGCTCACGCCAGGAGCTGTCCGAATGGAAAGGCCGGTTTGGGTACAGGAATGTAGCTGACTTAACCACGTGGTCCTCTGAATGGCTGATTATCGAACTAATACTCAGTATGTGTTGGACAGCCTTCATGATCACTTGTGTTTCCTATGGAAATTTCTGAAGATTCAAGATGGATGTGTGTTTGCGCTGGAAAATTATTTCCTCCCATGTAAATTGACTGATTGATTGCTTCTGCACGTTTCTTATCTTTGTTTCGTTGAGAGAACATCGATTGTGGTGTGTGTTGTGTGTATTTAGCAGGTGAAAGACCGGTGGAAGACACGTTTGCTGGTTCTCTAGACATGAGAAATACATTAGCTGACTTTCTAAGCAATATTGCCATGTGCTTGATATCGAGAAGCATCGCGTAAATTGTGTGATATTCTGGTATACCATGTGAAAATATATGTGTTCTTGTAATCCCAGAGGGTGGAGATGGATGTAGAAAGCAAGCAAGCAAGCAGGTCGGGGTCAGAAAGAGTAACGCCTTTGTGCCAAGTTACCTCAGTCCGCTGAGGGTGCTCTGGCCACGAGTCAGGCCAGCGTGTGTGCGTGGATGGAGGACTTGTAACCGTCAGCTGTGGTGGATGACCGAACATGGGAAATATATAGTGCTGCGAGGAGTATATACAGTGCATGTGCTTATGCTATCTCTCTTCATGGTCTATCTATGGGTGTCTGGTGGTCGATGGATGCAGAAGTGGTGATTTTGGAGGGCGCAGGATACGAATTGTGTGCTTAATACACTCCTGGAAATTGAAATAAGAACACCGTGAATTCATTGTCCCAAGAAGGGGAAACTTTATTGACACATTCCTGGGGTCAGATACATCACATGATCACACTGACAGAACCACAGGCACATAGACACAGGCAACAGAGCATGCACAATGTCGGCACTAGTACAGTGTATATCCACCTTTCGCAGCAATGCAGGCTGCTATTCTCCCATGGAGATGATCGTAGAGATGCTGGATGTAGTCCTGTGGAACGGCTTGCCATGCCATTTCCACCTGGTGCTTCAGTTGGACCAGCGTTCGTGCTGGACGTGCAGACCGCGTGAGGCGACGCTTCATCCAGTCCCAAACATGCTCAATGGGGGACAGATCCGGAGATCTTGCTGGCCAGGGTAGTTGACTTACACCTTCTAGAGCACGTTGGGTGGCACGGGATACATGCGGACGTGCATTGTCCTGTTGGAACAGCAAGTTCCCTTGCCGGTCTAGGAATGGTAGAACGATGGGTTCGATGACGGTTTGGATGTACCGTGCACTATTCAGTGTCCCCTCGACGATCACCAGTGGTGTACGGCCAGTGTAGGAGATCGCTCCCCACACCATGAAGCCGGGTGTTGGCCCTGTGTGCCTCGGTCGTATGCAGTCCTGATTGTGGCGCTCACCTGCACGGCGCCAAACACGCATACGACCATCATTGGCACCGAGGCAGAAGCGACTCTCATCGCTGAAGACGACACGTCTCCATTCGTCCCTCCATTCACGCCTGTCGCGACACCACTGGAGGCGGGCTGCACGATGTTGGGGCGTGAGCGGAAGACGGCCTAACGGTGTGCGGGACCGTAGCCCAGCTTCATGGAGACGGTTGCGAATGGTCCTCGCCGATACCCCAGGAGCAACAGTGTCCCTAATTTGCTGGGAAGTGGCGGTGCGGTCCCCTACGGCACTGCGTAGGATCCTACGGTCTTGGCGTGCATCCGTGCGTCGCTGCGGTCCGGTCCCAGGTCGACGGGCACGTGCACCTTCCGCCGACCACTGGCGACAACATCGATGTACTGTGGAGACCTCACGCCCCACGTGTTGAGCAATTCGGCGGTACGTCCACCTGGCCTCCCGCATGCCCACTATACGCCCTCGCTCAAAGTCCGTCAACTGCACATACGGTTCACGTCCACGCTGTCGCGGCATGCTACCGGTGTTAAAGACTGCGATGGAGCTCCGTATGCCACGGCAAACTGGCTGACACTGACGGCGGCGGTGCACAAATGCTGCGCAGCTAGCGCCATTCGACGCCCAACACCGCGGTTCCTGGTGTGTCCGCTGTGCCGTGCGTGTGATCATTGTTTGTACAGCCCTCTCACAGTGTCCGGATCAAGTATGGTGGGTCTGACACACCGGTGTCAATGTGTTGTTTTTTCCATTTCCAGGAGTGTACATCGATATGGTATGTGGTGATATAGCCGGGTTGGAGATTGGCTTCACGCTGAGATATTCAAGCTTTCCTCGACAGCAGCGGAGAAGTGTAATTGAGGAAGTGTCTTTCTACATTTTACTTTCTGTAGACCATTTTTGCAGGTTTTAACAGTTTGTGCAATATGGCGCTCTGTACAGAATAGTTTTGCCACTGGAAGTCTCATCTGCAGAAAAAAAAATGGCGGACAGTGCTCCCACACCGGCAGCAGCAGCAGTTTGGCATATAAATTCAGTAAGGGTCAATCAGACTGCCCCACTCAATCACAAGACATCCTTTGTGCAGCGTATAGGGCTACAGACTAGTTTGAAGAAGATGAGGGAAACGTATCTTCAGAAAGTTCTGAGAATAACATGATGCTTCTTTGTTCAAGTGGTCAAAGACAAGTCTATGGTGGGATGCTGTCCCTCATTCGCTATTGTGACATTAGGACATCTCCAGATCAGCAGCTGCAGGTCATCGAAAACTCCAGCCAATTTCCTCTTCTGTAGGACAGTGCTTCGAATTCTGTTTGTGTGATTGTTCTGATTTTCCCCTCTGTGCTTAGACAGTGCTCTCTTTCCAAACAAGAAGAATTCTTTTATGATTAATCGTGTTTTCACAAGTATGCACAGACATGATGAAGGCTTTTAGTGATGAGAACAAGGACGAACGTTTACCATTTATGAGCTATATGTTGAAAGCATGACGTCACGATTTCCAGGAGGGGTAACAAATGATGGATGGTCTGTCCCATTAGGTTTGCTAGGAAGACTGCATCCTGTGTTATTCTGGCATATTCACATAAACAGTTTCTGAAAGCATTGCAAAATATTTCCATAGTGCATCCAGAGGGAGACTTGGCTGTTATTTACATAGATATGAGGTGTCAGTATAACACTGACAACATTGTAGCTGTATGCGAGGGTTAGTTGCTACGCAAACATCTTGCTTGGCAATTAGGCAGGCAGATTGCTGATACGTTACGGTCTAATTTCTTAACAATAGTTCGAAAGCGTTTTTACATGGAATGATTGTTTGTCCACTGCACTATTTTGGCTGTTTAAGCGTTGTGAGCGTGTTTGCAGTGCATTATACATGCATTATTTCGAAAGCGTTTTTACATGCAGTGATTGTCTGTGCACTGTATTATTTCGGCTGTTTAAGCATCGTGAGCGTGTTTGCAGTGCATTATACATGCATTATTTTTTGACAATTTTATGCGTAGTGAACATGTCTGTACATCAGTGTACTGTATTATTTTGTGGACGTGTCTGTGGGCTGTGCAATGCATTATAATGACAGATTACAGTTAGTGAGCGTGTTTGCAGAGCGTCTTACGTGCATTATTTTGACAATTTACGAGTTGTTTGTGGTCTGTACATCAGTGTTCTGCATTATTTCGGTAATTTACGAGCAGTTTTCAGGTCTGTAGGCTGTTTATTGTGACCCCAAGCACATCAGGGCGAGTGTTTTGTATCAGCATGATAAATAAATTATGTGAAATCCTTCCCTAAATAAACTGTTCCAACTTCCCACTGAACATAAATAACGTACACTCCTTTCCCTCCAGCACAGACTGATTCCTTTTCCCGCCAATTCCAAGGAAGAGGTGGTGGTTGGATGACTTAGATTGGTGAAGGTAGCTCAAGTGACCTGTTTTCCAACCAATATTTTCCCACCATTTTCTTGGGGGGGAGGAGGTTAGATTAGTGGAGGTAATCTAATTGACATATTTTCCCGCCAAAATTTGCATGACGTCATTGCGACATTTCCACATCTGTCACCGCTATCTTGCATCCATCATCTTGAATAAATTTGGCAAAAATGCAACATGGCTCGATGCTCTCTTTACCCTACTTCTAATGGCTTTTCAAACATGCTATACTCCATTTACTGAGGCCAGTGACGGTTGTAATGTGCTACAGGTCGCATACACTGTGGTTGCCAGGGTCCTGTGGTAATAATCGAAGGGACCATGACGGCTATGTAGTACATGAACATTATTGTCAACTGCCTGCGTCCCTTCACACATGTCTTCCTGGAAGGTGATGGCATCTTCCAGCAGGAGTGTCACAAGACACTGCCATGCTAGAACGGTTTGAGTAACATGATAGTGAAGTTATGTTGATGCCTTGGCCACCGAATTCTCCTGATATGAACCCAATGGAATACATCTGGGACGCTCTTTGGTGCCATTCCACGCCCAGAAATCACTGACCCGTAATTTGTGGGAATTGCGTGACTTGATCTTAGATATCTTGTATCATATACCTCCGGGAACCTACACAGGACTCGTGAAATCCATGCCAAGCAGAATCGCTGCTGTATAGCGTTCCAGAAGTGGACCAACACGCTATTTGAGCAGCAGTCATAATGTTTTGGCTTATTAGTGTGTGTGTGTGTGTGAACCTTAATGTATCAACAGCTATGGCAATGGAACAAGCGTATAATTACCAGCAGAAAAATGCTCCTATCAGAGCACAAAAAATGCAAAAACATTCCTGTTTATTTAAAGGGCTCTTAACCGAAAAGTGGAGTACTAGGTGCCTTGCTCAGCATTATTAAAAATCTTCCCTGAAATTTTGGTATGCGAAAATACTCGCGCTTTTTTTAACATGCCACTCACCTCAAACTCCCACTAGTACCACTAACGACAGCTAATTCACATTGTGCTACATTGTCATTACCTCTTTGTGTATCTCTGTCATCGTCTCCTGTGTCACAGGCACAGTCCCCTTCGTTCTGTCCGACTACTGCAGTCTCCTATCACTATCACTCTCTTACTGCTAATATCTCATTCCTTCCTTCCTACTTCTGCTGTCTCTTCTCACTGTCTCGAGCTCTTCCTTCCTGGTTGTCATTATCATATGCTCTGTCTCTCGTTACCGCTGGCTCTCACCACTTACACTTTCTCTTTATTCCTACCCTGCTGGCACTGTCTCCTTCACCCTTTTCCTAGCACTGTCCTCTCACTGCCCACTATATTCAACTGCCACTGTGCTCCTCTCTTCCTCTGACTCTGCAATTGTCTCCATCACTCTTTCTACTATATTACAACTATTGTATACTGTCTTCCAGTCCATATTACTTTTTTGTCTATTTCCCACTGCTACTGTCTTCTTCTCTCTCATCACAGAAAAGTGTGAATGTGTTTGCGCACTACAAACTTGGGGAAAATTTTCAAAGCTGCTGAGAAAGTTAGAATGAGGCAGCTGATACCCTTTTCAATCAGAGTCTTTTAAATAAACAGGAACATATTCATATCTTTTGTGCTCCAATTGGAGCATTTTTCGGCTGGTTCCCTTCTTTTCCCTGTTGCAGCAGGGCGTATAACTCATATGAAAAGAAATGTATTGGTAGGTAAACATTTAGATAGTTAACTTATGTGAAACTGAAATAACGCAAAACTAATTTTACACCTTAGAACGGATTTTACATGCAAAAATATTTTCCATGTGCTTCAGTGCTACAACATGTGGTTCCCAGATGATAACGACACACTTTAAAGCGCATTTTTTTCTTCCTTCGTCACTTTATAAAGTACGCTTTCTCCTCAAGCCTGATTTTACGTGTTCAAGTAGGGTAATTTAGAACCTCTATACCTCCGAAACGGATAAATATAGGAAGAAAATTTTCAAGGTCGCTGGAGAGTGGGATTTCAGGAACACATCGTAAAAATTGCAGCCATTAGCTTTGTGTAGCTGTCTCAGAAACCGCGGCTAGACTCTGGCACCCAAAAATCAGTTTTCGGGGTATTTTTCGACAACGGTAAAGATTATTGAAAGCAGCGAGAATGCTCTTCTAGACAAATACGTAGAGAATACACCGTTAAAATTTGAGCACTTTATTATTTAGATTTCGTCTCGTACCGTATTTAACCTTTAAAAGTAGGGTAATTTTGAACCACTTATCAAGGAAATGGATAAAGATATCAAGAACATTTCCAAGGTTGTTCGAGATGAAATCATAGGAAAATACCATAAAAATTACAGCCACTTCCTGTGATTCCGGCTGGGTTTTGGTCCGCTGGAAACGGCGAAAATATAGTGAAAAATCCTTCTTTTAGGTTTTCCGAGGAACCGCCCGTGAACTATTGGTGCCTTCGTAACTCTAATCGAGTCCACCGTAGAGCACATTAAACGCAAAAAGTCCGCTTGCTTAGCTGGGTGGTTACGTGCTTGTCTCCCATGCAGCGGGCACGGGTTCGATTCCTAGCTGGGTTGGGAATTTTCTCTGCTCGTGGACTGGGTGTTGTGTTGTCCCTATCATCATTTCATCCTCATCACCGGCACGCATGTCGACTGAAATAAGACTTGCACTCGACGACCGAACTTCCCCGAATGGGGCCTCCCGGCCAACAATGCCATACGCTCGTTTCACTTCATTTCCAAAGCAAAAGGAAGTTGTAAGTAGACTGTTTAGGTTTTCTTATTGGTAACGCCACGTAGCGCTCTGTATGAAAATCACTGGCTGTACTGTGTGGTCTGTGGCTAGTTTGCATTGTTGTCTGCCATTGTAGTGTTGGGCAGCTGGATGTGAACAGTGCGTAGCGTTGCGCAGTTGGAGGTGAGCCGCCAGCAGTGGTGGATGTGGGGAAGTGAGATGGCTGATTTTTGAGAGCGGATAATCTGGACGTGTGTCCATCAGAGACAGTACATTTGTAAGACTGGATGTCATGAACTGTTATATATATAATGACTTTTGAACACAATTAAGGTAAATACATTGTTTGTTCTCTATCAAAATCTTTCATTTGCTAACTATGCCTATCAGTAGTTAGTGCATTCAGTAGCTTGGATCTTTTATTTAGCTGGCAGTAGTGGCGCTCGCTGTATTGCAGTAGTTCGAGTAACGAAGATTTTTGTGAGGTAAGTGGTATGTGAAAGGTATAGATAGGTTAATGTTAGTCAGGGCCATTCTTTTGTAGGGATTTTTGAAAGTCAGATTGCGTTGCGCTAAAAAATATTGTGTGTCAGTTTAAGTACAGTCATGTATAATTTTTCTAAGGGGACGTTTAATATGTCGACCCTTAGCTGAGGATACCGCACTGGAATTTTCTGATTTTTTCTTATAGTTTGTGTAATTAGTGTACCTTTTGTTTATTGCTAGCGCATAATTGTGGAGAAAATCTCCTTTGTAGTTGCAGTATTTCATTGTTGTACAGTAAAACAGTTGTGGCATGCATGTAGATTTGCACCAAGTATTTCGCAGCTGCGCTTGCAATTAACTAGATATTATTTTCAGTGCTATGTTAATGTGTTCTCTTATTTTTGCTCTTCAAATTGTGTTTTTCTGTGTTATCGTGTGAAATATTGTGACAATAATGGCGTGTGAAAAACGTAACACTAGGCTCCAAAGTAAACTGAGAAATAATAGTGACGACGAGCGTAGTTTATCAGCACCACTGTGTAATGAATTAACAGACATTCAAAGTAGTAATTTGGTTATAGTGCATAGGGAAATGGAGCGGGCGGCAAATAATGGTGTAGACAGTGAAACAAGTAGTGGACAGGGAAGCATTATCGATCGATCGGTCGGCAACAGCTCGCCTCAGGAATCCGAAATGACAGAACACAATATTGCAGATACTGTAGACTCAGGTTTTGGGTACTCACCGTTTTCTCAAATCAGTCAAGACACATTTTCTGCTTGTCAAAATGTGAATGTTGCCGGTGAAAATGTACTGCCAAAAAGCATAGAGAAACAGATTCCAGACACTAATACATTATTATTGCAATTAATGCAACAAATGGAACAAAATCAGAGACAAACACAGCAAAAGCTTCAAAAGTTAGACATAATGGAACAAAATCTTCAAAACTTACACACCACACTTGAACAAACACATGAAGATTTAACTACTGAGTTACATAACATAGAATCGAAATGTCAAAAAGTCTGTAATGACGTAAAAACACAAATTTGTGAGCATTTTCAACCTATTTTTTCGCGGCATGAAAATGCATTACAGAATCAAGAAGCAGTCATAAAAGAACTGAAAACTATTGTTCATGAAAATCATGAGACCTTACAAGCCAAAATTGACTCAGTTGCATCTACCGATTCGGTTATGCAACTTGCAAAAACTCAGGATAACTTAAAGGACACAGTATATATTCTGAAAATTGGTTCAGAAAGACACATGGAGGAAATTAGTTCATTATCAGAGAAAGTAGTTGAACTTTTGGACCAGCTAAATAATTTATCTACGATGGTAGATGATAATCTGAATGACACAAAACCGGTAGTATTTAATGACACAGAAGAGTGCGAACAAATTAGGAAATTGAAACAAAAGCAGAATCAAATTAATACGCAACACCAAAGAGAAATCCAGGAAGTACAAGGTCAGCTGACACAGGTAATACAAGAATTACGTATTTCAGATGACACTCGCGCTCCAATACGGGAAGAGGGACATAGAAATACAGAACAGCCACAAAATAATAACACAGGGAACTTCGGAAATTATAAAATAAATTGGCAAGGTACGGCGAATTTTGAGATGGAACCGCCGAAACGACGTAACAATGACCGACATGCGACTCGCCGACATGATGATTTTGACTATAAGCTGTTCATTACTACACATAAATTCAAAACATTTAAGAATTCTGACAATGACATTCATCCACTAGCGTGGCTCCATCAATTCTCTAACTTTTTTCCTCCCAACTGGTCATTAAAGCACAGATTAGAATTTATGTGTGGCTACTTAGAAAATGAACCAGCTGTAAGAATTGCCACAGTGAAGGAGAATTTTATCATGCCTTCCTCTCAACATATTGGTCTCAAGCCACGCAAGACCGCAACATAGCATCATAATGATGAAACATTTCGAACAATCTGAATTTTCCAGTCTTGTGAAATATTTTGAAGACATTTTACATAAGAATCAGTATCTTTCAAACCCATACTGCCCCTCAGAACTCATCCGCATTTGCTTAATCAAATTGCCTGAAAATTTACGACATATTATTTTGGCAGGACGTTGCAAAGACGACACTGAAGCTTTTCAGGGACTCTTACAAGAATTGGAAATTGACACTGTCAATCGCAGGACGAGAAAACAGGAACACAACAATTACAGGTCACATCCTTCACAATTCTGCGATGAAAGAAATAATAACTGGACATGACAAGGCTACTCTTACAACGCAAATCGTGAACAAAACAGACACCACCCATATGACAAACACTGGCAGAGTAATAGTTACAGAGAAAGATCGAATTTCCATAGTAATGAATATGACAGAGACAATCATAGAAACAGACAATATGGCAACAAGAACTATTATTATCACGGGAGACAGAATAAATTCAGACGCAACAGTCCACCGAGCAGTGATAATTCAGGGAGAAATTCTCCACCACTTAACCGACAAGGAAGAAACTACAGGAACTACCGACATGACGACTGACGATATAATCATAACGGCAGACCTGAAATTCATCAGAACCAGCGGGATTCAAACAGGGCCCTCTCGACAAGGTGAATTTGTAGAAGTTAGGTCTCCTAATCCCAATGACGACGCGCTAACAAAGAGACAGACAAACAATGACTCGCACTGGAGGCAGCCACGTGCGCCGGCTGGCTCAGCGAAAAGTAACATAGACACTAACCTTGAGAAAAATTTTAGCATTCCTTACCGACGTATACAACATGATAATTACTTTGAAGTTGAAACTCTGCGCACTAGCAAGAGTAAAGTTTTACGCCCCATTTCACATATAAAACCGTTTATTGAAAGTTAATCTGATTTTTAACTTTGTCTTTGCCATAAAACTTTTCACTTCACGTTTCTAGTACTCTTTGTCACACTTAGAAACTGTTAACATGCAACTATGTTTTAAAATAAACTATCTAGTCTAGAACTTAGGGAACATATTTAGACAGTAATTACGAAAATATTGTTATAGTGAACAGACGACACAGTGTTATTGTGTGTGCACATTCTTGCTTGTTAGTTGCACGATTACGTAACGACTATAAGGCTTACATACTTAGAACGTATACATATACTGCTAATGAGATTTTAATGCAACATTTTGGTTTACTTGAAAAGACATTCCTTATTTGAATTAGTTTTTGTGAGATTAAAGATGTCTTAGTATTTGGTTTCTTTGACAGCTACACGATTATATCATGACGCTACTAATATGTGACACAATTTACATTGTTTACTTTTGTGCTGTATCTGCTTTATATCTGCTCAGTTTTTCTGGATTCTTCTGGAAAGTAAAACATGTTTTAGTAGTAACATTTGTGGTACAGCTACAATGAGACAGCTTTTTTTGTAGCACAACAATACGTTACAGTGTAGCACTTTCTTGATCACGGTAATGTACGTAATAACTACGATATCTATACGCATAGCATTTCACTTTTGTTTATGATGAGGTAAGTACATTGACTTCTGCAGAACTTAGATTTCAACGATAACTACGACACTTCCACAGAATTATCTTACAGCAAGACGCACATTTAGCGCTTAAGGACACGTATTTGAGTGATTAATTTTGTACTTAAAACATTTTTTTAAAGATTTTTGAATTACAATGATACAAAGGTTTTCCCTGATACATTTCATTCCATTGCTGTATCTGTAACACCTGAGGGTATAATTACATTAATCCTCAGGGGGTACAGGCCTACATTGTGTACTATGTGTCTGGCAAGCACAAGGAGCCCTAGTAAATATGGTATTTGCTTATACAACTTTACACATCGGTACCATATTTCTCTAGCACATAAATTACACAGCTATCTGATTATTTAACAGAGAAACAAACATTTTTTTTACTACGCCAGTGACACATGTTTACGCAATTCCACAGTTGGATAACTTCACACTTATGAAAATGTATTTTGTCTGTACTTTGTGAACTGTTCATATATTTTTTTGGAACCATTGTGATACTATGAGAGCTTTGAATGATGTGTTTGGTATGGGATCTTGATATTTAAAGTACCTTTGAGGTAGATGACACTATTTAAATGAGCAGAGAATTTTTTTTAGGTTTTGAAATTATTGCAGAAAGCTATGACGTTTTTGAGATTTGACTGAGGTGTTATGATGTTATTATTATGACGACGATGTGTATTATGCTGTTGAGGTATGTTTGTGATCAATAAGCTGATGCTATATGAGGAATCTGATTATGCTACATATTTATTATGATGAAATATTGAAGTGTCGACGCAAGATTGACGTGTCAACGAATATGTATATGTGTAATAAGGTAAGGAGTGATGAATAGCGGTTAGGGACTCTGATATGTGAAAACGGATGTTGGAAACAAAGAATCGTACTTTAAGAGTAATGAAATGTGTGTATATGTGTGAATGTTTCACAATGCCGACGAAAATGTTTTGGGCACTACAGATTTGTAACGCAAATTCTTGACCTGTGAAATTTTTTTTATATGAGCCTGTGTAGCGGAAACTGCTGTCGTAAATATTTCGGTAAGAAAGGTAAGTGACCTTGACGTAATGAGTTTTGGGCGCCCAGCTGAGAGATAGCCATTAAGTGGAGAAAAAAAGAGGCCATTATCATCGCTATTGACATTTCCTTGTCGAAAGCATTGCAAATATGACACGCTCAAACTTGAAAACATATAATTACACTGTGGATCTCTTAATTTATGATATTTACTAAAATGCCTAATGAAATGATGAGAAATATTTTACATCTATTGTCTTTCTGGTTGAGAGATTTTTTCGCCTTGCGAGACGCCATTTGCCAAGTGAATGAAGTTTCATATGTTGCTTTATATATATATATATATATTTGCCTATTTTGTTTAATATCTAGTTTCTAGCTCCACTGCAGCATTGGTTACAATAAAATTTAATAGATGTACTAATATAGATATTTTATGCCTACAGGTCTGGTAAATAACAACTTTATGATCTACTTAAAAAAAAACGAGGGAGCACAAAAAGACATTTACCCTCACAGGAATTGCATACATAATTTTTGTCAATGACTGGTAACTTTTTAGTAGTGTAAGTTAAGGGTATACATCACTCTAGTGTTAAGATGTGACATAGGTATTAGACATTCCCATCTTTACTGTAATATTATTTCTGCTTGAACTTTGTCATGTTTAGGTATAAGTTATTGCATTTGCTGCTGGTGTTTGCCAGGCATAGCTCTACTGAATTTTACATTGTATTAAGCTAGTTTTACTACTGATTTATTTTTCTTGTTGCTGCTCATTGCCTCACATTAGTTGTATTTGCTTTGCTAATTTCTATAATGCTGCTTGCTTTGCCAATTTGCATTTTTTGTCATTGCTGTTTCTGTTAATTGTTTTGTGCTGCTGCATTGCCTCGTCCCTTAGTTTATGCATCTGAGCTCAGTAGATTTAAGTTAGCTTAAGATGGGGTAGGCTATATAAGAGAACGAGTTGTGATGAACTGGAAGAAATGCATTGAGAAACTATAAGAAAATGGTTTGGCCAAAAAAGTATTTTGAAAGAGGATATGAACAAAAAAGTAGGGTTTAGAGACAACAAGTTTAGGTAGGATTTTCTTGGTAATAAATGATGAGGTAAGATAATGGAAAATAAATAATGAGGTAAGAAATATGTGAACATATAAATACAGAAAGCATGCTTGGATAGGATATTTTGGTGGAAACAAATGTTGAAATAAGACGAAAGATCTATGGAATGAAGTTTTGGGTTGGACTGCAGTACCAAATGTTACACTGAAAACAAACCCTGCCCTTTCCTCTTGTGTTATCCCACTATGTGTTTGTGTACCCTTGGGTATTTGTGTTCTTCCTGTCTTTATGTGTTTATCTGATGAGAGTTACATTGTAGAATTTTTCTGATAATATGTTATTTACTTTGTAAAGATGTTTAGACATTATTTATTCTGTTTTGTTTTAATGCTCATGTGTGAAGTTGATGTTTCAAAAGTTATTCTGATCTTTTATGTATTTACTTATGTCATAATTCCTGTAACACTGATGTATATGCTTATTTCTATTCTTTTGTAAAGTCCCTATTACTGCAAATGTTATCTGTATTGTTATGTTATTTAATGATGTATCTTGTACCTTTGTTATTGTATTCTCATGTTATAAAATTGTAATTGACACCAGTTCATCAAATTAAGTAACTTGTAAGCATTCATTTCACTGAACATATTTCTGTTGGTCATAGTATATGCACAATATGTGAAAAAAGAGGACTGTTAGTGTTTGGACGTGTGTTAATAATTCAGCAAGCGACTGATTAACAGCATTGCTGGATCTAAGGACAATTCCAAAAACTTTGTGAGTGGTTTGTGAGTAGTTTATGGACTTGCTATATTCTCTGCAAGACTCTTCGATGGTGATTGTGCACCTGCACAGTCGCAACAGATGGCTGCTGGCCGTCTCTACAAGGACTACAGTGGGTCTGCATCTTTGATGGCCCACCAATACCATTATTTCTACAAGGACTGCAGTGGGTCTGCACCTCTGGTGGCCCATCAATATCATACACTCTACCACTACTACAGTGGGTCTGCTCTGTGATGACCTACCTACCAATATTCTTCAACTTCGACTGACTCTGCTGTGGGTTTGCTCTGTTGTGGCTCATTAGCTGTCTGCATGTCAAGAGTCAGCACTGTCTTTCCGTTGGAAGGACAACACTACTTCTTCAAGACTGCATGGAAATCTACTACTTCCATGTGCATTCTCTTTTACTGCTCAAACCTTGAGAAAAAAAAACACTGCAATTTTACTGTGATGAATGATCAGGACTGTCTTTATGGACTGTAAGAAAATTTTAGCTTTTGACCAACATTGTATCAATAAGTGTGTGCATTTGATTTCTTTGTTATTGTTATTGTGAAAAATGTTTAATAAATATGTATTGGCCAGAGCCCAAAACAAATTGTAAAATTTTTTTGTGGGGAACATGGGGGCAATGTAAGTAGGCTGTTTAGGTTTTCTTATTGGTAACGCCACGTAGCGCTCTGTATGAAAATCACTGGCTGTGCTGTGTGCAGTCTGTGGCTAGTTTGCATTGTTGTCTGCCATTGTAGTGTTGGGCAGCTGGATGTGAACAGCACGTAGCGTTGCGCAGTTAGAGGTGAGCCGCCAGCAGTGGTGGATGTGGGGAAGTGAAATGGCTGATTTTTGAGAGTGGATGATCTGGACGTGTGTCCATCAGAGACAGTACTTTTGTAAGACTGGATGTCATGAACTGTTATATATATTATGACTTTTGAACACAATTAAGGTAAATACATTGTTTGTTCTCTATCAAAATCTTTCATTTGCTAACTATGCCTATCAGTAGTTAGTGCATTCAGTAGTTTGGATCTTTTATTTAGCTGGCAGTAGTGGCACTCGCTGTATTGCAGTAGTTCGAGTAACGAAGATTTTTGTGAGGTAAGTGATTTGTGAAAGGTATAGATAAGTTAATGTTAGTCAGGGCCATTCTTCTGTAGGGATTTTTGAAAGTCAGATTGTGTTGCGCTAAAAAATATTGTGTGTCAGTTTAAGCACAGTCATGTTTAATTTTTCTAAGTGGACATTTCAAAGTAACCGACATTTCCAGTTGCCTAAGCAGGAGGAAGTGTGTAATATTCATTCTTTGACCCTGTACTGTTGGATAGTGACACAAAGACGATCCTTCTGTTGGATATACAAATGGTCCCTAACCCAAGGGCTATCCAAAACAGTTGACCCTACCTCTCTAATCAAAAACAGAACCCGAGGTATGAGCAACGGTAAAGCCCGTTTTTATGCTCGGAGTTTTGGAACATATTCTACATTTATATCTACTTGGATACTCTGCAAATCACACTGAAATGTATAGCAAAGGCTTTATCGAATCACCTTCACAATAATTCTCTGCGATGTATGAGACAGGAAAATACCTTCAGACTTCAAGAAGAATATAATAATTCCAATCCCAAAGAAAGCAGGTGTTGACAGATGAGAAAATTACCGAACTATCAGTTTAGTAAGTAACAGCTGCAAAATACTAACGCGAATTCCTTACAGACTAATGGAAAAACTGGTATAAGCTGACCTCGGGGTAGATCAGTTTGGATTCCGTAGAAATATTGGAACATGTGAAGCAATACTGACCCTACGACTTATTTTAGAAGAAAGATTAAGGAAAGGCAAACATACGTTTCTACCATGTGTAGACTTAGAGAAAGCTTTTGACAATGTTGACTGGAATACTCTCTTTCAAATTTTAAAGGTGGCAGGGGTAAAATACAGGGAGCTAAAGGCTATTTACAATTTGTACAGAAATCAGGTGGCACTTATAAGAGTCGAGGGACATGAAAGGGAAGCAGTGGTTGGGAAGGGAGTGAGACAGGATTGTAGTCTCTCCCTCATGTTATTCCATCTGTATACTGAGCAAGCAGTAAAGGAAACAAAAGAAAAGTTCGGAGTAGGTAATAAAATCCATGGAGAAGATATAATAAATTTGAGGTTTGCCGATGACATTGTAATTCTGTCAGAGACAGCAAAGGACTTGGAAAAACAGTTGAACAGAATGGACTGTGTCTTGAAAGGAGGATATAAGATGAATGTCAACAAAAACAAAACGAGGATAGTGGAATGTAGTCGAATTAAGTGGGGTGATGCTGAGGGAATTAGATTAGGAAATGAGACACTGAAAGTAATAAAGGAGTTTTGCTATTTGAGGAGCAAAATAACTGATGATGGTCGAAGTAGAGAGGATATAAAATGTAGACTGACAATGGCAAGGAAAGCGTTTCTGAAGCAGAGAAATTTGTTAACATCGAGTATAGATTTAAGTGTCAGGAAGTCGTTTCGGAAAGTATTTGTATGGAGTGTAGCCATCTAAGGAAGTGAAATATGGACGATAAATAGTTTGGACAAGAAGAGAATAGAAGCTTTCGAAATGTGGTGCTACAGAAGAATGCTGAAGATTAGATGGGTAGATCACATAACTAATGAGGAGGTATTGAATAGAATTGGGGAGAGGAGGAGCATGTGGCACAGCTTGACTACAAGAAGGGATCGGTTGGTAGGACATGTTCTGAGACATCGAGGGATCAGCAATTTAGTATTGGAGAGCAGCGTGGAGGGTAAAAATCGTAGAGGGAGCCCAGGAGATGAATACACTAAGCAGATTCAGGAGGATGTAGGCTGCAGTACGTACTGGGAGATGAAGCAGCTTGCACAGGATAGAGTAGCATGAAGAGCTGCATCAAACCAGTCTCAGGACTGAAGACCACAACAATAACAACTCCACCCTGGAACAGCACATGGAAAAAACGAACACATATATCTTTCCGTGTGAGCTCTGTTTTCCCGTATTTTAATACGGTGATCGTTTCTCCCTATGTAGGTTGACATCAACAAAATATTTTCTCACTCATAGGAGAAAGTTGGTAATTGAAATTTAAAGATCCCGCCGCAACGAGAAACGCCTTCATTTTTATGATTTCCACCCAAATTCCTATATCATGTCCGTGACACTCTCTCCCCTATTTCTCGATAATACTAAACGAGCTGCCTTCTTTGATCTTATTCAATGTACTCCGTTAATCTTATCTGATAAGGATCCCATAGAAGTACTCCAAAAGAGGACGGTCATGCGTAGTATAGGCAGTCTAGTAGATTTGTCGCATCGCCTAAGTGTTCTGCCAATAAAATGCAGTCTATGGTTCATCTTTCCCACAACATTTTCTATGTGTTCTTTTCAATTTAAGTTGTCACATGTATACCCATTGTACGACGGGCAAAATAAGACAAATGTTTTCTGATTATAGCGGGTTGGGTTGATTTGGGGAAGGAGACCAGACAGCGTGGTCATCGGTCTCATCGGATTAGGGAAGGACGGGGAAGGAAGTCGGCCGTGCCCTTTGAAAGGAACCATCCCGGCATTTGCCTGGAGCGATTTAGGGAAATCACGGAAAATCTAAATCAGGATGGCCGGACGCGGAATTGAACCGTTTGATTATAGTGGTAATTCCTAGTTTCCGCTGTGTGTCTGACAATGTTGTGAGTTTAACTTGTCAAGCTGCACGGAACCGTTTGTTTCGAGACAGGGACGCGCGCGCTATTTGCGTCAGCCAGCGATGTTATTTAGTTTGGCTGGCCACAGAGCCTCGCTGCCTGTCAGCCCCTGAGCAGCGCCAGTGGAGCGACCGCGGCTGCCTCTCATCGCCGATGACAAGCTCCCGCTCCGCATTCATAGCATCGGCTGTCCCTCCCCAGTCCAGCCGAGGCCGGGCCAGACACACAGGCTGACAAATGGGCGCGTCGGACAGCCGTTCTGCGCCGCCACGCGGGGGGTCGCCTGCTGTGGCCGCGCAACGACCGCGTCAGCCGCAGACGTCCGCTGGAGGCAGCTAGCTCCCCACCCCAGCTGTACCACTGGAGCGGCCTCTCTGCTCGTAAACCGGGAAACATTTGCCCCTCGGCGAAGTTAGCTGCAGCCGGTGTCTGTTCGACTTCTGTAATTTGTCGGGACGCGTGACGTCGAAGGCATAACAGGGTGTTCAGAAATTCCCTTTACAAACTTCTAGACTTGTAAAGGGGAGTGAGTACATAATATTTTGAATAAGAACCCATCTCCAAAAATATCATCCAGCGATGCTACAGAGCGCCAAAGTTACAGGCGCCGCCGGCTGTAAAGGTATACTACTGGCCATTAAAATTGCTACACCAAGAACAAATGCAGATAATAAATGTCTTGCAGGACAAATATATTATACTAGAACTGACATGTGATTACATTTTCACGCAATTTGGGTGCATAGATCCTGAGAAATCAGTACCTAGGACAACCACCTCCGGCCGTAATAATGGCCTTGATACGCCTGGGCATTGAGTCAAACAGAGTTTGGATGGCGTGTACAGGTACAGCTGCCCATACCGCTTCAACACAATACCACAGTTCACCAAGAGTAGTGGCTGGCGTATTCTGACGTTTGCAGTTGGTGAGAGATCTGGAGAATGTGCTGGCCAGGGCATTTTCTGTATCCAGAAAGGCCTCTACAGCACCTGCAACATGCAGTCGTGCATTATCCTTCTGAAATGTAGGGTCTCGCAGGAATCGAATGAAGGGTAGAGCCACGGATCGTAACACATCTTAAATGTAACGTCCACTGTTCAAAGTGCCGTCAATGTGAACAAGAGGTGACCGAGACGTGTAACCAATGGCACCCCATACCATCATGCCAGGTCATACGCCAGTATGGCGATGACGAATAAACGCTTCCAATGTGCGTTTACCCCGAGGTCGCCAAACAAGGATGCGAACATCATGATGTTGTTACCAGGATTCATCCGAAAAAATTACGTTTTGCCATTCGTACACCCAGGTTTGTCGTTGAGTACACCATTGCAGGAGCTCCTGTCTGTGATGCAGCGTCAAAGGTAATGGCAGCCATGGTCTCCGAGCTGATAGTCCACGCTGCTGCAAACGTCGTCGAACTGGTCGTGCAGATGGGTGTTGTCTTGCAACGTCCCCATCTGTTGACTCAGGGATGGCTGCACGATCCGTTACAGCCATGCGGATAAGATGTCTGTCATCTCGACTGCTAGTGACACGAGGCCGTTGGGATCCAGCACGGCGTTCCGTATTACCCTCCTGAAGCAACCGATTTCATATTCTGCTAACAGTCATTGGATCTCGACCAACGCGAGCAGCAATGCGCGATACGGTAATCCGCAATAGCGATAGGCTACAATCCGACCTTTACTAAAGTCGGAAACGTGATGGTACGCAATTCTCCTCCTTACACGAGGCATCACAACAACGTTTCACTAGGCAACGCCGGTCAACTGCAGTTTGTGTACGTTGTAGGGATCGCCACCGGCGCCAACCTTGTGTGAATGCTCTGAAAAGCTAATCATTTGCATATCACAGCATCTTCTTCCTGTCAGTTATATTTCGCCTCTGTAGCACTTCATCTTCGTGCTGTAGCAATTTTAATGGCCAGTAGTGTATGTACGCATGCAGGGTGATTTCGTGATGTTAGCGAGGTGGTGTACAAGTTAGCACACTGGACTCGGAGGAAGGCGGCTCAAACCTGCGTCCAGCCATCCAGATTTAGGTTTTCCGTGATTTCCCTGAATCGCTCCAACTAAATGCTGGGATGTATCGTTTGTTAAAGGGTACGACCGATTTCCTAACCCATCCTTGACGTAATCCGATATTGTGCTCCGTCACTAATGACCTCGAAGTTGACGGGACGTTTACCCAACCTCTCTTTCTTTCTGCCTTCCGTGACGCTGTTACAAATTTTCTAGGATGATGGAGAAGGATAAATGTGTCAGTTTCAGGTAAGACAGGAATAAATTTCGGGGTACTTGTGTCTTCTTTTTCAATGCGTATACTTTTAACGGATCCCTTAAGCATCTTTGGCAGTAAATATGCATTAAACTGGTGGTATTCACTCACTGATTCATCTGTGAACCACCCCGAATTCTGCAGACAACTTACATACAAAGTACATACAGAGATGCTTATTTTGAGCGCTCATATGATTCCCACATTATGCATGTTGTTATTCCTGGTACTGAGAGAGAATTCTTATCTCATCATTATTATTAAATATTTCCAAAGCAAAAAATTTGTGGGGAGTATATTCCTGATGAATGATTCGCTCGTCATGTTGAACTGGAGCAGTTACATTACGTTTATTGGGTTCATGGATATCAATCTGAGAAACTTGTAATTCTCTGACATTATCACACTGTGTTCCAGACAGCATGATGTACTGATGGCTTTGTGAGTCAGTTTTATACTTCGCAGGTTTACTATTTTCTTTTATAATATGGACTTTAATAAGAACGGTAAGGTAGTGTTTATAAGAACACAGGAAAGAGTTGTGATCTTAATATCAATAGATTTATTCATTCTTAATATCACACGACAAAAAAGGTTAAAGAAACGTCACGCAAACTTTTTCATTTGACAAACGCTTTCACTAATATGGGGTCTATGGTGGACAAAGTGATCAGCTGGGGATCGACACACGACACTAACCAGAACACTAATCGATTTATCTGACTTCATACAGGTGAATCCGGGGTATGGCTCAAAAACTACACTACTATCAATGATCGGTACTCTACTATTCCAAAAAGAAAAATATGGTTCGAAAGAACAAGGTGCTGTGAATCATATATTGGAGCCCTACGCCGTAGCACCGAATACTTTACCCTTCTGCTGGTCAGGGCGGCATATCAGGATGCGGTCGGCGACTGAAGTCATGGACGGCAGCGACCTATTACTAATGGCGCGGGCCCGAAAAAATGCAAGTACGCGGTCTCGCGTTCGGATAATTCGGAACACAGGTATTTCCCTATGAGCCCCTGCAATCCTGGTGGATTCCAGTGTGCAGGTGGACCCGTTTGCTGGTCTGACAGACCAATTTCACTCTGTCCCACGACTATGTGTAACGGAATATGTCAAATGTTTAGACGGCCGACTCAGGACAAATAAGTATACCCACGCATCACTCGTTGTATGCATGATGCTAGAAGCAGTACCTCTGACGGTTCAGAAGGTGACTGGCATAGGCTTTAAGTGGCACACTAGCAAAGGACACAAGTGCAATCGTTTAGGTAGAGACCTCCAGTTCTTTATCAGCGAAGCGCCAGCACAAGAGTGGCATCTCTTTATTTCCACTTTCCTCGCCAGTTTGGTAGTCAAGCACATTTACATATTAGACTTCTCTTACTTTAGCACAAGCCAATCACGAGCTGAAGCGTGTCATTCGAAGCTGGGAGAACGCCCCTTGCTGTGCATATACCGATTTGACCAATCAGAGACTTTAAAGTTAATTGGGAGAAAAGGAAAAAAAGATTCAGCTTCGCCGCCTCTTTCCCATGCATTTACGCCGTGTCTTTTGCTAACAACATGACCAGGATGGAACCACAGCCTTCCATAAGAAGATCGTTATCTCCCCTTTTGCGTCCATTTCGAAGTTTCTAAAGAACGGCCGTAAACTCGCCGAATAGCCTAGTGCCTTCACAAATATGTTTCGTAACAGAGTCTGGACGTCTGGGCGCCAGTGACCTGTCCCACGGAAATTCGCAGGATTCTCACAGTTGTCTCGTCGGTTTCGTGCCTAACAAGGGCCCATCCTCTGCTTTATTGCCAGTCCTCGATGCGCTGCCCATTGCAGCAGTGACTTCTCGGCGCGAATCTGCCTACCTGCACCGCTATTCCTTCACTAGGGCATACAAGCACGAGCGTTAACTACTGCCCACCATTTCATCATGATGTATGAAGTTAGATCGTAATAAATATCATATTCCCTAAGAACATTAAGCGGCATGCCACCGAATCAGTTCCCTACAATCTCTCAGCTTCACGCCCATGCTCCTTCAAGTGGAGGTGCATAGCTATCTCTTGACTGTTAAAATCGACTAAATCGCCCTTGTGATGTACAATATTCAGCTCAACATGGTCTAATGTCTGGACAGTCACTGGAAGATAAATGGGGCTATGTGGGACCTAAACGATCTTACATCCTGGGCCTGCTTAGGTTGAAACCATAGATTCTATGAATCAGTCAGTAATTCAGATACGAATTCGTCAAATGATATACACATTGCTTGGTTTTATGCAATCATCAGGAGGAAGATGACACATAGGTGACTGCAGAGATATGTATCAAAGCCTTTATAGCCCTGAAAATTGTAGAATACATGGTTGGTCTCAGTAAAGTAACACCACACTCTTCTAATGGGAGTAATCGCCATATGAGTGGAAGTAGTACACAATACTCCTGGTTTTCTTAGCATATGCAACCCAATGAGTCCCCCACCGTCCTGGGACATCTAGGTACACAATGCTGCCTTCTTAACATTTTCACTTTGTCTTTAGGAGTGTATCCATCATAAACACTCCAGGTAATCTTGGATTGTGGAATTTGTTGAGAAATTTGAGCAGATCTGTATTTGTAAGTGGTATATCAGGTAGTACAGCTATGAGTTTATTTTTCCTCCTAAACAGTCGAAGTCCGTTTCTACGTGGCTTTAAATAAAGTTCTTACCCAATAGTAACAGATTCTGTAAGACTTTTTGCCTCCTGAAACTTCTGTTCTGCACTTTGTGCGTTCAACATGGTCTGCACTGTGGCTGCAGTGCCTCTGTCCAAAGACCGAAAAGTTGCCCATCTGGCTAATGTCAGAGTTAAAAATGGGGTTGCGAGGTGCCGGGGCTAGCAGTATATTTAACACTAAATTCTTCTAGAATATTCATATGTAAATGATGCTCTAAGCTCCCCCCTTTTCTAACTCCTACTTCTGCTGTTGCACATGGATTAAGATGAAACGTGAACTGACTGTAATAGACCCTGCAAGTGGAGTAGAAAAGAGTTTGGCACCTGCAATAATTTAATTTGATAGACATTAATTAAATAACGGAAAGTTTCAGTAATGTAGTGAGAAATGAAAGGGTTGCTCTACCGATTAACAGAATGAAAGTTCTGTCCAAAATAACAATTTGATTTATTATTACTAAACTCGAAATAATAAACAAAACATATGAAACATTTACAGTACATCAAATTGCCTCAAATTGGATACTCAATGTATGTGGAGCCAATTCCTTGCAACTCAAATCTTAAGAGAAATACACAGCCAACCCAACATTAATTGCTGCTACAGTAGTGAGAACTCAGACAATGAACATCCAAGACAGAACAAAGTTAGAAAAGACGAACAGGCGCGCTCTGCTGAGCTCTGATTATCGCCTAGCAAAAATGCCTGCTTTGCCGGTGCTGCGGACGTACATTACCAAGCTGTCTTCTTAGCTGCAAGAACACGATCTGGCGTACTGGAAGCGATGGCTGGTTGCTTCGACGTCCCGTCGTGGTGATGATAATGTCGCGAGTATAGCCCGAAACAAATTGTCCTGGTCTGGTTGTTCCAGACTAAAGACTTCCTGTCAATACAAATGCGCCTCTGAGGGAGACGAAGAAGGCTCGCCACACAATCACTGACGGTACAGTGACTGATTTTCACAAGGGAAGTCACACAGTAACTCTGATACAATCAACCTTAGCCAAAACTGCCCAAGACAGACAACATAGGCTGCTTGTACGCAGAACGCTCAATTGCCAACTGTACTCGGAAAGTTAAGTTGAAGTCGAAATTTCAGCAACGTCGTTAAACAGTTACAATCAAATAAAAGTATATTAGACAGCCAACGGAAGGCAGGCTGTCCAGAGCAGCGAGAGCTCAGTCTTGTAACCTACTCCGACCGAAAGGCGAGAGACGACTCCCCACAAGAGCACCCATACAAACCGAACACAGAACATTCCCGCCCCCACGTCAATGGCCATGGTTAACTGTTCCAATCAGCAACTCGAAAACCGGCGGAAAATTCCACTCTATTGCCAGAGCACTAACATTCCACCAATGGAGATTCTTGGCGCCAATTTCTGCGCCGATTTTGCTACGTCACGGAGCTATGCCCTGAGCAAGCCAATCACAGTTACGATTTTGCAGAAAGCGCGGGAATTTGCCCGCCACAACTGCCTGGGTACACAAGTCATTCCCACGCCTTGCTGGCAGCCTGCCAGAAAGTGTTTTTGCTAAGTTTCTGTGAAGTAACGGAACCTCTAGCCCAGCCGCTACTTCAGGCCCCTGCGAGCGTGTCTCCGCCGCTATTCTACAATGTCGGCGTCTGGAAAGCATTCACTCAACTCCCTCACACCCGTCGGCTTACCCTTTCAAGATCAGCAGAGCCTGCCTGTCACCGGACCACCCGGGTGACGAGAGACGCTGCGTGGGAAGTCCGCGTGTGAAGGAATAGCAACTTTTCACCGCATGCAATTAGAGAGCAAAATCGTAAGATAGAAATATGAGAGGGGGCTCATGCCACCTCTCAGGGTAATTCTGCTGATGCACTGTATATTGATACAACCCTATCTGTTTTAACCCGTTATCGTTTTCTTACTTCTTTCTACTTTTAACCACCAAATATAATGACTGGATGCAATTTTTAATCATCCTACGGGTTTCTTCTTCTTGTTCTTAAATGGGCGACGAGCAGCGATCATAAGCTATTTGAAATTTACCCCAGTACTAAATTTAAGTTTGGCAAGTATTGCTCTATCAACTGAAAAAGCCACAATACATTGCACTCTGCCGACAGTTCTTCTTCCATGTATTTGCTTGGCTTTATCAGCTAAAATTCGATCTGCAATGTGACATTCTAATACCTTTATTTCCAGTATATGCTTTCCAGTATATGCTGAATCATGTTCCTTACACTTCAGCTAGGAGATTACTATGCATCAGTTGCTCTTGCAGCTTTGTTCCAGGTCCAAAATAATTGTATCAAGGGATCTGTAATTCAACAGCTAAGCTGTCAAGAATACTGTTTTTATCTTGTATGGCGCACATAGTAATACACGCGTTATTATACTGAATGCTTGGAGGGTTTGTGCACATTATTATGCGCCAAATTTTTCGAGTCCACCCAGCTGGTTGAGAGGATCGAAATTCAAGGCATTTAATTAAAGTCTTGCTTCCTCAGTTTCTTATGAAATGCTCTATGAGAAACTCGTCAGGTTTAAAGCTTCTTCTGTGTAGAATTCTTCTATGTAGAAACAACCAGGAGTTTCTTCACCTTCACTGTTCTTTAAGATGTAAGTTATTGGGTTTGTTCGTTGCATTTTGCAAATTGTCAATATATTTGTGGACCAGCTGACAGGTGAGATTTCCTGTGGCGTGTGGTGACATTTGGACAAGGTGAAGCATTTGCAAAGGAGTGTCTTTTCTAAGCATTTTTGAAGCAAATTACACATTAAACTGTTTACACTTCTTTAATATTAAACTCTAAGTTAGTGTAGACAAACTATCAAACAACTAAGAGGCAGAGCTGAAATAGCATTCCAGCGAAAAATACAGGCTGTTTCATGTACATTTCTGTAACATAATAAATGAAAATTAATTTTTTGACTCATTGTCTTTGTTTTACTTGAATGACAGTTTAGTTCTTCTATATTTTCTGCTGAATTCTTGGATTGTAAGCTGATAGAACTCTTCCTCATTTTCAGTTAAATTTAGTTTCATCAGCTTCTGTTTTGTACACGGTATATACAGTTTCTAGAGTTCTTGTGGTCCTTGGGAGTTCCTGCATTCGCTGTTGCGAAGTTCGGAAAAACAATGTCCAGCACTTGCACTAGTTATGGGTATTGTTAACACAAGGTCATAGGATATAAAAGGTTTAGTGAATGCAGAGGATGATAAACTAGTACTGAGGAAGAGGAGAGTGATTAGAGTTTAATGTCCCATCAACAACAAGGTCATTAGAGATGGAGCAGAAGCTCGGATTTTGGAAGGATGGGGTAGGAAACTGGCCATGCTTTTTTCAAAGGAAACGTCCGAGCATTCGCCTGGAGCTATAGTATCCCCTTTTCTTATTAGAAATGACCATTCAGCGTTTGTATTAGGATGTGTTAATTGTGATAATTATGAGTATTGGGCGACAGTAGTCGACCTACGATTGCATACCTATTGTAAATATATTAGACTCCATGTGCACATGGAATACCCCATGAAAGTTGAGTCGGATTGTGTACATATATGAAGTGCGGTCGATACTGAATTGTGAAGAGAAAGAGTAACAAAAATGATAGTAATCATCACGAGATGGCTGGTGAGTCCCCAATTCAATGATATCATTTACTCATTTTATTCAACATGGAGTCAGGTGGTACTAATTCTGTAGGAAGTTGGATGCTGCGGACGTGCCTACAGCATGGTCGACGCTGTTTCACACATGATTACCAGAGCCATCCAGCTTCACTACTTGGACCCGCATTGCACATTGCGGAGTTCCCCCGACCATAAATCAGTCTCCATTTACAGGTTCTGCTGATGCACCTAGAGATTCTGTAGACCAATATAGACTGAATTAGAAACTAAATCTAATATTCAAGACAACAGGCAACATAATAAGAGATAATTCAGATTGATCTAGAAAAATCATGGAAAACCTACATCTGAATCGCCAGATGGGTATTTGAACCGTTGTCCTCCAGAATGTGACCCCAGTGTGCCAACCACTGTGTCACCTCGATCAGTCAAAACAGTACTGCTCAAGGAACGGAAGAAACTGCTGCGTTTCAATAGAAAGGTATTTCTCCATCAATTATGACACAGTTAATTCGCTTCTGAGTCGACCAAAATCAAAATATTGGCCATAGCTCCCTTTTAGCGAGTTAAAAGAGCCCTCAGGGAAATTTCTTTTATTTTTCTCTGCAATGTATAATAATCGAAGAAACTAGAGGTTTTCAACCTATGCAAGCCGAACCTCCAACTGCTGGTTTACGACGTCTTAAATTTTGTAGTATAGACGTCGATAGTAGGTTCTGGAGTCGTATTCTTCATAACGACATTGGGCCATTCACAGATTTCTCTACAACTGGGCCAAAGTGTATCAAATCCATTTCTTTTCTGGTGACTGTACTATTTAGTTTCTGCTATCTTATCCATACAGACGTTTACATCCAGGATTTTAGTTTGCAGAATGTCAAGAACAGTATAGGTCATCCCAAATATCTGCAGTACGAACTGAAACTAAAATGCTGAAAATATTAATGAAACGTCAAGCTTCGTGATAGGTATCACTGTACTATCCGACAGGATTGCCAAAAATGTTGTCCGACAGTTTTAAAAGATCGTAAATATGTCCTTTTATTGTTTCGACTAGCCTTACTTCATAGTTGCAGCGCGTGGAGCACAGTTTTGGATTTTATTTATTTATTTATTTATTTGACAGCCGTTTTCAGCGGAGCAGTTCCCTTTCTGGAATTAGAGAAAAAGTTTGCAAAACTAGTTACTCCCATAAAAAATGTGTTGCATTCCTTTGTAGAGGATACGGATTGGGAAAGCACTAGGTTTAACGTATGAGCAAGACAGTGTATGAAAATTGCGTCAGGATATTTGTCCTTTACTCTCATACAGATGACATTCAATTCTCCAGGTAACGCATCAGCACAGTCGTAGTTTTGAAACACATTTACAGTTTTCCAGTATAAGGCACACGTGATTTTCCAGAACAGATGGCTATGGTTTGTACTTATATCAACAAAACCAATAAATCTTTCTCGAACTTTACCCTAAGAGATACGTACCTCAGTAAAGTAAGGAGCTGAGAGGGCTTCGATATTTCGCTGATTTCATCCACAACGATTGCAGTTAAGGGTGCACTGCTTATCTCTTTCTTAATTTCTTTCAGCAGAATTATAGCAGCAGAATCTATTAGGTCATTGTCAATGTGACTGGACAGTTCATAGAATACTGTTGCCATGTGTAGATGGTGGCCCAACGTTTCATCGTATTTCCTTAGGATCAATTCTAATTCAACATATTTTCCCTGATTTGTGGAATGTTCATTTTCGTCATGAACCTGAAACGGAACTTCTTGCTTAGCGACGAAGATCTCTACATCGCTCAAACACTGGATTATTTTTCTGTTTTGTTTTACAGTCTCATTGTGTTTAAGGAAATGTAATTCTCGTTGCTGATCCAACTGGGAATCAATTCTTGTACCAAAAGCAGAAGAAAAAAATTTCAGCCCATAGACAGACACTCGAATAATTTTAATAGTATTTGTCATATTAAAATGGTTATTTACAAGACTACTGTGATATAAAAAAGTATTGTATACTTAAAACCCTGATACAAAGTAAGAGGGGGCCTGATGACCCTAATCAGATCAGGTTAAATAAATAAATAAAATATATGCGACTGTGCTTGCTCATGATGACTTGCAGCTTTTAGTAGATTATTCATGTCGTCAGGTCCTGAGGAATATCATACACTCTTTTCATTTGAAAAAAGAAAACGTGGGTCACAACATAATTTCGATGTCTTTTTGTATCTAGATAACCACTATACTTTATTGTAGTATTTGGTAGTGAAATGTCGAGCATACCCTTCTGTTATTGTTTTTGTATTAGGCGATGTAGGAGTGGATCTTCCACGTGCCAGTGTTTCTTTCTTCTCTTCAAATTACCGTTTTCCAAAAGCCTCTGCATGAAGACTATCCAATATGCATCCGCACTTCTTCATGCTCTCTCTGCTTGCAGCCATCACCTTCCTGTTTCCCAATGCCAATCATTTTCAGTTGCAGGCTGAGTCTTGAGCGCTCATTCTCTCACCACTTCTGAGCGCCTAAGACTAAATGGAAAGAAAGAACTTGCAAGTGAGACGTGAATTTCACGTTATATACACATTTATATTAACAGGTAGACTCATGTATTATATACTTACAGGAAATTAGGCAGTGTTCTTTGGTAATGAAAACACACATAAGTAAAAATTGTTCACACAGCTACCGATAACTGCAAATGTCGGAACGCTTTAGAAAACTTGTTCCCTAACTCGAATAGAACTGTGCCCATCTGAGGTGCTGCAGAACAACAAGGCAGCACTACTAATAATACAATAACCAAGTTCTTGAACTAAACTATCAGACTACAGCCGAAATGCTGTGTGTTTTACAAAGTGATTTTTGATGAATTGTTACTGCTGTTTGTTTATAATGCTAAGAACAGCTTCAAACACACTGCAACGATTATACCGTTAACCCTTAGTTAGTTGTATGGGCTACTAACGTAGCCTCCGTGAAGACTAATGACTACCTTCGCACTCTGGACGGGAACAGACATGTCTCAGACCTAGCAGCTTCCTGTAGCTGGGGGTGAAATTTAAGCAAGTGTAGGTCTGACCTTCAGTGAGCCAACTTGTGCTCATTGAAAATGAAATTGCTACAGTCATAATCCACAGATCTAATTTTGTTCCTCTTTGGAATGCATCTGCAGAAGGTTAAAGCACTCAATGGCACAACAGTATTGCATATAAAACTGTTCTAAAACAAATTTAAGTTTCCCTGGGTGATTAAATGACATAATTGTTTCTGAGTAAAATTTAAGGGAATGACTCATTCCCTTCATACCATGGAATAACTGCCACAGAAAATTTCTCAGTTGCTGTATTTTGAAATACACACCAAATTTTCTACATTAAATTTCTGCTTGCGTGGATCTAGCATTTTAATTTGATTGTATACTGTGTTTAGAAGTCATTATCATGAATATCACAATGTTTAATTTTGATAATGTGATGTCAAGAGCAGTTAAATTGTGCAATTATTTGTGGAAGAATATCAAGCCAGTGGTACGATCCCCAAAGATTAAACTGAATCCATATATAGTTTGTTATGGTTATTTTCAAATGTTCCACAATATTTGCTTTCATGTGGGAGAATGTCGAGTAGTGTTGTATTCTGTAGTGATCCATTATTATTCTGAAATACTTACTGACAGTTAGGGGCCATAGAAATACAAAATACAAATCCATAACCATTAGAATATATTGCAAACTTTTATTAATTCATGAACATTACTTCATATCTATGAGATATGCCTACAATTAATCATCCAAACCACATATAATAACACGCCTAGGTGTGACAGTTTTTTACACTGGTTTATGGAGCTCTCAGACTGCTATCTCCAAATATAGTCAATAATGCATTTTCATCGAAGCTTCAAAATGACTGATATGATTTCCCTGATGTGAGTGCTACTCCCTGTGGTGGACAATGCTGTGAGCCATAACTTTTCTATGGTTTTGTTAGGGTTGTATAGTATATTACTCCAGAGGTCGATTGTTCAGTATTTTAAGCTGAATGTCAATTCCTTCGATCCTACTATGTACAGGTTCTAATGTGTGCCTAATAATATTGCGTTTACTTAAACTTATGGCTTGACTTTTTCGGGTTCTTACATATTTTATTTTTATCTGTTATTACTTTTATGTTGTAATTTCATGTACTGACACTTTCCATGACCTTGGAAATTCGCTCCTCAATTTGATACTACGGAACTTGATGTGTAAATAAATAAATAATAAATTGGGAACGAGTGGTCCATTCTTCTTCTTCTTCTGGGTTTGAGTGTCATTGCTGAACCAGTCACGTACTACAAAGTCCTTGTGATGAGCTATTTTATCCACTGAGCCATAGTGATGACAACAGAATGTTACAGAAAGAAAGGAACACATATGGTCCTTACTGAAGTGATAGTTGGAATGTCATTTTAAAGAGTCATGTCCTCTGGACATACAGCACATTTTGTTTCCCTGATTTCGAAATGACGATTGTTTATTGTCACCATTACTTCAATTTTTTAAATTGTTACATCACAGTCTGTTAATTTTCCAACATTATATCCATGGTGGAGGGTATTTGATGCCTCATAACTCTGCCCCCATCATGATATCTTAGTGACTACACCATCAATCAAATTTAAGGATTGCAGAGAGATACTGTTTAGTGATGACCACTTTGCTACGATGGAGCACTGACTATTCTTCCTGTTAGTACCTGTTAGCGAATAAATGTCGAACAACCAGGTAAAATCGTTTTATTCATAACAAGAAACAAACCAATGCTTTCCATCATATTAAAGATATAATGAACTGTATTTTGCCGTACTGACAGCAGCTACAAATTGCAAATATTTGCCAAATTATACACTAAAATGTGCGCGATGACTATTACGAGGGATATGCTGTAATTCCAGTTACTACAATAGTGGTAGCACTATTAATAGGTGTCTGGATACTTTTGATCAGAATATAGGTTGCACATCGCTAAAAATGGGGCAAATCCGCTTGAATAACTGTCAGTCGGCAGGATGAGGAATGATGATTATGCCCCCACTGCAGGCAGAGAGTGAAGGCATGATCCATGATTGCTTAATCGTCTGACAACAACATCCATTAGTGGTGGCAGGAGGTGCACTGTCCGGCCAATGTGTATTTTGATGGAACGAGTTGCCTACAACAGTGGTCCCCAGCCTAAAAAATGGCTTCTGTTGGTGTTTTATCAGTGGAGCCAATTGGGATCGACTGGTATTTTGTTTTAGATAGATAAAACATGCCTTTCCTAATAGCAGCATGGGTGTGGGATATCAGTATAATTTAGTGATGTACATACCTGTCTCTAAAAACTCTCGTACTTGGATTGCTTAGCGGTATCTACAAGTACACTATACTCTTGTATTGGACTCCTCTAAGACATCCTGAAGGTGATATCATAGTGTGCTTTTTAACACACATAGCTACCAGGTTAGTATATATCTGACTGATGTTAAGTATTAGTTCCCAAGGCCATAGTAAGCTGTCAATTGTTTAAAAATGGTGACACTGTAGATATCAATGGAAGAAAATGGTCATACGTTGTAGAAATACCATTTAGATGCTGCAAATGGCAAAAAAAGAATTTGCATAATGGGCTAAGGCACATTTCAAGTGTGCATACAGGCAGAATGCAAATGAGGAGGGACAGGTGGGGGGAAAAATCCATACTATTGGGTAATAAATCGTTATAATTAGGTTATAAACGATTGAGAGAAAAGTGACAAAGCACTCATAGTGGTGATAAAAGTGATATATATTTAATTACACTATCTGGAGAATTAATTATGACAGATGACTAATTAATCAATAAATAATGGTGACAATAGTTACAGGTAATAAATAATTATAACTGAAATATTTTTACATAAGATAAAGATGCTAGGCCAAGTGGCTACTTCGGGAGAACAATGGACTCCTGCTCTCAGAGAGGGCTTTGACTTGCAACTTTGAAAGGGACAGTTACCTCAGGACATTGATCCCTACACTTCAACGTTCACCTTGCTGGTAAGGAGAACAATGCGCCGTTTGCTTTGAAACTGCCTTTGCCTCCCTACTCAAGTGATCTTCCAAGTCCTTTGGCATCTCCAACAGAATCACAAGTCACTGGCGAAACCTACTGTTTTTACGTCTTCTCCTTGAGCTTTACCTAACTTTCCTTATTTATCTCTACTTTCCGTTATTGCCTTCAATACACTGAGTGAAGAAGTTGGGAAGAAAGGCTACAACAACCCCGTCTCATTTCCTTCTTAACTACTGCCTACCTTTCATGCCCTTCGAATCTTATACCTGTATTCCCAATACTGTGCAACTTGTGGCCAATTTTAAGTGCCGTTTATTTTATCCCCGCTATCTTCAGTATTGCGAAGAGTGAATTGCAGTTAAATTTATCAAAAGCTTTCTATAAATCAACAAATAGAATAAATTTACGTTTGCTTTTCTCTTTCTATCGTATAGGACAAGGTTGTCAAACTAGTGAGCTGCAAGCTGCACGCAGCACTTAAACTGATTTGTGTGGCCTGTGCCACCAGTATAACGGTACGTAAATATCACGTCATCTTAAACGCGCAGACGCACAAGACCCGACCAGCAGTGAATATTTTGGTGGGCGATTCTCATATGTCAGTCTCAAAGAGTATAAGAGGAGCTTCCACTTGGGTGTTTTGCAGACACCTCTCTTCAGAATGCACTGTTGTCGGGTCCTTGGAACAATAGGGTTTCTTTTGAAATCCGAAGAGTGCACTGCTGTGGATTCAAGCACAAATACACACCTGGAAATTGAAATAAGAACACCGTGAATTCATTGTCCCAGGAAGGGGAAACTTTATTGACACATTCCTGGGGTCAGATACATCACATGATCACACTGACAGAACCACAGGCACATAGACACAGGCAACAGAGCATGCACAATGTCGGCACTAGTACAGTGTATATCCACCTTTCGCAGCAATGCAGGCTGCTATTCTCCCATGGAGACGATCGTAGAGATGCTGGATGTAGTCCTGTGGAACGGCTTGCCATGCCATTTCCACCTGGCGCCTCAGTTGAACCAGCGTTCGTGCTGGACGTGCAGACCGCGTGAGACGACGCTTCATCCAGTCCCAAACATGCTCAATGGGGGACAGATCCGGAGATCTTGCTGGCCAGGATAGTTGACTTACACCTTCTAGAGCACGTTGGGTGGCACGGGATACATGCGGACGTGCATTGTCCTGTTGGAACAGCAAGTTCCCTCGCCGGTCTAGGAATGGTAGAACGATGGGTTCGATGACGGTTTGGATGTACCGTGCACTATTCAGTGTCCCCTCGACGATCACCAGTGGTGTACGGCCAGTGTAGGAGATCGCTCCCCACACCATGATGCCGGGTGTTGGCCCTGTGTGCCTCGGTCGTATGCAGTCCTGATTGTGGCGCTCACCTGCATGGCGCCAAACACGCATACGACCATCATTGGCACCAAGGCAGAAGCGACTCTCATCGCTGATGACGACACGTCTCCATTCGTCCCTCCATTCACGCCTGTCGCGACACCACTGGAGGCGGGCTGCACGATGTTGGGGCGTGAGCGGAAGACGGCCTAACGGTGTGCGGGACCGTAGCCCAGCTTCATGGAGACGGTTGCGAGTGGTCCTCGCCGATACCCCAGGAGCAACAGTGTCCCTAATTTGCTGGGAAGTGGCGGTGCGGTCCCCTACGGCACTGCGTAGGATCCTACGGTCTTGGCGTGCATCCGTGCGTCGCTGCGGTCCGGTCCCAGGTCGACGGGCACGTGTACCTTCCGCCGACCACTGGCGACAACATCGATGTACTGTGGAGACCTCACGCCCCACGTGTTGAGCAATTCGGCGGTACGTCCACCCGGCCTCCCGCATGCCCACTATATGCCCTCGCTCAAAGTCCGTCAACTGCACATACGGTTCACGTCCACGCTGTCGCGGCGTGCTACCAGTGTTAAAGACTGCGATGGAGCTCCGTATGCCACGGCAAACTGGCTGACACTGACGGCGGCGGTGCACAAATGCTGCGCAGCTAGCGCCATTCGACGGCCAACACCGCGGTTCCTGGTGTGTCCGCTGTGCCGTGCGTGTGATCATTGCTTGTACAGCCCTCTCGCAGTGTCCGGAGCAAGTATGGTGGGTCTGACACACCGGTGTCAATGTGTTCTTTTTTCCATTTCCAGGAGTGTAGTTGACCGATTTCGGCCAAAGTCTTTGTCGGTGAAGTTTGTCATCGTAGCTGTGTTGCTTTGCTTCCTATAAGGTCTGTTCGACACATATCGATATGTGTTGGTAGTCTTTTGCCTAAAGACGTTGTGATCTTTCCCACTGATGCCAATAGCGGCGTTCAAACAGTTGTGGTTCTGAAGCCGTATGGTGCTCTGGTGTCAATTATTAATTAATAAAGTAATTAGCGGTGAGGCTATTTCTCACCCATCAGACCCCTATTCCTTACTTGTGCTTTTTGCTATACTAGCTGACAAAGCCCGGGTATCTATTTTGCCAACCGCCTATTAGAAAAGATAACAAAAAATTAAATGTGTCTGTAGAGAAAAAATTTCATTTCCATGCATTCTTGAAAACACTTTTGAAATTATGAAACAGTCATGCAAAGAAATACGCATAATGTATAAATGTATAAGTGCAGTATCCAAATTACGGTGCATGACCCCGGACAGTTCCTCTCCACTGGGCGCAGCTGCTGCGCGTGTTAACAACGCGATTTTGTAAACGTCTCTATCGCAATGCCTCCACATTGCTCTATAAACAGCTTTCAGTTTCGCCTACAACCGTAGGCTGTCAAAAGCGATGCCAAGTGTCAGGGATTTCTTGAAGTTGATTCGATTGTAGGAATGTCTTAGTAGTAAAGAAAAAATGTATTAAAACTTCATGCATGATGCGGTATATTTTTGCTTATCTCAGTACTTATGACGTCATATCTCCGGAACTATGTATGGTACCATGATAAGTGGATACTGCTGCCGAAATTTATTGCGAATGCAGTTAGCAGCACAAAAGTAATACGCTTAAACGTCATATATGATGCGGCAGTTTCTCATATCTCTCTTTGTTTATGGCTTTATATCTCCTGAACTACGGTAAATAGGTGGTTTTTAACAACACAGCCATTGTTGCCTGACAGTAATACATGTACCTTGTTTGGCTGAAATCGGCTCACTAGTTTAGGAGCAGTGAAACATGAATACAGACACAGACACACACACACACACACACACACACACACACACATAAATGTATCCATTTTTATAATACACAAGGTTTTGCATCATTCCAGTTCCCAGAACTCCTGAAGATAGACGTTGACTGTGGATATTGTATCACAGACACAGTCCCTTTGACTGTTCAGAGATGTCACTAAACCCGCCCAAAGATGCAAACAACAATGCTTGAGCAGTGCCTATTAGACGGAAGGGGTCCGAGAGCCGATCAGTTCCAGTAATTCCACCAGGAAGGAGGTACACATTTCGTGTTGCCTGTAGTTCAACCTGTGCGCAATAGGCTGCATGATGCGCAACTTCAACCTCGACGTCCATGGCGATGTCCATCTTTGCAACCACGACACCATGCAGCGCGGTACAGATGGACCCAGCGACATGCCGAACAGACCGCTCAGGACTGGCATCACGTTCTCTTCACCGATGAGTGTCACATACGCCTTCAACCAGACAAACGTCGGAGACGTGTTTGGAGGCAACCCGATCAGGCTGAACGCTTTAGACACACTGTCCAGCGAGTGCAGCAAGATGGAGGTTCCCTGTTGCTTTGGGGTGGCATTATGTGGGGCCGACGTACGCCGCTGGTGGTCATGGAAAACGCCGTAACGGCTGTACGGTATGTGAATACCATCCTCTGACCGATAGTGCAACCGTATTGGCAGCATATTGGCGAGGCATTTGTCTTCATGGACGGCAATTCGCGCCCCCATCGTGCACATCTTGTGAATGACTTCCTTCAGGATAATGACATTGCTCGACTAGAGTGGCCAGCATGTTTTCCAGACATGAACCCTATCGAACATGCCTGGGATAGATTGAAAAGGGTTGTTTATGGACGACGTGACCCACCAACAACTCTGAGGGATCTACGCCGAATCTCCCTTGAGGAGTGGGACAATCTGGACAAACAAGGCGTTGATGAACTTGTGGATAGTACGCTACGACGAAAACAGGCATGCATCAATGTAAGAGGACGTGCTACTGGATAATAGAGGTTCCGGTGTGTACAGCAATCTGGACCACCACCTCTGAAAGTCTCGTTGTACGGTGGTACAACATGCAATGTGTGGTTTTCATGAGCAATAATAAGGGCGGAAATGATGTTTATGTTGATCTATTCTATTTTTCTTTACAGGTTCCGGAACTCTCGGAACCGAGGAGATGCAAAACTTTTTTTGATGTGTTTATGTTTGCATTTTTCTAAATAAATGTACATTACTATTAAAAATGAATTTGAAATGTTTTGTTAGTTTCACAATGTTCAGACCTGCTTTTTTCTGCTGACTGCGTATTGCTATAGCACTGCGACAGCTATCTCCATTAGGTACAAACTGTCTCTTACTTTTGAAAACTGCAGACAAGCGAAGATATGTTAAAGGCTATAAGCACAACACACATTCATGTTAGGAAGTCACTGAAACTGAACTGTAATTTATTTCGGTATGTAGCTGTAACGATGTTGTTCCGTGGGATCTTGACGTACTTGTACTGACATACAGGAGTATTTCGGTCGTTCCTAAATGCCCAACACGTAGCAATAAAGCACGGCTTTTCGTTCTCGTATCACAAAAACAAACTTCCCTCAACAACGTTCCCATAAAATTTCGATTCAGAGTGGCGCTTCTTAAAATAAAGTGTGTCTTCCTTGTTTTATAAACAGTATGGACGTAGAAAAATACACAACGTCCAAAGGCTTATCTTAGCGCGCCGTAGTCGAGCTCCGCTGTCCATAAATTCTCTGCTTAGACTATGCTGCCGCTTGTCAGAGCGGGCAGGGGACCGCTAATAATGTAAGGCAATTGTTAACAACAAAATAACAAAATGGAAAACCAAAAGGCGATCTTTTCCAAGAGATGTTTAAGTTCAGGTGAACAATATTTTCATGTACTATCGCGAAATCTATTTGTGAAATTCAGCTAACTTCTTCGTAACAAGGTGATACCATGAAATTTCTTGTAGTTGACGTACAATAGCTAATGAATTCATAAAAAATATCATCTTTCACCGGAATAAAACTCTTCAAATATAACTATATCGACACTGTCATTATAACAATAAGGTCTGTTACCGTACTGTGAACATTAAGATGTCGTTGATACCGATACTACATAAAAGGACCTGTTGTCGAAACTGTTTATCTTCCAGGTGGCCGCTGTGGCCGAGCGGTTCTAGGCCTTCAGCCCGTAACCATGCGGCTGCTACGGTCGCAGGTTCGTATCCTGCCTCGGGCATGGATGTGAGTGTGTCCTTAGGTTAGTTAGGTTTATGTAGTTGTAAGTCTAGGGAACTGATGACCTCAGGAGTTAAGTCGCATACTGCTCAGAGCCAATTTGTTTATCTTCCGTTTAGGTATTGCAATACGGAGGAAATACAGATTAAAGCATGCCAGCATACTTGAAATATTGCAAATTACATATGATCTATGAGCTGTTCGCATCACACAATTGCTTGTAGTGATTACGTCAGAAGTGCGGAAAGAGGATATGTCTCTTTATCTAAGAAATGAACGTGAAACGCATTTCTGTACCAAAAATACTTCACTGCCATTTACTCGCAATTTATTGGCAACCCTTATCCCACCTTATCGGTGAAATATTCAGCCTCAGGCTGACAACAGAGAGCCCCTTGTAAAAAAATAAATCAATAAATAAATAAAAAAGAACTGGTGGGTCATTTTAATACTACAGGTAAGACAAGGAACTAAGTGCTACGTCTAGCAGCTAATGTTGAATTCATTCAGCTGTCTGAGATTATCTCGGGTGAGATAGTGGAACGAACTTCTCTCCAGTGGAGAAGGATTGCTACTAATATGCTATGTTGATCCTACTCATTTACCAGCGCTCTGTGAGTGGAAAAAAGACCTTATGAGAGTGCTCTACCAGCTGATAAAATGGATAGTGCTTGGTCTATTCCCGAAGGGCAGGATGAAATATCGACCCGGGGGAGCTACTTATTTTTAACACACGAAAGCCGCTAGAGGCATGAATACCCACGGCAGTGAGTGGAAGTGGAAGTGCAGATAGAAGTTTGAAGCAGCAATCCGTAAACCAGTTTACAGCAACTCGTTAGTGTAGTGGGGATATTATAATGTGGCTGTCGACCGCTAGTGTAAACAAACGAGTATGTTGACCGGCCGGGAGTTGGTTGTTGTTGTGAGGGGGGCAGGGGGGAGGGGGGAAGGAGCGGTGCGAGGCGACTAGCCCTGCCTCCCTCTTCTCGCGCAGGGCTGGTAGTCTACCTACACCCGTCTTTCGCGCACCTGCGAAAGCAGAGATGACACAGTAGTCATTGAGAATCGCCGATCTCTTCTGGTGTCATAGAATGGATCTCGATAACCATGATGGACCTCACTCGTTTCAAAATTAGAATAGAAAACAGCGCAAAGCAAAACAAAGCATTTTATAGTGCAACCGCGGAATTACTTGCTGAGGTTGGCAGTGCCGTAAATGTAGTATCTGAGGTCCGATCTCTACTAATGCCTTAGGCAAGCATAGATCAACACTCCCCCCCCCCCTTCCACATATACACAAAACTAAAACTGCTACATTATAGTGTCAGCATAAGAGGACGGTCACAGTCAAAACAAATAACACACAGGAACGTAGTTCAGGTGGCACAGAAATCGCTGCGCGTAGTGCAGTCCGCAGATATTTTGAGTCAGCAGCGTAATGGGCGCTGAGCAATAAAACCGAACTGGTATGTGCGCAACGGCGGTTTTTTAACGGCTGCATGACATCACTCAGGCTGTTTCCAGCGTTACGTTTGTCTTCTTCCTTTTTACATAGTAAAGTACAAGGAAAGAAACATAGCTTTATACACAGCAAGTGCACAATACACCTATTCGAAATATACAGAATGTTTGGCTGCTGTAGGGACACTGTAACAAACAAACAATCCCAATAAATAGAGCTCGGGAAAAGCAATGATTTCCCCGATACCATGTGTGGGCAAGTGCAGTCTTTCCCATGTTACGACACTATCCATATCTAAGGCACGTTTATTTCGAGACACCGCAAGCGAGATGTAAATTACAAAGTGTTACATCGCTCTCGTTAGACTTCATCAGTATTCTAGAAAATTAAGTACTGGTGAAAAGCGTTTGGACAACAACGATATCGATCTTGACTCACACTACCATGGCCCCCACGTCTCACGATTTGAATTCATTGGATTTTTTTTGTGTCGGGATATTCAAAAGGTTTCGTGAATTCCGTGGAGTCGATGAACTCCGAGAGCGTATTGTGGATGTTTGTCAGTGCAATCGGAATGTTCCTGGAATTTTTGAATGAATATGGGCATCGATGATGAAAGGCGCACAGGTCTGCCTTCATATGAACGGTCATGTAGAGCACTTGGTGTAATGTACATGTATTGGTCGTCAAGTGCATATCTGTAGTTTGGATCGCCAGGGACTATAAGTTCAGTCATATGCTCAGTCATAACACATCGTATCGGGATAGCCATTGGTTTCCGGACCTATGTTTATTGGGATTCTGTTCGTCTGTCATTGTCCTTTTCTTGCACCTTTGTTTTGTACCTATTATAGTCGAAAACCTTGTACATTTATGTATCGATAGCTAAAACTTTGAGTTGAAGACAGATTTAGCTGATAACATAAGTCAGAGTTTATTAACATAAGCGTTCTTCTAAAAAGCGGAGTGAAATGTTCATCGTAATTTACAAATGTTGGAACAGATATCTCATTCGTATTCAGTAGCACATTTTGAGCTTCAAACCATCTCTATCGTAGTGATGTCTTACTACAGAAACAGTAGGACCTTCCAAGTTAAGAATAACGAGGAAAACTAGAGAATGAAGAGAGGAGACGCAAGAATTCACTCGCAATCATCGTGAAGCTTTACCAAGAAATACGAGTTCGTCTGTTGGTTCGGCAACAAGGGCTTCGTTTTTCAGATAGGTACGTGGTTTATAGAGAAAGAAAAACACTATTATTCTACTTACGTATTTATCTTAAGGTGACAGGAGAAAATAACAGAGAACTACACTACTGGCCATTAAAATTGCTACACCAAGAAGAAATGCAGATGATAAATGGGTATTCATTAGACAAATATATTATACTAGAACTGACATGTGATTACATTTTCACGCAGTTTGGGTGCATAGATCCTCAGAAATCAGTACCCAGAACAACCACCTCTGGCCGTAATAACGGCCTTGATACGCCTGGACATTGAGTCAAACAGAGCTTGGATGGCGTGTACAGGTACAGCTGCCCATGCAGCTTCAACACGATACCACAGTTCATCAAGAGTAGTGACTGGCGTATTGTGACGAGCCAGTTGCTCGGCCACCATTGACCAGACGTTTTCAATTGGTGAGAGATCTGGAGAATGTTCTGGCCAGGGCAGCAGTCGAACATTTTCTGTATCCTGAAAGGCCCCTACAGAACCTGCAATATGCGGTCCTGCATTATCCTGCTGAAATGTAGGATTTCGCAGGGATCGAATGAAGGTTAGAGCCACGGGTCGTAACACATCTGAAATGTAACGTCCATTGTTCAAAGTGCCGTCAATGCGAACAAGAGGTGACCGAGACGTGTAACCAATGGCACACCATACCATCACGCCGGGTGATACGCCAGTATGGCGATGACGAATACACGCTTCCAATGTGCGTTCACCGCGATGTCGCCAAACACGGATGCGACCATCATGATGCTGTAAACAGAACCTGGATTCATCCGAAAAAATGACGTTTTGTCATTCGTGCACCCAGGTTCGTCGTTGAGTACATCATCGCAGGCGCTCCTGTCTGTAATGCAGCGGCAAGGGTAACCGTAGCTGTGGTCTCCGAGCTGATAGTCCATGCTGCTGCAAAATTGCTACACCACGAAGATGACGCGCTACAGACGCGAAATTTAACCGACGGGAAGAACATGCTGTGATATGCAAATGATTAGCTTTTCAGAGCATTCACACAAGGTTGGCGCCGTGGCGACACCTACAACGTGCTGACATGAGGAAAGTTTCCAACCGATTTCTCATACACAAACAGCAGTTGACCGGCGTTGCCTGGTGAAACGTTGTTGTGATGCCTCGTGTAAGGAGGAGAAATGCGTAACATTACGTTTCCGACTTTGATAAAGGTCGGATTGTAGCCAGTCGAGATTGCGGATTATCGTATCGCGACATTGCTGCTCGCGTTGGTCGAGATCCAATGACTGTTAGCAGAATATGGAATCGGTAGGTTCAGGAGGGTAATACGGAACGCCGTGCTGGATCCCAACGGCCTCGTATCACTAGCAGTCGAGGTGACAGGCATCTTATCCGCGTGGCTGTAACGGATCCTGCAGCCACGCCTCGATCCCTGGGTCAACAGATGGGGACGTTTGCAAGACAACAACCATCTGCACGAACAGTTCGACGACGTTTGCAGCAGCATGCACTATCAGCTCGGAGACCATGGCTGCGGTTACCCTTGACGCTGCATCACAGACAAGAGCGCCTGCGATGGTGTATTCAACGACGAACCTGGGTGCACAAATGGCAAAACGTCATTTTTTCGGATGAATCCAGGTTCTGTTTACAGCATCACGATGGTCGCATCCGTGTTTGGCGACATCGCGTTGAACGCACATTGGAAGGGTGTATTCTTCATCACAATACTGGCGTATCACCCGACGTGATGGTATGGGGTGCCGTGGGTTACACGTCTCGGCCACCTCTTGTTCGCATTGACGGCACTTTGAACAGTGGACGTTACATTTCAGATGTGTTACGACCCGTGGCTCTACCCTTCATTCGATCCCTGCGAAACCCTACATTTCAGCAGGATAATGCACGACCGCATGTTGCAGGTCCTGTACGGGCCTTTCTGGATACAGAAAATGTTCGACTGCTGCCCTGGCCAGCACATTCTCCAGATCTCTCACAAACTGAAAACGTCTGGTCAATGGTGGCCGAGCACCTGGCTCGTCACAACACGCCAGTCACTACTCTTGATGAACTGTAGTATCGTGTTGAAGCTGCATGGGCAGCTGTACCTGTACACGCCATCCAAGCTCTGTTTGACTCAATGCCCAGTCGTATCAAGTCCGTTATTACGACCAGAGGTGGTTGTTTTGGGTACTGATTTCTGAGGATCTATGCACCCAAATTGCGTGAAAATGTAATCACATGTCAGTTCCAGTATAATATATTTGTCCAGTGAATACCCGTTTATCATCTGCATTTCTTCTTGGTGTAGCAATTGTAATGGCCAGTAGTGTATATCTCAGTCACTGGGGTTCTGATAATGAAATTTATGAATGAATTGTTTATTATTCTTGACTATACGTTCAGCAGTGACGGTGTTCTCCTTACTGATATTGCTGGAACGTTACTAAGAATCGGTGTCAATGCGTGTTTGTTGGACGAATGAGGCGCATTACCTTACTGACCTGTATGTCAGTTATTTTAGTGTGAGCACTGTTTAACCAAGTAGAACAGTACTATTCTGCTATTCTGCGAGTTAGTATGAGAGAGCTAAAGCTAATGATCTGAGAACTGTTGCAACTGCACCCCAGGCATTTCCTGTTAACATCTGGAGTAGGTCAATATTGTTCCGTGTTTTAATTTTAGTTGCCACACTCCGGAGATGGATTTTGTAGACTACAGACATGTTTAGTGTCACATTTTAGTATTTTGGAATTTTGCAAAGTGTTTGTTTAGATAACATCGAGCTGTCTTAAACGTACTTCGGGACAGACTACGGAGAAAAGATAACCGAAGAGGTCCTTCTCAGGACCCTTACGTTCGTAAGATTGGATATTCAGTACCATCTGAACATAGAAGGGATAAGCGGAGCAAACAGCACATTAGCTACACAGTAGATAAAGACCGCCGCAGTGACTTCAACATCCAGAGCCACTTGTTACGAGAGGAGAGGCTAGACAACAGATTACACCATACACCCGCAACCAGACAAGCTCTGAGTCACTGCGGTCGAGCGCTGTCTAGACGGTTGCAATACTCTGTCACGGATATGACACTTCACATTATGCTGTTTCACACATGTACTACAAAGTGCTGATAATTTGCATCAGTATTCTGAATCGCACGGAGCGAAGCGTGAGCGAATTACTTTTTTTTTAAAAGGCAAGAACGTTAACTTGCGTTGGTAGATCAACACCCCACAAGGTACCGCTCCCCCCCCCCCCCTCCCCACGTAGGGCCACCCCCACCCCCACCCTCCCGGTTTCACTCGCTATTCCGCGATTTCTTAAAGACTCGAGCACCCATGTACAAGACAGCTTCAACCGTGAAACAGTGGATGAGTATCGTCTGGGTACTTTGCACTCTCTTTTAAAAAAAGCTACGTCTTCACGCATTTGAATGTTTATAACGTCATATCACCTGTACCATATGTCTTATAATGACAGAATTGGGCAAATACATTATGTGAAGGGGACGACCTGATAGACGACGTGATACAAGAAGACATGGGAGTCGACACGGAGGAGAGGTAGGGGATCCAGTATTAGAATCAGAATTTAAAAGAGCTTGTAAGTAGGCTGTTTAGGTTCTTATATTGGTAACGCCACGGCCATGTAGCGCTCTGTATGAAAATCACTGGCTGTGCTGCGTGCAGTCTGTGCATTGTTGTTAGCTATTGTAGTGTTGGGCAGTTGGCTGTTAACAGCTTGTAGCATTGCGCAGTTGGAGGTGAGCCGCCAGCAGTGGTGGATGTGGGGAGAGAGATGGTGGAGTTTTGAGAGCGGATGATCTGGACGTGTGTTCATCAGAGACAGTAAATTTGTTAAGACTGGATGTCATGAACTGCTATATATATTATGACTTTTGAACACTATTAAGGTAAATACATTGTTTGTTCTCTATCAAAATCTTTCATTTGCTAACTATGCCTATCAGTAGTTACTGCCTTCAGTAGTTTGAATCTTTTATTTAGCTGGCAGTAGTGGCGCTCGCTGTATTGCTGTAGTTCGAGTAACGAAGATTTTTGTGAGGTAAGTGATTTGTGAAAGGTATAGTTTAATGTTAGTCAGGGCCATTCTTTTGTAGGGATTATTAAAAGTCAGATTGCGTTGCGCTAAAAAATATTGTGTGTCAGTTTAGTGCTGATCAGAATAAGTAAAGAGAGTAATGTCTGAGAACGGTCAGTTTTGCTCAACTGTTTGAAAAGCAAATAACGTAAGAGGTTTATCAGCACAGTAATTCATTAATTTTTCTAAGGGGACGTTGCAAGCTTTGGAAGACTTAATCTCAAATAAGGGAGAACGGATAGATAATATACCATCGAATTGTCTGAACTCATTGAGAGAAGTGAAAATAGAGCGACTATTCACGCTGGTGTGTAGAATGTATGGGACTGGCGATATACGACCTGAGTTTCGGAAAAAACATGATCCACACAATTCCCAAGATTGCAAGAGCCGACACGTGCCAGAATTATCGAACACTTTGCTTAAAATTTCTTCTATCCAACTGCTGACACGAATAATACACAAAAGAATGGAAAAGAAAACTGCGGATTAGTTACATGACGATCAGTTTGGCTTTAGGGAAGGTAAAGGCACCAGTGAGGCAGTTCTGACGTTGTCGTTAATAATGGAAACAAGACTGGAGATAAATCAAGACACGTCCACAGGATTTACGATCTGGTAAAAGCGTTAGAAAGTGTCAAATGGTGCAAATGTTCAATATTGTGAGAAAAATAGGAGTAAGCTAAAGGGAAAGACGGATAATATACAGCATCTACAAGAACCAAGAGGGAACAATAAGACTGGAAGACCAAGAACGAAGTGCTCGGATTAAAAGGGGTGTAAGACAGGGATGTAAGCTTTCGCTCTCCTGTTCAATCAGAACCGCGAAAAAGCAATGATAGCTATAAGAGAAAGGTTTGGGAGTGGAATTAAAACTCAAGGTGAAACGACATTAATGATGCGATTCGTTGATGACATTTCTATCCTCAGTAAACGTGAAGAAGGATTACTGGATGTGTTGTAATCAAGACATTAATAAAAATGGCAAAGGTAATGTTAATCGGAACACAGGGAGGGGTTGTGATCCAAATAACAATAGATTTATTCATTCTTAACATCACAAGACAAAAAAATGGCTAAAGAAACGTGACACAAACATTTTTATTTGACAAACGCTTTGACCAATATTGGGTCTATGGTGGACAAAGTGATCAGTTGGAGATCGACATGCGCACTAACCAGAACACTAATCGCCTTATCTGACTTCATACACGTGAATCCTGGGTATGGCACAAAAACTACTCCACAATCAGGCATCTTATACTCTACTATTCCAAAAAGAAAAATATGGTTGGAAAGAACAGGATGATGAGAAACATATATTGGAGCCTTAGCAGCGAATACTTTAACCTTCTACCGGTCAGGGCGGCACACCACGATGCGTTCGGTGACCGAAGTCATGGACGGCAGCAGTCTGTTATTAACGGCGCGCGCCCGAAAAATGCAAGTACGCAGTCTCGAGTGCCGAGCGATTCTAGGCGCTACAGTCTGGAACAGCGTGACCACTACGGTCGCAGGTTTGAATCCTACCTCGAACATGGATGTGTGTGATGTCCTTAGGTTACTTAGGTTTAAGTAGTTCTAAGTTCTAGAGGACTGATGACCTCAGAAGTTAAGTCCCATAGTGCTCAGAGCCATTTGAACCTATGAGCCTCTGATACCCTGGTGGATTGAAGTTTGCAGGCAGACCCATTTCCTAGTCTTCCAAACCAATTTCACTCTGTCCCAAGACTATGCGTGACGGAATATGTCAAATGCTTAGACAGCCAACTCAAGACAAATAAGTACACCAACGCATCACTCATTAGGTGCATAATGCTGGAAGCAGTACCTCTGACGGTTCAGAAGGTGACTGGTACAGGCTCTAAGTGACACACTAGCGAAGGACACAAGTCTCACCATTTAGGTAGAGACCTTCAGTTCTTCACTTGTGAAGCGCCAGTGCAAGAGTGACTACTTCCCTTTCCCTCCACTTTCCTGGCCAGCTCGGTGGCAAAAGCCCATTTACATCTTAGACTGCTCCCACTTTAGCACAAGCCAGTCACGAGCTGCCGGCCGAAGTGGCCGTGCGGTTAAAGGCGCTGCAGTCTGGAGCCGCAAGGCCGCTACGGTCGCAGGTTCGAATCCTGCCTCGGGCATGGATGTTTGTGATGTCCTTAGGTTAGTTAGGTTTAACTAGTTCTAAGTTCTAGGGGACTAATGACCTCAGCAGTTGAGTCCCATAGTGCTCAGAGCCATTTGAACCAGTCACGAGCTGGAGCGCCGCATTCGAAGATGGGAGACTGCCCCTTGCTCTGCATACCCAGATTTGACCAATCACAGACTTTAAAGTTAATTGGGAGAAAAGAAAAAAAAGATTCAGCTTCGCAACCTCTTTCCCATACGTTTACGCCATGCCTTTTCCTAACATCATGCCCAGAATTGAACCACAGCCCTCCATAAAAAGATCGTTATCTCCCCTGTAGCGTCCATTTCGAAGTTTACAAAGAATGGCCATAAACTCGCTAAAAGCCTCGTGCCTTCACAAATATGTTTTGTAGCAGAGTCTGGACATCTGCGCGCCAGTGACCTGTCCCATGGACATTCGCAGAAAGCTCATTATCGCCTCATCGACTTCCTGCCTACCAAGGGCTCATCCTCTGCTGCATTACCGGTCTTCAATGTGCTGCCCATTGTAGCGGCGTCTCCTCGGCGCTAGTCAGCCTACTTGGGAGCGGCCCCCAACCGACCAGTGCCATCCTATGTTTCTGCAAAATGAGACTGCGGAACTGGGCAGTCCGCAAATGTTTTCACCCAGGTTCCGCAGAAGAAAACGCTCCCCTTGGCCCTCAGTCATCGTACACTTTTACTGCAGTCGTTTAAGACGGCACCCTATTCCTTTGAAAGCAGGTAAAGCTTACTGCTATTCCTTCACTACAGCACACAAGTAAGAGCATTAATTACTGCAGACCATTTCATCATGATGTATGAAGTCAGATCGTAATAAAGATCATCTTCCCTTAGAACATTAAGTGACATGATACCAAATCAGAAGTGAGAATGCCGTGCAATCTCTCGTGGGAAGTAGCAGAAATGAGAACAGCGAGAAACTTAATATCAAAATCGGTGGTCATGAAGTAGATGAAGTTAAGAAATTCTGCTACCTAGGCAGCAAAATGACCCATGACGAATGAAGCAAGGAGTATGTAAAAAGCAGACTATCACCGGCAAAAAGGTCATTCGAAGGCCAAGATAAATCTACTAGTATCAAATATAGACCATAATATGAGGAAGAAATTTCTGAGAATGGACTGTGGGAAAACCAGAACGGAGGAAAATAGAAGAATTCGAGATAAGGTGCTACAGTAGACTATTGAAAGTTAGGTGGACTGATAAATAAGGAATGTGTAGGTTCTCCAGACAATCGACACGGAAGGAAATGTATGGAAAACGCTGACAAGAATGAGGGACGGTATGATGGGACAGGTGCTAAGAAATCGGGGGATAACTCCCATGATACTAGAGAGAGGTGTAAAGGGTAAAAACTGTAGGGGAAGACAGAGACTGGAATACATCCAACAAATAATTGAGAGAGTAGGTTGCAATTGCTACTCTGAGATGAAAAGTTTGGCATATGAGAGGAATACAAGATGGGCGCATCGACAAATCAGAAGACTAATGACTGAAAAAAGATGGATTCTGTCTGCTAAATTTGTTGCGAGTAGAGCTAGCAGTAAAGAATAAATAAATTAAAATGTTATGCTTGATGCTGAAATTTTACTACATGGACAACAAAAACCTAGTAATCAATAAACTTTTGTCCTTCAATTATTTTTTGCGGGGGAGGGGGGGAGGGGGCATTCAACGAGAAAAAGTTTCTTGGAAATGGTTTGAAGTTATGCGTAATGTTTGCTGAAACTTGATAAGTGTTTTCATTGTCAAACAATGGATGAATACACTCTGGGTCATTTGCGTGTCATGTGTTAAGCTGCCTCAAGACACGTACACGATTCCTAACTTAAATACTTTACTTATTATGTTAAACACTTAACTTAAGGTTATATCTCTTGGTGAGTAGATTATGACATCATTTTAATCCTTTATTTGGTAATGTTTCTCTCAAGCAACATGTTCTTTCTTATTGTCTTGTGTACAGCCTTCACGAACACGGGCTACTTCTTGTCAGTGTTTCTGTGTGTTAGCACTCCATGAACATGACTCATCATGTTGTTGCTCTAATTGTAGGCAAGAGAGGCGCGCAGAAATCGTTTGTTTGAGTGCATGTAACATTTAGCTGTGACTAAGCTTTGTAGTGGTCTAAATTCTTATATGGTTTACGTGGTAGAACTTTGAAAAGGTAAGTGTATCTGCAATTCGTTTGTAGAAAAATGTCTGCCATTGTAATATGAAGGGTTATTTGTGGTTTAAGGGCAAATCTGAAGAACAGAGAAAAGACAAAATACACTCATTGCTTTGGAGCAACTTTGGCAATAACAGTAATTGAAAAATAGCATCACAGCTAATAAATACGTTTGTTTGCAGCTAAAATGAAGATGTATCCAGTGAGTTTTTATGGAAAAACGAAGTGTAAAGCTACTATATTTCTTCCTTTGGACCCTTTGCTTTCTGATTGCGATAGTTGAAGCTCGGAACTAGATATTCTAGCGGATAGTTCTAATGAAAATCCGGATTTCCAGCCTCAAATTACACAAAATAATCAGTTGGTAATTATAGCAGAAACTGATTCTGAAGATGATGAAGTAACAACAGACGAAGTAGTACCATATCACCAATGTGACATAAGTAGCACACAGGGACCCCTCCACCTTCACCAAAAATAGAGTTCCCCAGAAAGTCATTTCAAATGGCTGAAGCAAGACCTTAAGTGTGTGTATTCAGATCTGTCTCATGAATAACGTGAATCGTGCAGTGAAACCCATTTACAATATTTCAGAAAACTGTTTATCTCTGAGATAATAAAAATGATTGTTGATCAGACAAACCTATATTCTGTGCAGCAGACATCGTCATCACTGAATACAAATGTAACTGAAATGGAGCAGTTCATTGGCATGCTAATTTACATGGGTATAATAAATTTGCCTTCATATACCGATTACTGTGCTCAGTCTACCAACACAGAAAAAATCTCCAGTTTTATGAGTTTAAAAATATTTCAGGAACTCCGAGGTTATCTTCACTTCTCGGATAGTGAGAATTCTGCCAGTTCTATCGGCAAGTTGGTGAAAATTAGACCTGTTCTGGACGCTGTAGTAAGCAAGTGTCGAAACCTTGATGCAGAAAATGAATGGTCAGTCGGTGAAATTATGGTTCTGTATAAAGGTACCAGGGCTGACGATCTATGTCAGTATATTCAGAACAAACCCCACAAATGTGGCATAGAGATTTTTGTACGCGCAGGAGTGTCTGGAATTGAATACCATTATATTTTATATACTGAAACATCCCCTTTGAACAACTATACATGACTGTGCTTAAACTGACACAATATTTTTGGCGCAACGCAATCTGACTTTCAAAAATCCCTACAAAAGAATGGTTCTGACTAACATTAAACTATACCTTTCACAAATCACTTACCTCACAAAAATCTTCGTTACTCGAACTACTGCAATACAGCGAGCGCCACTACTGCCAGCTAAATAAAAGATTCAAACTACTGAAGGCACTAACTACTGATAGGCATAGTGAGCAAATGAAAGATTTTGATAGAGAACAAACAATGTATTTACCTTCATATTGTTCAAAAGTCATATTATATATATCAGTTCATGACATCCAGTTTTACAAATTTACTCTTTCTTAATGAGACACGTCCAGATCGTCCGCTCTCAAAATTCCGCCATCTCTCTCCCCACGTCCACCACTGCTGGCGGCTCACCTCCAACTGCACAACGCTACGCGCTGTTAACATCCAGCTGCCCAACACTACAATGGCAGACAACAATGCAAACTAGCCACAGACTGCACACAGCACAGCCAGTGCTTTTCATACAGAGCGCTAGGTGGCGGTGGCGATATCAATATAAGAACCTAAACAGCCTACTTACATAGCCCCCATGCTCCCCACAAAAGATTTTACAAACTGTTTTTGGCACTGGCCAATACATATTTGTTAAAATTTTTTCACAACTACAGTAACAAAGAAATCAAATGCATACACTTATTGATACAATTTTGGTCAAAAGCTAAAATTTTCTTACAGTCCATAAAGACAGTCCTGATAGTTCATCACAGTAAAATGGCAGTGTTTTTCTCAATGTCTGAGCAGTAAAAGAAAATGCACATGGAAGTAGTGGATTTCCATGCAGTCTTGAAGAAGTAGTGTTCTCCTTCCAACGGAAAGACAGTGCTGACTCTTGACATGCAGACAGGTAATGGGCCACAACAGAGCAAACCCACAGCACAGTGAGTCAAAGTTTTGAAGAATATTGGTAAGTAGGTCATCACAGAGCAGACCCACTGTAGTCCTGGTAGAGATTATGGTATTGGTGTGCCATCAGAGGTGCAGATCCACTGCAGTCCTTGTAGAAATTATGGTATTGGTGGGCCATCAAATGTGCAGACCCACTGTAATCCTTGTAGAGACGGCCAGCAGCCATCTGTTGCGACTGTGCAGGTGCACAATCACCATCGAAGAGTCTTGCAGAGAATATAGCAAGTCCATAAACCACCACTTGTGCACGCACAATTTTTTTTGGAATTGTCCTTACAACCAGCAATGCTGTTAACGAGTCCCTTGCTGAATTATTAACACACGTGCAAGCAGTAACAGTCCCAACTTCTCACATACTGTGCGTTACTATGACCAACAGAAACGTGTGCAGTGAAATGTAACTTCATTTGAAGAACTGGTGTCTATACAATTATAAATTTACAACATAAGAATACAATTACAAAGGTACAAAATACATAATAGTACAGATAACATTTGTAGTAATACAGGCTTTACAAAAGAACAGAAATAGACATATACATCAGTGTTACAGAAATTATGACATAAGTAAATATATAAAATAATGAGAATAGTTGTTGTAACATTAATTTCACATAAGAGCATTGAAACAGAACTGAATTAATAATGTCTAAACATCTTTACAAAGTAAATAACATATTATTAATGCAAATTATATTTGAGGATAACAGTATTCCTCATCACAGTGAATGTAGCTTAGTACTAGAAAAATTCTACAACAGAAATCTTAGTAGCTAAACACATAAAGACAGGAAAAACACAAATACACAAGAGTACACAAACACATAGCAGAATAACACAGGAGGAAAGAACAGGGTTTGTTTTCACTGTTACATTTGGTACTGCAGTCCAACCGCAAACTTAATTCCATAGATCTTTCGTCTTATTTCAACATTTGTTTCCACTAAAAAAATCCTATCCAAGCATGCATTCTGTATTAATATGTTCACATATTTCTTACCACATTATTTATTTTCAATTATCTTACCTCATCATTTATTTCCAAGAAAATCCTACCTATATCTGCTTTCTGTACTTTTTTCGTATAACTTCTCAATGCATTTCTTCCAATTCATCGCAACTCATTCGGTTATATAGTCTACCCCCTCTTAAGCTAACTTAAATCTACTGAGCTCAGATGCTAAAATAAGGGACAGGGACGAGGCAATGCAGCAACACAAAACAATTAATACAAACAGCAATGAAAAAAATGGAAATTGTCAAAGCAAGCAACAGCAAATCTAAGTTAGCAGAGCAAATGCAACATTACAACTAATATGAGCCAATGTGCAGCAACAAGAAAAATAAATCAGTAGTAAAACTGGCTTAGCAGAGTAATACATTCAGTAGCACTATGCATGGCAAGCAGCAGCAGCAAATGCTAGAACTAATACCTAAACATGGCAAAGCTCAAGCAGAGAAAATATTACACTAAAGACAACAATGGAGATAAGGGAAATGTCTATTCACATCTTAATGTCTATGTAATCAAAGTGGTGCACCACAACTTATTCTACGAAAATATTACCAACTAGGTGAAAAAAATTATCTACGCAAGTCCTGTGAAGGGAAATGTCTTTTTGTGCTCCTTCGTTTTTTTTTAAGTAGATCACAAAGTTATTATTTACTGGATCTGTAGGCATAAAATATCTATATTAGTACATCTATAAAATTTTATTTTAACCAATGCTGCAGTGCAGCTAGAAACTAGATATTAAACAAAATGAGCAAACTCTCAACTAGAAAGACAATAGATGTAAAATGTTTCTCATCATTTCATTAGGCATTTTAGTAAATATCATAAATTAAGAGCTCCACAGTGTAATCATATGTTTTCAAGTTTGAGCGTGTCATATTTGCGATGCTTTCTACAAAGATATGTCAATAGCAAGGATAATGGCCTCCTTTTTTCTCCACCTGTGCCTCTGAAAGGCACACACTAATGAATTTTTTCCAGGCAACTGTCGCACAGTTGGGTGCACACGATGCATTACGTGAAGGTCACTTAACTTTCATAGCGAAATATTTACGACACCAGTTTCCACTACAGTGAGAGTCTCATATAAAAAATTTCACAGGTCGAGAATTCGTGTTCCAAATGTGTACAAACAAAATCCTATGAATATAACAGTGTGCAAAATGTTGCCTGCATTGTGATACATTCATGCATTTACACACATTTCATAACTCTTCAAGTACGATTCTCAGCTTATTGATCATAAACATACCTCAACAGCATAATACACATCGTCATCGTAATAATAACATCATAACAGATCAATCACATCTCAGAATCGTCGCAGCTTCTTTCAATAATTTCAAGACCTTCAATAAAGTCATCTACTTCAAACGTACTTCGAAAATCATGATCCCTTACCAAATACATCTTTCAAAGCTCTCATAGTATCACAATGGTTCCGAAAAAGTATGAACAGTTCACAAAGTACAGACAAAATACAATTTCACAAGTGTGAAGTTATCCAACTGTGTAATTACGTAAACATCTGTCACTGATGTAGTAAAATAAATGTTTGTCTCTCCCAGTTAAATGATCAGATAGCTGTGTAATTTATGTGTTAGAGAAATATGGTACCGATGTGTAAAGTTGTATAAGCAAATACCATATTAGCTAGGGCTCCTTGTGCTTGCCAAACACATGGTACACAAAGTAGGCGTGTACCCCCCTGAGGATTAATGTAATTATACCCTCGGGTGTTACCGATTACAGCAATGGAATGAAATGTATCACGGAAAACCTTTGTATCATTGTAATTCAAAAATCTTTAAAAATAAATGTTTTAAATACAAATTAATCACTGAAATACGTGTCCTTTAGCGCTAAACGTACGTCTTGCCGTAATATAACTCTGTGGAAGTGTCGTAGTTATCGTCCTCCGAAAGCTAAGTTCTGCAGAAATCAATGTATTTACCTCATGATAAACAAAAGTGATATGCTTTGCGTATAGATATCTTACTTATTACGCTTATTGCCATGATTAAGAAAGTACTGTGCTGTAACGTATTGTTATGCTACTGAAAAGGCTGTCTCATTGTAGATATACCACAAAAGTTACTACTAAAACATGTTTTCCTTTCCAGAAGAATTCAGAAAACTGTGCAGATATAAAACAGAAACACAGCAAAAGCAACATTGTAAATTGTCACTCATTAGTAGCGCCGTGATAAAATCGTGTAGCTGTCACATAAACTAACCACTGTGTCATCTGGTATCTCACACAAAGTACTTTAAATCCAGAATGTATTTTCAAGTAAACCAAAATGTTGCATTAAAATCTCATTAGCAGTACCAGTATATATTCTAAGTATGGAACCCTGATAGTCGTTACATAATCGAGCAACTAACAAGCAGGAATATACAAATAACAACAGTGTGTCGTCTGTTCACTATAACAAGGCATTTGTAATTTCTGTTTAAAAATGTTCCCTAGGTTCTTGACTGCATAGTTAACTTCAAAACATTGTTGCATTTTAACAGTTTCTCAGTGTGACAAATTGTACTAGCAGTGTGAAGTGAAAGTTTTATGGCAAAGACTAAGTTAAAAAACAGATTATCTCTCAATAAACGGTTTTACATGTGAAATGTGGTGTAAGCCTTTACTCTTCCTAGTACGCAGAGTTTCAACTTCAGCGCAATTATCATGTGGTATATGGTACATCGGTAAAGAATATTCAAATTTCTCTAAAGGTTAGCATCTATGTTATTTTTCTCTGAGCCAGCTGGTGCACGTGGCTGCCTGCGGTGCAACTCATTGTCTGCTATCTCTTTGTTGGCGTGCGTCGTTATTGGGAATAGGAGACCTAACTTCTACAAATTCACCTTGTCGAGTGGGCCCTGCCCTGTTTGAGTCCCGCCAGTTCTGATGCAATTCAGGTGTGTCGTTATGATCATATCGTCTGTCATCATGTTGGTAGATTCCATAGTTTCTTTCTTGTCGGTCACGTGGTGGAGAATTTCTCCCTGAATCGTAACTGCACGCTGGACCGTTGCGTCTATTCTGTCTCCCTTGATAATAATTATTTTGGTTCCCATATTGTCTGTTTCTCTGATTGTATCTGTGATAGTCACTACCAAAGAGAGATGATCGTTCCCTGTAATTATTACTACTCTGCCAACAGTTGTCATACGGGTGGTGTCTGTTTTGGTCACGATTTGTCTTGTGAGAATAGCCTTGTCGTGTCCTGTTATTATTTCTTTCATTGCGGAATTGTGACGGATGTGACCTGTAATTGTTGCGTTCGTGTTTTCGCGTCCCGCTGTTTTCAGTGACAATTTCCAATTCTTGTTACAGTCCCTGAAAAGCTTCAATGTCGTCTTTGCAACGTCCTGCCAAAATAATATGTCGTAAATGTTCAGGCAATTTGATTAAGCAAACGCGGATGAGTTCTGAGGGGCTGTAAGTGTTTCACAGGTACTGATTCTTATGCAACATGTCTTCAAAATATTTCACAAGATTGGAAAATTCAGTCTGTTCGAAATGTTTCATCATTATGATGGTATGTTTTACTCAGTGTTTTGTAGCTTGAGGCCAATATGCTGAGAGGAAGGCATGACAAATTTCTCCTTCACTGTGACAATCGTGAATGACCGATCGCATTCTTACAGCTGGTTCATTCTCTAAGTAGCCACATATAAATTCTAACCTGTGCCCCAGTGACCAGTTGGGAGGAAAACAGTGAGAGAATTGGTGGAGCCACGCATGTGGATGAATGTCATTGCCAGAATTCTTAAATGATTTGAATTTACGTGTAGTAATGAACAGCTCATAGTCAAAATCATCGTGTCGGCGAGTCGTATATCGGTCATTGTTACGTCGTGTCGGCGGTTCCATCTCAAAATTCGGTACACCTTGCCAATTTCTTTCATAATTCCGAAATGCCCTGTGTTCTTATTTTGTGGCTTTTTCGTATATCCAGTAGTAGTAGAAGGGTTTTGGCGGCGCACGACAGCAAGGTCTTCAGCGCCCGTATTTCCAAGTCCCTCTTCCCGTGTTGGAGCGCGAGTTTCCTCTGAAATATGTAATTCTTGTATTACTTGTGCCAACTGATATTGCACTTCCCGGATTTCTCTTTTGTGTTGCGTATTAATTTGATTCTGCTTTGTTTGAATTTCCTAATTTGTTCGCACTCTTATGTGTCAGTGATGGCTACAGGTCTTGTGTCATTCAGATCATCATCTACCTTTGCAGATATGTTAGAGAACTGATCCGAAAGTTCGGCTACTTTCTCCGATAGTGTACGTATTTCCTCAGTGTGTTTTTCTGAACCAAGTTTCAGAGTGTCCATTTGTGTTGAAATCGAATCTACTGTGTCCTTTAAGTTTTCCTGAGTTTTTGCAAGTTGCGTAACCGAATCGGTAGATGCAACTGAGTCAATTTTAGATTGCAAGGTCTCATGATTTTCATGAACAATAGTTTGCAGTTCTTTTATGGCTGCTTCGTGATTCTGTAATGTATTTTCATGCCGTGAAAAAGTAGGTGGGAAATGCTAAAAAATTTGTGTTTTTACGTCATTACAGACTAGTTGACATTTCGATTCGATTTTATGTAACTCAGTAGTTAAATCTTCATGTGTTTGTTCAAGCGTATGTTCCATTGAGTCTAACTTTAGAAGCTTTTGTTCCGTTGCGTCTAACTGCTGCTGTGTTTGTCTCTGGTGTTGTTCCATTGTGTCTAACTTTTGAAAATTTTGTTCCATTGTGTCTAACTTTTGAAGATTTTGTTCCAGTGTGTCTAACTTTTGTAGACAGCCTACTTTCAACTTATACGGGCCTCGCGCCCCATAGCGACTGCCGCGTTGGGCCACATACACAGGCCTCGCGTCCCGAAAGGGTTAATACGGAGTGTGTCGACATTTACCTTTACGACGGCTTGAACTCATGTTGGAATATTTTCACTGAGGTACCTGAATGCCTGTGAAGGAATGGTAGCTCATTCTTCCTCAACAACCTAAACCAGAGAAGATAGTGATGTTTGACACTGCGGTCTGGAGTTGACCTCAACGTTCTGACTCACCCCAGAGGTGTTCCATTGGGTTCAGGCCGGGACTCAGGGGAGTCTAGTCCACAAACCACTGCTTTATGACAGGGTGCCCTGTCATGCTGATAAAAACATTCATCTGCTCTACTCTATGCAATACGTAATGCTGTATAGTGTGTTTGTATCCTTCCGCGTATACCGTTCCCTTAAGTGTAATAACAGGACCACACCTAACCATGAAAACACCCTTGTGCCATAACACCACTTCCTCCGTACATCCATATTGGCACTACAAATGACGATAGGTAACGTCCTCCAGACATTAGCCAAAGACAAACCCCTTACATCGGACTGCTACAGCGTATAGCGTGATACATCATTCTGAATCACTCTTTCCAGCCATCCACTGTCCAGTGGTGTCGCTCTGTACATCACCTCAAGCGTTGCTCTGCACTGACTGCAGAAATGTGTAGCTTATGAGGAGCTGCTCGACCATTTTGCCGCATTCTTTCTAACCACTGACTGCAGAAATGTGTAGCTTATGAGGAGCTGCTCGACCATTTTGCCGCATTCTTTCTAACCCTCTGTTCACAGTCAGTTGCTAGCTGGACTGCTGATAGCACTTTGTAACTCGCGACTGATTTCTTCCTGATTTCACACAATTTTTCACAACTACCCTCCGCAATGTTCGAGGGTCCCTGTCTGTCAGTACGTGATGTCTTGATGGTTTTACTTTAGCTGTGGTTCTTCCTTCGTTCTTCCACTTCGCAAATACAACATTCGACCTCGGTAGCTTTAGAAGGGTTGAGATATCCCAGATGGGTTTCTTACTCAGGTGACATCCAACGATCAGTCCTCGTTCGAAGTCTCTGAGCTCTTCTAATCGACCCATTCTGCTGTTACAGCTTCCCTGCTCACAACACAATACTTGCCGCCTCCTTTCGCACTGGAGGCTTCGCCTCTCGTGACATCTGATGATAATTCCGCGTTACCGGGGGTGCCCGCATACTTTTGATCAGATAGTGTATTCCCGAGGTTTTACTGCAGTCCTGGCGGTACTATCAAAGCTGCCTACTCGCCCCCTTGAAACAAAGTTTCCGCAATTTTCTCTACGCAGATTTAGAAACAACCTTACTGCAACTTTTTCTGCGCGGATTTAGAAAATTTTACAATCCTGTTAGAAGCATATTGAAAGTGAAACTTAAATTACCTATATTGATGGAAAATAATGCACGCAACAAATTTAATGTATTGCTCTACTAAACAAATTACATAAACTTTCTGAGAAAATGGAAAGTAAAACAAAATCTATATCTTATCTTTTTAGTATGGTGTATAACATTCACTGACCAGCGAGAATACACTCCTGGAAATGGAAAAAAGAACACATTGACACCGGTGTGTCAGACCCACCATACTTGCTCCGGACACTGCGAGAGGGCTGTACAAGCAATGATCACACGCACGGCACAGCGGACACACCAGGAATCGCGGTGTTGGCCGTCGAATGGCGCTAGCTGCGCAGCATTTGTGCACCGCCGCCGTCAGTGTCAGCCAGTTTGCCGTGGCATACGGAGCTCCATCGCAGTCTTTAACACTGGTAGCATGCCGCGACAGTGTGGACGTGAACCGTATGTGCAGTTGACGGACTTTGAGCGAGGACGTATAGTGGGCATGCGGGAGGCCGGGTGGACGTACCGCCGAATTGCTCAACACGTGGGGCGTGAGGTCTCCACAGTACATCTACGTTGTCGCCAGTGGTCGGCGGAAGGTGCACGTGCCCGTCGACCTGGGACCGGACCGCAGCGACGCACGGATGCACGCCAAGACCGTAGGATCCTACGCAGTGCCGTAGGGGACCGCACCGCCACTTCCCAGCAAATTAGGGACACTGTTGCTCCTGGGGTATCGGCGAGGACCATTCGCAACCGTCTCCATGAAGCTGGGCTACGGTCCCGCACACCGTTAGGCCGTCTTCCGCTCACGCCCCAACATCGTGCAGCCCGCCTCCAGTGGTGTCGCGACAGGCGTGAATGGAGGGACGAATGGAGACGTGTCGTCTTCAGCGATGAGAGTCGCTTCTGCCTTGGTGCCAATGATGGTCGTATGCGTGTTTGGCGCCGTGCAGGTGAGCGCCACAATCAGGACTGCATACGACCGAGGCACACAGGGCCAACACCCGGCATCATGGTGTGGGGAGCGATCTCCTACACTGGCCGTACACCACTGGTGATCGTCGAGGGGACACTGAATAGTGCACGGTACATCCAAACCGTCATCGAACCCATCGTTCTACCATTCCTAGACCGGCAAGGGAACGTGCTGTTCCAACAGGACAATGCACGTCCGCATGTATCCCGTGCCACCCAACGTGCTCTAGAAGGTGTAAGTCAACTACCCTGGCCAGCAAGATCTCCGGATCTGTCCCCCATTGAGCATGTTTGGGACTGGATGAAGCGTCGTCTCACGCGGTCTGCACGTCCAGCACGAACGCTGGTCCAACTGAGGCGCCAGGTGGAAATGGCATGGCAAGCCGTTCCACAGGACTACATCCAGCATGTCTACGATCGTCTCCATGGGAGAATAGCAGCCTGCATTGCTGCGAAAGGTGGATATACACTGTACTAGTGCCGACATTGTGTATGCTCTGTTGCCTGTGTCTATGTGCCTGTGGTTCTGTCAGTGTGATCATGTGATGTATCTGACCCCAGGAATGTGTCAATAAAGTTTCCCCTTCCTGGGACAATGAATTCACGGTGTTCTTATTTCAATTTCCAGGAGTGTATTATAAGCACCTGCCTACTATCGGTATAAACCCATACACGCTACTGCAGCGTCACCTGGTGACGAACGACTGCTAGTCAGACACACGCACGGTCCACGTAGTATCACTAAGCGTGTTGTCCGTGTGTAGTATGGGAAAGGCGCGCGATCTATCTGAGTTTGACCGAGGACAGATTATGGAGGCCTTGAGGCTCGGCACGAGTATCTCGGAAACTGCACGACTTGTTTGGTGTTGGAGGAGTGCTGTGGTGAGTGTCTTCAACGAGTGACGAAACCAAGATGAAACCATGTCCAGACGTCATGCGGTTGGTTCAAATGGTTCGAATGGCTCTGAGACCTATGGGACTTAACATCTGAGGTGATCAGTCCTCTAGAACTTAAAACTACTTAGACCTAACTAACCTAAGGACATCACACACAGCCATGCCTGAGGCAGAATTCGAACCTGTGACAGTAGCGGTCGCGCGGTTCCACACTGGAGCGCCAGAACAGCTCGGCCACACCGGCCGGCGCGTCATGGGGTTGGGCGGCCAACCCTCATTACAGATGTCGGAAGTCATAGGCTGGGCAGACTGGTAAAAGAGGGCGGGCGGCGAACTGTGGTGGAACTAACATCAGATTTTAATGCTGGGCATAGTAAAAATGTGTCTGAACACGCAGTGCACCGAACATTCCTGACGATGAGCCTCCGCAGCTGATGACCCATACATGTGCCAATGTTAGCACCACGACGTCGGCAACTACGACTGAAATGGACATGTGAACATCAGCACTGGATTTGGTCGCACTGGCAGAGCGTTGCATGGCCTGATGAATTCCGATACCTTCTTCATCATGCCGATAGTAGGGCGCGAATCCTTCGTCTTCCAGGGGAACAGCTCCTTGATATCTGTACTGCAGGACGGAGACAAGGTGGCGGCGGCACCATTATGCTCTGCGGAACATTCACGTGGGGATCCATGAGCCCAGTGGAGCTCGTACAAGGGTCCGTGACGGTCAAGGATTATCGTACACGGGCTGCAGAGCGCATATACCTCTTCATGATGATCATGTTTCCAGACGAAAGACGCGTTTTTCAGCAAGATAATGCTCCATGCCACAAGGCCAGGTGTGTGATGGAGAGATTCGATGAACACAGTGGCCAGTACCAGTTGATGTGCTGACCCCCCAGCTAGGCATATCAGAACCGGATCGAACAAATGTGGGATGTGATTGAACGTGGCGTCAGAGCTTATGACCCCCTCCCCGTAATTTACGGGAATTAGGTGACTTTTGTGTGCAGATCTGGTAGCAACTCCCTCTGGCGACATACCAATGCCTCATTTCTACCATGCCACGACGCGTCGCCGCTATTATCCCTGCCAATCGTGGACATACCGCCTATTAGGTAATGACCATACTGTTCTGGCTAATCGGTGTACAAGAGACATTACTTGCTCCTCATCAATTATTAATAGTGCATGAGCTATTAAAAATATAAGAATAATGTACATAATCAGAAGTTGACAAATATCCCGTTTCGGGAACTGTGTTTTCATAATTCAACTTTGCGTTTCCTTGCTATGTTTGAAGCAAAAACACTGATTTTGTCAATGAAGTCGAAAGTAGCAGATGCATCGTTTTCTATCGACAGAATGACTAATTTGACAGTCTGTTTTCAACAACATCCTACTTCTGTGTTTTTTTAAATAATTTTTAATTTGCTGAAACTGCATTCACAAGATTCTGAAGTCACTAGCATGGTTATAAATATCCTCAGAGCCATTTTGACGTTTGGATAAAAATTTCTTAACCGTTACTTTGAAAATATCTTCAAAATATATAAACAGGAAACTATGTTAATGCTCTTCAGCAGATCCTTCACCTGCAGCTTAAAGCAATCGTTAACTAATCCTGTTGTATCAATACCTTTGCTAAATTTGCTACTAAAATCAGCTGTACGTTTTTCAAGATAAGTGTCTGAGTTTTCATTTACGGCGTTTTCTGACAGGAATTTAAAGCAAGGTTAACTAGTATGATAAATGTGATGTATGTTTTACATTAAATTTATTATTCCATTAAATACTTTGAATCACTCTACTCAAATAGTGTCCAGCATAAATCGAGCATGCCTCGTAATCAGACATATCTCTAACATCATCTTCACGTTCTTCAATCTTTTGAAATCAAACTGCTTTGGATGGACATAGAATCACAAACATGTTCGGCTTTAGCCGTGTATGTCTACAGTCAAAGTAGATGTGTAATCGTTTTCGTCAAACCAGACAGAAACTCGGCCGGCCGGTGTGGCCGAGTGGTTCTAGACGCTTCAGTCCGGAACCGCGCGACTGCTACGGTCGCACGTTCGAATCCTGCCTCGGGCCTGGATGTGTGTGATGTTCTTAGATTAGTAAGGTTTAAGTAGTTCTAAGTTCTAGGGGACTGATGACCTCAGATATTAAGTCCCATAGTCCTCAGAGCCATTTGAACCAGACAGAAACTCGATATTACATCAATGCCATCACCTTTTCCATGCAGAGATTTGTTAACACTTTTCAGTTTTATTAATGCATTAGACTACATCTATAAGAAACACACAAAATTACAAAAGCAAAATAAATGAACAAACAGAGAACAAATTCTATACTGGTTACAGTAGATCAGTAGCTGGGTAGCTGGTTTAAGTGTTTAATGTAGTTTCGTAGTAGTAGAAGTAGTTTAGTTTACTTATATACATAAGTATCAGAAATAAATAATGCATATATAATTTATTACTATCCAAGGAAATGGTTTTGTATGGCCTTGGCCTCAGATAATACGCTGTAATTACAAAGAATAAATAAATAAAAATAAATAATCAGTTTCTTTGAGGAGGATCAAAGCACCAGATGCTGTCCAATGGACCATTTGTCGTAAAACTTTGTGTACAGATGCTACGTTCTTCTAAAGATCCGTCACAGCTTGACGGGCAGGAAACCATCTAGTATCGCAGTTCCCTTTAGACTTATTTTATGACAGCAGTGTACCGTTGGTCGTGGACCAGCGAAGAGTTCCTAGTGACTGGAAGAAAACGCAAGTCATTCTGGTTTTCAAGATGGATCGTCGAATAGGACCACAAAACTGTCTGATTTCGACCTCTTGTAGAATTTTGAGACATATTTTATGCTCCCGTATTATGATATTTCTGGAGACTAAAATTAAACTCTGGGTTCCTAAAACCACGATACTGTGAAACTCAGCCCGCTTTGTTCCTCCACGAGACCCAGAAAGCGGTAGATACCGGTGCTGAGGTGATGCCGCGCTATTTGATTTCCGGAAGGCGTTCTATAGATTTCCTTACTGCTGCCTAATGAATAAAATAGGAGCGTACGCAATATCAGAGCAGCTGTGTGACTGGATTGAAGAATTTCTAGCAAAGAGAACACAGCTCGTCATGCTCCACGGAAATAATTCTTCATACGTAAAAGTAATTTCAGGCGTATCCCAAGTGAGTGTTATAGGGTCATTTCTTCTCACAATATGTAAATGGCCTAGCAGATAATACTCAGTCTTTCAGGAGACTTTTCGCGGATGATGGTGCTGTATAAAAAGAAGTCGTAACGCAATATATTTGCACCGAAATGCAAGCTCGATGCTTAGTACAGTGACTGACACATGGCCCTCAGCATAAAAAATGAAACGTATTGAGTATAAATAGGCGGATGGACCCTTTACTGTATGATGACACGATTGCATAACAGCCACTGGAAGCAGTGACATCCCCTGATTATTTAGGGGCAATTTAAAGCAAAAAGACCACGTAAACTAACCACAGCTAAGTCAGGTGCCAGAATGAGACCAGTGGAAGAAATATCAGGAAGTGTAGTCCACCCACAGACCAGGTAACTTACAAAACTCTCGTTCGACCAATACCTGAATCAAATGAAACTCTGTGGTTCCAGAAACCTTTTCAAGTCCCGAACAGCTATGATGTATGTATGCTGACTGAAGCGACAAATGAAAATTTATACCAAGGCAGGGATTCGAACCTGGGTCTTCTGCTTACTTGGTAGATGATGACGACGTTTGGTTTGTGGGGCAGATGCGCTGACCACTACACCACCTTTGCACAGTAGCTTTGTTCGACTGCACGGACTGCCCTGGCATTGAGTCGTGGTTCAAATGGCTCTGAGCACTATGGGACTTAACTGCTGTGGTCATCATTCCCCTAGAACTTAGAGCTACTTAAGCCTAACTAACCTGAGGATATCACACAAATCCATGCCCGAGGCAGGATTCGAACCTGCGACCGTAGCGGTCACGCGGTTCCAGACTGTAGTGCCTAGAACCGCTCGGCCACTCCGGCCGGCCACTGAGACGTGAATAGGACTTTAAATTGAGGAGGGAGGCGTGCTGGGATAGTCCATGCAGTCGTGCAGGCCATGGTGCCAGGGTGGCGTAGTGGATGGTGCATATGCGTAGTGAGCAGGAGACCCGACTTCGAATCCTGGCCTTGGCAACTTTTCATTCGTCGCTTCAGTCTGCATATATACACAATGAATGTTGGTCCTCAGTCTGGGACCCGCAACAGTTATGGCTGAAAGGGGGAATAGAGAACACCCACAGAAGAACAGCGCGTTTGTTAAGGTTTCATGTAGCAAGCACTAAAGCGTCACGGAGTCGTTCACCCAACAACAGTGGCAGACGCTCAAGACAGGCGTTGTGTATGACAGTGCGGTTTACATTTAAAATTCCGAGAGAGTACGTTCCTGCAAGAGTCAACCAATATGTTGCTTCCTTCTACCTATACGTCCAGAAAAGACCATGAACGTAAAATGAGAGAGATTCGAGCTTACCAAGAATCGTTATTCTCTCGAACCATCTGCGACAGGTACAGGATAGGGGGCAAGTGACAGAGGTACATGAAGTACCCTCCATCTCACACTGTAAGGTGGCTTGCGGAGTGTGGATGTAGAAGCAGGTCCAGTAAGTAGTTGAAAACTGCAACATTTTTCCAAAAAAACTGGTCATTGGAACTGATATTTCCGCAGCATCCAACGAGATTATCGCCAGACAGAAATTTAGCAAAGTATTTTCTTTTCGTAGATGTGCTTGAACGACATCATATTTTCCAGCCAAGTTGGAGCTACTTTCGAAGCCTTGACCATGAAAACTGTGAATACCTAAGTTATCAGTGATGTTCCGCAACATTTCAAGTCTTCCAATCGCTTGCGATGAAGTCTTACGACTCCAGATGCTTGGGCAATGCAGCTGTCGAATAAAGGAGAGCATACATTTTGCTTACACGAGAATCCCATTTAGATGAATAATGTATCTCTGACTACAGGCACAGTGTTTAACAATTCCTGTATTATTATTAATCAGTGGCAAAAGATTTGCACTAGAACTTCATTTTTTGTACACAACAGATCACACCAATTAAAACTTGGCAGCAGGTCTGCAGACGGCTCCAGTTGCGCTTATGTGTGGACAATGGGTCTGTGGTCAGGTGTGTGGTTCGGCTACATGGGCTCCATACGTGGACCGCTACCTGCTCACCGATACGTCTAACTGCAATGCCATACTGCTTTAGCATGGTAGCACGCGACTGGGTGTATGGCAGGCAAAGTCCACCAGACGGTCACCAGTGGCTACACACAGATGTACCAGTCCAGTGGACTGGTCCGTCTGACGACAGAGGACCTTTTCAAAGATTACTCTGGCCCCCATATTGTTGGTTCGTATGTCTATGCCTGGTCAAAACTTTCGGTTATTCAAGTAGCGTTCACACCTTTTTCGAGAGCAACTGCAATACTTGACCTTAGGACTTGTCTTGTTTATAAGTGTGTCGTTCCATTACACTTCAATAGTATGACTTCGACAGATGTGTTGTCCACATAGGGTGTCATTCAGGTACACCCTGACGTCTCGTGAAGAGAAGCGCCATTATCCAGAATGAATTTTCACTCTGAAGAGAAATGTGCAGCGATCTGAAACTTATTGGCAAATTAAAACTGTGTGCTAGACCAGAACTCGAACCTAGGACCTTTGCCTCTGGGGGGCAAGTTCTGTACCGTCTGAGCTATTCAAGCACAGCTCACGACACGCACTCTCAACTTCACGCTCCCCCCTACCTATATTCCTATCTTCCAATCTTCCTCCACAATATCCTTTCTTCTAGAAGTGATAATACCATAAGGTACCTAGCAGAACTTTTGAAATCTGCAATGTAGGAGAGTAGGTACTGGTGGAAATGAAGCTGTGAGGATGGGTCGTGAGTCGTGGTTAATAGCTCATAAGGTAAAGGACTTGCCTTCAAAGGGAATGGTCCCAGGCTCTAGTTCCCACCTGGAATATAATTTTGATCTTCCAGGTAGTTTCAGAACACCATGATATTATAGTAACCTGTAGTAGCTCTCAACTGAACGTCGTTCTTTCAAGCATATTGCAACATACTTGGACACTTATGCCACTTTGAAAGAAGGATGGACACATGGAACCTCATGACTATACCACATACGAAATCCCAACTGATTCACTTAATTGCCCAAGTGAAAGTTTGGAAACTAATATATACAATAGCGGTGAGTTACAGTACCAAAAAATATGGTACAAATGGCTATGAGCACTGTGGGACTTAACATCTGAGGTTGCGAGGTGCCGGGGCCAGCAGTGTATGTAACACTAAATTCTTCTAGAATCTTCATATGGAAATGATGCTCTAAACCACCCGTTTTCTAACTCCAACTTTTGCTGTTGCACTTGGATTAAGAAGAAACGCGAACTGACTGTAATCTACCCTGCAAGTGGAGTAGAAAAGAGTTTGGCACCTGCAATAATTTAATTTGATAGAAATTAATTTGATAAAGGAAAGTTTCATTAACGTAGTGAGAAATGAAAGGGTTGCTTTACCGATCCACAGAATGAAAGTTCTATCCAAAATAACAATTTGATTTATTATGACTAAACTCAAAATAATAAACAAAATACATCAAACATTTACAACATGTCAAATTGGATACTCAAATAAATGCTATGAAGGTGAAGTTGTCCATTAACTAGCTTGTGGCGTTTATGACCAAGTGGTATGTGGAGCCAATTCCTTGCAACTCAAATCTTAAGAGAAACACCCAGCCAACCCAACATTAATTGCTGCTACAGTAGTGAGAACTCAGGCAATGAACATCCAAGACAGAACCACGTAAGAAAAGACGGGAACAGGTGCGCTCTGCTGAGCTCTGATTATCACAGAGCAAAATTCCCTAATCTGCCGGTGCTGCGGACATACATTACCAAGCTGTCTTCGTAACTGCAAGGACGCGATCTGGCGTACCGGAAGCGATGGCTGGTTGCTTCGACGTCCCGTCGTGGTGATGATAATGTCGTGAGTATAGCCTGAAACAAATTATCCTGGTCTGGTTGTTCCAGACTAAAGACTTCCTATCAATACAAATGCGCCTCTGAGGGAGACGAAGAAGGCTCGCCACACAATCACTAACGGTGCAGTGATCGATTTTAACAAGCGAAGTCACACACTAACTCCCATACAGTCAACTATAGCCAAATCTGTTCAAGATGGACAACATCGGCCGCTTGTACGCAGAACCCTCAATTGCCAACTGTACTCAGAAAGTTACGTTGAAGTCGAAACTTCAGCAACTTCGTCAAACAGTTACGATGAAATGAAAGTATATTATACAGCCAACGGAAGGCAGGCTGTCCAGAGCAGCGAGAGCTCAGTCTTGTAACCTACTCCGACCGAAAGGCGAGAGCCGACTCTCTCAAGAGCACCCGTACAAGCCGAACACAGAACAGACAGTGGCCGTGGTTAAACGTTCCAATCAGCAACTCGAAAACTGGCGGAAAATTTCACTCTATTGCCGACGCCCTACTATTCTACCAATGGAGATACTTGGCGCAATTTCTGCGCCGATTTTGCTACGTCACAGAGCTATCCCCTGAGCAAGCCAATCACAGTTATGATTTTGCAGAAAAACGCGGGAATTTTCCCGCCAAGACTGCCTAGGAACACAAGTCATTCCTACGCCTCGCTGGTAGCCCGCCAGAAAGTGTTTTCACTAAGTTTCTGCGTAGTAACGGAATCTCTAGCCTAGCCGCTCCATCAGGCCCCTGTGAGCGTGTCACCCCCGCTCTTATGACAATGTCGGCGTCTGGAAAGCATCCACTCGACTCCCTCACACCCATCGGCTTAACCTTTTCAAGACCAGCAGAACCCGCCTGTCACCGGACCACCCAGGTGACGAGAGACGCTGCGTGGGAAGTCCGCGTGTGAAGGAATAGCAACTTTTCACCGCATGCAATTAGAGATGAAAATCGAATTACTCAGAGTAAGATAGAAATATGAGAGGGGGTCATGCCACTTCTCAGGGTCTCCTAGAACTTAGAACTACTTAAACCTAACTAACCTAAGGACATCACACACATCCATGCCCAAGGCAGGATTCGAACCTGCTACCGTAGCGGTCACGCGGCTCCAGACTGAAGCGCCTAGAGCCGCTCAGCCACACCGGCCGGCACTTACAGTACCATCCATTTTAATTACTCCAGCAGATAAGATATCTTTCCTCAGCCTAGAGAGGCGTACCTAAAACCTCTTGCAGTACTCAGCCTACGTTAGGCACCGCCCTCCGTACTGCTGGGTTATGCTATCCAGTCTTGATCGGATAATGCCACTCTCTTGGACATAACGCATTGCACGGACGTGTGTTAGCGTCGCCATACCACAGCGCTGGCAGCTGGACATGTAACAGTGGGAAATGAGAGTCTTGCTTCTGCACGCCATAAACAGTACCATCAACTTCAAACCGTCTCCAATACAGGCAGTTTGATAGGTTACTGTGCCGTGCGCTCGCCTTTAATTTTGCGTAATTCCCGCGGATCTGGAATACCTATGGCTGTAAGAGCACATCGAGCGTTACTGTCGCCGGTAGAGGGCAGGTCGGAGGAAAAGGTAGTTAAGGGCTGCGGCGACCTGGAGAAGAGGAGAGTGTGGCACGGGGACAGAGAGTGCAAGTGAGGCGGCGTGTTGTTGTGGCCAAGCGTCTGCCGTGGCCCGCTGGCAAGAGTAACACAACTGTCGTGCCTCTGCTCACTGCGGGTTTGGCGGGGCCGAGTGTCGGTCGCAGCCGTGAACATTGCTCGTTAAAAGATGCTTCGGCAGGACGCATAGTATTCGGCGTGGCCTCTGCTACTGAAGTTGCAACCAGTTTGTGTCCATTCTGGTGCCGGGTTGGAGTACAGTCTGACCTTTGCAAGTACTGGACGTGGTGGCGTCTGCTGGGTGATACCCGTAGGTTTCCGCCTACGAATAATTTTAATCTTCGTTGATCCATTATGGATCGTGGTACGACGGCTGGCATGAACTTCTTGATACAATAATTTTCCCAACAGCCGTATGTATTGAGTAGAATCCCGCAAGCAAACGCTGATATCGAAAAAGAAAAAGAGTATACTAAAAGATATAGCGGTAAAAAATGGATACAAACTTGAGATTATTGACAAGATTCATAGTAAAGTTCTCAAAAAGAAATTCAATTTACTGCACGACATTACTCTATCCCGGAATGAAAGCAATAAAAAGATACATTCTAGCTTGGAATTCTTAAGTCCTATCTCCTACAGAGTCGCGCAAAAGTTCCGTAAAAACAATATAGAATTAGGCTTTACCATTAAAAACACATTCGCAAACACACTCACTCATTCTATTGAAAAACACGACCCCCTTATGGGATCTGGAGTTTACAAAATTAAATGTAGTGACTGCGACGGAATATATGTTGGTCAGACTGGAAGGACATTTAAAGAAAGGTTCCGTGAACACGCAGCTTCTCATACTATTAAGAACTCCACCTTTAAAGAACATCTGCGAAAAACGAAACATACGATCACAAATATCCATGATAATTTAGAAATACTACATATTGTCGATAAAGGAGGAACGATGGATATACTTCAAGAGTTAGAAATTTACATCCATGTAAAGCAAGAGGATAAAAATCTGTTAAATGAGCAAACCGAATCTAAAAATAATTTCTTTTTCGTAATTTTTCACGACCTATTACCCTGATATCAAGAACATTTAATAGTCCCTGAATACATTAGCCTGCCCATAGCTCGATTTATAATGCGTCGTCCTCATTAGAGTTCCACTAGAAACGACTATACTATTACCGATTCCTACCAGCAACGTTCCCTATACCCTTTGACTCTGTGGTTTCATCTTTGACCACACATTGATGTTTGCAAACCGCCTCAGTGTGTATCGCCTGGCCATCAAGAGCTGTTGCAGGACGGTATGTCGAGCATAAAACGTAGTGTGTTGACGTCTTCTTGAAACTCTATTACTTACCCCACTCTTTTGTATTTTAGAATTGATTCACGGATCTAGTTACATGGCTCCTTCCGTGTATAGCGGTTTTACGACTATGACGAGTGGTGAGTGATATATTACGAACTTCTTTGATTATGCATCATAATATTGCAGTGGTATTAGAGAAGGTGCTCGAAAGATTACAAGTAGCGTGAGAGTTATATCCCTTTGTAAAAATATCTCACCCGATACAATAATTTTAGGTGTTGATTCTTCACACAGCTTTTTCGTAATGTTACCGCGTCCAATTACTTCCGACGCCTCGCGGGTATATTGGGCAATAGGGTTTCACAATATTTGTGTTTCGTCTGTCAACCTCTTCCTACATGAATCGTAGTAAATGTGTGCACTAACTTTTAATGTCACGGCAACGCTGATGTAGATATAAGTGACAGGATGCACAAAATAATGTTAGTAATTTAGACTAAGGTGTAGGTAGCCACCGACATTTAAGATAATGGGTTGTTATCCGAAGTTCACATATTTTACACTTTTCGTTTTGACTCGTATATGTTGAGTGTTTGTGCTTGGTTCACATCAGATTTGTATTATTTGAACTTAATCAAACCACTGCGTCCCCATCGAATTACTGATACATTTGAAGCCAGTGAGTTTTTACACCTATTTGGTAACGTTAGATATGATATTTTAGACTTACTTCTGATAACATTTCCCGGTTAGGTATCTGTATAACCTTACTTCAGTTTCGTTATAAGGGGGTTTTACCACAGTGAGTATGTGCTTAGCTGGTACTTAGGATGGATGAACAGTTTTACAGACACAGCGTTATAGGTGTTACCCTGTCAAGATTTAAAGATATCGGTACGCATAAATAGGCAGTGACTTATATATTTTAACTTTGGTCCAGGTCATCTGTGATGTACCAGCAAAATTACTGACATTCTCATAGCTATTGTTAGGTCAATGTTGCCATACATCTTCAAAGGAGATACTTACAATACTTGTGTACTGATGATCATGGGGATTGTAGTATAATACTTCGGATTTTTGTGTGCTATATTTCGATGCTATTTTGCTAGTTGCCAATATAAGGCACTTATGGTCAATACTACATCTGCCTCATGGAAGTTGGCCCCTGCCATAACTTGCAAATGTGTCCAACATCATTTTCTAACCCTTTTGGATTACTGTACAGTTCACCTATCGATGCACTCTTAAGTTGCCACTTAACCAATTTTATACTTTATGAAACATCGCATTCCCTGACACTTAGTTAATAGGTATATGTCCTTTATTGTTTGATTTTAGCTAGTCAAATATTTTGACCAGTTTTTAGGTACCATGACATTTTGACCCATGCAGATAGTTTCCGACTAATTCAGGTCATTAGACAGAATATGATGACACTGGATGATGTACTTAAGATCCGGATAATCTCTCATACGCTACTACACCTGGCCTTAATGCAACCTGAGAATGATTCGACATGGTTATAGGTGATACCCTTAGTCTTAGGGACGATATACATTTCATTTTGAGATTTATGTTCAGACATATAAGTGGCCTCCTAAGTTTCTCTTTTTCTTCTTTTCCTTTTTATTCTATCGATTCCACTTGCTATAATTCTGCATAATTGTATAGGACTTATATGTAGGGAGATAGACATTTTTGATATACAGAGATTGTGAATCTTCTTTGTAACCATTACTATATGAGGCAGCTTCTGGCGTTGCATTAATCCATTCAGCACACTGTGGGCTTGTCCTACATAAAGGTCCTAATGAAGTGCCTACGATGACCAGGTGTTTGATGATTTTATAGTACGAGTGCATTGGTTTACTTCGTGAATGCAACTGGGGTTTAAGACAAACTCTTTTATGATTTTTATCGTTAATATTGCGGCAGCTGTTTGTTGTACCACACATAATACGACCCAGACCAGACATATGTAACCTGTATTCTGACATGGTTGTCTCACTTTCTTGTATTTTAATTTATTTTATTGTCATCTGTATTAGTTAATTATTATATTACAAAAAAAAAATTATTCCACTGTTCCACTGGACATACAATTGTATGCAGTACATTTGATGTGTTGCATGGCCTTTTACAACTGTGTGGTATGGTTTTATGAATAATAGCTTATACATATGTTCATATATCATGCTATATTAGAGTAAAACAGTGCAAACTACACTCCTGGAAATGGAAAAAAGAACACATTGACACCGGTGTATCAGACCCACCATACTTGCTCCGGACACTGCGAGAGGGTTGTACAAGCAATGATCACACGCACGGCGCAGCGGACACACCAGGAACCGCGGTGTTGGCCGTCGAATGGCGCTAGCTGCGCAGCATTTGTGCACCGCCGCCGTCAGTGTCAGCCAGTTTGCCGTGGCATACGGAGCTCCATCGCAGTCTTTAACACTGGTAGCATGCCGCGACAGCGTGGACGTGAACCGTATGTGCAGTTGACGGACTTTGAGCGAGGGCGTATAGTGGGCATGCGGGAGGCCGGGTGGACGTACCGCCGAATTGCTCAACACGTGGGGCGTGAGGTCTCCACAGTACATCGATGTTGTCGCCAGTGGTCGGCGGAAGGTGCACGTGCCCGTCGACCTGGGACCGGACCGCAGCGACGCACGGATGCACGCCAAGACCGTAGGATCCTACGCAGTGCCGTAGGGGACCGCACCGCCACTTCCCAGCAAATTAGGGACACTGTTGCTCCTGGGGTATCGGCGAGGACCATTCGCAACCGTCTCCATGAAGCTGGGCTACGGTCCCGCACACCGTTAGGCCGTTTTCCGCTCACGCCCCAACATCGTGCAGCCCGCCTCCAGTGGTGTCGCGACAGGCGTGAATGGAGGGACGAATGGAGACGTGTCGTCTTCAGCGATGAGAGGCGCTTCTGCCTTGGTGCCAATGATGGTCGTATGCGTGTTTGGCGCCGTGCAGGTGAGCGCCACAATCAGGACTGCATACGACCGAGGCACGCAGGGCCAACACCCGGCATCATGGTGTGGGGAGCGATCTCCTACACTGGCCGTACACCACTGGTGATCGTCGAGGGGACACTGAATAGTGCACGGTACATCCAAACCGTCATCGAACCCATCGTTCTACCATTCCTAGACCGGCAAGGGAACTTGCTGTTCCAACAGGACAATGCACGTCCGCATGTATCCCGTGCCACCCAACGTGCTCTAGAAGGTGTAAGTCAACTTCCCTGGCCAGCAAGATCTCCGGATCTGTCCCCCATTGAGCATGTTTGGGACTGGATGAAGCGTCGTCTCACGCGGTCTGCACGTCCAGCACGAACGCTGGTCCAACTGAGGCGCCAGGTGGAAATGGCATGGCAAGCCGTTCCACAGGACTACATCCAGCATCTCTACGATCGTCTCCATGGGAGAATAGCATCCTACATTGCTGCGAAAGGTTGATATACACTATACTAGTGCCGACATTGTGCATGCTCTGTTGCCTGTGTCTATGTGCCTGTGATTCTGTCAGTGTGATCATGTGATGTATCTGACCCCAGGAATGTGTCAATAAAGTTTCCCCTTCCTGGGACAATGAATTCACGGTGTTCTTATTTCAATTTCCAGGAGTGTATTAACAACAGTATGACATTGGCAGAAGCATATGTGCTCTAATGTTACATATTGTTTTAGTGATATACAATATGTCTTTCTGAGCCACTTAAATAGTTAACATGATACCTGTCGATTGTTAACGTATGTTCAATATCTTTTATAATAGTACATTTCTTCTACTCATTGTACAGGGGCCTGAAGATGGCATCAATATAATGCCGAAACCGGTAGCACATAGAAGTTCATAAAATAAAATAAATTTCTACAATACTTACGGCTGTTGGGAAAATTATTGCATCAAAAAGACGAGTAATTTTCGTTAAATCCTTCTCTCGGCGCTCTCTAAGCAAGCGTTTGTCAATGGGGGCTGGATTTTACGAGAAATCACGTTGAGCATGCGATTAGCGTGCACGTCACTTGGTGTCGCGTGTGGCTATTATGACTCCGTATCCTGGTTGTCCGTTGTTATATAAATATAAATGTGTTTCTTATGAAAGTTTTACCTGGTACTACTTGAGTTCAGTTCTGTCAATGTGTGCGGGCTTGTGGCTGTCACTATTCCAAACTGATTTTAGAATCTAAGTGTAAAGAATGCAGATGTTATTCTTCTGATTTACGAACCGTACTTTATAGTCAGTGAAAATTGTTTAATCTATCTACCTTATTTCTGAGGCATGTCTATAGTACCTGTTGGCTAGTGTCACGAGCTCGAGCTGTTTGCTAAATTGTTTGCATTTACCAAAAAAATGAAAAATAAAGGAAAATTTTATGCCTCAGTAGCCAAAGTTTTCTGCATAACGTTCGTACTTTTATGCATTTGCAGTATGTTTAATTTTTATTAAATAATTAACGAGTTGTCTCTGTGTTACAAGATAGATGATTGTATCTATTGTTAACTGTGATCTAGTTAAAGATGCCTGTGTACCATGACTGAAATTTTTAATGAAGGTTTCTAGTACTGTGGTAGCGGCAACCGCCGTCCTACGTTAGTAAAGAAAGAGGAATTATTGCTACTGCCGTTGCCTCTGCCACCGCCTCTATCATGATAAATTTGAACCACATTTGTCAGTCATTTTGGCTACTTCGAAGGCAATGGCGTTTTGATATTTACTGGCAATAGCCGATGGTTGAGATCTGTGACATATTCATTTGATAATATGTTTTGCTGTTTGTAATGTAAATGTATTTTTACTTCCTTTAATATTGTTTACTAAAAGGAAGTGATTTTGTACTGTGACCGTTCTGAGGTATTTTCTATCAGTTCTGTTATTGAAATTAAGTCTTTTCAGTTCTGGAAGCAATTTGTCCATGTTATACTTGGACTTTTATTTTTTTTAAATAAATTCATTAGTGTTTTAGAAACTTTAATAAATTCACTATCTGAGTACCTTTCCACTCAACGCCAGCTCCCTACCGCATCTCAGTTACAGACAGAGATGCAATATACTTAATGTTACCTTCTTCTGGAACCACATCACTACAGCCTTGTGTCGTTCATTGTAGCTACGCTTGGCGAACTGTCTTCTGCTTGAAGCTTGTAGCAATTACTCTAACATTCGCCATCGGACGTGAAAGTATTATACTACATCACGAGGAATGGTAACTGCATTTCATTTTTTTCTAAAGGAATGTAATATCAAAGAATGAATATACATCCTTTTAGTTCCCTCCTAGAACCAAACTTTCATTTTCGATGATCAGACGGAGCAATTTTCGCCTAGCAATGTTTTCACAAACTACCGACATGCGTAAGCCATACTCAGACGTCTCCGAAAACACCAATTATTCTTTGGGTTTTGCAACCACCGTCAAAACGTATGGGTACCCTTCGTTTCAGTGTTGCATCAAACGAAGCCGAGGTTAAAACTGCACTTTACGTAACTGTTTGTTTGCAGTGTGCTTCAAACGACAGTTTTCGACAGCTGCTTGTTTTGGAGCGACTCCAAAACAAACGAAATTCGTATATTCCGAGACTTCAGAGAAAAGGACGTGACAGTTCTTAGAAGTCACACACGACGAGTGCTGGCAGATGCAGTTTGCAGAATATCGGTATGTGGGTACTGGCAGTTTGGAAAATTTGTGGAGCAAGAACCTATAAGCGAAAAGCAAATGAAAACGAGACAGATGGAAAAAAAAGTAAGTAAGCTATTAATTATGTCAAAAGCGATCGCCGTAATGATTAATATATTCATCCCACTCTGAGACACGACGCTCAATGCCTTCGCGAAAAAAAACGTTTCCCGTTGCCTGCGGAGTCATGATAGTATAAGGCGTACATCTCTTCGTCCGAAGGGAATCAAGAGACACGAATGTCTTTCTTCGTAGGTCCAAATTTGTGGAAATCGTATATGGCGATATCGGGAGCCGAGACTGTACAGAAGATGTGTAAGGGCTTCATAGCGAAACTTCCGCAACGTAGTCGAAATGACCTTGGCAACAACTGGACGGGCCTCTGAAGAAAAGATATTCGTGGCCGTCCATTTGCTTCGAACGAAGAGGTGCAAGCCTTGGTACAATGCCTGGATACATCTAGGCACTGAGGGTCTTGTCCCACAGTGGGATAAATGTGTTGACAGATACAGCGACTACTTTTGAAATAATAAATAGGTTACTTACTTTTTATGGTTCCGTGCCTCAATTTGTAAAAACAGAACCGTTATAGGATCACTTGGTTGTCTGTCTGCCTGTCTGTCTGTCCGACTGTTAAGAGCCAAGTTCAAAATTTATGTCACATATTAAGGTCTATGGTTTCTTGGTAGTGCAATAATTTTAAACTTCTGAGTCAATTCAACGAAAAAATTCGGCGTCAGATACTTTAAAATTCGCAAACCAACTCATCAAAAGCTGTAGGGTACTTCGCGTTGACATAATACCACGAAATCTGGCAAGAAGAAAAGTTTCACAGTACAAATAAAGTAAAAAATCTGAAAATTGTTACAATGTAATTGTATAAATACTGACCCTACGACTTATCTTAGAAGATAGATTAATAAAAGGCAAACCTACGTTTCTACATTTGTAGACTTAGAGAAAGCTTTTGACAATGTTGACTGAAATACTCTCTTTCAAATTCTGTGGGTGGCAAGGGTAAAATACAGGAAGCGAAAGGCTATTTACAATTTGTACAAAAACCAGTTGGCAGTTATAAGAGTCGAAGGGCATGAAAGAGAAGCAGCGGTTGAGAAGGGAGTGATACAGGGTTGTAACCTATCGCCGATGATATTCAATCTGTATATTGAGGAAGCAGTAAAGGAAACAAAAGAAAAATTTGGAGTAGGAATTAAAATCCAGGGAGGACAAATAAAAACTTTGAGGTTTGCCGATGAAATAGTAATTCTGTCAGAGACAGCAAAACACCTGGAAGAGCAGTTGAACGGAATGGGCAGTATCTTGAAAGGAGGATATAAGATGAACACCAACAAAAGGAAAACGAGGATAATGGAATGTAATCTAATTAAATCTGAGGGAATTAGATTAGGAAATGAGACACTTAAAGCAGTAGACGACTTTTGCTATTTGGGGATCAAAATAACTGATGATGGTCGAAGTAGAGAGGATATAAAATGTAGACTGGCAGTGGAAAGGAAAGCGTTTCTGAAGAAGAGAAATTTGTTAACATCGAGTATAGATTTAAGTGTCAGGATGTCTTTTCTGAAAGTATTTGTATGGAGTGTAGCCATGTCTGGAAGTGAAACATGGACGATAACTAGTTTAGACAAGAAGAGAATAGAAGCTTTCGAAATGTGATACTACAGAAGAATGCTCAAGATTAGATGGGTAGGTCACGTAATTGATGAGGAAGTACTGAATAGAATTGGGTAGAAGAGGAATCTGTGGCACAAATTGACTAGAAGAAGGGAACGGTTGGTAGGACATGTTCTGAGGCATCAAGGGATCACTAATTTAGTATTGGAGGGCAGCATGGAGGGTAAAACTCGTAGAGGGAGGCCAGGAGATGAATACGCTAAGCAGATTCAGAAGGATGTAGATTGCAATAGTTACTTAGAGATGAAGGAGCTTGCACAGGATAGAGTAGCATGGAGGGTTGCTTCAAACCAGTCTCTGGACTGAAGACCACAACAAGAACATCCTATAAGAAAATCTTTTTGCCACTACATTGCATTCACCGTCTGACAAAAGCATAACAGGTGAACGTTACTGCATGCAAACATGCTTGTAAAACGTAATTTGTAGTCACGTTTTAGTAAGCAAATAAAAAATATTTTCATTAAACCTCCTATACCAACATATATAAATTGAAGTCTCTTGCTCGCCTCTTCTTGTATGTCCGGGCTAGTTTAAAGAACTTTATTAAGATTTTCATACGGTCGTGAAATTTCAGGACCGATATCTTGCCAGTATCTATTTCGAAAACAGGCAAAAATCGTTGAGTTTCAGGATTCCCAGGATGGACGAACTATAAACATAGCTAAGTTTCACAGAACCCTCGAATGAATGAGTCCTGCACGCACCTGAGCAATTTTTTCCATCTGTCTTTTTTTCGTTTGGCTGCCCCTTATAAAAGTCGTGACATGAAAAAAGATGAAAGGACGGAAGCTTTAAATCATTACGTAAGTATTGCCTTTCAAAATATTATGAACAAAGTTGAGCATTGTCGGTATAGTGCTACAACTGTTCTCAAAAGTAATGTTCATCGGAAGTACGAACCTTAGGTAGGCAATAAAAAATTTCCAATACGTTCAGCACACGAGACTCAGCAAGGTATTTAAGCACTGATAATCACTTCTCACTATGCATTATCAACACACTTAGGATATGCGCGCGTGAGATTTTTTCTCGTCGCCGAACCTCAGCCATTTTGCGGTCATTTTGACTGAACGCAAGCACAATCGAAATATCACTGTTGGTAACAAATGGCTATGTGAGCTCGAGCGGCAACAAAAACAGTTTTTGGCGTATGTAACCACAAAGGCAGTCAGTCAGATGATAGGAAATCGTGGAATCGCCGGCCTTTGGTAGCTACATGTCCTCCGAAAACAACGGTGTGATAGTAATGGTAACCACGCATGTGAGTGCTTTCAAAATTTAAAAGTCGGGCATGCGCCGAGGCGACCCTTTAGTTCATCGGCTGACCACAACCCCATGGCGCATTCGTATTTCTTGGTTAACGCATCGGCATGTTTAGAAACTCATTTCGGAACTTTCGAATACTCCAACATTTTTTAAGTGAAGGTGCATTATATTTGATATTATCAGCAATATCTAAAATTCGGGATTTTTTTTTCGTCCCACGTCAGGCTTACAGGTCATGCATGATACGATAAAATATCGGGACATCCCTCGGAAATCGGAAAATCTGGCGATACTTCACAAGACGCAGATGTATCCCGGCTATAAACGTTCCATGTCTAAAGAGGCCCAAGTTGCTAGTTAAAACCGAAATTCGTTAAACATTATAGTGCTGGCAATGTTTTACGGCTTGAGTGGACGTGAGTTTGCCAATAGAGACGGGAAAACGATACTCGCATTCGAACGGGCTCGAAATTCTCGATACGCAGCAGAGATCGATATGGTACAGAGCCAGTTCCGACAACCACGTGGCATTTGACTCCCACGTAGCGAGTACAAGCAATGCACGAGAAAGTAAGGACTAGCCACAAGGAGCAGCTACATCTATGCTTAAAAATTAACAGTTTTGAGAAAAGAAAACCAGGAGGAAAGAGCAGTAAATCCTATCACCATACAAACTCGTATTGTATTTGAACAGTTTTGGAATAAGAGTTCTCATTCAGTATTTATGTACATAAAGTATTTACTTGTATAAAATATTTACGATGATTTTTAAGTATAGTTAATATTCAAAGATGAAAATGTTGCCATTAAAAATATTACGTCTCAACTCAGAACAATATTTTATTTGGTTATTTGGGACTATAATGACTTACCAGGTGAGCTGCAAATGACTCAAATGACTATTTCAGTACTTGTTCAGATATTAAAATGATGTGTAAAAATCTACTATCTTTTAATCAGTATGGAAACAAGATGGCACCTTTCCGAAACAAGTAAGAAAACTGACAAAGAATTAATTGCCTAATAAACGAAGTAAATCATATTAAACTGATCGTAATTGCACTTGTGAGAATATGAGTAAATTACAGTGGCAAGGTTCGTCATGGACCCACTAACAGATGCTACCAGATCGAGAGACGCGAAAGCTCGAGGATTGAACTGAATGTTTGTTGCGATATGTTTTTGCATATGACCTGCACCCTAGAAAATAATACCGTTACTGTTCTCCATTATTTTTATTATTAAAATCACATTTATATCACCAAGACATGTTGTGATAAAGTTTCTACAGAAGTCACTACACCCCCAAGTTTTCTCGAATTGTGGGGTAAACTACTCAACCGTTTTAATCGTGCTCAGGCACAGCACTGCTGACAGTCCATGTAAGTGGATCAGAAGGTCGCGTCGCGAGTGGAGGGAGGCAGAATTTCGATAAACATCGTTATTTTGAGTAGCAGTGAATATCAAAAGTGAAACAAAGATAAAAAATGAGTAGGCAGCGTAAATGGATGAGATGAAGAATATTAATTCAGTCAGGGTAGTCCATTGATAGTGACCGGGCCAAATATCTCACGAAATAAGCATCAAACGAAAAAACTACAAAGAACGATACTCGTCTAGCTTGAAGGGGGAAACCAGATGGCGCTATTTTTGGCCCGCTAGATGGCGCTGTCATAAGTCACACGGATATCAACTGCGTTTTTAAAAATAGGAACCCCCATTTTTTATTACATTGACAGGTGGCAGGAGCCCCCTCTCATATTTCTATCTTACTCTGACTAATTCGATTTTCCTCTCTAATTGCATGCGGTGAAAAGTTGCTATTCCTTCACACGCGGACTTCCCACACAGCATCTTTCGTCACCTGGGTGGTCTGGTGACAGGCGAGTTCTGCTGAGCTTGAAATCGTTAAGCCGACGGGTGTGAGGGAGTCGAGTGGATGCTTTCTAGACGCCGACATTGTCATAAGAGTGGCAGCGACACTATCGCAGGGGCCTGAAGGAGCGGCGGGGCTAGAGATTCCGTTACTTCGCAGAAACGTAGTGAAAACACTTTCTGGCAGGCTACCAGCGAGGCGTGGGAATGACTTGTGTTCCCAGGCAGTTTGGCGGGCAAATTCCCGCGTTTTTCTGCAAAATCGTGACTGTGATTGGCTTGCTCAGGGCATAGCCCCGTGACGTAGCAAAATCGGCGCAGAAATTGGCGCCAAGAATCTCCGTTGGTGGAATGGTAGTGCGTCGGCAATAGAGTGAAATTTTCCGCCAGTTTTCGAGTTGCTGATTGGAACGTTTAACCACGGCCACTGTCGTGGGGGTGGGAATGTTCTGTGTTCGGTTTGTATGGGTGCTCTTCAGGAGTCGTCTCAGGCCTTTCGATCGGGGTAGGTTACAAGACTGAGCTCTCGCTGCTCTGGACAGCCTGCCTTCCGTTGGCAGTCTAATATACTTTCATTTAATCGTAACTGTTTGACGAAGTTGCTGAAGTTTCGACTTCAACGTAACTTTCCGAGTACAGTTGGCAATTGAGCGTTCTGCATAGAAGCGGCCTATGTTGTCAGTCTTGAGCAGTTTTGGCTAAAGTTGACTGTATCGGAGTTAGTGTGTGACTTCGCTTGTTAAAACCAATCACTGTACCATCAGTGATTGTGTGGCGAGCCTTCTTCGTCTCCCTCAGAGGCGCATTTGTATTGATAGGAAGTCTTTCGTTTGGAACAATCAGACCAGGATAATTTGTTTCGGACTATACTCGCAACTTTATTATCACCACGACGGGACGTCGAAGCAACCAGCCATCGCTTCCGGTATGCCAGATCGTGTCCTCGCAGTTAAGAAGACAGCTTGGTAACGTATGTCCGCAGCACCGGCAGATAGGTGATAATCAGAGCTCAGCAGAGCGCGCCTGTTCCCATCTTTTCTTACGTGGTTCTTTCTTGGATGTACATTGCCTGAGTTCTCACTACTGTAGCAGCAATTAATGTTGGGTTGGCTGTGTGTTTCTCTTAAGATTTTAGTTGCGAGGAATTGGCTCCACATACCACTTGGTCATAAACATCACAAGCTAGTTTATGGACAACTTCTCCTTCACAGCAATTATTTGAGTATCCAATTTGACGTATTGTAAATGTTTCATGTGTTTTGTTTATTATTTTTAGTTTAGTCATAATAAATCAAATTGTTATTTTGGACAGAACTTTCATTCTGTGGATCGATAGAGCAGCCCTTTCTTTTCTCACTACGTTAATGAAACTTTCCTTTTTCAAATTAAATTATTGCAGGTGCCAAACTCTTTTCTACTACACTTGCAGGGTCGATTACAGTCAGTTCGCGTTTCTTCTTAATCCATGTGCAACAGCAAAAGTCGGAGTTAGGAAAGGATGGTGGGGGGCTTAGAGCATCATTTCCATATGAATATTGTAGAAGAATTTAGTGTTAAATACACTGCTAGCCCCGACACCTCGCAACATATTCGTGTAGTACGTAAAGAAATATGAGTGTTTTAGTTGGACCACTTTTTTCGCTTTGTCATAGATGGCGCTGTAATAGTCACAAATGTGTAAGTACGTGGTACCACGTAACATTCCTCCAGTGCGGACGGTATATGCTTCGTGATACATTACCCGCGTTAACATCTACCGTTTACCAATTGCGGAAAAGGTCGATATCGTGTTGATGTATGGCTATTGTGATCAAAATGACCAACGGGAGTATGCTATGTATGCTGCTCGGTATTCTGGACGACATCATCCAAGTGTCTGGACCGTCCGCCGGATAGTTACGTTATTTAAGGAAACAGGAAGTGTTCAGCCACATGTGAAACGTCAGCCACGACCTGCAACCAATGATGATGTCCAAGTAGGTGTTTTAGCTGCTGTCGCGGCTTGTCCGCACATCAGTAGCAGGCAAATTTCGCGAGAATCGACAATCTCAAAAACGTCGGTGTTTAAAAGGTTACAGCAACATCGATTGCACCCGTACCATATTTCTATGCACCAGGAATTGCATGGCGTGTACAGTTCTGCCACTGAGCACAAGAGAAATTACGGGACGATGACAGATTTTTTGCACGCGTTCTACTTAGCGTCGAAGCGTCTTTCACCAACAACGGTAACGTAAACCGGCGTAATATGCACTATTGGGCAACGGAATATCACGATGCCTGCGACAAGTGGAACATCAGCGACCTTTGCGGGTTAATGTATGGTGTGGCATTATGGGAGGAAGGGTAATTGGCCCCCATTTTATCGATGGCAATCTAAATGGTGCAATGTATGCTGATTTCCTACGTAATGTTCTACCGATGTTACTACAAGATGTTTCACTGCATGACAGAATGGCGATGTACTTCCAACATGATGGATGTCCGGCACATAGCTCGCGTGCGGTTGAAGCGGCATTAAATAGCATATTTCATGACAAGGGGATTGGTCGTCGAAGCACCATACCATGGCCCGCACGTTCACCGGGTCTGACGTCCCCGGATTTCCTTGTGTGTGGAAAGTTGAAGGATATTTGCTATCGTGATCCATCGACAACGCCTGATAACATGCGTCAGCGCATTGTCAATGCATGTGCGAACATTACGTGAGGCGAACTACTTGCTGTTGAGAGGAATGTTGTTACACGTATTGCCAAATGCATTGAGGTTGACGGACATCATTTTGAGCCTTTATTGCATTAATGTGGTATTTACAGGTAATCACGCTTTAACGGCATGCGTTCACAGAAATGATAAGTTCAAAAAGGTACATGTATCACATTGGAACAACTGAAATAAAATGTTCAAACGTACCTACGTTCTGTATTTTAATTTAAGAAACCTACCTGTTACCAACTGTTCGTCTAAAATCGAGAGCCATATGTTTGTGACTATTACAGCGCCATCTATCACAAAGCGAAAAAAGTGGTCCAACTAAAACATTCATATTTCTGTAAGTACAACACGAATATATAATAAAAAATTGGGGTTCCTATTTTTTAATAAACTCAGGTGATATCCGTTTGACCTATGGCAGCGGGCCAACCATAGCGCCGTCTGGTTTCCCCCTTCAAGCTAGACAAGTTTCGTTCTTTGTAGCGTTTTATACATACATATATATATATATATATATATATATATGTGTGTGTGTGTGTGTGTGTGTGTGTGTGTGTGTGTGTGTTCAACATCTCCTCCTAGACCACTATACCGCTTTCAATCAAACTTGGTACATATAACTCTTACCGTCAGGTAACAATATCTGTGGGGGTAAGAACCACCTACCTATCATAATTCAGGAGATACTAGGTCATAAACAATGAGATGCAAGAGAAACTGACACATCAAGCATACGTTTAAATTTATTACTTCTGTGCTGAAAACTCTATTCACAATAAATTTTCCAGACAGTATCCACATACACCGCTAAATGCGCCTATAAAATTATATTAGAGTACTCCGCGTAGTTCAGGAGATATGACGTCATAAACATTGAGATACGTGAAAAACTGCCGCACTGTTCACGATGTCTAACTTCATCACTTCTTTGTTACTGCCTCTATTAGCAAGACATTTCGCTGAAAGTGTCCACATATGCTAGTTAACGTATATACAGAATTATATCATTGTATGATACACAGATCAGGAGATATGACGTCATAAACATCGAGATGCGTCAAAATCTGCCGCATCATGCATGACGTTTATATGTATTACTTCTTCGCTATCAAATTTATTAGCAACACATTTTGCAGACAGTATTCAGATATTCTGCTGTACGTACCTATACGAATATATCATTTTACGTCATATGGTTCAAAAGATATGACGTCATAGACAGTGGGATGCGTGCACAAAATGCTGCACCATGCATGAAGCTTTAACGCATTTTCTTTACTTCGTAAGACTCTCTTATGTTCGAGTCAATTTAAGAAAATACCTGACTAACGGCATCGCTTTTGACAGCTTCCAACTGCAAAGTGCAAACGGCTTAGACGAAAACGATAGCCGTCTATTGAGGAGCTATGAAGAGGCGTTGCCTTAGAGACGTGTACAAAATAGCGCTGTAGACATGCGAAGCAGCAGTGCCCAACGTACAAAAACTATCCTGGATCATCTAAACCCGAACCTACTGCAGAGGTACATGTAAGGTAAGAATAAACGAATGGAAGATGTTCTCCTTGGTCACAGGTCAAACACGTTTCTCTGTGGTAGACATGCTGTATTTCTACACTAACAAGCCGCGCGGAGTGGCCGCGCAGTTTGACGTCCCATGTCAGAGATGCGCGGCCTCCCCCGCCGGAGCTTCGAGTCCTCCCTCGCGCATGGGTACGTGTGTTGTTCGTAGCATAATTTAGTTTAAGTAGTGTGTAAGTCTAGGGACCGATGACCTCAGCAGTTTACTCCCTTAGGGATTCACACACATTTGAACATTTTATACTAATAATTGACGTTTACATGTTAACATGCGAAGGTAAAGGTGACCTTCCGTGGATTTCGATTTCACACAAACTCTATTGCAGAGGGACTCGAATGAGCTCAACAGTTAAAGCAATTGCTGTGGACGAAAAAAAAATCGTATCTCGCAGCAGTCCAAAGCAAAGTTACTACAGCATTTCCCTATGTTTTGCAGCTTGATGTTTTGTATACGAACTGCAGCTACAGTAAAAGTTCAATTACAACATCTACAGGAACTGCGGTACTCCTAGCGGAAAATAATCGTAAACCTTCCTCAACTGGAAGCCGCCTCACAACGTACAGCTCCCCGCGTCTACCAAATAACTACGTAAATACATCTTGAAATGTCGAGAGGTCATGGAATTGCAATATTTTCGGTATTACACAACAAACCTAGTTAATTTTTTTGTTTCCGTTTCCAATAGAAAATTGGCAGAACGAATACCAGGGCCTTGCCGGGTTTGTCAGCTTGTTAGAGATAATTGGGAGGGACAGTAAGAGATGGCAATAAGGACTTACTAACAAGGGAACCTCTCCATAGCACCCCCCACATATTTAGTTATAAGTTGGCACAGTGGATAGGCCTTGAAAAACTGAACACAGATCAATCGAGAAAACAGGAAGAAGTTGTGTGGAACTGTGAAAAAAATAAGCAAAATATACAAACTGAGTAGTCCATGCGCAAGATAGGCAACATCAAGGAGAGCGTAAGCACTGGAGCGTCGTGGTTACGTGGTTAGCGTGGGCAGCTGCTGCACGAGAGGTCCTTGGTTCAAGTCTTCCCTCGAGTGGAAATTTTATTTTCGCAAATTTATGATCTGTCCGTTCGTTCATTGACGTCTCTGTTCACTGTAATAAGTTTAGTGTCTGTGTTTTGCGTCCGCACCGTAAAACCGTGCGATTAGTAGACGAAAGGACGTGCCTCTCCAATGGGAACCGAAAACATTTGATCGCAAGGTCATAGGTCAACCGATTCCTCCACAGTAAAATACGTCTGATATATTCTATACGACACTGGTGACGGCATGTGCGTCACATGACAGGAATATGTTGTCGACCCACCTAACGTGTACACTTGGCGAATGGGTAAAAACATTTTTCTACCTTGCCCGATTTAGGTTTTATTGTGGATGTGACAATCATAAACTAAATTAAATAAATTAAACTTTTCATTCAATGATAGACTTGAACCAAAGACTTCTGGTTCTGCAGCTGCTCACGCTAACCACGGGACCACGACGCTCCTGAGCTCACATTGTCCTTAATGTGGCTTATCTTGCGCATGGACTATTCAGTTTGTATATTTTGCTAATTTTTTTCATAGTTCCACACAAATTCTTCCTGTTTTCTCGATTGATCTGTGTTCAGTTTTTCAAGGCCTATCCACTGCGCCAACTTATAACTAAATCTGAGGGGGATGCGATGGGGAGGTACCCTTGTAAGAAAGTGGCATTCGGATTTAAAGTTGCTCAAGTGTTAAAGTTAACAATCACGTGTGAACGAAAAGAAATAGCAATTGTCCTTTATGATGTTTCAACTACACTGTAGTAATTTTCACACGGAATTTTTCATAACGGTGCTGAACAGATTGAAAATATTGCAGAAGCAGTGACGCGGGCAAGTGTGAAGTGAAGCTCGTTAGGGTTGCAATTTTGCTTCTGATAAACAGTGACTAAAATTACTTATGTCACCAGTGTGCGTTTACGGAATATTAATAGCGAGCCCACTGCCAATTATTAAGCTACAATGAACAACAATCAATCCATATTTTAGAAAACTGAAACAGGGACGTGGCATTGGTACTAGGCTTGCTGACACCGCTCTTAAACTCACCTTGTTTTAATAAATAAACGATTACCGTCTGGATCACATCGTTTTATTTAGCGACAACCGATTTCTATCCGCACTCATGTGATCTTCACGTCTGGACTGGAAAAACCTTGTTTTCCTATAAGTGAGTTCTTCACGGTCGACTAAATAATTTCCGGTTTCCTGAAACTAAGATGGCTGCCGCAATTAACCAATGGAAGCAATGTCACTAAACTGCTACATCGCTCACCTAGCAAACAGCTAACAGCTTCCATAGGCAAAAACATGTGACCATCAGTATTTCATATAATTATTGACCGAATTTGAAAATTTATAATTCTGTGATAAGCTACTCTTTAAAAGATACGAGGGTTGAATGAAAAGTAATGGCTTCGCCTTCGTTAATTGGGCTTGGGTGGGAATACTTTAATAAATCAAGCAAAGAAGTAATCCTTAGAATGTGATCTTTGATTACCAATATTCACTTTTCCATTTAATCAGCAGTGAATTGGGTACATTTCAGCCAACGATGAAAAAATTTTCTGAAGCCGTCACGGAAGAAAATGGTTCAAATGGCTCCAAGAACTATAGGACTTAACATCTGAGGTCATCAGTCCTCTAGACTTAGAACTACTTAAACCTAACTAACCTAAGGACTTCACACACATCCATGCCCTAGGTAGGGATTCGACCGTAGCAGCAGCGCGGTTCCGGACTGAAGTGCCTAGAACCACTCGGCCACGACGGACGGCGTCACGGAAGAAGTCGACACTCTGTTTCTGCAACCACAGTTCACAGTTCTCTCAACGTCTTCATCAGAAGCATGATGATGTCCCCACAGATCGTCTTCCATTGTCGGCAACAGATGGAAGTCAGACGGTGCTAAATCGGGACTTCGCGGAGAATGCCGTACGGTGGTGAGATTTAGTCTCTCAAGTTCTGCTGTGGTGGCAGGTGAAGTGTGTGATTTGGCACTGTCATAATGCAGGAAAACATTTCCCTTTTCCTTTCGGACCCTTGTTAGCCGTCGTGTCAGAGTTCGTAGCGTTGTGATGTAACATTCTGAATTTATTGTTGTTCCCCGATCAAGGAAATCAACACTTTGCTTGTGGAACTCGGTGGTTGCTGTCACAGGACGTCCAACTCTTGTTTGTCACGCAGGTCAGATGTTCCCGCCTCAATATCTTTAAACTTACTCTCCAACGACGCACAGTACTCACACCAACACAATCACCATAAACTACTTTCATTCTCTGATGAATCTCGTTTGGGGTGACACCTTCTGCTGTCAAGAATTCAATGAATGAACGTTGCTTAAACCGCATTGGCCGACCATCTGAATAGGGTTCCATACTTTACACTGCAACAACGCAACCGTTCAATGGTAAGGCTTCCCGCCAACTGGAGCTGTATAGAAGAGGCTACGGAACAAGCCAATACCTGCAGCATACCAATGCTGCCAACTGTTGAAGAGTTACGAAGGTGGAGGCATTACTTTTCAGTCAGTGCTCGTATAATCTTACGTTAAATGGTGAGCACGATAAGTCAAGTATTAGAGTTAGAAACCGTACATATGTTGGGGCAGCGCATCTCACGGAGCGCAGATTACACAATGTTCATCCACTTGCTGAAAGGGAACCTCCCCATCGCACCCCCCTCAGATTTAGTTATAAGTTGGCACAGTGGATAGGCCTTGAAAAACTCAACACAGATCAATCGAGAAAACAGGAAGAAGTTGTGTGGAATTATAAAAAAAATAAGCAAAATATACAAACTGAGTAGTCCGTGCGCAACATAAGCAGCATCAAGGACAAATGTCAGCTCAGGAGCGACGTGGTCCCGTTGTTAGCGTGAGCAGCTGCGGAGAAAGAAGATCTTGGTTCAAGTGTTCACTCGAGTGAAAAATTTAATTTTTTTATTTTCAGACAATTATCAAAGTTCAGGCACTCACACATAATCAACTTTGCTCTCCAAAATTCCAGGACATGTTCAGATTTGCTTGGACATATTCAGGATTTGACGCTCTACACAAGGAAAAATTTGAAACGTTAAAAACCGTTAAAAACATATGTTTTGACAGAGCACAGGGAAAACTGTGCGACTGTGAAACTGTTGCATTCATTTGTTGCAGTTTATGTGACACACTCTTATGTTTTCATCACTTTTTTGGGAGTGATTATCACATCCACAAGAAAACCTAAATCGGGCAAGCTAAAACGCATTCGCCAAGTGTACAAGTTCGGTGGGTCGACAACATATTCCTGTCATGTGACGCACATGCCGTCACCTGTGTCGTATAGAATATATCAGACGTGTTTTCCTGTGGAGGAATCGGTTGACTTATGACTTTGCGATCAAATGTTTTCGGTTCCCATTGGAGAGGCACGTCCTTTCGTCTACTAATCGCACGGTTTTACGGTGCGGTCGCAAAACAGACACTAAACCTATTACAGTGAACAGAAACGTCAATGAACGAACGGACAGATCATAACTTTCCGAAAATAAAGAATGGCCACTTTTCACTCGAGGGAAGACTTGAACCAAGATCTTCTTTCTCCGCAGCTGCCCACGCTAACCACGGGACCACGTCGCTCCTGAGCTGACATTTGTCCTTGATGGTGCCTATGTTGCGCACGGACTACTCACTTTGTATATTTTGCTTATTTTTTCATAGTTCCACACAACTTCTTCCTGTTTTCTCGATTGATCTGTGTTCAGTTTTTCAAGGCCTATCCACTGTGCCAACTTATAACTAAATCTGAGGGGGGGGGGGGGGGGGTGCGATGGGGAGGTTCCCTTGTGAGAGTGAGAACACTTAGCGACTTGCAACAAGCTTTACACATAACTTCAAGCCTTTCACATACGTTTTCTCGCTGATCTTCTTGAGTATCTAGATATCAACTCCAGGACATAGGCCTCTTCCAAACATTTCCATGTCCACCTTTGCTGGACGGTCTGGATCCAGTATTTTCTCCAATTCGCTGGAGGACGTCTGGTACTTCTCTTTGAATCCTTCGGCTGTGAGTGCATCGGTGTTTGGGTCAATCTGAATTTGTCATTGGCCATGTGTCCTTCCCAGCACCACTTCAGTATCACTATTAGCTCGACAACATCATAGACCCCCGTTCTTCCCCGTTCCCGACCTTTTGTTTCAATGTCATTCCAGACAATGCTCTTTCTATTGCCCTTTTACAGAACCGGATCAGATTCGGGTTACTTGTGTCATTGTTTAGAGCCTGTATGTTGTTTCTGGCAGGATGCATGTGTCGTAAACTATCCTTTTTAAATTTATAATGATAGTCGATTTACGGAGAATTAAGCTTACGTTTGTAGCGTGCCATCCAGGTAAGGCCAATTCGCCGGGTGATCTGTGCTGTCTGGTCGTCTTTCCCGAGATGAATTTCATGTCGGAGGTAAGTGTGTTCATTAACTGCATCCACAGTATGGGTTTCGATGGAGACCGTGATACTGACAGAGCTCATGACTTTGAGATTTTGGAGATTCATTTTGAGCCCTACAGATCGGGAAGCATCTTTGAGTTCTCAGATCATTGTTGACAGTTCGTTTTTGTCGCTGAATGGTCTCATCTGTAAAGAGAAGTTGGATGAGACGTTTTCCATTTATGATGATACCTTTCTGTCCCCAGGACAGAGATCTGAAAACATCTTCCAGAGCCAAGGTGAATGGCGAGATTGTCTCTCCTGGTCTGACGCTTCTTCTCACGAGCATCTTTCCGATGATCCACTCTTCCTCTATTTTCACATGTAGAGTGGGATTCTCGAAAATTTAGCGGATTTAATTAGTATATCTGGTCATCGCCCACAGTACCAACCAGGTTTAGATCGCGTCGAATGCCTTCTGGTAGTCTGTAAAGATCATTTGAAGTGGTGTGTTATACTCCATTCGTTTCTCTATAAGAGAGCGTACTTCTTGAACATGACCAATCGTACTGAAACCTTTTCATCCCCTGTTCGACTTGCTGCTAAAAGTCAAATTTCTGACTCAAGCGGTTCGGAAGGACATATATTATTATTATTACTAACGTTAATTCCTCGTTAAGGAGAGGGCTAAAACACAATCAATTTTCATAGCAGATTTTTCTGTCTCTTTCTTTTTTCTTCCCCAAAACCTCTGATATATTCACTGTTTTTTTCCACTCTTCTGCCACTTCTTTCCTGTATTCTTTTCTTCGGGCGTTTGTTGAAATTTCTGTTTTCTGATTTTTTCTCTGTATTTTTCCCTAACTGTCATGTCTTCTGTGGAGATGTTCAGTTTCTTGAGGTCTTCCATGGTTTACTTTACCCAGTTAGTTTTCACTGTATTAGTTGGCAATATGTTAAAAATATTTTGGTCGACCTATTTTCGTTCATCCTACGTGTGTGTCCGTAGAATTTTGCCCTTCTTTCTCTGATGTTGTTAGTAATCGCCCCTGTCTGATCGTACAGTTCTTTTGTCGGTCTCTTTATTCAGATCCCCTTTTTCTGACCTGGCCCGTAGTTCTTTCTCAGCTTTTTCCTCTCTTGTTTTTCCATCTTCTTAATTTTTATTCTTCCCTTGATTACTGTTGTTTCTGAGGCATACAAGGCCTCTGGTAAGACTATTGTACGGTAGTGTCTTAATTTGGCGTTGATGGAAATACGTCTTTAGCCGTAATGGTGCCATGTAAGCTTGTATGCTTTTTGCAGTCTTGTGATCCTTTCTTCATTGGATGTTGCGTTCAGTCCTCTTTTATGTACAGCCTCTCCCAAGAATTTCAAACTATCTACCTGTGTTATCTTTCCATACTTTCTTATCAGTGGGTGTCCGTCTGTTGATTTTGCATCCATGTATTGCATCTTTTCTTAAGATTTGTAGTCCTGTTTTGGTATGTAGTGTCTCTAGTGTCTCTAGTGCTTCCTTGGCTTCTCTGTTATTTGTTATGACGGCCATATCATCGGCAAAGGCCAGACATTTTATGTTGACGGTTCTATCCTTTTGTGTCTCCTCATCTTTATCCCATTTACTCTTTTGTCCCATGTTCTGGTTATATATATATATATATATATATATATATATATATATATATATATATACAGGGTGAGTCACCTAACATTACCGCTGGATATATTTCGTAAACCACATCAAATACTGACGAATCGATTCCACAGACCGAACGTGAGGAGAGGGGCTAGTGTAATTGGTTAATACAAACCATAAAAAAATGCACGGAAGTACGTTTTTTAACACAAACCTACGTTTTTTTTAATGGAACCACGTTAGTTTTGTTAGCACATCTGAACATATAAACAAATACGTAATCACTGACGTTTGTTGCATTGTAAAATGTTAATTACATCCGGAGATATTGTAACCTAAAGTTGACGCTTGAGTACCACTCCTCCGCTGTTCGATCGTGTGTATCGGAGAGCACCGAATTACGTAGGGATCCAAAGGGAACGGTGATGGACCTTAGGTACAGAAGAGACTGGAACAGCACATTAAATCCACATGCTAACACCTTTTTATTGGTCTTTTTCACTGACGCACATGTACATTACCATGAGGGGTGAGGTACACGTACACAAGTGGTTTTCGTTTTCAATTACGGAGTGGAATAGAGTGTGTCCCGACATGTTAGGCCAATAGATGTTCAACGTGGTGGCCATCATTTGCTGCACGCAATTGCAATCTCTGGCGTAATGAATGTCGCACACGCCGCAGTACATCTGGTGTAATGTCGCCGCAGGCTGCCACAATACGTTGTTTCATATCCTCTGGGGTTGTAGGCACATCACGGTACACATTCTCCTTTAACGTACCCCACAGAAAGAAGTCCAGTGGCGTAAGATCAGGAGAACGGGCTGGCCAATTTATGCGTCCTCCACGTCCTATGAAACGCCCGTGGCCCGTGTTTGTTACAACACGCAACTGAACGTCGGAGGTTTCAAGCGTCAACTTTAGGTTACAATATCTCCGGATGTAATTAACATTTTACAATGCAACAAACGGCACTGATTACGTATTTGTTCATATGTTCAGATGTGCTAACGAAACTAACGTGGTTCCATTAAAAAAAACGTAGGTTTGTGTTAAAAAACATACTTTCGTGCATTTTTGTATGGTTTGTATTAAACAGTTACACTAGCCCCTCTCCTCACGTTCGGTCTGTGGAATCGGTTCGTCAGTATTTGATGTGGTTTACGAAATATATCCAGCGGTAACGTTAGGTGACTCACCCTGTATATATATATATATATATATATATACGTCAGCGTCAGTTATGACGTTTTAGTTTTTACTTCTTTACTACCAGTTCTATTTGCAACACATTTTCACTCACATATGTAACTGAATAAATCTGTGAAATTATATCACTATACGACATATATAGAAGTATAAATAAGGGAGTTAGATTGTTTAAACCATCGCTGTTGAGGGGGAATGGGGGGGGGGATTAGTTGGATAACAAGAAATGCATGGAGGATTACTGGAGATGGTTCCTTTCACATTCCTTAGCTGATTAGGTACTCGCTCTTCGCCACTGAACTACTGTTCAATTTCTAATGACGTCACTGCCGACGAGACGCTAGACCTATAAACTATTTTTTTCACCACAGAAATTCCTACGGATGACTTCTGACAACGAAAGCAAATCGATCCAAGTTACCTACAGGGCTAGATAAGGGGCGGAGGTGAGTGGTAAGCAGCCCGCGCGGCTGACCTCCGCTGGTGCTAAGCTATGCTGAGTGCGTTTTAGCGACTCCCTTTGGAAGTATAGCGTGGCGGTAGACACACTACCAATGCGGAGGCTACTGCAGACGGCGGGAGCTGCATACCGATTCCGTTTGAAGTCGGCTGCGGCCGTCCTCGCAGATCGAAGATCCGTGTTTGTGCACGTGTGTCACGCGAGAAGTCTGCTTCCGGTCCGCACTCACTCAACAAGGAAACAGATATTCAATATTAATACGTTTGTATTTTAAGTTTCTGGAGTGATTTGATGTTCCCAGAATGAAATCTTCACTCTGCAGCGGAGATTGCGCCGATAGGAAACCTCCTAGTGGATTAAAACTGTGCACCGGACCGAGACTCGAACTCGGGACCTTCGCCTTTCGCGGGAGAGTGCTCTACCATAACATAAATCTTTTTTTTTATATTATCCTCCATCTTTTCCAATCTTGGGCTCATCTTTTCTTCTCTCCTTAACTGCTAGACCTATTATTTCCTGTACTCTGCATCTTTGCCTGCCCTTACTATTTTCCCTCTTATGTTGTGGTCTTCAGTCCAAAGAATGGTTTGCTGCAACTCGCCATGCTGCTCTGTCCTGTGTAAGCCTCTCCCTCTCCGAGTACCTACAGCAACCTACATCCTTCGGAACCTGCTTAGTGTATTCATCTCTTGGCCTCCCTCTACGAATTTTACCCTCCACGCTTTCCTCCAATACTAAATTCGTGATCCTTTGATGCCTCAGAACGTGTCCTACCAACAGATCCCTTGTTCTAGTGAAGTTGTGCCACAAATTCCAATTCTCCCCAATTCTACTCAGTACCTTCTCACTAGTTACGCGAACTATTCATCTAATCTTCAACATTCTTCTGTAGTACCACATTTCTTCTTGTCTAAACTGTGTATCATCCATGTTTCACTTCCACACATGGCTAAACTCCATACCAATGCTTTCACAAAATACTTCCTGACTCTTAAAGCTATACTGGGTATTAACAAATTTCTTTTCTTCAGAAAAGCTTTTCTTCCCAACGCCAATGTACATTTTATATCCTCTCTACCTCGACCAGCCTCAGTTATTTTGCTGCCCAAACAGCAAAACTCATCTACTACTTTAAGTATCGCATTTCCTAATCTAATACTCTCAGCATCACTTGATTTAATTCGACTACCTTCCATTATCCTTGTTTGGCTTTTGTTTATGTTCATCTTATATCCTCCTTTCAAGACACTGTCCATTCCGTCCAACTGTTCTTCCAAGTCCTTTGCTGTCTTTGACAGAATTACGATGTCATTGGCAATCTTCAAGGCTTTTACTTCTTCTCCCTAGATTTTAATTCCTACTCCAAATTTTTCCTTTGTTTCGTTTACTGCTTCCTCAATATACAGAAGGAATAACATCGGGGATAGGCTACAACCCTGTCTCAATCCCTTCTCAACCACTGCTTCCCTTTCGTGCCTCTCGAGTCTTATAACTACAATCTCGTTTCTGTAAAAATTGTAAATAACTTTTCGCTTCCTCTATTTTATTCCTGCCACCTTCAGAATTTGAAAGAGAGTATTCCAGTCAACATTGTCAAACGTTTTCTCTAAGTCTACAAATGCTACAATCGTAGGTTTGCCTTTACTTAGCCTGCATTCTAGTATAAATCGTAGGGACAGTATCGCCTCGCGTGTTCCTATACAGGGTGTTACAAAAAGGTACGGCCAAACTTTCAGGAAACATTCCTCACACACAAAGAAAGGAAATATGTCATGTGGACATGTGTCCGGAAACGCTTACTTTCCATGTTAGAGCTCATTTTGTTACTTCTCTTCAAATTAAATTAATCATGGAATGCAAACACACAACAACAGAACGTACCAGCGTGACTTCAAACACTTTGTTACAGGAAATGTTCAAAATGTCCTCCGTTAGCGAGGATACATGCATCCACCCTCCGTCGCATGGAATCCCTGATGCGCTGATCCAGCCCTGGAGAATGGCGTATTGTATCACAGCCGTCCACAATACGAGCACGAAAAGTATCTACATTTGGTACCGGGGTTGCGTAGACAAGAGCTTTCAAATGCCCCCATAAATGAAAGTCAAGAGGATTTAGGTCAGGAGAGCGTGGAGGCCATGGAATTGGTCCGCCTCTACCAATCCATCAGTCACCGAATCTGTTGTTGAGAAGCGTACGAACACTTCGACTGAAATGTGCAGGAGCTCCATCGTGCATGAACCACATGTTGTGTCGTACTTGTAAAGGCACATGTTCTAGCAGCACAGGTAGAATATCCCGTATGAAATCATCATAACGTGCTCCATTGAGCGTAGGTGGAAGAACATGGGGCCCAATCAAGACATCACCAACAATGCCTGCCCAAACGTTCACAGAAAATCTGTGTTGATGACGTGATTGCACAATTGCGTGCGGATTCTCGTCAGCCTACACATGTTGATTGTGAAAATTTACAATTTGATCACGTTGGAATGAAGCCTCATCCGTAAAGAGAACATTTGCACTGAAATGAGGATTGACACATCGTTGGATGAACCATTAGCAGAAGTCTACCCGTGGAGGCCAATCAGCTGCTGATAGTGCCTGCACACGCTGTACATGGTACGGAAACAACTGGTTCTCCCGTAGCACTCTCCATACAGTGACGTGGTCAACGTTACCTTGTACAGCAGCAACTTCTCTGACGCTGACATTAGGGTTATCGTCTACTGCACGAAGAATTGCCTCGTCCATTGTAGGTGTCCTCATCGTTCTAGGTCTTCCCCAGTCGCGAGTCATAGGCTGGAATGTTCCGTGCTCCCTAAGACGCCGATCAATAGCTTCGAACGTCTTCCTGTCGGGACACCTTCGTTCTGGAAATCTGTTTCGATACAAATGTACCGCGCCACGGCTATTGCCCCGTACTAATCCAAACATCAAATGGGCATCTGCCAACTGCGCATTTGTAAACATTGCACTGACTGCAAAACCACGTTCGTGATGAACACTAACATGTTGAGCTACGTACTGATGTGCTTGATTCTGGTACTGTAGAGCAATGGGTCGCATGTCAACACAAGCACCGAAGTCAACATTACCTTCCTTCAATTGGGCCAACTGGCGCTGAATCGTGGAAGTACAGTACATACTGACGAAACTAAAATGAGCTCTAACATGGAAATTAAGCGTTTCCGGACACATGTCCACATAACATCTTTTCTTTATTTGTGTGTGAGGAATGTTTCCTGAAAGTTTGGCCGTACCTTTTTGTAACACCCTGTATATCTACGGAATCCAAACTGATCTTCCCCGAGGTCGGCTTCTACCAGTTTTTCCTTTCTCCTGTAACGAATTCGTGTTACTATTAACTTATTAAACTGGTAGTTCGATAATTTTCACACATGTCCACACCTGCTTTCTTTGGAATTACAATTATTATATTCTTTTTGAAGTATGAGGGAATTTCGGCTGTCTCATACATCTTGCTCATCAGATGGAAGAGTTTGTCATGGCCGGCTTTCCCAAGGCCATCAGTAGTTCTAACGGAATGTTTTCTACTCCTGGGGCCTTGTTTCGACTCAGGTCTTTCAGTGCTCTGTCGAATTCTTCACGCAGTATCATTTCTCCCATCACGTCTTCATCTACATCCTTTGCCATTTCCATAATATTGCCCTGAGGTAAATCGCCCTTGTATACACCCTCTATGTACTCGTTCCACCTTTCTGCTTTCCTTTTTTAGGTTAGGACTGGTTTTCCACCTGAGCTCATGGTATTCATATAGGTGGTTTTCTTTTTTCCAAAGGTCTCTTTAATTTTCCTATAGGCGGCATCTATCTTAACCCTAGTGATATGTGCATCTACATCCTTACATTTGTCCTTTAGCCATTCCTGTTCAGCCATTTTGTACTTCCAGTCGATCTCATTTTTGAGACATTTGTATTCCTTTTCGCCTGTTTCATTTACTGTATTTTTATACTTTCTCCTTTCATCAATTAAATTCAACAGCTCTTGTGCTAACCAAGGATTTCCACTAGCACTCGTCTTTTTACCTAATTGATCCTCTGCTGCCTTCACTATTTCATCTCTCAAAGCTACCCATTCTTCTTCTACTGCATTCCTTCCCCCTGTTCTTGTCAGTCGTTCCATAATGCTCCCTCTGAAACTCTCTACAACCTCTGGTTCTATCAGTTTATCCATGTCCCATCCATTAGAATCCCCTTTTGCGGTTTCTTCAGTTTTAATCTTCAGTTCATAACCAATAAATTGTAGTCAGAATGTACATCTACCCCTGGAAATTTCTTACAATTTAAAATCTGATTTTAAATACCTGTCTTACCATTATACAGTCAATCTGAAACCTTCCGATGTCTCCAGGTCTCCTCCACGTATACAGGCGTCTTTCATTATTCTTAAACCAAGTGTTACCTATGATTAAGTTATACTCTGTACATAATTCTACCAGGCCCCTATGACTATTAACTTTCCGTCTCCCTTAACTATCTGAATAATTTGTTTTATCTCATCATACATTTCTTAAATCTCTTGATCATCTGCAGAGCTAGTTGGCATATAAACTTGGACTACTGCGGTAGGCGTGTGCCTTGAATCTAACTTGGCTACAATAATGCTTTCACTGTGATGTTCGTAGTAGCTTCATTCATTATGAATCCTACTCCTGCATTACCCCTACACTACTGGCCATTAAAATTGCTACACCAAAAAAGAAATGCAGATGATAAACGGGTATTCATTGGACAAATATATTATACTAGAACTGACTTGTGATTACATTTTCACACAATTTGGGTGGATAGATCCTGAGAAATCAGTACCCAGAACAACCAGGTCTGGCCGTAATAACGGCCTTAATACGCCTGGGCATTCAGTCCAACAGAGCTTGGATGGCGTGTACAGGTACAGCTGCCCATGCAGCTTCAACACGATGCAACAGTTCATCAAGAGTAGTGACTGACGTATTGAGACGAGCCAGTTGCTCGGCCACCATTGACCACACGTTTTCAGTTGGTGAGACATCTGGAGAATGTGCTGGCCAGGGCAGCAGTCGAACATTTTCTGTATCCAGAACGGCCCGTACAGGACCTGCAACATGCGGTCGTTCATTGTCCTGCTGAAATGTAGGGTTTCACATGGATCGAATGAAGGGTAGAGCCACGGGTCGTAACACATCTTAAATGTAACGTCCACTGTTCAAAGTGCCGTCAGTGCGAACAAGAAGTGACCGAGACGCGTAACCAATGGCACCCCATACCATCACGCCGGGTGATACGCCACTACGGCGATGACGAATACACGCTTCCAATCTACGTTCACCGAGATGTCGCCAAACACGGATGCTGTAAACAGAACCTGGACTCATGCGAAAAAATGACGTTTTGCCATTCGTGCACCTAAGTTCGTCGTTGAGTACACCAGTGCATGCGCTCCTGTCTGTGATGCAGCGTCAAGGGTAACCGCAGTCATGGTCTCCGAGCTGATAGTTCATGCTGCTGCAAACGTCGTCGAACTATTCGTGCAGATGGTTGTTGTCTTGCAAACGTCCCCATCTGTTGACTCAGGGATCGAGACGTGGCTGCACGCTCCGTTACAGCCATACAGATAAGATGCTCTGAAAAGCTAATCATTTGCATATCACAGCATCTTCTTCCTGTCGGTTAAATTTCGCGTCTGTAGCACGTAATCTTCGTGGTGTAGCAGTTTTAATGGTCAGAAGTGCATTTGATTTTTTTCTTTCTAATGACACAAATTATTTACGGAAGAATGGAAAACAACGGGTAGAAGCCGACCTCGAGGAAAATCAATTTCGGTTCCGACTACATGTAGGAACACACGTGACACTACTGAACCTATGACTTACCTTAAAAGGTAGGCTAAAGAAAAGAAACCATATGTTTATAGCTTGGGTAGATTTAGAGAAAACTTTTGATGATGTTGACTGTAATTCACTCTTTGTAGCTCTTACGGTAGGAGGGAAAAGTACAGAGAGCGCAGGGTTATTTAAACTTGTATAGAAACGACATTGTAATTATAACAGTCGAAGGATATGAAAGGGAAACGATGATTGAGAGGAATCGAGAAAGATTGTGGCCTATCGCCGATATTATTCAGTTATACAGTGGGCAAGCAGTACAGGAAGCCAAGGAGAAATTTTGAAGGGAACTGAAGTTCAGGGGAAAGAAATAGAAATTTTGCGGTTTGTCGATGACATTGTTATTGTGTCAGAGACGACAAAGGACTCGCCGGAGAAACTGAACGGAATGGATAGTGTCTTGAAAAGAAGTTATAAGAAGAAAATCAACAACAGTACAACTAGGACAATGGAATGTCCCCCACGGTGTAGCCGCACGGTCTTGGGCGACTTGCCAAAGTTCGCGCGGCATAACCTGTCGGAGGCTCGAGTCCTCCTTCGGGCATGGGTGTGTGTGTTGTCCTTCGCGTAAGTTGGTTTAAGTTAGATAAAATAGTGTGTAAGCCTAGGGACCGATGACCTCAGCAGTTTGGTCCCATAGGAACTTACCTGTCCGCCGCTCGTGGTCTCGCGGTAGCGTTCTCGCTTCCCGAACACGGGGTCCCGGGTTCGATTCCCGGCGGGGTCAGGGATTTTCACCTGCCTCGAGATGACTGGGTGTTTGTGTTGTCCTCATCATTTCATCATCATCCAGGAAAGTAGCGAAATTGGACTGAGCAAACATTGGGTAATTGTACGGGCGCTGATAACCACGCAGTTGAGCGCCCCACAAACAAAACATCATCATAGGAACTTACCATCCCCACCCCAACCACCACAATAGAGTGTAGTAGCATTAAATGGAGCAATGCTGACGGTATTCGATTAGGAAATGAGACACTAAAAGTAGTAGATGAGTTATGCTGTTTGGGCAGCAAAATGATTAAGCGATGATTGAAACAGAGAGCATTTAAATACAGATAGCCAACAACAAGAAACGTATTTCTGAGAAAGAACAATTTATTAACTTCTAATATAAATTTTCTGAAAGTAGTTGTAGGTGGGCTGTTTATGTTTTCTTATTGGCAACGTTACGTAGCGCTCTGTATGAAAATCACTGGCTGTGCTGTGTGCAGTCTGTGGCTAGTTTGCATTGTTGTCTGCCATTGTAGTGTTGGGCAGCGGCAGCTGGATGTGAACAGCGCGTAGCGTTGCGCAGTTAGAGGTGAGCCGCCAGCAGTGGTGGATGTGAGGGGAGAGATGGCGGAGTTTTGAAATTACATATATTATGACTTTTGATGATATTAAGGTAAATACAGTGTTTGTTCTCTATTAATATCTTTCATTTGCTAACTATCCCTATCAGTAGTTAGTGCCTTCAGTAGTTTGAATCTTTTATTTAGCTGGCAGTAGTGGCGCTCGCTGTATTGCAGTAGTTTCAGTAACGAAGATTTTTGTGAGGTAAGTGATTTGTGAAAGGTATAGGTTAATGTTACTCAGGGCCATTCTTTTGCAGGAATCTTTGATAGTCAGATTGCGTTGCGCTAAAAATATTGTGTGTCACTTTAGTGAATGTTTGAGTACGTTCAGTTTTGCTCAGCTGTTTGAAAAGCAAATAGTGTAAGAGGTTTTCAGCACAGTCGTGTATAATTGTTCTAAGGGGTCGTTTCATATGTCGACCCTTAGCCTAGCATACCTCACTGGAATCTTCTGATTTTTTTCTTGTAGTTTGTGTATTTAGTGTAGGTTTTGTTTATTGCTAGCGCGTAATTATAGAGAGAATTTTCTTGGTAGTTGTGGTTTTTCATTGTTGCACAGTAAAACAGTTGTGGCATGCATATAGATTTGCACCAAGTATTTCGCAGCTGCGCTTGCAATTAACTAGATATTATTTTCAGTTCTATGTTAATGTGTTCTCTTATTTTTGCTCTTCAGATTGTGCTTTTCTGTGTTGTCGTGTGAAATATTGTGACAATAATGGCGTGTGAAAAACGTAATACTAGGCTCCAAAGTAAACTGAGAAATGACAGTGAAGACGAAAGCAGTGTGTTAGCGCCACCGAGTAATGAATTAACTAATGTTCAAAGTAGTAACTTGGTAATTGTACAGAGGGAAATGGAGCGGGCTGCAAACAATGGTGTAGACAGTGAAACAATTAGTGAACAGGGAAGCATTATCGATCGATCGGTCGGCAACAGCTCGCCTCAGGAATCCGAAATGACAGGACACAATCTTGCAAATACTGTAGATTCAGGTTTTGCGTCCTCACCGTTTTCTCAAATAAGTCAAGACACATTTTCTGCTTGTCAAAATGTGAATGTTGTTGGTGCAAATGCACTGCCGAAAAGAGTAGAGGAACAGATTCCAGACACTAATGCATTGTTATTACAATTAATGCAACAAATGGGACAAAATCTTCAAAAGTTAGACACAATGGAACAACACCAGAGACAAACACAGCAACAGTTAGACGCAATGGAACAAAATCTTCACACCACGCTTGAACAAACACGTGAAGATTTAACTACTGAGTTACATAACATTGAATCGAAATGTCAAAAAGTCTGTAATGACGTAAAAACACAAATTTGTGAGCATTTTCAACCTATTTTTTCGCGGCATGAAAATGCATTACAGAATCACGAAGCAGCCATAAAAGAACTGCAAACCATTGTTCATGAAAATCATGAGACCTTGTGGGCTCAAATTGACTCAGTTGCATCTACCGATTTGGTTATGCAACTTGCAAAAACTCAGGAAAACTTAAAGGACACAGTAGATTCGATTTCAACACAAATGGACACTCTGAAACTTGGTTCAGAAAAACACACTGAGGAAATGTGTTCACTATCAGAGAAAGTAGCCAAACTTTTGGATCAGGTCACTAACTTATCTACGAAGGTAGATGATGATCTGAATGACACAAGACCCGTAGCCTTCACTGACACAGAAGAGTATGAACAAATAAGAAAATTCAAACAAAATCAAAATCAAATCAATACACAGTACAAAAGAGAAATCCGGGAAGTACAAGATCAGTTGACGCAGGTGATACAAGAATTACATATTTCAGAGGACACTCGCGCTCCAACACGGGAAGAGGAACTTAGAAATACGGAAAAGCCACAAAATAATAACACAGGGCATTTCGGTAATTATGAAAGGAATTGGCAAGGTGGACCGAATTTTGAGATGGAACCGCCGACACGACGTAGCAATGACCGATATGCTACTCGCCGACACGATGATTTTGACTATAAGCTGTTCATTACTACACGTAAATTCAAAACGTTTAAGAATTCTGCCAACGACATTCATCCACAAGCGTGGCTCCATCAATTCTCTCATTGTTTTCCTCCCAACTGGTCATTAGAACACAGATTAGAATTTATGTGTGGCTACTTGGAGAATGAACCAGCTGTAAGAATGCGATCGGTCATTCACAATTGCCACAGTGAAGGAGAATTTTACCATGCCTTCCTCTCAGCATATTGGTCTCAAGCCACACAAGACCGAGTAAAACATGGCATCATAATGATGAAACATTTCGAACAATCTGAATTTTCCAGTCTTGTCAAATATTTTGAAGACATGTTGCACAAGAATCAGTACCTGTCAAACCCATACAGCCCCTCAGAACTCATCCGCATTTGTTTAATCAAATTACCTGAACATTTACGACATATTATTTTGGCAGGGCGTTGCAAAGACGACATTGAATCTTTTCAGGGACTCTTACAAGAAATAGAAATTAACACAGATAGTCGCGGGGTGCGAAAACAGGAAAACAATCACTACAGGTCACATCCGTCACAATTCCGTGACGACAGAAACAATAAATGGCCACGACAAGCCTATTCTTACAACGTAAATCGTGACCAAAACAGACACCACCCATATGACAACCACTGGCAGAGTAATAGTTACAGGGAAAGATCACCTTTCCGCGGTAATGACTATCACAGAGACAATCAGAGAAACAGACAATATGGGAACCAAAACAATTATTATCATGGGAGACAGAATAACTTCAGACGCAACGGTCCAGCGCGCAGTTACGATTCAGGGAGAAATTCTCCACCACATGACCGACAAACAAGAAACTATGTAAACTACCGACAAAACGACAGACGTGAATTTCATCAGAACTGGCGAGCTTTAAACAGAGCTGGGCCCTCTCGGCAAGGCGAATTTGTGGAAGTTAGGCCTCCTAATCCCAGTAATGACGCGCGCCAACAAAGAAACATACAATGACTCACACCGCAGGCAGCCGTGTGCGCCGGCTGGCTCAGAGAAAAATAACATAGACGCTAACCTTGAGCAAAATTCCTGTATTCTTTACGGACTAATACTGCATGATAATTGCATTCAAGTTGAAACTCTGCATACTGAGAAGAGCAAAGGTTTACACCACATTTCACATGTAAAACCGTTTATTGAAAGATAATCTGCTTTTTAACTTCTTTGCTATAAAATGTTTCACTTCACGTTATTAGTATGCTTTAGAAACTGTTACCATGCAACAATGTTTGAAGTTAAATATCCAGTCAAGAACCAAGAGAACTTATTCAAACAGAAATTACGAATGCATTGTTATTGCGAACAGACGACACAGTGTTATTGTGTGTGTACATTCTTGCTTGTTAGTTGCACGATTAGAACATTTACTAGTACTGCTAATGAGATTTTAATGAAACATTTTGGTTTACTGGAAAATACATTTGGGATTTAAAGTACTTTCTGTGAGATTAAAGATGACTTAGTATTTGGTTTCTTTGACAGCTACACGATTATATCACGACGTTACTAATGAGTGACAATTTACAATGTTGCTTTTGCGGTGTATCTGTTTTATATCGGCACAGTTTTTTCTGAATCCTTCTGGAAAGCAAAACATGTTTTATTAGTAACTTTTGTGGTATAGCTACAAGGAGACAGCCTTTTCCATAGCACAACAATACGTTACAGCACAGTACTTTCATCATCACATCAATAAGCGTAATAACTAAGATATCTCTATGCTAAGCATTTCACTTTTGTTTATCATGAGGTAAGTACATTGGCTTCTGCAGAACTTAGCTTTAGGAGGAAATTAACTACGACACTTCCACAGAGATTATCTTACAACAAGATGCACCTTTAGCGCTACAGGACACGCATTTCGGTGATTAATTTTGTACTTAAAACATTTAATTTTAAAGATTTTTGAATTACAAAGAAAGTTTTCCGTGATACATTTCATTCCATTGCTGTAATCTGTAACACTTGAGGATATAATTACATTAATCCTCAGGGGGATACATGCTTACTTTGTGTACCATGTGTGTGGCAAGCACAAGGAGCCCTAGCTAATATGGTATTTGCTTATACAACTTTACACATCGGTACCATATTTCTCTAATACATAAATTACACAGCTATCTGATCATTTAACTGAGAGAGACAAACTTTTTTATTACGTCAGTGACACATGTTTACGCAATTACAGAGTTGGATTACTTCACACTTACGAAATTGTATTTTGTCTGTACTTTGTGAACTGTTCATATTTTTTCGGACCCATTGTGATATTATGAGAGCTTTGAATGATGTATTTGGTATGAGATCATGATTTTTAAAGTATGTTTGAGGTAGATGACACTATTTAAATGAGCAGAGAATTCTTTTTAGGTTTTGAAATTATTGGAGGAAGCTACGACGATTTTGAGATTTGACTGAGGTGTTATGATGTTATTATTACGACGATGATGTGTATTATGCTGCTGAGGTATGTTTATGATTAATAGGCTGATGCTATATGAGTTATTTGATTAAGCCATGTAGCTGCTATGATGAAATATTGAAGAAGTGTCGACGAATAAGGTAAGGAATAATGAGTAGTGTTTAGGGACTCTGGTTTGTGAAAAAGGTTGTTGGAAACCAAGATTTGTACTTTAAGAGTTATGAAATGTGTGTAAATGCGTGAATATATCACAATGCCGGCGAAAATTTTTTGGACAATGTTATATTTATAGGGTTTTGTTTCTACACATTTGCAACGTAAATTCTCGACCTGTGAAATTTTATATGAGACTGTCACTGTAGCGGAAACTGCTGTCGTAAATATTTCCGTAAGAAAGTTAAGTGACCACCTGCACGTAATGCGTCGTGGGCACGCAGCTGTGTCAGACGCCGGGAGAACAAGTCATTAGCGAGTGCCTCGTCAGAAGCACAGGTAGAAAAAAAAAAGGGAGGCCATTATCCTCGCTATTGACATTTCCTTGTTGAAAGCATACTGTGGAGCTCATAAGTTATAATATTTACTGAAATGCCTAATGAAATGACGAGAAATATTTTTACATCTGTACACCTGATTTCGACAAGCGTCTTTCTACGAGAGTTGAGAGCTACTAACTTATGAAATGTCACATGACTATTGAATGATATTTTTATGCTTTGCTTTTCGTAGTTGCTTATTTCACTTGATATCTGGTTTCCAGCTGTGTTGCAGCATTAGTTTTATAAAATAAACTTAGATGCATTTGCTAATGTGAACACTTTCTGTCAACAGATATATTAACTAATTATTTTATGATCCACATTCTTTAAAAAAGGAGCACTTGGAAAGGAAAGAACAATAAGAAGGGACTAGCAACAGTAACTGGACACATAATTTTCTTTTCAAGTACATGGTAATATTTTTTTTTACAATAAGTTGTTGTGGTGCACCACTTTAATTACATAGACATTAAGATGTGAATAGACATTTCCCTTACCTGCATTGTTGTCTTTAGTGTACTATTTTTTCTGCTTGAGCTATGTCATGTTTAGGTATAAGTTGCTGCTGTTTGCCAAGCATAGTGTTATTGAATTTGACTTTGTATTATTCTGTTAAGCCAGTTTTACTAATGATTTATTTTTATTGTTTGCTGCACATTGCCTTAGATTAGTTGTAATATTACAATTGCTTTGCTAATTTCTTAATGCTGCTTGCTTCACAAATCTGCGTTTTTTTTTTTCATTGCTGTTTATATTAACTGTTTTATGTGATGCTGCATTGCCTCGTCCCTTGGTATATATATCTGAGCTCAGTAGATTTAAGTTAGCTTAAGAGGGGTGGACTATATAAGAAACTAACTATGATGACTTGGAAGAATTGTATTGAGAAGCTATATGAAAATGGTTTGGGCAAAAAAAAAGGATATTGTACAGTGGGGGAAAAACTATGTTTGACAGAAGATGTGAACAGAATACAGAAAGCAGGCTTAGATAGGACTTTTGGGAATAATGATGAATGAAGGGAGATCTCCAAGAAGCAAAGAAAGTTTTGTTTGCAAAATACTGCAATGAAACAAACCCTGTCCTTTCCTTTTGTGTTATCCCACTATGTGTTTGAGTACCCATGTGTAATTATGTTCTTCCTGTCTTTATATGTTTATCTGATAAGACTTATGTTGTAGAATTTTTCTAATACTCAGCTACATTCACTATGATGAGGAATACTGTTATCCTCAAATATACTTTGCATTAATAATATGGTATTTTCTTTGTAAAGATGTTTAGACATTATGTATTCTGTTCTGTTTTAATGCTCATGTGTGAAGTTGATGTTTCGAAAGTGATTCTGATCTTTTATTTTTGTACTCATGTCATAATTCCTGTAACACTGATGTATATGTTTATTTCTATTCTGTTGTAAAGCCTGTACTACAAATGTTATCTGTATTGTTATGTTTTTAATGATGTATTTTGTACCTTTGTAATTGTATTCTCATGTTATAATATTGTAATTGACACCAGTTAATCAAATTAAGTAACTTGTAAGTTCCATTTCACTGCACGCGTTTCTGTTGGTCATAGTATATGGACAATATGGAGAAGTAGGGACTGATAGTGTTTGCACGTGTGTTAATAATTCAGCAAGGGACTGGATAACAGCATTGCTGGTTCTAAGGACAATTAGAAAAAAAAACTTTGTGAGTGCACGAGTTGAGGTTTATGGACTTGCTATATTATCCGTAAGACTCTTCAATGGTGATTGTGCACCTGCACAGTCGCAACAGATGGCTGCTGGCCATCTCTACAAGGACTGCAGTGGGTCTGCACCTCTGGTGGCCCACCAATACTCTCTACCAGGACTGCAGTGGGTCTGCTCTGTGATGACCTACCTACCAATCTTCTTCAAAACGTCGAATGACTCTGCTGTGGGTTTGCTCTGTTGTGGCCCATTACCTGTCAGCATGTCAAGAGTCAGCACTGTCTTTCCGTTGGAAGGACTCCAGTACTTCTTCAAGACTGCATGGAAATCCACTACTTCCGTGTGCATTCCCTTATACTACTCAGACTTTGAAAAAAAAAAAACACTGAAATTTTACTGTGATGAACAATCTGGACTGTCTTTATGGACTGTGAGAAAATTTTATCTTTTGACCAACATTGTATAAATAAGTGTGTGCATTTGATATCTTTGTTATTGTAATTATGAAAAAAATTTTCAAATCATTATTGGCCACTGCCCAAAAATATTTTGTAAAATTTTTGTGGGGAGCATGGGGGCTATGTAAGTAGGCTGTTTATGTTTTCTTATTGGCAACGTTACGTAGCGCTCTGTATGAAAACCACTGGCTGTGCTGTGTGCAGTCTGTGGCTAGTTTGCATTGTTGTCTGCCATTGTAGTGTTGGGCAGCGGCAGCTGGATGTGAACAGCGCGTAGCGTTGCGCAGTTAGAGGTGAGCCGCCAGCAGTGGTGGATGTGAGGAGAGAGATGGCGGAGTTTTGAAATTACATATATTATGACTTTTGATGATATTAAGGTAAATACAGTGTTTGTTCTCTATTAATATCTTTCATTTGCTAACTATCCCTATCAGTAGTTAGTGCCTTCAGTAGTTTGAATCTTTTATTTAGCTGGCAGTAGTGGCGCTCGCTGTATTGCAGTAGTTCCAGTAACGAAGATTTTTGTGAGGTAAGTGATTTGTGAAAGGTATAGGTTAATGTTACTCAGGGCCATTCTTTTGCAGGGATCTTTGATAGTCAGATTGCGTTGCGCTAAAAATATTGTGTGTCACTTTAGTGAATGTTTGAGTACGTTCAGTTTTGCTCAGCTGTTTGAAAAGCAAATAGTGTAAGAGGTTTATCAGCACAGTCGTGTATAATTGTTCTAAGGGGACGTTTCATAGTGTAACCTTCTGGAAAGGGTCTTCCACAGAATTTCCTTTTCAGTATTTCTTCATTTCGCTCTTTATTTGTTCACACCTCGCTTAAAATGTCTCTACTTTCTTCTTCATCGGATTTCTTTCACTTTCGTACAGCGTTGTGCACGCGTACACTAAAATGGAATTTTTTCTTCATTCCATACCAGTATTACAAATCATCTTCCTTCCTGGACGGTCACGGTATTAAATTCCGACCACCTAAGGAAATTAAAGAGACACTGCGACCAGCAATAGATAGCCATTTTTCCGTTGTTCCTGGAATTTATACAATATATTGTGGGCGAGCTCACAGTTACGTTGCTCAGACAGTGCGAGCGGTTTCAGAACGCTGCTCACAGACGGATGCCACGTTTAATTTCACGATTTCGACAAATCTGCTGTTGCCGAACACAACCTCATGAACAAATATACGATTATGTTTGACAAGACGGAAATATTATTCCATATATCTCCCTACATGGATTCCGTCATCAAAGAAGCCGTTGAGATCTGAATATGTAACAACTTTAACCGGAAAAGTGGCTACACTCTTCGTGGTACGTAGAAACGGGAGATTGATGCTGAAAGGCAACACAGAAAAAAGGCTACCAATGCTCTTCAGTCATTGTCGTCAATATAATCTTTGGTCGCAAGTGGAAGTTTAGTTATTTCTTGACGTCTCCATCAGGTAATTCAGCCATCTGAACAAAGTACCTAGCGGCCTCCTGACGATAACGACGGAGGAAGTCGTCGAAAGCTTAAGGTTGAATTCAAATCTGATGAGGCAACAACTACGTGAAGTCGTACAAGTCTTCTTCACCTACGTGATTGATTTGTTTGCCCTTAAGGCAAATTCTGTGCTGAGTACACCGTTCATTTCACTCGACAGTCTTCACTCCTCAGTCTTGTATACATACGACTGGAGTGGATATGTCGTCGGCAAGCCTTAACACTGATACATTTTCCCCTCCCACTTTTATTCTTGCGCCGAAGTTTTCTTCCTCTTGCTGTACTGCCTCATCTGAATATGCGTTAAACAACCGTAGTGGCATGCTGAAACAACGTCTTACATACTTCTTAAATACGACTTAATTCAAACAAACGATGACTTATGAGCTCTGCCCCGGCAGCATCTACACTATTTGATCAAAAGTATCCGGACATCTGGCTGAAAATGAGTTACAAGTTTGTGGCGTCCTCCATCGGTGATGCTGGAATTCAGTATGGTGTCGGCCCGCCCTTAGCCTTGATGACAGCTTCCACTGTCGCAGGCATACGTTCAATCAGGAGCTGGAAGGCTTCTTGGAAATGGTAACGAGAGCTGCACTGAGGAGAGGTAGCGATGTCTGTCGGTGAGACTTTCCAAAACATCCCAAAGGTGTCGTATAGGATTCAGGTGAGGACTCTGTGCAGTCCAGTCCATTGCAGGAATGTTATTGTCGTGTAACCTCTCCGCCACAGGCCGTGCATTATGAACAGCTGCTCGATCGTGTTGAAAGATGCAGTCGCCATCCCCGAATTGCTCTTGAACAGTGGGAAGCAAGAAGGTGCTTAAAAGAGCAATGTAGGTCTGTGCTGTGCAAAACAACAAGGGGTGCAAGCCCACTCCATGAAAAACACAACCACACCATGACACCACCGCCACCGAATTTTACTGTTGCCACTACACACGCTGGCAGATGACGCATTCGCCATACCCACACCCTGCCAGCGCATTGCCACATTGTGTACCGTGATTCGTCATTCCACACAACGTGTTTCCACTGTTCAATCGTCCAATGTTTGCGCTCCTTACACCAAGCGATGGGTCGTTTGGCATTTACCGGCGTGATGTGTGGCTTATCAGCAGCCGCTCGACCATGAAATCCAAGTTTTCTTACCTCCCGCCTAACTATCATATTACTTGCAGTGGATCCTGATGCAGTTTGGAATTCCTGCGTATTAGCGTGGATAGGTGTCTGCCTATTACACTTTACGATCCTCTTCAATTGTCGGCGGTCTCTGTCAGTCAACAGACGAGGTCGGCCTGTACGCTTTTGTGCTGCACGTGTCCCTTCAAGCTTCCACTTCACTATCACATCGGAAACAGCGAACCTAGGGATGTTTAGGAGTGTGGAAATCTCGCTTACAGCCGAATGACACGAGTGACACCCAATCGCCTGACAACGTTTGATGTCCGTGAGTTCCGCGGAGCGCCCCATTCTGCTCTCTCACGATGTCTAATGACTACTGAGGTCGCTGATATGGAGCACCTTGCAGTAGGTGGCAGTACAATGCACTTAATACGAAAAACGTATGTTTTGGGGGGTGTCCGGATACTTTTGATCACAAAGTTTATGTGTGTCAGTGCTTCAGCATGGAAATTCACAGTTTACGGCTAAATACATTTCAAAATATGTGACGATATCTCACACATTTACGTACTGATGCCGTTGTAATTTGTTACTGTATACATTGTTCTAAATTTCATCACTTGAAAATGGCCATTCAGGACGAAATTAGGTGACCGTTCAGAACGTTTAGATTTTTGTCTCATAATTCCAGATATATAAAGAAAAAAGAGGTAACTTTATAATTTTGTTGTTTTTCTCTAAGACGCTGGGTAGAAAAGGTTTCAGTTTTCCTGCTGCAGGCTGAGACGTTAGACGTTACTTGGTATCGGTTTGTATACTATGTAAGGAGACCATATTTTCAGAAATCTTCAATGTTAACTCTCATTTTATTAATGGACATATAATTAATACTTTTATACTGGTATGAATATTTAAATTCACGCTGACTCACCAGCAATTTCTTGTAGCAGATTCATGATAAAAAGCGCCATTAAGGAAAGTAAACTGTTTGGAAGAACATTATACTCGTCGGCAAATAACGTTGGAAAGCATAGCGTGCGACGCAGGGCGATAAACAGGTGGAGTGCATGCTCAGGTAGGTTTGCGACAAGAGAAAGGCGAGTAGAGCCGCTTCAGATGTAGAGGGTGATGGATGTAAAAGCGAACGACGGTGAAGGATATCAGAGTGCTGTAGAAATATTGAGTTAATTGACAACTTTCGAAAGAAGACTGAAGACACAATAGAGGAGTGACTATCATATAAGCGAAACAATCCAAAAGTTTTTATTCGACAAAGTGTTGAACATCGTGAAACAATGTGGTGCAGTCGGTGCTAATTATGTACATTAACAACTGATGTTGTAAAACAAAGTATAAATAATAAGTTATAACTTAAACGCAATAATTGCAGATCGTTTATTTCAATCATTTATCTACGAATCAGAGAGAAAAAAAAGATCGACATACTCAAGCAAAGCTCACCATCACCTTGAAGATACGGCAGAAAATTTCTCAACAAAAAATTCGGGAATTTCAGTGATCAACATTAAAGTCTGGATGTCTCAGATCCTCTCACTAACATTTCATAGCAGTCAGGTTACATCACATAAAAGGATGTAAATTCCGTCTGGCAAATAAATATTTAAAATGACATTTAAAAGCTCAAAAGCAGTAAAATTCAGTGGCTAATTACAAGAAGTTCCAATAACCAAACCACGCTTTTTTGAAAGAATATTTCGTTGTTTTTGAAACACACTCTGATCAGCTCGAAGACATGTAACAAATTCGAATCAGTTGTCCTTAGGATCACCACAAAGAACACAGCCGCCAACTTTAAAATCGAAGGTAACGCAACTAAAAACCCAGCTGTGATTAGCCGATAATGCTTATATGTAATAACTCTTCAAGCTATTCTTCAGTACTCTTGTCATGAACGAGAGTCATTCCGAAAGAAATGCACAATGTTTTTTTTTTTCTTTTTAAATACACAATACCTTTCACATTTTTACAGTACCGTGATATATCCTTGCGAGACAAAATGTCGTTTTTCTACATAATCTCCATTCTTTTCATGGGCCTTACGCCGTCATGGTATTAAACCCTGTATACTTGCACGTTAGAAGTCAAGCACAGCACATTTGGCAGCACATTTGAGTCACTGTTTATGAGCCGTCAAAAGGGAGTCATCATCTTCACCTCTCGATTTGTAACGGGATTCGTCAAGTTCAGCGAAGGGGTGGTTATCACACGGCGCCAGATCAGGCTGTAGAATGGGCTTTTCAGTGTTGTCCACCCAAGGTTTGTGATCTTGGCGGTGGTTTTCTCACTGACGTGTGGCCGTGTGTTATCATGCAACAGCAAAACACTGAGTTTTTGCCGATGTTGTCGAATGCGATACATTCTAGCATGAAGTTATTTACGTCTTATCACAAACGGGTCATAATTTATTATGGTTGCGTGTGGCATGATGTTCAGAAGCAACAGTTCTTCTGACCGGAAAATGTAGTCATCACTTCCGGTTGTGTACAGTTCTGAATTTTTTCTCCTTTGGCTAGTTTGTATGAAATCATTCCATCGATTGGCATTTCGTCGCCGTCTCAAAGTTTGGTGCAAAAATTGTTTCATATCCCGACAGAATTCTAGCAAGGACGTCATCTCTAGAATTCTCGAAGTATTCCAAACGTTCTTCTGGTTTTCTTTGTGGGCGTCCGTCGACATTCTCGGAACTCACCTGGCGGAAACTATTTGCAGACTTCAGCTGTCTCAATATTCTGTAAACATTCGCTTGTCCTGCTTCAACTCGGATTCACAATTCATTCACTACTATGCGTTTGTTAGCCAAAATCAGTCTCTGAATTCGCTACACACTGTCGGGAATCAGTACAGTGATGGGTCTGCCGCTGTACGGTGTTCCAGAGTATTCGCGTGCCCACTTTCATCAGATAATTAATCTAACTGTACTGCGATAAATAGCGTACATTGCTGGCCTCTTGTGAATATTTGTCATTGCCTCGCTCTCACAAACATTATCTCCATAAAAGTTAAGTCAATGAAAGCACATTGCTTCAGACGAACATCAAGTGCAGAAGCCATCTTGACGGACTGGAATGACTGGGCGACTTGCAGAAACAGGTTGAATTAAATTATTTGGAGATGAACGGGGAGAATGAATAGCAGAGATGTAGAACACGCGTTACACTTTAAAAAAATGATTATGCATCTCTTTTAGACCATTCCTCGTATTTATTTTACTTTATTTTGTTTGTTAAATCAGTTTAAATTGTTGCATAGATACTGTTTTTTTCCAGATTTAGTGCAAATGTATTTTCTGGTTTGTTCCCTTTATATTTGCCTATTGTTTAACCATAACATTTTACCAGATTGCCACTGCACTGTCAAAGATGGCATTTAAGGTAAGATTGCTATCGATGTGCCGGCTCCTTCTATGGGTCGGCCCGATTTCTCTCTGGATAAAGAAACTAAAAAAAATGAAATGTATTGTCACTTGTTTAGGTGTGTGTATTATTTCACAGCTGTTACACTATAGCCTGTTCCCCAAAACTGCTCAGCCAAGAGAAGGAAACTTTTCCCATTGATTAGGCCGATGATACATGTTTTTTATTTTTCAAACATTTAGTCAACAGTAAATATTTGTTACTTCTGTGTCTACTCTAGTGACATGCAAAAAATAATGTTCAAGTTACACTGAAAATAAAATATTGTAATAACATTTGAGAATTTATTACACGTTTCTTTTATGTGGCCTACCGATAGCAAACTTCCTCTATTTAGTCTTCTTATCTCTCTCTCTCTCTCTCTCTCTCTCTCTCTCTCTCTCTGTGTGTGTGTGTGTGTGTGTGTGTGTGTGTATGTGTGTGTGTGTGTGTGTGTATGTGTGTGTGTGTTGTTCACGAGCATTGTACGCTCTTTGACAATGGTAGCCAGTTAAATCCGGATGGTGTTCTTGTTAACCGAAAACGGGTTACCCTATTTTACGTACTGTTAGACGCTACAGACTACAAGACGTGCCTTAATTTTTAATGATGTTTTTTAAAAAATAACGTTTTTACTAAAGCCTCACTAAAAGAAATTCATAGTTTACAAAAGCGAACTGACCTTTAAAATCCCTGAAAATCGTACTCTTTTTAGTTTTGACGATTTTGCACTCAGTCCTCTATTTGCACATTTTGTCTTCCTCATTTCCTTCAGTTCTTCTCTAATAGAGCGCCAGTCGCGAATGGTTTTCCCTGTTGGTGGAGGGCAAAAATGCTGCTAAGCTGCTCTGTTTCCATGTTCTCCTGCACATGCTATTACTTTCAATTTATAGCCCGCATTATATGAATACCTTTTATATTTTCCGGAAGTAGCTACTGACAAAAATATTGTACTGATACCTATAACACAAATGACTTACAATTCAAGTTCGATGGTACCTTTGACTGGAATGAAGCATCGCAGGCTGGACAGTGTTCTGGGTTTGTGACGGCGGAGACAGTGTTAGCAAGCTTCTGAATCCCCGCAACTCAGTTCATCGCATCGGTGCACTGCTGCTGCCAGTTGAATCTGATGTTGCCAGATAGAAATAGGTTTCCCGCGCCATCTTATATATGGCCATTTTTGAGACTGGTGGGAGTTTTAAATCAAACGCTGGGCACTTTTATATTACCTTCGAGTATAAGACGCACCAGAATTTTGGAGGCAATTTTTCGCGTCTTATAGTCCGTATCTTGCTTCACATTTATAATTTTAATCCCTTAAGAGAAAATTCGTTTTGGAGCCGTCTAGATGGTGTAGAACTGTTACCAGGAGGTCACTTGACACTCCACCGCTAACTGTAAGTCGTGGCATATGTTTGTGTGTCTGTGTGTGTGTGTGTGTGTGTGTGTGTGTGTGTAGGTCGACTGAATGAAATCAGCGCAGTAAGGTTGGTCGACATGGAAACGTGACATAATGACTGTGCCTAAAATCGCACACTGAAAATATCCTAAGCAACAGGAACTGGAGATGTAACGCCAAAGCCGCGCCGGATTAGCCGAGCGGTCTAGGGCGCTGCAGTCACGAACTGTGCGGCTGGTCCCGGCTGAGGTTGGAGTCCTCCCTCGGGCACGGGTGTGTGCGTTTGTCCTTAGGATAATTTAGGTTAAGTAGTGTGTAAGCTTAGGGACTGATGACCTTAGCACTTAAGTCCCATAAGATTTCACACACATTTGAACTTTTTTTTTTTTTTTTTTTTTTTTTTTTACGTCAAGTAAGTGACAATCTGTTTCAAACCCGACATGAATTTCTGCTATCAGTGAATGGCTCAACCAGTTTCCGAGCGAATATTGTGTAGGAAAATTGTATGCAGAGCAGACTGGAAGTAGACAGGCTCGCAAAAGATAATTTCTCATGGCGGAGTATAAATCTGTTCGTCTTCAGTGGGCCGCACATTACAGAAACTGAACAGCGGCTGACTGGTGGCGTGTAGTATCAAGCATTTGTCTCTTTTCAGACGATAAAAGGCGTCGAATGCACCGTAGGGATGGGAAAAACCGACCGGTTAAAGCCGATACCGATATTTTAATACTGAATAAAGGGTATTTTTCGATACTTGTTTGGTCTCAGGTATAAAATGTGTTTTCTATTTTTTACTAATAACAGGGCAAAAAAACGAAACATCGATTCGCCACAGCAGCAGTGCTAAAATTCTTGGTTTCTGTATTACAGAATGGCACTACCCTTGGTCTGGAAGTATTTTACGAATTGCGGTGCCAGTTATGTACAGTGCTCCATTTCCTTTAAAAAATTAAGAGCGGGAGGAGTCACAACAAACTTGCGACATCATACACGGTGTTTCCGTAAGAGCGTGCAAAAATGTAACAGGATATAGAGAATGCTGCACTGAACAATTTGAATAAGGGAACCTGGGATCGGAGAAGCCAGCTTAAGGAGAAACGGAAGTAAACTCGTCTACCGCTTTGTCTAGCATTACTGTTTTCCACCTTATTTTAACTAACATGCGAATGAGTTTACACATACTGTGCTGTTTATTTACATGTACATCCGTTATTTCCTCCAAGGGAACAAGGAGGAGGACCCTGATTACTAGGAAGTCATGGTGCAGGTTATGTTTACTTTACTTTTTCGTGCAATGAGTTGTTCTACCTGAGTTGTTGGAGAACGTACTCTTGACTGTTCGTGAGAGGATCCAGAAACAACATGACACTGAACTACCCCACTTCAGTGGGGGCGGTCGGGTGACTTATTTTCCCTCGATTTTCTTAGGTTAGTAGAGATAACCGTGGTGTGATGCATTATCCTGTTGGATTTTGAACTTCCCGCCGTTTTTCTGGGGGAGGCGTGGGGAGGGGGATTAGGTTAGTGGAGGTAGCCCAAGTGGCCTATCTTCCCACCAAAATTCAAACTTCCCACCAAAACGGCCATCTTGGATGACGTCATCGCCGCCATATTGGATAACGGTACTTTCGCGTAGAACCCCCCTTGCCCCAATACTGCCGGATTGGAAATGGAGGTCCTATTCCATGGCCTGCGAGATCAGCTGACATGAATCCCCGTGATTATTTCCTATGGGGATATCTAAAGTCACTTGTGTATGAAATCCCACTGGATACAGAGATGAAATTAGTTGCCAGAATTGTAGCTGTGCCATGTGGGATAGCCCACCACCACCTAAAGAGGTGGTGGTCCAGCACGGCGTTCCGTATTACCCTCCTGAACCCACGGATTCCATATTCTGCTAACAGTCATTGGATCTCGACCAACGTGAGCAGCAATGCGATACGATAAACCGCAATCGCGGTAGGCTACAATCCGACCTTTATCAAAGTCGGATACGTGATGGTACGCATTTCTCCTCCTTACACGAGGCATCACAACAACGTTTCACCAGGCAACGCCGGTCAACTGCTGTTTGTGTATGAGAAATCGGTTGGAAACTTTCCTCATGTCAGCACGTTGTAGGTGTCGCCACCGGCTCTAACTTTGTGTGAATGCTCTGAAAAGCTAATCATTTGCATATCACAGCGTCTTCTTCCTGTCGGTTAAATTTCGCATCTGAAGCACGTCATCTTCGTGGTGTAGCAATTTTAATGGCCAGTAGTGTACATTCTTCGACTGGCCAATAGTTGTATCGTGATGTTTATCAGACAAGGAGCAGAACTTCCAAAATTCCACGCGCATGTGATGGGATGATTTTTCACAGAGGCTGCGGTAACCAAGAATTGCAGGCCAGTGGTCAGACCTTGGAATGTACTTTGAAATAATGCGAATCAAAGACAAATGTTACACTGGAGAAATGTTTCATGCAGTGTTTTTTGATGACTACTGTTTGGTGTATTTAATATTTTCAAACCCGATCCTTTCACATTTGCAGATGGTTAATAAACATTTTGAACCCAATACAGGGGATCAGTGCAAGCTGTTAAATGACCTCCTTGTTTTGACAGAGTCATTAACGAAAAACATGGTTGGCCCACGTATCCTGTGAAAGGAAAATTAAATTTAGACTTTGAAAAGCACTCAGATCCCAGACCATATTTAGGATATGAATTCGAAAAAAGGTCGATGAACTGAGAAAATCTCAATTACACCTACAACAAGAACACTCCATTCGTCAGAGATGCGGCCAGTTTGTCTGCCAATTAATAATTCAGTTGTTCCAAAGACTTCCATACAACATTGACATTTTTAGGAGGATTTCACGAGCAGGAACGAAAAAGAAGAAACAAAGTTGCCGCAATTATGAACTGCCAACAAGAGTGCTCAAGCAGATAGGAATTTTACGGCATATAAAGCATCTGAATGTACTTCATCCGATACTGTCTCTGCCTCTGGTACTGACGTTGATGATTCCGAGCTGTTTGTTTCATATTTTTGGTTACTCAGCGTACGCAGTGCTTACAAAAATAACAGTCTAATGGTTAAATAACAGTCTAATGGTTAAATAACAGTCTAATGGTTTTGTTACGCAAACGAAAAACGCCTAGTGGTTTTTGATGGTTTCGATTAAGCTTTTTAGTGAGAAATCTCATTTCATTGTTGGCAACACTGACTTGCTACTGGGTATATCTCTACCTGCGAAAAGATTAGTTGCAGTCTCAAATAAAAAAAGTGCTGCCATCTCTTCTAAAAAGTAAAAAGAGAAAATAGTGATGTATACAGTGTCCCACCATAGTATTTCAGGGTTGAAAGTCATTACCATATGGTTCGAAGTGATATTATTATTTTGAATTCAAAAGTGCTAACGGTTAATCTTCCCACGGAAAACGGTATGGTAGTTGCGGGGCTCTTGACAGTGAGTGGCACATAGCATATGCTACGTGAGCTGTATTGAGAAAGCGACTGTTTTGCGCAGAAATATCATCTTTACAGCTGAAGTCCAAGTGCCGGACATTCAGTTACCACCTCGACTCACAAATCATGAGTTCTGATGAAATCTGTGGTGCATTTATGATGCTGTGTTGCATTTACAATGAGGTGATAAAAGTCACGGGATAGCGATAAGAACGTATTATGATGGCGGTAGTATCGCGCACATAAGGTATAAAAGGGCAGTGCACTGGCGGAACTGACCTTTTGTACTTAGGTGATGCATGTGAAAAGGTTTTCGATATGATTATGGCCGCACGACGGTAATCAGACTTTGAGCGCGTAATTGTAGTTGGAGTCAGTTAGAGCTGGACGAATGGGACACTCCATTTCGGAAATCGTTAGGGAATTTGATATTCCGAGGTCCAAAGTGTCAAGAGTGTGACGAGAATAACGTTTCACATATTACCTCTCACCAAGGACAAGGCAGTGGCCGACGGCCTTCACTTAACGACCGGGAGCAGTGGCGTTTGCGTAGAGTTGTCGGTGGTAACAGACAAACAACACTGCGTGAAATAACCGCACAAATCAATGTGGGTCGTAACCACCAACGTATGCGTTAGAACAGGGCGGCGAAATTAGGCATTAATGGGCTATGGCAGCAGACGACATTGCCTGCAGACCATACCGGTTGGACCCTAGGCGACTGGAAAAACCGTGGCCTGGTCAGATGACTCTCTATTTCAGTAGGTAAGAACTGATGGCAGGTTTCGAGTGTGGCACAGACCCCACGAAGTCATGGACCCACGTTGTCAACAAGGCACTGTGCAAGGTGGTGGTGGATCCTTAATGGTGTGAGCTGTGTTAACATGGAATGGACTGGGTCCACTAGTCCAACTGAATCAGGTAAAACCATTTGCAGTTATTCAAGGGCTTCATGTCACTGAACAACGATATAATTTTTATGGATGACGATGTGCCATGTCACTGGGCAGCAGTTTCCTCGCGATTGGTTTGAAGAACAGTCTGGACAATTCGAGCGGTTGATTTGGCCACCCAGATCGCCCAACATGAATTCCATCGAACATTTATGGGGATAATCTAGAGGCCAGTTCGTGCACAAATCCTGCCCGGCAACACTTTCGCAATTATGGACGGCTATAGAGGCGTGCTACGTCGAGTTGCTGCAATACGCCGGCCGAAAGAAAGTCCGACACGATATTACGAGCTATCCCAAGACTTTTGTCACTTCAGTGTATAAATTGTTTATTTATTTCCTTATTTAGCCTGACCAGATTAGGGCCTTAAGGCCCTCTCTTACATCTGACCAGGAACAACACATACAGATTTATTACCAAAACATTCATGAAAATGATAACTATCTTAGAGATGATCACAAGCATAATGACAGTGATAATAATTATAATAATAATAATAGTTGACAATAATGAAAGTACGGATAAATGGCAATAATAACAGCAATAATAAAACAAAGTGCATTAAAAATAATATAGACTAGTTTAAAACAACTTAAATCGTGTTTAGTATAAAACTGGAGTGACAGTAATAGTGGCTGTTAGGAGAGGACTTGATTTAAGTAAATACTCTGTGAGCGAGGAGAAGGGAAAAGTTGTAGGGGGAGGGGGGATTGCAGAGTGTGGGCTGTAGACCAGTATGTGGTTGAGATAGCTATTGCGAGAGAATGTGAACCATTAGCTGCTTTTTGAAGCCTGGAAGAGATTTAATTTCTCTGAGATTTTGAGGAAGATTGTTCCAAAGTCGAGTTCCGGATATAAAAAAGCCTCTGAGCACTATGGGACTTAACTTCTGAGCTCATCAGTCCCCTAGAACTTAGAACTACTTAAACCTAACTAACCTAAGGACATCAGACACACACCCATGCCCCAGGCAGGATTCGAACCTGCGACCGTAGCGGTCGCGCGGATCCAGATTGAAGCGCCTAGAACCGCTCGGCCACACCGGCCGGCGTTCCGGATACAGAAAATGATTTAGAAAGCATGACGGTGTTGTGTGGTGGTACTGAGAGGATCTTACTTTGTTGAGAACAAGTATTTCTGCTGTGCTGTTCAGATAGTAATGTAATGGCTGAAGATAAGTAAGAGGGAGTCTGATGATTGAGAAGACGATGGAGTGAACATAAAGTATGGTAGTCCCTACGTTTATCATCACGTAGCCACGATAAATGTTCATAGACTGTGAAACGTCCCCTTTGAAAAATTATATACGACTGAGCTTAAACTGACACACAATATTTTTAGCGCAAAGCAATCTGACTTTCAGAAATCCCTACAAAAGAATGGCCCTGACTAACATTAACCTATACCTTTCACAAATCACTTACCTCACAAAAATCTTCATTACTCGAACTACTGCAATACAGCGAGCGCCACTACTGCCAGCTAAATAAAAGATTCAAACTACGGAAGGCACTAACTACTGATAGGGATAGTTAGCAAATGAAAGATTTTAATAGAGAACAAACAATGTATTTACCTTAATAGTCATAATATATATAGCAGTTCATGACATCCAGTCTTACAAATTTCAAACCTCCGCCATCTCCCTCCCCACATCCACCACTGCTGGCGGCTCACCTCCAATTGCGCAACGCTACGCGCTGTTCACATCCAGCTGCCCAACACTTCAAAAATGGTTCAAAAGGCTCTGAGCACTATGGGACTTAACAGCTATGGTCATCAGTCCCCTAGAACTTAGAACTACTTAAACCTAACTAACCTAAGGACAGCACACAACACCCAGCCATCACGAGGCAGAGAAAATCCCTGACCCCGCCGGGAATCGAACCCGGGAACCCGGGCGTGGGAAGCGAGAACGCTACCGCACGACCACGAGATGCGGGCTGCCCAACACTACAATGGCAGACAACAATGCAAACTAGCCACAGACTGCACACAGCACAGCCAGTGATTTTCATACAGAGCGCTACGTAACGTTTCCAATAAGAAAACATAAACAGCCTACTTACATAGGTTCAAATGGCTCTGAGCACTATGGGACTTAACTGCTGTGGTCATCAGTCCCCTAGAACTTAGAACTACTTAAACCTAACTAACCTAAGGACAGCACACAACACCCAGCCATCACGAGGCAGAGAAAATCCCTGACCCCGCCGGGAATCGAACCCGGGAACCCGGGCGTGGGAAGCGAGAACGCTACCGCACGACCACGAGATGCGGGCTGCCCAACACTACAATGGCAGACAACAATGCAAACTAGCCACAGACTGCACACAGCACAGCCAGTGATTTTCATACAGAGCGCTACGTAACGTTGCCAATAAGAAAACATAAACAGCCTACTTACATAGGTTCAAATGGCTCTGAGCACTATGGGACTTAACTGCTGTGGTCATCAGTCCCCTAGAACTTAGAACTACTTAAACCTAACTAACCTAAGGACATCACACACACCCATGCCCCAGGCAGGATTCGAACCTGCGACCATAGCAGCAGCGCGGCTTCGGACTGGAGCGCCTAGAACCGCACGGCCACCGCGGCCGGCCTCCTACTTACATAGATCTGCAAGACTCTTCAATGGTGATTGTGCACCTGCACAGTCACAACAGATGGCTGCTGGCCATCTCTACAAGGACTACAGTGGGTCTGCATCTCTGATGGCCCACCAATATCATTATTTCTACAAGGACTGCAGTGGTTCTGCATCTCTGGTGGACCACCAATACCGTAATCCCTACCGGGACTACAGTGGGTCTGCTCTGTGATGATCTACTTATCAATCTTCTTCACAACGTCGATTGACTCTGCTGTGGGTTTGCTCTGTTGTGGCCCATTATCTGTCAGCATGTCAAGAGTCAGCACTGTCTTTCCGTTGGAAGGACAATACTACTTCTTCAAGACTGCATGGAAATCCACTACTTCCATGTGCATTGTCTTTTACTGCTCAGACTTTGAGAAAAGAAACGGCAGTTTTACTGTGATGAATGATCAGGACTGTCTTTATGGACTGTGAGAAAATTTTAGCTTTTGGCCAACATTGTATTAATAAGTGTGTACATTTGATATCTTTCTTACTGTAATTATGAAAAATTTTTCAAATCTGTATTAGCCAGTGCCCAAAACAATTTGAAAATTTTTTTGTGGGGAGCATGGGGGCTATATAAGTAGGCTTTTTATGTTTTCTTATTGGCAACGTTACGTAGAGCTCTGTATGAAAATCACTGGCTGTGCTGTGTGCAGTCTGTGGCTAGTTTGCATTGTTGTCTGCCATTGTAGTGTTGGGCAGCTGGATGTGAACAGCGCGTAGCGTTGCGCAGTTGGAGGTGAGCCGCCAGCAGTGGTGGATGTGGGGAGGGAGATGGCGGAGGTTTGAAATTTGTAAGACTGGATGTCATGAACTGCTATATATATTATGACTATTAAGGTAAATACATTGTTTGTGGCGACGCCTACAACGTGCTGACATGAGGAAAGTTTCCAACCCATATCTCATACAGAAACAGCAGTTGACCTGCGTTGCCTGGTGAAACGTTGTTGTGATGCCTCGTATAAGGAGGAGAAATGCGTACCAAAACGTTTACGACTTCAAAAAGGTCGGATTGTAGCCTATCGCGATTACAGTTTATCGTATCGCGACATTGCTGCTCACGTTGGTCGAGATCCAATGACTGTTAGCAGAATAAGGAATCGGTGGGTTCAGGAGGGTAACACGGAACGCCGTGCTCGATCCCAGCGGCCTCGTATTACTAGCAGTCGAGATGAAAGGCATCTTATCCGCATGGCTGTAACGGATCGTGCAGCCACGTCTCGATCCGAGTCAACAGATGGAGACGTTTGCAAGACAACAACCATCTGCACGAACAGTTCGACGACGTTTGCAGCAGCATATACTATCAGCTCGGAGACCATGGCTCCGGTTACGCTTGACGCTGCATCACAGACAGGAGCGCCTGCGCTGGTGTGCTCAACGAAGAACTTGGGTGCACGAATGGCAAAAAGTCGTTTTTTCGCATGAATCTAGATTCTGTTTACAGCGTCCGTGTTTGGCGACATCGCGGTGAACGTACATTGGAAGCGTGTATTCGTCATCGCCGTACTGGCGTATCACCCGTCGTGATGGTATGGGCTTCTATTGGTTACACGTCTCGGTCACTTCTTGTTCGCATTGACAGCACTTTGAACAGTGGACGTAACATTTCAGACGTGTTACGACCCGTTTCTCTACCCTTCATTCAATCCCTGCGGAACCCTACATTTCATCAGGATAATGCACGACCACATGTTGCAGGTCGTGTACGGGCCTTTCTGGATACAGAAAATGTTCGACTGCTGCCCTGGCCAGCACATTCTACAAATCTCTCACGAATTGAAAACGTCTTGAAAACGTCTGGTCATTGGTGGCCGAGCAACTGGCTCGTCACAATACGCCAGTCACTACTTTTGATGAACTGCGGTATCGTGTTGAAGCTGCATCGGCAGCTGTACCTGTATACGCCATCCAAGCTCTGTTTGACTCAACGCCCAGGTATATCAAGGCCCTTATTACGGCTAGAGGCGGTTGTTCTGGGCACTGATTTCTCAGGATATATGCACCCAAATTGTGTGAAAATGTAATCACATGTCAGTTCTAGTGTAATATATTTGTCCAAAGAATACCCGTTTATCATCTGCACTTCTTCTTGGTGTAGCGATTTTACTGGCCAGTAGTGTGTAATGAGAAAAGTAATAGGCCCAATACTGATACTGTGGGATCCCTGATACAACATCCTTCCACGCGACCTTTTAGTACCTACCATTACACACTGCTGGCGGGATGTAAGGTATGAGTGGAACCACTGTACAGCGCTTGAAGAAAAATTTTGAGCTGTCATTTTAGCATGCAGAATGTCAAAGTCAACAGTGTCGTAAGCTTTGCTGAAGTCCAGGAAGCACACAATAGTAGCCTGCTGATTGTCCATGGCATTAATTCGTCAGTCACTATTATTAGAGCAGTCGTGCTGCGATTTTGCCGGAAACCAGATTAGTATTTATCTAAGAGGTTATTCAGTGTTAAATAATTGGTAACCTGTTCGCGGGCTACGTATTCTAACGCCTTGGACAGTGCTGGTGTCAGTAATGTAGGACGGATACTTTCCATGCTGGCGAATGCTACTCGTACAGCGCATGACCTCGGCACGTTTGTCACCTCAACGTCTGCTTGCGTGGCACTCCTTTGTTTACGGCGGAAGCTGTTAACAGACAGGTGCGCGCGGTGTGCTCGGATTCGGATCGCGCCAACACGTGGCTCTGCCACCTCGCGCTCCGCATTGCTCCAGAGGGCTGCGTGCCGGTGCAGATTCGGAAGCCTCAGCACGTGGCCGTCGCTTTGGCGCGTCTGTTGTGCGCATGCGCCGGGCGAACAAAAGACAAGGGGAGGGCGGCGCGAAGCCAGTCCGACAGCGGCTTCCATCGCGCGCACTCGTATACGCATCGCAGCCGCAGGCCCGCGATTTTCCACGCAAGGTAAGCCATCGCCGCTGCTATTCCCTCTCTAGGCACGGTACTCCACGATTCTAATGAATTTTTTATCCTGTTCTGTGTGCAACAATGGTATTACTTTGCAGCTTCTGTGCCACGGGAAGGTAATCTTATGATTTAGCATAACGAACGCATTTAGATCAAGCCAGAACGAATCGTGTGGGGAAGAAATCGACTGTGACCTTGTTATCCCCGAGGTCTTTGCAGAAGTAGAAAAGGTTATTTCGGTGACATTTAAAATTAAGCATGCCACAGGAAGGAAATCTTATGATTTAGCATAACGAGCGCATTAAGATCGAGCCAAAACGAAGAAGACCTCGCTTCGAATATGACTCCTTTATCAGTAACTGCCATTTCGAGATTCATAAGCGGAGTTTGGAAGGCGGTCTCACGTTCATTCAGTGGACATTCCTGGAACTGCCAACGTTAGTGTCAAAAGTTAGTGATTATGCACCGTCTCTGATCGCAACAACGTTTACATTTTTTTTTTTTTTTTTTTTTACGATTTCCAATCAATTTCATAGATAAAACTTTTCTGTCGAGGACCCAACATCACCAGTTCCCCTTCTTCAATGAAGACTGCCTTTAACCGTTGTGAATAAAGCGGAACACGAACCACGTCAACCGTCGTGGAGACTTAATCTCATTCGTCATAATGTTCTCCGGAAGCCCGCAACTGTTTCATTACTGATTTATATAATAAATATACTTTCATACTTAGCACGAGATGTTTTAGGAGTTAATTCGCTGTCTGAAGCGCAAATATTTATGTTGGTATTGTACGTGATTTGTACGCAATTAAGGAGGCGCACATCTTAAAACCAAGAGTGCGAGAAGGTAATCAGAGCAGCACACAAGCAGGCATCACATATACCATCAATGTAAGTAACTGAACCTGAAATTGGGAATTAAATCCTGAAAATGCGTCGTTCCCTGAATGAAAAAAACTTAACTGGTGCAGTGCATTATTACATGGTATAGAAACTAAGCGATTCCTAGGGCGTCGTTTGTTACCGGATCCATAATTTAATATTTACTGCGTTATTAATTAATAATCAACAGTTTTTACAGCCTCTCTGTAATGCTTGTTTTGCATCTAAGAAACTTTTCACAGCGTAGAATATTACAGAATTCTTCATTCGCTTTAGTACTACAAAACTGAAAATAAACATTTCTTTCTTTTTTCTGTGCAATGACTATAAGCCGCTTGTTCAGAAAGGCAGCATTTTCTGAACTATTTTTCTCAGTTTGCCATCTTGAGTACATTATACGAGGCTGTGAGTGATTGTCATCTAGTATATAGCAAAAAATGTATGCTACTGTCGTCATCTACAGGCGTAATCTGCAAACCACTGTGAAGTACATGACGGAGGATACTTGCTATTACACCAGTTATTAGGGCTTTTACCCGTTCCATTCATAATATTTGGGGTGCGGAAAGGATGAATGCTTAAACACCTCCGTGCGCGCTGTACTTGATCTAGAATTCTCGAACCCAATGGAAGCGATTCTTAGGGAAGTGTAGTTATTTCGAGATTCATCACTTAAAGTTGGTCCTTACGAAGTAATCTTCCACGGGATTGTTGCGTCTAACTTCAAGCGTTTGCCTGTCCATGTTTTTTGGCATTTCCGTGACGTTTTCCCGTGGGTCAAACAAATCTGTGATCAACCGTGTTGCCCTTCTCTGTATAATTTGCGCTCAATAAATATCCTCTGTTAGTTCTATATTGTACGGGCCCTACACTCTTGAGCGGTATTCTAGGATCGGTCACAACGAGTCGCTTGAAGCAATTTCCTTTGTAAACTGATGGCCCTACTGTTCTACTGCTTTACCTACGGCTGAGGGTATGTAATCGTTCTGTTTAATATCCGTAAAAATTGTCACACTCGGGTATTTGTAAGAGATGACCGATTTCAACTGTGACTTATTGATATAGTCATAGGATACTATGTTTTTTCGTTTTGAGAAGTCCAAAATTTTACATTTCTGAACATTTAAAGCAAGTTGGCTATCTTTGTAGCATCGTTTTGTTCGCTCATTAACCTTAAGGTGAGTCTAATGCAGTTTTCTAGACATAAGGTTCCGCAGCCATCCTCTTCATTTCGGCAAAACTGCTGAATCCCTCACCATCAACGGTCTGCCTAATATCTAGGCCTGGTGTTCTGATTCTTTCCTTCCAAAATCCCTTCAACAACTGGTTTCAAGAACGTCTCATATCATTCTACATGCCCCGTCACTGTATCTCTTAGTTTCATTATGCTCTTTGTAAACCATGTTTTTCTGATTGGTTCGTTACAGGATGTAGTCATTCCTTACTTCATCAGCCTACCCGATCTTTAACAGCCCCTATGCAGCCACATTACCATGGTTTCTAATTGTCTTATCCCTCGTCTTCCACCTTCGTCGGTGTTCCACACCCATATAGACCTGTGCTATGAACATAGCTTTTCATGACTTTTGCTGTATCGAAATCCAGATTTCACCCGCAAAGCAATCTTAGACCTGTCTTTTGTTTATGAAATAATTTTTACTTCTTCACTCATTTTTTGCTAATATTTAGTAGCACGACACGTTTCGGCAGCACAGTGCGATCATCACTTGCATCGCATAAAATCAGCGAAAAACCAGTCTAGATCGCAAAGGTTATTTTATTTAAAATGACCTGTTTCGGCCTAGTCTTAGGCCATCTTCAGAATAGCACAATCAGGTGAAGTTGAGGATGGCCAGAACAGTCAGGACCTCAGTCAGCGGTTTTAGCGACTGTGTTCTACAGACAGTTGACATCGTCAACTTCAGCTGATGGTGCTATTCTGCAGGTGGACTAAGACTAGGCCGAAACCGGTCATTTTAAATAAAATAACCATCGCGATCTAGACTGTTTATTCGCTGATTTTATATAGCTTACAAGATCGCTGTCTCCCAAAAATTTTAATGCATTAATGTGAAGTGTGATGAGATTTATTTGCTGGATGCGCAAGTGAGGTTATGCACAGAAATTTAACCCTGTACAGAAAGGATAATTTATTTCTGTGTATACCTGAAGAGGGATGTATGTTTAGATCATTTCATTGCTGACTTTGCTTACATTCTGCTGGTAATTTATTTGTCTGGCACACAGAGCACAGTAATAAACACTTCGTCACTTCATACTTTCACATTAAGGTGTTTGTATTCCAAAGACTATTAAATGCTAAGATGAGCTTATTTCAGTTGCTATCATAGTACAAACAATGAAAATACATTCGTTTTTACAAAAGCATATTTATGTCTTGGCACATATTAAATATTATGATTATTTGGTTTATCTTGGTTATGAAAACAAAATAGTTTTTTAGTTTTTAGATGCTCATTCGCGGTATTTTGGAATGGGTGGCCAGCGTCCTTAATGTAGGTGTGGTAAGCACTTACCTGTTTGTTGTATCTTTTTCGGAAGTCTCTCCCAGTTCCGCCTACGTGGAGGGCTTTGCATGTACAACACATTATTTTGCAAATGCCTGATTGTATGTGTTCATCTGTTTATTAGTAAAAAATGACTGAAGCAATGAAAATTAAGTTATACATTTATAATACGTCGCTGACCTCAAGCAATTTCATAAAACATGAATAAATTGTAACTGTCTAATTTTCTTGCTGTCCATTTTGTGTTCATCATCTTCTTCTTCTTCTTTTCTAATTAATGTACAAAATTGCACGGCTAGTTATAGTTCCATTCAAGCTCCACTGTAGTATGCAGGTTTTTATTTACGTAAAAGAAAAGAAAAAAACAAACGCAGCACTTTGGGCTGTAACATGTGAGGTTCCTTCCAAAATAGCCCGAGCACTCGACAGTCATAAACAGCTGGCGCTAGCTGGACCCGTTTTAACGCACCGATCTGATTATAACTTGTTTTATGGCGCTTCAGCCAAACGCAGCAGCGCAAAACAGCCGCTAACAGGCAGATCTCTGCAATCGGCAAATGACAGCCCATTGGAATAATGCTGCCATTTCAGAAATCTATCCGTCTGCTGATGTAGGTCTACGAGGCACATAATGAATGCTCCATGATAAAAATTCGTTTCGTAGCTTCTTTTCCTAGCATTTTCCCATAAACTTGATTTCCTTTTTAGACGGTAATACGACTGCTAAATACAGATGTTCGATGGTTGAATTGGCAAGCTACAAGAAACGATATACATCACTGCAAAATAACTGTGATAAAATATCAGGATTTCGTGATAAGAGCAGTTGAAGCAGTGGTAAAGAGGAGCAAGTTACACAAATTTTTAATGAGCTCTGGTGTGAGCCTGTCACAGTAAGAGAGAGAGAGAGAGAGATACGACAGGTTGAAATCTTAAGATGAGCATGCGAGGTACAGCTACGTATGTTCGCGTACAGACGAGGAAGATACCCGCATGTTATCATTCTGACAGTAAATGCAATAGTTGAAGAAATGTACATTTGTAGTTTCTCCTCTGGTCACGTTTCTCACAAACCACGTCTCTTTACTCCTTAAATTGTCTGCTCATTTCATCTCCGCACAAAAATCCTTCTCGGAGACATTGCCTGTGTGTATTATTTTCAAAAGATTCCCTGTCAGACAGTCGGAAATGGTGTTGTGATTCAATACATACATTCAGTTCCCAACCTACTACTGTATCAACATGGAAAAAGTATTTTCCCAGTGACAATGTGTTAGTCCAAAACGGCTAAGACGACGAGAACGGGTTTACTGAATGACGAAAGGTAGTTCTTGGAAAACAGTTAATTGTGTGATGTTTAAAAGATTTTATTTCCAGTAGCAATACTGGCATAGGTGAATCGTAATGTTCATTACGCGACAATATGAAACCTTACCGTCGTCCTGATAGACCTTCAGTCGAGTAAAGCTTTTTTTTTATTTTTCCAAAACCAAATTAAGATCACCGTATTTATTATGAGTTGCCGAAAAGAAATTAGCTCAGTATTTAATTAATTTTATTTCCTGCATTATAAGCGTGACCTCTTCAAACGCTATTAGTGTGTTGATGTGAGTCGATCCACCATCGTACATACGACAGCAGACGATCCACACCGTAGAGGGTGAGCCGCACGTGCTGTACTGTTCTCTATACTCACACAGCATGGACTCGACATTGTAGTTCAACTTCCCATCTTGTGACGCCGAAGCGCTGTCTGTTAAGGGCCTTCCAAATCGTCAGATCCTTTATATATCCGGTTTCAGCCACTGGTCTTATTCTGGAGGACGACTGTTCACAACCCCGATCGACAATTCACATTTAGCTTTCCCCTGATTTTCATATTTTGCTTCAGGCAAACGACGGGAAGGTTCCTTTAAAAGACCACCGTCCGATTTCATTCTCCATCCACCCCCAGTCCGAGTTCGTGCGCCGTCTCTAATGATGTTGTTGTCGACGGGACGTTAAATTCTAAATCGTCATCATCATCGTCGTCTTTTTCAAGATTAGGCCCTTTGGTTTGTTCTGCATCAGAATTGTTCGCGCGGTCTCTTTAACGGGCCTCTTACGTTTCTGTTTCCTATTGGGTTGTAAAGCATTGCACTCGTAGCTTTAAATGTCCTATCAGACATACGTTGGACATGGTCTTTCCATTTGTCTGTATTTTTCAGTTATAGTTTTAATGGGTTCTACATTCAGTTCTTGTTTCTTTCATGGTCCAGAATGACTGTCCCGCAACAAAGCGAAGAAAGTTCGTCTCTGATGATTCGGTTTGTCGTAATTGATCTGCCAGTACAGTCCAACATTCACTACCATACATCAGTAAAGGCAACGCTGTAAATTTGTAAGGTTTAATTAATGTTTCTATCCATGTTGTAATGTACGTTGTATGGTATTGCAAAACAGTCTGAATCTGTCCAATTTTAGCTCTGCATCATCTAACTTGGGAAATTTACAACGGCGGCCACACGTAAGTTTTCCCTGACTTGCTCTAGTGCGATGTGTCACCAAGGAAAAACGTTTTTTCGTGGAACTTGAGAATCGCTGAACTTCTGAACACGACTTTCAGTAGTTTAAAATGCATGCTACAATTAAGTTTTGTATTTAAGTTGTGCGCCAAGATGAGCTTCGTCTTATTTACAAAGTATTTTCAGTGGACGTCAGATCACCGTCTAATTAATTATTTGTAAGCCAAGCAGCTTTCTCTCATGCGGCAAACTGGATGAAAACTTACAGTTCTTCTCGTTCTCACTGTTTTCGAAATACGGTACTGTAATTGTCATTTTCAGAAAAGAGAATTTACAGTGCCGTATTTCAACACCACTGACCACGAGGAAAACAGCAAGCTTCCAACCAGTTGGCTGCATGAGAGAATGCTGTTTGGCTTACAAATATTGAATTAGACCCTGATCTGACACTCACTGAAGATGCCTTGTAAATAAGGCGAAACGCATCTAGGTGCAAAAGTTAAAAGAGAAAAACTTAGTGTGCAGCGTGCAAAAGAAGTTTTACTTTTAAACTACTGTAATTTATATGCAGCTGCTGCGAAAATGGCCACCAGAAGAAACTTGGTCTGGACATGAGAGTATTATCTGGAACAGCGCCAACATCTTCCCCAGATAACTTCGGAAGTTCACTGAGGCTTTTTGCGGATGATGCTGTAGTATATCAAGAGGTTGTAACAATGGAAAATTGTACTGAAATGCAGGAGGATCTGCAACGAATTGACGCATGGTACAGGGAATGGCAATTGAATCTCAATTAGACAAGTGTAATGTGCTGCGAATGCATAGAAAGAAAGATCCTTTATCATTTAGCTACAATATAGCAGGTCAGCAACTGGAAGCAGTTAATTCCATAAATTATCTGGGAGTAGGCATTAGGAGTGATCTAAAATGGAATGACCATATAAAATTAATCGTCGGTAAAGCAGATGCCAGACTAAGATTCATTGGAAGAATCCTAAGGAAATGCAGTCCGAAAACAAAGGAAGTGGGTTACAGTATATCTGTTCGCCCACTGCTTGAATACTGCTCACCGGTGTGGGATCTGTACCAGATAGGGTTGATAGAAGAGATAGATAAGATCCAACGGAGAGCAGCGTGCTTCGTTACAGGATCATTCAGTAATCGCGAAAGCGTTACGGAGATGGTAGATAAACTCCAGTGGAAGACACTGCAAGAGAGACGCTCAGTAGCTCGGTACGGGCTTTGCTGAAGTTTCGAGAACATACCTTCACCGAGGAGTCAAGCAGTATATTGCTCCCTCCTACGTATATCTCGCAAAGAGACCATGAGGATAAAATCAGAGAGATTAGAGCCCACAAAGAGGCATACCGGCAATCTTTCTTTCCACGAACAGTACGAGACTGGAATAGAAGGGAGAACTGATAAAGGTACTCAAGGTACCCTCCGCCACACACCGTCAGGTGGCTTGCGGAATATGGATGTAGATGTAGAATGTCACGGGCGCAGTATTCATTGCATGCTTAACACGAGTACAGAAAGCGTCCAGAAGGACTCTTCTGGTAATAACAGCGCCGTCTAAGAAGAGAGAGCGATATTTCCTTCTCTCTGTTGAGAAAAGAAGCCCTTCCAGAAGTTAACTCCCGGATCAGAATGCGTGTAGACCACATGAAGTGTCCCAGACTACATTCGTCCCCCAGTGGTGCGGACAACAAGGGGGGAAAAAGGAAGGAATTCGGCTGTGTCTTTTTCAAAATGAACCATCCTGGCTTTTGCCTCAAGTGGAAACAACAGAAAATCTAAATATGGACGACCGGAGGGGGACTCGAACCGCTGTCCAGAATCGAGTGTGTGAACCACTGTGCCACCTCTCTCGGCTCGCGAGGAGGTCAACTCTTTAAGTTCAACTCCACTAGGACGCGTTGGGCTTGTATGATGAGCTACAGGATGTCAGACGTTTAATTATCTTCAGTATCTACACTGGTGGACGAAAGTAACTTTCTCATGGTGTGTTCATGCCAAGTAACATAACTCGATGAAACTTGGACCATACATAGAAAGAGCTGCTATAGTACAGTACAGAAGATAAGTGATAGAAATACTCACTGAGACGAACAGAAACGACACTTCAATTCAAAGACCATAATTACACCCAAGTCACCGCGATTTATGATGGTCCCCTGGATATTACAAAAGCTGAGACCTGGTTCTTAATGGGCTGTGTGATCGCTAGCGACGGTAATGCTGCTCTGCAACGTGCTCCCATGGTGGCCACAAGATTGACAAGGAGTTCATGCCGTAGGGCGTTCCATTCCTCCACCAGCTCTTGACAACTGCCGGATGGACGGTGGATATGCTGCAATATCTCTCCCGAATTTATCCCACACATACCCAACGGGATTTAAGTTGGAGGAACGGGCAAGTCACTCCATTCGCCGAATATCATCTCGTTCCTCGAGTCCCTGCAACTGCGTCGTTCGACGAGGTCGTGCATTGGCATCCATAAAAATGCAGCCAGTACCGAAAAGACGCACGTGACGAAGTACAGTGTCACAATAACGTTAGCCGGTTAGTGAGTGTACACTGTTCAAAGATTTGGAGGGCAGTAGGCCCATGCAAATTTACGCCTTCCCACACCATATCACCTCGACCACCAACACGATCATGTTCGACAATGTTGTGGTGTTATTACGTTCAAAATGTTCAAATGTGTGTGAAATCTTATGGGACTAAACTGCCAAGGTCATCAGTCCCTAAGCTTACACAGTACTTAACCTAAATTATCCTAAAGACAAACACACACACCCATGCCCGAGGGAGGACTCGAACCTCCGCCGGGACCAGCCGCACAGGCCATGACTGCAGCGCCTGAGACCGCTCGGCTAATCTCGAGCGGCTGTTATTACGTGTATCCATGTATCGCCATACGAGGAGGTATATCCAGAAGCGCTACTCAGACTCAATCTGCTCTCATCCGAGCAGAGTTCGCGACCCCACTCCTCGTAGGTCCAGTCCCTACGCTCTCTGCAACATCTGACACGGTCCTGCCGGTGAGCATCAGCGTAACACAGCGTATTGGTCTTCGGGCAAAGAACCCCCCTTCCCCTCTCCTCTTTTCCAGCAGATGCAGTACAACTGTAAAACTTGAGATTGGGTTCCTTGCAGTCATGTTACTTGTGGTTGCAATTCACCGCCGGCCGATGTGGCCGAGCGTTTCTAAGCGCTTCAGTCTGGAACCGCGCGACCGCTACGGTTGCAGGTTCGAATCCTGCCTCGGGAATGGATGTGTGTGATGTCCTTAGGTTGGTTAGGTTTAATTAGTTCTAAGTTCTAGGGGACTGATGATCTCAGATGTTAAGTCACATAGTGCTCAGAGCCATTTGAACCATTTTTTTGCAATTCAACCGCTATGGATTCCTTCTTGCCCGTTGCACAATGTAGCAGTCATCTGCTGCTGTAGTTGACTGTGGCCGATCACCTTCTCTCCTATGGGAAGCAGTGCCTGCAGTTCAAATAGTTCAAATGGCTCTGAGCACTATGGGACTTAACTTCTGAGGTCATCAGTCCCCTAGAACTTAGAACTACTTAAACCTAACTAACCTAAGGACATCACACACATCCATGCCCGAGGCAGGATTCGAACGTGCGACCGTAGCGGTCGCGCAGTTCCAGGCTGAAACTCCTAGAACCTCTCGGCCACACTGGCCGGCACCTGCAGTTCGGAGCGGTCCCCAAGCACGTGAAACAATGCTGTGATCAGTACCAAACACACATCGTCCTCCTTCCTGTTTCTCAATAATTCTTACCCATGTGAAGTCATCGAAATGTTGTCTCCGTGCCATTGTCTTACGAAAAACCCCACCACAGCGCACCGTAATTGCTTGCTGGTTGGCGCTGCTGACCACACGCTATGTCACGTCCTGCTTTCTGTGCACGATCGGGAGACCTCTGGCGACAGGCTCCCACAGTTTCATTCATTTCACACAGTAGTTAATATGGTATGTTACTTTATCTAGCTCTTCTTCTAATTTCACAGAACAGTGCGTCGTTTTGTAATTAGGATAGTGCAGTTTCCCCCAAACCACTCGCACCACTTCGTAGCTACTGCAGATTTCTACATAGTTTATCCATTTACGAGGATGGTTTGAAAAATTCTCGGAATCACCACGAGAGGTCAGCGCTAACGCAACGAGTTGTTCATGTGATATTCGTTGGACTGTTGCCTGTAAACACGTGCCACGTCATTGCGCTTGAAGAGAGCTGTGGCGGTGACGTGGCTCTGTGTTGTTCCCGCGTAATGATTTGCGAAGACGGATAAAATCGAGATTCGAGCAGTGATTAAGTACTTTGTAAAGAAAGGTATGAAAGTAAAGGACATTCATGCGGATTTCCAGAATACACTGGGGACTCTGCTCCTTCATATTCAACTGTTGCCAAGTGGACAAATGAATATGAATTTAGTCGGGAGAGCTTAGATGATGATCCGCGCAATAGTCGGACAAGATGTGTCATTACTCCAGAAATCATTGCAAAAGTGCACAATTTGGACATGACGGATCGCCGAGTGAAAGTGCGTGAAATTGTTCACGCTTGATAGATATCATCTGAAAGGGTATATCACATTTTAACTAAAGAATTAGAAATGAAAATATTATCTGTAAGATGGGTGCCACGACAAGACAACGCACGCCCGCACACATGTGCCGTCGCCATGGCAAAATTACACGAACTAAGGTATGAATTGTTGCTACACACGCCTTATTCACTTCATGTGGCTCCTTCAGACTTCCATCTCTTCCCAGAGCTGAAAATTTTTCTTGGCGGACGAAGATTCACTTCAAACGAAGCATTGATGGTCGGAGTTGACAACTATTTTGCAGACCTGGAGGAAACTCATTTTGGAGATGGGATAAGGCACTGGAATATCGTTGGACCAAGTGCATTAATCTACAAGGAGACTAAATTGAAAAATAAAAAAAAAGTTTCAGTGCTGTAACAACTTCTTTCTATTCCATTCTAGGAACTTTTCAAACCACCCTCGTAATAACACCAGACCCTATTCGCATTTCAAAACTTAGCTCTCTAAATTACTGTAATTATGCTCTGCCTCTGACGAAAGAAATAAACGTAAAACTAATGACGAAAGCAATAAAAGAAAAACTTACGAGATGTCAGCTGAATGGGAGTCTGACCTCTCTCCTAAGGGCTACGTCTCTAGTGCGAAGCTGAATAGTGAACATTCCGATCATGTAGAAGTTACTCGTCCAAAGTAAGATTATATGGGGTATGAAACGAAATTTATGACAGCACTGAGGATTTCTTGTTAGGGAAGACGTAGCGTGTTGGCGGAGAGTCAACCGCAGGTGTAGAAGTGACTTCATGTGGGCCAACCGAAGTGTGTTAGGATCCTCGCTGTTCGTCTGGTGTATTAATGCCATGACAGACAATATCTATAGTAACCTCGTACTTTTGCAGATCACGCTGTCATCTACAAGGGCCTGCTGAAAAGGACTACCATCGAATTTTTTATGCGGAAACTCTTAAAGCTTTTTAAATGTTCCTCATGTCTACATATTTGCAGGCCTCTGCCGCTAGAGACCTCCGAACTGCAGCGTGTAACACTACTATGTGTAACGTGACCATGTCGGCGCATAAGAAACAGTCTGCTGTGATCGAGTTTCGAAGTTCGTCCACACATGGAGCAGCCTCTCCTTCAGAATAAAAACGCCAGCCACACAAGAGCTCTGCGACATGTGCATCAATCCGATGTCTTGGTTTCACTGTCATCGATCATCCTCCATTTATTTCTGCCTTGGTCCGATCCGATTTCTATCTATTTCCGGTACTTAAAGAACACCATCGAGGATATTACTCTGATAGTGAGAGGCGGTGCAAGCAGAGGTGAGTTTGTGGCTTCGTCAACGTCATCCATTCTACAGTGACTGTATGAACAAACTGGTCTCTCGTTAAGAGAAATGCGTTTGTCGCCACGGTGACTACTGGGACTTGCGTTTAGTTCACAGAGTTTTATTACACATACCCCCAAAAATAGTTGTACAAAATCCTTTACAAACCGGCCTTCCAATAGGCACCAATAACAAATATGATTAAAAACCTTACACAGTCTTTGTAAGATTATACGGAATGAAACAAGTTAAGTAAAGATCCTTCCTTTTAACTAAATGCCGGCCGAAGTGGCCGTGCGGTTAAAGGCGCTGCAGTCTGGAACCGCAAGACCGCTCCGGTCGCAGGTTCGAATCCTGCCTCGGGCATGGATGTTTGTGATGTCCTTAGGTTAGTTAGGTTTAACTAGTTCTAAGTTCTAGGGGACTAATGACCTCAGCAGTTGAGTCCCATAGTGCTCAGAGCCATTTGAACCATTTTTTTAAACTAAATAACAAATAGTCCCAGATAAATATAGATGACAAGCATAATCGCCCACAAATTTAACAGGAATTTACCGGGACTAAATCCCAATTGATAAAACAAGCAACAGTACAGAACATTAAATAACGAATTTCAAGTAAAAGAGCAAAATCCCCAACAGGAATCTTAGACCAAAAGACAGATCATAGACAACGGAATTCCACCAGTTATATAGTGACTTATTCCACTGAACTCACTCTTGAAATCCCTTTCAAGTTTAACAACAATATTTAGGCAGATAAGACAGTTATCTTAATATTCAGTTTAAGTTCCACGCAACAACGGGCACAGCCCAACGGATGACCAAACTACTAGGAACAGGGGACGCACCTTGGCGCAGCCCGAACGCATTAACGGGAGGACTCTCCAAATAATTACGAGAGAGAATACTCAGCTACTGCCAACTACTGGGGCGAGCAGCGACTCTGACAGGACACAGCCAAGTAGCGGCCAGCGTCACCAAGACGTAGCTGGCCGAGCTAACAGCGTCCGAACATATTTCAGTCAAGGCGCCGCCCCCTGTTTTAGTCAATCCGGAGCTGATTGTACCCGCCGCTCGTAGTACACTGTAACATTAAAAAAAAAAGTCAGACAACCAAACTAAAGTACACAACACAAACCCTTAAATTTAATACCCTTAACACACGCAATACGTCAAACAAATAGCGTAGAATACGGTTCACTTCCTACAGCTCAAAATACAGGGTGATTCAAAAAGAATACCACAACTTTAGGAATTTAAAACTCTGCAACGACAAAAGGCAGAGCTAAGCACTATCTGTCGGCGAATTAAGGGAGCTATAAAGTTTCATTTAGTTGTACATTTGTTCGCTTGAGGCGCTGTTGACTAGGCGTCAGCGTCAGTTGATGCTAAGATGGCGACCACTCAACAGAAAGCTTTTTGTGTTATTGAGTAGGGCAGAAGTGAATCGACGACAGTTGTTCAGCGTGCATTTCGAACTAAGTATGGTGTTAAACCTCCTGATAGGTGGTGTATTAAACGTTGGTATAAACAGTTTACAGAGAATGGGTGTTTGTGCAAAGGGAAAAGTTCTGGATCGGCCGCCAGGCAGCCCGTGACAGAGCACTTCATCACTGGCCTCCAAGAAGCCCTGATCTTACCCCCTGCGATTTTTTCTTATGGGGGTATGTTAAGGATATGGTGTTTCGGCCACCTCTCCCAGCCACCATTGATGATTTGAAACGAGAAATAACAGCAGCTATCCAAACTGTTACGCCTGATATGCTACAGAGAGTGTGGAACGAGTTGGAGTATCGGGTTGATATTGCTCGTGTGTCTGGATGGGGCCATATTGAACATCTCTGAACTTGTTTTTGAGTGGAAAAAAACCTTTTTAAATACTCTTTGTAATGATGTATAACAGAAGGTTATATTATGTTTCTTTCATTAAATACACATTTTTAAAGCTATGGTATTCTTTTTGAATCACCCTGTACTTTACCCTTACAGGCAGGCCCCAATAACAAGCATAGGTCTAGAGAAGTTAATGGCCGAACCAAGAGCATAAAAACTCATAATACAAGACACCAGAACAAATAAGACACTCAGGTAACATTACAAGCACACTGTCTTAACACTAAACATGGTCTGCGCACTATCCTAGACTGACTTCATGCAGCCTTCACGCTACTCATGCTTAGTGCTCCCATCACTGAGCAGTGTTTTACAGTCTTAACAGCACTACTCAACATATACTGGAACCACCACGGCGGGGATAATCACTATTTCCGACTGTGAACACAAATTACGATCAGATTGATCACAAACACCACTTCAAAGAAATAGCTGATGCCCACCGTTAATAGCAGCAAACGACGAGAATCCACACAGCGTACATAGGCATCCAGCATCGGGTAGTACAACACACACACTTGCTAGTGCATTGGAGGCCATCACCACCAGCCCGCCGCCGACACACCCCTCAAATGATAACACAGCGCCGGGAGCAGCCAGCGCCCGTCCGTAACGGCCACTCCTAAGACTCGCCAACACAACACATGCCCAAGCAACGTTCAAGCACGGCCACTAGGGGCCCGTAGCGGAAAACCAAGAGAGCCACAGCCGGAAGTGTCGCGCTTAAATAGCGGCCAGAAGAGGAAAACCAAAGAGAAGACACACATGCTGGAACGATCGGGATTACTACCTCTACTAGATAAGAGAATCACTGGCGCCAGCTACTCCCCCACGGCTCAACTATGTTAAGAAATAAATGCGTAACATAAAGAATAAAGACGTAGAACGTTAATGACGATTTTGTTTAAGAAAGCTTTAAAAGTTTTCACATAAGAAATTCGGAGGAATTGCTTTTCAGCATTCTCTTACATAATGAAATACTTACTGTCCGACCAAAACTGCACATATAGTCGGATCTTGATAAGTTTTCAATGCTGTGTAGATGTTGGTAACTTGGTATAAATGCTCATAAATGTAAAATTTTTCAGTTCACAAAACGAAGAAAACGTTGTATCCCATGACTACAGTGTCGATGAGCCACAACTGGTATCGGTCAACTCATTCAAATACCCGGGTGAGCCCTTTGTAAGGAACTGAAGTACAATGATCACATAGGCTCAGTCTTAGCTAAAGCAGACGGTGGACTTGGATTCATTGATAGGATACTGGTAAACTTCATTGAGTCTACCAAGGAGATACATTAAAAAACACTTTTAAGACCCATCCTAGAATAAGAATGTCGAACCCATACCAAACAGGACTAATAGAGGATGTTGGACGTATACAAAGAAAAGCAGGCTGAATGATCACAAGTTTGTTTGGCCCAGAGGACAGCTGGAAAACGTGAACGAGGTCATCTGAATATCGATGCCAATTGTCCAGCGAAAGCCTACTTACAAAGTTTCAGGAAACAGTCTAATGGGGAATATAGGGATATACAACAGCCCTCTAGATCTCTCTCTGGTAGGAACGACAAAGACAATTAGAAGTACTGTAAGTAGGCTGTTTAGGTTTTCTTATTGGTAACGCCACGTAGCGCTCTGTATGAAAATCACTGGTTGTGCTGTGTGCGGTCTGTGGCTAGTTTGCATTGTTGTCTGCCATTGTAGTGTTGGGCAGCTGGATGTGAATAGCGCGTAGCGTTGCGCAGTTGGAGGTGAGCCGCCAGCAGTGGTGGATGTGGGGAGAGAAATGGCGGAGTTCTGAAATTTGTAAGACTGGATGTCATGAACTGCTATATATATATTATGATTTTTCAACACCATTAAGGTAAATACATTGTTTGTTCTCTATTAATATCTTTCATTTGCTAACTATACCTATCAGTAGTTAGTGCCTTCAGTAGTTTGAATCTTTTATTTAGCTGGCAGTAGTGGCGCTCGCTGTATTGCAGTAGCTTGAGTAACGAAGATTTTTGTGAGGTAAATGATTTGTGAAAGGTATAGTTTAATGTTAGTCAGGGCCATTCTTTTGTAGGGATTATTGAAAGTCAGATTGCGTTGCGCTAAAAATATTGTGTGTCAGTATAAGCACAGTCATGTATAATTGTTCAAAGGGGACGTTCCATAGTACTACAGCGCTAACAGAAGCGTTGAAGCAGTCATTCTTCCCACGCTCCTTACATTAGTGGAACAGGAATAAACTCTACCTAATACGTGATACAATTTGATGTATCCTCTGCCACACACTTCACAGAAGTGTGCAGAGTGTAGATGTAGATGTATACCCCCCGATTTGGTGAGTACTCCAGTAGGTAACGAGACACGTCACGTTACTGAGTCAAGCAAGTCGCTGAAGGTGTATCTGACTCGATCGCGGCAGCTAAACGCACTGCCTGCGGAAGGCTATGGTGCCGTTTCCCGCTTGCTGCGGCGTGTTCGAGAGCAGCCTTGTCAACAGCTCAACGAAGGTCAATAGACGAGAGTAGCGCGCGCGCCAGTCGTCATCTGCTGCGCCCTGGGTGCACCGAGCGACGGTAGAGTTCTGTTTCTTGTGCTTCATTCCCAACTACTGGCGGCACATCACGACGACATTGCTACAAACTGCGAGTTTCGCAGTTGACTCCTATGTTAGTAGAGTCAAGGGAACGCAAGTCACATGTGCTTTATTTCAGTAAACACAACCCGTTCATCTTAAAGTATTATAATCAGTCGGCATGATGTCCTGTCTTCAAAGGTGATCAAAAAGAAAATGAGCATCAGGGGAAATTCGAGAATCCCACACCACATCTACATCTACATATATACTCCGCTAGCCACCAAGCTGTGTGTGGCGGAGGGCACAATTCGTGCCAAAGTCATATTTCCCTCCCCCCCCCCCCCCCCCCTCTGTTCCACTTGCGGATCGCACGAGGAAAAAACGACTGTCTGAACGCCTCAGTACGAGCTCTTATTTCCCTTATCTTTGAATGACGATCATTACGCGATTTGAAAGTTGGTGGTTATAATATATGCTCTACATCCTCGGTGAAGATTGTATTTCGGAATTTAGTGAGCAGCCCCTTCTGTTTAGCGCGTCGTCAATCCGCAAGTGTGTCCCACTTCAAACTTTCTATGAGATTTGTAACGCTCTCGCGACTAAATGAACCAGTCACGAATCTTGTCGCTCTCCTTTGGACCTTCTCAATTTCTTGAATCAGACCCAATTGGTAAGGATCCCATACAAACGAACAATACTCTAAGACTGGACGAACTAACGTATTGTAAGCTATTTCCTTTGTTGAAGGACTGCATCGCTTCAGGATTCTACCAATAAACCGCAATCTAGAGGTCGCCTTAGCCGTTTCTTGTGTAATCTGATCATTCCATTTGAGATCATTTCGAATAATCACACCCAGATACTTGACTGATGTTACCGGCCGGCCGGAGTGGCCGAGCGGTTCTAGGCGCTACAGTCTGGAACCGCGCCACCGCTACGGTCGCAGGTTCGAATCCTGCCTCGGGCATGTATGTGTGTGATGTCCTTAGGTTAGTTAGGTTTAAGTAGTTCTAAGTTCTAGGGGACTGATGACCTCAGAAGTTACGTCCTATAGTGCTCAGAGCCATTTGAACCGTTCGATGTTACCGCTTCCAACGACTGATCATTTATTTTGTACTCTTACATTAATGGGGATTTTCGCCTTGTTATTCACAGTAGGTTACACTTACTAATATTGAGAGATAGCTGCCAGTCATTATACCATGCATTTATTTTCTGCAAATCCTCATTGATTTGTTCACAACTTTCGTGTGATACTATTTTCCTGTAGACTACAGCATCATCGGCAAACAGTCTAAGGCCGCCGTCAATACCATCAACCAACGCGTTTATGTAAATCGTAAAAAGCAGAGGACCTATTATCCTGCCCTGGGGCACACCTGAAGTTACTCTTGTTTCTGTTGAAGTTACCCCGTTCAGAACGACATACTGCTCCCTGTCTGTTAGAAAACTTTCTACCCAACCGTATATTTCACTGGATAGACCGTAAGCGTGCACTTTTTGTAGCAAGTGACAGTGCGGAACTGAGTCGAACGCCTTTCGAAAGTCGAGAAATATGGCATCAACCTTGGAGGCGGTATCAAGAGCCCGTTGCATATCATGCACAAAGAGGACCAGTGTGTCTCGCATGACCGCTGTTTCCTAAAACCGTGCTGGTTTCTGCAGATGAGCTTCTCAGAGTCTAGAAAGGTCATTATGTCTGAATACAAAATATGTTCCATGATTCTACAAAAAATCGTTGTCAGTGAAATTGGCCGGTAATTATGTGCATCCGATATTCTACCCCTTTTATAAATTGCCATGACCTGGGCCTTCTTCCAGTCCCGTGGAACTTTCCGCCGTTCCCACTGCGGTCATGGGCAACGTTACGCTGGCAGTATGTGTCGTTGCCTTTTTTTTTCTTCGTCAGTTCTCATCAGTCTTCTTGCTGGTTTGACGCGGTCCTCCACGACTTCCTCTCCTGTGCCAGCCTCTTCTCCTCAGAGCAACACTTGCACCCAACGTACTCAATTATTTGCTGCATGTATTCCAATTTCTGTATTTCCCTATAGTTTTTACCCTCGACAGCTCCATCTAGTAACAAGGAAGCTGTACCTGATGCCTTAACACACGTCCTATCATCCTGTCCCTACTTCTTTCCATCGTTTTCGACATAATTCTTTCCTGGCGGATTCTGCGGAGAACCTTCCAATTTATTACCAGTCCACTTAATTTTCTACATCCGTCTATAACACCAAATCTCAAATGCTTTGTTTCCCGTCTGTTACAGTTTTCCCGCAGTCATGATTCACTAACATACAATGCTTCTTTCTCTATACGAGACCAAAGATGCTAATAGACTTCTTCTTGTCAGGAACGCCCTCTTTGTCTGTGCTAGTCTGCTGACGATATAGCACCAGACTTCCGGAAACACACTGTTCCGAAGATTGCAAGAGCCGACAAATGTAAGAATTATCGTACAATCAGCTTAATACACCACTGGCCATTAAAATTGCTACACCAAGAACAAATGCAGATGATAAACGGATATTCGTTGGACAAATTTATGATACTAGAACTGACATGTGATTACATTTTCACGCAATTTGGGTGCATAGATCCTGAGAAATCAGTACCCAGAACAATCACCTCTGGCCGTAATAACGGCCTTCGTACGCCCGGGCATTGAGTCAACCAGAGCTTGGATGGCGTGTACAGGTACGGCTGCCCATGCAGCTTCAACACGATACCACAGTTCATCAAGAGTAGTGACTGGCGTATTGTGACGAGCCAGTTGCTCGGCCACCAATGACCAGACTTCAATTGGTGAGAGATCTGGAGAATGTGCTGGCCAGGGCAGCAATCGAACATTTTCTGTATCCAGAGAGGCCCGTACAGGACCTGCAACATGCTGTCGTTCATTATAGTACTTAAATGTAGGGTTTCGCAGGGATAGAACGAAGGGTAAAGCCACGGGTCGTAACACATCTGAAATGTAATGTCCACTATTCAAACTGCCGTCAATGCGAACAAGAGGTGAGGGAGACGTGTAACCAATGGCACCCCATACCGTCACGCCGGGTGATACGCCAGTATGGCGATGACGAATACACGCTTCCAATGTACGATGTCGCCAAACACGGATGCGACCATCATGATGCTGTAAACAGAACCTGGATTCATCCGAAAAAATGACGTTTTGCCATTCGTGCACCCAGGTTCGTCGTTGAGTACACCATCACAGGCGCTCCTGTCTATGATGCAGCGCCAAGGGTAACCGCAGCCATCGTCTCCGCGCGGATAGTCCATGCTGCTGCAGACGTCGTCGAACTGTTCGTGCAGATGGTTGTTGTCTTGCAAACGTCCCCATCTGTTGACTCAGGGATCGAGACGTGGTTGCACGTTCCGTTACAGCCATGCGGATAAGATGCCTGTCATCTCGACTGCTAGTGGTTCAAATGGCTCTGAACACTATGCGACTTAACTTCAGAGGTCATCAACCGCCTAGAACTTAGAACTAATTAAACCTAACTAACCTAAGGACATCACACACATCCATGCCCCAGGCAGGATTCGAACCTGCGACCGTAGCGGTCACGCGGTTTGATTTCTGCTACTCCTCATTACTTTGTCTGTCGCAGTGGCTCAGCAGTCAGCGTGTCTGATTGCTAGGTCGGACACTCGGGTTTAATTCCGGTGCTGCCACGGATTTCTCCTTGATGGAAGGATTAGAACGGGGGTCCACTCAGCCTCGTGATGCCAATTGAGGAGCAACTTTAGTGGGGATTAGTGGCTCCAGCGTCCGAGAAACTGACAACGGACAGGATAGTGGAGTGCTTAACCTATGATCCTCCACATCGCACCTGAATGACGCCATTGGCAGAGGATAAAACGGTGACCTGTCACCACTAAATGGTCCGACAGTGATAGTAGACAGAACTTTAGCTTTAACCGTAGCTCATCACTTTCGTCTTTCACCAGTTTATTCTCAGTCCATACTCTGTGTTCATTAGATTGTTTATTCCATTCGAAAGGTCCTGTAATTCTTCCCCGCTTCCACTGAGGATAGCAATTTCAGCGAACCCTCAATTTATCCTGTGTTTCATTTCCGTCATAGCGTTTTTGGTATCAGATTGAATAGAAGGAGAGAAAGACTGTTTCCCAGCCTTACACACTTTTTAATCCGAACACTTCGTTCTTGGTCTTCCTTGCTACGGAGCGTCAAATATGTGTCTGTGTTGAGTGGATGATGTGAAACTTCCTTGTAAAGCGTGATGTTGTGTTTGTATTGTTATGGATGAAGGGAACGGAGAGGGTGAAACTCCGACGCCTGCACACTGCCCTACTCCTGTCCAATCGCGCTAATGGGACCACCGAAATTCACATCTCCATAGGATTTATTGGTCAACATTAACACCCCCCCCCCCCACTGCCCCCCCCCTCCTCCCCACCGTCGGAGGTTCGAGTCCTCCCTTGGGGGTGGGAAAGTCTGGTGGTCAAGAACTGAATACCAGCACTTCTCATATCATTGCCTGGCGGTGATATTTCTTCCAGCACCAAGTTTCGAACAAGCTGCCTCAAATGTCGTGCGCCACAGCACAAACGGTTACAGAAGCAGATTTTGTCATTAGCACTGTTAACCAAATCAGTTCGGTGACGGCGAGGAAGAGAATCCACCGCAGCGTAGGTGAAACTGCAGTTCCAGCTGTCTCCAGTAGTTATTTCTACAGGGATAAGTCAGTAAGTATCTGCAAGCAGTTTTTGTAATTTATTACAGCAAAAGTACAGGATTTTTGTTGATATCACTTTTCATCATAGTCACCCTGCCTTTCAACGCATTTAGTCCGCCTTTGCACAGGCTTTCAAATACCCTCTGCGAAAGAGGGTTCCTATTAGCGAAGGAAGCCACGTATGGACTGCTTCTTTCATCTGCCGATCGGAGCTGAGTCGACGGCCTCGTGTAGCTTCTTTAAGGGGGTCCGGGAAGGCTCAAAAATCATGAAAAGTTCAATTTTTACTTTTTTGCGTTTTCTGAATCTGCAGACTATTACCTTTTAATAGATATATAATTTATTCAATTCCGAAGACTACAACTATTTTTAAATTTTTTTTGAAATGTGTTCTACATGGGCGTGATCCACTGTGGCGCTGTTAAACTGCTGTCAAATGGTGTTATTATTAACGTCCGTGTTCATCAGGTACATTTTAGTGATGTGAGATAAAGTATGTGTTGTGGCTAACCTATTTTCAGAGACTTAGCAGCACCTGAACTGTTGAAAAAGTGTATTCACGGAAAAACTTAAAACCCCAATGAAAGTGTAAATAGTGTTATATGGTCGAGAATCCCCAAGACTGTATTTGTTGGAATAGAAACACTTCACTTTGGTGTGTATGATGCTGTGGCGACTTTCAATGATGGCAACATTGCAAGGTGCAAGATACACTCCTGGAAATTGAAATAAGAACACCGTGAATTCATTGTCCCAGGAAGGGGAAACTTTATTGACACATTCCTGGGGTCAGATACATCACATGATCACACTGACAGAACCACAGGCACATAGACACAGGCAACAGAGCATGCACAATGTCGGCACTAGTACAGTGTATATCCACCTTTCGCAGCAATGCAGGCTGCTATTCTCCCATGGAGACGATCGTAGAGATGCTGGATGTAGTCCTGTGGAACGGCTTGCCATGCCATTTCCACCTGGCGCCTCAGTTGGACCAGCGTTCGTGCTGGACGTGCACACCGCGTGAGACGACGCTTCATCCAGTCCCAAACATGCTCAATGGGGGACAGATCCGGAGATCTTGCTGGCCAGGGTAGTTGACTTACACCTTCTAGAGCACGTTGGGTGGCACGGGATACATGCGGACGTGCATTGTCCTGTTGGAACAGCAAGTTCCCTTGCCGGTCTAGGAATGGTAGAACGATGGGTTCGATGACGGTTTGGATGTACCGTGCACTATTCAGTGTCCCCTCGACGATCACCAGTGGTGTACGGCCAGTGTAGGAGATCGCTCCCCACACCATGATGACGGGTGTTGGCAATGTGTGCCTCGGTCGTATGCAGTCCTGATTGTGGCGCTCACCTGCACGGCGCCAAACACGCATACGACCATCATTGGCACCAAGGCAGAAGCGACTCTCATCGCTGAAGACGACACGTCTCCATTCGTCCCTCCATTCACGCCTGTCGCGACACCACTGGAGGCGGGCTGCACGATGTTGGGGCGTGAGCGGAAGACGGCCTAACGGTGTGCGGGACCGTAGCCCAGCTTCATGGAGACGGTTGCGAATGGTCCTCGCCGATACCCCAGGAGCAACAGTGTCCCTAATTTGCTGGGAAGTGGCGGTGCGGTCCCCTACGGCACTGCGTACGATCCTACGGTCTTGGCGTGCATCCGTGCGTCGCTGCGGTCCGGTCCCAGGTCGACGGGCACGTGCACCTTCCGCCGACCACTGGCGACAACATCGATGTACTGTGGAGACCTCACGCCCCACGTGTTGAGCAATTCGGCGGTACGTCCACCCGGCCTCCCGCATGCCCACTATACGCCCTCGCTCAAAGTCCGTCAACTGCACATACGGTTCACGTCCACGCTGTCGCGGCATGCTACCAGTGTTAAAGACTGCGATGGAGCTCCGTATGCCACGGCAAACTGGCTGACACTGACGGCGGCGGTGCACAAATGCTGCGCAGCTAGCGCCATTCGACGGCCAACACCGCGGTTCCTGGTGTGTCCGCTGTGCCGTGCGTGTGATCATTGCTTGTACAGCCCTCTCGCAGTGTCCGGAGCAAGTATGGTGGGTCTGACTCACCGGTGTCAATGTGTTCTTTTTTCCATTTCCAGGAGTGTATTTAGAAATATGGGAATGAAGATAGGTTCTAACATGGTACGAGCGATGCTTGCTTTAGACAAGGAACGCCTTCGGGCTGCAGACAGGGCTGTAAAGAGTCTAGAAATACAAGAAAGGGTAAACAGGAGGAGGAACAAGAGGAAGCTGGAGGAGGAGTTTGCAGAGGATGAAGATAATCCATCCTATGGACCTGGAATGCACTAAAAAGTTAATCCAATCTTTGTCGCTCGATTCCCAAAACTTTTATTTCCTCATACTAATTACATGTTTTCTAAGGATCTTCCAAACATATTTGTTTCAAACTTTCAGTAAATGTTACACAGTACCTTCTGCATAATTTAACACAGCCTTTTTCCAAAAAACTGTATTTTTTGAATATATAAATAAAAAATTGCAAAAAAATGTGAATTTTCATTACAATTGAAAAAAATCATCTTTAATAACTGAACTAAAATTTTGTAAAATCCCTGTGTTAAGTTGTAGCCCATATTCCAATAAATAATCTGTAAAAAGTTCAACTTCCTACCTCAAATACTTTGTGAGGAAAGATGTAATTTATAAGCGTTATTTTAACATTGCAACTATAGGGCGTTCCGGAGCCCCTTAAGTGAACCGTAGATGATAAACAGACGGGGCGAGATCTGAACTGTGAGCAGGATGCGCTAACACCTCGAAACACAGCGTGTGAAGAGTTTGAGCGGCGTGGGCGGCATTATGTGGGCGCGCATTGTCACCCAACAAAGTAACTCCTGCGACAATCGACCTCTGCGTTTATTGCGGTTTGGAAGCTTCATGTTGCTTGGTACCATATCGCAGCAAAGTTCACTGCTTACCGTTGGCCTGTTTTTCGGGTTATGTTCCGGGACTGGCCCTTGTGAATCCTAAATAAGCTGTGAGCATCACTTTCCCTGCAAAAAGTTGACTCTTGAATTCCTTTCTGACAGATTCGGGCTGCTTCCACTCCATGCTCTGTCGTTTGCTCTCTGGTTACGAAGTGATGATTCGTTTCAGAGACACTTCACCTTCGTTAGCAAGACAGCCCAGTAGGTGTTAATGGAGTGCCACACGGTTACGCTTGTCCTCTTCGTCGACTTGTTTCGGAACCCATCTCGCACAGACTTTGCGAAAGCTCTACATCTACATGGATACTCTGCAAATCACATTTAAGTTCCTGACAGAGGGTTCATCGAAGCACCAGAATGAACACCTATATCCTTCCGTACGAGCTCTGGTTTCCCTCATTTTATCGTGGTGATCGTTCCTTCCTATGTAGGTCGGTATCAACAAAATATTTTCGCATTCGGAGGAGAAAGTTGGTGATTGGAATTTCGTGAGAAGACTCCGTAGCAACGAAAAACGCCCTTCTTTTAATGATTTCCAGCCCGAATCCTGTATCATTTCTGTGACACTCTCTCCCATATTTCGCGACAATACAAAACGTGCTGCCTTTCTTTGAACTTTTTCGAAGTACTCTGTCATTCCTATCTGGTAAGGATCCCACACCGCGCAGCAGTATTCTGAAACAGGACGGACAAGCGTAGTGTAGGCAGTCTCCTTAACAGGTCTGTTACATTTTCTAAGTGCCCTGCCAATAAAATGCAGTCTTTGGGTAGCCTTCCCCACAACATTTTTTATGTGTTCCTTCTAATTTAAGTTGTTCGTAATTGTAATACCTAGGTATTTAACTGAATTTGTGGCTTTTAGATTAGACAGTGTATCGTGTAACCAAAGTTTAACTAGCTCCTTTTAGCACTCGTGTGGATGACCTCACACTTTTCGTTATTTAGGGTCAACTGCGACTTTTCGCACCATTCAGATATCTTTTTTAAATCGTTTTGCAGTTTGTTTTGATCTTCTGATGACTTTATTAGTCGATAAACGACAGCGTCATCTGCAAACAACCGAAGACGGCTACTCAGATTGTCTACAGAATCGTTTATATAGATAAGGAACAGCCTATAACACTACCTTGGGGAAAGTCAGAAACCATTTCTGTTTTACTCGATGACTTCCCGTCAATTACTATGAACTGTCACTTCTCTGACACGAAATCACAAATCCAGTCACATAACTGAGACGATATTCCATAAGCACGCAATTTCACTGCGAGCCGCATGTGTGGCACAGTGTCAAAAGCCTTCCGAAAATCCAGGAATACGGAATCGATCTGAAATCCCTTGTCAATAGTACTCAACACTTCGTGTGAATAAAGAGCTAGTTGTGTTTCATAGGAACCACGCTTTCTAAATCCATGTTGACTGTATGTCAATAGACCGTTTTCTTCGAGGTAATTCATAATGCTCAAACTCAATACATGTTCTAAAATCCTGTTGCATATCGACGTTAACGATATGGGCCTGTAATTTAGTGGGTTACTCCTACTACCTTTCTTGAATACTGGTGTAGACTTTCCAGTCTTCGTCGAGCGAACGGTTGTATATGATTGTTATGTATGGAACTAATGCATCAGCATACTCTGAAAGGAACCTAATTGGTATACAGTCTGGACCAGAAGACCTGCTTTTATTAAGTGATTTAAGTTGCTTCACTACTCCGAGGATATTTACTTCTACGTTACTCATGTTGGCAGCTGTTCTCGATTCGAATTGTGGAATATTTACTTCGTGTTCTTTTGTGAAGGCATTTCGGAAGGCTGTGTATAGTAACTCTGCTTTGGCAGCACTGTCTTCCATAGTATCTCCATTGCTATCGCGCAGAGAAGGCACTGATTGTTTCTTACCGCTGACATACTTCACATACGACCAGAATCTCTTTGGATTTTCTGCCAGGTTTCGAGACAAAGTTTCGTTGTGGAAACTGTTATAGGCATATCGCATTGAAGTCCGCGCTGAATTTCGAGCTTCTGGAAAAGATCGCCAATCTTGGGGATTTTGCGTCTGTTTAAATTTGGCATGTTTGTTTCGTTGTTTCTGCATAATTTCATGTGCAGAACCATGACTAATCTGCATGTGGTTTCCTGCATCATTAAGAGTCACTCGCCTGTTATTAAGAATCAAGGTGCGAAGTTGTTTAGTATTGGCATCAGTTATGGCTGCAGCTGGACGCCCCACTTTTTCTTTATTCTTCACGGTCGTTCAATTTTGAACACTTCAGCCCACTCGTAAACAGTGCTGTCTTATTACTTTATGCAGGCCGTAAAGTTCCATAGATCTCTCAGGCAGCGCGCAGCAAGTTGAGGCCACGGGCATTGTCGTCCGGGCAGTACCCTGTGGAGGTGGGGCTGCTTGGAATTCTTTGGTCTACTCTTTGGTGTTATCTTTCATTTACTTTCAGCAATTACACTTGTTTTTCAAAGAAAAATACATGAATTTTGCAATGGAAATGATCGTATGGCATTGTTGGCCGGGAGGCGCCATTCGGGGGAGGTCGGCCGCTGTATTGCAAGTCCTTTTTAGGTGACGCCACATCGGCGACTTGCGAGTAAATGATGATGAAGGATACACAACACCCAGTCCCCTGCCGAGAATCGAACCCGGGCCCCCTGCGTGGTAGGCGTAACGCTACCGCTACGCTACGGAGGCAGACACATGAATTTGGAAATAGCAGATTATAAATTTATGGCATAATTTTAAAAAAAATAAAAAGAAAACAGGAAAGAGTAAATCTACATGTACCCTCGCGAACACCAATCGGTAAAGGGACTTGGTATTGAGCTTCAAGTCTGGCGTCCCCGTGTCATGCTACCCATTTTAATTCATGTGGGAAATACCAACTACTACTAACACAGCACCGCACAGGGACGCTGGATTTGAAGTTCAGTACCAAGTCCCGTTCCCCGGTTGGTGTTGGTGAAGAGACATCTACTTCTACCCTTTCCTGTTTTCTTTTTATTCTCGTCTTAAATTATGCCATGAATGTACAATTTCCTGTTTTCAAATTCATGCATGTTTCTTCAAAAAGTAAGTGTAATTCCTGCAAATAAATAGAAGAGCAGACAAAAGAATTCCGCGGAGCTCCACCTACCCGTGGTGCTGCAAGGGCAACAGTGCCCGTGACTTCAACTGCGTTGCGTAATTCTACTGCGCGGTTGGTAGCCATGGGTACTGGCTAAGAGGTCTGTGTGGAACTCTACGGCCTGCATAAAATAATAAGATGGCCTGCATAAAGTAATAAGATGGCAACATGAGAAAAAAATGCAGCGAAAGCACTTCGCTGAGACAAAACATTGTTTCTGCAAGTCTTCTACGAATTGCTCCTTCAGACCACAAAAACACATTACGGAACGCTGTTCGCCTATGGTACAAACCGAGAGTGGCGCGGCCGTCTTTAGCTCGCAACAGAGCAAAGCGGAGTGACGTAAAAATTTTGCAACCTACCACAGGGTAAGACAATGGTGCCGTCTAGCTGCTGGTGAGCACAAAAAGCCGTCAAACCAACTTAAAGACAGAGAAAAACTGTAGATAGTGGCTGACTGACCCCGTAGGAACTGTGGAAATGCACGTGTCATGATGTTTTTGGAGACAGAAAATCACCACACCGGTAGGAATTAACATACATTCCGCAAACAGGGCACTCTGAAATTTTCTTAGATGTGCTCAGGATTTTCCTCGAGATGTGTCTTTCTCTTCTCGATTACATCCTTTTTATTCACAGCAAGGAACTCTGCGGTATATAAGGTCTCCGGTAGTATTACTGTGCAGTGATGTCGTACCTTGGCATTAACTAACATGTCCGGCCCGATAGAGCCGGCACGGTAGCTCAGCGTGTTCGGTCAGAGGGATAGCTGACCTCTGTAATAAAAAAAAAACTGAGCTAATCGATCAACAACGAACTTAAACGGATGTCTTACGACATCCGCCCCGAGTAGATGCAACGAGCCAAAGCGAACAAAAAAAATTAATTAACTAATAAAAAGAGATAAAAAAAAGAAAATAAAGGTGGCTGAGTGGTCAGCGTGACGGATTGCCGTCCTACGGGACCGGGTTCGATTCCCGGCTGCGTCGGCGATTTTCTCCGCCCAGGGACTGGATGTGGTGTTGTTTTCATCATTTCATCCCCATCCGGCGCGCAGGTCGCCCAGTGTGGCGCTGAATATAATAAGACCCACACCAAGGCGGCCGGACCTGCCCCGTAAGGGGCCTCTCGGCCAATGCCGCCAAACGCTCATTTCATTTCCATTAATTAATATTACATTTTGTTTATTATTTCTCATATGACTTAGATCATAATACATACAAATTGATATCAGAATAAAGTCAACATGGTTCAAGGGCACACGTACAATTTATGTACCAAACGTAGCTACAAATTAACGTCCAAACACCGGATGTAATTAATCGTGTCATCCGTTGCTGCAAAGAAATATGCGAAGGGCCCCTTGCAGGTTCGATCTGAACACTCTTCCACTATGTGTCAGGTTATTTGCTTTTCGGCTCCACAGACACATTTTGGAACGATATCCTCTCCCGTTTACGGAGGGCGCCGGCACCTCTCCAATGGTCACTGCGTAGTCGGTTTACCGTCGTCCACACTTAACGTGATTGGTTGAAACTAGCAGGCTTTTTTGTGATAGTGAAGCTTTGAGGGTGTGGCGGGCAGTCCCATTGCTAGTGTTATTTCCACAGACTGTGAGCGTCAAAGTTAAGAGTTCATCAGTTCTTTAGCAGTGACTAGCACTGGTCTGCTTGTTTTCAGGTCAGCAGTTTCATTATCTATGGTTAGCTGAGGGCTGTTCCTAATCTTCTGGTACTCTCTAATATGAGTCTTTTTAACGCATTATCTGCGGTGATGGTATGTGGTTGAAGGAGGGCAGCCATGCAGTAGCGGTGGAATTCATTGTGCCACTGATATGTCCTTAGGGTCGTTTAGTAACATTTCAGATCTTGTTCGTATGCGATCTGTTAATCCATACTGGGGCACATATCACGTCACCGAATAAACGGGTTCAATTGCTGATGTGCAAAGCATATTTGCTGTGAAGCCTCAAGAAGAGCCGCACAGTTTATGGACGATGTCAGTCATCCATCTCATTTTACCTGCGCCCTACATCTACATCTGCATTTAGATACATACCCCGCAAGGCACCGTACGTTGCGTGGCGGAGGGTACGTTGTACCACTGCTAGTCACCCCCCCCCCCCCCCGTCCCACTCCCAAGCAGAACGAGGGAAAAACGACCGTCAATATGCCTCCGCAGACGGCCTAATTTATATTATCTTATGTTCGCCGTCCTTACGCGAAATGTGCGTTGGCGGCAGTGGAATCGTTCTGCAGTTAGCTTCAGATGCCGGTTCTCCAAATTTCCTCAGTAGCGTTCCTCGAAAAGAACGATTCCTTCCCTCCACGGATTTCCATTCGAGTTCCCGAAGCAAATCCGTTCAAATGGTTCAAATGGTCAGCACTCTGGGACTTAATTACTGAGGTCATCAGTCCCCTAGAACTTAGAACTACTTAAACCTAACTAACCTAAGGACATCACACACATCCATGCCCGAGGCAAGATTCGAACCTGCGACCGTAGCGGTCACGCGGTTCCAAACTGACTCGCTTAGAACCGCACGGCCACACCGGCCGGCTCGAAGCAAATCCGTAATACTACCTACCGGTAAGAAATCTAGCAGACCGTCTCTGAATTGCTTCGATTCCTTTAGTACGACCTAGTGGAATCCCAAAAACTCCAGCAGTATTCAAGAATGGGTCGCACAAGTGTTCTATAAGTGATCTCCTTTACAGATGAAGCACACTTTCTTTTTGTCAGATGCTCCTTGTAAGATCGCGTCCTATTCAGCAGGACTTCTAGATATTAAAGGTTACTATTCACGTTATACGCGGCGTTGACATGATGACGACACAGAGTTTCAAGGATGACGGGCAAGAGTAGACGTACAAATTTGAGATAATGAACAGTGGTACTGAAACGAGTCAGCGGAATTATTGTTGGTCTTATGAAAATGAGAAAATCAAAGATCAATTTTTGTAATAATTTTATTTATTTGAATGGCTTCTAAAAGCTGTTGCGTTCATAACAATTACCTAAAGCGGCGTCACCCAACTTTAAACAAGGCTTTTTACTCGATCCCAGCGGGAGAAGTGAAGGGAATAAAATAAAATGACCAAGAAACGGAATCATGCGTTGCTGTCCATCCTTCGCTGAACGTCTGCTGCAGCTGAAAAATGAGTAAAATGTGTACTGTGAACTGGAGTTTTATCATACTAGAAATACATACGTGGACAAAAATTAAGTCGGACATATGCCGACAATGTGGGGAGTACGTATGTCTTTCAGGCGGTGTGCAATGGTGCATTTATGCGAGGAGGAAGCAGACAGTGGTCGGTGAACCCACAAGTTTATGCCCAGTTACTATCTCACTGCAGAACTTTATTGGTGATTCTTCATATGTGTAAAGTGAGAATTCTAGCGTCTAATACATTATGACCACAGTAGTACATACGCAGTCAAGTGAATATCGACCATACTGCGCTGCAGAGACCATTGACGCAACGCGACACGAGGTTTGAAGTCAGCAGTCAGCATTCTGTGAATGGTAGATATACTACTGCCTCAGCGCAGTTGATCGAGTGCTGACTGGGAACTCCTCATCTACACGCGCAATCACAGCTTATTCCAACTCGGGTATCCGTACAGTTGGTTTTCCACCTCGGTCGCTGTATTATGGTGGCATGGACACTGTTTCCCTCAGCCGATGGAACTGTCTTCGAAACATCGTGTGCCTAAGGTGTCTCCATCGTGTGTCCCAATACAACCTTACATCTTCCCTACAGTTCCCATTTGCTTTTTCGTACACGAAAATCACATCCGCTAATTCCGTAATCGTGTACGTCATTATACTATTTTCACAAACCGCGACATAGTCACTAATTTAAAAAGATGATTCAAGAAGTGTAGAATTTGTGTCTTTTATTACAGTCTGTGATCACAAAATTGGCCTGAGACTATCGATTCCAGTCAGTGGTGATCATCTTCTGCTTCAGACGTGTCGTAATATAGTCTAATACAGCTGTATCAGATGAAGTCAGCTGGTCATGGAACAGGACCGCCTCATCTGGTTTTATTGTGTGAGGGTATGTTTTAAACGGATCTGAGGAGAACAACATTGATCGAAATCTGTAGTCTGAGGGCAATTTTTGTAATCATAGACTGGAATAAAAGAAACAAATTCTACGCTGCACTAGGGCTGATTCACTTTTCGCTTGAAGTTGTAAGACGGACTAATCTTGTAGACCTTGTAGGATTGACCAAGTCACTGTGCACATAACGCCACCTCGAGTGCGTTAGTGGAGTTCACAGCGTACACCGCTGATGGCATATAGTTTACCTTACAATGTTAGCAGATACACATACACAGTGTAAGATAATTAATAGTGAAAACTGGCAAGTGTAGAAGTGTACGATGATAGAAGCAAAACCGTTCTATTATACTCCGATCCGCAAGCGAGCCGTTTGAGGGATGACTGCGAATGTGTAGTTATAAGTTGCTACCGACGTCACTATCATATATTGTCCTATTTATTACAAACGTAATTGAAAAATAAACTTTTCGATTAAGACACCATTTAATTGGGCTCATATTACATCTCTGTCCCATGGCAACAGATAATCATTTTGCTGCCGATATAGGCCGACATCGAGCGCGCCAGTAAGGTCCAGGATGGAGGTCGACGACGGCCTGTACCTTGGCCGCTAAGATAACCTGACCTCAATCCTCTGTTTTTTTTTTTTTTTACGTCTGGGGTCATTTCTAAAGTGAGGTGTACAGCACTTCCGTTGATAATGTTGGAGAGCTGGTAAAACGAAATGTACAAACACTTAGAGATGATCCTGACATCTGGAACACTTCCTTTGACAGATACGAGTGTACAGGAAATTGTAAATCGTCACATGCAGCAGTATTGATTTCTTGTTCATGTAGGCAATGGATAAAAATTGAGCTCTATTTCATGGGAACTTAATCGAACAGTTTACATTTCAAATACCGTTTGTAGTAAATAGAATACTGCTTTATACTGAAGTGAGTGGCAGCTTGTAACCAGTTATTCGGACTCATCTCCACTGGGATCTTTTTGCTTGTATTACCAAATACTTTCATCCGTGTCAGATTTTGCTAGGGTCATTCCATGTCAAACTGCCTAATTTCGGAACATTTTCCTGCTCATCCATGACGGATTTCGAGGAATTTTATGCAAATATTCGCATATGTCCCCAGTGAACACTAATTAAGTTTAATGTTCGTCGAAGCAATATTGGTCGAGATATACAGTGGTCACATAGAAAAAAATGCATGCTGATCATGAAACTTAATATGCTATAGCTCGGCAGCACGAGCATGCGGAATAAAAAAATTTATTCACCTACTATTTTCCACTAATCTACAAATTCGTCGAAGAGGTGAGAATAGAATAGGGTGTATTCGACACTTCTTTTACAAATATCGTTTTCTCTTAAAGCTTCAAAATCAGTCTCATTGGGAACAACATGTTTCACTCCCCCCCCCCCCCCCCCTCCCCAGAATTTTCAACACGGTCTGACAATGCTACATAAATTGAAGCAAAGCAGCCAGAAAAATCGCACTGCGAAGAAAGTTTTAACTTTGGATTCTTATATCTCGTTGATTATAGGCATTATAAACTTGAAACTTCGGACACAACGCCTCAGTAACATAAGATTTTCCATTATAAAATGTCATTCACGTACTGCTCTCCAAATTTCTACAAAATCCAGGAAATATACTGTGGCCTCAAGGAGCAGCCAGTAGTAATTGAGGGGAAGTGTGTTTGGAAGAGGAGGGAGTGGGGGTGGCTGAGGGAGACAAAGGCTCGAGTACAGAGATGAAAAGAGCTGCACTGGATAGACCAGCGTGGAGTGCTGCATCAAACCAGTCTTTGGACTGAAGGATTACAACAACGTATCTCGTAAAATCTTAAAAATTGGCCCTCTTGCAAAGGTTTACCTGCCGACAGTCTACCAACGAAACTTGCGCGGATGTAACAGTATAGGGAAGGGGGAAGGGGCGGGGGGGGGGGGGGAGCGGATGATTGTGGTGGTACATCAAGAACCTTAGGAGAAAAGTTAAGGTGGATTGCACCGTGTAGATATAGAAAAGGTCAAACCGGAAACACCGAGAGTTGAATACGGCTTCCTACGATTATGAACCCCGTTTTACAACTGCAGTCTCTCGTTCCACGCTTTGTCATTTTTGTTGGGACCTGATTGTGCTACCTTTTTCGTTTATTGTTCTCAGCGAATGCACCTGAATAGGTCTTCTTTTTCATTTAAAATTTATCACAGAGGCAAAGTAACAATAAAAACAAAAGCAGATACAGTGATAGGGATGAAATTTATCTGTAAACGTCATCAAAAAATAGTCTTTATATCATTAACATAATCACGTGACTGACATTGGAATGTTACGTGACCGCCGATGTCGCGTACCCTGAAGATGATTGTTCCTTTGTTTCTTCGCTCAATCTGTTTCTTCCGCTGTATCAGACGTCGGTCCTAGTTCGTGGACTGTCCCTGCTAAGTGACGTAATTACCACATGCTGTGATATGATCTCGTGATTAGTGGCTGCGGGATACGAGCGAGCCGCAGGAGAGAGGACAAGCTCTGAGTAAACTCATGGTACCGTTCCTCTCAAAAGACTTCATTCAAGGAACAAAACCACTTGAAAACAAAAGCAGTATACTCATCCTGAATGCAAGGCAGAGCATCAACTGTTGTTTACTTTCCACGACGAAGAGGCAACGAAGGAAGTTTACTTCCAGGACGGGAATAAATCTGCAAGGGAGAGGTTGGCAAGAGACATAGATCTTATCTAAGCAAATGGTTACATGGTTAATAAAGTGGACCACAAATTTGGTATAGTATGCTGACGGAAAAAACTGCAACGCCTGGAAGAAGTTGGTAGGCCTATTTCTACATCTGAAGGATGGTATCTATACAGATTTCACGCCAGTCACACGAAGGTGGCTAAAGTAGCGCCATTATGAGGATGCAAAGCAGATTTTCTTTAAATATACGCTGTAACGGCCGTGAGCGTTAGTTACCTTTGAGATTGAACGTGATGAGTTGATGTTTGACAAGAATGTCTTTAAGGCGACAACGACGCCAGTGTCAACACCTCGCTGAGTTTGAACGACGCCGTATAATAGGCCTACGAGAAGCTGGATATACCTTCTGCGATGTTGCAGTAAGACCTGGCAGGAGTGCAGCCACTGTACATGATCGCTGGTGCGGTGGTCATGGCAATGTCCGTTGGCAAGACGGCCGGGCTCGCGCATCGTATTGCATCTGCAGTAGCAATCTGAGCAGCAGTTGGCACCACAGTGACACAGCGAAGTGTTGCAAATCGGTTACGTCAAGGATAGCTCCAAACCAGACGCCCTATATCGTGCATTCCACTGACCACAAAACCATCGCTATTTTTGACTTCAGTTGTGTTAAGCGAGAGTTCATTAGAGGGCATGTTGGAGGCCTGTTGTGTTTTCTGATAAAAGCTGGTTGTGCTTCGGTGCCACTGACGGCCGTGTTTTGGTTAGGAGGAGGTCAGTTGAGGGCCTGCAACCAACTTGCATGCCAGACACACTGGATCTACTGCTGGAGTTATGCTCTGGGGTGCGAGTTCGTATGGCAGCAGGGGCACTCTCGCAGTTATCCCACGCACCCTGACTGCAAATTTGTACGTCAGTCCGGTGATTCGACTTGTTGTGCTGCCATGCATGAACATTACAGGGTGTGTTTTCCAACAGGATAACGCTCGTCCACATACGGCCGTTCTGTCTCAACATGCTCTACAGAGTGTCGGCATGTTGCCTTGGCGTGCTCGATCACCAGGTCTGTGTCTAGTCAGCACATATGCGACATAATCGGACGACAACTCCAGCGTCATCTTCAAACAGCATTAAGTTTCCCTGTGTTGACTGACCAAGTGCAACAGGAGTGGAACTCCATACCACAAAGTGACATCCAGTACCAGAACAACACAACGTGCTATTAATGTACCAGCATTTCACGTTTGCAGAGACTTACCTCACGCTTACATTAACCAGTGATCTTGCGAAGCCAATCACTTAAATATGTTACACAGACAGACGTATTCCTGAAATGTCATTACTGTACATTAATTATCTTTTGGTGTTGCGTTTTGTCCCCGTCAGTGTTTAAGTGTTGTCGACAAAGAAAGCTGAGGAAAAAGAGACGACGAGTAATATAAAAGAGTACAGCAAGTTGCTAAACAAGAGTGCAGGATGTTGCACAACACTAGCGGAAGTAAAAGATTTTCTCTGTCTGGGCTTAAAGTCGGCGGGAGTAAGGGCGACGTCAGAAACTGTTTGCGACAAATAAAATCTTCAATAGAAATACTCTGTTGAATTTAAAGTCTCGTACTTTAAATATGGTAACACTGTAGGATTCCAGAAAAGGACAACTGAAAGCATTTAAAATCTCACGTAGCGGAAGTATGTTAACAATTATATAGCGAGATAAAGAAATGGCCCACCTGAAGTAGCAAGCTGGGGGAAGTACAGAGGAAAGGGAATGGGTTACTGGAACTTCCGCTGAGGCATCCAGGAAACTGTGGACGATACCACACACAGAAGCGTTAAGAGTAGGTTCAGAAATGAAGTGAAACTTAAGGAAGCATTAGCTGTACCCCTATCACTACACGTAATCGTAGCGAGAGTTGGGTGACTACGAAGAATGGTTCATAACGAAAATTGAAACGTTAAAGAGAGATAATAGGATACAGAGTATAAGAGAGTTAACTACAGTATAAAAGTAAACTAAGTGTGGAGGATGTAAATATAGTAGACCAAGGTCGTAAGAAGAAACTGAGCCAACACGATGAATCAGTGGAAGATTCCAGACCATGATATAATCTGCCATTATCGATCAGCTGGAAGAAGGCATTTAGGAAGACGATACAAGGGTGACGGAAATGCTGTGGACTCGAAACAAGCAAACACGTAAAGCGTCAAGTGACGGAGAAGAAGTAGTATTACAAGGCGTGTGAGACTATGGCTAGTATTATAACTTACAGGATGTTCAGTACTCATTATATCCATCTCATTATCAGTGAAGAAGTTCTCACTTCAGCGATAGATGTGTCCTTGACACAATTTATGTATTTATTTTTGTTTTTCAATGGTTGGCGTACGACGTACCAATGCCACTGTATGGCAGCATATAGCACGACTCTGCTACCATACGTCATACGTCACTATGTTAATTTTATTTTATCAATTAGAAATGATTGCCTAAAGCTTGGGCTTCTTTTGTTTGTTGTGGAAGAGTATATGTTGCTGCCAGTCACGATTTTCATTTCTCTGTTTTCTGCACGACGCATTTCGGGAAGTGAGTCCAATTATCAAGATGATTTTTGAACCCTGGTGCATTGCCTGGAACGCAGGGTGTTCAGAAATTACCGTTACAAACTTCTAGGACTTGTAGAGGGGAGTGAGTACAAAGTATTTTGAATGGGAACTCATGTCCGGAAATGTACCGTTTCCGTGCTACGACGGTTTCAATTCAGATGTTTAACTCATCCACTTCTGCTTGAGGAATTGAAATACGTGTGACGCAGTACAATTATCACGTAACAATTCGAAAGGAAACGCAATGAAACATCCATTTATCACTTAAGCACATTTGTTTGTACTGACATTTAAACATTATGTTTACATTATTCCAAAACAGTAAATAAACCAGCATGCTGTACCTACAGAACAGTACCGATGCATTACAACATCAGGTGACCGTCTGACGTAGTACACGTCATCCTCCCTACCCTACTGCATACCAGGATAAGCAACTCAGAGACTTTTCTCTTCCCTTCAGAGGACGCGGGCGCGTCACACATCTGAACTGAAACCGTCGTAGAACGGAAACAGTACGTTTCCGCACATGGGTTCCTAGTCAAAATATTGTGTACTCACTCCCCTCCGCAAATCATACAAGTTTGCAATGAGAATTTCCGAGTATCCTGTATAAACATGCGCGATTTGTTATTACTGATTTCTTTTTCGTTACAGATACTGGTGAATTTGGAAATAGCTTTTATTTACAATTTCTTATTGTGTTCTTACACAGAAATACACACATGTTATACGTCACTTACACAAATGGTTCAAATGGCTCAGAGTACTATGGGACTTAACTTCTAAGGTCATCAGTCCCCTAGAACTTTGAACAACTTAAACCTAACTAACCTAAGGACATCACACACATCCATGCTCGAGGCAGGATTCGAACCTGCGACCGTAGCAGTCGCGCGGTTCCAGACTGTAGTGCCTAGAACCGCTCGGCCACTCCGGCCGGCTCACTTACGCAGCTGGTAGCCCATGTTACAAGTTAAAACAAAGAAACATGCAATGACAAACTGTCTCAAAGATAAGTTGCACATTGTAAACAGAGACATGATGCTACACATCGTCATCACGGTGTATATGCTATTATTTAGTCCAGAGAATATTGGTGTGGCCGAGCGGTTCTAGGCGCTACAGTCTGGAACCGCGCGACCGCTACGGTCGCAGGTTCGAATCCTGCCCCGGGCATGGATGTGTGTGATGTCCTTAGGTTGGTTAGGTTTAAGTAGTTCTAAGTTCTAGGGGACTCATGACCTCAGATGTTAAGTCCCATAGTGCTCAGAGCCATTTGAACCAGAGAATATTATCCGTAAATACTCTACACCAACTGTACAAATGATGTATTCTATGTGCGAGTTTCTGTATATGATGACAACAATGAATCCATATGCAAAGATTACTTCCAAATTCGCTCTTATTTTTTAGAGAAGGGTACATCAGTAATTACAAATTAGCGCCTGTTTATACTATAGTAAAGGTACCTAGCTCGTGCGGCAGTTCACGCAAGGAAAACACCACAGCTAAAAATGTAACAACATAAGAAAAACGTCCTTAATAATGGAAATTATTTTATGAAATGCATCCTGCAGAAAGTAAAGAAATGAAAATCTTGACTGGTTGCAGCGAATGTTTACTTAATAACAAGCAAAACGTTGTCACGTGTTATTGCATAAAATAAAACTGATTTGGAACATATTCATGCAAATGCGTAAGAAGCATGACTCGTAACCTACAAATAGTAATCTTTGAATTACAGAACGCAATACATTCTAACTAAGACTCCAGTATCACTACTTAAAACATTTATTGATTATTACGACAGCTGTTTCAGAAGATTTCCATTTCAAGTATGTTTACGTTGTCCTATTTATATATGTATATATACTATTTACATAGACCATGTAAATATAAAACATCTATGGTGTAAATTGTCAAAAAATTGCAGGAATGGTCTACAACATTGTATCAAAATATTACGCCACACCGCATAAAACAGCACAAAATCGACGTGAAATATATATTTTAGAATTTCACGTGAAATATGAGAACAGTCACCAGATACAGCCACACCAGATGTTGTATATACGTCAGGATAACGTAGACGTGCTTTAAAATGGAAATCTTCCGAAACAGCTGTCGTAATAATCAGTAAATGTTTTAAGCAGTGGTACTGGAATCCGAATTACAATGTCCTTTCAAGACATAAATTTCAATGCAGGCCCAATCGAGAAACTAATCGGTACACAATACGTTGTCCTGGACGCCGATGTTCAAAGATAAATAAATAAATAAATGTTCAAATGTGTGTGAATACCTAAGGGACCAAACTGCTTAGGTCATCGGTCCCTACACGTACACACTACTTAAACTAACTTACGCTAAGAAAAACCCGCACACCCATGCCCTAGGGAGGACTCGAACCTCCGGCGGGAGGGGCCGCGCAGTCCGTGACATAACGCCTCAAACCGCGCGGCCACTCCGCGCGGCACGGCGATCTTCATGTAAGACGAAGTTATCATCAGGACTGCCCCAAGGAAGTGTGATGGTACCTTTCTTGTTCTCTGTATACGTGAACGACATGACGGAGAATACGAGCAGCAGTCTGCGACTGTTTGCTAATGACGATGGAGCGTACGGGGAAGTGATTTCTTTGAGTGACTGCAGGAGGATGCAGAGTGACGTATGCAGAATTTCTATTTCGAGTGATGAATGGCAGCTTTTTCTAAATGCACGCAAGTAAGACAAACAATCCTAAATGTTCTGATACAGTATTAATAGTGTCTTTCTTGGCACAGTGGCGTAGATTAAATGTTAAATATCCAGGCGTAACGCTGCATAGCTATGTGAAATGGAAAGAACACGGAAGGTCGGTTGTGAGAAGGTCAATGATCAATTTCGGTTTACTGGGAGGCTTCTAGGAAGCTGTAGTTCATATATAAAGGAGACCGCGTACAGTATATTGTATGACCCATACTTCGGTACTACACGAGTGTCTGGGACCTTCACCAGTTCAGATTAAAAAGGAAGACATGGAAGAAATTCAGAGGAGTGCGGTTAGATTTTTCAGCGATAGATTCGACCAACGCGGAAATGCCCCGTTAACTCAAATGGAAATCCCTGGAAGAAGGCGTTTCCCATTCGTGTTTCACAAGAACAGTACATTCGATTAGCACGCGAGTGTTGCGGAAATGCTCCTTGAAAGCAAATGGGAATCCCCGAAGGGAAGAAGACGTTCTTTCGCAAAACAGTATTGGGAAAGTTTAGAGAACCGGTATTTGCGACAGCCTGCGGAACGATCCTATTGACATCAACACACATCTCGCGGAAGGACCGCAAAGACGAGGTGAGAGAAATCAGGGCTCGTACCGAAGCATATAGTTAGTCGTTTTCCCGAGCTCCATTTGCGAGTGGAACGGGAAGGAGAATTTCTACCATGGTACAAAGTACCCTCCGCCGTGCTCTATATCGTGGCTTGCGGTCTATATATGTAAACATGGGTGTAGGTGTGAATGTTATCTGTGCAACATGTGACTTAAACAAGGACAGAACACGGTATTGTCTTCGGTGTTTATTTTCTTAAATTTCGTCATCTTGTGGTGGTTTTAGCGTCGAAGCTTTCAGTTCGATCAGCATGGAAGAAGAAGCTTTGTGCGGTGTTCAGTGGTGGGTGAAAGTAACGACCACATCTGCGACACGTGGCTTGTTGCTTTTCTTTTTCGTTAAAACTCAGCGCGACCGGCCAAATCCCATTTGCTCGGCGCTCTATCGCGTTAAGAGAGCCGCCACGAGTGTCTGGCGTGGTTGAGTTATTTCGTTACACTACTCCGGCAGGGCTGCGAAACGGTGCGTGATTTTATCACGCCTTCTACGCAGATTCAGCGTCTCTGCCTCTCAGTGAGTGTACGTATGGTGGGAAAAGGGGTGGGAGAGAGAGAGAGAAAGTAGAGAGGGAGGGAGGGAGAGAGTGAGTGAGGTAGGTGTGGACCGAACGTCATTCGGTGCTACTTATCAGAAAAATCAGCACTGGCAAGTAAACACTGCTACATAATACTTATGCAGGAACATCTGGACACGAACCGGTATGAATTTCGAATAATACGATGGTTTAGCCGTCTTTATGTAAAGCAGGTACATCATGTTTAAAATATGATTACATTATAGTAATTTTTTGTAAAGTGTAGGAAAAATAAAACTGGCCCGAAAAATAAATCATGCACCTTAAGATAGGCAACAAAACTTACATTATCGTCGTGTGAGACGTAATCTTTAAGTTGGGTTCTAGTGTGCAAAACTAAGTACGAAAGTAACTTTCATTTGATGTGTCACTGCCGAGTAACATACTTTGATCAAACTTAGCTCATACTTACAGGGCGTGCTGAAAAGGAATGTCTCCGAATGTTTTATGAGAAAACTCTTGAAACTTTTTAAAGAAAATAAACGTTATTTTCATTATGTATCTTTATTCTTCATGTCTACATATTTATTTCTCAGCAAGACGCCGTGGCGACGAGCACATTTCTCCCAACGAGAGACCAGTTTGTTGATACCGTCTCCTCGATTGATACCGTCTCCTGGATTTCCGGAAGGCTTTTGACATTGTACCACACAAGCGGCTCGTAGTGAAATTGCGTGCTTATGGAATATCCTCTCAGTATGTGACTGGATTTGTCATTTCCTGTCAGAGAGGTCACAGCTCGTAGTAATTGACGGAAAGTCATCGAGTAAAACAGAAGTGATTTCTGGCGTTCCCCAAGGTATTGTCATAGGCCCTTTGCTGTTCCTTATCTATACAGGGTGTTACAAAAAGGTACGGCAAAACTTTCAGGAAACATTCCTCACACACAAAGAAAGAAAATATGTTATGCAGACATGTGTCCGGAAACGTTTACTTTCCATGTTAGAGCTCATTTTATTACTTCTCTTCAAATCACATTAATCATGGAATGGAAACACACAGCAATAGAACGTACCAGCGTGACTTCATACACTTTGTTACAGGAAATGTTCAAAATGTCCTCCGTTAGCGAGGATACATGCATCCACCCTCCCTCGTATGGAATCCCTGATGCGCTGATGCAGCCCTGGAGAATGGCGTATTGTATCACAGCCGTCCACAATACGAGCACGAAAGAGTTTCTACATTTGGTACCGGGGTTGCGTAGACAAGAGCTTTCAAATGCCCCCATAAATGAAAGTCAAGAGGGTTGAGGTCAGGAGAGCGTAGAGGCCATGGAATTGGTCCGCCTCTACCAATCCATCGGTCACCGAATCTGTTGTTGAGAAGCGTACGAACACTTCGACTGAAATGTGCAGGAGCTCCATCGTGCATGAACCACATGTTGTGTCGTACTTGTAAAGTCACATGTTCTAGCAGCACAGGTTGAGTATCCCGTATGAAATCATGATAACGTGCTCCATTGAGCGTAGGTGGAAGAACATACTGACGAAACTAAAATGAGCTCTAACATGGAAATTAAGCGTTTCCGGACACATGTCCACATAACATCTTTTCTTTATTTGTGTGTGAGGAATGTTTCCTGAAAGTTTGGCCGTACCTTTTTGTAACACCCTGTATAAACGATATGGGAGACAATCTGAGCAGCCGTCTTCGGTTGTTTGCAGATGACTAATAAAGTCATCAGAAGATCAAAACAAACTGCAAAACGATTTTAAAAAAATATCTGAATGGTGCGAATAGTGGCAGTTGACCCTAAATAACGAAAAGTGTGAGGTCAGCCACATGAGTACTAAAAGGAACTCGTTAAACTTCGGTTACACGATAAATCAGTCTAATCTAAAAGCCGTAAATTCAACTAAACACCTAGGTATTACAATTACGAACAACTTAACTTGGAAGGAACACATAGAAAATGTTGCGGGGAAGGCTACCCAAAGACTGCGTTTTATTGGCAGGACACTTAGAAAATGTAACAGACCTATTAAGGAGACTGCCTACACTACGCTTGTCCGTCCTCTTTTAGAATACTGCTGCGCGGTGTGGGATCCTTACCAGGTAGGACTGACGGAGTGCGTCGAAAAACTTCAAAGAAAGGCAGCACGTTTTGTATTATCGCGAAATATGGGAGAGAATGTCACAGAAATGATACAGGATTTGAGCTGGAAATCATTAAAAGAAAGGCGTTTTTCGTTGCGACGGAATCTTCTCACGAAATTCCAATCACCAACTTTCTCCTCCGAATGCGAAAATGTTTTGTTGACACCGACCTACATAGGACGGAACGATCACCACGATAAAATAAGGAAAATCAGAGCTCGTACGGAAAGATATAGGTGTTCATTCTTTCCGCGCGCTATACGAGATTGGAATAATACAGAATTGTGAAGGTGGTTCGATGAACCCTATGCCAGGCACTTACATGTTATTTACAGAGTATCCATGTAGATGTAGAATGTTTGACTTTGTTGACGGAAGCACATCAATTCTGCTTCCCTGCTTCATCACTATCAACGTGAAGTCGTCGAAAGTGTTGTTTAATTTTAGGAAACAGGTGAAAATCTGACGGAGCCAAGTCGGGACTGCATGGACGATGGTGATGCCAGTGAACGCAGGGCGTCAGATTGTTGTAGATGTCGCAGCGCTCGTGTTTGAGCTGGCATTGTCGTGCCGAAAGAGAGGGTGTTCCATATGTGGACGAACTCTTAGAATTCAAAAACTCGATTACAGTATGCTGTTTCTCACGCACCGACATAGTTACGTTGCGTACCACCATGTTGTTGTTGTGGCCTTCAGTCCGAAGGCTGGTTTGATGCAGCTCTCCATGCTATTCTATCCTGTGCGAGCCTCTTAATCTGTGGAAAATTACTGCCCTGACAGTCCCCGCCCTGGGATACGAATAGGAGACTATTTTACGTGGTTTTTTTTCTTCTTTTTCTTCTTTCTTTTACTTAATAGGATGCTATGCCATCATCACTAACCATACAGTAGAGCTTGATGCCCTCGGGAAAAATTGAAGCTGTAATTTCCTCTTGCTTTCAGACGTTCTCAGTACCAGCACAGCAAAGCCGTTTTTATTGATGTAGCGTGCCCAGATCAATCTGTCATGCAAAGCGTTGTCCCTGCAACTACTAAAAAGGCTGCTGCCCCTCTTCAGGAACCACACGTTTGTTTGGCCTCTCAACAGATAGCCCTCCGTTGTGGTAGAACCTACGGTATGTACGAGGGTTGGAACTTAAATAGGGGCAACTATTTATTTACAGCTCGTACAAAATAGATACGTGTTTCAAAGTTTTACTGACCTTCAAAGTAGTCACCAGCATTGTGTATATCCCGTTGCCAGCGATGTGGAAGTCGTAGGATACTCTTAGCAGTGCCAGTTGTGTTGACAGTTCGAGCGGCGCGGTCTATTGCGCTACGAATTTGTAGAAGTTCTTAAGCGAATGTAGTGAAGTGTTTCCTTCAGTTTAGAAATCGAGTTGAAGTCACGAGGGCTTAAGTCAGGGGAGTGCAGTAGGTGGTATAGCACTTAAGCAGCCCCATCAGTTAAACAAATCAGTAACAGCTTGCTTCACACAGTCAACGAGAAAGATCAGACGTGATGAAACCTCAAAAAATAGTAAAACTCCTTCGCGCACTGAAATTAAAAATATGTAAATTTTTTAAAAAAACTTAAAATATTTGCAGAAAAATATGAAAAAATATAATATAAAATAAAAATATCGGCAATCGAACGCTATTTTGACATCGATGTATCGGGGGTGCAATATATATTTTACATATTAATATTTCGGAAAAATATGAATATATCGATGTTTTATCAACAGCCCTAACGAACGGTACGTCAGATGAGGTCAAATTGACGCTGGGGTGAAGTTGACCGAATAGTTTAAAAAGACGTTTCTTGTTAAATAATTACACACTGGAGTTGAAAATTCTTTTAACGTAGTATATTTACTGTTCGAAAGTGACAGTGGCTAAATGTATAGTATTCGAATATCTAGCACAACACTAGCCTTTTTCAGAAGGACTGATTTTAAATTTTTTTATGAGATAAAACTTTGTGTCAGACCTAAAACAACTCATCTGTCTAGGTGTCGTGTACAAGAATGGTTTCGTAAGCCAGGTAAATTTCCATGAAAGAGTGGAACATTTTTGTTGCGCCTTCGTGGTTGGGAAGGCTCGATTATTCCAAGGATCGTAGAAAAAATTTCAAATTTGTACAGCGTACAGTTCATTGTTGCCACCAGTCTGAAGTGGTCAGTGTGTTGACTGAGACTGGAAATGGAGGAAACAGAGTTTCGCTTGAAGTGTTGGACTGACGCACAAGTCAAAACAGATTTGATTGAAGTTCACGCAAGCTCTACACCATCACTGAAGACCATTTACTTTCGGATTAATGAATTTAAACGTGATCAGACATGCACCAAGTTCGAAGAGCGCTCCGGCTGTCCAGTTGAGATCTTTACAAAGGAAACCACTGGCAAAATAGATGACAATGCAAAACTGCCGAATAAAAACTTGTGAGATTGCTGAGACTGCAGGCATCTCAACTGAACGAGTCCGTAATATCCTGCGCGGAGAACTGCCTCTGAAGAAGCTGTGTGCGGGGTGGGTTCCGCGATTGCTCACAGGCGACCAAAAGCGCAACCGACACAACATTTGAACACAATGTCTGGCGATGTTTAATCGCAATCCGCAAGACTTTTTACGCCGATTTTTTTACTATTGATGAAACCTGGATCCATCATTACATACCAGGTTCAAAACGGCAGTCAAACCAATGGACAAAAGTTATTGAAAGTGTACCAAAGAAGGCAAAGACCATTTTGTCAGATGACAAAGATGACGGTTACTGTTTTTTGGGGGATTCTCAAGGAATAATCGACATAGATTACTTGGAAAAACGCAGAACCATAACTGGACCATATTATCCTTGATGAAATGCATGAGTTGAGCTTTGAATTGGTTCCATATTCACCAGCATTAGCCCCGAGTGCCTTCTTCCTGTACCCTAACTTGAAGCTTTGGCTTGCTGCGAAGAAATTTTCATCAAATAAGGAAGTCATAATCGCAGTCACTGAGTATTATACGTAGTATGACAGAACTTATTTCTCTGTTGGGATAATAAAGCTGGAGAACCGCTGGACCAAGTGCATATCCCTCAAAGGAGACTATGTCGAGAAGAAAGGTGAGTTGTTTGCGAAACAAACAATTTTTCATACTTTTCTACCAGACGTATCAACCCATCCTCGTATGTCACACATTTACTCTTCACAATGAGAACTGAAGAAATATAGCCTGGATGACTTTGGAGTGTGTGTCACAGAAATTTTGAATGGAAAATTAAGCATAACAAGGCTAACTGAGTGTATAAAATTCCCAAAGGATCCGTGGTAAATACGGTTCATGGTCATCATGGTAAAGTAGAAGGTGGTCAGCCAGTTGTTAGCGCTAAAGAAGTAGAGTGTGTGTTTCTTTGAATGTCATAACGCAAATTTGTGATAACTTTTTTATACTTAATCTTTCTTTATACGTTACTCTGAACTTGGCAATGAAATTCACTTGTCATGCCAGATTTATTTCTCAATTATTCGTAAAGTTTCTGAAAAATTAAAGTCGCCATAGAAGCAAAAAAGATCTGCGATTATCCCCGGGGCAGTTCTTTTTTAATTTTACTATCTGTTAAAGCAAAACCTAACAACAAAGATCAAAAACTTTGTTACTACAGCTCAGTACCCATATTCAGAATTTGTTAATGTTTGAGTTCAAAGTCCGAAATCAGTTAACCTCATCCCATTTGACAGTATGTCTGTCCTCTCGGCCGAAGGCGCGTAGGGACATGGCCCTTGTGAACTCATGGATTACATGCTCGGATGACAATCTAACCAGCGTGTGCAGTAGTATCACAGAACGCTAAACCGCGGTCTCGATACACTTGTCTACGGTACTCTCGCTGTCGAATTGCGACACGTGCTGATATTCTCCTTCATACACGAAGCATGTGGCGATATTCTCACAAATAAACAACTTTCAAATGTGATTTCTGTATGAGAAACCCACCGTGCAATCTTTCTATACATAGAGAATGTAGATGTAACTTGTACCTACTTCCCGGCTGGGTCGGGGTATTTTCTCCGCCCAGGGACCGGGTGTTGTGCTGTCCTCATCACCATCCTATCATCCTCATCGACTGCAGGTCGCCGAAGTGGCGTCAAATTGAAAGACCGGCACCCGGCGAACGGTCTGCCCAACGGGGGCCCCTAGCCATACGATTAAATAAAACTTCTACCTACTTTCTGAAGTTGCACCGAAATGCTAATGATATGCATTTCCCAGCATTTAGTCGACTTGTAACGTATCGTTTTTTGGCCGCCCTTGCGTGATAGCCTTGTTCGGTGTTGCAGTTGCCTCAGCCAGTTTCCAGCTGCAGGTGAAGGGAGTTTTTGACTTTTTGTTCCTGCTGAAAAAGTGTGCCTACTAAACATGTGGCAATCGGAGCTGACTAGGCTGACCTTAGGGGCGAGTATATTCCCCATGACGGTCGCTGTTTTCCTATGCCCGTCCCAGAAACTTCTAGTAGTCCTGCGAGGATGCAGCGCCTTTCAGAAGCACTATAAGCGGGAAAGGGAAATGGCCAACGAAAATGCCTGCATTCTCCTCCAGATTCGGATGAGTTGGAAGGACTGAATGCGAAATAAATCCAAAATTCGGCTGGCAGCACTGGGGATGTAGAATTCATGTGCCTTCTGGGGCAGAGTTTTCATGTACTTTGGGAATGTGGAGTAGGTGATCCTTCGTGATCAACTTACTCATTGCGATACGCAAGACAAATTCGAGGTGCATTACCGGGTGCGGGCATGGAATTCTGCCTAGGCTCCTTCCCGATCTTCTCGGCGAGTGTTGTGGATTAGTGAGTGTCGAATCTTCCGGTAAAAAGGACAGCAGAGCAGAGCGTGGAGTCATCAACTAGCCGGAGGTGGTGATTGATAAGAGTGGCGGACTTGGCTAGGGTTGATTAATGCCAAACTTCTTGTTCTTAACGTGTCGATGACAGGAATTTAAATGAAGTATCGAGCCTCAGCAAGCTGCGCTACATCTACATCTATACTCCGCAAACCTCCTTACGATGTGTGGTGGAGAGTACTTTGTACACCAGTGTCGCTTACCCTTGTCTCCTATCCCAGTCGCTTATGGTTGCGGGAAGAACGGTTGCCGGTAAGCCTCTGAGTTTGCTCGAATCACTAATTTTGTCTTGGTGGTCTTTTCGTGAGATTTACGTAGGAGGAAGCAATTTATTGGTTGACTCTTGTAGGAATGTACGCTTTCGGAACTGTAAGAGTAGACCATAACGTGATGCAGAATGCCTCTCTTGCACCGTCTGCCGTTGGAGTTGGCTGATCATTTCCGTGACGCTTTCGAACTTACTAAATGAATCTGTAACGAACATGCTGCTCTTCTTTGGATCTTCTCTATTTTATCTATCAGTCCTACATGGTACACATCCAATACAGACGGGCAATAGTCAAGTATTTGTCGAACGAGTGTCCTGTAAGCTACTTCTTTGTCGATGGACTACATTTCCTGAGGAATCTTCAGTGAACCTCAGTCTGGCATCTTCCTTACTAGCGATTAATTTCATGTTGTCATTCCACTTCAGACTTCTTCGTACGCATGCTACTAGATATTTTATGGAAGTAGCCGCTTCCAGTACTTGTTCTACAATTTTGTAATCATACAAAGAAGGCTCTTTCTATTTGTTCGTATTATATTACAGTTATGTTGGGGGAGGGGGGGGCCAATTGCTTCTCCTTGCATTGAACGTCGATCCCATGCACCTCATCCTGCCTTTCGCTGTAGTTTTATAGCGTCGCTATGTCTCTGTATGCAACAGCATCAACCGCGAAAAGCTTCATGCAACTGCTAACGTTATCTACAAGTTTTTTTATATATATATTGTGAAAAGTAATGGTCTTATGACACTTCCATGGGGGATTCGCGAATATACGTTTCCGTCTGAAGACTTTTCTCCGTTCGGAATGACGTACTGTGTTCTGTCTGTAGAAACTTTTCAATCCAATCACACAGTTGGTCTGATATTCCGTACATTCTTATTTTGTTAAGTAGGTGGCAGTGCGGAACTGTATCGAATGGCTTATGGCAGTAATCGAACACGGCATCTACCTGGGAGCCTGTATCTGCTGCTTTCTGTGTTTCGTGATCGAACAGAATGCGCTGTGTTTCACACGATCGTTGTTTTCGAACTTCGTGTTGGCTCCTACAGAGCAGACTTTTGGTCTCCAGAATCGTCATACGCGAGCATACAACATGTTCCAAAATTCTACAACAGATCGACGTCAGAGATATAGCTCCACTGTGCGTCAGTTCGACGACCCTTCTTGAAAACGGGAATGACCCATGCTTTTTTCCAATCATTAGGAACCTTTCGTTCCTCTACACGCTACGGTACACTGCTACCAGAAGAGGGGCTAGTTCTGTCGCACACTTTGTGTGGAATCGAACTGGTATCCCGCAGGTCCAGTGGCTTCTCCTCTGTGAGCGATTTCAGTTGCTTTTCTGTCGCTTGACCACTTATATCGATATCTCTCATTTTGTCGTTCGTGCGACGATATAAAGGAGGAACTACAGTGATCTTCCTCTGCGAAACAGTTTTGCAGAAACAAGTTCAGTATGTCGACCTTGTCTGTGCCATTCTCTGTTTCAGTGCCATTGTGGTCACAGGATATCTGGAGAGTTGGCTTCGATCCGTTTACTGATTTAACATAAGACCAGAATTTCGTAGGATTTTCTTTCATTTTGGTAGCTACTGTTATACTGTCGTTTTCGTTGAACTTTTCATGCATAGTCCTTCTTACGCTAATTTTCGCTTCGTTGTTGCTGACGCCAGATCCTCTTGCGTCATGATGTCTGGTTTAAACGGGGCAGTCAGGGAAATGGCTCATCCTGTGCTTAGCACCATAAGCAAAGGATACGTCTTGGTTATCGCAGAGTCCCCATTTTAACAAGGCAGTTTTATTTCGGCAATTCCTACACGAAGGAATGGCCGTGGCGGGGTGATTTCTGGGGTAGCTCCTCTTTTGGTGATATCCACGAGCTCTGTCCTGGAAGCGGTTAAACGTTTTTTCTGCCTTTGACTTCACTAAAGGGGCAATACTTGAGATAAAGCTTTACCTGCTGCAGAGACGCTGAGCAAGAGGTTCACGCCCGTGAAGTCGGTCGGTTTTTAATCTGATCCTTTCAGATTTCGCTGTTACTGTCTGACTGATGTCGCGTGGTGCTGTTCCGACCAGGACTAGTATCGCCTCGGTTGGAATTAGTATCAAGCATCTTGTCTCCTGACGTAAAGTTCGGTGAAGAGCAAAGTCAACCTGTTTCGGTTGACAGGATTGGTTTCGCACAGGACGAGTATATTCTCCCGCCTAGTGGCACAAGGCATATGTGGACTTGCCCTCCAGATTGTGCTTTTAAGTTTTCTTAAAATAATGTTTTGTGCTGCGACCTTCATTCTGACACTGTCACATTCCTCCTTAAATGTCAGGCTCCTATCAAGACTGAACCCTCGGTATTTATCAGTAGAACTGTGACAGAGGCGTGCCTAACCTTGAGAGTGGTTGGAAATTCATGGAACGAAATGTTTTTGTGTAACTCTTTCACTTTGACCTGTGTTCCTGTTTTATTGTTGTGAGGGTTTCCTGTGAGATACGCTAGTGGTCAGTTGGAGGCGCCGTATGAACTGTTAGCGGTGTACGTATTCCGGTACATTGGTCTGTCAGCAGAAACTTTGTGAAAGTACAGGGTGATGAATGCTTAACGCAACCGCCTGGCGTGCATTTCGGGGAGTATATTTCCCCTCTGCTGCGAGGCTTTTGTTTCTATTGCACTGTTGCGCAGGTAGCACATATTTGTGAGGTGACGGAATACAGTGTACTGTGTGAAAGTGTTTCAAGTGAAATGGCAAAATACAAGTATTCTGTTCGCTATAGAATGTTTATGTATGATTCCTACGTGCGTACAGAATCAGCACATGCCGTGAAGAGATTATTTCAAGAGCAACTTCCTGATGTTCAGGTTCCTAATCCGGGTGCGATACAGCGATTGATAAAAAATTTCGTGTAACGGAAGTTTTCTTGACAGAAGACGTAGACAACCACGTACAGTTGCTCTCGGAAAGTTTCCTAGAAAATCAGTTCTAGACCTTTCTCAGCAACTAGGAATTCGCTATGGCCCTGATCAAGGGGCTGCAAAGTTACTGAAGTTATAGCCTTTTAAAATAACTGAGGTGCAAGAACTTTAACCGGGTGACAGGGCAAAGAGATTGCAGTTTTGTGATGGATTTTGGATACTGTGAATGACGGAGAAATTGACCCTTCATATTACTTTCTTTTGGGACGAATCATGCTTCCACCTAAGTGGATATGTCAATTCACAGAATGACCATTACTGGTGTGGTGTCACCGCCAGACACACTTGCTAGGTGGTAGCCTTTAAATCGGCCGCGGTCCGTTAGTATACGTCGGACCCGCGTGTCGCCACTCTCAGTGATTGCAGACCGAGCGCCGCCACACTGCAGTCTAGAGAGATTCCCTAGCACTCGTCCCAGTTGAACAGCCGACTTTGCTAGCGATGGTTCACTGTCTACATACGCTCTCATTTGCAGAGACGACAGTTAAGCATAGCCTTCAGCTACGTCATTTGGTACGACCTAGCAAGGCGCCATATTCAGTTACTATAACTACTTCAAGAATGTATTCTGAACAGATAATATTGTGAATCATGTACCGTCAAGAGTGACGTTCATCACTAATGGATTAAAGTTAAGTATCAAACTAATTACGTCCACTTTCTGAATTCTCATTCCTTGTCATGTTCCAGACCTCACGTCAGTATAGTCCTTCCCTCCTCACGCTAGCCTGCTTGAGCTAAAACGCGTGCATTTCGGCCTCCACTCGTAACACGGTGTTGGCTCTTCTGCTAACACAAAAACTGGAGTTCTCAAAAGCGTACCTAAAACGTACACGAGAAACCCCTGCATAAGTGGTGCGCTATTAGCGGTAAGAGAATATTAGGCCCTATTTTTTCTAGAAAACAATTAACAGCGATAGATATGCGGAAAACGTTTTGCGGCCTTTTTTTCCAATTAGCTGAGAGAGAACTTGCTTTTGCGACCTCCCAGCAAGACTCTGTGACAGCACAATCTCATTACGGAAATTCATGAGGTGTTTCTAGATAGTTATCACTAGTAATAACATGTGCCTTCCTCCTTCTCCCGATTTAATTCCTGCGATTACTATGTCTGGAGGGACATTCAAAGAGAAAGTGTACAAGTAAAATGTACACACTTTAGATGAGCTTAAAAGTACCATTCGTCAAGAAATTTCTGCCGTTTTTCAGAGGGAGCAGCACAATGTAATGAGCGATTTCATAAGTATGCATCAGAAATGCGTGAACAATGAAGGGGGGCAGTCGCAGCGTCTCTCTGCTTGATAAATGTGAGTAATTTACTTTTCTTTTTAAGTGTTTACGTTATGTATAACTGAGAAGACCAACCGTCCTGTATTTACTGAGGACCTCCTGCCACACGCGCCGCGGGCACAGCGGCCGGCAGCAAACCGCGAAAGCGGTTGCGTTAACGATTGACCTCCCTGTGGTTGGATTGCTACAGGGCTTTATTATTAACATTGGAGTACAGAGGAGTTTAACCCTGTCGCGCGGGTCAAAGCGAGGCTGGCGATCTTTATTTAGAGGAACCGATAGTGTAGTAGAGTACAGAATTGATCCGTGCGCGCCAATGAATGTTTCAATTAAATTCGCGGAGCAGTAAGTCGCGTAATTTGTCACGCGCGCTGCACATCGCCGAGAGGACGACGATGCGCGTTGCGGTCGTGGGCGTGCCTTCGCCCTACGCCATGAACTCCGAGTGGCGGACAGAAGGAACGATTCGCACTTCACGCGTGTGTGATGTGTGTGGCTTTTTGCTTCACGGTGTTGCAATCTTAAGTGGGGTAGGACGTCAAACGGGCCGACTTGGAGCAGGAGAGGCACCACAGGACATTTTAATTTCCACTGTCTATACTTTTACAAATAAATTCATAAACCTTTGTCAGTATGACCAGGAAGGATTCAGAATTCACATTCTTAGCGGTGGACGTTCGAAAATATAACGAAATAATTTTTTTTAGATGTGAAATTTCATCAATTTTTTCACTCACTTACGGCAGCATTTGTTGCTATAGGTACACTTTTGTTCATAAGTAAGAGAGATTCTTCGATGAATTTTGCACAGCATACAAACCATACTTAAAGGTGTATGAAACTCTAGAATTTTCCAACTCTATTAAAAACTGTGGTAAAAATTGAAGTAATTAACTAAAAAATTTGTGTTTTTTCTAAACATGAAGTTTAAAATACAACAGATCATTCGTTTTTTCATAAATTAAATAAATTCTAGAGTTTTATACACCTCTAACTATGGTATGTATGCTGTGCAAAATTCATCGAAGAATGTAGAGAACTTATGAAGAAAAGTGTACCTATAGCAACAAATGCAGCCATTAGTAAGTGAAAAAGTGATGAAATTTCACACGTAAAAAAATTTATTTTGTTATGTTGTCGAACTTCCACTGCAATGAGTGTGAATCCTGAATCCTTCCTGGTCATGCTGACAAAGTTTTATGAATTTATTTGTAAAAGTATAGACACTGGAAATTAAAATGTCCTGTGATGCCTCTCCCGCTCCAAGTCGGCCCGTTTGATGTGAGCACTATGCGGCTTAACTTCTAAGGTCATCAGTCGCCTAGAACTTAGAACTAATTAAACCTAACTAACCTAAGGACATCACACACATCCATGGCCGAGGCAGGATTCGAACCTGCGACCGTAGCGGTCACGCGGTTCCAGACTGAAGCGCCTTGAACCGCACGGCCAAAAAGGCCGGCTGTTTGACGTCCTACCCCCCTTAATGGCCCGTGATGTAAACGGTCATAGAGAACGTTACACGCAACGTACTATAAGGTGACAAAAGGCATGGGATACCTCCTAATAGCGTGCGGACCTCCTTTTGCGCCCACATCTCGTGGTCGTGCGGTAGCGTTCTCGCTTCCCACGCCCGGGTTCCCGGTTTCGATTCCCGGCGGGGTCAGGGATTTTCTCTGCCTCGTGATGGCTGGGTGTTGTGTGCTGTCCTTAGGTTAGTTAGGTTTAAGTAGTTCTAAGTTCTAGGGGACTGATGACCATAGATGTTAAGTCCCATAGTGCTCAGAGCCATTTGAACCATTTGAATCCTTTTGCGCGGCGTAGTGCAGCAAGTCGCTGTGGCGTTGACTCAACAAGTCGTTGGAAGTCCCCTGCAGAAATATTGAGCCATGTTTCCTCTATAGCCGTGCATAATTGCGAAAGTGTTTCCGATGCTGGATTTTGTGCGCAAATTGACCCCTCGATCATATCCCGTAAATGTTCGATGGTTTTTATGTCTGGCAATCTGGGTGACCAAAACATTCGCGGGATTTGGACAGAATGTTCTTCAAACCAGTCACGAACCATTGTGACCCGGTGACATATCGCATTGTCGCCCATAAAAATTCCATTGTTGTTTGGCAACAGGTAGTCCACGAATGACTGAAAATGCTGTCCAGATAGCTAATATAACCATTTCTAATCAATGTTTGGTTCAGTTCGACCAGAGGACCCAGTGCATTCCATGTAAACACAGTCCTCACCATTATGCAGGTACCACTAACTTGCACAGTCCCCTCTTAAGAACTTGAGTCCATGGCTTCGTGGAGTCTGCTCGAACCTTATTACCATCTCTTAGCAACTGAAATCGGGAGTCCAGTGGTGCAGGGTCTACCGGTATGGTAGGAGAGGCGCTGCAGGTGATGTGCTAATAGAAGAAGCACTCGCGTCGGTCGCTGCTACCAAAGGCCACGAACGCCAAATTTCGCCGCACTGTCCTAACGCACACATTCGTCGTACGTCCCACATTGATTTCTGCTGTTATTTTACGCAGTGTTGTTTGTCTTTAAGCACTGACAAATCTACGCAGATGCCGCTACTCCCGATCGTTAAGTGAATGCCGTGGTGAGAGGCAATGCCTGAAATTTGGTATTCTCTGCACATTCTTGACACTTTCCATCACGGAAATATTGAATTTCCTAACGATTTCCGAAATGGAATGTCCCATGCGTCTAGCTCCAACTGCCGTTCCGCGTGTTAAGTCTGTTAATTCCAGTCGTGTGACCATAACCACGTCGGATACCTTTTCACATGAATCACCCGAGTACAAATGACAACTGCACCAAAGCACTGCCCTTTTATACAGGGTGGTCCATTGATCGTGACCGGGCCAAATATCTCACGAAATAAGCGTCAGTTACGAAAAAAATTACAAAGAATGAAACTTGTCTAGCTTGAAGGGGGAAACCAGATGGCGCTATGGTTGGCCCGCTAGATAGCTCTGCCATAGGTCAAATGAATATCAACTGCGTTTTTTTTAAATAGGAACCCCATTTTTATTACATATTCGTGTAGTACGTAAAGAAATATGAATGTTTTAGGTGGACGAGTTGGTAACAGGTAGGTTTTTTAAATTAAAATACTGAACGTGGGTACGTTTGAACATTTTATTACGGTTGTTCCAATGTGAACTTATCATTTCTTAGAACGCATGTTATTACAGCGTGATTACCTGTAAATACCACATTAATGCAATAAATGCTCAAAATGATGTTCATCAACCTCAATGCAATTGGCAATACGTGTAACGACATTCAACAGCGAGTAAGTTCGCCTTCCGTAATGTTCGCACATACATTGACAATGCGCTGACGCATGTTGTCAGGCGTTGTCGGTGGATCACAATAGCAAATATCCTTCAACTTTCCCCACAGAAAGAAATCCGGGGACGTCAGATCCGGTGAACGTGCGGGCCATGTTATGGTGCTTCGACGACCAATCCATCTGTCATTAAATATGCTATTCAATACCTCTTCAACCGCACGCGAGCTATGTGCCGGACATCCATCATGTTGGAAGTACATCGCCATTCTGTCATGCAGTAAAACATCTTGTAGTAACATCGGTAGAACATTACGTAGGAAATCAACATATATTGCACCATTTAGATTGCCATCGAAAAATGGGGGCCAATTATCCTTCCTCCCATAACGCCGCACCATACATTAACCCGCCAAAGTCGCTGATGTTCCACTTGTCGCAGCCATCGTGGATTTTCCGTTGCCCAGTAGTGCATATTATGCCGGTTTACGTTACCGCTGTTGGTGAATGACGCTTCGTCGCTAAATAGAAAGCGTACAGAAAATCTGTCATCGTCCCGTAATTTCTCTTGTGCTCAGTGGCGGAACTGTACACGACGTTCAAAGTCGTCGCCATGCAATTCCTGGTGCATAGAAAAATGACACGCGTGCAATCGATGTTGATATAGCATTCTCAACACCGTTTTTGACATTCCCGATTGTCGCGCAGTTTGTCTGCTACTGATGTGCGGATTAGCCGCGACAGCAGCTAAAACATATACTTGGGAATCATCATTTGTTGCAGGTCTTGTTGACGTTTCACATGTGCCTGAACACTTCCTGTTTCTTTAAATAACGTAACTATCCGGCGAACGGTCCGGACACTTGGTAGATGACGTCGAAGATACCGAGCAGCATACATAAAACACTCCCGTTGTGCATATTGATCACAATAGCCATACATCAACACGATATCGACCTTTTCCGCAATTGGTGAACGGTCCATTTCAACACGGGTAATGTATCACGAAGCAAATACTGCCCGCAGTGGCGGAATGTAACGTGATACCACATACTTATATGTTTCTGACTGTTACAGCGCCATCTATCATAAAGCGAAAAAAGTGGTCCAGCTAAAACATTCATATTTCTTTACATACTACACGACTATTTAATAAAAATTGGGGTTTCCTATTTAAAAAAACGCAGTTGATATCCTTTTGACCTATGGCAGCGCCATCTAGCGGGCCAACCATAGTGCCATCTGGTTTCCCCCTTCAAGCTAGACGAGTTTCGTTCTTTGTAGTTTTTTTCGTTTGGTGCTTATTTCGTGAGATATTTGGCCCGGTCACTATCAATGGACCACCCTGCATACCTCGTGTACTCGATACTACGCGATCTATATGTGGGCATATTGGTATCCGATGACTTTTGTCACCGCAGTGTGTGTTGCCAGACTTCTGGCAACCCAGTCTCACAAAGGACACTGGCGTCGCAGAATCTTAAGCTGTGGACTGCAGCTGAAACCGTTTCGGGGCTGATACGCAAGGCGGTGCACGCAGCCGGCGTTACATAATGTAACGAGCGGAGCCGGGCAGGAGGCGCGAGGCTGCACCAAGGCCGGCAGCCGTGGCTGTTTACCGGCCGTTATTTGCCAGCCGCAGATAAGCCAGCCACAGCGCGACCCTTGTCTGCGACATGTGACCTGTCCGACATACAGGGGCGGGGAGCCAGCCGGCTGCCTTTCATAGCACATCGAGGCAATTCTCCATGTTCAGTTCCCGCCCGCCATCATAAACATGCGTGTCCACTAGCATGTAACTTCTGCAACTACACTACTGGCCATTAAAGTGCTACACCAAGAAGAAATGCAGATGATAAACGGGTATTCATTGAACAAATATATTATACTAGAACTGACATGTGATTACATTTTCACGCGATTTGGGTGCATAGATCCTGAGAAATCAGTATCAAGAACAACCACCTCTGGCCGTAATAACGGCCTTGATACGATTGGGCACTGAGTCAAACAGAGCTTGGATGGCGTGTACATGTACAGCTGCCCATGCAGCTTCAACACGATACCAGTTGCTCGGCAACCATTGACCAGACGTTTTCAATTGGTGAGAGATCTGGATAATGTGCTGGCCAGGGCAGCAGTCGAACATTTTCTGTATCCAGAAAGGCCCGTACAGGACCTGCAACATGCGTCGTGCATTATCCTGCTGAAATGTAGGGTTTCGCAGGGATCGAATGCAGGGTAGAGCAACTGGTCGTAACACATCTGAAATGTAACGTCCACTGTTCAAAGTCCCATCAATGCGAACAATAGGTGACCGAGACGTGTAACCAATGGCACCCCATACTATCACGCCGGGTGATATGCCGGTATGGCGATGACGAGTACACGCTTGCAATGTGGGTTCACCGCGATGTCGCCAAACTCGGATGCGACCATCATGATGCTGTAAACAGAACCTGGGCTTATCCGAAAAAATAACGTTTAGCCAGTGGTGCACCCATGTTCGTCGTTGAGTACACAATCGCAGGCGCATCAAGGGTAACCGCAGCCATGGTCTCCGAGCTGATAGTCCATGCTGCTGCAAACGTCGTCGAACTGTTCGTGCAGATGATTGTTGCCTTGCAAACGCCCCCATCTGTTGACTCAGGGATCGAGACGTGGCTGCCCGGACCGTTACAGCCATGCGGATAAGATGCCTGTCATCTCGACTGCTAGTGATACGAGGCCGTTGGGATCCAGCACGGCGTTCCGTATTACCCTCCGGAATCCACCGATTCCATATTCTGCTAACAGTCATTGGATCTCGACCAACGCGAGCAGCAATGTCGCGATACGATAAACCGCAATCGCGATAGGCTACAATCCGACCTTTATCAAAGTCGGAAACGTGATGGTACGCATTTCTCCTCCTTACACGAGGCATCACAACAACGTTTCACCAGGTAACTCCGGTCAACTGCTGTTTGTGTATGTGAAATCGGTTGGAAACTTTCCTCGCGTCAGCACGTTGTAGGTGTCGCCACCGGTGACAGTCCTGTGTCAATGCTCTGAAAAGCTAATAATATGACAGTATCCTCTTCCTGTCGGTTAAATTTCGCGTCTGTAGGACGTCATCTTCGTGGTGTAGCAGTGGCCACCAGTGTTCTTGCTGATGTGTTTACTTTAGAACAATAAATTTGCAGGTTTAATGTTAAAATGTAGGCCCAACTAGTTTTCACAGTGCAAAAGCACTATACTTAGTCGTCTCGAAGCAGCATACCTTCATCACAAAATTATTGTGCAAGAGTTGTGTAAAAGTGACAAAGATAAAAATACACGAGAGTCGCTCATTAAGTAACGGAACCCTTTTCTTTCTCGGTCAGTATCGACTGGAAGAACGGGGGATTTGTTGTGGAACATCGTGAAATATTCCCGCTTCAGCCTTTGTTGTTTCTTGATCTTCCCAAAGGTGTCGGAGCTTTACGTAGCATTCAAAATGGCGTCTGTAACGGAGGCGCGTTCCAAGCAGAGAGCTGTCTATTGGAGGAAAACCAGAGAATCGCAGGTATTCCAAGGCGATTGTACGATGTCTACTGAGACCTGGTAGTGAACAAAAGCAGGGTGAGTCGTTGGGCGATGCGTCTGTCATCATCTCAACAACATCGCGCAAACCTGACCGACATTCCGATTGCCGGCCAGCCCCACAGAGCTGTGACTCCTGCAATGTTGGAATGTGCAGACATTCGAGGCGATCGACGGATCACAATCAAACACCTCGCTGCACAACTGGACGTCTTTGTTGGTAGTCCTGACACACTCGTCCACAAATTGGAGTACTGAAAGATATGTGCCCACTGGGTTGCTCGCGACCTAACCTAAGACCATAAAGAGCAACGAAGGACCCTCTGTGCGGAATCGCTTATGCGTTATGGGGCTGATCGTGACAATTTCTTTGTCGAACAACATTACAGGCGATGCAACAAGGGTTCATCTTATAATGACTCCTTTTATTACAAGGCTAATTACTATTTAGCTCTACAGGGCCTTTATACTGAAATGGTTCTCCACACCACCTAGTATTGACTTCTATGTGTGTGAGTAACTGTTTGTTCACTGTTGTGGGTAAATACATACAGCGTACACAGGGCGGTGTGTGAAACTGATAGCGATTACACTCTTCCGCTGTTGTAGAAATCTGCTCCAGATGCTGCAGATACCGTGTTGAGCTGAAAGTGGTAACCAAAGTACGGAGAAATATTCTTCGGGGCTCTGTTGCATAGCAATCAGATTGCTTTCAGTTCTGAGAAATGTCCAGTTACTATTGTGGATTTGAATGATCCATGAAGTGACTTCTTTTCCGAAGAAATCATCGAACTATTTCACTAGAACTGAACGCTCCCGTCGGAACTGTTCTCAGCTGTGGGATATTAGTAGATCACAATAGTAGTATATCGCTGGGTGTATAATAAGACGTACCTTCTTGATATGAACAATATTTTTATTGTTCTATTAACTGATTTCCTTCCATATGCACTTATATTTTACAATATGAATCACAAACTCGCAATGGCGTCGATTTTTACATCACAAGAATGGCTCTCCTCTCCTCAAAATTACTCTTAACCAGAACAAAACAAAAAACTATATCCTAAGAATAATTATGTGAGCGCTGACCGCCACAGAGTAATAAACAATATCTTTGTCTCTCTCTCGCACTGTCACAGCAAGTTACGCTGCATGATACATCATATATGCCCCTCTTGTGGACGAACGTTTTTGGGCAAAAACAAACACGAGCGTTCACACAACACTATATCGATGATTGTTTATGACGCTGTATTAAAGTCCACTAGAGTATTAATGTCCACTGTATTTCTTATGATATTTGGTATTAGTGAATGACTATCTAAATGTAAATTATAGATTTGGGTGCATATACTGCTGACAAAGGCTGTTCTGAATTCCTGATGCAGCATATATGCATAGCTTACATGCTGCTTTTATTCATTTGTCGAGGATGGCATGAGATGTGATCAGAAACCTTTTTCATCATCACTCAAAGCTTCTGTCACTCGCCTTGGGATGTCTCAAACGGATAATCTAGCCATTCGGCCAAGCCCCACAAAGGAAAACCAAGGAAAACCTCGGGGTAGATTTACCATCCTCGTATTTCTCATTTGCAAAGATAATTAATTGAATTACAATGGAAAATAAAAAAAATATTTACAATATGGATTTTTTTTTTGTTGAATGAATTTAAACACTGTTCACAAAAGAAACACAACACTGTTAATCTTCTGTGTCTTGAGGTGAACCGTCGACGCGTTGATTTACGTCCATCTACGATTCCCTTCTATCAGTCATCTCCGGGTAACTGATTGCATTCTATTCCCATTTCACTGTCTCCTCGTGGGTATTATGGTTTTCCGCATATGGTTAACATGAAAATAAGAGTCAGTGTAAGTTCCGTGGAAAAGGTGTTTGATTTATGCTGAGCTGAAATAGAATCTAAGATTAAAGTTCTTTCTAATTCTCTGTCCTGAATTCGAAATATTCGGAAGTCGTAAGGTGTTCTTCATTTCTATCAACAACCCTAGAATGCACTATACACAAATCCAACTGGAGCTGCCGTGTCAACTTATGCTCGTCATCTTTCAGATGGACTTTAACACTTGTTGATGTGCTTGTAACTGAAAGGCATTCGCTCAGTTGGTAACTTCGCGAGCAACAATTGATACAACATAATTTACATACACAGGTATGTTACAACAATAGTACAATTTTAAAGACAATGTTCATCACAAAAGATTGAAACAAAGTGATATGCGTCCTTTTAAAACTGAGAACGGGTTACCCCTTCCGAACAGCATGACTTCAGCTCAGCGAGTAAAAAAAACAAATACAAACATTCATTGAGATTGTTAAATTGACGTAAGAAAAAAATATCTTGCCATAGACCAGATTCATTTGAGTTACTAACCCATGGTCATTATGCATTGTGAAACCTGATTGAAGTTACTATCAACTAAATAAAAATTAAAAAAATTTTAAAAGAAATCATTCATACTATAGCTAAATTCTCTGTATACTGAAAAGAAAACTTATCTTTACAGTGGAAAACAAATACATAATGCCAGCATATCTCTCGTACATTATGCCTGAAAAGAAAAACTAACTACTAAATTGCAAAAAAAAGAAACTATCCTAAGTATGATTCATAGGTTTAATGAAAATTTTGTAATCAATATTATTTGATAAGAATAGTATTTTCAATCTTCAGAATCTTCAGTCATCATGAAATTGCTTTAACAAGTGATGAGGATACATTCCTTTCACCCTTCCATTCTTCACATCCTTCAAAACATAAGTTCCTGGATGGGGTATTTTGGTAATCACAAATGGTCCTTGATACAGTGATTGCCATTTTGTGTTCTTCCTCTGTATAAGTGAAGCCTTAGGATGAGTTTTTACTAAAACTTGGTCTTTCACTTTATATGTTTTTATTTTTCCAAGTCGATTGTCAAAATATATTTTCCTTTTTCTTGCCTTGTCCATTATATTAAGTAAGGATTGTCGTACTTTATTTTGTAGGTCTATTTTGTTAATAGCTACTTTAGGAATTGGTCGAATCCAGTCATTCTGTTCCTGTTTTCCAAACATCAGTTCGTATGGGGTGTATTCCGTCGTAGTATGTGGCATATTGTTTACAATTTCCTGAAAATCGTGAAGATAATCGATCCATTTGGGTTGCTGGTTGTGGCAATATGTTCTCATGAACCGGTTTAATTCACGAAAAATTCGTTCCACGGGATTCGCCGAAGGGTGGTACACTGATGTTAGAATTTGTTTTATATCACAACTGGCTAATGTTTGCCTCCAACGAAATCCAGTGAACATTGACCCATTGTCAGAAAGAATAGCCTCTGGTTTGCCAACCTTGACTATATAATCCTTGACCAGCTTCTTGGCTATGGATGCAGCAGTAGCTGATTTTAATGGATAAAGTTTGACATACTTAGTAAATATATCAAGAAAAGCTACAATATATTTGCATCCTCCCTTTGATGATGGTAGAGGACCACAGACGTCGACCGAAATGATTGACAGCGGTTTAGTGGGTATAATAGGATGTAGGAAATCTTTCACACAAAAATTTCCTGGTTTGGCTAGCTGACAAATTTTACATTTCCTTAACTGTCTGTGCACTTTCCTGCGAATGTTTGGGAAGTAGCAATATGCTTGAATCTTCCGAGCACACTTTAATACTCCAAAATGTCCCCAAGTGATGTGCGTGTGCAAAATTAAGTCATTCTCATTCTTCTCGGGAATACACACCTTCCAATTATCTGAATCAAGATGCCCTTTGAAGAATAAGACGTCGTTCTCAACTTTGTACAGTCTCTTCAGATCATCGTTTCCAGGCCTTGCTAAAGTTTCCTTTATTGAATGCCAACGAGGATCTTCATTCTGCAGTTTTTCCATGTTCTTACACATGTCAAGAAAATGTTTCCTATATATTCTATCAGTCATTATAAGAACATTAAATTCGGACGGATTGTCCGTGATGTTGATAGTTGACAAATCTCCATCTGGCATTCTAGACAGTGCATCAGCGATGAAATTATCCTGTCCGCTTAGGTATTTAATTTCAAATTGAAACTCTTGGAGTGAGAGCGTCCATCTTGCTAATCTTGGATGTAATAATTTACATGTTTGCAAAAAACTTAACGCTTTGTGGTCACAGTATACTGTTGTCTTCGCTCCATATAAGAAATAGTAAAATTTCTTAAATGACCAGACTACGGCCAATGCTTCCCTTTCGGTAGTCGTATATGTTCTTTCACAAGCAGTTAAGAGTCGGCTAGCAAAGGCTATTGGACAGAAAGTTGATTTTCTGTCTATCATCCTTACTTGGAAGAGGCATGAACCTATTCCAATTTCCGAAGCATCTGCCATTAAACCGAATTCTTGGCTGGATGATATCTGGATGATATAATATTTGTGAATTGACTAAGGCATGTTTTATTGCTTCAAATGCATTCTGACATTGTTGCGTCCACACCCACGGACTATTTTTGCGCAACAAGCTGTACAACGGTTCTGCATTAATAGAGTGGTCGTGAATGAAACGCCTGAAGAAAGAGACAACTCCGAGGAAGCCCTTTAACTGCTTTTTTGTTGTTGGAAGTGGAAAGTTTTTGATTGCCTTTAGTTTCTCGGAGTCCGGTAAGATGCCTTTTCCATTTATAAGATGACCCAAAAATTTGATTTTATCTCGAGCAAAGTGGGACTTTTGCAGATTTGCGGTTATGCCTGCTTCCTTGAAACGTTCTAACACTCTTCTCAATAAATCAACGTGCTCCTCCCATGTGGTCGTAGCTATGAGCATGTCGTCCACAAACAAAGTTAAATTGCTTCGAAGTGCAGGTCCCAATGCATAATCTAGAGCATTTATAAAAACTCCTGAGCTCACGTTTAACCCGAAAGGTAAAACCTTAAATTGATAGCTTCTACCTGCATGTACAAATGCGGTGTACTTTTTTGATGGTTCGTCTAGAGCCACCTGCCAAAATGAACTTCTCAAATCAATATTTGTTAAGTATTTCATCCCCTCGAACTTTTGAATTAGCTCATCGATATTTTCCGGATGAGTTCGCACGGGCACGATAATCTTATTTATCTGCCGTGCGTCTAGCACGAGACGAACTTTTCCTCCCTTTTTCGAGACAACATGAAGCGGACTACAGTATGGACTCGTCGAAGGTTCGATCAGATCCCATTCAAGCATCTGGTGGATTTCCGCATCAACTGCCTTTCGTTGGTGCCACGGTACTGGATAAGAAATACGGCAGAAAACTTGGTGTGGTATCACATCTAAATGACATGTGTATCCCTTGATTACATCAGGTCTTTCTTGAAAGACTTCATGATATTCCTGTAGAAGATCATATAATTGCTTTCTTTGGTGTTGTTGCAAATATTCAGGTTCTTGTACCTTTTCATATACCGTATCTTCAGGGTTTAAAACTGGTTGCAAGTAATTAATTTGGTAATACCGTACAGGTTTGCTATGTATCCACTTTATTTGCAGCTTTCGTCCCTGACAATACTTTCCATGGGTACTATATTCCCTGAGAAGATTCACTTGATGTTTCTGATCCATTATTGTAAAACTGGCACGGCCTAGAGAAAAATCGATATGCCAATTTCTCTCTCTAAATTCATCTATACCCAGGATACAGTCCTCAACCAATTTTTCTATTACAAGGAACGTGCAATTTATAGCTACATTTCCTATATCTAACTGGAGTTGAGTCTGCACTTTAACCTGAGAAGACTTATGACCAGTAGGACCTACAATTCTACAACATTGAACAGGAAAAACCGGTGGATTTGCTTTCTGGAGTATTCTTTGAAATAACTTCTCAGAAACGACATTTACTGCTGCTCCTGTATCTAAAGTAACTTGCACAGTAATGCCTTCAATTGCCGCCTGAATTTTCGCAACAGGTTCAGTGATATGTTCCTCTTGACAAGGCATCATATCTTTCTGAAGTTCTTCTATTAATAATTTGCCATCATTGTACCGAAAGAAATTGACGCTTGAATTTTCGCCCCTGAAAAATTCCTCGACTGCACCGTCGGGGCTTCTGACAGTCGAGTTTAGTTTGACGATCGTCCATTATTAGTAGATCTCTGCTCCGTTACGTCGGTTATTATTGGTGGTTGATTTCTCCATTCATTTGCATTATCATTTGGTATCCAACCTGAAGTTTGTGGTTGGTTGTGATATTCTTGGGTTGGTTGCTGATATCGGCGTTTTTGCTGATAATTCCCTTCTTGATAGTATCCTTTCCTCTTCTTATTATTCTTCCTCCATTTCCGTTTATATGTTTGTTCACATTGTTGGTCATGATTACACTGGTCGGGATTTTCGTTACCAAATTTCACGTTTTTCTGGAAATAATTCACCTGTGGGTTTGGTGAATTGTGTGCAAAGGGTTTGTTTCCATACTGTTTGTTGTTACTATTATATTTGTTAGGTTGGTAACTTGGCTGGTTATAGCGCACACGTGATTCTTCGAACAGAATGTCTATTGAATCCAATGTGGCTAGAAAATCTTCCACATGTTGTTCAGGCACATGTAGAAGTTTTTCCTTAACTTCAAGTGGAAGTTTGCCCTTTAATATTCGAATGACATCCTGCGTCGGGATTGGTTCATTCCAGTATTTACTTTTATTTATATACTTCTCGAAATACTTTCTTAAAGATCCATTTTTGAAAGAAAAAGGTTGTGGGTCAAAAACTTCCTTACGTAGTCTTTCTTGTACTCCCTTATTCCAGTATTTGTGCAAGAAAGCGCGTTCAAATTGGTCATAATCTTGACACCAATCGGATGCTTCTGACGCCCACATCGATCCATCTCCATGTATGAATCCTGCAACGTACATAATTTTTTGTTGCTCAGTCCACATTTGCGGCAATATCCCTTTAAATTGCTTGATAAATACCACGGGATTGATCGACTTCCTTTCGGGAATAAATATCTGGAATTGACGATATTTAAGCATTTTTTCTTCATTCATGGTCACAGGTGTATTCTGGTGGCTACTTCGCGGCGAATGATAATCTCGATCATCTGTTTCTGGTTGATTACGTAAATATGCACCAATACATGGATATTGTTGCATGGATTCGGTTTCACTGGTTTCATCAGGAATAATGTCTGCCTTTGATAAACTGCAAGTAGTATGTGCCCCTCTAGTATTAACTAGACCTTGCTGGCATGCTTTTAATGTATTTTCTATCTTTGCTTTCCAAGCAGGAAATTCATCTCCTATATTCTCCTTAATCTCTTTAACTTCTACCTTAAGTTGTTCTTGTGCAGCTTCGTTGTTAACTTGCACGTTAGAAACCGTTTCTTTCAAGGTTTTGTCAACATAATTTCGCACTGTCTCGGTTTGCTCTTTCGCCCAATCTTCAATGTCCTTAGAGAATGCGATCTTATGTTCATTGAAAAGTTTCTCTATGTGTTTCTCGCCTTCGAGACTGAGAGTGTCTATCCTCCGAGTAAGCTCAATGACAGCTTGCTCGTTATCGTGCTTAATTGTATTCACGTCTTGCGCAATAGTGTTCTGTACATGAATAACTTCCTGCACTTGATGATTTAGTGTATCTTGACGACATAAGATGTCTTTGTATTTGTTTGTTAATTCCTGATACTGTTGTTCTTGTGTAACTATGAGTTGTGCCTGACTGGTAATCAAGTGACTCTGCTTTGTTTCCAAACTCTGGAATTTTTCAGTAATCTTATCATTTATTTCTTTTAGTTTATTAGATTGCTCCTGAGCCAAATTAAATTGCGCACTCTCCAATACTTGGAATCTACGATTCACGTCGTTTGCAAAATTAGATTGCGATGTTTCCAATGCCTTAATCCCTTGTGTTATGACAGTCAAACTTGACATCAGCTGGGATAACAAATCGGTATTCTCAGCAATTGGCGATTGCACTGGGCTTAATGAGGATTGTACCGGCACAATTTTCGGTACAGTCATTTCGTTTTCGCACGCGTCTGTGTCAGAGATGAAATTCATGTTGTTTGTTGGTTGCTGCATATTTCTCTGGACTTCTTTCGACATATGAATGTCGGAACTAGCAACCGTTTGTGTCGACGGCGTGAGCGCATTAATTATTGCTGGTTGCTCAGCCGTAATCGACATATCGCTAACTACGGCGGTATTAAATTCTGTGGCACTAGTTGACGATGCATTCACACTATTTAATTCATTTTGTGGCATTGTGATGCGTGCTTGCTTATTGCCTTTGAACATAGATCTAGTTACCACCATGTAAATGAGCAATTGACAGTTTCTCCTCTAAATAAGTCCTACAAAAGTGACTATTGAACTTTTACACACGCAAAAAAAAACGTTAATGTCCTAATGCTGTCAATGTACACTTTACAATGTGACACAAACACAGTACATAGATAACACATAAAATATTGTCTTACTATATCTACTGAAATACAGGAATTCTAGTAAAAGTAATATAGCAACACTATTTATACTTAGAAAATTAATAGCTGAAAGGTAACTAAATGCATAAATGCTCAAGAAAGCTAGTAATTCAAATGTTCTGGCCTTTTAGAAGTTTCTGCTCGGCTGCTGGGACGGCGTACTCGTTCTCTTCACAAGATACTCCCGCACGTTCAGTTAGCATGAAACATACAAAGGACCATAATGTAGTTACTCTATAAAACTAGACATATATACACACAATGAAACATTAATTACTAAATTACTAACATGGTTATATTTCATGTTCACTATGAGTGTTGTATCAGGATCGTGTCCTGTCACGGTCGCCATTTATAATGACTCCTTTTATTACAAGGCTAATTACTATTTAGCTCTACAGGGCCTTTATACTGAAATGGTTCTCCACACCACCTAGTATTGACTTCTATGTGTGTGAGTAACTGTTTGTTCACTGTTGTGGGTAAATACATACAGCGTACACAGGGCGGTGTGTGAAACTGATAGCGATTACACTCTTCCGCTGTTGTAGAAATCTGCTCCAGATGCTGCAGATACCGTGTTGAGCTGAAAGTGGTAACCAAAGTACGGAGAAATATTCTTCGGGGCTCTGTTGCATAGCAATCAGATTGCTTTCAGTTCTGAGAAATGTCCAGTTACTATTGTGGATTTGAATGATCCATGAAGTGACTTCTTTTCCGAAGAAATCATCGAACTATTTCACTAGAACTGGACACTCCCGTCGGAACTGTTCTCAGCTGTGGGATATTAGTAGATCACAATAGTAGTATATCGCTGGGTGTATAATAAGACGTACCTTCTTGATATGAACAATATTTTTATTTGTTCTATTAACTGATTTCCTTCCATATGCACATATATTTTACAATATGAATCACAAACTCGCAATGGCGTCGATTTTTACATCACAAGAATGGCTCTCCTCTCCTCAAAATTACTCTTAACCAGAACAAAACAAAAAACTATATCCTAAGAATAATTATGTGAGCGCTGACCGCCACAGAGTAATAAACAATATCTTTGTCTCTCTCTCGCACTGTCACAGCAAGTTACGCTGCATGATATATCATAATCTCTTCGAACCGGAAACAGAACGGCAATGATTATAGTGGCGCCACAATTCCTTCCTTCCGAAGAGAAAGTTCAAAGCCGCACCATCAGCTGGTAAACTCGTGGCGACAGCCTTCTGGGATTCTGAAGGGGTTATTCTGTTTGATGTCCTCCCAAATGATGCAACGACCAACTCTGAAGTGTATTGTGCTATTCTCATGAAATTGAAGAAACAATTTCAGCGTGTTCATCGCCACAAAAATGGAAACAAACTTCTCCTTCTCCATGACAACCCAAGGCCTCACATATGTCTGCGCACCCGAGAGGAGTTCACAAAACTCCACTGTACTGCTCTTCCTCATCCACTCCACAGCCCAGATCTCGCACCTTCGGAGTTTCATGCATTTGGCTCAGTGAAGGCTGCAGTCTGGGGAGAGCACTACGTGGACCATGGGGAGGTTGTCTATGCAGCAAGACTTTGGCTCCAACACCGATCAGTAGAGTGGTACCATGTGGGTATAGAGATCTTATCAGTAAGACAGCATAAGGTCATCGCTTGGAATGGAGATTATGTTGAAAAATAGGATTCTGTAGCCGGTCAAGGTGGGAGTAATATGGTGTACTGAAATCCTAAATAAAACCAATCTACTTTCGGAAACAAATGTGTTGCATTACGAGGTGCATTCAAGTTCTAAGGCCTCCGATTTTTTTTTCCGGACTGGAAAGAGATAGAAACATGCGCATTGTTTTAAAATGAGGCCGCGTTCATTGTCAATACGTCACAGAGATGGCAGCACCGTACGGCAGATGGAATTTTACCGCCAGCGGCGAGAATGAGAACTGTTTTAAATACTTGAAATGGCGACGTTTCCCTTACTTGAACAGCGTGCAATCATTCGTTTTATGAATTTGCGTGTTGTGAAACCGACTGAAATTCATGGACAGTTGAAGGAGACATGTGGTGATGGAGTTATGGATGTGTCGAAAGTGCGTTCGTGGGTGCGACAGTTTAATGAAGGCAGAACATCGTGTGACAACAAACCGCAACGGCCTCGGGCTCGCACAAGCCGGTCTGACGACATGATCGAGAAAGTGGAGAGAATTGTTTTGGGGGATCGCCGAATGACTGTTGAACAGATCGCCTCCAGAGTTGGCATTTGTGTGGGTTCTGTGCACACAATCCTGCATGACGACCTGAAAATGCGAAAAGTGTCATCCAGGTGAGTGCCACGAATGCTGACGGACGACCACATGGCTGCCCGTGTGGTATGTTGCCAAGCAATGTTGACGTGCAACGACAGTATGAATGGAACTTTCTTTTCGTCGGTTGTGACAATGGATGAGATGTGGATGCCATTTTTCAATCCAGAAACAAAGCGCCAGTCAGCTCAATGGAAGCACACAGATTCACCGCCACCAAAAAAATTTCGGGTAACCGCCAGTGCTGAAAAAATGTGGTGTCCATGTTCTGGGACAGCGAGGGCGTAATCCTTACCCATTGCGTTCCAAAGGACACTACGGTAACAGGTGCATCCTACAAAAATGTTTTGAAGAACAAATTCCTTCCTGCTCTGCAACAAAAACGTCCGCGAAGGGCTGCGCGTGTCCTGTTTCACCAAGACAACGCACCCGCACATCGAGCTAACGGTACGCAACAGTTTCTTCATGATAACAACTTTGAAGTGATTCCTCATGCTCCCTACTCACCTGACCTGGCTCCTAGTGACTTTTGGCTTTTTCCAACAATGAAAGACACTCTCCGTGGCCGCACATTCACCAGCCGTGCTGCTATTGCCTCAGCGATTTTCCAGTGGTCAAAACAGACTCCTAAAGAAGCCTTCGCCGCTGCCAAGGAATCATGGCGTCAGCGTTGTGAAAAATGTTTACGTCTGCAGGGCGATTACGTCGAGAAGTAACGCCAGTTTCATCGATTTCGGGTGAGTAGTTAATTAGAAAAAAATCGGAGGCCTTAGAACTTGAATGCACCTCGTACTTATTGAGTGCACCTCGTAAATAAAAGTATTAAAATTCGCGCTCATTTCCTTTATAGCCTTGGCTTTGTAAAATCTGCTTCTACACTGTGAGGTAATGGGCAAGTTGTGGCGCCCTGGAAATATAGTGAGTTCGGAGTTAGCATGGCAGCGCTTGGGCCTCTCGGCGCGCTGCGGCTTGCCGGCGGCCACGGACCACGTGATCCATCGGCCATGTGGCTGGGAATTCCGTGGTGATGCTGTGTCGATGAAGGAGACATGACGGGAGTGCCACAGATGGCAGTCTTTGTGAAATCTTAATGGCAGACATTTCACAGTTCGTATAGAAATTAATAGTAGCCAGATGAATCATGCTACCTCACAAAGAAACATGTACATTATCATTATTTGCATGATGATTCTGATGGTGTAATCAGATTTTCAATATCTTTATTAGTTTAATGTGATGATAAATTATACAAGTAACACCCAGAAACGAATTTCCAAAATCTAAACGGTTCATCTGATTTTGTCGAGCGACGTGTCCTTAGAAAGCTATTAGTGTAACCTTAATTGGTATAAATTACAGGCCTGTAACTTAAATTGGTATAAATTACACGCCTGTAACTTAAATAGTACATGAGTTATTGGAAGTCTAACTACTTAAACCTAACTAACCTAAGGACATCACACACATCCATGCCCGAGGCAGGATTCGAATCTGCGACCGCACCGCCTAGAATCGCTCGGCCACCTGGCCAGCGAGACATTAGGCTACCGGCCTACTTTTACTTGCTATTCCTTTGATATATGTTTATTTAATTTGTTTCTGTAGTTAATAATGTGTGTTAGAGCGTGTTTATGGTCCAGCCATAGGGATATTTATTCAATTTTAAGTTACTTAAATGTAAATCCAATAGTTCGAACGTGTTTCAATATGTTTGTGCATGTGCGTTGGCTTGAAAACAGGGCAGGAGCGCTCTAGGCAATCACAGCGCTCGTTAATGGGGAGACTAGATGTAAGCGGGAGAAGAGTTCTGGGCAGTACAGCACAGGACACGGGGAGTCCGGGACAGGACGGCGAGGCGGACGCAAGCTCGCGAGAGAGACTTTGAGAATGTGGAGCGATTTGCGCGTGGTCGCGGCAGATAGAAATACTTCGTAGTGCCGACTTGTGCACTTGAGAGATTTCCGTGGCTTCTACAAAAAAAAAAAAAAAAAAAAAAAAAAAAAAAAAAAAATCTCTGAGCACTATGGGACTTAACTTCTAAGGTCATCAGTCCCCTAAAACTTAGAACTACTTAAACCTAACGACATCACACACATCCATGCCCGAGGCAGGATTCGAACCTGCGACCGTAGCGGCCGCGCGGTTCCAGACTGTAGCGCCTTTAACCGCTTGGCCACCACGGCCGGCGTGGCTTCTACAGTGAAGATGTAGTGTGTGTTTAGAAGTGAATATCTCGCGAGCTATGTTGTTGTTCATAACTAATTACGTGCAGTGGGAATCTATTGTTTCCATGTTTTTCAACTTATATTTTATTTAATTGCTGGTCCATCGACACGAATAAGTGTTTGCAGAGATATACCATATTCTCAAAAGTACTTCTACTATCGTACACATCATTTAAAGTGGTTAAGATAGTACCTGCAGATTTTACGAGTATCTTTCATTTATGAATTACTACGTTCCATCACAATTGCTGAGTGATAGGAACCTTCGACCATTCGATTCATGTGTATATTCATATTGTACACTGTAGACTCAGCAGTATTTGGCTTGTAATGCGGCAACTATGTATCCCAGCTCCTAGACAACGAAACCAGCCAAAACTTTTTACATTTCAACACTGAGTCCGAGGGAACGTAGTTGAGGGCCATCACTCCAATTCATATTATTTCTTTTTGAAAGCCCGCAACATCATTCGTCGAATCCGCGGATGTGAGGCCGTCTGTACCTGCTAAGGAGATCGATGAGCTCTTTATTGGGATAGACTATAGAAGTCATTGTTTTGGTCAGGCAAAACTTTATTAAAAGTAATTATCGTTTTCGGCTTTTCATCGGTACTTTGATAAAATGTACAAAGCACTATCGGTTTTTGGTTCACCAACATTATGGACACGAACGCATTACTCAATCCAGTGTACAGTAGTTGGCACTCGGGCGTTAAGGCGGCTGCAGGGGTCGGACCGAGTGACAACCGGCTGGTGCGAGCGACTTCCATTAGCTGTACTCTCAGAGGTACGAGACTGTTTACTATCAGAATTGTGGCTGAAATTTTCGCGTGGTATCCATTTCCGGGGTGATATCTCGCAAACGTGCTTTTTCCTTCTTAAATTATGGGGTCAATGTTTTCTTGCTAGTGGAGTTGTTTTGTGATTGCTTTCCTCTGACCCGTTCTGAATGTCAAGGATGTCTTGTAAGATTTCGTCCCGCACTGCGTCTTGTATTTCATCGGACATTAGGGGTATCAAATTTAAGTGAAGCAATCGCAAAATATTTAGATGGAGGGGTAGTCGAGGAGGGTGGTGGGAGAAGGGTTTGCGAGCGGGATGGATTTTCATAACGGCCAATAAGAAAAAGTTAAGACCTTTTGGCAGGGTTTATACCAATCCCATGTCCCTGTTCCGAACCTCTTGTTTATTTTTATTATTACAGTTTAATTCATGGTAGAATGCACATTATTTACGAGTATATTCAGTAATTAAGAAGGAACAAAGTACGTCCGTATAGTTACTGTTTATTTGGCAAGTATTTAATACCTAACAGCTTGTAATATATCCATGATAAAGAACTCGTTTCAATGAGTATCGTTCTTTTCTTTATAAGTCGTCACGTGGTATCGATAAGCTCAATTTATCATTTACGTATTCAGAAGTTCAGACAAGTCATAATAGGCACATTTTTGAAGCAAAGTTTGCATGATAATGACTGCGTATGAACGTGTCGCATCCAAAACTTCTTCTAATTACAATGTAAAATTAAAATGTGAGAAAATAATGATTTCATTTTTTAAATTGATTCTACTCGTATAAATCCAAGTTATTGTAATAAGTATGTAGAAAGGGAGCATTAAAACTTGTCCGCCTCCGTAGCGCCGCGGTTGCGTTACCGCCTACCCCGCAAGGGGGCCTGGTTTCCATTCCCGGCGCCGGACTGGGTGTTGTGTGTCCTTCATCATCATTGACACGCAAGTCGCCGAAGTGGTGTCAACTAAAAAGACTTACAATACGGCGGCCGAACCCCGGAGGGGATATCCCGGCCAATAAATGCCATACGATCATTTCATTTCATATTATTATTTGTCAATTCACAAAAATCGCATTTCGCTATATTTTTCTACATAAGTTGTAACTTTGATTTATTTTCTAAAGAGAATTTATGGAGAGAGCGGTTGTATCGCAATTGTATTACGGCAAGCGCTGTGTAAACTTGTGCCTGAGCAAGCAGATTACAAAGATATGGTAGAGTGCAGTTATACAATTTCTGTCAGTTGACGAAGAAGTTGGGAATAAATTAAAGTATTATTGAATTCTGGTAAACATTTTTGGAAACAGTGATCAATAGAGTACTATATTTTAACTACAGTCCAGTCTTGATCACAACACTTATGCCGGCCGGGGTGGCCGAGCGGTTCTAGGAGCTACAGTCCGGAACCGCGCCACCGCTACGGTCGCAGGTTCGAATCCTGCCTCGCGCATGAATGTGTGTGATGTCCTTAGGTTAGTTAGGTTTAAGTAGTTCTAAGTTCTAGGGGACTGATGACCTCAGATGTTGAGTCCCATAGTGCTCAGAACCATTTGAACCATAACACTTATGTCTCAATAACATAGGTGACCGGTTTCGGTTATATTTATATATCCACCTTCAGACCTGTGAATTAATTTTAGAAAATACTAGAGACCAATCTTAAAATAAAATGAAAAGTGTCTAATGACGACAAAATTTTTTAACGAGATAAAATAAAACTCATTTATACCCATGGCTTCCTTGGAGGATGGTAGGCGGAGCTCTCCTCAGCTGCTACGAAGTCAACTGATGGTTATGAGTGCTGAGCATGAGCTTAAATATGCAGAGGCTCCGCTTACTTCCTCTCACACTACTTCACAACTGCCAATCAGCGTTCATAATATGACGCTATCGTCAAAGTATAAAAGTACGAAGTACACTAATAACATAAAACTGATTCATTTAAAATGGTCGATTAACAGATAGTATGTGTGAAATTTATTTATATTATTCAATATCGTATGTTGAAATTATTTCAAAATTTGCTAGTGTCATATTTTGTAAGCAAAATCCAAAGAATCCAGGCACCTAACGGAATAACTACAGTCGACAACCGTCGAGAGTATCGATTCAAAAACATAAGTAAAATTTATGTTCGATTTCAGCCCTTGAATAATTATAAGTGCATGGCAACAAACTCCTTAGTTTGGAGTAAACTGCAATTACAGTCAAACTCTGTATACGTTCTGTAGTAGAGAACAATGAGAGTAAGACCGTTTCAAGAACCAGTTCACTCTGGTTAGTGCCATTTCGGAAATTTCCCCACGTAAGATCACTAAAGTTTGGATGAAATATTTTGTAGGACAATTGCTGCTCCTTATCATTCTCGCGCAATTGTTAAACTTATCACTTGAGCCACTGCTTTAGAACTGATAGATATTGGCTCCAAATCTCTTGTTGCTTTAACCTAATCACTATCTTTAAGTTAACGCTAGGAAATCTATAATTAACTCTTCAAAGGTGGAATTAATTTTTGAATTACAGATAGATTTTCGGTATACAATTTGCTGCCAGACTGTCCAGTACTGTACAAGCAACAACATGCACATATAAATTTAACACTATAAGACTTTTTGCTAAAAATTCAGTCTCTTTTATGGTGTGTATGAAGCTGCGTTGCAGTAGTTTTTTGTTTGTTTGAGAAGCATAGTTTTATGCTCCCCTTCAGAATAAATTGGCAGTTTTATTTGAGACTAATCTGGATGCCGGCATACTTCGGAATAGGTTGTACAGATTTTGTCGTCATATGACTGAGTACAAATGGTACTCACGTATAGTTAAGAAAAGTTATGACATTACTGATAGAAACTGCAGCCTGTTTCTCATTTTATAATAGGAAAAAGGCAACAATCAATTAACATGTGATATGCAGAAAAATGAATTGTAATAGAATGTTAAACAGAAACCATCTGAACCTGAGTTGGTCTGGTTTGGTACGACTCATAGAATGAGAGAAATAAGTTTATAGAAATAGTGACTAGTCACTTTTTATGCAGATATTACGAATTAATCCTGTTATTCGAATATAGCAATAGTCTGCTATACTGATTCATGATTAGTGACAGCCACTTCTGTAAAGAAATTACCAGCATTTTAACAATACCGTACAAAGAGTTCATGGGTCAAGATGTGAACTGACGTTCATATCCCGCAAAAGAAATAAACTGGCCATTATCCGTGTAATGCAATGCAGAAACGTCGAGTCTGAGTTCGTGCTGCAGACATTTTTATTTTGTGAGAGGTGACCTCCAGTCTACCTTGCGGTTTCGTCGTTGGCTGTCGCAACTTACTTCTCACCAACGCAGGTGACTCGGCAGTAAAACGCCTCGTGAAGAACCCAAAAAAACGTGGGTATTGGATCGACATTAAATTCACACTTCTTCATTCGATGTGCAGTTTTTCCAACTTGTTCGACATAATGCTCCACTTTTTACACGTGGTGCTCTCTCAGTCTCTGGATATTTTCTTCTTTTAGCATGCTCCGCTGTACATATTGCCCGTCCATTTAGCCACACATTGCTCCCTAGATTGCAGAATCAGCTACATACTGATGAGCCAAAACTTTATGACCATATACTGAACAGCATGTTGGATCGGAGTACAGCAGCGATTCTGCATGGCATGAATTCCACAAGTCCATGATAGGTTTCCGCAGGTATGTACCAGCAGATGGCTACGCAAAGGTCACTTAGTTCCCGCAAATTACGGGCCGATGGTTCGTGGCAGCGTAGCTGGCACCTGATAGCGTCCCAAATGTCATCCCTCAGTGTCATATCAGGGGAATTTGGTGGTCACTTCATAGAAGTGAGACCACTGTCATGCTTCTCAAACCATTGCAGCACGATTCTGGCCTTGTAACACGGACAGCGGTCCCCAAGGAAGATGCCATCGCCGTCGGGAAAGACTTCAAGCATGAAGGGAGACAGGTAGCACTTTTTAATGTTGACGCAGTCCACAGCAGTCAAGGTGCCTCCGGTTACTAACACTGATCCGTTGGAAGCCCAATTGGACGTCTAACAAACCACAGTGCTGCTCCCAACAGCCCATGTTCGTGGCGCTGCGCATGTGTGGAGTGGCCGTTCTCCTGGATGGCTGTGTTTCCAGACACGTCCATCGATATGGTGTAACAAGAAACGTGATTCAACCGAACAGGCGACACGTTTCCGTTGATCCACGCTACATTCCCGAAGATTTCCTGCCGAATGCAATCGTGGTTGACGGCGTCGTTGGGTCAAATGGGAACTCTTACGAGTCGTCTGCTGCAGGGCCCCATGTTCAGCAGTGTTCGCTGGTCGGTGTGCTCCGAAACACTTGCGCCTGCACGATTTGTTGTAGTCTTCAGCTGAAGAATTGGTTAGATGGTGTTTACCTCGTTAGTCTCCTCTGTGCAAGTGTAAATAATTTGTTTGAAGTACAGGGGCCTCGTCGATATAAATGTGTGCTAGAGATACATATAACGTGTCAAACAAAGAACACAATACAATCTGAATTTACAAAAATCATTTCATATTTGTATCATGATGACGACGAACGAATCGTCGCTAATGTGAATGGCTGGTGGCCAATGCTAAATAGAAACATACAAATCAGTTCTTTGCATATGCAGCAGGTTTGTCGATGAAGTCGATAAGGAGTTGGCTACATGGTCTGGGTCTACAAAGACTAAAATAATTAGACGTCGTTGGTAAAAAAATAATATATTGTGCTTAACTGGTGGTACAGGAGTCTTCATAGTCAGGAGGAGTATAATTACAAACAGAGAGCTGTAGAGGCATCACATAGGCCATACTTTAACTAAGCGCCTTGTTAGGCTATACTACTTTCCTACTTGACGTCCCGAGCAAGAGTGGCCGAGCGTACTTTAGAGACTTGTTGCAAGCCGCGGAGCGGCGCTAGTCTCGTCTCGCGGGTCCAGCGATATTAGTACGGACCGCGGTCGATAAATGCAACGCGTAATAAGTGTCGTATCGAACGTTGATACCACAATTTGTTTGCACTAGAACGGTACGTAATTTTATCTTCAGTTCCATATCGTGAGTGTCATTCATTTTTAATATACACTCCCGGCCATTAAAACTGCTACACCACGAAGGTGTCGTGCTACAGACGCGAAATTTAACCAACAGGAAGAAGATGCTGTGATATGCAAATTCTCCAGAACTCTCACCAATTGAAAACGTCTGGTCAATGGTGGGCGAGCAACTGGCTTGTCACAATACGCCAGTCACTACTCTTGATGAACTGTGGTATCATGTTGAAGCTGCATGGGCAGCTGTACCTGTATACGCCATCCAAGCTCTGTTTGACTCAATGCCCAGGCGTATCAAGGCTGTTATTACGGCCGGAGGTGGCTATTCTGGGTACTGATTTCTCAGGATCTATGCACCCAAATTACGTGAAAATGAAATCACATGTCAGTTCTAGTATAATATATTTGTCCAATGAATACCCGTGTATCATCTGCATTTCTTCTTGGTGTAGCAATTCTAATGGCCAGTAGTGTATTAACACTCTTCCGCCGATTTTTTGTTTAACAACGAAATTCGCCAAACAGCCGTGCAGCTGAGAAGTTATTTAATTTTCGCTACCAGTTCGGCAATTCATTATGCCATCTTCAGGCTCCATATGCACCTCTAAAAAATAATCGATATTGGCATAGTGGGCCATATGGTTCTGGATGTTGTGAATTCGTAGCTCAAGTGCTTCCTTCGAAGACTTGACTGGGTAGCAGTCTTCGAAGGAACCACTTGAGCTACGAATTCACTACATCCAGAAACATATGACACCACTATGCCAATATATATTATTTGTGAGAGGTACATATGGGGCCTAAGGATGGCATAATGAATTGGCCGAAACTGGTAGCGAAAACAAAATAACATCTCAACTGCACGGCTGTTTACCGAATTTCATTGTTACACTGCTGGCCATTAAAATTGCAACACCACGAAGATGTCCTACAGAAGAGAAATTTAACCGACTGGAAGAAGATGCTGTGATATGAAAATGATTAGCTTTTCAGAGCATTCACACAAGGTGCAGCTACACCGTGCTACCTACAACGTGCTACATGAGGAAAGTTTCCAACCGATTTCTCATACACAAACAGCAGTTGACGGTCGTTGCCTGGTGAAACGCCGTTGCGTTCTCGCTTCCCGCGCCCGGTTCCGGGGTTCGATTCCCGGCGGGGTCAGGGATTTTCTCTGCCTCGTGATGACTGGGTGTTGTGTGATGTCCTTAGGTTAGTTAGGTTTAAGTAGTTCTCAGTTCTAGGGGACTGATGACCATAGATGTTAAGTCCCATAGTGCTCAAAGCCATTTGAACCGTTTTGAACCTGGTGAAACGTTGTTGTGATGCATCGTGTAAGGAGGAGAAATGCGAACCATCACGTTTCCGACTTTGATAAAGGTCGGATTGTAACCTATCTCGATTGCGGTTTATCGTATCGCGACATTGCTGCTCGCGTTGTTCAAGATCCAATGACTGTTAGCAGAATATGGAATCGGTGGGTTCAGGAGGGTAATACGGAACGCCGTGCTGGATCCCAACGGCCTCGTATCACTAGCAGTCGAGATGACAGGCATCTTATCCTCATGGCTCTAACGGATCGTGCAGCCACGTCTCGATCCCTGAGTCAACAGATGGGGACGTTTGCAAGGCAACAACCATCTGTACGAACAGTTCGATGACGTTTTGCAGCAGCATGGACTATAAGCTCGGAGACCATGGCTGCGGTTACCCTTGATGCTGCATCGCAGACAGGAGCGCCTGCGATGGTGTACTCAACGACGAACCAGGGTGCACGAATGGCAAAACGTCATTTTTTCGAGTGAATCGAGGTTCTGTTTACAGCATCATGATGGTCGCATCCGTGTTTGGCGACATCGCGGTGAACCACATTGGAAGCGTGTATTCGTCATCGCCATACTGGCGTATCACCCCGCGTGATGGTATGGGGTGCCATTGGTTACACGTCTCGGCCGCCTATTGTTCGCATTGACGGCACTTTGAACAGTGGATGTTACGTTTCAGATGTGTTACGACCCGTGGCTCTACCCTTCATCCGATCCCTGCAAAACCCTACATTTCAGCAGGATAATGCACGACCACATGTTACAGGTCCTGTACGGGCCTTTCTGGATACAGAAAGTGTTCGACCGCTGCCCTGGCCAGCACATTCTCCAGATCTCTCACCAACTGAAAACGTCTGGTCAATGGTGGCCGAGCAACTGGCTCGTCACAATACGCCAGTTACTACTCTTGATGAACTGTGGTATCGTGTTGAAGCTGCATGGGCAGCTGTACCTGTACATACCATCCAAGCGTTTTTTGACTCAATGCCCAGGCGTATCAAGGCTGTTATTACGGCCAGAGGTGGTTGTTCTGGGTACTGATTTCTCAGGATCTATGCACCCAAATTGCGTGAAAAAGTAATCACATGTAAGTTCTAGTATAATGTATTTGTCCAAAGAATACCCGTTATCATCTGCATTTCTTCTTGGTGTAGCAATTTTAATGGTCAGTAGTGTAAATATTTGAACGGCCGCTGTCCCATGTCCGTAGTGGATCGACAGAGATTCTTCCGCCCATTTTGTTAAGCGTAGGACCACCAACACGGTACTCGTCAGTCCGAAGCATCTGTCCTTGCAGCGGGTGTCTCCCTACTGAGCCAGCGTCTCGAGGCGTCAGTCGGCGGGCTTCGCCAGCGCGCATTTGCGGTACGCGGGGGCCACCGAGGCATCTCTCAGGCATGTGGCGGACGGGCGCTGGCGTTCCGGGGAGGCCCGCAGGAACGCGGTCACGGGGCTCGTTTCCCGATAGCGACGGATTCCCGCCGTTACTTTAAATAATTCAGCTGGCCGCCGGTCGCGTCCGCGTCGGCGGATCGCGGCCTGCCCGCTGGTCGATAGCGTAATCTGCCGCTAACAGCATTACACTCGTCGCCGAAGCGCTCCGCCTCCGTCTTGCCCCGCCGTAGAAAACTTAGGCTGCTTGTCGCTCCGACCCAAAAGCAGTAGGCAGCTGCACTGTTCGTCTTGTGCGCAGTTTGCGTTAAATTTCACTACCGCTACTGAACGGTTACACTAACGAGGACATAGCACAACAATCAGATTTTTGTAATTTTTTATATTTGTGGAACTTGAAGTTCGGAACTCAAATATCTCACGCAAAACAGATCAGCCAACCACTCAAAAATTCTCGAGCAAATCTTCTTTGAAGTTTTACGACCATTTTTAATATGCTAATGTAACGTCTCTTCTTCTCTAAACAAAGCATTGCTGCGGGGTTAAATGCTCGTCTGCCACTGAGGGATTTATTTCTGGCCGATGCAAGGTGCATATTCTACTAACATTTCCGTGAAGCGTAAAATACATGAAGATTAAATATATTTGCAATTGCCAATATGGACAACGAACGGATGTAGAACGGAATGTTGGCAATGAAAATTTGTGCCGGGCCGAGACTCGAACCCGGATTGCCCGCTTATCGCGAGCGGTCGCCTTACCATATGGCTATCCGTGCACGACTCGCGGCCACACCCAAACTTCGATATGTCGTCAACAACGCGTCTCGAACCTGTACTCGTTCATCAATTATGTCCTACAAGTGAGACATTTTACTGGAAAATGGCTTGCTCGGTGTCGGCGGATAAATACATCTACACTCATGCTCATAAATTAAGGATAATTGCAGAATGTGGTGGCACACAACGTGGTACTACACAAAACTGTCGCTAATAGCATAGGCACATAGGGAACACACACGACACAGATTTGTAAGTCCATGGTATTGGTGATAAGTTCAGAAAACCGTCCCGAAAAACATGTGCTACAAAGCACCACTGTTTCCTGCGCATGTACCCCGACATCAATATGGGATATGATCACCATGCACACGTACCCAGGCCGCACAACGGGTTGGCATACTCTGGATCAGGCGGTCGAGCAGCTGCAGGGGTATAGCCTCCCATTCTTGCACCAGTGCCTGTCGGAGCTCCTGGAATGTCGTAGGGTTTTGAAGACGTGCAGCGATACGTCGACCGAGAGCATCCCAGACGTGCTTGATGGGGTTTAGGTCAGGAAAACGGGCAGGCCATTCCATTCTCCTGGTATCTTCTGTTTCAAAGTACTCCTCCACGATGGCAGCTCGGTGGGGCCGTGCGTTATCATCCATCGGGAGGAAGGTGGGACCCACTGCACCCCTGAAAAGGCGGACATACTGGTGCAAAATGACGTCCCGATACATCTGACCTGTTACAGTTCCTCTGTCAAAGACATGCAGGGGTGTACGTGCACCAATCATAATCCCACCCCACACCATCAAACCACGACCTCCATACAGGTCCCTTTCAAGGACATTAAGGGGTTGGTGTCTGGTTCCTGATTCACACCAGTCGAAAACCCGGCGAGAATCACTGTTCAGAGTATACCCGGACTGGTCCGTGAGCAGAACCTGGGACCACGGTTCCAATGACCATGTACTGTGTTCTTGAAACCAGGCTTTACGGGCTCTTGTGTGAACAGGGGTCAGTGGAATGCACCTTGCAAGTCTCCGGGCGAATAAACCATGTCTGTTCAGTCGTCTGTAGACTGTGTGTCTGGAGACAATTGTTCCAGTGGCTGTGGTAAGGTCCCAAGCAAGGCTACCTACAGTACTCCGTAGCCGTCTGCGGGCACTGATGGTGAGATATCGTATTCGGTCTTCTACACTGTGGACGTCCCGTACTGTAGCGCCTGGACACGTTTCCTGTCTGCTGGAATCGTTGCCATAATCTTGAGGTCACACTTTGCGGCACACGGAGAGCCCGTGATACGACCTGCTGTGTTTGACCAGCCTCCAGTCGCCCTAATATTCTACTGCTCATAACGTCATCAATATGTGTTCTTTGAGCCATTTTCAACACACAGTAACCATTAGCACGTCTGAAAACGTCTGCTCACTTACTCGCTTCACCGTACTCTGACAGCCACCAACAAACCTCTGCGTATGTGGACTGCTGCCAGTGCCACCGTGCGACGACCGCAGGTCAAATGCACCGCATGGTCATATCCCGAGGTGATTTAAACCCACAGACCGCCCACCAGAGCGTTGTTTCGCCATGTATCAGCATTATCCTTTATTTATGAGTACCCTTCACCACTATTTGTTATTTCCCCTCCTGTTTCACTCGTAAATAGAGCGAGGGGAAAACGAATGTCTGTACGCCTCCATTGTTGTTGTTGTTGTGGTCTTCAGTCCTGAGACTGGTAGATGCAGCTCTCCATGCTACTCTATCCTGTGCCAACTTCTTCATCTCCCAGTACCTACTGCAGCCTACATTCTTCTGAATCTGCTTAGTGTATTCAACTCTTGGTCTTCCTCTACGATTTGTACCCTCCATGCTGCCCTCCAGTACTAAATTGGTGATCCCTTGATGCCTCAGAACATGTCCTACCAACGGATCCCTTCTTCTAGTCAAGTTGTGCCACAAACTCCTCTGCTCTCCAATTCTAATTTCCGCCTCCATATGAACCCTAATATCTCGTATCTTACCTTCGTCGTCCTTACGCGCAATGTGTGTTGTCGGGAGCAGAATCGTTCGGCAGTTAGCTTCAAATTCCGCTCTTCTCCAAATTTTCTTAATAATGTTTGCCGAAAAGAACGGCGCCTTCCCTCCAGGTATTCGCATTTGAATTCCCGAAGCATCTCCGTGATACTTATGTTTTGGTCCAACCTACCGTTAACAAATTTAGCTGCACTTCAATACGACCTGGTAGGGATCCCAAACATCTCAAGCATTACTCAAGAATAGGTCGCAGCAGCGCCCTATATACGCTCTCCTTGCCTTCCTAACCACAGTTTTCACTTGCTCGTTCCACGTCATATCGCTTTGCATCGTTACTCCCAGCTGGAAATTTTGTTCAAGTCCTCTTTTATCTTCCTATAGTCACTCAACTTCCACACCTTACCGTACATCACGGAATCATCAGCAAACAACAGCAGACCGCTGCCCATCATGTCCGCGAAATCATATATGTATATAGAGAACATCAGCGGTCCTATCACTCTTCCCTGGGGCACTCATGACGGTACCCTTGTCCCTGATGAACACTCGCCGTCGAGGACAACATAATGGGTTCTATTGTTTAAGATGTCTTCGAGGATGGAAATCGAATCTAGGTCACGAAGTGGTAGATGAGCATTTTACGACTGATCCATGTGGCCTATCGGAAAAGCGCCCTTGCAGTAGAGTATCAGTTCCATTGAACAGCTCTGGCTGATATTTTAGTTGTGACCAATATATATATATATATATATACGTATATATATATATATATATACGTGTGTGTGTGTGTGTGTGTGTGTGTGTGTGTGTGTGTGGTGTCACTAACAGCGCACGTAACGCAGCGTTCACCGAAAAAAAATCTCAGTACACAGACGAATGCGCGGCGCGTTAGAAAGATACATTGCACCCGTGTGCTGTTCATTTGAACGCGCTCTTCCGTCATTACAAGACGTATTTTCTGTTTCTGTTATTTTTCTTTGTTGGGTGTTGCGAAAAATCAGTGAAACCGGTGGCGGTATTATTGACATCGAGCTACGAACAGACGAAGTAAAAAAAAAAGGATAGCATTCTGCGTCGGAATTGCGAAGAAGTAAAAGTTTGAGACGCTGAGCTTGGAAAGACTTAGTTTTTGATCTTCTGTGATGAAAATGACTCATGGGAAGAAAAGAAGAAAGACATAGGCAAGAGAAACTTTATTGTTAACAGTTACACTTTCGTCAGTATCAAACTCTAAGCATGTTCAAGTTTACCTTCATTAACAAAATAGTTGGTAAATTAGCCCGAACGTTATCCGCTGATGAAATACGTCGTCCACTGTGCGTAGCATTATACTTGTGAGATTCCCTTCTAAGATGTCTTCATGTTTAAATGCATATCGCATTCAAACACAGCTCTGAATATTGTAATCTCTTTTACAGTGTATTCTGCAAAATCCACACTGACATCTAATGAGCGATGTCGTGTTCTCCATTTATTACACGCTGTACCGAAAGTACGCTTGAGTATACCTACGTGCTAAAGCTAGCTGATAAGTAACTTTTTTATATTTCAGTTGCTTTCCGCCGTAGGGACTAACTAAATTTTCTATCATCCCAAATGCTTAACCGTCCACCATCACGAAAGTAAGTGGCACGCCATTGTTTTCTGTTAAAGATATTTGTTTCGTTGTAACCAAAGATTTTCCGTAAGCGCGAAAGGCTACCAAGATAAAGCGATAGTCACTTAGCACGAACAGGACTAGAGGCAAAAAATGTTTATAAGTGACGTATGTTCTGTGTTTCCTATTCTAAAAAAGTTTAATCAACACTCCGATGCAATGCGGGAATTTTGCATACTGTTCATATCGTTATTTTTCTCCATGTGGTGTTAGTATTATCACAATGTATTTTAAATTAATGCAGATATGTTTGCGTAATTGATGAATTACTCCATATAAAGCCCATTTTCCAATAGCTCCGCCACTGCACATCCGCTTGCAAGATCTCTGAAACCGGAACAGGCTGCGAGAGATTGTTACTGCGGCGACTGACGATCTCTACCGCTCGTTACCCTAACTTTCGAGCTTCGATCCCGCGTTAGCGTGAGCCGACGCGCGTTTCATCTGGACATAGTCAATTTTCGCAATGTACATCTGTCGTATCTTAGTACTTGCACTTATTGCGAATCTCAGTTCCACTAAAGGTTTGAAAGATATATTATTTGTGACAAATGCAACCCCTAAGGATAAGAAAATAGTTCGTTACATTAAAAAAATTTAAAGCTAAATTTATGAAAAATATTATTTCACTTCTCGGATACATATAAAGAAATATTTGTAAGGGGATAAAAGTTACTATGGAAACGTCCCCAGAAGAACGCAAAAGGCATGATTAACAAAAACTTTGGATTCCAGCTACCAGAATCGCTTTTTGGTCAGAAGTGTAAAGACCATTCTTATATGGCCTTAATTAGCGTGACAAGATTAGAAGGTTTTGCAATTTCTGAACAACATAATAATTCGATAAATAAAAACAAAACAAAAATCTCTGCAGGCCAGACAGCCTATGCGAGCGAAGCAGCGGGCGCTAAACTAGTCTGTCTTATTTCTGTGTCAGAGTGGATGCATACGGGGCGATTTAAAGTACACCGAGAACGTAGGATAAACGCAGGAACATCAGATGCCAAACTGAGATTCATTGGAAGAACGTTAGGGCATGTAGTCCATTCACGATGGAGGTAGCTTCATAAACCCTCGGTCGACAGAAACCTGACCATTGTTCATCAGTCTTGAACTGTTACCGAGGAAACATACGGGACCGCAGGACTGGCAGCTAGTTTCGCCATAGGTTAATTTAGTAAGCGTGAAAGTATCACGTAGATTCTCAGCCAATTCGAGTGGCATATGCCACAAGACAGGAGTCGTGCATCATGGGGAGCTTTACAGTAAAAATTCAGAGTATGTACGTTCCAAGAAGGGTTAGCTAATATAAGGGGCAGTCAGATCATAACGAGACAAATGAAAAAAAAATAACAAGCTATTTATTATTTCAAGAGTAATCGCCATAACTGTTAATACACTCCTGGAAATTGAAATAAGAACACCGTGAATTCATTGTCCCAGGAAGGGGAAACTTTATTGACACATTCCTGGGGTCAGATACATCACATGATCACACTGACAGAACCACAGGCACATAGACACAGGCAACAGAGCATGCACAATGTCGGCACTAGTACAGTGTATATCCACCTTTCGCAGCAATGCAGCCTGCTATTCTCCCATGGAGACGATCGTAGAGATGCTGGATGTAGTCCTGTGGAACGGCTTGCCATGCCATTTCCACCTGGCGCCTCAGTTGGACCAGCGTTCGTGCTGGACGTGCAGACCGCGTGAGACGACGCTTCATCCAGTCCCAAACATGCTCAATGGGGGACAGATCCGGAGATCTTGCTGGCCAGGGTAGTTGACTTACACCTTCTAGAGCACGTTGGGTGGCACGGGATACCCACAGACCGCCCACCAGAGCGTTGTTTCGCCATGTATCAGCATTATCCTTTATTTATGAGTACCCTTCACCACTATTTGTTATTTCCCCTCCTGTTTCACTCGTAAATAGAGCGAGGGGAAAACGAATGTCTGTACGCCTCCATTGTTGTTGTTGTTGTGGTCTTCAGTCCTGAGACTGGTAGATGCAGCTCTCCATGCTACTCTATCCTGTGCCAACTTCTTCATCTCCCAGTACCTACTGCAGCCTACATTCTTCTGAATCTGCTTAGTGTATTCAACTCTTGGTCTTCCTCTACGATTTGTACCCTCCATGCTGCCCTCCAGTACTAAATTGGTGATCCCTTGATGCCTCAGAACATGTCCTACCAACGGATCCCTTCTTCTAGTCAAGTTGTGCCACAAACTCCTCTGCTCTCCAATTCTAATTTCCGCCTCCATATGAACCCTAATATCTCGTATCTTACCTTCGTCGTCCTTACGCGCAATGTGTGTTGTCGGGAGCAGAATCGTTCGGCAGTTAGCTTCAAATTCCGCTCTTCTCCAAATTTTCTTAATAATGTTTGCCGAAAAGAACGGCGCCTTCCCTCCAGGTATTCGCATTTGAATTCCCGAAGCATCTCCGTGATACTTATGTTTTGGTCCAACCTACCGTTAACAAATTTAGCTGCACTTCAATACGACCTGGTAGGGATCCCAAACATCTCAAGCATTACTCAAGAATAGGTCGCAGCAGCGCCCTATATACGCTCTCCTTGCCTTCCTAACCACAGTTTTCACTTGCTCGTTCCACGTCATATCGCTTTGCATCGTTACTCCCAGCTGGAAATTTTGTTCAAGTCCTCTTTTATCTTCCTATAGTCACTCAACTTCCACACCTTACCGTACATCACGGAATCATCAGCAAACAACAGCAGACCGCTGCCCATCATGTCCGCGAAATCATATATGTATATAGAGAACATCAGCGGTCCTATCACTCTTCCCTGGGGCACTCATGACGGTACCCTTGTCCCTGATGAACACTCGCCGTCGAGGACAACATAATGGGTTCTATTGTTTAAGATGTCTTCGAGGATGGAAATCGAATCTAGGTCACGAAGTGGTAGATGAGCATTTTACGACTGATCCATGTGGCCTATCGGAAAAGCGCCCTTGCAGTAGAGTATCAGTTCCATTGAACAGCTCTGGCTGATATTTTAGTTGTGACCAATATATATATATATATATATATACGTATATATATATATATATACGTGTGTGTGTGTGTGTGTGTGTGTGTGTGTGTGTGTGTGGTGTCACTAACAGCGCACGTAACGCAGCGTTCACCGAAAAAAAATCTCAGTACACAGACGAATGCGCGGCGCGTTAGAAAGATACATTGCACCCGTGTGCTGTTCATTTGAACGCGCTCTTCCGTCATTACAAGACGTATTTTCTGTTTCTGTTATTTTTCTTTGTTGGGTGTTGCGAAAAATCAGTGAAACCGGTGGCGGTATTATTGACATCGAGCTACGAACAGACGAAGTAAAAAAAAAAGGATAGCATTCTGCGTCGGAATTGCGAAGAAGTAAAAGTTTGAGACGCTGAGCTTGGAAAGACTTAGTTTTTGATCTTCTGTGATGAAAATGACTCATGGGAAGAAAAGAAGAAAGACATAGGCAAGAGAAACTTTATTGTTAACAGTTACACTTTCGTCAGTATCAAACTCTAAGCATGTTCAAGTTTACCTTCATTAACAAAATAGTTGGTAAATTAGCCCGAACGTTATCCGCTGATGAAATACGTCGTCCACTGTGCGTAGCATTATACTTGTGAGATTCCCTTCTAAGATGTCTTCATGTTTAAATGCATATCGCATTCAAACACAGCTCTGAATATTGTAATCTCTTTTACAGTGTATTCTGCAAAATCCACACTGACATCTAATGAGCGATGTCGTGTTCTCCATTTATTACACGCTGTACCGAAAGTACGCTTGAGTATACCTACGTGCTAAAGCTAGCTGATAAGTAACTTTTTTATATTTCAGTTGCTTTCCGCCGTAGGGACTAACTAAATTTTCTATCATCCCAAATGCTTAACCGTCCACCATCACGAAAGTAAGTGGCACGCCATTGTTTTCTGTTAAAGATATTTGTTTCGTTGTAACCAAAGATTTTCCGTAAGCGCGAAAGGCTACCAAGATAAAGCGATAGTCACTTAGCACGAACAGGACTAGAGGCAAAAAATGTTTATAAGTGACGTATGTTCTGTGTTTCCTATTCTAAAAAAGTTTAATCAACACTCCGATGCAATGCGGGAATTTTGCATACTGTTCATATCGTTATTTTTCTCCATGTGGTGTTAGTATTATCACAATGTATTTTAAATTAATGCAGATATGTTTGCGTAATTGATGAATTACTCCATATAAAGCCCATTTTCCAATAGCTCCGCCACTGCACATCCGCTTGCAAGATCTCTGAAACCGGAACAGGCTGCGAGAGATTGTTACTGCGGCGACTGACGATCTCTACCGCTCGTTACCCTAACTTTCGAGCTTCGATCCCGCGTTAGCGTGAGCCGACGCGCGTTTCATCTGGACATAGTCAATTTTCGCAATGTACATCTGTCGTATCTTAGTACTTGCACTTATTGCGAATCTCAGTTCCACTAAAGGTTTGAAAGATATATTATTTGTGACAAATGCAACCCCTAAGGATAAGAAAATAGTTCGTTACATTAAAAAAATTTAAAGCTAAATTTATGAAAAATATTATTTCACTTCTCGGATACATATAAAGAAATATTTGTAAGGGGATAAAAGTTACTATGGAAACGTCCCCAGAAGAACGCAAAAGGCATGATTAACAAAAACTTTGGATTCCAGCTACCAGAATCGCTTTTTGGTCAGAAGTGTAAAGACCATTCTTATATGGCCTTAATTAGCGTGACAAGATTAGAAGGTTTTGCAATTTCTGAACAACATAATAATTCGATAAATAAAAACAAAACAAAAATCTCTGCAGGCCAGACAGCCTATGCGAGCGAAGCAGCGGGCGCTAAACTAGTCTGTCTTATTTCTGTGTCAGAGTGGATGCATACGGGGCGATTTAAAGTACACCGAGAACGTAGGATAAACGCAGGAACATCAGATGCCAAACTGAGATTCATTGGAAGAACGTTAGGGCATGTAGTCCATTCACGATGGAGGTAGCTTCATAAACCCTCGGTCGACAGAAACCTGACCATTGTTCATCAGTCTTGAACTGTTACCGAGGAAACATACGGGACCGCAGGACTGGCAGCTAGTTTCGCCATAGGTTAATTTAGTAAGCGTGAAAGTATCACGTAGATTCTCAGCCAATTCGAGTGGCATATGCCACAAGACAGGAGTCGTGCATCATGGGGAGCTTTACAGTAAAAATTCAGAGTATGTACGTTCCAAGAAGGGTTAGCTAATATAAGGGGCAGTCAGATCATAACGAGACAAATGAAAAAAAAATAACAAGCTATTTATTATTTCAAGAGTAATCGCCATAACTGTTAATACACTCCTGGAAATTGAAATAAGAACACCGTGAATTCATTGTCCCAGGAAGGGGAAACTTTATTGACACATTCCTGGGGTCAGATACATCACATGATCACACTGACAGAACCACAGGCACATAGACACAGGCAACAGAGCATGCACAATGTCGGCACTAGTACAGTGTATATCCACCTTTCGCAGCAATGCAGCCTGCTATTCTCCCATGGAGACGATCGTAGAGATGCTGGATGTAGTCCTGTGGAACGGCTTGCCATGCCATTTCCACCTGGCGCCTCAGTTGGACCAGCGTTCGTGCTGGACGTGCAGACCGCGTGAGACGACGCTTCATCCAGTCCCAAACATGCTCAATGGGGGACAGATCCGGAGATCTTGCTGGCCAGGGTAGTTGACTTACACCTTCTAGAGCACGTTGGGTGGCACGGGATACATGCGGACGTGCATTGTCCTGTTGGAACAGCAAGTTCCCTTGCCGGTCTAGGAATGGTAGAACGATGGGTTCGATGACGGTTTGGATGTACCGTGCACTAATCAGTGTCCCTTCGACGATCACCAGTGGTGTACGGCCAGTGTAGGAGATCGCTCCCCACACCATGATGCCGGGTGTTGGCCCTGTGTGCCTCGGTCGTATGCAGTCCTGATTGTGGCGCTCACCTGCACGGCGCCAAACACGCATACGACCATCATTGGCACCAAGGCAGAAGCGACTCTCATCGCTGAAGACGACACGTCTCCATTCGTCCCTCCATTCACGCCTGTCGCGACACCACTGGAGGCGGGCTGCACGATGTTGGGGCGTGAGCGGAAGACGGCCTAACGGTGTGCGGGACCGTAGCCCAGCTTCATGGAGACGGTTGCGAATGGTCCTCGCCGATACCCCAGGAGCAACAGTGTCCCTAATTTGCTGGGAAGTGGCGGTGCGGTCCCCTACGGCACTGCGTAGGATCCTACGGTCCCGGCGTGCATCCGTGCGTCGCTGCGGTCCGGTCCCAGGTCGACGGGCACGTGCACCTTCCGCCGACCACTGGCGACAACATCGATGTACTGTGGAGATCTCACGCCCCACGTGTTGAGCAATTCGGCGGTACGTCCACCCGGCCTCCCGCATGCCCACTATACGCCCTCGCTCAAAGTCCGTCAACTGCACATACGGTTCACGTCCACGCTATCGCGGCATGCTACCAGTGTTAAAGACTGCGATGGAGCTCCGTATGTCACGGCAAACTGGCTGACACTGACGGCGGCGGTGCACAAATGCTGCGCAGCTAGCGCCATTCGACGGCCAACACCGCGGTTCCTGGTGTGTCCGCTGTGCCGTGCGTTTGATCATTGCTTGTACAGCCCTCTCGCAGTGTCCGGAGCAAGTATGGTGGGTCTGACACACCGGTGTCAATGTGTTCTTTTTTCCATTTCCAGGAGTGTACATGTATCACACTATGAGACAAGACTGTCAATGCCTTCGTGTGGGTCAGCTGCCAACATTTTTCCAAGGTTGTTCCGAGTTCGCTGCAGAACTTTCTCTGGGAAGCCCTTACACATTCTCCTTATAAATCTAATATTTCTCGAAGCAATTTCAATATTTTGGGAGGCCTGTAGAAAGACACACGTTGCCGGCGATTTGCTTCAAAGAGGTGCGCGCCTGGGTACAATTATGGTTTCATAGGCAGCTGCAAACATTTTTCCATGAAGGCACTGACTGTCTTGTCACACAGATGGATGAATGTGCGAGAGGCGTCCAATAAGTAATGCAACACGTTATTTTTTTTTATCGGCCAGTTTCGGTTGAAAAAATGTAGAATTTGTTATGCGAGATCATGGAATATTCCCGCTTCGTCCCCTTGGACAGGCGGTGGCGCTGTACGTAGCCTGCAAAATGGCATCTGCAACGGAGGTGCGTTCCAAGCACAGAACTGTCATTGAGTTTCTTTTGGCGGAAAACCAGAGCATCGCAGATACTCATAGGCACTTGCAATATGTCTGCAGAGACCGGGCAGTAAACTTACCCTCCAGGATAGCCGAGAGCACTAACGCGCTGCTTCCTGGACTCGGGTGGCGCGCCGGCCCCGGATCGAATCCATCCGGCGGATTAACGACGAGGGCCGGTGTGCCGGCCAGCCTGGATGTGGTTTTTAGGCGGTTTTCCAAATCCTGCTATGTGAATACCGGGCTGGTCCCCACGTCCCGCCGCAGTTACAAGACTCGCAGACGTTTGAAACACGTTCACATAATTTCACGATTTACGCTAGACGCAGACAGCTGGGGTACACTACTTTCGTCCCGGGGGGTTATGGGGTGGCGGCAAGAAGGTCATCCGGCCACCCCTTAAAATTCACCATGCCAAATCCGAACTTAACCCTGCCAACCCTGCGCTCAATGCGGGATAAAGACAGTAGCAAAAGAAAGAAGAAGACCTGGCAGTAAACTTAAGCATGGTGAGTCGTCGGGCGAGGCGTCTGTCATCATCGTTAACAGTGTCACGCAAACCTGTTCCATCTCTCACGTGCCAGTCGTCCGCATGCAGCTTTGACTCCTGCAGTGTTGGAACTTGTAGACACTCTCATTCGAGGTGATCGACGAATCACAATCAAGCACCTTGCTTCTCAACTAGACTTCTCTGTTGGTAGCACTGACACACTCGTTCATCAGTTGGGTACTCAAAGATGTGTGCCCGCTGGGTTCCTGGGCGCCTAACAGAAAACCATAAAGAGAAACAAATGCCTATCTGTGCGAAATTGGTTGCGCTTTACGAGGCTGATCGTGACAATTTGTTGTCGAACATCGCCATACGCGATGGAACATGGGTTTATCACTTCGAAACGAAGGAAGGAAGACCGGATTTAACGTCCCGTCGGCATAGAGATCATTAGAGACGGAGCACAACCTCCAATGATGCCAGGGATGGGGAAGGAAATCGGCTGTGCACTTTCAAAGGAACAATCCCGGCATTTGCCTGGAGCGAAATGGGGAAATCATGGAAAACCTAGATCTGGATGCCCGGACGCGGGTTTGAACAGTCGTCCACCCGAAATCATGACCGAACCGGAAACAAAACGGCAGTCCATGGAAATGGCGTCACACCACCTTTCCTCCGGAGAAGGTGTTCAAAGCCGCATCCTCTGTCTGTAAAATCATAACAGCGGTCTTCTGATACTTTGAAGGAGTTACACTACTCGCCATTAAAATTGCTGCACCAAGAAGAAATGCAGATGATCAACGGGTGTTCATCGGACAAATACACTCCTGGAAATGGAAAAAAGAACACATTGACACCGGTGTGTCAGACCCACCATACTTGCTCCGGACACTGCGAGAGGGCTGTACAAGCAATGATCACACGCACGGCACAGCGGACACACCAGGAACCGCGGTGTTGGCCGTCGAATGGCGCTAGCTGCGCAGCATTTGTGCACCGCCGCCGTCAGTGTCAGCCAGTTTGCCGTGGCATACGGAGCTCCATCGCAGTCTTTAACACTGGTAGCATGCCGCGACAGCGTGGACGTGAACCGTATGTGCAGTTGACGGACTTTGAGCGAGGGCGTATAGTGGGCATGCGGGAGGCCGGGTGGACGTACCGCCGAATTGCTCAACACGTGGGGCGTGAGGTCTCCACAGTACATCGATGTTGTCGCCAGTGGTCGGCGGAAGGTGCACGTGTCCGTCGACCTGGGACCGGACCGCAGCGACGCACGGATGCACGCCGGGACCGTAGGATCCTACGCAGTGCCGTAGGGGACCGCACCGCCACTTCCCAGCAAATTAGGGACACTGTTGCTCCTGGGGTATCGGCGAGGACCATTCGCAACCGTCTCCATGAAGCTGGGCTACGGTCCCGCACACCGTTAGGCCGTCTTCCGCTCACGCCCCAACATCGTGCAGCCCGCCTCCAGTGGCGTCGCGACAGGCGTGAATGGAGGGACGAATGGAGACGTGTCGTCTTCAGCGATGAGAGTCGCTTCTGCCTTGGTGCCAATGATGGTCGTATGCGTGTTTGGCGCCGTGCAGGTGAGCGCCACAATCAGGACTGCATACGACCGAGGCACACAGGGCCAACACCCGGCATCATGGTGTGGGGAGCGATCTCCTACACTGGCCGTACACCACTGGTGATAGTCGAGGGGACACGGAATAGTGCACGGTACATCCAAACCGTCATCGAACCCATCGTTCTACCATTCCTAGACCGGCAAGGGAACTTGCTGTTCCAACAGGACAATGCACGTCCGCATGTATCCCGTACCATCCAACGTGCTCTAGTAGGTGTAAGTCAACTACCCTGGCCAGCAAGATCTCTGGATCTGTCCCCCATTGAGCATGTTTGGGACTGGATGAAGCGTCGTCTCACGCGGTCTGTACGTCCAGCACGAACGCTGGTCCAACTGAGGCGCCAGGTGGAAATGGCATGGCAAGCCGTTCCACAGGACTACATCCAGCATCTCTACGATCGTCTCCATGGGAGAATAGCAGGCTGCAATGCTGCGAAAGGTGGATATACACTGTACTAGTGCCGACATTGTGCATGCTCTGTTGCCTGTGTCTATGTGCCTGTGGTTCTGTCAGTGTGATCATGTGATGTATCTGACCCCAGGAATATGTCAATAAAGTTTCCCCTTCCTGGGACAATGAATTCACGGTGTTCTTATTTCAATTTCCAGGAGTGTATATTATACTATAACTGACATGTGATTATATTATCACGCAATTTGGGTGCGTAGATCCTGAGGAATCAGTACCCAGAACAACCACCTCTGGTCGTAATAGCGGCCTTGATACACCTGGGTATCGAGTCAAACAAAGCTTGGATGGCGTGTACAGATACAGCTGCCTATTCAACTTCAACACGCTACCACAGTTCATAAAGGGTAGTGGCTGGCGTATTGTGACGAACCAGTTGCTCGGCCACCATTGACCAGACGTTTTCAATTGGTGAGAGATCTGGAGAATGTTCTGGCCAGGGCAGCAGTCTAACATTTTCTGTATCCAGAAAGGCCCGTACGCGGTCATGCATTATCCTGCTGAAATGTAGGGTTTCGCAGGGATCGAATGAAGGGTAGAGCCACGGGTGGTAACACATCTGAAATGTAACGTCCACTGTTCAAAGTGCCGTCAGTGCGAACAAGAGGTGGCCGAGACGCATAACCAATGGCACCCCATACCATCCCGCCGGGTGACACGCCAGTATGGCGATGACGAATACACGCTTCCAATGTGCGTTCACCGCGATGTCGCAAACACGGATGCGACCATCATGATGCTGTAAACAGAACCTAGATTCATCCGAAAAAATGACGTCTTGCCATTCGTGCACCCACGTTCGTCATTGAGTACACCATCGCAGGCGCTCCTGTCTGCGATGTAGCGTCAAGGGTAACCGCAGCCATGGTCTCCGAGCTGATAAACCGTGTTGCTGCAAACGTCGTCGAACTGTTAAGTGCAGATACTTGTTGTCTTGCAATCGTCCCCATCTGTTGACTCAGGGATCGAGAGGTGGCTCCACGATCCGTTAGAGCCATGCGGATAAGATGCCTGTCATCTCGCCTGCTAGTGATACGAGGGCGTTGGGATCCAGCACGGCGTTCCGTATTACCCTCTTGAACCCACCGATTCCATATTCTGCTAACAGTCATTGGATCTCGACAAACGCGAGCGGCAATGTCGCGATACGATAAACCGCAATCGCGATAGGCTACAATCCGAACTTTATCAAAGTCGGAAACGTGATGGTACGCATTTCTCCTCCTTACACAAGGCATCACAACAACGTTTCACCAGGCAACGTCGGTCAACTGCTGTTTGTGTATGAGAAATCGATTGGAAACTTTCCTGATGTCAGCACGTTGTAGGTGTCGCCACCGGCGCCAACCTTGTGTGAATGCTTTGAAAAGCTGATCATTTGCATATCACAGCATCTTCTTCCTGTCGGTTTAATTTCGCGTCTGTAGCACGTCATCTTCGTGGTGTAGCAATTTTAATAGCCAATAGTGTATTCTGTTCGATGTTCTCCCCATGGCGTAACGATCAATCTGAAGTGTATTGTGTTTCCCCCCAGGAAATTGAAGAAATGATTTCAGCGTGCTCATCGCCACAAAAATGAAAACTAACTTCTCCTTCTCCATGAAAATTCGTATTGAACGGAGACTATGTTGAAAAAGAGTGGGGAATAATATGGTATACTGGGATCCTGAAAGAAAAAGGAACATGTTGCATTAATTGCTCAACGCGGCCCATATGTACAGCTATAATCATAATTTTGAAATAGTTCATCTGTCTCGTTTTCATTTGATTGCCCCTTATACGTAACTTCTTGCTTCGTATATCTCACAAAAAGTGCACAGAGTAAACATTAGAGACATTCGCATGGAGACATACCACCAGTCGTCTTCCCGCGCCACACTCGCGGCCTGAACAGGAAATGGGGCGAGTGACAGTTGTACCGGAAGTACCCACCGCCAATCACCACAATTTTGGTTTCGAGGTATAAGTTTACACGCATTTTTTCCTTATTGTTCTTGCGGGTTATTGACTGCGGAGGCAATAGAAACCTTCTACTGTCAGGCGGTTATCAGCACTTTCTTAACAGCGTTTCGCGAAAAGACCTTCCTCTTCCCTCCTAGGCCTCTAGCCTGTTCTCGCGTAGCATTCGCAGTGTCGGAAGTTCCATGCGGCTTTTCGCGATTGATGTTGTAGTATACTGAGAAGTTGCAGCATTAGAAAATTGCAGCGAAATGCAGGAAGATATGAAGGGGATAGGCTCTTGGTGCAGGGAGTGGCAACTGACCCTTAACATAGACAAATTTAATGTATTGCGAATACATAGAAAGAAGGCTCCTTTATTGTATGATTATATGATAGCGGTACAAACACTGGTGGCAGTTACTTCTGTAAAATATCTGGGAGTATGCGAACGGAACGATTTGAAGTAGAATGATCATATAAAATTAATTGTGGTAAGGCACGTCCCAGGTTGAGATTCATTGGGAGAGTCCTTAGAAAATGTAGTCCATCAACAAAGGAGGTGGCTTACAAAACACTCTTTCGACGTATACTTGAGTACTGCTCATCAGTGTGGGATCCGTACCAGGGTTGACAGAGGAGACAGAGAAGATCCAAAGTAGAGCGGCGCGTTTCGTCACAGGGTTATATGGTAAGCGTGATAGCGTTACGGAGATGTTTAGCAAACTCAAGTGGCAGTCTCTGCAAGAGAGACGCTCTGCATCGCTTTGTATCTTGCTGTCCAGGTTTCGAGAGGGTGGGTGCCGGCCGTAGTGGCCGTGCGGTTCTAGGCGCTACAGTCTGGAGCCGAGCGACCACTACAGTAGCAGGTTCGAATCCTGCCTCTGGCATGGATGTGTGTGATGTCCTTAGGTTAGTTAGGTTTAATTAGTTCTAAGTTCTAGGCGACTGATGACCTCAGAAGTTAGGTCGCATAGTGCTCAGAGCCATTTGAACCATTTTTTTTTCGAGAGGGTGCGTTTCTAGATGAGGTATCGAATATATTGCTTCCCCCTACTTATGCCTCCCGAGGAGATCACGAATGTAAAATTAGAGAGATTCGAGAGCGCACGGAGGCTTTCCGGCAGTCGTTCTTCCCGCGAACCATACGCGACTGGAACAGGAAAGGGAGGTAATGACAGTGGCACGTAAACTGCCCTCCGCCACACACCGTTGGGTGGCTTGCGGAGTATAAATGTAGATGGAGATGGAGACACCATCTCACCGATCGGACCGTAACAAATCAAGCAGCACGCTTCTAAATTGCTACGATGCCTTTATACTAACCGGCCAAGTGCGAATCACAAACACTCCAGCACTACTGAGGAATGTATCGCGCAAACGTTATGTGTTCAGTCTCCTTTAGAGGTTCAGTAGCTTCATCAACAATTTATAGAAGAATGGAGAAGACAGTTCAGGATCTATTAGCTGATGATCAGCTTAGCTTTAGGGAAAGTAAAGGCGCCAGGCTCATTCCCCCACCTCGGAATGACTTAACCTCAACAAATCTCGACTCGCTTCATGATAAACTCCTGCATCTGTCCGTTAAATAAAAAATAAGAGAAATAATAATGAAGTGCAGCGCTTAATGCAAATTTCTTGTTTCGGTGCTTACTACAAAGAAGTATAGTAATTTTTTTCTGTGCATTTTTAGCGCGGCACCTATGATGTCGACTCGTCCCTACCAATTTTACAGTCGCTATAGATCATTTAGCCTACAGGGATGGTACAAGGGAAGTAGAATGTTATTTTTATATTGCAGCTTTCCTCAGTAGGTGACAGAATATGATTTCTTCCAGTACTGCATCCAGTACTTGGCAAAGACGGTCTGCCTTATTTCTGCGGATTAAGAATTGTAACTACATCTGGGAGGATTCTCTCTGCCCAAGTGACTGTGCAAAATATTGTTCTTGTCGTTATTGCACTGGCGTTATTGACCAGAACTGGAAAAGTTTTCGGAAAGTACTCCCTTCCCTGTTAGGACGCAGAAACTATTTGGAGGTATGATCGTTTCTTATCGTGGAGGGCTGTGTGACAACCGGATGCCCACACAAGACCCCGAGCGAGCTTATCGCTGGACCCAGGGAGAGTGTTTACCCGACCTATGAGCCCCATTTGCGTAATGCCTCTCGAGATGTAAATGACGACGCCGCTTCCGAGTAAGGATCACCGTGAGTCTGTCGCACTAAGAGCCAAGGAGAGAAACTCTCAGGACAAAAATTCTACATGTGAAGAAATCCAAAACAGAAACATCACCCAGTTTGAAGGTTTTCACTAGCCGCTGTTGTACTGCAGAAGCGCTTGACAAGAACGTAGCCACTGTACCTGATTGCTGACGGCGGTGGTCACGAGAATGCACGGTCACAAGACTTGGCTCGGGACGGCCGTGTGGCATACCGAAAGGGAAGACCATCGTGTTCGGAGTGTCGCTCTGGCGCATCGTACTGCATCTGCAGCAACAGTTGGCACCACAGTGACACAACGAACTGTTACTTCACAGTGGCAAAAAGAACGGTTACTTCAAAAACAGCTCCGAGCAAGACACTCTGTAACCTCCTGGCAGATTAAAACTGTGTGCCGGACCGAGACTCGAACTCGGGACTGCCTTTCGCGGGCAAGTGCAAGGTTCGCAGGAGATCTTCTGTGAAGTTTGGAAGGTAGGAGACGAGGTACTGGCGGAATTAAAGCTGTGAGGACGGAGCGTGAGTCGTGCTTGTGTAGCTCCGTCGGTAGAGCACTTGCCCGCGAAAGGCAAAGGTCCCGAGTTCGAGTCTCGGATCGGCACAAAGTTTTAATTTGCCAGGAAGTTTCATATCAGCGCACACTCCACTGTAGATTGAAAATTTCATTCTAAGACACTCTGTGCCGTGCATCCCACTGACACCAAACCACTTCCATTTGCGACTTCAGTAGTGTCAAGTGAGAGGGCAGGGTGGAGGTCTATTGTGATTTCTGATGAAAGCTGGTCCTGCATCGGTGTAGTGATGGGCGTGTGTTGGTTAGAAGCAGACCAGTTGAGGACCTGCAACCAACCTGTCTCCGTGCTAGACACACTGGACCTGGAATCTACATCTACATCCATACTCCGCAAGCCACCTGACGGTGTGTGGCGGAGGGTACTTTGAGTTTCTCTATCGGTTCTCCCTTCTATTGTTCGTGGAAAGAAAGATTGCCGGTATGCCTCTGGGTGGGCTCTAATCCCTCTGATTTTATCCTCGTGGTCTCTTCGCGAGATATACGTAGGAGGGAGCAATATACTGCTTGACTCCTCGGTGAAGGTATGTTCCCGAAACTTCAACAAAAGACCTACCGAGCTACTGAGCGTCTCTCTTGCAGAGTCTTCCACTGGAGTTTATCTATCATATCCGTAATGCTTTCGCGATTACTAAGTGATCCGGTCAGCGGACCTTCTCTATCTTTTCTATCAACCCTATCTGGTACGGATCCCACACCGGTGAGCAGTATTCAAGAAGTGCGCGGACAAGTGTACTGCAACCTACTTCGTTTTCGGATTGCATTTCCGTAGGATTCTTCCAATGAATCTCAGTATGGCATCTGCTTTACCGACGATTAATTTTATATGGTCATTCCATTTTAAATCACTCCTAATGCCTACTCCCAGATAATTTATGAAATTAACTGCTTCCATTTGCTGACCTGCTATACTATAGCTAAATGATAAAGGATCTTTCTTTCTATGTATTCGCAGCACATTACACTTGTCTACACTGAGATTCAATGGCCATTCCCTGCACCATGCGTCAATTCGTTGTAGAACCTCCTGCATTTCAGTACAATTTTCCATTGTTACAACCTCTCGATATACTACAGCATCATCCACAAAAAGCCTCAGTGAACTTCCGATGTTATCCACGAGGTCATTTATGTATATTGTGAATAGCAACGGTCCTACGACACTCCCCTGCGGCACAACTGAAATCACTCTTACTTCGGAAGACTTCTCTCCATTGAGAGTAACATGCTGCGTTCTTTTACCCAGGAACTCTTCAGTCAAATTATGGTCTGCGGTGCGATTTCGTACGATAGCGGGAGCAGTCTCGCGGTTGTCCCACGCACTCTGACTGCAAATCTGTACGTCAGTGTGGTGATTCCACCTGTTGTGCTGCCATTCATGAACAGCATACCAGGGTGTGTTTTGCAAATGATAGCCGGCCGCTGTGACCGAGCGGTTCTAGGCGTTTCAGTGCGGAACCGCGCTGCTGCTGCGGCCGCAGGTTCGAATCCCGCCTTGGGCGTGGATGTGTGTGATGTCCTTAGGTTAGTTCGGTTTAAGTAGTTCTAAGTCTAGGGGACTGATGAGCTCACATGTTAAGTCCCATAGTGCTTAGAGCCATTTGAAACAATAGGATAACGCTCGCCCGTATAGCGCTGTTGTAATACACATACGGTACAGAGTGTCGAAATGTTGCCTTGGCCTGCTCTGTCATCATATCTGTCTCCAATCGAACACATATGCGACATCATCGGACGACAACTCCATAGTCATCTTCAAACAGCAGCAGCCGTCGGTGTAGTGACCAACGAAGAGCAACACGCACGGAACTGCACCACACAAACTGGCATCCGGCATCTGTACTTCACAATGCATGCATGCTTGCAGTTAATTTTCTGGTTGTTACACAGGTTATATGCACCAGCATTTCATATTTGTAATGGATTATCTCGCTCTTACATTAACCTGTGATCCTGTAATGCTAACCACTTACCTACGTTACCTTAGACAAATGTATTTCTGAAATTTCATTACTCTGCTTTAATTATTTTTTGATGCTGCAATTTTCTTCCGTTATTATATTTGGATTGCTAGAACTGTAGGCACATTTTCTGTTGAAAATTCCGACTGACAATAAGAAAAGGAATTGATTGACTGTGGCTCAATTTCTCATGCGTTCTGTAGCACTCCTACTTGTCTTTCTACTTATACGCTTGTAAGATAATTTGGATCCAGATCGATCATTTCGTGGGGCACTGCCTTATGTCACCATAGCTGCATTGACCAGTTCTTCCTTTTACGCACACTAAAAACATCACATTTGCAAGAGTAATGGAAAGGGGGCATCAAGGTCAGTGACTAAAAGCATCGTGGTGCGGTCTCAATTCGAGTCACGTACTGATCACGAAATTTCTGAACCATAATACACTCCTGGAAATTGAAATAAGAACACCGTGAATTCATTGTCCCAGGAAGGGGAAACTTTATTGACACATTCCTGGGGTCAGATACATCACATGATCACACTGACAGAACCACAGGCACATAGACACAGGCAACAGAGCATGCACAATGTCGGCACTAGTACAGTGTATATCCACCTTTCGCAGCAATGCAGGCTGCTATTCTCCCATGGAGACGATCGTAGAGATGCTGGATGTAGTCCTGTGGAACGGCTTGCCATGCCATTTCCACCTGGCGCCTCAGTTGGACCAGCGTTCGTGCTGGACGTGCAGACCGCGTGAGACGACGCTTCATCCAGTCCCAAACATGCTCAATGGGGGACAGATCCGGAGATCTTGCTGGCCAGGGTAGTTGACTTACACCTTCTAGAGCACGTTGGGTGGCACGGGATACATGCGGACGTGCATTGTCCTGTTGGAACAGCAAGTTCCCTTGCCGGTCTAGGAATGGTAGAACGATGGGTTCGATGACGGTTTGGATGTACCGTGCACTATTCAGTGTCCCCTCGACGATCACCAGTGGTGTACGGCCAGTGTAGGAGATCGCTCCCCACACCATGATGCCGGGTGTTGGCCCTGTGTGCCTCGGTCGTATGCAGTCCTGATTGTGGCGCTCACCTGCACGGCGCCAAACACGCATACGACCATCATTGGCACCAAGGCAGAAGCGACTCTCATCGTTGAAGACGACACGTCTCCATTCGTCCCTCCACTCACGCCTGTCGCGACACCACTGGAGGCGGGCTGCACGATGTTGGGGCGTGAGCGGAAGACGGCCTAACGGTGTGCGGGACCGTAGCCCAGCTTCATGGAGACGGTTGCGAATGGTCCTCGCCGATACCCCAGGAGCAACAGTGTCCCTAATTTGTTGGGAAGTGGCGGTGCGGTCCCCTACGGCACTGCGTAGGATCCTACGGTCTTGGCGTGCATCCGTGCGTCGCTCCGGTCCGGTCCCAGGTCGACGGGCACGTGCACCTTCCGCCGACCACTGGCGACAACATCAATGTACTGTGGAGACCTCACGCCCCACGTGTTGAGCAATTCGGCGGTACGTCCACCCGGCCTTCCGCATGCCCACTATACGCCCTCGCTCAAAGTCCGTCAACTGCACATACGGTTCACGTCCACGCTGTCGCGGCATGCTACCAGTGTTAAAGACTGCGATGGAGCTCCGTATGCCACGGCAAACTGGCTGACACTGACGGCGGCGGTGCACAAATGCTGCGCAGCTAGCGCCATTCGACGGCCAACACCGCGGTTCCTGGTGTCCGCTGTGCCGTGCGTGTGATCATTACTTGTACAGCCCTCTCGCAGTGCCCGGAGCAAGTATGGTGGGTCTGACACACCGGTGTCAATGTGTTCTTTTTTCCATTTCCAGGAGTGTAAATATATGTTATTCGCTAAAGGAGTAATTTATTTGTTGTTCCCAGAATCGTATCGGTAGGTAGTAATCCCCCGCTCCCAATTCCTTAACACGTTCAGCCGGCGCTGTGAATTTCTTTTGTCGCTGTGGGGCGGTGCGAGTATCAGCGCCTTTCTTCATCTGGCGTAGCAGCTTTTCCTGTTTCTTGCCGTGGGCAGCGGTCGTCTTAAAACTCCCTATGTTACTAGTTTAATACATTGACGTGCTATTTTTAAAACTACGAGAGATCACATACAACAATTTTACATTAAACTAATCAAAACTTATGTGAAATCTCATTTCTTTAAGAAGCTCCCTCGTTGAAGGGTCATGCAACGTATATTCAAAGCCCATCGTTGCGCCTACGTGATAGGCAATACATCACGCGTTGTTGTATCATTGGTTGCGCAATTGGTAGAGTCGAGCGTGAACCACTGGCGTACACAACATCCCATGCGAAGATCTAGCGTGAGCCGTCACTGTTTCACTATACTCCATGGGAAAAATCTAGCATGAACCACCGGTGGTACACGCCACCATATGGGAAGATCTGGCTTGAGCCACTGGTGGTACATGCTACACCATGGGAAGATGTAGTGTGAGCCACCAGTGGTTCACACCATCCCATGGGAAGATCTAGTGTGCACCACTGGTGTTACATTCTGCCCCATGGGAAGATATAGCGTGAGCCACCAGTGGTTCATGCTGTCCTGTTGGAAGATCTACTGTCAGCCACCGATGGTTCACGCTGCCCCATGGGAAGCTCTAGCATGAGCCACTGGTGGTTCACGCCGCCCCATGGGAAGATCTAGCGTGAGCCACTGGTGGTACATGCTACACCATGGGAAGATGTAGTGTGAGCCACCAGTGGTTCACACCATCCCATGGGAAGATCTAGTGTGCACCACTGGTGTTACATTCTGCCCCATGGGAAGATATAGTGTGAGCCACCAGTGGTTCATGCTGTCCTGTTGGAAGATCTAGTGTCAGCCACCGATGGTTCACGCTGCCCCATGGGAAGCTCTAGCATGAGCCACCAGTGGTTCACGCTGCCCCATGGGAAGATCTAGTGTGAGCCACCGGTGGTACATTCTGCCCCATGGGAAGATATAGTGTGAGCCACCATGCTGTCCTATTGGAAGATCTAGCGTCAGCCACCGATGGTTCACGCTGCGCCATGGGAAGCTCTAGCATGAGCCACTGGTGGTTCACGCCGCCCCATGGGAAGATCTAGCGTGAGCCACTGGTGGTACATGCTGGCCCATGGGAAGATCTAGTGTGAGCCATCAGTGGTTCACACCATCCCATGGGTAGGTCTAGCGTGAGTCACCAGTGGTACATGCCGCCCCATGGGAAGATCTAGTGTGAGTCACCAGTGGCTCGTTCTGTCCCATGGGAAGATCTAGTGTGAGCCACCACTGGTTCACGCCGCCCAATGATTTAGCGTGAGGCACCGGCGGTATACGCTGGCGTGAACGTGTTAAAGAATCGAACTCTCATGTTTATGTTGTCAAATCTCCTGAACTCTGTGTCGCACAGTGATATAATTTTGCAGTTACATTCAGGGGTATAATAGACACTTTCTGCAAAATGAGTTGTGAATGAAGTTAGTAGTAAAGAAGTAATAAATTAAAACGTCATACCTGTTGCTGATGTTTTAGTGCATGAACGGCAAAAATATTGTAAGCGATCAATTTTTTCTCGTTCACTATTTTGTATGAGTGAAAGCTAGAAAAAGGTTTCGAAAAGGTGTGAATCTACGGGTAAAGTTTGTTAGAAATCGCTAAGTGCTCTCATTCTCAAATACTGCATGAGTATAATCCGGGCAATTTGCACTACGCTGCCTCACGACATGTACGGAGTTCGCTAAATGTAATACCCATCTTACTGTGTTAAACCATTAACGAAAAATTGTACAATGAGTGGATTATGACACCTTTTTAAACTTTTAATTTCGATAAATAATTACGTATATGAAATATTGAAAAGCAAATTTTTGCTGCTCCTTGAAGCCATTAGATAGGCAACCCTCACTGGTTACTGTTTAGTGATACAGATGGCTGTATTGAGTACAGTTAGTTGATTTGCAGAGAGACCGGATGGTATTGCGAAGAATCGCTCTCCACGTTGAACGTGAAATGTTACTTTTGGGGGCGTCAGTCTGGGAAATCTGCACATGCGCCTCGTTCTGGTTTCTGAGCACTGCATGTACACTCCTGGAAATTGAAATAAGAACACTAGGCACTCATATTTTCGTGTTTTCCACGCTGGTCTCGTTGTAAAATCATGGCTCAATCGTCGAAAATCTAGGTGGTGATGATTCCAAGCTCGGATGCAAAGAAGTCTAGGTTTTATTTTGCTAAAATTCAAAAGTTTTATATATGTGTTTCACAAACCATTCTTGAAGATTAAACCTTTGAAAGTTAGCACAATGGTGATGTAAAAAATAATCAGCACTCCGAATTTAAGTTACACTTCCTTTTTTATTGCTTTTGTTGCAGTATCACGTAACAAAAAATGGTTCAAATGGCTCTGAGCACTATGGGACTCAACTGCTATGGTCATAAGTCCCCTAGAACTTAGAACTACTTAAACCTAACTAACCTAAGGACATCACACACATCCATGCCCGAGGCAGGATTCGAACCTGCGACCGTAGCGGTCGTGCGGTTCCAGACTGTAGCGCATTTAACCGCTCGGCCACTCCGGCCGGCTTATCACGTAACACACAAAAAATCACTTCACAATACAAAACATACTTGAAAACATCTTCGTCACTGTTAAAGTTCACATTTTATAACCTGAATACAATACGCGTCTTTCCAACATGACGTCCAAGACTTGACTTTCTCAAGGTCCGACTCTCTAACAAAAAACTAATCGCTTACGCGCCCAACATTCAGAGTTACAAATACGTCAAAGATCGTAGTGACAAAAGAAAGAATATACATAAGAATAATACCACTGCAATACAAACATATCGATGTATCAAAGTACCTCTGCATTAATGAAATCAAATGTGAATGTTGTCTCAGAAATATGTTAACTACTTTACAGAAATACAGTAGAATATTGCTGGTATCGAGAGGTTGGGTTGAGGTGCCGTAACGGTTACGTAATTCAAGTACCATTACAAGGTCCAGAGTATCTAGCACATGTTGTTTGCAGGGCCTTAACTCACCTCCCTCTAACCAACGCACGGCCATTACTGGCACCGAGGCATCAACAGCTTTCATCAGAAAACACAACAGATTTTCTCCCTGCCATCCAATGAGCTCTCGCTTGACACCACTGAAACCGCAAATGGCGGCGAGTCGGTGTAAGTGGCATGCACACTACAGGGCACCTGGCTCGGTGCTGTCCTTCAAGTAACCGATTTGTAACAGATCGATATGTCACTGTGATGTCAGCTGCTGATCAAACTGCTGATGCAGTTGCAGTAAGATGCGCCAAAGCCATACGCCGAACACGAGGGTCTTCCCTCTCGATAGTGCCCCGTAGCAGTCCAGAGCCCGGTCTTCTTGAGACCGTACATTCTCGTGACCACCGCTAACAGCAGTGATGTACAGTGGCCGAATTCCTGGCAAATTGTAAGAGACGTCGTCTTTCAGATGTGGAAATATGCTGTTTATGTGACGCAGCTCTTTCTTGTTGTTGTCATTTGTGACGCCCGTTGGGATTCGTTACGTCACATACAAAAAAATTATTACATATGTATTTTATATATTTTTATTTTTAATTTATCAGCACGATTCTTTCTCTCAGGGATATTGTCTTCTCTTATCACTTTTACTTACGTGCATAAGTAAATATGAAACGGGTTCTTGAAGGGCCTCAGTTACTCATGTACCAACTTTAGATTTTGAACGTGATGACTAAAATATAGTTGCCGTTAACTGAATTGAATGTAATTTTGTTAATTTCTATTTATTGATTACAAAGCAAGGCTTGAGAGAATTTCGATTGTTGCCGTGGAGCGCCCAAGATAAAACTTAGTGAACTCATGGAATCTGTATAGTTTAAAAACATGAACTTCAACGTAAATTAATTATCTGTTGAAATTTAAAAAGGTTCTTATAACAAAATCTCTCGCATTTACAGTTACTGTTAACACTGAAAAATAAATTAATACTACGGCGCGTAATGGCCGACCAGAGGCTGCATTGGAAGATGAGCTTCTCGCAGCGCAAATTACTGAAAAAATGCTTATTAAAAATAGCCACTGCGAGCATTTGAGATGACAACTATTACAAAGAAATTCATTTTTTAATAATAATAACAAGTTTATTTAAGCATAAATACGAATAATTTAGATAAAATATGTGTAGCCGCTCAATGGCTGCCTTCCAAATAGCGAAACAAAACAGTGTGTGTCCCGCAAAATACGTTCTTCCTCCTCGGCCGTACAATCGCGTTTCTTTCGATCCTTTTTTATTTTCATAGACATTAAATAAAGATGCTATCGCTGCATATCAGTTGTTTCAAGAACATTAACTATATCTTTTACACTAATTATATTCATAAAGTACGTAAACTACGATTTACAACCGCTAAAAATGTCAATATTTATGTGACGTACCGTCACTCATTTTTTCCCGTCAGTGTATATACATATGGGAACCTTCATTTGAAAATTACATATTTTTCTACTGTATCATCTTTGTGTATAACATACAAGCCGATGCAGCAGTCGAAATTCCTGAAAAGTATCTGATACGACATTGATTTCTAGTCGTCGGTTGGTCAAAGCGCCTTCCTTTGCATTCTCGACGGGCCGCTTCGTCAGGCCACAGAGCTCACCTGACTGAACGGTGTCACGCCATCGCTGGTTATGAATTATCGAAAACGTCTGGAAAGTAATGAGAAGACGGCGAGAGAGTACGTGTAGAAGATGTTCCTACGCCCTCCATGCAGGCGAAACACAAGTATTCTGGTTCGTCACGGCTTAACCTCATCATGGGAGTCATTTTCTGGGAAACAACGACCTCAAAGGCAACATTGTTGCACGATAATCCATTACTATTGTGCTCGTAGGTTTCAATTCCTTGATCGTCGGCCGTAGAAGTGTATACGGTATCTACACTTCTGGCCATTAAAATTGCTACACCACGAAGATGACGTGCTACAGACGCGAATTTTAACCGACAGGAAGAAGTTGCTGTGATGTGCAAATGGTTAGCTTTTCAGAGAATTCACACAAGGTTGGCGCCGGTGGCGAAACATACAACGTGCTAACATGAGGAAAGTTTCTAACCGATTTCTCATACACAAACAGCAGTTGACCCGCGTTGCCTGGTGAAACGTTGTTGTGATGCATCGTGTAAGGAGGAGAAATGCGTGCCATCATGTTTCCGACTTTGATAAAGGTCGGATTGCAGCCTATCGCGATTGCGGTTTATCGTATCGCGATATTGCTGCACGCGTTGGTGGAGATCGAATGCCTGTTAGCAGAATATGGAATCGGTGGGTTCAGGAGGGTAATACGGAACGCCGTGCTAGATCCCAACGGCCTCGTACCACTAGCAGTCGAGATGACAGGCATCATATCCGCATGGCTGTAGCGGATCATGCAGCCACGTCTCGATCCCTGAGTCAGCAGATGGGGACGTTTGCAAGACAACAACCATCTGCACGAACAGTTCGACGACGTTTGCAGCAGCATTCACTATCAGCTCGCAGACCATGGCTGCGGTTACCGTTGACGCTGTATCACAGACAGGAGCGCCTGCGATGGTGTACTGAACGACGAACCTGGGTGCTCGTGATGGTATGGGGTGCCATTTGTTACACGTCTCGGTCACCTCTTGTTCGCATTGACGGCACTTTGAACAGTGGACGTTACATTTCAAATGTGTTACGACCCGTGGCTCTATCCTTCATTCGATCCCTGCGAAAGCCTACATTTCAACAGGATAATGCACGACCGCGTGTTGCAGGTCCTGTACGGGGCTTTCTGGATACAGGAAATGTTCGACTGCTGCCCTGGCCGCCACATTCTCCAGATCTCTCACCGACTAAAAACGTCTGGTCAATGGTGGCCGAGCAACTGGCTCGTCACAATACGCCAGCCACTACTCTTGATTAACTGTGGTATCGTGTTGAAGCTGCATGGGCAGCTGCACCTATACACACCATCCACGCTCTGTTTGTCTCAATGCCCAGGCGTATCAAGGCCGTTATTACGGCCAGAGGTGGTTGTTCTGGGTACCGATTTCTCAGGATCTATGCACCCAAATTGCGTTAAAATGTAATCTCATGTCAGTTCTAGTATAATATATTTGTCCAATGAATACCCGTTTATCATCAGGATATCTTCTCGGTGTAGCAATTTTAATGGCCAGTAGTGTATTAGTCTTGATCCTGCCCAAACAAATTTTGTCCAGATGAAAAATAAAAAATGTATGAAGAAAATACAGTTAAGCTACCAGGGGATATTAAAACGAAAATGATTGACTTTCCCGTTATTCGTTACCAAGATTTAAACAGATGTACGTATTCTTTAAGTAGCACCTTTAATTTTTGTCCGGAGCGTCATAAAGACCTGTTCAAAAACACATCGCAATGTGTCATCCAGATAAACACGACGATATTAAAAACGCAACGCAAAACCGATTTTAACTTCCCTGTCTTAGCACTCAATCTAAGCACCCGGGATAACGTAACTCATCCACTTGCTGGAGTTTATGGTAAACAGGTGGAAACACAAGGAAAATGCTAACGTACATTCTCCATTGATGAGTAGCATTTCTATCTTCTCCTTGGTGTGCATTGTACTCACCCATATCTTCAACTGAGTACGGTTATTAAATTATTGGTGTTCATTTTCGTTGTGTTTCCTTTTGTTTACTGTCAACTCCAGCCAGCTGACGAGTTACATTACCCTGGGTACCTGCTCTAGTACAGGAAGGTCAAAGTCAGTTTTGTGTTGCGATTTTAATGTCATATTTATGTGATACGTTTGTGACCAGGACTTGGGGAAACGACTTGGATTACCGAAACAAAAAATTTATGATGCTATTAAAACAGACGTGCTGCTGTTCATAGCGACGCAGCGAACGAAGTTACAACTAAGGCAATCGTACTGGTTAATGTCCCCCTGGTAGCTAAACAACATTTGAGTGATGCATTTTTTATTTTGCTTCTGGACAAAAATAAATATCTGATGAAAGAGGAACACCGATGTCAGCCACATGAAGACAAAAAGGCAGTGAAATAATTCAGTGCCTACAAGTGAAACTCGAACGAGGGTTTCTCGCCGTACACGAGTGATTGTCTTCACCGCCTCATCAATCCAAGCACGCTTCACGGCCGACGTTTCCGAAAGACCACACACACACACACACACACACACACACACACACACACTGAAGAGCCAAATAAACTAGTAGTACTGCCTAATATCGTGTAGGGCCCCCGCGAGCACGCAGAAGTGACGCAACACGACGTGTCATAGACTTGACTAATGTCTGAAGTAGTGTTGGAGGGAATTGACACCATGAATCCTGTAGGGCTGTCCATAAATCTGTAAGAGTACAAGGGGGTGGAGATCTCTTCTGAACAGCACATTGCAAGGCATCCCAGATATGTCCAATAATGTTTATATCATGGGAGTTTGGTGGCCAGCGGAAGTATTTAAAATCAGAAGAGTGTTCCTGGAGCCAGTCTGTAGCTATTCTGGACGTGTGGGGTGTCACATTGTCCTGCTGGAATTGCCCAAGTCCGTCGGAATGCACAATGGACATGAATGGATGTAGCTGACCGGACAGGATGCTTACGTACGTGTCACCTCTCAGAGTAGTATCTAGATGCACCAGGGGTCCCATATCACTTGAAATCTGAAGCAATTTGCGGAAGCGTTGCACTTCGGTCAGGTTGAATGATTCTCTTGAATCCTCGTTGGTTCCGTTCTTGCAGAATCTTTTTCGGCCACAGTGATGTCGGAGATTTGATGTTTTGCTGGATTTCTGATACTCACGGTACAATCTGAAATGGTCGTACGGTAAAATCACCACTTCATCGCTACCTCGGAGATGTTGCGTCCCATTGTTCATGCGCCGACTATAACACCACGCTCGAACTCATATAAATCTTGAGAACCTGCCATTATTGTATCTAACAACTGCGCCAGACGCTTGTTGTCTTGTACAGGCGTTGCTGACCCCAGCGCCATATTCTACCTGTTTACATACACTATGTGATCAAAAGTATCCGGTCACCCCCAAAACATACGTTTTTCATATGCCACTTATTGACAGGTACTCCATATCAGCGACCTCAGTAGTCATTAGACATCGTGAGAGAGCAGAATGGGGCGCTCCGCCGAACTCACGGACTTCGAAAGTGGTCAGGTGATTGGATGTCACTTGTGTCATATGTCTATACGCGATATTTCCACACCTAAACATCCATAGGTCCACTGTTCCCGATGTGATAGTGAAGTGGAAACGTGAAGGGACACGTACAGCACAAAAGCGTACATACCGACCTGCTCTGTTGACTGACAGAGACCGCCGACAGTTGAAGATGATCGTAATGTGTAATAGGCAGACATCTACCCAGATCATCACACAGGAATTCAAAACTACACCAGGATCTATTGCAAGTACTATGACAGTTAGGCGGGAGATGAGAAAACTTGGATTTCATGGTCGAGCAGCTGCTCATAAGCCATACATCACGCCGGTAAATACCAAACGACACCTTGGTGTAAGGAGCGTAAACATTCGACGATTGAACAGTGGAACGACGTTGTGTGGAGTGACGAATCACGGTACACAATGTGGCGATCAGATGGCAGGGTGTAGGTATGGCGAATGCCCGGTGAACATTATCTGCCAGCGTGTGTAGTGCCGAATCACGGTACACAATGTGGCGATCCGATGGCAGGGTGTGGGTATGGGGAATGCCCGGTGAACGTTATCTGCCAGCGTGTGTAGTGCCAACAGTAAAATTCGGAGGCGGTTGTGTTATGATGTGGTCGTGTTTTTCATGTAGGGAGCTTGCACCCCTTGTTGTTTTGCGTGGCACTATCACAGCACAGGCCTACACTGATGTTTTAAGCACCTTCTTGCTTCCCACTGCTGAAGAGCAATTCGGGTATGGCGATTGCATCTTTCAACACGATCGAGCACCTGATCATAATGCACGGTCTGTGGCGGAGTGGTTACACGACAATAACATCCCTGTAATGGCCTGGCCTGCACAGAGTCCTGACCCGAATCCTATAGAATACCTTTCGTATGTTTTGGAACGCTAATTTCGTGCCAGGCCTCACCGACCGACATCGATACAGATATCTATACCTCTCCTCAGTGCAGCACTCCGTGATGAATGGGCTGTCATTCCCCGAGGAACGTTCCAGCACCTGATTGAACGTATGCCTGCGAGAGTGGAAGCTCTCGTCAAGGCTAAGGGTGGACCAACACCGTACTGAATTCCAGCATTACCGATGGAGGACGCCACGAAATTGTAAGTCATTTTCTGTCAGATGTCCGGATACTTGACCACATAGTGTATCATTGTATTTGAATACGCATGCCTATAGCAGTTTCTTTATCGCTTCATTGTAATAGTAACATCTATTTATCTTGACGGCGTTTCATGATATATCTTCAGTGTGGATGCACACTAGGTCCGACCTCTTGCGGGAATCATGCGAGATGCTGTGAGCAATGAGGATGGTGGATATGGGGGAAAATTGAGAATTTAAGCTGGGCAGCAAGCATGCTAGGATAGCTGAACTGGCTAAGGTGACCGCTAGCGTATAGCGGAAAATCTAGTCTTGCACAAATTTTCACTTGTCGCCATTGAAATGTTTCAATGCATTCATGAGGCTGACGTAGGTATTTCTCTTTCATCATGTATGTAAACAGCCGCATAATGATGAATGTGTGGTATTTGTTCTTTAGCACATGGGAGAAAGAACATACACTACACATATTGTAGTGTTGGCAGAAGAGCCAACACAGTTTTGCTAGAGGAGGCCGAAATGCACGCTATAAGCTCACGCAGGATAGCGTGAGGTCTGGAACAGTTAAAGGAGTTGAGTCTAGTAAACAAAGTACGTAGTTGCTTGAATACTTAACTTTAATCCATAATTGTAGAACATCGCTCTTGATGAAACATAATATGAATCTCAATATAAACGGGTAATGGCGCCTTGCTAGGTCGTAGCAAATGACGTATCTGAAGGCTATGTTAACTATCGTCTCGGCAAATGAGAGCGTATTTGTCAGTGTAGCTTCGCTAGCAAAGTCGGCTGTACTACTGGGGCGAGTGCTAGAATCTGTCTCTAGACCTGCCGTGTGGCGGCACTCGGTCTGCAATCACTGACAGTGGCGACACGCGGGTCTGACGTATACTAACGGACCGCGGCCGATTTAAAAGCTACCACCTAGCAAGTGTGGTGTCTGGCGGTGACACCACACATATAATAGTGACAGAGAGATGGGGGATATCCTGCATACGATTCTTTCCTTGCTTATATGACGATAACGATGTTTCAGTCAGTTCCCATGCTCAGCCGGAAGGGAGACGGTACAATACATTTCGAAATGGCGGTGTTCTTTATAGGGTGTATTGATTCAGCTCTCTCTCTCCTGATAGCATATGGAAAATACTTCGATGTGTACTTTAGAGACTGAGCACGACCAGTGGGGTCACTCACGAGACCCATATTGTCATCTGTTTTTGAAAAGGAGTAACTATTTTCCAGTACATAGGAATCCAGTATCAAAGCGGAAGTCACTAATGCATGTTGGTATAGTGATAAGCGACTTGTAAGCAGTCAGTTCGTATGTGGATGGCGAAAGAAAATTTTATCATAAGTATTTGATACGAAAGGGAACAGTTCCTGACCATCGATATCTTGCGCCAGGATCCAAAATCACCACGGAGGATCTCATTGACACGTGCTTGATGACTATCTGTCCGGCTGAAGAGAAACTTGCTCGACAGTCACCTTGGTACTATTACAGACTAGCATCCTATCTGGTAGCACCAGATTTCACACCGTTTCTGGTTTTCGTTTCCAAACGAAACTCCCCAACCCCCCCCAAAAAAAGACACATCATTACATTAGCCTCCACAGACACAAACAATAATTCAAGGGATGTAGATTCACACTTGACTCACGGCACTGAGGAAAGATGCAAGAATCCACCTCTGAATTTGAGCAGGTCTAAAGAAAACCAGTGGAAGTGTATCATACTGTTCAGGTTTGAAAATATAGACATTTAGTGTGGTCAGTATTGGGCGAAACCAACTTCAGATAGTGTATGGGAAACGAATTAAAAGTATATTTCTATATCTGTTTTTTTTTCTCACTATTACGCCTGGCTCGGAGTTTACAGTCAAACGAAATTTGCAGCTCTTGATTTCTGTATTGGACATCCGACTGACTGTCAGACCTGTATTCTAGTGGTTCGCGGTGTTATTCGTCGTTGGTCTACTTTTTTGTGTTATTTAAAGTGATTTTTATGTCAGGACTTAATTTATGTGTGTTAAAAGAACCAAGTTCCGCTGTGGTGCGGGTTCTTTCCAGTAATTTTGTGCGTGATGTGGTGGGCAGAGTCTCTGCACTGGCAACTGAACTCAGCAACCTATTGAGGTCGCCCACATAAGTGCTTACATCACTGCTTATTGGAAGCATCCTCTACTTCAAAAACAGAAAGATGCAATTAAAATTGCACTATTATCGAACTTTCAACATTGCTTACCTTCCTTATGTGACTCAGCTGAGTTGCTTTTATACTGTATAATTATTAGCTATGGAACGTGTTGACTATTTTGGTGATGCGTCTCTTCGATCGGTAAACCTATAGTCATTAGTTATGGCACGGGTTCGCTATTTTGGTAATTCATCTCTACGACAAGTTGCTTTCAAGCTGTCTACTGACCACACAGCGTCAGAGATCGATAAAATGATGACTTTGGGCGGAAAAAGATTGAGGAAGATCCAGAACAGAGAAGAATACGATGTCCATAAAAAATTAAAATCACCAATCAGTAGTAATATTATTCATTGTTTTGTACGTAACAGCATTATAATTCGAGTAGGTATGTATTTGAAATTCTGTACTGGACAGGTTATTCTGGCTTACGGATTCTAAATAAAGGATGCTTTTATTCGTGTCTAATAACGTCCTGTAAATTCAATACGTTTATCCATTATTAATGCAGAAGGAAGGAGGGCGCTTTGTTTGTGTTCTTGCTTGTGATCAGGGCATTCCCTTAAAGAATTGTGAAGGGAATTGATTCTCTCGTGCTTGGTGGTATTTGTCAGATTTTTACTCAGTGTCAAACAGATATCGGTTAAAATGAAAGTGGTTAACCACCAATATTATCTCTCTCCATTTCTCTCCACCTCACCCCCGTCCCTCTCTCTCCTCTACTCTTTCTCCCACTCATTCCGTAACTACTTAAAAAAAACTGGTAAGGTGACATTCTACTAATAAAAAGTGTGTGCACGGCATTGCGTGTACTGAATCTGATGCGTGATGAGATACAGTCGAATTCTTGTGGAATTGGTGCTTGTTATTTTGCAGAATAACCCTACAAACTGATAATGTAAACTGCTTACAAAGGAGGTACGACTATAAGAAATGTTTCTCTAAAGTAAGTCAAATTCAGATTTTTTTGACAACAGGAAAAGGCGTTGTTAACTGTTCGACTTACGGTTTGCATAAATGTGTTACAAGACACCCATAAAGCGAAAGTACAGAGAAATCAGTGGGACGAATGTCGCACAAAGTCAGATGTAAGGGTCAGCATATTTTGGTATTTCATTCATTATCAGATTAATTAAACACAGCGGATTACATCAAGCAAGAGTGATGCAATAAAGCAGGGCGTGGTCAATCAATCCTAGGTTGTGAACGCAACCATTACAGGCAAAGCCAGAGATATACTCAACACCAGACCAACAGTAATACACTGAGGTGACAAACTCATGGGATCCCTCCCACTATCATGTTGGACAGCCTTTTGCCCGGCGTAGTGCAACAACTCGACATAGCAGGGACTTAACAAGTCGTTGGAAGTCTCGTACAGAAATATGAGCCATGCTGCCTCTATAGTCGTCCAAACTGCGTAAATGTTGCCGGAGCAGGATTTTTGAGCACGAACTGACCTCTCCTTTATGTTCCATAAATGTTCGATGGGATTCAAGTCGGGCGATCTAAGTGGCCTAATCAATCGCACGAATTGTGCAGCATTTTCTTCAAACCGATGTTGTGGACCGGTGGTTTGACATCATTGTTTCGGAACATGAAGTCCATGAATGGCAGGAAATGGTCTCCAAGTAGCCGGACATAAACATTTCCAGTCAATAATCTGTTCAGTTGGACTAGAGGACGAAGTCCATTCCATGTAAACACAGCGCACAACATTACGGAACCACGACCATATTGCACCATGCCTCGTTGACAACCTGGGCCCATGGCTTCGTGGGATCTTCACGACACTAACCCTACCGTCACCTTAAACCAATTGAAATCGCGACTCATCTGACCAGACCACGGCTTTCCAGTCGTCTAGGATCCAACCGAGATGGCTACGAGCCCAGAAGAGACTCTGCAGGCGACGCCGTGGTGTTAGGAAAGGCACTAGCGACGGACGTCGCTGCCGTAGGCCATTAACGCCAAATTTCGACGCACTGTCGTAAAGGATACGTTCGTCTAACGTCCCACATTGATTTCTGCTGTTATTTCGCGCAGTGCTGCTTGTCTGTTAGTACCGACGACTCTACGCATACGCCGCTGCTCTCGGTTGTTAAGATAACACCGTTGGCCACTGCGTTGACTGTGGTGAGAGGTAATGCCTGAAATGTGATATTCTCGGCACTCTCTTGACACTGTGGATCTCGAAACACTCAGTTCTCCAACGATTTCCTAAATGAAATGTTCCATGCGTCTAGCTCCATCTCCTATTCCGCGTTCAAAGTCTGTTTATTACTGTCGTGCGGCCATAACCACGTCGGAAACCTTTTAACATGAATTACCTGAGTGCAAATGACAGCTCCGCCAATGCACCGCCCTTTTACTACCACTATACAGGGTGGCCCATTGATAGTGACCGGGCCAAATATCTCACGAAATAAGCATCAAACGAAAAAACTTCAAAGAACGAAACTCGTCTAGCTTGAATGGGGAAACCGGGTGGCGCTGTGGTTGGCCCGCTAGATGGCGCTGCCATAGGTCAGTCGGATATCAACTGCATTTTTTAAAATAGGAATCCCCATTTTTTATTACATATTCGTGTAGTACGTAAGGAAATATGAATGCTTTGTGATAGATGGCGCTGTAATACTCACAAACGTGTAGTACGTGGTATCACGTAACATTCCGCTAGTGCGGAGGGTATTTACTTCGTGATACATTACCCGTATTAAAATGGACCGTTTACCGATTGTATGGCTATTGTGATCAAAATGCCCAACGGGCGTGTGCTATGTATGCTGCTCGGTATCCTGGACGACATCATCCAAGTGTCCGGACCGTTCGCCGGATAGTTACGTTATTTAAGGAAACAGGAAGTGTTCAGCCACATGTGAAACGTCAACCACGACCTGCAACAAATGATGATGCCCAAGTAGGTGTTTTAGCTGCTGTCGTGGCTAATCCGCACATCAGTAGCAGACAAATTCAGCGATAATCGGGAATCACAAAAACGTCGGGGATGAGAATGCTACTTCAACATCGATTCCACCCGAACCATATTTTTATGCACCCAGGTTGTCAACGCAACCATCACAGGCAAACTCAGAGATTTACTCAACTTTGAACGTCGTGTACAGTTCTGCCACTGGGCATAAGAGAAATTACGTGACGATGACAGATTTTTTGCACGCGGGGGGAGGAGGAGGATATTAGTGTTTAACGTCCCGTCGGCAACGAGGTCATTAGAGACGGAGCGCAAGCTCGGGTGAGGGAAGGATGGGGAAGGAAATCGGCCGTGCCCTTTCAAAGGAACCATCCCGGCATTTGCCTGAAGCGATTTAGGGAAATCACGGAAAACCTAAATCAGGATGGCCGGAGACGAGATTGAACCGTCGTCCTCCCGAATGCGAGTCCAGTGTGCTAACCACTGCGCCACCTCGCTCGTCTTTTTTTTTTTTTTTTTTTTTTTTTGCACGCGTTCTATTTAGCGACGAAGCGTCATTCACCAACAGCGGTAACGTAAACTGGCATAATATGCACTATTGGGCAACGGAAAATCCACGATGGCTGCGACAAGTGGAACATCAGCGACCTTGGCGGGTTAATGTATGGTGCGGCATTTTGGGAAGAAGGATAATTGGACCCCATTTTATCGATGGTAATCTAAATGGTGCGATGTATGCTGATTTCCTACGTAGTGTTCTACCGATGTTATTGCAAGATGTTTCACTGCATGACAGAATGGCGATGTACTTCCAACATGATGGATGTCCGGCACATAGCTCGCGTGCGGATGAAGCGGTATTGAATAGCATATTTCATGATAGGTGGATTGGTCGTCGAAGCGCCATACCATGGCCCTCACGTTCACCGCATCTGACGTCCCCGTGTTTCTTTCTGTGGGGAAAGTTGAAGGATATTTACTATCGTGATCCACCGACAACGCCTGACAACATGCGTCAGCACATGTGCGAACATTACGGAAGGCGAACTACTCGCTGTTGAGAGGAATGTCGTTACACGTATTGCCAAATGCATTGAGGTTGACGGATATCATTTTGAGCATTTATTGCATTAATGTGGTATTTACAGGTAATCATGCTGTAACAGCATGCGTTCTCAGAAATGATAAGTTCACAAAGGTACATGTGTCACATTGGAACAACCGAAATAAAATGTTCAAACGTACCTACGTTCTGTATTTTAATTTAAAAAACCTGCCTGTTACAAACTGTTCGTCCAAAGTTGTTAACCATATGTTTGTAACTATTACAGCGCCGTCTATCACAAAGCGAAAGAAGTGGTCCAACTAAAACATTCATATTTCTTCACGTACTACACGAATATGTAATAAAAATAGGAGTTCCTATTTTTAAAAAAAAAATTAAAAAAAACCGCAATTGATATCCGTTTGATCTATGGCAGCGCCACATTGGAACAACCGTAATAAAATGTTCAAACGTACCCACGTTCTGTATTTTAATTTAAAAAACCTACCTGTTACCAACTGGTCCACCTAAAACATTCATATTTCTTTACGTACTACACGAATATGTAATAAAAATGGGGTTCCTATTTAAAAAAACGCAGTTGATATTCATTTGACCTATGGCAGAGCTATCTAGCGGGCCAACCATAGCGCCATCTGGTTTCCCCATTCAAGCTAGACAAGTTTCGTTTTTTTGTATTTATTTCGTTTGACGCTTATTTAGTGAGATATTTGGCCCGGTCACGATCAATGGACCACCCTGTATACATACGTGCATATCGCTATCTGATGACTTTCGTCTCCTCAGCGTAGTTCACTAATACGAAACAAGTACGGTACTAAGTCCAAGACCGAGTCCAAATATTTAGGTCCAAGTTCAAGTCGCCCTTCCTATTAACTACGTCCGTCTGATCGGCTCCATTCTTTCCCAACGTCCTTCCTCCGTCACCATCCATAACACGGATTCCTACACCTTCTTCCCCTCCGCCGGTGTGCCCCAAGGTTCCGTCCTCTCCCCACTTCTGTAACTTTTGTATACGGCGGACATGCCGCCGCCTTCACCCCCCATCCACCTTCTCCAGTACGCCGATGACACCGCCTTCCTTGCCCTTGCCCCCACCCTGCAGCGCTCCCATGATGACCGGTTCACCGCTTGGTGCAACCAGTGGTTGCTTAAGGTCAATTCTTCCAAAACCCAGGCGATCATCATAGGCAAAAACCACCCCTTCCTTCCGCCTCCTCGATTTCTATATCACCATCTATGACCGTCCTATCGCCCTCACCCCCACCCTCAAGTACCTTGGCGTCACCCTTGAGCGTCGCCTCTCCTGGACCCCCCACTTCCGGACAATCCAAGCCAAGGCACGCTCCTGACTCCGTCTCCTCAAGCTCCTTTCCGGCCGTACATGGGGTCTGGACCCCTCCACCATCCTCCACACCTATAAATCTCTTATTCGTCCTATCCTTTGCTACGCCCACCCTGCCTGGATCTCCGCTCCCCCTACCTTTTTCAAATCCCTTTAGATCCTAGAACGCCATGCTCTTCGCCTCGCCTATCGCATCCATCTCCCCTCCCCCACGCGGATCCTATACGACCTTATTCCGTTCCCCCACCTCCTCCTTTTCCTCGAATTGATACGGATCCTCTACACCTCCCGTAAACTCGATCCCCCTCACCCGCCGGTCTCTCCCATCCTCTCCCGCCCCCGTCTGCTGCTGTGCCTGTATTTCCACGTCCCACCTGCTCTCCATCTCTTCGCTCTCCATACCCTCTCCCAAGGTTGCTTCCGCCGGCTCCCCCTCCCTGATAATGCCCTCCTCCCCTCCATCTACCCCTCCTATCAACTTTGATCCTCCCCTCCCACTTCCTGTGTCCTTTCCTTAAGGCACCCTCTCTCCCTTCTCTCTCTTTCCCTCCCTCCTCCCTTCCTCCCCCCCTCCTCCCCTGGGCATCCCCACCCCCTCCTACCTTCATTCCTCCCCCCCCCCCCAACTCCTCTACCATTGGCATCTCTGCTCTCCTTCGTCTCATTCGTCAGTGTTTGTGTGCAGTGCCGACAATGTTTTCGTGTGTTTTCATCGAGTGTGAACGCCTTCATGTTTCTTATTTCTTGTATCTCCTGTATTTTTAACCTCCGATTTGTTACTATTCTGTCTTCTTTTTCTCAATTATTGTCACTCTTGTGGCTGCAGAGCGGAGCAGCTGTAATCCGCTGCCAGCCCGCCTTTGTATAAGGTGCAAAAATAACAATAAAGGAAAAAAATTCAAGTCGCATTCACCGTGATTCACAACCATTTTAGAACTAATGTGTGCAAAACGACACCACAGTTACCTCTCACCTTTTTCTTTATTATTATTTCATCCACCCGCCCCCCAACACATGTGTGTGCATGTGTGTGTCTGTGTGTATGTGTATGTGTTTTGTGTTTTTTTTTGGGGGGGGGGGAGAAGGTTACTAGCGGTAGCACATCCTCTCTTCACCCAGCAAGATTTAAAATATGTAAACATGATTTAAGAACATTAATATATATATATATATATATATATATATATATATATATATATATATATATATTTGCGTTTTTATTAAAACAAATTTTTGTGAATATATAAATAAATCTTCCACTGGTGCAAATCATTGTTGGCGATTATGATGAAACACGATTTGGGACTATTAGGGATTAGGAATAGAAGAAAAATTGGATTTGTTTTGAGAAAGAAGTCACTACTAGATGACAAGGGTTTTTTTGTTGGACAGTGTTCTGGAAACAATGTCAGGTAGAAGCTAGAGAAAAGAGGACCCCAAACGAAGCTGTTTGAAAGAGAGGGAGGAAAGTGTGAGAAAAAGTGAGCCCTGGCAAGAAGAGGGCGTGGAGAGTTCTGTTAAATATGGAGTGATGGAATTTTATGTTTCAGTTGAGAGAATTAGTTAAAATTTGGATGGAATACAAATGAGGCGTGTGGAGGTGCAATGCTGGCAGATTGAAATACACAGAAAGCTTCAATACAACACATAGTTCGTTGCAGAATGGAAGATTCATTATGGAAACAAACCAGAAGGCTGTCGTGCTTGGTGGCAAATTTTGCAATTCTGCTGTTTAACTTCACTAATTTACATTTAAAAGCAGCTGAAACAGTATATCAACAATATCAACACACCATATAAAATATGTTCTGCAGAATCCGCCCCCACCCCCTCCTTAAATCTGTTAATAAGAGCGCCCCAGCCTGCGAAGATGCGGGGCAAAGGCAGAAGAAAAAGGAGAAAGCGCAAATATTCTGCAAGAAGCAGTAAAAATCCATATGGTCTTTTTTTTCCAATATTCTTGGGGATACAGAACTGTACATTGGTACAGTCTCTACTTTTTTTACAACTTCTGTTTTTTAATTAATTAATTCCTTCCTTTGTGTAAATAATAGAAATAAAGAAAGGCAGTATCTCAGTCGGTAAGCACATTGGCGATGAAAGACAAGGCTTCAGGTTCGATTCCTAGTGCAGTCCACAGTTTTAAAATCCTATGAAGTTCCAAAACAGCGCACATTTCCGTGCAGACGGAAAGATTCGTTCTGGTTGTACTGTTAACATTATCATACACAGGGTGAATCGACAGGAAACAGCATTGTCGTCGCAACTCGTTAATTTGTATTAGTATGAGTCTAACAGTCATTTCACAGGTAATTTTCTGGAGTGGCCTTCTTCGACGTTTCACGTTCTACTACGGTGCTGTGTTGCAGGGATCACAGTTGGCCTTATTGATGAGTACGTCTAAACACTTCCCTACGTAGTGCTACTAAGCTGTAAATAGCGATAACATGTTTGCCACCCAGCTGTGAGCCTTCAGTTAGTGTAACTCACATTGGACTGTCACTGCAGAAGCTGATAATCGAGTCATGTTGACACGTGTGAGGTATTAACTCACCGGTGTTTTCGATCATTCTATTCAGTAGTCTCAGATTTCAAAGACAGTTGCTTTCCGCGCCTGTTTACTCTTGGTTCATGACCTCTTGTCGTGTGTGCTTTCGTCTCTGCATATGCAGTTTACCCTAACACTCTGGTGGCAGTTGATTCACTTGCTCCATCCAAAGGCCCCACAACCATTGGCAGCCATTGGAAGACAGAGTTGCCTCCGTTTTTGTCGCTCATACGACTGGCTTACTGCTCTGTCATAAACACGTCGTCGTTTGATGTACAGCTGACTAGGCTCCTCTCTCTAGGCTTCAAACGGTAGCGTAAGAATGGCCCGTGTTACCATCTCATAAAATTCTGTCTTGTGAAGCAAAGGTATGTTCGTTATTCTTATTTATGTCTATACCTACATCTATATTTACATGATTACTCTGCAATTCACAGTTAAAAGCGTGGCAGAGGATTCACCTGACCACCTTCAAGTTATTTCTCTTCTATTCCTCTCACTAGGAGCACGCGGGAAAAACGAGTACATAAATCTTTCTGTGCGAGTTCTGATTATTCTTGACGTTAATGATCCATCCACAGGGTATGGTCATAGATCTTGGCGACTACTTTAACGCTCTTCGTGGGAAGCATTGCGAAATCCAACTCGCACTTTTCTCACATGGCATTCTGAAAGCTACGGATCAAGGCACTCAGGCTGATACAGCATCTCTCGATTTCCGGAAGCCATTTGGCTCAATAACACACCTACATTTTCTATCGAAAGTACGATCATATTGGGCATCAAGCGATGTTTGTGACTGGATTAAGGATCTCTTGATAGGAAGAACGAGGCATGAATGGAGATTCGTCGACAGATGTGCAGATAGCTTTAGGTGTGCCTCAGGGGAGTATGTTGTGACACTTGTTGTTCATGTTGAATATTAATAACCTTGGAGGCAGTAGCAGTAGTAACATCAGAATTTTCACAGTTGATGCAGTAATCTATAATTTGAAACTTCCTGGTAGATTAAAACTGTGTGCTGGACCAAGACTCGAACTCGGGACCTTTGCCTTTCGCGGGCAAGTGCTCTACCAACTGAGCTACCTAAGCACGGCTCACGCCCCGTCATCACAGCTTTACTTCTGCCAGTATCTCGTCTCCTACCTTCCAAGCTTTACAGAAGCACTCCTGCGAACCCTGCAGAACTAGCACTCCTGAAAGAAAGGATATTGCGGAGACATGGCTTAGCCACAGCCTGGGGGATGTTTCCAGAATGAGATTTTCACTCTGCAGCGGAGTGTGCGCTGATATGAAACTTCCTGACAGATTAAAACTGTGTGCCGGACCGAGACCTGGTAGAGCACTTGCCCGTGAAAGGCAAAGGTCCCGAGTTCGAGTCTCGGTCCGGCACACAGTTTTAATCTGCCAGGAAGTTTCATATCAGCGCACACTCCGCTGCAGAGTGAAAATCTCATTCTGGGTATCTATAATTTACTTTTTGAAAAATGCTGGATTTGGATAAGATTCCAAAATGGTTGAAAGTTAGGCAACTTGCTTTAAATCTTCAGATATATAAAATTGTTCACTTCACAAAAAAGTAGCATCCTATGACTAGAATATCAAAGAATCAGAATTGGACTCGATGAACTCATACAATCACATGAGTGTAACATGTTACAGGGGGACGAAATGATACAATCACATGGGCTTAATCGTAGGTAAAGCAGGTGGCATACTTCATTTCATTGGTAGAATGCTAGGGAAATGCATGCAGTCTATAAAGGAGATTGGTAACAAAACTCCGAAGAAACCGCTACCAAATGGGACTAAAGGGGATGTCGAACGTATACAAAGAGGGGCACCACGAATGGTCACATGCTAGTTTGATCCATGGGAGAATGTCACGGAGATACTGGAGAACTGACAGACTCCTGATGACGTATCTAGAAATACACTAATACTCCTTATGTATCGGTCGCCTAGGGTTCTCGAGAACGAGATTAGACAAATTGCAGTACGCAAAGAGGCGTTTAAACACTCATTTTACGCGTACTCCGTACGTGATTGGAAAGGGAAGCAGCCCTAATAGCTGGTGCAGTGGGAATTCCCTTGCCACCCACTTCACAGTGATTTGTACAACATGGATGTGTATGTAGATATAGATTATCACACATGCACAGGGCTAACCTTTTTTTTCTTTTTGTGTAATAGTTTATAGCAGTGTCTAAAACCTGTCACATGAACTGGCAAATGAAATTTTACAATATATTGGAAGTCCCAGCGTTTAAGTATAGCTGCGAAATATGGGTCCCGAATGCCAAAGACAGCATCCGAATTCAAGCGACAGAGGAGAAGTTTCTGCATCAAAGGTGGTAGCAAATTAGATTCCATCCAATATGAAGACATAAGAAGCGAATTCAGTATCTTCTCAGTACTAGAATCGAAGAATACAAGCCAATATGGGTCAAACACTTCCTTCGAATGGACAACGAACGTCTGTCGCAACATCGGCAGAAGATGTTTGGAAAGACTACAGAAGAGCCCCGTAGACTTAAAGTCGTGAAATATTTGATACTTTTTGTAACACGCAGCTCTGAGGACCTAGTATTGGTCTTCGTCGACTTGAGCTACTATTCGTTCGAGTACTGTTTGACATATTAACAGAATTTGGAGTGGGCTCAAAAACATTAGGAATTATCAAGCAAATTGTAACACGGACACATTGAAAAGTAAGTTACATGACAGAAATCTTCAAAGAGTTTTTAGCTGAAACTGGTTTTTATCTTCAACTGCATGTTAGAGAAGATCATCCGAGAATGGGAAAAGGAATTAGCCGGGAAAGCCCTACTGAAGGGTCAACTGCCTTTCATTCGCCAATGACCTGGGATCCAGTCAAGGAATACAAGAGACTGCTGTGGAACAGAATCATCACGCTGAATGGATAAGCAAAGAAAGCTGGCCTACTTATTTCTTTGGAGAAAACAAAGCACATAAACAACAGAAGAATATTACCTTATCACCTAAAACAGACTGCGGTAAAACTAAAAGAGTGGACAGTTTGAGATAGCTTGGTACAACAGTACAGATGAAAACTAGTGAAAGAAGGCCAACGAAAGCGGAAGAGAGAAGATGGTGGCTGCTTTTCGTAGGTCGCATGTTCCAAACAGGACAAAGGAAATCTAAATAAAAGCTAAACTCAGGCACTATAACATAGTGATCAAACCCGAAGGTCTGTACGCAAGTGAGCGCCCCAGGAGGGCAGGAAATGCTGAGATGAGAAAACCCAGAAGTTTGAGCGAAAAATACTTTGGAAAATAACTGTACTATGATACAAGTATGCTAGTGAAACATGGACTGAGGGAAAATCGGAACAGAAGAGAATCGAAGTATTTGAGTTGTGGTGCTACAAACGAATGTTGAAAATCAGCTGTGCTGATAAGGCAAGGAATGACGAAGTTGTGCGCAGAATCGGAGAGTAAAGGAAATGTGGAAAACAGTGACAAGGAGAAGGGACAGAATGATGGGTTATCTGTTAAGATATCAGGGAACAACTTCAATGGTACTACAGGGAGTTGCAGAGAGTAGAAACTGTAGAGGAAGACAGAGATTGGAATACATCCAGCAAATAATTGAGGACGTAGGTTGAAAGTGCTACTCTGAGATGAAGAGTGACACAGGAGAGGAATTCTTGGCGGGCAGAATCAAACTAGTCAGAAGACTGATGATTCAAACAAAATAAAAAAATAACAGTCGGACAATATAGACTACGAGGAAGAGGAGAGTGACATAGGAGTAATGAACAAGAGATGAAGTCAATAAGGAAACGACGACCAAACATCTACGTACATCTGTGCGGGACAGATGCGACCCGAAGCAAATTTTTAATGTACTGAACAACAGACCTGAAGTTATGATAAGTGGCCCAAGGCAGTAAGGAAGGGGCTCCAGAGCATTGGATTGCATCAGGGAGACAATTCTAACCCATCAAAGTACAGATCACTGATCGACACCTTTAAAGGCTTCCACGATAAACAGATGCAGATTATCGAGTGGAAAGAGGAGAGAAGGCAGAGAGCCAAAGAAAGAACGCAATGCTTTGGGGCTGCAAAACAGGCATCTAAAAATGCCTTATAATTACTTTATGTGCTGTCTAATGGTCCTAAGAATGTACAGCGTCCACTTCGCCCCCGATGTAGTACATAGTGCGGTGTCGCAGATTGTAGCTACGCTGTCATTTAATATGTCGATTCACTGGCATTCCCACGAGAGAAGTTCCTTATATACGTTTCAAGTAACGATTAAAGAATCATTTAACAATAGTAAAATCAAGGAGTCTTAAGCGAATGGGATATCGTCTGGAATAAGGGAACTTGTGTGATGGTATGAGAGCATGCGCTGGACAGAGTCCGTATAACATGGAAGCCCTTGCGATGACACCGTACTGGAAAGCTTACGACGTGCATCCTCCAGCACGTGTATCTGTGCGAGCGCGTGTAAAAATGGTTATCGCCCTTGTCGACATTTATAGGCAAATCGATACTTCCTGAGATTGCTTTCGTGCAGGCGGATAGCTTTTGTTATTGGCTATAAGGTCGTAGAGTGGTTTTCTGTAGGCCAGTGATGAAAGATTCGGGAATGTGGTTAAAGAGGCACAGCTTTCTATAGTATATTTTGGTTGGTGTCATTTATTCACGCAGTTTGTAAAACGTACAAGCTGCAATAAAGAAAGCAACCACAATTATCAAAAAAGCAGATGTGTAATCGCTGTTCACAGTTGGTAGCACCAATTCGGCTGTCTTTCGTTTTTGGAACGAGACGAATGATTTCTCTTAGTCGTGGTCTGAAACTGGTATTTAATTTTTTGTAGATTTGATTTTCGAATAGGCCTCATGAATGTCATGATCGCCTTCTTCTCATTTTGCATTAGCGTCGTTTGTAGACCATAATACTCTCCAGTGGGTCTCGCGAATTAGGTGGTCGAGGTAACAGAACAGTTAAAAAATCTCCTACTGCTCAGCCGGCCGTTGTGGCCGAGCGGTTCTAGGCGCTTCAGTCTGGAACCGCGCGACTGCTACGGTCGCAGGTTCGAATCCTGCCTGGGGCTTGGATGTGTGTGATGTCCTTAGGTTAGTTAGGTTTAAGTAGTTCTAAGTTCTAGGGGACTGGTGACCTCAGATGTTAAGTCCCATAGTGCTCAGAGCCATTTGAACCATTTTTGATTTTCCCACTGCTTAGAACGGGTTGAGATTTGCTAATGCGTGCCTTCTCCTTCTTCCGTCCATAATGCTTCTATTTTATTGATTCACCTGCCTTTAATATTTTTTTCTGACATTTACGATTCTTGAATAGTATTTCATAGCAAATCTTTCTTCACATCTCTGGCCCTGATGACTATTATTAGTATTATTTTCGATTATTCCCATTTAAAGAGAGCGTTTGGACTTGAATTCCTTTATGATGATTGTTTATGTTTTTTTGAGCCCAAATTTTCTTCATTTCTTCACTGTGTTGTTTCTTTCGCTCCGCTGTCCATTTGCATCCTGGTCTTCTCTGTGTTGTGGTGTCAAATTTATGTTTTTTGATGATGTTCCTGAATTCAGTTATATTTTCTGCATCGTTTACTGTTATGTGTGCTTGTCTGAAGTCCTCTTCAACTTCTTTTATCCATTTTGTTTTTCCCCTGCCTGAATTGATGACTTTAAGAATTCGCTTTGAAATTCTGATTTCATTCATCCTGTGGATATGTCTGTAGAACTGCATTCTTCTTTTCCTTATTGTATCCGTAATCATGTCTGTGCATTTATATAATTCTGATGTTGGTCTCTTCTTCCAGATTCCATGCTCTTGTATCGGGCCAAAAATTTTCCTGAGAATTTTCCTTTCTTGTTTCTCTATTTCTTTGATTTTAGTTTGCCCACCTATTTGTGTTGTTTCAGATGCATACAGTGCCTCCGGAAGTACGACAGTGTTGTAGTGCCTCAATTTTGCGTTAATGGATATGGACTTTTTGTTATAATAGTTCCACGTGAGTTTATATGCTTTCTGTAGGTTTTTTATTCTTTCCTCATTGGCCTTTGGATTGATCCCTGATGGCTGGATGATTTCTCCCAGGTACTTAAAATGTGGTACTTATTATTATTAATATTCAGAATGAGATTTTCACTCTGCAGCGGAGTGTGCGCTGATATGAAACTTCCTGGCAGATTAAAACTGTGTGCCCGACCGAGACTCGAACTCGGGACCTTTGCCTTTCGCGGGCAATTATTAATATTATTATATGTTAATTTCTTCCATGAATAATTATCTTTTGGGAAGGACTCTAACTGTGTCAGTAATTATGTAAGTAATAAAGAAATGCGCCAATCAACCTTTTTTTTTTCAAGCGTAGCACGATACGTTTCAGGAATTTGTTCCCGTTTTCTAGTGGTGTGAGATTTTTCATAAGTACTGGATATGTGTCTTGTTATCCATCTGTCCCAGCTGTCAATTTTTTTCTCAGCGTCTCGTGCCACCTACATCGCGCAGAAATTCACACAAACACGTCGTTCAGAATGCGTGAACCTCTGCGTGATGAAAGAGTCACAATACCTAGACACCATAAAAAACCACTGCATTGAAAGAAAGGCAAAACAACACACACGTTAACATCACATGAAATGTATAGTATTTTGTTATTTGAATTATTATTTTTATCATTATCATTTAACGTGCGATCGGCGGGTGAGTCGTAAAATATTTGTATACGCAATGTATATACACTGAGGTGGCAAAACTTACGGGAGAGCGATATGCGCGCATACAGATTGCGGTAGTATGGCGTACACGAGGTATAAAAGGGCAGTGCACGGCGGAGCTGTCATATGTTTGTACTTAGGTGATGCATGTGAAAAGATTTCCACCGCGATTACGGCCGCACGACGAGAATTAACAGACTCTGAACGTGGAATGGTAGTTGGAGCTACATGCAAGGAACATTCCACTTCGGAAAGCGCTAGGAAATTCAATATTCTGAGTTCCGCATCGTCAAGAGTGTGCCGAAAATACCAAATTTCAGGCATTACCTCTCACCACGGGCAGCGTAGTGGCAGATGGCCTTCACTTAACGACCGAGAGCAGCGGCGTTTGCGTAAGGTCGCCAGTGTTTACAGACAAGCAACACTGCGTGAAATAATCGTAGAAATCAATGAGGGACGTACGACGAAAGTATCCGTAAGGACGTAAGGACAGTGCGGCAAAATTTGCCATTAGTGGGCTATGGCAGTAGACGACCGAAGCGAGTGCCTTCGTTAACGGCACGACATCGCCTGCAGCGCCTCTTCTGGATTCGTGACCGTATCGGTTGGACCCTGGACGACTGACTGCTACGGTCGCAGGTTCAAATCCTGCCTCGGGCATGGATGTGTGTGATGTCCTTAGGTTAGTTAGGTTTAAGTAGTTCTGAGTTCTAGGGGACTGATGACCTTAAAAGTTAAGTCCCATAGTGCTCAGAGCCATTTGAACCTGGACGACTGAAAAACTGTGGCCTGTGCGGATGAGTCCCGAATGCAGTTGGTCGAATTGATGGTAGGGTTCGAGTTTGATGCAGCCCAACGAAGCCATGGACCCAAGTTGTTGAGAAGGCGCTGTGCAAGTTGGTGGCTCTATGATTGTGTGGGCTGTGTTTACATGGAATGGACTGGGTCCTCTGGTCCAACCGAACCGATCATTGTAAATGGTTCTGTTTGGTTACTGGAGACCATGTGCAGCCTCTCATGGACTTCATGTTCACAACAACGAAGGAATTTTTGTGGATGACAATGCGACAAGTCACCGAGCCGCAAGTGTTAGCGATTGGTTTGAAAAACATTCTGGACAATTCTAGCGACATGAATTCCATCGAACATTTACGCGACATAACCGAGAGGTCGATTCGTGAGCAAAATCCTACACCGTGAACACTTTCGCAATTATGGATGGCTATAGAGGCAATATGGCTCAGAATTCATGCTGGGGCCTTAAAACGACTTGAGTCCATGCCACTTCGCACTATGCCGAGCAAAAAAAGGTCCAACGTGATATTAGCAGGTATCTTATGACATTTGTCACCTGAGAGTATAGATAACTTGAAACCATAATTTTGACCAATTTGGTTCAAATGGTTCTGAGCACTATGGGACTTAACATCTGAGGTCATCAGTCCTCTAGAACTTACTACTTAAACCTAACTAACCTAAGGACATCACACACATACAAGCCCGAGCCAGGATTCGAACCTGCGACCGTAACGGTCGCGCGGTTCCAGACTGACCAATTTGGTTTAATTTAAAAATACTTCTTTGTAATTCTTCTTTTGATGTGGCATTCAAAGTCTCATCGTCAGCACGCGTCAATGTTTTTATGTAATGGACACTCCTTTGTTGTTTTTATTCCCGCATTCCACTTTTTAATCATCTCATTTATATTTAACTTGGAGAAAAACTGCAACTTTGCTTAACTCCTTGGTTAGTTATAGTACCGTTCTTACTTATTTTTCCATTTTTATTTGGTTTCATTGTATAAGCTTCTTTTGTAATACTGATCATTAGTCAAACGCCTTGACGTAGTCAATAAAAGCTCTGTGTGTGTGTCATTAATAAATTCTTTTATTTATCAAAACGCATCTTCTCCTACAATTAGTACAATCCTTTCGTTCTCCTTTCTTAAAAACTGAGTACGTAACAGCTGTTCATCAGATTTCCGATATTCTCGCTTTCTACCGGCATAAATTTAGTAACTGTAAAAATCTTATTTGAGGAAAATTGTGCCGTATTTTAACACCCAGCTGATAATGCCATCTATATCGGCTGCCTTTCTGATTTCTATTGTTTTTAAAACGTCTAATTGTGCTAATGTTAGTGTATCTACTGCTTTTTCGCCACCACACTGTTGTGTTTGTTACGCTAAGTTTCGGTCGTGCTACAACTTTTTATAATGTTCTTTCCATTGTTTTTCCCCGATTGTGTAGACGTTTAATGTTTCTTTTTCTTGTGTGTTTAAAAGCGTGATTGCTCTCTTGGTAACTGATTGTTGTCGATGAATGTCATTCGCTAGATTACTTGTATAGGGTGCCTCTCCTAGGAGTCGTCAAACACATTCTCTCTCTAGCGTTTCGCGAGGTATTCGCAAATTAGTTTTTGCAACGTGTAGCTGGAGGCGGCCCAGACAAATCCCGCTCATCACATCTTTCATACGACACACAGCGTGGACGGAAAACGTCGGTTAGTTTGCAGTTACAAACAGAATGATCTTTAAATCGCGATTTTACATGCCCGTTCGATAGGGCGGATCCATATTAATCTAGCGCGTCATTCGTCTTGTCGATATGTATTAACAGGACAGTAATACGCGATGAATAATGAGTACTCCAGCAGCGGCTGAGCAGCGCTTTTTCCTGGCTGTAGTAGTCAACGCGGACCAGGGCGATGCTGCCGCTGCTAAAGTATTGAGTACTCTTCGTGTTTTTCCGTCCCTATTAATACATATTGCTCTGTCGAATGACGTGAAATTCCACTTTCAAAACAAACCGACGCTTTCCATCGAAGTTGGCCCTTGTGTAAAAGACATGGTAACCAGGATTTGTTTGCGCTGACCCCAGCTAGAAGTACCATAAAAAATGAAATTGCAAATATCGGCCGAAATACTGGACTACTGGCCATTAAAATTGCTACACCAAGAAGGAATGCAGATGATAAACGGGTATTCATTGGACAAATATATTATACTAGAACTGACATGTGATTACATTTTACGCAATTTGGGTGCATAGATCCTGAGAAATCAGTACCCAGAACAACCACCTCTGGCCGCAATAACGGCCTTGATACGCCTGGGCATTGAGTCGAACAGAGCTTGGATGGCGTGTACAGGTACAGCTGCCCATGCAGCTTCAACACGATACCACAGTTCATCAAGGGTAGTGACTGGCGTGTTGTGACGACCCAGTTGCTCGGCCACCATTGACCAGACGTTTTCAGTTGGTGAGAAATCTGGAGAATGTGCTGGCCAGGGCAGCAGCCGAAAATTTTCTGTATCCAGAAAGGCCCGTACAGGACGTGCAACATGCGGTCGTGCATTATACTGCTGAAATGTAGGGTTTCGCAGGGATCGAATGAAGGGGAGAGCCACGGGTCGTAACACACCTGAAATGTAACGTCCACTGTTCGAAGTGCCGTCAGTCCGAGACGTGTAACGAATGGCACCCCATATCATCACGCCGGGTGATACGCCAGTATGGCGATGACGAATACACGCTTCCAATGTGCGTTCTGCGCGATGTCGCCAAACACGGATGCGACCATAATGATGCTGTAAACAGAACCTGGATTCATCCGAAAAAATGACGTTTTGCCATCCGTGCACCCACGTCCGTCGTTGAGTACACCATCGCAGGCGCTCTTGTCTGTGATGCAGCGTGAAGGCTAACCGCAACCATGGTCTCCGAGCTGATAGTCCATGCTGCTGCAAACGTCATCGAACTGTTCGTGCAGATGATTGTTGCCTTGCAAACGTCCCCATCTGTTGACTCTGGGATCGAGACGTGGCTGCACGATCCGTTACAGCCATGCGGATAAGATGCCTATCATCTCGACTGCTAGTGATACGAGGCCGTTGGGATCCAGCACGGCGTTCCGTATTACCCTCCTGAACCCACCGATTCCTTATTCTGCTAACAGTCATTGGATCTCGACCAACGCGAGCAGCTATGTCGCGATAAGATAAACCGCACTCGCGATAGGCTACAATCCGACATTTATCAAAGTCGGAAACGTGATGGTACGCATTTCTCCTCCTTACAGGAGGCATCACAACAACGTTTCACCAGGCAACGCCGGTCAATTGGTCGGTTGGAAACTTTCCTCATGTCAGGACGTTGTAGGTGTCGCCACCGGTGCCAACCTTGTGTGAATGCTCTGAGAAGCTAATCATTTGCATATCACAGCATCTTCTTCCTGTCGGTTAAATTTCGCGTCTGTAGCATGTCATCTTCGTGGTGTAGCAATTTTAATGGCCAGTAGTGTAATACATATTGCTCTGTCGAATGGGTACGTGAAGTTCCACTTTAAAAACAAACCGACGCTTTCCGTCGAAGTTGGACCTTGTGTAAAAGCTTGCGCTGACTCCAGCTACACGTAGCAAAAAAAATGAAATAGCAAATATCTGCCGAAATACTAGAAAAATGCGCTTGATGACTATTAGAAGAGACTCGCTGTGCATCTGTCGACGCTAGCGATGTGTGGCTTCTACAATTGTCATTTAGCAGTTACTGTTCTTCGGTTTAATTTAGTAACATGTATAGACATGCAATGGCAACAATATCTAGTACTACACGCCGTACAGCTACAACGGCGTGCCTGGCTCATTTATCGTCTAGAGCCAGCTGCGACAGACAGCTGACTGCGAGCACCGTACTGGGGTCGCGAGGTTAGCGCGCTGTCACGTGAGGTCACAGGTCTGAGTTATGCACCTGAGGCGAACTGCTGCTCCAGCCCGTATTCATTGTTCGCCACACAGAAGCCCGCTGCTGCAGGCAGTCATTTCTCGAGCGGACACTAATAGGTCGGGGCGGACACTAATAGGCGAGTCTCTTCCATTTGTGAGACAGTGCACTCTCCGAACGAACTATAATAATGGCTAAAGCTTTAAATACACGTCAAGCAAACGAGCAGTCAGTCCCTTGGTATAGAATAGCCTACGTTGCATGAAAATTGACCTACTAGCAAGCAGACACATGTATTTGCATACTTTCTCGACCGTTCACGCAGCAGAAGTCCAAATACTCACCCAGTCATCTAGATCTGTGATTTACTTGGTTTCCTAGATCGTTCCAGAAGAATGCTTACATGATTGTTTCAAAAAAGGGCAATTTCATCCTTTATTCTCCTTAAACAGAACAAATACTCCCTCTCAAATCAATGTCTAAACCTTACTTCCTTCGTAGCAGAGGGCGCCAGTTTCAAATTTCCAGGTCGAAAATTTAAATTTTTTTGTCTTTCTACATTACTTTAGACGGGTGGCAGGATGCTTTCGTAAGACATAGCTGGTTACATTTTCAGTTTTCTCGAACTGAGAAATTGTTCTATCGCTAGTGACCTCCGTGTTTTTGGTTCAAGTGGCTCTGAGCACTATGTGACTTAACTGCTGTGGTCATCAGTCTCCGTGTTTTTCAGACGTTTTTATGTAACTAAAGAAGTGCCCAAGAAAGTGTAAGTAGTGATCCTGCTTTAATTTCGTCTTGCATACAGTGAGCACCAAGTGAAAGAATCTGTCAGAATTTGGATGCTCTGCCAGAAGAATCAGAGAATAGTTGCGACTGGGATGGTGGGAGTACAGGGAGCACAGCTCCTGTTTAAAAGTACCAGACTGAGTCACGTAGTAATTCTTTGAGAACTGCCGGACGAGAGATACTATTGAAACTTTGTGGCACTTAAAATAATGATTTTAATAGACCTTTCTATTTTTAAAACAGTGCCAAATTATCCTGTTATTGTACCTCTTCCAGATTCGTAGAAACAAAGAACATTGTCTTTAATTGACACCCGATGTTCTACTTCTTAAATTTTGTTTTCAGTCACCCTTTTATGTAGTGCCTGTAATTATAAACGTTTTCACGAAGTTATTTTCGTTTCAGATTCCCAGTGGTTCAGCCCAAGTTCTCCTCGAGAACATTTCGTTTATCGCCGCTACTTATCTTTCGTCACAAAGACTTCACGAACCTGGTAAGTAAGGAAAGTTTAAGCTATGCGCTCAAGTGGAACGTTTGTCATTTATGCCTAATAAAAAGTAGTTCAGTTGTTGTAATCTTCTGCGTCTACATTTACACTCACAGCGAAGAGCAACAAACGTCTTTATTTGCTTTGTCCCACGTCAGCGCAGGGTCGGCATGGTTATATACGGATTTTGCATGGTTTAAGGGGTGGCCGGACGCCCTTCCTATGACTTCCTGGGATGGAATGCTTGCATGTAGTGTTGTTCGTGTGCAAGTGAGCGAAAGTTTTCTAAATGTCTGCGAAACGCGTAAATGAGGTGAGACTTGGGTACCAGACCAATATTCACATAGTGGAATGTGGAAAACCGCCTGAAAACCACATCCAGGCTTGCCGGCACACCGACCCTTGTCGTTCATTCGCCGGGCACGATCGATCCGGAACCGGCGCAACTCCCCGACCCGGAAGCGGCGTGCTAACGCACACTGCTACCCGGCCGGATGAAGAGCATCAAATATAATGGAAAATAATTACTGGATTGTCAACTTTCAAGCAGTGACGTATCAGTTAACATGTCTTTCACGCTTTTGCCCGATGGCCAACAAGTGTAATATTCCGTGTATGGGACATCGAAGTGACTAATTGAATTCCCTCTCTCTCGCTCACGAACTAAAACAGTTAGACTTTTATACCAATTAATATCGCTCGTTTGTGACACGAATGGTACCGTTCTGACTTGAAACTAGGTGTTCAGTGCTGATTTGGATTTGCGTCTGATTATGGCTGCGTGCCAAAAGACGTTATGTAAATGTGTTTAACTAAGATGCAGTCTGGATGTATATTGGAATCAAGCGCACAAAAATGGTCACAGACTCTTAAATCAAATCTGTTTTGCCACTTGTGCGATGAAACATGAAAAGAAAAATTAACGGAGGACATTGGAAAAGTCGAAAGAAGGGCAGTTCGGATTGTATTATCGCGAAATAGGGGAGAGATAGTGTCGCGGATAGGATAAGCGAGTTAGTGTGGCCGTGTTTTAAACAAAGCCGTTTTTCCTTTCGGAGAGATTTTTTCACGAAATTTCAAACACCAGTTTTCTCCTCAGAATGAGAAAATTTTTACTGACGCCAACCTGCTTAGGGGGAAAGAATAATCGTACTGAAATAAGAGAAATTAGAGTTCGTAGGGAGAGATGTAAGTTTTCCTTTCTCCTACGCGCCGTTCGTGAGTGGAACGATAGAGAAATAGCCCGAAGGTGGTTCGATGAAACCTTTGCCAGGCACTGTGAATTACACAGCAGTCATGTAGAAGAATACTTAGATGTAGATGTAATTGAAAAACAAGCTTGGGATACTACGGAATCATTTTTCCCTAAGGATAATATTCGGCACAACTAGCAGTCGCAAAATGGCGGATAAAATAAGATGTATATTCCAACACCGGCGAATTAACCGTTGCTAGTCAGTTACACTGGAAAAACATGAGTGTGACATGAAGATGGTTTTCCACGCTGGTTTAGGCAAATGCTGGGCTACTTCTCAAACTCTGCATAAGAAAACATGTTATTCTTAGCGATAACGCACAGAACAAAGTTTACACGATTCACATATAGATGGCGCACGTCACTTTTCTCCCTTATATTAACTTGACGACTGTGGCGACAGGAAGGGCACACGTCCACAGATTTAAAATAAAATAAATTTTGCCCAATCATGAAAGCGCAGGGTCAGAGAGAGAGAGAGAGAGAGAGAGAAAGAACGATGCTGCTACCTCACGACAACTCCCAGAGAATGTTCTGCAACACTTGGCAGGTCACATTGCCTTGGAGAACTACGGCCAGAAAATTTCATGGGTTGCGAAGATGTCTCTTTCACCTTCCAGCAGGCAGCAAGTCACTTTCAAGGTGTAGGACATAGTCGACAGCTTACTTATTTTGTGCCACATTGGCTGAGCAACTGTTGGGATTCATACAAACAGCTTTCAGTGTAAAGGAACCGTCTGCTATATTTTTTGGAAGCTGTTTCTTAGTCAGAGCGAAAAGCCTGCGACCATCTTTGCAAACAGCACCTATGACAAGAGTTGCTTCACCACAAGCTACTTACAATCCCTTCCAAAAGAAGAGTTAAACAAGAAAGTCATAGTCAGCGGAAGCTCAGTAATTCGTCATTGACATCATCATCATCGTCGCCGTCATATGCCGTTTGGCAGTCAGTGATGGATGAAGGCGTCCGCCAGACCTATCTATGCCATACACATCCATATTCATCCCGCATTTCTTCTTGCGTCATCTATTCACTTCTGTAAAGCGTCTTTTTTTTCCTCCTATTCAATTCTGCAACACCTTCTACGCTCCACCTACTATTCATTCCCCTGGCAACTTTTCCCGACCACTTCCATTCTCAAATGGGTCAAATGGCTCTGAGCGCTATGGGACTTAACTTCTGAGGTCATCAGTCCCCTAGAACTCAGAACTACTTAAACCTAACAAACCTAAGGACATCGCACACATCCATGCCCGAGGCAGGATTCGAACCTGCGACCGTAGCGGTCGCGCGGTTCCAGACTTTACCGCCTAGAACCGCTAGGCCATCGCGGTCGGCACTTCCTTTCTAATTTTCACTCTAGTCTGTTCTGTGATCCTCTGTATGTTTATATGACTCTCTTGGCAATTTCCAAACGGAATTTCTCTACTGGCAGTACACGTTGATGGTAAAAACCTTTGTTTGAAACGCAATACTCCAATTTTATTTTAAATGTTATGACCTTATCCCTGCAAATATAACTACTTTCTCTACAATAATGATATTTATACTGATATAAATACATATAGGGGTCGCAGTTAGATCTAAAGGTGTCGGCAAAAATCACAAAGTTCTGTAAAATCTACTGACCTGCTGTATTCGCACTAAGTATAAGTAGATCAAAATAAAACTGGCCCACAAAGTACACTCTAAGACGCAAGAAAAACAACGCACCATCAAGGAATTATCCGAATGAGACGGAAATCGGTAGGTGCGATGTACACGCACGGACAAAAATGACTGAAGTTTCAGAAGAATTGGATGATTTATTCAAGAGAAACGGCTTCACAAATTAAGCAAGGACCAGGACATCTTCTCTAGTCATCCGGCCCTGGAATCTCACTGAATGGAGTAGGACTGTCTTCTGTGATGAGGCCCCCTTCGAACTGGGCCCCAATGATCAGCGATGCCGTGTCTGGAGAAGCCCCGGGCAGCGGTGGGAAACCAACCTGTCAGTCGCCATACGGTCTGTTAACTAGATGTGAAGGTCTGTGGTGCCATTATATCTCATAGCAGGACTCCTTTGGTTATCAAACGCGGCACCCTCGCGACACAGTGGTACGTTGAAGATATCCTACGCCCCGTTTTGTTGCCCTTCATGGTAAGCCAACCTTGGATTACATTTCAACAAGATAATGTACCTGCGCACAGAGAAGTGTTTCTACTGCTTGTCTCCGTGCTTTTCCAGCAATCTCACCACATCTCTTTCCAACTGAGAACTTTTGGAGCATTGTGGGTTGAGCTCTCCAACCAGCTCTGGATTTGACGATCCAACGCGCCAATTGAACAGAATTTGGCGTGGTATCCCTCAGGAGGACATCCAGCGACTTTGTCAATCAATGCCAAATCGAATAAGTGCTTTCTAAAGGGCCAGAGATGGACCAACGCGTCGTAGACTTCCTCATTTTGTGAAGTTGTTTCTCTTGAATAGATCATCCAATTCTTCTGAAACTTCAATCACTTTTTTGTCTGTACACGTAAATCACATCTACCGATTTCGGTCCCATTCGGATAATTCCTTCGTGGTGGGTCGTTTTTGGTTTGGGTTGTTTTGGGGAAGGAGACCAGACAGCGAGGTCATCGGTCTCATCGGATTAGGGAAGGACAAGGAAGGAAGTCGGCCGTGCCCTTTCAAAGGAACCATCCCGGCATTTGCCTAGAGCGATTTAGGGAACTCACGGAAAACCTAAATCAGGATGGCCGGACGCGGGATTGAACCGTCGTCCTCCCGAATGCGAGTCCAGTGTCCAACCACTGCGCCACCCCGCTCGGTGGTCTTTTTTTACCTTAGGGGCGTAAGTTAGGTTGCATCTCCTAATAAGTATGAAATATTTTCTGGGCGAGTTTTATTTTGCCCACCCTGTAGTTTTCCCAGTCCACTGAAAGGTGAGACGACAATTTTCATCGGGTTCTTTTAGCTGAAATGGAATCCAACAATTTGTGACTGGGATCTTCAGGCTCAGACATACTATTTCATAACATAGTCGACGTTCCATAACTGAGTCCAGTTAATTTATTTATGAAGTTAACGTTGTCAAAAAGAGCAAACTCACAATCATTACATAGTCATATGTTCACATCGATAACCGATCTACTTTCGAGTATGCGCTTGTACTCGATACAGGTAGTGTAAGCACACACTCAGTTCGAGTATGAGCGTATGCTAGGAACAATCATGCATTATTTCCCGTTAAACGTTGACTGATTGTTTAAGTTATTGATCTGCTGATGACAGTCTGCTGAAACACGTAATTAAAAGAAATAAAGTGCTATCGTGGCACAAAAACTTTTGTGTAAAACATTAACTAGTAATTGGGACATGTTAGTTTGAATGAACACACTTCCGCTGTCCTGACGTTGGTAGGCTGTCGTTTTATAGCGGTAGCTCCACAATAGTGCAGTTACGACTATGTTTGTTTGGATTCGACGTCCCGTACCTTGCTCTGACGTTATCAGGTTGCTCCTCTCCACCCTGTGGAAATCGTCTCCTATTTGTTGATTACAGTATAGCGTCTGTTGAATTACATATGCCTTCGAAGGTTGTGCAACAGAACCATTTTCCCTGTCAACTTTTTTCAGTCACCGTCGGTATTGTCAGCATCCAGGTCTAGGTTCTTACAAGGAATCGCTTGAGTGCGAGGTCGCAAAAGGCCAATACAGTTTACGGCATTTGACGCCCCACATGTTATCTACCATGCAACCGCAATATTGGCCGCTAATGACAACATGGGACGGGGCTGGCGGTATCCAATGGTGAGGCTACGGAGCATAGTTGAGCTGCTTAGTTGACGAGAACCTCACAACAGTGCTCCAGCGCTAGCGGTCTTTATACAAAGCAGAGCGATGGCAGCGATAAACAAAGCGAACATTGCGTTTTATCTACAACAACAATTACCGAGGTTGATAATTCGTTACAAACGAACACAATGACTTTAGCAAACTGAGAAAGAAGTGACACATGAAATATTAGCGTTTCGGCAATATCAGTAAGTGAAATACACTACTGGCCATTAAAATTGCAACACCACGAAGATGACGTGCTACAGGCGCGAAATTTAAGCGACAGGAGGAAGATGCTGTGATATGTAAATGATTAGCTTCTCAGAGCATTCACACAAGGTTGGCGCCGGTGGCGACACCTACAACGTGCTGACATGAGGGAAGTTACCCACCGATTTCTCATACACAAACAGCAGTTGACCGGCGTTGCCTGGTGAAACGTTGTTGTGATGCCTCGTGTAAGGAGGAGAAATGCGTACCATCACGTTTCCGACTTTGATAAAGATCGGATTGTAGCGCATGGCGATTGCGGTTTATCGTATCGCGACATTGCTGCTCGCGTTGGTCGAGATCCAATGACTGTTAGCAGAATAAGGAATCGGTGGGTTCAGGAGGGTAATACGGAACGCCGTGCTGGATCCCAACGGCCTCGTATCACTAGCAGTCGAGATGATAGGCATCTTATCCGCATGGCTGTAACGGATCGTGCAGCCACGCCTCGATCCCTGGGTCAACAGATGGGGACGTTTGCAAGACAATAACCATCTGCACGAACAGTTCGACGACGTTTGCAGCAGCATGGACAATCAGCTCGGAGACCATGGCTGCGGTTACCCTTGACGCTGCATCACAGACAGGAGCGCCTACAATGTGTAGTCAACGATGAACCTGGGTGCACGAATGGCAAAACGTCATTTTTTCGGATGAATCCAGGTTCTGTTTACAGCATCATGATGGTCGCATCCGTGTTTGGCGACATCACGGTGAACGCACATTGGAAGCGTGTATTCGTCATCGCCATACTGGCGTGTCACCCGGCGTGATGGTATGGGGTGCCATTGGTTACACGTCTCGGTCACCTCTTGTTCGCATTGACGGGACTTTGGACAGTAGACGTTACATTTCAGATGTGTTACGACCCGTGGCTCTACCCTTCATTCGATCCCTGCGAAACCCTACACTTCAGCAGGATAATGCACGACCGCATGTTGCAGGTCCTGTACTGGCCTTTCTGGATACAGAAAATGTTCGACTGCTGCCATGGCCAGCACATTCTCCAGATCTCTCACCAACTGAAAACGTCTGGTCAATGGTGGCCGAGGAACTGGCTCGACGCAATACACCAGTCACTACTCTTGATGAACTGTTGTATTGTGTTGAAGTTGCTTGGGCAGCTGTACCTGTACACACCATCCAACCTCTGTTTGACTCAATGCCCAGGTGTATCAAGGCCGTTATTACGGCCAGAGGCGGTTGTTCTGGGTACTGATTCCTCAGAATCTATGCACCCAAATTGCGTGAAAATGTAATCACATGTCAGTTCTGGTATAATATATTTGTCCAATGAATACCCGTTTATCATCTGCATTTCTTCTTTGTGTAGCAATTTTAATGGCCAGTAGTGTATGTGGTGTCTTATACTCTCGACTGTGCGGACAATGTAGATCAGGAGTACAATGATGACGATTCGTGCTTAACAAGTGAAAGTGATACTGCAACAGCTGTCGAGCCATGTAGTTCATCATCCTTGTCGGGCAGGGAGGCACAAATCCTGTCTCCAGTGAAACGGAGTAAAGGGCAATCGTTTTCCAAGGAGCGGGTACTAAGCATAATTACGTGCATGGAAGATCATCCGCAGCATAGTAAAAGCCAATTATGAGCAGATTTTGAATAAGTCCGCAGATATATGACGGTATGGTGCACAAGAAAAACTATGGATATTCAAGGAAGGTCAAAGGACAGTTGTTGCAAAAACTGGCGTTTGCTCGTTTCAAGGCTGCTCGATACAATTTACAAGATGTGCGTGGTAGTGACTTACTACGTTATGCACATCAAATTGTCCGCAACATAGATTATGGTGATTTCAAGAGAAGCAGTGGATGGTAGCATAACTTCAAACTTTGCTACAGAACTGGAAGACGTAAGAGTTCAAACGAAGCGTCAACTTGACGATGCACAGGAAACTGGGGAATTGGCCCGAAAATTTGTCGACGAGATAAACTAACTTATCCCATCGTCCAGTAAGGAATTTTTTACGACTCCAACCATTCGGGATTTGAAGAGGAAATGCAAATGAGAGGAACCCTAGAAATTGTAGGTACCAAGAGAGTTGTATCAAGATCAACTAACATCAGTGTCTTAACGCATTCGTATACAATTATGCCGACCACTAATCTAGATCGTAAATTGGCTGGGAAGTTATTTATTTTCTGGGAGAAAGTGTTCTGCCCTTTGCGATTCTTTCCCGTGTGCGTTATCTTCCAACAGCAGGAGGGAATGTTTACGTCACAGAAGCAAGAGTGGGAAAATTGGCGTAAGAGAACTAGAAGTATGGTATTAGCAGTGCTTTTGGCCAATAGCCGGTCAAGATAACTTCCTTTGCTTGATTTCTCGTCTGCGCATAAAAATATACTCCTTTAGAGCAAAATATCCGTCCTGAAAGTGCTGTGACATTGCAGTTCATACTAGCTGGACCCACTGGACAAATTCAACCTCTGGATGTTTGTTTTTTCCGTGTCTATAAAGCATGTTATTGCACTGGCTGCAGTTACGCATTCTTGTCGCACTACCTGCAGTTACGCCTTAAAGGATAACCGAGCGAGGTGGCGCAGTGGTTAGCACACTGGACTCGCATTCGGGAGGACGACGGTTCAATCCCGTCTCCGGCCATCCTGATTTAGGTTTTCCGTGATTTCCCTAAATCGCTTCAGGCAAATGCCGGGATGGTTCCTTTGAAAGGGCACGGCCGATTTCCTTCCCCATCCTTCCCTCACCCGAGCTTGTGCTCCGTCTCTAATGACCTCGTTGTCGACGGGACGTTAAACACTAATCTCCTCCTCCTCCTCCTTAAAGGATAGCCAGTTTCACAACAAACTCGACGACAGACTATTTCGCATTCGGTTGCATGTCATCACATTCCATCAGTTCTCATCACACCGTTACACCAATATGCGCATTCTTCAACAGTGGATACCTAACTGAACATCCTGTACGATTTCTACTTCCCAAGGAGTTCACCTTCGATCTTGATGGTGCGAAACTTTGTGATCACTGTGGTGGGCCATTTTTCATTCGGTGTTCATTGTGGAAGTTAATGATTTGTTTTGAACATTTTTCGATTGTCGATTATGTCCCTTTTGTGAAGGTGGACATACATCCCATAAAAGGTTGATCTGTCGACCTTCGGACACTCATTTTCTGTGTTCCGCCTGATGTACACAAGTGAGTCATTACCAACTAATATTCTTCTTGTCACAGCTGTTACATAACACTTTCAAATGAACCTTACTAAAGATTGAACTTGCGACCTCGCACTCAAAGGCTCCCTTGTTAGGGAGGGGGGAGATAGATAATAGTGCTAGAACGTCCCTGTATACGTGCGTATTCCCAGAAACTGTCTTATCTCATTTCCTTGTCACTATAATGTTTGTGCTGTGGTGTGTTCGGTAGCATCGTATTCGTAAATTGTTTCATGACAGTAGTACTAAGACACAGATAAAAGCTATCACACGAGCAAAACAGTGTTGTAGTAACTTTGAATATCAGGCGTCCCTTGTGATTTATTCGTTAATGAAGCTCCTGGTTAGTAGTTGTCTTCTAGATTCCACAGAAACGAGGAAAGTACTGAGTGTCGCTTGCTATAGATTTCAACGTACCGTCTTCTCAGTCTATGGGGTAACGAAATGCTTAGTGTTCATGACTTTTCTCCAGAGTATCGGTTTCCTGACAGCAATCAACCGTGATATCGGTTTATTCACAAGACAGAGGCATATATGATTATACGGATTGTGTTATACAGGGGGTAAACAATAATAAGGAAACACGAAAAAAATAGTACATTACCAGGTCTAACACTGTGCAGGAAACCGATGGCATTAAAAACGGCTTTCAGTCGTCTCGCAATGCATAAATATGGGTCCTGTTTGGTTTTCAACGGATCTTACGCCATTTTTCATCCAAAGCAGTCAAAAAGCTCTGAGCACTACGTGATTTAACATCTGAGATCATCAGTCCCCTAGAACTTAGAACTACTTAAACCTAACTAACCTAAGGACATCACACACATCCATGCCCAAGGCAGGATTCGAACTTGCGACCGTAGCGGTCGCGCGGTTGCAGACTGAAGCGCCTAGAACCGCTCGGCCACACCGGCCGGCCCAAAGCAGTCGCAAGATTAGATAACGATGATGGAGGTGGACAGCGATCACACAATATCCTCTCCAAAGAAGGCTACAAAAGATCAATAATGTTAACATGTGATGACTGTGGTTGCCAGGAGAGATGCGACAAATCATCCTCGTGCTCACAAAGCCAGTCCTCGATGGGATCTGTGTGAATGGCGGCCATGTCGACTTGGAATGCAGCATTACCAATGGGAAATAAATATTGTACCACGGTATGGAGCTGATCAGCCATAATGGTCACATAATCCTTGGAAATAATGCGACCTTGGAGAGTAACCATGGGGTCCATGGAGTACCACGACGTGGCTGCCCAAATCATCACCGAATCACCGCCATGATTCACTCTTGGTACGTAAGCTCGGCCAGGAGTTGAAAACGGTGTGAAACCAAACTCATTCGACCAAATGACATTCGTCCGTTGCTCAATAGACCAGGTCTTATAGCATCGGCACTACGTTTTACTGCTACGGGCACTTGCATCACTGATGAGTGGTTTCGGGATTCCAGCTCGCCCTGTAATTTCCTGCATATGAAGCTTCCTTTGTGTTGTTTTGGTCGTCGGTTCGCAAGTGCGACATTCAGTTCTGCAGCGAATTTTGCAGTTGTCGCCCTCTTATTTGTCGTCACAGTCCTCTTAAATGACCAAATGGGCTCAAATGGCTGTGAGCACCATGGGACTTATATTCTGAGGTCATCAGTCCCCTAGAACTTAGAACAACTTAAACCTAACTAAACTAAGGACATGACACACATCCATGCACGAGACAGGATTCGAACCTGCGACCGTAGCGGTCGCGCGGTTCCAGACTGCAGCGCCTAGAACCGCTCGGCCACTTCGGCCGGCGTTAAATGACCGTCCGTCACGATCACTCGGCGCACTATTTCTGACGTGACACACAAAGGATTGTGGGACCGAGGACCTGGTAGTTTGGTCCCTCCAATCCCATCAATCCATCCATAAACCTTCAATGAAATGCGTCGTGAAACACAAAAAAGTGGTCAGCTTTGGTTAGGAGCACCAAAAATTTGCCAATGTGCGAATTCACTGTGCGCAGACATAATAAATTCACAGAACACTGTTTTGACCACGATTGACACAATGTACTCGTATATTTTTTGGGTATTCGTGGTAAGTTCCTATGGGACTAAATTGCTGAGGTCATCGGTCCCTAGGTGTGCACACTATTTAATCTAACTTACACTATGGACAAGACACACACCCATGCCCGAGGGAGGACTCGAACCTCCGACGGTGGGAACCGCGCGAACCTTGACAAGACGCCATAGATCGCACGGCTACCCCGCGCTGCTGTTGGCTAGCGTCTGTATTTATATTCAAGGATGCATTTCTCGCGGGTTTCCATAAGTTTATCCATCATCTGTATAATGGTTGTGACTAAGGGCGCTGAGAACGTTACGGACGTCCGTAGCCAAAATTCAGTGCACGACGTAATGATTGTTTCCTTGGATAGAGGCACATTGTGTGCGAAAGAATGAAAAACTGTTGGACTTCGGCCGATGCATGCAGAAAATTCAGTCCGGAACCGCGCTGCTGCTACGGTCGTAGGTTCGAGTCCTTCCTCGGGCCTGGATGTGTGTGGTGTCCTTAGGTTAGTTAGGTTTAAGTAGTTCTAGGTCTAGGGGACTCATGACCTCAGATGTTAAGTCCCATAGTGCTTAGAGCCATTTGAAGCATGCAGAGCCGGCAGGTGTGGCCAAGCGGTTAAAGGCGCTACAGTCTGGAACCGCGTGACCGCTACGGTCGCAGGTTCGAATCCTGCCTCGGGCATGGATGTGTGTGATGTCCTTAGGTTAGTTAGGTTTAAGTAGTTCTAAGTTCTAGGGGACTGATGACCTTAGCAGTTAAGTCCCATAGTGCTCAGAGCCATTTGAACCATTTTTTGAAACATGCAGAAAAATGTTTGCACTAAATTATAGCAGTCTATTATTGATGGCGTGGCTTCTTTATATTCTGAAGATCATTTTTGTTTTCTTATGTAGCGACATTACTTCATGTTTAACTCGGTGAAGTTAAGGCTGGTCAGTTTTGCCAGACACCTTACCGATATAGCTCATTTTCCCATTCCTACGTGGATAACGTTGAGAAGACCCAGTTGGTTCAGTTTGCCGGATCTTACCGTGTTCGGCTTGTCATGAAAATTACGATTGAACATTCGACTGTCTGCAATTTGTATAATCGCCAGGAGGAAATCAGAAACGATCACACTAACAACGACCCGAAGGTATCATCCAATAATGAGACAATTTTAAAAGCAAGAGAAAAATTTGGACAGTCTATGCTGAATCCAAGTTGTAAAGATGTCGTATCCAGGAGACTAATTAAGAACGCATTAAATTAAAGGTAAGATCCGTCACTTACCCGAAATTTGGAGGTGGACTGCCGTTGCCGGCTTCTGACCCTTGAGCTAAATTACCCAGCCGGTTGCAAGGGGAACCACAGTTTAACGTGGTCTCCAAAACACGGTGCTAATTGGTGTTTTCGTATCTATGAAGTTTGAGATGGAAGAAATGATAACTCACATAGAAATGCTAGATTGACGATTTATTTAGATATAAATATTCAACAAGTCGCTTTTTGAAATTAATAAGATTTATTGTAGCATTAATTAGTTTTCGAGCCACTGCGGGCTCAGCATCAGATGGAGGTGTTACAGGAACGTTATTTTCTGGGCTGTGTGCAACAAAACGCTGTAATCGTGATGCTGGAGGAAATATTACTCACAAGTGTTTTGCTCTTCACTACTTATATTATCATGGCCACACTGAAACAAGCTCTGACACATATCGTAGTGCCTCATTCACTCTTTAATTACTTGGTAAATATTTCAGTCTAGTTCGTTAGCTTTCGTGGAACTTTTCAATCTATATATGAGTAGTAACACGACTGCAGCTACCCAGATTCACTTTCATCTGTTATCTATACCTGTAAGTATCTATTCTGTACTACAGAGCATTTCGGGCCAAGAACCATGATGTGGCCAAGTGTGATATCTATCGCATTCATATTCTTTGTACTTACATTCAGCGTTTACTGATTGTGAATAAGTGTAAAAGCAAGTGCACCTTAATACTGTATATGTGTATGTATAACCTGAGAATGTACATAATAGGAACGGATTTTCCATGGATATCACGAGGCAGTGAGCTCTAAGTACCCAAAACGTAACAACCTTTTCGTTTCATAAACTTTTCTTTACCGATAAATAAATTACCGCCATTTCCGCCAGCACCACGACCTCAGCATCTAGCTGCGCATGGTTCAGAAAATGATGTTCCTGCAACAGCTGCATCTGATGATGAGCCTGGAGTAGCTGGAAAACTGGTTACTGGCACAATAAATCTTATTAATTTCAAAAAGCGAATTGTTGCATAGTTATACCAAAATAAGTCACCAATTTAAATTACAGTTGCAGTTCATCACCCATAATGGATATACTGAAGAAAAAAATCGTAGAAGTAGCTGGTATCGAACCACTGACCTTTGATCTCGTCATCTGACTCATAATCACTGAACGACAAATCGTTTCCATTTATTGTATTTTCCCATGATTTTGCATTTAGTACATATCCAAGATGATAATAAAATCTGTCCCTCAGTCACAAAGCTAACATTTTCTGTGTATTTGTTATGTATGTGACGTTTGTTCTTTCGGACATGTCCGAAAGAACATATGGGTCAGCACAGCTGTTCCAAGCGTCATCTACGTCAGACGGATGGTGCATTATCTGAAGATCGCCTAGTACTAGAGGCCGAAACTAGTCATATTTTTATCAAATGTCTATGCGATCGATACTGTTTTGTATTAATTTTACATATGCAATTAATTAAGGCGATAACGACCAATGATCCATCCCTTCAGTGTTGATGTACACCAAGCTCTTACTCTCACGGGGACTGGCGAGAAGCCGCGACTAGAGAGGCTAATGAGCAGGGGCGCTACATGTGTGCGGCATAAGTTGAGATGTCGTATCCAGACGGGAGGCGTGCTACGGTAGTGCGTGCGGTTGTGGTGACGGCTGTATCTGGATGGCGTAGTGGTCAGCGCATCTGCCTAGTAATCAGGAGATTCAGGTTCGAACCCCAGTCCGGCACAAATTTTCAATTCTTCCCATTGATTTAATCAATCCCCATTACTAGCTAATGTCATTCATTCATTTGAGTCTTGTTAACATTTATTTTACCCAGTGTGCTTCTCGACCCTTAACCGTCAGGTGGAAAGACTCTTCTAGAGAGTAAGTCAATTATTATCCGCAATTTAGTTATATTTTGGTTTATTTTGGTAGAGCTGTCGTTTTACGTTGATGACGCATGTTTTGCTTATGTGTTGTTATATCTTTGCAATTTTCAAGATGCTAGGTTAGTTTCGTTATCGCTGACGTGATTTTAATAATGGCTGGTCCGCTGTCTATTTGCACCAAAGACTAGCAACGTTCAATGATCCGTTTTTTTGTGGTCGGAAGGCTATCAGGGGCCGAAATTCGTCGAAGACTTTCGGTACCGTACGGGAACAGTGTTTTGCCACAACGGAGTGTCTACGAATGCATTAAAAATTCCGAAATGGTCGCACAAGTGTTACGCACGGTGAAGGACCCGGACGACCGTTACCGCCAAAAATGAAGAAACCGTTGAGCGTTCACGTGAAATGATTCTCTTAGACAGACGATTAACTATTGACGAAGTGGCACATCGTCTGCAAATTAGTCAGGGTTCTGCCTCCAAAGTCATTCACAACAGAATTTGGTTTCATAAAGTTTGTGCAAGATGGGCCCGAAAACAACTCACACAGTTGCATAAACAAACGCGCTTGGACATCTGCAAAAACTATTTCGATCGCTATGGTAACGAAGGGGAAAACTTCTTAGACAGGATCATTACTGGTGACGAAACATGGATGTATCATTACGAGCCGGAGAGTAAACGGCAGAGTATGGAATGGAAACATCCAAATTCGACGTGCGAGAAAAAGTTCAAGACCGAACCGTCCGCAGGAAAACTGATGCTTACGGTTTTATGGGATGCACAAGGTCTACTAGTACAAGGAAGATTATGGGGAAAGAGGCACAACAATAAACAGTGTACGTTACAGTGAGATGCTTACTGCCCAGGCTAAAGCCTGCAATTCGAAGCAAACGGCGAGGATTGCTGTCAAAAGGTGTTGTGTTGTTGCACGACAATGCCCGTCCGCATACTGCTGCCCACATTGCTGAAACGCTCCAGAAACTCAAATTCGAAGTACTGGATCATCCTCCATATAGTCCCGATCTTGCACCTTCTATCACTTGTTTGGTCCGCCGGCCGCGGTGACCGAGCGGTTCTAGGCGCTTCAGTCCGGAACCGCGCGACTCCTACGGTCACAGGTTCGAATCCTGCCTTGGGCATGGATGTGTGTGATGTCCTTAGGTTAGTTAGGTTTAAATAGTTCTACGTTCTAGGGGACTGATGACCTCAGATGTTAAATCCCTTAGTGCTGAGAGCCATTTGAACCATTTGAACTTGTCTGGTCCGCTCAAACAGGCGTTAAGGGTCCGTCGATTTGCCTCGGGCGAAGCAGTGAAAGAAGCGGTGCATTCCTGGCTCGCAGCTCAGCCGAGTACCTTCTTTTATGAGGGCATCAGGAAGCTCGTACAGCGATGGACCAAGTGCATTGAAACGCAAGGAGACTATGTCGGAAAAGAAGTTCTTGTCAGTTTCCTATTTGATTACAATAAATTTTTATAACTACTTTGCGAATAATAATTGACTTACCCTCGTTCGTAATCGATCTCAGTGGAAAGCACTGGCGATTTATTGCAGTAGCAATTGAAGTAAATTGCGTGATAAACGTAATTTTTACATCTGTACAACTACCAGATGTACCGGTATGAAATGAGCGTTAAGATACAAATGTGACGATAGGGAACGTTTGTTGTGAACGAGCCTCAATTTTTTCTGTTTGGTTGGTATGACATGTGTCAAAGATATTTAGTATACAACAAGTCAAGCAATAAACAACATCATATGTTTTCATCGTGTTAACAATGTCGAATTTTGTACCAGAAAGTGATGATTTGCGCAAAGCATTAATTTTTTGTTTTCATTTGAAAAAAAGTGCTGCAGAGTCGCATCGAATGCTTGTCGAGGCATATGGTGATCATGCTCTATCAGAAGCAACATACAAAAGATGGTTTCAACGGTTCAGAAATAATGATTTTGATGTAAGAAATGAAGAACGTGGAAGACCACCAAAAAAGTTCGAAGACGCCTAATTTCAAGCAATATTGGATGAAGATGATACTTTGAGTCAGAATCAAATGGCAGCAATGCTAAATGCTACACAACAAACAATTTCCGACCGTTTGAAAGCTATGGGAAAGATCCAAAAGTGTGGAAAATGGGTGCCACATGAATTGAATGAAAGACAGATGGAAAACCGAAAACCCATTTGTCAAATTTTGCTTCAAAGACATGAAAGAAAATTAATTTTGCATCGAATTGTTACTGGCAATGAAAAATGGATTTATTTTAAGAATTTTAATCGGGAAAAATCATGGGTTAATCCGGGACAACCATCAACATCGACTGCAAAACCAGATGGATTCGGCAAGAAGACAATGCTCTGTGTTTGGTGGGATCAGAAAGGTGTGGTGTATCGTGAGCTTCTAACACCCTGTGAAACTGTGAGTACTAATCGCTGCAGACAACAAATGATCAATTTGAACTATGCATTGATCGAAAAAAGACCAGAATGGGCCAGAAGACATGGCAAAGTAATTTTTTTACACGACAATGCACCTGCACACAAAGCAGAACTGGTTCAGGTACAATCAAAACACTTGGCTGGGAGCTGCTACCCCACCCGCCGTATTCACCACACTTGACCCCTTCCGACTACCATTTATTTTCAGCAATGGGACACGCATTGGCCGAGGAACACTTCGATTCCTATGAAGAAGTCAAAAATTGGGTGTCTGATTGGTTTGCTTCAAAAGACAAACATTTCTATTAGCGTGGTGTCCACAAATTGCCAGAAAAGTGATCAAAATGTATTGAAAGCAATGGTCAGTACTTTGAATAAAATGTTTTTACTTTTCAATTCCAAATTAGTGTTTCATTTTCACAAAAAACGCTCATTTCATACTGGTACACCTGCTATGTGTACAAGAATACTGTGGCTGCCTTAGTATGATGTTGGAAACGAAGTTTCTGAAGACGATATCCCATTAGGAAAGTTCTCGGTGCTCTTGTCATGTCAAATTAGAATAAAACTCGAGTCTCTCCACCTGACAATGGTCGTGTACGTGGTAAACGAAATTTATAGAATCTGAACTGCGCCTCCATTCATCTTCAGAGCTAAATTCTTATCAGTTATAAGCAAAACCTAAAACTACACTACTGGCCATTACAATTACTACACCAAGAAGAAATGCAGATGATAAACGGGTATTCATTGGACAAATTGGCCGCCATTGACCAGACGTTTTCAATTGGTGAGAGATCTGGAGAATGTGCTGGTCAGGGCAGCAGTCCAACATTTTGTGTATCCAGAAAGGCCCGTACAGGGCCTGCAACATGCGGTCATGAATTATCCTGCTGAAATGTAGGGTTTCGCAGGGATCGAATGAAGGGTAGAGCCACGGGTCGTAACACATCTGAAAAGTAACGTCCACTGTTCAAAGTGCCATCAATGCGAACACGAGGTGACCGAGACGTGTAACCAATGGCACCCCATACCATCACCCAGGGTGATACGCCAGTATGGCGGTGACGAATACACGCTTCCAATGTGCGTTCAGCGCGATGTCGCCAAAGACGGATGCGACCATCATGATGCTGTAAACAGAACCTGGATTCATCCGAAAAAATGACGTTTTGCCATTCGTGCACCCACGTCCGTCGTTGAGTACACCATCGCAGGCGCTCCTGTCTGTGATGCAGCACCAAGGGTAATCACAGCCACGGTCTCCGAGCTGATAGTTCATGCTGCTGCAAACGTCGTCGAACTGTTCGTGCAGATAGTTGTTGTCTTGCAAACGTCCCCATGTGTTGACTTAGGGATCGAGACGTGGCTGCACGATCCGTGACAGCCATGCGGATAAGATGCCTGCCATCTCGACTGCTAGTGATACGAGGCCGTTGGAATCCGGCACGGCGTTCCGTATTACCCTCCTGAACCAACCGATTCCATATTCTGCTAACAGTCATTGGATCTCGACCAACACGAGCAGCAGTGTCGGGATACGATAAAGCGCAATCGCAATAGGCTACAATCCGACCTTTATCAAAGTCGTAAACGTGATGGTACGCATTTCTCCTCTTTACACGAGGCATCACAACAACGTTTCACCAGGCAACGCCGGTCAAGAGCTGTCTGTGTATGAGAAATCGGCTGGAAACTTTCCTCGTGTCAGCACGTTGTAGGTGTCGCTACCGGCGCCAACCTTGTGTGAATGCTCTGAAAAGCTGATCATTTGCATATCACAGCATCTTCTTCCTGTCGGTTAAATTTCGCGTCTGTAGCACGTCATCTTCGTGGTGTAGCAATTTTAATGGCCAGTAGTATATGAATAACATAGTTGAAATTAAAGAGTTAATACGAAGTGTATTTGTCATTTGTCGTGTATAACCAAATTCTACAGCGGCCAAAGTAGAGGGGATACAAAATTTCAGACTGGCAATAGCAAGGACAGCGTTTCTGAAAATGGGAGGTTGGTTAGCGTCGATTATAAACGTAAAAGAGTTGGGAAGGCGCTTCTGAAGGTGCGGCGTCCTATCGACTGCTGCTGCTGCTGTGGCGGCGGCGGCCATGTTGTCGGCTGGAGAGTCCCTCTCCTCTCTCGTCTGGTCTTATCGCGACCACCTGGGCCGGCCTCGCCGCCTGCCGGTGCTTCATTAGGCGTGGCGTCGCCGGACCACCTCCACCTGCCCCGCGCCACCGCCGTTTGATTCCCCTCGCTCTTCTTAAAAGTCTTTATGCTGCCGGATAAAGGTCGAATTCCACAAAAAAAAAGATATCTCCAACAAATCGTAAGAATTATACCAAACAAGTCTAATTATTTCCCCCTAAAAATGATTGAGGAGTGACGTCTTCACACTGCCAAAGGCTGTTGTTACCAAGAATGTTTACGTACGACTATTTTTAATCATTGAACATCGCTTGGTCGATACCATTAATCCTCCCTCCAGCCATTCTTTAAACAAACGAACTCCCATATAAAGTACAGCTGGTTTGTCACGCATCTCATTGCTTATGACTGAGCTATGTGTCGTACAATGGTACAATTTTGCAGCCACATTCAGTAGTATATTTCTGCTAAATGTTTGAGGATAGAGTTAGAAATAAAGACGTAATGCATTAAAACGTAATGTCTGATGCTGCAGTTTTACTACGTGAACAGGAAAATGTTGGCGGCTGGAGAGTCTCTCTCCTCTCTCCTCTGGTCTTATCGCGGTACCTTCGTGGACTTCACAAAGGTATATGACTCCGTCGACAGACAGACTCTTGTTAGGATCCTGAAGAGCAGAGGGCTTGATGGAACTACACAAGAACTCATAAAAGAATTTCTGACAGACACAAAAGCAAGGGTGAGATTCAGAGGAGCACTGTGAGAAGAATTTGAGATGAAGACTGGTGTTAAACAGGGAAATGGATTGTCACCATTGTTCTTCAGTATAACAATGGACGAAGTGATCAGACAGTGGAGAGCAATAAACGAGGAAATGGGAATACCAAAGACCCATGTGGGGGACAAAAAGGACAACAGGGCTCAAGTGGACTGCCTAGCCTTAGCAGTAGTAAGTGAGACGGAAGAAGACGCAAAGACACAACTCGACAACTTAAGTAAGGTAGCCTGGAAGGTGGGACTGAGGATCGCCTATAACTAGACAAAGACATTAAACACCACTGCAGACTGGAAACACCGGAATGTACTGTGCAAATGGTGGACAAATTTAAATACCTGGGAAAATTTATAACAGGAAAGAACAAGAGCAAGGAGGGAATAACAGAGAGGATAAAGAAGATGAGGTCAGCCTTCTGCATAACGAGAGAGATATACAATAAAAAGAATATATCCACAGAGGCAAAGATAAGCCACTACAAGGCAACGGTGAGAAATGCAATATTATATTCTGATGATACGATGACACTAGGAAGAAATGGGGCAGAACAACTAGAGAAAGAAGAGAGAAAAATGCCGAGAAAAAATTAGGTCCCAAAAGAGGTGGGGAGAGGTGGATGTGAAGACCTAGGGAAGAATTGTACCGAAACATGAGAACAATATCCGGGGAAATCAGACTCAAAAGGGCAATGTTTGCTGCACATGCAGTTAGGATGAGTATGGACAAAATGACGAAGAGAGTGTGGGAAACAACAGGGAGGACAAGGGGAAAGACAGGAACCAAGTGGGTTGTTGAACTTCGGACGGACTGGTTGGAATTGGGGATCAAGGCCGAAGGAAAGGAAAATTGGAGGAACAAATATACATCCACCAATATCCCGGAGATCAACGACAGAGAAGAACGCAGTGGAGCCGACAGGAGAAACGGAAACTGAAGATCTCAGAAGAAGAGCGGGAGAGAAGAAGAGAAAGAATGAAGAGGTTCTGGGAGAAGAATAGGAAAATGCAGTCCACGAAGGGGCTACCCGTGGTCCTACAGAGGCCGTAACGCAAGAAGAAGAAGACGAAGAAGAAGAAGAAAATGTAGTAAATGAAAAACTTCGTTTTTCTTTCTGATCTCTCAGGTTTTCTCGGCGAGTTTCAGCATGCACTGCCGAGATGATGTTTCCTGTCTTCTGCACGTTCTGCGAGTTTTGCTGGTATGTTTACTCGCTCTCTGAGTCCAGAAAAACTCACACCTTCTGAAGAAGACAGCTTGGTGGGTTGTCGAAATATTGTGCATAAAATGGAAATCACAACTCGGCAAAACATCTGCAAGCGCACTATTTTTTGAATTGTCTGTGTAATGTTGAAGTACTCCGGTGGCCAGGTAGATTCCCAGATATGTGGCCGAAAAAACATATGTGGAGTCGTCAGCTCCATCGCAATGCTAGTGTCCAGGATGTCGAGGACCAGACAGCTGGCCGGCCGGGGTGGCCGAGCGGTTCTAGGCCCTTCAGTCTGGAACCGCGCGACCGCTACGGTAGCAGGTTCGAATCATGCCTCGGGTATGGATGTGTGTGATGTCCTTAGATTAGTTAGGTTTAAGTAGTTCTAAGTTCTAGGGGACTGATGACCTCAGATGTTTAGTCCCATAGTGCTCAGAGCCATTTGAACTATTTTTGAACCAGACAGCTGTTGAGTGGCAGCTTGACCCAGGGGGTGATACTGCTTTATGATAGCTTCCAAACAGAACTAGCGCAGTTATCTAGGGCAGAAGGGGTACAACATCATTCTACAGGTAAGTGAGCTGATACTGCGAAGTTCGTTGTGAAGTTGACTCGGTATTGTAATCACTGAAATGAGGTTAACCCGTGAAGTTTCATTTCGTTTCCCCCTCCCATTTTGGGTGCATCGCTTTTTTTGTCAGACAGTATAAAAAATTCTTTAAATATCGTTTGAAAGAAAAAAGACGTTGATTCTAACTACAGTCAACACAGTTTTGCTGCACGATTGTAATACAAGCACAAAGTTAGCGCGGATCTCGCGATTGGTAACAAGCGCGCTGCAGGGCACACCCAAACATGAGCCACACTTCCCGACAGCCTGTTTAGAATTATGGCGCTCACTTACCTATAGTACGTATTGTTGCCACCAGAGCTAAGCTTTAACCTTTTCCGTCAATGCTCAGATCCTCTTTATTCTAACAACTCTCTGACCTGTAAATTCCTCGCAGGCTGTGAATACAAGAAATAATAGTAATGTAATTACTATATACGGTATAGTTACGGAATATAAACTAATAGGAGTAATTACAGTTATCTATATACTAAACGGCTGAAAGTCATCCGATCCCAGTTGCAAGTTTATCTAGCGTCTTCCAGGGCAGCAAAAATATGATTTTCAGTATTTCATGTTGTTACTGACCGAGTTTAAAAATTTTATGTGCTGCAATAATCTACTGATTATGAGATTTGCATTGACGTTAAAGGTTTAACACAATAAATAAAGTATTAATAGTTAGAAACTGTTTATGTATCTTGACGCAACTAACCCACGGCGCTCAGAGTACCCACACCTTACTCATCCAGTACTTCAGAATGAGAGCACTTAGTTACTTCCAAGTGCATGTATGTGCAACTGTGAAGTGACAGCACAGGGCACTTTCTATTGTAAAAATTATTAGTTCTTCTTACCGTTGCATTCACGTATAGAGCGCACGAAGAATGACTAAATGCCTTCGTGCGTGCTGTAATTAATCTAATCTTGTCCTCACGATCCCCACATCCCCACAAGAGCGATTCTTGAGGGGGGGGGGGGAGGGGGTGTTGCAGTATAATTCTAGAGTCATCATATAAAGCCGGTCCCTAAAACGTTGTGCGTAGTCTTTCTCGAGAGACAAGTTTGTTTGCATCGCCATCCTCCGCGGCAAACACAGAAATATTTGTTCTGTACATAAAACAGCCTTTTCTTGCTACAACTGTAACTTATTTCTCCAAGACACGTTTAGCAGTTTTTTTACTCTAAGACATCTTCAGAGGGATCTAGAACGATACAGTTTTGTTTTGATATGTTTATTTTTAGATTGTCAAACAGTTCATGTCGCGCTTATTGTGTGAATAAGTAATTGCTTAAAGTTTGTTAGCATCTGCGTTTCCTCTCATCTGGTCTGGAAGTCACAGTACCACTTCATTTACGAAACGTAGGCACATTTTTATATTCTGAACTTTTTCTTTCACAGTGTTCACCATGTTTACCCTTATTTTTGTGGTGCACTATTACTCTTTTGCCACTAATTATAGATATTTGTCCCACTACAGTTGCAACAAGAAAAGGCGGTTTTATTTACAAAACTCTCCTGAGAGTTTGCGCCTACACTTTCCAGACACATTTTTGCGATCACCTGTCAGAAGCATAAGTAACCACCTTTTGCAGCGTGGATCGCTGCGAGAAGTGCTGAAAGAGAGTTAAAAAAATGGTTCAAATGGCTCTGAGCACTATGGGACTTAACAGCTGAGGTCATCAGTCCCCTAGAACTTAGAACTACTTAAACCTAACCAACCTGAGGACATCACACACCGCCGGCCGGTGTGGCCGAGCGGTTCTAGGCGCTTCAGTCTGGAACCGCGCGACCGCTACGGTCACAGGTTCGAATCCTGCCTCGGGGATGGATGTGTGTGATGTCCTTAGGTTAGTTAGGTTTAAGTAGTTGTAAGTTCTAGGGGACTGACGGTCTCAGATGTTAAGTCCCATAGCGCTCAGAGCCATTTGAACCATTTTAGACATCACACACACCCATGCCCGAGACAGGATTCGAATCTGAAAGAGAGTCAGTAGGGTTCTGGAAGGAACTGACGGGAATGTGGAGCCATGAAGACACCTGTGCCTTGGCCAGCTGCACTAGTTGGATTTATGGCCCGGAGAGCCCGATTGAGGTGGTCTCACAGATTCTCAATTGACTTTAAATGAGGGGAGTGTGTGGCCAGCGGAGTACAGTAAACTTGTCGTGGTGCTATTCGAACCACGCACATACACTGTGACACATTGCATCGTTTTGCTAGTAGATGCCATCGTGCCGAGGAAAAACGAACTGCATGTAGGCGTGGACATGCTTCGCAAGGATAGATGCATACTTGTGTTAATCCATTGTGCCTTCCACAATGATGAGATCACCCAGGGAATTCCATGAAAACATTCACCAGAGCATAACGCTTTATTTGTTCATGATACCCAGAAAATATTAGATACAGGCTCCCAGGTAGATGCCATTTTCCTTGACTTCCGGAAGGCGTTCGATAGTTCCGCACTGTCGCCTGATAAAGTAAGAGGTTATGGAATAGACCAGCTGTGTGGCTGCATTGAAGAGTTTTTAGCAAACAGAACACAGCATGTTGTTCTCAATGGAAAGACGTCTCCCCCACAGGGGAGTGTTATGGGACCATTGCTTTTCACAATATATATAACTGACCTAGTAGATAGTGGCGGAACTTCCATGCGGCTTTTCGCGGATGATGCTGTAGTACACAGAGAAGTTGCAGCATTAGAAAATTGCAGCGAAATACAGGAAGATCTGCAGCGGATAGGCACTTAGTGCAGGGAGTGGCAACTGACCCTTAACATAGACAAATGTAATGTATTGCGAATACATAGAAAGAAGGATCCTTTATTGTATGATTATATGATAGCAGAACAAACACTGGTAGCAGTTACTTCTGTAAAATATCTGGGAGTATGCGTGCGGAACGATTTGAAGTGGAATGATCATATAAAATTAATTGTTGGTAAGGCGGGTACCAGGTTGAGATTCATTGGGAGAGTCCTTAGAAAATGTAGTCCATCAACAAAAGAGGTGGCTTACAAAACACTCGTTCGACCTATACTTGAGTATTACTCATCAGTGTGGGATCCGTACCAGGTCGGGTTGACAGAGGAGATAGAGAAGATCCAAAAAAGAGCGGCGCGTTTCGTCACAGGGTTATTTGGTAACCGTTAGAGCGTTACGGAGATGTTTAACAAACTCAAGTGGCAGACTCTGCAAGAGAGGCGCTCTGCATCGCGGTGTAGCTTGCTCGCCAGGTTTCGAGAGGGTGCGTTTCTGGATGAGGTATCGAATATATTGCTTCCCCCTACTTATACCTCCCGAGGAGATCACGAATGTAAAATTAGAGAGATTAGAGCGCGCACGGAGGCTTTCCGGCAGTCGTTCTTCCCGCGAACCATACGCGACTGGAACAGGAAAGGGAGGTAATGACAGTGGCACGTAAAGTGCCCTCCGTCACACACCGTTGGGTGGCTTGCGGAGTATAAATGTAGATTTAGATGTAGATGAACACTCCATTTTCCGATATGGACCCTTCCAACGGTTGTTGCACGATGTTTGCTTTCGGACGTTCCACTCCGACGGAGTATAAAACATGGCTCATCTGAAAAGGCCATCTATTGCCAGTCAATGGACGTCCAGTTGCGGTATTGGCGCGCAAATTCCAGTCTTTGTCGCCAATGAACAGCAGTCAGCGTGGGTGCATGCACAGGACGCCTGCTACAGAGGCCCATAGCAGCAACGTTTGCTGAACGGTCGTTGAAGAGACACTGTTGGTAGCCTCTTGGTACATCTGGGCGATCAGCTGTTGAGCAGTTACTCATGTATTCGCCCTTACACGTCTCCGTAGCAGTCCGTTTTTGCAACACATTTCCCTTAGCACCGGTTTTGGAAGCCGCCATGCACGGAATACATTAATCACGGAGGCATGTGAACTGTTTACCAACTTATACGTTTCGGAAATGCTTCCATCCCTGGCCCGAAAGCTAATGATCATGCCTTGCTGGACGCCAGATAAATCGCTCCGTCTCAACATTACGACAACGACTGCACTGTTTCCCGCGTCCCTTGAACGAGTTTTTTATACCCTCCACTGCTGGTGCTGCCATCTGACGTCTGTGAGTTGTTATTGCACGTTGACGTCGGACATAGGCGGTGATCACATTAGTGTCGCTGTACCGTGCATCTTCAAGTGTCTGCCAGTTCAGTTTCTTCTGCAACTCTCTCACACTTTCACGTGGGTTAAACACACCTGTGAGCATTCGTGCTGCACGTCCTTTTATACGTTTAAATATCCCTGTTATTCCTACTTTTTATTAGTTCCACACACTTGAGCAATATTTTACAATGGGCACACGAGTGATTCGTAAGCAATCTCCTTTGTAGACTGATTGCATTTCCCTATTATTACACAAATGAACCAGTCTGCTACTGCCTTACCTACGACTGAGCCTATGTGGGCGTTCCATTTCACATCTCTACAAAACGTTATTCCCAAATAATATGTAATGGTGGGTCGAGTCCAACTGCGATCGTTGGTACTGTACACTTTTTTCGTTTTCTGTATTTCAAATCTATTCGAACCTTTTTCTCACTGACACGCCTCACAAAATGTTGTTGTTGTGGTCTTCAGTCCAAAGACTGGTTTGATGCAGCTCTCCATGCTACTCTATCCTGTGCAAGCTTCTTCATCTCCCTGTACCTATTGCCACTTACATCCTTCTGAATCTGTTTAGTGTATTCATCTCTTGGTCACCCTCTAAGATTTTTACGCTCCACGCAGCCCTCCAATACTAAACTGGTGATCCCTTGAAGCCTCAGAATATGCCCTACCGACTGATTCCTTCTTCTAGTCAAGGTGTGCCACAAACTCCTCTTCTCCCAAATTCTATTCAATACCTCCTCATTAGTTATGTGATCTACCCATCTAATCTTCAGCATTCTTTTTGTCCAAACTATTTATCGTCCACGTTTCACTTCCACACATGGCTACACTCCACACAAATACTTTCAGAAACGACTTCCTGACACTTAAATCTACACTCGATATTAACAAATTTCTCTTCTTCAGAAACGCTTTCCCTGCCACAACATTATACCTGGGACGAACACTGTGTGTCGCGAGCGAATGCAGACCTGAATACGCAGCTCTGCACGTCTACGCCATACACGTGTACGCCCATCACTCGCTAACACACAATACCTCTTCTCATCACTAACGACAACAGACCGCCATCCCACACTCCAGTAGGCACTTCCACGGCGCCAGAGTAGCCATGCCAAGTAGTGTTGTGGTATCAGTGGTAGCCTGGCCAGAGGAACACGCGATCTTTGTTCTGCTGCAAGCAGATACACTACTGGCCACTAAAATTGTTACACAACGAAGATGACGTGCTACAGACGCGAAATTTAACCGACAGGAAGAAGGTGCTGTGATATGCAAATGATTAGCTTTTCAGAGCATTCACACAAGATTGGCGCCGGTGGCGACACCTACAACGTGCTAACATGAGGAAAGTTTTCAACCGATTTCTCATACACAAACAGCAGTTGACCGGCGTTGCCTGGTGAAACGCTGTTGTGATGCCTCGTGTAAGGAGGAGAAATGCGTACCATCACGTTTCCGACTTTGATAAAGGTCGCATTGTAGCTTACCGCGATTGCGGTTTATCGTATCGCGACATTGCTGCTCGCGTAGGTCGAAATCCAATCCTCGAGCAGAATATGGAATCGCTGGGTTCAGGAGGGTAATACGGAACGCCGTGGTGATTCCCAACGGTCTCGTATCACTAGCAGTAGAGATGACAGGCATCTTATCCGCATGGCTGCACGTCTCGATCCCTGAGTCAACAGATGGGGACGTTTGCAAGACAACAACCATCTGCACGAACAGTTCGACGACATTTGCAGCAGCATGGACTATCAGCTCGGAGACCATGGCTGCGGTTACCCTTGACGCCGCATCATAGACAGGAGCGCCTGCGATGGCCTACTCAACGACGAACCTGGGTGCACGAATGGCAAAAAGTCATTTTTTCGGATGAATCCAGGTTCTGTTTACAGCATCATAATGGTCGCATCCGTGTTTGGCGACATCGCGCTGAACGCACATTGGAAGCGTGTATTCGTCACCGCCATACTGGCGTATCACCCGGGGTGATGGTATGGAGTGCCATTGGTTACACGTCTCGGTCACCTCTTGTTCGCATTGATGGCACTTTGAACAGTGGACGTTACTTTTCAGATGTGTTACGACCCGTGGCTCTACCCTTCATTCGATCCCTGCGAAACCCTACATTTCAGCAGGATAATGCACGACCGCATGTTGCAGGTCCTGTACGGGCCTTTCTGGATTCAGAAAATGTTCGACTGCTGTCCTGGCCAACACATTCTCCAGACCTCTCACCAATCGAAAACGTCTGGTCAATGGTGGCTGAGCAACTGGCTCGTCACAATACGCCAGTCACTACTCTTGATGAACTGTGGTATGATTTTGAAGCTGCATGGGCAGCTGTACCTGTACACGCCATCCAAGCTCTGTTTCACTCAAAGCGAGGCGTTTCAAGGCCGTTATTACGGCCAGAGGTGGTTGATCCGGGTACTGATTTCTCAGGATCTATGCACCTAAATTGCGTGAAAATGTAATCACATTTCAGTTCTAGTATAATATATTTTTCCAATGTATACTCGTTTATCATCTGCATTTCTTCTTGGTGTAGCAATTTTAATGGCCAGTAGTGTAGTTGGCAATGCTCTCTGATGACGCAGGAGGTTCAACATGTGCAGGATTTCGTCGCTGGACGATGTTTAGTCGTCCACCGCTGCTTTCACAGTGCGTCGATCTTGACGTGCGCCCCTACTAGACGGATGTCAAGAATCTGATATACGGGTGTGGAATGTTTCACAGACCACTACTGAAAACAGCTACATACCACCGACACATTTTGCGCAACATTTGCAGCGATCTTTCGACTCGTCCACCCAGCTATCTGCAGGCCCACAATGTGGTCCCATTCAAAGGCCGAAGCTGTTCAAAAGGAGTATGTACTCGTCGGTGGGGCAGGCACTGTTCAGCTCTAAACTCAGCACAGCTATTTCCTACAGACTCAAAACCGAGGACGCACCGGCAGCCGTTCTGTTCGTCGAAGACCGTGACAAATGAAGCACTAACACTGTAACCCCTCAGTATACCCATCATATTACACCCAGCTGCCAGTGGACTCAGCCCTTGAGAGTGTTGCATTCTTTGTTTCTGACCACGCTTTTGAGGGAGTCGATGAAGATACGACTGATTCGGACACTTAAATCACTTTTAAAATGGAAAAAATCGCTACATAGGAATCACTCCGCTTCGATTGTCTGGCTGGTAACAACTGAATACCGTGCGTAGCATGGCATAGTGTAATGTCTCTTGCAGCGGTCTCTCCGCGATATTTTCAGAAATTTTATAAATTATATAACTCAGTACATATCTCGAAATATCTCTTCTTATCTTACCGAGTATCAATGCAAAGTAGTTTCAAGCCCAATTATTCCTTGGAGCGTCCATTTACTCCATGGAATAGCTTCTCTGCTATCTATGTTTTCTCTTATGAAAAGAATAGAGGACTACTTGCCGATTAGTCGTGAAAGAAGGATGTATATGTATGTATTGTTGGGCTAGTCGCCATCTTGATGAGATTCTGTATGAGAAGGAATTTAATACATGAACTAAACTATAGTAAGTGTGTTCGCGTATTATTTAACTGATTATTATTGACAGTGTCTGCTTACTACGCTGTGTTGCACGGGATCAGTGGGGAACGTCTGATTTACACTGGACGAACCTGCCGTTTTGTATGCTCAAGATATCCAGTTACTTCAAATAAATAGGCTAACACGGTCTTACCAGCAGATCGCCGGTCTTCCCCATGTGATCACCGAAAGTTAATAATTATTACAAATGTTTTCAGGAGATCGACTGACAATTTTCGTCGCACCGAGACTTCGAAATTGCTTCACTGCCTTATGGAATTTAAGTTAAGCTCAATTTAATCAGAATAGAACAGTATTGAACTGTGTGAATGTGATAAGCCTGCTTTTTGTCAATGAAAATTCCCTTAATATACGCATGTTTTTACTATCCTGATCAGTGAAGCTAAATCAGGCCGGTGTGAGAGAGGTTTTTTAAATTTTAGATCCCACACAAAATATATTAAAATAGGCAAGCTTCCACGCACAATGTCGAAACGACCAACGGTAGAGTGGACAGGATACCGCTACTACGTGTCTGTCCTTGAAGTGGGGCAACAGATGAGAACCCTGTTGTCTCATAGCTTTCAAGATTCATAGTTTCACATTAGCCCTCCGTCTGTGCACGAGTAAAATATAGCGTAATCATGACAGTCAGGCGGCAACATCTCAAAAGTTGTTGAAACTGAATCATTCCTAAAAGCTGATAGTAAAACTGTAAAATTGTTGAGTTGGTTCTAGCAATGCTATTACGTAGCCTCAAAACAGCTGATCCCATTTGGACACAGAATGTCGAGTCATGTACCATGTGAGCGATAGCGACGGAAGGGTCGTGAACTACACGGAAGATACGGCCTCGAGCAAAACATTCTGCGTCACGGGCATGTAAGCAGATATGTTGATAACTAGTCCATTACTCAAAATATTTGGCAACGACAGAGTGCAGATTTACGAAGAAGGATCGCTGCATACGTACAATCTAAGAAAAAGAAACGACGCACCACGAAGTAAATATCTGAATGAGATGGAAGTTGGTAGGTATGATGTACATGTACAGACAAACACATGATTACCATATCAGAAAAATTGAATGATTTACTCAAGACAAAGAAGTTCACAAATTGAGCAAGTCAGTAACGCGCCAAATTCCGTCCAAGTACCGCTGTGCTGTAAGTACTAACGTATGGACAGTTTCTTGCGGTAGTACCTGTTTCGTGAAAGAGTTAATGATAAACACGGCTGACGGAAGCATCGTTAACGGCGCGCAGGGGAAGGCGTTCGCCAGACGCAGATGTCTTTCGTGAACTCTAGTCAAAAACAGTATGTGCCGAACATGCCAGTAATAATTATGAGTCCCTTGCTAGTGTGACACGCAGGTATTCACTGACGGCAGAGCGTCTCTTAATTAAAATTGATCGTTCATTATAGTTTCGATCTTTTTATTTGTGGCTGAACTAATTTCCAAGCCAGCTCATTTTATTAAGATTTCTTCATAATAGTGTGTAGTAACAAAGGCGGAATTATCCTCGAGTGCAGAATCGACCAGGCGCTCACGTGTCTGGGAGTGAGGCGCTCGCGACATCTTGATTTTCGTTGGCACGCAGGCTGCCCTAACTAATAGCGTGGCACCTATGCACTCAACACGCAAGTAAATCGACGCTAACATCCTACCGATACAAATTAAAATCCTTCAGATTTACGTTTCATTCAAAGAAAAGCAGTCTTCCACTTACACTGATAATAAGGTGGAATTAATCAACATTTTTAATATACCACCAAGCGTGCCACCTTCCACACGTTGTTCAGATAGCCCGGAAGGCAACAGTGTCACACATTAATGAAAAATACATCTCTATACTGAACTGAGAGCTTTCTTATGGCTTGTTGAGAAAACTGTTCTAGAAAAAAAACTGATTACGCTTTCCGGTTTTCAGGCTTAAAATACTAGAGAAAGTAAAAAAAATGTATGGGTTAAGAAAAAATGTCGCACTTCGCGGTAGGCATGCGATTCCTCATCTCAGTTCAAGACAAAATTATTTCTAGCAAAATCTGCTCCCGCCATTAGGGTTAACAGAAAAGTGATTTAAAAAACGAGGCTCCGACAACGGCCTAACTGCGTGCAGCGTGGCCGAGAACAGGAAGCGTGAACCCTGCATTCTGCTATATTTGTCCCATTAGCTCAGTGAGACGAGGCAATACCGTGGGGAACGGATTCGGAGGCCGACGAAGTTCGAATCGCGTTCGCGCTAAACGTTCTCTTTTTTCAGTTAAATGATCAAATTGTACCCAGTTTACATGTCCACAATTGCAGTATCTTGTGTATTTCTTTCTGCTACTGTTACCTTTATTTAAACATTAAGACATAACATGAACTTCTTTCAGATGTAAACGAACACTTTATTTCGCCCATGACACATATCAAGCCAACAAAAAATAATAGTGGATAAAGTCACATCGTCTGTGCCCAGTGCAGTACAAAAAATGCAATAGGTAGGCTACACTGTATTGCGCATTATCTACGCACAGTAATTCCATTTGACGTCCAGGCTTACCCCTACAGCGCCGGTACGAACATGTACAAGCAACATTCATTTTAGAGAAGATTTCAAAGCGACCACCTTGCATTTGTAAACACTTCGCTGCTCGCTAGACCTTACTTTGCTGGACCCTACGAACACATCTGCTTCCACCATTGCCGAAGCGTCACACACACGAGCTGTCAGACCGCGTACATCCATCGGTGGAGTACTATGAAACTGTTCCTCTAAATGTCCCCAAAAATAAAAATCTAGTGGATTAAGGTCCCGGGAACGTGGAAATCGGAACACTGGACCTCCACGACTAACCCATTTCCCTGGAAACGCTTTGTTTAAATACTCATAGTAAGGCACATTCATTCCAAAGTGAGGACGTCACTATCATGCTGAAAACATAAATGTCGCCGAACACTGACGTAAGCAGAACGTCTTCTAATGCACGTGGCAAAGTATTGCAAAGAAACGTACGATATCGGAACGCATTCAGCTTGTCAGCCCACAGGATATGCCAAAGGGTGCCTGAAAGCCACGCTCACTGGTGACATGTGGGTTGTGTTTCGACCAATGATACCTGTTGTGGAGGTTGAAAATACCTCCACGAGTGAAGCTAGATTCCCCAGTCCATATCACGTCAGTTATAAAATGTTCGTTACTTCCACTTGGTGCAAAAGCAATTGAATTGGTAACTGTAAAAACAACACATGTCCACTTTTTGGCAAAAATTAGATATATGCAGAGAAGCCTTCAGGATACTTAGATGCAGCATCTATGCAAAAATCACACTTGTCCTACACAATTTAATGCTTTTACAGGCATACAGTTATTCGTCTTCTTTGCAGTAACAACATGAGTCCAGGACTTACGTTATTATTGCAAGAAATGGCAGATGGCAGCACCAAACGAACATACTCGGATCTTTTTCCATGTAGTGAATAGAATGCATGCCAGATGGCAGCATATCTGACGCCTGTGATCTTATTACCTGTGTGCATTGTTGTAGCAGCTGCGTATACATTGCCGTTTAGTTTTGTTTATAGAACACGTCTCTTAGGATTATCTATGCACAATATCGAAGAAGAGAGGTGCGCAACCGGAACCATATAAAAGAAATGTCATAAAAGCTGCCAGAACGAAGGGAATTGGTTATGTGAATCACAGTGGAAGAGAAATTAATGCTGTAAAAATAGGACCTGACTGTGGGTGAGTTCAAAGGCTATGTGAATTAATCTCCTGTCTGTGTATTTTTTACTTCTTATAGGTTCCCATCTGTTCTACGTTTTATGGTACGTAAATATCATATGGATAATTTACTCTATCAATAAAAAATAACTGATTTTACGTAAATAATTTTTGCAACTCTTTTACAATTCCTGACATTGGTATTCGTGTATTAATATGTTTCAGATGTAAGGAACTGTGTTTCAAGAGGATCTCTGAACATGAACAGATAGATATATTCACTAAATTTCACGATTTTGAGAGTAAGACCACACAAGATGGTTACCTTGCAGGGCTGATCGAAAAAGAAGACGTGGTACGCAGAAGACCCCGGAAAAGTGATGGCCAGCCTAAGCCAAGAGCACTAAATTATCGATATCGCGTGGTAACTGGAGATGCTGGGCGGGTCGAAGTGTGCAAAAAGGCATTTTGTAGCCTTTTTGGCATTACAAATGAACGTGTGCGACGAATTTGTAACTGTGTGAAAAATAATGTTCGCCCATGTGACAGTAGAGGATGTACTGCTTCAACGAATGCAACACCACAGGAAGTCCTATCGATAATTGAGGAGCATATTAAAACATTCCCTACCATAATCTCACATTATTCAAGCAAAGAAATGTATTACTTAAATCCTGAATTATCTGTAGAAAGTATGTACGAACTGTTCATGAAGTTATATCCTCATACCAGAGTGTCATATGGAAATTATTTAAGGGTTTTCAATGAGCGTTTTAACTTACGCTTTGGGCGGCCGCAAATCGATACTTGCTGCTCTTGTGAGTCACTTTCAGTGAAGATTAAGAGTCCATCATTGAACGATACTGCAAAGCGTGTGGATGTAGCGGAACTCATGGTACATAGAAGAAGAAGCAAAAAATTCTATTTAAAGATGGGTGCTGTTAAGGAGAAGTGTGCAGAAAATGAGCATGTGGTAGCATTGTGTTTCGATTACATGCAAAATCTGCAGTTGCCTCAGCTCCCAGTACAAGAAACTTTTTATTTACACCAAATTAACGTTAATGCATTCTGTATTACAGACCTAAAGAGCAACAAATCCAAGGTATATATGTACCACGAAGGTACTGCCCACAAAGGACCTAACGAAGTATGCTCGTTTTTGGTTGATTACATCAACACCGATATACCTGATAGTGTTACTGAATTACACCTGTTCTCGGATGGGTGCCCTGCGCAAAACAAGAACAACACAGTGGTTAGGGTAATGAACTGCCTTGTAAGTTCTGGCAGATTCAAAGATGTATTCCAGTATTTTCCTGTGCGTGGCCATTCATTTCTACCATGTGATCGTACATTTGCTTCCATAAAGAGGGTGATAAGAAGAAAAGACAGAATATATTCTTTGTATGAGTATGTTCAATGTATGGTGACATCATCCAAAAAACAAAATATTAATGTAAAGCTTGTTACCTCGGAAGAGATTTTGGGTTACAAAAAATGATGGCCCAAATTTTATAAGCGATCCTGTTTGTCTGACGACCGTTATGCACGAATGTGGACAAAAGCAGTAAAGTCAAATTCACAGTGTCCTCATTTATGAGCTTCCATCACAGTGAAATGCTTCCAGGTAAAGTTGACTGTTACTATCATATTGATGGTCTCATAAAACACCGCTTTTCATTGCGACATTCATTACAGACAGAACCAAAGTTGCGTGCAGAAATTGCATATAATAACAAAGTTGCAATCGATGTCAAAAATTTGAAAGATGTGGGACAATTAATGCAATATATTCCTGATGAGCACAAAGCCTTTTATATGGAATTGACTGAGTGGCCTTCTGTGGACACTCCTGAAGATGATTCATAATACATTTTTGATATAAAATAACTTGTATAGTGTAGTGTTAATCCTTCATTGTCCTGTTAAGTGAAATAAGAAATTTAATTCCTAATGTCACGATTTACATCGTCATATCTTTAGTCTTTCCATACAGTGTGTGCATACATTAACAATATTTTTCAATTTCTCTGTAAAACAATATTATACAATGTACAAGTAATATTGTATATTAAATTTATACAATAAAGTAATTTTTGATAACATAAACAAATGTTGATGTTAAAATGTCAGTCCAAAATGTTCATCCTGCAATAACAACATAAGTCCGTACAATTAAAAAAAATCGTTCATGCAAAGTTATTACATTTAAAGTACTTTGTTTTATTGTTAAAGCTTACCTAACATACACAGTCAATATTAAAATTAATGGATTTATCCTTCTGTCCATTATTTAGCCTGTATACAGTTTTTTGCTTCTCCTGAAAAATTTACTTTTTTGGACTAATGTTGTTTTTACAATTACTGATTCAATTCATGCAGGTCTACTCTTCCAATGCGTTCTTTTGGCCGCTAGTGTTGAGTTAACCTTTTGATGATATGGATGCAGTTCATCGTACAACACTTCAACAACCAGTCTTTGAGATATTTGGAACTGCCTTGCAATATCACGGGTACTTCACCGAGGTGATTGGTGAACGGTTTCAAGAATCGCGTCCTCTGTTTGTGGAGTAAGTCATGTCCTTTGACGACCTCTGTCCATTTCTTGTGGGCGGAGATTACCGGTTTCCCTAAGGCGTTGCTCCAGGCGTCGAAAAAAATTCTAATCAGGATGGTGCCTCTACAACTGATTTTTCTATAAATAAACAATACACCCTTGAATTTCCTGTCGTGAGATCCTTCCTCTCCACCCCAGAGCCGCCAATTTCCAGGTAGAGGAGGGGAGGGGGAGAGGGGATGTAGACAGATAGAGGATTTACCAGAGGGGGAGAGGTTAATTAATTGATCTGTTCAATTAAGTAGTCAATCAAATTGATAAGAGTGAGAGGGTGCTATTCGAATGACTCAGACCTGAAAGTGTACCTGTACCAGCGAGAGGGAGGGGGTGGTTTGGAGGTTTCCTGAGAGGATGGAGGAGAAGGGGGAGTGGTGGGGGAACAATAGGTTAAGGACCTACCAATCAAAAGGATGGATTATCCACAGGAGTCTTAATCCTCTTAGCAGAACAATAGGTTAGTGACCTGTCAATCAAAGGAGAACAATAGGTTTGCTCTTGAGTGCATAGCTGCCCCTGATGTAGGCAACCCACACTTACAAACTGCACCAAAACGTACATTGTCCCCCTACTCCCACTGTCATGTGACAGGCTATTGTTGTGTGACAAAATGATGTCCTGCTTGTAAACGACGAGAACTAGGGAACGGATGTCTAAAAAATAAAAAAAAAAATAAAAAAAGGAACCTGAGGAGTATTCAAGTCCTAGCTCGATGGTAGACGTGAGTCTCATGTTCCTGCAGTCTGCTCTGTGAGTTATGACAGCTGGTATGGTAGTGTGGGGTTATACACGGGGTACACGTTTCATACATGTATTTACAAAATGCACCCAATCTAATTTTGCTAGATAAACGTTTGTCTTGAACCTGGATAAGGAATCGCATGCCGTCCTCCAACTGTGGCATTTTTTCTTCGCCTTGTATGTAATGTAAATGGGAGACGGCGTCCGTGTCCATGGCGTAGCCGCGGCGCGCTCCCTCTGGTGGTCACTGCTTCGGTGTTGCCCCGTGAGCCGAACAGTCGTCCGGCAAACGCCGCCGTGGACAAAGGGGCCGCGCAGAAAGGCATCCCTCGCTGATTTTTTGTCACAGTGCACGTGTTCCAGTTGACCCATACCGACGTAGCATCTAAATTTTGCTGATGAATTGGACTGGTTACTCTCATAACCGATACAATCAGGTACGTTCTGGTACAAGATGACAACATTCTATACTGCAGATTAATTACGTTATCTTTATCTGCAGATCTAAGTGTAGTTGATGTGAGCTGAAATTAGTCATTTAAAAAATCAATGCATACTATGATTAACCGTATGTGTCAACCGACACATATTTGTGGGAAACTGAGAGAAACTGTCTAAATTGCATAACAGCTATGGGCATTGATATCTTGTATGCTGCAGATATGACAGTAAGACAAGACTAATTACATTACCAAAATATAATATCAGAAATTTAATCATAAAAAGCTTTTTTAAAAAAAATACATGTAAAAGATATCGAAATCGCGCACTCTTTTCTTTGCTCATATTAAAATCTAGATTGGATACAATATAACACGTAAAGTTCTACATTTCGCAATACTAACGCACTATTCTATAACGCTAATCTGTGTTTGACGGTCCATGCATTAGTCGGTGGCTGTTCTTTACATGACACTTCATATGGCAGAGAATGTTGGGGTTATTCCACGTCCTTATTTGTATTGGACTTAATTGGAATTGTTTTCGGGTGGATGAGCTAGTTTCGCTAGCGCAGTCAGTGGACAGCTTTCGAGGTTCGGAAGAAAAATGTTGTAGAAGCTTTAATATAACCATTTCTCGCATTATCAAAAACAATATATGAAACAGTGTTGATAGAGAATGTCACCTCCAGTCTTCCAGTACTTTGAGTTTCTTTAGATAATCTTGTCTTCTTGCAGTACACCTGCCTCCTCGGCCTGAAGCCTAGTATTTCTGTAGCAGCAACCCCTCTGACAAAAAATTAATCTGTTTTCGAAGTTGTAAGATTCACCTCTGCAACGTTATTCACAGTAAACAATCTGTCTTTTTTTTATTTAGTTTCCTTTTGATAACGCCGAATTTCCTTCCGCAAGGTAAAAAAACTATCCACTTAGTGGAAATTAATCTTGAAGCCTGTTGAATCTCGCGGAATCGGTTAGGTGCAGCAGAGATCTACTAAGAGTGATTCTTATTCTCACCTTAGCAGTCGGCTGAGAGTAGGTGAAGTTTGGTGTATTCTTGTGGTACATCTTTCATATAAATCGTTTATAAATGTTATTTGATTTGGAGTCGTCTTGCCTTCACCCTTATGGTAGACATATACCGTATGTGTATCAGTCGTTATATTGTGTATGCAAAATATACTGGCAGGGGATCATGTGGAATGTATTTGATATCTTCAGCACGCTATGCAAGCTTTAGTCTCAAAGGTGCACAAGTAACAGGCATGAGTCCTTGACCTATGCCCCCTATAAAAGTATTGTTTTTCGGAATCCTATAATATGTACGCTGATGACTGATACACCTTTAAAGTAGTTTGTGCCATATCTGAAGCAACAGCAAGTTCTAAATTGCATTGTATCGTGTTTGTAAAGCTGCATACATTAAAGTGCTCCGGGGAAGGTGTCAGTGAGTTGTTAGTTGTCAGACCTGGAGACCTTTACGTAACCTTCCTGTTGTCTAATCGTTTCGAAGCCATTGTTACCAACTAAGCATGGCCCGGAAATATGACACAGAAAATACTGGGCATATTTAATGTTTAACGGATGTTGCGGATATCATCTCCGACATAACAGTAGTGGATCAAATAGCTGCGCATAACAGGATCGCCTGAACAGTTTGAAGGCATTGTCTGTAGTGGTTCAGCACAGAAGGCAGCTGCTTTCATTACGAAAGGAAGCCAGTTGGGCTGTTAAGTGTATTTCGAGCTCGGAACTATTGTTTGACGACATAAGTGTACTTTTCTCCGCGAAGAGGTACCCTTTTCTGCTTCAGACTGGAGGAGGAGGCATAGTCCAGGATAGATATCGTGCTTTATATTATGAACAACAGTTTTCATGTCACAGAACATGTAATGTTACTTAGCGAGGGGATACGGTATCCACTTGGTGTCTATTACAGGAAGACCTGTCACTCACCAAGCGTTCGTAAATCACTTAAGGACCGGCATCAGGAAACCACCAAAAGCTGCTGTAATGTGTGTTTGTCGACATCCAGTTTCTGTCAAGCGACCGTCTTCAAAGTCACCTATATAACAGAAAAGCGTAAGAAATATTAAACGTCAAAATAATTTTAACTACTGTGTAGAGAAAATAGTTAGGAATACCAACACATCAAGCATTCGTGACCATCTGCTGTAGACATCAGCTCCGCTTAATTATTTTGTCATGCACTGTTTCTTACACATTCCTGTTGTGTAGATGGCTTGAAGACGGTCGCTTGATCGAAATTGGTTCAAAAATGGCTCTGAGCACTATGGGACTTAACATCTGAAGTCATCAGTCCCCTAGGACTTAGAACTACTTTAACCTAACTTAAGGACAATGCACACATCCATGCCCGAGACAGGATTCGAACCTGCGACCGTAGCGGTCGCGCGGTTCCAGACTGAAGTGCCTAGAACCGCTCGGCCACACCGGCCGGCTGATAGAAATTGGTGGTAAAAGTTACGTAGTGGACACTTCCTTGGTTTTTCGTTGTTCGTTTACGACGTATGAACATAATATGCATCACAATACTCATCGAAGACACCTCCATGAAATGCACTCTTATCAACGTATGCGGGCGATTATTAGCCTACATTAATATGGAGTGTGTTCACACATCGCCTTTATTATGGCTTGAACTCTGCTGGGACCTCTTCCAGTGAGGTGTCAGAAAGCCTGTGGCGGAATGGCAGCCCTTTCTTCAGTAGCCGAAATCAGATAGTAGTGATGTTGCTCGCTGGCGTCTGGAGTGAAGCCAACGTTCTAAATCATCCCAAAGGTGATCCATTCGTTTCAGGTGGGGACTCTGGGCAAGCCAGTCCATTGCATCACAAACGCAGCATTAACACGGTGCGTTTCATTCTGATGCAAACAATAATCCTCCCCGGTCATTTTCCGTGCTGCACGCAGTATTAGTCAACAACAATGAATTGTAAATGTTATTGCACTTGGGAGTGAGCACTCTTTCATCCGCTCGTGTGTTTACCTGTGTAACTGAAGCTCATTAGAATGTGTTCTGCTGTTCTAACGACCATACAACGTGCTCGTGAAGCTATCCAGACATCCACAGTGTATGCCACAGTCGAAAAAATGGATACGGCTTTTTTTTTTATTATAACGTCACCGCGCGGTTCCGTTAACAACCACGGGAGGACAAGTGCAATAATATCGTGGTTGGGTAGTACACAATGCTGTGCATAGTGTTTGTATCCTCCATTTGCCGTTTCCGTAAGCGCAGCTGGGGGGGGGGGACGGCCACACCCTAATCACGAAAAACATTCCTGTACCTTAACGTCACGTGCTTCGCTGTTGTCACTGCACATGGCGGAAGGTAATGTTCTCCAGGCATCTGACAAAACCAAACCCTGCCTTCGGATTGCCACCGGGTACAGCGTGAGTCATCACTCCAACTCACTCGTTTCCAGCCATCCACCATTCGGTGACCTCACTGCATACGCAGCCTCAAACATCGCTTAGCGTTGACCACAGAAATGTGTGGCTAATGAGGAGCTGCCATACCACTGTACCCCATTACTTTTAACGCCGTGCGCACAGTCGTTGTGCTATCTGGGCTGTGGTAGCACTTTCGAACTCGAGTGATTCTTGATTCTGATTTCACGCGATTTTTACAACGAACCTCCGCAATACTCGATAGTCCCACTCCGTCATTATATGTCTGCCTGGTCGTGACTTAGCTATGGTCGTTCCTTCACTTTTCTACTTCACATCACCACCACCATCAACAGTGGACTTTGGTAACTGTAGAAGGTTTGAAATCTCCCTCATGGATTTGTTACTCAGGTAACATCCAGTGTCTAGACCACGTTCGAAGTCACTGAGATCCCCTGACTGACTCACTTTGCTGTTGCTCCTTTTGACTGACAACACAATACTCCCCGCCTCCTTTTATATTCTATTGTGACATCTTGTGGTCATTCTGCATTTTGTAGTGATATCCAAATACTTTTGATGAAACAGTTTTTTTTTTAATTTAGCTTGCAGCTTTCGTTTTGATGATGAAAAGAGCGTTAAACATGGCAAAGTGTGATTAAATACAGAGCGGGCGAAAACATTATAGCACGCTGCCACTCTGTTTCCACAATCTTTATTGACTCTTGCGTTCTGACGTGCCCGACTGGTAATAGCTGTTTTGGTGCTTCCAAATAACTTAACAAGCACTCATTAATTTTATTGAGATCTTCCAGTAATTGTGCATCTCAATAACGCTTGAGCGTCATGATTATGGACAGTGCTGCCACATTTCGGCGACAAACGCATGGTATCAGCATCTATTCCTCCAGTCCACAGTTAAAAGTTTCAACAATGTGCGATCACTATGTCACTGGAAGATTGCCATTCACAAGCTCCGCCTGCTGTTTAGTTGCAGCCAGCCATAGAATCGAAATGGAAGGATTTTTATGTGCAATTTTTCCAGATTTAAAATTGTAGCAGCGGTAGCAGCAGCCCGACCACAAAAGCTATGTCCCCCATTTACCAACTATTGTTGTACATTTGGACGTATTTCATTATCAAGATATTTTGTATCTAAATTTTGTGAGTCATCAAAATACCATGACCGTGGAAGGAGAAGATTCTCTAGTTACAATTTTTTTTTTTTTCACTTTTACTGGCGCCACAGTTGCAATGTATTATTCGAATGACAGGATTTTTGCAAGGTCTTGCGTTGAGATAATCAATTTATTCCACTGATGTCAGTTTGTAGCCATTTTCAAGTATTTTGGAACGCCATAGCAGATGATCTAATTAAAACGCGATAATCGAGGGGCCATATATTTCACATTGTCAAATAAAAAGTGATACAGGTACCAATTTGGATTCTAATAAAACTTCCAAAAAAGTAAAAATGAACCTGTCAAGTATGTGATGTACTGATGCCTCCTCTATTTGTCTACGCAGCAACCTCTCAAGCCATTTCCAATACGTTCATAAATTCACCAGCAATCGAATCAGATCTTGATACTATACTCTGATGGGTTTTAACATTGAGTTTTGACAACAAGTGATTAATTATTTAGTGACAATGTACGAACTAGCTGCGATTTTGAAATAGAACAATATTGTATCGATTTTTATTTTATATCTATTAATAATTATCTTATGATTGAACATTTAATACTGTAAATATATATTGGTAAAAAATTGGAAATTTGTGGTAAGTTCCTGTGGGACCAAACTGCTGAGGCCTTCGGCCCCTAGGTTTACACACTACTTAATCTAACTTAAACTAACTTACGCTAAGGACAACACACAAGCCCATGCCCGAGGGAGAACTCCAACCTCCGCCGGGGGCAGCCGCGCGAACCGTGGCAATGCGCCCAGACCGCGCGGCTACTGAAGAGATACTCCGCCCCCTGCAAGACACTTCGATTTTCTTTACTCAACCATTTTTCAGCACTTCTTGTGCTGTTTACAGTCAGATATTTTTATTGTTCAGTCTTACAAGAGACTAACAGGTTATTGTTGTGCTGGTAACTTTACAACTGTCGGCGTAAAAATAGCAGATTAGCATTATGTAACACTGAACAACAACAAAAATCCCACTGGAAATAGCGCGATAAATGCTGGAAATGGTTGGATAAAGAAGTGTACAACGCGGAATATGTCAGTAGTTTTTTCTAAGCAAGCACGGAAACCAAGAGCATCACCATCTAGAAACATGGGGTAGTTAAATATATATTTTGAGATGTTCTAAATTCTTAGCTAAGTTTAGTAGGGTGGGATTTTCTTCTCCTCAACAGGCATACCTTGCATCACCTTGCTTTTCCTCGAGAGCGTACGCCTACATGCACGCCGCAAACGAATAGCCAACATCGGCTAGAATGTCTCAACCTACTTGGGGATTCACAACTCACATCCTGAAGAAAATCTTAAAGAAATCTTGCGCTGTCTGCGAGCAAGAGCGGTTGGGGAAATCCTCAAGGACCAACCCACAGGCGTTTTGCTTGGGAATTGCCTCTGCGCGTGTATGGCACTGGGAGGAAACAGAGGTCGGGTAGCAGCGGCACGTGGCCCCCTGGGCGGGATCGGAGGGCTATCTATCTTACCTCACTTGCTGGCTAAAGACACTCCAGTAACGACATACCCTGTAGATCTCATAAAAACTGCTTCTCAGTCTGTGAAAGGTGCGTCTTCCATACTCCTTCGTTAAACTTCATGGCTATACACGTTTCGGCTCCACCAAATCTTTATCATTCCCTCCAAGCCCGTGAACGCCACGCACCCCGTCTCGTCTTCCGGATACACTATCTGGTCAGGACATTAGTGTGAGCTGTGTCCACCTGTCGCCTTCTTGGCGGCTTGAACTCTGCTGGGAATACTTTCAATGACGCGTCTGCGTGACTTCGGAATAGAAGCCCGTTCTCCCTCAATACCCGAAACAAGAGAAGGTAGTGTTGTTGGACAATGGGCTCTTTAGCAAAATCGACGTTTTGACTCATCCCAGGAGTGCGGGTTCAGATCAGGACTCTGGACAGGCCATTTAAGGAATGTTATATTCCATAAATTGTCACAGATGCTGCTTTGTCACTCTGATACAAAGAACTATGGTCTCCAATCTGTTCCTCTACAGTACTTAGCACACAGAGCTGTCAGATATGCTCATGTTCTTCCGTTTTTAGCATTCCCTCGTGCACAGTAATGGAACCACACCCTAACCACAGAAAACGCGCCCTTACCGCGACACCACCTATGTACTTCTCGTTGACACTACACATCAGGGCAGGTAACGTTCTCCTGGCGTTCGCCAAACCAAAACCCTTCCATTGGGCTGCCATAGCGTCTATCGTAATTAATCACTCCAAATAACTTGTTTCCAGTCATCCAACACCCAGTGACGTCGACCTGTACACCGCCACGGACGTCGCTTAGCACCGCGTGGCTTATGAGAAGATGCTCGACGGTTGCATTGTAACATTATGTGATTGCCTTTTCATTTTAAATCATTCACTAATCGAGCAATCGCTCGGCAACAGCTACAGTTAGCAAATAATGTTGCGAGAACGTAAAAGGTGAACGTCCTGTGACGTAACGTGTTTATTGTCGAAGCGCCGTCGAGATCCAGTGAGTTACTGCCTTCGAAAATCGCGGCACGAAAAACGGACAGAAAAAGAACATTTTCACACATTCTTTTGATGTACGAGATATTCTCGATGAACAGTTACTCATTTTATTCTTCTCTTGTCTCTTGTAACTTGTGTCGGACGCGCATGTCTTGCCGCCGTAATATTATTGTTAAAAATAATATTATTTTAGTGTAAAGTAAAAGTGGAATACTAAAAGTGCAATACTCCGTAGCAGCAGATTTATTGTGCGACGTGTATGTGAAAACGTCAAAGGAATTATTTTTATTACGAGAAGTTCCAGTCAAAACGGCATCCATGTTAAATCCTTCATTGCAGTGTAAGTTCATCTATTAATTGCCATAAATTCAGAGTTAAATGGAACTGGTGTACGGACTATTTATCTACTGTAGAATCTATGTCTCACTCCTTCATGAAGTTATTAAATTTTCTTTGTTTCTGCCAAATAGAGGGTTCACAGTCACGATTTCTTTCATCGAAATCGGTGGGAAGTTGCATGCGGCGAAATATTTTCTCCGCGCCATATTCTACTGGTAAATGCATGGTAAACTACGGTCCCTTTGGAAATTCATGTTGAGCTATCCAAACATAATTATATTTTGAATAGTCATTTACTCTCCTGTGCAATGCAACTTCCGACTGATCAGACGATCCAACAAGAATGGCGTTCGCAAATATATTTCCACCGCTGATTATAGCTATATGTTACAGCACAAAAGTAAACACATTGTTATAATTAGCGACTACGAACGGGGACATTTATAACTGTATGTTTATGTATACACATTACGTAAACATATCGTTACAGCATCCTATCCATTTCTAACTCCGTACGCACAGTCATTGTGCAAGCTAGGGTGCTGGTAGCACTTCGGAACTCACGAATGATTCCTTCCCCTGATTTCATGCAATTTTTTTACCACCACCCCCGGCAGCACTGGACAGTCGCTGTCCGTCAGTACTTGAGGTCTACCTGGTCTTGGTTCAGCTGCGGTCGTCCCTTCGCGTTTCTACTTCACAGTCGCATCACCGGCAGCCGACTTTGGCAGCTTTACGAGGTGCATTCAAGTTCTAAGACCTCCGATTTTTTTTCTAATTAACTACTCACTCGAAATCGATGAAACTGGCGTTACTTCTCGACGTAATCGCCCTGCAGACGTACACATTTTTCACAACGCTGACGCCATGATTCCATGGCAGCGGCGAAGGCTTCTTTAGGAGTCTGTTTTGACCACTGGAAAATCGCTGAGGCAATAGCAGCACGGCTGGTGAATGTGCGGCCACGGAGAGTGTCTTTCATTGTTGGAAAAAGCCAAAAGTCACTAGGAGCCAGGTCAGGTGAGTAGGGAGCATGAGAAATCCCTTCAAAATTGTTATCACGAAGAAACTGTTGCATAACGTTAGCTCTCTGTGCGGGTGCGTTGTCTTGGTGAAACAGCACACGCGCAGCCCTTCCCGGACGTTTTTGATGCAGTGCAGGAAGGAATTTGTTCTTCAAAACATTTTCGTAGGATGCACCTGTTACTGTAGTGCTCTTTGGAACGCTATGGGTAAGGATTACACCCTCGCTGTCCCAGAACATGGACACCATCATTTTTTCAGCACTGGCGGTTACCCGAAATTTTTTTGGTGGCGGTGAATCTGTGTGCTTTCATTGAGCTGACTGGCGTTTTGTTTCTGGATTGAAAAATGGCATCCACGTCTCATCCACTGTCACAACCGACGAAAAGAAAGTCCCATTCATGCTGTCGTTGCGCGTCAACATTGCTTGGCAACATGCCACACGGGCAGCCATGTGGTCGTCCGTCAGCATTCGTGGCACCCACCTGGATGACACTTTTCGCATTTTCAGGTCGTCATGCAGGATTGTGTGCACAGAACCCACAGAAATGCCAACTCTGGAGGCGATCTGTTCAACAGTCATTCGGCGATCCCCCAAAACAATTCTCTCCACTTTCTCGATCATGTCGTCAGACCGGCTTGTGCGAGCCCGAGGTTGTTTCGAAACTGTCGCACCCACGAACGCACTTTGGACACATCCATAACTCCATCACCACATGTCTCCTTCAACTGTCGATGAATTTCAATTGGTTTCACACCACGCAAATTCAGAAAACGAATGATTGCACGCTGTTCAAGTAAGGAAAACGTCGCCATTTTAAGTATTTAAAACAGTTCTCATTCTCGCCGCTGGCGGTAAAATTCCATCTGCCGTACGGTGCTGCCATCTCTGGGACGTATTGACAATGACCGCGGCCTCATTTTAAAACAATGCGCATGTTTCTATCTCTTTCGAGTCCGGAGAAAAAAAATCGGAGGCCTTAGAACTTGAATGCACCTCGTATTTAGAATGGTTGAAATGTCCCTGATGGATCTGTTGCTCAAGTGACATCCAACAGGTACTCCACTTTCGAAATCACTGAGCTCTCCTGACCGACCCCTCCTGCTGGTCCTGCTCCTCTACTGACACCACAACACATCCCGCCTCCTTTTATAAAGGCATGGGCACGTCTCGTAACATCTGGTCGTCAATATAGCGTTACATAGGTACGTCCGGGTACTCCTGATCAGATAGTGTACATCTGACTCGAAAGTAGCACAGGTCACACCAATATTCAAGAAAGTAAATAGGAGTAGGAATTACAGACCCATATCACTGACCTCAATTTGCAGTAAGATTTTGGAGCGTATACTGTACTCGAACATTTTGAATCACCTTGAAGAAAATGACTTATTGATACATAACCAACTCGCATTCAAAAAACATCGTTCTTGTGCAACACATCTAGCTCTTTATTCCCGTGAAGTAATGAGTGCTGTCGACAAGGGATCTCAGATAGATTCCATATTCCTAGATTTCCAGAAGGCTTTCGATACCGTTCCTGACAAGCGACTATTAATTAAATTGCGTGCATATGGAGTATCGTCTCAGTTGTGTGACTGAATTCGTGATATTTCCTCTCAGAGAGATCACAGTTCGTGGTGATGGACGGTAAATTATCGAGTAGAACAGAAGTGATATCTGACATTCCGCAAGGTAGTGTCATAGGCCCTCTGCTGTTCGTGATTTATACGAGTATAAATGATCTAGGTGATAATCTGAGGAGCCCCCTTAGATTGTTCACAGACGACGCTGTAATTTACCGTCTAGTAAAATCATCAGACGATCAATTCCAATTACAAAATGATCTAGAGAGAATTTCTGTTTGGTGCGAAAAGTGGCAATTAGCACTAAACAAAAGTGCGAGGTCATCCACATCGGTACTAAAAGAAATCCGATAAATTTTGGGTATACGATAAATCTCACAAATATATGGGCTGTAAATTCGGCTAAATACCTAGGAATTACAGTTAATGGCAAATTAAATTGGAAAGACCACATAGATAATATTGTAGGGAAGGCGAAACAAAGTCTTCGCTTTGTTGGCAGAGCACTTAGAAGATACGGCAAACCCACTAAAGCGACAGCCTACATTACACTTGCCCATCTTCTGCTGGAATATTGCTGGGCGGTATGGGATCCTTATCAGGTTGGATTGACGGAGGACATCGAAGTGCAAAGAAGGGCAGCTCGTTTCGTGTTATCGGTCAATAGGGGTGAGAGAGTCATTGATAGTTGGGTTGGCAGTCACTGAAACAAAGGCGGTTTTCTTCGCAGCGAATCTATGTACGAAATTTCAATCACAAACTTTCTCTTCCGAATGCGTAAATATTTTGTTGACACCCACCTACTTAGGGAGAAATGATCATCATAATAAAATAAGAGAAATCAAAGCTCGAACGGAAAGATTTAGGTGTTCCTTTTTCCCCACTCACCATTCGAGAGTGGAATGGTAGAGAAGTAGTATAAAAATGGTTCGATGAATCCTCTGCCAGGCACTTAAGTGTGAATTGCAGAGTAACCATGTAGATGTAGATCTACACTCCCCCAAGGACGATTTATGTATGAACATATCAATGTTGCCTCGTTTTCCCTTCCGTTACCCTACATCTCTCACAAAACCTGGCACAAACCACTTAATTTCATTACTGATTATTAACACTAGTACTTAGCTATGCTTGATCCTACACAATCCCCCAACCTTACATTTGCAGTCTGTGCGCATCCTATCATAATGAAACTTTAACCACCTCCCCCTACCTGATGACGAAATCCGGCTACAGATGTACCCATGCTTGTAGCCTTAACAGAATACTCTTACCTCTCCAAGTCAACTTCTCATCACTCTCCTACTTTTCCTTTTCAACTCGATCTTTTCCATCCCACAGTCCTTCAAAATGCACTTCGATAAAAACTCTTGTGGAGGACTCGACACTGCTAGGAATTTCTCCTTGCTGGGTGGTTTGGAATGGGAACGGCTCAGTCTCGTGATGCCAGCTGTGGTGTTACTTGAATGAGAAGCAGCAGTCCCAAGATCAGGAAACCCAACAACGGCTGGAGAGCTATGTACTCGCCTTACATCCCTCCATCCGAATGACACCGTGTAGCAGAGGCTGACACAGCGGTCAGTCGACATCGCGGCGTCCTCTGAGCCTGATACCTGTTACAAGGAGAGGTCCCCAGCGGTGCGATAGACTTTTTGAAACTATCTATACGATGATGCAGGTTAAGATCCCAGGTATCACGCACTGCAGCCATTCACCCTTTGGGTCTTCCTTTGCTAGTAATTGAAAAAATTTCGGAATTTTATATGCCACTCAATAGCGTTAAAAAAGTTGCATCATATACCGCCTGGTTGTGTGGTGTAGTGGACAGGAATGTAGCTTCACGTGCAGGAGGTTGCGGGTTTGATGCTCGTGAGATGCGGACTTTTTTATTTTTAAATCTGTTCGAAATGACTGATCATTATTTTTATTCAATTAATTACTTTAAACGTAATTCTTTATTTCTGTTCCTTCGTCACATTTTAATCACCGTATGAACTTTTTCATTTTTTTGTATCATTCTTTTTCCAATCGAAATTTTTGTGAATATAAAGTTAATATATTTATCTACTATAATATTCAATTATTTTAAAGTTCCGATCTACCAGTTAAGAAAACAAAAGATGAAATAATCTATTTATATTAGTTCAATGGTGAGAAAAGTGTATTTTTGGTAACAGATGTGCAATTTTTTTGCACGGTGACCGTCAAACAAACATTTTAAATACTACCTTAATACCTATTGCATTATGGACAAAACAAATCACATGAAAATTTAAATGGAAGACGGGTAAAACGAAATTCAGGCATAATAAGAAGTAGCTATAATGAACGCAATGGCGTAGACGAACAAACAGGGTGATAAAACAAAAGAAATTAAATTAAAATTAACATATAAAATTAACAACGCGTAAACAAATATTTCATGTGGAGAAAGAATGACGGGAAGAAAAATGAGAGAAAATGAGGTAGTTGACAGTACGATTAAAATATGACAAAGGAATGGAATTAAAAAATTACATTTAAATCAATTAATTGAATAAAAATAATGATCAAAGTGACTTCGAGAAAGGTTTCTTTGCACATCACGAGAGTCGAGCTCACAACCTTCTGCACTTTAAGCTACTATCCTGTCCGCAACTTTTTTTTAACGCTATTGAATGTCACACAAAATTCCGAATTTTTTTTCGTCAGTTACTCGAAAGTGGGGGCCCATCAGGATAAATGGGTTCAGTGTGTGATACGTAGGATCTTAATCTACGTCACCGCATAGACAGTTTGAAAAAGTCAATCGCATCGCTGTGGACCTCTCCTTGTAAGCGATACTCAGCCTCTCTCCTTGTCTTTGCCAACATCTCTTCCGTCATCGCCTATACAGCATCTCGTAAGAACCTGCACATCAGGAATTGTGGAACTGAGTCTTTATCCTTAGCGTACCTCTACAAAAAAGGTCGAGAAGGTTATTTCTGGTGATCGTGGTGGCCATGATGTTGGACCGTCTCTACCGATCCATCTGTCCGGGGAGGTTTCATCCAGGAACTGGCGAACAAATAACCCTCGGTGTAGCGGTCCACCATTTTGTTGAAACACTTCCTATGGTTGAAATTCTTGTAACTGAGGAGCAACGTAATAAAGTCCAGGGATACTGTTGCCTACATTGTAGGCTGATTGAAAAAGAACGTTCCAGTAATTCTGTTTGCATTAAGCGCTTTCCTAAATATTTTTATTGTGCATTAATCCACGCCACATCTTTCGCGCTGCCCCATATCTGGTGTACCGCGATATGTGGGTCCTCTGACTCCCAGATCCGGACATTGTTTACTTTCCAGGAATATGTGTAAAGTCGCTTCGTTGAAAAAAGACAGTTTTATTGTCTGCATCCATTCGTTCCAGCATGTTCGTTGCAAACTCAGCACGCCTGTGCCTATCATATGGCTGCGAAGTTTACAGGAAATGCATACTGTATGCGTGGAAATACCGCAGGTTCGATTATTCATAGTTTTGTCGTTCGAAACCATCTATACTGTAAGTAGGAACGTTTCTCTGCTTACTCACACACGACTAATGACAGATGGTTCGCGGAAATGATACACGAAACTTTAGCGGAAAACGTAGTACGGAGCATTGCATGACCCTTGTTTCGGACAGCTTCAACTTCCGACAATCAGCAGATGTGACTTTTGTATCTTCGTATAACGATGGCTGTAGATCCCCGGATATGTGGCGCACTGCCATGTGCACAATGTGTAGAAATCATTGCCGTAGAACGTCGCAACCTCTGTCTTATACACGTAGTATTTCAAGATTTTCTGAGAACAGTAAGACATGGCCGACCTTATTACAGCGGTACCTGTGTTGCGAGATATGACGGCGTCACTTCCGTAAGAGAATAGTAAAGATAACGAAACAAAGCTGGCTTATCACTCCTGGAAGTGTAACGAGAAACTAAAATAGTAAACGAGCACTCGAAATTTAATTACCGTAGCATAAATCTACAGCTCACAAAACTTTTTACTGCTGTACTTTTGGATTACCTTTTCAGCGGCGTGCCCATAATTTCCGTATCATTCGTTGAAAACTAACTCGTTATAAAATTTTAAATAAACTCACTACATTTGAAATACAATTACCTTTCACCAGCGCCTGTACTTCGTAAACAATACTTTTGAGACCTTTTGGGTTTAGTGTATCTCAAAGGAAAGAAAGTTACCGCTGGTAAATAATGTGTAAGAGCAGAGCCGTAGATCCGAAGTGAAATGTACGTAGAGGCCTAGCAGATCAATGAAACATAGGAGAAAGATCATACTGCGTATTTACCTAACTACTATTTTGGAACTTAAGGGTCGTAAGCACACACGAGAATTCCACACCTCATTCTTACCTTTTCAACTTACTGTTACATGTTTGAATGTGTTCGTGTCTAACACAAATATGAGATAATGCTACACATAACTTTGGCACCAGCGAATACATAATATTACGTCGACGTTCTCGTAGTCTAGTGGCTAGCGTTGCTGCCTCTGGATCATAGGGTCCCGGGCTCGATTCCCGGCTGGGTTGGGGATTGGGTGTTTGTGTTGTCCTTATTATTTCATCATCATCATTTGTGACAGTGACTAGATTGTACTGTGGGAAAAGAATATGGACTGTGTAAAAATTGGGACTGCGTACGGGCGCTGATGACCGCGCAGTTGAGCGCCCCACAAACCAATCATCATCATTACGTCGACGTTCTGGTTATACCAACAGAAATGGCAGAAGCAGTTTTAAACTTACTATAAATGCCCCATCGATCTAGGTGATCAGAGTCGGATCGCTGACTCAGATGAACTGGGAAGGGATGTTGTTTAAGGGACCATCCCAACATTTGCATGAAAGGAAGCTACATGAAAGTGGCACAAAATACTGTTGATCCGTTCCTCAGATAAGCACGCAAATCGCGAAGGACCCTGCCTCGAGCGCTGTTTTTCACACTTTCCTTTTTCTCATTGTTAGTAGACAACACAAAGAATACATCAAGATTTGCTCTCTATTTTAGTCATCCCAAAAAATAACTTATATTAAATATAGAAAAATTCACGTTCCGCACTAGTAATACCCGTTTATCCAGTGGATGAGAACTAAGAAATACATTTCCAAACTATAATTTAAAATCATATTCACCAAGATAAAGTACTGAATGAGCAACAACAAAAATATCTAAATCTCCAAATGCTATAAACATGGGTTTGCCTTTCTTCAACCTATCTTCGAAGGTAACCCACATGATCTATGTGCCCTCACATATTGCCACACCTTTGGACTCCAAAGTCATCTTCCCCGAGGTCGGTTTCTACCGGTTATTCCATTCTTCTGTAAATAATTTTTGGTAGTATTTCGCAGCCATGCCTTACTAAACTGATAGTTCGTAATGTTGAAGCCTATCAACACCTGCCTCCTTTGGCAATGGAATTATTAAGTTTTTCTCGTAATCTGAAGATATTTCGCCAGTCTCGTCCTACACACCAGCAGGAATAATTTTGTCATGGCGGTCTCTCCCAAGGACCTCACTAATTCTAAGGGAATTCCATCTACTCTAGAGGCCTTATTTCGACTTAAGTTTCCAGTGCAGCCGGCCGGAGTGGCCAAGCGGTTCTAGACACTACAGTCTGGAACCGCGCGACCGCTACGGTCGCAGGTTCGAATCCTGTCTCGGGCATGGATGTGAGTGATGTTCTTGGGTTAGTTAGATTTAAGTAGTTCTAAGTTCTAGGGGACTGATGACCTCAGAAGTTAAGTCCCATAGTGCTCAGAGCCAATTGAATTGAAAATATTCCAGTGCTCTGTCAATTCTCCTTGCAGTAACGTATCTCCCCTCTCACCTTCAACTACGTCCTCTGAATATTCTGTAATATTGCCTAGAAGTTCCTTGTATATCCCTTTTGTATATTCCTTCCACCTTCCATCTTTCCTTTCTTTTCTTAATATTCTAGTGACGATACCAGCTGTAAACAAGGAAATCCACTGACATAAGCGACTTTGAGGGAAGACTGTCATGATCCGGCGCCCGGGAACGAACACACGGAAACGGCGAAGTTGGGAGTTCTTACTCGTGCATGTGAAAAGTGTTCGAAGGACGTCGAAACCACGAGTAGACAGATGGCAGTAGATTATGTTATTTTAATAAATATAGCAACCAGCCATTTTGTTATTCATTTTTTTAGTTAGCGCGCGTTTCGGGCTTTCATCCATCTTCAGTCAGCGTAGTACATACTTGACGCTTCAATCAGTAATACTCTCCTGGAAATGGAAAAAAGAACACATTGACACCGGTGTGTCAGACCCACCATACTTGCTCCGGACACTGCGAGAGGGCTGTACAAGCAATGATCACACGCACGGCACAGCGGACACACCAGGAACCGCGGTGTTGGCCGTCGAATGGCGCTAGCTGCGCAGCATTTGTGCACCGCTGCCGTCAGTGTCAGCCAGTTTGCCGTGGCATACGGAGCTCCATCGCAGTCTTTAACACTGGTAGCATGCCGCGACAGCGTGGACGTGAACCGTATGTGCAGTTGACGGACTTTGAGCGAGGGCGTATAGTGGGCATGCGGGAGGCCGGGTGGACGTACCGCCGAATTGCTCAACACGTGGGGCGTGAGGTCTCCACAGTACATCGATGTTGTCGCCAGTGGTCGGCGGAAGGTGCACGTGCCCGTCGACCTGGGACCGGACCGCAGCGACGCACGGATGCACGCCAAGACCGTAGGATCCTACGCAGTGCCGTAGGGGACCGCACCGCCACTTCCCAGCAAATTAGGGACACTGTTGCTCCTGGGGTATCGGCGAGGACCATTCGCAACCGTCTCCATGAAGCTGGGCTACGGTCCCGCACACCGTTAGGCCGTCTTCCGCTCACGCCCCAACATCGTGCAGCCCGCCTCCAGTGGTGTCGCGACAGGCGTGAATGGAGGGACGAATGGAGACGTGTCGTCTTCAGCGATGAGAGTCGCTTCTGCCTTGGTGCCAATGATGGTCGTATGCGTGTTTGGCGCCGTGCAGGTGAGCGCCACAATCAAGCCTGCATACGACCGAGGCACACAGGGCCAACACCCGGCATCATGGTGTGGGGAGCGATCTCCTACACTGGCCGTACACCACTGGTGATCGTCGAGGGGACACTGAATAGTGCACGGTACATCCGAACCGTCATCGAACCCATCGTTCTACCATTCCTAGACCGGCAAGGGAACTTGCTGTTCCAACAGGACAATGCACGTCCGCATGTATCCCGTGCCACCCAACGTGCTCTAGAAGGTGTAAGTCAACTACCCTGGCCAGCAAGATCTCCGGATCTGTCCCCCATTGAGCATGTTTGGGACTGGATGAAGCGTCGTCTCACGTGGTCTGCACGTCCAGCACGAACGCTGGTCCAACCGAGGCGCCAGGTGGAAATGGCATGGCAAGCCGTTCCACAGGACTACATCCAGCATCTCTACGATCGTCTCCATGGGAGAATAGCAGCCTGCATTGCTGCGAAAGGTGGATATACACTGTACTAGTGCCGACATTGTGCATGCTCTGTTGCCTGTGTCTATGTGCCTGTGGTTCTGTCAGTGTGATCATGTGATGTATCTGACCCCAGGAATGTGTCAATAAAGTTTCCCCTTCCTGGGACCATGAATTCACGGTGTTCTTATTTCAATTTCCAGGAGTGTAGTTACAAGTGAAGCCAGACATGGTCAGTGGGGAAAGACGGCAGTCTTAATGTGTTTTATGAACCTGGCTTGCTCCCGGTGGTGTTTTAAACAACGTACTGTTGTTGTTCTGGTACTTACGAATGCATGTTGTTGCATGACAACAGCTAACGATGCTTTCCAATGCTTATTCACCGCTTCTTCATATTTTGAAGGATCTGAAGATAGTTGTATAAAGCAACCGAAACTTTGTGATAGGAAAATTGCGGTTTAAGCATTAAAATTTTTTACTTTAATTTTTTTTATTTAATAAAAATAGTTACAATATCGACAGCAACGTGGGTGCTACAGCTGGCTGTGCAAAATAATAATTTTGTTTAGCTACTGCACTTCGCGAATTTCATATTTACGATATATTGCTTTTTAGATGTACTTACTTTCTACTTTGTTCATTGTCTTTCAGATTAATACGTTTGTGAGTGTGGCACAAACACTTACTTCTGTTTTGCGCAAAAACAGCCCAGTATCCGTCATGTTGCCGACAGACATCTTAGTTTACATCTGAAAAATACATAAGGTCAAATATTATATTTTGCTTGCAGTTTCTGCTATGGTCATAGCTACACATTCCTTACATGACTAAAAAATAACTGAAATTGTTTAGCATGAATGCGTTGAGTACTCTATATGGTTGTTAAATGCGCACATTAGTGCCTGTTTAAGTAGATTATATGGAGTATTATAAAAATAATTTAGTACATTTTATATAGAAGAATTAATTAATTTTTCTATATAAAATTTACTATAATTATATTACATGGAATACTATGAGAATAAAAATAGTCACTATTGCACTTATTTAACAACCATTCATGCAAAACAATTTCAGTCATACAGAACCTGTGAGCAAAATACAATCTTCGACTATATATATTTTTCGGATGTAAATGAAGATGTCTGTCGGCAGCGTGGCGGATACTGGACAGTTTATGTGCAAAATGCTTGTGCCACATCCATAAATGAAAAAAAAAATCGGAAGAACAATAAGCAGAGTAGAAAGTAAGTACACCTAAACAGGAAAATATCATAAATATAAAACTAGCGAAGTGTAGTAACTAAACAAAATTGATATTTTGCACTAGGCAACTGCAGCACCCACGTTGCTGTATATGTTGTAACTATGTACCGACTGAAGACTGTGATATGTATTACGCTAACTGAAGATGGGTGAAGGGCCGAAACGCTTATAAGCTTAAACATTAATGCGTAACAAAGTGGCTGGTTACTGTACTTATTAAAATGCGTTGTACGTCCACGCCTTATCACAGGATGTGGAGGACGTATGACTGCCAGCTCTGTAAAACAGGATACGTTGTGATCTGTGGCAGATCTGACGATGGAGTACGGTGCGGATGCAGGCATTAGCTTTCCGGAGTACACCACTCAGCGCACATTTTTTAACATGGGACTCTGCAGAAGAAGACCCCTACGTATTGCCATACTGGCCCAACGCCATCGTGAAGTACAATTGCATTGGGCAAAGGATTGGCGAGATTGGACCGTTGATCAATGGAAATATGCCGCCTCATCGGCTGAATTTCTTATAACACCAGGTAGTTGCTCTGTAGTGGAGGAATCCAGTAAGCGCTGCATGTTATTTTCCCTGAATGTGACTGTGGCAGGCGATCGGCGTAGTGATTCGGTGTGCACGTCATGTTACAGAAAGTGCCTTTTAGCTTAATCATTTGTGAAGACCGTCGGTGGATTTTCGACGTCCCCTGAAGACGTTCATTTAGAACGAAACCAGTTGTGGAGTAATAAACGAACCTGGTAGTTCGTACAGAATTAAGTAGCTTATACAGGAGAAGACAGACATTTTTTAACCTACTCACCAGCGCTGCTGCACTAGAACCAAGCCGCATGACACATCCACGGAATTCGCATAATCGAGAAGCGGTGAGCAAGCGGAAGTACCAGCAGGAGGTCAGGGAAAGCGCCGCCTGTTGTCCGAAAGGAAGAGAGTCTTCTGCCACAGATTGGCTACACCGTCCTGGCATTTCCCACCTTGTCGTCTACACTGACGACCACAACCGGTACTGCTGACCTCTAAGAATTACGCGACGGCGATCGCTTCACGGAAGCGGGCGGCGAGATAACGCATAGTATAAAAGACGACGGAAAAAATACCAACACCAAGGAGGAGTTGAGCGGTACAAACTAAATTTAGTAGGCGTGTTTCTACATCTGAAATATGATGTCTATTGAAATTCCGCACCTGTCGGGTAAGAGTGCCGCTACTAGTGCCGCTATGAGGATGCAAATCGGGTTTGCTATAAATACGCGCTATGCCGGTCGTGAGCGTTAGTTACCTTTGAGATTGGACGTGGTGAGTTGATGTTAATCTAGATTGCCTTTAAGGTGACCATGACACCATTATCTGTCTCGCTGAGTTTGAACGAGGTCGTGTAGTATGCTATGAGAAGGTGGATGTTCCTTGTGCACTATTGCAAAAAGACTTGGCAGAAATGTAGTCACTGTACAAATTGCTGGCAGAGGTGGTTACGAGAATGCACGGTCGCACGGCAACGGGGCACTATCGAAAGGGAAGGCCATCGTGTTCTGCATGTGGCTATGACGCGTCGTACTGCGTCTGCAGCAGCAATTTGAGCAGCACTTGGCATCACAGAGACACAACGAACTTTTACAAATCGGTCACTTCAAGCACAGCTTCGAGCCAGACATCTTGTAGCGTGCATCGCATGGTAGAATTTTGGGAATATGTGGTTCATCTGTAAAGGAGACCGCTTATAAAACACTAATACGACCTATTCTTGAGTACTGACCGAGCGTTTGGGATCCCTATCAGGTCGGATTGAGGGAGGACATAGAAGCAATTCAGAGGCGGGCTGCTAGATTTGTTACTGGTAGGTTTGATCATCACGCGAGTGTTACGGAAATGCTTCAGGAACTCGGGTGGGAGTCTCTGGAGGAAAGGAGGCATTCTTTTCGTGAATCGCTACTGAGGAAATTCAGAGAACCAGCATTTGACGCTGACTGCAGTAAAATTTTACTGCCGCCAACTTATATTTCGCGGAAAGACCACAAAGATAAGAGAGATTAGGGCTCGTACAGAGGCATATAGGCAGTCATTTTTCCCTCGTTCTGTTTGGGAGTGGAACAGGGAGAGAAGATGCTAGTTGTGGTAAGAGGTACCCTCCGCCACGCACCGTATGGTGGATTGCGGAGTATGTATGTAGATGTAGACCCCAAACCATCGCCGTTTGCGACTTCAGGAATGTCAAGCGAGAGCTCATTGGAGGGCAGAATGGAAGTCTGTTGTGTTTTGCGGTGCATATCTGCATGCTGGACGCATTGAACCCAAACCTGGGATGCGATCGCGTATGACAACAGGAATACTGTCGTGGTCATCCCACGCATCCTGAGTGCAAATTTCTATGTCAGTCTGGCAATTCGAGCTGTTGTTCTGCTTTTCGCGAACATCACTCCAGGGTGTATTTTTCACTAGGATAACGCTCGCCCACATACAGCTGTCGTAACCCAACTTGCTTTACAGTGTGTCGACTTGTTGCCTTGGCCTGCTCGATCACCAGATTTGTCTCCAGTCGAGCACATATGGGACATCATCGGGCAACTCCAGCTCATCCTCCAACAGCATTAACCGTCCCTGTACTGACCTACCAAATGCAACAGGCAACTGACATCTGCCACCTGTATCACACAATGCATCAACCGTTTGCATGTTTGCGTTCAGCATTAAGGCGGTTATACCGGTTATTAATGTACCAGCATTCCAAATTTGCAAAGACTTACCTGGCGCTTACATTAACCTGTGATCTTGCATTGTTAATCACTTACACATGTTACAGAGACAAATATATTTCCGAAATTTCATTACTCCACATTAATTATTTTTAGTGTTACGTTTTTTTTTCTTTCAGTGCGTAAAACACCTTCCACTTAAACCTAGCTGGAAACGGGAAGCGAGTAAAGTTTGCCGGAATGTTTAGAAACTGCTATGGCGATCGAGATATCTGGTTAGGAGCTATTAGTAGCACAATAAGACCAATCTACCTGTTGATTTGGCCCATTGTGGTAAAGATATGTTACAGTATGCAGCGAATAATTATGCAGCATATTACTGGTAAAAATATTGGCTTGAGACTTAGGATAACATTTATGTAAATAGTGTTATCACTGATGGGCTCTAAAGCATTACAATATTAAAAAGTTCAATACTTATTAATTCTTTCCATTCCTTACCGGCTTGTTACTAAAGAAGGCACATACGAATAAATGTGAAAACATCAGATGGTTGTTCTGACATGGAACCCTTGTAATGTCTTGATCATAATAATAGTCAGAAGGATACAAAGAAAAACAAAAGACGTAATTGTTGACGACTGATATCTGACTAGTCAGCATCACATATTCTGCGATAAGAACGAACATGTGGAGCAAAAATAAAAATAAAAATTCAGAAGCATCGTTCAATACTCCGTAGACAAATATGTTACGATAAAGTTCAGCGCACACTCCGCTGCAGAGTGAAAATCTCATTCTGGAAACATCCCCCAGGCTGTGGCTAAGCCATGTCTCTGCAGTATCCTTTCTTTCAGGAGTGCTAGTCCTGCAAGGTTCGCTGGAGAGCTTCTGTAAAGTTTGGAAGGTAGGAGACGAGGTACTGGCAGAAGTAAAGCTGTGAGGACGCGGCGTGAGTCGTGCTTGGGTAGCTCAGTTGGTAGAGCACTTGCCCGCGAAAGGCAAAGGTCCCGAGTTCGAGTCTCGGTCCGGCATACAGTTTTAATCTGCCAGGAAGTTTCAAGTTCATAACGGTTTGGATTGACTCACCGTAGTTTAGCAGCCATGTTAGAAAACTGCTCCGTAAACAAAGAAAGCTTCACATCAGATTAAAAAAAATTAAAACTTAGCTGATAAACAAAAACTGAATGAAAGAAAAATGATCGTAAGGAGAGAAGCGTTCATTGACTTTGAAAGTAAAATTTTGTCAACCGATCTGAGTAAAAACCCTAAGATGTTTTTGTCTTACATAAAATCAGCAAGTGGTTCGAAATCGTCTGTTCATTCGCTAAGATCATACTGGCTCCGAAACAGAAAATGAGAGAGAGGCCCGAAATAGTGTGTTCGGCCTTCCGTAATTGTTTCAACGCCGATGATCATAACATAGTCCCTCCTTTCAATCATTCTATGATCGTCGAAATTGCAAATGGCAGATATCGAAACAACCGATCGCGCAATAGAAACGCAACTACAATCGCTTAGTAGTGGAAAGGAATCAATACCACATCAGATACCTGTCAGATTTCACAAAGGGTATGCGAAAGATCTTGCGCCCATTCTAGGAACAGTTTATTGTAGATCGCTGGAGCAACGAAAGGTATCTAAAGACTGGAAAAAAGCGCAGACCATTCCCGTTTTAAGAAGGGCCAACATTATTTATGCTCAAGAATTACGTTTTTGGAGAATGAAAATCTCCATAAAAATCAACGTGGATTCTGCAAACAGAGATCTTGCGAAACTCATTCTTTACCTCCAAGAGACCCATACCGCTCACGACAATGACGCTCAGGTCGATGCCGTGTTCCTTGACTTCAGGCCGGCCGTTGTGACCGAGCGGTTCTAGTCGCTTCAGTCTGGAACCGCGCTGCGACTGCTGCTACGGTCGCAGGTTCGAATCCTGCCTCGGGCATGGATGTGTGTGATGTCCTTAGGTTAGTTAGGTTTAAGTAGTTCTAAGTCTAGGGGACTGATGACCTCAGATGTTTAGTCCCATATTGCTTAGAGCCATTTCTACCACTCGAACCTTGACTTCAGGAGGGCGTTTGACACCGTCCCACACTATCGTTCAGTGAAAAAGATACAAGCTTATCGATTATCGGATCAGATCTGCGATTGAATTGAAGTTTTCCTTGCAGACAGAACTCAACACGTTGCTCTTAACGGAACAAAGTCGCCGGATATAATCTTAGTTTCTGGAGTATCCCAATGAAGTGTGATGGGAGAGTTATTGTTTACGATGTATATAAATGCTCTAGTGGAAAGCGTCGGATGATGTTTAAGGCTGTTCGCAGATGATGTGGTTTTCTGTAAGAAAGTAACAACGCCAGAAGATAGTACCGGTTTGCAGAATGACCTGCAGAGGATTGATGAATGGTACTGGCTCTGGCAGTTGACTATGAACGTAGATAAATATGACATATATCGGATCCATAGGAAAAGAAAGCCACTACTGTACAACTACACTGTCGATGAGAAACTGCTATAAAACAGTATCTACCGTAAAATATCTAAGAGTGGCTACCCAGAGCAAAAGGAAAAGCAGACGCCAAACTGAGATTCATAGGAAGAATCTTAAGGAAATGTAACTCATCCATGAAGGAAGTGGCTTAAAAGACGCTTGTTCGACATACGCTTGAGTACTGATAATCAGTGTGGAATCCTTAACAAGTAGGACTGGTGGAAGAGATAGAGAAGATCCAACGAAGAGCGGCGCGTTTCATCACGAGATAGTTTAGTCGGCGTAAGACTGTTACCCAGACGCTCAACTAACTCTATTAGCAGACGTTAAAAGAGAGGGATGGGGCATCACGAAGAGTTGTGCTATTGAAAATTTAAGAGAGTACTTTCCGGGAAAATTTGGACAAGATATTACTTTCTCCCACATCTCGCTTACTGGCCACTACGAGAAAATTCGACAAATTAGAACCAATACAGAGGCTTAACGACAATCATTCTTCGCACGCGCCATTCGCGAGTGGAACAGGGTAGGATGGATCAGTCAGTGGTACCAGAATTACCCTCTGCCACACGCCATTGGGTGGCTTGCGGAATATGATGTAGATTGGCGTGGGTTCATGAAGAGAAAAGGTACCAGAGGAGTTATTTGGGCATTGCGCTTACTAATGTAAGGCAAACTGAAGAAAAATCAGGATGCCCTCATTGTGTTGTAGGATGTAGAGTAAGCCTTGCACCTTGTAAAGTGGAATAAGCTTTTCAAAATTTTTATGTTTGTGGCTGAAGTGCAGACCCAAACGAATAATAAATAATCTATGACATTTTCTTCTGTTTGTGTCTACGGTCCTGCAGTATTTTAGAAAGGGCAAAATTTTTCGCCAGGAATCTCTTTTATTCATCACGTTCGTGATTTCGGCCTGTTGTGCCATTATCAACCGACAGCCCATCAGAGCATAATCGTTCCTTTTAGGAGGACATTGACCTCATGTCAGTTGTGTTCTGACTTCATGTCAACCATGTTTACATATGCCATGTGTTTAATAAGAAAGTAGCACTTCGTGTAATAATTACTGCGTAGTCCATGTCCTCTATCCCCATAATCTCCATTGTGAATTCACCGGAGTTTTCAAAACGCAGTTTGTGACTTGGCGCCATGTAACTATCATAATTGTGATGTAAGATCTTGTAGCAGTTTTTGTAACTAAAGTAGGACCCTATATGTTGTATTTTGGTTTTGAAAAATTTTGATTCCTGTTCTAAAGAAGGCATGTGTTGACAGGTGTAAATACGAGTGTCGCTCCAAAAGAAATACACACTATTTTTTTTAAAAAAAATCCATCCTTTATTCAACATGTTTGAAAGTTTTACAGTGAGTAGATAGATACATCCTTTAGGAAAAATATTTTCATTTCTTCACATAATTTCCATCCCTCTCAACTGCCTTACGCCATCTTGGAACCAGCGTATGTATACCCGCACGGTGGACTAACCTGTTGAAGCCACTGTTTGGCAGTGTGCACAGGGGAGTCATCATCTTCAATCCTCCTTCCACGAAGAGAATCTTTCAGTTTCCCAAAGAGATGATAGTCACATGGAGCCAGGTCAGGACTGTAAGGCGGGTGTTTCAGTGTTGTCCATCTGAGTTTTGTGATCCCTTCCATGGTTTTTTTACTGACATGTGGCCGTGCATTGACGTGCAGCAGCAAAACATCCTGCTTTTCCCGATGTGGTCGAACACACCTCAGTCAAGCTTGAAGTTTCTTCAGTGTCGTCACATATGCATCAGAATTTATGGTGGTTCCACTTGGCATGAAGTCCACAAGCAAGAGTCCTTTGGAATTGAAAAACACCGTAGCCATAACTTTTCCAGTAGCAGGTGTGGTTTTGATGCCACTCCATTGATTGCCTCTTCGTATCTGGTGAAAAATGATGGAGCCATGTTTCATCACCTGTCACAGTTCTTACGATAAATTCATCTCCACCATTCTCGTACTGTTCCAAACGTCGCTGCATACCGTTTTTCTTGTTCCTGTGTGGGCCACTGCCAACATCCTGGGAACCCACCTGGCACAAACTTTTTTTTAACGCCAACACTTTCAGTATTCTGCGAACACTTCCTTCCCCTATCCCAACGTAGCGTGACAATTCGTTCACTGTGATGCATCTGTCAGCAGTCACCAATTCGTTAACTCTCTGCACATTGTCTGGAGTGTGTGCAGTACGAGGTCTGCCGCTGCGAGGAAAATCCTCAATATTGCCATGCTTGCTTTCATCACGTAACCTGCTTGCCCACCGACTAACTGTACTGCGATCAACAGCAGCATCTCCATACACCTTTTTCAACCTCTTGTGGATGTTTCCCACTGTCTCGTTTTCACGGCACAGGACGTCTATGACAGCACGTTGCTTCTGACGAACGTAAAGTGAAGACATGCTGAGACGGCGCCACTCACGGGAACAGGTTGAACTAAGTTTGAAAACAGTCGGGAAGGCTGTATCTGCACACTGTAAAACTTTCACACATGCAGAATGAAAACAGTATTTTTACAAAAATAGTGTGCATTTCTTTTGGAGTGACCCTCGTATTACAATCGGTGAGTTTAATGTAGTGTGTCATGACTGCTAAATACTGATACGAATTATTTACAGAACGGAATAACTGGTAGACATTGACCTCGGGGAAGACGAGTTTGCGTTCCGGAAAAATGTAGGAAAATGTGAGGCAATGCTATCCTAGTGACTAAGCCTAGAACATAAGCTGAAAAAAGGCAAACGTATGTTTGCAGCATTTGTATTGTGAAAGCTCTTCAGGATGTTGACTGGACTGCACTCTTACAAATTTTGAGGTTCACAGGGATAAAATACAACTTGTACAGAAACCAGGCGATGGTTCTAAATATAAAGAGCCTCATACTTAAGGAATGAGCGTATGGATGTGATTGACTGTGACGATTACTTGTACAGTGTAGTGTTGTGTTTCTGTGGTCACGGATGAAGGGAAGGGAGAGGTGCGAAACCCGGTGCCGTCACAAAGCCTGCTGAAAGTTATTAACTTCGCGCCACACTGTCCATAGAGCGCGACTCCATCTTCTAATACATCTATTGGAAATTCGTGCCCATGTAGTTACACATCGAAGAAAAAAGTAATTTTATTTATAATATCTCGGAATATTTTTTCCTAATTAATTTCCTTTAGTTACAAAACAAGCAGTAGGAAAGGAAAAAGGAAGAGAAGAAATTGCATTGGGTGTATAAGGGGTAGCCAAACGAAAACGATAGAGACAGAAAGAGCTGTTTATTATTTCAAAACTAATCGCCATAATTGTTAGTACATTTATCCCACTCTAAGACAATACGGTCAGTGTCTTCAGGGAAAAATGTTTGCCATTGCGTACGAAACCGTGACTGCACATTTTCGTTCGAAGCAAATCTACGGTGGTCCAAGCCACATATTGCCAAGGTTGTTTAGAGTACGCTGCCGAAGTTTCGCTGGGAAACCCGAGTACAATTACATTACTGTAGGCAACCGCAAACATTTTTCCATGAAGGCACTAACTGTCCTATCTCACTGAGGAATAACTGTATTAACAGTTGTAGTGATTACTTTATAAATACTAAAGTTTGCTTTTTTTCAGTATTTCTCGTTTCCATTCGACTGTCCCTTATAGCTATGTCAGGAAAAGAAGGCTATGCCCAGACATCCTCTTTGGATCACTGCAGATGCGAGGCGATGCAGCATTTTTTCTATAGGTGCCACGTGACGATACTGATAAGGAATCCAGAAGTGTGAGTGGAAGACACAATGCTATTGCGCGTCACTTTCCCATCGGGTTAACGGACGTAAGCATTGCTCCCAAGAAACCGGTATCGGAGCTCCAAGGCCAACTGCAATGTGGCAGCAAGAGTTTCCGCTTAAAACGCCAAGGGCTCACCTACTGGATCTGGCAGTCGGTCAAGTTTCCTCAGGAACTATGCTCTGTTCAAAATGACTTCAAGATTGACCGGCACGTAGCGGAAGGCACGGCAGGCTTTGAGCCAGTCTGTAGAGAACTATAGCAGCGACAACGGTTGTAATTACCAAACTTCCACCGCCATCACTATAACATAGCCCGCCTACACTATCCTTCATGTTGAGGCAGCTTAGTCCTCTGCGGTCGTTCTTTGTACGTTGTGATTTTGTTTTCATTTCTCACGGTTGCAGGAGCTATTTTATTTGTTCTATGACACTCATCAGTATCAAAAGCATGTTCGTCAAATAGTCGACATCGTGTTATGTTTCCTGCTCTTTTCGTGTGTCCAGTAATTCTTGTGTAGGCACTGGAGGTGCACAGTACAAGTTCCCAATTGACTGTATGTCACAGTTGTGCATTTCATTGTGCATAACTTATTTTGCTTCAGCTGTACGTGACTTTGATGTATGGTTAACTGGAGAATTACTAGAGCTACATAGCGTGACAATAGAGAGGGGTGTTGGCGAGGTATGGGGAAGTGGTTGTGGTATTGGGTGCAGTGTGTGTGTGTGTGTGTGTGTGTGTGTGTGTGTGTGTGTGTGTGAGAGAGAGAGAGAGAGAGAGATATTGCAACTTTTTTCCTTTCTGTTAATAGCGCAGTATAGTGGCGATTTTCTTCTAGCAGTTGGACGCACGAAAAGAATAGGAAATACAGATATCGTAAATCCCAACCCTACAATTGTCAACAGTAAGTTAACGTAAATTTGTTGCTAGGAAAGTGAAACATGTCTGATTAAAAACAAAGTATGCATTCATTTACAAAAGGCAGGTAATGTTTTTTTCTTGTCTGCATAATAAACACATATTATTAGTCAGTTAAATCCATTGTAGAGTACTGCAACTGTCAATCAGAATGAAATAAATGTGTATTTATATGTCAGTCACGATGTATTATTTCTGGTCGTAACTTTCACACTTACAAAAACATTCCGATATGAGACAGCAGGAAAATCTGCGATAACCGCTGTGATATTACTAGCTCATAAAAATATTGTAAAGGAAAATATCATTCTAAAAATCTGTAAAAGAAAGTATGTATTTATTGGAGTAACATAACTGCAGCAGTATAATCATGGAAGTTGTCAAAGAATCGTTGACGTAAAAGAAAAAGTGAGGCTTTACGATCGTGTTTTGTTACTGTCTTCTTGGGATGATCTTCTCGCTTGTTCTAAAGAATGTGTGAGCTGAACAAAACTATTGATTTGTGTGTAAAAATGAAACAGTTTATATAAAATGATAGCAAAATGTATGAGGTACACAAATGTTTGAGTGTTAATTAATCATTACATATAATAATCCAAGCCAGTTTTAAGCGAAGAAGATTTAGCAACCAAAATGTCCGATTCGCCTCCATTATGGCGAACACGAGAGTAATTGTGTAACAAATGGCGACATAATAAACCACACAAGGAAACATAAGAACGCAAATGGTAGAGGTCGAACTTTTATAGCATTTGCGTTTGCGAACGTTGGATAGTGTGGGTGCGTCAACGAACCGATGTACAGAGTTTCTCGAGATAGGTGACTCAACATCGCCTCTTAATTTTACATAAAAATATGAACATTTGTATTATTGTCACTAACATAATTTACTTATATATTTGTATGAATATCTTGTCCTTGTTTGGTCGTCAATTTTATTTTATTAATATATTATACCACACATCAAAGACACAGGTCACGGCTTCGAAAACATTAGTGATGACCTCGAGATACTGCACACTATAAATAAAATCATAAAATGAACCTTCCTGAAAAAACATCAAATTTACTTCGTTAGGAAGAAAGCAGGCCAAAATTTACTTCATGACCATTCTGAAAACAAATAAAACAATTTCTATGGCAGTTTAGACACAATATTTGATGAATTTTTAGGTATTTAACTGACCCCCTTAGGCCTATCGCAAGTGTAATTATTTCCTCAAACACGTCTTAGCTCCAGTGAAGCTATAAATGTTACCAAGTAGATAATAACTGTAGAATTCTGTACATATCAAAATAAATATCTTATATCCTATTAGCTTACATTCTTAAACATTACAATCCAGACAATACGTTTAGAGCCTTTTTCATTTATCTGTAGACTTACATCATTTAATAGTTACATTTTATTTTCATTGTGATGTTAAATAGAACTTTCTAACAAACGAATTGTGCTACATTCAGAAGTAGTTCAATCAGTTCCCACTGTTAGATCCATACAAAAAAATTCTCCTTGTCACTGTACCAAATTACACATTAAATGAATACTCATGTCTTCAGTTTTCTATGATACTGTTACGTAAACTCTTCGGCTAAAAATGTAACTTCTTTGCCACATAACAACAATATTGTGTGACTGGTGTACAGTGGAAAACACACAGTGAATTGAAGCAGCGGGATTCAGGAACTGCACTGCTTTCTTGCACTGTAACCACATCTAATTTCTTTAAGCCACCTACTACATCTCATCTATAAGTCCTGTGGCTAATGCACTTTATATTATTAATAGTGCAAGCCACAACTTAATCTGCTGGGTAACTCACATACTTTTGCATGAAATCGCCAATCCTTACCTCTCAATACTCGCATATAAGACGCCTTCCACCTTTTGATGATGGTCAACCATCTAAACTTACAGTGGATCAAATAAAACTTCCTGACTGATGTAGAAATAAATATTTCTTGTTTGTCATTCTCTACTAATATTTATTAGCACAATGCATTTCGGCAGCATGCTGCCATAATCAGACGCATTATAGTTACTTCTACTTGAATCTGAAGTGTGACAAGGTTAATTTGCTGGGGTTATCTTCTCAACCTGTGTTCTTTGAGTGCGTACCGACTGTGAATTGTAAGCGTATTTACTTGCGTTTTTGCTGGATATTTGTTTGTCTGACTTCTGTAGTAAACACAACACCATCATTAAAGACTTTAACATTCTCTTGTGTACATTGCAGAGATCAGCTGCAAAGATAACTTATTTCAGTTGCTAAGGTAGTACAAACTATGAAAATACCAACTTTTTCATATAAGCTGATTCGTATCATGATACATCTTAAATACTGAGTGTTAATATTTCTTGATTATTCAGTAATATTCAGATCTTTTTTTCAGTTTACTCCTAATATTAATACAACAAGCAATCCGTGACGGTGACGTTTATCTTTCTAGTTTATGATGTAGCAACGTGCTAACATGTACTATAGACACTGATAGAAATTTCCAGTTTCTTATAAAAGTCTATTTTCGTGTAATATATGAAGTTTATTTTGCGGTTTATTTGCATTGTCCTGGTATGACTGGCCAGTGCCTCTAATGTGGGCGGCTGTGCTGATTTAGTATAACTGTTTATGGAGTAGGCATTTGTGTGTTCACTGCATCTCTTTTCGAAATCTGTCAGTTTAGCCTAAATAGACGGCTTTAAAGATACTATACAGTATTTCGTAAACGCGCGCGCGCTTGTGTGTGTGTGTGTGTGTGTGTGTGTGTGTGGAAAAACAGATGTTAATGTTGTGAGGTCTGAAAATATTTGGTATTTTATGGAAGGATTTATTCGTGAGTGCTATCCAAGCAGTGGGCTTACTTTTTATGTTTTCGTAGCTGCTAATTATTATGTAAAAAGATATTTTGATTTTTGTACTTAGCAACTGAAATTAATTTATCTTAGCGGCTAACTGTCTGGAATGTAAACAGCTGAGTGCGAAAGTGTTAAGTGATGATGTTATGTTTGTTACTGGGCTCTGTGTGCCAGACAAATACATATTCAGCAAAAATGTAAGTAAAGACATGAGTGACTGTTGGTTTAAACGTACAGCTAAGTCAAGGTACACACTGAAGTAAATGTTTCTGTACAGGGCTAAATTTCAGTAAAGAACCCCACTGTCACAGCAAATAAACATCACATGCTGCACGCCTCCTCCGACATGCCTCCCACCGTGCACCGCGACGCGGGGTAGCACAGCTCTGGAGCAGCCGCCGGCGCCAGTAAGAAGGAATGCGATAAGAGTCTGCTGGCGGCTGCTTCCTGCGCTGTCACGGCTGGCGAGTCATCGCGACGCTGCGCCAGTCGATAGCTTCCCGACGGGCTTCTTTCTTCCTTTGCGGGCGGGCCGCATACCGCATTCCTTAACGAGGTCTCTTCCACGCGAGGAATCCGACGAGTACTCAGTCCGTGCTACTGCGGTGAAGGCCAGTGGGGACCTTGATAATGCTGAAGAGATATACTACCACAATTGCCGTCGTAACTCTGATAAATGGGTGGGAACTTCGGAGATCGGCTGAACGGAATGGATAGTGGATAGTACCTTGAAGACAGGTAGTAAGATGAACATCAATAAAACTAAAACAAGGCCGAGTACGATACCGCAGCGCTTGTGTTGTCAATAAGAACGATACAAGTTTCTTCGACATCTGAATACGAGCAGACGTTGTGATACAGGAAAAACGACATGTGGAAATTTTGCGTCTGACCGTGTGGATCGTGCGCGGATAGCCAGAGCGGTTAATGGGGGAGTATGAGAAAATGCACAGGTACACATAAGCTAATGTAGCTTTTACTGTATGAGAGAGAATTTAATCAAATTTTGTACATGTTATTATTGTACTGGCTATAATTTGAATTTTTTGTCAAATTATTCGATTAGGACGGTGCTGGATACTTTTAGAACACATACTGTGACATGAGGAACATTTTCTCAATAGTTAACTGACGTATCGCTTTCAAAATGTGGCAGGTTATTCTTAGTAACTAAATAAACAAATACGAGTACCAGTTTTTAATGTCAGTCTCAGAACTCTCGCAACAATTTTTCTTAAATTTACGTGTGATGCGAAGCAATTTTTACTTACCAACAATCTAAATAAATTTGACAGTAATGAATTTTGAAACAGTTTTGCAGGTCAGGAGGTTGTGTTATGGTATGTACAAAGTCTGTGGCAAATTTCGCCTTTTTATCTGCAATGGCTCAGTAGAAAATGATCCTTATACACTGAAAAATGAAATTTGTGGAAAATGAAAAAAAGATTTTACTAGTGGTTATGCCAGGAAGAAGTACCTTAATGTCGGCCGTAACTATACATTTGGACGTTTTGGCCGTCAAGTAGCTCTTTTCTTCTAGCCTGATCGTTCTGGTGTGCCCTTTTGACAGTATACTTACCGACATTTCAGAACCTTCGCTGAACCCCAGACAAACATTTGTTTGTCAAATTTTTAGTGTGCCTCCTGCACACTGCACATGCTCCACCAACCAGACCAACAAAACGCTCTATCTCTCTCTCTCTCTCTCTCTCTCACACACACACACACACACACACACACACACACACACACACACACACACACACACACACACACACACCCTCTTTCTCTTAAACTATGTTTCTCTGATTTTACTCATACACTATTCCCTTTGGGAATGGGACTCATACAGCAGAAAATACACATTTACAACAATTACATAAAATAAAATTTGCACATCTTATGTATCACAGGTAATAATTCCTTCCCATATAGTGATGAAATACATAAACAAAGCAACGTGCGATTTTGGTGACAGGATTCACCATTCTTGCACCACTAGATTAGTGCTGGAAAGAAATAGTTACAAAGTAAAGGAATTTTTCTGCTGAGCATTTGAATTAATGCTCCATGTTTGTTGGACAGAAGACGTTTATTTTAATGCAATAATAGAAGATAATTTACTGAAGGTAATGTTCTTCGACAGCAACAACCAGTCCCACTTTTAGGGTAAGAAATGCCATGGTGCATAGACCGAAACAAATGGTAACTGGAAGGGGGGGGGGGTGATATCTGATGATAATGCTCGTAGGGGTTGTTGTAGCTTACAGTTTGGCATTGTCATGAAGCTGAATGACTTTGCCATGTCTGAGCATAATGCGGGCGTTTGTCTTTAAATGAGCGATTAACATTGAGTAATTGTGCTTCGTAGTGCTCGGTATCCACCGTTCGACCTGGTTATAGCAGCTCGTGGTAGGCCGCATCGAGAGGACGTACCCTGTCAGTTGAAAATAGCTGTCTTTTTCATCCTGGAAACCAATCTCTGCACGTTGTTTCCGACACAGCATCTTCTCCATATGCTTCTACTTGCAAACGATGACTTTCCACAGCATTCTGCTTGAGATGAAAGCAGAAGAGGAACACTTCCCACAACTGCTGTTTTGTAGGTACAAAACACGACATATTCAAGGCACAAAACAGATGTGTTCTTTCTCTCCAATCTAAAGTCCACACACACATCTGAAAGTCTAACGTGTCTACTGTTAAACAGGTCTCGTGTCGCTGTCTGCTATGCTGCACTAGCACAACTACCCTCACTTCAACAGCAAGAATTTGTTCAAGCTTCCAACATTTATCTTAATTTATGTTTACAGCCGTTGTTGAATATCAGGTTTATTATGCTACGACTGAAGCAGCTTTCCACAGGAATTGTCACAGTGTGTTTACAAAATGGCAACAAAATATTTACAGGTTGAGAGCAAGTCACACAATGATGATTCAGTTGGCGCACACCATCCTTATTTAAAATCTCACGTTTCCCTTGAGAATTTCCGAGAAATAAATTTCCTAGTTACAGTAGTTTTCTAATTAGGACATTAATTTTGACAAATCATATATTTTTGGGAACTAAAAAGTTAGACCCATAATTGTGTGATGTGGTTCTCTACATCTGTTTCAGTTTAATAAATGGATATTGCAGAATTCGAAACTTTATGATTATATATAATGTCATATATGCAGACTGAGGCAATGAATGAAAATTTGTACCAAGGCTGGAATTCGAGGGATTCGAACCCGGGTCGGCTGCTCACTAAGCATACGCGCTTACCGCTGCACCACCCTGGCACTGTGGCTTTGCATAATTGCACAGAGTACAGAAGCATGCGGGTCTCGTCAGTCAAAAGTCCTCCTTAGCCCACTTCGGGAATCTGGATTGGGGAAGGATGCGCCTTATGTTGCGGAAAGCCACTATGCCACTGTGGGGTAGCGGTTAGCGCATCTGTGTAGGTAGCAGGGGACTCAGATTCGAATGCCGGCCTTGGTAAACAGTTTCATTTGACGCTTCAGTCTGCATATGTAGGTACACCACAGATGTTTGAAACTTGAAATGCTCTCTGGCAACATATATAGTTTCATTCGAGACTTAATTTCGTCAATTTTTTTAACAAAATATTTTTTAACAATGTAAATTATTCTTGCATAGGTTGATGAGAGTATGTTTCAGTCGAAGCATATGTATATTAATATAAAATCTTTTGTCTGTGTATAAATTTTATGCAATACATTCATTATAACCATCCTAATTTCGCAACTTCTCTTCAAAACAAATATTTCTAACAAAATGAACTACACTCCTGGAAATGGAAAAAAGAACACATTGACACCGGTGTGTCAGACCCACCATACTTGCTCCGGACACTGCGAGAGGGCTGTACAAGCAATGATCACACGCACGGCACAGCGGACACACCAGGAACCGCGGTGTTGCACAGCATTTGTGCACCGCCGCCGTCAGTGTCAGCCAGTTTGCCGTGGCATACGGAGCTCCATCGCAGTCTTTAACACTGGTAGCATGCCGCGACAGCGTGGACGTGAACCGTATGTGCAGTTGACGGACTTTGAGCGAGGGCGTATAGTGGGCATGCGGGAGGCCGGGTGGACGTACCGCCGAATTGCTCAACACGTGGGGCGTGAGGTCTCCACAGTACATCGATGTTGTCGCCAGTGGTCGGCGGAAGGTGCACGTGCCCGTCGACCTGGGACCGGACTGCAGCGACGCACGGATGCACGCCAAGACCGTAGGATCCTACGCAGTGCCGTAGGGGACCGCACCGCCACTTCCCAGCAAATTAGGGACACTGTTGCTCCTGGGGTATCGGCGAGGACCATTCGCAACCGTCTCCATGAAGCTGGGTTACGGTCCCGCACACCGTTAGGCCGTCTTCCGCTTACGCCCCAACATCGTGCAGCCCGCCTCCAGTGGTGTCGCGACAGGCGTGAATGGAGGGACGAATGGAGACGTGTCGTCTTCAGCGATGAGAGTCGCTTCTGCCTTGGTGCCAATGATGGTCGTATGCGTGTTTGGCGCCGTGCAGGTGAGCGCCACAATCAGGACTGCATACGACCGAGGCACACAGGGCCAACACCCGGCATCATGGTGTGGGGAGCGATCTCCTACACTGGCCGTACACCACTGGTGATCGTCGAGGGGACACTGAATAGTGCACGGTACATCCAAACCGTCATTGAACCCATCGTTCTACCATTCCTAGACCGGCAAGGGAACTTGCTGTTCCAACAGGACAATGCACGTCCGCATGTATCCCGTGCCACCCAACGTGCTCTAGAAGGTGTAAGTCAACTACCCTGGCCAGCAAGATCTCCGGATCTGTCCCCCATTGAGCATGTTTGGGACTGGATGAAGCGTCGTCTCACGCGGTCTGCACGTCCAGCACGAACGCTGGTCCAACTGAGGCGCCAGGTGGAAATGGCATGGCAAGCCGTTCCACAGGACTACATCCAGCATCTCTACGATCGTCTCCATGGGAGAATAGCAGCCTGCATTGCTGCGAAAGGTGGATATACACTGTACTAGTGCCGACATTGTGCATGCTCTGTTGCCTGTGTCTGTGCCTGTGGTTCTGTCAGTGTGATCATGTGATGTATCTGACCCCAGGAATGTGTCAATAAAGTTTCCCCTTCCTGGGACAATGAATTCACGGTGTTCTTATTTCAATTTCCAGGAGTGTATATTCTTGTATGTGGGAAACAGATAGCTAAAACTAAATACTCAGTAATTAAACCTAATCTGAAACATCCTAAATAAAATGCTAACTGTTCCTGAGATGCGTTGATCGCCCATTAGTATTTAATAGACTGTACAAGGGGAAAACAGTGTTATCTGTATGGCTTGCTCCTCCTTTCGTTTCCCGTTACCTTCCCCATTCCAGAATAAATGCCGAGATAAAGAACCTTTACTGCTGTGTGTTAGATACATTTGTTGTACTTGACTGCAACCCAAAAGAAATGCTTCTATTTGTTACGAAACACGCTGAATGAACTACATTACCGTCCATTAAAATGGCTACACCACGAAGATGACGTGTTACAGATGCGAAATTTAACCGACAGGAAGAAGATGCTGTGATATGCAAATGATTAGCTTTTCAGACCATTCACAGAAGTTTGGCGCCGGTGGCGACACCTACAACGTGCTAACATGAGGAAAGTTTCCAACCGATTTCTGATGCACAAACAGCAGTTGACCGGCGTTGCCTGGTGAAACGTTGTTGTGATGCCTCTTGTAAGGAGGAGAAATGCGTACCATCACGTTTCCGACTTTGATAAAGGTCGGATTGTAGCCTATCGCGATTGCGGTTTATCGTATCGCCACACTGCTGCTCGCGTTGGTCGAGATCCAATGACTGTTAGCAGAATATGGAATCGGTGGGTTCTGGAGGGTAATACGAAACGCCGTGCCGGATTCCAACGACCTCGTATCACTAGCAATCGAGATGACAGTCATCTTATCCGCATGGCTCTAACGGATCGTGCAGCCACGTCTCGATCCCTGAGTCAACAGATGGTGGCGTTTGCAAGACGACAACCATCTGCACGAACAGTTCGACGACGTTTGCAGCAGCATGGACTATCAGCTCGGAGACGATGGCAGCCGTTACCCTTGACGCTGCATCACAGACAGGAGCGCCTGCGATGGTGGACTCAACGACGATCCTGGGTGCACGAATGGCAAAACGTCATATTTTCGGATGAATCCAGGTTCTGTTTACAGCATCATGATGGTCACGTCCGTGTTTGGCGACATCGCGGTGAACGCACATTGCAAGCGTGTATTCGTCATCGCCATACTGGCGTATCACCCGGCGTGATGGTATGGGATGCTTGGTTACACGTCTCGGTCACCTCTTGCTCGCATTGACGGCACTTTGAACACTGGACGTTACATTTCAGATGTGTTACCACCGGTGGCTCTAGCCTTCATTCGATCCCTGCGAAACTCTACATTTCAGCAGGATAATGCACGACCGTATGTTGCAGGTTCCGTACGGGCCTTTCTGCATACAGAAAATGTTCGACTGCTGCCCTGGCCAGCACATTCTCACGAATTGAAAACGTCTGGTCAATGGTGGCCGAGCAACTGGCTCGTCACAATATGCCAGTCACCAGTCTTGATGAACTGTGGTATCGTGTTGAAGCTGCATCGGCAGCTGTACCTGTACACCCCATACAAGCTCTGTTTGACTCAATGCCCAGGCGTATCAAGGCCGTTATTACAGCCAGATGTGGTTGTTCTGGGTACTGATTTCTCAGGATCTATGCACCCAAATTGCGTGAAATTTAATCTCATGTCAGTTCAAGTGTAATATATTTGCCCAATGAATACCCGTTTATCATCTGCATTTCTTCTTGGTGTAGAACTTAATGGCCAGTAGTGTAATTACTTATTTGTGGTCACTTGCACCACGTAAGTCAGATAAAAGTTCCTATGGAATTCTACATTGGACATTAGTATAGACCACACAAGTAAAGGATATTTGCCTACTCCTGAATACTTTTCAATCGATAATATTAAATAAAGGAAATGGGGGAGGGGGGATACGTAAATAAACACGCCGGGAGAATCCGCCACTTCCGGTATTGATATACTGGCAGGTGATGCTACTAATGTTAAATGTCTTGTCCACATCGAGCTCCAGGCAGCTTAGGCTGGGACGTGACCTACGCACACGCCCTGGCCCGGCCGCCGCCACACCGGCCACTGCTGCGGCGGGCAGCGGGCAGTTGTTTTGGCCAGCTGCGGCGACCTTCTGCCGCAAGTGGGCAGCGCCGGCCGGCGGCCATTAGCGCTTCCTGTCTGGACCCACTCCAGCGCTCGCGCTCCCTTCCCCAGCCTCCTCCTCCACGCACGGCGTTTGCCCATTCTCGGCTCCCTACAATTGATTCCAGCATCGCACTGCGGCGACATCGTGACGCGAGAGTCTACCGTACAGCAGGCCACTCAGAAGAATGCCTATGACGCCAGGTATTGGGGAAACCGAACACAGCCGGCCGGGGTGGCCGAGCGGTTCTAGGCGCTACAGTCTGTAACCGCACGACCGCTACGGTCGCAGGTTCGAATCCTACCTCGGGCATGGATGTGTGTGATGTCCTAAGGTTAGTTAGGTTTAAGTAGTTCTAAGTTCTAGGTGACTGATGACCTCAGAAGTTCAGTCCCATAGTGCTCAGAGCCATTTGAACCAAACCAAACACAGAGATAATATAGGAAACAGCAGTGCCTAGCCACTGATATTTCGTATTTCTTCTCCAATATCAGGCCTTCGATTCTAAAAGGATATGTCCTTCCTGGACGGGAATATATGTACGCGTGCGGTTTGTGACACTTGGAGATGACATGTGGAAGTTTGGATATGGCCGTAATTCGTGGTGGGATGGCCGAAACGATTAAGGCGACCGTTCACGTAAACCCGGAAATCCGGTTCGAGTCCCAGTTCGGCACAAATTTTCGTTGTCATTCCAATACACAGCCGAAGATGTTTCATATCCACCACTGCGAATACATTTCCTGTATATAGAGGATAAGTACAGAGGCTGTTGCATGTTATTTAGCGACTTCCTGCAGTGCCACGCCGCACGGTTCAGTCATATTTTATGTGGTCATTCTGCAGTAGTTGTGACCTTTTTTCTTCTTCGTTATCTTTCTTGAGTCGTGCTCGTCATGTGCTCAGGTAATAGATGCAGTAACATATCTGGAAAAAAGGCTGAAGACTGATGTGTATACTTTTACGCATGTTCTGTAACGTGTTGTATTTTGTGTACATTTTCGCATTAGTTTACTTGTGGAGCAAAGCTAGTTTCCTCAATGTTCTCCTTGCCATATGATTTTCAAAGTATTTTTTGACGTCAAAGGCTAGCAGTATACATTGTATCATTTTTGGAACTTTGGGAACGTAAGTTGTTATTGAAAAATTTGTTCAAAAATGGTTCAAATGGCTCTGAGCACTATGGGACTTAACTTCTGAGGTCATCAGTTCCCTGGAACATAGAACTACTTAAACCTAACTAACCTAAGGACATCACATACATCCAGGCCCGAAGCAGGATTCGAACCTGCGACCGTAGCAGTCGCGCGTTTCCAGACTGTAGCGCCTAGAACCGTTCGGCTACTCCGGCCGGCCGAAGAATTTGCTGATGGATGGAAAGTGTGATGAATTAATTCATTTCCTGTGTGTGTTATGTAGTAATTATTTCAGTTTTTAACAGTCGCAATAGGCAGCTGTCGGATAATTGTTTTATTTCTGTTTTCTATTAAATTTTAAATGAAGTATAGTTTCACGTTAGAAAATACGGAGTACAGACAGAAAAGCCTGTAATTTCCTTTTCGCAGACAGCAAATTTAAATTATAACTTCAAATTATAATGGGAGCGCTTTGTAAGCAAAGTAAAAAGTGTAGAATGTAAATCATTGTATGAAACAATCTAGTTGCCCTTTTGAACATGGGCCGTCATTTTGCAAAATTTGGATCTGTGTAATGAGTATAGGATACTCGATTAAGGAGAAAGACAACTTGGCTAGATCGTGACTTCACTATCAATTTCACAAACTTACTATCAGCCAACAACTACGTTGCGTATTCGACAGGCTGGGTGGCTTAGGTCGTGTTGTACCTGATCCGTGACTCGGAATTTTCGTATTTGACCCATGTAAAAAATCCGTTTACTTAACTTATTTTAAATACAAACACAAATTTAACCACACGATACTTACAATTCATAGGAAAGCAAACATTTTCCTGTAATGTTTCTCCCTGAACTGTGTTCTCCAAAACAGTGGACTACACACACCTGTTGATTTTGCAATTTTTCTCCGTTGAATATATCGTATGTATAGTGAAGCGCCTATTAAACCACCACTACTATGGCCATAAACTAAGTTTCAGAGGCAGTGTTTTCTCGTTCTGAATGTGACGCAATGGATCGTTTGTGACAAAAGTAATTGCATGCATGTGTTACAGCCATTGCTGAAAGACAATATATATCAAGTCTTCGTCCGTTGTAATCAAGCACAATTTCCTTTCTCGTTGTAATTGCAGAATACTGATAGTTCGATGTTTTCCGTAGTTACTTCGCACATCTACCACTATGCTGCACCTTGTCCATTTGTTTTCGCAGCATACAAAATGGCAGGAGGCTGGAAAATTCGCTTCACTGTTGTCGCGCTGTTGCCTCTCTATGGTATTCTGTCTCTTTCAGGAAAATTATCCCTCCCCTCAGCTTTGCTCCAACGGTTAGCAACAGTGGCCGCCCGAAAAGTAGTTCCCTACAAGTACTGTTCGTCAGCCTTCCTCTGCCGGCCACTGTGGCCGAGTGATTCTAGGCGCTTCAGTCCGGAACCACGCTGCTGCTACGGTCGCAGGTTCGAATCCTGCCTCGGGCATGGATGTGTGTGTGATGTCCTTAGGTTGGTTAGGTTTTAAGTAGTTCTGAGTCTAGGGGACCGATGACCTCAGATGTTAAGTCCCATAGTGCTTAGAGCCATTCAGCCTTTCTGTGTCGTATTTAGTGAGGAGTAGTAGTAAATATTTTAGGAGCTGGTAGTACAGACTAATTTTTGTGATGAAAATAAGACTTTATCGTTTATTGGGCCAGAGCTGTAACTGGATTCAGTACCTTCTACTACACACAACTCAGTACGTTATTTTTAATTATATGAAATGGAGAGAAGTTGAGATAATTACTGAAGTACCCTAACGGACTGTTGTAGTGGCCTTACTGCTTACAATATACAGAGTGGTTATAATTAAACTTTTGCTACTTGAATCGGTGTAAACGGAAAATTATTTACCGTATGAGTACCTAGCTTTATTGCAGTGATGTTCAGATTATACGTCGCAGGATTTGTGTTCTTAGTAGTGTCAGTGTCATGACTTCCCTTAGGCGCCGATAATGGTATGGCGACGCAGGGATGAAACACAAGCATCATTGTCCAATACAGTTACAGTCAACATGGGTCTGGACGAGGTGAGCAGGGCTTTACTCGTAAAGCTGCTTTACCAAAACAACAGCAATAATGCTGCAGCTCCTCCCGAGTATCGGCGCATTAAAGGAATACGGAGAGGTATTCTTTCTGCACCTAGGTTGAAGAACATAATTCGAAATTAACTGGCGATTTGTGAACTGTTCCTGGCAGAGGCCGGCGGGCAATTGCGCCACGAATTTTTGAAATAATTGATGTTGCCGTGCCACTGCGCTAGAGGCAATGTGTGACCTTCAAGCAGTGGACACCTGAACGTTCCACGGTACACCGTTGTTCCGGCCATCATTAGAGAAATCTCTAGTGCAGTTCCAGTCTATCGTGGATGCAGACGGTCGTCACATTGAGGAGCATCTGTAACCTGAAATATAAAAATGGTATGCAGGTAACAGATGCTACAATCTCACGTGGAAATTAAAATGTAACTTTCAATTGTTTATTCGTTATTTCTCTTACTAATGATTCCACAAAGTTTTGTTACCCTGCGGCCACGAGACGTTTCGGTCGATGCTGTTGTCTGTGGGGAAATTGCAGCGCTGGAATACTAACGAAATGCAGGAATACCCGCAGAGGATCGATGATAAGCAGAGGAACTAGCACTTGGTCTCGAACGTAAATAAATGTAACACATTGTACATAAATAGGTGAAGTAGTCCATCACTGTTCGATTTACGCTATTGGTGAAAACTCAGTTGAACGGTAACAACTGTAAAATATCAAGGAGTAACAGTCCAAAGTGACTTAAAATGAATGGCCACATGAAAGAAATTGTAGGAAAAGCAGTATAGCGTTTGAGCTACACTACAAGGCTCTTATGATGGAATTAATCCACGGAAGGAGTGGCTTACAAAACACTCATTTGGTGGATTCATGAGTCTTCAGCAGCCTGAGATCCTTACCAAGAAGGATTAACAGAACAGAGAGGCAACGAAAGAGGACGAAGAGCGCCAAGTTTCGTCACTGGCTCGTTCGGTAAACGCGAGACAGTTACAGAGATGCTCAACTAACGCCAGTGGCAGGCACGTTGGGTGTGCAGGGTAAGGTTATTGTTGAAATATATCTGACTTGCTCCCACATATATCTCACGAAATGATACGACGAAACATCCGAGAAATTCGAGCTCATACGAAAGTTCATGACAATCTCTCCTTTAATAAATGGCAACCAGTGCTGTACAATTGCAGTAAAGTCATGAGATGTTCAGTTGACTTTTTTATTAGAACATGTTACGCGTTTCGGGATTACACCAATCTTCAGACAACACAAATTTCAACTCCTTCCTAACCAACCAGGCGTACAGCCATGACAACTCAAAGAAAGTACCAATAACGTATGACTGCTTGTGTCACAGTCAAATGTTATTCGTCACTTTCTTTGAGTTGTCAAGGCTGTACACTTGGCGGTCAGATATAAAGAAATATTCGTTAGGGGATGGAAGTTGATATGGAAATACCTCAAAAACAACGCAAAAGCCATGTTAACAAAAACTTTGGACTCCAGCTACCAGAATAGCTTCTTGGACAGAAGTACATTTGGAAAAGACTATGCTTATATGGCCTTAATTAGCGAGAAAAACTTAGGAGGTGTTGCAACTTGTGAATATAATAATTATATTAAATAAAAAAAACACTGCAGGTCATACAGTCTACGCAAGTGAAGCTGCGGGTGCTAAGCTAGCAGAACATATTCCGTCCATCAGTACAACATAATAGAAGTTGGAGGAAACAATGTGCATGCCGGCCGGAGTGGCCGAGCGGTTCTAGGCGCTACAGTCTGGAGCCGCGCGACAGCGACGGTCGCAGTTTCGAATCCTGCCTCGGGCATGGATGTGTGTGATGTCCTTAGGTTAGTTAGGTTTAAATAGTTCTAAGTTCTAGGGGACCGATAACCTCAGAAGTTAAGTCCCGTAGTGCTCAGAGCCATTTGAACCATACAATGTGCATTGATAAAGGGAATATGTACACTTCCATATTTACCTTAGTTATTCAAAAAGAAAAGCCATACTTCACTGAGAGGAGAAAACATTCACTGCACATTGCCTCTATTTTTAAAATTATCTCAGCAATAGTATACATAACACCGGTAGACGTATTTCATTGCTCTACCATCTTGTCTGGTACAGCCAATTACTAGCTGACGTCACGTCAGATGTAAACACGTGTCGGGCATCGTAACTCAAGTCTAGCTCATCTTTAGTTTGTCATACGTCAATGATGCAGACCCCTATGCTGTAATGTATAAAGCGAAACCTTTCATCAAGTAAGTGAAATGTAAAGAACTCGTATATAATGCATAACGGTTTGGAAACAAGAAAATCAAGAATATTCTGTCTTATTACAGGACAAATATGTGAAATTTGTGCGAGAAATTCGCTCTGTAGTCTGGTACTGAACCCAGGTCCGAAACTAGTTACGACGAAATAAATTATTCGTTAAAAAAGTGTACCTGATTGCAGGTGATATATACGAAAACCATCATGGATAAAATTACTTGGTTTTTTGCACTAGGAACTGTGAAACCAATCGACATGCTTCGCCATGTGTATGAGATTCACGGCCTCGATGCCATGAGTGACAGCGATGTGCGTAAGTGGGTCAGATTGTTGGAGGACGGCAGGACTAATGACCGTGATGAGTGCGCTCCAGAGGACCGTCTGTAGGCACCGGCGATTTGGTGAGCACGTGCAAAAAGTTCACTACTTCTGAACCTTCTTCCGTGACATTGGGAAAACCATAACTTTTCTTATATGTAAAATACATGAAATGTATTCGTGTTTGCGAATACGAACACCCATTAGCTGTATAAAGGTATGACGACAATGAAAATACGTTCCGGACCCGTACTCGAATCCGGATTTCCCGCTTTATGCGAGCGGTCGCCTTAACCGCTTTGGCTATCCGTATACCAGTCGCGACCAGACCAAAACTTCCATATGGGAAACTCATTTCCGAAAGGTACCACATCCGAAAAAATGAAAAATGGGATAACAGGTGGCAGCACTACTTGAACCATTACGGTATCTAAGTAATAATAACTGCTATGTATGCCAAAACGTACCGGATCCGGTATATATTTCACCGTAAGACTTGCTGTTCATGGCGAAGGGTACCAAATCCAGTCTTATTTCGTTTCCAAGAAATACGAGATCCCGACAGCCGATTGTTGCTCGTCTTGGTAATGATGTCAGAAACAAAATGGCCCGCATTTGTTTACATGACGCCGCACTTTATGAGAACGTGACTGGCGTTTTTTCGTGTTCAGTGTGAGTTTTAAATTACAGAGTCATATGTATCAGACGAATTCTGTAAATCACCAACAGAAACTCCAGAACAACAGTTACCGAACTGAACACAATTTCCTGGCAAAAAGTACCAAATCGATTTTTATTTATGCAGTAGTAATTAAACAAACATTTAACAGAAAAACTTCGCGTAATGTGTCTCATCATCTGCATGAATATAACAGCAAGGCTACAAAACATATTCTGATGCTGCTGTGGTTGTGAAACGTTTTTTGTCTACTGTTCTGTTTTATGAGTTTGGTACTTTTTGGAAATAGGCTTCTCATATGTCGTCGTCTCTGCGTCACAATCTGTACTCGTTCAAACATTAAGTAATTCCCGTACAGGGAACGACATTTAAATTGAAAGTCGCTGCCTGGTATCGGCGGATAAATACGATACTGCAGTGCAGGAGGCTGCAATATTCCTTCAAACGCCGGCCGCGGTGCTCTAGCGGTTCTGGCGCTGCAGTCCGGAACCGTGGGACTGCTACGGTCGCAGGTTCGAATCCTGCCTCGGGCATGGCTGTGTGTGATGTCCTTAGGTTAGTTAGGTTTAAGTAGTTCTAAGTTCTAGGGGACTTATGACCTAAGATGTTGAGTCCCATAGTGCTCAGAGCCATTTGAACCTTCAAACATGCATGCATGGGTGAGCCCACGCGCGCGCGCGCACATACACACACACACACACACACACACACACACACACACACACACACACACACTATTTCTTCAAAGTTTGGAGTTAGTGTTTAGTAGTTAGTTCTGTTCATGCATGACGATGGATAAAATCTGATGGTGGCTTTGTAAACCGAAAACTAACGAAATAAATTACCACTTTAGAACGTCCACAATACTGTGCTTTGCAGTCACAAATTTCGCTATCGGCGTTGCCGCACTGGTAACACCGATTTCCGTTAGATCACCGAAGTTGGGCAGAGCTAGCGCTTGGATGGGTGACCATTCGGTCTGCCGAGCACTGTTGGCAAGCGGGGTGCACTCAGCCCTTTTGAGCAAACTCTCGATTGACAAGTAGCGGCTCTGGTCACGTAAACTGGCATACGGCCGGGAGAGCGGAGTGCTGACCACACGCCCCTCCATATCCGCATCTAGTGACACGGCGGTCGGTCGGTGCTGTTGGGCCTTAATTGCCTGTTCGGGCAAATTTGTAAGTTTCAAAATTTCTTACAACGACATATTTACTGGGCACTAGGCCTGGCAGCCCACAAACATTTCTTGAATAACAATTTTACAGGCGCAATACACCTCTACCAGTATTTTACTTATTGGCACCTGGACATATTTCAGGATAAACCATCAGCAGTAAGATAAAAATATGCTGGTGTAAGTCGTTGCGTATAGACGTTCTGGTGCAAGTATTCTTAACTGTCGTTCATTGAGAAACGAGACAATTTGTCAAGTATTTTGTGTGGAGCTATTCAGTAGTTCGTACTATGGTAAAAGAAAATTAAAATCAAATGACATTGCGAGTTACTGAACGGGCGTAGGCTGTTAGACACGAGGGAAATTGGTTTGTCTGTATACGACAGTTAAGTACTAGTTGTATGAGGGCGTCTGTATGTAAGCGCCGTTAATCCTGCGCATTTTTACCTCTGGCTGCTGATAATGGGTTATCCCGCAACATGTCCATGTGGTATTAGACAAAATATTGCAGTTATATGATGTCTTTGAAGATGTCATGATGCATCAGTTTTTCCCCCTTTTCGTCCAGAATCAGCCACGTGTGAGAAATACAGTATTGCTTTTAAGAATAACGTTGCAATGTTCCTTCTGAGAAATACATGAAATGTGAACAGTCGAGTTTTTGTTTAGTAAGCCGGTGTTGACAGATGTGAAAATTACCGAACTATCAGTTTAATAAGCCACAGTTGCAAAATACTAACACGAATTCTTTACAGACGAATGGAAAAACTGGTAGAAGCTGACCTCGGGGAAGATCAGTTTGGATTCCGTAGAAATGTTGGAACACGTGAGGCAATACTAACCTTAGGCCTGATCTTAGAAGAAAGATCAAGGAAAGCCAAACCTACGTTTCTAGCATTTGTAGACTTAGAGAAAGCTTTTGACAATGTTGACTGGAATACTCTCTTTCAAATTCTAAAGGTGGCAGGGGTAAAATACAGGGAGCGAAAGGCTATTTACAATTTGTACAGAAACCAGATTGCAGTTATAAGAGTCGAGGGGCACGAAAGGGAAGCAGTGGCTGGGAAGGGAGTGAGACAGGGTGCGATCATGTTTAGCCAAATTTTTCAACACTATTGCAGATTATTATCCGAAATTGAAGGAGAATATTACAAGACAGAACATCTTAAATCTACACATTTTTATTGCCAATTGGACTAAATAACGGGTTGCAAAGGTTCATAAGATGCTTTTCCTTACATTTAATTTTTTCCCGAGAACTCACTTAGCAACTTTAATGTCGAGTTTTATAGGCTTTGTTTTCATATTGATATTTCGTTCCTGCGTTCTGTTTACATCACAGAGTGATTAGTGTAACTATTCGTTCCACATCCATTTTCTAACTACTTTCGAAACGCTTTTCCTTTATTTTTCTATTTGTTTGGGAAACAGGTCAATCTAGCCGCCCACACGATTTAGAATTGTTAATACGTTTAAAACCTCGCAACAACACACACTCTTGCTGATACTGTATATTGCATCTCATCGCACAGTTTGCTGTAGATTTATTCACGTTACGTGGTTTCAACACTTCGTAATGCATATGACACAGAATAGCCTCCATTGTTTCGTAATTCCAATGGTACTAAAATGATCACATATTGTTATACAATTTTTAAGTCTCTGAAAACGGGGTTACACATAGGTCTCCTTCCTTCACAAATTATAACATTACACGAACATAATATTACAAAATAACTCCAAAAGGTAATAGTATATCTTTTATTCATAGAAGTGGCAGAACCACTATTAAACCAGAACACAGTAATTCGAAGTTAGTTTACAACGGAAGGAGCTTTGTTGCGTTCCCTCTTGGAGCCCGGATGGTAGGCGCTAAATTATCGTGATGGGCCATAAAAGCTGCAGTATTCCAACGCTCAGTAAAGCTTGGCTGCCAAAAATACCACCATTGTACTGTGCGATTCGTGCAACGTTAAACAGCGAATGCGTTTGAGAAGTTGTCAGAAAACTGCTGACGTTCTTGAGATCATCCAATCGTTTATTTACAAAACACTGCATCTAAGAAGAAAAGTTATTACAACAGAAGTAATTTAAAACCTCGTAGAACACGGTGAAAATATTGCATACACTAAGGAATAGATAATGAAAGATTCTGATTGTTATTTTATGAATGCTGGATCTTGTTGAACTCGGTGGCCGTTATTCACATAAGGACTGTTGATGGAAAAAGCAACCAGCCGCAAACACTTCTTAAAAAGCTTTTATTGCCATTGCCGATTTTTAGCTATGACCCCTATCTTCAGATGGCTACACTTGTATGTTCGCAAGCAGCAAGTCGTCCGCATAGACTGCACTGCATCTGCACTGCATTAGCTGATTAGCGTAGTATGCCGTGTGGATGGTTTTAATAATGCAGAAAAATATGCTACGCACTTACGTATACTTATATGCAGTTGAGCACAGATTTCCGTCGTGAAGTATCACGTGGGGTACCCGCGAGCTCCACCCTGTGTTGTTCCCTGGAGTAAAGAATATACCAAACTTTTCGTGAGCTCTTTGCTGGCAGAGAAATGTGGTTAACCTACTTGAGACAGAGGTATGACCTATTTATGCGAGCAGCTAGACTTAGCTGGGGTCAGGCTATAGCCGAACATGTCCGGCATTCTATAGTCGTGTCTGGTCAAATATATAGAAGTCCGGCTTTTGCTAGGCTTTACGGCGGTGAAGTAAAGAACACACAACTAAAGGCCGTTGCAAGCCAGTGATGTAAGTATAAGGAAGGAGAAGTAAGGAGATATACCGAAGTCGAAACAGGGTCCAAGGAGTAGACCCCCTCGCCTGTATGTGGACTAAGTGTCCGCGGGCTGGTCCGTAAAATGTGGCCTATATCCGCGAATCAACATATGCTAGCCTACATGTAATGTGCATAAGACGCGTTACCATTCCAACAAAAAGGCATTTCGCATGGATACAAGGTGAATCAGAATTCCACCGACAAATTTTCGGAAGTTGACTAAGGATATTTTTCGAGTATTTTGGAACAAGGGTGCCTGGACACACTGGAATTTTTTCTGTGGAGTTCTAACTGATCTTGCATTATAAGTGATAGGTATTGTACGTATCTTTCTCTCCCACTCCTAGCGTTTCGTGTGCCCGTCCTCTATATGTGGCATAAAGCATGAAAACAGTGTTCTTTATAACAATAATTCTACATCAGCATCTGTACTGTGCACCCCACTGTGACGTACATGGCAGGGGTACTTTCCATTACTAAGGTTTCTTATCGTTCCGTTCACATATGGAGTGCAGAAAGAGAGACTACTTAAACGTCTCAGTGGGTGCCGTAATTAGTCTAAACGGGTCTCAATGTCTCTATGGGATCGATGCGTAGGTGGTTGTCCTACATTCCTAGATTCATATTTTAATGCTGGTACTTGAAACTGAGTAGGCATTCGCGGGATGGTTACCCTCCATAATCATGCGTCTGCCAGTTCAGTTTCATTAGCATCTCCGTGACACTTTCCCACTGGTCAAACAAACCTCTGACCGTTCCTGCTGCCTTTCTCTTGCCCGTTGAATATCCCATGCTAGTCCTATTTGGTACTGGTCCCACACACTTGAGCAATATTCTAGGATTGGTCGCGCGAATGTATTGTATGCAGTCTCCTCTGCTTACTGACTGCCTTTCCCTGACACCCTACCAATGAACTGATGTCTGCCCCCTGCTTTACCAGCTACTGAGCCTATGTGATCCTTCCATTTGATACCTCTAAAATCTGTTGCGTCAGGCATTCGTATGAGTTGACCGATTTCAACTGTTAACTCGTTGATATAGTAGTCATAGGATACCACGTTGTTATCGTTTTGTGAAGGGCATAATTTTGCATTTCTGAACATTTAAAACAAGTTATCAAGCTTTTCACCACTTAGAAATCTTATGGAAGATCTAACTGCATATTTGTGTAGTTTTCTTTCAGACAATATGTCTTTATAGATAATATCAACTGTGGAAAGTCTGACGTTGCTAAAATATTGTCCGCAGGGTTATTACTGTACAACATCAACAACAAGGGGTCCCATCACAATTCTCTGGAGGAGGGGGGGGGCAAACTCGGAGTTATTCTTACATCTGTCGAAGCTGTTGAAGACTCTCCACCCAAGATCATTTCCTGGGTCCTCCCTAACAAAAAATCCAGTCACAAATTTCGCTTGGTACCCCGTACGATAGTACTTTTGATAGTAAGCGGAGATGTTGTACGGAGTCAAATACTTTTCGGAAATGGAGAAATACTGCATGCACCTGACTGTTAGATATTTCAGGATATCGTGTGAAAAAACTGCGCGTTGGGTTTCATATTGTCGATGTTTACGTTTGAGCTCAAAATATGTTCCACAATTCAACAACAAATGGATCTCAGTGATACTAGACGTTAGTTCCGTGGTTCACTTCGTGTATGCTTTTTGTGTATGGGTGTGGCCAGTGCATTCTTCGAATCGCTGGGCACCGTTTTATGTTCGAGGGATCTATGGTTAAGTTATGGTTAAAAGGGGTAACTCAGAGGGTACTCCGGTTTAGAATCTGATGGGGATTCCTTTGGGTTCTGCAGCTTTGTTAAATTTTAGCGGTTTCAGCTGTTTCTCAACACCACTAACATTAATACCTACATCATTTCTCTTTCAAATCGTGCGAGGAGTGACATTCCTGGATAATTCTGCATATCATTGTCGTTATTAGTTAGTTGAAGATGCATAGACATTACGAGGGGCGTTTGAAAAGTCCGTGCAAAAATAAAAATGACTTACGTGCTTGGGGTAAACCTTTTTTATTTTTTCGACTTATAGACTTACACACTTCGTCCAACGCTGTTCTAATTTGTTGAAGAAGTCCAAGTCTGCAAAATAGCTATTAGTTGCTGCAATCACCTCCTCGTTTGAATAAAATCTTTGTCCCGCCAGCTACTTCCTCAAATTGGGGAACAAATAGTAGTCCAAGGGAGCCAAGTCTGGAGAATAGGGGGGATGTGAAACGAGTTGGAATCCTATTTCCATTAATTTTGCGACCACAACTGCTGAGGTGTGTGCTGGTGCATTGTCGTGATGGAAAAGGACTTTTTTGCGGTCCAATCGCCGGCGTTTTTCTTGCAGCTCGGTTTTCAAACGGTCCAATAACGATGAATAATATTCACCTGTAATCGTTTTACCCTTTCCCCAGATAGTCGATGAAGATTATCCCTTGCGAATCCCAAAAGACAGTCGCCATAACCTTTCCGGGCGAAGGAATGGTTTTCGCCTTTTTTGATGCAGATTCTCCCTTGGTAACCCATTGTTTAGATTGTTGTTTGGTCTCAAGAGTATAGTAATGTGTCCATGTTTCATCCACAGAGACGAAACAACGCTTAAAGTCCCGCGGATTCTTGCTGACAGCAGCAAACCATCCTTGCAAACTTCGCACGATTCTGTTTTTGGTCAAGCGTGAGCAATCGCGGAACCCATCTCGCGGATAGCTTTCTCATGTCCAAATGTTTATGCAAAATGTTAGGTACCCGTTCATTCGAGATGCCCACAGCACTCGCAATCTCACGCACCTTAACTCTTCTGTCATCCATCACCACATCATGGATTTTATCAATGATTTCTGAAGTCGTAACCTTCTCAGGGCGTCCAGAACGTTCAGCATCACTTGTGCCCATATGACCACTCCGAAAATTTTGAAACCACTTATAAACTGTTCTAATCTAAGGTTGAGAGTCACCATAACGCTTGTCAAGCTTCTCTTTAGTCTCCTGAGGCGTTTTGCCTTTCATAAAGTGATGTATAATCACCACACAAAATTCTTTTTTGTCCATTTTTTTACAATCACTCGACTTCCTCGATCCACACGAGTGCCAAACACAAAGAAATAGACCAATATGGCTGAAACTTGGTGTGTGTTCTTTCCAAAGATGCTACTAACTAAACATGACCTCGATACGCGCCGGTGCTGCCATTCTCGGACTTTGCACGGACTTTTCAAACACCCATCCCTCCCTCCCCCCCCCCCCCCCCCCCCGGTACATCAAAACTTAAGTAACAAAACAACAAATTTTTAAGGTGACAACGCATAACGATTTTTCATAATAGGACAGAGTATCTATGCACGGTAATGTTATCGACACTACCCTAAAACGGAGCTACTAAATTCGGTTTTTCGAAATTCCTTCACCAAAGAAGTCGAAGTAAAAATTCCAGATTTCAAATCAAGAACTGCTGTCAATATGAGTAACTTAGTAGGTATGTTTAATGCAGCGAAACAAATCAATTAATAAAAGTATGTCTTCTGGTCCAGACTGTATGCTAAGTAGGTTCCTTTCAAAGTATACTGATGTAATACCTCCATATTTAGCGATTATATACAGCCGCTCACTCGACGAAAGATTCATATTAAAGAAAAAAAAACGGAAAGCTGCTCGGGTCACACCAACACTGAAGAAAGGAAATAGGAGTAATCCGCTGCCTTACAGACCCATGTCACGGACGTAGAGTTCCAGTAGGATTTTGGATGAATCACCTCCAAGAAAAGTATCTGTTGACACTCAGCACGGATTCAGCCTAATCGGTCTTGTAAAATACAACTAGTTCCGTACTCACGCTAAGTAATGAGTGCTATCGACAGGGGATCTCAAATAGATTCCATATTTCTATATTTCAAGTAGGCTTTTGCCACCGTTCGTCACAAGCGACTTCTAATGAAATTGCGGGCTTATTGAGTATCGTCTCAATTGTGCGACTGGACTAATGATTTCCTGTCAGAAAGGTCCCAGTTCGTAGTAACTGACGGGGAATCATTGAGTAAAACAAAAGTTCTGGTAGGTTCTGATTTAGGAGACAATCTCAGCAGCTCTCTTACATTGTTTGCAGGGTAGTTATGTAGATGTAGATATAAATGCAGATATAAAAGAAGGAAAAGTAGGATACAAACGTTAAAACAAGTAGAACCAGTGTCCTATGCCCATATAGTCGTAGAGCGTTACGTAGACAATTGGTGGCGCTCTTGCTCTTCTTCCGGCAGGAGGATATATTATTCACGTCGGTCATTTGCATAGAGGCGTCGACGCGGCTCGGATAGGGCCGCGCATCTCCCCACTGTGGCCGGAGGGAGCGGGCGAGCAAGGACCCAGGGTGCGGGTAGGCTGCGACATAGTGAGCCGGTAGTTTCCAGGTAAACAGGATGCAGATGTCGCAGATTCGCGGCTGGGTGCAAATTTCACTGGATGCAGTTTTCATGTATCCGACTTTTATCACCTCAGTGTATATTCCTCATGTCCCACAGATGTTCTGTGGCACTCATGTCGGGCGATCTGGATGGCCAAACCATTCGCTCTAATTGTCCAGAATGTTATTCAAAACCAGTCACGAACGATTGCGGCCCGATAACATGACGCATTGTCACCCACAAAAATTCCATCGTTGTATGGGAACATAAAGTGCATGACTGGCTGCAACTGGTCACCAAGTAGCCGAACGTCACCGTCAATGATCGGTTCAGTTGGACCGGAGGGTCCAGTCTACTCCATGTAAACACAGCCCACACCATTATGGAGCCACCATAAGCTCGCACAGTGCTTTGTTGACAACCTGGGTCAATGGCTTCGTGGAGTCTATACCACTTTCGAACCCTACCATCAGCTCTTACCTACAGAAATCGGGACTTACCTGACCAGGACACGGTTTTCCGGTCGTTTAAGGTCCGATCTATATGGTCACGAGAGGCGATGTCTTACTGTTAGTAAAGGCACTCGCCTCGGTCGTCTACTGCCATAGCACATTAAAGCCAAATTTCGCCACACTGTCGTAATGGAAACGTCCGTCATACGTTCCACATTGATTTCAGCGCTTATTTCACACAGTATTGCTTGTCTGTTAGCACTGACAACTCCTAGCAAACGCCGCTGCTCTGGGTCGTTGAGACCATCGGCCACTGCGTGGTTCATGGTGAGAGGTAATGCCGGAGATTTGGTGTTCTCACAATCTCTTCGACATTGTGGTTCTCGCAATGCTGAATTCCCTAACGATTTCCGAAATGGAATGTCCCATACTTCTAGCTCCAAGTATCATTCCGCGTTCAAAGTTTAATTCCCGTCATGCCACCATAACCAGGTTGCAAAACTTATCACATGAGTCACTTGAGTACGAATGACAGCTCCGCCGATGAACTGCCTTTTTGTATCTTGGATGCGCAGTACTATCGCCATCTGTGTATGAGCATATCGCTATCTGATGACTTCTGTCACCTCAGTGTAACCTCCTTGATAGAAGAGATTATAACAGTAACGAAAACTAACTTCACCACTTTGATCTGCCAAGTCCGCCGCTCGTGGTCTCGCGGTAGCGTTCTCGCTTCCCGAGCACGGGGTCCCGGGTTCGATTCCCGGCGGGGTCAGGGATTTTCACCTGCCTCGAGATGACTGGGTGTTTGTGTTGTCCTCATCATTTCATCATCATCCAGGAAAGTGGCGAAATTGGACTGAGCAAAGATTGGATAATTGTACGGGCGCTGATAACCACGCAGTTGAGCGCCCCACAAACCAAACATCATCACCACCACTTTGATCTGCCAGAGGAGATAGGACGCTCTGCATGAGCGTACCCAGCGAGTGGCAGGGGGGGGGGGGGGGGTGGCAGCTCCCCCCCCCCCCCCCTAGAAGATATGTCCTGAGACTGGGTTGATGCAGCTCGCCATGCTACTCTATCCTGTGCAAGCTTCTTCATTTCCCAGTACCTACTGCAGCCTACATCCTTCTGAATCTGCTTAGTGTATTAATCTCTTGGTCTCCCTCTACGATTTTTACCCTCCGCGCTGCCCTCCAATACTAAATCGGTGATCCCTCGATGTCTCAGAACATGTCCTACCAACCGATACCTTCTTCTAGTCAAATTGTGCCACAAGCTCCTCTTCTCCCCAATTCTATTCAATACCTCCTCATTAGTTATGTGATCTACCCATCTAATCTTCAGCATTCTTCTGTAGCATCACATTTCGAAAGCTTCTATTCTCTTCTTGTCTAAACTATTTATTGTCCACGTTTCACTTCCATACATAGCTACACTACATACAAATACTTTCAGAAACGACATATACTCGATGTTAACAAATTTTTCTTCTTCAGAAACTCTTTCCTTGCCATTGCCAGTCTACATTTGATATCATCTCTACTTCGACCATCATCAGTTATTTTTCACTAGTTTTATCTAATAAGAGATGCTGCATGTTTTCTCGGATTGTACAAGTGCATTCTTGTATTTAAAATGTTTATTAAAAGCAGTTTTTCACTGGTTTACTGTTTTATTTAATAAGAAGTGCAGTATGTTGTCTCGAGTCATTGTTTCCTGAGACTAGTATGACCTTCCTCCCCCCCCCCCCCACCCACCCACCTTGTTCAGATCCTGGGTACGCCCTTGACGCTCTGTGATCAAGCTGTCGCGCAACATCTGGCGAAGTTGTCTGGCAGTCATTGTCAGTACTACTGTGAACGCAGCCCGACGTTCCCCAACCCAAGCTTTTGCTCCGTTGCTAATGATCTCATGGTCGACAGGACGTTAAATACGAGTCGTCTACTCCTCATTCATCCCCCCCCCCCCAATCTCTCTCTCTCTCTCTCTCTCTCTCTCTCTCTCTCTCTCGCCCTCCCTTCAGCTCACACACACACACACACACACACACACACACACACACACACACATAGTGTGAGAGAGAGAGAACGAACAAACGATAAATACTGGCCGGGTGTTGTCACAATGGCTGCGCTTTCGGGGACTGATGACCATAGATGTTAAGTCCCATAGTGCTCAGAGCCAAGCTGCGCTTTCGCTGTTAGTAGCTTGGGTGCAGCAGTGTGGCAGACAGGCCAACCGCAACAGGCGGTGCTGTGCTGGCACAAGCCGGCAGCGCGGCGGCTGAATGGGCTGTCTGATTGCGAGGCAGTAGGGCACAATGGCCTCGCCTGCCTGCCTGCCACGCAAAATGCCGCCGCCAGAAGAGGAGGCTGCTGACCACCGCGGGCGGATTCGAACCCGCGATACTCCACTTCTAAACTGCTCGCTTCGCGCTATTGGCAGCTCCCCGCTATTGTCTCAGCCGACAACCATCCGTATCCCTATAGTTGGCTGCACGACAACGCGCCGCGCAAGTCATCTGCGACTCAGCGAGGCGCGCGCATGCTCGTTTGTGTTTGTGTGTGTGTGTGTGTGTGTGTGTGTGTGTGTGTGTGTGTGTGTGTGTGCGTGTGTGCGTGCGTGCGTGCGTGTTGTGCGTGCGTGCGAGGGAGGGGGGGGGGTGGCGAGGGGGGGGGGGGGGGGGGTAAGCGATTGCAAGTGTATGTGCGGGCAAGGGCGCGCGCGCACGAAAGTTGCAAATATAAGGAAACAAGTAACTCACGTACGGTTTTTCTATTTACCTGTGCGCCTCAGTCGGTTCTGCTGCCTGCTCCATGTAAATCTTCCTACACTTTCACAATGTATAAGGCTGTCGAAAAAATGAATAAGATTTTCATCTATGGTAAATTTCTCCAAATTGTTAAAGCAGTGTGAACGGTAAAATGCGCCAATAAAAAGAACAGAAAGTGATGAAAGAAGTGGGAGTAAGTTTTAGCAGTAGTAATTCCCATATCACGAGGCATCTTGATGTACGACTGGAATCAACCAAAGCAGTGTCCTGCGTATACAACATTCCATCGCCGTTTCATAAACAAATTTTCCAATGACTTAAAATCGGCTCCGGTTCTTCGAATGCAAAGGGATGCGGCGTTTCTATGCAAGATATTGTTTACAGATGACGCATCGTTTACTATACATGGTGTTAGGGGTATAGTTACCGATTTTGTGATAGGATGTGCCCACTTCAGTGTGTTAGTTCCTTTTTCTCTGCGTCTAAGAGTCTTCCCGCAAACACAGCACATAATTTAGTACCTAACATTTTCTGCGTGGTCGTAACTGCACAACAATGTCGACTATGCATGTGAGGTGCAAACAATCCGTTTCGCGTCGACACTACATGACCTGATGCCCAGGGTAAAATAAATGTTAACGGCTTGCTTGTACCACGCATAGTTGGAGGTATTAACCAACATAAAAACATGCTACACAAAACAGCTACAATTATTTGTCTGCATATGAAGTAAATACCGATTTAATGTTGTTCAGTGTCCGCAGATCGTGGTCTTCCGTTAGCGTTTTCGCTTGCAGCGCACGGGGTCTCGGGTTCGATTCCTGGCGGGGTCAGGGATTTTCTCTGCCTCGAGATGACTGGGTGTTGTGTGTCCTTCATTATCATATCACCATCATTGACTCGCAAGTCGCCGAAGTGGCGTCAACTAAAAAGGACTTGCAATACGGCGGCCGAACTCCCCCCGCATGGGGCCTCCCGACCAACAATGCCATACTATCATTTCATTTCAATGTTGTTCAGTACACTGTCCTCAGTCGTCAGCCGAAATGTCTGCTCTTATACCTCAAGACCCCGTACAATCATGGGAAAATCAGTCCACGCAATTAGCACTATTGAACCTTCAGATAAACAACTATGTTGGTATGTTAACTGTGGTGCACGCTTTTCGAGAACAGCATTACCGGTACTGTTTTGTTGGTGGAACACTAAATAACCATAAGCAGGCCTATCTACAGTTCTTGGCAGATGCGCTGCCGCAGTTATTGGAAGACATCCTACTGGATTCAAAGTAGTTTAAGTGTGGCGCCAACACGACGGCTGACTCCCCATCAAGCATAGGTAAGGATGTTCTCTTTCTTAGATCGGTCGTTCGGGAAACGCACAATGGCATACACACTTCCCTATGGACTTACATTTGTGCGGAAAACTGAAACAGGACTACTACAAGGAAATGTCTTATATGACTGTCCGATGCAGTCGTTAAGTCCAGACAATACCAAACATAAATAATAGATACGCAAATGTAACACCACACTGTAATAAAGACTGTTTGACAAGGGAATGTAATTACAACTGAATTTTCTTAATCCTGATCATAATTTTGAAGTGCAATGCTACTCCATGAATGATCTTACCATGTTCCGACTGTCATGTAAACCTGTCCCTAACAAATTTTCTTGCCTTGTCTGTGGCAACGGAAGTTTGGTACAGCTCGAAGTGGCGAACATAAAAATACTGCGCAGCAGCTAAGAGGGTAAATAAAAGAAAACTTTTCGGAGTGCAGTGCAAGAACGTACAACTATTCTAAGCAGATTAATCTTTGACTTCAGCCACTACGTTCCGCAGAGTGCAGTGCAGCGACGCACAACAGAAAATCCAATATTTTTGTGAGGAGACGGTGGAGGATATATACAGACTTGCTAAATGACTGAAAGAAGACGAAGTTTTAAAATACTGTATTGTGAATACTGAAAATAGTTCAACAGTTACAAACATCTTCACAAGAAGTATTTTTTATTAAAAGTGACTGTCACGTATTTAATTAATAGACTGGTAAAGGAGCAGTAAAACTTATAGCTTCTCAGTGAAGTAACGTTCACGAATTACGTCTGAACAATGAACTAACTAGTCTGAACTAATACAGAAAAAATACTTTCCATTTTCCAAATACATCATTAGTTACCAGCAGGCAAACAATCCAACAATCTTACATGAGAATCTTCACTTCTCAAGTTGATCTCTACCAAATCATATTTGCAAACTTCAACACCCTCTGTATCTCTCAGTGCTCTGCGAGCTACACTGCAGTGCCAAAGAAACTGGTATAGGCATGCGTATTCAAATACAGAGACATGTAAAAAGGCAAAATGTGACGCTGCGGTCGGCAACGTCTATATAAGACAAGTGTCTGGCGCAGTCGTTAGATCCCTTACTGCTGCTACAATGGCAGGTTATCAAGGATTAAATAAGTTTGAACGTGATGTTGTAGACAGCGAACGATCGATGGGACACAGCATCTCCGAGGTAGCAATGAAATGGAGATGATTTTCCCGTACGGCCATTTCACGAGTGTACCGTGAATATCAGGCATCTGGTAAAACATCAAATCTCCGACACGCTGCGGCCGCAAAAAGATCCTGCAAGAACGGGACCAACGACGACTGAAGAGAATCGTTCAACGCGATGGAAGTGCAGTCCTTCCGCAAACTGTTGCAGATTTCAGTGCTGGGCCATCAATAAGTGTCAGCGTGCGAACTATTCAACGAAACATCATCAGTATTGGCTTTCGGAGCCGAAGGCCCACTAGTGCATCCTTGATGACTGCACGACACAAAACTTTACGCCTTGCCTGGGCCCGCCAACACCGACAATGGGCTGCGGACGACTGGAAACATGTTGCCTGGTCGGACGAGTCTCGTCTCAAATTGTATCGAGCGGATGGACGTGAACTGGTATGGAGACAACCTGATGAATCCATGGACCCTGCTTGTCAGGGGACTGTTCAAGCTGGCGGAGGCTCTGTAATGGTGTGGGGCGTGTGCAATTGGAGTGATATGGGACCTCTTATACATCTAGATACAACTGTCAGGTGTCACATACGTAAGCATCCTGTCTGATCACCTGGATCCATTCATGTACATTGTGCATTCTGTCGGACTCGGGTAATTCCAGCAGGACAATGCGACACCCCACACGTCCAGAATTGCTACAGAGTGGCTCAAGGAATACTCTTCTGAGTTATCCTGGGATGCCTTGCAACGCGCTGTTCAGGAAAGATCTCCATCGCCTCGTAATCTTACGGATTTATGAACAACCTTGCAGGATTCATGGTGTCGGTTTCCTCCATCACTACTTCAGACATTAGTCGAGTCCATGTCACGTCGTGTTGCTGCACTTCTGAGTGCTAGCGGGGGGCCCACACGATATGAGGCAGGTGTACCAGTTTGTTTGGCTCTTCAGTATATTTTCAGACAGCTCAGCAGTGTTACCAACACTCGACTAACTAGCTTCTCACGGAATGCTATTAGCAACCAAAGATCACATTGGTTAGAACCCCTGTGAAGCAAGAAATCAACTGCTGTAAACTTCAGTTTGAAAAATACCCAGTATACAGTTATGAAGTGATACATAGCATAAAATAGAGCTTACATAAATTTTCTTGAATGCAAAAAATAAGCTATAAAGCTTATAATACGTGTTTCAGATTGTAACTCAGCTAATCACAGCAAGCACAGCACCTTTCGTTATGGCGTCCGTGTACGGACTGTCAGGAGTGCTCTGCCTGCTCACAGTAGACATTTGTGCACATGCTCGCACATGCGGTGTACGACTCAGCGCTGTTCATGAAATGGTGAGGATCACATCTTAGTGTCTTTGTCGATTGCGTATTCATCCAACAACATAAAATGTCGAGTTCTTACGTTATCACCATATGTTTGTGTGCACCTCTAGGCCGGACACCCTGCGTTACTGTCAATGTGATCCACTATGTAAAAGTCCAGTTTGTTGGAAGATTATAATGATGAGATGGCTGTTTCCAGCTGTATGAGTATGGTGACGCTCTAAGCAGCGAGACTGACGCGAAGGTTGTAACATAATCTTCGAAAAATTATGAATGACTATGCTATTAAACCTCTTACGTTATTAGATTTTCAAACAGCTGAGCAAAACCGAATGTACTCAGACATTTCTCTCTTTACTTATTCTGATCAACACTAAACTGACACACAATATTTTTAGCGCAACGCAATCTGACTTTCAGTAATCTCTACAAAAGAACGGTCATGACTAAGAATAACCTATACCTTTCATTTCACTTACCTCACAAAAATCTTCGTTGCTGGAACTACTACAATATAGCGAGCGCCAATACTGCCAGCTAAATAAAAGATTCTAACTACTGAAGGCACTAACTACTGATAGGAATAGCTGGCAAGTGAAAGATTTTGGTAGAGAACAAACAATGTACACTCCTGGAAATTGAAATAAGAACACCGTGAATTCATTGTCCCAGGAAGGGGAAACTTTATTGACACATTCCTGGGGTCAGATACATCACATGATCACACTGACAGAACCACAGGCACATAGACACAGGCAACAGAGCATGCACAATGTCGGCACTAGTACAGTGTATATCCACCTTTCGCAGCAATGCAGGCTGCTATTCTCCCATGGAGACGATCGTAGAGATGCTGGATGTAGTCCTGTGGAACGGCTTGCCATGCCATTTCCACCTGGCGCTTCAGTTGGACCAGCGTTCATGCTGGACGTGCAGACCGTGTGAGACGACGCTTCATCCAGTCCCAAACATGCTCAATGGGGGACAGATCCGGAGATCTTGCTGGCCAGGATAGTTGACTTACACCTTCTAGAGCACGTTGGGTGGCACGGGATACATGCGGACGTGCATTGTCCTGTTGGAACAGCAAGTTCCCTTGCCGGTCCAGGAATGGTAGAACGATGGGTTCGATGACGGTTTGGATGTACCGTGCACTATTCAGTGTCCCCTCGACGATCACCAGTGGTGTACGGCCAGTGTAGGAGATCGCTCCCCACACCATGATGCCGGGTGTTGGCCCAATGTGCCTCAGTCGTATGCAGTCCTGATTGTGGCGCTCACCTGCACGGCGCCAATCACGCATACGACCATCATTGGCACCAAGGCAGAAGCGACTCTCATCGCTGAAGACGACACGTCTCCATTCGTCCCTCCATTCACGCCTGTCGCGACACCACTGGAGGCGGGCTGCACGATGTTGGGGCGTGAGCGGAAGACGGCCTAACGGTGTGCGGGACCGTAGCCCAGCTTCATGGAGACGGTTGCGAATGGTCCTCGCCGATACCCCAGGAGCAACAGTGTCCCTAATTTGCTGGGAAGTGGCGGTGCGGTCCCCTACGGCACTGCGTAGGATCCTACGGTCTTGGCGTGCATCCGTGCGTCGCTGCAGTCCGGTCCCAGGTCGACGGGCACGTGCACCTTCCGCCGACCACTGGCGACAACATCGATGTACTGTGGAGACCTCACGCCCCACGTGTTGAGCAATTCGGCGGTACGTCCACCCGGCCTCCCGCATGCCCACTATACGCCCTCGCTCAAAGTCCGTCAACTGCACATACGGTTCACGTCCACGCTGTCGCGGCATGCTACCAGTGTTAAAGACTGCGATGGAGCTCCGTATGCCACGGCAAACTGGCTGACACTGACGGCGGCGGTGCACAAATACTGCGCAGCTAGCGCCATTCGACGGCCAACACCGCGGTTTCTGGTGTGTCCGCTGTGCCGTGCGTGTGATCATTGCTTGTACAGCCCTCTCGCAGTGTCCGGAGCAAGTATGGTGGGTCTGACACACCGGTGTCAATGTGTTCTTTTTTCCATTTCCAGGAGTGTATTTACCTTAATAGTGTTCAAAAGTTTATATATATAATCAGTTATTCAATCTGTATATTGAGCAAGCAGTAAAGAAAACAAAAGAAAAATTCGGAGTAGGTATTAAAATCCATGGAGAAGAAATAAAAACTTTGAGGTTCGCCGATGACATTGTAATTCTGTCAGAGACAGCAAAGAACTTGGAAGAGCAGTTGTACGGAATGGACAGTGTCTTGAAAGGAGGATATAAGATGAACATCAACAAAAGTAAAACGAGGATAATGGAATGTAGTCGAATTAAGTCGGGTGATGCTGAGGGAATTAGATTAGGATATGAGGCACTTAAAATAGTAAAGGAGTTTTGCTATTTGGGGAGCAAAATAACTGATGATGGTCGAAGTAGAGAGGATATCAAATCTAGACTGGCAATGGCAAGGAAAGCGTTTCTGAAGAAGAGACATTTGTTAACATCGAGTATAGATTTAAGTGTCAGGAAGTCGTTTCTGAAAGTATTTGTATGGAGTGTAGCCATGTATGGAAGGGAAACATGGACGATAAATAGTTTGGACAAGAAGAGAATAGAAGCTTTCGAAATGTGGTGCTATAGAAGAATGCTGAAGATTAGATGGGTAGATCACATAACTAATGAGGAAGTATTGAATAGAATTGGGGAGAAGAGGAGTTTGTGGCACAACTTGACAAGAAGGGACCGGTTGGTAGGACATGTTCTGAGGCATCATGGGATCACAAATTTAGCATTGGAGGGCAGCGTGGAGGGTAAAAATCGTAGAGGGAGACCAAGAGATGAGTACACTAAGCAGATTCAGAAGGATGTAGGTTGCAGTAAGTACCGGGAGATGAAGAAGCTTGCACAGGGTAGATTAGCATGGAGAGCTGCATCAAACCAGTCTCAGGACTGAAGACCACAACAACAACAACAACAACAACAACAGTTCACGACATCCAGTCTTACAAATTTCCTTTTTGTGACGGACACACGTCCATATCGTCCGCTCTCAAAATTCTGCCATCTCCCCCCCCCCCCCCCTGACATCCCCACCACTGCCGCTCACCTCCAACTACGCAACGCTACGCGCTGTTCCCATCCAACTGCCCAACACTACAATAGCGAATATTCCAACAACGCCAACCAGCCACAGATTGCACACATCACAGTCAGTGATTTTCATACAGAGCGCTACGTGGCGTTACCAACATAAAAACCTAAACAGCCTACTTACAAGGTGAGAGTACGAGTGGCTTCTGTCAAGGCGACCGCCGCCAGAGCGGGGTTGCGGCTGTCGGCGGCCAAGCGAAAGGAAGCCGTAGAGGGGCGCGCAGCACCTCCGGGTGAGCCGGCGTATTTGGACAGCTGATGGCGGGCGCGCTCTTGAGCTTCCCAAACAGGACGACCCTAGCTTATCTCTAATGCGAGCCGCGACGTTACCCTCGCCACACAAGACATCCTTCCGCTCCCTATATACTGCTCCCACGTGCTGTGCTTAAGCTGCTACTTCACACCCATCTTATCCGAACGAATGACGCCCGGATGTCTTTTTAAGCCTAAGACGCAATTTATGGTGTGTTAAAACTGACAGACACAGACAAAAATGAAAAACCGTAGCGGTTGCGCGGTTCCAGACTGAAGCGCCTAGAACCGCTCGGCCACTCCGGCCGGAGGTTAGAAATCAGATTAATAATGTTGCTCACGCAGAATATGTTCGCTTTATCGGGCAACAACAAAGTTATTGACTGTGGATGGTATCGTCAGAATGAAAATAATGAAGTCACAGTAAAAAAAGTCATTAATTTTGGCACTTATATTGAATGGATTCCCACGTAGATTTCGTCGAAGTTGTTATGGCTCATCTTCTTGATTATAGGGTGATTCCACTTTGACTGCTAGAAGGTCCAGATCTGTATTTTAGCAATATTTGAAGACCTAACAAATGCGTTTTTCAGGGAATTCTTAATGATCAAACAATTCCAGATCAGAACAATGGTATGGTAGACATAATTTTTGACTTTGTGTTCACGACCCACAGTTTTATTAAACTTCTTGTAAATTCACATATACCTCTTCTTAATTGTCACATCATCAAGAAAACAGTTTTTGTATCAATCTTCATATATTTAATTTCCACTTTAACCAAACACAAGACTTGACTGTTCTTTTACAAAGCGAAATAACAACTTCTGCAAAGTGAAACAAGGACTACTCTGTGCGCATTCGCGCCAAAACGGTTTCAAGTAAGTCAAAGATTATGACAGTCTCACAGAAATGGATACACACAAGAACCATATCACTGTAATATATCGATACATCGGAGTACCTATACATTAATAAAACCAAATGTGAATATTGTCACAAAAATATGTCTGTTACTTCGCAGAAAAGTAGTACGATATTACTGGTATCGAGAACTGGGGTTGGAGTGCCGTAATGGTCACGTAAACAAAGAACCATTACCCAATCCACTCAAGATTTATTGTTGCAACAGTGCATGTTGACTATGTGAAATGATATTTACAGATCGATAGTAAAAGCGATTCTGAGATATCAGGTATCGATGCACGCTGAAACACACTAATACGTGGTGTAGCCTTCACGGGCGGCAATGCAGGCGCTGATTCTGGCATCCAGTCAATGGTACAGATGATAATTGTCCGCCGTTCGTGGTCTCGCGGTAGCGTTCTCGCTTCCCGAGCACGGGGTCCCGGGTTCGATTCCCGGCGGGGTCGGGGATTTTCACCTGCCTCGAGATGACTGGGTGTTTGTGTTGTCCTCATCATTTCATCATCATCCAGGAAAGTGGCGAAATTGGACTGAGCAAAGATTGGGTAATTGTACGGGCGCTGATAACCACGCAGTTGAGCGCCCCACAAACCAAACAAACCAAAAAAATGGTACAGATGGCGAATACTGTTCTAGGAGACGTTATTCCACGCCTGCTCTACTTGCTCCCGTATATATGTAAGAGTTGGTAGACGATTCGCACGACTCAATTCTCGATCGGAAACAAGTCCGGAGATCGTGTTGGCCAGGGACGCTGCTGCACCTCATGTAGAGGACGTTGACTTTCACGGACAGTATGTGGGCGAGCATTATCAAGCTGGAACAAGACATCACCTTCCTGTTGAAAGAACGCTAAAAGAACTAGTCTAACAACATTCTGCACATATCGAGCACTAGTTTGCATCCCCTCCAGAAACGTCAAAGGTGAGATAGAGTTGTAGCTTGTTGCACCCCAGACCATAATGCCTGACGCGGGGCCAGTGAGACCTGGACGAATGCTTTCTAGGCGGCTGTCACTAGGTCTACGTCGTGCGCACAAACAACCATCACTTGCTTGCAGGCAGAGTTTGCTTGCATCGCTGAAGGCCGCGGCGTGCCACTCCATCTTCCAAGGGATCCTCTGACGGCGCCAGTCGAACTGTGCGTGTTGATGCTGTGGCGTGAGTGGAAGACGGGCTAGAGGTGTGTGTGTGCGTGTTCGCAACAGTTCCTGATGACACACCTGGGCTCGCAATTCCTCTTACCCTTGCTGTACAACCTGCCATTGCTGTCCTTACGAGGATCCTAGCAGGCGTCTGTGCTTTCTGGACGTCCAGAACCTCGTCTACGAGTGAGAGAAAGATCACGTGACAACTGCCACCAGCATTGTTGCACAGCCGGCCGCGGTGGCCGAGCGATTCTAGGCGCTTCAGTCCGGAACCGCGCTGCTGCTACGGTCGCAGGTTCGAATCCTACCTCGGGCATGGATGTGTGTGATGTCCTTATGTTAATAGTTCTAAGTCTGGGAGACATGACCTCAGATGTTAAGTTCCATAGTGCTTAGAGCCATTTGAACCATTGTTGCACAACTAACGCAACACGTCCAACTTGTGTGCCAATTCTCCGAAAGGACCATCCTGCCACTCGGAAGACTACAATTTGACCCTTTTCAAACCCTTCAGCTGCCTGTAGAGCACGAGTGCCTTTTTGTGGCATCGTTGCCTGCTTGTTTCACGCGTCTGCACCACACTAGGCTTTCTGGACACGAGCATTCCCTATTAAAAAGTAAACACAGATGGCGCTCTGGTTGTTGTGCCACTACGCTATCTGTTGGCGGACGACGTTGGAACCGTAATCAGCACAGTCTATAAAATACTGCTGGGTTTGAGGCCGCATTGTCAACTATAAAATTCCGACGTTTCGGCGACTGTTGCAAGACGCTTTCCTCAAGGTGTATTGCTAACTGGAATACGCCCTGAGCAAGGCGCCTTGCAACAGTCGCCGAAACTTCGGAATTTTATAGTTGACAATGCTGCCTCAAACCCAGAAGAATTTTATTCATTGTGACAACGGCCGCAGAAAGCCTACGTTTACATTATCAGCACATCTACTATCCCTGGGTGATGTACGCCGCCATCGGATCAAAATCGACGTCGTCTTTCCATGTGTACTACTTTTTTTCCGTTAGAACATATGGTTGTGAATAGACAAGATGGGCACCCTGTCAATAGTAAATGTGACATTATACGCTGACGGACAGTAGGCGGAACGTCTCGCAATGTTTGTTTTTCAGTGATCGCGACTGATTGCCACGATCGCCTGTGGAGAAGATAGAGCTAGATGCTGCGTAGAAAGTCCTTGTCTGCTAAGACTACGATGCTCTGTTGCCTCAGTGGATGACTGTTTCGGACACGAGTTTCCATCCGCAGTTCATTTTTGTCCTGGAACCCTGTAAAAATCTCGATTGTTTTCCTGTATACGGGAGAAAAATAAACTGTAGATGGAGACCTGTGTTCGAAACCGTCTTCAGCCTATTCTCAATTTGTTCCTCAAGCCACCCTCTACAACCCCTTAAGTTTATCGCAATATTTCTGGGACACCCTGTATATATCTGTTATTTTTGACAGCATAATTCGAATTGACTTACATTTTCTTTTTTACGACATGCCAAAGAAACTTGCGAGTAAAATTCATGTAATTATCCAATTATACGGCCGTGGTAATCGGCACAAAAATTTATATCTGCAAATGTCGTGCAGTATCCCGATTTGTGGGCGTTTGGATATGGCAGTGACCGGATGTTGAATGGCATGGGAACGTGAAGGCAGGCATGCTCATCGTCAAGGTTCCGATCCACCGTGCCTGACGACCACGTAGGAGGAGCATAATATTCTGCACCAACAACATTGTAGCCCCTTTTTCTGCATCTGTCATCCCATATAAAATACTGGACCCCTGTAAAACTCTGCGTCGACCTCACCATTGCTAAGACACTAGCACCAGCACGTATGGAAGCTATTGTCACTACTACAACACAAAGGGTTCCGTCTAGAGTGGTGCCGCCACTGAGAATCATAGATTGCTGTTGAATGGGTGACAGCGTGTTAAGCAATGAATCGTGGCTCTGCATACCTTGGATGACCACCGTTGGCGACATTAGTGGTGGCCTGGGGAGAAGAGCCATTCCTGCAATGTTTTTGGAGAGGTACAGCCATGTTATTCCTGGCGTCATAGTGTTGGGAGCCATCTGGTGTGACTTCAATGTAATTGATGGTGACAGAGGGAACTAACGGCTCAGCGACATGTCACGGACAGTTGTGGGTCAGATCCCAACGCCAACTCCCTCTCTTCCACCCACCGCCACCCTTCAGGGTACCAAGCATCATCAGGTGGACTTTGCTTTATGCCCTTTATGTTGGTCAAACAGCATCAGCAGCAGTACCAGGTCGTCATACTTTTAGTTTTGCTTTTGCAATTTGTAGCCGAGTATTGCACCCAATAGCATTTTATGCAAGCACACTGCATTATGTTGCTGTTTAGAGTTTGTGGACAATTTGTTAAGATTTTGTCGATTTTCTCCCAGTTTTCGGCAAATATCTTCCTTTCTACAAGACACATTTAAATATGGGGCTGTAAATGTTAAACAATTAGCACAATTTAATAAATACATTCTTTTTACAAACCACGTTCACATTTCACTGTAAGGAATTTATCGCTGTGTTAAAAAAACAATTGCTGCATAAGAAGTATTTGACTCTGAAAGATTATGGTAAGTGTCAGCAGGAATGCTTGAACAATCCACAGGTGTACTGCCGGTCCATAGTGTCCAATGGGCACAACTTTTCGGCGATCGGACATGTCGCCATCGTCAGTTGCGCTGACGAACTGAGCTCCTGAGGGCGGACGGCCGTCTTAAACCCCTCCCCCTGCGCGGCGTTCTCTCCGCGGTCCGCGCCCGCGGCCGTGCGTCGGCGGGCGCTGGCGTCGGCGTCTGTGGTGGCGTCGGTGTAATTGCCTCGTCCGCCCTGGCTGTCCGTTCGTTTTCTTTGCTTAGCGTCTTCTTAATTAGACTCAGTGCTGGTTCCCATGCTTTGCTAAGGTTACAGCCAAAATCTCGGTTGATGAGACCGCCCTGGTACGAATTCCGATACCCTCTCTAACGACGCTGTCTCAGTATTTAGATGTCTGTGCCAAGACCCGGTATGTTGGTAGTCCATTTCGTGATTTTCGGACAAACAGTGCTCTGCAACCGCTGACTTGTTGGGGTACCTAAGTCGAGTGTGCCTCTCATGTTCTCGTCAACGATCTTCGATGGTGCCCACTGTTTGTCCAATATAAGTCTTCCCACACTGTAACACTCTGGTATATGCCGGCCTTCCGCAAATCGAGATCGTCTTTGACGCTTTCCCAGTAATGCTCGTGTTTTATAGGGTGCGCAAAAGACAGTTCCTACACGGTGTTTCCTCAAGACGGCCGCCTGCCCTCAGGAGCTCAGTTCGTCAGAACACCTGACGATGGCGACATGTCTAATGGCCGAAATATTTTGCCTGTTGGACACTGTGGACCGGCAGTACATCCGTGGACTGTTCGAGCAAGAAATAAGCCATGAGAAACTGAAGGATCACATCAGCAGGAATCTTTCTGCAGTTCAAACAGTTTTTCGAAACAACCTCTGAGGATAAGAACTAGGAGAACTATGCACTTTATTTAAAAACAAGCAAAACCTGAGGGAAGACTTCTCTAACTGTCCACATCCTCTCTTGCTGGATTGCTACAGTGGACAGCTTCTGTGCTCGCAATACGGCTCACACTTCTTAAAGGCCCAGTCCACCACTGGCTCCGCCATTACACATAGCAGTTTCTTCACATCTAAGGATGCATCCAGCACCTTTGGCATGATTTTAATAGTGAGACGCTGCGTGAGGGAATTCCTGCACAGGAGGGAGACGACGGTAGCCGTTAGTCTGAGTGCCCGTTGTATGTCCTGCCGATACTTGCCATTGGACAGGCACTGTCTGCCACAGAGACCAGCAGCCTTCAAACAAAAGCTAACAGAGGGAATGCTCCTCAGTACGTGTTACAGAATTTGCTCACATTTTTGTGCTGTATCTCATCAAAAGTATCTGGACGCCTTCTAATGGGCATTAATGTAAGAAGTGTCTGCTGGTTGAATCGCATGCCGTATTTAAAAAGAAAATCGTGGTTGGCAGGTTTGAGACGTGTACATGGGACTCACAATGCTTGGCGTATCATTTCGAGACGTTGTAATATGTCATCTAAGAAACAAATCATCAATAAACAGAAACCTTTCGGCATTGCTTAATGTGTTTCGTCTTCTAAATAACATCTCTACACAGGCTCTCTCCCTCCTGCTGTCACCCTGGCGTATTCTCTTCTGTAGCAAGATCTGTACAGTACTTATTTTCATCGACTGGTAGATCATATATGGCTCGCCAAGTCCGGTAATGTCCACAGCGTGGCAGAGAGCTCAAGTACATGAACAACCCTCCCCCTCCTCCTCCTCCTCCTCCTCCTCCTCCTCCTCCAGAGCAGCGTCAGCCGCCGAGCAGAGAGGACGCGCAGCGCAGCAGCAGTAGCAGCAGTACTTGTCTGATACAAAGTAAATTACACTTCTGGCCATTAAAATTGCTACGCCAGGAAGATGACGTGCTACAGACGCGAAAACTAACAGACAGGAAGAAGATGCCGTGATATGCAAATGATTGGCTTTTCAGAGCATTCACACACGGTTGACACCGGTGGCGACACCTACAACGTGCTGACATGAGGAAAGTTTCCAGCCGATTTTTCACACACAAACAGCAGTTGACCGCCATTGCCTGGTGAAAAGTCGTTGAGATGCCTCCTGTAAGGAGGAGAAATGCGTACTATCACGTTTCCGACTTTGGTAAAGGTCGGATTGTACCCTATCGCGATTGCGGTTTATCGTATCGCGACATTGCTGCTCGCGTTGGTCGAGATCCAATTACTGTTAGCAGAATATGGAATCGGTGGGATCAGGAGGGTAACACGGAACGCCGTACCGCATCACAACGGCCTCGTATCACTAGCAGTCGAGATGACAGGCATCTTATCCGCGTGGCTATAACGGATCGTGCAGCCACGTCTCGATCCCTGAGCCAACAGATGGGGACGTTTGCAAGACAACAACCATGTGCACGAACAGTTCGACGACGTTTGCAGCAGCATGGACTATCAGCTCGGAGACCATGGCTGCGGTTACCCATGACGCTGCATCCCAGACAGGAGCGCCTGCGATGGTGTACTCAACGACGAACCTGGGTGCACGAATGGCAAAACGTCATTTTTTCGGGTGAATCCAGGTTCTGTTTACAGCATCATGATGGTCGCATCCGTGTTTGGCGCCATCGCTGTGAACGGACATTGGAAGCGTTTATTCGTCATCGCCATACTGGCGTATCACCCGGCGTGATGGTATGGGGTGCCATTGGTTACGCGTCTCGGTCACCTCTTGTTCGCATTGACGGCACTTTGAACAGTGGACGTTACATTTCAGATGTGTTACGACCCGTGGCTCTACCCTTCATTCGATCCCTGCGAAACCCTACATTTCAGCAGGATAATGCACGACGGCATGTTGCAGGTCGTGTACGGGCCTTTCTGGATACAGAAAATGTTCGGCTGCTGCCCTGGCCTGCACATTCTCCAGATCTGTCACCAATTGAAAACGTCTGGTCAATGGTGGCCGAGCAACTGGGCCGTCACAACACGCCAGTCACTACTCTTGATGAACTGTGGTGTCGTGTTGAAGCTGCATGGGCAGCTGTAACTGTACACGCCATCCAAGCTCTGTTTGACTCAATGCCCAGGTGTATCAAGGCCGTTATTACGGCCAGAGGTGGTTGTTGTGGGTACTGATTTCTCAGGATCTATGCACCCAAATTGCGTGAAAATGTAATCACATGTCAGTTCTAGTATAATATATTTGTGCAATAAATACCCGTTTATCATCTGCATGTAACAATTTTAGTGGCCAGTAGTGAAATTTAATCTTTTTCATTTTTCGCTTGCTTCTGCAAAGAAGTGAACGATACGTGTGTATTTTACTGTGCAGACTAGTGGTTAGAAAATCAAATTTTCTATTTTTGCGCGAGTCTTGTGAATATCCTGGTGTAGGGCGGCTTCCTAGTGTAAATTTTACCGTCGCAAGAAACTCCGTCATGCCAGTAAGTTTTGATTTTATGCTAGCAGACAGCACACAGTTTAGATCAGTGCATTCTAGTTTGAATATTTATCTCGCGCAGCAACGTTTCGGTAAACAGGAATTCTAATAACAGGTGTCTGTAAACATATCAACTTCAGTAGATAAATTTATTTCTGTTTAATAGCTTGCGGTCTCAGTGTACAGTGAGAAATCTGCACAGCAACTTTTAGTGTTACTTTATTCTCCTTTGGTATATTTTGTATACATTCCAAACTCAGTAGCGCCATTTGAGACCCTACATCTATTTTATACACAGTACGATACGGCTAGAGACTGTGCTTGTTGTGAGCGGAGACGAGTAGAGTTGGCTGCTGTCCGTAAACAGCTGGAAGCTGCGCTGGCTACCGTCGACAAGCTTCTAGCTAATGCTCAAAGTTGCGGTGACATCGGGGCGCCAATGAGGGACCTGCGACACCTTTGGTGCCCATGGTGACCCGGACGTCCCTGCTGCTTGCGATACACAACATATTACCGGTCGGTCCTCACTCCAGATTGGGTGGCAGACAGTGATGGGTCCGCGTGTCACTCGGCGGAAGGCGAAATAGGGAGCAGGCCGTGCGCCTACGTGTTAGCTACAGGTACGAGGTGCTTCCCAGTGTTGATGATAACTGTGAGCCAGCACGGGATGGCTCTCTTGTTGGACCAGCGGTCGATTTTCCTGCCCAGTCCGGACAAGTACAGAGGGTGGGTATGCTTGTCACAGGGAGCTCCAAAATCGGGCGGGTGATGGAGCCCCTCAGGGAGATAGCAGGCAAGGAGGAAAAGAATTCTAGCGTGCATTCGGTATGTTTGCCGGGAGGTCTCATCCGTGATGTGGAGCAGGCCCTGCCGGCGGCTGTCGAGCGCTCTGAGTGCAACCGGTTGAATGAAGTAGTACATGTCGGCACGAATGACGCCTGCCGCTTGTGTTCTGAGGCCATCCTCGGCTCCTTTCGGCGGCTGGCTGATTTGTTGAAGGCAACTAGCAACGCACGCGGGGTGCAGGCTAAGCAGTATATTTATAGTATCGTGCCAAGGATTGATGGAAGTACTCTGGTTGGAGCAGAGTGGAAGGTCTAAACCTGACTCTGCGACCTCCGCTATCGGGTGCAGAATTTTCGGGTTCCCCTAATAGGTCAGGCGTACACTATACGCAGGAAGCGGCTTCTAGGGTAGCGGAGTACGTGTAGCGTGCACATGTTTCTTTTTTTGGTTAAAGAACCCCTCCCTTGGGATCAAGGACGATTTGCCTGTTAAATGAGCCACAGCGACCACAGAAAATCTTGGTCCTCCCAGATCAGAGATAGAAAAGATCAATATGATTTTAGTAAACTGTAGGAGCATCTAAGGAAAGGTCCCAGGATTAGTATCGCTTATTGAAGGTTATAATACACAGATACAATTGGGAACAGAAAGCTGGTTGAAAACAGATATCAATGACAATGACATCCTAAGTTCAGATTGGAATGTTTATCGTAAGCATAGGTTAGTCGCCAATGGTGGCGGCGGGTTTATTGCAGTAAAAAATTCGATAAAATCTAGAGAGCTTATCACGGATTCCGAATTTGAATTAATCTGGGTGATACTGAGTATCAAAGAACGGTCAAAAATGGTGATCGGACGATTTTATAGAGCACCTCGGTCAGGATCTGTTGTTGTAGAGCTCTTCAGACAGAAATTGCAGAACTTTTCGTGATCATGCCGTTGTAGTAGGGGGTGACTTCCAGTTGCCATTTATAGATTGGGAGTATGATGCCATAAAAACTGGTGCCAGAGACAGGGATCCATGTGGCATTGTTCTGGATATCTTGTCCGAAAATTACCTTGAGGAGATAGAGAACCAACACTTGAGGGTAACGTCTTAGACCTCCTGGCAACAATCTACATCTACATCTATGTATATCCATACTCCGCAAGCCACCTGACGGTGTGTGGCGGAGGGTACCTTGAGTACCTCTATCGGTTCTTCCTTCTATTCCAGTCTCGTATTGTTTGTGGAAAGGATTGTCGGTATGCTTCTGTGTGGGCTCTAATCTCTCTGATTTTATCCTCATGGTCTCTTCGCGAGATATACGTAGGAGGGAGCAATATACTGCTTGACTCTTCGGTTAAGGTATGTTTTCGAAACTTCAACAAAAGCCCGTACCGAGCTACTGAGCGTCTCTTCTGCAGAGTCTTCCACTGGAGTTTATCATCTCCGTAACGCTTTCGCGATTACTAAATGATCCTGTAACGAAGCGCGCTGCTCTCCGTTGGATCTTCTCTATCTCTTCTATCAACCCTATCTGGTATGGATCCCACACTGCTGAGCAATATTCAAGCAGTGGGCGAACAAGCGTACTGTAACCTACTTCCTTTGTTTTCGGATTGCATTTCCTTAGGATTCTTCCAATGAATCTGTCTACCATCTGCTTTACCGACGATCAACTTTATATGATCATTCCATTTTAAATCACTCTAAATGCGTACTCCCAGATAATTTATGGAATTAACTGCTTCCAGTTGCTGACCTGCTATATTGTAGCTAAATGATAAGGGATCTATCTTTCTGTGTATTCGCAGCACATTACACTTGTCTACATTGAGATTCAATTGCCATTCCCTGCACCATGCGTCAATTCGCTGCAGATACTCATGCATTTCAGTACAATTTTCCAATGTTACAACCTCTCGATATACCACAGCATCATCCGCAAAAAGCCTCAGTGAACTTCCGATGTCATTCACAAGGTCATTTATGTATATTGTGAATAGCAACGGTCCTACGACACTCCCCTGCGGCACACCTGAAGTCACTCTTACTTCGGTAGACTTCTCTCCATTGAGAATGACATGCTGCGTTCTGTTATCTAGGAACTCTTCAGTCCAATCACACAATTGGTCTGATAATCCGTATGCTCTTACTTTGTTCATTAAACGACTGTGGGGAACTGTATCGAACGCCTTGCGGAAGTCAAGAATCACAGCATCTACATGTGAACCCGTGTCTATGACCATCTGAGTCTCGTGGACGAATAGCGCGAACTGGGTTTCACACGACCGTCTTTTTTGAAACACATTCTGATTCCTACAGAGTAGACTTCTAGTCTCCAGAAAAGTCATTATACTCGAACATAATGTGTGTTCCAAAATTCTACAACTGATCGACGTTAGAGATATAGGTCTATAGTTCTGCACATCTGTTCGACGTCCCTTCTTGAAAACGGGGATGACCTGCCCATTTCCAATCCTTTGGAACGCTACGCTCTTCTAGAGACCTACGGTACACCGCTGCAAGAAGGGGGGCAAGTTCCTTCGCGTACTCTGTGTAAAATCGAACTGGTATCCCATCAGGTACAGCGGCCTTTCCTCTTTTGAGCGATTTTAATTGTTTCTCTATCCCTCTGTCGTCTATTTCGATATCTACCATTTTGTCATATGTGCAACAATCTAGAGAAGGAACTACAGTGCAGTCTTCCCCTGTGAAACAGCTTTGGAAAAATACATTTAGTATTTCGACCTTTAGTCTGTCATCCTCTGTTTCAGTACCATTTTGGTCACAGAGTGTCTGGACATTTTGTTTTGATCCACCTACCACTTTGACATAAGACCAAAATTTCTTAGGATTTTGTGCCAAGTCAGTACATAGAACTTTACTTTCGAATTCATTGAACGCCTCTCGCATAGCCTTCCTCACACTACATTTCGCTTCACGTAATTTTTGTTTGTCTGCAAGGCTTTGGCTATGTTTATGTTTACTGTGAAGTTCCCTTTGCTTCCTGATCATACCTGAACTTACCGAATCAGTTAACGGAGAGGAAGGTATCAGTGATCACAAGGCTGTGACATCTGTAACGACGGGTCCTACAAGGAATGTTGAGAAAGGTAGGAAGATATATTTGTTCACAAAGGGTGACAGGATACAAATTTCAGAATATCTCAGCAGTCAGCATAAAATATTCGGTGATGAGGACGAAGATGTGGAGAACAAATTCAAAGGCATCGTTCAATAGGCCGTAGACGGGAATGTTCAGAGTAAGATTTTAAGGGATGGGAAAGATTCATCATGGATTAATAGCCGTTTTAGAAAAGCGCTACATAAACAAAGAGCACTTCATCTCAGATTCAAGAGAAGTAAAAACATAGCTGACAAAACAAAAGCTGAACGGAGCAAAAATTAGCGTAAGGAGAGCAATGAGAGAAGCGTTCAATTATTTTGAAAGTAAGACGTTGTCAAACGACCTGAGTAAAAACCTAAGAGATTTTGGTCGTATGTGGAATCAGTAAGTGGGTCAAAATCATCTATTCATTCTCTCAGCGACCACACCTGCACCGAAACGGAAGATAACAGAGAGAAGGCCGAGATACTGAATTCGGTCTTCCGAAGTTGTTTCATCGCGGAAGATCGTAACACTGTCCCTCTTTTCAATCGTCGTACGAATGTCGAAATGGCAGATATTGATATAACCAATCGAGGAATTGAAAAGCAGCTACAATCGCTTAGCAGTAGAAAGGCTTCAGCACGAGATGAGCTATCTATAAGATTCTATAAAGATTATGCGAAAGAACTTGCTCCTCTTCTAGCAGTAATTTATCGTGGATCGCCTGAGCAACGAACGGTACCTTACGACTGGAAAAATGCGCAGGTCATTTCCGTTTTTAAGAAAGGCCATAAGATAGATCCACAGAATTATAGACCTATATCGTTGACGTCAATCTGTTATAGAGTTATGTAACGTGTTTTACGCTCAAGAATTATGACGTTTTTGGAAAAATCAACATGGATTCCGCAAACAGAGATCGTGCGAAACTCATCTCGCTCTGTTCCTCCATGAGATCCACGGCGCAGTGGACAACAGCGATCAGGTTGATGCGGTGTTCCTTGATTTCAGTAAGGCATTTGACACCGTCCCGCATTGCCGTTTAATGAAAAAAAATACGAGCTTACGGAGTATCGGAGCAGACTTGCGACTGGATTCAAGACATCCTTGCAGATAGAACTCAACACGACAGGTGTAAAGGTAATATCCGGAGTACCACAAGAAAGCGTGATAGGACCGTTGCTGTTTACAGTATATATATAAATGATCCAGTAGAAAGCGCCGGATGCTCTTTGAGGCTATTTGCAGACAATGCAGTTGTCTGTATAAAAGTAGCAACGCCAGAAGATAGCAAGAATTTGCAGAACGACTTGCAGAGAATTGATAAATGGTGCAGGCTCTGGCAGTTGACCCTAAACATAAACCTCAAGTGGATGAGCACATAAAACAGATACTGGGAAAAGCAGACATCAGACTCAGATTCATAGGAAGAATCTTCAGGGAATGTAACTCATCCACGAAAGAAGTGGCTTATAAGGCGCTTGTTCGCCCGATTCTTGAGTATCGTTCATCTATCTGGGATCCCTATCAGGTAGGACTGATAGAGGAGATAGAGAAGATCCAACGCAGAGCGGCGAGTTCCGTCACGGGATCGCTTAGCTGGCGAGAGAGCGTTACGGAGATGCTAAACAAACTAATCTGGCAGACGTTACAAGGGAGGCGTTATGCATCACGGAGAGATTTACGAGTACTATTGAAATTTCGGGCAGCACTTTTCAGGAGGAGTCGGACAACATATTACTTCCCCCAAGATACAACTCGCGTATTGACCACGAGGAGAAAATTCGAGAAATTAGAGCCAATACAGATGCTTACCGATAATCACTCTTCCCACGCACTAAACGCGAGGGGAACAGGGTTTGAGGAAGCAGGTAGTGGTACTGAAGGTACCCTCCAAAAAAAATGGTTCAAATGGCTCTGAGCACTATGGGACTTAACATCTATGGTCATCAGTCCCCTAGAACTTAGAACTACTTAAACCTAACTAACCTAAGGACATCACACAACACCCAGTCATCACGAGGCAGAGAAAATCCCTGACCCCGCCGGGAATCGAACCCGGGAACCCGGGCGTGGGAAGCGAGAACGCTACCGCACGACCACGAGCTGCGGACGAAGGTACCCTCCGCCACACACCATTAGGTGGGTTACGGAGTATGATATATATGTAGATGAAGATATGCGTATGCTTTCTGTCATCATACCACACCACATCACGCTGGAGCAATCAATACGTGTTCTCGCATAGGCCTAAGACACTTACACTTTATGTACACTATGTGATCAAAAGTATCCGGACACCCCCAAAAACATGTTTTTTATATTAGGTCAATTGTTTTGTCACCTACTGCCAGGTACTCCATATCAGCGACCTCAGTAGTCATTAGACTTCGTGAGAGAGCAGAATGGGGCGCTCCGCGAAACTCACGGACTTCGAACGTGGTCAGGTGATTGGCTGTCACTTGTGTCATACGTCTGTACGCGAGATTTCCACACTCCTAAACATTCGTAGCTCCACTGTTTCCGATGTGGTAGTGTAGTGGAAATGTGAAGGGACACGTACACCACAAAAGCGTACAGGCTGGCCTCGTCTGTTGAATGACACAGACCGCCGATAGTTGAAGAGGGTCATAAATTGTAATAGGCAGACATCTATCCAGATCAACACACAGGAATTCCAAACTGCAACAGGATCCACGACAACAACATCCCTGTAGTGGACTGGCCTGCACAGAGTCCTGACCTAAATCCTATAGAACACCTCTGGGATGTTTTGGAACGCCGATACCGTGCCAGGCCTCACCGACCGACATCGATACCTCTCATCAGTGCAGCACTCCGTGAAGGATGGACTGCCATTCCCCAAGAAACCTTCCAGCACCTCATTGAACGTATGCCTGCGAGGGTGGAAGGTGTCATCAAGGCTAAGGGTGGGACAACATAGTGAATTCCAGCATTATCGATGGAGGGCGCCACGAACTTGTCACTTTCAGCTAAGTGTCCGTATTCTTTTTGATCGCATAGTGTATATCTTCGTTTCTGGTTTATTTAACAAACAGAATGTTTTGTTGTGAAGGAGTATGCTGCTTGAACTTGGGTGTTGGTTGCCATGTTCGTTACATGCTAGTGACGTTCATATGGGATACAAACAAATGCAAGGTCACTCCATAAATACTGTTTAAATGATAATAAGTGCGACTTGCTCATACAAGTGTTAAATTGTTTATAGCCATCTTGGAACCACTAGACTCACCAGTGGGAAACATTCACTGTAAATCGTTTAGGTAGTAATACACACTATCATCACGTCACGAACTATGTGTTTACGGAACTGTGGTTGGAATTCTCGCAAGACTGAATTTTGTAACGAGTTTCTACTTATTACCAATTTTGTGTGGTGTTGGCTGGTTATTTTTCTTCGTTTCTACCAAATACTAGCGAGTTTGATGTGTTCAGTACTCAAATGAAACATCTGTCAGTATCGTGAAGTAAACTTAAACGACAGTGATGTGAATCCTGACATCTCTGAATGTGTCAAACATTGTGGCATCTCAAACTCTATGAAACATCATATACACCCTCCTTTTTCTGTATATTTTTGTTAAAGTGATAGCCGTAGCTGAGGAGCGATCCAGGTCGTTGCAATCAGAGTTCGATTTCACCTCTCTTTTGTTCTGTGCATTTCGTTGTACATCGGTTTGTTCAATACAGCAAAGTCGTTTGAAGGACATAAATAATGTTTTTCAGATGTATCTGCAGCCAAATATGCGAGTAACTGTACAATGAATAAGTTTTTCTTTTTCAGTAGCAAACATTGCCGACAAAATACATACATTTTTCGTACTTGGCCTATAGTTCCCGCAATTTGTTAAGCATTATCCATCGCTCTTTCAGTCAACGAAGTACATATGAAGCAGACGCTTGCTTTTCGAGCTGGTTGTAGAATCATAAACTCTCCGTAATTATCGTCTTTACTCGCTGTGGAGGTGACCGCTGTCTGTCTCAACAACGGCCTGGTGAGGTTCCACAAAGGATCGCAGTTCCCGCATGTCGAGACACAGGTGGGGATTAGGATCGCAGTTCGCGCATGTCGAGACACAGGTGGGGATTGCACTGTTGACAGTTATAAACGACAGTTGCAGTAAGTGCATGTGCGAGATTTCTGCTTGAAGAAAGCGTATATCCTACAAATTATGTCTCTGGCTTTCTTCTGCAGAATCTATCACCTACCACCACCATCAGCGATGACAGTTCGCAACAAATGTGATAGATATTTACTAAAAGGATCCATACGATCACGTTTAATGCATTAGCTACGGCATTAACAGCGCAGCGCTCACAATACAACTGAACACTCATTGGCTTTCGGAAAATGCGTGACGTTGGTGCACAGTACAAGCATAAACTCGACCGCCTCCTTTCGTGACTCCAAGTATACTATGTAGCGTCGCGCCGGCCAGAGACTCGATGTCAGCCATATGTGTGTGATGCAATGCTAGCTCTGCCGTTCACAATTCTAATTGTTTAAATTCCAGAAGTATAATTATGTGACAGCCGCTACCTTCATCGGTCGCCCGTCAACATGCTATGTTAATCGCTCAGTTGCTCCAGTTGTTTTAGTGAGGTGGACGCTGCACTTGTTTAAATTGCTTAGGGAAAATTCTACAATTAATAGGTTATATTTGTTGTTGTTGTTGTGGTGGTGGTGGTGGTGGTGGTGGTGGTGGTGGAGTTCGCTGCCGCTCCACGTCCCATCGCTACGAGATACTTGGATGTCATTGCGATAGCACTATTAAACATGTCGCCATACTAGATCCCTACACCTGTATCCTCACGACACTGACATCACACGAAATCTGTGGAATTCTGATGAAATCTAAGAGAATCGACGTCATGTGAACCCAGAACCTTCTGCCTTCGAGGCCAAGTGTCTGTCTAGAAGTGCTGGTAGTGTCTTCATAGGGGAGTAGGAGGTGGTGTAATTATTATCCACCAATTTCATGGTCGAACTGAGAAAATTCACTTTCTGCAGTGACCACTATGTAGACGCGACGTTAAAATATAACGTCGTCCCCAAACCTCCCTCTCTTCCTTCTCTCATGGGAGCAAGAAGCTGTGTGTTGCTGTCTCGCTAGACCTCACCAAGAGATGTAGGCAATTGACGGGGTAGTTCTTCCGAAACTCCTGTCACACCTGTTACCCGCGCCTAATGACCTTGTCGTTGATGGGACATCGAATTTTTATTTTCCATCAGGAAACCTTACTTCCAAGACGAGAGGCTGCAAACGCTAGCACGGTGACCCTCGACCCACATGTAGCCAGTTCGAATCATCGCCAGCGAAAAAAATTCGTTACTGTTTTTTGACCTACAAATGAAGTTGTAGGGTATACAGTCCCTGATTAAAAAGACTGTGAAGGTATGTCCTGCATTAAATTAAAAACCACTCAACATTGTTTGATGGGGTTAGGACAGATGATATTATTGGCAGGAATGTAGGAAGGAAACTGGTCTCCTATTACACAGGTAATTAGGAATTTTGCGGGCACTGCATTTCGCCCTCTCAGTTGCTTATTGTTTTTATCTGCGATAGAGAGACCGCACTGCACTCCAAACACAAATATACAAATTCTCTCTAAGTAAAGAGAGAAAACTGTTAAGTTGGAATATCATCCATGTGCTGGTAAGCAATAGACTACAGAAAGTAGACTGATAGCTGTGTAGTATGTTTAACAATTCAAGTATGCTTTTTACGATTGTTGTTATGAATTCTTAGGTATTTTTCGCGGCTGCCACCGTCCGACCATCGTAACGTCGTAATCGCGTACTGTGAAATCTCCCTGACATTTTTCGTGAATGATTCTAACGCTAGTGGTCACCAAGCTCTAAACGTACTCCTGCGCGACTTGTTTATTCAAAAATTGTTCAAATGGCTCTGAGCACTATGGGACTTAACTTCTGAGGTCATCAGTCCCCTAGAACTTAGAACTACTGAAACCTAACTAACCTAAGGACATCACACACATACACGCCCGAGGCAGGATTTGTACCTGCGCACGTAGCGGTCGCGCGATTCCAGACTGAAGCGCCTAGAACCGCTCCGCCACTCCGGCCGGCCCGACTTGTTTATTGTGTTGAACTTCATTAACCTTTCATAACATGCAGTATTTGTGCTTAGGCGACATATACAGAGGAAGGATACTGTGTGTGATCACACTGTGCAATAATGGCATGTTTCATAAAATTGCTTTCGTATAATTTACAAGTAATAGGAAATGTTCTTATTCCTTACTTCAAAAGAAATACGGTGTAGCTCGGTTTATTTTATTACTCGGTGTTTGTTTGCCATTCCTTTCGCCAATTGCTCATACACTGACGGAAAAAAAATCGCAACACAAGGAGCTGTGTGATGTAAACAGAAGCTGGTAGGCGTGTTTCTACATCTGAAAGACGACATTCGTTCACATTTCGCGCCAATCGTTTAAGAGTGGAGCTAGTAGCGCCACTATGAAGATCGAAATCAGGTTTGCTTTAAATACACGCTGTAAAGATCGGGAGCGTTGCGTGCCTTTGAGATTGGACGAGGTGAGTTGATAATAGTCAAGAGTGCCTTCAAGGCGACGAAGAAGCCGTTGTCAACGCCTCATTGACAAGGAGAGGCCACGACGTCTGGAACGCGGATTTACTGCAAACTTCGTACATTTGTAGTACTCCATTAGGACAACAAAATGCGCAAGCAGTAGCGCGTACTTCTCAAGCGTTATTGAGCAAATCGCGAGATAATTTCGATCGCCAAATGTCGTCAGATATACACACCTGTCCGTGGCCGTTTTTGCCACAAAGCGCTGGCAGACGAGTGGTTAACGTTCAAGCGAGCCTGCACGGTAACTCGGCGTGTTCGGTCAGAGGGTTAGCTGCCCTCTGTAATAATAAAAAAAAAAAAACCGAGTTAATGGGTCAGCGACGAACTGAAACGGGTGTCTTACGACGTCCGCCCCGAGCAGATACAACGACCGAAAACGAACAAAACGAGATTTTTTTTTAAAAAAAAGCGTCGTAATCGATGGGTCGCTGGATCGGGTCTCGCTGTTCATTTTTTTAAATTTCTAACACAGACATTTTCTTTACTATTTATATTACAATTGATGTAATGGGAAAAATACGTGTAATCGGATGAACTTTTATTAAATTTAGAATGTTGTTTGGCAGTCTACAAATTTTTATTATCACAAATAATGTAAAATTCATAACTATCGACTAGTAAACGACCAAACGCATAAAGTGATACTGAAAATGTATGCTTGTCCGTGTCTTCAAAATTGTTCGTATTTAATCGAAAGAGAACGAGAAATTGCTTCTCGTGAAGACGCTATTAAAATACATTCGATACTGCATGACCAATGATCAATGCCGATATTTAAGGAAATGCTGCGTTAGGCACGGTTTGCTTCCAAATATCGGCTGAAAGAGAGGTTTTTGAAAATGTTAACGAGGTTTGTTTTTTCACGGAAAACTCAAAAGACCTTGCGTGTGCGGAAACATAGCATTTATTCAATGCAGCTGGTGCCGTTTAACTTTGTTTTTCATGTTTTTATGAAAAATACCATCCCGTAACTTATAATCGTGATGTCGAAAGCGACGCTTAATTGTACATCTTTAGAAAGCCGTCTGTGTCGGTCAAAACTTCTGAGGTAACAAGTCGTTTCGGGCTCTTTCCAGGTAAAATGGATTTCTCAAATCACGGCCAAGCATACATTTTCAGTATCACTTTATGCGTTTGGCCATTTACTGGTCGGTAGTTATGAAATTATATTATTCGTGATATTAAAAATTTGTAGACTGCCAAATAACATTGTAAATTTAATAAAAATTCATCCGATTACACGTATTTTTCCCTTACATCAACTGTAATATGAATAGTAAAGAAATTGACTGTGTTACAAATAATTAAAAAAAACCTGACGAGCCGGACTCGATCCAGCGACCCAGCGATTACGATGCTAAACGCTAACCACTTTTTTTTTTTTTTTTTTTTTTTTTTCACTCGCCTGCCGGCGCTTCCTGGTAGAAACGGCCACGCACAGGTGTATATATTTGACGATCGAAATTATCTTGTGATTTTCTCAATAACGCTTGAGAAGTACGCGCTACTGTTCACACATTTTGTTGTCCTAATGGAGTACTAAGAGTGTACGAAGTTTGCAGTAAATCCGCGTTCCAAACGTCGTGGCCTCCCCTTGTGAGTTTGAACGAGGTCGTGTAATAGGGCTACGAAAAGCTGGATGTTTCCTTCCGCGATATTGCAGAAAGACTTTTGGCAGGAGTGTAGCCACTGTACATGAATGCTGGCAGCCGTGGTAACGAGAACGTACAGTCGCAAGAAGACAGGGCTGCGGACGGTCACGTGGCACTATCGAGGGGGAAGAGCACGTGTTCGGCTTATGGCTCCGGCGCATCGTACTGCACCTGCAGGAGCAGTTCGAGCGGCAGCTGGTACCACAGTGACACACCGAACTGTTTCAAGTCGGTTAATTCAAGGACAGCTCCGAGCCAGATGCCCTGTAGCGCACATTCCACTGACCTCAAACCACCGCCATTTGCGACTTCAGTGGCGTCAAATGAGAGCTTACTGGAGGGACGGTAGAGGTCTGCTGTGTTTTCTAGTGAAAGCTGGTTCTTCCTCGGTGCCAGTGATGGCTGTGTGATGGCGAGAGGGAGACTAGCTGAAGGCCTGCAACCAACCTGTCCGCGTGCTACACACACTGGGCCTATATCTGGAGTTACGGTCTGGGGTGCAATTTCATATGACAGCGCGAGCACTCTCGTGGCTATGCCAAGTACCCTAACTGCAAATTCGCACGTCAGTCTGGTGATTCGACCTGTTGTGCTGCTATTCGTGAACAGCATGCCAGGGGGTGTTTCCCAACAGAAAATCCGAGGCAGTTCTGGTCTTACGTTAAATCAGTAAGTGGCTCGAAACAGCATATACAGACACTACGGGATGATGATGCTATTGAAACAGAGGATGACACGCGTAAAGCTGAAATACTAAACATCTTTTTCCAAAGCTGTTTCACAGAGGAAGACCGCACTGCAGTTCCTTCTCTAAATCATCGCACAAAAGAAAAAATGGTTGACATCGAAATAAGTGTCCAAGGAATAGAAAAGCAACTGGAATCACTCAACAGAGGAAAGTCCACTGGACCTGACGGGATACCAATTCGATTCTGCACAGAGTACGCGAAAGAACTTGCCCCCCTTCTAAGAGCCGTGTACCGCAAGTCTCTAGAGGAACGGAAGGTTCCAAATGATTGGAAAAGAGCACAGGTAGTCCCAGTCTTCAAGAAGGGTCGTCGAGCAGATGCGCAAAACTATAGACCTATATCTCTGACGTCGATCTGTTGTAGAATTTTAGAACATGTTTTTTGCTCGCGTATCATGTCATTTCTGGAAACCCAGAATCTACTCTGTAGTAATCAACATGGATTCCGGAAACAGCGATCGTGTGAGACTCAACTCGCTTTATTTGTTCATGAGAACCAGAAAATATTAGATACAGGCTCCCAGGTAGATGCTATTTTCCTGGACTTCCGGAAGGCGTTCGATACAGTTCCGCACTGTCGCCCGATAAACAAAGTAAGAGCCTACGGAATATCACACCAGCTCTGTGACTGGATTGAAGAGTTTTTAGCAAACAAAACACAGCATGTTGTTCTCAATGGAGAGACGTCTACAGACGTTAAAGTAACCTCTGGCGTGCCACAGGGGAGTGTTATGGGACCATTGCTTTTCACAATATATATAAATGACCTAGTAGATAGTGTCGGAAGTTCCATGCGGCTTTTCGCGGATGATGCTGTAGTATACAGAGAAGTTGCGGCATTAGAAAATTGCAGTGAAATGCAGGAAGATCTGCAGCGGATAGGCACTTGGTGCAGGGAGTGGCAGCCGACCCTTTACATAGACAAATGTAATGTTTTGCGAATACATAGAAAGAAGGATCCTTCATTGTATGATTATATGATAGCGGAACAAACACTGGTAGCAGTTACTTCTGTAAAATATCTGGGAGTATGCGTGCGGAACGATTTGAAGTGGTATGATCACATAAAATTAATTGTTGGTAAGGCGGGTACCAGGTTGAGATTCATTGGGAGAGTCCTTAGAAAATGTAGTCCATCAACAAATGACAGTGGCACGTTAAGTGCCCTCCGTCACACACCGTTGGGTGCCTTGCGGAGTATAAATGTAGATGTAGATAACGCTCGCCCGCATACCGTAGTTGTAACCAACATGTTCTGCAGAGCGCCGACATGTTGCCTTGGCCTTGTTGGTCACCAGATCTGTCTCCAGTCGAGCGCGTTCAGACAACTCCAGCGTCATCCACAAACAGCAGTGACCGTCCCTGTACTGACCAAGTGCAACATTCATGGAAGTCCATCCCACAAACTGACAACCGGCACTTGTGCAACAGAACGCATACATGTTTGCAACATACTGGCGATTGCAACGGTTATTAATGTACCAGGAGTTCGTATTTGCAATGACTTACCTCGCACTTACAGTAACCTTTGATATTGCAGTGTTAATCACCTAAATATGTCACCTCGACAAATATATTCCCGGAACTTACTGTACATTAATTACTTTTTGGTGTTGCGATTTTTTCGTCAGTGTATTATGGCTGCATACTCCATCCTCCGCCATACTTGTTATGGCACGACGCCCGTTGGAAGATTATGGAAGTCTGTAATTACACTGCCACACAGAGTTGTTAAGAAAGTTATTCCTGCTGCGGACATAGTTTCACCGCTTATTATTCATCGTCAGAAACCTGCAGTAAAAGGTGTGGTCTCTATAAATACCATCCTGTGTAATGTCTAATATCTTCTAAGTTGAAGACTTTTTCTAGTAGAGTAAAGTACCTTTGCAAAGCGTCGTAAAGATTTTATTACTCGTGTTGAGTTTATGAGCAGTCGACGGCTGAGGAAGGTGGTGTACGTAATCTCATGGACATGGTGACTGTTACGGGTACAAAAGAAACGGGCAAGCAGAGGACAGTGAAACAAGCCAATAATCCCTCTAAACGTGTGCCTGGAAACCACTCGTTTCCGTGATACAAAGTATGCGCAGGTACAGTGATGTCAAATTTTCAACACCGTTAATATCTAGGGCTACACTTATTTCGATACAACGCGAAGTGAGGGATATATTACAAAGCGACAAGAAGCCCTGTTTGATTTTATCATCGTTTCCAATACGTAAGAGTGCCTCGAAATTATTGGTAAAGAGCGTTTCGACAACAAACGAATCGAACGTGGCTCGCCTGTACCATGGCCTTTCAGGTCCCCGACTTTTTTATGTATATTTTTCTTCATTTAATAAAAAGCCATTGATCATGTCTGTATCAATTTTTTTCCTTCGAACTGGGATACTATGGACTACAAGTTAACAATCAATTTATTTTCCATTTTTCGCTCTTATTGGTCTGTCACCTTTGATGTCTTGCCAATACCTCCATCAGTCAGTGCCTTCTTTGGTCGTCTGACAGTCTAACTTCGTCTTTTGGGTTCTACTGCCAACTTAAAACACAGATAGTTTTCGCCATTTGTCTAAATTAACCCCTATCCAAGACTTCTGTCTTTTAGGATTCTCATCTTTTAGGATTCTCATATCACACTCTCAGAACTATCTCAATCTTATGAAATTACAGATTTTGTTGGATGACCCTAGGACATTCTGAAGATGTCTTAACGGAACAAAAACCTTTTCTTTTTAATCCACAATGGTACAGTCTTATCTTTCTGTATAGTTCCCCAGTTGATATCAAACATTTGTGCCCATTAATCCGTCAGTAGCTTAAAATCTTTCTTAATATCTTGCGTACCCTTTTGACTAGTGTATCGACTGGTCCCCCTCTATTCATACTTAGTCTCCGAAGCATACTACTGCCTGGAAGGAGCAATCGAATCCTTAGCTTTACAAACAAATTTTGTTTCATAAGACCAGTAATTAAAATGAAAAATGTATAATTTTCTTGAAAAATTATGATTCAATATTTGTTAATTAACCTTAGGTTTGTTAATAAATATGGAATAGAGATCAAAGTAGTGAGCAACTTCACAATTAAAAAACTATTACACTACACACATAGCTGCCGCCGAGCAGGTTAATAAGTTAAAAATGTTTAGTAAATAACAGCGGTTATCTTTTAATCTTCAAAGGTGATTTTTTTCGGTAGTTTATCATTCTGTCGTATTGATTCAGGAAATTTATGTTTGTGCACTGAAATTCAAATCGAATAAGAATCATCTAAATACAAGAGCATCGCACCGTAAGGTTCCTTTCCAAAATCAATCCCAGAATTATTTATCCTTTTATGCCCTTTCCCTTCTTGCAACAAAACTGACCTTCGGCCAATAAGTCTTCAGTGTTTCTTTACAGTCTTGTATGGGTTGAAACATCCCCTTAGAAAAATTTATAAATGACAGTGCTGGTAAACTTCTTACATTATTTGATTTTCAAACAGCTGAGCAAAACTGAACGTACACAGATATTTCTCTCTTTACTTAGTCTGATTATCACTAAACTGACACACAATATTTTTAGCGCAACGCAATCTGACTTTCAATAATCCCTACAAAAGAATGGCCCTGACTAACAATAACCTATACCTTTCACGAATCACTTACCTCACAAAAATCTTCGTTACTCGAACTACTGCAATACAGCGAGCGCCACTACTGCCAGCTAAATAAAAGATTCAAACTACGGGAGGCACCAACTACTGATAGGCATAGTTAGCAAATGAAAGATTTTGATAGAGGACAAACAATGTATTTAGCTTAATAATATTCTAAAGTCATCATATATGTATCAGTTTATGATATACTGTATTACAAATTTACTCTTTCTGATAGACACACGTCCAGATCGACCGCTCGCAAAATTCTGCCATCTCTCTCCCCACATCCACCACTGCTGGCGGCTCACCTCCAACTGCGCAACGCTACGAGCTGTTCACATCCAACTGCCCAACACTACAATAGCGAATATTCCAACAATGCCAACCAGCCACAGACTGCACACAGCACAGCCAGTGATTTTCATACAGAGCGCTACGTGGCGTTACCAACATAAAAACCTAAACAGCCTACTTACAGGGTTATTAGTAAGCATTTGACAAATATGATTGTCAGACTAATCATCTGACAGTTTACACGTTCGTCCTCGAGTTACTGTTGTGGTAATGTGATGATGATACTTTTCTGGAAATCTGTTGGTAAGCCACTCTTTTCATAAATTTTTTTGCACTGACTCAAATGACCTCGTAGTTCCTACACTTCCCTCATATTTCAGCAAATCCAATGACTTGCCACCGAGTGCTGCTGACGAGTGTGATGTCATATGGTTCAGCGCTCTATCAAACTACGGCCACATTACTGGATTACGGATTTCTTCCGCATGAACTTCCTCTTCTATCTCAATTTTGGGACATTTTTTCTCCACCACAGAGATCAACTCCAGTCGTCTGCCTGCCCTTTCTTCTGCATATGGACCCCTAAGTTAATACCTTTACATTTTAACTCTGACTAGTTATCTTTAATCTTTCAGCAAGTGTCGCGACCTCCCAGGTAGTCTTGTAAGTAGGCTGTTTATGTTTTCTTATTGGCAACGTTACGTAGCGCTCTGTATGAAAATCACTGGCTGTGCTGTGTGCAGTCTGTGGCTAGTTAGCATTGTTGTCTGCCATTGTAGTGTTGGGCAGCGGCAGCTGGATGTGAACAGCGCGTAGCGTTGCGCAGTTGGAGGTGAGCCGCCAGCAGTGGTGGATGTGGGAAATGAGATGGCGGATTTTTGAGTACAGAATGGATAGTTTGAACTGCTATATATATTATGACTATTAAGGTAAATACATTGTTTGTTCTCTATTAAAATCTTTCATTTGCTAACTATCCCTATCAGTAGTTAGTGCCTTCTGTAGTTTGAATCTTTTATTTAGCTGGCAGTATTGGTGCTCGCTGTATTGCAGTAGTTCGAGTAAGGAAGATTTTTGGTGAGGTAAGTGATTTGTGAAACGTATAGGTTAATGTTAGTCAGGGCCATTCTTTTGTAGGGATTTTTGAAAGTCAGATTGCGTTGCGCTAAACATATTGTGTGTCAGTTTAAGCACAGTCTTGTACAATTGTTCTAAGGGGACGTTTCAGTCTTATCTTCCTCAGTATCTCTGTGGCTTCCATTCGAATTTAGTCTGTTTTACGCTTTGTGTTAATTTCATTCCCAACAAGCATACTGCTGCTTTGTCTGTTGTAGGATTAAAAATTTACGCACGTTGTGTACATTTTGTGGTCAGCGAAAGTATTATGAAATATATAAAATAATTTTGTGCGCTGCAATAAGTTTACACCTATATTTATAAGCATGCCGTGTTTTGGCAGCAGGCTGCCATCTTCTGGTACTTTACCATTAGGTGTGCATCACTGTTTTTAACATACCACAATCCAAAATAATCAATAATTAACAACTAAGTAATTATAATTAAATAGTTTATTACAATTAAAAATTAATTTTTAATGTACCACTTTCTAACTAGAAGAAGGGATCGTTTGGTAGGACATGTTTTGAGGCATCAAGGGATCACAAATTTAGCATTGGAGGGCAGTGTGGAGGGTAAAAATCGTAGAGGGAGACCAAGAGATGAATACACTAAGCAGATTCAGAAGGATGTAGGTTGCAGTAGATACTGGGAGGTGAAGAAGCTTGCACAGGATAGAGTAGCATGGAGAGCTGCATCAAACCAGTCTCAGGACTGAAGACCATAACAACAACAACCACTTTCTAAAGGAACCTGTAATTAAAAATTAATGTTCGCCTAACTGTAAAGGACCTGATGGCAGCATGCTGCCAAAACACGGTATGCTAATAAATATTGGTGAAAATTGACTGCAGTACATAACTTATTTTCATTTTGTTCTTTTACCCATCAACGGCAGTTATACACGGCTTCTTTGCCTTTACTTTGACTGCTTATGCTTTCCTGTCCTGCCTTAGTTATTTCCGTCTCCATCAAACGCATTTCACTGCTCTTCTACTGAATTACTTTTTAAGATTTTGGTTAGGCCGTTGGTAAGTGATTCACAAAATTTCCACTTCATCTCATGCTGTCGTATATTTTCTTTTATTGTACATCATCCTCTTCAGTCTAGTTACGACTCTTCATACACACCGTTTCCGTAATTAATAGTCGTAAAACAGCGATATCTCAAAAAATGCCAGTATATTTTGGTAAAAATAAACCAAAGTGTATGAAGGAAGGTTGATCACATCCGCACCCACAGACAATTTGTCGCTGAGTGGGCTACTTACGACTACGACGAAGCCTTGGCAGGAAACATAAACACAGGCTCCCGCTGCTCACACACTCTTAAGCACTTTTGTAGGGTGACAGAGGTCGCTACGCTGGGAAAAATAAACACCACTGCATAGCTTCTAATGGTCCCCACGTGCGCTGCTTCGCTAAGGTAATCTGCACAACACAAGGACAGAAAGAAAGAAGTTAGTCAATCCCATCGACGGCGAGGCCCCGAGAAGCGGAGAACAGGGAGAGAAATAGGCCTCATTCTTTTCAGAGGAGCCGGCGGTTACCTTACGTGATTTGGGGAATCAACAGGAAACTTGAATCTTAATGGAAATCTTAATGGAAATGGAAGAGGATGTAGATGAAGATGAAATGGGAGATACGAAACTGCGTGAAGAGTTTGACAGAGCACTGAAAGACCTGAGTCGGAACAAGGCCCCGGGAGTAGACAACATTCCATTAGAACTACTGACAGCCTTGGGAGAGCCAGTCCTGACAAAACTCTGCCATCTGGTGAGCTAGATATATGAGATAGGCGAAATACCCTCAGACTTCAAGAAGAATATAATAATTCCAATCCCAAAGAAAGCAGGCGTTGACAGATGTGAAAATTACCGAATACTGAATACCGAATTACCAGTTTAATAAGTCACGGCTGCAAAATACTAACGCGAATTCTTTACAGACGAATGGAAAAACTAGTAGAAGCCGACCTCGGGGAAGATCAGTTTGGATTCCGTAGAAATATTGGAACACCTGAGGCAATACTGACCCTACGACATATCTTAGAAGCTAGATTAAGGAAAGGCAAACCTACGTTTTTAGCATTTGTAGACTTAGAGAAAGACAATGTTGACTGGAATACTCTCTTTCAAATTCTGAAGGTGGCAGGGGTAAAATACAGGTAGCGAAAAGCTATTTACAATTTGTACAGAAACCAGATGGCAGTTGTAAGAGCCGAGGGACACGAAAGGGAAGCAGTGGTTGGAAAGGGAGTGAGACAGGGTTGTAGCCTCTCCCCGATGTTGTTCAATCTGTATATTGAGCAAGCAGTGAAGGAAACAAATGAAAAATTCGGAGTAGCTGTTAAAATCCATGGAGAAGAAATAAAAACTTTGAGGCTTGCCGATGACATTGTAATTCTGTCAGAGACAGCAAAGGACTTGGAAGAGCAGTTGAACGGAATGGATAGTGTCTTGAAAGGAGGATATAAGATGAACATCAACAAAAGCAAAACGAGGATAATGGAATGGAGTCGAATTAAGTCGGGTGATGCTGAGGGAATCAGATTAAAGTAGTAAAGGAGTTTTGCTATTTGGGGAGCAAAATAACTGATGATGGTCGAAGTAGAGAGGATATAAAATGTAGACTGGCAATGGCAAGGAACACGTTTCTAAAGAAGAGAGATTTGTTAACATCGAGTATAGATTTAAGTGTCAGGAAGTCGTTTCTGAAAGTTTTTGTATGGAGTGTAGCCATGTATGGAAGTGAAACATGGATGATAAATAGTGTGGACAAGAAGAGAATAGAAGCTTTTGAAATGTGGTGCTGCAGAAGAATGGTGAAGATTAGATGGGTAGATCACATAACTAATGAGGAGGTATTGAATAGGATTGGGGAGAATAGGAGTATGTGGCACAACTTGACTAGACGAAGGGATCGGTTGGTAGGACATATTGTGAGGCATCAAGGGATCACCAATTTAGTATTACAGGGCGGCGTGGAGGGTAAAAATCGTAGAGGGAGACCAAGAGATGAATACACTAAGCAGATTCAGAAGGGTGTAGGTTGCAGTAGTTACTGGGAGATGAAGAAGCTTGCACAGGATAGAGCAGCATGGAGAGATGCATCAAACCAGTCTCAGGACTGAAGACCACAACAACAACAACAACAACAATAATATTCAGTTTTAGTTCAGGCATCCTTGCCTGTTCCAATTTCAAGTGGAATGTAGCTGATCTTTCCATCTTCTCTTAGGACACCAAACATTTCTGTGCCCTTCAGATGTATATTTGTTTATTAATTTAGATATTCGTTCTTTTGACATCCTTTGAATGTGTTTCTCATTTCTTTTTGTACTCCTTTATTTCTGAAGTGTGTTTTTCACTCTCATTTCATTTCTTATTTAACTATTTTTATCTGATCCACGAGTTTGTAACCAGCTAGAGACCTTAGGAGTCTCATCTCTGCTACTTCAGTCCTCCTCTGACTGGCGGTTAGAGTTTTTTGAGGAGAATGTGCCTACCAACCGCTGGAATTATTCTGCAATGTCTTTATGGTGTCGTCTATGTATATATTTTAAAAAATGTGGGTGTCTCGCTCATTGAGAGATGTTTTTGCAAATGGACCTCTTTTTTGTACTTTGATTTTGTTGTATATATACATTGAGTTAGATGCTGGGGTGAATCCCATTCTTTCTTAAAATGTCCCATAATTTAACTCTTTTATGTGAGATGATTGTATTCTCTGTGTTTTTCAATAATTTGGCAGACTGGAAAACACTGTGTAAGCAAGACCTTCAACAAACGATTGTGTGCTAACTTTATATTATGCGTACTTACTTGTTCATAGGTGTCAAAGTACACAAATATGTTCAAGTATATAAGTAAATTGGCAATACTTCACTGACCCGTAGGATTCGTTTTATCTACACTTCATACGCTGCTGTAGCAGGAAAAAGCAGCGGACCAGGGGAAAAATGACCCTGTCTGAACACAAGGAGACGAATAAGTTCCTCTTGAAAAGACTCACAAAAAGTGTAGAACTAGCTGTCTCAGTCCTCATTCCTCACCAAAAATTTTGACAAGCGAACGTATTCGCATATTCGCGCTTTTTCGTGCTAAAAAAAAGTAGCGAATAGAAAGTGATGGTGGAAGACGGAGGAGACAGTGGCAGTAGGGAAAAGACGAGGGGGGATGGGGGGAGAGAGAGAGAGAGAGAGAGAGAGAGAGAGAGAGAGAAAGCAGTGATGGTAGGAGAAGGAAGTATCATTGAAAGAAAACGAGAGATTGAAGGAGAAAATAGCAGTGGGCGCCAAGGAGAGAGAAGATAATACTATTTTTTTCGTGGGGGACCACGGTCATGTAGAGTATTTTGAAACAAATTTCCATGATTTGACTGCGAATTTTCCATTTATCTTACACGACAGTGATTTGGGCTTTGTAGTCATTCTCGGGCGTATGTTGAAATACATCTGAGATGCCTGTAACATGTCATCGTCGAAAAAACATATTTCTGGTATTATACACCAACTGTGGGTTTTCACTGTGCACAATGTCAGCCATATTATGTATATTCGAAATGTACTCATATCCTGCAATACAACAACTCCTTTTATAAGACCAGAATAATATGTCTTTTCGACGATGACAAACCACAGGCGAGTAAGACGTAATTATTTTTTTTTTGTTTTTTGTTTTTCTTTTCCATTTCAACGTGCGTGAACTTGAGAATGGCTACAAAACCGAAATCATGACTGTGTAAAACAAATGAACAATTAAACTCACGGTCAGTGAGGCAATGGCAGTAATAGAGTAGGAGAGATGCATGAAGATAGGAACAGTGAGAGGAAAAGAGAGAGAGAGGAGAAGTGTAGACGAAAAAGAGAGATGAGTGGACACCATACACGAGCTTTGGGGAGAGGGGTCTGAACCGTCCCAGACCGGCGAACTTTAAGACGTAGGTACGGGAGAGAGCACATTTTGGGACAGAAATTTTAAACACGTTGGTATAGGGAAAAAATAACTTGGATGCCGCCGAATTTTTGAGCCGCCGAGGTGTTGTGGTGGCAATGGCAGTGGCAAACAAAGACAAAAGGAGACAATGTCAGATAGATGGGAGACAGTGACGGTGATATAGTGTAAGTTAATGGTAGAAAAATGACAGTGGGAGAGAGACGCAGACAGTGACAGTGGGAGGAAGATGCTGAGTATGAAGGCTTCACTTCAAAGAGAGACTGGTAAAAGAATTTAGATTATTTCGTGATAAGAGCGAGAATATGTGCACATGCCAACATTTCTGATGAGGAAGACGGAATGAAGAGTGAGACAGCTGGTTTCCCACTTTGCTGTCAGTCTTTTAAATAGGAACATATTTGCCTTTTATGTGCTCCGACAGGAGCATTTTCTGCTGGTTTATAACTAGGTTACTGTACGATACACGAGATATTGCTAGCGAAATTCGAGCGAATTAACGGTTGTTCGTGATGCAGTAGGTAGAATCAAAGAATGCGGTAATATACACACGTGCATCATCGAGCCACTGTCAACAGTACCAACTTCGGTTGCATGTCGGATGCAGTGTTATTCTGCATTGCAGAACACGTGAACATTAAAGAGCGTAAATTTCTGATGTGGTAGAGGACAAGAATTGAAACACTACTTCCCAATAATAAAGTGTCTGCTAATGCTTCGTCTTCCACACAAAAGCCAGTGATCTTCAGGTGCTTCTGCTTCAGCTGTTTTTCTTATCACGGAAACAAGAAGCTACTGAAGTTAATTTGTTACTGTTGGTCACAGAACATCTTCTGTCAAATTTGTTTACTTAGTTTCGGGCATTAAGAAAAGTAACACTGATTTTTTACGAAAGTGAGGGAGGACAGGCTTCTTAATTACAAAACTGACACTGAAAGTTAAATTTGCTGCCTCCAGTACATAATTTTTTTTTCACACACATTTTCTGCATTCGCATTTCTAGTTTCCACACACATTTTCAGTGAGAATTACAGCAGACTGCGCTTTCTACAAATGTAAATAACATTTATAAATATATTTGCAATAGTCGCTGAAATTAATTACAACAGTTTCATAGAAAGAAAACAGTAGCATACCTGCGTGATGTGACCATGCGAAGGTAACGCTCTAAATTTCACACTCGTTTTGCAGTGAAGTATTTCCAGCACTTTTATTACACCCCAGTGCAAGTTCAAAACAATGCATTAGTGGGCACTGATTTATTAAGAAAAATGTTTAATTTCATGCCTGCTGTTATTTCATAAAACTAGTAAGAGCAACTATGACACATTTTGTGTGGAATAATGGAAATCAGCGTTTAACGTCGTTGGCCGCCTTGGTGCAGGTCGTCTTACATTCGACGCCACATTGGACGACCTGCGCGCCGGATAGGGATGAAATGATGATGAAGACAACACAACACCCAGTCCCTGAGCGGAGAAAATCCCCGACCCAGCCGGGAATTGTTCGATGACACTCGTCCAGGTTTTTCGTTGATCCGTTCAGTTTTTTGTTACAGAGGGTAGCTAAACTCTCTGACCGAACACGTTTTCACCTATCGGGGTGGACATACATTTTGTATGATGTTCTATTACTATCAAAATTGTTTGGAACGTAGTAAAACAAAAAGTCATAAACCATACCTCCATTCTCGCACTGCGGCTCTGAAAGAACAAACACTGCAGATAAATCGTGAAGGAGTGTGCAAAGGTTAAATACGTCGACAAAGAATACTAGCGCCATAACGCTTTCATGGAGTCGGAGACTGAAAGAATAGCAATAAACTGATTTGAAAACAAGTGACGAAGTTATTTATCAGGAGCCCAAGACCATCACAGCAAGGGAACTGGATGATGGTTTAATCATGACCTACATGACAAGGGAGAAAACTGATACGATTGACAAATGTACAAAGTCGGCTTCAGATGCTACTCAGAAATTGTTATAAAATATATATATATACTTCATAAAATTTTATTTTTTAAATTAGTATATTTTAGTTAGATTTCACTCTAAAACACTTACAAAATGATTTGTAAAATGACGAAATGCCTGGTGCCAGCAGTGCTACAATATGGAGTTCCGTAAATAGGCATCAGCGCACTCTCATGGAAACCGCCATTATTCACGCAATGGTTAGCATATTGTAACGTATTTGTCCATAACACTGTGAATGCCACATTGCAAGCCTTTCTTTCAGGAAGTGAGTCACCAAAAATCTTCACTGTTTCTTATCGGGTTTTCAAGTTAGACACTAGGTTGTCAATGATGACATAAAACCTGTTCCTATTTCATCATGAAACGATTTCCTCTTCTTAGTGCGCACTTCCCGAAATTCAGGATCGATATTAACTGCATTGGCAACAACTTTAGATCAGGGGGAATGGCTCAAATGGCTCCAAGCACTATGGGACTTAACATCTGAGGTCGTCAGCCCCCGAGACTTAGAACTAGTTAAACCTAACTAACCTAAGGACATCACACACATCCATGCCCAAGGCAGGATTCGAACCTGCGACCGTAGCAGCAGCGCGGTCCCGCACTGAAGCGCCTAGAACCGCTCAGCCACAGCGGCTGCGGGGAATGGCGTCCCAATTTTTGTGAAGACATTTTTAGTCATTTAATAAGCTCTCAGAGCGTGTTACCTCAAAATCAGTGGTAGTATTTCGAGCTTATTGTAATTTGCTTTTCTAGTCAATTGGTGCCAACAACTTTAGCTTCCAAAAACACCCCGTACCACAGAAAGTGTTTTAGTTGACAAATTTAACTTACTAGAAGTTTTAACAGCAATTGTAAGCTTATCCAAGTGAGCTGCAATTGGTATTGCAGAAGCAACCTGAGCATTCCAACGGACATCAGACATGGAATATAAAGATGTTCCAACACGCTGTTTCAGAATTTCTTAGCGTAGCGGACTGCTAGTTAACAGGTTGTAAAAAAGGTGAATCTCTCTAAATAAACTATCTGTTTCATGGCAACGCTCAGCTGGTTGTACTACTCATAAGACTATGATAAGTACACGGAGAACATTTTACAAGAGGATTTCACCAAGAAAATCTCCTTTATATGACCCACTGATATTATTTCCGCTATCACAATCTTGTCCGTGGCATTCACTAGTAGAAATTGAATGTTTAACAAGTGTAGCTCGAATTAAATGTGCAGTAGCGATTCTCGTTTTCTGATTACAATCTACAAATACTCTAGCTGTTCATTTATTTCATACAGTAGTTATCGGTTTCCTTACTGAAGCAGATATATCGCAGGATGAATGTTTTGTTCAGCATGATTTGAATCAGGAGTTGTAGCAACAAAAACTGAATATTGCGTCTCATTTTCTCTCTGTTCCAACATGGCACCACTAACATAATGGGCACACCTAGAAATAAATTCATTCTATCACGTAACAGATAATGCACATGCAAACGCTTTCCACATTCTTGTTGGCCTCTGACCTTCCTAATGTGTCGGATCATAGTAGACTTAAGAGGACGTCATAGAAAATTTTCTTTATTTGAATCTGCAATTTTCTGAAAATATTTTGTTTTGTGTTTACTTTTTCGTGTAAACCACCTTGCTATCGTGGAATCAGAAATGCCTTACTTCTGAAAGTTGTAGCCGAACTCGTCAAATTATAACAACGTTACACAGATGTCGACGTGGACATTTGTTGGGGATATGTTTTGATGGGATTTCCAACAACATTTAAAGAAAGCACTTTTTCGGCTCCATCACAGCGTTGTTTCAGTGCACAATATCTAAAGAAAAATAATGCATTCAAGATTAAACACGAAATAGAATTGTGTGCAACTGGACTGTGACACACAAAAATGAAGAAATGAATTGAAAAGGAAGATCGATTATGCTGGTGCTAGGGCATTGTTCTTTTATTTATTACATGACACAGAATTTATTTTACAATAGCACATTGATTTCTGCTAATTTAACATCTTTGGGGATCCGAACTCACGAGAGACTTGGGCTCTCCATGAGGCTTGGCCCTCGAAGATTTTTTTTTTTACCTCCCCCCGTTGCTCCCTCCCTCTCTAATCGAGGCTGATTAGACGCTCTGTAGCGTGCACTCCACTGAACCCAAACCACCGTCATTTGCGTCGTCTGTGGTGTCAAGCGAGAGCTCATGGGGGTGCAGGGTGGAGGTCTGTTGTCTTTTCTGATGAAAGCTGGTACCGTCTCGATGCCAGTGATGGCCATGTTTTGGTTAGGAGATCAGTTGTGGTCCTGCAACCAAGCTGTCCTCATGCTAGACACACTGGACCTACATCTGGAGTTACGGTCTGGGATGCGATTTCATATGACAGCAGGAGCAGTCTTGTAGTTATCCCACGCACCCTGACTGCAAATTTGTACTAAGTCTGGTGATTCGACCTGTTGTACTGCAGTTCATGAGATGCATTCCAGGGGGTGTTTTCCAACAGAGTAACGCTCGCCTACATACCGCTGTTGTAACCCAGCATGTTGTACAGGTGTGTCGACATGTTGCCTTGGCCTCTGCTACCAGGCGCTCCTTGCCGTATTTGAAGTCCGCGTCATGTACGAAGGCGGCCCAATTTTCAGCCATTCTGCGCATCTCCCTCCATCAACCGCTAGCAGTCAATAGGATTCATTCACTTTCCGAGCTCCTAGCAGCTAGGTATAGCTACACAGCGAGAATCTCTTTCCTGCATGCTGCACTGTTACTGTATTTCGTGACAACCGAATTATTCATTCAGCTGTCAGGTTTTTTTTTTTTTGTGTCTCCTGGGAATCATCGAAATCGCAAGAAACCTGTAACACAAGTGGATTATTTTGACAATGATTTTTTAATGTGCTCCGTTTGAATGGTGAATGCCTGACACCACAAAAACTTCTTTCAGCTATCAATCAGAGAATGGGCTTCTAAGGCAGCATTTCGTCAGTGTAAAGACATTTTAAAAGACAGTGGTTTCAAATATGATAAAAAGAGCGTTTATTGGTGAAAAAAATGCCATAGGCGCAGCAGGAATCACATCACTCATAAAGATGTAAGATACAAGAGAAGGAGGTAGTTCAACAGTGTATTAGAAAAAAGTAGTGGACACAACGTCGTCAAGACGTAAAGTAGGATTTTTATCGTGACGATTGATAAAAGTCCGTTTTAAAATGTGCTACTCCCCTCACAGATCTGAACGTCTCATATGATGTACCGCAGGCAAATGAACCTGATTATTGTCCGCAGCATCACGGTTCGGCGACGTGACTTCTGTTTTCCCGCTCTCTGCTGCCGCGCATGGGCAGATCTTATCCCCTCCCACGCTACCCTGCTGCTCCGCCTCTATGCGCGGAAGCGCCATCCTACGTGACGCTGGTTAAGCGGTGTGTCCTCTGAAATTCTTCACTCGCAAGTATTCCACTGTTTCAAGTGAGCAAAGATTGACTTCAGACCGTGACAAAGCGATTCGCTGATAGCGAGCTATGTTAGTGCCTACGCCGTGCGACAATTGACGAGCGAATTTTGAATTAAATGCGCACATCTGTGTGATCCTTTGATTCAGACAAGGCACTTCCTAATGTTTCTCTAATGGTAATAGTAAGCACTGCGGGCCGTCGGAATTATCTTCTCAGCCTACGAAGAGTGGTGATATCTCCCCTTTAACTGCGTGTCATATCTTTTGTGGTGTTGCAGTAGCTCAGTCTTACGCTAGTAAAAAGAAGGCGGCAGTGTATCATCCTACAAATTCCCCCCCCCCCCCTCACCCTCACCCCCGGGTTTCCGTTCCAGAGTCAAGGAGAACTTTCGTTCCCTATTTACTCTCCGTCACACACCATACCCCGGATTTCAGGATACAAATGCCAGTCTAAATGACAACAGTTGGCATTATTGGCTACTGAGCATGAAGAGCTTGCCTTGCTGCAATCAAAACCTCTGTTTCCAATATTTTTCTATGATTGCATGCTGAGACGGGCACTGGAGCCGCGCGACCGCTACGGTCGCAGGTTCGAATCCTGCCTCGGGCATGGATGTGTGTGATGTCCTTAGGTTAGTTAGTTTTAAGTAGTTCTAAGTTCTAGGGGACTGATGACCTCAGATGTTAAGTCCCATAGTGCTCAGAGCCATTTGAACCATTTAAGACGGGCACAACACCGTTTAATCAAACTTGAATTTCCCCGTGAGCTGATATAGACGACGCTGTTTTCGGGTCGCTTTTCCTGGTATTAACTGCTAAAGGAGTTGTCATATTGGCCGAGGTGGACAGATACGCGCAGCCTGTGTCGAGTCTTTCGCAGAATTTCGCTGGACGGTAACCAGCAGCCGACACCGCGCTGAAAACTTCGATGTGTCAGTTACGCGGCCATAGAATGTTCTTGGGAAACTCCTTTGGCAGTTAATACCAGGAAAAGCGACCCGAAAACCTCGCCAGGGTGGCAGGACTGTCGTGCATACTCTCGAGAGACAGGGAGGGGAGATAGTGGCATCGTATACTCCAGTATTCTTAAAAATATAAAGCTGCCACTTGCTAGAGCCTATACGTGGATCCGCTGCGCAACACAATTAAACATAGAGCGGCACTTTTCATTGGCAACACTCGTCAGATATCTCTTTTCTAGAATTTATTCACAGAATTAATAAATACGAATCTATTTTTCGTCTAAATAAGACGCAGGCCACTTAAATTTTTTGCCTCATATTTTCGTAATAATTTAATAATGTTCGCCGTTTTTTGCAACTGTCATCCCGGTCTTACTTGATAATTTGTTTATTCTGGCAGATCCGAGAAAAGAATCCCTACAGAGTAGGTGGGCTTGGCTGTCTAGCTGGCAGAGCGCCGGACTCCAGCCCCTGGAGGGCCTTGGTTCAATCCCGGATAGAAGGAATTTCCCTCGTTCCAGTTCCTCCAGATCGGCCTCAGGTCCACTCAGCCTACTGCAACGTGAGTACTGGGGATCTCCGGGGGTAACAGACGGCCGGAACAATGGGTCCGCCACCCTTTCCCGTCTAGTACCTTGGCGAAAGAAACGATGCAATACCTTGCATTCAGGCAAGAAACCCGTTCACGGATTGAGCGCTAGAGACGTTACTTTATGAAGACAAGAATATTTCTCACAATAGGAGAAGGCGAATGGGGGACGGTGATCGGAAAACGTGTCGAATGGTGATGTAGGTTAAAGTGAGCCTTCGTATGGGAGATACCATCTTCGGTAACCGTACAACAGCAGTTTACTCGCCATACGTTAAAATAATGCATGCACTAAATATGGCGAGATAGCTGAGCGTGTATGACGTCACATTTGCACGCTGTAAGTCATTAGTTTAATGTAAGTGGAACGATGAGTTTCTTATTTTTATCAGCGTCGAAATGGGTTGATGTATATGACCGAAAATAAGGGAGAAGACTACTGAATTTCAAATACACTTGTTGATGGATGCAAAATTAATACATCGAGAACGAATCTGAATTTCAGTTAGATGCTGGTTTATAGCTGCAAAAATAACATACGGAAAACCAGTGTTGCATAATGTTAATGACGTAAATTTCCCCTTAAATTTATACGAAATTTAATGCAGCTGTGGCAACGTGTCTTTCATACAATGTTTATAGTGTGAGAACAATACTTGTTACAAATATTTCTATGACGACTATCGGTGTAAGAATTATAAATCGCAACATTTACGTAAATAAAAATGTAAATGTTCGTTTGTTCAGAATTTTGTATCCACGTATGCACGTTACTGTGATAAACGGTTGGACACATATAGGCTAATATTTTTGATATATGGTATATAATATATAAATATACATGTAAAATATAAAACAGTGAAACGTTGTTAACAAACAAAGTTGTATTTATGAAAAGTTGTATTTACGGCTTATTGACTTATGATTAGGACACGACTACAGAATCTGACATTGCAATAACAGTAAACAAGGATCAAGCTCAGAGAGAGGGAGAAAGAAGAGACAGACAGAGGGGTGATTGGAAGTCGATGTAGAAAGAGGAGAGGAGATGGACAGGCAGACGGGACGGAACGAGGAGATAGAGAGAGGGAGCAGGAGGGGGAAGAGGAGAGAGAGAGAGAGAGAGAGAGAGAGAGAGAGAGAGAGAGATTGAAAGGTGGCTACACTGAGCCACAGCGCCAAAGATCGCGCCAGAGAGTATTGTTCCGCCGCCTCCACTGGCAGTGCTTATTGAGACGTAGCGGCAAGCAGTTCTTGCCGAGAAGTTGTGGTGGACACTGTTTATCGTGAACTCGGAGTGGACATGTGGTAGTAGGGAGTGTTTGCTCCATGTTTTATGCAGTTATTTGTTGGGAGAGATAGCAGATGTTATTCTAATGGAGATATTGTAATGATCAGAGTGCATTTCGTCAATATATATGAAGGTAAATAAGCGCTATGTTCTTTATTTATTTGTGTGTTTCAAAGAATGCATCATTACAGGTCAGTCAACAAAGCATCTGGCTTGTGTTCTTGTATTAGAGTGTAACTTTGTTTTTTTTGCACAGTTATCGTATTTCTAATTTTTTTTATCACGTCAGTATAAATGGTATTTAAAATTTCTTGTCTTGTTGAAGAAGAACCGTGCCAGATGTGTACGTTGAGTCATACTTCCACACACAGAACAGCTACACTTGTGCTATGTTGGCTTCGTAGATTTTATAGTTGCTGGGGACTTAATTAATTAACTGTGTTAACGAAAATTTTCTTTCATTGTTTGTTGTTATTCTATGCAGTCAGATTGCGTACTAAAACTAGTCAGGGCCAGCCGTTTACGAGACTTGCGTAATCGGACAGACAGCAACAAAAAAATATTTGCATTCCTTATATTTAAAATAAAGCCCCCATGCAAGATGGGGGGGAGGGGGAAGGAGGAGGTTATGGATATGGAGAGGGGGGGGGTGAAGAAGATTAGGACGTATTTCCAGTTCCCATACCTATTAAAACGTGATTAGTAAAGAGTGTAGTAAAGCAGTGAATTAACAAAGAAATTCAAATTTAGTAAGTTCAAAACCGCGCCCCCACAGAGTATCAGATTGAAACTTACAGACTACATCATCGCGCTGTTTGGTTAAACGCGATTGTATTAATAAATGGTAACTAAATTCATCTCTTAGATTTAAGCTTCAGGGAGGTCCATCGGGGTGAATGGTGTTAAAATGAGATACCGGGCATGAAAAACCACATCACCATTCACTCCAGTTTCCGACCTCACACCTTCCCCTTGTCAGTTTCCGCGTAGCCTCGAATCATGTTCTGTATGGCATACGCTGTGAAGTTCTCGCATGGTTGGTATTTCCTTGTATGGTCCATAACATCGCAGGAACTGTTTCCTAACAGCACATTTATTTATGAAACTTCCTGGCAGATTAAAACTGTGTGCCGGACCGAGACTCGAACTCGGGACCTTTGCCTTTCGCGGGGAAGTGCTCTACCAACTGAGCTACCCAAGCACGACTCACGCCCCGTCCTCACAGCTTTACTTCCGCCAGTACCTCGTATCCTACCTTCCAAACTTTACAGAAGCTCTCCTGTGAACCTTGCAGAACTAGCACTCCTGAAAGAAAGGATATTGCGGAGACATGGCTTAGTCACAGCCTGGGAGATGTTTCCAGAATGAGCTTTTCATTCTGCCGCGGAGTGTGCGCTGATATGAAACTTCCTGGCCGATTAAAACTGTGTGAGTCGTGCTTGGGTAGCTCAGTTGGTAGAGGACTTGCCCGCGAAAGGCAAAGGTCCCGAGTTCGAGTCTCGGTCCGACACACAGTTTTAATCTGCCAGGAAGTTTCATATCAGCGCACACTCCGCTGCAGAGTGAAAAGCTCATTCTGGAAACATATTTGTTTATATTTACTGTGGACACTTTACTACTTTTTCTTTGATGTAAATTTTTAAATTCCACACACCGTGTCCCGTCTACCGCTATTTGCACACCAATGACGCGCTCAGCTTTAATGTTTTTCTTGCATGTTTCGACACGTTTTCCGTCTGTGCTGTCACTGCTTTCTCCTTCTGATCACCGATAACATTCAACTTCGTTAACAAGCAGTTTGCACTGTCGGGTAGCAACGCGCACTATTTTAACTGCCAGGTATACGGTTCGCTTTACTGAGTAAAACGTGTACTTGCGGTCCGTTGTTGTTCAAAGCAATCTGATTGTCTTTTCCGTTGAATCACCACGGTCAACATTTTTCACTGCAGCATTTAAGAAGCGGTGCAATCCTTTACTGCACAACCACATCAAAAGTATGTTGACACCTACCAGCAGACGTTAATACGAGGTATGCTAACCTTCGCATTTATGACAATTTGAATTCATCAGACAGTTTAAATGTATCTGAGTGTCTGTGGAGGAATGGCACCCCTTTCAGCCCTTCTTCCTCAAGAATCGAAACCAGAGGCGGTAGTGAAAAAAATGGTTCAAATGGCTCTGAGCACTATGGGACTTAACTTCTGAGGTCATCAGTCCCCTAGAACTTAGAACTACTTAAACCTAACCTAAAGATGTCACTCACATCCATGCTCGAGGCAGGATTCGAACCTGCGACCATAGCGGTCGCGCGGTTCCAGACTGTAGCGCCTAGAACCGCTCAGCCACCCCGGCCGGCCGGAGGTAGTGATGTTGGACGTTCTAACTCATCACTGATGTGTTCCATTTGGTTCAGGTTGGGACTCTGGGCACGCCAGTCGATTTCTGGACTGTTACTGTACACAGACCGTTGTCCCACAGAAGCTGCTTTTTGACAGAATGCACTGCCATGTTGATACGACAATCAGTCAGCGTCTTCGAACTGTTCCCCCACTGTATGCAGCACACGATGCTGGAAAACGTGTTCATATCGTTCCGCTTTTAGCCTTTTTTAAGCTCAATAAGTGAACCACACCCTAACCAATTTACGGTGGACCCTACACATGATGGAGGTCCAGGCATTCGCCAAACCCAACCCTTTCCTTCTCATAGCAGCAAGGTGATTCATCGCGCCAAATAACTCGTTTCCAATCATCCCTAGCCATTTGCTTCACGTTTTAGACCACCTCAGGCGTCGCTTAGCATTGACTGATGAAATGTGTGCCTTGTGACGAGCTGTTTCATCGTTGTATCCCATCCTTTTTATCTGCCTACGCACAGTCATTGTGCTAGTGCTATCTGGACTACTGGTAGCACTTTGGAGCTCATGAGTGATTTCTTCCGCTGATTTCATGTGCTTTTTTCAACCACCCGCCGCAATGCTCACGGTCTCTGTCCATCAGTATATGATGGCTGTCTGGTCTTCGTATAGCTGTGATTGTTCCTCCCTCCTAATTAGGAACTGCATTTCACCTTGAGGAGTTCATCTCTCCTAGCTTCCACTTGGTATGTGAACATCACAAGCTCCGGGGATCCTAACTGCATTTCACCTTGAGGGATTCGTCTCTCCTAGCTTCTACTTGGCATGTGAACACCACAAGCTCCGGGGATCCTAACTGCATTTCACCTCGAGGGGTTCATCTCTCCTAGCTTCCACTTGGCATGTGAACACCAAATGCTCAGGGGATCCTAAACACCACAGCCAGACAATGCTGATGGTCTCATTCCTATTCTGCGGCGTATTGGGGTTAAAGGCCGTGTTGTGTCATAAAATGAGCAATGCCTCTGCCGAGGACAATGAGGGCGATGCAGTTCGTTTGTCGCCTCTGACGCTCGGAAGGAGACTGTATACCTGGCGTCCGGAATTTCCTCTGTCCCAGTCCCGCTGCCATTCGTCAAGTGTCCAGTCTCAAAAGCGCTAACTTATTAGTTATTCTGAAACCTGTAATTTCTTGCTCATTGTTATCTGCGGCGCAACAAATTTTCTGCACCAAGATATCGTACTGTGTTTTCAGTGGGACATAGTCCCAGAGTGACTCGCTGGTACCAGTTGTTTGTGGCGGTGTCTCACTGTTGACATTGTCGCTGTGCAGATCATGGGCGGCCTGATGAGCTACCTGTGGGGTGGATCCGCGGCGGCGGCCGACGACGACGACCCGGCGCTCGACGTGCCGGACCCAGTGCTGGGCGTGACGCCTCGCGAGAAGCGCATGGTCACCGACTGCTGGGACATCGTGCGCCAGGACGCCAAGGGCAACGGCACCGAGCTGCTGCTCCTGTGAGTAACACCCACGTCATTGTCATTTGCTAGTGCAGTCATGGATCAGAGCAGCAGTCGAGAAAGGGCCGAGGCAGGATTACATCCTATCCCTTGTATTGTTCAATCTGTAAACCGAATAAGCAGTCAAGGAAACCAAGGAGATTTGGAAAAGGTAATTAAAGTTCAGGAATAAGAAATTGAAAAAAAGTTTAAAAAGCTTTGAGCTGTGCCGGCGACATTGGAATTCTGGTAGAGGCAAAGGATTTAGAGCAGCAGTTTAACGGACTGGATAGTGTCGTGGAAACAGATACAAAGTTTTGAAAGAAATAATCCGCACTGGCTGTAGAATACTTTTTATTAAAAAGTCACGACCGGGTTTTGCGCTACTAAAAGGCGCGTCAACAAGTGATAAAGATTCTTTTTACCAAGTTATCGCCGAAAGCTAACTGCCTTAGAGCCACTCCCCATCATTCACGTCAAGTTGTAAACAAATAGCACGCTAAAAGCCGTAGTCAACATTTAAAACGGGGAGGGGGGGGGGGGGGGGTAGCAGAACCGCGCCAGAAGCAGGAAGATGGTTGAGTATGCTTTGCCTGGTGCTACTCTGCCACCTTCCTGCCTGTGGTGCGGTTCTGCTACCCCTGTCGTTTTAAATATGGACTACCGCTTTTATCGTGCTATTTGTTTACAACTTGACATGAATGATGGGGAGTGGCTTTAAGGCAGTTAGCTTTCGACAATGACTTGGTAAAAATAATTGTTACCTTTATTTGAAGGCACAGTCTCAGTTTCTTGGAAATAAGACACCACGCAGATCCAGCAGCTGTGAAACACTAAACGTAAATTAAAGGGGGGTCACTGCTATCATTTGTAGCGGGAAATTACGCGAAATCAGGGGCGACGAGCGAAAATGTGTACCGGACCGGCATTCGAATACGGGATCTCCTGCTTACTAGGCAGGTGCGGTAACCACTGCTCCATCCGGGACACAGCGTTATCCACAATTGCACAGACTTTCTCGGCACACCTCACGGCTGATGCACACCCCCATCCAGCGACGACGAGGCTGTGGGTGTTGTGGTTATACACGATGTGCCCGTCTGACTTCGGAATGCGCTAGGGGTTTTCTTGAAATTATGGATTGCGGTTGTGTGCATGTTTTCTGTGTGTAAGCTTGTGTTTGGTGTTTTATGTATGTGTCATTGGTCTCTAAAGAGGCGTGTAATGGTTAATTTTGGGTGTTTATGAGAAGCTTCTGGTGATTCGTTTCCTAAATTTTGTATGAAAAAGTGGGGCGAAGTTTGTGTTGATCCGTAAAATTTTGTGGATTTTTCTTGAATAAATGTGTAGATAGTGGGTTGGCCTAGGAGATCTCGTACGTGTGTGTTAGGGACGTATCTGCTCGCGCCAGGGATGACACAGAAAACTTCGTTCTGGAGACGTTGCAGTCGTGAAAGTGCTGTGTCTGACGCCATAGGCCACACTTCCGAGCCATGTAGGATGACTGGAAGTATGAGCTGGCGCCAGAGAAGTAGTCTGCATTGGATGGTCTTACCGTCGCCTTTCAGGAGTGGATATAGCGTACAGAAGTGGGCGCAGCGATAGCGAGGTGGCTGTTCCATGTTAGGCGGCGATCTATTTCGACCCCCAGGTATATGACTGAGTTTCTCCAAGTTAGCTCTCGGCCGTCAATTGTGAGCTGGCGATCCGGGCGTTTGATTTTAGGGGTGAAATAGATCGCTTGGCACTTCGCAGGGTTGATTTTAATTTTCCAGCGGTTGCACCAGTGGGTTATTTTGTCGAGATGTTGCCGGAGGTGGCGGTGTATGAGGAGGAGGCTGCGACTGCTTCTGTGTATGGCGGTGTCGTCCGCATAGAGAGCAATCTCTCCGTCAATCTGTCTAGGGATGTCATTCGTCCCATCGAGCGCCACCTATCCGCAGTCCCTGTTAATTATACTCCTGTTCGCTCTTTAGAGATTACCACAGGAGGTCGGCAGGTAAGCAGGAGATCCCGGGTTCGAATCTCGGTCCGCTCCGCATTTTCGTTAGTCGCCGCTGATTCCGCTTAATGTCCCGCTGCAGCTGATAGCAGAGATCCCCATTCAATTTACATATTGAATCTTTACCACCTGAGGATGCATCTTTTAGTGGAGCGAAACCGGTCATAACTTGTAATAAAAATTATTCTACAGCCAGTGTGGATTATTTCCTTCAAGATGTGGAAGTTTAGCTGCGATTGCCGCAATTCAAAATCACATGCTCAAAATTATGAGAAAATCAACGCTAGTAAAACAAAGGTAATGAAATGTAATGGAATTACATTAGACGGAAGTAGATTACGAAATGAGGAACTAACAGTAATGGATACGTTTTGATATTTGGGCAGCCAAATAGATGACGATGGCTGAAAAAGAGGGGATATAAAATTCAGATTGGCAACAGCAAGAAAAGCGAAGTTTTTGATCGACTAATTATCAGTCATGACTGCAGATCATTCTGATCTTGATCAAATGAAGAAAATTAATTACATTTTTTTTAGGGTGAATACTTCAGCTATGTCCAAAAGTATTGCTTTATTTACAGTCGATTTCGCCACTACAGTGCACTATCTCCGGGTCCCTCTATGATAAACTGAGTAACATGCTGATGACCGGGTAAGCGTCATAATACACTTCAATAGAGGGCACAATCAAATCTAGCTCCACGATGTTGAATTCCTTCCTTCCTGTTTTTGGTACTGACAGAATCAGCACATCAACTAAATGCCATAAACAGGAAGGAAGGAATTCATCACCACCGTACATCGATCTGACTATTATGGTGGCTACCAGGGTACCCCCATGATTTCCAGATTTATCATACAGATGTCTGAAGATGGAGCATTGTAACACCGAAAACAGTGCATAAAACAAGACCTCTAAACGCAACTGAAGGATGCATCCATGCTACAATAAACTATGAATCTTTTCCTTTATTTGATCAGTAAGAGAATGGTCTGTAATTATGAATGTCAAAACATACATTGATCAAGTACGTTGCGTTCGCTGTAGGAAAAAAAAAATCGTTGATGCCTCGCAATGAATTTCGAACACTGTGATCCGTTTTCAGGCACTACTTGGAATTACTATTTGTAGGTTGACACTTGACCGCTTCCTTGCCTGTAGCGAAAAGATTACTAAACTATTTTACGTACTGGGTTAATTTTGAAGGTATACCATGTACAGGGCTATTACAAATGATTGAAGCGATTTCATAAATTCACTGTAGCTCCATTCATTGACATATGGTCACGACACACTACAGATAAGTAGAAAAACTCATAAAGTTTTATTCGGCTGAAGCCGCACTTCAGGTTTCTGCCGCCAGAGCGCTCGAGAGCGCAGTGAGACAAAATGGCGACAGGAGCCGAGAGAGCGTATGTCGTGCAGTCAGTCATAACAGTGCAACGACACTTCAGGACGAAGTTCAACAAAGATCCACCAACTGCTAACTCCATTCGGCGATGGTATGCGCAGTTTAAAGCTTCTGGATGCCTCTGTAAGGGGAAATCAACGGGTCGGCCTGCAGTGAGCGAAGAAACGGTTGAACGCGTGCGGGCAAGTATCACGCGTAGCCTGCGGAAGTCGATGAATAAAGCAAGCAGGGAGCTAAACGTACCACAGCCGACGGTCAACAGGATGGTGCTCCACCGTACTTCCATCATGATGTTCGGCATTTCTTAAACAGGAGATTGGAAAACCGATGGATCGGTCGTGGTGGAGATCATGATCAGCAATTCATGTCATGGCCTCCACGCTCTCCCGACTTAACCCCATGCGATTTCTTTCTGTGGGGTTATGTGAAAGATTCAGTGTTTAAACCTCCTCTGCCAAGAAACGTGCCAGAACTGCGAGCTCGCATCAACGATGCTTTCGAACTCATTGATGGGGACATGCTGCGCCAAGTGTGGGAGGAACTTGATTATCGGCTTGATGTCTGCCGAATCACTATAGGGGCACATATCGAACATTTGTGAATGCCTAAAAAAACTTTTTGAGTTTTTGTATGTGTGTGCAAAGCATTGTGAAAATATCTCAAATAATAAAGTTATTGCAGAGCTGTGAAATCGCTTCAATCATTTGTAATAACCCTGTAATGTGTAAGGTAATGTACGAGTAATAATTGCGTTATCGCAGACTTATCATCCGTTGCCTCATATACTTTGAAAAAAATGCGATATCCGTAATGTGGACATACTGGAATATTCCCGCTTGGGACCCTATAGTTTCAAGAAGTTCCGATAGATGGCGGCACTATACGTAGCCCTCAAAATGGCGTCTGTAACGGAGGTGCGTTTCAAGCAGAGAGCTGTCATTGGGTTTCTTCTGGCGGAAAACCAGAGCATCGAAGATATTCACAGAAGCAGAATGGCTACGGAGACCTGGCAGTGAACAAAAGCACCGTTAGTCGTAGAGCGAGGCGTCTCTCATTATCGCAACAGGGTCGCGCAAACCTATCCGATTTCCCGCGTGCCGGTCGGCCGGACACAGCTGTGACTTCTGCAGTGTTGGAACGTGAGAACACACTCATTCGAGGTGATCGACGGATCACAATGAAATATTTCGCTTCTAAACTGGATGTCTCTGCTGGCAGTACTGACGCACTCGTCCACCAGTTGGGGTATTAAAAACGTGTGTGCCCGCTGGGTTCACCGTTGCCTCTCAGAAGACCATAGGGAGCGACGAAGGACCGTACGTGCGAAACTGCTTACGCGTTACGAGGCTGATGTGACAAATTTTTGTCGGTCATCGTCACAGGCGACGAAACAGGTTGATCACCTCGAATCGGAAACAAAACGCCAATCCATGGAGTGGCGCCACACTACCTCTCCTCCCAAGAAAAAGTTCAAAGCCGCACCCTCAGCCGGCCGCGTGGCCGAGCGGTTGTATGCGCTTCAGTCCGGAACCACGCGGCTGCTACGGTCGCAGGTTCGAATCCTGCCTCGGGCATGGATGTGTGTGGTGTCTTTAGGTTAGGTTTACGTAGTTCTAAGTCTAGGAGACTGATGACCTCCGATGATAAGTCCCATAGTGCTCAGAGCCATTTTAACCATTTGAGCTGCACCCCCAGCCGGTAGAGTCATGGCAACAGTCTTCTGGAACTCTGAAGAGGTTACTCTTTTCGATGTCCTCCCTCATGGTGCAACGATTAACTCTGAAGTGTATTGTGCTGCCCTCAGGGAATTGAAGAAATGTCTTCAGTGTGTTCGTCGCCTCAAAAATGCAAGCTAACTTCTCCTTCTCCATGACAACGCAAGGCCTCAACCAAGTCAGCACACCCCAAGGCCTCAACCAAGTCAGCACACCCAAGAACAACTCACAAAACTTCATTGGACACTTCTGGATTGTAGAAATGTCCTCGGCGTGTTCGTCGCCTCAAAAATGCAAACGAACTTCTCCTTCTCTATGACAACGCAAGGCCTCACTCAAGTCTGCACACCGAAGAGGAAAGGGACCGATGACAGTAGCAGTCTGGTCCCTTTAATCCCACAAACCAACCAAATACCAAAGAGGAACTCGTAAAACTTTATTGGATTGTTCTTCCTATTCCAACCAACAACCCAGATCTCTCACCTTCTTACTTCCATCTGTTTGGCCCAGTGAAGGATGCACTCCGCGGAAAGCAGTACGTGGATGATGGAGAGATTGTTGATGCAGCATGGCGTTTGCCCTGACGTCGACGAGTAGAGCGTTACTATGTGTATATACAGGCTCTCCCAGTAAAGTGGCGTAACGCCGTCGCATTGAACGGAGTTTATGCTGAAAAATAGGGTTACGTAGCCAAAAGATCGGTGAATAATATAGTTTGAGTCCTGAATAAAACCAACCTACTTTCAGAAACAAAATATGTCGCATTACTTATTGAATGCCCCTCGTATGCTGTTATGAACTTTAGCTGTCAGAAATCACCTACTAAAGTTTGTTCCCTTACTTAATCCTGATTCTGTATATAGTTCGTCTTATTTTTGCTGCCTAGAGAGCGGTGTATTAGCGGTGGAATGACAGCAGCATGCGCTTTTACTGTGGTTGTGGACTTCAGTCCGAAGACTAGTTTGATGTAGCGCTCTACGCTAGTCTATTCTGTGTAAACCTCTTCATCTCACCATAACTACGGCAACCTGCCTACCGTAGTAGTCAAGCCATGGTCTCCCCCTACAGTTTTTACTCCCCCCCTCCCTCCCTCCATTTCCTGATCCCTTCTTTTAGGCAAGGAGCGATATCAATTTCTTTTTTCCTCAATTCCATCAATAGAAATAATCAAGCTAGGAATATACAATAGTCTCTTGCTCATTGTTCCCTTAGGAATCGCAGAGGCAAAATCAGATTAATTACAGCACGGACATGGGCAATTAGAGTGTCATTTTTCTCGCAATCCATACGCGAAGAGAGAGGGACAAACTAAATTGTGGTACAATGGGAAGTATGCACTGAACTATGGCATATAGTACTATAGTCATGTGTGTGCTAGTTGCTACTGTAGAACTACCTTAAGGGGTGTTTACACCAAAGGTGATGCACAGTAAACACTAGCAAAGATCTTATCACAATTAGTGCAGATAAACCTGCTGAATTGGCAGCTGTTAACTAGCAAAGTTATACATCCATAAGAAGTTAATCATTCTGTACATCTATCTAGTCGTAATGTGTACACTTTCTTCAGTTAATTAACTGAAGTCCTTGACTTCCCCCAGAACTAACATAGTAATACGTGGAGACATGAACCTTAAAGCAGGTGTTGAGGGTCAACACTATTGGTGTCGCACAAATGGTGAAATGCTATGAATGCATTATAAAGTTACAGATATTGATAGGAAAAGTTGTGAAGTACTTACAAGAAATCTTGGCCTATCTGATCATTACTGCCACATAATAAAGCTAGAGACAGGCTAGAAAAAAAAATAAAACTGCAGGCCTATGAATGGATCTTCTCAGACATTGACAGATCAAACGTGGGATGTAGATGCCAAGTTCTCTTCATTCTGCACATCGTTTAAATTAATTTTCGGGGTAAATTTTCGAAAAATAGTAACTTAAGCAGCAGCAGCTAAGTAACTGTGGGTATTAGAAAGTCCTCCCACTTACTTAAATTTCTCAGTGTTTTGAAAAATCAGAACACCAACTCACAGTTCCTTGATTACTAACGTAAGTACAAAAAGGTTTACAGAAGGATATTGATTACTGCAAAAAGAAATCATTCAATGACAATAATACACTCCTGGAAATGGAAAAAAGAACACATTGACACCGGTGTGTCAGACCCACCATACTTGCTCCGGACACTGCGAGAGGGCTGTACAAGCAATGATCACACGCACGGCACAGCGGACACACCAGGAACCGCGGTGTTGGCCGTCGAATGGCGCTAGCTGCGCAGCATTTGTGCACCGCCGCCGTCAGTGTCAGCCAGTTTGCCGTGGCATACGGAGCTCCATCGCAGTCTTTAACACTGGTAGCATGCCGCGACAGCGTGGACGTGAACCGTATGTGCAGTTGACGGACTTTGAGCGAGGGCGTATAGTGGGCATGCGGGAGGCCGGGTGGACGTACCGCCGAATTGCTCAACACGTGGGGCGTGAGGTCTCCACAGTACATCGATGTTGTCGCCAGTGGTCGGCGGAAGGTGCACGTGCCCGTCGACCTGGGACCGGACCGCAGCGACGCACGGATGCACGCCAAGACCGTAGGATCCTACGCAGTGCCGTAGGGGACCGCACCGCCACTTCCCAGCAAATTAGGGACACTGTTGCTCCTGGGGTATCGGGGTATCGGCGAGGACCATTCGCAACCGTCTCCATGAAGCTGGGCTACGGTCCCGCACACCGTTAGGCCGTCTTCCGCTCACGCCCCAACATCGTGCAGCCCGCCTCCAGTGATGTCGCGACAGGCGTGAATGGAGGGACGAATGGAGACGTGTCGTCTTCAGCGATGAGAGTCGCTTCTGCCTTGGTGCCAATGATGGTCGTATGCGTGTTTGGCGCCGTGCAGGTGAGCGCCACAATCAGGACTGCATACGACCGAGGCACACAGGGCCAACACCCGGCATCATGGTGTGGGGAGCGATCTCCTACACTGGCCGTACACCACTGGTGATCGTCGAGGGGACACTGAATAGTGCACGGTACATCCAAACCGTCATCGAACCCATCGTTCTACCATTCCTAGACCGGCAAGGGAACTTGCTGTTCCAACAGGACAATGACGTCCGCATGTATCCCGTGCCACCCAACGTGCTCTAGAAGGTGTAAGTCAACTACCCTGGCCAGCAAGATCTCCGGATCTGTCCCCCATTGAGCATGTTTGGGACTGGATGAAGCGTCGTCTCACGCGGTCTGCACGTCCAGCACGAACGCTGGTCCAACTGAGGCGCCAGGTGGAAATGGCATGGCAAGCCGTTCCACAGGACTACATCCAGCATCTCTACGATCGTCTCCATGGGAGAATAGCAGCCTGCATTGCTGCGAAAGGTGGATATACACTGTACTAGTGCCGACATTGTGCATGCTCTGTTGCCTGTGTCTATGTGCCTGTGGTTCTGTCAGTGTGATCATGTGATGTATCTGACCCCAGGAATGTGTCAATAAAGTTTCCCCTTCCTGGGACAATGAATTCACGGTGTTCTTATTTCAATTTCCAGGAGTGTATATAATGCAGAAAATAAAAGCAAAGTAGTTTTGGATGTCATAGAATATGGAAGTTGGAAAAAAAGAGAAAAGTATAATAATATACACATCAAAAATGGAGTAGATCAACACAATCTTCAGGAATAGCAAATTTTGTAAGCGATTATTCCCTTGGTGTTGCAGAGTAGTTGCGACAAAATATTCCTAAAACACTTGTAACACTCACAATGAGTTACACGACAATAAGAAGTCAGTTGTTTCTCCCAATGAAGCTTGAAGTCAGGAAGACAATACAGTTGTTAAAAAGGAAGTCGGCAGGCATAGATGATGTGCTAATGTCTGTTCCCAAGGTGTGTATTGGCAACATACAAACGCCATCAATAAACGTAATGAGGGGCCCTACAATTCAGCTATTTTTCCAAGGTCCATAAAGCACACATGATGTGTTCCTTTACTAAAGAAAGCTAATGTGGTGAATAAAGAAAACTGCAGGCCAGTTACCGAGCGGGGTAGCGCAGTAGTCAGCACATTGGACTCCTCGCATCAAGGAGGACGACGGTTCAAACCCGCCTCCGGCCATCCTGATTTCAGTTTTCCGTGATTTCCTTAAAGAAAATGCCAAGATGGTTCTTCGAAAGGGCACGGCAGCTTTCTCTCACTGTCCTTCCGTAATCCTAGCTTGTGCTCCGTCTCTAATGACCTAGTTGTTGACGGGACGTTAAAAACTCTCCTCCTACTCCTCCTCAGCAGGCCTGTTTCACAACTGCATTCGTTCTCAAAAATAATTGACTCAGTCATGAAAGAATAATGAATTACATGAACAGATACAACCTCTTTTAGCGAAGCACAGTGTGGTTTTCGAAGTGAGAGAAGTACAATCTCGGCCATTACAGAGTTCACGAAAGTGATATTGGAAACTCTTGACGAGGGTGACTGTGTTGCAGATGTATTCTTATTTTTGTTCATAAGTTTCTGACCCTACTAAATAAGCCAGAAGCTTGTTTAGGTATAGCACACAAGTGGCTCCAATCTCACAGGATGCAAAATGCAGTGATAGTTCACATGTCAGCTGATAATAAATGTCAAGTAAAACAGTTATCAGACAACCGTAATGTATTGGATCCAGTTGTGCTCTTAATACACAGGGTGGTCAGAAACAGTCTGAAAAGCTTGTAATTGTGTTGCAAGGTAGGTTGTGCAGAGGATTAGTTATTTAGAAAAAGCTTCGAGGCGTTGAGCGGTTTCCGAGTTAATAAACATTAAACTTTAGCGTATCAGGCCACTGCGCGCGCAGATACAAGTGGCTCGCCAGAGACGGTTTCGCCAAACGTGTGCTTCGCTTGCTTTTCTAAAACCGGAGAGCGATACAACAGTTCGTTCAGATGGTTCAAATGGCTCTGAACACTATGGGGCTTAACATCTGAGGTCATCAGTCCCCTAGAACTTAGAACTACTTAAACCTAACTAACCTAAGGACATCACACACATCCATGCCCGAGGCAGGATTCGAACCTGCGACCGTAGCGGTCGCGCGGTTCCAGACTGAAGCGCCTAGAACCGGTCGGCCACACCGGCCGGCTACTACAGTTTGTCATTTTGTTATGGGATGGTAGTAACGATCGAACCAGAGCCAAAGGCTGAGCAGTCTCGTACGCTATCAACTGACACTAACTGTATCTGGAGCGCCGCTTGACTTTGCGCGCGCAATGGCCCGATCGACTACGTTCAATCCTAATTAATTCAGAAACAGTTTTGTAGCAGTTATTTTTTAGCAATTATTTCCCAGCGGAACCTACGCTGCAACAAGCTAACAAGCTTTTCAAACTGTTTCTGACCACCCTTTATGTCAATGACTTTCCAAACAAGATAGCATTTGGAGAAAAAGTTCTCTGCTGAAGACAGCAACGCCATTGTCACTGGGAAAACGCCAGAATCCGTATTAGCGACTGCAAATGTAACTCTCAAGGCTGTTTACAATGGTTACTATGCAATAACATTATCACTTCATATACTTATTTATTTCTTTGCCGAAGATCCAAACAAAATCATGCTTCAAATCTGTTCTACAGTAACAGGTTACTAATTGGTATCGATAAGGTACTCATAATTCAAGTTCACTGTGAGTTAGCCACTGTTCATTTGCTAGGAAAACATCACAATTTAGTTCTTCCAACCAGTATTCCATTTCTGTAAGTTTATTTTTAAGTGACTGTACATTTATATGCAAGACACCTTGATGTTTGGTCTCAGCCTGTTAGTCAGTTTGGACATACACATAATTCTGGTCTACTTTCACCTGGCTGCGCTAGGTAAAATGCACCGGATGACTCCCATAAAAAACCCTGAGCTTCCGTCCTAGCGCATGTGAGACGAAGTGTTGTTCTGCTGGCAATGTTGATGATGGAAGTGGTGTTGTCTCTGCTTTACTGTGGAATTGCCAGTTTAAAATGATTTCGCTTTTGGGTTTTTGACGTCCATTGTTGAGATTATCATTTAGATTAGAATAGAACTGACAGTTTAAAATTATTTCGCTTTGGAATGTTTGATGACCATTGTTATTATCTTGACGGTAAATTATGACAGCCAAAACAGTTTCAGGATAAAGATATATTAAAATTCTTGACCACGGTTTCGGTATATCTAAATACAACTTTATCAGAAGTAAGATACACCTGTTTTCAGGAAAATCCTGATGAAGGTATATTTCGATATACCGAAACTGTGGTCAAGAATTTTAATAAATCTTTATCCTGCGACTGTTTTGGCTGTCATCATTTACCGTGAAGAATTTCAACAGTTGCTGTTTCAGCCATGTTTAAAATCTTGAAATTATTATCATTTAGATTTTTAACGAGCTGCTTTTCTTCCCCTGGGCTATTAAGGTGTAGCCCGTATAAAGTGTAGAATGTGCGGCCGTTGTTGCTAACACCCAAGATTCTTACATTTTTTTAAATCTTTACTTAACAATGACGTTTGCTTTTTGGCGGCAGTAAGTGCCTTGTCTACTCAGGACCACGTCGGCGTCGGATATTCAGCACTAAAACATTAGTGTATGTCGGCAGTCCTAAAGTTTTTTATTTCCGGTTTGCTTTATAAGTTTCTTTTTTGTTTACATCATTTGTCCCTCCGTACAGCACTACATTGTCTTCTGAGGACAAACTTATTGCGTCTGTGGACTGCAAGTCTTCAGACTTCGGATAGAGAAGAGCCAGGCTTTATGAGGACACTCGCTCGCATTTACCGTGGATTGTTCGTTAAGAAGAGGAGCAAATTCATGACCGTGGACGTCAGCTGTAACAACTATTTTGTTCCTCTTCTCAAGACTCTTGCCGCTTTTAGATCGTGTGCTTGTATATTTATTGTCCAAACACACACATTTTCTGTAATAGTACATTCATTCTTTTTTGTGATTTTCAGCTAAGTGTAGCACTTATAATTTGATTAAAAGTAAGATAATGCCACGCTGCTGAGATTTAAAAGCTTCAGCCTCCATTGCTAATGATGGCCTGGAGTCGATCTCGAGGCCGCGGATTACATGTACCTGGTACGCCAACGTCCAGGTGTTTTTCTGTGGTCATTACCGCTGTGGTTCTCCCCTTGCTACCTGCAACGGCCGTTCTCTGAAGCACGGGTATCTACGATCCGTTCACTTTGAGACTTTCTTCTTTCTTGTTGAAGCTATTGTCGTGTTTGTATATTTCTATAGTTGCCCTGAACAAGCCGGTGTCATAGCTCTCATCTACAGCAAGAACTTCATGCCGGCGAATTTCACTATATGGTCTGTCTCTCACAGCACGTGCTCCGCCACGGCCGATTTCTCCACCTGCCGCTACCTGCAATGTCGCTTATGTTTGGTGGTCCTGGTGTTGAGTGCTCGTCCAGGCATTCCACCATAGACTTTTCCATATGTACGTGGCATGCGGTATATTCATGACATTGCAAGTGGGTCCCTTCTCTCCTTTGTCGGCTTATGAATAGTCTTTAAGCCGTGTTTGCGCGATATAGGGTCGACTCTGTCAGTCACTCTGGGAATGCATGACAGAAAGGCTGCGCCCGACATTTCCTTTCCCGATAACCCACTTCGCCGGCGTTTTACTCTGTGACACTTCTTACGTATCTGGTGGAGTACCGATTGCTCTTCAAAACGCTTGTCAGGTTATGCATCTCGCGTGTGAGGTTCTGGGTCTCACACATTCGTCTCGCTCGCGTTACGAGAGTATTAATCATGCCAATTTTTTGGCTCGTTTGGCGATTTTAGAGCTTTTGCAGGTACTGATCCGTGGGTGTCGATTTTTGATACACGCTTTGTGTCAGGTTTTCATAATCTCTCGTGACCAGCACGTTTAGAAGGGTAGCTATTTTTTTTTTTTTTTTTTACCTCCATGCTGAATTTTATGTTGGCATAGAGGCTGTTCAGGTATTTTAGGAAGTAACCGAGCTGTTCCTCACAAAATGAAAGTATCGTCGACATTCTGTACCACATCTCAGGTTTACAGGGTGTCAAGTCCAGCACTTGTGCTTAGCTTTGTTACATGAGGAAGTTGGCCACCACTGCACTATGTGGGCCATCCGTGGCGGCGCCTTCTAGCCGTTGCTAAAAGTTGCCATTCCACCTGAAACAGCTCGTGGAGAGACGTGGGCGAAAGAGCTTGGTGATGTCTTGTTTTTCTTCGTGATCGAATTCATGTAACAAGCAGATATTTGGCAACAACGGATGAAGAATTTTTGGTCATCTTCTCTCTACTAAGTAGCAGCAGGCATCGAAACGAACTATCATCCCGTGAACTATACCTATGCAGGATATCGTTGCTAATACAGAAGCGGCTATTCGGACCTTTCCTTGTGAAAGACCTGATGAAATACGCACTGAAACAGCCAGGATACTGCGCCGAGCGAAACCACCAGGTTTCAACCTGAAGAAAGAAGTAGTAAAAGCTATAAAGAGCCTTAACGCCGACGAGAGTATACTGGTACTGCCCGCCGATAAGGGAAATGTCACCGACGCAATGAAGACTGAAGATTATGAGCACAAAATCCGGGACCTATTAAATCCGACGACGTACCGAAAACTAGCACAGATCCGACGCAGCGGATCACGCGGAATACGAATCGGCGAATCCAGGCGTCTTCTCTCTTGGTGGACATACAGAGGAACCTACGCTACATAGAAACCCTACCATCTTGGCTATATGAATGACCAAAGATCCATTAAGACCAATTGTTATCACTCTTGGCTCACCGATGTATAAACTGGTGAAATACTTGGCCTCTCTGCTCCGGGCTCTCTACTCCAGCCGCACGTGGGAAAGGTTGACACATACATACTGTAAAGGACTCAGGACATTTCACTGAGAAGGTGGAGAAACTGAAAGTGGAACCAAAAGACATCCTCATCACATTTGACATTGTTTCCTTGTTTACCAAAGTACCACTCAGCGATTCTTTGGAGTATATCGGTTTCATTTTCCTGCAAGACATCACCAAGGTCTTTTATGAATGTCTCACCAAGAGCTATTTCATGTGGAATAGCAACTTCTACAAACAGCTGGAAGGCGTCGCCATGGCTGCTCCACTTAGTCCAATGGTGGCCAACTTCTTCATAGAAGATTTCGAAGCCCAGACGCTGGACTAGGCACCTTGTAAACCTAAGGTGTGGTACAAATACGTCGACGATATCTTAATCGTGTGGAACCATGGTAAGGTACAGCTCGGCGATTTCCTAGGACACATGAACAGTCTCTATGCCAACATAAAATTTACCATGGAGGTAGAGAATGACCAACAGCTACCGTTATGTGCTGGTCACGAGCTATGGTGAAGACCTGGGACACAGTGCGTATCGAAAACCGACACACACGGACCGATTCGTGCACAAACTATCAAATCATCACCCGAACCCAAAAGTGGTACGATTAACACGCTCGTAACGCGAGCAAGACGAATATGTGAGCCGTAGCACCTCAGACGAGAGATGCAATACTGAAAAGCTTTCTGAGGAGCAACGGGTACTCCACCAGTTACGTAAGAAGTGTCACAGAACTAAACACTCCGAGTGACACTTTGCAAAGAGAAATGTCGGGTACGGCGTTTCTGAAATACATTCGTAGAGCGACGGACAGAATCGGCCGTATATTGCGCAAATACGGCATAACGACTATTTATAAACCGACGAAGAAGATCAAATAGTGTCTCAGATCGGCAAAGGAGAAAAGTGACTCACCTGAAACGTCGATAAGATACAGAATACCATGCTCTTGTGAAAAGTCTATATTGGAGTGAGTGGGCCCTCTATGAACACAAGCAGCACCGAACATATGGTAAGCGGCTTTGCAGGTTGTGGCAGGTAGAAAAACCGACTGGGGCGGAGCACGTGGTGTGTGAGACTGACCGCATAGCGAAATTCGCCGACATGCTATACAGAAGAGCTATTACACCTGCTTGTTCAGAGTAGCTACAGAAATACACATACGTGACAATAGCTACAACAAGAAAGAAGAAAGCCTCCAAATGAAAGGACCCTGGATTCCCGTGCTGCAAAGAACGACCGTTGCTAGTAGCAAGAGGAGAACAGCAACAGCGGCGATGGCCACAGAAAAGCCCTTGGGCGTTGGCGTGCCAAATACAGAAAATCCGCGGTCGCGACCTCGACTCCAGTCCACCACCGGCAGTAGAGGCTGAACATTTGACAGTGCCAGCCACTCGTGCTGGTGAAGCGACAGAAAATTTAACAAACGTGTGCCGTGGAACCCGATACAGAAGCCAACAGACTTTTTTTAATGCTTCTTGCACTTATTACTACATAAAACACAATTTAAATTACACATTACCGTTTTCAGTATTTCACTAGTAGTTCGGTACATACCGGTAATAATGGAACAAGAGAAGGTATGTGCCTCTATATACCAATAAAAAAAAACCATTTCTCCACGATGCAATAAAATTACATAATAAACTGCCGAAGAAATGACAAAGATTACTAAAACACGTGTATTTAAAAAGGCAGCTAAAAATACTTAATAAGTAATACATATTACACTAGCCGGCCGGAGTGGCCGAGCGGTTCTAGGCGCTTCAGTCTGGAACCGCGCGACCGCTACGATCGCAGGTTGGAATCCAGCCTCGGGCAAGGATGTGTGTGATGTCCTTAGGTTAGTTAGGTTTAAGTGGTTCTAAAGCTCTAGGGGACTGATGACCTCAGATGTTAAGTTCCATAGCCATCATGAAGGTTTGCTGAGTTAGTTTTTCAGTTTGACTGAAAGCAGAGGATGAAGACATGCATGGGGCGTATTTGCATTTTTAAGGGCCTGCAGTTTTCCAACTGATTGACGAGAATATGAGGCGCATATTAGCATGTTTGTGGTCTATATCACCAGCGCTTGTCCATAGTCTGTACAGTGATTACGTAGGTTCTGTATTGTATGTTGTCTGTTGAAAACTCCACATGATCGAAAGAACATTGCACAGTACAGGCCAACCGAATGAAGCGATGCAGTTATGACATTGACCTCATAATCGGGAGTTTGTCCGTCTATCCAGATTTAAGTATTCCGTGTTTCCTTGAATCATTTCAGGCAATTGACGGGCTGGGTGCTTCAGCAAGGCTACGACTGACCGCCTGTCATATCCTCGTAAAAACGTATCTATATTTTCCACGTTTAGGTATATCTTGAGCTATGTTTTTTCACTGTATTATGATGACAAATCATGTATCATTGAGAAATGATCCCCGGAGAAATAAATAAACAACAGAATGAATCCTTTATATTACAATACCGTGGTGTAGTCCTTACACCACTGTAATGATAACTGCCTTGCAACCTGAGGAACAGTGTTCTCCTGGCATCTGAAAAATGTTATTTAATTACTTAAAAAACACACGTTTACCACAAATAACACTCCACTTTCAAGTAACATATTACGTCTATGTTTTTTATTACGTGGCTTCATACATTATCTTCAAATATCTTTTCTGTAATAATAAGAAGTCAGTAAGAAAAATAGCCTTTTCCGACACTTTAGCGGTCTTTGGGCATAATTTTTCTACCATACAGTGCACATGTCTCAACAACTTATGTCAAAACGTACACGATTATTTCCCAGAACACAGTACTACAACGTTATTCTAAATGATTGACCCATTTTCAAAACTTCGTATTTATTCAAGTACAAATCCAAAATGAACAAGCTTTATACCAATGAAAAAAGGAAGTTTCAAAGGTTTTTTTCGTAATGTTTGATATCAATTTAAAACTTTCTTGAATCCGTACATCATCCTTGACACACGCGGTCGGCCTGTGCTTTTTCCTTTGCACACACTCCCAGTCTGTTTAAATTGCTTGAACCAACGGCTAATGCTTTTGCGAGTTGGTGGTTGAATACCGAATTTTGTACGAAATGCCCGCTACAGTGCAATTTGCGACTCACTTTTCGCGAACTCAAGAATGCCGACAACCTTGTGCTTCACATTCGCCATCTCACTTAGCTGACAGTGAAACGGAATGATGGCCCTATTGCCGAGCGCACTCTACCGACCGCTTCTCAAAACCACCACCCCCGCCAAAAGCTTTGAAACTATCTCTTTTTATTGCTATAAAGTTAGTTGATTTTGGATATGTACTTGAACAGATACAAATTTTTGAAAATGGGTCCATCATTTAGGACAATCCTGTATATCGGTAGTAGGCCGGCTACACGGCATTACCACTTTCACGACTCTTAACTTGTGTGAAGACGGCTGTGTCTCTCTCCACTAAGACTGTCCTGCCTGTGGATCAGTGTCTGTTGCGGGAACGTATTGTCTTAGGCTGAATAGGAATATCAATTCCTGCACGTAAGTTCGCAACCCCCATAACTCATCCAGAGTTCGAAGGCGACATTTTTTTCTCGAATATTCTCCTCAAATGAGTTTGTGCTATAGTCCTATTCATGAACGATGGCCGTTCACGCAGGTCTAGGCAGGGACGGGATTCCCACCGTTGCCGGTTCCAAGTGAAGCTGCCGTAAGCGCCTACAACGTGCTTCGCCGTGAAGAAGGCGTGTGTGGTGCAAGTTACGCCTCTCGCTTGCTTATGTATAATTGGTCGCTAACTACTACAATCAGCGATGGCAACTCGCAACAAATGAAGTAAAAATTCAGTAAATAAATCATTACGATCACGTTTAATGTGCCCAACATTCACAACAGAGCGCTAAAATCGCTACTGAACGCTCATACGTTGTCGGAGAATGCGGGAACAGTGTCGCCAACTTTCCAAATCAAAATAAGCTAAATGCGTCTACAAAGACAAGCCAGAAAAAAGCTGATCAGTTTTATTTTTGCAGTGATTATACTATATAACAAACTAGCATGAATTTGTGTTCATTTTATTAATTTGGAATCTGCTGGACACTACAGTAAAACAGATGATTGACTGAGAATGTATAAACATTATATTAATATTTAAAACCTCGATATTTTGATGCAAAGATTCAAATGAACATCTTCGTGTCAGTTTGTCTTTTTCTCGCAGTAAAAATATAAATCTCCCCCCATGAACCATGGACCTTGCCGTTGGTGGGGAGGCTTGCGTGCCTCAGCGATACAGATGGCCGTACCGTAGGTACAACCACAACGGAGGGGTATCTGTTTAGAGGCCAGACAAACGTGTGGTTCCTGAAGAGGGGCAGCAGCCTTTTCAGTAGTTGCAGGGGCAACAGTCTGGATGATTGACTGATCTGGCCTTGTAACAATAACCAAAACGTCTTTGCTGTGCTGGTACTGCGAACGGCTGAAAACAAGGGGAAACTACGGCCGTAATTTTTCCCGAGGGCTTGCAGCTTTACTGTATGATTAAATGATGATGGCGTCCTCTTGGGTAAAATATTCCGGAGGTAAAATAGTCCCCCATTCGGATCTCCGGGCGGGGACTACTCAAGAGGATGTCGTTATCAGGAGAAAGAAAACTGGCGCTCTACGGATCGGAGCGTGGAATGTCAGATCCCTTAATCGGGCAGGTAGGTTAGAAAATTTAAAAAGGGAAATGGATAGTTAAAGTTAGATATAGTGGGAATTAGTGAAGTTCGGTGGCAGGAGGAACAAACTTTTGGTCAGGTGAATACAGGGTTATAAACACAAAATCAAATAGGGGTAATGCAGGAGTAGATTTAATAATGAATAGGAAAATAGGAATGCTGGTAAGCTACTACAAACAGCACAGCGAACGCATTGTTGTGGCCAAGATAGATACGAAGCCCTCACCTACTACAGCAGTACAAGTTTATATGCCAACTAGCTCTGCAGATGACGAAGAAATTGAAGAAATATATGATGAAATAAAAGATATTATTCAGATAGTGAAGGGAGACGAAAATTTAATAGTCATGGGTGACTGGAATTCGAGTGTAGGAAAAGGGAGAGAAGGAAACGTAGTAGGTGAATATGGATTGGGGCTAAGAAATGAAAGAGGAAGCCGCCTGGTAGAATTTTGCACAGAGCACAACATAATCATAGCTAACACTTGGTTTAAGAATCATGAAAGAAGGTTGTATACATGGAAGAACCCTGGAGATACTAAAAGGTATCAGATTGATTATATAATGGTAAGACAGAGATTTAGGAACCAGGTTTTAAATTGTAAGACATTTCCAGGGACAGATGTGGACTCTGACCACAATCTATTGGTTATGACCTGTAGATTAAAACTGAAGAAACTGCAAAAAGGTGGGAATTTAAGGAGATGGGACCTGGATAAACTGAAAGAACCAGAGGTTGTACAGAGTTTCAGGGAGAGCATAAGGGAACAATTGACAGGAATGGGGGAAAGAAATACAGTAGAAGAAGAATGGGTAGCTTTGAGGGATGAAGTAGTGAAGGCAGCAGAGGATCAAGTAGGTAAAAAGACGAGGGCTAGTAGAAATCCTTGGGTAACAGAAGAAATATTGAATTTAATTGATGAAAGGAGAAAATATAAAAATGCAGTAATTGAAGCAGGCAAAAAGGAATACAAACGTCTCAAAAATGAGATCGACAGGAAGTGCAAAATGGTTAAGCAGGGATGGCTAGAGGACAAATGTAAGGATAAGGATGTAGAGGCTTATCTCACTAGGGGTAAGATAGATACTGCCTACAGGAAAATTAGAGACACCTTTGGAGAAAAGAGAACCACTTGTATGAACATCAAGAGCTCAGATGGAAACCCAGTTCTAAGCAAAGAAGGGAAAGCAGAAAGGCGGAAGGAGTATATAGAGGGTCTATACAAGGGCGATGTACTTGAGGACAATATTATGGAAATGGGAGAGGATGTAGATGTAGATGAAGATGAAATGGGAGATATGATACTGCGTGAAGAGTTTGACAGAGCACTGAAAGACCTGAGTCGGAACAAGGCCCCCGGAGTAGACAACATTCCATTGGAAATACTGACGGCCTTGGGAGAGCCAGTCCTGTCAAAACTCTACCATCTGGTGAGCAAGATGTATGAAACAGGCGAAATACCCTCAGACTTCAAAAAGAATATAATAATTCCAATCCCAAAGAAAGCAGGTGCTGACAGATGTGAAAATTACCGAACAATCAGTTTAATAAGCCACAGCTGCAAAATACTAACACGAATTCTTTACAGACGAATGGAAAAACTAGTAGAAGCCGACCTCGGGGAGGATCAGTTTGGATTCCGTAGAAACACTGGAACACGTGAGGCAATACTGACCTTACGACTTATCTTAGAAGAAAGATTAAGGAAAGGCAAACCTATGTTTCTAGCATTTGTAGACTTAGAGAAAGCTTTCGACAATGTTGAATGGAATACTCTCTTTCAAATTCTAAAGGTGGCAGGGGTAAAATACAGGGAGCGAAAGGCTATTTACAATTTGTACAGAAACCAGATGGCAGTTGTAAGAGTTGAGGGGTATGAAAGGGAAGCAGTGGTTGGGAAGGGAGTGAGACAGGGTTGTAGCCCCTCCCCGATGTTATTCAATCTGTATATTGAGGAAGAAAGAAAAATTCGGAGTAGGTATTAAAATCCATGGAGAAGAAATAAAAACTTTGAGGTTCGCCGATGACATTGTAATTCTGTCAGAGACAGCAAAGGACTTGGAAGAGCAGTTGAATGGAATGGACAGTGTCTTGAAAGGAGGATATAAGATGAACATCAATAAAAGCAAAACGAGGATAATGGAATGTAGTCGAATTAAGTCGGGTGATGCTGAGGGAATTAGATTAGGAAATGAGACACTTACAGTAGGAAAGGAGTTTTGCTATTTGGGGAGCAAAATAACTGATGATGGTCGTAGTAGAGAGGATATAAAATGTAGACTGGCAATGGCAAGGAAAGCGTTTCTGAAGAGGAGAAATTTGTTAACATCGAGTATAGATTTAAGTGTCAAGAAGTCATTTCTGAAAGTATTTGTATGGAAGTGAAACATGGACGATAAATAGTTTGGACAAGAAGAGAATAGAAGCTTTCGAAATGTGGTGCTACAGAAGAATGCTGAAGATTAGATGGGTAGATCACATAACTAATGAGGAAGTATTGAATAGGATTGGGGAGAAGAGAAGTTTGTGGCACAACTTGACCAGAAGAAGGGATCGGTTGGTAGGACATGTTCTGAGGCATCAAGGGATCACCAATTTATTATTGGAGGGTGGCGTGTAGGGTAAAAATCGTAGAGGGAGACCAAGAGATGAATACACTAAGCAGATTCAGAAGGATGTAAGTTGCAGTAGGTACTGGGAGATGAAGAAGCTTGCACAGGATAGAATAGCACGGAGAGCTGCATCAAACCAGTCTCAGGACTGAAGACCACAACAACAACAAAAATATAAATAAAGTTTCTGCTAAGTACTTACAGGACAAACTACAAATACCTGCACTGTAATATATTATTCCTTATACCTAGCAAACAACTACACTGAATAGAAGTTCACTTTTCTTCTTCTCAGTTCAGCCGTTGGCACATTGTTTATTGCAATTGTCGAGCTTTGCTTAGAACAGCTTCCTTCATTATTATGACGTTGTAAGCTATGCTGCAGCAGCATTTTCAGCAGCACTCTCAATGCTTATATTTCGCATTTATGGTTTTGGCCTTGTGTAGGTGTATGCTGATGAGCCTGGAACTGACCTTTAGTTTGTTCTGCATTTAAGTAAGTCTAATAGTACGTTTTCATGGGATATTAAAGCATATTTTGAAAGCTTAGTTCAATGACGATAATTTTCCTTTCACGAACAAGGATTTGTATGCTTTCCTATAATCATGGGGGAAAAAAGCCAGAAAAAAGGGAAATCATTGTGAAAAAAACCATACATTCGGACTCTAGCTAAATCATGTACCAGATAAATGTCATAAAAAGATTCCAGGACTAGCTCTAAAAAAGCTGATACAGCAACACGGTGCACATCGTCGGTTCGCAGAACAAGCCCGATCTCGCCCGCTATCGTCCGTACGTTTGGGTGACGATGGAAGATTTTACTGAACAGGCATCTGTTGTGCGCAGTATACCTTCTTAGTTTCGCCACGTTGTAAACGCTTGCTAATAGTTATTTCTTGCGTTTTGCTTTCATCGGGTACACACAATGATTTCGATTCCAGATGTGAATTTTGCTCATGGATCGCTTTAACACAATTTCCACGTATATTTTCTCGGCCTGACGCAGCGATATGGTGCACACAAATCGGTGAATTTGAAGCATATCAACTCTGGAAGATCAAGCATAAGAGCCAGCGTCTCCTACAGCTCATAATTACAACGCTGCTCATAATATTTTTGACGTCAGTGACATTTCAACTCTGCCATTGTTCCTTAGGTTCAGTAGTTTCCATTATCCATGGTACGATTATGTTTGCATGACACAACCAGTTTTCCTGTAGTTAAGAGTGTAGTGCAGTTGGATAACAATCGAATGCTCTCCAGACGTTTACTATTCAGAAACAATGTTGTCAGACTTGAACTAGAGGCCTGTATTAGTGAACTTCCATTTCTGGAGCCTTTTCGATGACTTCAATGTTCCAACAGTTTTTTGCAACACATTCTAAAATAAAAACGTTAAATAATTTAAAAAGTTCTCCCTAGTTCGCCAAGAATGTGAAACACATTTATCACATGTTTCTTTGATGGTAGCAATTGACGATTTAGAAATTATCTACCTTTCACTGTTTGTCGCTGTGCTTGTGAGGGATGTGCTTTTTGTTCCTCAAAATGTTGAGATACTTTAAATTTAATGATTGAGACGTCACTCAATTTGCCTAAAATACGTGCATTCATTGAGACGATTTTATCTTGCCCTCTGATTAAATCTGTGGGAGTGAAAGTCACTTTGTTACATTGCTAAAGGCTACAGGGACAATATTTCTGCAGTTACCAATACGGTTGTCTTCCACAGGTTCTTTACCAACAATCCTGAGGCGAAGAAGAGGTTCACCAGCTTCAAGGACGTGCCCATATCAGACCTGCGAACCAACCCCAAGTTCCACGCGCATGCTAACAGCGTCATGTATGCACTGACTGCTGTTGTGGACCACTTGGATGACCCTGAGGTCATGATTGAGATGCTGCGCAAGCAGGGCGAGAACCACGGCCGAAGGAAGATTACAGAAGCAGAGTTCTTGGTTAGTAGCCCACAGACTGCAAAACATCACAATGCATATAGTTTCATCTACCAAAGAACATTATTTGCAAATGGTGACAGCTGCCAAATTTGTATGTCTTTTCTCCTTCTATCTCCAGATGCCTGCCTCAAAACAAACGACTAATGCATTGCTTTTGCTTTAAGGTCTCGGACTCAATTCCAAATAAACTTCACCTTATGACTCCGTACATGTCTCATTTTTCCCTCCTTTCCTTCATCTAGCAACATGATCTCATTTTTTGGACGATCAGGCCTCAAATTTCCCTTCCAGCATCCCAATTTATGTTATCAATACTGTCTACAGGTGCCTTGGAGTGATTCAGTGGATGGTTCCCAAAAAAAGTCCATACCCCATTTCCTTTCTCTTTGTGCTTGTGTTCTACGTTATGGCAACTTTGGCACTGACAAGAAGTTTAACTAAACTCAATTCTCTTTTCTCATTCCTTAATTCCCAAAAGATTCTATGTTCTAAAAATAAGTTTAGTTAATTGGTGTTTCACAATTAATAAGAGACTTTTTAAAAATACAGTACTATCTCAGTTGAACCAGAAAAGTGTAAAATGTTCACTGTGGGCCATATCTGATGTTTTCATTGTACTGGTTCCAAGAGTGGACCTGATGGAGCAGGGTAGCTGCTGCAGTTTGTTAGTTTAGCTGTAAATCAGAATATAGTGTTGAGATTTCACATCCAATGATACTTGATTCCACTTTTTATTACTCAGTATTCATTACAAGCTGTCACTTTCTTGAAATTTCCACTGAACTGACATGTTTTATCTGTTTGGCTGAGCAGGACTTAAATTTGGTTTATGAAGGTGGTTTTAGAGGAATTTGGGACGACGGGATGAGCGAGTTGATGGCAGGTGCCTCTGCTCATAGCAGTTTTAACATCTGCGTAATTGCTCTAGACATTGAATGTTCTCTTATTCAGGCATTCATTAAATTATATTCATCAAACATATTTTTCCTTCTTCAGTATATTCATTTAAGGCAGTCACAATATGTAATTATACATTTTACATGTAAAAAACAACTGAGCACCACTACTGTAGTACTGCCATGAGAACAATATTGGATTTTGTCTTGTCACCAATAGGTTATTGAATATAATAACTTACTTGCTATCTAGTGTCTTTGGTTCACTATCTCACATTGGTTTCTCTACAAGTGAGGGATTTATGTTACTGTTCTTACCCATCTGCGTATAGCCAACATTATACCCTTAGTAAAAATGAATGTTGCTTACCATGCTGCAAAGTGATTTGTTTTAATCAATCATGATATCTCATGTACACTCTAAAACAAGAAAAAGATGCCTCATGATGGAATTATCCGAATAGATCTGAAATGAGTAGATGCGATTTATATGTACAGACAAACAAATGATGACAATTTCAGAAAAATTGGTTGATTTGTTCAAGTGAAAAAGTTTCACGAATTGAGTGAGTCAATAATGCATTCATCCACCTCTGGCCCCTAAGCAATCAGTTATTCGGCTTGGCATTGATTGATCGAGTTGCTAGACGTCCTCCTGAGGAATATCGTGCCAAATTCTGTCCCTAGATCATCAAAATTCCAAGCTGGCTGGACAGCCCTGCTGATAATGCTCCAAACATTCTCAATTGGGGAGAGATCTGGTTACCTTGCTGGCCAAGGTAGGGATTGGCAAGCACGAAGACAAGCAGTAGAAATTCTTGTCATGTGCAGGCAGGCATTATCTCGGTGAAATGTAAGCCCAGGATGGCTTCCCATGAAGGGCAAGAGACAATGATGTACTCGTAGAATATCCTTGACATACCACTGTGCTGTAAGGATGCCACAGATGACACACAAAGATGTTCTGCTATGAAATGAAATGGCAGAGCAGACCACCGCTTCTGCTTGTCGGGCTGTATTGCAGGCGACTGTGAGGTTGGTATTCCGTTGCTGTCCAGGGCATCTCCAGACATGTCTTTGGCCTCAGATCTCATTGAGTGGAACAGAATTGTCTTTAGTGACGAGTCGAATTGAGCCCCGATGCCCAGTGGAGGCGTGTCTAGAGATATCCAAGACAGGTATGGGATACCAACCTGACAGTTGCCTGTCATAAGGCTTAACAATTATAAATAATGGTCTGGGTTGTCATTTCTTTTCAATAATAGGACTCACTTAATTGTCATCCCTGGCACCCGTACAGCATAGCGGTACGTCGGCATCTAATCTACATCTACAGTCATACTTCGCAAGCCAAAATATGTTGTGTGGTGGAGAGTACCCTGTATTTTCTCAGTAGTACTCGTTAAAAAGAATGCTGCCTAAATCTCCAGGGATTGCCATTTGAGTTCCCAAAGTATCTCCATAATACTTGCAGGTTATTCGAACCTACTGGTAACAGATCTAGCAGCATGCCTCCGAATTGCTTAAGTCTCTTCCTTTAATATGAGCTGGTGCAGATCTCAAACACTTGAGCAGTACTCAGTGATAGATCACACTAGTGTCCTATGTGTGGTCTCCTATACAAATAACCATATTTTACCAAAGTTCTTCCAATAAACTGATGTCTACCATTTCCCTAGCACTGTCTTGACACACTCATTCCGTTTCATATTGCTTTGGAACATTATGCCTAGATATTTAATTGATGTGACTGTGTCAAGCAGCACACTATTAATACCGTATTTGAACATTATGGGTTTGTTTTTTCTTCTCATGTGAAGTAACTTACAGTTTTCTACATTGAGTGCTAGCTGCCATTCATCGCACCAACTAGAAATTTTATCTAAATCATCTGCATCCTTCTACAGTCACTTAACAATGACTGCTTATATTCTATGTCCCGTTTTGTTGTCCTCCATGGAAAGTCATCTGTGGCTTACATTTCAGCAAGATAATCCCCGAATACATATGGTGACAGTTTGCACTGCTTGTTGTCATGGTTTCCAAATCCTACCATGGCCAGCAAGGTTACCAGATCTCTCCACAGTTGAGGACATTTGAAGCATTATGGGTAGGGGCCTACAGCCAACTTGGGATTTCGATGATCTAACACATAAAGTGAACAGAATTTAGCATGACACCCCTCATGAGGACACCAACAACTCTATCAATCACTGTCAGGCTACATAACTGCTTGCACAAGGGCCAGGGATGGACCAAAGTATTATTGATTTGCTCAGTGTGTGAAGTTCTTTCTCTGGAATAAATATCCAGTTCTTCTGAAACTGTAATTATTTGTTTGTCTGTACATGTAAATCACATCTACAGATTTCTATCCCATTTGGATAATTGCTTTGTAGTATGTGTTTTTTTTTATTTTTCTCTTACAATTAAAGTGTAAACTATACAGCAAACTTAAGCAAAATACCTTGCTAGTTATCTAGTTTGCATGTGTGACTTAAAGATATGCTACATGTAGACACTGGAATAGCTTAGTAGTAGAGTCTTTTGCAAGTCAAGAGAGGAAAGTGGAAGTTCAGTTTCATTCGATTGAACTCTAAAACCAATATTGATTTGCCCAGTTAGTTGCTTGTCAGTGGGCAATATAAAATTATATATAACTGCTACAGCTATCTTGCAAAATATCCACATAAAGAACAATAAGCAGCATTGTGTGTGGCAGCTGAAAAAATATAATTTTAAAGAAGGCACGTATGTTTTCCAAATATGCTATTCATTGTAATTTTTCAAAATGGAGTGCCACATTGGACAGTTCATACAAAAGCTCTTCTTCAGTTAAAGAAATGGTTGGATACAATTACAATGAAACAATTTTTTTTTCAACAGCATCGGTATACTTGCCATGATATGCATTCATCTTCACAGTGGAAAAATACCTATTGCAACAACTTCACAACATACACTGCAAGACGTGCACTTGCCGATGTAACAGTATCATCTACAACTATATTCATGCATGGCAAACTACTGTGAATTGCATGGCATTATTCCACGTATTACAATTTCTTTCCATTCCATAAACATATATGGTGTGAAAAGAATGACTACTTATATGCTTCACTGCATGCTGTAATTAATTTAATCTTATCTTTGTAGGGCCTAAGAAAGAGATATATATATTGGGCTGTAGTAAATGCCTATATTTATGATTTAATACTGTTGTTTTCAAACTTTGTAAGTAAGCTTTCATGGGATAGGTGGTGCCTATCTTCAAATCTGCCAGTACAGGTTTTTCAGCTCCTCTGTCAGGCTGCACTGTGTATAGAACAAACATGTGACCATTCATGCTGTCTTTCTGTACATTCAGCAACCTCTCCATTAGTCCTATATGGTATGAGCTGAGTCACAGGCTCTTGAGCATTATCTGTGATAGACTGCACATGTGTTTTGTAAGCAATCTACATTGTAAATAAGTTTTTCCAATATCCTATCAGTGAGACAAAGTCAACTACCACTTCACCTGCAACTGAGCCTATACAATCATGACACACAGGTATCTGTATGAGCAACACATGGTCACTCATTATCTTGTTGAAAAATAACATCACAGCACAGTCACCGGCATCAACACATCAGGGAATAAGAGCATCATTTAAATTGTATTACAGACACACTCATGGGCGAAGCAGGTGGTGGACTTCAGTTTGTTGGTAGAGTACCAGGGAAGTGTACTCAGTCTACAAAGGAGATTGCTTACACATCACTCATATGAACAGTTGTAGAATATTGCTCAATTGTGTGGGACCAATACCAGATAGGATTAACAGGCCATATTGAACACATACAGAGAAGGGCAGCATGAATGGTCACAGGTTTGTATGGCCCATGGAAAAGTGTCACAGAGATACTGAAAAAACTGATCTGGCAGACTCCTGAAGATAGACGTAAACTATCCTGAGAAAGTCTACCAACAAAGTTTCGAGAACCAACTTTAAATGATGACTCTATGAAAATACAACAACCCCCTGCATATTACTCACATAGGGATTATGAGGATAAGATCAGAGTAATTATATGCACAAAGGCATTCAAACAATCATTCTTCTTGTGCTCTATATGTGATTGTTACAGGAAGAAACCATAATAAATGGTACAATTAGATGTACGAAGGTGGTTTGAAAAGTTCTTGGAATCACCATGAGAGGTCAGCGCTAGCACAACAAGTTGTTCACGTAATATTCATTGGACTACTGCCTGTAGACACGTGCCACGTCAGTACTCTTGAAAGAAAGCTGTGGTGGTGACTTAACCCTGTTGTTGTTCCTGCATAGTTATTTGCAAAGGTGGAAAAAAATCGAGATTCGAGCAGTGATTAAGTATTTTGTAAAGAAATGTATGAAAGCAAAGAACATTCATGCCAATTTCCAGAATACACAAGGGGACTCTGCGCCTTCATATTCAGCTGTTGCCAAACAGACAAATGAATTTAAATTTGATTGGGGGAACTTACATGATAATCCACACAGTGGTCAGCCAAGATGTGTCACAATTTGAGAAATCATTGCAAAAGTGCACAAAATGTTCCTGGAGGATCGCCGAATGAAAGCGCCTGAAATTACTCACGCTTGCCAGATGTCATCTAAAAGGGTATATCACATTTTAACTGAATAATTAGAAATGAAAAAAATATCTGCAAGATGGGTGCCACGACTCTTGATGCTGAATCAAAAACGGAAGAGAATGGACGTATCGGAACAATGATTGGCCCGTTTTAGGAGAAACAAACAAGCTCTTTTGCACCGGTTTGCGACCACAGATGAAACTTGGATGCACTACTATACCCCAGAGACAAAACAACAGTCAAAGCAGTGGAAACATACTGATTCTCCACCACCAAAGAAAGCAAAGACAATTCCTTTGGTGGGAAAGGTCATGCCATCAGAGTTCTGGGATGCAAAGGGGATTCTGTTTGTAGATTATTTCCCCATTGGCCAAACAATTACTGTAGAATAGTATGCTAACATCCAGGAGAAATTGCAACAAAAGATATGAGAAAAAGGCCAAGTTTAGCAAGGCAGAAAGTCATCTTCCATTGAGACAATGTGCGTCAGCACATATGTGCCATTGCCACGGCAAAATTACATGAACTAAGGTATGAATTGTTGCCACACCCACCGTATTCGCCTGATATGGCTCCGTCAGACTTCCATCTCTTTCCAAAACTGAAAATTTGTCTTGGTGGATGAAGATTCACTTCAGACGAAGAATTGATAGCTGGAGTTGGCAACTATTTTTCAGGCCTGGAGGAAACTCATTTTCAAGATGGGATCAAGGCACTGGGGCATTGTTGGACCAAGTGCATAATTCTACAAGGAGACTAGATCATCATCATCATCATCATCATTTAGACTGATTATGCCTTTCAGCGTTCAGTCTGGAGCATAGCCCCCCTTATACAGTTCCTCCATGATCCCCTATTCAGTGCTAACATTGGTGCCTCTTCTGATGTTAAACCTATTACTTCAAAATCATTCTTAACCGAATCCTGGTACCTTCTCCTCAGTCTGCCCTGACTCCTCCTACCCTCTACTGCTGAATCCATGAGTCTCTTGGGTAACCTTGCTTCTCCCATGCGTGTAACATGACCCCACCATCTAAGCCTGTTCGCCCTGACTGCTACATCTATAGAGTTCATTCCCAGTTTTTCTTTGATTTCCTCGTTGTGGACACCCTCCTGCCATTGTTCCCATCTACAAGTACCTGCAATCATCCTACCTACTTTCATATCCGTAACCTCAACCTTGTTGATAAGGTAACCTGAATCCACCCAGCTTTCGCTCCCATACACCAAAGTTGGTCGAAAGATTGAACGGTGCACAGATAACTTAGTCTTGGTACTGACTTCCTTCTTGCAGAAGAGAGTAGATCGTAGCTGAGCGCTCACTGCATTAGCTTTGCTACACCTCGCTTCCAGTTCTTTCACTATGTTGCCATCCTGTGAGAATATGCATCCTAAGTACTTGAAACTGACCACCTGTTCTAACTGTGTTCCTCCTATTTGGCACTCAATCCGTTTATATATCTTTCCCACTGACATTACTTTCGTTTTGGAGATGCTAATCTTCATACCATAGTCCTTACATTTCAGATCTAGCTCTGAAATATTACTTTGCAAACTTTCAATCGAATCTGCCATCACAACTAAGTCATCCACATATTGCAAGACTGCTTATTTTGTGTTCACATATCTTAATCTTACCCAGCCAGTCTATTGTTTTCAACATATGATCCATAAATAATATGAACAACAGTGGAGACAGGTTGCAGCCTTGTCTTACCCCTGAAACTACTCTGAACCATGAACTCAATTTACTGTCAACTCTAACTGCTGCCTGAGTATCCATGTAAAGACCTTTAATTGCTTGCAAAAGTTTGCCTCCTATTCCATAATCTTGTAGAACAGACAATAACTTCCTCCTAGGAACCCGGTCATATGCCTTTTCTAGATCTATAAAGCATAGATACAATTCCCTGTTCTATTCATAACACTTCTCCATTATTTGCCGTAAGCTAAAGATCTGGTCCTGACAACCTGTAAGAGGCCTAAACCCACACTGATTTTCATCCAATTGGTCCTCAACTAATACTCGCACTTTCCTTTCAACAATACCTGAGAAGATTTTACCCACAACGCTGATTAAAGAGATACCTCTGTAGTTGTTACAATCTTTTCTGTTTCCATGTTTAAAGATTGGTGTGATTACTGCTTTTGTCCAGTCTGATGGAACCTGTCCCAACTCCCAGGCCATTTCAATTATCCTGTGTAGCCATTTAAGACCTGACATTCCACTGTATTTGATGAGTTCCGACTTAATTTCATCCACCCCAGCCGCTTTATTGCACTGCAATCTATTGACCATTTTTTCCACTTCCTCAAATGTGATCCTATTTCCATCATCATTCCTATCCCATTCTACCTCGAAATCTGAAACATTACTGATCGCATTTTCACCTACATTGAGCAACTCTTCAAAATATTCCCTCCATCTGCCCAAGGCATCCACAGGATTCACCAGCAGTTTTCCTGACCTGTCCAAAATACTTGTCATTTCCTTCTTACCTCCCTTTCGAAGACTGCTAATTACACTCCAGAATGGTTTTCCAGCAGCTTGACCCATAGTCTCCAACCTGTTTCCAAAGTCTTCCCACGATTTCTTCTTGGATGCTGCAATTATCTGTTTGGCTTTGTTTCTTTCTTCAACATAACTTTCACTGTCTACCTGGGTTCTGGTATGTAGCCATTTTTGATACGCCTTCTTTTTCCTTTTACAGGCTGCCATTCCACCAAGCTGTTTGCTTCATCCTACTTTTACACACTACTGTTCCAAGACATTCTTTAGCCACTTCTAGTACTGTGTCCCTGTACCTTGTCCATTCCTTTTCCAATGACTGTAATTGACTACATTCAACTAACTGGTGCCTTTCTGAGATCGCTGTTATGTACTTGTGCCTGATTTCCTTATCCTGAAGTTTCTCCACTCTTATCCTCCTACATATGGACCTGACCTCCTGCACTTTCGGCCTCACAATCCCAATTTCACTGCAGATTAAATAATGATCAGTGTCATCAAAGAATCCCCTGAATACACGTGTGTCCCTCACAGCCTTCCTGAATTCCTGATCTGTTATTATATAGTCGATGACAGATCTGGGTCCCCTGCCTTCCCAAGTATACCAGTGAATGTTCTTATGTTTAAAAAAGGAGTTTGTGATTACTAAGCCCATACTGGCACAGAAATCCAAGAGTTGTTTACCGTTCCTGTTGGCCTCCATATCCTCTCCAAATTTACCCATAACCTTTTCATACACTTCTGTTCGATTTCCAGCCCTGGCATTAAAATCGCCCATGAGCAGAACACTGTCCTTGTCCTTTACTCTAACAACTACATCACTGAGTGCCTCATAGTAACTATCCATCTTATCTTGATCTGTCCCTTCACAATGCGAATATACTGACAGAATCCTAATTTTCTTGCTAGACACTGTCGAATCTATCCACATCAGTCATTCGTTTACATACCTTATTGCAACTATGCTGGGTTCCATTTCTTTCCTGATGTAAAGCCCTACACCCCATTGTGCTGCTTTGACTCCTGACAGGTAGACCTTGTATTCTCCCACTTCCTCTTCTTTCTCACCCCTTACCCGAATGTCACTAACAGCTAAAACGTCCAGCCTCATCTTACTTGCAGCCTCTGCCAGCTCTACCTTCTTCCCAGAGTAGCCCCCATTGATATTAATAGCTCCCCATCTCATTACCATTTGTTTGCCAAGTCGTATCTTAGGAGTCCCTGGTTTGTCAGTTAGAGGTGAGACTCCGTCACCTCCAATGGTCCGAGGCATTTTGCTCTGATTATTGCCAGCATCATATTTAAAGTACCAGGGAAGCAGGTTGCTAGCCTTACTTGCCCCGAGTCCCATTGGGTTTTACCCCTAACGGCTGAGGGACTAACCAGTGGATTTGGTAGTCTTTGCCGTATGAGAAAAAAGGTGACCATGACTCAGAATATGTCCGAGATGCCCAGCCTTATTCCAAAGTAACTGGTATCCCGACTGTCGAGACCACTTACTTGGCCACTCATACGTTGCCCGTGGTTCATGAACTAGGACATGACTACAGGAACCCACACCATGAGACTAGATTGAATAATAAAAAATTTTCAGTGATGTAAGTACTTTTTTCCGTTTTGAGAACTTTTCAAACCACTCTCGTACCCTCTGCCGTACACTTCACAGTGGTATGCAGAGTATACATGCACACTGGTATCCAAAAGTGAAGCAACAAATGGAAATTTTACAATGTAGCATTTATTTTGCAACAAAACAATATAAATAGCAGATAGCAAAGTAGAAACAACCTAAAGCATACAAAACTACAACATACATAAAAGTAGGCGAAAATATTCTTCATTTTTTCCAACTTAACAGATTTGCACACACATTGCAACAACTGGTTAATGTATTCAGTTTGGTATATGAACACCCCTGGCAGCAATACAAGCCTGACAACAATGGAGCATGCTGAAACTCCACAATAATGTTTTCAGTTTCCTCATACTACTCAGTCTGTGTAAAAATGTTTGATGCTGTTAGAAAAGCTTCTACCACTGAAAGTTAAAAGTTAAATATGGAGTCAGAAGTGAGATTCCTGATCAGCAGCTACATTTTGCTAATGTAAATGTATGTGTTTCAAACATCTATAATGTCATACTAATCGAAAATTTAGTTAATTATTGTAGAAACCTTTTCACTCAAAATTGTCACACTATCAGCTTCACAAATATCATCTGGCACCTTCGAAACCTTATACATGGTACATTAAAAAATATTTTTATGCATGACACTTGGGGCTGAGCAAAGAAATAGGTGCTGTATGTAGGCTGTATGCTGAGTCACTGTATGTTAGTTAGAACTAGGGACTGTGAATTTGTCTTGGCCTTAATTCCCTTCAGATGAGCATCAGATAATTTCACTTGTTGTCCTAATTAATAATAAAAATTAACTGCTTAAAAAACATGCTGCAAAGATTTGCCCATATTGATTTCACCTTTTGGTCAAGACAACTCAAGACACACAAAAATTATTCAGGGTGTCCGGAACTTTTAGGACTCATATTTTGAACTGGAATTCATGTCCAGACATGTACTGTTTCTGTACTACAACCATTTGAAAACATGTTGGTAACACAACCACTTTTACAAGTAACTTTTTAGGCACAACCCATGTCAGAGAGGTAGAATAGGCACTATATGCCGATCCAAACAGTACTTTTCTGGTCTTGGTTCCTATTTGAAATATTATGTACTGACTCACTTCTACGAGAAGTTTGTAATGGAAATTTCTGAACACCCTGTAAAATCTCTGTAGAATAAAATAGTGCTGAACTCTGCCTTTTTTCTTCTTGTAGCTGTGTTATTATGAATATTATTTTTGCAAAGTATTGAATTTCAAATACAGGAAAATTAATTTGTAATTTTTGGCATATGTTACAGGCATTGAAGAAGGATTTCTTTCAATTTCTGCTAGAGAAACTCAGTGCAAAGATGACCCCAGAGTGCATCAAAGCATGGGAGAAAATTGCTGATGCAGCATTTTCTACAATGATCAACTCTCTGAATGAGGTCCAGAAAAGTCAGCATGTTATCTCTTGAGCAGACACCCAAAGCAGCTACAACATTTCCATGTGAAATTCAGTGCTACACTCAACAGCATTGTCACAACTGGAGAGTTGTTCCTCAGACCACTTTTACGATGTTTATAATTTTATGACAAGAGAAGGGGTCAAATGAGAATTCAGAGTGTTGTAACAAAGGCATATTTTCATAACGTTTAATACTGTGAAAGACTGTGTTGCATGCCATTGATTTTAGCACAGCTGACAGAACTCTTCTTATGGACAAAACCAAGGAAAATATTTTGGAGAAACAAGAAAAGACACTGCTTACACAATCATCTGTCAACTGTGCAATGTTTAAATAATCAAGAATCACTAGTGAGGAGATGAGTTTCACATCAGGATAAATGGATTTCAAAAAAGGGACTGAAGAGGAATGAGAAGTGAGTCAAATGTGAACCATTTTATCTTAAAAGACAATATATTTTGCACCCACTTCAGTGACATGGCAAGGATTTTTGCTCTGTGTACTTAGATACACTTCTTGTGAAGGTGTAATATTCTGTATAGATTAAAAATGTTATTAATACACAAGCAGTTTCAGTGACAATCAGGAGAACAAAATGCCTGAAATATCTACCTAACGAGAGAATATTTTGGAGTCTGATACAACAGAAATAATTAGCCCCAATTGGCTCTAGTGGTCCTGCTTCCTTACTATCATATGAAGAAAGCAGAACATGCCATAAGTTGTTCTTACTATAACAAAATTTAGTTTAGTTTTAACATTTTAATACTTTATCCAGCAACATATTTTGACTAAAGGACATAACCTGTGTAAGCAAGATTTTATCATCCTGGAAGTTTGTATGCTTGGGTATTAACTTTTATCAGTAATTACCTTGTTTAATTCATGTTGAATTTGTTTACCTACAGGATAATGCTATAGTACTTTAATAAGATGATCCTTTCCTTTTTTGTTCCATTTTTTTCCTTCGTATGTCGTCACTGTTTTCACAGCATAAATTTTATTGGTATTACAGTAAAAAGCTGTGCATTTAGTGCACAATTTTTATTGGTAGAAAAGTTTTCATGAGTCTCATATACATGATATTTGATATAGTTATTGGTTTACATGGACTAATATGAAAAATTTTAAACCTGTGTTACTATTATATTTTATAATAATTTAAAATGCTGGTATATTTAACTGTGGACTATGTTCGGTGACTACATTAAAAAAAATTAATAAGAGATGAAAAATATCTCTGAATACACAAAAATAATGATCCTAAACAGTTTTAATTATGGAATTCAGCTTACTTAATGTTATCTTTTGCAAACATTTCAACCACACTTCCTTAATATCTACGGGCTTTATCTTTCCTCATGTTTAGTAGTACACATTATTGTTTGGAGATGTTTTTGACAGGCTCAGCAGGTTGGGGGGGAGTTCCAACAAAATGTCAGTTGGCACCTCAGTTCACTTTCATAGATCCATTATTTGAACTGACATAATTCTGCAAGAGTTACTGCACAAGGTGCGTGTCACTGAATCCTTCTACAAGAGGATCAATTGTTATATCACTGTTTTTATTTCTTTAGAATTGGACTCTTGTTAACGGTTGCTACCTTACGGTTCTGTTGATATTTTATTTTATTATTATTTTTTTTTTTTCAACAAGGGACGATATGCATTTTTCTAAACTATGAGCTATGTTTGCTCTCCTCAATATTTAATTAAAATTATATTTACAATCAAGTCTGATGCAGTTGCACATGTAAGAAATGGATTCTGCAGATATAGTGCTTGTACTCATTTCTTTAAAATTTAACTTTTTTCTTAAATCAATTCTTAGTACATATAAAATGTAATTTTGAGAATGAGATCCTGAGAAATATGTCTGTGTGATGGACTGATTAACAGCCAGAAATCAGTGTGTTGTCATAGATCATACATTGAGCAAATGTGTTAGTAGCAAAGGGCAAGAATGGAGAACTAGTACTCAGTATGCAAAGATAGCATGGTGTAATGTAAACATTTCCTGGTAGTTTCTATGATTAACTATTACTTCAAAGATTAGGCAATACAGTGTGTGTGCAAAAACAAGAAGTAATTTTTGTCGTATATAAGTCAATCAAACTCAATATGATCATTCTTCCGGTCTACAAAGAAAAAACTTCTGCCAGAGTGCAAAAAACTGTCTGCTGAGTAACAATTATGACACTACTGTGCACTTTAATCATTATTTTATGCAATTGATGCACACTTATGATTTTCATCCTAAACAAGGAACTTGACATAATTCCACAAAGGTCATTTGGTATCATATTCCACAAATGCAATGAGCCTCTACTGACCCACCATCCCAGTAACTCACAGTGGAGATAATCATGAACAGTGACAGTAAATTATAAAGGAGAATGTTCAATTGGAATGCAACAGCATTCAGAGTTTCATCAGCCTCAGCTTTGGGTAATGTGAGGAACCCTTTAAAGATATCATGGTAACTTGCACATATAACCATTCTCTATGTAGAAAAGTGTGGTTGTTAAATCTTAGTCTTGACCATCCTTAGTCAGATGATGAGCTTCAGGGTGTTTACTTCTCATTCTTGAATTTTGAGGATTGCAGTTAGTCCATAATTGGAAGATGACAATTTACAAAACCACTTTTCTGTATTTCTGGTGCTATAACTCTCACACCTTCCTGATAGTTTTAGGAACATTGAAGATGAAATTAAACACAATCAACTGAACTGGTCTCCTATACGCCAAGAATACTGTAAGACCTCATTCTACAAATAACTGCAAATTAGGTATGCTGGGGTCACCGACTTAAGTTTTGAATAGTTTACAAAATCAAGTTATTGGGTGCTGAAGTCTTACAACTGATGTTCAGTATGTTATGTAGATCAGACCAGTGCTTTGCGTGCAAAGTGAAAGTTAATATATTATCATTAGAACAGCTATTTAATCCATGTATTTGAATACTACTCTCATACCACCAATTATTTTCGTAAATATGTTGGACTCATTGCTCTGTTGTGGGGTGGCAATAAAAGAGAGAAATAAAAATGAATTTTGAATCACATTTCTCATTTCACTGTTTCATTTTGTCAGAAGCACAATAAATATCGTCTTTTTAGAAACAGTAAAACAGAGTAGTTCTGTATGGGGCAATATGACCTGAATGGTTAAATGTCACTCAAGATTTTTAGTATCTGTCTACAGATCTTTAAATAACAACTGAAATATTATGGCATCTATTGAAGAAGATAGAGTTCCGTATATAATACAGGACAAAAATTCATTTGTTTCACAATAAATAACAGAAGGGTATATTAGCCATGAGTTACACTGTATGTATGTATATATATTTTTTCCTTCTAGTGGGTTTTTAATTTTATTAGGACATCAAAACAATCAACAGTGCCTCAGAAGTGGAAAAAAAAGGTGTGTTATTCACAGAACATGTAAGAAAACATTCTTATTGACTTGTATCAATCATTGTTGAGGGATCTGAAAATTTGTTTTATGGTATATAAGAACATATTGTTGAATATGAAAAATGTCATATCAACCACAAAAAATTAATTGTGTACATTTGTAATTATAGAAAGATGTAAAATTAATGGAAATAAATACTTGCTTTATTACTTTTTGCCTAAAATATTATTCTCTTAATCATGAATACAATCAAAACCTGCTCTTGTGATTGCAATGAAAAGACTACACTAGAAAATGTATCTTGTATAAACTTTTTCTGTGGTTAACAGATGCATTTAAAATAAAAAAAAAATTAACCACTCCCTTTATCCTTGGATGTCGAATTGTAGACAAGCATGTAAATAAAGCTACTTTTCTAACAAAGTTTTTGGACAATACCCTGCTTTGAGTTGCCACGAAACACTTGTGGTTCATTCAGCCAGCACTGCAGCACATCCAGAGACAGAAATTGCGGAGTCGGTTAGGAGAGGAAGAATGGCAGAGGAAGGGAGAGTTGAAGGGAAGGGGTGGTGACAGCTAAGGAAGGGAGAGGCAATAAGAGAATGGAGTAGAGGCATGAAACAAATGGCTTGCACTGTTGCTAGCAAAATTGCAGTTATGTGGCAAATGAAGAAAATGGATGCAATAGTCGAGTAGCATGGAGAACAGTTTGATAGAAAACAGAGAAAGATAAGGATGTTCATTAATAGGCAGATAACTGAAACATAGGTAAAATGGCAAAAAGCTGTTGGCATGGAGAAAAGGAAACTGGGATAGAGGGTGGGTGTGGAACCAAACCTGGTGCAGATGGAGATAATGGAGATTATGAGTTGTGGAACTGAAGAATGTGCTGGAGGGATATTTTCCATTCATACAATTCAGAAACGTTGGTATGCATGGAGGGGGATCAATATCCAGATACCACCAGCTGAGAGGCAGCCATTGCTCCTGTACGGCCAACTACGCTCTTGGCCACAATTTGGTGGTAGCCATCCGTTCAAGCTGAAAGCTGGTTGGTAGTCATAGCTACATAAAAGCCTGTGCAAAAGTTGCAGCTGACAATGATGCATGTTATCCAAAGTTGAAAATTTCATTATGGTTCAGTGCCTTCCTCTGGAGAAACACTTACTACACTGTACAATGATTCATAATTGAATTGTGATGGATGTGAGAATGGAAGTACCACATATTGTCAAGTGGAGAAACTGGTATCATTCTCTATGAGCAAGACAATAAATTTGTAGCAGCACATTTTATTGCAATAAACATCCAATCAATATGTTGCTTGAGGCTTTGTCTTTGCTATTGAAAGGGGTGCTTTTCTGAATTGATGTAGGCAGGAGCAGGGAATCATTAGGAATGAGATGTAGCTACAGGGAGGGTAAGGGAATATATGAGGGCTATCCACAAAGTACATTATGTTTTGGAATAAAAATAAATAAAGTATTGGAATTTTTTTTTATTATATACACATGAAAGCTACACTTAAATACTACTTTTCTACATAGTTGCCATTTAAATTAAGGCACTTATCGTAGCGATGGATGAGCTTGGAAATTCCTTCGTCGTAAAATTAGGCCGCCTGCGCCTTCAACCACGTGGTTACCTCTTCTTGAAGCTGTGCGTCGTCATCAAAACGCTGCATAGCCAACCACTTCTTCATTGCTGGGAATAAGTGGAAGTCGCTCGGTGCCAGGTCGGGACTATACGCGGATGAGGAAACAACTCCCACTTAAAAGATTCAAGAATTTCACGAGTGGCATTTGCCGTGTGGGCCCAGGCGTTGTCGTGGATCAGCAAGATCTTTGAGCCCAACTTTTCCCTGTGCTTGTTTTGTATTGCTCTTCTGAGGTTGTGCAGAGTTTGGCAATACCTTTGAGAGTTTATTGTAATGCCTCTTTCCAGGAAATCCACAAAAATCACACCTTTTCTGTCCCAAAAGACAGTCACCATCACCTTCCTTGCCGACATTGTATGCATGCATTTCTTGGGTTTTTGGGGGGGGGGGGGGGGGGGGAATTTGTGTGCCCCCACTGCATTGACTGCAATATCGTCTCGCAGTTCACATGCTTAACCCATGTTTCACCACCAGTAACGATGCGATCGAGTAATTAGTCGCCATCTTTCGCGTAAGCATCCAAAAAAGTTAACGCTGCAGCCATTCGCTGATTTTTGTGAATCTCTGTCAAGATTTTTGGTATCCATCTTGCACAAAACTTGTGGTAACCGAGCTTTTTGGTAATGATTTTGTGCAACAAACTTCGTGAAATTTGTGGAAAACTCATAGAGAGTTCCGTTATTGTGAAATTACGGTTTTCACGGACTGCGGCATCGACTTTTTCGACAAGTTCGGCAGTCACTATGCTGGGTCTTCCACTTTGCTCTTCATCATGAACATTTTTTCGGCCATTTTTAAATTTTATGACCCATTGACACACTCCACCTTCAGTGATTATGTTGTTCCCATACACTTCACAAATCTACTGATAGATTTATATCGGTGTGCAGTTTTTTGCAGTCAGAAACCTTATTACAGCATGCACTTCACACTTTGCGGCATTTTCAATTAACACTGACATTTCAAACTGTCACAGTAACTGAACAGAGTACAGCACGAACCTCTCACTAGCACAGCAAGATGCCGACTGAGCGACGAAATGCCATGACACCAAGATGGCCGCGCTAGCCTCGCCCCTAACAGACACAAACGAAAATGTAATGTACTTTGTGGATTGCCCTCGTAAATGACATCAAGGGATGATCACTAGGGGTAAAGACTGTAAAAGACATCTCGTTTTTGCTCTGGAAAAGTGATCATTATAAAACGTTATTAAGCCGATCATTATAAAATGTTATTAAACCAGAGTAACTCTGTAGTTTGTATGACATAATATGAAGTCAGGTTAAATGTAAAATGTTGTTATATGGAACATTGTTATATGGAACATTATGTTATCAGATTAAGGCATTAGCACATGCTACATTTAATTTGTAAATGATTTGTCTTGACAGCTATGATTGGTTAACAGATGGCTTCTGAACAATCTTCATGACCATTCCAGCTTTTCTTATTTATTTCATTTCTGCTAGTTGCTGTACTTCTTTCACTAGCCTGTAGAATGTAGTGAAACAGCATAACATCCAGTGATGTCTGTTCCTTTATTCATAGGTTTGAATTAGTCCCTACTCTCTTGTGTTTTCTTTGTTGTACTGAGGTGGCTGCAAATTTAAGTATCACATACAAAAGAAAATTATTTCTGTTTAATTTTGCTTTCTGTTCTACCTCTATTTTGTTGTTTGTATAGAAGCACTTCTTGGTCTCCCTCTGCTTTCTTTTTGTGATTAATTTTTTTTTTTTTTTTTTTTTTGAATACATGTTACAAATTATGTACAAATCTGTGCACAGTATATCACGGATCCAACCACACCTGCACTATGAAATGATAGTGTGGGGAAACTCAGACATTCAAGAAATAAAAAGAGTGTTCACATTACAAACAAGCAATCAGGGTCATATTAAGAAGAAAGACTTCTGAAACATGCAAAAACTGCTTCAAAGGACTAGGCATCTTAACTTTTACATCCTTGTGCATAACTGAAATATGTGCCACAAAAGATAGTACAAAGTGGACAACAAATGCTAGTGTACACACCAACAACACACGGAGGAAGAATGACATATGAAGCATATCCCACCAACTGACAATGCTTGAGAAAGTTCCCTGGTACTCAGGTATCAAACTACTAAGAACTCTGCCTACAAAATTATGTGACAATGTACGTGACTAAGTTTTCAAAGAACCTCAAAGACTATCTTGCAGAAAAGGAATTTTACAGTGTTGAAGAGTACTTATCATATTAAATCTGTATATCTTGTTACTTATAATGGTGTTAGAAAGTAAGAAAAATGCTTAGGAAGTATGTGGCAATGAATTTTCATGTCCTATATTACATGTACATTCACTGGACACCACATAATCCTACAGGATCAAATAAAATTCAATTCAATTCATCTCATGAGCAAGTGAAGTACACACATCTATCTAGTAGTATATGGCATTGACTTCCATCTCTTTGATAGTTTATACACTTCACTATGTGGGACTCCCTGACACTCCAAACCTGTTTATGGAGCTATCCTTTTCCATATCTGCTAAAGAACCTCATAGGCATTTTAAGAGTTGGATCCAGAGGATGAATATCACATTCAGTGGTGTTACAAATGTTTTCAATAGGAATTAACTCAAGCTCCCTGGGGGATGACACAAACATGTTCAAGTCTGTAGATCATTCTCAAAAGAGTGATGAAGTTGTGTAATGTCTTGCTGACGCTACAGGTATTTTCCATAATGTTGCAGGTAAAACAAATGGATGCATATGATTGAACAGTAAATTCTGTACAGAAATATGTTGCCTACAGCAGTTGAGTCTGATGTCAGCAGTTTCCCCATAATTAGAGAACTCTCAGAAAACCATTTTGTGACATGTAAGAAGCCCAGTGTGTGCCTGCGTGCATTCATTGATGAGACAGATGCTCACAATTAGCCACAATCAGATAGGCTGATATCAGCTGCATTTTCCAACTTGTAATCATTTTTCACATCAATAGTCAGTAGATGATATGAAGCTAACCTAGTCTTGTGACATGCTGAAGTATTGTAGTTGTTGGACAGAAGTGCTTTCTCTCTCTGTCTTGGGTTCAGTTACTCATAAGCAGCAGAGAAGCTCTTCAGAGGCTGTTGAAGCTTACCCTACACAAAGATTTGAAGAAAACCTAAGAGTTAGAAGCTAACAATGCACTGAAAACAGTGTAAATGTTTTGTATGTTATTGCAGCTTCATTCAAACCATCCATAAGTTGGAAGTTCTCCGCATTTTGCATGCTTTCCAGTTTAACAGTTCACTGGAGGCTTCTACAAATAGCCTCTTGTTTTCACATGGCAGCTGGCAGAATGGCAGGCAGTCACGCGCATTGCAGGAGCATGAGACTGAGGCTTGCCTCATCTGTGAAATTCTCTGTCATTTCATGTGCTGTTCAGTCCTTGATTAACAAAACCTGTTTTAGTAGTATAATTCATGGGGTTACATGATTAACTCATTATATTATGGTTTGTGCAGAGAGAACCCTTGTATCTCTATATCACTAATTAGATGACAAACCATTTTCAAGCTGGACTTACGAAAAAGTATGTTTATAGAGGTAAGCAATTCACACTACACTTACATTAAAATTTTCTTGGTGTAAAAAGTATGCTTGGCATACAGGCAGCTCTGTGAAAATAAACTGTATTGTTACACTATGTGGGACAAAAAGTTTTTACAGAAAAGCTGGGAGACATCAGAATTAAACAAGGACCTTCTGAATCAAGGTTTTTCAGTTGTAAGGTCATGGACAAATTGAACATCCAATTTCTGCAGGGCCAAACTTCTAGCCATAAAATGTAATGAGATTGTGAAACAAAATACTCATAACCAAGAGACTCATTGATGATGTCTGTTTCTTGGGCAAGCAAGAACTTGAATTCCAATAGCGCTTTTAAGATGAAAGTTCCAACAAAGAGAATTAAGTTGAATTATTGGAACTTTTGTCTACAACAGAACAGTTTATTCATGATCACTTGCACAGAACTTCTTCGTTCAAAGGAACTACAAGCACAATTCAAAACAAACTGGTGTGCAACAAATAAGATGAGGTGTGGGTTTGGGAGATTCTTGTAAATCTCGTACAGCTATGGCTGGTAGCAGTAGTATGGGGACCAACTGGCACATCGGATGGCAGGCACGGGCAATACTGATATTTTGCAAACGATTCTGCAAGACAGGTTATGCTGCTACCCACTTGCCAGAAGGCATTGCCTGGCAGGTACTGTATAGAAATGTGAAGTAATCAGAGGAGCACAGGGCACTGAAGTGCTTTGAAGAACCCATACATTACAGCTACAACAGCACCTAGTGACCTGTGTGTACGGGCCACAGCGGACTGAGAAAAGCTGATGATGTAATTATGGAAGAGCATCCCACTTGTCCCCTCCAGAGGAACTACATCAGAGATGTACGGAAAAGACATATAACTAAGCAAGCCCAGAGGCCCAAAGGGACAGTCATGTTGCCACTCTGTCTGGATCTAGAACTGGAGAAAGTAACAACTGTTCAAGTTGCAGGTGCAAACACTGAATGAGCTGCTCTGGGCAGATGGGCTGGGGCTGCTAAGGCTCGTTACGATGGCGGAGGTCAGCTGCTTCCATTCAGCACTCTATATGGAGTCAATGAGTTGCGTTTGATGGAGCAGTCAGCCATGTTCCGGGCTATCAGGCACAGCTAACGCAAGCGGCAGCCACTTAGCCATGGCATGAATAGGAGCGCTACTTCTGCAAGGCTGGGGTACCGGGCACTGACACTGCAGATTCTGGCATTTGAGACTAGTGCTCACCTACGCACACTGCACAGCGTCATTGCTGAGTACAGCAGAAGACTTGCTGTGCACCTCCAATGTAATAAAATCAATCACACACTTGTCTATGTTTCTCTGCATGTTTCAGCATGAATAATCCTCTCTCCCAAACCAAACCTCTCAGTTGTTCTGAAATATTATGACCCTGGATCTTGGGGAGGGGGGGGGGGGTTAGATTCAGTTACCAATGTAATTAATGATCACACAGTTACGCCTCAGGTAAACTCTAAAAGTTCATCGAAGTTCCACTGTCTCCCCGAAGCCTGTATCAATAACCAGTAGACTGGCAGTAAGGGCGAAGTGTTGAATGAGTTTTGGCAAACATGGAGACTATCGCACAATGGGGGAATGATTGAGTGCCAAGTCTGGAAGCAAAGCATCATAACATCATGGAAGCCAAGAGATACCGTCATACTAGTGACAAAGCAGAGCTTCATATGGAAGGCTGCGTATAATCCACCACTAAGTATTCGGGTGTCGGGCTAGCAGAAAAGAGCCTCTGAAAGGTGAAGCTATGAAAGTCTGAAGTCACTAGGAGTGTCAACAGCGAGGAAAAACCTGGACACATAATATGATAGCTGCCCCCACCACCATAGAGTGCACTGGAAGCACCACCATAAATATCTCACGCTTATTTACAAATGTGTGATTGCTGAACACTGATTGCCAACTGACCAGTGCATAGTTTCAGCCCTAGCTCCAGTTGCAGCTATCCAGTGAGAGGGGAGGCTATGGGGGTCAACCCGGTGGAACCACGAGTCTGGCTGGAAGGACGCTGCTACTGTCAACTTTTGATGGGGTGCAGAGGCTGCCATCATCCTTCTGGACTGCTGGAGGCTTGACCTGCGTGACCTGGACACTGTCCATCCAGAGGGGAGGGGGGGGGGGGGAAGAGGGGCCACTGCAGCTGCACATCCTGATCCTGTGGGAGACACCAATGCTGGTGGCTTCTGTCTCCTAAATGGGGGCTGAGAACTGGCCCCTTCATACCAGTGAGTACTTCAGTTGGACTTGGGGAGAGAAACTTGTGTGCAAATCTTTTACATCATTGAGAGCATTTTGGAGATCAATATGTAGAGCTGGAGGCTGCTACGGTCTGCATGTCAGTGGCTGCCCCATGATGTAACAGCCGCCACCTGACGCTTTGCTGTACTGGTGGTGCTGAAAAGGTACTGCTCAGCCAGCCTGACTATGGCATGGCACTTTCAAAGACAGTCCTGTATTAGTACCTAATAAATACATGATTGTCAATGATGTTTTCTTGGCACTCTCAAGCATAGCTAGGTCTTCACCACCACATTTCACTCTGCTCTCCCCTGATGACTGTAGGAGAAAGATTTATTTGTTTTCACAATGTTTCTAGTTACAAAACTGTTAAGGGTGTATCAGAAATTGTACTCAATGGATTTGATCCAAACAAAAGGTGAAGCCTCAGGAATGGCAGGTAAACATGGAGGGGTCCAAAATTATGTTAAACAAAAATGTTCATGACCTATATTTTTGCACTGTTAAGCTCACAAATTTAATCTACTGCTGTTACATTGTTCTAAAAACATGAAATCAGTTAGGGATTCATTTACTATCTTGTTACACTCAATTTATTTTTTAGAAAGACCTCAATGAGAACACAACTCTTAAAGGACTCAGACTGTCTCAGACATGTCCTACACATTGGAATTTAAATTTACAAGCTGTTCAGATAATATATCTTAAATACCATGAGTTAAAAAATGTTTTCCAAAATGTAACCACAGAAAATAAATATTGGGATACATAGTTGTTCAACAGTGCTTCTTGTTTCCTTAGCATTCTTAATAAACTTAGTTCCTTTTCCTGCTTTGCCTTTACACAGAAATAATTGTATATGGTGACCATTTCTATGCACTTCTTCAACACGAAATTGCATATGATATTTGTATGTGTGATGCTGAAATCACCACCACTCTCAGTTTGTTAAAGGATATGAGATTTGGGGGAAAAAAAGAATCTGTGACCTCATGTATTGAAAGTTACAACAACAAATTTAACAATGAAATAAGAGTTAGTGAGTGTGACTTTCAGTCCCTTAAGATGCAGGTAACATGATAGTACAAATGGAAATGTGTTTTGGAGATCTGAATATTCAGTTTCTAGAGTTGCTTGATCAGAACCAGTTTGGAAATGGCAAATAAAAATATCAAACAATGAAACTGAACATCCTTCTCACAACTAACTCATTCTTCAACAAATAACAACTGCAAAATGAGTTGGGAAACATTTATATTGACTGAAATAAATATTTACCACCAGAAAGTCAAAATATAGCAAAGTAGAAAAGCCTATCAAATGATGGGTAAAGTTCTCTGAATAATTCCCATACAAAAAAAGCTGGCTAAACAACTTACAAGTGATCAGAAATTTAAAGATAATATGATTGGTAACTTTGCTGCCATGAAGAATCATCATGCGGATTTCCTGTATATGTGAGGTAAGCTTACCCACATTAGCTTTGCCACTGCTCAAGGGTGTCTTTCCCTGTAGACATATTGTTTCATTGTAAGATGGAATTTGTGTTACTAGTCATATCCTATATTGTTTATACTTTACTGCATGACTCAGTAGCTCAATGGTAAAGTGCCAAACTACAGATTCAAAGATTTGCAGTTTGAGCCTAGTCAGTTCTAGAATTGTTATCTGTCCTTCATCAGTTCTTTCACCTCCCCAAAGGTAGCTGACCTGAAGAGTGCTGAGCTGCACTGCAGTTGAGAATTCATGTCAAACTGTAGGTCTCAATATAACTAATTGGGTACGTAAGTTGGAAGATCTGAGGAGACCATCGGAGCACGACAACAGCATAGACCATACTTAGTAAACCAGTGTGGTGTTCACACCAACCTTCAAGCTGATGACAGATTTAGCTTACAATTAAGTGTTAAAACAACTGAGTCTGCAACTTTAATAAAAATCAAGGGAGTATTTATAATTGAAATTATTGTGAACTCCAACCTTCTGACACTGTAGATTTAAATTATCTGACACTTACACTATAAGAAATAAAGAACAGAGAATGAAGGCTGGAGGAAAGAGACTGAGACTCTGACTCCACAAGGAAATTCACCAACTAATCAAGAGGGTCTGAATTGTGGAGGAGATTCCAGAAGAGTGGAAAACTGTGATTGTCTGCATTATACACAAGAAAGGTGTCAAAATGGGCTGCACCAACCACAGAAGAATCACCCTCCTGAAAGTCTACTACAAGATCTTGTCCAGCTGTCTACTGGATAGAGTCCAGCCGTTTGCAGGATTAACTGGTAGTTATCAGAATGATTTCAGAAAGGGCTGTTTGAATGTAGACAACATGGGCAAGACCTATGTGCTGTGACAGCTCACCGAGATGATGTTGGTATATGGTGAAGATCCTCATAAGCATCTCGTAGAAAAGGATACCTGGTACTTACCATACAGCGGAGATGCCGAGTTGCAGATAGGCACAACAAAAAAGACTGTCAGAAAGTAAGCTTTTGCCCTTGGCCAACAAGGCCCTCTGTTGGAAAAACAAAAACACACACACACACATACATGACCGCAGTCTGAGGCTACTGCGGCCAGCCAGATAGACTGCTTTACTTTCTGACAGTTTTTGTTGTGTTTACCTGGGCTCAGCGTCTCCGCTAAATGGTGTGTAGCAGCTATCCTTTTCATAATATTGTTACATTCCAACACATGTCACCAATATTGTTCAACCCAGTACTCCAAAAGATAATGACCTGAGCTTTCTATAATTATTTCCAAGAGACTGCAACAGAAGGTGCGAAATTCACATGTCAAGCCATTGCTGGCACGGTGGCATGTTGTTGAGATGTAAGGAACAACTCATACAGATGAGTGACTGCGTGAAGTTTGCAGGGGCAGTGAACAAAATTAGTCTCTTGTGAATGAGTCAAAGATCGAGTACCTGGTGCTAATTAGGACACATGCTTATTGAAGAGACCCACTCTAGCCACTAGAAGTGGGAACCTGCCCCTACAGGGTACTCTTTACAGAGGGCACATTATATGAGGCAGAATTCAAAGTGAGGATCCAAGCTTCAAATCTATCATACTCATCTCTTTAAATTGTGCAGTCTCTTAAGGGCTTTTACACTCCAGCTGTATTAAACACTGAGCTAATGCATAGGGCTGTATGATGCTTAGCAGAAAAAAGAAATTTTCTTCTTGTTTTCAAGCAAAAGTCTTAAAGATGCTTATGATCTAATGCAAGGTGAAATGACTGGGGAATAGAGGATCTGACATAACAGTGACCTGGATGAGATCTATAACAGACTAAATGTTGTTGGCCTGATGAGAACCAAGTGGCTTGCATGGGCAGGTCAAGTCAGTTAGATGGCCTTAGAAATCTATGGACTTACTCATGCAGAAGAAGGAATGTAAGGAGAAGATGAGTTCAAAGTCCGGAGTCAGTCTCTATGAAATGGATTTGTCGATACAGATACAGTACTTCCTGGAGAGGAGGCAGTCTCCACAGAAGGATGTTACTAGAGGTAACATTGATGTGTGTGATATGTGACCCTTGGTAGTTCGCTCACACAACCATTACTGTAGAAATAGCTTCCAACCCCATGACAGCGGTCAGAACGATTTCCAGCAGCCTACAGACAGTGACTATCTCGTTCTGTGACAGAGAACATTCCCAATGTTGCTGCATTCTCACTGGTTCAATATACTTTTGAGCGACTAGCAACTTGGGCCTAATTTGAAACTAATCTTGCTGATTCTTTTTTAATTTCAAGATCTTTAACGCTACAAGTTCCCTTTCGAGTTGAAGCTAATTTGTAATGAGAGAAAAACATGGGATAAAATTTACTGGCTTCCTTAGACTATTCGGTCGTTTTATGTCTGGTACTTTTGTTTTATGGAGGTTATGCTCATTAAAAGCTTCTAGTAATAGACGATTAATTAGAGGGGTCTTACAATCAACGCAGGTTATACTCACGGCTGATGGAGGAGGAAACAAACTATAACACAACAGTTATCAAATGCACAAACACAATATTACACCACAGCAATCGACTTATGAATACATCGTAATCGTAAGATAACAAATAATTCCTTAGGTTTTGAGACCTTTATCAATTCAAAATAATAGAGCCTTAGCATAGGTCAAAAAGTAAAAATTATCTGAAATTAAGTGACACAAACGCCGATTTCATTGCAGTGTCTTCCTGATCACGTTTTCTTGTACGTATTGTAATCTTCGATTTGCATTGTAAAAATGTTGCTCGCATTATACTTTACGCCTCCATAAAACTGGGTGTAGTAGATGAATTCATTTTGTTTCACATAAAACAGAAGTTGGTTCTGTTCCATACTGTGCTGTGGACGTTTATTCTTGCCTACGAATGAGTTTGTGAACTGCTCGTTTTAAATGCGTTAGAAGTATATTGTTGTATACTACTTCATATTAGTTCGCATTCGATTTTCGTACTTTCTCGCATATTGACAGAAATGGTATTCAACTATATTACATCTTGTCATGGAATGGTTAGGACCTATGTATTTCTGCTTCAAATTGCGTTGCTTCTTAAACTGAGTACCGATACAGTTTGCAACCTTAGTTACAAAGGCATTCTGCCTTGCAACTGCTAAAACTGCAACATTAGTTCCCAATGTGTTCAAACATAATAAACATGTACTACAAAAATACATTTTAAGAGCAATCAATGTTTTACAGTCATCCTCCCCATCAACTGAAAATTTAAAAGCAAAATGAACACACTGTCGTGCTTCCATCATTGGATCTACTAGTCACAGTCAATTCCACACAAGTAGAGTTAACTAAATCCAGAAGTATTCAGTACGGTTAAAGTACATTCAAACATGCACACAATCGTAAGTATAAATGTGCACTTCGTTGCAGAATATTTTTGCTGCGTAATAGTAGCTGGCATAATAATCACGTACTCTGTCATTAGTACTATGAAGTATACTTAATTGCAAGAAAAACACCGTTCAAATTGTTATAACCAGACGAAACTACAATCGTCTGGTCATAACTGTGGGTTCTTTGATTGCTCTGGGAGATGACTCACTGGAACTAGAAAAGATGAAACGTTACTTCACTTTATTACGTGAATGATAAAAAGGTTTCCTTAAATTCATACAATCCTTTGCCACAGAAGTGCTTGGTAATTCAGTACCAGTACTTTTCCATCTGATACTTGACTAACACTGGTCGTTGATGATGTTGACTGCTTCAGTTTATCAATCCAGTTCAGCGATAGCATTTTTGCCCTGTTAATTTGGTGGTTCCATTGTTCCTTTATCAGTCTTTATAGGGTTTTCTATAATTGCTCTTGGGATCCTGATTCGGTGCCATGGTTCGTGATTAACGGCACCTGTATATTCTAGATGGCGTGTCGTTGGCCTTTTGTAATAGTTTTCCAGAGTGTTCTTGTATCATCTGTTTTAGTGTTGTCATGTCCAGTTCCCGGTGCATGTCTCTGATTCCCACCCATCTTGGAGCTCTGAGGATTTGTCGGAAGCATCTATTTTGTATCACGTTGAATGTTTGTATGTTTGACGCTTTGGTCGTGACCCAGGATAAACTCGGGTAGATGGACGATCGTTAAGATTATGGCCTTGCACAATCTGAGTTTAGTGATGGGGTTCATATTTGTGCTGATCAGAAGCGGGTGTATGGCGTGGAGTGTCTGAATGAGATCTTCGTTTTTTGTTTGTAAGTGGTGTTTGAAGATTAGTTTGTTATCGAGGATAACTTGGAGTTAACGCACTTGTGTCCAGTTTACTTCGACATCATGCAAAACTAGTCTGTCACGTAGGTCCTGTTTTCCGCGTGTAGACGTTACAGCCTGTGTTTTGTCAGCATTTAATTTAATCATGTTAGTTGTCGCCCAGTGTCCACTAGTGTTAGCTGTCGTTGGAGTGTTATTATTGCGGCGTTTACTCTGCAGCTGCTTGTTAGGACAGCAGTGTCATCAGCAAATTGGGCAACCGCTATCTGTAGTATGGTCGGCAGATCATTAACATATAAAATGAATTGGGCAGGTTACTGTACTGATCCTTGAGGAATGCCTTCGTCAAGCTGTTTTATGCATGAGCGTCGGTCATCGAGTTTGTCCGTTAACAAATTATCAATGAGTCTTGTTATATAATCTGGTATAACCCCTATTGCGTCCATTTTTTTGTATAAGTCTGTCTTTCCAGATCATACGCCTTTTCTACATCGAGGAATATTGCCGATATATAAGTACGCTCTGTCCATTTTACACCCGATGTAAGATGGTAAGTTTTAATTCAAAGAACAGTTTGGGTTGGATAGGTGAATTGGTCCGGTCTTACAACGTGATTTTCGAGGAGAGGTTGTTTCAGTCTGTGTAAGATGACTATTTCAAATACTTTCGATAATATGGATAACAGGCTTATCTGTCTGTGATTGACTGGCTGTTTTTGTCTTTTCCCAGTTATGATCGGCAATACTGTTGAAATTTTCCAGTTGGGTGGTAAATAGTTGTTGAGGAAGCAGTTGTATATCCTCCTAAGTAGCACCGGGGGTTTTATAGATATGTTCTGTAGCTCTTCGTTTGAAATTCTGTCAGGGCCAGGCGCAGAGTTTATACCCAGATTAGGAATTATTTTCCGTACTTATGTCAGCGTAGTGAGTTGCGGGTGAGTGAGTCTGTCCGCTTGACAGATTTGCTGGGTTACGTATGATATCTTTCTCGTCAAGGCCGAAATACTGGAGATGTAAAGTGTTCTGCCCATCGTAAGTGGTTGCGAATAGTTGCGCCTTATGGAATGGGTCGAACGTAAGACCTAGCAGGCCTTCTGCGAGTATTGCAGTCTTAGGTGGTGCAGGGTTTCTAAGCGTTTTTACTGGCCTCCAATCTTTCCGTGTGTTTAATGAGAACGCTTCCATGTGGTCTTCCCAAAATTTAGTTCTCCATTCCTACGCGCGCCTATGCACTTCCCTTGTTAGACGTCGGAGTTCTCTCTTGTCGTACGGATCCCGTAATCTCTTCCATCTCTTGCGGGCTGGGGTTTTCAGTGTTTTCAACTCCTGCAGCAATGGAGAGGATTCTTCATGGTAAGGTGTGTCATAGTATGTTGTAATTGTGACCTGTTATATGACCGTTTAATCTGTGTTGTCAACTGCGAGATCGTATCGTCAGCTTCTGCTATCGTACCGACCCTCGTCGTGGAATTGATATGATTGCTCAGATATGGTGCAAACTGCCTCAAGTTTGTTACGTATTTCAGCGGTGGGATTGGTGGTTATATTGCGATTGTGATTCGGCTAATGACTGGGCAATTGTCTGATGTGAGGTTTTCTGTCGCCTTTGAGCACAGGTTAAATCTTTTGTTTTTCATGAGTGTAATGTCTAATGCCTCTGTTCGGTGGTTGACGTTCCTCGGAATGTTGTTGGGTTCTTCCAGACCATATGCTATTATGCCGAGTCTCTCCTCGAGTTCATATAGTTTGGCACCCTTAGAGTTATTTCGCCTAGAATCCCATGCGAAATACTTAGCATTCAAGTTGGCAGGTAGGATGACCTTGTCAAAAATATCAAAAACTGCATTGAGACCGTCTAAGTCAGTGGTCGTCAAACTGCGGTCCGCGGGCCCCATGCGGCCCAGATCACGTTTTCGTGCGGCCCGCGACCCTCGTCGGCTTCGCATGGGTAGCATTAATTATCTACTTGTCTGGCGTAGCGGTGTTTTGTTTACGGAAACTGCGTAGAATTGTGATTAAAGTCGGGGAAGTAATTAAGTAACTGAAAACCATCCACCACTATCATTTAACACGTCACTTGCCGGTGTTCCGCAGCGCTAAGGGCGTGAGCTGCCTGCTAGCCAACAATGTGAGCCGTGTATCAAACGCGCCGCGTGCCTTTGGTCTCTCGTTTGTCGGCGGCGGGCTTGTCCCGCAGCCGTCCCATTGTTAGCTTTGTCGTGTCAGTGTGTCAGTCGTGAACTAAGCTGCGGTGACGCTGAGCGTTCGTCGCGTATTGAGTGTTTGTGCTCATATTAGGTGATATAATTATTAGTAGAATAAATAACGTCTGATGTACTCTCAAGAACAGTGACTAAGAGGAAAATATGTGACGAGAAAAGAAGTTTCCAAGAAATATGGGAAGAAGAGTTTTGCTTTATAAGTGGACACTAAGAAGCTACTGCTACTTGCTTAATATGCCTGGATACGATTGTGGGACTGAAGAGATACAATTTATTTCGCCACTACACAGGTAAGCACAATTCATTTACAGTAGCTTTTCCTTTGAATTTAAACGAAAAAAGGAAAAAAATGCTCGTCTAAAATCTACCATTCGTCGTCAACAAAACGTTATGTTAGCAGCAGTTGGGCAAAGTGAGGCTGTCACAAGAGTATCAAAAATGGTTCAAATGGCTCTGAGCACTATAGGACTTATCAGCTATGGTAATGAATCCCCTACAACTTAGAACTACTTAAACCTAGCTAACCTACAGACATCACACAACACCCAGTCATCACGAGGCAGAGTAAATCCCTGACCCCGCCGAGAGTAGAACCCGGGCGCGTGAAGCGAGAACGCTACCGCACGACCACGAGCTGCGGACACAAGAGTATCATGCCAAGTATGTAATATTCTGGCAAAAAATATGAAAGCTTTCACTGGTGCTGAATTATCGAAGCAATGTATGATGACTGTTTCTGAAACTTTGTTTCAAAATTTCTCCAACAGTAAACAAATATCAGCTGAAATAAATAAGCTCACGCTTTCAGAATCTACCTGTCGACGTCGTATAGAAGATATTTCAAAATATATGTTTGAGGCAGTAATTAATAAAGTCAAACTATGCAAATACTTCGGTCTTGCATGTGATTCCAGTACAGATTTAGCTTCGATGGCTCAGTTTTCATTATTTGTGCGATGCTGCACAAATGATGGGGTAATAGAGGAAGATTTTTTAGCAATTATAACCATGAAAGATCACACAAAAGGATGTGATTTTGTGGATGCAAGTAAAGAATTTGTGAAGAAATGACTTATCTGTGAGTAAATTAATATCAGTATGTACAGATGATTGTCCGTCAATGACGGGCGTCAACAGTGGTTTGATAGCACTGATTAAGAAGGAATGGAATTTGCCAAATTTACTCTCCAATCACTGCTTACTGCATCAAGAAAGTTTGGCATGTCAAATTTCAAATACCAAATTGAAGAATGTTATGCAAACAGTCATAAGGGTTATAAATTTCATTCGTGCCTGTGAACTTAATCACCGAAAATTTAAAGAACTTCTGCAGGAATTGCAGGCTTGTTACAGTGATGTTCTCCTACATACTGCTGTCAGATGGTTTAGCAAAGGAAAAGTGCTGGAACGGTTTGTCAATTTGAAATCTGAAATTATTTTATTCTTACAACAAAGTGGCAAAAATTATCCTGAACTTGATGAGGATGAATGGTGCGTACTTACAGCTTTTTTGACTGATGTTACACAAAAATTCAACACATTTAACTTGGAATTACAAGGACCAAACAAGATAAATGGGCAAATGACTAACAAAATATTTGCGTTTGAATCCGAACTGCAATTATATATAAATGAACTCGGAGTAAAAGATTTGTCTAATTTTCCAACTGTTGCTATGCTCCGATCAGGCTTAACTATCGCCGAAACTATTTACCAAAACATGAAATAATATTTGGAAGAAATAAAAAACAGATTTGCAGATGTTAGAAATATTCGAAGCTGTTTCATTCTCGTAGAGAACCCTTGGCATGTTGTACATGATGATCTCAAATTATTCTTCCAATTTGGATTTCATAAAACTAATTTGCTAAATGAAATAGTCGAACTACAGCATGACACACAGCTTAAAGCTTTGTTTATAGAACATCGTGAAACACAACAGTACACTGAATTTTGTAAATGTGTGCCTAACAATTATAAAAATTTACGAGACTGCGCACAGTACATTTTAACACTATCTCCTTCAACTTTCCTTTGTGAAGCTTCATTTTCAGAAATGAAGTACCTGAAAAACAAATATCGTAATCAGTTGTCCAGTCATTTAGAAGGCACAATGAGGATTGCATACAGCCCAAACGACACAGATATAGACAACATAGCCAAAAAAGTTCAACATCACAAGTCACATTAAGAAAAATTATATATTTGTACTTACGTTTGTTTTGCAATTATAATGAATAAAAACCAGATTCAATAAGAGACCTGTAGCTTTCTTATGTAGCCTGCTGCATGTGCAGTGCATCTGTCCTTTTCTTTTTTTTTTAATTTCTTATTTATTTCTACATTTTTGAAAGTTTGAGATTAATGCAGTTATAATAAAGTTTTTGTGGCCATTTGCATAATGTAATATAATATTTTAATAATACATCTATCTCATCTTGCATGAAAGTACTTTAAAATAGATTTCAGGACCAAGATACACTGATCCCAGATTTATTTTTGGTAGTGGCTCATAATTACTAATGATTCCCTTCCTTCCCTTCACCCTTCATATGCTCCCGCCTAACTATGTTAATACTGTAAGATTATGCAAGTCATGTGAATTTTATTTTCACGGAGATAATTAAACTGGAATGAATTAGTCAGATGCACTGTATGTTTTTTTTCAGTTTATTGAAATTTGATCAGCAGCATTTTATGCAGTTTTCAGCACTCGTAAACATGGTGACAGTCATTCTGTGAAAGTCTGTGAATGGCGCATGTCATCATTGACTCATGCTACCACAACGATTATTCCAGTCAGTCTCAACACTCGATTCCTGTGAAGAATGACTAAAAATGTAATTGTTGACAACGTGACACAACTACTCGTATGTCTCCTACGAATATATCCCTCATAATCTAATAATTGTCAAACCGGCGGATGGGTATTTAAAAATTTTTTTCCGTGTATAGCAGCATTTCAGTGTCATAAACATGAACCAAGCGAGGTGGCGCAGTGGTTAGCACGCTGGACTCGCATTCAGGAGGACGATGGTTCAATCCCACGTCTGGCCACCCTGATTTAGGTTTTCCGTGATTTCCCAAATCGCTCCAGGCAAATGCCGGGATGGCCTCTGAAACGGAACGGCCGACTTCCTTCCCCGTCCTTCCCTAAATCCGATGAGACCGATGACCTCGCTGTTTGGCCTCTTCCCCCCAAACAATACAATCCAATCCAATCCATAAACATGGATTATTGTTGTCGGCAACAGCACAGCAATGTTATTTGACGGAGGAGCCACATGCATCCAACAGTTGCGAGTGGTTTGTTTCCGAAAGTACTATTTCATTTTAACAGGTACTAATGTTTACAGCTTCTGAAGAACGATAAATGATATATATCCAAATTCGGTAAAGAATAAATGGTTTGCAGCTGTCGGCTGTACCTGTCTCCTTCGTCAAATGAAAAATATACTGGAAGAATTACAAGTAGGAGCGCGTTAAGTTGTTCTATCACTTGGTACAGGGGCAGATAGATTTGTCGTTGCGGTGGTGGGAAGGGAAGTAATAATGGAAATGTTTTCTTGTTTGTTCCTCAGTGCTGACAACAAATGAGTGCGTGTCCCTCGTACCATTTATCTGCTATTGTATCAATCTTAAATGAAAGTGCGTTGGATTAATGAATACGCATTATAGAGACGGTCATATGCGGCACATATTAGTTAAAAGAAATAGGCATTAGCTCTTAAAAATGTATATGTGTGTGTGTGTGTGTGTGCGTGTGTGTGTGTTTATCCCCCACTTCTCTTCCCAACCCTCGGATCGATTTCAGCCACACTGATACACATATTATTTTGAATATGTAAAGAAATATTGTGGGGTAAGAAAAGGCAACGTCTTATTGGGGCAGGGGATGGTAATGTGGAGGGAGAAGGGAGAGGAGGACATGGACACATACAGAGGGAGTGCGAAATGGACAGATAAAGGGGTGAAGAGATGGTGAGTGAGGGGAAAGTCGAGATGGACGACAGAGAACGAAGGAAGGACGAGACAGAATAACATAAGATTGGAATAAATACTTATCTAGCCAATGCCAGGTACCTCATCTGGTATGAAATAAAATTGAGGCTGTTGTTCAGTCAAGTGAGCCGAAGAAAAATGACTTTCAAAACATGCAGAAAACAGTTGTGATCGTGTCTCATGATACATAATACATTTAAGTATAAGTCCATTTGCTGTTATTAACCATCTGTTCACAAAGACGATGCAGCAACATTTCGTCGGGCAGTTACACTGTTACAATTTACGTGTCATTGAGGGTGGCAACAATCTGAAACAGAGAACATTCTGCACGTAGCGGTCCGAACGGTATGGCTTTAACGATAAGTGCTAGAAAGTCAGTGCTAAACATATCGCTTCTTTACTATAGCTAGTCTATTTGAGGTTCATAACACACCATTTACGTGGTTTTCCAGTTAATAAGAAGACCTGGAAGTCTGCAGCCCGAGGTGCCACATCATATTGTTAGTTTTGGCCCTGGAGCAAAAAAGTTTGACGACCACTGGTCTAAGTCGTCACTGGGAAACGAGTAAGCAGCGACCATCGTCATGCTCCCATACGCCGTGGTCCCTGTAAACGCCGTTGCCTCCAAGCAATTCATGGGCGGCAGGTCTTCTGCGGTGTAGGTCAAGTTGTTCCTAACAAATAAATATCTCTGTTCCGCCGCCTCGTCTATTGTTCAAATGATTCTAAGCACTAAGGAACTTAACTGCTGAGGTCATCAGTCCCCCCGAACTTAGGACTACTTAAACCTAACTAACCTAAGGACATCACACACGTCCATGCCGGAGGCAGGATTCGAACCTGCGACCGTAGCGGTCGCGCAGTTCCAGACTGTAGCGCCTAGAACCGCTCGGTCACTCCGGCCGGCTTCGTCTATTGTCTCTGTCCATTCGGTACCCTGTCATGTTTGGAATTTTGAAGGTTTGAGTCGGTCGAAGATGAGTTTCCTTAATAAAGATGACGTCTATGTTTTATCATTCCATGTCAAGGGTTCTAGGGCTACCCACTTGACATCTTGGATTTTGCTGAAATTTTGTATCTAGAGTACCACACGTCTCAAACAAACTTTGGTTAAGTTTTAGATGCTCCAGTTGAACAGTGGTTGAGATACAGCCGTTTGTTTGACGCCATACCCTGACTGTGTTCAGTACGACACTAAAATTTGACGAACTTTTGAGACCTTATATCTCCTTTGGTATTTCTTTTAAAAAATCATGAAACTAAGCTAGCTTGTACAATTTTTTGCGCTCTACTTATAGTGCTTTTAAAATAAGTTGCGACTTTTGACAGTTCAGTAAGGAGCGAGTGGAGGGAAGCGTAGTTGTCAGCGTTAGCTAAACGCGTCATCAGGTTACCACAGAATGTCAGGCCTACTCGGCCCGGAACCTGGCACCCTCGCTTCACTGCGTGATCAGAAAGCCAACGGATCTGCGATTTTTCTAAAACAACTTCAAAGAAACTATTCTGCAAAAAGCTCTGATTCTCACACATCTTATAATTTAATTCGTCAGCTTCATGGTGAGGCCCCTATCATTTCATTAATAGTCATAGTTATTGTGATATATCCATAGTACGTAAACGCCTACAAGAAAGTCTTAGTTTACAGCGAAAACTAGGTGTCGCAATGAATTTGTGTTTTGTGAATGTTAAGTTGCATGTTGCTGCGTATTAAATGTAGACGATATACTGAATTATACCATAAATTTTGAAGGAAAGCTGTCTGCAAATGCAATGTATGTAAAGCGCTCCGTCACGAACTCGTGCGTCGGTGAAAAAAGTAGAATGAAATATTCACAAATTTCTCGCATCTCACAAATGGTTTGAGATATCGAACCAAGATTTTGGCAAATGATAGCGTGCAAAGACGAGAGTGTTCCGCTATATGATTAATATGCGAAACTTCCACATCTACCGTGATATTCAAGCAACTACAGATTTTTGCAGTGACTTAATGTTATTACTTATGGCCATCGATAGCTGGTGAAACGAGAATGGCTGTGGGTTTTGCAACAGTATAAGTAAAGCAGCGACGCATTTATTTTTATACTGAGAATGGGCTGTTTCATAGACTACTGACCTGAGTTGCACTCAGTTTTTAGTTTAATAATACACTATTTCAAGATTCTGTCGCAATTTCAACTGCATTAGAAAGTTAGTGATATGAAGATTTCTAAACTCTGCTATGTTTTGACAAAAGAAGCAGAGTTTAACAGGGCAACAAGAGAAGTTACGTATTCCTCAAAGCTCATCACAGTCCTTCGTGAATCAGTCTCTCCTCAACTACCTTCTTGGTATGGCTGACAACTCAAGACCAGTCCTGTCGTTTAACACTTGTAGTGGCTTCTTTTGTCAGTATTTCATTCTCAGTGAGCGTACACTTCTTGTTGCTTTTTGCCAGTCGGATTTAAATGATACTGATACGGAGGATCCCTTATTAAACTATGCCCTTCACGTTTAGCCAATTCGTCGACCTTGTAGCGTGAAGTTTTGGCTTATACAGCACTAGAAATTCCATTAACTTCGCTTTATATACGTTAGGTTCAACTTTATGTCCAGCAACATTTCTTTCTACACAGAGCAAAACACCCACTGCACTGTTGGAGATTTATGCATCACAACAGAGTGGCATGGCGTTCTGTCCTTTACTATTGTCAAATTCCGAGGAATGTTTTGCAGCACAACGTTATCTTCCCAGCTGGTGAACGGTGATCCCGGACGACACTTTTATTGCAAATTTCTTATTCAGATGTACTGCGCTATTGCTGTTAACGCAACGCAAACATAAAACACTTCTTCACAGTACATGACGACTACAGAACATTTCAGTGCCATAAAATATGACTGTACAATAAGATCTGACGAACGTTGACGCATCTACTGCGTGACGCCACGTGGTACTGTTTACTTGTGGTTTGCCATTGGTGTTGCCTGGACAAAGGAGTCACGTCCCCCTCTGGTCAGCCAAACGTCGATAAGCAGGTACACTGTATCAAAGTCTGCCTAAAAAAATTGCCATTCTAAAAAAAACTTGGCTTCTCTAGCAGTTAAGTAATAGATATCAAATATGATTCCTACAAGTTGACTACTAAAATTTATAATTTGATGTTGCTAACCCTATTACTTCACAAATTTGGTGTAAGGTTGATGACATTTTTAAAAAGGCTAAAAATAGGGGATTTTCAATCGCATGTTGCACAAAACTACCTCCTAGAAGAATTTTAAAACCACTCTCATTAGAAAGAGCATGTTTTGAATCTACTAGAAACGCTGGAATACAGTACCCTATGAAGAGGCTCAAATTAAGGAGCACTCTCGTGCAACAGCTTTTATTTTAATATTCAAATTCTGTTTTTTTTCTTGTTCAGACTTCTTTTAATGCTTTTTTACTGAGAAATTATCAATATTCTATTGCGTATCTGTGGTGACGTTGTCACTATCAGTTCAAGAACTTGAACTGCCGACCTCATCGACGTAGGGGTCACGTCCGGTAACAGTGCAATACCAGCCACGGATGGGTTTTGAAGTCCAGGTTCCCGAGCCTGTAATTTGGTTCCTTATTCGAGGTTCCAAAGCCTTAACTGAATGTCTGCCTGGTTGCCAAGCCAGTGACTGAACATCTTATCTTAGGTTCTCAAGCCCAAACTGGGTACATCTACATCTACATGGTTACTCCACAGTTCACACTTAAGTGCCTGGCAGAGTGTTCATCAAACGATTTTCATACTACTTCTCTACCATTCCACTATCGAATGGCGCGTGAAAAAAAAAAACACCTAAATCTTTCCGTTCAAGCTCTGATTTCTCTTATTTTATTATGATGATCATTTTTCCCTACGTGGATGGGTGTCAACAAAATATTTTCTCATTCGGAAGAGAAAATTGGTGATTGAAATTTCGTAAACAGATCTCGCCGAAAGAAAAGCGCCTTTGTTTTACTGACTGCCACCGCAACTCGCGTATCATATTAGTGACACTCTAATGCGCGATAAAACGAAACGAGCTGCCCTTCTTTGCACTTTTTCGATGTCCTCCGTCAATCCTACCTGGTAAGGATCCCACACCACGCAGCAATATTCCAACAGAGGACGGACAAATGTATGTAGGCTGTCTCTTTAGTGGGTTTGTCGCATCTTCTAAGTGTTCTACCAACAAAGCGCAGTCTTTGTTTCGCCTTCCCCACAATATTATCTATGTGGTCTTTCCAATTTAAGTTGCTCGTATCTCATATGCTTCCCAAGCCAATGTCCACAGCTTGATTTTATTTGATATTAATCTTTCTTCACATTCTATTACATTTTGCAAGACACTTCCTTCAGCACAGTTTCTGGAAATTGATATTGTCGCCCAGACGATGTGACTGAAGGAGCAGGGAGCATGCAAATCAGGTGTTGTTCTGGAATATAGCATTTTCTTGCCTTTTTGGTCAATAAAACGGATGAGAAGGACCTGGCGGATGCATACGTTTTAACAACGCACCATGTTCTTCAACTGAAACTTCAACAACATTGCCAAATCATCATTTGCTGTCATAAACACAGACAACGTATCAATCAGGGGACAGCTCAGGTAACTTTAAATGCAGAATAGTGGTGTCAGAAATTCTGGCAACAAAATATATCATATCATTGGAAACTTTGCTGACACAAATTGAGTTTGAGTCAACTGGTACAAATTGGTGATGCTCTCTAGTATCAGCTACTGTGATTCTTTCTCGCCATCTTTCGTCTTGAAATTTTCTGCTTTCTTCACTGACAGCTTTTGTGACAAAAATACTTTTAATTCGATTTATATTTTGATCATAAAATTCGAAGAGGTCCTTAATACATTCGAGAAATCTAACCCAAAAATTACAATTAACTTCTGTACCTGGTATTCACAGCAATGAGAAATTTTGTAAAAGATGCTGTGGGCGCCTTTTGTCTGAAGAATTATTTTTTGGTACTCACAATATTGCAATTTCGACCGTGTGGCCATTATCAGGTGGAATTAATTGCGCCTTACCACATGTCAAAAGATTAAAATTATCTGACATGATGTAACACAGAGGTTGATTTTATTGCGTTGTGTTCCTGATTACGTTTTCTTGTGTATACTGTAATCTCTGAATTGCATTGTGAATATGTTGCTTGTATTGCTTTATGTATCAATAATATTGGGTGGAGTAAATGATTGTATTTTGTTTTTGTTTCATATAAAACAGAAGATAGTTCTGCCCCATGCTGTTCTCTGGACATTTGTTGTTTCCTACAAATGTATGTGTGTTCAATTTAAATGCGTTATGAGTATATTATTAGTATACTACTTTATTTCAGTTCACATTCGATTCTCGTACTTTCTCACATACTGACAGAACTGGTATTCAATTATATTACGTCTTGTCATGGAATAGTTAGGGCCTATGTAGTTCTGTTTCCAATGGTGTTGCTTTTTACAACTGAGTATAGTCTGCAGTCTTGGTGATTAAGGCATTCTCCCTTGCAAATGCTAAAACTGCAACATTAGTTACTCAGATGTGTTCACATGTAATTAACATGTACTACAAACAATACATTTAAAGAGAAATCAATGTTGTACAATCATCCTCACACTCCACTGGAAATTTAAAAGCAATTAATACACACTGTCATGCTTCAATCATTGGATCTACTAAACCCTTCTGTAGGACTGGAGTTAACTAAAAGTAGTAGTATTCAGTAGGGAGAAAGTACATTCACACTACACGCACAGTCCTATGTATAAATATACTCTTTGATGTGGAATATTTTTGCTGCATAAAAGAAGGTGGCATAATTACTACATACTCTGTCACTACAGAACATACTCATCTGCAAGATAAACGCAATTCAAATTGTTATGGCCACACCAAACTACAATCGTCAGATCACAACTGTGGGTTCTATTATTGCGATACGAGATGGCTCATTGGAACTACAAAAGATGAAATATTAGTTCACTTTATTACAAGAATGATAAAAAGATTTTCTTAACTTGATACAGTCCTTTGCCAGAGAAGTGCTTCATAATTTACAACTGCCATTGACTGTTAAAGATTTACTTGATGCACTAATTAACATACTGTTCTCTTGAAGTAGAACGTTCAACTTTTACAAAAGTTCTTGTCCATTTGAGAACTTGACGAACACTGGCCGTTGATGATGTTGCCTGCTTCAGCTGAACTTATGAACTGGGACAGAACCCTTCCATGCTATGTTCTTTATTGTCTTTCGTGTGAGGGCACCGTTCTGCTGAGAGAGGGCATGTCTCCTTCACACTCTCCCATTCGTCATTCCAAATTGCAGTGAGAGTCGCCAATATCTGTGGAACCGATCTGCATTTCCAACATACCGGTGGCACCGAGATTTCTGGACTGTAGCACACAAATCAGAACTACATACTCACTCCATCAAAAGAAGATCAAGGTTGAATACCAATTCTCTTAAAAGCTGCTAGCATGGAGTTCCTCATCAAATGCGAGAAAGTGCGAACAAAAGAAGCAAACTAAAGTATGATACGAATAATATACATCACAAGCATCTAAATCTAGCAGTTCACACACGTATTCAACACACGTATTAATAGGTAAGAAGAAATGTCCACAGAACAACATCCGATGGAACCAGCTTCTGTTTCATATGAAACAATAACATGGATGCATTTCCTCAATCCAATATCATAGATGCGAACAAAAACCAAGCAGCATACACTAGAGGAAATAAAGAACCAAATAAAGAAACCGAAGAAGAACAAAAGTCCAGGACAAGATGGAATCTATGTAGAAGTCATTCAAGGTGGAGAGAAGAGACTGAGACCCCATAAAGGAATTCATCAACTAATAAAGAGGACTGGATTGTCGAGGAAGTCCCAGAAGACTGGAAGACATTGTACAAAAGAAAGGCGACAAAATGGGCTGCACCAACTACAGAGGAATCGCCCACCCAAACGTCGACTATAAGATCTTGTCCAACTGTCTACTGGATAGAGTCCAACCATTTGCAGAAAAAGTGACTGGTGTATATCAGAGTGGTCTCAGAAAGAGCTATTTGAGTGTGGACAACACCTACGAGCTGCGACAGCTCACTGAGAAGATGATGGTACATGGAGAAGACCTTCATGTGCACTTCATAGATTTCAAGAAGACATATGCGTGCATTCACTGCAAAGTCTGATGAATTGGCTAACCAAGCTTGGAATATCCACGAAACCGTCATCCGGCCGGAGTGGCCAAGCGGTTCTAGGCGCTACAGTCTGGAACCGCCCGACAGCTACGGTCGCAGTTTCGAATCCTGCCTCGGGCATGGATGTGTGTGATCTCCTTAGGTTAGTTAGGTTTAAGTAGTTCTAAGTTCTAGGGGACTGGTGACCTCAGCAGTTAAGTCCCATAGTGCTCAGAGCCATTTGAATCATTGAAACCCGTCAGCCTAGTTTACAGTTTCTCACTGATAGAAGAGGCAAAGTAAAGCATGGAACCAACTCATGGGGAATTCTGATATAATCACAGGACTGAGACAAGCAGATCGTATGTCACCAATACTGTTCAACTCGGTGCTCGAAAAGATAATGTCGTAAGCTTTCCATAATGATTTCGAAGGGACTGAAGCAGGAAGTGAGAATGTCACATGTCTCAGCGTTGCTAGCAAGGTGGCATGTTATCCAGACCTGAGGAAGAACTGATACACATGAATGATAGCGCGGAGGCCGCAATAAGAAAAATAGTTCTCCTTGGGAATGAATCGAAGATCAAGTTCCTCCGACAAAAATCTATCAGACTACAAGCAACATATTTACTTGGTTTCCAATTCTTGTTCAACTGTGGGTCCCGGTATAACTGATTGGGTAAGTATGGTTGGAAGTCGGAGGAAGATGTCAGACAGTGGCAATGGCGTAGATCATACATAATAAATCACATTAATCTCAAAATAGCCTTCAGGTTGATGTAATCTTTACCTTATAGTTAAATTTTGCAATGATGAGTAACTAATGTTTCCATAACTTTAATAAAAATCACAATTCAAACAATTATGAATTCCAATCTTTTCACACTGCAGATTTAAATTATCTGCTACTTACGATAAAGGAAATAAAGAACAAGATAAAGAGTTGGAAAGAACAACAGTTCAGAAGAAGATGGAACCAAACAGAGATCATTCAAGCTGTAGGGAAGAGACTGAGACCCCATAAGGAAATTTATCGTCGAATAGAGAGCTCCGATATAACCTCTGGACTGAGAGAAGTAGTTTGTATGTCACCGATATTGTTCAAACCGGCGCTCGAAAAGATCGTTACGTAAGCTTTCTATAATAATTGCGAAGGTACTGAGGCAAAAGGTGAGAAAATCACACATCTCGCCATTGCTGAAAAGGTGGCCCTGTTGTCCAGATCTAAGGAAGAATTGATGCAGATGATAGCGTGGAGGCGGCAGTGAGTAAAATTGGCCTCCTTGTGAATGAATCCAAGATCGAGTACTGGTGATGAACACGACTGATGCTTATTCAAGATACCCTCACCAGCCACTGATAGTGGGAAACAGCTCCTACTGAAGGCTTCATAATTTTAAACAGGGTAATCTTTACAGAGGACTCATCATGTGAGACAGAAATCAAAGCGAGGACCCAAGCTTCTAACACATCATGCTCATCTTCTTAAATAGCGTAGTCCCTCAAGGAATTTCATACTCCAGCTGTACAAAATACTAATCCAACCCATAGGGGTGTGTGTTTGCGAAATTAGGAATGTCCAGAAAAAAGACTTAAACAATTTCCCTGTTTTCAAGCGAAAGTCTTAAGGAAGCTTTATGGTCCAGTACATGGTGAAATCACTGGGGATGGAGTATCCGTCTCATAGTGAGCTGCAGCAAATATGCAGCAGACAAAATATGATTGGCCTAATGAGTACCAAGAGGCTTGCATGGGCAGGTCATGTCACTAGATTTCGATAGCGACTTTGGTAAAGTGTGCCACCGTTTCCTGCATTCGGTGGCAGCCCGTATGGGCATCCAACCTCCCTTCATCCACGTCCTCCAGCCCTTTACAGTCGTGTCAGTTCCCGAGTCCATGTCAGCAGACGTTTGGCAGGGCCGGTACCCATCTGCCACTCTATTAACAAGGATGTCCTCTCTCTACCCTCCTGTATGCTATTCCCCTAGAACCCCTCATTGAGGGCCTGTCGAACAAGCCTACACACCTTTCGTCGTCAAACTTATGATGTCAACCTGGTACTCCTTGCCCGTTCCAACACTGAAATTCGAGCAGCCCACCAATAAATTACGCATTATGGGTTGCCTCAGTCATTGCAATGAATGTGGCCAAATCTTCTTTGATGAACATCAGATGGAGTCTCGAAGAAGGTGAGGTGGCACCCCTGCCGCTAGTGTGGACTTTCGGTACCTGGGCGTTACCTTGCCCCCCCCCCCCCCCCCCTCCCGCACACAACGCTGACAAATTACCGTCGCCCGTTACCATCCTCCATGACGTCGACCAGAACCTCCTGTGCCACTACGACACCCTTCAATGTGTAGAGTTCCTTAATCGTTATTTAGCATCAAATTAATCCTAGTCACGCATGTGCTCTCTCTTCCATGGGCGCAACCGTTAGGCGGCTCTTGGCTATTGTCTTATGGCTGGCTCCACGTTTAAAGTCCATTACGAGACTCTCACCCTGACGCCACAGGATGGTGACAGACTCGTCAACATCCGGATGCGAGCGGCGACCTTGTATATGAGTACTAAGAGAGAACGGTGGACAGGACAGAGCACTTCCTAATACACTGTTTGCTTGAGGTCTTCCTGCCTGTGTCTATCTGACCATCTGTTCCTGTCACCCACTTAACGCCTCATGTGTCTCACATTTCGGTCTTCTTTGTCGACTACAGTTACATCGACCTCCCAGACATACATCCTCCCAGGCTCAAGGATTTTTACACCCTGCTATTGCGCTGCGTTCCCCATAATGTACTGAACACCAAATATCCCTCTGTCCGGTGGCTCATAGTTCATAGTGTGGAGTACCATCCACCAGCCACTCTTTACTACCGACACCTGGGCGATGTGATATCACCTAGTCAACATGAAATTTACCACATAACTGCGACTGCATAACGTCGGTTTGTGAGGTTCCCCTCTTTGTCTCCTTTGACGGCAACTCGACACTGATAACCACCCTATGACCTGCGCCTCTTTGCAGGACGTCTTGCAATTCATGCAGCAAATGACTGCCTGCTACATCCGAGTGCCACTTGATGCGATCTAACATCGAATATATCTATATTTTTATATTTTCCCGCTGCTGGATATCATGCCATGACATGGAAAATTCCCTATGTGGTAGAACTGCAAAGATGCTCACTATGGGCAGGTGCCCACCGTGGGTGAACCCCACTGTGCTCACTGGTGTGAAAAATCTGCAATTCTGTGCACAAGATGCCTGTACTCAAGCGTGAACGTTGGACCTCACCTTAGTAGCCACCCATGGACCCAGCTCTGTGATGTCTATACCACATCATCCCTGAAGAACGTTCTCTCACGTGTTCCAGAAAAAACTCTCCCAATCATCCTTGATAAACCCCACTTCCAAAAAATGTTACTCCACCTAGAGCACCTCTGATACTCATCCTACCAATTGCATGTGGCTAGATTCATCTCCCTCCATGAGACGTGCAAAAGACGCTCCCCCAATAGATAGGGTTGCCACCAAAAGGTACTGATGCCACCAGTATGTCTCTGACATCTCTGTCTGATTCCAAATCATGGCATCTATTTTATGCTAACTCACTTGGAGTGGGGTCCGCCTCGGTAGCTGAGTGGTCAGTGCGGCAGAATGCCATGCCAGGGGGCCCAGGACTGGGTGTCAATGTCGTCTTCGTCATCATCTCATCTCCATCGACACGGAAGCCGCCGAAGTGGCGTCAACTAAAAAGACTTGCACCAGGCGATCGGTCTACCCTAGCCACTTGTTCTACCCTAGCCACACGACATTTCATTTTACTTGGAGTGGGAAACCACTTTGCAAACAATACACTGTCTGTGTTGGTGACAGTCTTTCAGACATCTGGCAGCATGGGACTATCTCAGATCAGAGAACAATGTTTTACGATTTTAGCAGCTCAGAAAATGGTCCTTGGCCACCTGGTCTGCAGATACCTGCAGATTCTCAAAAGTTTACTCTTCTATCCAGAACAATTTCAAGAGTGTTGGCACATCTTGTCAGAGGGCCTGAAAGTCGTTAAAACACTCCAGCCAGCATTGGGGACAATACATCATGCTTATGTTAGCTGCAGGCCACTGCTGGTCACTTAGCAAGTCCATGTGGTCTCTCCACCTGGCCTTGTGCCATCCACCATAACGTCAAAACAGCCATGAGTCCTCACATGCTGCTCTCTGCCGTTCTACCTGTGGCTAGCCACATCTGCCTTCCCTGAATATTCGAATCGTTAACGTGGTCCTTTGGTAGGACTCTGAGCAGCATGTTCCTTTCCATGGAATGGCAGCACAAACAGAACACAAAATCTTAGTCAACACAGTTCAAGACCCATCACTTCTGCCAAATGCAATTAAATGCCAAGGCATATAGAATGCAGTCTCTGTAGTCCAATCTCATTAAACATCATAATAATAAAAATGACTGGGAGGCAATCGCTAAGGACTTGCTGTATTTCATTATCATCCATTCACAATAAAATTTGGTGTAAGGAGTATCACACTTAAAATCAGGTAGTGTGTCACGAACAAGCAAAAATTACAGAATAATATAATATAAATATTATACCCAAATTATTTTATACACTCATGATAACTGGGGGTCAACCTTGACAATCTCGACATGAGTAATACATAGTACATCAACATACTCAGGAATACCAACACAGTTACCCACACAGTCACATTACTGCTGGATAGGAGCCTTAAGGCAATGCTGGATGTCACAGTCATTTAATACAAGTCCTCCTGATCTCTGCAATCATCCCAGACATAATTTAGACAGTCAAAAAGAAAAACAAACTGTACCCCATATCAGAACATTCACTCTCCTTTACTGTGGTCAGAATTAGATGACACGAAGAATCTTTAATGGAATCACTGCACCTTTTCAACAGCTGCTGTCCTGAACAAAAGCAAAAATGTGCACAAAAGTTTAGTTTGACTGAAGGTCCTCACAGTCAACATTCACCAAACAAACATGTTTAACTGTAGTACTCCCACAACATTCATATATACAAGTGTTACATGATGACACAAATCTCTGTTAAATGAAATGTGACATGTACACAAACAATAAAACTCAAGTGAACAAGTGGGCATGAACAATATATGAATCAAGGTGTGTGGGTGGCTCAGTAATGAATATAAGAATAGATTAACTTCATTACAACTCATTTGACATGAATAAAGACATATTTTGTCAACAGAACAAAATAACAAATTTAATTTGCGACAACAGATACAAAGTATGAAATTAAAGAACAATTGACCATAGACACAAAAACATGTGTTACATGCATAAAGATGGATTGTGTCAACAGAACAAAAAATAAACGTAATTGTGTGACAACAGAGACAAGATACGAAATTAACAAACAGCTGACCCCATACAAAAACATATGTTACATGTGTAAAGATATATAGTGTCAATAGAAAAAAAACTAAAATTTTATTATGCAACAAAAGTGGCAAGATATCAAATTATTAATGCTCTGCCTATTTGTTTTGCTTTAAAATCAACAAGAAAACGAAAATATTACCCAGTTTGTCACAAATGTGTCATGTATTTTGATACTTTGTGGACAAATGTGAACATTAAATATCATATATCATATGAGTTGTCAAATATTAAGCCTAAAATCATTCATATAGAAAGAGTACAGTGTATAAGTAAAAATGTTACATAGTTTCAATGAGGATTACCCAAATCTCAAGTCTAACTTGCTGATCACGTATGACAAGTGATTGATATGGCTCATAACAAAGACACTAGGTCTAGCGACTGTAGCACGTGTACACACGTGTACACACACGTGAGTACACAGAACAAAAGCACTATCACTTGTACACTGGACCTCACTTTCACACAAGCTGAGTGACGAAGCCATGCTTGAGTCAATTGGCGATTGGAGAGTGTGGATCTCGTGGACAGTGGTGAGGATGAGTTGCAATACAGGGCATCCTTCCTTCGTCTTTATGGCAGCATGGTCTGGACCAAGGAAACCTCAGAGACAAAATAGCAGCACGTGACATCATCGAGAAGCATTATTGATGATCTGGTGGACAGCAGATATGACTCAATGTATAGTCTCATTGAAGTGACACTTCATGGGTGTCGTTCCTGATTTGGACCTCCTTGGATATGGTTTTAGGCTACAACATTGTTGTTTAGCTGTCAGATGATAGTAGGCTGTTTGTGTCTCTAGCAGGAGCAAGATGGAGGTGGAAAGTGCAACAGCACAACTGACATGTCGCTACTATCTACAGGTTAAGTGACATGACATAGTGCTGATTGGCACCATGACTATGGACGTTAGCAGTTGGCATTCTCACAAGAAGAAAAGTACTCATATTTTGGTGAACTTTTTCATAGCAAGGAACTGTGGATGGATACAATCTGTCCAAATGGTTGAATAATAAAACTCAAAGATTAAGAATGCATTCTTGTGCACTGCAGATTGTTGCTGTAGGAAATGTTGCCACAGTGAACCATTGATATCATCCTATCAGAAGAATTGAGAAGCCTCATTTGTACTCCATGGTTACTGTTGAAGCATTGAGCAGCATCCTGGGTCAGCACCTGCCCAGGTGCCAGGCTGCCTGCTCCACTCACGTTTACAACCAACAAGTTGTCTCACCAGGGCGCCTTTCATCCTTTAGGCATCCCCCTGTGGAACTGGCGAGCTGCTCCGTCAGCTGCCGCGACCTAACTAGAATGTGGGTCACCGGCCCTCCCTAAATTGCGACAGTGCCTACGTCACGGTCTCCACTGAGCATATGCCTGCCTGTCTGCATTCTCTGGCAACCATGTAAGGATGTGTACTTGTGTTGCCTCATTTCTGGTCTAGATCTGCACATGACTCATACATGTCAAATCAGCAATAGACTCACAGTTGTTTTGTACATAAAACGTATGATATCCATTCAATGTAATGATACTAAATCGATATAAACAGTAACATATCTGATACTATACTAAGGTGCAAATGACTGTGGAAAGAATTTATGTCTTATAATTAATGTATTGATTGTGACGTATAAACATGTGGCTGCAAGTAGAAAGAGTACGCATTAAGCATGGTGGTAAGAGGGTGATGTCCGTAAGTGTAAATTCAGAGATTTGTATGCGCAACTGATCACATGGGACCTTTCTATCATTATTTTATCACTCAGATGGTGCTCACTATTACTACAGTAGATGGTAACCACATATTCGTAGCCTGTACGAGCATGGATCAATGTTTTACTCAACACATGGCTTAATGTGACATGTTATGTACCCCTATTGATTTCTTGGTTTTGATGGAATCCAGTTCCACTCCATTCGTTGCAGTCCATCATGCTGATCAACTAATTCCGATTACTGCTATAGGTGTATTGCAGGCCTTACCTCCATCTACATTATGTCAATAGTGATAGGGGGCCACCATTCAATGCTCGTTTGTCAGACTTGGTGGTCGCATCTCCACGATGTCTGCTGGCTGGTAATTCCTCTCAGGTTCACACCATTTCTGCTCAGATCACGACTTCTGCTTCCCCCATTAAAACTGTTCCAGTTACCTCTTTGCTTTGGTTGCGGTCGGTCATGACCGTGTCCTCCCAATAGCCCCTTCCTATCATTCCCCCTATCATTATTTCTGCGTGAAAGCGCCCAGTAGTTTCCTTCGTAATTTCTTCTCTTCTCACTCGCATTGTGTCTCGTATGTGAACTTTAACTGATGAGGAATGCTCTTGAAAGCTTCCACATTATATCCGCATCACCTGGCAAGTATCATCTGATAATTAATGGGTAGCTTCATAAAGCAGAACCTTATTATTTCACTTGTGCTTTACGGCTCATTCTGGAACTGTCTTTTCTTAACTAATATCTCAAAGAGTTTCACTGAGCTTCTGAATCCTGACGATTCCAAATCTTTACACGTATTGATCTCTTATTTGTTTTGGCCATGCATATCGCGTGACCAATAGCTAGCAAGCGAAGCTTCTCTGAACTCCTTGTATGACTTTCTGATGGCCGCAATTCCTCACGTTTTCCCAGCTACCGACTTTTCCACGTGTCCGCAAATAAACCCTCCAGGATGGTGGTATTGATCTATAAAACTGGGCGATCCAAGCCTTTGGCTGTAGCTCATTTCCACTATTCCGATAGTTTTGGAAGTTCTGCACTGACGTAAATTTGTTTGTAGTCGAATACCATTTTCCTCTTCGTCTCGTTCTTGTCTCCGCTTCTGCTATTGTCATTTCCTCCGTATGATGTGTAACCTCTTGATGCAAGTGGCTGCTACTTTGTCCTGGATTTCATACTTAATGTGAATGATGCACCTTCTGAGTGGGAAACAACTGTGGGACAGATTGCTCTCCCCGTCGTGGTCCACGCCTTGCGATCTGCTGACTTGTGTGTAACAAACATGTTCAGATCCGCCTACTGGGGATTGTACTGTACACACTGGTTCTGGTATGTCAGATCGTGATCATCCCTTTCTGATTTCCTGCTCCACACGTTTCACATACTTGTGGTTCTCTTTGAACTTTTTGCCATTTTTGTGATTTCCACCTGTTCTACTCCTCGTTTCTTTAATGTCTTTGCACATTTCTGTTTGTTCTATGTCTATCTCGTATCTCGTCTATTCTCTTTGTATTCTTGGATATTTATTACCAAGTTTCCTCTACAACGTTTTGACCTTGAGTTTGCAATGTGTCCAGAACTTTCATATTTCGACTCACTACGTACCTAGCCAGACTTACATGTTTCTTGCCTACTAGCTCCACTTTTTTTGGCTCTGATTGCCTGCATCCTTTCTACTTGCGCATCTTTCTTAGCTTCAGTCGCTACTTGCTTCGACTCATCTGACGTCTTCCTAATATCCTCATCCCATCTTTGAGTTTGTTCAAGTGTCCTTTCAACCTCGTTTCTAAATCCTTAATTTGTTTCTGTCTCCTCTTTCGTGACTGCTTAGCTTCCCTCTGCCTCCTCTCTACTTTGTCTACTTTAGAAATTCTAGTACAGTATCCATTTGAATATTTTTTCCGTCACAGATCCTGGTGTTAATGCGTGCGAATGCTCTGTGGAACGGCAGTGCAGTGTTGTGACTCGCCTATCATAATTCACTAGTGGAGTGGAACGTTTCGTATTTTTACTACCGCATCAACGTGTCAAAAATTAACTAAATCTTCATCCCCATTTACATTGCTAAATTGAGCTAATTCCGTATAATATGCTGCTGCTTTTTCCACATTGTCTATGCTTGTCCCTGACTGTTCCACGGAAAAATTAACCACCTCCTCACCAGACGCGTCTTCATCTTTATTAGGACTCTGCTCCTTGCCGTTAAGCCACGCGGGGTAGCCGCGCGGTCTCAGACGTCTTGTGCGGCTCTCTCCCCCCTCCCGTCGGTGATTCGAGTCCTCTCTCGGGCATGGGTGTGTGTGTGTGTTGGTGTTGTACACAGTGTAAGTCAATTTAAGTTAGATTAAGTAGCGTGTAGGCTTAGGGACCGATGACCTTAGCAGTTTGGTCCCATAAGACCTTACCACAAATCTCCAAACTTCCATGTCATTATAACGTTCGCTCTTATCCTTCCCCGGTACTAACCTCACTTAACTTCTAATTTTTACTCAAGTGGCTGTGTAACTTTCTTTTGAGTCATCAGTCGTCTGACTGGTTTGATGCAGCCCGCCAGGAATTCGTCTCTTGTGCCAACCTCACCTCATTATTTGCTGGATGTATTCCAATCTCTGTCTCCCTCTAGAGTTTATGCCCTCCAAGCCTCCCTCTGGTACCATAAAGTCATTCTCTGATGTCTTAACAGATGTCCTCTCATCGTGTTCCTCCTCCTTGTCAGTGTTTTCCACATATTCCTTTTCTCTCCGTTTCTGTGCAGAGCCTCCTGTGCAGAATTCCTTACATTATCAGTCCATCCAATTTTCAACATCCGCCTGTAGCACCACATCTCGAATGCTTCGATTCTCTTCTGTTTCAGTTTTCCCATATTCCATGTTTTACTACCAAACAATGCTGTGCTTCAAACGTACATTCTCAGAAATTTGTTCCTCAAACTAAGGCCAATGTTTTTTGCTACTAGTAGACTTCTCTTGGCCAGGAATACCCTTTTTGCTATTGCTAGGCTGCTTTTTATGTCCTCCTTTTTCCATCCGTCGTTGATTATGCTGCTGCCTATCAAGTAGAATTCCTTAACTTCATTTACTCCGTGACCATCAAAACTGGCGTAAAGTTTTTCGCTGTTCTCATTTCTGCTACTTCTCATTATTTTCGTCTTTTTTCGATTTACTCTCACTCCATATTCTGTACTCATTAGACTGTTCATTCCGTTAAGCAGGTGATGTAATTCTTTTTCACTTTCACTCAGGACAGCAAATCTTGATATCCTTTCATTTGAATTTTAATTCCACTCCTGAACCTTTCTTTTATTTCCACCATTGCTTCTTCGATACACATATTGAACAGTAGGGGCGAAAGACTACATCCCTGTCTTCCACCCTTTTTAATCTGAGCACTTCGTTCCGGATCGTCCACTCTTAGCTCTTGTACATAGTGTATATTATCCGTGTTTCCTTATAGCTTACATCTATTTTTCTCAGAATTTCGGACTTCTTCCACCATTTTACATTATCGAACGCTTTTTACAGATCGACAGATCCTATGAACGTGTCTTGATTTTTCGTTAGCCTTACTTCCATCATCAACCGCAACGCCAGAATTGGCTCTCTGGTTCCTTTACCTGTATTCTTGTCAGCAACTTGGATGCATGAGCTGTTAAGCTGACTGTGCGATAATTCTCGCACTTGTCAGTTCTTGCAGCCTTCGGAATTGTGTGGATGATATTTTTCCGTAAGTCAGATGGTATATCGCCAGGCTCATACATTCTATATACCAACGTGAACAGTCGTTTTATTGCCACTTCACCCAATCATTTTAGAAATTCTAATGGAATGTTATCTATCCCTTCTGCCTTAAGTCCTCCAGAGCTCTTTTAAATTCCGATTCTAACACTGGATCCCCTATCTCTTCTAAATCGACTCCTATTTCTTCTTCTATCACATCAGACTAATCTTTCCCCTCATATAGGCCTTCAGTGTACTCTTTCCATCTATCTGCTCTCCCTTTGCATTTAACAGTGGAATTCCCGTTGCACTCTTAATGTTACCACCCTTGCTTTTAATTTCACCAAAGGTTGTTTTGACTTTCCTTCCGACAGTCATTCCTTTATCGATCTCTTCACATTTTTCATGCAATCATTTCGTCATAGCTTCCCTGCACTTCCTATTTATTTCATTCCTCAGTCACAAAGATGGCATGAACGTCCATTTACAGAAGGTGTTCATCAATTCGAACGCCTTCTGTAAATGGACGTTCATGTCACATTTTAGATCTTCGTTGACCTTCAAGACCTTACTGTTACACGTCATTGGATTTGTCTCGATAGCCGCTATCAGAAAATAAGTACCAAGCTATAGCATCCCAGTTAAAAAAAACCAAGTTGACCTTCATATCTCTGAAGCGACCCCACCTAGCAACAAAAAAGCAACGTCATATTATGGCTCCTGTTGTCTCATTTAACTTTTTTTCCCACGACGTTTTCAGCCCCTATCATACTTTCGGAGTTATTCTTGGTGCCAATAGTTAGTGACTCACCCTGTATAAGTGAACTACCGTTGTTGCTCTCGATTCTGATAAGAACAACGCTATCGCTGAACTATGTAACATATCAACATTTAAACGAAATCATTTTCCCAGACTATGGTTAATACAACATACACAAGAATTATACAACACTGATAGTGATGCTGTTATATCAAACAGATGTGGAAAAGAATCTACAAAATCAGAGATCTAATGCTGAAATAAAGGCACGTATATACTTACAAGGCGGCAGCGATCATGCTACAACTACTATGAATGTAAATGAAACATGGATCATGTGGCAGAAGTCTTATCTGTTTGTGAGTCTGAACGTTCCGATTGTGAACTGAAGAAGGTGCTCGATAGCGCATCAAAATCTTCTTACGAAGCCCAGATTCACGACAGTGTCACCGGTTTATACAAGGTGCCAGTGGATTTGGGAATGTGGGAATTACCTGAGATTAATTTCTGACTTGGTACGATTGTCGACACAGGAGCACTCTTAACAAACAGAGCTGAAATCTGCGCGCAGCTGACCATCTGAACGCTTATAAATGTTTCCTGGCTCCAGTAGAGAAACCTAAGTTGCCAACTTGTGTTAAAGTAATAACTAACATGTAATGTTCCACAAAAAGAAATCTAGTTTAGGATATTATCGATTGAAATAAGAAAATCTACTCACGGAAATCACTAATTTATTACAACAGAATCGTGTAAGAAATGTGATGCTCAAAGTAATCAATATAGAAAACAAATCCTCCAAAACACATTTAGATCACAATCAGCTCAATAACGATGCTCGGTTGGCAAAGTTGCACGAAGGGATGGGATTCTCTATGTGACGCCACCCTTCCTGTGTAACAACGGTTATCACTGACTGATTCTACACTGAAGCGCCAAAGAAACTGGTATAGGCATGCATATTCAAATACAGAGATATGCATGCAGGCAGAACACGGCGCTGCGGTAGACAACGCCTATATAAGACAAGTGTCTGGCGCAGTTGTTAGATCGGGTACTGCTGCTACAATGGCAGGTTTTCAAGATTTAAGTGAGTTTGAACATGGTGTTATAGTGGGCGTACGAGCGACGTGACACAGCATTTCCGAAGTACCGATGAAGTAGGGATTTTCCCGTACGACCATTTCGCGAGTGTACCGTGAATATCAGTAACCCAGCAAAATATCAAATCTCCGACATAGCTGTGGCCGCAAAAAGATGCTGCAAGAACGGGACCAACGACGACTGAAGAGAATCGTTCAACGTGACCCTTACGCAAATTGCTACAGATTTCATTGCTGAGCCATCAAAAAGTGTCAGCGTGCGAACTGTTCAACGAAACATCATCGATATTGGCTTCCGGTGCCTTGTATCCTTGATGACTGCACGACACAAAACTTTACGCCTCGCCTGCACCCGTCAACACTAACGTCGGACTGTTGTTGACTGGAAACATGTTGCCTGGTTGGACCAGTCTCGTTTAAAATTGTATCAGGTGGATGGACGTGTACGGATATGGAGACAACCTCATGAATCCATGGACCTTTCATGTCAGCAGGGACTGCTCAAGCTGGTGGAGGCTCTGTAATAGTGCAGGGCGTGTGCAGTTGGAGTGATGTGTGGTCCCTGATGCGTCTAGACACGACTCTGACAGGTGACACGTACGTAAGCATCCTGTCTGATCACCTGCATCCATTCATGTCCATTGAGCATTCCGAAGGAGTTGGGCAATTCCAGAAGGACGATGCAACACCACACACGTCCAGAATTGCTACAGAGTGGCTCCAGGAACACGCTTCTGTGATTAAACTCTTCCGTTGACTACCAAACTCCCAGGATATGAACATTATTGAATATGTCTGGGATGCCTTGCAACGCGCTGTTAAGAAGAAATTTTCACCCCCTCGTACTCTTACGGATTTATGGACAGCCGAGCAAGATTCTTGGTGTCGCATTGCGGCACTTCTGTGTGCTCGCGGGGGCCCTACACTATATTAGGCAGGTGTACCAGTTTCTTTGGCTCTTCAGTGTATCTAACATGCCAGTTGTAAGTAGGCTGTTTATATTTTCTTATTGGCAACGTTACGTAACGCTCTGTATGAAAATCACTGGCTGTGCTGTGTGCAGTCTGTGGCTAGTTTGCATTGTTGTCTGCCATTGTAGTGTTGGGCAGTTGGCTGTGAACAGCGTGTAGCGTTGACAGTTGGAGGTGAGCCACCAGCAGTGGTGGATGTGGGGAGAGAAATGGCGGAGATTTGAAATTTGTAAGACTGGATGGCATGAACTGCTATATATATTATGATTATTAAGGTAAATACATTGTTTGTTCTCTATTAAAATCTTTCATTTGCTAACTATGCCTATCAGTAGTTAGTGCCTTCAGTAGTTTGAATCTTTTATATAGCTGACAGTAGTGGCGCTCGCTGTATTGCAGTAGTTCGAGTAACGAAGATTTTTGTGAGGTAAGTGATTTGTGAAAGGTATAGGTTAATGTTAGTCAGGGCCATTCTTTTGTAGGGATTTCTGAAAGTCAGATTGCGTTGCGCTAAAAATATTGTGTGTCAGTTTAAGCTCAGTCCTGTACAATTTTTCAAAGGGGACGTTTCATATGGCGACCCTGCCAGGTTACCTCACTGGAATCTTCTGATTTTTTTTCTTGTAGTTTGTGTATCAGTGTAGCTATTGTTTATTGCTAGCGCGTAATTGTAGAGAGAATTTCCTTTGTAGTTGTAGTTTTTCACTGTTGTACAGTAAAACAGTTGTGGCATGCAGGTAGATTTGCACCAAGTATTTCGCAGCTGCGCTTGCAATTAACTAGATATTATTTTCAGTGCTATGTTAATGTGTTCCCCTATTTTTGCTCTTCAAATTGTGTTTTTCTGTGTTGTCGTGTGAAATGTTGTGACAATAATGGCGTGTGAAAAACGTAATACTAGGCTCCAAAGTAAACTGAGAAATGACAGTGAAGACGAAAGCAGTGTGTTAGCCCCACCGTGTAATGAATTAACTAATGTTCAACATAGTAATTTGGTAATTGTGCATAGGGAAATGGAGCAGGCGGCAAACAATGGCGTAGGCAGTGAAACAATTAGTGAACAGGGAAGCATTATCGATCGATTGCTCGGCAACAGCTCGCCTCAGGAATCCGAAATGACAGGACACAATGTTACAAATACTGTAGATTCAGGTTTTGCGTCCTCACCGTTTTCTCAAATAAGTCCAGACACATTTTCAGCTTGTCAAAATGTGAATGTTGCCGGTGCAAATGCACTGCCGAAAAGCGTAGAGGAACAGATTCCAGACACTAATGCATTGTTATTACAGCTAATGCAACAAATGGAGCAAAATCAGAGACAAACACAGCAAAAGCTTCAAAAGTTAGACACAATGGAACAACACCAGAGACAAACACAGCAACAGTTAGACGCAATGGAACAAAATCTTCAAAAGTTAGACACAGTGGAACAAAATCTTAACAAGTTAGACACAATGGAACAAAATCTTCAAAAGTTAGACACCACACTTGAACAAACACGTGAAGATTTAACTACTGAGTTACATAAAATCGAATCGAAATGTCAAAAAGTATGTAATGACGTAAAAACACAAATTTGTGAGTATTTTCAACCTATTTTTTCGCGTCATGAAAATGCATTACAGAATCACGAAGCAGCCAAAAAGAACTGCAAACCATTGTTCATGAAAATCATGAGACCTTGTGGGCTAAAATTGACTCAGTAGCATCTACCGATTCGGTTACGCAACTTGCAAAAACTCAGGAAAACTTAAAGGACACAGTAGATACGATTTCAACACAAATGGACACTCTGAAACTTGGTTCAGAAAAACACACTGAGGAAATAAGTACACTATCGGAGAAAGTAGTCGAACTTTCGGATCAGTTCACTAACTTATCTGCAAAGGTAGATGAATATCTCAATGACACAAGACCTGTAGCCATCACTGACACAGAAGAGTATGAAAAAATTAAGAAATTCAAACAAAATCAGAATCAAATTAATACGCAACACAAAAGAGAAATCCGGGAAGTACAAGATCAGTTGGCACAAGTAATACAAAAATTACATATTTCAGAGGACACTCGCGCTCCAACACGGGAAGAGGGACTTATTTACGGAACAACCACAAAATAATAACACAGGTCACTTCGGAAATTATGAAAGAAATTGGCAAGGCACACCGAATTTTGAGATGGAACCGCCGAAACGACGCAACAATGACCGACATGTGACTCGCCGACATGATGATTTTGACTATAAGCTGTTCATTGCTACACGTAAATTCAAAACATTTAAGAATTCTGGCAACGACATTCATCCACAAGCTTGGCTCCATCAATTCTCTCATTGTTTTCCTCCCAACTGGTCGTTAGAGCACAGGTTAGAATCTATGTGTGGATACTTGGAGAATGAACCAGCTGTAAGAATGCGATCGGTCATTCACGATTGTCACAGTGAAAGAGATTTTTATCATGCCTTCCTCTCAGCATATTGGTCTCAAGCTACACAAGACCGAGTAAAACATAGCATCATGATGATGAAACACTTTGAACAATCTGAATTTTCCAGTCTTGTCAAATATTTTGAAGACATGTTGCATAAGAATCAATATCTTTCAAACCCATGCAGCCCTTCAGAACTCATCCGCATTTGCTTAATGAAATCGCCTGAACATTTAAGAAATATTATTTTGGCAGGACGATGCAAAGACGACATTGAAGCTTTTCAGGGACTCTTACAAGAATTAGAAATTGACACAGACAGTCGCGGGATGCGAAAACAGGAAAACAATCACTACAGGTCATATCCGTCACAATTCCGTTACGACAGAAACAATAACTGGACACGACAAGTCTATTCTTACAACGCAAATCGTGACCAAAACAGACACCACCCATATGACAACCACTGGCAGAGTAATACTAGTTACAGAGAAAGATCGCATTTCCGTAGTAATGAATATGACAGAGATTGCCATAGAAACAGACAATATGGGAACAAAAACAATTATTATCAAGGGAGAGAGAATGACTTCAGTCGCAACAGTTCAGCGCGCAGTTACGATCTTTCATTTGCTAACTATGCCTATCAGTAGTTAGTGCCTTCAGTAGTTTGAATCTTTTATTTAGCTGGCAGTAGTGGCGCTCGCTGTATTGCAGTAGTTCGAGTAACGAAGATTTTTGTGAGTTAAGTGATTTGTGAAAGGTATAGGTTAATGTTAGTCAGGGCCATTCTTTTGTAGGGATTTCTGAAAGTCAGATTGCGTTGCGCTAAAAATATTGTGTGTCAGTTTAAGCTCAGTCCTGTACAATTTTTCAAAGGGGACGTTTCACAGTGATTGTGAACTGCTAAACTGATAAGCTCTTCGACGTGCATTAATTGAGTAACTTACTGAAGTTGAAACTTGTTGAAGCTGGGAGGACATTCAACTCAGGGTGCAAAGTAAATTCTCTTTGTGCCGTAACTGCAAAAATGCTCACCACAGACAGCCGCCCGTCAGGGCTGAACGCTCCTATCAGCGGTGCGAAGAATCTGCAAGTTCACACCCAGGACTCCAGTGGTCAGGGTCAATCGTCGGTTTTCACTTTGATCGCCATCCGCAGACCCAAGAAATATAGGCACTGAGCGAAATATTCCAATAACGTCTCCCTAAATGTACAATCACAAGTAAATGCAGATTGTCAAATTTAGCTATTTTGTCGACAGACACAATATGACGCAGCTTAGAAATGAGCGTTACAAGCTGTCGCTTGGTGCTCCACGGCTGCAAGATTCTGAACAGGTGTAGCGGCCGTTTGGGGCACCAAGCTGTGAGGCGCGTTAGATGCGCTCAAGTGCGAGATTTGTATATAGAAAGTGTCACAATAAGTGTTGAAAACTGACACGAGGGAAACGGTGCGAGGGAAAAGGTGGGAGGGGTGTGTGGAAATATGTTCTCCAGCCGACCCCGATCATAATCAGCGAACTCACTTCGCCCAATGCAGGGAAATACAAAGTAGAATTACAATGAAAACACAGTTTCTGGAAAGGGATATTTTCTCAACTCGTAATTGTAGCCTTTCTGCTTGTATTTATAATGAATGATTTATACCGTATTAATAATTTATGAGGGGCAGTTAAAAATCTGTTCTTTACTGCACATCTTACTAAAAGCAACGAACGGCTGTTTTAGTTTTTGTTGTTTTAGAAAGTTTATACAATTTATATTTTATTTACCGTAATGATGCATTTCTACATATACATCTACTTACATTCTCCGCAAGCCACCGTACGGTCCACGGAGCAGAGTACCTTGCACCACTATTAATCATTTACTTTCTTGTTCCAATCGCAAATAGAGCGAGGAAAAAAGACAGTCTGTGTACCTCCGTACCAGCCCTAATTTCTCTTATTTTGTCTTTGTGCTCCTGATGCGAAATGTACGTTGGCAGCAGTACAATCCTCCTGCATCAGTTTCAGATGCCCTTTTTCTAAATTTTTTCCCATTTGAGTTCCCGAAGAATCTCCGTAATACTTGCGTGTTGTTGTGTGCAACATTTTTCGTCAGTTCAGTTATTTTTCAATAATATTTGATTTGGTAGGAGGGACCAAACAGCTAGGCCATCGGTCCCATCAGATTAGGGAAGGATGGGGGAGGAAATCGGCCGTGCCCTTTGAAAGGAACCATCCCGGCATCTGCCCGCAGCGATTTAGGGAAATCTCGGAGAATTTAAATGAGGATGGCTAGACACGGGTTTGAACCGTCGTCCTCCCGAATGCGAGTCCAGTGTTTCCAATAACGCTTTATTTTTGCTAATAAAATCCGTTATTTTTCGCAGAAAAAGTGCAGAAGTTATATGGGAGGCGGGCAGGTTTAGCAGTTCTGCGTGGGCGCAGGCTCACCTCAATACGACTTTCGGGCTAAGTGCTATTCTGAGATGAAGAGGTTGGTAGGCGGGAGGAATTCGTGAGAGGCCGCATCAAACTATTCAGGAGGCTGATGATGAAATAAAAAGAAGAAGAAGAAGAAGAAGAAACACTGTGTAAGTGGCTTCCTCTTAAACCCACAAACTGGTGACAGACTTTGGATGTGCCCTACGTTCAGAAGCAGCAGAGAAGAGCATCCCTGATCGAAGCGAGCAGCCCTGTGGCCCGTTTTAACCGGAGCGTTCGACGCGATGTCGTCGCGCCGGAAGCTGTTATCTGGCTGTGGGGGGCGAATAACAAAAGGCTGGACAGGCCACGCCACGCCACGCCTGGGTGGCGAACGAGGGTGTGGGTGGATGGTAGGGGCGGGGGAGGGGGAGAGGGGCCCTATGGGTACGGCAGACAGCTGACGGAGCGCCATCGCTCAGGCATTGCTGGCAATGTTCGAAGTGCACGGCAGCACGCCGAAATCTCAATCTCTCTCTCGTGGGTCATTTATTCCCTCGTATTTCGCAGCAAGAACGTGTAGAACTGTCTACTAATATACACTGACGGAAAAATCTCAACACCAAGAAATGATTAATGTACGGCAATGAAATTTCGGAAAACTGTTTACCTAGGTAACATATTTAAGTGATATACGTTGCAAAATCGCAGGCTAATGTAAGCGCGAGAAAAGTTATTGCAAATTTGAAATTCTGGTACTTTAATAACCGGTGTATCCGTCAGAATATTGAATGCAAGCACGTAAACGCGCATGTAGTGTGTCTTACAGGCTCCAGATGTCAGTTTGTGGGATGGAGTTCTGTGCCTGTTGCAGTTAGTCAGTCAGTAAAGGGACAGTTAACATTGGTTGTGGATGATACTGGAGTTGTTGCCCAATGATGTCCCATACGTGCTCAGTTGGAGACAGATCTGGTGATAGAGCAGGCCAATGCAACATGACGACACTCTGTAGAGCATGTTTGGTTACAACAGCCGTATGTGGGCGAGCGTAATCCTGTTGAAATACATCCCCTGAAATGCTGTTCATGAATTTCAGCACAACAGGTCGACTCACCAGACTGACGTTCAAATTTGCCATGCGTGGGGTAGAAACGAGAGTGCTTCTGCTGCAATGCAAAGTCGTACTTCAGACCAATCTCCAGGTGCAGGTCCAGTGCTTATAGCTGCAGACAAGTTCGTTGCAGTGCTCACCTGTCCTCCAGCTGACCGACACAAAACCATCACTGGCACTGAGGTACAAATGGTTTTCGTCAGAAAACACTACAGACCACTCCATCCTCCTATGAGCTCGCTCTTGACACTAGAGTGCGCTTGATTTACGACGGCGGCCGAGTTTAGGTTCGTTCTGTGCATCTGACGTCACAAAACACAGTCAGCCAATGAACAGAGAACGACGTTGCCAGAGCTCGACTGCAATGTAGAGCACGGACGAGTGTCTTCAGTTTTAGAAACGTTGAGTCATAAATAAAGTAATTGAACAAAAGCAATGCCTTGATAGCAGACTTTCTTTTATAGAAAGTTTGGAAAAGGCATTCTTTATACCAATTGCTTCATATTCTATTAATTAATTAAACCAAACAAGCAATAAGCCTCCTAATTCAGGCGATAGCAAGGAAAGGTGTTGTATCATTCTCACGAACCGCTTTTTCGCAATGCAGAACAGTGGTAATTGTTTATTTCCTATTGTACTTCGACGAAACGTGAATAATTCATAGTCATACCAACAGTGTTAGTCGGTATTTTGCGGGATTTTTTAGAGTCGTCCAGGAGTTCTATTGAATGATGAGCTGCGTCAGCGTATGGGTTAAGATGTTTGGCTGTCAAGTGAAAGTTTCTGGGTTCTATCTGTGATTGGTGCTTAATATTTTCTTTACTTAAAAACAATATCGAAGTGTCTTACTTCATGCATTTTATTCGTTTAAATATAATTTTTTGAAATTTTTAGTGCTTTGTCTCTTTATTACAATCATAATAAGTTTTCGGTTTTTCTAATTTTGCCCTCCAATATTTCTTTTCACCGCAATGAAAAACAATGAAAAGGCACGAATACGCTATTCATGTTATCTGTTTTGTTTGTATATCTTCTCTTCTGCAGTCGCCGTTTTACTATTCATATTGAGATATATTCTTTTGCGACAGTATTAAAAAAATTACGAGGGCTATCCACAAAGTACATTACGTTTTGGAATTAAAAATAAATAAAGTATTGGAATTTTTTTTATTATATACAGATGAAAGCCACACTTAAATACTACTTTTCTACATAGTTGCCATTTAAATTAAGGCACTTCTCGTAGCGATGGACGAGCTTGGAAATTCCTTCGTCGTAAAATTAGGCCGTCTGCGTCTTCAACCACGTGGTTACCTCTTCTTGAAGCTGTGGGTCGTCATCAAAACGCTGCATAGCCAACCACTTCTTCATTGCTGGGAATAAGTGGAAGTCGCTCGGTGACAGGTCGGGACTGTACGGCGGATGAGGAAACAACTCCCACTTAAAAGATTCGAGAACTTCGCGAGTGGCATTTGCCGTGTGGGCCCGGGCGTTATCGTGAATCAGCAAGATCTATGAGCCCAACTTTCCCCTGCGCTTGTTTTGTATTGCTCTTCTGAGGTTGTTCAGAGTTTGGCAATACCTTTGAGAGTTTATTGTAGTACCTCTTTCCAGGGAATCCACAAAAATCACACCTTTTCTGTCCCAAAAGAGGTAACCACGTGGCTGAAGGCGCAGGCGGCCGAATTTTACGACGAAGGAATTTCCAAGCTCGTCCATCGCTACGATAAGTGCCTTAATTTAAATGGCAACTATGTAGAAAAGTAGTATTTAAGTGTGGCTTTCATCTGTATATAATAAAAAAATTTCCAATACTTTATTTATTTTTAATTCCAAAACGTAATGTACTTTGTGGATAGCCCTCGTATTTAGAGCAGAATTTCGGCTCGTACGTTGCCGAGCTACTTGATTGTCCGACGCAATTCTTTGCTTCGCTGCTTTGGCAACATCATATTCAATGTTTTTGGCGACTGATCTACATTTTGGCAAGTATTTGCTGTCCGTTGTGGCAAACACAAATTGTTTGCGCACTGCGCCTCACTGACAATATATTTTAGTTTCTATGTTTTATTACATCCACAATTCAGTTTTGTGTACTTCGCCAACTTTGGTTTAATCAGAACGTTTTAGAAAAAATCGAAATGACTCTGGTATAAATAAAAGTTTTATTACAGTCGCTAAAGATGGAATATTTCCCAATATTACATACGACTCCTATCTGCTACTTAAATTAAATGAGACATTGTTATACAGTTAATTTTATACGAAATTTAGGTATCTTGTCCACATTTCATTCTCAACATTGTGGCAACTAAAATCGACCGTACGGAAAGTATACGCTATGGGCTTTTACCTCTGCAAACTCTTCAAAATTTCGTGCAATGGTTTACTACATTTAATGCTGCGCAATAACTGCGTTGAACATCGAAATAGTCATTTATGGGGGGGAAGGTATCAGTCAAGAAGATGTGTAAAAATCAAATTTTTGGGCCAAATAGTTTTTGTGAGATCGAATGATAAGTGTGTCAAAGCAAACGGAACACCATGTGTCTGCACAGGCGAGCAGTGATGACAAAATCGAGCACGTCTCTGTAGCAGCGAATGGGTTAATGCGGCCGTGGTGGCTTTACTTCATAAACTGCGCGCTCCCCCCCTACACTTAAGTTTGCGAACTATACTATACTATGGCGCAGCTTCTCTTCGCGCGTGCGTCGTTTGCAACTGGCAACGCAGCAATCTCCCGCGTCTGGGCGGGCATGCGCGAGCTGCCAAGATAAAAGAATTAAACTATAGTGACGTCGCAAACGGCGGTGGTTTGGCGTCAATGAATTGTGCGCTACAGGTCATCTGGTTCGGAGCTGTCCTTGAAGTAACCGATTTGTAACAGTTCGCTGTTTCACTGTGGTGCTAATTCCTCATCGAATTGCTGCTGCAGACGCAGTACTTGGCGCCACAGCCATACGCCGAACACGATGGTCTTCCCTCTATGTAGCCCCATGTGGCCGTCCGGAGCCCCTCTCGTGACGACCTGTGCCAAGAATCATGTACAGTGATTACATTCCTGCCAAGTTTTTCCACAGTATCACAGAGGGAACATCCAGCTTCTCGTAGCCCTATTACATGACCTCCTTCAAGCTCAGTGAGCTGTTGACAATGGTGTCTTCGTCGTCTTTGTTGCGTCGGGTGTTGTGGGAGTCAGCGCCGACTCGAATAAGGGAGGAGTTACGATAGCCAGTGGCAGGACTCCAAAATGATCTGTATATAACACTTTCAAATTAATAGTATGCTTTATTTCTAATATGGAAAGAAACATAACTTCTCATTATGAAATGGCTTGATGTGATTGATATGCTTCCTGTGCCTCCTACATGCAAGTACTTTTGTACACTATTGCTACTCGCAGAACGCAGGCTAAGTATCGTCTTCCTATTACTAAGCACTGATGCTGTCTTCGACTGAACTGGGTCCGACCAGCGATGGCCGGCTGGTTATGTCTGCATTGGCAGGGGCCGCTGAACTCTTGTCTTCCAGGGAGTGTGGTGGCGCTGCCCACTCTTTCCATTGGCGCTCGAGTCAGTGTCTTCTTGATGCCGTGTCACGGCGCTGCGCTGATCGGTGGGCAGGCGATGCTATAGGACTGCACGGTCTTAAAAGGCATTCTTGACTAACATCAACTGGCCCGCCCGCTTAGCCGAGCAGTCTAATGCACGCCTGGTCCCGGGAACGAATCCGCCCGACGGACTAGTGTCGAGGTCCAGTAAGCCGGCCAGCCTGTGGATGGTTTTTAGGCGGTTTTCCATCTGACTCGGCGAATGCGGGAAGCTTCCACTTATTCTGCCTCAGCTACACTATATTGGCAATTGCTGCGCAAACAAGTTCTCCATGTACGTGTACACCACCATTACTCTACCACGCAGACATAGGGGTTACACTTGTCTGGTGTGACAATAACGCTGAAAGAGTGGTTCGGTGTGGGGCGGCTCAGGGGTGAAGTGGACTGCAGTAGTCGTCATGGGGTTGCGGACCGCTGCGTCGGGTTCGGAGCCTCTCCGTCATTTCTAGTGTAACACCCCACCCGGCACTTAGCTCGTTTTGGCGTGTGTTCACCCCAACAAATTGACTAACAGATCAACAGAGAGTGCAAAACTGTCGCAATATCGGATAACGCAAAAAAGTAATAAGGCCCTGTGACTCCTGATTGAACTGTGGTGGCAGTGTTGACATTAATTGGTTCAGAATTGATCCCTTTTTAATTAAAAATGGGTGCACGTTGATGTTATATTCAGCTGTTGAACACCAGATGCAAATGTGAACATAAAATTAATAAAGAAATTGACTTGGGATTTCAACTACTTGATTGAAAACAGATGCAGTAGATTAGCACAGATATATTTCAACTCACGACCTTCAATCATCACATTACATGACTCTCCTAACAGGCAGTGGTAATAAATTGCGTTTGCGTGGAGTAAAGCGCAATAAATCAAAAGTAATTCCCATTGACTGACCAAGGCATAATGTGAAGTGCGAGAAGAATTTTACAATACACGGCCCATGAAACCCTCGTGGAAACTTTGCCGACGTGATCCAACAAATTAATCAGTGGCTGGAGGGGGGGCAATACCACTGAATACAGCGTGGCGGAGCGGAGTCGTTTTGTGGACGTCGGCCGACCTCGTGGTGCTGCAAGGCTGCGCTCGTCTATTCACTCCTAGCTATCTTGCTCAGTACATAGGTGAACCAAAACTTTCTATCTCCAAGCTCAATTGTTCCATTTGCTAAGTCCTAAACTGCAGAGATGCTCACTCTTTCTCAGGCAAGCTGAGTAAAGAACGCCACGTCCGCACTCTAGGCAAGCTGGGAACAGAAGACCTCTACTGAGACTTCTGTCAGTCCGCTCTTCACCTCGGTTTCCCCTCCAGCAAAATCACTTACGCCAATTGCAGTGCAAGTCGCGTTAATTATGCGTCGCTTCCCAGCACCGACCAATGCCTGCTCTGGGAAGTGAACAAATTCCCACAAAATTTCCCTTCACCTCTCAACTTCTTCTATTTAGCTCCCCCCAGGCCACCCATCAAGGTTAGCGTCTGCACAAACAAAAGTTTACTGGAATTCTGACTCCCAGGACAGTACTTCAAATTCCTTGGTCCTATGTTCCCATTGGAGGCCTGCATTTTTCATGCTGTCGCTCTTCACCTGATTTACTTCAGGCTCTGTGGACCGTGGATTCGGCGTGAAGTTGCTATAGTCACAAACATGCATATTTTGACCTCTGTTGACCACTCCACCGTAGCTTGCGTGGCTTTGTCGCATGTTTCACAGAAAATGGGATGACGGACATTTATCAACAGGCGTACAAGTTCTCCGTCTGTTTCCCGGTACACCAGCATGGAGTCGGGGTGAACAACCCACTCACTGTCACTCATATTAAGGCGGCTGGAGGCCGTGCTGCATTACCGCTTTCTCAGAGCTTGAGCCGCCCCAAGCTGCCTATTGTTGCTTCCCTTCGCCGTTCCCCAGTCGTCCACGGTCAACTCTAAATGTTTCCCTGGGGTAAACTAGCGTCCAGTAAATCGACTCGTTTCCACAAAGTTTTCATGTCCTGTGAATTACTTTAAAACCATCACCCGACATTAATTATTCCAATACGTCCATACTATACCCTCTACAAGATGCATTGTGCCTTGTCAGTCATTTTTTGTTCAGCCCTGCTGTTCGCTCAACGTGAGTTAGGTGATCTTTAATGACTTCATGTAAGGGGCATAGTTCTTGCCATCTTACATAGCCCCTCTCTTCAAATTAATTTTGTAGTACAGGTGATGACTCCTATGGTGTTACCACCTGTGGTACAGAATTAATATCTCCATAACTGTTATTGTAATCCGTTCACGTGGTTAGTTACGGGCGATTGATTACCACTGCCTTCTCTCTGATGCAAACTCCCACTCATTCCTAGGGTACCTGCCTTCAGTGACTGGATTTACTGTTAAAGACGTGGTCATTATTTAGTCTAATTTTAGTTTAATCTCTGCCGATTCCTGAGACAATTATTGGTCATAGTACTCAAAAGAAAACTACAATTATATTACAAGGACACACGTCGCAAACGGCAAATACACATGTTTAAGCACCTCTGTGCTTGTCATTTGAATGGCAAGACCCGCAATTATAACTTAAGGGCCATTCACTCTCAGTTATCCATTCCTACTCGTCTTAAATTCGTAAAAACATACATGAACAATATTCGTGTAACAGTTTGTGAAGTTGATAGTGGTTGCTCTCATTCAATTAGATGTGAACGCTCGTTTGATATTTTATAAATACAGGTTTTTTGTCTCACTGTCCCTGGCCGTTTATATTGTGCATGGTGTAAGTGTCATCTTTACACAATTCAACAAGGTCTGGCCCAGTCCAGTGTCTGGGATTGTGTACACACATGTACCTTTTTTATATACATATCTATAAATCACAACCAAAATAACAAGAATGGTTCAAATGGCTCTGAGCACTATGGGACTCAACTGCTTAGGTCATTAGTCCCCTAGAACTTAGAACTAGTTAAACCTAACTAACCTAAGGACATCACACACATCCATGCCCGAGGCAGGATTCGAACCTGCGACCGTAGCGGTCTCGCGGTTCCAGACTGCAGCGCCAGAACCGCGCGGCCACTTCGGCCGGCCTATAACAAGAATCATCGCGTATTGAGCAACCACTGTTGTGTATTTGTAACAAGGTATAAGTATGAAATTTTATTCTAACACAAAGAGACGTGGCATGACAAATGTATGACGTTTTAACAAATGACACATTTATAACATAATAACCTTCTTATAACATAATTTATAAACAGAACAAATGAGTACTTTACTTTTTTTTTTTAGGTGCATGTTATTCATTTGAATCCACACTGACACACTCACGCACACAGCACAAGTTTCTTGCAGGAACGGAAGTGACATTAGTTCTGACTAGCAAGTTGAGGGATGGCTAACGGCTGAGAAGAGAGCAACGTCGATTACGGAGATGGCGCCACGGGCTCCCGCATCTTCTTGAGGCAGGATTGGCTGCTCTCACCTAAGAGCTTGTTGTTGACATCTTGTCCGACAGGCACAAGACCCCACCGGTGCATCTATGAACGGTGTCCTCTCGCGGCTCAGCCATAGGTCATTTGCTCCTTCGATAGACGTTTTAGGGCAAGGGAGGGACCGTGATAAGACAAGAGCCTATTTTTTTTTTTTTTTTTTTGCTCAGGCCTTCAAAGTTGGTGTCATTAGGCACAAAAGGTCATATGGGCTGTCACTCCACCTGACGTGGCGAGCAACAAATATAGAAACCTTCTTGGACCTCTTCATTGCTGCCCCCGATCCGTACCGTGTACAGAGACCAGGACCGACCTCTTTGTCGTACACAGAGGTGCTAGATGTCACCTCTCCTTGGCTGCTGAGTTGACCGCCGTCCCCGTCGATTCAGGGCGTGGTCTGCATGCCATCACCATCGTCAGCTGTGTGCTCCCTCATTGCTGTCGTCCTCGTTCCTTGTCAGCTCGTGTGTGGTGTGCCAGGTGTCGTAGCTTCAACTCCCTCTTGCTCAGTTACGCTATCTTAACCCACTAAGACAATTAATATTAGTACATGGAAAGTGCTCATGTTTAACCATCAGTACCATACATTTTTTTATACATAAACATAAAAAATGTACAAGACAACTTGTAAGTAGGCTGTTTAGATTTTTATATGGGTAATGCCACGTAGCGCTCTATATGAAAATCACTGGCTGTGCTGTGTGCAGTATGTGGCTAGTTTGCATTGTTGTCTGCCATTGTTGTCATGAACTGCTACAGCTGGATGTGAACAGCGCGTAGCGTTGGGCAGTTGGAGGTGAGCCGCCAGCAGTGGTGGATGTGGGCAGAGAGATGGCGGAGTTTTGATAATTTGTAATACTGGATGTCAATTATGAATATTAAGGTAAATACATTGTTTGTTCTCTATTAATATCTTTCATTTGCTAACCATCCCTATCAGTAGTTAGTGCCTTCAGTAGTTTGAATCTTTTATTTAGCTGGCAGTAGTGGCGCTCGCTGTATTGCAGTAGTTCGAGCAACGAAGATTTTTGTGAGGTAAGTGATTTCTGAAAGGTATAGTTTAATGTTACTCAGGGCCATTCTTTTGCAGGGATTTTTGATAGTCAGATTGCGTTGCGCTAAAAATATTGTGTGTCAGGTTAAGCACAGGCTTGTATAATTGTTCTAAGTGGACGTTTCACATGTAAAATTGTTCTAAGGGGACGTTTCATATGTCGACCCTTAGCCTAGGATACCTCACTGGAATCTTCTGATTTTTTCTTGTAGTTTGTGTATTTAGTGTAGCTTTAGCGCGTAATTGTAGAGAGAATCTCCTTGGTAGTTGCAGTCTTTCATTGTTGTACAGTAAAACAGTTGTGGCATGCATGTAGCTTTGCGCCAAGTATTTCGCTGCTGCAATTAACTAGATATTACTTTCAGTGCTATGTTAATGTGTTCTCTTATTTTTGCTATTCAAATTGTGCTTTTCTGTGTCATCGTGTGAAATATTGTGACAATAATGGCGTGTGAAAAACGTAACACTCGGCTCCAAAGTAAACTAAGAAATGACAGTGAAGACGAAAGCAGTGTGTTGGCCCCACCATGTAATGAGTTAACTAATATTCAAAGTAGTAATTTGGTAACTGTGCATAGGGAAATGGAGCGGGCGTCAGACAATGGCGTAGGCAGTGAAACAGGTAGTGAACAGGGAAGCATTGTCGATCGATCGGTCGGCAACAGCTCGCCTCAGGAATCCGAAATGATAGGACACAATTTTGCAAATACTGTAGATTCAGGTTTTGCGTCCTCACCGTTTTCTCAAATAAGTCAAGACACATTTTCAGCTTGTCAAAATGTGAATGTTGCCGGTGCAAATGCACTGCCGAAAAGAGTAGAGGAACAGATTCCAGACACTAATGCATTGTTATTACAACTAATGCAACAAATGGAACAAAATCAGAGACAAACACAGCAAAAGCTTCAAAAGTTAGACACAGTGGAACAACACCAGAGACAAACACAGCAAAAGTTAGACACAATGGAACAAAATCTTCGGAAGTTAGACACCACACTTGAACAAACACGTGAAGATTTAACTACTGAGTTACATAACATCGAATCGAAATGTCAAAAAGTCTGTAATGACGTAAAAACACAAATTTGTGAGCATTTCCAACCTATTTTTTCGCGGCATGAAAATGCATTACAGAATCACGAAGCAGCCATAAAAGCGCTGCAAACCATTGTTCATGAAAATCATGAGACCTTGTGGGCTAAAATTGACTCAGTTGCATCTACCGATTCGGTTACGCAACTGGCAAAAACTCAAGAAAACTTAAAGAACACAGTAGATTCGATTTCAACACAATTGGACACTCTGAAACTTGGTTCAGAAAAACACACTGAGGAAATGTGTTCACTATCGGAGAAAGTAGCTGAACTTTCGGATCAGGTCACTAACTTATCTACAAAGGTAGATGATGATCTGAATGACACAAGACCCGTAGCCTTCACTGACACAGAAGAGTATGAACAAATAAGAAAATTCAAACAAAATCAGAATCAAATTAATACGCAATACAAAAGAGAAATGCGGGAAGTACAAGATCAGCTGACACAGGTAATACAAGAATTACGTATTTCAGAGGACACTCGCGCCCCAATAAGGGAAGAGGGACATAGAAATACGGAACAGCCACAAAATAATAACACAGGGCTTTTCGGTAATTATGAAAGAAATTGGCAAGGTACACCGAATTTTGAGATGGAATCGCCGACACGACGTAACAATGACCGATATGCTACTCGCCGACACGATGATTTTGATTATAAGCTGTTCATTACTACACGTAAATTCAAAACATTTAAGAATTCTGCCAACGACATTCATCCACAAGCGTGGCTCCATCAATTCTCTCATTGTTTTCCTCCCAACTGGTCATTGGAGCACAGGTTAGAATTTATGTGTGGCTACTTGGAGAATGAACCAGCTGTAAGAATGCGATCGGTCATTCACGATTGTCACAGTGAAGGAGAATTTTACCACGCCTTCCTCTCAGCGTATTGGTCTCAAGCTACACAAGACCGCGTAAAACATAGCATCATGATGATGAAACACTTTGAACAATCTGAATTTTCCAGTCTTGTGAAATATTTTGAAGACATGTTGCACAAGAATCAATACCTGTCAAACCCATACAGCCCCTCAGAACTCATCCGCATTTGCTTAATCAAACTGCCTGAAAATTTACGACATATTATTTTAGCAGGACGTTGCAAAGACGACATTGAAGCTTTTCAGGGATTGTTACAAGAACTGGAAATTGACACAGACAGTCGCGGGATGCGAAAACAGGAAAACAATCACTACAGGTCACATCTGTCACAATTCCGTGACGACAGAAATAATAACTGGACACGACAAGTCTATTCTTACAACGCAAATCGTGACCAAAACAGACACCACCCGTATGACAACCGTTGGCAGAGTAGTAATAATTACAGGGAAAGATCACCTCTCCGCAGTAATGACTATCACAGAGACAATCAGAGAAACAGACAATATGGGAACCAAAATAACTATTATCAAGGGAGACAGAATAACTTTAGACGCAACGGTCCAGTGCGTAGTTATGATTCTGGGAGAAATTCTCCACCACATGACCGACAAGAAAGAAACTATCGAACCTACCGACATGACGACAGACGATATGATCGTAACGACAGACCTGAATTGCATCAGAACTGGCGAGATTTAAATAGAGCAGAGCACTCTCGTCACGATGAATTTGTAGAAGTTAGGTCTCCAAATCCCAATAACGACGCGCGCCAACAAAGAGACAATAGGCGATGACTCACACCACTGGCAGCCACAAGACGTACTTATGAAACTGACGACGCAGCTGCCGTAGCTAGTAATTACGTAAAAATGGAAGACATTAGGGACATCTTACTCCAGGAACACGACGTAAAACATAACAACATTGCATATCCTGTGATTCATATTACTGTAAATGACGTAAAATTTACGGCAGTACTTGACTCTGGCAGTCCCATTTCAGTAATTAGCGAAACAGCTTTTAGCAAATGCAACAAAGCGAACATTTGCCCCACACTTCCGTTACGTAAGATTAAATTACAAGGTGCAATCTTTGGAAAAAGTGTAGATGTACGCCAACAAACCAATTTAGAATTCTTTTGCCAAAGCCACAGCTTCTCTATGAACTTTCTTATTGTTCCATTATTGTCGACGGAAATTATACTGGGAGTAGACTTTTTGAATGAATACAAAGCAATTTTAAGCTTTCACGATGCTGAAATAAGTTTAGAGAAAGAAGGTAAGTCAATAGCTTTGAAATTTGAAGACTGGCTCTCAAACCATGATGAGGAAATTAATCGGCTTTACGTTCTGTTAGACAACAGTTCGGAATTTTCTACGGAAGTAGACACCAACAATCACTCTGCAAGTACTGACAGGGTTGACATCGACGGCATATTTGAAATTAATGAGTTAATTCAGAATAAAATTCAGACAATTGAGAATTGTAATGACACTGATAGGCAGGACCTTTTTGAGATTTTACAAGCACATTCCACAGTTTTTACTCACAAAACAGGAACAATCAAGGGGTTTCAATACCAATTTCGTGTTCGTGAGCATACTAAATTTTGTGTTAGACCATACGTAATTCCAGCACATTATAGGGACCGTGTTAGAACAGAAATACAATCTATGCTTGACGAGGGCATTATTGAGCCTGCAGTAAGCTCATACAACAATCCGTTACATGTTGTTGAGAAGAAAAATGGATCGATAAGACTTGTCTTAGATTCGAGACAAATCAATACTATCATTATTCCTGAAACAGACAGGCCGCAGACGATGGAAGAACTTCTTCAAAATTTTAATGGTGTAAAAGTGTTGTCTTCCATTGATCTCAGATCCAGCTTTTATCAGATCGAACTTCATCCAGAATGTAGAAAATACACAGCTTTCCTTTGTTTCGGCGTTTGTTATCAGTTTCGGAAACTTCCTTTTGGTTTGAACATTTCTTCAGCAGCATTCATTCGCGGGTTAAATTCCATATTACCTGAGTTCTTAAAACGTCACATCACCTTATATGTGGACGATATTCTAATAGCAGAAGCTTCATGGGAACAACATAATCGCATCCTCAACAGTTTGTTACGTATTTTTGCAGAATCTGGAATTACAGTTAACTTGGAAAAGTCTGAATTCGGTAGGACAAAGGTGAAGTTTTTGGGACATATTATTTCTTCTGAAGGCATTCAGCCGGATCCTGAAAAGTTAGAAGCAATTAGAGCCATTCCAGTTCCATCCACAAAAAAACAAGTCCGCAGTTTTCTAGGTCTCGTAAATTTTTACCGTCGTTTTCTGAATATGCAAATTCTAGTTACACCAAAACTTTGTTCTCTCACTGGAAAAAATACTATTTGGAACTGGGACGAACAAGCACAGTTGGAATTCAATTCTTTGAAAGAAGCGTTACTTCACGCGCCAATACTAGCTCATCCAGATCTGTCACAAGATTTCTGCCTTAGCACTGATTCTTCCAAAGTTGGTCTTGGTGCCCATTTATTTCAAGAAGCCATAGAAGATGACATTACTGTTCAGAAAACCATTGCTTTTGCTAGCCGAGTGCTAACAAAATCTGAAAAAAATTATTCCGTTACTGAATTAGAAGCTTTAGCTATCGTTTGGGCATTTAACAAATTCCGTTTCTTTCTTTCTGGTAAGCACGTAAAAGTATACAGTGATCATCGTGCATTACAATTTCTTATGTCTTCAAAATTAAATCATGATAGGTTAAAACGTTGGGCATTGTTTCTGCAAGAATTCCGCTTCACAATAGTCTACATTCCCGGCAAGAAGAACATTGTTGCGGACGCGCTGTCACGCGCACCGGCTGGGCTTGAGAAAAGTAACACAGAAGGCAACCTCGAGAAAAATTTCAGTATTCTTTACATTCAGAAAGTCGCCTTTGAAAACTTCATCACCACATCTTTAAAGGTCATTGCTCATGAACAAGGTAAAGATCCGATTTGGAAAGGTATCAAAAGTAAATGGCATGAAAAGACACACACTCAGATTCGGCATTATTACCTGGTTAGAAACAACATACTCTTCAAACGCTGCACTGTTGATGACAAGCTATGGGTACTTTGCATTCCAGACGATTTTGTTAATAAGCTCATTTGGTACATTCATTTCAGCTACGCACATTTTGGTCCACGAAAATGTTATCATATTCTTCGAACGACTTGTTATTTTAACAATATGGAAAAGCGAATTCGAAGAGTCTTGTCTATTTGTAAACTTTGTCAAAAGGCGAAACCATCTACTGTCTCCCATCGTGCTCCGCTGTTTCCTATCATTCCTTCTAAATTAAAAGAATTTGCTGCTGTTGATCTCTTGGGACCCCTTGTCAGAACATCGAATGGATTTTCGTACGTTCTAGTCGCTGTTGAACTTACTTCAAAATTTGTTTCTTTCACTCCGTTACGTAAAGCCACTGGACGGTCTGTATCCAACGCCTTTGTTAAAAATTTCTTACGTGAAGTTGGACACGTTAGTAAAGTCATTTCAGATAACGGACCGCAATTCAGATCTGCTGTTTGGTCACGCATGCTTCGGAATCATAAAATCAAACCTGTTTTTATTTCATTGTATTCACCACACTGTAACCCGTCTGAACGGATTATGAAAGAAATCAATAAGCTTTGCAGACTTTATTGTCACAGAAAGCACCAGCATTGGGACAGATATTTACACTTATTTCAAAATGTGCTGAATGAAATGCCTCATGATTCCACTGCTTTACCACCTACTCTTGTACTGAAGAATGAAGAACCTCCGAACAGAATCAGAGAGCTTGTAGCTTTCCCGAATACACGTAAACTTCGACACAAAGACATAATTGATTTGGCTCTAAAAAATATAAAATCTGCAGCAGACAAAAGGAGAAAACTACACGGTAAAGCAAATGCAAAGAAATTATATATTGGTCAGAAAGTTCTCATTAAAGCTCATTCATTGTCACATAAGAAGAAACACTTGAGTCACAAATTCTTTCTAGTTTACAATGGACCTTACAGAATCCGACGTATACCACATGATAATTGCGTTGAAGTTGAAACTCTGCGTACTAGGAAGAGTAAAGGTTTACACCACATTTCTCATGTAAAACCATTTATTGACAGATAATCTGCTTTTTAACTTAGTCTTTGCAATTTTCACTTCACGCTACTTGTACAATTTGTCCCACTGAGAAACTGTTACAATGCAACAATGTTTGAAGTTAAATATCCAGTCGAGAACCAAGAGAACTTATTTAAACAGAAATTACGAATGCATTGTTATTGCGAACAGACGACACAGTGTTGTTATTTATACATTCCTCCTTGTTAGTTGCACGATTACATAACGAATATACGGCTTACATACTTAGAACATATACCAGCACTGCTAATGAAATTTTCATGCAACATTTTGGTTTGCTTGAGAGTGGATTCAGGATTTGAGGTGCTTTCTGTGAAATGCCAGATGACACAGTGGTTAGTTTATGTGACAGCTACACGATTTTATCACGACGCTGCTAATGCGTGACAATTTACAATGTTGCTTTTGCGGTGTATCTGTTTTATATCTGCACAGTTTTTTCTGAATTCTTCTATAAAGTGAGACATGTTTTAGTGGTGACTTTTGTGGTATAGGTACAAGGAAACAGCCTTTTCTGTAGCACAACAATACGTTACAGCACAGTACTTTCTTCATCACGGCAATAAGCGTAATAACTAAGTTATCTATACGCAAAGCATTTCACTTTTGTGTATCATGAGGTAAGTACATTGACTTCTGCAGAACTTAGCTTTCGGAGGACAATAACTACGACACTTCCCAGAGATTATCTTACAGCAAGACGCATATTTAGCGCTAAAGGACACGTATTTGAGTGATTAATTTTGTACTTAAAACATTTATTTTTAAAGATTTTTGAATTACAAAGAAGGTTTTTCGTGATACATTTCATTCCATAGCTGTAATCTGTAACACCTGAGGGTGTAATTACAATAAACCTCAGGGGGGTACACGCCTACTTTGTGTACCATGTGTTTGGCAAGCACAAGGAGCCCTAGCTAATATGGTATTTGCTTATACAATTTAACACATCGGTACCATATTTCTCTAACACATAAATTACACAGCTATCTGATCATTTAACAGAGAAACAAACATCTTTTTACTACGTCAGTGACACATGTTTACGCAATTACAGAGTTGGATTACTTCACACTTAAGAAATTGTACTTTGTCTGTACTTTGTGAACTGTTCATATTTTTTCGGAACCATTGTGATATTATGAGAGCTTTGAATGATGTATTTGGTATGAGATCATGATTTTTAAAGTACGTTTGAGGTAGATGACACTACTGAAATGAGCAGAGAATTTTCTTTAGGTTTTGAAACAATTGCAGAAAGCTACGACGTTTTTGAGATTTGACTGAGGTGTTATGATGTTATTATTACGACGACGATGTGTATTATGCTGTTGAGGTATGTTTATGTCAATAAGATGATGCTACCATATATGAGGAAGGTGATTACCTGTTTATATGTATATGAATAATGAATAGAAGATAGGGACTCTTGACTTGTGAAAAAGGTTGTTGGAAACCAAGAATCGTACTTTAAGAGTTATGAAATGTGTGTGTAAATGCGTGAATGAGACTGTCACTGCAGCGGAAACTGCTGTCGTAAATATTTCCGTAAGAAAGTGACCACCTGCACGTGCGTCGTCGGCACACAGGTGTGTCAGATACCTGGAGAACAAGCCTTTTCAGACACTCAGGTAGAAAAGAAAGCCATTAGGGTGTGCCAGAGGCACAGGTGGAAGAGAAGGACAAAGAGAGGCCTAAACATCTGTTAATGACATTCCTTTGTAGAGGGCATCGCTAATGCGACACGCTCGCTACTTGAAAACATATGATTTTTGTAATGCGTTGTGGGCACACAGCTGTGTCAAACACCTGGAGAACAAGCCATTAGGGCGTGCCTTTCATCGCTAATGCGACACCCTCGTTACTTAAAAACATATGATTACTCGCACTTTGTGCTAATTATTGAAATGCTTATGAATTGACAAGAAATATTTTTACATCTGCACACCTGATTATGACAAGAGTCTTTGTACGAGAGTTGAGAGCAATTAACTTATGAAATGAAATGTCACATGACTACTGAATGACATTTTTATGCTTTGGTTTGCGTAATTGCTTATTTCATTTGATATCTGGTTTCCAGCTGTGTTGCAGCATTGCTTTTATAAAATGAGATGCATTTGCTAATGTGAACTCTTTCTGTCAACAGATCTATTAAATGATAATTTTGTAATCCACATTCTTTAAAAAAGGAGCACTTGGAAAGGAAAGAACAATAAGAAGTAACTAGTAACAGTAACACTTAATTTTCTTTTCAGGTACATGGTAATATTTTTTTACAATCAGTTGTTATGGTGCACCACTTCAATTACATAGACATTAAGATGTGAATATGCATTTCCCTTGTCTGCATTGTTGTTTTTACTGTAATATTTTTTCTGGTTGCGCTATGTCATGTTTAGGTATAAGTTGCTGCTGTTTGCCAGGCATAGTGTTATTGAATTTGACTTTTGCTAATTTATGCTGCTAGCTTTGCCAATTTGCATTTTTTGTCATTTCTGTTTGTGTTGATTTGTTGTGATGCTGCATTGCCTCGTCCCTTGGTATATATATCTGAGCTCAGTAGATTTAAGTTAGCTTAAGAGGGGGTAGACTATATAAGAAACTGACTATGGAGAATAGGTAAAGAATGCATTGCGAAGAAAGATTTGGGCCCCAATGAGTATTGTACAATCAGAAATAATTATTTTGAAAGAAAGATGAATAGAATACAGGAACGAGGTATAGGTAGGATTTTCTTGTAAATAAATGATGAGGTAAGCAATGTGTGAACATATAAATACAGAAAGCATGCTTGGATAGTATTTTTTTGGTGGAAACAAATGTTGAAATAAGACGAAAGATCTATCGAATGAAGTTGTGGGGTGGACTGCAGTACCAAATGTTACACTGAAAACAAACCCTGTCCTTTCCTTTTGTGTTATCCCACTATGTGTTTGGGTACCCGTTTGTATTTGTGTTTTTCCTGTCTTTATGTGTTTAGCTGATGAGAGCTATGTTGTAGAATTTTTCTAATACTCTGTTATTTTCTTTGTAAAGATGCTTAGACTTTATTTATTCTGTTTTGTTTTAATGCTCATGTGTGAAGTTGACGTTTCAAAAGTGATTCTGATCTTTTATTTTTGTACTCATGTCATCATTCCTGTAACACTGATGTATATGTTTATTTCTATTCTTTTGTAAAGCCCCTATTACTAAAAATGTTATCTGTATTGTTATGTTTTTAATGATGTATTTTGTACCTTTGTAATTGTATTCTTACGTCATAAAATTGTAATTGACACCAGTTCATCATATTATTAACTTGTAAGCATTCATTTCACTGCACACTTTTCTGTTGGTCATACTATATGGACACTATGTGAGAAGTTGGGACTGTTAGTGTTTGCACGTGTGTTACTAATTCAGCAAGGGACTGGATAACAGCATTGCTGGTTCTAAGGACAATTCCAAAAACTTTGTGAGTGCACAAGTGGTGGTTATGGACTTGCTCTATTATCCGCAAGACTCTTCAATGGTGATTGTGCACCTGCACAGTCGCAACAGATGGCTGCTGGCCATCTCTACAAGGACTACAGTGGGTCTGCACCTCTGGTGGCCCACCAATACCACAATCTCTACCAGGACTACAGTGGGTCTACTCTGTGATGACCTACCTACCAATATTCTTCGAAACGTCGACTGACTCTGCTGTGGGTTTGCTCAAGACTGCATGGAAATCCACTACTTCCGTGTGCATTGTATTTTACTGCTCAGACTTTGAGCAAACAAACTGCAGGTTTACTCTTATGATGAATGATCAGGACTGTCTTTATTGACTGTGAAAAAAATTTTAGCTGTTGACCAACATTGTATCAATAAGTGTGTGCATTTGATATCTTTGTTATTGTAATTATGAAAAATTTTATCAAATCTTTATTGGCCACTGCCCAAAAATATTTTGTAAAATTTTTTGTGGGGAGCATGGGGGCTATGTAAGTAGGCTGTTTAGATTTTTATATGGGTAATGCCACGTAGCGCTCTATATGAAAATCACTGGCTGTGCTGTGTGCAGTATGTGGCTAGTTTGCATTGTTGTCTGCCATTGTTGTCATGAACTGCTACAGCTGGATGTGAACAGCGCGTAGCGTTGGGCAGTTGGAGGTGAGCCGCCAGCAGTGGTGGATGTGGGCAGAGAGATGGCGGAGTTTTGATAATTTGTAATACTGGATGTCAATTATGAATATTAAGGTAAATACATTGTTTGTTCTCTATTAATATCTTTCATTTGCTAACCATCCCTATCAGTAGTTAGTGCCTTCAGTAGTTTGAATCTTTTATTTAGCTGGCAGTAGTGGCGCTCGCTGTATTGCAGTAGTTCGAGCAACGAAGATTTTTGTGAGGTAAGTGATTTCTGAAAGGTATAGTTTAATGTTACTCAGGGCCATTCTTTTGCAGGGATTTTTGATAGTCAGATTGCGTTGCGCTAAAAATATTGTGTGTCAGGTTAAGCACAGGCTTGTATAATTGTTCTAAGTGGACGTTTCACATGTAAAACTGTTCAAAGGGGACGTTTCAAACTTGCTTCACAGTCGTTCACACACACACACACACACACACACACACACACACACACACACACACACACAATCATGGGATAGGGAATCAATATTATCTGGACAGGATCCCATCACTATTTCTAACTACCAATTCCTACGACTAACACGGTGTTGGCCAACCCGACTACATATCTACTATTTACTACTTTTTTATCTCTAATCTTGTTTTTTCTTCTGAATTCCCTATGTGGCAGACGTCCCTCTTATTGTGCCTGCGAACATGTATAAAACACAACAAACTTAGACATATGTCAGTCTTACCAAGATTTTTTTTGTTGGAAGTTTGGATAGCGTCCTTTATCGTGTTCTATTGCGACACTTCTTCTCTCCTCTATTTTCTTCCCGTTTTCTCCTTTTGTCACGAATGGTTTTATAATGCCTGTGAACAGGTTTCGGATTAGCAATGTCATAATGGCACAACACAAATATAGCTCACTGCTCACACTCGCAGTTGTTACACTATCTTGGTATCAACAAGTATTTCTGGCCGGTTCATTATAACATACACTGGGTGCGCTAATTCACGCAACTGCGCATAGCTGTCCACCTCTTACGTATTCAGGGGCATACGAGATGCGTCGGTGCGGCCTCTTAACGACCTACGGGACTGGCCACCCTACAATGTTCTCCAATGACGGAGATACAATTACGGGGAATTTTTCTGTAATTTACAGAGTTCCTAATCAATCCTTTTCTAGGGGTACGCCCAGAAATACTTGTATTTCATTCTTTAATCATGTGTTTTTACAAAATAATCTAGTGCTTCACTTTCACAGTATCGAGAAACGAGATATCATTATTAATAATAAAACACAAAATATAGGCACATATAATTGAGACATTCTACCACTACGATCAGTATATACACAAAGAAACAAGACACATTAACAAAATCCTTGTTCTAAGCCTATATTTACTACAATTCTATGTGCAAAGTCTGCAGTTCATCAATCCACAAATGCCTTTACATGTGCTATCGGATGCACTCCCAGTGATTTTCCTGTTTTTATGGATGCTACTTCCAATGCGTTGGCATGCGCATTTCTCCGCTCGCGCGGCGAAGAATTTGTGGCACAATTTCCTTTGCTTGTTTGACAGCCGGTGTGTCTTAATGAGTACCTTTTCCCCAACCACAAATTGTCGTACTCGTGCCCTTTTATCCTCTCGTGCTTTGCGCTTCTCGCCTGCACGTCGGATATTTTGTAGGGCTTCCTCCACGACGGTCCCATGTCGCTGACGTGCTCTTTTCAATGGAGTCAGGGTGACGTACTTAGACGTTAATTCTAAGACCACTATGATGTATCTATAACCCCTTTGTGTGGTTGGTAACGGACCCATCAAGTCCGTCGCCGCTGTTTGTCTTAATTTCTCCGGAATAATGGGGTACAGCGGCGGCTGCATGTCTACAGTACTTGTTTTCGCCTTCTGACACTTCTTACATACCGCGAGAACCTTGCGTATTCGTCTCTCCATGTTTTTGAAGTGACAGACGCTTTTTAGTTTCAAGAAGCACTTCCTGGGTCCGAAGTGAGCATAACTAAGATGTCTATACCAGATGAGCTTGTTTATTACTTCCTCTGGCGCACACACAACCCACAACGTCTCACCCGGATTTCTTCTGCAAAACAGGACCCCCTTTCTTAACAGATAATGCTGCCTAAGCCTGGCTTGCGTTCTATCTTTCCACTTTTTTTTAATTCCTCTCAGCACAGGCTCTTTGTCTTGTTTTCGCCCAATATCACGCATTGTCACTGTGATATTATTTTCAAACGCCACTTTTCGTAGATAGAACAAGGAGAAATGTTCTTGTTCCAGTTCTTCAGCCTGATAATCGCTTATCCCCAGAGGGGAACGGGATAGTGCATCGGCTATTACATTTGTGGGTCCCGTCACGTAGACTATTGTGAAATTGAATTCCTGGAGGACAGCAACCCATCTCGCAAGCCTCCCATGTGTTAATTTGGCCGTAAGTAAGAACTCCAGAGCTCTATGATCGGTATAGACATGTGTCTTACGTCCGAATAAAAAGTACTTGAACTTCTGGAACCCCCACACTATCGCGAGGGCCTCCAGTTCGGTTACTGAGTAGTTCCTTTCGCTTTTACTCAGCACCCGACTCCCGAACGCGATCGTTTTGTGTATCTTTACTCCATCTTCTTCATATTCTTGGAAGACCATTACGCCTAGCCCGGTTTTCGCGCTATCCGTTGCCATACAGAAGTCTTGCGCCAGATCAGGATGTGACAGAATCGGAGCCTTTACCAGAGCTGATTTTAGCATACTGAATTCGCTTTCTGCATCATTGTGCCATACCCACGCCGCATTCTTTCCGGTTAATTGACACAGTCGTGGTGTCGCCAATGCCTCTATATATATGAATTTTTTGTAAAAATTCACGACACCGAGAAAGCCTCTCAGCTGTTTCCTTGTGGTAGGCGTTGCAAATTCTGCGATTGCCCTCATCTGTTCTGGGACTGGCATAATTCCTTCCCCTGAGATGATATGACCCAAAAAATGTACTTGTCTTCCTCCAAAACAGGACATTTTTATATTTACCGTCACCCAATGCTTTCTTAATTTGGAGATCACTTCTCCTAGAAGATTGTTGTGAGATTCCCATGTCTTTTCCGCAATGAGGATATCATCAACGTAACATGTTATTCTCTCCCTTAACCCCTCATCCAAAATTGTTCCTAATCCTCTTATAAATGCTGCAGACGAAATATTCAGGCCAAAGGGGAGTCTCTTAAATTGATAGCATCTACCAAATGCGATGAACGCCGTGTATCTTCTACATTCTGCATCCAACTCGATTTGCCAGAAGCTGGATTTCAAATCCAGAGAGGAAAACACCGAAACTCCATGGAATTTCTGCAGCAACTCATCGAGCCTCTCGGGTCTGTCGGTTTCCGGAACTATGATCGTATTGATTGCCGGGAATCTAACACAAGTCGAATTGTCCCGTTACTTTTGTCTACGATCCTGAGGGGGCTGTTGTATTGTGACTTTGCTGGCTCTATCACATCCTCCCTCTGCATCCGCTGGAGTTCGATAAAAACAAGATCTCGGTACGACCACGGAATCGGGTACGGCGGTACTCGATACGGTTTGTGCCTCTTTACGTCAAATTTATATTGATAGCCCTTTATGGAGCCCGTCTTGGGGAGAAAAACTTCAATATTCCTTCTTAGCACATTGTCTAACCCTTCTTTGTCTGCGTCTCTTATGACCTTTATGCCCTGCAATTTCTCGCTTATTTCCTTATGTATTTCTACTAACTGTGCTTGTTTCGAAGTACTACCTCGATTGTCCTGTCCGCCGTCGGCTTCAGCTGTTGACTCCTCCTGGTTTGGTAACTGTAGTCTGAGACAGCTCTTTTGTACCTGCCCTGGGATTGCCTGTTCATCGAAACGAAGATGGATTTTGTCACCCTCTCCTAATGTGACTTCTCCTCACCCAAATCGATTATGGCTTTGTTCCTTGATAGGCAATCCATACCAATGATAATACCGGTGGACAGTTTAGGAATGACAAAAAGATTAGCAGTCAACTGATGTCCCTGACATTCGAATTCTAAACGTGTCTGTTGAGATATTTCTATACTCTTTCCAAGTAATGCACCCCTGACCTTCGTCTTTTATGTGGCAAGAGTCGGTGGGTTCAGCACATTCTTACATGTCTTAAATACCTCTTCTGAGATCGCTGAAAGCTGGCTTTCACTATCAATTATAGCGGCCACCGTTAAGTGACCTATTTTGTATTTGACTACTGGGTATATTTCTTTATTTTGTTGCCCTTCCTTTATTTCGAGGAGTAACTCGGTGACATCCTCGTATTCGATAATGTTTATGTTACTGACTAGTTCCGAGGTTACGGACGTTTTGCAACTCGTGTCCGCGCTCTGGTCTAGCCATTCATAATCCTGCCCGTTAAGGTGGAATGGACCAGGCTTCGGAGGGCGGACTTCGACCTCTTCCTGGTTGTTATTTTGGTAACCATAATTCCTGTTCCTTTCCGATTGCTGATTATCGCCCCAGGTCCTTTGTGATTTACTATGTTGCACCGGAGAGTGTCGCTCATCTTCCGTGTACCTCCTTTTCGAGTTGCCATTACTCTTTTCTTGATTGTGACCGTTGTAGTTCGGTACTGGCCTACTATCCCACTGGGGTCCGTTATTGCGACGGTTATTTTTTTCACGCTGTCGGCGTTTCTCCCGCGCCTGTTCCTCTTGAAATTCGAATTCCAGTTCACGCAGAATGCCCTTAAATACCTCAGTATCGCTACCAAAACGACCGGCAAGTGATTGTAAATACGAGATGGGAAGTTTCATGTAGCATAATCTGATGATTTCGGCACCGCTACATGGGTTGTCTAGGTACTGGTTACTTTTTGTCATATTTTCAAAAAATTTGACCGGACTCCGGTACCCTGCCCCTTCCATACCTCTGGACATCATAATTTCTAGTTTGATCCTTTCTTGAGTTTCTTTAGACCAATACTTGCCCAAGAAGGCATTTTTGAATTCTTCGAACGAAACGCTCGTCTTCGCTACATTTCTCATGTACTCAGGGGTCGCGCTCTCCATATGGGAGCACACAAAATCCAGCTGGTACATCAATGGCCAGTGTGGGGGCAAAGATAACTCGAATTGTCCTATAAAAGTTTTTGGATGCAACCTATTATCTTCGTCCTTGTAGTGATGGAACTTTCGAACTGATACAAAATGCTTGTAGTCAAACCGGCCATCATTCCATTTATCATTTCGACCGTTCTTACGATTCGTATGAACTTCGGGACGTTGACTAATTCGTTCCGACACGCTATCGTCATCTCTCCCCCTCTGTATGTTCGACAGTTGTTCGGTACACCTAATCAGCCGACAGCAATTGTGCTCACTTGACTGCTGCGCGCTGTTCGTGTATACCTCGGTCGTTGCCTCAGAGCTGTGAATGAAGGCGTGGCTCCCGTTGCTTACAGTGTCAACTTTATCACACCGTGAAGCGGTTATCTGTGTTCCGTCAAGTGACGGTTCAGTCGACACAGTAATTACACCCTTCTCCTTTCCTGATGTCTCTGTAATGAGACGTTTTACCTCGTCCTCTAAATTTCTTTTTAATATCGCCACCTCCTCTTTCAACATCTCGTTAGGCCCTACGTCCGGTTGCTCTTGTTGCTTTTCTTCAACACGTTTTATCCGGCTTTGTAGCCTTGATAACATGACCTTTCCTACTTTTGCCGTGCTTTGCGTGGAGTCCTGAGTTTCTCTCGCTATTTTCCTTGCACCTTTCGCAATTAATTTGGCTTCAATTGCCGTTCGTTTGATGATGGCAATCTCTTTCTCTATTTTGACGCCGAGATTCTTTACCTCCTCTTTTACTTGCTCTTTCAACTCCGAATTCGCCTTTTGAATTTCGGCATTAAGGTTGGCGCTCTGCTCTAAGTTCATCGTTTGCATCTGTTGCAACAGGTCCGTAATATTTTTGAGAGTAGCCGCATTTTGATCCTCGTTCTTTTGTGGTAGAAAATGCGACTCTTCTCCTCTGTTCTGAGGAATCCTTCGATATCTAGACAAGTACCGTCTCCGCGCCCCCGTCGGATCACTTGTCAATGAATTGTTTGATAATGGTCGGACACAGTTTTGTTCCAACACACTCTGGCTTCTTCGGCTGGATCTTCCATTCTTATGGATTACTCCTGTACTCCCTGCGTCCCCCGAGACCTCAGTATCACTGCCTGAATCAACGTCCTTGCTATTCAGCGGACTAAACCAGTCATGAGACGCAGTTTCAGGAAGTTGCAACTCGCGATCGTCACGCTCATCGATAGAGCTTTCCCTACTATCACCCATGTTCTCCCGAGTAACAGTCTAATTATATTCTGCCGTTGTCTTGGCTTTTCCCCTCGTTATCATTTGCACTTTTATGTTACACGAAAACTCAAAACCCAGGTACCCCTTACACTCAATAATTACATAACACAAAACATATATCAGGACACAAATTGCTACACTGGGTGTGAGCAATGACCCGACAAACAGTTCAAAAGAATTCCCCCAAAAAGGCTAATACCAATGATTGTGTTCCGTGTGCTCAGCATCGGCTGATTACGGTACTGCACATCATAAGTACTCCAACAACTCACAAATACAATGCAGAGGCACCTATAAATGTCAGTTTGAAAGGACAGCACATGAAGAAGACAATGTAACTTATTGTAACTAATACTACCCGTTTTTCAATTAAAAATGGCTAAGCAATGGATCACATGGAAAAGTTCCCTTTTTTAAGACTACTTCCTAGCAAATCCCGAAGTATCGTACCCTGGCATGGGTCAGCCACATGTACCACCCCACCCGTCACTTAGCTCGTTTTGGCGTGTGTTCACCCCAACAAATTGACTAACAGATCAACAGAGAGTGCAACACTGTCGCAATATCGGATAACGCAAAAAAGTAATATGGCCCTGTGACTCCTGATTGAACTGCGGTGGCAGTGTTGACATTAATCGGTTCAGAATTGATCCCTTTTTAATTAAAAAGGGGTGCACATTGATGTTATATTCAGATGTTGAACACCCGATGCAAATGTGAACATAAAATTAATTAAGAAAGTGACTTGGGATTTCAACTACTTGATTGAAAACAGGTGCAGTCGATTAGCACAGATTTATTTTAACTCAAGACCTTCAATCATCACATTACATGACTCTCCTAACAGGCAGTGGTAATAAATTACGTTTGCGTGGAGTAAAGCACGATAAATCAAAAGTAATTCCTATCGACTGACCCAGGCGTAATGCGAAGTGCGAGAAGAATTCTACAATACACGGCCCATGAAACCCTCATGGAAACTTTGCCGACGTGATCCAACAAATTAATCAGTGGCCGGAGCGGGCGCAATACCACTGAATACAGCGTGGCGGAGTGGCGTAGTTCTGTGGACGTCGGCCGACCTCGTGGTGCTGCATGGCTTCGTTCGTCTATTCACTCCTAGCTATCTTGCTCAGTACATAGCTGAACCAAAACTTTCTATCTCCAAGCTCAATCGTTCCATTTGCTAAGTCCGAAACTGCAGAGATGCTCACTCTTCCTCAGGCAAGCTGAGTAAAGAACGCCACGTCTGCACTCTAGGCAAGCTGGGAACGGAAGACCTCTACTGAGACTTCTGCCAGTCCACTCTTCGCCTCGGTTTCCCCTCCAGCAAAATCACTTACGCCAATTGCAGCGGAGTACTTCAAATTCCTTGGTCCTACGTTCCCATCGGAGGCCGGCGTAGTTCATGCTGTCACTCTTCACCTGATTTACTTCAGGCTCTGCGGACGGTGAATTCAGCGTCAAGTTGCTATAGTCATGAATATGCATATTTTGACCTCTGTTGACCACTCCACCATAGCTTGCGCGGCTTTGTCTCATGTTTCACAGAAAACGGGGTGACGGACATTTATCAAAAGGCGTACAAGTTCTCCGTCTGTTTCCCGGTACACCAGCATGGAGTCGGGGTCAACAACCCACTCACTGTCACTCAAATCAAGGCGGCTGGAGGCCGCGCCGCATTACCGCTTTCTCAGAGCTTGAGCCGCCCTAAGCTGCCTATTGTTGCTTCCCTTCGCCGTTCCCCATCCGTCGACGGTCAACTCTAAATGTTTCCCTGGGGTAAACTAGCGTCCAGTAAATCGACTCGTTTCCACAAAGTTTTCATGTCGTGTGAATTACTTTAAAACCATCACCCGACATTAATTATTCCAATATGTCCATACTATACCCTCTACAAGATGCATTGTGCCTTGTCAGTCATTGTTTGTTCAGCTCTACTGTTTGCTCAATGTGAGTTAGGTGATCTTTAATGACTTCATGTAAGGGGCATAGTTCTTGCCATCTTACACTAGGTTCCCGGTCAACATACAATACAATACATACAACATCAACTGGCTTTGTCCAGTCTCAAACATAACTAAGACTCACGACTGTTACAGTGTGTATTTAAAGCAAACCTGATTTGCACCCTCATAGAGGTGCTACTAGCGCTCTATGTTGTTTTTTTTCCTGTCGGTATATTTAGCAAATAAGGAATAAAACAATATGCACGATACAACTAACAAACTCTCTAAGAAAACGTTAGAAAAGACAGGAAATTCAGACATACCAGCCGAGACAAGCTGTTACTCTGGGTATGGGTTATCTGCTGTTGGACTGCTACACTTCATTCAAAAGTATTGTAGGACTGAAAGCTAAAAAATAGGTAGTGGGACGAGGCTCACGCTGGAGACCCGGTGCAGCTTGTCTAATATTGGTATCTTTCCCTTAAACAGTAATATCATTTAATCAACAAAGAATTAAAACGAGGTAGACATATAATTTAAATTCTAATACGAGGGTGAGTCAAATGAAAACCTTAAATTTGTAATAACAAGTCGAAATTTCACGCCGTTATCCTGTAAGTTGGTAAGCATGCTATAAACAGCGTGCAGAATGGCCTGTAGGTGGCAGCATAGTGCAGATGCACACATACCGTCGCAGTATCAGTATAAAGATGGCCGCCCCACTTGCGACTTGCACAAGGGAAGAACAGCGTTCTGTTATTCGGTTTTTGCGTAGTGAAGGTTTGAAACCTATTGAAATTCATCGACGAATGAAGGTTCAGTAGGGTGGTGCATGTTTGTCACAGCAGCAAGTCTACGAATGGAGTAGGAAGTTCACAAATGGTGTGACTTCAGTGGAAGATGCTTCTCGTCCAGGTCAGGCACAACGAGTTGTGACTGCACAGAACATTGCAGCAGTTGAAGCCATAGTGAAGGAAAACCGCCGAGTGACACTGAATGACGTTGCAGCATGTTTACAGATTAGTCATGGGTCAGCACACCACATTGTGCATGATGTGCTCCATTTTCACAAAGGTCTGCAAGATAGTGCCACGGCAGCTGACTCCTGAAATGAGAGAACGACGTGTTGATGCTTGTGAAGAACTTCTTCGGCGCTTTGAACGAGAAGGTGATGGCTTCCTTGCAAGAATCGTTACTGGGGACGAAACCTGGGTTCACTTTCTCCAACCGGAAACGAAGAGAGCGAGCAAGGAATGGCGCCATTTCTTATCACCAAAACCAAAGAAGTTTCGAACAGAACCATCAGCAGGGAAAGTTATGCTGACTCTCTTTTGGGACGAAAAAGGCGTAATTTTGGAGCATTAATGCTTAGAGGGACCACTGTCACCAGTGCATCATACACGGATCTCCTAAAAAATCATCTGCGGCCTGCAATCAAATCAAAGCGACGTGGATTGCTGTCAGCAGGTGTCCTTTTGCAACATGACAATGCAAGAAGGCCCCACTCTGCCCGTACAACAGTTGCAACAATCACAGACCTGCATTTTGAGTGTCTTCCTCATCCACCATACTCACCAGACCTTGCCCCAAATGATTTCCATATGTTTGGACCACTCAAAGACGCAGTGGGAGGAAAGAAGTTCCGTTCTGATGAAGAGGTACGCCACGCGGCGCATGAGTAGTTGCGCGGACTACCAAAAGAATTTTTTTCTAAAGGAATTTATACACTTTGTAAGCGCTGGAGGACTTGCATTGAGCGTGGGGGAGATTATGTTGAAAAGTGATACAGCTTCGTACCACTTCTGCACAATAAGTAATATTTAATAAAAAATATTTAAGGTTTTCATTTGACTCACCCTCGTATGTTAATTAATTTAGATTCAAGGAAGCTTAATGGTCGAGTTTTGCATTCTTAATTGTGTTGCATTGAGTGATAAAACGTTCCGTAACATGCCCATGTACAGGAGTCGCTGTCCCCAGAGTTTTAGCTTGATGGCATCAGTCGTTAATCCGCTAGTTGAAAAACGCAAAATTGCGACTGATGAAAAGCAGTCGATGCTCGTTTGAGAACGGCCACTTCGTTGGGGCTTCCTTCCCGCACTAACAGTGAATGCCAAACTGATGTAGTTGCAACTGACCTTCACGGATCTGACGTAGGGGTGTAGGTGCAGGCGCCATTGGCACTGGAGGATTGGGGTATATATATGCAGGGTGAGTCACCTAACGTTACCGCTGGATATATTTCGTAAACCACATCAAATACTGACGAACCGATTCCACAGACCGAACGTGAGGAGAGGGGCTACTGTAATTGGTTAATACAAACCATACAAAATGCACGGAAGTATGTTTTTTAACACAAACCTACGTTTTTTTAAAATGGAACCACGTTAGTTTTGTTAGCACATCTGAACATATAAACAAATGCGTAATCAGTGCCGTTTGTTGCATTGTAAAATGTTAATTACATCCGGAGATATTGTAACCCAAAGTTGACGCTTGAAACCTCCGACGTTCGGTTGCGTGTTGTAACAAACACGGGCCACGGTCGGCACGCAGCATCTGCAGGGACATGTTTACGATGACGACCGTGTTTACGAGTGTGGCTGTAGTGCACTGTTGTGGTTTGGTCTAGCTGTCGCAGTGTCCGCATGTAGCGCTTGCTGCTATTGTTATTCTGCATTCGTCTCCGCACGCAGACCAACTGTAGTACACCGTGTTACCAGACGTCTGTGATAGTGTAGTGTTGTAGGAACTGTGACCATGGTGTATTCGAACTCTGAAAAGGCGGAGATGATACTCATCTATGGTGAGTGTCGACGAAATGCAGCTGAAGCCTGCAGGGTGTATGCAGAACGGTACCCGGACAGAGAGCATCGAACGTGCCGCACATTGCAAAACATCTACCGCCAACTGTATGCAACAGGTATGGTCGTACCATGCAAACGGGTCCGTAACTGGCCCGTCACAGGAGAAGCGGGTGCAGTTGGTGTGTTAGCTGCTGTTGCCATGAACCCACACATGAGTACACGGGACATTGCGAGAGCCGGTGGACTGAGTCAAAGTAGTGTCATGCGCATACTGCATCGTCACCGCTTTCACCCGTTTCATGTGTCGCTACATCAGCAATTACATGGTGATGACTTTAATCATCGAGTGAAATTCCGTCAATGGGCATTAACAGAGAATGCGATGCAGTTCTACCTGTTTACCGATGAAGCAGGTTTCACAAACCACGGGGCAGTGAATATACGGAACATGCATTACTGGTCCATGGACAATCCTCGCTGGCTCAGACAGGTAGAGCGACAGCGACCGTGGACTGTAAATGTATGGTGCGGAATCATTGGCGACCACCTCATTGGTCCTCACTTCATTGCAGGGGCCCAAACAGCTGCAACATACATCGCGTTTCTACAGAATGATCTGCCAACGTTGCTCGAAAATGTCCCACTGGAAACGCGTCGACGTATGTGGTATGAGCATGATGGTGCACCTGCACATTCCGCAATTAACACTAGGCTGACCCTTGACAGGATGTTCGACGGGCGTTTCATAGGACGTGGAGGACGCATAAATTGGCCAACCCGTTCTCCTGATCTTACACCTCTGGACTTCTTTCTGTGGGGTACGTTAAAGGAGAATGTGTACCGTGATGTGCCTACAACCCCAGAGGATATGAAACACCGTATTGTGGCAGCTTGCGGCGACATTACACCAGATGTACTGCGGCGTGTACGACATTCATTACGCCAGAGATTGCAATTGTGTGCAGCAAATGATGGCCACCACATTGAACATCTATTGGCCTGACATGTCGGGACACACTCTATTCCACTCCGTAATTGAAAACGGAAACCACGTGTGTACGTGTACCTCACCCCTCATGGTAATGTATATGTGCGTCAGTGAAAAAGACCAATAAAAAGGTGATAGCATGTGGACGTAATGTGCTGTTCCAGTCTCTTCTGTACCTAAGGTCCATCACCGTTCCCTTTGGATCCCTACGTCATTCGGTGCTCTCCGAAACACACGATCGAACAGCGGAGGAGTGGTACTCAAGCGTCGACTTTAGGTTGCAATATCTCCGGATGTAATTAACATTTTACAATGCAACAAACGGCACTGATTACGTATTTGTTTATATGTTCAGATGTGCTAACAAAACTAACGGGGTTCCATTAAAAAAACGTAGGTTTGTGTTAAAAAACATACTTCCGTGCATTTTTTATGGTTTGTATTAACCAATTACAGTAGCCCCTCTCCTCACGTTCGGTCTGTGGAATCGATTCGTCAGTATTTGATGTGGTTTACGAAATGTATCCTGCGGTAATGTTAGGTGACTCACCATATATATATATATATATATATATATATATATATATATAATTTTTTTTAACTGAGCTAATAGCACTGTGACCGCACCTTGCTTCGCTCTCACTCTGTGCCTGCACCGCGTTCGGATTAAATATTGGTGAAGACTAGTCATGCTATACAGGACAAAGAACTTAGCCTAGGTCGTCCATCTTTGTCTGTTTTCCGGTACAGACTGCTGCACACGTTTAGCAAATGCTGACGAGCAGACGAAATCAGGAGTTCCTCTGTGCAATAAGTCACGATAAACAGGTTCATTTTTAACGCATCGCTATTTTATTACTAACTCGCCGCCGCTGCAGCTGCCGCAACGCTAGATGCTGCCGTCTGCTCTCCAGAGTTCGTTGCCAAGTCAAGTAACAGGGTTCAGTTTTCCATATGAATTCTCTCTCTCGCTATGTCTTGTCTTATGCTTTCCAACCACATATCTTGAGAATTATACATACTGTGTGTTAAGTGTTCCTCATGTCAGAGGTAGACTATGGTCAGAAATGATGACTTTTGCGCGAACTAACATCCTAGCAATAGCGACACACGCTGTTTTCAATTTATTATTAAACTTTCTTTTAACGGTTCCCTGCTTTGTACACTAAACGGAACTATACTTTGTCACTATATCTTTTCCTGGTTCAGTCTCATTGTTTAGTAAAGAACGCAACCGTTCTGTTTTCCATATGTCTGTTTGCTTATTCTACTACTTCATGGTGCGTCACTATTTGTCTTAGAGTGTACATAATAATACCTCACCATTCATTCATTGTAGTTCAACAGTGGCACACGCTGAACCAATGCCACGAGAACCCTAGCCGCAACAACGACGACAACTCTTGGCACTGGCACTGTGCTTCAAGCAGTTTGCTCTCCTGTGGAACTGTTCGTTACGTGCTGAGATTTTGTCTGTTTTCGTTTCTTATAGTTATGGAGTTAATATTTCATCTGTTGTTAGAATTTTTATTGTGTGTTGTGCGAACTGAACAGAACCAAAAGAGCAGAATACTGATTGGCATCACCGTCTAATGAAGAGTTCCGCTTGAACCTCGGTCTGAACTGCTTCTTACAGATTTTTACCATTATGAATCAGTAACATTGCCGAACTGTTTAATGGCGGCTATGGCCGAGCTGAAATAAACTGAGCGGCGGACTGAAAGTGGGGGAGGGGGCGCCGGCCTTGAGCCTCTGGTCCTGGGGCCTCCAAATTTCCAGGACCTCAAGATTTGGAGTGCCTCTCTCCCCTTGCCTCCCCCCCCCCCCCCCCCCCCCGCAAGTACCAGACCAATTTTAATCAAATCAAATCCCAAACAAGGCCAAAATATTGTCAGTAAATAACAGACAGTATGGAGTTTGAGGAAGCATAATACTTACCTACTTACCTATTATCAGGCTGTCGCAGTTGTCAATGATGTGTACAAAATTTTTAGAATTTTTGTTAAACATTGCAAGAACCTTTAAAATTATAAAAAGATAACAATTTCTCTGCTAGGTGCAATTATTCTACATGAAACGTTTATTGATATCTGTGCCAGTTTTATGAATAAGAAATGAAATTAGATGAACAAGAGTAGAGTCATATACATAAGCAACGGTTTTTACCAACTCTAGACATCAAAATCAACACAAGAGTCATCAAGACTTTATACACCATAACAAAACGTAGAAAAAAATTTTGTAACATTTTTTCTGCTGAACATACTCACTATCGCATAAATCTTTATCTAGTTATAGTCAGCGCTTCAAAGGGGTGCAATGATAATTAAATCATTACCTTAAGCTATCGACAGACGTTGATAGACATCAACTGGGGCAGTTGAAAATGTATACCCCAACCGGGACTCGAACCAAGGATCTCCTGCTTACATGGCAGACGCTATATCCATCTTTTTTTTAATCTCATTTTTTTTCGTTTTTGTTCGTTGTGTCTGCCCGGGGTGGACGTCGCAAGACACCCGTTCCAGTTCGTCGTTGATCCATTAACTCATTTTTTTTTTTAATTACAGGGAGCAGCTAACCCCCTGGCCGAACACACTGAGTTACCATGCCGGCTATCCATCTGAGCCACCGAAGGCACAGAGAATAGAGCGACTGCAGGGTTTTAACCCTTGCACGCTCCCCATGAGACCCACATTTCCAACTTAATGTCCACACACTGCATTCGTAGTGCCCCTGCCCATTACACTCATTACTCGCGGCAGACAATCTTACCGAGTCCCTTAAGAGTTCGGACAATGCGTGTGCATCCAGCACAGAAGAATAAGGTCAATGGCCGGTTAGCCTTAACTAATGGAGATGGTATCTGTCCTTTCGGACATGTCCGAAAGAACAGATACAATCTCCATATAGTTAAAGGGGTGCATCCCAGTCGCTCTGTGGCGGCTTCGGTGCGTAACATAATAGTCCATGTGAAAGCACTAAAGAAAGTCATCTTTCAGACATTAAGAAATTCAGCCTTCAGTTGCAAGATGAAATTTTTTAGTTTACCTAGGTTTCGATGGCCATAATGGTATCTTCTTCAGAACCTATAAATTAACCCATACGGATATATATTAAACATTGAAGTACATCATCAATCTAATGATTTCATAATAAGAAAACTCGTCATACTTACAAAAAACGTTGGCCATGTCACAGAATAAAACTAATACAGAATGAACACATATAATATTCTGTGTTAGTTTTATTCTGTGACATGGCCAACGTTTGGCCCTCAAAATAATTTAATTTTTGTATCACGATTTTCCTTGTTATGAAATCATTAGACTGATGATGGATTTCAATGTTTAATATATGTCCGTATGGGTTAATTTATAGGTTCTGAAGAAGATACCATTATTGGCATCGAAATCTAGGTAAACTAAAAAAAAAGTTTTACCTTGCAACTGAAGGCTGAATTTCTTATTGCCTGAAAAATTCACGGTTGCTGAAGCCCTGCATTCTGTTAAAGATTTGTAAATCCATCGTTGTTTTAACTTCGTCGTGGTTTTACTTACCCCGAAGGAGACTACATGCATAAGGAAATAGATGCTGTACTGACCACCAAGAAAGACACTGTCTGTTTTTTGCTGCCGATTATTTGCCTTTGAGGACGATACCAACAAAAATAAATTTATCGCTGGGTGGAAACAGAAACATCTATCAAATGGATAAAAATGGAAAACACTCTCTATGAGCGGAGACAATCTTTCAGTGAGTCACAGCTTAATTACTCTCTATAGGCTTGAAACTTAATAAATAAAACCATTGATAAAGATACTCGGAAGATTGTTAATGGTGCGACCAAGAAGAGGAGAAACATTTTGCATTGCCTTTTACATATTACGCTTTTTTTAGTCCAGGAACCTTGTTTTCTGCGGTCATTGGGAAGACATTTCGTCGGAAAACAGAGGAAATTTCTTAGAATTGGTGCAACGCTGGTGAAGTATGATCAGGTACTGAAAGAACGTTATTTAAAACTTCTTTTTGTCCCTAAAGGGATAGAAAATTAATTTATTTTTATTTTGGGTGAACATGTCAAAGAAAAAATTATTGCATATAGGAAAAAGGCTAAATACTACGGAATAATTTTTGACAGCACTCTCAATTAAACAGAACTGACCGAATGAGTCAAATGATTAGGTACGTCTGTATAGAAGACTACATTTTGGAAGTTCGAGAATCCTTCTTAGGTGTTTGTATGTCGGGAAATACAGTAGGGTATATGTCAAAGATATTCATCAGTAGCTGGAGAAAGATGGGCTGGATATTGCATCGTGCAGGGCTCACGGTTATGACTGTGTCGCGTCAGTGTCAACGAGAAATTTGAGAAGTCAGTCCAAAAGCTATGATCAGTCCCTGTGCTATTCAGTCCTTAAATCTTTGTGGAGTTCATGCATTCTCCTGTGTTCACTCTGGCGTTAACTGTTTTCGTAACTGCAGAGAAGTTATATTCATTCTTCTCTTCTTTTACATGTAGATGGGGATTACTTGTAGGGGAAAAAAAAGGTTGAAACGATTTTCTGATGCTCGCTGGAGTGCGCATTACAATTCAGTTAAAATCAGAAAAGAAAACGTGTAAATAAGTGTGAGCACTATAGAAGATATGCAAGATCCATCCAAGGTAAACTTTGATACTAGATATGCAGCAAGTTTGCTCCTTCCACCAATATGCGATTTTGCCTTTTTGACCTACACAGCTATTAGCATACGATACGATAGCGGCTGTAAATTTAGTCCAACAATAGTTACAGCCTCTAAAAATGACTCTGGATAAAGGACTCGACGACTTCAAAACCCTGGATGAATGGCACACAGAATCTCCGAGATAGCAATGAAGTAGGGATTTTCCTGATTTCACGAGTGTACCTTGAATATCAGACGCCTAAAAATTTGGAATCAATTTGAATTCTCCTGCCGATAACACTCACTACCTCGTGAGAATAACGAGCTAGATGTGTTTCAAAAGAACGATATTTCCTGAATCAGTTTTGGTTGTTTGTCAATAAATCGTTTTGTTTTTTTTTTCGAGGTGATTCATAATGTTCGAACGCAGTATATGCTCCACAAAACTGCTGCCAATCGACGTCAGTGAGATGGGTGTATAATTCAGCGGATTAGTCGTATTTCCTTTCTCCAGTATTGACGTGACTTGTGCAACTTTCCAGTCTTTAGGTATGGATCTTTCGACGGGTCAGTTGTTGTATGTGATTGCTAAGTACGGAGCTATCGTGTCAACATACTGTCAAAGGAACCTGACTATCATACAGTCTGGGCCGGAGACCTTGTCTTTATTAAGTGATTTAAGTTGCTTCGCTACACCGAGGATATCCAAGTTTCTCATGTTGGCAGTAGTTCTTGATTCGAATTCTGGAAAATTTACTTTGTTTTCTTTGGCGAAGGAATTTCGGAAAACCGAGTTTAGTAGCTCTGTTTTAGCGCACTGCCATCAGTAACATTACAATTGCTATCGCACAGTGAAGGTATTGATTCTGTCTTTCTGATGGTGTACTGTACGCATGACCAAACTGTCTTTGAATTTTATGCCAGATTTCGGGACAGAGTTTCGTTGTGGAAATTGCTAAAAGCATCTTGCAGTGAAGTTCGCGCTTAATTTCGTGCTATTGAGTTACTGAGAATTTCAGTAAGATAAAGGTACGAAAACATTTAGTACAATAATATCTGTAATAATTACTATATCGTGTTACGATTACGAAATTAAGTAATATTACAAATGCACAATCCTTTTTTTTCAGTAGGTGCTGCAGCATGAACTACGTCGAAGTATATTTTACGAGAAGTTAATTCCAGTAGCTACCATGTAGTATTTATTTGTCTGTATTTAGATATTTTTGCAGGAATATGTATATGTAAGCAAATAAATATTACAGTGCAGCTACTGGAAATGACTGTTTGTAAAATGTAAAATCTTTATTACCAGACATATAAAATAAAAGGGAATTTCCTTAATCTTTCCACTTTATTTCTTTGTACTCCATCTGATATCTGCCGTGCGAAATGCTGATTCGTATTCCAACAAAGGAACCCCTTGAGTGCGAGGTAGCGAAAGCCCAATGAAGTTTACGACACTCGGCACCCTACATATTTTCTACCATGCAGTCACAATATTGACTGCTAATGGCAGCAGGGGCGATAACAAAGGTAACTAATGATGAGCACAGTGTAGTGGACTGACAAGACAGCCAGTCCACAGTGACGGGTAATCGAAAGGCACGCGTTTACACACGCCGGCTGGCGTTAGGTCTGAAACAGGATACGTAATGAATGCTATAAAGAAAAGTACGTAGCTGCTGGAATACTTAACTTTAATCCATCATTTGTATACAGCATCCTTGATGATACAAGTGAGACTCTCTCTAGAAATGGTTAATGGCGCCTTGCTAGGTCGTAGTCATGGACTTAGCTGAAAGGTTTTCTAACTATCTCTCGGCAATTGAGAGAAAGGCTTCGTCAGTGTAGTCGCTAGCAAAGTCGTCGTACAACTGGGGCGAGTGCTAGTCAGTCTCTCTAGACCTGCCGTGTGGTGGCGCTCGGTCTGCAATTACTGACAGTGGCGACACGCGGGTCCGACATGTACTAATGGACCGCGGCCGATTTAAAGCTACCACCTAGCAAGTGTGGTGTCTGGCGGTGATACCACACACAGCATGAAGATACGGAGCATAGTTGAACTGCTTAGTTGACGAGTAATTCACAAGAGTTCTGCAGTGCTAGTGGTGCTGACTCGAAGCAGAGCAATGGCAACAATAAACAAAGCAAATATATTGAATTATATCTACAACATCAGTTGCCGAAGTTGATATTTCATCAGAAAGGAGCCTAAGAAATTTCACAGGGTGAGAAAGTAGTGGCAGATGAAATATTAGCGTTTCTGCAAGATGAGTCAGTGGAATGTGTAGGGTCGTACACGCTCGACTGTGCGGGCAATGTACTGTACATGAGGAGTAGAATGGTGGCGATACGTGCTTAACAGATGAATGTAATACTGAAACAGATGTCGAGCCATGTAGTTCATCATCCTGTCTACAGTTAAATGTAGTAAAGAACAATCGTTGTCCAAGGAACAGGACTAAACATAATTACGTACATGGAAGGTCATCCGCAGTGTAGGAAAAAAACAATTTCGAACATATTTGAATAAGTCCGCTGCAGTCATGGACTGTGCGGCTGGTCCTGGCGGAGGTTCGAGCCCTCCCTCGGGCATGGGTGTGTGTGTGTTTGTCCTTAGGATAATTTAGGTTTAGTGTGTAAGCTTAGGGACTGATGACCTTAGCAGTTAAGCCCCATAAGATTTCACACACATTTGAACAATAAGTCTGCATAAATGTGACCTTGCAGTGCGTAAGAAAAACAAGGCGCACTGGTTACAAAAACTGGCGTTTGCACGTTTCAAGGATGTTCGATACAATCTACAGGATGTGCGTGATAGTGACCTGCTACGTTATGCACTCGAAATTGTGCGCGACATAGATTACAATGATTTCAAGGGAAGCTGTGGGTGGTTCCAGAACATCAAACAGTGTTACGGAATTGGAAGACTTAATAACATTTCAAACAAAGCGTCTCAAGTTGACGATGCGCAGTAAAGTGCGGAATCGCCCCGAAAATTTGTGGACGAGATAAGGAAACGTATCCCATCGTTCAGTAAGGAATTTGCTTTCTACTCCTACCAATCAGAACTTGAAGAGGAGGTGCATATGAAATGAACACTGCGAACTGGAAGTACAAAGAAAATTGTGTCAAGAGTAGCTAATATCAATGTCTCAACGCATTTGTAAACAATTATATCAACTGTTAATATGGATGGTAAATTGGTTGGAAAGTTACCTATCGTGCTGCGAGAAGTTGAAGGTGCTCTGCTCCATTCGATTCTTTCTCGTGTACATGATCTTGCAAGGGCATTAGCGAATATTTACGTTACAGCAAGCAAGAGTTGGAAAATAGTATTTGCGCTGCTTTTGGCCAATAGCTGGTCAAAATAACATAGCTGTGCTTGATTTTTTGTTTGCGTACAAAAATTAAACACCTTTAGGGAGAACTATCGCTCCTGAAAATTGTGTACATTGCAGTTCATATTGCCTGGAAACCACTCAACAAATCCAGCCTCTAGATGTTTGTTTTTTTCGTGCCTATGAAACATATTATCACACTATCTGCAACTACACCATAAAAGATAGCCAGTTTCCCGGTAAGATCCACGACTGACTATTTCGCATTCGGTTGCATGCCATCACATTCCATCATTTCTGATCACCCCATTACACCAATATGATTGTACATGCTTTCGTTAAGACTGGATGCCTAACTGAACGTCCTGTACGCTTTGTTAGTCACAAGGAATTCACCTTCGATCTTGATGGTGTGAATCCTTGTGATCACTGTGACGCGACCTTTTTTTATTCGGTGTTCATGGTGCAAGTTAATGGTTTGTTTTGAGCATTTCTGAAATGTCGATTATGTCCATTTTGTGAAATGTGACACATACATTCCATAGAAGGTTGATTTATGAACCTCCCGGACATTCATTTTCTGTCGCCCTTCAGATGCACATGGTGAGTCATTAGCAGCTAACATTTTTCCTGCCACAATTGTTAACAGGACACTTTCAAATGAGCCGTACTAAAGATGGAACTTGCGACCTCGCACTCAAGGGGTTCCTTGTAAGCTTCTCAACTCTATTTTTAAGTTCGTGTATTACAATTGCTAGAGCGTGGACGACACACGCAATAAATACTTGACTTTTTTATCAGTCGTTATAACTATATTATTGATTTTTTTACGAAATGTGCACTACAAATTCATCAGTTTCTAAGCAGGCCGAGGGGCTTCACTTAGTTTCGCCGCCTCGGTTTTCCGGTGGGCTTAGCTTAAGATCCTTAGCGAAAATTTTCACCGTTATTCTGAGAGTACGCATCTATGACCTTCCGAATATAGGGCTTTTAAATTTCACGCTTTCCTGTTGTTATTCGCTTGCTCCGCTCCACTGTGGCCGCCTAATACTAGAGCGCGAAACACTGTATAGTGGAGTGGGTAAGACGTTTGTGAAATACTGTTTTGACATTGGTATCATTCTTCGTTCATTGTGCCAAAGTGCGTGGTTTCTAATCTTTAGCTAGTGCCGTAGATGTCTTGGCTTTGAACGTTTCTATGTTGTGGTTCACAGACGCAGCATAAATGAATGAAACGAATAAGTGTATCGTTAAAGAAGTAGCAGAGCTCTGTTTTATTATTAACACTACAGTTGGCGTTATTTTGCTTAGATTTTAAAGCACGTGAGTGATATGACTAAACTGTAAATCGAAAAGCATCAACTTCATTTCATTATAGCTCTTCAGTTGCTTAGGTTTACTCATTTTACTTTGTCAGAAGCAGTCCGAAAGGCTTGTACGGGTCTTGCGAGGTAGATCGTGCTGAAAAATTATTCTTAATAAAAAAAAATTCGGTAGGTTGCGCCGTTTCCGAGTTAATTAGCGCTGAAGTGAGCAAAATAGGCCGTTGCACGCGCAAATTCACGCGGCCCACCAGTTACAATTAATGTCAGTTGTTCTCACAGCGTAGATGATAGCGCACGAGTTTGCTCAGCCTTTGGGCCGGGTTTGATCCTTACTGCCGTCCCATGTCCAATTCTTCTATCGCTCTCTTGTTTAGTTTTAGGAAACCAAACGAGGCACACGTTTGGCGACAGCGACTCTGGCGCACCGCTTGAATTTATGCCCGCAACGGCCTGATTGGCTAACTTCAGTGCTAATTAATTCGTAAACAGCCCAACATATCGAATGTTTTTCTTAACACTTATTTTTCAGCACAATCTACCTTGAAATTCCCTTGTAAGCTTTTCAGATTGTTTCTGACCATCCCGTATAGCTGGAGAATATCAATACAATATAATCATCTTGGGGTTGAAGCTCTTTTTTCCGTGTTTGCTTTAACAATACATATGTTTTTGGATAGCTAAAGGCGGACCCTATCCAAAAACTTATCTATCAATACGAGAATACTGTGAAATAGTATTGAATGTATATGTTCCTGAGGCTGACATACTATTATGTACCATACTCAGATTACACAGGCCAACGATGGAAAAAATTTTTGCTGAAAATACCTTATTCTTATGTTTTTTAGGGTGGAAAATCCAAATGTGATACTTAAAAAGCTGTATCATTCACAATTTCTTCACGTTTTGCAGTTAATTTATTACATTAAGCGATTTTTTAAAGAATTTAACAGCTCTTATAAAGTTAAAATTATTTAAAAAGGAGGTGTAATGAATGTAGATGACGTTGATAACACTGCTGAAAACATTTGCTGGCAAAAAAGATCGATTCTAGTTTTGTGTTAACAGGTGATGTTTTGTTTACTGTCAATCTCACCTCACTTTCCGTTTCCTGTACATGTGCTTAGTACAACGTCTAATCGTAGTTGTACAAACTCTGCTGACAGTTTTTGTTATATTTGTGATGAATTTGTGATTAAAAAACACCAAACAAACAATACAGACTTTGTGAAAAAGGTTTATCTATCATACTTTGGTTCTAAACTTTGTGATTAGATAAATCCTGGACGCCGAATAAGGTGTGTTACGTGTGTGTTGAAGATCTGAGAAAACGGTCCAAAAAGGAGAAAAAAAGCCTTTAGATTTGCTGTTACTGCGATATGGAGGGAGCCAAGAAATCATTCTGATGATTGCTACTTTTGCAGTGTTGGTATTACTGGTCATAATTCAAAAAACATGAATGTAATAAGCTACCCTAACCTTCCGTCTGCCATCCGACCAGTAGGGCATGGTATAGCTTTGCCAGTTCCTGAACCACCAGATGATTTAAATTCTATTCCAACAGAAGTATATTCTGATGTACAATGTGATTTAGATGAACCAGATGATGATGGATTCCATTGTGATATAGAAAGTCTAGAGCCCAAATTGTTTACTCAGACCGATCTTAACAAGATTTGGTTAGGGATCTGGGCTTAACGAAAGAAAAAAAACTGAATTGCTTGGCTCTAGATTAAAAGAAAAGAACTTATTGGCAGTTGGAACCAGCATATACATGTATAGAAATAGAGAGCAGTAATTTTCCAAGATTTTTTGACAAGGAGGTGATTTAGTGTACTGCTCAGACATTCCCAGTCTGATCTGATGAATGAGTTTGGTTGGTTCAAATGGCTCTGAGCACTATGGGGCTTAACTGCTAAGGTCATCAGTCCCCTAGAACTCAGAGCTACTTAAACCTAACTAACCTAAGGACATCACAGACATCCATGTCCGAGGCAGGATTCGTACCTGCGACCGTAGCGGTCGCGCGTTTCCAGACTATAGCGCCTAGAACCGCTCGGCTACTCCGGCCGACAATGAGTTTGGTATTGAATACAAAAGGAAGACTGGAGGCCGTTTATAGATTCATCCCAAACTAGTTTAAAGGCTGTTTTATTACACAATGGTAACATTGTACGCATCTACACCTGTTGGACATTCTGTACATATGAAAGAAAGCTATGAAAACCTAGAAATAGTGCTAAATATAATAGGCTATTCTGTTCATGATTGGAGGATATGTGGCGATTTAAAAGTAACATGCATGCTCCTTGGTCAGCAAGGTGGCTTTACCAAATTTCCATGTTTCTTGTGTGAATGGGACAGTAGGGCTAGGGATCAACAGATCAACACTGGTGCAGAAAGAACTGGCCTGTGAGGGAGTCTTTAAAACCTGGTGAGAAGAACATTCTACGCAAAAACCTTGTAGATCCAAAAAACGTACGCCTACCACCTCTAGACATAAAGGTAAACCTAATGAAACAGATTGTAAAGGCTTTGCCTAAAGATGGACCATGTTTTAAGTATCTCTGCCAAAAGTTTCCACACCTTTCAGAAGATAAACTAAAAGAAGGCGTGTTTGTCGGACCTGACATTGAAAAACGGATGTTTGTGTTAACTTTGAATCCACAACGACCTTAAATGAGAGAGAAGCATGGGTAACATTAAAGAAAGTCGTTACAAAGTTCTTAGGACATGAAAAAACCCCAGAATATGTTTCTATTACAGCTATAACGTTAAAGAAGTTTAAAAGTTTAGGATGTTTAATGAACCTGAAAGAACACTTTTTTAACAGTCACCTTGATTACTTCCCGGACAATATGGAAGATGTTTTTGAGCAGCAAGCAGAGCGTTTTCACCAGGACATTAAAGTGATGGAAAAATACTTCTAAGGGTGCTGGAACACCAACATGATGGGGGACTACTGTTGGTCACTTCAGCGAGAAGTTTAGCAAGCGACTCATCGCAGGAAAAGCTACACAAGAAGCTTTGAAGAAAAAAGGAAAGAAAATACAAACCAATTCCAGCTGACAAGTGAAACCTCTATTAACACATACTTGCTTACTTAAATACAAACTATGCTTACGTTGTAACAACACGTTTTATTAATTTTCCCGTTTACCGTATAGCATAGGATTTTTATACTATATAATAAAAAGCATATTGCTCTAAAACTATGGGTGATACAAAAAACGTAAAGCCAGATTTGGATTCAGCTCATAAAAATCAGCTATCAAAGTAAAAAAAAGTTTTAAAAAAATGAGAATGAAGCATGGGTATCATTAAAGCAAGTCGTTACAAAGTTCTTAGGAGATGAAAAAAACCCAGAATTTTCCTTGGCCTGTGTTATTTACCTATTTTTCACTTAGAATAACATGTGTCCCAGAACAAGATATCGCAATGCATTTGGCAAATTTGTCCTTTTCCCCCTTCTTCTTCCCTCGTCTGCAACATACCTGTAATAGGTAGGCTCTGCTTGTCGCTTCGCTGCACACTACTTGGAATTCGGGCATTAGGCTGCAAACAAGCGATGCGCACGAAATTTGAAAGATGTACATTCAGAGAGTCATAGCTGCGTACTGTCAGAATTATGGCTCTAATGTTCGCGCGGGATCGATTGCTGGACCTGGTGTCTTTCGCCTGTGCTTTATTCTCCTTACAATATGCGGTCGAGTTGTCGACATTTCACTGTCAGATCACTGTCCCGGTCATCCTGATTTAGGTTTTCCGTGATTTCCCTGAATCGCTCCAGGCAAATGCCGGTATGGTTCCTTTGAAAGGGCACGGCCGACTTCCTTCCCCGTCCTTTCCTAATCCGATGAGACCGATGACCTCGCTGTTTGGTCTCTTCACCCAAACAATCCTATCCAATCCAATCCAGTCACTGTCCCGCGCTTGCACCGCATTCTCATCAGTTCCTGAGACACAGCATTCCTCGCTGTCAGTGGCTGAAAAGTTCTGTGCCGATTTCCTGAAACAATTTTTCTCCAAAACTGTTAATAAAATGATTTTTCCTCACTTGTTGCCCTCCTCACATGACTCAGCAACTGCTTAAAAATTCATCACCCTCTCCATACATTTGAAATTAATATTTTAGTGAGAAATAAAGAAAACACACAGTAACAGATTAAGGAAACGTGCTACAATCCCCGTATTCATGGTTGGTGCCGACGCAGCGACTGCCGTTGCAATGTAGCAAAGCTGAAGTGCCTTGCTACAGTCTCGAAACTATCGTGCTGCTCATTGCACAACTTTGCCGTGTTAAATTTTAGGCCGCTAACATGTATCCATTAGCAATCAAACATCCGCGACTCCTTTGAGGAAGCTGTTTCTGCACGTTTTTTAATGTAGAAATACCTCCAGCAAGCCGGCTTTCACAAGTTACTTCCGCAAGTTAGTGAAAACAGTTTCTTACATATTGTTGCAAGTACCTGTCGAACCTGCCAATTTATGGAACATGCCCTCAACCTTGCAGAAGTTGTGTCTGTTCTATACCGGTACGAAAATGTATTTGTGGAAAAGGAGAATGGCGCAGAGACAGATGGGCTGAAACAAATGTTCCATCGTAATCCCTAAACACATACACTGAGGTGACGAAACTCATGAAATACGTCCGTATATCGTGTCGTACCTCCTTCTGTCCGGCGTAGTGCAATTCACCTAGAGAGATATTCGGCCGTGCTGCCTTTATAGCCGTCCATAACTGCGAATATGTTGCCAGTGCAGCATTTTGGGCACGAACTGAGCCCTCGATTATGTCCCGTAAATGGTCGGTGGTATTCATGCAGGCGTTCTGCGTGGTCAAATCATTAGCTCGAATCGTCCAGAATGTTCTTCAAATCAAACGCGCCCGGTGAAATGGCGCGTTGTCATCCCTAAAATTTTTACCGTCGATTGGGAAAATGAAATCCATGAATGGCTGCAAATGGTGTCCAAGTGGCCGAACGTCCAGAGGAGCCAGTCTATTCCATATAGCAGGGAGCTTACGGGCGGTCAACGCCGAGGTTATCAGCACATTTCATGTAAACACAGTCCTCACTATTATGGAGCCACCAACGGCTTGCACAGTGCCATCTTGTCAACTTGGGTCCATGGCCTCTTGTGGTCTGGGTCACACTCGCACTCTACCATCAGTTCTTACCCACTGAAACAGAGACTCATCTGACCAGGCCATGATCTTCCAGTTGTCTAGGGTCCAACGGATAGGGTTACGAGCCAGGAGAGGCACTGCAGGCGGTGTCACGTGTTAGCAAAGGCACTCGCGTCGGTCGTCTGCTGTTATAGCTCGTTAACGCTAAATTGCACTGCACGGTCCCTCAGTTTTCTGTGGTGAGAATTTGGTATTCTCGACACACTCTTGACACTGTGGATCTCGGAATACTGAACTCCCTAACGATTTCCGAAATGGAATACCCCTTGCGTATAGCTCCAACTACCATTCCGCTTTCAAAGTCTGTTAATACCCGTCGTGTGGCCATAATCACGTCGGACATATTTTCACATGAATCACCTGAGTACAAATGACAGCGCTTTTATACCTTCTGCATCCAGTACTATCGTTATCTGTATTTGTGCATATCGCTATCCGATGACATCCGTAACCTCAATGTATTATTGGATACTACAGCCAAGAAAATGAGAAATGAAGTTGCCGTTTACTTTTTTTCACCAGAAGGGAACAGAATGGCAGTACAGGCGTCTTCAATGTTAACATGGAACATAAATTGATTACATTTGTAATAAAATTGAGAAATACTGTTTCTAAAAGTCGAAGAGTAATGGAAAGGTCATTGATATAGTTGTCAGCATTTTTGTATGCTATTTTGGAATATTTGTTTGTACAACAGAAAAGAGACGTTCGAAACTAGCATATGACTATCTTAGGAAGTGTTTAATCTCAGTGAAGTCCTCTGATTTTATTTCATTAAATAATGCGTTTTAATAACTTAAATATCTACGCCTCTGTATCCACTTCTTCAGCGAAACATTTCTTTTTTTCTTAGTTTTGCGTTTCATTAGTAGTTTTCTTCAGTAATAGTGATGAAGCAGTGGCGACTGCTGAGTTTTTAATCACAACATTGGAAACTTCCACTTGTCTATCTCACGCCGCAAATCGAGTGGAAACAGTTGTGCAAGTGCTTGCAGTAAGTTCCTGAAATTAGCTTGCCGAAGCGACGTGGAGAAGTGAACTAACACAAGTTTTTGTTCTGATATAAGCACCTCAGCAAGCGCTTGCAGAAGTTACTTGCTAGTGGACACACGCCTTAATCGGTGAGATATCCGGACTAGCTGGATATAAAGAATTTCAGGTCCACATGACTGCTAAAAGGAGTCCATTAAACTTTGGTTACACAATACATCAATCAACTCTATAAGCAGTAAATTCAAATAAATTCCTAGGAATTACAATTACAAAACATTGTTTTGAAGTTTCTGCATGTTTGTTCTATGTACACTGACTTCCATATACAGAAGGCAATAGCAGAAGGAAAACAGGTCTTAAACGAATACACTACACTCTGCAAGGGCACACTATTTAACACATTAAAGGAACTTTACAAATAAAAACACACACACACACACACAAAGATAAAATGCAAACAAAATTCAAATTTGGTGCCGAACTCTCTGGTTAACAAATGAACACTGACTGGGCTGGGACACATAACAAACCACAATCACATTGTGTTCTGGGGAAGTGAAAAGTGTTTTACTACGTTATTTGTGAAAAATTCTTGTTATAATTACGTGTGTTATCATAACATCTCAGCCTTATGTGGAGGATGGAAGTACTTGCCACACGAAAACGTAAGTAAAAGCGAACATAAGCACGAAAACATCGTGAAAAACTGAATTACATTCAAGAAGATAGGTTAACTCCTAGCAAAAAAAAAAAAAAAAAAATTCTCATCAACATCGTTTGGTTGCAGATGACAAGTTACCTGTAGTAATTAACACACAAGTGATCCAGAAAATTCATACACACCAAATATAAAGGTATTTACAAAAAGAAACGATCTGTTGTTTTAACTAAAAATACACATAATTTTATAATCATTTAACAAAAATGTTCACATTGCAGAATAACTAAAAACGAAAACCCACTGATGATTGCACAGTAGTGCTGAAACATGTTTGGGTAATGAGAAAAACGGTGTTTTGCATAACTGGTGGACCTCGCATCCAACAAAGATACACCCTGGAAATGGAAAAAAGAACACATTGACACCGGTGTGTCAGACCCACCATACTTGCTTCGGACACTGCGAGAGGGCTGTACAAGCAATGACCACACGCACGGCACAGCGGACACACCAGGAACCGCGGTGTTGGCCGTCGAATGGCGCTAGCTGCGCAGCATTTGTACACCGCCGCCGTCAGTGCCAGCCAGTTTGCCGTGGCATACGGAGCTCCATCGCAGTCTTTAACACTGGTAGCATGCCGCGACAGCGTGGACATGAACCGTATGTGCAGTTGACGGACTTTGAGCGAGGGCGTATAGTGGGTATGCGGGAGGCCGGGTGGACGTACCGCCGAATTGCTCAACACGTGGGGCGTGAGGTCTCCACAGTACATCGATGTTGTCGCCAGTGGTCGGCGGAAGGTGCACGTGCCCGTCGACCTGGGACCGGACCGCAGCGACGCACGCCAAGACCGTAGGATCCTACGCAGTGCCGTAGGGGACCGCACCGCCACTTCCCAGCAAATTAGGGACACTGTTGCTCCTGGGGTATCGGCGAGGACCATTCGCAACCGTCTCCACGAAGCTGGGCTACGGTCCCGCACACCGTTAGGCCGTCTTCCGCTCACGCCCCAACATCGTGCAGCCCGCCTCCAGTGGTGTCGCGACAGGCGTGAATGGAGGGGCGAATGGAGACGTGTCGTCTTCAGCGATGAGAGTCGCTTCTGCCTTGGTGCCAATGATGGTCGTATGCGTGTTTGGCGCCGTGCAGGTGAGCGCCACAATCAGGACTGCATACGACCGAGGCACACAGGGCCAACACCCGGCATCATGGTGTGGAGAGCGATCTCCTACACTGGCCGTACACCACTGGTGATCGTCGAGGGGACACTGAATAGTGCACGGTACATCCAAACCGTCATCGAACCCATCGTTCTACCATTCCTAGACCGGCAAGGGAACTTGCTGTTCCAACAGGACAATGCACGTCCGCATGTATCCCGTGCCACCCAACGTGCTCTAGAAGGTGTAAGTCAACTACCCTGGCCAGCAAGATCTCCGGATCTGTCCCCCATTGAGCATGTTTGGGACTGGATGAAGCGTCGTCTCACGCGGTCTGCACGTCCAGCACGAACGCTGGTCCAACTGAGGCGCCAGGTGGAAATGGCATGGCAAGCCGTTCCACAGGACTACATCCAGCATCTCTACGATCGTCTCCATGGGAGAATAGCAGCCTGCATTGCTGTGAAAGGTGGATATACACTGTACTAGTGCCGACATTGTGCATGCTCTGTTGCCTGTGTCTATGTGCCTGTGGTTCTGTCAGTGTGATCGTGTGATGTATCTGACCCCAGGAATGTGTCAATAAAGTTTCCCCTTCCTGGGACAATGAATTCACGGTGTTCTTATTTCAATTTCCAGGAGTGTATTTATGTCAAAATGGGTTAGAGAGCCAAGTGAAGATAAAGGAAGTCAGAAATGGAAGAGGATGAGTCAAAACCCTAAGAAATCTGCAGAAGAAGTTGTAGGGGTGAGAAAATTATAAAGAATAACGAAAAATGCATAACAAGACAATACTAGTTAAGATGGAAGAAAGAAAGAAATGGAATACAAGAGGAATTGAGGAAGGAAAAAGAATGTACAGAAAGCTGAATAGTGACTTAAGGAGAAAAAGAGAACAGGCAAGGGAGACATGGATCAAAGAGAGGCGTAAAGAAATAGAACAACTAGAAAAGGAAGGGAAACATCATTATGATGTACAGGTTAGCTGATGACCTAGTCTTTGAAGCAAAGAAAATCAGGACTAGTATGGGAATAGAAAGAAGTGATGATACTGCAGTTTATAAAAAGGAGGAACTGTTGGAGAGGTGGCAAGAATATGTAGAGTGCCTAGATGAGGCTGATCAAAAACCAAAAGCTATTGAATTAGAAAGGAAGACTAGAATTATGGAACAGGACAAAGGATGCTGCATCTTGGAAGGAGAAGTAGGAAGGGCTTTAACAGACATGAAGAATCATAAAGTAAGTGGAATCGATGGATAGCCGGCAGAGTTGTTTACGAGCCTTGAGAGTAGTGGTCTGAAAGAGTTAACATATCTGTGTAATAAGGTATATGAAAAACATTAACCACCAGACGATTTTCTCTCAGCATTAATGATACTGACTGAGAAAAACAGAATGACAAGAAATGTGAGGATTTTAGAGCAATAAGTTTGATTCCTTATGCAGCTAAAGTTTTATTAAATGTGATAAACAGAAAACTTCACAGAAGACTGAAAAAGGTATTCCAGAGGAGCAGTATGGAGAAAGTGGAAGAGAAATTTACACTGTTTTCATTGACTTAGAAAGAGCCTTTGCTAGAGAGTAATGGAATAAATTAATGGATATTCTAAGAAAGAATGGTATCTACAGAAGGGATAGAAGGCTAATTAAAAACATATACCTCTCATATATATGTGGAGCATATTATTCGGAGATATTTGAAACAAAATAGTGGAGTGTGGTTTGGTGGTAGGAGGACAGAATGTATTCTATTTGCAGATGATACAATGTTATTGGCAGAGAGTGAAACAACTATGACTGGAATGTTAAAACAATTAAATAAGACCTGTGAGGATTTTGGAATGAGAATTAATAAGAAAAAACCAACTATAAAGTGATAAGTGCAAGAAAAGTAAGGACAACTGTCAAGTTAAGACAGAAAGATATAGAACAAGTAAGTGCTTTTTTTGATGTTACATGTAGTTTGAATTCCCACCAAAAATTAAACCATATCCAATTATGGATTCAAAGTAACTGTGGTACACCACTTTCCTGCTATTTATGTCAGTTACACCAGATAGAATGACCTCTGAAAAAGCAACGATGTTTCATTTAGTAACTAAATAACCTATATATGCCTGGCAGCTCAGAATTTTGCCCACGTTTAGTCCCAAGAATCTGATGGACTTTGCTTCTTCCATAACTCGAATTTTACAAATGTGACTGATCTCATTAATTTTTAGTCTGTTGGTTTTAAACTGAGTAAACAGAGTTTTTGAAATATTAAGTTTCAGACCATTTTGTTGAAACAATGTGTCTATACTGTTTAGTGTGTTTGTTACAGCATACGAAATTTCTCTCACATTTCCCTTTTCAAAAAGTACTGAAGTGTCATCGGCAAACGTGACTGCTTGGCCACTGATATTGGGAGCTAAATCACTTACATGAAACAGAAACAAGACTAACCCTAAGATTGAGCCTTGAGGGACTCCTTGTGAAACTTTATCCCATTGAGGTCCATAATATTGCATTGTTTGACTTGACCTACATTGCAGTGCATTAGAGAAAATATTTCAGTGTGTTAACACAGTGTATTCAGTGCTCCATAATAAGACTCCGTTTTACACAAGTTCCTTACAGCTTCGACAGAGACACAATTCTAAATATTCCTTGATATAAGAGCTTCCATATTGTGAGAACAATAAGAAAAGTTCATTATCTTTCTTCTATGACATGTGGCGTATGTAACCCCCATGTTTATCCTACTACTGATACATTATTTACGTGAAAGAACTTCATGAAAACGCTGTTTCAGCTGTTTTGAAGAGTTTTCATCTATCAGCAATTTTATTTTGTGTATGTTACCGAGTATATATTTAGGCACAACAAACAAACGAGAACCGAGGTTTCACAAGAGTTCCAGCAACTCCTTCACAACTGTTTGTCATAATTATAGTTGATTATTATTCTTACTGTGTTCTCTACAGTCCAGCTGTGAAAAAGAGTTTCACCTATGGTTCGGTATCATGTCAACAACGACAAATATTAACAAGTTGTTGTTTAGATAGTTCCCTCAATACATCCTTACTCCTCGTCCACACATTGATGCCAGCATTGGCGAATAGTCATAGGACAGCATCCACACATTTGGAGCTAACACTGAGTTGAATTTGTATACAGCCAACGTAAGCATGTCTGACTGACAGATCGTGACTGGAGCATTTGTGGTTGTGAATGTGAATAACTGTATTTTGTCACTGTAAAATAAAAAATGAAAACAATTATTGGAGTACTGCCTACTGCGACTTTTCAAAAACCAAATCACTTACTTTGTAACAATCACAAAAAAGATGTAATTTACTGTACCTTCCATAAAGCAAATACCGGTAAGCTTTCAGTCACAACAAGTACTTATGACCTTATACTCCTGATGTTTCGCAGATGTTAAACTATAATGCCAGCCTTTGTCAGGATTCTCTACAGGCCCTGAATTCTCAGAATAACATCTGTATTAAGGTATTTGAAAAGAACTTAGATGAAACAAGCATTACTGCACTAGTAATTGCTGCAAATACATCAATGTTCACAAAACACAGCACTGTTACAGAATATATACATATATATCAGTAACCAATTTTTCTTGAGATATGTGCCTGTATTTACTCCCTGGGAGGATACAATTCCGGTAAGAGATTCAGCAATCGTGTAGCTCTTTGGTTGCCACACATTCATAGTGACATTGCGATTTTTGTGGTTCCTCATTGTAGGATTCCACAAACGTGTTTCTTACTGGTAAGGTCCCGAAAACTGAAGTACAACCATGTTACTGCACTGATCGTGAGACACCGTGTTTTCAAAGACCAATCGGGAAGTACAAGCACAGTCTAACATAACAGACGGGACACTCACTGCTGTAAAAGTTGTTACCGTTTGACAGATGGAGCAACGCTAAGGTGAACGTCAGACGCGTCGTAAGCGTAATGTTTGTTTTGCATCCATTTCCTACTTAATTTACAAAATATTTGAGATATTTTCTTGCCTCCAAGGGTTTGTGTACTATCAGAAGGCATGTACGTTTCTAAAAATGATTCTAAAATAAGCGCAAGTATGGACAAAAACCAAGAATCGAGTGGCAAGCTACAACACATACGTGAAGGAACACTTGTGACATTTGATAGAATTGTAGCTTACCATGTTGATATCAAAAGAATATAAACACACAGACTCACATGTAAGAAACACAGACATGTTCCTCTACATACAAAAGCGATCGACAGCTCATTTATCGTTCTGTAGCCCTATTGTGTTTGTCATTGTCGCCTGTTGCCACTAGTATGACCTTCATCTTTATATTATAATAAGTGGGACAAGCAACTCCCAATTAGTGGGAGAAATATGTTGAAAACATTATAATGAACTGATTACATTACATTACACGCAAAACCAAATATTTGAATAATTTTCAAACAATCTTGTCAGTGAACAAAGTGCTAACAAAATAATGTCATCACACAAAGGAAGCAAAGAAAATTAAGTGACTAACAACAGAAGTGAATGGAATACATACCAAACATTACACTTTTGTAAGACACGAATAACTGCACTTAATCTAACCACTTTATCAGGTCTGTGTTGACGATTCACACGAATCTGGCACTGATATATGGAAAGTTGAACTGGCTGCTTCTGTGTCATAGGACTGTTTTACAGCTTTAGATGGATTGTCGAATCTTTGTGGCAGTTTCCTCTTCATCATCAATCGAGGTGGCTTATTTGGGACGTCAAATAGTGTGGGTGCTGCAATCGACACAAGTTTATTATTGTCTGTGTTCATGAACTGGTTTCGTTCGAAATGTAGCGGACAAAACCTAATATTATTATACAGGTAAACTGCGTCTTTTTTCAAAAGGTCTTCTCGTCTGCTATTAACTAGCCATTTTCTGCTCCTAAAACGTAACATTAGTCAGTACGCACATGTAGTTTGCAAGTGAATCCCGACGATACAGTTTAGTAACATGATGGTATATATCTCTCAGGATCCTTAGGAAACCTAAAAAAGACAGCTGTGATGTCTTCTACCCGTTGCTGCTGAAATTTATTGCGCTACAAACGCTCCAGCTTGTAAAAACCATTGTAGAAATCAAAATAGACAACCACTATTAGCTTTCACGATCGCGCCGAACTCACAGTTTAAGTTACTGGCCGCTTGGGGCACTGCTGGCGCGGTAGGCACAAAATCGAGGCGAAGTGTCGCGACTGTTATGTTAGACTGTGGTACAAGCGAGGAAAAGAACTCGAGTTGCGTAACGACAACCGAAACAAACATCGTTTGCACTAAGCGTAGGTCGACGTATCGGTATTGGCCCCATCGTCCAATGGTGCTTGGTCGAAAACCGATAACAACGGAGCCGTAACAACATTGGGGCCAGTGCAGTTTCCAGTGTTGTGTTATTTCACTGATTTACAGTCTGGACCAACCTCCATGGGACCAACACTGGTATTGCCGTTTGACATGCTTACGATGGCTCTATTCTATACAAATTCAACTGAATATTGGCTCGAATATATGGGTGCTGTCTCACAACTATTCGCCAATGTTGGCGCCAAAGTGTGGAAGAAGAGTAAAGATGTATTGAGGGATTGCATAAACAGCAACTTATAAATTGTATTTGTTGATGTTCACGTGACATCGAGTCATAGATGGAATTCTTATACGTAATTGTACTGTTCATAAAACAGTAAAAATGATAAATTGTAATTCAGACGAACAGTTGTCAGAAGGGGTTGTTGGAACTTATTGTGAAACATGAGTTTGTGTGTACTATCTAAATAGATAGAGCCTATTTGGTAACTTCAATAAAATGAAATTTCTATTACAATAAAATCTACAAAGCAGTTTTCAGAAAATTCTTTGATGGAAATAACATATCGGTAGTAGGATAAATGCGCCATCTCTCATAGGAACAAGGTAGTCGGGTTATCTCATTGTAGTTACAAAATAGAAACTTTTCAGTCAAGGACTATGAAATATTACGCTGTTGCGGAAGATGTAAGAAACTTGTGTAGAACTGCATCTTAATCAGCACTGAATGCGCTGTTACCACGCCGAAACATTTTCTTTACTGCATGGGGAACAGTTCTCACAAAACGATAATAGAAAATGCCATACTTCGAACTGTAAAGTTGTAACAGCACATTACGTTTTGTCTTAAATATTGACCGAGTTTCATTAGATGAACAAGAGAACTGGGTTATTGTAAGTGAGCAGATCTCTGCTATACTAAGCTGAAAGTTTTTAAACTATTTAAATATTGTAGCAGCATTTTCTGGGATTCTATTGTAAACCTACCTAACTATGATGGACGAGCCGTGAAAAATTAATGTTTTTCACATCCTCATTAGTCCTCACCGCAAAGGTCACCTTTCTTATTAGCACATGTTGTTTTCCATTTTTGTGAATACTTTCAAATCCTTCTTAGGGTTGTACTGGAAGCTATTTACTGTATTTCTTTACACACAAAAATGTTCGTCGTGACACCGGATTGCGCCGACAGCCGGCGATTTTTTAGTGCAGTGTTTTCATCACTGACTTAAAATGGTGGCAGTGGGTTGTGGTAGCAGTAGGTGTTGTGCGGTGTAATGAACAATGGGGATTGTGTGTTAGTTTTAATTGTTTGCACTTCGAAAATTATGTAACATAGCTTGTCGTGGAAATTGGTGTATGCAAAATGAGCGCGGGGTATAATTCTTCGGAAGTTTGTCGTTTATGCACGACTGGCGGTGGACTGAGGATGCACATATTTGACAAGGAAGGGGAACAAAGACAGCTGCTCTTCAAAATTAAATCGTGCTTACCTATCATGGTGAGTATTTACGCTCTTCAGGGAAAAATAGGGAAATACGCGAAAATGCCTTTACAGTTGGATGCTAACTACATGTGTATGTGATAGGACTCAGCATGATATTGAAGGCGTTTACTGGCGATACACCTATAAATCCCGTATAGAGAAGTTAGTGAGGAAAGACCTTTAGGTATGAAAAAGAGTAGCTATAGGAGCTGGCTTTGGGCACCTGCCAAATATTCAGTTAACTAGTAACGGAGTATATCGTAATTTCAAGTAAATTGTGTCTTGATTATAATTCATGGTTTTAAATAACAGTCCAGCATGTGAACTATTTAAAACAAGTTATCACTTTCAGCACACAGCTATACAATCATGAGACGCCTACAATTCATGTTGTCTTTCTGCTTTCTTTAATAAGTGACCACAAGAAAGGAGATAAGTCTTGAAGCATAGTGATGGATGGCATGTACCTGACGTTTTAGCTAATGCCCACTTGTATCACTTTGATTTCACCTGAAGTTTACAGCACTGCCATTTTCTGTTGTATTTAGAAGCCTCATGCCATGCTCATAAAGCAGATTTACACATAAGCTACGGTTGCTGATACTGTCTAGGTGTCATCATTGGCGTATTTAACCAGTTATTGTTAAACCATTGTGTCAAACGAAATTATGTATGTATAAAATATGTGGCGCAGTTAATATAGCTTCATGGTTTTTCAGTTATTGTTAGGCCTACTGAGAAAGAAGGTTACAAATTATCAAATCTGTAAAAGTCAGGGCTACCACCAAACATTTTAGAACTGATTTGTACATTGAATGTCAATGTATTTGATTTCAGATATCAAAGGAAGATACCCTTCCAAAGAAAATATGTTACCGCTGTGCATACAAGCTGGATATGTTCTACGAGTTCCGATTGAGTTGTCTGAATTCTGAGAACATGTTGAAGAATGTAACAGAGAAGCAATTACCTGTCGAGAATGGACAGAGAGATGAGGTTTGGTGCTTTTTGTTATTTATGGGAGGGGAATAGTTAAAAATAGTAATCATAATTCCATTTTAAGTTACTGTAAATACTGAATGTTAATGGATTAACATGTAACACGTTGGTCTGAGCACTAGTAATTTATTACAAAGTGTGTTGCACACAACAAAATAGTTGTTTTTTTAAATGTGTTTTGCTATTTATAATCATAAAAGTTGAAGGGTCAAGAGTCAACTATGTTCATAGATGGGTGAGTGTGGTGCCGCATTTACAAACTTGACAGTTAGTGTTGGATAGGAAACTAATTGTAAATGGCATAATGTATTAAAAGTTATGTGAACAAGTATTTGTCATCATTGTTGTATACTGTTTTAGATCTGGAATATTTTTGATTCTCTCTCTCTCTCTCTCTCTCTCTCTCTCTCTCTCTCTCTCTCTCTCTCTCTCTCTCACTTTCTTTCATGTGTGTGTTTTGGGGGTTCACATTCTGTTTGTTCATTTTTTTAAAATATTCTGAAATTGAATTGATGGCTTCTGTAGCCTTAGACTGTGGTCGTGTGCGTGGGTGTGTGTTTTTGTGTTTGTTGTCTATTTCTGATGAAGGCCTAGTTTGCTGAAAGCTCACTTTCTGAAAGTACTTTTGTTGTGTCTATCTGCGACTCAACATCTCTGCTATATGGTGAGTAGCAACTATCCTTTTCATAATATTGTTAAATTTTGTCGAACTGTGAGGTGTTCATGATGTACAAAGATTTTCCAAGTAGGAGTCTGTATCCTAGTCTGCAGGGATAATATTCTCTATTCATATGTGTATCAGCAGCACAGCTCATATGTCTATCACATAATTAATCAGTGCAGGAATTGTCCATAAGAAACAGTTTTTACTGTCGTATTGGGGATTACTTTTGACAAATGGCCGATTAGGTTCAGTGAAATACAAATTTTATTTCATATAAAATTTGTATGGTTTACTCATCATAGATTTTCATCTAGGTATACACCAGTACGTAGAAATCTGCATTCATCTGTGTGTGTCTTGTTAGTTCCACCTATATTATTGATAGAGGTTTGGTGTGAATTTGGAAGTTTCAGTGACAGTAACTAAGATTTACTGATAATAACTTTCAAATTTTGATCCTGGAGATACATAGTTCATCACTTTGTTTGTCAACAAATAGCAGCAAGATGTCCGCATAGCTTACCAATTGGGAGTTAAGAGGTGGCTCTATATAGCATTTCTTTGTTTATTTATTTATTTATTTACACTAGGATATGTGAAGTGCTAACAAATGATCACTGGGTTACACCTTGTGTGACTGTTTTGTATCTGGATTGGAAACTCGTGACAAGATCATAGTTTTTGCAAGTCAGCTTTTTATAAGGCTTCCAAGTAATTAGGTTTTGAGTAAGCAGTTACATGAATATGCCATTTATATTGAATGATCAAGTTTATTTAAGAATAACTCATAGTTTACTGAATCAAAGTCTTTAGTGAGGTCTTGAAATGTGGCCTGCTGTTGGGCACCACACAAGTTATGATTGCTGTTACAGTGTTGATTCTTTCGGAAGCTGTGCTGTCTTCCTGTTAGTAACTTCTTTTTCAAGAAATAGCCGTTAAGTCGTGTCAGCAATACAAGCATTTGTCAACAAAAGTGTTATTGCACCTGGGAGTGAGAGTGTTTCAGTCAGCTGGTGAGCTGGTGTGTTTACCTGTGCGTTTGAAACCCAACATAACATGTTCTGCTGTTCTAACAACCAGACAACTTGCTTGTAAAGCTGTTCAGACTTCCACAGTGTATACGACACTTGAAAAAATTGATATGGTTTTTGTTTACAGTAGCATCACTGCATGTTTCCGGTAACAATTGTGGCAGGCCAAGTGCAGTAATATCATGGGTAGGTAGCAAATACTGTAGGCTATTGAAGACGAGTATTAATTAAATGGGACTAAAGTCTGGAACCTCTTCCTTGGATCGTTTTTATGCACTGTGCTCCACTGCAATGCATTTGGAAAAGTGTGTTCTCTGATACTCTGGTTAATCAGATGGGTAATTATAATAGCTATTTATTTATTTATTTATTTTTTTAATCACAATGTTGTAGAAACATTCCCAACTTGACGAGTAGTTATTCCATAGGTTACTTATTATCCTGCCTATTTCCTTTTCATCCACTTCTTTGAATTTAAGGGGTGGCTGTTGTATGGGGCAGAGCTTTACCTTCCACTCTCATTTGTGATATTACCGGGATTGGAGCTGCAAATATTATTTATTAAAGATGTTGCCAATCTTATTAATATCTGTAATTATTTTTCCTTCGTGTCTGATTTTACAATTTCAGGCTCTGGCTTTGGGATGACTTGAAAAGTTTATGTTCCAGGAAGACTTGAAAAGTTTATGTTCCAGGAAGACTTGGCTATATTGGCTGATTAAGAGCTACTTCATTGCCTCCTTCGTCCATATCTGTACATCTCCTCCGGCCTCTTCTGTGTGCCCCTCTCCTCCTCCTCTTATACATCCCCATATCCTCCACCCCTTTCATTCTCCACTTCATTGCCCTAACATGAGGAGGAGGCTGGTGGTTCCTGCCACTACTGAATTTCTTTCCAGATCATAACTAATATTTGTACCAGATTTGATTGAAAAGGTTCTTTTAACCCTTAACTCTGCCCGCATATGCACATCTTGGATACATTTCACATATAGTTAACATATTTCATGTGTTTGTACACATATTTAATTTGTAAGTCTAGTGAATTTCGCCCTGCAGTTTCACTTTCAAGCGGCCCTACATCTACATTGATACTCCTCAATCCACCTTAAGGCCCGTGGCAGAGCGTACCCAGTACCACTAATAGTCATTTTCTTTCCTGTTCTACATGCAAACAGAACATGAGAAAAATGATTGTCTATATCCCTCTGTATGAGCCCTATTTCCCGAATATAATCTTTGTGGTCCTTACGCACAGTGTATTTGGAGGCAACAGAATCGTTCTGCAGTCAACTTCAGATGCCGGTTCTCTAAATTATCTCAGTACTATTCCTCGGAAAGAACTTTGTCTGCCCCACAGGGATTCCCATTTGGGTTCTGAAGTATATCCATAAGACTTAAATGTTGTTTGAACATAACATTAACAAATCTCTGAATTGCTTTGATGTCTACCTAAAATCCGACCTGGTACTGATCTCGAACACCCAAGCAGTACTCAAGAACAGGCTGCCTTTACAGAATTCTCTCAATAAATCAAAAACACCCTGTCGCCTTTCCTACCACAATCCTCGCATGCTCGTTCCATTTCATATAACTTTGGAATGTTATGCCCAGATATTTAAATGACGTGACTGTGTCAAGCAGGACACCACTAATGCTGTATCCGAACACTATGGGTTTGTTTTTCAACTCATCTGCAATAGCTTACATTTTTCTACATTTAGAGCAAACTGCCATTATCACAACTAGATATTTTATCTAAGTCATCTTGTACCCTCCTGCAGTCACTCAACTTCGACGCCAGCTCAGTTTTTATGATGTCATTTTTCCTGAACTATGTGTTGTACACATTCTGAGGCATCAAGGGATCACCAATTGGAGGGCAGCGTGGAGGGTAAAAATCGTAGAGGGAGACCAAGAGATGAATACACTAAACAGATTCAGAAGGATGTAGGTTGCATTAGGTACTGGGAGATGGAGAGCTGCATCACACCAGTCTCTGGACTGAAGACCACAACAACAACAACAACAACAACATGTGTTGTATAATGATAAATTTTTGAAAGTACGTACAGTCAGATGTGGATCCTGTCTGCAAAAGGTGTTGTGAATAGAGGTAGTGGCGACCAAGTAATGAATTTAAATGACTTGCATGGCGCCGCAGTTTTTCACACATCTCAGTGTTTGTGATTTAATGTCTCCCGAACTACATGCCATACAATGTTATAATTACAGTTAGTAATAAAGAAGTTATAAATTAAAACATCGTGCCCCATATGGAAGCTTTAGTACGTGAACAATGAAAATGTGGTAAGTGTTAAGCTTCTATCCTTTTGTCATTTTATGGAGGCCCTCAGCAATAGAAAATTTCATACAGCTTTGAAGTTACATATAAAGATCGTTGCAGGTCTGTGAGTGCTCTTATTCACAAATACTGTATGACTAAAGTATGTGTATTCGCAATTTGTGGGCTACACTGCTTTATCATCCCCACACCTTTGAGAGGTAGATGGCTCTTAACCCCATAGCGACAATTTCCAGATGTTAAATGATACGTGTATCAGGTTTGGTTGAAATCAGTCCAGTAGTTTAGGAGGTGTGGAATGTATGTACATACATACATAATACATTTTTATAATAGTTGTGCTTCGTTGTACTTGTCTTGAAAATCTGCAGCTTTGTTGGCAACTTTAGCAGATGCAGTTACAGAATATTTTGTGTGTGTTTGATCATTTTTGTTGGAAGTGAAAATTTGGTATTTTTTGCACCTTGGTTATGGATTAGTAAAAACAGAGTCCAAATGTCTTAGCATACTATCACAATTTTCGCCTGTTTGCTTTCTCACACTTTACACTGGTAAACCAGATTACAATCCTAAGTAGCTAATTCATTTTGTAGAGCTTTGATGTCATAATGCTTTACATTTACTTATTCTCCACACATTTTGTTATTTTTGGCATGCTTGGTTTACACAGTACACTAGCTAACTGTGGTCAGAGTAGTGAAAAATAAAATCCACATTCCTGCACCTAACACTGCCTTTAATTTGTTTACTAAGCATAATGTGATCTACTCTGCTATATGTGGATTTTGTTACTGTGGTGATAGTATTGACTACATTTAAATGTTAGAATGTTCAGGATGGAATAACAGCAGTTTGGAAGGGATAACGTGCTACTTGCCATGTAGAGGAGACATTGAGTTGCAAAAGGCACAATGAAGAGACTATTCAAAATTTTAATTTAAGCTTTCAAACAAAGTCCCCTCCTCTGTGATATCAGTCTTTCCTTTTCACATTATATCTCTTATGTAATTGCTATTGAATGTAATTAACAACAAACTGTTCACGAATCTTTTCAGAGCTTTAAACGTTTTTTGGATAGTATGTTGTTTTGTTGTTGCAAAGGTTTCATTTATAAAGCTGTAGCCTTTGCATGATTTAGCACCAAATGTTTTTCTCACTGCATATTTCACTGTGATTTTAGCTTCTGTTGTGAAAGTTTTACTTTTTTAAGTCTTTAGCTAAATGATGAGCACATAGCTTATGTGGTAAGTACAGTCATTGTTACTCAGATTTCGTTCTGGTTTATGTTCCATTCACAACCAGAATTTTTGTTTTCAGTTCACATTTGTACAATCAAAATGAAACACCATTTTGCATTTAATCTAATATGGACTGATAAAGAAATCTACTTGCCAAATGGTACAGGAGAAAATACATATAAAAGATATGGAAATGCACAAGCTTTCAGAGCCAGTATCTCCTTCCTCCTACAGAAGAGTTGAGGAGAATGGAAATGGGATAAAGGAAAAAGACAGGAAAGGTTTAGCAAATAGAGAAGAGTTGTGTAAAGTTGCCACTCGGGGGAGACTTACTGGATGGGGTAAAAAGAGAAGACATTGTTGATGCCTATACTAGATGAAATTTGAACACGTGAGAACTTACAGTGGAAGTTAGGATGATAAGCAAGACAGAGATTACTGGGGAAAAAATGTGCAAGTGTCAGTAAGAATGGAAAGCTGAGTGCATCATACATTATACAAGGGCTATCCACAAAGTACATTACATTTTGGAATTAAAAATAAATAAAGTATTGGAAATTTTTTTTATTATATACAGATGAAAGCCACACTTAAATACTACTTTTCTACATAGTTGCCATTTAAATTAAGGCACTTATCGTAGCATGGACGAGCTTGGAAATTCCTTCGTCGTAAAATTCGGTCGCCTGCGCCTTCAACCACGTGGTTACCTCCCCCCCACTAAACATCGGTGTGGGATTCTCCTGCAAAACAATGCAAGATTGGATTCTGCTGTTTTAAAGAAGGGAAGAGCTGGAGGAAATTCATTGAGGAACGCCGGAACACCCTTATGGTGCAGATTTATCACCTGTGATGACCTAATGTTTGGACTGCTGAAACAATAACTTGAACACCAGTTTTATGACAGTGCATCACTAGAGGAGTCTGTGCAGACTTGGCTGCGCCCATGTCCCTTGTGCTTCTTTGAGGAAGGCATCAAAAAGTTGCCAGGTTGATGGCAAAAATGAGTAGCAAAGTGACCGGGCTATGTAGAAAAATGAGGTGAGTGTATCGTTGTTTTGATTCCTTTCAACCCTTCTGCTAGGAGGAGGAGCCACTAGCTCTGAAAGCTTATGGCGAAGAGTACCTTGTACCACTACTCATTCCCTTCACTGTTCCATTTGCAAATGGAGTGACAGAGGAACACTTGCCTAGATGCTTCCATACAAACTCTAAAATTACTTATCTTGTCATGGCAGTCCTTACAGAGATATACATTGGTGAGAGTAGAGTTGTTCTGCAGTCAGGGGGAAAAGGGACTTTGTCAGTAATGTTCATGAAAAGATTGTAGTCTTCCCTCCATGGATTCCCATTTGAGTTCGTGAAGCAGTTTTATAATTCTTGCATGTCAAACAAACCTACCTGCTACAAACCTAGCAGCAATCCTTTGAATTGCACCAACGTCTTCCTTTAACCTGTCCTAGTGGGGTTCCCAATTGCTCAAGCAGTGCTCAAGGACCCCCTCATATATCTGAGAACATATTCCATATGCTCAGACCTTCATTAGCCCCTCATCCATTATTTGTAGGATATCATGCAAGAAAGGGGCAAGGTTGAATTTCACATGAAAGATACTTCTTAAATCTATGCTGATATGTGGGCAGAAACTTTGTCTCAAAGAAATTTGTTATATTTGAACTTAGAATCTACATCTATATTCTGCAAACCACGGTCAAGTGCTTGGCAGAGGGTATGCACAAGAGTTCAGCAGAAAACAGATGGTAAAGGTAGGTCTGTAATTTTGTAGTAAGAATCTTCTACTCTTCCTCTATACAGATGTCAGTTGCACTTTTTTTCTTATCACTTGGTATTTTGCAGTGGGCAGGAGATTTATGATAAATGCAAATCCAATATGGGGCCAGTGCGGAAGAAACTGTATTGGCATTCCATCTGGACCTGGTTACTTATTTGTTTTCAACTCTTCCAGTTGCTTTTCAGTGCCAGGGATACCCATTTCTGTGTCCCCCATACAGGCGTCTGTGCAATGGTCAGATGATGGTATGTCTGTATGTTTCTCCTGCATCAGTGAGTTTTAAAACTTGAAATTTCAATTTCAGCTCAGCTTTCCTTTTACTGTCTTTTATTGCCACACTAGACTTGTTGGCGAGTGACTAAGTAGAAGTCTTCGATCCTGTGAGTGATTTTACATATGATGCATGTCCAGAAAGTAAGTATTGTTTTGGAAAAAAGCTCCATAAAAACACTTTTTGAAACCAAAATTCATTTTTACTAGAAACACATTTTTAAACTATTTTTCTACAGTTTCCACCATTGTTCACACATTTCTCGTAGTGGGAAACCAATTTTTCTATTCACTCTTTCTAGAAACGTGCCACCAGCCAATGCAGAACACTGTTTTTTGTGTAATCGTCACTGTCAGTGCCCTCTTCTATATCTTGCTTGAGTTCAAGAACGAGTCTTAGTTGGAAGAAAGCAAGATCGGGGCTGTGTGGTGGGTAATGAAACTCCTCCCAAATGAATTGTTAAATAAGATTTTGTGTGACATCAGCAGAATTAGGGACATGGTTGACATCAAGCAACACAATACCTTGACTGAGCATTCCACACCTATTTTTACTTTATTATTTTTTTTAATTGAGCACCGAAGTTTGCCCAGTGTTGCACATTGACAGTTTCGCCTCTGGGAACAAGTCAACCAGAATTCCCATTCTGTCTGAGAACACAGCGCACATGATTTTCTTGTGCTGACAGCATTGCTTTGAATCTTTATTCTTTTTTGGGGGGCGGGGCGGAACTTGACTGCCTCCACTCCATTTGTTGTTTTGATTCTTGAGTGACATGGCAAACTTAAGTTTCATCACTACTTACAACTCTGTTTAAGCATTCATCTTCATCACTGTATCAGGTAAGAAATGTCAAATGACTGCCAATTCACTTCGTTTTGTGAACATCCATAAGCATTTTCAGAACCCAGTGGGAACACAATTTGTGAAAATTTAAGCGAGTTGTGACAGTCTTGCATAAAACAGATTTTAAAATTTGAGGGAACCTTATCACAAAGCATTCTTATTGTGAATCAAATATTTTCACTAATTTTCTCACTCACATTTTCAACCAAACCATCACTGACAACAGAAGGGCACCCACTCTAGCTTCACCATGAATATTAGTTTGCACCGCATATTCCATCAATCATTAAATTTTCACTGTAAACTCTCTAAGAGTTCCTAATGATTTTCAGCTAGCTTAACATTCATTACATTTGATTTTCAGCTAGCTTAACATTCATTATATACAAAAACTGTATTACAGAACACACTCACAGTTGTCAAACTCAGAGATTGCGTTAAACATTTTGAATGGTCACTAAAAATATGCAAACACAGCACAATCTGGCTGTAGTGGTGTCAGTAGAAAGACAGTGAACCAGAGAGATGAGTGAGAATGTGCAGAACCAATCCTAGTGCTGCAGTGGCGGCAGAATGAAATGGCACTTACTTTCTGGATACACTTCATAGGACTAGAATTTGCTTGGGTTCACAGTAAGATCTTTTGCTAATTAATCTTGATGGAAATTCTTGTATGTTTTGTGCCCCAGTCTTTTTATACAACACACAAATTTCTACTATCTTTCACCTATCAACATTTTACCATTCGAGGGTGCAATAATCTCTTGTTTCCTCAGCATTTTCTGAGTTTTGTAATTAAACTACAGTATTTATTTTCCATTGTTAATAAAATTACTAGGCACATACTTCTACAGAGCACTGTTTACAGTTTAAACCTCACCCAAAAATCCTCCACATCCATTATATTGGAAATACATGACATCTTGCCAGTAACTGCTTGTCTGCTCTCTCCAACCATAAAAATTCTCCTAGTCTTCTTGATTAATTTATTAGCTTAACAATTGTTGCTATGATACCATGATCACTAGTTCCTTTCTCTGTACTGACACGGTCTATAAGATCAGGCCTGTTTGTAGTTACAAAGGCTAACATATGTACATTGAGTGTGGGTTTTTGAACTTTATTTGCTGCTCAAGACAGTTTTCGGAAAATGTGTTCTGAACTACTACGCAAGACTGTCCGTGCCACCTGCAGTGAATACATACCTGTATATGTGACAGTCTGTGATCTGAGTACTTCCGTCTACTGATGTTAAACTTTCTTTGAATAATTCTGCAACAGTTATGATTGAATGGGGCGGCTGGTAGAAACATTTGAGTTCACCTAGGCCATTTACTCACATCCAGGTAACTTTGCAGTGAGACTCGGTTTTGACATTCATAGACTTTATATTTTTGTCAACTGCAATGAACAGTCTTTTTCATATATATTCCGAGCCTTGGCAAATATTTTGGATCTTTCTACACTCCTGGAAATTGAAATAAGAACACCGTGAATTCATTGTCCCAGGAAGGGGAAACTTTATTGACACATTCCTGGGGTCAGATACATCACACGATCAAACTGACAGAACCACAGGCACATAGACACAGGCAACAGAGCATGCACAATGTCGGCACTAGTACAGTGTATATCCACCTTTCTCAGCAATGCAGGCTGCTATTCTCCCATGGAGACGATCGTAGAGATGCTGGATGTAGTCCTGTGGAACGGCTTGCCATGCCATTTCCACCTGGCGCCTCAGTTGGACCAGCGTTCGTGCTGGACGTGCAGACCGCGTGAGACGACGCTTCATCCAGTCCCAAACATGCTCAATGGGGGACAGATCCGGAGATCTTGCTGGCCAGGGTAGTTGACTTACACCTTCTAGAGCACGTTGGGTGGCACGGGATACATGCGGACGTGCATTGTCCTGTTGGAACAGCAAGTTCCCTTGCCGGTCTAGGAATGGTAGAACGATGGGTTCGATGACGGTTTGGATGTACCGTGCACTATTCAGTGTCCCCTCGACGATCACCAGTGGTGTACGGCCAGTGTAGGAGATCGCTCCCCACACCATGATGCCGGGTGTTGGCCCTGTGTGCCTCGGTCGTATGCAGTCCTGATTGTGGCGCTCACCTGCACGGCGCCAAACACGCATACGACCATCATTGGCACCAAGGCAGAAGCAACTCTCATCGCTGAAGACGACACGTCTCCATTAGTCCCTCCATTCACGCCTGTCGCGACACCACTGGAGGCGGGCTGCACGATGTTGGGGCGTGAGCGGAAGACGGCCTAACGGTGTGCGGGACCGTAGCCCAGCTTCATGGAGACGGTTGCGAATGATCCTCGCCGATACCCCAGGAGCAACAGTGTCCCTAATTTGCTGGGAAGTGGCGGTGCGGTCCCCTACGGCACTGCGTAGGATCCTACGGTCTTGGCGTGCATCCGTGCGTCGCTGCGGTCCGGTCCCAGGTCGACGGGTACGTGCACCTTCCGCCGACCACTGGCGACAACATCGATGTACTGTGGAGACCTCACGCCCCACGTGTTGAGCAATTCGGTGGTACGTCCACCCAGCCTCCCGCATGCCCACTATACGCCCTCGCTCAAAGTCCGTCAACTGCACATACGGTTCACGTCCACGCTGTCGCGGCATGCTACCAGTGTTAAAGACTGCAATGGAGCTCCGTATGCCACGGCAAACTGGCTGACACTGACGGCGGCGGTGCACAAATGCTGCGCAGCTAGCGCCATTCGACGGCCAACACCGCGGTTCCTGGTGTGTCCGCTGTGCCGTGCGTGTGATCATTGCTTGTACAGCCCTCTCGCAGTGTCCGGAGCAAGTATGGTGGGTCTGACACACCGGTGTCAATGTGTTCTTTTTTCCATTTCCAGGAGTGTATTTCAGGTTTCTTCCATGTCTCCATTCCAAGTATTATTTGTGTACTACAGCTTCCTGGAGGACAGTAAATTCAGGGACTTTGTTGTAAATGCTTCGGCAATCTTAACGCATACGACATCAGTCACTGAAAATGTGCAAAAACTTACTAGTTTTTGTGTCCTGAAAATTGGTTAGTATTCTTACAGCAAAACTAGGGTTAGTATTCTTACAGCAAAACTAGCTGACTCTAGTTTTCAGCAGCTCTTCTATCCCCCCCCCCCCCCCCAACATGCTCCAGTGTTGAGTTGAGAGAGAAGAGCACTGTTATTATGTACTTCATTAGGTAAACATCATTCCTCAATCACTATGTTGCCATACTGCTTTCTGAGCTCATTTGGTGTGGATTTAGCCTTCAATAGGTATTTAGAGTTCAGAACTTGTGATTGACTGGCATTCAGCTTTGGGCAGGCCCAAGTTCTGAATTTTGAGAAGCTTTTCATATATTTGATTTTCACTTATTCTTTTACAGTACAGTTCAAGAATGTGTTTTGGTGGCTGTTTAAGGTCTTTGTAGTATCAGTGCTTTTACGCATCTCTCTTCTGTTGCCGTGATTGCCTGACCTGCATGCATTTACTCACATTGGAATGGAGGTGTAGGTCATGCTTCACAGAACTCTATAAGGAAGGTGTCTTGTGTGGCAGCTAAAATATACACTTAGTGTTAACTGTCTGTATTATCCTTTCAATTTTTATGGCTGTGCTACCAGTGAGAGGGATTAACATGATCACAATAATGTTTTATTCCTATTTTGTAATCTTCAGAATGGCCATTTTTGGCTTTAAGGCACGTCACATTTGTGGATGTTACACCTTTTTCTCCATAAAATGTTTTTTAGTTGGTTTACACTTGTTGTTAAATTTTCTTGGCCACAAATTTGATGGACCATTTGTGCTGTTGTGCTTAGGACATCTTAAAGTTACAGAATGGTGATAGCATCTGGGGTGTGTAGTTACAACTCCATTTATGTTTTCTCTTTGTAACTATTGTGACCCATTGAAGACTTACACACACCAGTATCAAAATATTGTAAAATATATACAATACTATGCCACAATGCTGATTTGTTAAGGGAAGAAACCAAATCTTCACAAAATATTTATTATATCTTGGTACCTAACTTGCTACTTTTTCATCTGTCTTTGCCCCTGTCAGTCATGAAGTACTTACAGGTTGGAAAAAATAAAGAGAGAAAGCAGTGATTTTTGAAAAAAATGTGTTGTTATTTAGCTAGTTACTGAAATATACATTCAACTTACTCATCATTAAAGCAAGCAGTTCACTTGTTAACAAGTGGCCCAATAACCTTTTTTCTCTTCTTGAGAGACATGTTTTATTATAACAGTTACTGAGTAAATATCAGTTTCTGCTTTGATCATTTCCTTAAGCACCATTTGTTTGTCTAGTGCTAGGATAGTCAACATTTTTTACCTACTTCCCACTTTTGTATCACTGTTACTAGTAAAATTTTCTAACTGCCCATTGATTCCTCAATAATGATGAATTATAAATCAGGGAAGTAACTTTACAAAGTGTATTAAAGCAAATATAATGAATATAACAGAACACAGCAATTGCAATGGCATTTGTATACACCTCTACAAAGTGTGTCTTAGGCTAGCATTATTGTATAAATAACTTATATTATTGTGTGTGTGTGTGTGTGTGTGTGTGTGTGTGTGTGTGTGTGTGTGTGTGTGTGTGTGTGTGTGAGAGAGAGAGAGAGAGAGAGAGAGAGAGAGAGATAATTGACAGGTTTTTCCATCTGCAGCATTCTGTCATCACAGTTGTGCTTCCTACAAGCAGCACCATTCTGCATACATTGCCTTCATTCTGTAGTTGCAGTATCTGTCTATCCATTGTCTAATTAATTTGCATGTATTTTGCAACCAGTACTATTGTCAATTCCTGTGTTTCTTTGTGCCAAGATTTTATTGTACTATTTTTTGCTATTGTTTTGTCAGTTCTTCCATACCATTGGCCTCTCTAAACACTGTGTGTATTAGAGGGGTGTACAAAAATATGAAAACACCAAAACCACAACACAGTACTGTGCCTAATATGGTATAGGAAAACCATTGCCATTCAGAACAGCTTCTAGTCATCTAGAATGGGTAAAATTGGGTCCTGTATGATTTTTAAGAAAATTTTATACCATTCTTCTTCAAAAATAGTCACAGGTAATGAAGATGAAGGTGGATAGTGATCATACACCCTTCCCTCCAAAGCAGACCACGAAGGGTCAGCTACCGAGATCTGGGTGACTCGTGGCTAAGGGGGATGCGACAATTCATCCTCATGCTCACAAAACCTGTCCTGGAGATAGCAAGCTGTGTGAACAGAGGCCCTGCCATCTTGGAACACACTATCACCATGGGGGAACAGACATTGTACCATAGGATGGATCTGATCAGCCAGAATGATTATGTAATCCTGGACAGTACTGTAACTGTGGAGAGTGAGCATGGGGCCCTTGGAATTCTGTGATATGGCTGCCTAAATTATCACTGAAATCATATCATGTTTGACTCTTTGGATGTCAACTAGGCCAGGAATTGGAAACAATATGAAAAAAGACTCATTTGACCAGTGATTCTCCCATTGCCCCATAGCCCAGGTTTTATGATTTTGGCTCCATCTTTTACCTTTTATAGTCATTTACATCACCGACGTGCGCTTTTCAAATTCCACCATGCACTAAAATTCCCAGCTTATAGAGCTGCCTTAGTGTTATTTTGGTGCTGACAGGATTCACGAGTGTGGCATTCAGTTCTGCAGTGATTTATGCAGGCATTGTCCTCTCCCCCCCCCCCCCCCCCCAGGCCTCATAAATGACAGTCTGTAACAACCACTCAACACACACTTTCGTTCGCATTGTGACTTAGTGCACATTGTTTTTCCGCTTTAAATGTATGTAGTATAAATCTTCAGTATGGTGTCTCTTGGAATACCAAACACTTCAGCTACCTTGGTTATGGAAGCACCCACTATACAAGCACCAACGATTTTCCCATATTGAATTCACTGGCATAATATGCTCACAACTAGACAGAATTCTGTTCTGACCACGACTGACACTTGCAATATATTGAGAAATTGCACAGGTGCTGTTGCTGGACAATCCAACAGCACAACATGCAGGCTTGGCTAATATCTGCATTGATGTTGAAGCATGCATTTTTTTGTGGTGTTTGCATATTTTTGTCCAAAGCCAGTGTTTAGAATAGGGAAGGAGTCTGTCACCTTTCCAGGACCCACATACATCACAGCTGCAGAAGAACATGCCTGCATATTCTATCAGTCCTTCATATGAATCATTTAGGAAGACCCATGTTATTTACCATCTTAGAAGTGCTCAGTTACCATCAGTAAAGTGGCTGAGTGCATGAATGGACACATTAACCTTTCTCAGGGACTTCAAGCACCCAGTTACGGAGCATGCTCTGCAGCATGACTCAAAGGATCTAGATGACTGCTACACCATGTGGGCCATTGGATCCTGCCACCCAGTACCAATTTACCTTAACATTGGAGATAGGAACGTTTTCTCCAACTGTTTTTGCATCCCATATCACCCACCTGCACTTGACCTTTGTTTATAACTCCCCAATTTTTCCCATAAATAGATTTTTTAAATTAGTACTAATTTTTTCTACTCAGTAAGTTACTCGATTACTGTTATATCTTCATTGTTCTCTCATTGTATTCTCATTTCCTTTCTTCTTAATTCAACATGACTACTCAATCTGTCCTTCCTATCATTTCTAAACAAGAACTGACACAATGCTTACCATTGTAATGCATTTGACCTCTTCCTGTTTTTTGCACAACTCCCTTCACCTTTCTCTCCCTTGTGCTCACCACAGTGGGGTTTCTATCAATCTCAGATCGTAGTGAACTGTCCTCTTCTGCAATTGTCCGCAGCCTATTCTTCTTTCCTCTCTGGAGGAAACTGAAAGTTCTGAAAGGTAGATGTTGTTTCTATTGTATTGTGTTCAGTATGTTCAAAATTAGTTTTTCAAATTTTTCAGAAGAATAATTGTTCACACCAAAACAAGGAAAATAGTTGATATAAATCTGTATCTGAAAATCCTTCATTATTGAGTTATTACTCAAAGTTTATATTCAGTATACTTCAAGGTAAAGTCCAACTGAAGATTATAACCAAAAATAGATATTGATTTTGTTACTACTGGTGCAAGTCAAACTGCTGGTACACTCATTGTTTTGTCCTGCTGATGTGTCACTACACAGACTTTACGTTTGACATTTGTGTGCATGTAAGGCTAGTCTGTCTTGAAGCTGATAAATATTCTGTTTGACCATGACAAAATAATCATTTCATGACCAGACAATAATTTTTGTGTACAGCTGTGCACATGATACTGTAAATACGGCTGTGCAGCTGTACCATAATGCATTTCTAAGCAGAGGACGGTGTAGTCATCTAGTCATTGCAGCTGCCTTTTGTTGTTTTGATGGCACAGGACCTGTAGCAACACAAATGATGGATTGAGGTAGACCAGGAAGTATACATTCTGCAGGCTGTTGAAGGCAGCTGGTGTGCGGTCCTGCCCACTCATCTCATATAGGGTACCTAAAGGATGCTGTGTTCTCAGAATGCTATACAATAATTCAAGCAAAATCACATTAATAGTTTTGTTACAAATAAGAAGATTGACAATACTTAACTTAGAATTTCACAATGGAGTTGCAAGCAATGGGTGACATGCAAACAATCAAAGTCCTTTGCTGTATACAAGGTCCATGTAAGCAGTCGATATGGATCACATGTCACTGCTATCGTAGTGCTCTCCTAGTACTGTGCCAGAAATGACCGGCTGAGGCTGGCAGGAGAGGCGTTCATACTCACTTCGTCTAGATGCTGCTCCTGTCACGGTGATGTCCTGGTCAGCGCGCTATTGGCTGACGTCATCTCACCACCTTCTCTGTTCGTGCATTCTTAGTCTTCGCGCCAGCACTTGTCTATACACCAGAACATTCCTCCCCCCAAAGCGATGGACCGTTGTTGTGTAGGGATTGCGAACACAGTGGGGGAGGCAGGAGTGTGGACACAAAGCCAGGCTGGAAGCTGTGGCTGCAGGGGACTTCAAGCTTCCGGCCGTACCTCACCATTCGGTCTGCACTCTGGCAGAAACCTCCCCTGGAAAATGACCAGAAGGAGAACCAGATGAAGAATGTGATAACTGCTGCGGTGTGGGCGGGTCCACCTCCACGGTAGGATGACAGGTGGCGGAGGAGGCGAAGGCTCTGTTTCCATGGGTTCATCCCGCCGTCAGTGTCGTGAGGACACCCTCTGGCGGCTGCTGTGGCTACACTGTCCTCTGGATCCATGAATCTGGGGGAAGAGAGAGATCATCGTGTACATGACAAAGGCAAAATTGATTTTGATGGCGGCGCTGCGAGCATCTGGACCCGAAATAAGATAAACGCAAGCACCAAGTCGACAGATGATCCCACCTCGTGCCCACTGTCTGCTGCCACTAAAAACCCTGTAAAAGATTATATGTGGCGTGAAACGATACTGAGGAGAGTGGAGCAGTGTCCAATAGCAGTGGCCGTGAAGCAATTCCGCTGGCGATGGTCCATTTCATGTGTGCGAGTGATATGAGGTTAGAAACAGTTGCAATGCTTGATCCCTGGTGTGTGCAGAGTGAAGTTTGGCCATTTGCTGCTTGAAGGTTCTGACAAAACTTCCTGCTTCGCTGTTGGACTGTGGATGGAATGGGGCACTAGTTAGATGCCGTATGCTATTGTGTTTACAGAATGTTTGAAATTCATTTGACGTGAACTGAGGGCCATTGTCTGACACTATTACTTCAGGTAAACCTTCTGGGCAAAATATCGATGACAGTACTTGAATTGTGCTGTGTGACGTTGTCAAGTACATTGGCACAGCAAAAGGAAACTTACTATATGAGTCAACCACAATCAGCCGAGTGTTGCAAAAGGGTTCCGCAAAGTCTATATTTGGGCATCCATACCCTGCCAAGTACAGTGTCGATGTGCTAACTGTTTTGTATGAACAATCCCCCAGTGTCCTTGGTGAAGTAACTGCAACACTTCTTTTTGCAATGTGTTATGGATCAACACATGACTGTCCACTGTTATTTTGAACAAAAATTACACCTTTCTGTGCAGCGAGGCTATGCCATTGTGCAAAGTATGGACGCACTACAGAGTTCTTTATGCTGTTCAATGAGTGGGGCTAAGATTTGTGGATATATTTTAGCAGAATGTATAAATCTGGATCAGCTTCCATGGCCTGTGCAATTTTCTTATAGGTCAGTGGAAAAGACTGAAGCAATTCAGAATTCTGAGCATCGATGTGACAACAACATGCAGCAGAAATGTCAAAGTCTGTATCATGGCTGATTGGAAGATGTGAAAGTTTGTCTGCATTACCATGTTAGCTGTCAGACTGCAAAGTCTTGTGATCCGTTGCTAAGTAGAATTTTCTGTCGTACAAATAGTGGTGAAATTTGGTGACACCATACACAGTAACCAAAGCCTCTTTCCCAATTTGTGAATAGTTACACTGAGCTTTGGACAACATTTTTGATGCGAAAGCAATAGGCCTGTCTTTTATCGCCAATTCTGTGCAAAAGCACTGCACCGATTCCCTAAGAGAAAGTGTCAACTTGCAATAAAACTGGTTTGTTAGGATCAAAGTGAACTAAGCATTGATCACTGAGCAATGCGTTGTTAAGTTTTTGAAAAGCCACTTGGCATTTATCTAGCCAAACAAAGGGGACATTCTTGTGACACAAGTGACGCAGTGGAGCTGTGATTTTTTTCAGCATTCGGTCTGAACCGAATGTAATAGTTCATTTTCCCTAAAACTGACTGCAATTCTGTGTGGTATTGTGAGGAACTGGCAAGCCTCGTATGGCTAACAAATGCAACTGAAGAGGATGTACAACTTAACTGTTCATGACATGACCAAGATACAACAACTTGGGTTTTAAAAAATCACACTTGTCCAGTCTACACATCAGTCCTGTCTCAGATAACACACGAAACAAAGGACGTAAATTTCCAATATGTTCTTCAGGTGTACAACCTGCTACGACAATATCGCCCAAATAGTTTGAACGGTTTGGTACTTGCGCAGTCAGCTGTTCCAAATAGCGTTGGAAAATGGTGGGTGCGGAGGCACTGCCAAAAGACTAACACAAATATTTAAACAAGCCCAAGTGAGTATTCACTACACACACTTTTTGATATTCTTCGTCAAGTGGTACAGTATTTGAAGAGCGCGTTGTGCAGATCAGTTTTTGAAAAATAGCATCCACTGCCTAATTTGTCCATGAGATCCTCTGGGCATGGCAATTGAGAAGTATCAACGACTGTTTGTGGCTTGACTGTAGATTTAGTCACAGAGGCAAATGCAACCTGAAGGTTCGGGGAACAAAACCAGTGGACTTACCCATCGACTAGCTGATATGGACGCAATAACTTCGCTATCTTGCAATTCTTTAAGTTCTGCAGCGACTTTGCCCCATAATGCAATGGGAACAGTTCTGCCCCGGCAAAATTACGACTGAGCATTACCTTTCAGCTTAATATGTGCAACAAAATTGTTAGCTTTGCCTAAACGTTCAAAGAGTTCCAGGAATTGTTTTACCAAGCTAGCTACACTGTCTTTTGCATTGAATGCAGACACTGACAACACCTTGTCCTGAATGTTAAAGTCAAACAAATCAAAAGAATCAAGACCAAGTATGTTCTCACACTCGCGTGATTGTAGCACTGTAAAAGTCACTGTTTGCGTATGCGAGCGATACATGGCAGGCAACGTACGTGTTCTTAGAACAGGAAAGTCTAGTCCATTATAAGCCACAAGTTGCATGCTAGTTTTAGGCAGGTGTGGGGAATGTAACAGTTCCTATGTGTGACAATTGAGCAGAGTGATAGAGGCACCCATGCCCAACTGAAATTTCCCACGTTTCCCACAAATAAGTAAATGAACAAAACGTTTGTTCGACTGGTGTATCACTGAAGAAACTGCATGCTTGCTAGGTTTGCTAATGCCTGTTGAAGACTGTATATACTGCATTGATGACATTGGTCTTGTGACTAGAATTTTGTGAGTGGGCCGACTTCTTATGATTGTTCCGTTGCAAACATTCAGATTGGACATGTCCTTTCCTACCACAAGCGTAGCACTGAGCTTGTCGGGAGGGGCAGTCTTGGCATTTGTGCTGCGAATAACACCGAGGGCAAGATTTCGCCTGTGTAGCCGCCTGTTTAGCGAACTGCTTATGCGGCATGCAGCGTTGTTTACTTTGGCTAGCGCAAGCCACTTTGCGGAATGGGGTGATCGCAAGCAAGGGGCTCAACCTGACCAATAGCTAGCTGCTCAAATGTATGAACCGACAAGGCACCGGAATCATACTGATCTAGTATTTGCACTACCTTCTGAAATGATGGATCGGACTGTTTCAAAACGTGATGACTGGGTGTTGTGTGCTGTCCTTAGGTTAGTTAGGTTTAAGTAGTTCTAAGTTCTAGGGGACTGATGACCATAGCTGTTAAGTCCCATAGTGCTCAGAGCCATTTGAACCTGTTTCAAAATCTGTTCTCTGAGTTTGACATCAGGTACATTGTACACGATTGCTTCACACAATATAACATCTGAATATAAAGCACTGCAAGCACATTTAAATTTGCATTTCCTTGTCATACCCAGCAAATCTGTTATCTACTTGTGATAAGTTTGTTCTGACCGTTTTTTGCAGTTAAAGATACCTAGCTGCTAACATATTCACTTGTTTGTCATAATAGTGGGTTAGTTTATCAACCACTTGGCCATAAAAAAGTTCACTCAGATTGGCATTAGGAAAAAGTTTTGTGATGAGGCAGAACACTGCACTTCCTACCATTGAAAATAGATATTGAAGTTTCACAGTACCTGGTACATTATGAATGATGACGTGCGCTTCAAACTGGGATAACCACTTCAGCCATTCCTCATCTTGTTCACTAAACTGTCGAAAAGGCGATATAGCAGTAGGTGTTGCTTGTTCCGTCGGCTGCGCAGCATTGGCTGGTAGCTGCTGCACCATGTTGAGTAGTGCAGAAATCTACTGTGTCTGGAACTTATACATCTGCATTAGCTGTGTGGTATCTAACGCTTGTGGCTGTGGCGTCTGAACAGGGGGGCGGTATAGGTGGGGTGGGTGTGTTAGAAGACAAAAATGCAACAGACAAGGCAAGCAAGCAAAGAAATTTTCTGCAATGACCACCTGAAAACACTAATTAGCAAAAATGATGCGAAACTGTTGAAGCAAATAAGTGCCCCTGCAAAGAAAAGACAGGAGAGAATTAAGGTGCCAGCAAAAAAACAAATTCGAAGGCTGTGAGGCGCAGAGTTTGGTTGTAAGATGTCGTCGCCAAATGTGAGGTCCTGCCCACTCATCTCGTATAGGATGCCTAAAGGAGTGCTACACAACAATTCAAGCAAAATCATATTAATAGTTTTTATTACAAATAAGAAGATTGACAATACTTAACTTTGAATTTACAATGGTGTTGCAAGCAATGGGCTACATGCAAACAATCAAAGTCCTTTGCTGTATACAAGGTCCATTTAAGCAATTGATATGGATCACACGTCACTGCTATCGTAGTGCTCTCCTAGTACTGTGCCACTAGCGTCCGGCCGAGGCTGGCAAGAGTGACTATTATATTCACTTCATCTAGATGCTGCTCCTATCATGGTGATGTCCTGGTCAGCGCGCTATTGGCTGACGTCGTCTTACCGCCTTCTCTGGTCTTGCGTTCTTAGTCTTCGTACCAGTGCTTGTTGATACACCAGAACAGTTGGGGTATTAGCACACAGGATCCTACTGTAGCATGCTGAACATATGGTAGTTTCGCATAGGTCACAGTTAGTGTGTTCATATCATCTTCGAAGCATGCAGGGTCTTTCATCTGCCAATAACTGACAATGAAAGAACTTTAGCCCATGGTTTGTTGGTTTGTATCTTCAATTCGTTTACAGATGAGGCAACAGTTCAGATGGAATAGCTAATTTTCAAAATCAAAATTTGTGAACTGATAAAATTCCTCATGGTTCAATTAAGGTTATACACTAGCAGCTAGCAGCGGTCTAAGATTTATGTGCTGCCTGGAATAGTTGGTGATTGTCTGGTAGATCTGTATATTTCCCCAGAATCTCATTCAGGTACTGTATAAGATGACTTAATTCAGAACACTAGTCGAGTCATAGTCTGTACCTTTGCAAAACGTACTGCTAAGAATCGGGAAAAACGCTATTTACATCTTATTGCAGATTAAGGTAATGACCAGAGTAGATCCCACTCCAGATGGTCGTGCTGTGCAGCTGGCTCTGCTTGATCGTCATGCAAAGTGATACTTATCTTACTTGGACGTTGGCAGACTGGTGTCAGATGGTCCTCAAGGCTCTGCTGCCATGTTCAAGATCCTGGGATATCTACATCACCATCTTGGTGAAGGAACATTGGAAGTAGTGGACTGATGGATTCCATTCAGTGACTTTAGGCATGGGATACACCCAGCTACTACTTTCACAGCAACTTACTGCGCTGAATTAGACTAAACAGTAATATGGATCTTACATACCAATGCTTCTAGCATTTTGCAGAACTTTAGAACCTTAGGTCCATTAGTAGGTTTGGAAGAAGAGTTAAGTAGGATTAAATGGGATGCTATTCAGTTACGGGAATCACAATGGGAAATGAAGAGAAAATAAAATGAGGACATATGTTTTTATTACAAAGGAACAGAGCAGGGAGGAAATTAAGAAATAGGTTGTTTGGAAGATCAAAAACATTATTGCAAATATCAAAGGAATCTTAAAAAAAAAAAAAGAACTTTCTTTAAAAATCGGCAAAAGATGTTCTATAGAACTGATGGAAGTTATGACGATGTGCTGATGTTGTGATCAGAAGGTAGGCAACCTTTACAGTGTTACTGATACTACTGATAGAAAATTCCATAATGAAGAATTAGAATTCTTCACTGTATAATATCAGAAATTACAGAGGTAATAAATTTATGTAATTTCCGAAGAGGAACATATTTGTATTTAATACATCCTTCCAGTAGAAACCAAATAGGAGATGAGCTTCAAAAGGGCCAAATGACACTAAAAATGAAATGTACTATAATTTATCAAACTTCAGAGAAACTGTGCAGGATGTGATGGTCCTAAAACTTTAAGAATCCATTGATTATATTCTGGTAAGATGCAGAGTAAAAATATATACAAAACTGGAAAAAAATTAAGTGGTCAGAAAATTGAAATACAGATATGACAATTTATGTAGGAATAGGGACATATACTAGATCAGATTAAGCAGCAATTTTGGCATCTTAAAAAAAATGAAGATTGTATTGACATAGATAAATGGTTATTAGATACATTATACAACATGTTGGATTAAACAGAACTACCAATATATATTTTTGAGAAGGTGTGAACAGAAACATATTGAAAATTTGACTGTAGAAGTCAAAGCAATAAGAGTATGAATACAGAACAGAAAGCAACATTGACAAGGCATAACATTTCATTAATTAAGAAGGCTAACAAAAGAGGTAATTTCACAGGCCTTCAAAGGTTTCACTAAATGCTTTTATATTTCAAGACAAGGATTAGAATTACAGATGAAAATTAAGGGTCCAGAAGTAATACCAGATGTTATATACAAAGGTGTAAGGAAAGGATAGGTGCCTGATGATGGTGTTTCAATAGAAATTGATAAAACTGGAGAAAAAGTAAAACAAAAGTAACTTGAAAAATTATTTGCAGAATGACTGTGGAGGATGAAAACTCCCCAAAATTAGAATAATGTGTAAAGTGTACTGCTTCACAAGAAAGGACGCACACATGAGGTAAAAAAGGTGCAGATCTATTGCCCATCTCAACCTAATATAAAATACACTCCTGGAAATTGAAATAAGAACACCGTGAATTCATTGTCCCAGGAAGGGGAAACTTTATTGACACATTCCTGGGGTCAGATACATCACATGATCACACTGACAGAACCACAGGCACATAGACACAGGCAACAGAGCATGCACAATGTCGGCACTAGTACAGTGTATATCCACCTTTCGCAGCAATGCAGGCTGCTATTCTCCCATGGAGACGATCGTAGAGATGCTGGATGTAGTCCTGTGGAACGGCTTGTAATGCTATTTCCACCTGGCGCCTCAGTTGGACCAGCGTTCGTGCTGGACGTGCAGACCGCGTTAGACGATGCTTCATCCAGTCCCAAACATGCTCAATGGTGGACAGATCCGGAGATCTTGCTGGCCAGGGTAGTTGACTTACACCTTCTAGAGCACGTTGGGTGGCACGGGATACATGCGGATGTGCATTGTCCTGTTGGAACAGCAAGTTCCCTTGCCGGTCTAGGAATGGTAGAACGATGGGTTCGATGACGGTTTGGATGTACCATGCACTATTCAGTGTCCCCTCGACGATCACGAGTGGTGTACGGCCAGTGTAGGAGATCGTTCCCCACACCATGATGCCGGGTGTTGGCCCTGTGTGCCTCGGTCGTATGCAGTCCTGATTGTGGCGCTCACCTGCATGGCGCCAAACACGGATACGACCATCATTGGCACCAAGGCAGAAGCGACTCTCATCGCTGAAGACGACACGTCTCCATTCGTCCCTCCATTCACGCCTGTCGCGACACCACTGGAGGCGGGCTGCACGATGTTGGGGCGTGAGCGGAAGACGGCCTAACGGTGTGCGGGACCGTAGCCCAGCTTCATGGAGACGGTTGCGAATGGTCCTCGCCGATACCCCAGGAGCAACAGTGTCCCTAATTTGCTGGGAAGTGGCGGTGCGGTCCCCTACGGCACTGCGTAGGATCCTACGGTTTTGGCGTGCATCCGTGCGTCGCTGCGGTCCGGTCCCAGGTCGACGGGCACGTGCACCTTCCGCCGACCACTGGCGACAACATCAATGTACTGTGGAGACCTCACGCCCCACGTGTTGAGCAATTCGGCGGTACGTCCACCCGGCCTCCCGCATGCCCACTATACGCCCTCGCTCAAAGTCCGTCAACTGCACATACGGTTCACGTCCACGCTGTCGCGGCATGCTACCAGTGTTAAAGACTGCGATGGAGCTCCATATGCCACGGCAAACTGGCTGACACTGACGGCGGCGGTGCACAAATGCTGCGCAGCTAGCGCCATTCGACGGCCAACACCGCGGTTCCCGGTGTGTCCGCTGTGCCGTGCGTGTGATCATTGCTTGTACAGCCCTCTCGCAGTGTCCGGAGCAAGTATGGTGGGTCTGACACACCGGTGTCAATGTGTCCTTTTTTCCATTTCCAGGAGTGTGTATTCACAAAAATTGTCAATAGCCAATTAGAAAACATTTGGATTTTTATAAAATGGAACAAGCAGGCTTTAGAAGTGGCTACAGCGCAATGGATACTTAGCAAGTTATTGTTGAAATTATACACTACTGCCAATTAAAATTGCTACACCACAAAGATGACATGCTACAGATGCGAAATTTAATCAATGGGAAGCAGATGCTGTGATATGCAAATGATTAGCTTTTCAGAGCATTCACACAAGGCTGGTGCCGGTGGCAACACCTACAACGTGCTGATATGAGGAAAGTTTCCAACTGAATTTTCAAACACAGACAGCAGTTGACCGGTGTTGCCTGGTGAAACGTTGTTGTGATGCCTCGTGTAAGAAGGAGAAATGCGTACCATCACGTTTCCGACTTTGATAAAGGTCGGATTGTAGCCTATCGCGATTGCGGTTTATCAAATCGCGACATTACTGCTCGCATTGGTCGAGATCCAATGACTGTTAGCAGAACATGGAATTGGCGGGTTCAGGAGGGTAATATGGAATGCCATGCTGGATCCCAACGGCCTCGTATCACTAGCAGTCGAGATGACGGGCATCTTATCCGCATGGCTGTAATGTATCGTGCAGCCATGTTTTGATCCGTGAGTCAACAGATGGGGACGTTTGCAAGGCAACAACCATCTGCACGAACAGTTTGACGACATTTGCAGCAGCATGGATTATCGGCTCGGAGACCATGGCTGCAGTTACCCTTGACACTGCCTCACAGACAGGAGCGCCTGCGATGGTGTACTCAACAACGAACCTGGGTACACAAATGGCAAAATGTCATTTTTTCGAACGAATCCAGGTTCTGTTTATAGCATCATGATGGTCGCATCCATGTTTGGCGACATCGTGGTGAACGCACATTGGAAGTGTGTATTCGTCATCACCATACTGGCGTAACACCTGGCATGATGGTTTGGGGTGCCTTTGGTTGCACGTCTCCGTCACCTCTTGTTTGCATTGATGGCACTTTGAACAGTGGATGTTACATTTCAGATGTGGTACGACCCATGGCTCTACCCTTCATTCGATCCCTGCGAAATCGTACATTTCAGCAGGATAATGCATGACCGCATGTTGCAGGTCCTGTACGGACCTTTCTGGATACAGAAAATGTTCGACTGCTGCCCTGGCCAGCACATTCCCCAGATCTCTCACCAATTGAAAACATCTGGTCAATAGTGGCTGACCAACTGGCTCTTCACAATACGCCAGTCACTACTCTTGATTTGACTGTGGTATCTTGTTGAAGCTGCATGGGCAGCTGTACCTGTACACGCCATCCAAGCTCTGTTTGACTCAATGTCCAGGCATATCACGACCGTTATTACGGACAGAGGTGGTTGTTCTGGGTACTGATTTCTCAGGATCTATGCACCCAAATTGCATGAAAATGTAATCACATGTCAGTTCTAGTATAATATATTTGTCCAATGAATACCCGTTTATCATCTGTATTTTTTCTTGCTGTAGCAATTTCCATTGCCAGTAGTGTAGAATGGAGCAATGAGTACAAATTATCACTTTACCTGGGATTTGTAGTTTTCTGAAAGCTATGAAAGTTTCAGCTTCATCTGTACTAACCTGTAAGTCCTTTAGAAACAAGTCATTGATTCGACCATGTTAGTATACTGAAGACAATCATGCCACAGCTTCCCTAAGACTTCGTCATTATAATGAGGAATTTAGAACTAAAATGGCAGTGAGGGAGGGAACAAAATTCAAGATCACCAAGACTCTTATTATTATAATAATAAGAATAAGAGTTATTGTTAGAGTAATTATGGGACACTCAAACTGAACAACAGAAGGATGGCAGATACTGAACTGTCTTTGTTGTGCTATGACATACTATATGGCTCTATTGCAGAAATAACTTCAACAGCAAATGGAAGAAATTAGTAGCTTAACTTCGAAAGCAGACGTGAAAATCTAATTGAAGAGAGTATCACAATGTCTAAATTTCAGCTTGAAAAGAAAATAATACAAATTGACAGCAGCTCATAGAATCGCTTGCTGAGTTTTTGTTTTTAGTATAGTTTAAGACAGAAAGCAAAAACTTATGTATTCAGAAACTAGCTGCCAGTGTGCCTGAAATGGATAGTTGATTCAAGGAATTTCATTCTTAGATTTCTTGAGATAAGGAAAAAAAGTTAGTAATCTAAGGGAAGGTGGTGGTGGTGGTGGTGGTGGTGGTGGTGGTGGTGGTGATGTTAATAGAAATTTTTCTACAGAACAAATGGAGTTGTTGAGGAGTAACATTTTCAGTTTGCTTTCAGATTTTAATTTGCTGTCTGGCAGATATTTTGTATCACTAGGTAACTGGTTGCAGCATTGCACGCCCCTTTTTGTGCTAAAGACGTCCTTAATGTGGTGTAATGAATGCCCTTTTTTCTGGTATTTTAGTTATGTACATCATAGTTCTTTTTTTAACTTCAGTTGATTATTTACAACATATGTCGCTAGTGAATAAATTACTGTGAAGCAATAGTCAAATGCCTGACCCCTTCAACAGATGTCCATTACGTTTTTACAATAAATACTTACTCTCTCAAAGATAAGTTACCCCAGAACATTATTCTGTATGATGCCATTGTATGAAACTCTGGAAAATATGTCAACTTACTGATTTGTCTCTCCGAAAGATTTGCAATGCTTCTAAGTACAAATTTGCTTTTTCTGGTATAAATTTTCAACAACACAGACATCTAAGAATTTTGAAACTTTTTTTGTTTCCTCACCATGTATTACACTTACCAATATTAGTGTAGAGTACTAAATATGTTGTGTCTGTTTAAGACTGAGAGTGAGACCATTCGCAGAAAACCAGTCAATGATACTTTTGAGAACATCGTTTACCATTCCTTCTGTTGCTGTATTTATGTGATTCAAAGGTCTGACAGGCAGGTGGGCAGGTAGGTAGGAGATGACTGGTTGTGTGGCGTGCATTTCTGCTGATGTAAGTCATTTGTATTATCTGTGGAGTTACCTGAAACAATAAATTTATACAGCAAACATTTGTGATGCAGAGAAGCTTGACCGACTCGTCACGGAAGTGAGCAAACCATTCAATACCATGTGTAGGTGTTTGAAAGGCTGTGATGCTTTGTGATGATGTAAAGAGTGGGGGGGACATTATAAATATTTGTTCTAAGTTTCTGTGCTGAGAACTACATAAAAATATTTTTTCTTAGTTCTGAAACTAAGGATTTTTGAACATGTGCATATGGGGACTTGGTGTCAGTAATATACAGGGTTATTACAAATGATTGAAGCGATTTCACAGCTCTACAATAACTTTATTATTTGAGATATTTTCACAATGCTTTGCACACACATACAAAAACTCAAAAAGTTTTTTTAGGCATTCACAAATGTTCGATATGTGCCCCTTTAGTGATTCAGCAGACATCAAGCCGATAATAAAGTTCCTCCCACACTTGGCGCAGCATGTCCCCATCAATGAGTTCGAAAGCATCGTTGATGCGAACTCGTAGTTCTGGCATGTTTCTTGGTAGAGGAGGTTTAAACACTGAATCTTTCACATAACCCCACAGAAAGAAATCGCATGGGGTTAAGTCGGGAGAGCATGGAGGCCATGACATGAATTGCTGATCATGATCTCCACCACGACCGATCCATCGGTTTTCCAATCTCCTGTTTAAGAAATGCCGAACATCATGATGGAAGTGCGGTGGAGCACCATCCTGTTGAAAGATGAAGTTGGCGCTGTCGGTCTCCAGTTGTGGCATGAGCCAATTTTCCAGCATGTCCAGATACACGTGTCCTGTAACGTTTTTTTCACAGAAGAAAAAGGGGCCGTAAACTTTAAACCGTGAGATTGCACAAAACACGTTAACTTTTGGTGAATTGCGAATTTGCTGCACGAATGCGTGAGGATTCTCTACCACCCAGATTCGCACATTGTGTCTGTTCACTTCACCATTAAGAAAAAATGTTGCTTCATCACTGAAAACAAGTTTCGCACTGAACGCATCCTCTTCCATGAGCTGTTGCAACCGCGCCAAAAATTCAAAGCGTTTGACTTTGTCATCGGGTGTCAGAGCTTGTAGCAATTGTAAAAGGTAAGGCTTCTGCTTTAGCCATTTCCGTAAGATTTTCCAAACCGTCGGCTGTGGTACGTTTAGCTCCCTGCTTGCTTTATTCGTCGACTTCCGCGGGCTACGCATGAAACTTGCCCGCACGCGTTCAACCGTTTCTTCGCTCACTGCAGGCCGACCCGTTGATTTCCCCTTACAGAGGCATCCAGAAGCTTTAAACTACGCATATCATCGCCGAATGCAGTTAGCAGTTGGTGGATCTTTGTTGAACTTCGTCCTGAAGTGTCGTTGCACTGTTGTGACTGACTGATGTGAGTGCATTTCAAGCACGACATACGCTTTCTCGGCACCTGTCGCCATTTTGTCTCACTGCGCTCTCGAGCGCTCTGGCGGCAGAAACCTGATGTGCGGCTTCAGCCGAACAAAACTTTATGAGTTTTTCTATGTATCTGTAGTGTGTCGTGATCATATGTCAATGAATGGAGCTACAGTGAATTTGTGAAATCGCTTCAGTCATTTGTAATAGCCCTGTATATCTCCCCCCCCCCCCCCCCCCCCCCCCTCCCACACACACACACAAGGCTTATTTCTGTTAGACTTTTTATAAGTCCACTGTAAATGAATGATGCATTCTGTTTACATTATATTGGCTGTGACTAGAAGTGATTTCCAGTCTGTGAGCACTTTATAGTGGTTTCCAATTAACACTACACATTCAGTTATACCTGCTGCTGCTGCTGCTCCTCCTCTTCCTTTCTGTGACAGGTGACAGGTTAACTTTTCCTGCATCTCTTACCACCCATATACTAACATTTTCCTTCATTTGGCAATTGAGTTTTTATATATCATCTAAACTTTCCAGCAGATTTTGGTTGTAGACTTCATGCTGATATTTGATATCAAACAGCATATTTTATTGAATAAATATTTCTTCCCCACCTCCTCTATCTTATGTCATCCTAAGTTGGGTCACGCGATTGAATGTTGTTGCTTAGGCGGTTGAGTTCTGTCACTGGTCTCCTGTGGCTTTGCCAGTTTTGATGTTGAGTAATTCACTGCTCTGCTCTCTGCTACTCATCATCATTTTTGTCTTTGGTTTGTTTAACCCTGATGCAAATCCTGTCCATTCCATTCAGCAGATCTTCTATGCCCTTCTGTGTTTGGCCAGCAGATGGTGTTGCCTCTGAATATATTAACATTGGTATGTGTGTGACCTGTTCTTTCATTTTTTTTTCTTTAACTTTATTTCAGTTGGTCCTTTACTTTCTTAAGATTTTACTGTATTAACTATTCATAGAAAGGTTTTGTAGTTTTTCTCTCTTCCTTTTTCCATTAATATGTTGAAGTCCAAAATTAAGTCTCAGGAGTGGATCTGACCTTTTCTGAAGCCACAGCCATTTGTCTTGTACCTCTTTAATTCCACCTGTCTATCTCACTGCATATTGTCTTATTCCACTTACAACTGAGGACTCTTTTGTCATAACTCACTTTCTGTAAAATTGTAATATTTCAGGAAAGACAAAAGACTGCTACAGGATTTGTATATGGATGAGAATTTTTCAAAATTCACTTGTAATGTACAGGGTGAGGCATAAAGGATGAACGGTTTTCAAATGAACAATACATCATTAGGAGTGCTTCAAAAAATCTTTAATTACAGAATAACACTCAAATAATGTTGCCATTTAACAGAAGTAATGCTTGAAAACATGATGTCCCAGGTGACACGCTTATCAAGGCGCTTTCGGAAGCTGGCTTCAACTCTCTGCAGCATGCCTCTGTCTATTTGGATGATTTCCACTCTAACAGCTTCCTTCAATTCTTCAAGTGTACGTGGCTTATTCATGTACACACATGATTGGAGGCAGCTCCACAAAAAGTAGTCACACATGGATAGGTCAGGGGAACGAGGAGGCCAATGAATATCCCCTAATTGGGAAATAATTCTACCATGGAAAACAATCTTAATTGCTTCCGTAGTCAATCTTGCCTTGTGAGCTTCGCTCCATTCTGCTGAAACCACACTGACCGGATAGGAATGTTATCTTTTTAAGTCAGGTAGGAAGGATTCAGTGATCATCTCTCTCTATATATCGTTCAGAGGTTGCAGTTACAGTGTTCCCGTTTTCATCTTGGAAAAAGTATGGACCAATAACATATGTACCTGTCACAGCACAACAGTGTGTCACCTTGGGACTATGTAATGGTTTCTCAAGCAGTAGTTCTGGGTTTTCACTGGCCCAATAATGACAGTTCTGCTGATCTACCATTCCATTCAAATAGAAATGAGCTTCACCACTCATAAGCAAAATAATGTTGTCATTTTGCTCAAATATAGCCTCCATTTCTTGGGCAAAATTTAGCCGCTGTTCATAATCTCTTGGGTTTAATTTTTGCAGAATGACCATTTTGTAGTGATGAAATTTTAGGTTAGTATGCAAAATATGCCTTACCGAGCGATTACTGAGGTGCAGCTCAGCCAAGTGTCTTCTAGCAGATCGACCAGGACTACAGAGTATGGCTTGCCGAACTCTTTCCACATTTTCTTGTGTCCGAACTGAGCAAGGAGCTCCTGGTGGTTTTTTGTTCATAACTGTTCCTCGTGTTCGAAATGATTCTACCCAACATAAAATGTTGTTAAGAGTGGGAACACTATCATGTCTAGCGAGACTGAAATGGCTACGAAGCTTGTGCTGCACTGCAACAATAGACTCACTGTTGCGCACAAAACTATTGTAGCTAAACACATGATGTTGCACAGTCCACGGCTCCATGACCTTGACGAAACAAACTGGCAGGAGCTACCGATCACATTACCTCATCATTCCCCCCACTCAGACTGCCTGAGCCTGAATACTAGCTGTTCTCAAAATGTCCATCCTTTCTGCCTCATCCTGTATTAATTTGTGAAGAGCAATTCATACATCCATAAATCAAAAGAAAAATTTTCATACATAAATTAAATAAAAGGCCACGAAAATATCAAATTGCACCAAAATGCACTTTCTGCATAACTTATTGATGTATAACTTTCTTCCTTATCTTCCATTTACTAAGGACACAATAAATATACAACATAGAACTTTGTAAAGTATTAATGATGTAGAATACAGTAACTACATTAAGTCAACAATGAAATATTTCAAGTCAATCCAGTTAACATGTTTGTAGTCCAGTGTGTCACTGTTTCCTCAACATCTAAATTTTCCATCACATCACTTGTATTTGCACTATCAAAAGCATCCTTCTCCTACAATAATTTTGATAGGACTCCATGAGCATTGGCGGCCGAAGGCTTCTGGCATAAGAAGTCAGCCTCATTCTGCCAACAGCTTTGTCAAAGAAGGCGGAGGAGCGGATAGAGGTTCAGGGCACTCTCTTGTCCTAGGGGTGGGAAATTGCCCCTAAAGGCGGAAGAATCAGCAATGATCAACGACATGAGGATGCAGAAGGCAATGGAAACCACTGCATTAAAGACACGTAACGTGTATCCACAGGACATGTGGCCTGTATTAGAAGAAGTGTCATGATGATCTCTCCATTGGCAAAAGTTTCCGGAATAGTCCCCCATTCGGATCTCCGGGAGGGGACTGCCAAGGGGGAGGTTACCATGAGAAAAAGATTGAATAATCAACGAAAGGATAACGTTCTACGAGTCGGGGCGTGGAATGTCAGGAGCTTGAACGTGGTAGGGAAACTAGAAAATCTGAAAATGGAAATGCAAAGGCTCAATCTAGATACAGTAGGGGTCAGTGAAGTGAAGTGGAAGGAAGACAAGGATTTCTGGTCATATGAGTATCGGGTAATATCAACAGCAGCAGAAAATGGTACAACAGGTGTAGGATTCGTTATGAATAGGAAGGTAGGGCAGAGGGTGTGTTACTGTGAACAGTTCAGTGACTGGGTTGTTCTAATCAGAATCGACAGCAGACCAACACCGACAACGATAGTTCAGGTATACATGCCGACGTCGCAAGCTGAAGATGAACACATAGAGAAAGTGTATGAGGATATTGAAAGGGTAATGCAGTATGTAAAGGGGGACGAAAATCTAATAGTCATGGGCGACTGGAAAGTAGTTGTAGGGGAAGGAGTAGAAGAAAAGGTTACAGGAGAATATGGGCTTGGGACAAGGAGTGAAAGAGGAGAAAGACTAATTGAGTTCTGTAACAAGTTTCAGCTAGTAATAGCGAATACCCTGTTCAAGAATCACAAGAGGAGGAGGTATACTTGGAAAAGGCCGGGAGATACGGGAAGATTTCAATTAGATTACATCATGGTCAGACGGAGATTCCGAAATCAGATACTGGATTGTAAGGCGTACCCAGGAGCAGATATAGACTCAGATCACAATATAGTAGTGATGAAGAGTAGGCTGAAGTTCAAGACATTAGTCAGGAAGAATCAATACCAAAGAAGTGGGATACGGAAGTACTAAGGAATGACGAGATACGTTTGAAGTTCTCTAACGCTATAGATACAGCAATAAGAAATAGCGCAGTAGGCAGTACAGTTGAAGAGGAATGGACATCTCTAAAAAGGGCCATCACAGAAGTTGGGAAGGAAAACATAGGTACAAAGAAGGTAGCTGCGAAGAAACGATGGGTAACAGAAGAAATACTTGAGTTGTTTGATGAAAGGAGGAAGTACAAACATGTTCCGGGAAAATCAGGAATACAGAAATAAAAGTTGCTGAGGAATGAAATAAATAGGAAGTGCAGGGAAGCTAAGACAAAATGGCTGCAGGAAAAATGTGAAGACATCGAAAAAGATATGATTGTCGGAAGAACAGACTCGGCATACAGGAAAGTCAAAACAACCTTTGGTGACATTAAAAGCAATGGTGGTAACATTAAGAGTGCAAGGGGAATTCCACTGTTAAATGCAGAGGAGAGAGCAGAGAGGTGGAAAGAATACATTGAAAGCCTCTATGAGGGTGAAGATTTGTCTGATGTGATAGAAGAAGAAACAGGAGTCGATTTAGAAGAGATAGGGGATCCAGTATTAGAATCGGAATTTAAAAGAGCTTTGGAGGACTTACGAAAGCATCATCCACACAATTCCGAAGACGGCAAGAGCTGACAAGTGCGAGAATTATCGCACAATCAGCTTAACAGCTCATGCATCGAAGCTGATTACAAGAATAATGTACAGAAGAATGGAAAAGAAAATTGAGAATGCGCTAGGTGACGATCAGTTTGGCTTTAGGAAAAGTAAAGGGACGAGAGAGGCAATTCTGACGTTACGGCTAATAATGGAAGCAAGGCTAAAGAAAAATCAAGACACTTTCATAGGATTTGTCGACCGGGAAAAAGCGTTCGACAATATAAAATGGTGCAAGCTGTTCGAGATTCTGAAAAAAGTAGGGGTAAGCTATAGGGAGAGACGGGTCATGTACAATATGTACAACAACCAAGAGGGAATAGGAAGAGTGGACGATCAAGAACGAAGTGCTCGTATTAAGAAGAGTGTAAGACAAGGCTGTAGCCTTTCACCCCTACTCTTTAATCTGTACATCGAGGAAGCAATGATGGAAATAAAAGAAAGGTTCAGGAGTGGAATTAAAATACAAGGTGAAAGGATATCAATGATACGATTAGCTGATGACATTGCTATCCTGAGTGAAAGTGAAGAAGAATTAAATGATCTGCTGAACGGAATGAACAGTCTAATGAGTACACAGTATGGTTTGAGAGTAAATCGGAGAAAGACGAAGGTAATGAGAAGTAGTAGAAATGAGAACAGCGAGAAACTTAACATCAGGATTGATGGTCACGAAGTCAATGAAGTTAAGGAATTCTGCTACCTAGGCAGTAAAATAACCAATGACGGACGGAGCAAGGAGGACATCAAAAGCAGACTCGCTATGGCAAAAAAGGCATTTCTGGCCAAGAGAAGTCTACTAATATCAAATACTGGCCGTAATTTGAGGAAGAAATTTCTGAGGATCTACGTCTGGAGTACAGCATTGTATGGTAGTGAAACATGGACTGTGGGAAAACCGAAACAGAAGAGAATCGAAGCATTTGAGATGTGGTGCTATAGACGAATGTTGAAAATTAGATGGACTGATAAGGTAAGGAATGAGGAGGTTCTACGCAGAATCGGAGAGGAAAGGAATATGTGGAAAACACTGATAAGAAGATGGGACAGGATGATAGGACATCTGCTACGACATGAGGGAATGACTTCCATGGTACTAGAGGGAGCTGTAGAGGGCAAAAACTGTAGAGGAAGACAGAGATTGGAATATGTCAAGCAAATAATTGAGGACGTAGGTTGCAAGTGCTACTCTGAGATGAAGAGGTTGCACAGGAAAGAAAGGAATTCGTGGCGGGCCGCATCAAACCAGTCAGTAGACTGATGACATGACATTGTTGGGTATTTCAGAGAACTTGATCAACTCTGCCATATCTCGACTTTTTTCCTTATTGGCATGGTTCTTCTTCTTCTTCTTCTCTTTTTTTGCATGGCTGCAGCCATGGCTCTCATGGATTTCAGTCCTTGAGGTTCCCTACTACAGTTGACTCCCACAATATGTATATCTAATACAAATTTTATCCTTGAAGTTGGAACGCTCTTTGTACTGAATAACTCGACCTTTAGCAAAGCTGAATGGCAATTTTTACTTCAAAGTACTGCAAGACTTCTATTTTAGACCTTTCACATTCCAATCATCGAGCAATACTTGCAATACTCAGTATCCATGGTGATGGATACTGAGAATCTCATGATGCTGCTTAGGTGACTTAATTCCTTCTTTCACTCTGTACTTTTTCCACCTTGCCAAATGTCCAATCGGGAGGCATATAGCTGTGCTCCTGTGTTAGAAAGTCTTTGGATTTTTCCTGGAATCTTGATAAACTTGCTGTTGAAATACTGTTCTTGTTTTGTGAAATGCATGAATCGTAGAAAATTCATAGAACTCTCATTGAAAATGGCAATATTAAAATAAAAAGACTATTCACACTACCAAAATCGGCTCTTAGAAAGGGAATTTTGCTGTATAAATTTTGTTGTGAAAGCAAGTTTTGGAAGACATTTGGTAGCTTCAAACCATGGAAGTAATTGGGTTTTGTTCTGAATAAGAAAGGCGGCTCTATCAAGTAGTGTATGCCATAAAAGAAAACATTTTGGCCAATTTTGCAGAAAGTGAGTTCTGAAGAAAAAAAGGTGGAATGTCAGACTGATTGATCATCCTCATGTTTATCTACTTACGTTGTGTTCAGTAATGTTATGACACTGCATACATAGAAGTGATGTATGTGGATCTAGAAGACATGCACTAATCTTATAATTATCATTTGTCTCGGAGAATAATTACAGAGACAAACTAGGTGCTGTTTCACATTTCTAACTTGAAATCAAGCAGTGGTGAGCATCTAACAGATAACTGAATAATGCTAACCGTCTACAAATCATTGTATGGAATGTATCTTCTATTTATTTACTTTTTTAAGTGGGAGGGGGGGGGGGATAAGAACTAATAGAGAATGGCGAATTGTATGAAATTAATAGTTATTAGTAACATGGATTAAAAGGAGAACAAGTGCTTCTGGTGAAGTAACTACTTAAGTAGTAGCAACATTGTCAGTAAATGCTACATTGTGTGTTGACATGGTCGTGGAAAAAAGGGTGGGTGATAGTGATTTATAGTAGATTTAGCAGTAACCGAATTACCTTTCTCATTATTGACGTGAAGCTAAAGTCAGCTACTATTTATTTTACAATGGTGATGGTGATGGTGGAGATGATGATGATGATGGCGGCATTAGGGAAGTGGTGAAATGCGTGAAGTGAGACGAAAATTTCTTTTTCTTGGGAATTTTCAACAGTGACCAAGAGAGAAAATATTACCGTGGACTGGGAAGAGGGGATGGGGGATGAGCGAGGACAACATTTTTGGAATTCTGTGATAGATTTAAACTGCTCATGGTAAACACCCTTTTCAAATCAGAAAAGGCTGTAGCACATACGCTATGGTCGCAGGTTCAAATCTTGCCTCGGGCATGGATGTGTGTGATGTCCTTAGGTTAGTTAGGTTTAAGTAGTTCTAAGTTCTAGGGGACTGATGACCACAGATGTTAAGTCCCATAGTGCTGAGAGCCATTTTTTTGTAGCACATACTGCAGTATCAGCTGGACTGAATAATAGTTTTATGGAGATAGAAAAGCAAAATACAAGAGAATGTTCCAAGAAGCCGGAGAAATTGTCACTATCTATATCGTGAATCATATCTAATGGAATTCTGGAGAAGCTACCCCTGCCTCTCACAGTTGTAGTCACATAATAATCAGGACAGCTGGGGCTTGGAAAGTAAGCTGAATAGAAATTAATTTTTTTCTCTGTGTATTCACTGTTAAAAATACACATACTAAGTTGCAAATCAGGAGTAGCCTAATTGAAATTTTTATTTTATGGAAAGGAATGCTTTGCATTTGTGAGGAGGATCACCTGAACAAGTATTTGTTCTGCTATTCCTTTTTCTTAATACACAGTTTTGTTCATTACTTTATATATGAAGTTGAAGATGAAGTTGAAGCAGACATTGTGTGTATGCCATGGTAGATCAACAGAAGAGGCAGTAATTAAAAAGAACCTAGCTGTGACACTTTGAGAAGGTATGTCTGACATTAATAGGATGTTTTAATTTACAGAAAGTCTGTTTGATGGAGAACTGCCATTGTGCAGTGTAGGAGGTTGATGATGGAGGAGGAGGAGGAGGAGGAATTAGAAATGGGCAATTTAAGAAATTAATCTAAATTTGAGAATCAATAAATGATTTTGTGCAAGACAAGACTTGGTTATGTTCCTTCAGAGCTACCTCCAATGATTATAATAAGTGTAATACTTGGCATGTGTTCTCTTTCAAATACATGTGAGATGAAGCAAACTGTAATCTCGCAGATTTTACCTAACAACTACACTTTTTATATTCATTCTGTATATTGTATTCACTGAATTATCAGTTTATTTTCCCCTACATACTGAAATGTTTGTGTAACTTTCTTGGCAACTGTATGTAAGCATTAAACTGATATACTGTGATGAAAAATTTTCAAAATGTCATGCATCTCTTCCCATACTCTGCATTCTGAAGTTAATAGCAATAACTTATATTTTTTTCTGTCACATTTTGTGTGTAGCACTGATATTTTGTTATATTGCAACTCTACTAATAAAAGCTAAAGATCACATGATGCATATTGACATACGTTTTTTTAACGAACATTTGGTGTAATTGCTACAGAACTTTGTTGCTTGGTGTCCTGTTTCATTACTTCAGTTTGGCGTCCATTTTATAGTATAAAATGTGTGGTAAAAATTGTTTCAGTAAGGTGGCTTATGACCTGCGTCATTTTAAATTCAGCCATCAAGAGAAGTTGGTGTCTGTAATAAGGGCGCGTTAAACTATTGTGGTAAATGACGTGATAACTTAGAACCCTGATTTTTATAAAAGCGGCCAACTTATGAATGTGTTTTCTAGCAATCCGCATGCCTTTGTACGCAATCGAACAGTTTTTATTGTGATTTCAGAGCAATCTGTTGACATCCGCCAACGCTAGTGATACAACATAACTATTCTCAGCTTTAGCTACGTGTTTTTCATAGATGTAGTAGGACAGTCGTCGAATATTTCTTAACTCGATATCTCGATGTCTTTCGGAATGTGCATTGGTCGAAGTAGTATTGATTCCCTTAAGAATGTTGATGTAGCCGTTAAGGGTTTTGCGACGAAATGGAAGATTTTTTTGAGGGGCAATCTAGTTTAGTCATAAAGCGCAAATCGGCAATATTTCTTCAAATTATCGACTGTTTGCTACATTATTGTGGCGAAAACACAATACTTCCGCCTGTCCGCCTTCTCTCTAACCGGCGAATTTTTTTTCGCAGAAGTTGCGCCATGTTTAATTTTTTATGATACTGTCGTCTTTCAAGAACATGTTTTTTTCTCAGGTGCAAGTAAAGTCTGAAAAAATGGAAGAAGTGCAGAAATCTACTTACACAGAAGCAATGCAGCAGCATATGGCGCAGATAAATGCAATGCATTGTAAACCTCAGCAAGATGATAAGTCTTCCGACAGAAATGCCGGACAGAAAAATCCAAATTGTCAGAACGGTACCCGCTTGCCTGAGTACCCAACAACACTTAAAGTTCCGCAGGTTTCTCAACCAAATCCAGATATTTATGGCAGTAAACAAGCCTCTGAACCGACGTTTGTTATTCCCGACGACGGTTTGGGGTTCGATGACGGCGTTAGAGTTCTCAGAGCTTTGGGTACATGGTAAGTAATTTTTATTCATAGTATTCTGTGTGACACATTAGTTATTTTTAACATTTGTAATTAGGAGGTCGTGTATTAACAAGTTTCGCCACATAAAATGTATTTAGAAAAGTAATCAGCCCAACAAAGAATGAATAATAAGAACCCGATGTAAATGAAGATAATAGAAACGTTTTCCCTTAGTTTTGACGAAGATGTAATTTTTGTAAGGTGAAGTGCGAATACCAAATTGAAACTAATCGTCTTAAGTGTGACTACATGTTATCAAAGTGTGTCACTTCTATCTTACATACTTCAAAAATATAGTGTCAGTATCAATCAAGAGTGTATAGTAAGAGCGTGTCAGTTAATTATTTCTGAAGGATATTTGTTATAATTCATGACTTTGACACTTGTTGAGGAAAAACAAGTTGGAGACATACATGATCTGTATTTACACATTATGTTTCTTGAGCTATGTGATCAAAGGAGCTGTATATTAGAAATTCCAACCAAATTTGAATTGACAGAGATTGGGGAATTATGGAGGAAAATCAACCTTTCATATATCAAACAGTTCATTTTATGTAGGGTGAAGTGGGGTAAGTGTAACCACGTTTTGGCATAGTTCAAGTTTGACACCAAATTGCCAATTTGTTATTGAAGATATGATTTTGAAATTTCTCATGCTTAAAGTTTGACTTATTGACTTTTAAACAATCTACATTTTGTTTTTGAAAAAAGAAATTGTATGGTCAGTTAATTGTTTTCAAAATTTTGTGTTGTGAGGTTACGCTTGCCCCATGGTTCAGGGCAAGTGTAACCCCGCATTGTTGTAACCATACAGAGCATTGTAAAAGAGACCTGATTACCCAATTTTTACTGAATTTGAGGATTTTTAAATTATTAAAATATCTTAAATTTTACTCAAGATATGAACTTTTTTGCAAACGCCTCTTTGTATATTATGAAGTACACAGATAATGTTAGCTAAACTAAAAAATAAGTGTTGGCCTAAATCATAAAACACTGAAACAGAATGCTTCATAGATGATTTATTTTTTTTAGGCCAGTAATTGGTTAGTTTAAATTCTACAAAAGTAATATTTTTTTCTTTAGTAGGCAATTTAACAAAAATAATAAAATATCTAGTATCAAGAGAAAAGAAAAATTCACTTTATAAGTTAACTTTCTATTATTTTTCATGGTAATTGAACTAAAGTTGTTGGCAATTTGTGTTTAACACTAAACTGCCCTAATTCAACTTACTATATTCACAGTTAGGCCCTAACTATTTCTTAGTCACTGAATGTTGTATGAATCAAACGTAACACCAAATGTCAGGTCTCCCCTGCGACTCAAAGTAGGCTCAGGCAGCACTGAAATGACATCAGAGGATGGAACTTCCATCTCATCTCTTCTATCAGGCCAGTAGAATGTGGTGCCATGCTTTGTCTTATTTTTGCATCTGAGGAAAATCACTTCTGGATCTCCTAAATCACTCATTTTGGTAACTTGGCCAATAAAATGAACTTTCTTACATTTTGTTGCAAAAGCTACCAGAACATAGTTTCCAACTGTAATTTTATCTTTGACTTCAAAAAAGTTTGCCTCTTTTTCTACTTCACAGTTTATCATTTCTTTCCTGAGATTGTCCAGTGTTGTTATGGTCCCATTTTCTTCATCACTACTTATTAAAGATAGGCCTCCTTCAGTTTCACTTTCTTCACTTGTTGATTCAACTTCCAGCCTTTTTTTCTTGTTACCCACATGAGCAATCTAGGATTTTTTTCCATGACAATCCGAGATGCCATTTCGAATAAAGTAACAGCACTTTGTTTGGAAGATTTACTTTTCATTATCAAGCCCTTTTTTATGTCGATAATGCTTTTTCGTTTTGCTTTCTCCTTATTATTCTTGTTTTCTTTAAAATCTTTTTCTTTATAGATGGCATTTTGAAAAGTGATAACTTCAGCTCCTGGTGCAATCCTTTTCTTCTTTGTTTTACCACTGGGACTACACTGTCGGACTGTGTCATATTTTATAAAAGGAAACATGGTTTAAAAATATAGTAGATAAAAAAGATAAAAAATAAAATATGTCTCACAAACTCAGTAGGCCTAGAAATCCAGCACATCAGGTATTCTCGTATCCATATGTACAGGAAGGCTAGTTTAGTTGATCTAGTGTGATAGCAAAAACAAGGTTACGGCTTAAATAAATAAATCTGTTCCGGTAAGTTTGTTTGGGGCAAGTGTAACCCCCTGTTGGGTACACTTGCCCCACATGGGAAAAAGTTGGGGTAAGTGTGACCATGCCCGGCATATCAAGAGCTTTATCAGTAGAGTAAAATGAATCTCATATTTGAAATCGTGATGCAAAAGTTAGTTTGTAACCAAAAAATTGTGCAGTTATCTTTAAAACTGCAAAAATGACAGACCACCAAATTCTGAGCATGTCACTCACTCGCAGAGTGAAAATGTAGACGTCAATTCAAGTCCAAAAAGTAATTACCAATTTATGTCAGATTTGACAACTTATGGTGAAATATAACAAAGAAAGGAGTAAATTAATATGTGTGATAGGTCAGAGGTAAAAATACAGCTTCTTTAAGGCACCATAAGCCGTGGTTACACTAACCCCATGGTTATCAAATGGTAGCCAGAATTTTTTTTTGTGTGTGTGTGTGTGTGTGTGTGTGTGTGTGTGTGTGTTTTTCAGTTTCCTTGGCATGATTTCAGTCTTGTGCTCTTTCACACAAGTTTTTGTTTTGAATACAGATAAAAGCACAAATATTGAATTAATGGTTACAAAATTTGTTACTCATATGACTAAAAGCCATTATAGGCTTACTTGCATGTTGCTGGGTCTTCTTAAAATAATTTTTAGATTGTTGACAGTCTTAAATGGTGATGGGTTTTGAAACAATACCTTTGTCAATAACTGTATTTTATCCCAAAACTCCTCAACTGTTACAGCAAAACTGCCACTGATGAGTGCTGGTTAATATATATTTACAGTCATTGCATTATTGCAATAGTGCAAAGTTTACTAGTGCCACAAAATTATGTTTAGTCATGTCTTGAGCATTGTGAAGGCAGGCAGGTATACTCCAATTCAGACAACTTAGTGATGTCAATGTTTCATGAGTCGAGTGATAGGAGCCATCTGGTAGTCAATTGCAGTAGTTTCCTGTTGCCTGATGCTCACTGTAATGTCTGTTGGTTGTGGTGACGCTGATCTGTGGTTGAGCTCAAGGTCTAGATTAGGTGGGAAGGTACATTTTAGTTATGAGTTTGCAAAGCCCACAAATGTGAAAGCAGAAAATTTGGTTGTGTTAACAAATTGACTGATAGCAAAGCCTAATATGTACATCTCTGCCATAATGAAAAATGTAATGGGGTCCAGAACATTACTTCTACTTGTTTCTGTATGGTGATGGCTATTTTACCATCATATAGTTAATTGCATAGTTTAAAGGAAACAAACAGTGTTACATTAACAAACATGAGTTCTTGGTACTGGTGGCTTTTGCATTGTGTGCTGCAGGTGGCAACTTTTAGTGCAGTGAATGATGGCAAGTGAACACAACACATGATGCCAGATAATTAGACAAGGTGGTGGAACGAATGAGAAAATAAAATAGATAGATCAACATCATTATGTGAAATAGTATACTGAATATATTGTGCAGATTGCCATCATATAAAGAATTTAAACTGTACTCTTGGCTTCCTGCATAACTGAAACCACGGAAATTGGAATTTTTTGAAAGATACCCTACGAAGTTTACAAAATGATCATTGGACTACACGAGACTAGTAGATCACCACAACTAACTTTCCTCCAGTCAAAGTTGTTCACTTTACCAACTCTCAACTAAACTATAACATTGGTATGCAAAACAATATCCTGTCATATTCCGAGAAACTGCCAAAATAAGTCGTCATATTCAGTAAATCTCATTGGTTACTGTATACTATCACCCAACTGGTTACTACTAATGCCGGCCGGTGTGGCCGTGCAGTTCTAGGCGCTTCAGTCAGGAACCGCGTGACTGTTACGGTCACAGGTTTGAATCCTGCCTTGGGTATGGATGAGTGTGATGTCCTTAGGTTATGACCACAGATGTTAAGACCCATAGTGCTCAGAGCCATTTGAACCATTTGAGCTGCTACTAACAGAAGTGAATTGCCTACAGCAGCACACAGCGGAAGAGCCACTGACACTGTAAGTGCACTTTAACCTTTTTTTATGTGCTGAATTTCATAAACCATATTGTAGTCAAGATCTGTAATATTTGTTTCCTTTATTTTTCTGTTTGGTGTAAGTAATGGCACTCAGAAAATAAATGTGAGAGTGTATGTTTGGTGAACTTGATCATTGTTTTATGATGCATCATATTTTAGTTAAAGATGATTCCAAAAATAATACACAGCTTCGTATGCTCATATGATAGAAAAAAATGATTTGCTATGGAATATGACTTCCAATTTTAGATGATTTATTGCTAATCTGAAAATATATACGGGGTGGTCCATTGATAGTGACCAGGCCAAATATCTAAGGAAATAAGTGTCAAACAAAAAAACTGCAAAGAACAAAACTTGTCTAGCTTGAAGGGGGAAACCAGATGGTGCTATGGTTGGCCCACTAGATGGCGCTGCCATAGGTCAGACGGATATCAGCTGCGTTTTTTAATTGAGAACCCCCATTTTTTATTACGGATTTGTGTAGTACGTAAAGAAATATGAATGTTTTAGTTGGACCACAACAACATTCATGTCAACAGCGAGTAGTTCGCATTCCGTAATGTTCGCACATGCATTGACAATGCGCTGATGCATGTTGTTTGTTGTCAGGTGTATCACGATAGCAAATATCCTTCAACTTTCGTCACAGAAAGAAATCCGGGGAAGTCAGATCTGGTGAATGTGCGGGCCATGGTATGGTGCTTCAACGACCAATCCACCTGTCATGAAATATGCTACGCAATACCGCTTCAACCGCATGCGAGCTATGTGCCGGACATCTATCATGTTGGAAGTACATCGCCATTCTGTCATGCAGTAAAACAACTTGTAGTAACATCAGTAGAACATTACATAAGAAATCAGCCTCCATTGCGCCATTTAGATTGCCATCGATAAAGTGGGCTCCAATTATCCTTCCTCTCATAATGCCGCACCATACATTAACCCGCCAAGGTCGCTGATGTTCCACTTGTCACAGCCATCATGTATTTTCTGTTGCCCAATAGTGCATATTATGCCGGTTTATGTTACCGCTGTTGGTGAACAACGCTTGGTCGCTAAATAGAACGCGTGCAAAAAATCTGTCGTCGTCCCGTAATTTCTCTTGTGTGTACATGAAGTTTCGAAGTCGTCCCCCATGCAATTCCTAGTGCATAGAAATATGGTACGGGTGCAATCGATGTTGATGTAGCATTGTCAACACCGACATTTTTGAGATTCCCGATCCTCAAGCAATTTGTCTGCTACTGATGTGCGGATTAGCCGCGGCAGCAGGTAAAACACCTACTTGGGCATCATCATTTGTTGCAGGTCGCGGTTAACATTTCACATGTGGCTGAACACTTCCTGTTTCCTTAAATAATGTAACTGTCCGGTGAATGGTCCGGACACTTGAATGATGTCGTCCAGGATACCGAGCAGCTTAGATAGTACACGCCCGTTGGGCATTTTGATCACAATAGCCATACATCAACACGATATTGAGCTTTTCTGCAATTGGTAAACGGTCCATTTTAGCACGGGTAATGTATCAAGAAGCAAATACCATCCGCACTGGCGGAATGTTACGTGATAGCGCGTACTTATACGTTTTTGACTATTACAGCGCCATCTATCAGAAAGCGAAAAAAGTGGTCCAACTAAAACATTCATATTTCTTTACATACTACACGAATACGTAATAAAAAATGGGGGTTACTATTTTACAAAAATGCTGTTGATATCTGTTCGACCTATGGCAGTGCCATCTAGCGGGCCAACCATAGTGCCATCTGGTTTCCCCCTTCAAGCTAGACGAGTTTCGTTCTTCATAGTTTTTTCGTTTGATGCTTATTTCGTGAGATATTTGGCCCGGTCACTATGACTGGACCACCCTGTATATTTAGAATATAGCAAATAAATTTACTATTTTCTAAAAGTTTTGAAGTTGTCATGTAATTTGTGTATAAGTGTCATGGCTAATGACTGTAGAACAGATCTGTCCCTTAGCTGCTGTTGGTGCTGTTACGTCAGAAGTAAAATTAGTTGTCATTGTAATATTTTTGAACATAATTTTAAAATATAACTTTTTTTGAAATACCATTAGACCTTTTTCCCTTTTGGTCATACTTTGTTTTCCATATTACTGTCCCCACCCCCACCCTGTCTGCATTATATGAGCTGAGGAAAATGACATTTCAGTAAAATAATAATAATAATAATAATAAACAGACAAATGTAAGAAAAACAGCGTAGTCAAGGGAAAACACACTAAACAAGATGATTACATATTGGATAACCACAGTGACTGCATGGAAGCAATGGAAAAAACAGATGCCTATAAATACCTAGGATACAGACAAAAAATAGGAATAGATAATACAAATATTAAAGAAGAACTAAAAGAAAAATATAGACAAAGACTAACATAAATACTGAAAACAGAATTGACAGTAAGAAACAAGACAAAAGCTATAAATGCTTATGCTATACCAATATTGACCTACTCATTTGGAGTAGTGAAACGGAGTAACACAGACCTAGAAGCACTCAATACACTTACACGATCACAATGCCACAAATATAGAATACATCACATACATTCAGCAACAGAAAGATTCACATTAAGCAGAAAGGAAGGAGGAAGGGGATTTAGCGACATAAAAAAACCTACATTATGGAGAGGTAGACAATTTAAAAAAATTCTTTATAGAATGAGCAGAAACTAGCAAAATACACAAAGCAATCACTCATATAAATACATCGGCTACACCACTACAATTTCATAACCACCTCTACAACCCTTTAGATCACATAACATCAACAGATACAAGGAAAGTAAATTGGAAAAAGAAAACACTACATGGCAAGCACCCATATCATCTAACACAGCCACACATAGATCAAGACGCATCCAACACATGGCTAAGAAAAGGGAATATATACAGTGAGACGGAAGGATTAATGATTGCAATACAGGTCAAACTATAATCACCAGATATTACAGCAAGCATATTATTAAAGATCCCAATACCACAACAGATAAATGCAGACTTTGCAAACAACAAATAGAAACAGTAGATCACACCACAAGCGGATGTACAATACTAGCAAATACAGAATACCCCAGAAGACATGACAATGTAGCAAATATAATACATCAACAACTTGCCATACAACATAAACTAATAAAACAACACGTTCCCACATACAAGTATGCACCACAAAATGTACTGGAGAATGATGAATACAAATTATACTGGAACAGAACCATTATAACAGATCAAACAACACCACATAACAAACCTGACATCATACTCACCAATAAAAAGAAGAAATTAACACAACTAATCGAAATATCCATACCCAATACAACAAATATACAAAAGGAAACAGGAGAAAAAATTGAAAAATACATCCAACTGGCTGAGGAAGTCAAGGACATGTGGCATCAGGATAAAGTTGACATTATACCAATTATATTATCAACTACAGAAGTCATACCACACAATATCCACCAGTACATCAACGCAATACAGCTACATCCAAACTTATATATACAACTACAGAAATCTGTAATTATTGATACTTGTTCAATTACCCGAAAGTTCCTAAATGCAATGCAACATATACCGTACAGTTAAAAGGAAGTCACGCTTGATCAAGGTCTGCGTCACTTTTCATTTTTAACCAGACATAACGTCTGAGACAGGAAAGATAAATAATAATAATAATCACAAAAATGTTTAACAGAATGCTAAAAAAGGTCAACTGTTAGTTTAACACTTAAGCTGCTACCAACAATGTTGCTGAGTTATTAGTGTGTAATCTGCCTACCATCATCAAGTTACCGAGCACCGTGCCGTGCACTATACTGATTTTCTTTGAGATCAGCAACAATGATTCATGTTGTTTGAAGTTTTTCATCACGAAAACTAATTACAGTAACCGTAAAAATTGCAGTTTTATTTGTAAATAATTCTTCTGCTACCAGTCATGATTTTATTTATTTACTCTTCAAATGACACGTTTCGGGAAATGATTCCCAGTTTCAAGTTCATTTTTTGTGTGTATTACGCCATTTGTATGTGATGTTTTGGATGTGTGAGAGTCTGCTTCGTTTTGTGGACTTTACTGCAGTATATAAGAAATGTACAATTTTTAGTTGGTTATCGGTCTTTTTGTGTTATTAGTGGCAAAATTTAGAAGAATTTGTACTTACAGTTTTCTTATGGTCTATTTGTGTAGAGTCTTGCACACACTTTTGAACATCACACACGACTTGCTGTACAATTTAAACATCACTAGTAAATTCATTTTATGTCCTTTATTTAGTTAATGCAGTAGTATGACATTTTGCTCTATTTTTCCAAATGGATGTATTATGTATGTGTGTTGGTATGGCTGTGATGTAGTGTGTCTGTTGTGTGTGCAGGCTTTAATGTGCTCTATATACCTGGTGTTCAAATTTTGGCTTGTTTGTCATAGGAAGAACATGAAGCATTCCTGGCATGTTACCTTGTACATTCTAGAGTCTAAATACAGATCATGATAGCCTTTATATTATGTTTCAGTTTTTGTTGCAGTGCATTAGACGTAGAAAATCACAATTTTTTACTTTGTGATATTTGAAAATATTCACTATCTTCTGTGATACATTGCCAGTGTATGGGATACTAGATATACATTTGTTTTCCTCTTTTTTCTTCTGTGGTGCAATTTGCACCTGAATCTTTCTCCACTTTGTCTAGGATTGTGTCAACCATGGAAACATTGTAACCATTGGCAACTGCATCTTTTTGACTGTGTTTAGTTCTTGTTGTGTTTTCTTGGTTCAGTGGTATTTTAGTTGCCTTATGTAGCATTGGCATGGTTCTTAAAATAATACTCTTTCTTGTACAGTTGATAATGATTAGTAATTCTTCCATATATGGTAAGTCATGAAACAGCTATAACACGTTACGGTGTGTTCATTAATTTCTGGTACCTTTCACACACAGTATTTTGCATAAACTGTGCACTTTCGCATTAGCATATTTTTCCTGGTGTCTTGCTTTTAGAGCTAGATGAAACAAAACCCCATTTCTTTCTTAAGCACTGCTCCTGTTGGACTCGTCTACATGTACTTTTCTAGAACTGTTATCAACATACTGCAAGTTCTTGATTTGTTTTTTCACCTGTCTTTTTGTCTGCCTTTACTATCTCAACACTTCTGGAAAGGATAGATTTCTACTCACTGTAAAGATGACAAATTGAGTTGCAGACAGGCACAATGAAAATACTGTTACACCTTAAGCTTTTGGCCAAGCCTTCACCAGAAAAGCAAAACACACATGCAATCACACAAGCAACCATGCTTCACATATGCATGACCACAGGGTGTATACGACCCGGGAAATATCCGGGAATTTTTTCATCCGGGAGAAAACCGGGATAAACCCGGGAATTTTTCGGAATTCTGGGAATTTTTCATTGTTTTAGCTTTCAGTTAAATGTTTGTAATTTTGACAGCATAATTGATTCTCTAGCAAAGAATGTTGTTGTATCCTGCTACTGGAGAATGATGCTGCAGCAATAAAATATAAACGAGAGGGAAAAAGATAAAAGTTTAGTGGCAAAGGAAATGTGCAATTTAAAACAACAAAACACCGTGCACGCACAAGCTTCTGCAAATAGCAAAAATATGTCAAAGGCCATAGGGCGCAGACTGTAATTCTTCGTAACAATAAACTGCTTGCTATGAGCATGACGTCACAACTGTTCACATTAGGTTCGTTTGACCAATTGCCAGCGGTCTGTTGAGCATGCGCATTTGACTCGCGTATAAGCAGTACCTTCTCCCGCTTCCCGCTACTTGAAGTTTGGCTTTTAGCTGTATCGGTAGTAGCTGCAAGCAGCCAGATGCAAACGAGAAAAATTTTTCTCGCACGCCCTAGCTGCCAGATCACGCTTGCACAGAGTTGTCTGAGTTGTAGTGGGGAGGGGGTTAACCTCCACGTGACCCGTGTTTACGTTAAGTGATTTCACTGCTTCTCTTCGTGTACAGCTCCCACGTCAAATGAAAACAAAACGGATTTCTGTGGCCGGGTGCTATCAAGTGAATTAAAATACATTCACATAATTACGGAGGGCAAAAATATATTACCAATTTCAGTTTTCTGATTTTATTTTATTTCCAAGTTAGTAGCAGTCAAGCATTAATCACCTTGCAGAACAGTGAAGTTATTTTTGCAAGTTTGCTAAAGAAATTTGGCTTTATTAATCTTTCCGCTGTGGCAATCATTTTATTTGAAACGAAGTGTTTCATTCTACAGTATTGGCTAGTTCCAACTGTTCGCTGAATTTCGAGTGCTCGTTATCATCTTCTGCCGTCATGTCATAATAAAGAACCAAAAATGACATCGTAGAGTACTGGTGCTCCAAGAAAATTTACATCCCAAAAACCACACTGAAAAGCTTAATATCAGATGGGACGTACTTCATTGTGAATCTGAAGCCAATTTGCACTTCAAGCCGAATTATGCATTTTAGTATGGTTTACGAAATTCCGATGCTCTTTGGAGTATCCTCTGATGCCCTGTTTCTTTTATGGTGTAATGTAAACTCTCTTAGTGCTTTATACACACGAACATACGAGTTTCCTACACCACTGCAGTTGCACACGCACAATACTACCTGTTTTCTGGCGCTCTCGCAACTGGTAAATTGAACCTATTTCTAACAGTCTCCGGATAGTATTGCGAACGGTGGTTACAAAAGCGTTACTTTCTATGTAATTTTCTTTTTACGCAAGATGAATTATGTTACGTGTGAGAAAGTGGGATGGATATCTAAATCACAGAGCGTTCGAAACGGAACAGTTTGGGGACCAGCCACTTACAAGAATTTCGAACCAAGACATTTATGGCATAATTTTAAATTTACTGGCACGTTTATGTGATGTATCTTAAAGTATAACACACGCAAAAATAGACCAATATTATATATGAAAGCTTAGCTTTTCTTGTAGATATACCGTACTGTGTACATTAATGTAAACCGTTAACTTTCCCTGTTGCGTGGTCGCGCTATGTAACCAGTTATCTTGCTATTGGCTGACTATAACACGTGTCCTATGCTCTGAATAACTGCTGTCATCGGCTGGCGAGATCTCGTGGCTTGAGATATGACTCGCTTACAAAAGGACATCGCAACCTCGGTTTCAACGCTCCGGAAACTAACGCGCTGTGTTTGGTGCAATTCGAATTTATACTTCCGTAATACGAAAATATGCAGCTTATATGTTGCTGCAAATCAAAGGTCTTTCCAAAACTTCTCTCCTTTTCTTTAAAAGTCTCTCCAAAACTTATCTGCCCCGTCTTTCTTTTTTTTCCGGGAAGTTCTACGCGATTGTATAAAACGTTAACCATTCAAAGGATTGATAAGTTTTACAGTTCCGAGGGAAAATCTACGGAAAACCTACTGTCACTTAGCACAGAAAAAGTGTATTTTCGCCCGGGAAAAAGCATATTTTTTAAACGGGGTATCCGGGAGAAATCCGGGAATTTTTTTTCCTTGTCCCCGTATACACCCTGGACCACTATTTCTGGCTGCTTAGGCCAGTGTGGCCTGTGGTTCCTCATGTGAATGTGTGTATGTTTTTCTTTTCTGATGGTTGGCTGATAGCTTAACGTGTAACAGTCTTTTCATTGTGCCTATCAGCAACTTAGCATGTCATCTTTATGGTGAGTAGCACTCTATCCTTTCTACCACACACTTTACATTGTTTGATTTTGCACATGAAGCATGTCTGTGGTTATGCATGGGTCAATGTTTATGCTGCTCTTGTGTTGCATTACTCAATCATGGCCGAGTGCACCAATCTCGATTAACAGTTAACCACGGTTAAGTCGATATATAATCCTGTTCAGCGCAGTATTCTGGTGCACCAACATCGATCAAAGTTAAACGAGGGAATCGACCGCGGTTATATTTAACCGGGGCTCTTTCCCGGTTTTCTCGACATAACCACGGTTTTGGAAGCATACACTATTAAGATGGTGGCGCGTTTTGATGTTATGGATGGCATTGAGGAAGATTTGTTATACCTTGACCATTTAAATCGTGACCGAAATCGTGTTGGAGTGATTGTGGAAAGGGGAAAACCCTTTTGAAGATTATGGTGACAGGAAGTTTGAAGAGAGATTTCGTCTGTCAAAAGAAACAGTGTGGTGGTTATTAAATCAAATTAATGATAGGTTAAAATTTCCTACTGATCGGAATAACCCTGTTTATCCGATAAACAGACTTTTGATTACTTTAAGGGCATATGCAACAGGTGCATTCAACATTCTTATTGGGGACAACAGTAATATACATCGTACAACAGCACAACGAATCATCAGTGATGTATCAGACATCATAGCATCATTGTCTCCTCACTTTATAAAATTTCCAACAAGAGAAGAAGTGCGCTCTGTGATGTATGGTTTTAGTCAATTGGACCGATTTCCTGGCGTTCTTGGTACCTTGGATTGTACCCATATAAGAATTCAGTCTCCTGGAGGACATAATGCTGAACTTTTCCGCAATAGGAAATCATATTTTTCCTTTAACTGTCAAACCATTAGTGATCACAATTTGTTAGTAAGGGATATTGTCGCTCGATGGCCGGGCTCTGTGCACGACAGTACCATATTTCTCAACTGCGCTCGCAGAGCTCAATTTGAAAACGGAGAAATACCACAAGGTCACTTATTGGGAGATGGTGGTTATGCATGTAAATCCTACTTGTTAACTCCACTTCTAAATCCGCAAAATGAAGCAGAGCATCGGTAAAACAGGTCTCATATTAAAACTAGAAACACTGTTGAGAGAAAATATGGCATGTGGAAGAGAAGATTTCCCATATTATCTGTAGGAATAAGATGTAATCTACAGGAAGCAATGTCAATCATTGTGGGTACAGCTGTCTTGCATAATATTGCGAGGAGTACAAGCAGTGATGAACCACCAGAAGATCCTGAAATTTCTCGACTTTTAAATCAGTTACGTGATGAGAGAGGCCCCAACATTGAAGACAACGAAGAAGTGCTACCTGGACAGCAGATGTATCGTGATGATACATTACCTGGAAGAGCAGTTCGCCGTTCTATAATTAATGAACATTTCCGATAATCTAACATAAATTCAGACATTGTTCGTAATGAAAAATTATGATTATAGTTATGGGATTTCGCCGTATTTTCAATTTTTCAGATTATTTCAGCATGTAATCTATTTTGTTTCTGCTGTCTAGCGAACATAAAAGTACTCACTGAACTGGGTGTGTGATGCGAAATTTGAGGTTTTGTTGTGCCAGGGACAGGATGTGCTGCCTACAGACAATTACCCAGCTGCTGCTTTTCTGAGATATTGTTTAGTGTGGAACTGTTGCTAATTCATTATTAAAGATATATTTCTTGCATCACATTGGTTGTGAAAGCAACGCGGTACTCTAATATTTATATACATGTTCAGTTTCTGGGTATGTACTTAAATTTGAGAACAAATGACTCCATTACATTTAGAGAGTGTGAGAGTAAAAGCGAGTGGAATAAAATATCCATTATATTTCTGTATTATGTTCACTATAGATCCTAAACATCTCTTAAATTTTCTACTGTAACAACAAATATGTGAATGTCCAACAGTTTTGCAATATTAAAAGAGCACATTCTTTATTATTAGAACCTTACACTTTAGAGATTATTTTACTGCGTTTCTCCTCATTAGTAATGCAGTCTTATCACCTAGATAAGCTTAAAATTGTGAATATGCAGTACACACATGGGCACAAAATAATCATTTGTGTAATAACATAAAGTGTCTGATTGGGATTGTTTATTTGTTAAATTGTTTCAATATTAATCACTACTCTTTATTTACAATATGATTTTCTTAAACATAAGTGTGTGTGGCCATAAGGTTGTGCAAAGAATTGAATTAAGTTGTTAATTCTAGTCAGTCATGCGTGTAGCAGCACTTTACACAATATTATGCACAACTGTATGGCATTAAAGACAAATTTGTGTTTAGAAATTGCCACCAATAACAAGTTCTCTTTGCTACAAAAGGCAATGGAATGTTGTCAGCAATGTCTAATACTTTGGGGATCAGTGCAAGAGCAATAATTAGTAAAGGAGTGTGCTACTTCGGAAGAACTGTAATGCTGTGGGTTGACAGTACGAAGTGTCATACTTTAAGTTATTGCTGAGGAAAACTCCCTCCCTCACTCTGTCACTGATATTGATAAAGTTTTTTCACATATTTAATGCTCACCTGTAGAGAAGGGAATTCCTTGTCATTGCATAGTGCCACAGAAAAATGCCTCACTACAAATACAGTTGTGGCAGAAGTTATGGGTTGCCATCACAAACATTAGCAGGTGCAGAATACTGCTAAGAAAGCCACACATGCTATGACTGCTATAGCAGAAACCAGTGACCCATCATAGGAATGCATTTCTGAAAATATCTTGCTACAAATTTTGCTGTGGTAAAAGTTATGGGCTGACATTGTGAACATTAACAGGTGCAGAGTATTGCTAGAGAAGCCACACAATGCTAATCTCACTACTGTCCATATTAGCAATGCATTATTCAATAATGCCTCTCTACAAATACTGTTATGATAAATGTTACAGGTTTCCACCACACACATTACCAAGTGGTGTGGTTAGGAAAGCCACATATGCTATGCTTACTTTTGCAGAAAAGAGAACCCACCACAGCAATGTATTTCTCAACATGCCTCATTTCAAATTGTATTGTCATAAAAGATGTAGGTTCCCACTATAAACATTACCTGGTGCAGAGTATTGCACGGAAAATGGCACACACAAAATTATGATTTGGAGCACTTTCCCTCATATTCTGGTACAAACAATGCAAAACATGATAACATTGGGCCTCATGTATATAACTGTTACAGCACGTATGTTCATTCCAAAGTTAGAGTAACAAGGATGCTTTATTATTATTATTTTGTTTCATTAACAGTCTACCTCATTGTTAAGTCATTTAAGTAGAAATTGGCACCTGACGCTATGGCTGCAGGCCTGCAACTAACATGTATCTTACTTGTGTAAACTGCAGTGTTGCTAATCTGTTTTTATATGTGAAGTAATTCTAATTTTTAAGTGATTGGATGAAACTTAGTCCAGACCAATAAGCTGTAAGCAGATATTAGACAGACACCAACTAGGATAGAAGCAGTATCACTAACAGGACAAACACAGAGAAACAATTTGAACTGAGAGACAACTTTAATACATTAGACAAAATACAACATAGCACAAAAAATTAAAAAAATTCACTGTCACAGGAAAAAAAAGTCACGTGTCACTGGCATTTTTCTTCTTCCAGTACTTTAGTTTTTCTTTCAGGGCCAGAATCTTTAAATTTTTTATCCTCAGCTCCTTTTGGTGCTCTGCCTTCATCATGAGTAATTGGGCCTCCAGTAGTTCCACTCTCTTCTTGCACACATTGTCAATCACTGTTCCCGAACCTGATGGCCTTGGTTTTGCAGGCATCCTGTGACGATTCCATGTATTTTTTGGCTTGCAAATGTTTTTATTCGGTTGATCAGGAGACTGTGAAATAGATTGCAACTGGGTGACATCCGCCAGAACATTATTTGGTGTCTCTTTACTTAATAATACAACAGGTGTGTGGGAAGTGCTAGGTTGTGTGCACTCTGCTAACTCGACAACTGAAGCAGGTGGCGTATTCTCACTGCACTGCACTTCCACTGCTCTCCATGTTGACAACATCCACAATCATGCTGAACTGTGCATCGGAATCATATGCATTTGTTAACGGTTTCATTGAGGAACCAACAATTTCTAATAGTTTAGCCCAATCATGGATCGTGGTTTTTTGGGTAGGCTTCCCCCCAACTGTTTTATACACTTCCACCTTTTCTTCTGCAAGGTCTTTTCGAAGTCTTCTTTTCGTATTTTCATAACAGGTTTTCAGCCTGTCACAGGATCTTTTTGTCACACCTGAAATTAAATAAATGTAGTTTATAGTACCATAAATTAATTCTTATATTATTTGCATTCATAAGTCCATTTTGCATTCTGAGGCTCTTAACTTATAACTACAATAAACATCTTAAGATCTGTATATGGCTTTTGTTTACATATCAGTTCATTAAAAAGAAAGTGGTATAGGCATATATGAAGAATACGGCACAGGGCTAAGTGAGAAACGTATGTTCACAGTTTTCAACATCAGAGCTTCCGTTAGTCACATAATATTTAGTTAACAGTAGCACGGCATTGGATTTTAAATTTAAAACTAACAAAACAATTCCAACCGTAAATGTGCATAGTCCTATCACGTATTTCAGTGGTATGCCAATAACAGTTTTAAATTTCAAACTAAAAGCCAGTGTGTCCCATATCCTATGCTTACGATGAACCTAGAAAAGTTATTTGTTTATGAGTAAACTTACCAGGAGTAGAATTAAATTGCGCCTCCACATGGGACCACATTGCCTGTTTTTCTTTTAAGCTGCAGCCGTCGGTTTTCTTATTTTCAAGAACGGATGCATTTGCACCCACCAGTTCAAGAAGTACATCTATCTCGTACTTAGAGAAATTCGGTGTTCTTCTTTTGTTCTCCATTATTCTCCAAAAAAGAAACCAACAGATCAGAAATAGGTACCGAGGTACGTAAACACACTTCTGCTTGTCGACGGAAAAAACAGCAAAGATAGAACGTGGCACCAGCGATTATCTGTGCAATTTCTTGTTTACTAACATCTTTGCGTTGCCAGGGCACGTTCCATTGCAATGTAGAGAGTTGTTAACCGCGGTCAAATGCACAGTTGGCTGACGACGGTTTGCTGACCAGCAATTAACGTTGGTGCACTGCAGAAACATTTTAAACGCGATTTACTTTTAACCATGATCGCGGGACCTTGGTTATCATGCTTTTTGACCGGGGTTGGTGCACTCGGCCATCAGTGAAGCTGGTTATCAGACAACATAAACTGGATTTCTCCTCAGTTCAGTTGATCCTATAGCTATAATGTGTTGCATCCACTACAGGTAGTACTAGCTAAAGTGCACTTACCATGTCAGCGGCTCTTGTGTAGTGTGCTGAGGCTGGCAGTTCATAGATGTTGGTTGTAGCCTATCGAGAGATATATGGGAGCCAGTGAAAATCATTGAATCAGAAGGTATGAGTTGTTACTTTCTGGAGAGTGCCAGGATAACTTTTACTGATCTGGTTATTTTGAATTTTAAGTTTGGTTACTGGTTTTTGTTTTTATTTGCTGAATGAAAAAAATTACATAAACTGATGGATTGGTTGCCCTGTAGCATAGCCCGAGGCCTGTGTTGGGGCCAGCTACAGTCTGGAACCGCGCGGCCGCTATGGTCGCAGGTTCAAATCCTGCCTCGGGCATGGATGTGTGTGATGTCCTTAGATTCGTTAGGTTTAAGTAGTTCTAAGTTCTAGGGGACTGATGACGTCAGCAGTTAAGTCCCATAGTGCTGAGAGCCATTTGAACCTGTGTTAGGTTGGATTGTGAAAGTTTGATTGAGAGTTGGTGAAACCAATATATGTGGATGGAAGGGAACTACGGTAGATATGCTGACAGACTGCTGTGTAGCATAACTTGATGTGTAGGTTAAGTCAGAATATGTTAGTTTGCTTCTAATTGGCTACAATTAGATTGTCATTATAAACTGATCTTAATGTAGCCTGATTGTACATTTGTCGTTGCAATAACCTACTTCTATGTCTTTTTTCCGATAATGCCAAAAATTGTAACATTCTCATTAAATTCTAACCTAATACCACAAAATACTCTAACCTTACATATGAACCATAAAAAATGTTCAGCAAGCTTTCTGATTTTCTACCGGCAATTGAATCAAGATTCACTGTATTCAGTTTCCATTATTCATCATGTGAGTTGTTACCAATATCGGCATGCAATGCAACAGGTGCTGACACCGCAAGAGCTTTTTTACCATGAGTATTGCATGCTGTGGTTCCATGACTGCGGAGACAACTATCTCTGGCCTTGAATAACAGTGGCTGACATAAGAACCTACTCACTTCAGATACAATAAATTGTTAAGACCACAGTAAGCTTTTGTCAGGAAAAAGCTTTTAATGTGAATAAAATTCACTATGGTGTGCATAAGGACTTAACCAATGTTTATCCCAATTTATAATTAACAGTCTTCATAGTTGTAAGTGAACCAGAGCACCCTAATCGGTAATGCAAAATGCAATTAGAACATAATCCTGTAGTGAAGTTGAGGGCACAAAAATACGTATATCCATAAAAGTAAGTGACTGTTGTCACTTGCTTTCCACCTGAGCCATGAGTATAGTTGGAACAGAATTTGTCAGATCATATCTTTTTGCTTTGATTACAAAGAATTCACTGTTTTTTGAAGATTTGCCATGATGTGTAAATAAAATTAATTGGTTTCATTTACTATAAAAGTTGCCAGGTCTACTACCAGGAATACTGTGAAAGAAGACCATTACCAACTTGATACCCTTACTTTTTACGGAAATCAGATCAGAAACAAAGATTTTTCATTCATCAAATGTGTCGCTGAAGCATTCTTTTTTTCCCCCAAGTGTTCCACCTTCTCTTTCAGATTTTAAGAACTGTTAAGGATATGTGTTCTGGAACAAATACCTGCTGGAAATATATGACTGAAGTATACAGTTCAGGATTATTACCTTGAAATTGCACTTACTAAGTGAAGAGATCAATTACTGTTTGATTCTGTTGTTGGTAATAAGTAAACAATAAGAACCACATAAAATTTCTAGGGGTATTCATCCAAAGTGAGCAGAGTGGAATGATTGCATAAAACAAGTTGTAGGAAGAGCAGGCGGCGCCTGACTGGGACTAATTACAAGAATATTAAAGAAATTTAATTCATCCATGAAAGACGTGAGTCACGAAACACGTTTTCAATGATTCTTAAATATTGCTCATCAGTCTTGGGCACTAACCTTGTTAAATTAGTTTGTCTGCCTTTCTGTGGTGCTCAGTGTTTTCTCATACCACCTTCCACAAAATTTTGTTAAGCATTTTTGTGAAACTGTCTCATTAAACAAACAATCTCATGATGAATCGTATAGTTTTGTTCTGAATCGTCTCTCTCTTCTACGATTCAGGCAAAGTAAGAGTCTCAGACTGATAAATAATGCAATTTAATTGGGCACACTAAAGTTTTCATGACAACACACCACATGAATGGCTTACACTTTCGTACTGTATTGGAGGTCAAGACCTTTACTGCATAGCAATCTCATTGAGCACAGTGAGTGTGAATTGTGACATGCTGTAACCATATATAATATTTCAAACTGAATTTCAGTCAGTGTGTGGTGGTATATATTCATATTGATCACTACCAGAGGAGTTTTGGAATAGTTATTCATGTTGTTGTTACTGTGGTCTTCAGTCCTGAGACTGGTTTGATGCAGCTCTCCATGCTACTCTATCCTGTGCAAGCTTCTTCATCTCCCAGTACCTACTGCAACCTACATCCTTCTGAATCTGTTTAGTGTATTCATCTCTTGGTCTCCCTCTACGATCTTTCCCCTCCACGCTACCCTCCAGAACATGTCCTACCAACCGATCCCTTCTTCTAGTCAAGTTGTGCCACAAACTTCTCTTCTCCCCAATCCTATTCAACACCTCCTCATTAGTTATGTGATCTACCCATCTAATCTTCAGCATTTTTCTGTAGCACCACATTTCGAAAGCTTCTATTCTCTTCTTGTCTAAACTATTTATCGTCCATGTTTCACTTCCATACATGGCTACGCTCCATACAAATACTTTAGAAACGACTTCCTGACACTTAAATCTATACTCGATGTTAACAAATACACTGTCACAAAACACTTTCTAGAACTCGTGTCAAGTACATAGTTTTTTCTTGTGACATTATACTCTGAAATTGACCTGAGTTGATCGCATTGAGTTGCTGTGGAGATATACAATATGCTCCTGCTAGAAGACCAGTTCTTTTACGTAACTGATGCAGACTCCAAACAAATTGAAAGGAGCTCTGTCATGTGTAGTGCTTTTTCTGCTGCATGTGACAACCATAAGGATAAATTCTATGTCTACACATTTACATGACTAATAATAATAATAATATAATAATAATAATATTTATTCAACATTGAATAATCAAATACAATCCCTAGAAATAATACAGTTTCAGGACATCATACAGATTATTCTTCTGAATATGTCAGTTTATAAATTACAAACTAAAGATTTGTTTGTATTAATAAATTTTACATTTTGATGGATTTTACGTCTGGTAGTATACAATCACGATATTACAAATATTGTTTTTATCAACATTATATTAGTTGTAGGTTACTTAAAACACTTTTCATACAGATGTGATACTCGTCTAGGGAATATAAAGGGTTTTAATTAGAATTCTTTTTAGTTGATCTTTTAATTTGTTAGTAAGAAGGGTTGTGAGATTTTTTGGTAGGGCATTGGCTAGCTTCAGCCCAGCATGAAGTGCATTTTTTTCATATAAAGCTGTTCTGTGGCTATTTACATGGTATCTGAACTTTTGCCTTGTATCATATTGGTGCAGGTCACAGTTGAAATTTGGATTTATTGTTTTCACAAGCAATATAACTTTCAATATGTACACACCTATAATGGTAAGCACACCTAATTTTGGGAACAGATTCCGACATGATTCTCGAGGTTTGGCACCACAAATAATTCTGATAACTTTTTTCTGTAGTATTAATAATGTACTTAGGTTGGCTTGAGTTGTTGCACTCCATATTTCTACAGCGTAGTTTAAGTTTGATGAGAATAGGGCATGATAAGCAGTTTTTAGTACACCCATGTCCTTACAATATTTGCTAATCATATTTATAGCAAACACATTCTTCGACAGCTTACATGCTAAGGAATCAATATGCATGTCCCATTTGAGGCTGTCCTGGATTGTAATTCCCAAGAACTTTGTCCATTTTTCCTTTTTTACAATGGCATTTCCTGTGGATAATTTCATGTCAAATTCTATTTGTTTCCTTGTCTTAAATTCCATCATTGCAGTCTTTGAAGCACTTACATTTAGATGGCTTTCATTAAAATACTTGACTATTTCATTAGTTACACTGTTGCACTGTACCTCCAGACTCTCATAGTCTTTGTGTTTACACACCATTTATGTGTCATCTGCATACAATATTTTTGTACAGTTAGGAGAACAATACTGTATATCATTAACATATATCAAGAAAAGAAGGGGTCCCAAGACAGAACCTTGAGGCACTCCATATTTGATGTCTGTAATTTTAGATTTGTAAGACCCACTGTTTGTTTTAAGCAAGACAAATTGTTTTCTATTGCTCATATACGATTTTATTAGCTCTTAGCCAGTTCCCCTGATACCCAGGTTCCACAGCTTGTCACGTAATATGGTGATGTTGACACAATCAAAAGCTTTTTCTAGATCAAGGAACACTCCAGTTACATACTCCTTGTTCTCTATGGCCGTTATTATTTTGTCTATTAATTGTGCTGCTGCTACTGATGTTGACTTGTTTTTCATAAATTTCAAATATTAAATTGTGTTGACTCAGGAATGTCATTAGTCTAGTATAAATAACTTTCTCAACTACCTTAGAAAATGCAGGTAAGATTGAGATGGGATGGTAGTTTTCAATTTTAGATTTATCACCTTTCTTGTGAATCGGGGTTACTTGTGCTGTCTTTAGACTATCTGGGAAACAGCCTGATGCAATTACATCATTTACTGCTGTGGCCATGGCATCTGATATGTTGTCTATGCATCTTTTCAGTGTAGACAATCCATCCTAGCCTGTTGATTTTGTATTTTTAATGGCATTACTATGTTTTTGACTTCCTTGTTATTGGTTGGGGCCAAGTATATGCTTTGTTTGATTGGAATGCCCCTGTATCTATGCTGAAGATTCTTAAAATGGTCATTGACAGATTTTCCAACAGAAGAAAAGTACTCATTAAAAACAGTTGCAATCTGACATTGACATTTCATGATATGCTTTTTATAGTTTATAGTAAATTCACTTGTTGATCTGTCCTTACAATCCCTAAAGCTATTTATTACTTTATTCATTTACTGTAAAGGTCATTTCTGGACATGAGACATTGAAGCAATAATAAAAATCTGATGAAAATTCACTGAAAGTAATGCTGTTTTTTTCACCCCATTGTAAGCTTTTTAGCAAACTGTTGAAATCTTTAACATTGTCATCATTGGTCATTCTTTTTGTCACATATTGTTTCTCTTCTCTATTGACATGAAGATTTTCAGCTTCTATCAATACCTGTACTGTGTGGTGGTCAGAAATGGCAAGCTTCAGAACTGATGCACTGCATGTAAAGTGGGACATGTTAGTTATAATGTTGTCAATGCATGATTTTACACTATTCACCTCTCTAGTGGGCTCGTTTATTAGAAATATTAAGTTGAATTGAGCTAGTATTAGCATTAGTTTTTTAGATACAGAGCCATTGGACAGCAAGTCAGTGATCTCCAGTTAGTATTATGTTAACCCAGCCATATTTATTGCAGTGTTTACTGTCAATGTCAACAAGAAGGTCATTAAGAACATCAAAGAAACTATCTAGGCAACATTTCTGGACATGAGACATTGAAGCAATAATAAAAATCTGATGAAAATTCACTGAAAGTAATGCTGTTTTTTTCACCCCATTGTAAGCTTTTTAGCAAACTGTTGAAATCTTTAACATTGTCATGTACAGGCCTATAATAATTAAGTTCTCTTTCCCCCACTTATAATTAATTGCTGCTAGTTCTATTACACCCTCAGTGCTGAAAGTACTTACATCTGTTACTCTATAATTACTACCTCTGGCTGCAAAAATAGCTACCCCACCACCACGTTTCTCTTTTCTACTGAAGGCAGAGCAGAAGTTCATGGAAAGTGGCTTACATACACTAATTAGCTCATCTGTGTACCAGTGTTCACTTATAACTAAAACGTCATGGTTATCAATTGCTGCAATGGTATCCAACTCGTTGTGCTTATTGCCAAGACTTTGAAAGTTCTGCTGAATTAATTTGAAAGTGAGTTTGGGTTGTTGAACACTTGATGGACGTGTCACCCTACCAGAACCACTTATACATTTATCCCTAAAAAAGAAATATCAGTTGACAGAGTGGGTTTGGTATTTTTCACTATCCATTTATTCAAGTTGGTCTGTTTCCATGTACTGGGAGCCTGGGAAGAATCAGCTTTACCTGATGTTTTCAGCAGCCATTTGTCCAATGTCGTCTGTCTATACCCATTCCTGCAGTCTTCTTGTGTTGTGGAGCACTCATTCTTCGAATGTGTGTGTTTTGAGTATACGTTGTTCCTAGCATTTAAGATGATTTCATAAATAATGGACGCTAAGTGACTTTTTCCACACCGATTTAGGTGAAGGCCGTGAGTGGTGTAAAGATCTCTACTAAAATGTTGCACGTTAACCATTTGTACATTTGCGTAACAGTTGCAAATTTCTGCATATTGACTGTTTGTATATGCTACTGCCCTGTTTACACACGAGAATGAAGTCTTCCTTCATTGTCTTTTGAGAGATATTGTTTACAGTTGAAAGCACTTGGTCAAGACAAGCGCCAGGTTTAATAAAACCTGAAGCATTTACTTTACTGTTTACGCTTTTTATTTCGTGTGCAGGGCCTCTAAGATGACTATCACCCATTAAACATACGTTTATTCTTCTTGCTGCATTTGTGGTGTTAGTTAAATTAACTGTCATCTTGAATGTTGAATTTACCTTGCTTCTGTTTATGAGTGACAGTTTTGGCTGGCGAGGTTCCACATTTTGCTTAATAACAGGCTTTTCTTTCAGATGGTGCACGATTTGATTTTTTGTAGATAGGCCTACCGTTTTTTGGAGCACAGCATGAGAATTTATTACTAAAGACGACGAAATGATTGTGCTATGATTAGCGTTACCGGTACACCCAGAATGTGTTGGAAAACTTGAAATGGCAACAGAATCTTCGGTCACTGTGTACACTTTATTTCTGTCAAACTCACTTACGCACCGCTCGGCGGTTGTTAGTTTTCTATGATCATTTTCAAGACATTTGAGTCTATTAGCTAACACATTGTTTTCTGCCAAGGATGTGCGCACAATTTCTTTCAACGAATTGATAGTTTCAACTAGTTTTGCTTTGTCAGGATAGACTTCACATGTTACACACTTACATTTTGATCTGGATGATTTTTCACTGCAAGTTTTTTGCATGGCACTAGACTTGAAACTTTGCGAAGCACTTTTGTTGATCATCTTGCTATTGATGCCAGATAACATTTGAAAATTCGAAATAGCTGGAGGCACAAATTCACTAAACTTCTCAATCACCGCCATCTTCCATGAAAAAAAAAAAAGTATCTGATGGAATGTTCATTGAACAGCATGTGTGGAAAAATGAACACTCATTTCCGTTATTTTATTATGACGATCATTTCTTCCTAAGCATCAGGTGGTTATAACTAAACTGATAGTTTTATGAGCTCTGCGGTGCAGGCTGTATACATTGCAGGATGCTGAAACATCATAGGTATGTTCATTACTTGTGCATCTGCGGAATATGCTGAAAAAGTAATAGTTCAACTTCCCGCCATCAGGTGAAGATATGGTGCTGTAAGCAGTCGTAATGTGTAATGTCTCATGTTTTGACTTCATATGCTGTTTGTTGCTTGTCAACACATGTTGACTGCTTTTGTGAAGTGACTGTTGGAGTAAAGGTTAAGAGGGTTGAAAATTTTACGAAACATAAGGGCTGCTGAGAAGAAAGACAATGCCCTGCTGGTAAAGTTGTTTCATCAAAATGGCAGCAACAGCATAACTACATTTCAGGAATGCCACCAACAGATACAGTTGCAAAGAGGCCCATGTCATTAAATGGGCTAAAGAGTATGATGAATAAATTGGAAGAAACCACAATTAGGTGGTGCAGCAGGGACAGGAAGACGGCCCATTCCTTTGGCAGCTATTGGTGGAAATGCTGTAGCTGATAGTGCAGCACATCTCAAATTCAGCAGGAAGTGCTTGAGCTGCTGCAGGAAGTGCTTGAGCCGTGTGTCTACCCTAGTCAACTGTTCAAAAGATTTTGTGATGCATTTTACACTGTTATCTCAACAAGATTTGGAATGTGCACCAAATGAAGCGCCAAGATGGCTACAACACCATGACTTTGCCCTTTGTTTTTTGGCATGCTTGGAAGTGGAGGACATGCAGCCAGGCAATATTCTTTGGACCGGTGAAGCACATTTTACTCTCCACAGTGCTGTGAATGCACAGAACTGTTGCATATGGGGTTCTGCCTCGCTATATATTGTGCAGGAACATCCACTGCACTCAGCTTATGTAAGTGTGTGATGTGGTTTCACAAGCTGCTTCATTCTGGTCCATTTTTCTTCGAGAGGATACTTCACGGGCTTCTTTGGTTTACAGTGAAATCTGCGCATTACAAGGACCTCCTTGTGCAACACATGATTTCAGTTTCGTAAGAACACATCTATGCCCACACCACTATTTTCATGTAGCGTGGGGGACACCACATGTCACTTGCCAAGTGAAATATTTGCTTTGAGAAGTCTTTGCTAATGTCTGAATCACCTCTAGGCAATTTCAAGATGTGTGGCCTTCCAGATCTCCAAACCTAAATCCATGTTACTTCTGGTTGTGGGAATATGTGAAAGATATTGTCTATTAGGGATGTATCTGGACATGCAGTAACCTTATCTGAAGGTAATTTAGACCATATCCAATAAATGTGCCAGCATTACCGTTGTCACGTGTTTGATCATTCCCCCCTTTTCCTGCACCCACACCAAATTCTGACTGCTTACAGCATCATATTTTCACCTGGGTGTGAAAGTGGAACCATAATTTTTTCAGCATACTCCGCGAGCACGTTGATTAATGAACGTACCTACGATGATTCAGTGTCCTGCAATGTATACAGCCCACGCTGCAGCACTCGGAACACGGCCAGTTTTATTACAACCACCTAGTAGGCTGGTTTTAATAAAATATTTTTGCATTTAGTGAAGAAAGTTGATTGAAATTTTATGAAAAGGAGTCACAGTAATGAAAAACACCTTTATTTTAAAGATTGCCATCCCAACTTGCTTGTCACATCCGTGACACTCTCACCCCTATTTTGCGGTTATACAGAATGAGCTGCCCTTCTTTGGATTTATTCAATGTTCTCTGTCAATCCTATCTGGCAAGGATCCCATACTACACAGCAATACACTATCAGAGTACAGACAGATGTTGTGTAGACAGTCCTCATTGTGGACTTGTTGAATTTTTTGAGTGTTCTGCCAATATAATGCAATCTTTGGTTTGCCTTACCCGTAACATTATTTGTGTTATTGATATAGGCTAGTTCAAGTTGTTCATAATTGTAGTCCTAAGATTTAGTTGAATTAACAGCCTTTAGATGTGTGTATTTATCGTGTAACCGAAATTTAATAGTTTCCTCATAGTACTCATGTGTATGACCCCACACTTTTCCTTATTCAGAGACAATTGCCACTTTTTGGACCACACAGATACCGTGTCAGTCATTTTGCAGTTGGTTTTGATGTACGAGTATGAACTCAGTTTGAGATCCCCTGTCAATAGCACTAACTACTTCTTGTGAATAAAGAGCTAATTGTGTTTCACAAGAACAGATATTTTCTGAATCTGTGCTGACTATGTCTGTAGACGGTTTTCTCCAAGGTAATGCACAATTTTCGAACACAGTATATATTCCAAAATCCTACTACGGATGGACCTCAGTGTTATGGCTCTGTAATTCAGTGGATTACTCTAAATTACTTTCTCGACTAGTGATGTGACCTGTGCAACTTCCCAGCTTTTAGGTACAGATCTTTTGTGGAGTGAGCAGTTGTATATGATTTCTAAGTGTGGAGCTGCTGTCAGCATACTCCGAAAGATGTGTAATTGGTGTATAATTTGGATCAGAAATCGATTTACCTTTTTAGTAATGCTGCTTTAGTGGCACTGGCATCAGTAATATCACAATTGGTATTTTGCAGTGAAGGCATTGATTGTGTCTTACTGCTGGTGTTCTTACCATATGACTAGAATCTCTTTTGATTTGTTACCAGATATTGAGACTGTGTTTCGTTGTGGGAGCTATTAAATCATCTTGAATTTGGCATGCTTCTTTTTTCTTCCTACAACAGTGTCACCAACGCTATTTCTTTGAATGGAAGGTGAAAATGGAATTTTTATTTGCTTTTTTAAGTAGATATATTTTACATTTATTTTGGGAAAATTTGGATCTTACAGTGTGCAGTGTCACTATAATGACCTTGTGGTCACCTCTACCCTTAATAACTCATAGGAACTACCTAGGTACTTCAATTTTTCTACAAGTAAACTAAATGTATCCTTCCTGAACATTGTCAGGTCTTCGTAAAAATTTTGGCGGACCTTGTTTATGGCTTTAGCTCTTGGTAAGTTTGGCAGTTCGAGCTCCAGTGCTCTCTATGAATGTTTGGAGCTCTGGTTCTTTCCCAATAGCTACGACAGTTTACAACTACAGTACTGATCCTTTCAGTGGCTACTCTCGTCCTACGTTCTCTGGGTCTGTAGTACTTCCTGTAATTCCTCGAGACCCCTGACCTAAAATATGACCTTATCCATTCCATACAGCCCCCGCTATCCATTTAGCCACCTCCTATGTGTAGTTGGCCTATGAGATGTTAGGCGGAACCCAAAACCGCACCACCCTATAGCACAAGTCGAGGAATCTACTGCCTACACAGCCGCAGAACCTATTTATTTTTGACAGTCTTATTGTTGTGCCTATCTGCGACTCAGCATCTCCGCTGCATGGTAAGTAGCAGCTATCCTTTCCATAATATTGTCAGATTATATCGTGTGAGAAAAGAGCCAGCTGGGCTTCGCACAAGCAATGCTTTCTGAAATTGTGCTGATATGTGGACAGAAGCTTTTCCGTCTCAAGGAAATGTATTGTATTGGAACTAAGAATATATTCAAGAATTCTGCAGCAGACTGATGACAAGGATATTGGTCTGTAATTTTGCGTGTCCAGTCTTTTTCCTTCTTGTATACAGGAGTCCCTGCACTTTCCTCGAGTCGCTTGTGACTTTGCACTGGGTGAGATATTCGCAATAGATGGTGAAAAATCTAATTGGAATTCCATCAAAACATGGCAGCTTAGTTCAGTTGTTTCTGTACGCCAGGGATACTCATTACTGTGTCCTCCGTAAGGGATTATGTGTGTGATGACCAGATAGTGGTATATTCATACAATTCTCCTTTGTTAATGGTTTCTTAGATGTGAAATTAAACTTCAGCTTTCCTTTTGCTGTCTTTTACTGGCACACCAGACTGGTCAACAAGTGACTGGATAGAAGCCTTAGACCCACTTAGCGAGTTAATGTGGGACAAGAATTTTCTCTGGCTCTTGGCAAGATCTTTTGTTAAGGTATGACGGAGATAGTTGGTGTACGCTTCAGGAATTGATATTTTTACAGAAGACAAATTTCTACTGACCTTTGACTGTCGTCATTTGAATGTTCTCTTTTGAGCCGAAAGTGCAGCTACAGTTCCCTAATAAATTGTTTCCTTAAGTTATTGTCCATTCATTACTGCTATAAAATAATTAATCTATACATGTTCAGTTCTAAATTTTATTTGCAACTGAAAAACAGTAGAAATGTTTTTGCACTGTTGCTTTATGTATGAAGAGATCATTTTTGAAATATAATTTCATGAGACATCAGCAGTTTATACAGTTAAAGAAATTAAATAAAATGTGTTTTCAGAAAATTTTGTTTTTGTAGATGTTAACGTTTGTGAAAACAATCCACAGTTTGAGGAATTCCCAGAATTGGGTAGAAGTTCATGCCCACTGTGATGCCATTGTACTAGTTACTCCAGGAGGTTGAATAATCGATGACATTTTTGTGAAATGGATGCAACATGTTATCAGAACACCTCCCCTGCTAGACCTGTTCTGTTAATGGTGTCTCATGGTCTGCATTTGTCTCTGGAAGCACTGAAAAAGTGACATCATATTACTTATCTTTACATCACGTATGACTCATCTACTGCAACCGGTAGATATCAATATCTGCATTCATTAAAATGTTCCAGGAAAGTTGAACTCGATTAACATGTGAGGAGGAATCCTGAAAAGGCACCAAGCAGGTATGATTTTCATGCACTCATCAACGCATGCTATGAGAAATCCCTCTGTCCTCAGATAATTAAAACTGGGTTCAAGAAGATGCACCATTTTAACAGAGGTGCAATTCCGTTGGAGGTCCTAGCACTGTCTTCAGTCTCCAATAAACCAGTTTCTGATGTTAATCAGTCCTCAGAGGAAGAGGAAATACTGCCCATTCCTGTAAGCGAACAATTCCCAATGAGGAACACTCACAGGAAGTGACAGTATACAAAAATTCATACCATACCATGCAGTGCTGATTCTGAACATGGCCTGTCTTCTAAAACAACCACAGAGAAAAAATGGGGAAGAAATGCTAAATTTCGTGTCCACAGTACATATCCTGTGTGCAGGTTGTACTATAAATATGATACACATAATTACACGGAAGCAGAGTGGACACAGTGTTGTTTCTGTGTTTAGAGGTACAAGAACAATGTGAGAATCTAGGGGATGACAATGATGGAAACACTTAATGTGCGGATAAATCTTTTTGTTTGAGCAAAAAGACGTTGGTTTATCATTTTGTATTAGATTAAGTAATTGATTTACATGCTGTGTACTTTACTTTTTGTACATTCCCTACCCCCCATCCCCTCCTCACCTGCCCTCCTCCCATGTTAGATAGAGTTTCTTTAGGTGAAATAGATTGTGTGGATTTTGCCATTTGGGTTTTTTATTCCATTAATATGTTTGCAGTATTAATGCAGTGTAGTTGATCACAATATAATATTAGGAGCTGGTAGTTTTTTATATTTTATGTTCATTGTTTTTGGTCTCAGGATATTAGGATACCATTTACGCAATTAGAATACCACTATCTTGGATTTAGAAATCATGTGACATTCGGAGGAGCCATTGTCATAGAATTAATTTCTACAGCTTTTCACTATACTTGTAAAACTTAAAAATACTCAGTCATATATTGTTTTTAGGTGTATATATATATATATATATATATATATATATATATATATATATACACCTAAAAACAAAGATGATGTGACTTACCAAATGAAAGTGCTGGCAGGTCGACAGACACACAGACGAACACAAACATACACACAAAATTCAAGCTTTCGCAACAAACAGTTGGCTCATCAGGAAAGAGGGAAGGAGAGGGAAAGACGAAAGGATGTGGGTTTTAAGGGAGAGGGTAAGGAGTCATTCCAGTCCCGGGAGCGGAAAGACTTACCTTAGGGGGAAAAAAGGACGGGTATACGCTCGCGCGCGCGCACACACACACACACACACACACACACACACACACACACACACACACACACACACACACACACATCCCGTGGATGGATATATATATGTGTGTGTGTGTGTGTGTGTGTGTGTGTGTGTGTGTGTGTGTGTGTGTGCGCGCGTGTGCGCACGCGCGCGAGCGTATACCCGTCCTTTTTTCCCCCTAAGGTAAGTCTTTCCGCTCCCGGGACTGGAATGACTCCTTACCCTCTCCCTTAAAACCCACATCCTTTCGTCTTTCCCTCTCCTTCCCTCTTTCCTGATGAGCCAACAGTTTGTTGCGAAAGCTTGAATTTTGTGTGTATGTTTGTGTTCGTTTGTGTGTCTGTCGACCTGCCAGCACTTTCATTTGGTAAGTCACATCATCTTTGTTTTTAGGTATATTTTTCCTTCGTGGAATGTTTCCTTCTATTATAACCATATATATATATATATATATATATATATTCTCTAGAAAGTTCAATCTGTCTTCCCGAGTTGAGACCTTCTTTCATTTATTAACATTGCTTTTTCGTTTATGAACATTGCACAACACTAATATTTTGGCATTAGATGTCCGTACCCCACTGTCTGAATGGATAATAAATTAGTGGCCAAATAACTTACTGATGTGAAAAAGTTATCTAATGATTTTGGTTTGATTCAGTCAGTGTACTAACAGTTGTACACTTTTGTCTACTCTTAACATTTTGTAATGCGTCAGCAGGTCATTACTGCTAACTTGGTGAGTACAGGTCTTTTTTAGGCAGTGAGCTTCATATACATGATTTTGTGAAATGATTAGATAGAATATTGCAGTCAGATTATGTGAAACATAATTAAAATAAAGATTAATTTTTCAGTTACAAAAAGAAAACTGATTTTAATGCATCTTTAGTAGTTATAAATTTACAGGCACAAAATTCTGCTGCATGTCGTTATATTGCTGAATCTATTCTTACACACATCACTGACAAATTGTAATTGTTCATTGAGGATAAATGATGATGTATGTTTCTAGGTCACCTGATTACACTAACAGTTTGGGCCGTACTGGAATGCTACATGTACCAGAACAGCACTATGGGGAAGTAGCAAATAGTGTCAATAATGGTAGTTATGGTCCTCAAAGGAAAGTATCTCCCTCCACAACTAACCGAAGCAAAGGAGCTTCAAAAGGTGATGGTGCTAACAGTTCTTCCAGTAAGAGCTTTGCCTGTACAGTCTGTGGTAAGGGATTAGCTCGTAAGGACAAATTAGTTATTCATATGCGCATCCATACCGGTGAGAAACCATATATTTGTGAAGTGTGTAATAAGGCATTTGCTCGCCGTGATAAACTAGTGATTCATATGAACAAAATGAAACATAGAACACCAACCAACATAGCTCCTTTAGGCAAACGTTCAATAGTACCTGACAAGAATGGTATGTTGATGCAACAACAGCACCAGCAGCAGCAGCAGCAACAACAACAGCAGCCATCACAGTCGCAGCAGCAACCACAGCCTCAGCCCCCACCACACCAGCAACCTCAGCAGCAACAGTCACCACAACAGTCACTTGTTACAGATAAGAAATCATTATCAGTGAAATGTGAAGATGATGATATACCTAGAGGTCTTCCTCTACCTCCACCACAACAGCAGAACATTAGTTGGAGCTGTGAACTTTGTGGTCGTATGTTCTCAACTCGAGATGATTGGATGGCACATGCAAAAAGTCATCTAGATGACAAAATGATTAGTAACATGCATCATCCACAACAGCATCTTAGCAATGGAAATCCGTGTAGCAGTAGTGTTGTAGTCCCCACATCAGTGCCTGCACCACCAGCTCCTTATTTTTCCCCTCATGTACCACACCATGTGCAACCATATGGTGCTAGTGCACCAGAAAGGCATTTTTGCTTAGTATGTCGCCAAGACTTCACGAATAAGACTGATTTTATGTTCCATGTGCGTACTCATTTTGTTGAAGGGAAGCCACCAGAATTTGACATGCTTGGCAAGAGTAATCTTGTGGATGGATCTGGTCTGTGCACTTGAACGTTAAATATATGTAATTACATACTATTTTTACAATGGAAAATTTTGTATTGTTTGCAGATATTTAGTGCAATGTGTACTGTCTTTTTATGAAGGACACTATTTTTTATGTCATGTGGAATGTATACTAATAAGTCATAGTTGTTTTATAGCATTTTCTGTGTGCTGTGGGTAATTGTCGTGGCCCTAATTATGTTGCAGGAAATTCAGTTGGCTAAATGATTGACAGGTTTTTATGATAAGACTTTTTGAGCTATCTTATTTTTATACTAGTTATCCGGTCATTGTTCCTACAATCTCCTGAATTGATTAATTGCTTCAGTTTTTTTGAGTGGCATTTGCTGTGATGTGGTTACATATATCTTTTTTATAATTACATTGTAGTTAAAGTTGCAGCATGGTTGCATGTTGGTGTCTTTTAGAAACTAGTTGGCTATGAAAATCTTTGAATTTTAAGTTTTGAAAAAGTGTTGATACACCTAATTTTATAGTTGGTGTAATAGTAAGGCCCTGAGAACAAGAGTATTTCCGTAATGTAATACATATCAACGCGATGAGTACACCTTACAAAAATCTTTCCTCTATCAAGTTTGAAAACTGGTTTCAATAAGACAATCAATATGGTTTAGTAATCTCTGAATCTTTGTCATTGATCAAAACCTGGACAATAGTATGTTGGTTACAGATTTGTTAACAAATTATCCTTTATACAGATGTTGTACCAACACAGGGTAAAATTTGATTTAAACAATGTAATGGATGAAAGCTTTGAATTGGATACGTAACAGCATTGGGAACATAATTGACTCCATGGTAAGTTGTAAAGTGTGTGAATGTACTATTACAACACGTACTATTTTTCAGTAGACCAGCAATTATACTTCTGTTGTTCAATGAAACTGCAGAAGACTTTGATCAGAATAAGGACTAACATCTGTGAATAACTTCTTTCCTAATTTATTTCTATTAAATTGTGTGTACGATGATGTGTTGCTACTTGGAAATGGTTTTTTCCAGTGCATGTAACAGTCTTCCTCACTCTGGTGCTTGTTCCTGTAATGTGCAGTTTTATGTATTTAATTTTATTGTGTTGTGGATATTAGTTATCTTTATCTCTATTTGAATGTTTTATTGTGTTGTCTTTTTTATACACTTTATTGTGTAAATGTGTTCCTTCTCAGATAAATTGTATACTTGAGTCAAAAATTATAGATACTCATAGTTATTTAGTTACTTACTTGAAAAAGTGTGATTAATTACAAAGACTGAAAAGATGTTGGTATTGTTTTTCTTTACAATTTTTTTAGAAGGCTATGTTTAGTAAAAAAATTATTATTTTATGAGGTATATGGCAGGTGTACTGCAGAATTTTCTTTGCAGTGACATTCTATTGTGTGTGTGTTTTATCATTATGAGACATATCACTTCAGAGTTTTCTCTTAACTGAACATTAGTTTCTCTTAATATTTGCAGCTAAGAATAGCTTTCTTACATACAATTTTTGTTTGCAGTTGCAGAATTATACGTTTTCCTGCTTCAGATATGCCACAACCTCAAGGACTTGACAAATATTGATCATTATTTAACTATCTGTGGCGTAAAATTTTCGTTGTTGATTTGTTAACAGATGATTCCTCTTACAGCACATTCGAACTTCATCCCTAATGCAAAGCTTCATTCTATTGTCATGTGTAATGTAAACACTAATCCAATTATATGAGGCTATACATTTTCAATATTGCATACTTTAAAACAACATGATAGAAATTTTAACTGCCTTCAGATAAATTTCCTGAGCAATCAACAAGCACAGATCTTTACTGAGAGCACTGCTGTGAAATGTAATGGCTGACGACATGATTTGATTTACCATTGAAAGGTTATGCTAGCATTTTTCTGTCACTGTCATCTGAAACTTATGTTGCTGATATGAAATATACTCACTGCCTTCATCATTGGGAAGAGGCAGCAAGTAAAGTAAAGAAATCAGTACCGCATTCTTGACCTCTGAGGTGAGGTGCTGTAGGTGGAATCTATGTATATCCTAAGATATAACTGAAGTGGAAAACAATCATCTCTTTTTAAATAAGTTTTTCTTGGCTGTAAAGCACTGTGTCAAAAGAAATGTAATTTGAAATGTAAAATGTACTGGCATTTGTATGTATGTCTGGAGAACTGCAGGATCTGAGGATTTGTTTCTCCCTTTTGTGTTCCTATCATAGTTGACAGTGACTTAACGATTCAGCTTCAGGTGGACAGTGTCTGTGTACAGCTGACAGCTGTCTTTCTGTCTGTCTGTCTGTCTGTCTGATGATGATGATGATGATGATGATGATATTGTTTGATTCAGTGATTTGACTTCCAGCAGTCTATTTGTTGGGCTTTTTTGTGGAGTAGTGTAAGTTATTGTTGTTACTATTACTGTTATTGTTGGAAGTATCATAATGTTTTGATAATATATGTTAATTTACCTTATTTCAGGCTGTAATGCAGTTGCTTTGCTCCTGTTACTAATGTTCTGTGCCAGTCATCATTTCCTGTCAAATTTTGTGATAGCTAAAACATATGTCTGCTTTTTTTGCCCCCTCCTAATAACAACTTCTGGAGATTGTTGCTAATCTTCTTGTTGAGTACCCCTAATCCACACATGGAAGTAAAGGTGCAGAATACTTGTTAGTTGTGCACATACTCTCATGCTTACCCATTATGGCCATAAAGCCAAGCAGACATCATAGGTCTTCAGAATATGTATTAGATAATATATCTTTCTAGATCCACCAGAGCAGGATGTTAAACTTCGTTTTATTTATTTCATCTTTTATACCTATAGGCGTATTCTTGTGTAATATTTAAATCAAACCTGCTGCTGTTTCCACACATATATCAATTTGTATAGTGTATGACTGTTTTTATTCAGTTTAACATATTTGAAGTATAGTGGCTGTCACGAAAATAGGCACATCAAGGTCATCTCACTTTCTTTCACTGTTGCCAGTTAGAGATAATTTCAGAAATTAGTAAAAATTGGAAAAAAAAGACTGACATCTCTGTTTTTGGTCTAGAACATGATGCAGTAGATTATAAAAGAAAATTCTTCCCAGCTGCTACAGAAAAAACACACTAAAATTATAAGAAATTTAAAAGAAAAATAATTTTTTACTTCAGTCTCTTGATACGACGGAACCACTGACATTTTTTAACTGAAAAATATATGAAATTCTGAAAGATTAGAGATGCATGTGGTACAAATTTTATAATAAAAACATAAAAGTATTCATAGGTGTGAAACTGTTCCACCCATGTAACGAAAAATGTCGTCACTGGTGAATTCGTGTTCTGTTGAACTTAGTAGAAACTTCCCCTAAGAAAACTATAAAATTAATTTTGGTAATCTTGGAAACATCATTATTGTATGGTTTGACTTAAGAGACTCCGTGCGCAACAGTGCAAGAGTACTTGAGTGCCGCTGCCAGGATTTTTGTTCAGGCAGCTCACCTTAATATGCCGAGAGTATTCCCTACCATATGAAAATTTTTTATTTTTATCTCTTATTGACCATTCACCACAGCAAATCGTCACCCAGTTTGCTGATACACACTACAGAAAAGTAACTTTAAGTACTTACAGACCACTACTTCTGTTGAAGTCGAGCAGAATACTTTTTTCCGTATGATTCTGTGAACGGAAGTTTTATCACAGTATACTCAATTGTCTCCAGCAAGCATTAAGTACGTTGTACTCAGAACTTCATTATTGCAGCTGCAGTATCTCTAAATTCCATTAACAATTTTCATCCAACCTTACACTTTCAGAAAAAAAAAAACTGAGTGGAGAAGATAAACAATGGAGGCCTCTGAGCCAGAATAATATTTTTCCACCAAGATCACCCTGCAGTTTTCTAGCTGTCGGATACTCTGATCAATTGCGGTATCTGAGTGTAGTTCTATACACTAACTTTTTTTTGTCAAAATCTTAAAAAAATGTACATTTCCATTTTCTTTTATATCCCTTTCTGGGAGAATCAAAACACATGCTCACACTTAGAGGCTATTCCAAGGCTACTACACTCTTCTCTTTGCATGGAGTTGATTCCAAAATAACACAAGGTTTTCTGTCATTTTATGAACTTGTGCAAAATTTGTGTTATTTCTAGTTTCTTCACTGTTAGCAGGATCAGTAAACAACTTCAGTGCATTCAACATTGCTTCTGCATTTTTTTCACTACTACACACATGTCAATGCACCATTTCACTGAAGACTGAAACCACACGTGAACACACAGTATCAATGGATAAACATAACATTCAGCTAATACTGACCTGCTGCACAGCTAGCAATGTGGCAACAAAGCTATGAGGTGAGGTGGGCGAATAACAGCTTTTAAATTCTGCGGCTGCAGACAGCGGGTGAAACCTTGAGGTGGCTTAATTTCGTGATGGTCACTCTAGTCTTCATATACAAATTTCGTTGAAGTAAAGCCTTCAGCCTCTCCTGTGGCTTATTAAAGCACACAATTTTGTTTGGTTGTTTTGCGAAATTACTTATTCTTACTTTTTTTTATTTTGAGCTTCTCCTCATTACAGAGGCTTATCTCCAACATAATAATTTACTTGGAAATTATATTTTTACTTGGAAATTATATTCTTACATTATTGCAAATAAAACACTTAATCTTTTTGATGACATTACTGCTGGTTGATTTAGTAGCTGCCCTGTCAAGTCACAAACAGCTGTACATGTACTTACAATGTGAAAAAGCCGGAACATTGGTTAATCTCCCAGTGGTTAAGAAACCTTTCAGTTGAATACTAGTTTGCCCTGGTTTTAGTTGTTTGCATATTGTTTTCCAATCTGTGGAATACTAACATATTAAAATGTGCTTAACAATACACACACATTATAATTGTTTCAAGTTTAACTCCTATGTTAACAATTACTGTCTGTCCCATTTGAATGTACATGGGTACCAGGGGAAAATTATATAAACAATAATGTGGGCATGTTTTGATACACATGTTGGAACTTGTCTGAAGATGGACAGTAAGAAAGGCCCTACTCATAATTAAAAGTGAATACTGAACCTCAAGAAAGTAAATTAATTTGTATTTTGTCCATAGTATATGATCTAAGTAAAATTTCTTAAAGGAAGTTTGAAGCATATTTATTGAGACATTGAAAATGATTCTTATTATGCCCAGAGTATAATTAATTTCTTAGAACCCATGAATTGTACTAAAGGTAGCTAATGTTAAAAATTCTCTTTTACTGTAGCTAACAGTAATGTGTGACAGGTTTTTTCATCAGTAATATGCCTTTGAAGTGGTACACTGTGTGGAAATTGTGTGTTTGAATTATGTTTAATACTAAACAGATGTCAACTTGATAACTTGACTAATTTATTTCAAATATAAGGTGAAGCCGTTATAAATGAATGGCTTGAGAACCCTAAACATTCATCTTGCTGATGCATAGAGTTTGTAGTTTTGAACCTGAGGAACACAGTATGTTAGAAGGCAAAATTCCTGGTAACTTGATTCCGTAAACATCTACTAACATTTCTGTCACAGTCATGTCTTGTAAATGGTTTACTAGTAATACTGTCCTAACAGGGACAAACTGTGGCTGTTATGGAATCACTTGCAGTGTTTTATTGTTACTGTTGATTTTAATAGGAATGTGTTAGGTAACACTTAAATTTTTGCGTCGACCCATGTTACTTGCATCTAGAAAACTCTCTCTCTCTCTCTCTCTCTCTCTCTCTCTCTCTCTCTCTCTCTCTCTCTATCTATCTCTTTCTCCCCCCCCCCCCCCCCCCACACACACACACGCACACCCAACACACGAAAATATGAAATGAAAAATTTATGTGAAATTGAAGTAGCTACTTGTCACAGAAACCACATCGATATCTATGTCTCATCTGTTGTGATGAATGAATATTTATGCGAAGACTTGAACTTGGATTTCCTGCTTTTTGTTAACAATCAACATATCATTAGACTCCCCGAAGTTGCACCTTCTGGACTGACAAATGTAATTTGTGTCTGGCCAGATGGCATGCTAGAAAAACTGAAAGATAAAGCAGCTGCGCATGAAAAGCGGAAAGTCCACATTTGAATCTGGTCCCAACGTATATTTTCAACTATCATAACAAAGACATGTAATTCATGTAGCATGAGGTATCAGCAGTTGAAGTAGAGTAAAGATAATATATTGATTAGGTGTCGACAGTCATTTCGAGGTGTGTGTGTGTGTGTGTGTGTGTGTGTGTGTGTGTGTGTGTGTGTGTGTGTGTGTGTGTTACATCAATACATTTTTACCAACTCTGTGTTTTCATAATTTCATGAATAAACTGAAATAAGATAAATCTGAAAAGTAATGATAAGAACAAATTTTCATAAATTGAAAATCAAATGTATGTATTCTCTTGATTAGTCAAAACTTTTGTCAATTTGAATACCTGAAAATACTAATGACTAAAATCAACAAGTCTAGCATCTACCTCATATAATCATAGGATGCGCTTATTAATTTTGTGCAATGTACAATTAAAACTAGAAAGAGATTACCAAGCAGTCTAATCACTTTTTCTGAGGACCACTGCTCGGTTTACTGTAGATTTAAAGTGAATCTCAGCTTGGACCATAATTTTTCATTAGTTTATGGTGTAAAAGTACATGCTGACAACCTTATTTCATATTTGTTTTGAAGATACAGTGCCATATTATACATACAATTTTGAACTAGTGTGTGATTTGTCTTGTTCTTACAATATCTGTTTCATCCAGTGTGGCTCTTTCTGTGTACCCCTTTTATCATATCCAATAATGAGAAACTGCAGCATTCTTGGCTGCTGTAGTGGAATTATTGGAAAGTACTTCTGCAGTTTGCATTCAAGTAATGTGCAAAGTACGGAAAAGTGTGTGTGTGTGTGTGTGTGTGTGTGTGAGAGAGAGAGAGAGAGAGAGAGAGAGAGAGAGAGAGAGAGCGAGCGAGCGAGCGAGCTTGTATTGCGACATTACCATTTTGTCTATGTTACATTAAACAGATGATGAACTTCAATTGGTTGTTCCTGTCATTACATACTTTAATTCTGTGAAAATAATGTAAGTTTTGCGCAATAATGAAATTTTGTGATTTGCTTATGGCACCTGTTTTAAGAAGCGGAAAGTAGCCTTGAGGAGTTGTAAATGGAAATAGAGAGATGATGATCTGCGGGAACATGAATAGGAATGATTTAACTAATTTTGAACATAAGGTGATATCTTCCAAGAAAGAATTAAGACAGCAGGTCCCTGTTGGCTCTTTTCTGTTCTATGGTGTAATAGATTCCCCAAGTTGGGTGATTTCAGGGTGTGGAGGAGGGAGGGGCAGATGAGCCTATATTTCTCTGTAATCGATTTTTGTAACTAATATCTACTATTTGTAGTGCTAGTCTGCTTTGAACGAAATTGAAACAGCCATAGTCTGAAAGGTTGAATGTGCGTATTGTTTATAAGAATTGAAGATACAGAAAAGTACTTGGAAACTGTCTCTCCTTGCAAGGTATTGTGTCAACATGTTATTGTGGCAGTTGTACAGGAGCACTGTTTTGCTTGAGTGCATTAGAGTCAGTGCTGTTTGTCTCCACAGATGCCAAACATTGCAGTAGATGCACATACTCGACATGTGGCATCTAAACTCTTTATAAAGTGTAAACATGGTAAGATACACTTTGTTGACACGAATGATGAAACTGTTAAAAGTACTTGTGAGTAATTTATTACCTGCATCTTCTACTAAAATCTTCTTGCCATCTATTAAAAAAGACTCTTGCAATAGGGGTGGAACCTTTGACAAAAGTTGAGATATAGGTATTGTAGGAAGGACATTTGTGGCGATCTTGACATTTGCCATGATGACAGCTCACTCTCGGTTCTCTCTATCCATAGAACATGTCTATGATGGTCGTTTGTGACTTGACTGTGTAACGATGCCTTTTCAAACAAAGAAAAATCCAGCATAGACTGTAACAATACTATGAAAAGGAAAGTTGCTACTCACCAGATAGTGGAGATGCTGAGTCGCAGATAAGCACAACAAAAAGACTGTCACAAATAAAGCTTTCGGTCAGTAAGGTCTCCATCAAAAATAGACGACAGACACACACTCATACACACAACTGCAGTCTCAGGCAACTTGAACCACACCACAAAAGTGTGGTTTCAGTTACCCGAAACTGCAGTCGTGCATGTGTGCGTGTGCGAGATCTATTTTTGATGAAGGCTTCACTGGCTGAAAGCTTTATTTGTGACAGTTTTTTTGTTGTGCCTATCTGTTGGTCAGCATCTCCGCTATATGTTGAGTAGCAGCTTCCCTTCTCATAATATTGTAACAATGCAATTTATTAACTCCAAGGAATGTACACACACAAGCAAAAGGAGTCAAAGAACTGACTTAAGGTCATACAGATACTTGATCCCTTCTGGTGTTGTGCGAGTCGTCATCAAACCCCTTAATGTACAAGAATTAGGCTGTTTCACTCACTTCAAAATAAGAAAACAATGAAAAATGCACAAGCCAAAATGAAGTGGAGTAAAATGCTCCCTGCCTATAACTGCCACTTTAAAGTTTCTGTGGTGTTTTCAGCCAGTAATGTGTCACTGGATGAGGTGACGCAATGGTTAACACATTGGACTCGCATATGGGAGGATGCTAATTCAAACCCGCATCTGGCCATCCTGATTTAGTTTTTTTCATGAGTTCCCGAAATCATTTCAGGTAAATGCTGGGACGGTTCCTGTAGAAGGGCACGGGCAATTTTCTTCCCACCCTTCCCTAATCTGATGGCTTCCCCATCCTTCCCCTCATCCGATGGGACCAATGACCTTGTTTGATTCTCTTCCCGCGAACCCACTGGAAAAATCTCATTTTTGTCTCAGTAGATGAAATGGTTTTTTTACTGACGGGTCATGCATTGTCGCTGGCTGAGTGCAGCTGAGTACATGCTCCGCTTCCCTACTCCCACCATTACTACTGTTTCCCCCCTTCCCACCACTCTCCTCAGCTTGCAGTCAGTGCTGACACCACTTCTTGCCACTGCCGAAGAGAGGCAGGGAGGCATGAGAAGTGGTTTGTTAGGATCTGATTTTCAGAGACTGTAGCCTAGCCGCAGCAGCCAGAGACGGTGATCATGTGTGTATGAGTTGGGTCTGACTGATTGTGCGAATGTGTATGTGCTCTCATGTTCTGACAAAACCAGTTGGTGAAAATTTAGTTGTGAGAGTGTAATTCCCTCTTCTATGTGCCTGTCTGCAGCTCAGCAATCGTCTTTACAGTGAGTTGTTACCTATCCTCATTATTATTGGTTCTCAGAATATTTGAACACGTTATCTGTTGCATGGATTGATGACCGTGGTCTCATTTCATCAACATGTCTGTGGCACATGAATAGCTGGCCACACGAGTGGATTTCCTTGACGGGCCAAAACCACAGGCCGTTTCTGTGGGTATCTGTAATGGATTGTGCCTGCCGATCAGAAGCCATTTGGTTCCCACTAATGTGCAGGCCCTGCCTGTCAGATCTAGTCTCATCAATCTGCCCGCAGGCCGGGTCTGTTTATGTGTGGCGTAATGCAGCAGATTTTCATGGTTTATCCATGGACCCAGGACTGCGGCACCCCTCAGCAGGCCAGAGGCAGTGGGTTTCAGGAATTGCAACTGCCTCACCGCAAGTACACGGACAGTGTGGCGTTTTATAGACATTTTATTTGTTCTAGTATACTTTGGCACTTAAAAAGTAGTTTATATGTTCAAAGGTTTGCACAATAAGAAGAAGAAGAAAATTGTCAGCCGCTGGCGGTTTGTAGTGGTTTATACGCTGGGTACTCATATTTCCTGAAATAAACATCATAAAAGACCTGCAGATAATAGATGTAATACAGCGGCTAAACACCGACAATAACGAACATAATAGAACCAACATCTTATTAGCAGTCACTTACAGTGTTGGTTTACACTGTTCTTCCCCGCCTTATACACTTCTTTCAATGCGCCTACTTTTATCTGAGGCTATTTCTGAAAACAGTGAAGGTATTTCAAATCTGTCTTGCAACTCCAAGGAAATGTGTATTTTTATCACCAGATGTGTTTGGTTTTATTGAAATAAAATATCATCAATGGTCATAATGAAACAGATGTACCATTTGGCTTGCTTTCTCCATATAAAAACAGTTTGTCACAAAAGATGTTGATGTTAATACTGAAGATTTTTGCTCACATTAGGAAACACCATCTGTTTGCAAGCTTTTTATAGGTATTAGCACTATTGCTTCTTGTACTGTAGCTCCAAAGACAGATGATCAATGTCTTAACTTACTCTTGAGATTTCAAAATCTGTCAGGGGGAAACTTGTGGCAACCTTGGTCAGGTTTTACATCTGCAGTGGCTGTTAAAGCAATCTGGCAGTAGTGCTCCCCAGTGCCATGTGCATGTACCATGTATTTGGTGAACAAGTGTTGTGTTAGTAGTGCTTTAATTTCATAATTAGTTACTCTAAACACCTGTATACATTTAAATGTTCATTGTATTTTAAATGTATCTACAGGATACGTTTTTTGCATTGTAGTTTCTTTCACTCTTCATTATCTGATCTTTGGTGTTTTTTTAGAGCAAAACATATGTTCTGTACTTTTATCTCATTTCGTTGTTACACATTTTCCTTTTAATTCTCACTGCTAACAGCCCTTCCAATGTTATTGTGTTAGTCTACCTGTTTTAACCAATTCCTGGTAATATATCTCTCATCAAATTCATAACATTAACATGTTAAGTATATGATCCTCACTGTTGCTAGCTTCTTGTGTATAAAAATCTCTAATTGAAATTATTAATGCTAAACCCCAGTAGTTACACTGTCTGAAACATTGCCCAATTAATGCGACTGAGAAGTGAAGGCAGTTGTATAGGATTTATGATCCGTCTAATATTAATGCACACAAAATAAGAACTTACTCTACAATTTATTTGCAGTTCTGTGCGTGTTACAATAGTTGTCACAGTCTATAAAGCTAATTAATTTAACACCTACTACACTATTGCATTATAATACTCCCCATCACTTCTGATTGTATGCTGCCTATTCACTCAGTACTGCATGTATTGTCAAAGATGATATGAACATAAATTATGCTCATTTGCATTTACACACTTCCCTCATCTGATTTGGTACATCATATAGAGAGTGTGTCAGATCAGTTTACTACATATGAACCTTCCCCAGTCTTTGATCATAGAAATTGATTTGATCTGCATTGCTTCCCCTCCATCTGAGTTACAGAGTGTGTTCTTCAGTGAGGCATTTTGTAAACCTGTTTGTCTTCCAACAATGAAAGTCTTGCAGTTTTGGTTACAGTATAACTCTCTCTCTCTCTCTCTCTCTCTCTCTCTCTCTCTCTCTCTCTCTCTCTCTGTGTGTGTGTGTGTGTGTGTGTGTGTGTGTGTGTGTGTGTGTGTGTGTGTGTGTGTGTTTGGGGGGGGGGGGGGGGCACGCACGCGCGCCACAGATGAAGGTTTACGCTGCCGGTCCTATCATTTTTGACAGCTGTTGTCATTTCGGACAACTGTTCAACGTCTGCCATTTGTGAGGGTTTTATTATTGTTATTATTATTATTATTATTATTATTATTAGAAGAACAGAACCTGAAAGTAAAGTGAACATTGGTTTATAAATTTTGAAATGGTATACCTTTCCCTTGCAAACTGTGCTCAAATATGTTAGGGTTTGTGGTTTTTTAACATCACAATATCTGTGCAATTTAAGCCTCTGTCTTTTGGGAAAAATTGATAGTTTATATGAATCTCAGATATAGTTGAAAGTTAATAACAGTATTAAAACCTTTCACTATTGTGATAATTTATTACTGAAAAATAATTGTTTTAGATGAAATAATTTATTAAATGTAGAGTTTATGCTAATATTGCTTTCATATCAGCAACCAAGGACTTTGTGCCAGATAGTGAAATACACTTCGATGTCTGAATTTTGTTAGATGTGCTCGACACACTTAATCATCCAAAAGTGTCATACTAATAAATCTAGTCTTCATTTCCATTGCTTACATTAATCACAGTGTTTAAAATTTGAAATCTGAAGTGTACTTGATATTGGGAAGAAAGACTTGAAGAGAGTGTGGATCTAAATTTAGCTCAGCAGCTTTAAGGTTTGATACTTCAAATAGGGTGGTGCTCCTAAAAAAACTTACTCAGAATCTTCACTTAGGTCATTGCATGAGTCATTATCAGTTGTATTGTTTATCACAGGTGTCCTCTGTATTGGAAATCACAAAATCTTGAAAAACGTAAAGGGGGATGAAAAAGTTTCCATTTGATGGCCGTATAATCCAGAATCGGTATGCTGATAATGCACAAATCATTGTGAACATTGAGACAATCATCCCACTGATGGCACAAGATTGAAGATACCTGATTGGTAAAACTTTGTGTCCTGCTGCATCAAGAAGTTGATAACTGCCTGTTGCACATCCTCCTCGACAGGAAGTGTCAACTGTTCAAGGCCCCTGTTAAGGGACTGATGGCATTATGATTGCGTGGGGAGAGATCAGGCCTATAGGACGAGCACTCGAGAGTCTCCCATTTCAGTTGATACAACTTCTACATTAATGACATTTGAGATATGTGGATGTGTGTTATCATCAAGCAGCAGCACCAGTTGTCACAGTTGGTTTTTACACATTCTTCATTCTGTGGTGGATGTCTGCTGGTATTTGTCATTCACCAGCCAATAAAACAACTGGATGCATTTGGTAATAACATTAGTTCAAGTTTCCGCATTTAGTACACGCGGGTCAGAAAGACGTGAATGCCATACTAATCCTTTGGCTGCATGTTGGTGCTTATATATCCACAATGGTGTTGTATTATGTTATACATACGTTGCAGCAAAGCTATCGTATGGAAACTTTTTGATTGCTCTCTTATAAAAAGTCATTATTATTATTATTATTATTATTATTGTGACCTATGGAATCTATTATACAAAATATTTCACTGAAGTAATGCTACTATCGAAAACCGTCAGGCATCAAGTTTCAGGTATGGTTAGTGTAAGTCATTGTACCGTATTTACCGGTGATAGTTGTGTGTAAAATATAAAACTAATTTGAATAGTTGCTGTGATTGAGTTTTAAGCATAGTATCCTTCAACTTATAAACAAATATTTTTGAAAAAGCAAGATTTAGTTGTGAATTCATAGGAAGACTTTGTGATTTTTTTTTTTCCTGCAGATTAAAAGTAATCATTTTGAAGGCAGTAGATTTCTTTATTTTAGGTGACAGATGTTTACATGTGTTGAATGTTGCTTACTTTGTGTGCTAGAGTTCTGGAGTTTGCTTGTATTTGACTGAAGAGAGAAAGTGTACAGAAAAGTTGTATGTGTATTGGAGCAGACATGATTCATTACAAATTCATATATCAGTTGTGTGAATGTTTATTGTGGATTTGCCTTAAAATAAATTCATAAGTTGGATTGTATTAATATTAGCTTCCTATGTGAATTGATGGCAATGTTTAACAAGTTAGAGTAGTAATAGGTACTTATCAGCAGTTGTGGAGTATGTGATGTGTTGTGTTTTTTGTAATATAAGATTTTTTTTACTTTATACTTTAGTATGTAGTGACACATTTTGACAGTAGAATGATGTAATTCTGAGGCTAATTTGCAACTATGACAATTTGATTTTTTGTTAACCCTCGAGTGGGTGCAAAGTGTACTTTGTACATTTGGTGAATAGCTGCCTTCATGTTGCTAAATTAAATGTCTGAGCAAAATCATAAAATAATCTTAGTTTAACTAAACAGTGATTAAATAAACCATTATATAAACTAAATCACTGCTTGATTAAAAAATAATAAAATAAATTTTAATTACATCACTCTGCTGCCACATACAAGTGTTTATTACCTCATAGTAATGACCCAATCAGCATAAAAAGTGCAGTTGCATCATATTCATGCAAACGTTTTATTTGATTACTAATTGTCTCTTAGATAACTGGCTCATTGTGGGATTGTACTGCTAGCTCAGAATCTGGGTCATTTTCTTGTACGGATCATGCATTTTTTCCTCATTTAGCTCACTGTTTATTTTGTATTACTTCTGCTCACTTGGATGTGTGAAAATGCAACTAATCATTGTGTTAACTGAAGCAATAATGAAGGAGTAGCAATAGTCTCAAAACATAGAGCAATGGAATGGTACAACACAATGTTACTTGCGATGAGCATATTTTGTACAGAGATGCACCAACTTGAGGGTTAATGACGTAGAAAATGATATGTGGCAGAGATGACGAGGGAGGGATCTAAAAAAAAAAATTAGAAACCCAAATGAAGAAGACATGGTCAAGGAAAGGGGAAATTAACGTAAACATTGGCATCCAGTGATGCAATTTCAAATTCTTTAATAGGCAGTGATGTGTCATTGATAAGAAGATGGTCAGCGGTTAGAAATGATGGTCAGTAAACATACAAACGAACAAGAGTGGTGACCTACAAGACGTAATAAAATGCTTTTGTGGCTATTTGTTTATACTTTATAAAGTTTTGTATAGGATCAAAAATAATACAGCAGGTGCATTACTGTGATATTGGAAAGGGGTATTTAAATATGCAACTGAAGTTTCATAAGATCAGCATTATGATGTAATACAATAAAAATAAGGCACTTGGACTTTGGGGGTATCAAGAGCCTGACCAAAATGCAAAAGAACTTGTGCTGCGAAGCTCACCACAGAGTCTACTAAGAAAACAAAATGCTGCAGAAAATAACACAATATTTTCTCCTAGTGATTATTGTCAAATTTTTCCAAGCAACAGTGGGACTCTACTGTCATGATGAATGTGTAATTGATATTTTAGGCTATAGACCTTTCTGAAATTTTAAGATAGAAGTTTATATTCCACTGTTAGTAATAGTCCCCAAGATCTGACTAAAAGATCTGTCAACTCCCTTGTTATAATTTTTTTATATAAATAGCTGTGTGAATGTTGTTGAGACCACTCGGAGGTGCAAAAGGACAAATTAATTGTTAATATATCTTTCTGAGAATGATGTCCTTTGTGTGTCATACTTTTGTAACATTATTTTGAAGTGTAAAATAACCTACAGTAACATTGTATTCTAGTGTTGTGTTAATCTCAGTAGATACTTTCTTTGGGCTGTCAACTCTGATGTATTTTTGTTATAAAATGTTCTTATTAAGCAGCACAAATAATCCAGTTACAAACAATATGACCAGTTGAATGAACAGATAGGATTTTATTTTTCTATGTTGGTGATGTCATATTCAGGAAATACTTCATTCAGAGCTTTCATAATGCCCTTTATGTATACACAATAGTGTCATTTTGTCAAAGATGGCAGAAGCTGTAAAATTGGTGTGTGACTATCTGCATCCAGTGATTGCAGCACTGTGTTTGTTGACCAACTTATAAGAACATTTACCACACATTCAAAATATCCTAAGTAGCAGATGCTTTAATCAGGTTTTTTGGATTACAAGCAAACATTTGGATGAAAACATTCCACTCATTGCCATTGGAACAAGATCTGCTCAGTCACGTCATGCAAAATGAGAAGCTGCTTTAATAAGTATGCAGCGAAAGTTATACACAGTTGGATCATCCCCAAGACAGTCATTTATTTATTTATCCTTAGACAATTGTTCTCTCTGTCACCAGAATTAGTGTCCACCTTTTCTTGTGTGACCCTGGTGAAAGATACCTGCTTCATAGAGTCATTAATGATCATTATCTAACAAGACAACTAGTGAGAAAGATAGAAAGTTTAATCGGATGAAGTTTGAAAGTTGATTTGAGCTACAGATCTCACTCCTTTGTGCTCTGATGCAGTGGAAGCTCAAGCTTTGTTTTTGATTTAATGGTGATGTTATAAAATTGCTCACCTACAGCAGAAGTCATCTGACTGACATATTCCTTGTATTGGCCAACATGAACGTAGAAATTAGTTCTGTGTAAGACCTGTTCTGTATTATAAATAGAAGAGGTAGAATAGCATGTGTGACCACCTATATGTTTATATTGTAATCTCCAGGGTTATACAAATATCTTAATAACTCCCTGCTATTGATGTAAAATCAAATCATATCTTTCTACTGAAGCCTTGACGTTCTGCATTGCTCGGGAAACAGTTACAGGAGTACGAGGTTCTTTGTACTGGTTTACTATGTTCCTACCTCCGCTCCCCCCCTTTTAAGTTCTGTAAGAAAAGTAATTTGGTTCATGAATTATTGGTTTCTTCTCAAGCTTTTACTGCCCAACCTGTGTGCTATTTTCATTGGTTGGCAAGTAGGGTACGATCTATTGCACACAATGTAGACAGTTGTATTTACATTTTATATACGTCTTTTTTATGTATGTTATCATTGAAGGTACCTTTATTTTTGTTATTTTATTCTGCCGTGTGTGTGTGTGTGTGTGTGTGTGTGTGTGTGTGTGGAGAGAGAGAGAGAGAGAGATCATAAACATGTTAAGAATATTTGTGTAGTATTAGAGTGTGGTTTCTAGAACAGTTCAGTTTTTTATGTAAATGTCTAAGATATATGGCCTTGAAACCGTGTACCCACTGTACCGAAAATAGTGTCTCAGGAATGTCATTTGCCTCTGAAGAAAATGTAGTACAAATTGTGTATTTGTGTTTGTCGATTTTGTTGAGAGTACTCTGTTCATTGTATGATTGTGGTTGTATTAATCACCCCCATGTACAGGTAGCATATTAATATGTCCTTATTGATTGTCATATTTCTAATGAAAATATACTCTTAATCATAAGCTTATTTTTTGTGATGTGTCCTTCATTCATTCTTAAACTTGATGAAGCTCTGTAGTTTCCTAGAGGCTTATGTTAGAGGACAGGTTTCATCTTTATCATAGTTCATAATGGAAAATGAATAGCATGTGTTGGTAAAATGTTCCACCTGCAATGATGTGAGAGAGTGGAAATGTTTTTGTCTTTGTGATGCTACCTATGCACTGCAAGCAGAAATTGAAAATTTATTTTTCATCTAGAGATTATTTTTCTTCGGTGTGTAACATACATACTTTTTCAGTATTTATTTATCAGGTATTATATCCAGTTATATAACAGAAATACAGTATCCGTCCTGTGTAAGGCAAAGCCTTACATCAGTTACTGTCAGTAGCAGTGCAAGGTTTGGGTACACAATTTGTCAGATGATGATCATTACATGTTCAAAATCAGTGCAGTATTCTCATATTTCTTATGCAATTGCTGTTTTTGTATTTGTATTGTAAAGCATAATAATAATTCTCATTCAGAATTTTTTTTACTGTTGTAGAATAAATGTAACAAATATAATTATGTAGTATAGATGACTTTCCAAAATTTTCCATCAAAGCTAAGTTAGTATTCTGCCTTATTTGGTTCATCTCAGGAAAAAAAAGGTACTGAAGGTAAACACAAAGGATTGTCCAAATACACATTGGAGAGGAATATTTGTCCTTTCTGCTTGGCAACATTAACATGCACCATAGTAGTGACGTGCACAAAAAAGTTGGGTGACGGGTCGATGAACTTTATCAAGGAGCACTGTACCACGTGACACACATTGTTGTTCTGCCAAGTCTGTAGCTTGTGCTTCAGAGTGTGCATAAGACACTTAGTGTGATTTTCATGACAGTCTTCATGTATGGTAAGGGCATTCGGCCATTGTAGTGTTAAATATGGGGGGGGGGGGGGGGGGGGGTATAAACCAGACAAGAAGTATTACATTAAGCTTTAAGAAGTGACAGAGATAGTTTTCTTAGCATATAAATTGTTCTAGGGAGAGTCATAAGCAGAAACCTGGTGTGGCACTTACCCCGGCATTGCCAATTATCAGGAGGAGAGGCAGTGGCTTGAACATGTGGTGTGGAATAGGACAAAGAGCACACTAGCCCTGCTGTCTCGAAGTATACTCCATCCTTCACTGTGCAGAATTCTTCATACATAAGCCTTCTTAGTTCCACACCATTGGAATACATGATGTGTATTTCTCTTTACAGACCACACTAATTCTACATTAAACATTTGCCCCATGTGTGAAAAGCCTATTGAATATATAGCAATATTATTTCTGTTGTCTGTAATGGATTAAGTATTATACCGAACCTGAAATATGTTGTTTAAGTTGCATAATTTTTAAAAAAAAAGGGCTGTGTTAGATATAAAGGATCAGGAATCGACACCTTATTTTATTAATTTGTAATTGAGGAGAAACTAACATGAAATTTCATTTTCTGTTAGGTTCCATGGTTGAGGATGCCTACAGTTTAGAAGCATCCACAATTTCACTATTTTGTCTCGAATAGTTGTGGAGAAAAAAGGGCAATTCTAATAAAAGATGTTGGTCCTGGGAAATGGCCATTAAAATAAAGAGGTGCCTTTGAAAGCTTACAGATGATTAAAAACTGTCTGCAGCATACAGTTTGTGTTTTGCATCTAGTGTATCTTTTGGCTTTCTTTAACATAATCTTATCACCTGTCTTGCATATTTCGCCATGTCTGTCAGAAACATTTCACCATTATGCAATCTGCAGTTTATCAGAATGACAAAGACCCAAGACTATGTTCTCATCAGAAATGATCCCTAATTTTTATTGCTTCTAATACTTACATATTTCCACAGTTACAGGCGAGATTATCATCTTGAGCACCTGTTTAAATGTCTACATACCTACAAGAACAGTTTTTGGTGGATTCCAAGTCATTGGATTTTTTGTCTGCCCATGGAAAAACAATCTTTCGGCAGGTTGGGATGGGATGATCTCTTCATGTAGGCTTTATTGCACCATTTACAGCTGTAGGAAAACTATATGTATGTGACTAGGACTCTTCTCACTTTTGTTGTGTTAAACTTTCATCTTGATGTATCACCAGCTTCAGAGAGACCCATGTAATGGCCTTTCATCTGTGGAAGAATTGTGGAGAATTATTCCCCACATATCTTCCTTTATAGCCACAATTGCCCTTATTTCTCAAAATTTGCCTGTCCATGATATCTTTAAAGGGTTTCTGTCTGATTCTTAGTGAAATGATCAGCTTCAGCAAGAACTGAGTATTGAAGGAATCTACAAAAACAGTAAATACAAACATACTCATTGATTTTTTGCAACCATGAAGACAACTGCCCATTCCAATGGCATTGTTACAGTTTAGCTGCAACATTTATGGATCGAAACAAGACAGCCCTATATTAAAGAGTGGATTGGAAAGCAAAGATCAAATGCTGATATAAAAAGTGAGTATGAAAGACAAGCACATGACTTTAGTGTCTAAAGTGCTAAACTAATTTTCAGGAAAAATCTTTGGAGCATATAGGAACAAGATCACAAAGAGTCAAAATCTCTTAAACAATCTTTGAACTAGCATTGCATATTATTTCCCTTAAGTATGGCTTTATTCTTGTTCTTTTATTTTGTGCTGCAAAAATATGCCCATAAATTGTAATGAGGCTTGTTCTTCGATATTCAAGTGAGATGGCTGACTTGCATTTGGGAAGAATAGATTCAAATCACCTGCAGATCACTAGATTTTCGGTTTTCTAAAATCTTTTGAAGATTTATGTTGATACAGTTCCTTTGAAGAGAACACTGTAAATTTCCTTTTCCATTCTTCTCCTTTCAGAGCATTTACTGTGCCTGTGATGGCCACATTCTTGAGAACCTGCTTCCGTTTTTATGTACATATTAATAAGCAAGACAGCTCTCATAAAGTTTTGTCAGGTCTAAAACAAGTGGTGCACTCAGAATGAAAAATAAACAGTACTCTTCAATTTAATCGTCCTTTTTGTTAATTTTTACCAAACACAAATGAGGAAATCAAAAGAATTGCATTCATTTAACACGCAAGTGATACTGCTTTTTGGTATATATAATTCATTAACTACATATACTCCTGAGATTCATTAACATTCAAGGCCAATAATCATCTATCGGGTTTTCAGTGTAGAACCAACACTTTGTCTGGTGAAATACAGATAGTTACATTTTTTTCCTGTCAAGTGAGGCAGTAGCTGTGCATCAGTAAGACACGGACTTGTAGAGACTTAATTATGGAAACATGTATATGAATAAATTGTGTGTTAACAATTATGAGTAGGTTGCATTGCTACTCACATTAAAGATGACACATTGAATTGTAGACAAGCACAACAAAAAGATTGTTGCTGTTTGAGTTTTCAACCAAAGCCTCGTTCAGGAAAGAAAGGCAAAAACACACACACACACACACACAAACAAGCAGGCGTGACTCACGCAGACAACTGCGATTTATGGCAGATCTGGTTAGACTATTGAACAGTCTTTACACAGAGGCTATTGGTAGCAGTCATGTGCTTGAGGTGTGCCAGCTGAGAGTTAATTTGAATTGGATTTTTATTGGTCTGCTTTTATCATTCAGCACAAATTAGGCAGGCTAAAATAAGCATGCAGTTACATTTAGTATCAGCAAAAAGGGCATGAAACTGTATATATAAATCAGATTTCATCAGTAATACTTTAAGAACAGGTCAAAATAAGGATACAGCAATATGTAGCACCAATAAAACAATAGGAGAATTATGTGCTCACTCTTACAATCTAAGTTTATCAGTAATTGTTTCAGTAATATTTATTTTTACATGTGCAGAAATTATTTTAAGAATAGAATCAGTGCTTTATCAGAAATGACTTCAGTTTTGTTTTAAAAATTGGATGTGTAGAATTTTTATTTCCTTTAGTATCTTATTGTGTAGTATGACAATGTTAATTATGCTTCTTTAATAGGAGATGATTAGGAATATTTTTGATGCATACACAATTTCCCGTGGCACAGTAGTTGTGTACATTCTTGTTCTGCAGCAATTTTCATGTCTTCAAGAGGCGAATAAGATAGTTCCATAAAAGAATAAACATGGAACATTCAGAGCAATACTATATGTTCCCATCTCTTCTATACATAGTAGCTATAACCCATGCTCAGTAAACTGCCTGTGAATTAGCAGCTTGTGTATTGATGAGTATTTGGTCAGTGATGGAATTTGTACACTCTATTGATATTGTTGGATAATGTTTCTGGGGTTTACAGTGAATCAGTTGGTCATGTGTATAAAAGCAACTCCCTCATTCGTGTCTTCTGAAAAATCGATGTTGAAATCATCACAAAGCACTAGCTTCATATTTAATGCACTATCCTGTGCAGTAAAACTTCAGCATATTGCCATCTATAGACAGATATCAAAACACTTGCTACAGAAAGCATAGAAATTGAAGGTTGTGAATGTTGTAAGTGATATTGTTGCGACACGAGAGAACTTTTATTTATGGACCAAAGATAAAGCAACATAAAGTAAGATCCGTTTGTATAATGTTACTTCAAATGCAACATATAAATGCTGTTTTCTGCAGTAAAACTAATCCTCTCTATACACTGCAGTGACAAAAGTCATGGCATTTTGTGTACAGTTAAGTTCCATAAACATTCATTGCGATTCATGATGGGTGATCTGGGTGGCAAAATATTTGCTCGAATTGTCCAGAATGTTCCTCAAACCAGTTGTGGCCCTGTGATGTGGCGCATTGTCATTCATAAAATATCCATCGTTATTTGGAAACATAAAGTCCTTGAAAGGCTGCAAATTTGGTCTCAAAGCAGCCAAACATAACCATTTCCAGTCAATGATCAGTTCAGTTGTACCAGAGGATTCAGGCCATTCAATGTAAAAACAGCCCACACTATTATGGAGCCACCAGAAGATGGCACAGTGTCTTGTTGACAGTTTGGATCCACGACTTGATGAGATATATGCCACACTCAAAGCCAACCATCATCTCATACCAACTGCAGTTGAGACTTATCTGACTAGCCCATGGTTTTCCAGTTGTCTCGGGTCGAACCAATACGGTCACGAGCCCAGGAGAGGCACTGCAGACGGTGTCAAGCTGTTAGCAAAGGCACGGGCTTCGGTCATCTGTTGCCATAGCTCATTAATGCCAAATTTCACCACACTGTTGTAACAGATTTGTTAGTTTGTTTATTTATTTATTTGTTCTGTGGGACCAAATGAAGGAGAAGTCTCCATGGTCATGGAACGAATCAATACATGACATTGTAACACGATAGTAGAAACAGATAAAATGAAATATAAGTAACATATTCAGGCGACAATTCGTAAGTTTAAATAAAGAAAATCAACAATGTAACACTTGAATTTGCTTAATTTTTCAGCCCTTCCAGGAGCTCCTCGACAGAATAGTAGTAGTGAGCCATGAGGAAACTCTTCAGTTTAGACTTAAAAGTGTTTGGGCTACTGCTGAGATTTTTGAATTCTTGTGGTAGGTTATTGAAAATGGATGCAGCAGAATACTGCACTCCATTCTGCACAAGAGTCAAGGAAGTGCATTCCACATGCAGATTTGATTTCTGCGTAGTATTAACTGAGTGAAAGCTGCTAACTCTTGGGAATAAGCTAATATTGCTAACAACAAATGACATTAAAGAAAATATATACTGTGAGGGCAATGTCAGAATTCCCAAACTATTGAATAGGGGTCGACAAGAGGTTCTCGAACTTCACCACACGCAGCTCGAACAGCCCGTTTTTGAGCCAAAAATACTCTTTTTGAATCAGAGGAATTACCCCAAAAAATAATACCATATGACATAAGCGTATGAAAATATGCGAAGTAGACTACTTTTCGTGTTTTAACTGTCACTTATTTCAGATACTGTTCTAATGGTAAATAAAGCAGCATTTAGTTTCTGAACAAGATCCTGAACATTGGCTTTCCACAACAGCTTACTATCTATCTGAATGCCTAGGAACTTGAACTGTTCCGTCTTGCTTATAATATGCCCATTCTGTCTGATCAAAATATCGGTTCTTGTTGAAATGTGAGTTGGAAACTGTAAAAACTGAGTCGTACTGTGATTTAGCATCAAATTATTTTCCACAAGCCATGAACTTATTTCATGAACTACATTATTTGATACTGTTTCAATGTTACACACAAGATTCTTCACTACCAAGCTGGTGTCATCAACAAAAAGAAATATTTTTGAATCACCTGTAATACTAGAAGGCATATCATTTATATAAATAAGAAACAGTAGTGGCTCCAGCATCGACCCTTGTGGAACACCCCACTTAACAGTGCCCCATTGGGACTGAACATCACTACCACTCTCAATATTGCTGAGAATTACCTTCTGCTTTCTGTTCTTAAAGTAAGAGGCGAACCAATTGTAAGCTACTCCCCTTACTCCATAATGGTCCAACTTCTGCAGTAATATTTTGTGGTCAACACAGTCAAAAGCCTTCGTTCAATCAAAGAAAACACCTAGCGTTCGCAGCCTTTTGTTTAATCCGTCCAAACCCTCACAGAGAAAAAAGAATATAGCATTTTCAGTTGTTAAACCATTTCTAAAACCAAACTGTACATTTGACAGCATATTATGTGAATTTAAATGCTCCAGTAACCTTGTATATACAACCCTCTCGATAACTTTAGTAAACACCGATGGCATAGAAATAGGTCTATAATTGTCAACATTATCCCTGTCTCCCTTTTTATAAAGTGGCTTCACTACCAAGTACTTCAATTGGTTAGGAAACCGACCACTCCTAAAGGAAAAGTTACAGATATGGCTAAGCACTGGGATAACATACATAGAACAATACTTCAGTATTCTGCTAGATACCCTGTCATATCCATGAGATTTCTTGGTCTTTAGTGATTTAATTATTAACTCAATCTCCCTTTTGTCAGTATCATGGAGGAGCATTTCAGGTAACAGTCTCGGAACACTTTTTTTCTACGAGCGCTATATGATTCCCTGTTGGGACTAGGTTTTTATTTAGTTCACCTGCTATATTCAGAAGTCCAAATTGATTTCTGCAGCTATTTCACACAGTGTTGCTTGAGTGTAGCACTTTCAAACACCTCTGCCCTCAGTTGTTAAGCAAAGGCTGTCAGCCACTGTGTTCGTGGTGAGAGGTAATCCCTGGAATATGGTGTTATCAGCATACTCTTGACACTGTACACTGTGGATGTCGGAATATTGAATTATGTTACAGTTTTCAAAATGGCTTGTTGCATGCATTTAGCTCCAGTTACCATTCCGTGTTCAATGTCCATTAATTCCCATCGTGCAGCCATGATCACATCAGAAACCGTTTCCCCGTGACTTTAGCCTCCTCATTGTATACATACAGGATGTTTCACATCAAATGCCCATGAAGTGAGAAATTATGTCGTGGGGAACAACTTTTATTAGAGACTGAACATTGGCTGACTTCCCGGCAAAGCTAGGTATCTCTTTACTGAATTTGCCAGCCCTGGTATGCTGAGATTTCACCGAACTACAAGGATCTAATAATGAGGTGTGCTGCATCTGCGTACTACTTTCCAGTAATTTGAGAATCATTTTCAACAAGAAAATATTAAGACCAGTGTCTCTTAGTAGAGAAAGATATTTTAGAAGCAGATCAGGAACTGTAATTTTGATCGGCCTAACCTGTTTCTTGGGGAGCAGATACTGGATGCTAGGCCACACACATTGCAGACACACACTGCAGAATATCTATGCCCTGCCACCTCAGGTGCATGAATAATAATACAAGCTTTTTTAATGTCTACACACATTTTGTCTGCAACAAAATTTGTTCCCCCTGATCATGATGTAATTCGTTACCCCTAGATTGTGTGTGTGTGTGTGTGTGTGTGTGTGTGTGTGTGTGTGTGTGTTTTTAACAAGTACACAAAAGTATCTACAATAAACTGGAAATGTCAAATTTGACAACCACTCTAGAGCACTGTGAGTTACTAGATGTAGCATCTTCAGATCATCATCAATGCTTGAAATGGGCACTCATTAACAACATGTTACATTGTTTGCTCTGCAGTGAGCAGATGTATGGAAATCCCACTTTTTCAAGGTGTAATTATACCTATGTTTACCTGATCCAATGCAGTTCAGTTTCAAACCAGGTTTGACGAGACAGTTTGGATCCAACGATCTTAGTGGAGTCTTGAACCAGGTGAGCACTGGTGGGTGGAGGTCCATTTTAGTTTGTCACCACATAAAGGTCACATCAAAAGAACTGATACTTTCCTGAATCAATCCAGGGTGGTTTGCATCATTTCAGACAAGTTGTTGGTGGATCTCGTGGAGCATCATACAAGGGAGAGTTGTTCTTGAGCAAGTTCATTAGCTGCATTTGCTTAGCTATTGTGGAGCAATATTAGATAGACCAAGTAGCCACTGAATGTAAAGTATCGTCAATAACTCTAGTGGCATCATTACCTATAGATGAATTTTAACATCTGTGGATACTGTTTTCCCACACAGGGACACAATATCCACCAGCAGAATGTAGAATATTGGTGTCTGCATTCCAGTTGCTTCTAGCAATCATGTGAAGTAGGTTGACCCTTGACCCATGTTTCTTCAAAAACTTTGATGCACTGTTGTTTGAATGTCAAGGACCAAACTAGAATTGTTCCTAAATGTATTGTAATTATGGAGTACTTCAATTCCATTAAAAGTCACACATTGCTTCCTATGGACTTCTTTATTATTTAGGAGGAATGCAGTAACATCAACTTTATTCGGTTACACTAAAGCGTGCATTAGTGGAAGTAATTGCTCAGTTTCCTCAGATCATTTGTTAGTGTATTCTCACAGTGCGTAATATCATTGCTTGGGAGACTAATACTAAGTCGTCTGCATACTGGAATTTTGTGGAGTTCATGTCGGATGTGTCATGGATATAGGTTAAAATATAATAGGGACTGGGAGTGCTTCCTAAGATAGATCATTCTTTAGAATACTCCATGTGCTAGCTTGCCCATTTACTAGCACTTCAAAGCACTTGTCGCAGAGCATGGTGATCACTAGAAATGCAGGATTTTGACACGGGCTGATTTCAGTAAAGTTCGACATCAGTCTTTCCCTCCACACAGTGTCAATAAGTAGCTGCAAGCTTTTATTGAGAATGGATATTATTTTTAGTTCAGGCACTTGTATCATGATCATAATGTTTTCTCTGTCAAGTAAATGCTTTATGTTGTTTTGCTACTGACACCCTTGAGTGATGGATGTAGCATGAAACCTGCTTTGTGCTCTAGCTTTATTACTACCATTATTTCTTTCAACAATCACAACTTTTTTTCAAGAAACTGAGAAATTGTAGTTTCTAGTTGTTCAAAGGAAAATATCTTACGGAAATATCTAATCTCGTGCTAATTCTTTTGTAAGAATTTTACATTACTATATTTCTCAATTTGCTCTTATTACTAGCCTTTTCTGAGATAAAATGACATTAGGTAATCCTAAATGTTTGTAAATGACTTACTTTGTACATCGAGCAGCCTTCATTGTAGGTTCAAGAATGGCATGGTCTTGAATCTTCAACATACTTCAGAGTAAGAATGCTGGGATCTGATTCCTAATAACTAGGTGCTTCATTGTTAGTGCTTGGCCAGAACTTTGCACTCCAGGTGCCAACTCTGAGAGAACTCTTAGATTTCTTTTCTTGCCAAGATACGTATAATTTCTAGATAGCCTTGATGTTGTCGTTGGATACCTTCCGCAACAGTACCAGTCACTGTGTGATTAGTTGATTGCAATTTTCATAAGAATGTTGTTTCCAGAAGCTACAGTACATGGTTCATACAGTTTTGTTTTTCGTTCCATTGTGATCAATCTACATAAATACACAGTCGGGTCACATTGTGACCACCACCTGTGGTCAACATCAATGTCTCACAGACGACTGCTAGCAGTGGGGAGAGTATATAAAGGCTGTTGAGGGTATGGAAAACTTGTTCTGATGTGGAAATGAAGTGATCTATCTGACATCACAAAAGGACGTGACCATTGGATTTCAGGCCAAGGGTAGAAGCATTTCTGAAATTATTAAGTTTGCAAACTGTGTGTGTGCGCCACAGTGGTTAAAGCATACTGTGCATGGCCAGATGGTGCTACGCAAAACAAGCACCGAGGAAACTGCAGTGCACCATAGGCCATAGATAACAGGGGTGAAAAATGGTTGCAGATATGTGTGTGGTCGAATAAGCACGCAGTTGTTGAGCAACTGACGTGTTCACATGAACTGAAGGGCTACCTACAGTATGTTGTCAACGACTATTCAGCGAGTGTTGCTGCTTATGGGCCTCCACCATAGATGCCTGGTTCATGCACCCATGTGAGTGCTGTTCACCAGTGATGAAAGCTCGAATAGCATGCCAGTACCGCAGTTGGATATCCACTGTGTGGCGACAGGTGGCCTTTTCCAGGTGAATCGTGTGAAATGTCTGAAAGCAAATGCTCTGCAACAATCATTCAAAGAGTCCAGGCTGGAGGAGGGAACATTACAGTCTTCGAATGTGTGTGGGATTCACAGGGTGATCTGCTCATTCTGGAAGGCACAATGGATCAGCACAAGTATCCATCTATTCTTTGGGACTATACAGGTTGTTACAAAAAGGTACGGCCAAACTTTCAGGAAACATTCCTCACAAACAAAGAAAGAAAATATGTGGACATGTGTCCGGAAACGCTTACTTTCCATGTAAGAGCTCATTTTATTACTTCTCTTCAAATCACATTAATCATGGAATGGAAACACACAGCAACAGAACGTACCAGCGTGACTTAAAACACTTTGTTACAGGAAATGTTCAAAATGTCCTCCGTTAGCGAGGATACATGCATCCACCCTCCATTGCATGGAATCCCTGATGCACTGATGCAGCCCTGGAGAATGGCGTATTGCATCACAGCCGTCCACAATACGAGCACGAAGAGTCTTTACATTTAGTACCGGGGTTGGGTAGAAAAGAGCTTTCAAATGCCCCCGTAAATGAAGGTCAAGAGGGTTGAGATCAGGAGAGTGTGGAGGCCATGGAATTGGTCCGCCTCTACCAATCAATCGGCCACCGAATCTGTTGCTGAGAAGCGTACGAACACTTCGACTGAAATGTGCAGGAGCTCCATCGTGCATGAACCACATCTTATGTCGTACTTGTAAAGGCACCTGTTCTAGCAGCACAGGTAGAGTATCCCGTATGAAATCATGATAACATGCTCTATTGAGTGTAGGTGGGAGAACATGGGGCACAATCAAGACATCACCAACAATGCCTGCCCAAATGTTCACAGGAAATCTGTGTTGATGACGTGATTGCACAATTGCGTGCGGATTCTCGTCAGCCCACACGTGATTGTGAAAATTTACAATTTGATCACGTTGGAATGAAGCCTCATCTGTAAAGAGAACATTTGCACTGAAATGAGGTTTGACACATTGTTGGATGAACCATTCGCAGAAGTGTACCCGTGGAGGCCAATCAGCTGCTGATAGTGCATGCACACGCTGTACATGGTACAGAAACAACTGGTTCTCCCGTAGCACTCTCCATACAGTGATGTGGTCAACGTTACCTTGTACAGCAGCAACTTCTCTGACACTGACATTAGGGTTATCGTCAACTGCACGAAGAATTGCCTCGTCCATTGCAGGTGTCCTCATCGTTCTAGGTCTTCCCCAGTCGCGAGTCATAGGCTGGAATGTTCCGTACTCCCTAAGATGCCGATCAATTGCTTCGAACGTCTTCCTGTCGGGACACCTTCATTCTGGAAATCTGTCTCGATACAAACATACCGCGCTACGGCTATTGCCCCGTGCTAATCCGTACATCAAATGGGCATCTGCCAACTCCGCATTTGTAAACATTGCACTGACTGCAAAACCACGTTAGTAAAAACGCTAACCTGTTGATGCTACGTACTGATGTGCTTGATGCTAGTACTGTAGAGCAATGAGTCGCATGTCAACACAAGCACCGAAGTCAACATTACCTTCCTTCAATTGGGCCAACTGGCGGTGAATCGAGGAAGTACAGTACATACTGACGAAACTAAAATGAGCTCTAACATGGAAATTAAGCGTTTCCTGACACATGTCCACATAACATCTTTTCTTTATTTGTGTGTGAGGAATGTTTCCTGAAAGTTTGGCTGTACCTTTTTGTAACACCCTGTACGCACCACTAAAGGCAGATTGTTTTTCCTCGTTCGCAGCTCATAGTCGTGCAGTAGCATTCTCGCTTCCCGCACCCGGGTTTCCGCGTTCGATTCCCGGTGGGGTCAGGGATTTTTTCTGCCTCGTGATGACTGGGTGTTGTGTGATGTCCTTAGGTTAGTTAGGTTTAAGTAGTTCTAAGTTCTAGGGGACTGATGACCATAGATGTCAAGTCCCATAGTGCTCAGAGCCATTTGAACCATGTTTTTGTTTTTCCTCACCATGATGGCACCTAACAGCATTACAATGCAGCTTGTAACAGCTTGCAGCGTACATGCGTGATTCAGAGAGTACCAGGATGAGTTTACATTCCCTGGCCCCCAAACTCCCTGGAGTTAAATCCAATTGTGAAGCCCTATGGGACCTCGTTGATTGGGCCATTCGCGCTGTGGATCCCGGACTGAGAAACCTTGTGCAGCTGGCTGTGTCACTGGAGTCGACAGGCCTCCACACCCCTTCCAGAACCTCATTGATGCTCTTCCTGCACAGCTCGCAGTGGTCCACACTGCAAAAAGTGGTTGTTCAGGCTTGCGTTCAACCCCAATGTGATAGAACAATGTTTTTAGCCAGTTTGCTCTGGAAGTGTGAAGCACATTGTCAAATTTTTTGTGTGAAACTGCCTTGGCTCATTGATGTGGTGAATCATAGCTTAATCATTTCTTTGGGCAGTATACCAGAAAGTTGATGTTGAGCACTTTCCATTTCGATACCCTCTGTTAATTCCATTGTTTTTGATACGTTCTGTTAATTCCGTTGTTTTCAGTGATGAAACACACTTTATAACGAAGTGTACCTGAACCATTTACAAAAGATGAATGAGTCTATATTATAAATGAAATAAACTTTACTGCACCAACCTGGTCTATTCTGACATGCTACGCAGCAGCTTGGACAAGAGAAATTGTGAGGGAGAGGTCAGATTCGTGCCAGAATGTGTAGTCAGCCAGTGATAGTATTGACAGATATTTATTCATGCAGCCTTGCATAGCACTCCCACCTGTTTCAGAGCTTCAATGTGAGCATTCAGAAGCAGTTATGGAATGCACAGTCGCCCCAATCACACTAGTTGTCCTGGGCCGCGATGGTAGCTGCTGCGACACCATGTGGATCCCCAGCAGGACAATGGCTGATGGCTGATGACAGCTAGTTAGCTAGGGGGCCACGAGAGTGCATCTCCCCCTTCCGATTTGTAGATGGCTTTTCAGTCTGTCGGTCAGAGTACAGAGGCTGGCTGGAAATCAGTTCCTCACATCAGTGCGATTTCTCCCAGTCTCACAGCTGCCATGCTGTAGGTATGGCATGCCTTTTGCTGGAACTTGATGAGTTAATGAGTGGACAGGTTACCAGCCAATCTTCATCACCAAAATGGTAGCCATGGTTCCTCTGAAACTCTAAAGCCTGTCATTCTTCCCGTTTCAAGATCCAGACAGAATGGCGGCACAACTGAATGACTTCTGACCTTAAGCTCAATTATTTATACCTTTACAGCTATGCTTCTGATGTAATCCTACTGGAAGCAGGTTTGCCATATATTTTCTGTGTCAGCTTTCCCAAGCTCACTCCGATCCAAGCATTGGTTGATAGCTGGGGCTAAATTTTGAAGGTGTGAGTTCCTCAGTAGCATGCAAGTGTTCAGAGTTCCAAAATGGTACTTCGACCTTGGGTCACACAGAGTTGCGCATTAGTGGATCTACACACCTTAACTGTGACGAGTAGCAACTCTGTCTGCCTGGAATGTTTTGATGTAATGTCAACAATACAGTCTAGTGGCCTACTTGATTAGCACGCCACCCAAGCCGTCCTTTACTGCTGCCCATGGCTTGAATTATACTTTAAAAATTTACTGTTCATGCCCTGGACTTATTTGGGGATGCAGCATTAAAGAGACATCCAAAGTGGCCAGTTCATCCTGAACATATATGTTGTTTACTATGTTGTTATAATGCACATGTCATTACATGTAGTCTGTATAAGGCTCAAATTTCGCTATGAATGTCAACAGCTTTGAGATGTTTTTACCACTTAAAGCCAAATTACAGAATGGATTTCCCAGTAGATAGTATTTTATAATTGAATGTTCATTTTCAACAGCTATTGTAGATAAATGAGAAACAATGTGACTTTCTTGCCATTGCAGTGCAAAGCACACTACTCAAGTGCATGGGTAATTGTAGTGACTACATCTCATGCTACATGAAAATGGAGGTTACTTTAAGACGATAAGTTGTGCTATTCAGTTGCAGTAAGTGCAGCTATTATCACAATCATTACCACTGAACTTAAATTTGAAGTTTTCCATTGATCATCTGTCATAATTATGAATTCCAGATCCAAACAATAGTTAATATGAAAAATACATTCATCCCAACTGAAAAACAAAGCAAAGGTGGGCAAAAGAGGTCAGGTAGAGAAATTGTTTTCTAGTTTCAAAAATAAGGTGATCAAGTACCGAGGAATGTGTTAGTGCAATTGACAAATATTGCAAATTAAGTACAATGAATATAATATTATTCAAAATTCGAAATAACTGTAGAGAATACTTGAAATGTCAAAAGATGTCGCTTTTTAGGAGGATGGCCTTTATGGGGAAAAAGTAAAGAAAAAATCGATAACACAATAGCTTTCTGCTATTTATTGTCCGAAATATATAAACACTGCTGGAGCTGTAGAGGCTTAATTATGTACGATTGGCCCCTATCAGGCTATTAAAGATACCTTACAGTCAATAAAAACAAAACCAGGTCAAATTGGGAGAAAGTTCGTGTAGTCAAAAATTTTTGTGCAGTGTAGGAGTGTCTTGAACAACATACTAAAAAGCGTGGCTGATGTGATGTGAGCATAGGGATGGGGAGGCGTTTAAAGATATTGCTTTGCTTTTTTCTGCAGCTTGTAGCGAAAAATGATTCACAGTACAAAATTCTCTACAAAAAACAAATACTAAATGTATGTACCACATCTGAAAAGGAAAGGTCCCCAGGAGTGGGACTGACGGACTGAAACCATTTATGTGGTGCAGTAGGTATCACTTGATGTTAACATCTTGGTGGGCCATCGCCTATGAGTAATTGACAAAAACAGTTCCGGAATTGTGCATGATCTTGAGCCGTAAAATTATGTTGGTTCACAGAGACGTTGTGACGTATATGTTACAAGTACGTTCCTGGTATGCAGAAGGTTGTTGGTTCGAATATTGCTAGGTGCTGCAATTTTTTTAATTATTCATCAAAATGACTGATCATTATTTTTATTCAGTTAGTTGTTTTGAATGTCTATACTTCATCACATCATTTAATCATAATATTATGGTCATTATTAAACTAAAAACCGATAGCGCATCGTGTCCAAGCATACTGTCACGCTACGTCCATTCATGGTTGGCCACTCTTGGCCAGCCTCTCACTGCACCGCCATTACGTCTCAGGTCCCTGCAGTTCTGCTAGGTCCTCGGAAGTTTAAAGATCTTTCGATTGTGTGAATTATGCCAGGAAACAGAAAATTGTGTGTTAATATTCCGATTTACCGGAAATTTTTTGTAAATTTGCCGATCTTTCTTTCTTGATAGTGTATGCTGCTACGTAACACATACAAATTCGCCGAGACATTACATTAACAATGAATACCGCTCTCCTGCTACAGTATTGTTTGAAGGTAGGGGCCGGTAAAGCCATGATAAACAAACACTACGTAGCTGATAGATTCAAATTTTTACCAATTCAGCGAAGGAGCATATGGGCAACAAAATGCATACAAGACACTGAGCAGTTCGTGACTGACACCATAAGCATCTGCTAAGTAGTGTGTTGTGCTTGTTTAGATATGAGTTCGAAGTCGGATTGTGTGTCTGTATTGATAGTGCCCGAAAAGGTAAAATATGCTACGGAATATATACCCCAGTGGGAAAAAGGAACAGCCTTTAGTGGCTGACACAGAAGCAGTGAGAAGGGTTTTATGATACCTACTGTTATATATGTCATGCCTAATTTGTCCCGCATTTCGGTAATTTTCACATTCCATCAACTGCAGATTATTCCCACGTATCGTGAGCACTACGAATCAGGATATGAACTTAGGATTTATGAGTGTGATAATGTGCAGTACCTTTCCTTCTCTAAAAAAGAAATAAATGTATAGTAAGAGTGGGTGAAACACCACTTGCTATTAGCCCGGGATGACCACTCTTAGTTCTCTGAGGTTGGCAGCCATCTGAATAACAATAGGTTCCAGACGAAGCATTCGGGTGATGCCGAAGTTCAACGGGCGATTGTACCCTTTTGTATATAAGTATACAATAACTTAAGATGTGCAGTGCAAAAAGTGTAATGGTGTGTTCTCCGATGCTCACGGCGGTAAACACGTTGTACAACGTCGTTTAACATCTGACAAACATAAAGGGCGCAAACTGCTGCAGATACATCATCACTCTCAACATATTTCCGTCAGGAAAATTTTACTGACTTGCAAGAGCCGAAGGTTTGTGGGCTTTCCACACGTCAAGTCACAATCAGACTTCTAGATCGATGGAATGTTCTTCTATATTGATTCAAAAAGTGTTTCAAAAGAAGTTTCGTTGCAGGAAAACTAAGTGTAAAGAAGTAATAAAGAATGTGACTGCGCCTTTTTCTTTAGATAACCTACAGACAGAACTTATTAAACATGTTCCATGTCTCTGTATCTGTACAGACGTTTCAAATTGCAAAGACCTCAAATTATTTCCAATACTGGTGTGATATTTTCATTCAAAGACTGGAATTAATGTACGAGGGTGGTCGCATAAGTACCATGGAGGTAAAAATAACAGGAGTTGTCATGACGTCACAAACTTGAAGCCAACCCAAGAGAAGGTCCGCCATGTTACCTACCCCAAAACATTCGCATTTGGTGATTTGATTCCGTGTGGTCGTGAAGTGTTTTGATAAAAAAAATGCTGGCTTGCGTCGCTTACGGGTGTACTAATCGTTCTGATTGTAGTCTTAAAGTTTAAACAAATCACATTTCATTCGTAAGTGGACTTATTTAAGCGCTATTTTCTTATATATACTTGAAATTCTGATACACTGTAAAGTTTTACTGTGTGGTTTTATTTCTGTGATTTGACTTAGATTTCCTATCAGTCCAACGCGAAGAGCTCTCTGGGTGAACACTTTGAGAAGGAAAGATTGGAAACCAACCAAGTACAGTAAAATATGTTCGCAGCATTTCCGGGAGGAAGATATTGATCGAACATCAGTTTCGTCAGTCCGCATTAGGGAAGATGCTGTGCCATCAATTTTTTCCGCTTATCCTGCTCACTTGCAAAAGGTTCGTGAAATGTAGCATATCAATATGGAATTCAGCTGCCATAAAATTACGGTTTAAAACCTCAATATCCGGAACTACTTGTCTGGAGATTTCAATTGCAATAGTTACGCACGTGTAGTAACTGAAATGTGGAGATTGCAACGGAATTAACTGTATGTAATAAAAGTGTAGAATCTGTTCATAGATATGTTAATTTCACTTTGTTATTGTATTACACGTTACAGATATTTGAAGGGGAAGTTTTCAGGCAAATTAAATCAACATTTACTGTCCTTTATTGTCATATATTGTCGTTTGACTGTTTTCTGGCAAGATTACAAATCTTATTTTTGCTGCTGTAGGTGTTAAACAAAAATTTATATTTAATTGCATTTTAACTGGCAGGCCATTCCTAGCAAAAAACAACAAGATTGCCAAATAACTTCACTGTGTCAGCTTAGCACTTTGACACTGCAATCACTTCCTTGACTTCTACTGCACAATCATTTCCACTTTCGCAATTATATTTAGAAGAAATACGCCGGGAAAATTTCAGAAGTCACATATTTAACTTTCTTTCTGTAGCAGAAATTTCAAAAACATGCTCTGTCCCTAGCTGATCAATGAACTTTAAGCACCTGTGTTCAGTGTCTTCTCTACCATATATGCATGTCCCTTCATTATTCTTGATACTGCACACAAATCTGTTTGTGCACAAGACAATTATTATGTTCCTTTAATAAGTTTCTATGAGAATGTGACATTTTACATTTAACTTTGGAGTTTCTAGAGTGCTGTGAGGCAAGTTTGGTTTTTTTACATGTGACACATTTCAATTGCAATGTTTTAGCTAAGTTTTTTTGTTTTCATTTTTTTTAGAAAGAGCGGAAGAGACCACCGCCAGCAGAAAGGCAGATGGCTACAAAAAGCACTGCAGATTTAGCCACCAAGACTGCAACTGAATCTGAAGTGTCTATACTTGCTGCTGAGACCACAAAGTGTTCGAGTAGTAGACATGATGAAGCTTCAGTTGTGGTAAAAAAACTCAAGAGGGATGTGAGTTTTTTATCATCAAAAAATGAAGAATACAAGAAAAAAATAAAAGTTCTTCAGCAGTCAAAACGACGTCTAAAAAAGAAAGTGACATCTTTGAACAGTGTTATCGATGAACTTAGGAAAAATAATTTTATTGATGAAAGTGGCCTTACTGTCCTGGAAAGTATTCCTGGAATGCAGGAGGAGTTGTTGCAACGGCAAACTGCAAAAGCAAACTGTCAGAGTGTGCCTAGAACATACAGACCCGAACTACGATCATTTGCCTTAACCTTACACTTTTACTCTCCAAGAGCATATAAGTATGTCAGAAATACTTTTAATACATGTCTACCACATCCTAGAACATTATCAAGCGGGTACCAGTGTGTGGGTGGGGCACCTGGATTTACTTCCGAAGCTTTTGCCATAATTAGGTCTAAAGCATCAGGATCAGGTAACAGTATTCTCTGCAGCCTATTGGTTGATGAGATTGCAATTAGGCAACACATTGAGTTTGATGGTGGTCAGTATTATGGCTATGTTGATATGGGTCCTCTATAGCCATTCAGGATTTCCTAGAAGAAAGAACTCAACATGTCATTCTTAACGGTTCAAAATCTGCAGATGTAGAGGTAATTTCGGGAGTACCGCAAGGAAGCGTGATAGGACCTTTATTGTTTACAATATACATAAATGACTTAGTTGACAACATCGGTAGCTCCGTGAGGCTATTTGCAGATGACACGGTTGTCTACAAGAAAGTAGCAACATCAGAAGACTCGTACGTACTCCAGGAAGACCTGCAGAGGATTAATGCATGGTGCGACAGCTGGCAGCTTTCCCTAAACGTAGATAAATGTAATATAATGCGCATACATAGGGGCAGAAATCCATTCCAGTACGATTATGCCATAGGTGGTAAATCATTGGAAGCGGTAACGACCGTAAAATACTTAGGAGTTACTATCCGGAGCGATCTGAAGTGGAATGATCACATAAAACAAATAGTGGGAAAAGCAGGCGCCAGGTTGAGATTCATAGGAAGAATTCTAAGAAAATGTGACTCATCGACGAAAGAAGTAGCTTACAAAACGCTTGTTCGTCCGATTCTTGAGTATTGCTCTTCAGTATGGGACCCTTACCAGGTTGGATTAATAGAAGAGATAGACATGATCCAGCGAAAAGCAGCGCGATTCGTCATGGGGACATTTAGTCAGCGCGAGAGCGTTACGGAGATGCTGAACAAGCTCCAGTGGCGGACACTTCAAGAAAGGCGTTACGCAATACGGAGAGGTTTATTATCGAAATTACGAGAGAGCACATTCCGGGAAGAGATGGGCAACATATTACTACCGCCCACATATATCTCGCATAATGATCACAACGAAAAGATCCGAGAAATTAGAGCAAATACGGAGACACAAGCAGTCGTTCTTCCCACGCACAATTCGTGAATGGAACAGGGAAGGGGGGATCAGATAGTGGTACAATAAGTACCCTCCGCCACACACCGTAAGGTGGCTCGCGGAGTATAGATGTAGATGTAGATGTAGATAGCTTACCTGTAGCTAAAGAGGCATTTGTACTGATGATGTGCGCTATTAATGCCTCTTGGAAGCTACCAGTGGGGTACTTTTTGACTTGTGGGATAACAGGGGAGCAGAAAGCTCAAATAATTCAACAATGCGTTAGCCTTGCCAATGCCAGTGGTGTTCAGGTGGTCTCTTTGTCTTGTGATGGTTGTGCCACAAATTTATCCATGGCCAAATACTTGGGATGCAATCTTGTCCTTGATAATTTAAAGACAACATTTATTGTTGAAGGTACCACTTGTGAAGTGGCATTTTTGCTAGATCCTCCACATATGCTGAAATTAGTGAGAAATTCCTTAGGAGAGAAGAAACATTTCTTGGATGAGAAAGGTGGTGTAATTTCTTGGTACCTTTTTGAACTGCTTCATAAGATACAGGTAAAAGAAGGACTTCATTTAGGCAACAGCATTACAGGCTCTCATATAAATTTTTTACGCAACAAAATGAAAGTCAGATTAGCAGCCCAGCTGCTCACCAACTCTGTGGCAGATGCAATGCAATATTGTTCTGATATGAAGATCCCTGGCTTTGACGATGCATCTGCAACTATACAATTTATCCACATATTCAATAACCTTTTCGATGTGCTGAATTTGAGGAGCCTAATCCAGAATCAGTGGAAGAAGCCTCTGACAGTTCATAACTTTAGAGTTGTGGAAGGATTTTTGTTGGATGCAGAGAAATACATCAAAACACTTTCAGTGTCTCCAGTGCCTCATAACATAAAACTTGTGGACTCCAACAGGAAGACGGGATTTGTTGGCTTTATTATTTGTATACACAGTGTTTTACACTTGTATGCGAAGCTAGTTGAGCCTCAATCTTCTGCGGCTTTGCTGAAATTCTTACCAATTTACAAGTGCTCTCAAGACCATTTAGAAATGTTTTTCAGTGCTATTCGTAGTCGTGGTGGGTAGAATAATAACCCAACTGCACGTCAGTTTATGTCTGCCTACAAAAGGCTATTAGTACACAATGAGATTCGCGAGTCTGAGAAAGGCAATTGTATAGCACTTGAAGATATCTCTGTTCTGACTTACTGTGGCCAGAGTATTGAAGAACACATAAATCTCACCTCAACTCGCTCACAGTTAGTAGACATGGACAGCTATTTAGTGACTCATGACCATGACTATGTTGAAGCTGGTGTGTTTCTGTCTGAAGTGGCTGCCCATATTGTAGTGTACATTGCAGGGTTTGTCGTTCGCCACTTAGAAAGTACACTTCAGTGTGAACAATGCTTATCTGTGTTGCGAGGTGATGGCAGTCATACCTTATATTCCCTTATACATATGAAGAGTAGAGGTGGTTTAATTTCACCATCAAATGATGTTGTTGACATTTGCCTTTCTGCAGAAAAGACATTCAGAAAATACACTGCTGGAGATTGGGAAGTTCCAAAGAAGCACCTGTATACTAAGTGTGTGTCAGAAATACGACATTTCTGTACAGACCAATATTCACTGACTTGACAGAACACATGAAGGATCAGCATCCATTAGACAATCATTTACTGCTGCTTATCAAGGCGATTGCCAAAAGGTATCTGCTGACACGGCAGAAACACTCTGCAAAATGTGCAACAGATGCACTGCATGCAAAAAAGTTGAGATCAGCATACACAAAGCTGGTGCTTTTTAAGGGTCAGTGAATTTGAAAGTTCTCTCTCAATGGAGCATTTTTTTTTTTTGCACATTGTTAATACACCATAAATAATGGTAAAATGCTGTTCATCAATAATTATAATACCCTGTTCCTTAAATCTTTCTTTCGTTTCTATTTAAACTATTTCCCAGGTATGTTTTAAGATTTTCAATACTGTGTGTTATCCAAGATTTGTGTGTCTATGCCCAGATAACTGCGACAAATCACAGTTAAGAATAACAGATACTGAAAAGTAGCATTCACAGAAATCACTGATACCGGAAAATCGCAGTTTAGCCCATCACTACCAGAATACCTTGTAATCCAGAGATATCTTTCAACTGCCACTTCCCGGTCAGGACGGGTACTTATAATGGAGGTAGAATAAGGGGAGATGGCACTACAGACTTATACGCTGTACGTTGTTTTGAAGCCAGTGGGCGGGGCCTGCCGCCATCTTGGATCCCCCAAAACATTAGCAGACGAGTGTTTACAACCGCAGTTTCAATAATCGACACAAACACAATGAAAGTGAATAGAAATGGATTACGAAAGCACGTTTTTCATATCACATACTTCTCTTCTCGGTTATTTGAAGTGTACAAACAAAAAGGAATTACAGTACTGAGGCCAGATGCGTCGTATTTTCGTGTTGTATTACTGTATCGAATACGCATTTAAGACAAGAAAAACGATGGACGTTGCGTTCCTTATGCTGTGTTGTTCACTTCGCACTGTGTAACATTTACTATATAACACAAATATCGTGTGCACAAGACAGAAATGACGAATAAGAAGCACAAACATTGGCAAGTATGTTTTACGTTTTTTCTTCCGTTGGCTTTAATTTTGTATTAAAGAAACAACTGTGAAAATATTAATAGTGTAATTAATATGTAAGTAGCGTACAGTACCGTAATAGTTCGTATTTAGAAAATGAATTCTAACATATTGTTATGTTCACAGGTACCTGAACTACATTTCAGTCACTCAGTAAAGTGATAACTCAAAATATCATTGTCAACAGATCTGAAGAAATTGCCACAGCGTCTTTAGACCGTTTTCGTCAGACGAGAGGTTAGTTTCTAAGCGTTTCGATGGACTTAATTACTTCAGTGAGATCGTTCTTGCAAATGTGATATTCATTATAGCAAATATTAGCAATCTACTCTGTCAATTATATTGCTAGTAATTAATGACAGCAAAAATTGTTTAATAATCCTTGTGAATTTGCAGACACAGTTCTGACTCTGATTACTGGTTGCTGTGCGTATCTATCCACATCAAGGCTGTTTTTGAGAGAGACTCTTGAAGATTCAAGACAGCTCTTAGACGATTTGCAGTTTAAAAGTGAAATAATCGTGAAATAAGTGTGTGAATGATTAAACTGTGTTTTATTGAAGTTGTGCGATTTTAAAGGAATAATAAATGTCAAATACAGTGAGTGAATTATAAAAATCTCATTTTCCACATGTTTAAGCCGTCCTATACCCATAATTTTCCGCCACTTACTTATTGGTAAACACTTGTTGGGGAGTGACATGCGCCCCCCCCCCCCCCCTCTCCTCAATCTTGGTGTGACACTGACCTGTAACATATCCCGAAGTCTACAATATGCATTTTGAGGCTGTTGATATGAAAGTGGGAAGTACAGATCTTCCAGTTAAATCGGGAATAGCTTAAGTGCATTACTTGAAAGTAACACAGGAAATGCTTACTTATGTAGGTGGTAGTAGTGTCGGCAAAAAGTTCTTGTGTGTGAAGTTGCCATGTAGAACACCAGGTGTAAAACTTTTCTCCCGAGTCTTGAACTGTATCGGAACAAAAGTGAGGCATTCATATGACTGTTTTCATTTCTCTACACTTATACAGATGTCTGAGTTGTGCTGTGTTAACATTGCAAAGTCCTGTAGGCATGTGGAGTATTAACCAAAACTGTCATATTGGAAGCAGAATCAAACACATTTGTTACGTTACTTGATATTTTCAGGAGAAAAAGGCAATGTTGCTTCTTATTAATATAATACATTCAGAGTCACAGCAGTATTTGACCAATCATAACTGATGCTGAATGTGCATGTCGTCATATAATATGAAGGGCTTATTTCAATAGTGGTACAAGTCCATTAGCTCCACTTTTCTGTCTATAATGCTTCTGAAATTAGTGATCCAAACAAACATAAATAAAGGTTCATCTCTAGCAAGAAGCCATATGCTTGAATATTTCTGGTATCTCAAATGCAGATTTGTCAGCGCTCATTTAACTTTACGACTCTGTATCTCAAAATGAACAAAAATGGACTTGTACCACTATTGAAATAAGCCCTTCATATGCACACACAGCACATCGAACTCGTGAGGCACAAGGCTCTCATAACGAAGTACGTACGTCGGTCAACAGATGACACTAGGAAAAGTATGTTAACTGCGCTTTTTAGTTGCTACTTGCGACTCTTAGTTGCGATTTGTCACAGAAATCGCAGTTTGACTCGGTAGCGAATAGCGTAGTATGAACTTTGCTCAACAGATGGCAGTGCTAACTGCGCTTTTTAGTTGCTACTTGCGACTCTTAGTTGCGACTTGTCACGGAAATCACAGTTATACTTGATACCGCATCGCAGAGATGGACGTAGTACGAACTTTGGCCAACAGATGGCACTGTAAACCGCGCTTTCTAGTTGCTACTTGCGACTCTTAGTTGCGACTTGTCACGGAAATCGCAGTTAGACCCGATACCGTATCGCAGAGATGGACGTAGTACGAACTTTGGCCAACAGATGGCACTGTTAACCGCGCTTTCTAGTTGCTACTTGCGACTCTTAAGGCCGGTTCCCACTAGAGCGCGGCGTGCGGCAACGGCAGCGGTAAGCGTTTTCCGCGTTGACGCGGCGGCTCGCGGAATTGGCGTTCCCATCTGGAAGCGGCAGGCGTTAGCGGTAGCCAATGACGGACAGGCACTGAGGTACGGGGCAGGACCCACTGAAATGCGCGCTGCGTTTGATTAACTATATCTTACACCTACATGAAGGAAAGACGAAGTTGGGTGAAGACATACCTATTTTTCATTTTCTGTACAATGTACTCTTTCACATATTTCATTATTCATGTTTTCTCATTTCACCATGAACAGATTTCACGACTACCGTTCACGATTGTTCACTATCTCCTAACACATTGAAACAATGTACGACAAAAGAAATTATTCAGATAGTTAAGTGAGACAAAAATTTAAAATGTGATATGGTAGCAGGTACACGAAACAGTAAGAACACAAAGGCTAGATGGAAGGGATGAAAGTGGAAGCCACCTGACAGAATTTCGCACAGAGCATAATTTAATGATCGCCAGCACCTTGCTTAAGAATCACGAAAGAATAATATATATTTGGAACAGTTTTCGAAACCAGATTTTAGATTGTAAGGCATTTCCTGGTGCAGACGCAAACCTGACTGAAGACTGTCAATAGCAAGAAAAGCGTGCTGAAAAAGAAAATTTGTTCACGCCGAATATAAATTCTAATGGTTGGATACGATTTTCCAAAGGTATTTGTGTGGAGTGCAGCCTTGTATGTAAGTGAAACGTGGATGATGAACAGTTCTGTCAAAAAGACAATAGACGCTTTCAAAACGTGGTGATTCATAAGAATGCTGAACATTAGATACGAGGATCATGTGACTAAAGAAGAGGTACGGAATTAAATAGAGGAGGAAGAGGAAATTACGGCACAACTTTGACCACAATAGGGGTTAGTTGACAGGACGTATTATGGGGCGTCAAAGAGTGAGGACAAAGGGGTTGGGCGATACTACTCTGATAATAACCATCTGTTCAAATACTATTCTACTATTTTATCTATTAATGTAAGCAGTGAATTTACTCTTCCATGCACTCCTCCACAAAACATTTAAACCGAAACTGAAATCAGCTGAACACCAAATCTTTCAACCACTGTCTGACAACTACTGGATTCACTTTCAACTTTCTATAACTATCACCGGCTAGCCACACACACATACAGATATAAGGAGAACAAAAATAAACAAACTTTAGTTTTCAGCATATAATTCTACAGTTTGGCAACATGTACATAAACAAACCAGGCAGGAAGGGACATGAGGCGAACACACTGTAGTTACGACTTCAAATCAGAGTTTTCAGTAAAACGTCTACTGCTAGAGTGACAGAAGAAAAAAGAGCGAACACTAAAATGTGCTTATGTTCCATAATCTAAGTTTTAGTTCAACCTCCAGCATGTGACCAGGTGAGGGGAAACGTATATGTCCGCCAAAAACTCGATTCACTGTAAGTAGTCAGTCATTCACGTAAAAAAAGATGTGAACTGTTTTACAATCTGCAAGTATCACATATCAAAACAAAACTGAATCATTCTAGATTCCACCAAAGATGCCTTAAAGTAAAAGGCGAAACGCGTCTTGAATCAGTAAAGTACACTGGATAAAGAAAAAAGAAAGCAAATAATCAATAGCTCTACATATTTAGTAAATTACATCTTATGACATACCAGCAAATTAGTTTCGGTTTAACTTCTCATTCGACATGCTATTAATGCCGTTTAAAAAAATTCATCTATCCCTTCTGAAAAACTGTAGTTACTTTCATATCTCGGTAGATAAACAGATTTAGGATATTTATCATGCGACGAAATACATGACTTTTCACAAGTTATCGTTTGCAAAAAAACACGTTTCGATTTCTTGAAACGTTTACGAAATTTGCGGTTGATACAACCACATGGTTTACGACGAGCAGGACGAAGTATCGGTCGCGTCGCGAGCGAGCCGCCTGCGGTCACGGCACAGCCCGTCCGCCGACATATCATTCAATATCTCGAGAACGGTGATAGCTATCGATCTGCTCTCAGCTTTAAAAACAATTTCGATATGTTGACTAAATTTCATACGCAATAATGTATAACCTAAAATGAACTGTACGCAAAGTCCACGCAATGCGTTTTCACCTCTGCACACTCATTAAAATTTCATGTAAAGGTTTACGTGAATGCGATACAGCAAGTAACCACGACGAATAACGAAAAGAAATTCGGTCCTTTATCGAGAGAAGATATCAGGCTATAACATGCCCAAGAATCAAATTTTTCTACCGAATAGTTTCCTTGGAATCGGATGATATGTTTTTCATAGCTGCCGCCGCGTCCGCGCCAGCGCTTCGGCGGAAGTTCGTGAGGCCCGGGGTGCCGTACCTGACGTCACGCTCAGCGCGTTCTGTGATTGGCGGCGCGCACCTGGAGCGCATCACGCGGCAGCGGAAGCGGTTCGACATGGGCAAACCGCGACGCAGAGCCCGCCGCGCCTTGCCGCTGACGCCGTTTCCATGGCAACCACGCCGCTGACGCGCGGTTTTGACGCGCGGCAGCCCTAGTGGGAACCGGCCTTTAGTTGCGACTTGTCACGGAAATCGCAGTTAGACCCGATACCATATCGCAGAGACGGACGTAGTACGAACTTTGGCCAACAGATGCCACTGTTAACCGCGCTTTTTAGTTGCTACTTGCGACTCTTAGTTGCGACTTTTCACTGAAATCGCAGAAAGCAGTGCTAAATTCGACCAATAGATGGCTCACGTCTTTGAATATGAAATACTACTAGTGACTGCTAACTGTGACTGAAATCGCAGTTAGATTCTGTAAAGTTGCTACTGTGATATCTGTGACTTCTCAGTCACTGTGATTTCTAACAGATACGCGATTTCCTGCCCACCACTATATTCTGGTATACGATGTATGAAGCCTATGTTTCAAGTTTGAAGACGCCACATTGTTTAGTATTTGTTTGGCAGCCATCAATAGTGAATGTTGTGAGTGAACTTGTGAAAATATTAAAGTTGAGCTAGATTCTACTTTGAGTGAGTCTGCTCCTTCGTTGACAACAGTAAACTGTTGGGTAGCTGAGTTTAAATGAGGCCTTACAAGCTGCCAAGACGAGCATCACAGTGGTCTACCAAATGAGGTGACAACACCAGGAATTGTGAAGAAAATCCACAAAGCAGTGTCGGATAATCGTCGACTGAAACTTCCATCACGTCTTCATTTGTTGAAAATCTTCGACCACTGAGCCATTGGGAACAGAAAATAACCCGAGGGGCCAAATCTGGCGAATAGGGTGCATGAGGTAGGAATTCAAACGTTAATTCTTAATTTTGGCCATTGCAATAACGGACTTGAGCTGGTGCATTGTCCTGAAGAAAAAATACTTTCTTCTTGGCAAAATGCGGCCGTTTTTGCTTGATTTCTTCGCCCAAAGATTTTTTCCTTTTTCGAGCTAGTCGATGAAAATTATCCCACGCGCATCCCAAAAAACCGACGCCATGACTTGCCTGCAGATGAAACGGTCTTCACCTTCTTTGCAGTCGGTTCTCCAGTTTGTGTCCATGGTTATGAAACAGCGCAAAAAATCAGCTTTGTTGCTGTGAAACTTCGCTAAACACTCAGTTGAGATACCTTCACGACACTGTTTTTGCTCGAGTGTGAACAAATGCGGCACAAACCTGCACACAGTTTTCTCATGTCCAAATTTTCATATAATATGTGATGTACCGCACTTTTTGAAATGCCTACTGTGTCTGCTAGCTCGCGCACTTTCAGTCGACGATCATCCAGTACCGCTTTGTGGATTTTTTTTCACCATTCCTGGAGTCGTTACCTCATTTGGTCGACCACTGCAATGCTTGTCTTGGTAGCTTGTACGGCCTCATTTAAACTCGGCTACCCAACATTTTACTGTTGTCAACGAAGGAGCAGATTCTCCCAAAATAGGATCTAGCTCAGCTTTAATACTGGTTGCACTGAGGCCTTTAAAAAATTCTGTCGCATAATGATGACCAATTTTCTCTATTTTCACAAGTTCACTCACAACGTTCACTTTGGTGGCTGCCAAACAAATACTAATTACTAAACAATGTGGCGTCTTCAAACTCGAAACATATGGTTCATAGATCTTATATCTTGTAATCCATAGATATTTTTCAACAACTGCCACTTCTCGGTCAGGCCGGGTACTCAGGTTTGCAGGTTTTATTGAGCACCCATTTTATCATGTACAATGATATGGGATTTGTCATATGTTACATACAGAAAAAATATGAATAACAACATATTATGTAAAAACTATCAGTGAACAATCTGAATTAAATATATGGGCAAAACAATTATAGCTTACATGATATAAATTTGTAACAATATAGGAGACAGATAAGTTACATATATTCTGTGTATAATGGGCAGCAACAAGAAACAATGATTATAACACTCTATATTGACAAATTAATTAATTTTTGTGTGTACATAAAAGAGTCTACCCCACGACACAAGTTTGTATATGAGTAACTTATAAGATAGCTGAAGTCACACTATCTTTCTGAAGAATTCATGTATTCACTAACACTGTAAAAACTATTACTGATTAACATTCTTTTGAGTTCACTTTTAAAACTGCTCAGCTGCTGAATCCTTTTTATTTTTAAGGGAAGAGCACTATAGAGAATTTTCGGGTGGTATATTGCACTCCTGTTGTACTGGGCTTTCTTATGCACTTCTCTGTGCAATTCATTACTCTGTCTTGTTGTATAGTCATGGAAGTCACTGGGGGGTGAGACTTCAGAAAGCATATACTTTCATAGATGTAAAAGGATGGAAGAGTCATGATTTTTTATTCCTCGAAAAATTCCCTACATGGATCTCTAGGTGCAGTTCCTTTTATGATTCTTATTGCTCGTTTTTGAATAATAAAGGAGCGTTTTGCCTGACTTGAATTGCCCCAAAATATGACACCATATCGCAAAAGACTATGCATAAATGCATAATATGTACACAATACTGTTTGATCACTGCAGCAATTTTTGAGCATTCTAAATACATAGCAACATTTCCTTAACTTTTTATTGAGCACATCTATATGCTTGTCCCACTTTAGATGCTCATCTAACCAAATTCCTAAGAATTTTGTATTTGGCGTTTGTAGTATATTCTGTTGGCCTAGCTTCACAGCTATATTGGGCTTCACATTATTTGAAACATGTCTGTAATTCATCCATAATGTTTTTTTCTCATTCACAAATAAACTGTTGTCCCTGAACCATTTACTTGCTTCAACTGTTGTTGTTTCAATTTTCCTGTTAAGGTCAGTCTCATTCTCAGCTTTAATAAGGAGACTTGTATCATCAGCAAAAGGTACACAGTTAGCTTGTGTTAAATACACTCCTGGAAATTGAAATAAGAACACCGTGAATTCATTATCCCAGGAAGGGGAAACTTTATTGACACATTCCTGGGGTCAGATACATCACATGATCACACTGACAGAACCACAGGCACATAGACACAGGCAACAGAGCATGCACAATGTCGGCACTAGTACAGTGTATATCCACCTATCGCAGCATTGCAGGCTGCTATTCTCCCATGGAGACGATCGTAGAGATGCTGGATGTAGTCCTGTGGAACGGCTTGCCATGCCATTTCCACCTGGCACCTCAGTTGGACCAGCGTTCGTGCTGGACGTGCAGACCACGTGAGACGACGCTTCATCCAGTCCCAAACATGCTCAATGGGGGACAGATCCAGAGATCTTGCTGGCCAGGGTAGTTGACTTACACCTTCTAGAGCATGTTGGGTGGCACGGGATACATGCGGCCGTGCATTGTCCTGTTGGAACAGCAAGTTCCCTTGCCGGTCTAGGAATGGTAGAACGATGGGTTCGATGACGGTTTGGATGTACCGTGCACTATTCAGTGTCCCCTCGACGATCACCAGTGGTGTACGGCCAGTGTAGGAGATCGCTCCCCACACCATGATGCCGGGTGTTGGCCCTTTGTGCCTCGGTCGTATGCAGTCCTGATTGTGGCGCTCACCTGCACGGTGCCAAACACGCATACGACCATCATTGGCACCAAGGCAGAAGCGACTCTCATCGCTGAAGACGACACGTCTCCATTCGTCCCTCCATTCACGCCTGTCGCGACACCACTAGAGGCGGGCTGCACGATGTTGGGGCGTGAGCGGAAGACGGCCTAACGGTGTGCGGGACCGTAGCCCAGCTTCATGGAGACGGTTGCGAATGGTCCTCGCCGATACCCCAGGAGCAACAGTGTCCCTAATTTGCTGGGAAGTGGCGGTGCGGTCCCCTATGGCACTGCGTAGGATCCTACGGTCTTGGCGTGCATCCGTGCGTCGCTGCGGTCTGGTCCCAGGTCGACGGGCACGTGCACCTTCCGCCGACCACTGGCGACAACATCGATGTACTGTGGAGACCTCACGCCCCACGTGTTGAGCAATTCGGCGGTACGTCCACCCGGCCTCCCGCATGCCCACTATATGCCCTCGCTCAAAGTCCGTCAACTGCACATATGGTTCACGTCCACGCTGTCGCGGCATGCTACCAGTGTTAAAGACTGCGATGGAGCTCCGTATGCCACGGCAAACTGGCTGACACTGACGGCGGCGGTGCACAAATGCTGCGCAGCTAGCGCCATTCGACGGCCAACACCATGGTTCCTGGTGTGTGATCATTGCTTGTACAGCCCTCTCGCAGTGTCCGGAGCAAGTATGGTGGGTCTGACACACCGGTGTCAATGTGTTCTTTTTTCCATTTCCAGGAGTGTAGTTTGGCAAGTCATTTATAAAGATCAAGAACAACAGGGGTCCCAACACTGAACCTTGGGGCACCCCATAACTAACTTCCCTATAACCAGAAAAGTATGACTTTCCATCATGAACTATTTCTACTTTCTGGCATCTGACTGATAAATATGACTTAAACCATGCATGGGCAGTACCACGGAGTCCATAGCAACTAAGTTTTACGAGCAGTAGTTTATGATCAGTAAGCTGAAGCAATGAAAACCACTCACCCCATAAGCAATACATTAATTCCAGTCTTTGGATGAAAGTACTGCATCAGTATTGGATATACAGGGTGTTTATAAATGCATATTGGGGTTTTAAGGCTTTATAATATTTATTATATTAAACTTACAGTTATAAATGATATGTCAAATGAAAGAGCAACTCAAACAGTTTTACCAAGAACCTTATAAATGTTCAGTGCGAGCACCATTTGTCACAAGGCACACATCAAGTCTGTAGCAGAGCTCTTCCCAAATGTTGATAAGCATGTCTTCATTGATGGTAGCAACAGCTGCTTCAATCAGGTTTCTTAATTCGGGGAGGTCTGCTGGTAGCAGAGGCACATACACACAATCCTTGATGAAGCCCCAAAGGAAAAAATCGCATGGCGTTAAAGTCGGGCGAACGTGGAGGCCATGCAAAGCAAGCCCTGTCATTGGGCCTCTTGCGGTCTATCCAGCGCTTGGGTATAGTGAAGTTCTAGTGATTTGCGGCGGAAACATTGCACGCTGCGCATGCACACTGGTGCCAAACTCAACTGTTTGAGTTGCTCTTTCATTTGACATATCATTTATAACTTAAGTTTAATGTAATAAATATCATAAAGCGTTAAAACCCCAATATTCATTTATAAACACCCTGTGTTTTGTGGTCTTTCTCGTTTGAAAAGTCTGTACAGAGACAGATAAATGGGACATGTCTGTAGGTTATCTAAAGAAAAAGGTGCAGTCACATTCTTTATTATTGCTTCGCACCTAGTTTTCCACGAAACTTCTTTTGAAACCCTTTTTAAATCAATTTAGAAGTGCATTCCATCGATCTAAAAGTCTGATTGTGACTTACCATGTGGAAAGCCCACAAACCTTCGGCTCTTGCAAGTTCTTTGTAGTCAGCGAAGTTTTCCTGACTGGAATAAGTTGAGTGTGATGATGTATCTGCAGCAGTTTGCACCCTTCTATGTTTGTCAGATGTTAAATGACATTGTACATCGTGTTTACTGCCATGAGCAATGGAGAACATTATTTAATAAGTTATTTGTAAAAAAAGTATATATAGGAGTAAACCTAATGATTGTCTCTAACTAGAAGTCTGTAAATGTATGTGTATACAAATTAGCTTCTTTTACATTGGTCTAACCATGTAAATACTTTAACAAGTCCTATATCCTTGTACAAAGAGTTCTACGGATGAATAAAACTACAACTACTATTAACTTTTAACATACCACAAGAATGAAATTCACTCACATGACAATCTCCAAATTAGCACTGTGACTTACCATCTGCCAACATCACACCCTCAAACAAAGTACATATAGAAGGAAACAAACAGCTAATGAAACGCAACCTCTTGTAAAAGAATGCATCTAATAAATCCCCAAAATTTTAATACACCATACCTTCCTCTTTATAACAGCCCTACTATTAAGTTAATGTGTAAGGCAATGTGCACATAGATTGCACATGAGGGCTCTGCTCAACATGCTAAGTTACATTGCCATTGCTAACTCCTTCCCTTTTTTCGAAGTGATAACGCCACTGACAGCAAAGAGCTCAGAGCACCCCAAATGGGCTTGAATATGCCCAACATGGACAACTGTTGTTTGATTCAAAAGTTGCATATTCATGTTTATTGGTGAGGTCTTCTAAGTTACTTGGTGCCGACTGTGATAACAAGTGCAGAATTTTTTTTGTCTTACTCTTTGAGATATAAGGACTTCACTGCACTACCGCGCAGTGATATTCAGAAACTTAAAATTCCATTGTCTCATCCATGTTGAAGTTCCTGGGCCCATACTTTCATGTACGTTAGAATTATATATGGCAACAATATAAGGTGATATCATATCCCAATTGTTATGATGACTATTAACATAACAACTTAAGGTCTTCACTATAGTCTGATGAACGTGCTCTGTTTTCTCATTTACTTGCAAATGTAAACGTGCATGTCCTTAAGTTATGAATAATAAATGACAAAGTTGCTTTTTTAACTAACATGAAATTGATGCCTTGATCTGTTATCACATCTTTGTAACATAAAATGTCAACATTCAGTTATTCTCCATGGCCATCTTGCTGATTTTTGATAGCCACCATTCTCACATATCACAAAAAGTGATTTAGTATTGTCAGTTATTGACCCCTGTTGGCGTTTGCCCAGAAGCACTTAAGATGTCTGTACCAATAATTTCAAATGGCCGCTAGCCTCTGGTAATCTTTGAATTGGAGTACACTGATGACTCTGTTCAGACTGTTATGCACATGGTACACAGTTCTGCATGTATTATTCTACATCCTTCTTACATATTCATCACCAATACTGTTCAGCTACATGTGGTTTCGTGATTCTTCAACGCCCATCTGCTAACACATGATCATGTGCCTGTCTCAATTCTTCCTCCTGCAGTGCAGCTGGAACCACAACATGAGGTGTGAGTTTTGTTTACTTGCATAACACACTGTCATTCATTATGAATTGTGGCTACATTACATGTAGCTTACAGTATGTGACAGCTGTTAGCACTGTCTTCCACTTTGCAGCAGTATGACCCACTCTTCATAACATACTTACATTTTGACTGAGGCCATCTGCATTCCTGTGTGTTCTGCCTAATTGATGGATTATCTCAAAATCAGGCTCACTGAATTTCAGTGCCCAATGCATTAACATGATTGATGAATTTTTTAAATCTAATAGCCATTGTAATACTGCATGATCAGTTATTACTTTAAATTTTCTTCCATATGAATAACATTGGAAGTTTGTTACACCATGTATGAGTCTAAGCATTTCCTTCTGTGTTGTGAGGTAGCAGGGGAGGTACTGGTAGAAGTAAGGCTGTGAGGGCTGGGCATGAGTCACGCTCGGGTAGCTCAGATGGTAGAGCACTTGCCATGAAAGGCAAAGATCCAGAGTTTGAGTCTTGATCCAGCAAACAATTTTAATCTGCCAGGAAGTTTCATATTGGCGCAGACTCCACTGTAGAGTGAAAATCTCATTCCGGAAACATCCCCCAGGCTGTGGCTAAGCCATGTCTCTGCAATAACCCATTCTTCCAGGAGTGTTAGTTCTGCAACGTTCGCAAGAGAGCGTCTGTGAAGTTTGGAAGGTAGGAGATGAGGTACTGGTGGATGGGGTGTGAATTGTGCTTGGGTGGCTCTGATGGTAAAGCACTTGTCTGTGAAAGGTGAAGGTCCTAAGTTCGAGTCTATGTCTGGCACACAGTTTTAATCTTCCAGGAAGTTTCATGTCAGCGCACACTCCACTGCAGGGTGAAAATCTCATTCTGGAGATTTCTTTATGCTTTATTCAACTGATGTGGGACATAGGTCATCAGATGCACCCCTCAGCTAATTCTTGAATCAATGCACAGCCAAGTGCATGAGTAACTGCATCACATGACAGTATGAATTCCTTCTCATAATTAAAAAAAAAAAATACAAAAAAAGTAGACTCAACACCTGACTAGTTGGTAAGAATCCTTTAATTTACTGAACGCATCTCTGCGCTCTGATTTTCAATTAAACTTAAGCCCTTTTGTCAATAGGTGATTGAGAGGTCATCCTATCCCTGCAAATTTTGGTGCAAACTTCTTATAATAATTTGCTAGGCCGTAAAACCTGTTACTCCTTCTATATAAGAATTGTTAGAAAATCCTGTACGGCTTTTACTAATCTAGGTGCCCATCCGGATTTCCACATGAGGAATTGCATGTTGTAAATATTGTACTTCCTGTACTCCAAAATTACACTTCTCTATATTAGGTGTTAGGTGCACTGTGCAAAATCTCTTAAACACCTCCATCAGTTATAAACATGCTCTTCCATACCCCTCGCAAAGACTGTTGTCATCCAAATACATCGTACATTGACTTGGCTTTAACCCTTGTAAAACTACAGTTAATGAATGCTGAATGTGGCTGGCGCACTCTTAATCCACGTGGCATATTGTAATATTGGTATTATCCCATCCCACAGGAACTGCAAATGCCCTTTTTGACTTGTCATCCAGTGCTGCTTCTCACTGATGATAGCTACTTCTTAGATACATGGCGGAGAAATACCCACACTGTCCCCAGGTTATCCACCGCTACCATTATATTTGGGATTGGATTAGCATTGGTAATTGCATGCCTCTTGATATATCTATAACCACAACAAAACCAATACACTTTTATGCGCCGGCCGGAGTGGCCGTGCGGTTCTGGGCACTACAGTCTGGAGCCGAGCGACCGCTACGGTCGCAGGTTCGAATCCTGCCTCGGGCATGGATGTGTGTGATGTCCTTAGGTTAGTTAGGTTTAATTAGTTCTAAGTTCTAGGTGACTGATGACCTCAGAACTTAAGTCGCATAGTGCTCAGAGCCAACCATTTGAACACTTTCATGCCACCTGTACTCTTATTTCGGAATGATCACCACTAGTCCCAAAAGACTGGTACTTTCCTCAATAATACCATCCCATAATTGTTGATTAATGAACTCTTCCATAACTGGTTGCATATGATGTGGTGTTCTGTATGGTTTACAGTACATAGACAGTTCATTCCCAATTGAGATTCTATGCTGTATCACCAGAATCACTGGTAAAGATCCACGAGAATAATACAGATGCTCAAATTGTACTAACAACTCCTCCTTTGCTAACTTTTCCACTCCTTTCTAATGTTTTACCTTTCCCTGTAATGCAGTTAAAATAGCAGGCTGCCTAAGCTTAGGGTCCAGATTTTCTGTATCCAAATCATCTTCCTTTAAAATTTCCAAATTGGTGACCATCAACCCTTCAGGCAAGTCCATGTTGTTGTGTATTACCTCAGACACAATGGTTAAGAGAGGTGGACTTCAGAGTGGTGTGGCAACTGTTGTTGTCGGAAAGCTGTACAGGATCAGAACTGATTAGCGAACAAGTTAATACAGTAAACAGAAGATTATGTAACTTGTATCTCCAAGTGTATGAAGACTCATTGTAATGAATGTGGCAAGAAATAAAGTTCAGCTGTTAATATTAACAAGGAAGAAGAGGCTTTCTGAACTAAACAAAAGCAATGGTGTTGGAGCCATGACTAGGTGGCATCTGCGCAATGCCATATAGCGAAGTGGCTCCAAGTGTGAGTGTCCTTTTGCCTGCCACCAGCCTACCTATATTGTGATGGTAGAGGGCACTCATAGTCCAGAGCCACTGGTGAGTAGCTCAGCAGATGTGCTCCACTTAGTCCACCAAATCCTGCATTACCACCAGCGGCGTCGGACAGGAACTAGTGTTATATTGCCAGTTTAAAGATGCTGGTGGGGTAGTATCAATAAGTGATACCACACATGTCTATGGTACTAAAGTTATTTAATTTGACGAGCACTATCTGCCCACCGTCCTATTACTGCACATGTGCCACAGTTCTGCATACAGAACACTATATGTTAACCAGCTCCTCATTATTTTTTAGTGGACCAACCATAGATTGTACGTTTACTGCTAAATCTACATTGTATGTTCACTGCTAAATCAGCTTCTAAACTTATCCATAGGAATATTCCTGTATTTTATAATACTTTATCATACAAATTAATCCTTGGTCGCCTTGCATGCAGTCTCATTGGTTCCTTTTTCTTAAGAGAAGAAACTTGTGTGAGTGAGACCCTGACAGCAGTTTACCCTAGATGAAACAATGTTCTATCGAGTTCCACTATACACTACCCAAAGTCACTTTCAGCATGATGGTCATGTAAGAACTCTAAATCTAAAATCACACAGTGATGATAACCTACAATAAGCAAAACTTCTGTGCATCTCCAGAAATGTTTTGACCCCACATGACAAACCATTATCATCAATCCTAGTGAATGCGTGTCATTACCATGTACTCCACGTAACTTACATCACAATGGACTCAACCTCCAATTACTCTTGAGGTCCAAACTTGCCTAAGACTCTTGTGTTCAATAAAAACTTGTGTTCTCTTCCGTCTACAAAACTAATTTATAAAAATTCTGCCTCTGCTCTCATTTTAGTTGTGCTGAAATTTGCTGTGAGTGCCATTTGGTGGCCCTGGACCCCCATTGCCGTTTAATGGTAGGTTACGATCCCTGTTCCATGTTCGTTTATTGTGTCCCTTATTAGACTTGTGTCTACAATTGTGTTCCCATTGCCCTACTCACCCACACTTCCTAAACTGTGGCTGACAGAACTCTAGGCATATACAGCATGACCCCTACAAATGATAACACTTCTCCAGAGAAAATTCCCCTTCTACATCAGTCTTGAGTCACTGCATCTATTTCTTCCAATGCTCTTGCCATTGTTATGGTGCCTCCTCAGTCTTTAGTACTTCGTCCGTATTTTTCTTGAGATTTCAGATGACAACCCCTGCAAAAACACACCCAATGCTCTTTGTTCTACCTCATGTAGTAGGACCCTGTTAGCATCATCACATTCTGTCAACTCATACATATTGACATTAAGCTTTCTAATCCTGTGTTCAAAACTCTCAATGGACTCACCCTGATTCTGTGACACATTGTTCAATGTCTGAAACTAATCTACCTCCACCATCACTACACCAATCCTGTCCTCAGAATTTTGAATATCTGAGCATTCTTCAACTTTTTATGATATGTATATTTTGGAATCTCCAACCAAATGTTACTTTGCCATATGCGACAACTGCTCCTCCAATGAAAATACCAGATTTTGGCATGTAAATAGGTGCCTATAAATGGTAACAGATCTTCCCCTGCTTTATTTGCATAAGGAAAAACTGGGCTAGTGGTATTAGCATCTTGTATAGGTACTGTGTTTGTGCCATCTGATTCAGTGAGGTGTGAACCCCCATTTGGCTGAATTCTATTGCTTTCTAGGCCTTGTATGAAGCAAGCCTATTTTAAATTCGCGTACCAGTTCTAATGCATCTTTTAATTGTGCTGTGATCATCAGTCTGGTGACTGCCTCTCTGAATGATTTTGATAATTCATCTATTCGACCTCCCCACAATAGAATTACTTCCCCTGGGTGTTGTCTGCCATGAAACATCTGGCAAGGGTAAGAATCAGTGATGCACTTATATGAACAAATTTCTTGTAGGATTACCTTTACATGTTCCCAATTATTATATCTATGCTGGCCAGTTAATTTTTCCTAGCGTATTCTCAAGTTTTAGATTTGGTGCATGTAATAAGAATGATGTATCATCTGTTCAGACTACTTCAAATGCTGCATTCATTTTCCAATAACTCCCCAAGTTCAAACTTAATCCCAGTAAATGGCTTAGTTACCAATACAGGAGCAGCAAAGGATGCACTGGTGCCGCTAACTGCAGAACTGCCAGCTGCAGTCATCTTACACCAGTAAAGTATGTTATACATAGAGTGTTAAAACTATTGCTGTTGTTGCCTACCTGAGTTCTTTGAATTGGTGATGCAGTAATTCTGCTGGTTTCCCTTGTAGTTCCTTCTAAAAGTATTTTTTCCTCTTTTATTGGATGTCTTGCAACTTGCCTGGCTTGGATAAATTCATCACGTTTTTGCTGGTCTCTTAGGATGGCTTCTGCTTCTTTTAACCTGTTCTACTGGCCTAGACATCAATCTTCTTTCTGTACACAGTTCAAGGGACTGACTCCAATAGTCTTCCTACTTCTCCTCTGATATTCTACCACCTTACTCCCTGCATTGGAATGTCTCTACACAACACTCCAAACACCTGGCACCAAATTTTTTTGTCATGTCCCGGATCAGGTCTAGTCACCAGATTATGTAAAGATGTGGCTTTCACAGTGAAATCAGAGCATTGACAACTGTTTTTGTTGTGACGTGTGGTCTACTAAGTAGCCTTTAACATAGTGAAAGGGGAAAGTCTCCTACATCACTTAGCACAGGTGATTCCAAAACAGAGAGGAGTGATCATGATTCAGAGGAAGTGAATAGGGCTGCACTCAAGGTTTCGATTCAAAAAAATTTATTTTTGCAGTAGTTTAACCTTATTTGCAAAGATATCTTACAGTGGTTGCATATCCTTGGGAATCAATGAGTACTTCCTAACAGTCTGTACTGTAGGTGTTTCAAGTAACTCCTCTTCCTGTGTTGTATCTTGCTCTCAGAGATGAGCAGTCTGCTGTAACTCTTTCTGACAATACACAGTCAACTACCTTACCCACAATTGGAGACAAGTGCAAGCCAGCACTTGTTTCTCCCTATATTATGAAAGAAAGAAAATATCAACTACTACTCATTGTGATTCTCAATTCTGTATAGACTTATCAGGGCCTTACCACGGCTGACTTTAAGGCTTGGCTGTGGTAAGGCTCTCTTGAAGACTTGATGACTGACTGGTACTGTAGTGATTAATAGGTAATGCAGCAACTGACTCCTTACTCTATGTCCTAGCCACCTGTATACTGATTTTTTTTTTCAGAAGCTCTTGGACAAGTTCCTCCCATAGACTCACTTTCCCCTGATCCTTTGAAGTTTTTCTTAGGGACTGAAAGTTTTCCAGAATCATTCCACCCAGTATGAACGTATTTCTCTTTGCTGGTTACTGTCACCAAGTGCTGCATGTAAGCGGGCCCTTGGGATTGTTATTTGACTTCCTATCAGCAATTACAACAAGGCTGCTTTCTTGGCTGGCTTTCAATTTTTCTTACCTCATACAGAGCTCAAGAAACACATTTTTGTGAGTCTACACTGCACCTGTGTGTTGTCTGACATTCTGTTGTCTAACATTGCTGTTAACTAAAGTTCCCTTTTTAGCAGCCATCACATGCAATACAGTAGTGCTGCCTCAGCAGAAGGCTATGGCTCTGGCAGCCAGCAGGATTACACTGCAGTTTCCATGCTTAGTGATGCCATGCGCTGAACCCAGTACTCTTTGAGTGACTTGGAGTACTGGACAAAAACACTGTAGAGTAGATCCTCTCTAGATGGCTCCACCTCTAGACCCTGAACCATTAGATCCACTGGCTTGTAGACCAATGGCTAGCTGATGACACTACTAGATGAAATTAGGGCTGCTTGGCCCCACATTGGGCTGCACCTGTGATGGAGACTGTTATGGTACTGGCTGTAGTCAGAAGCCCAGGTATCAGTTCCAGTATGAATACAGGTCCCACTAAGGGCTAAGCAGTAAGTATTTCTAGCCCACCTCCGTTGATGTAAGTGACTATGAAAGCATAGCATGGAGCCACTGCATGTGGAAGTCCAGTTTGCGGACATGGCAGGGGTGCTTATTGCAATGTGCCTCAGTGGGTTGTGAAGTCTGGACTGTGGTTACTGCCACAACTGTAATTCAGTAGTGTTGATTTACTATGAAATATAACTGTAAGCTTTTGAAAATTCCCAAAATATACCTCTAATCATGTAGATATTCCTTAAAAATAGGTGGAATGATACTTCAAAAAAGGATATGAGGGTTGTACCAAAAGTAAGGTTCCCAATGAGCTACAGCTTTGTGGGAAGGTGCTATGCTAAATCTGACAACAGTGCCATGCACAGTGGTTCCCCAGTCTGAAGCCTGCACATCTGTGATTCGCTACATCGCTGCAGCCATCAGAGATGGAAGTGTTGATCGCCACTCCCACCAAGTGCGATTTTCGAGCAGTAATCTGGTTTGTCCACACAAGGAAGTTACCACCCATGGAGATTCATTGGCAACTGACTTAGGTTTATGGTGAAAAGTGCATGTCCATTCAGCACGTCTGCAAATGGTGCTGGGCTTTTGCTGAGGGTCGGACGGAAGTCCACGATGAAGAACAGAGTGGAAGACTGCCAATTTCAGATGCAATTGTCCAGAAGATCAACAGTAAGCTGCTCAGAGATCAAAGGGTCACTGTCCGTGAACTTGTTGAACACATTCCTGATGCTTCCCATGGCACGATTGAAAGAACTTCGACAGACACATTGGGTTATCACAAGGTGTGTGCTCTCTGGGTCCCCCAGATGCTGACTAACAGACACAAGGAACAATGCCTTGACTATGCTTGCAAGTTTCTTGAACAATGTGATGGGGAAGGCAACAAGGAGAAGCTGTTGGACTCTATCATCATGGTAGATGAAACATGGATGTTTCATTACACCCCCAAACAAAACAACAATCTCGTCAGTGACATCACTCCTGTGCACCACCACCAAAGAAATTCAAATGCAGTCGTCAGGAAAGGTTATGGTGACTGTGTTTTTGGATTGGAAGGGTGTACTCCTCATCAATTTCATGCAACCTGAGACGACAATAAACTCAGACAGATATTGTGAAACATTGACCCAACTCCAGCAAGCAATCCAGAATGGCTGGAGAGGACGACTGACGGAGGGAGTAGTGCTTTTCACAACACTCGGCTCCATGTCGCTCATCAAGCACAGGAGCTTTTGAAGAAATCTGGGTGGACTGTTATGCCCCATCCCCCATACAGACCGGACATAGCCCCCAGCGATTATCACATCTTCCCTAAGCTAAAGGAACACTTAGACGGCAAACACTTCAAGAGTGAGGATGAAGTCCGAGCAGAGGTCACATGCTTCCTCAGCGTGTTGGCAGGGCACTTCTTCGATGTAGGAATACAAAAGCTGGAGCACCATCTTCAAAAGTGTGTCAAAAAAGTGGAGAGTATATGGAAAAATAGACAAAAGTGTAAGTTTTTCAACAAGGTATAAATTAATAACAATAAAAAACATTTTCTATTTGCAAAAACATGGGAACCTTACTTTTGGTACAACCCTCGTACTACTGCTCCAATTTGTAGAAGGTACAAATATAATTTGCAACTGATGATACAGTGTCGATTTTGGATGCCACCATTCATAAACATTTGAAACTACACAATTTACCATGACCTCTCCTCAACTTTTGATACAATCACTGAAAGATTATGAGGAAACATGACTAAGAGCATGTTTGTATGTAAAATATTAGAATCAAGACTATAACTGACACTCAAGTCCTTGCACAGAGGGGACAGACAAGAAGTTGGTTCATATGTGTAAATAAATGTGTGAAATGCATGGATTTTGTACTAAGCTGATTTAGTGACATCTTCTTAACAATATACCAGAGTGGTGAGTGGTGTCACTCTATCCCACTCGCAGCAGCAAAAATCATGGAGCACATCAAATCATGTCTTCCATTTCAGAAGGCTAACAATGTCATTTGTTGTACCCCAGAATAGTATCATAGGTGAACACCAAAAATTTTTACATAAGGACAATCAAACAATTTAAAATTGGAGATGGTAAAATAGTCTACATTAAACTGAGTGGAAGTCCAAATCCTCAATAGCTGTTTATTGTGTTTTCACTACATGATGACAGGTAAATATTGGAGGTAAATATTCAGGCCATATCTGCATATAACATGAAACTACATAACTAAAAGTGCTAATAGCCAACATAATCTACCAAACAAAGTAGACAATAAAGCAATGTACTCACAAAACAAGTACATCATGTGACATGACTTCCAAGATACAAGTGCACATAAAAACATGTCACTCAGTAAAACCTTGCATGAAACAACAGATGAACATCTAATCTCAACCATCTATGATCTAAAGGGACACCCTCCTCTAACATTATCTTTATTCAACAGAAGTTATCGACACCAAAAATACTTTCTACATTTTAAACAAGTTAATATTATCTCAGCTGTTTAACTAACAGAATTTCATATGATTTTCTATACAATGTGTTACATTTTAGGCTAAAATCTATAAAAAGAAATTAATTTATTTTTTGTTGTTACAATCAGTATGTACTAGCTCTGTATGTACAGTTAAAATTACTCATATTACTCAAATTACGAAACATATGGCACACTTATAATTCATATTATTAATTGTGCAACCTGACAGTATTTATTTAATTCATTTCTAGATTCATTTATAAAATAATGACATAAATTGGTGGATATTAATTTGTCAAGAAAATTTGTAAACTCTTTGGAATATTGTTAGTACTGCAGAATGAGCAGTAGTGGGCCTGCCTCTTATGTGATCGATGTGATTTTAATTTTGGCAGTAACAATGTAATTTTCGATTTAAAAGTGGAGATTGCAAAGACAGTCTGTGATAGAAAAATGTGAAAAAATAAACACCAAGATAAAAACAGGCAATTCTTCAATAGTTATCATGTCATTTGGAACTAAAATGTCAAAAATTTTAGTCTCAACCCCTAGACATGACGAACTGGAGCCAACTACGAGAAAAAAAGATAAGTAAAAAAGTTATTTGGAAATCTTACTCATCTTGTGGCTTATTAGAAGAAATTTATTATGAAATGAATGACTATCAACAAATGATGTGTGTGTGTGTGTGTGGGTGGGTGGGTGGGGGGGGGGGGGGGGGTTAAGATTACAATGATTGGTAATACGTCTCAAAACATTGTCCAAAGGTGAGTCACGTATGACAGGATGAAACCTATTAGCACAAAACATTGCAGAATGAGTATAATGTAAATTAAAACACAGCTTGCAGTGTTGGTAGAGTATAAAAGAGGAGAAACCTACCATCATCAAAATCAACGGGGGAAACAAAGAATTAAAAGACGCACAATCCTTGGGAGTTGTCAGCACACCAAAATATATTGGCAGGCATCAATTACAACTGCACATTACAGTACTAGCGCCGGCCGGTGTGGCCGTGCGGTTACAGGCGCTTCAGTTTGGAACCGTGTGACCACTATGGTTGCAGGTTCAAATCCTGCCTCGGGCATGGATGTGTGTGATGTCCTTAGGTTAGTTAGGTTTAATTAGTTCTAAGTTCTAGGCGACTGATGACCTCAGAAGTTAAGTCGCATAGTGCTCAGAGACATTTGAACAGTACTAGCCACACACTGTATACTGTGAAGCGAAGTACATGCCACCCTGTCATGGGCTGAAGATCATGCCATCTAGTGATAGAAATCAAACTGAAAGGGCACACAGACTGGACGTTGGAAATCACAGTAACAAAGTGGATCTCAGTGTTAAATGACGATCCAGTACAAGAGACAGAAAATATTAAGAATTACACTTATGAGAAGTAAGATAACTACACTTAAAATTACTTACAGATAAGGAAACTGAACTACCTATATTCACAACAAAATAACAGAATCTGACTGAAGTCCTAGTCCCTGGTGGCAAAGCATGTTAAACCAATAAAAATATATAAAAAATATGAGAAGTATTCGTTAACGTTCTTCACTGTTGATGCCAGAAGCCAATCCACCTGAGTCTGTGACTGCCAGCTGTGGTGAAAAACTGAGCAGGTCAAGGTGAATGTTGAAGCAATTGCAACTCCTGAGACCAGCTGAGCATCCAAGTTCACAAACAAAGCTTAGTGACATTATGGTAACAGAAAGATGGTGTCATACTGATGATGGAGCAAAGTGTCACAAGAAGACCCATGTACAATGCAATAGTAACTATTCAGCCACTGTTGCAGCAGAAAAGAGCATCGGAAAGGTGAAGATATGGAAGTCTGAAATCACCAGGAGAGATGACCAAATGGGAAAACTAGTACACATATTGTCATTGCTAGCTCCACTGCAGCAGAGCATGTGAGAAGTGCCAGCATATATACTACACATTTCTTGCAGCTGTCCTCTGGAGGGGGAGACTATGTCAGGTGACCCTCTGTGCAGCTATCCCATCAACTTGCTGGCGTACTGGAGGCCTGACCACCAGCGACAAGAAGCAGTTCACCATCTACCATTAACAGAGGCAGCCACTGTTGCTGCAGGTTACATTGATTCTGCCAGTCTCTGTCTCCTAACTGGAGGCCTCAGGTTGAACTCTACATGGCAGGCTGGACACATGTCTTTGATGTAAATGAGAGTGCTTTGGTGATCAGCTTGCAGAGTTGCTGTCCATCATTGTCCAGCCAGGAGTGTGTCAGCTATGACACCAGTGGGCACAGGCTGGCAGTGATGTAATCGCTATTACACAAGTCATTCACTGCACAAATGTACTGCCACGCAGGTGCATCTGCTACTGCTGATTAGGTCCGCACATGACTGGCCTGACTGAGCTGCCTGCACCCTAGGACAACAGTCCTGTATTTGTATATGTCACTGTGAATAATGTTTTCTTGGCATTCTCAAGCATAAACAGATCATCATCACTGCACCCTGCTTGACACAGTCATGATGGCTGTAGGAATCTTGGACTGGACCCTTATATATGGTGTCAGCAAGTGGTTACCAGTGGTTGATGCCTATGCCTGGTGCCACACCCACACATCTGCAGCAGCAGCTGCCGACATCATATGTGCACCTCTGCTGTAAGGTCAATGGCTATGGATTGCAGACTACCATGATATGGCATGATGAGAGGAAGATATTCATTGGCCTTCTTCCTGTGTCATTTGTAGTGGCCACATTGAGCAGTAGGGACCTCCACATTATGTTAAAAGCATTGTTTGTTAGGCTACAAGACAAATCTGTAGAGATTTGTCTTTGTTCTGTGGAAATGCTAGGAAGGTTTACTTGCAGCCTTGAGATGTTTGTACTGTAATTTGTCCAGACATGCCATGCCATTTGTTTAGGCTGTGTTAGCTACATGAAGCATGTGTAGAGGGTTTGGTCATAAGGCACAGCAGTGCACAGAGTCCCATTGCACCATGATATGGTGCAAAGGTTAAGTGCAATTTTGTACTTATTTGTGTATTGGGTGTACTGTTTCCTTAGATTTCTTTTTTAATTGAAGATGAAGGCTACAAAAGTACCAGACACATGGGCAGTGACTTTGAATGAATGATGGAAGCCCTGAAGGAGCAAATGGCTGCATTATTGGAGGCTCAGTTCCAATTAAAAATATATCTATTTAAAAACGCAAATAAAAATTCACTTGATGCTGTCATGAGAGACAGTCTCCACTCCTTCCAAATTAGCAATATACCAGTAAGTGTAGACCAGATGTGGCTTGAGTTCAAAGAAATAGTACTGACAACAGTTGAGAGATTTGTACCAAGTAGATTAACAAACGATGTAGCTGATCCCCCTTGGCACACAAAATGGGTCAGAACACTGTTGTAGAAACAATGAAAACAGGGTACCAAATTTAAACAAATGCAAAATCTCAAACATTGGCAATGTTGTACAGAAGTGCAAGATTTAGCTCAGACTTCAATGTGAGATGCTTTAATAGTTTCCACAACGAAACTTTGTCTTGAGACCTGGCAGAAAATCCAAAGAAATTCTGGTCATATGTAAAGTATGCTATCAGCAAGACACGATCAGTGCAATGGAAATACTGTTGATGACAGTGCTGTTAAAGCAGAGTTACTAAATACAGTCTCCCAAAATTCCTTCACCAAAGAAGATAAAGAAATGTTCCAGAATTCAAATCAAGAATAGTTGCCAACATGAGTAGCTTAGAAGTAGATATCCTCTGAGTAGTGAAGCAACTTAAAACACTCAATAAAGACTAGTCTTCTGATCCAGACTTTATATCAGCTAGGTTCCTTTCAGAGTATCCTGATGATAGCTCCATACTTAACAATCATATACAACCACTCACTCGACAAAAGATCCATACCCAAAGACTGGAAAGTTGCACCGGTCACATCAATATTCAAGAAAGGAAGAAGCAGAAATCCATTAAATTACAGGCCTATATCATTAACATCAATAGGCAACAGGGTTTTGGAACATATATAGTTTTCAGAAATTATGAATTACATCAAAAGATATTCGAACAGTCAACACTGATTTAGAAAACATCATTATTGCGAAACACAACAAGCTCTTTACTCACATTAAGTTTTGAGTGTTATTGACAAGGGATTTTGAACTGGTTCCATATTTCTAGATTTTTCAGAAGGCTTTTGACACTGTACCTCACAAGCGGCTTGTAGTCAAATTGCGTGCTTATGGAATGTTGTCCAGAGGTGACAGTTTGTAGTAAATGATCGAAAGTCATTGAGTAAAACAAAATTGATGTATGGTGTTCGCCAGGGTAGTTTATATGCCGCCTGCTGTACCTAATCTATGTAAACGATTTAGGAGACAATCTGAGTATCTGTCTTAGGCTGTATGAGATGATGTTGTCATTTATCATTTAATAAAGTCATTAGAAGGTGGAAACAAATTTCAAAGTGATTTGAAAAATATATCTGTGTGGTGTGATAATTGCTAATTGACCCCAAATAATGAAAAGTGTGAGGGCATCCTCATGAGTGCTAACAGGAATCCATTAAACTTTGGTTACATGATAAATCAGCCAAATCCAAAGACTGTAAATTCAACTAAATACCTGTGAATTACAATTATGAACAACTTAAATGACAAAGAACATATAGAAAATGTTGCGGGTAAGGCGCACCAAAGACTATGTTTTATTGGCAGAACACTTAGAAGATGCAACAGATCTACTAAAGAAATTGGCTACAGTGTATTGTATTTTATTGTACTGTCTGTCCTCTTTTGGAGTACTGCTGGATGGTGTGGGATCCTTGCCAAATAGGATTCACAGGACCAATAAATATACAATACAATACAATATAGGTGTTCATTTTTCCCACACGCCACTCGAGATCGGAGGCACAGAGAATTATTCTGAAGGTAGTTCGATGAACCCTCTGCCAGGCATTTAAATGTTGTTTTCAGTTTGTCCATGTAGATTTTGATGAATGTAAGCAGGACAACAAGACATTGCATAGAGGGGTATAGGAATGGGAAGCTGCTGGTGGTTTTTCATTCTGTTTTAGGAGAGACTAAAATACTGTTGAGTGTACCAGCCTCTTCCATCGATCACACAGCAGGTAAACTTATGGGGCTAATTTCAGAAACATCAACTGATGGTGTACCTCATTTTAATGCTGATGAAAGTTTGCTGCTGAATTGCAATGATGGTCAGAGGAAACAGTCTTGAATATGGCTAAATTGTCATTAGTAGGTGATGCAAAAAACTATGTTACTTACCACTAGACATTTGATTAGCTGGCTAATGACCTAATACAGCATTATAATAAGCAGAACAGTGCTAGACTTTTCAGAGATAAATTAAGCAGGCCGTCATAGAAACAAAGTGATCAGTAGCATTTATCTCTTGTCAAAAATAGGAAATTGAATGTGCAAATGAATGAGCTAATGCACAATGTGGAGGCCATCAGTTGTTCTCTGTGAGGCAGAGAAAAGGGCTCTGGATGTTTTTGTAAGAGGTATTTCTGCTGATACACCAAGGAGAATCAATATAGAGACTCCAAATGATTTATCTCCTGCCATTAGGATCACCACACAAATGAAGGAAACCAACATTGCTATATGGAGGCAGAGTGACCATGGTGTTTTATCCTCTGAGGTGAAGTGTTATAGATGTGGGCTTATGGACGCATCAGGAAGCTATGTTGTCAGCTGGAATGTTATGAATATGGGGAGGTGGGCCTTAAGACGTGATTGCCAGAAGAAAATGTGGGACAAGCATAATCTGAATAACTAGCTGTTAAACAGGAATGGGGCTGTCTCAATGGTCAGATGGCATTCCGAGTAGAACATGAGAATTCAAAAACAGGTACAGAGATGGAATGCTGTTTGTCAGACAAAGTGGATGGTAAGGAACATAAATTCCCAGAGGATGTGGTGGTTGATGGCAGTTTTCAGTCTGTATCACTAGAGCAGAAAGAGACTGCAGTGTCCATGGTATAGGTTGCGTCAAGTGGGCAATAATGCCATGAGGTCATTAGGGACAACACTGCTCAGTTTGAGTGTGGGAATCAAACATTTTTGGGAGAAAGTGAAAATGTTGCCTTGTGTTAGGGAAGTGTACTGTGAAATCCTGGGACTCTACTTTCTTGTTAAACATCAGGAAAAAATTGACCTCTACAATTGAACTTGATGGGATATTGTTTCCCTTTTGGCAACAGCTGCAAGTGTTATGATGTCACAGAATTCTGATCTGATTTGATTTGATTTTTTATTGGTCCAGTTTTACCATGTAGCACAAATTGTACAATTGATATTGGACAGGTCAAAGCTAAGTTACAATAATACATAGTATTATCAAAATAGTAGGCAAATTAAAATTAGGTACCTATTACAATTAACTTTGTTAGTTATTCAGAAATACTCTGACAGAATAGAAGCAGTGCTTTATTAGAAATGTCTTTAGTTTAGCTTTAAATATTGGATGAGTAATATTTTTTATTTCCTCTGGTATCTTATTGTGTAGTATTACACCAATGTGAATTATGCTCCTCTGACTGGTGGTTGTTCTGTGATATTTCTGATGTATATTTGATTCCCATCTGGTACTATAGTTGTGTACATTTTTTTTCTGCAGCACTATGCCTGTTTTCAGGAGGTAGTCCCTAGTGAACAAGATAGTTTCATAAATGAATAAACTTGGAACATTTAGAACACCAAGCTCAGTAAAATGGGATTCACAGGACTCCATCTTTTTAAGGCCAACAATTATTCTTAAAGCTCTTGTTTGTATTCTAAAAGCCTTCACACTGTGAGTTGAGTATCCCCAGAAAATGATCCCATATCGGATTAGTGAGTGGAACTGTGCATAGTATGCCTACAGTACTGTTGTTTTGCTTGTTGTAGCCTTTAAAATTCTTAGGCCATAGCACACAGACGATAGTTTTCTACACAAGTTATTTATATATGTGTCCCACTTTTAAGTCTTGCTGAACCCAAAGACCCAAGAATTTTGTGACACTTACATTTTCTAGGGGATATATATTAGTTGGGCTTGAATAGACATTTTATTAGTTGGAGGAATCAAATGAAAATCGACACACACAGTTTTTTCAGTATTTATAATGAGTTTGTTTTTTTGTGAACCACTCAGAAAGTCTTTTCATAGAACTTTCTGCTGTGGACCGCAAAGTTTCTGGACTGGATCCAGTGAGCAATATGCTGGTGTCATCGGCAAACAAGATAGTTTTTGTGGGACTCATATATTCAACTAAGTCCTTGACAGTGTACTTGAATGAGGTCTTCAGCTAGTGAAGTGAAGTATTCATTGAATTTTGAGCCTTTTAGTGTTAATGATACATTCTTTTTCTTTGGCACTGAACTACAAGTTTCTTTCCTTATAACTCTCCACATGGAGCTCATTTTGTTAGATGAGTTTCTCATCAAATTGTCATTCCACATAATTTTTGCCTCTTTGACTACTCTATCATAGATTCTTTTGTAGGCTTTTGAATAATATGTGAATTCTTGGGTTACTATATATTTCTTACAGGAGTACTGCAGAAATCTATTTCTCTCACTGGAAATTTTTATGCCTTTAGTTACCCATTGCTTATTATTGTTAGGTTTTACTTTTTTTACTTCTTTTGGAAATGCTACATTAAAATAGTGAAGAAAGATGCTCTGAAAACTCATGTACATGCTATCAACATTGCTCTGAGTGGCGATGCTTTCCCAGTTTTCCTTCGCCAGTAAGAGATTAAAAATTCTAATTTTATCTTCAGAAAAGGTTCTTTTTTCAACTACTTTTCCAGAACTGCTACTACTTGTTGGCATTTGTATACACAGCAGCTGTGCCTCATGATCACTACAACCCATGCTCAGTACTCTGCTTGTGAATCTGTAAGTTGTTTCTGAGATGAATATTTGATCAATAATGGAATCTGTGCATTCTGTTAATCTTGTTGGACACTGTATTGTGGGGATCATATTGAATGTGTTGGTCATATTTATCAAAGCATCTCTAGTGCTGCTGTATTTTGAAAAATCAATATTGAAATCCCCACAAAGCACTATCTTCGTATTTAGTGTACTGATCTTGTTCAGCAGAATCTCTAGTTTATTCATGAAGACTGACAGGTTTCCACTTGGTGCTCTATATATGTTAATAACTATTTTCAATTGAGTCAATGTAACTTTTACTGACATCACAGAACTTTATTTGTTTTTTAACAAAGATAGCAGAGCCACCATGTTTGGAAAACTCTTGGCTAAAATGACTTGCTAATCTATATCCTGAGATTGAAGTTAATTTTACTTCGTCATTTTGTAGCCAATGTTCAGTAATGCAAATTACGCCTATGTTTAGCGCATACTGGAGTAGTGCTTCCAACATGGAAATTTTATTTGTGAGTGACTGAACGTTATGGTGTAGTATAGCAAAATCTGGATATTTAGTAACTTTAGTTGAAACGGTTTCTGATTCTTTATCTAATTGCATTTCTAATACAGCACTTACCCAAAAAAAATTCTGTATCTTACTTGTGTGTGGCTTCTGTTCGCTGGTGGCAATCAGCAGGTGAGTTAACTTCTGGAGCTTGTATAAGTTTTGCTTCATCCACATCTGTCCTCTTCGGTTTAAACCATTTAGTAATTTTCGTTCAGCTGACAACTTGATTGATTGTTTCTTGCCTAATCGGTTTAAACCACTTGGTAATTTGCATTTGGCCGATGGCACAGGTTGTAACTCGTCTAAAGCACTTCTTAATCCCCGTTTGTTTGTTACTTATACTTTTTTCTTCACTCTTCTTCGAAATGCGAGTACATATTTTTTCAGGTAGTAATTTATTTCCTGGCGTATTTAAATGAAGTCCATGGACTGTATGGAACCTTCGCTCCAATCAGTTTATATCTACAATATCGACATTCTTAAAGTTAGTGCATATTTCAGTGATACACTCGTTTGCAACATTAATTTCGCGGTGCACACATGACCAGGCTGGTAAATCATGACGATGCAGGATGTTCACAATGAGTACATTTGTGTGGGTTAAATTATTTAAACATTTCCTCATTTCTGTAATCACCTTGTGTGTCTCGTTTCTATAGACATTGTTTGATCCTCCTATTAACACGGCGAAATCATCTTCATTCATAGTAGCTACGGTACATCAGTTGATGTTGTTAGGTCCGTTATTTCACTCAATGGAGCCCCTGGCTTTATGAAACCAGCTGCCTTGTAACTACATGTTCTCATCAACATTGCAGAAATTTCACGGCCGTGACTATCACCTAACACACAGATTGTTTTGTGTTTCACACTTTTTGTAACCGGAGGATTTAAGGTTCTTCTTCTCACCTGATTAGTGTTGTTTTTCTGCCGCACGTAAATGTTCTTCAGCTTGCAGTTTTGCTGGAGATACGTTTTTTAACGTAGTTTCCTTTGTTGCATTGAAGTCTGTGGTAGTGTAGGGGTGCGCACTTATTTTTGGAGTTTTTAGAATATCTCCTGACGCAGTATTTTCACTGTTTGACTTTACAATGAGCAATGGTTTGCCTACTTCGTTTTCCAACTTTTCAACCCTTTCCGACGTGTTCAGTGAATCCACGGCAGAAAGCACTACAAAGAGTTTTTTTGTGCAAAATTTTCACTGTCTTTCACATCTTTTACCTCCTGAGTACAACTTCCTTCAGTCATTCTCTTCCATTTTCCAGAGCTCGAGTCTTCTTTCTTCATTAGCGTCTCACGTTTTTCAGATTGTAGTTTACCTATTTCCACCTTTTGAGCGTCGGTTGTAAACTGGAGGCACATTGTACACTTTCAACTTGGCCTCCATTTTGGAGAAGGTGATACCGAATAAACTGCAACACAGACTCTGAAGACCAGTTTGCATGATAGAATACAACACAGTGCAGGGAAGTTGATACAGGTTATTATAGGTACAGACTAACCCATGTGTTTATTATGTGTTGTGAGGCCATTGGAAACTAATGAAGAATTAGGTAAGTCACACAGTTCCATATGCAGAAGTATATTATGCACCAGGGATCTTGAAGAAAAATATTTTATGGTTTCTGTGTGTCTCGATAATCTTGGCGTGGACTAAGTAAGCCTGCTACAGGGTTTTTTGATTATTAGTTTGGATATTTTAGAGGAAGATGGCATGGATAGGTCAAGTGAAGACCTAGCAAACTGTCAATACACTTACATTATAAGAAAAATTAAAACATTTATAAGGAAATGATAGGAATGCAATGGGAACTTTGGTACTGCCGTTCACAAATTTAGTCCATCTGAGTGGTCCTTTATCACAATGCCAGTCATGCAGCACTGTTGTAATGTATGTAACTGTTAATAGAAGAATTTATCAGTCAGCAACTAGTACATGGTATTATTGAACAGACTGATAGCCTGTAAGCAGCACCCGTCATTTCTGTTCCAAATAAGTCACCAAATGGCGCTAGAAAATGCAGATTTTGCTATAACTACTGATACCTTAATGTACAAACCATCACTATGCATACGCCATACCTAATGTAACAGAGACTTTGGAGAACTTGGTTCAGTATAAATACTTCTCCACCATGGGCTGATACAATGGGTATCTTCAATTGGAGATAGCACTGGAGGATTGGCTGAAGACAGATTTTACCATCCCCTGGGGCCATTTTCAGTACCATTGTAAGCCATTCAGACTCAAGAACGTACCTGCCACTTTTCAAAGATTATTGAATGGGATACTTAGAGGACTGAAGCCGAGACAGTATATCTCGGTGACATCATAGTGGACATTGGAGAATGTGTACAAAGCTGGAGGAAGTGTTCAAAAGATCAAGAACAACATGACTAATGCCAAGCATTGATAAAAGTTATTATGCAGCAACAGAACTAAATTATCTTATACCAGTGATTAGTTATAAAGGTGTGAGAACAGATCCACTCTGAACTTCAGCAGTTCAGAACTCCTCGTTAATACAGACAGCTAAACAGTTGCAATATTTTTTGGGTCTCTGAAATTGTCATCATAGATCTTAAGAAGTTCTTTAAAACTGCCAAACCTTTAAACCATTTATTACACAAAGGAAAAAAAATTTGAATGGTCTGCTGAATGTCAAACAGCGTTTGGTACTTTGAAAGAAGCTTTGACATCAAGTCCAGTTTTGATATTTCCAAATTTTGAAAAAGAATTTATTCTGTCTCATGATGCAAGCAATAGAGTGGTTTTTTTGTGTCCTTAGTCAGAATATAGATAGTAAAGAATATCCTGTAGCATATGCTTCCTAACAGCTGAACAAAACAGAGCAAAATTATAGCATGATTGAGAATTAAGTGTTGGCTGTTATCTGTGGTATTTCTTACTTCTTCTGTTATTTAAATGGAAAAAATTGTAAAGAAATGATGGATTGTGCCACGATGAAATGGTTGCAAGGACTGAAGAGTGACAAGTTGGTCATATGATTGAGCAAATTTTGTTACAAAGATGTGCACAAGCCAGAGAAGAGGCATACCAATGCAGAGTGTTTGAGTAGGAAAACTGTAGTTGTACAAGAACTAGGCAGGAACATCCTGAATGGCAGAAGACCCAGGCATACTATGCTGACTATTATGTCATCAAGTCGCATTCACAGTTCGTCATGTTTGACGCAGCTTGCTGAGGAGAACGATAAAGTGAGGACTATATGTGATAGTGCTCACAGTGTTTCAGAGGGAAATTTTAAGACAGGCACATGACCTTCTGTTGGCAGACCATGGTGGATGGAAAGGCAACAATATGTCAAGAACTGTGTACTGCGTGCACAAAGGGCTGATCTAACTTACTGACTGATTCCATCACAAAGGCTACCAGAAACATCTCTACTACTTCAAATAATACAGATGTGTATTTTAGGCCCATTTAAAAGGACACCAGCAGGAAATAGCTACATACTGACCATAAGAGTCCATTTCTCATGACGCATGATGAATTGTGATGATTGCAGTCACCGACTGACAAGCAAGTACAGTTGCCCAAGCAATGGTGAACAACTGGTTGCTGACACTTTGTGTTCTTGATACTTTAATCACATATTATGGATCTAATTTTATCTCAGAACTGATGAAGTAATTGTGTTGACTGTTCCACATTCACAAACCTGCAGACAAGCCCCTTTCACCTTCAAGCCAAGGGGAGAAATATAAGCAGCCACTGGCGTTTTGCTATGTGAGGTAATACACTGCCCAGTCACATTAATTTGGTCACCTCCTAAAAGCTTCAATAACTATCTTTTGGCCTGGACATCTGTGATATGTACAGGAAGATAGTCAGTGAAGTTGTGGAAGGTGCAGACAGGGATGTGGAGCCATGCCAATGCTGTGGCCAGGTGTGCTTGATTTCTTGGTTGAGGATTCATGGTGTGAACATCCTGATCAAGGAAGTCCCACAGATTCTCAATTGGATTTAAATCCAGTGAGTTTGGTGGCCCCACAAGTGTGGTAAATTCATCCTAGTGCTCTTCTAACCATGCACGTACAGTGCATGTTGTGGGTATTGTTGCACTGTCCTACTGGTAGATGCCAAGGAAAAACAAACTGCATGTAGGGGTGAACATGATCTTCAAGGATAGATGCATACTTGTGTTGACCCATTGTACCTTCCAAAATGATGAGGTCATATAGGGAATGCCCTGCACCATAACGCCCCTCCTCCAACCTGGACAGTGATGATAATTGTAGCAGGGTATTTGCTTTTGGTCCAGTGGAGTATAAAACAGGATTCATTAGAAAAGGGCATTTGTCAACACTCACAAGTGGAGACCATGAAGTTTGTATCACAGGTTTACTTCAAATTTTGCACACTTTTATTAGGACATTAAAACAACATATGTGCAAGTAGTAAGGTGCAGTACTCTGGCAATTCTGAGAAAATCACAAGTTAAGTTTTACATGTCTGTTATGTAACTGATGCATCTGAGAAAAAATGCTGACCATGTGAACTAGTTGTGGTCAAGTGATTACCGTTCGTGCTTAGCAAGAAGATCGTGGACGAGGTGACGGTTTGAATTCAGCTAATACTTAGTTTTAATCTCTATTTTTCCCATCACTGGTCACATTATTTAATTTGTATGACATTTGTGAGGTAATATAACGAAAAAGAAAAGCCCATGAGCATTTTCATGAAGTTTTAGAAAACCACTTGATATTTGACTATTTACTATTTGTAATTAAATTTTTGAGAATGATGGACAGTCTTGTAAAGCCCTAGACAAACTTTGATAAATAATGATGTGAATAATATTATTCACAATATGTAGTAAGTCACAGTGTGCCAGATGACAAGAGTAATGTACAATTACTCATCAGCTGTGCTCTCGACATCACACATTGCATGATCGTATTTGTCATACACGCATGGAGAACTGAAACAGTATCTACTACATTGAGTGAGTGCAGTTTTCCCTCATTTACAGGGAATGTTCAGAATTTCTATGGAAAAACACCCATCACTGACATTTTGAAAAATTTCTCTTTCTTCCAAATTTTGGATGCAAACCATGAACAACACAACATTTTGGCAAATATAGGTGCTGGCAGTTGGTTATGTATATTGGAATTTAATTAAAAATAGTAAGTAGTCAAATAACATGAAATGCACATAAACTTCATGCAAATACACATGGGTTTTTTAAACCACATTCTCTCTCAAATGTCATAGAAATGAAATAATACGACTAGTGATGAAAGAAATAGATTAATAATTAGGTTTGAGAGGGATTTGAACCATTGCCTCATACTTATTCATCTTGTAAAGCTTGAATGCTAATCATTTGACCATCATGACCTCCAGCGCCTATGCACAAATACATAAGCAGCATAATAGATGTGTAAAACTTCTCTTGCAATGTTCTCAGAATTGCCAGAGTAGTCCACCTTACTACTGGGTGATTTCATCTCAAATCATACAGGTCATGTCAACTCATGGTCATGAATTTCTCTGCAAAAAATATGAATTAGACCTCTATATCATATGAGTTAAAAAATAAAGTATTTTCATTTTATGTTAATTTCTGTAAATGCTATGGCCCTTTGAAAAATATGTATTTTGCAAATAACTTTTAAAACACTATAGAGCAAAATAAAATATAACTAATAAACCAAAAGTCCTGGAGACCTAGCAGATGTTCTGTGTTAAAGCTCTCTCTTAGTGTCTTGAATTTTAGTTAATTGCACACTAATTGGCTTCTTCTAACTTAGAAATTTAAGGTGAAAATATGAAATTTAAGTTAATTTTTCCACTTAAAAATTGTTTTGTAGTTTGGAAAGTCACAGAATGCTATCTTTTCTGTCATTTCACTACTGATGTAATTATAAACAGTTACTTCTCCACTCCAGCTATGTGTATTGTATAAATATTTATTACTAAAATGTAAAAAATAGCATTTTTATGAGTTTTTATGAATTATTTACTCAATAACCCCTATCCAAAAACTCTTGAAAATTACACAAAATATTGTTTGTTTAACATGTCAGCAGTCAGTGCAAACTCAGTGGGGCATATTTTTCTGTGTAAAGTGTTACAAAATTTTCAACATTCTGCATATTTTGCATCATTGAATTTGTGGTGTAAAACATCCATGTTGGCAACACTGTTTCCAGGCTCTTCAGTTTATAAAAACCGAGTGAGAACTTGCACATAAACCATTCTTAATCTATCTTTATGTTTGGTTTGAACTTTTTGTTAAATACAATGCAAGTGAGGAAATACAGTAGTGAAAGAATGAGGTGTGTGTACTATGAGAAAAGTTACAAGGAGGAGGTGTTTAAGTAAAGTGAAAAACACTCATAGTTGTTGGAAATCTGTCAGAGGTATTGCAGAAATAACTTGGTCCTTCAAGTAACGGTATTAGCATTCCATCCATTGTGCATGAATTGCTACACTCACTACAAGAAGAAATTTAGTGAAAACCCACCTGAATGACCACCATCGTCCAAATGTTAAACTGAAGAGGACAGTGCAGATGTTTATATTACTTGGTGTGAAGTTGTTTATGTTTTGAATGTTAGTGTTTCTACTTAGTCCCTTATATTTTCCCTCTTTAATATCCAGGAAAGGTAGGAAGCACAAGAAGAAAACAGTATGTAAAATGGAAAGTGGAAGAAATTGAGACAAGTTTTACACAAGCAACATCTTCAAAACTTTGTGATGTGTATCATGCAGAAGCACTTGGTACAGAACCTGAAGATCCTGATGTGTGTGCATGAGATGTGATGTGTGGCTTCAAAACCTAAATACTGCTATCTCAGCTGCCACCCATATTGAGAAGGCACAGTTACTGATACTGATACTGGGTACCTACTCTAAGCAGCAGATACAGAAATACATACCCACTTCCTCACATTATTTGATTTCGGAAGCTCATAAAACAAAGAATGAGAAAAAGTTATTTGGACATTCCCAGATTCTTACTGTGGGCATCTGTTGCAAGATGATACACTTACTGTTGCTCTGGAATATTGCCTAGATGATGACAAAGATTGCAGCAGGCAAAGTCCTAACCAGGCTGCTGTTATCATTGTTAGTAAAAATGGTGAAAAAGTTAAAAAGGTAAAAAAATATATGACAAGGAAAAAGGAGAATCTGAATTTAAAAATTGGTCTCTCAAAATTCTACTCCTTATGACCACAATGGGTAAAATGCCAGCCAGTGAAGGAAATATGCATATGTATTTACTGCACTAATTTGAAACTTGCTTGTTTCACCATAAGTAGTGTCACAGAAAAGAAGTACACAGAGATGGAGCTGATGCTTTTATGTATATGTCCAGAGCCGCAAGATAAATTCTGGTTGTAGGCATGCACAATGTGTCATCGTACTGAAGTGATGACTTTTGAAGCATTACACCTTCAGCATACTGACAATGACATAACCTATGCATTGTGGGAGGTAGCAGAGTTGGTGAAGAGGACAGTACAGCCAGACAAGTTTGTTACAGAGGTTAGGCATTGGGTCATGAAAGGAATAGCTCACCATCATATCTGGAGGATTCAGAGATAGGCAACAGCAGAAGTAAAACCTGCCACATCCTGGAATACAAAAAAAAAGGGAGAAGAATGGTCTGCTATGAAGCCTGTGGTAGGAATTCAATCGTGTCACTACTGATTTGCATCCTGGAGTGGCACATTACATTGCAAGAATGGTTCTCCACGAAATGCAGCCTGTTACTATGCGTGAAATACAGAGACCACATTATACATTAGAAGACTTTGTAGTGAACCATTTCATTTCTTGTGTGTATGACAATCAGTGGTGGGTGGGACAGATAAGTGTCTTTGCTAGCCATGGTGGCCGAGCAGTTCTAAGTGCTTCAGTACGGAACTGCGTGACTGCTACGGTCGCAGGTTCAAATCCTGCCTCGGGCATGGATGTGTGTGATGTCCTTAGGTTAGTTCTGTTTAAGTGTTCTAAGTTATAGGGGACTGATGACCTCAGATTTTACGTCCCATAGTGCTCAAAGCAATTTGAATAAGTGTCTCTCATGAGCTGCAAGATATACCCGTCTCCTTTATGACACCTCATGATTCTGCTAATGCTTTCAACTGGCCATCATCAAATGATCAGTGTGCAGTTTCCATTTCCCTAGTACTGCTCTTGTTGGATCATTCCTGTCCATGTGCAAATTCAGCTCGGCTATAAGAGTTCAATGGGAAGCAGATAAAAAAATAAAAATAAAATAAAATATAACAAAATTAATTATCTTCAACAGTGCAGTGTTTATTGTTACAGTGTAGGCAGTTTTAATTGATGGAAAGTCATGAAGAAGTAAAATCATGACAGAAGACAATAATAATTTGTGAATAATGTCATAAAGAGGAAAAATGTGTAATAATTTCTGTATCTCATATTTGTTATACAATGCTCCCAAACAAAATTATGAATTGTTTTCCCGCTCAATTATAATGCTGTAAAGCAATTACTTTCATTCAGAAATACCAGTTTTACAAGAAATTTACGTAAAATCAGCGATGAGTTTAAATATTTAAGTGTCCATGGATTTTTTACTTTTAGAGTAGAGCTGGGTGTACCCCAGAATTACTCACATTTTGTACAGACAAGTATTGCCCACTGTGATTGCACATTCCCCAAGTACAATGACCAAGTAATGTACCCTGAAATTTTTAGAACATTTAGGATGGGAGTTGTAGAGAAAATAATTTTTAAATAACTAAAAAATTCTTTCATCTTTATGTACGAATATTTTGACAGTTTGAGAAAGTCATGTCACAGCTGACAATTAGCAGTCTTTCCAAATTATCATTTCTCATCACAATTAAAATCCTCTGACTATTCATATTTTCAAAAAATAATTTTGAATTTTGCACAAAGTTACAAATTTTCGTAGTTTATTTTTCAAACATAAAATAAAATGAAAGAAGCTCAGAAGTATGTATGTATTAACCATGTGGTGTCACCGCCAGACACCACAATTGCTAGGTGGTAACTTTAAATCGGCCGCGGTCCATTAGTACATGTCGGACCCGCGTGTCGCCACAGTCGGTATTTGCAGACCGAGCGCCACCACACGGCAGGTCTAGAGAGGCGGACTGGCACTCGCCCCAGTTGTACGACGACTTTGCTAGCAACTACACTGACAAAGCCTTTCTCTCATTTGCCGAGAGACAGTTAGAATAGCCTTCAGCTAAGTCCATGGCTACGACCTAGCAAGGCGCCATTAACCATATCTGGAGAGAGTCTCATTTGTATAGTCAAGAGCGATGTACCACAAGGATGAATTAAAGTTAAGTAAACAGACGCTACGTACTTTTCTTAGTGCATTCATAACATATCCTGTTCCAGACTTCACGCCCGTCTGCGTTAGATAGCGTGCATTTCAGCCTCGATCTACAAGGTGTTGGCACATTTGCCAACACATCAAACCATGTATCATAGAACTGGGAACAAAGTTATTTATTGAAAATAAATTCAAATCTCTATCACTTCTAGTTTCGTTATCGCAATTTTTCAATTTTCCCTTTCATTTCAACATTTTCACAAATATTTTCATTCAGAGAGTTGTTTAGCTGTTAACAAATCATCAGAAAATCAAAATATTGTAGTTTTGGAGACATACCATGTGGAACTTCAACATATATTCTTTTCAGCAAAGTTTGAAGTAGTGATGTAACACATTAGTGAATAGTGTATAGTGAATAGTGTTTCATTCATCTCATAACATACAATTTCTAATCATATGAGTAGTGTTCAGGAGACACGTCAAAAAATGGATAACATAACTTCAGGCCTAATTGGTACAAAGAACTTTAACATTAATATAAACTTTTATATTTCATTCCACCTTTTTGTGAAGGACAGCTACATTTACACACAAAACTATATGTAAATTTATCCTGCTCAAATGTTCAGTTCATCCTTCATGAACGCCTCAACAATTATATCATATAGCTTTGTTTTCAGTGTCTCTAGGTTCATACTCAGAACATTCTTTCCTTTTAGCTTATGAATTTTCATTGCCATATACTGAGGAGACTGCGCATATAGGTTTAAGCGATGAGTGGGAAGCATAAAATTGTCTTTGTTTCTCGTGTTATATGCGACTGAAACAGTTTTTCTCGAATAACTCTAAATTGCTATGTAGAAAGATGATAATATCATAGATGTATAAGGAGGGAACTGTTAATAACTGTTGTTTTTCAAATAGTGGGCGACATGATGTCCTTGGATGGGCAGTACACATGTTCCTTATTATTCTTTCCTGTAACTTTAGTATGCGCAATATATTGCTTGAATTTCCCCAAAAAATAATACCATACCTTACAACTGATTGAAAGTAGCTGTGGTATGCAATTTTCCTTGTATTCATGTCTGTGCGCCAGCTAATATTTGCATAGCAAATGCAAAGCTACATAATTTGTTTAACAGGTAGTCAACATGTCCAATTTAAATTTTTATCTAGGTTTAACCCTGAAAACTTCACAGAATCTACTTCTTCTATATCCTGATTTTTATGAGTTATTTTAATTTCTTGGGGCTTTGACTGTTTTGTTCTGAACTGGACCATGTGGGTTTTGGGGATGTTCAATCTTAATCCATTCAGTTGGAACCATGTTTCTAGTTTATTCATTGTGTTTATTATGTAGAGAAGGATATTTTCTGGCTCCTGGTTTTCAATTAATACAGATGTGTCATCTTCAAATAAAATCGATGGAGCATTTATATTGTCGGTAAATCATTAACAAAGAACAAAAACAAAATAGGTCCTAGAATCAAGCCTTGAGTGACACCTTGGGCTACTGTTTTCCATTTTGAATAGTAATTTGCTGCATTTGATGAGACAATCACTCTTTGTTTCCTATTTTGTAAGTATGAAGTAAGCCAATTTAGAACATTACCCTTGATCCCATACTTGTCAAGCTTATAGACTGAAAGGGTCCAGTAGCCACCTTTCATTAGTCCGGTAGCCCAATTTCACTAGTATTTCTCTTTCTTTTCCTTGTTTATCTTTTCTCATAACTCATAGTGGTGTGATTGAATGAATGTGGTTGTGTGTCACGCTGCTAGACGGTGGTGTAGTCTGCTTCAGAAAGTCTGTGATAGTGATACAGATTCAGCAGCAATTGTACAGAATAGCCAACTCTCGTAGTGGTCAAGTAGGCAAAGAGGTTTGCGCTACTGGTGAGAAATCCACCTGCGTTAGGTTGGTGGCGGAAATGGCATCCTTGGGTTTTCCGGGCCGCGCGGAACGTGGAGGAGGCTGGAGAGGAAAAAGGGAGGCAGTCTGCCGCCGGTACAGGAAGCGTCCACAGCTGTGCTCCAGTCGAAGAAGGGTGAGTTAGACTGACCGCGTGGCGCGTTGTTACTTGGCGAGGGGAGAGCTGTTAGCTTTTGGTCTCGCTTTTCAACTCTGAAAGATTGCTTTGCCTTGTCACAGCAAGGAATGCAAAACTTTGGCAGATTTTTCTTTTAGTAAATTTCTATAGCAGACCTGGATCCACCGGAAGAGCGCCACACAAAGGTGTCGATAAGAAGTGAGCACTCGCTTCTGTATGAATGTCAGTTTGCCTTCAGCTGTGCCTGTATAAGCTTTCACTTTTCTAAATATTAATAGCTTTGCCTTCTCGTAAATTTTCCTAGCTTTATGTACCTTTTGTCCGTGGGGTGCCAACCACGTGGTTGAACATTAAAGTTTGTTGGGCTACCGTCATCACTAACTGTCTGGTCACATGTTTGTTTTAAACAATGTTAACAGTTCATGATTGTGTGATGAGATATTGTTGCAAATTGGCCACGATACCTAGAAATTGCATCTCCACAAACCACGTGGACACGCGGGTGTACTGTGAAACATGTACCGTTTCACGAGTTATTGCGATCAGTTATCAGGCAACAGCATTTGTATGAATGATTCACACCAATGATTTTAGGTGTAGATTATAACGGTGTATGTTTCGATGCTTTTCTTTAATGTTTTAGGAATTAATGTTATCAGGAATTGTGTACATGCCTCACATCCATATCTTAGGAATAAATGATTTTATAGACAATTTTCTCTTGCATTCCGAGGTTAGGTTTTTGCACCTAAGCCACTCACCTCGTAGCTTTCCTGTTAGCACATCCAATGTGTTTCCTTATGCACAGGTCCAGTGATTAGTTTCCCCTTTTATTTGAAAACAAATGCTTTAGATTAAGTGTTATTTTCAGGTGTGTTGCTGGGAGCTGATATTCTGCACAGTGTTCATGTGTGTACCATTTTATTTTAAATGGTTGATTCTCATGGACAGTGCACGGGAAATACTATTAATTACATCGCATCCCCTATGAACGATATCACGATGTACGTATTTTATGAGTTTTTGGTCTATGATCAAATTAATTTATTTTCCGACTCGGCCAAACCTTTGATTAGTTGTATGGTTAGAGTCGGTGGCGACCCTAATCTTCTCATGTTAATTTCACAATCAATAAGCATTTCCATTCCCACTCTTAACGTAATAACCCATAGTAATAAGTTAGTTACAAGATGAGCAGTGCATGATTTACAGAGTCAAAGGCTTTTGTGAGATCACAAAAGATTCCTGCAACTTTATTATGGTTGTCTAATGATGTGCTGATCTTGTCGATAAACTTGTTAATTGCATCAGTAGTACTTTTGCCACGCTGGAAACCAAATTGGTTTTCCGTAATAATATCATATTTCTCCATAAAATTTCGAATCTGCATAGCAGCAGCATTTTCAAAGATTTTTGATAGGACTGGAAGGAGGGAGATGGGACGATAATTCCCCATATCCTCTCTTGACCCTTTTTTGAGCAACAGTTTTACTTCTGCATACTTCAGCACCTCTGGGAAGCTTCACTCTTGATCTGTATAATTTGTGATGAAATCGCCCTACTTGCATGTTAAGTTGTTTTAATGGCCTGCTAGAGGTGTACAAAGTTTGAAGTAAATCTGTGATTTCAACTGGCACAATTGATGGACCTGGTATCAAGAACCCTTGAATGTAAACAGAGGGGTCTGTTAGATGCTGGTGAAAAGCTATTAAAAACAATGTATGTTACGGTTGACAATGAGGACATCCAGAATTTGAGTGACATGATAACACTGATTATGTGAAACCCAACTTGTACTTTTCTTACATGACGTGCTGAAAGCTTTTTGTCAAGACAGTCTGGTAAATGCTCTATATCTCGATTTCCGCAAAGCGTTTGACTCAGTACCACACCTATACTATTGTCAAAGGTGTGGTCATGTAGAGTAACAAGTGAAATTTGTGACTGAACTGAGGAATTTTTGGTAGGGAGGAAGCAACATGTTATCTTGGATGGAGAGTCATAATCAGATGAAGAAGTAATTTTGGGTGTGCCCCAAGTAAGTGTGTTGTGACCCTTGCTGTTCATTTATAAATTAATGACCTTGCAGACAATATTAGTAGTAAAATCAGGCTTTTTGCAGATGATGCAGTTATCTATAACAAAGTACTGTCTGAAAGAAGCTGCATAAATATTTTGTCATATCTTGATAAGATTTCAAAGTAGTGCAGAGATTGGCAAATTGGTTTAAATGTTCAGAAATGACTATAACATCAATGAGCCACTGTTGAAATCGGCCAACTCATACAAATACCTGGGCATAACACTTTGTAGGGATATGAAATGGAATGATCACATAGGTTCAGTTGTGGTTGAAGCAGGTGGCAGACTTTGTTTATTGGTTGAATATTAGGGATGTGCAATCAATCTACAAAAGGAGATTGCTTACAAATCACTCATGTGACTGGTTCTAGAATATTGCTCACTGTGTGGGACCCATACCAGATGGAACTAACATGAGATATTGAAGGTATAGAGAGAAGGGCAACATGAATGGTCACTGGTTTGTTTAACCTGCGAGAGTGCGTGTCTGAGATATTGAAGGAACTGAACTGGAAGACTCTTGAAGATAGTTGTAAACCATCTCAAGAAAGTCTGTTAACAAAATTTCAAGAACCAGTTTTAAATGATTACTTTAGGAATTTACTACAACCCCCTATGTATCACTCATATAGGGATCATGAAGATAAGATTGCAATAAATACTGCATGCACAGAAGCATTAAAACAACCATTCTAACCACGCTCCACATGTGAATGGAACAGGAAGAAACCCTAAAAACTGGTAGAATAGGATGTACCCTCTGCCATGACCTCACGAATGTTTGCAGAGTATAGATGTAGATGTAAAGTGGAAGTTACCAGATCCATGGTAGAATGCCATACCACACAAATGTTGAAACTGGAGCAGAATCTGTTGAATAATTACAGGGTAGTGCGGAATTAACTGCCAAACCAGCACAGTGTATGCAAGATGCTGCACAGGCTTCAAACAACAACTTACAAGGAACCCGTTGAGTACGAGTCTGCAAAAGGCCAACAATGTGTTACAATCCTCCAAGTTCAGAAGTTGTAATGTGTCAGAACAACCGAGAGGTATGGTTTGTGACAGAGGGATGACTCATGCCGAAGAGTGCAGAAAAACACCGGAAAGTGTGTCATTGACTTTATTCCATCAAAGGTATACAGCCAGCCTTCCCTCGTGAAGTGGCTGTAGAGTGTGCAAACATGGGTCAGCTTCAATGCCAATGCCAGAATCTGCTGTGTCGATGTCCAGCTGCCCAGACTTGCCAATGTAGCACTCCTGTTTACACAATGGCTATGTGGCTGCCACATGTGTTGGCTGCATCGATAGCCCAGAACACAGCTGACTGCTCCCCCAAGCACAACTTGTGGACCTCTTGTAGGGTGCTGAAGGGAAACAGCCATTTGCTCTCATTGTAGTGAGCCATTGCAGCTCCAATCGCCCACCCAGCACAACTCAGTCAGTGGGCACAGACATCTCGGCACCTGGGAGGCTGTGAGTTCATGCCCCGGCCCACCCCTGCAGGTGGCAGCTTGCAGTCTGCCGGACAGTCACCCAGAGTGTGGAGGGCAACAGCCCTCTCACTCCTTGTGAAGATTCAGCTTCAAGGTGTGGCCTGCCCCGCTACAGCTATGATGCATCCATGCAGTGGCAGTTGGAGGTAGCTTCAGCAGTCTGGGTGGTCACTAATATCCATCACCAGAAAGTCTTCATGGTTGACCTGCACCTTAAACAACCATCATTCTCTTTGGTTCGAGACGTGGACAAAACAGCAATACAACTGCCTGTGAAGCTCCAAGCTTGCTCACTCATACATCTTTTCCCTACGCCTCTGACGTAGTTTCTCTGGAGAGGACAAGTGGATGCTCTTTAATAATTACAATGTAAGTTTTCCTCAGTCCACTTCAGCCCCTACACACAGGTCACTAAGTGTTGTTGTAACTGCATGTCCATGTTGTGTGCTGCCCTGATTACTTCACATTTATATAAAGTACTCCTGTTTTCACAATGGCTATGTGGTTGCCACATGTGTTGGCTGCATCGATAGCCCAGAACACGGCTGACTGCTCCCCCAAGCACAACTTGTGGACCTCTTGTAGGGTGCTGAAGGGAAACAGCCATAACAGACACATGAAACTTATCTTGTGATTTTCTCAGAATTGCCAGAGTACTGCACCTTACTACTTGCACATATGGTGTTTTAATGTCCTAATAAAAGTGTACAAAGTTTGAAGTAAATCTGTGATACAAACTTCATGGTCTCCACTTGTGAGTGTTGACAAATGCCCTTTTCTAATGAATCCTGTTTTATACTCCACTGGACCAAAAGCAAATACCCTGCTACAATCATCATCACTGTCCAGGCTGGAGGAGGGGCGTTATGGTGTGGGGCATTCCCTATATGACCTCATCATTTTGGAAGGTACAATGGGTCAACACAAGTATGCATCTATCCTTGAAGATCATGTTCACCCCTACATGCTGTTTGTTTTTCTTTGGCATCTACCAGTAGGACAGTGCAACAATACCCACAACATGCACTGTACGTGCATGGTTAGAAGAGCACTAGGATGAATTTACCACACTTGTGGGGCCACCAAACTCACTGGATTTAAATCCAATTGAGAATCTGTGGGACTTCCTTGATCAGGATGTTCACACCATGAATCCTCAACCAAGAAATCAAGCACACCTGGCCACAGCATTGGCATGGCTCCACATCCCTGTCTGCACCTTCCGTAACTTCACTGACTATCTTCCTGTACATATCACAGATGTTCATGCCAAAAGATGGTTATTGAGGCTTTTGGGAGGTGACCAAATTAATGTGACTGGGCAGTGTAGTACCTCACATAGGAAAACGCCAGTGGCTGCTTATATTTAGTGGTCACATAATTTAAGCATACATAGCTCAACGCTTTGAGATCATGTGATGAATTCACTCTGTTCTCCCCTTGGCTTGAAGGTGAAAGTGGCTTGTCTGCAGGTTGGTGAATGTGGAACAGTCAACACAATTATTTCATCAGTTCTGAGATAAAATTAGTACTATGATACGTGATTAGAGTATCAAGAACACAAAATGTCAGCAACCAGTTGTTCACCGTTGCTTGGGCAACTGTACTTGCTTGTCGATCTGTAACTGTCATCATCACAATTCATCGTGCGTCATGAGAAATCGACTTTTATGGTCAGTATGAAGCTATTTCCTGCTGGCGTCCTTTTAAATGGGCCTAAAATACACATCTGTATTATTTGAAGTAGTAGAGATGTTTCTGATAGCCTTTGTGATGGAATCAGTCAGTAAGTAAGATCAGCCCTTTGTGCACACAGTACACAGCTCTTGACATATTGTTGGCCATGTAGTTTTATGGTCGTTGATCAAAATTTCCTAGCAACAATCGATATGTTGCCTTTCCATCCACCATGGTCTGCCAACAGATGGTCATATGCCTGTCTTAAAATTTCCCTCTGAAACACTGTGAGCACTATCACACATAGTCCTCACTGTATCGTTCTCCTCAGCAAGCTGCGTCAAACATGACGAACTGTGAATGCGACTTGATGACATAATAGTCAGCATAGTATGCCTGGGTCTTCTGCCATTCAGGATGTTCCTGCCTAGTTCTTGTACAACTACAGTTTTCCTACTCAAACACTCTGCATTGGTATGCCTCTTCTCTGGCTTGTGCACATCTTTGTAACAAAATTTGCTCAATCATATGACCAACTTGTCACTCTTCAGTCCTTGCAACCATTTTATCGTGGCACAATCCATCATTTCTTTACACTTTTTTTCCATTTAAATAACAGAAGAAGTAAGAATACCACAGATAACAGCCAACATTTAATTCTCAATTGTGCTATAATTTTGCTCTGTTTTGTTCAGCTGTTAGGAAGCATATGCTACAGGATATTCTTTACTATCTATATTCTGACTAAGGACACAAAAAACCACTCTATTGCTTGCATCATGAGACAGAATAAATTCTTTTTCAAAATTTGGAAATATCAAAACTGGACTTGATGTCAAAGCTTCTTTCAAAGTACCAAACGCTGTTTGACATTCAGCAGACCATTCAAATTTTTCTCCTTTGTGTAATAAATGGTTTAAAGGTTTGGCAGTTTTAAAGAACTTCTTAAGATCTATGATGACAATTTCAGAGACCCAAAAAATATTGCAACTGTTTAGCTGTCTGTATTAATGAGGAGTTCTGAACTGCTGAAGTTCAGAATGGAACTTTGGTGACTTATTTGGAACAGAAATGACAGGTGTTGCTTACAGGCTATCAGTCTGTTCAATAATACCATGTACTAGATGATGACTGATAAATTCTAACATTAACAGTTACATACTTTACAATAGTGCTGCATGACTGGCATTGTGGTAAAGGACCACTCAGGTTGACTAAATTTGTGAACAGCAGTAACAAAGTTCCCACTGCATTCCTATCATTTCCTTATAAATGTTCTACTTTTCCTTATAATGTAAGTGCATTGACTGTTTGCTAGATCTTCACTTGACCTATCCATGCCATATTCCTCTAAAATATTCAAACTAATAATCAAAAAACCCTTTAGCAGGCTTACTTTATCCACGCCAAGATTATCGAGACACACAGGAACCATGTAATCTTCTTCATGATCCCTGGTGCATGATATACTTCTGCATATGGAACCATGTGACTTACCCAATTCTTCATTAGTTTCCAATGGCCTTACAACACATAATAAACACATGGGTAAGTCTGTACCTGTAATAACCTGTATCAACTTCCCTGCACTGTGTTGTATTCTATCATGCAAACTGGTCTTCAGAGTCTGTGTTGCAGTTTATTTGGTATCACCTTCTCCAAAATGGAGTCCAAGTTGAAAGTGTACAATTTGCCTCCACGAAAAAATGTAAATTTCGGTAGTAAAAGGAAAACGTGTGCAAGTTGTAAGAATGGAATACAGAGGCTGAACGAACGGATATCCAGTTCACAGTTTACAACTGACGCTCAAAAGGTGGAAATAGGTAAACTACAATCTGAAAAACGTGAGACGCTAATGAAGAAAGAAGACTCGGTCTCTGGAAAATGGAAGAGAATGACTGAAGGAAGTTGTACTCAGAAGGTAAAAGATGTGAAAGACAGTGAAAATTTAGTGCAAAAAAACTCTTTGAAGTGCTTTCTGCCATGGATTCAGTGAAAACGTCGGAAAGGGTTGAAAAGTTGGAAAACGAAGTAGGCAAACCGTTGCTCGTTGTAAGGTCAAACAGTGAAAATACTGCGTCAGAAGATATTCTAAAAACTCCAAAAATAAGTGCGCACACCTACACTACCACAGACTTCAATGCAACAAAGGAAACTACGTTAAAAAACGTATCTCCAGCGAAACTGGAAACTGAAGAACATTTACGTGCGGCAGAACAACAACACTAATCAGGTGAGAAGAACCACCTTAAATCCTCTGGTTACAAAAAGTGTGAAACACAAAACAATCTGTGTGTTAGGTGATAGTCACGGCCGTAAAATTTCTGCAATGTTGATGAGAACATGTAGTTACAAGGCAGCTGGTTTCATAAAGCCAGGGGCTCCATTGAGTGAAATAACGGACCTAACAACATCAACTGATGTACCGTAGCTACTATGAATGAATACGATTTTGCCGTGTTAATAGGAGGATCAAACGATGTCTATAGAAACGAGACACACAAGGTGATTACAGAAATGAGGAAATGTTTAAATAATTTAACCCACACAAATGTACTCATTGTGAACATCCTGCATCGTCATGATTTACCAGCCTGGTCATGTGTGAACCGCGAAATTAATGTTGCAAACAAGTGTATCACTGAAATATGCACTAACTTTAGAATGTCGATATTGTAGATATAAACTGATTGGAGCGAAGGTTCCATACAGTCCATGGACTTCATTTAAATATGCCAGGAAATAAATTACTAGCCGAAAAAATATGTACTCGCATTTCGAAGAAGAGTGAAGAAAAAAGTATAAGTGACAAACAAACAGGGATTAAGAAGTGCTTTAGACGAGTTACAGCCTGTGCCATCAGCCAAACGCAAATTACCAAGTGGTTTAAACCGATTAGGCAAGAAACAATCAATCAAGTCGTCAGCTGAACGAAAATTACTAAATGGTTTAAACCGAAGAGGACAGATGTGGATGAAGCAAAACTTATACAAGCTCCAAAAGTTAACTCACCTGCTGATTGCCACCAGCGAACAGAAGCCACACACAAGTAAGATATAGAATTTTTTTGGGTAAGTGCTGTATTAGAAATGCCATTAGATAAAGAATCAGAAACCGTTTCAACTAAAGTTACTAAATATCCAGATTTTGCTATACTACACCATAACGTTCAGTCACTCACAAATAAAATTTCCATGTTGGAAGCACTACTCCAGTATGCGCTAAACATAGGCATAATTTGCATTACTGAACATTGGCTACAAAATGACGAAGTAAAATTAACTTCAATCTCAGGATATAGATTAGCAAGTCATTTTAGCCGAGAGTTTTCCAAACATGGTGGCTCTGCTATCTTTGTTAAAAAACAAATAAAGTTCTGTGATGTCAGTAAAAGTTACATTGACTCAATTGAAAATAGTTATTAACATATATAGAGCACCAAGTGGAAACCTGTCAGTCTTCATGAATAAACTAGAGGTTCTGCTGAACAAGATCAGTACACTAAATACGAAGATAGTGCTTTGTGGGGATTTCAATATTGATTTTTCAAAATACAGCAGCACCAGAGATGCTTTGTTAAATATGACCAACACATTCAATATGATCCCCACAATACAGCGTCCAACAAGATTAACAGAATGCACAGATTCCATTATTGATCAAATATTCATCTCAGAAACAACTTACAGATTCACAAGCAGAGTACTGAGCATGGGTTGTAGTGATCATGAGGCACAGCTGCTGTGTATACAAATGCCAACAAGTAGTAGCAGTTCTGGAAAAGTAGTTGAAAAAAGAACCTTTTCTGAAGATAAAATTAGAATTTTTAATCTCTTACTGGCGAAGGAAAACTGGGAAAGCATTGCCACTCAGAGCAATGTTGATAGCATGTACATGAGTTTTCAGAGCATCTTTCTTCACTATTTTAATGTAGCATTTCCAAAAGAAGTAAAAAAAGTAAAACCTAACAATAATAAGCAATGGGTAACTAAAGGCATAAAAATTTCCAGTGAGAGAAATAGATTTCTGCAGTACTCCTGTAAGAAATATATAGTAACCCAAGAATTCACATATTATTCAAAAGCCTACAAAAGAATATATGCTAGAGTAGTCAAAGAGGCAAAAATTATGTGGAATGACAATTTGATAAGAAACTCATCTAACAAAATGAGCTCCATGTGGAGAGTTATAAGGAAAGAAACTTGTAGTTCAGTGCCAAAGAAAAAGAATGTATCATTAACACTAAAAGGCTCAAAATTCAATGAATACTTCACTTCACTAGCTGAAGACCTCATTCAAGTACACTGTCAAGGACTTAGTTGAATATATGAGTCCCACAAAAACTATCTTGTTTGCCGATGACACCAGCATATTGCTCACTGGATCCAGTCCAGAAACTTTGCGGTCCACAGCAGAAAGTTCTATGAAAAGACTTTCTGAGTAGTTCACAAAAAAACAAACTCATTATAAATACTGAAAAAACTGTGTGTGTCGATTTTCATTTGATTCCTCCAACTAATAAAATGTCTATTCAAGCCCAACTAAAATATATCCCCTAGAAAATGTAAGTGTCACAAAATTCTTGGGTCTTTGAGTTCAGCAAGACTTAAAAGTGGGACACATATATAAATAACTTGTGTAGAAAACTATCGTCTGTGTGCTATGGCCTAAGAATTTTAAAGGCTACAACAAGCAAAACAACAGTACTGTAGGCATACTATGCACAGTTCCACTCACTAATCCGATATGGGATCATTTTCTGGGGATACTCAACTCACAGTGTGAAGGCTTTTAGAATACAAACAAGAGCTTTAAGAATAATTGTTGGCCTTAAAAAGATGGAGTCCTGTGAATCCCATTTTACTGAGCTTGGTGTTCTAAATGTTCCAAGTTTATTCATTTATGAAACTATCTTGTTCACTAGGGACTACCTCCTGAAAACAGGCATAGCGCTGCAGAAAAAAATGTACACAACTATAGTACCAGAAGGGAATCAAATATACATCAAAAATATCACAGAACAACCACCAGTCAGAGGAGCATAATTCACATTGGTGTAATACTACACAATAAGATACCAGAGGAAATAAAAAATATTACTCATCCAATATTTAAAGCTAAACTAAAGACATTTCTAATAAAGCACTGCTTCTATTCTGTCAGAGTATTTCTGAATAACTAACAAAGTTAATTGTAATAGGTACCTAATTTTAATTTGCCTACTATTTTGATAATACTATGTATTATTGTAACTTAGCTTTGACCTGTCCAATATCAATTGTACAATTTGTGCTACATGGTAAAACTGGACCAATAAAAAATCAAATCAAATCAGATCAGAATTCTATGACATCAAAACACTTGCAGCTGTTGCCAAAGGGGAAACAATATCCCATCAAGTTCAATTGTAGAGGTCAATTTTTTCCTGATGTTTAACAAGAAAGTATAGTCCCAGGATTGCACAGTACCCTTCCCTAACACAAGGCAACATTTTCACTTTCTCCCAAAAGTGTTTGATTCCCACACTCAAACTGAGCAGTGTTGTCCCTAATGACCTCATGGCATTATTGCCCACTTGACGCAACCTATACCATGGACACTGCAGTCTCTTTCTGCTCTAGTGATACAGACTGAAAACTGCCATCAACCACCACATCCTCTGGGAATTTACAGGGTGTTTCAAAAATGACCGGTATATTTGAAACGGCAATAAAAACTAAACGAGCAGCGATAGAAATACACCGTTTGTTGCAATATGCTTGGGACAACAGTAGATTTTCAGGCGGACAAACTTTCAAAATTACAGTAGTTACAATTTTAAACAACAGATGGTGCTGCAAGTGATGTGAAAGATATAGAAGACAACGCAGTCTGTGGGTGCGCCATTCTGTACGTCGTCTTTCTGCTGTAAGCGTGTGCTGTTCACAACGTGCAAGTGTGCTGTAGACAACATGGTTTATTCCTTAGAACAGAGGATTTTTCTGGTGTTGGAATTCCACCACCTAGAACACAGTGTTGTTGCAACAAGACGAAGTTTTCAACGGAGGTTTAATGTAACCAAAGGACCGAAAAGTGATACAATAAAGGATCTGTTTGAAAAATTTCAACGGACTGGGAACGTGACAGATGAACATACTGGAAAGGTAGGGCGACCGCGTACGGCAACCACAGAGGGCAACGCGCAGCTAGTGCAGCAGGTGATCCAACAGCGGCCTCGGGTTTCCGTTCGCCGTGTTGCAGCTGCGGTCCAAATGACGCCAACGTCCACGTATCGTCTCATGCGCCAGAGTTTACACCTCTATCCATACAAAATTCAAACGCGGCAACCCCTCAGCGCCGCTACCATTGCTGCACGAGAGACATTCGCTAACGATATAGTGCACAGGATTGATGACGGCGATATGCATGTGGGCAGCATTTGGTTTACTGACGAAGCTTATTTTTACCAGGACGGCTTCGTCAATAAACAGAACTAGCGCATATGGGGAACTGAAAAGCCCCATGTTGCAGTCCTATCGTCCCTGCATCCTCAAAAAGAACTGGTCTCGGCCGCCATTTCTTCCAAAGGAATCATTGGCCCATTTTTCAGATCTGAAACGATTACTGCATCACGCTATCTGGACATTCTTCGTGAATTTGTGGCGGTACAAACTGCCTTAGACGACACTGCGAACACCTCGTGGTTTATGCAAGATGGTGCCCGGCCACATCGCACGGCCGACGTCTTCAATTTCCTGAATGAATATTTCGATGATCGTGTGATTGCTTTGGGCTATGCGAAACATACAGGAGGCGGCGTGGATTGGCCTCGCTATTTGCCAGACATGAACCCCTGTGACTTCTTTCTGTGGGGACACTTGAAAGACCAGGTGTACCGCCAGAATCCAGAAACAATTGAACAGCTGAAGCAGTACATCTCATCTGCATGTGAAGCCATTCTGCCAGACACATTGTCAAAGGTTTAGGGTAATTTCATTCAGAGACTACGCCATATTATTGCTACGCATGGTGGATATGTGGAAAATATCCTACTATAGAGTTTCCCAGACCGCAGCGCCATCTGTTGTTGAAAATTGTAACTACTGTAATTTCGAAAGTTTGTCTGCCTGAAAATGTACTGTTGTCCCAAACATATTGCAACAAACGGTGTATTTCTATCGCTGCTCGTTTAGTTTCTATTGCCGTTTCAAATATATCGCTCATTTTTGAAACACTCTGTATGTTCCTTACCATCCACTTTGTCTGACAAACAGCATTCCATCTCTGTACCTGTTTTTGAATTCTCATGTTCTACTCGGAATGCCATCTGACCATTGAGACAGCCCCATTCCTGTTTAACAGCTAGTTATTCAGATTATGCTTGTCCCACATTTTCTTCTGGCAATCACGTCTTAAGGCCCACCTCCCCATATTCATAACATTCCAGCTGACAACATAGCTTCCTGATGCGTCCATAAAACCACATCTATAACACTTCACCTCAGAGGATAAAACACCATGGTCACTCTGCCTCCATATAGCAATGTTGGTTTCCTCCATTTGTGTGGTGATCCTAATGGCAGGAGATAAATCATTTGGAGTCTCTATTTTGATTCTCCTTGGTGTATCAGCAGAAATACCTCTTACAAAAACCTCCAGAGCCCTTTTCTCTGCCTCACAGAGAACAACTGATGGCCTCCACATTGTGCATTAGCTCATTCATTTGCACATTCAATTTCCTATTTTTGTCAAGAGATAAATGCTACTGATCAGTTTGTTTCTATGACGGCCTGCTTAATTTATCTCTGAAAAGTCTAGCACTGTTCTGCTTATTATAACGCTGTATGAGGTCATTAGCCAGCTAATCAAATGTCTAGTGGTAAGTAACATAGTTTTTTGCATCACCTACTAATGACAATTTAGCCATATTCAAGACTGTTTCCTCCGACCATCATTGCAATTCAGCAGCAAACTTTCATCAGCATTAAAATGAGATACACCATCAGTTGATGTTTCTGAAATTAGCCCCATAAGTTTACCTGCTGTGTGATCGATGGAAGAGGCTGGTACACTCAACAGTATTTTAGTCTCTCCTAAAACAGAATGAAAAACCACCAGCAGCTTCCCATTCCTATACCCCTCTATGCAATGTCTTGTTGTCCTGCTTACATTCATCAAAATCTACATGGACAAACTGCAAACAACATTTAAATGCCTGGCAGAGGGTTCATCGAACTACCTTCAGAATAATTCTCTGTGCCTCCGATCTCGAGTGGCGTGTGGGAAAAATGAACACCTATGTTGTATTGTATTGTATATTTATTGGTCCTGTGAATCCTATTTGGCAAGGATCCCACACCATCCAGCAGTACTCCAAAAGAGGACACACAGTACAATAAAATACAATACACTGTAGCCAATTTCTTTAGTAGATCTGTTGCATCTTCTAAGTGTTCTGACAATAAAACATAGTCTTTGGTGCGCCTTACCCGCAACATTTTCTATATGTTCTTTGTTATTTAAGTTGTTCATAATTGTAATTCACAGGTATTTAGTTGAATTTACAGTCTTTGGATTTGGCTGATTTATCATGTAACCAAAGTTTAACGGATTCCTGTTAGCACTCATGAGGATGCCCTCACACTTTTCATTATTTGGGGTCAATTAGCAATTATCACACCACACAGATATATTTTTCAAATCATTTTGAAATTTGTTTCCATCTTCTAATGACTTTATTAAATGATAAATGACAACATCATCTCATACAGCCTAAGACAGATACTCAGATTGTCTCCTAAATCGTTTACATAGATTAGGTACAGCAGGTGGCATATAAACTACCCTGGCGAACACCATAAATCAATTTTGTTTTACTCAATGACTTTCGATCATTTACTACAAACTGTCACCTCTGGACAACATTCCATAAGCACGCAATTTGACTACAAGCCGCTTGTGAGGTACAGTGTCAAAAGCCTTCTGAAAAATCTAGAAATATGGAACCAGTTCAAAATCCCTTGTCAATAACACTCAAAACTTAATGTGAGTAAAGAGCTTGTTGTGTTTCGCAATAATGATGTTTTCTAAATCAGTGTTGACTGTTCGAATATCTTTTGATGTAATTCATAATTTCTGAAAACTATATATGTTCCAAAACCCTGTTGCCTATTGATGTTAATGATATGGGCCTGTAATTTAATGGATTTCTGCTTCTTCTTTTCTTGAATACTGATGTGACCGGTGCAACTTTCCAGTCTTTGGGTATGGATCTTTTGTCGAGTGAGCGGTTGTATATGATTGTTAAGTATGGAGCTATCATCAGGATACTCTGAAAGGAACCTAGCTGATATAAAGTCTGGATCAGAAGACTAGTCTTTATTGAGTGTTTTAAGTTGCTTCACTACTCAGAGGATATCTACTTCTAAGCTACTCATGTTGGCAACTATTCTTGATTTGAATTCTGGAACATTTCTTCATCTTCTTTGGTGAAGGAATTTTGGGGGACTGTATTTAGTAACTCTGCTTTAACAGCACTGTCATCAACAGTATTTCCATTTTAGATCTTTACAAGAGACTCAGCTCTTCAGTTTTTGCAATGCGAATCATCTCTGTCAGTGCAAACTTAAGCATTAAAAAAGCTGCATACTATGGTTACTTCCATTCTTTGATGGCATATGGAATTATTTTCTGGGGAAATCAACCTCTTGCAAAGAAAATATTCATTGCTCAGAAGCGTGTTGTAAGAGTGATGTCTGGTGTAGATCCTAGATGCAGCTGCAGAAGCCTATTCCGGAATCTGGGAATTCTTACAACTACTTCTCAATATATATACTCACTTATGTGTTTCATAAGTAAAAACACTGATTTATACAAATGTAACAGTGAATACCATCAGTATAACACAAGGAGGAAACATGATTTCCACACTGAAGGTAAAAATTTGAAGATTGTGCAGAAGGGTGTACAGTCCTCTGGTATAAAGATATTTAATGCTCTTCCTCCAGAAATCAAATGTGAAATTGCCAACAAATCTACATTTAAAGAGCTTCTGAGGCAATTTCTTTTAGCCATGTCATTTTACAGTTTGGAAGAGTTTATGAAACACAGTGAGAAACGGCCTTAAAATAAGATGTATTATCATATAAATTGAACATTAAGCTGAACATTCTTGTCACATATGTAACTCTTTTAGTGTTAACTGCTTATATTTAACAGTCTGGGTTGTATGACCTTTTCAGGTTTAATTTACTTTGTTTTATACCTGTAATCTGTAGGTCTAAGGATTCTCATTCCATTATATTGTGTTATGGATCATTGTAGTGGTTAAGTAACTTTATATTCTTTACCTGTAAACATAGTGTACAAGTACTTGTCATTGACAATGTAAAAATTGACACACACTACATCCATGTGAAATTGTCACAGTTGGATCCATGGTGTAAGAAATAAATAAATAAATAAATAAATTGCACTGATCGTGTCTTGCCGATAGCATACTTTACATATGACCAGAATTTCTTTGGATTTTCTGCCAGGTCTCAAGACAAAGTTTCATTGTGGAAACTATTAAAGCATCTCACATTGAAGTCTGAGCTAAATCTTGCACTTCTGTACAACATTGCCAATGTTTGAGATTTTGCATTTGTTTAAATTTGGTACCCTGTTTTCATTGTTTCTACAACAGTGTTCTGACCCATTTTGTGTGCCAAGGGGGATCAGCTACATCGTTTGTTAATCTACTTGGTACAAATCTCTCAACTGTTGTCAGTACTATTTCTTTGAACTCAAGCCACATCTGGTCTACACTTACTGGTATATTGTTAATTTGGAAGGAGTGGAGACTGTCTCTCATGACAGCATCAAGTGAATTTTTATTTGCTTTTTTGAATATATATATTTTTAATTGGAACTGAGCCTCCAATAATGCAGCCATTTGCTCCTTCAGGGCTTCCATCATTCATTCAAAGTCACTGCCCATGTGTCTGGTACTTTTGTAGCCTTCATCTGCAATTAAAAAAGAAATCTAAGGAAACAGTACACCCAATACACAAATAAGTACAAAATTGCACTTAACCTTTGCACCATATCATGGTGCAATGGGACTCTGTGCACTGCTGTGCCTTATGACCAAACCCTCTACACATGCTTCATGTAGCTAACACAGCCTAAACAAATGGCATGGCATGTCTGGACAAATTACAGTACAAAGATCTCAAGGTTGCAAGGAAACCTTCCTAGCATTTCCACAGAACAAAGACAAATCTCTACAGATTTGTCTTGTAGCCTAACAAACAATGCTTTTAACATAATGTGGAGGTCCCTACTGCTCAATGTGGCCACTACAAATGACACAGGAAGAAGGCCAATGAATATCATCCTCTCATCATGCCATATCATGGCAGTCTGCAATCCACAGCCATTGACCTTACAGCAGAGGTGCACATATGATGTCGGCAGCTGCTGCTGCAGATGTGTGGGTGTGGCACCAGGCATAGGCATCAACCACTGGTAACCACTTGCTGACACCATATATAAGGGTCCAGTCCAAGATTCCTACAGCCATCATGACTGTGTCAAGCAGGGTGCAGTGATGATGATCTGTTTATGCTTGAGAGTGCCAAGAAAACATTATGCACAGTGACATATACAAATACAGGACTGTTGTCCCAGGGTGCAGGCAGCTCAGTCAGGCCAGTCATGTGCGAACCTCATCAGCAGTAGCAGATGCACGTGCGTGGCAGTACATTTGTGCAGTGAATGACTTGTGTAATAGCGATTACATCACTGCCAGCCCGTGCCCACTGGTGTCATAGCTGACACACTACTTGCTGGACAATGATGGACAGCAACTCTGCAAGCTGATCACCAAAGCACTCTCATTTACATCAAAGACATGTGTCCAGCCTGCCAAGTAGAGTTCAACCTGAGGCCACCAGTTTGGAGACAGAGACTGGCAGAATCAGTGTAACCTGCAGCAACAGTGGCTGCCTCTGTTAATGGTAGATGGTGAACTGCTTCTTGTCCCTGGTGGTCAGGCCTCCAGTACGCCAGCAGGTTGATGGGATAGTTGCACAGAGGGTCACCTGACATAGTCTCCCCCTCCAGAGGACAGCTGCAAGAAATGTGTAGTATATATGCTGGCACTTCTCACATGCTCTGCTGCGGTGGAGCTAGCAATGACAATATGTGTACTAGTTTTCCCATTTGGTCAGCTCTCATGGTGATTTCAGACTTCCAGTTTGTTTCAGTGACTGCCACCCCAATTCGTGTATCGTATAAGTGACACTCTCACCCCTATTGCGCGGTAACACGATACAGGTTGCCCTTCTTTGCTCTTTTTCTATGTCCTCTGTCAATCCTACCTGGTAAGGATCCCACACAGTGCAGCAGTATTCCAGCAAAGGACAGACAAGAGTAATGTAGGCTGTCTCTTTAGTGGGTTTGTCGCATCTTCTAAGTGTTCTTCCAACAAATCACAGTCTTTGTTTCGCTTTCCCCACAATATTATCTATGTGATCTCTCCAATTTAAGTTGCTCGTAATTGTAGCATTGTGCTCGTAATTTGTAGCATTTTCTTAATTAATTTTACTTCAAATCTTATTTCTTCCATTAATCATTAATACACAACATTGAACATATTACACTGAATATTTAATACTAAGCGACTGCCGTCTCTGGATCATCGCAACAGACACTGCCAGCCTCTTGCGCACTACTCCTGCTTCTTCCGAGCAACAACTGCCCACTATTTGCGACGTAACATAAGCTGTTCGTTACGTATACTCTGCCTCAGCGATAGCTGACTCGTAGTGTTCTTTCACATGTTTGTCTTCGTAATCGATATATCACTTATGCTCTTGGATAATACGTTAAAATTTACAGTTTCAGTGTATGTGCCTATTTCAGTATCATTGTGGACCCTACGGCTATCTCCAACACCTTGGCCGCTTTTTGCAGAGATTTAGAGCACCACCCACTATCACCCCGCCGTCCTTCCTTGGAAACGAGTGGAGGACGCTCAGGTGATGTCTTTCTTCTCTCATAATCGTGGATGCTACAATGCCGCCTTTACTATGAGGGATCTTGATGATGCCCTCACCTCATCCTGATCTTCCGTCCCAGGGCCAGATGATGTTCAGATTCAGATGTTGCAGAACCTCTCTCCTGTGGGCAAGCACTTCCTCCTTCATATTTACAGCAAAATTTGGCCTGATATTACGTTTCCCAGAGCTGGCATGAGGCCACTGTCAGATCCATACCTAAGCTCGCTAAGGACAGGCACCTTGATTTCAGCTACCGCCAATGGAACGCATGATTCATGGCCAGCTGGTATGGTGGCTCGAGTTTCGCAGTCTATTAATCACTGTTCAACGTGCATTTCGTGTGCGCCGTTCTGCAGCTGACCATCAAGTCACTTTATCAACCCATGTCATGAACTGTTTACTGCAGAAATACCAGATTGTGGTCATGTTTTTGGGTTTGGAGAAAGGCTGTAACACCTGCTGGAGGACTGGAATCCTCCAAATTCTCTACGTAGGGGGCTTCTGAGGCTGCCTGCCTCGTTTCCTTCAGAAATTTATAAAAGACCACGTTTTCAAGATTCGTGTGGGCTTGGCCTTGTCGGACACCTTTACCAGGAGAATGGGGTGCTTCAAGACTTCGTCCTGAGCATAGTCCTCTTTACTATACCCATTAATCCTATAATGGCTTGTCTCCCGCCAGGCACCTCCGGTTCACTTTCGCCGACGTCTTTGCGATCTACTGTAGTTCTCCAGTGACTTGCCTCCTCGAGCGTCGTCTTCAGCGATGACTCGATCCTCTTTACATGTGGATCATCGACAATGACTTTCGATTTTCCACTGACAAAACCGTTTGTATGAATGGGTTTTTCCACCGTCCTGACATCTTGGGACTGTTGCTCTTCCATTCGTTGAAACTAGGAAACTTTCTTGGTTCTCCCACATGTCTTACCTGGCTGCATACTGTACCTGGTCCCTCAATTGTCGTACATATCCTTCCTGGGAAGTGGATCTGACCACTGTCCTTCATTTATATCGATCCCTTGTCCATTCGAAACTAGACTCTGAGTGATTCGTTTATTCATTTGTACATCTGTCCATCTTATGGTGTACACCTTCACGGAATGTGTTTGACCACTGGTGCCTTTTACGTTATCCTGGTTGAGAGTCTCTATGCAGAAGTTGCCAAATTACCACTGTCATACCGATGTGATGTTCTCTTCAGGGGACACACATGCCGTTTGTCTTCCATGCCTGGCCACCCATGCTGTGGCTTCTTTTCCGATGACTCCCGACCGCCAGTATGGGGTGTGCGCATCTTCTCTGGTAGCTTAACTTCATGCTACCTGCCACATTCACAATGGGTGTGAACTGCTGACTGCCTTGCCTTAATGCACCGATCTGTGTTCATCTTGGACTTCATTCGCTTTCCAAGTACACTACTCCAGATTCGATCTATCGCTGTAAGTTTCTCGACCTTCGCACAACATAGTGACAGCACTTTCGTGTACACTGATGGCTCTAAAACCGTCTGTGGTGTTTGGTGTGCCTTCGTCATTGGCACTGACCATTTTTGATATTGGCTTCCAGGACACTGCTTTGCTGTCACAGCAAAGCTCTTCACCCTCTTTCAGGCCACCCAGTACATCTGGCGACAGAGGCTTTTTAATTTTGTCATATGCTCCGATTCTATCAGTTCCCTTCAGAGTCTCTTTGTGTGCATACAGTCCTTCCCGCAGTTCAACGAGTCCAAGAAAGCTTCTACTTGTTCGCTGTTGAGGGAGTCACTGTGATGTTCATGTGTGTTCCTAGTTATGTCGGTCTGACGGGAAACGAAGCTGCTGATGCTCCTGCCAACGCTGCAGTCCTTCTCCCTCGGTGTGCTAGTTCTTACATTCCTTCGGATGATCTCCGTATTGCCATCTGCAGACGGTGTCACTATGCCGTCCACTGATCTTCTCTTCATGGGAACAAGCTCCGGGGAATTAAACCTCTCCCATCGTCTTGACCGATCTCCTCTCGGCACTCTCGTTGCGAGGAGATAATTTTAAATAGGTTGCTAATTGGGCACTGTCTTTTAGCCATCGCCATATGTTAAGTGGTGATCCCCAACTACTTTGTGCTCATTGTCATCAACCTTTAACGCATCGACGTTTCCTGACCTACTGCCTTTTGTTTAAACGCTTGCGTTTCAGTGTGTTTTGCCGTCTGAGTTATCGGCCTTTTTAGCAAACGATGTGGAGACTGCGATTGCGTTTTACATATTATCCATCGTAGCAATATGGCGAAGGTCATTTAATCTTCGGTTAGGGACCTCGGCTGTCTCTACGCCGTATTTTGTGGACCTTTCTCCAGGGGGAAGTCCTTGTTTTTAGCTCTCTTCCCTTGGGCTTAGCATCTATTCTATTTTTTTTTCTCATTGGTAATCTAACGCTATGACATGAGCGCTTGTGACCTCACTTGTTTTTGCGCCCTAAAAAACGCATCGTAAAGTAATTGATACCACACCAGCAATCGATAGAGGATGAGTACTGAGTCGGGATGTACGCTCACAGAAACTGTGGCCCAGCGCATGGAGAACGTTGATCATGTGACGAAACGTGGCGTGATCACAATGATGGGTATAGAGATGCAGTGTTTGGATTTGTAGAATTTGTATGAGTGTGTAATCGCAAGGAGTTTTTATATTTTGTGTGATTATTAGTTGACCAGTTGCGATCATCCTCAGATAAGTCTGTCTTGACAAAATGGCATAAAAACACAAAAATTGAGCGAAGAATGAAAGCGTCAGAAAGTATAAAATATGATGAAACAAAGACGAAGTTTGCGTCTGTAAGTCATATAGCGATTCTCAAATTCTACTGAGTGAATAGTTTATCTTGTTCTTTATTACATATAACTCATGGACAGGTTTGGAGCAGTGCAAGATTTCCGGTAATGCGTGTTAGTCAACCTTGATACCGAGCTTTCAGAAGGCTTTCTCCTCACACTCATTATACAACAAGAACAAATAATAGGTAATTAGCCTACACGTGTACAGTTCTGCCTCCTGTTTATGCTTCTTTCAAATATATGTACGCTTGTATCCTGTAGATCCACCTAACTGCCTGGATGTTAAAAAACGGTAACAGTTTAAACTGTAACCTATGTGTGTCGTGTGGAAACATCACGTGTTTGCTGTTTGCTCTGTGCTTTCATGAAAAGGCTGACGGTCCATATACACGCATCTACGGAAGTTTGAAACTGCAAATGAGAAAGAGTTCCGTGCTCCACAGTTTCAATATAAATGCAAAAACAAAGTCTGCTTGAAATTTTCAAGAGTCCCATTAGAATGATTTGGTGCTGATACTGAGGAGTTGCAAGAAAGAACTGTTATAAGTAATAATTCATCAGTTTTACTTGGTTTCTTTATTTTGAATATCTCGCGGCAAGTAATCGGTTTATTTGACTGTACAGAGGTCTGGGATTGCCGTACATCGTCTGAATCAAGCTTCCAGTCATTAATACTGCACATTCTTGGTAAGTGAATGTCAAAGTACTTTCAAGCTAGTGAAGTTTTTGTGATTTGAGGTAGTTCGTGCAAAAAAATGTGACCTTTCTTAAGGGCACGACGCATGAGTGACGAGTCACAATGATACGTCGCATGGGCATGTGATCGCTTCGTACATCGCCCATGTGTAGACAAATCGCAGCTATACGGTGCTTATCGCATGGAAATTCCAGGCAATCTCATGAATTGCTCACAAAGTGTGCCAGTGTGGTTGCTTGGTTGTGACAATTTGTTTAGTTATTAGACATGGTTATGCAGTTTTGTTTCGTTTCGTGTTGCCCACGTTGAATGAGGGCTTTACGTTAAAATTTATCGTTATTCAGGTACCGGAAACCACTCTAGGAAGCGAAGCTGAGGCCGAAATTGCTATTTATATCAAGTAACACAAAATACACCCTCCGATTTTGCAGTGACTAGCATTTTGAAGCTAATGTTTTAGAAGTAGAATTAATAGTCGCAGTACACTGGGCTCAATCTTATGATTTTGAGTTATTCACGAAATCATTACACTCATTATTAAAGTTTTTAATTTATAAATAGAATGATGTACTGTAATATTGATCAGGTCATATCTGTAATAAAGCTGTACTGAAGCAGCTTGCTGTCTCTGTACGTAATAGGCAACGTCCCGATTGACTGGCTCACTGACTCGTCACCGCCCAGTCCAAATCGCTGAGGACAGAAAAACTTGAAATTTGGAGAGGGTGTTGATCTAATCTGTAGGCGTCGTTTAAGAAGGAAATTTTCGAAATTCCAGCCCTGTGAGGGTGACATTTTTTTATAAATATGTTGCTATTAAGCCAATTTTGAAGCCAGACCGACGAAAACTGGTATTTGGTTTCCTGTTCAGAAGTAAATAAATATGTGTTTCAGAATTTTTGTAAATTTAATCCCTACGGGGGTGAAACAGTGAACTAAAGTTTTTTTGAAAATAAATCATTACTAAAGAACTTGTAAAGTATTTTTTAAGCTACATCTGTGATAATTGGCATTTATCTTCTCAGTTATAAGTAAGAAATACATGTTTCGGTGTCTTTGGAAATTCAATACTACTTCTTCAAGACTGCATGAAAATCCACTACTTCCGTGTGCATTCTCTTTTACTGCTCAGACTTTGAAAAAAAAAAAACACTGCAATTTTACTGTGATGAATGATAAGGACTGTCTTTATGGACTGTGAGAAAATTTTAGCTTTTGACCAACATTGTATCAATAAGTGTGTGCATTTGATATCTTTGTTATTGTAATTACGAAAAATTTTATCACATCATTCTTGGCCACTGCCCAAAACAATTTGTAAAATTTTTTGTGGGGAGCATGGGGGCTATGTAAGTAGGCTGTTTAGGTTTTTTTTTTGTTGGTAACGCCACGTAGCGCTCTGTATGAAAATCACTGGCTGTGCTGTGTCCAGTCTGTGGCTGGTTTGCATTGTTGTTGGCTGTTGTAGTGTTGGGAATTTAAATTTTTATGAAATATTTCATCACGAACACATTTTCAAAATTAAATCTATAAAAATTTGCATTTGGCTTTTCGTTTGGAGAAATAATTGTGTGTCACTGTTTTTGAAAATTCAGTTCCTATGAGGGTGAAATATGGGATGAAACTCTTCGAGGAAATATTTCGTTATGCAAGCATTTTTGAAGCTGAATCTATGAAAATTTGTTTTTGGCTTCTTTGTTAAAATAAAAAAGTTCATGTCACTGTTTTCGGAAATTCAACCCCTATGTAGGTGAAACGGGATGAAAATTTTTAAGAGAATATTTATTTATATTAAAAAAAGTTAAACTTAAAACTATGAAAATTGGTATTTTAACTTCTCGGTTAGATATAGAGAAATATCTGTTAAGGAATGAAAGTTTTTATGCAGATTTCACCACAAGCACGCAAAAGGCATGATTCACGAAAATCTTAGACTCGAGCTATCAGAATCGCTTTTTCGTCAGACGTACATTCAGGGAAGTCCATGCTCATTTCGTGTTAATTAGCGTGAGAAGTTTATAAGTTGCTGCACTTTGTAAACAACATAAAAATTCGGCCAAAAGAAAAAAAAAATCTGCACAGGACATACAGTCTACACAAGCGAAGCAGCGGGCGTTATGACAGTTTCATATAATCTAATTCTCCCTCATACAATTTATAATAAGAGTAGTAGCAATTAGAAGTGCTACTATTGACAAAATTTCTATACACGTCGAGATTGCAAAACAAATCGTGGAAATCTACATTTACATGGATACTCTGCAAATCACATTTAAGTGCCTGGCAGAGGGTTCATCGAACCCTCCTTCACAATTCTCTATTATTCCCATCTCGTATAGCGGGCGGAAAGAATGAACACCTATATCTTTCCGCACGAGCTCTGATTTCCCTTATTTTATCTTTGTGATCGTTCCTCCCTATATAAGTCGGTGTCAACAAAATATTGCTTGCGTTAAACTATAAGACAACGAATGAAAAAGTAATTGAGGACTAATAAACATAAATCGAATTATATTAGCACAACCGAAAGATGTACGCAGCCCTGTTGGCGTCGGTGAAAAATGTAAACTGACCTACAGTTTCCAAGAAACGCGCTTCGAAACAACTGTAATAAATTACACGATTCCTGTTTCTTTTGGATTTATTTTTTGCAAGTATTCGTGAAGCTGCGGAGATCAACTGACACTGCTGCGATACGTAGAAGTTCGCTTTCCGTAGCGGAACTGCTTGACACAGTGACGTTCGTAATACTGGTTAAGTTTGCTTGGCAAATAGCATGTGTGTGGCGGGGTCAAGGGCGGCGGTCTCTACGCATTATTGGAAACTAAACACCGCCCACATGGGCGCGGCGAACCTCTGCAACGAAATACTATTTGTGCGGCGGCAGTGTATTCAGAAAATAAATACCTACCCTTCGACTCTCGCCTGGTGGATCGCAGTAGCAAAACCGGAGCTACGAACAGCTGTGAAACGGTACTGTAGGGAGGTTGTCTTTTGGAAGAGAAAGACACTGGAGTTTTATCAACAGTGCCTTATGGATGCGTTTGTAGCGCCTGTTCAAGATTACGCTCACCTCCGTCTGAGGCTTAACAAAATCAAACACCATGTCGTGCGTCTCCACCGTGAACAGGCGAAAGGACTGTTTGTACGTAGTCGTCCCACGAGTCTGTTAAATGATGAAGATGCCTCGGTATACCACCTCACTAGGGAAAAGAGGATGGCGAAACGAAACCGCGTGGAGTGTCTGCTGACAGATGCAGGAGTTTAACTCACTGAAAGAGATGATATTGTCACGTACCTTACCGACTATTTTACCTCGACCTTCAGTGCCCTCGACGATGACCCACCGGCCACGAGCGACCTGTTGCACGGTCTTCATAGTAGCCTCGATGACTTGGGTCGTCAGCAGTTAGTAGAAGAACTCTCTACAGAAGACATCACCTCTGTTTTAAAAACGTGTCCCAAAAGAAAGTCACCAGGACCCGACGGAGCCGGCCGGTGTGGCCGTGCAGTTCTAGGCGCCTCAGTCCGGAACCGCGTGACCGCTACGGTCGCAGGTTCGAATCATGCCTCAGGCATGGATGTCTGTGATGTCCTTAGGTTAGTTAGATTTAAGTAGTTCTAAGTTATAGGGGACTATTGACCACAGATGTTAAGTCCCATAGAGCTTTTTTTTTTTTTTTTTTGACCCGACGGACTTCCAGTTGAATTTTATATGGAATTTTGGGACATTTTTCGTGAACAGTTTACTAAAATAGTTAGTAAATACTCAGTGGATGTGATGTACCCAGTACGTTTTTAAAAGGTCGAATAGTTCTAATTCCCAAGGTGCAAGGTAAATGTCGAGCACAAGACTTGCGACCAATGACATTGTTAAACGCCGACTACAAGCTCGTGGCGAAGTGTGTGGCTTTCAAACTAAGAGAAATCATGAACAAAGTGATCAGCCGATACCAGTCGTGCGGAGTTGCTCGAAGAACCATCTTCAACGCAGCATCGGCGTACAGAGACGTCGTTACCTACGCGGCAGTGCACAGACTTCGGATTGGAATACTCTCGGTTGACTTCGCTGGTGCCTTTGACCGCATTAGTCACGAATACCTGTTTCGTGTCATGGAAAGAATGGGATTTGGATTACAATTTATCAATTTAGTCAGGAATATACTCACAGGTGCCAACTCCGTGGTGGCAATAAATGGATGCTGTACCCCTTCTATTCCTATACGTCACCCTGTACGTCAGGGATGCCCTTTATCGATGTTCTTCTTTGTGCTGGCTATCAACCCGCTATTGAGGGCCATAGGAAATGCAGTCACTGGAGTACCTCTTCACATCACTCTTCGCTGCGTCGCCTACGCGGACGACGTTGGCGTCTTTCTGGCCGATACGAGAAACGTAGAAACCACACGCCAAGTGTTCAACATCTATGAACGTGCATCTGGAGCAGCAATTAACCAACGTAAAACTGTCCTGCTTCCACTCGGTCTCCACCTTCTTGATGACGAACGCCGATGGTACAAGATCGTCCACGAGCACAAAGTGCTGGGACTGCAGGTGTGTGCCTGCCCTCATAAAATGCAAACACTCACGTGGAGACCACTCCTCAACACCGTCAGAGGATTGTGCTGTTGCCGTACCAACCGACGTCTGAACCTCCACCAGGCGGTGTTGGTCATTAACACGACGATACTCACCAAGGCGTGGTATGTCGCGCAGCTACTGACTGCCCCGAAACTTCTGGGTAATTCGATTGTGAAAGCAGTGTACTGGATGTTGTGGAGACACTCCATCTTCAAAGTGCGAACCACCACCTGCGTCCTCGATCGATAACTTGGCCTCACTCAGGTCGCCCAAGGGCTACTGCTGCAGTGGATGACCGCTACCGACGGATTATTGGATTATCGGATTATGGCTCGGAGGAACCCTGACAGCAACCGCCACAATGTTGAATAATGCTTTTCGTGCGGTCACAGGACGTCGTGCTATGACTCAAACTGAGCGCAGTAGGCTCCATGAAGCGCAACTTCACTCCCAACGTCCATGGCGAGATCCATCTTTGCAATCATGACACCATGCAGAGCGGTACAGATGGGGCCAACAACATGCCGAATGGACCGCTCACGAATGGCATCACGTTCTCTTCACCGATGAGTGTCGCACATGCCTTCAACCAGACAATCGTCGGAGACTTCCGACGGAAGTGCACAGCACTCCTCATCGACCGAACAGCGAAACTACAAACAGACCACCCGGACGGGACAACAGCAGCCATATTGGACCTATACCGGCCTCAGTCACAGCGCGCTCCAATTTCAATAGCGGGCATCCCTTTTAAGACGTCCTGCGTCAGGGAATTTTACCTTGCACGCAGTTACGTCTTGGAGGCGGCTACAGATCGGAATACGTCGGCTCGACAAATCTTTGAAGCTCTCCTAGGCTGTCCACCGGCGCACAAACTGGGAATACGGATGCCAACGGTCGTCTGGAAGCAGGTATGGGCTAATATTAACAACCCGTTCCTGCCATCGGACATCAGTTCGCTGTGGTTCAGAGTAGTCACTGACACCTTTCTGACTAAGCAGCGACTAACAGACATTCACCTTAGCCAAACGAACGAATGCAGCCAGTGTGGAGATGCTGACACCAGGGACCACCGTATAGAGTGCCGCTAGGTGTGGAAAGTATGGGAGTTATGCCGATTGATGGTGGGGCTTATCAACCAAACTGCGCCAACATTTTATCAGTTGCGTTATTGTATGATTATCAGAGGATGTTTCAGTTACAGTGAATACCTTCGCTAGAAGTATCCATTTTGTTTCCCATTTTTCATTAGAGTTTTCCATTTTCCTTTACTTTATTACATGATACACTTATTTCAATTTGTTTAAATTTCACAACTCATTCACATTTCTTTAAGGATTGTTACCAAAAGGACTTTGTGAATAATTTGTCACACTTTTCAATCGTTTTTGTTTTTGTTTTTAATTCTGTTTTCTTTAAAGGATTTCGATTCTGTTTAATATTGACCTGCTACTCATTATTACATTTCTGTTCATGTAGCCGGCCGCGGTGGCCGAGCGGTTCTAGGCGCTTCAGTTTGGAACCGCGCGACCGCTACGGTCGCAGGTTCGACTCCTGTCTCGGGCATGGATGTGTGTGATGTCCTTAGGTTAGTTAGGTTTAAGTAGTTCTAAGTTCTAGGGGACTGATGACCTTAGGTGTTAAGTCCCATAGTGCTCAGAGCCATTTGAACCATTTGCTCATGTATTGTTGTGAAGATGTTGTATTGTAACGATGTAATGATAATAAATAAATATATAAATCACAATAAGCGCATAATTTTTGGAAGTTGGGATGGCGTTCACGCTAACCTGACGCGAGCGACCGGTTGCAGTGTGCGATCCGTCGCTCGTGTGTGGGACTCTTTAAATTACTAAACAAAATAATGTAAGAAAGAATATTCACAAGATTTAGTTTCGAGACAATTGTAATGTCACCTATTTTGTTTCTCAATCAGCCACTTGAAATGAATCGCTATACAGAATAAAAAACGCACTTAAAAAAAGTTTTACGTCACCTCGGTTCCGAGAGTTCCGGAACCTGTACAGAAAATTGGAATAGAGATCAACATAAACATCATTTCCGCCCTTTTTATTGCTCATGGAAACCACACATTGCATGTTGTTCCACCATACAGCGAGACCTTCAGAGGTGGTGGTCCAAATTGCTGTACACAACGGTACCTCTAATACCCAATAACACGTCCTCTTGCTTTGATGTATACCTGTATTCGTCTTGGCATACTATACACAAGTTCATCAAGGCGTTGTTGGTCCATATTATCCCACTCCTCAACGGCAGTTCGGTGTAGATCCCTCAGAGTGGTTGGTGGGTCACGTCGTCGATAAACAGACCTTTTCAATCTATCCCAGGCGTGTTCGGTAGGTTTCATGTCTGGAGAACATTCTGGCCACTCTAGTCGAGCGATGTCGCTATCCTGAAGGAAGTCATTCACAAGATGTGCGCGATGGAGGCGCGAATTGTCGTCCATGAAGACGAATGTCTCGCCATTATGCTGCCGATATGGTTGCACTATCGGTCGGAGGATGGCATTCATGTATCGTACAGCCGTTATGGCGCCTTCCATGACCACAAGCGGTGTACATCGGCACCACATAATGCCATCCCAAAACAGCAGGGAACCTCCACCTTGCTGCACTCGCTGGACAGTGTGTCTAAGGCGTTCAGCCTGACCGGGTTGCCTCCAAACAAGTCTCCGACGATTGTCTGGTTGAAGGCATGTGTGACACTCATCGGTGAAGAGAACGTGATGCCATTCGTGAGCGGTCCATTCGGCATGTTGTTGGCCCTATCTGTACCGCTCTGCATGGTGTCATGATTGCAAAGATGGATCTCGCCATGGACGTTGGGAGTGAAGTTGCGCTTCATGGAGCCTATTGCGCTCAGTTTGAGTCGTAACACGACGTCCTGTGACCGCACGAAAAGCATTATTCAACATTGTGGCGGTTGCTGTCAGGATTCCTCCGAGCCATAATCCGATAATCCAATAATCCGTCGGTAGCGATCATCCACTGCAGTAGTAGTCCTTGGGCGGCCTGAGCGAGGCATGTCGTCGACAGTTCCTGTCTCCCTATATCTCCTCCATGTTCACTCCGAGACGCCTGGACACTTCCCTTGTTGAGAGCCCTTCCTGGCACAAAGTAACAATGCGGACGCGATACAACCGCGGTACTGACCGTTAGGCATGATTGAACTACAGACAACAAGAGCCGTGTTGGTGGAATGACTGGAATTGATCGGCTGTCGGACCCCCTCCGTCTAATAGGCGCTGCTCATGCATGGTTGCTTACATCTTATGCGGGTTTAGTGACGTCTCTGAACAGTCAAAGGGACTGTGTCTGTGGTACAATATCCACAGTCAACGTCTGTCTTCAGGAGTTCTGGGAACCGGGGTGATGCAAAACTTTTTTTGATGTGTGTATTTATGGACTAGTCACATTTCAATGAAGGGAAGCATGAAAAGGTATAAATCTGTTTGTTTTAATTGGCTAAAAATTATAACAGAATTAACTTACCAATGTTTATTACAAACAATGAATGGTGAAAGCGTTTTGCAGCAGATAGTTTCATAACTGCGAGTGAATGGGTATGAGAGCCGAGCGTTTGTTTAGGTTTTCTCACCGCTACTCGGTACCTCTTCTGATAAATTTGCCATTATTATTATTTTGTTTTGACAATGTTTTACACTTGTACATTATTCTTTGATGGCATTCTTTTAAGTGCGTTGGTGTGCTTATAAGACGCGTTTCGAAAGCGAACAGTGTTGACTGAATGTTTTTAAATAATTAGTCTGTGCTGCACCTGACACGAATTAAAAATAATTTCATAGAAAGCATCCTAGGCACGACTTAAACTGAAATACAGTATTTTAACATTTATTTCACGTAACTATTTGTACACAGAAAATTCGTGAACAACCCACATCTTACATTCCATCTATAAGATTTCATGGGGAGATGTCTCCGCTAGAGCTGTTCCCCAAACACCCGTTATTATGCAGCTTAATTTATTGCCCAAGCAGAAACGATATTTTATTTATTGATGCACATCGAAAGGCTTCTTTCCACAGTCGACAAAGCTATTTGGCTGGGAAAATATTTAAAAATACCTTTATTCGGTCAGTACATGTAGCATTATTGTGATACAGAACAAGACAAGTTTTCGATCATGGATAGCTAAGCCCTCAAAATGTATTGGCATTGACAACCGTAGGCATACCTAAACATATATGAAAATGAATGGAAACATTGCTTTGAGATAACAAATGCTTTTATCTCCATAGACAGTTCTTCTGAAAGACGTGTAGTTAAGGTAATGGGAAGTAGATGTAACACTGAACTTCGTCGTTGTAGTAGCAAGTAAGTGAATGTTTATCCTAACCGCCTGGCCCCTCTCTTGTGCCCTCGCCTCCTCCCCTCGATTATGTACCATATCGGACGACCAGGGCCAAATCATTGCTCGAATTTTCCTGAGTGTTCTTCAAATCGATCGCGGACAATTGTGGTCCGCTGACATGGCGCATTTCCGTTCATAAAAATTCCATCGTTGTTTGGGAACATGAAGTCCATGAATGGCTCAAATGCTCTCCAGGTAGCCGAACATAACAACTTGTAGTGAATTATCGGTTCAGTTTGAGCAGAAGACTCAGTCCATTCCATGCAAACACGGTCCACACCATTACGGAGCCACGACCAGCTTGCACATTGCGTTGTTGGCAGCTGGGGTCTGTGGCTTCGTGGGGTCTGCGCTACCACCAGCTTTTACGAACTGAAATCGGGATTCATCTAACGAGGTCACGGTTTTCCAGGCGTCTAGGATCCGGCCGATATGGTCACGAGCCCAGGGGAGGCGCTGCAGGCGATGTCGTACTGTTACCAAAGGCACTCGCGTCGGTCGTCTGCTGCCAGCCCATTAATGCCGGATTTTGCCGCATTGTCACAACGGACATGTTCGTTGTAAGCCCCACATTGATTTCCGCGGTTGTTTCACGCAGTGTTAGTTGTCTGTTAGCACTGACAACCCTACACAAACGCCGCTGCTCCCGATCGTTAAGTGAAGACCGTCGGCTTGTGCGTTGTCCGTGGTGATAGGTAATGCCTGAACTTTGGTGTTTTCAGCACATTATTGACACTGTGGGTCTCGGAATATTAAATCCTCTAACGATTTCCGTAATGGACGGTCTTATGCGTATAGCTCCAACGCCTATTCCTCGTTCAAAGTCTCTTAATTTCCGTCGTTTGGCCATAATCACGTGGGTAACTTTTTTATATCATCCACCTTGGCCGGCTGCAGTGGCCGAGCGGTTCTAGGCGCTTCAGTCTGGAACCGCGTGACCGCTACGGTCGCAGGTTCGAATCCTGCCTCGGGCATGGATGTGTGTGATGTCCTTAGGTTAGTTAGGTTTAAGTAGTTCTAAGTTCTAGGGGACTGATGACCTCAGATGTTTACTCCCATAGTGCTCAGAGCCATTTGTACCATTTTTTCATCCACCTTGAGCACGAATGTCGGCTCCGCCAACGCACTGCCCTTTTATTCCTTGTGTACGCCATATTACCGCCATCCGTATATGTGTATATCGCTAGCCCATGACTTTTTGTCATGTCAGTGTAGTAGTCGTCTGAGCGTTGTGAAGCGTTTTTGTGAACGAAAGCGGAAGACAGACTCGATCTCGGCGCTGACTGCGTATGGATAATAGAAATCGGACATCTGAAGTTAACTTTCACAGCGGTGCAGTGAAGATACATGAATCGTTAAGTTTGTGACAGTCTAATTGCATCGCGTGACACCTTTCTCTGTTATACCTCTAACGCAGTAGTAATCATGAAAATTCCTTCCAAAGAAACTGAAGAATTGACATTCTTGACCACGTTTTGGTTTATTTGGACAGATAACGTTAAAACGAATAACGACGCACAAGAAGCTTACTCATAAACTGCTTTCGGCTAGGACTACGCATTGTGTGCGTCGTCGCTCCATTTAAGACCCGATGACTGTAAAGGCGAAAATGGTTATCTATTGAATAAATCAAAATGTGAAAAAAATTGAGACTTCGTTTTTTTAGATATCACTAGTCTGTTCGAAAGTCGAAGCGACCTTATTCATAAAATTCTTTACGTGACACGGGTTATAAATGGCAAGTTTCCAGTCGTGCTCCGCTAATGAAGGTGTTTGCGGGAGCCTCTGTCGCAGCACCGTACTCGTGGTAAGAATTTTTGCAGCCTCCATTAGGCCAGACGCACAGTGGGACTCAGGCTAGGGCAGTGCAGCGCAGGAAATGTTTTTATGATTAGCACACATTTCTGTCCGTCCGGCAACTTGAGTTTAGGTACAGCGGAGCACAGTACAGTATCGCGCCTCCTCAACATGCACAGTTTTCGCAAACTGAAAATTTTCCCCTGAGCATTCAGTGTCCTCCACTTCAAGAATCCTGAATAGTCTTACCTTACGACGCAACAGTTCTCCATTACTCTTCAGAAGATAGCAGTACACACTTGGCACTTGTTAATTACTTCCTGGATGTCCTGATGCTGGACTTTACCTTAAACATTATCAACAGTTTTCCTACTTCATTTTCTCAAGCTACTGACGTAATTGTCTTCTTTTCCCTTAGGAAAATAATTTGAATCTAAAGGTATCTCAAGAAAACAACCTGCATTTTTCTGTTCCAGTTTGGCATTAGGGCATTACAACTTTCACAAAAGATAAAGTTCCACAGAAGCTTATGAGGCTTAGGCAATTGACTCCGACGTCAATGGTCGTATTCAGTGAATCTTGTATCAGAAAACTTAAGGCATCAATCCATTCTGAATTTACCGTTATACAGTGTCACATAATAACATTAACGATGTCCATTTGCTCATCGGAATCCAATTCCGAACTGAGTGCAGTAGTGGCTTTCACGAAAATAAGCAGCTCAAGGTCATACCCACTCCATGATATCTTCAGGTGTGAAGTGCTGTGATTTGTCCGCTTCACAGCTTTGCACAGCTACACTATGTGATCAAAAGTATCCGGACACCCCCCAAAACATACATTCTTCATATTAGGTGCATTTTGCTGCCGCCTACTACCAGGTACTCTACATCAGCGACCTCAGTAGTCATTAGACATCGTGAGAGAGCAGAATGGGGCACTCCGCGGAACTCACGGACTTCGAACGTGGTCAGGTGATTGGGTGTCACTTGTGTCATACGTCTGTACGCGAGATTTCCACACTCCTAAGCATCCCTAGGTCCACTGTTTCCGATGTGATAGTGAAGTGGAAACGTGAAGGGACACGTACAGAATGAAAGCGTACAGGACGACCTCGTCTATTGACTGACAGAGACCGCCGACAGTTGAAGAGGCTCGTCATGTGTAATAGGCAGACATCTATCCAGACCATCATACAGGAATTCCAAACTGCGTCAGGGCCCACTGCAAGTACTGTGATAGTTTGGCGGTAGGCGAGAAAACTTGGATTTCATGGTCGAGCGGCCGCTCATAAACCACACATCACGCCGGTATATGCCAAACGACACCTCACTTGGTGTAAGGAGCGTAAACATTGGACGATTGGACAGTGGAAAAACGTTGTATGGAGTGACGAATCACGGTACACACTGTGGCGATCCGATGGCAGGGTGTGGGTATGGGGAAAGCCCGCTGAATGTCATCTGCCAGCGTGTGTAGTGCCAATAGTAAAATTCGAAGGCGGTGGTGTTATGGTGTGGTCGTGTCTTTCATGGAGGGGGTTTGCACCCTTTGTTGTTTTGCGTGGCACTGTCACAGCACCGGCCTACATTGATGTTTTAAGCACCTTCTTGAGTCCCACTGTTGAAGAGCAATTCGGGGTTGGCGATTGCATCTTTCAACGCGATCGAGCATCTGTTCATAATGCATGGCCTGTGGCGGAGTGGTTACACGACAATAACATCCCTGTAATGGACTGGCCTGCACAGAGTCCTGCCCTGAATGCTACAGAACACCTCTGGGTTGGTTTGGAACACAGACTTCGTGCCAGGCCTCACCGACCGACGTCGATACCTCTACTCAGTGCAGCACTTCATGAAGAATGGGCTGCCATTCCCCAAGGAACCTTCCAGCGCCTGATTGAACGTATGTCTGCAAGAGTGGAAGCTGTCATCAAGGCTAAGGGTGGGGCAACGCCATACTGAATTCCAGCATTACCGATAGAGGGCGCCACGAACTTGTAAGTCATTTTCAGTCAGGTGTCCGGATACTTTTCATCACATAGTGTATGTGTTCAGTTTCCCGTGCGACATCGTGTGTTCACGGGTGCTTCAGTCATCTGTGGATTTTTAGTGAGCGTAATGCAGAAGGAAGGGCCTACTTGTAATACTACACCAGTCGATGTACATAAAGGATGATTAGACATTCGAAAACAAACTAAAATTGTCGTGTCGAACGTATTGAAGCTTTTTTACTGCTCTGGCGAACAGTGAAGAGGCCAGGAATAACACAAATTTTGCGCTTATTCATAAACTGACAGAAAAAACTTACTGTATTTCCGAACAAACTGTGTGCCTATTAACAGTGCAGTAACATCGGCAGAATCTCCAGATGTGAGCTCACGTTTCGATTCTCCAAGAAAGGGATACAAACGAGGACGGAAATGCGTGGAATTTGATGATTTTAACAAAAAGTTAATGCGTAGAACTGTTCCGGGTCATTACGACAGAGGAGAGTATCCGACAGGTTGAAAAATACAGGGTGATCTCCGTGAAAAAAATTAATTATTCTGGCTCAGAGACATGCGTCCTTCTTCTTATCGCTCACTTGGTTTCAGATTCAGAAAGTGTAACGATTGACGAAAATTTTTAATGAAAATCAGAGACATTGCAGCGGCAAGAACGAAGATTTTGTAAAAATGCGCTTATTGCGTGCTGAGGACAAGAGGGTTGTGGCGTACTTGCGTAAATAAAGCTATAAAACAAATATATTTTTCTCGACCTCAACGGAAATAGTGGCCTGAAAATATCTATAGTTACTTCTGTGTGGTGTACATTGACGTTTTGGGTGCAGTGACGAAGGGCCTGTAACAGCTGCAAATGAAAATTTTTTTGGAAGCTAGGGCATATTCTAGGTCGTAATCTTAGCGACGGTTTACAAGTACTCTCGCGCTGGCGCGCACCTTGTTTCTCGTAAATGAAACGTAATATGTCAAGGTTACCATAACTACGTTTATAGTATTCTTAAGAACCTTCTCGCTGGAAGATTCCATGAAGTTCAACAGAACGCAAATTCATCAGCGATGACGTTTTATGTTACACAGATGAAACAGTTTTACCTCTGTTACAGCATTTTGTTTTCTGTCTCAGAATACTTTTATGTTTTCTGGATAAAATATGTATCACATGCATCTATAAAGTCAGAGAAAGCTCAGAAATATTTTTAGTCCAAGTATGTTAGTGGTTCTGTTTTTTCCATAGGTTGACATAAAAAATTATTTTTCTCGAAAATTTCTTGTAACGTTAATTTTTATTTTTTTCGTAACGACTGGCAGTAATCTTCTTTTGGAGAGCACTCTATGATATTCTGAGCTAAAAACAGAATGTCTAATATTTTTTCGGGAATTTTTACTAACATCTGAAATTACCTACAACTGACAATTCTGTTAGATAGGGAGTTGACCTTGACCTGTCTATTTTCGCGACGACTAGAATAGAAAATTTCTCTCAGTCGCGATCTTACTGCATCATCAGTTTTCCCTGCGCTGCGCTGCGTGCACCTAGCCTTAAAGCCGTCTTCACACGAGACCAATTAGGTAATGTTGACTTGGAGCTGTGACGCCACTTCCTGTTATGTCACGTTGAGGAGCCATTGCTTCACGTGAAACATGAAGTAGGTTCTGCGATGTTTCGGTAACGTGCGACCAAAGGTTGACTCAGTAAGCGGCAAGAGGGCTCTCTACGTCACAAGCAAATGGTTCATGGCTCTGAGCACTATGGGACTTAACATCTTTGGTCATCAGTCCCCTAGAACTTAAAACTACTTAAACCTAACTAACCTAAGGACATCACGCACATCCATGCCCGAGGCAGGATTCGAACCTGCGACCGTAGCGGTCACACGGTTCCAGACTGAAGCGCCTAGAACCGCAAGGCCACACCCGCCGGCCGTCACAAGCAGAACTTCACAGAAGCCATATTGTATTTGTCGCTTTCAGTTGAAGCCCATATTTTGTGGGTCTTATTTTATAACTTACAGACTATGAATATATCCTGTTCCTAAGCACCACTGAGGATCTCTCGAAAACGCATATTTATTGGTTTGATCTGTTGTAATAAAATGACGGGAAACGTCACAATGGCGGTTAAAGAATTTTCGGATTTAGCTAGTTTCGTGTTATAGCTCGCGTGTTATGAAAGTACGTTGTTTTAAGGTAACCATACATTGAAGATTTATAAAAAAGGAGTCGTTCTTGATAGTATTTGTTATAATTAAATGTTAATTAATAATATATAGGCGATTAAATCCTTCAGAAGATCGTAGCACATAATACAATGTCGTTTGTTATCAGAGTTCACCGTAGCGTAGTCAGATGAGGTGCGGAGTTGTGAAACAATGTGTAGTGGGTTCACGCCTTGCTGTATCAAGTTTTTTTTCCATCTTCGTTTTTCTAAGAGACTGTGGGACTTTCTTATTAAATTAATGGAAATATTTTCAGTAATATAAGATTTTATGTAAATGTAAGAGGGTGTTCTGTAAGGAGCGAGTTTTTCCAATTTTGTGAAGTTTTATAAATTTATTCCTTACTGACCGGACGTGGGACTTCCCGTTCTATCTTATGACATGTTCTTGGTTATTGAAGTTTTTATTTTTGTGTATTACAGACAGAAGAACATGACGAGCATATGGAAAAGGGGGCTAATGTGCATTAAAATAGAGATAACTTTTTTCGTGTGTGTGCTACGGACACAAGGCAGACTCTTTCTGAGGGCTTTTTCTTATTGGGTGAAAGGTACAGATACAAAATGTTCTCTTTATTTATCGATTTCACTTTTAAAGGAAACTGGGGCACACAAAATGGCTAAATGTAAAACATCGAGTGGTAGATCAGTAGGATGTTGATTATTGATCCGAAAGTAGACCAACACTTTCAGCGCCATTCTTCCAGTATGAGAGCGGAGTCAATGTGGGCGCCAGCGCACCAAGGCCGTTGGCACGTTATGTCAGTGTTGTGGGCGTATCGTCCTGACCAGGCGTAGCTGTCGTACTAAGCATCGTGGCTTGTCGATCTTGGTGAATAGCTTGGTGGCATAGTTTGTTATCTTGTCCTTTAGGTTTCGTTCATGAAGTGCGTTGTGAATTTCTCGTGTTCTTGTCCAACGTGGCACCCCCAGCGTCCACCTCTGGCACCGGTTTCGGATTGTGTGTAGGGATTTAATGGTGGAATCACAGTTGATCCTCCACACTGCATATCCGTACAGAAATTTTGGCTGCGCTGTGGACTTATGGAGCTGCAATTTCGTCTTGGCATTAAGATCCTTACTGACAAATAATGGGATTAAGGCGTGTACCATTTAATTCGTGGCTGTCATCCGCTATCGCTTGTGAAGCATAAACGTTACTGACTAGTCCAAGACAACTGCTACTAACTATTTCGTACACGGCAGTCAGGGAATGGGTTGCCCCAACACCCGCAGTGGGGAGCGTAGGAGTGGTCGTCTCTTCCGTGTGAAAAACGCTGACGCCATCTTGTAGGGCTAACCTTGGAATTTTACCCGCGTCCATTCCCGTAAACGAATGAAGTGGTTTGCGAGTAGGATTGTTGATAAAATATCGATATATACATATGTTGATACTTTTTCCGGAAAGTATTGATATATACAGAATTATTATAATTAACCCGCGATCGCTCGCGTTGTTAGAACAAATCTAATGTCTATGATTTTAGTTAAATATTCCAGCACATTTCAAAGCTAATAAACTGACGGTCTAGCAATGCTTTCTTTCATATTCCGTGCTTCAATTAATCTGTGACTCAACAATCAAATAGCCGGCCGCTGTGCCCGAGCGGTTCTAGGCGCTTCGGTCTGGAACCGCGTGACTGCTACGGTTGCAGGTTCGAATCCTGCCTCGGGCATGGATGTGTGTGATGTTCTTAGGTTAGTTAGGTTTAAGTAGTTCTAAGTTCTAGGGGACTGATGACATCAGATGTTAAGTCCCATAGTGCTCAGAGCCGTTTGAACCATTTGACACTCAAATTTCAACAATAGCTTGCTAGCTGTAGCATTATTTGAAGTGGTGCGCAGTGTTAAGATTTTTTCTAACACGGGAGTCTTTACGTAACAATTACTTCGCCTTCCGTGGAATACCCCCTTACTTCATTTTTAGTCTGTTTCTTCTACCTGTAAAATGCGGCTGTGTTCGTTTGTTTTCTCCTGAAAGTGTTCAGCGTATGTTACGTCTTTTATAAGAAAAGTAAGTATCCTTATTGGGTTTTACGAACTGAATGAAGCAATTGTTTATTCAGAGAACATGACATTCTCTGTCGGATGTGAAAATATTTAAAACTTTTCAGGGAAGAAGTCATGTCAGAGGAACAGATTATGATGTGACTAGATGAACCATTAGACGAGGATATTTGCATAGAGGGTTTGTCATTAGATACTGACGCACCGTCTGAGTATGAAGAGATCAATACCGCATCAGATCAGTCAGTCAGTGAATCTGATACTTCAGCTACAGCTGTTTCTCAATATACAGATCGTGAAACCTTTCTTGGTAAGGATGGAATAATAGAATGGTTGAAGAAACACGCTCCTCCAGCAAACACTGCCTGGCGGAATACTGTAACACAGCTTCCAGGTGTGAAGGGTGTTGCAAAAAGTTTGAAAATTTTGGAATGCTGGAAATTATTTTTTCCAGATACTGTAATTGGTCGCATTGTGGAATACACAAACCAGTAGCCTGACAGAATGACAGCATCTTATTCACAGAGTGCTCGAGACTGCCCACAGACAGATTTTGAAGAGTTATATGCTTTCTTTGGTGTATTATATCTCACAGGAGTGAAAATGGCTCAGCATCTCAATACTGATGAGCTATGGGCCACTGATAGGACTGCACTGGATTTCTTTATTGCATCGATGAGAAAACAAACGTTCCACACACTTCTCCAAGCTACACGTTTTGACGACAAATTTACGAGAGTTCAGAGAAAGGAAACAGATAATCAGGCACCTGCTAAAGAAAAAATTGACGAATTTGGGGATGTTTGCAAGAAGAGCTATAGTGCCGGTGCATTGACAACGACAGACGAGATGTTAGAACCATTCCGTGGACGTTGCAAATTCAGGCAGTATATAGCAAACAAGCCTGCAAAATATGGCATCAAGGTATATGCGCTCTGTGATGCCAGAACGTTTTATACGCTAAATATGGAAGTAAATGCAGGCAAACAGCCTACTGGGCCATATCAAGTACCCAGTGATGCCGAGAATGTGGTGTTACGATTGATTCGAAGGATAGACAAAACAGGCAGAAACGTGACGATGGACAATTACTTTACATCTACACCATTTGTTAACAAAATGTACGCCAATCGTCGACTCACAGTAATACATACTTTTCGGAAGAATAAAAGAGAAATTCGACCGTAGGCAACAAAACAGCAGTATATTCGCATTTGGAGAAAAGCCAAGCAACAACTGCTTGATTTGCTCATACGTCCCAAAAAAGAAACAGAAAAAGAATGTTCTAATGTTATTCATCATGCACGGCGACGATGCTATAGACGCTGACAGTGACGAAGCGAACAAACCTGAAGTCATTACATTTTACAATCTCACAAAAGGAGGTGTAGATGTTGTCGACAGAACATTCGGTTTCAAGAATAAGCAACCACTTGCCTCTTCGCTGTTTTTCAGATATATTGAATTTGTTTGATGAAAGGAGAAAATACCTAAAAATGCAGTAAATGAAGCAGACAAAAAGGAATACAAACGTCTCAAAAATGAGATCGACAGGAAGCGAAAAATGGCTAAGCAGAGATGGCTAGAGGACAAATGTAAGGATGTAGAGGCATATATCACAAGGGGTAAGATAGATACTGCCTACAGGAAAATTAGAGAGACCTTTGGAGAAAAAAGAACCACTTGTATGAATATCAAGAGCTCAGATGGAAACCCAGTTGTAAGCAAAGAAGGGAAAGCAGAAAGGTGGAAGGCGTATATACAGCGTCTATACAAGGGTGATGTAGTTGAGGACAACATTATGGAAATGAAAGAGAATGTAGATGGCGGTGAAATGGGAGATATGATGCTGCGTGAAGAGTTTGACAGACCAATGAAAGACCTGAGTCGAAACAAGGCCCTGGGAGTAGACAACATTACATTAGAACTACTGACAGCCTTGGGAGAGCCAGTCCTGACGAGACTCTACCATCTGGTGAGTAAGATGTATGAGACAGGCGAAATACCCTCAGACTTCAAGAAGAGTATAACAATTCCTATCCCAAAGAAAGCAGGTGTTAACATATGTGAAAATTATCGAAATATCAGTTTAATAAGTCAAAGCTGCAAAATACTAACACGAATTATTTACAGACGAATGGTAAAACTGGTAGAAGCCGACCTCAGGGATGATCAGTTTGGATTCCATAGAAATGTTGGATCACGTGGAAGAAAGATTAAGGAAAGGCAAACCTGCGTTTCTAGAATTTGTAGACTTAGAGAAAGCTTTTGGCAATGTTGACTGGAATAGTCTCTTTCAAATTCTGAAGGTGGCAGGGGTCAAATACAGGGAACGAGAGGCTATTTACAATTTGTACAGAAACCAGATGGAAGTTATAAGGGTCGAGGGGCATGAAAGGGAAGCAGTGGTTGGGAAGGGAGTGAGACAGTGTTGTAGCCTCTCCCCGATGTTATTCAATCTGTATATTGAGCCAGCATTAAAGGAAACAAAAGAAAAATTTGGAGTAGAAATTAAAATCCTTGGAGAAGAAATAAAAACTTTAAGGTTCGCCGATGACTGCTGAGGTCATCAGTCCCCTAGAACTTAGAACTACTTAAACATAACTAACCTAAGGACATCACACACATCCATGCCCGAGGCAGGATTCGAACCTGCGACCGCAGCGGTCGCGCGGACATCGATTATAGATTTAAGTGTAAGGAAGTTGTTTCTGAAAGTATTTGTACGGAGTGTGGCCATGTATGGAAGTGAAACATAGACGATAAATAGTTTGGACAAGAAGAGAATAGAAGCTTTCGAAATGTGGTGCTACAGAAGAATGGTGAAGATTAGATGGGTAGATCACATAACTAATGAGGAGGTATTGCGTAGAATTGGGGAGAAGAGAAATTTGTGGAACAACTTGGTTAGAAGAAGGGATCGGTTGGTAGGACATGTTCTGAGGCATCAAGGGATCACCAATTTAGTGTCGGAGGGCAGCGTGGAGGGTAAAAATTGTAGAGGGAGACCAAGAGATGAATACACTAAGCAGATTCAGAAGGATGTAGGTTGCAGTAGATGCTGTGAGATGAAGAAGCTTGCACAGGATAGAGTAGTATGGATAGCTGCATCAAACCAGTCTCTGGACTGATGACCACGACAACAACACTAATTTATAATGCTTTGGTAATAATAAAGAAATGATTTACTGTATAGAAGTGTCTTTTTCTGTCATAAAGAGATAAAGAGGTGCCAGATCTCATTGTTAGAAGAAATCTAACACGGGAGTTATCGCGTGACAAAAATAGTCACGAGCGACCGCGAGTTAAACTTTTAAACGCTGTAGAAATAACACCACTGGTCAGAATGACGTCAAATTGCAACGAAATATTATCGGAGAAGGGGGAAAACGTACGGCTGAAGAAATAAAATAGTGTGAAAATTGATCAATAGATGGCGCTGTATGTGTCAGAATACGTAAATGAAAACACCTGTCAAGCGCACGAGCCATTGAAGTTGTTATAAACACAGCGGATACACAGCTTTTCCTCCTTTCGCGTCTGTGACGTTCGCCGTGACTGTCTCACCAGGAAAGTACTTGGGCTGGAACAAACAGATCTATATGAACGTTTGGTTACAGGACCATTATGTACCTCTGAATGTGCTGGTGGGTGTCGTTTTTGTGCAAAACACTGCAGTCATGCTCTAGATATCACTGTAGATGTAATTGTAGACGCCATGCGCAATGCAGCTATCTTAACTATAAATGTAAATGCGGAATGTCAATAAAATGCTCCGAGCAATACGAATGACTGCAAAACGCACAGTGAAGAATTGCAAGTTGATCGCATGGCGTATTTGCACAGTCTATAATATCAGTGTTGAACGCCACGTCAATGACACTTTTGAAGTTGTTCACTGGTTCACCAATATCGTAGCCAGCGTTCTGCCACGCGTAACGAAGCATTAGTCTGTATAGTCCCGCAGATAACTGATTGTAAATGACAGAATGCATATTCTTGATAAAGAATCTGTCGTGCAATTTCGGCTGCATATTACTGGAACGTAGTTTAATGAAGCCTGTTATTCTCTTGGCATTTATTTTATATTGCCTGAAGAAATACACATCCAGAGGTTGTGCATATTTTGTAGTTTTAGGCGGAATGATTTTTAAATCTACATGTTTTCCGCCAGATACTTCCAGTAGTACTCGTTCATCCTTATTTCCAGACCAGGAGTCACAAAGTACTAATGACTTTCTCGACAAATGTGGATTCAAAACTGACAGAAAAAACTTCAGATGTTGTTTCGTCATCTTCCCACTCACACTTGCATCAACGACGACATTTGGAGGGCACCGCGTTTCTATTTCCCTTGACACGCGGGGTCCAAACTTTCCACTGGATTCTAGGAAGCAAATATAGGGTTTGTCTGCCAATCGTCCATCCATTGATATAGCAACATCGATCGTGTAACTATGTGTTGCACAGTTAACTGATTGCAACATCGCGACAGTGTTTCTCTCCCCTTTCATGGATAGTGTTCTGTCACAAGAAAGTTCATAGTTGTACTGACTCTGATCACAGTTCCACACAGAACTAATATCGATGTTTTCTCTCGTGATATGCTCTTTGACGTCAGCAACAAAAATTTGAGCTCTTTCAATCAGCTCTTCTTCGTCATCATTATCTTTTCGTGCCTGGAGCATAGTGATACGGCGTGATGTTATCCTAAACTCCTTTTTCAAATTAGTAATAAATCCTAGTGAAGCTGTAAAGTTTGTACACCCGAGATTTCTGGCTACGTCCAATGCCCCATGTTGTAAATGCCAATAATGAACGGCGGAACCGCATTCTCGTGCTTCATCGAATTTCGCCATTACATGCTCCTTGATGGTCTTGAACAGCAGTGTACGATTTCCTTTGAAAACTGTATTTCCTTCTCTTTTCTTTGCCACGTAATCCAGTATGTTTTTAATATTGCTTTTAGACTTCAGTTCAGGGTATCTTTTCAGAAGCTTGTCGCATGTGTCGAAACCTCTTACATAATAATCATCGTACATGTTCTCCAGTGTGTTGTGATCAAACTCCATGATGATACTTGCAACTTTAACCTTCTTCTTGGGAGACGATTGGTATTCACTGTCACTGCTTCCATCGCCTCTTCCCGTAGCACTACCGTTTGCAATGAGTTGTTGGTCATTATCATCCCTATCATCATCATTATGTGTTAGTGTTACAACAGTAACTGTTTCTAACTTATGCTCATATTTCTGCACTATAATAGATACCAGAAAACATGCGAATGATTCGTCTTCTACACCAATACCATCTTCACGAAGAAGGGTTCTTCGTAACTTCATCTCAACCAATCGCAATACATTAGCAGCATTGCTTACCAATCGCCGAGCCATCTGACGCTTCAATACACAAGTAATGTCACAAAACGCAACTTCAGAGGCACACTGCACCGTCCCTACTGGTCCCGACTGGCGTACCGGCAGGTCAGTGTGCAATGCGGCATGGCATACGCAGAGGCCTCTAACGGACGACTGCAGAGTTTTGCAGATGCGGGAGCATCACTAGTGCAATAAGAGACCTTTACATTATTTCTCACACGATTTTGGTGTATTTGTATGTGTTCGAGCCCAAGTACTTTCCTGATGAATGCAGGATCGTACTCTGCTTGTAAAGCTGTATTACAAGAATGATGAGACTGCACACGTCGCTCTGCAGAAGTTGCGGACACTGAAGGGTTTGAAGAAAGGCGTTGGTACGATAAATGCCGTGGGTCTGGAGAGAATTATTCGGAAATTCGAAGAGACGAGTTCTTTTGGTGTGCAACCTGGTAGGGTGAGGAAACACATTGAATCGACATCAGTGGAAGTAGTAGCCATAGCAATACAGGATGAGACGAAAGGTGGTGTGCAAAGTTGTAGTGCACGGAGAGTTGCCCGAACATTGCCGGCAGCACGGTGCGTAAAATCCTACGAAACATCCTCCTTTGCTACCCCTTCAAAATTACCCATGTGCACGAGTTGCTTCCTGTTGACCTGCCAGCAAGAGAGACCTTTTCTTTAGAATTTCTTGCTCACATGGACGTACAGAACGACTGGCAGCAGAAGGTTTTGTGGACAGACGCAGCCCACTTCCATCTGACAGGGTATGTCAATACACAGGATGGTCGAAAATTGGCAACGTGAAATCCACACACAAATAAACCAGTACCAATTCAGCCTGAAAAGGTCACAGTATGGTGCAGGTTTACGGCATTATTTATCACAGGACCATGTTTTTTCGAAGAGAAAGGTGCATTCGGTACTGTTATCTATACCGTCACTGGTAAGAGCTATGAGTATCTTTGGCGCAACGACGTCATTCCAGATCTCCAACAGCGTGGATATGTGGATGGGATCATTTTTATGCAAGATGTCGCACCTCCGCACATTACGAATCCAGTTAAGCAGCTGATGAAGCGCCATTTCGGAAATGCTAGAATTATCAGCCGCCATTTCCCTACAGCCTGACCGTCCCGATCACCTGTTCTTAATCTGTGTGACTTCTGGCTGTGGGGCTATCTGAAATATGTTGTATTCAGTGTTACGATTGCAAACTTAGCTGCATTGAAGGCACGCATTTCGCTACACATTCTGAACGTGACCCCGGAAACGCTTCAATCAACTGTGGAACATGCTGTTTCTCGATTGCAGCTTATTGCAGAAGATGGTGGACAGCATATTGAACATGTTTTGCGCCAGTCACATGGAAATTAATTATCAGATTTGATTTTCATTGATGCTTTTTATGCGGTTTTTGGCCTCAGGACAATTAAAACTGATGTGAGTGACGCTTTTTATGCAGGTTTTGGACTCAGGACAATTAAAAACCGATTTTTCCCATCCGATGTGATATGACCGTGCCGTGGTGGATGGGCTTACGTAACTAACAGTATCACACCTGTACAACGATGCACACTGAGCAGTACAGTTTGTTTAACGTCAAACGTACACCTTAGGAATTGTTGTATAATTCATTTGTCGTTTGTAGTCGACCACTATTAAATTATGATGCTTACAGCGCCATGTATTACTAAATTTTGTAACTATTTACTTCTCTTCTGCTATACGTTTCCCCCTTCTCCGATAATATTCCGTTGCAATTTGACGTCATTCTGACCAGTTGTGTTATTTCTACAGCGGTTTGAAAGTTTAATTATAATCACCCTGTATATCGGCGATATTTTCTTCATCGATATATCGATAATTCGATATCGAAATGGCAATATCGAGCGATAATATTTTTGTTTTATGTTATATATTTTTTGCGATTTTTCGGTAAATACATGAAATTGTTCTTTTGAAACTGTAGTAGAACATAATTTCACGTTCACTGTGTGAAGGAGTCTTAGTACTTTTTGAGCGTTCATCACGTCCAGTCTTCCTCTTTGACTGTGTGAAGCACGTATGGATGGCACAAAGAAGAAGTCCGATTGTACTTGTGGGTAGCGGTGTGAATCAATAACAAGATTTTTGACGTGAAGAAATAGCTCAGCAGTTGCTATTTCTTCACATCTGCATTCTTCAAAAGCAGTTGCTGAAAATGGTAAACAAAAATCTAAATGACAAGATTGGTCTTTGCGATGGGCGGAGAAGTGTGAGGGCAAATTTAGACGTAGTCGCACTCGGCACTAACAACAGAGACCACAGCGTTTACATTCGCCACGCTATTTTGACATTATAACTGTTAGGTCGCTGGCGTTTGCGGAAATGAGAAAACAGGTAAGTCGACATGAAGCGTTCAGGACAAGTCCGATATGTGACGAAAGCGAACGACGGACCCATCGGTAACCTTTTATTGTGCCACTTACACGCAGTTACTATTGTTAGCACAGTGGATGTCGCCAAGCCTGAACGTGCATCGTTTTCCTTTAAAGTCATGCTCTAAGGGTGATAAACAGGCTTCCGGCTTGTTGATGGACAGAATATCTAATAATAAATAAATACTTAAATATACAGCTTTAACTAGCAGTGTATTTACAATGTGCAGGTGATATTTTTATAGGCCGGTACATCAATATCTTTCTCGTAGATATAACGACATATCGGAACTTTTTTCGCTATATCGACAGGCTACAAAGATATTTGCGTGAATATCAAAATATCGGATTCCCGATATTTCTAAAAGTACCAACAGCCCTGTTTATGCTCTTCACGGGTATGTTGCCGCCTAAGATCGTCTTCACTACACGATATTTCGGCGATCCATCTGGCCGTCATCTTCAGGTGCGATCGCTGAGTACACAATCATGCCGAAACATAAACATACACTACTGGCCATTAAAATTGCTACACCAAGAAGAAATGCAGATGATAAACGGATATTCATTGGACAAATATATTATACTAGAACTGACATGTGATTACATTTTCACGCAATTTGGGTGCATAGATACTGAGAAATGAGTACCCAGAACAACCACCTCTGGCCGTAATAACGGCCTTGATATGCCTGGGCATTGAGTCAAACAAAGCTTGGATGACGTGTACAGGTGCAGCCGCCCATTTAGCTTCAACACGATACCACAGTTCATCAAGAGTAGTGACTGGCGTATTGTAACGAGCCAGTTGCTCGCCCACCATTGACCAGACATTTTCAATTGGTGATAGATCTGGAGAATGTGCTGGCCAGGGCAGCAGTCGAACATTTTCTGTATCCAGAAAGGCCCGTACAGGACCTGCAACATGCGGTCGCGCATCATCCTGCTGAAATATAGGGTTTCGCAGGGATCTAATGAAGGGTAGAGCCACGGGTCGTAAGACACCTGAAATGTAACGTCCACTGTTCAAAGTGCCTTCAGTGCGATTAAGAGGTGACTGAGACGTATAACCAATGGCACCCCATAGCATCACGCCGGGTGATACGCCAGTATGGCGATGACGAATACACGCTTCCAATGTGCGTTCACCGCGATGTCGCCAAACATGGATTCGACCATCATGATGCTGTAGACAGAACCTGGATTCATCCGAAAAAATGATGTTTTGTCATTCGTGCACCCAGGTTCGTCGTTGAGTACACCATCGCAGGCGCTCCTGTCTGTGATGCAGCGTCAAGGGTAACCGCAGTCATCGTCTCCGAGCTGATAGTCCATTCTGCTGCAAACGTCGTCGAACTGTTGGTGCAGATGTTTGTTGTCTTGCAAACGTCCCCATCTGTTGACTCAGGGATCGAGACGTGGCTGCACGATGCGTTACAGCCATGCGGATAAGATGCCTGTCGTCTCGAGTGCTAGTGGTATGAGGCCGTTGGGATCCAGCACGGCGTTCCGTATTACCCTCCTGAACTCACCGATTCCATATTCTGCTAACAGTCATTGGATCTCGACCAACGCGAGTAACAATGTCGCGATACGATAAACCGCAATCGCAATAGGCTACAATCCGACCTTTATCAAAGTCGGAAACGTAATGGTACGCATTTCTCCTGCTTACACGAGGCATCACAACAACGTTTCACCAGGCAACGTCGGCCAACTGCTGTTTGTGTATGAGAAATCAGTTGGAAACTTTCCTCATGTCAGCACGTTATAGGTATCGCCACCGGCGCCAACCTTGTGTGAATGCTCTGAAAAGCTAATCATTTGCATCTCCCAGCATCTTCTTCCTGTCGGTTAAATTTCGCGTCTGTTCAAAAATGTGTGTGACATCTTATGGGACTTAACTGGCAAGGTCATCAGTTCCTAAGCTTACACTCTACTTAACCTAAATTATCCTAAGGACAAACACACACACCCATGCCCGAGGGAGGACTCGAACCTCCGCCGGGACCAGCCGCACTGCAGCGCCTTAGATCGCTCGGCTAACCCCGTGCGGCTTCACGTCTGTAGCACATCTTCGCGGTGTACGAATTTTAATGGCCAGTAGTGTAGAAGTCGCCGGGAAAATCTACGGAATCATACCAACAGTCCTGTTTGCGAGCCAGACACAGTCGGCAGTTATCGCTGGAGACCGCTACAGTCGCAAATCACCTTAATTAGCACGTCTCGTGTGACTCTTGCGCCGTGTCTCGTGAGTGTGAACGTTAGCTGCCTCGTCCCCCGTGAGGTCGGCAGGTGGTGACCTGGGACACTCAGCAAGTTCCCTTGCGGGCAGAACCTTCCACGCGACAGCTTCCGCCGTATCCGGGCCGCGGCCGTGCGGCTCCGCTTCCGCCACGCCCTGGCTGGCGGTGCAGTTCAAGAGCGCGCGGGCCCGCGCCCAAGGTCGCCGCGGCTGCCGCGGGCTGCTAGCTGGGCGTGGTCGCTCCCGCAGCCAGCAGCCAGCCGCGCGCGGGTTCGCTTTTCCTCACAGGCCGCCCGCGGCGATCGCCGTGTCCTGCCGCGACCTCGGCCCTGGGCCGGCCCAAACCAAGGTCTGCCCACGCCCTCCTGCACACTCTTCTCGCCTTCCGATCAGAGATGCGCGTTACCGGCTGCAACCTGCAAGCAGTGGTGCGGCTACTTCTGGGTTTTATCGTTTTTTTTCAACGCCACTTTAAAGTGGGCTTTCAAAACCTCTCAGAATTACCGGTTTCTGAAATAACTGGTTTTCGGTTTTTTGTTCCTATTATTTCCTGTTATAAACGCTGAAATCGAACACAGATTTAAAAATTTTGACTCTCTCAGTTTCAGGATACATAGAATCAAAATATTAAATCAAGTAGTGAAATAAAAGAAAACTTACTCACTCCACCTTTTCTCGAAAAGTGATAAGTGGTTGACTACTACAAAAAATCGCCAGCGTTCTCCTCTTGATTCTAATCCTTTGAAACTCTACTCAAGAATCAGGTTGCAATCGGGTATGACACTATTTTTTGGACGCTACCAATAGTCAGGGCTAAAGGGTGAAAACTGAGGTTGAAGGACTCTGTTTTTCATGTTAGTTTGTCTATTTTCAAGGACTACAAGCAGATAAAGGCCCGTTATGTAGACACAGGAAGCAGATCAGTTGCTTTCCATTTTTACTCTAACTATGAATGAACCGTTAAGTTTTAAGTTTTAGATCAAAAATTTGTTGTGGCTTCCCCTGTTGTTAATCTTTTAAAGCAATGGAGCCACTTCGTAAAATACGTCGAGATTAAGGATGGCGCTGTTCTGTAATATAACTGATATTCGATGACAACAGTTAGAAACTACTGTATCCACCAAATTCTTGCACATTGATTGTACACACGTACAATCTAATAGCTCATGCCACATGGTATCAGCTGCATTATCCTGTCAGCAATGCTGTATCAGTTCTTAAGATACGTATTTGTTGCTCGTTTCTGTAGGCATTGTCATTAAAATAGCACTGATCTATTTCCCATTTTCTGCAAGGACGCAATAATTCAAAGTAATGCAAATGTTACGAGTAAAAATTACTCCTTATTTAGAAAAGGTTTATTTGAAAACGAAAATTTTCTATACTGGTGCTTTGGCCAACTGATATTTCGGTTTTTTACGCAGTTATTATTAACAAACATAAACACCTGTTACAACTGACACCAAGCAAATACTGAAGAGTACCGGTTATTCAGGACTAAAATATTGGTATCGCTTTTAACTGGCCGGTTTCTCCCCTCCCTAGTGTGACTGCTCACATCTCACTGCGTGGCTTGTACTAACAAGGGGATATCAGGAGTGCCCTTTTCAGTTTTCTTTCGTACTTGCAGTTTCCTAAAGCAGTACAAAAACACTTGAAAAAATCCGTTTAAAGATTAGACTAATTCCAACCGCTGTTAAGTAAAAAAAAAAAAATCGTGCATATTAACGTAATTGCTGGCAGCTGAGTGCGTAGCGTACAAGTCTGGTGATAGTAAGTCGCTACATTTATTATCAAGTGCAAATGTTATTTAGCAAATATTGAATCATAACTTTTGATAAAAATAACCTCTTGTTCTTTGACTATCCATGGTCCTGGATGGTGGGAATACAGAAATCTATATGATTACCAGTTACAAATAAAATAGTCTCTGGCTATGGGACGGGCTTATAACATTTTATTACATGATCAATTCCGGGAATTCCGTTCCCATCTTCAGATGCATCTGTGCACATAGCAAAAATTTTCCATAAATTTAAGTATTTTCAATAATACTGTTCAATATTTAGAAATTAAAAAAATCTTATTTTCTGTTCGTTGTTTCAGATTTTTGTACTATATTTTAAGTCACATTGAGTACTCACAGTTATTAATAAAAAATAAAGCGATGTTATTTTTATTAAAAAGTGTAATTCAGTATTTGACAGTTAACATTTCCGTTTGCTCCGCACAGGTAACGCTAAGTATCTATGGCTTGTATCTACGGCGTGTCTGGCGTAGCGGTAATAAATTATGTACATAAATGTTCCTCAAGAATCTCTTACTGAAAACCATACCAAAATTCCTACCGTAAAAAATTTTCCACGATACTGAGCCACAGACATAGAGTATTTTTTGAAATAATACACCGCAATTTGACTGTATCTTTCTGTATATTTCCTGTGTAGATTCTAGATTTCTGCTTTCACGCTGTTATCAAGTACAGTGATATGAGACCATTAACGTATTTTTCTGTGTACTGTGCGGCCTGACATATTATTTAACTCCTTTATCGAGTACAATGTTCATATATCATTAACGTCATTTTGCTGTGTACTGTGCAGGATGACAAATACACAGTTCAACAATTTGCTTAACATGATATAAAATTAACGTCTTTTTAGGAACGCAGAACATTACTGTACAAAGATATCATTTCTGGGGAAGTCAGCCCAAAGAAGGTAAACACAAGACTAGCACATGCCTCCAAGACGTAACAATGAAAGCAATGTCAAAGAATATAGGCTCTAGAAGACCTGACACATTAAAGTGTAGAAGTATAACACATATAAGCTTAGTAGTAAATCATCCTGCACAATACGCAGCAAACTGCGTTAATAGTTTGAGATCATTGTACTCGATAATGGCGTGAAAACCGAAATCTAGGTTGTTCACGGGAAATATACAGATATATACAGTCAAATGGCGGAGTATTCTTTTAAAAAAATCCCTCTAATAGTTCCCGAGATTAGCTTTTTGCGAAAGCGTCCGATACCATAACAACCATTAGAGGTTTTCTGCAAAAGGTTGCAGAAAGGTAGGTGGATTATGCAAGACATTAACCTCTACCGTGTGTGATCAAATGTCTCGTTACTTGTGACGACACAAAGCTGTTCTTTTCACCGTTTACGTTTCTCCGTCGGCGTGATTCTAAATTGGTTGGTAATGGATGGCTTCTAGTGACTACCCCTGGCTTGTTGGTGAATCGAGCGATGTGGTACAGATCAATACACTGGACTGGCATTCGGGAGGATGGCAACTGAAATCCCCCTCCAGCCATCCACGCTAGGTTTTTCGTGGTTGGCCTAAGTTGCTCAAGAGAAATGACGGTATGGCTTCTTCGAAAAGAGCATGACCGAATACTTCCCCATTCCGTCCAACATTCTGAGAGTTCTCTAAGAATCTCACCGTCAATGACACGTTACTCTTTCTGGATATGTTGATTAATGTATTGCAGGATTACTTTCTCTTGAGCAACTTAGGCCAACCACGAAAAACCTAGCGTGGATGGCTGGAGGGGGATTTCAGCTGCCATCTTCCCGAATGCCAGACCATTGTGTACTAACCTGTACCACATCGATCGATTCACCTACAAATCAGGGGTACAATCAGTAGAAGCCAACCATTCTCAAGGAAGTTCAGCTAAGCTGATGATATGGCCCTAGCTATCCAAAGCAAGCAGTTTGAAGACACTGAAAAACATCCTCACAACTGATCTAAACAAAATGCATGAGTACTTCACCAAATGGAGGCTAATACCAAATCCCACCAAGACTGAAGTCAGCTGTTTTCATTTGAACAACAGAATGGCTGGATATGAGCTGAAGTATCATATGAATTACAGTCAACTGCGATATCAGCCATATCGAAAGTACCTGGGGGTCACTCTAGATAGGACAGTATCCTTCAAAAGACACCTGGAAAATGTATCCAATAAAATAAGCTCATTCAGAGGCTCTGCTGCACTAACTGGGGAGCAGCAGCAGACACACTACGAACCTCTTCACTCGCCTAAGTGTACTCTGCAGCCGAGTACTGTGCACCAGCGTGGTTAACCAGCAAGCATGTAAACAAGGTGGATACCCAGCTCAACGCCGCTATGAGAACCATAACTGGATGCATAAAGACTACCCCACTGTATTGGCTTCCAACACTTAGTCATATAGCTCCACCCTCCCTGCGAAGACAGGAAGCTCTGATGAAGGAATACACAAAAATATTGAATAACCCCCTACTTCCTACCTATGAAGATGTCCCAACTTTGGAAAGAATACGACTCCGCTCCAGAAATCCCCCTTTAAGACTGGCCCAACAACTGTCAGCTGCCAACTTCAGCATGGATACTAAATGGCACGAGAGCTGGAGTGATAGTGCCTCCCCTGACAACCGTGAACTTATCTGTCCATCAGAGAAACCTAAGGGCTTTGAACTTCCACGACAGCTATGGAAAAGCCTAAACAGAGTCCGAACCGAACATGGACAATGTGCACACAATCTACACAAGTGGGGAAAGCTTCCCAGCCCTAGCTGTGACTGTGGGGCACCTAATCAAACAATGCATCACATCGCCCAGACTGTGAGTTAAGAGCCTACCTGGGTAGTCGGGCTAGCTTCTTCAACGCCACACCGCCATGCCTCGAATGGATGGCCAATTTGGACGTCAGAATTTGAAGATTTTGTGTAAAGCAAAATATCTGATGTGATGTTACTTTTTATTGTGTTGATGCATTATATTTTATCTGATTATGTATCCTTCACTTATAGTGTATTTTATCACATAATTTCATAATGTAATAAGTGTAAACCATGTGTGTAGCGCAATACGCTAAATAAATACATAAATAAAATTCTCGGGTAAGTAATGAAGAGTGGAAAAACTGTGGTTTAAATATTTTATTTAACAATAGTTAGTAAATATATAAAGTGGTGTGAGTGCGAGGGGTGAGAGCCTAGCTCTTGTTGAAGGTGTAACTGAAGCCGTCGGGCGTCCGGCTGAGGCTGAGCTTGCCGGGCGGGTAGAAGCGGTGAGGCGCGGGCGTCGTCGTGTACTGCGGGATGGCGTTGTACTGCGCCTGCGGCTGGTAGTTGTACTGCGGCGCGGGCGCCGGGTTGTACTGCGGCGCGGGCGGGCGGTACGCGGGCGCGGGTGGGTTGTAGGCGGGCGCCGGCGGGTTGTAGGCGGGTGCCGGCGGGTTGTAGGCGGGCGCCGGCGGGTTGTACTGCGGCGGCGGGTTGTACTGCGGCTGCGGCTGGTACTGCGGCTGTGGCGGCACCTGCCGAGGCACAACAAGCGCCGCCTCAGTCCACACACTCACTGTCTGACAGTAACGAGTTAAGCACATTGGTTAATTGGTCCTGTGATCAGATCTGACAAATCTTGAACGTGAGGTTCGACTGCCTGAAACGACTGAGAAATATTGTCTACACTCTCCAACTGACTGTCCAGAGGACGCCCTTAGAAGAAAGCATTGCCTTTCATGGTCTCTGATTGGCTAGTTTCGAGAACAGAGGCCCCAGAATGCGGAGGTGTGGCGTCAGTTTAAGAGTGAACGTGCGTGGAGAAAGATGTGCATAGTGCAAGACCGTGTTTTGTTCTACTTATCACTTTTTACACTTTGCCTCAGTCTGTAAAACTAGAATCCTTATAGAGTCGCTTTGTACTCAGTCAGCTAGTCTCTCCGACGATTAAGAATCCTTTCTCTGAGGAACGGGTAGATGTATCAAGTTCAGATTTGTGTCGTATGTGAAGGTGTATGGTCCCTTGATGGTGTAAAAATTTTAAGCTTCTGAGTCACTTCAATCAAAAAATACGGCCATTTATCTCACATACTGTGATATTCGAAAGCTCACTCGCCAAAACATACACGTTGCTTACAACTGACCTAGAATAATGAAATTCGGCAAGGAACAAAGTTTCACAGTAAAAGTACAGGAGAAAATCTGAAAATTGGTAGTTTGCAGTTATTTAACACGAAAAATATGTTTTTGTTCTGTCTGTTTGTCTGCCCGTCTGTTAAGACCCGTTTTTCTCTGGGACATTTTGGGGTATCAAGTTCCAATTTACGTCACATATCAGGGCCCATGTTCCCTTGGCGGTGTAAAAATTGTAAGCTTCTACGTCAAAGCAACCAGGAAATTAGGTTATTTGTATCATATATTGTAATGCTCGCAAAATCAGTAGTCAAAACGTTGACCTAGAAACACGAAATTTGATAAGAAGTAGGTTTCACAATACAAGCAAGAAAAAAATTCTGAAACTTCTTGAATTGCAATTACATCATATAAAAAATATCTTTTGCCATTTGAACGTACATTAAATTCATCATCCGTCAAGAGCATAATAGACCAACTATGTGCAAACATAAAATGTAAGTTGTAGTCATAAACACATGAAAAATGTTTTGTTAAATTTTCTCTCTCTACATATGTAAACTGACGTCCCCTGCTCGCTTCTCTCTGTATGTCCGGGTTAGTCTGAGGAACTACTGTAGAGATTTTGATATACGGGAATTCCCAGGACCAATATCTTTCCAGTGTCGATATCGATGACAGGCAAAAATCGTTGAGATTCTCGATTTCCAGGATGGATGAATTATGTAAATGAGTTTGTACGGAACCCCTAGTGCGCTAATTCTACTAGAATTTGTCAGTTTTTTTATGTGCTTATGATTGCAAGTGGTACCCGTTCCATAAGAACAGTTCTTGAAATAAAGAAAAAGTATCACAGCATCCCTAAAAAATAATTTAAAAATACATTGCCAATAGCCGAGCAGCGTATGAAACTTGAGGCGATCCTTATTACAATCAAAAGGGTGCTATTAATGGACACATGACCGTGGGATGTATTCTGCGTGCTGTTATAGCGAGCCCACATGACGAGTTGAGTTCGCTTAAAGAATAACTGCGATTTTTGTAACTCAAATATTCTGATAAAATACGCCCGATTATTTGCAGGAAGCAAATTATCCACTAAGAGACTGCTGTGAGAGTCAGCTATAAATTTCATTCCATAGGTGTCGATTGAAAATTGTTTTTTTTGGAGGGCAACTTAATCGAAAACAGTATTTGAAAAGCAGCGGGAGAATTGGGTCCACAACTGCTTCCCAACATTGCAGTCCTTACGCTAGGAAAATCAAAGAAATAGAGAAGAAAATAATATAAAACTATTCTATACTGATTTCGTGAGTTTTCGTTGCATTTAAGTTCTCAGAGAGTAGTAGCTCTTAACTCATTGATGACTATTGTTATTTTCAATTAGGTAATTAGGTAACTCATCTAGTTCGTAGTTGCACGTATTTCGTGCCACCTTTTTGCATGCTGTTGTTTCCCTTACGTTACAATATATTTGTATTTAAGCTCACTTTAATCAATTAAAGGCTGACCATGTTTGATCAGTGTTTCTGTTAGTACTTGTTTATTGCAAATTAAATTGCAACTGCTGGCACTAATTTATAAGGCTATCTCCGACAAATTACATTTGCTGCACGCCGCATACCGCATTCGACAAGATCCCTGTCGCTACTCTCTAGCAGTGAGCATGAGAGAAAGCTCTTTGCTCTACAGAGCAGTAGCGTGGAGGACCCTGATTTACACGATTTTTATCCAAGCGATGTGGAAAGAGTCAGTTTCCAGGCTACGTATACACGATACGTTTGGAGGTGTGGCTACATACGACTCATTGATAAGTTAGTAAATAGTACATAGGCTTAACTTTAATAAGAGTGGACATTCTAGTCTCTAACACATCTCACGTAACTAGTGATGCAATTAAATTGGATTTTTTAGCTACACATGCCGTCCGTCCCAAATTAAAAATTAATCTATGGAACAGACGGTGTTGCCCCGAAGAAACTGTTTCAGGCTTGATTAAAGATTTGCTTCGCTGCCTGTTAAGAAATTTTATGTTGTTGGGCAAATGGTTAAAGATTTTATAGCACGATAGCAGTAGGCATTACTCTTTCCCTAACATTTAAATTATCGTGCAGGATCCGTTTTTTATTCATGATTCGGCATCATGAATTTTATTTTGTTTTAACTTTGTGGTCGGATGCCATTCCTGTCGCCATAGCCATCGGTTAACCTAAAAGTAGGAAGCTGCCTGCGCCACTTGTCTGTGAATCGCGTATACTGTGTTTTGTGGGTTGTCATATTTTAACTGTTTGTGTATGGTATTGTACGAGGGCAAAATTGGGAAACAACGCAGCATTTGCTTAAATGAGCGTGGAAAACTACATAAGAACCACACTCAGATTCGCTGTTGTAAGAGTCCAACGGTGGTTACTCTGCTGCTAGAATTCGATCCGGATCTGGGTCACCTCCCGGTCTCGCAAGCCAGAGCGCTGCGCGTTATGCTGCGCGAGCAGGCCTACCAGTGTGTTTCACTCCTGTTCTCAAACTATGATGGATTATTTAAGACGAATTCCGTTACAGAATGTACATAATGTGAAGGACTCGTTAAACTGTATCTCTTCTTGAAGAGGCGGCTACAAATAATTGTGGGTGAACAACACTTATTAATTTAGTTGTTCAGTTTTTCTAAGTGCCACGTCACCCGAAATATTACACGAAATATCTTAGGCCGTTGTCCAGGACAAGCAATCATACGAACAACGAAAGTTACTGAACTTGGTTGCTTGAACAGCTTGGTAAAGCCTTGCACATGGTGTTTGAACGCGTTGTGGGCTGCATAAAACGCACCAGTAGGGGCAGCTGAATCACCCTATATAGAACTGAATATACTGCGATTTCTTCTATATTAAGGAAGAGACTATGACTAAAAGCCGCGCGGGATTAGCCGAGCCGTCTTAGGCGCTGCAGTTATGGACTGTGTGACTGGTCCCGGCGGAGGTTCGAGTCCTCCCTCGGGCATGGGTGTGTGTGTGTTTGTCTTTAGGATATTTTATGTTAAGTAGTATGTAAGCTTAGGGACTGATGACCTTAGCAGTTAAGTCCCATAAGATTTCACACACATTTGAACATTTTTTTATGACTAAAACTCTAAACTTTTCTTGGCTATATCACACCCATATTATACCCTACCCATGTCAAGCACACTAAATGAAAATGAGAATTTTGACAAACGTAGACATATGCTGTAATTGCATAGGCAATCCCGAGAGATGCTTGATAGTGGCAAGTACGTGTAAAATCCAGTAATTGTATTTTTCTTGTTGTTTACGGTGGGAGAAGGGATTTCATGAAACATGGTTTTGGGGCACAGCTTACTCCTCTCCAGTAGTTCTGTGGAACCTGCCTGCTCAACGCTCCCAGCCGCCAGACAGATCATCATCGACAATACCACTTATCCTCCACTCCATAACACGCGGAGATGAGGTTTTGAAATCAAGAGCGTTGATTCAGATATAATCGCCTTAGCAAAAATTATATAGTGTCTCCTCTATTACCTTTGTCGCGATGGTCACGTGGGACAGATTTGCTGTATCACTTTCTGATGTATGCGTTGTAAATGTAACTACAATCTTATCTCTACTTTGACATATTGACCATATCTAAAATACGGGACAGTAAAGGGCATACAGATTTTTTCGGTAACTAACTGAGAATGAACTTGGCGCTCAGACTGCATCTACATTTGTAGTTCACAAGCTACCGGGCTGAATGCTGCAGAGGGTCTGCAGGTACAATACTGTCGTTATCCTTCCTGCACAATTATGTGGCGAATGATGCATGGGAAAGAGTCTTTCTCTATCATCCCCAAATTTATTTAGTTTTACCGTCTTGGTCACTGTACAATATAAAAGCAGTAACAAAACTACCGCACCGCGCTTTCATAAAAAATGAAACATATCAGTGGATAGAGCATCTCTGCAAGTTTCGATTCGTGATCCTCGCCATGGCGTAGTTGCACTAGGGGCAATGAGTCTCAGGACTTACTATAGCAAAATCATCCGGCCCGTATTGTTGCACTGAATCAATTCGCACCAGCATTTAGGCAGCCCAATGAAAAGATTTTCAACGCAGGCTGCTGTCGTGGCTTTCCAGACAATTTGTATCAGAGACTTTAGTAACGTACTGACGTTTGCTGCATCAAAGACTGCGCTCATACTGAGCATCTGTTATGTGGGTTAATAACTTGAAGAGATGGTTCAAATGGCTCTAAGCACTATGGGACTTAACATCTGAGGTCATCAGTCCCCTAGACTTAGAACTACTTAAACCTAACTAACCTAACGACATTACACACATCCATCCCCGAGGCAGGATTCGAATCTGCGATCGCAGCAGCCACGCGGTTCCGGATTGAAGTGCCTGGAACCGCTCGGTCACAGCAGCCGGCTTAAATAGATGCTCTATCCACTAATACGTCTCTATTTTTGGTTAGTCCTGTAGTTTTTGTGCAGTCATCTTCAAAGGCCATGGACGTACTCACGAATAATCTTGTACTATTCAGTCTCTGAGATAACTTCAATTCGTACGGTACACGTGATATTGCACAACGATTATGGGAGTTCATGGTCTATGACACTAAGTGCTAGAAGAACCGCATTAGCACGCTTCGTCTCACTGAAATTTAAGAGTGCTTTAAGGTGCATATACACACTCAGGAACCGTGAGTAAACCGACTGACGCAAAGAATCTCACCTGATATTCTGCGTGCCCTGTAACTGTGTCGTCATCGCGTCTGACTACCATCCAGGGGGTCCGGGTTCGATTCCCGGCCTCATCGGAGACTTTCTCCGCTCGGGTGTGTGTGTTGTGTCGTCCTCATCATCGCTTCATCATCATCGAACGCAAGTCGCCCAGTGTGGTGTCAACTGGAAAGACTTGTAAATCGGCGGCCGAACTTCCCCATCTGCAGGCTCCCGGCCATCACTGCCATACGATCGTTTCACTTCATTCTGAGAGCTCGCGAGCGGGTAGACATTGACCGCATGACAGTGCAGTCCGCACTGAGGCTGAGCACCCCTTCGTGCTTGCCGAAGAAGAAGACAGCGAGCGCAAGGACACGTTTGCGAGGTTGCTATACGCTAAAGGGGCACAGCGTGTCGTACCTGTGGGGGTGGGTTGGGAGCGACGGGCAGGTGGTCTCCGGTGGCGCGGAAGCCGTCCTTGCCGGCCGTGTAGGTGACGGTGCGGCGCTGACCGCTGGGGTCGACGTAGCTGTAGGAGCCGCGCCGGTTGCCGTCAACGTCGGACTCCTCCTTGAACTCGACTCCGTCCTCCTGGCTGTAGGCGGCGCCGAACGTGCCGTCTCCCGCCAGGTAGCGCTGCTCCGACAGGATGGCGGCGCGCTGGGCCTCGCTCGGCGGCACGTACTGCGCGCTGCAGGCGCACAGCGCGGCTGCCAGCGTCGCGACCAAAACCTGCGGCGCAAGACAGACGGGACCGTGGAGATTATGCGGGGCGGTAGGAATATGAGGGCAGATATTTTTATGGGTGACTGAGGACTGTGTACTGAACAACATTACATCCAGTATCTACCTCGGGATTTTTTTTTTTTTTTTTTTCATCAGTCTACTGACTGGTTTGATGCGGCCCGCCACGAATTCCTTTCCTGTGCTAACCTCTTCATCTCAGAGTAGCACTTGCAACCTACGTCCTCAATTATTTGCTTGACGTATTCCAATCTCTGTCTTCCTCTACAGTTTTTGCGCTCTACAGCTCCCTCTAGTACCATGGAAGTCATTCCCTTATGTCTTAGCAGATGTCCTATCATCCTGTCCCGTCTCCATATCAGTGTTTTCCACATATTCCTTTCCTCTCCGATTCTGCGTAGAACCTCCTCATTCCTTACCTTATCAGGCTCTGAGCACTATGGGACTTAACAGCTGTGGTCATCAGTCCCCTAGAACTTAGAACTACTTAAACCTAACTAACCTAAGGACATCACACACATCCATGCCCGAGGCAGGATTCGAACCTGCGACCGTAGCAGTCGCGCGGTTCCGGACTGCGCGCCTAGAACCGCGAGACCATCGCGGCCGGCTTACCTTATCAGTCCACCTAATTTTTAACATTCGTCTGCAGCACCACATCTCAAATGCTTCGATTCTCTTCTGTTCCGGTTTTCCCACAGTCCATGTTTCACTACCATACAATGCTGTACTCCAGACGTACATCCTCAGAAATTTCTTCCTCAAATTAAGGCCGGTATTTGATATTAGTAGACTTCTCTTGGCCAGAAATGCCTTTTTTACCATAGCGAGTCTGCTTTTGATGTCCTCCTTGCTCCGTGCGTCATTGGTTATTTTACTGCCTAGGTAGCAGAATTCCTTAACTTCATTGACTTCGTGACCATCAATCCTGATGTTAAGTTTCTCGCTGTTCTCATTTCTACTACTTCTCATTACCTTCGTCTTTCTCCGATTTACTCTTACAACATACTGTGTACTCATTAGACTGTTCATTCCGTTCAGCAGATCATTTAATTCTTCTTCACTTTCACTCAGGATAGCAATGTCATCAGCGAATCGTATCATTGATATCCTTTCACCTTGTATTTTAATTCCACTCCAGAACCTTTCTTTTATTTCCATCATTGCTTCCTCGATGTACAGATTGAAGAGTAGGGGCGAAAGGCTACAGCCTTGTCTTACACCCTTCTTAATACGAGCACTTCGTTCTTGATCGTCCACTCTTATTATTCCCTCTTGGTTGTTGTACATATTGTATATGACCCGTCTCTTCCTATAGCTTACCCCTACTTTTTTCAGAATCTCGAACAGCTTGCACCATTTTATATTGTCGAACGCTTTTTCCAGATCGACAAATCCTATGAAAGTGTCTTGATTTTTCTTTAGCCTTGCTTCCATTATTAGCCGTAACGTCAGAATTGCCTCTCTCGTCCCTTTACTTTTCCTAAAGCCAAACTGATCGTCACCTAGCGCATTCTCAATTTTCTTTTCCATTCTTCTGTATATTATTCTTGTAAGCAGCTTCGATGCATGAGCTGTTAAGCTGATTGTGCGATAATTCTCGCACTTGTCAGCTCTTGCCGTCTTCGGAATTGTGTGGATGATGCTTTTCCGAAAGTCAGATGTTATATCGCCAGACTCATATATTCTACACACCAACGTGAATAGTCGTTTTATTGCCACTTCCCCCAATGATTACAGACTAATAATTATAGGTATTAGCTGTAGTATATTTTTAACTTGGTTAGTACCTCCAAGTACATGTGGCAAGAACATGCCATTAATTCTTATTTTCCTTTGCCCAGCAGATCAGTCGTTAAAGTGTGGACGCAAAACGAATAGTCTATATTCACTGACGTACTCTCTTAGTGGTGCAGTTACGACCGTGCAGAAAACATCAGGTAGTAAACAACACTGAGGTGACAAAAACCATGGTATGGCCATTTGGACATGTACAGGTGGCGGTAGTATCGCCTACAGAAGATATAAAAGGGCAGTGAATTGACAGAGCTGTCATCTGTATTCAGGTGATTAATGTGAAAAGGTGTCCGACGTGATTGTGACCTCGCCACAGGAATCAGCAGACACTGAACGCAGGATGGTAGTTGGAGCTAGAGGCGTGGGACATTTCATTTCGAAAATCGTTAGGGAAGTGGATTACGACATCCATAGTGTCAAGAGAGTGCCGAGAATACCAAATTTCAATAATTACTTCTCACCATGGACAATGCAGTGTCCGACGGTTCTCAATTAACAACTAAGAGCAGTGGCGTTTGCATAGAGTTATAAGTGCTAACAGGCACGCAACACTGCTTGAAATAACCGAAAAAAATCAATGTGGGACGTACGATGAACATGTCAGTTATGAAAGTGCGGTGAAATGTAGCTTAATGGGGTAAGGCAGCAGATAGCCGACGCGAATCTCTTTACTAACAGCACGACATCGCCTGCAGCGCCTCTGCTGGGCTCGTCACCTTATCGGCTGGACTCTAGACGACTGAAAAACCGTGGGTTGGTCAGATGAGTCCCGATTTCAGTTGGTAAGAGCTAATGGTAGGGTTCGAATGCGGCTCGGACCCCATGAAATCATAGATCTAACTTGTCAGCAAGATAGTATGCAATGGTGTGGGTTGTGTTTACGTGGAATGGATGGGGTTCCCCGTTTCAACTGAAGCGATCATTGACAGGAGATGGTTATGTTCGGCTACTTGGAGACCATTTGAAGCCATTCATGGACTTCATGTTCCCATATCACTAGGGCACAACTGTTCGCGATTGGTTTAATAACGATGTGGACAATTCGAGCTAACGATCTGGCCACTCCCATCGCCCTACATGAATTCCATCGAACATTTATAGGACGTAATCGTGAGGTCGGTTCGTGCATAGACTCCTGCACCGTCAACATTTTCACACTTATGAAAGGGCTACAGAGGCAGCATGGCTCAATGTTTCCGTAGGGGACTTCCAACGACTTATTGAGTCCATGCCGCGTCGAGTTGCTGCATTATACCGCGCAAAAGGATGTCCGGCACGATATTAGGAGATGTCCCATAACTAATGTCACCTCAGTGTATGTAAAGCGTTTTTGGGAAGACCGTTACACGCAGAGAAAAAGCAACTAACACAATGAAGCACGTGCATATTAAGGTACCAATGATCACAATATGTGCACTTATACCCCTAATACCCTGTAAAGAAGTAACGTCGGCGGTCGGTGGTAAGGAGAAGCAGAAACACTTCCCACTTCATATAATAATTGGCAACTCTCTTTAAATGTCAATAAATGCAGTTGGATACGAAAATCTTTTGTCTTACTTTTCGGCCTATGGTCACACAATAGGCTGAAAAATACAATAAAGATTAGATTATATAATGAAATCTCATTTCACGAACTACGTAGAGCACTACGGTATTACATGTTAGCCAGCAGCAGATTTTAATTTCACGGTTACCCCACGAAACCTTAGCAAACTGGTTACACGTGACGCCTGAAGCTTATGCAAACAGCTTGGCTCTGCGCCCGTAGGAGTTGCATATAAATGAAGGTGCTGGCTTGTTTCGCTCGCTGCGTCTGATCGGCACGACTACAGTTAGGCTGTTAATCATTTCATAATCTCTTTTCTGCTCCGGTGGTTTTTGCTGTATACCTTTTCTATGGAACACAAGAGACAAATAAAATAATTACAAAGTTTCTTAGAGGACGGAAATAAACTACTCTCTGTTACCGTTATGAAACTAGCACATAAAACCCGTATATTAATTAATGTTTCATTAATAGCTTTGAAAACTGCTTTTATCCGTATTGATCTCTCTATATACGTACTATATTCTAGAGACAGAGCTCCACAGCTGTTCATCGAGAGACGTCATATTGGCGAGCAGTAACGTGGGTCCCATGTGATGATCTCGAATGTAGATTATCCACATTGATCTCACGTACCTTGTTCTTCTGATCTATATGACTTTGACTTGCTTCCACAAGAACACTTGGATGAAGTGCTTCCGCGGGCGGAGAGTAATGAACATATGCAATTATTTTTCAGTTGTATCAGTGCGTTCTGTTGGTGTATAAACTTATGATTCTTCTTTAGCTCTTGAAGCGAAATGACAATGAAGTACTTCGTTCCGTAATCAAAGAACGCATAGTAAAACAAGTAAAAGAATGGAAATAATTTCTTCCCACTTGCACTTAGTGCTCTATGGAGACGGGTGTTGCCAAGCAAAAATAATTATCGCTCTCCAGTCTTATTTCAAATTTTCGGATATTAATTTTGTGAAATACTGCAAGTGCTCTTTCCACCCACAGTTCTTTGTTTTATACAGAGTTTATTTCTCTTTGCTGTATTTAGCGTTTCGCATGTCGCATGTGTTGTTATAACAAGCGCTATGAACGCTGAAGTTGTTGCTACCTTATTTTCATAAATGCAACTCGCGTGTAGTTGTAGACCTTCCTCAAATGAAAGTTATTTATTTGCTGGCCTGCGGCCTGCAGGAACAGGCGAGTGACCTTTATTGAGAGACCGTTCAGGGACAAGCAGTGAATGGCACGTTGTATCATGGTACTGTGTAAATGTGCTGACATTTGCAGGTGACCGGTGGCAGACGTTCTGCAGACAGGAACGAAATAAATGCTGGAGTTAATAAAAACAACACAATCTGAGCAAAGGTGCATATACTGTTTTGGCACGCACGAAATAGTACTGTCAAATTTTGGTGCCTTAAATAATATACGGACGTGAAAAATTATAACGTAATATACTAAAAGCGCGAATTGCTGTCTCGCAGTAATTACAAGAAAGCTCTGTCAGGTATTGATTGTTCTCAAAGGAAAGGATTCTCAAAAATCAGATACGAAGTGACGCATGATGGCAATATGTTTACTCCCTTAAAGCTCTTATTCGGATTGTGAAATTGAAAAATTTGAGTAACTGTAACCGAATTTTTTGTTTCAAGAAATCTATCCCACAGTCACTGGAAGTAGATCAGAAAACAAACTAGATTACTTGTCGAACGTCTACGAAGAAATAATTTCAAAAACAAACATATTATCTCTGAAAAGATCTGGAATATTTAATTTTCTGAATATTGAGGATAATAATATACAAATAGATATTTAGAAGTGAACTGCTGTAATAACACATTTTTCAAAAAATATAAACCTAATGTAAATTTCATTGAAGAGAATTCCCTGACATGTGAAAACCTCGGAAACATGGGAATTTTTTGCTGTTTCTAATTCCGTGAACCACTGACTCATTTATTGATGGTCAGTCATGAAGTTTCGTATTCAAAACTGTTTTTTTAGGCCTGTTTGCCACCTCTGGCATTCTGTAGACAAAATTTCGTAGTTATGCATTAGAAGTTCCAGTCGTATCTGCCTCTGAGTGATATTTTATAGGTAAACTTTAAAAAGTTTATATATGTGGTCACTCACGTGGTTCCTTTTCTATGTAAGGCCGCAGACGGGCGCGGGATGGGTGTCACAACTTATTAATATTGTAGAAGATTGCAAAATGGTTAGTAATGAGGAGATAATAATAGAATTTGTGATATGGATGACTGACAACAATATCAAATTGCTGTACCTTGTACAGGACCGGAAGTCGAACCCTTATGCAAAAAACGGAATGGAGAGCAACCGGACGCAAGTAAGAGTTTTGTGTTACGTAGACACTACTTAGGCATTTTTGAAGGGCCGGAAAGTGATTTCGGCAGAGACTGACAACATAATGAAAGGAGCAAAGAGATCTCGGAGAACTGTCCGAAGCGTGTCTGAACACCAGAAAACATTACTTACATGAAAGCCTCCAGGAAATTCCAAACCGAATACAACACCGATTAGCTGTGCGATTGGACAGTAAAATATCATTTTTTGGGAGTGTTTTCAAAAACAGCCTACTTCTTTATCTTCAAAAAAATTCGTATTTTGCATGAGTTAGTTTCAAGATCAATAGGCATTTGTTTAGTTACGAAAGTGGTTTCGAATGAAGTGGTATCGAGGCATTGCATCCTCAATATTTCATTTCTTCAGATGATGTCCGATTCTGCCTCTGTCTGGATATTTTAACTCGTGAAACAGGTTCATTACGCATCAAAAAATCCTCACCAGGACCTAGAACAGTCTTTACATAGCGTTTATTTTGGTATTTGGTGCTCAGTTTGCTGACCAGTTTTAGTTTGTCCACACTAAACATAGCATATACATTGGTAAGAATAAACGAATTCCATTATAAGGAAATTTATCTTAAACAGCCAGCCGTCTCTCAGTCCTGCAAATACGGACAAAACTGTTGCGTCCCTGTATTTGCCTGAGCAGAAGATGACACCCAAAACGTTTCGAGGTGCCATTCACCAAGATTGGAATACCAGTTATTCGATATAGAAAGATTGCTTTTTTACGTTTAAGGTTTTCTTCACAGGAACGCAAGTATTGTTGATTAGCTCAGGAGCTTGCCTCACCTGCAGGTTATCTGCAACTGTTGAGTCTCGGTAGGTGGCCATAAGATGACTTAAAATTTCTGTTCGATGCGGTAAATAGCAACTTGCTCTAACGTCAGTTAATGCAGATGAATGCTAAAAGTAATCCTGCAATGTACGAATACAGTGTGGTGGACTAGTTGACACAGTCACGTCGATTAAATTGCGAGGCGGAAGGTTGCAAATCGACATGAAATAGATGAAGCGGGTAAGGTGGTTTGTAGTGCAGGCAATGGTCGACTTCGCTCTCTCGAAAGAATTCTAGGAAAGTGTAGTTTGGAGACTGCTTACGGAACAAAAAAATGGTTCAAATGGCTCTGAGCACTATGGGACTCAACTGCTGAGGTCATTAGTCCCCTAGAACTTAGAACTAGTTAAACCTAACTAACCTAAGGACATCACAAACATCCATGCCCGAGGCAGGATTCGAACCTGCGACCGTAGCGGTCTTGCGGTTCCAGACTGCAGCGCCTTTTAACCGCACGGCCACTTCGGCCGGCGCTTACGGAACACTTAAGCGACTTATTTTTACTACTGCCTGAGTGTTTAGGATCCTCACCAGGTCGCGATTTACTGGAGAACGGTCCTGTTCAAACTGTCACTAACGTATATCGCGTATAAGGACCACGAAAGCAAGATTAGAGAAATCGAGCTCGTTCGGAAGCACATAGGTAGTCGCTTTTTATTCGCTTCATTTCCGAGTGCAACAGGAAAGGGAATAATTAGGAATGGCAGAATGTACTCTCTGCAACGCACGAATTATGTATGTAGAAGTAGAGATTAGGCGTGTATGAGAAACAGACCAAAAACAGTATTAGTGTGATGGTATTCGCTGTTTGACGTTCTCGCGACGTTTCCAGATATATGGCTTTCAGTAACGATCAGCAAGTGATCGCACCTTTTAGCGCTAACAAGATGCTACATCACTGGTTATCGGAAGTAGATCAGAGAGGCAGCGCGGACGACTACGACAACGATGTACAGCTAACCGACGCGGTACTGTTACACCGGCAAGGTCGCGCCGCTTGTCGCAGAACCGGCTCCCGCCCGTGTCGTCATGTTGCTCCTTCTCGTCTCCAGTTAACTCGTTCGTCGCTCGTGAGCGCTCCCTGGAACACGCTGGACAGCTACGCACCTAATGTGCGCGCTTCTGACTCATCACCTTTATATGTGCGTTGCTGCTAGCTAGGAAACCTTTCAGTTAAATGGCAAGGCTGGCGTCGGCTTAACATGTATTACTATTGCTATTTCGTTTTCCAACGATGATGCGCCGTGGATATATACACTACTCGCCATTAAAATTGCTACACCACGAAGATGACGTGCTACAGACGAGAAATTTAACCGACAGGAAGCAGATGATGTGATATGCAAATGATTAGCTTTTCAGGGCATTCACACAAGGTTGGCACCGGTGGCGACACCTACAACGTGCTGACATGAAGGAAGTTTCCAGCCGATTTCTCACACACAAACAGCAGTTGGCCGGCGTTGCCTGGTGAAATGTTGTTGTGATGCGTCGTGTAAGAAGGAGAAATGCGTGCCATCACGTTTCCGACTTTGATAAAGGTCAGATTGTAGCCTATCGCGATTGCGATTTATCATATAGCGACATTGCTGCTCGCGTTGGTCGAGATCCAATGACTTTTAGCAGAATATGGAATCGGTGGGTTCAGGAGGGTAATACGAACGCCGTGCTGGATCCCAACAGCCTCGTATCACTAGCAGTCGAGATGACAGGCATCTTATCCGCATGGCTGTAACGGATCGTGCAGCCACGTCTTGATCCCTGAGTCAACAGATGGGGACGTTTTCAGACAACAACCATCTGCACGAACAGTTCGACGACATTTGCAGCAGCATGGACTTTCAGCTCGGAGACCATGGCTGCGATTACCCTTGACGCTGCATCACAGACAGGAGCGCCTGCGATGGTGTACTCAACGACGAACCTGGGTGCACGAATGGCAAAACGTCATTTTTTTCGAATGAATGCAGGTTCTGTTTACAGCATCATGATGGTCGCATCCGTGTTTGGCGACATCAGGGTGAACGCACATTGGAAGTGTGTATTCGTCATCGCCGTACTGGCGTATCACCCGGCGTGATGGTATGGGGTGCCACTGGTTACACGTCTCGGTCACCTCTTGTTCGCACTGACGGCACTTTGAACAGTGGACGTTGCATTTCAGGTGTGTTACGACTCGTGGCTCTACTGTTCATTCGATCCCTGCGAAACCCTACATTTCAGCAGGATAATGCACGACCGCATGTTGCAGGTCCTGTACGGGGCTTTCTGGATACAGAGAATGTTCGACTGCTGCCCTGGCCAGCACATTTTCCATATCTCTCACCAATTGAAAACGTCTGGTCAACGGTGGGCGAGCAACTGGCTCGTTACAATACGCCAGTCACTAATCTTGATGAACTGTGGTATTGTGTTGAAGCTGCATGGGCATTGTACCTGTACACGCCATCCAAGCTCTGCTTGACTCAATGGCCAGGCGGATCAAGGCCGTTATGACGGCTAGAGGTGGTTGTTCTGGGTACTGATTTCTCAGAATCTACGTAGCCAAATTACGTGAAAATGTAATCACATGTCAGTTTTAGTATAATATATTTGTTCAATGAATACTCGTTTATCATCTGCATTTCTTCTTGGGGTAGCAATTTTAATGGCTAGTAGTGTATATATACACTTGGTGTATGAGAGATGTAATGAGCCTGACAACACTGCGAGCCATCTGACAATGCTGTGTTGTGCCACTTGTATAAACATAGACCGGTGTGTTCATCCCTTCCAGATGATCAGTCCGAGTTTCAGCTCCTTATGATCATCACGTGATTTTTGTGAGCACGATCAGTGAGATTTGTTCTTGTTGTATGTTACGAAAATGGAAATGTGAAATTTAGAGCAACGTTACTCCATCAACTTTTGTGTCAATAGGAATCCGCAAGTGTGACCTTTGAAAGGCTGAAACAGACCTATGGGGAACATTTCAAATCGTTTTTCGCTAGCACAAATAAGTTTTGGAAGGCGGAGAACGCGTTGAAGATGAACTTCTCTCAGGGAGACCTTTCATCTTCAAAAAGTGACGAAAACGTCGAACGTGTGCGTGCTATTGTGAGATCAGATAGACGTTTAACAATAAGGGTTATGGGGACCTATTAAACACTTTCACCGTACATCAAATTTCGACGGAAGTTTTGCACATGTGAAAGGTTTGAGCTAAAATGGTGCCGGAAAACCTCACAATTGAACAAATGGTTGAAATGGCTCTGAGCACTAAGAGACTTAACATCTGTGGTCATCAGTCCCCTAGACTTAGAACTACTTAAACGTAACTAACCTAAGGATGTCACACACAACCATGCCCGAGGCAGGATTCGAACCTGCGACCGTAGCGGTCACGTGGTTCCAGACTGAAGTGTCTAGAACCGCACGTCCACACCGGCCGGCTCACAATTGAGCAGAAGGACAATAGAAGAAAGGTGTGAGTTGATCTTGTTGAGATGATTGCTAATTATCACGAATGGTTCAGTTACATGGTGGCAAGCGATGAAACATGGGTTTCTGAGTGTGATCTTTAGGCAAAGCGGTAAAACGAGAAGTGGCCCACTGGGACATCTCCTCTACCGAAAAAAGCTGGAATGAGCAAATCAGAGATCAGAACCATGCTGATTTGTTTTTCTGAGAGTAGGAGTGTCGTGCATAAAGAATTCGTTCCTCCAGGACAAACCGTCAACCAAGTGTTTTGTAAAAATGTCCTTGGAAAGTTCAGAAAAAGAGAGAATCGTGTGAGACCGGACATTGACGACAAGTGGATGCAACACCATGACAACGACTCATGTCACACTGCCACTTCCATCACGGAATTTCTGATCTCAAAAGGCATTCCCGCTGTTCCACAGTCGCTCTTTTCACCTGATATGAGCTCTTGTGACTTTTTACTTTTCCCGAAACTCAAAAAGTCTTAAAAAGACGTCATTTTGGAACTTCGGAGATCACTCATAAGAATGTGACCGACGTGTTAAAGGTTGTATCAGTTGAAGCCTTTCAGCGCTGCTCCCAAGACCGGGAACAATGACTTCGCCGGTGTGTAGCCGCCGAAGACAACTTCTTTGAAGGGCAGAACACTGTTGTTTCAAAAAAATAAGAAATTTCGTAGATGAAGAATCGATCTCATTGATTTTCTCACACACTTTGTATACATAAACCGTACAATAACAAACTACTACTGCTGCGACGACTACTTACTGATTGTTACTGAAAGCGATATATCTTGAAACGTCACGAGAACGTCAAACAGCGAATACCATTACACTCTTAAATCTAGCCTACGTCAAGCAATGGGACTATTCAGATGGTTCAGACAGCAAAGGCTCGTTGCTGTAGATGAATGACCTTGAAACTAATGACTACGAAGTATCCATGTTGAGGGAAGAAGCGACAGATCTTACTACATTGTGACAGAGCATTTCGCACGTGGTTTGCTACTGGATTTCGATAAGTGTCAGCACAATATCCCAAAAGTTTTGGATTCAGATCATGATACAGTTGTACACTGACATATCTGGCTTGGTTGTCCCTCTGAAAGTATTGATTAGTAAATTAACACCATGATAGGTTGTAGCGGACCAAGGAAACACCATCCCGCGTAACGTATTTCATTGTATAGAACTACCGCGCTCAAGACCATCTTACGCTTTGTTAATGATGGTATGTACTACCAAGACAGTTTTGAATGATACGACATATCTGATATCTCCTTTGAGGAAGCGTACCATATGGGCGTCTGAATTCATTGTGAAGTGTCCTGCAGTACTGTTATAAACGATATTTTTCGGTAAACATGTCTCACATCTGTGGCATCACGCTAGTTCGTTGCATGCTTTGTGATGAATCCTCGCTTCATCTTCCCCGTTTGCCATGCACCTTAATGATTTATCTTCCGACACCCTGTATGTATGAATATTGTTACCAGCAATTTTTATCTGAAATTATTAACATCAATAACAGCCTTAGCTTGTGGATATGCTTCTGGCTAACGACATTATTTCTACTAGTTCACTTTCTTCTTTTCTCGCCAAAGCCGGAAACGTATGTTTCATGAAAGATAGGAGTGCAGTTAGTGAGTAAGGCTAAGCGACTGTCTAATACTACAAAGTATGGAGCCATTTTTACTTCTTGTTCCTTTTCTCGATTTCAATAATAGAGATACCGCTGTCGAGTTCTAAATAACAGGGGCAAGAATTTCAGGACTGGAAACGCACAATCCATGAAGGAGATATTTTGCATTAGATGTTTCCGTTTGGTGCCTAGTTACATCAGTTCACACAGCGTCATAATAAGAGCAGCGTTTTCCGTTTACTTTCCGTTCGACAAATCACCTATATGCTTACGACATCTCATGGACAAGAAGATTGCAACAAATACCTGAAACAAACAATATACATCGAAATCAAACCCTTGTGCGGATGATGTTATGTGTTCAACATGACAGAAAATCGATGAGCTATTTTACGACACTCTTCATAATATATTCCCAAATTTAAATGTATGTATTTGTGTACAAGAATCGAAGCACTACCAGAGGAAGAAGCAATTTTTCTTTCGCCAATTTTTGACTGATTGTCCACAGGAGAAATGTTAGATGTGGATGTGCTGGTCACATATGAAATGATTTTTCTAAGGATTTCTCGTGTTTCCTCGGTGTGACTGATAGTTTGTTTTCTGTTTTGTAGCCATGCTGAAGATTTCATTTTGCGCACAATCGTCAGCTCGGCTGGAAATTCCAAAATATACTATCAGACCTTTGGACCCTTCTACAGTGGTAGCAAAATAAGTTCCTTCCGCGTGCGGAGCGAGAAAAAACAGTGATTAAGGGGAGAGCTAAACGAAACTCCCCATACAGGCTTCCGAATTCAAGCTTACGTGACTAAATCTAATTTGTGTTTTTCGTCTTGGAGACTAAAATCGTATGAAACCACAAATTTCGATATAAATAACTGTCACGGTAAAGCCTAACCAAAAGTCTACGCACTAACAGAGAGTAATAAGGAAGTGGAATGTGTAATACTATCGACCGCTAACACATGTTTTTAGTGATTGATGTTTTCCGCGTTTGTCATAAGTAAAGCAAGTGCGGGGACTTATCAGTTGGAAGGGAAACAGGCGACATCCTTTCCCACCCTTCACCTACCGGGCTTGTGCTTCCTCTTTAAAAGAATTTTGCGTCGAAGGGACATTTGTGTATTATCTTCCTTTCTTGCCGTCCGAATAAGGCCTGTTTCTGCAATAGCTGCTGATACGAGAAAAACAGTCAGGAAACTAAGCATAGCATATTGATGCTGGGTGCCACCATCCAGGAAACTAGACCCTACGATATCGCACCCTATTCTTGGCAACACGTGTTTATCACGTGCGAGTTTTCCTGTGCCTCAGTCTCTGCACGGTTCATCGGGATGGCGCAGTGGTAATGCTCAACACTCGTCTTCGGGAGGATGGCGTTTGAAATCCGTGGCCAGACGTTCAAATTTAAGTTATCTGAAGTTCCCCTACACCACTTAAGTGAACTCCAGGATGGTTCCTTTGACAAAAGCATCCCAGCTTTCCTTTCCCACGTTTCTCCAGTACTAGCTCGTCTTCCGCCTCTGACGACGTCGTCGTCGAGGAAACGGCAATCTCTAGTCTTGCGTCGCTTTCAACACGCCCGCGCAACGGGCGGACAAAGGTTCACGCCTTGCGCCACCGGCAGCGCCCGTCTCGCTTCCGACGGACACGTGCGGTCACAGGTGACATTACCGTCGAAGGCCTGCCCAGCCCTACGCGGCCTTGGGAAACGGGTTGGGTCGGTGGGCGTCGCAGGCCCCGCCATTTCCCGCCGCCCGCGCACTCTCGCTCTCGTTGCTGAACTCGCCTACGGTCCCATGGCTCTCCTCGGTTCTCACGCTGCGCGTTCTCTAACGTCCCAGCCGCAGCCACGCGGAGCTGCAGTTCACGTCCTGCTTCCAGGCTGTCAGTTGCACTCTTACGACAGTGTAATTTCAGTTTCCCACGCCCTTTCCTACACCAGTCGCGAATTCCGTTCGGGAACAACGACTATTGGTAGCCCTCTGTGCTAGTCTATCTAATTTTACCTTTATGGTCCTTTCTATAAGGAGGAGTAAGCAAATTGTTGGTTGACTCTTCTAATTTTCTACGGAACTGTAACAGTAATCCACAACGTGACGCACAACGCCTGTCTTGAACGTCTGGCACCGTTGTAGTCAGTCACATCTCGTAGAGATTTCATTCTGACGAGCAGTACTCAAGTATCGGTCGATCGAGAATTTTGTAAGCTACCTCCTTCGTGGGTGGACTGCACTTTCTGAGGATCCTTCTAATGAATATGTCTTGCATTTGTCTGCCCTACAATTAGTTTTATGTGGTCTTTCCACTTTAAATCGTTCCGCATGTGACTGCTTCCAGTGATGGTCCTGCAATCGTGTAATCATGCAGTAACCGGTATTCCCGACTGTTAATGCGCAATATATTTAATTTCTTTGAGTGTCAACTGTCAACCCCTGGACCAAGCAACTATCCTCTGCAGGTCTTTCTGCATTACCCTACTATTTTCCACCGTTAAGACTGCTCTGTATACAACAGCGTCATTCGTGACAGCCTCGTAGTGTTTCCGGCGTTATCCACTAACTCCTTTGCATATATTGTGAACAGTGACACACCTGCAACATTCTCTTCAGGTACACCAGATTTTGCTTTCACGTGTAAATAATGTCACTAAAAATGACTTTCTATTTGTGTTATATTTGCAATATGCTCTTCAATCCAAACAAAAGGCTGTCTCTTTGTCCATAAGTTCGTGTTACACCTATAGAGTGAACCGTATCGAACTCCTTTCGGACGTCAAGGCATCAATCTGGGCGCCAATATCCACTGCCTGCTGCGTCTCGTGGACCAAGAGTGGGAGCTACGTCATCGAATATTCAAATAAGAAACTCGCTGACTTAGTACCAGAAAACTCCTGTAATGCACTTAGCTCCATCACGCACTATAATTTCTTAGCGTTTCTGGATGCACGCGACCCAAGTGATGTCCATTCCTATAAAACAGTGCTAAGTTACTCTCAGGATTTTTATCTACGGTCACTTGGTTAGTACCCATTCCAGTACCGTCGGCGTCAGACCCAATAATTTTGCAGGAAGTCGTTCCGTGATGTATCTTTGCACAAACCTGGCGAGATGGCAAGACCCTGGACTTTTATTCAAGATGAGGGCAGTTCAAATAACCTATGCAGTCACCCAGATACGGGTTTCCCGTGGTTTCCTCAACTCTATTAATGATAATCATGGGATGTTTCATAGAAGCACATGACCGATGTTCTTTCTCATTCGTCGAAATCCGATCTTGTGCTCCATCTATAATGATCTCCTCATTGACTGAACGTTGTAACCTATTCTTCATTCCTTTCTTCTTCACGCAAATAGAGTCTATCGCTGTGTACTTGATATTTGTTTTCAGGCGACTTTGTGCTCAGCTGCGTGACACAAGCAATTCAGAGATGCACGTTGTAAACGTCGAATATAATTGGACATTTTAGAGCTTACGCCAAATCCATCACTGGTAACGTTTTGAGTGACACAGAAATCTCATTTCATAGTAAATAAGATTCGTGCTAACCTAATTGAATGAAATGGTTCAAGCTAATTTATTTTTATGACCAATTTTGTACAGTTTCGCGTCTGAAGGAGATCTATCTTTTTATCGACATACAAATTTCGCGCACTTACTTTCCCGTACTGCTGTTTAGTTCACTATTAATTAGGAGCAGTTGCCTTTACTTTTAAATAAATCTTCAGTGGTTGACGCGTTTCTGCACACCTGATTTCTTACCAGAACCGAATTATTCGTAAATTGCACTTATATGGTGTTTCATGCACATCTATTTTTCGCAAGTTTGTCTATTTCTGCGTAGGTACTGCAACTACACGCTTTTGAACGTGATCACTGTATTTGTGCCTTCATCTCTCTCTCCAGTTTTTACTTCATCACTTCCATTACCAAATTATACCTCTGTGCCCCATCAACCTATCGCTTCTTTTAGTGAATTCGTACCAGGAAACTCTATCACACATATTTGTACATAGGTACGAAAGAACAATCACCACCAGCACAAACTACTTAATGAAAGCAGAAATGATGTAGCGACACATTTTATCTGTCGGCTCTAAGTTTTCATGCTGTCACATCAGGTCTTGTCGGACGAAAACGGTAGCTCCTACAAAAACTGCAACGTACATAGACGTCAAGATATACTCTTAACACGTAACTTGAACTCTTGTCAAAGTTAAGGGCACGCACGTAAATTATTGTGGTGATTCTCTCATACCAAGGTATCCTTAAAGCGAGGTATACATCAAAGAATATTACACCGGAAGAAGTAATGTCTAGCAAAAACCAAGAATCACAATTTTCAAGATTTTTTAAAGTTATTGGGACGGGCATTAACAAAAATTATTAGACAAAATATGAAAAAGGTACTCACGATGGTGTTCATGGTGAGTAGTGCCGTCGAGTCGGAGGAAGTGCCGGCGGAGTGCCCCGAGTGTGGACGATGTGCTCCACTTATATAGCGGGCGCCAGCCTTGTGGGGGAAGAGAGAGAGAGGGGGGAAGGGGGCGCGTCCAGGGACGGCGGGGACAGAGGCGGAGACAGAGGCAGACAAGGCAGAGCAGCGCGCTGCGCCCAGCCTGGCGTCACTCGCCCCCCATCGCCTCCATTGTGTTCCCCAGATCCGCGAGGGGCCGCTCTCGCACCAGGATTCACTTATGCTCTCGCGTTAGGAGAAAGGAGGGCCAGTTTCCGTAGGTACTGCTGCAGGACTCCAATGCATTTAAAGAGCGGCACTGTGGAACCAAAATAAGTCATTTTTATGTAATTAGTTCCTTCTTCCATAGATCATTTCAAATAACAATTTTTCATCCAAATAATGTGGAATGTATCAATTTGCAGGATATGTACGCTCTATGATCATAATATTAGGACACCCCCAAAAACATACGTTTTTCGTGTTAGGTGCACTGTGCTGCCACCTACTGCCGGGTACTCCCTATCAGCGACCTCAGTAGTCATTAGAAGCCGCGCGGGATTAGCCGAGCGGTCTAGGGCGCTGCAGTCATGGACTGTGCGGCTGGTCCCGGCGGAGGTTCGAGTCCTCCCTCCGGCATGGGTGTGTGTGTTTGTCCGTAGGATAATTTAGGTTAAGTAGTGTTTAAGCTTAGGGACTGATGACCTTAGCAGTTAAGTCCCATAAGATTTCACACACATTTTAACAACATTAGAAATCGTGACTGGGTAGAATGGGGCACTCAGCGGAACTAACGGACTTCGAACGTGGTCAGGTCACTTGTGTCTTGCGTCTATACGCGAGATTTCCACACTCCTAAGCATCCCTAGGTCCACTGTTTCCGTTGTGATAGTGATGTGAAAACGCGAAGGGACACGTACAGCACAAAAGCGTACAGGCCGACCTCGTCTGTTCACTGACAGAGAACGCCTACAGTTGAAGAGGGTCGTAATGTGTAATAGGTAGACATCTATCCAGAACATCACACAGGAATTCCAAACTGCATCAGGATCCAATACAAGTACTATGACAGTTAGTGGGGAGGTGAGAAAACTTGGATTTCATGTTCGAGCGGCTGCTCATAAGCCACACATCAAGCCGGTAAATGCCAATGGCGCCTTGCTTGGTGTAAGGAGCGTAATAATTGGACGATTGAACAGTGGAAAAATGTGTGGAGTGACGAATCACTGTACACAATGTGGCGATTCGATGGCATGGTGTGGGTATGGCGAATGCTAGCCTGTGTAGTGCCAGTAGTAAAATTCGGAGGTGGTGGTGTTATGGTGTGGTCGTGTTTTTCATGGAAGGTGCTTGCACCCCTCATTGTTTTGCGTGGCACTATCACAGCAAAGGCGTCCATTGATGTTTTAAGCACCTTCTTACTTCTCACTGTTGAAGAGCAATTCGGGGTTGGCGACTGCATCTTTCAACGCGATCGCTCGATCGCTCGATGCGTGGCCTGTGGCGGAGTGGTTACACGACCATAACATCTCAGTAATGGACTGGCCGGCACAGAGTCCTGACCTGAATCCTATAGAACACCTCTGGGATGTTTTGGAACGCCGACTTCGTGCCAGGCCTCACCGATCGACATCGATACTTCTCCTCAGTGCAGCACTCCGTGAAGAATGGACTTCTATTCCCCTAGAAATCTTCCAGCACCTGACTGAACGTATGCCTGCGAGAATGGAAGCTGTCGTGAAGGCTAAGGCTGGACCAACACCGTATTGAATTCCAGCATTACCGATAGAGGGCGCCATGAGCTTGTAAGTCAGTTTCCGCCAGGTGTCCGGATACTTTTGATCACATAGTGTATACATAATTATTAGGTTAATGTTTAAGTTCGTAGCGATTCTGTTTTGCATGTTGGTATTCTGGTTGCTATGCGTTTATTTATCGATTGCTATTTGGAGACAATGAGTGGAGCTTTGGACGCTAGAAAATGGAGTGCCAAGTGTAGAAACTTGTACATTTCCGATCTATTCTTTTGTTTGAGTTCAGTAGAGGGGTGACAACAGCGGAGGCACCCACAAACATTTTCACCGTGTGTGGGGATAATGCCATTCGAGAGAGAAAGGCAAAAAACGGTTTTCTCGTTTTAAGAAGTATTGCTTTGTCATTAGTGACTGTCCACGTTCAGTAATACTTTCGGCTGGTCGGAGTGGCCGAGCGGTTCTGGGCGCTACAGTCTGGAACCGCGCGACCGCTACGGTCGCAGGTTCGAATCCTGCCTCGGGCATGGATGTGTGTGATGTCCATAGGTTAGTTAGGTTTAAGTAGTTCTAAGTTCTAGGGGACCGTTGACCTCAAAGTTAAGACCCATAGCGCTCAGAGCCATTTCAACCAGTAATACTTTCATTTAAACGCATTAATTCACAGCGATCCGCGGCAGTGTATTCGAGAACTGGTGACCATTCTACCATTGTGCATTTGCCTGCAATGGGCAAGGTTCAAAAATCGTGTGCATAGTTACCGTATGCTCTGAGCCAAAATCACAACAATAAGTGGGTCATATGTGCGTCTCTGCCTGCTCTTCATTAACTGGCTCGTGAACAACAGGGACCATTCCCATGCTGTATCGTTACTGGTGACGAGAAATTGTGTCTTTATGCCAACATAAGGAAGAGAAAGGAATGGTTGAGCCCAAGCAAATCAGCAACTGCCTATACAATGACTTGCACGCATCTGCAAAAGATACTGTAATACATTCGATGGAACAGCGACGGTGTGTTGTACTAGGAATTGCTTTCCCGATGCGTAACCATCACTGTTGCCATTTATTGTGAGCAACTGAGACGTCTTGTACACTCATTCGAAGAACAGCGACCAGGAAGACTGGGTGAAATGATGCTACGACACGATAACGCACGCCCGCATTCTGCTAGACCGAAAAAAGCACTATACAGGAATTCGGTTGGAAAGTAATTCCGCGCCCGCCTTATTCACGTGATCTTGCAGCCTCAGATTTTCACCTTTCCGCTCTCTATCGTACGTCCTTCTAGGAACTTCCTTTCCGGATGAAAATGCGCTCCGAAATTGGCTCGACGACTTCTTCACCTCAGAACTACATTATTTCTATAGTCGCGGAATCGAAAAGTTACAGCAGCGTTGGCAGATTGTTTTAAATAGTGAAGGTGAATAAACTCTGTTGTGTGAACTTATGGGGAAACGCTACGAACGTATGCAAAAACCCAGTAGGTGCATGCTCCATATATCATTTCAATGATTTTTTCCATATACTTTAGATTAAAAAATAAACCCTGTATATATATATATAAAGGGTGGTCCATATGAAGTTCCGGATGAGATTATCTCGAAAACTATACATAAGGTAAAAAGAGTGGGAAAGACAAGTTCGTAGGGTCAAAGGGGGTCATCAACTGGCCTCCTGCCCACGCGCCCTTGGGTGGGGCGGGGGTCAACTTCTAAACCTTAAATGTAAAGACCCATTTTTATTGCAGATTCGGATTCTCCATAAAAGAATAATCAAGTTTCGTCTGAGACATTTTTTTGAACCATTGACAGATAGCGCTGAAATCGAGAAAAAAGTAAAATTGGGGAAGAACTCTGATTTATTTAGAATTATCCGAGAAAGACGCATCAAATCGATTAAATGTGCAAAAATTCTTTCATTACGCCAAATTAAGCTTTTTTTTTTTTTTTTTTTTTTTTTTTTTTTTTTTTTTTTTTTTTTTTTTTTTTTTTTACAAAATGTATCCTACCCGCCACAGTTTTTGATGGAGGGAGGCGGAATGGTATTAAAATCTCGTTACGGAACTCTTCGCAATTGCATTACTCACACGACTGTGGCGCTACCGTGGCCAAACTCCGAACTATGGCTCAGTATATAGATCGGTGCAATATATATATATATATATATATATATATATATATATATATATATATATATATATATATGTGTGTGTGTGTGTGTGTGTGTGTGTGTGTGGATGGCTACACGCTGGCTGTTTAAAAGTTCCTAAATGGTACTTTTGGCGTAAATTTAACATAAATTGACATACTAAGTCCTACTCGTGCAATTGCATTTAAAACCTGTCCTTTTCAAAAGCTATCAGAACAAAAATCCGTCGGTCTTGTTTCAAGGAGCTGTCCATAAGAAATTATCTTAGGATAGATTTAAAATATTTAAAGCTCGCATTACTACCTGCCAGACCATTTCTATTGTTGGGCAAAATATCAAAAATGTTTGTACATGCACACTGATCTGAAAGCTTTAATAATGAGTAAAAAAAGTCTTTTTTTTGGTGTTGCAGTTTTCGACATTAATGTTCTTCTCAAACTGTGATCAATTATTTTTGAGGAATTTCATTAGTAAATGTACAGGGTGTTCCTCCCAAGAGTCGTCAGGCGCATCTTCTCTCATGTTTCGGCAGAAACGTGCAATTTCGTTTTTTTAGTGTCTAGCAGGAGTCGGGCCAATCAACTTCTGCTCGTCACATCTTTCACGCAACACCAAGCGTCGATGGAAAGTGTCAGTCTCTTCCCCGTTACAAACAACATGACTTTTAAAATGGAATTTTACGCGCCCATTCGATAGACCGGTCTCAGAGTAGTACGTTGCGTTATTAGTCGTAACGATATCTCTTCACATGGACAGTAAAGCGCTTAGAGGAAACGGTACCCAGCGATGACGAAGCACCGCTGCTGCATAAAGCTAGCACTCAGCGCGAGCCAGGGCTGTGCTGCCGCTGTTGAAGTACTGGTTAAAACATCTATACAGCAAATATAGCACTAGATTAATCTGGGACCGCTGTATCGAATAGGCTCGTAAAATTCAGGGTAAAATTTTTGTTAGTTTGTAACGGGAAACAAATGAGCAGTAGCTGTTTGGAGTGAGTCCAGTTGCACATTGCAAAAATGAAATTGCAAATTTGCCGAAACACCAGAGAAAATTCACCTGACGATTCTTAGGAGGAACATTATATAGTAAAGATCAGTTAAAATGCGTAACTCTTTCAAGAAGCATCTGCAAGATGATGATTACAGGTGAAAGCCTCATATTACTCCTGCTGTCCACTTGTGTGCAACCAATACTTCCTTTCTAAGTGATCAGTTGCCTCAGAAAATTATTCCGTAAGAGTTTACTGGGTGGAAATATGAGGTTCATTTTTTTGTTTCCAAGACTAGCAGTTATACGAACAGAAAAGTATCTCAACTTATTTGAGGATCTGAGTAACATGTCTGTTTCACTACAAGTTTTCGTTAATGTGTACACTCAAAAATTTGGAACATTCTACCTCATTCATGTGCTACATCAGTTGGTAGTACGACCATATTTGTTGTACAAGACTGAACGTAGTGTCTTTTCTCAAAACTAAAGGAACGTCAGAGAACCACTTACTAATTCTTTGAAAAAAAACTATTATCAATTTCTTGTGTTGTTTTCTCTGTGCTGGAATTTATAATAACATAAGTATCGCCTGTAGAAAGCACCAATTCTGCTTGATGAATGTTGGGTGGAAGGTTCTTCACACGTATAAGGAACGTCAGTAAGCCAAATTGGAACCTTGTGGGATTTCTTTCGTAATTTCTCCCTGTCACTAAAGTCTTCTGACCTTCTATCATTGTTTGAATTATTCAGCACAACTCTCTGCATTTTGTTCGTTAAGTGTTATTCAAACCAGTTATTTGCAAAGCCATCCATTCCATAAAACGTAATTTTTATAAGAGAGTAACATGATATATACAATCTAGCTCATTGGACATATTACAGAAAATACCAAATGGAAACATTTTACTATCGAAGGCTCGTAATATTTGATGAGTTTTAATATTGTAATGATTATTTACACTGATAGCCATTGAACCTGCAACACTAGGTAAAATAGCAAATGACGAAATTTTGCCCTATTCTGCATATATAATATACTGGACAGAATACGTAATTATATTTGTAGACTATTGAACCTGGCAATGCTTCGCAGCAGCTAAATACGTATGGGATTTGGATATATGCCCAGATCTCCTTGTCTCCCTTCTCTCTCTCCATCTCCTCCTCTCCCCTCTCTTTGTTTATGTCCTCCTCCTCCCCTTTTTTCTCACCACCACCTCTTCCCCCCCCCCCCACTCTCTCTGTCCATCTCCTCCACTCTCTCTCTCTCTCCACCCGTTCCTCCTTCCTCTCTCTGTCCATCTCCTCCCTCCTCCAATCTAAGTTCACCCCCTCCCCCATCCCCCCAGATCTCTGTCCATTTCTTCTTCCTTCCTCTCGCTGACCTTGAGCCTTGTTTATTGTCATAGCCAACAAAGCCTTGATTGGAAAATAAAATGTGATAGGAGACAGATTGATCTGTTATTCAGCCCAAAGTCTACATTAGGCTAGAATTTGACACTTTGGTATTTTGAGTTGGCGAAGTCCACGAATGTGATAGCAAAAAATCTGGTGATGGTGACAGACTGATCTGTAGCTTAGATCGAGATCTAAGTTAGGTTGGAATGTGACAGGTTTGTTGTGAGTTGGTGAAGCCAACGAGCGTGGACACAGATAACTACCTGAAGTGTCTTGGGTTGATGTAGTAAAGGTATTGTACAGTTAGCAGCTTCCTCACTTTCCTTGTCCATGTGTTACTGTAGTGAGTCACTTCTCCGACCGATGTGGTATAGCTGAGAGCGTTCTAAAATCATTTCACTTCGATTTTTCTCACGCCTTAGGAGCAAGCTCCTTTCTTTATCACTTGTACCATGTGATGTGTTGCCCGTTACCTAATAACTTTAATGTATGTTTGTTTTACGGAGCGTGTTTCGATGTCTAAACTTTTATACTTCATTTTTATGTATGCCGTAAATAATATGGGATATAGGATTCCTATATTACAAATCGTCTGCCTATGTCTGTAGCAGCAGCATAGCTGTAGGATTTTATACAGGAGACTGTTGTGCCTGGGAACACTTTTCAGACTTTCGCTTCTAGAAACCCTTGTAATAGAAGTTTAACATATTTTCTCTTTCCATTTTGGAATGATAGCATTCACTTTATGTCTGTTTCAGTCTTTTTCTAAAATAAAAAAAAATACTCCGAGAAAGAAAGGCTTTCCCAAACAGTACTGTATTTAGTATTGTATGTCTTATATTACTGATGTATTACACACCACTAATCAATAAGTGAAATCAAATTTTTTTAAAAATCATCGAAAACCAGATACAGGTTAAAAATTTTGAAACAAGTAACCCAAATTTTTATTTTCATGGCGTGGGAAATTGTTAAGATATTAAAAAATTTGTTTAACTTGGTGCCCTGCGGTAGAAGACTTCTTGCGTTTCAAGGTACAAGATGGTGCACGACTGATGAAGTATGGCTTGACAGTCCATATGTACCTAGTTTTAAAAATATGCAGAATTTTATTCACAATAAAACTCTCTAACTGAAGAATTATCAATATCTCCCAAATAGCTTTAATATAATATACAGCACTTAAATACGTAATACATAGAAACGCTGCACAAAACACAATCTCATGTCTTACAACAACAAAACAGTAAAAAGTGCCGGAATTGTGATCTCTAGTGCGTGTCCCTTCATGTGATTCCAAATTCGGTCATTAGATCGAAACACCGAACATGTAACATCACGTGCCCCTAGGCACACTATCCTCCAGGTGCAACACTCTCCGCTATTTTGTTTCATTATTTGCTTTATATCCCCAGTTTTATTTTTGTATATGGAACAAATCTTTATGAATTTTGCAAATTATTATACGTAATAATATGTCTATCGAAAATTGAGATGTAGAAATGTAACACAGAAATTTTGTCTTTCGCTGTACCTGGAGTTTCTTCTATCACATTAACATGTTCACGCCGGTGCTGCCAATTGTTTCTCGCCTTGGGTCGACGGTCGTATTCAAATGCCCTAGGCCATCATTTTAAAATAGTGACGTTTTATTTTTAAAATAACGAGAGATCACATAAAATAATTGTACACTAAATTAACCACGAATTATATGTCTCATTTGTTCAGAAAGCTATCTCGTTGAAGGGTCGCACAAAATTGTATTCAGAACTGTTCGTTGCGCCTGGCTGATAGGCAATACAACATACGGTATTGTATTGCAGGTAGCATAATTGGTAGACTCAAGCATAAGCCACCAATGGTACAAGCCACCCGATCGGAAGATCTAAATGTGAGCCACGTCGCGTGAACATGTTAATGAGAGTTCAGCACTTTGAAACACTTAGTCTCAACCAACCATTTTGCGCTCTTCTTTCTTCTTCTCCTTCCTCTTCTTCTTAACTATGGTAGTGTGGTCACTGTGTTCAGATAATTGCCAAATAAATTTGCTAGTTCTTATAGAATTTTGTTGTTTGACATTCTAATTCTTTGTGTGAACAATAATCGTTGACGACGGCTAGCCAATGTGAATTATGTAAGCGGCCGTGTTAGACAATTGTGAATTATGTAAGAGCCGTGTGTACGATCATCCAGGAAGCTGCGATGTTTTTGGATTGTAGGGGTATCGCATCTTTTGCGACCTTACCATTTCCATTAAGTCGACACAGTATGGGATTCTGCGGTCTATGATCGCAAATCTCGTTAGGATGTATAACCAGATTTCAGATGGGGTTTCGCAAGTGAATCTGTGAACAAACGTGTCGAGGAAACCACATGGCTTGGTTCAAATGGCTCTGAGCACTATGGGACTTAACATCTATGGTCATCAGTCCCCTAGAACTTAGAACTACTTAAACCTAACTAACCTAAGGACAGCACACAACACCCAGTCATCACGAGGCAGAGAAAATCCCTGATCCCGCCGGGAATCGAACCCGGGAACTCGGGCGCGGGAAGCGAGAACGCTATCGCACGACCACGAGCTGCGGACGAGGAAACCACATGTTTCACATGTGAAAATTGTACTGAGATGGGTATTGTGCCTGTCCCGTGGCTTATTCATGGTGAGTAGGGTGATAACATAATTCGAAGGAACTGAGTTGTTTCTGTTGTTGCAACTACAAAAATGCCTGAGTTTTTCACCAGACGCGATTCGCTTTATTGAGGTAAAACATCATCAGTGGTCTGTAACTGAGTTATTTACAGTTTTGATTTGCTTTTAGATCGAAAAACAGTTCGTTAAGAATAGGTTCGTTTGTCCTTACGGTGAATTTTTTGCTGATTTCTCGCTTACATCGGGAAGCACCATCTGCTAGCACATCGTTGTCTTTCTGCGTTAAACACTGATAATTTAAAATCTAATCTAAAAATTAGACCAAGATTATCAGTGTCTAGCACAGAAAGAACGGATGTGCTAGCAGACGGCGTTTCCCGATGTAAGCGAGAAATCAGCCAAAAAATCACCGTAAGTACAAATCAACCCATTCGTAACGAACTGTTTTTCCATATAAAAGCAAATTTGAATGTAAATAACTTAATTACAGACCACTGATCTTGCTTTACCTCAATAAAACGAAACGCGTTTGGTCAAAAAATTACGCATTGTTGTAGTTGCAACGACAGAAACAAAGATACCCTGAAGAATTATAAAGCAACTACTGGCACTATGGCCACACTAATGAAGAAGCAAATAATATATGTTGATCATTTAAATAAATAGTAATCTTTCATCAAAAAAATGGTTCAAATGGCTCTGAGCACTATGGGACTTAACATCTATGGTCATCAGTCCCCTAGAACTTAGAACTACTTAAACCTAACTAGCCTAAGGACATCACACTACACCCAGTCATCACCAGGCAGAGGAAATCCCTGATCCCGCCGGGAATCGAACCCGGGAACTCGGGCGCGGGAAGCGAGAACGCTATCGCACGACCACGAGCTGCGGACGAGGAAACCACATGTTTCACATGTGAAAATTGTACTGAGATGGGTATTGTGCCTGTCCCGTGGCTTATTCATGGTGAGTAGGGTGATAACATAATTCGAAGGAACTGAGTTGTTTCTGTTGTTGCAACTACAAAAATGCCTGAGTTTTTCACCAGACGCGATTCGCTTTATTGAGGTAAAACATCATCAGTGGTCTGTAACTGAGTTATTTACAGTTTTGATTTGCTTTTAGATCGAAAAACAGTTCGTTAAGAATAGGTTCGTTTGTCCTTACGGTGAATTTTTTGCTGATTTCTCGCTTACATCGGGAAGCACCATCTGCTAGCACATCGTTGTCTTTCTGCGTTAAACACTGATAATTTAAAATCTAATCTAAAAATTAGACCAAGATTATCAGTGTCTAGCACAGAAAGAACGGATGTGCTAGCAGACGGCGTTTCCCGATGTAAGCGAGAAATCAGCCAAAAAATCACCGTAAGTACAAATCAACCCATTCGTAACGAACTGTTTTTCCATATAAAAGCAAATTTGAATGTAAATAACTTAATTACAGACCACTGATCTTGCTTTACCTCAATAAAACGAAACGCGTTTGGTCAAAAAATTACGCATTGTTGTAGTTGCAACGACAGAAACAAAGATACCCTGAAGAATTATAAAGCAACTACTGGCACTATGGCCACACTAATGAAGAAGCAAATAATATATGTTGATCATTTAAATAAATAGTAATCTTTCATCAAAAAAATGGTTCAAATGGCTCTGAGCACTATGGGACTTAACATCTATGGTCATCAGTCCCCTAGAACTTAGAACTACTTAAACCTAACTAGCCTAAGGACATCACACTACACCCAGTCATCACCAGGCAGAGGAAATCCCTGACCCCGCCGGGAATCGAACCCGGGAACCCGGGCGTGGGAAGCGAGAAATCTTTCATGCCTTCCTACATTTTGTGGCCGCTGAAATACTGCCCACTCACGTATCCATGCATGTAGTAGATGCCATGCCAGTTTGACGACTGCTTCATGCCACTTTCATGGTGTTGCACTTTTCATCGTATATGCAGACGATTAGTTTCGTTCAAGCAACTATCTTCAATCCACGGTTTAACACTACATCGAGTTTAACAAGGGCACCTTTGGTTGCTGCATATGTCACACATATTTCCATTATCTCCGAAATTATCCACCAGTCACCAAGCGATAAACTTGACAGCCTAATACAGTGTTAAGCATCATATACGGCAAATGTAATATCACTTACTGTTTATGGTACGACTTTGGCCACACATTATGCTTAACACTATATTAAACTCTCAAGTTCTGGACTTGATGACGGCTTGGAAATGTCTCAGTTGCAGGATACATCTATGACAGATGCAGCAACTAAAGAACTACACTGAAGTGACAGAAATCTTGGGATAACTCCTGATGTCGTGTCGAACCTTCTATTGCCCGGTGTAGTGCAGCGACTCGACGTGATATGGACTCAACAAACCGTCGGAAGTCCCCTGTAGAAATACTGAGCCGTGCTGACTCTATATCCGTCCATAATTGCGAAAGTGTTGGCTGTGTAGGGTTTTGTGCATGAAGTGACTCCTAGGTTATGTCTCATAAATGTTCGATAGGATTCATGTCGGACGATCTTGGTGGCCAAAATATTCGCTCTTATTGTCCAGAATGTTCTGCAAACCAATTGTGAACAATCTTGGCCCGGTGATATGGCGCGTCTTTGTTTGGAAACGTGAAGTCCATAGTGTCCAAGGAGCCGAACATAAAACATTTCGAGTCATCGGTTCAGTTGTGGGGCCCAGTCCATTCCACGTAAACACACCCTTCACCATTATGGAGCCACCACCAGATTGCACAGTGCCTTGCACTTGGGTTGTTCGTGGGGTCTGCGCCACTCTCGAACACTACCATCAGCTCTTACCAACTGAAATCGGGACTCATCTGACCAGGCCATGGTTTTCCAGTTGTCAAGGGTCCAACCGATATGATCACAGCCTATGAGAGGCGATGCACGCGATGTCGTGTTCTTAGCAAAGGCAATCGCGTCGCTTGTTTGCTGTCATACCACATTAACGCCAAATGTCCTAACAGATACGTTCGTCCTACGTCCCACATTGATTTCTGCGGTCATTTCAAGCAGTGTTGCTTCTTCATTAGCACTGACAACTCTACGCACCCGCCGCTGCTCTCGGTCATTAAGTGAAGGCCATAGACCACTGCGTTGTCCGTGGCCAGAGATAAATCTAAAAATTTGGTATTCTCAGCACACTCATGGTGCTGTGGATCTCGAAATATTGAAGCCCCTAACGATTTCCGAAATGGAATGTCCTACGCGTGAAGCTCCAGCTACAATTCAAAGTCTGTCTTGCGGCCATAATCATGTCGGGAACCTTTTCACATGAATCACCAGAGTACAGTCCGCCAGCTTAGCTGGGTAGTGACTTGCTTGCCTCCCATGCACTGAGCCCGGGTTCGATTCCCGGCAGGGTCGGAGATTTTCTACTCTCGTGGACTGAGTGTTGTGTTGTCCTTACCATCATCTAATCCTCAATGCTGGCCGCCAGTCGCCCAATGTGGCGCCGACTCAAATAAGACTTGCATATGGCGGCCGAACCCGAATGGGATATCCCGGCCAACAATGCCATATGATCTTTTCATTTACCTGAGTACAAATGTCTGCTCCGCCAATGTACTGCCTTCTTATACCTTGTGTACGCGATACTACGGCTATCTTTATATGTGCGTATCGCTATCCCATGACTTTTGTCACCTTAATGTATTAAACTGTCAATTTTTGCTCTTGGTGGCTGCTGGAAATGTGTAAGATGAAGGACACATGTGTGAGAGATGCAGCAACTAGAGAACTATTATGTATTTGAAGCCAAATGATCTTTCTTAAACTTGTAGTGTTAAACCATGGCTGGAAGATAGTCACTTGAACAAAACTGGTCGGTTAGATATAGTCTACTGGCCATTAAAGCCGCAATACCATAAAGGTGACAAGCAAAAAAAGTTCATCTTTCGAAGTTTTCAGTACGGAAGAACAAGACCACTATCCTAATATTACTCCTCTGAATATTTTCATTTCTCAGAACGGTTTTTCCTGTGCGTACTACTATCAAAAGTGAGAAGAAAAATAATTTCTCCACATTGCCTCCCAAAATGCGGTTTGTGACGGAGGTAGCCGCTGGCCTACCGAGTAATCTGTGACCGGTTTTTGAAGTTCCGACCGGTTCTCTGATTTATAACGGCCGCAATATAATGAGTGGAAAATACCGTCTGGATCACAAACTTTTTTTATTGATGTTGATCAGTTTCGACCTGACTAGCAGATCATGGTCAGATCTTAGTTGAGTAAAGGAAAAATGAAGTACGTAAATGTAAAAATTATATAAATGTAACACTGTAAATAATACCGACAATGGTACTACAAATAAGAATGGACCTTTATGAACTTACTTTTATCTATCGCTGCGAGCTGCATTTTGTCGGTGTCGGAAGACTGTAACAAAACTACGTAAAAAGGTACAGGTGATGCAATGGGGAAGGTTACATAGTCAGTCACGTAAGATGTACACAACTTAGCGTACAGTGAAAAGAAGATTATTTCACCATAAAATAAATATAATTAACCTAATAATAATATAATTAACCTAATAGATTTCAGTATGTACGAGGTGTTAGTAGATGAAAGTAAAAATACAATTGCAGAAAACACTCTCACAGTAAACTGTAGACTGTACATTTTCGTAAGTGTTTATACATTTCGTAAGACAGAAGGTGCGAAGTTAACTAGCAATTAATTAACACATCTCACATTGCATTATTCTGCGAGGGCTATTCGGAAGTAAGGTCCGATGAGTCGCGAAATAGAAACCATAGTGAAAATCAAAAATGTTTTATTTGCAACAGTTAGTTGCACCTTCAAGTTACTTCCCTACATAGTCGCCGCTCCGACTTAGACATTTATCGTAACGTTGTACGGACTTTCCAATACGCTCGTCATACGAGACAGCCGCCTGTGCTTTCTGCCCATTTCTCTGCGCTGGTCTACAACTCGTTGTCTGTGCCAAAATGCTGTCTTCATAGCGTCCGGTTAATGTGAACAGAGATGAATCTCAGGAGGAACCAATTACGGGCTATATTGTTGGTGATCAAACACTTTCCATCCAAACGCTGCAGGAGCATCTTCATTGCCCTGCAGAGTGCTCCAGAGAATCGTTATGAAGAAGGAAACGCATGACAGTTATGTGGGCTGGCATGACATCAGGCGGAATCTCTCACCAGGCCCTCGTACATGGTGGGAGACACTGTTTTCTATGGGCTCGCTGTGTGCTCAGAACTGAAACGAGCGACATGGTGCGATCGACAGGAGTACTAGAGACACTAAGCAACATATCTGTGCAATGCTCCATTCGATTTTCACTGTGGTTTCTATTTCGCACCCGATCGAACCTTACTTTCTGAATAGCCCTCGTAGTACAATGCAAAATTGACGATTGCATTGAATAAACAATGCGATCGTCCTCTGGCGAATAGACGCTACTTCTGACCACCGACACCAAAATGGAGGAAATTGGTGTCCCAGAAAGTACAGAAGAAGAGAAACTGAACGATTACAAGGGGTCCCAGTTAAGAATATGATATTAACCTTATGATCTGTTTGATGTCGCTTTTTGTTGAAATGCAGAAACGCCCGTCGCCTAGTCGTCCGACATGTCTGCAGTCATCTTCTTCAACTGATAGTTGTTAGCTGGTAGACACAAAGCGTCGAAAGACGCAGTGCCGCAGGCGACTCAGTACCTGATATATTCACTTCCGGTGGACAAGGCAGTGGCACCTACGGAACAGGCCTAACATTGTTAACAATGACGTTATGGTGTCTGCTTCCGGACTAGTGCTGCACATACGATGACAAATTGTCTGTGAAGCTTAGACAGTGTTAAATTATGCAAATGTCTCTCGTTGATTTCATTTTCAACGTGACGTTTTTGACTTTTATGAGGACTTACAAAGAAAAATGAGCTAAATATTTCTCGTAATAATAACAACATGCAAAAACTGACTAATTGTACAATTCAAGATCACTAATAATAAGCATCATTCTACGATGCTTCACTTGAAAAGTGGAATTGTATCTCTTTGATTTACAAGGAATGACTTCATTAGATAAATGAATAGTTTTGTATAATATAAGAAAAAAATTTATAGCTTTTTTATTTACAAAATAGGTAGCTAAAATATATATACAAAAACATCCTAGACAAGGGTACCCTTGCAAGAAATTTTTGGCCTATTATGCACCATTTGTACATAAAGAGATACTTATTTCGAAATCTTTCACTTAAATAAGTATTTCCACTGTGAAATGTGAACTTCTTCGAGAACTTATGGTTATGTCTTTATTTTAGCTGCATGCGTGATTTTTGACCTTACTTGATCAGTTTGGTTTTTAACGAAATTGTTTAGTATAATATCACTTGCAGTGTGCATAACTCGTTCATGGGTCATATTTGCTGAACGCAAGAATGTCCCAATAAAATATTGGCAAACAGGTTTCTGTCACTTAAAAAAAAAGTGTGCTGATTCTCGCTTTGCCGAAACTACATCCTGAACTTGTTGAGTAACATGTTCATCACAGTAAGTATATAAGATGCATGAAGCACCTCATCCTCATTTGGGTGTCGGCAGCAGCAATTAAAATACAGCTTGGCGTCTTATCTCTTGCATCACTCTGTGCAGTCAGAAATTACCGGTTTTTACATGCATAGGAACAGTATCCTGCTACGTATTAAATTGAAAGGCCACATTTCGTCATAGATTGCATTCACGTCATTTGTATCTATTATACAGGGATTATATTCCGACGTATCTGTCACAGCATGATCTTCACAAGTAGAAAAAACTGCAGGGTCACGTATGTCCATCAAACCATGACTTCTCAGTTTCTTTTTTTACCCCCAAAATTATAAATCTGAGCCAGCCAGCTGTCGATACTGGCGAAAACGCGTCTCCTAATTGCCTGTTCGTGCTTTCCCTGGTAGGGAGAAATTGTGTCCACAATCAACTTCCAACAGTCTTCAGAATGTTCAAATGGCTCTAAGCACTATGGGACTTAACATCTGAGGTCATCAATCCCCTAGACTTAGAACTACTTAAACCTAACTAACCTAAGGACATCACACACATCCATGCCCGAGGCAAGATTCGAACCTGCGACCGTAGCAGCCACGTGGTTCCGGACTGAAGCGCCTAGAACCGCTCGGTCACACCAGCCGGCGATATGTGATCCTTCACTATTTTGTTCGCTGGAGAACAAATGAAGCCCTGAACGCTAAACAACAGTCTTCAGTTAATGGTATCAAATTGTTAAGGTGCCTGTATAACGCGTTTCCAGAGTTTCACTGTCTTTCTGAAGTTGATCAATCTGCAGCAGCGAATTAATGACACTTTGTCAGTGGGCATATTGGTGTGGCCTGACGCATGGGAACAAGCACCTCGGAAATGGCATAGCTGGTCGCCTTTTTGCGTGCTGCTGTCGTGAACTTCTATGAGAAAGTGGTTGAAGGACTGTGAAAACACGAGTAGACAGCGAGGTGCTGGACGTTGACGTCCCATCACAGAGAGTGTAAATCAGGACAGGCGGCGATCTGTGGCAGATCTGACGACAGAGAGCACTGCTGGTGCAGGTGCAAGTGTTTCGGATCTCACCGTTCAATGCACAGTGTTGGACATAGGGATCCGCAGCAGACGAACCCTCCACATGTTTCCATGTTATCAGTTGCAAATACAGCCGGTTCTTCAGCAGAATTTGGCGCCCTTCCTTATGTATGATTTTCTTAAGAAGCTACATCGATGGATATTTCGTTTTCTGCAGTCCTGAAACGTAGAAATATCCAGCTATAGGCTGAGAATTATAATGTTCGAAGAGATGAGTTCGAGCCGTGGCTGGCTCGAGTCCTGCTCGTCTTGGGTTAAACCGTGGTTGCAGTCCTGTGTTTTTATTTCTCCTGCGGTTATCGCGATAATGTTTCTGTCTTCTCCGTGAGTGGCAGCAGCAGCGTGTATCGATACTAGTACTGCTGCACTGTCTTTGGTGTGGCGGATATAGTTTCCGGCTGGGCGGCGTGTGACCAGTCGGTCGGTTGGCGTGGACCACCAAGGAAGTCTCCGACGCGAGTACTTTGGCCGGGGCTGCTGGCGGTGTGCACGTGCGGTTGGAGTGTGAGGTGCTGCTTGCGAGTGCTGCGAAGTTTGTCGCCCACCGATCTTGGACACGAAAGTGGAGTCCTCACTTAACCTACTATCGAGCCTAAACTGCTTACATTTCTTCGTTTGATCTTGGTTGTTGCTTTTGGGACATTCCCGGGAGCAAAAACTTGTATATATTCAAGGGCTTGGATTCCAGCCGTCTTCTGTGGAGTTTAACTTAATTTATTCGTTGACGCAATTTTCGGCAGTATGTTTTCCTCGTCGAGTTGTTGCTGTCCAGCGCGGCGTGTAGTTCGACAGCATAGGTGTTGTTGGTTGTTGTGGGCGCCAATATTCTGTGTGACGTTGTATTGAAATCTTGTGGTCGTTTCGCTGGTTGCGTGGAGAGGAATTGATTTTGTTGATTGGTCGGTCGGCTGTCTGTCGGTTGGGCTGCCTTCAGATTAAGAAGTCGTTGGATAGGGTGCCTGTCTTACCTAAACAGGCGTTAGTGTTACAATCTCAGGCCGACCCTTGGAAACTTCTGAGTGCCGTTCCTTGTGTGTTACATAGTAATTTACCTGTTTGGGTTTTAGTTATTTGGTTGATGTGTGGCCTTCATCCTAGTATCAACATCTCTTAAATTAATGTTCTTGTCTTCCCCTTAAGGCATGAGATTGTTATTCTTTTATATGGGGCCTTCAGCCGAATTTTACATGAGATGTTTTAAGATAAGGCCTTCTGCATTTTAAATCGAAACTCTTTTTCTAGACCTTAAGCCGTTAAACATTTTTTGTTGATATGTGGCCTTCAGTTGAGTATTAATATCTCTTAAATTAATGTTCTTGTCTTGCCATTGAGGCATGAGATTTTTGTTCTTTATAGGGGCCTTCAGCCGAATTTTGCATGAAATGTTTTAAGATAAGGCCTTCTGCCTTTTGATTGTAACTCTTCTTATTGCTTAATATGCGGCCTCCAGCCAAGTTCCATTAAAATTAACTTGCTAAAGCCTTCAGCCTGTTTAGATTGAAGATTTAGAAAATATTTTTGGGCGAAACCTCCAGAAGTACCTTGTTTCAATTTCTTGCTTAGGCCTTGTGGCTTGGATTTTGAGTGTGGCGTTCAGCCGATCTGAAGTTAATCAAGGGATGTCGATTAAAGTTTTGTGTGTTTGCATCCTTGTTATAATATTGTGTGTTAATAAATAAAGTTTGTATGTTGAGTGCAACTGACAGAAACTTATTTTGGCCCCTTTCCACAACCTAATCCGCTCTGTCCTGCTAGCCCAGGCATTTCAGATTGGTTTCTTTTTATGTATTTCGAAAATTTTTGGGAAACAATTTTCAGTGTATCTTTTCTGTTACGTTTGATCGTTTTTGCCATATTCGTCAGTTTCTGGCTTACGCAGATGTGGGTAACTCATCATGATTTTGTTATACATAGTAGATGGAAGGCTGCTACCTTTTACAGCGACTGGCCCCATCTTGTCCTGTGTTTTGTATAATTACACTGTCTTTCTAGGATTTGAGGCTCTTGAGAGTTCTGTTGAACGCTGCTGGAAGAAGTGGAGTAATGACTAATATTCAGAAGCTGCATTAACTACTTAAAACTAGTACTGTAGAATTCTTCTCCTAGATGAATTTATAAGTATACTGGTACCCGCTTGCTTTTTCTGTATATGTTTTGAAGTGCGTTTGCAGCTGCATGTTTAACCCAACTGTCAACAGCCAATGCGTCAGACGAACTTCAGGTCGCCTCATGCATTAGCTATTGACAGTCTTGTGCCACTCTGTAGGCATGACGTGTTCTGTTATGGGAATGATGTTTTGGCGAATTGTGATGTACATAGTAATTTTTAATTCTGATTTGCCAACACATCGCTCATTTCATATTTTATTTACTTGGTAATTCAATGGCAACATTTGTGTAGCTGGCACAAGATGTTTGTAATAACCTTTTTGAAGATCTGAAGATAGTAATTTAGTTTTACGGAAACCACTTACCTACAGTAAAGTTTTTTATAGCGATCTCGGCCAAGAAGTTCTTGTTCGCCTAAGTATCACTACAAATCGCCCTTGCGAGCTCAACATGAGCAGCCGGCCGGAGTGGTCGAGCGGTTCTAGGCGCTACAGTTTGGAACCGCGCGACCGCTACGGTTGCAGGTTCGAATCCTGCCTCAGGCATGGATGTGTGTGATGTCCTTAGGTTAGTTAGGTTTAAGTAGTTCTAAGTTCTAGGGGACTGATGGCCTCACAAGCTAAGTCCCATAGTGCTCAGAGCCATTTGAACCATCAACATGAGTAAATTCACAGTTTACAGGAGTGGAAGGAAAAAGGGGAAAAAAGACATAATTGACGAGGACTTTTTTTCTCAAAATAGCATCTCAAAATTACTGTTATACTGATCTTTGAAAAAGTCGATTTCCAGTCCTTTTCCTACTGCTGATATTGGTGATTTCGTGTTAACAACGAATTTATTTTCTCAGTGTCTCTGGCAGGCTACCAGCCATCCTGATTTAGGTTTTCCGTGATTTCCCTAAATCGCTTAAGGGAAATGGCGGGATGTTTCCTTCGAAAAGGTACGGCCGCTTCCCTTCTCCACCCTTCCCCAATCCGTGCTCTGGTTCTGATGACCTCAGTGTCGACGGGATGTTACAAAATAATTTCCTCCTCCTCCTCTGGTAGTCTGCTGAATGCTACAGTGTGCGCAGTAAACCCCACGAGTAACTTTCTCGTCCCCTACGAGAATAGTAGTTCTTTTTTGTGGCACAAAATTACTTAAATCGCCTTTAAATTCTTAGAGGTATACGAATGCTATGTTTGGTAAGGTATAGGATTGATAAGCAGGGCACATCGGTTGCTGGAGCGGAATGTTGACCCCATTTGAGGATACAAAAATTTATTTTCGCCACGTTAATTAAAACAGTGCACTGGTAGCAACACAATGATTAATTAGCATTTGCAAATTGCGGCGATTTACACCGATTATTCAATTGTGTAAAAGCAATGAGAATAATTTTAAAAAAATTAAAAAGAGAAACAGCCTTGTGGCCCAACTTTAAATTAATAAAAAATTACTTTACACAAATAGAACTCTAAGATAACTGCAGATCTGAGCTCACTAGTTGTGAAATTAAGTCAATTATCAGGCCTTGTGAACATGAAAAATAACAATTTGTAAAAGCTATTAGGTTTCAAAAATACTCAAATAGCAAGATCTCATAAATACGTGAATTAACTATTATGGAAAATATTCGGCAATATGATGTTATGATACAGTGAATGATACATTGTCGACGTTTGGCGTTCACATCGGCCGCGCGTCTGAATTCCGTGCTCGAGAGTTCAAGTGACAACAACAGGCAGGATGGCCTGCGCACAGCAATAACGGCTTCTAGAACACACAAACCGAGTATTAATACACAGTTCACTAAAGTACTAAAACCAACGGCGAAGCACTGAGTAGCGCCAAATGGAGGAAGAGATGTTAAACGTTATAGTGTGACAACTGCAGTTACTATTAAAGCAGTAGTTCATTAAACAATCTTCAATGACATTTCACTTGATAAATTTATAAACTACAACTAGCTCAAGGTGATAATGACCAGACAATCTGCACACAACCTTAAATACCAAAGCATCGTTTGACGCCGCAAAATTGTTACTATAATAGTTGCCAGCAGGGGAAAAGTTTGCAATTCCAATTTAAATTAGCAGCAGAAGTTTTATACAAAAAAAAAAAAAAATGGCTCTGAGCACTATGGGACTCAACTGCTGTGGTCATAAGTCCCCTAGAACGTAGAACTACTTAAACCTAACTAACCTAAGGACATCACACACATCCATGCCCGAGGCAGGATTCGAACCTGCGACCGTAGCGGTCGTGCGGTTCCAGACTGTAGCGCCTTTAACCGCTCGGCCACTCCGGCCGAAAGTTTTATACAGAGAATAAACTTTTGTTCATAAAATTGACCACTTAACATATTAACAATAATAATAAAAAAGGGAATATCGGCCACACTTCTAATTCTAGGTAAACGCAACGGAACCAGGGCATAGCGCATTACATGGACTTGCAGTACCAAGTATCCCGGACCCACGTCCACGTGGTTTAAGGAATGATTAGCGAAAATTAATGTGGCTACACGGAGCATCACACCCAAAAGTTCCACTACCAAATGACTCACGGTTTTAAGTTACTCCCGTAGCTCGCGGTTAACATGCACCCCAGGGTAAACTCCCGCACTCTCCTCAGGATTCGAGACGGACACGACTCTTAAACAGAGCCTATATGTTGACCGGTGGGTGCTTCCGCACTCCAGTTCCGCTCACTGCCAGACCCACACACCGGAATGTCAGCACCGTGCGTCTTCGCAGTACACCAAGCGCCGACTGACTACTCGCGATGCTCCGTGCGCTGTCTTCCCTCTGTCACTGCCCCCGACCGAGTCTCCATCACTGACACTGACCGTCCGCCGCTCGTGGTCTCGCGGTAGCGTTCTCGCTTCCCGAGCACGGGATCCCGGGTTCGATTCCCGGCGGGGTCAGGGATTTTCACCTGCCTCGAGATGACTGGGTGTTTGTGTTGTCCTCATCATTTCATCATCATCCAGGAAAGTGGAGAAATTGGACTGAGCAAAGATTGGGTAATTGTACGGGCGCTGATAACCACGCAGTTGAGCGCCCCAGAAACCAAACATCATCTCACTGACGCTGACCGAGACTCTCCTCGCGGTCCGCGACCGTCCTAAATAGAGGGCACTAGACAACCACGATGCCATAAAGCGCGTAATTTCGACAGAGAAACTATCCTGCCAATTGCCATTAACCCTTTAAGGCCATTGAGTACACTATGAAGTTGCAAATGAGGCATTTGCAACAGTGTTTTTTCGTATCTTCCAAGCGTTCGCGGGAGAACTTGAGCCGTGCACGTCTCTTGTTCCTGCCATTTATTGTTGCCATCTTCTATTACGGTGCTGCCACCTTGTTTTCTAATTCCATTTACTGGCGTCACTAACTTCCTGCCTTACTTGCCCGTGAGCGGCAGCAGCAGCAGCGTGTAGCGGTAAGTGCACTGTCGTACCTTCTCTGGAGCGACCGATAGTGTTTCCGGATCGTCGTGTGTCTGGCAGTCAGTTGGAGACGGACCAGCAGTGTAGTCGGGACGCAGCAGCAGTGAAGTCGGGGACGGAGCGTCGGTGAGGCGCGGACAGCCAATGCTTGCCGGCCGCTGGCGACACACGTGAACTGTCCGACGGAGGGAGATTGCAGCGGGACGACCGTTGGTTGGTAGTTCGGTTAGTCGTCTTATCGGCCGATGTATACTTGGTCCTTCCACCGTTTCCGGGCCTAGGAGTTGGTCGGTTTGCGTGGAGCAACGAGGAAATCTTCGCGGCGCGTAGTTTGGCCGAGGCCGCCGGCGGCGTCCACGCGCGGTCGCAGTGCGTGGTGCTGTTCCCATTGCTACGAGGTCCGTGGCTCACCGATCCTGGACACGAAAGTGGCGGCTCGGGTTTGATCTATCGAACGTACAGCGTATAATATTATCGCTGTATCGCGGAGGAAAGAGAGAAGTGGCGCCCCCTCGTGGGGGAAGTCGGCGAGGCACCTGTGACAGTCGAGTAGCTGGATTTTGGAGGGCGAGCAGAAACAGAGATAGGCAATAGTGCGCGGAGCATGAAGCGGTGACTGCAGACGCCGTGTGTGGTGGCAAGAGGAAAGTTTGCCACGTTACCTGATTGTGTTTGGGCGTTTGCGGCGGACTTTGTGGGTAGAGGCGCCGATGCTGTCGGGAACATGCTGCTTCCTTGTTTATGATGGATTTACCGTTTGCTTCTAGTGACTACATTTTCGTCTCTATGGCTCTGTAACTGATGTGATGCCATTGCGAGCACAGTTGGTTCGGATATAAGCAGCATTTTGTTCTCAGTGTCCATCTTTCTGGCGATTACTGAGTGTGCTTGCCGTTGTGGTGTATTTATCGAGCAGTGTGTTTTGGACGCTTGACCTTACTATTAGCAGTCCGCTGCGTAAGGCCGCGTTTATCGTGTGAGGACTTGTGTTCTGCATTTAAAAACTTAGTTGTCGTCAGTCACTGAATTGCTCAAATGCATTCTTACTTCTCTTCTTAAGTGTTATTGTTTTACGCCCCTCTGAATGGGAAAATGATAAAGGGCCTTACTATTACTGACCTTTCTTGTGTGCCACTGACTTGGTTGTGTTTTTGAGCCACGTAATTTGTGCGTTTATTGTAACGAACCGATGTCTGTTTCTGATTAATGTTTCCCTGTGACATTGAGTGTTAATCTTGTAACGAACACTGTTTTAGATATTTTAATCAGTGTGTTGCAGGACATATCCTATTTGTGCCTCGCAAGTGGAGAGCGGAGGCGGTTTATTGGCCATGATGATGTGTTGGTAGATCCATTTCACGAGTCCAGGCCAGTCGCCCGGAGATTTAGAAGTTGTATGTTGTGTTAATATTCCTTATTTTAAGTGTAGTGCGCTCATGCAGTAAGTTTATGTGGTTTTGCGCAGATTGCGCGGTATGTTTAGATGACTCTGAATTCAGTGTGTTAAGTTAGTACTCCTTATCTTCAGCGTAGTGTGCTCATGCACAGGAAGTTTGTGGTTTTGCGCAGATTGCGCAGTATGTTTAGATGACTCTGAATTCACTGCGTTAAGTGGTGTCCTCTGAGGTGCTGGAAGTACTGGATAGACAGCTGTTTTGGACACGTTGTATATGCAAATAATTTATATCCTTATTACGTTAGTGAGTTGCTTGCCCTTTGTGTCACAGGTGGTGCTAATTTCATTAATTTCGCCACCTGTCTTCCCGGAGGCTGCGGGAGGAACCGACCCACTGTGGCAAGCAGTTACGTAGTCGCCCCCGCCCACCGTAGCGGGCGTTGTTTACTAGCCCGACGCCTTCCTGTACTTGGTGGCGGGAGTGTGTTGACTGGAATCTTACGGCTTGCAGTCTGGGAAACCGTGCCTTTGGTGTACACGTGGAAGACTTATGTTTTGCTTCCAGTGCCTCGGGGTGGCTCTATGTGGGTAATGAGAACGTCTTATGTTGTTGGTGGCTCAGGCCGAAAGTGGTTCATTTGCTAAACAGAAGGTTTATATGCATTTTTCCCATAACTCTGTAAACATGTTTAGGTGGTTGTGTTTTTTTAAGTCAATTGAATTGTTGTTCAGAGGTTACTATGTATGGCCATTAACTTATGTAGACATTTAATAGCAAGCAAGTGTATTGAATTCTGGTTTCAAGTTGTGTTGATTATCTGGGGAAAATGATTTGAACAGACATTTAATTAATTAGTAAACAACTGAATGCTATTTGTGAGTTGAAGTTTATTGTGTTCCTAAACATATAAACGAGTATTTTTGGTAGTTCACTTATGCAGTTAGGCGATTTACAAGACCTGTTGTGTTGTTTCCTTTTAAAAGTATTATCAATGTTATTAAATAAGTGTGTTGTAAAAAAAATAAACAGTGAATGAAGTGCCTCAAATCCCTTTGGTCCACACCTTCCGTCATTCACCCTTCGGTGGTATTAACAAACCGTGAACGCCCATTTCAGTTGGGACATTCCCGTGAGCAACACCGTGTGTATTCAAGTTGGCAAATTTTAGCCACCCTCCGGTGGAGTTTAACTGTACTTGGTTATTTTGAACAGAAGTGCATCAGCGGAATCTTCTGCCTTGTGGCCGTTAACGTTCTGTTTACCTACCCTGGCCGTTGACGTAATTTCAGGCAGTGTATTTTCCTCATCATGTTGTCGCTGTGCAGCACGGTGTGTAGATTGACAGCTCAACGAATAATTGGTTGCGAGCGCCAATACCTTCTACGTTGTTCCATTGAACTCCCTGTTGTCTGCTGGTCGGGTGGAGCGGAAGTTATCTTGTCGGTGGGTCTGTTGACTGTCTGTCGGTTGGGTTGTCGTCGGATCGAGAATGTTTGGGCCGACTGCCTGTGTCACCTACGCGAGCGTTAGAGTTTGAATTCCAGGTCGACCCTCGGACTTTATTCTATTTGTGCTGTCTGTTCTTACAGACATGTCCGAAAGAACAGACGCCATTTTGGTTTTGCAGCCATTATGTATCAACACACTAAGGAATTAACGATATTTTCTGCCAGTGAACATTAAAAAAGTTGAGAAAGTTGAAAATTTGTGCCGAAACTTGGATTCGAACTCGGATCTCCTGCTCACTAGGCAGATGTGCTGACCACTGTACTATCAGGACACAATCGTTATTGCACCTGCATGGGCTATCCTAGCAGCGCCTCTCACCAGTCCGAAATTCTCAACTTATCCGCCGAGTGGAGTGGCCGCGTGGCTTGAGGCGCCATGTCACGGACTGCGCGGCCCCTCCCGCCGGAGGTTCGAGTCCTCTCTCGGGCATGGGTATTTGTGTTAACTAGTTTAAGTAGTGCGTAAGTCTAGGGACCGATGACCTCAGCAGTTTGCTCCCTTAGGCATTCGCACACATTTGAACATTCAGCTTATCCACACACTACTGATGTAGTGCCCCTTGCCCATTATCCTCATTACTCGCAGCATTTCGCTGGTTTCCGTAAGAGTTTGAGTGTGGTGTGCCTCTGCACTGAAGTGATCATTGGCTATCCTCACCTTAATTACACATGTGGTGTCTATTCTTTCAGTCAAGTCTCAAATAACGTACACCATTTTGATCCTGTAACCACTATGAATCAAGCCACAGGGAAAATTATAACATTTTCTGCCAGTGGGCACTGATTTAAATCAATGGAGAAAGTTGAAAATGTGTCATACACTGGGATTCGAACCTGTCTCTCCTGCTTATTAGACAGATGCACTGACCACTGCACCATCCAGGCACAGTGATCATCGCAACTGCATGGCTACTACCTGTAACTACCTTGGCACGCCTCCCACCGGACCAAATTCTCAATTTATTCACACACTACGGATGAAGTGCCCTTTGCCCATTATAGTCATTACTTGCGGCATTTCGCCGATTCCCACACTTCAATGCAGATGCAGACCATGCTCAAACTCTTACGGAAATCGGCGAAAAGCTGCCAATAATGAACATAATGGCCAAGGGGCACTACATTCGTAGTGTGCGGATAACATGAGAATTTGAGTCTGACGGGAGGGATGCTAGGGTAGTCTGTGCAGTTGGCGATGACCACAGTGTCTGGGTGGCGCTGTGATCAGGGCACGTGCCCAGTAGGTAGGAGACACGGATTCGAATCGTGGTTTGGTACAAATTTTCAGCTTTTCCCATTGATTTAAATCAGTGTAAACTGCCAGTTAATGTAATTAATGACTTTGTAGAATTTATTGCCTTCTATAAGGCCTGGTTGTTATAAAACAGTACGTACACCTAGCGGATGTCTCGCCTTTCTAATACGAGACCTCTCTCCACTGCCGGTCGGTGTGACCGTGCGGTTCTAGGCGCTTCAGTTTGGAACCGCGTGACCGCTACGGTCGCAGGTTCGAATCCTGCCTCGGGCATGGATGTGTGTGATGTCCTTAGTTTAGTTAGGTTTAAGTAGTTCTAAGTTCTAGGGGACTGATGACCACAGATGTTAAGTCCCATAGTGCTCAGAGCCATTTGAACCTCTCTCCACTTAGCAACTGCTCACTCATTAAGCTGCTCTGGTAAACACCTTTATTGGCCACAATGTTGATTATTCATTCCCGACTTCATTCTCTCAACACTTTTAAAACATCAGTTGCCGGCTGATCCTGATTTCGCAAGCTACAACACTGCTACAAAAATTGTTTCAGCTGCGGACCTTTTGGCCTATGAGTCTATAGGGTAGAAAGTAGGCATGGTCATTTCCCACTAATGACTTGCTGTAATGTGCTGCTTGCTGCCTACCTTCTCAGAATTTTTTTCTAAGAGGTGTTAAGAAATACCGCCATTCTTGTAAAAGTAGTAAGCTCTCCCTTTCTAAATTTTGCATATATTACTGTTTAGTTCTTCGGTTGTCAGACTATTAAGGAAATAACTTGCACCAGCAAATGCCCGACAAAGAATTTACGTATTCTTTGTTACGTACCGGTATCTTAAATTAATGTCCATCGACTTGGTAACTGTGTTTGATAACGATGTATATAACCTTAGTTTTACTGGTTCTCAACAATTTATGTTCGTAACTATGCCTTACACACACACACACACACACACACACACACACACACACACACACACACACACACAAACGTTGATAATTTGTAATCCTGGAGAAGTTAAGGTTTGGCTGATCTTGATTCTTTCATCGACATCAGTTTAAACTTTCACTACACTCTTCTTTAGATCGTTAATTCTCATAATTTCAAATCATTAACGATAGTTTTTTTTACAGTAGTAAGGCTGATAGTCACTCGTTCTGCTTACCAAAAGACTTAGCCTTGTGTGTCGTTCGTCGATAACTGTCTCAGTTCTTTCATTTCTTATTTACATCTCCAATGCCAGTAGAAAAAATTCTAGTGAATCGTGAATGTAGAATTCATGTCTACATTAAAAGATATTAACGATAGAGAAAATCATAGCGTGATTGTGTATTAAATGAATAACATGAAGCGTGTAACGTAAAAAAAAAAGAAAAAGAAAAAGAAAAAGAAAAGAAAAGAAAGCCAGTAGTTGCTTACAAAGTACCAGCTTTCGCAAACTGTTGATACAGCAGCTTCTGGTATCACGTACACAAATGGAGAATTCGACAGATATTACAGCATATTTATAAATACGCTAATACGTTACATGAAACTAACCTTTAACTGTGGAAAAGTTACTTACAGAAATATTTGATACAACACTTAACTGAGTATATCTTCAAGTTTTATTTACGAATGTTCAATATGGCTGCCTTTCGTAACATGACGAATATCCCATCTGAACAAAATTTTCTGGGTTTACAAGCCGCATCGATTCGAATAAAATTCTAGAGCTTCCGATGGCTATCTCCGCCATCATCGACAGGAGTAGAAACCACTTACTGCCGGGGCCGGCACAGTTTCCAGCTTGTACGGCACGACTGCAGTCTCTGGCATCAGCCGGACAGGACCGAAACGGAGCGTGCGCGGAAGGTGTCTTGTGCAGCTCATAGCAGCTCTGGCTCGCCGCGGAACCGACGCAAGGGAGAGAGACGGCCCGTGGCGCGTACGTCACAGCACGTGACACTGCAGGTCTTACGAGTGCCAGCAGCCGTCTCTGTGAGGGGAGGGGGGGGGGGGGGGAAGCGAGAAACTATTTCAGACGAATTTAATAATTCCTGACTGTGCATTTAAATGCAGGCAAGCTCTCAATAGCACAGGATGAAGCTACGATATTTAATGGGTGCCTTTTCGATTACGTATTGATTACCCGTGGCCCCTGCACGCAGCCGAGCGTTTACCAAGTGTGGCGGACAAGCTGATTGGTGTGACGTCACATGATCGTTGCAGGGCCCGTAAATCACGTGTGCCCCACGAGGGGTCGACGCAATGTTTGAAACTGCTCCTACAAGCGTCAGGCATCCGTCTTTATTCGAATTGACGCTGCTTGAAAACCTTGTAACACCATAGCTCTAATGCTCTACTGATTTATTTTGCTTTTGTTTCATTTAATATTACACTGTTAAGCTCCTGTAAATGTTTTTGACTGAATAGATAACACAAAATTGTATACTCTTTTCTTTGTTAAAATTTTGATATCGTGGTTTGTTTCTATGCAAATTAGTGTATCTGTCATTTAAATCCTTTGTCCCATTTGGAGGGAACAAAACTTACCATATATAGTGTAATTGTAATTTCTGTGTGAATAATTTTTTGTAGAAATGTCAGTATGTGCAAATGTTCTGTTTTATTTAATGTATTTGTTTGCTGTTATGTAAACTGCTGATCCTCACTTAGGGTTCTTAGTTAATTTGTATGTAAAAGGTGTAGTGGTTCCCCTCGGGAACGGAACTGTGTAGCGCGCGCAAATTGTGGTTGGCCTAAGTAGAAAAGGTGAAACAAGAGTCAGTCGGGGACGAGCTACCAAACTGTGCACTGCCATGTAAAAGATGCATATTGTGCTGGTTCCGAGAGAGGCTTTTTCTGCTACTTTCCAATGCCTCGGATGGATGGATAAATAGCTGGAACTATTCTGGAATTTGTATCTATTATCGCCACCAAGAAATGACAGACTCCAGCAATTCTACCTGCGATTCCACCTACCAACATGCAGTTGCCACCACATTGCGCAATCATTGCATCGGAATACTCCAATGATGTACAGTGAAGGATCAGCTTAATGGATGTTTTAGTGTGCACAAATATAAGGTAACTTATAACTGAATTTATGTACCTACCTTGATTTTTTCCTTCTCATAACACCTCTCAGGTTCCTCTCCGTTTCAACTAAAGTGATTACCGAGTGTCCCTACTGAAAGAACATTAAAGACCAGTTTTTTTCTAATTAATGCCTCTTGAACATAGTAAAGAGAAAGTTAAAGTTAATGTGGCAAGAGAGTGAGTTAAAGTTAATGATGCTTGCTGAAAATAATTTTCCTAGTAAAACTGCTTATTAATGTGTTGTTGCCAACTTCAAATTAAAAGTTCTTAAGACTGAGGCTTATAAAGTTTTGCTTAGTAAATGAGCACATTACTGCCCGCTGTAAATCGCAGAAGGTGAGTCAGTATCTTACATATATGTTAATTTTGTGTCTCACTGTAGTAAAAGTGGAAAGCTGCAGTTGTGAAACGTTATATACTCATGTTTGCTAAGTGTTTGTCTCTCTTGTGTATTAGAAGTGCATATTAATAGTATAAAACGATCCATAGTTTGTCTATTGTGTTAATGCTCGGTAACAAGTAACGGAAAGACCACTAATTATAAAAACAATAATTTCTTTAAGCCCTGAAAGTAATAGTGTGTTTCGGTATCTCTTATATTTTGCAAATAGTTTCTGCTGCTCTAACTGTTAGTGTCAATCTTACCGTAAACATATGTATGTGTCAGAGTTCATTGCACTCGCGTGTGGCCAAGTCTAGGTTGTGTTTGTCCGTTATAGTTACTTATACCTACTTTCTTAAACGAGAACGTTAATCTTCCTCTTGCCTAATTAGGCTGGCGACCGTTTTCCTTATTCTTTAAACAGTTTAGCTAGGCAAAAATATTGTTTGTTACTGTTCAAATATTTACGTAATTCTGACTTTCACTTCCGATAAGCCACCGCCGTTAGGTACAACACGGTCAACATAACAAAATTGCTCTCAGAGGGTAACACGGCTCTGTTGCTTTATACCATAATTGTACTAACTAGACAGTTTTATTTCACAACCTGCCTCCAGCTTCGAGGTTATGGTATAGCAGTAGCAGAAAAAAAGGAGTGTTATAACCTAAGCAGCAAGTATCGACGTATGGTGGTGGCAACTGCATGCCTCCCGTTTTCGCAGCTCGCTGACGTTTCTCTGTCTTTACTTTAATCTCAGACACAGAATTCCATTGAGGTTAAATCATGTGATCGTTGTGATCAGGGTACTGTTCCAACACGTCCGATTCAAGTCGGCATATTTCACGGAGATGCGCGATAGCTTCACGATGATAGTGTGGTGACGCGCCATCTTGTTGGAAGATAACACTATAACACTAGTGTAGCACGTCTCGTTGGTTTATCCGGACTACGAATGTGAGACTGCCGAATTTATTCCAATTGCTGCGTCAGAGACTGCTGGCCGATCCTAAGCCGACATCGTATGTGATGGACAGTCAGTTTTGGTGAAACAGTTAATGATAGTTTGTCTTTGTCATGTCGGTTTGCGATATTTAGTCCTGAATTTTCTCTGAAACTGTAGTAGCAGCTTTGGACTCATGAAACCATAAACAACAATGCGCACGCTGTGCACCATTATACCGTACGACTCCATGATAACTGTTGGAATAACTCATCCGCGTATGCCACCTAACAGGAACATCGGGAACTAATAGTGTTAGGCGGGAATAAAACTTGAAGATATATTGCATTCAGGGATGTATCAAATATTTCTGTAAATCATTTCTTTTTCAAAATTAATGGTAACATTTGCATTACTAATTCATGAACACCCTGTATTTCGGAAGTACCAGTGCACTGAAGATATGAGACGATGTACACTTACATATGTCAGACCTCTTCAAGTCAGTAACCGTTACAATTTCCGTGAAGCTGCATTGTGAAAATGTGTCTGGAACAGCGCTCACTATCCTGTGTACGCGACCGCGTAGCTCGACTCGCAGCCGCGTTTCGGCCGCGCGTTTTCTTCTCAGCAGCGGACAGTACTCGCACGCTCGTCCAAGTACTCGAACGATGCCGGTGATGCTCGGCAATGCCACCGCCGCTGAAAACAAGGAGTGCAACGTAATTAAGGTTCCAGAATGCCAGCCCCACCGTCTAGCGCATGCCAACCAGAGAGTACGAGTGTATCGGACACAGTACTCAGGCAAAATCACTCGCCTTCGAAAACAGCATGGTCGGTCCAGACGGTGTCGTGGGTTTTCCGACCGTAGGCTTTGCGACCCGAGACGTCAACGTGGTATTTCCGACCACAGATATTTTAACCATCGGTTTCCCGACCCTCAAAGGAAGCCGCAACCGCGGGAGAGGCTCTGACGACCGTTTCGTAATTAGAGCACCCCCTTTACAATTTATCCAGTATTAGGACTCGCTGTGTACACAGGCATGTTTAATTGTTTTTGTTTTGTATTATTTTATTTTTACCTTTTTACTTTTTTTATCCTTTTTTTCTACAACATCACTGCAGCGGGTGGTTAAAATTCTATCTTTTTTTTATGAATTTTAATGTCTCCCTCAATATTTGTAAGAAAATCAGAGATTTTAAACATTTTAAATCCTCAAGTTGTTATATGTTCTTATAATGTCTTTTAACTTTTTGTCAAGATCTGTGTAGAGTTCACGCTGGATACAGTGGCCGGTGTGCAGTGACGAACTTTCGTCTGAAGCTCTCGGCTAGTTCATTCGCTTGTTCAGAAGGGTAGGCTGCCTCAGCCCACTACATCTACACTTACATGGTTACTCTGCAATCCACACTTAAGTGCCTAGCAGAGGGTTAATCGAACCGATGCATGCCGAATGATTTTACTGCTGTACTCGGCATGGCATCACAGTCCTCAAGCCGGCCGGAATGGCCGAGCGGTTCTAGGCGCTACGGTCGCAGGTTCGAATCCTGCCTCGAGCATGGAAGTGTCTGATGTCCTTAGGTTAGTTAGGTTTAAGTAGTTCTAAGTTCTAGGGGACCGATGACCTCAGAAGTTAAGTCCCATAGTGCTCAGAGGCATTTGAACAGTCCTCAAGCAACGTATGTGCAGGAAGAGTTCTGCTTAGTAGGGCACGAGAGATTATTTACAATGTAATTAAATTTATATCGGGAGAGGCAAAAAGAGATAAAAATCCCATTAAAATAACCTAGAAAAAGTTTAGGCAACTACTGGTGTTTCATTCGAACAATAAGAACAGTGAAGTAAGAGGGAGAAAAAGTAGTTGCCGTTAACTCTAAGGATTTCTCTACATGAGGCAAACAAGCGTAATAAACAGAAAAAGTCTTACATTTCGATGACTTTTACGAACAGGTTGTGCGGAGACTGATACATAATTTTAGCGTGATAACAAACAACGTCCCACGATAAAGTCACTTATTCCCATAATAAGACAAAATACATGTTCTACAGGAAGAATTTTTTCATTACTGTACCTACTCTACAAGTTAGACCTCGTGTATGTCAGTTTTTTTAATGTCCATGTTTTATTTACACGTTTAACCTCTGTCTAAGTAACGTATCTAATATTAACAAGTGGCGCAAAACAAGAGATAACAGGAAGGTGCTTCTCGCACGTTGAGGAATATGCAGTAAATATATTAACTATTTAAATAAAATAAAAAATTACCATGAAGAGGATAGGTCTATCATTTACATGTCGATAAAACATGTATTTACAATTCGCATACTTCACCCAAAGAGTGGACAGGTGAATCTAGTGAGGGAGTAAAGGCGATAATTTCAAAAGAACAGCGACTCATTATACTACCCACAGATAACAAAAATATGTGGTAAGGATATGTATTCTACAGGTTGCATGGTATTAATGTGTCTAAAGTTGAAAGAAACTTTCATTTTGTTCTGATCTACAACACTAAAGTACAGAAGACATTGACCATTTCTTTTAAATTTAAACATGTTCTACTACGCAACGACAGAACATTCCATCAGTTTTATTAACGCATTTAAGTTTTTGATAATAGGAGTAAACTTAGGTTTTGTGCCACATGCACTTTTAATTTTCAAATCTGGAACTAGAACGGGAGATGACGATGAAGAGATAAATGCTGAAAATTTTTTGAAGATAATTGTTTTATCTTTTACTGTCTGATTGAAGTACATGCGTAAAGCAGCGTCACTCTTCGACTGAAGGAATATATGTTTTTTACAGTGATAGGTAGCACAATGTTCTGCACGAAAAAAACGCCAACAATGCATAGCAGGAACGATGTGACGTCATGTTTGCTAAGTTATCGCAGCATTCAGTTTGACCTGGAAAACACAAAGATTCAGTTGCTGCCTTATTAGGAAGTAACAAACCTATAAAGATCTTCATTGTAGATAAACTTCTGGCACAATTACGGCTATTCTGTTTTCCATTTACCCCCTTTACCGTCCTGAACTAAACCCTATTGAAATTGTATGGGCAATGGTACAGAACTGCCTGGCTAAAAAAAACGTTACTTTCAAGTTGTAGGATGTGTGGAGCTAGCTGAGGAAAAATTTCTTCCATTACTGTGCAAGAATGGCCGCCAATTCGCAAACTTATGGAAGGTGTTGAGAAGACGTATTCTGTTTAGGAAAACTGACAGACGAAGTAGAAGAAATGGTTATCGAGTTACGTGCCAGCGAACTTTCCATTGTCAGGACAGTGAATAAATGGAAGGTTGGTGGACAAAAAAATTGAAGTTCTGCATGCTCTTTATCTTGCTTGTTGAACATTCTAGAATTAACTTCGTCCACTGCCTCTTGTCCCTTATTAACAGCGAAGGATGTGCTCTGTGACATTTCCTTTGCATTTTGGGCGTTATTTTCAGCCCTGCTTTCACTGAACCGGCCGTTGTGGCCGAGTGGATCTATGCGCTTCAGTCCAGGACCGCGCTGCTGCTACGGTCGCAGGTTCGAATCCTGCCTCGGGTATGGATGTGTGTGGTGTCCTTAGGTTAGTTAGGTTTAAGTAGTTCTAAGTCTAGTGGACTGATGATCTGAGATGTTAAGTCCCATAGTGCTCAGAGCCATTTGAATCTTTTTTTTTTTTTTTTTTTTTTTTTTTTTTTTTTTTTTTTTTTTGCTTCGACTGATTGTTTAAACTCTGTCCAAGTGCGTGCAGTAGGGTCACCGCAATTGCAAAATTTTCTGTTTGCAGGTTCAAAGGAAACATCCTACATCCTGCAGGCACAGTAATAATCAGTCCTTATTCTGAATTCCAAAACTGTAGCAGAAGCAAACAAATTTCTGCTAGCTGCCCCTTTTCCCAGCCTATACTGATTCGGAGGTTTGTTCCCACTTCGTGGGACCATGTTAATGGTTGATAGGGCCCAGAATCGTGAATCACATCGCAGTTACGGATGTGCAACGGATCTTTTTAGATACTAACCAAAGCAGAGGTGATAGTAGGATTTTTTTGGATGGTCACCAAGCAAGTGTGGACATGATGGAGCTCCACTTAATATTTACAGGAAATCTGAGCGTGGGCTTCAGTTTAAAACGGCACTTCCCCTCCAACGCTTTACTCTTCCCGTACAGTGCGTTAACGGCCCACCCGCAAACCCCCACCACCACCGCTCTCCCCACGCTTGCCCAGTCTCCCGCGACTGCGACGTTATTCCGCACGCACTCTGTTTCTTCTTTTTTAAAGAGATAGGGCAATGGAGTCTTTGTAAATTGCTAATATAGCATTTTCTGTTCCCTTATTTACCTTATTTATCAAAGAATATAAATTAGCGTTCGGATGGTATCGATTTATTTACGTAATGTAGCACCGAAAGTGGTTGCTCAAATGAAGTAACAGTTGGAAATTTAGTGGGCGGAAAAGTGTTTTGATTCGACAGTCTATATTGAACAGCCATCCCGCAACCAACTGTATGAAGATGCACTTACAGAGACTAAATGAGGAAGGATATGAAAACTTTTTACAGCGTTGTGTACTGCATGCAGAAGAGGAACAGTTCGAAGATGATGATAGTATCAGTATGATAGTGCATTCTGTCATAAAGCAGCATCTGTGAGACAATAGTGGTCCCGGCGGAGGTTCGAGTCCTCCCTCGGGCATGGGTGTTGTGGCGACATAAATAAAAAAAAATTAAATTTATAGATTTTTTGAAAAGAGAAAAATTATTGATATGGAACTGTAACATTAGAATTTTTGAAAGACTTTTTTATGGACTGTATTGACCGGCTTGAATGCTGACAAATTCAGTGGTGTGTGAAATTTGCCGTAATATAATTTACCATTCCGATTAATTACATTTTTTAATTCTACGTCATTGTTGATTTAGTCATAGTTCTCACCTTAGACGTAGAATTAGCCCTTCTGCCACAATACTAATTCATTAGTCGCCATCGATGTTCTTCTCTTTGTTGACCGTGTGTATCTTCCTGAGTCGGCATCGGTTCACTTCACGAAGACGGTGGAAACCAAGGAATACAATGCTACGTCGCTTTAAATGATTCTCGTAAAACTTAGATTCTTCTCACTATTTTTTTTATTCACAAGACAATAAGAGTTGCTCTGCTCGTCGCACAAACAATAAATACTAACAATATGGCTGCCTTTCCGCACACACCAAAAATTACGTCCATCCTCTACAAGGTAACAATCGAAAGTGTCTTAACTCCTTCTTGGAGTATGAAACAAAAGAAAATCCAATAGGAACATTACAGAGATTATATTCTACATCCCTCTCAATTTCATCTTTGGCGCAGCCTTTAAAGTATTGTATATCTCTGCGTCGGAATGTGTCATTACAGTGTGTGTGTGTTTGTCTTTAGGATAATTTAGGTTAAGTAGTGTGTAAGCTTAGGGACTGATGACCTTAGCAGTTAAGTCCCATAAGATTTCACACACATTTGAACATTTTTTTGAGACAATAGTTTACGGATAATAACACTCTTGAAATGTACTGGCCTGCCCAGTGTCCCGCTCTTACCTAATGGAATACTTTTGGTATGAGTTAGAGCGTCGACTTATCTCCAGGCCTCAGTGACCATACCTACTCTGTTTCGGCTCTTGAGGGAGAATGCGCTGCCATTTCTCCACAGGCATTCAGACAACTCATTAGAAGTGTCCTAGCAGAGTTTAACCCATCATAAATTCGAAGGAGCAGCACACACCAAATTAATGTCCATTGGTAGGTGTCAGGATACTTCGAGCAGACAGTGCATATTGTTGCATATACATACACTCAAAACAAAATGAAATTTAATATTGATGTCTGAATCTTTTAAAAAGATTTCTGCGGCGTCATGGATCCTTGCATCACTCATACGTAAGAGGACGGTAAAATACGTTGCTAATGGAAGCTTCAGCTGGTTCAACTTGCGGTACAACTTTGTTTGCTGTGTTCGTATTTAGGGCATGCAAATTTTAGGCGATTTAAATCTGCTTCTTCCTCTCTGTCAGGACTGCACGTAAGGAAGTCTGTAACTTTAATGTTATAGAGGTGACTAAGGTAACACATGTCCTAAACACATTCGTATTATGGAACTCTAGTTCGGTTTACTCATACGACACCGTTAAACGACGGTTTCCTTGGCAGCTGCGTACCATTGTATGTCAGGTGGTTATAATTAAACTTTCCCTATTTAACACGTTATAAACGTGTATATACACTTAAACTCGTCGACAGCACTCAGGTAGTCGTGTGGCGGCGCGTCTGTTCTCAGTAGCCCTGAGGTGTAGGTAGTGAGACCTGAGGTAACTGTCGCAACAGCGCTGTAGGAAGATCCAGATGCCGTGCTGAAAACTGGTCAGCGGCACGTGGGGAGCGACGGAGCGTGACAACTCAACAGCAGCTGCCGACAGGTTAGTAACTGATAAAGTTTTCTAATTACTCGCTTCATGGTGTGGCAGCAAGGCTGACTCCGCTGTGGCTACACACTGGCTGTTTCGTTCGGAGCTCCGGCGGTTACGCGTCAACGCACGCCGACACGGCTGCACGCTCGGCTAGGTGGCGAGCTGCACGCGGTGTGTTAGTGCTGGGGCGCGGTCTCGGTGTCCGGTGTGGGAGGACGTGAGGCCACGGGTCAAGGCGGACGCCGTGGGAAATGGCATCCACCGTGCACCGCGGCCTCCGCGAGACTCACAAATAAGTTCCCTCCCCGGCACAGGATCAAACCAAAAATGCCGCGGTCAAGGTTTGCCGAGGAAAACAGGAAAAAGAAGTCATCACGTGACTCTACTCCATAGCCATCTGAAGCTGACGCAGTCGCTTTTTACTTCTCAATCAGTGGTCGTCCGTGCAGTTCTTTCTAGGGCGTTCACAGGAAGATGGATGACAAAGTTTGTGATATTCACAATTCCTGGCTTCATTAAAACAGCAAATAGTTAACACTTTCAGCCAGAAGGCAAATACTTGTTTATAAAGAATAATAAATGTATAATAAGATATTGCATAGCGACGGTGGAATATCCTAAATAAAGTAATTCGTTGTCTTTGCGAAGCAATATAAACAGAAGAATACGCATCGATATGCGAACCTTCAAAAATGGTTCAAATGGCTCTGAGCACTATGGGACTTAACATCTGTGGTCATCAGTCCCCTACTTAAACCTAACTAACCTAAGGACATCACACACATCCATGCCCGAGGCAGGATTCGAACCTGCGACCATAGCGGTCACGCGGTTCCAGGCTGAAGCGCCTAGAACCACACGGCCACACCGGCCGGCGATATGTGATCCTTCACCATTTTGTTCGCTGGAGAACAAATAAAGCCCTGAACGCTAAACAATTGTACCGTTTTTCTCAAGTAAGACGGACGCAGATTTGTGGCGGTCTGATCTAATTTTTTACTAAATGTTTAAAAACGTGTTCCGTCTAAGTTTGAGTGAAGTGTAAAAAGGAGGACTCCTATAACTTATCGTGACGACACACGGGCGACTCAAGAGGACAATGGCTATATAAAAGAGCGCTAAATGGACATGAAACGGACATAAAAATCTACCGTCATTCTAGTACTAAGCATAAGGTACGATATATGTTTTAGTTATAATAAATATTTGTTCTGGAAATGTTGAATCATTTAGCAGTGCTCATTCCTATCATCTCCTCAGTATTATTTTCATTTTAATTATGCATTTTGCTAAGATTACAGACACTAAGATCAGCAGTCCAATGTGCGTGTTACATTGACAAAAAGAAAACTGTTTTATCGTCGTTCTTGCATCAGCTTTCATATTGAATTTCCCTATTGTGTTATGACACAGTTGTTCTTGCACCCTTAAGAACCTTCTGGTCCCTTAGGAAATTTGTTTTGTCATAACAATAACTTCACGACCGGATATGATCGTATCTACGATCATGAAGTAATTGTTGTTGTTGTTGTGGTCTTCAGTCCTGAGACTGGTTTGATGCAGCTCTCCATGCTAATCTATCCTGTGCAAGCTCCTTCATCTCCCAGCACCTACTGCAACCTACATCCTTCTGAATCTGCTTAGTGTATTCATCTCTTGGTCTCCCTCTACGATTTTTACCCTCCACGCTGCCCTCAAATGCTAAATTTGTGATCCCTTGATGCCTCAGAACGTGTCCTACCAAACGATCCCTTCTTCTAGTCAAGTTGTGCCACAAACTTCTCTTCTCCCCAATCCTATTCAATATCCCCTCATTAGTTACGTGATCTATCCACCTAATCTTCAACATTCTTCTGTAGCACCACATTTCGAAAGCTTTTATTCTCTTCTTGTCCAAACTATTTATTGTCCATGTTTCACTTCCATACGTGGCTACACTCCATACAAATACTTTCAGAAATGACTTCCTGACACTTAAATCTATACTTGATGATAACAAATTTCTCTTCTTCAGAAACACTTTCCTTGCCATTGCAAGTCTACATTTTATATCCTCTCTACTTCGACCATCATCAGTTATTTTGCTTCCCAAATAGCAAAACTCCTTTACTACTTTATGTGTCTCATTTCCTAATCTAATTCCCTCAGCATCACCCGACTTAATTCGACTACATTCCATTATCCTCGTTTTGCTTTTGTTGATGTTCATCTTATACCCTCTTTTCGAGACACTGTCCATTCCGTTCAACTGCTCTTCCAAGTCCTTTGCTGTCTCTGACATAATTACAATGTCATCGGCGAGCTTCAAAGTTTTTATTTCTTCTCCATGGATTTTAATACCTACTCCGAATTTTCCTTTTGTTTCCTTTATTGCTTGCTTAATATACAGATTGAATAACATCGGGAAGAGGCTACAACCTTGTCTCACTCCCTTCCCAACCACTGCTTCCCTTTCATGCCCCTCGACTCCTATAACTGCCATCTGGTTTCTGTACAAATTGTAAATAGCATTTCGCTCCCTGTATTTTACCCCTGCCACCTTTAGAATTTGAGAGTATTCCAGTCAACATTGTCAAAAGCTTTCTCTAAGTCTACAAATGCTAGAAACGTAGGTTTGCCTTTCCTTAATCTTTCTTCTAAGATAAGTCGTAAGGTCAGTATTGCCTCACGTGTTCCAACATTTCTGCGGAATCCAAACTGATCTTCCCCGAGGTTGGCTTCTACCAGTTTTTCCATTCGTCTGTAAATAATTCGCGTTAGTATTTTGCAGCTGTGGCTTATTAAACTGATAGTTCGGTAATTTTCACATCTGTCAACACCTGCTTTCTTTGGGATTGGAATTATTATATTCTTCTTGAAGTCTGAGGGTATTTCGCCTGTCTCGTACATCTTGCTCACCAGATGGTAGAGTTTTGATGAAGTAATTAGTAAGACGATAATCCAATTTCTTAATCAGTAGCACGCTAGCTTGACTGCTTCAAGCTACGCGAAACTGCAAGTAAAGACTATTCAAATTTCATAATACAATATTTTGTGACAGTGGTCAATCCATGATTCTTACGCCAATTGATTGATAAAACAGTAAGCGAAATCTCAAATTCCAACTTTTCCATTGAATAACAACATCACTTTTACTTTGTTACATCACAAGTTCCAGGTAACTGTTATAAAAAGACTAAATATTAATAACAAAACGTGAATAATAAAATAATTTCTATACGGAAATACGCTTACCTTACGATGACTGTTTGTAGGAAATAGTCATTCTCTTCTCCTTAAGAGCAGAGAATTTGTCAACGACTATGAAGTCTAAGATGAAGTCTACCATGCTTATTACCGACGTCTGTTGATATTTGACTTTATCCTAAAACAAGAAGGCAATTAAGCCTTTATTTTATTTGGCTACCGTAATATGTCGTGAGGTTCAGTTATAAATTCGTCGCACCTGAGAAAATGAGTGTTTCAGTTAAATGGTATCTCTGACTTAAGGACTGAATTATTAGCAAAAACTGCGCGTAAGACTCTCTTTTTCACTCTTATATTGATTTAATTTCTCTTATTCTTAAAATACACTGATTTTCTGCTCAAGCCAAAGTTATTGAGTACTTCGGTTTGTGTGTTTTCGGCTGAAAAATATACTTACTGAAAAGTAATTTAAACCACGTGGTCTAATAAAAGCATCCTACTTCAAAGCAATAAAGCTATATGCAAGTTCTGATAAACGGTGGATCCAAGAAGTTGTTATTAAACACGAAAATAATTTAACTGCAGCTTCTACTAGTACAGTTATAGCGACCACGTTGGACTTTAATTCTTTAGGATAGTAAAGTGTGGGAAATTGCGTAAAGAAGATTAAATAACTCTCTTTCGATTATTATTATTCCAATTAGAACAACAATCTTACGTTCATTAAGACAGAAGTGATTTCATCTGTAAGCTCGATCAGGACAAAAGTTGTGTAACATGAAAAATGAAACAAACCAGTAGCACTGCCTCCTTACCGTGTTGTTACTCTTAGACGAACATGGAACTGTACATAAATCACATCATTGTAGGCGACATTCTTTTTCATGACATAGACATCAAATTACTGAGAAACGGAACTCTTTCTTAAAATATTAGTGGTTCACAAAGAGGCGCCACTTTACCTTACGATAAATGTAAGTAAAATCCATTTCCTCTCTTTAAGGAACGGATAATTTTTCGCTGCCTATGAAGTCTATGATGCTGCGTATCACGTCCTTCTCGATGGAGACCGCTGCTAGCACTAGCAGCACCATTAGCCACTCTTCACTATAGTAATTCGCAGAAAAGTTTTTCTTCGCTTCAGGATAGAGAAAGATCACTCCACCTCAGACGTTGTATCGGTATAGTAACAATCACTTTCAGGAGTTTCATTTGTTAGTAAAATGTCTCTGCAAGTTATTTCAGGACAGCGTGCGAAAACTTCAATGCAAGACTTTGAAATGTCTACGGTGAAAGCTATGAAAACAGTATTGCCTGAAACATCACTTCCCGGTACCAATTTTCATTTAAACCAATGACTGCAGAAGAAAATACAGAAACTGGGACTAACGGAGGAATACAGGGATAAAGATGAAGTCCGATTGTTTTCCAGCAAGTGTGTTGCAGTTGCATATCTCCTACCAAACGTTGTTGAAGCGTGGATGATAATAATGAAGGAAATGCCCATTGGAGAAAAGATCATGAAATTCGCAGACCGTATGGTCAGTCAATGGATGGAACCAACAGCACAGAACCATGAATGCTGTTGAAGGCATGCACTATCATACTGATACAATCATCGTCTCCGAACTGCTCCTCTAATGCATGCAGCACACAAACCTGTAAAACGGTTTCATATCCTTCCTCATTTAGTCTCTGTAAGTCCATCTTTATACAGACAGTAGCGGGATCTCGGCTGTTCAATATAGACTGTCGAATCAAAACACTTATCAGCCTTTCCAACAGTTATTTCATTTGAGCAACCAGTTTCGGCGCCACCTTCGGGCCAGGGCTGAAAGGTTTTTTGATTCGACATTGTCCCTCATTTAGCGTTTTTTTAAGCGAAATGAGCGGATACACTCCGACCACGAAAAAAAAACTCCCTTAGCCTAACACCACCTCCTCCCTGCTTCACTGTTGGCACTCTAAATGTTGCCATGCAACTTCCTCCATGCATTCGTTAAACCCAAAGGCCACATGGTCTAGCGTCATTCGACATTCCAAATCTCTCGTTTTCCTCATCCACTGTCCAATGGCATTGCTCTGTATACCACTCAACGGTCGCTTAACATTGACTACGGACATGTGTGGCTTATGAGGAAATTATCGACCACTGTACTTGTTATCTTTTACTCCCTATGCTACCCCCCCCGCCTCCATGAGCGATGGGCATTAAGGCTAGACGGGGGGGGGGGGGGAGGGCTTGGGGCTGGTGCGTGCCTCAGCGATACAGGTAGCCGCACAGTAGGTGCAACTACAACGGAGGAGTATCTGTTGAGAGGCCAGATAAACGAATGGTTACTGAAGAGGGGCAGCAGCCTTTTCAGCAGTTGCAGGGGCAACAGTCAGGATATGTCACTTATCTGGCGTTTTAGCATCAACCAAAACGGCCTTGCTGTGCTAGTAGTGCAAACGGCTGAAAGCAAGGGAAACTACAGCCTTAATACACACATCAAAAAAAGTTTTGCATCGCCATGGTTCCCAGAAATCCTGAAGATAGATGTTGACTGTGGATATTGTTTCACAGACACAGTCCCTTTGACTGTTCAGACGTGTCACTAAAGCCGCCCAAGATGTAAACAACCCTGTGTGAGCAGCGCCTATTAGATGGAGGGGGTCCGACAGCCGATCAGTTCCAGTCATTCCACCAGGAAGGAGGTACATGGCTCGTGTTGTCTGTAGTTGAACCATGCCCAGATGGTCAATACCGCTGTTCGATCACGTCCGCAATTTTACTTAGTGCCACGAGGGGCACTCAACAAGGGAAGTGTCGAGGCGTCTCGGAGTGAACCAAAGCGATGTTGTTCGGTCATGGAGAAGATACAGAGAGACGGGAACTGTCGATCACATGCCTTCAATCAGTCAGTCGTCGGAGACGTGTTTGGAGGCAACCCGGTCAGGCTGAACGCCTTAGATACACTGTCCAGCGAGTGCAGCAAGGTGGAGGTTCGCTGCTGTTTTGGGGTGGCATTATGTGGGGCCGACGTACGTAGCTGGTCGTCATGGAAGACGCCGTAACGGCTGTACGATACGTGAATGCCATCCTCTGACCGATAGTGCAACCATACCGGCAGCATATTGGCGAGGTATTCGTTTTCATGGACAACGATTCGCGCTCCCATCGTGCACATCTTGTGAATGACTTCCTTCAGGATAACGACATCGCTCGACTAGAGTGGCCGGCATGTTCCCTAAACATGAACCCTATCGAACATGCCTGGGATAGATTGAAAAGGGCTGTTTATGGACGATGTGACCCTCCAGCCACTCTGAGGGATCTACGGCGAATCGCCGTAGAGGAGTGGCATAATATGGATCGACAGTGCCTTGATGAACTTGTTGATAGTAAGCCACGACGAATATAGGCATGCATCAAAGGAAGAGGACGTGCTATTGCGTAGGTATCGTTGTTTACAGCCATCTGGACCACCACCTCTGAAGGTCTCGCTGTACAGTGGTGCAACATGCAATGTGTGGTTTTCATGAGCAATAAAAATGGCGGAAATGATGTTTATGTTGATCTCTTTTCAAATTTTCTGTACCGGTTCTGGAACTCTCGGAACTGAAGTGATGCAAAGCTTTTTTTGATGTGTGTATTTCCCGAGGAGATGCAGCTCGTCTACAAGATTAAATGATGATAATACTATCCTCTTGGGTAAAATATTCCGGAGGTAAAATAGTCCCCCATTCGGGCAGGGACTATTTAGGAGTATGTCGCTACCAGGAGAAACAGAACTGGTGTTCTACGAATCGGAGAGTGGAATGTCAGATGCCCTACTCGGGCATTTAGAAAAGGAAATGGATAGCTTTAAGTTATATATAGTGGACGTTAGTGAAGTTCGGATGCAGGAGGAACAGGACTTCTGGTCAAGTGAACAGAGGGCTATAAATACAAAATCAAATAGGGTAACGTAAGAATGGGGTTAATAATGAATAAGAAAATAGCAATGCGGAAACCTACTGTGAACAGGATAGTGAACGCATTATCCTGACCAAGATAGACACAAAGTCCACGCCTAAAACAGTAGTACAAGTTTATATGCAACTAGGTCCGCGAATGGTGAAGAGATTGAAAAAATGTATGCTGAGACAAAAGAAATTATTCTGGTGGTTAAGAGAGACGAAAATTTAATAGTCTTCAGGGACTCTAATGGAATAGTAGGAAAAAGAAGAGAAGGAAAAGTATTTAAGTGAATATGGGCCGGGGGAAAAGAATGAAAGAGGGAGCCGCCTGGTAGAATTCAGCACAGATAATAATTAATCATAGCTAACACATGATTTAAGAATCATGAAAGGAGGTTGCATACTTGGAAGAGACCTGAAGACACCGGAAGGTTTCAGATTGATTACATAATGGTAAGACAGAGATTTCGGAACCAGGTTTTAAATTGTAAGAGATTTCCAGGAGCAGTTGTGGACTCTGACCACTATTGGTTCTGAACTGTGGATTAAAACTGAAGAAACAGTAAAAAGGTAAGAATTTAATAAGATGGGACCTGGATAAACTGAAAGAACCAGATGTTGTAGAGAGTTTCAGAGGGAGCATTAGCGTGCGCTTGACAAGAATATGGAAAAGGAATACAGTAGAAGATAAACGAGTAGCTTTGAAAGATGAAATAGTCAAGGCAGCAGAGGATCAAGTAGGTAAAAAGACAAGGAGTGGTAGATATCCTTGGGTAACACAAGAGATATTGAATTTAATTTATGAAAGGAGAAAACGTAAAAATGTGGTAAATGAAGCAGGTGAAAGGGAATACAAACTTCTAAAAAACGAGATCGACAGGAAAAATTGCTTTGCAGGAATGGCTAGAGGACAAACGTAAGGATTTAGAAGCATATATCACTAGGGGTAAGATAGATGCCACCTGCAAGAAAATTAAAGAGACCTTTGGAGAAAAGAGAACCACCTGTATGAATATCAGGAGCTCAGAGGGGAAACCAGTCCTAAACAAAGAAGAGAAAGCACAAAGGTGGAAGGAGTATGCAGAGGGCCTACACAGGGGCGATGTACTTGAGGTCAAAATTATGGAAATGAAAGAGGACGTAGGTGAGATGGGAGATATGATACTGCATGAAGAATTTGACTGAGTAGTGGAAGGCCTAAGTGAAAAAAAGGCCCTGGAAGTAGACAACATTTCGTTATAACTACTGATAGCCTTGGGAGAACCAACCACGAAAAAACTCTTCCATCTGTTGAGCAAGATCTATGAGTTTGAAGAAATACACTCGGCTGCAAGAACAATACAATAATTCAAATTACAAGGGAAGCATGTGCTGGTAGGTGTGAAAATTACCGGACTATCAGTTTAATAAGTCACGGTTGCAAAATACTGACATGAATTCTTTCCATGCGAATGGAGAAACTGGTAGAAGCCGACTTCGTAGAAGATCAGTTTGGATTCCGTAGAAATGTTGGAACACGTGATTTAATACTGGCGCTACGACTTCTCTTAGAAGACAGGTTAAGAAAAGGCAAACCTACGTTTATAGCATATGTAGACTTAGAGAAGGCTTTTGACAATGTTGACTGGAATACCCTCCTTCAAATTCTGAAGGTGGCAGGGGTAAAATACAGGGAGCGAAAGGCTATTTACAATTTGTACAGAAACCAGATGGCAGCTATAAGAGTCGAGGGACATGAAAGGGAAGCAGTGGTTGGGAATGGAGTGAGACAGGGTTGTAGCCTCTCTCCGATGTTATTCAATCCGTATATTGAGCAAGCAGTAAAGGAAACGAAAGAAAAATTCGGAGTAGGTATTAAAATCCATGGAGAAGAAATAAAAACTTTGAAGCTCGCCGATGACATTGTAATTATGTCAGAGACAGCAAAGGACTTGGAAGAGCAGTTGAACGGAATGGACAGTGTCTCGAAAAGAGGGTATAAGATGAACATCAACAAAAGCAAATCGAGGATAATGGAATGTAGTGGAATTAAATCAGGTGATGCTGAGGGAATTGGATTAGGAAATGAGACAAAGCAGTAGATGAGTTTTGATATTTGGGTAGCAAAAGACCTTGATGATCGAAGTAGAGAGGTTATAAAATATAGTGTGGCAATGGCAAGGAAAGCTTTTTTGAAGAGGAGAAATTTGTTAATATCGACTATAGTACTTTGCTGTCTCTGACAGCATTGCAATGTCATTGACAAACTTCAAAGTCTTTATTTCTCCTCCCTGAACTTTAATTCCTTCTTCAAATTTTTCTTAGGTGTCCTTTATTGCTGCTCAATGCACAGGTTGAATAACATCGGGGATAGGCTACAACCCTGTTTCAGTCCCTTCTCAATCACTGCTTCCTTTTCATAGCCCTCCAGTCTTGCAGCTGCCGTCTGGTTCCTGTACGAGTTGTAAATAGCGTTCCACTCCCTGTATTTTATCCCTGACATCTTCAGAATTTCAAAAAAAGAATTCCAGTCAACATGTATAGTCAACAATAAACAAACAAAATGTAACTTGTGAACTGATGGATACCACCTAAACCCACATTAGTATAAATTATTAAAAATTTTAATTATCCTTACCGCAGTATAGTGTAATAACGATTGGAGATAACAGGTTTCGGCTGACTAGCAACCATACGCAGATTTATTGCTTATTCTATAATTGGTACATTTACACCTTCATCCACACAGATAGTCTGCAGGCCACCGTACGGTGCGTGGCGGAGGGCACCCTGTACAACTGGTAGTCATTTCCTTTCCTGTTCCACTCACAAATACAGCGAGTGAAAAACGACTATCTATATTCCTCCGCATGAGCCCTAATTTCTCGCATCTTATCTTTGTGGTGCTTATGCGCATTGTAGTTTGGCGGTAGGAGAATCGTTCGGCAGTCAGCTTCAAATGCAGGTTCTCTAAATGTTCTGAGTAGTGTTTCTCGAAAAGAACGTCGCTGTCCCTCCAGGGACTCCCATTTGAAATTCCGAAACATCTCCGTAACACTTACGTGTTGTACAAACCTACCGGTAACAAATCTAGCAGCCCGCATCTGAATTTCTTCAAGGTCTTCCTTCAATCCTACTTGGTACGGATCCCAAACACTTGAGCAGTAAGCAAGAATATGTCGCACCAGCGTCCTACATGCGGTCTGCTTTACAGGTGAACCACTATTTCCGAAAATTCTCCCAATAAGCCGAAGACGACCATTCGCCTTCGACACCACAGTTCTTACATGCTCGTTCCATTTCAATAGCAGAATTATGCCCAGATATTTAAACGACTTGACACTAATAATACTGTATCCGAATGTTATCGGTTTGTTCTTCCTACTCACCCGCATTAACTTACATTTTTCCACATTCTGAGCTAGCTGACAATCATAACATCATCTAGAAATTTTGCCTAAAAATCAATAGCAGACACGTCTTTGCGTGTGCTTGCCCACGACCACCATGGTTTGCCAGTTACAGCCGCAAGGTGGTCCACAAGAAGACAATTTTATAATTTTGTAATGAATGGTAAAAGAGAAGTACCGTTATTGTGACGCATAAAAAGATTACGGTGTCAATTACTGAAACGAGCATAAATTGGTAATCTTAATTTGTGCTGGGATTAGCAAAGTTTTTTCACCTTTTCATCCCGGAGAAGAACTTCCAACCTGCATCCTCAGTCCTTTGCTGGATGTATTCCAATCTTTGTCTTCCTAAACGGTTTTTACCCCCTGCAGCTCCCTCTAGTATCATGGAGGTTAATCCCTGATGTCTTAACTGATGTCCTACCATTCTGTCCCTTCCTCTTGCCAGTGTCGTCCATATATTCCTTTCCTCGCCGATTCTACGGAGAACATCCTCAGCCCTTACCATATCAGTCCAACTAATTCTCTACATCCTTCCGTAGGGGCACATATAGGGGAAGGCGGGGAAAGATGGGGAAGCTAACCTTAAACCCTTACAAAAGGGTCAAAAATAAACAAATTCAAGTAGGTTTGATTATCATTTGTTTACTTAACCACTGAGTTACAATAGCATGCAAAGAAACCTGCAAACTTGTTACAGTTAGCTAGAAATGTCTCGATTTGAAACATAAACTACCAATTCCCCGTCTTGCCCCATATGCGAGGTAAGATGGGGAACTAGCATGAATTCATCTCTAAACCTTAAATAAGGACTGTAATAACGAAATCATGTGAAGATAAGGTTTCGAATCATGGTTCTGCGAATTGTAGAATGAGGTATTACGTTTTATTTAGGCCTCTTACTTTCACATAGTACACAAGTGTGGACAGACTCGTCATCATCACTTTCTATCCCTGCACAAGTGTCGTGGGCCCAACGTCCGCACCTAATACACCGTATCCAGCCTCCTTCAGAGAAGTCGTGGCAGTATAAACATTCTTCACTCTCTTCCTCGTTGTCATTCGACCTCAGTTTATTATCCTTTGAGCATGAAGAGGTGGTTAAGACGTCAGTAACGTTCGTCACTTATTCGTTGTCATTATGTCCTTTTGGTGGTATCCTAGGTTTATTAAACGTCTTTGAGAAGAGTTTTCGTTTACATGCAGCACGTTTGGGGACTCCTTTTCGTTTAATTTCTTCAGATAGTTCACTCTTATAAGGAGATTCGGTTAAAACAACGGGTTTTCCACGACTGTTAGATTGTTTCCTTTAGGTTTTTTTATCCACCTTTTGAATAGCTATCACCATTTCAGGGCTGGTAACCTGAAAGTTAGACGAAACAGAGGCTTGATCGTCAGTTGGTAATTGTTCAGGTGTTTTACGTCTTGACGAAATCTCTGGTATTTGGTCTTCCGTTTCTGTAACTTCAGATGTGTGAGGTTGATGAATGTCTATAGTTGAACAGAGAAGGTAATCACTTTCTTCCTGTTTACTGGCCTTTGCCGAATAAACTTGCGATCTGATGCAGCGTAACAACTTTTCCAGGATGGGTGCGAAGCCACGATCTTACTTCATCTTCGTAAAATTTACTGAGAGGTTTCAAAATGCCACGTCCAATGGCTGAAGACGGTGTGAGCAGTGGCAAACACAGCAAGACAACCCCATTTTCGAGGGACCACATCTATCACTTCTAAATTCTTGGTGTGCGTTTTGTGGCCGTCCAATATAAGAAGTATTGGTCTTCCCTTTGACGCTCCAGTAAATGCAATAAACTTCTTGAACCAAGTCAAAAATAGTTCTTTCGTCATCCAACCAGTTTCTTGGACTTCTGCCCAGGCACCAGGGGCAGGCCAGTCTCAAACGCTTGTTGCCTTCGTTTTCGAGGATAAATTAACATAGGTGGTACGTAGCACCCCGACGCTGAAACACAGATTCCTGCAGTCACAGTCTGGACTCTTTCTGCTGAAGTAACTGCTCCCACCTGTCTGCGCCCTTTCAAAGCAACCACCTTTGTGCGACCTTTTGGAATGACTGCTAAGCCAGTCTCATCGCAATTGAAAATTCTGTCTCCTGTAAACTTGAATGTGTCTAATTGACTTTCTAACAGATCGATAAACCGATCTACAGCAACTCGATTAAAGCCCATTGCTCGGGCGATTGATGTGGCCTCTGGTTTTCGTATTGTTAAGGTAGCATTTCGTGCAAGAAACCCATTTAACCAGTCTCTTCCAGCAGATTTGGCTGCAGTATTAAATGGATGTTTGATGTTGTTTCGTTCAGCTAGCTGAAAAGCAAGTCCACAAAGTTCATTAAGTGGTAGGCCAAAATACTATCCTTCCATCTGTGTTAAGTAGCCTTTAAGTTCTGCCTCTTGTTCTCGGGTAAACACACTGGTTATTGGTCCTAACCTTTTCACAACTGTATAGCCAGGATTAGCACGTTTCTTTGCCACATGTCGTTCAATCGTTGTCTGTGACACGTTGAACTGTCGAGCAGCCCTGAAAGAACCCATATGACCTTATATCAGCATTTACAGCGCCTTCCATTGACTCCAATGACCAATCTTGCCTAGACGTTTGTCGCCGATACTTGCGAATCATCTGAAATAAAACACGTGGAACGTACTATTGAGTCACATCATTTCTGGTAATTATATTATTTAGTAAATACTATATTTCCAATAGTCAGTCGTTAAAGCATAGCAAGAATACGGACTTTGCACGTTTTGTGTATTTTTATTCAGCATATAACCTAAGGCATACTTTATAATTAATTAGGAAACGTTGTAATAACGAATACCATTCTATTTACAATTGTATTCAACGTGTAATGTACGTGTTCAAAACCCGCAGCGAGGTAAACACATGAGACGATAAGAACGTAATGGTTGGGCAAATAGTAGGGGTAAGACGGGGAAGCTCCCCATCTTGCCCCACCCCGTCTTGCCCCCTAACATGCTGTCAGGTTGTGTTACGCCTACGTGAACACTATTTAGTGAACATTGACTACTGACACAGCAGTTTACTGTTAATAAGACGTACTATTCAGTGTTATATATACAGTCTGGACAAATGTTCACGAAACACTTGTTTTAGGACCTCGAAAGGTGTAAAACATTGCAAATCAGTATAACAATTGTACGTACCTTGCAAAGCTCACAGAAACCACCGCGAAACTAAGGTTCAGCAATGTCAACACACTGGGACCTGTGTATTGACGATTTTGACGTAGCTATCCACAGATGGCAGCGAAAAAATGGCTCTGAGCACTATGGGACTCAACATCTTAGGTCATAAGTCCTCTAGAACTTAGAACTACTTAAACCTAACTAACCTAAGGACATCACACACACCCATGCCCGAGGCAGGATTCGAACCTGCGACCGTAGCAGTCCCGCGGTTCCGGACTGCAGCGCCAGAACCGCTAGAATCCATATCTCACTGTCGTACAATGCTGTGCTCCAAACTTACAATCTCAGAAATGTTTTCCTCAAATTAAGAACTATGTTTGATTCTGGAAAACTACTGTTGGCAAGGAATACCCTTCTTGCCAATGCTAGTCTGCTGTTTACCTCCTCCTTGCACCTTTCGTCTTGGATTATTTTGCTGTCTAGGCAGGAGAATTCCTTAACATCATCTACTTCGTGATCCCCTATTCTGATGTTGAGTTTCTCGTTGTTCTCATTTCTATTACTTCTCATTATTTTCGTCTTTCTTCGATCTGCTCTCAGTCCATATTCTGTACTCATTATGCTGTTCATTGCATTAAACAAAACCTGTAATATTCTCCTTCACTGTTACTGAGGACCACTATGTCATCAGCTTCTCAGTGTTTGACAAGTTCAATGTATAGCTTATTTATCCAAGTGCTACATCTCTTACTTTTACAGGTTCGCGATGTACGTGAACTAAATGCTATTAAATGTTACTGGTACAAAAAGATTAAATTTCGTATTAGGTCCTCGTTCTTTAATAAATGTAGATACAGAGTCCACCTTCGACGGCGAGTCATTACACATAATGGTTTGTCAATAAAGTTATTACTAGATGTTATAACTTCTGATTGGGAAATCATAAATGTCCTACAAACCTGAACATAATGTGGTGGAGAACTCTCTAAACTTGTAACACTAGGACGTAGAGCAGAAGCAATACAAAAAATAGCAACAGTTAACCACGCCTGTCTGAGATGGACCTCAGCACGTGTCAAACCAAAGACAAAATGTCCACCACGAAACACTGTTTGTCTATGCAACACATCAATAAGTTTTTCAGCATCAAAATTCATTGTAAATAGAAGGACGCCATCTGTGGACACGATGTACACGACGGCGGGGCATGGAGACGACTGACTGCCGTCTTACCAGATTCATCACAACAATGTGTGAACTGGATGTTCAGGCGAGGTCGCAGCAAATTTTGATCCCACTCTTGAAGCTTTCTTTCATTTCCATCATTGCTTCTTCGATGTATAGATTGAGCAGTATGGGCGAAAGACTACACCCCTGCCTTACACCATTGTTAATCCGAGCCCTTCGTTCTTGGCCTTCCTCTCTTACTGTTCCCTCTCGGCTCCTGTACATGTTGTATATTACCCGTCTCTCCCTATAGCTTACCCCTACTTTTCTTAAAATTCCGATCATTTTGCACCATTTTACTCTGTCGAACGTTTTTCCAGGTCGACATGTCCAATGAGAGAGTCTTGATTTTCCTTCAGTGTTGCTTCCATTATCAACCGTAACGTCAGAACTGCTATCAGAACTGCCGCTCTGGTGCTTTTACCTTCCCTAAAGCTGAGCTCACTGTCATCTAACAGATCCCCAATTTTCTTTTCCATTCTTATGTATATTTTTCTTGACAGTAACTTGGATGCGTGAGCTGTTAAGCTGATTTTGCGATTATTCTCGCTCTTGTCAGCTTTTGCAATCTTCGGAACTGTGTGGATGATGCTTTTCCGAAAGTCATATGGTATACCACCAGGCTCATACATTCTACACACCAACTGGAATAGTCCTCTTGTTGCTAACTACCTCAACGATTTTAGAAATTCCGATGGAATGTTACCTATCGCTTTGCCTCATTTGATCTTAAGTCTGCCAAAGCTCTTTAAAATTCTGATTCTAATACTGGATCCCCTATCTCTTCACTGTCCACTTCTGCTTTATCACGACATCAGACAAGTCCTTCCACTCATAGAGGCCTTCAATATATTTTTTCCACCTATCCGCTCTCTCTTGTGCATTTAACAGTGGAATTCCCATTGCACTCCTACTGTTATCGCCTTGCTTTTAATTTTGCCGAAGGTTGTTTTCACTTTTCTATGTGCTGGGTCAGTCCTAGCGACAATCATTTTTTTCACATTTTTCATGCAACAATTTCACCTTAGCTATCCTGCACTTACCATTAATTTCGGTCCTAAGTTATTTGTGTTTCTATATTTCTGAATATTTTTGTACTTCCTTCTTTCGATGATCAGCTAAGGTATTCCTCCTGTTACCCATGGTTTCTTCGTACTTATCTCCCTTGTACCAATGTTTTTCTTTCCAACTGTGATTGTTCTTTTTAGAGACGTCAATTCTTCGTCAACTGAACCACCTTCTGAGCTATTCGTTATCGCAGTATCTATAGCCTCAGATATCTTGAAGCGTATCTCTTCATTCCTTATTACTTCCATATCCGACTTGTTTGTACATTGTTCTTGAAGGTCTCTTAAACTTCAGCCTTCTCTTCATCGTTACTAAATTTTGAGCTGAGTCTATGTCTGCTCCTGGATACGCCTTACAGTCCAGTTGCGAGAGGGCGGATCGCGGTCTCTCGTTATCCTTCAATCAATCTGTCCACCTACGTGGACAGGTTTCGGGTTGTCAGCCCCTTCACTCTGCGATGGTAGATGCTGGTTTAGACGACAAAAGCAGCGTTGCAAAAAATTCCGCTAAATACGTACCAGTCAAAGGCCACATAGCTCCAATCCATGGGTAGTAGCTGAAAGTTAGTTAAACTATCGAGCATTCGGGATACTTGCATGAGTCGTTTGAAGCAAATGTCAAAAATTTCTGTTTAGTTGGTTTACTGCCTATATAACAAGGAAAATGACTATCAAGTCCGTATCTGATATCCCGACCTCAGTTATGCGATGTTGCTGACTGTCTCATTAGCAAGTTCACACCCAAAAGCAGTCAGAAGATATTTAGTCCGACCCGATAATTTGAACGTCCTAAACACTCACTGACCCACAACGACTTGCAAATTAACAAATTCAATCGTTCAGTAGGTTTCTTGTAATGAAGAGCTCGCCATAGTGTCTCGTAATTTGTACAAAACACGCCACGTGAAGTTTATGTACGACCTGAAACGTTCACATGCGTAATCTCGTAAAATAAATCACTCACAAAGTTCAAACTTTCACAAAATACTCAACACTGTAGTCACTTTTCATCAGCTACACGAGAAGCGATCAATCGCGCGGATTTCTTCATTTTGGTACAAATTTGATCAGTGCGAATTATCATCAGAAAACTGCCCCCAAGCGACTATATCTACTCATAGATGTGAGGTACAAAGTCCGGCTCAGACGCGCGGGAAAGCTGGCTAGTACGTTAAGCCGTCAATCAGATCATCTCTGGCACATCTTCACTCGTGGTATTTCTAATGTCAGCCAATCAGATTACCACAAGTAAAATAGAAATTCCGAAACTAAATAAAATTTGATGAAAACAAAATAAGATTACTTTCCAAAAAATAAATTACTAATAAATTTTATACTCAACGCACCTTCTTACTGCCTTTTACAAAATCAAGCTCACTCAGACGTAAGTCACAAATTCTCCTATTGCACAACAACTTTCTCACGCATTCATTTACATGTTTTTAATACAATATCTCATTCTCATATGTGAATACAAAATAAGCAGTCTTGCATATGCCGATGACTTAGTTGTGATGGCAGATTCGATTGAAAGTTTGCAAAGTAATATTTCAGAGCTAGATCGGAAATGTAAGGCCTATGGTATGAAGATTAGCATCTCCATAACGAAAGTAATGTCAGTGGGAAAGAGATATAAACGGATTGAGTGCCAAATAGGAGAAACAAAGTTAGAACAGCTGGATGGTTTCAAGTACTTAGGATGCATATTCTCACAGGATGGCAACATAGTGAAAGAACTGGAAGCGAGGTGTAGCAAAGCTAATGCAGTGAGCGCTCAGCTACGATCTACTCTCTTCTGCAAGAAGGAAGTCAGTACCAAGACTAAGTTATCTGTGCACAGTTCAATCTTCCGACCAACTTTGTTGTATGGGAGCGAAAGCTGGGTGGATTCAGGTTACCTTATCAACAAGGTTGAGGTTACGGATATGAAAGTAGCTAGGATGATTGCAGGTACTAGTAGATGGGAACAATGGCAGGAGGGTGTCCACAATGAGGAAACCAAAGAAAAACTGGGAATGAACTCTATAGATGTAGCAGTCAGGGCGAACAGGCTTAGATGGTGGGGTTATGTTACACGCATGGGAGAAGCAAGGTTACCCAAGAGATTCATGGGTTCAGCAGTAGAGGGTAGGAGGAGTCGGGCAGACCAAGGAGAAGGTACCTGGATTCGGTTAAGAATGATTTTGAAGTAATAGGCTTAACATCAGAAGAGGCACCAATGTTAGCACTGAATAGGGGATCATGGAGGAACTGTATAAGGGGGGCTATGCTCCAGACTAAACGCTGAAAAGCATAATCAGTCTTAAATGATGATGATGATGATGATGATGATCTCATTCTCACTTTACATATGTCCTCCATTCACTCTTTAGTCTCTCAAAAACACTCACACAACCAAAATACAATGAAACAATAGTTTTCCAAAGTACTTTTAATTACGACAAAATTCTATTGTAATGAAACTAAAGAAAATTACAGAGAATTAGGGTATATGAAACTATCCTCTTGGCTGTAGTTTCAATTGATACTGTAGATGAATACATTACAGCCTCTAACTCGATTTCACAATACCAGCACTGTTATTATGTGTTTTGGGTAAAAATTTATATCTCCGAATGTAACGTAGTTACTGATTTAAAATTGTTACAGTATAGCTGTGTTATCCATAGAATTTGGTATACTGAGTATGAAAAGATCGATTAATATGTAATAGTCCTCCAGATTCATAGAAAGTATGTGTAACGTATTTCTCACAGCGTTAATCAAGTACAACATATCGGTCGCTCCGCACAGTAGCCAGCGTCACCTGCGCCAGCGTGAGAACCAAAGTCTGCCCTCCTCCCAGCTATGCTTTCAGTGCCAGCTGACGGCTCGTAATAATTTGCTACTTACACATTGTCTGATTTCGGAATCTTTGCCTGACGATGATGTAATCTAACTGAAATCTTTCCGTATCTCCCGGCGTTTTCCAAGTATATCTCCTCCTCTTGCGATTTTTGAAATGAATATTCGCTGTTGCTAGCTGAAATTTATTGCAGAACTTAGTATTTCTCCTCTGTCATTCGTACTATGTAGCCCATGTTCTCTCGTCATCCTTTCTTCTACTCCTTCCCCTACAACCGCATTCCAATTCCCCATGACTGTTAGATTTTCATCTCCCTTTAAATTTTGAATTACCCGGTCAGTATTCTTATATACTTTCTCTATCTATTCATCTTCAGCTTGCTACGTCGGTATGTGTACCTGAACTACTGTCATCGGTGTTGGTTTCGGAAATCTAAAAATGTTCAAATGTGTGTGAAATCTTATGGGACTTAACTGCTAAGGTCATCAGTCCCTAAGCGTACACACTACTTAACCTAAATTATCCTAAGGACAAACGCACAAATTCATGCCCGAGGGAGGACAAGAACCTCAGCCGGGACCAGCCGCACAGTCCATGACTGCAGCGCCCCAGACCGCTCGGCTAATCCCGCGTAGCTCGGAAATCTAGATACATGCAATCTTCCTATTGCACTTCATTCATGGTTCACAGTACATAATGAGAAAAGAGAGCAAGCTGAGTCTAGCAAGAACGATGCTTTCTAAAACTGTGTTGATTCGTGGACGGAAGCTTTCCTGTCTCTAAGAAATTTGTAATTTTCGGACACAGAATACGTTCTATAATCGGTTTGTAATTTTTTTCCACTCGCTTGGGGCTTTGCGCTGGGTGAGAGATTCGCGATAAGTGCAAGCTAAATACGCAGTAAAGCCTTAGAACATCTTTTGTAAAACGGAATTTGGGTTCCATCTAGACCTGGTCACTTATTTGTTTTCAGCTATTTCAGTTGTTTCTCTACGCCGGGAATGCTTATTACTATATCGTCCTTATGGGTCTCTGTGCGATGGTCAAACGACGGTAGACATATACGACTCTACTGTGTGAACGATTTCTTAAACGGCAAATTTAAAACCTCGGCACTCTTAGCAGGTAAGAGTTTGTTTCCACGTACAGGGGTAACATCTTTTACTTTCGTTACGACCGATTGTAATCATAACAGTTACGAAATATTTGTTGCCTAAAGTTATCTATGTAGCCCAAATCAACGTACAGACAAAATTTGCACATTAGAACATTTTTGTGGAACCACTATGTCTCTTGATGGCAGAACTTAGAAGCATTGTCCTCTAGTGGAGCTATAAGGTTTTTGAACTCCAGAGCCAAACAAGCCTACCCGACCACGAAATTCGACCAGAAACCTGTCAGTACTTGCAGCTTTAACAGAACAGAACCGCGTGTTAGAACATTTTTGTAGCTGAGGGGTAAATATTTTTCATTCTAAGGGTACATATTAAAGGATGTGTTATGCGACTATTTTATTCAAACTCTTCTGTGACTGATATAAACTCGAATGAAAAAGTCAAAACAAATCTGAATAAAATAATCTTTACAGATAAACGAAATATGAATCAGTACCAGTTATTGCCAGTATTGAACTAACGACTCTATAAAAGCAAGTTGCACTTGGCTGTAGGCGACGCCATGCGCCGTGGGTCATAAAACCGGTACGTGCAAGGCTCAGCGCCAAGAGGTCGGACTGAGTAGTGATTTGAAAGGAGCCGTACACTCCAGAGTCACAACACAGGCTATAATCCACAAGATGTGAAGGGACGATGGAGACTGTTTTAAGTGAGCTGTGTCCTGGAAGACTAGCTATTGTGGAAAGAACTGCAGGAAATCAGAATTCGTCGAAATACACGAGCCGCTAAGTTAACATCTCAGAAATTGGAATGGGAACAGAAATGTTTAGGGCTTCTGTGAAAACCGTGAGATTCTGACACCGTGCTCAGGTCCAGCGAGGCCGAATAGTTAATGAAATGTGAGAACAGCTACCACTGGTTAATCTAAATAATTTATAAATACTTACAGAGATCCATCCTTACTGGCTATCACATGAATGTAGACGGGGAGAGGGAGAGGGGAGCCGGCCGCTGTGGCCGAGCGGTTCTAGGCTCTTCAGTCCGGAACCGCGCTGCTGCTACGGTCGCAGGGTGGAATCCTGTCTCGGGCAGTCTAGGGGACTGATGACCTCAGATGTTAAGTCCCATAGTGCTCAGAGCCATTTGAACCATTTGAGAGGGAGAGGGGAGGCCACTGTTTTGTAGCACCGGATATAACGAATTTTTGAGAGTAAGGTAGGGAGACCAGCGTCTCTGAAGATAACTTCTTACTGGTCGACATTCGCAGTATTCATCATTCAGTCAATCAAAATTATGTGACGCTAGAAAAACGCAGAGAATCGAGTCTTCCTTGATGGGAGTGCACTGCGAAAAGCTATTACTTATTTGGCTCTGAGATCACCTCAAGTAAAGAAGTTTCAAACAAAATTTGCGAACAGTCGAGGTTTTATTGAGTTTGACTGAGAATCGAAACTATAAATAATTTATCTGAAGTGTGATTCGAATTCTTCAGCGGTAGTTAACACACCTCAAATTATGTATTGATGATTTCAGACCATTAGCACGATGAAGTATTTAACAAAATAATTCAGCAATAACAGTAGGTGACCGAATTATTTTGGTCACCAAAAACATTCTCCGGTCTGTCCTTGGTGAATGGTATGTATCAGTGGGTGCAGTGGGTGACCTAACAGAGAAACCAAAAAATATTTAACTTACGAGCTATCCAGTTACTTCTAAACTTGCTAGTTTGTGGATTTTCAGCTGTTGACGTAGTTGGATTTAACTATCTTTAAGGGACTTTGATTTGAATTTGGCATCACCTAAACATAGAGACGAGAGAGTTTTGTAAGCTCATAAAGGATCCCTCGTGTGGTCTGAGGACGTATAGAAAAGAGGACTAGGAAAGAAACTATACGGTTGACTGTCAAAAGCAAGGAGCGATACAGTGCTATGTGGGGAGACTCCGTTTCCAATATTCTCATTTTGTTGTTTTGTTTTATGGTGTTTATCCAAAAGTAAATAGAATTATTGAGATACACATTTTTTACTTCATGCTTCGTTCCCATAATTACACTAGCTTCAAAATATTGGCCAGCGGATCTAATGAGCTTGTCACAACGATTCACCCGTTGATAGAAAAAGTTTTTGTTTCAATTCGTCTATGTTCCGAAAATGTTGCTTTTTCCATTAGATGGTACAGGGTGTGTATGTGAGAGAGATGGAGTTTCAGGAGGGCCCAAGATGAGGGCGGATGAGAAAGAACACTTATTTTGTTTTCGCTCAACAACACTTATTTTGTTTTCGCTCAACAACTGTCTGACAATGTATGCTGTGTGAGCCGGAGCATTGTGGAAGACAAGAAGAACCATTTGATTGTTATACAAGTCATTTTATGTACAGTGTCTAACTCAATCTTGTCAGCACTTGGGCATGGTAATGCTGGTTAACTTACAAGGCATACTAAATTTTCTATAAGATTTGGACGGTGATCGGACGACCTTAAGTTAGCTAAATGTCTCGTAATGTGCACGAATGGTTGCCATGCTATAGGCTGCAATTCAAAAATACACTCATGAGGCACCCCAGAATCTGTTGTAAGGATTTTGAGACGATAGGATTATCTCAAGGTAACCAAATACCACGGCTCGAGCATGAGTGGTGTAACGTAATAAAATGAAACACCTGTAGCAGTCGTTTTGATGTTATTTTATTGTATTTCAACCAGTTTCGGTGACTCAGTACCACCATCTTCAGGCATTAACTGACGCTGAGGAGTTGAACTCCAATTGTATACCCGGCCAACATCTATGAAGTGGCTTCCGTAAAATATTGTAAAAGTGATGTTGTGGCCGCAACCAGTTGATGGTTGCAATCATGGTGCCTCGTTTAAGTTCACGAAGCATGTCCGTAACACGTGCTTGTTGATCGAACCTACCAGTAAAAAACACTCGATCAGTACTCAAGAATGGGTCGCACGAGTGTTCTACGCGCTGCCCCCTTTATAGATGAACCACACTTTTCTAATATTCTCCCAATAAGATATGGTTCTCGCTGAATTTTTGGGATCAAACACTAGAACTTATTTTTAGTGACTCACTTTAGTATGACTATCAATGAAAATAGAACATCTATGTTTTTACATTGGTTTTATTCATATGTGAATAACTTTTGGTGCAGTAATTTCTCAACATATCGATTCCGCAAGTCCGTGGACAATGGCGCTGCTTTCTTGAATAGTTTTTGTACTACAATAACAAAAGCTGATCAGCTCGGTCTGACGTCTACCTTCAACTCACTCTAACCTGAAACAAACACAGACTCTCTCTCTTCCAAGTTAAAAACAAACCTAGCTCATCACAGAAGAAAGGCTCAACAATCTAAAAGTTTCAGACAAAGTCTTAATTGATGATAATTTCTTATTTATTTATTTTTGAAGTGTATAGTCTGGGCATTGCGTTCGTGATTTCTTGAGTGGGTGTCTCCCTAGCTGCTCCGACTATACCCTCTTTTAGCTGTTCCTAGTTCTCCAGATTTAAGGTATCCTCCTTATGGGTGAAGTCTTGGTTGCTCTTTAACAAGTCTTTGTCGAAATTTTCATTTTTTCTGGGAATAATCGTCTTAGAATTAGTCTTTCATATTCAAAAGACATTTTTCAGGACCTCTGTGTTATGGATCTTCCATTGTGATTTCTGTGAAGTAGCAACATGGTCAGTATTGAATTTACCTATGCTAGAGTTTGGAGATATCCAAGTCTTTGGTATTCTGGGCAGCTTTTGGAAAGCAGTTGTCGTCAGAACCACCCAGTGCTGTGCAATAAATTCACTACTCTCTCCCCATTGCGACTGGTTCTCCTGTGAGGAGGGCAGTTTCCAATAAAAATAAGCTGAAGCGACGTATGAAGGCATTAAACGGATGATTCAGTAGAGATGAAAATCTAATACTCATGGTGGGGGGGGATTGGAATGTGGTTGTAGGGGAAGGAATAGAAGAAAGGGCTACAGGAGAATATGGCCTTGGAACTAGGAATGAGAGATGGAAAGACTAAAGACTAATTCTGCAACAAATTTCAGCTAGTCTTTTCTTCTTCTTCTTCTTCTTTTGCTACTGCCTTTATCGTGCATTGTGCGCAGGGTCGGCAGGGTTAACTACAGAGGTGGCATGGTTAATTTTAAGGGGTGGCCGGATGCCCTTCCTGCTGCCACCCCACACCCTCCAGGATGGAATTAGTGTACCCCAGCTATCTGCGTCTAATGTAAATCGTGAATGTGTTTCAGATGTCTGCGAGTCGTGTAACTAAGGCGGGACGTGGGGACCAGCCCGGTATTCACCTAGTAGGATGTGGAAAACCGCCTAAAAACCACATCCAGGCTGGCCAGCACACCGGCCACCGTCGTTAATTCGCCGGGCGGATTCGCTCCGGGGCCGGCGCGCCTACCCAAGTCCAGGAAGCAGTGCGTTAGCGCTCTTGGCTATCCTGGCGGGTCAACAAATTTCAGCTAGTAACAGCGAATATTCTGTTTAAAAATCACAAGAGGAGGAGGTATACTTGGAAACCGCTAGGAGATACGGGCCAGGCAGAAATTCTGAAATCAGATACTAGATTCTAAAATGTACCCAGGAGCAGATACAGACCCAGATTACAATGTAGTAGTGAGTGGGCTGAAGTTCAAGAGACTAGTCAGGAAGAATCAATGCGCAAAGGATTAGGACACGAAACTACTAATGAATGAACAGATACGCTGGAAGTTCTCTGAGGCTATAGATACTGCCATAAGGAGTAGCTCAGTAGGCATTCTGCTGAAGAGGAGTGGACATTTCTAAAAATGGCAGTCACAGAAACTGGAAAGAAAAATATGGGTACAAAGTAGGTAACTGCGAAGAAACACAAGTCAGTGAGGAGTGAAATAAATAGGAGCTGCAGGGAAGCTAAGGCAAAATGGCTGAACGAAAAATGTGAAGAAATGGAAAAAGACACGATTGTCGGAAGAACTTACTCATCATACAGAAAAGTCAATACAGCCTTCGATGAAATTAAAAACAAGAACGCCAACATTAAGAGTCCATTGGGAATTCCACGGTTAAATGCGGAGGAGAGAGCGAAGAGGTGTAAAGAGAAGGTCTCAACGAGGGAGACTTGCGTGATGACGTAATAGAAGAAGAAACAGGAGTCGATATAGAAGAGATAGGGGATTCGGTACTAGAATCAGGATTTAAAAGAGCTTTGAAAGACTTAAGATCGAATAAGGCAGATGGGATAGGTAAATTCCACCGGAATTTCTAAAATTATTTGGGATATGACAACAAAACCACTTTTCCTTTTGGTGTTTAGAATGTATGAGACTGGCAATATACCATCAGACTTTCGGAAAACAGCATCAACGCAATTCCGAAGACTGCAAAAGCATACGAATGCGAGAATTATCACACAGTCATTTTAGTACATCATCCATCCTGACAAGAATAATAGACGAATGGAAAAGAAAATTGAGGATGTGTTAAATATCTTCAGTTTGGCTTCAGGAAAGGTAAAGATACCAGAGACACAGTTATAATGGTAATGGAAGCAAGACTGAAGAAAAATCAAGATATTTGTCAGCTTTGAAAAAGCGTTCAACAATGAAAAATGGTCCGAGATTTCGAAATTCAGAGAAAAATAGGGGTGAGCTATAGGAAAAGACGGATAACATAAAATACGCACTGAGCGAGGTGGCGAAGTCGTTGTTAGCACACTGGACTCGCATTCAGGAGGATGACGTTCAAATCCACGTCTGACCACCCTGATTTAGGTTTTCCGTGATTTCCCTAAATCGCTTCAGGCAAATGCCAGGATGGTTCCCTTGAAAGGACACGGCCGATTTCCTTCCCCATCCTTTCCTAATCCGACGGGACCGATGACCTCAATATGCATAAGAGTCAGGATAGAACAATGAGAGTGGAAGAACAAGAACAAAGAGCACGGATTAAAGAAGGTTTAAGGCGGGTGTGTAGTCTTTCGCCCCTTATGTTCAAGCTATACGTCGAAATAGCAATAACGGAAATAGAATAAAGGCACAAGAGTGGAATTAAAATTCAGTGTGAAATGATATCAAGATTCGCTGATGACATAACTGCCCTCAGTGAAGGTGAAGAAGAATTACGGAATCTACTGAATGTAATGAACAGTGTAATGAGTACAGAATATGGGTTGAGAGTAAATCGAAGAAAGACTAAAGTAATGAGGAGTATTAGAAATAAGAACAGCGAGAAATTTAACATACCATCAGAATTGGTGATCACAATGTTGATGAAGTTAAGGAATTCTGCTACCTAGGCAGCAATATAATCCATTTGTGGTGCAGCAAGGAGGACACAAAAATCAGACTAGCACTGGCAAGAAGGGCATACCTGGCCAAAAGAAGTATGCTAGTATCAAACATAGGCCTTAAATTGTGGAAGAAATTTCTGAGAATGTACTTTTGGAGCACAACATTATATGATAGTGAAACATGGCTTGTGGTAAAAACAGAAAAGGAGAGAATCGAAGCATCTGTGACGTGGTGATAACGAAGAATATTGAAAATTAGGTGGACTGATAAGGTAAGAAATGAGAAGGTTCTATGGCGAATTGGCGAGAAAAGTAATATATTGAAAACGCTGACAAGATGGAGGAACAGGATGATAGGACATACGTTGAGACATCACGGAATAAGTTCCATGTTACTAGTGGAAGCTGTAGAGGGTAAAAGCAGTAAATGAAGAGATAGATTGAAATAGATCCAACAAGTAACTGAGAATGTAGGATGCCACGTTACTCTGAAATGAAGAGGTTGGCGCAGGACAGGACTTCATGGCGGACCGCATCAAACCAGTCTGAAGAGTGATAACTAAAAAAAAAGAAAAGAAAGATTAACTGTACTTATTCAGTGACAATATACCACATAAAATCACCCTAACTTCTTTGCAGTAATAATTAGGTTCAAAAAGTATGGCATCGTCTTAAAAACTGTAGCACCATTTCTCTTACACAGGGTGGTTGATCTGTCCTTATCAATGTGCTTTATGCTAGCTGCAGCACCAGCTAAAACCATGCGCGATATTTTCTTATTTTCTCGCTCGCTAAGTGCAAACTATTAGTCCCGCAGAAAAAATGAACAGGACAATTTCTCAGAGAATTTAATGAAGTTAATTTTAGTACCAGATACGTCTTCACTGGAATCCACAGTTTTCGAGTTATTTAAGAAAAACGCATTTGAAATTAACTCTTGTGGTTTTCTTTTGAATAATTCTAAAACTATGGCCTCTAGCGAAAACGTATCCCAGCACAAAAGTTAACTACATTAAATTTTCTGCAAAAAGGTTCCGTAAGTTTTTCTATGGAACTAATAGTTTGCATGTAGCAAGAGAGACGTCCGCCCCCGTATGTGAATGGTCAGAGCGACAGAATGTCAATCCTAAGGGCCCGGGTTCGAGTCCTGGCTGGGTCAGAGATTTTCTCCGCTCAGGGACTGGATGTTGTTTTGTCCTAGTCATCATTATTTCATCCTCATCGACGCGCAAGTCGCCGAAGTGGTGTCAAATCGAAAGACTTGCACCCGGTGAACGGCCTATCCGTCGGGAGCCCCTAGTTACACGACATTTACAAGCAATCTTGTTTGTGCTATTTGAAGACGTTAAGGGTTGCATTAAACCCATAGGTAGGGGCAGCTGAATCGCCCTTGTGTCCTGTACCAGCACATTTCCAAACAATGTTCGTTATATATGTTTTAACAATTGATTTGATCTAATAACTGTGCTGCTATAAATGTTGCTAAAGGTAATTGTGTAATCATGCTTTGCCTGCCAGCACACATCACCTACAGACTACAGCACCAGACATATTTTTTAAGCCACTTGCAGCTTATTACAATCAAGGAGAGGAGAAATGACTTTTCACAAACCCTGCAGCACTACTGACAGACAAGAATAGCTCAACTTGTTGAAGAGTTATATCGCAGGTCTGCGATGGTACAAAATACCACCAGTGGCTACTCCACCACTTGAATCCGGCCATTGGGTCCACACATCCTCCAGGATTCGGACTTCGTGGCGACTAAATCCAGTCTTCAGAAGCTAAGAATGAGGAACAAGAAATGAGTGGATAGTGAGTCGAGAGCTCCCAGGGAAACCAATTAATGGATAGAATGTACTAACCTGCTGTCGAGATCAGTGATAGTCCTTACAAGAAACTCTTCCTTGAGAAAGAACCTAAGAAAAACAAAAAAAGGTGCAACAAAACTGAAACTGGCAGAACCAGCAATGGTAACACGTCTTTAATCTCGTTCTGCAAGATGTGCGAAATGATTAACTGCCTCAAATGTTGTGTGTGGTTCCATATCTGATGCGCGAGAGTAAGAGCGAGGAAAGAAATGTTTTTTGTTGTAGCTGCCAACTTAAATGAGTAGCCAATATTGAAACTGTTCACTGTATGTCTAAGAGTAGCCTGATATTTTAGATAACAAATATGTTTTATGAATTCAGATTTATTTACTAGTATATTAAAAATATGGAAGTGAAACATGGACGATAACTAGTTTGGACAAGAAGAGAATAGAAGCTTTCGAAATGTGGTGCTACAGAAGAATGCTGAAGATAAGGTGGGTAGATCACGTAACTAATGAGGAGGTATTGAATAGGATTGGGGAGAAGAGAAGTTTGTGGCACAACTTGACTAGAAGAAGGGATCGGTTGGTAGGACATGTTTTGAGGCATCAAGGGATCACAAATTTAGCATTGGAGGGCAGTGTGGAGGGTAAAAATCGTAGAGGGAGACCAAGAGATGAATACACTAAGCAGATTCAGAAGGATGTAGGTTGCAGTAGATACTGGGAGATGAAGAAGCTTGCACAGGATAGAGTAGCATGGAGAGCTGCATCAAACCAGTCTCAGGACTGAAGACCACAACAACAACAACATATTAAAAATTAAAATGAATATTGGTGATACACTCCTGCTATGTGCGAGAAAAGTGTTAGTGGTACAGTTTATAATACCAGTAGTAAAGCTTACATTCTATGACCAGTGGTACAATTTAAAAGACCTTGATCTCTCCTCTTATTGTCTTATATCTTTTAAAATGCAGAAAATACTTTCGGCATATATGCCAGAGAATGGGCTACACATCATTATTTATATTACATTTAGATCATGTATAAAGGGCGGTAAAGTTCCCGTTTAAGGGCGTTGCGTATACAAGCATCATCATGTAAGCAAGGAGTTAGTGTGGGCTTCGAATGGAAACTTTTTGATCGCCACTTATACACACATCAAAAAAAGTTTTGCATCACCCCGGTTCCCAAAACTCCTGAAGACAGACGTTGACTGTGGATATTGTATCACCGACACAATCCCTTTGACTGTTCAGAGATGTCACTAAACCCGCCCAAAGATGTAAACAACCATGCAAGGGAAGCGCCTATTAGACGGAGGGGGTGCGACAGCCGATCAGTTCCAGTCATTCCACCGGGGAGGAGGTACACGGTTCGTGTTTTCTGTAGTTCAAACATGCCTAGATGGTCAATACCGCAGTTCGATCGCGTCTGCACTGTTACTTAATGCCAGTGAGGGCACTCAACAAGGGAAGTGGCAAGGTGTCTCGCAGTGAACCAAAGCGATGTTTTTCTGACATGGAGGAAATACACAGAGACAGGAACTGTCGATGAATGCCTCGCTCAGGCCGCCCAAAGGCTACTACTGCAGTGTATGACCGCTACCTACGGATTATGGCTCGGAGGAGCCCTGACAGCAACGCTTTTCGTGCAGCCACAGGACGTCTTATTACGACTCCAACTGTGCGCAATAGGCTGCATGATGCGTAACTTCACGCCCGACGTCTGCATGGGGGCTTATTTTAAATAAAAAAATGCAAATATTTTTTGTTTCTGTAAGTCCGATTACGCAAGTCTCGTAAACGGCTGGCCCTGACTAGTATTAGTACGCAATCTGACTTCTTAGAATGACAACAAAGAATGTAAGAAAATTTTCGTTAACACAGTTAATTAATTAAGTCCCCAGCAACTATAAAACCTACGAAACCAACAAAGCACAAGTGTAGCTGTTCTGTATGTGGTAGTATGACTCAACGCACATCTGGCACGGTTCTTCTTCAACAAGACAAGAATTTTTAAATACCAATTATACTGACGTGATAAAAGAAAATTACAAATACTATAATTGTGCAAGAAAACCAAAATTACACTCTAATACAAGAACACACGTCAGATGCTTTGTTGACTGAACCTGTAATGACACATTATTGAGGTCACTGAAAGAATAAAACAATAAAAGAAAATACCTCCATATATATTGACGAAATGCACTCTGACCATTACAATATCTCCATTAGAACAAAATCTGCTATCTCTCCCATCAAACCACTGCATAAAACATGGAAAAACACTCTCCACTACCACATCTCACTCTGACTTCACGACAAGCAGTGTCCACCACAACTTCTCTGTAAGAACTGCCTGCCGCTAAGTCTCAATAAGCACTGCCAGTGGAGGCGGCGGAACAATACTCTCTGGCGCTATCTCTGGCGCTGTGGCTCAGTGTAGCCACCTTTCACGTCCACGTCAAGGTCCGTCTTTGCAACCACGGCACCATGCAGCGCAGTACAGATGGGACCAACAACAGGCCGAATGGACCGGTCAGGATTGGCATCACGTTCTCTTCACCGGTGAGTGTCGCAAATGCCTTCAACCAGACAATCGTCGGAGACGTGTTTGGAGGCAACCTGGTGAGGCTGAACGCCTTAGACACACCGTCCAGGCAGTGCAGCAAGGTGGAGGTTGCCTGCTGTTTTGGGGTGGCATTATGTGGGGCCGACGTACGCCGCTGGTGCTCACGGAAGGCGCTGTAACGGCTGTACTATACGTGATGCCATCCTCCGACCGATAGCGCAACCATGTCGGCAGAGTATTGGCGACGCATTCGTCTTCATGGACGACAATACTGGCCACCATCGTGTACATCTTGTGAATGACTCCCTTCAGGACAACGACATCCTCGACTAGAGTGGCCAGCATGTTCTCCAAACATGAACCCTATCGAATATGCCTGGGATAGATTGAATTGGCTGTTTATGGACGACGTGATCCACCAACCACTCTGAGGGATCTAATACGAATCGCCATTGAGGAGTGGAACAATCTGGACCAACAGGGCCTTGATAAACTTGTGGATAGTATGCCACGATTAATACAGGCATACATCAATGAAAGAGGACGTGCTACTGGGTTTTAGAGGTACCGGTGTGCCAGCAATCTGGACCATCGCCTCTGAAGGTCTCGCTGTATGCTGGTACAACATGCAATGTGTGGTTTTCATGAGCAATAAAATAGGCGGAAATGATGTTTATGTTGATCTCCATTCTAATTTTCTGTAAAGGGTCCGGAACTCTCGGAACCGAAGTGATGCAAAACGTGTTTTGATGTGTGTGTATATTAGATCTCAGTAAAAATCAGAAGCAATGCTGAAAGTGGTACAACTTGTAAGACTTCATCCTACACCTTGCGATGCACTTTACAGTGGTTTGGAGAGTATGTGTAGACATAGATTAGATTTACTTAGTGACATAGAGGCACACAAGCAGCTGCCGCTACGCGACGTATGGGAGTGCTGTTGTTCACAAATCTTTGGAACAGAAGATAACAAGCAGCATGCAGCTGGGAGTGATAGGAATTTACAGTCCATACCGTAGTGGACAAAACAGAATAAATATTAATAAAGATAAATCACTGCAACACTGATTAAACTTAAAATGTCACAAAATAAACAAATACTGGGGAGGGGGGGGGGGAGAGGAAAAAAATGGACTACATCCGGCCCCCCAAACCATCCAACCACCATAGGCACGGCAAGCGCACCACGGATGCATCCCTTGGCGGGACCAGCCCCCCACCCCACGCCCAACGCCTCCCGACCCCACCCGCCCAAGCTGGGATAAACCTCTCTGCCTGATGCAGACCGTCGGGCGGTATGAGACTCCATGCCCCACTGTGACACCTCCGAAGTGCATTGCAGTGACGCAGCGGCACTGCCCTGTGGATAAATTCACTGCCCCACCAACATTTAGACCGCAAAAGACCGGTGATGCTGTGTTGTAACATATCACAAAATAAACGGAAGCAATGTGTGAATGTTGTTGGACTATATATACGCCTGTTGAGGGTGCCACGAACTGATACACCGAAAGGGGAATAAAGTGTTTGGAATCATGTGGTTGTTGTTACAAAATGGTATGTCCTCGAGTCATGTGATGTGTGTCACGAAATGTTATTGACGATGCTTCAACAATAATGTTTCACCCTAAGATGAGAAGGCTTCTCAGTTCATGGGATAGGCGTCACGAAATGTTGCTTCGTAATAATCTTTCGCCGCAAGATGAGAAAGTCTGAAGTGGTAATGATGCCTTTCATAATTGCTTGTCCTCAATTGATAAGATGGGTGTCATGAAATGTTACTGACGATGTTAAACAATGATCCTCCATTATAAGATGAGAGGGGCTGAGATGGCAGTGAAGCCTGTCGTAGCTGCTTGATGTGAGCTTTGTACTGAAATTATTCTTTTGCCGCTAAAGACGTGTTCATTTACAGCTAATTTTAACAAGACCCTCAAGATATTCTTATTAGTTGATATTTATAGATGTAGCAAAATATTACCTTGTTTTCACGTACTGAATTTATATAAAAATATGACAACATTTCGGATGCATGTGGGTGTCCGTGTACAACGAATGATCGGTTTTGAGTCGAACGTTTACAATTAGCGTCCCAACAGCAGTAGTTCACAGTGTTTTAAACAACGTTTTTCAACGACTGGAAGGAAATAATAGTGAATATGTCATCAGCGTCGTAACATCCTCTAAATATCGTGACATCGAAGGAACCTGAACATGTGAATTTCTGAGGAACCGCTTTCTACGTACCTTCTAACAGTTTTTAGCATTCTGCTCCCTGGCTAACGTATGAGCATCACGTGTGACAGCATGCCACTGTATGACATTCAAATTAATGGAGAGGCGGCGATTAAGCGGTTTGTCTCGTGCTCCTAGGAAATCTTCAGTTGTTGCATATATTCAAAATTATGTTATTAAAATTGCACTTAATTACGAAGAAAATTGAGAAGGAACAGACGGCTATGTGGCTTAGACCCAAAATTAGCTTCATGAATCTTTTTTAACTGAAAAATTTGTTATTTTAGTTCCTGCTTATTAACGTCTACGTTGTACAAAGACGTCAGGTTTTCTGCGCGCTCTGGTAGTGTAGAATCGTCTAGGCTTATGTAGTTCCGTAAGAAACCAAACGTGTCCACCATGTTGTCTACGGCAGCATACCTTATATTTAAGTTCCCTGTAGTCCTGTCGAGAGTATCATTGAAAACATTTAGTTTAAAACTGTCCTCTTCACTCAGGTTTAAATCTTCTTCTGGTGTTTCATTTACAAGGCGTTTTCTTCCGTCTTTCCGTTTTTCTGCACCGTGATCGTTACATTCATGTCAGGTGATATTCCAAAATTTTTTGCTAACGAGCAACTTTCTGCGTAAATAATATCCGGAACATATTTCAATTTATTTACGGGGAATAGTATCACAAATATTTTTCAATTTATTTACGGGGGCATGCTGAAAAGTAATGCCTCCGAATTTTTTAAGTGAAAACTCTTAAGGATTTTGAAATAAAACAAACGTTATTAACATTCTACGTCTTTCTTCTTCATATCTACGTATTTTCAGCCCTCTGGCGCTAGGAAGCTCCGGATTCTAGCGTGTAACATGTTTTGATGTTTCGGTTTGTGGAGCGCTCAACTGCGCAGTCATCAGCGCCCGTACAAAGTCCCAATTTTGACACAGTCCAAAGTTTACACAGTCCAATCTAGCCATTGTCACGAATGATGATGATGATGATGAAATTATGAGGACAACACAAACATCCAGCCCCGGGGAGTGAAGCATGGTAATATGTAGCGGAACTACGTCGGTGCGTGAGAAATAGCGTGCTGTAATCGAGTTTCGTATTCGAAGAGCACATCATGAGAACACCTTCGAAGACTTCACTTTGACAGAGACGAAGCTTTAACAGATTTTTCAGCAAGGCCTTGTAGTTCTTGCAATAGATTCTTGATGTTGGTACTTCCAACAGCTAATTTGGCTTCCCTTGCTTGAGGCACAACGTTACGTGTGTTTATTGCAGCAACAACTTCGTACCTCACTGAAGACATCATGACACAATGGAAGGTTTTCAGTTATTATTCAATTATTATTATCTCAATTTAGTTCCGTAAGCGCCTCCGCGGTCAAACTGAAGTTAACAGAACGTTCAACGGCTCTTTCTGATCTTGGCAAACGCTTAGCACCTGGACGCACGGCATCTGTCTGCGCAGACCAACTCGTCTCTGATAACCCATGAAGAGACGATTCAATAGCTTTCTTTGAAGCTTTCTATATTTTATGACTAGAATGGGGTAAAAAGTTATAATTATGTTTTGGAAACAGTTCTGAAAAAAGTGATTACATCTGCTCAACTCTACGTAATGTAGATGCCACAAAGATTTATTGAATGAGCACCGCAAAGAAGAAAAATAGTCTACGGATTTTCTTTTAATTTATGCAGTGGAGCTTCCTGGTAGATGCCCTTCACATAGCTCCAGTTACCACAACACTGCCGACGGTAGTCTAAAAGCTGTGAGCTATAACGTTTCATATCATCGCAAATCGTTTTAGTGACTGACTGACGAGTCTTCTGGCCACAGCCGACAAAGTCGAGAAAACGCTCTCTAATTGTATCGATTTTAATCATAGAGGGCATCGTAGTGCAGTATAACAACATTTTACTCTTTTTGGACATCATTGGTAGTCGCATCTACATTAACAGAAAAACAATTGGTATTCTTTAAGTCTGTTAAAATAGTTTGACGAACAAAGTCACCAGCTGTTTCAATAAATTCGTTCTGAACATCGTGTGATAGATGTGTTTCCATCCTTGTTGCGATGCTTCATCTTTTCTTAAATACTCTTTCAGAAATGGATCAATCTTGGCTAAAAACACTACGACTGCCAAAAAACTGATAATTCCACGATGTCCGACAAAGTGACTATCGCCATTCAAAACTAAACTTCATTGCGCGAAAAGAATAATCTCTTTGTTTTTGCAAAGCAGTACTGCGGTCCAACAATGCTCTTCCCTTACAATGATCCAGTGTGGAAGATTTTCTGTTGCAGAATTATTATGTGTTTAGTGCATTTTCAAATTTTCGTAGTCTAAGTTCAACGTTTTGTGGTCGTTGCTGATTTGATGTTCACTCAGTTTTTATTTTGGCGTTTACCAGCCTCTTGATAATACCTAGCCGTAGCCTTAAGCCGAATCAAACTTAAGAGACATCCGTGCATTGCGAAAACAACTGGTGATACTTGCTTTTCTTTGCTTTGAAAGTTACCCTTTTAAGATTCGCTCAAACACATTTGAAGGGACACGTTTATTACTTTTTCGGTGTTCTCTGAGGTCCTCACCCAACAGTTTCTTCCGCCTCTAAACGGCTGTAAGGGGCTTTTTATCACTACACGGACTGATATCGGAATTTACGAGCTTTTCATTCCCTGTCGATCCAGCTGTTAAAACACTTTAAGTTTCTGCAACGATTTTGTCACTGTGTAAGTAGGCTGTTTGTTTTCTTATTGGCAACGTTACGTAGCGCTCTGTATGAAAATCACTGGCTGTGCTGTGTGCAGTCTGTGACTAGTTTGCATTGTTGTCTGCCATTGTAGTGTTGGGCGGCTGGATGTGAACAGCGCGTAGCGTTGCACAGTTGGAGTTGAGCCGCCAGCAGTGGTGGATGTGGGGAGAGAGATGGCGGAGTTTTGTAATTTGTCATGAACTGCTATATACATATTATGACTATTAAGGTAAATACATTGTTTGTTCTCTATTAATATCTTTCATTTGCTAACTATCCCTATCAGTAGTTAGTGCCTTCTGTAGTTTGAATCTTTTATTTAGCTGGCAATAGTGGCGCTCGCTGTATTGCAGTAGTTCGAGTAATGAAGATTTTTGTGAGGTAAGTTATTTGTGAAAGGTATAGTTTAATGTTAGTCAGGGCCATTCTTTTGTAGGGATTTTTGAAAGTCAGATTGCGTTGCGCTAAATAATATTGTGTGTCAGGTTAAGCACAGTCGTGTATAAATTGTTCTAAGGTGACGTTTCATATGTCGATCCTTAGCCTAGGATACCTCACTGGAATCTTCTGATTTTTTCTTGTAATTTGTGTATTTAGTGTAGCTTTTAACTTACTTCAAAATTTGTTTCTTTCACACCGTTACGTAATGCCACTGGACGGTCTGTATCCAACGCCTTTGTTAAAAATTTCTTACGTGAAGTTGGACACGTCAGTAAAGTCATTTCAGATAATGGACCGCAATTCAGATCTGTTGTTTGGTCACGCATGCTTCGGAATCATAAAATCAAACCTGTTTTTATTTCATTGTATTCACCACATTGTAACCCGTCTGAACGGATTATGAAAGAAATCAATAAGCTTTGCAGACTTTATTGTCACAGAAAGCATCAGCATTGGGACAGATATTTACACTTATTTCAAAATGTGCTGAATGAAATGCCTCATGATTCCACTGCTTTACCACCTACTCTTGTACTGAAGAATGAAGAACCACCGAACAGAATCAGAGAGCTTGTACCTTTCCCGAATACACGTAAACTTCGACACAAAGACATAATTGATTTGGCTCTTAAAAATATAAAATCTGCAGCAGACAAAAGGAGAAAACTACACGGTAAATCAAATGCAAAGAAATTATATATCGGTCAGAAAGTTCTCATTAAAGCTCATTCATTGTCACATAAGAAGAAACACTTGAGTCACAAATTCCTTCTAGTTTACAATGGACCTTACAGAATCCGACGTATACCACATGATAATTGCGTTGAAGTTGAAACTCTGCGTACTAGGAAGAGTAAAGGTTTACACCACATTTCACATGTAAAACCGTTTATTGAAAAATAATCTGCTTTTTAACTTTGTCTTTGCCATAAAACGTTTCACTTCACGTTACTAGTATGCTTTAGAAACTGTTACCATGCAACAATGTTTATAGTTAAATATCCAGTCAAGAACCAAGAGAACTTATTCAAACAGAAATTACGAATCCATTGTTATTGCGAACAGATGACACAGTGGTTAGTTAATGTGACAGCTACACGATTTTATGACAACGCTACTAATGAGTGACAATTTACAATGTTGCTTTTGCGGTGTTTCTGTTTCATATCTGCACAGTTTTTCTGAATTCTTCTGGAAAGTAAAACATGTTTAATAGTAACTTTTGTGGTACAGCTACAATGAGACAGCCTTTTCCGTAGCACAACAATACGTTACAGCACAGTACTTTCTTCATCACGGCAATAAGCGTAATAAGTAAGATATCTATACGCAAAGCATTTCACTTTTGTTTATCATGAGGTCAGTACATTGACTTCTGCAGAACTTAGCTTTTGGAGGACGATAACTACGACACTTCCACAGAGATTATCTTACAACAAGACGCACAGTTTAGCGCTACAGGACACGTATTTGAGTGATTAATTTTGTACTTAAAACATTTATTTTTAAAGATTTTTGAATTACAAAGAAAGTTTTCCGTGATACATTTCATTCCATTGCTGTAATCTGTAACACCTGAGGGTATAATTACAATAAACCTCAGGGGGGTACACGCCTACTTTGTGTACCATGTGTTTGGCAAGCACAATGAGCCCTAGCTAATATGGTATTTGCTTATACAATTTAAGACATCGGTACCATATTTTTCTAACACATAAATTACACAGCTATCTGATCATTTAACAGAGAAACAAACATCTTTTTACTACGTCAGTGACACATGTTTACGCAATTACAGAGTTGGATTACTTCACACTTACGAAATTGTATTTTGTCTGTACTTTGTGCACTGTTCATATTTTTTTGGAACCATTGTGATACTATGAGAGTTTTGAATGATGTATTTGGTATGGGATCATGATTTTTAAAGAACGTTTGAGGTAGATGACACTTTTGACATGGGCAGAGAATTTTCTTTAGGTTTTGAAATTATTGCAGAAAGCTACGACGTTTTTGAGATTTGACTGAGGTGTTATGATGTTATTTTTATGACGACGATGTGTATTATGCTGTTGAGGTATGTTTATGATCAATAAGCTGATGTTATATGAGGAATTTGACTATGCTACATATTTATTAAGATGAAATATTGAAGAAGTGTCGACGAATAAGGTAAGGAGTAATGAATAGTGGTTAGGGACTCTGACTTGTGAAAAAGGATGTTGGAAACCAAGAATCGTACTTTAAGAGTTATGAAATGTGTATGTAAATGCGTGAATGTATTACAATGCCGACGAAAGTTTTTTGGACATTGTTATATCAATAGCATTTTGTTTCTACAGATTTGTAACGCAAATTCTTGACCTGTGAAATATTTTTATATGAGACTGTCACTGTAGCGGAAACTGCTGTAGTAAATATTTCCGTAAGAAAGTTAAGTGACCACCTGCACGTAATGCGTCGTGGGCACCCAGCTGAGAGGTAGTTGTCTGACAAAAGAAAGCCATTAGGCGGAGAAAAAAAGAGGCCATTAACCTCGCTGTTGACATTCCTTTGTAGAAAGCATCGCAAAAACGACATGGTCGAACTTGAAAACATATGATTACACTGTGGAGCTCTTAATTTATGATATTTACTGAAATTCCTAATGAAATGACGAGAAATATTTTTATGTCTATACACCTGATTAATACTACTGTCTCTCTAGTTGAGAGATTTTTCTACTAACTTATGAAATGCCTCATGACTACTGAATGATGTTCTTATGCTTTACTTTGTACATATTTGCTCATTTTCTTTAATATCTAGTTTCTAGCTGCACTGCAGCATTGGTTAAAATAAAATTTAATATATGTACTAATATAGTTATTTTATGCCTACAGATCCAGTCAATAAGAAATTTATGATTTACTTCCAAGAAAATGAGGGCACATAAATAGACATTTCCCTTCACAGGAATTGCATAAATAATTTCTTTACGATTTGGTAACTTATCTGCTAGTGTAAGTTCTCGTGATGCATCACTCCAGTGTTAAGATGTGACGTAGGTATTAGACATGGCCATTTTAGTGTAATATTTTTTCTGCTTGAGCTATGTCATGTTTAGATATAAGTTTTGTTATTTGGTGCTGCTGTTTGCCAGGCATAATGCTACAGAATTTGACTTTGTATTACGCTGTTAAGCCAGTTTTACTATGGATTTAGTTTTCTTGTTTGCTGCACAGTGCCTTATATTAGTTGTAATATTGCAATTGCTTTGCCAATTTGAATTTTTTTGTGATTGATGTTTGTGTTAATTGTTTTGTGCTGCTGCATTGCCTCATCCCTTAGTTTAGCATCTGAGCTCAGTAGATTTAAGTTAGCTTAAGAGGGGGTAGACTATATAAGAGAATGAGTTGCAATGAATTGGAAGAAATGGATTGAGAAGTTATACGAAAAAAAGTACAGAAAACAGGTTTAGGTAGGATTTCCTTGGAAATAAATGATGAGGTAAGAAATGTGTGAACAGAATACAGAAAGCATACTTGGATAGAATTTTTTGGTTGGAGCAAATATCGAAATAAGACGAAAAATCTATGAAATGAAGGTTTGGGTTGGACTGCAGTACCAAATGTTACACTGAAAACGAACCCTGTCCTTTCCTTTTGTGTTATTCCACTATGTGTTTGTGTATCCTTATGTATTTGTTTTCTTCCTGTCTGTGTAGTTTCATAGAATTTTTTCTTCTTCTAATACTAAGCTACATTCACTATGATGAGGAATACTGTTATCCTCAAATATAATTGGCATTAATAATATGTTATTTACCTTGTAAATATCTTAGACATTATTTATTCTGTTTTGTTTTAATGCTCATGTGTAAAGTTGATGTTTCAAAAGTTATTCTGATCTTTTATGTATTTACTTATGTCATAATCCCTATAACACTGATGTATATGTTTATTTCTATTCTGTTGTAAAGCCTGTACTACAAATGTTATCTGTATTGTTATGTTTTAATGATGTATTTTGTACCTTTGTTATTGTAGTTTTATGTTATAAAATTGTAATTGACACCAGTTCATCAAATTAAGTAACTTGTAAGTTACATTTCACTGCACACGTTTCTGTTGGTCATAGTATATGGACAATATGTGAGAAGTTGGGACTGTTAGTGTTTGCACATGTGTTACTAATTCAGCAAGGGACTGGATAACAGCATTGCTGGTTCTAAGGACAATTCCAAAAAATTTATGAGTGCACAAGTGGTGGTTATGGACTTGCTCTATTATCCGCAAGACTCTTCAATGGTGATTGTGCACCTGCACAGTCACAACAGATGGCTGCTGGCCATCTCTACAAGGACTACAGTGGGTCTGCATCTTTGATGACCCACCAATACCATTATTTCTACAAGGACTGCAGTGGGTCTGCGCCTCTGGTGGCCCACCAATACCACAATCTCTACCAGGACTACAGTGGGTCTACTCTGTGATGACCTACCTACCAATCTTCTTCAAAACGTCGAATGACTCTCTGTGGGTTTGCTCTGTTGTGGCCCATTACCTGTCAGCATGTCAAGAGTCAGCACTGTCTTTCCATTGGAAGGACAACACTACTTCTTCAAGACTGCATGGAAATCCACTATTTCTGTGTGCAATTTCTTTTACTAATGAGACTTTGTGAAAAGAAACTGTAATTACTATTATGATGAATGATCAGGACTATCTTTATGGACTGTGAGAAAATTTTAGCTTTTGACCAACATTGTATCAATAAGTGTGTGCATTTGATTTCTTTGTTATTGTAATTACAATTATGAAAAATTTTAACAAATATGTATTGCCCAGTGCACAAAACAATTTGTAAAATTTTTTTTGGGGAGCTGTTTGTTTTCTTATTGGCAACGTTATGTAGCGCTCTGTATGAAAATCACTGGCTGTGCTGTGTGCAGTCTGTGACTAGTTTGCATTGTTGTCTGCCATTGTAGTGTTGGGCGGCTGGATGTGAACAGCGCGTAGCATTGCACAGTTGGAGGTGAGCCGCCAGCAGTGGTGGATGTGGGGAGAGAGATGGCGGAGTTTTGTAATTTGTCATGAACTGCTATATATATATTATGACTATTAAGGTAAATACATTGTTTGTTCTCTATTAATATCTTTCATTTGCTAACTATCCCTATCAGTAGTTAGTGCCTTCTGTAGTTTGAATCTTTTATTTAGCTGGCAATAGTGGCGCTCGCTGTATTGCAGTAGTTCGAGTAATGAAGATTTTTGTGAGGTAAGTTATTTGTGAAAGGTATAGTTTAATGTTAGTCAGGGCCATTCTTTTGTAGGGATTTTTGAAAGTCAGATTGCGTTGCGCTAAATAATATTGTGTGTCAGGTTAAGCACAGTCGTGTATAAATTGTTCTAAGGGGACGTTTCATAACTGTCCTGGTCGTTTGCTCTAATAATATCACTTCCACCTATTTGTGTGCACCCCTCCTCAAAGCAAATGTCACCTTTATGTCCTCCCTCTCTTGGGCGACGTGGTCTAATCTCACACCGTTGATGCTCCAGATGCTTCTTTCTTGCGTATTAATGTGTTCTCTTTTTTTTTTGTGCGTTCATTTCACATTTGGCAGGGCCGGCATAGTTGTTGAAGGATGTTAATTGGAGGGGTGGCCAGATGTTCTTCCTATCGCCACCGCCCACGAAGAAACACAAACAGTCATCGCCTCCGAACAGTTCCTCTACTGAACGCAGTACGATGGTTCAAATGGCTCTGAGCACTATGGGACATAACATCTGAGGTCATCAATCCCCTGGAACTTAGAACTACTTAAACCTAACTAACCTAAGGACATCACACACATCCATGCCCGAAGCAGGATTCGAACCTGCGACCGGAGCGGTCGCGCGGTTCCAGACTGAAGCGCCTAGAACCGCTCGGCCACTCCGGCCGGCTAATGAGTACACACTCGTCTTTCTATCTTTCTTCTTCTAGTGATTAACACGTAAGATTATTATGCAAAATAGTACTGCCCATCTGATTTTTTTACTTCTCCTTCTATAAAACTTACTACTACTTGTATAAACATGAGTAAAGAAAATCTAAATATCTTGACGCTATTGTACATATCTCTTCAAGTCCTTATGAGCGTATAGTCCTTTTATTTTTGTCGTCTCATCCTCTGGTGCAGATCCTCCTAAGCCCTTCCTTTACAGCTTGGTGATTCGTCCACAGGATGGGGCAAGTAAATAGACAGTAGACACTGTGCTGATAATTTTTAACAAACCTGGGTTTCCAGAATGAGATTTTCACTCTGCAGCGGAGTGTGCGCTGATATGAAACTTCCTGGCAGATCAAAACTGTGTGCCCGACCGAGACTCGAACTCGGGACCTTTGCCTTTCGCGGGCAAGTGCTCTACCAACTGAGCTACCGAAGCACGACTCACGCCCGGTACTCACAGCTTTACTTCTGCCAGTACCTCGTCTCCTACCTTCCAAACTTTACAGAAGCTCTCCTGCGAACCTTGCAGAACTAGCACTCCTGAAAGAAAGGATATTGCGGAGACATGGCTTAGCCATAGCCTGGGGGATATTTCCAGAATGAGATTTTCACTCTGCAGCGGAGTGTGCGCTGATATGAAACTTCCCGGCAGATCAAAACTGTGTGCCCGACCGAGACTCGAACTCGGGACCTTAGGCAAAGGTCCCGAGTTCGAGTCTCGGTCGGGCACACAATTTTGATCTGCCAGGAAGTTTCAAACCTGGGTTTGACGGGAAATACATCGGTGTACTTTGTCAACAAATTGGTTAGTGGGATTTGTTGTGTGTCGCTGAGGCACTACGAGTGTATTACTTTGTTATGAATGCGGCTCATGTTGGATTCCACATTCACATCACTTGTGCATGACTTCACATGAAAAAATAGTGAGACCGTCCATAGGTCGTCAGTATACAGCAGTTTCCTCTGTATAACTACCCTATTAACCTGGTAGTATCTGCTATGTCGTGCTTTTGTCTTTAAAAGATCCACTTGACTTCATTGCCGTTTAGTTATCAAAATCTACTTTCCGCGAGAGAGGTCGATTACACTGTTCCTCTCACACATAAGCTCTAACCCTGTAATGTAGAACGCAGAAAACACCTTTACTATTAGGAAGGTGCTTGCCATTTTAAATTTTGTGATTTCGCACCAGTTGCTTCCGAAATTCTACAGTTGTGCACTAACTACGTGGATATACGCTTTGTCTCACTAATTTTGCACTGAAAGTTTCTCTCCATAACATGCGTCATGGCACCTGTGCCCACAATAATAACTATTTCGTTCACCCACTCGGGCGCGGGATCAGAGGAAACCGACGGTAAATCCCAACTCTGAACCTTCAAACTCCTACATTACCCATAGTTTCTGATTAAAAATTTCTTTAACAAATGATAAAATTACATAAAATGATAAACAACAGAGAATAATTCGTCAGGTTGTTAAAATATTTCACGTATTCAGTTACTTCGTTGCATTTCATAGTTCATCTCTATCGTACAGTGGTGTACTTTCTATTTTTATGGGGCGGGGGGAGGGGGGGGGGAGGCTATGCTTTTCATTTTGCAAAAGTCCACAGTGAAAATTAATTTTATTGATCCATACTAATTTAATATCCAAAATTACAAAAATAAGGTGTGTCATTGGTTTACATTCGTTTAGTTAGAACACTACTGACATTACGAAAACGATTTATTGATGTTATGAGTTGAATAATTTTAATAAAACATAATCCACTTTCTAAGAGAATTTCTGCACATATTCTATTAACTGCCTATTTTTATAGTGCAGACCATTTTAATTTACTTTGAAGTGTATAAAATCTGCTTTTGTCTGATACTACGCATAAGTACAAAAATTAGACGGCGATCTCTCTGTTTTGCCATCTCACGTATCACCGTTTGGACATCAGTCCTTTCTTCTCGATGAATTGTCATCATGGCGAGCCCAGTCAGACGTGTCTCGCTAGTTGCATTCCTTAGGTATGCAGCGAGTTTCTTAAAGGAGGAGAAAGTGCACTCATTCGTAGCCGTTGTCACTGGTAGAGTTACCAAGAGCTGTAGGAACCGAAAAACGTTTGGACAGCTCTGACGGTCGCCGGCAGACAAAGCTTCCATTTCGCTTTGAGGCAACTGCTCTAATCGATGGAGACGCTGGTCATAGAGTTTCAGCCCAGCCGTTGTCATTGTGTAATCCGTGACTAATGATCTGAAGTATAAAACGGAGTGTCGTAGCTCCATCATCAATACCTATGTCTTCAGTTTTTCTTCACAGAACACAATTAAAGCCGTTAAAAAATCCACAATTTGTCAAGAACCGATCGTGCAGTGAACTAATGAAAGCATCCATTCGTAGTAACCCTCAGTAGCATCATCGGCATCCTGATTTGCACGATGCGCTTGCTTGGTAGAAATGCGTGGTTGCTTTATTTCAACTCCGCTGGCTGAAGCTTTTCCTTGGCTTCTGAGGAAAGCCGTCTGGAAGTATCATCAAAAATTTCTCTCGTTACCAGAAGTTCTCTTTTGAGATCCCTAGCAATGTTGATTAACTCTGCAAAATCTGTATCTTGGCGCCGGAGTTGACGATAGATGAACTCACTCACTCAAACAGTTAAGAAAGTGTAACCCGGCAGACGACAAAATCTCCTTTGGTGATGCCTACTGACAGAATCATTCTTGAATCTTCCCCAGAGCCGAAACAACACAACCATATATTTCCTTGAAGTTTGCACCTACAAAGTGCTTTGTATCACTAATTTTGCAATAAAAATAACATTTGTCATGGCACCTCTGTCCACAATAACAATAGCCGGAATTCCTTCTACCGCACTGACAGCGCTTGCACTATCGCTTCCGTTTGCTCCTTGCATGCCTCAGTGTCATTACATAATTCCGCTGAAATGCGGAACCAACAACATATCGTAGCAAGTTTATACCGTTACTGCATCTACTGCCTTCACTAGATCCCGCGAGACGCACCAGAAGGCTCGGTATGGTCGCTTCCAGTTTGTTGACCCGTTAGGATCCAGTGGAGCGTGGCTATCCATCGTTTCCACTATCCAAGTAGCTTTGGTTTCAGAAGGCGACCAGTTTTGATTGCCAGATTGCGACCGGTTTGGATTGTTATCAGCATTACGCCTTCAACTGTGTCCTGTGTTCGGCCTGTTTACATGGGGTGGACCCGCATTGTGTACTCGGTGTTGCCCCCATGAGTTACTTGTTCTATTTTGCCAGTTCGAGTTCCTGTTACCACACGGGTAGTTATTGTACCCAGGGTTAAACCCGTGGTTACTTTTCCTTCTCTAGTTATAGCGCTGGAAGTTTTTGTGATTCGGCGATGTGTTCGTGTTTGCAGGACTGCTGTGTTGTTGCGTGCGGTTGCAAGGCCAGCAGCCGTTCTTCGTATGCTTGTTGTGTTACTGGCTATCGCTGGCTGACTAGAGCCGTTGCCAGAACTGTTCTCGTGTATGAGATTTCACAAATCTAGAACTGACACAAACTGCTAAAAATCCGCCTCTTACATGTGTAATAATTTCTCTTTTATACGTGCAAGTAATTTCGATTTCGGCAGTTCGTTACGTCTTTGCGCGACATGGGCTCATCCCAGTATCTCGTTGCGTTCAAATACCGTTGAGAATATTTTATTAAATTGCCCTGGTTTTCATTGTACCGTTAATGGTCCTACAATTCGTTTTGAAGACGTTCCTGAATCGATCCAGACCAAGACTTTTCAACAAAGGCTTTTTGAACTCTTCACAAGTTTGACACATTTCTGCTGCGTCTGTAGCCCATATGGCGGGATCTCCTCGCATATAAGCTGCTACTAATTTGATCTGGTGGTCCAGAGCTGAGGTAATACACCTTTGAGTTGTCTTATAAAAACAAGCAGGTGCGAAGATTTCTTCTCTGGCAGATAAACTTGAAATTGTCAGTGTTTAAGAAGGCTTTCTTCTAGCATGATGGCCAACGATCATGGTCCATCACCTGCTTGTTCGAATGAACTATTCGTACACAGACTGACTCGTCCCGCTGCTTCTCTGCACCGTCCCTCGTGCAGATGTGCGTTAACATGTGCATCACCGGCGTGCGTGTTCGGCAGTGACGGCCTATGCGTCGTACCTCTGATCGCGACTAATTCTTGTCGTAGGTGGCTAACCTGTGCATTTACTTCTTCTTTAATTTGTCTTAATTCATTATGCAAGCATCGTCCGATGCGGTTCATGCATGCTTACAACCTGCGCAGTCACACGTAATTCATTATTTTCATTATTGAGTGATTCATTTATGTGCGCTTCTTAAGTTCGCAACCACGACGAAAATCGCGCTGTCCGTCAAAACTTTCTTTCATCTCCCCTTCTTGTTCCACACCTAAATTTTGGAACTGCTGTGTGAATTGTTGCAAGTATGTTTCCGTTGAGGACTTTGCTTTGTTTAACTCACCGACCTCGTCAGACCATCGCTTTATTTATCCCGGCATATTTTTGTACACTTTTTTAACTCATTTCCCTCGTAATGTATTCCTGTAAGACTCCCGTTGACCTCATCTGCCTATACTTTTACTGCCTGATCCATTGTTACTTTTATCTGCTCTGGCTGTTTTCTGGACATTTTATCAGAATTCACCCTCAAACGCGTATCCAGGCTTTTTGCTACATGTTCGAAATTAGTTCTCATGTAGTTGTCATAACCATTTAGTTTCACGCCAAGATCTTGTGAGATATGGTCAAAATTACTGTTTATCTTTTTTCTCTTCTCTGACATAACTTCATGAATGTGTCTGTTACTGGAGATTGTTGTTGAACTGTTTCAGTTGGGGGCAGATGTATCTGTACCTCAGTCTCAATGGCGGCCGCGTCTGTAATTTCGACATCATATTCCGCCATGTCAGCATTTTCTACATCGTCTCGAGTATAATCTCCTCCCTGCCGCTATTTTATCCATTCTACCAATTTTCTTCGTAACGAAACTAAATATTCAAAAATTAAATGTCAATAATTTTACTTAACATTTCGTGTGTATGAGCAATGCCGTTACCAGTAACGAAATTTCTAATAGAATTCCAGCAGATACGCACCACATTACGAAATAAAGCAAAATCGCGTCGACATTTCAACTAAACAGGCTGAAAAAGCGGCAAACTTAGCGCCACGAACCTTGAGCATCAAACAATTAATACAATTACAAATTCTTTAAACTGCTACTTGACAGTGTTTCTGGTGGGATATGATCCATCTGCAGTAAATATTAAGATTCGTGGTATTAATAAGCAAGCAGCTCATCAACGATGACCGTATTTAGTATTTTTTCTGGTTGCTGCAATTTGGTTTTCCAACACTTACAAATTGTCATTATTTCTTTCAATTTTTTCGTTCTCCTTTGATTTGTCTTTGTATTTATTTCCTTTGCCAGAGGAAGTTTTCAGCGTAATACATATAATAGACAAGGTGTTTGTATTACGCGTACATACAACTCAGTGCAGTCGCACGTCGTCAGTTGTAACGTATCATTTCTTACTGGAAAAACAAAATTTGGAATAAAGAATTTTTAGTTGTTACCAAAATGTATTCAATGCAGTTAAGAAAGGTTTGCCTCAGCAAAGATACGTCACAAATATGATGACACGGCGTGGTTACTCGTTTAACACACATCACAAAATTTAGTATTGTTCGATTAACTTCCATCAGCTTTAGTATCTTACTTCTGCCGTCGCCGTCTTGATGTCCTCTCGATGTATCAGGCCCTGGTGGCTGTTGTACATTATCACTGTTTGGAAGAACTGATCGTGAAAAAATATTAACTTCCACGTGGAAAGTGGCAAAAAGTATGAAATCAGACTTCATAGAAATATAACGCAAAGGTTCGACTTTGTCTTAAAAAGACTCGACGCGATGAGCTATCGGCCGTTTTGCTTTCAAACTTTGTGCACCATACTGATACACAGATAAACGTTGAAACTCATAAACCAGATTAGCGTATGTGATCCTAAAGGATTCACATTTATAAGAAAATTTACTTATTGTTCAATAATAATAATACTAAATCATATAGATCAATTAAAAGTAAAATCTATGTTTACTAATTAAACACAAGGAGAAGTGAACATCAGAACAGGAAGACTTCACTTCTCTACTTTCGTTTTAAAAAGTCAATAACAATTAGGTATAATCTTTGCTGACTTTCGCTATACACAAGCTTAAACATTACATTTATCTCTTACGACATAACTCTATATAGCATGATCATTTTATCATAACGTAGACTATAAATGAAATTTAGTAAATTTTTGTATTTACAAGATTCGTCTCAAGGGCATACAGTCACAATGTAGCATGTTGCAGACCTTGATCTTACGTTAGCGCGTGGTTGCTAGAAGAAGAAAGAAGTTTGGAAAGAAGCAGGCATATATATACCAGTTTTGCTAACAACGTGCTCTATTAGAAAAACCATTTCTTTTACGGAGTAAGCGGAGATACAACGAGGCTAATTTATCACCTTCGAAATTCCGGCTCACTTCAAAAGAAATAGATCACTTTGCAGGTTACTTGAAATAATGATGTTAAAGAATCAAACTAACTTGTAACTGAATGAGAATGGGTTTAGTATTTGTGCTGATCATGGGTGACAATAGAAAGCACCGATATCCCAGTTCATGTGAGAACATGACACACAAGTCATCCACAAAGAACTAAGTTCTGTTTTCAATCCGATTGCCAAGGAAAAATAAAAGATTTACTGCTGTAATTGTGACATCGAAAAAATAAGTTTCTCCTACATGAATGCAGCAGATAATATTTGCAGCGCATTGCCTAAGCAAAAAGCACGAAGCGACATTACCAACGGTTTTACTGAAGAAAAAGCAAACTCAGCAACCGACGTCGCGAGACCGACCAGGACAAATACAGACACAAGAGTAACTGAGATCACACGACGCCGCATTTCAAATGAATTCCCGGAGCAAGCATCCAATTAACTGCAGGGGCGAAGAGCTATGCAAAACAGTGCACCATCGATACCAGCGTGTCTGTGTGTGTGTCTCTTTGTATAAGACAGGACACAATCACGTTAATGCATCACTGAAACATGCCTAGGTGGAGATTAGACGGGTTTCACCATGTGGTGTGGTGAATTATTATGTGTGTTACTTTTATACTTCTGATGTAAATAATATTAACAAGAACACATCATGATTGACATTTTGTTCGTGAAAAAAAAAGAGATTTATAAGGATTCAACAAAATTATGGAAACAATGAGAGAAATGCTTTCTTGGTCATAAATGCAAATGCTAGCCGTGCCTGGAAGTTGCACTGTTGTATTTGACCACGAGCGGCCCTGTGTAATGTCCTCAGTAAATTGCTAGTGTCAGTCGTGGTAAGAACACTATTTTGCGTAGCGTGTGCATTATGTCGGAGCCAAGTGAATCCGACCGTGGTCAGATGAAAAATTACTGTTCAAACTTCTAAACTCGTGTTTGTATCAAGCTGGTCTCTGACAAATGAATAAAACTAGTAGTGATATCGAAATATGTAAATCTCAGTGCACGGCAACAGAACTGTGTTGAAATTAAATTTTGAACGGAAATATATGAAGAACACGCTGCACGGTGCGAAATCACACGAGCCTGTACGTCAAACAATTCGCCTGCGAGAGAGCAATTCGTTTTCAAAGAAGTTTAAGTACGCTATTCGACTGTATTTGTCAACTTATTGATTGAAAAAAACCATTGAAAAATTGAAAATAATAACCAAGGGAATTAAAATTTATGGGGAACGAATACACTGTATCCGTTTTGCAGATGATATAGTAGTACTTGCTGACTCAGTGAAGAAAATGGAGTTTATGTTGCTAAAATTTGCCAAAATCCTAAGAGAAATTAATCTAAAAATAAATAAGAAGAAAACAAAAAAACTATGGTAGTAGGGAATACAAAAGAGCCGGCCGTGGTGGCCGAGCGGTTCTAGGCGATTCAGTCCGGAACCGCGCGCCTACTACGGTCGCAGGTTCGAATCCTGCCTCGGGCATGGATGTGTGTGATGTCCTTAGGTTAGTTAGGTTTAAGTAGTTCTAAGTTCTAGGGGACTGATGACCACAGATGTTAAGTCCCATAGTGCTCAGAGCCATTTGAAGACAAAAGAAAATGGTAAAGTTAATATTAAAGTAGAAGATGATATTCTAGAGCCGTTTGAGAACTTCTGTTATTTGGGGACAATAAATGTATCACAGATAAAAAGAGAAGAATAGCCTTGGCAAAGCAAGCTTTCCAAAATAAAAGGAATTTACTAATAGACAATCATCTAAGCCTAGAAAGTAGGAAAAATTTTTCCGAAACTTTTGTCTGTAGTGTCTTAAAACGGATGTGAAGCGTGCACTCTGGGAAAGGCAGAGAAAAAAGAGACTGGAAGCAATGGAAATGTGGATGTGGAGAAGAATGACGAAAACAAGCTGGGTAGACAGAAAAAGTAACTAACAGGTCTTAAGAGAAGTGAATGAGAACAGAACGCTGCTAAATTATATAGAAAGAAGAAAATCAAAAATGATAGGGCACGTAATGAGACACAACCAGTTCCTAAAGAATGTATTTGAAGGAAAAGTTTTAGGGAAAAAACCAAGAGGCAGGCCAAGAGCAACGTATTTTAATAACATCAAAGAAGATATGGGGATAAAATCGTATGAAGAATTAAAGAGGATGATAATGGAGAGAGGGACGTGGCTAAATCGACAAGGCATAGCCTTTAGTTTATGATGATGATGATAATTCGACTGCAAAACAAAATGTTTCAAGTTAAAATGTTGGGCCTGAATATAGCTGATCTTTATCTCTAGTCTTGCAAACAATGACTGTATCAGAACTGTTATTGTAATTACGCAGCAAATGAAGATATAAATTAAAGCATCTGACTTTGTGGTAAAACTTCATTAAAGTTCATAAGATAACACTTTTCTGAAATCTTTTACTGATATGAAACCTCGGAACACTCCAACAATCCCTGTGAATGGACATGAATTGTAATGGCAATTGAAATCATTGGCCTACCTGTGTGCACGGAACGCTCATCAGTTCTGCAGCCTGTTACGATTAGAAATATTGATCTGACTGTCCAAAAGCAAATTTCATTTGCCGTACTTGCGATGTGCAATGCAAGAAGATATCTCACCAATTGTCACAAAATGCTTCTGCAGCACACAACTCGCGATGTGCAATGCAAGTATACAAACACATTAATAAAGGGAAAGACTGAAAAATGAGGAACTAAACTTCGTTAAGTTTAGTTCCTCATTTTTCAGTCTTTCCCTTTATTAATGTGTTTGTGTAGTTGCATTGCACATCGCGAGTTGTGTGCTGCAGAAGCATTTAGTGAAAAAAGACTACAAGTATAACTGTGGTTCATTAACAACAATACACCCTTTCATAAAGTTCTCACAACTAGACAAGTTAGCAAAAATCTTTCTCAATAATTTGCCTGTGTACAATTACTTTCCTCGACACTTATTTCAGTTATAAGACAAATCCATGTGCTACACTTCCTACAATAAACTTCCTACAATAAACTTTAACCATACAAAATGTTATAACAATAAGAAACTACATAATCACGAATACACAAAAAAAACTAGATTACCTTAGAAATCTTCCCTTGTGACATTCTTGCATTCGTATCACCTCAGCCCCACAAATTTTTTTCCTCAGAACAGATTAATACAAAATCTTTTTCAAACGATGCTGCCTCCACTACACGGCAGGCCAGTTTCCATCCTTCTCGAAGCAAGTACATATCCACAGTGTCTAACACACACTGATTGCTGCTCTAACAAAGTAAAACTAACCCCTCTGACCAAGATCTGTGGTCTCAGGAACAGACTTACAAAGAATATGGTTACATAGAGACTACAGAGGTTGAATAAATTTATCGAATTCTCAGCTTCATTCACATTCATGGTCAAAACTATCTCAAAATCGTAATGGGAAATAGGACAGTCCCCTTTCACAGATTGTTGGTCATCGTATGGCAGGTGCTTCCGAATCCAAGACAGCCGAAGTGTTTGACACCATATGGTAGATTTCTACCGGATGCAGAGAAAGGGGAAAAACATCATCGGCTAAATCACAGCGCGGACGAAGCATGTATTGAATGATCGTGACAGACACTGAAGAGAATTACGACGAAACATAAGAGGACGACAGCTGCAAATGTCATTGCAGCACTGAATGTCGGACCCACGAACCCACTTAGCATGAAAACAACACGAAGGGAGCTCCAAAAAGCACGGAACTACACGGCGAGCTGGAACCCCAAAAGTACTTATCACTGATGCAAATGCCTATAACATTAAAACGTATTGCCGAACCCATAAAACCTGGACTATGGAGCAATGGGAAAAAGTAATTTGGTCGCATGAGTATTGTTTCACACTGTTTCTAGCTTCTAGGCGAGTTTACGTCTTAAGAGTGAATGCTGCCCGCATCTCGTGGTCGTGCGGTAGCGTTCTCGCTTCCCACGCCCGGGTTCCCGGGTTCGATTCCCGGCGGGGTCAGGGGTTTTCTCTGCCTCGTGATGGCTGGGTGTTGTGTGAAGTCCTTAGGTTAGATAGGTTTAAGTAGTTCTAAGTTCTAGGGGACTGATGACCATAGATGTTAAGTCCCATAGTGCTCAGAGCCATTTGAACCATTTTTTTTGAGTGAATGCTGGCGGAGATTCGGTAATGACTTGGGCAGGCATATCGTGGTATTCCGTGGTGACCGTGGTTACTCCATAAGGTCGCATTACTGCCAAGGATTATTTGATCATTTTGGCTGATAAGGTCCAAATCATAGTACAGTACTTATTCCCCAGTGGTTATGTGTTCGAAGGCGACATCCATTATCATTACCTGAAGTTGTCACTATTTTGCTGGAAGGATGACATAAGATTTCCTTGAAAAACATACAACACCTGCATTTATCCTCTCTGAGCCGAATGGAAGCTGTTTTGAATGACAATGGGACTCATACATCGAATTAGGCGACGTAACGTGTTGTGTTTTTCTTTGTTTCCATATTTTTGTCCACTCGCTGTACAAGGAATGTATTCTATCTAGCAAACTATTCGGAACCGAGCGTGCGAGCTATTTAATTATACACACATCAAAAAACGTTTTGCATCACCTCGATTCCGAGAATTCCGGGATATGTACAGACAACTGGAATAGAGATCAAGATAAACATCATTTCCGCCCTTTTTGTCACTCATGGAAACCACACATTGCATGTCGTACCACCATACAGCGAGACCTTCAGAGGTGGTAGTCCAGATTGCTGTACACACTGGTACCTCTAATACCCAGTAACACGTCCTCTTGAATTGATGCATACCTGTATTCGTCGTGGTATACTATCCACAAGTTCATCAAGGCATTGTTGGTCCAGATTGTCCCACTCCCCAAGGGCAATTCGGGGTAGATCCCTCAGAGCGGTTAGTGCGTCACATCGTTCATAATCAGCCCTTTTGAATGTATCCCAGGCATGTCCCCGGCCACTATGCTGCCGATATGGGTGCACTATCGGACGGAGGATGGCGTTCACGTATCGTAAAGCCGTTACGGTGCCTTCCATGACCACTAGCGGCACACGTCGGCATCACATAATGCCACTCCAAAACAGCAGGGAACCTCCACCTTGCTGCACTCACTGGACAGTGTGTCTAAGGCGTTCAGCCTGACGAGGTTGACTCCAAACACGCCTCCGACGAGCGTCTAGTTGAAGGCATGTGCGACACTCATCGGTGAAGAGAACGTGATGCCAATCCTGAGCGATCCTTTCCGCATGTTGTTGGGCCCATCTGTACCACGTTGCATGATGTCGTGGTTGCAAAGATGGATCTTGACGTGGACGTCGGGAGTGAATTTACGTATCTTGCAACCTATTGCGCACAGTTGGAGTCGTAATAAGACGTCCTGTGGCTGCACGAAAAGCGTTGCTGTGAGGGTTACTCCGAGCCATAATCCCTACGTATCTGTCATTCACTGCAGTAGTAGCCCTTGGGCGGCCTGAGCGAGGCATGTCATCGACAGTTCCTGTCTCCCTGTATCTCCTCCATGTTCAAACAACATCGCTTTGGTTCACTACGAGACACCTGGCCACTTTTTGACAGCCCTTCCTGGCACAAAGTAACAATCAGCACGCGATCGAATCGCGGTATTGACGGTCTAGGCATGATTGAACTACAGACAACAAGAGCCGTGTACCTCCTTCCTGGCGGAATGACTGGAACTGATCGGCTGTCGGACACCCTCCGTCAAATAGGCGCTGCTCATACATGTTTTTTACACCTCTGGGCGGGTTTAGTGACATCTCTGGTCCAAGGGACTCTGTCTGTGATACAATATCCACAGTCAACGTCTATCTTCAGGAGTTCTGGGAACCGGGGTGACGCAAAACATTTTTATGTGTGTGTAACAGTGTCTAGTACGTGCCGGATCATTGATCCTTTTTATGGAGTTCGTGTGTTGGTGAGCAATGATACCAAGAGTGTTAAGACAGGTGACTGCAGCATCGCTTAGCTTAGCTACTTTTTGGTAAGGTACTACAATGAAGTTCATAGCTGGGTGGCCTCACAAGTTGTCGAAACTCACGCCGTAACACCAGTGGAGCTACCGTTGTGGCATTGTCCTGTGTACCCACTTCCACACATTATTTCAATGTGAATCGCGGATAGATTTGGGATTCATTGCTGAGTGGTATAGCACAATGTATTGCGTCCACTGTCACTACTTTGCGATCTCTAATGAGCTGGCGACCATTGTGAATAACTGTCAACAAAGCCAACGTTTGATCAATCAGTAGTCATAGAGACATCTGGCAATGGTTCGTTTGGACGTAGGGCAACTGATTATACTGGGATTTCATTCACTGTTTCCGACATAACGTATTGTTTAGCTGCGCCGAAAGGACCAACCAGCTACATGTGGCCCAGCGTATGGCTCCTCTTGTGGATTTGGGGCTCTGTAGTGGGCCTAGCTTCCCCCAAGACGAATTCGACTTATGAAGCTGCTGACACAATTAACTGATGCGGAACTCTGTTTCACAGTAATGGAACGATTCGAGATCAAACGTGGTGTTAAAACATTCATTTCACGCGTGTGTACACTGCCGCCAAAAAATCAGGATACCATTTGAGGGTTTTCCAGTTCACTCAAAATCTACCTTGGAAACCTACAATGAGATGATAAAAGTTATTGGATAGCCATAGGCATATATACAGATGGCGTTAGTATCGCGCACACAAGGTATAAAAGGGCAGTGCATCGGCAGAGCAGTCATTTGTACTCAGGTGATTCACGCGAAGAGGTTTCCATCGTGATTATGGCCTCACGATCGGAATTAATTGCCTTTGATCGCGGAGTGATAGTTGTAGCTAGACGCAGGGGGCATTCCATTTTGGAAATCGTTAGGGAATTCAATATTCAGAAATCCACAGTGTCAAGAGCATGCCGAGAATGCTAACTTTCAGGCATTACCTCTCACCATGGAAAGCGCAGTGATCGACGGCCTTCACTTGACGACCGAGAACAGCGGCCTTTGCGTAGAGATTTCATTGCCGACAGACAAGCGACACTGCGTAGGACAACCGTAAAAATTAATGTGTGACGCATCCGTTAGGACAGTTCGGTGAAAATTGGCGGCAGTGGGCTGTTGGCAGCAGATGATCGACGCGAGTGCCTTTACTAACGACATCGCCTGCAGCGCTTCTCCTTCTCGTGATCATATCGTTTGGACCCTAAACGACTGGAAAACCGTAGCATGGTCAGATAAGTCGAGGTTTCAGTTAGTAAGAGCTGATGGTAGGCAACTAGTGTGGTACGGACTCCACGAAGCCGTCGACCCTTGTTGTCAACAAGGCACTGTACAAGCTGGTGGATGCTCCATAGTGGTGTGGGCTGTGTTTACACGGAATGTACTGGGTCCCCTAGACCAGCTGAACCGATATTTGACTGGAAGTGGTTCGGCTAGAGACTTGGAATTTTTATGGATGACAATGTGCCATATCACCAGTCCAGAACTGTTCGCGATCAGTTTGATGAACATTCTAGACAGTTCGAGCGAATGATTTGGCCACACAGATCGTGCAACGTGGATCCCATCGAACATTTATGGGACATAATCGAGAGGCCAATTCGTGCATAAAATCCTGCACCAGCTATACTTCCGCAGTTATGAACGGCTGTAGAGGCAGCATGGCTGAATGTTTCTGCCGCTGACTTCGAACGACTTGTTGAGTACATGCCACGTCGAATTGATGCACTATGCCGGAAAAAAGGAGGTCCGACAAAAAGATATCCCATGACTTTTGCCAGCTCAGTGTATAACGAAGAGCAGTTTTCGCTAAGTAGGAGCGGATAATGTGGCGAGCTTCCAACTTATGGAAGTAAATTTTAGCGTTTACAATAACCGAATTATGAAAGCTGCCTTTTGTAATGGAACTGCCTGCTTTTGCTGTCGCAGTGGAAAGAGCTTTCAAAGAAGGCTTGAAAGACATCAGATCTGTGGAACTTGCTCAAAATGACAGAAAGTTAACAACCGTATAATATTACCGATCTGCCGTTAGGAGTAGAAGTTTCACGAAGGTCAGGCCTACAGTGGGAAGGGTATGTCTTTCTTTCTTATTTAAAGGCTGAAATGTTTTAAATAAAAGCTATTCCGCAGTAAGTGATGATAAGAAGAGGCTTTTTTATAACGATAACGCAGCGACGACAAAGGGAAACCCCCAGTGACGATGAACCCGATCATTTTAGATAAAAAAATAAATGTTGGTGAAATTTCTGATCATGAAACATCAGCGTATAGTTTCTTTTCACCTTCTGAATTATTTCCTGGAGCCGGAGACATGAAGCCAATGAAGCGATTGACGTTGTCATTGTTCAATAGTAAATGACCGATCAGCCTAACAAAATTTATAAAAAATGAACTTAAAAACTGAAAGAAAGGATTGGTAAATTGATCTCAAGTTAGTCCCTCTTAGCTATGATGTATAAATACCACCGAACAATTCGACCTCAATTTTAGCTTTACGTCCTCGAAATAAGTACAACGCACTTGACCCGCGGCAGCTTCTATTAGGGTGCGAGCGATACGAGGCCTACTGGCGCCCCCTGTGAGCGCGTTCCATCGATTCTGGCCCTCGCCGTATCATCTTCGCTGCGTTTTGTGTTCCTTCTGGGGGCTGTGTGGTAGCGAGGGCTGCGTGGGACACGGAGCTGGACGTGTGTGCCTGAGTACTCGGCGTCCTGGCGAGTGCAGCGAGTTGAAACTGTTGACCTTTGGGCCATGGGGGCCATTGTTTTCCTGCATCGTTGACCGTTGCTACCGGCGAGTTTAGCGGGCTAGGAGCGGCTCACGTCTCGTGCAACCTGGTTAGGAAGTGCATCAGTTAACTGTGATGTGCTTGTAAGGTGGCTATAATTTCCCACATTACAAGCACCCATCCACATTCTTTGCCGTGATCTACAAACACAATTAAGAATCATTTGATAGATTGTACATCGTATATATCAATACATAAAGGAGACTGACATTGTCACGTATGCCTTGTAAATAATTGTTAACTCTTATTGCATGAAAGGTGACGGAGTGTCATTATTATCAGAACCGCGTAATGAATGATTGCCTATACTAGTAGAGGTTGGAACGCCAGTGGAGATGAAACAGCAGGCGGAACTCAAGCCCTGGGTGGAAAGTCTCCACAGGTGTGTTGGTCCTGCTTAAACACAGGAAGTAGCTAGACGGACGTCGTGAAACCTGAGCGCGAAGACGCAATACAAGGGCGACTGGCCGCTATTGTAATAGGGCCGGAAGAATAACCGGATAATAGTTCCGAACTCTGCAGATTTTGGACGCAGGTGCGAGGAACGAAGAAGCGGCACCTCGGAAACCTCTCAGGCTGGGTTTTTACTCAGAAGCGTACCATTGTACGAGTATAGGTTTTTCCTCGCAAACTTTCCGCGCTGGACGACAAAAGACTAAAATATGGTTGGTCGGCGTTCGGAAAAATCTGTAGAGAGGCAGAATATTCAGATGATTTCGGGAATATGATTCGATTTCGGAATTACGATGGTGGGGAGCCGAGCCTTGCTGGGAGGCCAGCGGTGGAGAGACGAGGTCTTACGTTGTGAGCGCCCGTGTGTGACGGCCGCTCGGTATCACCTTTGTTGGTACAGACGGACTTGCTGTCTTTGCTCTCAGTAGAGTTTATAGTTAGAACAGTTAGGCACTGTAGTGTTGCGAACATACACGATTCTGGACTTCACCTACGGGTTGGAAGTCGTCGTTGAGTACGCAGCGTCCAGTAACTGAGAGCACTTCCTCTGCCTATACTCAACGTTGAGACGTTATCTGAACTCCGTCTGTGTTGTTGGGAGTTAGCGTTTCTCGTCTGTAGAACACAGACAGGAGAAGACAGTATTCGAGTATATTAGTCAGAGGACTGGATTCTGCCGTCCTAGTGTTTGAAAGAGTTTATTTGTGGCTGGAGTTCTCCCATCGTCGCAGACGAGTACGAGAACCATCACTTCGACGCACCGGATGCAGTACGTACGGTGATATCGCAAATTGTTTCGGCTTGTTAGGGCTATAAAAGCTAAACACCTGTGATCACATTAATTGTTTTCCACTGAGGTTCCACACCACCGTAGATCATCTTTGGAAGTGGTGTCTTCTAGTGTTTGGTACGTAGATGATGTCAGTCATTCCGCGTTATTGATATTAGACCGCGCAGTCATAATAAGGGGTAGAGTTGGGCAGTTGTTCAGTAATTTTACTTAGGAAATGTAAACTTTGTAATATAAAGGTTTGTTGTAATCTACAATAAATATATAAGCAGGAACAACGTTTATCATTTAGTAGGATTAGTTGCCTTCATCATTCATTTATGTTTAGATTGTAATTTATTGAATTAAGAGATTCTAAGATACGCTTTAGGGGGTAGAGGGGGTAGTCAGACTGGGCCAAATCTTCATTTTTACGTTTATTACTTTCCGTTGCGCACATTCATTTTACACCCGCCTGCAGTAGCATCTTGGATGCTAAATACGCCGAGATGTGTTGAACAACTTGTTAGCAGCTACGAGCAGGAGGGCAGTATTGTCCGGTACCTACCTGGAGTCGTGAAAGTATTGGCCTTCTTGGCATTTATTTGAAATTATGTATGAAGACTGTTCAGTAAGTACTGTACTTAAAGACTGTTAACTCTTCCCGGCGTGAGCTGGCCAGGAATCCGGATCCCTTATGTCTTTCAGTAACCTCTTTTGGAGCTGCCTGTGTCAATTTGAAGGTTTCTGTATGCGTGAAGCTGGTATTTTCCAGTGGTAACTTGGTACTCGAAATCGTTGTTTGTTATCATTGAAGATTTGGTGCTACTGGCTGTAATTTATGGTTGTTGTAGACCTTAAGTCTCTTCCTACGGCGAGTTATTAGAACTGGCCTGTAACTAAAGTTGTGTGCGCTCAGCCTAAAGGTAGCGCGTGAAGGTCGTGTGTATGTGTGTATGTGTGTGTGTGTGTGTGTGTGTGTGTGTGTGTGTGTGTATGCTTGTATATGCATACTCTCTTACTACCTGCTGAGGAGCCTTTCGGGTTATAGGTGTCCATTTTAACCGGCCATCTGCCATTTGGTGTGTATCCAAATTACAGTGTTTCCTAAGAGGCCCCAGAAAAGGTATACCTTAACATATAATCTTGTTGAATTATTCTGTAATTATTCTTTTAAATGATTTGTACCTTGTTTCCTACTATTGCTAGGAAGGTTAACTTGCAATGTTTATGAGCGGGCCTTTTCCTTACTGACCCTTTAATAGTTGGTTTCCTTGAAAATAATCTTTAATTGTCCATTTATGTACTGTTGTATATGTTAATTTCTGTCAAACTTGTTTACTGTTTGTTGCTTGGTATATGTTGACAGCCTCGTATCGGCAGCGGTTGAAGCGTTGGTGGTCCAGGGAAGGGCCGCGGTTTCCTTCTGCTTCGGCGGCTTTCCTGCCATCGCACGAGGCCTAGCTGTTGGCGGGTCACATGCACTTCTGCGGATCTCCCGTTCCAGCCTCAAGTTGAGTAGTTTATTGTTATTCTTTTGGTATCGTGCCGCGGCGGAAGTGTCGCCGAATTACGACTTGCCTTACTGATTCTGGGGGAGCAATTTACTCACTGTTTAATGGTAAGGTCCTTCTGGGCGGGTGAGGAGAGCCTCTGGGCAAACTGAGCACTGAGTTTTTCGATTTCTTTAAAAAAAATATGGATTTAATTGTCGTTATCACTTTCATAGTGTTTTAGTGACCCGGTAGTTTATTTAAGTACTTGATTTATGTGTAACAGCCCTGTGGCCATTCAGTGAAGTATTACTGTTTGTTTCGGTTCTTACACGTGGGTAGCTTTTGGGAAAGGTTGGCCGTATCTTGTCTGTCTGGAAGCAGAATAACATTGTCTTATGACACCAAAGTGTCATTTGTCTTACGCCCCTAGTATTGTTAGTAAAAGAAAAATTTAACCTTTGTGTGTACCTCCAAGAGGTGAGGTGACTAAAGGACTCAGGGTACCAACATAATGTGTACTTGTGTCTAATGTATGCATTTAATGTCTTTTATTTAACGTTTCTTGAACTTATACTCAAGTCGTATTGTGGGATTAGCCCACAGTTGTGGTGTTAATCGTCCCGGACAGAATGCTGCCGCAGGTTTATTTCATCAATTAACTGCTTGTAATCGGGCCACCATTGTATTGCACTGTTGACAGGTTCTGCGAATACCATTTGTAATTTTATGTATAATGCAAATATACTTATGCATTATGATATTAATTTAAAAACCTTAACTAGTTGTATGAATTTGGTAAAAATCTTGGTAAATGTTAGTTGGGTTATGATAGAACAACTATTAAATAAAAATATTTGTTTGGAAATGATAACTGACGCATGAAGTTCGGCCCTAAAGTAATCCCGATCCTTGTTTTGGATCTCAACACTTAGATATTACAGTATATTTAGTTTAAGCCCAGTATCAGTATAACGAAACTTACGTTGTTAAGGTACAAGAACAGGCCGAAAAAATGCGCAAAAACACGGAAAGAAAAAATAAAGTACTATTCTTCCTGTGAAAACAAAAAGGTACGTGGAGTTCTTTTAGTATCTAGAAGCCCAGCCTAGTATCAAGGGTCACTGGCCGTAAAAATTTACTTTGACTTGATAAATGAATTATTTTATGGACAAATTGGAAAAGAGTTTGCATCGAATTAGAATAATTACGCAGTTACATAGGAATAAATAAATTTTTCGTGTATGATGCTGGAGTATTTTTCATGGGTGGCATAGGGAATGTTATAAGTAGCAGAGACGTAGCGGCAGACGTGAAGCAGTGAGGGTGGTCGTATCTGGATATCTCAGGCCAGTAAGAACATTTCCCGCATAAGGTCAGATTCCGGGTGCGAGTCTCACAGTTTTGATCTGCTTGTTTCTCGCGACTGCAGTTTGCCAAAACGTAGAAAATAATGTTCTCAGAATCCTCTGTTGTTGTTGTTTTGGTATTTAGCATGACGAATGGTTGTATCCAGCCCTCCACACTAGTTTTTCTGGGAAATTCTTATCATCTCTGTGTAACTGTTGCGACCTGCATCCATCTGAACCTGTTTAGTATAGTCCCTGTGCAATTTGTTCTCCTTCGTTTCCCTCCATAACCAAACTGACGATTTCTTGATGCTTCAGCATTCGTCTTGTCAACCTATCCCTTCTTTTAGTCGAACTGTGCTATAAAATTTTTCCCCAATTGGATACAGTACCACAGTACACTACTGGCCATTAAAATTGCTACACCAAGAAGAAATGCAGATGATAAACGGGTATTCATTGGACAAATATATTATATTAGAACTGACAAGTTATTACATTTTCACGCAATTTGGGTGCATAGATCCTGAGAAATCAGTACCCAGAACAACCACCTCTGTCCGTAATAACGGCCTTGATACGCCTGGGCATTGAGTCAAACAGAGCTTGGATGGCGTGTACAGGTACAGCTGCCTATTCAGCTTCAACACGATACCACAGTTCATCAAGAGTAGTGACTGGCGTATTGTGACAAGCCCATTGCTCCGCCACCATTGACCTGACATTTTCAATTGGTGAGAGATCTGGAGAATGTGCTGGCCAGGGCAGCAGTCGAACATTTTCTGTATCCAGAAAGGCCCGTACAGGACCTGCAACATGCGGTCGTGCATTATCCTGCTGAAATGTAGGGTTTCGCAGGGATCGAATGAAGGGTAGACCCACGGGTCGCAACACATCTGAAATGTAACGTCCACTGTTCAAAGTACCGTCAATGCGAACAAGAGGTGACCGAGACGTGTAACCAATGGCACCCCATACCATCACGCTATGTGATACAGCAGTATGGCGATGACGAACACACGCTTCCAATGTGCGTTCACCGCGATGTCGCCAAACACGGATGCGACCATCATGATGCTGTAAACAGAACCTGGATTCATCCGAAAAAATGGCGTTTTGCCATTCGTGCACCCAGGTTCGTCGTTGAGTACACCATCGCAGGCGCTCCTGTCTGTGATGCAGCGTCAAGGGTAACCGTAGCCACGGTCTCCGAGCTGATAGTCCATGCTGCCGCAAACGTCGTCGAACTGTTCATGCAGATGGTTGTTGTCTGCAGACGTCCCCATCTGTTGACTCGGGGATCAAGACGTGGCTGCACGATTCGTTACAGCCATGCGGATAAGATGCCTGTCATCTCGACTGCTAGTGATACGAGGCCGTTGGGATCCAGCACGGGGTTTCGTATTACTCTCCTGAACCCACCGATTATATATTCTGCTAACAGACGTTGGATCTCAACCAACGCGAGCAGCAATGTCGCGATACGATATACCGCAATCGCGATAGGCTACAATCCGACCTTTATTAAAGTCGGAAACGTGATGGTACGCATTTCTCCTCCTTACACGAGGCATCACAACAACGTTTCACCAGGCAACGCCGGTTGACTGCTGTTTGTGTATGCGAAATCGGGTGGAAACTTTTCTCATGTTAGCACGTTGTAGGTGTCACCACCGGCGCCAACCTTGTGTGAATGCTCTTAAAAGCTAATCATTTGTATCACAGCATCCTCTTCCTGTCGGTTAAATTTCGTGTCTGTAGCACGTCATCTTCGTGGTGTAGCAATTTTAATGGCCAGTAGTGTAGTTATATGTCTTCATCATTCCTTCTAGCACTACATTTCAAAAGATTATATTCTCTTCATATATGATCTGTTTAGTGTCCACGTTTCAGTCCAGTAGAAGGCAACCCTCAGGAAGCACTCCCTAACACTTAAATTTATATCCGGTGTTAACACATTTCTCTTTGTCACACATTCGGCCATTGTCATGACTTTTACTACCCACATGCAAAAGTAGTTTACTTCTTTTCAGATCTCATTCCGTAATGTTATTCACTCAGCTTATGCTGCTGAACGAGGTGGCGCAGTGCGATGGTTGACACAAAGGACTCGCATTACGGGGGAAGGTGGTTCAAAAGTCTTTCCGGCTAACCACATATAGAATTTCCGTGATTTCCCTTCGTCACTCTATGCAAGTGTCGGGAATGTTCCTATGCAAAAGAATTTGCAGATTTCCTTCGGGTCCTTTTGCATTCCAAGCTTGTGGTTCGTGTCTAATGACCTCGCTGTCGATGGGATGTTACACTTTTATCTTCCTCCCTTTTTTCTGCACCGCCTGATTTAATTCAAGTACATCTCATTATCCTTGTTTTACTTTTGTTGGAGTTCGTCTTATAATCTATTTCCGAGGCACTACCCATTCCATACAACTGCGCTTACGAGTTCTTTGCAGTCTTTGACTGGATTACAATGTCATCAGTAAACGTCGAGGGTTTTATTTCTTCTCATTGAAATTTAATTCCCTAATCAAATACCCCCTTAGTTTTCTTTACCAGTTGCTGAGTGTACAGACTGAATAACGTCGGGGACAGGCTATAGCCGTCTCTGTCCTTTCTCAACTACTGGTTCCTTTCGATGTTCTTCAATTTTCATAGCTGGAACGTGGTTTCTGTACAACTTGCAGATAACTTTTTGCTTCCTGCAGTTTTCCTTGCTACCAACAGACTTTTTAAGAGTTTATTCATGCCAACATTGTCAAAAGCTGTCTCTGAATGTACGAATACCATAAACACATGAAACGTATTCGCAGTTGCGACTATGGACAACCATCAACTGTATAATGGAATTATGACAATGAAAATTTGTGATGGACCGGGATGCCAACTCGGATACCCCGCATATCCCGAGCGACTGCCTTAAATTTTTTTGTGAGGGTGGGGATGGGGAGGGGCTGGAGGGTTCTCTTGTCCTCTTATAGCCCAGCCACGCTCTTACCTTGTGTGCCTTCGTCCGCTAGCTTCTTAACTTCAGTTTCTGCCGTATCTGTGAATATCATTGCTTACAGTAGAGAAATTTCGTCACGTTTATTTTGTATTCCAGCTGAACAACTGCTTCACAGTTCGTCTTCTCGGAGTTTTGCTTTCGCAGTTTCTCCACAACCTTTTCATGACTGTCTTGTTGTTCTTCTTATCGGTTTGTGTTTTATAAGTGCGGCGTCTCATAGCTCTGAAAGCACTAACTGCTTAAACAGAGCAAAGCCATTCTCTCTAATTTTATTGCTGTGTCTCTTGTGCAATGATGTATCCAACGTTCTCGACGTTTTGCGAACTAAATAAGCTTTTCCCTAGCAAAAATATGCAAAAGAATTAAATATACACCCTTAGGCTGCCCGAGAACGACTCGCGGTCACACCCAAACTTCCATATGTCACGAACCGCGTGTTTACAACCCGTGCTCGTTACATCCATGTCCGAAAGAACATTGCATCGTATTTCTGAACAACACATGCACTGAAATTTCGTAAATACCATAAGCATTTTTTCTTTCTTCAATCTGTCTAAGAGAAATCATAGGGTTAGCACACTGCCTCTTGTGCTTCTCTGTAAATTAATCGTGTCGTTCTTCTGCTGCTAAGACTTATTAAACTGATGGTTCGGTAATATTTGCACCTATCAGCACCTGCCATCTCTGGAATTGCAATTATTACATTCTTCTCAATGTCTGAGGCTAGTTCGCCTGTCCCTGTCTCAAATATCTCGCATACGAAATGGAATTGTTCCGTAAAGACAGGATCTCCAAGGCATTTCAAAAATTCTGTAGGACTGACGTCTACTCCAAGCCTTTCACTGCTCTCTCAGATTCTACTCAGAGTACCACATTTCCTATCTCACCTTCACCTCCTCCGTCCTCCTCTTTTCAAGAAATACTATTTGTATCTGTTCGTTCCACCCTGACCAGAAACCTGTAGCTGTCGGCGGCATCGATTTCGGCTTGATGGGATGCGTCCTCCTATTCGTACCCTTGCACTGCGGTGGCGGCGAGGTCGACTTGTCGAAACAGACTGTCAGCGACGCCGATGCTCCAGTTACGCCGGATCGACTTTCCTGCGGCGCTGCCTCTCGAGAACACGCCCAAAATCTTCGGCATCGGAAGCAGGCGCCCTGCTGAAGGCCGCAGCGGGCAACTGCAAGGATATCGCCAGCGGCCGGATTCTGATGCCGGGAGTGGCGGCCTCAATGAAGCCAAATAAATGACTGTGCAGCAAACGGAGCTCACCGGCCTCCGTGGAAGCAGTAATTCACGGTGAGAACCTCTAAAGATTCTCCTGTCGGGCAGCTGGGCTTGGTTTTCTTGATCTACGCAGAGGTGACGGATACCATGGGATAGCGATATACCTCTATACAGATGGCGGTAATATAGCGTACACAAGGTATAAAAGGACAGTGCATTGGCGGAGCTGTCATTTGGAGTCAAGTGATTACGGCCTACACGGGAATTAAGAGTTTCAACGCGGAATGGTAGTTGGAGCGAGATGCGTGCGACATTCCATTTCGGAAATCCTTAGGAAATTCAATATTCCGAGACCTATAGTGTCAAGAGAGTGCTTAGAACACTAAATTTCAGGCATTGCCTCTCACCGCGGACAATGCAGTAGCCGACGGCCTTCACTTAACGAGCAAGAGCAGCGGCGTTTTCATAGAGTTGTCAGAGCTAACAGCCAAGCAACACTGAGTGAAATAACCGCAGGAATCAAAGTGGGCGCACGACGAACGCAACCGTTAGGACAGTGCGGCGAAATCTGGTGTTAGCACGCTATGGCAGCAGGCGACTGACGCGACTGCCCTAGCTACCACCACGACGTCGCCTGCAGCGCGTCTCCTGGGCTCGTGAGCACGTCGGTTGGACCCTAGACGATTGGAAAATGGTGGCCTGGTCAGATGAGTCCCTATTTCAGTTGGTAAGAGCCGGTGGTAAGGTTCGAGTGTGGCGCAGACCCCGTGAAGTCATGAACTCAAGCTGTCAACGAGGCACAGTGCAAGCTGTTGGTAGCTCTGCAGTGGGGTGGGCTGTGTTTACCTGGAATGGACTAGGTTCACTGGTCCAAAATGGTTCAAATGGCTCTGAGCACTATGGGACTTACCATCTATGGTCAACAGTCCCCTAGAACTTAGAACTACTTAAACCTAACTAACCTAAGGACGTCACACAACACCCAGTCATCACGAGGCAGAGAAAATCCCTGACCCCGCCGGGAATCGAACCAGGGAACCCGGGCGTGGGAAGCGAGAACGCTACCGCACGACCACGAGCTGCCCACTGGTCCAATTGAACCGACCATTGAATGGAAACGGTTATATTGGGCTACTTGGAGACCACTTGTAGCCATTGATAGACTTTGCGTTTCCAAATAAACATGGAATTTTTATGGATAACAGTACGCCACACCACTGGGCCACAGTAGTTCGCGACTGTTTCGAAGAACAACTGGACACGTAAATACATAAAACTGCAACAAGGCACTTTTTTTAATAGTTATTTATTATTCCATCAACCGGTTTTCGTATCTTCTCAGGTTTATCTTCAGATGGTTTTCTGGAAATTACATCACTACTTCTAGCATATGCTGGCTGCTGGAAACAGTATAGACGGTTTTTCCGTAAGTCTCCATGTGTCTGCTTCCATTTCGATGGCCAGTTGGTACATCACTTCACACATTTTTTACACAACCTGTATTCATTTACAATGTGACAGCGAAACTTTGCCAACTGGCCATCAAAATGGAAACACACAGATGGACACTAACGGAAAAAAGCCGCCCAAACTGTCGCAAGCCAGCACACAGCATTGTGCTAGAACTAGTGATGTAACTTCCAGAAAACCATCTGAAGATGAAGCTGAAAAGGTTCGAAAACGGGTTCATGGAATAATAAATTACTATTCAAAAAAGTGACTGGTTGCAGTTTTATGTATTTACATTCATTGATTGGCAACTCCATGGAGTACTGTGTGCACAACAACCATATATGTTAAATTAAAATGAAGGTCAGCGTTGGCCCTAACATTGATGGTTTATTGATAGCAAAATCGATTTTCAATCACATATTGATCATCTTCAGTGCTGTGGTGTACAAATTAAACTCATAGGCACTGGTATCAAGTTATCAGTAAAAAACTGAGAAACTATCACAATAACTCACTGTTATTGTGATCCTTTCTCAGTGCTGGTTACTGATAACTTGATACCAGTGCCTATGAGTTTAATTTGTACACCACAGCACTGATCACTATGTGATTGAAAATCGATTTTGCTATCAATAAACCATCAATATTTACATTCAGTTAACAGTCATGGCTTCTAAAATATCCGTAATGGGTAAGCTTAATCCTTAACAACTGGACAGTTTGAATGATTTGGCCACTCAGATCGACCGATATGAATTCCATCGAACATTCATGGGACATAACGCAGAGGTCACTTCGTGCACAAAATCCTGCACCGGCAACACTTTCGTAATTATGGGCGGTTATAGAGGCAGCACGGCTCAAATATTTCTACAGGGGGCTTCCAATGCCACGTCGTGTTGCTGCACTACGCCGAACAATAGGACGTCCGACACGATATATTAGGAGTTACCCATTGACTTCCGTGACATCAGCGTATATCTACGGGGCAGATCAGTTGTCAAAAATGCGTTAGCGCAATAATTCTAAATCAATGAAAATACAAGTTGTAACCTCCTCCTCACTTATCGACCTTAATGACAGTGAAAAATTAAACCGCGTGTACCTAATGGAAATTTGGGAAAAGCAATCGTCACCGAAGTTAATCTGTCGGTAAAGAGGGAGGAAAGGGTTACATCTAAATGAAAGGAGAAATGCAAATGAAACTGGTGGAAATTAATTTTGAAAAGGGGTAAAGTTAATAAAGAAAGTAAATGTGCGGCTGTTACGTTAACAATTAACTAGCGGTAATTAGATTTTGAGATTTGGGGAAAATTACGGTCGCCAGTCCTATGGACAATTACTATAGTAACTGAAAAAGAAAGGTTATTGCACATATGATTAGCACTAGAAGCGTGGCAACTGAAGGTGGACACGTGTAGTGTGAAAACTGAAAGTTTGTCAGAAGTAATAAATTTCGCTACACTCTGACTTAATTTAGCAAAATCATTAATAAAACCGGAAAATTGAAAGTTAATTTAGTGACTGAAATTAATAGTGAGCTTTGTTTCTGAAGCACATCGAAATTCAGTGAAATAAGGTTAGTCTTGGGCTACCTCAACAATCATTTCAAAAGCTACTTGAATCTACGCAATTTAGAAATAAGAGATTTAACTTTGAACTTGAATTAAATGATTCTGAACAATTAACAATAGTAAAATTTAGTACGTACCAAGCTGAGCTGCAGTCACAGGTAAACTAAAATATGGTAACAAAACTTGCACTCTTAATTTGTGCTTGTGTAATCTAAATATTGTAGCCAGCTATGAATACCTTAACTGAACTTTGAAATGAAAGCAGTGAAATCGAATGATGCTGGCGTTTGAATTTCAACGACACTTGGGTTCATTCCGGAAAAGGAAGGGACCCTGCTTGGTAATGCAATTGGGACAATGAGCAACAAAGGTTCATGCTACATTGCTGTAATTTAGTTATGAAAATGGAACAGTTTGAAAAGCTGAGGTCTGCCATACAGTTCTAAAACTTTACATGCTTCCAGTCTTCCTTGTTGGTTGATTGAAGGTTTGAAGCCGTCGATCGAGGAGGTGGCGACAGTCACTCATTGTCGGCCGTTGCTGTTGCGGAAGCTGGATGTTGGCGCGCCTTCTTCTCGACACAGTCACCAGGCGAAACGGGCTCTTGATGTGCGCCAGCTATTGCTTCCCGTCCGCGACACCGTGTCAGAAACTATCATAGCAAGTCGAGCGCAATTACATGCTGCCCAACCCCGAAGGTGCGGCAACTCGCGGGAGCGTCACACAACACACCTGCTCCACTGCACCACCCCAGCCAGACTCTCTTTCTGCCTGCGCTCCACGCGACAGAGTTAACACTACCAAAGATCCTAAACACTTTGGTTCTCCACACGACCTATCGATGTATTCGTTCGATAGCATAGTTTTCCGTAGGCCAGACCCAGCGTATAAATACAAATAATATTCACAAAACAAACCAATTATAAATCGACATAAATGCATATATATACAAATAGTAAAAAAATTACAATATACAAAGACACAGAAATGTTATATCTTCAGGTAACAAAATAAGGAAAAAAAATTTGAAGTGCAATAGATGGAAATAGGAGGATCTGCATTTCCGGCGTTTCAAAGTTTAGTGTCAACACAACACTAGAACCTACAAAAGATGCCCAAATTGGTTTTCATGCTCTTCTAAGTAACATTGCATCTTTTCAACAGTGATTTACAAATTTTGTCGGAAATCTTCCAGGAACAGTAGGTTTTAAAATTCTGCCTGGATTTGTTCCTTGAAATGCTCGACTTCTCCTGATTTGCAGTCTTAGTTTACTCGAGACTGAAGAATCCACGGGTGCGATAGCTGGGGATCGCGGAGGTCACTCAATAATACCCCATCTGCCAGCCCATTCATCACAGTTTTCATTTTGAATGTCTCGTAGAACAACTCCATAATGCGGGGATGCTCCGCAGGGATGGCGGTTATCGCTGAAACAACCGATTTTCTGTTATGTCAGTTTTTTTCACGCCAGTTTAACCTGATTGCTAAAACCGCTCAAATAACCGGTTTCTGAAATAACAGATTTTCAGTTTTTTAATCCTGCTATTTTCTGTTATAAACGTAGAAATCGAACAAAGATTGAAACATTTTAACTCCCTGATTTTCAAGGTACATAGAATAAAAAAATTAAATTAAACAGGCAAATAAAAGAAAACTTAGTCTGTCCACCATTAACTGCTTATCTCGAAAAGTCGTAAGTTGTTAATTACTACAAAAAGTCACCAGTATTCTCCTATCAATCGAAGTTTTTGAGATTGTCAAAAATTCTAGTTGTAATCAGTGATTGTACTACCATTTGACTACTACAAGGGTGAAAACTGAGGGTGAAGAACTCTGTACTTCGTGTTGATTTGTTCGTTTTTAAGGTTATAACCAGATAAAAGCCGATTACGAGGCAGCAGAACATCTCCTTTCTGTCATTATAATAAAAAATGGGTGAATGAATTGTTGAATTTTTAATTTGTTACAGTTACCACTATTTCCTTCCTCTTTTATTATTTCATAGAAGTGGAAGACAAATCTTTAACTTGTAAAGCACATGAAGCATTGTACTTCATTGCTGCGTCGATTCGTGTAAATATTTCTAGACTCCTTTCTGCAATATAACGGATGTCCGGCGACGACAGCGAGAAACTGCCGTGTAGACCAGGTGGGGACAGGTCTCGCACACTGAACGTACACGCGTACCTTAAGCCACGCCACACGGCAACAGTGACATTGCTAGCTCAGCAATGCTGTACCAGTTCTTACGTCATGAGTTTGTTGCTCGTTTCTGTCGAAATTGTTATTAAAATAGCACTATCGGTCGGAGGATGGCATTCACGTATCGTACGGCCGTTACGGCGGCTTCCATGTCCACCAGCGGCGTACGTCGGCCCCACGTAATACCACCTCGATCATTACATCTACATCTACATCTACATACATACTCCGCAATCCATCATACGGTGCGTGGCGGAGAAACACCAGGGAACCTCCACCTTGCTGCACTCACTGGACAGTGTGTTTAAGGCGTTCAGCCTGGCCGGGCTGCCTCCAAACACGTCTCCGACGATTGTCTGGTTGAAGGCATATGCGACACACATCGGTGAAGAGAACATGATGCCAATACCGAGCGGTCTATGCGTGATGTTGTTGAGCCTATCTGTACCGCGTTGCGTGGTGTCGTGGTCGCAAAGATGGACCTCGACGTGGACGTCGGGAGCGAAGCTGAGCCTATTGCGCACAGTTTGAGTTGTAACACGACGTCCTGTGCCTGCACGAAAAGCGCTATTGAACATGGTGGCGCTGCCATCAGTGTTCCTCCGAGCTATAATCCGTAGGTTGCGGTCGTCCACTGCAGCAGTAGCCCTTGACCAGCCTGAGCGAGGCATGTCATCGACAGTTCCTGTCTCTCTGTATCTTCTCCATGTCCGAACGACATCGCTTCCCTTGTTGAGAACCCTTCCTGGCACAAAGTAACAATGCGGACGCGATAGAACCGGGGTACTGACCGTCTAGGCATGGTTGAACTACAGACAACACGAGCCGTGTACCTCCTTCCTCGTGGAATGACTGGAACTGATCGGCTGTCGGATCCCCTCCGTCTTATAGGCGCTGCTCATGCATGGTTGCTTACATCTTATGCTGGTTTAGTGACGTCTCTGAACACTCAAAGAGACTGTGTCTGTGATACAATATCTTCAGGAGTTCTGGGAACCGGGATGATGCAAAACTATTTTTGATGTTTGTAGTTGGGACTTTAATGCACAAATTTGCGAAAAACGTCAGCACAGATCCATAATAGGAAAATTCCCTCCACTTAAAAAATCAACACGGAGAGAGACTTTTAAGCCAGTGCAGAGAGCACTACACAGTACTAAAATCTGCATTCTTCAAAAAACTTGCTAGAAATCAAATTACATGGGTATCACCAAATCCGATTTGTGGTGAAAAACGTCTCCATCACGTTGTCATAATAACAGTTCATTATCAGAAAACTAAAGAAAACGGTTAGTTTCGATGATCAATAATCTTTTGTTTCGTGTTAATTCTGTCCAACTAAGTGACACTACGAGCTGGCATAGACATTAGGGATCACCCCATCTCGAGATGACGGGTGCCATTGGTTCCGTGGATTAGCTAGTCACTCGATGAATTCAGCCCGTGCCGCGATACGTGAGTGAGCCATTAAACGGCCCGGCAGCCCAGCGGGTCCGACAGGTAGAGCAGAGCGACCCGGGCTGGACAGAGGCCGCACGCATTACGTGAACCAGCGCCGATGAGGTGGCTAGCTAGCAGGGGCAGGCGATAAACCCTCTGACTGCAAGACCTCCAGATGTCAGATCGGTATCAAAAATTGTGTGTCGATAGACTACCAGCCAAAACTTCGTACTTTGTGCTGTCGTCCAGCAGAACAGACGTAAACGTTACTTAAAAGTAACACCAGAACTATGCAACATATGAAAATCATAACTATGAGTAACTTACACGTGTAGCTTCCGCGGGGAAGTTGGTAGAGCGTTATATTGTCGTAACAAGGGTCCTGGGTTCATATTCCAATGATAACAATTTCTTCACTGTATTATGCGTGAAAGTGTTAAATGGGACTATTAATACTTCCGCACGTGTGATTCTATTGTTTCTTTATTATAAGTTTCAGTTGTTTATGTATATTCTGTGAGACTACAAATGCACTAGCTGCTTCATCACAAGTGGTGTCTTTTCTGTTGCACATGTCCGAGAGAACACCACACCTATGTATACAGATGTACTCAATAGCTTTGCTGCTTTCAACTAACGAAGCGAAAGCACACTTTCAAAAGAACATTGCTACAAACTCCGGAAAGTCGTTTTACATGCCAGGAAAATGTTCTTCCCTCTAACAGTTCAGGCGTTAACAGTTCAAACAATTTGTCATCACTGGGGCTTGAACGCGGGACTTCCGATACGACGACCTCACGCTTTACAAACTAACCGACGCGAGATCTGCAAAGCTATCGCTTTGGTACGCGTTTCCTGTGTTCCATAGTTCTGGTTTACTTTTAATTACTGTTTACACATGTCCTACTGGACGACAGCCCATAGCACGAACTGCATCTATATTTTGGTTGACACTCTGCCTACGTAAAATGTTTGGCGCCGATCTGAGTGTGTGACATCTGGAGGTTTGGGTGTGACTGCAATTATTATTATTATTATTATTATTATTGTTAATATTATTTATTTGCATTACTTTTTTACCAAAATGCGACTCTGTATTACGAAGGGAATTCAGTAAGTAATGCAACATTTTTTTGTCTCGACCAATTTGGTTGAAAATTGCGGAATTTATCGTGGGATATCGTGAAACATAGCCTCTATAGATTTATGAAGTTCCAATAGATGGCGGCGCTTTAGATAGCCTGCAAAATTGCGTCTGTAATGAAGGTACGTTCCAAGCAGTTTCTTTTGGTGGAAAACCAGAGAGTTACAGATACTGATAGGCACTTTCAGAATGTATATGGACACTTGGCAGAGAACAGAAACATGGAGAGGTCTTGTTTGAGGTGGCTGTCACCATCGCAAGGTCGTGCAAACCTATCCAGTCTTCCACAAGCCGGTTGGGTGCACACAGCTGCAGTGTTGGAACGTACGGACACTCTGATTCGGTGTGATCGATGGATCACAGTCTGATCCCTCCCTGCACAACTGGACGTTTTCGATAGTACTGCTGACACACTTGTCCACCAGTTGGGGTATCGAAAGACGTCACCGAGCGAGGTGGCGCAGTGGTTAGCACACTGGACTCGCATTCGGGAGGACGACGGTTCAATCCCGTCTCCGGCCATCCTGATTTAGGTTTTCCGTGATTTCCCTAAATCGCTTCAGGCAAATGCCGGGATGGTTCCTTTGAAAGGGCACGGCCGATTTCCTTCCCCATCCTTCCCTCACCCGAGCTTGCGCTCCGTCTCTAATGACCTCGTTGTCGACGGGACGTTAAACACCAATCTCCTCCTCCTTCGAAAGACGTGTACCTGTGCTGAGTTCCTTGCCGGCGCTGGTCCCGGCGGAGGTTCGAGTCCTCGGGCATGGGTGTGTGTGTTTGTCCTTAGGATAATTTAGGTTAAGTAGTGAGTAATCTTAGGGACTGATGACCTTAGCAGTTAAGTCCCATAAGATTTCACACTCACCTCGCCGGATAACAGAAGACCATAAAGAAGGATCATCTGTGCACAACTGCTTGCACATAACGAGGCTGATTGTAACAATCTTTAGTCGAACATCATCACAGGCGATGAAACATGGCTTCATCACTTCGAGCCAGAAACAATGCAATGGTGCCGTACCACTTCTTCTCTGAAGAAAATGTCCAAAGTTGCACCCGCAACCGGTAAAGTCACGGCGACAGTGTTGTGGGACTTTGAAGGGGCTATTCTGCTTCATGTCCTCCCTCATGGTGCAACGATCAGCCGGCCGCTGTGGCCGAGCGGTTCTAGGCGCTTCAGTCTGAAACCGCGCGACCACTACGGTCGCAGGTTCGAATCCTGCCTCGGGCATGGATGTGTGTGATGTCCTTAGGTTAGTTAGGTTTAAGTAGTTCTAAGTTCTAGGGGACTGATGACCTCAAATGTTAAGTCCCAAAGTGCTCAGAGCCATTTGAACCATTTGCAACGATCAGCTCTGAAGTGTATTGTGCTACCATCAAGAAACTCGCCACAAAAACGCGAACGAACCTCTCCTTCTCCACGACAATGAAAGACCTCACACAAGTTTGCGCACCCGAGACGAACTCACAAAACTTCACTTGACTGTTCTTCCTCGCCCACCACACATTCCGGATTTCGCAAGCTCTGACAGACATTTGTTTGGCCCAATGAAGGATTCTCTTCGTGGAAAGCAATACGTGGATGACGGTGAGGTTATCGCTGAAGTAAGTCGTTGGCTCTGAGGTCGATCAGTAGAATGGGACCATCTCGGTATACAGGCCCTCCCAGCAAGGTGGTGCAGGCTGTCCCATTGAACGAACATTATGTTAAAACATAGGGTCTTGTTGACAAGAGAGTGGTGAATAATATGGTGTAATGGGATCCTGAATAAAACCAACCTGCTTCCAGAAAAAAATGTGTTCATTACTTACTGAACACTTCTTGTAGGAAATTAATTCTTCACATTCTATAACTGATACTTTTTCACTTCTTAAATGAGTTTTCTTAGTAACCAATTTAATCTCCTTGGGAAATTTATTGTACTATTTGATACCTTTGTCGAAAATGCTGGCTTGATATTTACGTTTATTCTTTCTTGGTAAATGTACGTTTTCTCTAAATCTTGACCAAGGACCATGGGCAGTGCTGTTTGTGCAATAATTATTATCAATGTCATTTTCGATGTGCATAGCTGAGGGCTGAAGGTTCTCTCATGGTATTGCAAAAATCCCCAACCTTTTGAACAAATCTGTACAATGAACACTACTACTATTTTGTTGATTATTTTAATGGATCTTTGACGTAATTTGAAAGCTGCATCTGTATTTTGTGTATTTGCTTCACAGAAAAGAATTCCCTAAGTTGAGCTTACATGTAAATAGTATGTAACTATAGGATACTGGCTGATACCCACTGATGACTGGGCTTTATGGGTATGAGATGTTGATGGCATTCTGTTTGCAACCACTCCAACGGAGAATCAATATAAATTCCTAGGAATTTTGTGTTTGTTACTCAATTTACATTTATTGTCACTTTCGTCCCTCCTAAAACTGAAATTCACTATATTTATTTTCTATATGGTCAATAAACTTCATTGTGTAGTGTCTCACTAAAAACTTTGCCTCGTCTGAAGTTTGTATTATCTCTACTCTTTCTACCCCATCTTTTAGCTATGATCAGGACCGGTAATCGAAGTCACAGTTAAATGATTAAAGTTTCCAGCAAGTTACTATATACAGCTCTCAGAACACTATACTGATGTACAGTCAATATTGAAACAAGACAGGCATGCAAATGAAACTATGGTTACAGAGACCTTTTCAAGTCTCAAGCATCTACTATGTATATTTGTAGACTGAAGCAACAAATGAAAATTTGTACCTACGCCAGGATTCGAACTCGTGTCTTCCGCGCTCTAGGCACATGCGCTAACCACTACACCACTGTGGCACCGCACATATCCCACCTCAATCCAAATTCCAACTCACGCCTCAGCCCATTTGCTATTCACCGAAACTCGATCAGTACAGCAGAGGCTTGCCAACTGTACTAGAATAACATCTCAGCATCGAACGAACTGGGGATCTTGCCTGAAACGCAGGCTTAGGTGCTTTAATCAAATGAGGCTATGATGCCAGAGATCGTTTCAAGTCTCAGCCATCTATGATGTATGTATGAGGACTGAAGTGGCAAATGAAGATTTGTACCGAGGCCGTGACTCGAACCCAGGTCCCCTGCTCACTAGGCAGATGCGTTAGCCACTACACCACCCTGGTACAGTGCTTTGCACAACTGTGTGGACTACCCTATCACTCCTCTTTCTTCAGTATAAATTTCCATTCATGCCTCAGCCCAGTTGGTATTCCCCCTAAACTCCAGCAGCATTGCAGAGGCCTTCCAGCTGAATGGAATTTTGTACAGAGGAGAGAGGTGTGTGGGGCAGTCTATGCATTTACCAAACCCATGGTGCCAGGATGGAGTAGTGGTTGGCGCGTCTGTCTAGTGAATCCCGGTCTTGGCACACATTTGTATTCGTCACCTCAGTGTGTATATGTAAAACGAGAAATAACTTTCGGGTTCAAACCTTCGGAAACTCTGTGAGGTTCTTTGAAGATAATGCTGTTCTGTATAAGAAATTTGCAACGTCACAAGTCTTTAGCGGAATTCATGAACAGTTGTGGAGAATCTTTTCTTTGGTGCAGGGTCTAGGGATTGACTCTGAACGTAAATTAACGTAATATGCTGCGTATAAATAGACGAAGCAATCCAATCATGTTTGATTGCGCTATTGGCGGTAATTCACTGGAAACAATATCGGTCGTTAAATACCTAGGAGAAGCCGTCCGGACGACCAAAAAGTGATCACTTGAAATTCATTGTAGGAAATGTAGATGCTAATTTGAGATTCATTGGAATTTTTTAAGTAAATCTAATTCATACACGAAAGAAATGCTTACAAAACAATTTTAAGACATATCTTGAGTAGTGTCCATCCGTTTCGGACACGTACCCCGTTGGATTTATAGAAGAGAGAGAGGAGATGCTGGGCAAACACTAGTGGCAGACACTTCAAGAGAGTGGTTGAAATTCCGAGAGCGTTCATTCCAAGAAAAGTAAAGTAAGATACCACTTCCTCACATATACATCTCGTGAAATGAGAACGACGAGAAAATGTGAGAAATTACAGCTCATACGAATGTTTGACGGTAGGTTTTCTCCACATCCATTATTAGCGAGTGGAGTGGGGAAGAGGACAAATGTCAGAAGGGCCAGAAGTGCCCTCCGCTACATATCTTAAATGGCTTGCGATATATAGATGTAGACTGCTTTGTTCCATAGCTGCTCCTACACGACCCACAACAATAACTCCTGGTCATAAATTACTGATACATTTAGTCTGTTCTCTGATCAAAGTATTGCAACGTACATTTAGTGAGACATTTGCGGAAAGACAAATAAAGTGTTGAAGGTATCTAATACACAACACTCGCTGGTAAGGATTTGGGAAACCATAGAAAATTTATTTTTGAAATAAATTTCTGCAATTTGACTGTTACTTTATTTTACACGGTCGTGATTTCGGCTACAGCCATTCTCAAGAGCATATTGAAGTGTTAAAATATGATTGACGTGTCTGTGACGTATTTTAACGTTTCAACGTACACGTGAGAATGGCTACAAAGCCGAAATCATGATTGTGTAAAATCAACGAACAAAAAATTCAGTATGACTTTGTTTCGCCACGAATGAAAGAACGTAGGAAGTTTACGTTAACACAACTTGTATCGGCTTTCAGACGCTTTCTTCTGGGATGAAACGGATGTACAAATTAAAAGAGAGTGAACTGTAAGTTGACTGATTGCCAGAAGGACTCGGAGGCAGCAGAGGAAGCAAGCGCGATCGCCGCACAGACTGCCACGAGATGAGGAGCCGTACTAGGGGAAACAAGCCACGCCTATCTACCTCGGTGCAGCAACTTAACATGTGTTTCATGCTTCCGCGAAAGCAGAAGTCAAGCACAAAGGTAGAGATCGCGTAACTGTTGCTCCTAACTGAAACGCAAATCATCTTATGTATTGACTTGTTATTGTGTTGAAACACGTCGCCCTTTGACCGCTGATTCGAGAAGTACAAAAGTTACTAATAATGAGAATTTCAAAGATCTCATCAACTTGTTCTTTGATTGCATTAAGTACGCATTGTGTAGAAAGTTTATGAGTATTGGATGAACAGACAAGAGAACAATTAGCTTTTCTCCTGACGCAGCTATCTGTACTACAATCTAAGTAAACAGAAGCGAGAGTTTATTATCTCTGTGGCGGGGTATCTGAATACAAAGACAGACAATGCTACCAAGTAGTGCTGGTTGCAAAGCTGTTTCCTTGGAAGCATAGTATACAAGCTGTAGCAGCCATAACTCCAGACTTTCCCCAACTGAAAAAGTACCGGCGTGAGGCTGAATGGCTTTTTGCTGTAGTTTCAGAAGGCAGTTTTTAGTTAGAATAACATACCAATCCTTCCACAAATTGTCATGTATATGTAAAGGTTTCAGTGGCTACATTCTTTTTCTTGAGAACACAAATTCAGATTTTGTAACGAGGTACTCTTCGTAAAACTGTTTTCAAGGTATGTGTGACTATCTCAGACGTTGAGATATGAGAATGAATTAGTATGGTTACTACTACTAATTCCTAATGAATTTAACTTATTATGTTTTCCTCGGTTTCCCTACAAGCGTTAGGACCAATGCCCAGGTGGTTACTTTCAAAAGGGCCTTACTGACTGCTGTCACTCTCCTCCACCAATTCGAGCTTGTGGACCGTCTCTAATGACGAAACAGCATCCTGAATTTAAATGAAAAGGCAAAATCATATTTTAGCGTGGAATCAAGGAAAAAATCATAAACGACAAACAGAATCTATTGATTTCACAAGAACTACAAAAGACTTATTTTCGAAAGAAGAAAAGAAAATTTATTTCTGTGCTTGTCGGAAAACTTTACTAGCTACAACAAACATATTTTTGCTACAGTAGAAAAAGAGAAGTATTTCAGGAATAAATTATTAATGAATGGATACAACAACCAGATAGGCGAATGTAGAACCCAAACACTTTAATCAAAAGCACGAGCCAAGTTGGTCCCACAGATTCTCAATTCGGTTTAAAAACGGAGAGTTTTGTGGCTAGAGGAGCACGGCAAACTCATTCTGGTGCTCTTTGAACCACGCACGTACACTGCGAACTGTCTGATACGTTGTATTGTCTTGCTGATAGATGCCGTCGTGCTGAGGAGTAACAAACTGCATGTAGGAATGGACACTTGTGTTGATCTATTGTGCCTTTCAGAATAACGAGATCACCCAGACAATGCCACGAAAACATTCCCCAGACCCTGACTATCCCTCCTTGTTTCCTTTCAGACGTGTCGCGTCGTACACGCTGAGGGCCATCCGACCGATGGAGCATAAACCGCCGGCCGGTGTGGCCGAGCGGTTCTAGGCGCTTCAGTCTGGAACCGCGTGACCGCTACGGTCGCAGGTTCGAATCCTGCCTCGGGCATGGATGTGTGTGATGGCCTTAGGTTAGTTAGGTTTAAGTAGTTCTAAGTTCTAGGGCACTGATGACCTCAGATGTTAAGTCCCATAGTGCTCAGAGCCATTTGAACCATTTGAATTTGAGCATAAACCGTGATTCATCTGAAAACGAAACCTGTCGCCACTCAGAGAACGTCCAGTTGCGGTAGCAGAGTGCAAATTCCACAAATTTCAGGCTTCGTTGAGATGAACACCAGTCAGGAGGTCTATACGTAGCAACGTTCATTGAACAGTCGTTGAGGACACACCGTTGGCAGTCCCTTGGTTCATCTGGGTGGTCAGTTTCTCAGCAGTTGCAGGTCTGTCCGCCCGTACACATCTCCGCAGCCGTCGTTCAACCCTGTAATCCCACGGTCTGTGGTGAACTGTAGTGCCTCAGGTTAGATTTTGGATAGCGCCATTTTGTCATGTACGCTATACTTTAACCACGGCGGCAAACGAACACATTACAAACTTATACGTTTCGGAAATGCTTCCACCACTGGCTTGAATTTTACGATCGTGCCCTTTTGGCAGTCAGATCCTCCATTACCACGATTGCATTGTTTTATGTTGCTCCTCCCCCCCTCCCCCTGCCCATCGCCCTCCACTGCTAGCGGTACCGAATCCACGAAAACTTCTCCCAGCGAAATTTGTGCCCAATCATAAATGAGTGACATCTGCGCCCAATACGTGCTCCCTTTGTGTCACGACTTACCCCTGAGCCCGGGCGATTGTAATTACTCTAAACTACCTGCTCCTTAGACACAGCCGAACTGCGCCCCTATAGACGCTCTAGCTGTCCTGGAGTTGACATCGTGGGACTTGTGTATTTCTGTCGCCATAGTTCCGATAATGAAGTTTAACGACCATTCACGGTAAGGTATCTTTGCACTATGAAGGTTTTTGTTACATAGGAAGAGAAGGAAAGAAAAAGAGACTGTGGCGTGGCGCTGTTCAAGGCGGAAAGCAAACCATTGCCGAGGAATGCTTAAAACTAAGGATTCGACGGTGCTTTTTTCTCTCAACCATCAATGTGGAGCTCTGGATGACGCTCGGTTGAAAGTAAGGAACACTTGAAGCAGGCAAGTAAAAGGGCACGTGAGGAAGAGACTTCTATTTCCAAAATACAGGGTGTTTTAAAAGGAATATAAGTATTTAGAATGCTTATATTTATTAAATTGTAAGACATACGAATATGAAACTTTACACGCATGTTTACGAACCTCTCAAGTTCAGATTACAGATGTTCAGTATGTCCTCTATCAGCGGCAGGAACAATATCACATCGATACTTAAATTCCCCCATACTCGGGCAAGCATGCCCTTCGTCACTGATGCTATGGCAGTACGGATCCGGTTCTTGAACTCTTCCAGGTTTTATGGGAGTCGTGTTACATAAACGTTGTCTTTAATGAAACCCCACAGGAAGAAGTCAAAGGGTGTCAACTCCGGTGGCCGTGGAGCCCAGCTGAGACATGCTAAGTCGCCAGCTTCTTGACGACCAGTGCAACGGTTCGGTAGAGTTTCATTCAGATATTCACGCGCTTGGCGACTCCAGTGAGGGGGGTGCCCAGTTTTGTTGAAAAATGAAGTTATTTTTGTGCAGCCTCGGAAACAACCAGTTTTGTAACATAGCGAGATACTGCTGACCGTTAACCATGTTTCCATCAAAGAAGAATGGGCCTTAAAGAGATGATCGGGATATCGCACAAAACTCAGTGACTTTGGGCTAATCTCATACATGTTCAGTGGCTGCATGCGGTTTCTGTAGCCCCCAAATTCGAACACTGTGTTTGTTTACCTGACCACTAAGATGGAAAGTCGCTTCATCACTGAACACGATGCGTTGTGCGGAAGTGTTATCATTGTCAATAACATCAAAAATCTCGTTACAAAATGCGACACGTTTGGGTTTGTCATCAGGACGCAGAGCTTGTAACAGCTGTAACTTGTACGGCTTCATAACAAACCGGTGTCTAAAACACGCCAAATTGTTGTTGTCGGCAGTTTTAACTCCCGACTGGCCGACGAGTTGATTTTGAAGGAGTACGTTGGAAAGCAGTTTGAATTCGTGCAACATTTTCTTCATGAACACGAGGGAGGCCAGTGCTCTTTCCATTACATACACATCCTGTATCTAGAAGCTGTCGATACTATCTGCGAATGCTCCACCCATTCGGAGGATCAATTTGTTACCTCAGCCTGAAACGTCTTTGCACCGTAATCACGGAATTGCACTTCGAAAAGTCGAGGACACAAAATGATTTCTGCTGCGAAGCAACCATTTTAAACATATGACGGTTACTAAGCCAAACAGAAGACAACTGACATCTAGTGGCTATTAATGTAAACTAGACTACGTATTCGCGTCTCCAATAGCCGAGCCGAGGGGCAGCGATCGATAGTTTGGACAGAATAATATTTTGTAATACGTATATTCTTTTTGAAACGCCCAGTATATTCATAGCAGCTGGGTTGCTTGCGTAATCGAGGATATGATTTTGTCATTGGAATGCCAGGCAAGCAACCAACTAGGAGAATTTTGTACTACCAGCGGGCAAAATCACATGAAAGTGAGAGATATCCGCAGACAAGAGAAGAACTTGACCTCAAGGCAGAGTTGCTAGCTATGAATGCCACTGGTAAGCGACGACGTATTAGGAGATACGATAACAGCTTTTAGCGGGCGAGCAGGGAGAGAGGCTCTAAGAGGTAAACAAGAATTTTGTATTGATGGTGCGTTGAAGTGCTGTAGCAAACAGTTTTTGCAAATATACACAATTCACGCCGACTTTGGGAGTAAAAATAACGAAGCAAACATATATCCAGTTGCCTTTGCATTATTGCTCGACTAAAGAAGAAAGACTTACATCCGCTTTTTCCGAAATTTGGAGGAAAATATTCCAGAATGGAATGATGGCAGATTTCGAATCAGCAGCGATTTCTGAGACGGAAGTTGCACTGTCGACAGCCGAGGTGCATGGATGTTATTTCTACATGAAAAAGTCTCTCTGCAGAAAAGTGCAAGATCTAGGAGTTACTCAGGCATACAAAGAAAATGAAGTGAGGTAACAAATTCGCATATCTACGAAAGATAAATCTCTAACGATAATAACATTCGTCACGACGTAAAGCTCCAAACGCAAAATTTGTCTTCGCTGGGTTGTTATGACGATGAGTGAATATATACTGAGCTAAAATTAATAAACTTTGTTTCTGTGAGTGAACTTGTCATTCACTTTATACAGCTTCTAAAACGCACTACACACATTTTAATGTCGTAAATATAAGATTGATGAACTATTTAAATGTTATTAAATGTCTTGGCTATATTTGCAGTGATCAATTTCGAACTTGTACAGAACTGCACAAAGAATTTCCTATTTGGTTACCTACACATCCATCTCTGGTTCAGACTGACGTTTACACAGTGACGTAGATAGGTAGTATGGTACCCGATTTTTCACCCCCCCCCCTCCCCGCCCCAATTCCGAACCCAACAAAAGCATTAAATGCAACATTTGCATGCAGGGTATTTTTCATATGCTTGGTTATGTAATCAAAGTATGATGTTTACTACTTCGCAGACAGTTATTTATTGATGAAAACGAATAATTAAAGCGCATAAAAAAACACACACACACACACACACATTTAACTGGTTCTTAAGAAAGCAGAGCAAGTAACCGAAGATTTTTTTCGGTGACAGGTGACTAGTACGCACACTATGTGATCAAACGTATCTGGACACCCCCAAAAAACATACGTTTTTCATATTAGGTGCATTGTGCTGCCACCTACTGCCAGGTACTCCATATTAGCGACCTCAGTAGTCATTAGACATCGTGAGAGAGCAGAACGGGGGCAGGTGATCGGGGGTCACTTGTGTCATAGTCTGCACGCGAGATTTCCACACTCCTAAACATCCCTAGGTCCACTGATTCCGATGTGATAGTGAAGTGGAAACTTGAAGGGACGCGTACAGCACAAAAGCGTACAGGCCGTGTTGTCTGCTGACCGACAGAGGCCGCCGACAGTTGAAGAGGCAGAAATCTAGCCAGACCATCACACAGGAATTCCAAATTGCATCAGGATCCATTGCAAGTAATATGATAGTTAGACGGGAAGTGGGATAACTTGGATTTTATGGTCGAGCGGCTGCTCATAAACCACACATCACACCGGTGAGTGCCAAACGACGGCTCGCTTGGTGTCAGGAGCGTAAACATTGAACGACCGAACAGTGGAAAAACGTTGTGTGGAGTGACGAATCACGGTACACAATGTGGCGATTCCATGGCAGGATGTGGGTATGGCGAATGCCTGCGTTTATAGCGCCAGCAGTAAAATTCGGAGGTGGTGGTGTTATGGTGTGGTCGTGTTTTTCATGGAGGGGGCTTGCACTCCTTGTTGTTTTGCGAGGCTCTATCACAGCACAGGCCTACATTGATGTTTTAAGCACCTTCTTGCTTCCCACTGATGAAGAGCAATTCGGGGATGGCGATTACATGTTTCAACGCGATCGAGCACCTGTTCGTAATGCACAGCCTGTGGCGGAGTGGTAGCTGACAATAACATCCCTGTAATGGACTGGCCTGCACAGAGACCGGACCTGAATTCTACAGAACTCCTTTGGGATGTTTTGGAACGCCGACGTCGTGGCAGCCTCACCGACCGACGTCGATACCTCTCCTCACTGCAGGACTGCGTGAAGAATGGGCAGCCATTCCCCAAGAAACCTTCCAGCACCTGACTGAACGTATGCCTGCGAGAGTGGAAGCTTTCATCAAGGCTAAGGGCGGGCTGAAACCATACTGAATTGCATCATTACCGATGGAGGGCGCCACGAACTTGTAAGTCATTCTCAGTCATGTGTCCGGATACTTTCAATCACGTAGTATAGCTTAGAATTTCTTCATTCTTTTTGAGCTGCAAATTTTGAAATTGCCTCATCAATATCCATGTTTTTAGCTAGCCAATTTTTTGTTCACTAACTGCTAAATTAGACACTCGTGCCTTACTCATAGGGGACTCAAGATAATTCTTAGTTAATTTAATCTTCTTTTGTTTAAAAAAAAAGGATTCTCTTACATAACGCTACCGAAACCCCCAAAGTTAAGAAAAATCTTAGAGCCTAAATAAAGTTGATAACAGTTTCAGAAAAAATCTTCTTTCTTTGGCTCATCAGTCTTCTGATACCACCCACCACAAGTTCCTCTACTGTGTCAACTTCATCATCTGTGAGTAGCACTTGCAACCTACGTCCTCAATTATTTGCTGGATGTATTCCAATCTCTGTCTTCTTCTACACATTTTGCCCTCTACAGCCTCCTCTAGTACCACGCAAGTCATTCCCTCATGTCTTAACAGATGTCCTACTATCCTGTCCCTTCTTCTTGTCAGTGTTTTCCCATATTCCTTTCCTCTCCGATTCTGCGAAGAACCTCCACATTCCTTATCTTATCAGTCCACATGATTTTCAAAATTTGTCTGTAACAACACATCTCAAATGCGTCGATTCTCTTCTGTTCCTGTTTTCCCACAGTCCATGTTTCACTACCATACAATGCTCTACTCCAGACGTACATTCTCAGAAATTTCTTCCACAAATTAAGGCCTATGTTTGATATTATTAGACATCTTTTGACCAAGAATACCCATTTTGCATTTGCTTTTAATGTCCTCCTTGCTCCGTCCGTCAATGGTTTTTTGCTGCCTAGGTAGCCGAATTCCTTAACTTTGTCTACTTCGTGACTGTCAATCCTGATGTTAAGTTTCTCGTTGCTCTCATTTCTTAGTCGTGAAATTTGTGCAAGGAATCTCATAATTGTCAACGGATTTTTGTATAATCGTTGGTGGTTTTGTTTATCAAGTTTTAATCAAACGACTAGGATCTGAAACAGCATTTGATATACCTTCCATGGTTTTGCAACGTGTATCGATTTCTTGTGCACTCTTAACATTAACCTTCTCAATTCGCAACATTCTATGAAGTATGGCTTGAAAATTCTAGCCCAAAAACTCTAGGTAGCATCCCGCAGCTCTTCTACCTGCCGGGCAAGGGGAAGTGTGGACCCTTCCTCGACTTTTTCTGGGCGAAAATTTCAGTGGGCCAAATTTCAGAGGGCCCAGTTTTCAGTACGCCGGTGGTACCACCTGCCGTCCGTTAGTTGTTATTACACGTTGATCATAGCCGGTGGTCACGTTAATGTGACTGGACCGTGTATAAGCAACGTAGTAAGTTACTTCTCAATCTACGGCAAAATGCTCTAAAATTATAGAAATTATAAACACGAAACCCACATAAACCTGTATAGCTTCTTGAAATACTTTCTTATAGTGTACTGATCTCATGAAATGCTGGCTTCAGAGACTGGAAGCTGAACTACACACGGTTTAACGACTGCTGGTCAGACACAACGGGCTACCTGAGAGTGGCTTTTAGGCGGTTTTTCACGATAATTTGGGAACCTGTTCGGCTCAGGAAATATGACAAACAAAAAGTTAAAAAACGATAACACACGGAACAAAGTATACACCATTCACAGACAGATGGTGTACACGACCTCTCTCCCTTAGATTGACTAATGGCTGCGACGACAAAAACAGCACCCTGCCACAAAGTTTAATAGAAATATAATTTCCCAAATCATGAATAGTTACGGACCCCGTACGACGGGACAAACTTTGGGAAAGAGAGACTATTCTCATGAGTTTATATTCTGAGTTCTATTTTACTAGTCACAATGCATGTCTTTAGAATTACGATATTCACTTCATAAACATTTCAGGTTTGAATGAAAAATGCACCTGGTGTTTAGAGCCAGTTATGGTCATAAATAACGTGCTCTATATCTGATATCAGGCTCACGTATATCAAACATAAAGCACGTTATTTATGACCGTTACTGGTGCTAAACACCAGGTGCAATTTTCGTTCAAACCTGAAAAATTTATGAAGTGAATGGAAAGCTGAATTGCGTAATAGGAGATGAACAATTTGGTTTCAGGCGAGGAGTGGGAAATAGAGATGCCATTGGGCTACTCAGAGTGATAGGGGAGAGGTACATGGAGAAGAAAAGGAACTTGTACGTTATGTTCATTGACCTTGAAAAGGCTTTTGCCTGTGTCTTATGGGACAAACTAATGGAAATCCCATGGAAACATGGAGTTCACTGGAGGGATAGACGGCTAATTACAAATTTATATTTGAACCAGAGAGCAAGAGTAAGAATAGGAGGTGTGATAAGTGAAGAAATATACTGGGAAGAGGTGTAAGACAAGGCTCTTGTTTATCACCAACACTGTTCAATATACATCTGGAGGAAATTACTAGTGAAAGTTTTGATGGAAGGAGAGGAGCTTGTATAGGTAGTCAGAGAGTGGAGTGTATAAGATTTGCAGACGACATGGTTGTGATGGCAGAGAGTGCAAGAGAGATGGAACAAATGTTAGATGATCTAAACACAAAATTAGAAGAATTTGGAATGAAGATTAACAAGAAGAAAACGAAAAGCATGGTAATTGGAGGAAAGGGGAGAAAATACCGTATGAAAATAGGGGGAGAGGAAGTAGAGCAAGTGAATAACTTCAGTTATTTGGGAAGTGTAATAATGGATGATATGTATTGCTCAACAGAAGTTAGAAAAAGAATTGCAATGGCAAAAAAAGGGTTCAAGAGGAAACAGAAATCACTTTGTGGACCACTAAACAAAGATCTGAGGAAAAGACTTGCCAAATGTTACATCTGGAGCGTTGCACTATATGGTGCGGAGACCAGGACATTGAGGAAGGAAGATGAGAGAAGATTGAAGGAACTAGAGATACGGAGAAGAAAGGGAAAAGTGAAATGGGAAGACCGAGTAAGGATTGAAGAAGTATTAGGAAGAGTTGGAGAGGAAAGAAACATGCTGAAAGTTATCAGAAAGAGAAAACGGAACTGGATTGAACATTGTTTGAGGAGGGACTGTTTATTGAAGGAAGGAACAGAAGGAATGGTGAAGAGAAAAAGGGGAAGAGGAAAAAGAAGATATCAAATGCTGGACAATATAAAAGGAGACAAATATTCAGAAATGAAAAGGCTGGCTATGGACAGACAAAAGTGGAAGAGGCTTAACCCATGACAAGACCTGCCGTAAGGCAGAATACCATACTACTATTACTACGTTTGCTGTATCTAACACATATATTAATTATGCATTGTGTAACACAAGAAATATGCTAGGAAATTTTTATGCCATTACACACAGAAGCTCGTACGTAAACCATTTTCAGCCGTAATTTACTGGTGTTCAGAGCTCCCTGGATATATTATTCATCTCATGTGTTACAGTGTGGATAGACATCCACTGAAATAGCTTGTTTTCTTCTCAGTATAAATGAAGAATGCGCGTCGCATTATGGTGAGCTTTGTCACTTGAACTGATTAATTGGATGAGTTAACGTTCTTTTAAGTGAACTGAGATCGTACATTCATATCAGTTATTTTATTTGCTACATTAATGGCTTTTGTTGCATGGTCCGTTACGATGAAGGCAGAGCAGCCGAACGTTGCTGATTCTTTTGTTAAAAAAAATCCACGGTGTCAGGATGGAGTGAGCTACGAATAGTGATGACAATTAGTCCAGATTATCCAGCTTATTCGCGCCAGACTAAGCTGCGATATTTCAAAAGAACTTGTCAACGTCAGCCATTTCACTTCAACAAAGAATTTTATTTCGAGTTTTTCGATGTTTCTAAACACTTCCCAAAGGCGCAGTTATAAATACGAAAAAGAATTTATTTTTATGTTGTTGATATAACGGTGTTGTTAAGGATGTGCAAGGCTGTGTTGTGTGTAAGTTAAAGTGTAGCCTGTAGTGTTACGAATATTTCTTCGTGTGACAATCATGCCGACTGAATTGAAAAAAAAAAAAAAGAAAAAAGTACCTTCATCGGCGGTATCGCGACTAATTAAGACCCATCTACAAAGACAATGGAGAAAACTGTGTGAAACTGCTACTCAGGGAAACTGCTACTTGCGCTTGAATTATTTGAGAGTGTACCAATTTTACTCTGCAGCTCAAGTATGTGAAGTGATTAGGTTTGATGAGCTATAGACTGCTTTGATATAAAATGAACAGTCATGCTTCTAGAACTGTGAGAAAATAAAGTGTAGTGGCGGGGTTCCGGTTTTTCAGTACATTCAGAGAACGATAATATGCAACAGTCTCCTCGTGAATACCTCTACTTTTTAAAGAAAAGGTGGAACTTACATATCGAAACGTTTAGTCAGTTTTTGATAACATTTCAAAGTTGTGCGAAGATCAGCAACTTGCTTTAGATATTCATAAGCGTAAAATTTTGCACTTTACAAAACTCAAAAAAATAATATACTATGACTACAATGTCACAGAATTACAATATGAATCAGTCAGTTGATAACGATCTGAGTGTAACAGTTTGTTAGGATATGAAATGGAATGATAACATAGGCACAGTCATATGTAAAACCGTTGATAGACTTTGGTTCATTGGCAAAATGCAATGAGTTCTCAAAGGAGACATAATTTAAAATACTTCTGCGATCCATCTTGGAATGTTGGTCATATGTATGGGACCCATACCAGGTAAAACTGAAAGGGGACATCGAGCATAACGTCGCCGAGATGTTGAATAACGTGAACTGCCAGACGCTTAAAGATGGCCTACCTGCAACGTTCCGAGAGAAATCTGGGAATGTAATGCAAGGTCCTGCATAACGCTTTCGGGTGGATCTCGAAAATAAGATTAGACGAACTACAGCGAGCGAAGAGGCATTTAAGCAATGTAATTCTTTCCGCGTTTCATACGCGAATGGAGTAGGAAAAAATGGGCTCTGAGCACTATGGGACTTAACATCTGAAGTCATCAGTCCGCTAGACTTAGAACTACTTAAACCTAACTAACCTAAGGACATCACACACATCCATGCCCGAGGCAGGATTCGAACCTGCGACCGTAGCAGCAGCACGGTTCCGGACTGAAGCGCCTAGAACCGCTCGGCCACAGCGGACGGTAGTAGGAAAAAACTTTGATATACAGTATAATGGGAATTACCCCTCTGCCGTAGGGGAACACTCATCTCTCCTGCAAATGTGAACTCATTTTGATGTAATACGCAATATTCAAGACGGAAAGAGCTGTCTACCGACTTTCGTGATCATACGTTTCACAAAACGTGAGGCGAACATAGTGCTGGAAACAATAACATTCCCCTGATTTACAGGAAACTTGAGGTTACCCTTTTTCTTTACTGCAGAGTACGTTAATGTCGGCGTTACGTTATTTTTAAATGAGAAAATTTCTGTATTCATATGGACTGGACTGTGGATAAGGAATAGATTAAAGTGTTTGCCAGAATTAATTCCGAAACTTAATGACTAAGTTGTACCAACTATCTTTGCTAATGAGTCATCATCAACCCCCAGTGTGAGGCGACTTACTGATTTGCAAGCATATACCAAGCTGCGGATCCTTTATTGTATGATTATATGATAGCGGAACAAACACTAGTAGCACTTACTATCTGTGAGTATGCGTACGGAACGATTTGAAGCGAAATGGTCATATAAAATTAATTGTTGGTAAGGCGGGTGCCAGGTTGAGATTCATTGGGAGAGTCCTTAGAAAATTTAGTCCATCAACAAAGGAGGTGGCTTACAAAACACTCCTTCGACCTATACTTGAGTATTGCTCATCAGTGTGGGATCCGTACCAGGGTGGGTTGACAGAGGAGATAGAGAAGATCCAAAGAAGAGCGGCGCGTTTCGTCACAGGGTTATTTGGTAAGCGTGATTGCGTTACGGAGATGTTTAGAAACTCAAGTGGCAGACTCTGCAAGAGAGGCGCTCTGCATCGCGGTGCAGCTTGCTGTCCAGGTTTCGAGAGGGTGCATTTCTGGATGAGGTATCGAATATATTGCTTCCCCCTACTTATACCTCCCGAGGAGATCACGAATGTAAAATTCGAGAGATTCGAGCGCGCACGGAGGCTTTCCGGCAGTCGTTCTTCCCGCGAACCGTACGGGACTGGAACAGGAATGGGAGCTAATGACAGTGGCACGTAAAGTGCTCTCCGCCACACACCCACACACCGTTGGGTGGCTTGCGGAGTATAAATGTAGATGTAGATGTCGGCAGGCCAGCACTGGACCCATATAACGTGTACACCTATCAGCCTGAACATTATGACCACTGACTTACTATCGATATAAACTAGTCCAGGCGACAACATCTCCACCTAGGGAGGAAAGACTGCTAGTCAGACATACGCACGATGCATGCAGTATCAGTGAGTATCTGTGTGTAGAATGGAGAAGGCGCGCGATCTATCTCAGTTTAACCAATGGCAGATCTGCCCATAGGCTCGGCACGACCATTTCGGAAACTGCACGACTTATCGAGTGTTCGAGGAATGCTATGGCGAGTCTCTTCGACACGCGGCCAAATCTAGGTGAAACCAGGTCCAGACGTCGTGTGGTTGGGTGGCCACCAATCATTACAGATGTCGGAAGTCTTAAGGTAGCCTGATTGGTAAAACAGGGCAGGCGGCGAACTGAGGCGGAACTAATATGGTGACGGAGTAAAAGTGTGTCTGAACACGCAGTGCACCGAACAGTTCTAACGACGGGCCTCCGCAACCGACGATTACGCATGTGTCAATGTTAATACCACGATGTTGGCAACTGCTACTCACGGCAATGGGCAGGTGCGAACCCCTCTTCTTCCAGGGGAACAGCTCTTTGACACTTGTACTGCGTGACGGAGACAAGCTGGCGGTGGCTCCAATATACTCTGGGGAACATTCACACGGGCATCCATGGGTCCAGTGGAGATCGTGCAAGGCACTATGACGGCCAAGGTGTATCGTATACTGGTTGCAGACTACATGCACCCCTTCATGACCATCATGTTTCTCGACGGCAGTAGCATTTTTGAACAAGGTAATGCACGGTGTCACAAGACCAGGAGTGTGATGGAGTGGTTCGAGGAACACAGTGGCGAGCTCCAATCGATGTTCTGGCACTCAACTCGCTAGATCTGAACACAATCGAACATATCTAAGCTGTGAGAATGCGATTGTATGTGGCGTCAAGAGCTCATCCCCTTTCCCCCTCCCTCTGAAATTTAAAGGAATTAGGTGAACTGTGTGCGCAGATGTGGTGCCATCTCCCTCCAGCAACCTCCGAAGGCCTCACTGCCCCCATGCCACGAAGCGTCGCCGCTGTTATCCGTGTAAAGGTGGACGTACCTGCTCTTAGGTAGTTGGTCATCATGTTTTCGTTGATCAGTGTTTATTCGGCATTGTTAATTAAGGTGTCTCAACAAAGTAAGTTCATTTTTCGAAGCTGCACAAAGTTATGCAGTTTCTAAAAATGATGGAGTGGTTCGACGAACACAGTGGCGAGTTCCAATCGATGTTCTGGCACTCAACTCGCTAGATCGGAACACAATCGAACATACCTAGTCTGTGAGAATGTGATTGATTTAACTTATGTTCCACGAATAAATTCTGTTTCAAAACACCAGCATGTTGAAGACCTCTCGAGAATGCGTGCTTACTCGTATAATTTATTGTAATAAAATAAAGAAAAACGTCATATTGGTGGTTAAAGATGTCCTTTTATTGAAGACATTCTTGTTTGGCAAAGAAGTGACCTAGAAGAACCAGCTCGTAAATTTTCTTTTAAACGTTTGTAGACGGATGAGATTAAGTGATATTTTAATTCTTTTACAGATGATTGAGTCTTTTCTATGCTTTTTATTCTGAGTGGTAGTTTGTTTTACCAGATGACCGATGTGGTTTGCTTATTTACTCGCATTTGCGTGTTTCATGCTTAATTTGTAAATGTCATTTCACTCCTGGGAGGGCACTGTTATATGTATGTAGCATTGAATATTACAGAATATACTTGTCTTAAATTAATAGGAAAATCACAGAATCTTTTATAATGGGTAGGGGGCGATCCAGTAATCTTCCACATCATGAATCAGCACTCACAGAGTCAACACTATGAGATTAGGCAAGTTTAGACACTGTACTGTAAACCAGGCCTTACAAGATCTCTTTAAACGGCGATAAGTCATTATATGACGGTTAATAACAGTAATTCGTACCAAGAACATCTCTTTCTTGTGAATATCGTAAGTGGTAGAAGTCTTATGAGCAGTTACCAGTGTGAGAAAGTCGACAACAGTTCCTGCGGTAGTCGATATTGCCTGTGAGTCAAAATGATTTCACGTTTTCAGGAAGTATTACCTTCTACCAGGTAGTTTACAGTGGTTAACAGAATGTTTTCTATTAATTTATTTGTTTAACCTGCTCTCTTGCATCGGGCCAGGGTTTCACCGACACAGCACCTTTTTTTACATCATAGTTACTTAAGAAATAAGAATTTTAATATGAGAAATAGTATTAAAATGATTTGAGAGTCTGAAGTGGCAGTGTGAGTCAATTATGAACGAATAAAGGTAATACTGTCAGTACCTGTACTACTGCAGCAGCTGCCACTGATGGTGATCACAATAATAATAATAATCTAACAGTGACAAGAATTATAACTTTAATAATAATAGAACTTATAGCTGACGTTTTCTGATATAGTGAGTTCTGGAAAAAGGAAATTTAGTGAAACTGCATCGGCTAAGGACACTGGAAAATGAGGGAGATCAGGTTCGAAAGAGGAATGTACAAGGGTAACGAAAATGTAGATGTAAACAATCACACCGACTAGCGAGCACGATTTTTCAATATTCGTGAGTCTTAACATCAGCACGACAGTTTCGGGACTACTGCTGCGTTAAGATAGTTTACAGAATAAGGGCGCCTATGAGCTTTCGAAACTCGCTCAGATGAAACCCTGTCGGATGCTGCAGACAGAGCCACAGACCTGCCATTCACCATTGTAGAAGTCGGGCGCTCAGTAACTGTCAGAAAGGACGTGGACGGACTTCACGACTATGAACGAATTCCTCGCAGCGCGACAACAGGTAGAAGCGGTAAAACTGGTTGGGAGAAACTGAAGAGCCTCCTCGAAACACGATAACAGCAGAAAGAGAACAGCGACTGATGTATCTTGGTCAGCCAGCAACGTACACCGACAGAAAGCGGGTCTGTGGCTGCCAACACGTAGTTTCCCCATCGTCATCTGCAACACCGTCACTTTCTTCCGTAGAAATGCTAACAGAATGTACTGAGCACATATTGTATCATTGTTGCCTATTTACACAACTATAGGCTAAAACGGTCAGCCGGTCACCCACTCCCAGTTGCACGTTGCCCTTTTAACTGCTTGCAGAGGCAACAAAATGTGAGTCTCAGCATTTCATATAATGATCTACATTAAAAATTAAAAATGCTGTCATAATTTATTCATTAATAGGTTTAATCTTACGTTAAAGGCTTAACACAATACTTCAAGTATTAAAGTTACGAACTGTGTATACAGGATGTTTGTTTTAACTTGAGACAAATCATACGAAAAAAATGTTTTAGTAGGTGAATAGTTAGTACTACTGAATGGGACATATGTCTGTCGTGGGCGGAATCAACTTCGTATTTTCAAATGGAATCCCCCCCTCCCCCCGCCCCGCCATGACAAACAATTAGGAACCGACGCGTTGGATTCTACATTTCATTTACGATGTAAATGTAAGCCTTTGTGTTCTAACGGTTGATATTTGTGTTCGAAATTTACTTTAGTGTTGCCAGTTCGATTATACGTACAAATCATATAGCCAAACATTGGCATTTCTGGCAAATAAACTACGTGTTTGGTGACATGGTTGTGGTTTGTATCCTGCCGGTAGCCACGTAGCGGCCAGCACGAGAAAAATGGCGGTTGGATGGAAACGCACACCGAAATCACTCACCTTGATGGTGGGGTTCGAGGGCGACCACCGAAATCAACAGTCCGATGGTTTGAGGACACACCACAGTCAGGCCCATATGGAACAGGATACGTGTTTGGTAAGTGACGTAGTATCCCGTTCCATACGGTGCTGATTGTGGTGTGTCCCCAAACCATCGGAATGTTGATTTCGGTGACCGCCCTCGAACCCACCATCAGGGTGAGTGATTTCGGTGTGTGTTTCCATCCGACTGCCCTAACTCTCGGGCTGGCCGCTACATGGCTACCGGCAGGATACAAACCATAACCATTCTAGTAAGGTAAAATGTCCAGGAAGTGATAGTGGCAGGCACACCTGTCAAGGGTACTCACCGAAATCACACCCCGATGACCCATCGCAATCAACCACCACAGTGTTGAGAGGCAAGAGGACTCATCGAAATCAAGCATCCAAATGGTGAGGGGGGGCAAGGGGCTCACCGCAGTCAACCATCCCAGTGATGAGGGGCAAGGGAACTCCGGCACTGAAACAGCTGATCATATTGTACTATAATTTTCGTCACTAAAGTAAATTTCGAACATCAGTATCAGTCGTTAAAACACGAAGGCTTACATGTACATCGGAGATGGAATGTAGAGTAATTTCTTAAATGCAAAAACAGGCACACTTGCTGCTATATGCCGATTACAGCGTGCTAGCACAGACAGATGCGTCAGTCACTAATATTAACTTCTCTCCTAGAACATTTTTCTCTCGCAATGCGCCACTTTTCGAAATGTTTAGGTGTCTCAAGTTAAAACAAACAAACCTGTATGTCTTGAGTTCGCATAACTGCCGGCGCGTGAATATAGGTTGTAATATTGTAACTTTATTTTGTGGTGTAAGCGGTACTGCTCGACAATAAAAGCGGTTTAAAAGCTGTGAGCTGTCTGGGGAAGTTAACCTTGCATTACTGCGCAACTGTTTCACCAGGTATCCTGTCTAGCTTACCAAATTCCCAACCAGACGAACATTAATTATAATCGTTTAATAGTCATACGACAAGCGGTGATATATATATATATATATATATATATATATATATATATATATATATATATATATATATATATATAAAAGAGAGAATTTAAATAAAAAGAAATAAATCAGTTTATATTTGGAAATTTATTTTAAGATTGATCATTGAAATTTCAGCATATTAAAATTGATTCCTAACTAAACTGGTGCCTTATTTAGGATTGTGAAAGTGTGAGATTGCAATCTTATGGAACACATCCATTATGGAGTCAAGATTGGGAGACTGCATACAACACTGCATTCATAAAACAACACACAAAGAACGTTGAAACCTATGCAAGAGAAAGTTAACCACTACCAACAGATTCAAATTTTCACCCAAAGAAATTACGTTCGCAGCACAATCCTGTCCGTCATGTAATTACCTCACACTGGTATACTAAATTCATATTAACTCTTTGTGAAATCTTCGCGAAAAGAATAGCTGAGGGCTACTTTGATGATTACACCACATGCTTCACGTGGTCAACTTGGTTTACACAAAGAGTGTGTAACTCCACAATAATTTTGATAATTAAAATAAATTAGATCGAAAAGCAATTTACAAAAGAAAAACCTCTAACTGGTTACTAACGTCTTACTGTTAACCTGACGAGTCAAACAGTTATATAAGCACGTGGTACTGGTCTCGCAAAGTACACCCCACGTGGGTTGAACATAAAGAAAGGTTGCTATATTGAAAAATTTTGTCAAGACGAGACGTTATAATCACACAAGCATTCGCATTTAAGATTGATCTTAGTTAGAGTTACTGATCAACACGTGGTTCCACTTTACTCACAAAGTAGTGACAAAGCAACTACCGGAAAATAATCTGAACTTCACACGAGAATTACACTGCGCTGCAATTTAAGATAACATTAGATATTTTAGAGCTAAACCTGAAATAAAGGTGATTAAATTTTCAGTTAGGCTGAACTTAAGAAATCCATTGTCCTGCGGACTTAGCAGACACGCGCTTAGCCGGAGATCTTACCACTTCAGACGCTCGCCCCGGACCGACTGACCTGCGCTCCTACCGAGCGTGCTTCCCAAATACAAACGGAAGTGACCAGAGGGGCAGCTTCCTATACCAACATGACAACGGACGGACAGGACCATACTAAGGATAGAAACCTCTTTGCTTTTAGAAAGCGTAGCTACCTGTTCCGACGTTGGTCCTACTGTTCTCTAGCAGACAACTTGTCTGCTACCCTCAAGCATGCAACTAGAAATACATTTGCTCATTCATCCTCTCACACAGAAGGGAAGGGGGATGACAGTATCTTATCATATACAGTATATGAAAGAAAGCTGATGTAGGTTCCGTATGAGACTGTGTGACATGAATTACATATAAACTGTGTTTTAAAGTGTAGTAGTGTGACAGATCGTTCTTGTTTATGTGTAAAAGTAACACGTTCCGCTACTCAGTCTCCTCCCAGATAGTCAGAAACGCCACAGTAAATTTAGAAGAGGAATTTATTCCATAAATGACAACAGATTTAAGAAATCAAACATGAAAGGAATCCAACAGAGACCTTTCAAGGTTACATGCACCCGGTATTTGAGAATGATAGCACTTAGCAACCTCCAACAAGCTCTACACATTATTCCCAACCTTTCCGAAACTTTTTCTCGCTGTCACTTCCACAAAACAATGAAAGTAAAAAGTTTATCGCGTACTACATCTTCGCTGTTTACACAGTACAACAGACATGATGCTCTAATTAATTAATTAGGGACTTCAGAAGGTAAGTCACACATGTCATCCAACGCAAACACCATTGCGCAACAAGACGCTCGCATTGTAAGAAGGCAGTACGTATTCTGGCTTTCCCGCAGACACAGCTGTGCTGTAGTGTGGATAACAAAAGCATCTTAGTGTACTACTGAAATGACGCGGCAACTGGAACTATAAAGTTGAAGTACGCTGGGCAGTATTATTCTCGTAGGAAAAAGGACTGTGTTGCGCACACATGCACTGTGAAATTCTGTGCTGTCGTGTCTAGCACTGGTGAAATAGTGCAAACAGTTTAACCAAGGCAGCACAGACGTGCATGATGCTGACCTGGAAGTCCAGATGCTGCATCATGTGATCTCCATCTTTTAGGCACTCTGAAAGAACATCTGGGTGGGAAGAGATTTTCCATTGATGAAGCCCTTCGCACAGCTGTTTCCGAATGGTTCCGTGACCAAGGAGAGTATTTCTGTGGCCAAGGGATTCATCGATTGGTGTAATGTTCGGATCGTTGTTTGCAGAGACTTGGTCATTGTGTTGAAACGCAGTGTCATGTGCCTTGCCACACTGAAGTGTAGTGCAACGTTGAGTAACGGGTACTTGGCCTGCCATGAAAATATGTAACTTATTTCTGAATCACATCGTGATTCTTTACTGCCAACTCTATTCGGAACATCTTTTTCATACAGTTCTTACTTATACCACTGAATTTACCTGCAAAATTATATCATTATACGACGTATAGTTGAAGAGATATGACGTCATAAACATTGAGATGTGTGAAAAACTACCTGTCATATACATGGGAAATCGACTCTTTAAAGAATCGCGAATGGGAGGATACTGGTACATTGTAACATAGGTCTAGGAAATCTGTTCATTGTGTACCAATTGTGTGGTAAGGCGAACTATCAAGAACTTTTTCATATTAGCCGTTTCATTGGAAAAGAGCGTCAACGAACACATTGCCTCTAATGATAATGTTTATTTCAGTCTAATGCTCACGCGAAGTCCTTAATTGCTGTACCGGTTTCGCCTGACCATTCACTGTCAGCAGTACGTAAATACTCACTCGTGTCTCGCTCTCAGTAGAGAGGTCGTTGACTCCCTTAGGCTGCGGTTTCGAGCCCCGGTCCTGCACTCAGTTTTCATCTACTACGAACGTCAACCTGGGCAAGATTATCTGGACGTTGTGCCAAAGAGAAGCGCAGAAAACCGCGAACTCCAGGTAACCTTTCGATTTCTGCTGATTAAGAGTCAGAGGATCTTCTGTCCATCAGCACCATATGAATCTCGATGGAGTTGCAAGAAAAAAGCAGTCCTGTGAATACACAGAGTATGCTGGCGCAGTAGTTTGGGCACAGTTCAGATTGCCGTCCGGTCATAGAAATTTCTGGTTTTTGAGATTTCCCTAGACAAATTACAAGTGACATAGAACTTTGTTATTGTAATATTTTTTTACAGTCTTTTGTCGTATTTGTTTTTACAATGACACTCGGTATCGCTCACATTCTGAACATCTTCAGATTTGTTCAGAAACTACACTGAAGCGCCAAAGAAACTGGTATAGACATCCGTATTAGAATATAAAGATATGTGAACATGCAGAATATGGCGCTACGGTCGGTAACACGTATATAAGACAACAAGTGTCTGGCGTAGCTGTTAGACCAGTTACTGCTGCTACAATGGCAGGTCATCGGGATTTAAAAGAGTGTAAACGTGGTGTTACAGTCGGTGCAAGAGCGATAGGACACAACATTTCCGAGATAGCGATGAAATGGGGATTTTCCCGTTAGACCATTTCACTAGTGTACAGTGAATATCAGGAATCCGGTAAAACTTCAAATCTCCGACACTGCAGCGACCGGGAAAAGAGTCCTGCAAGAACGGGACGAACGACGACTGAAGAGAATCGTTCAGCCGGCCGCGGTGGTCTAGCGGTTCTAGGCGCTCAGTCCGGAACCGCGCGACTGCTGCGGTCGCAGGTTCGAATCCTGCCTCGGGCATGGATGTGTGTGATGTCCTTAGGTTAGTTAGGTTAAGTAGTTCTAAGTTCTAAGGGACTGATGACCACAGATGTTAAGTCCCATGGTGCTCAGAGCCAAGAATCGTTCAACGTGACAGAAGTGCAACCTTTCCACAAATTGCTATAGATTTCTATGCTGGACCATCAACAAGTGTCAGCGTGCGAACCATTCAAAGAAACATCATCGATATGGGTTTTCTGAGCCGAAGGGGTGTACCCTTGATGACTGCACGACACAAAGCTTTACACCTCTCCTGGGCCCGTGAACACCGAGACTGGACTGTTGATGACTGGAAACAAGTTGCCTGGTTGTACGAGTCTCGTATCGAGCGGATGGACGTGTACGGGTATCGAGACAACCTCATGAATCCATGATCCTGCATGTCAGAGGGGTCTGTTCAAGCAGGCGGAGACTCTGTAATGGTGTGGGGCATGCGCAGTTGGAGTGATATGGGGCACCTGATACGTCTAGATACGACTCTTTGACAGGTGACACGTACGTAACATCCTGTCTGATCACCTGCGCCCATTGTTCATTCCGACGGTGTTAGGCAATTCCAGCAGGACAATGCGACACCCCACACGTCCAAAATTGCTACAGAGTGGCTCCAGGAACGCTCTTCTGGGTGAAAACACTTCCGCTGGCGACCAAACTACCCAGACAGCATATTTGGAATGCCTTGCAACGTGCTGTTCAGGAGAGATCTCCACCCCCTCGTACTCTTACGGATTTATGGACAGCCCTGCAGGATTCATGGAGTTAGTTTGCTCTAGCACTACTTCAGACATTCGTCGAGTCTATGCTACGTCGTGTTGGGGCACTTCTGCATGCTCGCTGGGACCCTACACGGTATTTGGCAGGTGTACCAGTTTCCTTGGCTCTTTAGTGTAAAATACATGCTAAGTTTTATCTTAATGACTAATGTGAAACACACATAGTCACTAATGTAGATACATTACAAAGTCAGGATCTATAAAGGCAGATGGAAAAGCATTGTAGGAGGTAACATCAAGATGATAAAGCCAAGTGGCACAACAAAACAGTTACAAACATTATATGAAGCTAAAACTAGAATGGAACATGTTTCTTCCATATTATATCTTTTGTTTGCTTCTTTTGTGAGTATTCCACCAGATGGGGCCCTTCTATTGCAATTGCTATTTCTATTACTATTTCTTCTTCGATATGTACATGATGAATAACTTCCACTTTCAATGTTTTTCCTACTATTACCATTACTACTTCTAATATTATCTACTGCTATAGCTGCTCATGTCATGGCTACATGCAGGAAAAATGACTTCTAACACTTCTAATCCAGGAAATCGCGTTTATTACGCGGGTAACACAGATCAAATTAGTGATGCTAATAACAGTGCAGAGCTGTGTGTCCTCTGATGTCACCAATGGTGTAACTTATGTACGTCTAAGTTCACGAAAAGAAATCCCGCAATTTTAACAATACGTCTCGTACGAAATTAGCCGCACTGTTAGATTCAGCATTATTGACGCTGCCTACTGCTCCTGTGCTGACAAATGCTGTCATAGAGACTCACTGCACTTTTTGTCCCATGGAAACCCAATCTCTTTCCGACTGTATTTTATTGTTAGAACACTTAGAAGATGCAAACAATCTAGTAAAGGCATTACTTCCCCTGTGCTTGTCTGTTCTCTTCCTGAGTAAATCTACGCGGAATGGGATCCTTACCAGATAGCACTGACGGAAGATATCGAAACAGTTCAAAGAAGGGAACTCAGCAACTTTCTCTTCCTACCTCGAAGATATTATATTGACTTCCATCTAAAAAATGGTTCAAATGGCTCTGAGCACTATGGGACATAACTTCTGAGGTCATCAGTCCCCTAGAACTTAGAACTACTTAAACCTAAGGACATCACACACATCCATGCCGGAGGCAGGATTCGAACCTGCGACCGTAGCGGTCGCGCGGTTCCAGACTATAGCGCCTAGAACCGCTCGGCCACACCGGCCACTTCCATCTTCACACGGAGAAATAACCGTCTTTATAGTCAGAGGTCTCAGGGAAAACTTTAGTTTTTCATTTGCCCCACGTGCTACTCGAGAACGGGACGGTCGACATGCTGTCTGAAAGTCGTTTGGCGAACCCTCTGTCTAGTGCCAGTTGCAGAGTAGTCATGTAGATGTTCTTCTTCGCTGCCTGTTTGCAGCCATCTAGGGCCAAATAAAAAGGAAAACTCGAAGTTATTTCAGAGGCGTGCCACTATAGTCGTAACCGGTAAGTTATGCCAAAACGATGCTAACCACCTCCCCCAGTCGTAAGTATCGGTCCCTTAAGGACCATAAAAACAAATAAAACTCCTGTCGAAGCACGCTGTCAGTCGTTTTGTCGCCGCCAAATCGCATGCGCAACAGATACGGGGATCTTCTCCAGGGCTCTGCACTTGCGGAGCCGCCAATAATCGGCTTAGCGATGCAACGTGACGCGGTCCGGTCGATGCGTGCCGGCCGCGCAGCTGCCTTGCAGGGAGACCAACTTAATCACATCTCGCAGCAGAAAGCCGCGATGTCGTAATTCTCGCACGGTCAGCCAGAGACTGCGGCTCTTAAAGTGGCCGATACCGCAAGTGGAGGCGGCGGACCACGCCTGCGGCCGAGCGCCGCTGTTACCATGCGGGAACCGGATGTGCGGGCGGCCCGTGGACACTGCCTCGTGCGCCCGAGTCAGCAGAGGTACGGCTGCGGCGTCGAAGGGCAGCTATCTGCCGGACATTATCCAGTTCGCTATCTGATCTACCTCACTTCAGTACGCAACACAGACTTCCGCCTTCAGTATCTTCATAGAAATATCCAATCATTTTCTTTATTTACTGGCGGGGGTCCTACGACTCATGCCGCATCCCAGCCTCCATAAATACCTTTCTTGCGCATCTTCGAAGTTCAAATTTCTGTTCGTATACTCCTTTCTGTCCCTTGTATCGATTCAATTCGCAGTCTTCCTTTGCGCCTCCTGTTTGTCGGTCTGTATTCAAACAGCTTCTCGGATATTCTTTCTTGCCCCATTTCATTTAGTGCCCCAACCAAAAACGTTTTCTGTCTTCTGTTTCACACGTTATGGTATCTCTCTTGTGTGTTATTTCCACTACCTCCTCATTTGTTCTACATCCCAAACGAGATCGTTCGGCACTCCGAACATTGTATGGTAATTGGCTCAATAATGACTTTATATACATATGTATACTATGTGATGAAAAGTATCCAGACAGCGCCAAAAACAAAGGTTTTTCATATTAGGCGCATTGTGCTGTCACCTACTGCCAGGTACTCCGTATCAGCGACCTCAGTAGTCGTTAGACATCATGAGAGAGCAGAATGGGGCGCTCCGTGGAACTAACGGTCTTCGAACGTGGTTAGGTGATTGGGTGTCACTTGGGTAATGCGTCTGTAAGCTGGATTTCCACACTCCTAAACGTCCCTAGGTCCAATGTTTTCGGTATAATAGTGAAGAGGAAACGTGAATGGACACGTGCAGCACCAAAGCGTACAGGCCGACCTCGTCTGTTCACTGACAGAGCACGCCGACAGTTGAAGAGGGTCGTAATGTGTAATAGGCAGACATCTATGCTGACCATCATACAGGAATTCCAAACTGCATCAGGATCCACTGCAAGTACTATGACACTTAGGTGGGAGGTGAGAAAACTTGGATTTCATGGTCGAGTGGCTGCTCATAAGCCACACATCACGCCGGTTAATGACAAACGACGCCTCGCTTGGTGCAGAGAGGATAAACATTGGACGATTGAACAGTGGAAAAACGATGTGTGGAGTGACGAATCACGGTACACGATGTGGCGATCCGATGGCAGGATGTGGGTATGGCGAAAGCCCGGTGAACGTCATCTGCCAGCATGTGCAGAGCCAACAGTAAAATTCGGAGGCGGTGGTGTTATGGTGTGGTCACAGACCTACATTGATGTCTTAAGCGCCTTCTTGCTTCCCACTATTGAAGAGCAATTCGGGGATGGCGATTGTATCTTTCAACACGATAATAATGCACGGCCTGTGGCGGAGTGGTTACACGACAATAACATCCCTGTAATGGACTGGCCTGCACAGAGTCCTAATGTGAATCCTATAGAACACCTTTGGGATGCTTTGGAACGCCGACTTCGTGCCAGGCCTCACCGACCGACATCGATACCTCTCCTCAGTGCAGCACTTCGTGAAGATTGGGCTGCCATTCCACAAGAAACCTGCCAGCACCTGTGACGTACGCCTGCGAGAGTGGAAGCTGTCATCAACGCTAATGGTGGATCAACACCGTATTGAATCCTAGCATTACCGACGGAGTGCGCAACGAACCTGTAAGTCGTTTTCAGGCAAGTATCCACATACTTTTGATCACATAGTGTATATATCAAGTTTCATTCTTAATCTGATTTTTGTGGACCTAAAACAAAATTCAGTATTGATATTGCTCTCGTTTATGAGCACAATCTGTTTCTCAAGTACTGAAAATCTTGTTGGATAACTTGGACCATAGGCGATATATGATACGTATTCGCATCAGCTGTATAATGGAGTGACGGCAATGAAAATTTGGGCTCCACTGATACTTGAACCCGGATTTCTCGCTTATGGTGAGCGGTCACCTTACCATTAGACTATCGGAGTAGAAATCACGGCCAGATGCAATATTCTATATGTCGTCAGTCATATGTCTACAATCTGTACTCGTACATCCATTACGTATGTCCGAAGGAACATAACATCGCAATTCGGGATAACACAGGCATGGCAATAACGTATTTATCCGCAGACACCGAGCAAGCGACTTACAGTTGAATCATCTCCCTTGTACGGGAATGTACAGTCTTAGACATAAAAACTGACCGCCGGCCGGCCACCACAGAGACTAAGTCCGAGTCGTTCACTTCAGGTGGCCAATAAAACTGACTGCCACCGACAACTCTAAGTCCGGCCATCTGCACAATCTGACAACACTGTAAGATGCGGAAGTGTTAGGAGGAAGTGTTATCTACTTCCGAGTTGATATGGCTGGAGTGAGCCCGTGGTCTTGCGGTAATCGTCGTGCATTCTAAACTTAGAGTCGCATGTTCGCGTCCAACTGTTTTTTTTAACCACATTTCGGTCTAAAGTTATGAGTCTGATTGAACATCGAAGACAGTTCGCTTAACATTCTACCCACCCGCAATAACAAGTATTCCAGAAACAATTCCGCAAGACAGCTCGTGGCTGCGTCGCGATCATAACAGCTCACGCTCGGGCGTTTCCTCGCGCTGCAGCGGCTACCGGCTACTGGCCAGATGCCACCCGCCGCCTGAAATCCGGCGCCTCCCATGTGAAGGCGGCGCCACGCTGTCAGTGTATGTATCAATGCCATTTTCGAATTTGTAGTTATTATCTTGCAGTTAAGCATTGGATTTTGCATACTTGAAAATCCTGAACTACAGTTAAGCATTGTAGAATTGAGTCGCAAGTGGCAAAAGGTGTAACATCTGCAACACAACATTTACTTTGCTATAACATAGGGGTGAATGTTGAGGAGGCAGCTAGAAAGATTTGAACTGTGCGTAGAGCGAGTGCTTTTGGGAAAAATACGCCAGAAAAAGATATTCTTGTTTCAGCAAAGATCGTTCTGGCATGAATGATTTTCCACATTAAGGAAGTCTCGACTGCTGATATATGTGACATTTTACCATTTTACCGTCATGCGACATTTGCATTCAACAGGCAAAGTTCAGAAGTCTGGTGTAGGAGTACTGCATGCTGTAATTCGAAACAACAAAAACCAACGGAGTGACTATTATTGAACGTCATCAGGTCGCTCATTGAGCATTCCTTTGCAGTACTGTTACTGGTGACGTGTCATTTCTTCCTAAGAAGAAATGAAAGGCTAAGCCCCACCAAAAGACGTAGACTAGAGCAAAGAGTAGTGTGAACATAATATTTTACATTTGATAGCTTCGAAAGTGTGTTTTGGGCTACGAATTCTGCCCCAAGGGGTGTGTGCAACACAGCTGGAATTTGTTACCAACAACTGAGACACCTTTCGGTCGCAGTGTAAGAAAATCGAGCAACAAAACTACATCACCTATGCTACTGCATGATAACTCACTCTGTTGATTTGAGAAACAAAACTATCCAGGAGATTGATAGGAAAGTCGTCTCTCAGGTACTTGTATTGATAGGGAAGTCCTCTCTCAAGCACTTGTCCCTCTCTTCATATATTCGCAAAATTTTACCTTTCCCGCTCTTGATCGATCAACCGTCAAGGCAATTCATTTCTAGACGAAAATACTCTTAAAACTACTATGGTTTAATGACATCGTTAAAACAAGTAGGTTCCCACGGGCGTAGAATTTGTAAACAACTGTGGCGTTATCAGATTGTTCTAGATATCGTGAAAGAAAATTCAGCTGCTGATAAATTTCTCTTTGATGATTAATTTTTCGATTAGTAAACTAATGGAAAATGCAATTAAAATATTGACTGTACTAATACAAATTAAATTCAGCTTACTACAGAAACATCACGACGGAAATCTAACTTAATAAAGCATTATGTGTCTGTAAGACAATTGAACCTATTTTAACACGAATTAATAGAATATTACCGACTTTTGACTTCGAAAAGATCTGTTTTTACTTCATTTCCTCTATCATTCGCAAGTATTATGAAAATGTGGCATTTCATAGATAAAATTATGTATTCACAACAACAAAAAGTATGTCGGCAGAAAACAAAAGTGGCATTATGAAATTGGCAGTACCGTAAGGTTTCCGCTCTGACACTAAGGGTTACTGTAAGTAGCAAGACGAATTTTGCTCGAACGCTGTCTTACGATTCCCTTATTGAGTTTGTATCTGCCTGCTTGTAGCTCAGCTACGAAGGAATAAAAAATCTGGCTTTCAGCGAGTCTAGAGAGGCGAACGACAGCAGCGTGCAACTGGTAGCCAAGCATGTTACCTGGGAGCTGGTTTTTTCCTAAAGTGGGAAGACATCCTTTTGTAGTTGAATTGTTGGCAAATGTCAGTCAGGCGTGTGCCGTTGGTCTGAGCGTATCGGTATGTTGAATTTGTACCAATGATTTTTCTACATGTTTTTTCTGTTCCAAATAGAGAGTTGAAGTCTCCCATTAGTATTTTCACGTCACTTGGAGAATTTTGCTCATAGTATTTTCGAGCGTGTTCCAGAATTTTTCGACATTTTTGGTGTGTTTCTTATTTTCGGTGTAGATGGGGGCATGTGCATTGATGAGTGTTTATTTTTTACCGGGGCTCTGAATGAGCATAGTCATAAGTCGATTGTTGATGGGTGTGATTTCTTTGACAGAACTGATGATAGATCTGTGTTTGAGAAATGTAATGCAGAAGATTTGTACGCCTTTCGCTACCTTTTGTTGTATTTTGCTCTTGAAGATGCAACGGTTTCCGTAATGCAAGGTTTCACTGTCGGTTAGTCTTGCTTCGTGAAGACTATGATGAGAATTTTTTGTTGGTCGATTTCTTTTGTGAGATTATTTAGCTTTCGTGCTTGGATCAATGTACCGATGTTTAGTTTTCAAATGCATGTTTTCTGCTTGTAGGGTAATTTACCAGAGATCTTCGATATTCTCTGCCGTGCTAACCTGGACTCCCCAGAATCCGAAAATCCAACTGCCGCCTGTCGACAGTCGGGTTGTGTACCACCTGTGGTAAAGTTGAATTTGCTTGCACAGTTCATGTTTGCTTGAGTTTCGTTGGTTTGGCTTGGGTGATACCAGGACCGGACAGGACCAGAGGGTGTTGAAGCCTTTCGAAGCAAATATGAAGCCGAGCTCATTGAGCTAACAGACGGTGACCAGAGTAGCGGTGATTTTCACTCAGACGTGCGTGGATTTTGGGTTCAACGGATTGAGTAGCCGTTAAGGATTGTGTTAGTATTTGGTTCACCCCAAGTATCTGATTTCCTCGGTACCACCCATATGGGGGAGGGTTTCCCCTATCGGCCCCACGGGATTTTTATTATTATTATTATTATTATTATTATTATGTGCGATTGGACCCATACGGATCACGCAAAGCTTTTCCGATTCAATTTTTTAATTCTCCAAACTTCTCTCATTCTTTCCCCATGAATTCTCTTTCTTTCCTCTGTCCATTTTGTCCCCTGTCTCTTGCAAACTTCATTCTCGGGTTGTACTTTCCAACTATTCATTTTTTGCCTGTATACATTTCTGTTTATAACTTCTGAAGAATTTATTTGTGCATTTGCTAGATCTGTTTTTCTTTCTTTTATCCAGGGTATGGTTTACAATTTTTCAATGTATATTAAAATTTTGTGGGAGAGTCTGGGTGTTGGGAGTCTGTGGATATGACCGTAAAATTTTAGTCTTCTTTTCCGGATGTCTGCGGCGAGGTTAGATAATTTTTCTGTAGTTTTCCGAGACTGTAACCTGTATCCATCTTCAGTTCTTTTTGGGACAAGAATCTTTCTGATAATTTTGCGTTCCTCTTTCAGGATGCCTTCCAGGTCGCCTTTTCTATGGAGTGTGAGTGTTTCGCTGGCATATAGTGCTTCGGGCTTGATTACTGTATTGTAGTGTCGTATTTTTGAGTGAATGGAGAGACATTTTTTATTGTAGATGTTGTGGGTTTTCCAGTATGCTCTTTTCAGTTTTTGCAGTCGAACTTGTTGTGCAGTTTTCTCTCCCCCTGTGGGTTCTAGGACCTCGCCTAAGTATTTAAAGAATGGAACTCTCTCAATTTGTCCATATTTTGTAGTCAGTTTTTGAGTTTCAAATTTTGAGCAGATGAATTTGGTTTTTTGGAAGGAAATTTGTAGCCCAACTTTTTCGGCGCATTCTTTGAGAATGTCTATCTGTTTAATTGCTGTGGTCTCGTTTTCTGCTAGAATGGCCACGTCATCTGCAAATGCCAAGCATGAAATTTTAATACCATCTTTCGATCTTCCTAGTTGTATAGGCTTCCAGTAATTTTGATTCTTCAGTTCTTTTTCCCATTCTCGGATGACTTTGTCTAAGACAAGGTTGAAGAGGAGTGGAGACAAGCCGTCACCTTGTCTGACGCCGGTTTTGATCAGGAAGGGCTCTGATATTTCACCCAGGAATTTTATCTTAGAAGTTGTGTTTGTGAGCGTTTCTTTGATAAGGTTTAGGGTTTTCGGATCGAGTCCTAGCTCCTCAAGGATAATAAAGAGAGATTGCCTATCGATTGAATCATAAGCCTTTGCGAAATCAACAAAGGAACAAATGATCGGACTGTTTCTGACTGCTTTGTATTTTAGTGTTGTCTTCAAATTGAAAATTTGTTCTGCACAGGATCGGTGAGGGCGAAAGCCAGCTTGGTATTTACCAATACTGTGTTAGAGTTGTTCTTGTGTTCGTTGAAGAAGACAAGCTGAGAGGATTTTATAAGTGACTTGGAGAAGGGAGATTCCTCGATAGTTGTTTATATCTGCCATGTCTCCCTTTTTATGCAGTGGATGAATTAGGGCGCATTTCCAATCTTCTGGTAGTTTTTCTGTCTGCCAAATGTCTGTGATGATTTGAGTGAGTTCTTTGAGGGAATTTGGTCCAAGATTTTTAAGTAGTTCTGCAGTGATATTATCTTCTCCGGATGCCTTGTTGTTTTTCAGTCTATGAATATGTCTTTGGATCTCCTCTAGTGTAGGTGGTGGGGATTCTGGATTTGTGTAGACAGCAGTTTCTTGAGGGAATCTTGAAGAAGGTTCAGGGCAATTGAGGAGTCCGGAAAAGTATCTCGCCAGCTCCTCACAATTTTCCCGATTTGTGAGCGCTAGTTTTCCATCTGGTTTTCTGAAACATAGATTTCGTGAGCCGTATCCATTGATTCTCCCAGCAAAGGTCTTATAGAAGTCTCGTACATTATAGTTACGGAAATTTTCTTCAATAGACTCACACTGTTCCTTGAGGTACTTCCTCTTGACTTGTCTGATTGTTTTTGCCACTTGTCTTCTGGTGTTGTGGAAGTGATCTAGATTTTCTGGGGATTTTTTACTGTTATACTTCAGAAAGGCTTTCTTTCTTTCTTCCAGCGCTTTTTCACATCCAGAGTCCCACCAGGGGTGTTTGGTGTTCTTTTTCAATGGGATCAGTTCTTTTGCCTTCTTTGTAATTTTTGTTCGAAATTTTTCCCAAGAGTCAGCTGGTTCCTTTTCCCACTCCTCCTTCAGATTGGTTTCTTTGATTGTTCGTGTGTCAAATTTCATCATGTGTGTTTTCTTCGGATAGAATTTTTTTGGGGTGAATTTCACTTTAATGCGTGTTAAGTAGTGGTCTGAGTCAATGTTCGCCCCTCTGCGGACTTGGACATCATGGATCTCTTTCTGTACGAAATAGGAGATGGCAATGTGGTCAATCTGATATTCGCCGATCTCTTGTATGGGGGACCTCCAGGTCTTTTGTTTTCTAGGTTTTTTTTCTCAAAGATGTAGACATTATTTTTAGATTATTTTGTTGGCATAGTTCAATAAATCTCAGTCCGTTTCTGTTGGTGAATCTGTGTGCTGGATATTTTCCTACAGTTTTTTGGTTTTCTTTCTCTCTGCCAATTTGTGCATTGAAATCTCCCATTAAGATTTTGATATCATCCCGGGGAATTTTGGCCATGACATCTTCAAGTTTAGTCCAGAAATTTTCAGTTTGTAGTTGGCGTTTTTTGTTGTCTATGTTTGTGGGTGCATGAACATTTATCAATGTGTATTTCTTGTTGGCGCACTGGATACGCATGGTCATGAGGCGATTATTTATGGAAGAGACCTCTCTAATTGAGCCTAATATATTTCTGTGCACCGCAAATGCCATGCCCAGGAGTGGCGTACCATTGGCAATTCGTTTGTCAGTCTTGCTCTTGAAGATGCGATAGTTTCCATAGTCTATTGTATTTTCATCCGTGAATCTAGTTTCTTGTAACGCTAAGATCTTAATTTTTTGTTGGTCTAGCTCTGTTACTAAGTTGTGTAATTTTCCAGGTTGAATTAGGGTCTGAATGTTAAAGGTACCAATGTACATGGGAACCTTGGGACGAAGTTTGCTTGAGAACCCTGATCGTGATGGCCCGGGTTCCCCAGAATCCGAAAACCCAGTTGTCGTCTGTCGACGAGTGGATTGGTTACCACCTGGGGTAATTCTGTCATTACTCTCACGAATCATGATAGCTTGTAAGTTTTGGTCCAGTGTTTCCACTGGGTGTTTAGAATCAGGGATTGTCAGTTCCTGGAGCATATAATACAGCCGCACCTACTAGATGGACAGACGCTGACCTCGCTGCCGCTCGACTCGAGTACAGACGCATTGAGGATTTGGAATGTGAGATTTTTTTCAAGGTTTTCTCCTATAGATCCGCCGTGTTCTGCGTTAACAGGGTCACCTCGTGTAGGATGTGGCTCTTCACCACGCACGGACGGTCTTGGACGTAGCTTCCTCAGAGGCAAAGGTCTTGCATACCTCCTCAGCTCATCCCTGGGGTGGTGAGGACCAGTACTGAGTCAACCCCAAGCAAAGGTGCTACCTCTACCAACCACCTTGACCCCTTATTATTATTATTGTCATTATGTCATCAGAAAAACCGATATGGTGCATCTTCCCACCACTGAAATAAATGTGCATTGCTCGATTCAGTATTTCCATTACATAAATATGGGTTATAATTACGTTTCATTGCTGCTAGTAGACATATTTATCACTTTTTCTTAGGCACTTGCTACCTGTTACTCCATCATAGGAATTTATGTGCGCAGCATTGTTGCAATACAGACGTTCAAATTATCCGATTTCTGTAATTTCATTTCGATACCAGATCGTTCTAATCGGATTCAGCCAGTCAGGCTTAATGGGGATATCCGAATACGACTCTCATCATTTGATAGACTGGGTAAACCACATTCTTAATCGGATGGTTGAATCTACATCACTTATTTATGACAGGGCCTGAATTCGTAAACACTGTGGAAAATATTAACACAATGTGCTTCTTACTAATATGTTACTTAAATATAAATATATGAACGAACGAGATAACAGTTTATTTACAGGAGCAGAGCCCCATCCATCATAGCAGAGCAGTGCGAGATTAGTTTCAGGGCCAAGAGAGGATAAAGCTGTTGCCGTTTGTTCCACGATCACCGAACATCAACCAGATAGAGAATATGTGGGCAGAGGTAACAAGATCATTGCCATGTGGACCTACAAATGCAAGCGACCTTTGGACGAATATAGAAAACGTATGGTGGGAAGTAAACCATCACGCTACACTGTCGACGACTTAATGAAATCAATGCCCCTACGCCTTCGAGAAATCTTACCTAATGATCGTGGGTGGGTTGGTTACTAAAAGTATACTCGTCCACAAAACCCATGTGGACAGTTATCTGATAGTCCGTCAAACTTTGCTTTGTCGTATCTCTTTAGATACAAGTCCATTTACTTTCAGTCTCCTACTTACAATTCTTGCAATGCAAGGTAATTGAAAAATCTCATCCACTCGACGCCAACTGAGGAATTGACTGGTGCATGTGTTGTGCAACACACAGTAGCTGTCACCCTCACTGGAAACAATGACTATTTGTGTGTGTGTGTGTGTGTGTGTGTGTGTGTGTGTGTGTGTGTGTGTGTGCGTGTGCGTGTGTGTGTGGGGGGGGGGGGGGGCATTAGAGAGACAACCAACAATAAATACTATATCAAATATGACTGTAAAGTATTTTAATGCGATGGGAAGCTACAAACTGAATTTTTACCCAACCCACGACCTGCATATTACGTTACGTTAAGTAAGATGTATTAACTCCAGAGTATCGTTAGCAGACAGTGCGCTCTTGTTGTCGAGGCTCGCGACAAGTGCAGCGATTAGCAGTGCTCAATGCCGCCGATTTGTTTATGTTGGCTGAGTGTGGACACTGCAGCAGACGCTTCGACATAAACAGAAAGAAATCACCTTGGCTCTGACTGCAGCGAGCGGAAATCACTGCCTGCGTGTTCTTATATTAACCAACGTGAGACTTGTGGGCGTCAAGTACTTCAGCAGAACAAGCGTTATGTTATTGTGCTAATTACGGTATGGAAAAATGCAACAAAAACGATTTCCTCTAAAGCATTGGGGATATTTGCAAATGTCTGTATTCAGCCATGACTGCCAGCTGCCACAACACTTCACAGAATCCATGCGGCAGGCAACACAACTGTGCGTGCACTTCAGACTTCATTCAGTAAGACGTCAGGAGATGGATGGAAACGTCAAATTAAAGTCGCTTTCCAAGTCGTATTCAATCCAAAATGAGGTGTGATTAAGGTAGTTGAGCGTTCTAGCAATTACACTTTTGTAATTCCCATATGAGTATTCCGATAGCCAAAAGAACCCGTTAGTGTGAAACTATCGGGAACTGCATTAATGTCAAACTGCAAGAACTTGAGACAATACGTGGACTCTTCTCTTCGCTGGGTGACCTATTACTGTTATTTAGGATTCTCTCCGTCCTAGACGTGATGCTAATGGAACTTCAGAGGCGCTTTCTGCTATTCTTACTTTTAATTACTTGCTTCTTTTAATTACTGCGAATTACAACTGCGTGATGATATGGCTCAGGTTGTCAGTAGTTGTGGTGGTATGCTGTCAAACTGCTTGCAGTAACGTTAATGGTGGCACACATAATTTAGCGCTGACGACCTACTTAAGTAAAGATAGTGTTGTGGCGTCGTCCCTTCTCTTTATTTGGCCTCAGCTTGAGTAATCTGATTTAACGAACATAGTACTCCATTCACGGGCTGCTAATGATACAGTATGACTACAGAGATCATCATGCGGGTATTACATTATTTCTGCAATGAATTGCTTAACAAATATTACCCTCAGCTATGCAGCTGGAATGACTCATTACACAGGTACTCTATGTTGCACTTGGTTAAGGGATCAGTTCGCTGCAATCCTGTTTCTACTGTTCGTAAATACTTGTATACTTCATAAATGGTTCAAATGGCTCTGAGCACTATGGGACTTAACTTCTGAGGTCATCAGTCCACTAGAACTTAGAACTACTTAAACCTAACTAACCTAATGACATCAGACACATCCATGCCCGATACAGGATTCGAACCTGCGACCGTAGCGGTCGCGCGGCTCCAGACTGTAGCGCCTAGAGCCTCTCGGCCACCCCGGTCGGCATACTTGTATACTGACCATTCTTTATTTGACTAAATATGAACTACATCTGATTCGCATATATATGACATGGATTAGCGCCGGCACAAAGGAATGACTAAGGGTTGGATGCCGCTGAAGTCGCGTAACACTGATGGCAAGACAAATGTTCGCAAATCACCTCTATTGCCTCAAAAAACAATTGCATCTTAAATGTCGAAGGACCGTCGTCCACACTGTCACAGCGCGTTGAAATACAGCTAAGATGGCAGATGAATATTTGTGGCCGACTGGGCGTCGAACCTGGCCTTGCTGCTTACTAGACAGGCATGCTGTTCACTGCACTATTATTATTATTTTTATGTTTTAGAAGACTTTCAGCACTAGGTAGGCGGAGGCAAAGAGGGTAGAGGTCGAAGATCCGAGGCCTGGCCTCAATGCCTCCCCCATACCTGTCACTGAGCAGCTGCATTATTCCCACGTATTCCATGTTTGCACCCATATGTACCTTAAAATTGTGGAACAAAACTGAAGTAGTAATTAAGGTAAAACAAATTACAGATTGGCGCCTCCAGTGGTGTGCGTTCCTTGTAGAACATAACTTATAACAGTGAAAAGGGTGACGGAAAAATACATAACAAAAGATTCATTCAGAAATATATTCACAATTTAAGTTATTTTCCACTGGATGCATATGAGGTCTGTAAGGAAGCTATATATTTTTCCACAAATGAAAAAAATTTCGTAGCCGGAGGGGTTTTGCCAAATTAGAACAGTTCTGATTTTAGAACCAACGTAAAAGGATATTCCAGGAATAAAAAAAGTGAAAGAATAGTATTCTGCTTCTAATCAAAAAAACTGTCCACCTCTTCGTAGACCACATAAAGCAATAGATAAAAAAATTTGGAACCATTCCTTATATTTGTTATTCTTCTTCAGCGTAAAATGTTCTTCTGCAATATAAAACATGTACTCTTCTTAGTTCTGTTTGTTACGACGTAAAATACAAAGTGTCCCAGAAGTCACGAATAACTGTTATTCTTTGCGGATGGGTAACATTTGCAGTCGGGTTGTAAAGCTTCAGCTATCGGTATATGACTTTCTACGGTTCTGTTGATAGTGCTAATTTCTTGCTAGTCCAGTTCCAAATTCTGATTCTATTTTCACATAAGATGATGTGCGTTACCGTTTCTACAAGCCGACATTTGTCGCAGTATGGAGATGGTCTCAATTTGATTTTCCATAATCGTTCCGCTGAGGGTATGGTTTCGTTTACAACGTCGCACCATACGGCACTGACTCTAGTTGGTAGAATTTTGTTGTTGATATTTTTCCAGACGTTCCTCCATTTTTTTGTAGGTTAATTTACCGGAATTGGTCTGTGATGACGATGTGTGGTAATATAATAATAGACGGTTCTAGTGTTGGTTTGCGCTGGTGGAAGTCTTATACAGCTCCAATCGCCATAGTGCTATCGGACGTAATCTAGGCTGGCATGCTACATTAACAGGAGCGTTCCTATCCCCAGGATCTAACGAGAGGAACAGAAGTTTCGTGATGCCTGTCTTAGTGGCGTGTATTAGTTTAAAAGCACGTCTTTAATTCCAAGTCCTCCGTTTTCCCTCTGCAAAATCGCCGTGTGGGGGATACTTTGAAAATATTTTGTTTCCACACATACCAAGAGGCTACAGCTAATATTTTATGTGCAGTGACCTGCAGTATCGGTAAGACTGCTGTGACATGATATATTTTGCTAAATATGTATGTATTTATAAAGTGAACTTTCTGCAGTCGGTCTAACAATCGCCAGTCATTGTTCTTCAACAAAGTTCCGATGATACTAAGTTTCCGCTCCCAATTGTTCGTGGCCATGCGCTTGGGATTCGCACTTAACCTCAAGCCGAGTTGGAGTCTCTTTTCAGTTACACCTAACCAGTGCGCACCTGTTGCACTATTGTAAGAACTGAGATGCAGGTTCATTTGGCTACAAGAATGCGTGTGTTCCTCCAGCATGACGGTGACTCCTGCACATTCTAGTCGTCAGGTGACACATTATCCAAACCTAACATTTCCCGCAAGGTGGATCATTAGATATGGGCACTTCTCTTGGCCTTCAAGGTCCTCGGACCTTATCTCTTTGGATTTTTGCCTGCGGGGATGGTTAAAGGCGAAGTCTACAAATAAAAAGTAAACCCGAGAGCCGATTCGATCGTTCGGGTTATGAATAGTGCAGCCCTCATAAAAGAACGCGAAGACGACCTCAGTAAGGCTACACGTGGTGTTATCAAGAGAAGTCAAATGCGCATTGAAGTTGGTTGGTGAATTTTTGAAAATCAACTTTGAATGTCCTCATTTGCCTTTGCTTTGAGTTTGTTAGCGTTACGTACTAACAGCTGTATCTCTGTACTCAATAAAAAGTGAACGCATTTATATGGAATTTTTTTCGTCTGTACTACCACCTGCTAAAATATCTACTATTCCTCCTGAAACACCCTGTGTATGGATATATGTGTGGTGTCTGTTCTTTCGGACATGTCCGAAAGAAAATGCTTCATGGCATTCTGCAATGACCTTCGATCTAGTTGCAGGGTATGATACAGATTTCAGAGCTGCTTGGCTGTCTGAATAAAAGTAGATGCTACGATTTTTGTAGGGTCTACTCTAATTTTCCTCCGTGCACATGCTGGCACAAAAAAAAGTGTAATACTGTGGCCTTCTTCCCTAAAGAGATTCTAGGCAGTACACCAGACCTGGTACTTTCACCTGTTTTTGACCTGTCAGTAAACCACTATATTATGTCTCCTGCACGGTGTTGTGGTTCGTTTTTCCACTGCTCCCTGCTTCCAACTGTTACATGGCAAAGTTTATTGAAACAGCTAGAAGTTATTGTGTTGTTAGTCGGCATTTCCCCAGCCATCGGCTTACTGATTTGGGATTCTGTATATTCTAACTACCTCCAGTTATTTCCAATTTTTAACCTTTATGTTCCTGCCGCTGCCTCAATTTTAAGCCACAGGTGTAAGGCGGGCATGTCTAGCATAATATCCATTCCAAGAGTGGATGTTCTGCTAATTCCATCTGTTTGTGAAAGCAGCCCAGTCTCTGCACTTTTCCAGACTCCCTAGCAGCCACCTTATGTTCGACTTTGTTCATATTATAGGCCAATAAACTATCATTGGTCTTTTTGCATGGATGTATATCCAGTACGTACTGGGTTTAGACCCAAGTTTACCCTACAGCAGCTTCTAGTGCTTCTAAGATTATCTTTCGCAGTGGAAAATATTCTTTATGTGAGGTGTTCATAATAGTTTTCCATCCAGGGCTACCTCTAGATACACTACAACCCTCTCTAAAGTTTCATCGAGAAACATAATTTTTCAGTATGTCTGCTGGACATGCTTCCCCATAAATAATACTACACCAATTTTCGTGGGGCTCACCTTTAAACACTTTTTCACAATGTTCAGTGCACATAGGTTTAACAGTACTAGCAAATTTTCTAAGTCTTACTGTGAATAGATCGTCTACTTATTCTTTTCAAGAGTAGTATCCCGCATTCAGCTCATCTATGAGTTCATTCACCGCTAGGTTCTTCATCTCTAACCATTTACTCGAAGGTCGTATTACTCGACATCCAGGAAGAGACAGAGAGCATCCAGAAAGGGTAGTGCTTTTTCCACCTTCCCAACAAGATGGTGAAGTGTTACTTCACATGATTTGCTTCGCAAGTATTATAAAAATGTGGCAGTTCATAGATAAAATTATGTATTCACAACAACAACAAATGTCGGCAGAAAACAAAAACGTGGCATTATGAATTAAGCAGTACCTCAAGGTTTTCGATTTGACACTAAGGGTTACTAAAAGAAGCAATACGAATTTTACTAGAGTGTTGTCTCACGATTCCCTCATTGAATTTGTATCTGCCTGCTTGTAGCTCTGCTACAAAACAATTAAAAATCTAGCTTTCGGCGAGGCGAACAGAGGCAGCATGCACCTGAAAGGCAAGCACGTTACCTACGAGCTAGCGAATGGGTGCGGTGTCTTCCACTTACTTATTGACCCAGTACGTGCTATGGCAGATAAATTGCAACATAAGAGGCGACAGTAGTTGTATTTCCCATGTGGAACGACTTTCGTAGACTCAAAAGGATTAACTGATATCCTTATGTCACATATCAAGTGAAAATCACTCAGTATTAAATTGAAATGTCACGATAATATCAAGTGAATTTAGCAGGATAGTTCTGTGCCAACAAGGAAGTAACTCGTCGGTCAAAGAGTTGCCAAACATATTCTGCGCTGTTGCCAAGTTCCAGTTATACCGCCAGGAAGGATACCAGCTGATGTGTTCTGTGAGTGACCTCGGAAGTGACTATAGCTTCGTTTCAAAGTTTCGGGTGGCAAGGGCGGTAAGATTCTCATTATATGTCAATGAGCCTTATTCGCATTTCTGTAACTAGGTTTAGGGGCTAGAGTGCAATTACTTGTAATACATCGATGCACTGAATGCAAACTAAATGTCATAAATTAATAACTGCGGCAATTATTTGTGTTTTACTGACTTAATCGGACCGAAACCTTGAAAGCGTATTCACCAGACGCGACTCACAGTTTTGGAACTTCTCCAGTGGTTGAGTTGGCAATGTATATTTGCTGTACAATATTGTTATTGAGAACACTGTCATTGGCACATCCACCAGGAGACAGGCATGGCCTGGCTTATTGTTGTCAGCTTTCCTGACAGATATTCTGCCTTTGTTCGAAACGTGAAGACTTAGGGTGAATTCGAACATTCCAGATGGCGAAAACTTGATGTTTCTATTCTTCCAGCTCTAACATTCAAATAACAGTTACAATAAGCGGCAGAAAAGCGCCTGTGAATCAACAGTTAATAATGCAATCACAATTAGTGGAATCTGAGAAATTCCATCTCTCATCTGATAATTGTGAAATACTACTTTTTTCATCTTCACAGAACCTCAGTATGAACTCAAGGGTTTCATAGGATACCTATACTTAATTTCGTTGTGATCGTTTTCAATGACAGTACGAGAGAAGCAAAACCATCTGACTTGAAACATACTTTTCCAGCGGGATTTGAATCTTTGCCTACAGTTGCAGTAGCACGTCCAGTGAGGTATCAAGAATGTGAGCAATCACTCATTGCTATAGTATAGGCTAGGGCAGAGAGAAGCAGGTTTCCGACAAAGTAAACGATGAGAGATACTGTCGCTGTCACTTATTAAACAGGAATTGTTCAGAAAATTACAACTATATCTAGTGAAATGAGAAGGTTGATGCAGCTCCAGTCCGGCACTATCACTGAGTTGCCAAACATTTTCCGAATAGCACTTAAGATAAAAATGTGTGCGTGTGTGCGTGTGTGTGTGTGTGTGTGTGTGTGTGTGTGTGTGTGTCTGTTCTTTCGGACATTTCCGAAAGAACAGACACTACGAATCGAAATAGACAGCCTTGTTAATCAATTAAAGATTGAAGGACAGATGTCCAGGTTCTCATGTGCATTAAAATAGACCAACGGCGTCGGATGAAAATTTGTGCCTGACCAGGTTCGAACCCGGATTCGTTGTGTTTTCTTTCGGACATTCCCGAAAGAACAGACACCACACATATATCCATATACAGGGGGTTATATGGCATTTATTCTGCAATTCGTCTATACCACCACCTCCTACAATATTTACTATTCCTTCTCAAACATCCTGTATAATTATTTGGGTCTCCGCGGGTCATTGAAAGTTTTCAGTGCTAGACGCACAACGTCGTCCGAACCCTAGCGGGAATACAGTGTGGCCGCGAGCGAGTGGTTCAAATGGTCAAGTGGCTCTGAGCACTATGGGACTTAACATCTGGGGTCATCAGTCCCCTAGAACTTGGAACTACTTAAACCTAACTAACCGAAGGACATCACACACATCCATGCCCGAGGCAGGATTCGAACCTGCGACCGTAGAGAGCGAGTGGAATAATGGCAGTGGTGAGGGGGGGGGGGGGGAGGGAGGGTACCTCGCATGTGGTATGCGGCAACGATGGGAATTCGCGTCTGACAAGGAGCGTGTGTAGATAGGTGCTGAAGAAAGGTTGGCTGCTGCATCCCGACAGTGCCCACAGTAGGAGGTTCGAGTCCTCCCTCCGGCATGGGTGTGTGCGTTGTCCATAGCGTAAGTTAGTTTAAGTAGGATTAAGTAGTGTGTAAGCTTAGGGACCGATGACCTAAGCAGCTTGGTCTCATAAGTTTTTACAACGAATTTAAAAAATGGTTCAAATGGCTCTGAGCACAATGGGACTAACTGCTGTGGTCATAAGTCTCCTAGAACTTAGAACTACTTAAATCTAACTAACCTAAAGACATCACACACATCCATGCCCGAGGCAGGATTCGAACCTGCGACCGTAGCGGTCGCGCGGTTCCAGACTGGAGCGCCCAGAACCGCTCGGCCACTCCGGCCGGCTACAACGAATTTACAAAATTTCAAATCCAAAATTCTGCATCTCGGTTCTTACAATAGTGCAATAGGTGCGCACTGGTTAGCTGTAACTGAAGAGAGACTCCAACTCGGACTGTGGTTAAGAGCATAATAACTTAAATTGTGAATATATTTCTCAATGAATGTTTGTTATGTATTTTTCCGTCACCCTTTTCATTGTTATAAGTTATGTTCTACAAGGAACGCACGCCATTGGAGGCGGCAATCTGTAATTTATTTTACCTAAATTACTACTTCAATTTTGTTCCACAATTTAAAGGTATATTTCGGTGCAAACATGGAATACATGGGAATAATGCAGCTGCCCAGTGTCAGGTATGGGGGAGGCATTGAGGCCAGGCCTCGGATCTTCGACCTCTGCCCTCTTTGCCTCCGCCTGCCTGGTGCTGAAAGTCTTCTAAAACTTTAAAAAAAAATAATAGTGCAGTGATCATTATGAGTGTCTAGTAAGCAGGAGGTCCAGGTTCGAAGCCCAGTCGGTCACAAATATTCATCTGCCGTCTTAGCTGTATCTCAACGCGCTGTGACAGTGTGGACGTCGGTCCTTCGATATTTAAGATGCAATTGTTTTTTGAGGCAATAGAGGTGATTTGCGAACATTTGTCTTGCCATCAGTGTTACGCGACTTCAGCGGCATCCAACCCTTAGTCATTCCTTTGTGCCGGCGCTAACCCATGTCATATACAGGGTGAGTCACCTAACATTACCGCTGGATATACTCGTATTTCGCAAACCACATCAAATACTGACGAATCGATTCCACAGACCGAACGTGAGGAGAGGGGCTAGTGTAATTGGTTAATACAAACCATAAAAAAATGCACGGAAGTATGTTTTTTAACACAAACCTACGATTTTTTAAATGGAACCACGTTAGTTTTGTTAGCACATCTGAACATATAAACAAATACGTAATCAGTGCCGTTTGTTGCATTGTAAAATGTTAATTACATCCGGAGATATTATAGCCTAAAGTAGACGCTTGAGTACCACTCCTCCACTGTTCGATCGTGTGTATTGGAGAGCACCTACGTAGGGATCCAAAGGGAACGGGACGGGCCTTAGGTACAGAAGAGACTGGAACAGCACATTACGTCCACATGATAACACCTTTTTATTGGTCTTTTTCACTGACACACATGTACATTACCATGAGGGGTGAGGTACACGTACACACGTGGTTTCCGGTTTCAATTACGGAGTGGAATAGAGTATGTCCCGATATGTCAGGCCAATAGATGTTCAATGTAGTGGCTATCATTTGCTGCACACAATTGCAATCTCTGGCGTAATGAATGCCGTACACGCCGCAGCACATCTGGCATAATGTCGCCGCAGGCTGCCACAATACGTTGTTTCATATCCTCTGGGGTTTTAGGCACATCACGGTACACATTCTCCTTTAACGTACCCCACAGAAAGAAGTCCAGAGGTGTAAGATCAGGAGAACGGGCTGGCCAATTTATGCCTCCTCCACGTCCTATGAAACGCCCGTCGAACATCCCGTCAAGGGTCAGCCTTGTGTTAATTGCGGAATGTGCAGGTGCACCATCATGCTGATACCACATACGTCGACGCGTTTCCAGTGGGACATTTTCGAACAACGTTGGCAGATCATTCTGTAGAAACGCGTTGTATGTTGCAGCTGTTTGGGCCCCTGCAATGAAGTGAGGACCAATGAGGTGGTCGCCAATGATTCCGCACCAAACATTTACAGTCCACGCTCGCTGTCGCTCTACCTGTCTGAGCCAGCGAGGATTGTCCATGGACCAGTAATGCATGTTCCGTAGATTCACTGCCCCGTGGTTTGTGAAACCCGCTTCATCGGTAAACAGGTAGAACTGCAACGCATTCTCTGTTAATGCCCTTGACAGAACTGCACTCGATGATTAAAGTCATCACCATGTAATTGCTGATGTAGCGACACATGAAACGGGTGAAAGCGGTGACGATGCAGTACGCGCATGAAAGTACTTTGACTCAGTCCACGGGCTCTCGCAATGTCCCGTGTACTCATGTGTGGGTTCATGGCAACAGCAGCTAACACACCAACTGCACCCGCTTCTCCTGTGACGGGCCTGTTACGGACCCGTTTGCGAGCTACGACCATACCTGTTGCATACAGTTGGCGGTAGATGTTTTGCAATGTGCGGCACGTTGGTTGCTCTCTGTCAGGGTACCGTTCTGCATACACCCTGCAGGCTTCAGCTGCATTTCGTCGACACTCGCCATAGATGAGTATTATCTCCGCCTTTTCAGAGTTCGAATACACCATGGTCACAGTTTCTACAACACTACACTATCACAGACGTCTGGTAACTGGGTGTACTACAGTTGGTCTGCGTGCGGAGACGAATGCAGAATAACAATAGCAGCAAGCGCTACATGCGGACACTGCGACAGCTAGACCAAACCACAACAGTGCACTACAGCCACACTCGTAAACACGGTCGTCATCGTAAACATGTCCCTGCAGATGCTGCTCGCCGACCGTGGCCCGTGTTTGTTACAACACGCAACTGAACGTCGGAGGTTTCAAGCGTCAACTTTACGTTACAATATCTCCGGATGTAATTAACATTTTACAATGCAACAAACGGCACTGATTACGTATTTGTTTATATGTTCAGATGTGCTAACGAAACTAATGTGATTCCATTTAAAAAAACGTAGGTTTGTGTTAAAAAACATACTTCCGTGCATTTTTGTATAGTTTATATTAAACAATTACACTAGCCCCTCTCCTCACGTTCGGTCTGTGGAATTGGTTCGTCAGTATTTGATGTGGTTTACGAAATATATCCAGCGGTAACGAAAGGTGACTCACCCTGTATATGCGAATCAGATTGTAGTTCATATTTAGTCAAATAAAGAATGGTCAGTATACAAGTATGCCGACCGGGGTGGCCGAGAGGCTCTAGGCGCTACAGTCTGGAGCCGCGCGATCGCTACGGTCGCAGGTTCGAATCCTGTATCAGGCATGGATGTGTCTGATGTCATTAGGTTAGTTAGGTTTAAGTAGTTCTAAGTTCTAGTGGACTGATGACCTCAGAAGTTAAGTCCCATAGTGCTCAGAGCCATTTGAACCATTTATGAAGTATACAAGTATTTACGAACAGTAGAAGCAGGATTGCAGCGAACTGATCCGTTAACCAAGTGCAACATAGAGTACCTGTGTAATGAGTCATTCCAGCTGCATAGCTGAGGGTAATATTTGTTAAGCAATTCATTGCAGAAATTATGTAATACCCGCATGATGATCTCTGTAGTCATACTGTATCATTAGCAGCCCGCGAATGGAATACTATGTTCGTTAAATCGGGTTACTCAAGCTGAGGCCAAATAAAGAGAAGCGACGACGCCACAACACTATCTTTACTTAAGTAGGTAGTCAGCGCTAAATTATGTGTGCCACCATTAACGTTACTGCAAGCAACGCCACCACAACTACTGACAACCTGAGCCATATCATCACGCAGTTGTAATTCGCAGTAACTAAAATTTGCTGATGTTTGTCAAGAATAGCAGAAAGCGCCTCTGAAGTTCCATTTGCATTACGTCTAGGACGGAGAGAATCCTAAACAACAGTAATAGGTCACCCAGCGAAGAGAAGAGTCCACGTATTGTCTCAAGTTCTCGTAGTTTGACATTAATGCAGTTCCCGATAGTTTCACATTAACGGGTTCTTTTGGCTATCGGAATACTCATATGGGAATTACAAAAGTGTAATTGCTAGAACGCTCAACTACCTTAATAACACCTCATTTTGGATTGAATACGACTTGGAAAGCGACTTTAATTTGACGTTTCCATCCATCTCCTGACGTCTTACTGAATGAAGTCTGAAGTGCACGCACAGTTGTGTTGCCTGCCGCATGGATTCTGTGAAGTGTTGTGGCAGCTGGCAGTCATGGCTGAATACAGACATTTGCAAATATCCCCAATGCTTTAGAGGAAATCGTTTTTGTTGCATTTTTTCCATACCGTAATTAGCACAATAACATAAGGCTTGTACTGCTGAAGAACTTGATGCCCACAAGTCCTTAAATAAGAATCTCCTAGCTGGAGTAATGCATGAAAGGAGACAGACTGTTGGACAGAAGAATGGACAGCTCTCTGCTTTTTGCGTTTCCGATAGCACCTACGATAAAAATCTGGTGTCATATTATGCTTCACAACCCTAAACTGTTTGTTTTTTTACTTCATACTAAAATAAAAATTTTGATATGAGAAGAGGAAATGACTGATATGCTTCTCAGGAACTTTAGTTTTTCGTGTTTTTTTTTTCTCACTTCATACTAAAACAAGGGTGTTAATATGAAAAGAGGAAATGAAATATACGCTTCCAAGACATAAAATTTCCTTGTGTGCTACTACTACACACATGAAAGCCCTGCAGTTAATTTTTGTATGTTGGATAAATTTTGATATCACCTCACATTCCTTTGTGAGAATGTTCCTACTTTCTTGGGTTTCAAATAGAGTCGACATTTCATCACTGGTTAATATTCTGATGACTAATGTCATGATACCCGTTGCAATTGTTCCATGGGACCTGCGAGTAGAGTCTCACGTTGGTTAATATAAGAACACGCAGGCAGTGATTTCCGCTCACTGCAGTCAGAGCCAAGGTGATTTCTTTCTGTTTATGGCGAAGCGTCTGCTGCGGTGTCCACACTCAGCCAACATAAACAAATCGCGGCGGCATTGAGCACTGCTAATCGCTGCACTTGTCGCGAGCCTCGACAACAAGAGCGCACTGTCTCTGCTAACGATACTATGGGGTTAATACATCTTACTTAACGTAACGTAATATGCAGGTCGTGGGTTGGGTAAAAATTAACGATACTATGGAGTTAATACATCTTAGTTAACGTAACGTAATATGCAGGTCGTGGGTTGGGTAAAAATTCAGTTTGTAACTTCCCATCGCATTAAAATACTTTACAGTCATATTTGATATAGTATTTATTGTTGGTTGTCTCTCTAAGGCCCCCCCCCCCCAACACACACACACGCACACGCACACACACACACACACACACACACACACACACACACACACAAATAGTCATTGTTTCCAGTGAGGGTGACAGCTACTGTGTGTTGCACAACACATGCACCAGTCAATTCCTCAGTTGGCGCCGAGTGGATGAGATTTTTCAATTACCTTGCATTGCAAGAATTGTAAGTAGGAGACTGAAAGTAAATGGACTTGTATCTAAAGAGATACGACAAAGCAAAGTTTGACGGACTATCAGATAACTGTCCACATGGGTTTTGTGGACGAGTATACTTTTAGTAACCAACCCACCCACGATCATTAGGTAAGATTTCTCGAAGGCGTAGGGGCATTGATTTCATTAAGTCGTCGACAGTGTAGCGTGATGGTTTACTTCCCACCATACGTTTTCTATATTCGTCCAAAGGTCGCTTGCATTTGTAGGTCCACATGGCAATGATCTTGTTACCTCTGCCCACATATTCTCTATCTGGTTGATGTTCGGTGACCGTGGAACAAACGGCAACAGCTTTATCCTCTCTTGGCCCTGAAACCAATCTCGCACTACTCTGCTATGATGGATGGTGCTCTGCTCCTGTAAATAAACTGTTATCTCGTTCGTTCATATATTTATATTTAAAAAACATGTTAGAAATAAGCACATTGTATCATTATTTTCCACAGTGTTTACGAATTCAGGCCCTGTCATAAATAAGTGATGTAGATTCAACCGTCTGATTAAGAACGTGGTTTACCCAGTCTATCAAATTGTGAGAGTCGTATTCGGATATCCACATTAAGCCTGACTGGCTGAATCCGATTAGAAAGATCTGGTATCGAAATGAAATTACAGAAATCGGATAATTTGAACGTCTGTATTGCAACAATGCTGCGCACATGAATTCCTATGATGGAGTAACAGGTAGCAACTGCCCAAGAAAAAGTGAGAAATATGTCTACTAGCAGTAATGTAACGTTAATTATAACCCATATTTATGTGATGGAAATACTGAGTAGAACAATGCACATCTATTTCAGTGGTCGGAAGCTGCACCATATCGGATTTGCTGATGACATAATGACATGTTGTTGTTGTGGTCTTCAGTCCTGAGACTGGTTTGATGCAGCTCTGCATGCTACTCTATCCTGTGCAAGCTTCTTCATCTCCCAGTACGTACTGCAGTCTACATCTTTCTGAATCTTCTTAGTGCATTCATCTCTTGGTCTCCCTCTACCATTTGTACCCTCCACGCTGCCCTCCAATACTAAATTGGTGATCCATTGACTACTTTAAGAGTCTCATTTCCTAATCTAATTCCCTCAGCATCACCCGACTTAATTAGACTACATTCCATTATCGTTGTTTTGCTTTTGTTGATATTCGTCTTATATCCTCCCTTCAAGACACTGTCCATTCCGTTCAACTGCTCTTCCAAGTCCTTTGCTGTCTCTGACAGAATTACAATGTCATCGGCGAACCTCAAAGTTTTTATTTCTTCTCCATGGATTTTAATACCTACTCCAAATTTTTCTTTTGTTTCCTTTACTGCTTGCTCAATATACAGATTGAATAACATCGGGGAGAGACTACAACCCTGTCTCACTCCCTTCCCAACCACTGCTTCCCTTTCATATTCCTCCACTCTTATAACTGCCATCTGGTTTCTGTACAAATTGTAAATAGCCATTCGCTCCTTATATTTTACCCCTGCCACCCTCAGGATTTGAAAGAGAGCATTCCAGTCAACATTGTCAAAAGCTTTCTCCAAGTCTACAAATGCTAGAAACGTAGGTTTGCCTTTTCTTAGTCTAGCTTCTAAGATAAGTCGCAGGGTCAGTATTGCCTCACGTGTTCCCATATGTATACGGAATCAAAACTGATCTTCCTCGAAGTCGGCTTCTACCAGTTTTTCCATTCGTCTGTAAAGAATTCGTGTTAGTATTTTGCAGCTGTGACTTATCAAACTGATAGTTCGGTAATTTTCACATCTGTCAACGCCTGCTTTCTTTGGTATTGGAATTATTATATACTTCTTGAAGTCTGAGGGTATTTCGCCTGTCGCATACATCTTGCTCACCAGATGGTAGAGTTTTATTAGGACTGGCTCTCCCAAGGCCGTCAGTAGTTCTAATGGAATGTTGTCTACTCCTGGGGCCTTGTTTCTTCTTATGTATTTCAGTGCTCTGTCAAACTCTTCACGCAGTATCGTATCTCCCATTTCATTTTCATCTACATTCTCTTCCCTTTCTATAACATTGCCCTCAAGTACATCGCCCTTGTATAGTCCCTCTATATACTCCTTCCACCTTTCTGCTTCCCCTTCTTGGCTTAGAACTGGGTTTCCATCTGAGCTCTTGATATTCATACAAGTGGTTCTCTTTTCTCCAAAGGTCTCTTTAATTTTCCTGTAGGCAGTATCTAACTGACCCCTAGTGAGATAAGCCTCTACATCCTTACATTTGTCCTCTAGCCATGCCTGCTTAGCCATTTTGCACTTCCTGTCGATTTCATTTTTGAGACGTTTGTATTCCTTTTTGCCTGCTTAATTTACTGCATTTTTGTATTTTCACCTTTCATCAATTAAATTCAATATTTCTTCTGTTACCCAAGGATTTCTACTACCCCTCGTCTTTTTACGTATTTGATCCTCTGCTGTCTTCACTATTTCATCCCTTAGAGCTACCCATTCTTCTTCTACTGTATTTCCTTCCCCCATTCCTGTCAATTGTTTCCTTATGCTCTCCCTGAAATCCTGTACAACCTCTGGTTTAGTCAGTTTATCCAGGTCCCATCTCCTTAAATTCCCACCTTTTTGCAGTTTCTTCAGTTTTAATCTACAGTTCATAACCAATAGATTGTGGTCAGAGTCCACATCTGCCCCAGGAAATGTCCTACAATTTAAAACCTGGTTCCTAAATCTCTGTCTTACCTTTATATAATCTATCTGAAACCTGTCAGTATCTCCAGGCTTCTTCCATGTATACAACCTCCTTTTATGATTCTTGAACCAAGTTGTGCTCTGTGCAAAATTCTACCAGGCGGCTTCCTCTTTCATTTCTTCCCCCCAATCCATATTCACCTACAACGTTTCCTTCTCTCCCTTTTCCTACTATTGAATTCCAGTCACCCATGACTATTAAATTTTCGTCTCCCTTCACTACCTGAATTATTTCTTTTATCTCATCATACAGTTCTTCAATTTCTTCGTCATCTGCAGAGCTAGTTGGCATATAGACTTGTACTACTGTGGTAGGCGTGGGCTTCGTGTCTATCTTGGCCACAATAATGCGTTCACTATGTTGTTTGTAGTAGCTTACCCGAACTCCTATTTTTTTATTCATTATTAAACCTACTCCTGCATTACCCCTATTTGATTTGGTATTTATAACCCTGTAGTCACCTGACCAAACGTCTTGTTCCTCCTGCCACCGAACTTCACTAATTCCCACTCCCGATTAAGGGATCTGACATTCCACGCTCCGAACCGTAGAACGCCAGTTTTCTTTCTCCTGATAACGATGTCCTCTTGAGTAGTCCCCACCCGGAGATCCGAATGGGGGACTATTTTACCTCCGGAATATTTTACCCAAGAAGACGCCATCATCATTTATCCATACAGTAAAGCTGCATGCCCTCGGGAAAAATTACGGCCGTAGTTTCCCCTTGCTTTCAGCCGTTCGCAGTACCAGCAAAGCAAGGCCGTTTTGGTTAGTGTTACAAGGCCAGATCAGTCAATCATCCAGACTGTTGCCCCTTCAACTACTGAAAAGGCTGCTGCCCCTCTTCAGGAACCACACGTTTTCTGGCCTCTCAACAGATACCCCTCCGTTGAGGTTGCACCTACGATACGGCTATGTGTATCGCTGAGGTACGCAAGCTTCCCCAACAACGGCAAGGTCTATGGTTCATGGGGGGGGGGGGGGGGACATAATGACAATACTATAATAATAATAGTAATACTAATCCCGTGGGACCGGTAGGGGAAACCCTTCCCCATATGGGTGGTCCCGAGGAAATCATGTATTTGGAGTGAACCAAATACTATCACAATCCTCAACGACTACTCAATCCGTTAAACTCAAAATCCACACACGTCTGAGTGAAAACCACCGCTACTCTGGTCACCGTCTGTTAGCTCATTGAGCTCGGCTGAAAATATTTGCTTCCAAAGGCTTCAACACCCTCTGGTCCTGTCCGGTCCTGGAATCAACCAGGCCAAACAAACCAAACACAAGCAAACATGAACTGTGCAAACTGTCGACAGGCGGCAGTTGGAATTTCGGATTCTGGGGAGGCCAGGTTAGCATGGCAGAGAATATTGATGATCTCTGGTAAATTTCCCTACAAGCAGAAAACATGCATTTGAAAACTACACGCCACGCGGGATTACTCGAGCGGTCTCAGGCGCAGCAGTCATGGACTGTTCGGCTGGTCCCGGCGGAGGTTCGAGTCCCCCCTCGGGCATGGGTGTGTGTTTGTCCTTAGGATAATTTAGGTTAAGTAGTGTGTAAGCTTAGGGACTGATGACCTTAGCAGTTAAGTCCCATAAGATTTCACACGCATAAGAACTTTTTTTTTATAACAAAATATCGATACATTGATCCAAATACGAAAACTAAATAATCTCACATAACAAATCGACCGACAAAAAATTCTCATCATTACTCTTCAAGAACCACGAACAACTGACAATGAAACCTTGCATTACGGAAACCATTGCATCTTCAAGAGCAAAATGCAACAAAAGGTAGCGAAAGGCGTACCAATCTTCGGAATGGCATTTCTCAAACACAGATACATCATCAATTCTGTCAAAGAAATCACACCCATCAACAATCGACTTATGACTATGCTCATTCAGAGCCCCGGTAAAAAGTAAACACTCATCAATTCACATGGTCCCACCGTCATCGAAAATAAGTAAAATACTATGAGCAAAATTCACCAAGATGACGTGAAAATACGAAAGGGAGAATTCAACTCTCTATTTGGGACAGAAAAGACCTGTAGAAAAATCATTGGTACAAATTCAACACACCGAAACGCTTAGACCAACGGCACAGGTCTGACTGATATTTGCCAACAATTCAACCACAAAAGGATGTCTTCCCAATTTAGGAAAATTCCATTTCTCAGGTAACATACTTGGCTACTAGGTGCAAGCTGCTGTCGTTCGCCTTTCTAGACTCGCTGAAAGCCAGATTTTTTATTCTTTTGTAGTAGAGCTACAAGCAGGCAGATACAAACTCAATAAGGGAATCGTAAGACAGCGTTCGAGCAAAATTCGTCTTGGTACTTTCAGTAACCCTTACTGTCAGAGCGAAAACCTTAGGGTTCTGCCAATTTCATAATGCCACTTTTGTTTTCTGCCGACATATTTTTTGTTGTTGTGAATAGATAATTTTATCTACGAAATGCCACATTTTCATAATACTTGCGAATGATACAGGAAATGAAGTAAATACAGAACTTTTCGAAGCCAAAAGTCGGTAATATCCTACTAATTCGTGTTAAAATATGATCAATCGACTTACAGACACTTAATGCTTCGCTATAGTCTGGAACTGCGCGACCACTACGCTTGCACGTTCGAATCCTGCCTCAGGCATGGATGTGTGTGATGTCTTTAGGTTAGTTAGATTTAACTAGTTCTAAGTTCTAGGGGACTGATGACATCAGAAGCTAAGTCCCATAGTGCTCAGAGACCTTTGAACCTTTTTGAACTTAATGCTTTATTAAGATAGACTGCCAGCGTGATGTTTCTGTAGTAAGCTGAATTTAATTTGTATTAGTAAAGTGAATATTTTATTTGCATTTTCCATTAGTTTACAAAACGCAACATCAAAGAGAAATTAATCAGCAGCTGAATTTTCTTTCACGATATCTAGAACAATCTGATAACGCCACAGTTGTTTACAAATTCTACGCCCGTGGGAACCTACTTGTTTTAACGATGTCATTAAACCATAGTAGTTTTAAGAGTATTTTCGTCTAGAAATGAATTGCCTTGACGGTTGATCGATCAAGAGCGGGAAAGGTAAAATTTTGCGAATATATGAAGAGAGGGACAAGTGCTTGAGAGAGGACTTCCCTATCAATACAAGTACCTGAGAGACGACTTTCCTATCAATCTCCTGGATAATTTTGTTTCTCAAATCAACAGAGTGAGTTATCATGCAGTAGCATAGGTGATGTAGTTTTGTTGCTCGATTTTCTTACACTGCGACCGAAAGGTGTCTCAGTTGTTGACAACAAATTCCAGCTGTGTTGCACTCAGCCCTTGGGGCAGAATTAGTAGCCCAAAACACACTTTCGGAGCTATCAAATGTAAAATATTATGTTCACACTACTCTTTGCTCTAGTCTACGTCTTTTGGTGGGGCTTAGCCTTTCATTTCTTCTTAGGAAGAAATAACACGTCACCAGTAACAGTACTGCAAAGGAATGCTCAATGAGCGACCTGATGACGTTCAATAATAGTCACTCCGTTGATTTTTGTTGTTTCGAATTACAGCATGCAGTACTCCTACACCAGACTTCTGAACTTTGCCTGTTGAATGCAAATGTCGCATGATGGTAAAATGGTAAAATGTCACATATAGCAGCAGTCGAGACTTCCTTAATGTGGAAAATCATTAATGCCAGAACGATCTTTGCTGAAACAAGAATACCTTTTTCTGGCGTATTTTTCCCAAAAGCACTCGCTCCACGCACAGTTCAAATCTTTCTAGCTGCCTCCTCAACATTCACCCCTATGTTATACCAAAGTAAATGTTGTGTTGCAGATGTTACACCTTTTTCAGCTTGCGACTCAATTCTACAATGCTTAACTGCAGTTCACGATTTTCAAGTATGCAAAATCCAATGCTTAACTGCAAGATAATAACTACAAATTCGAAAATGGCATTGATACATACACTGACAGCGTGGCGCCGCCTTCACATGGGCGGCGCCGGATTTCAGGCGGCGGGTGGCATCTGGCTAGTGGCCGGTAGCCGCTGCAGCGCGAGGAAACGCTCGAGCGTGAGCTGTTCTGATCGCGACGCAGCCACGAGCTGTCTTGCGGAATTGTTTCTGGAATACTTGTTATTGCGGGTGGGTAGAATGTTAAGCGAACTGTCTTCGATGTTCAATCAGACTCATAACTTTAGACCGAAATGTGGTTAAAAAAAAAACAGTTGGACGCGAACATGCGACTCTAAGTTTAGAATGCACGACGATTACCGCAAGACCACGGGCTCACTCCATCCATATCAACTCGGAAGTAGATAACACTTCCTCCTAACACTTCCGCATCTTACAGTGTTGTCAGATTGTGCAGATGGCCGGACTTAGAGTTGTCAGGGGCAGTCAGTTTTATTGGCCACCTTAAGTGAACGACTCGGACTTAGTCCCTGTGGCGGCTGGCCGGCGGTCAGTTTTTATGTCTAAGACTGTACATAATGGATGTACGAATACAGGTTGTAGACACATGGTAGACGACATACAGTGGTTCGAGTCTGGTCGTGAGGCGTGCTCGAATACTCAAATGGTACGGCGGTCGCTCGCCGTAAGCTGGAAATCCTGGTTCGAGTCCCTGTACGCTACAAAATTTCACTGTCGTCATTTCATTATACAGCTCATGGTTGTTCACATTAACAGCTGCGAATACATTTCATGTACTTCATAACGGCTGTACTCGGTACAGTGCTCGTTTCTTCGGACATACATGCAATAACACAGGCACTGCAATGTCGTATAGAGAATACAGATCACGTATGACGTAATTATATTGAAACCAACATCTCCATCAGCGAAGTACTGGCAGCATACATTTTCAGGGACACTTCTGGAATACTGTTCATCTTATATTACTTATAGCACATCCAGTAAAACTTTCTTCATTAGCATGGTGAAATTCTTTTTCAGCATTTGTCTGCGCCGCAAGATATTTCCTTCGTTTAGTTTTTTTTAAAAACAGAAAAAAAAATTTCGAAAATACTTTTCGTGATTAAGTCAGTTAATTTACAGCCAGAAGCTCGGAGTGATATCGTTACCAAGTAGATGTTAATGGCCTTGTATTTGAGAGCATTTATTCGTGTCCAAATATTACGAATTGGATGGTCATTACGCATCTCTCCCGTGGAAATATGGGCGGGAGTTTACAAAATATTAATTGAAAGTTCTTTCTCTTTTCTCTTTTCTGCACAGCCCTATAATTTGTTTTTGCGTGAGCCCAAAGTTGGTTACAGTATTTGACTAACGAAGTAAGAAGGAATGTTTAGAGCCTTAGTTTCAAAAGAAAGCATTTTAGGCAAAACGACTACACAAAACAATTCAGGAAAAATATTTCAAAAGGCTTGTAGAGGTATTTCCATCAGCTGAAAGTCAATATGTATGTTAGAACTCAGATCTAAAACTCGAGGGTTGACGAAGATTATGAGACGACAGAATGTTAACGTCTAACTCACTGCAAGAGTTTTCTCTATAACCAATGTTTTCTAATACATTATGCTTCTCATCTTGGTATTGTTTCGGTGTCTATATTGGAATTAGCAAAGGTCACAATTCATGAACGCTTACTAAGCGCAAAAACCAGAAATTGCGGGTGGAAATGGATGTCGTTTCTTACGAACGCATAATAAAACATTTCGCACGGACTTGAGGAATCGTCACAACAGTAAATGCTTCGTGCAAAACTAACATTTCGTTTTCTGCTCCACTGGAAACGATGAACTGAGCCACTCACACTGCAACGAAAAGCATAATTGCACTGGGGTTCTGTAATTCTGTTGTTTGTAAAGCTAAAGAACTGTCGACACATTGTTTAAAATTTTTTGTTACCATTTCACCTGGCTAAATGCTAGACCGATAAACATCGTATTAGTAATGAGAATTTTGAATAAATAAGGTTAACTGTACTACTTATTTGTAATACTAATACATCAAATCATTTAGCTGTTGAAATCAGTGCTTGATTTACGCTATAATTGAGAATTTTTGTAACCGCGTAACGCCTGAAGCTGGATTTTTTGCCCTCTCTTACGTGACTCAGGTGTTACAAACCTTAAAACGGTAGAGATAGGAGCGCGACGGCCATTATGTATCTAAGTTTAAGGCTGTATAACATGTGCCACGATGTAAATAAACTTATACAGATAATAACTCTACGCTCATTGTATGTACTATCTTTACACCTAGAAGCCCTAATGTCCTCCACAATGACACAGTCAACGTGGGGCTACGCATAATCGCAGTGGAAGTCGATCATTTTCCCTGGTCGTTTATCGTAACAATGCACGGCGGTGATTCGAAAGTGCCTGGACGTAGCGGACAGTATTTATGATCTGTCCTGTTTCCAGTAAGTAAACCAGAATGCATTCCAGCCACCTGCATCACAGCCGTCGTTGCCCATAAGTTCCCTAGCAGATTGCAGGATTTTTCTTTCTTTTTTGACGGTGAATCCAAATGTCGTTTTGTTTCAGACTTCTAACGATGGAAGCAGCTTTTGTCGCCTTTCAAAATACTCATAAAGAGATCGCCTCCTCCACTTCGAATTATCTGAAAAAAGCTTTTGGTAGCAGCTCTTCTCTGGACTTCGACCAATAAGCGTGAAAACCTACGGGTACAAAATTTTCTGTAAACAAACTTTTAATAACTTCGTACCTTATCTTACTGGAAGTTTTATTTTTGGTAACTCATTCGCATTGACCCGTCTGTCTCTCCTACTGAGCCGCGCGGGATTAGCCGAGCGGTCTCAGGCGCTGCAGTCATGGACTCTGCGGCTGGTCCCAGCGGAGGTTCGAGCGCTTCCTCGGGCATGGGTGTGTGTGTTTGTCCATAGGGTAAAATTTAGGTTAAGTAATGTGTAAGCTTAGGGACTGATGACCTTAGCAGTTAAGTCCCATTAGATTTCACACACACTCTCCTACTGTACTAGTCAACTCTTCGCGTGTTGCGTACCGTGGAAACAGGTGGAGCGCGACGGATACGAGACTTATCTGCGACACCCGTCTTTCCGTCTTTAAAGTATTTCACCCTTCTTATTCTAGGAGGAGTAGCTGCCCTTTCCTAGCGCCTCCCCCCCCCCCCCCCCCCCCCACCGCTGGGTACGCACGTGGCAAGAAAGGTAATTTCACGTAACACTCAACAGGACTAACAACTGTATCGTATTGCTTAACAAACAGCATTTAGATTGCACTACGCCTACTCCATTTTTCGTGTTGACATTTGAAAAACAGAACGCTGGAAATATACTTACGGTTTCGACCTCCCTCTAACAGAGCAAGCTACAATGTAGGAGAAACTGACATAGAAACAGATGGTGCTGTTGTGGTTTCTGCGTTGGATTTACTTGCGCAGACGCTGCTTGTCCGACCACCAGACATTAGTGTCAATAATGTAATCCCCAAGGAGGTTTCAGAACTCATCTAGTCAGTAAAAAGTAGTAATTCTGCTGGCTGGGAAAGAGTTTCTACTAGAATACTAAAATATTATGATGAAGTGAAATCTTCTTGTGACCCCGTGACCCCGTCTGGGGTTGATTGGCGGCATGGCGCAAGTCTTTCTATTTGATGCTACTTTGGCGGCTTGCACGTCGATGAAGATGAGATGAAATGATTAGGACAGCACAATCACCCCGACCCCAAGCGAGGAGAATCTCCGATGCGACCGGGAACTGAAGCCGAGAGCCTGTGTGGCAGCGACGGCACTCACTACACCATTAACTGCAGTCCAACACTGCGTTCACTTAGTAGGATTTCCTCTAAGCTATCTTTATAATTAGTCAATGACAGGGGGTATACTTACTGACGGACCTAAATATGGTGGAGAACTAGGATTTGGAAATTTGTGGTAAGGTCTTATGGGACCAAACTGCTGAGGTCGTCGGTCCGCAAACCTACACACTACTTAATCTAACTTAAACTAACTTACGCTAAGGACAACACACACACCCATGCCCGAGGGAGGACTCGAACCTCCGACGGGGGAGCCGCGCAGTTAACTGAACAGAACTTGTTAACCGCCTCTCAGTTTGGCTTTAATAAAGGATTCACACTCTCTGCACACACAAAGTAATACAAAATCTTACAAAAGAGGTGTTAGCAAAGGTAAACAGGGAAAATTATCCTGTTAGTACAGGCCGCGATCATGCTCAAGCCTTTGATCACAAAATTCTACTTATCAAGCATCCTTGCATGTGTAGGAGCTTACCTCCATAACAGAAAGCAGTGGGTCTCATTAACAGACTGTATCTCCGGCATTAAAAATAAGCTCAGAATGTGTGAATATAACATGTGAAGCGGTGGAGTACCACAGGAATCGAAGTGAATACATTCTTAAATTTTATCCGTAGTGGATGCTGTTGAGCTCCTTTATGGCCTGTAGAAAACTTTCGGCTACCAGTCTCAATAAAAGATTATTTATTCGTCACACGACCGGTTTCGGGTTTGTGCCCATCCTCAGGTATATATACATTCACGTTCATCTTTATATTGCTGGAGATCACTGTATAAATACAAAGAAAAGTGGCAAGTAGTGACAGCTTAATTACAATAATGTTTCATCTTTATGTAAGTACAGATATATTATCGACAAATGCTGCCTTACCATTTACAATTGTTACATTTGTATCTGTTTAGTCACCAGCAAATAATTTTCTTTGTATTTATACAGTGATCTCCATGATGTATAAACACCTGAGGATGGGCGCAAGCCCGAAACCGGCCGTGTGACAAATAAATAATCTTTTTTTGTGACTAGTAGCCGAAATTTTTCTACATCCTATAGAATACATTCTTGTTTTACAAATAACTTTCAGGGGCGGGCAGCCGCAGCTCAGAGACATTATGGATAACGTTATCGACACTCAACAGTCAATAACCATTCAGATTATCATTAAAAACTCAAGAATGATGAGGAGTTTCCAAAATCCTCATAGCTGTTTGAAGGTGCATCATTCGCAACTACCGGTTTCACGTCACTATAGACGCATCTTCAGGTTTATCTGTCAAAAATACACATTACGGTGTGGAATTTTTGAAATGGTAGAAATACAGAACCATAGTGTTGACATTCAACAACCAGCCGCTGTGGCCGAGCGGTCCTTGGCGCTTCAGTCCGGAGCCGCGCTGCTGCTATGGTCGCAGGTTCGAATCCTGTGTGTGATGTCCTTAGGTTAGTTAGGTGTTAAGTCTCATAGTGCTTAGAGACATTTGAACCATTTTGACATTCAACAAGAACCAATGACGATCACTCACAAAGGTTTTATTTCCATAATATAGATGGTCAATTACGGAGTCCCAGCTTTCGGGAAGTTCATTCAGCAGTCATGCTTTGTAATTTTGACAAGCATCTTTTCGGTTTACTCAGTTTTATTAGGACAATCCACCATTGTGGTTTGACTTTTAACGTGGATAATTTCACTAAAGCTGGGACTCCATAACTGTCCATCTACATTATGGAAATATAACCATTCTCACTACTCGTCATTGTTTCGTGTTAAATGTCAACACTATTGTTCTGTATTTCTACCATTTCAAAAATTTCACACAGTGATTTGTATTTTTGACAGATAAACCTGAAGATGCGTCTGTGCTGACGTGAAACTGGTAATTGCTAATGAAGCACCTTTATACAGCTATGCAGCTTTTGGAAACGCCTTATCATTCTTGACTTTTTAACTGTTGTAATTTTAGGATAACTTGAATGGTTATTGACTGTTGTATGTTTTTATTGTTACTCTTGTTTTTCTGTGCGTGAATGATCTTCCAATGACTTTGAACGGCAGTTCGAAAACTAATATTTGCTGACGACGCAAGCATACTAGTCAACGGTTCAAGCTCAGCCCTAGCAGTCAGCTCAGATGGTAGCTGAACAGGTCTGCAAGTGCCTTACAGTTGACAGTTTTAGTCTTAACCTCACACAGACTAATGTTATGCAGTTTTGAACAGGCAATAATGACCTTTTAGCACCAGATTGGTTGGTTGGTTTGGGGAAGGAGACCAGACAGCGTTGTCATCGGTCTCATCGGATTAGGGAAGGATTGGGAAGGAAGTCGGCCGTGCCCTTTCAGAGGAACCATCCCGCCATTTGCCTGGAGTGATTTAGGGAAATCACGGAAAACCTAAATCAGGATGGCCGGACGCGGGATTGAACCGTCGTCCTCCCGAATGCGAGTCCAGTGTCTAACCACTGCGCCACCCCGCTCGGTACTTTAGCACCAGAATTAGACATTAATGGTCATCGATTGAATGTGTAAAACTACTTAGGGTCCAACTGGATGGCAAGCTAAAATGGAGTCAAAAGGTGGATAAACTAATGAAGAAGCTCAATCCGGCTTAGAAACATCTCTCACTGTGTTGACCTGAGGCTTGAGTGTTGGCTTATTCTGCGTATCATCCCTCCCGGTTGTCTTTTGCAATTACCTTCTGGGGCAGTCCACCTAAAGTAAAACTGTTCAACAGAAGCGAGCAGTAGGACTACTGTGTAAAGTTGATATCTGTACATATTGAAGAAGACTTTTCAAGGAATTCTTTTACTCGTTAATAGTTTTGTAGCCCATAATAAAAATCAGCTCCACGTGAACTGTGGTGTGCGCAGTGACATTATGACAGTACGAGACACAAAAATAATTGTCATACAGATTTTCCCTCCTTGTTCAAGGTTCAGAAATGGTTGTTACGCAGCTGTATGAAACGCTATGATTTTATTATTTTGTTTATCTTTAGCAACTGAATTTGTTTTCATTGAAACAATCAGCAACCAGCTGCATAAAAGAAATTTTATTTCACTATGCAGTTTCAGTCCTCCAGCGCTCTACTTCACAAGTTTATAACTACGACATTTTTTGCGGTCAGGGAAATAAATGTTCTTTTGTACAACTGCTTGATTATTTCAATAAAAGCTATAGTGTGCTATAAAAAGGCTTAGTATTTGTAGACGTAGGAACATTTTCTTTGTAAAATAGCGTTATAATCAAGTAAATATTAAGCAACTAACAGAAAATATGTACAGGGTAATTCTGGTAAATGGAGACAAATTGCTTATCACTGAGAGCGTAAGGAACAAAAGAGGTCATATGGACATATGAACAGAAGTGTGTGGTGTCTGTGCCACAGAGTATCTAGTAATTCATCAGACCTTTACGGTACAATACAGTATACTACTTTGTGTTGAGAGCACCGTTAGAAATAACCCCGCAGGTCTTTAAGCGCAAACGTGACGCAGCAGCAACGGACGCAAACGTTTATAGCTACCACCCAGCAAGAGAATGGCATCAAAGGCAGAGTGAATGCGTTGTTCCATTGACTGCACGTGCAGGACGCATACACGACTTCTTTCAGATGCCCCTCACATGTAGAAATCCAAAGGTTTGAGGTTTTGCGAAACTTTTACCGGTGCAGCCTCGCTGCTTCCCGTGCATGGTCATTTGCCTGTCCGTATGTAAAGATCACGTCTGCCTATTCTTGGTTGGCATACCGAGCCATCGTCTCCCATCGCTGCATTAGACGACACTCGTCCACACCAGAGTGAGCCGGCGACAGCAGTGAAGCGCAGTCCCCTAGTGCGGATTTGTGAGCGCGCCACCCTTATGGAAAACATCACTGCCCTCTTGAAAACATTAGTGCAGACAGATTAATCCCGCATGCCCGGTGTATTCTCATACACCTTCAAGTGGGTGTACATCCCTCGGAACACCGAGAAAGGTGGCGCAGTGGTTAGCACACTGGACTCGCTTTCTGGAGGACGACGGTTCAAGCCCGCGTCCGGCCATTGTGATACAGGTTTTCCGTGATTTCCCTAAATCGCTTCGGGCAAATGCCGGGATGGTTCCTTTGAAAGGGCACGGCCGACTTCCTTCCCCATCCTTCCCTAAACCGATGGGACCGATGACATCACTGTTTGGTACTCTCCCTTCCAATCAACCAAACAACCCTGGAACATATCTCCTGGTCATAAGTGCATATGACAGTTCGTCTCCATTTAGTAAAAACACCCTGCACATTAAATCTGAAAAGGTAGCAGACGTTTTCAGGGTAGCAACTTTGTTGCTAATTTGTTGTTGCTGTTGTTGTCTTCAGTTCTGAGACTGGTTTGATGAAGCTCTCCATACTACTCTATCCTGTGCAAGCTTCTTCATCTCCCAGTACTTAGTGCAACCTACATCCTTCTGAATCTGCTTAGTGTATTCATCTCTTGGTCTCGCTCTACGATTTTTACCCTCCACGCTGCCCTCCACTGCCAAATTTGTGATCCCCTGATGCCTCAGAACATGTCCTACCAACCGGTCCCTTCTTCTAGTCAAGTTGTGCCACAAAATCCTCTTCTCCCCAATTCTGTCCAATACCTCCTCATTAGTTATGTTATCTACCCATCTAATCTTCAGCATTCTTCTGTAGCACCACATTTCGAAAGCTTCTATTCTCTTCTTGTCCAAACTATTTATCATCCATGTTTCACTTCCATACATGGCTACACTCCATACAAATACTTTCACAAACGACTTTCTGACACTTAAATCTATACTCGATGTTAACAAATTTCTCTTCTACAGAAACGCTTTCCTTGCCATTGCCAGTCTACATTTTATATCCTCTCTACTTCGACCAGCATCAGTTATTTTGCTCCCCAAATAGGCAAACTCATTTACTACTTTAAGAGTCTCATTTCCTAATCTAATTCCCTCAGCATCACCCGACTTAATTTGACTACATTCCATTATCGTTGTTTTGCTTTTGGTGATATTCGCCTTATACCCTCCCTTCAAGACACTGTCCATTCCGTTCAACTGCTCTTCCAAATCCTTTGCTGTCTCTCACAGAATTATAATGCCATCGGCGAACCTTAAAGTTTTTATTTCTTCTCCATGGATTTTAGTACCTACTCCGAATTTTTCTTTTGTTTCATTTACTGCTTGCTCAATATACATATTGAATAACATTTGGGAGAGGCTACAACCCTGTCACACTCCCTTTCCAACCACTGATTCCCTCTGATGCCTCTCGGCTCTTATAATTGCAATCTGGTTTCTGTACAAATTGTAAATAGCCTTTCGCTCCCTGTATTTTACCCCTGAGACCTTTAGAATTTGAAAGAGTGAAATTCCAGTCAACATTGTCAAATCTTTCTCTAAGTCTACAAATGCTAGAAACGTAGGTTTGCCTTTCCTTAATCTTTCTTCTAAGATAGGTCATAAGGTAAGTATTGCCTCACGTGTTCTAATATTTCTACGGAATCCAAACTGATCTTCCCCGAGGTCGGCATCTACCAGTTTTTCCATTCGTCTGTAAAGAATTCGCGTTAGTATTTTGCAGCTGTGACTTATTAAACTGATAGTTCGGTAATTTTCACATCTGTCAACACCTGCTTTCTTTGTGATTGGAATTATTATATTCTTCTTGAAGTCTGAGGGTATTTCGCCTGTCTCATACATCTTGCTTACCAGATGGTAGAGTTTTGTCAGGACTGGCTCTCCCAAGGCCGTCAGTAGCTCTAATGGAATGTTGTCTACTCCCGGGGCCTTGTTTCGAATCATTGCTAATTTACTCGATTAAATTTAGATGGCGTAAATTTGAAGTGCCCAGAGCAGTGTAGTGATATATAATGAAGGCTTTCACGACCGGATGTGTTGAGTCTCCTGGCTTGTATGGCTACGTCCGAGAAACTTTTCGGTTCCTTACGTTTCGTCCAGAGCGACGCTGGACGTCTCCGGAAGCGCACCTGGCGACCCTGAGTCATGCTGACTGACAATCGGACGTCGGAGAGTAACAAAAATACTGTTTATTTTAGACATGATCGAGTTTACACATAATTAGTAGAGATAATCCTTGTCACATATAAAACTTATCTTATGACATAAGGGCTTTCGGAAAGTCACGTATACAGACAGATATCTGGATAAGAACCCCAAACATCATGCACAACATCGGTCTTGTCGACCGAGTTAAAAGAATGTGCAATCCGGAACATATCGACGCCGAATTAAAACATTGAAAACAGGATTTGGAGAAAAATGGCTGTTCAGGCAATCAACAAAATGTGGTTCTGGAACCGAACAGCGATAAGCAAAAGGACAACGATAGAACATAGCGATGGAAGAACATGTTTTCTCTCTCCTTTATCAAAAACCTAATCTAGAGACGTCATCGAAATATACAAACATTAGGATAATTTTAACAGAAAAGAAGAAGCCACGCAACTGAGTGATATATAAACAGTGGCTTTTCGGAATAGACAAATAACCTTTTATCGTCGACACGCAACAGTCGATTATTGAGACTCATCTCTGACAAGGATTAGCTCTACTGATCACGTGTAAACTCGACAACGCTCATTTTGACACAGTATTTATGTCGCTCTCTGACGTCCGATTCATCAGTGAGCAAGACAGGAGCACCTTCGGTGATGTCCTGTGCGGCCCTGGATTAAACGACAGGAACCGATATGTTTGTTATACAACGATTGTAGAACTCGGAAGACTCACTGCTGCTAAATATAGTGATACTTTATCGTTAAGACAAGGATATTATAGAAACTCAACCTGTATGCTGTATTATGTTCTATGACATCCCTGACACGCTTCATATCCCTGACGGTAACCGTTCTTGATGGAATCTACGAGGCATGATGAATGAAAGAACAAATCAATGGATGAAATGAATGGCAATCGTGTGATCTATCTCAACTGATATAGGATGGTCACAGATAGATCATGGACCACCAGAGGTTCCCCGTTTATACAAGGAAGAGCCAAAAAAACTGGTGGGCCGCAACACGACGTGGCATTGTCTCGACGAATGACCGAAATAGTGCTGGAGGGAACTGACACCATGAATCCTGCAGGGTTGTCCATAAATCCGTAAGAGTACGAGGGGGTGGAGATCTTTTATGAACAGTATGTTGCAAGACATCCCAGATATGCTCAATAATGTTCATGTCTGAGAAGTGTGGTGACCAGCGGAAGTGTTTAAACTCAAAAGAGTGTTCCTGGAGGCAATCTGTAGCAATTCTAGACGTGTGAGGTGTCGCATTGTCCTGCAGGAACTGCCCAAGTTCGTCGGAATGCGCAATGGACATGAATGGCTGCAGGTGATCACACAGGATGCTTACGTACGTGTCACCTGTCTGAGTCGTATCTAGACGTATCAGGGGTCCCATATCACTACAACTGCACACGCCCCACACCACTACAGAGCCTGCACCAGCATGTTTCATGGATTCATTAACGTGTCTCCATACTCCTATACGTCCACCCGCTCGATACAATTTGAAACGAGATTCCTCTGACCAGGCAACATGTTTCCAATCGTCAACAGTCCAATGTCGGTGTTGACGGGACCAGGTGAGGCGTAAAGCTTTGTGTCGTGCAGTCATGAAGCATACACGAGTGGGCCTTCGGCTCCGAAAGCCCGTAACGATACTGTTTCGTTGAATGGTTCGCACGCTGACACTCGTTGATGGCCCAGCATTGAAATCTGCAGCAATTTGCGGAAGGGTTGCACTTCTATCACGTTGAACGATTCTCTTCAGTCGTCGTTGGTCCCGTTGTTGCTGGATCTTCTTCCGGCTGCAGCGATGTCGGAGATTTGATGTTTTATCGGATTCCTGACATTCACAGTACTCTCGTGAAAATGTCGCACGGGAAAATCTGCACTTCATCGCAATCTCGGAGATGCTGGGTCCCAGCGCTCGTGCGGCGACTATAACACCACGTTCAAACTCAGTTAAATCTTGATAACCTGCCATTGTGGCATCAGTAACCGACCTAACAACTGCGCCAGACACTTGTCTCATGTAGGATTTGCCGATCGCAGCGCCATATTGTGCCTGTTTACGTAAATGTGTATTTGATTGCGGATGCATATACCAGTTTCTTTGGCGCTCCAGTGTAATGCAGACGTACTGTCCCTACGCTGGCTCCAGACACGTACGCACTTTCGTCAGAACAGCCAGTTTCCCGCATGAGCGAGAACGCCAGCAGCCAGCTATGTTTCGAAACGTCTCACTGTGGCGGCCAGCACCGCGCGATACGGAGGGAGGGAAACGGCGGCTGGCTGAGGTCCGCTAATTGGCTCCCAGTGAACAATGCGGCGCTTACGCAGCTCACTGAGCACACGGCAGGCACAAAGCTGCGAGCTGCGCTGTGAGTCTCCCATCGGAGCGGTGGAGCTGCAGCGCTCTCCTACAGGGCCTCCTGTGCTGCAACAGTAGTGCCTTCCGCTTCCTGCTGCATCTCCTCCTACACTGCGCTTGGTCCTAGTCCGAACTTCCCATCGACAATTGTCTGCTAGCATGAGACCTGAGCTGCATCCTGTCCACTCCACTGAAATGACCTGGAGCACGACAATACGAGGGCTACTTAAAAAGTTCCCGACCTTATTTTTTGTTGTTGAAACCAACATTGGTACCGGGGCGTGCGTGCTCTTTATGATTGCAGCCGTACGTAATGTGCATGCCTGATTTTTTTTTTTTCACGACTGCAGAAATAGCCAGTCGCTGGCTAGCCCTTGACAAGGGAACTCGAGTAAGTGGTGGTCGTCGGATTTTGTGCTGTGGACAATGCGACAGAAAAAGAAGAACAACGTCATTCTATCAGACTCTTTTGTGAGGTACGCCGCTCGTGGCCTCGCGGTTGCATTCTTGATTCCCCAGCTAGGGGTCCCGGGTTCGATTCCCGGCGGGGTCAGGGATTTTTCACCTAACTCGAGATGACTGGGTGTTTGTGTTGTCCTCATCATTTCATCATCATTCCTGAAAGTGGCGAGTTTGGACTGAGCGAAGGTTGGGAATTTGTACGGGCGCTGATAACCGCGCAGTTGAGCGCCCCACAAAACATCATCATCATCTTTTGTGAGCTTGGCGATTCTCAAGTTGAAACAATACGCAAGGTTCGACAAGTTTGGAGACAAACCAATTGGTAGGTACCATACAGATAAAGGAAATGTACAACCGCTCATCAGTGAAGAGTGAAGCACCTTCTGGTAAGCCCTCAACATCAGCAAATGAGGTTGTTATTGATAATTTAAGGACGCTGGTGATGTAGGATCGACGAATCAGGATAGGAAAACTTTCAGAAGAGGTTAAAATTATTATTGGAGTCATTCATTTAATTTTGACGGAACGTTTGGACCCCATGAAGGTCTCAGAAAAATTGTGCCAAAGTTGCTAACAACTGATCAGAAGCAACTTCGTTCGGAGATTGCACAGGTCTTGCCGGATGCTGTGAACAATAATCCCAGCTTTCTTGACACAGTGGTCTACATCTACATGTACGTGATTCCTCTGCTATTCACATTAATGTGCGTGGCAGAGGGTTCAACGAACCACCTTCAAGCTCTCTACCGTTCCACTCTCGAACGGCACGCGGGAAAATCGAGCTCTTAAATTTTTATGTGCGAGCCCTGATTTCTGTTATTTTATCGTGCTGATCATTTCTTCCTATGTAGGTGGGTGCCAACAGAATGTTTTTGCAATCGGAGGAGAAAACTGATGATTGAAATTTCATGAGAAGATCTTGTCGCAACGAAATACGCTGGTGATTACTGCCTGGCTTATGGATGCGACACAGAAAAAAAGTTCCAGTCATTGCAATGGAAGCGTCCATCATCGCCGCGACCCAGAAAAGCGAGGCAGGTCCGCGGCAATGTGAGCCATGCTCAACCGCAGGGTCTTAGGCGCCTTGTTCGCGTTGCTCCCACCCCCCCCCCCCCCACGTCGGAGGTTCGAGCCCTCCCTCAGGAATGCATGGGTGTGTGAGTTGTCCTTAGCGTAAGTTAGTTTAAGTTAGGCTAAGTAGTGCGTAAGCCTAGGTACCGATGTCCTCAGCAGTTTGGTCCCGTAGGAACTTCCCACAAATGTCCGATAAATTTGAGCCATGCCGACCGGCTTTATTTATTTATTTTTTTTTTTCCACTGGCGTGGTCCATCACGAGTACGCCCCCATGGTGCTAATTGTCACGTCGTAAGCACAACATGCACCACAAGGCAGCACTACAGATGTGGATAGGTCGACAAGGTGCTCCAGAGACGACGTATAAGCCTAGTGATTGCCGCACCAAAAAATCGTAGTGATGACGCCGCCAGAGAAGTGATAGGAGCAGTTCCAAGTCAGTTCGACTACCTAGAAGACGGCCTTCTACTCGTGTACTTCGCACCATATCGTCTGCTTCTAGTGATCCCGCGCCAGCCCGTCCTTCGTAAACATTCTAGTGGGACAAGAACTGTTTATTATCCAGCCTTAGCTTCTGGAATTGTAGTTGAACTTCAGGATCTGCTGCCTGCGCTGATTTGTTCAAATTTGAATATCCGTCAGTAAATGTGTGTTCTTATCAGTAAACATTATCACTGTTTCAGTGTTCTCGTACTCCTCACATAGTGTTTCCCTCAGTGCACTATAAATAGTTGAGGATGGCGACAAGTAAAATCTCTTTCTGTGATTGTAACAAAAGCACGATACAACATCAATGTCAATAATGGCTACTGTAAAGTGGTTCTGCGTCGCCTTCGTGGGACAGTGAGGCGCAAACGGCCGGACTTGTAGCCAGCGATAGCGGAATTAATTCGGAGTTTTTTGGCTAAGCACAACAGGGCTGTGGCTTGTCAACCTCCATATTCCCATGACCTAGCACGGAGTGACTTCTGGGTTTTATCTAAACCGAAAAAGACTCTGAAAAGGATCAGTTTTCAGAACAGGGAAGACATTATGCAGACTTCGACGGACCAGCTGCGCACCATACCAAAAGACGTTTTCCAGCGATGCTTCTTGGAGTGGCAGCTGAGTTGGGAGAGATGTGCAGAAGCTGAAGAGGACTACTTTGAAGGTGGCTATTGTCGAACAATTGTATCTGAATTATTATTGATTTTATAGATAAAAGTCGGATACTATTTGAGCAGCCCTCCAACATAGACGTCCTGGCTCACTAACACATACTTTTTTAATTTTTTAGAGGATGAACAGAGTGAAAATACAGCTTTCAAACCATTGCAACTCATTACGAAATATAAGCTGTTGAAATAACGATGAAATACTGCACACTAATTGGTCATCAAACAATGATATAGAAGCATAAGTAAATTTATTTCTATATTTAACATTTTTAGTGCTGGCATTGAAATAAAATAAAATAATTACTTTCAAATAAGAGAATACTAGGCCGCAGACATGCTGCTATGGAAACTGTCGCAGTTATCGAGTATTACAAGTTGTCGCTGATTACGTAGAACGGGGCAGAGCACTACTGAATTCGGTCATAAATAACTTTTCGGCTGAGGCGGCGTAAAGAAACACTTTCGGGCGTGTCTATGCAGATGTCTCCGTGCAGACCAACAACTCTACATGCACGCCCCATACGTTTCCGTCAGAAAGTCAAATACCTCGGTGTCTGGCTGGACCGGAAATTACTCTGGGGGGACCACATACAACACATGACCAACCGAGCTAGCGCGAGGCTCAAACAGCTCTACCCTATGCTCAACAGGAGTAACACACTGAACAGAAGGGTGTCGAGGTCCATGTACATGACACTTATCCGACCCCTGATGACGTACGCAGCTCCTGTCTGGGGATACGCTGCGCCTACATGCCTGCGCCGCCTGCAGCTCATACAAAACAAAGTACTCAAAATCATAAGCAATGCTCCACGATACACACGCATCGCGGACCTTCACCGCGAATACCGACTTGAGACTCTCACGGAGGTAATCCACAAACTTTCCACAAGACTATACAGAAACTCCAGACATTCGCAGAACCCGTTTATTCCGAATCTTCGACCACAACCATAAATGGAAACATAAAAGACCAAAAGACATACTTGTAAGGTCCTAACATCTATGGCCAAGCACACGCAAACACAACGGTACAGGTGAGCCCCTGTTAATCAGACGCCATTACTGGATATCCAGCTGGAATACACTGCCGGATAACTGGCACCACGCAGGGAAGCCGTACCGTACACTGCAAGCAGATTTTATTTATTCGTGTTCTGTAGATCCGGTATACAAAAGAATTGCATGGATATGGAACGAGTCACAATATAAATTAACACAGTAGCCTACTTGTATATGGTAATGAATGTAAATTGCAATTGATGTATAAGAAACAAAGTATGTTAATAGTTACAGCCTTAAGCATTTTCTATGGTGAAACAGAGGTATAAAAATATAAAATAATAAATTACAATTTTCCATATTACAAATTATACATTAGCAGGAATTTGATAGTGCCAATTACTTGAACACGAATTCAAAACAACTGTTTTTTGCACATACATGCAGACGGTACACATACTCTCAAATAACGTGCATTCTCTCATTACTCAGATTATCAGCCTCTAAAACACCATACAGTGAACACTGTGTTTTCCCAATTCTCTAACACCTTCATTATCGTGCACTGATTTCTGTACTGCTTTCTTTTGTCAGGATTTAAATTACTCTAAGGCCAATCTGGGTGTTTTCCTGCAGAGAGGCTTGCCCACTTCTAATTTTTGTGATTACAGATTGTGAAACTAAAATTTTCTTCTGTATGAAATGGGTAGTTTGCTACTCACCACATAGAGGAGGAACTGAGTGGCAGATGTGCACACTGAAAAAGGTTGTTATATATTACAAGCTACTGGACAGGGTCAACATACACAAACAATCATATTCACATAACTCACATACACTGCTTTCTTTGAGTGCTAAGATTTTCTTGCAGTGTGCTTGTCTACAGCTCAATGTCCCCTCCATTTTATGAGTAGAAATCTAACTATTTCATAGTGTTACTACTCTATCCTGGGTTTTCTGTTGTTTAAAATGTTCTTCTGATATTTCAGAATTATTGTAATCATTGTGGAAAGGCATGCAACATTCAATTATGGAAACTAATAGTTCAGCCCAGTATTAGAAAAAACTTACAGGCTGCCAGAAACCAGCATACATCACGATGTAACAGAGCATATGATAAAAAAGATACAGAAAAATTAAACTGCAATGTAATTATTAGGTACAATAATCACACAGCAAAGAGATGTTAGAGATTTCTGCATAATGATCTGTGAGTGTGTGTTACAATTAGTCTGTTAATCAAGGACTGTACAGTGTACTAAAGATATTCAACCACTCCTTTATTACTACACTCGTTTCTCAAAATATTTTTACCCAGATCATTTTATCAGAAAGTAATATCACAGAATAATTTATTGGCCTATACACTTTAAAAGCATGGTGCCACAATTTTGTTTTCCTGCTTCCTGACTCTAGAATAGAATAGAATAGAATAGAATAGAATAGAATAGAATAGAATAGAAACTTTATTGTCAGATAAAATGTCATATACAATCAGATGATTGGGACATAGGTGACTTGTCACTTTAAAGCTACATTTAACTGTAAATTTACAGAATAATTTCAGGCATTTTGTAATTTTAAGTATCACAAAATGATTTAAAATAATCATGTTGAAAATAAAGTAAAATTAAGAATAAGTATTTACTTAACATACTTTTTTAGCATGACAGAGTAAAATGTAACATCAGGTACAGTTATTTGTGACAGTCAGTCTAAATTCTTCTACACTGTCATAATATTTACTTGCTAGGTATTTTTTTAATTATGTCTAAATTCTTCTGGTTCATAATTTTTAAATTTTTCACAGACTTTATTTCCCAGCCTCATACCCGAATAGTAAGGCGTCTTCTCCAGCACTTTTAGCCTATGAGTTTGTAACATACTGGTATTTGTTTCTTCTTTCATAATAATGCTTAAACAGGTTATCCTCAAAAAGTTGTGGGTTTTGTTTAGAAAACTTAATTGTCTCAGAGATATAGAGGCCAGAAACAGTCATAAGATCAAAGTCCTTGAACAGAGGTCTGCATGATTGTTTTTTGCTGCATCTGCCATGGCTCTAATGATTTTTTTTTCTGTAGCCTAAAGAGTCTCTGTAAGTTTGTTTTCTCTGACCCCCAAAAAATTATACCATAGCTAATCACAGATACAAAATATGCTCCACAATCCCCCACACAGTGAGATGATCTATGGCCGATCTCCCACTACTGTATAACGATCTTGATTGTTCCAGGAATGTAGCGGCTGCAGCAACTGGGATACATCGCCATCACTTGCCACGGTAATGATGCATGATACCCATACTAACAAATCCAACCTTGCATGAACTATCGCAGCTAGTAAGCCACTACTGCTCTTACTACCCATCCCACTGTCGCAGAGGTTTTTCCCCCACGGCACGAGCCTTGGCACTTTTTTCCCTCTGCTCTTCAAATCGCTACCCTCACTCGCGATTCGCCCACTATCTATCACATGATGGACCGTGTTAATGCGTAGTCTTACGCAGACGCACGGATAACATCACAGCCCAGTATCCTGTGATCCACTTACTAGATAACTAACATGTTGACGGAGGTGACAGTAGAACTTTTGGTTTGCTCACCACGTTGGTGCGGGCGTGGAGGGGCCCCATCTCTATTTTTTTCCGAATCGCTGCTGCCTTTGGCAGCTAGTGTCTTTACTTCTGGTGCCGTCCTGAGGTTCCAGCTTTTGCGTGAGACCTCGTTCTGCAGACGACACCACACAGTCAACCCACGATTGTAGGCGTTTAGCGCGTAATCTCTTTTAAAGATCGAATCTCTGCTTGTATTTTAACTTAATTAAATATTTCATATCTCCTTGTTTGTAAGGCTTAACGATTTGTTCGTTGGGATTTCTCAGCGTGCTTGATGGCGTGTGTGTGCCAGACAAGTCTCCAATTTACAGCTCATTAATATTAAGCAGTGGCAAAAACGGTTAACAAATGGTTCAAATGGCTCTGAGCACTATGGGACTCAACTTCTGAGGTTATTAGTCCCGTAGAACTAGTTAAACCTAGCTAACCTAAGGACATCACTCACACCCATGCCCGAGGCAGGATTCGAACCTGCGACCGTAGCGGCCTCGCGGTTCCAGACTGCAGCGCCTATAGCCGCACGGCCACTTCGGCCGGCAACGGTTATCAGCTCTTGTGTCTTGCGGTGAACTCACATGTTGTTAAACCATGCCCTGGCAAATGCACGCGAGTTCAGTCCGCTACTTACATGCTCGCGTCGCGGTTCAAGCCTGCTGTTAACGACGCGCCGAGTGGTCAAAATTCTCTCTTCAGGCATGTGTTCTTGTGCACGCTAAGTTTCAGAGTCATGTTAGGAAGCCCTCGTACTTGTCCTAAACTTTACAATTATCTTTTCGTTATCGTAGCCCAGTGGTTACAGTAGTTACATATGAATATTACAAGCATTCAATTTTTTGATTAACATCCACTTCGTCCAAAAAGGCACGGCGAACGACATATCTATGTTACTTTATATTTGAGTAACACAGTAACAGTCGGCCGGGGTCGCCGAGAGGTTCTAGACGCTACAGTCTGGAACCGCGCGACCGCTACGGTCGCAGGTTCGAATCCTGCCTCGGGCATGAGTGTGTGTGATGTCCTTAGGTTAGTTAGCTTTAAGTAGATCTAAGTTGTAGGAGACTGATGACCTCAGAAGTTAAGTCCCATAGTGCTGAGAGCCATTTGAACCATTTTGAACACAGTGATATTTATGAATGAGTGAGACTGTGTTAAGGTGTTACAGGCTCCGGATAGATCCATTGGTATAGGGTGAAAACTTCCCATGGATAATCCAGAAACAGAATGCGTAATACCACGAAATTTAGTGGTATATTGCCTGAATGTACTCAAAAGCATTGTTATATGAAAAAGATGTAGAAAACAAGCGAAAGAATGATAATGGGCAGTGAAGAGAAAAACATACTGGCAAGGAAAGCCTAAGTTCCATGTTGTCCACAGTTGGCCAAAACCAATTAAATGTACAAGGTGTTTCACTATTCCTCTTACAGGCTTCCAGAGGTTGCAGAGGAAACTTAGTAGATAAAGTTTTGATACGAAACCGTTATCCGGAAATGTAATAAGAAATAAGCTTGAAGATCGGATCACTTCCAAATCTCGCGCTGCACAACACGAACACAAACAAAGAAGACACCACTTACCATCCTCGTCCAATTATGAAAACGACTGGTGAGTCACAACTACGACGCTTGGCCGTGGTGCTGCACGCACGCGCCAACCTCTCCCAACTTTGGAGAGGATATCCTTTGTCAACGTAGAAGAGACCCCGGCGATGAGTAGTCGAAACACGACCCATGCCGTGGGCTCCTACAGCACACAGGTCAGACACAGCTCACTGTCTCATTGTCTCCGCTGTGTGAGTAACGTGAAGTAGGAGATATGAAAGTGATTCGACCTTCACACTTATTTTGTATCCAATCGATTTATTTGCAGACGTAGGTTCCTTATCAAAATTCATCTCCCAAGTCTCCTCTATAATCCCTACAAACTTATAATAGGAATGCAAAAGAGTGTCACATATACAAACAGTTGGTAGTATAGGCCAAAACTAGGAGAAAAGTTCCTGTATTATGTGTCCAGAAACCAATACCTGTTGGCATATCTGGCAATCTGTTGTGCCAATCGCATCTGTCTGCAAGGTAAAAGTTGACACTATAGGCAGTGTCACATGTGGTTACTACTAATCCAGACACAATCTTCACCCCTTGTTCAAGGTGATAACGCACTCTTTCATATATACCGGGCTCCATTCGGATTGCGTTTGTATTGGTCACAAGCTCCTGTAACGTCTGCACAATGTCGATGAGTAGGTATATTCCAGTGCCTTTAAATATCCCCATAGCTAGAAATCCATTGGATTCAGGTCCAGTGAATAGGAAGCCCATGCTGCCGTACTTTCTACACCAAAGAGTGAGGTTGACATCTGCCAAGTAAACAATATTGAAGTTTGGGTGGGATGAAAAAATAATTATTTCTATTTAGTTTTCATAGGAGCGTAAATTTAGTTAGGAAAATATAGTGCAAAATACTAGTAAAGAACAGGACCCCGTTGGGCCAGGAATAGCTTCATCGCTGACTGCTTTATTAATTAATACTGTACACCTGTTCACGAAGTAGCTACCGTTTGAACGCCGCTTTTGACATCAGTGGAAAACATGATGACGTCGTAATGATGAGGACTACCGACTTGAACTGTTAGGTGTCGAGCAGCCCAGACCTGTAGCTGAGTCAGCGTTAAGTTGATCCTTGACAGTTGCAGTGGGCTTGGTGCAGCAACTTCCGCGCGGCTACTTCAAACAAAAACGTAACGCGATTTTGTAAACGCCTCTATAGCAACGCTTCGCAGTGCACCAGGGACCTTTTTACGCCGTCTCGACTATAGGCAGCAAAGCAAACAAAACAGACCAGTGTGACAAAGACTTTAGTCGAGATCGACCTATTGTCTGTGCCTGAGTGCGCAGCAGTGCACTCTACTGTTTTTGAAAGCAATCGCCGTTGCTCCACGGGCAAGACAACAGCGCATTCTGCAGGGTGGAAACTGCAAAACACCTTAGTCGAATCTCCTTTTATACTCTTTGGATCTCTCATGTGATAGTCCACTACCAAAATAAAATGTAGGCTGCGAACTGCGAATCTTTAGTCCACGTCTCAACAGATATTGGTTGTTGGACATATAATTAGACTGTAGGAAATTTTCTTCCGGTTTTGACCAATATTTTCTCCTGTAAATTCTGCCGCGCGGGATTAGCCGAGCGGTCTAGGGCGCTGCAGTCATAGACTGTGCGGCTGGTCCCGGCGGAGGTTCGAGTCCTCCCTCGGGCGTGGGTGGGTGTGTTTGTCATTAGGATGATTTAGGTTAAGTAGTGTGTAAGCTTAGGGACTGATAACCTTAACAGTTGTCCCATAAGATTTCACACACATTTGAACTCCTGTAAATTCTGCGTAGAGTTCATGTTAAATGAAGATGGGGAAATTCTTGGTGCTCTTCTCTCGAAAATCATTCTGAACGTCGTCTGGCATAGAAAATGCTTGAACCATGGCCTGTTCGAAGAGGAGGTGGAGGATTAGGTTTTGTGCCATCGATGACGAGATCATGAGACGCAGAGCACAAGCTTGGATAGGGGAAGGATGGTGATGGAAATCAGCCATGCCCTTTTCAAACTCAGCCGTCACCTTAAGTGATTTAGGGAACCACAGAAAACCTAAATGTCGGTGGCCAGATGGGAATTTGTACCCCGTGCCTCCTAAAAGCGAGTCTTATCACTGTGCCACCATGGTAAGCTGTGGTCTATTGGACACGCTTCTTTGCATCCAGCTTTGCTTATTTTGTGCGCAGGCTGCCATTCCGATGAGCACTTGAGTCACTGAAGATGCTGCCAACGTTTCACGCGGACAAGTACTTCGAGAAATCCCTCGTCATCCCAATATGTTGTTCATTTGTACCGTTTACAAAATGGCATGAAAAGCTTTTTGTATCAGAGGAACATCTAGCAACAATTTACTAGGTACAACACCTTGATGTCAATATCATGACATGTGAAATGCTTGCATTATCTGAAACGCGGCAAGCAGTTTCACATGGAGTTGCCATTTAGTATGAGTTTGATTAGGTAACTGGAGATAATGCTGCAGATTTCTTGCGCAATGTTTTTATTTAAAATATAGCGAATGACATGACTGGACGTACTGTGCTCCTCCTACGTTCATTTCCTTTCATTTAATATACAGGGTTATTACAAATGATTGAAGCGATTTCACAGCTCTACAATAACTTTATTATTTGAGATATTTTCACAATGCTTTGCACACACATACAAAAACCCAAAAAGTTTTTTTAGGCATTCACAAATGTTCGATATGTGCCCCTTTAGTGATTCGGCAGACATCAAGCAGATAATCAAGTTCCTCCCACACTCGGCGCAACATGTCCCCGTCAATGAGTTCGAAAGCATCGTTGATGCGAGCTCGCAGTTCTGGCACGTTTCTTGGTAGAGGAGGTTTAAACACTGAATCTTTCACATAACCCCACAGAAAGAAATCGCATGGGGTTAAGTCGGGAGAGCGTGGAGGCCATGACATGAATTGCTGATCATGATCTCCACCACGACCGATCCATCGGTTTTCCAATCTCCTGTTTAAGAAATGCCGAACATCATGATGCAAGTGCGGTGGAGCTCCATCCTGTTGAAACATGAAGTCGGCGCTGTCGGTCTCCAGTTGTGGCATGAGCCAATTTTCCGCGGGCTACGCGTGAAACTTGCCCGCACGCGTTCAACCGTTTCCTCGCTCACTGCAGGCCGACCCGTTGATTTCCCCTTACAGAGGCATCCAGAAGCTTTAAACTGCGCAGACCATCGCCTAATGGAGTTAGCAGTTGGTGGATCTTTGTTGAACTTCGTCCTAAAGTGTCGTTGCACTGTTATGACTGACTGATGTGAGTGCATTTCAAGCACAACATACGCTTTCTCGGCTCCTGTCGCCATTTTGTCTCACTGCGCTCTCGAGCGCTCTGACGGCATAAACCTGAAGTGCGGCTTCAGCCGAACAAAACTTTATGAGTTTTTCTACGTATCTGTATTGTGTCGTGACCATATGTCAATGAATGGAGCTACAGTGAATTTATGAAATCGCTTCAATCATTTGTAATAGCCCTGTAGTTCTGGGAAGGGTTTTGTGTACGTGGGAAAGCACACCGTGTTGGATTTGAGTCAGGTTGGGAAGCGAATGCTTCTTGTGGAAGCCAGAATACAAGTGGCAAGCCAGAGAGTTGCCGGCTGTAGTGTATTTACAACTAACGGCCGACCTCTGTGTGGCACTGGCGCACTGGCACGCCACACTAGCACCAGGAGAGTACCACACCCACAAGTTTTACTCAGAGCTTTTCGTAGATAACCGTCGCTCGTTTTCCAAAATAAACACAGTTTGCAGAAAATAAAGGACTAGCCTTGTGAGAAGCCTTCCAGATTCAGAGAACCTGCGATGCAATGCCAGTGCTGGTCACGAAAACGCGCCATTAGTAAATTAGTCTGTGATGTCAGGGAGATGGGGCTGCGGAGCTGTTTGTTAGAAGTGGGAAGGTGTTTTATCATGTGATTGGTGTTGCACTGTGGCCAGTTACCTTGACAGGATTCTGAGTGCTGGGAGGATCCATGCTATTGGAGCAGCGAGTATGCATTTTTCGCTATTGGCAGCAAGCAGTGTTTGGTGGGAAATGATAGCAGTGCGTCGGAATCACTGAAAATTTGAAGAGTCGGTGGTTATGTGCGTAGGAGAGTATATCGGAAGAGATGGGCGGCAGTGCACATCTTGTGCATATTTGGCCCACGTCAGCTACATCCTTTGGTGTACAAGGTACGGTAGCATGCCGTTCATGTTCACTGGACCTGAATCCATTGGATTTCTAGCTATGGGGATATTTACGAGGGTTGTCCAGAAAGTAAGTTCCGATCGGTCGCTAAATGGAAACCACAATGAAAATCAGAAACATTTTATTTGCAAGAGTTAGCTACACTTTCCAGATACTCCACTACATAGTCGCCGCTCAGACTTAGACATTTGTCGGAGCGTTATATCAAATTTCCAACACCATCGTCATAGAAGGCAGCCGCCTGTGCTTTCCGATAATTCTCTACACTGGTCTATAGCGCGTACCGTGCGCCCAAGTGTTGTCTTCGTATCCAACGTTTCATGTGAACTGAGATGACAGTCAGGACGAGCCAGTTAGGGCTGTGTTGTGGGTGATCGAACACTTCCCACGGAAAAGGATGCATGAGCGTCTTCACTGCCCCTGCAGAGTGCCGCTGAAAATTGCCATGGAGAAGGAAGTGCGTGGCAGTTGTGTTAGGTGGGCTGCATTCATTAAGGTGAAGCCTCTCAGCGGGCCTGCTACTTGGCGGGAGACATCGTTGTTCTGGGCACCTTTACTCGCTCACAGTGCGCTCACAACTTAAAAGAGCGTCTTGATGCGATCGACGGGCATACTAGAGACACTGCCCAACACATCTGTGCAAAGCTTCATCGGGTTTTCACTGTGGTGTCCATTTCGCGACAGATCGGAACTTACTTCCTGGACAACACTCGTAAATGCACAGGAGTATGACCAACTCATCGACAATGTGTAGACCAATATATATGACGCAATCCGAATGGATCCAGATGTGTTTGAAAGAGTTATTCGCTAAGCACAAGAGCTGAAGGATGTCAGGATTATCAGTAACCACATGTAGCAGCACTACCTACAGTGTCTACTTTTACTTAGCAGACATACGGGATTCAGAGGGAAGATTGCCCCATATTTCAAAGGGAATTGGATTCTGGACACACAATACAGAAACCTTTCTCCTAGGTTTTGCTAGTACTATCTCCTGCTGGAATATGTGATACCCTTTTGTAACACCCAGTATAGGATGTTTCGAATTTCGTATTGTGGTGTCACCGCCAGACACCACACTTGCTAGGTGGTAGCTTTAAATCGGCCGCGGTCCATTAGTACATGTCGGACCCGCGTGTCGCCACTGTCAGTAATTGCAGACCGAGCGCCACCACACGGCAGGTCTTGAGAGACGTACTAGCACTCGCCCCAGTTGTACGGACGACTTTGCTAGCGACTACACTGACGAAGCCTTTTCTCTCATTTGCCGAGAGACAGAATAGCCTTCAGCTAAGTCCATGGCTACGACCTAGCAAGGCGCCATTAACCATTTCTAGAGAGAGTCTCACTTGTATCATCAAGAATGCTGTGTACAAATGATGGATTAAAGTTAAGTATTCCAGCAGCTACGTACTTTTCTTTATAGCATTCATTACGTATCCTGTTTCAGACCTAACGCCAGCCGGCGTGTGCAAACGCGTGCCTTTCGGTTACCCGTCACTGTGGACTGGCTGTCTTGTCAGTCCACTACACGTATTACATCTTAATAAGGGTTGTAGAGGAGACTTGGTAGATAAGTTTTGGTAAGGAACCTCTGGACGAGCACCTGTCTCAGATGCACCACTGTTTTACTGAATGTTTGAACAGCGTATTTACAGTCACTGTTTTCGTTTATGGTTAACAAACTTTGAGATTCATGTCCGTATCAATACGTATACACCTTCCATTCATATTAAAATATTCTTTGTGCAAATCTCCACTTGAAGATGTACAACTAGCGCCTTAAAGTCGCGCTATCCATTAAAGCTATACATAATAAAACTTGTAGCTTATATCTTTAAGATGTGGCTGGCTAACAATTAGTTTTCTGGGCCTGAGTAACATTATGCACGTGGGGGGTTTCTCACATTAAGTATGATAATAAAATTAATAAATTGCGAATAAATGTCTTCTGTGTATAACCGTATCATGGTGCAAAATTTTCCATTTGTGCCTATACGGGAGCATTAGTTGACTGGACGAGGCGTTGGAACTTATCACTCCATGGCAATGGACGTGTATGCTTACGATACTTTAAAAAAAGTTACATTATTAATTAAACAGTAGTTCCATTTCGCCTTTGTGTTTGTTTACATAAAACATACATGTGATAAAGGAACAGTGTGTTTCGAAAAAATTCTGATTGTTTCTTAAATCTTTCATACGGGCAATTTGGAGTTAAACAGGTCATAACAACATTAATCCAATTTTCAGTGGATGTGCGCATACACCTACTTGAAGGTGAGGTGCACAATTACGATGAAATCGAGTACGAATGTGTCTTTAACATGGGGATAGCTGTCGCGACTACCAATAGCTCAATCAAATGTGACTTTAGTTTCTAGCTGACTGTCTACGGTGATGCAAACTGTCGATTATTTGTGTTCATGATCCACGCTGATGAAGTTATTTCAGGAGTGAGTGTATTAACAACACCATAACTCACATGAGTGGTGCGACAGAAGTCCAGGAACGGAGACTGACTTTGAATATCGCTTCTTTGTGCACGTGTGGTACGATGTGATTGATAAATCGTTTGATTCACAACACATTACGTTTTACAAAATATAAATCCAACATCCTTGACTGGTGGCTAAGTCCCATCGATCATGATAACTGATGTAGAAAGTTGATCACACAGTGAACAAAAGCGTTGAATTAATCGTTATAGCTATATAGTCATAGAAATAAGCCAAGAATTTCTCATGTTAGATTAACTGACACACAAGGGAGCCAGCCGGAGTGGCTGTGCAGTTCTAGGCGCTACAGTCTGGAGCCGCGAGATCGCTACGGTCGCAGGTTCGAATCCTGCCTCGGGCATGGATGTGTGTGATGTCCTTAGGTTAGTTAGGTTTAAGTAGTTCTAAGTTCTAGGGGACTGATGACCTCAGCAGGTAAGTCCCATAGTGCTCAGAGCCATTTGAACCAACACAAGGGTGGATCAAGAGGCAATGCCTCATGTGTCACACGAATTCTATAGTGAATATAAAAGAGCGGAATTATTATAGATCATAACCCGAACTGTCCTCTATACAACACTACCGTTCAACATACTCATCATGCGTTTGTACACATTGCGCCGTTGCTGAATCTAAGCGTCAAAATCAGTTTGAAAAAATTCAGTTTTGCTTTTTGGTTAATTTTTTTCAGAGTTATTTTAAACCTGTTTTTTGTGAACTCTATTTCCTCGAAGCACTTCATCAACAAGTTCTCGACTGGCGTATGTGGCATACGTTGTCGGCCAACTACTGTGCGGTTTGCCTGCCATGTCCGTTTCTCCGTTACCAAATTCCTTCAACCAACGCCGCACATTTGTGACGCCCATTACAGCGTCACCATACTCTTTCTTCATGGAGGGGTTAAAACGCTTTAAAATCACGGGTCAAGAAGCAAAACTATGAGTTTTTTCAAACTGGTTTTGATGCCTGGGTTCAAAGATGGGGTTAATGTGTACTACATTGAACAGTAGTCCTGTGTAGAGAACAATTCAAGCTACGATCGGTACTACTTCCCCTGTTATATGTTTGTCATCCAAATGAGGAAGGATTCATCATTAAATTTTTACGAGACAGGAGTAATTACTTTTTGATCCACCTTCATATTGACTTTTTTTTCCAATACGTGAAGCATTTGTTATATTAGAAAGGGACCAGTTTTGGTGTAATCTACCGAGGCGTGTTTGAGGTCACCTACGATATTTTAGAAATAAAGCGACTTTTAATCAATAATTATAACACATTCTTTTTATCTTCTGTATAGTTTTTGATAGCTTCATATTTCGAAGATTTTAGATGACAGTCAGAAGTGAAATATGTTTTACATGTAAAAGATATCATGACTGTCAGTAAGTTACAGAATTCTGGGGAGTGAAAAAGACATACGTTTTCACGGGTTGTGGCAAGAATAGCGTACGCTACCGGTGAAAGTGTACGCGGTAATGAACAATATGCACCGGTCCACGGTTGCCGGTTTCACACAATGAACTTGACTATAGCGTATATCCGCCAATTATCGGCTTCCAATCGGCGGGCCCGGTTCATTTGTATGTAGGCTCCTGGGCACCACTTTTGAAGGACGACGATATTTATCGTCTGTATTGTATCAGAACCTTGAGTTTTTATCGACCTGGTGTACACACTGGTGATTTCTTGCAGTCCCCCGTGCTTTTACACCTTTCTTCTAGGCAGTCACCTTAAGCACGTGCAAATCTATAGCCGAATGGCTTTATTTGTTCTAGGTTTCCCAGCACTCAGCTTTCTAAACTCAGACCGAGCCGAGGTCGACTTTCCCTGGCAAGATCACGAAATTTTGTAATCAGGTTGTCTGTGACACTTCAAACAAAAGACAAGCCAAAACATCTTTACTACACGTATAATTTACGACTGATATAAACACAAGTTATTTTTCACATTATGAAGCGATCCGTATTCCTTTAACTGGAATTAGGAACACGAAAATGGGAAAAGATGGAGACTTTACGTATTAGTTACGATCTACACACACACACACACACACACACACACACACACTAATTAAAGTTAAACTTTCAAAATGCTGTAGAAATAACACCACTGGTCAGAATGACTTCAAATTGCAACGGAATATTATCGAAGAAGAGGGAAAACGTATGCAGAAGAAAAAAAATAGTGTAAAAATTGATCAATAGATGGCGCTGTACGTGTCAGAATGCGTAAATGAAAACACCTGTCATGCGGACGACCCACTGAAGTTGGTATAAACACGTCGGGTACACGGCTTTCCTTCCTTTCGCGTCTCCAACGTTCGGCGTGACTGTCTCAATGCAGGATCGCGTTCTTCTTGTAAAGCTGTGTTACGAGAATGATGACTGTGCACACGTCGCTCTGCAGAAGTTCCGGACACTGAAGGGCTTGAAAAAAGGCGTTGGTCCGATGACTGCCGTGGGTCCGGAGAAAATTATTCGGAAATTCGAAAAGAGGGTTTCTTTTGGTGTGCAACTTGGTAGAGGGAGGAAACAATTTGATTCGACGTCAGTGGAAGCAGTGGCCACAGAAATGCAGGAGGAGACGAGTGGTGGCATGCAAACGTGTAATGCACGGAGAATTGCCCGAACGTGGGGCATACTCGTTAGGACGGTGCGAAAATCTTACAAACGTCCTTTGCTATCCATTCAAAATCACCCACGTGCACGAGTTGCTTCCTGTTGACCTGCCAGCAAGAGAGACCTTTCCTTTAGAATTTCTTGCTCACATGATTGGCCGTGCAAGATTTTGTGGAGAGAGGAAGCGCACTTCCGACAAGATATGTCAATAGACAGAATTGTCTAATATGGCCAACGGAAAATCCACATGCAAATCAACTAGTACCATTTCATACTGAAAAGATCACTGTGTGGTGCTGGTTTACGGCATCATTTATCACAGGACCATATTTTTCCGAAGAGAAAGGTGCTTCCGGTTCTTTTACCTGTACCGTCACTGGTAACCGCAACCACGTCATTCCAGGTCTCGAACAGCGTGGATGTGTGGACGGGATTATTTTTATGCTTGATGGCATCAAGTGCATCCTTGCTTACTTCATTTTCAGCTGCACACAGCTCGAGGTAGTGTTCAACCCAGCGCTCCATCTGCTTGCCTTCATCAGTCAGGAGTGGCCGTGCGGTTCTAGGCGCTACAGTCTGGAACCGAGCGACTGCTACGGTCGCAGGTTCGAATCCTGGCTCGGGCATGGATGTGTGTGATGTCCTTAGGTTAGTTAGGTTTCATTAGTTCTAAGTTCTAGGCGACTAATGACCTCAGAAGTTAAGTCGCATAGTGCTCAGAGCCATTTGAACCAGCCATTTCATCAGTAATAACTTCTCCTGTCTTCGTCTTCAGAGGAGCTGTTTTCCTGACAGTTGAACCAACTGCTTTCTTAATACCAACGTATACTGCATTGCCTTAATGTCCCCTGAATCGGCAGGTTTCTTTATATCTGCTCATAAATTTCGCCAGTAGTTATTTGCGCGTCTCCTAGATGTCTGTTGTGCCGTGTTCTTTGCTGCTAGCCAGTCATCCCGAGTTCTTCCATTTGGGTTTCTTTTATAACCAAGCAGTGCTTTCTGTTTTGCCTCAATGACTGGTTCCATCTCCTCCAAATTTTGCTCGTACCAGCCCTCGTTTCTGTTCACTTTCATTCCATCGATCATTTGCTGAAACGGTTAGGGGTTGGGTTGTTTGGGGGCAGAGACCAACCTGCGAGGTCATCGGTCTCATGGGGTTAGGGAAGGACGGGGAAGGAAGTCGGCCGTGCCCTTTCAAAGGAACCATCCCGGCATTTGCCTGGAGCGATTTAGGGAAATCACGGAAAACCTAAATCGGGATGGCCGGACGCGGGATTGAACCGTCGTCCTCCCGAATGCGAGTCCAGTGTGCTAACCACACTTTCATTCCATAGGCCAATACTGCAGAGTTGTAAATGGTGTCAGAAAGTTGTGCCCATTTGTTATCAATACTCATTTCTGTTTGTGCGTTTCTTGATAACGCACTTGCAAAACTACTGGTAAATTCTTGTTTTCGTTGTGAGTTATGAACATAATATGTGTTGATCCGCGGTTGACCTCTCTGTTTAGCGGGGTGATATTTCTGAGGGGTGAGCCTCAGTCTGCTTGCCTCCAAAGCGTGGTCAGTGTCGTAGTCAGCGCTATGATAGCTTCGTGTCAGTAGGACATTTTTTAGATCTGTACGCCTAGCTATGAGAAAATCAAATTGGTGCTAGTGATGAGAGCGGGAGGTGTCTCCAGGTCACCTTGTGTCGATCTTTAAGTTGGAAGTGTGTGTTTCTGGCACACAGACCACGAAAGCAGCACATTTCTAGCACTCTGGCCATTATAACTTATTTTTTTCCCACTCCATGATGACCCAGGCAAGTCGGCCAAATGTCATTATCTGACCCAACTCGAGTATTAAAGTCGCCTAGAATATATAGTGACTCTGAGCCAGGTACTTTGGCTATTCTGTCTCTGACTAAATCATAAAACAGATGCTTCTCTTCTACGCTGGATGATAAGGTGGGAGCGTACACATTAAAGATGTTGATAGTTACACTTGAGGAGCATACTTGTAAAGTAAGAATCCTCTCTTTCCACCAGATGGTGGCACAATACTGTTCAGAAGGATGTTTTTAATCGCGAATCCTACACCGTGAAGTCTTGGCTCATCTTATGACTTCCCCTACTAGAAGAATGTGTAATTAGCTTCTCTAATACAGCCCGTGTTTGGTAGACGCGTCTTCTGTAGTCCCACAACGACCAAATTCAAGCGATGGAGCTCCCTATATTATATATAACATTATATATTATGTAATAATATACAAATAATATATAATTTATATAATAATTGCTAACTTTATAGACGATGCTAATTTTGATTTCAATGTTGTTCCTTCATTCGCCTTAATTAAATGAATTATTACTTTTCAGGATGGTAATATTGAATAACCATAAGCTTTCCACTAATTCCTGGTGTAAGAGTAACTAGAGAAACGATTTTATGTATTCGGCTCACTTACAGTACTGGCCATCAAAATTGCTACACCACGGCGATGACGTGCTACAGACGCGAAACTTTACCGACAGGAAAAAGATGCTGTGATATGCAAATGATTATCTTTTCAGAGCATTCATACAAGGTTGGCGCCGGTGATGACACCTACAACGTGCTTTCATGAGGAAAGTTTCCAAGCGATTTCTCATACACAAATAGCAGTTGACCGGCGTCGCCTGGTGGAACGTTGTTTTGATGCCTCGTATAAGGAGGAGAAATGCGTACCATCACGTTTCCGACTTTGATAAATGTCGGATTGTAGCCTATCGCGAGTGCGGTTTATCTTATCGCGACATAGCTGCTCGCTTTGGTCGAGATCCAATGACTGTTAGCAGATATGGAATCGGTGGGTTCAGGAGGGTAATACGGAACACCGTGGTGGATCCCAAGGGCCTCGTATCACTAGCAGTCGAGATGACAGGCATCTTATCCGCATGGCTGTAACGGATCCTGAAGCCACGTCTCGATCCCTGAGTCAACAGATGGGGACGTTTGCAAGACAACAACCATCTGCACGAACCGTTCGACGACGTTTGCAGCAGCATGGACAATCAGCTCGGAGACAATGGCTGCGGTTACCCTTGACGTTGCATCGCAGACAGGAGCGCCTGCGACGGTGTACTCAACGACGAACCTGGGTGCACGAATGGCAAAACGTTATTTTTTCGGATGAATCCAAGTTGTATTTACAGCAACGTGATGGTCGCATCCGTGTTTGGCGACATCGCGGTGAACGCACATTGGAAGCGTGTATTCGTTATCGCCATACTGGCGTATCACCCAGCGTGATGGTATGGGGTGCCATTGGTTACACGTCTCGATCACCTCTTGTTCGCATTGACGGCACTTTGAATAGTGGACGTTACATTTCAGATGTGTTACGACCCGTGGTTCTACCCTTCATTCGATCCCTGCGAAACCATACATTTCAGCAGGATAATGCCAGACCGCATGTTGCAGGTCCTGTACGGGCCTTTCAGCATACAGAAAATGTTCGACTGCTGCCCTGGCCAGCACATTCTCCAGATCTCTCACCAATTGAAAACGTCTGGTCAATGGTGGGCGAGCAACTGGCTCGTCACAATACGCCAGTCGCTACTCTTCACATGTCAGTTCTAGTATAATATATTTGTCCAATGAATACACGTTTATCATCTGCATTTCTTCTTGCTGTAGCAATTTTAATGGCCAGTAGTGTATTAGTTCCATGATAATCCTTATTTACGTCCTGTGAAATGTAAGCCTCACCAAAGAATTTCTTTACTTTAGTAACTATTTCAGATTGCGGACGGTAATTTTGCCTCAACTGCCTAACGGCAGCAGCTGTTTCGTCGTCTGGTTATTGTGTTCCATGACAAAGTTACATTACTAGGTCACAGTAATCAAAATCAAACATTAATGTGACCATCGTCTATGTTCGACGCCACCGCGCAGTAACCACTCACAGACATCAGGTGGCAGCACTAGCAGTGGAAGGTATATAAAGAGTGCCCGGGGGACGCGAGAAACAGTGCAGTTGTTGACATAAGGCGGAAATAGAGCGATGAATCTGACGTCCAAAAGGGCATGATCGATGCTTGCCGCGATAGTTAAAGGATACTGTTCATGGCAAAATGTCGTCATCCAAAACCGGCGCCAAGGCAACATTGGTGCACGACGGGCCGAAGATGACAGGTGAACGACGGCTGCGGATGTGTATACGAACGAATAGACGTGCAACTATTGAGAAACTGACCGCCCTGACGAAACAAGGGACTACCAACACAGGCTCACGAACGACCATTTAGCGAATGTTGTTGTGTATGGGCCTACGCTGCAGGCGCCTCGTTCATGCACCCACACAGATAGCTGTTCATTGGCGATGAAGGCATGAATTTGCATGCCAATAGCACAACTGAATGTGCACATCAGTTCCTCAGGTACCCATTTCGGTGGAGATGGCATTGAAAAAATGGTTTTGCTATCCATCTGCGAGGTGTAAACTAGTGTCCTAGAACAGTTTAAATAAACTGCTACACCAGTTTGTTCCAGCTCAAAGGCTCATATGGGCAGAGACAGACAAACAGTTGACTCACATTTAGACAGTCAGCTTGACGGTAGCTCAAAATGCTTCAAATGGCTCTGAGCACTATGGGACTTGACATCTGAGGTCATCAGTCCCCTAGAACTTAGAACTACTTAAACCTAACTAACCTAAGGACATCACACAAATCCGTGCCCGAGGCAGGATTCGAGCCTGCGACTGTAGCAGTCGCGCGGTTCCGGACCGAAGCGCCTAGCACCGCTCGGCCGCCACGGCCGGCTTGACGGTAGCACACACAACCGTACTGCATACACAAGCACCCACAGGTTGGGGTGGCCTAGTGGTTCTTGCATATCCACAGTGTGTGGAGTATGGATAGCTTAGTGGGTAGTCTACAGTACCTTTTCCTGCCCAAAGGAGCCAGGGTCTCATGCGGCAGTGTTGGAACAGCCTGCACCGAATGTTCACTGAAAGTGGACTGGTGCATCAAGTTTTATGCTCCTACAACGTGACAGCAAACATCCTGTGGCAATCACTGGAAAACTCCAGGCAGAAGAAGGAAGCGTAAGGGTTTAGAGAATGTTTCTGTGGCATTCCCTGGTTGATCTCGTCGTTTTGGAATGCACAATGTATAGCACAAGTATGCATCTATCTTCTAGGACCATGTCCATCCCCACATGCAGTTTGTTTTTCCTCGGTGGGATAGCATCTACCAGAAGGACAATAAGGACGATGCGACATGTCACACAGCTCGTAGTGTACGTTTGTAATCTGAAGAGCACCAGGATCTGAGTACCGAACTCTCCTGGACACCAAACTCTCCGGATTTAAATCGAATCGGGAATCTGTGGGACCACTTCGATGGGGTTTTGGCAGCATGGATCCTCAACCGAGAAACCTAGAGGAGCTGGTCACGGTGCTGGCGTCGGCGTAGCTCCATATCCCTGTCGATACCTTCTAGAACCTCATTCACTCTCCAGCTGGTCTGGCAGAGGTCCGCGGTAAAAAGGCGGTTATTCAGGCTTTTCACATGTGGTCACATTAAGATGGCTGGGCAGTGCAGAACATTTTAACCGCCAAAAGAATTTTGCGTTGCATTACGTAAATGTGTTTGTGATGAATATTTTCTGAGGGCACTCATACCGCATAATAAGGGCAATTTCAAGTGGAAATTTAATGTCCACCGTTCCTAGAGAAAGCACTCCGTCTTCAGGCCACGAGTGGCCTACCGAGGCCATCCGACCGCCGTGTCATCCTCCAAGGAGAATGCGCATAGGAGGGGCGTGGGGTCAGCACACCGCTCTCCCGTTCGTTATGATGGTATTCTTGACCGAAGCCGCTACTATTCGGACGAGTAGCTCCTCAATTGGCATCACGAGGCTGAGTGTACCCCGAAAAATGGCAACAGCGCATAGCGGTAGGATGGTCACCCAAACAAGTGCCAGCCACGCCCGACAGCGCTTAACTTCGGTGATCTCACGGGACACCGGTGTATCCACTGCGGCAAGGCCGTTGCCTGTTCCTAGAGAAGTCAGGTCCAATTTTACAGAGATCATATAGACGTTGCATACGAGCGCGAGGAGACTACATTGACGGTGACAGTGGAAAGTTAGATGTAAGGTAAGTTTTGTGGTTTTCACGGACGTATCCCCGGAAATTTTGCGTAGCGCCTCGTAGATGTAGAGGTCAATGTAGTTCACCGGTCTTGGCCGCGGAGGCGAGTTTGGCGGGGCTGGAACCAAAACCATCTGACAGTGAGCTGCGTCCCCAACGGCCACTGTCCCACGGCGGGCTGCCGGTCTCCATCTGGGCGCCCCGTTCAGATTCCGGAGCAAAGATAGCTCCGCGGAAATTCGCGGACGGCGCCCGACGCCGGGGCAGGGCGCAAGGCTGCGTGCTCATTGTTCGCCGGCGGCGCACTTTCACCCGGGAACTCAGTCAGCTACCTGCGGCCGGGCGCCCGCTTCCCAGCGCGCAGGCAGGCTCCTGCGGTCGACATTTAAGGCCGCCAGGAATGTCCGTAACGGGACCTGCCCGCGCACGCGACCCGTTTTTTCGCCTTCCCCCTGGCGGAACACTGTTAATATTAGGATCTCGAGGTCCACAACGCAGTAGACAGAGGCAGACAATTCTTCGGAAGTCATGGTTCTTGACTTTCGATAGGCTATTCTACATATATATTCTGTGAACAACGTGAACTGCGAGGCAGAGGGCACTTCCCGATTTACCACATACGCTGATGAACTAAATCGTGTGACCATGATACGCCTCGGGATTGAAAAGCACTTCGTGGAGTTGCGAGAATGTGGTGCAGTAAAGATACACTACTGGCCATTAAAATTGCTACACCAAGAACAAATGCAGATGTTTAACGGGTATTCACTAGACAAATATATTATACTAAAACTGACATGTGATTACATTTTCACGCAATTAGAGTGCATACATCCTGAGAAATCAGTACCCAGAACAACCACCTCTGGCCTTAATAACGGCCTTGATACGCCTGGGCATTGAGTCAAACAGAGCTTGGATGTCGTGTACAGGTACAGCTGCCCATGTAGCTTCAACACGATACCACCGTTCATCGAGAGTAGTGACTGGCGTGTTCTCACGGCCAATATTGACCAGACATTTTCAATTGGTGAGAGATTTGGAGAATGTGCTGGCCAGGGCAGCAGTCGAACATTTTCTGTATCCAAAAAGGCCCATACAGGGCCTGCAACGTGCGGTCGTGCATTATCCTGCTGAAATGTAGGGTTTCGCAGGGATCGAATGAAGGGTAGACCTACGGGTCGCAACACATATGAAATGCAACGTCCACTGTTCAAAGTACCGTCAATGCGAACAAGAGGTGACCGAGACGTGTAACCAATGGCAACCCGTACCATCACGCTGGGCGATACGCCAGTATGGCGATGACGAATACACGCTTCCAATGTGCGTTCACCGCGATGTCGCCAAACACGGATGCGAGCATCATGATGCTGTAAACCAAACCTGGATTCATCCGAAAAAGTGACGTTTTGCTATTCGTGCATCTAGGTTCGTCGTTGAGTACACCATCGCAGGCGCCCCTGTCTGTGATACAGCGTCAAGGGTATCTGCAGCCATGGTCTCCGAGCTGAAGTCCCTGCTGCTGCGAACGTCGTCGAACTGTTCGTGCAGATGGTTGTTGTCTTGCAAACGTCCCCATCTGTTGACTTAGGGATCGAGTCGTGGGCTACGTGGGGTTTCCTACCGTGGGGTTTCCTACAAGGGTGCAGCAGGTAGCGAAGCTGTCCCGAGCAACCGGTTCCCCAACGAGGTGTTTGCAAACTGAGCCTCCCCCACTGCTTGTCTACCCCAGCCGCTCACCCTCAGTGCAGGTATCACCGTTTCTTAAACACTTCCGTCGTCGATAGCTTTTGTTAAGTGCGTTTTCCTATATGACTTCTATGCAGTATACACGATGGAAGTGATAACAACAACGAAAGGGAGGCCGTGTCTTATCAAGGATGGTCATCGCTACCGTATTTATAGGAAAAATGAAGAATACACGAACTGGATGTGCGTCAATTATGAATGGAGTAGGTGCAAAGGCCGTTTAAAAATTGCAAATGGTGAAATCGTTGCTCAACAGCAACATTCTTGTCCACCTGACAAAACAGATGTGGAGATAGAGAAAAGACTGCATAATTGCAGAAAAAGAGTTCGTGAAGAAACGACAGTGCCTATAGCCCAAAATTTTAAGCAGGAATTTCAAGATTTGAAAGATAAAGGATTAGAATTCGTGGTATATATTTCTAATTATGACAGCTCCATGACTCAGTTGTGTAAGGTGAGAAGAGGAGCTATTGGGACAACCGAGAACCCTGGCTCTAGTTCGGAAATTCACCTTAGCGAAGACCTTTTGACATTAACGGAAGGTAATAGTTTTTTGAAGATTGATGATGGCTCTGTTCCAGGCAAGAGACTTTTAGTATTTGCTTGTGGAGAAGTAGAGAAAATCCTTTGTGACAATGGAACTGTCCTTATGGATGAGATATTTGACAGCTGTTCGAAACAGTTCAAACAATTGTACACAATCCATGTCGACATCGGAAGTACAGAAGAGGCAACCAAGATATTTCCTGTTTTATTTGCTTTGCTGCAAGACAGAAGTCAAAATTCATAAGAAAGACTTTTTTCTGGATTGAAATCTAAGATGCAAATCGTTACAACTAAAGCAATGAACTCAGTGTTCCTTGAAACAACTTTCCGGTTGGAATTTTCACTTTAACCAGTGTCTGTGGAAGAAGATACAGGAACCGGGATTAACGGAAGACTACAGGGATAGGCAGGAAGTCCGACTGTTTTCTCGCATGTGTTCTGCAGTGGCACGTCTTCCACTTAACACTGTCGATGAAGCATGGATTTTAATAATGGAACAAATGCCCAGTGGAGAGAAGATCACAGCATTTGCAGACTATATGGTTGATCAGTGGATGGAAAATCCTAATATACCTATTGAAATGTGGAATATTTTGAACCAACGACACAGAATGACGAATGCTGTAGGTTGGCATAGGAAACTGAACTCCTCAATAAATCAGAAATATCCAATTGTGTACTTTCTGATTCAAAAGCTGAAGGAGAAGGCAGTGAATGCTATTATTGAAATTAAAAAAGATTCCATTGGTCTGCCTCTTCAAAAAAGAAAGAAAAGGTACATAGATCCTGACAAAATATTAAAAGACAGTATGAAAACATATGAAGACTTTGGAGATTTAAAAAGGTGTTTAAAATCTCTAGCCTTTTTACAAAAAAAATTGAATAAGAAATTACGATTGATAAGAAAAAAGGTTATCAATTTGCTACTGTAATGTTGAACAACAACAATAACAACAAAAAATAACAATAACAGAACGACAAAAAAATAAATAAACATAAATACAATGAAAAAATGGAAAAAATTTAAACACGCCTATGTACTACGGGCATAGCCAGTCCTAAACCTGGATAAAATGTGAAAGGATGTTCTTATTTTCATGTCAGTCGGAAAGTTCACGGCTACGATATTTATTTGTAGTTGAAAACACGAGCGTCACCACGGGGGGGGGGGCTAGAGATTCGAAAAGTTGGATCATAAAAAATTTGCCATTATGTTCTGTGTGAAAAATTCTGGTATTTGCTGTGGGCCTTAAAAATATTGTTGTTTCAAAACGGTATGTGTAAATACAGCACACATTTTACCAGAATCAATAATTTCGCAAAGTTAACTTGCCTATTCTAGAGTTTCGTCATATATGTAATACGAAACTAATTATTTGTATTTGGAGGATATCATTCACAAAAGTACGCTTTTAACAGTATTTCTAAAGTTCTAATACAAAATAAACTACTTATTGAATTTTTAACTCAACAAAACTGAAATTTTACTTGGTAAATTTCTTACATAACATGGTCACTCGTCCTGTGAAGCTTCCAGAATTTTTGGTGAGGAAGGCGGAATGAGAACTCAGACAGCTGGTTGCCCACTTTTCTGTCAGAGTCTTTTAAACACGATCATATTTGCCTTTATTGTGCTCCAACAGGAACATTTTTCAACTGATTATTATGTAGTTCATTTTATAAAGATGCAATTCCAAGTAGATGAATTTTGGTGGAGTCATCCATATTAAGCAGCGAATTTTATCTACGGTAGACATCAAGAACAACACTATAGTTATCGAGACTTCATACTCCGCATCTAACCATAGATGTAATTTCTTTCAGATGAACACGCCCATTGTCGCGTAAATCTTTATCTAATTACTAATAGCAAACCCAGCGTTGCCCGGATATTTATTGATCCCAGTTTTATGTCTGTCCATCCCCTCTTCCCTCATCTCTCTTGTCCATTTAGTCCTATCTCGTCTCTCTATCCACCTCCTCTTTCCGCCCATCCGTCTCTCTTTCCATCTCCTGCCTCTCCATTCATCTTCCCGTCTCTGTCCACCTCCTCCTCCACTTTTTCTAATAGTACATCAAATTCACAATAACACAACTAATTTATCTATTTATTACAGTTTTCCATTAGCCATTCACCATCTTCCCCGTTTCTCTGTTTACCTGCTACTGCCTCTTTCTTTTAACCTGCTTCTCTCACTTCTCTGGATGCACCTTCTCCCCCCTCCCCGCCCCCATCACGTATATCTCCTCCTCCGCCGTATATCTGCCGACTTTCATGCTCATTGACGAAACGATGTTGAATTAATTTAAAGGTAGGACAACCCTCCGCCATCCAGCATACGTTGGCTTGTATAAATGCCTTCACAACAAAACATACATACATGAGCCAACTCCCAAGCTGATCAGTCAAACGGTGTGTTGTATATGAAATTTCACGTAGATGGTGAGGTTCCCCTTGTTTTGAAGATCAAATGTATAAATTTTCATCAAGATCGGAGCAGCACTGTGACTTTTGTTGAAATCCGTAAGCGAGGTACCCTCCACCATGCACTAAACGAAGTTTTATGTAGACAGTGATCTTCCTCTTGGTTTGGGAAATAGGGATTCATTTTTATATACCCTGCTCTCTCTACGCCGACTTAGTTTGAAACATAAATAATAGATTCGAACAACAGAAATCATGTAATGATTTCTGTCGTATAAGGGGCAACATAGCTATTAAATAATAGCAACGAGATTACGAGAGCAGTCAAAAAAATAGTTCAAACGGCTCTGAGCACTATGGGACTCAACTGCTGTGGTCATAAGTCCCCTAGAACTTAGAACTACTTAAACCTAACTAACCTAAGGACATCACACACATCCATGCCCGAGGCAGGATTCGAACCTGCGACCGTAGCGGTCGTACGGTTCCAGACTGTAGCGCCTTTAACCGCTCGGCCACTCCGGCCGGCTCGAGAGCAATCACTTTCAGTGTTACGTAAAATAACGTTATACCTCGTAAATTATCACGACACAAAATGAAGATAATAAGAAATGTGGGACTTCCTTCCGTTTGCGTTTGAAACTCTCGGAGAACTCGTGAGTGGCGAGGAGAGCGGGAGGGGGCAGCAAGGGGAGCCTCAATTTGTTTTGCCGGCCCGGGCCTCTGAGAGGTTTAGTGCGCCACTGCTAGTAGAAAACCCCACGACACCGAGACGTGGCTGCACGATCCGTTACAGCCATGCGGATAAGATGCCTGTCATCTCGACTGCTATTGATACGAGGCCGTTGGGTTCCAGCACGGCGTTCCGTATTCCCCTCCCGAACCCACCGATTTCATATTCTGCTAACAGTCATTGGATCTCGACCAACGCGAGCAACAACGTCGCGATACGATAAACCGCAATCGCGATAGGCTACAGTCCGACCTTTATCAAAGTCGGAAACGTGATGGTAGGCATTTCTCCTCCTTACACTAGGTATCACAACAACGTTTCACCAGGCAACGCCCGTCAGCTGCTGTTTTGTGCATGAGAAATCGGTTGGAAACTTTCCTCATGTCAGCACGTTGTAGGTGTCGCCACCGGCGCCAACCTTGTGTGAATGCTCTGAAAAGGTAATCATTTGCATATAACAGCATCTTCTTCCTGTCGGTTAAATTTCGCGTCTGTAGCACGTCATCGTCGTGGTGTAGCAATTTTAATGGCCATTAGTGTAACACACACACACAAAATCGGTTCAAATGGCTCTGAGCACTATGGGACTTAACACCTATGGTCATCAGTCCCCTAAAACTTAGAAGTACTTAAACCTAACTAACCTAAGGACATCACACAACACCCAGTCATCACGAGGCAGAGAAAATCCCTGACCCCGCCGGGAATCGAACCCGGGAACCCGGGCGCGGGAAGCGAGAACGCTACCGCACGACCACGAGCTGCGGACACAAAATCGGCAGATGTGATTTACATGTACAGTCAAATAAATGATTAAAATTTCAGAAGAACTGAAAGAGCTCCACAAAGTAAGTAAGCAACGCGTTGGTCAACATCTGCCCCTTTTGCAAGCAGTTATTCGACTTGGTTTAGCCAGCCGCGGTGGTCTAGTGGTTCTGGCGCTGCAGTCCGGAACCGCGGGACTGCTACGGTCGCAGGTTCGAATCATGCCTCGGGCATGGGTGTGTGTGATGTCCTTAGGTTACTTAGGTTTAAGTAGTTCTAAGTTCTAGGGGACTTATGACCTAAGATGTTGAGTCCCATGGTGCTCAGAGCCATTTGAACCATTTTTTTATTCGACTTGGCATTGATTGACAGAGTTACTGGATGCCTTTCTGAGAGATATCGTGCCTAATTCTGACCGATTGGGGCGCCAGATCGTCAAAAATTTGAAATTGTTGAAGGACCCTGCCCATAATGCTCCAAACGGCCTGAATTGGGGGAGATCTGGTGACCTCGCTGGCCAAGGTATGGTTTGGCAAGCATAAAAACAAGCAGTAGAAACTCTCTCCTTGTACAGAGAGGCATTATCTTGGTGAAATGTAAGCGCAGGATGGCTTACCATGAAGGGCAAGAAAACTGGGCATAGACTATCGTTTCACACACCGCTGTGCTGGAAGGGTGCCGCAGATGACAACCAAAGGAGTCCTGGTATGAAAAGAAATGGCACTTCAAACCATCACTCCTGGTTGTCAAGCCATTTGGCAGGCGACAGGGATGTATCCTACAGTTGTCTGGGTTGTCACTAGACACGACTGGTCTCTTCAACAGGGCTCACTCGAAGTGGGACTCATCACTGAAGACATTTCTACTCCAATCAATTATTTTTCAGGCGGAAGACGTGTCTGGTGACGCCCCAGACAGCGGTGGGATGCCATCCCGACTGTAGCCCACGCTATGGGCCAATAGCCAGAAGTGATGGTCTGGTGTTCCATCTCTTTTCATACCAGGATCCCTTCGTTGTCATCTGTGACACCCTTACAGCAGTATGATACGTCGATGATATTCTACACCCTCCTTGTTATCCTTCATGGAAATCCTTCCTGGGCTTACATTTCGGCAGAAAATGTCCTCCCACAAAAGGCGAGAGTTTCTACAGCTTTAGTGCCTACCAAAGCGTACATTGGTCAGCAAGGTCACCGGATCTGTCCTCAGTTACCAACGTATGGAGCATTATGGGCAGGCCCTCCAACCATCTCGGGATTTTGACGATCTAAAAAGCCAGTTCAACAGAATATGGCATAATATTTCTCCGGAGGACATCCAAAAACTATCAAAGAGTGTCAAGCCCAGTAACATAAGGACCAGAGGCGGACCAATGCGTTACTGACTTTCTCAGTTTGTAAAGCTCTTTCTCTTGAAAAAAGCTGCGCTTTTGGTCACTGCGGGGATTGAGTGTCAGCTGGGGTCGTGAAAACTGTTCATTGAAAAAGCTATCTCTGCACGAATCACTGGACGCGACTTATTCTCAGCATTTCAATTGAACGGTTCTCAAATTCCGCTTCGATCTGCAAGAAATTATGGTGTGTATCCGATTATCGTGTGCATGATTATGTTGTATTGCGCTGTGCCTATTTTAACGTTCTGGGCGCTTCAGTCCGGCGCCGCGCGGCTGCTACGGTCGCAGGTTCGAATACTGCCTTGGGCATGGATGTGTGTGATGTCCTTGGGTTGATTGGGTTTAAGTAGTGCTAAGTCTAGGAGACTGATGACCTCAGATGTTAAGTCCCATAGTGCTTACAAGGGAACCTCCTCATCGCACCACCCTCAGATTTAGTTATAAGTTGGCACAGTGGATATGCCTCGAAAAACTAAACACAGATCAATCGAGAAAACAGGAAGAAGTTGTGTGGAACTATGAAAAAAATAAGCAAAATATACAAACTGAGTAGTCCATGCGCAACATAGGCAACATCAAGGATAGTGTGAGCTCAGGAGCGCCGTGGTCCCTTGATGAACGTGAGCAGCTGCGGAACAAGAAGTCTTATGTTCAAATCTTCCCTCGAGTGAAAAGTCTAATTTTTTATTTTCAGACAATTATCAGAGTTCAGGCACTCACACATAATCAACTTCGCTCTACAAAATTCCAGAACATGTCCAGATATGCTTGGACATATGCAGGATTTGACGGTCTACACACGGAAAAATTTGAAAACGTTAAAAACATATGCTTTGGCAGAGCACAGGGAAAACTGTGCGACTGTGAAACTGTTGCATTCATTTGTTGCAGTTTATGTAACGAACTCTTATGTTTTCATCACTTTTTTGGGAGTGATTATCACGTCCACAAGAAAACCTAAATCGGGCAAGGTAGAAGAATCTTTTTACCCATTCGCCAAGTGTAAAAGTTAGGTGGGTCGACAACATATTCCTGTCATGTGATGCACATGCCGTCACCAATGTCGGATAGAATATATCAGACGTGTTTTCCTGTGGAGGAATCGGTTGACCTATGACCTTCCAACAAATGTTTTCGGTTCCCATTGGAGAGGCACGTCCTTTTGTCTACTAATCGCACGGTTTTGCGGTGCGGTCGCAAAACACAGACACCTAACTTACTACAGTGAACAGAGACGTCAATGAACGAACGGACAGATCATAACTTTGCGAAAATAAAAGTAAACTTGCCACTCGAGGGATGACTTGAACCAAAGACCTCTAGTTCCGCAGCTGCTCACGCTTACCACGGTACCACGGCGCTCCTGAGTTCAAACCATCCTTGATATTGCTTATCTTGCACATGGACTACTCAGTTTGTATATTTTGCTGATTTTTTCATAGTTTCACACAACTTCTTCCTGTTTTCTCGATTGATCTGTGTTCAGTTTGCAAGGCCTATCCACTGTGCCAACTTATAACTAAATCTGAGGGGGGTGCGATGGGGAGGTTCCCTTGTTAGAGCCATGTGAATCCATCTGTTCTAACTTGCCATCCTGGCTATCCATCGTGACATGTAAATATCTTCATTCACGGATACTTCAAATGGTCACTCTTAAATTATGTTTCTGTGAATTTGTATGACTAAATTAATGGTGTTCGAGCTGTTTGACTATGTTTAGCCGCACCTGTAATTAACATTTGTTGTTTTCTTTGAAATCAGTTGCTTTATGCGCAGTGTTCGCCTTTTTCAACTGCATTTACAGTGTCTATTTGTGTTGTAAATGCAAACTGTTAATTAGTGGTTCGTATGCTACAGGATAACTTGATGTATCTTTTGTTTATGTTGTGGGTCCAGCTAAAGAGGTCTAGGTAAGATAAATGCCTTTACTGGGAGTGTCTATCACTCTAATGGCGATCGCCACCTACGCTTAAGTGAAGAAAGAGAAATTGCTCGGCTCTGCAATTCCCATTTGCATCACACTGCGAATTTAATGTTGTCAGGTTATTCTGCTTGCTTGGAACCAGTGGTTTCCCTTCTAATTATCTGCAAATAGTCACGTGATACTGGATGGATGATGTTAATGACCGTTAGCTATTTTCGATATGTTTTTGAAACTTGTTATGTGCAATGTGCAGGTTAATTTTATATACTTGTGATCTTATTAGACTTCTGTAATGCGCATGTATCACATTTAACTTAATGCTCACAAAAAATAGTTTTTTAAATTCCGTTCAGTCATTTCTGAAAGTTATGTAATATCTACCAATAGTTGTGTTGTTGGAAATCAATTCAGTTAATTCCGGGGCAGCTGCTCAGATTGTCTTGCATCATTTTGTGTTTTAGTAAACTGGTTTGTGTTTTCAACAAATATGTTAGCAAAATTGAGGCCCAGTATCCATCTACCGAACACCAGCTCCCTACCACATTTCAGTGGTAGCAGAGCGTGTTTGTGATCGAGTGGCAGGGTTCTGATCCTGTCTAGTGGTAGAGCTGGATTTTAAGGTTGTCTGGAAGAGTTTACTGTGTTAAACGTATCTGTTCCAAGTGTGTACATTACCGATGGTGGATCATGGATCCGAGACAAGTGGTCGGAATTTCTTACTTGGCAAAGGAACAGAATAAATATGAGCTGGCCGTCCATGGACAAAATCAGGAAAGCAACGTGGCTTAGCTGCCGCAACGTCTGCGCGGTGCCCTGGATCGTACGCTTGTTATCAACGCGGACGCAGTAGGCGAGGCATGTGGCGGCTGCTCTGCTTCCGGCGGCCTCCTGGACAGTTTGCAGGCCAACCTCCAATTATTGCAGGGCAGTGTGCCCACGCGCGCGCATGTATTTCGCGTTCAAGCGCAGACTAGTCATGTTATTAAACGTGTTTGGAGACCTTAGTATCATTAAATCGGGCCCTAAACAGAAACCAGTTATTAAAATGTTAAAGAATGAGGTACATCTACATATAGACTCCGCTAGCCACCAAGCGGTGTGTGGCGGAGTGCACAATTCGCGCCAAAGTCATATTCCCCCCCCCCCCCCCCCCTCTGTTCCACTCGCGGATCGCGCGGGGAAAAAATGACAGTCTCAGTACGAGCTCTTATTTCCCTTATCTTTGAATGGTGATCATTGCGCGATTTGAAAGTTGCGCTACATCCTCGGTGAAGATTTGAATTCGGAATTTAGTGAGCAGCCCTTTCCGTATAGCGCGCCGTCTATCTGCAAGTGTGTCCCACTTCAAACTTTCTGTGACATTTGTAACGCTCTCGCGATGGCTAAATGTACCAGGCACGAATCTTGCCGCTCTTCTTTGGGCCTTCTCAATCTCTTGATTCAGACCCAACTTGTAAGGGTTCCATACAGACGAACAGTGCTCTAAGACTGGACGAACTAGTGTATTGTAAGCTATTTCCTTTGATGAAGGACTGCATAGCTTCAGGATTCTACCAATAAAATCTAGAGTTCGCCTTACCCGTTACTTGTGTAATCTGATCATTCCATTTGAGATCATTTTGCCTGCCGGTTCTAGGCGCTACAGTCTGGAACCGCGCGACCGCTACGGTCGCAGGTTCGAATCCTGCCTCGGGCATGGATGTGTGTGATGTCCTTAGGTGGTTAGGTTTAAGTAGTTCTAAGTTCTAGGGGACGGATGACCTCAGCAGTTAAGTCCCATAGTGCTCAGAGCCATTTGAACCATTTGAACCATCATTTCGAATAGTCATACCCAGATACTTGACGGATCTTACCGCTTTCAAAGACTGGGCATTTATTTCGTACTCGTACAGTAATGGGGATTTTCGCCTTGTTATACGCAGCAGGTTACACTTACTAATATCGAGAGATAACTGCCAGTCGTTACACCACGCATTTAATTTCTGCAAATCCTCATTGATTTGTTCACAACTTTCGTATGATATTACTTTCCTGTAGACTACAGCATCATCGGCAAACAGTCTAATGCCGCTGTCAATACCATCAACCAGATCGTTTATGTAAATCGTAAAAAGCAGCGGACCTATTATCCTGCCCTGGGGCACACCTGAAGTTACGCTTGTTTCTGTTGAAGTCACCCCGTTTAGGACGACATACTGCTCCCTGTCTGTTAAAAAACTTTCTGTCCAACCGCATATGTCATGGGATAGACCGTAAGCGCGCACTTTTTGGAGCGAGCGACAGTGCGGAACTGAGTCGAACGCCTTTCGAAAGTCGAGAAATATGGCATCAACCTAGGAGCCGGTATCTAGAGCCTGTTGTATATCATGCATTAAAGGAGCTTCTTGATGAGGCAAATCATTGCAGCCAAGAAAGAGGCTTCTGGTCCCAAGGAAAGTCATGGTTTCTAAGGAGGAGAATAGTTTGCATACTTGAGATTTATTTAGTAAATTGGCCAGTGTTCTTCTGAGTGGACTTCAGGGCATTTCTAATCTGCGTATGGACACGAACGAGCCAATTGTTGACTTGTTATGGTTAACGATCACCTAGCAGAATAGCAATGGCGTTAAAACCTGCTGATAACGTCATTTTTGATGTCATGTATCCATTGACTCTGGGCAAATTTTGTAGAATAATTGCTGACGGTCTTGCGAAAGGAACTTCACTGAAGGTGCTCCTGCAAACGTTATTAGAAAGTAGTTTATCCAGTAGATTTCGTCATGAATTTGTTGATCTTTGTATTTACTGTGTCCAGGGGCGTGGAGAGAGTTTAATCTGATATACCGAGTTTTATCTTAATGCAACTGAAGTGGAGGCTGTGAAGGAGTGTCTCCTGAGGATCGACAGCGAGTACTCTTTGTTGATAGGCCACGAACTTTTTTGGATGCAGATGGGTTAGTGGCCAACAATGACAAGTTTCGTTTCAGCGACGAGAGGCGCGGCACCACTAGCTCAGTGCCTGAAAAAATTACAGACAGGGAGAAACCATCAGAGTACTCATTAAGGCATGGGAAGGTTTCATTGCAACAAGACAGGACATTTCGTGCTTGAATGTCCAATGTTCCGGAAGAAGGAAAAGCGGAGCAGAATCATGCAGGCTTCTGCGAACGACTGCACAGATAAGTTAAAAGAACGCGAAAAATCATACGGATAATTCCGTCTTGGTGCGTCGTTTTTTGCGGAGCAGAGACGAATCAGGACCCATTCGAGAGACTATACGGGCCGCAAATGAGGAAATTCATTGGCATCATTGACCTTGACAAAGACCAAATTGTTATGGTCCGACGCTTGGGAACAAATATTTCCGAAACATCCGTTCACGCGTTTCTGTCGTGAGCATCTATGTATGACAAGTTGTTGCAGGACGACGAAACCACAAGTAGGTGACAAGGTGTTAATTGCCTGCGCCTCACCACAAAATCGAATAAAATTTGAGGTTCATTAAAAACAGAGTAATTAATCTGAAAATAACTTCAGTCTGATAGCACTGTTCTAGGAATGTAAGATAAAGGTTTAAATTTTTCGACTGCCCTGTGTAGCAGGATTCGCGACGATCTGTGGCAGATGTGACGACAGAGTACAGTGCTGGTGCAGGCTCGTTTTGGAGCGCACCGTTCCTCTCATATTGTCAAACATGAGGCTCCACAAAAGACGACCCCTGCATGGTCCCATGTCGATCGAACGACAACCTCAATTACGACTATAGCGGACACAGGATCATCGAGATTGGACTGTGAATAAACGGAAATGTTTCGCCTGGTCGGGTAAATCACATTCCTTATTATGTCCGGTCGATGGTACTGTGCGAATATGGTTCAAATGGCTCTGAGCACTATGGGACTCAACATCTTAGGTCATAAGTCCCCTAGAACTTAGAACTACTTAAACCTAACTAACCTAAGGACATCACACACACCCATGCCCGAGGCAGGATTCGAACCTGCGACCGTAGCAGACCCGCGGTTCCGACTGCAGCGCCAGAACCGCTAGACCACCGCGGCCGGCACTGTGCGAATACGCCGTCTTTCAGGCGAACGGATGCTCGAAACATACACCTCGCCGTGGACATGGTGGCAGCGTTATGATATAGAGAACATTCACGTGGGCTTCCATGGGGCCTGTGGTAGTGATCGAAGGCACCACTTCAAATGTGTCCAAATCGAACATATATTTTAGTATACATGGCAGCTGCCATCTTTAAACTGAAAATTTCAATAAGTGCCTTAAATTTCTTCACTAACAGTTTCACGAGAGAAGAATTTCGTGGGACTAAACCCAATCTTTACTGCAGTATTAATTTTCTTCTTTACTGTAATACACTAATTAACAAGAAACTCACTTCCTCACACTAATGATTACGAAAACAATCTGGATGGTTCTGAATAATCCAACATTTGTAGTTATCGTGCAAGTCAACATCCATACTACCTTTCTCTCCATAACACTGTATCAACACTACACACAGATGAATATACTCTTACCACACAAAAAACAGCGGCGTGCTACACAAAATTTAAACCTTTATCTTACATTTCTCGAACAGTGCTATCAGATTCGAGTTATTTTCAGATTAATTACTCTGTTTTAATAAACCTCAAATTTTACTTCAGCATTGCACAATACCTAACTTGAAACTACTTTTTTTTTTGCTTTGTTCAACCTGTACATTATTTCTGAAGAAATTCAGGTAACTGGAATTCATCTAAAGTGGTTTGGGAGAGCCCCTCCTGATCTGGGGACAGGTAAACGCTAACAGTCCCCTGTTACCATAAGCTCTGGGTGTGCTTCAGCGATCACTGTACGGTACAGCAGTGGAAACTTGTGTGTCACAGGGAAAGGGGGTCTTGGCTTGACCACCCGGATCGCGAGGATGGTGAAAACCTCTATAAACAGAACCTCAACCTCAAGATGTGCTGCACGCCGATGGGATGCATGGCTGTTGAGGTGGAACAGTCGTTAGCGGGCAACCTCTGGGGAAACTGCAGAACCACAGTTGTATAAGGCTTACCTAGGCACATGTGGCTCTGTCTAGGTGGACTTTCATTTTCATAGCTGCTCGTGGGAACGAGATGGAACCCTGGAAATTATCTTCTTCTCTTCCCAGCAGGAAGGGTGGGCCGCTGGTAGGCAATAACGCTCAGTCTAAAAAGAGGGCCCGTGTAGCTACACCTCCTGCGTCATGGATTATACAGACTTCTTCGTATATAGTAACAGAAAGTGCTTTTGGTTGTGAAGCGAAAAAGAGGACAGCTTTGAGAAGATTTCGCCTTTTGTATTCACAAAGGTTTATTAGGCATCGCAGGTACTCTGAAATCAGTCAAGCAATTGTGTAACGGAATTCTGTTTGTTGAAACTGCTAGTTCGCAAGAAATCGCCAGCCTCTGGAAAGCTAATTGCCTTGGGGAATGTTCCAAAAAAACATAGCTCAACAACACTCTGAACTAGTGCAAAGGTGTTGTCACCTGTAGAGATCTGGTCGATATTCCCAAGGAGGAATTGAAGGATGAGTGGGCTCAGGATGGGAATATACTGAAAAGAGTGGTTGGGGATATCATAACATCTGATTCCTTCATCCTTACCTTCAATTGCAGGAAACTCCCAGAGCATATCAAGGCATGTTTCTTTCGTTTCACCATGTAGCCATATGTCTCCAACCCAGTGCACCGTCTTCAATGAGAGTGCTTTGGGTACACCACCTTATGACCAAGTGAGTTTTCATCTTTCACTGGTTTGGTTTGAATGTTTATTTAACAGTCGGCAGGTGATGGTTGAAGTGATCACTGTAGCAAGTCTCTACTAATACCAGTATTACTGGCCTCTGTTTTGATCACAGCCGAGGTAGATTCTTCCTACATGTCGGTCAGGGGCCTGAAGATGGCGTAGTAAAACGCTGAAACTGGTTGCGAAATAAAATAAGGTTGGAAATTTGACGGCTGGAAGGTGTTTAAATTGACATCCTCTATCGAACAGCCGAGTCCCGCAACCATCTCTAAAAACATGGACATTAAGAGATTAGGATGTAACGGTGAAGCCACTTGTGCAAATCTAGCAAGGCTACCCATGATGGATTCGGGTACTCCTGTTCTCCAAACTTTGTAAATTGCCCTGGGGATCACTCTGTCTGGCGTAGGAATTGCAGTGTCTTCCTTGAAGAAAAGGTACAGGAGACTAAGACACCAAAACACGCCCCATAAGGAGAGGGCAAGAAGCCCTACAAGGCCATGCAGCCTCCCACATTCGTTACATCTTTTTCTTTGGCCTTTGAAAAGCTTATTTCGACAGCCAACACTTCTACACAAAAGGAAGTTGCTACTGTTAACACTAGTACCTGTGTTTGTCAGTGCACATGTCAAGCTGCAGTTGTTTCAGTGCCCATAGTCCTCACAGAAACGCCACATAACAGTTGCCACCACTGCAGACTTCCCAGTATGTCCAGAGGCTGAGCTCGGTGAAAAATCAGGCACTGCCTCCACCTCTGCTGCTGCAGTAGCTCCTCCAAAGCCCTTCCAGTCGAAAAAATGGAAATGGGTAGCTTTCACCGAAAGACAAAACAGGTCGTGAATCATCAGATAATGTCGATGTCGTTCGACTTGAAGGCTCTGCCGTTTCTGCTTCAGATCCAATGAACTGTGAAGTCTGCCTGGAGCGATCATCTTGCCCCAAGGCTGAAACTCCTCCCATTGTGGACTCCCTACCCTGGAAGAAAGAAATCCACTACTGTTCAGCTACACTGTTGCTGACAAACAGCTGGAGACAGCGTATGCCGTAAAATATCTAGGTGTAACTATCCAGAGCGACCTTAAGTGGAATGACAATATAAAACATAGTGGGAAAAGCAGACACCAGACTCAGACTCAACGGAAGAATCTTAAGGAAATGTAACTCATCCACGAAAGAAGTGACTTATAAGGCGCTTGTTCACCCGATTCTTGAGTATTGTTCATCTATCTGGGATCCCTGTTAGGTAGGACTGATAGAGGAGATAGAGAAGATCCAACGAAGAGCGGCGCATTTCGTCACGGGATCGTTTAGCTGGCGAGAGGACGTTACGGAGATGCTAAACAAACTCCACTGGCAGACGTTATAAGAGAGACGTTGTGCATCATGGAGAGATGTACTATTGAAATTTCGGGACAGCACTTCTCAGGAGGAGTCAGGCAACATATTACTTCCCCCACCCCCCGTCTCTCCCGCCCCCACCCCCCGTCTCGCCCCCACAAACATCTCACGTATTGACCACGAGAAGAAAATTAGAGAAATTAGAGCCAATAAAGAGACTTACCGGCAATCATTCTTCCCACGTACTATTCGCGAGTGGAACATGGTTGGAGGGACCAGATAGTGGTACCTGAAGTACCCTCCGTCACACACCAGTAGGTGGCTTGCGGAGTATGATCTAGATATAGATGTAAATGAAAGTGCAACCCCTAGGACATACTACAGGGGAACGTGAATGGGTTCAGGACGCATGTGGAGGTACTGAAACTCCTGGCACAGGCATGGCCCCTGTGCTTGTGTTCACAGGAAACACATCTCAAAGCGACTGATGCACCTGTGCTAGTGGGACATGCCCTCCATGGAAAGGATTACACGTCTGTGGACAGAGGCAAAGGGGTGTTGCTGTGTCTGCCAATAACACACACCACTCCTCTGCTCTCTCCTTGTTTGCTGGCCTACAAGCAGTAGCCATTGCAGTCCATGTGGATCAGAATATCCACTGCACTTACCTCCACAGGATGCAATAGTCTCTGCAGCTCTCACAGACCTTATTGAACAACTTCCCCATCCATTCTCCTACTTGGTGATTTCAGTGCTCGTAATGTATTATGGGGCTCAAACTATACTTGCCCCAAGAGTAAAGTCTTGGAGACCCTAATGGTGTCTCAGAAGATGTGCATACTCACCACAGGCAGTCGCATGCATTTCTCAGATGGGTCATCCTCAGCCATTGACTTCACTTTCTGCTCTCCAGCCCTTGCGGACTCAGCTCAGTGGGAAGCAACTGATAACCTTCATTCTAGTGACCACTTCCCACTGTGATCCATCTACTGGACAGAGGACTGTTCGGACAGAAGCCACCAAAATAGATGATCAGCAAGGCTAAGTGGGCACTGTTCAGCCAGATGGCTGTCCTTGAACACTGTGACGAATCCAGGAATGGCTGGACCACATCACATGAGTGATCCATCATGCCACTAACCTATCCATTCCAAAGTCCTCGGGTCATCTTAGGAGGCGACCTGTGCCTTGGTGGACAGATGTGTGCCATTTGGCAATCCAGGACAAGCTGCAGCACTTAGACAGTTAAAATGCCAACTGACAGCAAACAGCCTCAGAGCCTTTCGAGTCACGAGGGCCAAGGCTCAACGCATCATTAAGGAGAGCAAGAAACGGCCATGACAAGCGTTCCTGGAACCTATAAACTGTTCCAGCCGTTCTAATAAAGGATGGGAAACCATCCAGAGGATTTCCAGTTTAGCAATAGCAGCAGTGCTGAAACAGTGCTGTCCCAAAATAACACGTGGAAACATTGCTCAAATGCTGCTTAGCATTTTTCAAAAACTACTGCCAATGTGTTTGTAGAGAGGGGCAAGTTTGAGTTCAGATCCACCATTTCTGACGCCTACAACTCTCCTTACTCCCTATGGGAGCTGAAATCACACTGTTACTGTGTCTCATGACACTGTACCCAGTCACGACCAAATCCGATACTGCATACTTCGACATTTACCAATGGCGTCAGAGGAAATCCTCCTCGCATGTTTTAATCTTACATGGTAGACTGGTAGACAGGCAACTTCCCCAACTCGGGAAGGGAGGCAATTCTGATACTTCTCCTCAAACCAGGAAAGGACAGCATGTGTACAAGTCGTTACAGGAGTACTACCTTAACGAGCTGTGCAGGAACGACTCTAGAGTGAATGGTTAACCGTCGTCTGGGTTGGTATTAGAGACCAGGCATCTCCTTAGCTGCTCTCAGTGTGGACTGCGGAGATTTCGGTCCACTGTAGACAGCCTGACCCTGCTAGAGGCGGCTATTCAGCAGGCTTTCCTACCTAAACATCACTGTCTTGACATGTTCTTCCATATTAGTAAGATGTCCGAATTACTTGGAGACACAGTATTCTCACACAACTGCATCAGTGGGGCTGTCGTGGTCGTCTCCCCAACTTCCTACAGTCTTTCCTGTCTCAGCGGTTTTTTGGGACCCGAGTGGGTGACACGTTGACTGATAATTTTGAGCTAGATAATGGTGTCCCTCATGGCAGTGTTTTAAGTGTTACCCTCTTTGCCGTAGCTATTAACAGTATTACATCTACATACATACTCCGCAATCCACCATACGGTGCGTGGCGGAGGGTACCTCGTACCACATCTAGCATCTTCTGTCCCTGTTCCACTCCCAAACAGAACGAGGGAAAAATTACTGCCTATATGCCTCTGTACGAGCCCTAATCTCTCTTATCTTTGTGGTCTTTCCACGAAATATAAGTTGGCGGCAGTAAAATTGTACTGCAGTCAGCCTCAAATGCTGGTTCTCTAAATTTCCTCAGTAGCGATTCACGAAAAGGACGCCTCCTTTCCTCCAGAGACTCCCACCCGAGTTCCTGAAGCATTTCCGTAACACTCGCGTGATGATCAAACCTACCACTAACAAATCTAGCAGCCCGCCTCTGAATTGCTTCTATGTCCTCCCTCAATCCGACCTGATAGGGATCCCAAACGCTCGAGCAGTACTCAAGAATAGGTCGTATTAGTGTTTCATAAGCGGTCTCCTTTACAGATGAACCACAACTTCCCAAAATTCTACCAATGAACCGAAGACGACTATCCGCCTTCCCCACAACTGCCATTACATGCTTGTCCCACTTCTTATCGCTCTGCAAAGTTACGCCCAAATATTTAATCGACGTGACTATGTCAAGCGCTACACTACTAATGGAATATTCACACATTACAGGATCCTTTTTCCTATTCATCTGCATTAATTTACATTTATCTATATTTAGAGTTAGCTGCCATTCTTTACACCAATCACAAATCCTGTCCAAGTCATCTAGTATCCTCCTACAGTCACTCAACGACGACACCTTCCCGTATACCACAGCATCATCAGCAAACAGCCGCACATTGCTATCCACCCTATTCCAAAAGATCATTTATGTAGATAGAAAACAACAGCGGACCTACCACACTTCCCTGGGGCACTCCAAATGATACTCTCACCTCCGATGAACACTCACCATCAAGGACAACGTACTAGGTTCTATTACTTAAGAAGTCTTCGAGCCACTCTCATATTTGGGAACCAATCCCATATGCTCGTACCTTAGTGTAGTGGGGCACCGAGTCAAACGCTTTCCGGAAGTCAAGGAATATGGCATCCGTCTGATACCCTTCATCCATGGTTCGCAAGATATCATGTGAAAAAAGGGCGAGTTGCCTTTCGCAGGAGCGATGCTTTGTAAGGCCATGCTGATGTATAGACAGCAACTTCTCTGTTTCAAGGAAATTCATTATATTCGAACTGAGAATATGTTCGAGAATCCTGCAACAAACCGATGTTAAGGATATTGGTCTGTAATTTTGAGGATCCGTCCTTCTACCCTTCTTATACACAGGCGTCACCTGCGCTTTCTTCCGGTCGCTCGGGACTTTACGTTGGGCAAGAGATTCACGATAAATGCAAGCTACGTAAGGAGCCAATGCAGTAGAGTATTCTCTGTAAAACCGAATTGGAATCCCATCAGGACCTGGCGATTTATTTATTTTCAACCGGTTCAGCTGCTTCACAACCCCAGGGATGTCTATCACTATGTCCTCCATACGGGAACCTGTACGAGACTCAAACGGCGGTATGTTTGTACTATCCTCCTGCGTGAAAGATTTCTCAAATGCTAAATTTAAAATTTCGGCTTTCGTTTTGCTGTCTTCCGTTGCCAGGCCCGTCTGATCAGTGAGTGACTGGATGGAAGCTTTCGACCCGCTTACCGATTTTACGTAAGGCCAGAATTTCCTTGGGTTTTCACAAGGTATTACTGTGGTAGTGGTTGTATGCTTCGCGCATCGCTCCTTTTACAGCGGCACGAATCTCTACTAACTTTTGCCTGTCCTCATTCTCCCGATCTTTCTTGTACCGCGAGTGCAACTGTCTTTGCTTCCTGAGCATTCTCCGAATTGCTCTGTTAAGCCACGGTGGGTCTTTTCCGTCCGTAACCCACTTTTTCGGCACATACTTGTCCAATGCGTGATTTACAATGTTTTTAAAATTTGCCCATAATTCTTCCACGTCCATCGTACCGGAAGTAAATGAAGTCAATTCATTTACTAAGTGGGATGCTAACAACTGCTTATCTGCTCTTTCTAGTAAGAATACTCTCCTAGCCTTCTTGACCGACTTTTTAACTTTCGTAACCATAGTCGAAATGACAACATTATGATCACTAATCCCTGTCTCAACACTGACACCGTCGATGAGGTCTGGTCTGTTCGTGGCTACCAGATCTAAAATATTTCCATTACGCGTTGGCTGTCGATTTAGCAGCTCAAGACAGTTTTCGGATAATGTGTCCAAAAGTAATTCACACGACAGCTTGTCTGTACCACCTGTAATGAATCCATAGACACCCCAGTCTATACTAGGTAGGTTGAAGTAACCTCTGACTAATATAGCATGATCCGGGTACTTGTGCGATACAGAGTGTAGATTCCCTTTGAATGATTCTAGAACAGTGACGGTGGAACCTGGTCGTCGGTAATAACACCCATCAATTAACTTTATTTCCCCTAGCCCTGTTAAAAGTGTCCAGATAACGTCACAATCACACTCTACTTCGACCTCAGTAGACACAATATTTTTGTCAACTGCAATGAAGACACCACCTCCTACGCTGTCTTTCCGATACACGTTCCAACCCTCACTAAATATTTCAGAACTTCCTATCTCAGGGTTCAGGCAGGTCTCAGTGCCGAGAATAATTTGCGCGCCACACGCTTCCTGGAGGGCAGTAAATTCAGGAACTTTATTCCGAACACTCTGAAAATTTACTGCTAATATCTTGATAGCAGAAGTGTCTTTATACTGAGCGCGTCCTGATTTCCCTGCCTGCACGTCTACTGGTGAGTGTTCATCAGGACATCTCGCACTACTGCCTAGCCTAAAAAACACGCATGTGCACACCACAAATACTCTGCTACCCGAGTAGCCGCTTCCTTTGTGTAGTGCACCCCTGACCTATGTAGGGGCGTCCTACAATTCCCCACCCAATAGCGCAAGTCTAGAAATCTGCAGCCAAGACCGTCACAGAGTAGACGAAGCCTCTGGTTGAGACCCTCCACTCGGCTCCAAACCAAAGTACCCCGATCCACTCTGGGAACGATGCTGTCAATAGAGAGCTCTGTTTGCACCCTGAGTGCGAGGCCAGCGGTCTTCACCAAATCCGTCAGCCGCCTGTACGAACTGAGGATCGGCTCAGAACCCAAGCGACAGGCTTCATTGGTGCCGACGTGAGCAACTACTTGCAGACCACTGCACCCCGTACGCTCGATAGCTGCAGGCAAGGCCACCTCCAAATCTTGGACGAGGCCCCCCGGCAGACAAACCGAGTGCACGTTGGAATTCTTTTCAGCCCTGTACGCTATTTCCCTAAGGGGCTCCATCACCCGCCTAACGTTGGAGCTCCCAATAACCAGCAAGCCTTTGCCCCCGTGTGCCTGCGCGGGCCCTGCTGAAGGAGCGGCCACCTGCCCACTGACAGGATGAACGGGCTAGGCCAGCCGGCCAGCCTCCACATTGCCCCTCCGCCTCGAGCGACGCGAACGCGTTGCAGTCCGCCACTCACCCTGAGGTGAGGGCGGCGCCAACGCGCCGGGTACACTAGAAGGTGCCTCGGCGGCTGAGCCAGCGGACGCAGCTAGCGACACCTGGGGTGTCTCAAGCGACGCGCCAGACCCTCCGCCGTCGCTGCACCTCGAGGCAGCAGCCTGAAGCCGGCTGACCGTGGCCAACAGCACGCTCAGCTGCTCGCGAACTGCGGCTAGTTCCTCCTGCGCCCGCACACAGTACGTACACACCCTATCCATTCTACTGCTGGACTTATAGGTTTGCGACAAATAAAACAGCAATATGCGACTGCACAGTTGGTCACCAGAGCCGGATTGTGCTGCGATATATGAACAATCGATTACGAACCAAGCAATCAAATGACAATGACCACGCCACTAAACAGATATTACAATGCGATCCTACCCCTGTCTTAGTACAAATGACAACCGCCTACACGATGTTACACTCTACCGTTATTAAAATTTGATACTACCCCTTTCTAATTCGAAAATACGCAAGGAATTCGAAAATAAGCAAGTATCATGTCAACTGGAAGGAGACCTCTGCAGTGCTCCTTATTTGTGGACGATTTTGTTGTTTTCTGTTCCTCTTCCAATGTTGCAACAGTTAGCCATCAGCTGCAACTTTTGCTGAGATTAGAGGAGTGGGCTGCAAAGATGGGTTTTCAGGTTGCGTTCATTTTAATCGTTTTCGTCGAATTTTTAATTTATCTGATTTGCATAGGAGGGACACCATTCTACGTTTTAGAGACTCAGTGAGATTTCTGGGCCACATTTTTGACTTCAGATTGTCATGTTTGCCACGCCTGAGAGATCTGAAAGCCTGAACCTCAGGACACTGAACATCATAAAGAGCCTCTGCCACGGGTCTTTGGGAGCAGACGTGGTGCATCTGCTCCAGTTTTACTGGACATTCGGCTGTTTGCAGCTAGACTATGATTGCACAGTGTATGGATCAGTAGGCACTCTTATTTGACGATCATTAACGCGGTCCACCATGAGCGGATTCGTCTAGCCACGGGTGCTTATAGGACCAGTCCCACACCCAGTCTCTGTACTGAGGCCAGGGAACCGTCACTCATCATCCAACGGCAGCTCCTCGTGGTGCATTAGGCATGTAAGCAGCTCGCAGCTGCGACTTCACCCACGTACCGCACTGTTGCCCGTCTGCCTCTGGAACGCCTGTTCTCCAACCGTCCATGATCCACAGTGCCATTTGGGATCCACATGCAGGGTGTGCTGGAATCACTCATTGTGCACAACCTGAAATCCAGGGTTTTAACCATCTGCCGCCCTGGTTACAACAGAGGCCCAGAGTAATTCTGGATCTGGTGCAATACAGGAGACAGTGTACTCCCGTTTCTGCTTTTAATGCGATATTTTGACATTTTATCTGAGCACCTCAACTATGTAGCTATTCCGTACAGATGGATGTAAACGGGGGGCCTCAGTTGGTTGCTCTGTTGTTTTCCCAGATCGTGTCCTCAAGATCCGACTGCCTGAAGACTTTACTATCTTCGACGTAGAATTATATGCCATCTTACTGGCAATGAAGTGGATGAGATGTTCTCCCAGTGCTAAATTTCTTGTCTGTTCCGATTCTCAGAATGCCTTTCACTCTCTACAACGTTTGTACCCAGCAGGTAAAGTAGTCCAGAATATCCAGGACGCCTTCCTCCTACTACAATGACTGGGAAAGGAAGAGTTTTTCTGCTGGGTACCAGGGCATGCGGGTATTGCAGAGAACGGAGGGGCGGATCTAGCAGCGAAGGAGGCGTGTCGTGATCCTCAGCTATTTCAGTATGCCATCCCCCTCCATGCTATAGCCTCACTGTTGAGATACAGCGTCTTGCGTCGGTGGGAGGATGAGTGGCTGGAAGTGACCGATAGTAGGCTCCGTCTAGTACAACCCACAACGTGGCCGTGGCGTACCGCCTTCCAACCACGTCGACGGGACGAGGTCCTCCTTATTCGTCTTCGAGTAGCCCACAGCCCTATGACGCATGGCTTCTTTAAAAAAATGTTCTTGGCGGTATATCACAAGACTTTGCTAGTGTCCTCTGTAAATGTGCAGTATGGAGCGCTGTATTTAAGTTTTTACATTTTCAGTCCAGAAGCTCCCAGTGGACGTAGCCCTAATGACTAAGTAGTTACACTTATAGACGAGAATGGGTGACGAATGAAATAAACACAATTCAGTGTTTCAGTAGGTAGTGTCAAATCAAAACACAAGAGCTGTTTATGAGATGTTGAAGAATTTTAATTCAAAACACATAGAACGGAGAGAGAGAGAGAGAGAGAGAGAGAGAGAGAGAGAGAGAGGCATGAAGAAATATTTAGTGAATTCAACCGTGTTTTCTCTCTCTGTACAGTTGCAATAACGTTTATAATTTATTTCTGCCTTTGTGTTCTATCTTCTCTGTCACTGCTACTATAAACCATTTTCTTTGGCCTTCTCTTTCTCAAGTTTAATTTTTGTTATGTTTTAAGGATCAGATTGATAATAACTCACCATCATACGACGCGATTTAGTAGGTCTACCAAGAGATGTTTTAAAACCTTAGTCTAAAACAAAATAAAATCATATGTCGGGTAGAAGGGTTGTCGAATAGCAAATACTTCACTCTGCTTTTACAACTTTCATTAATCGACAAATGAGGACAAATATTTTTAAGACTACATAACTTCTTTCCTTTCGATGTAAGAGTAAGGTTAAGTTGTAGATAGTGGGGATATTTTGGTTCCTAGTTCTATAAATTATACGTTAATCTTCACAACAGACTTCATAAGAGAGCAAATGAACTGTGAAGCTGTTGCTGGCATGTCTGATTTTGTAAACAGTTGCCTACGTGAAGTTCGAGGATAGATGCCAGGTGTTATCCTTAGCGTACGTTTCTGTCCGATGAATACTTTGTGCCTGTAGTAGTGTGACAATATATTGTAACTTTCCACTGATGTACTCCCCGTCTAAGAGATTACAGGTGAGGAGACATAATGATAATGAAATACATGTTGAAGTGATCTTATATGAACCCAAATGATTTTATCTATGTATTGTAAGACGTATGCGTTGCCGGCGATGGGCGAGGCATGGCAGAGTCTCTGACCAGAGAGTAGTATGTAGTTAGTTGTTGCTTACTAGATATGCGCAAGGCTGCTTCATTACCTTCTACAATAATACTCATCCTCCAGAGTCCCGACCAGAGCAGACTGCCGACACGCGCAGGCACGCGCCGACTCCTGTCCACTACTGCAGACTACTCAAGACTACTGAAGACTACTGCCGACTAGCGACAAGCAACAACTAACTACATACTACTCTCTGGTCAGAGACTCTGCCATGCCTCGCCCATCGCCGGCAACGCATACGTCTTACAGTATTACAATATTACGCGAAACACATATTTCGTAAATGTCGGCAGAATCTTTTCTACGGCAGCCATAGTCACTGAGCCAGCCACTGCCTCAACTAAAAAGGGTGGAAAACTAAAAGTTGAACGTCCCTTTCAGAACTTGTTTATTGGAGATGGAGCAGAAGATCGGATTATGAAGGATGGGGGAGCAAATCGGCGGTGCCCTTTTCGAAGGAACTATCTCACTGTTTTCCTGGAGAGATTTAGGGAAATTAAACAAAATCTAGATATGAATGGGCGGACGGGAGTCTGAACCGCTGTCCGTCCGAATGCGAGTCCAGACTGCTAACCACTGCTTCACCTTACTCACTGTGGCACATCTTCCGCGACAACCAGCGATCGCAATGAAGTCACATCGTTCACTGTTGCAGAACTCTGGCTCTACTGTACATTTAAAAATACCACTGTAAGAGATTTTTAAAAACTGTGCAACTATTACGTGTCGTCTAATATGTCATGCCACCCATTGACCATGGACCATCCCGTTGGTGGCGTGGCTTGAGTGCCTCTGCGATACAGATAGCCGTACCGCAGGTGCAACCACGACGGAGGGGCATCTGTTGAGAGGCCTGACAAACGTGTGGTCCCTGAAGAGGGGCAGCAGCCTTTTCAGTAGTCGCAGGGGAAGCAGTCTGGATGATTGACTGATCTGGCCTCCTGACATTAATCAAAGCGGCCTTGCTGTGCTGGTGCTGCGAACGGCTGAAAGCAATGGGAAACTACAGCCGTAATTTTTGCCGAGGACATGCAGCTCTACTGTATGGTTAAATAATGATGACATCCTCTTGAGTAAAATACTCCGGAGGTAAAATAGTCCCCCATTCGGATCTCCTGGTGAGGACTACTCAGGAGGATGTCGTTATCAGGAGAAACAAAAGAGACATTCTACAGATCGGAGCGTGGAATGCTAGATCCCTTAATCGCGAAGGTGGGTTAGAAAATTTAAAAAGGGAAATGGACAAGTTGAAGTTTGATGTAGTGTCATTTTAGTGAAGTTCGGTGGCAGGAGGAAAAGGACTTCCGTTCAGATGTATACAAGGTTACAAGCATAAAATCAAAAAGGGATAATGCAGGAGTAGGCTTAATAACGAATACGAAAGCTAATATAAACAGCGTAGTGAATGCATTATCATAGCCGAGACAGACACAAACCAACACCCACCACAGTAGTACAAGTTCATATGCAGATGAAGAAGAGATTGAAGAAATGTATGATGAGATAACAGAAATTACTCAAATAGTCAAGGGAAATGAATATTTAATTCGATAGTCGGTTGAGTAGGATACACTGTAAGTAGATTGGGAGGAAAGGAATGAAAGAGGAAGCTGCCTGGCAGAATTTCGCACAGAGCATGACCTAATCATAGCTAACACTTGGTTTAAGAATCATGAAAGAAGGTTGTACACATTAAGGTGACCTAGAGACACCAAAAATTTAAGAGTGATTGTATAATGGTAAGACAGAGCTTTCTGAATCAGATTGTATAATGATAATACAGAGCTTTCTCAACCAGATTTTAAATCTTAAGGCTTTTCCAGGGGAAGATGTGGACTCTGAAATTTATTTGTTATGAACTGTAGATTAAAACTAAAGAAATTAAAAAAAAGGTAGAAAATTAGGGAGATGGGGCCTGAATAGGCTGAAAGAACCAGAGGCTATTCAGAGTTTAGGAGGGAGCATTAGGTAACGATTGACTATAACAGGGGAAAGAAATATAGTAGAAGATGAATGGGTAACTTTGAGAAATGAAATAGTAAAAGCAGCAGAACTTAAAGTAGGTAAAAAGGCAGGGCCTAGTAGGAATCCTTAGATAACACAAAAGATACTGAATTTAACTGATGAAAGGAGAAAAATAAGAATACAGCAAATGAAGCAGGCGAAGGGAGTACAAACGCCTAAAAAATGAGACTGACAGGAAGTTCAAAATGGCTAAGCAGGAATGGCTAGAGGACAAATGTAAATATTTATAAGCATATTTCACTAGGGGAATGATAGATACCGCCTACAGGAAAATTAGAGGACTTTGGAGAAAAGAGAAGCAGCTATATGAATATCAGTAGTTAATATGGGAAACCAGTCCTAAGCAAAGAAGGGAAAGCTGAAAAGTGGAAGGAGTATATAGTGGATCTGTACAAGGGAGATGATCTTGAAGGCAATATTATGAAAATAGAAGAGGATGTAGATGAAGATGAGACGGAAAATATGACTGCGTGAAGAATTTGGCAGAGCACTGAGAGACCCAAGTCGAAACAAGGCCATGGGAGTAGACGACATTACGTCAAAACTACTGACGGCTGACGGCCTTGGGAGAGGCATCCACGACAATGCTCTTTCATATGGTGTGCAATATGTATAAGACAATCGAAATACCCTCACACTTCAAGAAGAATGTAATATTCCCAATTACAAAGAAAGCAGGTGCTGACAGTTCAATAAGTAATGGTTGCAAAATACTAACACGGATTCTTTACAGAAGAATAGAAAAACTGGTCGAAGCAGACCTCAGCGAAGATCAGTAGTGCCAGTGCTCGTGCAGTGTCAGGAGAATTGTCCATCCCATGATCAACAGTACGGGAAGTTTCGCGGTCTATTTTACACTGCTGCCCGTACAAGACTCAGACAGCGCAGCAACTGAACCTCATCATCCTCGACGGTCTTCTTAATATGCTCTTCGGTTTCTGACATAGATCAAAGTATATGTCACGTGGCCGGGCAATATTCTGTGGAGTGACGAGTCATATTTTACACCACAGCGTGCAGTGAAGAGACAGAGCTGCCGAATTTTGGGTACTGTTAATTCGTGTTGAGCACGAAGAGCCACTGCACTCATCGTATGTGACTGTGCGGTGTAGATTCTCAAGCACCTTTATTCTCGGCCCGTAACTTGGAAGAGAGCCTGTCGGGTGTAACGTGACGTCCGCACGTTATCGAGACCTAGATATATAGTATGTCGTTCCTGCTTTGAAACAGTGCAGCTGTGTGGAAACCACTGTTTTCATGCAAGTTGTGGCAACACCTCTTGTCGCTCACCCAGTCAAAGGTCTGCTGAATGCAACCTTCCAAGAACGGCTTATTTCAGAGGTTTTCCATGTGCACGGCCTGCAAGATCACCCGATCTGAATCTGTATAACTTTTGGCTCTGGGTTTATGTAGAACGACGCGTTTACCTGGGACACGTTCCGACTCTACCTGACTGGAATATGAGGGAGAATCGATAGAGGTACTCAAAGTACCAAATGGTTCAAATGGCTCTGAGCGCTCAACATCTTAGGTCATAAGTCCCCTAGAACTTAGAACTACTTAAACCTAACTAACCTAAGGACATCACACACACCCATGCCCGAGGCAGGATTCGAACCTGCGACCATAGCAGTCCCGCGGTTCCAGACTGCAGCGCCAGAACCGCTAGACCACCACGGCCGGCACTCAAAGTACCCTCCGCCACACACCCACAGGTGGCTTGCTGAGTATGGATGTAGATGTAGATGTAGATGTAGATCTGATGGCCAGTGAGAGTGAACACGTTACTTAGGTTCCACTGGAGCTGCTGCGAGCAACTGTTGATCACGCAGTTTTAAGGATGCATCCTGTCGTCGACATCTCCGGTACTCATGTTGAACAGATTGTGTAACCGGGAATTAATAATAAATTCAACATTATGGCTTTCTCATTTGTTTGACTGTTTCTGCCCACGTGCCGTTCCTGATGCATTACATATGGAAACATTTCTATACATCTGTCTTGCATTCACAGCGGCAGATTTGGACTTGTTGGTCAAAATAGGAAACAATTTTTTCCCCAGCGTAAATCGGTTTCGCATTAACGCATTAGAATGTTTACCGAGTTTCACTACCATACGACAACTACAACCCAACTGAACTTCTGTAAGTAGCTGCAGTTTAATTAAAAACATCGGGTGTAAAGTTGGTCTTCGGAAATTTAACGAAATATATTTTCTGCAAGTAAACATCGTCTTCTACCCGATAAATTAAAAGGAATCTAGCTGTTTCCTTTTGCCCTAAAGGAACCTGCAAAACGTAGTAAAAATCAGAAGGCTTAGTGCGGTTTACTCGCCGACGGATGTTATTGTTCCAAGCAAATCAGCATGCAAAATTGTTGGGAACCAGTCTTACCGTCGCCCTAGAAAATTATTCTGTATGACCTCAAAGAAGGGTAGTAGGCCCTCTTGCAAAGTCAACTTAATTTTTTAATGCTTTCAAGATCACATTCAGCAGTTACACTTGGTCCAAATATTGCTGAACTCAAGCGCTTGAGAAGAATTGCAATATATGATTTCCATCTCAAGTTCTGGTGACCATGAGCAACCAACAAATTTAACAATCATGTTTACGTATTTCGTTTGCTCCAAGCTGTATTGTTGTTCATGGTAATATATCTTGCCGTCCACAAAACTGAACGAACTATTTTTCTAAGACCATGATAGACCGTTTACTGAGAATAACCAATAATACTTATGAATATCGCATTTATTCCTCGTTCTGTTGTTGCAGCTCCGTTGGGTTTGGTTTCAATGATTTCATCATGGGTAATGAGCACTATTCCTGGCTTATCAATCTAAGATAAATCATTTCTATGTAGCAAGTATAGAAGTGGCTCGAGAACTGAATCATGTGGAACGGCACTATTAATTTTCCCCTGCTCAGAAGAGGATTCATCGTGTGATCTGCGTGTGCTGTGTAACCTTCGCTTCTTGTCTGTTACATGCGAAGTGAATCACTTGCACATTGTACCTTAAAATCCACAAATTTTGAATTTGTTTATACAGTCAAATACGTTAGACACATCACAAAAAAAAATCTCGGCAGGTGAAATCTTGTCGTTGAGACATTTTAATATATGATCAGTGATATGGTAGACGTCATGTTCAATGGAGAGGCACTTTCTGATTCCAAACTGCTGAAACACGTCCTTCAGTTTTCTCTCTATATCGTTTCCTTTTCGATTTGTTTCCGCCAGTCGGGTCACATATGAAAGAAAAACAGAAATAACTTTAATGGAGGTAGTTAGCTTCATTATATCCCGTCCACTTGTGAGCAATTAGGTGTGTCTCTTGCACAGGCAGCGTTTGAGCAATATTAAAATACCCGTCCGTCCAGATAGCTGAGTGGTCAGCGTGACGGATTGCCGTCCTACGGGCCCGGGTTCGATTCCTGGCTGGGTCAGGAATTTTCTCCGCTCAGGGACTCGGTGTTGTGTTGTCTTCATCATCATTTCATCCCCATCCGGAGCGCAGGTCGCTCAATGTGGCGACGAATGTAATAAGACCTGCACCAAGGCGGCCGGACCTGCCCCGCAAGGGGCCTCTCGGCCAATGACGCCAAACGCTCATTTCATTTCCATTAAAATTCCCGTCTTGTAGCGAGGATAGGAACCCATGTTGACCTCTGGTCTGTCGTTTCGAGGTTTTCTGGATTCCCGAGGGCGGTCTCCTCCGACGCCTATAGGGTGGCAACAGGCCACGTGCCTCGCTTGACGGTTTACGAGTTCAGGCGCCTTTTGAGCGAGGATGTCGCAAGCACAGAGGCAGACGTGTCACTCTTGATGTTGGATACGTAGGGTCCACACCGAGCCAAGGTAAGTGCTGTTTCGTTCCACGGTTACCGCGAACCGAAGTTAAGATTATGTATTTTTAGTCAGGCATCAGCTGATCTTTAGAGTTTTTATGGTGGTATTTTAATTGACTGGTTCCTCGTTATTAATTTTTGTCGAATCGCGAGTGAATTTCATCTCGGTTTCTAGACGTGTCTGTGGGTTCCACGTGGTTCGGAGGACGTCAAGAGTCATTTTTTTACGACAAGGTAGACGGAGTATGTCACACTGTAATATCACAATTGTGTAATACCGTTTAGCAGCCGGGGTGTCAAGTGAATTAACTGTAATTTGATTATACTTATGCATTAATGAAGTGTTAACTAGAGACAATATTTATGTGAAGTGACATTTTTTGGGCTCTGAGATCTGTTATGCTTTCCTACATTTAATTGTCATTGTTTAACATGGAGAGATTCTGATGTATTATCTGGGAGATAGAATATGTTTTGGTATAGAACCATAAAGTACTAGGATTGGATCATTAAATTCCAATAAACCTCCGTCATCAACTGTATTGACCACATCGTTGATCGCACTGAGGAGTACTTATTATTATTAAATGTATATTACTCTTTCAGATATATACTGCTTGGTATTGGTGTGAGGCGAACTCCGACGGCGACAAACCTGTAGTCACGCGACCAAGAAGATCTCAAACATCGCCATAAAATTGGCGCAATCGACATGGCGGTGTGCTTTGCTCGAGCGTAACCATACCAGCGGATATTTTTACGAAACTTAGAGATAACAAGATGTTTCAGAAACGCGAAAGTAATTCTCCTGTTCGCCACAACAGCAACATTTTAACGATACTTTTAAGAACTGGGGTCGGCCGATGTGGCCGGGCCGTTCTAGGCGCTTCAGTCTCGAACCGCGCGACCGCTAGGTCGCAGGTTCGAATCTTGCCTCAGGCATGGATGTGTGTGATGTCCTTAGGTTAGTTAGCTTTAAGTAGTTCTAAGTTCTAGGGTACTGATGACCTCAGATATTAAGTCCCATAGTGCTCAGAGTCATTTGTACCATTAAGAACTGGGACGGGAGAGACAATAAGACATTCGGGATATTTTCGTCGAATTAATATTTGTATCACACTTTAGACTGTTCCACGTGTTATATTTTTTTGCGATGTTAGGTTTTTCTTTTTGACGCGGGTGCACGTGTTTGAGACGGGGTTCCTTCAATGTTCTTGTAAGTTCGACAGTTTAATTCAACTTCCCTATCAGTCTAATTATTCTTTTGGTGAGTGCTACCTGCTTCAGTAATTTTGGTTCGCGTAAAATCAAGTTTAATCAAGGTTTCCTACGCCACATTGCTTGGATGAAGTGACTGGTCATTACATTGTCAGTTGCATGCTATTAACTGCCCCTGGATAGCTGTTGATTTAATTATTTTGGGATATCGAGGAAAGTAGATTCGAGAATGAATCATTTAGGCAATGACTCAGTTCCTTCCCTCTTATCCTGCGGCCTATTCGTGTTTTGAAGTCTGTCTCATGAAAATTAAATGATATTTCCGTGTACATTAATATTTGAATACAAATTTTCTTTATGAATAATTTCTACGTGTGTAAGCATTATAGCAAATGAAAAAGGGGAATCAAATGTATCTTTTTTTTGTTATCCTGTCTGCAGTTAAATAATCATTTCTCCTGACATTCAGTAGATTTTCGAGACCACCACCCACTAATCAAGCTCGAAAGACTCCCCGATTTCATTATACAGCGCAAACTTAAATTACAAATTACGTATTTGAATGAATGGGGAGCTTCCTGATTGCCGGAAGGTCCAGATGGGATCAGACATTAAAGACAACAAGTTTCGTCAGCTGATGCGTGGCCTCTTGCGTTGTCTTCCTCAAGATCTAATATTTTCAGATATACTCTACCATCCTTAAATACACCACTTTTCAGAACGAAGTCAGTGGTGAGCGATGTTGTTAATGTATATCTTGCTTCCTTTCATAAAAATGGGTTTAAAAATGGCGTATCTTTGTCTGTCTATGAAAGTGATGTATCAAATACAGGGTGATTCACGAAGATATGCAAATATTTTAATATGTTATTCTTCAAGTAAAACTAAAGAAAAACGTTCATATAAACATAGGTCCGTACATGTTTAGTTAGGGATAATAAAAAAAATTGTCTGAAATTTAGCAACTTTGCTAACATGAAGCCATCGCAAAACTGTACGATGTTAAAGTAAAGGACGATTTCCATTTATTTTGTTGTTATTGAATTGGTGAATCTAATAAAACATGTCCCAGACATATATCTGCATTAGTTTTCCAGAACATCCAGAGAAGCAAAGAATATTAAGCAAGTAAATTGCCTGTGAAACTGAAACGAGCAATGGAACCCGTACATACACGTGCAGCTAAATACATTGAACTAGGTGGAGATATTTTTGAACATTTATTGTGAATGTATTATGAAATTGTGTGTACACTATGCAACTTCCTTAACACTGAGCTTTGTTTTTTCCGGTTAAACGTGAATTCACGTGTGCTAAGGTATTAATAAAAGCAGATTATCTGACACACTCATACAGTTTCAGTTAACGTTATAACCATAATTTTTTCCAATTTAATTTCGCTACAACTTCTGTTGAAAACTTTGTGCAATCGTCTGGAATTTAAAAGACAAATTGGGCCAAGTAGTCGATAAATTAAAAATTTCACGAAATTACTTCTTTGCTTCTCTGGATGTTATTTTGCTGCCTAGGTAACAGGATTTCTTAACTTCACCTACTTCGTGATCAAATATGGTATTAATTTTGTCATTGTTCTCATTTCTGCCAACTTCTCATTACTTTCTTCGCTTTGCAGTCAGTCCATGTTCTGTACTCATAAGACTGATCATTCTATTCAACAGATTCTGTAATTACTCTTCACGTAATATCGATCACCTGTTAGAGAGAGACAGAGGGGGGGGGGGGGGGGAGAGAAACGGAGAGAGAAAGAGAGAGAAATCTTCTGAGCGAGCAGAGAGAGGCGTGAAGAGGTGAGGGCGAAGTAATTTTACACATAAATGACTTTGAAAATAAAACAAATGTGGAACTCACTACCCAGTAGATGCTGATAATTTTACGTATGTTTCGATCGTTTGAATTGCTGCGGAAAAGAGCAGGCACAAGTAAACATTTACTCCTGAAAGCGGTTTTACAGCCTTATGTTAAATAATTAATTCTTGATAGAATAACATCAAATACGTGCACTTTCAAGGTGCATTGTCCACTGTGCCCCTTTCCTGTCCGCCTTTTGTCACTCTGTTACACTGTACTGTAGGGCGACGCGACCGCCACCTGGCCGCAGCCGCCGCCGACTCCCAAAGCGTGGCCACAGCTGCAGCCACAGAGGACAGTCGGCAACGGGAGGAAGGAAAGACGGGAAGGATGATACTATAATGTCGCTCCTAAGCAGAAGAAAGAAGAAGATGAACACTACTGGCCATTAAAATTGCTACACCACGAAGATGACGTGCTACAGACGCGAAATTTAACCGACAGGAAGAAGATGCTGTGATATGCAAATGATTAGCTTTTCAGAGCATTCACACAAGGTTGGCGCCGGTGGCGACACCTACAACGTGCTGACATGAGGAAAGTTTCTAACCGCCGGCCGGAGTGGCCGAGCGGTTAAAGGCGCTACAGTCTGGAACCGCACGACCGCTACGGTCGCAGGTTCGAATCCTGCCTCGGGCATGGATGTGTCTGATGTCCTTAGGTTAGTTAGGTTTAAGTAGTTCTAAGTTCTAGGGAAATTATTACCACAGCAGTTGAGTCCCATAGTGCTCAGAGCCATTTTTTTGAAGTTTCTAACCGGTTTCTCATACTCAAACAGCATTTGACCGGCGTTGCCTGGTGAAAAGTTGTTGTGATGCCTCGTGTAAGGAGGAGAAATGCGTACCATCACGTTTCCGACATTGATAAAGGTCGGATTGAAGCCTATCGCGATTGCGATTTGTCGTATCGCGACATTGCTGCTCGCGTTGGTCGAGATCCAATGACTGTTAGCAGAATATGGAATCGGAAGGTTCAGAAGGGTAATACGGAACGCCGTGCTGGATCCCAACGGCATCTTATCCGCATGGCTGTAACGGATCGTGCAGCAACCTCTCGATCCCTGAGTCAAGAAATGGTGACGTTTTGCAAGACAACAACCATCTGCACGAACAGTTCGACGACGTTTCTAGCAGCATGGACCATCAGCTCGGAGACCATGGCTGCGGTTACCCTTGACGCTGTATCACAGACAGGAGCGCCTGCGATGGTGTACTCAACGACAAACCTGGGTGCACGAATGGCAAAACGTCATTTTTTCGGATGAATTCAAGTTCTGTTTACAGCATCATGATGGTCACAACCGTGTTTGGTGACATCGCCGTGAACGCACATTGGAAGCGTGTATTCGTCATCGCCATACTGCCGTATAACCCGGCGTGATGGTATGGGGTGCCATTGATTACACGTCTCGGTCACCTCTTGTTCGCATGGACGGCACTTTGAACAGTGGACGTTACATTTCAAATGTGTTACGACCCGTGGCTCTACCCCTCATGCGATCCCTGCGAAACCGTACATTTCAACAGGATAATGCACGACCGAATGTAGCAGGTCCTGTACGAGCCTTTGTGGATACAGAAAATGTTCGACTGCTGCCCTGGCCAGCACATTCTCCAGATCTCTCACCAATTGAAAACGTCTGGTCAATGGTGGCCGAGCAACTGGCTCGTCACAATACGCCAGTCACTACTCTTTATGAACTGTGGTATCGTGTTGAAGCTGCATGGGCAGCTGTACCTGTACACGCCATCCAAGCTCTGTTTGACTCAATGCCCAGGCGTATCAAGGCCGTTATTACGGCCAAAGGTGGTTGTTCTGGGTACTGATTTCTCAGGATGTATGCACCCAAATTTCGTGAAAATGTTATCACATGTCAGTTCTAGTGTAATATGTTTGTCCAATGAATACCCGTTTATCATCTGCATTTCTTCTTGGTGTAGCAATTTTAGTGGCCAGTAGTGTAAATGTTCCGATTTCTCCACTTGGCACTCCATTTTCTGGCGTTCACAGCTCCATTCACTATCCCAAAATGATAAGATGACATTATGTAAACTCAAATAGCAATGGTGAACTTCAATAAAAAATGACAATCGATATATAAACCCCTAGCAACTGGAATATGAACATCCAAAACAAAAACGCTACGAAATTATGCATCTACCTGGTATGTCACGTATACTTGACGACCAGCTCTGGGTAAAATGTGGACGGATTGGGACTGTGGAAAGGAAAAAAAAGGACGTGAGATACGGTTTGGGAACTCGCGTGAAATTTTTGGTTGTAGAAGCGAAATTTTAAGATATTTTTACGCGGCTCGGCCTTATGTCTAAAATTTGGTTGTGTTTATGGTGGAGAGTGAATGCAGGACTGATTTTGCGTGTACTAGATTGGGATTGGGATATGGCAAAGGTATCAAGGAAGACAGATGTTTCGCAGGGCAGAATGTAGCTCAGATTAGGCAAGAGTAGCTGTAGTTGAGTAGGCGTAAGTTGATCCCTGACCAACCTGTAACCAGCGGGCGCGCAGCTTTGCGAGCCCACCGGAACCTGTAACGTACCGCGATTTTGTGAACGTCTCTGTGTCGTCACAGCTCTTTAGACGGATACTGTATTTTCCTGCAGCCGTTAGCGCTACGCAATTGAAAGCTGGCAACAGCGCTACGAGCTGTCAGGAATCTTCCTGCGCTGTCTCGACTACAGACGAGAGAAAGTGATACAAGTGTGGTTCTAGTAGTATATGATATTAAGATGCGATGCAGAATGGCCAGCAAGTGTCATTTGAAGAGCGATATCAGGCCGCTCAAAGGGACTGATATATGGAGGACAAAATGCATTATATCTCTGATGGTGGAAGTGGGGTGTAGAGTATTGTTCGGGTCGAGCGATATATCAAACATGAGTTGGTACGTGTTAATTCAGGTCGGTGGGAGGATGGATGACTTACGATTATACGAGCAGACGTGGTGGAATAGACTGCTGGTGCTACATTGGGTTAGCTGCCTGAACGGTTAATTTATTCAGACAGAAGAAAGTTCGTCCATCTCGGTAACACCTCCACACTCCACACTTCCACAGTCAATTACGAAAAATATTTTCCTGCCTAATTTAACTTCTACTTTGATGAGAAGCATGTTGTCTAAGTAAGTTTAAAGAACAGAACAAACCAGTTTCTGCAACTTGGAGGTAAATTCATTCGATGACTGTTCTGTTTGTGCCTACTGAGTTTGCTGTATTCGTGTGGACCTGTTTTCACCACATCATTTTCATTTCATCTGCTTACTCTGTTAGAATGGCGGCGATTTGGTTGACACACTGGTTCTGGGATTTAGTGAAGCTGACAGCTTATAGCCATGGTTGACGCCCAGGAAAGAAACTCGGGCGTTGGCAGCAGTGATCACTTCCCTGAACCGCCTCTTACTCAACAGGTGTACTTGGTGTGCTTGTATTAAATTCACGAGACTCTCATACATACAAAATCAATGACGACGTAACAGAAGGCCGAAACTGTGCTAACGTCTCATTCCTCAGATATGCCGATCAGGGCTGCTTCGTCGTAACCCTGAAGGTCTCATAGTCATGCCCGTCCCGTGGGCAAGCAAAGAAACGCTTCTCTTAGTACACATACTTAACCGCATTCGCAGTGGCTTGAAACTGTAACAGTTTCAAGGAAGAAACACTGCACTGATATGAAGCAAATCAATGTAACAAAATGCTTTGAAGCAAGATATGAAAAACTATGACAGCCACCAGCATCCGAAAATCGGGTCAGCCATGCTATTTAGGTAACAGGCCGTGACGTAACACACATCAATGAGTAAGGTTTTATTTCATGAAACGTTTGTGTGACAGTTCGTGAAGCAATGAAAGATAACAAATCAAGAAAACTAAAATGGCATCGGCCTATTTACAGGAACAACATTTTTCAATGAAGACAATCACGAACGACTAATCTGTACATTAATTCGTGATACCACAACGTTAAAATTTAATGTAATTATTAGATACATTTACTCGTACGTTTCTGTAAGCGACAGTTGTTATACGAGTGTTTAAGTTGCATCCAGACCTAGCAAAACTGAGAGATATCTGTAGCTGCAGACCAAGACTTGACTTCAGTAAGCAGGTTCAAGCGGATGTTGTTTCAAAATACGCCTTTAAAGGAGAGACTAGCGTAGGGAACTGTATCAAACCAGTCTTCGGACTGAAGAAGCAAAACAACAATAACCCTCAATAATACTTTTTTCATACACCAAATCTCAAAAGCTTCATCACTGTCCCTGATCTGACGTTTGATATTTTGAGCCTACAACAAGAACAGGATTCTTCCTAAAATAAATATAATTCTGGCATCAGCCTTCCCCATTGCTAAATCGGTCTGATACTTCGGCGTAAACCGCTTTGAGCAAAAATAGTTAGATACTCGATCGTTGTAACTGATTCTATGAAATCGCAACACCAAAAAATAATTACTTTGGGGTAATGAAATCAAACCTCGCGACACGGTGCCTAGTATTACTAGCACCGTGTTGCTGGAAAATCAAACTGGCGGAAGTTGCGCAACACTGATAAGGCGCGCTGGCGTTGTGCTGACGCGGGGGGACCGGATGTTGTGACGTCAAGTAGCTTGATAACTGTCTCATGAAGCTGCAGCATTTCATTTAACTCGAAGCAACTGCATGTCTTACACAGCCATGCAGCGTAGTTCTTTATTGTTAATTATTCTAATTATATTTTTGTCTATTTTATTGCTGCAGGAGTTCCGACTCCTGCGGAGGTGGGTGGGTTATTAGTATTGTATTTTATGATTTAATAATTACTACTACACATTGATCTTGCCAAAAGCCGAGAAGCGATTGTTCTTGGTGTTTTAGCTCTCTGGGGCACTCTGGGATGCTCTTTGGGGCACTCTGGGATGCTCTCTCTGTGAGTGTCACAATAAGTCAATCTTATATAATCATTTTTTATTTATTTCTTTATAATTTCAAATTTAGTCTTTATTTCATTGTTAAATTTAAAGTACTAGGTTACAACTTTGCTTCCACCGTTTTTTCTCCAAGTTCGGGGCTTTATTGTGAAAAACTTACAAAAAAATTATGATTCATAGTACTGCTCATCGCTGGCCACTACATTCTCCCATCTTTTGGATAGCATACGAATCCCGTGGCGGAAGAACTTGGCGTCTTGTGTGGGGATCCATGAATCGATTCAGTTTTGCACTTGTTCATATGATGGGAAGTGCTGGTCAGCCAGACTGTCTGCGACTGATCGAAAAAGGTGGTAGTCAGAGAGAGCAACGAATGGAGAATACGGCGGGAGGGATAGGACTTCTCATTTCAACGTTTCTGTGTAAATTTTGGCGGGTTTTGCGACGTGTGGTCGAGCACTGACCTGCTGCAAAATTACCTTTACGTGTCTATCGCTGTGTTGTGGCTGTTTGTATTTTAGTGCTGGGCTCGAACGCATTAATTGCTTTCGATAATGATGTCCTGTGACTGTCTTCGTCTGTTTCGGTAGCTACGAAAACGTTCTGTCTTCCCCCGCCATGCCGGTCTTCGACATCAAAATCATCGTTCTTAAGGCGTTGAAAACATTCTCTGCACGTTCTTCCACTAGTAGTTCCCTCACCATTGGTGTTACCCAGCATTTTAAGAGCCACAGCCGCAAATTTCTTCATGTTAAAGCAGAAAATTAAAACTTCCCGCAAATGCCAAGAAATGGGTACGTAAGTTGACGTACTTAATCGAGAATAGCTTATGATGCAATCTCAAATCGACTAATATTTTATGACATTATGTTTACAGATGCCTAAGCTTATTGTATTACACCTACGACCAACCACCTGGACCCCACTTGCCGCTACTGCCGTCTATTGCAAAACAGCAGAAGCAAAGTTGTAGACCTAATATTTGACTAGGGAATACATCCAAGTTAATAACCTGGCAAGATTACGTAAGCGCGAAATACGCCATTGCAAATGTGAAAAGCTCATCATCATCATCATCATTATCATCATTTAAGACTGATTATGCCTTTCAACGTTCAGTCTGGAGCATAGCCCCCCTTATACAGTTTCTCCATGATCCACTATTCAGTGCTAACGTTGGTGCCTCTTCTGATGTTAAACCTATTACTTCAAAATCATTCTTAACCGAATCCAGGTACCTTCTCCTCGTCCTGCCCCGACTCCTCCTACCCTCTACTCCATGAGTCTCTTGCGTAACCTTGCTTCTCCTATGCGTGTAACATGACCCCACCATCTAAGCCTGTTCGCCCTGACTGCTACATCTATAGAGTTCATTCCCAGTTTTTCTTTGATTTCCTCATTGTGGACACCCTCCTGCCATTGTTCCCATCTACTAATACCTGCAATCATCCTAGCTACTTTCATATCCGTAACTTCATCCTTGTTGATAAGGTAACCTGAATCCACCCAGCTTTCGCTCCCATACAGCAAAGTTGGTCTAAAGATTGAACGGTGCACAGATAATTTAGTCTTGGTACTGACTTCCTTCTTGCAGAAGAGAGTAGATCGTAGCTGAGCGCTCACTGCATTAGCTTTGCTACACCTCGCTTCCAGTTCTTTCACTATGTTGCCATCCTGTGAGATTATGCATCCCAAGTACTTGAAACCGTCCACCTGTTCTAACTTTGTTCCTCCTATTTGGCACTCAATCCGTTTATATTTCTTTCCCACTGACATTACTTTCGTTTTGGAGATGCTAATCTTCATACCATAGTCCTTACATTTCTGATCTAGCTCTGAAATATTACTTTGCAAACTTTCAATCGAATCTGCCATCACAACTAAGTCATCCGCATATGCAAGACTGCTTATTTTGTGTTCACATATCTTAATCTCACCCAGCCAGTCTACTGTTTTCAACATATGATCCATGAATAATATGAACAACAGTGGAGACAGGTTGCAGCCTTGCCTTACCCCTGAAACTACTCTGAACCATGAACTCAATTTACCGTCAACTCTAACTGCTGTCTGACTATCCATGTAAAGACCTTTAATTGCTTGCAAAAGTTTGCCTCCTATTCCATAATCTTGTAGAACAGACAATAACTTCCTCCTAGGAACCCGATCATATGCCTTTTCTAGATCTATAAGGCATAGATACAATTCTCTGTTCCACTCATAACACTTCTCCATTATTTGCCATAAGCTAAAGATCTGGTCCTGACAACCTCTAAGAGGCCTAAACCCACACTGATTTTCATCCAATTGGTCCTCAACTAATACTCGCACTTTCCTTTCAACAATACCTGAGAAGATTTTACCCACAACGCTGATTAAAGAGATACCTCTGTAGTTGTTACAATCTTTTCTGTTTCCATGTTTAAAGATTGGTGTGATTACTGCTTTTGTCCAGTCTGATGGAACCTGTCCCAACTCCCAGGCCATTTCAATTATCCTGTGTAGCCATTTAAGACCTGACATTCCACTGTGTTTGATGAGTTCCGACTTAATTTCATCCACCCCAGCCGCTTTATTGCACTGCATTCTATTGACCACTTTTTCTACTTCCTCAAATGTGATCCTATTTCCATCATCATTCCTATCCCATTCTACCTCGAAATCTGAAACATTACTGATCGCATTTTCACCTACATTGAGCAACTCTTCAAAATATTCCCTCCATCTGCCCAAGGCATCCACAGGATTCACCAGCAGTTTTCCTGACCTGTCCAAAATACTTGTCATTTCCTTCTTACCTCCCTTTCGAAGACTGCTAATTACACTCCAGAATGGTTTTCCAGCAGCTTAACCCATAGTCTCCAACCTGTTTCCAAAGTCTTCCCACGATTTCTTCTTGGATGCTGCAATTATCTGTTTGGCTTTGTTTCTGTCTTCAACATAACTTTCTCTGTCTACCTGGGTTCTGGTATGTAGCCATTTTTGATACGCCTTCTTTTTCCTTTTACAGACTGCCTTGACTGTATCATTCTACCAAAAAAACCGGTGTAACTGTGAGAATGTTCAGTGCAAACGTCCATGTGTTTAACTGGTGTCGGATATCAGTTTGTTGGATGGAGTCCAATGCCTGTTGCACTTGGTCGGTAAGTACAGGGGCCGCGCGGTCTTAAGCGCCTTGTCACGGTCCGCGCGGCTCCCTCAGTCGGAGGTTCGAGTTCTCCCTCGGGCATGGGTGTGTGTGTCGTCCTTAGCGTAAGTTAGATTACGTAGTGCGTAAACTTAGGGACCGATGACCTCAGAAGTGTGGTCCCATAAGATATTACCACAAATTTCCAAAATTTTCGATACAGGGCTGTTTATGTGTGGCTCTGGAGTTGTGCGATGATGTCCCGTATGTGCTCAGATGGAGACAGATCTGGTGATCGAGCAGGCCAACGTAACATGACGACACTCTGCAGAGCCTGTTGGGTTACAACAGCGCTATTTGGGCGAGCGTTATCCTTTTTGGAAAAGACCCACTGGAATGATGTTCATGAGTGGCAGCACAGCAGATCGAATCACCTTGTTGGCGTACAATTTTGCAGTCAGGGTGCGTGTTCCTGCTATCATACTAAATCTCATCCCAGGCCATAACTCCAGGCAAAGGTCCGGTGTGTCTTATCACGCAGACATGGTCGTTGCGGGCACTCACCTGGCTTTCTTCTAACCAACACGCGGCCATCACTACACGGAAGCAGAATCTGCTTTCATCAGAAGACACAACAGACTTCCACCCTGCCCTCCAATGAGCTCTCGCTTGTCACCACTGAAGTCACAAATGGTTTAGGGTCGGTGGAATGCACATTACGGGGCGTCTAGCTTGGAGCTGTCCTTTAAGTAACCGATTTGTGAGAGTTAGTTATGTCACTGTGGTGCCAACTGCTGCTGCAGATGCTGTACGATGCGCCAGAGACGTACGCCAAACACGATGGTCTTCTCTCTCGGAAGTGCCACGAGATCGTCCGGAGCCCGGTCTTTCTGCGCCCGTACCCTCTCGTGACCACCGCTGCCAACCTGGCAAGTATTTCTGCAATATCACAGAAGGAACATCCAGCTTCTCGTAGCCCTAATACACGATGTCGTTGAAAATCAGGGAGAGGTGTAGATAATAGCGTCTTTCTCGTCTTAAAGGCATTCTCAGCTAACATTAACTCACCACGTCCAATCTCGAAGGTAACTAACGCTCACGACTGTTACAGCGTGTATTTAAAACAAACTTCATATGTAGAAACACGCCTGCCAACCTTCGTTTATATCGCACAACCCTTTCTTGGCGCTGCGATTTTTCCCTTAAGTGTATAACGTAATGACATAGACTGATGTGTATAAAAGTCACCTGCAAACACACTGCCTTCGGCAGATTCAACGTTTGTAGAACATCTTTTAATAAAAAGCTACCCACATGATGTAGGTTGTGACGTTATACATATTCTAAAAAAAAGACGAAATATGTCACTACTAGGCCGGCCGTGGTGGCCGAGCGGTTCTAGGCGCTACAGTCTGGAACTGCGTGACTGCTACGGTCGCAGGTTCGAATCCTGCCTCGGGCATGGATGTGTGTGATGTCCTTAGGTTAGTTAGGTTTAAGTAGTTCTAAGTTCTAGGGGACTGATGACCTCAGAAGTTAAAGCCCATAGTGCTCAGAGCCCTTTGAACCATTTCTTTCTGTCACTACTGGAATTACTTGAAATGAATAAACATATCACATATAAAACAGATTCATTCTCTCGATAGCCGTTTTTGTTATTTCAAACTCATCGGAAGCCGATGTCGCCCAAATTCACATCTTTTTTCGCAGTTACAGAGAAACCAGTGTTAATGTAGCTATCAATTTGCTGCCATTTACTGTTAATTCAGTTAAAACTGGTTTGCCTTAACAACGGGAAATGATCTGAACGTGGGCGACACAGCTCTAAACCGGTCAGTCTAAAGTAATAAAATATTAAAAACGGCGATAGAAAGACGGAGACTAAGTCTATTATTTACCAATAAGGATCTCCGTTAACCTCCAGTGACAAGTATGTCCAGTATACGCATTTAACATAAATATATGACACGGTTTCAAATCACCAAACAATGTCTTTTTATTCCCCTCTCTTAAATTGTTTCACTCTTACAAATGTTAGTGTACAACAGTTAATTACGTTGTGGCCGAGCGGTTCTAGGATCTTCAGTCCGCAACCGCGCCACCGCTACAGTCGCAGGCTCGAATCCTACCTCGGGCATGGATGTATGTGATGTCCTTAGGTTAGTTAGGTCTAAGTAGTTCGAAGTCTAGGGGACTGATGACCTCAGATGTTAAGTCACATAGTGCTCAGAACCAACAGTTAATTCAATTTAATTTTTTGTCTTGTTTTAAATGTTATGAATTTCTTGACAGTATATTTTTTTAATTCTTTTGTTAAACCTTACACTACAGTTTCTATGCAACACGAGAAAGTACTTCTTTCCTTCGTTGACACATCTGTGTGAATGACACATCGTTTTATCTCTGGTTTCAGCTTTCAGCTGTCATCTGACGATTTCCTAAGAAATCGAAAGACGGTTCGTGATAAAATAAATAACTCTCGCAGAGCATCATGAAATTGTTTTCTGTTTAGTACTAGATGTTATCCACATGCATATCAATTGTTTTGTTATGATGAGTGATGGTTCATAAGTAAGCTACTAATTTTACGAGATACATGTTATATAGTGCTGCAGAAACGTATGTATAAAAATTTACGTAGTGCCGGTACGTAGGTAAGTGGTAAATTGTTTCTATTATTTTGCGGTATGTCGAATCTGAAAGCATGCATTATATTTTCTAACAATATTTCAAAAATACTACGATCATTACATTCGTGCAGAAGTAGAGTTTTTAGAGGTTTCTCTGGCTCCCCTAGTTCTGTATGTAAGGCTCTGACACCAGAGCAAGACATGCCATACGTTTCTCCCTTCAATTTTAATACCTTATGGTGCCTACATTTTTGATTCATTCCCCTATGATGACTAATTTATGATGAACACAGTCAGTTAATACATCATAATCAAATGCAGCCTCACCAAAAGACTCCAACATTTCACAAGTAGAGGTACGATTCTCTGTTTGTTGTACAGCCTTTAAATGACGCCGTCACTGTGAGTCTTCAAACGTCTTGGAAGCTGTAAGAGATGCATGACGTTCAGCGTCTAAAATGCGACGGGCTTGTGACTGTTCTAGTGTCTCTGTAGCTCTTAACGCCGCAAGACGTTCTGCATCCAATAGCCGGCGGATAGGAGATTGCTTTGAACTTTGTTAGTTCCCTTAGAAATACGCGTGAAATCAGACTTGCCTTGGCAAGACTCATAGTAATAGTTTTAAATTTGGTTCTCGAGCTTAGCGACCGATTTTATTGTTGTATCTCCACCGAAACTCTCCAGCTACGCCGGTCGGGGTGACTGAGCGGTTCTAGGCGCTACAGTCCGGAACAGCGCGACCGCTACGGTCGCAGGTTCGAATCCTGCCTCGGCCATGGTTGTGTGTGATGTCCTCAGTTTAGTTAGGTTTAAGTAGTTCTACGTTCTAGGGGACTGATGATCTCAGAAGTTAAGTCCCATAGTGCTCAGAGCCATTCTTTTTTCTCCAACTACCCCAGGTGGTGTGGAAACTCAGTATCATAAAGCACGCGCGCATTAACTTTGGATTTGCACTGTCACTGAATAATCTACGACACTAAGAGTCGCCGACTATAGCGCCAGTGTCGTCTGCACGCCCCTCACTATATTTAAAAATGTTAATAATATTCAAAATCATACTACTTTCTAAAGTAGCCTATGCTCTTCCTCGGGGTTCAAGCTAGATCCATACCAAATACCATATGAATCGGCTCAGCGGTAGAGTCATGAAAACTTAACAGTGTGAGTTACTTTCGCAATTAAAAATAATGGTGTTATTATGATGGATTAAACAGGTTAAGGATTGAATAAGCATTATACTGATTATGTTGATCATATTGAGCAGGGTGTTTGTGTTGTCCTCATCATTTCATCATCATCCAGGAAAGTGGCGAAATTGGACTGAGCAAAGGTTGGGAAATTGTACGGGCGCTGATAACCACGCAGTTGAGCGCCCCACAAACCAAACATCATCATCATCATCATATTGAGCAGAACAGGCAAATAAAAGCATTTAACAAATAGGGTAAAGTTCAATAGTGAAAGAGTAACGAGGTTTTCCAAAGATTAAATATTTTTCCTTGTTGTGCGTAATATTCTTCATTTCAGTAAATATCTTGTATTACACACTCTGCAAAGTAGCCTATCTTCTTCACCAGGGTCCAAACTACAACACGTCAAATTACATGGGTATCGATCGGTTGAGAATATTAGTCGTGGAAACGTAACAGAGTTACTTTCGAATGGCTCTGAGCACCATGGGACTTAATTTCTGAGGTCATCGGTCCCCTAGAACTTAGAACTACTTAAACCTAACTAACCTAAGGACATCACACACATCCATGCCCGAGGCAGGATTCGAACCTGCGACCGTAGCTGTCGCGCGGTTCCAGACTGTAGCGCCTAGAACCGCTCGGCCACTCCGGCCGCCAGAGCTACTTTCGCATTTGTAATATTAGTATAGAAGTATGGCGTGGATTAAATACATTGAGGGTTCTATAAGCATTGTTTTCTAGCTATTACCAACGGCTGCGCTCGCGTAGCAGTAAAATTAAATGAAGTGTACAAATGACTTTATTGGCCGGGAGACCTCGGTTGGGATGTTCGGAAGCTCGGAGCAAGTCTTTTTGTTTGACACCACGTCGGTAACTTGCACGTCGATGATGATAAAATAATGACGAAAACAACGCACATGTCCAGACGCAAGCAGAAGAAAAACGAACTCGGCCAGGAGTTGAACCCGAGAACCCATGATCGCGTAACATCAGAGCTAACTGCATGCCCACGTGCAGTTAACGCACTTTTGAAGGCATCAGAGAAATTATAAGGGAGGTATGACGCTCAGTGGCTAAAATATAACGGGTTTGTAGCTGATATAAGTATGGAAATATAGATTAAACTCGTAGACGATTGTATAAACGTTGTATTTATTACGTTGAATCATATTATGTAGAACATACCAGACAATGAAAGCATTTCAAAGAGATTATCGTTCCATATTTCGCGTTATATCCTTCGAATCAATAAATGTGCTGTACTACATGCTTTCCAAAGTGGCCTATGTTATTCCTCAGCGTTCAAGCTCTCCTTATAACACACCTTATCATAATCGGTTCAGCGGTTTAGTCCTGAAAGCCTAACAGTCAGAACTACTTTCACATTTATAATACTGGTATGGAAGTATGGATATGGATTGTTGTCACATTCTGTGAGGCATCGACGAAGAATTCAGTTAACTTTTGTTTATGTTTTCAGTTAGCTTAGAATCTTTGGGTAAGGAGCTGATTATCGGCCAATCTCTTTTTCTTACGTAACACGTTTCTAGCGATGTCAAGTATTCAACACGCACACTACTGCGCCGCCTGTGAACAACCTCGTTGAGCTGCAGAACCTGTCCACCATGTCATTCGTGTGGCAATGTCCTCCTTACGCTCACCAAGCAATCTTCTGAATTGAACTTGCAGTCAGACCAATCCTTAATCAAATATCGATTTTTGATAGTGCAATTTCCTGTACATTTCATCGGATGGTAGTATTGCTGCAGATAACGTACGGATCAAATTTCATACATTCCCGATGATTCATCATTGGCACTGCAGTCTTCGTAAGGATGGAATGAATAGTGTCTTTAATAAAATGTTATAAGATTAACATGAAAAAAGTAAAAGAAGGGTAATGTAACGTAGTCGATTTAAATCAGGCGATGGTGAAGGAGTTAGATTAGGAAATGATACACTAAAAATAGCAGATGAATTTTCGTATTTGGGCAGAAAAATAACCGATGGCGGCAGAATTAGACAGGATATAAACTGTAGACTGGCAGTGGCAAGAAAAGCATTCGTGAGGAAGAGAAATTTGTTGATATCGAATACAGATTTAAGTTTTATGAAGTCTCTTCTGAAGGTATTTGTCTGAAGTGTAACCTTGTATGGAAGTGACACGTGGACAACAAACGGTTTGGACAAGAAGAGAGTAGAAGATTTCGAAATGTGGAGCTACAGAAAAATGGTGAAGCTTAGATGGCTAGATAATGTAACTAACGGGAGGTTAGTGAACAGAATTGTGGCTGAAATAAATTTATGGCACAACTTGACTAAAGGAAGGGATTCGTTGATAGGACATATTCTGACACATAAAGGAATCGTTAATTTAATACTGGAGGGAAGAGTGGATGGTAAAAACTGCAGAGCAAGACCAAGAGATGAATACAGTAAGAAGTCTCAAATGGATGTGGACTGCAGTAGTTATTGGGAGATGAAGAAGCCTCCACAGGCTAGATTAGCGTGGAGAACTGTATTAGACCATATTTTGGACTGAAAATGACAACAAAACTTACTCGACAAAGCGAATCGTGGAACAGGCCGTAGAGTGAACTAACGTGGTCACACGACTGTGTACAGCGACGTTACAACGTACAGTGGTGAGAGATAATAAGATGATAAGTCTTTTGTGAGCGACTAGTACCGGTTACGTGTTAGATGGGTTAAATTTAAGACTTATGTTCTGCACCCAACTGATAAGACATGGAAGTCAGCGTTTATATGCTAGATGGCTGTGCACAGATTTGTTGGATTTGCGTTTAGGAATAACCGAAGCTCATCAGCAAATAAGTTGTATGGCGGCTATAATTTCGCACCTTACAAGCACCCATCCACATACTTGGCCGTGACCTACAAACACAATTAGGTATCATGTGATAGATTGTACGAATATACAGGGTGTAAACGGTATAAGGCGCCAAAATTATACAAATGGCACATCTCGCAATGCTTGACAAAAAAAGTCTAGTAACATGTTTGCGTATTTCGTACTGTTGTCCCAGAAAAAAAAACAGTTCGTCTCTAGATAATGGTTTTGGAAAAGTAGGTACTTGGCCGTGCACGTACGTAAGCAATTAGTTCCTGTTACTGCCCGCTGCGCGTATTGACATCGCGAGCGTAAATCGTAAACACATAGGTAACTGCGGCCTGAGTGGCTGCGTCATTGTAATACATCGAGCGACGACAGTAGGCGAGTAATCTGTGCAGATGTTACTGCAACTCTGTTAACTGTTAGGATGGAAAGGAGATTGAACTATGCGACATGCATTTCATTTATGGCGAGGCAAAAGGTGTTGCGAGGGCAGCCGTACGAATTTATCGAGAACACTTCCCACAACGACGACTTCCTGCACGATAGACATTTACTGCTGTTTGCGTCATTGTAATTCTCTACTTGTATGCGATTATTATGCATTTACATCTTAATAAAGTACAGTAGTTATCTGCACCTTTGTAAATTTTCGTCCGTATGCGAAACGTATCTTCTGTTCTGATATGCTTTTCGTTTTTGTTGTATCATGACAGAATACAACTGAAGAGTACGTATTTAATTTCCTTAGAATGAGAGATACTGGCTCTTAACTGCCCCGCGCAGAAGGCAGAGGCCCACAACGCGCCGATCGTACATTGGAAGCTGAGGAAAGAATTCTGGACCGCATCCAGGAGGATCCTTCTCAGAGTACTAGAAGCATCGCCCGCCACGTGGGTATATCGCACACTGTCGTTCATCGCACTTTGCAAGAGGAGCGTCTGCGGCCTTACCACATTCAACGCATACAAGCATTGGAAGAACAAGATTTCCCTCCACGACGTGAATTCTCAGAGTGGTTTTTGTTACACAGTGCGCAGCATGATTTTGTCAACAAAATACTCGTCACAGATGAAGCGTGTTTCACTCGCGAGGGAATAACTAATTTCCATAACATACACACGTGGAGTGTACACAATCCTCACCACGTAGTGGCAACACATTTTCAGCGACGATTTTCCGTAAATGTGTCGGCGGGCATGTTAGATAATTACATTATTGGGCCCTATGTTTTACCTGCACGTTTGACTGGTAACTATTACCGAACGTTTCTAGAGGAAACATTGTTACCAACGTTGTTAGAAGACATTCCGTTAGGCATACGTCATAACATGTGGTTCCTCCGCGATGGTGCTCCACCCTACATTGGTCACAGAGTACGCAGATTTTTGGATAGTCGATTTCCAGGACGATGGATCGGGCGTTCGGGTCCACGTCGATGGCCAGCACGCAGCCCTGATTTAAATCCACTGGATTTTTACTTTTGGGGCCATATGAAGGAACTTGTTTATGCTGAGCCAGTAAATAATGTGGACGAATTGACACAGAACATTTTAGATGCTGCCAATACCATAAAGGCCAATGTGCATGTGTGTGAACGAGTGCGACGAAACTGGGTTCGCCGTAATGAAGCATGTGTAGAAGCGAATGGTGGTCATTTCGAACATTTATTGTAGTATTGGTGTAGGAGGAAACGAAGTAATGGGTTTTCTATTCGTTACGATGTTGTTGTACAGAAGGAAAATAATGTGAATTTAGTATTCGTTATGGCATTGCCGTAAGAAGGTGAAACAATTGATTGTAATTAATGCACAACTATCTACTTGGTGATTGGCTGAATTTGTACTAATGGAAATACATTGTGTTTGATATTAGCTTGTTATTACTACTACGACATTCGTTATCGACTTGTTGAGAAACAGACTGGTTGTATTCAATTCATGTAAAACGAATTACACATTCTTGACAACCCAAAAACCGTTTATATTCCTTTTTTCGGTACCACCTGATTATCACACCACGTCGTTGTACACGTCTAATGATTTCAATCCTCTGGTCGGCTCGTCGCCTTTGTGTGGCCGCCCCATCATTGTAGGCAACAAGCTCGGTACGCCGTGTACTGTCGGTTGACTACGTAAACACAAATGCGTATACTATCTATCCTACGAACATTAGGTTTTAATAATACAAAAATAAAGTACATGATACAAGAAAAGTCATTAGACTTTTTTGTCAAGCACATCTGTATAATTTTGGCGCCTTATACCGTTTACACCCTGTATAAAGGAGACTGTCATTGTCACGTACGCCTTGTAAATAATTGTATCGCTTATTGCATGAAAGGTGACGGTGTGTCTTTATTATCATACTAGTAGAGGTTGGAACGACAGTGGAAATGAAACGGCAGGCGGAACTCAAGCCCTGGGTGGACGGCCCACAGGTATGTTGGTCCTGCTTAGACACAGGAAGTAGCAAGGCGGACGTTGGGACAGCTGAGCGCTGGGATACAATAGAGTCGCGACCGGCTGATGTTGTAGCCGGACGGGAAGGATTATACTTCGGAAACTACGAAAATCTTGGACGCAGCTGAGAGTAACGAGGAAGCGTCGACTCGGAAACCACGCAGGCTGGGATATTTCCAAGGATTTTTTCTCAGAAGTGTACCATAGCATGACTATAGGTTTTTCCTCTCAAACTTTCCGCGCTGGACGACAAAAGACTAAAATATGGTTGCTCGGCGTTTGGAAGAATCTGTAGGGGGTAGTCAGACAGGACCAAATCTTCATTCTGGCGTTTATTATTCACTGTTGAGCACATTCATTTTACGCCCGCCTTGGAAAGTGACACCTGAATGGGGAAAGAATAGTCGAGACAGCATTAACATATAATGAGAAAACTAATGGACCCAATACTGACACTTTGAAACTACGTCCCTCCGTTGTGACCTTTATGTTTTGATCATTACATACTGTTCAAAAAATGGTTCAAATGGCTCTGAGCACTATGAGACTTAACATCTGAGGTCATCAGTCCCCTAGAACTTAGAATTACTTAAACCTAACTAACCTAAGGACATCACACACATCCAAGCCCGAGGCAGGATTCGAACCTGCGACCGTAGCAGTCGCGCGGTTCCAGACTGACGCGCCTAGAACCGCTCGGCCACACCGGCCGGCTACATACTGTTGGCAGGATATAAGATTCTGGGGAGCCAGCGTCGAGCACACGAATTAAAATGTTTGGCTTGTGAGTTTAGCAGTTAGAGTGTCAAAGACGACGGTTTACGGGCTATAGTCTTCGATGGGCAGGAGAGAGGTGGCTGAGAACAGGAAGACTGCGCAGCAGGGCGTGCCACGGCCTTGGCCGACTGCTCTTGGCCGAATGGGGGCGCCACGCCACACATCGTGCGCCAATGACGCAGCACCTGCCAGCCATCCTCCACGCCTCGCTTCGGCTACGAGGCGTTGCGTCTTCCGTGCAACACTCAAAAGGGAAACTACGCATAGCACCACCCTCAGATTTAGTAGTAAGCTCGTAAGAAACTGAACACAGATCAAGCATGAAAACAGGAAGAAGGTGCACTGAACTGTGAAAAGAAAGAAGCAAAATAGAAACAGTGAACGGTTCAAGAACAAGAAGTCCGATAAAGAGTCGAAGGAGGCATTAACAACGTCGTGGATTAGTGGTCATGGTGTTGAACTGCCATGCGGGCGAGCCGTTTTCAAAATTCAGTTATGCCATTATTATTTTTCCCATCATTATGAACTGTCCGTCCGGCTATTGAAATGTTTGTTTTCTTTCTGTAGTCTTGGCCGTTTTCATACTCGAGTTGTGGCGATTTGTGAATGAGTTGTTCATTTGAACGACTCTAAATAAAGAATCGAATCGTGATACGGACGAATCGTCGTTCAGAAGAATCGCAAGAACGATTGCATGTTTCCGAGTCGTGACGATTCCAAGTTCCAACGATTCTTAGTTCGCTTTGCTTCGAAGGCAGCTTCCGAATCATGCCGAATGATTACGACCGCCAGATGGCAGTCAAGTGGAGGCTCGGAACGAACAAACGAAGTTCGTGGGCCGTAATATTACTCGTGAAAACGAAGCTGACACTTGGCGGTGGCTGACGGGAACGAGCGTGAAGGCATTTCCCATTTACTATCGCTACCATCAGCCACCGCGCCGACGTCAGCTTTCATCAATTAAGGCATTACACGTATAAATCGAGAATCATACTTGTAACGCCATATGCATGTTTACTCAAAAATAAACTATTTTTGGCATATCTTATCATGACACAGTTCGATTCTAACCCTATTGACAATTTCAGACATGTCCTGCCATCTGTGAGTAGGATGTAGAACTTTTTGCATTCCGTAAGAATCGTGCCATCGCAGTCTAGAATGAATCGTAGGAATCGAATCAGGAAAAATAATTTCATACAATACATACGAGTCATGTGGTAAGAATGCGTTGCCGTCGCAAGTAAACTTGATCAATGGTGGGAGCAGGCGAGATACCATACCGCATATAGTCTACATTATTCACGAATATTTGAATGAAAAGTAATTAGCAGTTGTTCATCCAACGTTTTTTTTTTTTTTTTAATGGACTTGTAGTCCGAGGTGATGGGTTGCAATACAGCATCACCGGTCTGTTGCGGTCTAACTGTGTTGGTGGGCCAGTAAATTTCCACTGTGCAGTGACTTTGTCACTGCAATTCACTTTGGAGGTGTGGCGGTGGGACTTGTAGTCCCGTACCACCCTCTTACGGTGATAGTACTGCATGAGTCAGGCAGGGGCGGCGAATGATTAATTCCGACAGTAGTATAAACTGCCTGCGAGAATTGGACGTTCGGTGCTACGGACGCATCTCTCTGGAGTAAGTAACCAAAGACGTATATTTGAGGACACGGTGTGAAGCGATTATAGAGATCGGACGTGTTTTATGTTAGAGAGATTTAGCTATTGTTGTGCGACGCTATTAAGCTCCATTTTGAATGTCTATTTAGTCGTTGGCACAATAAACAAATTCAAGAAAATAATACGCATTCAAGGTGCGTACATATCAATTTATAAAAGATTTGACAAACATTCTTCAGATATCACGTGACGTAGATCGATCGGAGGTGCAATGTGGAATGATAGTGCGAGCCTGCATCTTTTCCTGGAAATGTAAACAACAAATAAACGGGTGTGAGCTATGTTACAAGAAAGGAATTCAAGAGTCAAGACTTCCAAAACGAAATGCAACTTCAAAAATGTTAAAAACATATGTTTTGACACAGCACAGAAAACTGGTGATTGTGAAACGCGTTCATTTGTTTCAGACATGAAACTGGAGTTAGTCGCTCAAGTGTTCGGCGAATTTTGAAGACAGAAAAGTGGAAGTGCTTCATCCCACGATTGCTACACGCAATGAACGAGGACGACCCAGATCGTAGAATGGAGTACTGCGAGTGGTTTACTAACATGGTGCGCAACGATGAAGAGTTTGCAGAGATGATTGTGTGGTCTAACGAGGCACAGTTCAAACTCAGTGGTACAGTAAATCGCCACAATTGCATCTACTGGGCCGCCGAAAATCCGAACGTCCATGTGGACAAAGCCGTGAATTTGCCAGGAGTAAATGTGTGGTGTGGGTTGTCTTGCCGGGGCTTGATTGGGCCATTCTTCTTTGACTGTACAGTTACCGGTGAGGTGCACCTTCAGAAGCTTCAGACATCCATTTTACCTGCCATCCGAGACTTGTATGTAGACGGAAGAGTTTACTTTCAACAAGATGATGCCCCAGCCCACTACCAAAATCGTGTTAGGGCGTATCTCGACGAAAATCTACCAGGAATATGGAGAGGCCGTAGAGGTGCTGTGAAGTATCCACCAAGTTCCCCAGACCTAACTCCTCTGGACTTTTACCTGTGGGCAACACTAAAGGATGTCGTTTATCGACAAAAGCCACGCACATTGGATGAAGTCGCTCAAGTGTTCGGCGAATTTTGAAGACAGCAAAGTGGAAGTGCTTCATCCCACACACATCCACGCACATTGGATGAACTTCGAGAATCTATCGTACATTCATGTGCAAATATCCAACTGAACACGTTGCTGTCAATAGTTCGTGCTGCAGTTCGGCGGCATCGTTTGTGTGTGGATGTTAATGGTGACCATTTTGAACACCTAGAGTGATATCTTTAAGTTGGACTTCAAGCTACACTTTCACTAAATATGAGACAACTCCGTCAATTAGTTTGCAAGTTATGGACTTTTAAACAGTGGGTACATTTTTTTTGGACTCTGTATTCTACAGTGGCGGTATCAACAAATTGGTCTCTCGTGGGGAGAAATGTTCTCGTTACCGGTTGACTATAATGAGAAATAAATATGCAGTTCTGGAGAATAAAGATGCAGAATGTTAATAACGTTGTTTTATTTAAAAAGCTTTTAGAGTTTCCGCATAAAAAGTTCGGAGGCACTAATTTACAGCAAGCCCTAGTACAGGGTGGGGCAAACAGAAGTGACGTGGACGAGTGGATATGATCGTCTGTGAATTTGTGCCAGCATTTACCGTGGAGGAAAAGACCTATCGTTATGTGAAACAGGATGGAGCAACTGCCCCTACAGCCGGCCGAATCTCGGAGCGCGTTTACACAATCTTCACCCCTGTCAGAGTTGTTATCAGAGGTCAGTCCGGTCGCGGTCGTAGCTGGCCACCCAGCTCACCTGCTCTCTCGGTGTGCTATTACTTCAAATAGCTCTGAGCACTATGGGACTTAACATCTGAGGTCATCAGTCCCTTAGAACTCAGAACTACTTAAACCTAAGTAGCCTAAGGACATCACACACATCCATGCCCGAGGCAGGATTCGAACCTGCGACCGTAGCGGTCGCGCGGTTCCAGACTGAAGCGCCTAGAACCGCTCGGTCACGGCGGCCGGCTGTGCGATTACTTTGTGTGGTGAGCCCCCAAGTCTAATGTGTATCGCAACAACCCTCGTAGTCTTTAAGAACTGCAGCAGAACATTTCGAATGAGACTGCAACAATTCCAGCAGTCCAGCTCCGATTCGCCTTTAGCAACTTGCTGACCACGGCCCAAAAGTAAATGGAAATGAGCGTTTGGCGTAATTGGCCGGGAGACCCCTTACGGGGCAGGTCCGGCCGCCTTGGTGCAGGTCTTATTACATTCGACGCCACATTGGCCGACCTGCGCGCCGGATGACGATGAAATGATGATGAAGACAACACAACATCCAGTCCCTGAGCGGAGAAAATCCCCGACCAAGCCGGGAATCTAACCCGGGTGCCTTAGGATGGCAGTCCGTCACGCTGATCATTCAGCTATCGGAGTGGGCAGAGCCCAAAAGTGACAAGAGATAAATGGTGGTCACTTTCAACAACTGCTGTAGTCAGGTTAGCACCATATTTCCTTTCCTCTGCTGTGTTTCTTTGTAACCTCGAACTCTATTTGCCCCATTCCACTGACGATGCCTAGCACGAATAGGCGAAACGTATCTGGTGAAAACAAAAATGATCTTTCAGTTGCAAGAGTTTTTCATATGCAAGTGATGAATATGATAGACGTAGAAACGGCGGAATAAAGGTTGGATATAGTAATAATACCAAAGAGTACAGTTATGTTTTTGTTACCAAATTTAGAAGAACGCAAATTACTATCTTCAATTCCCCAGTGTGACAGAGGGATGACGAAAGCGTGTAGAAAGAAAGAGAGGTATACAATAAAGAGCTTAATTTGTAAGAACTTGTATGCAGAAGATACCTTTAAGGTAACGGTAATATTTAAGCTTTGTTCGAAACACGCTTCGATAAGTGTAATCTGTCCACTTCATCTTTTCCTACTGGTCAGTTTTGTTCTGGGTAACTACGTCTCTTTCTTTGGTTTTGTTGTCAGTTTTTGGTATAGGGAATTAGAACCTATACTATTTACCCGAATGTAGCAATTGTTTACACTCCTCGCAAGTTAATCACCTGATACTGTTTTGGGAATTGTTTAAAGGGCGCAATATGAATAAATTTTCTCTTATTGGGTGCCACAGCCACAAATTTATTAATACACAAGTTGAGATTAGGAATATATTTTCCTTTTACTGCAATAATGCCTGAAATCGATGATGTTACAATAGAACGAAACTGAAGGTCCTTTTTGCAGTCAGAGGAAAATTTATAATTAATGTCAACTTATGGCCTGTTTTCCTGCGTTCCATCAACAATGGAAAGTTTAAATATTAGTAGACAATTCTATTTTCCGTTTTCGCTTTATTACGATCACAGTCATTTATTTTACAGGATCAGATAACTTGGCCTATGTGCCATTTTCTAGTGTTGTCATTTAAATACACAGCGCCTGTCTCCTGAGGGTCGTCAAGTGCATGTTCTTTCGCGTTTCTGAAAATACTTGCAATTTTATGTCTCCAGTGTGTAGCTGGAGTCATTCCAAACATACTGCTCATTACGTCTTTCATGTGGCGCACAGTGTCGACGAAAAGCGTCGGTTTGTTTCCCATCACAAATAGAAGTTTTTGAAGTGGAATTTTAAATTCCCGTTCGATAGAGTGGTCCCAAGTGAGTCTAATGCGATATTCGTTTTATCGATATGTATTAACGGGGATAGTAAAACAAGAAGAATAACTAGTACTCTAGCAGCGACTGAGCAGCGCTGCCGCATGGCGGTAGCAATAGGCGTGTGGGTAGGGTGACGCTATCGCTGCTGGAGGACTGGTTATTCTTCGTGTTTTACAGACTTCTGTGGCGAGCGAGTGAATTGTTGTAACACACGACGGGAGTTAGCTGGACTTGTTACTGTTACAGGTCGTCCAGATCATTGTTTGTGTACATCTTTAACACAGCCTTCGGCTTCAAATTTGTCTCGAATGCCACGAATCGTTAAACGTGTCGGTGGCTCTGTTTGATACTCATTTCGCCATTGCCGTTGAACCTCATTAATGCTTTCGTACTTAAAATACCACTTCAAAACTGACTTCGTTTCATCGAATGTAAGCCTTGCGCCAGCCAGTAACTAGGTGCAACTAAGAACAAAACACTGACTATCTGGCGACTGTCATCAGACAAAACAAAACAACGTAATACAACGCTTGTGTGGCGATTGCCGGAACTAAAAACTATTACACTAGCAAAAATGAGAAAACTCCGTCAATTAGTTTGCCAGTTATGGACTTTTAAATAGTGGATACATTTTTTGAACCCCTCTGTATTTTACCTCGTTGTCGGAGCCACAACCTGGTCTCTGCTTGCACCGCTTCGTCAATATCGAAGTGAAGTCCTCGAAGGTGTTCTTTAAGGTCTGGAAACAGATGAAAACCGGATAGGACAAGTCGGGACTGTATGGAGGATGGTTGATGACACCTGAACCGAAGGTGTCGGACTGTTGCAGATGTCACAGCGCTCGTGTGTGATCCGGCATTGTCATGCTGAATCAGAGGCCGCCTCATGTATGGAGGAACTCTTCGAATTCGAAACTCCATTAAGGCACGCTGTTCCCCAAGCTCCGACGTACAGTAGTTACATTACACACCGTGTTACACGTGAAGATTCGGAACCCTCTAGCGGCAGACAGCTGCAAATATCTAGGCATGAAGAATGTAGATGTAGAACGTTAATAACGTTTGCTTTATTCTAAAAGCTTTAAGAGTTTTCACATGAAAAATTCGGAGGCATTGCTTTTCAGCACGCCCTCGTGTAAAAGAAATTGTTTATAGGTTGACTTGCAGAGAAGACAACAGCAACCAGCGAGTTTTTACAATGTTGTTTTGTAGGGCGGGCAACCACAGCCTAACTTCGACATTTTTCCAAAGAAAATTCCGCACTGGCTGTATCAATGATTTTTATTAAATCTGCGACCGGTTTCGCACCACTTATCGGTGCATCCTCAGGCAATATACGCTATTTGTAACATGGTAACGTTGAACATTGCCCTGTAGCCACTCCCCACCATTCACATCCAATATACCGTCATCTAGTGGAAGGGGTAGTTAAAATTTAAAAATATTTTTTAAAAGTCAGGCCGTGTACGCTGCCGCGCGGCTCCTCTCAGCTTGCACTGACATTGCCGCTCCCATCATTTAAAAATTTTTAAAAAAAGATTTTTAAATTTTAACTACCGCTTTCACCAGATGACGGTATATTGGATGTGAATGGTGGGGAGTGGCTACAGGGCAATGTTCAACGTTAGCAAGTTTTTACAGTGCTATTTATTTGTTTAAATACCGCCGTTACCGGTTACGAAACAAAAGTTTCGTCTCCAGACGGCTACTTCATGTTAAGATACATCTTACATTAGCTTTCAATTTTTGTTTTCCCAAATGATGAAAAAATGGTTCAAATGGCTCTGAGCACTATGGGACTTAACTTCTGAGGTCATCAGTCCGCTAGAACTTAGAACTACTTAAACCTAACTATCCTAAGGACATCAGACACACCCATGCCCGAGGCAGGATTCGAACCTGCGACCGTAGTGGTCGCGCTGTTCCAGGCTGTAGCTCCTACAACTGCTCGGCCACCCACCCAAATGATGAAGCTAACGTAAAATGTATCTTAACGTGAACTAGCCTTCTGAAGATGAACCTTTTGGTTCGAAACCGGTAACGACGCTATTTAAATAAATAAATACCACTGTAAAAAGTGGCTGGTTGCTGTTGTCTTCTCTGTAAGAGTCAACCTATATTTTGCACGCAGCCACGGGCTGAGAATGTCAGTTTTCGACAAAATAGCAGAAATTGTTTAATTGTGCCTATTTTGGAAGGAGATGTGTAGTGTTTCTTGGCAGCGCATTTATATTATCTACCTATTTACAATTATTTGATTGTGATTGATGGTTCACTTTTATCTTCCACTTTATCCATTTTTCTTTATATTTTAGACCACACATGATGCCTAGTATGAATAGGCGAAATATGTTTGATTAAAAAGAATATAAGCATTCAGTTGCAAAAGACGGAAATTTTCTTATTTCCGTGTTAAAGATAACAGTGTAACGTATTACTATCTTTACGACGTTGCTCATCGAGCCATATACTTTATCTCGCATTTCTAGCTGCTTCTCTCACACAAATAATGATAAAAATTCAGGAATTCAGGATCGCCACCAGCCCAAGCGCTCCCTAACCATAAAAAAACAGAGCTGGAAAGTTATTAGTTTAATTACTTTAATAATTTAATTACAAGTATGCAAATTTCTTTAAGTAGCCGTATAAATAGCACTCCATGTCGTGCATGAAGCAACTTGATTAATTCAGGATTGGAAATCGGAGTAAGTGGGTAAGATCAACACCACAGAATTTATCTTTCACGTAGGTTATTTATTGTATCTAAGTATTTGGTTGCACATCCTAACTACACATAACTGCTGCCTGACTAGAAATATTTAAGTAAGAATTACGTGAGAATTTAACAGAGCGCAATTTAACTACAGCAAGAAGAAACACAGAAAACGTGGGTGGGAGACAATGATACTATTATCTCCTTTGCATTCATACCATAAAAATATCTCAGTGAGATTCGCATTACGATTCTACGCATGCACTATTCTGGACAGAGGTTTAACCAATGCACGACGTGGTGCGATGATTATTCAACATACTAACTGCGTCTGCTGCTTGCAATCGGCCGAACTAGAGCACGTGGTGCATTCCGAATCAAACTGTTGTGCTGCTTTGTAGAAAGCGCACGAAAGAACAGATATTCTTGCAGAAATTATAGCTCATTAAAGAAGCAAACTGTTAAAATAAAGCCTATTGCGGTGCCGTGGTGGACCAGAAGGGTCATTGGTTACCAAACACGTGGCACAAAATCGACACACAAAGACAAAAGTAGCTTCCACAAAATATAAGATTAAAAATCATACTCGCTTCGACACAGTATTACACTCACGTACGGTTGAAGTGATCCTAACCAGCTTTTCCTAATCAGATTTTCTGTTCGAAATTCTACTTCGTCGTTGTTCAAAATGAAAAAAGTTAACTTCCACACTTTTAACTCAAACATCCAAAAATCACCGATTTAAAACAATATAATTATGGCACACTCGGAAAAATAACTCGCTTCACACGCTTCAGTTAAGCTGAGGTTCTTATGTATATCAACAGTTAAACATAACGAAGTCCTAACTCAACCTGCTTCCTATCACCTGAAACCTCCCTTAAGAGCAACAGTCCGCACTCACCAAGCGTTCACCGAAGAGCGCCGCTTTCTCTTTCGAGATTACCTAGCTCCCCGTGCAGCGGAAGCTACCAGAGGGGTAGCTCTCAGTCACCAACCTCACACACAAAAACAGCCTTCGACTAAGATGGGTAAACCTCGCTGTTCAGGTACTGAAAACCTAAGTGGGTCATCCTGTGCTCTCCTTCGAACGAGAAGCAACATCGTCTGCTCGCAGCAGACGATGACCAACTCAGCGTTTCCCACAAAACAAAACCGAAACCCCACATTAAAACACACACATAATATTCAACAGGCCTTATTTGAGTGCTCAGTCTTTCTGGAAGATTTCATGAATTGAGATAAAATGAGGTAGTAAAGTGAATAAGTAGTACCGAATTCGACAAGCGTCTTATGAAACGACTTCATTGAGACGTTTCAACAGTACTTTTTACCTTAACATTGCTACACTTCTACAGTGTGGCTTACTGACGCGATGTGGGGAGTGACCATGAAATAATCGTAGGTCTTCTGCTAGTTACGGAGTTCATGTACGTACTGGTGGTAAAGGCAGTTTTCGGTAAACTGCGAAATTTGGACGTTGAACAATTAAAGGTTGTGGACATTGTGTGTGTCGTTATTCTGTGCAGTCCCACGGCGGTAACAGAACACGAAACCGTCACGCAGGTTGTTTGACGATCTTCAGAGCTGTTACCATTTTTTTTTATATTGTGCCGTTTGCGCAATTCCCATAACGAGCTCCGGTAGCTGGGCTCCAGTGCCACCGCGGTCACTCCCAAGGAAATGTATGCAGCCGCCTTCGGCCGTCATTGGGCGAGCCGGTGCGATTTCTCCGTATTAAATTAGGCCCGGTCGTCCTTAGGCGTTGGCGCTTCCGCTGTTGACTCCGCGGCGGACCGAAGGATGTACACTGCTGGCCATTAAAACTGCTACAGCAAGAAGATGACGTGCTACAAACGCGAAATTTAACAGACAGGAAGAAGATGCTGTGATATGTAAATGATTAGTTTTTCAGAGCATTCACACAAGGTTGGGACCGGTGGCGGCACCTACAACGTATTGACGTGAGGAAAGTTTTCAACCTATTTCTCATACACAAACAGCAGTTGACCGGCGTTGCCTGGTGAAACGTTGTTGTGATGCCTCGTTTAAGGAGGAGAAATACGTACCATCACGTTTCCGACTTTGATAAAGGTCGGATTGTAGCCTATCGCGATTGCGGTTTATCGTATCGCGACATTACTGCTCGCGTTGGTCGAGATCCAATGAATGATAGCAGAATATGGAATCGGTGCGTTCAGGAGGGTGATACGGAACGCCGTGCTGGATCCCAACGGCCTCGTATCACTAGCAGTCGAGATGACAGTCATCTTATCCGTATGGCTGTAACGAATCGTGCAGCCGCGTCTCGATCCCTGAGTCAACAGATGGGGACGTTTGCAAGACAACAATCACAGTTCGACGACGTTTGCAGCAGCATGGACTATCAGCTCGGAGACCATGGCTGCGGTTACCCTTGACGCTGCATCACATTGAGGAGCGCCTGCGATGGTGTACTCGACGACGATCCTGGGTGCAAGAATGGCAAAACGTCATTTTTTTCGGATGAATGCAGGTTCTGTTTACAGCATCATGATGGTCGCATCCATGTTTGGTGACATCGCGGTGAACGCACATTGGAAGTGTGTATTCGTCATCACCATACTGGCGTAGCATCCGGCGAGGTGGTATGGGGTGCCATTGGTTACACGTCTCGGTGACCTCTTGTTCGCATTAACGGCACTTTGAACAGTGGACGCTACATTTCAGATGTGTTACGACCTGTGGCTCTACCCTTCGTTCGATCCCTGCGAAACCCTACATTTCAGAAGGATAATGCACGACCGCATGTTGCAGGTCCTGTACGGGCCTTTCTGGATGCTGAAAATGTTCGACTGCTGCCCTGGCCAGCACATTCTCCAGATCTCTCACCAACTGAACACGTCTGGTCAATGGTGGCCGAGCAAGTGGCTCGTCACAATACGCCAGTCACTACTCTTGATGAACAGTGGTATCGTGTTGAAGTTGCATGGGTAGCTTGTACCCGCCATCCAAGCTCTGTTTGACTCAATGCCCAGGCGTATCAAGGTCGTTATTACGGCCAGAGGTGGTTGTTCTGGGTACTGATTTCTCAGGATCTATCCACCTAAATTGCGTGAAAATGTAATCACATGTCAGTTCTAGTATAATATATCTGTCCAATGATATCCCCTTTTATCATCTGCATTTCTTCTTGGTGTAGCAATTTTAATGGCCAGTAGTGTATTTAGGCGCGGCACGGACCTAAAAAGAGATCCGGAGGACGCACCCTCTCCAGTTCCCGCGTCGCCGTGGGCTGGGTCGGTCCAGGCCGTCAACGCTGCGAGCTGACTGCTCGCTGGAGGTCGACCAGAGAGGCTGAGGAGAGGAGAGAGCAGATCACGCGACGCGGCAGTGAGTCTGGCTGCCTACGCGCTGACTCAGCGCACGGCGACACACGCGGCAACGTGAGGACTACACGGCTACTACGCTTGTTGCACCTCGCCTTCCGCCACTGTGCGTGCCGGCAGCTGGCGGCCTCGCGCGCTGCTCTGCATTCTTCGCGTCGTCGCTTGAGTCTATTTCGCTCTCGCGTCGCCTTTGTTTGCCCATCGGAAGCGCCGTATTGCTCGCAACGTGCGTAGAGAAGCCACCGGACCCTTCACTGCCGTTTTCGATTGAGCTAATCTAAAACGGTCACACTGTTGCACGCTGCTTCCAGGCAACAAAAACTTAATTCTCCTTGTTTCATTTTTAGGGTGGCCAGAAACAGTCTGAAACGCCTGTAACGGTTTTGCGTGATAGGTTGTGCTCAGAACTAACTGCAGAGAAAAAAATTCGGCACGTTGCGCTGTTTATAATTAGCACTGACGTAAGTCAGCCAGATCATCGAGCGCGCAAATTCAAGCACTGCCACGCTCTAAAATGCGATAATGCACAGACGTCTGTGGGTCCGTGAGACACCAGTCGTCGAAATGCAGTTTACTAGTAAAAGCGTGCCTTTTTCGGAAGTGGTAAATTTAAGCTCGGTGAGCAAAAGCTACGTTTGTTCGGTTAGAGGAAAGCAAATGAGACGTTTAGCGACACTGTCTCTGGCAGGAAGCTTGAATTTGGGGGCGGAAAGACCTAATCGGCTAACTTCAATACTAATTAAATCGGGAACATGGTAAACTGAACTTGAATAAAACCGCAAACTGCTGTTATGTGGGCAGTGTTGGGTTCTGTAACTAGGAACTTTGGCGCCGTCTCCTATATGACACTACTAACCATCTGAAGATGCTGCATTAAAAAATGATTCAGATGGCTCTGAGCACTCTGCGACTTAACTTCTGAGGTCATCATTCCCCTAGAACTTAGAACTACTTAAACCTAACTGACCTAAGAGTGACTCTTCTTAGAGTCTGTGCTTTGAGCCTTTCCTGTGAGACCAGTAATACATTCCGACGCACCACTGCAGGTTTACTGTATCCTTTTGACCTTCACATTGACGATGAAACACAGAAATTGCATCGGAATTTTATACAAAAGGCACAATGCCGACTTAAGTACAAGAAGAGTGACTCTTGTTAGAGTCTGTGTTTGAGACCTTCCTGTGAGACCAGTATTAGATTCCTAAGCACCGCTGCAGGTTTAATGTATCCCTTGCACCTTCACATGCCCGAGGCAGGATTCGAACCTGCGACCGCAGCTGTCGCGAGGTTCCAGACTGTAGCGCCTAGAACCGCTCGGCCACTTCGGCCGGCTGCTGCTTTAACAGAGAGGAATTGGTTCTCAATAAATCACATTTTAACAGTTATTTCTGATTTTATTCAAGTTCAATTTACCGTGCATTTCGACGGTTGTGGCTGACCCTATTATAAATCGGTATATGTACATCGCAAATGGATCAGCCTATCCAATTTTTTTCTTGACTCTTTAACTCTTGGTTTCGAGGCGCGAGGACGTCTTCCGTTTCCATTTAGATTTGTTAAGATGCCTAAAGGTGACATCCCCACCACCTGGCTGTCATAACTACAGACTGGTAGCCTGTAACATGAAAAATAAATCTTTTACTCCCCACAACCAAGCAAATAAAAGCTGGACTGACACTAAGATGACGTCCAGGACTGTGAAGAGGACTAGGAGTATTCGGAGCAATAAGTTTCTGAAGACAGCCACAAGGAATGTAAGGAACCTATACAACAAAGAACAATAACAGAATCAAGAACTACCGATGGCTAAAATTTATGTAGGAGCGATAACTGAAATAATATGGAACAAACAGGATCCATTGAACGGAAAGACTGTGTTTTGATGCACAGCGGACTGGATCTGTGTCAAATAGCAACTGCTGGTGTTGGTATAATGGCTGAAAGGGATTCAGAAACAGCATACGTTCATACTCTTTGATTAAAGAAATAATTAACTTAAAACAGTTTATTAACATCATAGCCTTATAAGGTCCCAAGGAAAGCGGAAACGAAGACATGTGATTTTTATCATTCCCTGCAGTCTGTGGAAATTATACTACCTAGTCATAAGCATACCGTAATCGCTGGGGATTTTAACGCAGTGGTGGGAAATAAGCCTTCAGAAGCGATAATTCAAACTAATGTAAATGATTACAAGAATTGGAATAGTAGGTGAGAGACTTCGCAACTTTTAATAATCTGAGAATAACAAATAGGTTTTTACCACCTTAAAAAGTCGATAAATTTAGCTGATGCGCGGGAGAAACCATTACTATATCCTCAAAAATTACAAAACCACATCTCTTCTACAAGATACTTGGTCACAAAGGGGATATGGCATACATTAGAACCACTTGCTGGTGGTATCTAAAATAAAAATGACACAGTATAGTGTAGACTTTAAAACTTACGCTCTGGGAGAGCGAGTCTTCAAAATACATATTCTGTGAAATTGCAGCTTGAGACATTTATATCAAAGGAGAATGAATGAAATCTTAAAAGATTCAAAAGCCAACTTAAATATAAATAATGACTGGAGAGAAATTACTGCTGTAATAATCAACTGAAAAGGCTACAGGAAAGAGGAACGAATATGTGAACAATATGAAGGCTCCCCGTCTGAAACGAAGGGTTAGCATAGATGATTAGAAGAAAAAAAATGTTTAAGATTTTTCGTACAGGAAGGGTGTAAGATCTAACTCAATATAAAAGCGAATAAACATTAGTTAAGAGAGAAACGACAAGAGTGAAAAGGCAGAGTTGGGAGGCATTCCTTGGAAATTTAGAATACGATATCTTTGGAAAATAAATAAGAGCTTATAAAATAATAAAAGCTCCCAATAAAGAGTAGTAAGATACCCTATATGGCATAATTTCTCCGATGAAACACGGCTGCATTACTTGCAAGAACTATGGGCAGGGAAAGACGAAAATAGTGTAACAGCTCCATAAGACGTGCATGTAATCGTATAGCCAGTCTCCCTGCAAGAACTGAAAGAAGCAATAGCAGGAGAAATAAAATGTTTGTAGGTTGAAAAAAAATCTAATCTTATTAAATATAACTATGATAATTTTAAGATCAGGGTTCTACATTTTATAGATCTATGCTGGAAGAACGGCCATGTTCCTGAAGATAGGCATAGCTCTTAGTCCTACCTACATTTAAAAAAAGCGATTGGAACGACTGTAATAACTACAGAAGTATAAGCCAGCTGAACTATGGGTATAACACATATATGCCAAGACACTACCCAAAAAATTAAATACTCATATGCATTGGACATTGTTACATGTTGATATATACCACGCTCTTGTATAGAGCGTGAAGCGCCTCTGATAAAAACATCGTTATGCTATTTGTGCGATGTAGGTAACTGTGCTGTTTCTTCGTACTTCTTTTTATTGGCACAACAATGTGTCAACAAGCGTATTGTGATGCTACCCGTAACTCACTAACACATTATGCTACTTTAAATTATTCAACTGTGGGTTCTTGGTGAAACATGTTTTATTGTGTTACATAAACGAAGCTCATTTTTAGCCTTGTTTCTCAAACTCTGTTATTAGTAAACTACCTAGGTTTCAGGTTATAAGCCCATTTCCTAGTACACAGCTGATCTCAAAGATGAGAACCAAGCAAAAGAAAACACACTAGCTTTTCTTGACAAACGATTGTAGTTATGACTGTTGATACATTTTGACACAGTTACGTACTGATTTACAAACTTCGTTAGGACAGCATTTACAATAACTATGACTAAAACATACACTGGAGTAGAGCTATGCATAGGTATGCCAATTTTTTTTTATCGTTGCCTGCTCGTGTTTGAAGGCACCGGATTCTCTAACGTAGAAGTTGTAACATTGTCTGAAAGAGGTGATCAGTTGAACTGAGTTTTCTCATTCAGTGATAAATGCGGGGTACTCCCATCTGTTTCTTAATTTCTAATATTTCTATTTGAGTGATCTTTCCATCCCTTCACTCTATGTGCCGGACCTGTGCATCTATTACGTATTTATGGTTTTCATTTAAGCAGTATTCATCTAAGGATGAATCTGGCTTTTTTAATCTCCAGTTTGACTGATGTTCTCTGAGCCTAGTAGACTGACCTCCCACTCTGCTCAATTATAGCACGACCGACACTCTTAGCAAAAGATCATCTGAGCGTCTCCTTTAACACTGGTTCAAAAGTACGGATCGTATGTAATTGCAAGTAGGTTGCATTAGAAGCCCACATATTTCAGAGTAACGTGTTCTCATTTGTTTACTGCATTCTGTAGGTCATTCGTAATAGCAAAGAACTTGCAGTGTAAGAGATTTCTTTCACAGTAGCGAAGATGAACACGTGCTCATAGCTCTGTAGGTATGAACTTTAGAGCCCATGTTTAAGGAATATTATTGTTTTATTTAGGTCCATGCTACCACCTTTAATATGGAGTTCTTTTTTCAAAACACTGTGTTTTCGGATTCCATTACGTTTTGTCATTTTCTGTAGTCAGTGTTGTGTATCAGTATTAAAGCTGACGTAACAGGCGACACTTCTGCTGGAGAATAGTGGCACAGCACTTCGTACTTGCCTTACTTACAACGGAAACTTAACACGGCACCCTCCTCAGATTTAGTGATAAAATGGCGCAGTGAATAGTCCGTCAAAAACTTAACACAGATGAATCATAAAAATAGGAAGAAGGAGCACTGAACTGAGAAAAAAGAAGCAAAATAGAAACAGTGAACGGTCCAAAGTGAAGATCTGCAACACTGAGCGCTTTTCAAGAATGATGGCATCGTGTTTGTGTAGTCATGGTGTAGGACTGCAAACCGCGAGATCCGTGTTCACACCTCCCTCGAGCCCCATTTTTCCTGTTTTTCACAAAATTATGAACTTTCCGTCAGGTCACTGACGTGTCTGTACTCTTTCCGTAGTCTTGGCAATTGTCATATTATACATTGGTTAAAGAATATGAGTCGTGTGGTAAGAATATAGTACCGTCGCAAGAAAACTTGATGAATAGTAAGAGTAGGCGAGATGCCGCATAGACCTCTCACAGAAATGAAAACAACAAACAAAAGGGGGTGAACTGTGTTACAACAAAGGAATTCAGGAGTCAGAACTCACAAAAAGGAATGCAAGAGTCATAACATGTGATGCTTATCTTGTAGGTCCCTTCCTTACACCTCACTGTTGCAAACGGACGTTACAAAACGACACGGGCACAAATTTGAATACAGTGAACAGACCCGTCAATGACCGGACAGGCAGTTCATAATTTTGTGGGAAAGAATTGAGCACACGGGAGATTTGCACCTTTTTTTTATATAGGTGCAAAACACAACATACAGAAACTAAAGGTGCCATTCAATACAGCCAAACGTAAAAACGACTCCCAGCGCCGTCTAGATTTAAGGAGTTCGCTAACAAAAGAAAAGCGGGACCCTGCAACGGCCCAGTTGGCGTGTATCCAGGTAGGCTTCCCGCTAACTTGAAAACTATATGTAGTTATCTGAGTGCATCAGGGATCTCCCCGTCCGCGATCTAACATTGTGATCACATAACCATCACTACATTGCTCTTCAGATTCGCTCGATGTTGCACATCTTGAGCTTGCACCGTTCACTGTTTTGATTTTGCTTATTCTTTCACAGTTCACACATTCTTCCTGTTTCCACGTTTGATTTGTGTACAGTTTTTGATTGGCTATCCACTGGGCCATCTTACCACTAAATCTGAGGGGGATGCGATAGGGAGTTTATCTTGTTGAGGTCTGTCTGTGTAAGGTGGTGTCCAAGGTACAGCCGTTTCCCGTAGCGCGCATTCAAACCTCGGGGAAGAAATTCGCGGTGACGCTAACAGATGGCGCGGCAGTCGTGAATCGGCGCTGCAAGCACAGCGGACAGCGCCGCAGGCTAAACGCGACGTCACCTGTTGCATTCGCCTCGCACGTACGGTGTAGTGTGTACAAGCGAGCGACCTTGCACGCCGTTACCGACCACAATTATTAGGGAGCGCCTTTGTTCGGACAGCGGCGTTAAACCGTGTAACGACGCGAACGGCGCACTGTAGCGAAACTGCATACCGTTTGCCAACTCACGGTACCGTTCCTCCTACTCCGTGACTGCGACAGGAGTGGAATTTACTGCGTAAATCCGCAAAGACAAGTTGGACTTCGAATTTTGCATGACGCACGACATCCGGAAAACGAAAACCGAATACCGGAAGTAATTTCTCCCTATCGTATTTACATTTGCTGTTACATCTAGAACCACAAGTTGCAAACCATTGTGAAGTGCATGGCTGAGAGTACTTCCCACTGTACCCGTTCCAATCACGTATGAAGCGCAGAAAAAAAGACTGTTAAAGTGCGCGTATACTTTGTAATTAATCTAATCTTGTCCTCACGATCCCCACGTGAGTGATATGCAGTGAGCTGCTGTATACTCCTAAATTCATCATTTAAAGCTGGTTCTTGAAACTTTGTAAGTAGGCTTTCTCGGATAACTAACGTCTGTCGTGGTCTGCCAGTTCAGTTTCTTCAGCATCCCTGTGACGCTCTTCTTCAGGTCAAACAAACCTGTGACCATTCGCGCTGCCCTTCTCTGTATACTTTCAACATCCCCTTTTCGTTCTATTCGGTACGGGCACCACACACATGAGCAGCATCCTGGAATGGGTTCCAACAGTGATTTTTAAGCTATCTCTTGCAGACTGGCTGCATTTCGCTAGTATTCTACCAATAAACCGAAGTCTGCCACCCGCTTTACACAAAACCGAGCCTGTGTTCCAGTTCATGTCCGTACAAAGAGTTATATCCAGGTATTTGTGAGATGACCGATTCCAGTTGTGATTCGTTGACTGTCGTCATAGGTTACCATGTCTTTTCGTTTAGAGAAATGGACAGTTCTACATTTCTGAACATTTAAAGCACATTGCCTATGTTGGCACCGCTTTGAAATCTTATCAAGAACCGACTGAGTAATTGTGTAGCCTTTTTTTTTCAGACAGTACGTGTTATTCCTGAATTTAATTTGCTAGCCATGTCAAATATAGGGTTTACGGGCATCTGATGTTTCACGTGAATTGTGTGTGGAAATCAACTGTTCGATTTCGTCGGCACAAAAAAGATGATAATGTTTTGTTTGTGGGGCGCTCAACTGCGCGGTCTTCAGCACCCGTACGAAGTCCCAATTTTTACGAAGTCAAATTTTTACACAGCCACTGTCACGAATGATGATGATAATGATGATGAAATGATGAGGACAACACAAACACCCATTCCCCGGTCAGAGAGAATCCCCAACCCGGCTGTAAATCGAACCCGGGACCCTGTAATCCAGAGGCAGCAATGACCACGAGCTGCGGACGTCGGCACGAAGAAGGGAGATTATCAGTGCTTTTGTACTATTTATTATAAGACAAGAGTACGATTTCCTTATGGATGTCAGTAAAATCGCAAGGTAGAGTTGCTTGACTAAGAACAGATATTTCAATATTTTAACCAATTAATCCGTTCCAAATGGTTTTATTAATGTTCCTTGACATGGTTAAATTGGAGATAAGCGATCTGTAATTCTTTACATTTATTGAATTGAGAAAAAAATCCACTATTGGTCAAAAATGGTTGAAATGGCTCTAAGCACTATGGGACTTTAACATCTGAGGTCATCAGTCCCCTAGGCTTCGAATGACTTAAACCTAACTAACCTAAGGACATCACACACATCCATGCCCGAGGCAGGATTAGAACCTGCGACCGTAGCAGTAGCGCGGTTCCACACTGAAGCGCCTAGAACCGCTCGGCTACACTATTGGTCAAGATCACAGTTTTTAGTTTTATTGATGACTAGTTTTGGCTAAAGTTGTTAGCCATATCTAGGATAATAATTTCTTTCTGTGTACAGTCAACAACTGGTACGACACGTCGCCATAAATTTTATTCGAGCTGCACAGCACAACCTTATTTCACAGCTCGAAAAAACAATGTAAAATCAACGAGTTTAAGTAATCGTCGCATCCACTGAGCAAAAACATTACATCACATAATCTCTACATGTGTAGAGCGAGATAACAATTAAGGCGCTAAATTACTGTATTGTTTTCTGTTGCGACATCTCTTGAGTACTTCTTCTTCTTTCTTCTTCTTTATCGTCGCTTTGTCCCACGTCACGTAGGATCGGCGTTGCTCTTCTGGATCCTTCTCCTCCATAGTACTCTATTCATTGCCTCTTCCTTCTTCCATCCTTTCTCCCTTAGGTCTCCGGATATCTTACCCTTCCACCTTGTCTTCGGTCTTCCTCTCCTTCTCGCTCCTTCAATCTTTATATCTTCAACTCTGTTTCCGATATACTCTTCCCCTTTTCTCTGTAAGTGTCCGTATCACCTTAGTCTGCTCGCTTCTATTTTTTTCCCCAGCTCCTCTAACAAATTCATTTCTAATCCTGTCCTTCCTTGTTACCCCACACATCCACCTCAGCATCCTCATTTCCGCCACTTCCATCTTCCTTTCCTGGGCTTCTGTGATTGGCCATGTCTCTGCCCCGTATATCATAGCTGGCCTTACCACCGACTTGTACCTTTCCCTTTCAACTGAGTGCTCACTTTCTTGTCACACAACACTCCACTCATTTTCCTCCAGTTGTTCCAACCGCAATTTATTCGGTGTTGTATCTCGTTTTCCAGTCCTCCGTCCCTCTGTATGTACGACCCCAGGTATTTAAATTTGATGACCGATTTCAGCTCATCATCCTGGATCTTGCAAGACCTCATCTACACATCCTTCAGTGCTAAATACTCTGACTTTGTCCTGCTAATTTTCATCCCTCTTTCTTCTAGTGCCTTCCTCCAATCCTCCAGCTTTCCCTCAAGTCTGTCGATGCTCTGCTCACAAAGAACCAAATCATCCGCAACCATCACATTCCACGGCGCTTCCTTCTTCACATCTTTCACCAGCACATCCATAATCAGGTCAAAGAGGCAGGGACTAAGCGTAGACCCTTGATGTAACCCTACTTTCACTGGAAACTCCTTTGTCATGCCCACACTACTTCTCACCTGTGTCATTGCTCATCTGTACTCATCTGTACATTTCCTTCACTACCCTCACATACTTCTCTGGCACGCACTGCTCTCTCATGCTTCTCCATTTTTCGTCCCTTGGGACTCTGTCATATGCTTTCTCCAAATCAATTAAAGCCATATGTAGATCGGCTTGTAGATCCCCGTGTCTCTCCACTATCCGCCTTAAAGCATGTATTGCATCAGTCGTTCCTCTTCCAGGCATGAACCCAAACTGTTCTTCACACACCACAGTCTCCTTGCGTAATCTTGCTTCTATAACTCTTTCCCAAATCTTCATTATGTGTGCCATCAGTTTAATACCTCTATGATTACTCCAGTCCTGCACATCAGCGTTCCCCTAAAATATTGGGATCAATACACAAGTTCTCCACTCGTCTGGCATCTCCTCCTGTCGCCAAATCTTCTTCATTAAATCCCAAAGGAGCTCAATTCCCTTTTTACCGAGACACTTCCATACCTCAACGGGGATCTGGTCTGGGCCAACTGCCTTCCCATTTTTCATCTTTTCAACTGCCCATTCGACTTCATCTCTACTTATATCCATCGTTAATCCTTCGTTTGCCCCTCCTTCCTCAGTTTTCACTCTTACATTTTCTTCATTCAGCAATTTCTCAAACTAATTCAACCACCTTTGGATTATTTTTCCGTGGTCATACAGAATTATTCCTGTTTCATCTTTCATCTATTTTATTGCTATTAAATCTTGAATTGCCTAGCCGTATCAGTTGTCTCATATCCTGATTTTTCTGTAGTTGTTCGTATGGCTCCCTTACTGATTCAGCTTTAGCTTTAGCCTCGGCTCGTTTTGCCTCCTTCTTTGCACTTTTGTATGCTTGCCCATCCTCAGCAGACATATCCCACTTCCTCTTAACGTCTTTTTTTTTTTCCTTCACAACCTTCTGCACCTCTTCATTCCACCACCATGCTTCCTTATCTTTTGGCACCCCTCTCCCAGATGTTAACCCAAACACTTCCTCCCCGGTCTTCCTAATGACAGCACTATTTATTTTCCACCACTTCTGCACACTCTCTGCCAATTTTACCTTTCCCAGTACTTTCCCACTAAACTCCTCTCTCAAATTTTTATCCTTTAATCTCCACCACTTCCTTTCACATTGATTTATGTGCCTCTGTCTTCTACATACTTTCATCTCACTGCATCATGTCTACTATCTCTATTCCCTTTCCCGTCATCGTTCCGACGTTTAGAGTTCCATCTCTGATCTTGAACACCTTTTGATCCTTCGCAAAACGCCTCCCCCGGAGATCCGAATGGGAGGCTATTGCTCCGGAACATTTATCTTGAGAAGCATCCATCATTCCTCTTGTCTTGGCAATGTTTTTACAGCCGGATGCCCTTCTACATCAACATGTACATCCATACTCCGCAAGCCACCTGACGGTGTGTGGCGGAGGGTACCCTGAGTATCTCTATCGGTTCTCCCTTCTATTCCAGTCTCGTATTGTTCGTGGAAAGAAGTATTGTCGGTATGCCTCTGTGTGGGCTCTAATCTCTCTGATTTTATCCTCGCGGTCTCTTCGCGAGATATACGTAGGAGGGAGCAATATACTGCTTGACTCCTCGGTGAACGTATGTTCTCGAAACTTCAGCAAAAGCCCGTACCGAGCTACTGAACGTCTCTCCTGCAGAGTCTTCCACTGGAGTAAATCTGTCATCTCCGTAACGCTTTCGTGATTACTAAATGATCCTGTAACGAAGCGCGCTGCTCTCCGTTGGATCTTCCTGCCGCCAACCCCCTTCCCTTGTTAGAGGGGCGGAGGCTTGCTAGTTTTGGTCCGCCCTGGGTATTTTATTGCCCCAGTACCCACCATATCTGCTGAGCGTGTTAATTGTGATCTCAATCTGCACATGTGGAGATTGTGTGATATAATGTTTTTACACAGTAGATGCGACAATCTCTTAGTCTTGGTTGATTCTACATTAACGTTTCATCGCGCTGCCTAATAAGATTCGACTAAGCAGCTTGCACTAAATTTATGACCATGTGCCCTACCGGTTGTGGTGGTGGTGTCGAGGAAAAAAAAAATATGCTGTGATCAGAATATAGCTAGCAACTTTAACCGAAAAAAGTAATCAATAAAAATAACAAATTGCGGTCTTGACCAATAGAGGATTTTTTCTGATTATTAATCTACGTAAATTATACACGTTGTGCAAGAAAGTGCAAAGTGATCGTTGGTTATTTCACTACAAAGTTTTGGAGAGTTGAAATGGTTACAAAACTTCAGAGTGTATAAAGACGCATTCATATTTCTGCACAGAGAATTGGCTTTTTTTCCGTGAGCTATTAACTGTATGCTAGAGCCTTTGCCACTGAAACAGAAAGTGAATAGTTGTTGTGTACCAGGCTAAGAGGCACGGAAGTACCACGAGGGGCCACCAGCACTAAGGCACAACCACTCGCCCGGCGCCTCTCAGTTCCGAGCAGCGGCCTCTGATCCACTTTATGGTTCCGCTTCACGTTCATCAGTGCGTCATATTCATCCGCCGATAGTGCTGCCAGCCACCAAACAGAGCGCTGTCAACCAGGGACTATTTTGCTTCCGCCTAGTACTGGCGGAGATGGAAATCCTTGCACCGACAGGCATAAAAGATGATGTGCGTAAAACTGTCCCGTATTAACTCATTGGTATATCCACAAAGTTCCGCTGCTATAAGATAATTATATCCGACGCCAGATCTCTGTGGGTAGCTGCACTTTAATTTTAACCAACCGGTACTAGCCCGCGATTTGCCATCCATTTTAGTCAATTACAGCAGTAAACAAGTTTCTGCTATTGTGGGTGTTTGTGCTGAATTAATACGTAGTACATTCAGTTGTAACATTCCAACAGCATAGCAGTTTACAAATCAGGCAGTTGTGGGAGATATAAAACTGTTGTATTTTTCTAACACAGCTAATACTTCTGCATTTATGTTTCTCTTTCCACACTATATAGATAAAAAGACTATTTTTTCTTTTTGACTCATTGCAGTAAGTATTCGTCAGTTAGTCGATCAGTCCTTCCGATCTTCAACAGTTTTCTGAAACATCACATTCAAAGGTTTCTAATCGTTTTATTTATGAGTTACCCATTATCCATACAATGTGTATTATTTGCAGAAAATTGGAAATACTGGTAGAAGCCGGCCAGGGAAAGTAGCAGTTTATGTTCAGAAGGAACACGCGGGGCAGTACTGCCTCTACGACTTATCCTCAAGGATAGGTTGAAGAAAGGCAAAACTACGTTTATAGCGTTTGTAGATTTAGAGAAAGCTTTTGACAATGGTGACTGGAATATAGTTTATGAAATTCTGAAGGACCCAGGGATAAAATACAGGGAGCGAAATGTTATCTGCAAGTTGAACAGAAACCAGACTGCATTTATAACAGTCGAAGGACATGAAAGGGAAGCACGAAAAGGAGCAGTGAGACAGAGTCGCAGAGTGTCCCTGATATTGTTTAGTGTGAACTTTGAACAAGCAATAAATGAAACCAAAGAAAAATTTAGAAAAGGAATTAAAGTTCAGTGAGAAGAAATGAAAACTTTGAGGTTTGCCGATGACTTTTGAATTCTCTCAGATACGGTAAAGTACTTGGAAAAACAGTTGAAAGAAGCGGATAGAATGTTGAAAACAGACTGTAAGCTGACGTCAACAAAGGTAGTGGAATGTAATCAAATTAAATCATATGATGCTAAAGGAATTCAATTGGGAAGTGAGACTCTGAAAGCGTTAGCCTACGTTTACTATTTGAGTAGCACAGTATCTGACGACAGCAGATGGGGACAAGCTGTAAAATACAGACTTGAATCGCAAGAAATTTAAATGTTAGGATTGGATTTCTGAAAGTATAAATCTGGAGTGAGGCCTTATACGTGAATGAAGCATGGCGATCAACAGTACAGACAAGAAGATTTGGAAATGTAGTTTTACAGAATAATGCCGAAGGTTATATTGTTAGATCGGTTAACTAATGAAGAGGTAGTGAATCGAATCGGGCAGAAAATAAATTTGTGACGCAACTTACCTAAAAGAAGTGATCAGTTTTTAGGAGACGTTCAGAGCTACCAGGGACTAATTAACGTATGTGAGGGACGAAGGAGTAAGAGCGCGGCTCACATAAAAAATATATATGTTAATGAAAAAAAGAAAATAGCGAGCTCGTGGATTTTTATTCTTTACCGTGTAGCTTCTTTGCATGGAGAGAAACTGAAATGTGAGAACAATTATTCCTTGCTTCCGTTGCTACGTCGCAGATAAAACTGGGAACATAAAAATCTGGGTTAATTAGTTCACACACAGAAATAACGAAGAAGAAATTTCCTTACCTTTCCTTTACCTTTGTTTTGCTTTGAGTACGTGAATTATCTGAGTCCCAGACATGCACAAATAAATAAGTTTGCAGGCTTTCCCGCTGTGTTACTCTGATAATTATCCCTCTTGTAATGTCGGCTAATTGCACATGGCGCAGTTAAAAAGAAAAGCGTGTAATTCAGTGAGCCGGTGAACGAGAACTAGTCTTCGTCTCCGTACACAGGAAGACAACTGAGCCCTCAAAGTGTAAAAAATACATCGTTGCGTATTACAGATCGTAGGGGACAACATCTTTAAATATGTGGTAGTAAAATGAACTCGCTATGTTGGCGGCGTAAAAATGAGACAGATACCACAGGCGGATGCTGAAGGCCAAAGCCTAAGTTCAATAACCAGATTCAAATGAATGTAGAATACAGTGCTTATGCGGAGATGGGAGTCTTGTACAGTACGGACGAGCGTGAAAAACTGCATCAAACCGGTCTCCACACAGAAGAATACTAATACAACTACTTTTCATGAATCTTCTTCTGATAAAGTTAATATTTTGGATTTTTACCAGCTATTTCTTCTTATAGAAAGCCCCCTTGCCTTGTGCAATCCTTGGTACTAGGCAGAAATAGAGTATGAGAAAGATAAATCTGATACATATGCTCTGATACTCTTAACGAGTACTTTCTTATTTCGAGAATAAGAGTGTGTGTTAGTAAACGTTGCAGGCATGTCAGAGCGATGTCGACGGGCCCAATTTATGCAACAGAACAAAATCACTGACGTCGTATTTTTCCAAGGAACTACCAAACACGTTTAATTTGGAGTGTCAGCTTCTGATGAGTTTTGGTGCCAGTGGTACAAGGAAGGTACACAAGGTCGTCGTCCTGATTTCAAATGGCTGAGACGTACTGATTGAGGATCCCTAAATCATACGTGCAGGCAGTGCTCATAGGAGGGCAATCTCAGAGCAAGTTAGCACCAGTGGTGAAGTAACTTACGGGAATGGAGTGGGATAACACGCTCGACGAGTGAACGACCAGCCGTTTTCCAAGCGCAAATGCAGCGTGACATCAGCTAGCGCAGCAACTTAAACACTCGGTGAACGGCGCTATAACAACCACGAAACAAAAAACCAATTAACGCCGCCACATAACCAAAGAGACCACCGTCGGATGTCATCGATAGTGAAATATTAACAACAGGTGAGACAACGGCGTTAATTCCGCTTCTCTGTTGTTTGACCAGACAGAGCAGGATTCCAAGCAAAATACAAGCAAAAACCTCCGTCTCTATTGTATGATCACTTGCAAGCTACATCTAAACAGCCTTATTAATGACGATAAGTTATTCTAGTAAGTGGAATTACACACTAATATTCGTTGTTATATTTCGATACCAACGCAATATTGTGCAATAGTAGATTTCCCTGTAAGTTATAAACGTGTCTGACGATGAAATGAACATCATGGTTTATGTTCAAGGTCGATTAACAGAGTGGACAATAATATTGGCACAAAAATCACCCCTAAAACATCACACAAACACCGGCAGCTTGAACTAAGCCCTCCCCGCATTGCTGTTTGAACGGTTCACTTGGCCGTCGGTACACTCAGCACCTAGAAAACGCAAAATCGTGTTTTTTTATCCCAATCATTGTAATTTTTTTTCTCCACTGTAGATGTGCAGCTATAGCTGCTGCTGTTAGTAATGGCGGTTCGTGAGGTATTCGACTGTAAATGTACATTATATGCAGTCCTCTTCTCAATGTCCGCCTGGTATCTGCTAGAGATCAACCTGCACTCACTGACCGCAGCAGCTCCTATCGGGTTTGATACCGACTGTCACTGACAAGACGTGACACTCATGTCCAGTCCCTCTCGGTTCCTTTTTGCGAGTACTGGTCTCACTCGGTGTTAAATGGCAGCGAGTGCTACAGTACCCCATCTGTCATGCTGGACTAATAAAAAATCGAGAAAAGTTCAGAGAATGGTTTGAATGCTTCTGATGTTAATATTTTAGAAAGGTTACTTACCACAGCCGTCGGCTGCGTTTTCAACAATCAGCCCTACAAATAAACCTTTATTTCCCACCTGTTTCGTTCTCACAGACCGTCCTCACAGGAAGAAAAAACAAAAACATCAGAGGGAAAGCAATTCATCTTTCTCTTAAAGAGAGGTCGCTAAAAGCCAGTGATGCTTACGACATTGGAGGCCCCACATATTAACTGCCATGCGAGCACAATATTGGCTGCTAATGACAACAGGGGGAGGGACTGGAGGTATCCAGCGGTCAGACATCATGTGTTAGTGGTGTTGATAAAAAGCAGAGCAATGGCAACGATAAACAAAACAAACATTGAATTGTATCTATAACAGTTGCGGAAGTTGACATTTCGTCAGAAAGGAACACAACGAATTTCGCAGAGTGAGAAAGAAGTGGCAGATAAAATACTGTATTAGTGTTTCGGCAAGATCAGTCTGTGGAACGTGAGGTGTCGTATACACTCGACTTTGTAGATAATGTACATGACGACGATACGTGCTTATCAAGTGAAAGGGGTACTCAAACAGGTTTTGAGCCATTTGATTCATCATCCTTACCTGACAGGGAGCCACAAGTCCTTTGTCAAACGTAGTAAATGGCAATCGCTGTCCAAGGAGCGGGTACTAAGCATAATTACCTACATGAAATATGGTCCACAGCATTGTAAAAAGCAATTATGAACAGATTTCGAATAAGTCCAAGGCAATATGAACATGTAGAGCGCAAGAAAAACCATGGATATTCAAGGGAGAGGTGCTTTCTAAAACAATGCTGTTTGTCCGTTTCAAGGATACTCAGTACAATTTACAGAATGTGCATGATAGTGACCTGGTACTTTATGCCCATCAAACTGCGAGTGATATAGATTACAGTGATTTCAAGGGGAACAATAGGTGGTTGCATAACTTCAAATAATGCTACAGAACCGGAAGACGTAAGGTATCGAAATATCAAACAAACCGGCAGCTTGACGATGCACTGGAAACTGCGGAATCGACCATAAAATTTTTAGATAATATAAACAAACTTATTCTATCTTTCAGTGAGGAGTTTGCTTTAAACTCCGACCAATCGGGATTTGAAGAGGAAATGCATATGCAAGGAACTCTGGAGATTAGAGGCACCAAGAGAGTTGTATCACCATGAACTAACATCAACGCCTTAACGCATTCGTATGCAGTTATCCGACTGTTAATCTTGATGGTAAATTGTCTGGAAAGTATTTACCGTGCTGCCAGAAACTGGAGGTGCTCTGTCCCCGACGATTCTTTCTCGTGCGTGTGATCTTGCAGTAGGGAATATTTACGTCATAGCAGGCAAGAGTGGGAAAAAGATCGTAATAGAAATACAACCATGGAATGAGCACTGCTTTTGGCCAAGATCTGGTCAAAATAACTTGCTTTTGCCTGATTCCTGGTCTGCGTATAAAAGTCATACTCCTTTAGAGCAAACTATTCCTCCTGAAAAGCGTGTGACATTGCAGTTCATACCACCTGGAACCACTGGACAAATTCAATCTTTGGATATTCGTTTTCTCTGTGTCTATAAAACATATTATCGCTATCTGCATCTACGCCTCAAAGGATAACCAGTTTCACGATAAGCCCCACGACAGACTGTTTCGCATTTGGTTGCATGCTATCATATTCCATCAAACCTCATAACCCCCTAGACCAATATCATTCTATGTATATGCATTCTTTAAGAGTGGATACCTTGCTGAACGTCATGTACAGTTTGTAACTCCCAACGAGCTCGCCTTCGATCTTGATGGTGGGAACTTTCGTGATCATTGTGGCGCGCCATTTTTCATTCGGTGTTCATGGTGCAAGTTAATTGTTTTGTACATTTCTTGAATGACGACTATGTCCATTTTGTGAAGTGTAATACATACATCCCATAGAATGTTGATCTCTTATCTCTGCACCTCCCAGACACTCATTTTGTGTCACCCTAGTGATGCACATGGTGAATCATTAGCAGCTAATATTTTTTCTGTCATAATTGTTAACATAACACTTTCAAATGAGCCTTACTAAATATTGGACTTGTGACCTCTCACTCAAGGGATTCCTTGCTAGATGTTTCGAGTTTCTTTACGTTTGATCGTGTATTATTGTAAGACCAATTCCATGCTGTTTAAGATTATGATATATAGTCGATGGACATGTATGCTGATTGTAACTCTGAGGTCATTCGAAGCATCTAAGAGATAGATGAATTGCTTTTCCATCTGCCGGTTTCGCCTTTTGTTCCTGTTATAATGGTCTGAGACAATGAAACCGGTAGGAACTATTGGTTTATTTGTACACAAATGATTGTTAAACGGTTCAAATGGCTCTGAGTACTATGGGACTTAACTTCTGAGGTCATCAGTCCCCTAGAACTTAGAACTACTTAAACCTAACTAACCTAAGGACATCACACACATCTATGCCCGAGGCAGGATTCGAACCTGTGACCGTAGCGGTCACGCGGTTCCAGACTGTAGTGCCTAGAACCGCTCGGCCACCCCGCCCGGCCAAATGATGGTTAAAAATGCGGTTACAAATAAAGGCGTTACATAATGTCACGTAGAAGGCTAGCGACCATTCTAGTTAATATACGTAGGTCTGTAGTTAAGCTGGCTAGGTTGCATAAAAAGTAATACAGCAGGTGAAGTACAACTTCATTGCTCACAAAATATGCATGAGACGTTTTGGAATTATTTCGACCTTCAGAAATCCAAGTGAAAAGGCAGCGCGAGGACAAGAGCGTTACCAGATGTGTACGTAACATGAGATGACAGATATAGTTTATTTGAGCTTCAGAAGTTCTACATAGACACACTACTATCATGTCAGACTGTCAGAAAATTTCTTCTTTGGGGTGTTGTTCAACTCGCGGGCCACATTGGTTTGAATATCTGGTATGTCGTTAAAGCGTTGACCCTTCATATGAATGTCAGCATTTTGTCGTTTTGTGGTAGGTTCGTAATTATAAAACCAAGTCCCGTCACCCATGGTGATTTTTTCCAGAAAATAATTGTCGATGTTTTGAATTTCAGCAGAGTCGCTGCAGGCGTCCAAGCGTCGTTGTTTCAGTTCGGGAGCCAAGATGTGCAGGACATAACTTTGCTCCTACTTTTCTCTTCTTTAAAACATTCTGGAGAATGTCTTGTCCACTTGATTTAGAGATCATGCTCCACTGCGATTTGTGATGCAACAACTCCATTACTGAACACTGCCTGCTCATAACTGGCGGTTGAACTCACATCTGTTGTTCACAGTTGATAGTTCAAGCTGTCACCGTAGTTACTGACTGACGTGTCATGTACTCCAGGAATGAAGTCAGTGTCGGAGTTTTTTGGACACCCGATGTTTACCTTTTAGTCACTGAGGACAGTCCTGTTTGAACATGAAAGCGGACAATTTCATTCACGATGTTGTAAGAGCACCTCTAAATGCGATAGCTCCATTCTGCCGTCTAGTCACGTCTGCTCGTCGATTCATGTTACTACTCTGATTCCGTACAGCTGATTGGTATATACACATCTCTCCATTGCCAGCTCTTGCGTCAGGGATTGCGAATGGCTGTCTGGTACCAGTTGTACACCATCTACGGCGCTTGAAAGCGACCAGTGTACAGTTTTATGAGGTGCAGGGCGGGAAAAAGGGGAACAATATTTTGAGCTTAGTTATGAATGTAATACCTCTTTCTGCTACACTCATTCTCAGACGCTAAGGAAAATAAAAGTTACGGAATGGATTAGTATTTTTCGATTCCGGGTTGATGTCAGCTGTTTGTGACAAATGAAAATTCGTCACAAACAGATGATGTCAATTCAGATCAGTAAAATCCGAATCCTTTTCGTAATAATTACCACAGCTGTAATCGTCAGAACTGTGTCCGTTCTTTCGGACACACATACATATCTGAAGGACATTGCAATGTCAAGATAGAGACACTGAGTAGGCACATGCATTGCAAGCGTTATTGAAAATAAAAGTGCTAAAGCAGTTTGAAATATATCTCCTTTGCAATTTAGGTATACTCGGTTATTAAGAAGCACAGCACCTCTTTCAGCCGGGCATATGAAAGCGAATGTTATATTCCTATTACTGTTGTTGCAGTGCTCTTCAGTCCGAAGACTGATTTGATACAGCTCTCCGTGCTACTCTATCCTGTGCGAACCTCTACATCTCCGAATAATTGCTGCAACATACGACTTTCTGAACCTGCTCACTGTATTCATCTCTTGGTCTCCCTCTACGACTTTTACCCTCCCCCCGCCCCCACTTCCCACCAACACTAAACTGGCGATCCTTTGATGTCTCAGAATGTGTCCTATCAACCGATCCCTTCTTTTCGTTAAGTTGTGCCACAAATTTCTTGCCTCCTCAGTTCTGGTCAGTCCTTCCTCATTTGTTACGTGATTGACCCATCTAATCTTTAGTATTCTTCTGTAGCATCATATTTCCAAAGCATCTATTCCCTTTTTATCGAAACTGTTTACCATCCATGTTTCACATCCATACATGGCTATACTTGAGACAGATACCTTCCGGAAAGATTACTAACTCCTAAATCTGTATCAAACCACAAGCAGACAAACAGGTAATTAATATAAAGCGTCCCCTTTGAAAAATTTATACACGACTGTGCTTAAACTGACACACAATATTTTTAGCGCTACGCAATCTGACTTTCAGAAATCCGTACAAAGGAATGGCCCTGATTAACATTAACCTGTACCTTTCACAAATCACTTACCTCACAAAAATCTTCGTTACTCAAGCTACTGCAATACAGCGAGCGCCACTACTGCCAGCTAAATAAAAGATTCAAACTACGGAAGGCACTAACTACCGATAGGCATAGTTAGCAATTGAAAGATGATAATAGAGAACAAACAATGTATTTACCTTAACAGTCATAATATATATAGTAGTTCATAATATCCAGTATTACAAATGATCAAAACTCCGCCATCTCTCTCCCCACATCCACCACTGCTGGCGGCTCACCTCCAACTGCGCAACGCTACGCGCTGTTCACATCCAGCTGCCGCTGCCCAACACTACAATGGCAGACAACAATGCAAACTAGCCACAGACTGCACACAGCACAGCCAGTGATTTTCATACAGAGCGCTACGTGGCATTACCAATATAAAAATCTAACCAAGCTACTTACATAGCCCCCATGCTCCCCACAAAAAATTTTACAAATTGTTTTGGCCAGTGGCCAATAATGATTTGATAAAATTTTTCATAAATACAATAACAAAGAAATCAAATGCACACACTTATTGATACAATGTTGGTCAAAAGCTAAAATTTTCTCACAGTCCATAAAGACAGTCCTGATCATTCATCATAAGAGTAAACCTGCAGTTTGTTTTCTCAAAGTCTGAGCAGTAAAAGACAGTGCACACGGAAGTAGTGAATTTCCATGCAGTCGTGAAGAAGTGGTGTTGTCCTTCCAACGGAAAGACTGTGCTGACTGTAGACCCACTGTAGTCCTTGTAGAGATGGCTAGCAGCCATCCGTTGCGACTGTGCAGGTGCACAATCACCACTGAAGTCTTGCGGATAATAGAGCAAGTCCATAACCACCACTTGTGCACTCACAAAGTTTTTTGGAAGTGTCCTTAGACCAGCAATGCTGTTATCCAGTCCCTTGCTGAATTATTAACACACGTGCAAACACTAACAGTCCCTACTTCTCACATATTGTCCATATAGTATGACCAACAGAAACGTGTGCAGTGAAATGAATGCTTACAAGTTACTTAATTTGACGAACTGGTGTCAATTACAATATTATAACATGAGAATACAATTACAAAGGTACAAAATACATAATTAAAAACATAACAATACAGATAACGTTTGTAGTAATAGGGGCTTTACAAAAGAATAGAAATAAACATATACATCAGTGTTACAGGAATTATGACATAAGTACATACATAAAAGATCAGAATAACTTTTGAAACATCAACTTTACACATGAGCATTAAAACAAAACAGAATAAATAATGTCTAAGCATATTTATAAGGTAAATAACATATTATTAATGCCAATTATATTTGAGGGTAACAGTATTCCTCATCATAGTGAATGTAGCTTAGTATTAGAAGAAGAAAAAATTCTATGAAACTACACAGAGACAGGAAGAAGACAAATACACACGGGTACACAAACACATAGTGGGATAACACAAGGAAAGGACAGGGTTTGTTTTACTGCAGTATTTGGCAAACAAAACTTTCTTTGCTTCTTGGAGATCTCCCTTCATTCATCATTATTCCCAAAAAGTCCTATCTATACCTCCTTCCTGTATTCTATTCACATCTCTTTCAAAATAAGTATTTCTGATTGTACAATACTCATTTTGGCCCAAATCTTTTTCATATAACTTCTCAATGCATTCTTTCCCTACTGTCCATAGTCAGTTTCTTATATAGTCTACCCTTCTTAAGCTAACTTAAATCTACTGAGCTCAGATGCTAAACTAAGGGACGAGGCAATGCAGCAGCATAAAACAATTAACGCAAACAGCAATAAAAAATGCAGATTTGCGAAGCAAGCAGCATTATAGAAATTAGCAAAGCAATTGCAATATTACAACTAATATAAGGCAATGTGCAGCAAACAATAAAAATAAATCATTAGTAAGACTGGTTTAACAGAATAATACAACATCAAATTCAGTAACATTATGCCTGGCAAACAGCAGCAGCAGCTTATATCTAAATATGACATAGCTCAAGCAAAAAAAAAAAAAAAAAAAATTATACTAAAGACAACAATGCAGACAAGGGAAATGCATATTCACATCTTAATGTCTATGTAATTAAAGTGGTGCACCACAACAACTTATTGTAAAAAGAAATATTACCATGTACTTAAAAAGAATATTATGTATGCAGTTACTGTTACTAGTCCCTTCTTATTGTTCTTTCCATTCCAAGAGCTCCTTTTTCGAAGAATGTGAATCATAAAATAATTATTTAATAGATCTGTTGACAGAAAGTGTTCACATTAGCAAATGCATTTAATTTTATTTTATGAAACCAATGCTGCAAGACAGCTGGAAACCAGATATCAAATGAAATAAGCAACTATGTACGAAGTAAAGCATAAGAACATCATTCAGTAGTCATGAGGCATTTCATAAGTTAGTAGAAAAATCTCTCAACTACAGAGACAGTAGTCACAATCAGGTGTATAGACATAAAAATACACTCCTGGAAATGGAAAAAAGAACACATTGACACCGGTGTGTCAGACCCACCATACTTGCTCCGGACACTGCGAGAGGGCTGTACAAGCAATGATCACACGCACGGCACAGCGGACACACCAGGAACCGTGGTGTTGGCCGTCGAATGGCGCTAGCTGTGCAGCATTTGTGCACCGCCGCCGTCAGTGTCAGCCAGTTTGCCATGGCATACGGAGCTCCATCGCAGTCTTTAACACTGGTAGCATGCTGCGACAGCGTGGACGTGAACCGTATGTGCAGTTGACGGACTTTGAGCGAGGGCGTATAGTGGGCATGCGGGAGGCCGGGTGGATGTACCGCCGAATTGCTCAACACGTGGGGCGTGAGGTCTCCACAGTACATCGATGTTGTCGCCAGTGGTCGGCGGAAGGTGCACGTGCCCGTCGACCTGGGACCGGACCGCAGCAACGCACGGATGCACGCCAAGACCGTAGGATCCTACGCAGTGCCGTAGGGAACCGCACCGCCACTTCCCAGCAAATTAGGGACACTGTTGCTCCTGGGGTATCGGCGAGGACCATTCGCAACCGTCTCCATGAAGCTGGGCTACGGTCCCGCACACCGTTAGGCCGTCTTCCGCTCACGCCCCAACATCGTGCAGCCCGCCTCGAGTGGTGTCGCGACAGGCGTGAATGGAGGGACGAATGGAGACGTGTCGTCTTCAGCGATGAGAGTCGCTTCTGCCTTGGTGCCAATGATGGTCGTATGCGTGTTTGGCGCCGTGCAGGTGAGCGCCACAATCAGGACTGCATACGACCGAGGCACACAGGGCCAACACCCGGCATCATGGTGTGGGGAGCGATCTCCTACACTGGCCGTACACCACTGGTGATCGTCGAGGGGACACTGAATAGTGTACGGTACATCCAAACCGTCATCGAACCCATCGTTCTACCATTCCTAGACCGGCAAGGGAACTTGCTGTTCCAACAGGACAATGCACGTCCGCATGTATCCCGTGCCACCCAACGTGCTCTAGAAGGTGTAAGTCAACTACCCTGGCCAGCAAGATCTCCGGATCTGTCCCCCATTGAGCATGTTTGGGACTGGATGAAGCGTCGTCTCACGTGGTCTGCATGTCCAGCACGAACGCTGGTCCAACTGAGGCGCCAGGTGGAAATGGCATGGCAAGCCGTTCCACAGGACTACATCCAGCATCTCTACAATCGTCTCCATGGGAGAATAGCAGCCTGCATTGGTGCGAAAGGTGGATATACACTGTACTAGTGCCGACATTGTGCATGCTCTGTTGCCTGTGTCTATGTGCCTGTGGTTCTGTCAGTGTGATCATGTGATGTATCAGACCCCAGGAATGTGTCAATAAAGTTTCCCCTTCCTGGGACAATGAATTCACGGTGTTCTTATTTCAATTTCCAGGAGTGTATTTCTCGTCATTTCATTAGGCATTTCAGTAAATATCATAAATTAAGAGCTCCACAGTGTAATCATATGTTTTCAAATTCGACCATGTCGTTTTTGCGATGCTTTCTACAAAGGAATGTCAATAGCGAGGTTAATGGTCTCTTTTTTTTTCCACCTCTGTCTCTGAAAGGCGCACACACTAATGGCTTTCTTTTGTCAGACGACTACCTCTCAGCTGGGCGCCCAAAACGCATTACGTGCAGGTGGTCACTTACCTTTCTTACTGAAATATTTACGACAGCAGTTTCTGCTACAGTGACAGTCTCATAAAAATATTTCACAGGTCAAGAATTTGTGTTACAAATCTGTAGAAACAAAATCTTATGAATATAACAGTGTCCAAAAAATTTTCGCTGGCGTTGTGATACATTCACGCATTTACACACATTTCATAACTCTTAAAGTACGATTCTTGGTTTCCAACATCCTTTTCATAAATCAGAGTCCCTAACCACTACTCCTTATTCCTTACCTTATTACACATATACATATTCATCAACACGTCTTCAACACTTCATCATAATAAATACATATCATAATAAACATTCCTCAACAGCATAATACACATCGTCATCGTAATAATAACATCAAACACCTCAGTCAAATCTGAAAAACGTCGTAGCTTTCTGCAATAATTTCAAAACCTAAAGAAAATTCTCTGCTCATTTCAGTAGTGTCATCTACCTCAAACGTACTTTAAAAATCATGATCACATACCAAATATATCATTCAAAGCTCTCATAGTATCACAATGGTTCCGAAAAAATATGAACAGTTCACAAAGTACAGACAAAATACAATTTCATAAGTGTGAAGTTACCCAACTGTGTAATTGTGTAAACATGTGTCACTGATGTAAAAAAAAGTTTATCTCTCAGTTAAATGATCAGATAGCTGTGTAATTTATGTGTTAGAGAAATATGGTACCGATGTGTAAAGTTGTATAAGCAAATAGCATATTAGCTAGGGCTCCTTGTGCTTGCCAAACACATGATACACAAAGTAAGCGTGCACCCCCCTGAGGATTAATGTAATTATACCTCATTACAAGAATGGAATGAAATGTATTACGGAAAACCTTTGTATCATTGTACTTCAAATATCTTTGAAAATAAATGTTTTTAGTACAAAATTAATCACTCAAATACGTGTCCTGTAGCGCTAAATGCGCGTCTTGCTGTAAGATAATCTCTGTGGAAGTGTCGTAGTTATCGTCCTCCAAAAGCTAAGTTCTGCAGAAGTCAATGTACTGACCTCATGATAAACAAAAGTGAAATGCTTTGCGTATAGATATCTTACTTATTACGCTTATTGCCGTGATGAAGAAAGTACTGTGCTGTAACGTATTGTTGTGCTACAGAAAAGGCTGTCTCATTGTAGCTGTACCACAAAAGTTACTACTAAAACATGTTTTACTTTCCAGAAGAATACAGAAAAACTGTGCAGATATAAAACAGAAACACCGCAAAAGCAACATTGTAAATTGTCACTCATTAGTAGCGTCGTGATAAAATCGTGTAGTTGTCACGGAAACTAACCATTGTCTCATCTGGTATCTCACAGAAAGTACTTTAAATCCGGAATGTATTTTCAAGTAAACCAAAATGTTGCATTAGAATCTCATTAGCAGTACTGGTAAATGTCTAAGTATGTGAGCCTTATAGTCGTTACGTAATCGTGCAACTAACAAGCAAGAATACACACAATTACACTGTGTCGTCTGTTCACAATAACAATGCATTCGTAATTTCTGTTTAAATAAGTTCTCTTGGTTCTTGACTGGATATTTAACTTCAAACATTGTTGCATGTTAACAGTTTCTCAGTGTGACAAATTGTACAAGTAGCGTGAAGTGAAAATTGCAAAGACTAAGTTAAAAAGCAGATTATCTGTCAATAAATGGTTTTACATATGAAATGTGGTGTAAACCTTTACTCTTCCTAGTATGCAGAGTTTCAACTTTAACGCAATTATCATGTGGTATACGTCGGTGAGGAGTGCTAAAATTTTTCTCAAGGTTAGCGTCTATGTTATTTTTCTCTGAGCCAGCCGGCGCACGTGGCAGCCTGCGGTGTGAGTCATTGTCTGTTCCTTTGTTGGCGCGCATCGTTATTGGTATTAGGAGACCTAGCTTCTACAAATTCGCCTTGCCGAGAGTGCTCTGCAGTGTTTGAATCTCGCCAGTTCTGATGCAATTCACGTCTGTCGTTACGATCACATCGTCTGTCGTCATGTCGGTAGTTCCTGTAGTTTCTTTCTTGTCGGTTAAGTGGTGGAGAATTTCTCCCTGAATCGTAACTGCGCGCTGGACCGTTGCGTCTGAAGTTATTCTGTCTCCCGTGATAATAATAGTTCTCGTTGCCAAATTGTCTGTTTCTATGATTGTCTCTGTCATATTCATTACTACGGAAATGCGATCTTTCTCTGTAACTATTACTAAAAATGGTTCAAATGGCTCTGAGCACTATGGGACTCAACTGCTGAGGTCATTAGATGCCTAGAACTTAGAACTAGTTAAACCTAACTAACCTAAGGACATCACAAACATCCATGCCCGAGGCAGGATTCGAACCTGCGACCGTAGCGGTCTTGCGGTTCCAGACTGCAGCACCTTTATCCGCACGGCCACTTCGGCCGGCGTAACTATTACTCTGCCAGTGGTTGTCATACGGATGATGTCTGTTTTGGTCACGATTTACGTTGTAAGAATAGGCTTGTCGTGGCCATTTATTGTTTCTGTCGTCACGGAATTGTGACGGATGTGACCTGTAGTGATTGTTTTCCTGTTTTCGCATCCCGTGACTGTCTGTGTCAATTTCTAATTCTTGTAAGAGTCCCTGAAAAGCTTCAATGTCGTCTTTGCAACGTCCTGCCAAAATAATATGCCGTAAATGTTCAGGTAATTTAATTAAGGAAATGCGGATGAGTTCTGAGGGGCTGTATGGGTTTGACAGGTACTGATTCTTGTGCAACATGTCTTCAAAATATTTGACAAGACTGGAAAATTCAGATTGTTCAAAGTGTTTCATCATCATGATGCTATGTTTTACTCGGTCTTGTGTAGCTTGTGACCAATATGCTGAGAGGAACGCATGGTAAAATTCTCCTTCACTGTGACAATCGTGAATGACCGATCGCATTCTTACAGCTGGTTCATTCTCCAAGTAGCCACACATAAATTCTAACCTGTGCTCCAATGACCAGTTGGGAGGAAAACAATGAGAGAATTGATGGAGCCACGCTTGTGAATGAATGTCGTTGGCAGAATTCTTAAACGTTTTGAATTTACGTGTAGTAATGAACAGCTTATAGTCAAAATCATCGTGTCGGCGAGTAGCATGTCGGTCATTGTTACGTCGTGTCGGCGGTTCGATCTCAAAATTCGGTGCACATTGCCAATTTCTTTCATAACTTCCGAAATGCCCTGTGTTATTATTTTGTGGCTGTTCCGTATTTTTATGTCCCTCTTCCCGTATTGGAGCGCGAGTGTCCTCTGAAATACGTAATTCTTGTATTACCTGGGTCAGCTGATCTTGTACTTCCCGGATTTCTCTTTGGTGTTGCGTATTAATTTGATTCAGATTTTGTTTCAGTTTCCTAATTTGTTCGCACTCTTCTGTGTCATTAAAGACTACCGGTTTTGTGTCATTCAGATTATCATCTACCTTCGCAGATAAATTATTTAGCTGATCCGAAAGTTCAACTACTTTCTCTGATAATGAACTAATTTCCTCCATGTGTCTTTCCGAACCAATTTTCAGAGTATCTACTGTGTCCTTTAAGTTTTCCTGAGTTTTTGCAAGTTGCGTAACCGAATCGGTAGATGCAACTGAGTCGATTTTAGCTTGCAAGGTCTCATGATTTTCATGAACAATAGTTTGCAGTTCTTTTATGGGTGCTTCGTGATTCTGTAATGTATTTTCATGACGCGAAAAAATAGGTTGGAAATGCTCACAAATTTGTGTTTTTACGTCATTACAGACTTTTTGACATTTCGATTCAATGTTATGTAACTCAGTAGTTAAATCTTCACGTGTTTGTTCAACTTTTGAAGATTTTGTTCCATTGCGTCTAACTGTTGTTGTGTTTGTCTCTGGTGTTGTTCCATTGTGTCTAACTTTTGAAGCTTTTGCTGTGTTTGTCTCTGATTTTGTTCCATTTGTTGCATTAGTTGTAATAACAATGCATTAGTGTCTGGAATCTGTTCCTCTACGCTTTTCGGCAGTGCATTTGCACCGGCAACATTCACATTTTGACAAGCTGAAAATGTGTCTTGACTTATTTGAGAAAAGGGTGAGGACGCAAAACCTGAATCTACAGTATTTGCAAGATTGTGTCCTGTCATTTCGGATTCCTGAGGCAACCTGTTGCCCACCGATCGATCGATAATGCTTCCCTGTTCACAACCTGTTTCACTGTCTACACCATTATTTGCCGCCCGCTCCATTTCCCTATGCACAATTACCAAATTACTACTTGGAATGTCTGTTAATTCACTACACAGTGGTGCTGATAAGCTACGCTCGTCGTCACTATTATTTCTCAGTTTACTTTGGAGCCTAGTGTTACGTTTTTCACACGCCATTATTGTGACAATATTTCACACGATAACACAGAAAAACAAAATTTGAAGAGCAAAAATAAAAGAACACATTAACATAGCACTGAAAATAAAATGTAGTTAATTGCAAGCGCAGCTGCGAAATACTTGGTGCAAATCTACATGCATGCCACAACTGTTTTACTGTGCAACAATGAAAAACCACAACTACTAACTCCTAAATCTGTATCAAACCACAAGCAGACAAACAGGTAATTAAGTGGGAAGGACTAGATGGATTGGGGTTCACATCATCCACCATTGTTTATTAAAACATATTTATTCAAGAAAACTAATTAAAATCAGATAGAGCCAATTAACAGGATTAGAAACAGCACTTTAAACTTTTAAAATTTAAGAAAATAAACCAATAGTTAAAGACAAAAATCTGTATCTGACTGCGTTTCTTAGGTCTCAACACAAAATTTCTACCTTTACGACCACCACTCCGAAAATACTTACACAAATGAACAAATAATTAATATTTTGAAACAGTTTGCTCTTTAAGACAACATAGAAGCATAACTCATCTCAAAAGGTTAAAAACTTGATAGCTATACAGTAAGACAGACTAACTTACAGCTGCCTCGAGACAAGTAGGAAAAAAACCACTTGAAATACACGTCCAAGGGTATCTAGATAATTTAATAAAGTAAACAGGTGAACATACTTATAGGGCTGCCTTCAGACAGACAGAGCAAGTGTCCTTAAATATCGCCCCAATGAGCAGTTAAGTAATTAATAAGAGAACGAGTGCGCATAGACTGATATAACTGCCTTCAGACAGGCAATAAAAATTCTCTTAAGGTGTACTCTAGAAAACACTCAAGTGATTCTGTAAGTGAACGTGTGTGCATGGCGGCCCAAGAACGCCATTTAAAAAGAAAGACAACCAATAATCATTACTCAGAACCAACTTGTAGTAAAAGGTAAATAAATAAATAAAAGGTGAGAAAACATTTAAATAACAAATAGACGAACCATTAAATCTAGTAAGCTGTAACTAGCCCTGAGACAGGGAATCAATTTCTTTTACTCTTTAGCTCACAAATGACTAGCGAACGAACGCATAAGTAACCTTCAGAGCATAGTAACTCTTAATAGTTTTATACCCGTTTGCTTTTTACACCCCGTGAACCTTTATTGTGCCAGTCAGTTGTTATCAACGGGCTTTATTTTTATAATCCCAGACGACATCTCAGTGTGATACGTGTAGTTCATATAAAACCGACCAACATGTGGCCACCATAACGGGACTCGACATTATATCCAACAAGAGCACTTGACTCAACGAAGCCCCATATATCAACATGTGCACATTTTAACACAAAATTTCAAACAGTAATTTACAGCCCAAGGGAAGACGGGTGCTGTGATTTCCACGAAGCAGATGTGCAGAGGCGACGTTAACAGCCATAATACGCTAAGCGCTCACTGCGTCTAGGTCCAAGGCAGTCAAAGCGTGCCACAACAGTAGAAAACTGGAACATACTAAGGGAGCTTGTAAATTCCACTGTAACTCTCATTCAATACAACCCCGAGGCCACAGTACTTGTGCAGATCAACGGGGAGTTCAGATGATCCTCTTCAACAACTTGGTCTAAGGCTAAACATTGTCGCACTTGAAATAATAAAATAATGTACAGCATTACCAAATCATCGAATCCACTGCTGAAAGTGAGAAACTGAACTGAAATTACAAGTGTCTCCGGTTGCTGCACGTAACCCTAACCGCATCCAAGACAACGGCACAAGGTATTAAATCGCGCAACATGAATTAAATCAAGCAATTTATCGGATCAGAAAGCTCCTTGTATAATGTGACTTCCAGCGAGAAGAACCAACAGCAAACTGAAATAACCAAGAGCACACTGGGACGTTATTTCTTTTTGAACTACAAATTCCTTAACCTTTAATATAAAGGGAGTGGAAGGACTCGACCCATACAGTGACCATTTCGTTTCAACATATTTATTTGCATCATAGATAAATCACTAAGAGAATTGCAATCATAAATCAGATAATAATTTCTTTAAGAAACGCCATTCAGGCAAACTTTACAAACTGCTTGTTACATAAAACCACAAATGAATTAATCTCTTTAAAAACATTTAAAAACCCGCCACTCAGGCCAATTTTACAAACTGCTTGTTATACGAAACCACAAGCGAATTAATTTATTTGCAAACATTTAAAAAACCGCCACTCGGGCCAAGTAAATCATTTAAAATAAACTTTACATCAAATAACCAGGAAATCAATTATTATTTCCACATAGATTGAAAACTGCCCCTCCCGGGCGAGATATTACCAAACAAGCCTACAAGGTTATAGACAGTTTGATCAATAATAACCCAGTTATTTCCCCATCAAAATTGACATACGCCACTAAGGCTGAATTGCACCGCAATTTTAGAAAAAGATTTCAATTAAGACACATTCTTCTAGAAATCCCTCAAAATTCTTAACACAAATATTTAAAACATTTAACCCGGGCAACCTTGCAGAGCCACCACAAGTTTTAGAAGACTGCAGCTTGTACAATAACTGAGGCCCGGGATTGTGAGGCCGCTACTTGGCCACGAACGGTGGAGGCGACTGAGTACTTATCTTCGAATTAAGATGTGGACTCCGTTTGTACTTCCAGCCCGTTCAGAACAAAATCGGAACCAAACAGCACACGCGAGCTCAGGCGAAGTCCACCGCCCATACGCCCGCTAGTAATATAAAGTGGGAGGCTCTGCACTTCGGTGGCCCACTGCTTCCGATCTCTGAAACATAAATCAGGAGCGACAACAGGGAACCAAACAACCCTTCCTTCACCTTAATACTCAAACTTATACAGAAAACTACTTCGATAAAATAATAAAACGGATTTCATTCCTTTAAACAGAACCATGTACACAAATGATGCAAACGGAACTGGCTCATTAAAACTCAAGCATCACATGGAGCACCTTATGTGGGCCTGTAAGGTACCACACGGCAATCTTTAGACACGGAATGTAGATCGTTCGGTAAGGCTGCGCACACGTATCAATGTTTTTGACACTTGCTAGCTGCAGTAAGAACAATACTATTAAGGAGTGAAGCACATACTTAATAAGAGGCATGAAATATCACATCACAGTCCTAGCAACGCTTTGCTACCTCAAGAGCAATCATCATTATATTTCACTAAACGTTGGTAGGACTTGAATTACTTAACTTGATGCCAACTGTTGGATCGATGTGGCTAAGACACCAGCCGTTGCTTAGTCCGATAGTAACAGCGTGTTCCTTCACGGAAGCGAGCACATGCATAGCTTCACGAGGTTACCAAGAAGCCACAGCGCCGGCCCGCTGTTGCTGACCCCAGTACGATCAAGCGCTGACTGCCGCCCGTACTCTGGCACACCGTGCTCGCTGTCGTCTCTCCAACCTCTCGCTAATACGCGCACTTCCGCCTGCCATGCCCAACTTGCCCCCCCCCCCCCCTCTCCCTCCTTCCACTAGGTACTCCCCGCTATATCATGAGTCGGCCCAGGCTCCAAACTTCTGCCAGAGGGAATCGATAGTGCCTAAGGCAAAGATATCCCTGGGACCAGTCTAAATGTTCGTCTTTAGATAACACCCGTACACACAACTATTAAATAGACGAAACGTGTCAAAGGCTATCAATCACTCCGTGGCACGTCAAGTTCGGCCGAACAGCACATACTGCCAAGGGACCCTGAGCGGCTCACCCTCTAGAGTCTAGTCCGTCTTCGAAACTCCCAACTGCCCGGCCGATGCGCCGCCGCTGCTCGACGCCCAGCGCTGTTCCATGACGCCCCTTTACGCCGCAAGCTCCGAGCCGCGAGAAGTGGCGTACGCCAGGCGCACGGGGCGGGAATTCAAAGAGGGAGCCCGCCGTGGCTCACTGTATTCGATGTTAACAGATTTCTCTTCTACTTTGGCCGTCATCAGTTAAGTTTGGTGCCCAATAGCAAATTTCATCTGCTACTATAAGTGTCTCGTTCCGTGGTTCGAATCCTGCCTCTGGCATGGATGTGTGTGATGTCCTTAGGTTAGTTAGGTTTAAGTAGTTCTAAGTTCTAGGGGACATGACCACAGCTGTTAAGTCCCATAGTGCTCAGAGCCATTTTTTTTGTCTCGTTCCGTAATCTGGTTTCTGAGGCGTGATAAAAATTGCTGTTTTGAAGAGCGCGCCGCAGCGCGTAGTGTAAAGCAGTCGCCCCCCGTTTCTGGCGGTGGCGCCGCTGTGGCAATCGCAGCTTCGGTGTCTCCCACTGGTGGAAAAGGAAAAAGGTTGCCTGTTCACGTGCATTTAAGGGGCGCTATGAGCTCGCCAGTCGGTCAGTCTGGGTCAGTCTCTCGTCCGCATTTGTTAGGCAGTTAGTGTCTGTCTGTCGTTCGGAGTGCTAGTACGTCTGTCGTTCGGGTCAACCTTTAAAGCCGGCAAAATGAGAGTCTTCCCACTCCGCCAGTAAGAGAACTCAGCGAGTGATCGCCCGGTCGGGTCTTAGTTTCTACAACTGAGTCTGCGCGTTAGACCGCCAGTCTGCTGGAGTTTGCTCAGGCAATGGTCATTGGCTGTTGGATCGATCGGTTGGTCGGTCACGCACTGAGACACAAAATGACTTGTCCGTCTTGAGTGTCGGTGCATGTGAGGTCGCCACGTGAGTCCAGTGGGCCGCGGCGTATAGCGAAGGGTAGTGACTTCGCGGTCGACACGAAAGCAACAGGAGTCAAGCCACGACACCAGTCTGGCCGGTGCAGGCTGCGTCGCCGTGAGACGGGAGATCGGCGCGCCTTCCTGCGTCCGTTGAAGCGACTGGCAGTGGACGGTTCGGGAGAGCGATTTGGGGGTGCTGCGCCAGGTCTTCTCGAGAAATCGCAGTTGGTGGTATCTTGTTTGATTTACTCTTGTTAAATTCTGCTTGTTTTCTTGGTGAGGTGACCAGTCGTTTTGCTTTGGGGTCGTCCCACCATTCTTCTCCGTTTGCCCACCCGCGGGAAGGTGGCAGTTTATAAATTGGGTGGTCCCTTTTTCCCTTGTGGAGTAGGGGCGGGCTAGAGCAACCTGTGGTCCGGGTTGCTCGGTAATCTCCCTATCAATCTACCGTACGTTAGTAGCTGCCTCTGTCATGTTTGTCAGATTTCGTGTGTTAACGTGTTTATTGCTTGGAATGTAACGGCCTAATACCTGAAATATGTTTTGATCTTTGGAAACTTTGATATTATTGCCTATGATCTTGAGAGACGGTATCTGGGTACTGTAGAGCATCTTAACTATTGTTTGGCCAACTTTGCAGCATTTTATATAAGATTGCATTTCATGGGCTTTTATTTAAATGATCATTTTAGTATATAAAGTTACCACCCTTTCACCGTAAGACTTTTCTTAGAAGTTAAAATCAAGTTGCAGCTTCGGTGGCAAGGTTAATATTGTAGTTGTTAGTGTTTTGTACCATTTCCATCCCTCCTACGGGTGGTGCATAGTTTCTGTGCTTGTGTAATTTGTTAAAACTCTTAGTTTGAAGTAATCTGGTGTGTTGCTGATTTGCACCAGTGGAGTCTTTTAGAGGCTGTTGTGAACGGTCGTAACTATGGCCGTGTCAAAAGGGAGCGGCAAGGTTCTCTGCCTGAAAGCTCATACAGTCAAAACTTATTTCTTTCTGCCTCTTAATAAATTGTAACTTTGGTATTTAGAGGGTACTTTCTGATTATAATTTTAAATCTGTTTCTTTTAAAAAATGCTTTTAGCCACTATTAATGCGAACAAAATTCCCGTTTGTTAAAAGGAATTTGGTTATGATTTCATCAGTTACTCCCTGGCAACTACTTCCATGCTTACATAGTGTGATTAAGTGTGTTAATGTTCTTGATGAGTCGATAGTAAATAAAATAAATTCTTAAAAATATTCTTTGAAAATAAACCACGGTTCAGTTTCCTTAGAATCTCCTGCTTTAATTCGACTAGATTCTGTAGTGATGGTACTCACGACTCCAGGGAGTACCGCAACACAATCGCTAAGCCGCGCTCGGAACTCTCATAGAGCAGCAGGTGTACGGGTTGGCAGTACGGACTACACCGAGGTCCACCAGGAGCCGCAGATGCCAACCCATGGGCATCACGTGTGTGGATGACAGTTGGTCGATGCTTCGTTGAATGCCGGAGCACTCAGCTACGGCGGACAGATCTGTTCAGTGCGCTGAGCAGTGTACAGTCTCTAGTTACCGCCGAGCCTACAAGCTGCACTGTACGTCCGTCTTCTCCGAGGCTTATGCTCCGCAGGCATCGTAGGTCAGTCTTGGCTCTACGTAGGCATCACTCAGAGGCACAATGATAGGACTTCAGTATTTTGGAGGACATGTAGAGGTCTAATAATTTCAAACGTCTAATTGTGCTGGACATTTCACAAGAAGAAGCACATTTGAAGTTGAGTACTTCTTCGTATTTCATAAGTATCATTTTATTATTAATTTTTGGGAATCTTTCTGATTGAAGACAACGTACGCCGACCTCCTGCATTCCCAACACATTCCATTATCCTTGTTTTGGTTCTGTTGATGTTCATCTTATATTCTCCTTTGAGAACACTGTCCACTCCTTTCAAGTGCTCTTCAAAGTCCTTTGCTATCTCTGACAGGAGCACAATGCCATCGGCAAACCCCAAAATTTTTATTTCTTCTCCTTGTACTTTAATTCCACTTCAAATTTTTCCTTGGTTTCCTTAACTGCTTGTTCAATGTACAGATTGAATAACGGGGATAAGCTACAACCCTGTCTGACTCCCTTCTCAACCACTGCTTCCCTTTCGTGCGCCTCGACTCTTATTACTGCCGTCTGGTTTCTGTACATGTTGTAAATAGCCTTTCGCTCCCTGTATTTTACCCCTGCCACCTTCAGAATTTCAAAGAGCGAATTTCAGTCACCACTGTCAAAAGCATTTTCTTCTCAGAGAAGTTGTAAATTTATTACTGCCTCATGTGTTTGTACGTTTTCCAGAATCCAAACTGTCTTCCCTAAGGTCGGCTTCTACCACTTTTTCCACTCTTCTATAAAGAATTCGTGTTTGCATTATGCAAACCTGACATATTAAACTGATAGTTGGACAATATTCACGCCTGTCAGCCTCTGCGGGTATGGATGTGTGTGATGTCCTTAGGTTAGTTAGGTTTAAGTAGTTCTAAGTTCTAGGGGACTGATGACCTCAGATGTTAAGTCCCATAATGCTCAGAGCAATTTTTTGCCAGCGTCTGCCTCTTTGGAATTATTACATTCTTCTTAAAGTCTAAGGGTGTTTTGCTTGCATTATACATCTTGCACACTAGGTGGAAGAGTTTCCTCATGGCTGGCTCCCCCTAGGCTGTCAGCAGTTCTGGCGGATTATCGTCTACTCCCGGGGCCTTGTTTCGACTTAGGTCTTTCAGTGCCCTGTCAAATACTCCTCGCAGTTCCATATTCTACGTCTCATCTTTGTCTACGTCCTTTTCTATTTCTGTAATACTGCTTTCAAATTCATCTCCCTTGTAAAGACCCTCTATATACTCCTTTCACCTTTCAGTTTTCCCTTCTTTGCCTAGGATTAGTTTTCCATGTGAACCTTGATATTCATATAGCTGCGTCTGTTTCCTGCAAAGGCCTCTTCAATTTACCTGTAGGCGATATCTATCTTTTCCATGGGGAAACATGCTTCTAAACCCTTACACTGGTCTTCTAGCAACTCCTATTTAGCCATTTTGCACTTCCTGTCAATCACATTTTTAAGACGTCTGTATTTCGTATAACCTGCTTCGTTTGCTACATTTTTAAATTTTCTCATTTCATCAATTATATTCAAGATTTCTTGTGTTATCCAAGGATTCCAACTACGCCTTGCCTTTTTACCTATTTGATCCTCTGCTGGCTTCACTGTATAATATCTTAAAGCTACCCACTCGTCTTCTTCTGTATTCCTTTCCCCTGTTCGAGTCAACCATTGCCTGATCCCCCTCTGAATCCCTCAACAACCTCTGATTTTTTCAACTTTTGCAGGTCCCGTCCGCTTAATTTCCTACGGTTTTCCAATTTCTTCACTTTTAATCTACTGTTCACAACCAATAAATTGTCGTCAGAGTCCATATCTGCTCCTGGAAATGTCTTACAAATTAAAATCTGGTTCCTAAATCTCTGTCTACCCATTGTATAATGAATCTGAAACTTTCTGGTGTCTTCAGGTCTCTTCCTCGTATACAACCTTATTTTATGATTCTTAAAGCAAGTATTCACTATGATTAAATTATTATCTTTGAAAAACTTTTTCAGGCGGCTTCCTCTTTCATTCCTTTCCCCAGTCCATATTCACCTACTATTTTACCTTCTCTTCCTTTTCCTACTATCGAATTTCAGTCCCTCATCACAATTAAATTTTCATCTCCTTTAACTATCTGCATAATTTCTTTCACTTCATCATATATTCTTCAGTCTCTTCAGCATCTGCGGAGCTAATTGACATGTAAATTTTTACTACTGTGGAAGGCGTCGGCTTCGTGTCCATCTTGGCTTCGGTAATGCGTTCACTGTACTGTTCATAGTAGCTGACACGTATTCCAATTTTCTTATTCCTTATTAAACCTATTCCTGCATTATCCCTATTTGTATTTACAACCCTGTATGTACCTGATCAGAACTCCTGTTCCTCCTGCCACCGAACTTCACTAATTCCCACTATATCTATCTATAACGTATCCATTTTCCTTTTTAAATTTTCTAACCTAACTGTCAGATTAAGAGATCTGACATTCCACGCTCCGATCGGTATAATGCCAGTTTCGTTTCTTCTGATAACGACATCCTACTGAGTTTTCCCAGCCCGGAAATCCGAATGGGGGACTATTTTACCTCTGGTATATTTTATCCAAGAGGATGGAATCATCATTTGACGGTACGCAGAGCTGCATGTCCTCGAGAAAAATTACGGCTGTGGTTTCCTCCTGCTTTCAGCCGTTCGCAGTACCAGCACAACAAGGCCGTTTTGGTTAACGTTACAAGCGCAGATCAGTCATTCAGACTGTTCCCTCTGCAACTACCGAAAATTCTGTTGCCCCACTTCAGGACCCACACGTTTGTCTGGCCTTTCAACATATATCCCTCTGCTGTGCTTGTACATACAGTACGTCTGTCAGTATCGCTGAGGCACGCGAGCCATCCCACTGACAGCACTACTCATACATAGCACATGAATTCGTGTAGCACATCTTAGTATCTACTGAGGTGTCCAAAGGCTGTCGCAGTCCAGTTTATGGAGGAGGTATATCCTGGAAAATAACGTACACGTCTTAATCTAGTCCGTAGAGTGCACATCTTAGATCCATATTCACATTAATTTTCAAAAATTCCTAAGTCCTGTGGCGAATGATCACCTGTCGCAGCCAAATATTTGAGCAGAGTTAACATTTTCTGATTTTCTTCGACAGTATTATCGAAGGAATTCTTAGACTTGTTTCCCATGTGTCGACAATTTCACTTGCAGGACTGTATTTCTTGTTCTCCTCATCGGTAAATAGAGCTAATTCCCAACTTTCATCTAGCATCTAGTCACACGTCCAAGTACAAAGCTACCGCTAGGTGATAGTTTTAATTTACTACTTCATCTGTAGTTTGGAAGCGTATTGCAGATTTCAGAATACAAACCCTGTGGTTACCAGCTTTTCGCTGTCGTATAATGTAGGGATAGTTTTGTAGAGGTACAAGAAAGAATGACAAAGGAAAGACATCAACGGCTATCTTTTATTTGGAAAATGGAGTCCAATAATAGTTTAACTAACGCTGCAAGGATCAGTAGAAAGGATAAGTTGAGGAGATAGACAAATAGTAAAAACAAAGTAAAATTCGATTGTCAAGGAAGTAAATAAGTACAAATGAAAAGATGAGCACGCGTTGATAAGAGATGGAGAACGCCAATAGTGAAACAAATTTAAAATGAAAAAGTCGAGATTATTTCACTCTTTCCGTGATGAGTTTAGGTTTAACATCGCATATTAAACTGAAATAGTGCCCATTTTGAGAACTGAATTAGTGGAAATCCAACTATTTGGTCAACACATAAACGTTTAAAGGTTACACAGTAATTAACACACTGAATTCAAATGGGGGAGAACAGAGATTCAAATCCCCGTCTGATCATTCAGATTTTTATTTTTGGTGCTTTCCGTCAATCGTTATTGAAAATTCGAGGATTGTTGATATGCAACCGATTTCCTTCCACAATCCAGGATTTGTCTCCGTTGCTAATAATATCATCGCTGACGGGATATTAATTAAAAATCTTATTTCTTTCTCAGTAACCTTCAGCGAGGCTCTGCATATGTGAAAAACGGCAAATTACACTACGGTGTGGGACCTATGTTCAACTGTAAGTCTCCTTATAAATGGGTGGGTAAGTCATTTCGAGTACCATCTCCAGTAGGGCCAGAGACATGTAGTATAATCGAGAAAGAGATAAATCGATAATCTTCTCGGTGTTCGGGTCCCTTGTCAGTATATGTTGCTTAAGGAACAATGTAATAATGTAGGGTGGTTCGAGTAGTGGAAGGCCATTAGCTGATGCTTGATATTTGAAGCGGGGCTGGATGTACCACCTGCTTCCAGAAAGGGGCCTAAAGCCCCATTTTCACTATTGAAATCTTTGTCTCTGTTGAATACTCTTGACAAATGTATATACTGCAGAGCCCCTGGCGTTTTATTCCTGTTCCGAGTCTCGACTGTCACAAATGATCCTTCTCGTTTACACCTCAATACCAAAAATAACGTGTGCTGTGACAGCTGTTCGTTGAGCAGTTTGGTACCTGAAAGGTGAAAGTTAGGTTTTAAGCGACCACCCTTTTAGCGAGAAAGAGAATGTACGAACAAGCAATGGTAACTTCACTTTTGCGAAACGTCTGTATGTTAAATTCTCCACACTCTTGAAAACTAAAAGAATAGGGAACGTGTCGTCCAAATTTTGGGAAGTATCAGAAATTGTACCTTCGAGAAAATATGTGCGAGGGGCGTTCAATAAGTAATGCAACTCATCTTTCTGTAGACCTGTTTAAGTTGAACAAAATGCAGAATCTGTTCTTCTACATCTACATCTACATTTATACTCCGCAAGCCACCCAACGGTGTGTGGCGGAGGGCACTTTACGTGCTACTGTCATTACCTCCCTTTCCTGTTCCAGTCGCGTATGGTTCGCGGGAAGAACGACTGCCGGAAAGCCTCCGTGCGCACTCGAAACTCTCTAATTTTAAATTCGTGACCTCCTCGCGAGGTATAAATAGGGGGAAGCAATATATTCGATACCTCATCCTGAAACGCACCCTCTCGAAACCTGGACAGCAAGCTACACCGCGATGCAGAGCGCCTCTCTTGCAGAGTCTGCCACTTGAGTTTGCTAAACATCTCTTACAACACTTACCAAATAATCCCGTGACGAAACGCGCCGCTCTTCTTTGGATCTTCTCTATCTCCTTCGTCAACCCGATCTGGTACGGATCCCACACTGATGAACAATACTCAAGTATAGGTCGAACGAGTGTTTTGTAAGCCACCTCCTTTGATGATGGACTACATTTTCTAAGGACTCTCCCAATGAAACTCAACCTGGTACCCGCCTTACCAACAATTAATTTTATATGATCATTCCACTTCAAATCGTTCCGCACGCACACTCCCAGATATTTTACAGAAGTAACTGCTACTAGTGTTTGTTCCGCTATCATATAATCATACAATAAAGGATCCTTCTTTCTATGTATTCGCAATACATTACATTTGTCTATGTTAAGGGTCAGTTGCCACTCCCTGCATCAAGTGCCTATCCGCTGCAGATATCGTGGGATATCGTGAAACATTGCCGCTTCAGCCCTTATAGTTTCCGATATGTGGCTGCGCTACACGTAGTCCTCAAAACGGCCTCTGTAACGGAGGTGCGTTTCAAGCAGAGAGCTGTCATTGTGTTTCTTTTGGCGGAAATTCGGAACACCGCAGAAATTCCTACGCGCTTGCAGAATGTCTACGGAGACCTGGCAGTGAAAAAAAGCGAGCTGAGTCGTTGGGCGAGGCGTCTGTCATCATCGCAACAGTGTCGCGCACACCTGTCCCATCTCCCGCGTGCCCGCCGGCCGCACACGGCTGTGACTCCTGCAATTTTGGGACGTGCGGACACTCTCATTCGAGGTGATCGACGGATGACAATAAAACACCTCGCTGCACAACTGGACATCTCTGTTGGTAGTGCTGTCACACTCGTCCATCAGTTGGGGTACTGATTAAAAGAAGACCGTAAAGCCGTCGGCACACGGACCGTGAATCGGAACATTGACTTTCTGGCATCATAGCGTGGAATAGCACGTTCGGGAGTCATTCCCAATGTGCAGAGCGATATCTAGCACGTCAGATATTCTCAGCGTGCGTCTGAGCGTTGACCAATCAGATGGCACAACGCCACCTAAGTCACACGCACGCCATCTCCCTTCAGCACCAAGTTCTGAGGCGCCCTATTGGCATTCATTTCAAGCCTATATGTACATACGTCGTTTCAGAGCACCAGCAAATTGAGAATCACTGCAAAACCCGTTGTTATGAGTGTGATCCGTTGCAATAAAACATTGAGAAACAACGTATTCGTGGCAAAAGAATTATTGTAACTTGCGTATTATCAGAGTAAGCTAATTGAAGGCAGCGAAACACTTAAGATCCACCAAAAACTCATTGTTCTTGGTACAAATTGTTATAATTAAATTTCAATTAGTAACATAATTATCTACGATTAACGTTTTTAGGAAGGGGTAATACAAGAGCGTGCTGTTTGTTTAACGCCGGCACGGTAGCTCAGCATGTTCGGTCAGAGGGATGCATCCACTCTGAGTCAAAGAATCGACTATCAACTCGAACGGATGTCCTGAGACATCCGCACCGAACAATGCCGACACGGTAGCTCAGCCTGCTCGGTCAGCGAGCTGGGTGCTCTCTGTAATAAAAAAAACTGAGTGAATGGATAAACTTCAACGCATGTCATGTGACATCCGCTACGACCAAACACAATGAACTATAAGGAACAAAATGAAAAAAAAAACAAATGCAATGAACAAAATCGAACACATATGAGAACAATTTAAAAAAAAGCGTATTCGGCCAGACACTGCACGTCCTCTGTAATAAAAAAAAAACGGAGTAAAGAAATCAATGATCAACTTGAACGGATATCTTGTGACGTCCGCCCACAAACGCAACGAACAATACTGAACAAAATGGGAAAAAAAGCGTAATGAATAGCGTCCCTGCCCACTATTGAGTTTTTTGGTTGTGGCGGTGGTTCGCGTCATAACACATCCAAATTTTTACCTAAGATTCGCGTTTTCATTAGGTTTTGATACTTTATTATTAGTTTAATATATGCTATAATATTTGATGTTATATAAATATAAGTTCACCGTTTTTTGAGAGGTGACTGTTCGATTGGCTTAATCTAGAGGACCCTCCCCTCCCCCCCCCCCCCCCCACCAATTAACCATGGACCTTGCCGTTGGTGGGGAGGCTTGCGTGCCTCAACGATACAGATGGCCGTACCGTAGGTGCAACCACAAAGGAGGGGTATCTGTTGAGAGGCCAGACAAAAATGGTTCAAATGGCTCTGAGCACTATGGGACTTAACATCTATGGTCATCAGTCCCCTAGAACTTAGAACTACTTAAACCTAACTAACCTAAGGACATCACACAACACCCAGTCATCACGAGGCAGAGAAAATCCCTTACCCCGCCGGGAATCGAACGCGGGAACCCGGGCGTGGCAAGCGAGAACGCTAGAGGCCAGACAAACGTGTGGTTCCTGAAGAGGGGGCAGCAGCCTTTTCAGTAGTTGCAGGGGAAACAGTCTGGATGATTGACTGATCTGCCCTTGTAACATTAACCAAAACGGCCTTGCTGTTGTGGTACTGCGAACGGCTGAAAGCAAGAGGAAACTACAGCCGTAATTTTTCCCGAGGGCATGCAGCTTTACTGTATGGTTAAATGATGATGGCGTCCTCCTGGGTAAAATGCTCCGGAGCTAAAATAGTCCCCCATTCGGATCTTCGGGCGGGGACTACTCAGGAGGACGTCTTTATCAGGAGAAAGAAAACTGGCATTCTATGGATTGGAGCGTGGAATGTCAGATCCCTTAATCGGGCAGGTAGATTAGAAAATTTAAAAAGGGAAATGGATAGGTTAAAGATTCACTCCTGGAAATGGAAAAAAGAACACATTGACACCGGTGTGTCAGACCCACCATACTTGCTCCGGACACTGCGAGAGGGCTGTACAAGCAATGATCACACGCACGGCACAGCGGACACACCAGGAACCGCGGTGTTGGCCGTCCAATGGCTATAGCTGAGCAGCATTTGTGCACCGCCGCCGTCAGTGCCAGCCAGTTTGCCGTGGCATACGGAGCTCCATCGCAGTCTTTAACACTGGTAGCATGCCGCGACAGCGTGGACGTGAACCGTATGTGCAGTTGACGGACTTTGAGCGAGGGCGTATAGTGGGCATGCGGGAGGCCGGGTGGACGTACCGCCGAACTGCTCAACACGTGGGGCGTGAGGTCTCCACAGTACATCGATGTTGTCGCCAGTGGTCGGCGGAAGGTGCACGTGCCCGTCGACCTGGGACCGGACCGCAGCGACGCACGGATGCACGCCAAGACCGTAGGATCCTACGCAGTGCCGTAGGGGACCGCACCGCCACTTCCCAGCAAATTAGGGACACTGTTGCTCCTGGGCTATCGGCGAGGACCATTCGCAACCGTCTCCATGAAGCTGGGCTACGGTCCCGCACACCGTTAGGCCGTCTTCCGCTCACGCCCCAACATCGTGCAGCCCGCCTCCAGTGGTGTCGCGACAGGCGTGAATGGAGGGACGAATGGAGACGTGTCGTCCTCAGCGATGAGAGTCGCTTCTGCCTTGGTGCCAATGATGGTCGTATGCGTGTTTGGCGCCGTGCAGGTGAGCGCCACAATCAGGACTGCATACGACCGAGGCACACAGGGCCAACACCCGGCATCATGGTGTGGGGAGCGATCTCCTACACTGGCCGTACACCACTGGTGATCGTCGAGGGGACACTGAATAGTGCACGGTACATCCAAACCGTCATCGAACCCATCGTTCTACCATTCCTAGACCGGCAAGGGAACTTGCTGTTCCAACAGGACAATGCACGTCCGCATGTATCCCGTGCCACCCAACGTGCTCTAGAAGGTGTAAGTCAACTACCCTGGCCAGCAAGATCTCCGGATCTGTCCCCCATTGAGCATGTTTGGGACTGGATGAAGCGTCGTCTCACGCGGTCTGCACGTCCAGCACGAACGCTGGTCCAACTGAGGCGCCAGGTGGAAATGGCATGGCAAGCCGTTCCACAGGACTACATCCAGCATCTCTACGATCGTCTCCATGGGAGAATAGCAGCCTGCATTGCTGCGAAAGGTGGATATACACTGTACTAGTGCCGACATTGTGCATGCTCTGTTGCCTGTGTCTATGTGCCTGTGGTTCTGTCAGTGTGATCATGTGATGTATCTGACCCCAGGAATGTGTCAATAAAGTTTCCCCTTCCTGGGACAATGAATTCACGGTGTTCTTATTTCAATTTCCAGGAGTGTAGATATAGTGGTAATTAGTGAAGTTCGGTGGCAGGAGGAACAAGACATCTGGTCAGGTGGATACAGGGTTATAAATACAAAATCAAATAGGGGTAATGCAGGAGTAGCTTTAATAATGAATAAAAAATAGGAGTGCGGGTAAGCTACTACAAACAGCATAGTGAACGTATTATAGTGGCCAAGATAGACACGAAGCCCACGCCTAATACAGTAGTACAAGTTTATATGCCAACTAGCTCTGCAGATTACGAAGAAATTGAAGAAATGTATGATGAGATAAAAGAAATTATTCAGGTAGTGAAGAGAGACGAAAATTTAATAGTCAAGGGTGACTGGAATTCGACAGTAGGAAAAGGGAGAGAAAGAAACATAGTAAGTGAATATGGATTGGGGCTAAGAAATGAAAGAGGAAGCTGTCTGCTAGCATTTTGCACAGAGCATAACTTAATCATTGCTAACACTTGGTTCAAGAATCATAAAAGAAGGTTGTATACACGGAAGAATCCTGGAGATACTAAAAGGTATCAGATAGATTATATAATGGTAAGACAGAGATTTTGGAACCAGGTTTTAAATTGTAGGACATTTCCAGGGGCAGATGTGGACTCTGACCACAATCTATTGGTTATGAACTGTAGATTGAAACTGAAGAAACTGCAAAAAGGTGGGAATTAAAGGAGATGGGATCTGGATAAACTGAAAGAACCAGAGGTGGAGAGCGTAAGGGAACAATTGACAGGAATGGGGGAAAGAAATACAGTAGAAGACGAATGGGTAGCTCTGAGGGATGAAGAAGTGAAGGCAGCAGAGGATTAAGTAGGTAAAAAGACGAGGGCTAGTAGAAATCCTTGGGTAACAGAAGAAATATCGAATTTAATTGATGGAAGGAGAAAATATAAAAATGCAGTAAATGATGCACCCAAAAAGGAATACAAAAGTCTCAAAAATGAGATCGACAGGAATTGCAAAATGGCTAAGTAGGGATGGCTAGAGGACAAATGTAAGGATGTAGAGGCTTATCTCACTAGGGGTAAGATAGATACTGCCTACAGGAAAATTAGAGAGAACTTTGGAGAAAAGAGAGCCATTTGTATGAATATCAAGAGCTCAGATGGAAACCCAGTTCTAAGCAAAGAGGGGAAAGCAGAAAGGTGGAAGGAGTATATAGAGGGTCTATACAAGGGCGATGTACTTGAGGACAATATTATGGAAATGGAAGAGGATGTAGATGAAGATGAAATGGGAGATACGATACCGCGTGAAGAGTTTGACAGAGCACTGAAAGACCTGAGTAGAAACAAGGCCCCGGGAGTAGACAACATTCCATTAGAACTACTGACGGCCTTGGGAGAGCCAGTCCTGACAAAACTCTACCATCTGGTGAGCAAGATGTACGAGACAGGCGAAATATCCTCAGACTTCAAGAAGAATATAATAATTCCAATCTCAAAGAAAGCAGGTGTTGACAGATGTGAAAATTACCGAACTATCAGTTCACAGCTGCAAAATACTAACGCGCATTCTTTACAGACGAATGGAAAAACTGGTAGAAGCCGACCTCGGGGAAGATCAGTTTGGATTCCGTAGAAATGTTGGAACACGTGAGGCGATACTGACCTTACGACTTATCTTAGAATGAAGATTAAGGAAATGCAAACCTACGTTTCTAGCATTTGTAGACTTGGAGAAAGCTTTTGACAATGTTGACTGGAATGCTCTCTTTCAAATTTTAAAGGTGGCAGGGGTAAAATACAGGGAGCGAAAGGCTATTTACAATTTGTACAGAAACCAGATTGCAGTTATAAGAGTCGAGAGGCATGAAAGGGAAGCAGTGGTTGGGAAGGGAGTGAGACAGGGTTGTAGCCTCTCCCCGATGTTATTCAATCTGTATATTGAGCAAGCAGTAAAGGAAACAAAAGAAAAATTTGGAGTAGGTATTAAAATCCAGGGAGAAGAAATAAAAACTTTGAAGTTCGCCGATGACATTGTAATTCTATGAGAGACAGCAAAGGAGTTGGAAGAGCAGTTGAACGGAATGGACAGTGTCTTGATAGGAGGATATAAGATGAACATCAACAAAAGCAAAACGAGGATAACGGAATGTAGTCAAATTAAGCCGGGTGATGCTGAGGGAATTAGATTAGGAAATGAGACACTTAAAGTAGTAAAGGAGTTTTGCTATTTGGGGAGCAAAATAACTGATGATGGTCGAAGTAGAGAGGATATAAAATGTAGACTGGCAATGGGAAGGAAAGCGTTTCTGAAGAAGAGAAATTTGTTAACATCGAGTATAGATTTAAGTGTCAGGAAGTCGTTTCTGAAAGTATTTGTATGGAGTGTAGCCATGTATGGAAGTGAAACTTGGACAGTAAATAGTTTGGACAAGAAGAGAATAGAAGCTTTTGAAATGTGGTGCTACAGAAGAATGTTGAAGATTAGGTCGGTAGATCACGTAACTAATAAGGAGGTATTGAATAAGATTGGGGAGTAGAGAAGTTTGTGGCACAACTCGACTAGAAGAAGGGATCGGTTGGTAGGACATGTCCTGAGGCATCAAGGGATCACAAATTTAGAATTGGAGGGCAGTGTGGAGGGTAAAAATCGTAGAGGGAGAGCAAGAGATGAATACACTAAGCAGATTCAGAAGGATGTAGGTTGCAGTAGGTACTGGGAGATGAAGGACTTGGCACGCGATACATTAGCATGGAGAGCTGCATCAAACCAGTCTCAGGATTGAAGACCACAACAACAACACTCTACATGACAGCTTGCGCTACTTGTATAAAGATATTTTGCTCCTTTTTCTTTTACGCTTCGTAATTCACATGTTGCAGAGATTCTGCTACTGGGTAGGAACAGTGATCAAGTAAGACTGACCTTGGGGTTTTACTAAAATGTGGGAATGATGAAATAATGTTTATCTTATGTGAAGAAGTATTGCAAATTTGTATCGCACTTTTTGTAATGGAACTTTATAAGTCTGTGTCCTTATTGATTGGACATGGTACCTTCCTTTTCGTGGACAATGGAGGAAAGGTGCGTTTTAATAGAGCTAACGTGAGAATTTTACGCGCCCCCTTTTAGTGAACAGTGTGATTTACGAACTAGAAACTTCCCGCAACTGCTGCCGGAGTGCGTTGTGATCGCGTGTACCACGTTGGGGCCCACCTACCGTACGCACAAGTCGCATCGTTCCTGAGCGTTCAGCAGCACGTTGATCTTAGTACCTTCAACGTTGACGTTCGACAGCACGGTCCATGTGCCGACGGCTTAAGGATCATCTGTGCTGAAGTTGTTGCGCGTTACGAGACTGACCGTGACAATTTTTTGTCGAACGTCGTCACAGGCGCCGAAACATGGGTTCATCACCTCGAACCGAAAGTAAGACGGCAATCCATGGCGCGGTGCCACACCACCTCTCCTCCAACTAGAAAGTCCAAAGCCGCGCCCTCAGCCGGTGAAGTCATGGCGACGGTCTTCTGGGACTCTGAAGGGATTATTCTGTTTGATGATCTTCCTCATAGTGCAGCGATGAACTCTGAAGTGCAATGTGATACAGTCAGGAAACGGAAAAAAGGACTTCAGCGTGTTCATCGACACAAAAAAGTAAACGAACTTCTCCAGGACAACGCAACGCAAAGTCTGCGCACCCGAGAACAGTTCAGAAAACTGTATTGGACTGTTCTTCCTCGCCTTCCTTACACCCCGGATCTCGCACCTTCTGATTTTCAGCAGTTTAGTACAATGAAGCATGCATTCCACGGGATGCATATTGTGGATGATGGGGAGGTTATCGGTGCAGCAAGACGTTGCCTCCGACGTCCACCAGTGGAGTCGAACAATGCTGGCATACCGTCCCACCCAGTGAGGTGGCGTAAAACCGTCCCATTGAACGGAGATTATGCTGAAAAATAGGGTTTTGTAGCCAAAGCAGGCGGGTATAATGTGGTGTGTGGCAATCTTGACTAAACCCAACCTTCTTTCAGAAAAGATGTGTTGCACTACTTATTGAACGGTCCTCGCACTTTCAGATACACTACTGGCCATTAAAATTGCTACACCAAGAAGAAATGCAAATGATAAACGGGCATTCATTGGACAAATATATTATATTAGAACTGACATGTGATTACATTTTCACGCAATTTGGGTGCATAGATCCTGAGAAATCAGTACCCAGAACAACCACCTCTGGACGTAATAACGGCCTTGATACGCCTGGGCGTTGAGTCATACAGAGCTTGGATGGCGTGTACAGGTACAGCTGCCCATGCAGCTTCAACACGATACCACAGTTCATCAAGAGTAGTGACTGGCGTATCGTGGCGAGCCAGTTGCTCGGCCACCATTGACCAGACGTTTTCAATTGGTGAGAGATCTGGAGAATGTGCTGGCCAGAGCAGCAGTCGAACATTTTCTGTATCCAGAAAGGCCCGTACAGGACCTGCAACATGCGGTAGTGCATTATCCTGCTGAAATGTAGGGTTTCTCAGCGATCGAATGAAGGGTAGAACCACGGTTCGTAACACATCTGAAATGTAACGTCCACTGTTCAGAGTGCCGTCAATGCGAACAAGAGGTGACCGAGACGTGTATCCAATGGCACCCCATACCATCATGCCGGGTGATACGCCAGTATGACTATGACGAATACACGCTTCGAATGTGCGTTCACCGCGATGTCGCCAAACACGGATGCGACCATCAGCGTCAGGGTTAACCGCAGCCATGGTCTCCGAGTTGATAGTCCATGCTGCTGCAAACGTCGTCGAACTGATCGTGCAGATGGTTGTTGTCTTGCAAATGTCCCCATCTGTTGACTCAGGGATCGAGTCGTCGCTGCACGATCCGCTCCAGCCATGCAGATAAGATGCCTGTCATCTCGACTGGTAGCGATACAAGGCCGTTGGGATCCAGCACGGCGTTCCGTATTACCCTCCTGAACCCACAGATTCCATATTCTGCTAACAGTCATTGGATCTCGACCAACGCGAGCAGCAATGTCGCGATACTATAAACCGCAATCGCGATAGGCTACAATCCGACCTTTATCTAAGTCGGAAACGAGAGGTACGCATTTCTCCTCCTTACACGAGGCATCACAACAACGTTTCACCAGGCAACGCCGGTCAACTGCTGTTTGTGTATGAGAAATCGGTTGGAAACTTTCCTCATATCAGCACGTTGTAGGTGACGCCACCGGCGCCAACCTTGAGTGAATGCTCTGAAAAGCCAATCATTTTCATATCACAGCATCTTCTTCCTGTCGGTTAAATTTCGCGTCTGTAGCACGACATCTTCGTGGTGTGGCAATTTTAATGGCTAGTAGTGTACGTCAAACAGTATTCAGAAGCCAGTAAACAGCGCCTGTTTGCTTCATGCTTTGATTCCTTTCCGTGCCAAATAATATGGAAAATTATGTTTCTTGTTAAAGAGTTCTGATTTTTTCACTGCTAAAACTACTCGTATTGTCATTAACAGAAGGTTTGTCTATGTACATTCATATTTATGCATAATATAGACCTTTTCCTTCCTCCAGGTACCGGTGCTGTAAAACGAAAATACTGGTACCTTTCTGCTTTCAGATATTTCGTCTTTCTTGTGGAGGATCCGAAGTAGGTAAAATAGCCGGTTTTGCTGCAGACTTTGCAGTGTGCCAAGAAAATGAACCTAACAAGAAAATAAAGATTGAGAAGACTCAAAAGCAGAAAATCGTATACTACAGCGTCAGTGAATTCTGTGAGAGCACGTTAACTTGAGCAGATGCCGCATCAGCCCCCTGTTCCTACTCGTGAGCAGCCTACTGCATTCTCAGGATTTCAGAACACACTCGATTCATTAACTGATCGCTGACGTCACTAGATCTCTCGCGACGTGTTTTGCTGCTGCTTTACACGCAAGCACATGACGCGCGCCTACAACGAGCAGTCGATTTTGACCGGAAAGTCGCTCGCACAAACCAGGCGTAATACTTTGGGTGCCGTCTTCGGCTGCAGGGCTTGCGCGGTGTTCATGCTCTACCGCAGTGCGACTGCTGCGGTACAGATAGGCATCGCTCCAGAAACGGCTGGCAGTTCTGCGGTCGCCGCTGACAGGAATGCGCAAGAAAACACTGCGGGCCGAGGGCTGTGAGGCCCGTCTTTCTGCTCCAGGGTCGAGGATTCTGGTGCGCGAGCTGCTTTTGATCAGGAGTCGCCCGCAAGCGGGAGATGTTCGCCGGCCACCACAATGAGTGTCCCCCCCCCCCTTTCCTCCACCTCGCCCTGGGCTAGCATTCCCACAGTGGGCCGCCTTCTGTGAATGCGACGGGCGCTTTTGGCTGGATAATGGAGGCAAAAGGCCTCCCGGGTAGGGGGAGGGGGAGGGGGGAGCGCGCGCACCGCCACACAGCCGCGCCTGCTGCCTTGTCGGGATCCACTGGCTTTCGGCTCGGATCCGCGGAGTTCGCTTCTTAAGGTCGGACGGCTCCTTTCAGGCGGCCGGGCCAAGATGGCGGCGGCCTTTCATGAAGTCGGGCCAGGTAGTTCATTACACCCCTCGGGGACAGATAAGCCCGCCCTTTGAGGCGCACTGACAAATTGCCATTTCGGCTCTGGCTTTATGCCTCGCCAGGGATGTGCAAAGGGGACCACTGCGCGCAGCTGCCCCTGGCCGTCTCTATCGGTCACGCCTGTCGCCGCCTGCCCTACGCACAGACCGAGCAGCGCGGTTTCTGTCGTCGCGCTTGCGGCGAGGGCCGGCCCTCGGAAGACCTGGCTCTCAACACGCAAATTGGGCTAGTTAAGCCTCTGCTGGGCAAGAAACACAGGCGCGGTGTTGTTAACTTTAAAATCCTGTCAGTCCACCATATTTTAACAACGTATGACCAGACGAACGGTATGACAATTATTCACTTGTCAGTTTCTTGTGTAATAGTACACTCACATCGTAATGGTTACACAGCCGAAACTGCACAGTAGTTGAGAATCCAAAATAAAAGAATATTTTAATCCAGCTAATGGCAACCGAGAATCAATGACGAAAATGAAATGTGTGTGAAATCTTATGGGACATAACTGCTAAGGTCATCAGTCCCTAAGCTTACACACTACTTAACCTAAATTATCCTAAGGACAAACGCACACACCCATGCCCGAGGGAGGACTCGAAACTCCGCCGGGACCAGCCGCACAGTCCATGACTGCAGCGACTAGACCGCTCGGCTGATCCCGCGCGGCACGGAAATGAAAGGTTCAAGAATGGGATTACAATTATGTATGAAAGATGTCAATGATAGGATTCGCAGAATGAACAGCCTGATGAGTACAGAATATAGATTGAGTGCAGGTCAAAGAAAGACAAAAGTAATGAGAAGTGGCAGAAATAAGAACAGAGAGAAACTTAACACTATAACTGGAGATCAAAAAGTAGAAGACGTTAAGGACTTCTGCTGCCTAGGGGCAGCAGAATAACAAGTAGCACCTGATGTATAAGAGCACATGAGAAAGTGAGTACCGTAACTTTCGACACACTGCGGATTTATTGGTTATTTTCCTTTGATTCCTGTTGAACGTAATACAGATGCTGCAGTCTGAAAGATACGGAACTTAAATCTCCTCTAGACTCCGTGAAATATGGCATCAGGGTCGCGAGCACAACTTCTGTTGTCCACGATGTAAGGAGCTTTTGCTCATTCATAGCTCGCATGACGTAATTGCCTTGCAGGCCAAATACATACGGATTTGATAAACAACGTGCACGGTTCACTGTGTGCACACTCAACTAGACGTTTACGTCAGTGCCACCAGGTGGTAGAAGACTGGGGCAGACTTTCATCCCCTTTCGCTCAGCGTAAATCCTGCTAGATAACAGCACACTCATCAGATATGTTAATTCACTCACCATACACTGTAGTAAAATTAGATCGGACGTCAGTAAATGTTGAAGTTGTACTGACAGTAAACCTATTTTGTGGGTTTCTGATGAGTTACAGTATTTTAAGTTATGAATTTTGTGATACAGAAATCCATTTGAGGCGTTGAGAACATAATGGCCTAAAGCATATGCCTGTCGGTTGTGAGGTTGTAGCATTTATTCAGCCTCCTGAACTCTGTTGATCTTCCGGTGAGTCAGGTTTATCTGTGCTGTAGGCCCACAATGTATATACGAAAATTCACGAAAAGCTGTAGCACTGGTCTCTCTGACATTCACTTAAATGTGGAATCGACAGCGGTTGTGCTTTAGGTCCTTATGGATCTCAGCGCTTCATTTGTATTCTAGTCAAGTGACCATGCTGGAAGACGTTACGACTTGCGCTTAATCATTTCCACAAATGGTATATTGTGTTTGGAGTTGGTAATTCACTGTAGGGAATTACCTCTGTTGTGCAGTGTAAACATGAACTATGTTGAATCTATTTTAAATGCTGACAGAAAAGTAAAGCTGTTAGGATGCGTCGAGGGTTATGCTTGGGTAACTCGGTCGGCAGAGCACTTGCGCGCTACGGGCAAAGGTCACCGAGTTCGAGTCTCTCCGGCATACAGCTTTAATCTGCCAGGAAGTTTCATATTTCATATTAGTGCACACTCTGCAGAGTGAAAATCTCATTCTGGGAACAGAAAAGTAAATCACCATCAAAAGCCGCAGAGGGACTAGGGCCTCCGAGAAACAGATCCTTTGATTGAGAGAGTGACGAAATAAACAAAAAAAAAAAAAAAAACAACGTGACTATAAGCGAAAATTTAACAAGTTTGCATAAGTTGTGTGGGAGCAGCGTAAGAATATCTGATTTTTCAACACCTGAAATAAATTCGTGAACTAATACATCTGTTAGGGATCTTGTACATTTCTCCGATAAAATGGAAAATCACGATAACTTCCGATTACACAAAAGCGCGAAATGGAGAGTTGCGAAGCTTACACACTATTTCGTTATTGCTCTAAACTGTAGGTAATTACGTACAAAACAACAATATTTCACAAAAAGAATTCTTTCTTTTATCAGATAAGTTATGCATCTTGTTATTATTGCTGTTATTATTATTATTGGCAGTGGTTGTAGTTTTATATACTTGTTGATAAACATAACTGTGACACAGCACATGCTATTAATTTCACACTCTCAAATTTATCTGAATCTAAAAATTTATGAACACCGAGAATGTACACTCACGAGCCGCAACTGAAAATAACCCATGCGGATGGAGCAAGGAGGACTGGCAAAAAGAACATTCTTGGTCAAGACAAGTCTTCTAGTATCAGACGTACATCTTAACCTGAGGAAGAAATTTTTGACAATATACGTTTGTTGCACGGCGTTGTATGGTAGTGAGATATGGACAATGAGAAAACCGGAACAGAAGATAATCAAAGCGTTTGAGATGCGATACCACGGAAGAATTTTGGAAATTAGGTGGACTGATAAGATAAGGAATGAGGAGGTTCTTCTGCAGAATCGGAAAAAATAGGAATATGTGGAAAACAAAAAGAATGGACAGGATGACGGGTCATCTGTTAGCACGCGAGGGAATAACTTTCTTTGCGCTAGAGAGAGCTGTAGAGGATAGAAACTGTAGAGCGAGACACAGAGTGGAATATATCAAACAAATAACTGAAGACATAGGTTGCAAGTGCTACTCTGAGATGAAAAGACTGGCACCAGGAGAGGAATTCGTGGTGGGCCGCATCAAACCAGCCAGAAGACATAACAAAAAATAAAAAAAATAAATAAAATAAAATAAATGAAAAATAAAATAAAAGTAAAAGAAAGCAGCCGGTACGGTAGACTGTCATTCAAATCTTTTTTCATTTTCGTGAGGGCTATTAGAACGTGGCAAATGCGCGGGATTTCACCACGTGTGCCAGCGCAAGAGACTATTGTTGCGTGCTCTGAAAGGAACAGCGAGTGGCTAAACAGTTTCTTAATACCGGTACACATAAACGAGACACCACTCGCTATTGAACCAGCTGGATTCTTCTACTTGGGACAAGGAAGACGACGATTGGATGGGCACTGAAGGAAATAGGCACGAGATATTGACCAGAAGAAAAGACAAAATAAGAGGAGATATGTTAAAGCATTGTGCAACTTCCTGCTTGCTTGAAGCAGCAGTCTAGGGTAAACGCTGTAGGGGAAGACAGAGACTGGAAAATATCGAACAAATAACTGTGGACGACGGGTGCACATACTGCTCTGAGATGAAGAGATTAGCATAGTAGAAAAAATAGTATCAAACCAGTCGGGAGAATGATAAAGAAGGCATTAACCCTTTTGCCTTACAGGTCATGTTAAATCCATCCATAATATGATAAATTAAATGCTATATTCAATACGAAATTTCCGAAGTTTATAAGCACACATTTGTAATCTATGAAAATGGGTTATTACCATAACTACACAGTGTATTCGTGACAATAGAAGTTGTAGGTAGGCATACAGTTTTCGAAGGGTCTTCTGACTAGTTGCCATGTCATGTTTGCCACCGTGATGTGACTACACTTTCGCTCGTTTCCTATACAAAACTATAATATCACAGTTACACTGAGGTGACAGACGTCATGGAATACCTACTAGTATCGTGTCAGACCCCCTTTTGCCCGGGTTAGTGCATCAAATCTACGTGAAAATCTTGGTGACCAAATTACTCGATCGAATTGTCCAGAATGTTCTTCAAACCAATCGCGAACAATTGTGGCCCAGTGATATGGCCCCTTGTCATCCCTACAAATTCCATCGTTGTTTGGGAAAATGAAGTCCATGTATGGCTGCAAAGCAGCCAAACATAGCCATTTCCAGTCAATGGTCGGTTCAGTTGGACCAGAGGAACCGCCGGCCGCGGTGGTCTAGCGGGTCTGGCGCTGCAGTCCGGAACCGCGGGACTGCTACGGTCGCAGGTTCGAATCCTGCCTCGGGCATGGGTGTGTGTGATGTCCTTAGGTTAGTTAGGTTTAATTCGTTCTACGTTCTAGGGGACTTATGACCCAAGATGTTGAGTCCCATAGTGCTCAGAGCCATTTGAACCAACCAGAGGAACCAGTCCATTCCATGTAAACGCAGCTCACACCATTATGGAGGCACAACCAGCCTGCACAGTGCCTTAGTGACAACTTGGGTCCATGCCTTCATGGGGTCTGTGCTAATTTGAATCCTACCATGAGCTCTTACCGACTGAAATCGGGACTCATGTTACCAAGCCGCTGTTCTCCAGTCGTTTTGTGTCCAACCGATATGGTTCCAAGCTCAGAAGGGACGCATCAGGTGTTGTGGCGCTGTTAGAAAAGACACTCGCATCGGTCACAGTGTTGCGTTTCTGTTAGCACTGACAACTCCACGCAAACGCCGCTACTCTGGGCCGTTAACTGAAGGCCACTGTGTTGTCTGTGGTGAGAGGTAATGCCTGACATTTGGTATTCTCGGCACACTCTTGAGACTGTTGATCTCGGAATGTTGAATTCCCTAACAATTTCTGAAATGGCTTGTCCCATGCGCCTGGCCGCAACTACCATTCCGCTTTCAAGGTCTGTTAATTCCCGTCGTGCAGCCATAATCACGTTGGACATCTTTTCTCATGAATCACCTGAGTACAAATGGCAACTCCGCCCACCCACTCCCCTTGTTATACCTTGTGTAAGCGATACTACCGCCATCTGTATATGTGCTTAGCTCTATGCCCTGACTTTTGTCACTTGACTGTAAACGACATAACACATATCATGAAAAAATCACAGGTAATGAAACTGCTTGTAATCGGAAACACTAAACACCGAGAAACACATGTAGCCAGAAGCGCGCAAACAAACAGTAACACTGCTGAATTGCGCCACGTCGGGAATTGTGTAGTGCTGCAGAGAAATGTGGGAGTAAGCAAAGAAACAGCAATGTTAAACCAGGTAATACCTCGAAAATGAGCTCGTAGACGAGACTTCCTGATGTAAGCAAAAATCAGAGATAAAATGCCATAAGAAAAATCACAACTAAGGTTGGCGCCGGTGGCGACACCTACAACTTGCTGACATGAGGAAAGTTTCCAACCCATTTCTCATACACAAAGAGTAGTTGACCGGCATTGCCTGGTGAAACGTTGTTGTGAGGCCTCGTGTAAGGAGGAGAAATGCGTACCATCACGTCTGCAACTTTGATAAAGGTCGGATTGTGGCCTAACGCGATTGCAGTTTATCGTATCGCGACACTGCTGCTCGCGTTGATCGAGATCCAATGACTGTTAGCAGAGTATGGAATCGGTGGGTTCAGGAGGGTAATACGGAACGCCGTGCTGGATCCCAACGTCGTCGTATCACTAGTAGTCGAGATGACAGGCATCTTATCTGCATGGCTGTAACGGATCGTGCAGCCACTTCTCGATCCCTGCGTCAACAGACAACAACCATCTGCACGAACAGTTCGATGACGTTTGCAGCAGCATGGACTATCAGCTCGGAGGCCATGGCTACGGTTACCCTTGACGCTGCATCACAGACAGGAGCGCCGGCGATGGTGTACTCAACGACGAATCTGGGTGCACGAATGGCAAAACATCATTTTTTCGGATGAATCCAGGTTCTGTTTACAGCATCACGATGGTCGCATCCGTGTTTGGCGACATCACGGTGAACGCACTTTGTAAGTGTGTATTCGTCATCGCCATACTGGCGTATCACCCGGCGTGATCATATGGGGTGCCATTGGTTACACGTCTCGGTCACCTCTTGTTCGCATTGACGGCACTTTGAACAGTGGACGTTACATTTCAGATGTGTTACGACCCGTGGCTCTACCCTCCATTCGATCCCTGCGAAACCCTACATATCAGCAGGATAATGCACGACCGCATGTCGCAGGTCCTGTACGGGCCTTTCTGGATACAGAAAATGTTCGACTGCTGCCCTGGCCAGCACATTCTCCAGATCTCTCGCCAATTGAAAACGTCTGGTCAATAGTGGCCAAGCAACTGTCTCGTCACGATACGCCAGTCACTACTCTTGATGAACTGTGATATCGTGTTGAAGTTGCATGGGCAGCTGTACCTGTACACGCCATCCAAGCTCTGTTTGACTCAATGCCCAGGTGCATCAACGCCGTTATTACGGCCAGAGGTGGTCTGGGTACTGATTTCTCAGGATCTATGCACCCAAATTGCGTGAAAATGTAATCACATGTTAGTTCTAGTATAATTTATTTGTCCAATGAATACAAGTTTATCATCTGCATTTCTTCTTGGTGTAACAATTTTAATGGCCGGTAGTGTAGTTGCAAAGACAGATTTAGTATACCTTTAATAACTATGAAGTAAGTACGGAGATTAGGGCCACACAAATGAAGAATTCTTTGAACGTATGTTGGAATCAGTGGGCAAGGTAAACATGACAACTTAACTAAGCTTTTAGCAAAGCCCAAAATATGGCATCAAGTATTAATTTTCCGAAAACCAATGGACTGTATTGCTATGAAGTTAGTCATTACATAAACATTTACAAGTGAGCTTTCACTCCGTCAGAGAGGTTAACGGTCTAAGGCAATAATCCGAGTGACAAGCAAGTCTAACAGGAGATAAAGGGTTTCATGTTTCTAATCCTTGCTTCTTATTTGGTTATAGGGTCAGAACTAAAGGTTTTATCTCAAAAATCATATGTATCAGCACACCTATTAGTGGACATTAATATGGGATATGTCCATCCTTCTCCTTTCTGTCGGTTTAAACTCTGCTGTGGACAGTTTCAGTGAGGTGTCTGAATGTGTGCAAAGGAATGACAGCCCATTCGTCCTCAAGACGCGAAATTAGAGAAGGGAGCGATGTTGATCGTTGGGGTCTGGGGAAAGTCGACATTCAAACTTATCCCAAAGGTGTTCCATTGTGTTCAGGTCGGAACTCTGGGCAGAACAGTCCGTTTCAGGAATGTCACTGTCCACAAACTCATAGCTGTTGCTTTACGACATTGTGCATTGTCATGCTGTTACAACAAACAACCATCGCCTTCCAACTGTTCCTGTACTGTAGGCAGTAAACACAATGCTTTAAAATATGTTAGATCCTTCCGTATTTAGCGCAATAAGACGCCTTCACCCTAAGCCCGAAAAAAAAGCCATACCGTAACCCCACTCCCTCTAAACTTCAGTGTTGTTACTACACACGATGGCAGGTAACGTTGTCTAGGCATTCGCCAGTCCCACGCCCTCCCATCGGATTGTCACACGGCATAATGTAATTCATCGCTCCAAATCACTGTTTCCAGTCATCAATTAATTAAACCACCTCAAGTGTCGCTTTGTTATGATTACAGTAATGCGTGGATCAAGGAGCTACTCGACCGTTGAACCCCTTTCTCTTTAACTCCGTGCGTCAGTTGCTGTGCTAACTGGACTGCTATTAGCACTTTGCAAATCACAAGTGATTCCTTCCGTTCATTTCATGCAATTTTTTAAAACCACCCTTCGCAAACCTCCACGGTTCTTGTCCGTCAGCAGAGTTCCTTCTTGCTTTTACTTCACAATCACATCGCCAAAACCTGATTTCGGCTGCTTCGAAAGGGATGAAATAACAGCGATGCGTTTGTTACTCAGGTGTCATCTACGTTCGATTTCACTGTGGTATCCTGACCGACCCACTCTGCTTTTACTGCTTGTCTACTGACAACTCAATACTCCCTGACTTCTCCCATAATGACGGGTTCGTCTCTCAGACCAACCACCGGTCAGATAGGTCATAACTGATTCTTAACCAAACGTCAACGTCATATACTTTCTACAAAAAACAATGTACCCACTTAATGTCATGAAATATTAATTGATATTTAAGCTTTTATTTATTATTAATGTTAATTCACAATATTTCCATACATAGGCTAGTGACAATGGCAGTTTTAAAGTTTGTAATTAATATGAAACTAGGATCTCAACATAAAGAATAGATACTAAACTGATCATACAGTCATGAGCTATTCCAAATGTGCGTGGTCCTCGCAATCACCATTTTCATTTAGCACGTTCTGTGGCTTGAGGTTCTGATAAAACTGCCGGTACACCTCCGATTATGAAGTATTACTAATACGTATGTGATGCAGACACTAAATTATGCTGTTACCTCTAGATAACAATCGAGCAGCTCATAGCAACAAAATTATGCTTTGTGCTTTGGGCCCCTTATGGAAATGAATACCCGAGAAATTGGCGAGACAGCTTTTTATAAGTGTTCATATACAGGGTTGTCCATTGAGCGTCGAACGAAAAAACTACAAAGAACGAAATTTGTCTAGCTTGAAGGGGGAAACCAGATGGCTCTATGGTTGGCCCGCTAGATGGCGCTGCCATAGGTCAAACGGATATCAACTGCGTTTTTTAAAATAGGAACCCCCATTTTTTATTATATATTCGTGTAGTACGTAAAAAAATATGAATGTTTTAGTTGGACCACTTTTTTCGCTTTGTGATAGATGGCGCTGTAATAGTTACAAACGGATAAGTGCGTGGTATCACTTAACATTCCGTCAGTGCGGACGGTATTTGCTTCGTGATAGATTACCTGTGTTTAAATGGACCGTTTATCAATTGCGGAAATTGTCGATATCGTGTTGATGCATGGCTATTGTGATCAAAATGCCCAACGGGCGTGTGCTATGTATGCTGCTCGGTATCCTGGACGACATCATCCAAGTGTCCGGACCGTTCGCCGGATAGTTACGTTATTTAAGGAAACAGGAAGTGTTCAGGCACATGTGAAACGTCAACCAAGACCTGCAACAAATGAAGATGCCCAAGTAGGTGTTCTATCTGCTGTCGCGGCTAATCCTCACATCAGTAGCAGACAAATTTCGCGAGCTTCGGGAATCACTAAAACGTCGGTGTTGAGAATGCTACATCAACATCGACTGCACCCGTAACATGTTTCTATGCACCAGGAATTGCATGGCGACGACTTTGAACGTCGTGTACAGTTCTGCCACTGGGCACAAGAGAAATTTCGGGACGATGACAGATTTTTTGCACGCGTTCTATTTAGCGACGAAGCGTCATTCACCAGCTGCGCTAACGTAAACCGGCATAATATGCGCTAGTGGGCAACGGATAATCCACGATGGCTGCGACAAGTGGAACATCAGCGACCTTGGCGGGTTAATGTATGGTGCGGCATCATGGGAGGAAGGATAATTGGCCCACATTTTATCGATGGTAATCAAAATGGTGCAATGTATGCTGATTTCCTACGTAATGTTCTACCGATGTTACTACAAGATGTTTCACTGCATTACAGAATGGCGATGTACTTCCAACATGACGGATGTCCGGTACATAGCTCGCGTGCGGTTGAAGTGGTACTGAATAGCATATTTCATGACAGGTGGATTGGTCGTCGAAGCACCATACCATGGCCCGCACGTTCGCCGGATCTGACGTCCCCGAATTTCTTTCTGTGGGGAAAGTTCAAGGATATTTGCTATCGTGATGCACCGACAACGCCTGACAACATGCGTCAGCGCACTGTCAATGCATGTGCGAACGTTACAGAAGGCGAACTACTCGCTGTAGAGAGAAATGTCGTTACACGTATTGCCAAATGCATTGAGGTTGACGCACATCATTCTGAGCATTTATTGCATTAATGTGGTATTTACAGGTAATCACGCTATAACGGCATTCGTTCTCAGAAATGATAAGTTCACAAAGGTACATGCATCTTATTGGAACAACCGAAATAAAATGTTCAAACGTACCTACGTTACGTATTTTAATTTAAATGACCGACCTGTTACCAACTGTTCGTCTAAAATTGTGAGCCATATGTTTGTGACTATTACAGCGGCATCAGTCACAAAGCGAAAAAAGTGGTCCAACTAAAACATTCATATTTCTTTACGTACTAGACGAATATGTAATAAAAATGGGGGTTCCTATTTTTAAAAAATTGCAGTTGATATCCGTTTGACCTATGGCAGCGCCATCTAGCTTGCCAACCATAGTGCGATCTGGTTTCCCCTTTCAAGCTAGACAAGTTTCGATCTTTGTAGTTTTTTCGAGTGACGCTTATTTCGTGAGATATGTGGCCCAGTCACTATCAATGGATCACCCTGTACACTGTGTGCAACTATTCCAACCTAGAACGTTAATTTTCCTACAAAATTTGCGAATGATTCCGACTAGATTGCTTAATGTATCATTGTACGCCAGAGAGGTTTTGCAGACGTCTAGAGCACAAGGCGAAGTACCGGCGCCCCCTGCTGGGCACCCCTGGTCGCGAACAATGCACGCCGGGCACGCGGGGCGGCCGCCTGCCAACTGTGGCGACAACAGCCCAAAGACCAGGCCCGGCCCAGGACCACCGTACACACAGGCGAGAGGCCCGCATCCCGCCACGGCCGCCAGGCCTGCGCCGCGCCCGCAATTAGCGCCGCGCCACTCGCCGATGCCTCGCGCCCCAATTACTGGCGCATAGTATTCGCAGCCGTCACCTGCCAGTAGACTCCCTCACCAGCGACGGCATTGTTATTAGACCAGCAAAATAACTGATGACGTCCAACCGAAAGTTGATATAAACTGTGGGCTGGCTGCAGCAACAAATGCGTTTATGAAAACACACTAATCGTTATACCAGAAAACAATTAACGTACAGTAATAAAATATCGGGAATCTATTTGTGTAGTTAACACATTTAAGTGATTTACATTGCAAGATCACATACTAACGTACACTGCTGCCCATTAAAATTGCTACACCAAGAAGAAATGGAGATGATAAACGGATATTCATTGACAAATATACTAGAACTGACATGTGATTACACTTTCACGCGTTTTTGGGTGTATAGATCCTGAGAAATCAGTACCCAGAACAACCACCTCTGGCCCTAATAACGGCCTTGATACGCCTGGGCATTGAGTCAAACAGAGCTAGGATGGCGTGTACAAGCTACCCATGCAGCTTCAACACGATACCACAGTTCATCAAGAGTAGTGACTGGCGTATTGTGACGAGCCAGTTGCTCGGCCACCATTGACCAGACGTTTTCAGTTGGTGAGAGATCTGGAGAATGTGCTGGCCAGGGCAGCAGTCGAACATTTTCTGTATCCAGAAAGGCCCGTACAGGACCTGCAACACGCGGTCGAGCATTATCCTGCTGAAATGTAGCGTTTCGTTGGGATCGAATGGAGGGTAGACCACGGGTCGTAACACATCTGAAATGTAACGACCACTGTTCAATGTACCGTCAATGCGAACAAGAAGTGATCGAGACGTGTGACCAGTGGCACCCCATACCATCACGCCGGGTGGTACACCAGTATGGCGATGACGGATACACGCTTCCAATGTGCGTTCACCGCGATGTCACCAAACACGGATACGACCATCATGATGCTGTAAACAGAACCTGGATTCATCCGAAAAAATGACGTTTTGAAATTCGTGCACCCAGGTTCGTCGTTGAATACACCATCGCAGGCTCTCCTGTCTGTGATGCAGCGTCAAGGGTAACCGCAGCCATGGTCTCCGAGCTGATAGTCCATGCCGCTGCAAACATCGTCGAACTATTCGTACAGATGGTTGTTGTCTTGCAAACGTCCCCATCTGTTGACTCAGGGATCGAGACGCGGTTGCACGATCCGTTACAGCCATGCGGATAAGATGCCTGTCATCTCTAAGCCGTTGCGATCCAGTACGGCAACAGTCATGGATCTCGACCAACGAGAGCAGCAATGTCGCGATACGGTAAATCGCGATCGCGGTAGGCTACAATCCGACCTTTATCAAAGTCGGAAACGTGATGGTACGCATTTCTCCTCCTTAAACGAGGCATCACAATAACCTTTCGCCAGGAAACGCCGGTCAACTGCTGTTTGTGTATGAGAAATCGGTTTTAAACGCTTCTCATGTCAGCACCAACCTTGTCTGAATGCTCTGAAAAGCAAATCATTTGCGTATCAGAGCATCTTCTTCTGTCGGTTAAATTTAGCGTCTGTAGCACGTCATCTTCGTGGTGTAGCAATTTTAATGGCCAGTAGTGTAAGAATGATATAAGCTACTGCAAATGAGAAATGATGTTGTCGTTGTTGTTGTCTTTAGTCCTGAGACTGGTTTGATGCAGCACTCCATACTACTCTATCCGGAGGAAGCTTCTTCATCTCCCAGTACCTACTGCAAACTACATCCTTCTGAATCTGCTTGCTGTATTCATCTCTTGGTCTCCCTCTACGATTTTTACCCTCCACGCTGCCCTCCAATACTAAATTGGTGATCCCTTGATGCCTCAGAGCATGTCCTACCAACCGATCCCTTCTTCTAGTCAAGTTGTGCCACAAACTTCTCTTCTCCCCAATCCTATTCAACACCTCCTCATTAGTTATGTGATCTGCCCATCTAATCTTCAGCATTCTTCTGTAGCACCACATTTCGAAAGCTTCTATTCTCTTCTTGTCTAAACTATTTATCGTCCATGTTTCACTTCCATACATGGCTACACTCCATACAAATACTTTCAGAAACGACTTCCTGACCCTTATATCTATACTCGATGTTAACAAATTTCTCTTCTTCAGAAACGCTTTCCTTGTCATTGCCAGTCTACATTTTATATCCTCTCTACTTCGACTATCATCAATTTATTTTGCTCCCCAAATAGCAAAACTCCTTTACTACTTTAAGTGTCTCATTTTCTAATCTAATTCCCTCAGCATCACCCGACTTAATTCGACTACATTCCATTATCCTCGTTTTGCTTTTGTTTATGTTCATCGTATATCCTCCTTTCAAGACACCATCCATTCCGTTTAACTGCTCTTCCAAGTCCTTTGCTGTCTCTGACAGAATTAAAAAATCGGCGAACCTCAAAGTTTTTATTTCTTTTCCATGGATTTTAATACCTACTCCGAATTTTTCTTTTGTTTCCTTCACTGCTTGCTCAATATACAGATTGAACAACATCGGGGAGAGGCTACAACCCTGTCTCACTCCCTTTCCAACCACTGCTTCCCTTTCATGCCCCTCAACTCTTATAACTGCCATTTGGTTTCTAAACAAATTGTAAATAGCCTTTCGCTCTCTATATTTTACCCCTGCCTCCTTCAGAATTTGAAAGAGAGTATTCCAGTCAACACTGTCAAAAGCTTTCTCTAAGTCTACAAATGCTAGAAACGTAGGTTTGCCTTTCCTTAATCTAGCTTCTAAGATAAGCCGTAGGGTCAGTATTGCCTCACGTGTTCCAATATTTCTACGGAATCCAAACTGATCTTCCCCAAGGTCGGCTTCTACTAGTTTTTCCATTCGTCTGTAAAGAATTCGCGTTAGTATTTTGCAGCCGTGACTTATTAAACTGATAGTTCGGTAATTTTCACATCTGTCAACACCTGCTTTCTTTGGGATTGGGATTATTATATTCTTCTTGAAGTCTGAGGGTATTTCGCCTGTCTCGTACATCTTGCTCACCAGATGGTAGAGTTTTGTCAGGACTGACTCTCCCAAGGCCGTCAGTAGTTCTAATGGAATGTTGTGTACTCCCGGGGCCTTGTTTCGACTCAGGTCTTTCAGTGCTCTGTCAAACTCTTCACGCGGTATCGTATCTCCCATTTCATCTTCATCTACATCCTCTTCCATTTCCATAATATTGTCCTCAAGTACATCGCCCTTGTATAGACCCTCTATATACTCCTTCCACCTTTCTGCTTTCCCCTCTTTGCTTAGAACTGGGTTTCCATCTGAGCTCTTGATATTCATACAAGTGGTTCTCTTATCTCCAAAGATCTCTTTAATTTTCCTGTAGGCAGTATCTATCTTACCCTAGTGAGATAAGCCTCTACATCCTTACATTTATCCTCTAGCAATCCCTGCTTAGCCATTTTGCACTTCCTGTCGATCTCATTTTTGAGACGTTTGTATTCCTTTTTGGGTGCTTCATTTACTGCATTTTTATATTTTCTGCTTCCATCAATTAAATTCGATATTTCTTCTGTTACCCAAGGATTTCTACTAGCCCTCGTCTTTTTACCTACTTGATCTTCTGCTGCCTTCACTACCTCATCCCTCAAAGCTACCCATTCTTCTTCTACTGCATTTCTTTCCCCCATTCCTGCCATTTGTTCCCTTACGCTCTCTCTGAAACTCTGTAGAACCTCTGGTTTAGTCAGTTTATCCAGGTTCCATCTCCTTAAATTCCCACCTTTTTGCAATTTATGCAGTTTTAATCTACAGTTCATAACCAATAGATAGTGGTCAGAGTCCACATCTGCCCTTGGAAATGTCCTACAATTTAAAACCTGATTCCTAAATCTCTGTCTTACCATTATATAATCTATCTGATACCTTTTAGTATCTCCAGGGTTCTTCCATGTATACAACCTTCTTTCATGATTCTTGAACCAAGTGTTAACTATGATTAAGTTATGTTCTGCACAAAATTCTACCAGGCGGCTTCCTCTTTCATTTCTTACCCCCAATCCATATTCACCTACTACGTTTCCTTCTCTCCCTTTTCCTACTACCGAATTCCAGTCACCCATTACTATTAAATTTTCGTCTCCCTCCCCTATCTGAATAATTTCTTTTATTTAATCATACATTTCTTCAATTTCTTCGTCATCTGCAGAGCTAGTTGGCATATAAACTTGTACTACTGTAGTAGGTGTGGGCTTCGTGTCTATCTTGGCCACAATAATGCGTTCACTATGCTGTTTATAGTAGCTTACCCGCATTCCTATTTTTTTATTCATTATTAAACCTACTCCTGCATTACCCCTATATGACTTTGTATTTATAACCCTGTAATCGCCTGACCAAAAGTCTTGTTCCTCCTGCCACCGAACTTCACTAATTCCCACTATATCTAACTTTAACCTATCCATTTCCGTTTTTAAATTTTCTAACCTACCTACCCGATTAAGGGATCTGACATTCCACGCTCCGATCCGTAGAACGCCAGTTTTCTTTCTCCTGCTAACGACGTCCTCTTGAGTAGTCCCCGCCCGGAGATCCGAATGGGGGACTATTTTACCTCCGGAATGTTTTACCCAAGAAGACGCCATCATCATTAACCATACAGTAAAGCTGCATGCCCTCGGGAAAAATTACGGCTGTAGTTTCCCCTTGCTTTCAACCGTTCGCAGTACCAGCACAGCAAGGCCGTTTTGGTTATTGTTACAAGGCCAGATCAGTCAATCATCCATACTGTTGCCCCTGCAACTACTGAAAAGGCTGCTGCCCCTCTTCAGGAACCACGCGTTTGTCTCGCCTCTCAACAGATACCCCTCCGTTGTGGTTGTACCTACGGTACGGCTATCTGTATCGCTGAGGCACGCAAGCCTCCCCACCAACGGCAAGGTGCATGGTTCATGGTTCATGGTCCATGGTTCATGATGAAGCTCCAAAGTAAAAAATCGCATATTGTTAGGTCAGGTGAACGTGGAGGCCAAGCAAAGCAAGCCCTGTCATTTGGCGCTTGTGGCCTATCCAGCGCTTTCATGCAGTGAAGTTCAACCAATCGTGTACTCCGCTACGTCGGAGAGGTGGCGGTGCTCTAGTGTATCAAGGTAAGAAGTGCCAGCTACAGTAGGTTCAGCAAAAAAGAAAGGCCCATAATCTTTCCGCTTTCACTTTAGGGGAATCTTGTTGCATCTGTACCACCTCGTGTGGATTTTCTGATCCCCAGATGCGCACATTGTGAGTGTTAACGTGACCACTAATGATGGTACATTAAAAACCAGTCAAACCGCCAGAAAGTTGAATGTAAAAGTGCAACCATGCACGCGTTGTGCTGTACAGTTGCCGGATGTCAATTTATGGGATGGGATTCTTTGCCTGTTGCTTTTACTGGTTCAATACAGGGACAGTCAGTTATGTCTGTGGATGACGCTGAAGTTGTTGTCCGATGATGTCCCATATAGTGTAAGTAGGCTGTTTATGTGTTTGTGTGTTGGTAGCGCTATGTAGCGCTGTATTAAATCTCTGACTGCGCTGTGTGGAGTCTGTAAGAGACTCTGTGTGGCTGGTCGAATTTGCAGTTGGAGGTGAACAGCCAGCAGTGATGAAAGATGGGAGTGAGTAGTCAGCAGTGATGGAGGTTAGAGGTTAATAATTAGCAGTGTTGGAGGTTTGCGGTATTAGCGCGAGCGGACGATCTGGACGTGTCCGACTTAGAGACTGAATATTTTTAGGATTACATAATTTTTGGAACTGGATGTCGCGGACGATTATATATATTTTTTAACTGGATGTCCCATTATTAAGGTAAAAATACATTGTTTGCTTTGCAAAAAATGGTTCAAATGGCTCTGAGCACTATGCGACTTAACCTCTGAGGTCATCAGTCGCCTAGAACTTAGAACTAATTAAACCTAACTAACCTAAGGACATCACACACATCCATGCCAGAGGCAGGATTCGAACCTGCGACCGTAGCGGTCACGCGGTTCCAGACTGAAGCGCCTTTAATCGCACGGCCACAACGGCCGGCTTTGCTTTGCAACAAAATCTTTCTTTTGCTAACCATATGCCTATTAGTAGTTAGAGACTATAGTAGTTTGAATCTTTTCTTTAGCTGGCTGTATTGGGGATTGCTGTATAGCAGTAGTTCGGGCAGTGAAGTTTTTTGTGAGGTAAGTGACTTACCTTTCACCTTATGTATAGTTTTTTTTTTAGGATTTCTTCTAATTCAGGGCCATTCTTTTGAGTTAATTTTATATCAGTCAGATCGCATTACCGTTGAATATTGTGGGTAATTAATATATGGGAAAAGTTTGAGTTTTGTTAGTCAGGGCAAATTCAGTAGGTCAGTGTTGTAATGATAAAGACCAGCAGAGTGTCACTTGCATTCAATCTCACTCAGCAGTTTCAGAAGTGTCAGAATCAGTGTCAGTTATTGCAGTTTAAGTAAAAATTTGATTTTATTAAGAAGTTTCAATGTGCTTGATTCGAGAGAAAGCTAGTGACCGAACAGGCCAAGGCAACATGTCGACTCTCTGAAGAGCATATTGGGTTGCGACAGCGGTATTTGGGCGAGCGTTATCCTATTGGAAAACACCCCCTGGATGCTATTTACGAATGGGAGCACAACAGGTCGAATCACAAGAATAATGTACAATTTTGCAGTCAAGGTGCATGGGCTAACTACGAGAGTGCTTCTGCTGACATACAAAATCGCACTCCGGACCGTAACTGCAGGTGTAGGTCCAGTGTTTTTTAGCATGCAGACAGGTTGGTTGCAGGATACCCGCCACGTTAGCCGAGTGCGCTAACGCGCTGCTTCGTGGACTCGCGTAGGCGCGCCGGCCCCGAATCGAATCCGCCCGGCGGATTAACGACGGCGGTCGGTGTGCCGGCCAGCCTTGATGAGGTTTTTAGGCGGTTTTCCACATCCCCCTAGGTGAATACCGGACTGGTCCCCACGTCCCACCTCAGTTACATGGCTCGCAGACCTCTGAACACTTTCACATTATTCCATGGATTACACGAGTCACTGACAGTTCGGGTATACTAATTCCGTCCTGGGGGGTACTGGGTGGCGGCAGGAAGGGCACCGGCCACCCCTTAATCTAACATTGCAAAATCCGATTAACCATGCTGACCTTGCGTACCTGCGGGCCAAAGGCACAAGCGAAAAGAAAGACAGGTTCGTTGCAGGCCTTCAACTGGCCTCCTCCTAACCAACACACTGACATCACTGCCACTGAGGCAGAACAAGCTTTCATCAGAAAACACAACTGACCTTCATCCCGCCCTCCAATGAGCTCTCGCATGACACCAATGAAGTCGCTAACGGCGCGGGATTTGGGATCAGTGAAATGCACGCTACAGGGTGTCTGCCTTGGAGCTCTCCTTGAAGTAATCGTTTTCTAACAGTTCGTTGTGTGACCGTGGTGCCATCTGCTGTTCAAATTGCTGCTGCAGATGCACTACATTGCGCCAGAGCCATACGCCGAACAAGAAGCTTTTTCGCGTCTGCACGAAGCCCTGTCCTCTTGCAACCACCGAGCGAGGTGGCGCAGTGGCTAGCACACTGGACTCGCATTCGGGAGGACGACGGTTCAATCCCGCGTCCGACCATCCTGATTTAGGTTTTCCATGATTTCCCTAAATCGCTCCAGGCAAATGCCGGGATGGTTCCTTTGAAAGGGCACGGCCGGCTTCCTTCCCCGTCCTTCCCTAATCCAATAAGACCGATGGCCTCGCTGTCTGGTCTCCTCCCCCAAACAATCCAATCCAAATCCAATCCTCTTGCAACCGTACATTCTCGTGACCGCTGCCAGCAGTCATGTACAGTGGCTACGTTCCTGGCAGTCTTTTTGCAGTATTGCGGAAACAACATCCAGCTTCTCGTAGCCCCATTACACGACCTCGCCCAAACTCAGCGAGGTGTTGATAATGGCGTCTTTGTCGCCATAAAGGCATTCTTGACTAAAACAAAACCACCACTCCAAACGTAACTGACGCTTGCGACCGTTACAAAGTATATTAAAAGAAATCCTGATTTGCGCCGTTATAGTGTGACTGGCGCTAAATTTGAATAGACATCATCTTTCAGATGTAGAAACACGGCTACAAGCTTTCGTTCATGTCGCACAACTGCTTCCTGGTCTTGCGGCTTTTTCCCGTCAGTGTGTAAATTCAAGCCGCTGGTGAGTTTTTCGGGTTGTATGGACGTGGTCTATAAAAGTATTCCGCTTCTGATGTTTCGTCCAGAACTGTGCTGGACATCTTCAGGGGTACCTCAGGTTCTGCTGAATCTTGCCGATTGATGGGTCGCACGTCTGAGAGCGACGTAAACACTACCACGCCCCATTTTCACAGCACCTCGTGCTCTGACGTCTGACCTGGCTGTCGCCAAGACTCAGCAGAACCCGGAGTATCACTGAAGATGGCCAGTTCAGCTTTGGACGAAACATGAGGAACGCAAAAATTGCATGGATCACGGCCATACAACCCGGAATGCTCACAAGGGGCTAACATTTCCCGTCATGAAACCCTTCATTGTATTACCAAGTCTTTTTCTGAACGTATTTTTCTTCATTATAGCATTGCACGTAAGTGGAATGTGGACGATAAAGAATTCGGAAAGAAGAGAACAGAAGCTTTTGAAATGTGGTGTTGCAAGAGAATGCTTAAGATTAGTTGGGTGGATGAATAACTAAAGAGGAGATATCGCATCTAAATGTGGAAAAAAGAAGGAAATGGTACAACTTGAAGAAGGTCCTGAGGAATTAAGGAATTATCATTTTCTTTAATGGAGTGAGATAAGGGGCATAAAAACTGTAAGAGGGAGACCATGGATGAATGAAGTGGGAAGGGTCAAATGCACGTGAGTTGCAGTGGGTGATTTCAAAGTGATGCAGAGATTGGCAACTTGCTTTAAATGTTCAGAAATGGAAAATTTTGCTCTTCACAAAACGAAAATATATAGTATTATATGATTATAATATCAATGAGTCACTGTTGGAATCGGCCAACTCATACAAATACCTGAGCGTGAAACTTTGGAAGGATAACATGAAATAGAATGATCACATAGGTTCAATCGTGGGTAAAGCAGGTGTGGATAGAATACTAGGGGTGTGTAATCAATCTACAAAGCAGATTGCTTACAAACCACTCGTGCCACTGGTTCTAGAATATTGCTCAAGTATGTGGGTCCCGTACCAAATAGGATTAACAGGGGATGTTGAACGTATGCAGAGAAGGGCAGTACGAATATTCACAGGTTTCTTTTTCCGTGGGAGACTGCCACAGAGATACTGAAGGAAGTGAACTGGGGGACTCTTGGAGGTAGACGTAAACTGTCCCGAGAAAGTCTATTAACAAAGTTTCAAGAACCGGCTTTAAATGATAATTGTAGTAATATACTACAACCCCCACTGTATTGCTCACATAGGGACCGTAAAGATAACATTAGAATAATTACTGTACGCACAAAGACATTCGATCTATCAGTCTTCCCGTGCTCCATACGTGAATGGAATAGGAAGAAACCCTAATAGCTAGTACAGTGGGACGTACAGTCTGCCAAGCAACTCACGGTGATTTGTAGAGTATAGATGTAGATGTAAGTACGTGGGCTTGCACCAGATAGACTAGCGTGGAGAACTGCATCAAACAAGTCTTCGAAATGATGACCACTGGAACAACAAAATGAGAATTCTAATAATGTACGGGAAGCCTACTCACACTGACTTATCTACAGGCTGACAGTTGTCAACATCCGGCCCAGCGTGAAGGGGTACCTCGCACCTTGGTTTACAGGCGCACGTCATTTCAAAACCTGAGAGTTCGTCAGATGAGTTAACCCATCTTGATGTCAGCTTCCGTCGGAATAGAGTCCGAGAAAGACAGTTCAGATGTACTTTGCGCTATCGACTAACCATGCATCAGCTGAGTGATGATAATACTGATTGGCAAAAAGGTGTACCTCCTATATTCCTTACGCGGGGTCCACCTCCAACAAGATTGGTCGTATTTTGTGGAAATATGATCGGAAATGTGTTTTCCGACCTCTCTCTAAGATTAGCGTCCTTTTTGGTTACGTTTATTATGATCTTGGTTTGCGTGAGGCGGGTGTCAATCGTATTGCTTGCAGTTGTGGCATATCATACATTGGTAGGACTCTCAGGACCATGGAGGATCCATGTACTGAACATAAGAGGCACACACGCTCACAATAGCCGAGCAAACAGGCTATTCTAGAACATTGTCTTGGCGCCGGTCATTCTATGGAGTACAATAACACGGAGATTCTGGCATGCACTTCGAGCAATTGGGATATTGTTAGTAACGAAGCGGCTGAAATTAAATTATCTGGTAACCTTTTAAATATAGATGGAGATTTTTGCTTAAATTCTGCGTGAAATCCTAGTCTCTCCCTTTTCGAAAAATTGACAGAGTTAATGCTAGATACCTCCCATATTGTTTAGTAATTTTCACTATGGATAACTTCTGACGTCGGTCGCCTTTGGTTGTGTGGCGGCGGTAGTGTTTACAGTGTGTGTGTGTTCGTGTGTGTGTGTGTGTGTGTGTTCGTGTGTGTGTGTGTGTGTGTGTGTGTGTGTGTGTGTGTGTGTGTGTTTGTGCGTGTGTGTTATCTTTCCTGACTTGTTCCGCAAACCGAGGTTTTAAATCCGCTTGCACAGCGCTTACTTACTGCAGTTGTGCCTTGAAAATGACATGGTGGTCACCTGTTGAAATATTAGTCATTGTCGAAGGTGTCACCCTGGTGCATCCCAGTAAGTTATTTGAACATCGTATACACCGAGAGAAATTCTGGTCTCACAATGAGAGTTGCTTTTGGTTTTTATCGTTTTGAATCTTAGTATGGTAGTAAAAGGCCGTATCATCCATCATTTTTTTACAATTAATATTCAATGTTTAAAAATGTATCAAAAGCGACTTTACTGATAACTATTTCATACACTCTTGCTATTAATGGTATGAAGTGGGAGACTAGGACAAGTGATCAGCACTGGCTCGGAATAAACTATACTGCAAAAAAACTTGACATCTGAAAGGAAGAAGGCTTTGCAGAAGACAATCTGATAAAAAAAGTCTCTTAGCATCTTTACACATTATGTTGGACTTACGAAATACTTTTATGGAAGTCTTACCCTATGACGGGAATTGTTTCCAGTACCTTTCCACGAAGTCTGCTCAACTATCGCTTTCGAGAAATGGCGTTCCATTCCAACTCCGAATCAAAAATGACTATAAGGGACATGCTTGCGTATCATTTAAGAAATTTGAGTGTTTAGAGCTCAGAAAGGGACCGCACAACAGCTTGACAAGTAAATAGATGTGAGTAATTTACTGTAAATTGTCAGTCTGTGCTTACAATAGTCAGATATAATATGTACATTTTTGGACATATCATAGCATTATGCCTCTCTGAAGAAAATATTGACATCTGCAAAACCAGCACTAAGCTTCTGAAGACAACAAAATAATTTATAGAAATCGGTAAAGGGAAATAAAAATATCTGTGAAACTGAAGCCTGCATTTTATTCCGAAAAAATTAGCTTTTTGATGAACCTCAAAATTCAGTTTTTGAACAATCATGCCGATCATTTTCCATGAACATTTGGCTGATGTCAGTGAGGTACAATTTGAGCATTTTCATGGAGTCTCCAGAGTGACGGGCGCTGGAACAGCAGTCTGATGGATCACTTTTGGGCATTTTATAGAAACGAACAAGACGCAATACGTCGGAGAACAAAGACTATATTTGTTGCTTCAAGGAGAAGAGAGAAAGAAAATATATAGCGATGGACACTCATTTCTTAAGTAGTGAAGACATATTTTCGTCTTACGCGTCACAAAATCTTATTTCTTACTGAAAAAAATATTACACTGTCTAATGAGAAAATGTCAATGTAACTTTGTACATCTACTCATCATCGGTGGATATGTAAATTACTTCTTTTTTTCGAGTCATCAGTCTTCTGACTGATGCAGCCTGCCACGAATTACGCTCCTGTGCCAACCTCTTCATCTCAGAGTAGCACTTACTACTTATGTCCTCAATTATTTGTGGATATAGTCCAATATGTCTTCCCCTACAGTTTTTGCCCTCTACAGCTCCCTCTAGTACCATGGATGTCATTCCATGATGTCTTAACGGATGTCCTATCGTCCTGTTCCTTCTCCACATGTTCCTTTCCTCTCCGATTCTGCGCAGAAGCTCCTCATTCCTTACCTTACTAGTCCACCTAATTTTCAACATTCGTCTGTAGCGCCACATCTCAGATGCTTCGATTCTCTTCTGCTCCGGATTTCACACAGTCCACGTTTCACTACCATACAATGCTGTGCTGCAAACATACCTTCTCAGAAGTTTCTTCCTCAAATTAAGGCCTATGTTTGATCCTAGTAGACTTCTCTTGGTCAGGAATGCTCTTTTTGCGGTGCTAGTCTGCTTTTGAAGTCCTACTTGCTCCGTCCGTCACTGGTTATTTTGCTGTCTGGGTAGTAGAATTCCTAACTTCATCTACTTCGTGACCATCAATCCTAATGTTACGTTTCTCGCTGTTCCCATTTCTTCTACTTCTCATCACTTTCTTCTTTCTTCGATATACTCTCAGTCCATGTTCTGTCGATGATTAGAGTTGCAGTTCTCTGTGACAGATGGAGCAGCAATCAGGTTGTATTATTGTTGGTGTTTAGCGTTGTTACCAGGCCTGATAGGATATATGAGGCAGTGAGCAACGTCAGGTGTTGAGCAATCACTGTGAAGGACACGCGGATGCCGCGTATTGATGTGAGACGTAGCTATGAGCACCTGACAGAGTTTTAAAGGGCCTCATTGTGGGTCTCCATCTGGCCAGCTGGTCGAACAGAGCAGTATCCAGGTTTTTAGGGAGTTAGGATGTGACAGTAGACTGCCTGGGAATGTGAGGGCAGGCATACTCGTCGACAACGTTTCGGTCTACCGCGTCTAAGTGAAACAAGGGAGGATCGCCATACTGTGCACCAAGATTTACGTTTGCCTTCCGAGAACAAGTGATGGACTCCCTGTAAGCATGTCATTCCACACCATTGGTCGGAGAATAGAAACAGCCTGTCAAAACCCGACGTAGGTCGCGACATACTTACTTAGTTCACGCTCAGAACAGAGGTGAAGCGGAGTTATTGGTCATTCGTTTCTTGGTACCTAGGGCCTGCATACAGGAGAGAAAAGACGGTAGGGTCAGGCTTTTTCAGGTCTCTGTGATAGGTGGCAGTACAGTATAACTTGGATGTTAGACTAAGGAGGTAGGTGTGGTGATCATAACGAAATGCTGTGTTGGCTTACTATGCTCTCTATTGCTTCTTCACATTTTTCGAATGAAGATGCAGAAAGTGCAGACGTTAGTTTATAACTTCAGTAAGTGTAAAACATAGATGAGGCTTGCAACCAATTACCAAAACAAGTGGCCATCCCGGCGTATACCTCTGTTGTGACTCGGGTACAAAGAGTAATGTATGGTACTACAGGCCATGAATCATGAGAGTGGCAGATTCTGTTGCTCCAATCCAACGCCTAGGCTCGAGTATTCGACACAAAATGACATAAAGACACAGTTGCATAGGGACAAACGTACGAGAGAAACCAATAACCATAATCGAGAGCTACGCACAGGAAAGCTTTACAAGTTCTTCTTAGTGTACAAGATTGAGTTCAACGCTTACTCCTATCGTATTTGCTATAGGCTCGTTCATGCGAGGGTACTGTCCTCGGGTCGTGCCCGTTCGCTGGATCACTCTAACTCTGACTTAGCTTCGCGTTTGAGGGCCTCTATAAAAGTCTGTTTGCATTCAGATGGGATGCTAGTGCGTTGCTTTTTATCTTCAATTCGCGACCACTGATCGTGTGACCTCTTAATGGAATGATGAAAGCGGCTCTCACTTTTTGCCTCTACCTGAGTTACAAGACTAACAGCCAACATTCGTACATAGATGATTTTTCTTATCGTTCTGGTTACAAATCGGGCTAGGGAACTACCGTCCCATGCGGATGCTGCCCTTAACAACGCAACACAAGCTGTTGTCTTTAAAGTGATGCCGTGATGAGGAAGCATGAACTGTTCATGGATGGCGTCGCATTGTGTTCAGCGATGAATCACGGTTTTGCAGTCCCCCGGATGACTATCGTCGGCGAGTATTACGACGAGAGTGGGAGGGGTCCCATTCATCCAACGTTTTGGAGAGGTCCTGTGGCGTTACTCCTAACGCCATAGTATAGATACCGACTGGGTATAACTTCATGTCACGACTGGTAGAGATCGAGGGAACTTCGACAGCACAACGGTATACCCTGCATCCTCATGTGTAACCTGCCGTGCGATAGTATCGTGATGTCGTTTTTCAACAGGACGGCACTCGTTCACACAAAATGTGTGAATTCCTAAGGGACCAAACTGCTGAGGTCATCGGTCCCTAGACTTACACACCATTTAAACTAACTTAACGCTAAGAACAACACACACACCTGTGGCCGAGGGTGGACTCCAACCTCAGGCGGCAGGAGCCGCGCAGTCCGTGTCATGACGCCTTACGTCGCGCGCCCACTCCGCGCGGCATTCGTTAACACACGGTACGTCTCTCTATGCAATGTTTTTGTGGAGTTAATGAACTCCCGTGGCCAGCAAGATCCACAGTTCTGTCCCTGACAGGAAATGTGTTGCCTCAGGCCGTATTTCAAATCCGTCTCAGCGCTAACACATGTGGACTGGCTTGCCTCACGAGAGGACGCAAGACTCAAGTTTCACACGGCATTTGCAGCCTGCCCTCCACAGCGGCCAACGGCCGGTCACGTGATTCCACCCCCACATGGACGGGAGGCGGGGCATGACTGCCAGCGCTCCTATTCAGCAGTTTGCTGAGAGCGACTGTATGGAAAATATTGACAGTTCAATAATTATTGTATCCTATTTGAGCGGCAAATGGACAAAATGTTGGAAACTCGTTCTTCAGCCGACTGTAAAACTCTGAAAAGTCATATCCCATGTATTGCCAAACTATGCATTAAATATTATATCAGCCTAAGACACGGATATATTATGAACATAATGCTTGAAGCAGACAGCAACTTCAATAAAGAAACGAAACGAGCAATGAACTGTTTGCATCTGCTAAATGTTTATGTACAAAGAAATAGCCAACTCGTTACAGCACGTTAAAGTGGAAATTTCAGGAACTTAAGCCTTTTTAATTGCCGTACACGAAATTAAAGCCGACTCCTTCGGCAAGTTTGTCACAGACATTTTATTTTGAGCAATAAAAACATCACAGTAGAAACTCGTGTTCGCTACACACGAAAGTTAATAAGAAAAAAATGTTTATTTTCAGAAACTAAACGGAAAAAGAGTGCAAACCTTTGTTAAGTCACTTAATCTTCTAGGCTCTTTTTGAGCTGTACGTTTTTAAACAATTCGTAGTAAAAACCTCAAAAGAATCTGTGTCTGTAAGAAAACCAGCTAAGTGCACTACAGGCAGATTGCACAAAGCAGGCGAGTGTGTGTTTGTTTTCTGGCAGGAAAGGCAACTAGTACTCTCAAGTAACACCACAAGCGCTGGCAGTCACGCCGCGCCTCCTGTCCGTGTGGAGGTGGAATCACGTGACCGGCCTTTGGCCGTTGTGGAGGGGAGACTGCAAATTCCGTGTGAAACTTGAGTCTTGCACGAGAGGACACAACAGATTTGTGACACACTTCCCAACAGAAGCAATGTAAGCACACCTAGTCCAGAGGCTGTGGCAGCGTCATACCGATATGCAGGCTCATACTACCAAATTTTCTGACCATTACATATCATCTCAATTCGTTGAAGTTTAATTTCGCTTCCTCTGCCCTATTCTGAGTGCTTCGCTTATTTTTCAGTCAGTATACTTTTCATTTCAATTACATATGTACTGCTAATTTTCTTGTTTACAATGAGGTTCAAAAATGGCTCTAAGCAATATGGGACTTACCATCTGAGGTCATCAGTCCCCTAGACTTATAACTACTTAAACCTAACTAAGGACATCACACACCTCCAGGCCCGAGGCTGGATTCGAACCTGCGACCGTAGCAGCAGCGTGGTTCCGGAGTGAATCGTCTAGAACCGCTCGGCCATAGCGGCCGGCTGTAACGAGGTCACATTGTGACAAATCTATACAAAAAATCTGATCTCAGAAAACATTCAGCATCTAAAAACTATGAAATTACCCTATTATTAGAAATTTAGTACTTCATCATTCCTTAGCAACAGTAAGTATATTTGTTGGAAAAATCAGCCTGCGTTGCATACATCTTTTCTACAAGAAGAGATGCGTTTACACTTCATTAAAAGTGTTGAAATATGGTCAACCAAACTTAACGTCACACAGATGAATAGAATTAGCACTAGCTCTGCAGAGTGACTCACACCACATGTCCACATACAGCGTAGTGACTTGGTGGCAAGCACCTCTACCCATCTTGGTGAGCATGGTCTCAGCATAGTGGTGGTAGCACAGCACTTGTGAACTTTGAGATGCATGTGCCAGATACTCTGCTCATGTTTTGCTTAAATAATCAAGAAATTCTTCCTAAACTATCCCAGTGGTCATGATAGCAGCACATAAATATAACTTTAGGTCAACTAGACTCTCACGTGTCACATCAGTGGGGTCGGAGAAATTGTTTACACTGAAGACAAATGGGCTATCACCATTAAAAACTTAGGACAAGTGGCATGTAAAGTCAGAGGAAAACCCAGTGGCCCTTTTGGATTCTGAATTTAGAACACGAGTGACCTAGCAAGCATATTGTCTGTCCTAGGGACCACAATCTTGGATTTTAGCAACACTGATGTAATCGGTCTCAAATCTGCACTAATATCCTTAGGTCCTCCTCCTTGGATTACTATCTTGGATTCATGGATCTGTACAGCACTTTGGACTGCACTAATATTTCCAGGCCCACAATCATGAGCGTTATGCTTAGCACAACTGGGCTCTTTTGAATATGCCGCCATTATTTTGAATTTCTCGCCATTTTGTCTACAGGGCAATCGGTTTCAGGTAGCATGATCCATACGACCACAGTACTATATTGTGTACACCTGCTTATTCTTGACGCTCGCTTAAAATTCGGTAAGTCTAATCTTCCGAAAGAGGAAGTGACTGAAAGGAAATGAAATAAAACTTCTTGTGTGCATCTCGTTGCCGGTTTTTCTCAACAGGTATTACCAGAAAATATTCTTTCAAGGTGAGTAGGGATTTAAACTAAAAAAAGTTTGCTTTGTTTGAAAGTACAAAGCTTTGTACTCCTGCGAAATGAAAATCTAATGCTACGTAACACTGAGTACTGAGTTGCCCCGTCCCATGCGTTGTAACATACATGGATCGTACTCGTCATGATGTGGACAAGGTGCCCAAGACTTCGCCGCTCAAGCCTGTCCCACTCCTCGACGACACCCTTCCTGTTTTCATTCACTGTGTAAGAAGAAATTTGGAAATTTGTGGTAAGTGCCTATGGAACCAAACTGCTGAGTTCATCGGTCCTCAGCCTTGCACACTACTTAATCAAACTTAAACTAACTTATGCTAAGGACAACACACACACCCATGCCCGAGGGAGGACTCGAACCTCCGACGCGGGAGCCGCCCGAACCATGGCAAGGCGCCCTAGACCACACGGCTACCCCGTACAGCGTGTGAGAAGAGTTTCTGCAACAGTGCACTGCAGATTTCAACTGGTCTCACAGGTAGGGTTCTCGTTAGCAGGTACCGCAGAGTGATTCCTGCCTCTTGGAGGAAGACATTCACGACGTGGACGCGGTTTGTTCCTACATTACCGTCTTAACATCTTGGCCGAAATGCAGTGAGAAAGAGATCTCCAACACTGTTATATGTAAACAGTTGTCAGTCAACAGTTAGTACAACTCTTGGTTTTGTGCAGTTTAGTTAGTGCCTATGCTTTCATTTGCTGGATGATAGAATGGTGCCCTCCAAACTAAATACAGTGACATATGAGGCCGAAAAAGGTCTATGAAAGATTCACTAATCGCCTGTTTGAACTCTCCAATAACAGTAAAGCTGAGCAGGTTCTGGCAGAATCTAAAGTGTAGTATAGGTCCGACAATTGCCCTCTGTATAATAATATAATCGGTGACATCGTAAGGGGAGGAGGAGCGGTAAAGGAACGAAGGTGGGGGTAGGCCGATTGCCCTATAGACAAAATGGTGGAAAATTCAAAATAATGGTGGGATATTCAAGCAGCCCTTTTGTGCTACGTATAACATTACAGATGGTGGGCCTGGAAATATTAGTGCAGACTGAAGTATTGTATAGGTCGATGAATCCTAGATGGTAATACAAGATGGCAGACCTACAGATACCAGCGCAGTTTCGAAACCGACTATATCAGTCTTCCTTAAAGACGATGGACCCTAGCATAAACAATATGTTCGCTAGGTCACGTGCGTTCTAATTTCAAAATCCAAAAGGGCCACTGGGTTTTCCTCTGACTTCACATGCCGCCTGTCCCAAGTTTTTAATGGTGGTAGCCCACTTGTCCTCATTTTAAACATTTTCTCCCACCCCGCTGATGTCATACGTAGGAGTCTAGTTGACCTAAACTTAAATTTATGTGCTGTTACCATCACCACTGAATAGGTTAGGAACAGCTACGTCTTTATTTAAAAAAAAAACATGACCCTGTAAAATGCGTCACAAACTTTACGAGTGCTGTGCTACCACCGCCATGCCGTGACCACAGTCACCATGTTGGGAAGAGCTGCTGGCAACCAAGTCACTATACAGACTAACGCCATGTGTACTGTGGCTCACTCGGCGGAGCTAGTGCTGAGTCCATTCATCTGTCTGACGTTTAGTGTGGGTGGTCATATTTCAACACTTTTAATGAACCGTAAATGCATCACTTCTTATCAAAGGATACCTGCAATGCAGATTTAACTGCATGTTGTAAACATTTTTATATGGCAAGGATGATACAGAAAGAAAATGAATAATTACAGTTTAACAAAGTAGATTTATTTGTAATATGTTTTTTCTTAGAATTAAATATTTTAGAAATCGCCATAATATTTTTTTTTCAAAAATTCACAATTGACAAGTTCACATACTTTACATTTCAAAATATATGTCTCGCATTTAACAGTACAGACAAGGTATAGAAACTTCTTATTTTTCTCTTTCCACTGACTACGGTTGTCCCTCTTTGTCTGCATCAAGTATTCTACTATCAAGCAACACTTCAGTGTGTGTCAGACTCCACAGAGAGCTCAAGAATCGTCACTCCAGAAAACAGAATAACGACTCTTTTCACAGAGAAAAGACTTCTCAAAATTTAACCTCCAGTCCCCGCTGTGGCTCTCACCAGCAAATTGCCTTCGGTCGATACCCAGAGGGAAGTTCCTTCTAACGCCTTATGCCACTCCCTGCTGGACACATGGCATCTCCATTTGAGCTCAGGTGACGAATCCCTGTGGCCGCTACAGAAACATTACCTCCCACTACATGGGTCATGAATTTGCCAGCCAATCACCTGAAGCTCATACGCCTTTCGGAAGATTTTATCAAAGGTTCCTACATCCTTAGCACTCCGCCAAACAAAAACGCATTACTGCTTTTTGGCGGGAGGTGTGCTCCAATCCCTCCCATGAGAAGATTCTTCGGAAGTCACGTTGCAATCATTGTATGTAGCCCAACACATTCCTTTGGACTAAAGAGATGTCCTCTCGCCTTTTCCTGCCCCCAGAGCTCCAAGTATGCTGTTCTGAATTTTTTTCCTCATCTCACCAGAGGGCAACCTCCTGCCCACTCTGTCTGCACTATGGGGGTTCTGCGGCCACTAGCATCGTAAACCATCACTACCATGCGCTCTATTATTTTCCAAGGCAGTAAATGTTCGCTCCTCGAGAATACAATGAAACTTTTCCCTGTGGAACTTGAAGCCACCTCGCCCTTTCTGTTAGTGCTCAACCATAATTATCTCCTAGTACCACCGAAATTGTTAGTACATGGTGCTAGCAGAGTAACAGCCAATGATTAATAATCTGATTGTGCATCCTAAATAGTATCTAATACAAATATAAATCTACAAGAATATTAAATATATGGTCGCAAAATCTTGCCACCTTATGATAGAGTGCCTTGTCACCCTGTGCCAGTCATTTCTCAAGTTTCATTCCCATTCTGCAATTGCTGTATGAGGGGATTTGAAATTCTATAGGCAACTTGTTGACAATACCAATACCTCTGCTGATGCACTTTCTACTTAACCTACTGCATTGTAAAAGTTTTGCCAGTCTTTTCATGTAGCAAATCATCAACTCAGTACTCGCAATTTTTCCTGCATAGCCTTGCATGCTTCAACAAAGTTGTTGTGCAGTAAACGGACTTTGGAACAGTGTACAACTTATATATATTCATATTTGCTTTCTTTTCAATACGTTAACCATTAAATCCAGTTCACTGATTAACATCGTAATGACTGGAGAATGAGTATTTGTTTGCCTAATACTCTTACTGAATGCTCCAAGTCTAGTGGTATAACATTTACTACTGTCATCAAGTGTCTTAATTTTTGCATCGAACTGATTGTTGGAGAACAGTTATGCGAAATTGCCTGTGCTGTAATGTATGATAATGGAATTATCTAGTTGCAGAAATACACAGACACATACGCGCTCACTCACACACACACACACACACACACACACACACACACACATTCACACAGAGTCACAGACACACACTTGCGTTTTACCTGTGGCTTCGTCCACGAATGCAAACAGCATACATATTCCATATGTGTGCTCTTCCTCCTCTCTGGTCCACATGCTCGTCCATATCCTCCTCGCCACCTCTATCTCTGCCTACTTCCTCCCCTGTTTCTGTCCATTGCCTGCCCCCCTTATCCTTGGTCTATCTCCTGCTCCTCCCCTCTCTGTCCATTTCTCCTTCCCTACTCCCAGTCCATCTGCTCCACCCATCTCTCGCTGTCTATCTGCTCCTTCCCCCTCTCTTTGAACGTCTGCTCTTCCACTTCTCTATTCTCCTTCTATCCATTTCCTCCTCCCCACGATCTCTGTCTCTCCATATCCTCCTCCCCCTTTCTCAATCTCATCCTTCACCTCTCATCTTTGCCAATCTTATGATATAGCAAATCAGCAGTTTCTACTTCATAGCCTTGCATGCTTCAAGAAAGTTGTTGTAAAGTAAACAGACTATGGAACAGTGTGTAACTATTCATCCCCTCTTCCCCCTGACTGCTCAGTTGTGCTCATCCACACATTTAGCCCATGCAACTCATGCTGGTACTAAAACCACAACACACATGTCAAGCAGGGTAGTCTAGCTGTCAGGGACTGAAAAGCCTTATCTCCATTTCTATAGGAGCTAGGAGGCCTATACAACACAGTGCTGATTCCCAAATAGCAAGTAATATGTGTACCAAATTTGTTTGAAATCGATCCACTGGTTTAGGATTGCATGCTGGACATATCTGTACATAAAGAGATGTTCATCTGTTTTATATACACTGAAGGGGAAAAAACCGCAACACAAAAAAAGGAAAGAGAGAGGGGGAGGGGGAGGGGGGGGGAAGAGAGAGAGAGAGAGAGAAAAGAAATTAATGTTGGGTAACGAAATTTTTGAAATACATTTACCTAGATAACATATTTAAGACATTAACACTGCAAGATCACAAGCTAAACATGAGATAATACATTGGAAATGTGAAATTCTGGTACATTAATAGCAGTGTGACGAACAGTATGTTGAATGCAAGCATGCAAACGTGTACGCATTGTTATACAGGTGTCAGATTTCAGTTTGTGGGATGGAGTTCATGCCTGTTACACTTCGTCAGTCATACAGGGACAGTTAATACTGTTTGTGGATGATGCTGGAGTTGTCCAATGATGTCCAATATGTGCTCGATTGGACACAGATCTGGTGATCGAGAATGCCAAGGTAACATGTCGACACTCTGCAAAGCATGTTAATATACAACAGTGGTGTCTAGGCGAGCGTTATTCTATTGGACCCCCCGCCCCCCCTTCGCAGACAATAAGTCGAGGTGAAAGTCCAGGTGTCTAGCATGACAGGTTTGTTGCAGGTCATCAACTGGCTTCCTTCTAAGCAACACATGATCATTACTGGCGCTGAGGAAGAACCAGCATTCATCAGAAAACATACCAGACATCCACCCGGCCTTCCATTGAGCTCTCGTTTGACACCAATGAAGTCACAAATGGTGGTGATTTGGGGTCAATGGGATGCACGCCGCACAGCGTTAGGCTCGGAGCTGTCCTTGCAGTAACTGACTTGCAACAGTTTGTTGTGTCACTGTGGTGCCAACTGGTGCTCAGTGTGCTGATTCAGATGCGTACGATGCGACAGAGCGATACGCCGAACACGGTAGCCTTCCCTCCTGGTAGTGGCGTGTGGCCGTATGAGGCATAGTCTTCTTGCGACTGTACATTCTCGCTACGACCAATACCAGCAATCATGTAGAGTGGCTACATTCCTGGAAAATCTTTCAATAACATCGCAGAAGGAATATTCAGCTTATCCTAGCCCTATTACAGGACCTCGTTCAATCTCAGTGAGGTGTTGATAATGTGATTCTTGAGTTTCTCCCGGCGTATTTGATAATCAAAATATCCATGGGTGTACTGCCGGTCTGCAGTGTCCAACGGGCACAATATTTCGGCGATCATACATGTCGCCATCATCAGGTGAACTGACGGAACTGTGAACGTGCCGGCACGGAGATCCGTACGCTATGGCTGCTCAGAGGGAACTGGGTTCGGTCGCGGCCGATTTAAATACCCTCCGCACGCGGCGCGCTCCCTCCGCTGTCCGCGCCACGCGCCACGGTCGCGCGGTGGAACAGATTGCGACGGCGTCTGAGAAGACGTCGGAGTGATGGCTCTGTCCGCCGTGGTCGTCACAACTATACGTTTGCTCGATTTACTCTTGATTAACCCAATCGTTGGTTCCCAAGCTCTTGCTAAGATTATAGCCACAGTCACGGTTTATGAGGTCGTCATTGGTGCGAATTTAGATGGCCTCTCTAACAACGCTGTCCCAGTATCTCGATGTCTGTAACAGAATCCTCGTGCGTTCATACTCCATAGCGTGATTTTCCGACAAACGATGTTCAGCGACCGCCGACTTGCTCGGATACATCAGTCGAGTGTGCCTCTGGTGTTCACGGCATCGATCCTCGACGGTACGCATCGTCTGACCAATGTACGACTTGCCACATTGACACGGACTCTGGTACACGCCGGCCTTACTCAAACCGAGGTCATCTTTGGCGTTACCCACCAGTGCACGAGTTTTATTCGGAGGACAAAACACAGTTCCGACCCGATTTTCCCTGAGAGTGCGCCTGTATATGGAATAAACGCAGTGCCTACCTCCTCCCTCGTGATTTCATCCATCTCCACAGGTTGTGCTGTAGTGGTTGGACGGAGAGCACGTTGAATCTGCCACTCTGAGTACCCATTTTTTCGATATACAGTTCTCAGATGTTCCCATTCCTGGGGTAGATTCTCTGCGTCAGAGATAGTGCGCGTCCTATGTACTAGAGTTTTAAGTACCCCATACCTCTGTGAAGGATGGTGGCAGCTGTCTGCGTGCAAATACAGATCAGTGTACGTTGTCTTCCGATACATCCCAAGACCTAAGGTGCCGTCAGCCCTTCTCCTGACCAAGACGTCGAGGAAAGGTAATTTACCCTCCGTTTCAGTCTCCATAGTGAATTTGATGTTGGGGTGTATGGAATTTAGATGTGTAAGGAAGTCAAGGAGTTTATCCATACCATGTGGCCAGATGACGAACGTGTCGTCCACGTAACGGAAAATGGCTCAGAGCCATTTGACCCATTTTTTTGAAGCTGGAAAGTGCCACATGTTTCAGCCAGAAAAGAGAAAACCTGTTTGCCCTAATGAGTGGTTTTCATGATTCGGAAATTAGGTCAGTTGTGGAAAGAATACAGAAAACTCTAACGTCACAAATATTGTGCAGGCTGTCACATATTTCTGAGAATACAATTTGTGGGTGACTGCATCATGCACTAGGCACCATCTGACGCCACATGGTGCAGCAGTCATTATGTTTTGCTCGCTGCACAGGACTCTGGTTGGTGGTTGACGAGACAGCGGTGCTGTGATGGTGTGTGTGGATATTACTCAGTCGTGCTTGCACTGGAGGCATGCACATAGCGGCCTGGTGTGGCGTGGAATGGGTGCTGACTCATGATACCCAAGACTGGTGGAAGTTGGCGGTGCTGGCAAGGTTCATTCCCACACAATGCTCATTGCTGTAGCATAGCGGCAGTAACACAGCACTTGCAAACTTTGCAATGTGCATGGAAATACTCTCCACACATTTTTTGTTTAAATAAATACACAGTTACTCCTATTCTATGCCAGTGATGGTACTGTAAGTAGGCTGTTTAGGTTCTTATATTGGTAACGCCACGTAGCGCTCTGAAAATCACTGGCTGTGCTGTGTGCAGTCTGTGGTTGGTTTGCATTGTTGTTGGCTATTGTAGTGTTGGGCAGCTGGATGTTAACAGCGCGTAGCGTTGCGCAGTTGGTGGTGAGCCGCCAGCAGTGGTGGATGTGAGGAGAGAGATGACGGAGTTTTGAAATTTGCAATACTGGATATCATGAACTGCTATATGCATTATGACTTTTGAACACTATTGAGGTAAATACATTGTTTGTTCTCTATTAAAGTCTTTCATTTGTTAACTATGCCTATCAGTAGTTAGTGCCTTCCGTAGTTTGAATCTTTTATTTACACTCCTGGAAATTGAAATAAGAACACCGTGAATTCATTGTCCCAGGAAGGGGAAACTTTATTGACACATTCCTGGGGTCAGATACATCACATGATCACACTGACAGAACCACAGGCACATAGACACAGGCAACAGAGCATGCACAATGTCGGCACTAGTACAGTGTATATCCACCTTTCGCAGCAATGCAGGCTGCTATTCTCCCATGGAGACGATCGTAGAGATGCTGGATGTAGTCCTGTGGAACGGCTTGCCATGCCATTTCCACCTGGTGCCTCAGTTGGACCAGCGTTCGTGCTGGACGTGCAGACCGCGTGAGACGACGCTTCATCCAGTCCCAAACATGCTCAATGGGGGACAGATCCGGAGATCTTGCTGGCCAGGGTAGTTGACTTACACCTTCTAGAGCACGTTGGGTGGCACGGGATACATGCGGACGTGCATTGTCCTGTTGGAACAGGAAGTTCCCTTGCCGGTCTAGGAATGGTAGAACGATGGGTTCGATGACGGTTTGGATGTACCGTGCACTATTCAGTGTCCCCTCGACGATCACCAGTGGTGTACGGCCAGTGTAGGAGATCGCTCCCCACACCATGATGCCGGGTGTAGGCCCTGTGTGCCTCGGTCATATGCAGTCCTGATTGTGGCGCTCACCTGCACGGCGCCAAACACGCATACGACCATCATTGGCACCAAGGCAGAAGCGACTCTCATCGCTGAAGACGACACGTCTCCATTCGTCCCTCCATTCACGCCTGTCGCGACACCACGATGTTGGGGCGTGAGCGGAAGACGGCCTAACGGTGTGCGGGACCGTAGCCCAGCTTCATGGAGACGGTTGCGAATGGTCCTCGCCGATACCCCAGGAGCAACAGTGTCCCTAATTTGCTGGGAAGTGGCGGTGCGGTCCCCTACGGCACTGCGTAGGATCCTACGGTCTTGTTGTGCATCCGTGCGTCGCTGCGGTCCGGTCCCAGGTCGACGGGCACGTGCACCTTCCGCCGACCACTGGCGACAACATCGATGTACTGTGGAGACCTCACGCCCCACGTGTTGAGCAATTCGGCGGTACGTCCACCCGGCCTCCCGCATGCCCACTATACGCCCTCGCTCAAAGTCCGTCAACTGCACATACGGTTCACGTCCACGCTGTCGCGGCATGCTACCAGTGTTAAAGACTGCGATGGAGCTCCGTATGCCACGGCAAACTGGCTGACACTGACGGCGGCAGTGCACAAATGCTGCGCAGCTAGCGCCATTCGACGGCCAACACCGTGGTTCCTGGTGTGTCCGCTGTGCCGTGCGTGTGATCATTGCTTGTACAGCCCTCTCGCAGTGTCCGGAGCAAGTATGGTGGGTCTGACACACCGGTGTCAATGTGTTCTTTTTTCCATTTCCAGGAGTGTAGCTGGCAGTAGTGGCGCTCGCTGTATTGCAGTAGTTCGAGTAATGAAGATTTTTGTGTTGTAAGTGATTTGTGAAAGGTATAGGTTAATGTTAGTCAGGCCATTCTTTTGTAGGGATTTTTGAAAGTCAGATTGCGTTGCGCTAAAAATATTGTGTGTCAGTTTAAGCACAGTCACGTATAATTTTTCAAAGGGGACGTTTCATATGTCGACCATTAGCCGAGGATACCTCACTGGAATCTTCTGATTTCTTCTTGTAGTTTGTGCAATTAGTGCAGCCTTTGTTTATTGCTAGCGCGTAATTGTAGAGAGAATTTCCTCTGCAGTTGTAGTTTTTCATTCTTGTACAGTAAAACAGTTGTGGCATGCATGTAGATTTGCACCAAGTATTTCGCAGCTGCGCTTGCAATTAACTAGATATTATTTTCAGTACTGTGTTAATGTGTTCCCCTATTTTTGCTCTTCAAATTGTGTTTTTCTGTGTTGTCGTGTGGAATATTGTGACAATAATGGCGTGTGAAAAACGTAATACTAGGCTCCAAAGTAATCTGAGAAATGACAGTGAAGACGAAAGCAGTGTGTTAGCGCCATCGTGTAATGAATTAACTTATGTTCAACATAGTAATTTGGTAATTGTGCATAGGGAAATGGAGCGGGCGGCAAACAATGGCGTAGGCAGTGAAACAATTAGTGAAAAGGGAAGCATTATCGATCGATCGCTCGGCAACAGCTCGCCTCAGGAACCCGAAATGACAGGACACAATTTTGCAAATACTGTAGATTCAGGTTTTGCGTCCTCACCGTTTTCTCAAATAAGTCAAGACACATTTTCTGCTTGTCAAAATGTGAATGTTGCCGATGCAAATGCACTGCCGAAAAGCGTAGAGGAACAGATTCCAGACACTAATGCATTGTTATTACAGCTAATGCAACAAATGGAACAAAATCAGAGACAAACACAGCAAGAGCTTCAAAAGTTAGACACAATGGAACAAAATCTTCCAAAGTTAGACACAATGGAACAGAATCTTCAAAAGTTAGACGCAATGGAACAAAATCTTCAAAAGTTAGACACCACACTTGAACAAACACGTGAAGATTTAACTACTGAGTTACATAAAATCCAATCGAAATGTCAAAAAGTCTGTAATGACGTAAAAACACAAATTTGTGAGCATTTCCAACCTATTTTTTCGCGTCATGAAAATGCATTACAGAATCACGAAGCAGCCATAAAAGAACTGCAAATTATTGTTCATGAAAATCACGACACCTTGCAAGCTAAAATTGACTCAGTTGCATCTACCGATTCGGTTACGCAACTTGCAAAAACTCAGGAAAACTTAAAGGACACAGTAGACTCGATTTCAACACAAATGGACACTCTGAAACTTGGTTCAGAAAAACACACTGAGGAAATGTGTTCACTATCGGAGAAAGTAGCCGAACTTTCAGATCAGGTCACTAACTTGTCTACAAAGGTAGATGATGATCTGAATGACACAAGACCTGTAGCCTTCACTGACACTGAAGTGTATGAACAAATTAAGAAATTCAAACAAAATCAGAATCAAATTAATACGCAATACAAAAGAGAAATCCGGGAAGTACGAGATCAGTTGGCACAAGTAATACAAAAATTACATATTTCAGAGGATACTCGCGCTCCAACACGGGAAGAAGGACTTAGAAATACGGAACAACCACAGAATAATAACACAGGACACTTCGAAAATTATGAAAGAAATTGGAAGGCACACCGAATTTTGAGATGGAACCGCCGAAACGACGTAGCAATGACCGACATGTGACTCGCTGACATGATGATTTTGACTATTCATTACTACACGTAAATTCAAAACATTTAAGAATTCTGGCAACGACGTTCATCCACAAGCATGGCTCCATCAATTCTCTCATTGTTTTCCTCCCAACTGGTCATTGGAGCACAGGTTAGAATTTATGTGTGGCTACTTAGAGAATGAACCAGCTGAAAGAATGCGATCGGTCATTCACGATTGTCACAGTGAAGAAGAATTTTACCATGCGTTCCTCTCAGCATATTGGTCTCAAGCTACACAAGACCAAGTAAAACATAGCATCATGATGATGAAACACTTTGAACAAACTGAATTTTCCAGTCTTGTCAAATATTTTGAAGACATGTTGCACAAGAATCAGTACCTGTCAAACCCATACAGCCCCTCAGAACTCATCCGCATTTGTTTAATCAAATTACCTGAACATTTACGACATATTATTTTGGCAGGACGTTGCAAAGACGACATTGAAGCTTTTCAGGGGCTCTTACAAGAACTGGAAATTGTCACTGACAATCGCAGAACGCGAAAACAGGAGCACAACAATTACAGGTCAGATCCGTCACAATTCCGCGATGACAGAAATAATAACTGGACGCGACAAGGCTATTCTCACAACACAAATCGTGATCAAAACAGACACCACCCGTATGACAACCGTTGGCAGAGTAATAATAGTTACAGAGAAAGATCGCATTTCTGCAGTAATGAATATGACAGGAATAACCATAGAAACAGACAATATGAGAACCAAAATAATTATTGTCAAGGGAGACAGAACTTCAGACGCGACGGTCCACCATGCAGTTACGATTCCAGGAAAAATTCTCCACCACTTAACCGACAAGAAAGAAACTACAGGAACTACCGACATGACGACAGACGATATAATCATAACGACAGACCTGAATATCATCAGAACTGGCGGGATTAATACATGGCTGGTCCCTCTCGACAAAGTGAATTTGTAGAAGTTAGGTCTCCAAATCCCAATAACGACGCGCGTCAACAAAGAGACAGACAATGACTTGCACCGCAGGCAGCCACGTGCGCCGGCTGGCTCAGAGAAAAATAACATAGACGCTAACATTGAGAAAAATTCCAGTATTCTTTACCGACATATACCACATGATAATTGCGTCGAAGTTGAAACACAGCATACTAGGAAGAGCAAAGGTTTACACCACATTTCACATGTAAAATCATTTATTGAGAGATAATCTGCTTTTTAACTTAGTCTTTGCTATAAAATTTTTCACTTTCCATTACTAGTATGCTTTGTCAGACTTAGAAACTGTTACCATGCAACAATTTCTGAAGTTAAATATCCAGTCAAGAACCAAGAGAACTTATTTAAACAGAAATTACGAAAGCATCGTTATAGTGAACAGACGGCACAGTGTTGTTATTTGTACATTCTTGCTTGTTAGTTGCACGATCACGTAACGACTATAAGGCTCATATACTTAGAACATATACAGGTACTGCTAATGAGATTTTAATGCAACATTTTGGTTTACTTGAAAATACATTTTGAATTTAAAGTACTTTCTGTGAGATACCAGATGACACAGTGGTTAGTTTATGTGACAGCTACACGATTTTATCACGACACTACTAATGAGTGACAATTTACAATGTTGCTTTTGCGGTGTTTCTGTTTTATATCTGCACAGTTTTTCTGAATTATTCTGGAAAGTAAAACATTTTTTAGTAGTAACTTTTGTGGTAGAGCTACAAGGAGACAGCCTTTTCCGTAGCACAACAATACGTTACAGCACAGTACTTTCTTCATCACGGCAATACGCGTAATAACTAAGATATCTATACGCAAAGCATTTCACTTTTGTTTATCATGAGGTAAGTACATTGACTTCCACTGGACTTGGCTTACGGACGACGATAATTACGACACTTGGCACATTTTTTACCCTTAAGTAATGACAGAGATTATGTTACAAGACGCACAATTTAGCGCTACAGGACACGTATTTGAGTGATTAATTTTGTACTTAAAACATTTATTTTTAAATATATTTGAAGTACAATTATACAAAGGTTTTCCGTGATACATTTCATTCCATTACTGTAATATGTAACACCTGAGGGTATAATTACATTAATCCTCAGGGGGTACATGCCTACTTTGTCTACCATGTGTTTCGCAAGCACAAGGAGCCCTAGCTAATATGGTATTTGCTTATACAACTTTACACATCGGTACCATATTCCTCTAACACATAAATTACACAGCTATCTGATCATTTAACTGAGAGATAAACTTTTTTTTACATCAGTGACACATGTTTACACAGTTACACAGTTGGATAACTTCACACTTATGAAACTGTATTTTGTCTGTACTGTGTGAATTGTTCATATTTTTCAGAGCCATTGTGATACTATGAGAGCTTTGAATGATGTATTTGGTATGATATCATGATTTTTAAAGTACGTTTGAGGTAGATGACACTACTGAAATGAGCAGAGAATTTTCTTTAGGTTTTGAAATTATTGCAGAAAGCTACGACGATTTTGAGATTTGACTGAGGTGTTATGATGTTATTTTTACGACGACGATGTGTATTATGCTGCTGAGGTATGTTTATGAACAATAAGCTGATGCTATATGAGAAATTTGATTATGCTACGTATTTCTTATGATAAAATATTGAAGAAGTGTCGACGAATATGTATATGTGTAATAAGGTAAGGAATAATGAGCAGTGGTTAGGGACTCTGACTTGTGAAAAAGGAGATTGGAAACCAAGAATCGTACTTTAAGAGTTATGAAATGTGTGTATATGCGTAATGTATCACAATGCTGGCAAAAAAGTTTTTGGACGCTGTTATATTTATAGGATTTTGTTTCTACACATTCGTAACGCAAATTCTCGACCTCTGAAATTTATTTTATATGAGACTGTCACTGTAGCGCAAACTGCTGTCGTAAATATTTCGGTAAGGAAGCTATGTGACCCAGGTGGCGCCCAGGTGTGCCAGTCGCCTGGAGAAAATGCCATTAGTGTGTGCCTTTCTGAGGCACAGGTGGAGAAAAAAAGGAGGCCATTACCCTCGCTATTGACATTCCTTTGTAGAAAGCATCGCAAATACGACACGCTCATTACTTGGAAAGATACTTACATCTGCACACCTGATTATGACAAGCGTCTTTCTACGAGAGTTGAGAGAATTTCTACTAACTTATGAGATGTCACATGACTATTGAATGATATTTTTATGCTTTGGTTTGCGTAATTGCTTATTTCATTTGATATCTGGTTTGCAGCTGTGTTGCAGCATTGGCTTTATAAAATGAAATTAAGTGCATTTGCTAATGTGAACACTTTCTGCCAACAGATCTGCACTTGGAATGGAAAGAACAATAATAAGGGATTAATAACAGTAACTGCATACATAATTTTCTTTTCAACTACTTGGTAATTTTTTTGGTAGAATAAATTGTGATGCATCACTCTAGTGTTAAGATGTGACATAGGTATTAAACATGGCCAGTTTTACTGTAATATTTTTTCTGCTTGAGCTTTCTCATGTTTAGATATAAGTTATTGCATTTGCTGCGGCTATTTGCCAGGCATAGTGCTACTAAATTTCACTTTGTATTACTCAGTTAAGCTAGTTTTACTACTGATTTATTTTTCTTGCTGCTGCACATTGGCTCATATTAGTTGTAATGTTGCATTGCTTGGTAATTGAGATTTATTGCAGCTTGGTTTGACAATTTCCATTTTTTTCATTGCTGTTTGTATTAATTGTTTTGTGCTGCTGCATTGCCTCGTCCCTTAGTTTAGCATCTGAGCTCAGTAGATTTGAGTTAGTGTAAGAGGGGTAGCCTATAAGAGAATGAGTTGCGATGAATTTGAAGAAATGCACTGAGAGGCTATACGAGAAAAGTACAGAAAGCAGGTATAGATAGGACTTTTGGAAATAATGAAGGACAAAGGGAGATCTCTGAGAAGTAAAGAAAGTTTTGTTTGCAAAATACTGCAGTAGAACAAACCCTGTCCTTTCCTTGTATTATTCCGCTATATGTTTGTGTACCCTTGTGTATTTATGTTCTTCCTGTATTAATATCTTTATCTGATAAGACTTATGTTGTAGAATTTTTTCTAATACTCAGCTACATGAAATATGATGAGGAATACTGTTATCCTCAAATATAATTTGCATTAATAATATGTTATTTACTTTGTAAAGATGTTTAGACATTATTTATTCTGTTTTGTTTTAATGCTCATGTGTGTAGTTGATGTTTCAATAATTATTCTGATCTTTTATGTATGTACTTATGTCATAATTCGTGTAACACTGATGTATATGTTTATTTCTATTCTTTTGTAAAGCCTGTACTACAAATGTTCTCTGTCTTGTTATGTTCTTTAATGATGTATTTTGTACCTTTGTAATTGTATTCTTATGTTATAAAATTGTAATTGACACCAGTTCATCATATTATTAACTTGTAAGTTACATTTCACTGCACACGTTTCTGTTGGTCATAGTATATGGACAATATGTAAGAAGTAGGGACTGTTAGTGTTTGCACGTGTGTTAATAATTCAGCGAGGGACTGGATAACAGCATTGCTGGTTCTAAGGACAATTCCAAAAACTTTGTGAGTGCACAAGTGGTGGTTATGGACTTGCTCTATTATCCGCAAGACTCTTCAGTGGTGATTGTGCACTTGCACAGTCACAACAGATGGCTGCTGGCCATCTCTACAAGGACTACAGTGGGTCTGCATCTTTGATGACCCAACAATACCATTATGTCTACAAGGACTACAGTGGGTCTACACCATTGCTGACTCACCAATACCACAATCTCTACCAGGACTACAGTGGGTCTGCACCTCTGGTGGCCCACCAATACCGTAATCTCTACCAGGACTACAGTGGTCTGCTCTGTGATGACCTACCTACCAATATTCTTCAAAACTTCGAATGACTCTGCTGTGGGTTTACTCTGTTGTGGCCCATTACCTGTCAGCATGTCAAGAGTCAGCATTGTCTTTCTGTTGGAAGGACAACACTACGTCTTCAAGACTGAATGGAAATCCACTACTTCCGTGTGCATTTTCTTTTACTGCTCAGACTTTGAGAAAAACACTAGGCTGTTTAGGTTCTTATATTGGTAACGCCACGTAGCGCTCTGAAAATCACTGGCTGTGCTGTGTGCAGTCTGTGGCTGGTTTGCATTGTTGTTGGCTATTGTAGTGTTGGGCAGTTGGATGTTAACAGTGCGTAGCGTTGCGCAGTTGGTGACGAGCCGCCAGCAGTAGTGGATGTGAGGAGAGAGATGGCGGAGTTTTGAAATTTGCAATACTGGATATCATGAACTGCTATATACATTATGACTTTTGAACACAATTGAGGTAAATACATTGTTTGTTCTCTATTAAAGTCTTTCATTTGCTAACTATGCCTATCAGTAGTTAGTGCAATCCGTGGTTTGAATCTTTTATTTAGCTGGCAGTAGTGGCGCTCGCTGTATTGCAGTAGTTCGAGTAATGAAGATTTTTGTGAGGTAAGTGATTTGTGAAAGGTATAGGTTAATGTTAGTCAGGCCATTCTTTTGTAGGGATTTTTGAAAGTCAGATTGCGTTGCGCTAAAAATATTGTGTGTCAGTTTAAGCACAGTCACGTATAATTTTTCAAAGGGGACGTTTCAGTACCAGCAGCACACAGATTTAAATTTACGGCAAATAGACTCTAGCCATTGGCATATGAAATCAGAGGGCTGCGAACAATTGTTTGCACTGGAGTGACACTGAAATAAACTGACTTAAAACTGCACTGTTATGCTTAGGTCAGCTATCTTGAATCGTCAACTTTGGACTATGCTAGTATCTTCAAGTCTGGTATCTTGGATCGCCATCTCGTATTGTGACATTTTAGGGCTGTCCCACTTTGGATCGACATCTTGAACTGGTAGACCTGTAGAACATTTTGGATTGCTCTAGTATTTCCAGGCCTGCCATCTTGGATTTTATACCTATTACAACTGGGCTTTTTTGAATATCCCGATATTGTTTTGAATGTCCTATAATTTTCTACGCAGGGCAAGTTGCCTCCCCCCTCCTTCGTCCACTATGACGTCATCGATGATTTTATTATCGGACCTATTGAATAATTTAGACTGTGTCAGAACCCACTCAGTTATGCGACTAGAAACTTTCCTGGCAGGCGGAAGAGCCGAGGGCTCGTATATGGTGTACTGATGAGCAGGGCTCAAGATTCGCAGACGAGTACTGTAACGTTAAAACTTTTGCAGTAGAAAGTAATCAATTTTTATTTTATTTTATGTCGGACACAGACAAAAATTTTTACAGAAACTACAATGGGCAACATAAAAACCAAATAGCAAATTCGGATTTTAGATGTCGTATCTCTTCTGCTCGAAAATGCATACTATTAAATGAACATAAAATAGCGTATGGATCATATACTTGCATCATTATATCGTACATTTAATGTATGAACATGTGTTGTCATACTAACTAAAAGGCTAGGAATACGCACATACATAGGTGAAATAAGCTGCAGATATCTTCTCCTTTCATTCCTAGCGCTGTATTCACGCATCCTATGTATGTACCTTAAAAACACGAACACATATTTATTTATAGTTATAATTCTGCATTTCATTGTCATTACTGCCAAGTGTTACATATACGATCATCATAAAATTATTTATTAATTAATATATGCTTCAAAAGGACTGAGTATACATCATAAAGTGACCAACCAAGACAGCCGAGGGCTTTAACGTTCGGCTTCCTGGTTTTGGGAGGCGAGCAGGCCCCAGATAGAATCCACCTGGCGGAATAATGACGAGGGCTGGTGAGCCGGCCAGCTTGGATGCAGGTTTTAGGCGGTTTGTCACGTCCAAGTAGGTAAATACCAGGCTGGAACCCAAGTCCTGGGTCAGATAAACGCCACGCAAACATTTATTATGTCCATCCTTGTGATTGGAGGTCTGAGGTACTTCGGTCATTTACTTATGTAATAAAATTGAACACCTACAAACGTTTTTATCAGGTCATTTACTATATGGCTACCAGTTTCGGTGCTTCAGTGCACGATCTTCAAGCCTCAACGGGCGCTGATGGGGTTAACACCATCCATATAGACGATTCTTCAGTGGCCAACATCTCTGCCTGGTTTTCGCAGACTACCTGTAACAGCGATGTGGTTTCTAGCCATCTACTACGTTTGGAGAAACAACGTCACTGTTACAAAGAAATGGTTCAAATGACTCTGAGCACTATGGGACTTAAATTCTGAGGTCATCAGTCCCTAGAACCTAGAACTACTTAAACCTAACTAACCTAAGGACATCACACACATCCATGCCCGAGACAGGATTCGAACCTGCGACCGTAGCGGTCGTGCAGTTCCACACTGTAGCGCCTAAAACCGCTCGGCCACTCCGGCCGGCGTCACTGTTACAGGTAATCTGCGAAAACCAGTTACAGATATTGGCCACTGATGAATCGCCTATACGAATGATATTAACCCCCTCAGCGTCTGTTAAGGCCTGAAGATGGTGCACTGAAGCACGGAAACTACTGGCCATCGTAGTAAATGACATAGTAAGGAGGCTGTAGGTGTTCCATTTTTTTTTTTTTTCGTCAACCGCTGGAGACATATCCGCGATTTTCAGGAAACACTGTCACACTTTATCGTGAGATTTGTTTCAGACGCAGACTTTGGGTATACGGATTCCACACTAGGAGGAGTGGTGGCGTCAGAAGAGGAATCCGGCCACCAACTGTCATTAACATTGCCAAAACCTATACAACATTATTCATGGTAAACAAATCCGCCACATTTGTAAAGTTTTTTTGTTGACCAAAGTCTTACACGACGTACACTACCACGGTTTCAGGATCTTAGAGCCGTGATTAGGTGCATCTTGAATATAATAGTAGCATGACTTCATATCCATGCCCAAACGCCCAAACAACTAGTAGGTAAACATTCACTGTAGGTGGGCCTTCAAATAACATCCCAAATTGTAGCTGTAGATGTTTGCCTATTAGTTGTTTGGGTATAGACATGACGCCCGAGTATTACTAGATTTCAGATACTCCTGATAATGAGGCTAAGCCCCCGAAACCGTGGCACTTTTGTCGTGCAAGACTTCGGTCAATAAAAATACTTTACAACTGTGGTGGATTTGTTTTCCATGAGCATGTCGCAGAACAATTGTGGATGTCCCACAAATAATAATTTGTACCGTACAACAATCCTGACCCCAGAGAAGGAAAAGGAGAGGAAGTTTGGATCGTAAAATAACACGTAGCAGCATATATATATATATATATTGAAACACGTATGTAACATAGCAGCGATGGCGAGGCATTGTAGCATCTGTGACCAGAGAGTATGCGCTTGACCGCGCGAGTGTTGCGAGCGGTTCTCAGTCTGTCAGTCAGTCGTTGCGAGTGTGTAGCTCTGTCTAGTTGCGGGCAGTACTCAGTTAGTTGTCGTTGAGAGCAGTTCTGTAGTAGTCGTCATGCAGAGCGGTCGGTCAGTAGTGGCAGCCCAGTGCGGTTGTGTGATGTAGTCTGTCGGCAGCACTGGTCGGGATGCTGAATAAGGTATATTGTTAATTAAGGTAATCATCAGATAATTTAAAGTTTATTTAGTGTAATTAATTTCCAACAAGTGCCCCAATAATAATTTGATTTCAAGCTAAGCATTTTTAATAAACAATTCTCCTTTTTAATAATATTTCCGTTGCATTTCCTTAAAGAAAAAATTTCCCTTAAAGTAACAAAAAATATATATATATAAAAATTATATTTGCGATGCATTTCCTCCAAGCTGTGCGCAAGAATAAGAGCAGAAATTTGACTAGCAGCTACAATGAACTAAGGAATTTAATAATGACAGAGCACAGATACACGATTTGAACTGGATACGTCGATTTATTTTTGTACTTTCACCGCTATTACCTGTAACGCAGAAACTAGCTTTGAACTGGATACGACAATTTGCTCTTGAATTTTTACCAACATTTCGTGTAATGCAAAAACTTGAATTAGTATGGATACAGCAATTTATTTCTGAATTTTTACCGGCATTGCGTGTAAGGCAAAAGCTGAAAAGTATTTGCAGTGCGTAATAAACCTCAGGGGATTCATTACGCTTTAATGAATATGTGCAGTAGCGAGCATAGGGCCCCGAGCTGTAGTAGTGCTGTTTCATCTTTAGTTTTCTGCACTGCTGCCTTCTCTTCCACTATCCTTTATATCTATCAAAACCGCTCTTTAACTATTGCTCTATTTAGAATTAAGAATATGTAATGAAAACCCGATGTGACAAATTTTTACCGAAAGTGACAATTTTCATTAGGCACTCCAGAATTACTAACGTAACTTTAATAACTGACAAAATTTTAATCATCAGTATGTGTAAAATTATCAGTAACAGTAAACGCATTTTGGTAACAATAGACATTTTTCTCCACAACAGCATGAAAGTCAGCCGCTTTGCATTCCTAACCAACAATGCAGTCTACAAGGTCAACCAAGCTTTAATGTTTCGCCGCGTTTCCCAGGTACAACAAATAGTAACGCATAGCCATGAGGAATAACTACGTACAGAAAAAACAGCATTTCAATCTCTATCGCAATGCGCCGTATGGAAATGACTATCACGATATCGCAATGCGCCGTATGGAAATGACTATCACGACATACGTAAAATTAATTAGCACAATTTTCAGCGTACATTCAATAACACGTCAGATAGAATTTGATTAAATACAGTACAGGTTGCATATTCCAATAATGTAAGCAATACTTTTGACACACAGAATCTTATTCATGAAAATGTTATTTGAAATACGCTTTATTGAATGCTCCACTTTTATCGCACCCAGATCTTACCAGAAATTTTTCCATTGCCACCGACAGTTCTAACACCGCTTTAGGCGTACACATTTTCCAGGAAATTGAAGAAGATGGTTCAATAGTAATTAAAAACATCGCATTTCCAAGCCGCATTTTGTCATCTGCTGAACGAAATTACTCCGTTACAGAATTGGAAACATTATGTGTTGTATGGGCTTTCACGAGATTTAGGCACTTTCTTTATGGCAGACATACCACCGTGTACACAGACCACAGAGCGATACAATTTTTACTTTCAGCTAAATTCACTCACGATAGATTAAGTAGATGGAAACTTTATTTACAGGAATTTAATTTTACAATAGTTCACATTCCCGGTACGCAAAATGTTATAGCAGACGCACTATCGCGTTCTCTCAGCAACAATCAGCAAGACGTAGCAACCAACTTCTGCAAAACAAATTTCAGTGTCATGTACATTCAGCAAGTAGCATTTGAAAATTTTATCTCATCGTCATTACAGGACATAGCAAAAGAACAAAATAAAGACAATGTGTGGAAAGAAATTAAACACCTTTGGCAAGATAAGAATAATGTTACGATTAGACACCACTACACTGTACGCAATAACATTCTATTTCGCCGCTCTCATCCTGACAGCAACAATTGGTTATTATGCATCCCTGACGAACTGGTTAACAAATTAATTTGGTACACTCATTTAAGCTACGCACATTACGGAGCACGAAAATGTTTTCTTATATTGAGACAGAACTGTTATTTTAACAACATGGAGAAACGTATACGACGAGTTTTAGCGTCATGTAAAATTTGCCAGAAAGCTAAATCAGACACCACTTCACATATTCCTCCTTTATATCCCATTGTACCTGTTAAATTAAGACACATGGCCGCAGTAGATATTTTTGGTCCGATTCCTAGAACTAATAGAGGTTTTTGCTACATCTTTGTCGCTGTTGAGCTCACTTCAAAATTTGTTACTTTCACTCCGTTACGCAAAGCTACTGCTAAAACTGTTTCAAAAGCATTTGTAAAGCATTTTTTATTTCATGTAGGGCATGTGATGAAAGTAATTTCCGACAATGGACCACAGTTTCGATCTGCAATATGGACACGTATGTTACGAGCTAGAAACATTTCTCCGATCTATATATCCAAGTACCATGCTTCTTCGAACCCTTGTGAACGATTAATGAAAGAAATTGGTAAACTGTGTAGAATATACTGCCACAAAAGACATATTGATTGGGACACACACATACTCTCATTCCAAGATGTAATTAATTCCATTCCAAATGAATCCACTATGCTATCTCCGTCTGTTATACTGAAAAACGTTGAACCACCAAACAAAATTAAAGAATTTGTAAATTTTCCCACATCTCGTCGCTTACGACACCACGAAATAATTGACATTGCACTGAACAACATCAAATGTGCCGCAGAGCGCCGGAGAAGACAGCAAAAACAGGTTTGTACACGCCGCGACTTTCACGTTGGACAGAAAATATTAGTACGTACACACTATTTATCCAGCAAATTAAAAGGTAAGTGCAGTAAATTTGAACTTCTATACGCAGGTCCATATCGGATTCGCAGCATCCCTCACCCCAATGTTGTACACGTCGAAACTTTGAGAACCAGAAAATCGAAAGGCAACCACCATATCTCAAACATTAAACCGTTTATTGAATGAAATCACTTTATGATTTAACAAGCTATAATGCCATTTGCTGATTTTATGATCACGTATGCAATTATACTCTCATGAATACTTACTGATGATTATCGTATTTTTTCTTGGCAAGTGCCTGGCAAGGTAAGGTTAGCAGGTCGCTCTTCTTGTCGATTACACATCAGACCGTGCATATTTTTTTCAGACGAACTTACACATTTTATGACCACTTATGCAATTATATTTATATGATTACCTACTGATGACTGTCGTATTTTTCTTGGCAAGTGCTCGGCAAGATAAGGTTAGCAGGTCGCTTTTCTTGTCGTTACACGTCAGACCGTGCACATTTTCCATTTTTTATGTATATATGATTATTTTCCTGTTTTGTTTGTATGCACTATGAATTAGCTAAGATATAGCAAACACCAGTTGACTTTGACATTTTGCTTTGTGATATCTCAACATCGTGAGTACTTTAATTTTTTTTGCTGCTGCATTGTGATATTCCGTGTACATTTTTTGCCTTTGAACACTGTCTATGCTTTTGACATATTACGTTTTCTGTCATGTTGTGCTGTATGCTTGATTATATTACCGTTAATCAGTAATTATTTAGTGGGTATATGATTTAAATGCAAGACATTATTCTCTATTCATCAATTTCAGAAAGAAATGATGTGTGTAAGAAATAAATTCAACAGAAATGGGAATTTCACCTACGGAATAAACGATAGAAGATGCAATAACTTTATGAGGAAGAGTAAATGGATCAGGATTAACAAGCATTAACAAGAATATACTATACTCATCGTAGAATAGCAGTCTTAACTATTTTTTTCTTTCAGAATACAAGGTGATTGATGCAGGCTGTCAGACAGAACTACACATCTTAGTTTTAGTGATGAAATATGTTAGAGATAAGGAGTAGTTGTATAATGAGTAATGAAGTGATATTTTTGCAGATGATAATGAATACTGATGAATAATGATGAAGAATATGCTATTATGAATAATGAAGTTTTTCTTTACAGGTAATGAATAATGAAGTGATGAATAATGAAGTTTTTTTTCTTTGCAGATGAGGATAATGTTGAAGTTATGTATTTATGCTACGTAGTTATTTAAGTATTTGTTGCAGTTTGTTTTGACAGCAGGTGTTATATTGCATAGTAGGATGACGGAAAGTTTTGGAAAGGACAGCTATGGAACACATGTTTATACACATTTCACTACTTGTTAATTCGAAGTTCACTACTTTTCAGCATAGTGTGTGTTTCTTCTTTCAGGTCAATAATCCATTTTGTATTTTTTCCAGGAGAAGTTTTTCATGATACATACTAAACCTATTACTTATTATACCTGTTCTAGTACTTGCATTTATTTTTTTTACCCATTTGTGTCTATCATTTATGCATGTGATCACATTACTGCCTTGTTTCACAATCTTGCTACAGCTGACTCATGACGAATGACGTTACACATTTTTCATTTACAGGAACAACCCACTACCAATTATTTTTTTTTTTTCCTTTTCTCTTCTTGCTTTCTCTTATAATTACCAAACGCAATGCATTGCTAACAAAAAAATGTATTACCAGTCCCAAATAGTGATACCAGTTTGAGAAAGTTCTGAATAATACTGATCAACTCTGAATAGTATGTCACTTCAGTAATGATACAAAAAATATATATATAAAATAATGCTTTGTAACTGGCTAATAACTGCCACTGTTTATTGTAATGAGACTACTTATAATGTGTATGATTATTAATGCTATGACTGTAATTAGCTGATTTTTAATAATGACTTCATAATGATCTGAATGTCACTCAATGAATTGTTATTACTTCTTAATGATCTGAATAATACTGAATGAGGAACAATGTTTTATACTATTCGATACTTGATGGCCATTGAGTGCCAATAATTAATATCAATCAATGAATTAGGTTATTAATTATGCCATTAATTAGCTCTTGTTTTCAATTATGACTTTTCATGTTTTGGTCACTGGCCAATGAGTGCCAATAATTTGTATAACTCAATGTATTATGCCAAGTGCCAATAATTAGTGTAATATTTTGTACTATTCAATATCTGCTGGGCCACTGAGTGCCAATGATGAGTGTAATGTTTTGTACTATTCAGTACCTGCTGGCCACTGAGTGCCAAGAATGAGTGTAATGTTCTGTAATATTCAATACTTGCTGGCCACTGAGTGCCAATAATTAACATTATTCTGTCATACTAAATATGCTTTGTAACCGTCCAAGGACTGCCACTGTTTATTGTAATACGATTACCCATGATGCCAATAATTTAATTTTGTGAACATTTTTCTGTAATACTACATTCATGGTACAGAAATGTTCAACACTGGGCTATGATTGCCCCAAATGAAAACTGTAATTGTCAATATTATGTGACTTAATGTCCTTCACCTCATGAGCTAACTACCCTGAATTACTGCAATGTCCATTTGTCCTGTCTATCCTAGTGATCATGGAGCACTACCTTTGGGTTTGCACTACTTCTACGTTGGTGTGCCTTGTAAAAGCGTGGTGTTGACACGACATGCTGTCCACCACCATGAGCGATGAAGACGTTATTATGGTCCCACTGTTCGGTGTACCTAATGTACTGCCAAAATGAGAACATGAAATATTACTACGAGAGTTCAGTGTCTTGGCTACACTGATGAATTCTGATGGGAAAAGAACTGCAAATTGTGTCACTTGGTGTTGTACTTCTGTGGAAAGATATGGACTTTCAGAACAGCTGTGTGCAATCTAAAGTGCTACAACCATGATGCAATCCTTCCCTTTCCTATCCTAATTCTTGTCACATAGTGAAAATAATTTTTTGCTAACATTATTTATGTTCATGACTATACATTTTTTTGATTCGCTGAACTCCAGTGCGAGTACAGTTATGTCACTTGTCGATATGATTTTTGCCATTATGTTTATTTATTGCAAAAATACCTAAGACATTTTTTCGATTTGTTCTCAAGTACAGTATGTGCACTCTTGTCTTTTATATTGTATATACATTTTTTTTATTTATTATTTTATTTTAATGATATGTTCTGAACTACAGTGCATGTGCACTTATGTTGTGTGTTAATATGTTTTCTACTGAACTCCAGTGCCTGTGCACTTTTCTCATTTTTCAATATGATTTGTACTATTCTGTATATTCAATACTTCAATGCGTATGCACTTATGTCATTTGTTACTAATTGTATATACATTTCATCATTTACTGATATGTTCTCAACTGCAGTGCATGTGCACTCATGTCACTTGTCAACATAATATTTTTTGCCAGTCTGTTTATTTGTTCTGAATATGCTAAAGAATTTTTTCAGTGCCTGTGCACTTTGTTATCTGTCAAATAATTTGTATATACATTTTTCTGATTTGCTACTATGTTTTGTACTCACATTTTGTCTTTGTCTGATATATTTTGTACTTAGTGCGTGTGCACAACATTTAATTCATGTACTACATCTAAATATTCTGTAAGTTGTAGAAGTTTGTTAATTAAAGAAAAATTTTGCCGCGCTTGGCAAGTCCAAATGACTCACCATCGCTGCCAAATTTTTGCCCCCCCAGTGGAGGGTTATGAAACACGTATGTAACATAGCAGCGATGGCGAGGCATTGTAGCATCTGTGACCAGAGAGTATGCGCTTGACCGCGCGAGTGTTGCGAGCGGTTCTCAGTCTGTCAGTCAGTCGTTGCGAGTGTGTAGCTCTGTCTAGTTGCGGGCAGTACTCAGTTAGTTGTCGTTGAGAGCAGTTCTGTAGTAGTCGTCATGCAGAGCGGTCGGTCAGTAGTGGCAGCCCAGTGCGGTTGTGTGATGTAGTCTGTCGGCAGCACTGGTCGGGATGCTGAATAAGGTATATTGTTAATTAAGGTAATCATCAGATAATTTAAAGTTTATTTAGTGTAATTAATTTCCAACAAGTGCCCCAATAATAATTTGATTTCAAGCTAAGCATTTTTAATAAACAATTCTCCTTTTTAATAATATTTCCGTTGCATTTCCTTAAAGAAAAAATTTCCCTTAAAGTAACAAAAAATATATATATATAAAAATTATATTTGCGATGCATTTCCTCCAAGATGTGCGCAAGAATAAGAGCAGAAATTTGACTAGCAGCTACAATGAGGTAAGAATTTAATTCTGATTTGCACAGGGCCAAAGACCGATATTTCGGTTTAATTGAATTTTCATTATCACTGAGATTTTCATTAGCACTGAATTGTTTTTCATTATTTTTGTGAGGAGCTTATACTTGGGTCAGATTGCGAATTTTTGTTTAATTGTCATTGTCAGTAAACTTATCTGCTGGGAGATTACGTTAGGTTGTGTTCTTGTTAACATTCAAATTATCGTACGGTCAACATTTTGTGGGGAGGTTACAATATATATATATATATATATATATATTACGGAGACAGTGCATAACGATTTTTTATATTAGGGCAGAGGATGCATCGTATAAGGCGGAAAAACCAGGATTTAAACGATAAAACAACTAGGTCCAACGCAGTATGTGTATACAAAACGGTGTATCGTAGATGTTATGTTGGCCATTGGTGGCGCTTCTTTCGGCAGCGGGATGTTCACGTTGCTGGTCATCTGCATGGCGGCGTCGAAGCGACTCTGACAGGGTGGCACACTCCGTCACTGCGGTCTTACGGAGAGTTTCAGGAGGACAAGGAATTTCGGATTACAGCTAGGCAGTGACACAGTGAACAGATCGTTTTCAGGAATACTGGCCGCAAAATTTTCACTCTTGGTGCGCTACTCATGTAACCGACAGAACGATGGTGATCCTACCATCGTACGGAATTCCAATGCCCTATGCTAATCGTTGTTGTAGTAGTCGAACGAGATGCGGATCGTCAATGGAAAACGTAATACGAGAAACGAATACAGCATATTACACTTACCCCCGCATTGAAGACAGACGGTCAGAAACACAAAATACACCAGCTGTGGTTCTTCTGAACATCGACTAAAGCCGATGTCGATCTAACTCCTCCTCAGGAACTATACATAAATCCGGAAACGTAAAGAACATAATTGAAAGGGATAGTGAAGAGATAGTGTGTACGATAAAATTACCGTGTAGGCTATGGACACGTTATGTCATGAAAGTTCTTTGTCTCATACTTTCAAAACTGTTAAGGCTCTTGATTTTCATTCTGGAGGATGATGGTTCAAATCCTTGTCCGGACATCCAGATTTAGGTTTTCTGTTCTTTTCCTCAGTTGTTGGAGACAAATTCCTCGAGTGTTTTCTGACTTGTCCAATCCGGATTGCTACTCCGTTTCTCATGCCAAGAAGTTACGGACAACTGCTCTTCAACAATAGCCACTAAACACGAATTCATGACGAATTTCGCTAGTTGACAATTTTTAAGTCGTATAACGAGCATACTGGTGATGTTCTGGTGTAAAATAGAAATCAGGAGACAGATTATCTCCACCGCGAAAAAAAATATACAGACATCTGTAACGAGTAGAATGGCTCTGAGCACTATGGGACTTAATATCTGAGGTCATCAGTCCCCTAGACTTAGAACTACTTGAACCTAACTAACCTAAGGACATCACACACATCCATGCCCGAGGCAGGATTCGAACCTGCGACCGTAGCAGCAGCACGGTTCCGGACTGAAGCGCCTAGAACCGCTCGGCCTCAACGGCCGGCTGCAACGAGTAGACCCTGAATATTTCATAAACTGTTAAAATGTGGAAAACAGATTCCCTACACCATATTCTAAGCAAATTGTTGATTATTTTGTTGTGTAATAACCGTAGTAACTTTTATATCTGCAGAGGTAGTGAAGCGACGATGTTTTTTAATGGAAGTATATACCTGATGTCCATAATTAAAGTTCCAGTTTCAAAACGCTATAGAATGAGAACCACCTCTCAGAGTGACGTCAAATTTGAATAGCATACTATTGGCGCAGGGGGAAAAGTTATTGGACCAAACAATTTAACAGATGTTTGGCCAATAGATGGCACTATAAGCTTCAGAATATGCATACCAACACACGACCGGCACACGGCTATTCCTTAGTTTCGTCCGAGACGCCCACCATGAACTGTCTCCAAGAAGGATCGTGCGCTGCTGATAATGCTCTTTTACAAGGACGATGACTGTACGTAAGTAGCACTGCAGGAGTTCAGGAAACTCAACGGTATGAAAAAAGGCATTGGTACGATGTCTGGTAAGGAGCTGGAGAAAATGATTGCAAATTTCGAAAATACACGTTCTTTTGAAGTGCAATGTGGCAGAGGAAGGAAAGCAGCTGATCCGGCGTCTGTCGAAGATGTTGCCACAGCACTGCAGGTGGGGTCAAGCGATGGCGTCCAAACATGCGGCGCTCAAGGAATTGCCAGAACATTGGACATGCCTGCGAGCACGGTACATAAAATACTACGACGGCCTCTGTGACCGAGCGGTTCTAGGCGTTTCAGTCCGGAACCGTGCTGCTGCTACGGTCGCAGGTTCGACTCCTGCCTCGGGATGGATGTGTGTGATGTCCTTAGGTTAGTTAGGTTTAAGTAGTTCTAAGTCTAGGGGACTGATGACCTCAGATGTTAAGTCCCATAGTGCTTAGAGCCATTTGAACCATTTTGGAATTTCTTGCTCACTTGGAAGTAGGCAACCAATAGGCACGGAACATTCTGTGGACAGACAAAGCCCATTTACATCTCCAAGCACATGTCAGTATTCAGAATTGCAGAATATGGGCAACGGAAAACCCGCACGCACATCAGCCGGTGTCACTTCATTTTGCGAAGGTGACTGTATGGGAGCCCCGCAATCCCCATTACCCGTACCTTCACTGATAAACGCTGTGAGAATCTTTTACGCACTAACGTCATTCCAACTCTTCAGCACTGTGCACGTGCGCGTAGCATCATTTTTACGCAAGGGACTGCAGCAGAGGCATTTCGGAAATGCTAGAACTACCACCCGGTCTTTTACCTACACCATGGCCCTCCGTATCACCTGATCTTAATTAGTGGGACTTCTGGCTGTGAGGTTATGTGAATGATGTGTTCAGTGCTCCAACTACGAACGTAATTGAATTGAAGACACGCACTGCACAACGCATTCTGAACGTAATCCCCGAGACACGCAGATCTGTTGTGGAACATGCTGTTTCTCGATTGCAGCTGAGGACCAAAAACGGTGAACAGTATATTCGACATCTCTTGCGCCAGTCAATTAGAAAGCTATGTCATTTTGATTTTCAAGTGGTTTTGGCCCCAGGACAATTAAAAACCAATATCATTTTGCTTTTTATGTGATTTTTGGCCTCAGGGCAGTTAAAAGCTGATTTTTTTAGCATCAGATGTTGTACGATCTAGCCATGGTGGATGAACTTACCTAACTGCGCCACAACTATTGACTGCCCAGTTTGTGCAGTCAGGCTGTTTGAACAGTGCAGATGGTTTAATGCGCAACTCAAACCGTAGCTGTCGTATTGCGATTCATCTGTCATTTGTAGCCGACCCATTTACGTTAAGAAGTTCATTGGGCCAACTGCTGGTAAAATTTATGCTAAATGTTTTTGTGTTCCGTGAGTTCCCACTACATCAATAATACGCTTTTCAAATTTGACGTCGTTCTGAGTAGTGATTCTCTTTCTACAGCATTTTGAAATTAGAACGTTAATTATGGACACCCTGTACGTAGGATGCTATGGAACCTTATGATTTTTGATCTTACAGAATAATGCTGAAGATGCTGTGGGTAGATTGTGTAACGAATGGAGAGGTACTGAATCGACTGGGGAAGTAAAATTTATAGTTCTACTTGGCTAAAAGAAGGAAGACGATCAAGGCACCAAGGAATAGTTAATTTAGTGACAGAGGCCAGTGTGCTGGGTATAAATTACAAGAGTTCAAGGCATGAATACAGCAAGCGAGTTGAAATAAATGCAGGTTCGCAGTGGTTGTGCAGAGACTGAAAGGTTGTACAGGGACGACTAGTGTGGAGAACTCCATCAAATTAGTATTCCGACTTTCGGTTACTACAAAATTCACAGTGGAATTTTGGGATTTCTTGACAAGAAAGTTTATACGATAAATAGTAATCTTGCAGTCTTTCCTTAAAAAAATAAACTGTCAGAAAATGTGAAGACCAAGGTTGCTGCCGCCGATCAGTTTTCGCCCCACTGCGAAATGTATACTTCGTAATACAGATATTTTCTTCTCCAGTTACTGTTATTGAGGAGCAATAATAAACAATCTTCACACCTGTATGTGCTACGCATAGTTCAATTTACCCGAATGGAAGTAGACGTTGGGAACTGTTCCCGATCAGTGGACTGTAGCAGCCGCCCACTTTTGGATGGTTCTGTTTATCCATCTGCTACAATTTATTTTACGAACTGCTTCTCTCTTCAGGGCACCGGCGAAACCTGACAACATCTCCAGTGCCCACAGTCGCGTGAAAAAAGTGCTTGGCTGCCGTGAGGCTTGTTTTGAAACGTTAAACACGGCTGACGCTTGTCACTGTATTGAAAGAAAGAGCCAGGAGCCGAAAAATATCGACCGGAGTAGTTGTCCGCTGTAAACACGGCAGCGTTTAGATAATAGCGGGAGATCTGGAAATACAGGAGGGCAGTGCGACGTGGAGTGGCTCGCCCTTTATTTCGCCGTCCGGGAGGCTTCGTCGGCGCACAAAGGCGGAGGGCGTTCTCGAGAGCTGGAGGTGGCGCTATTTGTATGACAACAGGCGGGGCCGAGCGGAGCGTCTTGAGACGAGAGCATACGGGCGTGTGTGTGTGTGTGTGTGTGTGTGTGTGTGTGTGGATGTATGCGACCCCCGCTGTGCGCTTCGCGGACGCAAGCCACAGTTCCCGTGGGACGCCGCGTCTCGCCGTCCGCGACGCGCAGTCTCAAGTGGATTCCAGACCGGGCCTCCAGGGTTCAAGCACCATATCGTACACTTCACGGCTTATCTGGGCTCTCAAGTCGCGCCTGTCCGATTGTACATCACGTCATTTAGTCACAGTAACAAATGTCATTTGCAAAGGCTTTATTCACAGAGGCAGTTGCCTTCCTGAAGAAGATACTCGTGGATATTGTGAGAAGCTGCTCTGTAGGAATCATCATGGATTTCGAAAACGATCGTGTGAAACCCAGCTAGCGCTATTCGTCCACGAGAGTCAGAGGGCCATAGACACGGGTTCCCAGGTAGATGCCGTGTTTCTTGACTTCCGCAAGGCGTTCGATACAGTTCCTCACAGTCGTTTAATGAACAAAGTAAGAGCATATGGACTATCAGACCGATTGTGTGATTGGATTGAAGTGTTCCTACATAACAGAACGCAGCATGTCATTCTGAATGGAGAGAAGTCTTCCGAAGTAAGAGTGATTTCAGGTGTGCCGCAGGGGAGTGTTGTAGGACCGTTGCTATTCACAATATACATAAATGACCTTGTGGATAACATCGGCAGTTCACTGAGGCTTTTTGCGGATGATGCTGTAGTATATCGAGAGGTTGTAACAATGGAAAATTGTACTGAAATGCAGGAGGATCTGCAACGAATTGACGCATGCTGCAGGGAATGGCAATTGAATCTCAATGTAGACAAGTGTAATGTGCTGCGAATACAAAGAAAGATAGATCCTTTATCATTTAGCTACAATATAGCAGGTCAGAAACTGGAAGCAGTTAATTCCATAAATTATCTGGGAGTAGGCATTGGGAGTGATTTAAAATGGAATGATCGTCGGTAAAGCAGATGCCAGACTGAGATTCATTGGAAGAATCCTAAGGAAATGCAATCCGAAAACAAAGGAAGTAGGTTGCAGTACACTTGTTCGCCAACTTCTTGAATACTGCTCAGCAGTGTGGGATCCGTACTAGATAGGGTTGATAGAAGAGACAGAGAAGATCCAACGGAGAGCAACGCGCTTCGTTACAGGATCATTTAGTAATCGCGAAAGCGTTACGGAGATGATAGATAAACTCCAGTGGAAGACTCTGCAAGAGAGACGCTCAATAGCTCGGTACGGGCTTTTGTTGAAGTCTGGAGAACATACCTTCACCGAGGAGTTGAGCAGTATATTGCTCCCTCCTACGTATATCTCACGAAGAGATCATGAGGATAAAATCAGAGAGATTAGAGCCCACTCCGACGCATATCGACAATCTTTCTTTCCACGAACAATACGAGACTGGAATAGAAGGGAGAACCGATAGAGGTACTCAAGGTACCCTCCGCCACACACCGTCAGGTGGCTTTCGGAGTATGGATGTAGATGTAGAAGCTTCGATTTTCATAGGAAACTGGAACACCAGGAGCACCGGGACAGATTACACATAAAAATCCGTCTCTAAATTCTTCGTGATTACACATTCACTTCTTTTTACAAAGCAGGAAAAAGAACGTACAGGGTTTGGGCAAAAATATGGAAACCCAGCGAGAAATCCATGCTTGAACGTAAATACAGATTCTGTCTAAGACTGCAGGTTGCGCTGTTCGACTTGACCACGAGAAGCACCTGTAAAATGTCCTCAACGCGTTGCAAGTGTCGTTTGCTATCAGAACAGTGTTCTGTAAAGTTGTGAGTTCATTATGTCGGAGCTAAGTGAATTCAAATTGGGGTAAATTGTTGGTGCTCTTATGGTGGGTGCTTTCGCACCAAAGCAGCCGAAGTGTTCAAATGTTCAAATGTGTGTGAAATCTTGTGGGACTTAACTGCTAAGGTCATCAGACCCTAACCTTACACACTACTTAACCTGAATTATCCTAAGGACAAACACACACATCCATGCCCGAGGGAGGACTCGAACCTCGGCGGGACCAGCCGCACAGTACATGACTGCAGCGCCTCAGACCGCTCGGCTAATCCCGCGCGGCACCGTGGTGTTTGGTGCTTCAAGAGAAAGCGTATGAAAGATTCATTTTGCGTACACGGAAAGCGGAAAAACAACATCCACTAAGTCGTAAAGCGGTCGAAACAGTGTGTTGAGCGATCGTGACAGTCAGTCAGTGAAGAGGATTGTCACGAAAAGTGAGAAGACGACAACTGCGAAAGTCACTGCAGAACTCTATATCACACTCGCGAATCGTGTCATCACGAAAACAACACGAAGGGAGCTCCAGTATCTGGGAACTGCAGGTCGAGCTGGAATTTAAAAACCAGTAACGAGCGATACAAATTCCCATGACAGGAACAAACGGTGCCAGAGCCGTAAAACCTGGACAGTGCAGCAACACAATAATGTAATCTGGTCGGTGTGTGTTGCTTCGCACTGTTTACAACTTCTGGCCGAGTTTACGTCCCAGGAATAAAACATAGCATGGGTTCGGTGATGATTTGGGCATCCATATCGTGGTAGTCCATGGGACTCATGGTTGCTCTGCAATGTCACATTACTGTCGAGGTTTATGTGAGCATTCCGGCTGATCGGGTTTGTTCCGCAATGCTGCTGCTGCGTTCCAAGACGACATGTCCCGTATTCACAAAGCTCCCACCGTCCAGGACTGTTTTTGCGAGCACGAGGATGAATTGTCACAACTCCCTTGGCCACCACGATTACCAATCTCCATGTTACGCTACTGGCCATTAAAATTGCTACACCACGAAGATGACGTGCTACAGACGCGAAATTTAACAGACAGGAAGAAGATGCTGTGATATGCAAATGATTAGCTTTTCAGAGCATTCACACAAGATTGGCGCTGGTGGCGACACCTACAATGTGCTGACATGAGGAAACTTTCCAACCGATTTCCCATACACAAACAGCAGTTGACCGGCGTTGCCTGATGAAACGTTGTTGTCATGCCTCGTGTAAGGAGGAGAAATGCGTACCATAACGACTTTGATAAAGGTCGAATTGTAGCCTATTGCGATTGCGGTTTATCGTATCGCGACATTGCTGCTCGCGTTGGTCGAGATCCAATGGCTGTTAGCAGAATATGGAATCGGTGGGTTCAGGAGGATAATACGGAACGCAATGCTGGATCCCAACGGCCTCGTATCACTAGCAGTCGAGATGACAGGAATCTTATCCGTATGGCTGTAACGGATCGTGCAGCCACGTCTCGATCCCTGAGTCAACAGATGGGGCCGGTTGCAAGACAACAACCATCTGAACGAACAGTTCGACGACGCTTGCAGCAGCATGGACTATCAGCTGGTGGCCGAGCAACTGGCTCGTCACAATACGCCTGTCACTACTCTTGATGAACTGTGGCATCGTGTTGAGGCTGCATGGGCAGCTGTACCTGTACACGCCATCCAAGCTCTGTCTGACTCAATGCCCAGGCGTATCAAGGCCGTTATTGCGGCCAAACTTTCAGGAAACATTCATCACACACAAATAAAGAAAAGATATTATGTGGACATGTGTCCGGAAACGCTTAATTTCCATGTTAGAGCTCATTTTAGTTTCGTCAGTATGTTCTTCCACCTCTGCTCAATGGAGCACGTTATCATGATTTCATACGGGATACTCTACCTGTGCTGCTAGAACATGTGCCTTTACAAGTACGACACAACATGTGGTTCATGCACGATGGAGCTCCTGCACATTTCAGTCGAAGTGTTCGTACGCTTCTCAACAACAGATTCGGTGACCGATGGATTGCTAGAGGCGGATCAATTCCATGGCCTCCACGCTCTCCTGACCTCAGCCCTCTTGACTTTCATTTATGGGCGCAACCCCGGTACCAAATGTAGCGACTTCGTGCTCGTATTGTTGACGGCTGTGATACAATACGCCATTCTCCAGGGCTGCATCGGCGCATCAGGGATTCCATGCGACGGAGGGTGGATGCATGTATCCTCGCTAACGGAGGACATTTTGAACATTTCCTGTAACAAAGTGTTTGATGTCACGCTGGTACGTTCTGTTACTGTGTGTTTCCATTCCATGATTAATGTGATTTGAAGAGAAGTAATAAAATGAGAACTAACATGGAAATTAAGCGTTTCTGGACACATGTCCACATAACATATTTTCTTTCTCTGTGTGTGAGGAATATTTCCTGAAAGTTTGGCCGTACCTTTTTGTAACACCCTGTATTTGTCAAATGAATACCCGTTTATCATCTGCATTTCTTCTTGGTGTAGCAATTTTAATGGCCAGTAGTGTAATTCCCTCGTTACCCATACATTTAACGTGCTACGTATGTCTAGAATTTTTACAATAATCGTAAAATCTGAGTGCCATCTATGGGATCCGGATTCAGTCCCCGATACTACCAGGGATTTTTCCTTTGTGGGAGAACTGAAATGCGACTCAGACTCCTGATGCCAGTTTAGGAGCTACTTGACCGAGAAGTAACGGCACCGGGTGTGTTAAACCGACAACAGCCGGAATTGGCAGGGTTTGACTCCCATCAATCCGTACCGCATCCGAATGACGCCATTGACAAAGGATGACAAGGCAGTCGATCGGTTCCGATCGGCACGTCTGTGGCCAAAACAGCTGTGAGCAATACAATAACAAAAATATATGACAGGATTATATTAAATCATTTTAAACCTACGCAAGAAAGCAAAATAAAACGCACCACGGATGAATTACCAGGATGCAACGAAAATCGGTAGATATGATGCACATGTAGAGGCCAACAAATGATTACAGTTTCAGAATTTCGTAGAATATTGTGACATAATAAAAAACCTTCAGCCGTCGTTATGATTTTATTTAATTTTCCTGCAACGAGTTTCAACGCTTCAATGCACCATCTTCAGGCGGTTGTTGATGCGGTACAGGTTGGTATGATCCCTATATACGAGGGTGGAATGAAAAGTAATGTCTCCACCTTCGTAACTCTTCAACAGTTTGCAGCATTGGTATGCGGAAAGTACTGGCTTGTTCCGTAGCCTCTTCTGAACAGCTCCAGTTGACGGGAAGCCTTAGCATTGAACGGTTGTGTTGTTACAGTGTAAAATATGTAACCCTGCGCAGACGGTCGGTCAATGCGATTTAAGCAACGTGTAGTCGTTGAATTATTGACAGTAGAAGGTCTCACCCTAAAGGAGATCCATCAGAGGTTCATGCCGATTGCGCTTGTAATTTCTCTCTGAGTGATACGACGATCGTCCTGAATCAGTCAAAATTTTGCCCGATGTTCCCGCCTCAACATCTTTAAATTTATTCGCCCAACGACGCACAGTACTCACAGCAACACAGTCACCATAAACTGTTTTCATTCTCTGATGAATCTCCTTTGGGGTGACACCTTCTACTGTCAAAAATTCAATGACTGGACGTTGCTTAAATCGCATTGATCGACAGTCTGCGCAGGGTTCTATACTTTACGCTGTAACAACACAACCGTTCAATGCTAAGGCTTCCCGCCAACTGGAGCTGTAGAGAAGAGACTACGGAACAAGCCAGGACCTGTCGCATATCTATGCTGCCAACTGTTGAAGAGTTACGAAGTTGGAGGCATTACTTTTCAGTCAACCCTCGTATGTCACATCAGTTGGCAGCATACCTGGATATGCAGATAAATGTGTCAGCACTCCAACCATCAACTGCCAACTGATTGGCTGTAGGTCTTTTATTTTGTCCCAATAGTAAACGGCCGTCGTCCCAAATACCTCCTGCCAAAAAGATGGACATACAAAAACCTCGTAGAATTTCGTCGACGTACCGCTGTGCTGTAAGGTGCCTCAGATGACAACCAAAGGGGTCCTGCTATGAAATGAAATGGACCCCAGACCATTCATTTTGGTTTTCGGGCCGTATGATGAGTGACAGTCTATTTGGTATGTTACCTCTGTCTGGGGCGTCTCCAGGCATGTCTTCATCATATAATCTGATTAACTAATGTAGAACTACCTTCAGTGATGAGCCCTGTTTGGAAGTGAGCCCTGACGACCAGTGAAACATTTTAATAGGTAACAGAAAATATATTTACCTTAAGTCATCGGTGCTCGGTTAGAAGCGGGACTCACCACTGAAGACAATTCTACTCCGCTAAATGAGATTCTAAACCGAAGACATCCCTGGGGACGGCGCAGGCAGCAGTGGGATACCAGTCTGACTGTCACCCACCATGTGCCCCAAGTACCAGGATTGGTGGTCTGTGGTGCCATTCCTTTGGTTGTCATCCGCAGCACGCTTACTGCACAGCGGTACGTCGACGTTATTCTACGCCAAGTTTTGTTGTCTTTCACGGCAAGCAGTCCTGTGCATACACATCAGCGAGATAATGGGCGCCCGCATATCGCGAGAGATTCTACTGCTTGTCTTGGTGCTTGCCGAAATCTACCTTGGCAAGCAAGGTCCCCGGATCTCTAACAAGCTGAGAACGTTATGAGCATTAAAGGTCAGGGCTCTCCAACTAGCTCGGCATTTTTACGACCTAACGCTCTAGTTGGACACAATTTGACATGCTATGCCTCAGAAGGACATCCAACAACCCTATCAATCAACGATGAATAACTGATTGCTTAAGAGCAAGAGCAGGGCAAATGTGTTACTGACTTTCCCAGTTTATGAAGCTCTTTCAGAAAAATTGGAAGATTTAATCTTTTGATTTGTCTGTACATGTACTTGACGTCTACCGTTTCCCATCCCATTAGACAATTCCTTCGTGGCGGGACGTTTTTATATCTTGGAGTGTAATTTACATCAGTAATTAATATAATGCTTTTGAATTTTTTTGAAGTGAGCACGAGGTGGTGCCTGGGAAGCTTGCACAGAGAGCATCCTCATGCATTATCACACAACCACATGGCTGAACCAGAGTGATATTCATGCACAATATCTTGTAAACTGTACGACGAATACTGACCAGCCGGCCCCTTTGGCCGAGCGGTTCTAGGCGCTTCAGTCCGGAACCGCGCTGCTGCTACGGTCGCAGGTTCGAATCCTCCCTCTGGCATGGAAGTGTGTAATGTCCTTAGGTTAGTTAGCTTTAAGTAGTTCTAAGTCTCAGATGTTAAGTCCCATATGCTTAGAGCCATTTGAACCCTTTCTGAATAATTTGAAGAAAATAGAGTTACATAATTATTTATTTTTGTTTGTTTACAGATACACGTCTGCAGTTCTGGTGCACACTGAAATAGCTGCGCCATAGAACCATAGCATTCCGTTAGAGGAGCAACCTACTGTCAAAGTGGAGATCGTCTGCCCTCTGTCTTACTTGAGACAGACACGTTTGTATTAAGGAAGCCAAATCTAAGATTTTGATTTGTTGGGAGTAAGTGGCGAAAGAATAATGCACCTGTATAGGAAGCCGCTTACAGAAAGCGAGCGTGGCCAATTCTGCAATAGTGCTACGGTCTTTGGAGATCTTCTCAAGCTGACATGACAACAGGCATGAGAACTTTTGGGCACACCCTGCTAGCATGGTAACAAGTCGATAATGCCCGTAGGAAAGTGCAACAGAGATGCTAGGTGTACTTAAACTAGAATATTTGGAAAAAACCGTGTGTGGTATACTTGGAGAACAGTTACTGTGCTGTCAGCGTGGTATGTCTGGAGTTGGGATTATGAGAATAAGATTGGAGTGCATACCGATCACATAATATTCCGTATCTCAATACGCCAATGTACTGGGCAGAAAATAACCAAACACTTTACATTGGCTAGCGTAGTATATATGCAGATGTAGTTCCACGCGGTTTAGTCGCATTATCATAGGCACTCACTGTAGCTTGGTAAAAGACATTCCGCAGCACAAAGCTCAGCTAGGGAAGCCGACAGTGTCTCAGTTAGGTACTGAACGGCTTCTACTTTCACCCACAGTGTGTGCCGGTGTTGTCACAGCTGTAGGGGCGTGGATGGCCTGGGAATTTTTATTTGGGCCTTTCAGTAGATGGTCAGACCGGAGAATTCGGGCATTTGAGGCCTTGAGCTCGCTGTTACAGCCATTTTCACACTCTTCAAGGTGTGAAACAAGGAGAACTAATTTGCCGAAATGTCCCAACCTCACCTAGGAGACATCACACATGAGTGAATATGTTTGTTCAAGGATGGGGTCACAACCAGTCGTTTTGCTCCCTCCACGTTGTGTAATGGCCCTACGACATCTCATAAAGACATACCCAAGACATCTCCGACGTTTCACATCAGTTACGGTGACGCACAGCCGTGCTAGGAATCAGAGCATAGGATGTATCAAGGGTAAGGAAGAAATAAAGATTATGTTTTAACGTCTCACTGACGACGAAGACAGGCACAGGCTCTGATTGGGGAAGGAGACTGAGTGTTGGTTTGTATCGCCACATTTCACCAGGAAATGCTAAACCCCTCGACAGCATACGCACAACTGTCTTCAAATCACTCACAGTGTGATGTGTTTCCATTAGTTGCCAATGTACTTGTTTACTGCAACGTCACCACGTGTTTAGGATACCGGCCTCTGGAGGCAATGTGCAGTAATATCGTGGCTGGGAGGTGTTGCATCGTTTAATGTGAGAGCTAGCATCGAAAAAACAAGGAAGGAGAGAAGCTGCGATGTCCAGTGGCAGGAATCCAAAATGATCTGGACATAACAATTTAAAATTAATAGAACTCTTTATTTCTAAACATGAAAGAAATATAACTTCTCACTGTGAAGTGGCTTTATGTGCTTGCTGTGCCTTCTAAGTGCAGTTACTTTACACATTATTATTACTCACAGAATGCAGGCTAAGCCGCGCGGGATAGCCGTGCGGTCTGAGGCGTCTTGTCACTATCCTCGCGGCTCCCCCCGACGGAGGTTCGAGTATCTCCCTTGGGCACGGGTGTGTGTTGTCCATAGCGTAAGTTAGTTTAAGTTAGATTAGGGACCAATGACCTCAGCAGTTTGGTCCCATAAGAGAATACCACAAGTTTCCAATTTTCCAGACTAAGTATCGTCTTCCTATTACTCACAAGGGAACCTCCCCATCGCACCCCCCTCAGATTTAGTTATAAGTTGGCACAGTGGATAGGCCTTGAAAAACTGAACACAGATCAATCGAGGAAACAGGAAGAAGTTGTGTGGAACTATGAAAAAAATTAGTAAAATATACAAACTGAGCAGTCCATGCTATGATAGGCAATATCAAGGAGAACGGTAGGCAAGGAGCGCCGTGGTCCCGTGGTTAGCGAGAGCAGCTACGGAACGAAAGGTCCTAGGTTCAAGTCTTCCCTCCAGTGAAAAATTTAATTTTTTACTTTCAATTTATGTGAAAAACTCTTATATTTTCGCCACTTTTTTGGTAGTGATTATCACATCCACAAGAGAACCTAAATCGGGCAAGGTAGAAGAATCTTTTTACCCATTCGCTAAGTGTACAAGTTAGGTGGGTCGACAACATATTCCTGTCATGTGACGCACATGCCGTCACCAGTGACGTATAGAATATATCAGATGTGTTTTCCTGTGGAGGAATCGGTTGACCTATGACCTTGCCATCAAATGTTTTCGGTTCCCATTGGAGAGGCACGTCCTTTCGTCTACTAATCGCACGGTTTTGCGGTGCGGTCGCAAAACACAGACACTAAACTTATTACAGTGAACAGAGACGTCAATGAACGAACGGACAGATCATAACTTTGCGAAAATAAAGAAAGTAAAATTTTGAGTCGAGGGAAGACTTGAACCAAGGACCTCTCGTTCTGCAGCTACTCACGCTCCTGAGCTCATATGCTCTTTGATGTTGCATATCTTGCACATGGACTACTCAGTTTGTATATTTTTCTAATTTTTTTCATAGTTCCACACAACTTCTTCCTGCTTTCTCGATTGATCTGTGTTCAGTTTTTCAAGGCCTACCCACTGTGCCAACTTATAACTAAATCTGAGGGGGGTGCGATGGGGAGGTTCCCTTGTCAGTACTGCTACTCTCGAAGTCTGCGGCCGAACTGGGCCAACCAGTGATGGGCTGCTGGTTAAGTCAGCGTTGGCAGGGGGCGCTGAACTCTGTCTTCCTGGAGGTGTGGCGCTGCCCCTACCGTTTACTGTCGCGCGGGTCAGCGCCTTCTTGATGCCGTTTCACGGTGCTGCGCTGGGCGATGGGCAGTCAGTGCTTTAGGACTGCACAGGAAGTAATTGTACCATCGCAGCATTTGCCTTAAGCTCTCTAGGAAAACCACGGAAAATGTGGATCTGGATGGCAGGAGCGCGATTGGAGACGCCGCTCTTCCAAATGGGAGTTGTCTCAACAGCTCCACCCCTTCACTCTGTTTTCAAGAAGCAGAATCAGCTGTTCAAATTCGACTACGGACGAGCAAATTCGTTTTTCCATCGATGGATGGATATTAGCATGCCTGTCGACGCCATACGTCCGCCGAAGCAGTTCGAATTCACGGGGCCGTACCAAGCGGGTGGCGGGCCTAAGAGCACAAGCACCCCAAAGTCAAAAGTAAAACTACAGAGAGAAAGATGGTTTGATAATTAATCGGAAGAGATACGTGAGTTCCGAGATCCCTCCTATGAGAAGAAACCTTCCACTCGCTATGCGACTGTAAACGCACGCTGATGCCACATAGACATTCCAACAGTGTCATTTCGACCAAGGAGCATCATGCAGAAACAGCTACTATGGGACAAACGCCTATCGCTAACATGGTTTGTGTGGGGATATTGAGCCACTTACACAGCTCGTTCATGTTCAATAGTGTGTTCTTGCTGCTATTTTGCTATGGCAAGATCTCGAAGTTCGCTTGACTGGAGCCGATATACTATTTGACTAAAGGCTTCCGATTTTTGCCGATTGGGGAGCGGAGTGAGATGCGCATGTGGAGGAAGCAAGGAAAAATGTACTGCTGCGTAAATGAGAAATAATTCTAGAATAAGCCTTTTATGAGTGGCCAAGAATGTTATCAGGGTTGCTAGTCAATGTGCCTATACATTCTTTCATAAAATGTTAAACCCTCGTGTAAACCAACTTATGCTGTGCCATTGGTCATCAGCTGCATTGCTGAAGCATCGAATACCGTAAGATAACTGGAAGTAGGCCTTAATTATGTCTTAAGTATTTTATTCTTATTCTATGAGAATGAAACTCAGGTACTCATTAAAGTACAGTAGGTGTTGCAAACAATGTTATAGAGCTTGTTTTACTTTCAATGTTTTTAGAAAGTCTATGCAATTTGTACACTCATGTTCAGAAAAAAATGGAACACCTTGAACGACTAGAGATAGGATATTCATATTCACAGGACATGTAAATTAGTATGTTCTGAAGAAACGATTAGCATTTTAGTCCACTCGGTTCAGCATGTGTCCTGTTGCCTAGTAGGCACAGGGCCGCCATGTTCCGTGCATAATGACATCCACGTGTATAAAGCGGGCGTATCGTCCTGTGGTATAGCCATGCATGCTACATTCTCTTGGTTTCAAAGTTCATCTGTGGTGGTCGGCATATTCGTCACAACGCTGCACCCGTTGTTTCACCACACACCACACATTTTCGATTGGCGACAATGAAACGTCCCCTTTGAACAATTTTACATGTGAAACGTCCACTTAGAACAATTATACAAGCCTGTGCTTAACCTGACACACAATATTATTTAGCGCAACGCAATCTGACTTTCAATAACCCCTAAAAAACAATGGCCCTGACTAACTTTAACCTATACCTTTTACAAATCACTTACCTCACAAAAATCTTCGCTACTCAAGCTACTGCAAAACAGCGAGCGCCACTACTGCCAGCTAAATAAAAGATTCAAACCACTGAAGGTACTAACTACTGATAGGGATAGTTAGCAAATGAAAGATATTAATAGAGAACAAACAATGTATTTACCTTAATATTCATAATTGACATTCAGTCTTAGATTATCAAAACTCCGCCATCTCTCTCCCCACGTCCACCACTGCTGGCGGCTCACCTCCAACTGACCAACGCTATCTGCTGTTCACATCCAGCTATAGCAGTTCATGACAACAATGGCAGGCAACAATGCAAACTAGCCACATACTGCACACAGCACAGCCAGTGATTTTCATACAGAGAGCGCTACGTAACGTTGCCAATAAGAAAACATAAACAGCAAACTTACATAAAGAAAACATAAACAGCCTACTTACATAGCCCCCATGCTCCCCACAAAAAATTTTACAAATTTTTTTGGCCAGTGGCCAATACAGATTTGAAAAATTTTTTCATAATTACAGTAAGAAAGATATCAAATGCACACACTTATTGATACAATGTTGGTCAACAGCTAATATTTTTTTTCACAGTCAATAAAGACAGTCCTGATCATTCATCATAAGAGTAAAACTGCCATTTCTTTTATCAAAGTCTGAGCAATAAAAGGCAATGCACACGGAAGTAGTGGATTTCCATGCAGTCTTGAAGAAGTAGTATTGTCCTTCCAACAGAAAGACAGTGCTGACTCTTGACATGCTGGCAGGTAATGCGCCACAATGGAGCAAAACCCACAGCTGAGTCATTCGAAGTTCTGACGAATATTGGTAGGTAGGTCATCACAGAGCAGACCCACTGCAGTCCTGGTAGAGAGTATTGGTGGGCCACCAGAGATGCAGACCCACTGCAGTCCTTGTAGAAATAATGGTATTGGTGGGTCACCAGAGATGCAGACCCACTGTAGTCCTTGTAGAGATAATGGTATTGGTGGGTCATCAGAGATGCAGACTCACTGTAGTCCTTGTAGAGATGGCCAGCAGCCATGTGTTGCGACTGTGCAGGTGCACAATCACCATTGAAGAGTCTTGCGGATAATAGAGCAAGTCCATAACCACCACTTGTGCACTCACAAAGTTTTTGGAATTGTCCTTAGAACCAGCAATGCTGTTATCCAGTCCCTTGCTGAATTATTAACACACGTGCAAACACTAACAGTCCCTACTTCTCACATATTGTCCATATACTATGACCAACAGAAATGTGTGCAGTGAAATGAATGCTTACAAGTTACTTAATTTGAGTAACTGGTGTCAATTACAATTATATAACATAAGAATACAATTACAAAGATACAAAATACATCATTAAAAACATAACAATACAGATAATATTTGTAGTGCAGGCTTTACAAAACAATAGAAATAAACATATACATCAGTGTTACAGGAATGATGACATGAGTACAAACATAAAAGATCAGAATCACTTTTAAAAATTCAACTTCACACATGAGCATTAAAACAACACAGAATAAATAATGTCTAAGCATCTTTACAAAGTAAATAACATATTATTAGAAAAAGTCTACAACAGAGCTCTCATCAGCTAAACACATAAAGACAGGAAAAACACAAATACACAAGGGTACCCAAACACATAGTGGGATAACACAAAAGGAAAGGACAGGGTTTGTTTTCAGTGTAACATTTGGTACTGCAGTCCACCCCACAACTTCATTCGATAGATCTTTCGTCTTATTTCAACATTTGTTTCCACCAAAAAAATCCTATCCAAGCATGCTTTCTGTATTTATATGTTCACATATATCTTACCTCATTATTTATTTTCCATTATCTTACCTCATCATCTATTTCCAAGATAATCCTACCTATACCTCCTTCCTGTATTCTATCCATATTTCTTTCAAAATAATTATTTCTGATTGTACAATACTCATTGGGGCCCAAATCTTTCTTCGCAATGCATTCTTTACCTATTCTCCATAGTCAGTTTCTTATATAGTCTACCCCCTCTTAAGCTAACTTAAATCTACTGAGCTCAGATATATATACCAAAGGACGAGGCAATGCAGCATCACAACAAATCAACACAAACAGAAATGACAAAGAAATGCAAATTGGCAAAGCTAGCAGCATAAATTAGCAAAAGTCAAATTCAATAACACTATGCCTTGCAAACAGCAGCAACTTATACCTAAACATGACATAGCGCAAGCAGAAAAAATATTACAGTAAAAACAACAATGCAGACAAGGGAAATGCATATTCACATCTTAATGTCTATGTAATTAAAGTGGTCATCTTAATGTCTATGTAATTAAAGTGGTGCACCATAACAACTTATTGTAAAAAAAAATATTACCATGTACCTGAAAAGAAAATTAAGTGTTACTGTTACGAGTTACTTCTTATTGTTCTTTCCTTTCCAAGTGCTCCTTTTTTAAAGAATGTGGATTACAAAATTATCATTTAATAGATCTGTTGACAGAAAGAGTTCACATTAGCAAATGCATCTCATTTTATAAAAGCAATGCTGCAACACAGCTGGAAACCAGACATCAAATGAAATAAGCAATTACGCAAACCAAAGCATAAAAATGTCATTCAGTAGTCATGTGACATTTCATTTCATAAGTTAATTGCTCTCAACTCTCGTACAAAGACTCTTGTCATAATCAGGTGTGCAGATGTAAAAATATTTCTTGTCATTTTGTTAGGCATTTCAGTAAATATCATAAATTTTTAAGTAACGAGGGTGTCGCATTAGCGATGAAAGGCACATCCTAATGGTTTATTCTCCAGGTGTTTGACACAGCTGTGTGCCCACAACGCATTACAAAAATCATATGTTTTCAAGTAACGAGCGTGTCGCATTAGCGATGCCCTCTACAAAGAATTGTCAACAGCGAGTTTAATGGCCTCCCTTTGTCCTTCTCTTCCACCTGTGCCTCTGGCACACCCTAATGGCTTGTTCTCCAGGTGTAGTTACACCAAAACTTTGTTCTCTCACTGGAAAAAATACTATTTGGAACTGGGACGAACAAGCACAGTTGGAATTCAATTCTTTGAAAGAAGCGTTACTTCACGCGCCAATACTAGCTCATCCAGATCTGTCACAAGATTTCTGCCTTAGCACTGATTCTTCCAAAGTTGGTCTTGGTGCCCATTTATTTCAAGAAGCCATAGAAGATGACATTACTGTTCAGAAAACCATTGCTTTTGCTAGCCGAGTGCTAACAAAATCTGAAAAAAATTATTCCGTTACTGAATTAGAAGCTTTAGCTATCGTTTGGGCATTTAACAAATTCCGTTTCTTTCTTTCTGGTAAGCACGTAAAAGTATACAGTGATCATCGTGCATTACAATTTCTTATGTCTTCAAAATTAAATCATGATAGGTTAAAACGTTGGGCATTGTTTCTGCAAGAATTCCGCTTCACAATAGTCTACATTCCCGGCAAGGAGAACATTGTTGCGGACGCGCTGTCACGCGCACCGGCTGGGCTTGAGAAAAGTAACACAGAAGGCAACCTCGAGAAAAATTTCAGTATTCTTTACATTCAGAAAGTCGCCTTTGAAAACTTCATCACCACATCTTTAAAGGACATTGCTCATGAACAAGATAAAGATCCGATTTGGAAAGATATCAAAAGTAAATGGCATGAAAAGACACACACTCAGATTCGGCATTATTACCTGGTTAGAAACAACATACTCTTCAAACGCTGCACTGTTGATGACAAGCTATGGGTACTTTGCATTCCAGACGATTTTGTTAATAAGCTCATTTGGTACATTCATTTCAGCTACGCACATTTTGGCCCACGAAAATGTTATCATATTCTTCGAACGACTTGTTATTTTAACAATATGGAAAAGAGAATTCGAAGAGTCTTGTCTATTTGTAAACTTTGTCAAAAGGCGAAACCATCTACTATCTCACATCGTGCTCCGTTATTTCCTATTATTCCTTCTAAATTAAAAGAATTTGCTGCTGTTGATCTCTTGGGACCCCTTGTCAGAACATCGAATGGATTTTCGTACGTTCTAGTCGCTGTTGAACTTACTTCAAAATTTGTTTCTTTCACTCCGTTACGTAAAGCCACTGGACGGTCTGTATCCAACGCCTTTGTTAAAAATTTCTTACGTGAAGTGGGACACATTAGTAAAGTCATTTCAGATAACGGACCGCAATTCAGATCTGCTGTTTGGTCACGCATGCTTCGGAATCATAAAATCAAACCTGTTTTTATTTCATTGTATTCACCACATTGTAACCCGTCTGAACGGATTATGAAAGAAATCAATAAGCTTTGCAGACTTTATTGTCACAGAAAGCATCAGCATTGGGACAGATATTTACACTTATTTCAAAATGTGCTGAATGAAATGCCTCATGATTCCACTGCTTTACCACCTACTCTTGTACTGAAGAATGTAGAACCTCCGAACAGAATCAGAGAGCTTGTACCTTTCCCGAATACACGTAAACTGCGACACAAAGACATAATTGATTTGGCTCTTAAAAATATAAAATCTGCAGCAGAGAAAAGGAGAAAACTACACGGTAAAGCAAATGCAAAGAAATTATATATTGGTCAGAAAGTTCTCATTAAAGCTCATTCATTGTCACATAAGAAGAAACACTTGAGTCACAAATTCTTTCTAGTTTACAATGGACCTTACAGAATCCGACGTATGCCACATGATAATTGCGTTGAAGTTGAAACTCTGCGTACTAGGAAGAGTAAAGGTTTACACCACATTTCTCATGTAAAACCATTTATTGACAGATAATCTGCTTTTTAACTTAGTCTTTGCAATTTTCACTTCACGCTACTTGTACAATTTGTCACACTGAGAAACTGTTAACACGCAACATTTTGGTTTGCTTACGAGTGGATTCTGGATTTGAGGTGCTTTATGTGAAATGCCAGATGACACAGTGGTTAGTTTATGTGACAGCTACACGATTATATCACGATGTTACTAATGAGTGACAATTTACAATGTCGCTTTTGCGGTGTATCTGTTTTATATCTGCACAGTTTTTTCTGAATTCTTCTATAAAGTGAGACATGTTTTAGTGGTGACTTTTGTGCTATTGCTACAAGGAGACAGCCTTTTCCGTAGGACAACAATACGTTACAGCACAGTACTTTCCTCATCACGGCAATAAGCGTAATAACTAAGTTATCTATACGCAAAGCATTTCACTTTGTTTATCATGAGGTAAGTACATTGACTTCTGCAGAACTTAGCTTTCGGAGGACAATAACTACGACACTTCCCAGAGATTATCTTACGCAAGACGCACATTTAGCGCTACAGGAGACGTATTTGAGTGATTAATTTTGTACTTAAAACATTTATTTTTAAAGAGTTTTGAATTACAAAGAAAGTTTTTCGTGATACATTTCATTCCATTGCTGTAATCTGTAACACCTGAGGGTATAATTACAATAAACCTCAGGGGGGTACACGCCTACTTTGTGTACCATGTGTTTGGCAAGCACAAGGAGCCCTAGCTAATATGGTATTTGCTTATACAATTTAACACATCGGTACCATATTTCTCTAACACATAAATTACACAGCTATCTGATCATTTAACAGAGAAACAAACATCCTTTTACTACGTCAGTGACACATGTTTACGCAATTACAGAGTTGGATTACTTCACACTTAAGAAATTGTACTTTGTCTGTACTTTGTGCACTGTTCATATTTTTTTGGTACCATTGTGATACTATGAGAGCTTTGAATGATGTATTTGGTAAGGGAGAATGATTTTAAAGTACGTTTGAGGCAGATGACACCTTTGACATGAGCAGAGAATTTTGTTAGGTTTTGAAATTATTGGAGGAAGCTACGACGATTTTGAGATTTGACTGAGGTTTTATGATGTTATTTTTACGACGACGATGTGTATTATGCTGTTGAGGTATGTTTATGTCAATAAAATTCTTGACCTGTGAAATGTTTTTATATGAGACTGTCACTGTAGCGGAAACTGCAGTCGTAAATATTTCCGTAAGAAAGTTAAGTGACCACCTGCACATAATGCGACGTGGGCACCCAGGTGTGTCAGACACCTGGAGAACAAGCCTTTTCAGACGCTCAGGTAGAAAAGAAAGACATTAGGGTGTGCCAGAGGCACAGGTGGAAGAGAAGGACAAAGAGAGGCCTATACCCCTGTTTATGACATTCCTTTGTAGAGGGCATCGCTAATGTGACGCGCTCGTTACTTGAAAACATATGATTTTTGTAATGCGTTGTGAGCACACAGCTGTGTCAAACACCTGGAGAACAAGCCATTAAGGTGTGCCTTTCATCGCTAATGCGACACCCTCGTTACTTAAAAACATATGATTACTCGCACTTTGTGCTAATTATTGAAATGCTTATGAATTGATGGGAAATATTCGTACATCTGCTCACCTGATTATGACAAGTGTCTTTCTACGAGAGTTGAGAGCCATTAACTTATGAAATGAAATGTCACATGACTACTGAATGATATTTTTATGCTTTGGTTTGCGTAACTGCTTATTTCATTTGATATCTGGTTTCCAGCTGTGTTGCAGCATTGCTTTTATAAAATGAGATGCATTTGCTAATGTGAACTCTTTCTGTCAACAGATCTATTAAATGATAATTTTGTAATCCACATTCTTTAAGAAAGGAGCATTTGGAAAGGAAAGAACAATAAGAAGAAACTAGCAACAGTAACACATAATTTTCTTTTCTAGTACATGGTAATATTTTTTTTACAATCAGTTGTTATGGTGCACCACTTTAATTACATAGACATTAAGATGTGAATATGCATTTCCCTTGTCTGCATTGTTGTTTTTCTTGTAATATTTTTTCTGCTTGCGCTATGTCATGTTTAGGTATAAGTTGCTGCTGTTTGCCAGGCATAGTGTTACTGAATTGGACTTTGTGTTACTCTTCTAAGCTAGTTTTTCTTGTTTCCTGCACAGTGCCTTATATTAGTTGTAATATTGCACTTGCTTTGCTAATTTATGCTGCTAGCTTTGCCAATTTGCATTTTTTTGTCATTTCTGTTTGTGTTGATTTGTTGTCATGCTGCATTGCCTCGTCCCTTGGTATATATATCTGAGCTCAGTAGATTTAAGTTAGCTTAAGAGGGGGTAGACTATATAAGAAACTGACTATGGAGAATAGGTAAAGAATGCATTGCGAAGAAAGATTTGGGCCCAAATGAGTATGGTACAATCAGAAATAATTATTTTGAAAGAAATATGAAAAGAATACAGGAACGAGGTATAGGTAGGATTTTCTTGGAAATAAATGATGAGGTAAGCAATGTGTGAACATATAAATACAGAAAGCATGCTTGGATAGAATTTTTTGGTGGAAACAAAGGATGAAATACGAGGAAAGACATACGGAATGAAGTTGTGGGGTGGACTGCAGTACCAAATGTTACACTGAAAACAAACCCTGTCCTTTCCTTTTGGTGTTATCCCACTATGTGTTTGTGTACCCTTGTGTATTTGTGTTTTTTTTCCTGTCTTTATGTGTTTAGCTGATGAGAGCTATGTTGTAGAATTTCTCTAATAATATGTTATTTTCTTTGTAAAGATGTTAGACCTTATTTATTCTGTGTTGTTTTAATGCTCATGTGTGAAGTTGACGTTTCAAAAGTGATTCTGATCTTTTATTTTTGTACTCATGTCATCATTCCTGTAACACTGATGTATCTGTTTATTTCTATTCTTTTGTAAAGCCCTATTACTACAAATATTATCTGTATTGTTATGTTTTTAATGATGTTTTTTGTACCTTTGTTATTGTATTCTTATGTTATATAACTGTAATTGACGCCAGTTAATCCAATTAAGCAACTTGTACGCATTCATTTCACTGCACACATTCTGTTGGTCATAGTATATGGACAATATGTGAGAAGTAGGGACTGATAGTGTTTGCACGTGTGTTAATAATTCAGCAAGGGACTGGATAACAGCATTGCTGGTTCTAAGGACAATTCCACAAACTTTGTGAGTGCACAAGTGGGGGTATATGGACTTGCTATCTTCTCTGCAAGACTCTTCGATGGTGATTGTGCACCTGCACAGTCGCAACAGATGGCTGCTGGCCATCTCTACAAGGACTACAGTGGGTCTGCATCTCTGGTGGCCCACCAATACTCTCTACAAGGACTACAGTGGGTCTGCATCTCTGGTGGCCCACCAATACTCTCTACAAGGACTACAGTGGGTCTGCATCTCTGATGACCCACCAATACAATACTCTCTACCAGGACTACAGTGGGTCTGCTCTGTGATGACCTACCTACCAATATTCTTCAAAACGTCGACTGACTCTGCTGTGGGTTTGCTCCATTGTGGCGCATTACCTGTCAGCATGTCAAGAGTCAGCACTGTCTTTCTGTTGGAAGGACAACACTACTTCTTCAAGACTGCATGGAAATCCACTACTTCTGTGTGCAATTTCTTTTACTAGTGAGACTTTGTGAAAAAAACTGTAATTACTATTATGATGAATGATCAGGACTGTCTTTATGGACTGTGAGAAAATTTTAGCTTTTGACCAACATTGTATCAATAAGTGTGTGCATTGGATATCTTTGTTAGTGTAATTATGAAAAATTTTATCAAATCATTATTGGCCACTGGCCAAAAACATTTGTAAAATTTTTTGTGGGGAGCATGGGGGCTATGTAAGTAGGCTGTTTATGTTTTCTTTATGTAAGTTTGCTGTTTATGTTTTTTATTGGCAACGTTACATAGCACTCTGTATGAAAATCACTGGCTGTGCTGTGTGCAGTATGTGGCTAGTTTGCATTGTTGTCTGCCATTGTTGTCATGAACTGCTATAGCTGGATGCGAACAGCGCATTGCGTTGCGCAGTTGGAGGGGAGCCGCCAGCAGTGGTGGATGTGAGGACAGAGATGGCGGAGTTTGAAATTTGTAAAAATTGATGTCATGAGCTGCTGTATATATTATGACTATTGATGACTATTAAGGTAAATACAGTGTTTGTTCTCTATTAATATCTTTCATTTGCTAACTATCCCTATCAGTAGTTAGTGCCTTCAGTAGTTTGAATCTTTTATTTAGCTGGCAGTAGTGGCGCTCGCTGTTTTGCAGTAGCTTGAGTAACGAAGATTTTTGTGAGGTAAGTGATTTCTGAAAGGTGTAGTTTAATGTTACTCAGGGCCATTCCTTTGCAGGGATTTTTGATAGTCAGATTGCGTTGCGCTAAAATTATTGTGTGCCAGGTTAAGCACAGTCTAGTACAATTGTTCTAAGGGGACGTTTCAAGTAACCCCTACAAAACAATGGCCCTGACTAACTTTAACCTATACCTTTTACAAATCACTTACCTCACAAAAATCTTCGCTACTCAAGCTACTGCAAAACAGCGAGCGCCACTACTGCCAGCTAAATAAAAGATTCAAACTACTGAAGGTACTAACTACTGATAGGGATAGTTAGCAAATGAAAGATATTAATAGAGAACAAACAATGTATTTACCTTAATATTCATAATTGACATTCAGTCTTACAGATTATCAAAACTCCGCCATCTCTCTCCCCACGTCCACCACTGCTGGCGGCTCACCTCCAACTGCCCAACGCTATCTGCTGTTCACATCCAGCTATAGCAGTTCATGACAACAATGGCAGGCAACAATGCAAACTAGCCACATACTGCACACAGCACAGCCAGTGATTTTCATATAGAGTGCTATGTAACGTTGCCAATAAAAAACATAAACAGCAAACTTACATAAAGAAAACATAAACAGCCTACTTACATAGCCCCCATGCTCCCCACAAAAAATTTTACAAATGTTTTTGGCCAGTGGCCAATACAGATTTGAAAAATTTTTTCATAATTACAGTAAGAAAGATATCAAATGCACACACTTATTAATACAATGTTGGTCAAAAGCTAAAATTTTCTCACAGTCCATAAAGACAGTCCAGATTGTTCATCATAATAGTAATTACAGTTTTTTTCACAAAGTCTCTTTAGTTAAAAAATTGCACACAGAAGTAGTGGATTTCCATGCAGTCTTGCAGAAGTAGTGTTGTCCTTCCAACAGAAAGACAGTGCTGACTCTTGACATGCGGACAGGTAATGTGCCACAATGGAGCAAACCCACAGCAGAGTCATTCGACGTTTTGAAGAAGATTGGTAGGTAGGTCATCACAGAGCAGACCCACTGTAGTCCTGGTAGAGAGTATTGTATTGGTGGGTCATCAGAGATGCAGACCCACTGTAGTCCTTGTAGAGAGTATTGGTGGGCCACCAGAGATGCAGACCCACTGTAGTCCTTGTAGAGATGGCCAGCAGCCATCTGTTGCGACTGTGCAGGTGCACAATCACCATCGAAGAGTCTTGCAGAGAAGATAGCAAGTCCATAACCACCACATGTGCACTCACAAAGTTTTTGGAATTGTCCTTAGAACCAGCAATGCTGTTATCCAGTCCCTTGCTGAATTATTAACACACGTGCAAACACTAACAGTCCCTACTTCTCACATATTGTCCATATACTATGACCAACAGAAATGTGTGCAGTGAAATGAATGCTTACAAGTTACTTAATTTGAGTAACTGGTGTCAATTACAATTATATAACATAAGAATACAATAACAAAGGTACAAAATACATCATTAAAGAACATAACAATACAGATAACATTTGTGGTACAGGCTTTACAAAAGAATCGAACTAACATATACATCAGTGTTACAGGAATTATGACATAAGTACATACATAAAAGATCAGAATAACTTTTGAAACATCAACTTCACACATGAGCATTAAAACAAAACAGAATAAATAATGTCTAAGCATCTTTACAAAGTAAATAACATATTATTAGAAAAAGTCTACAACAGAGCTCTCATCAGCTAAACACATAAAGACAGGAAAAACACAAATGCACAAGGGTACCCAAACACATAGTGGGATAACACCAAAAGGAAAGGACAACACACAATTACATATTGGGAAAAAGCAGCAAAGAGGAAAGGACAGGGTTTGTTTTACTGCAGTATTTTGCTTGGAGATCTCCCTTCATTCCATAGATCGTTCGTCTTATTTCAACCTTTGCTTCCACCAAAAAAATCCTATCTAAGCATGCTTTCTGTATTTATATGTTCACACATTGTTTACCTCATCATTTATTTCCAAGAAAATCCTACCTATACCTCGTTCCTGTATTCTATTCATATTTCTTTCAAAATAATTATTTCTGATTGTACCATACTCATTGGGCCCAAATCTTTTTCATGTAACCTTGCAATGCATACTTTACCTATTCTCCATAGTCAGTTTCTTATACAGTCTACCCCCTCTTAAGCTAACTTAAATCTACTGAGCTCAGATATATATACCAAGGGACGAGGCAATGCAGCATCACAAAACACAGTTAATATAAACAGCAATAAAAAAAAAACGCAGATTTGCGAAGCAAGCAGCATTAAGAAATTAGCAAAAGTCAAATTCAATAACACTATGCCTGGCAAACAGCAGCAACTTATACCTAGACATGACATAGCTCAAGCAGAAAAAATATTACACTAAAATGGCCATGCCTAATACCTATGTCACATCTTAACATTAGAGTGATGCATCACAAAAACTTACGCTAGTAGATAAGTTACCAAATCATAAAAAATAATTTATACAATTCCTGTGAAGGGAAATGTCCTTTTTTGTGCTCCCTCATTTTTTTGGATAGATCATAAAATTATTTACTGGATCTGTAGGCATAAAATATTGATATTAGTGCATATATTAAATTTTATTTTAACCAATGCTGCAGTGCAGCTAGAAACTTGATATTAAACAAAATGTGTAAATAAATACATAAAGCAAGCCATATGGCATTTTTCTCAACTAGCAAGACAATAGCGGTGAAATGTTTCGCATCGTTTCATGAGGCATTTCAGTAAATATCATAAATTACGAGCTCCACAGTATGATTTCAACGAGGAAATGTCAGTGGCGCGTACAATGGCCTTCCCTTTCTGTTTTTTTTCTACCTGTGCTTCTAACGAGGCACTCAAACTAATGGCTTGTTCTCCAGGTGTCTGACACAGCTGTGTGCCCACGACGCATGTGCAGGTGGTCACTTAACATTCTTATGGAAATATTTACGACAGCAGTTTCCGCTACAGTGACAGTCTCATATAAAAATATTTCACAGGTCAAGAATTTGCGTTACAAATCTGTAGAGACAAAATCCAATTGACATAACAGAGTCCAAAAAATTTTCGTCGGCATTGTAATACATTCACGCATTTACATACATTTCATAACTCTTAAAGTACGATTCTTGGTTTCCAACAACCTTTTTCACAAACCAGAGTCCCTAACCACTATTCATTACTCCTTACCTTATTCGTCGACACTTTTTCCATATTTCATCATAACAGATACATAGCATAATCAAATAACTCATATAGCATCAGCTTATGGATCATAAACTTACCGCAACAGCATAATACACATCGTCGTCGTAAAAATAACATCATAAAACTTCAGTCAAATCTCAAAATCGTCGTAGCTTCCTCCAATGATTTCAAAACCTAACAAAATTCTCTGCTCATGTCAAAAGTGTCACCTGCCTCCAACGTACTTTAAAATCATACTCCCTTACCAAATACATCATTCAAAGTTCTCATAGTATCACAATGGTTTCAAAAAAATTATGAACAGTTCACAAAGTGCAGACAAAGTACAATTTCTTAAGTGTGAAATAATCCAATTCTGTAATTACGTAAACATGTGTCACTGACATAGTAAAAAGATGTTTGTTTCTCTGTTAAATGATCAGATAGGTGTGTAATTTATGTGTTAGAGAAATATGGTACCGATGTGTGAAGTTGTATAAGCAAATACCATATTAGCTAGGGCTCCTTGTGCTTGCCAAACACATGGTACACAAAGTAAGCGTGTACCCCCCTGAGGTTTAATGTAATTATACCCTCAGGTGTTACAGATTACAGCAATGGAATGAAATGTATCACGAAAAACTTTCTTTGTAATTCAAAAATCTTTAAAAATAAATGTTTTAAGTACAAAATTAATCACTCAAGTACGTGTCCAGTAGCGCTAAATGTGCGTCTTGCTGTAAGATAATCTCTGGGAAGTGTCGTAGTTATTGTCCTCCGAAAGCTAAGTTCTGCAGAAGTCAATGTACTTACCTCATGATAAACAAAAGTGAAATGCTTTGCGTATAGATAACTTAGTTATTATGCTTATTGTTGCGATGAAGAAATTACTGTGCTGTAAAGTATTGTTGTGCTACGGAAAAGGCTGTCTCCTTGTAGCAATAGCACAAAAGTCACCACTAAAACATGTTTTACTTTACAGAAGAATTCAGAAAAACTGTGCAGATATCAAACAGATACACCGCAAAAGCAACATTGTAAATTGTCACTCATTAGTAACGTCGTGATATAATCGTGTAGCTGTCACACAAACCAACCACTGTGTCATCTGGCATTTCACAGAAAGCACCAAATCCAGAATCCACTCGTAAGCAAACCAAAATGTTGCATGTTAACAGTTTCTTAAGTCTGACAAATTGTACAAGTAGCGTGAAGTGAAAATTGCAAAGACTAAGTTAAAAAGCGGATTATCTGTCATATGTAAGTAGGCTGTTTATGTTTTCTTTATGTAAGTTTGCTGTTTATGTTTTCTTATTGGCAACGTTACGTAGCGCTCTCTGTATGAAAATCACTGGCTGTGCTGTGTGCAGTATGTGGCTAGTTTGCATTGTTGCCTGCCATTGTTGTCATGAACTGCTATAGCTGGATGTGAACAGCAGATAGCGTTGGTCAGTTGGAGGTGAGCCGCCAGCAGTGGTGGACGTGGGGAGAGAGATGGCGGAGTTTTGATAATCTAAGACTGAATGTCAATTATGAATATTAAGGTAAATACATTGTTTGTTCTCTATTAATATCTTTCATTTGCTAACTATCCCTATCAGTAGTTAGTACCTTCAGTGGTTTGAATCTTTTATTTAGCTGGCAGTAGTGGCGCTCGCTGTTTTGCAGTAGCTTGAGTAGCGAAGATTTTTGTGAGGTAAGTGATTTGTAAAAGGTATAGGTTAAAGTTAGTCAGGGCCATTGTTTTTTAGGGGTTATTGAAAGTCAGATTGCGTTGCGCTAAATAATATTGTGTGTCAGGTTAAGCACAGGCTTGTATAATTGTTCTAAGTGGACGTTTCACATGTAAAATTGTTCAAAGGGGACGTTTCATAAGTACGTCTTGTGGCTGCCAGTGGTGTGAGTCATCGCCTATTGTCTCTTTGTTGGCGCGCGTCGTTATTGGGATTTGGAGACCTAACTTCTACAAATTCATCGTGACGAGAGTGCTCTGCTCTGTTTAAATCTCGCCAGTTCTGATGCAATTCAGGTCTGTCGTTACGATCATATCGTCTGTCGTCATGTCGGTAGATTCCATAGTTTCTTTCTTGTCGGTCACGTGGTGGAGAATTTCTCCTTGAATCGTAACTACGCGCTGGACCGTTGCGTCTAAAGTTATTCTGTCTCCCTTGATAATAGTTATTTTGGTTCCCATATTGTCTGTTTCTGTGATTGTCTCTGTGATAGTCATTACTGCGGAGAGGTGATCTTTCCCTGTAATTATTACTACTCTGCCAACGGTTGTCATACGGGTGGTGTCTGTTTTGGTCACGATTTGCGTTGTAAGAATAGACTTGTCGTGTCCAGTTATTATTTCTGTCGTCACGGAATTGTGACGGATGTGACCTGTAGTGATTGATTTCCTGTTTTCGCATCCCACGACTGTCTGTGTCAATTTCCAGTTCTTGTAACAGTCCCTGAAAAGCTTCAATGTCGTCTTTGCAACGTCCTGCTAAAATAATATGTCTCAAATGTTCGGGCAGTTTGATTAAGCAAATGCGGATGAGTTCTGAGGGGCTGTATGGGTTTGACAGGTATTGATTCTTGTGCAACATGTCTTCAAAATATTTCACAAGACTGGAAAATTCAGATTGTTCAAAGTGTTTCATCATCATGATGCTATGTTTTACGCGATCTTGTGTAGCTTGTGACCAATATGCTGAGAGGAAGGCATGGTAAAATTCTCCTTCACTGTGGCAATCGTGAATGACCGATCGCATTCTCACAGCTGGTTCATTCTCCAAGTAGCCACACATAAATTCTAATCTGTGTTCTAATGACCAGTTGGGAGGAAAACAATGAGAGAATTGATGGAGCCATGCTTGTGGATGAATGTCGTTGCCAGAATTCTTAAATGTTTTGAATTTACGTGTAGTAATGAACAGCTTATAGTCAAAATCATCGTGTCGGCGAGTAGCATGTCGGTCATTGTCACGTCGTTTCGGCGGTTCCATCTCAAAATTCGGTGTACCTTGCCAATTTCTTTCATAATTACCGAAATGCCCTGTGCTATTATTTTGTGGCTTTTCCGTATTTCTAAGTTCCTCTTCCCGTGTTGGAGCGCGAGTATCCTCTGAAATATGTAATTCTTGCATTACCTGTGTCAGCTGATCTTGTAATTCCCGCATTTCTCTTTTGTACTGTGTGTTGATTTGATTTTGATTTTGTTTGAATTTTCTAATTTGTTCATACTCTTCTGTGTCAGTGAAGGCTACGGGTCTTGTGTCATTCAGATCATCATCTACCTTTGTAGATAAGTTAGTGACCTGATCCGAAAGTTCGGCTACTTTCTCTGATAATGAACTAATTTCCCCCATGTGTCTTTCTACTGTGTCCTTTAAGTTTTCCTGAGTTTTTGCAAGTTGCGTAACCGAATCGGTAGATGCAACTGAGTCCATTTTAGCTTGCAAGGTCTCATGATTTTCATGAACAATAGTTTGCAGTTCTTTTATGGCTGCTTCGTGATTCTGTAATGCATTTTCATGCCGCGAAAAAATAGGTTGGAAATGCTCACAAATTTGTGTTTTTACGTCATTACAGACTTTCTGACATTTCGATTCTATTTTATGTAACTCAGTGGTTAAATCTTCACGTGTTTGTTCAAGCATATGTTCCACTGAGTCTAACTTTTGAAGCTTTTGTTCCATTGTGTCTAACTTTTGAAGTTTTTGCTGTGTTTGTCTCTGATTTTGTTCCATTGTGTCTAACTTTTGAAGATTCTGTCCCATTTGTTTCTGATTTTGTTCAAGCGTTGTGTCTAACTTTTGTAGCCTTTGTCCCATTTGTTGCATTAACTGTAATAACAATGCACTGGTGTCTGAAACATGTTCCTCAGTGCTTTTCGGCAGTGAATTTGCACCGGCAACATTCACATTTTGACAAGCGGAAAATGTGTCTTGACTCATTTGAGAAAACGGTGAGGACGCAAAACCTGAATCTACAGTATTTGCAAAATTGTGTCCTATCATTTCGGATTCCTGAGGCGAGCTGTTGCCGACCGATCGATCGACAATGCTTCCCTGTTCACTACCTGTTTCACTGCCTACGCCATTGTCTGACGCCCGCTCCATTTCCCTATGCACAGTTACCAAATTACTACTTTGAATATTAGTTAATTCACTACCCAGTGGTGCTGATAAGCTACGCTCGTCGTCACTATTATTTCTCAATTTAGTTTGGAGCCTAGTGTTACGTTTTTCACACGCCATTATTGTCACAATATTTCACACGACAACACAGAAAAGCACAACTTGAATAGCAAAAACAAGAGAACACATTAACATAGCACTGAAAATAATATCTAGTTAATTGCAGCAGCGAAATACTTGGCGCAAAGCTACATGCATGCCACAACTGTTTTACTGTACAACAATGAAAGACTGCAACTACAAAGGAGATTCTCTCTACAATTACGCGCTAGCAATAAACAAAAGCTACACTAAATACACAAACTACAAGAAAAAAATCAGAAGATTCAAGTGAGGTATCCTAGGCTAAGGGTCGACATATGAAACGTCCCCTTTGAACAATTTTACATGTGAAACGTCCACTTAGAACAATTATACAAGCCTGTGCTTAACCTGACACACAATATTATTTAGCGCAACGCAATCTGACTTTCAATAACCCCTAAAAAACAATGGCCCTGACTAACTTTAACCTATACCTTTTACAAATCACTTACCTCACAAAAATCTTCGCTACTCAAGCTACTGCAAAACAGCGAGCGCCACTACTGCCAGCTAAATAAAAGATTCAAACCACTGAAGGTACTAACTACTGATAGGGATAGTTAGCAAATGAAAGATATTAATAGAGAACAAACAATGTATTTACCTTAATATTCATAATTGACATTCAGTCTTAGATTATCAAAACTCCGCCATCTCTCTCCCCACGTCCACCACTGCTGGCGGCTCACCTCCAACTGACCAACGCTATCTGCTGTTCACATCCAGCTATAGCAGTTCATGACAACAATGGCAGGCAACAATGCAAACTAGCCACATACTGCACACAGCACAGCCAGTGATTTTCATACAGAGAGCGCTACGTAACGTTGCCAATAAGAAAACATAAACAGCAAACTTACATAAAGAAAACATAAACAGCCTACTTACAACAAGTCTGTTGATCTGGCGGGCCAGGGTGAAAGGCTGACATATTGTGACCAAAGAAAAGACAGTTACTTCATTTCAGTTTCCATAGTAATGTGTTACATCACCAACAACTTGAATCCTGCCACAATTCAGTGCACCTTTAACCCATGCGGACACAGACTCTGATTCATTTACTTTAGGACGATTCCTTGTCCTAAGAACTATCGGCATTGTAGACATATAGTAAGATGGATCACGATCTCTGTTATACACTTCACATATCTGAAATGTACGATAAGCAATACCTTCTCGGCTGTTAAAAGTCTCCAGCCCTGATACAGTCTCCACTTTACCAGCACGAACTAGAGCCACAGTTACCTAACCATTACCATGTGCAATAGTATCAGCATTAGTAAGTGTAAAATTCAATACGCATCCACAAAACACTGAAGGACCATGAAGAATAACTTGCGCACCTACTCCGCTCTTCGTAGTAGTAGGTATGTTATCAGTAGCTTTATACACTGTAAGGCGCGAACGCCTTCTCCTCCTACAATAACACTGCATACCCGGTCTGTGTCGATGCTGCTGCACGTGCAACTGAACGACGACTGATGCCGTATCACTTATATAGCTGCCAGTTATCAGAGCAACGCCGTCCTTATCAGCTTCCGGTCGGGGAGCAATAGCGGCACGCTACAACGCCCAGTGGGCCGAGCAAAGTACCTAGAATGCCGCACATAGTACACTAGCATATTAAAGATATATATCGTAGCAACTGGCAGCAAATGAATGTTTATATATATAAGATGGGAACACCGCTTCCCCCATTGCCATGGTTCCTCCCTTTGAGAATTCAATGTCTGTTGGTGAATCAGTATCCTGGTTCCAAAGTTCATCTGTGGTGGTTGCCATATTGTCACAGCGCTCCTTTCACCACATCCCACACAGTTTAGATTGGCAGCAAGTCCATTGATCTGGGGGTCAGGGCAAAAGAATGACATATTGTGGCACCAAGCAAGCACAAAAAAATGGCTCTGAGCACTATGGAACGTAACATCTGAGGTCATCAGTCCCCTAGAACTTAGAACTACTTAAACCTAACTAACATAAGGACATGATACACACCCATGCCCGAGGCAGGATTCGAACCTGCGACCGTAGTGGTCGCGCGGCTCCAGACTGAAGCGCCAAGTAAGCACATGTTGGCACAACAATGTGTGGTCACGCACTGGCTCCCTGAAAAAGGACTGCGGGTCACAGGATGTCATTCACGTAGGTCACACTGGTCACAGTGCCCTGGACACATAGCAAATGCGATTTGTAGTTGTAGCCAATAGCAGTCCACACCAGAAGATCTGAGTTGGCGCTGTGTGACTTGTGCGAATCCTGCAATTGTGATGCCACTCTCCTTTTCTGAGGCGAACCAAAATGCGTCCATCATTTTCAAACAAACAGAACCTGGATTCGTCCGAAAGCACTATCTGATGCCATTTCTGTCGACAGGGGCGTCGTTCCATACGCCACTGCCGTCTAGCATGTTTCTGCACATTCGTCAAAGGTAGGCGGAGAAGTGGATGACGTGCACTAACCCATGCTTCTGCGACGGACTGTCACCCCAGACAGTGTACCATGTGCTTCAATGTTCCACTGTTGCGGCAGACCCGACGAGGACGCAGATATACGTCCTGCAATGCCATTAGGATGTAGTGTCGATCTTCTCGGGGGGTGGTCTGGATGGTGTGGGGTGACCTATCACTTCGTGTTCCGCGCACTGGCGAAACACATGGTCTTACACGAGCAGCAATTTCCCGAATGTATGTGTCACATTCTCTCGTGCCTGTAATGCGCCCTCTTTCAAACTCACTGATTTGACGGTATGGTTGGCGCAATACGGCTGCGAGCCATGCTGCACGTCTGGTTAAGTTGCACTGATCCATTACCTTCGTTTTGGAGCGACAACCGAGATCCGCAGGCACATTTAAAGAGTAGGTGGTGTTGCGCCGAGATATTGATATTGACCTTGAAACGGCGGGCCGAAATGGTTCGAATCCTAATCATTTCTGCAGAACAAACTAATATACACTAGTGGCCATTAAAATTGGTACACCAAGAAGAATTGCAGATGATACACGGGTATTCATTGGACAAATATATTATACTAGAACTGACATTGATTACATTTTCACGCAATTTGGGTGCATAGATCCTGAGAAATCAGTACCCAGAACAACCACCTCTGGCTGTCATAACGGCCTTGATACGCTTTGGGCATTGAATCAAACAGAGCTTGGATGGCGTGTACAGGTACAGCTGCCCATGCAGCTTCAACACAATACCACAGTTCATCAACAGTAGTGACTGGCGTATTGTGACGAGCTAGTTGCTCGGCCACCATTGACCAGACGTTGTCAATTGGTGAGAGATCTGGAGAATGTGCTGGCCAGGGCAGCAGTTGAACATTTTCTGTATCCAGAAAGGCACGTATAGGACCTGCAACATGCGGTCGTGCAATATCCTGCTGAAATGTAGGGTTTCGCAAGGATCGAATGAAGGGTAGAGCCGCGGGTCTTAACACATCTGAAATGTAACGTCCACTGTTCAAAGTGCCGTCAATGCGAACAAGAGGTGACCGAGACGTGTAACCAATGGCACCCCATACCAACAAGCCGGGTGATACGCCAGTATGGCGATGACAAATACACGCTTCCAATGTGCGTTCACAGCGATGTCGCCAAACACCAATGCGACCATCATGCTGTACACAGAACTTGGATTCATCTGAAAAAAAAATGACATTTTGCCATTCGTGCACCCAGGTTCGTCGTTCACTACACCATCGCAGGCGCTCTAGTCTGTGATGCAGCGTCAAGGATAACCGCAGCCAAGGTCTCCGAGCTGATAGTCCATGCTGCTGCAAACGTCGTCGAACTGTTCGTGCAGATGGTTGTTGTCTTGCAAACGTCCCCATCTGTTGACTCTGGCTGCACGATCCGTTACAGCCGTGCGGATAAGATGCCTGTCATCTCGACTGCTAGTGATACGAGGCCGTTGGGATCCACCACGGCGTTCCGTATTACCCTCCTGAACCCACCGATTTCATATTCTGCTATCAGTCATTGGATCTCGACCAACGTGAGCAGCAATGTCGCGATACGATAAACCGCAATCGTGATAGGCTTCAATCCGACTTTTAGCAAAGTCGCAAACGTGAAGGTACGCATTTCCCCTCCTTACACGAGGCATCACAACAACGTTTCAACAGGCATCGCCGGTCAACTGCTGTTTGTGTACGAGAAATCGGTTGGAAACTTTCCTCATGTCAGTACGTTGCAGGTGTCGCCACCGGCGCCTACCTTGTGTGAATGCTCTGAAAAGCTAATAATTTGAATATCACAGCATCTTCTTCCTGTCGGTTAAATTTCGCGTCTGTAAAACGTCATCTTTGTGGTGTAGCAATTTTAATGGCCAGGAGTGTACATGTCCCGTGAATATGAACGACCAGTCTCTAGTCGTTAAGGTGTTCTGTTTTTCTGAACATATTTCAATAATGCTACGTTTTTATTAAACCTAGTCACAAAGTTATAAAATTTGGTTGGACGGGAAGTGGCGCATACATTTGGGAGTTCTACCTGTGGCGTACCCTCGTCTGATTCTGCGAGCTGAGCAATGTTCTTATTACTTTGTGCTATCACGAGTCTTGTAACACTCCTAGTTTATTTTGATATGTGGTTTTCAAGTGCAATGTGTCGGTTAGTCATTGTGCAAAGGCGTAATGGATACCATCTCGTAGATTAATGGCCTCCACAGGTTCTGAGTTTCACTGCTGTGACTTCCATGCACTCCGTTATGTTGCTTGTATGCGGTTTGGATAACGCACTTTCATTATCCATGGCAACAACGACCGAAATTTGTTGTACAGGCAGCTAGTCTGTTTCGTCGATGTATCTTACGTGACATATTTCATGAGCTACTCCTGTAGATGTTACATCTTCTACTTTTTCATAATGATGTCCCTTTATAGTGTATATACCCGACAAGAAAATCTCCCCCACACCACACCAATAGATCGAAATGTCGCGGTGAGGTCACATGGAGTTTATACTACGATCGACGTCATTAGAGAGCATGTTATGTTGTACACCATCTCAGAAGGATGAAAACAAAACCTCATGCTGTCACCAGCTTTAAATTGTGGACCAGTCGAAATCGGAAAAGTACGGAATTCTGTTGGTGGCGGCTTGTGAGTAGACATTTTGGATGTTCACATTGTTTTTTTGAGTCACGCAACTTGAAAAAATAAAACTTCATCTGCTGTATAACAGCTACGACTACGAACAATGTTATACAACTGCAGCCGCTGCCAGTAATATTAATAACTGTAAAAATAACGTAACAATGACATCCAGTCTAATGTTACTATATAGGGAGTGAATTGATATATTTCAGGATTGTGCTACCAGCTAACGGATTTCATGCCAACTGCCAAACGAACGAAGATCGAAATCTGCCGCAGTGTGCTACTACCTAGTGGCACGGATGTAAGCTTTGAATGGTAAGGCATAGTTGTACACGCCACAAACCGTGCACATCGTTAATCAAATCCGTATGTATTTGACCAATGCCAGCTGCGAATGCGCTGAAATTCTTTAAAACGTGCATAACTGAAGTTGTGCTCGCTACCCTGTTGCCAAGTTTCACGGGGTCTAGAGGAGCAATAGCGCGGCAGAGGTAAATGCCGTCGTGTATTTCACATTATCTCAGCTATATTACATTTAACAACATTCAAAGAAAACTAACGAATGAATCCGCAAGGGGTCTAAAGTTAGGGTATTCACGTGCTCTTGTGCTCGTGCACAACAGCCGCCACTGGATTCTGTGCATCTACTCGTCTGCATTGGTCTCTCAAAGGTCTCGGGGTTGTTGAAGATCCACTAGTGGTTGTTCGCGCGCCAAGGCACTTACCGCCCGACACCACCTGTTAGCTGTTATCTGCCACCTGTTGCTGTCTCGGCCCAGTTCACAAAGAAATGACGCAGTGCGGATGCGAATGGGGACGCCGCCTCCATGTTATTAAATGAAGCAGTTCACACAGAGGTGAGGTGGCGGAGACGCGTCACTACGCGGACCGCGCCATGTCCAGCCATGGCCAAGAGTGACAAACCAAAGCAGCGCGTGGCGGAGATGTCCAAGTGGTGCGCTGCTGTTGTCGTTAATTTGAAGTTATCCAATGTGCTTGAAAAAAAAATAATTTCTGTAGATGAAGAAAACTACGGCTGTCGTTGTAGTTAGTTTCTCAGTAAAAGTTTTATTTTCCACATAAACAATTAAAAACCGCTATTTTGGGATTCGTACCCCTTCTCCGCTATGCAGTCTTTCTCATTCGATTTTGCCGAAACAATTCGGTAAAAAACTGTTTTCTTTTTTTCGCCTCAGCCGCACGGGGTAGCCGCGATGTCTAGGGCACCTTGCCACGGTTCGCGCGGCTGCCCCGTAGGAGGTTCGAGTCCTCCCTTGGGCATAGATGTGTGTGGCGCTCTTAGCATAAATTAATTTAAGTAATATGTAAATCTAGGGACCGATGACGTCAGCAGTTTGGTCCCATAGAAACTTAAGACAAATTTCCAATTTTTTTTTTTTTTTGGCCCCTTGTACTGTGATATCGCACAGTGAACTTTTTTTTCGTTATTACTCATAGTTATCGTGACACTCTGCAAATACACCCTAAGACAAAACAAAGGACGCACCACTGATGAATTACCCAAATAGAATGGAAATCGGTAGATATGATGTACACGTACAGACAAATGAATACAATTTTAGAAACAATTCCATGATTTATTGAAGGAAAAGAACAAATTGAGCAAGTCAATAACGCGTTCGTCCACCTCTGGCTCTTACGCAAGGAGTGATTCGGCTTCAAACTGATTAAAGGAGTTATTCGATGTGATCCTGAGTTGTATCGTGTTGAACTCTGTCCAATTGGGGCATTAGATCGTCAAAATCCCGAGCTGGTTGGAGGGCCCTGTCCATAATGCTCCAAATGGTCTCAGTTTGGGAGAGATCCAGCGCCGCTTCTGGGCGAGAGTGAGTTTGGCAAGCACGAATACAAGCAGCAGAAACTCTCGCCGTGTGCGGGCAGGCATTATTTTGCTGAAATATAAGCCCAGAATGGTTTCCCATCAAGGGCAACACAAAAGGGAGTAGAATATCGACGATGTAATGCTGTGCTGTAAGGGTGTCTCGGGTAACAATTAAGTATCACGGAGTCTACAGAAGCAACAGCGCGGCAGATATAAATGCCGTGTATTTCACATTACCCAATCTACGTTACGTTTAACAATATTCAAAGAAAAATAACCAATAAATCCCGAAGGGATCTAAAGTTAGGGCGTTCACGTACTCTTGTGCTGGTACACAGCAGCCGCCACTGGATTCTGTGCTGCCACTCGTCTGCGCTGGACTCTCAAAGGTCTCAGGATTGTTTAAAAAATTATTAATGTCATGTGGCTAGGGCCTCCCGTCGGGTAGACCGGTCGCCTGGTGCAAGTCTTTTTAGTTGGCACCACCACGGCAACTTTCATGCCGTTGAGGATGAGATGATGATGAAGACAACACAACACACAGTACCTGAGCGGAGAAAATCTCCGACCCGCCGGGAATCGAACCCGGGCATGGCATTCCACCACTCAGCTATCGAGATGGACCTTAGAGTTGTTGAAGATCCATTAGTGGTTGTCCGCGCGCCTAGGCAGTTCCTTGTGAAAAGAAATAGCATCCCAGACAATCACTCCTGGTTGTCGGGCCGTATGGCCGGCGACAGTCAGACTGGTATCCCACGGCTGTCCTGGTCATTTCCAGACACGTCTTCGCAGACACGTCGGGCTCATATCGAAGCGGGACTCATCACTGAAGACAGTTCTTTCCCAGTCACTGAGACTGGCCGAAGACGCCCCAGACAGTGTTGGGATACCAACCTGACTGTCGTGCAGCATACGGCCCGACAACCAGCAGTGAAGGTCTAGGGTGACATTTAATTTCGTACCAGGATCCCTTCGCTTGCCATCCGTGGCACTCTAACAGAGCAGCGGTACGTTGGCGATATTCTATGCCCCGTTATGTTGCCCTTCATACCAAGCCGTCCTGGGCTTACATTTCAGCAAGATAACGATCAGCCGCACACAGTGAGAGTTTCTACAGCTTGGCTTTGGGTTGCCAGACCTTGGCCATCATGGTCGCCGGATCTCACGCCAATTGTTAAAGTTTGGGGTATTACGGACACGGCTCCAACCAGATTGAAATTTTGAGTGTGCAACACTCCAGTCCGACAAAATTTGACACAACATCCCGCAGGAGGACATCCAACAACTCTACCTATCAATGCTAAGCCGAATAACTGCTCGCATGAGGGCCAGAGGTGGACCGACGGGTTATTGACTTGCTCAATTTGTGAAGCTCTTTCTCTTGAATAAATTAATCAATTTTTCCGAAAATGTTATTATTTGTTTGTCTGTACGTGTACATCACATCTACCGATTTGCGTCCCATTCGGATAACTCCTTCGTGGTGTGTCATTTTTTATTTATTACATATTATTTTATGTAACCTATCGCGCATATTTGGAAATGTTTGCAGTGAAGAATGTAGTCAATGATTAGTTTACGTTAGGTAGGCTTTTGCTCACAGATTCCTACATACAAAATGTAGCTAACATGTCAAAAATGTTTTTAACGATGGTGGGAGAACGATACATCTTTCCAGTTCCGAGTAAATAAGTGATATTTTGGCGTTTGGTCGCTACGAGCTACGACGCGCCGCACTCGAATTCATGGCTGCGCGCGATGCGGATTTGCTACTCATGTTTCTCTTTCATATGTGGTTCATGACGTCAGTTAAAATCACATTTTACGTTAACATTGCATCAAAAATTATTTTCATTTTAAAACTAGATGCAGGCGATCGCAAACCCAGTAGCAGAATTGGCTATATGCTACACGTTGATGAGCCAAAACATTATGACCACCTGCTTAAAAGCTTGTCTGTCTGTATTTGGCACGAAATACATCACTAATTCTGCGTATCAGGGATCCGACAGTTTGTTGGTAGAATTGTGGAGGTATATGGCATTAGATGTCTATGCACAGGTCATGTAATTCGCGTAAATAACGGCTCCTAATTTGCTTACGCGGTGATGCCGGGTTCCATAGTGTTTACATCAGGTGAATGTGGTCGCCGGGACATCAACGTGAGTTCACTATAATGCTCCACAAATCACTGTAGTACGGTTCTGGGTCCAAGACAGGGACACATACTGCTGATAATGGCTATGAGCACTATGGGACTTAACATCTGAGATCATCAGTCCCCTAGAACTTAGAACTACTTAAACCTAACTAATCTAAGGACATCACACACATCCATGCCCGAGGCAGGATTCAAACCTGCGACGCAGCGGTCGCGCGGCTCCAGACTGAAGCGCCTAGAACCGCTCGGCCACACCGGCTGGCGGTGTTTTATGCTCCGCTATTTGCTTGCCTATTTTATGCTTACCGATCTGAGCTTTCTTGACGCAGGCGGTGTATGTAAGGTAAAACGCCATTTTCGTAACAGTTACTGCACAATTACTTATCTTATCTTTGAAAAACAGGCGTTATTTTTCATTTCCCTGGACGAACAACGTGGAATCTGTGCAGTTGCAACGTTATGCTGCTGAAACACTCTGGTTTTCCAGTATAGCTTCGAGAAAGTACATAAACACAGGTCAAAACACATAATATTTATTGTAATACAAATCTGCAGAAGCAGCGACGGAAGATACGGAAAAAATTAACACTATTCCTGGTGTAATTACGCTAAAGTGTATAGTCAACATTTCATTTTCTGTACTCAATCAATTGGTTTTACCACACAGCCGTGTAAATCAATTATTCACGTGGTTCCTGCACGTAGAAATTCCATTTTTTAGCTGGAATATACTATAGTATGGCACTTTTTGCTAGAAGAATTTTATCAAACAGGATAGGTCAGATTTCCTTTCCCAGTACCTCGGCTTCTATGCAGTGCTTTGACAAATCCACGTTTGCTGTATGTTATAACTTTTCCTTCCCCTTAGAGTAGTAGGGTTATCATGTGAAATGTATAGCCAGACATAATTATTTGGAATGAGGCTCTGTGCAACCCTTCGTCTAGTGCGCTAAGATACCTGAAATCCCCTGGTGCTATCTTGCACAGAAGGAATCCGTTGTCCTCGGCGTTGGCAGTGGATGGAATCCAGTTGACTAGGTGAAAGGATATTTTGTTCCTCTCTATAAGGGAAAATCTCTACCCCAAAATATGAATGCTGCCCTTCACTTTGCCTAATGCAATACAGAAACTCTTTTGAGACAGACTGTAAAAATGGTGGAAACATGTCCAGTTTTTTTTTCATTTTGTCTAATATGCCATATTTATTCCCTTTTTTCAACCATAAGGGATGTCCCCAGCATCTTACGCACTGCTCAGTATTTGCGAATTACAGAAGATCCAGTGCATCAATACCTTCATCTGATGAAGCTGACATATTTTGACCCAATCGTAACACGACCGTCCCGCGCCTCTCTCACAGCACCACTTCAGTGTGAACTGCTCACGTCCCACCCGCGCAGGCGTCCGCGCCGCACCATTGCTGAGTGAACTGGGCCTAAGCGGATGTGTGCTGGCGGCAGACACACAAAAATAATCACTAGTACAAAGCGTACAGGGACAGCACAGTTACGTACAGACCACGATCGCCGGACCATAAGCCAATACTCTGAGCTAATTTTCAAAACTCTCCACACTGTCTCATGGTGTGAGGGCATACGACGCTGTCGATCGTGATTCTCGATCCTTCCGTCATTTGAGGATGTTAATCTGCACTATTGGAGAGGTTCAGGATATGTGCAGGCTACCAAAGTCCCGCCCCTTTCCCTTATAGTAGTTAAAAAATAGATAAAAAAATAGAAAAACAATTTAAATATTATCATCACTATCAAACTCATCTGTATCAGCTGACTTCACAATCTTCAAGGAAATACTTGCAGTAACTTGGCTGCACATACGCCTATACCTCTCTCAGTCAACAATGCCACCTGAATTTACGAGTTTACTGAGCTTGAGATTTTTGTTTTTAATTTGTTCGATAATATGTATAAAAGTAGTTAACAGCTTTGCGATTCGATCTCTGTAAGGGCAATTTTACATCACCGTCGTCATACCCAACTTGGGTTTAGACATCCTTCCCGTTCCTTTAGGCATCCTTCCCATTCCAATTTCTAGTAGAATGTAGTTGATGTGTCCATCTCTTCCTAGGACACCCAACATTCCTTTTCCTTTGAGGTATATAATTGTATATTAACTTAGGTATTCGTTCCTCTGACATTCTCTCAATGTTTTCATGCCATTTTTTTCTGGACTCAGCCAGTTTTTGAAGTATGTTTTAGACACCCTGTCCATTTCTTATTTCACTTTTTGCTAACCGATCTATGAGTTTGTGACCAGCTTAGGAGTCCCATCTCTGCTGCCTCAAACCTCCAGCTTTAACTGGCGGTTAGAGTTTAAGTCTCTGACCTATACGTCAGAACTGGTACTGCCATCAAATTATGAAATTTTAGTAGTATTACTGTCTGAGGTTTTTTTTTGAGGAGAGTGCGATTTGTAGTACTTACCGTTGGAATTTTGCAGTTTGTATTGTTGATCATTGTATGTGATATACGAAATTTCACATCCCAGGTGTATAAAAGTATTTATTTGTTCAAGAGATTCATTATCACTTATTGTTTTTGACCTTAAATACTCCTTACCATAGAATGTTGTTATCTTAGTTTTACCTTTGGCTATCGTCGCAGTATAATCCTTTGCTGCCTTGAGCAAGAACCAAATTGCTCTCTGTAATTTATCTTCTGAGTCTGCTGAGATTATTTGATCATCTGCAAAGCGGAGTGTATCTATATTATTAAGCTTATAATCGAGCACTTCTTTAGTCTGCCATTTCTGTATGACAGTGTCTGCGTATACGGGGTGATTCAAGAAGATATGCAAATATTTTAATACGTTACTCTACAAGGAAAAAAAAAAGAAAAAGCATAGGTCTGCAAATGTTTAGTAACGGAGTTAATGCTAATAAAAGATTTTGTTTGAAATTTAGCAACTTCGATAATATGAAGGCATCGCAAAACTGTACGAGGTTAAAATAAGTACGATTTCCATTTATTTTGTTGTTATTGATCTGGTGAATCTAATAAAACATGTCCCAGACGTGTATCTGCAGTACTTTTGCAAAACATCCAGAGAAGCAAAGAAGTAATTTCGTAAAATTTTTAATTTATTAACTACTTGGCCCAATTCGTTTTCTAAATTCCACATAATTGCACAAAGCTTTCAACAGAATCTTCAGAGAATTTAATTTTGGAAAAATGATGGTAATAACATTAACTGAAACTGTATGAATGTGTCAGATAATCTGCTGTTATTAATACCATAGCACGCGTGATTTCATGTTAAACTGAAAAAAAAGCAAAGCTCAGTGTCAAGGAAGTTGTACAGCGTACACACAGTTTCAGAATATATTCACAATAAATGTTCAAGACTCTCTCCGTCGAGTTCAATGCATGTAGCTGCACGTGTATGAACAGATTTTGTTGCTCGTTTCAGTTTCACGAGGTTGTTCTTAATTTCGTCTATTGCATTCATAATGCGAGCAAGTAATGCCTCACGTGTTTCGACTTTGTCCTCATAAACTATGTCTTTGATCTATCCCCATACACAAAAATCTGTTGGTGTTAGAACGGGCGATCTGGGTGGCCACAGACGTGTAGCACCACGACCAATCCATTTCTGGGGAAAATGTTAATTTAAATATGTAGTAACGGCATTGGTGAAGTGAGGAAGTGCGCCTTCATGTTGAAAATACATTTGAAATTGCGTAGCAAGTGGAACATCTTCGAGCAAGCGGGGCATTTCTTGTTGAAGGAACTGTAAGCACGTCTCGCCAGTTAGACGTCCTGGGAAAATGAATGGTCCAATAAAGTGTGTAATCTTTGCTCCTCTGGATGTTCTGGAAAACTACTGCAGATACACGTCAGGGACATGCTATAGTAGATTCACCAGACCAATAATAACAAAATAAATGGAAATCGTGCTTTATTTTAACCCCGTACAGTTCTGCGATGGGTTCATATTAGAGAAGTTGCTAAATTTCAGACAAAATCTTTTATTAGCCATAACTCTGTAACTAAACGTTTGCGGACATATGTTCATATGAACTTTTCTCTTTAGTTTTACTTGTAGAATAACATATTTAAATATTTACATCACCCTGTATATATTAAATAATGCGGATGATAAACGACACCGATCTCTCATTACATGAGATATGTTTCTCGTAGACTGACTTTGTTTTTGTACTTTTTTTGTGTATGTACATACTTTGAATAACACTTATTAGATGCTGTGTTATACCATTGTTTTCTAAAATTTCCGATAATTTAACTCTATTAACTTTATCAAATCCCCTCAGGAGACACCGCCTTAACGAAACACTGTCCGTGTGGGCGAGGGGTTTGTGTGATCCAATGAAGTGGAGGTCTATGCCGGCGGTGGTGTAACTACCAGCAGGGCCTCCCAAGCCGGACGGGTCTCCATAGAGGATCCAGACAAAGTGTGTCTCACAACGTCCCGTCTAGTGTCCTGTCCTGTTCTGTCCTATCCTATTCCGTTCTGTCCCATCCTATACACTCCCTTCCTTTCCTTTTCCTCCTTGTGATTGTGTGGCAGCAGACACAGTCCCCCAATGTGGACAGCGGAAGATCCTTGGAAACCAGGACAACGTTGATGCACATAGGCCTTACTGCGAAGGGATGGATAGCGTTCTGTAGTCGTGGTGAAGACAAGCTATCTACTGGGTAAGGCCCTGAAATAAAACCTTGGCACGTGTCTAGGCCATGAGGTGGCAGCCCCACCAGGACACTCGGGGGCTGTGGGCTGATAATCCGCATAAAAAAAAGAAAAAAAAAAACATATCACAGAAACTAAAAGGAGAAACAGCCGGATGGATCTTAAGGATATCACCTTTGGCCTGAAAAGGAAAACCCGTATCGGTTTTTGGAATGTAAGGACATTGAGAGAGGCAGGGAGGCTAAGACAGGTTGAAAAAGAGATGGAGAACTATCGACTAGATATATTGGTACTAAGTGAAGTTAGGTGGCCAGAATTTGGGGAATTCCAAACACAAAATGGTGGAGTGTTGCTGTATGCGGGTCAGACAGGTGAGGACGCGATGCATAGGAATGGAGTGGAAACCAGTCTCAGAACGGATAATAACCGCACGCTTTAAAACAAATGTGCGATATGTCACTATAATTCAATGCTATGCACTTACTGAAATAGCTAAAGGAGAATTAAAAGATGCATTTTATACAGAGCTTAACGGAGTCCTTAGACAAACAAATTCTAGGGACATAAAAATTTTAATGGGTGACTTGAACGCAAATGTTTATTCAGAAAATGAAGGGCTTGAACATATCATAGGCGTGCATGGATTGGGGATCAGGAATGTAAATGGTGAAATGTTGATAGATATATGCGCTGAACATGACCTAGTTATTGGAGGCACATTGTTTCCACATCGTAACAGCCATAAGATAACGTGGGTTTCTCCAGACCACGTTACCGAAAATCAAATAGACCACATAGTCATAAGCCGCAAGTTCCGACACTCTCTGTTAGATGTCAGAAATAAAAGAGGGGCAGACGTTGGAAGTGACCACCACCTAGTTTTGGCGGAATTCAGATTGAAGATAGTGGCAAATAAAATCAAGCTCAATCACAGGTGCAAGAAAATAGATGTGGCAAGATTAAAAGACCAACAGATCAAAGAAACACTTGCCCTTGAACTACAAAACAGATTCCAGGTCCTCCCTGAAGAAAACTTTATGGAAGAGGGAATTGAAACATGCTGGCAAAAAATCAAAGACAGTTATTTAGATGTGGGAGAAAAAAATGTTAGGATTTAAGACACATCAAAGGAAGGAACGGATCTCCGATTCTACATGGAATGAAATCAGCCACAGCAAAGAGCTAAAACTTAAGTTAAATTTTTGTAAGACAAGAGCGCAGAAGAGCGAAGCGCATAAAGAATACATGGAGGCGAACAAAAAAGTGAAAACATTGCTACCTCGAGATAAAAGGAAATGGATAGATGAGCAAGCAAAATTAGCAGAAGAGGCAGCAAGACAAGGAAATATGAAACAACTCAACAATATTACCAAACCGTTGTCAATGAAGAACTTGACACATGAAGGACCAGTTAAGAACAAGGATGGGGTGATGCTTACAACTCAACAGGCACAGCTACAGAGATGGGAGGAGCACTTCAAGGAACTGTTAAATTGTGAAGACAACCAAGAGGAACAAGTAAGAGATGTTCCAGAGGAAGTCGAAGAAGATCAAGATATAAATTTGCAGTGCCCCACAATGGACGAAATTAGGATTGCCTTGAAAACACTAAAAAATACAAAGGCTCCAGGCCTAGGCAACATAGCACCGGAGCTCTTAAAAGCTGATATTGAAAGTACTGTTAAAATGCTCCATCCTTTGCTGAAGCATATTTGGCTTGAAGAGAAATCTCCAAAGGAGTGGAAAAAAGGTTTGGTGGTAAAGCTCCCAAAAAAGGGAAATTTGTCAGACTGTAACAACTGGCGTGGTATTACATTGTTGTCAGTGCCCAGTAAGGTCCTCACCAGAATTATTTTAAACAGAATTAAAGAATCCCCTGAAAAGCGACTGCGTAAAGAACAGGCCGGTTTTAGGGCACAACGCAGTTGTGTTGATCTTATTAACACTCTTAGGATCATTTTAGAGCAAAGCAAAGAATTCCAAGCAACCATGTACCTGGCATTCATTGATTTTCAAAAGGCCTTCGATTCCATGAAACATAAAGTGCTTTGGCAGGTATTGCGGAAGTATGGCATACCACAGAAGATCGTAAACATCATAAAAGATCTATGTGATGGCTACAAATGCTGCCTACTTCACAAGGGAAATATGACAGAGCCCATAAAAGTAACAACTGGAGTCCGTCAGGGTTGCATTTTGTCACCAACACTTTTTCTACTCGTTCTAGACTCTGTTATGAGAAGAGTCACAGCAGGCAGGAGACGAGGAATCCAGTGGGGGATTCACGAACGTCTGGAGGATTTGGATTTTGCAGACGACATAGTTTTACTAGCTCCAAGGCTGACTGATATGCAAGCTAAATTAAACTTGCTGAAAGAAGAAGCAGAGACTGCTGGCCTCAAGATAAATATAGGCAAAACAAAGGAAATGAGAGTAAATTCAGGGAACATGGGGGTGCCATTGTTAATAGGTGAGCAGCGGGTGGAGACTGTCAACTCATTCCTGTATCTGGGTAGTATAGTGGCGGAAGATGGTGGAGCTGGAGATGACGTGAAAAACCGAATTAAAAAGGCAAATGCTGCCTTCATACAATTGTATCCAATATGGAAAAATAGAAATACAACGTACAAAACAAAAATCCGTATTTTTAATACAAATGTGAAGGCTGTCCTTCTGTACGCCAGTGAAAGCTGGAAAATGGATAAAAAGATAACATCCCAGTTACAAAGCTTCATAAATAGATGTCTTCGACGCATCATTAATATCTGGTGGCCAGAAAAAATATGTAATGAGGAGCTCTGGCGAATAACAAACCAGATACCTATAGAAGACCAGATACGAGAGAGAAAGTGGGGCTGGTTGGGGCACAACTTACGAAAACCAGATGGAGCCATCGAGAAAAAAGCATTGGAATGGAATCCCCAGGGAACAAGGAAGAGAGGAAGACCAAGGGGCACATGGAAGAGGACAGTGGAAGGGGAAGCAAAAAGAGTTGGCAAGACCTGGGCAGAATTGAGGCAAATGGCCAAAAACAGAGACCGATAGCGAGTTCTCCTGGATGCCCTATGCCCCCATAGGGGCCAAAGGAATTAAGTCAAGTAAGTCAACTTTATCAAACACTTTCTCATAGTCAATAAAGCTACGTATGTGGGATGATTGTATTAACCGTGTTTTTCAATAATTTGGCAACTAGAAAAATAATATGTGATCAGAATCTACCCATCCAAAATCCAATCTGTTCTTATGTAACAAACGTTTCCGAAATTCCTTTAGCCTATTCGTTACTAGTTTCGCATATATCTTGTATCCAGAGCTCAAAAGACTAATTCCTCGATAACTGTCACACATTCTGCGATCTCATTTTTCAAATAATGGAATACAAAAAGCTGTTTGCCAATTCTCTAGTATGTTACACCATTTCCACTAAGTATTTACAAAATTCAATAGTTTTGCAATGATTCCGCAGCACGTATTTAAATTATTCAACATTAAGGTTGTCTTCCCCTGGGGATTTTCTGTTTTTTGATGTTTTCAACACAACCCTTATTTCTTACATTGAGAAACGAATAATATCAGCATCCTCGTCACTAATTCCGGCTTTCACATTTTCTTCACCACTTATCCATAGACTTTGGAAATAATTCTGCAAGTACATTTATACTCCGCAAGACACTTCATGGTGTGTGATAGAGGGTACTTTATGTACCACGGTTATTGGCTTTCCGGGCGGGAAGGAGCGCTGGTCCCCGGCACGAATTCGCCCGGTAGATTAGTGTCGAGGTCCGGTGAGCCGGCCAGTCTGTGGACGGTTTTTAGGTGGTTTTCCATATGCCTCGGCGAATGCGGGCTGGTTCCTCTTATTCCACCTCAGCTACACAATGTCGGCGATTGCTGCGCAAACAAGTTCTCCACGTACGCGTACACCACCATTACTCTACAACGCAAACATAGGGGTTACACACGTCTGGTGTAAGACGTTCCCTGCGGGGTCCACCGGGGTCCGGACTGCAAAATAACCCTGGGTTCGGTGTGGGGCGGCGTAGGGGTGAAGTGGACTGCGGTAGTCGTCGTGGGGTTGCGGACCACTGCGGCTGAGACGGGGACGGAGCCTCTCCGTCGTTTCTAGGTCCCCGGTTCACATACAATACAATACAATACCACGGCTACTGGTCCTATTCCAGTCCCGAATGGTCCACGGGGATAAAGAATCCACGACTGTTGGTGAGCCTCCGTGTGAACTCGAATCTCTCTAGTTCTACCTTCATGGTCTTTCTGATGAGGCATACGTAAGTGGAAGCAACTTATTAGTTGACTTTCGTAGTAATTTTTTCAGTGAACCACATCGTAATTCAGAACATCTGTCTTGTATCGTCTGCCGACAGTGTCGGATTTCCCTGACGCTCTCGCGCTTACTAAATGAACCTGTGAGAAAACACTTTTTTTAAAATATTCTTTATCAGTATTATGTGGTCTCAGTCCCAGACTGACGAGTAATATTATTTGCATGCCCATCCTTCGAAATGAAAGTTTGTGAGTCTTCGGCCGTTCACTTATGTTACAAAATGAAACATTTACAGCCGTCCTATCAATATTATTAATTATATAGCAACCACTTTCGGTGACTCAGTACACCGTCTTCAGGCATTAACTGACGCTGAGTGGGTAAATTCCAATCGTATACACGTCGTATACAGTCAGAGTCCAACATCAATGAACTGGCTTCCGTAGACTACTGTAACAGTGATGCTGTGTCCGCAACCATTCCTAGATATTGGCCACCGATGGGATCATGTATACCATTGGAGCTAACTCCCTTAGCATCAGATAATGCCTGAATATTGTGTATCGAGTCACCGACACTGCTTGTTATGTAATTAATAACAATAAACGATGGTCACAAGTGTTTCATATTATTTTAGTAATATTACTGGTCGAACAAGGTTTTGTAAGCTACGTCCTTAGCGGGTGGACTGCGTTACCAAAGGATTCTTCAAATGATTCTGTCTGGTGTCTGCTTTACCTGCGATTAGGTTTTGTTCGTTCTACTTTAAATACCACTAACGGCCTTGCCGCAGTGGTAACACCGGTTCCCGTCAGATCACCGAAGTTAAGCTCTGCAGGGCTGGGCTAGCACTTGGAGGGTGACCATCTGGTCTGCCTGGCGCTGTTGGCAAGAGGGGTGCACTCAGCCCTTGTGAGACAAACTGAGGAGCTACTTGAGCGAGAAGTAGCGCCTCCGGTCTCGGAAACTGACACACGGCCGGGAGAGCGGTATGCTGACCACAAGCCCCTCCATATCCGCATCCAGTGGCGCCTATCGGCTGAGGATGACACGGCGACCGGTCGGTAACTTTGGATTTCATGGCCTGTTCGGGAGGAGTTCAGTTTTTTTATTTTTTTTAATTTTACATTAAATGCCTCCGTTCGTACAGGCTGTTTCAACAATGACCGTATATTTGAAACGGTAATAAAAACTAAACGAGCAGCGATAGAAATACACCGTTTGTTGCAATATGCTTGGGACAACAGTAAATTTTCAGGCAGACAAATTTTCGAAATTACAGTAGTTACAATTTTCAACAACAGATGGCGCTGCGGTCTGGGAAAAACTATCGTACGATATTTTCCACATATCCACCATGCGTAGCAATAATATGGCGTAGTCACATGCAGATGAGATGTACTGCTTCAGCTGTTCAATTGTTTCTGGATTCTGGCGGTACACCTGGTCTTTCAAGTGTCCCCACAGAAAGAAGTCACAGGGGTTCATGTCTGGCGAATAGGGAGGCCAATCCAAGCCGCCTCCTGTATGTTTCGGATAGCCCAAAGCAATCACACGATCATCGAAATATTAATTCAGCAAATTAAAGACGTCGGCCGTGCGATGTGGCCGGGCACCATCTTGCATAAACCACGAGGTGTTCGCAGTGTCGTCTAAGGCAGTTTGTACCGCCACAAATTCACGAAGAATGTCCATATAGCGTGATGCAGTAATCGTTTCGGATCTGAAAAATGGGCCAATGATTCCTTTGGAAGAAATGGCGGCCCAGACCAGTACTTTTTGAGGATGCAGGGACGATGGGACTGCAACATGGGGCTTTTCGGTTCCCCATATGTGCCAGTTCTGTTTATTGACGAAGCCGTCCAGGTAAAAATAAGCTTCGACAGTAAACCAAATGCTGCCCACATGCATATCGCCGTCATCAATCCTGTGCACTATATCGTTAGCGAATGTCTCTCGTGCAGCAATGGTAGCGGCGCTGAGGGGTTGCCGCGTTTGAATTTTGTATGGATAGAGGTGTAAACTCTGGCGCATGAGACGATACGTGGACGTTGGCGTCATTTGGACCGCAGCTGCAACACGGCGAACGGAAACCCGAGGCCGCTGTTGGATCACCTGCTGCACTAGCTGCGCGTTGCCCTCTGTGGTTGCCGTACGCAGTCGCCCTACCTTTCCAGCACGTTCATCCGTCACGTTCCCAGTCTGTTGAAATTTTTCAAACAGATCCTTTATTGTATCGCTTTTCGGTCCTTTGGTTACATTAAACCTCCGTTGAAAACTTCGTCTTGTTGCAACAACACTATGTTCTAGGCGGTGGAATTCCAACACCAGAAAAATCCTCTGTTCTAAGGAATAAACCATGTTGTCCACAGCACACTTGCACGTTGTGAACAGCACACGCTTACAGCAGAAAGACGACGTACAGTATGGCGCACCCACAGACTGCGTTGTCTTCTATATCTTTCACATCACTTGCAGCGCCATCTGTTGTTGAAAATTGTAACTACTGTAATTTCGAAAGTTTGTCCGTCTGAAAATGTACTGTTATCCCAAGCATATTGCAACAAACGGTGTATTTCTATCGCTGCTCGTTTAGTTTTTATTGCCGTTTCAAATATACCGGTCATTTTTGAAACACCCTGTATACTACCACGTTTTTAACGGGTGTGACTGCTTCCAGTGATTTTTCTGTAATCGTGCAATCACAGACTGCCTATTTATGTGGAACACACTATATTTGTTTGTATAGGTGGTTAACTGCCATGTATACGATTCGATATCACTCCGGAATGTACACTATGTGATAAAAGTATCAGGACACCGATATGTAATGCGGAATTGACCATTAGATGTCACGAGACAAGGATCCGCCAGTGTAAAAGGAGGCGGGGAGTATTGTGTTGCAAGTAGATAAGCAGTAAAAGCAGAATGAGTCTGTCAGGATAGCCCAGTAATTTCAGACGTGGACTAGTCCTAAATATCATATGAGTACTAGATCCATCAGGGCTACTTCATCCTTTCTAAATCTGCCCATGTCGACTGTTGGTGATGTAATTGTGAAGTGGAACCTCGAAGGAACAACCGCAAGTAAACCAAGACAAGGCAGACACGATTTACCGACGGACAGGAATAGTCGAACATTGCGGAGGGTGGTTGTGAAAAAATCGTTTGAAGCCAATGGTAAGAATCATTCGTGAGTTTCAAAGCATCCAACTAGCGCAGTGCCTGTGCGTAGGGAGTTAAAAGAATGCGGTACAGTCGTGAAGTAGCTCCATATAAGACACCCGACTGAGATGATTCAATTGGTTCATATGGCTCTGAGCACTTCGGGACTTAACATCTGAGGTCATCAGTCCCCTAGACTTTGTTGTTGTTGTGGTCTTCAGTCCAGAGACTGGTTTGATGCAGCTCTCCATGCTACTCTATCCTGTGCAAGCTTCTTCATCTCCCAGTACCTACTGCAACCTACATCTTTCTGAATCTGCTTAGTGTATTCATCTCTTGGTCTCCCCCTACGATTTTTACCCTCCACGCTGCCCTCCAATATTAAATTGGTGATCCCTTGATGCCTCAGAACATGTCCTACCAACCGATCCCTTCTTCTGGTCAAGTTGTGCCACAAACTTCTCTTCTCCCCAAACCTATTCAATACTTCCTCATTAGTTATGTGATCTACCCCCTAGACTTAGAACTAGTTAAACCTAACTAACCTAAGGACATGACACACATCCATGCCCGAGGCAGGATTCGAACCTGCGACCGTAGCAGCAGCGCGGTTCCGGACTGAAGCGCCTAGAACCACTCGTTCACAGCAGCCGAAGGAGATGACTTCATCGGACAGAGGATGAGTGGAAACAATTGATTTCATATGATGAATCACTCGAACTCAGGACCTTTGCCTTTCGCGGGCAAGTGCTCTACCAACTGAGCTACCCAAGCACGACTCACGCCACGTCCTCACAGCTTTCTTTTCTGCCAGTACCTTGTCTCCTACCTTCCAAACTTTACAGAAGCTCTCCTGCGAACCTTGCATAACTAGCACTCCTGAAAGAAAGGATATTGCGGACACATGGCTTAGCCACAGCCTGGGGGTGTGCTAGTTCTGCTAGGTTCGCAGGAGAGCTTCTGTAAAGTTTGGAAGGTAGGAGACAAGGTACTGGCAAAAGTAAAGCTGTGAGGACGGGGCGTGAGTCGTGCTTGGGTAGCTTTGTTGGTAGAGCACTTGCCCGCGAAAGGCAAAGGTCCCGAGTTCGAGTCTCGGTCCGGCATACAGTTTTAATCTGCCAGGAAGTTTCATAAACTTGTTCATTTCGCAAGAAACATCCCCGTGTCTGTCTTGAGCTATTTAATGACGCCATGAGACTTTAAACCTGGATAGCATGATTAGATTTGAAAGCACTCCTTTCCCAATGGGAGTCCAATATCTTAACCAATATGCCACTTCGCTCGGTCCCGGACTTGACCTCGAAGTATAGAGTACCTGTTGCACTTGGTCGGTCAATAAAGGGACGGTTAATGCTGTTTCTGGATGATGCTGGGGTTGTCGTCCGATGATGTTCCCATATGCGCTCGATTGGAGACAGATCTGGAGACCGAACAGACCAAGGCCACGTGTCGACGCACTGTAGAGCGTGTTGGGCTACAACAGCGGTACGTGGGCTAGCGTTATCCTCTTGGAAAACAGCCTTCAGAATGCTGTTCATAAATGGCAGCACAACAGGTCGATTTGTAGTCAGGTAGCGTGGAATAACCACGAGAGTGCTCCTGCTGTCATACGAAACCGCACCCCAGACTGTAGCTCCAGATGCAGGTGCAATGTGTCTAGCACGCAGACAGGCTGGTTGCAGGCCTCACCTGGTCACCTTCTAACCAACACACGGGCACTACTGGCACCGAGGCAGAACCTGCTTTCATCAGAACACACAGCAGACCTCCACCCTGTCGTCCAATGAGTTCTCGTTCGACACAAATGAAGTAGCAAGTGGCGGTGGTTTGGAGCCAGTGGAATGTGCTCTACAGGGCGTCTGGCTCTGAGCTGTCCTTGAAGTAACCGATTTGAAACAGTTAGATGTGTCACTGTGATGCCAAATTGGTGCTGCAGATGCAGCACCATGTTCCTGAGCCACACGCCGAATACGATGGTCTTCCTCGTCGTTACTTCCGCGTGGCCGTCCGGAGCCCGGTCTTCTTGCGACTGTACATTCTCTTGACCACCGCTGCGAGGAATCATCTAGAGTGGCTACATTCCTGGCGAATCTTTCTGTAATACCGCAGGAGGAACATGCAGCTTTTCGTAGCCCTATTACAAGACCTCGTTCAAAATCAATGAGGTGTTGATAATGGCGTCTTTGTCACCTTAAAGGCATTCTTGACTAACATCAGCTCACTTTGTTTAATTTCAAAGGTGCTCATGACTTAAAGCATGCATTTAAAGCGAATTTGATTTGCATCCTTATAGAGGCGGTACTAGCGCCACTTTTATGCGACTGGTTCGAAATGTGGATAGACGTCACCTATCAGATGTAGAAGCACGCCTACCAACTTTCATTTGTGTTGCACAATCCCTTCTCGGTCTTGCGATTTGTTTCCGTCGGAGTATTTAAGTCACTATCGTAGTATTAGTCAAAAGAGCTGGATGTAACGGGGAAACTAACTTAAGATAGATTGTGATTAAAACCGATACTGTCCTGAGTACAGTTCCAAAGCATTGGACTCCACGGAAACTCACTCCCTGGGAGTCAATGATTTCAAATCATTATTGCTATGAAAATAGCAACCAAACAACATGAAAAAAAGGGATCGATGGTAAGACGTGGCCGGGCCAGCGAAGATTACACAATATTTCGCTGCCGCAGTGAACGGACTTCCATTGTTGTTGTTGTGGTCTTCAGTCCAGAGACTGTTTTGATGCAGCTCTCCATGCTACTCTATCCTGTGTAAGCTTCTTCATCTCCCAGTATCTACTGCAACCTACATCCTTCTGAATCTGCTTAGTGTATTCATCTCTTGGTCTCCCTCTACGATTTTTACCTTCCACGCTGCCCTCCAATACTAAATAGGTGATCACTTGATGCCTCAGAACATGTCCTACCAACTTATCCCTTCTTCTAGTCAAGTTGTGCCACAAATTTCTCTTCTCCCAATTCTATTCAATACCTCCTCATTAGTTATGTGGTCACCCATCTAATCTTCAGGATTCTTCTGTAGTACTACATTTCGAAAATTTCTATTCTCTTCTTGTCTAAACTATTTATCGTCCATGTTTCACTGCCATACATGGCTGCACACAACACAAGTACTTTCAGTAACGACTTCCTGACCTTTAAATCTATACTTGATGTTAACAAATCTCTCTTCTTCAGAAATGCTTTCCTTATCATTGCCAGTCTAGATTTTTATATCCTCTCTACTTCGACCATCATCAGTTATTTTGCTCCCTAAATAGAAAAATTCATTTACTACTTTAAGTGTACCATTTCCTAGTCTAATTCCCTCAGCATCACCTGATTTAATTCGACTACATTCCATTATCCTCGTTTTGCTTTTGTTGGTGTTCATTTTATATCCTCCTTTCAAGACGCTGTCCGTTCCGGTCAACTTCTCTTCCAGGTCCTTTGCTGTCTCTGACAGAATTACAGTGTCATCGGCGAACCTACACTAAAAACTACGTAAGAACTTTGTAATGGACATTTCGGTGATTTATTTGTTTATTCGATGTATATTTCGCTAGCAATTGAAGAGGTAAATTTCTGCACCATTACTGACGTTACTTTGTCACAGTGTTTAGAAAATGCTCTTAATGCACACGTCTAGTGTCCAACAGGTGCCGAAAGCACTTACCTCTAGATTTTAGGCGCCACATAATTCACAAAATTAAAGATGAACTGTTATTTCGTGTGTTGTATTCCTATCGTTAGCGTCGTTAGCAACAAGCAGTTGTAAAGAAGGAGAACACAAAGAGAGAAAGGGTTCATAGTTTACACCTATTTCATCGCAGTCTAATCGTTAAATGATTCGTTTGGCTGCACGGTCCACACAAACACGAATAACAAAATGCCAGACACTCTCGACTAGCTGTGGGTGAGAAGTAGGAAGGTTGCTGCACGTTCGATGGGAAATATTGATATATATACTAACACGCTGTTCTTCCAGGGAAAATGGGGTAGTGTCAACGGAAAGTGTGCCAAAACATCATGACCGCTTTTTTAATGGGGTCTGGATGTTAGCATGTAACAGTTTAACCCCATACTTTGAGAACACATTATTGTTGATCTATAGCACCTAGGATGTTACTATTTTATGTCAACACTGTTCAATGGCTCTGAGCACCATGGGACTCAATTGCTGTGGTCATAAGTCCCCTAGAACTTAGAACTACTTAAACCTAACTAACCTAAGGACAGCACACAACACCCAGCCATCACGAGGCAGAGAAAATCCCTGACCCCGCCGGGAATCGAACCCGGGAACCCGGGCGTGGGAAGCGAGAACGCTACCGCACGACCACGAGATGCGGCAACACTGTATAGCATTAGTTAAAGCAGTATAAGAAACAGTATTTGTTTATTTAAGCTAGTTTAATTAATACAACAATTTATCTAAGAGACGGATCTAATCATTATGTTAGGGGAAGTAAATTGTTGTTCTTGCCTCAGGCAAACTACAAGATGTGACGCATAACGTATTTATATCGATGTTAAACCTGCCATAGTTTGAGTGATATCACACGAATTGTGTATCAGATAATAGTACCGAAAAGCAAACACTCATTGAAAATTAATCCCATATATAAATTGTTTTAATAACCAAGCCTTCGTAGATAAATAAATATTTGTTCTAATATTGCTTTAGACAGTGTCATGCTCTGCTGACATAAAACCGCAAGTCTTAGGTGTCATGAATCAATAGCAATGTATTCTGAAAGTTGTTGTTGTTGTGGTCTTCAGTCGTCAGACTGGTTTGATGCAGCTCTCCATGCTACTCTATCCTGTGCAAGCTTCTTCATCTCCCAGTAACTACTGCAAACTACATCCTTCTGAATCTGCTTAGTGTATTCATCTCTTGGTCTCCCTCTACGATTTTTACCCTCCACGCTGCCCTCCAATACTAAATTGGTGATCCCTCGATGTCTCAGAACATGTCCTACCAACCGATCCCTTCTACTAGTCAAGTTGTGCCACAAGCTCCTTTTCTCCCCAATTCTATTCAATACCTCCTCATTAGTTATGTGATCTTCCCATCTAATCTTCAGCATTCTTCTGTAGCACCACGTTTCAAAAGCTTCTATTCTCTTCTTGTCCAAGCTGTTTATCGTCCATGTTTCACTTCCATACATGGCTACACTCCATACAAATGCTACGTCTTCACGCCCATGTCGCTTTAGACGGGACATGACAAAAAACTTCTTTCATCTTTATCCAAATGGGGAATAACTTCGTTTATAACGACCTCATTGTCACCGAAAAATTTAAGTTTAAACCTTCCTTCCTAGATAGTGCCTCTCGATCTTTCAGAGTACAGTACTGGACCAAACAAACAGTATGCTGACTATCAGAAACTTGAACAGTTTTCGATTTACCTGATCGTTTAGACTTCGATTCGCCTTTAAGGAACGGTTACGCCTGGAGACCCTCGTGACAAAGATTTCAGTCAGACGGTCGTTTAAAGTCTCGTAGGGTCGAACAGCATATGTCGTGACTCAGAAGTGGTCTTTGTTTGGAACAATCATGGGAAGTTGCGCTATCGACAGCGCACGAGACCTCCGCTCAACAGTGACCAAACGACTCTTTCTTGGGCACACGGCACACTCGTGCTGCCAAAAAGCTAGGCAGCGTAGAACGCAGCCGTTACGTGCACGTTAGAAACAATAAATGGTAAGGGCACCCTGCACTCTTTCTCTCTCTCTCCTCTAATTTTTTGCGCCACGGCTCTCTTTCTAGTCATTGTTCGTTAATTGCCGAAAGAAACAAAGTTATACATTGTATCGAACTGATGAGAACGGCGTCGGCGGTGCCCTCTGGCGGGTGCTAAACGCTGCGAGCGCTCTCGTGGCGGGGCGCGGCGATTTGTATTGGCTTAATGAGCAGAGGGGTGGCGCCTTTTGTTCGAAGGTAACAAAGCAGAAAATCGCGTGCTGTATTGATGTATTGAGAGAAAAGGTCGCGGGCAAACACAGAGGCGCACACACGCCCGGGCCGCGCGGCGAACAATACTGTAGCTCAAGTGGCGAACCGGTCGCGTCCTATGGCTGCTGGCTGCCTGATGGCGGAGGCCGGCGAGCGCCGTTGGCGACCCTGTCAGGACTCGGCGACGCCGCGTAGTCTCTGGCATCTAGCCAGAACAGCCGCAGGGACTACGCGCTACCGAGGGCATGGGTACATATCCCTTCACAACTGACCAATATGCAAGAAAGAGACACTATATGATCAAAAGTGTCCATGGAACTATCAGTGTTCTAGGCGCTGCAGTCTGGAACCGCGAGACCGCTACGGTCGCAGATACGAATCCTGCCTCGAGCATGGATGTGTGTGATGTCCTTAGGATAGTTAGGTTTAACTAGTTCTAAGTTCTAGGGGACTGATAAACTCAGATGTTAAGTCCCATAGTGCTGAGAGCCATTTGAACCATTTTTTTTTCTCTCCCATATTTCGGGATAATACAAAACGTGCTCCCCTTCTTTGAACTTTTTCGATGTACTCCGTCAGTCCCATCTGGTAAGGATCCCACACCGCGCAGCAGTATTCTAAAAGAGGATGGACAAGCGTAGTGTAGGCAATCTCCTTAGTAGGTCTGTTACATTTTCTAAGTGTCCTGCCAAAAAAACACAGTCTTTGGTTAGCCTTCCCCACAACATTTTATATATGTTCCTTCCAATTTAAGTTGTTCGTAATTTTAATATGTAGGTATTTAGTTGTATTTACGGCTTTTAGATTTGACTGATTTACCGTGTAACCGAAGTTTAACGAGTTCCTTTTAGCACACATGTGGATGACCTCACACTTTTCGTTACTTAGGGTCAATTGCCACTTTTCGCACCATTCAGATATCTTTGCTAAAACTTTTTGCAGTTTGTTTTGATCTTCTGATGACTTTATTAGTCGATAAACGACAGCGTCATCTGCAAACAACGGAAGACGGCTGCTCAGGTTGTCTCCTAAATCGTTTATATAGATAAGGAACAACAAAGGGCCTATAACACTACCTTGGGGAACGCCAAAAATCACTTCTGTTTTACTCGACGACTTTCCGTCAATTACTACGAACTGTGGCTCTCTGATAGGATATCACAAATCCGGTCACATAACTGAGACGAAATTCCATAAGCACGCAATTTCACTACGAGCCGCTTGTGTAGTACAGTGTCAAAAACCTTCCGAAAATTCAGGAATTCGGAATCGATCTGAAATCCCTTGTCAATAGCACTCAGCACTTCATGTGAGTAAAGAGCTAGCTGTGTTTCACAGGAACGATGTTTTCTAAACCCATGTTGACTCTGTGTCAATAGACCGTTCTCTTCGAGGTAATTCTTAATGTTCGAGCACAATATATGTTCTAAAATCCTGCTGCATATCGACGTTAACGATATGGGCCTGTAATTTAGCAGATTACTCCTACTACATCTCTTGAATATTGGTGTGACCTGTGCAACTTTCCAGTCTTTGGATACGGATCTTTCGTCGAGCGAACGGTTGTATGTATTATTGTTAAATATGGAGCTAATGTATCAGAGTACTCCGAAAGGACCCTAACTGGTATACAGGCTGGACCAGAAGACTTGCTTTTATTAAGTGATTTAAGTTACTTCACTGCTCCGAGGAGTGTTCACCCTTCATCATTGCTTGACTCTGCTGCAAACAATTTCAATGAGTTTTCTCAATGTCCACGGTCCACTCACATTAATGTGACCACCTGTCAGAGGTGTGAAAAGCTGCGTTTTTGCAGCGTGGATGTGCAGCAAGAGAGCCAGTGAGGTTATGAAGGTACCGATGTCGATCCATGTCGAATCCAGTGCTATGGCCAGTGGCTGCAGTTTTCGCGATTGAGAGTCGACGGCGTGAACAGCCAATGGGTTCTCGATTAGGTTTAAATCCGGGGGATTTTGTGGGCAGAGGAGTATGGCAAACTAGCGCTGGTGCTGTTAGAACCATGCATGTACACTAAGTGGTTGCATTAATGCGACTAATCCGTGGAAATTCTTGAGAAAACATTCCTTCTCTCAATCTGCAGGTTATGTTGTCTATCAAGCTGACATGTGGTTGAACACCTTTCTTGGCCTTATTGGATACTGCGCCTGCAGTATCATCACAGATGCTCCACTGTGCTACTTTGGGATCCAACATCTTTAATACCTGACAGCCATTACTCGCCTCATCTTCCTAGAATTCAGAGTCCTGTATTGTGGGTTCTGGAGTGTCCACACTGCCATAGGAGTAACTGCCATCCATTTATCTTTTGATTCTGAACATATACGTGGCATAAGGGCATGAGCAATCAGTTAATCTATCATTCAACTCGACAGGTTAAGGAATCTCATTTCTAATCCCTCCCTGATATTAGGGAGAAATTCGTATGTACTGTTGCCTATGCCCAAAGTGTCCCACTCAATGTACTCTAATTGTAAAACTCGATTTGTTATTACCATTTTCGTATTGGCCTCAGTTCCAAGCACCCTTTGTACTTCTATGTGGTTGACTTTTTATAACCAACAAAGAGCTTCCCTTTACTTAGTTTCCAAACCCAACAGGCATATTTCTAGAATTACTGGCAGTGCTTCATTCAGAGTAGTGCAGTAGGCACACGTTTATCTAACTACAGCACTCCCCGTTGAACACCTTTCACAAATGAGTGTGCCTTCACCACCAGCAATGTATGAACCCAACACTCGAACCACATCCTACTATTGATGGTAATATAGATCGATCCCTCCAGGCGGAGACTACTCAAGAGGACGTCGTTATCAGGAGAAAGAAGACTGGCGTTCTACGGAACGGAACATGGAATGTCAGATCCCTTAATCGGGCAGGTAGGTTAGCAAATTTAAAAAGGGAAATGGATAGGTTAAAGTTAGATATAGTGGGAATTAGTGAAGTCCGGTGGCAGGAGGAACAAGACTTTTGGTCAGGTGAATACAGGGTTATAAATACAAAATTTAATAGGGCTAATGGAGGAGTAGGCTTAATAATGAATAAAAAATATGAATGCGGGTAAGCTACTATAAACAGCATAGTGAACGCGTTATTGTAGCCAAGATAGATACGAAGCCCACGCCTACCACAGTAGTACAAGTTTAAATGCCAACTGGCTCGGCAGATGATGAAGAGATTGATGAAATGTATGATGAGATAAAAGATATTATTCATATAGTGAAGGGAGACGAAAATTTAATAGTCTGAAATTCGATAGTAGGAAAAGGAAGAGGCCGGCCGCGGTGGTCTAACGGTTCTGGCGCTGCAATCCGGAACCGCGGGACTGCTACGGTCGCAGGTTCGAATCCTGCCTCGGGCATGGGTGTGTGTGATGTCCGTAGGTTAGTTAGGTTTAAGTAGTTCTAAGTTCTAGGGGACTTATGACCTAAGATGTTGAGTCCCATAGTGCTCAGAGCCATTTGAACCATTTTTTTTAAAAGAAAGAAAAGGAAACGTAGTAGGTGAATATGGAATGGGGTTTAAGGAATGAAAGAGGAAGCCGCCTGGTAGAATTTTGCACAGAGCATAACTTAATCATAGCTAACACTTGGTTCAAGAATCAGGAGATTTAGGAACCAGGTTTTAAATTGTAAGACATTTCGAGGGGCAGAAGTGGACTCTGACCGCAATCTATTGGTTATGAACCGTAGATTAAAACTGAAGAGACTCCAAAAAGATGGGAATTTAAGGAGATGGGATCTGAATAAACTGACTAAACCAGAGGTTGTACAGAGTTTCGGGAAGAGCATAAGGGAACAATTAACAAGAATGGGGGAAAGAAATACAGTAGAAGAAGAATGGGTAGCTTTGAGGGATGAAGTAGTGAAGGCATCAAGTAGGTAAAAAGACGAGGACTAGTAGAAATCCTTGGGTAACAGAAGAAATATTGAATTTAATTGAAGAAAGGAGAAAATATAAAAATGCAGTAAATGAAGCAGGCAAAAAGGAATACAAACGTCTCAAAAAATGAGATCGACAAGAAGTGCAAAAGGGCTAAGCAGGAATGGCTAGAGGATACATGTAAGGATGTAGAGGCTTATCTCACTAGGGGTAAGATAGATACTGCCTACAGGAAAATTAAAGAGACCTTTGGAGAAAAGAGAACCACCTGTATGAATATCAAGAGCTCAGATGGAAACCCAGTTCTAAGCAAAGAAGGGAAAGCAGAAAGGTGGAAGGAATACGAGTATATAGAGGGTCTATACAACGGTGATGTAGTTGAGGACAATATTATGGAAATGGAAGAGGATGTAGATGAAGATGAAATAGGAGATATGATACTGCGTGAAGAGTTTGAAAGAGCACTGAAAGACCTAATTCGAAACAAGGCCCCGGGAGTAGACAACATTCCATTAGAACTGCTGACAGCCTTGGGAGAGCCAGTCCTGACAAAACTCTACCGTCTGGTGAGAAAGATGTACGAGACAGGCGAAGTACCTTCAGACTTCAAGAAGAATATAATAATTCCAATCCCAAAGAAAGCAGGTGTTGACAGATGTGAAAATTATCGAACTATCAGTTTAATAAATCACGGCTGCAAAATACTAACGCGAATTCTTTACAGACGAATGGAAAAACTGGTAGGAGCCGACGCGGGGAAGATCAGTTTGGATTCCGTAAGAATATTGGAACACGTGAGGCAATACTGATCCTACGACTTATCTTAGAAGCTAGACTAAGAAAAGGCAAACCTACGTTTCTAGCATTTGTAGACTTAGAGAAAGCTTTTGACAATGTTGACTGGAATACTCTCTTTCAATTTCTGAAGGTGGCAGGGGTAAAATATTGGGAGCGAAAAGGCTATTCACAATTTGTACAGAAACCAGATGGCAGTTATAAGAGTCGAGGGACATGAAAGGGAACCAGTGGTTGGGAAGGGAGTGAGACAGGGATGTAGCCTCTCCCCGATGTTATTGAGTCTGTATATTGAGCAAGCAATAAAGAAAACAAATGAAAAATTCGGAGTAGGTATTAAAATCCATGGAGCAGAAATAAAAACTTTAAGGTTCGCCGATGACATTGTAATTCTGTCAGAGACAGCAAAGGACTTGGAAGAGCAGTTGAACGGAATGGTCAGTGTCTAGAGGATATAACATGAACATCAACAAATGCAAAACAAGGATAATGGAATGTAATCGAGTTAACTCGGGTGATGCTGAGGGAATTAGATTAGGGAACGAGACACTTAAAGTAATAAAGGAGTTTTGCTATTTGGGGAGCAAAATAACTGATGATGGTCGAAGTAGAGAGGATATAAAATGTAGACTGGCAATTGCAAGGAAAGCATTTCTGAAGAAAAGAAGTTTGTTAACATAGAGTATAGATTTAAGTCTTAGGAAGTCGTTTCTTTAAGTATTTGTATGGAGTGTAGCCATGTATTGAAGTGAAACATGGACGATAAATAGTTTGGAGAAGAAGAGAATAGAAGCTTTCGAAATGTGGTGCTACAGAAGAATGCTGAAGATTAGATGGATAGATCATGTAACTAATAAGGAGGTATTGAATAGAAATGGGGAGAAGAGAAGTTTGTGGCACAACTTGACTAGAAGAAGGTATCGGTTGATAGGACATGTTCTGAGGCATCAAGGGATCACCAATTTAGAATTGGCGGGCAGCATGGAAGGTACAAATCGTAGAGGGAAACCAACAGTTGAATACACTAAGCAGATTCAGAAGGATGTAGGCTGCAGAACGTACTGGGAGGTGAATCAGCTTGCACAGGATGGAGTAGCATGGAGAGCTGCATCAAACCAGTCTGAGGACTGAAGACAACAACAACAACAACAACAACATAGAACGGTTCTGTGTTCTGATTGTAATCAAGGAAAGCCGGAATTGCCTATATGCAATGGCTATCATTGTGTTCATCACTTTTATATCTTTTCTGTCTGCCAACCCAACGCGATGTGCTAAGTTACAACGCTCGTCCAGGAGTACCTCTAGATATGTTTCTTGCTAGATCCCCTTTCAGTGGCAGATACATAGTGACAATTCGACTTTGACGCCATCCTTCAAGATCGTGGAGCGCTGCATTAATTTTTGTCTTCTACAATTCTTCTCTGTCACCGAATACAACGAACAGCGCTCCATTTGTAAATGCTACCATTTCGCTTACTTTATCGCTGTCATGTAACTTCTGTAGTATGGGTAGAAATCCTATATCCCAAAACTCCGGCCACCCACTGATTCCTATGGACAACCTTTTGTTATCGTCTTCGTTATGTTCTTTGCTGTGCAGATTAAAAGAGCACGTCTGCCGCGGCGACAGTCTGTCACTCAGTTGTGCGGCACTCCAACTCCTTAAGGCGAACAGAGAAAGAGACGGCGACCATAGGTTATCGAAAACACCAGCAATATCCATCATCATCACTAGGGCATACGTAGAACGCGTATCTGTCTTTAGCGAGATCTTATTATTAACTGCATCAGTTCAGTTGCCCCTTCTAAGTCGAAACTGGTGAGGGCTCATTCTGTGTAACAGTATATGATCTTGTAATCTCTAGCATAATAGCGTTTTCTTCAAACGTTCAAAAGCCAAACTGATCTGTAGGATTTGGGTATCATCGGATCCTTGTCTTGTCCTTTACTAATTATCACCACTTTAGGAATCCCATCCTGTTCTGGAGATTTTTATTTTTCAGCCATAAAATGATATTCCTAATTTCTCCTTGTGCGAAGGGGTACACATGTTTATTGTTTCTATAGTCTTCCCACAAAATTTTTTGTGACCAATGATGATCTACTGTCTCGCCTACTCCTCCGTCGTCAGGAAGCAATGTTTCCATTAACAGGGTAGCTGACTGTGGCCAACTATCTGTTACCGTCCCATCATTCCTTTTCAGAGTGGATAAGACAGCTGGTGATCATATTGTCTCGCACACTATTTTGTATGGCATATCTCAGGGATCAGTTTCTAAATTAGTCTCCACAAACTGCTTCAGTCGTTTCATATTTGTTTGCCATAATTCTTCCTTACAATGTTGTTAACACATCTGTATTTAAGCAGCTTTCTGCGTCTTTCTTCATGGATCATGCTGCTTTGGTATAGTTTCCTGGCTTTTCTTGCTTCACACCTTACGCAGCGCCTCGGTCCAAATGCAACTACACCTCTAGAAGGATCTTTTCTAATAGGTATCTCCGCCTGTACAGCCACTGTCAGCTCCTGCACTTTAACATGTGCATCATCACCGAGCTATGGATTTCCCGGCTACCGAAACACCCTTCTCAGTTTTTCCCAGTTAGCCTCCATGATGTTGTATTTGGGCCTTATGCGCACGTTTTCTGTGGTGTCTAAGCTTTCCTTTCCAGTTATTGTATGGCGTGTGACGTTGTTATCGCTCGATGACATTTAATTCATAACCTTCGAGCGTTTCACAGGGATCGCCGCAGCTGTGTTTGCTAGAGTGACGTCTATATTTGACGTTGCTCTGACTCTCCCGTCTTAGGTTGGCCGATTGCGAGGTGGATTCAGTACCTATGGACTGAGTCCCATAAGGGCTTTTTCCAGTTGTCTTCTGCTATCATCAGTCAGAGGCTTATGCCACAATACTGGCTTTGTATTTGCATCAACGCTGTACATAAGAGACTTAATTCGTCCTAGTGACTAATATCGTTCAGCCTTTGCAGATATTCTTCGATTTGATCACTAGATTGAAAATACGTGTAAACAAGGATTCAGCTCTCATTTACTGTTAGCATTTCCTCACAGATTATGAACAATACCGTCATCTTCTTGTCGCTGTAATGGCCCTGTTAAGTACTATTATTGTTTCCATACGACGTTGCCTTTTGGTGACTATGTACGCAGTTATTGCATCGGCCCTAGTTATTTGCTGTTTGTACTACAACACTTCTGCAATATGCTCTGCCTAACAGAAAAATGAAGAACCCAAAAGGGCAGGAGAAAACGAAACTTGACGGCCTGAGAAGGTCCGTAATGTTATTGCAGAATAAAGTCTAATCTAGTTCCAGAATCGAGGCGAATTTGCAAAGAACTTGGTAGTACGAGTCGACTTACCAGTATGACGTTGCGCATCCTGTGGCCTGGATGCATGCACTCACCCAGGTAAGAATGTTGTCTCAAGGACAGGCGTTGGGCAAAATGCATTTTTCACCTAAACATATACATATCTCCAAAAATATTACAGCTAAAGTAGTAAAACTTGAGCCTATTGTGTACGACATAATGCTTGATATTCTGTGCAACTTCTGTTTGGAAATGCGCATCGACATACAGTTTATAAGAATTTGAGTTTTTAATTACCGCCGGCCGCTGTGGTCGAGTGATTCTAGGCGCTTCAGTCCGGAACCGCGCGATCGCTACGGTCGCGGGTTCGAATCCTGCGTCGGGCATGGATGCGTGTGATTTCCTTAGGTTAGTTAGGTTTAAGTAGTTCTAAGTAGTAGGGGACTGGTGACCTCAGATGTTAAGTCCCATTGTGGTCAGAGCCATTTGAACCATTTGAATTTTTAATTACCATTATTTCTATAATGTACCTTTCCTCGTAAACTAATCAAGTAATAAAAATGGAATTTCACAGTTTACATCTGCATAAGAAGCTACTAAGTTTTTGTTTAAGGTTGATTTGAAATTAATTTTTCTGTTTTGTGTTACCCAGAACTGCTCTTTTTTTTCTCAAATTTTAAAGGAGAACTTTTCTCACAGAAAAGATAACGGGTAGTGCTGCACAGGCTTATTCAACAAGTAATTCTTAAGAACTATGCCAAATTTCAGGGTGTTAGCTTTCATAGTTCCTGAGAAAAGTAACACTATAGCTCAAAAAAGTCAGTTCACAGCAATTCTTATTTGAAGTTTTATTTCAAGTTTTGACAATATTGCTATACCTCTAATGACTAATTCTGTCCATATCCATAAGCTTTATTCTCTTCCTCGTCTTCTTGGAGTAATCTCTTCCTCTTCCCCCTTTGCCTAGCCGACTTTTGCATTTTTTCTTCCGCTGCCTGAGCTTTGTGCAGTCGCCCTTTCTCGGTGCGTATGAGTGTCTTCAGTGTGAATGGAAGCCTCTTCCCTACAGGCACGTATTCCTACATACATTTGCACTGTTGAACACTAGACATACATCACATGATACTATCTTCACAACAACTGGGGACAAAAATACTGTTTTTGGACAACGCAACCATATAACCTGATTGGAGCTCTCATTTTTATTCTGTGCTTTCCCAAGTACACATTTTTTGAGCAGTTCAGGATTGGTTAGGTACCTGAAGGTTGGTTTTATGACGTCTAAAACACCAAGTGACAAGCCATGTTTGTGGGTGTATGGCTTTCCACTGGCTTCTGCCTGAAGACATTTGCACCACGACACGTCACAAAGGGAATGTCGAGATTATCATCTGCAGAAAATCTGTGAAAGAATATTGCCCACACAGCTTCCTGCATTGTTTTCACACTATGTAATTTATCTCTGATAGCTTTTCCATAATATATTTGCGAAGTGTGTATTTCCTTGTCTGTCAGTCTGTTGACACCTCCCAGTGGCTTTACATCTTCTAAAAACCACGTTGTAAAAAACGGAACAACAAAGATAATCGTCCTTACAGCCTTCTAGAGCTCTTCCGTCATACTCGCCGACGATGACTATCTGTGGTCGTGCAGAACTAGGAGTCACTGCTGAAAACAATGCGACGCCCGTCACTGTCCGTTGTACCCGGGCACGGCACCACTCCAAACCCAGCCGTTTGTGTTGTGGTGCTAACGACATCCACACATGGGACAGGAATTCCTCATGCCGACTGCTGCTAGTTTCCAACCAATGGTGTCTGCTGATACAGAACGTTTGCAAGGAGCCCATTACTTGTTTTCGGGTGAAGGCGCAGATATGAAAGAATTGCGATGTTCTTGTACACAATTCGGTGTATCTCCTTTGGGGAAGTCAGATTTAGCCGATCGGAACCTTGACAACAGGTACGCTTGTCCTCAATTTCCCATGCTCGTTCAACATCGGGCCTCTGTCACATCCGAATGTCCAACACATTTGGATATTGCACGATTCGACCATCCTACCAAATGCAGACCCACAATGACGTCACTTTCAAACTCTGTCTCTAATATGGAGCATGTATGTGTCCTTCACAGTGATCACTCAACATCTGGCACTATTAATGGTTTTACGTGTACACTTTCAGGCCTGGTAAAAACACTAACCACAAACAAAAGTAATGCATTCTGGTAGCCGTCCTGCCTATTAGAAGAACTGCAACTGTAATTATTTACATAGTTACCGATAGTGTGTTCATGTACGGAATTACATTGAAATCCCGACTGCCTTTGTGCTTCAGTTTATTTTTGTCAGGCAGTGTTATCACTTAGCCCATCAGATAACATTAAAAGATCCCATTTTCAATCGGCAGTGCGATGAAATATTGCGTTAATGAACTATGGTAGCAGACGACCGATGCGAGTGCATTTGCTAACAACACGACATAGCCTGCAGCACCTCTCCGGGGATCGTGGCCATATCGGTTGATGCTAAACAACTAAACGACTGGTAAACCATGGGCTGCTCAGATGAGTCATGTAATCGTGGTCCGGTGACATGACATCATTGTTTGGGGACATGAAGTCCATGAATGTCTGCAAATGGTCTCCAAGCAGCCGATCATAACCATTTCCAGTCAGTGAGTGGTTCAGTTCGATGACAGGACCCAGTCCATTCCATGCAAACACAGCCCACATCATTATGGAGCCACCACCAGCGTCCACAATGCCTTGTTGGCAGCTTGGGTCCATGGCTTCGTGAGGTGTTCGCCACATTCGAACCCTACCAGCAGCAGCTCTTATCTGAAATGTCCGAAAGCACACACACACACACACACACACACACACACACACACACACACATATATATATATATATATATATATATATATATATATATATCTGGTAGGGTTCGAATGTATATATATATACATACGAGAGTTTATTTACATCTCATACAAAATAGATACGTGTTTCAAAGTTTTACTGACCTTCAAAGTAGTCACAAGCATTGTGTATAACCCGTTGCCAGCGATGTGGAAGTCGTTGGACACTCTTAGCAGTGCCAGTTCGAGCGGCGCTGTCTATTGCCCGACGAATTATTTGTAGCAGCTCTGAAGCGAATGCCGTGAAGGGCTTCCTTAGGTTTAGAAATCGGTTTGAACTCTCGAGGGCTTAAGTCAGGGGAGTGTAGTAGATGATATAGCACTTAGCAGCCCCATCAGTCAAACAAATCAGTAACAGCTTACACTGAACGTGCTTGAGCATTGTCCTGCAAAATGATAGTCAGGTCCAGCAGAAAGTGTCATCACTTCGGTCTCTAGGCTAGTCGTAGGTTTTGTTCCAAAAATGAACAGCGTAGAGACAGAAGTGATGACACGTTCTGCAGGACCTGACTTGTTTGATTTGTTTGATTCATGGGGCTGCTAAGTGCTATACCACCTACGGCACTCCCCTGACTTAAGCCCTCGTGAGTTCTACTCGATTTCTAAACGGAAGGAAATACTTCACAGCATTCGCTTCAGAACTGCTACAAATTCGTCGAGCAATAGACCGCGCCGCTCGAACTGTCAACACAACTGGTACTGCTGATGACTACTTTGAAGGTCAGTAAAACTTTGAAACACGTATCTATTTTGTAGGAGCTGTAAATAAATAGTTGCCACTAATAAAGTTCCTACCCTCGTCTGTATAAGGCGAAGTTAGCCAGTGATCTCTTCAGTGCTGATGCACAAAAAGCTCGAATTCTTACGGGAATCGGTAAAATGCCGCGAGTAATGAAGATAATGGACAAGGGGCAAGACATTAGTAGTGTGTGGATAAGTTGAGAACTTGAGTCTGACGGGAGGCGTGCTTAGGTAGTCCGGGCAGTTATCATGACCACTGTGTCTGGATGACTTACTGGGCAGGGCGTCTGCCTAGTAAGCAGAAGGCTCGGATTCGAATCCCGGTCTGGCACAAATTTTCAACTTTCCCCATTGATTTAAATCAATATTTATTCGCAGCCAATGTCTGTAATTTTTTGTGCTTAAATGATAGTGGCTGCTGGATCAAAATGGAGTCTGTTCTCTCGGACATGTCCATAAGAACTGACACCACGTATAGTTAGGTTGTACCATTTTAATCCACAATGGGGAATAACTCGGAATAGAGATGACATACTGCAAAGTGTTTTACATCTACATCTACATCTACAACTACATCTACATGGATACCCAGCAAATCACATTTAAGTGGCTGGCAGAGGGTTCATCGAACCACCTTCACAATTCTCTATTATTCCAATCGCGTATAGCGCGCGGAAATAATGAACACCTATATCTTTCCGTACAAGCTCTGATTTCCCTTATTTTATCGTGGTGATCGTTCCGCCCTATGTAGGTCGATGTCAACAAAATATTTTCGCATTCGGAGGAGAAAATTGGTGATTGGAATTTCGTGAGAAGATTCCGTCGCAACGAAAAACGCCTTTCTTTTAATGATTTCCAGCCCAAATCCTGTATCATTTCTATGACACTCTCTCCCGTATTTCGCGATAATACATAACGTGCTTCCTTTCTTTGAACTTTTTCGATGTACTCCGTCAGTCCTACCTGGTAGTAAGTGACAAAGAGGGTCACGCATTGACACTAGTGACTGTGACGTTGAAGGTGATTTTCTAGGTTATTTGGAGGTTAAATTGGTTTCCTTAATGGGAATCCTAACATTTGATTTAAGATTTGAATAGCGCGGCAGATTTTACACATGAAATGATACATTATTCGAGGTCATGTCAAGGCCCAGTTTAGGTTAAGTAAGCACATATTCTTTTTGTTCAAGTACTGTAAGTAGGCTGTTTATGTTTTCTTATTGGCAACGTTACGTAGCGCTCTGTATGAAAATCACTGGCTGTGCTGTGTGCAGTCTGTGGCTAGTTTGCATTGTTGTCTGCCATTGTAGTGTTGGGCAGCGGCAGCTGGATGTGAACAGCGCGTAGCGTTGCGCAGCTGGAGGTGAGCCGCCAGCAGGTGGATGTGGGAAATGAGATGGCGGATTTTTGAGTACAGAATGGATATTGTGAACTGCTATGTATATTATACTTTTTCAACACTATTAAGGTAAATACATTGTTTGTTCTCTATTAAAATCTTTCTTTTGCTAACTATGCCTATCAGTAGTTAGTGCCTTTAGAATCTTTTATTTAGCTGGCAGTAGTGGCGCTCGCTGTATTGCAGTAGTTCGAGTAACTAAGATTTTTGTGAGGTAAGTGATTTGTGAAAGGTACAGGTTAATGTTAATCAGGGCCATTTCTTTGTACGGATTTCTGAAAGTCAGATTGCGTTGCGCTAAAAATATTGAATGTCAGTTTAAGCACAGTCTTGTATAATTGTTCTAAGGGGACGTTTCATATGTCGACCCTTAGCCTAGGATACCTCACTGGAATCTTCTGATTTTTTTTCTTGTAGTTTGTGTAATTAGTGTAGCTATTGTTTATTGCTAGCGCGTAATTATAGAGAGAATTTCCTTTGTAGTTGCAGTCTTTCATTGTTGTACAGTAAAACAGTTGTGGAATGCATGTAGATTTGCACCAAGTATTTCGCAGCTACGCTTGCAATTAACTAGATATTATTTTCAGTGCTATGTTAATGTGTTCTCCTATTTTTGCTCTTCAAATTGTGTTTTTCTGTGTTGTCGTGTGAAATATTGTGACAATAATGGCGTGTGAAAAACGTAACACTAGGCTCCAAAGTAAAATGAGAAATAATAGTGACGACGAGCGTAGCTTATCAGCACCACTGTGTAGTGAATTAACACACATTCGAAGTAGTAATTTGGTAATTGTGCATAGGGAAATGGAGCGGGCGGCAAACAATGGCGTAGGCAGTGAAACAATTATTGAACAGGGAAGCATTATCGATCGATCGCTTGACAACAGCTCGCCTCAGGAATCCGAAATGACAGGGCACAATTTTGCAAATACTGTAGATTCAGGTTGTGCGTCCTCACCGTTTTCTCAAATAAGTCAAGACACATTTTCTGCTTGTCAAAATGTGAATGTTGTCGGTGCAAACGCACTGCCGAAAAGCGTAGAGGAACAGATTCCAGACACTAATGCATTGTTATTACAGCTAATGCAACAAATGGAACAAAATCAGAGACAAACACAGCAAAGGCTTCAAAAGTTAGACACAATGGAACAAAATCTTCAAAAGTTAGACACAATGGAACAACACCAGAGACAAACACAGCAACAGTTACACACAATGGAACAAAATCAGAGACAAACACAGCAAAAGCTTCAAAAGTTAGACTCATTGGAACAAACTCTCGAACAAACACGTGAAGATTTATCTGCTGAGTTACATAACATTGATTCGAAATGTCAGATAGTCTGTAATGATGTAAAAACACAAATTTGTGAGCATGTTCAACCTATTTTTTCGCGGCATGAAAATGCATTACAGAATCACGAAGCAGCCATAAAAGAACTCCAAACTATTGTTCATGAAAATCACGACACCTTGCAAGCTAAAACTGACTCAGTTGCATCTGCCGATTCAGTTACGCAACTTGCAAAAACTCAAGAATACTTAAAGGACACAGTAGATACGATTTCAACACAAATGGACACTCTGAAACTTGGTTCAGAAAAACACACTGAGGAAATAAGTACACTATCGGAGAAAGTAGCCGAACTTTCGGATCAGTTCGCTAACTTATCTGCAAAGGTAGATGATGATCTGAATGACACAAGACCTATAGCCATCACTGACACAGAAGAGTGCGAACAAATTAGGAAATTCAAAAAAATCAGAATCAAATTAATACGCAACACCAAAGAGAAATCCGGGAAGTACAAGATCAGCTGACACAGGTAATACAAGAATTACTTGTTTCAGAGGCCACTCGCGCTCCAATACGGGAAGAGGGACATAGAAATACGGAACAGCCACAAAATAATAACTCAGGGCACTTCGGAAATTATGAAAGAAATTGGCAAGGTACACTGAATTTTGAGATGGAACCGCCGACACGACGTAACAATGACCGATATGCAACTTGCCGACACGATGATTTTGACTATAAGCTGTTCATTACTACACGTAAATTCAAAACGTTTAAGAATTCTGCCAACGACATTCATCCACAAGCATGGCTCCATCAATTCTCTCATTGTTTTCCTCCCAACTGCTCATTGGAGCACAGGTTAGAATTTATGTGTGGCTACTTGGAGAATGAACCAGCTGTAAGAATGCAATCGGTCATTCACGATTGTCACAGTGAAAGAGAATTTTACCACGCGTTCCTCACAGCATATTGCTCACAAGATACACAAGACCGAGTAAAATATAGCATCATGATGATGAAACACTTTGAACAATCTGAATTTTCCAGTCCTGTCAAATATTTTGAAGACATGTTGCACAAGAATCAGTACCTGTCAAACCCATACAGCCCCTCAGAACTCATCCGCATTTGCTTAATCAAATTACCTGAACATTTACGGCATATTATTTTGGCAGGACGTTGCAAAGACGACATTGAAGCTTTTCAGGGACTCTTACAAGAATTAGAAATTGACACAGACAGTCGCGGGATGCGAAAACAGGAAAACAATCACTACAGGTCACGTCCGTCACAATTCCGTGAGGACAGAAACAATAAATGGCCACGACAAGCCTATTCTTACAACGTAAATCGTGACCAAAACAGACACCACCCATATGACAACCACTGGCAGAGTAATAGTTACAGAGAAAGATCGCATTTCCGTAGTAATGAATATGGCAGAGACAATCATAGCAACAGACAATTTGGCAACCAGAACAATTATTATCAAGGGAGACAGGATAACTTCAGACGCAACGGTCCACCATGCAGTTACGATTCCGGGAGAAATTCTCCACCACATGACCGACAAACAAGAAACTATGTAAACTACCGACAAAACGACAGACCTGAATTCCATCAGAACTGGCGAGCTTCAAACAGGGCAGAGCCTTCTCGTCAAGGTGAATTTGTAGATGTTAGGTCTCCTAATCCCAGTAACGATGCGCGCCAACAAAGGAACAGACAATGACTCGCACCGCAGGCAGCCGTGTGCGCCGGCTGGCTCAGAGAAAAATAACATAGACGCTAACCTTGAGAAAAATTTTAGCATTCCTCACCGACGTATACCGCATGATAATTCCGTTCAAGTTGAACCTCTGCGTACTAGCAAGGGTAAAGGTTTACACCACATTTCACATGTAAAACCGTTTATTGAAAGACAATCTGCTTTTTAACTTTGTCTTTGCCATACAACTTTTCACTTTATATTACTAGTATGCTTTGTCAGACTTAGAATCTGTTAACATGCAACAATGTTTGAAGTTAAATATCCAGTGAAGAACCAAGAGAACTTATTTAAACAGAAATTACGAATACATTGTTATTGTGAACAGATGACACAGTGCTATTGTGTGTGTACATTCTTGCTTGTTAGTTGCACGATTACGTAACTACTATAAGGCTCACATACTTAGAACATTTGCCAGTACTGCTAATGAGATTTTAATGCAACATTTTGGTTTACTTGAAAATACATTCTGAATTAAAGTACTTTCTGAGAGATACCAGATGACACAGTGGTTAGTTTATGTGACAACTACACGATTATATCATGACGTTACTAATGAGTGACAATTTACAATGTTGCTTTTGCGGTGTATCTGTTTTATATCTGCACAGTTTTTCTGAATTATTCTGGAAAGTAAAACATGTTTTAGTAGTAACTTCTGTGGTATAGCTACAATGAGACAGCCTTTTCCGTAGCACAACAATACGTTACAGCACAGTAATTTCTTCATCACAACAATAAGCGTAATAACTAAGATATCTTTACGCAAAGCATTTCACTTTTGTTTATCATGAGGTAAGTACATTGACTTCTGCAGAACTTAGCTTTTGGAGGAAAATAACTACGACACTTCCACAGAGATTATCTTACAACAAGACGCACAATTTAGCGCTACAGGACATGCATTTGAGTGATTAATTTTGTACTTAAAACATTTATTTTTAAAGATTTTTTAATTACAATGATACAAAGGTTTTCCATGATACATTTCATTCCATTGCTGTAATCTGTAACACCTGAGGGTATAATTACAATTATCCTCAGGGGGGTACACGCTTACTTTGTGTACCATGTGTTTGGCAAGCACAAGGAGCCCTAGCTAATATGGTATTTGCTTGTACAACTTTACACATCGGTACCATATTTCTCTAACACATAAATTACACAGCTATCTGATCATTTAACTGAGAGATAAACTTTTTTACTACATCAGTGACACATGTTTACACAATTACACAGTTGGATAACTTCACACTTATGAAACTGTATTTTGTCTGTACTGTGTGAATTGTTCATATTTTTTCGGAACCATTGTGATACTATGAGAGCTTTGAATGATGTATTTGGTATGAGATCATGATTTTTAAAGTATGTTTGAGGTAGATGACACTACTGAAATGAGCAGAGAATTTTCTTTAGGTTTTGAAATTATTGCAGAAAGCTACGACGTTTTTGAGATTTGACTGAGGTGTTATGATATTATTACGATGACTATGTGTATTATGCTGTTGCGGTATGTTTATGATTAATAAGCTGATGCTATATGAGAAATTTGATTATGCTACATATTTATAATGATGAAATATTGAAGAATGTCGATGAATATGTATATGTGTAACAAGGTAAGGAATAAGGAGAAGTGGTTAGGCACTCTGATTTGTGAAAAAGGTTGTTGGAAACCAAGAATCGTACTTGTAAGAGTTATGAAATGTGTGTAAATGCGTAAATGTATCACAATGCCGGCAAAAATTTTTTGGACACTGTTATATTCATAAGATTTTGTTTCTACACATTTGCAATGCAAATTCTCGACCCGTGAAATTTTATATATGAGACTGGCACTGTAGCGGAAACTGCTGTCGTAAATATTTCCATAAGAAAGTTAAGTGACCACCTGCACGTAATGTGTCTAATGCATCGTGGGCACCCAGCTGTGTCAGACGCCGGAAGAACAAGTCATTAGTGAGTGCCTCGTCGGAAGCACAGGTAGAAAAAAAAAGGGAGGCCATTATCCTCGCTATTGACATTTCCTTGTTGAAAGCATACTGTGGAGCTCGTAATTTATGATATTTACTGAAATGCCTAATGAAACGATGAGAAACATTTCACGGCTATTGTCTTGCTAGTTGAGAAAAATGCCATATGGCATGCTTTATATATTTATTTACACATTTTGTTTAATATCAAGTTTCTAGCTGCACTGCAGCATTGGTTAAAATAGAATTTTATAGATGTACTAATATAAACATTTTCTGTCTACATATCCAGTAAATACTAATTTTGTAATACATTTCCCAAAAATGGGGGAGCACAAAGACATTTCACAGGAACTGCATACACAATTTTCTTTTCAACTACTTGGTAATTTTTTTGGTAGAGTAAGTTTTTGTGATGCATCACTCTAGTGTTAAGATGTGACATAAATATTAAACATGGCCATTTTTACTGTAATATTTTTTCTGCTTGAGCTTTGTCATGTATAGATATAAGTTTTATATTTTTTATATTTGCTGCTGCTGTTTGCCAGGCATAGTGCTACTGAATTTGACTTTGTGTTACTCTTCTAAGCTAGTTTTACTACTGATTTATAATTCTTGTTGCTGCAAATTGGCTCATAATAGTTGTAATGTTGTATTTTCATTGTTAATTTATTTTTACCGCTGCTGCCAATTTGCATTTTTTGTCATTGCTGTTTGCGTTAATTGTTTTGTGCTGCTGCATTGCCTTGTCCCTTACTTTAGCATCTGAGCTCAGTGGATTTAAGTTAGCCTAAGAGGGGGTAGACTATATAAGAAACTAACTATGATGAATTGGAAGAAATGCATTGAGAAGCTATAAGAAAATGGTGTGGCCAAAAAAAAAAGAATTTTGAAAGAGGATATGAACAAAAAAAGTAGGGTTTAGGGACAACAGGTTTAGGTAGGATTTTCTTGGAAATAAATGTTGAGGTAAGATAATGGTAAATAAATAATGAGGTAAGAAATGTGTGAACAGAATACAGAAAGCATGCTTGGATAGAATTTTTTGGCTGGAGCAAATATCGAAATAAGACGAAAGATCTATGGAATGAAGTTTTGGGTTGGACTGCAGTACCAAATGTTACACTGAAAACGAACCCTGTCCTTTCCTTTTGTGTTATCCCACTATGTGTCTGTGTACCCTTGTGTATTTGTTTTCTTCCTGTCTCTGTGTAGTTTCATAGAATTTTTTCTTCTTCTAATACCAATCTACATTCACTATGATGAGGAATAATATGTTATTTACCTTGTAAATATGCTTAGACATTATTTATTCTGTTTTGTTTTAATGCTCATGTGTGAAGTTGATGTTTCAAAAGTTATTCTGATCATTTATGTATGTACTCATGTCATAATTCCTGTAACACTGGTGTATATGTTATTTCTATTCTGTTGTAAAGCCTGTACTACAAATGTTATCTGTATTGTTATGTTCTTTAATGATGTATTTTGTACCTTTGTAATTGTATTCTTATGTTATAAAATTGTAATTGATACCAGTTCATCATATTATTAACTTGTTAGTTACATTTCACTGCACACTTTTCTGTTGGTCATAGTATATGGACAATATGTGAGAAGTAGGGACTGTTAGTGTTTGCATGTGTGTTAATAATTCAGCAAGGGACTGGATAACAGCATTGCTGGTTCTAAGGACAATTCCAAAAACTTTGTGAGTGCACAAGTGGTGGTTATGGACTTGCTATATTATCTGCAAGACTCTTCAATGGTGATTGTGTACCTGCACAGTCGCAGCGGATGGCTGCTAGCTATTTCTACAAGGACTACAGTGGGTCTGCACCTCTGGTGGCCCACCAGTACCATACTCTCTACCAGGACTACAGTGGGTCTGCTCTGTGATGACCTACCTACCAATCTTCTCAAAACGTCGAATGACTCTGCTGTGGGTTTGCTCTGTTGTGGCCCATTACCTGTCAGCATGTCAAGAGTCAGCACTGTCTTTCCGTTGGAAGGACAACACTACTTCTTCAAGACTGCATGGAAATCCACTACTTCCGTGTGCATTGTCTTTTACTGCTCAGACTTTGAAAAAAAACCACTGAAATTTTACTGTGATGAACAATCTGGACTGTCTTTATGGACTGTGAGAAAATTTTAGCTTTTGACCAACATTGTATAAATAAGTGTGTGCATTTGATATCTTTGTTATTGTAATTATGAAAAATTTTTTCAAATCATTATTGGCCACCGCCCAAAACAATTTGTAAAATTGTTTTGTAGGGAGCATGGGGGCTATATAAGTAGGCTGTTTATGTTTTCTTATTGGCAACGTTACGTAGCGCTCTGTATGAAAATCACTGGCTGTGCTGTGTGCAGTCTGTGGCTAGTTTGCATTGTTGTCTGCCATTGTAGTGTTGGGCAGCGGCAGCTGGATGTGAACAGCGTGTAGCGTTGCGCAGTTGGAGGTGAGCCGCCAGCATGTGGATGTGGGAAATGAGATGGCGGATTTTTGAGTACAGAATGGATATTATGAACTGCTATGTATATTATGCTTTTTCAACACTATTAAGGTAAATACATTGTTTGTTCTCTATTAAAATCTTTCATTTGCTAACTACGCCTATCAGTAGTTAGTGCCTTTAGAATATTTTATTTAGCTGGCAGTAGTGGCGCTCGCTGTATTGCAGTAGTTCGAGTAACCAAGATTTTTGTGAGGTAAGTGATTTGTGAAAGGTACAGGTTAATGTTAATCAGGGCCATTCCTTTGTACGGATTTCTGAAAGTCAGATTGCGTTGCGCTAAAAATATTGTATGTCAGTTTAAGCACAGTCTTGTATAATTGTTCTAAGGGGACGTTTCAGTACGAAGTAACTCAGAACAGAGGAAGGATACAGCAAAATACAATGCCAGCTACAAATTAGAAGGCGCATAAGGGTTCACATAACATTACCATTAACCGTGATCTTAAAGATAATTATCTAGGACCTAGGTCATTCGAAGGATGAGTTTTGAAACGTCGCGTTTGGAAACAGTGAAGAGAGATTAACGTGTTTACTGGCAAAAATAAAAGTATCACAACATATAAATTTTATTTTGACATTTTCAGAACAGAACAAATGTAAATATAATATCATTGATTTACATGTCGTTCAGTAAGCCTCTCGCCTCTCACTTCTAGGGGTGCTTGTTTTAAAGAGTTCCCTTGCGTTTCACTTTTTACCTGGAAATTAACCAATGAGGACGTGCACAAAATGGCCACCATTAGCTTCAGTGCACTAATTACTCCTTCTTAAGAAATATCTGACAGTGGAAATCAGGAAATCTCATGGAATCTCTGGACAAGATTTCCAGATACGTTCCATCTCACGGATCGTAAAAACATTTTTAAATATACAATATCCATACGAATGGAGTGGATGTTGTAGTCCCATTCTGTGGCTCGCAAGTTTACCCGATCTAACTTCCCCTGACTTTTTCCTTTGGGAATATTTGAAAAAAGGAGGTGTACCATCCAACTGCACCAACATTATTTGCCTCATCTCTAAGTCAACATCTACAAGTAAGGTAGGCATACAGTCTCTCAACACTTGCAAAAAGTTATGTCGGTTACATTACATTAAAAAATTAGCGACCAATCACATAGAAATTCACAATTCCGCACCAAACGGTAAGGCTCCAAAGACGTTGATTGTCAACTGTTCTCTACCGTGTGGATGGACATCCGACCAATAACGACGGTTGTGCCTGTTGTAAATATGGCTTTATCTGAAAACATTGCTGATTTGAGCGCCTCTTGATGACCTACGGTCCACCGGGAAAATGCAGTGCGTTCTTGGGTCAATATGATATGGAAAGCATGAAATCTCCGCCGCTTTAGCATTCTAAGAACCGCCGATTTCGATAGCTCTTGTTCCATTTAAGTTCGCCGTGAACTAATATGAGGATCACTGCAAGAACTGTTCCGATGCGATTGTCATTTTCCCCATATTCATGACTGCGGTGTCAGCCAGTAACTGGTCTGCCGCACTTTCAAGTTCGCGCTCCACCAACTACGCCGCCACGTTTCCTACATCCGCCACCGCGGCATGATGGTACTGCCACGAACTACACATACAAAAAAAAGTTTTGCATCACCTCGGTTCCGAGAGTTTCGGAACCTGTACAGAAAACTGGAATAGAGATCAACATAAACATAATTTCCGCCCTTTCTATTGCTCATGAATACCACACATTGCATGTTGTACCACCATACAGCGAGACCTTCAGAGGTGGTGGTCCAGATTGCTGTACACAGCGGTATCTCTAATACCCAGTAGCACGTCCGCTTGCATTGATGCACCACTGTGTTCATCGTGGCATACTCTCCACAAGTTCAGATTGTCCCACTCCTCAACGGCGATTAGATGTAGGTCCCTCAGAGTGGTTGGTCGGTCACTCCGTCCATAAATAACCTATTTCAATCCATCCCAGGCATGCTCGATAAGTTTCATGTCTGGAGAACCGGCTGGCCACTCTAGTCAAGACGTGTCGTTATCCTGGAGGAAGTCATTCACAAGATGTGCACGATAGGGGCGCGAATTGTCGTCCATGAACACAAATGCCTCGCCAATATGCTGCCGATATGGTTGCACTCTAGGTCGGAAGATGGCATTCACGTATCGTACAACCGTTACGGCGCCTTCCATGACCACCAGCGACGTACTTCGGCCCCAAATAATCCCCCCCAAAACAGCAGGGAATCTCTACCTTGCTGTACTCGCTGCACAGTGCGTTTAAGGCGTCCATCCTGACCGGGTTGCCTCCAAAAACATCTCCGACGGTTGTCTGGTCGAAGGCATGTGCGACACTCATCGGTGAAGAGAACGTGATGCCAATACTGAACGGTCCATTAGGCATGTTGTTGGGCCCATCTGTACCGCGCTGCACGGTGTTGTGGTTGCAAAGATGGACCTCGCCATGGACGTCGGGAGTGTATCATGCAGCCTATTGCGCTCAGTTTGAGTCTTAATACGACGTCCTGTGGCTGCACGAAAAGCATTATTCAACACGGTGGCGTTGCTGTCAGGGTTCCTCCGAACCATAATCCGTAGGTAGCGGTCATCCACAGCCCTTCGGTGGCCTGAGCGAGGCATGTCATCGACAGTTCCTGTCTCTCTGTATCTCCTGCCTGTCCGAGCAACATCGCTTTGGTTCACTCGGAGACGCCTGGACACTTCCCTTGTTGAGACCCCTTCCTGGCACAAAGTAACAATGGGGACACGACCGAACCGCGGTATTGACCGTCTAGGCATGGTTAAACTACAGACAACACGAGCCGTGAACGTCCTTCCTGGTGGAATGACTGTAACTGATTGGCTGTTGGACCCCCTCCGTCTAATAGGCGCTGCTCATGCGTGGTTGTTTACATCTTTGATTGGGTTTACTGACGTCTCTGAACAGTCAAAGAGACTGTGTCTGTGATACAATTTCCACAACCAAAGACTATCTTCAGGAGTTCTGGGAACCGGGATGATGCAAAACTTTTTTTGATGTGTGTATTACCCCGCTGCCACATCTAACTTTCTTGCAAGCTGTGTGGTTCTTCAGTGGATACAGGAGCGAGAAACAGATGCCGTTCACGAACAAAGAACTCAGATATTAATTTATTATACATCTAATATTAAGTAGTAAATATAATACACAACTTTGCTGATGTAGTTGCAGCTTCCGTGGCTAACAGTATCTTTGAATACCGTAGATTTAAGTCAGTTAGTCTTCAGTGTAATAACTGTTCAGTAGATCACGGGCCATGGCCACTTTGAAAGTCTGTAAATTTTCTGCAACTGGCAAACACACGAAATGGGGACAGTGGATGAAAGTTCGAACTCATGCACACCTGCCACTGGATATCCAGAGAATTTATGCATGCGTGTCATTGGCAGCGGCGAAATCGTTCGTGGCAGCGCCATCGTGCCACGGTGGCGTCTGTAGAAAGTACGGCGCCGTAGCTGGCGGGGCGCGTATTAGTAAGTGCGATCGATCGGATAGCGGCCGACAATGCAACGACGACGACGTACCGTATCTACCGGTCCATTCGGGGGTCTATCAGTGAGATCGTCTCTGTCTGTTGGCAAACGTCTAGTACAGAATGGGGCCGCGTGAACGTAAACAGCCTGGCGCTCTCCTGAAATCGTAATCTTGTCTACGATTTCATATGGAGTGCAGTCAGACATTGTAGCTATGTGACTCAACCACGTAAAGCAAAATCGAGTGGCAGGTTTTACGAATTTATCATTCAAGTTAGCATTGAAACAAGAATAGTGAAGCAGTAAGCGGACGTGGCCTACACCTCTCATTCATCGCGTCCTCCGCGAGGGTCGAGCTATACGACCCCGTAGTGGTAAATAACACTTACTTCATCTGATTCAAATCTACATTACTGGCCATTACGCCGGCCGGAGTGGCCGTGCGGTTCTAGGCGCTACAGTCTGGAGCCGGGCGACCGCCACGGTCGCAGGTTCGAATCCTGCCTCGGGCATGGATGTGCGTGATGTCCTTAGGTTAGTTAGGTTTAATTAGTTCTAAGTTCTAGGCGACTGATGACCTCAGAAGTTAAGTCGCATAGTGCTCAGAGCCATTTTGAACTGGCCATTAAAATTACTACACCAAGAAAATGCAGATGATAAACGGGTATTCACTGGACAAATATATTGTACTAGAACTGACATGTGATTACATCTTCACGCAATTTGGGTGCATTGATCCTGAGAAATCAGTACCCAGAACAACCACATCTGGCCGTAATAACGGCCTTGATACGCCTGGGCATTGAGTCAAACAGAGCTTGGATGGCGTGTACAGGTATAGCTGACCATGCAGCTTCAACACGATACCACAGTTCGTCAAGAGTAGTGACTGGTGTATTGTGACGAGCCAGTTGATCGGCCACCAGCTGATAGTCCATGCTGCTGCAACGTCGTCGAACTGTTCGTTCAGATGGTTGCTGTCTTGCAAACGGCCCCATCTGTTGACTCAGGGATCGAGACGTGGCTGCACGATCCGTTACAGCCATGCGGATAAGATGCCTGTCATCTCGACTGCTGGTGATACGAGGCCGTTGGAATCCAGCACGGCGTTCCGTATTACCCTCCTGAACCCACAGATTCAATATTTTGCTAACAGTCATTGGATCTCGACCAACGCGAGCACCAATGTCACGATACGATAAACCGCAATCGCGATAGGCTACAATCCGACCTTTATCAAAGTCGTAAACGTGATGGTACGCATTTCTCCTCCTTGCACGAAGCATCACAACAACGTTTCTCCAGGAAACGCCTGTCAGCTGCTGTCTGTGTATGAGAAATCGGCTGGAAACTTCCCTGATGTCAACACGTTGTAGGTGTCGCCACCGGCGCCAACCTTGTGTGTAAGGTCTGAAAAGCTAATGATTTGCATATCACAGCATCTTCTTCCTGTCGGTTAAATTTCGCGTCTGTAGCACGTCATCTTCGTGGTGTAGCAATTTTAATGGCCAGTAGTTTAGTAAGTAATCCAGACTGTTATGAGCGTAAATCGTGTTACAAAATAATGCTGGCGCCTCATCCATTTACTGCCTTGTCGAACTGAGCGTGGTCTACAAGAACTTGTTTCCTTTGTTCTGAAAGTATCATTTTATACGTAAAATGTCCCGCTCTTTTCAAATCTTAAATATTAGTGTCATCATTTAAAAAAAAATCACTTTAACTTCGAAAATCCTTTGAAAGTCACGTTCATGGGCACTGCCATTCGTAGCAATGCGCGACCCTTTTTGCCACCTACAACTTTTGTGTAAAACATTTTTCTGAATCTCTTCTCTACTCGGTCTTATTCCGCATTATGCATTAAAATGATCCATTCTGCACATAACGAAATTTTTCACGCTCTCGTGCCACTTCTTAACTTAATGCTTGCTGGTTTTTGTCTCAGCATCTTCGGTAGACTTCTGTTTGCGATTTTTCTAACGATTTGCCAGCACATGGGAGTGACATTGTCAAATATTGTACAACCAATCTCCCTCCTCGCCCGCCACCCTCCCTAGAGACTTAGGAAGAACTGGAGATGTAAGGTATAAATTTCGCCTGACGGTGCGAAAATTGAAAAAAACGGAGTGGAAGGAAACAAAATGTTACTGCCATTGAATATAATTATTATTTGCACACCAACTGTAAGAACAGCAAGTAAGCGTGTACTTCCACACAACAACGGAGAGCACATTTACATCTACGTTCATATTCTACAAGCTGCGTTACAAAATGGTTCAAATGACTCTGAGCACTATGGAACTTAACATCTGAGGTCATCAGTCCCCTAGAATGTAGAACTACGTTAACCTAACTAACCTAAGGACATCACACACATCCATGCCCGAGGCAGGTTTCGAACCTGCGATCGTAGCGGTCAAGCGGTTCCAGGCTGAAGAAGCTGCATTACGTTACGTTATTTGGCGTAGGGTGTATCTGCTATCACTGTAATTTACCCCTTCGCTGTTCCAGTTGCCAATGTGTGGGGTGAACGAACTTCTGTAAGCTTCCGTGTCAACTTTTAATTCTCTGATTTTTTCTTCATGGTTATTTCGCGAGGTGTATTTTACTTTTGTATTTCAAATTACTTTAGATCGTCTCCATATTTGAATGATGTGAAGTATATATAATGTACAACTATTCTTGGAACGGTCGCGTTCTGACTTTTTACACTACTAATAGATGGCTTATGCTGTCGAGGAAACGCTGCAGTAAACATCTCAGAGATGCATAAGGTCTCGGTTGTACCACCTGCGACTGGAGTTTGATAAATATAACTGAATGATCCTGTGACGAAACACATAGATCTTCTTTCGATCTTCTGCATCTCTTCTGTCAGTTCAGTCTTTTAACGGTCCCAAACTGATGCAGTATTCAAGAATTCGTCGAACGAATGTTTTACGAGGCAATTTTTTTCTCGAACGCGTTATACGAGGTGCATTCAAGTTCTAAGGCCGATTTTTTTTCTCCAGACTGGAAAGAGATAGAAACATGCGCATTGTTTTAAAATGAGGCCGCGTTCATTGTCAATACGTCCTAGAGATGGCAGCACCGTACAGCAAATGGGATTTTACCGCCAGCGGCGAGAATGAGAACTGTTTTAAATACTTAAAATGGCGACGTTTTCCTTACTTGAACAGCATGCAATCATTCGTTTTCTGAATTTGCATGGTGTGAAACCAATTGAAATTCATCGACAGTTGAAGGAGACATGTGGTGATGGAGTTATGGATGTGTCGAAAGTGCTTACGTGGGTGCGACAGTTTAAGGAAGGCAGAACATCGTGTGACAACAAACCGAAACAACCTCGGTCTCGCACAAGCCGGTCTGACGACATGATCGAGAAAGTGGAGAGAATTGTTTTGGGGGATCGCCGAATGACTGTTGAACAGATCGTCTCCAGAGTTGGCATTTCTGTGGGTTCTGTGCACAAAATCCTGCATGACGACCTGAAAATGCGAAAAGTGTCATCCAGGTGGGTGTCACGAATGCTGACGGACGACCACATGGCTGCCCGTGTGGCATGTTGCCAAGCAATGTTGGCGCGCAACGACAGCATGAATGGGGCTTTCTTTTCGTCGGTTGTGACAATGGATGAGACGTGGATACCATTTTTCAATCCAGAAACAAAGCGCCAGTCAGCTCAATGGAAGCACACAGATTCACCACTACCAAAAACATTTCGGGTAACCGCCAGTGCTGAAAAAATCATTGTGTCCATGTTCTGGGACAGCGAGGGCGTAACCCCTACCCATTGCGTTCCAGAGGGCACTACGGTAACAGGTGCATCTTACGAAAATGTTTTGAAGAACAAATTCCTTCCTGCACTGCAACAAAAACGTCCGGGAAGGGCTGCGCATGTGCTGTTTCACCAAGCAACGCACCAGCACATCGAGCTAACGTTACGCATCAGTTTCTTCGTGATAACAACTTTGAAGTGATTCCTCGTGCTCCCTACTCACCTGACCTGGCTCCTAGTGACTTTTGGCTTATTCCAACAATGAAAGACACTCTCCGTGGCCGCACATTCACCAGCCGTGCTGCTATTGCCTCAGCGATTTTCCAGTGGTCAAAACAGACTCCTAAAGAAGCCTTCGCCGCTGCCATGGAATCATGGCGTCAGCGTCGTGAAAAATGTGTACGTCTGCAGGGTGATTACGTCGAGAAGTAATGCCAGCTTCATCGATTTCGGGTGAGTAGTGAATTAGAAAAAAAATCGGAGGCCTTAGGACTTGAATGCACCTCGTATTTACTAGTTTCATGTGATCCTTCCGCTTTGTGACGCTCCGCACGGTTATGTCTAGGTGCTTTAACTTTTAATTATCACGCCCTAAAATATAAAATTACATAATTAATCTCATATTGGTTTGCTGATACATGTCTGCAGTCCTGACACGCATTGAAATCCTCTCGTCACACTACCGTAGCACGCCACAAGCGGCGCCAGAAACGAGTCTCGCAGCTTATTGATTAAGTGGAGATGGATTACTCAATTTCATATTGGCGTGCTACGATACTCGGAAATTTAAGTGTGTGCCATGACTGTAGGCGTGTGTGAATAAACAAACAAAAAATTTCATAAATTTTCGCGATTGCCGCCACATGACGTCGACATCATGTTACGATATTTCGGTTGGCAACCAGTCAGCCATCTTCAGGTGAATGATTTACACTGGATACTGCTACTGCACGTCGTTAAGTTTATATCGGATGTACGCGTCTTACCGCTGCATAACCGTCCTCTATCGAATTAAGCGCACCCTTCGAAAATTACTCCATCTGAGGCCCGCAAGCATATGCGCAGTAGTGATACTGCATGCACACCCGCTGTGGTAATGCGGATCGGCGTAGTTAGAATTCAGGTGTCAGTATAATAAAATTAATTTGTCGCTAGACGTGCCATTAGGGGTAAAATGTTTTCTTTCTGAAGATATTAAAGAAATCACCCGGTTGGACACCTTATCTTGTTGAAATCCTCCATTACAATTAACACGAGCCGCCGCTGTGGCCGAGCGGTTTTCGGCGCTTCGTCCCGGAACCGCGCTGCTGCTACGGTCGCAGGTTCGAATCCTGCCTCGGGCATGGATGTGTGTGATGTCCTTAGTAGTTCTAAGTTTAGAGAACTGATGACATCAGATGTTAAATCCCATAGTGCTTGAACCATTTTTGAATTAACACGATCCACCGCCAAACGTATTCTCAGAGATTCCTTAATAAAGTAAACCCAGAAGGATCTCGAAGACTGCGTTAAATTCGACAGAGGGCGCTCATGCAGTGGTAACTTTTCCGTCTGCGCCTCACCGCCAGCGTTTGGTATAAACTTAGCGGCATCGACCAATAATCTCCAGTGTCAAACACTCACCTGGAGATGACTGAAGTTGTCAGCCGAAATATCGTGAAAAGACGCTGACGTCATCCAGCTGCGATCTTTGAACTTCTTGAAATACTCATTACACCACGCAGTTCAGAGAATCTCTTCTTCCTTTAATCCTAAACTGCTCAGAAATAACCTTTCCCTCTTCTGCAAAGAACTTCAGGTCAGTTCTGGATATCACTTAGTTGGACTGAAAACACAACTGCGGCCTGTAATAAAGTGTCACTGTGACTTCATTCGCTACATAAATGTAAAGATGTATTTCCTTTCGAGCTTAAAATGTAGCTCGTAGAGTTGCTAATGCTCCCGATTCTTGACTGTGGTGATGCTATTCTCCAAATACTGTCGTACGAAAGCTCACGCTGACTAGAACTAGCGATGAGTGCGTTTGTGAGATATACGGGGGGCTTCTGAAAAGTCCGTGCAAAAATAAAAGCTAGTTACGTGTTTGGGGTAAACCATTTTTTATTTCTCGACATAGTCTCCTTTTAGTCTTATACACTTCGTCTAACGCTGTTCTAATTTGTTGATCCCTTCCGAATAACAGGAATTGTCCAAGTCTGCAAAACAGTTATTAGTTGCTGCCATCACCTTCTCGTTTGAATAAAATCTTTGTCCCGCCAGCCATTACTTCAAATAGGGGAACAAATAGTAGTCTGAGGGAGCCAAGTCTGGAGAACAGGGGAGTATGTGAAACGAGTTGGAATCCTATTTCCCATAATTTTGCTACCACAACTGCTGTGGTGTGTGTTGGTGGATTGTCGTGATGGAAAAGGACTTTTATGCTGTCCAATCACCGGCATTTTTCTAGCAGCTCGGTTTGTAAACGGTCCGATAACGATGAATAATATGCACCTGTAATAGTTTTACCCTTTTCCAGATAGCCGATGAGGATTATCCTTTGCGAATTGCAAAAGACAGTCGCCATAACCTTTCCGGCCGAAGGAATGGTCTTCGCCTTTTTTGGTGCAGATTCTCCCTTGGCAACCCATTGTTTAGATTGTTGTTTGGTTTATAGTAATGTATCCATGTTTCATTCACAGTGACGAAACGACGCTTAAAGTCCAGCGGATTCTTCCTGAACAGCTGCAAACCATCCTTGCAACACTTCACACGATTCCGTTTATGGTCAAGTGTGAGCAATAGCGGAATCCATCTTGCGGACAGCTTTCTCATGTCCAAATGTTTGTACAAAATATTATGTACCCGTTCATTCGAGATGTTCACAGCACTAACAATATCAGGCACCTTAACTCTTCTGTCATCCATCACGATATCATGGATTTTATCAATGATTTCTGGAGTCGTAACCTCAACAGGGCGTCCAGAAAGTTCAGCTTCACTTGTGCCCATAAAGCCACTCCGAAAATTTGGAAACCACTTATAAACTGTTCTAGTCCAAGGTGCAGAGTCACCGTAATGTTTTTCTAGCTTCTCTTTAGTCTCCTGGGGCGTTTTGCCTTTCATAAAGTAATGTTTAATCACCACACGAAATTCTTTTTCGTCCATTTTTTGACAATCACTCCACTTTCTTTATTCACATGAATACTAAACACAAAGAAATAGACCAATATGGCTGAAACTTGGTATGCGTTCTTTCCAAAGATGCTACTAACTAAACATGACCTCGATACGCGCCTGTGGTGCCATCTCTTGGACTCTGCACGGACTTTTCAAACCCCTCGTATATGTAACTTACGCTATTCCGACAATATCACTCGCGACTACAAACAATTATCATGGCTGCGTGCCGATTAACATAGAGATTATAATCCTCCAAGTCTGCTCTATCGTCTTCTCAATCATTGCACTCCCTCTTATTTATCTTTAACTCTTACCCTACCATCTGAACATCATAGTAGAGATACACGTTTTCAACAAAATAAAATCCTCTCCTATCACCACATATCTCTGCCGTGTTCTCTAAATCATTTTGTGTATTAGGAACCCGGCTTTTGAACAATCTTCCTCAAAAAAATCAGAAAAATTAAAACCTTCCGAAGTTCAAAAGACAGTTAATGGCCCACCTTGTATCACAATACCAATCTATCCCATATAAACTACTCGACTGTTGCTCGCTCTCATCAATCCCCACTCCCCTTCCCCACAACTTTTTCTTCCCTGATCCTTCACACCACCCAATGTCACTGCCGTTTCAGTCTTCTTCTCTTTCTTTACCCCTCTCACCTCTACGATACTAAACATGTATTCATATGCGCTAAACAAATCTACATCATTATTCATGCCATTTACTATTATTATCATTATTACTATCAGTGAAAGCAATAATTTTCATTGTTGTTACTATTATCAATTATTACTATCATTATTAGTGCCAACTGTTATTATTTTATTAGTATTATTATTCCTGTGAAAGGCGGCCGATGTGGCCGAGCGGTTCTAGGCGCTTCAGTCTGGAACCGCGCGACCGCTACGGTCGCAGGTTCGAATCCTGCCTCGGGCATGGATGTGTGTGGTGTCCTTAGATTAGTCAGATTTAAGTAGTTCTAAGTTCTAGGGGACTAATGAACTCAGATGTTAAGTCCCATAGTGCTCAGAGCCATTTGAACCATTCTGTCAATGTTTTTGTATTATCTTTGGTACGTGTTGTTACTGGTCAGATCTAGGAGAGGGCCTTAAGGCTCTAATCTGGTCAGGCTTCGAAGCAATAAATAAACTTCAAGAATCCCGAAGAAAAAATTAATTACCTAATTTCATTTTGCGAAATGATAAGGTTTTATGGTTCCATCGTGTTAATTTACGCCGATGTTCGGCTGCCAGTCCGTGCACCGATCGCTCCACTGTCGGGTTTTCCTGATTTCCACTTCAGTGATGTGGTCTTTCCATATAAGGCTTCTCTGCGGTGGCTCTGTTCGTTAAGGACGACCGCCCTTGTTGTGGACAGGTTTCCGTTGGCTTTGTTTGTGGGCTGAGTGGCTTATGGCGCCAGGACACAGGTGCCGGCCGCGTCTGGTACAGCTTTTGGATCTCTGGGCCGATGTCCACAAAAGGGCCATTAGCGGGCCCTTAGTCAGTGGCGGGGCGCCGGTCCTTCGGAATACCCGGCCCCAGCTAATCCCTCTGCAGACGCACGGCTTCGACTTTGAAACTCGGGTCGCTTTGTCCGCCCAAGCAAGAAAGCATACTGTTCTACTGTGTCTGAACGGGACCAGCCGAACCCTTTTGAAAATCTGCCTCCCTGCTGACCAGTGGACCTCGCATAAAAGGTGACCTCCCACAGCAGTAGGCAGTCGGCCTGCTCTTTCTGTGCGCCCTTGTCCTCGTACTTGTGGAGACCCTTACAGATATCTGCTCCAACAGCTTCGGCAATGTGCACGTTTCTCATTTCGATGTTTTACGAGGGCAGTTCAATAAGTAATGCAACACATTTTTTTTCTGAAACAGGGGTTGTTTTATTCAGCATTGAAATACACCAGGTTATTCCCCAATCTTTTAGCTACACAACACTATTTTTCAACGTAATCTCCATTCAATGCTACAGCCTTACACCACCTTGAAATGAGGGCCTGTATGCCTGCACGGTACCATTCCACTGGTCGATGTCGGAGCCAACGTCGTACTGCATCAATAACTTCTTCATCATCCGCGTAGTGCCTCCCACGGATTGCGTCCTTCATTGGGCCAAACATATGGAAATCCGACGGTGCGAGATCGGGGCTGTAGGGTGCATGAGGAAGAACAGTCCACTGAAGTTTTGTGAGCTCCTCTCGGGTGCGAAGACTTGTGTGAGGTCTTGCGTTGTCATGAAGAAGGAGAAGTTCGTTCAGATTTTTGTGCCTACGAACACGCTGAAGTCGTTTCTGCAATTTCTGAAGAGTAGCACAATACACTTCAGAGTTGATCGTTTGACCATGGGGAAGGACATCGAACAGAATAACCCCTTCAGCGTCCCAGAAGACTGTAACCATGACTTTACCGGCTGAGGGTATGGCTTTAAACTTTTTCTTGGTAGGGGAGTGGGTGTGGCGCCACTCCATTGATTGCCGTTTTGTTTCAGGTTCGAAGTGATGAACCCATGTTTCATCGCCTGTAACAATCTTTGACAAGAAATTGTCACCCTCAGCCACATGACGAGCAAGAAATTCCGCACAGATGGTTCTCCTTTGCTCTTTATAGTGTTCGGTTAGACAACGAGGGACCCAGCGGGAACAAACCTTTGAATATCCCAACTGGTGAACAATTGTGACAGCACTACCAACAGAGATGTCAAGTTGAGCACTGAGTTGTTTGATGGTGATCCGTCAATCATCTCGAACGAGTGTGTTCGCACGCTCCGCCATTGCAGGAGTCACAGCTGTGCACGGCCGGCCCGCACGCGGGAGATCAGACAGTCTTGCTTGACCTTGCGGCGATGATGACACACGCTTTGCCCAACGACTCACCGTGCTTTTGTCCACTGCCAGATCACCGTAGAGATTCTGCAAGCGCCTATGAATATCTGAGATGCCCTGGTTTTCCGCCAAAAGAAACTCGATCACTGCCCGTTGTTTGCAACGCACATCCGTTACAGACGCCATTTTAACAGCTCCGTACAGCGCTGCCACCTGTCGGAAGTCAATGAAACTATACGAGACGAAGCGGGAATGTTTGAAAATATTCCACAAGAAATTTCCGGTTTTTTCAACCAAAATTGGCCGAGAAAAAAAATGTGTTGCATTACTTATTGAACTGCCCTCGTATAAATATACTTTTAATTAACTGTTTTCGTAACAGAAAGCTGTCTATAATGTTCATTACGAATTTTCACAACTGCGCCCAGGACCACTGAAAACAGCACACCCAGAGCGAAGAAAGGTACAAAAGCGAAACTCTGTGGAAAAATACAATGAGATCCGATATGCAAATGATCAAAGTTTCGTGCGAATGCGCCTGCCTAAAAACCCTGCAGTAACGCTGCAGTCGCGCAGAAGGCTCTATTTAAACGGCACATAGTGGACGTGTCATTCGCGAGACGATTACATCCTAACTCGAGCAGGGCACTAATAGGCGCGGAAAGCCAGGTAGACGTGATAGAAGACATTTCTAGCAGTATGAAAGGGGCCGAATCATCGGCATGAAACTCGTAGGCTTGTCGACACGCTGTGTGGCTCTCCAAGTCGATCGCTCAGAGTGTTTCTGTGGTGTCACCGCCAGACACCACACTTGCTTGGTGGTAGCTTTAAATCGGCCGCGGTCCATTAGTACATGTTGGACCCGCGTGTCGCCACTTTCAGTAATTGCAGACCGAGTGCCACCACACGGCAGGTCTAGAGAGACGTACTAGGACTCGTCCCAGTTGTACGGACGACTTTGCTAGCGACTACACTGACGAAGCCTTTCTCTCATTAGCCGAGAGGTAGTTAGAATAGCCTTCAGCTAAGTCCATGGCTACGACCTAGCAAGGCGCCATTAACGATTTATAGAGAGAGTCTCACTTGTATCATCCAGAATGCTGTATACAAATGATGGATTAAAGTTAAGTATACCAGCAGCTACGTATTTTTCTTTATAGCATTCATTACGTATCCTGTTTCAGACCTAACGCCAGCCGGCGTGTGTAAACGCGTGCCTTTCGGTTACCCGTCACTGTGGACTGGCTGTCTTGTCAGTCCACTACAGTTTCGTCAGACGATGTTGGTAGCAGTGGACACGAGATAGCACCCACGTGCGACGTACGGGGTCTGGAGCCACCAGGAAGACGATGAAGCGAGAGGGCCGAAGGATCTTGCGGCAAGCGATCATGGGTCCTACAGTGATTAGCTTCACGATAGAAGCAGGTTTACAGGTTCCAGTAGCCCCACAAAACATTTCCAGACGCCTTGGAGTCCAGGCACTTGTACCGCAGTTATTACGAGACATCGGTGACTTGTAAAGTGGTGCCAAGACAGATCGACGTGGATTGCCACAGTTTGGCAAAACATGGTGATTCATGATGAAACCCGATTCGTTTTGGGGACGGATGATAACTGCACATGGGTTTGGAAGTAGCCTGGTGATCGGTTCAGCTCCATCCTCGCTGTCGCGCGCCGTGCCTCCCGCACAGCCAACGTAATGGTCGTTGGAATCACAGCCTACGATACACGTTCGCCTCTAATTATCGTATGTGGAAAGCTAAGGTACCAGTCCCATGTCGAACCATTCCTCCATGGTCTGCCAGGAGCACTTTTCCATCAAGTTAATGCTCGTCCGCGTACAGTTCGATCCGCTAAATATTTTCTGTGTCACGTTCCAAATCTTCCATGGCCGGCCTGTTCCCCGGACTTCTCCCCTATAGATCATGCTTGAGACCAACTGAAACACGGTTTCCCGAAACTCGTTCACCAAAGAAGACGAAGTAAATATTCCTGAATTACAAAACAAGGACAACTGCCAAGATGAAAAACATAGAAGTAGATATCCTCGGTGTAACAAAGCAGCATAAATCAATAAAGCCAAGGCCTCCGGTCCATATTGTATACTAGTCAGGTTCCTCTCAGAGTATGCTGATAAAATAGCTCCATATTTAGCAATTATATACAACCACTCGGTCACAGAAAGATCTGAACCTAAAGACTGGAAAATTGCTCAAGTCACACCAGTAGCCAAAAGGGAAGTAGGAGTAATCCGGCGAATTACAGGCCTATATCACTAACGTCGATTTGCAGTAGGGTTTTGGAACATATACTGTATTCGTGCATTATGAAGTACCTCGAAGAAAACGATTTATTGACACGTAGTCAGCACGCATTGAGAAAATATCGTTCTTGTGAAACACAACTAGCTCTTTATACTCATGAAGTAATAAGTGCTATCGACAAGGGATGTCAAATTGATTCCATTTTTTAGATTTCCAGAACGCTTTCGACACCGTTCCTCACAAGCGCCTTCTAACCAAACTGCGCGCATACGGAGTATCGCCTCAGTTGTGCGACTGGATTCGTGATTTCCTGTCAGAAAGGTCACAGTTCGTAGTAATAGATGGAAAGTCATCGAGTAAAACAGAAGTAATATCCGCCGTTCCCCAAGGAAGTGTTATAGGCCCTCTATTGTTCCTGATCTATATTAACGACATAGGAGACAATCTGAGTAGCCGTCTTAGATTGCTTGCAGATGGTGCTGTCATTTGCTGTCTTGTAAAGTCATTAGATGATCAAAACGACTTGCAAAATTATTTAGATAAGATATCGGCATGGTGCGAAAAGTGGCAATTGATCTTGAATAAGGAAAATGGTGAAGTTATTCACAAGAGTAGTAAAAGAAATCAGCTAAATTTCGATTACGCGGTAAGTCACACTAATATGAAGGCTGTAAATTCAGCTAAATATTTAGGGGTTGCAATTACAAATAACCTAAATTGGAACGATCACATTGATAATATTGTAGGCAGAGCAAACCAGAGACTGCGATTCATTGGAAGAACACTTAGGATGTGCAACAGGTCTATTAAAGAGACTGCTTACACCACGTTTGTCCGCCATATTCTGGAGTACTGCTGTGCGGTGTGGGATCTGCATCAGGTGGGAGTGACGGATTATATCGAAAAAGTACAAAGAAGGGCAGCTCGTTTTGTATTATCGCGAAATAGGGGAGATAGTGCCACAGACATGATACGTGAATTGGAGTGGCAATCATTAAAACAAAGGCGTTTTTCGTTGCGACGGTGTTTCAATCACCAGTTTTCTCCTCCGATTGCGAAAACATTCGGTTGCCACCCACCTACATAGGGAGAAATGATCATCACGATAAAATAAGTCATGGCTCGCACAGAAAAATTTAAGTGCTCGTTTTTCCCGCGTGCTGTTCGAGAGTGGAACGGTAGAGAGACAGCTTGAAGGTGGTTCATTGAACCCTCTGCCAGGCAGTTTATTGTGAATAGCAGAGTAATCACGTAGATGTAGATACCGCCGTGTCACTCTGTACATGATTTGGAGGTGGCTGTCCAAACTTTTTGGGCCAATCTGGCACAGTATGACATCAGATGTCTAATCAACTCATTGCCGGACCGTGTTGGGGAATGCGGTGCCGTAAAACATGGTCGACGTCGCTATTGATATTGCACTGTATTTCTCTACTTGAACTCACGGTGTTTGTTTACTTGTCTTGATTCTGGGGCCAAGTGAATCTCTCATCTCTATGACTATGCCTAATACATTTCATTTTGATCCAATATTCCAATTTTGGTGCGCTATTTTCAGTTTTCCTGAGTGTATGACAGGATATGAAAAGATACAATGAAAATGAAAGTATGACCAGGGAAACAATTAAAACAAATAAGTAAATAACAGGGAATCCAAACTTAACGTTATTTAGACATCACATTTGTTCAATTAAGACGGCAGATGGCACAGTAACTATACAGAGAAAATTCAACAAGGATAAGAAGATTCCTTTACGTTGTTTAACGAGAAACACAGATACTTGACTACGAAAACAGTGATAGTCCAGATGAGATGTGTAAAGTCTACACAAGACGTATTAAGTCTAGTGCTACTATGCCAGGCCTGGCCTTGCCGCACGTTTGAAAAAAAACTAGGCAGAGGACACAGTAATAAATATGACCTCCCCCAGCACTAGGCTGCAGATTTTCGTTGTTGTGTATCTTTGCCAATGCGATTTTAAAGTCTCTTCGAGATACAGTCTGTCTGTAAACTGTCTTCTGGAGGGGGAAGCGTCCTTTGCTGGTTGAACGAATATAACTGGCCTACGGGATGGCTAACAATCAGTTTCCCTTCAAGCACTGCAGTGTAGCGCAGATATCGAGGTACATTACGTGTAAACATTTATTTGTTATGGACAAAACCTGGACTTGTTTCCTATGTTTAAGTGGACGCTATCTAGATACGCTATCTGATAAAGTGACTCGCCGGAGTACTTGAAACTGCTAACTGTAACCAAATTATTTAGAAAACATAGAGCTGTAAACTAAAAAAAAAAATAAAAAACTGTCCTGTTAGATTTTATTCCGCAGTGCAGTGATGGTGGTAGAGTGCATGACGTCAGAATGGGTGACTTACTTTCGCAACACACAGGGTAAAGTGAAAATGCAACATAAAATTACCAATCAAATTTTAAAATAATGAATAAGCAAAATATGTTTTTAAAATGTTCTGTGGATTTACGTAAGCAAACTGAGCAAATAAAATTCGAACACCAAATGATGTACAGGCGAATGTTACACTCCACTTTAAAAATAAATCAGTCTGAGAAGGAAATGTAATCTAAACTGAATTTTACCTACTAAACTTGTTGGTAATTTGGAACTCCAACACCTGTGAACGATCTTATTATCTTGATTGTAATGTAACTGTCCCTAACAAATTTTCGTGGCTTGCTTGTAACGGAATGGCTCTGAGCACTATGGGACTTAACATCTATGGTCATCAGTCCCCTAGAACTTAGAACTAATTAAACCTAACTAACCTAAGGACATCACACACATCCATGCCCGAGGCAGGATTCGAACCTGCGACCGTAGCAGTCGCGCGGTTCCGGACTGAGCGCCTAGAACCGCTAGACCACCGCGGCCGGCGTGGTAGCGGAAACTCGATGATAACACTTATAACAGATCTCTCGCCCAGCGCAGAGCCCCAAGCGACTGGAAACAAGAGCAGCAGACTCCTATTTGTAAGAAGGGTAAAAGAACGGACCCGCAAAATTACAGACCAATATCCTTAACATCGGTTTGCTGCAGAATTCTGGAACATATTCTGAGTCCGAATATAATCAATTTCCTAGAGAGCGAAAAACTTACGTCCACGAATCAGCACGGTTTTAGAAAGCATCGCTTGTGTGAAACTCAGCTTGTTTTTCTTCACGTGATATACTGAGAACTACGGAGGAAGGGCAACAGGCAGATTTCATATTCCTAGATTTTCGAAAAGCAGTTGACACAGTACCTCACTGCAGACTGTTAACGAAGTAGCATACCGAATAGGTTCCCAGAAATATGAGTGGCTCCAAGTCCTCTGAAGAATGCAGTAAAACACATTGCGATGTCCTCGACTGCGAGTGTTTATCAGAGACAAGGGAATCATCAGGAGCGCCCTACGGAAGTGTGATAGGACCGCTATTTTTTTCTATGTACATAAATGATGTGACGGACAGGTTGAGCTGGAATCTGCGGTTTTTTACACATGATGCTATGGTGTACGGTAAGATGTTCTCGTTGAGTAACTCTGGGATGGTACAATATGACTTAGACAAAATTTCTAGATTCTATGGTAAATGGCAGGTGGCTCTAAATGTAGAAAAATGTAAGTTAATGCAGATGAGCAGGAAAACAAACCCGTATGTTCGAATACAGCATTAGCAGTGTCCTGCTTGGCACAGTCACGTCGTTTAAATATCTCGGCGGTATAAAATGGAAAGAGCATGAGAGATAGTGGTAGGGAAGGAGAAAGGTCGACAAGGGTTTATTAGGAGAGTTTTAGGAAAGTGTGGTTCATCTGTAAAGGAGATGGGTTGTAGGACGCTTGAGTACCGCTCGAGTGTTTGGGATCCCCACAAGGTCGGATTAAAGGAAGACATCGAAGCAGTTCACGGCGGGCTGCTAGACTTTTATCGGTAGGTTGGAACAACACGCACGTGTTATGAAGATGCTTCGGGAACTCAAATGGGAATCTCTGGAGGGAAAGCGATGTTCTTTTCTTGGAACACTGTGAGGAAATTTAGACAACCGCAATTTGAAGATGACTCCAGAACGATCCTACTGTCACCAACATACGTTTCGCTTAAGGACCACGAAGATAATATACGATAGATTAGGGCTCATTCGGAGGCATATAAATAGTCGTTTTCTCTTCCCTCTATCTGTGAGTGGAACGGGAAAGGAGACGACTAATAGTGGTACAGGGTACCCTCCGCCACACACCGTACGGTGGCTTGCGGAGTATGTTGTAGATGTAGACTGCCATCGCATTCGATGTGTCGTTTTCTTTTTTGTTAGAACGTATGTGTCGCGGAATGAACTCAGAGGTCCACCCGCTGACTATTCGCGACTGATCAGGCGAGGAGTAGGGGATAGATATACAAAGTGCCTCCGCAGCGCACCAACAGGAGACTCGCGGAGTGTAGTTGTAGATGTATTTTGACACCACTATGCTTTTTCCCTTCCATGTTCCATTCACGAATGGCACGTGGGAAGAATGACTGTCGGTAAAGTACTGTATGAGCAATTTCTCTTATTTTCTCGTCGTGCTCATTTTGGGAGAGGTACCTGAGAGGAACTAACATACTACTCGATTATTTTTGGAATGTGCGTTCACGAAATTTCAAAATAATGAAAACCACCCTGGTATGTACAATGCCACTACTTTAGTGTCTGGGAGTGGATTTCCTTAACCTTCTGTGTAATGCTCTCGAGCCGAGTAAATGATTCCGTGACGAGACAAGCCGTTCTTCGTTGGACTGTGATATCCTACTCGGTGAGGGTTCCAGACTGATAACCCATATTCAAGAAACAGTCGAACCAGTGTTTTGTAAGCCATTTATTTCGTATTTGAGTTGAATTTTTTATTTTCTTCCGTTCAGTTTCAGCCTGATACATGTTTTTCTACAATTTCTTTTATATGTTCATTCAACATTGGGTCGCTCCAGATGGTTACTGGTAAGTATTTTCAGTGATTAGTGTTTCCAGTTTCATTAGAATTACAGTCAAAATTGCGCCTTCTACTCTAGTGTATTCCCAAACCTATTTCTTTGTTTTCCTGACTCTTCTAGTTAATCGAAACGTGGTTTTCTCGATATCTCACCGAGCAACGATTAGATCTTTAGTTGTCTTGAGGCAGAACTGGCGATGCACAGTGATTCTCAAGCTACCTTTTCAGACGTAATGAAAGGTTCATTTTGGAAATTCTATCTAGTTCACGAAAAGCAGTGAAGGCCGTTCTGATACTTTATTATTGTGGTTCTTCTGTAATAGATTCCATAGTTCACTATAGAATACTTTCAATTTTGTGCAATTAAATATTTTCATCCGCTGTTGTAGTTTACCTGTAGTGGAGTCAAGCAGTACATCACACGCAGAACAGCTGCGCTTCTCATTCGTTCTATTAACAGAGAGGTATTCCCTCTTTGTTTCCCCAAGTTTGAAGAAATGAAAACCCTTTGCCCGCATCTCGTGGTCGTGCGGTAGCGTTCTCGCTTCCCACGCCCGGGTTCCCGGGTTCGATTCCCGGCGGGGTCAGGGATTTTCTCTTCCTCGTGATGGCTGGGTGTTGTGTGCTGTCCTTAGGTTAGTTAGGTTTAAGTAGTTCTAAGTTCTAGGGGACTGATGACCATAGATGTTAAGTCCCATAGTGCTCAGAGCCATTTGAACCATTTTTTTTGAAAACCCTTTCAGGGACAATTGAGAATAGTTCTGAAGAGAGAGAAGTCCTCTCCTGAATCCTCTTTTAAATTTGAGTTTCACACTATCGTAACTAAGTCGGATGGATGCTGTAAAATGACTTATACAGGGTGGTCCATTGATAGTGACCGGGCCACATATCTCGCGAAATAAGCCTCCACCAGTATTAGGCTGCAGATTTTCGTTGTTGTGTATCCTTGCCAATCAAACGAAAAAACTACAAAGAATGAAAATTGTCTAGCTTGAAGGGGGAAACCAGATGGCGCTATGGTTGGCCCGCTAGATGGCGCTGCCATAGGACAAACGCATATCAACTGCGGTTTTTTTTTTAAAGATAGGAACCCCAATTTTAATTACATATTCGTGTAGTACGTAAAGAAATATGAATGTTTTAGTTGGACCACTTTTTTCTCTTTGTGATAGATTGCGCTGTAGTAGTCACAAACATATAAGTACGTGGTATCACGTAACATTCCGCCAGTGCGGACGGTATTTGCTTCGTGATACATTACCCGTCTTAAAATGGACCGTTTACCAATTGCGGATAAGGATGTATGGCTATTGTGATCAAAACGCCCAACGGAAACAGGAAGTGTTCAGCCACATGTGAAACGTCAACCACGACCTGCAGCGAATGATGATGCCCAAGTAGGTGTTTTAGCTGCTGTCGCGGCTAATCCACACATCAGTAGCAGACAAATTGCGCGAGAATCGGGAATCTCAAAAACGTCGGTGTTGATAATGCTACATCAACATCGACTGCACCCGTACCATATTTCTATGCACCAGGAATTGCATGGCGACGACTTTGAACGTCGTGTACAGTTCTGCCACTGGGCACAAGAGAAATTACGGTACGATGACAGATTTTTTGCTCGGGTTCTATTTAGCGACGAAGCGCCATTCACCAGCTGCGGTAACGTAAACCGGCATAGTATGAACTACTGGACAACGGAAAATCCACGATGGCTGCGACAAGTGGAACATCAGCTACCTTGGCGGGTTAATGTATGGTGTGGCATTATGGAAGGAAGGATAATTGGCCCCCATTTTATCGATGGCAATCTAAATGGTGCAATGTATGCTGATTTCCTACGTAATGTTCTACCGATGTTACTACATGTTGTTTCACTGCATGACAGAATGGAGATGTACTTCCAACATGATGGATGTCCGGCACATACCTCGCGGGCGGTTGAAGCGGCATTGAGTAGCATATTTCATGACAGTTGGATTGGTCGTCGAAGCACCGGATCTGACGTCCCCTGATTTCTTTGTGTGGGGAAATTGAAGGATATTTGCTATCGTGATCCACCGACAACCCTGACAACATGCCTCAGCGCACTGTCAATGCATGTGCGAACATTACGGAAGGCGAACTACTCGCTGTTGAGTGGAATGTAGTTACACTATTGCCAAATGCATTGAGGTTGACTGACATCATTTTGAGCATTTATTGCATTCATGTGGTATTTACATGTAATCACGCTGTAACAGCATGCGATCTCAGAAATGATAAGTTCACAAAAGTACATGTATCACATTGGAACAACCGAAATAAAATGTTCAAACTTACCTACGTTCAGTATTTTAATTTAAAAAACCTAGGCGTTAGCAACTGTTCGTCTAAAATTGTGAACCATATGTTTGTGACTATTACAGCGCCATCTATCACAAAGCGAAAAAAGTGGTCCAACTAAAACATTCATATTTCTTTACGTACTACACGAATATGCAATAAAAATGGGGGTTCCTATAAAAAAAAAAGAAACGCAGTTGATATCCGTTTGACCTATGGCAGCGCCATCTAGCGGGCAAACCATTGCGCCATCTGGTTTCCCTCTTCAAGCTAGACAACTTTATTTCTTTGTAGTTTTTAGGTTTGACGCTTATTTCGTGAGATATTTGGCCCGGTCACGACCAATGGACCACCCTTTGTAAGTTACATATCACTAACACAGTGAAACATTTCTAAAATCCTGTGAGTTCAGATTAATTCTTACTTTGAATCTCACAAATATGGTGCGGACGAACACATCAAAATTCCGTCGGCCGACGCTGAGAGAAACTAGATCGTCAAATAGTAACTGACAACGTACGTTGGATATATCGCAATGTTACAGTAAGTGGTCGTTTGCAAGGGTGCATGAAACTATATGAACACCGGTTACCTGCAAATACTGCGTCCTTGAAGGCGAGCCACACATCCTCAAGCTGTCAAATTCACCAGACCTTACCTCCAGAGCACTTATCAGTACACTGTGTTCAAAGATGTGAATCCCACCCAATTAACTTTTCAGCACAACCCGATTTGTGAAATTTCAGATACCTACAAATAAACAGAAACTAATTCTGCTAAAAGTTATCTATATTGTGGAGGCCCACTGTATCTCAAATGGTTCAAATGGCCCTGAGCACTATGGGACTTAACATCTATGGTCATCAGTCCCGTAGAACTTAGAACTACTTAAACCTAACTAACCTAAGGGCGGCACACAACACCCAGTCATCACACTGTATCTCACAATAAATACTTCTACATTTGTACTTTCAAAACCGCTAAATCGCTTACTAGAGTTCAAGGAGATTGCTCAAATGTGAGTGTGCTGATACCAGTGACATAAAAGCCACAAAAAAATTTCACTCACATAAGCGTTTATCTTGTATAAAAGTCGCAACACAGCTAACCTATGTAGCGAAGGATCAGTTAATGCTGTTTGCCACACGGGCATCATCACACATCGTCAGGATAGTTTGGAAAAGCTGGAAATAATTAATTAGACACTCTCTAAGCCGACACCAACAAAGAAGCTACTTGACTGAGAAGTAGCCGGCCATTGTGGACGAGCGGTTCTAGCCGCTTCAGTCCGGAACCGCGCTGCTGCTACGGTCGCAGGTTCGAATCCTGCCTCGGGCAAGGATGTGTGTGATGTCATTAGTTTAGTTAGATTTAAGTAGTTCTAAGTTCTAGGGGACTGATGACGACAGTATCACAACACGTGAGTACTTAAGAGCTTCATACTACGACGCAGCCAGCCTACCTTCATACTCGGGGATGCTGTACCTCGCACGACATAAGCTTTGCTCATTAAATCCCTGCGTCTAGCTGTAAGCCTCAGCAGTTTGCTATCAGCCGAAATATACTATATAAACACATTCACAAAGTTCACTGCCTTTGCGACTACACTTCGATAATTCTTTTCGTACAGTATGAGCATTAGCAAAGCTTGTTGTTCAGTCAAGTCTCAGCAACAGATGGGATAGTGCTATTCAGCAAACAGCTGAAATTAAATCAGCAAGTGATTTTCTAAACAGAGATGGAGGTTTTCGCTTAAATTCTGCGTGGAATCCTATTCTCCCCCTTGTCAAAAAAAATAGGAAGAGAGTTAATGCTACCTCATCCGTTGTTTAGTTATTTTCACTGTCGTTAATTTCTGATGCCAGTCGCATCTGGTTATGTGGTGGCACTAGTGTTTACAGTGTCTGTGTGTGTGTGTGTGTGTGTGTGTGTGTGTGTGTGTGTGTGTGTTACCTTTCCGGAACTGCTCCGTAAACCGAGATTTTAAATTCACTTGCACAGTGTTTACTTGCTGCACTTTTGCCTTGAAAATAACAGGGTGTGCACCTGTCGACGATCGGCGGTTGTCGACGTCACCCGGCTGCGTTCCTGTAAGTTATTTGACGACAGAGCAAAGCGAGACGCGTTCAACCACTCTCTTAACAAAGGGTGTTGACCCACAATCCACGATTCTGGGTGGCATAGAGATCAGACACCACTACTTACCAAATATTAACTCTCCTTGTAATTACTCGTATATCATTCTTTACGACTGACTGACTTGGTTCAAAAATGGTTCAAATGGCTCTGAGCACTATGGGACTTAACATCTGAGGTCATCCGTCCCCTAGAACTTAGAACTACTTAAACATAACTAACCTAAGGACATCACACACATCCATATCCGAGGCAAGATCCGAACCTGCGACCGTAGCAGTCGGGTGGTTCCGGACTGGAGCGCCTAGAACCGCACGGCCACCGCGGCCGGCGACTGACTTGGAGGCAAACTCTGAACATTACTATGATAACAATAAACTTTAACCCTTAACTCTCGAGGTGTGGTCTCCCAGACCGTGCGAAAATTTTTGAACTCACTCCCTAAGTCCAGTTGTGGTGGAATGGTTCTATACTTTCCCTAATCTCCTCAAATTGCCAAGCCTACGGTGTTGCGTCGGTTGCGTTATCGCCTTCTGTGTTTATTGTTGACACGTGTTACTGATAGGTGTTGGAGTCTCGTAGACCGCGCCTCGTGAACTACGTAACTGTTTTCTTCCGCACGATTCCGCGTAGCTCAAAATGCGTTGGCACGAAAGTGTCATTTTTAACTTTCGCGAGTTTGATGAAATTGTTAGTGGTCTATGGAGGAATGTGTCAGTGATATAGATCAAGAAATAAACGAAAAGATGATTGTACATAAGCCTGTGATCACAGTACTTCTATCGAACAAGAGTATCATTCAGAGGAAGAAATTCAGGAAAGCTGTGATGGGGATCTGTCTATTTCTTCAATGAAATACTTAAAGTGCCTGTTAAAATCGAATGTGTTCTGAGCGGTGACAAAAATGTAGTTCCCAGCAATGAATGTCAATTTGACAGACTTTCTTTTTGTTCTTATCGGGTGGAATTTTTATGCGCAAATTTAAACCCTGGAATTTAGTTTTATTTGGAAATTTATTTGGTAGAGATTGTATAATTTTTCAGAATGTAAAATTCAGTACTCTAACAGTCTATTTATGTGTACTATTTAAAAGAACCACACAAACTTATGTGCTTTTTTGTGATAAATTGTAAAATGCTGCATGCTTTGAATAGGCAGTAAAATAAACTAGAAGCATTTAAACAACACTTAATTAGTTGTAAAAATAAATGTTATATAGCATAAATTAAAAATTTCAGATGATTTTTACCTTAAATCTAGGTGGTATACGTAAGAGAAAAGTCACCTCGCAAGTTAATGGTTAAAGTTGACTATTTTTCCCCTGGGCTGGGTTCGCTTCTAGATTCGTCCACGGGGTGCAGAGTGAAGGAGTGACTGCCTCTGGAAACTACGTCTGAACTTTTACTTCGGGTGCTTTTTCCGTATCCCTGCGCCTGTTTCTCCACTTTCCAGACTACGCTAGCTAATTAGTATTCTCACTTAACGTGATTTACTTATTTAATTCACTTAATTTTAGCTTGACTGTGTGCTGTGTTATGACTCCGGCTTGATTCCCGAGTACTACCCGCACACATTTATTTTAATTTAGACGAAAGTATTCTCAAAATCTTTGAACTCAAGACCGAGTGGTAATCTTTTGCCATAGTCCAGTTCTATAATATCGCTTACGGCTGCAGGCAACTGTAAAAAGGCGAAAGTGTGTTCTAAGCTGTGTGCTTGATAACAAACACCTGCTACCGACTAAACTATATTAAATGCATTCGCTGTTGCGAATAAGGACAACCATCAACTGCAAAGTGGAAAGAGGACACTGAAAATGTGTGCCGGACCGGGACTGGAACCCGGATTTCCCGCTTGTCACAAGCCGTAGCCTTTCCATTTATTTCTTTTTTCATTTTGTTCGTTATATTTGGTCTTCGCCGCCGTCACATGACATCCACTGAAGGTTGGTGATCGCTTCACTGAGTTCTTCTATCACAGAGGCCAGTTAACGGCTTACCATCTGGGGATTCGCCCGCAACTCACGGCTACACCCAAGCGTCCATATGTCGCCAACTATGCGTCTACAACCTGTACTCGTACATCCATTATGTACGTTCCCGTATAGGCCCGGATCGGCCGATAAATACGACTTGCAGTGCCTGTGTTATTCTGATTACGATGCAAAGCTCCTTAGCAATATCGAACCTACTAATAACTAAACCGTCTGATTCAAAAGAATTATTATGATTTTCTATTATTTGAACTGTAGATTTTGAAATATAAAATTTCTTTATATCTGTATATTGCAAATTGATCTACCTGAAAATGCAAGGTACTTTACTCTTTACTCCAAAATGTGAAATCTTAATTTGGATTATGTTCTCATTGCTTAAAGAAATAAATGTCTCATGAATGATTCTGATAATGTTTTAACCACTCGTTGAGAAGCTTGTATGTTAAGTTTATTTTATGAATCGGTGTGCTTGTGAAGTGGAAATCTTGTCCGGTGCTGAAAGTTGGTATCAAAGATCATGCAGCTCGGCGAAAATGTTCTTCTGCTGCCCGATCTCTCGCTGCTTAGTTCGTCGTATGCTATATGTCATATCTTAGAATGCTCGTGATACACTGTTCGGAATTTGTCCTTGTAGTGACAAGAATCGAGGCTGAATTCTGCTAAGCACTTTCCATCCTAGAAAAAATTAAAGAAGAGGCTTACACATTCGCGGTGAATGAATGCCTCCCAGGAAAGTTCGTGCGCAGGCTCTTGAATTGCTACCAAATGCCATCTGTCCGAAGGTCTGTTGCGACGAACATGTAGGGATTCAAATATGCAGTATCACTTGGAATGGAAACCAAATTCACAACTAAAGAATGTTGTAGTTTCAAATGTTCTTCTTTTAAAGTAACAAATCTTGCTTGTCTCTCACATAGCTTGTTAATAGTTCCTTAGTAAAATCCAGAAAGAACCGCTGCGCTGCACACAGCTCAGAACGTCTCTCTTGCAGTCAAAAAGCATCGAATGTCCCTTATGAAAAAAAAATAATTGGTTACAAGTCCATTTTTTTTTTTAAAAAAAAAAAAAAAAGGTTGAAATTATGGTGCATTTGCGTTACCGTGTTGTGGTGGTCCTTGGATAATTGCTCATTGTTTACAAACACTCTGCAGTCAGTAGACGCCATTCATAATTATAAACATTAATACACTCCTGGAAATTGAAATAAGAACACCTTGAATTCATTGTCCCAGGAAGGGGAAACTTTGTTGACACATTCCTGGGGTCAGATACATCACATGATCACACTGACAGAACCACAGGCACATAGACGCAGGCAACAGAGCATGCACAATGTCGGCACTAGTACAGTGTATATCCACTTTCCGCAGCAATGCAGGCTGCTATTCTCCCATGGAGACGATCGTAGAGAAGCTGGATGTAGTCCTGTGGAACGGCTTGCTATGCCATTTCCACCTGGCGCCTCAGTTGGACCAGCGTTCGTGCTGGACGTGCAGACCGCGTGAGACGACGCTTCATCCAGTCCCAAACATGCTCAATGGGGGACAGATCCGGAGATCTTGCTGGCCAGGGTAGTTGACTTTCACCTTCTAGAACACGTTGGGTGGCACGGGATACATGCGGACGTGCATTGTCCTGTTGGAACAGCAAGTTCCCTTGCCGGTCTAGGAATGGTAGAAAGATGGGTTCGATGACGGTTTGGATGTACCGTGCACTATTCAGTGTCCCCTCGACGATCACCAGTGGTGTACGGCCAGTGTAGGAAATCGCTCCCCACACCATGATGCCGGGTGTTGGCCCTGTGTGCCTCGGTCGTATGCAGTCCTGATTGTGGCGCTCACCTGCACGGCGCCAAACACGCATACGACCATCATTGGCACCAAGGCAGAAGCGACTCTCATCGCTGAAGACGACACGTCTCCATTCGTCCCTCCATTCACGCCTGTCGCGACACCACTGGAGGCGGGCTGCACGATGTTGGGGCGTGAGCGGAAGACGGCCTAACGGTGTGCGGGACCGTAGCCCAGCTTCATGGAGACGGTTGCGAATGGTCCTCGCCGATACCCCAGGAGCAACAGTGTCCCTAATTTGCTGGGAAGTGACGGTGCGGTCCCCTACGGCACTGCGTAGGATCATACGGTCTTGGCGTGCATCCGTGCGTCGCTGCGGTCCGGTCCCAGGTCGACGGGCACGTGCACCTTCCGCCGACCACTGGCGACAACATCGATGTACTGTGGAGACCTCACGCCCCACGTGTTGAGCAATTCGGCGGTACGTCCACCCGGCCCCCCGCATGCCCACTATACGCCCTCGCTCAAAGTCCGTCAACTGCACATACGGTTCACGTCCAAGCTGTCGCGGCATGCTACCAGTGTGAAAGACTGCGATGGAGCTCCGTATGCCACGGCAAACTGGCTGACACTGACGGCGGCGGTGCACAAATGCTGCGCAGCTAGCGCCATTCGACGGCCAACACCGCGGTTCCTGATGATGATGATGATGATGTTTGGTTTGTGGGGCGCTCTACTGCGTGGTTATCAGCGCCCGTACAATTTCCCAACCTGTGCTCAGTCCAATTTCGCCACTTTCTTGGATGATGATGAAATGATGAGGACAACACAAACACCCAGTCATCACGAGGCAGGTGAAAATCCCTGACCCCGCCGGGGAATCGAACCCGCGGTTCCTGGTGTGTCCGCTGTGCCGTGCGTGTGATCATTGCTTGTACAGCCCTCTCGCAGTGTCCGGAGCAAGTATGGTGGGTCTGACACACCGGTGTCAATGTGTTCTTTTTTCCATTTCCAGGAGTGTAATTTAAAGTTATTAAATATCAGAAATTAAGTATAATTCCTTTATGTGCACTATCGCACATTGTTGGCAATGGAACTTCATTCACGAATATAAACATTCAGAATTTAAACTTAGCAGATATCAGAATTGCGATGATATTAACAACGGAAGGGGACAGTACAACTCTACATCAATAAGAGTCGACTGCATGCTGAAATATGTACAGTTTCATAAACATCCATAAAATAATTAATAATGACGCTCACACGATTGAATAAGACAAACAGGCACTGAAGCAGTTGACAAAAATGCCTGAATACATGTTATTTACTGGACTTGGAGACAACGTTCGGTGAAACAAGGAAAACCACACACCTAAGTAATCAGGCGACACCAAATAAAAAATGACAGACGTAAGGCGAGCGATAAAGATAGTCTAATGACGGCAGATGATAGTAGAGCGTGGCATTGTTATTAGAGGCCCCACGCATGCGTCGGTGGTTCGCCATTTAATTCAGAATGGTCTGAAAGTCGCAGCTAGCTACGAACCGGCAATATTTTATCAACCTTCTGGTGCCTGTAGAACTGAAACTGTTTCAACAAGACAAACGGGAGGTCCCCACGGACTGGAGGCTGGCTGTACCAGACTCCGAAAGTATGCCTCGACGGCAGGAGAACGATCCCAGCGTGGCCGAGCTTTTGCTGCAAGGGTTATTTAAAATCTCGGTCGGTTTCGAAGAAAATGGTCGAGTGCGTAGAGGGCTCTAATTCTCAAAGGCGACCTAAGTTCGCTCAATTCCACACTTTTTGGGTAGACTGGTTTGTTACGTTAGGTTACCTGACACTGACTTCATCTATCGACCAGAACCGCTTCTCTTGCGTACCTATGTGTGAAGAATTGTTCAAACTTACCATAAAGGGCTTCCTTAGTAGAAAAAATCACCTTGTCCAAAATTACCAACTTCTAAATTAATTGTAATTACAACCAGCAAAAATTATGGACAATACCTGTGTACCAAGGTATCATTACTGCCAATTTGTTACCTCTCGTCCGCCCTTGCAACATATATCGTTGTCTTTTTCCTGTCCTTATCCGTATTGTCACGGAGTCGGCATGTTAATCTAGATTTGGCGAAGTTAGTGGTACGCCGCATTTACACTGAGCTTAAAAGATATTTCAGTTCGCAACATTGTTTGCAATATGCTGGCGACATTTTTCGTTGTTTGGATGATCGAAGACGTTGTACATCGTTGTCCTGAGCACTTTATCTTTGTGCCTATGTTTATATAATATCACTGACTCCCTTGTTGCTATAGTTACTTAAATAAACACCCCATTAAATGATCGGTGTGTACTTCGTTACTTTCCGAAATCGTCGGCGACATTTTCTGGTGCCGAAACTCGGGAACTGGAAGCTCGTGGACTTGAACGATACACTGCCGCCTACTTCTCCCTGACGAAGGACGAAGCTGCCACAATACGAGGTGCATTCAAGTTCTAAGGCCTCCGATTTTTTTTTCTCTGGACTGGAAAGAGATAGAAACGTGCGCATTGTTTTAAAATGAGGCCGTGTTCATTGTCAATACGTCCCAGAGATGGCAGCACCGTACGGCAGATGGAATTTTACCTCCAGCGGCGAGAATGAGAACTGTTTTAAATACTTAAAATGGCGACGTTTTCTTTACTTGAACAGCGTGCAATCATTCGTTTTCTGAATTTGCGTGGTGTGAAACCAATTGAACTTCATCGACAGTTGGAGGAGACATGTGGTGATGGAGTTATGGATGTGTGAAAAGTGCGTTCGTGGGTGCGACAGTTTAAGGAAGGCAGAACATCGTGTGATAACAAACCGAAACAACATCGGGCTCGCACAAGCCGGTCTGACGACATGATCGAGAAAGTGGAGAGAATTGTTTTGGGGGATCGCTGAGAGACTGTTGAACAGATCGCCTCCAGAGTTGGCATTTCTGTGGGTTCTGTGCACACAATCCTGCATGACGACCTGAAAATGCGAAAAGTGTCATCCAGGTGGGTGCCACGAATGCTGGCGGACGACCACATGGCTGCCTGTGTGGCATGTTGCCAAGCAATGTTGACGCGCAACGACAGCATGAATGGGACTTTCTTTTCGTCGGTTGTGACAATGGATGAGACGTGGATGTCATTTTTCAATCCAGAAACAAAGCGCCAGTCAGCTCAATGGAAGCACACAGACTCAGCGCCACCAAAAAAATGTCGGGTAACCGCCAGTGCTGAAAAAATGATGGTGTCCATGTTCTGGGACAGCGAGGGCTAATCCTTACCCATTGCGTTCCAAAAGGCACTACGGTAACAGGTGCATACTACGAAAATGTTTTGAAGAACAAATTCCTTCCTGCACTGCAACAAAAACGTATGGTAAGGGCTGCGCATGTGCTGTTTCACCAAGACAACGCACCCGCACATCGAGCTAACGTTACGCAACAGTTTCTTCGTGATAACAACTTTGAAGTGATTCCTCATGCTCCCTACTCACCTGACCTGGCTCCTAGTGACTTTTGGCTTTTTCCAACAATGAAAGACACTCTCCGTGGCCGCACATTCACCAGCCGTGCTGCTATTGCCTCAGCGATTTTCCAGTGGTCAAAACAGACTCCTAAAGAAGCCTTCGCCGCTGCCATGGAATCATGGCGTCAGCGTTGTGAAAAGTGTGTACGTCTGCAGGGCGAATACTTCGAGAAGTAACGCCAGTTTCATCGATTTCGGGTGAGTAGTTAATTAAAAAAAAATCGGAGGCCTTAGAACTTGAATGCACCTCGTACTAAAAGGTATGGTGCAATTGCGCGCTGTCGAGTAGGCACACTACACGGATGACTGACACTGCCCACTGCTTTTGCGGTTGATAAGAATATAATTACGGTCCGTGGAGCCAATTGTTGCCGTTATAAAAACACTAGGAAGTGTCTTGTCTAGCCCAAAGAATTAAAAAGGATCATATGGTTGTGGGTATTTAATTTAAAACTGCTCATCAATTGTCGCAACGGTAACGAGCTGCTGCAAGTAGTCACTCTTTACTTACTTGGAACAGTGGAACACTTCGACACCGAGCGAGGTGGATCAGTGGCTAGCACACTGGACTCGCATTCCGGAGGACGATGGTTCGAATCCGCATCCGGCCATCCTGAATTATGTTTCCCGTGATTTCCCTAAATCGCTTCAGGCAAATGCCGGGATGTTTCCTTTAACAGGGCACGGCCGATTTCCTTCCTCATCTTTCCCTAATCCGGTGGGACCCATGACCTCGCTGTTTGGTAACCTCCCCCAAATCGAGCAACCAATACTTTGAAAGCGTGCGTAGCATATTATTTGGAAGCTAAGAACAACAGCGTCTCGTGAAGAGTTATAAGGTTTGATGAGAAAACGATTTCTTCAGAGAAGTCTTATCATGTGTCTAGTATCGTGACAGAGTTGTCAGATGACAACAGAGGATGACATAGAGGATAGTAAATACAGAAAGGAGCGCACGGAAGAAGAGTTGTCACTTCTCTCACAATTTGATGATGCTTTAAACAATCATCTTTCGGACGACGAGCATAAGACGACTTAGGTTTTTGCGAACAGTATCTTGACAAGGTGGAACACGCTATTTTCAAGACCCAAGAGGGTCTCGAGAAAAACCTGTCTACTTCTACCGTAGCATCGTGTGTGATCATACAGACTTGTCTGTGGTTCAGTTCCCTATGTCAGTTAAGCTCACGTCTCTAAATCTTGAGCCATTGTCAGGGCACAAAGAGACCTGACCCACACCAGATTTTGGGAAAAGTATGAAAGCTGCCTCGATAAGAATGTTTGCGTGTCCACAATTAACAAATGCGTGTTCTGAGGGCGGGGGGGGGGGGGGGGGGGACTTGGAGCCGGAGAGGCACCACAGGACATTTTAATATTGACTGTCTATACTTTTACGAATAATTATATCGACTGTCTATACTTTTACAAATAATTTCATAAAACTTTCTCAGAATGAGCAAGAAGGATTCAGGATTCACACTAATAGCAGTGAAAGGTCTAAAACATAACAAAATAAATTGTTGTTACATGTGAAATTTCATCATTTTTTTTCATTTACTATTGTCTGTATTTGTTGCTATAGGTACACTTTTCTTCATAAGAAAGAGAGATTGTTCGGTGAATTTTGCACAGCATACAAATCATACTTACAGGTGTATGAAACTCTAGAATTTATTTAATTTATGATAAAATGATTGAGCTATCACATTTTAAACTTCATGTTTAGAAAGAACTCAAATTTTATAGTTCATTATCTCAATTTTACCACAGTTTTTAATAGATTTGGTATTTTGAATTAAGGGGTTTGTATTTGATAAGCATACAAAGTTTGATAGTAATAGGATGTTTATTTTGGACGTTACATGTACTTAAGTCCAGAAATTTGTGTTTTGCGGAAAATGACTGCTTAAGGTTCTGCTTGTATTTGACATTGTTTTATAACTGTCCAGCACCATAAACAGGTTCTTTTTCATTTTCCAAATAAGTTTTCTTCCTTTTCAAATTCCTAAGGTGCACTCTTCTTGATTTTATCACCTCCAAAAATGATTTATCTGCTTTCACTACACGTTCTCTGTCTATCACAGACAAAGCTTTGATGCATTTCTCTCCGGGCTTAATTCCCATTTTATATTAAATTTCAGCCTCCAGTTGCGTAATCAAAGAGACTTTACCTAGGTTTCGGGTATAATAGTGTAGCCTTCTTCAGGAATGTCAGAATATAAAATTAAAACATGCTACATATTGGCCTTGTCAAACTTAAAATGTTAGTACCACAGTACATAGTCATAAGACTTCGTCACTTCTACTAATGTTTTGCCGATAGGCCACACCTACGGGCCACACAGGCGGGCCGCGGGCGCTGAATCGTAACTGGGTGACGCGGGCAGCGACGCAGTGCGCTCAGCTGGTGGACGCGCGCATGTGCGTCAGGAGAAATACTGACTTAAAACCAGTAAATGTTAGCTAGGATTATGATGGAAAACAGTTTATTACATTAGTTCGGACTATTAATGGCATTAAAACCATAAGTCACTGAAATTACTATTCTATAAAAGATAGAAGACATATAGCAAGTGTACTGTACATAAGTAAGAATAAACATTAATTGATAAAATTATTTGTTACAACAGCTAAAATTTTTACTGGGAATTAAACCATAATAACTGAAGGTGCAGTTCTATGAGAGGCAAATGACATTACGTAGCGTAAAGGAACCTTTCAATAAGAAAAGGCCATAAGGTTAACAGTGCCTGAAATACAGGGCTATTACAAATGATTGAAGCGATTTCATAAATTCACTGTAGCTCCATTCATTGACATATGGTCACGACACACTACAGATACGTAGAAAAACTCATAAAGTTTTGTTCGGCTGAAGCCGCACTTCAGGTTTCTGCCGCCAGAACGCTCGAGAGCGCAGTGAGACAAAATGGCGACAGGAGCAGAGAAAGCGTATGTCGTGCTTGAAATGCACTCACATCAGTCAGTCATAACAGTGCAACGACACTTCAGGACGAAGTTCAACAAAGATCCACCAACTGCTAACTCCATTCGGCGATTGTATGCGCAGTTTAAAGCTTCTGGATGCCTCTGTAAGGGGAAATCAACGGGTCGGCCTGCAGTGAGCGAAGAAACGGTTGAACACGTGTATCTGGACATGCTGGAAAATTGGCTCATGCCACAACTGGAGACCGACAGCGCCGACTTCATCTTTCAACAGGATGGTGCTCCACCGCACTTCCATCATGATGTTCGGCATTTCTTAAACAGGAGATTGGAAAACCGATGGATCGGTCGTGGTGGAGATCATGATCAGCAATTCATGTCATGGCCTCCACGCTCTCCCGACTTAACCCCATGCGATTTGTATCTGTGGGGTTATGTGAAAGATTCAGTGTTTAAACCTCCTCTACCAAGAAACGTGCCAGAACTGCAAGCTCGCATCAACGATGCTTTCGAACTCATTGATGGGGACATGCTGCGCCGAGTATGGGAGGAACTTGATTATCGGCTTGATGTCTGCCGAATCACTAAAGGGGCACATATCGAACATATGTGAATGCGTAAAAAAACTTTTTGAGTTTTTGTATGTGTGTGCAAAGCATTGTGAAAATATCTCAAATACACTCCTGGAAATTGAAATAAGAACACCGTGAATTCATTGTCCCAGGAAGGGGTCAGATACATCACATGATCACACTGACAGAACCACAGGCACATAGACACAGGCAACAGAGCATGCACAATGTCGGCACTAGTACAGTGTATATCCACCTTTCGCAGCAATGCAGGCTGCTATTCTCCCATGGAGACGATCGTAGAGATGCTGGATGTAGTCCTGTGGAACGGCTTGCCATGCCATTTCCACCTGGCGCCTCAGTTGGACCAGCGTTCGTGCTGGACGTGCAGACCGCGTGAGACGACGCTTCATCCAGTCCCAAACATGCTCAATGGGGGACAGATCCGGAGATCTTGCTGGCCAGGGTAGTTGACTTACACCTTCTAGAGCACGTTGGGTGGCACTGGATACATGCGGACGTGCATTGTCCTGTTGGAACAGCAAGTTCCCTTGCCGGTCTAGGAATGGTAGAACGATGGGTTTGATGACGGTTTGGATGTACCGTGCACTATTCAGTTTCCCCTCGACGATCACCAGTGGTGTACGGCCAGTGTAGGAAATCGCTCCCCACACCATGATGCCGGGTGTTGGCCCTGTGTGCCTCGGTCGTATGCAGTCCTGATTGTGGCGCTCACCTGCACGGCGCCAAACACGCATACGACTATCATTGGCACCAAGGCAGAAGCGACTCTCATCGCTGACGACGACACGTCTCCATTCGTCCCTCCATTCACGCCTGTCGCGACACCACTGGAGGCGGGCTGCACGATGTTGGGGCGTGAGCGGAAGACGGCCTAACGGTGTGCGGGACCGTAGCCCAGCTTCATGGAGACGGTTGCGAATGGTCCTCGCCGATACCCCAGGAGCAACAGTGTCCCTAATTTGCTGGGAAGTGGCGGTGCGGTCCCCTACGGCACTGCGTAGGATCCTACGGTCTTGGCGTGCATCCGTGCGTCGCTGCGGTCCGGTCCCAGGTCGACGGGCACGTGCACCTTCCGCCGACCACTGGCGACAACATCGATGTACTGTGGAGACCTCACGCCCCACGTGTTGAGCAATTCGGCGGTACGTCCACCCGGCCTCCCGCATGCCCACTATACGCCCTCGCTCAAAGTCCGTCAACTGCACATACGGTTCACGTCCACGCTGTCGCGGCATGCTACCAGTGTGAAAGACTGCGATGGAGCTCCGTATGCCACGGCAAACTGGCTGACACTGACGGCGGCGGTGCACAAATGCTGCGCAGCTAGCGCCATTCGACGGCCAACACCGCGGTTCCTGGTGTGTCCGCTGTGCCGTGCGTGTGATCATTGCTTGTACAGCCCTCTCACAGTGTCCGGAGCAAGTATGGTGGGTTTGACACACCGGTGTCAATGTGTTCTTTTTTCCATTTCCAGGAGTGTAATAAAGTTATTGTAGAGCTGTGAAATCGCTTCAATCATTTGTAATAATCCTGTATATGGAACTTAGCTAATAATTAACGCCTGTAAATGAAAATAAGGACAATTGTCTCATACAGCTAAGCAGTTAGATATACAATATGTAATCAGCCATTAATACATAAGTAGGCTGTATGTCATAGCCAGCTGCTGATGTAGGTAGAAGATCATATGAAGTGATGGATTTATCGGATAATAGGTGCATGCAACGCCACAAAACATTATGAAGACAGTATAGCCAGTGGAGTTATATGCAAACTTTATGAAGCTCTTAAATATAAATACACCATTTGATGTGTAACAAATTGTGAAACAGCATTGAACATAGGTTAGTGTATTAAATATGCAGTGTATAATCGGGGAATACTCGAAGCTCGGCCAGACCCTATGTTCCATATATCGTCAACCATGTGTCTACAACCTGTACTTGCACATCCATTATGTGTGTCCCGTACAGGAGAAACATTTTAGTTGAAAGTCGCTTGCACGTTTTATTCCGAATTACGATGTAATGTTCCTCTGGACGTGTATGCACATGCAAAGGAGCGTTATATCGTAATTCGGAATAACAAGGGCTCTGTAATATTGTATATATCTCAAATAGTTCCTGCAATTTAAGCTTCAGTTGCAGAATTATGTAAAGGTAGTTCATTTATGTTAATAGCGTTGAAACATATTTAATTACTCATATATTTATTTTTATTCGCATATTAAAATTAATCCGAATTATGATTTTAAATAAACAGCTTCTTCAGCTTCAGGGTCATTCACACTTCACATGAGTGTGACACAGAAGCTTCGGTTCCTTTTGCTTAGATACAGGTTATGTGATGTCAGTGGCATGGAGACGAGACGCTGCAGCGTTATCTATTACTCCAAATGCACCACGGAGAACTTCAAATACATACAGACGAATTCGTGACTAATTTGCAAATTAATTTGTAAGCGGACAAGAAACAGTACCTTGGAAAAATAATTACAGATGGATATTGTTGTATAGTACTGAATACGAATGAAGTAGGAATAACTTCGTTTACCTCTTTGCCTACTGTATCAATCGTTTCTTTTAGCTCTTGCATAGACAGCTGAAACCAAACCACAAGGCTCGATTTACAAAATCCGAACCACTTCTAGATCTATAGCTGTCTTCAACTTTACGTTTCTCACGTTGGTATTGAGAAATGAGTGACTTAATTTTTTTTTGTCTGCATCACTGTTGCTGGTACCACCCAACGCAGTAATTTATTGTGGTGAATCATGGTTCTGTCTAATATTTTTGTAACTAGGATTTCGAAAATTCCAGATGCACTTCTCTACCTCATAGAATATGAGAAGTTCGAAAATTTTTCTACTTATACACCCCATTTCGTAAAGGATCACACAACGCAACGGAAGGGAACACAAAACTCTACAGACAGAGTATAAGCATACAATCTCTCTGCGTAGATAGGTCACCGACAATGTCCCTTTGATCTGCCCGACACACCCGAGGAGCATTAGTTCCGTATTGCCAACATGTTGCGTACATCATTAGTCCAGTGCCAGCTGCGAACAATGTTACAACCGATGTTGCAGAACATGTTTCTCATTATAAACGCGCCTAGGGTGTCCAGATGACGCCCCCTTGCGCCAACAGAGGTGGAAGTCGTGTGCCCAATTTATTTGCGTTATCCACGCGGAAATGTCACAACGTTTTCGAAGTGTTTGCGAGTCGTGTAACTGAGGCGAAATGTGCTGTAGGTACCAGTTCGGTACTTACCGTTAAAGCGGGTTCTCGAAACTTTGTTAGTAGGCCCCCTCGGAATAGTTTAGGTCTATATTCAAGCGTCTGCTAGCTCAATTTCTTCAGCAGCTCTGAGACTCTCCCGCGTCACACACACTTCAGCAGTATTCTAGGGCGAGTCACACGAGTGTTTTGCAAGCAATTCCATTTATAGGCTAATTGCATATCTTGGTATTCTACCAATAAACACAAAATGTGAGTCGTTGATACTGTACTCATTTGATTCCAGGTTCTTTTTCATTTTACTAAGTGGACAATTTTACATCTGCTAACATTTAAAGCAAGTCGCCAATCGTTGCACCACTTTGAAATGTTGTCAAGATCTGACTAAATGTTGGTGCAGCTTTTTTCAGACAGTACTTCACTGCGAGTAACTGCATGATCTGCAGAATGTCTGAGGTTACTATCAATATTGTCTCCAAGGTAATTAACATACAATATGAACAGCAAGGGTACCGACACGCTTCTCTAGGGCATACCCGAAGTCATCTGTCGATGACTCTCTATCCATGGTAACATGCTGTACTGTCCCTACCAAAATATCTTCAATCCAGTCATGAATGTCGCCGACACCCCATAAGTCGTACTTTTAATAATAAGCTTAGTGTGGTGGTAATACTTTGCCACCAATGGAGAATGTGGCATCACCCAATGAAACAAATCATCTGATGAGGTAGCTGTACACAAGACCTATTACGTTACAGTCAAAGAAAATCGAGAAAAATGAATGTCGTCTGTTCAAGTATTAGATTTTTAAAGAAACGCTTAGATCGTTAAATAAAATGAAACTATATGTTTCTGGAGACTTTTTCAAGTCTCAAACATCAGTGGTGTATATATACAGACTGAAGTGACAAATGGAAATTTGTGCCAAGCCCAGGATTCGAACCAAAGCCTCCTGCTCACTAGATGCGCTGACAGCTACGCCACCATGGTACACAGTGGCTTTGCACAACTGCACAGACTACCCCAACACGTCTCCCTCCTTCTCTCGTTCGACGCTGACATGATGTTCCAGTACAGTTGGAGAGCCTCTGCAATGCAATTGGAGTTTAGCGGGAATACCAAGTGCCTTAAGTTGTGAATGGGAATTTGGACTGAGGATGGAGGAATGGTAGTATAGCCAGGGTAACTGTGCAAAGACATTGTGCCAAATAAGGTGGGTCAGTGATTACAGCATCTGCCTAGTTTGTAGCAGACCCGTGTTCGAATCCTGGCCTTGATACAAATTTTCATTTGGCACTTGAGTCTGCATATACACACCGTAGATTCTTGGTTCAGATCTCTAACCATCGCTCCACGTTTAAGATTAAGACAAGCTTTATCTCAGACTACCTTTTGTGGGTGTCGATGTAAATGGAAAATTTTTGTGTACATATAGTTCGGTATCCCGTGGTAGACAGTGCTAGGCCGACAGCTCATCACCCTCTGCCTAGCCGCACTACCTTGGTAACAGATCTCCCTAAAACAAACTCACTTCATTTCCATTATTATCTCACAGGGTGACTGGCAATCTACTGACGATTTTTCATGCTGATACTTAGAACAACCGCCGCGCCGAGTGGCCGCTCGGTTTAAGGCGTCATGTCACGGATTGCGCGGCTCCTCCCGCCGGAGTTTCGAGTTCTCCCTCGGCCACGGGTGTGTGTTTTGTTCTTAGCATAAGTTAGTTTAAGTAGTGTGTAAGTCTAGGGACTGATGACCACAGCGATTTGTTTCCTTAGGAATTCACACACATTTGAACATTTAGAACAACCAAAGCATATTACACAAATATAAGGCAAATTGAATCGATGTTATTTTTATGTTCTTGGGTGGTGTTGAAATCTCTGCGTTAAGATTATGTGCTCACCGATGGCAAAGAACTGATCAGTAGCCTCGAAACCATCCTCTTACCTGGGTGATCGGCGGGTTTGACTGCCATGCAATGGTCCCGGGTATACGATTAACGGCCGCTCTGGGTAGCAGTGCGGTCTTGGGCGCCTTGTCACGGTTCGCGCGGCTCCCCCCCCCCCCCCCCCCCCCCGTCGAAGATTCGAGTCCTGCCTCGGACATGGGTGTGCGTGTCCCCTTAGCGTAAGTTAGTTTAATTAGGGCCCGATGACCTCAGCAGTTTGGTGTCATAGTCCTTATCCCCCAGTTTACAATTACCGGCCGCGTCTGAAATTTACTCCACTCGTAGACTGGGTGTTGTGCTGTCCTGGTCATCATTACACCATCATCGACAAGCAAGTTGCCCAATGTGTCTTCAACTGAAAAGACTTGCAACTCGGCAGCCGTACTTCCCCATCTCGGGGCTCCGGCCTACAGTGCCATACGATCATTCATTTCATGTCAGTCCCCGGTAGCTGAGTGGTCAGCGCGACAAAATGTCACTCCTAAGGGATTGCCGTCACGGTAACTCAGCGTGCTCGTTCAGAGGGTTAGCTACGCTCTGTAATAAAAAAAAAAGTTGAGTTAATGGATCAACGACGAAGTGAAACGCATGTCTTGCGACGTCCGCCACGAGCAGATACAACGAACGAAAACAAACAAAATGAGATTAAAAAAAAAAGGAAGGGGGGGGGGGCGGCGGGTTCGATTCCCTGCTGGGTCGGAGATTTTCTCTGCTCAGGGACTGGGTGTTGTGTTGTCCTAATCATCATCATTTCATCCCCATCGACGCTCAAGTCGCCGAAGTGGCGTCAACTCGAAAGACTTGCACCCGGCGAACGGTCTACCCGTGGGAGGCCCTAGTTACACGACATTTACATTTCATTTCATTACGCCTCGACCTCATTTTATAATCGAAAGATGTTGGAGAGGAGCGTCACTCCTATTCAGCTGAAGCATCCTATAATCCTTTTAGCCTTCTATTTTAATGTCACGCACGAAAATCCTGACTTGTGGTTGTTACTTGGCCAACGGAACCGAGCTCTATTATGTCTAATGTTAGGCAGTTGCGCGACAAGGAGCAATAGTTAAAAAAATAACTTCCATTCCTTTACCTTAAAGAGCAGAATGAACGTGCCAGGACATATTCGTAGCTGAGAATTTTCAGGTTTTGGAGGAATATTGTTAAAAACGCACTACATTTGTAAATTCTCTCTCTGTTATGTATTTAATTTTCGACTGCCGTGGTTTCTGAATAGAACTGTGGATTCTGCATAGAATACATCTACAGTGAGGTCAGATTTGGTACTAACAGCTTATAAAACCAAGTGTGCTAACGGGCGCAGGGGAGTTTTTAGTGCAGAAATCCCATGGCACATTTACTTCCACAACAAGACCGCGATATCTTTAGTTTCACTAGCCGCTACTGTAGCAGAGCAGCATGTCCGATTATGTTTTCCTCTACATTATGGAGCATGTGTCATATGGAAAAAATGCATTGGAAATGAATTTCTGAATTCGCAATTCTGATACTATCTGAACAAAATCACATGTTATGACGAAATAATACAAGATAGTGTTGAAATAGTTTTCAGTAGTTTTCAAACAAGATACTGGTATTGTGACAACATGGTGTTCGATGGCCTTGTACACTGCTTCAGTTGCTCAATGCCACTTTGAGGCCTAACATTAAACTACCGGGTGTTTATAAAGTCTCTTACCATTTCTGTCTCAAAGTCAAAGTTTTTTCTAATTTTTGAAGGTAATATAAAAGAATGTGCACATTAGAAAAAAACAGCTGTTACTAACAGATTGCGTCCAGGACTACATTTGCTGGGAGATAGATTGGCCGTGCATATCCAACTTTGGGCTTTTCTCTCTCCCCATTTGACCCCAAGGAACTTTTTCATCTCGGAATTTATCGAGTCCGAGGTATATCGGGTGAAAATAGATAAATTTTCAACAACTGAAAAAGCGCAGTTTTCCATATGTGGAACAAATAACACTACTTACGTTAGCGAGAGTGTTTCGGGCTACACTGCAATGATGGGACTTGGTGCTTAGGCCCTTCATCTGCAGGGACATAACACTGAAATTTAGTAAATTTGCATCAAGACGTGTCTCAAAGTATGCTCATGTTTTTAATCATCCATAACAAGTTCAAGTGGAACATTTAAGTGACTTTGGAAATACCTTGTATTTCCGTGACTAACATACACCCTTGTCTGTCCTATATCTCACCAATTCGTTAATTAAGACATACGTTACTTGGATGGTTCATCTAGATGATTTTTGTTGATTTAGAGTGGCCAGTACAATACTATTTTCACTTCGACATTCTAGTCCCTCAAAGTTAATAAAAATAGTTCACGATATCGTTCCATATTAATCTCCCTTCGTATTTGTCCCGTAATTACTATCAGACTTAATTTCTCATGATTCTGGTTCAGATTTCGCGTTGAATTTGAGCTCCACCTGTAACTGGCAGGCTGGACAAGTTCTCAGGTGAGAGGTAGATAAGGGTATTCCTTACTTGCAAAACGAGCATGTTTAATAAGGATCTGTGTTGTCGGTGACAGCTTACCTAATTACTAATTTATTCAGTACATTGTATGCATAGTTCATTCCAGACATTCATATGACATTACTCACAGAGCAAAACAAATGAATCCTAAGAAAAATGATAAAAATCAGCATCAATTCTGGACATACTGATGTATTACTCGCGATAATATCAATGAAACAATCCGAGGCAAAGCAGGTTATAAATGGAATTATTGATTCATTTAGTTTCAGGGCTGTAAAATGCTGTCAGTTTTACCTCTTGACATCTCTCATAAATTACGCTATCACTTACTAGTACATTTAGTCATGATGTGATCCTTGAACGCAGGAGATTACCTTTCCTTCTGTGTTTAAAGAACATCAGTTGGTATTGCCTACAGTATGACTGTTCTGTTTAGGCTACTTGATTTTTCAAATTTTATAAAGGCAAGTCCCTTCTTAAAGTACTCAAGAATTTGCTACCTCACCAAAACTACTTTAGGTTTATTTGGGGAAAGAAAGATGTTTACACAGATTAACGTAGAAAAAAGTATCAATACTTTATTTAAAAATTTACGTAATATTATTTACAAAATAGAGATCCATATAAAATATATATTTATGTGTGTATATGTGCCAAATATAGTATTTTCTTACATCAGTGATACTAAACATTAAAATCTGTAGATAGTGCATATTGTATATAAGAAGGCACATTGCATTTATCACACAAAACTGCGGTGCACAATAACTTACAAAAAATATAGTGGCTTCTTATTTGTGCTGACACATTACGTTCAAATACAGTAATATACATAATTACACAAAATATAATATTTCTATTCCTATCGGTTCTGAGGTTGAAGGAGTTCTTAGCGAGCTACTTGTATGAATAGCAGATCTTTGTAGAAATTCGTTATTACAAATACTGCATTAAGAAACTTTTGAAGGCGACATGGTCATTTTGGGAACATTCATTTCATGTGTGAAGGAGGAACGAAAGCGAATTTGTTATTCGATACTACTAACTCGCAAACTTTTCTCAGAACATACTACGCAGGAGATCAAAGCGAACTATCGGTGTACACTCCATGGATGCTGACAAAACGAAAGTGTAATTCTGGATGGAGGAACACTTGGGCGTTTTAAGATCACCTGCTACTCTTAACTGTGCGAAAATGTGAATCTTTTTCACTTTAACTTAAGTCAAATCCGCCCTTTACTACTTATTGTTAGCGGTAGAAATAACTGATACTACTAGTGTCAAACATAAGGCAACAGAATTCTCTATGGCCTATTTCTCAATGGTAAACGTGACGTAGCAACGAAAAAAGTGACGGCTCAATCGTGGAACTGAACTTCAGAATTAAATTTAGCACCATTTGATCTCTCCATTAGCTTGCACATACAAGTTTGAGTGGCCTAAATTTTTCGCCTCAAATGATTCTTGACTCGTTTGAAATATTTTCTAATTTCTTTCTATCGGTACGAATACTGACGAGGAAGTCTAGAAACGCTTTCGCAGCTTCATTTATCACTGAGGTACAGACAGCAGTATTAAAGTTATTATTATTATTATTATTATTATTATTGTTATTCACTGCAAGGTTAGTACGTGGTCGAAGAGGGAAGGAAGCGATTCAGAGAAAATATCTGTATGTTGGGAAAAGTGACAGTTGACCCTAAATAATGAAAAGACGTCCACGCGAGTACTAAAAAGAGACCGTTAAATTTCGGTTACAAGTTAAATTACACAATTCTAACGGCTGTCAATTCAACCAAATACCTAAGGATAACAGTTACAATTAATTTGAACTGGAACGATGATGTAGATGATGATGTAGGGAAGGCGAACCAAAGACTGCCTTTTATTGGCAGAACACCTAGACGATGCAACAGACCTAGAATATTGACGTGCGTTATGTGATCCTCTACCATATAGGACTGACGGAGGACATCGAAGAAGTGCAAAGAAGTGCAGTACGTTTTGTGTTATCGCGATATAGGGAAGAAAAGATTTGAAAACAAATAAATCACCAGGTCCCAGTTCGATTTTACAAAGAGTATTCTACGGCACTGACCCCTTACCTAGCTTCCATTTATTGTGAATCTCTCGCCCAACATAAAAGTCCCAAGGGAAAAGAAGCGAAGGTGACTCCAGTACATAAGAAAGGTAAAAAAGAACGGACCCGAAAAATTACAGACCAATATCCCTAACTTCTGTTTGCTGCAGAATCTTTGAACATATTCTCATTTCGAATATAATAAACTCTTTTGAGACTAAGAAGCTTATGTCCACGAATCAGCATGGTTTTAAGAAACATCGCTCGTGCACAACTCAGCTTGTCCTTTTCTCGCGTGGTACACTAAAACTATGGATGAACGGCAACAGGTAGATTTCATGTGACTTCTGAAATTTTCCCGGCGTATTTCTTCTTCTAATAATTTCCGGGTATGCAGCCGGATCCCGTCGACATTCTGCCACGATATTTCGGCCCAGAGACGTCCGGCCATCATCAGGTGAGTACACAACTACTGAAGAGCCCAGGTGCAGTCGCGGTATTTATGCCGAATCTCGCGCATGTGAAATGTACTGGCATCCTACAGCGCATGCGTCAGGTGTTGACATGCGCAGCATAGCCGAGTTGTACGTGCTGCCCTCGGTGGTGGAAATAAAGGTTCATCTAGTCATTGAGTATCGAATGACACTGTCGATTCCGCTGTGATTGTATAATTTTAATAACAGGATTCCAATCGACAGTGTCATTCGATACTCAATGACTAGATGAACCTTTATTTCCACCACCGAGGGCAGCACGTACAACTCGGCTATGCTGCGCATGTCAACACCTGACGCATGCGCTGTAGGATGCCAGTACATTTCACATGCGCGAGATTCGGCATAAATACCGCGACTGCACCTGGGCTCTTCAGTAGTTGTGTACTCACCTGATGATGGCCGGACGTCTCTGGGCCGAAATATCGTGGCAGAATGTCGACGGGATCCGGCTGCATACCCGGAAATTATTAGAAGAGGTAGATTTCATATTTCTAGATTTCGGAAAACATTTGACACGATGCCCCATTACATGCTGTTAACGAAGGTACGAGCATATGGAATAAGTTCACAGATATGTGAGTGGCCCGAAGACTTCTTAAATAATAGAACCCAGTATGTTGTCCTGGGGTATCGTCAGGTGTGCCCCAGGGAAGTGTGACAGGACCACTGTTGTTCTCCGTATACATAAATGATTTAGCGGACAGGGTTGGCAGCAATCTGCGGTCATTTGCTGATGATGCTGTGGTGTAGGGTAATGTGTCAAATTTGAGTGACTGTACGAAGATACAAGACGACCCGGCTGGTCCCGGTGGAGGTTCAACTCCTCCCTCGGGCATGGGTGTGTGTGTGTTTGTCCTTAGGATAATTTAGGTTAAGTAGTGTGTAAGCTTAGGGACTGATGACCTTAGCAGTTAAGTCCCATAAGATTTCACACGCATTTGAACAAGACGACTTAGACAAAATATCCGGTTGGTGTGGTGAATGGCAACTAGCTCTAAATCCGGAAAAATATAAGTTAATGCGGATGAGTAGGAAGAAAAAACCTGTAACGTTCGGATACGGTATTACCAGTATCCTGCTTGACACAGTCAAGTCAGTTAAATATCTGTGCGTAACGTTGCAAAGCGATAAGAAGTGGAACGAGCATGTGAAAACTTTGACAGGGAAACAAATGGTCAACTTCGGTTTATTGGGAGAATTTTAAGAAAGTGTAGTCCACCTGTAAAGGACACCGTAAATAGGACGGTGGTGTAACCTAATCTTGAGTTCTAGTTGAGTGTTTGGGATCCGTACTAGGTCGGATCGAAGGGAGACTTTGAAGCAATTCAGAGGCGGGCTGCTAGATTTGTTACCAGTGAGTTCGAACTACACACAAATGTTACGGAGATGCTTCGGGAACTAAAATGGGAATCCCCGAAGGGAAGGCCACGTTCTTTTCGGGAAACGCTATTGAGAAAATTTGGAGAACCGGCTTATGAAACTGACTGCCGCCAACACACAAAGATAAGATATGAGAAATTAGGATTCATACGGAGGTGTACAGACAGTCGTTTTTCCCCCGCTCTATTTTCGAGTGGAACAGGAAGGGAAATGACAATTAGTGGTAAAATGTATCCTGCGCCACGTATCGTACGGTGGCTTCCGGAATATCTATATACATGTGGATGTAGATGTAGATGTAGATGTAGAAAATGTCACTGATATGGACGGCCAATCGTTAAAACAAAGGCATTTTTCGCAGCGATGACATTTTTTCACGGAATTTAAATCTGGAATTTTCTCCTTCGGATGCAAAAATATTTTGTTGATACCAACATAAAGGGGGAGAAATCATCGTCGTAGTAGGACAAATCAGAGCTCGCACGCTAATACTGAAGTGTTCGTTGTCTGCGCATGATATTTGAGAGTGGAGCGGTAGAGAAGTAGAATGAGGCATGTTTCGGTGAAATTAGAATTATATTAATACTTGCAGCTGTTGACGGGCGTTGATATATATCAACGGGGACCGGTGAAAATGTGTGCCCCGATCAGGACTCGAACCCGGGATCTCCTACGTGCATGGCCGACGCTATATCCACCTGAGCCACCGAGGGCACAGAGGATAGTGCTACTGCAGGGACTATCTCGCGCACGCCTCCCGCGAGACCCTCATTCTCACCTTGTATGTCCACACACTACAATCGTAGTGTCCCACCCCAACACACTCATTACTCGTGGAAGACATTCTTCCAAGTCCTGTAAGAGTTCGGGGAATATGTGTGCATCTGCACAGAAGAAGAAGGTCATGGCCGGTATTGCCAGAACTATATACTTCTATGGATATGGTGTCTGTTATTTCAGAAGTATATGTTTCGGTGAATCCTGTGCCAGGCACTGAAGTGAGAAGTGCAAAGTATAGATACAAACGAAGAAACCAGCCGTGATCTTTCAAAGGAACTATTCTAGAGTTCGTCTGAAGCGATTTAGGAAAATCACAAGGAAATTAAATCTGGAAGGTTGAACGGGTATTTTTCTTTTTCTTTGGCGTTTGGTTTTGAGTCTGAAGGCCATTTTAGGAACTGTCTACAATTTTACATTGTAAGCTTGCAAGAACCAAGAGAGAGTAATAAAAAAGGAAGACCAAGAGCGAAGTGGTCACATTGAAAAGGATGTAAGGGTAGTGTCTTTCACTTCTATTGTTCGATACATCGAAGAAGCAATGACAACAAAAAATAAATAAATAAATAAAAATTAGCTTCCAGTGTGGGATTTACATTCAGGCTCAAAGAATATCAATGATAACATTCATTAATGACATAGCTATCATCAGTGAAAGTGAAGAATAATTACAGGGCGTGTTGACTGGAACGAAGAGTCTTACGAGTACAGAATAGTAAATCGAAAGAAGACGAAAGCTGTGACGGGTAGCAAAAATGTGATTAGCGACCTATCTAACATCAAAACTGGGGACCACAAACCAGACAAAGTTAAGGATTTGCATCGCCTTGGAATCCAGATAATGGACAAAGGACGAAACATGCACGACATAAAGAGCAGACTGGTTTTACGCCGCTCTGGACGGAGAGAAATCGCAATCTTTAAAGAGCATTTTTGGGAAATTGTACGGGCGCTGATAACCACGCAGTTGAGCGCCCCACAAACCAAACATCATCATCATCATCATCATCAAAGAGCATTTTTTGAAAGAAATTTCCGCCATTTGATTATAAATTACAATTCATATATTTCACACACTCATGACATCGACTTTACACCCATTTTCAAGTGCAACTTGTAGTGTTACACAATATCCGACCTGTCCAAATGACATGTCGTCGTCAAATTTAACGAGTCAAAATTTACTTGATGCGAAGAATTTAGGCGCCTCACTCTGTCTAAAGGAGAGCGTTAATCGGACGGTATGAGTTTTTCTTTGTAGTAGTATAAGATGTAAAGACAACATTTTTTCATTAAGTCGTTCTTGGAAGGCACTATCTTCAGAAATATATTGTTCGGCTAATACTTCCTTGGAACTGCGATTGCAGTGCACATCCGCGTAACATTAGTAGTTTGATGACCGCATGAGGAAAGTTTCCTCACACATGATACCAAGTAGCGGTGGTAAAGTGCACCTGGGTTAACTGTTTACCAACGAAGCAGGTCCTGTAGTATCGTTGTGGTCCGCAGGCCCGATCTATTTACAGTCTTGGGATGGAGGCGAGATGCTAGCCTCTAGCGCCGTGGTGGCGCCGCTGCAAGTGGTACGGGCTTCTCCACTGCGGCGGCTGACGTCAGAGCTCCGGAGAGGCTGCGGGCAGAGTGTGTGAGACGGCGGGGTCGGCGCCGGTGCGGTACATGTCGCAGATGATGCGGTGGATGGGGATGTTGCCGATGGTGGAGCGGAAGAAAAGCTCCTCGATGGTGTCGGGCGCCACCTGGCGGACGGCGGGCAGCAGCAGCAGTAGCTTCCCCAGCCGGAAGGGCTGCTGGGGCCTGGCGAGGGCGGTGTAGCGGCCCAGCGCGCGCTGCTGCGCCTCCTGCTGCGCGCACACCGCCTCTGGAGCCTCCAGCCGCCGGCCCGGGGTCTCCAGCACTGCAACACACACACGGACGACTGGTTACACTCTCTCACAATCGCCTACTCGTGGCTTATGCCTAAACTGACAGGGGCACAGCGGTGTCGTAGATCGGCATCGCAGAACGAATTGAAAGATGCAAGGTCTCTGACCCTAAAGTCTCTGACCCTAAAACTGGTCACCGCGGTGGACTTTTATTGAGGAGGTATTGTGACGCTACAACTCAGTCCTTGCTATGAATTTTTTCGCTTACTTAACACATGAAACTGCTTGTATACGATGTATTGTCTAGTGTAAATATGTATTGTCAATACTATGTTTAAATTATGTAATATTTAACACTGGCAAGTCGGGGCATATTTAGTTAACGTTGAAGTCAGAGAGATTGTTTTATCGTGCCTCTGGGCGCGGGAGCGCGCCAGCGGGTAGTAGTAGCAGTAACGCCGTGCTCGGAGTAAGACGTACACTCGAGTGCTGCTAGTCCTAACTGTGTTACATCTAACGTCTAGTGTGTGGATCTAAGTACGACGGGAAAGTAATGGTCGGCATATCTGGAAGTATGGCCGGGCAAGTTATTATGGATTAATGAGCATAGTGCTGAAGAAACGAGGACTTAAATGTGAAGCGCACTGTGGGCCCAAGTCGCAACAGTAAAAGCTCGATGCCACATTGTGTCGCTGCCGTGGACTTCCGTCGATCCACCGACAACGAGGAAAGTAAGATCTGCGAAATTTTCGTAGGATAAAATTGTAGAAGGCTTGCCAGTGACTGTGCTTTTCTCTGAAGTTGAACAATGAATAACAAGCACTTTATAATCGAAGTGTTGCAGTTACATTCCACCCGACAATAACACCAAGTAGGTTCCTTCCAATCCTTACCTTGCTGAACCGAGTGTGTCACGCCATTATCAAGAGAAAATATGTTAATTATCAAATTATTTGCATAGACGGTGAAGAGTAAATTTCAGACTGGTTTTCGTAGTTAATTGTTGCACTTAATAAGCTTACGCCAACCGTAGTAACTTAATAATAGATTGAAGTAATAAATTTGATTATGAAGATTTATTTCAATGCATATTCAGCTGAAGTTAATTCAAGGATATTTCATGAAACTATAAAGCTTATTCCACCTGACAGTCCCCCAATTAATGACTTATTATCATTCAAAACATAGTTAATCAGTTATTGGCAATATATTTCATTATAAGTAGATTAAACTGTGCAAAGTACCTAATTTTAAAGACAGAATGACAGTCCATTATTCAAAATCTCGATAGACAATTATCTGTGTTGTCAGCATTGCACTTAGCTGACAAATTATGAGAAAAAGTAAGTGTAGTTAGATTGTTATGACATTGTTTTATATGACTACTGAGCCTGACACAGCACTTACGTAAAAGTTCACGTTCCACTTGCTACGCTACAAACAGGTAAACTTTATTTTTGACACAATTATTCACGTACTTAACAGTATTGTCGCTCATCTGTTGAGCTGGCGACCGATTTTTTAATTGCTTTTACAACTTAATCATTTCTTTCGGCAAAATTTCCACTGGCAAAATTTATTTCCAAATTATTTCATTTACCGATCGTTATTGAATGAAATTACTCATTCAATAACGATCAAGTTATAACGTCTCCTGTTTCCCGCGGAATAATTATTATTTACTTCGGATTCGAATGCCTTATCCCGACGTGGGTCAAAATTCATAATTCAGGGTCGTTGTCAACTTGTATTTTCGCAAATCCCGGGAAGCAGGGGGGTGTTATAGTATCATCCTTGGAAAGCACTGGAATCGGATAAAGGACTGCGTGGTGACGTAGCTTAAAGTGGCAGGTATCTCTCTCGGATGGGGCTTCTTTCGGGAATAGACTGAATGGTAATTTAGTGTAATGTGCCAGGGATCACGCCCTAAAGCGGTACACACTTCGTTCAGGAGATATCGTCCTTTTTATTGTGTAGTGGATAGACTGGCGAGTACTGCCGACACCATGAAGATGGTCCTTGCTCTCGGAGCATCGCTGGTCACACCAGTGCGACGGAAGTAGCAACACACGCCTACAGAAGTTGTCCGCGTCACCATCGGCGGCCTGTCGAGAATTTGTCCGACACACAGACACGAGATGTCGATTCAGCGCCAGGCTACGTTCTAGTCACCGCCTAGTTCACAGCCAGCAGCGAGAAAAGTACCGCGTCCGGCGGCAACAGAGTTACAGACAACCAATTAGACTCTTAAAGTTGATCTGCAAGTCCTTGCTTATGTCAGGGAACTTTGTCTTTGAACAGTGCTACGAGATTTGAACAGTGCTTCGACGTGTATTCCCTAGAACAGTCTATTACGTCAGAAGTGCTAGACTGGCTGTATCAATGTATATAAATGTATCTACGCTCTGACCCATTGTCACAACAAAGAAGTTGTATAACAAAAGATAACTGTTGACTGTAAATATATTGCAATTCTTAAAGTTTACATATGCAGTAATCATATCATTTATCACCTGCAGAGAAGTCAATTCATTTGTGACAACCTGTCACAACACTTGGGCACTGAAAACGAAGAATGACTGAGTTGAGATGCAGTTCCAGCCGTGTCACTCTTTCTGTTCACCCTTGTGGTTCATTCAGGAAATGTCGTCCTCGGGAAGCGCGGGGCTCAACCAGCTGATTGACTGCTAAAACAATTTAAGGTGGCAGATATCTCTGCTCGCAGCCGTTTACAGTGGTGGGCGTTCATCGAGAGCATACTGTTGTGTAAATACTGGAAGAAGAGAACGGAGTGAATGGTGATGAAGTTTACCGTGCATGGTTTCTCATCCTTGATCAGTTCACGCTGATGTGTCTTTCTTTGGCAGTTATCGTCATTGGGCAGTACTTAACGGACTTAAACGCGACATAGTTCAAGGTGCCAGCTATCTCAGTGGGCTTTCTGCAGCAGATATCGTCCTCGGAAAGTGGACGGGATAAATTAATCGTCCATCGAAATTTTATCGATTTTCATAGTAGTGACACGTGCTTCCTATACGGTGCTAGACTGGAAAACTTATAGTCTTCGATTCCATACATTTCGTATGCTACTTCTGTTTATTTTTGTCGGAGTGAAAATGCGTTTGCGTATACGGCTAAAAATAATGGAGAATTTCAGCTACAGACTACAAAATTAACAGATGAAAAACCAATGTTAACCAAATATTTTTTTACTGTATAGGAAACTAAATGGTTCAAATGGCTCTGAGCACTATGGGACTCAACTTCTGAGGTCATTGGTCCCCTAGAACTTAGAACTAGTTAAACCTAACTAACCTAAGGACATCACACACATCCATGCCCGAGGCAGGATTCGAACCTGCGACCGTAGCGGTCTCGCGGTTCCAGACTGCAGCGCCTAGAACCGCACGGCCACTTCGGCCAGGAAACTAAATGCCATCGTGTTGAAACAACCTTCATACAACATGGTGGAACAACAATTTATGGTGGGGGTGACAATGGTAGTTCGTATAAAGCGCTGATGATAGCTGCTCTGTTAGCTGAAATAGATCTGTAATGAAACACAGCTGATACTACGACCAACGCTGACCACCTTTCTGTCCTCGATTACATCACGGTCGTGGAGCTCAATTATTCGGATGGAATTATTTGCACGGAATCAATCCTCATGAATTCTGCAGTCGTTAAGGTGATTGCTGATAACTGGAATGACAGTCGACCCTCGGGGCTGTATCGGGGTGGAGGTGGGAAGGGTCTGACGTAAAAATTCCAAAACGACGAATATTAATGTCGTGTCTATAATATCCGGTATTCCTGGGCCGACTGATGACAGTTGTGATGCCAACTGATCCAATCCCCTACGAGTTAAACGTCTTCGTGATTGTCACCGATAAACCCAGCAATGATGAAATCTGAATTTTACAGTAATGTAGTCAGCTTTCGATTATTTTTACTTTCAGCTTCCTTCACATTCCCACCCCACTCCCACAGAATGCTAGGGAGTGTCCAATACCAATAGAATAATTTTCCAGACATTACATTTACAAGCACATATGAACTCCACGAACCATCATTGTGTGTGTGTGTGTGGGGGGGGGGGGGGGAATGTACTTTGTGTAGCACTCCCAGTTTTCGCTTTCCTGTTTTTGTCATGAACCGTCCACTGAAAGAAAGATTGTTAGTGCCCTCCATGCAAGCTCAAAAATCTCTGATTTTACCATTACGGTCTTTACGTGAGACGTATGGAGGAAGAAGCAGTATATTATTTGACTCTTCTAGGAGCGCTTACTCCCGGAATTTGAGTAGTTAACCACATTGTTATTGTTGATGTCTCTTATTGCGTAAACAACTGGAGCTGTATAACCATCTCCATGACACTTTCGCGCTTACTAAACGATTTCTGTAAGAAAACTCGCTGCTGTTTATTTCCGCTGTCAGTCCCTTCTGGCATGGAATCCATACTGACGAGCGATATTCAGGTATCACTGGAATGATGGTTTCGTAAGCTATCTCATGGGCGGACTACAACGCCTGAAGGTTCATACAAATATTATCAGTCTGGCATCTCCCTTACCTGGATCGATTTTGTGATCATGCCATTTCAAATCGCTCCATAAACATGCTCCCATAAATTGAATGGATGTGTCTGCTTGCAGCTGTAGTTGCGCAGTACATTATATTTGCTTATACTGAAGGATAACTGCCAGTCCCTGCACCAGGTGTCGATCTTTGGTGTATCTCCTTCACTTCGCTGCGGTTTTCTACCGTTGCGATTTCTATTTGCGTAGAACCATCATCTTCAAATGGCCTCATGGAACATCCGACGTTGTCCTTTAGATCTTTTACATATGTGTGTATCTTGTGAAAAGTAACGGTTCTGCACTACTTCCTTCGGATACACTCGAAGTCTGAAGATTTCTCTCTGCTAAGAATGAAAGTAAATAAATATGTACCGTACCAAGTTGAATGTGTAATTTATGATACTTTATAATTTGCTTACTATATTTATTCTTTACAGAAATATACAAATAAAGTAACAATGTTTTTGCACAGTAGACAGATTTAATTCCCTTTCCTACCTGATTTAAAATCGTAGTGAATGAATAACCGGGCAACGCCAGTTAACCAGCTAGTTAGTAGCCAACAAAACTGACTAAGATAGGAAACTTCCACCACAAGGCGGGTAATCAGCAATGCTCAACGGCATGCGGATACAAAAGACAGTAGAAATCACTGTAGCACAGACACACGATGTGTGTCTAGAGGACATGTGTCCTGTAACTGAAAAACTTTCGTGATCATCTCTCAATTGGCAAAAGATTCCGATTAGTCCAAGACTCCGATCTCCGGCAGCAGACATGGAAAAAAGATTGAAAAAGGGTGACATTCAATGAATCGAAGGGCAGAGTGTGGTAGCGAATCTAGGAAAGCAGGAAAGGGAGCGTAGCCTCATCCATTCAAGAAACCTGCTGTCTCTATCACTGGCGCAACTCTGCCCAGAATTAAGGCGAAACTGAAATGTAATGGAAGGAAGTTAAGAACTTTTGGTTAGATTTAAGCAGGGTAATATAAGCAGCAGGACAAAGTGATAAAACGGAAGTAGGATTCGTTATGAATAAGACGGCAGGGCTGAGAACAACGTAACGTGAACAGTTTAGTGACTGGGTTGTTCTCGTCCGATTCGACAGCAAATGAACGCCAACAACGGTAAAAGGCTCTGAGCACTATTGGACTTAACATCTAAGGTCCCCTAGAACTTAGAACTACTTAAACCTAACTGACCTAAGGACATCACACACACCCATGCCCGATGTAGGATTCGAACCTGCGACCGTAGCGGTCGCGCGGTTCCAGACTGAAGCGCCTAGAACCGCAACAACGGTAGTTAAGGTATATATTCGGACGTCAGAAGCAGAACAAACAGGATGGAAAATATGACGACATTAAACGAGTAATTCAAGAGATATAAAAGGAGATGGTAATCATGTAATTGTGGGGAATTGGAACGCGGGCGGTAGTAGGGAAAGGAAAAGAAGAGAAAGATATCGGAGAATATAGGCTTGATGAGAAAGAATAATTGAGTTCTGCAATAAATTTGAGCTGTTCAAAAACTGCAGGCGAAGGAGGAGGGGAAGGAAGAGGAGATGTAAGAGTCCTGGAGACACGGGAAGGTTGCGGCTGATTACATCTTGGTCAGATACAGATTTAGAAATAAAATAGGCCGTAATCGATTGTAAGGCGTACGCAGGATCGGACAAACACTCAGATCACAGTTTAGTAATAACGAGTAAGCCATGGCCACAATGATGTAAGTTACTCGTGTATTTTAAAGAGAACCAGAGTAGACGCCACTGTGATTTGGCACTGTTCAAAAAAGAAAAAAAAATATTGCCGAGGAATGCTAAAGACCAAAAACTGAAAGGTGCTTAGTTCAAAAGAGGATTATTGTGGAGCTCCGGATGAATCTCGCTTAAAAGAATGTCGGACTGACTCAGCCGCAGAAGAGGTCGATAAAGTAAGAGAGGTCGAATTTCTAAAAGCACAAGGGGAGATCAAAAAGTTTCCGTTTGAGGGTGTTGCTGTAGCGTTCATGCGACGTAGCGCGACTCCGATGCGGGTATATAACCACCTACATGTAGGTAAGTGATCAGTGCGGCATTTGTGCGGGAACGTGAACTAATGGGAAGTTATTACCAAATGCGTCGAAACAGGACGAACGTGCTCTGCTGAAGGACAGACACCCGTAGTCTTTCATCGGAGAATGAAGATTCAGCATGTCTATCGAAAACCATCGCTGTGAAATGTTATGCCTGTTTCCGTGCTGGTCACGATTCGACACAAGACACCGGTCAATGTGGGAGCGTAGCCTCATCCATTCAAGAAACCTGCAATCACTGGCGAACAGCAATGCGCAACTCTGCCCGGAATTAAGGCGAAACGTTCGAGAAAACTGCATAAGGAATGCTGCTGCTTCGTGATAACGCACTTCCTATATCGCGAATGTCGTAACTTGAGTAGGAGACACTCGAGTGTACCCGGCCTGTAGTCCTGACCTCCCCCCATGTGACTGTCAAGCCTTCGCTACCTTGAAAAGGGTCTTGAACGGTTGGCGATTCGTCTCGGACGAGGGTGTCTAGCAGGCAGTTACGGTCTTCTTCACGCAGAAGGGCATGGTGTTCTACCAAGCAGGTATCTTCAACGTGAGGTGTTTGCGGGATGATTGCCTCAACGCTCACAGGTATTTTGCCAGATTGGCTTACTGACTGTAGACTGCATGTTCTTTGAATTAAAACTTCTTTGGCCGGCCGGAGTGGGCGAGCGGTTCTAGGTGCTACAGTCTGGAACCGCCCTGTCGCAGGTTCGAATCCTGCCTCAGGCATTGATGTGTGTGATGTCCTTAGGTTAGTTAGGTTTAAGTAGTTCTAAGTTCTAGGGGACTGATGGCCTTAGAAGTTAAGTCCCATAGTGCTCAGATCCATTTGAACCAAAACTTTTTGATCGTCCGTTACACAGTGTGGCCGGAAATAGTCTGCAAAGCTTGTACTGGTGCCTTAGGGTACGTTGTGCGTAGAAATAACTGTTAAAAAAATAGTCGATACTTTGGCCGTTTCCGAGTTAGCTTCGAAGTTAGACAATCAGGTCGTTGCGCGCGCAAATTCAATCGGCTCGCCAGATACAATAATCAGTGTCAGTTATTATCTTAGCGTTGTTGATAGCACATGACACTGCTCAGCCTTTGGCTCGAGCTCGATTCTTAGTGCCATCTCATGGCCAGTTTTTGTACCGCTCTCTTGTATGGTTTTAGAAAACCGAACGAAGAACAAGTTTGGCGACACCGTCTCTGGAGGCCAGACGAATTTTCGGGCGCAACGGCTCGGCGGGCTAACTTCAATCCTGATTAACTCGGAAATGGCGCAACGCATCAGATTTCTTTCTTAAGAATTACTATTAGCAAAATCAAGGCTGCAACACCCTTGGAAGTTGTCATACTGTTTCTGACCACCCTGTGTATCCCTAGTCTGTTCTATCTGGGGGTTAGGGGGGGGGGGGGAGCAAGTTGTGAAGCTAGAACAGGAAGAGTTAATGCAGCTTTCCTTGACATTTTCTAGGCGCAAATTTCACTGGGCGTAGTTTGCAGGACGCTGTTTTGGGCACATGACTGTGTTAGTGTGTTGAGCAGGTAAAAATCGCGGTGTTGGTGTGAGGCGGGAGGTCGTAAGATGGTCGCCCGCATCGCGTCACGTCCCACTTGTGCCCTCCTGGAGTAGCTCCGGGCGCGGTGCTTGTCGGGCGGCGGTGAGGACCCTCCCTGGCACAGAGGAGGCAGCTGGTGAGCTGGTGGGCTCTCAGAGCAAGGAAACAAGCCGCCTCTGGCTGTAGCGAGTAACGGTCCCCTGAGACAAGTGCCCGCCGCCAGCAAACACAATGGGCCCCACTCACGCTCTGCTACACTGTGCACTGCCCGCCTAACGATATCTGCTTCGAACGACGCGCCACAGGTCTGCCTGCCGTGCAGTTTAATCGGTCAGCAACCGCATGAGTGAGTCGAAACTGCAGATAACATTAGAGTTGCTATAGCCCAACGACTTACCCTAGACAACAGTCTGAAGAAAGTCAGACCTACATTTACTGCACTTGTAAAATTAGACAAAGCATTTGAAAGTTCCGACTGGAATACAGTCTTTCAAAATGGTTCAAATGGCTTTGAGCACTATGGGACTCAACTTCCGACGTCATCGGTCCCCTAGAACTTAGTACTTAAACTTAACTAACCTAAGGTCAACACGCACATCCATGCCCGAGGCAGGATTCGAACCTGCGACCGTAGCGGTCCCGCGGTTCCAGACTGTAGCGCCTAGAACCGCTCAACCACTCCGCCCGGTTTACAGTCTTTGAAATACTGAAGGTAGAAGAGATAAAACAAATAGCAAACAGCTTCTTGTAGAAATAGTAAACAGCCAATCACTTGCAAATTCGAAGGTTTTAATAAACCTTCCCTACGTCTATTCATAATTAAAATCTCCGAAACATACACTACTGGCCATTAAAATTGATACACCACGAAGATGACGTGCTACAGACGCGAAATTTAACCGACAGGAAGAAGATGCTGTGATATGCAAATGATTAGCTTTTCAGAGCATTCACACAACGTTGGCGCCGGTGGCGACACCTACAACGTGCCGACATGAGGAAAGTTTCCAACCGATTTCTCATACAAAAACAGCAGTTGACCGGCGTTGCCTGGTGAAACGTTGTTGTGATACCTAGTGTAAGGAGGAGAAATGCGTACCATCAACTTTCCGACTTTGATAAAGGTCGGATTGTAGCCTATCACGATTGCGGTTTATCGTATCGCGACTTTGCTGCTCGCGTTGGTTTAGATCCAATGACTGTTAGCAGAATACGGTATCAGTGGGTTCAGGAGGGTAATACGGAAAGCCGTGCTGGATCCCATCGATCTCGTATCACTAGCAGTCGAGGTGACAGGCATCTTATCCGCATGGCTGTGACGGATCGTGCAGCCACTTCTCGATCCCTGAGTCAACAGATGGAGACGTTTGCAAGACAACAACGATCTGCACGAACAGTTCGACGACGTTTGCAGCAGCATGGAGTATCAGCTCGGAGACCATGGCTGCGGTTACCCTTTACACTGCAACACAGGCAGGAGCGCCTGCGATGGTGTACTCAACGACGAACCGGAGTGCACGAATGGCAAAACGTCATTTTTTCGGATGAATCCAGGTTCTGTTTAGAGCATCATGATGGTCGCATCCGTGTTTGGCGACATCGCGGTGAACGCACATTGGAAGCTTGTATTCGTCATCGCCATACTGGCGTATCACCCGGCGTGATGGTATGGGGTGCCATTGGTTACACGTCTCGGTCACCTCTTGTTCGCATTGACGGCACTTTGAACAGTGGATGTTTCATTTCAGATGTGTTACGACATGTGGCTCTACCATTCATTCGATCCCTGCGAAACCCTACATTTCAGCAGGATAATGCACGCCCGCATGTTGCAGGTCCTGTACGGGCCTTTCTGGATACAGAAAATGTTCGACTGCTGCCCTGGCCAGCACATTCTCCAGATCTGTCACCAATTGAACATGTCTGGTCAATGGTGGCTGAGCAACTGGCTCGTCACAACACGCCAATCACTACTCTTGAACTGAGGTATCGTGTTGAAGGTGCATGGGCTGCTGCACCTGTACACGCCATCCAAGATCTGTTTGACTCAATGCCCAGGCGTATCAAGTCCGTTATTACGGCCAGGGCTGGTTGTTCTGGATACTAATTTCTCAGGATATATGCACGCAAATTGCGTGAAAATGTAATCACATGTCAGTTCTAGTATAATATATCTGTCCAATGAATACCCGTTTATCATCTTCATTTGTTCCTGGTGTAGCAATTTTAATCACCAGCAGTGTAGCATCCTCACCCATGTGAACTTCATGAAACTATAGGGGCTGAAGCGGGAATATTCCGCGACATCTTACAACAAATTCTGCCTTTTTTAAACCGAAACTCGCCGAAAAAAGGTGTTTCATTATTTATCGAACGCTGCTGATGTATACCGATATATCGCCAACAGCGGCGGACCCATCAAAGTACCATGAGGTGACAAGTCGTCGGTTGGAGGAATATTTTTGTATTCGTCTGTGTGTGTGCGTGCGTGTGTGTGTGTGTGTGTGTGTGTGTGTGCGTGTGCAGACCCCCTGTGACGTGGAGGCACGGAGTTGCTCCAGGGCAGACGGCCGGAGTTGGCGGCGAGGCGGCGGGTAGGGCCCTGGCTGGCCATTAGCGAGAGCGGCGATCGGGCAGATCTGTCGGCCGCGGCCTTGGGCGGGGCTTTGACCAGCGACGCGTCTGCTAATCCGACCCGCAGCACAAGGCTCGCCGACGCTGTTTTTCGCAAACAAGCAGCGCCGGCAGCGGGCCCCGGAATGCCCTCGACGGACCCACGTCTGGCTGGCTGGCTCTCGGCTCCTACTTGCGCCGACACTCGGCTAGCTTTGTGAACGCGTGTGTCAGGGTCCGCAGGGGGCAGGCCGGCCTCCTCGCGGTCAGGACAGTGCCGAGTGTCAAAATAAGCTGGCGCGCGATGACGGCTCCGCGCGGTCACACAGCGGGTGTCCACTGAACCAACGCGAGAACCCAATCTCGCACAGTATGATCATCTAATATACACTCATCATGCCTGATTATGCCTTTCAGCGTTCAGTCTGGAGCATAGCCCCCTTATAAAATTCCTCCATGATCCCCTATTCGGTGCTAACATTGGTGCCTCTTCTGATGTTAAGCCTATTACTTCAAAATCATTCTTAACCGAATCCAGGTACCTTCTCCTTGGTCTACCTCGACTCCTCCTACCCTCTACTCCTGAACCCATGAGTCTCTTGGGTAACCTTGATTCTCCCATGCGTGTAACATGACCCCACCATCTAAGCCTGTTCGCCCTGACTGCTACATCTATAGAGTTCATTCCCAGTTTTTCTTTGATTCCCTCATTGTGGACACCCTCCTGCCATTGTTCCCATCTACTAGTACCTGCAATCATCCTAGCTACTTTCATATCCGTAACCTCAACCTTGTTGACAAGGTAACATGAATCCACCCAGATTTCGCTCCCATACAACAAAGATGGTCGAAAGATTGAACGGTGCACAGACAACTTAGTCTTGGTACTGACTTCCTTCTTGCAGAAGAGAGTAGACAGTAGCTGAGCGTTCACTGCATTAACTTTCCTACACCTCGCTTCCAGTTCTCTCATTATTTTGCCATCCTGTGAGAATATGCATCCTAAGCACTTGAAACCGTCCACCTGCTCTAACTTTGTACCTCCTATTTGGCACTCAGTCCGTTCATATCTCTTTCCCACTGGCATTACATCTTAACACCATATACACTGATACAAAAAAATCGGAACATTAAAAAAATTAATGTAGAGCAACAAAATTTTCTGAATACATTTGTGTAGCTGAAATATATTTGATTAACATTGCAAGATCACAGGTTAATGTAAGTGTGAGATAAGTCATTGTTAATGTGAAATTATGGTAAATTAATAACCGGTGTAGCAGTCAGAATGTTGAATGCAAGCAGGCAAACGTGCATGCACTGCGCATAAGGTTTAGGATGTCAGTTTGAGGGATAGCGTTCCATGCCTGCAGCGCTTGGTGGTCAGTACAGGGACGGTTAACGCTGTTCGTCGATGACCGTGAGTTGTCATTTGATGATGTCGCATATGTGCTCGATTGTAGACAGATCTGGTGATCTAGCAGCCCAATGCAACATGCCGACACACTCTAGAGCACGATGGGTTATAACAGTGGTTTGTGAGCCGGCGCCGGCCGGAGTGGCCGAGCGGTTCTAGGCGCTACAGTCTGGAACCGCGCGACCGCTACGGTCGAAGGTTCGAATCCTGCCTCGGGCATGGATGTCTGTGATGTCCTTAGGTTTGTTAGGTTTAAGTAGTGCTAAGTTCTAGTGGACTGACTGCCTCAGAAGTTAAGTCCCATAATGCTCAGAGCCATTTTGTGAGCCGGCGTTATCATTTTGGGAAACACCCCCCAGAAGGCTGTTCATGAATGGCAGCACAACAGGTCCAATACACTGTCGTACAGTTTCGCAGTCAGGGTGCGTATGGTAACTATGAAAGTATTGCTATTGTCAGACGAAATCATACCCCAGACCGTAGCTCAAGGGGGAGCTCTAGCTTGTCTAGCGCACAGACAGGTTGGTTGTAGGCCTTCAACCGGCTGCCTCCTAGCCAACACACTGCCGTCACTGGCAGAACCAGCTTTCATCAGAAAACACAACAGACCTTGCCCTCTAGTGAGCTCACGACTGACACCATTGAAGTTGAAATGGCGGTCGTTTGGGGTCAGTGGAATGCTTGTTACAGGGCGTCTGTCTCGGAGCTGTTTTTGAAGTAATTGACTTGTAACAGTTCGTTTTGTTGCTGTGGTGCCAACTGCTGCTCAAATTGCTGCTGCAGATGCTCTACGATGCGTCAGAGCCATACGCCGAACAATAGGTATACCCTCTCGGTAGCGCCACGTGCTCGTCCGGGGACACGCGATCTTGTGACCGCACATTCTATTGACCACCGCTGCCAGCAGCCATCTACAGTGACTCATTCCTGCCAAGTCCTTCTCCAGTATCGGAGAAGGAACATCTAACATTTCGTAACCCTATTAAACGACCTCGTTCAAACTCAGTGAGGTGTTGGTACGGCGTCTTTGTGGTCTTAAAGACATTCTTAAAAACGTTCAAAACCGTTACAGCCTGTATTTAAAGAACACCTGATATGCATCCGCATATACTAGCGCCACTCTTATTCGACTGGCACGAAATTGGAATAGACGTCATTTTTCAGATGTTGAAACATGTCAACCAACTTTCGTTTTTGTCGCACAACGCCTCCTTAGTTTCCGATTTTTTTCCGTCTTGTATAAAAAATGTTCATCTTCTGCCCGTTCCTATATCATTCATCCGATTATGACGAAACATTGTTCAGTTGCTGTGCGAAGGTTTCTGTGCGGTAAGAACCACCTACCACCTATATGGTGGCGTTAAAAAGAGGGTGACGTAGAAACGTAACTCGGGAATGTCTGGAGAAATTTTAATGAAATTTTGTATATTCATGACTCATTATTTTCCTGAAACCACTTTTCGAAGTAAGATACGCCTGCTACCGCGTTGGGTGCAGCTAAAGATGACAAACGGTGACTTCTAGAAACTTCAGAAAACTACCTGTTTCTATTTCTTTCTCGTAATTAGTTGAATTGAAGTACTTTGAAAGCATGAAGCGCAATCTGTCTCATTTGAGTTGTTCAATACATCAACCACATTGTGTTTCAGGGCCAAAGATCAATGCTAGAGATACATATAACGTCCTCTACCGAGTAGCGTGGTCTAAAACACTGCAGAGTCCGTTGCCAAAGACAGTCCTTCTTCTCGAGACAACAGTCAGTTACTGGCAGAATTACAATTTGCCTCAAAATTCGGACGAAAATAAAGGGCGAAATGCGCTAGATACGGAAGAAATATGAGTACAAATTTGTGTGAAATTGTGGCATGTGTGTACAATGTATGTGACATAACGTACGCAGGTGAAGACTGGGGCAAAAAGGTAGTATGACGTAATGGCCGCCGAAGTCTTGGCAGCGAAAGCTAGTAATACTCTTTTTTCCATTCGTTTAATTTGCAGCTATACGAATGTTTGAGTACTTAGGTAACGAAGCTTACATCTACATGACTACTCTGCAATTCACGCATTAATGCCTGGGAAGGGGTTCATAGAATCAGTTTCATATTATTTCTCGACCATTCTACTCTCCAATAGCAAATGGGATAAATGAACGTCTAAATCTTTCCAAGAGAGCGCCAGTTACTGTTATTTTGCTACGACGGTGGTTTCTCCAGGACTCAAGAAAATATTGTGCATTCGGAGAAGGAAACTGATGAGTGCACTATCATGAAAAGATATCATCCGCAACGAAAAACGCCTTTGTTTTGAAGATTTTCATCCTAACTCTCTTATCGCATACATGACACCCTCTCCGTTATTTGGTGATAATACAAAAGGAGCCCACCATCTTTGAAATTTTTCGATGTCCTCTGTCGATCCTATTCGTTAGGGATCACTCACGGCGAAGCCATAGTCCAGAAGAGGACGCACAAGCGTAGTGTAGGCCGTCTCTTCCGTAGACAGTATTTGGTTCATCTTCCCCACAGCATTTTCTATGTGACTATTCCAGTTTAAGTTGCCACGCGGAGTAGCCGCGCGGTCTGCGGAGTCTTGTCACGGTCCGCGCGGCTTCCCCCGCCGGAGATTCGAGTCCTCCCTCGGGCATGGTGCGTGTGTTGTCCTTAGCGTAAGTTAAAGTTAGATTAAGTAGTGTGTAAGCTTAGGGACCGATGACCTCAGCAGTTTGGTCCCATAAGACATTACCACAAATTTCCAAAAATTCCATTTTAAGTTGTTCGTAATAGTAATACCGATTTTTTCGTAATCGTGTGCTGCACTGCATACTTTTTAGTCTTTCAAGGACAATCGCCACTTTTCATACTATACAGATATTTCGCCTAAACCAGTTTGAATTCGTTTTCATCTTCAGATAACTTTATTGGACCCCAAACGACGGTATCATCTGCAGACAGTCTAAGAGAGCTGCTCAGATTGTCTCGTAAATAATTTTCATTAATTAAGAACAAAAGAGGACCTATAACACTTCCCTGGAAAAACCTACATATTGCTTCGGTTTCACTAGGATTCCCGTCAGTTACTGCGAACTGCTACGTTTCTCAGAGAGTATAACGAATTCATAGAAGAACTGAGTCGGTGTTCCATAGGAACGCAGATTCATTAGAAGCACGTGTCAGGAAATGTGTCAAATGCCTCCTGGAAACCTAGAAATATGGAATCAATTAGAGATGGCCTGTGAATAAAGAGCGAGTTATGCTCGACAAGAACGATTTTTTCTGAATCCGCGCTACTTATGTTTCAGTACAACATTTTCTTCGACGTGTTTGGTAATTTTGGGCGTGTCTGTATACTTTTCGCATTTAGATGGAGCAGTGGTAAATACTCCGAAACCGTATTCGAAAGCAATGAGGCTCAGTATCCACCTTGGTAATCTGATTTAAAAACTGCATTTAAAGCAGTCCATATCGCTTTATATTTTCATTTCTTCAGTAGTTTCAAGTTTACAGTGTATGAAATAATTAACTACTACTGCTGTAAGACGACATCTCATCCACCAATACGGTTCAATGCGGATGGGTCTATTAGTGCTTGTACTTCGGCTTGCAGGATCATCTGAACTTAATTCTTGATTAATCTATCTCTAATCATTCCTCAGGTAAGGTGTACAGCATCCCGTCGAAACGGTTGAATAACTGGAGTAGCGAATTATCCGGTTCTTTCAAGATTAGGACGTGATTCGGTTGTGTTTCAAAAAATTCGTAACTTGCTACAGACACGACGGTAGTATTGCATCAAAATACGAGGACCACACGTGCAACATTTTAATAGGTACCTGTGTGCAGTAAATTGTAACTTGTAACTTGTTGACGCAGTAGTGTACTCCTTTTTAACCGCGGTCATGGGTAATATTTGATCCTAATTAGAAGGGGATGTGATTAAAAAGTTTACATTTCAAATACATTTGAACCAACTACGATAATATTTCATACTGACGTCTTTGGTTGAATACACTTCTCGTATTTCTCCTTAACGGCTCGTTTGTTAGTGCATATTTAATGGGAGGCCTTTGCTTATGTTATCGTATACTTTTACCTGCATCAGTTTTCGCTGTTAATTACTGTAAACTCTGTTTAACCATGTTAAAAGGTACCAGTGTAGGCACCATTAATGATTGTGACTTCCTATACAATTTACTGATACGTAGTACACAGTGTCAAAAATGGTTCAAAAATGGCTCTGAGCACTATGGGACTCAACTTCTGAGGTCATTAGTCCCCTAGAACTTAGAACTAGTTAAACCTAACTAACCTAAGGACATCACACACATCCATGCCCGAGGCAGGATTCGAACCTGCGACCGTAGCGGTGTCGCGGTTCCAGACTGCAGCGCCTAGAACCGCACGGCCACTTCGTCCGGCGTCAAAAATGGTTCAAATGGCTCTGAGCACTATGGGACTTAACTTCTGAGGTCATCAGTCCCCTAGAATTTAGAACTACTTAAACCTAACTAACATAAGGACATCACACACATCCATTCCCGAGGCAGGATTCGAACCTTCGACTGTCGCGGTCGCGCGGTTCCAGACTGTAGCGCCTAGAACCGCTCGGCCACACCGGCCGGCAGTAGTTTAAGAGAAGATGTGTAACGTGCATAGATACAATGAATTAACGCTGTTTCTAGAATGTCTTTCTGCTCATCAAATGTTTTTTATTGCATACATATGATAACAAAAGTTGCTGAAATACTCTGAAATTAACCATTTGGTAACTGTTTTAGTATGCAAGCAATAATAATCGCTTGGTGAGCAGCAACACATTCTGGAAAGGTATAATATCATGTTAAATAAATATTGTGACTGGCAGCATTAAAAAATAAACAACTTTCTGCTGCAGTCACTGCACCAACACGTAATCACAATGGCCACAGTCAATTTTAGGTACAGCTCCCGTAATCTGTCACTGCAGGTTATTAGACGGGAAGTCTCAAATTACTAATTCCGATTTAAATTCTCTGTTCCTTTCCTAAGCCATTTGAGCTGAACATTGGTTTGGTTCCCTCCGTAAGGCTACGGTTTCCTCCCGCGGTTGCGCTTTTGTTTTATGCCTAATGAACACAATGTTGACTGTGCTCTGGAATCATATTGTCCATTTCCCTATGTCATCTTTAGCTGCTGCTCCAAATCAGAACTTTTCACGTCAATTGAATTGATCGTGCGATGTATCCGGCTCGGATCCCGCCGCCTGCCGGCCTTGTCTACTGGGCTTCTTCCGCGATAAATCATAACTACCACTAGCCGAAACACGAACTCCCGGAACATCTGGCGCAGCTGCTGCAACCGCACAAGGATGAGACGAATGCGTTCAGAATGAACTGAAAAGTTGTGCCGAACAACAACCTGGTCACTTCAGATGTTTCGCTATTTACAAGGTTACACTACCAAGAGCGCATTCTTCCCCTTTTCGCAGATGAAGTAATCAAGTTGTTCCCATGCATGGAGCATGTCAGATTACTTTTATGTGAAATGGTAATTTCTAGGAACAGCTGGAAGGAACTGCATAGCAAGTCTATCAAATCCAGCGACTGCCAATTTTTTAAAGGAGTAATTCGAAAAGCTGACACTATATTCAGTACTCCGTAAAACGACAGTGGCTCAGGTACATGGATGACACACTCGTCGTGTGGAACCATGGTAATAGGTAAGTGTCTTCCTAAGACATCCGAACGGTCTCCATGCCCACATCAAATTTGCTAGAAAACGGTCAACAACCAAAGGTTCTAGACCTTCTGATCATAAGGGATGGTGAGAATCTGGACCACAGCTTGTATCGAAAATCGATACAAGGGGAGATAATTGTACAATTCCTCAAATCATCTCCAAGAAACAGGAGAAAATGAATAAGTGTCGCAGATCGGTAAGAGGCGAAATGAACCCACTCGCAATGTCGGGAATATACCGCATACCGCGTACACATGGAAAAGTCTGTGTTCGAATGACGGAATGCTCTATCAGTGCCAGGCTCATAAACATTTTTGCAGTCTGGGACAGAATTAAGCCGTGACGGAGCATGCCCATTGTGAAGCAGACCACATAGTAATATTCGCTCATACGCAGGATTTCGCTGTGGATGAGAGCTATCACTCCCGTTTGTTCAGGGAAGGCATACAAATTCACCAACATGACAATAGTTTCAACGAGGGAGAAGAAAAGCTCATGGTAAACGGATCCTGAATTCCCATATCGCAAGAAACCATTGTTGCAGGTAACAAGGGGAGAATCACAGCGGTAATGACCACGGAAAATCCCTGAGACTTTGGTGTGACATGCAGACACACACTCAGCTCGGGGACTCGACTAGAGTCCGTCACCAGCAATGGAGAGGGACTCTTCAACAATGCCAGCCAGCTGTGCTGATGGAATGCCGCAAAAATAAATAAACATCCTCCGAACATCTTGGGACAATAGCCGGCAGGTAATATGTCAACAAATGGCTACGACGTCCTCAGCACCTTTGTATAAGGTTGGCCAAAATCCCCATTCTATCTGCAGAAAGAAATGGCCTCACTTGTTCGTTCTGAGAAGCCGTGTAGATCTACAAGTGCGATAACCTCTTGAACAAGACGGAGGAATGCCTCAAGGTAAACCGTAGTTGGATTCCTGTCTTATGGAGAACAACGGCCGCAGGTAGCGAGCGATTAGGCTAGCGGCTAACGGCAGTGGAAAACCCCTGTGTCAGAGTCGCTGCGAGTATGTAATGACGACCGCCGGTTTGCACAACTTTTGTCCACAGGGAGCTTCGGAGGAGAACGTTTAGACCACTGGCCATCAGTTAAACGGTCTTCTGCTCAGGCGTGGATCCAGGGTTCGCTTCAGGGGGTTACCGTTTGCTGCTTCTCCCCCCCCCCCCCCCCCATCAAGCCCTCCTTCCACCAAACACGCTAATACAACTTCCTGTTAGGCACTCTTATAGCTGCTTAGGATTCTCCGATTTTAATAATAATAAGAACAAAAACAAAATATATTAAATATTTAATATGATAATAATAATAATGTTTTCATGACTGGTTACTGCATCGCTTTACCATCATGTCGAAGAAACTGTTTCAGAAAAACACATCATTTGACAGGCATTCTGCCGAAAATTTGAGAGAAGCTTGTCATGCTATTGATTTAAGAACTTTAATAGTAAAAAACTCTCACAACATTGACATTATTATGATTTACAACATATAAAATCGAAGTATAGTGTAACCGTCATCGCCCACTAAGCACTAGGAGTGAACACAGCCGTGCAGACAGTAACTATGCGAGCTTATAAATGATGGGAACGCTGTTCCCTTCAGTCGTTTCCTCCTGAGTTTGATAAAGTAAGCTTTCTCTTTTCTTGCTGGAGGGTCTTTCCCTTATGTCTTCTCTGACTCAACTTCCTCTGGTTTGCCGGTTACACCTGTGGACTCACGAACTGTGTCGTACTTGTTACTGATAACAGATACGCTAGGGAGACGTGGGGTTCACAGCGGTGATATGACCTGTACGTGCCCAGTTCCGAGCGTTGGGAATGTCAGTTGACTTTAGTGGCCATATAGAGTCACAGGGCAACGACCCTCTCACGTAACGAATCTTGCATCACATATAATTGCTGCTGCGAATTAATGATTCTTAGAAATATTGTGACAGGTTGTTGTATAAAACATTCTCGGACTTCTTCCCGCGTCATTTTAGGGTAAAACCTAGGAACTTTCGACGATTACCTCCATCGTCTTCGTAAGGAGCAACCGACAGTCAAAACTTTTGCTGTGGTGGCCTTACGTAGCCCATAGACGGTTTCTGATTCGTCGGTAAATACGTAAAGCTGCGTTTAGGAACAAGGATGGTGATGAAAATTGAAGGAAAAATACCACATCGATGTCGTGGACATTAGGAACTGAGCAGCACCTCAGTTCGGAAATGGTGATTAAGGACATCGGAAGGGCTGTTTCTGAAAGTAGAGAACGAATTATGTAGTTTGCAGAATCCTAAACGGCGTCTCTAATCTATTTTTTCTGGTTAGCTGCGTCTGAGTAGCAATGCGAGCATGAGAAACGAGGTGAATGTCTCGTGTTGGAACTTCCTGGCACTGCTCTGATTAACGCCGAAACGTTGGCTACATCCCTAATGTTATCTAGGGTGCAAAACGAATGCAAGTCAGGAATTGACAACGTTGCAGAAGCTCGTGTGGTCTGTGAACCAGGAGACAGATACACTATGCAGACAAGAAGCTCCTGAGGCCTCAAGGAACGGGTTTTGTTGCCGTTGGCCTATGCAGCCGCCAGCGGCACGCATCTCCTGTTCGTCAGTATTTTGTAGCTGTCTTCTGTATGGATCAAAGGTGAGAACTGAGTTGAAACGGGCCGTAGTTGGTCCCAGGTTCGAGCATTCCCTAACAGACACTGCACAGGAGCTACATTTAGAACACACGCTATATTTGTGAATAAGGAACGATACGGAAGCTCTGCACGCATTCATCGCCCTGGAAGATGTACATACATATTTGATAGGTTCCACGGAACTTTAAAGCGTACTCCACGGACATCCTCGACAACTGTCGCATAGGATTTCCAACGTAATTCAGATTCAGAGGTCTGTGATAAAATGATTCATCGGGGGGCAATCACGTTTATTTCTTTATGGCCGAACTGCTGCCCAGAATTCGATGATCACAAAAAAAGCAATGTCGGTTAGAGTGGTACAAAGAAAGTCGCCGTTGATTCTTTCCCTGCAAAAACATCCCAACCGATTTCCTTTCCCATTACATGTATAATAACCTCAGTTCCGATGGAGCATGAATTTTAACCTCCCATCCTTCTGCCTAATACTCCTTGTTTGTGAACTTCAAGTTTATATCATGTATATGCTATCAGAAGGTTATCACCGTGCACCAGACTCACAACCAATTAAGCTCCGGACACAAAAAACACTGACACGAACAGCTACGAGTTTGCTATCGCATAACGCTGCACCAGCACTGAAGAGTGAAAAGTAAATAAGTGGAAGGTAGTTACGGATTATGCATCTTTCCTCAAGGAATAATTAGTAAACGACTTTTGATTACTTGCTTCGTGAAATCATCGTAGCGACCATTTATTTCTAGTTTAGAACTTCGGGTCTTTGTTATGAGACATGCTGCTCACGAGACGTGCGGATATGCGCAAAGTAATTCTAGTTGATATTAGGAAATGAACATTTACAACAAACATTAAGGGAAGGTAACAGTTTGACAATATCGAAATAACATTCAAAAATTATACAAGTTTCTGAACTTGTCTTTATCCACTTTTCGGGCGCAACAAGTAGGATAAGCAAAAACCTCCAATATTGAATATCAACTGGTGTTGGCATTTAATGTCTTTTTAATACGCTTAGAAAAATCATTATTACAATACCTAACAGTGAGCACATTGATTTTATTAGTGCACATTGACCAACATGGGTGCGAAAAAGATTCAGATTTATTTCAGGTACGTTATCAAGAGACATTCCGTCATATACTGCCCCTAGGCTAACTCTTGCCTTCAGTCTTGTATTTTATTTTTCTGCCTGAGTTGAACGCGTTTTCCACTTTCAAAGACCACATTGACGTTTTTGAGTGTTACATCTACTTCAGTATGCCACTTTCATTCGGTCACAAATGTTATAGACGGATGAGAAGCTTCCACATGTGTTCTTACACTTCTTATGTATAGTATCCATTTCGAGTACCCCTTCTTCCGACTTGAACCGAAGTGTTGCTTGATTTGCAAGATGACAGTCTTTGCTTTCCATACTCACACAGATTGTAATAGGAAGCTTGAAAAAAAAACAGACACAGGATATGTTATCAAGTTTTGCGGCAGCTGATGTAAGGTATGAAATTTTCTTAAGGACTCTCTTTGTACGATGTTCTTTAGCTCCGAACGTCATATATTTTTATAGCGTGAGGTGTTGATGTCCCATATTTAGTTAGAAACACTTCCGTAGAGAAGTGAACACTCTTCGACAGTAGTAAATAATGTGTCGGTATCTGATTTTAACGTATCCTTCCCTTTCATTAAACGCGATCATTCGACTGTACAGTAAGTCACAACCGTTGAATGCAAACTATCGAAGCAGAAATCGCTAAGGAAATAACTCAGTATTTTTAGTGTGGACAATGTGCGACTCCCGTCACTGGGACAGTCGACCTGAAGAGCGAACTGCAATACAAAATAGTTTGAATCAAAAATTGAAGAGCTCAGTTTCGTGATTTATTGTGAATGAATATGACGGGTGGATGTGTTCTTTGTTTCAGAAGCTACAAACGTAATTCCCATGTGTTTTGTTTTGTTTTTGGTGGTGGAAAATGTTGAGGAACAAAGCTCTCTCGTACTCCGAGAGGTCGTACAACGCCCTAGCTGTGGCAGACACGCGATTCCTCGCCCCTCTCGGTGTACCGCGGCGCTGCTACGAAGGCTCGGTCGTCTCATGAATTTCAAACCAGACCATTAGTTCGGCGAAGACCTTCGGCCTGGCCGGTAGTGGTTCTTTGAAATTGCCGGACCGCATCGTTCTGTGGCCGCGCATTAATTCTTCCCGGACCCTCGTTCTGGTTGTCGGAACACGCACGGAAAATTTACTTTTAATCAATTTGCGTCCTTACTCTTGGCAGTTACCGAGAAAATGGCGTTATAATCGGTACGGTTCCGAGGAAAACGGTAACCGCTGTGTATTTCTATAGTCACTGACTCAGAACGTGTCAGGTGTGGCACTTACGTGATTCTTTCCCTGCGTAGGTTAAGGGATCGGTATTCCACTTAAAAAACCGCAGTACCTATGGAAAAATGTTGATTGTCAAATTCGCTGTACTTCGTGAAATGTCGGAAAAGTCGAAGAGCTAAAAATTATGTCTTACCGGATCTGTGTATTGAAAGGAGTCGGGGATTTCATTAGCTGTTCCTGACGTGCATAATAAATAGTCTGTGTAAGTGTGTTCAGTTAATGGACTTACGGGTACTAAAAGCCGACAGCATTCCGACAGCCTGAGGGCGAACGGCAAAGCCAATAGTGGAAACATCCCACATCTGCACCCCAAAGAAATACGAAGTTATTTGCACAAGTTCCCGTAAGGTCACGATGACATCCTTCTACTACAGAGGCGCGCTCTGGTTGTCGAGTTCTAGAGCATGGAACCGCAATCAGTGCACGGCGCCATGAAGACACTTTGCAGAAACTGCGACGCACCACAAAGTGAAAATGCCCGGGAATGCTGTCCGTATACAGCACGATCACGCCCACCCCACACTGTCAATCGAACAAAGGCTGCGCTTCAGCCATTGGGTTGGGAAACACTGCAGCATCATCCGTACACCCGGGATCTTTCACCGTGTGATTTTCAAATCTTTCGTGATCTGCAGATGGATATGCATGGAGGTCGGTCTCAGTCGGGCGAGGAAGTACAATTATGGATGCGGTTGTGAATCTGTTAGTAGCTGACCACTTTCTACGAAATAGGAATTGATCGTCTCTTGTCCTAGTAGGATAAATGTCTTAACGCCCACCAAAACTTACGCTAAGGTCAAGTTAAAACACTAGACTCTAATTTGCAAAGTCAGTGATTCCATCCCCGCTTGGCAATCCAGATGTAGGTTTCCATTTTCTTCCAAAATATTCACTACTGGGTATTAAAATTGATACACCAAGAAGAAATGCAGATGATAAATGGATATTCATTGGAAAAATATATTATACTAGAACTGACATGTGATTACATTTTCACGCAATTTGGGTGCATAGATCCTGAGAAATCAGTACCCAGAACAACCACCTCTGGCCGTAATGACGGCCTTGATACGCCTGGGTATTGAGTCAAACAGAGCTTGCATGGCGTGTACAGCTGCCCATGCAGCTTCAACACGATACCACAGTTCATCAAGAGTAGTGACTGACGTATTGTGATGAGCCAGTTGCTCGGCCACCATTGACCGGACGTTTTCAATTGGTGAGAGATCTGGGGAATGTGCTGGCCAGGGCAGCAGTCGAACATTTTCTGTATCCAGAAAGGCCCGTACAGGAACTGATACATGCGGTCATGCATTATCCTGCTGAAATGTAAGGTTTCGCAGGGATCGAATAAAGGGCAGAGCCACGGGTCGTAACATATCTGAAATGTAACGTCCACTGTTCAAAGTGCCGTCAATGCGAACAAGAGGTGACCGAGACGCGTAACCAATGGCACCCCATACCATCACGCCGGGCGATACGCCAGTATGGCGATGACGAATACACACTTCCAATGTGCGTTCACCGCTATGTCGCCAAACACGGATGCGACTATCATGATGCTGTAAACAGAATCTGGATTAATCCGAAAAAATGACGTTTTGCCATTCGTGCACCCAGGTTCGTCGTCGAGTACACCATCGCAGGCGCTCCTTTCGGTGGTGTAGCGTCATGGGTTACAGCAGCCATGGTCTCCGAGCTGATAGCCCATGCTGCCCCAAGCGTCGTCGAACTGTTCGTGCAGATGGTTGTTGTCTTGCAAACGTCCCCATCTGTTGACTCAGGAATCGAGACGTGGCTGCACGATCCGTTCCAGTCATGTGGATAAGATGCCAGTCATCTCGACTGCTAGTGATACGAGGCCGTTGGGATCCAGCACGGCGTTCCGTATTAACCTCCTGGACCCACCGATTCCATATTCTACTAACAGTCATTGGATCTCGACCAACGCGAACAGCTATGTCGCGATACGATAAACCGCAATCGCGATAGGCTACAGTCCGACCTTGATCAAAGTCGGAAACGTGATGGTACGCATTTCTCCTCCTTACACGAGGCATCACAACAACGTTTCACCAGGCAACGCCGGTCAACTGGTGTTTGTGTATGAGGAATCGGTTGGAAACTTTCCTCATGTTAGCACATTGTAGGTGTCGCCACCGGCGCCAACCTTGTGTGAATGCTCTGAAAAGCATTTCCATATCACAGCATGTTCTTCCTGTCTGTTAAATTTCGCGTCTGTAGCACGTCATCTTCGTGGTGTAGCAATTTTAATGGCCAGTGGGGTATTAAGGCAATCGTCGGGATTGTCCATTTCAGGAAGACGTGGCTGACTTCCTTCTCGATCCTTCCCCATTCCGAGCTTTGGCTCCATGAGTATCGATGTGACATTAAACCCAATCTTCCTTCTTTCCTTCTTTCTCAGTCTATATATTATTGACCCTGTGCCCTAGGTTCTAACGCGACCTCGAAGGGATAAATCTGCATTCAGGGAGGAAGCCGGACTGGACACAACAACAGTATTGACTAATTTATTACGAACGCGAGAGCGTCAAGTGGCTGACCTGTCTTGAAGAGGACGATGGTCCTGAGGCAGGCGTACTCGTGCGCGTCGACGGCCATGTGGGCGAACCTGAGGAGAGCCTCCTGGAAGAGCCTGAGCTGGTGCAGCAGCGCCAGGGACCTGCTGGAGCCCAGCAGCGCCGCGAGCTGCGACACGTCCAGAGGCAGCATCAGCTGCGCCGCGCCCACCACGAACAGGTCTCGCCAGCTCTCCTCCAGCAGCAGCAGCTGTCGACACACCACAGAACGCGTCTCAGAATTACTGCCCGCCTCACCGCCTTGGGTCAAGAGCCCAGGTTACATCCAAATAACTAGGTTCTCGACAAGTGAGTGACGTCTATGTAAATAAGGATGTGCGAGCCAAAGTCAAAGCGTCCTGAATGAGATTCAGAGGCACCACTGGCACTCTTTGTGGTACCCCACCTGAAATTGAAGACCTACTACTTAATGGTAAGAGCAGTTGCATTATATGGTACCGAGTGCTGGCCCATACCTAGAGCTGTTGAAGACTCACTACATGCCATGGAAATGCATATGCTGAGAAGATTATCTGGCTTTTTCATGCTCAACCATATCAACAATATAAGGATCTGACATCTGGATGGAGTGGCTCTGATCAAGATCAGATGCGAGAATGGAGACTTTGATAGTATGGACACTCTGTATTATTACCACCTACTTCATTCATCAGCTCAGCCTACCACTCTGTCGAAGACCAGAGACACCGCGGGAGATCTGAACTACGATGGCTTGACACTATGAATGCTGATATAAGATCAAGAAGTCTAAGCTCACTGAAAGAGTTACAGTGTAAGAAATTGTGTGCACTTACCGAAAAGCGCACCCTACTCCAATGAGAATGTGCTAAGAATAATAACAATAATAATAATAATAATAAGAAGAGGAAGAAACTGCTACCATTCTTAGGAGTTACTGTTCTTCAGTCATAACCACTGGACCTGCCACAGTATTCACTCGTCTAAAGATCAGTGACCACTCCACTCCGTCTACAGGCCACAAGTGGCCCATCGGAACCATTCGACCTCCGCGTCATCTTCAGAGGAGGATGCAGATACGAGGGGCGTGGGGTCAGCACACCGCTCTCCCGGTCGTAATGATAGTATTCTAGACTGAAGCTGCTACTACTCGGTCGAGTAGCTCCTCAAATGGCATCACGAGGTTGAGTGCACCCCGAAAAATGGCAACAGCACATGGCGGCCTGGATGGTCACCCATCCAAGTGCCGACAACGCCCGACAGCGCTTAACTTAGGTGATCTCACTGGAACCGGTGTATCAACTGCGGGAAGGCCGTTGCCGCTAAAGAACAGTGACACTTGAGGAAAATACCAGCATTGGACCTGAAACTATTCTCTCCTGTAATTGGCATTTTCCCGAGGAATCGCTATTACTGAGATGGATAACCCAGAACCTATAACATTATTTAGCCATCTGGAGAGTGATGGCTCCTGAGGATATCCCCAGCACTTGATCTGAAACGTTTCAGATGTGGTATCATCGGTCCACAGATAGATAAATGCTAGGCCTGTCAAACACTGAGCCATCTGAGTAGCATCACGAAAAAAGATCCAAACACTGAAGCAGAAATGTAAGTTTCGTTTAATTTACGTCTACGATCACAAACTTTTTGTTACAGATTACCGGTTTTGGTCTATAATGACCATCATTAGATCTGTTTTGTAAAAACTAAGTCCTAAAATTTACAAAACAGATCTGATGATGGTCATTATAGAGCGAAACCGGGAAACCGGTAATCTCTTAACAAAACGTTTGTGCCCGTAGACGTAAATTAAACGAAACTTATTGTATATACGGGTCACTGTTTTATTCGCGACAATGTCGCAGCTTGTGGAACCAGAAATAATTCACTCGTGAGGTTGGCATTTTGTTGACAGTTACTTCTTCACTGAAAGAAGCACTGGGCTATCACAACATCCATCCATGTGAAGAAATGTGATTGCTGAGGAATATCACAAAACTGGACCTGAACGTGGCATTTCCTCAAGTGATGTCTTCTTCTGGAGTTGATGTTCTTCAGGCTGATAAGCGTAGCGCCAGACTCAGTTTCAGCCATTTGAAGATTGGTGATTCCTGAGGAAGCTGTCTACTACGAACCTCTTTGTATTATCCTCAGGCGTCGCTGTTCTTCAGAGGGTTAAGCACTGGGCTCAGCCACCTGAAGAATAGTGACTTCCGAGGAAGGTCACAGAACATTTCACTTTCAAGTCAGTAACTTGTTCAGGAGCCACTGCTCTTCAGACGCAGTATCGCTGGACTAATCAGTGTTCAGCCGTCCAAAGAATAGTGACTCTTGTGGAAGCACTGGACCTGAAACGTTGAGTGTCTAGATGCCGGGCAGCTAAGTGTATTATTAAGGTTTACCGGCAATATAAGCCTCCAGAACTTCTTAAATACCTTAAAAAACCTTTCATTTTCATCATTTTATTATGCTCACAAGACTATTGATACGTACAGGTATAATGGAGAACCCATAAAAACCGTGTGAATAACACAGGACTTTCAAATCTGAAGTGTTGTTGACGCAGTCTTCAGTCCAAATATGGGTGGACCGAGCAGTATACTGACTGGGAAACCACTAGCTGTATCTCTTACCTGGTCATTCATGGGCAGGGCAGTGAAGGCGGTGACGCTCTTGGCCCACTGAACGTTCATGAAGAGCAGACGCGCCGCGGACTCGCAGACAGCCTCCACAGAGCGCAGGGGGAACGTCGGCGGCAACAGCTGAGCAACACACAACGAAAAGGGGGCGTCTCAATGGTCTGGAGCTCACGAGACGAACGAGATCAATTCTAGCGGTAGAGGAAGATGGTGAACGGATATGTAGCTTCAGCATCTACCTCAGAATATAGGCTAACCTCTCAAAAATTTGGACTGGGACCGGAATATTGGCATTGTTTGTATTAATAGACGGCTAAAATTTTGGAAATTTGTGGTAAGCTCCTATTGGACCAAACTGCTGAGGCCATCGGTCCCTAGGATTACACACTACTTAATCCAAGTTAAACTAACTTACGCTAAGGACAACACAAACACCCATGCCCGAGGGCGGACTCGGACCTCCAACGGGGGGAGTCATATGAACCGTGGCAAGGCGCTTCAGACCACGCAGCAACCCCGCGCGGCCAAACGGCTAAAACGAGATACTTCCTAGTGGCAGAGTATCTCCACATGCAACAAAAAATCTGATTTTCAATATTTCATATAATTATTGACTGAATTTTAAAATTTAAAATACTGTCGTAATATACTCACTAAGAGCTATAATCTTACGTTGAAGATTCGGTAAAATAATCTGTTCTATAAAGACAGGTTATTTACCATTGTTACCAAAATTCTGCAAAAGTACCTGATCCACTTAATTCAAATTTTGACACCATACTGTTATCAGCTCAGCAGCACGTGGTATTGCGGTAGCGTTCTCGCTTCCTCTCGTACGGGGTCCCGGGTTCGACTTCCGGCGGGGTCAGGGATTTTCCCTGCCCAGTGACTGGGTGTTGTGTCGTCTTCATCATCATTCATCCCCATTACGGTCGGAGGAAGGCAACGGCAAACCATCTCCGCTAGGACCTTGGCTAATCAGCGGTGCGGGTCTCCCGAGTCGTCCCCTACGCTTCTCGGAGTATGGGACCTCATCAAAAATGGTTCAAATGGCTCTGAGCACTATGGGACTTAATATCTATGGTCATCAGTTCCCTAGAACTTAGAACTACTTAAACCTAACTAACGTAAGGACATCACACACATCCATGCCCGAGGCAGGATTCGAACCTGCGACCGTAGCGGTCACGTGGTTCCAGACTGAAGCGCCTAGAACCGCACGGCCACACCGGCCGGCGGGACCTCATCATCATCACTCGTATCACCATTGCAAAGGACATAGGCTACATATTTTTTTAACGTGTAAAATACGAGGGACCTTCAACAAGTAATGCAACACCTTCTGCTCAGCCAATTTCAGCTGAAAAAACGCAGAATTTGTTGTAATAGTTTCATGAAGTTCCAATATGTGGCGTAGGTCTCTCAGTGATTTTCTTTTGGAACAAAACCAGAGTATCGCAGAGATTCATAGGCGTTTGCAGGATGTCTACAGAGATCTGACAGTGACAAAAGTACGGTGAGTCGTTGCGCGAGGCGTCTGTTATCGTCGCACAAGGTCGCGCAAACTTGTCCCATCCCCTGCGTACCGGCCGGCCGCACACAGCTATTACTCTTGCAGTGCTGGAACGTGCGTACACTCTCATTCGCGGTGATCGACGGGTCACAATCAAACACCTCGCTGCTCAACTGGACGTCTCTGTTGGTAGTTCCGACAAACCCGTCCGTCAGTTCGGGTACTCAAATGCGTGTGCCCGATGGGTTCTGGCCACCTAAGAGAAGACCATAAAGAGCAGCGAAGAACCATCTGTGTGGAGTTGCTGTGCGGTAACTAGTACGTGGATGATGAGTAGACTGGTCGTGACAATTTTTGTCGATGGCGGGAAGGTCATTGATGCAGGAAGAGGTTGGGTTTCGACGTCGAACAGTAGAATGGTACCATTCGGATATATAGGCACTCCCAGTAAGGTGCCGTAAAGTCATCGCATTGAACGGAGATTATGTTGATAAATACGGTTTTGTAGCCAAAAGATTGGGGACTAATGAGGTGTATTGGAATCCTGTATACAATCAACATGCTTCCAGAAAAAAAAAAAAAAAATGTGCTGCATTACTCATTTTGCGCCCCTCGTACATGTGTAGAAAGGTAAGGTTGTTCCCAAAAATGTCAAAAAGTTGTTGGCCGATTTTGATTTTTATCACTGTACCTAACAAACTTTAGGCTATATGTATTTCTCTTGAATGGCAATGTAAAGATTTTGCTTTGAAACCCACTGATAGAAAGAAAATGCTGTGCTGAGAAAATTTACAGTTTTATTTTATTATCTCAGTCAGTTTCAACTACTACAGAAAATTGTTTCTCCGATACGTAATTTGGAACAAAAATTTTACACACAACAATGAGCTGTTTCGTTTTCTTCCCCGCTGTCGGTTTTACGGTAAACAAGCGACTTTTATTTATTGCTTATTGGTTTATAATTAGAATACTACTATGGAATCTGAATCCTCTGAAAGTTCGTAATTCTACCCGTAAGAGATTAAAAGTATGCAAAATACTCTCATTAAAGTTACTATCCTCAAAGACCTAGGAGCTGCAAAGATCTCTCTCATACCTCGTGTACCAATGATCTCAACCGATTTCCTCATTCATTTCAAGCAACTTCAATTCCCAATCAGGGTTGAAAGTTAGAGAGAAGGGTTAAAAGGCAGAGGGAGGAGGGGGCAGACGGGATGAAATGGATATAGATAGGGAGAGAAGAAGATGGTAGACTGGGGGAGGAGCTGACATACAAAGAGCGGGGAGGGAGGTAGAGGGGACTGACATTTGGAAGGGGGGGCGCACAAGGTGCGCAGCGAGAAGGGAAGGTGGGGATATCCAATTTCCATACAAATTTAGAAATTACGAAACAATCCCGCGTTCGCTTTTACAAGTACAAAAATTAGGAAATGTGTACATGTCATGAGGGAGCGTAGCTCTCGTAGCGCATATTACCCAGACTATAATCATCCAGTTTTGGTTTTGACATTTCCATTAGTCTAAATCATCCGAAACGTTGCAAGTTTAACGTTAGTTATTTAGCAGTACTCAGACGTTTAATGCTGTGTTGTGCGGGATATAGAGGATGGATGTTACTGGTGTTGATTTGTTGCTGGGCCATACACTCGTTTTATCACCTGTGCAAATGCTGTAACTAACTGGAGGTAAACAAAATGTATAAACTGGGAGTCTAGTTAAGGAAGCAAGCAAGCTGAAGCATTCAATGAAACCGCTGCCCTGTACCTTATATAAAACGTAAAGCTGCCATCAACCCAAAGGACCTTTACGCAGCTTTGTTCAAATGATTCAAATGGCTCTGAGCACTATGCGACTTAACTTCTGAGGTCATCAGTCCCCTAGAACTTAGTACTTAAACCTAACTAACCTAAGGACATCACGCACATCCATGCCCGAGGCAGGATTCGAACCTACGACCGTAGCGGTCGCGCGGTTCCAGACTGTAGTGCCTAGAACCGCTCGGCCACCCTGGCCGGCCACACCTTTGTCGTACATTTTATGGGTCTATTGAAGCTGTTATGCAGTGGACTTCCTCCTAGTTTTGCATAGATTTATTCAGCCAGTTACCAAAGAAGTGGTACGTGACATTAAAAACACTTGGATAGATCGGATATCGAACCCGATACCTTCCAGATCCTAGTATCGTGCTTTACCATTCACCCGCAAAGACACCCATTTATTTAATTAAAATGCTAATAAAGCAACAGGGCAGATCTTCTAAAAAAATTTGCAGTATACGGTGTCTGAGATGTATAAGCGCAGGTATTTGATCATCGGTTTCTTAATATGTACGCATATCAATGTATTAGTTATTTCTCTGCATATAACACTCTTCCCCCAACACATGTCACTACTTGATATTTTCTGAATTTCCGTAACTGCACTATTAACTGGACAACGCCTGTCAGTATAGACTAACAGTTTTGCGTCCTGAAGTGCATACTTCAACACCTGACGTGCTGCCCAGGGAAAAATAATCTTTAATGGTTTTCTCTTTACCCATGTTGTTGGAGGTACTAACCAACCTAAGAAGACACTACTCCTAACAGGCGTAATTGTTTATCTGTAAATGTAATATTGTTTAGGACACTATCGTCAATCAGTACTAAAAATATCTGCACATGTACCTCTAACGCCCTGTATACCCGATGTAGATTGGCGCAGGGAACTACGGAGCTAACCAACAGAAACCAGAAGTGTTTCCTAGAGGGTAATTTAATTTAAGCACAGCTAAATCTTTTTTTTTAAAACAATTATGGTAAAATCTAAAAAGAAATGTAGAGTCCGGTTGTAGTTGTTAATGCTTACTTGTGGCTGCATCTGCACACGATATTATTTCCTCATCGCAGCCGTGATTGCTGTTTTTCTAAGTACCATCAGTAGTCCATCACTGGTCCAAATTAGAATATCCCTCAGTGATGAGTCGTAATTATCTAATAGTATTGGTGGATCTTTCAGCATCCACTGAATCTGATGATACTAGTGTAAGTGTTAAAAAAAATGGTTCAAATGGCTCTGAGTACTATGGGACTTAACATCTATGGTAATCAGTCCCCTAGAACTTAGAACTACTTAAATCTAACTAAGGACAGCACACAACACCCAGCCATCACGAGGCAGAGAAAATCCCTGACCCCGCCGGGAATCGAACCCGGGAACCCAGGCGTGGGAAGCGAGAACGCTACCGCACGACCACGAGATGCGGGCTGCAAGTGTTTCAAATGGGTCAAATGGCTCTGAGCACTATGGGACTTAACATCTGAGGTCATCAGTCCTCTAGAACTTAGAACTACTTAAACGTAACTAACCTAAGGACGTCACACACATCCATGCCCGAGGCAGGATTCGAACCTACGACCATAGCGGTCGCGCGGTTCCAGACTGAAGCGCCTAGAACCGCTCGGCCACACCAGCCGGCACCAGTGTAAGTGCCTTATAGAAACTGAGGAGATCGTATTGGTTTAATGGCTTAATGTAATCCAGTCAGATTTAACCTGAAGATGCGATTTGTTATCGCGAAACGGTTAGCACCTGGATTCGGCAATAAACGAGGATTATCGAGCGGACTCTACAATATTTTGCAAGATTTTAACACAACACTTTTAAATTGTTTTTTGAAGTAATCGTTGAATGTAGATGATGCTGATGATAATGTTGACAATAATAAAGGCGGTTAAGTATTTCTCTTAGACAGATTGACCCGGTAAGCGATAAACCGGCGGGCTGAGAAAGCCGTAAGCCGGCAGGGTTGGCCGAACGGTTCTAGGCGCTACAGTCTGGAACCGCGCGACCGCTACGGTCGCAGGTTCGAATACTGCCTCGAGCATGGATGTGTAGGTTTAAGTAGTTCTAAGTTCTGGGGGACTGATGACCTCAGAAGTTAAGTCCCATAGTGCTCAGAGCCATTTTGAGTCAGGAAGCCGTGGGCCAGCGAGGCGCGAGAACCCGGCTGGGTTAGCGTGGTCTCGCGAGCCGACAGGGGTGTGCTGTGTACCGTATTGTGCGGGCTGAGAGACACGGAGTGGTTGGCTACAACTTGAACCGGGCACGACTCCAGCCACGTGCAGTTGGTGTGGACAGGGAGTCGCTCGTGTTACGAGGGCTTCACGAAGGCGTTGTCTACTGGACTTCGTAAATGGGTGTAATGGGGAACTGGGTGAGAAAGAGTAAGATACGTTAGCAATCAAAGAAGCTGGCAGTTACTTTACAAGGGCGCCGTGCGGCGGCCTGTTAGCACCTCACCTTCATGGGCGCGACGTGGGAGGAATGGAGGGCAGCGGCGGTGGCGGCGGCTGCGGCCGCAGCGGCGGCGGCGGCCATGTCTGCGTGGGCGGCTGCCGGCATGGCGGGAGGCGGGGGCGGCGGGGGCGAGCACTGCCCCTGGGCCGGCTCCTTGAGGTAGAGCGCCAGCTGGCGCCGCAGCGTCGAGTTGCGCGGCCCGCGCTCGTGCTGCACCGCTGCGGGCAGACACACACACATTCACACTCAGCTTTCTGTCAGCTCAGCATCGTCTCAGGCTGGTACGTGCGCAAAAATGGAAGCTTCTCCGGCCGACCAGTAAATGTCTCCGACCGAGACCTGCTCGTGTAGCTGAAGGGGGTGGGGGGGGGGGGGGGGGTAGGACGTCAAACGGGCCGACTTAGAGCAGGAGAGGGACCACAGAACATTTTATTTTCTACTGTCTATACTTTTACAAATAAATTCATAAAACTTTGTCAGCATGACCAGGAAGGATTCAGGATTCACACTCATAGCGGTGGAAGTGCAAAAACATAATAAAATATTTTTTTTTAGATATGAAATTTCATCATTTTTTTCACTTACTGTTGGCTGCATTTGTTGCTATAGGTACATTTTTCTTCGCAAGTGAGAGAGATTCTTTGATGAATTTTGCACAGCATACAAACCATACTTACAGGTGTATGAAACTCTAGAATTTTACAAATCTATTAAAACTGTGGTAAAAATTGAGATAATTAACTACAAAATTTGATTTTTTTTTCTAAACATAAAATTTAAAACGTAACAGCTCATTCAGTTTTTCGTAAATTAAATAGATTCTAGAGTTTCAGACACCTGTAAGTATGGTTTGTATGCTGTGCAAAATTCATCGAACAGTCTCTCTTACTTATGAAGAAAAGTGTACCTATAGCAACAAATGCAGCCAATAGTAAGTGAAGAAATGATGAAATTTCACATGTAAAAAAAAATATTTTGTTATGTTTTTGAACTTCCGCGGCTACTAGTGTGAATCCTGAATCCTTCCTGCTCATGCTGACAAAGTTTTATGAATTTATTTGTAAAAGTATAGACAGTGGAAATTAAAATGTCCTGTGGTGCCTCTCCTGCTCCAAGTCGGCCCGTTTGACGTCCTACCCCCCCTTAAGGTGCATTAAACAAAATAGAAGTGCTTTGCTGTGCCACTTATGTAAAGACAACATTCCTTCGGAATAACTAAAATCATTGGGGAAAGTGGTAGCCCTACTGTGTGCGGGTGTTTAGAATCTATGAGACTAATACACAGATTTCCAGAAAAAATATACACACAAACCTGAAAATAGCAAGCACTGGTAAGTACGAAAACTATCGCACGCTCAGTTTAGCAGCTCATCCATACACGTTGCTAGCAAGAGTAATATGCAGGGGAATGGAAAAAAAAATTCGGTGAAAACAGAAGCAATAAACTTCGAAATGCTACAATCGCTTTGGAAGAGCGTTTTTCAGATCTTCGGTTTCGGGAAAACTATGCTGTCATCTTCGATTTCGGGACTACGCTTCAAAGAATCTCGTCCATTTCTACGATAATTTGAGTCACATAATAGACATTCTGAGAACATACATGGGATAGTACATCGGCAAGTCAAAAGTACAACAGTGATTATATAAAATGCCATACACAGTGCATCGGACATGCATGCTCACGCTCGCTGAAAAGCCACATACAGACTCTGTACATACATTACTCCTGTTGTGTAATAGTCTTGGTAGGACGACACTTATTATGTCCGAACGTAGGTAAATTCCGGGCTATTTCATTACTTTAAGGTCATGTTACTATTTCGAACATTTGGCTGGAATTAAAATTTTCGAAAATTATCTAATGTGTAGTAAATCAACAGTTTTCTTTTGGAGCCACTGCAAATAGAGAAATGCTAGTAAGAACATTTGAATATGATTAGTAACAAGGAATATACTGTCAGTGTCGACGATTCTTTAGCAAATTTTTTTCCTTAATGCAACACCCAAACGGGGCTGCGAACTCTCAGGATTACTAGTCACTTTATCTTCGGTTTCCGTAAAGTAAATGACGATAGTATTAAACGAGACACTTAAACGACTGATTACAGTCATCTGAAATTGTCCCTGGTTAAATGGAGTGATTACAATCAAATGAACACCGTTAGCTGCCTACAGGCGTTGACGGGGACTCAAACCCGGGATCTCCTGCTTACATGGCAGACGCTCTATCCGTCTGAGCCACCGAGGACACACAGGATAGCGCGACTGCAGGGATTTATGTCAGGCACGCCTCCCGCGAAACCCACATTTTCAACGTATTGTCCCGCACTACATTCGTAGTGCCCCCGCCCATTATACTCATTACTCGCGGCACGTTAACAGATACCATCTTAGTATACAAATGGAGTAATGTCACATCTTGTAGCAGATTGCGTCTGGTTTTTCCCGAAACTGTCACAGAAAAAAAGCAACTACAGTAACATCAGTAACATCGCCATGACAGCAACATACTAACGTGGAAGAGGTGCTGCTTAAGCGAACGTATATATAAGCGTGCGTGCGCGGCCTTCGCAGCGAATGGAGAACAGGGTTGTATGCCAGGGGGGAGTGGATCGTCCTTTTGTCCGAATTGCCTCTGCCAGCCAGCAGCCGCCGAGCCATTGTCTGGATACCCCGTGAGCCACAGGGGCACGCAAAGTACTACCCAGCTGCCACCGGAATCTCGTTAAGTGTCTCTCACCACTGTCTACGTGGTGTCCCACACTTTGGTGCCACGTGCATTTCCAGTGGTTAGTAACTGCTGTTGGCTGTCATCCCTTTCGAGGAATACGTGCACATTCAGTGGACTACGCAGCAGTATGAAAGTGTCGTATGTGACTGAGGATACGTCAGTAGGCATCAGCTCTGCATGACGTCTGCAGCACCCAGTTAACGATGTACGAGTGGTAACTTTTAACCCAAGCGCGCTGGGACTACAGTCAGTCGAAAACTTTTGCCACACTTCTTTGTTTTCTGGAGTATCAGTTTGTTAACGCGATGGTGCGACCGTCTGTTGACAGTCTGGTCTGCTGTTTTAGGCTGCTGATCTACACAGGATCTGTCAAGACGCGCACAGGATATTCACTATGGAGATGGTATCCCCAACAGCAAATCTTCGATTAAGATAAATATTAGATACATCACATTTTAAACAAACTACCACGATAAACTTCATTGTCAACTAATTATAAGTTAATATTTTTGGTTTGTTGTTTTAACTACTTTCCTCCTCTTCTTCTTCTTCTTCAAGTACTGCGTCCTCCAAAACATTGACGATCAGTAGCATGGCCTGCTGCCTGTTCATGATTTTCTGAAGAATGATTCCGTGCTCAGTTTAAACCACTGGCTGAAGTTTTTTTAGACAGGGTAACATTCGACGTGCTAGACCACGTCCGCTGTCAGTCTTTCCTTGAATTATCCGGAAGTATTTTTCATTGTGCATTATGTGGCCAAATTATTCTAGTTTTATAATGTTGATGGTATTGACCATTTCTAAATCTTTGACCGTACTCCACAGTACCGTTACATTTGTGACTATCTGTCCATGGTATCCTTTGTTTTAAGGTCTACGTAAAGTAGTTCAAGCAGCAGGGGAAATGGTGGGCATATGTTTCAGTTCTATTCTGAGCTTTGAAAAAGCTAAAAGTGTTTCACTATCTAGACTGTAAATGAGTAGCACATTTGGCACATTTACTGTCTCATCCGAATGAAGTTGTAATCCTCATTACTTCGAACAGCTAAGACGCACATAATAGTTACACGATGATTTGAAAGAAATTTAGTTTTTCTTTCCAAATTTTTAAACAGTGTCAGCTATGGTTATTGTTTCCGAAAGATATTACAACTTAATTATATTGTTGTAGTATCGTGCTTCTGAGAGCAACTATGCAGATGCTCCCTACAGTCTGAATAAAGTGAAGCAATACAGTTTTACACGGAAGTAACATGCCAGGAAAGTAATTGTCTACGGGTTACTGATGTAGTCTTATCAGCGCACTGTACCAGAGATAAAAGTTTAGGTACCGAATGTTCTACCGTGAGAGTGTGATCTGCCATGTGATATCCCATTCCGGAGAAAAGTTTCTTCTCAGTTCGCGGAGTCACGAAGACAGAAATACATAGGTTTCAAATTTCATACAACAAAAATTAAAAGTAATGTAGAACTTAAAAAAAAAGAAAGTTTTGGTAAGACGATGTCACTCAACAGACAAAGGGAGTTGGTTATCAGTGTCATCGGAACGCTATGATAAACTGTTCATGCTAGTTTAAACGTTTTGTAACGAAGAGGAGCTAAGGCATTCACAAGACAGTTCTCCTCCGGATCGGAAAAGATGTTGTCTAGGCGAATACTTTCAGTTGTTTCGTACTACGCATCCTTGTGTAGAAAAATCCTGAAATGTATCCTGTATTTTTCTAAAAGAATAAATTCTGTGAAGTAGTTACAACTAATATAAGGAAACATAATTGTAAGTAATATATTGTGGTGAATAGGTGAAAGTCGGACTCATGTGTTTAGCCGCAACAACGTTAGGAAGTGAGTCACCCTCAGACGCTTCAGTCCATGACTCGGAGCTCCGGACTGATAATTCCTCCCTTTTCGTTTCCAAATGCTGTAAAAGTTTTCTTACATAGGGCGTTGTGTAACTTCATTATCATGTCCCATTCCTAGGGATCGAGATACATTCAGGCATAAAGGAGGGCTTCTGTTGAATGTGGAACAGCAAGAGGAAGGTACTACCAGAATAAATTTTAAGTTAGACTAAGAAAAGCTCTCGGATAGCTCATTTGGTAAGGAAATTACCATTGGAAGGCTCACAATGTCAGTTTGTCAATAAGTATTAATTCATATCTTTTTAATAACATAAATTAGTATGCCGCTAAACCTAGAGATGAGGTCTGACCTCAAAGCAAAAAATTGGGTAGTATAAAACTGTGAGTGCGTTACAAAATAGAAGGAAATAATTAAATTCGAGCTTTGCTAACATCGATACCTTATTCAATCTCTAGAATGAGCAATTAATTAAGGAAATTCAGGAGAAATTTCGAAATGGAATGAAAAAGTAGAGGATAGAAATACGATCACTACAATTTGATGATAATATTGTATTTATGCTAGATCAATAGAACGGAGTGGATAGTGTTTTGGAAAGATGCTGTAAGAACACCAATCACGTTAAAACAAGGGTAATGTAGTGCAGTCTGAGTGACGGAATCAGATTACGAAATGAGTGGCTGAAAGTAACATTCGAGTTTCGTTGTTTGGGCAGCAAAGTGACTGACAATGGAAGAAGTAAGTAGGATATAAAATGTGCACCGTTAACAGCAAGAAAAGCTTTTATGTATCCATAAGAAATCGTAGAAGCAGTTGAAATGTAGTGTCACGACACAATGCAGGAGATTAGATGCGTAGTTCGTGTAACTTAGTAAATAATACGGCGAAAAATTTTGGCACGGCGGAGGGGTGGAGTAATTTGACGCATCTTGAGACATCCAATAAAAGGTGATTCAGTAAACTGACAGGGAAGAGGGCGGGGGGAGTAGGGTGTTTAAAGACAGGCTTGAATACAGTATCAGGAACAACAGGGCGTGTGTGGTGGTGACAGTAGCTATGGAGATACGGGGAAACTTGCGCAAGACAGATGACTAGGACAACAGTAAGTACAGCTCCCATGCTGAGGTGCGTGTTGCGGAAACTCACCGTCCTTGTTCATGCCGGCCTGGAGACACTTGTGGAGTCGGCAGGCGCGGCACTGGTTGCGGTGCGTCTTATCCACGACGCAGGAACCTTCCGCCTTCGCCTTGCAGACGTACTGCCGCGCGCGCCGGATCGACCGCTTGAAGAAACCGGCGCACCTGCACACACACACACACACAAATACATAAATATATACTTAAAATACTCCGGTGGCCCAGCTTGCGTCCTAAGGTCATGTCCTGCTGCCTCTGGAAATAGCCACCGCTTTTAATAACAAGCCTCGTTTGTTACACAAGCTCCCCTCCTATTGAACCCGAATACCAATGGAAACCGAACATCAAGTTACACGATCCACTTTCAGTACGCCGACAGTCTGGCCATCACAGCTCAAGGAAAGAGTTTTTAGAAAGTAGAACAAACCCTGGTTCAAATGGCTCTGAACACTACGGGACTTGACATCTGAGGTCATCAGTCCCCTAGACGTAGAACTACTTAAACTAACTAACCTAATGACATCACACACATCCATGCCCGAGGCAGGATTCGAACCTGCGACCGTAGCAGCAGCGCGGTTCCGGACTGAAGCGGGTAAAATAAAACCTGCTACGTGCTCTAAGCACCATTTTAGAATACTACAGGAGAAACTCCCGTCAATCAAATCCCTCAAACACACTAGTCAGAACCTTCGACATCGCTCAAAACAGATCGAAACTGAATGTAACCTGGAATGGCATCACCACGCAACTCACAAGAAAACTTACAAACCTGGAAGCCACACTGGACGAGTCGTTCACGAACAAATATCACTGTGAGAAGACTCACCATAAACTAAAAAAAATGGTTCAAATGGCTCTGAGCACTATGGGACTCAACTTCTGAGGTCATTAGTCCCCTAGAACTTAGAACTAGTTAAACCTAACTAACCTAAGGACATCACACACATCCATGCCCGAGGCAGGATTCGAACCTGCGACCGTAGCGGTCTCGCGGTTCCAGACTGCAGCGCCTAGAACCGCACGGCCACTTCACAAAAAAAAAAGGTCCAAATGTGTGTGAAATCTTATGGGACTTGCTAAGGTCATCAGTCCCTAAGCTCACACACTACTTAACCTAAATTATCCTAAAGACAAACACACGTACCCATGCCTGAGGGAGGACTCGAACCTCTATCGGGACCAGCCGCACAGTCTATGACTGCAGCACCTTAGACAACTCGGCAAATCCCGCGCGGCCTCCATAAACTCACAGCAGGGAATAATTACTGAGAAAATTAGCTAACAGCAAATGGGAAGCTACTTCAAAAAAAATCTGAGAGCCATAGCCCAGACACTGTGCCTCTCGGCGGCAGAATATGCTTGCCCGGTATGGTCCAAATCTGGTCATACTGCAGGTGTCAGCTTATACTTAAATGAAACATGGCGACAAAAAGTGCTTGCATGAAACCCAAGCCTATCATTAAACTATAAAAAGTGGCCGGACGTACCCCATCTCCCAAAAACCTCATTACGAACGTACTGAAAAGGTAAATCATACCTTCGATGAACGTCATAACTTATTTGGAGATTTCTGTGGAAGCTTAAACCCGGCTAGAGTTTCGTGATCAAAGAAGTCACAGAGCCTCCACACGACTACCCTTTAGTACAGATGCTAACCACCTGCGACAACTTTGGGAGGCCTGAACCGCATCGGAACGGGCGCAGCACCAGTTAAGGCTAACCTCATATTATGAGAATGAAAACATGGTCCGAGTAGACTGTGATTTGTTTATTATGTGTGCAATTAGCCAGTTTCAGCCGTGGGTAATTTACGAGCACATATTTTAAGCGTCACACTTCATTTCATGCTTAAAATACGTTCTTGACAACAATCCACAGTTGAAACTGTCTAATTGCACAGATAATAAACTGATTACAGCCTACTTGTATCATGTTTTCACTCTTGAAACACACTTTTAAAAATCTGATAAAATCGTGCCTTGCAGATGACCGCGACGACAGACGTGATTGTGATAAATTTCAGATATGGAGCATTTCTCTACATTTCACAACTGCCCCAGTAATGTGTCTCTACGAAGAAAGGAAACGTTTGTCGCAGCCCAGGTTTGCACTGAAAAACTATGATCTCCGCACCAGAAAAAGAAATGCAGAGTATCTCTAGAGAATGTGATTTGGGTATTATAAGGCTGACGTATAAAAAAAGAATAAGTGTACCACGGATAAGTCCTCCACCGTTTCTGGTTTCTTCTTGATTACATACATTATCTAAAGTAAAACTGCTCTCACACCGAATGTTAGTTGGAATACCAAAGCACTCTACTAGGGATGGCTATATTGGGGTGATACAGCCTTTCCTTTCTCCGACATGGTTCAAATGGATCTAAGCACTATGGGACTTAACATCTGAGGTCATCAATCTCCTAGACTTAGAACTACTTAAACCTAACTAACCTAAGGACATCACACACAAAGGATTCGAACCTGCGACCGAAGCGGTCGCGCGGTTCCAGACTGTAGCGCCTAGAACCGCTCGGCCACATCGGCCGGCTCGGACATTTAAGTGGAGTTAAAAACCAGCTGAAAGAGGGATAGTCGAAGTTTTAGCTATCACTTCGAAAAAGACAGTTACGTAATTATATATTCAAATTTCCCATCGTTGATGAAACGTGGGAACGCAGTCGTATTAAGATTAGGAATTAATTTACGTCTGACTGGAAAAATGATCATAGCTGTCATCACCGGCCAGCAGTAGCGTGGACGGTAAAACTTGTGACCACAGCACCACTCAGTGGTCGGCAGATTAGGTTTGCAGAAAGGCTATTTATGTATGTTAATGCGCCATCCCAAAGACTCTAGGGTCTTTAACTCAGAGTGTACGAACGGACTGAAAAAGGCTGTTGGTCTTCTTGTGTTTTGTTCAAGAATTTCAGGCTGAAAGTATACCAGTCAGACGGCTACGGTTCGCTTAAGTGCTAGATCAGTAGACGAATATTAAGGAATCTGTGTGAATACTGTACAAATTATTTTTCAGAAAGCAGCCATTTGTGAAAAGGAGAAAGCAATGAAGGACTTGTCCAGAAAGTAGCTGAGAATCTGTTTCACCGGTAACGCAAATCGCTTTTTTAAAATAGACAAATAGGGGAAATCTATTAGGGACGTGGGCAGCAAAAGTTGTGAGAATTTATGTGAGACGGCAGACGATAGCTAACGGTGTTAGGGAGGAAGGTGTGATGACTCAAACACCAAGTTTCAGACTGCAAAACCAAAGCGATGTGTTCTATGAGCTGTGTGTTTTATGTGTGTGTAATGTGCGAAGCTTATCTGTAACTGGAATTCCGTGTTAAACTATTTGTGAACCCGTAATTGGCATAATGAACCGATTAGAGTCTTATGTTTATGAGAAGCGTACTCGGTAAAACACTGTAGTGTTCAAAGCAACGTTTCATTTTCGCAGCTTTTGTTCTTAGGTTCCTTTGCTTCCAAAAATATCGTTCAGATCGAGAAATAAAGACTGAAGGAATACACGTTTTTCCTGTGTCTGGCGGTGGCTCTAAGTGACGATATAAACAGCAAAACAGATAGTAATTAATTAGTTGGGATCACTATTTTCTATCTCTTAAACTTTAGGTTTTAGCATTAGATATTTTTGGATATTTTATACGAATGTAATTTTGCACTATCTTCTTCCTGGCAACAGTGAGGCAGTGAGAGAATGGGAACGTAATGCACGAGGAACTCACCCATCACACGCGAAGATCCCGTAGTGTTTTCCCGACGAGTGGTCCTGGCACACCTTGCAAGGAATGTCGTACAGAATGCGGCCTGCAACATAAGCAGAGTTAACTGTTACTGATGACTGAATGTCACGGGCGAAACATGAGAAGAAACGAAGAAGGGGTGAATATACTAACGTATATATGATGTTATCAGCGAAGCTTGTTGACCGATTTCTGTCAAACATATCTCCATACAACTTACACTGTCTGGAAAGCAGACGATAGTGTCCTAAACAATATTACATTTACAGATAAACAATTACGCCTATTAGGAGTAGTGTCTTCTTAGGTTGGTTAGTACCTCCAACAACTGCTTTCCAGACAGGAACGCCTGCGATGGTGTACTCAACGACGAACCTGGGTACACGAATAGCAAAATGTCATTTTTTCGGATGAATCCAGGTTCTCTTTACAGGGTCATGATAGTCGCATCCGTGTTTGGCGACCTCGCGGTGAACGCACATTGGAAGCGTGTATTCGTCATCGCCATACTGGCGTATCACCCCGGCGTGATGGTATGGGGTGCCATTGGTTACACGCCTCGCTCACCTCTTGTTCACATTGACGGCACTTTGAACAGTGGACGTTACATTTCAGATGTGTTACGACCCGTGGCTCTACCCTTCATTGGATCCCTGCGAAACCCTACATTTCAGCAGTATAATGCACGACCGCATGTTGCAGGTCCTGTACGGGCCATTCTGGATACAGAAAATGTTCGACTGCTGCCCTGGCCAGCACATTCTCCAGATCTCTCACCAATTGAAAACGTCTGGTCAATGGTGGCATAGCAACTGACTCGTCACAATACGCCAGTCACTACTCTTGATGAACTGTGGTATCGTGTTGAAGCTGCATCGGCAGGTGTACCTGTACATGCCATCCAAGCTCCGTTTGACTCAATGCCAAGGCGTATCAAGACCGTTATTACGGCCAGAGATGGTTGTTCTGGGTACTGATTTCTCAGGATCTATGCCCCCAAATTGCGTGAAAATGTAATCACATGTCAGTTCTTTTATAATATATTTGTCCAATGAATATCCGTTTATCATCTGCATTTCTTCCAGGTGTAGCATTTTTAATGGCCAGTAGTTAAAGTTACATAGTCTCCATTATTGCAGTCTGTGGTTGGCTGTGCTATAAAGATATGATAATTCTATGAACACAGCCCCAATGATTCTTCTTGCCTCGAATCCATTCTCAATGTGTCAGTTTGAGAATCTGCGATGCGCACTATTTGTCTGCTCTGAAGTACGCTTTTGTGGAATCAGGAGAGGTTTGCTATTGAACTCACGCCTTTAGGCCAAGATGCGCTCGCCTTTGGGTAGAAGGGCGCCTGGCGAGGGCGTTGCAGGTAGCTGGGAGGGTCTTGAGGCTCCCCCGGCAGCCGAAGGGCGAGCAGCAACAAGTGGGCGCGGCCGGCCCGCGCTCCGTGTCTGGGTGGGCGTAGCCGCCGCGACGAAATGGCGAGCGGCGCGCTGCCGCGAGGCGGTCCATTATGGCACTTCCTGCTGCCTGCCTCAATGGGCTGCGAGAGGCGCGCGGCTACCGACAGCAAAGTCCTCGCTTCCGGGACGCAAGAGGGAAGCGGAAGGTGCCATTGTGGGCCGGAAGCTGCAGGTCCACCCAGGGAGCGCCGCGCCGTTTAAAGACTACTCGCTCGTCTCTCGGGGTCCGCGGCTCCACTTACGTAGCCGCCGGTGGGACACGCAGCGGTCCGTGACAGCGCTCTCTTTCCGGTGCCAGCGGAAGCCGATCGGGATGCGGTAGCGGAAGACGTGCTACGAAAACATATCACGTTACACTGTACTGCGATAACATTTTGCGCGACGTAAACAACGCCCTGAGTGGCAGAGATGTTTCCTGCCGGAAGGAAATCTTGTACCGAATGGTAGGCATGGTCTCTGCTCTGGGACAACCGGTTTTCACTTAGCTCATCCGCAAAACAAAGATTTATAACTGTGCTGATTCCGTTACAGTTGTATGGAAGCCAGAGTTGGATAATTAAAAAGAAACATGGCAGTAGAGTATAAGCAGTGGAGACGATACTATGCAGGAAAGAGAAGACATGTGACTATAAATAGAAATTTTGGGAATGAGCAAAATGTACACGCTGTTCGTTAATGAGGATATAACTGAACACAGAGAAACAACATCGCAATTGAAAGAGCGATTATTCAGTGAAATTCTTGACACTAAAATGTAGACTTCCACGGCCGGAAATGTCATGTCCATTATGATTATCGAGGCTGTTATGCCGTGGTTGGTTGATGAATTTTGTCTCAATTCCCAACGTTTCGTCCCCGTCTGCGGGAGACATCTTCAAGGGGGTCTGTAGCTCGATGGAAGGGCCAACACACCCGCTGGCTCGCTAGTCAGTAGCGAGAAAATTATAAAGGAGAAAATGAACAAGTGATAAAATTCTGTTTATAAATGTATACTGCAATATTCACCTTTTGGAAGTAGTCGCACTGTGTTTCAAACACATCTTTCCTGTTTGTACAGCCTTCAGCATATAGCCGTCTCTCTCGCACATACCTGCTCGGAACAACGCAGTGATGGGGGGAAGCGCGATTGCAGCATGGGAGCACGAATTTTGGCTAAGTCTGGTTTAAAGTGAGTCATTCCACTGTGCCGTCGATTTTGTAGTTGACATTTCAGTTAAATGTATCGTACTAAATCTGGTTAGAGTCCAGCCAGGAAAATTCCGAAAAATAAAGCAAGTACGTCGGTGTCTTTTCATCAGCATGTACCAAGTACTGGCTACGTTGAGTCACTTCTAATAGCATGTGAAACTGAGTGAAAGGCAGTGACGCAATGGGCAGGAGAGCTGTCGCCGTGTGGCTGCGCCACGCCCCTTTCCGCCCCCGCCACGCTCCGCCGCCCCCGCGCTCGTGGTCCAGCTACAGGGGCGCCCCCTGAGCTGGGAGCTCACGGACGCCGGGGTGGCCGGCCACACATGTCGGCGCCGCACATCCTGTGGGAACCCACCGGCGCCCGTGGGAATGCCGCGCATCTGTCGCGTGGCACGGCGTCGGTACGCCCGCACACCACATCCGCCCACCGCCGAGATAACAGCGCCACTGCTGCTGCTGTTTGTTACTGCTGGCCCACCTCCGCCTCGTTAATCAGTCGGCCGCGCTTCCCCTGCTATTGTTCTCTAATGAACGCCCTGAGCTGCCGACTACGCAGCGTCACGCTGATGCGTGTCGATTGCGTGATATTCGTTAAACTGGGGTAAGCGAGAGAAAACTTTTTTCCGGTGCAATGGGTATCTCGACACGTCATAGCTGATTGTCTGTGGATGAGAATGCTTGTTTTTGTCCTTCCTCTCTCTGAGTGTGCAGCGTTCTGTTGAGCGCATGAAATACGGAGGTTATTTTCATGATGGGGCGCTCTGCTATGATTATGTCACTTTTGTTTCCACCACGTTGCTTCTTCAATGAATATTTGACTTATAGAACGCTGCACTGGACGGCGAACGTTCTGCAGAAATGAAAGTAACATCGGACTAGTCCCAAGGAATCTTAATAGGACCTGTAATGTTCTCAATTGTGGTCAAAACTAACCGGACACCGCCACGTAATGCGGAATTGATCACTAACTGTAACGACAGGCTGACTCGCCAATATAAAAGGAGGCAGGTACTATTGTCAGTAGAGAAGCGTATTCGTCGGGAGAGCTGAGTGACTTTCAATGTGGACTAGTCATTGGATGTCACCTGTGTAACAAATCCAGCTGAGACAATTAGAAACCTCTGAAGGTGGCCAATTCGACTGGTCGTGATGTGACTGTGAAGTGGAAGCGTGAAGGAACAACTAAAGCTGAACCAAGACCAGACAGAACTCGTGTACTGACAGACAGGGACCGTCCAGCGTTGCGCTGGGTCGTTGTTACACGTATAAATCCCGAGTGCTGCCAGCAGTATAGCTAGCACAATGCTTCAGGGTAGGGACTTAAAAAAATTGGTCGAGCAGTTGTTTATAAGCCACGTATTTCTGTAGTCAGTGCTAAGCGACGACCCTGGACATTGGACGACTGGAAACATGTGATGTGGAGTGGTGAATCATGCTATACCACGTGGCAATCCGATGGATGCGTTTGGGGTTGGCGAATGCCTTGAGACAGTTGCCTGTCATCATGTATTGTGCCTACATCTACATCGATACTCCGCAAATCACCGTAAGGTGGGTGGCGGAGTGTCAACAGTGAAGTACAGAGGAGATTGTCTTTTTCTTTCGGGAGGGGAAGCGTGTTCTTCGTGGTTAGGGTGTGGTACTGTTATTGTGGCTATGAAAACACTAAATACGAAAACCTGTCAATATATTTTACTGGCCGGCCGTTTTGGCCGAGCGGTTCTAGGCGCTGCAGTCTGGAACCGCGCTACTGCTACGGTCGCAGGTTCGAATCCTGCCTCGGGCATGGATGTGTGTGATGTCCTTAGGTTAGTTAGGTTTAAGTAGTTCTAAGTCTACGGGACTGATGACCTTAGACGTTAAGTCCGTTAGTGCTCAGAGCCATTTGAACCATTTGAACATTTTACGGCATTGTGTAATGCAAAGAGCAGAGGAACAGTTCGAAGACGATGATTGTGTGAGCATGACAATACATCCTGTCAAGAAAGCAGCATCTTTAATACAATGGCTTTTGGAGAATAACATTTCTGAAATGGCCCGATCTGAACCTATTGGAACATTTTTGTTATGAGATGGGCGCTAGAAAGTAGGCTTCGCTCCAGAACCCAGTGGCTAACATTGCTACCTTCGCCAGTTTTGGCTCTTGAGGGAGAATGGGCAAACATTCCTCCACACATATTCAGGCACGTCATTGAAACCGTCACTAGCAGAGTTCAGGTCCTCACAAAGGCGAAGTGTGGACACACCATCACATTAATGTCCACTAATAGATGTCCGGATACATTTGACGGGATAGTGTAGGATTAGCAACAGTGTAAGATTGATTATTCGTTAACAGTGCTTTAGTCTGCGATCGTGATCAAATACAGAATGAACTGGTCAAAATTTGCGTTTGGTGCGACAAATGACAGCTCTCTGTAACTGTGGATAAATCCACTACAATGTCTATAACAATGAGAGAGGACGCGATAGTAATAGTGACAAGAGGTATGACATGCGACGATCACGTAAAATCAGCATTAGGTATGCGTATGAAAGACAGATTTGTTAGAATGCATCTGCGAAAGTGGAATGCGTCTGTAAATGAAATCGCCTACAAGACACTAGAGTGACAAATTCTGTTTTTACATTGTTGGGGGCCTCATTAAGCAGGCGTGACCAGAAGCATCTATTACATGAACGCTGAAAAAACAGATACCACGCGTTCATGTAATTGATTCACCTCGATGGGCTATGAATCCACCACCTTCATTGCGAATGGGCAATCAAATTCGACCTCCTGAGCGAATCTCGAAGTAGCGTGCGACGTGGACATGGGCGGAAACTGTGTGGCTAGGCGGGAATTTGGTTCGGTCGAGGTGCGTACCGAAATGGTCCACGCACTTGGGGTAAACACTTTGTCCAGGTAGTACAATGGTTAACGCAACTGCCTAGTAAGTGGGAGATCCCAGGTTCGAATTCCAGTCCGGCAGACATTTTCACTCCTCGCCGCTGACTCTGCATAAAATTCCAGTGCAGCTGACGTCATGAATTCCTTTCCCTCCTTAGTTCCCGTCCGCAAACAATCAATTTTCATAAAATGGTCTAATTCTGAGATCCGCCGCTTGGATTTGCTAGAGGTCGGACTAGCGCACGATAATGTCTGATAGAAGTTCTCTGGGAACTTGAATAGGAATCCTTGTAAGAAAGACGATGTAGCTCTTGTGAAAACCTTTTGGGTAAATTCAGAAAACCTATATCGGAAGAAGAATGTGAGACCCTCGTTATGTTGCTATCATCGCATACCTCGTGTAGGCATTATGATGATAATGTGAGAGAGATTAGGGTGCATATTGAGGTATATAGTCCGTCACTTTTTCTGAATCAATACACGAAAGGAATAGGAAAGAGAATTGATAACACTGGAGCGACGTACGCCACGCCATGCACTGTGCAGTGGCTTACGAAGTATTTATATAGATGTTGATCAGAATCTTACAGAGGACAGCAGAGCGCAGACGTTATTAAAAGTGATTGTAACAAATTCCTGAATCTCAAATTCGGTAACTACTTTGCATCGAGCGTAGTGCCGCAGTGTTTAATCTCGTTTCGACCGAAGTTTCAAACCTGATCTGACCCTCAGACGAAGACGTGCGCTTATTGTGCTAATTAAGAGTTCTCTCAAGAGGAGATTTCCTAAAATATTAATGGAATACCTTCCATGCATAATGTTAATTTGCGAGATGAAATGTACAAGGGCATGCCGAAAAATAATCTCTCCTAATATTTTATCTGAAAACTCTTAAAACATTTTAAATAAAACAAACGTTATTAACATTGTACGTCTTTATTCCTCGTGTCTTTATACTGGCAGCACTTTGCCGCTAAAGGGTTCCGAATTGTAGCGTATAACATGGCGGTGAATAACCGAACTGTCAATGCGTGAGACACATCCTGCTGTAATCGAGTTTCGAATTGAAAGTGTTCATCCACAAATGGAATACCTTCTCCTTCAGAATGACAACACCAAGTCACAAACGACCGCTGCGACATCTGCAACAATCCGATCGTCCTGCATGCAGTCCCGACTTGGCCTCATTCCATTTTCATCTGTTTTCTAAACTTAAAATCACCTTCGAGGATTTCACGTTGCTAGGAATGAAGCGTTGCAGGCAGAGGTGAGGTTGTGCTCCGTCAACAAAGTCAAACATTCTACAGTGACGGTATCGACCAACTGGTATATCGTTGGAAGACGTTCATCGCCAGCAGGATGACTGAACTGAGAAATAAATGTATATAAATTAAGAAAAATTTAGAAATTTGTGGTAAGGAATATGGGATCGAACTGCTGAGGTCATAGGTCCCTAGACTTACCCACCACTTAATCTATCCTTCACTAAGGACAACACACATTTAAATTAAATTATGCTAAGAACAACACACACACACACACACACACACACACACACACACATGCCCGAGGGAGGACTTGAGCCTCCGACGGGGGGAGCCACGCGAACCGAGACAAGACGCCCTATACCTCACGGGTACCCCGCGCGGCTAAAGAATGAAGATTTATGATGGTAACAACGTTTGTTTTATTTAAAAACCTGTGAGAGTATTCACATAAAAAATTCGGATCCATTACTTTTCAGTACGTCTTCGTAGATTGGTTTGGAGTCGAAAGATATCACAGCTACATAAGTCGTTATTCGATTAAAATGCAATTGGATGAAGTATACTTCGCCCGCATAGTTACAGTTCCATAGAGAATTAACGGACATCCACCATTCCGTTTCTACTCTTTTGTCACCGCTATCTAACACGCATCTTCCTCATATCCGAAGACAAGCGACTCTGCTAAGAGACTGGTACAAATGTCGCAGTAAGCCTCAGCTGACGTTGCATCAGGACTGCAGTCGCCAGATAAAACCAGATTTAAATCCAGAAACCCTTCATGGAAACCTGATAAGAAACTCATCAAATGATATTATCGAGGCTGATTAGACCTTGCATGAAGAATGGACGTCTGAAAATCGCGATTACCTAAGTTTAATCGAAGTGGACATTGGCCTGGTTTTAATTTACCAAGAAACGAATGGGTACCATTAAATAGAACTAGGGCAAATCGTGGAAGACGTAGATTATGGCTTGATCAGTGGCGGAAAACTGAAACCTGTTCTGGTACTGTGACAAATGTCACACGGATCATTCAGAACATGGCCACGGAGCGTCCAAGGAGGAGATTTGGGAAGTATGCGAGATGTACAAAGTGCCAAAAGTGATGTAGCGAATTGGCTGAAAGCACTGGACCTCGCATTTTAACTTACCGAAATGTTAGCTAAAATGTAATCTGTAAATACTGTATATACATTTTTGTAAAATATTCATATTTACAATACACTCTTTTGTACAGTTGGCGCCAGTATGACAGAAACATTTACCAGATACCTCTAAATGTCACAAGAGCTACAGCATTGGTGGCCTCTTCTGCACAAATTTTGTTCTATATCCTACTACGCTCCACACATGAAAACAATACAGAATCGGCGGTAAGCATTGCTTTCTGCCGGATGACATAAAAAATTTCCGCTTGCCGTGACCAGGATTCGAACCTGGGTTCTTGCGGCCACAACGCAATGTCCTAACCACTAGACTATCACGGCTGGTGTCAGGAACCGCGGCAGAAAGCCAAGAAGTGTTCCGCCCGGTCAGCGCTGCTGACTCACGACGCGCTATCGCTGCCGCAATCGCCGCGGCACGGCCTTTCGCCGTGGCAAAGCCCGGAGTCCGGTGTCGCGTGGAGTAGCGGCCGGCGGCAAACAACAGCACGCGGCGCGCTTTCAGGAAATCCCCGTCCCCGCCGCAGCACAAAGGATAATGGGTTCGAAGGGTAAACATCCATACCCAGAATGTGGCACTACAAAGGGGTGGGTGGGAGGCGGACAGCATTTCAGAGAAGGCAGGCCGTGGAACATGGTTTGTGTCTTTGATGCCAATGTTCTTCCCGTCTTCAGTTTACGGAAACGCTCTGCTGTTGCCCTGTCAGTGTCTCGTCGCCAATAAACTGACCAATGTGAACAAGATGACGGAAGTACTCGGTATCTGCCGCACAGGGAAGACTCCCCAGCGTTCGAACTGTGGCACCATTAAAAAAAAAATCGTCGCTTGTAACACGAAACTGTGGCACATAGATTTTCCAAAAAATAGAAAAATTAAATGGCACAATTTCTGTTTTATACACACTAGAAAAGGAAAAATTGACCGCTGCAGACTGTAAAAGCTATCGTTTATTTGTTGCGCTATCGGCCAGTTTCGACTGTGAAGTCATTCTCAAGCACAGCTGGCTAATAATGAAACAAATAAATCAATTTTATAGCCTACAACGAACAACATTTTTTTTACGAAATACATCGAAGCTGTGGGATCGTACGTTATATAAACTGGTTACAACTTAGCACTTTTACGAACTTCTGTTGAGCAAATAATATCTCAAATCTATTACGGGTAAGTAATTTCTCTATACATCGGCGGGCTTTCGTTATCTCGCGAGTCTCTTTGCTCATGAAATAACACCTCCTTTTTGTGACGCCTAAGTGAACATTCACGTGGCCTCAGTAGCACCAGTCTTCTAAGGGAATCATTCACCCAACGAGTGCACCTCCGTAGTAAAAAAAAATGGTTCAAATGGCTCTGAGCACTATGGGACTTAACATCTGAGGTCATCAGTCCCCTAGAACTTAGAACTACTTAAACCTAACTAACCTAAAGGACAGCACACAACACCCAGTCATCACGAGGCAGAGAAAACCTCCGTAGTACACAAGCTGCTCTATCACGATGTGTTTCTCAAGTGTCTTCGATCCTGCTGAGTACTATAGGAGAGCGGCATTCTTTGAATGCAGAACGTCTGCACTGCAGCTCTTTCACCCGTTGTAAAAACAGCTCAAAAACTATCCGGAGCACTTTTTCGGAAATTTCTATAAGTCGCAACAAATTTTCCAGTTTATTTTAAACATTACTGAGCGAGAAATAGTTCAACTTAAAAAGATACGGGCCAGTACTGGTAATGAAATTTCTACGGTAGAGCAGTAGGTAGAGGTAACACTTCGTCAGGTTTTCTGCACGTCTCCCCTGTAGATTAGAGCTGGCATGCAGATTTTCGCCTTGATATCTTACCGAATATAAATGATAATTCGTGAAAGAAAATTTCTGAAATAGTTCAACTAAAGATTCGGGCCAGTACTGGTAATGAAATTTCTACGGTAGAGCAGTAGGTAGAGGTAACACTTCGTCAGGTTTTCTGCACGTCTCCCCTGTAGACTAGAGCTGGCATGCAGATTTTTGCCTTGATATCTTACCGAATATAAATGATAATTCGTGAAAGAAAATTTCTGAAACTTATCCAGTAGTGAAGTAGTGATCTGTATGACATTGGTACCAGCTCTTTGCGTAAAAACGTTGAAATAGGTGCCTGTTGAAAATTGACATTTGTAGCTACCTATCTTGAAATTACTTCCTAAGCTCACAACTTAACATTAGTGGCTGCGTATGGCGGTTTTCTTGATACGATACTGAGAAAATGAAGTCTCTTTAAGAAGTAGATTATTTACAAAACACGTGTGCTACACACCCTATCGTTCAAGAAGCTGGATACGTCATGAAAATATCAGCGGGCATTGAATGTTTACAAAGAAGGGTCGCCCGAAGAGTCACAGCTTCGTTTGATCCACGGTCAACGGCAGAGCATCACGAAAACGCTGAGAAACGCGAACTGGCAGACGTCTAAAGACAGACGCTAACAATCTCTCGCTCCGTACTCAAATGTAACGGGAGAAATTCTAGGATGCTGTGCAATGGTAAGAGCCTTCTGCCGTAAAAGTTACTGTAGTATGCGGTGTATGGATGTAGATGTAGGTGTGCGGTGTTCAAGAAATTGCGTAAACGAGGAGCAGCCCTCTCAAAAATAGCGCCACTGTAGCGATTTAAAGCAGCCAACTGCAGCTAAAGTTTCAGGACGCACGGTGCTGCTCCAAATACAAAATAACTTCATTTCCTCGACTGGCGAGGATCCAAGCGAGCGGCGACGGTTCATGCTAAATGCATCAGGTAAGACCCAGTAGGCCAAGCTACGTACTAACAGCGAGGCTGCAGCATAAACGTACCCTAAGTTATCGAAACCCAGTACCACTTTATCCTACGGCTGTTAAACAAGTTGTAGAGCGCCAGTCGAGGGGTTGGGTGGGGTGGGAGTGGCTATCGCCGCGGAAGCGCCAGACGGGCGCGGGTCACGGACCAGCGGATGGATACACGGGGAGTCTGCGAACATCGCACCAGCCAGCCAGGGCCATATGGCGCGCTCCGGTCCTCCCGCATATGCCGCCGCGGGCCCAGAATTCCCACGCACAGCATATGGTACAGCTATAGGGCCTTACAGGTGCGGCGGAAGCTCACACCGGCGGATTATTCGTGGTGCTTTACCGTCTGGCGTTGTCCGAGCATCCGGCCCTCTGGCGAAGGGCTCGCTACAGCGCATTCTTTATAAGCGATCACGCGCGACGGGCTACAATTAGCGCGATTCTACCCGGTTGGACGATTGTTTGTGAACGCGGCACCAAAGGTACATGTATTTTATTCTAATATTTTTTTTTAAATTTTTTATTTCAGTCTATTGCCGCATTCGTCTTCACAATGATTACCAGTACTGAACGTCCCCAGCTCTGTAAAAAAGGGACATACGAAATTTGATCCAACACTGTTAATATCAAACACAAATATTATAAATACAGGGTGATTCACCTGTCCGTGGCTAAGGGTTTAACGCAAGACACGACGCCTTCGCATACCTCACACAGAATTTTCATATTCTCTCACTCGCTACGCGTAAATTATTAGTCCTACAGAAGAAAATGAATGGGAACTTTTTGTGAGAAATTTAATGCAATTAAATCTTGTACTGGGATACGTTTTCGCTATAGGCCGTAATTTTCGAATTATTTAAGAACAACGTACAAAAGTGAGCTCCAAACGCCGGCCAGTGTGGCCGAGCGGTTCTAGGCGCTTCAGTTTGGAACCGCGCTACTGCTGCGGTCGCAGGTTCGAATCTTGCCTCAGGCATGGATGTGTGTCATGTCCTTAGGTTAGTTAGGTTTAAGTAGTTCTAAGTTCTAGGGGACTGACGACCTCAGATGTTAAGTCCCTTAGTGCTCAGAGCCATATAAACAATTTTTTTGAGCTTCAAACGCTTTCAACTCCAAAACAGTGGCCTCCAGCAAAAACGTATCACAGTACAAAATGTAACTCCATTAAACTTCCTACGAGAAGGTCCTGTTCTTTTTTTTCCTGCAAGAATAATAGTTTTCGCGTAGCGAGCGAGAGAATATGAAAATCTCGCACCTGGTTTCTGAAGGCGTTGCGGGTTCCATAAAACCCAAATGTTGTGACAGCTGGATCGTCCTGTATCTCGTAGTATACGATACCCACTGTCGGTGCACCGACCAACCAAGACACGACCCTCCCGACTGCATTCAGAAATTACAGCGCCACCTCGTCGAGTCACGTAGTTAATGTTCTACGAGATACCGCTTGGTTTTACACAGAAACAAAGATGGGGGTTTTGGGTTGGCTGTTTTAGAGGTAACAGAAAAAAATGCCGAAAGAAAGCTCTGGGCAAAGAAAAGGCAATGCAAGGGACTTATGACCACAGCAGTTGAGTCCCATAGTGCTCAGAGCCATTTGAACCATTTTTAAATTTATTTATGTACGTAACATAGAAGAGGTCCTGTAAGTTTAAGAAATTCATTTAAAATTCGAAGAAGAAAGGCTAGACATGGTGGTGATGCACATCATCCAATAGATACCATAGATACCTAAAAATGAAGCATTTAGTGACCGTTGGAACTATAAATAAGTCACCCACTTTGCTTTCCATAAACAAACCTATAACCATAGGCTGGACTTTCTTAACGCTTGTAAGAATGAAGCAAGTGTATTTTATCAGTTAACGTCCATTTAATTTCAGTTTTTCGGTTTTTAGATTTCATTTTCGGTAAGTATTGGAAATAAACTCTGAAAACAGATCTACAGAAGAGCAGAGGATTTTTATTCGGTCTATGTGCCACATGGATCTATTACGGATTCGTAAAACAATAAAAAAGTGCTTCATTTCTTGCATCTACTCGTATATTGGCTGGTTTGTGGGATGAAAGGGACCAGACTACTACGGTCATCGATCCCTACTCGTATATTGCTCTACCCCTCGCACCACATGCCACAAACATCCGTAGTCTTTATATTTCTCCAGATTCCGTCCCTGGTAGCTGAGTGGTCAGCGGCCGGCCGGAGTGGCTGAGCGGTTCTAGGCGCTACAGTCTGGAACCGCACTGCTGCTACGGTCGCAGGTTCGAATCCTGCCTCGGGCATGGATGTGTGTACTGTCCTTAGGTTAGTTAGGTTTAAGTAGTTCTACGTTCTAGGGACCTGATGAACTCAGCAGTTAAATCCCATAGTGCTCAGAGCCATTTGAACCATTTTTTTTAGTGGTCAGCGCGACGGGTTCGATTCTCGGATGGGTCGGAGATTTTCTCCGCTCAGGAACTGGGTGTAGTGTTGTCCTAAGCATCATCATTTCATCTCCGTCCACATGCAAGTCACCGAAGCGGCGTCAACTCGAAAAATTTGCACCAGGCAAACGGTGTACCCGACGGGAGGCCCTAGACACACGGCATTTCCATTTCTCCAGAAACTTTGTCAAAGTTTCGCCCGTCTCGCATACTGTCATGTGTATTAGAACAGCATTTACTCTTGTGAGCTGCGAGAAAAGACGAACATTTGTCAGGCGGTTGGCATTTGTTTATCCTTAGTTCACTGAGTCACCGAATTAATGTTCTACGAGATCGTGCATGGTTTTACACAGACCCAAACATTAGGGTTTGCCTTGGCTGTTTTAGAGGTAATAAGTTCTTGGGCTCGTGGGTGGGGTGGGGACGGTTGTTGAACTGTCCTAGCCACCCGACGTACCGACAAGGAACGATCGCCGTTCGGTCGGTCAAAAGGCCTGAACTCGTCCAATTTGTCGGTCGGTCGGTGTGTTTGTAGGGCCCTTAAAGTGGAGAGGGTAAGTTTGATAGGACGTGTCACACGTGTTGAAACATAACAGTTACGAAGGTAAACTAAAATCCTGGCCAGTGTCTGCAGCTGATATCCAATGGAAGAGATTCCAGCAGTTCGCATCTCGAACATATTGTCTTCAGTCTTGCACACCAGGTGGTTCTTTTTGCGAGTATTCCAAGAGAGGGTGTTATTTTCCGTTGCTCTGGAACACACTAGGTACAGCGTGCAGTTCGCTTCCGCTCCTGGGCTGGTCTCGTCGGCTGGCGCAAGCGTTGTAGTGGCCAACTCTTTCAGCGCGTATGTTGCGGTATGTGCCTCTGGAAGTGTCTTTGGAAAGTTCGAACAAGTACTTCAAAGTGCTGTGTCTTGCGTTTCGTATGATGTGTGCATGTGCGTGTGCATCGAACGCTGTTTTGATATTTACACATGTGAGTTCCTTGAGTGAAGTATGGAAACTGCGTCTCGTCTGTCCTATGTAGAACTTATCAGACTTCGCGCATTTTCCTTTATATAAACTTACTCCTGAACTAAATTTCCTTGCATAGTCGTCGACCTTACCTCGTAGACGCATTTATTCTCTCTTTGCTAGACGACTGGCAAATTGTATGTAGGCACTGCTGTTCTGGCTGATAAAATTTATACAAAGGCTTTAAAATAATTTAGGTGATAGGGTCTACTCTTTCGTACATTCACCAACAAGACCTAAATGTAACTTGAAACGACAGCGACTTAGTAAATGTCAGATTTGATTGAAACTGCAGAGATGTTAGAAGGTTCGATTTTCTGTTTCTTTTCCAATGAACTGGTATACAGTTACATAACCGACTTTTCTGAAAAGCCAACCAAATTTGTTAACGCAGTTGTTCTAAGAAGGCTGGCTTTTAAATTCTTAGAAAGAAAAGAAAAAAATTTCGGCAACGTACACTTACGGTGTCCGCGACTCTTCCATTCAATTCCACTGTTGCCAATTCGTTAACTTCGTTCGTAGCCTGTCGGATAATACTATACGTTAGCCAATGAGAATAGCTGAATATGATTTCTTTCGGTGGAAGGTACGAAGATATTACTTTTCTTTACAATATGGAAGCTATTTGCAAAGTTTCAGTTCTGTTCCACTTTCTTCCTTCTAGTTACTACTTCACCAACACCTGTTTATATCAGTTTGTCATTCACAAACATTTTTTTCCGAATATGTGACGATCGATACTCGAGGTTGTGCCTAGGGTGGGACCTAATACTACAGCTGAAATTAATGCGTGTGAAACAAAATAGCAGCCAACTCCTTTTACGAAACAGTAAATTACGGAGCAACGTGATGGTATACTAAAACTCATCTTATGACGTGACACTTAATCACCGATCACTAACTGCAGCACCCAACGGAAAAGACGCGGGTACTGCAAGTGCTCTTTTATCTTAAAAATTGGTTTTGACAGTTTTCTACCGCGTGATAACCTAGGAGAGACGTCTAATATGTGCACAGTTTCAAGTAGCGCTAGAACACGCAGTCTGAAAATGTAATTTCCCGTCGTTATGAGACAAAGTACGTAATTACTTGTACGTGATATAATCGTCATATTAAATTTTCCTTCAAAAAATGTTCAAACGTGTGTGAAATCTTATGGAACTTAACTGCTAAGGTCATCAGTCCTTAAGCCTACACACTACTTAACCTAAATTATCCTAAGGACAAACACACACACACATGCCCGAGGGAGGAATCGAACCTCCGCCTGGACCAGCCGCACAAATTTTCCTTCAACACTGTACTATTTATTTGGGTTCAACCCCCAAAAGGCATTTATGCGTATGGCATAATAAAAATCTGTTAACGGCCATCAACATTCCCGACGAAATAAGTTACCGTATTTGTTTAAATAAGTTTGTTTTACCTCTCGGCAACTGTAGGCTTCACCGTGAAACCATCTTTCAAACAAATCACTTCAAGAAATTTTTTTTCTGACGCAGCGAGCTTGGTGTAGTGGTTATGACACTGAGTTAAAATTGGGGTGGAGTGGACTTAACGTCTGCTCAGAGTCTGATTTAGGTTTTCAGTGGTTTCCTTGAAAGTGAATAAATATTTTCATCAGGTGTCAAGATATACTGGTCGAACACTTGCCGTAAACTTAGCCAGTCTGAACTAATACTGTGTCTCAAATGAGCACAATTTTGACGGGGCCTATATAGGGTAACTCCGCATTCGAGGTTTTCCTTCCTCTAGGGTTGTCCCTTATTATTACCTACTTATCCTGGTGTAAGAATCACTGAGACATTATTTGTTCTTATCGTATGCCGAGAATATTTCTCCCAGATTTTTATTTCTGTTGTTCATAAATACTATTATTTTCAAAATTGTTTTCTACAGTTAGAACGCCTTGTTAGATTTAACAACAGTAACCACTAACGGTGTCTGCTCAGAGCGGCTCAGTGGCTGGTCTGTCACTAGACACGAGTGATTCTAGACAGTTTGATCTCACCACAGTTTTGGCGTTGCAAGGTTCCGTTACCTGTGAAGCTGGGCGTGTTATTCTATCTGTGACAAGCGGAGATGGAAGTTAGGATCCCTCCCTCTGATTCCTTTGACTGACTTCAGTCAGCTAAGGTCGTCCATGTGTCTAAGATGGCTGAACATCTGGCTTTAGAACGAAAGCAATGGTAATGTCTCGACAACTCCAACATCAGTGTGGTGCTGTATTGGTAGTCTCCTTTGTAACTTCCGAAAATACAGCAAAAATACAATTGCACGATCTAACGTAAACTGTGCTGAGTTTGCTAACAGTTCAAATATGCCAGCTTAACCTATGAGAGAAATTCTTTGAGACTGTGATAATCTAAGGATTTTGTTGCACAGCGAAAGGGAAGGAACTTTGCTGCCCATTTCCGAAAGCCTTAATACCTATTTTCTCGTAATTTTAGCCCAAGAAAGCTGCTGATTTTTTTACTGTACCTTTTGTTCGTGTCACGTAGAGAGAACGAGACGCTTTAACCTTAAATGCGTTCAGACTATCGTCCTGCGAGACCTGTACATAGACTAGCCTTTAAATTCTGAACCATATTGCCCAGCAGACAGAAAATATTATGGTGTATCGTTCGCCAGAGAAACTTTTCGTTTCCGACCATAGCACCTCAATGCAGCTCACTTACTCTACGTATTTCGTTCTCAGAGATTTGTTTTCTTATTGGTTTTATGTACGTGTACATGTTCGACCATTAAAGAAAGTATGGTGTACAGATATAGAGGAGTGCCATGTTACAGCTTTTTGGGACGGAATTTTTTCCTTGAGGGACGTCCGCAGTCGATTAAAACTTTTTCAATATCTTGTTGTCAGCTTAAATGGAAAAATTAATTTTTAAAACCCACAACAGAAATTTCCGCTTTCATCTTCAAATGGAACACTGAGAAGATTACTTGCTTCAGCACACAAAAAAACTTTAAAATACGAGCCGTGTGATAATGACATATAGGTCTACGTGTCTAATATTTTTAAATTTTGACTAGTGCTACATCATAAAAATGGATGGAGATCGAAATAGCAACTGCGGATTTTAAAAATAAATAATTTTCACGCTAAGGTCGACAATATTTTTTAAAAAAGTTTTAATCGACTGTGAATCCAACCCAGCAAAATAAACCACGACAAAGAGGTCTCACAAGTCACTTTTATTGATGTGGACAATACACTTTTTTCAGTAGTTCGAACATCAGCTCTCCATTTTATGCACGAAACCAATATAAAAATAAATTTCTAAGGTAGACATAGATAAAATTCATGGATTTAGGTGCCAGAGAATAAATAATTTTCATAAGCGAAGAACCACGACGTCTTTGATTAAAGATTAGTATGTTCCGTTACTCATAATGGCCGCGGTTATGCCAAAGGCAAAATGTCGGGATTTAAAGTTAACATTTGGAAGCTGATATGCCTGTCAAGCAAAGATACCAATACAGCTTAATGCGTAATTTATCTAACAATGTTATACTGAGCATTGGGAAGTGTGGAACGCTCAGTGAACCTGGTCATACCAGCGGAGCAGGAGTGAGGAGTAACTCCTTGTTCTTCTGTCCGACACAGTAATTCGAAGTGTCCCCATGCCCTAGGCGAACTTCATGAACATGGAACACACTCACGTCAATTGCCGATAAAACCTTTGTCCAATGAGGTAGATCTATAAACGTACGTCATAAATAGGAATGAAGTTCAATTTGAAATGCCGGCAAGGTAGCTCAGTGTGTTCGGTCAGAGAGCTGGTTGGCCTCTGAAAAAAAAAAAATTAATTAATTAATTAAATTAAATGTTGGCAGAGCACTTGCCCGCGAAAGGTAAAGGTCCCGAGTTCGAGTCTCTGTCCGGCACACAGTTTTAATCTACCAGGAAGTTCCAAGGTATATCCGTACTCATCAATTTTTCTCCGTCGTCTGGTGTAATTTTGAGTAAAGGTATAAGTAATAGATTGCTATATTCGTTTGGTCTGTACAGGACTGCTGCCCATACATTGCCCTACTTTTGGGTTTATTTCGTAGTACCTCCCTTTTCTTCTGTTGATTTCGAAATTGTACTTCTTTTCTTCAAACGTGAAAAATTTCAGTGGTAGAAGGGAACAGAATTATATGTAGCCTGTTGGTAGCAGCATGATAATGTATGCTAACGACACTAAGACGTAGTTATTCCTTATAATTTCTGGTTATGCCCCAAATGGTTATTGAACGACTAGAACTAGAAAGAAAGGAATTAACATATTGATACAGAAAATAATTTCTTGTAGTGGAACATTAAGGTTTTAACCGTTCGACATCCTCTCTGCAGACATACCATGTTTTACGATGAATATTTCTCTAGATTACAATGCACTTTACTGTATCGTTTACTTTGGGTGAATATACAGGCATTACTGAAAATTCTAATCTGTTGGTAGATTAGATGTACTTTCTTTTCCAATATGGCCATGGTTGATTTTCCAGGATATAAATGGCTCTGAGCACTATGGGACTTAACATCTGAGGTCATCAGTCCCCTAGAACTTAAAACTACTTAAACTTAACTAACCTAAGGACATGACACACATCCATGTCCGAGGCAGGATTCGAACCTGCGACCGTAGCGGTCGCGTGGTTCCAGACTGAAGCGCCTACAACCGCTCGACCACAACGGCCGGCTTTCCAGGATATAGACCGTCAGAAAACAAGAATGCACAATAAATACGTGCTCAGAAAAACAGAATGCTATTGTACCTCCCTCAGAGCAGAAGTGAAATGGTTCTCATGGATGTGCGTTTTCAAGAACTCTTCTATAGGCCTATATTTTAATTAACAAGATGATAGCAAATTTCTGATAGAACATGTAAATATTCAATCCGCAGAGGAGCGCATAATTCTTAGTTTACTGCAGCCAAGCATCATCAACTAGAAAAATCATTTTACAGTACCTCTCTACAATGATGGCATACCTGCACTGAATCTGTACAGAGGTCACAGTCGCGGTTGGATGATGCCTAATAACTTACTTAATACGCGTCTCTTTCCTACTGACACCTTTTATTGCAGGATCTGAACCTTTCTGCAGCGTTTCCTACTACGCCGTTATACTCTAATTTACTAAAAGGGTACTGTGATTCACATATCAAATACCTTTGATAGACCGAAAAATGTACCAACAGCCTGAAATTTATTGAGTATCGAATAAAGTACATCCTTGCTGTATGTATAGAGTACACTTTCGTTGGAAAGTGTAAACACGGCAGTTTCAGAGGTCAGGGAACAGTACTTTCCTCGCATTAATTCTAATTCTCATCTTCAAGAGCTCTAAAAAGTATTTATCGAGACAACGTTCTCTCTTTTGTATATTATGTAGCTATGTAGAATAATAAGCAGAATTTCTTTGTTGGCTGCAAGAAGTTAATTTTTATCTACGTTTGGATTCCACTGTTCTAGTTAGCTCTTCTGAAAACATAGAAGCTGTTAGCACAATTTCTTATCCATGGTTACTGAATTCAGTAACGATCAGTGTAGTCTAATTGTACAGATATTAGATAAAATTTAACTCTGAGTACGTCACGCGGAAAAGTAGCAGCTGATGTCAGAGAACCAGTACCTCAAAATTACAGCGCGGTTTATGGAGAACATAAATCAGTATTAACGAAATACAGGTAAATGCATAATGCAGAACATTTAAAAAGAACTGTTTCTTGTGTAAGGTGACGCAGAAACTGAGAAACGCAAATGCGTATTGTTATTTCGTTAGTTAATCAATAACTTTTCAGCTACCAGCCACAATTTTCTTTTATTCCAGTTTTACAGGACGCGTTTCGTGAAATGATTCCCATTTTCAAGTGTGCATTTCTCGAAACGAGTTGTGTAAAATATGAATAAAAGAAAATCGTGTCTGGTTGCAGAAAATTGTATGTAAACAAACCCAGTATCTTCACATTTGCAGGTTTTCAAAAAGACCATTTATGATGGAGAAAATCATCGAATTATTATTAATATTATCATCTGCTAATATTTTCTTAAAGGGATATTACGCAATTTTGTACGCAAATCTTGCCAATTAGCTGCATAAACTCACGAGAGAATAAAATACTCGTTCGAGACACACTTGTGCAGCCTGTGTATGTTTTATTTTAATTAACAATTACGGGATTATCCCCAGAGACAGACTCATCTCTGAATTCCCGTGTCGATTCTGATAACGTGATTTGACTGCAGGACTAGTCTCATACACAACTTAATCCCGATTGAATTCTCCTTTGGTCTCTCTGAGAACGTGTGTGGTAACTGTGAGTCTTATTTGAGGCACAACGGTGGTTTGTGGATCCCGTATAGCTTTGATTGTTTGACGTTGTAGAAATTAAGCAGGTAATTGAGGCCGTGGAATGTGAGGTGAGCAAGAAGGATGTAGCGAAAAGTTTCAGGGTTGCGTCATCAATCATCATTGTAGTAGAAAATCCTGAAGCGTAAAGAGAAGGTTGCTGAAAACGTCGCGTATTCATGGAGCAAGCGTACGCGGGAGGTGAGGTTCCGTGTCTTACAAAATGCTTACTGAAATGTCAAAAATACACACTTCTGAGCAAAGTATCCGAACACCTACACGTAATGTGGAACTGACGACGATAAGCGGACCTGCCAGTATAAAAGGAGGCGGTGAGTATATGCGCTGTCAATACAAAAAATGGTTCAAATGGCTCTGAGCACTATGGGGCTTAATTCTGAGGTCATCAGTTCCCTAGAACTTATAACTAGTTAATTAACCTAAGGACATCACACACATCCATGCCCGAGGCAGGATTCGAACTTGCGACCGTAGCAGTCGAGCGGTTCCAGACTGTAGCGCCGAGAACCGCTCCGCCAGTCCGGCCGGCTGTCATTACAGAAGCAGTAACTGCGGAATGGGTCATTCGGGAGCGCTCAGTGATTTCGTACGTGGACTAACCATTGGATGTCACCCGAGTAAAAAACTGTCAGCACCATTTTAACACTTCTAAAGCCGGCCAAGTCAACCGTCAGTGATGTAATTGTGAAATGTAAACGCGAATAGCCACAGCTAAAACAAGACCGTATGTGCTGATACCAGGGACCGTCGAACACCGCGGAGGGTGGATGTTCAAAAATAAAATAAAATAAAAAAAGCATGAAATCAGCGGAAGGAATCACTCTCTTGAGTTCCAAAGTAATAAGAGCACGCTAGGTGGCACAAATATTGTGCGTAGGGAGTTACGAGGTGCATTAAAGTTCTAAGGCCTCCGATTTTTTTTCTAATTAACTACTCACCCGAAATCGATGAAACTGGCGTTACTTCTCGACGTAATCGCCCTGCAGACGTACACATTTTTCACAACGCTGACGCCATGATTCCATGGCAGCGGCGAAGACTTCTTTAGGAGTCTGCTTTGACCGCTGGAAAATCGCTGAGGCAATAGCAGCACGGCTGGTGAATGTGCAGCCACGGAGAATGTCTTTCATTGTTGGAAAAGGCCAAAAGTACTAGGAGCCAGGTCAGGTGAGTAGGGAGCATGAGGAATCACTTCAAAGTTGTTATCACGAAGAAACTGTTGCGTAACTTTAGCTCGATGTGCGGGTGCGTTGTCTTGGTGAAACAGCACACGCGCAGCCCTTCCCGGACGTTTTTGTTGCAGTGCAGGAAGGAATTTGTTCCTCAAAACATTTTCGTAGGATGCACCTGTTACCGTAGTGCCCTTTGGAACGCAATGGGTAAGGATTACGCCCTCGCTGTCCCTGAACATGGACAGCATCATTTTTTCAGCACTGGCGGTTACCCAAAATTTTTTTGGTGGCGGTGAATCTGTTTGCTTCCATTGAGCTGACTGGCGCTTTGTTTCTGGATTGAAAAATGGCATACACGTCTCATCCATTGTCACAACCGACGAAAAGAAAGTCCCATTCATGCTGTCGTTGCGCGTCAACATTGCTTGGCAACATGCCACACGGGCAGCCATGTGGTCGTCCGCCAGCATTCGTGGCACCCACCTGGATGACACTTTTCGCATTTTCAGGTCGTCATGCAGGATTGTGTGCACAGAACCCACAGAAATGCCAGCTCTGGAGGCGATCTGTTCAACAGTCATTCGGCGATCCCCCGAAACAATTCTCTCCACTTTCTCGATCATATCGTCAGACCGGCTTGTGCGAGCCCGACGTTGTTTCGGTTTGTTGTCACACGATGTTCTGCCTTCATTAAACTGTCGCACCCACGAACGCACTTTCGACACATCCATAACTCCATCACCACATGTCTCCTTCAACTGTCGATGAATTTCAGTTGGTTTCACACCACGCACATTCAGAAAACGAATGATTGCACGCTGTTCAAGTAAGGAAAACGTCGCCATTTTAAGTACTTAAAACAGTTCTCATTCTCGCCGCTGGCGGTAAAATTCCATCTGCCGTACGGTGCCGCCATCTCTGGGACGTATTGACAATGAACGCGGCCTCATTTTAAAACAATGCGCATGTTTCTATCTCTTTCCAGTCCGGAGAGAAAAAATCGGAAGCCTTAGAACTTGAATGCACCTCGTACAAAGAATGGGTACAATGATTGAGCAGCTCCTCATAAGCCGCACATTTCCGTAGTCAATGATAAGCGACACTCGAGATACTGTAAATAGCGATGCCACCGCACAGAAGATGACTTTAAACTACGGTTTTCAATAGATCAGTCGCGCTGTACCCTATGGATGTCCGAGTCGTCCCCTTATTGTGCGTAATAAATAGGTAAATGTTGAAGGATATGAAGACATTTTACAGCTAAAATTTTTAGTATGGCTGCGCTTCAGCATCGCTGCACTTAGAAACCTGATAGGATTGGAACTAATAGCCATCTTGTTGCAGAAGTAAAGATTTATTAGCCCTTTACCATAGTTTCGACAAATATAAATTCGTCTTCTTCAGAAGGAAAATGCACTAGTAAAATCACATACTAACAAAAACGGATGTTGGAGCCATAAGGCCTAGTACAACGTGCATATTTGTGGGTGGCACGCACATTGTACTAGACAAAAAGCATTACAGTATCAACATCAGTTTAAGAGTCCATTTTTCTTCCGAAAAAGACGAATTTATGTTTGTCGAAACAATGGTAAAGGGTTGCAATTGGTTGGCAGTTATTACCAATCCTATCAAATTTCACCTTTAACAGGATTGTGTACTGCGTATCGTTCACTTACTTTGGGAGACGATGCTGTTTGTGTCGGCATGACAGAGCACCGTATCATAAAGCAAAGTATGTGAGTCAACGGTTTTTCGACAATAACATTCTTGAACTTGACTAGCCTGCCCAGAGTCCAGAGGTGAACCACATGGAAAACCTTTGGGATGAGTCAGAAGGCAGACTTCGCTTCAGATCTCAACTCGCCAACCACCATTGTCTATGGTTTCCGATCTTAAAGAATTGACTGCCATTCCTCTACGGACACAGACACCTCACTGAATGCCCCCAGGAGAGTTCAAGCCGTCATAAAGGCGAAGTGTGGCCACACCCATAAAATGTCCACTGATAAGTGTCCGGATACTACTGATCAAATAGTGTACGTGTCCCTGTTGGTCTTGGCATAGAGGATAAGACTAATTTAATAAAAAGATATAACTCCGTTTTTGGGAAGAGAAAATGCGTATGTTGACAGATTTTGTTCGTTGTTGTTGTGGTCTTTAGTCCAGAGACTGGTTTGATGCAGCTCTCCATGGTACTCTATCCCGTGCAAGGTTCTTCATTTCCCAGTACCTAATGCAACCAACATCCTTCTGAATCTGTTTACTGTATTCATCTCTTGGTCTCCCTCTACGATTGTTACCCTCCACGCTGCCCTCCAATACTAAATTGGTGATCTCTTGATGCCTCGGAATATGCCCTACCAACCGATCCCTTCTTCTAGTGAAGTTGTGCCACAATTTTCTCTTCTCTCCAGTTCTAGCCAATACCTCCTCATTAGTTATGTGATGTACCCATCTAATCCTGAGCATTCTGCTGTAGCCGGACGCGGTGGTCTAGCGCTTCTGGCGCTGCAGTCCGGAACCGCGGGACTGCTACGGTCGCAGGTTCGAATCCTGCCTCGGGCATGGGTCTGTGTGATGTCCTTAGGTTAGTTAGGTTTAAGTAGTTCTAAGTTCTAGGGGACTTATGACCTAAGATGTTGAGTCCCATAGTGCTCAGAGCCATTTGAACCATTTGAACCATTCTGCTGTAGCACCACATTTCGAAAGCTTCTATTCTCTTCTTGTCCAAACTATTTATCGTCAATGTTTCACTTCCATACATAGCTACACTCCATACAAATACTTTCAGAAACGACTTCCTGACGCTTAAATCTATACTCGATGTTAACAAATTTCTCTTGTTCAGGAACGCTTCCCTTAGCATTGCCAGTCTACATTTTATATCCTCTCTACTTCGACCATCTTCAGTTATTTTGCTCCCCAAATAGCAAAACTCATTTACTACTTAAAAGCATTTTTAAAATTTTGTTCAACATGCAAAAATGAATAAAAGTGAAATTTTCTTATGCATTCTCGGATACTTTTATATTTAGTTTGTTAAATAAATAAAAACAAGTAGGCAAAAAATTAAATTTTAAATTTGAGATCTAATTGTTATTTTCTGCCTGCTTTTGTAAAGAAATACGTAAATTGTTGAAAGTAGAATACCATTTCTTGACCTAGAGCCTACTCGTATTTCGACTTTTTCCTGATTCTATCTTGATCAGTCTATCTTCCGTAGATTCGAAGTATCAGTTATTCGAACTTTTTGTTATGTCCCTTGAAGTTCGAATTACTGAGAGTATGCATATATATTACATTTTCTATTTTTTAGCTGGATAAGAGTTGGTCCTCTGTCCGATGTTTTAGGCGAATGTGGAAGCACAAAAATTGCAAACGGTTCCCACGGATCCGTTGGTCGGCCATCCGGAAGCGACCACTGCTGTGCGTCGTGAATCTTCCCCGTGGATCGATGCCGGGCTGCGGTTTGCTGTTGGGGCGACGCGCTTGTGCGTGAATCACGCCGACAACATGGAGGGCGCTTGCCGGCTGCGTCATGGCGGACTCCAGAGCGGCGTTGTCGACTCCAGCTCCAGCGATACGCGCGCTGCCGAAACCTACCCCACTGCGGTTAAAGCATTCATCACAGGCGACCGGCACTCCCTTCCGATTATGCCGTCCGTAAAACAGCACATCAAAGGCGTATCAACATTTGTCTTGGGCAAACAGGTACTATTCTGACGGAGGCCACGACAACTTAATAATAGTGTTGTCAGGAAGCTCTGTATTATGAATTCCATTGCGCACATTAAATTATAAGCTGTAAAATGGCGGCATTACATCACGTACAGGAGGAGAACGTATCACATTCTTCGCCCATGATACCAGAAGACTTCATAGATGAAACACGATGTGCAAATCAGTTACTGATCGCTGGTGGGCATTAAACTTTCGTCACTTCGCCTCAAAGTTACGTTATACTTAGCGTGATGGTAGCAGTCAAGATATTCTGACGAACAGTTGTCATTCAACGAACATTCAAAGGCAAAGGCATTAAAATTGCGCGATCTCGTTGCTTCACTTGCTACGTATAAAGCAAACAACGTATCTGACGCTAGAGACAGGTCAACAGTTTCTGACTTCCTGTCAGTCTTATATTTTAGAGGCCTATAAACCATTTTTCTCCATACTAAATCCATATACATAGACAGAAAGGCAGCATACGGGTCACAATGGAGGGTTCCTTTTACCATTGCTAATGATTCACTTCTCTGTTCCAGTCGCGCATGGAGTGACGGAAAAACGACTATCTATATACTTTATGGGCCCTAATTTGACTTGTCTTCCCATTCCTTACACAAGATGCACGTCGGTGTCAGTAAAATCATTCTGCAGTGAGTCACAAATGGCGGTTCTCTAAACTTCTGAACAGTTGCGGAAAAAGAAAATAGTCTTCCCTCCAGCGACTCCTATTTGAATTTGCGGAGTGTTACCGTAACACGTGCGTGTTGGTCGAACCCACCGGTAACAAATCTAACAGCACGCCTCTGATTTGCTTCGATGTCTACTTTCCATCTGATCTGGTGAGTATCCCGAACACTGGAGCACTACTCAAGAATAGATCGCACAAGTGTTCTGTTACCCCTATCCTATTTTGTCGAGACACAGATGAAGTTAAAAGTATTTTATTTGCGGTCAGAACAACAGAAGCAGCAGTTATTTTACCTCGTTTAATTATTAGTACAATAATAAGCCATATCTATAATGGAAATGTTTAGATATTGTGGCCAGTCGACTCGTTGCGATTTCTAGTGAATGTGAAAAAAAATGAAGGGAGACAAAGTATTGTTTGCTTAACGGAATCCAACATGGCGGGCGCTCGTTTATCTTTGTAAAAACTTTTGGAACATTGATGTCTGCGAGTGAGTACTGGGATATCCCGTTGAATTTGCTTGCTGACGGTTCCTCCTCCACTATAACTGTTAATCAGTGCAAGCGGAGACGCGTAAGTGAGGAACAGCTAGGTGTTGGATTGTGGATCACAGACCGGTTGCGAAATATCAGTACGGTGCACAGAATTACTGCCGATAGATAATGCTAAGACCTCAACGAAGATTTAGCCGACATGTCTGACAGTTGGTTCCGATGAAAGTAAAGAAATAACATTTCAGACATTGGGTGCTAATAACTCGTCGTTGAAAAGAGCGATTTCTGTTAACGTAACAAATTCTATATCTGGACTAGTATTTAGGTAATTCAAGTTTTAAGTGAACTTTGTACAGTCAGAATTTAAGTCCTTCGTGTGTTCCCTAAAATCATTCCCGTCGTATGATGCGATGGTTCCTCTGCAAGGCTTGTTGATCCACACCGTCAAACCAGAGCTTGCGCTCCGTCTATAATAACTTCGTCATTGGCTACACGATAAACCTTAATCTTCCTTCCTTTTTCCATCATTCTTTTCTAGTGCACACGTTGATTTCTTCGAAGGGACTGAAGGAGTGAATTTAAGTCAGCATTCCGACCAACGCAAAACGTCACTGTGTGTGGGACTACTAAATGGTATGACAGATGGTAATATATCAGAAGATTGCCAAAAGCATCTGCTGAGAGCACTAGGTGTGCTATAAAGTTCTTATTGATTGTTCGTTTGTGAATTGAACAGAAACTCATAGCTGACTCAGCTTGCTTCATAAGAACGTGGAACGTAAATGATGAATATGGAAGTCCGCATACTTCAAAGGGGAGAAAATAATGAATGCATGGATTGGTCGAGTTGTTGGAGGCACAGGAGGAACCGAGAGGGTGTTTCAATATAGGTGACCTACAGCGTGAAGTTCTCGCTCCCCCCCCCCCCCCCCCCCGCACCTACCTCTGCTAATCCCTCGCTCTGCTTTAACTTTCGTCGTACACACAGATGCAGACACTACAGAACTGCGTAACAATCTATTTCGTAGAATGTCTTTTTATTGTCATAAGCCTAAATGTTACATGATAGAAAAGATCGTCCATAGAAACTTATATTTGTTTATATATTGTATTGCCAGTTCATTAAACAGACAGTATTATCTAATGAACTATTCTTTTTAGATTAGTGTTGCTTATTGACGCAATCGGCCCACGCGTGTTTGGGATTTATATGCACCATAGTATTAACGCAGTAACTCATTTCAGTGACGCTGTTTTTAAGTATGGGAGGAAATAATCTCTCCTTCTCTTGCAAGTTTCTGGCCGCGTTGCATAAAAAAGTCTTTTCACTGTGTGAGAATATGATTCTTTAAGAATATGTGAAGCACCTTGTTACGAACAGTAGGCCTATCCTGGCTCATGGCGTACGTTTACTGTGAAATTAAAATCGCTTAGGAGCAGCGTGGCAAAAGGATTGGTTGCAATAGTAAGTGTACCTTTCAGCTGAATATTTTCGTGGTCTTTTGGATGCTCTATCATTACCCCACGACAAGCGTATGTGTGCACATTAGCGTAGCGCATGACCCAGCCAATAGCTGCGCGTTGGCGCAAACGATCGGAACTGCTGCGCTTTTGACATCTGCTACAGAGAAATCAATTTTTCTGTTTCCCGATTTTCATTTCATTTTTTTTTTTATTTTAGCAAGTAACTACTGCACCACTGCTAGTTGTTGGCTGGAGAGTTTAAGGCGAAACAATAACAATGAACACTAGGGTCGGTACGCTGCGAATGTAGGCTTTCTGTGCTAATATCCACGACGAAATATTACCGGATTATCAGCTGAGTAGAAACAGATTTGTCCTGATGGTACGATTCGACATTTTCCAACGCAGTAACGATATATTTGCGGTAAATGACACGTCAGAACATGTCACTTCAAAACATATAATTGAAACGGCAGTAAAACATCCGTTACTGCCGTTCCAGAAATACATATCGCGTCTGGGATTCTCTTTGAAAATGGTTTGAAGCTAGGGGACGGCGGTGTCAAATGGCCTTCTGATCCATTTCCGATGCTATCTGAAGTTATTTTTACACGGATTCTCGCCGTGGTTATTTCTGTTGATAAATGTGTCCTTCTGTTGACTGATAGCGTGTGTTTCTCTTGCTGCTTACGATGGTTACACCGGGAGTTAAATTTTTCCTCGAGATCGTGAAGCAGGGCACGAAAGGATATTTTGTGCCTTTTAGAATACATGGACCACAGTAACATTAAACTATAATACGTAAGCAGAAGTTTTTTGACCATATTTAACAATTAGGAAATTGATAAAACAAAGAGCAAAGCAAAAGTTCTTCTTCTTGAGGTACTTTGTATATAATCATTTTATAGAAAAAACTATATGATTTATGTTTATACGAACACTTTTCTTCTTCCGACAGGTACTTGCAGTGTTTATTGTTCACGATTCCAGTTTTAGCAAGGGATCCACGATAAATTTTTGCTTTTGCTTCTTATCTAATTTCGTTGCAAGTTGTTTAGTAATGAGGCTATTCTTGCAAAGCGGACGAACTCTCGTAACACGACTTCGCCGTTCAGCACTCTTACTGTGGCGTGGCAGAGATGTTCCGTCCGGTGCGAGGAAACTGCGGTTTGTCGGGACATCGTTTCGTGATTCAGTGATCCACAAAATCGACAGTTTGGAGGAAGGCTTTGCTTCAATTAGATAAAACTATGTTCTTTAGGGGAAAATAAGACCATGCAGTTGCCGACAATCAAAATTATTCGAACACGCACCTGGAAAGACATACGTATTCGTTAAGTTCAAGGGTCTTTGTCTACTGTGCCTACACCCACAATGAGTGATTTCTTGTTGTGTTTTCCTCTAAACAAGGCAGTTTTACGTACGTGGAGCAAGACCACATCTGTTTCTACATTTAGTATTTTGAATAACATTTTACCGTAAAAATAAACCACTGATATGTAAAAAAATGCTCTTTCGTACTCTCATTCATTGTTATATTTCGAAGAATATGCAGTGAAAAATTTAATCGCTAGAGGCAAACGGAAACGGATGCACAACCGAGAATACAAAACAAATACGGTGACAACCGTCAACCTAGTGCTGGCGACATGAGTCTATTCGCTGTGTGAAAGAGGCCGTCTTGTTCGGGGGTATGGTATTCAAACACTGGAGAGCAGTTCTCGGGAACAGCGAGGAAACGCTGGAATCGAGAACTTTGTCCTCGGATGGCCCGACTCTACAATGATGCGATATTTCATTTCCGCCTAGTGTCAATAGTTCTAATAGCTTCGTACTAAGCCACATACAAACGAATTTAATATTTTGTCTCGAAGATGAAGCGTATGCGAACAGTCGAAATGTCGTTTCAGAACAATGCTGTCACTCGACTGATGAAACGAAACGATGTCGCTGTCAGACGTGCTGTAGAAGTGCTTTAGTACAGATTTCACGGAAAATAGGCTACATTTTGTTTGTATAGTACGTCTTTTAAGTATTTACAGAAACCTAACAAATCTAAATACAGACGATCGACGAACTTTTATTTATAAGATGTATATTCTTCACTGTCCCCTTTGCCGTGTAAAACTGTAGCGAATTCGAAAGAAAAGAAGATGCTGGGCATCTTTCTTCCAACATTTTCCAGTTTAGGCTTTGAAGCATTTCTGCGAAGTTCTGCTGTTAATCAACTGAACCGGCCAAATATCCTGTGTGGTATGGGTTCCATGCGCTTGGGCATTCCAGCCTGTTGGGATATCTGACTGCAATGAAGAAAGTTCTAAGCCAGTCAGCCCAGTTCTCACGAGTAGGGAACTAGTAAAATTTAAGATAGGACATCGTTTCTACCAGCCTGTTTCAAAATAGTAGTACTGTACTAAGCACTATTACCTAGTTCGATTTTTTTCTTTTCAAGCACTTAATAAATGTGGATATATTATCCTCATAAGTTGTATCCACACATACTATGGTCTTGAGCTTGAACAACACTCCAAAGTATGTAGCAGTGCTTAAAATGCATTACTATTTTAAAACAACCTGGTACTAAAGATGTCGGTAGTCAAATTGATCGAGACTGTGGTGCGCACACACAAAAATTCAAAATATAATAATAAACAATGTAGGAGAATTTTTGAACATGTCGGCTGGTGCAAATGGTTTCAAGACATACGAAGTGATTCGAAGAAGATAAAGGTGGGAGATGAAGAAATTTTGGAGAGAGACAAATCTCGAAACAAGATTTTTTGATCCCCATCTCCACAGGCAACCAAAATGAAAACTGGTATAAAGTGTCGGAAACAGCAACACCCCGATCGAATGAAAAATTATTGCGAAAACTGCAAGCGAAATCGTAAAGTCTTTTTTAACAATCTGTAGCAGAGGCCGAAATCGAGTAAAAAAAGTTAAGAAGCAGATAAAAGTACATTAAAACTGATATAACGGCATTAATGCTCGACAATAATATTTTATTTTTTGCCGTTAACCGGCTTTCAGTTATCTAGGTCGTCAGTCAGCATAAAACTGAACACAGACATTGCGCATCAGCAAGAATTTCCAGCTGCAAAACCATTATTTCCGTAGATATGTGACAATTAAATGTCATGCATCTATATGAAAAACGAAGAAATGGATTGCGACGGTTTACGTGGGTACAAAAGAGGTAATGTTCTGTAATGATGAGCTGAATGTCTTAGTCTGTAAACACATGGCTATAAATTCGTAAACTCAGTGTTCTATTGGGCCACAAAAAACACCGAACTGCAACGTTTCAGTTTGACAGTGGTCCAAAACAAGAAATATTGTGTGGGGATATACTGAATGTTTGTGTACGGATACACAAACATTTTTGGAAATAATACTCTTCGTAATTTACACGTAGAAATTCTCGCTGATGTTTTGTCGATTGCCTCTACGGTCGAAGTTGTCTATCGGTGGCCCAGAGAGTCGGTTAAGAACGAAATGAAAAATAAATGTTGACGAACATTAACTTCAGTTTCTAATGGATCTGTGACCCAGCAACTACACACGGAACAGTGCACGAAAGATGAAAATAACTTACTGGAGGCGCCGGGCGATATCTTGGGCGACACCCTGGGGTCGAAGTGGTGCATCGCGGCCAGTGGCTGGGGCGACTCCTGCTGCGGCTGCTGCATCTCGCGGTGCCCGCGCCCTGCTCCTGCTGGCTGACTGCGTGACTGACTGACTGACTGCGGGGGCTGCGGACCGGGGGCCGGGGCTCCCCCGGCGGCGGCGCGACCCGGGGTGGCCGGCCGCAGCGCGGCACGCCATTGGCCGGCGGGAGCCCCGCCCTGCGCGCGCACCCCCAGCCGCCCTTTGTGCTTCCCCGCTTTGTGGCGCCCATTGGCCGCGCCGCACTTGACGCCGGCGACGGGACGCCGCTGGCTTACGGACATTTGCATCGCCGCCGACAATGGGAGAAATGGGCCCGCGGGACTCGTTCGCGACCCCCCTCGCCTGCATGTGGCGTCGCCCGGCAGGAAGAATAGGCAGAGCCAGTTTGTCCGAGAGGGTCGCCGGCGGATTTGCGATTTGTGCGCGTTGACGGGCGTCGGTCAGCGGCCGGGGCTTCAATTACGACGTCGAGTCAGCAGCCCCCGTGGCTGCCAGATGCGGGGGGGTTCGTGAAAAGGGGTGGGCGCCGGCGCTACCGGAGTGCAGCGTGGCAAAACTGATGGCGAACAGGTCAATTGATTGTCGGTATTGTCAACCGGAGCGGCGCTGCACGACTCGAGTTTCCCCAGGGGCTTGGATCGGGAACGAATTAAAAGTGGAACTTGATGACGGACTGCTGGGATCTCAAAGCCAAACTACAATCCTCGTAGGGAGAAATAATTACAACCCAATCACTGAGTTAATTAAAGTAGCTCATCTGGTCTCTACGGCGTCTCAGTTGCAACAGGCCTAACAAAAAGCAATTAGCAGTCAGCTACACTCCGTAGCAACCCTATCGTTGTCGTTCGTGAGGTTTCCTTCCGCTATACTAACGCATTTTCAGCGACGTGTTTTGCCAAAGGAAGGGGGTGGGGGAATACTTCACCACCACCAAAAATTAAAACGTAGTTAACTGCTGACTAACTCATAATATACTTTTTAAAGAAATATTGCTGAGTAAGTAGGGCCCTGAACCTGAATATATTGAGAGATACTCATTGTGAAAAGTCACATCTACTTCCAACATTTAAATTTTGGTTTAAGCCAAAACTTTAAAACATTCGTAGATTCTGCTACAAATTTCATGAAAACCGGTAAATATTATTTCAAAATATAAAGTACCTGACTTGTTTACAATAATTCAAAACGTGGGCGTCATGCAACGTCACCCCCTTGGTATTGCGACGGTTAACCAAACTTGAACGTGGAGAGTATTTTCACACCATGGTTTGAGAATGCATTACTCTTGCCTATAACACTAGGACATCACAGTTTTTTTTATCAAAGATGCATAACATTAGAGAAGCCAGTATTAGAAAATATATTTCTTTTGCTATGGTATTTTATTACTACAGTTTGTGAAAGAGATGAATTTAGAATGCATGTTAAATTTTCGGCTTCTTTGTCTGCAGCGTCATGCGTGTAATATAGTGTGGCATGTTTGTCTCAAGTTCAACAGAAAGTTCATCTTGCAGCTGAGTGTAAAACTGAGAAATTAATTTATTTCACGTAAGGATTGCATTGTTTAGGAATTACCTTCAACGATGATACACGGTATATCAGATGGCTCTGAGCACTATGGGACTTAACATCTGAGGTCACCAGTCCCCTAGAACTTAGAACTACTTAAACCTAACTAACCTAAGGACATCACACACATCCATGCCCGAGGCAGGATTCCAACCTGCGACCATAGCGGTCGTGCGGTTCCAGACTCAAGCGCTTAGAACCGCTCGGCCACATCGGCCGGCACACGGTATATCCACGCAATACAATATTTGAGGTATAACATTTTAATGGAATTTGTAGTAAACAAAGTAAACAATATTGAAGTCCAGTGAAATATGTATTAACCAATGACATTTACAGTGGTAAAGTAATTTCCGGGATGGTTACTTTGAAAACAAGGACGATGTGCTTCCCCAATTCGAAATTGTGCTCCTCCTCTGACGAGCTGGACTTCGACGGGAAGACAAACACTAAACTTACTGACGCTCCGGTTGTTTCAGTTAATAGACATAGGCTTGTTTGAAAATCACGGAAAACATTTGTTTTTTTATTCATTCTTAAAAAAAAAGACATCCGTGTTAGTAATAATAGATCGTACGCATAATTAACGTTCTATATTGTTTTATAATTAGTGCTTTTCCGTTACATATGATCGGTATTAATACCAGGATTTACAACAGGGAATTGAAGTGGTTCTTCTCAGAAGCCAGTGTTTTTCCGTACGAAATATTTTATTTCACTGTTAATTATGAAATGTTGTAAAAAAATAAGTATTTTGAATCGGTAATGATTTAGTTTTACAGCAATTAGGAGCTTAGTATCTTCAACAGATTTATGCCAGCCACGCCAAGCTTACTAAAACTGTCACGGGCGGACCTATTTATAGAACCAAGACTATCGATTGTGAACCAGTTTTACTTGTTGTCGATTCTGCAGGAACTGTCGTGAATAGAAGATGGAACCTCCGCTACAGTCGTGTGCAACGCATAAATCTGGGGTTGCAGTGGCAATCATAACTCTCTGATTTAACGATATCCCATTGACGCTAAGGTTCGTTTAGTATTTGCAGGTTCTCGGACTACGATATTTCACAGAAATAGTAGGGTCTAGTAAGTAGGTGTGCTGCATACTTCCTACTCCAACATACTTCCTGGTCCGCAGCTCGTGGTCGTGCGGTTGCGTTCTCGCTTCCCACGCCCGGGTTCGATTCCCGGCGGGGTCAGGGGTTTTCTCTGCCTCGTGATGACTGGGTGTTGTGTGATATCCTTAGGTTAGTTAGGTTTAAGTAGTTCTAAGTTCCAGGGGAATGATGACCATAGATGTTTATTCCCATACTGCTCAGAGCCATACTTCCTACTTCAACAAGAAAACGATAAGAATATTTCTAGGTGGAGAATGACACTTCAGACCGGAATCAGTAACTTTGTTTTTGCTCCCCAGCCCGTTTCACGTGGAGCAGATGACTGGATTATAGGCAACACACACTGCATACGCACAAAGCAGAGTACGATGTCCTGCCACATTTCAGAGGCATAACCAATACAGAACAACACCTAGAGCCAAAGGAAAGAATCAGCGAACATTTTGTCTGTAACAGAAGTTGTTCCCTACGACCTGATGTAACATCCCTACACGTTTGATGCAGACACCCTGCGTATATAAAATGTCATCTGATTTCGCATGCACATGACATGGTATGTATAGTATATTAATGGTTCTAATGGCTCTGAGCACTATGGGACTTAACATCTATGGTCATCAGTCCCCTAGAACTTAGAACTACTTAAACTTAACTAACCTAAGGACATCACACAACACCCAGTCATCACGAGGCAGAGAAAATCCCTGACCCCGCCGGGAATCGAACCCGGGAACCCGGGCGCGGGAAGCGTGAACGCTACCGCATGACCACGAGCTGCGGACAGTATATTAATGGAACAGAGACTAACGGGGAGTCATTGTAGTAACGACACATGCCGCAAATGAGATCCTCTGACATAGGCAACTTCCTCAAAGGGCAGATAATAACGGTCCAGCGTCTGGTAACGAGCATCTCTGAAAAGGAGAACCCGATCGACCTTTCATTAAACTCGCAATCCGAGAGGACGTCGATTCTGATCCCCGTCCAGCCATCCCGTGACTTCCGTAAGTTTTCTACACTGATTTCAAAGCTGCTCTTAGTTTTGTTCTATCCATCCAGGATGCTGTCGACTTTGAGGGAATCCGAACAGGTAGGCGAATCGCTGGCGTAACCAACATAAAATTTATTCGTATGAAAGGTGCCTTTTCTCAAAAACTTTTGGTAGCAAAACTATCAAAACTATATGACTTTTGGTTTGCACATTTCTAACCGCTTTAACAGAGTGTCTGAAAATACGAGTTACTTTTGAGACAACAATTATTTTTGTAAAATATATACATAAAAATAATCTGTCCACATTTTTCCGCATATGCGAAGCCCTAACTTCTCTCAGATCTACAAAATAAGAAAACTCCTGTGATATAAAATACACAGTACCTCAGTAAGTATACTCCGTAATTTTGAACAAATCCTGACAGTTAGAAGCTACGGGAGACAGCCATTAAAGTAGTCTCCGCATGCCTGCTCTACATGACGGGTTGCCTTCATCCTCTTCCACATCAACTTGCAAGCTCTATAACAGCTCTCTCATGCTCTAGGTCCTTATTTATATAAATTTGTTTCATTGTGAAACGACGAAAAGTTTGTAGCAGTCTTTTCAGGACTTCACATCTTGCAACATTTCTTTACTAAATGTTGCCACTGCATCAAAGAGACGAAAATGCAGTATACTAATTGAGCCAAACACTGTCTTGGGAATTATGACCCAATTTATGCTGTTGATGAACTCATTAGGATTCTGGATGCAGCCATGAAGACATTTCTTCAATAGTCTTCCATCTGACAAATCTTCAAAGGTTTCTTTCAAGACATCCACTATGGTTGAAAGCTGGCTTGTGAATACATTTCTTGACATTTTGCTCTTCTCTGTCGTATCTGCGCCATGAATCACTTCGTAGAGGGCACAGGCCATGGGTGAGTTTACCGTCTGTTGAAGAGAGAGGAAACAAGATTGCACATACAGCTTTTCTCATGTCGCCTACGCTGCTGACATTTTCCCTGAGAGCCAGTCCGGAATATTCTTGAATTTCATCTACGACATATTCTGTGAGTATTTTCTTACCATTTAATCTTCCGGAAACTTCTAATTTCTCGCCCTGAACGCAGTTTTCAGTCGACACAGTCTCATACCCATTCGCTTTTCTTCATGACCTATGCACTCCAGTTTAGTGATAATTACATTTTCTCCACATGGCTTCTCTTCCTCAGCTGTTTTGAAAGCTCTTGAATACCTATGTCCTAAATAATTGCCCTCGGAGGCGGATGACTGAAAAATCAAATAAGTCAGAACTGTTAAGTGTACATGATCACGCCGGCAGGGCATGCATTTTTTGTGTGTGCTCGTGTGCACGCATTTGTCGTCTATTTTTGACAAAGGCCTTGTTGGCCGAAAGCTTATTTGTGACAGCCTTTTCGTTGAGCCTATCTGCGACTCAGCGTATCCACTATATGGTGAGTAGCAACTTCCATTTTTATTATATATATATATATATATATATATATATATATATATATATATATATATATATATATATATATATATTTGAAATTCCATAGATTAAGAACAAAGAAAAAAACAAAAATCGAAAATCTGAAGATTTCAACCTGCCAGGAACCACTTCAGTGCAGCCTCTGGGTTTTTCCTTGACAGCTGTTGACTAATTATACCTCCTTGCTGTCCCCTGAGCGCTAATGACCAGTATGGTTCATTTGAAAAGGACAGGAGAGGTTTAACTGCTCATCTATAGCTAATATGAGCTTGTGTTCCGTCTCTTGTGACCTCGACGCCCATTATATGCTAATGCTCCTTCCTAACATCTGGTTATTGATATCCTATGGAAGTATTCTCAATTGAGAATCTATAGTCTATATAATTTGGTTTGACACATCCTCTAGATAACACCAGTCTGTATGATACCAGAAGTGTGTTCATAACTTTTTCGTACTGATTTTAAAACTATTCTTAGTTTCCTTCTGTCACGTAGAAATTGAGTAAAGCTTATGATTTAAAGTTTACGTATTTCCATAGGAAAATTATTAGGTCAGGAAACGAAGTACACGAAAATGTGAGCATGGTAGCTGAGCAAAGCAAAAGCGTTGGAGTGTAAAGGTTTGATAAAATTGGAGACATTTTGTTCATGATACTAAAAAAATCTTGCATAATGTGCTTGTAGACCATAGAAGTCTCTTTTTCTCCAGTACACACCAAAATGAGCTTGACAAAACACTTTATTAGGGGTCCTCCACAGAGTGGATGATGGTTGAAGTAACTCTCTATGAAATTCCCTTCATCAGTCAATAAAAACTCAAAGCTGGAATTTTTATTTCTTCCCAAGCTCACAATGTAGTTCAGGATCACGAATCTGAGAATACAATGTAACAGTGAGAAATACAAACGGATTACTCTTAGGTCTGTTACTGAAAACGTTCTAGGGTATAAACACGTTCCAGCAACAACAACGTTGTGAAAAATTTCAGTTCTGCTATCTACACTCAAATCTTGAAAATTGCTTAAAAAATTTGTATCATGATAGCGAAGAGCAAGAAGAACGCTTGCACAAGGACATTAATGAGATGGAGAAGAAGTACCAAGAGAGATGGAATGAAAGTGTTATGGCCGACCACTGTTTGTCGTTGAAGATGGACGCAAAGGCGAAAATTCTACCACAACATAAGAAAGAGAAAATTTGACAATAACTGAACAGTACTGAATGTTGTCGAGAGATGTTTTTAAAATATCTTTACACTGATGTGACAGAAGTCATGGGACAGCGATGTGCACACGTACTGGTAGCGGTAGTATCACGTACACAAAGTATAAAAGGGCAGTGCATTGACGGAGCTGTCGTTTGTTCTCAGGTGATTCTTATGAAGAGGTTTCCGACGTGATTATGGCCGCACGACGGGAATTGAAACTTTGAAGGAGGGATGGCAGTTGGAGCTAGACACATGGGACAGCCCATTTCGAAAATCGTTAGGGAATTAAATATTTCGAGATGCACAGTGTCAAGGGATGCTGACAGCACGACGTAGCCTGCAGCGCCTGCCCTGGGCTCGTGGCCATGTCGGTTGGACAGTAGACGACTGGGAAACTGTCGCCTGGACAGATGTGTCCCAACTTCAGTTGATAAGAGCGCATTGAAGTGTTGGAATGTGACGCAGACTCCTCGAAGTCACGGACCCGAGTCGTCAACAACGCACTGTGCAAGTTGGTTGCGGTTCTATAGTCGTAATGGCGTGAGCTTTGTTCAGATGAAATGGACTGGTTCTTCTTGTCCCACTGTACCGACCATTGAACGGTTATCGTCGGCTGCTTGGAGGCCATTTGCAGCCCTTCATGGACTTCCTGTTCCCACGGCAACGCGTCGTATCAGCGGGCCACAATTGTCAGCTACTGGTTTGAAGGACATGCTGTACAATTCGAAAGAGTGGTTTTGCCTCCCAGAACGCCCGACACGAATCCCATCGAACATGTATGGAAGAGGTCAGTTCGTGCGCAAAATGCTGTACCGGAAACTCTCACAGTTGTGGACAGCTACAGAGGCAGCATGGGTCAGTATTTCTGCAGGGGACTTCAGCAACGTGTTGCGTCCGTGCTGCTTCGAATTGCTGCACTACGGCTGGTAAAAGATCTGACACGATATTAGGAGGTATCCCGTGACTTGTCAACCTCAGTGTAATTTATCCACACAAAAATAAAACAAAAATTATGGATCATGAAATGTATTCACAGTTTTCGAAAACATTTTCCGTTCGCAGTGTCTGTTCGTTCGGACATGCATGCACGTATCGCCGAAGAAACAGCGCATCGAACTTTACAGACACTGTCAAATGTAGACACTGCACTAATCTAATAATTACGATATAGATGTTGACTGAAATTTTAATATTTGTGCTTCAGTTGGTTAAGTCTATGAAGTATGAGACCTTATGATGTGAAAAATCCTTCAGTTATGAGGCTAGAATATTTAAAATTAACGTCCTGCCTAGGGCTAACAAATGCCCATCATCAGGTGCTAGTACTGAAACCAAGTGCGCTAAAAAGTAATTCCAAAGGGCCTAATACAGGAACCAATCGACCGTCGAACTGGACATGTGTAGGCATTCTGACAGTCCGAGCAACGAACTTTCCTTGCTGACACCCCCCACCCATTTTTCCCTCCATCCAACAAATTGCGCCGTATGTAGCGCTAACGTGTGAATGCTGTTCGAATACACATGACAGGGTGCTACGTGGACGGAACATGAAAGACAGTAACTGCAGATCTTTGTACGACACATCGTACGAGGATTATAGTAATATAGATGCAAGAAATGAAGCACTTTATTACTTTTTTTTAACTAATCCATAATGGTTTCGTGTGGCACAGGGATAACATAAAAGGCCGTCGGCTTTCTGCACTTCTGTTTTCAGGTTTTATTTCAGATGCTTATCGGAAATGAAATCTGAAAATCGAAATATCGACATTCCATGGACGTTAATTCCTAAAACAAACATGGTTCATTGTAGTAAGCGTTAAAGGAGGTCAGACTATATCCAAGCCCTCGGCTATGGAGAATGAAGTGCGTTTTTTTTTAAAAAAAAAAAAAAAAGAAAAGATACTTCTGACAGTTGCGGAATACTTCATTTCTTATCTGTCTGTTGTATGTATTAGATGGTGTGTGCCAATCACCATGAGTAGTCTTTCTTCTTCGAATCTGAAATGAGTTTCTTAAACTTACAGGTCATATTTTATGCTACATACATAAATTAATAACATTCATACGAATGTCTTATGTGTTATTTATTTTGCTTTACCGTGGTGTACTTCTTCAGTCAACTATAAATCCCTTTGCAGCTTTCAGGAATGATTTTAGTTAATAATTATGGGGCTTTCTTTACGTGAAATTAAAATATGGTATAAAGATATTACGACAGTAATGGCTTCTCAAAGTGTTTGGATGCAGTCAAAGGTGTTAAGTTTTCGTAGACTGCATTATTTACATTAAGCTGTCGCTTACAACTTCCCCCATAACTCTAGTGACGATTTTAATATCGATTGTCCTTTATATTTTATCTTTGCTGTTTTGTTGCAAAATGTATGAAAGGCAGAACATATATGGATTTGCTATAGTTATTATACGCAAGGGAAATATCTGAAGAAATTAATCGATTCACTACCTGTTATATTGTAGATAATTTTTCCTCCTCGCTTTTTGTGATACACAGAAATTTGGAGCTCCATTATTTTCACTGTATGTGATTTCTGGAAGTCAAACCACAAAAAGACAACTGCAGGGCAAGAGAGCTTGAATACCACGCACGCAAACATCACATACTCTGATAAGCCAAAACATTATGACCACTGTCCACTGCGAGACTGGATGCCGTTTTGTGGCGCTGCGGATTCGTGACGCGGTAACAAAAGTATTTAAGCGCAGCAAACACGGACGGGGATCACCCTAACGAAGGGCTGCGACGGCAAATCCACTGAATCTGAGATCCTTTTAACACCTGCCAGTGGCTGGAAATCGTAATATGGCTAACAGCCTCTCTAATGACTGTATTCTTTTTCGTTAAGAATGGCTTGATCATGTTTAGCAATTCCGAAATGTACGGTTCATCCATTCTTAGATAGTTACGAAAATCATCGGCTCCCGGCTGCAGTAACAGAACGTGAGTGATTTTCTTTCCTTGCATTAGCCACTTCTTTGCCCAAATCTTTCTGTCGGCATTTTTGCCATTGTTCCCTCTAAAACAGCCAAGGCAAATCAATGTTTTTGTCTATATGTAAAACTATGTGTAATCTTGTAGAACATAAACTCAATTAACTAAAATATAAACAAATCACAACAGAGCGACGTTGTAATTGCGGAGTGCAGTCGGTCGGAATATGTGTACACTGGCTCGAATTGGTCGGTCGATCGATTGCTTGCTTGGTTGACTGGTCGGTCGCTCGTCCGGCCAATAAATAAATTGATGCTGTTAGTGGCCTCTATATACGCTTGTGTGCAAAAAATTAAGCATATGATGACAGTCATTAATGATTCCAACAGCGGTCGAGATAGATACAGCAAAAAGTAAGAAACTAATAAGTCTCAATACTAAGGCGATAACTCATAATGAAACAGAGAAACGGCCTAGATGAAGAGACGTGGTATAAGAGCCAAATCATTTACGTGAGTGCTGCGACCCCTAGTGCCGCGAGAACGGTTAGGGCGGAGACAGCAAGAGAGCGCAGAGCACGGAGTGACGCACGCAAAAGAGGAGGCTAAGTTGGTAAACATCGGTGTGTCGATACTACGGCCATCTGTTGAAGACGGCTGGAAGCGAATAGCATAAGACCGACCAGCCCGTAAGTGTTCTGGTTTTTATCTTATACCATGGCTCTTCACCTAGGCGGTTTCTCTGTTCTATTATTAGTTGTCGCCATGGTATTCCGACGTACTCCTTTCCCACTTTTCAACGTATCTAGCGCTAATGCTGTTAGAATCATGTAAATGATAGTCCTCCTTTGATTTATTTTACGCATACGAACCTTGCAGAACTGGCACTCCTGAAAGAAAGGTTCGCAGGAGAGCTTCTGTAAAGTTTGGAAGGTAGGAGACGAGGTACTGGCAGAAGTAGAGGTGTGAGGACGGGGCGTGAGTCGTGCTTGGGTAGCTCAGTTGGCAGAGCCCCAAGTTCGAGTCTCGGTCTGGCACACAGTTTTAATCTGCCAGGAAGTTTCACGATTGTATACAGCTGTGTACGTCTTTGTCGAAGCAAATCGACGGCCACGAATGTCTGTGTTATTGGGGTCCAAAAATATGGAAATCGCATGGGGAGAGATCAGGGACTGTTTGGAGTATGTGTAAGGGTTCCCCAGTGAAACTTCTGCAGTACAGCCGAAACAAGAAACAAGCTTGGCAACATGAGGGAGGACCCACATCAATGTCATCTCTCGCCATCCGATTTCCATACCTTTGGAACCATGAAGAATGATATTTGAGACCGTATAGAATCTTGGTTCCGCTGGCGACGCAAACTTTTTTCCATGAAGGCATTAAGCGTCTTGTCTCATAATGGAATAACCTTATGAGTATTAACAGCTACAGCGATTACTTTTGAAACAATAAAAGGATTGCTTACTTTTTCCGTCCGTCTCACATTCATTTGACTGCTCCATATAATATTATTTTTTAAATCGTTTCAAACCAACTGGGAGACAAGTCAAGGTAATTAAGTATTTCTCTTTTGCTTCACCCCTATTTAGAAACTATTTCACTTTCTCGAAATGATATCTTTTCCTTTCATCTGACCATTAAACTCAAGTTGTTTATCAGTTTGTTCTAGTTTTCACATAAACCTTTAAATTTCTTGAATTACAGTCTGAATTTTTGCGGTGAGTTAGGTCTCCTGTTCAACTGAATTCCTTTCAAGTCCTTCATTTGTCTTGACTGCCCACTTTTTTTTCTGTTTCCTATTTTGGAAGAATGTGTGTATATTCTTCGTTAATACGTTTTGTTTCATTCTCTATAGGCGTCCATAAAGTGTAGCATGTATTTCCTGATGTAGTCTGTTATTTTACGGCAGTTTGAGTATATTTCCTCATTTGGCCTCAAAACATAGTTGACACCTTTGTTCTTGATAGGACCTAATATTTTACACGTGATACGAAAAGCATATGTCCAAAAAATTGAGAAGTACCTGTGTCTTGCAATTGTATTAGGAACTATAATAGCAACAAACTGTCGCAGTTTCATCTGCATCAAAATTCACACCATGTGAAACCGAAGTGTGCGTTCAGAATTGTCCATCTTTTACTTAGCTCCAGGGCTGCACAGACAGCTCAGCATATTACGGCTGTGAGAGCATACAAATGGGAGGAACGCTGTATTTCTGTCGATTCCACCCGTGTTTAGGGAAAGCAAGCTTGGTTTTTTTTATGGTGGAGCATCTCTCCCCTTGTATCCTTCTTTCTACTTCCTATGCTATGCCGGTTGGTGAACCCCCGAAGCGGTGTTTGTTGTTGATAGGTGTAGTAAGCCTATGTAGAGCTTACTTTTCCTGTCTGGAATACTTTCTACACTGAAGCGCTATAGAAACTGGCATAGGCATGCGTATTTAAATACAGAGATATGTAAACTGGCAGAATACGACGCTGCGGGTGGCAATACCTATATAAAACAACAAGTGTCTGGCGCAGTTGTCATATCGGTCACTGCTGCTACAATGGCAGGTCATCAAGATTCAAGTGAGTTTGAACGTGGTGTTATAGTCGGTGCACGAGCGACGGTACACAGAATCTCCGAGGTAGCGATGAAGTGGGGATTTTCCCGTACGACCATTTCACGAGTGTACCGTGAATATCAGGAATCCGGTAACACGTGAAATCTGCAACATCGCTGTGGCCGGAAAAGATCCTGCATGAACGGGACCAACGTTCAACGTGACAGAAGTGCAACCTTTCCGCAAATTGCTTCAGATTTCAATGCTGAGCCGTCAGCAACTGACAGCGTGCGAACCATTCAGCGAAACATCATCGAAATGGGCTTTGAGCCGAAGGGGTGTATCCTTGATGACTGCACGACACAAAGCTTTCCACCTTGCCTGGGCCCATCAACACCGACATTGGACTGTTGATGACTGGGAGCATGTTGGCTAGTCGGACGAGTCTCTCTCCAGATTGTAACACTCGGATGCACGTGTACGGGTATGGAGACAACGTAATGAAACCATGGGCCCTGCGTGTCAGCAGGGGACTGTGAAGCAGGTGGAGGCTGTCTAATGTTGTGAGGCGTGTGCAGCTGGAGTGACATGCTACCCCTGATACGTCTAGATACGACTCTGACAGGTGACACGTACGTAAACATCCTGTCTGATCACCCGCATGCATTCATGTTCATTGTGCATTTCCAGCAGGACAATGCGGCACCTCGTACGTCCAGAATTGCTACGGAGTGGCTCCAGATACTCTTCTGAGTTTAAACATTATTGAGCATATCTGGAATGCCTTGCAACGTGCTGTTCAGATGAAATCTCCACCCGCTGGTACTCTTACGGATTTATGGACAGCCCTGCAGGATTCATGATAATTCCCTCCAGCGCTACTTTAGGCATTAGTCGAGTCCAAGCCACGTCGTGTTGCGGCACTTCTGCGTGCTCGAGGGGGCCCTACACGACATTAGGCAGGTGTACGAGTTTCTCTGGATCTTCAGTGTATATCCAGTCAGTCTGTAAACCAATCCACGTGGACCGACGCTCGCAAACGCAGCTATAAGTATCCCGTGTTAAAGGAAATTCATAATTTCTCAGAATTTCTTTCCCTTTTTATTGAATCTCTTCGTTCCCAATATTTTTCCGAAAGTTGCAGCGGTACAATTACATACGATTTTTTTTATTCCCCAGTGAAATGTTAATTTCTAATACGACAGGTACTTCGAAAAGTAAGTTACACATTATTAAGGCAGACCAAGTAACCCTTACTGAATGCTGCTCTACACTTCAAAGTGACATTGATACACAACAAAATTTGTCAACATAGTCGCTAAGTCTCTGTAAACAACCGTCAGAGCGTTCTGCGAATCGATCAATTCCTCAACGACACAAATCCGCTCTCGGTCACGGTGCCATTAGAGGACGGCTGTGGGAACGTTTGCATCGGGGACAATTTCCTTCCCCGTCAGCGTTATGAAAGCCAGTGGAGCCTTGGTCAAATTGTTGCCACCATTTCAGTACGGCTGGACATGACTTTGCATATGTTCTAGATACTACCAGAGTGGTTCAATCCCGGGTCCGGCCATCCTGATTTAGGTTTTCCGTGATTTCCCTAAATCATTCCAGGCAAATGCCGGGATGGTTCCTCCGAAAGGGCACGGCCGACTTCCTTCCCCATCCTTCCCTAATCCGATGAGACCGATGACCACGCTGTCTGGTCTCCTTCCCCAAACAACCAACCAACCAACTACCAGAGTGTCACGGCGAACCTGTGTGCAACTTAGACGTCTGTCTGTAAGAATCTTACTCTCTCACATACTTCAACTTTGGTTTCCCGTAACTGCCTCTTGTCGCTGTCACACAGTGGTGCAACTGTTATCCGTACCACAGCATAACTCTGTCTGCGGGAAACCCGGAACATGTACTATCGTTTGACAATGCACCATGCGTGGGGGCTTAATTAAAAAGAAAAGACTAACGTGCATGTGGGATTCATTAAAAGAAGGGACTAATAGTAATGAATAAATGCAATAATTTTAGTAGCTGTGTGACCGGTTACGAAGTCTCGTGACAACGAAAATCCTTGATTTACACCCATTCCAATGCACTAAATGTCCATTTTAAAGGTATGCGATTTTGATTCACGTTAGTGCTCCATCCAACGAGTCGACCGGCAATGTCTAGTACCTACTAGTTGAACTCGGCGATAAGCGCCTTCCGGCGACAGAAATCCGACCGCCGGCTCGCCGTGTCGTGTCGTCTCGTCTCGTCTCTTCTCCCACCTCTAGCGTCGAAGATTAACGCGAAGAATAGTGCCCTGCTGTGTGAAAGAGAGCGAGCTACGTACAGCTTCACAGCTGCAGCTAAAAGCTCTGCGCTCGGAGGGGAGCGAACACAGGCTTTAGGTCGCACTCTGACACACATTCAGCGCGCGCCGGCGAGTAACTCTACAAGCAGCTGACGATCGCTGCTGATCCACGCCCTCTGCCTGCGAGCGGTATCTCGGATCAGTGCGTTGACTGCGCAGCCCCGGGTAAGGGTTGGAACTCGTTCTGCGTCGCGGCTGACTGGAAAGAACAACTTACAGCGGAGGGGGTTACCCAGGTTTCTTTGACTCGTCGCCCTGCTCGCTATTAGCTAGACGCAAACATTCAGCGCAGGGGCTTTTAAGTCTTAAATTGATAAGCAACATTATTGTAGGCACACTCCTTGTAACGACTGTCTCAGATTAGTCTTCTATTTCTCTCCGAGAGATTTTCTTTACATGTTTGATCCACCAGAATATTTTATTTTTATGCACTACAAATTCAAAGACCTGTTGCTTTATGTTTTAAAACGGATCGTCTGTTTTACAGTTTCCGTTTGTTACCTTTTTCGCAGTTTTTTGTTTTGTTTTTATCTGCAACATTTAACGCAGAATAAATAAATTTTTAAAATAGTAAAGAATTTGAGATTGAAATATAAATAAAATTTTGTTGTTTTGAGAATACAAAAAATATGACAGGACAAAAGAGAGAGTTGTTAGTGCCATCACTCATTGTGACTGGCGGTGAATACCTCGTAATGTTTTCTTTTAGCTGTTGATCGCCACTCGCAACAAAATACTGTATAGTTACTAGTAGAGAAATGGTACTGCTAATGCTATGCTTCGAAATTACGATCCTTAACTATTATTTGACAGATACGTACAATTCCATTGCATTTTGGTATGTTTGATTCATAATTCCAGGTCTCTTATTTACTTTTACATCTCATCTTCCTCCTCCTCGTCTTCGTCGTCGTCGTCATCATCCACTTCAGTGTCAGTGTTGTCAGCCGGCCGGAGTGGCCGTGCGGTTCTAGGCGCTACAGTCTGGAACCGAGCGACTGTTACGGTCGCAGGTTCGAATCCTGCCTCGGGCATGGATGTGTGTGATGTCGTTAGGTTAGTTACGTTTAATTAGTTCTAAGTTCTAGGCGACTGATGACCTCAGAAGTTAAGTCGCATAGTGCTCAGAGCCATTTGAACCAAGCCATATAGGCATGTCTGTTATGTCGTGTCCGGAGGAACTCATCATGTGGTGTTTTTGAAATACTGTCTGTTAATGCTTTAAAGTGCGCCCACTGTTCTTGGTCTCTTGTTCAAGTCTGTATGAAAATCTACATCACTCCGTGACATTTTTCTTCATTTCATGAAACACAAACATTTCTTGTCCCTAAGTATGGCAGGCCTTCTACACACAATTCCAAGCGTCACAAAAAATGGCAGGAATGTCTTCTACGGGAAAGGGAATAAACGCTATCTGCGGAACAGGTAGTTTATTATTTGTTTTTCGGAGGCCAGTACGTCGTTTGCTGAGTTGGTCCTGTAATAGAAGTTCATTCAGTAAGTTGTTCAACTAATTAGTCAGACTCTTATATGCAGTTCTATAACCAATGGAAAATATTTATAATATTAGTCGTCGTAATTGGATTTAATGCCTCATTACGGAATCATTCGCTTAGGAAAGCGACAACAACGCTTGAGTTTTGTGTCCATTTCAGAAACAATGGCTCCATTTCTAAGAAAAGGTGTGAAGGCTAAATTAAAAACAATCCTGTTCAACTGATAACTTTCGTGGAACACATGAGAATGTTCTGCAAGAAAAGGGATCGAATACAAAGCAGCTAAACCTTTTGTCTATTCCATGGGGAACTTAAAAAAACCATGTAGACCGCGATGGTGGTGACAGACAATGTGACAATCGAAAAAATTGATAGACCATTTGCTCTTACGAGTGAACTGGAAGCCAATTTCATAATCCAAAGCCTGGACTTTAATTGGATAATCCGGTAACCTTTGCAGCACAGTGATATCAGTGTCTAAGGGAAGACAGAGGTCATAGAACAAAAACAAGTATCTGCGCCAGTAATAAAGAGAGCCGCAACTGTGGAAAGATTAAAAGCGCGTGGATTCAGTGTTGTCTTTTGTCTGCGACGGTTCCGTGAAAGTCGTCAGTCCATTAATTCACCTGATTCTACCGTATTTGTGTGTAATATTTGTGCAAGTACTAGTGACAGTGACATCTATGCTGAAAATGTGAGAAAAATGCGTTAAGTGAACATTAAGAAGAGCCAACACCGTGTTACGAAGAACTATACTGACGTGAGATCTGGAACATGGAATGAGAATTCAGAAAGCGGACGTAATTAGTTTGATACTTAACTTTAATACATTAATGATGAACGTCGATCTTGACGCTACATGATTCACAATATGATCTGTTCAGAATACATTCTTGAAGTAATTATAGGAACTGAACATGGCGCCTTGCTAGGTCGTAGCAAATGACGTAGCTGAAGGCTATGCTAAACTGTCGTCTCTGCAAATGAGAACGTATGTAGACAGTGAACCATCGCTAGCAAAGTCGCCTGTACAACTGGGCCTGTGCTAGGGAGTCTCTCTAGACTAGACCTGCCGTGTGGCGGCGCTCGGTCTGCAATCACTGATAGTGGCGACAGGCGGGTCCGACGTATACTAACGGACCACGGCCGATTTAAAGACTACCATCTAGCAAGTGTGGTATCTTGCGGTGACACCACATTAACAATGTAGCAGAAAACTGTCACGAAATTAAGCACATTATCAAGAAATTAAGTATATATCGTCACAGAATTGCTATGCACGTCTTGTTTGCTACATTTTATTACTTCGACAGTTTTTCATTTCTTAAATGTTCTTCATTACGGGTTTGTAGATCAACGCACTGGTCTCTTACATGTAAAATATATAATTTCTAGATTGACTATTTGTTTTGCTGTTCTTCTCGAACCTTATTATAACAACATTAGATAGGTTTACCCTACGTATTTCATTTTCTGTCTAGTCTAAGTATACTGTAAGTATGTTGTATGCGTACTGCCCGCAGAAGAAGACGGTATATCGGGAAACCCTCTCTCCCGCATGTGTAAGTAGGTACCTGTCTCAAACACAAGCGGTTTATGCGTGTGGGATAAGATCCGTGTCGAGTTAAGAAATGTACCATACGGCGGACGGGGTCGATAGGGTTCAATCTTAACCGCTCCTTCGTATCAGAGTGGAAGTCGTACAGTCTATGTCCGTTATCAGTTACATCCCACTAACATTGCAATGTATCTAAACACCAAATTTTAAAATGACGTGTGCCGGTCGTTGTGACCGAGCGGTTCTAGGCTCTTCAGTCCGGAACCGCACTGCTGCTACGGTCGCAGGTTCGAATCCTGCCTAGGGCATGGATGTGTGTGATGTACTTAGGTTAGTTAGGTTTAAATACTTCTGAGTCTAGGGGACTGATGACCTCAGATGTTAAGTCCCATTGTGCTTAGAGCCAATTGAACCATTTTTTAAGATGACGTGTCGTCTATACCGGTACACCAATTATTGTGTATACCTTGTGTGTCACCATCCTTATCCAGTACGTTGTACTCTGTATTTGATCGTGACATCTACGGGGCATATTCAGAGCACCACAGACAGTGCATCATCTGAGGTGGTGCCGAAGGCTCCAGATATCCTAAGTGGCACACATCTCTGCCCTCGTCTGACTGGTGCTTTGTTGGTGACCATGTTCAGTCTGCGTGTCCACGTACTAGCTGCTAAACTGAGTACTAATTCGAAGAGCGTGCGGTGGTACGTCCGTACTATTGGTACAGGTAGTTTGTACTGTTTTTAATTTAGCCTCAACAGTTTTTGTAGTACTTTTTCTGCTTCGTCTGTTACTAGCTTATGTGTTCGTGGAAATTCATTTTCTGATCTACGTGCATCACAAGATAGCGTGCTACATACGCTCGTTTGATGTCACTTATTTTAACTGAAGGGTTCTTCTGGAGTGATCCTTTCAGTAATACGTGTGTTATTTTGTTTTCAGCAATCCACCGGAATAACAGAGCGCATTAATGCGCCGCTTCTGGGATAAAGGGAGGCGACCCATCTCCTCATCCAATCCGTCTCGCCGATTAACGACAAGGGCTGGTGTGCTGGCTAGTTTTAACGTCATTTCACACATATAAGTGAATTCCGGCTTGTTCGCTCCAGATAAACGCAACGCAAACGTTTAAGACATTTTCTCAAACTCGAAAATCAAATTTGCTCTAGACGCAGACAGATCGGGTACACTGGTTCTGTCCCGAGTGGGGACGGGAAAAGGGGGAGGGGGTGAGTGGCGGCATCAGGATTGTATCCCTCGGCGACAGCCTACCACTAATATTGCCTCAGCCCGTATGACAGTGCCTGCCGCGTAAAGTATACGAGGACGAGGAGGTGGGCGTCGTTTACGTATTTCCTTCTACAATGCGACTGCCAATGTTATGTTGGAGCTAATGTGTGTGTCTGACAAGTCGTGTACAAACTAAGAGTGTATAAAATATTGAACCTATTTTACAAGGTAGACTGAAGAGAGGAAAACCTATGTTTTAATGACATGGGTAGATTTAGAGAAAAATTTTGACATTGGTGACTGAAATACATCTTCGAAATTCCGAAACTTAAAGGGATGAAATACAATGGGCAAATCGTAAACCATAACTCGATCAGAAGTCAAGCTGCAGTCATTATTAATTAAAGAATGTGAAAGTTAGTAACTGAGACAAAAATTGTGCTAAAATCCAAAGAACTGTAGAGTCCACGTCTAGATGCTGATCCTCGTTTATTGTGGAATCAAAGTACAACCGGTTTCACGATAATGAATCGCATCTTAAGGTTAAATGTACGTACGAATTGGTGGCCGTTACGTGACAGACTAATAGGGCCTACTATGAAGGATATAGGAAAGTTCTCACTTGACTTGATTACATTACGCCACTAAATCAATACAATCTCCCAACGTTCTATAAGGCACATATCCTGGCATCATCAAATGCAATGATTGTTGAAAGAACTAAGATAATTAGATTTTTCAACATCGATTGAATTTGATGATGACAGGATATGTGCCTTATAGAACGATGGGAAATCGTATTGGTTTAATGGCTTAATGTGATCCAGCCGGGTGAATATTTCTTTATCTCCTTCATAAGTAAGCATTAATAGTCTGTTCACTTAACGGTCTCTAATTCGTATGTTTTTTGCTGCAGACTGAACCTGAATACGCGATTCATTACCGTGAAACCAGTTGTACCTTGATTCTACAATAAACGAGGATTAGCAGCTATAATCGGACACCACAATTTTTTGGAATGTTTTACCATAAATTTCTGATTTTTTTAAAATATGCGTAGATTAAGCTGCGTTTGCTCGTATTCTAAATTATAAAGTCTGAACAACACAGTTTTATTTATGAACGGTATATTTTCTCAGAGTACTGCTTTAAATCATAACTTAAACGAACTTTAAAGAGATTATATAAAAACGAGAATATTTCAGAAAATATCAAGGTGTGAACGCTAAAACATTTTTCCTTTTATATCAACACTTTCTCCAAGAGCAAAAATGAAAAATCAGTCAAATAAATAACGAGTTACGGCTTGACTTTCTGCACACCAAATTCGGCACGCAGCAAATTAAAGCGAACTCGCTAAAGTAGCTTCGCCAGAAGATTAACCAACAGGTTCTTTCCTTAAATATGGCCGCGTGGGGTAGCCGCGCGGTCTCGGGCGCCTTGTGACGGTCCGCGCAGCTAACTTCGTCGGAGGTTCGAGTCCTCCCTCGGGCATGCGTGTGTGTGTTGTCCTTACCGTAAGTTTTTTTAAGTTATATTAATCAGTGCGTAACCTTAGGGACCGATGAACTCAGCAGTTTGGTCCCATAAGACCTTACCACAAATTTCCAAATTCCTTAAATATGTTCCACCATAATTTCACCATTCAGAAATCATTCAAGAACATGAAAGTGGCGGACGTCAACATGTTTTTATTGACGATGATATTCAGAGCTTTTTAATAATTTCAATGTACTGGCATAGTCAATATAAAGTGCTGGAGATTGTCCCATCATTTCAACCAGTCCGCTTAACAAACGACGTAACCAAATTAATTCTTTGGCTCCTTCACTTGCTGAAATAATTTGTTTCAGTTGTAGATGTAGCCACAGCTTTCCGTAGCTGGCTTGTCCATGATATTGTCCCATCATAGTACTTTGCCACAATGCCGGTTGTTGAACGTATTGCCCACTTGTCCCCAGCGAAATCAATATCACTGTAAATTCTCATATTTTCTTCCGTATCTTAGATTATTCCATAATTAAATGTACCTTTGAGATACCAAATTATGCATTTCACTCGATTCCATTTCTCAGTGGTTGGTTTTTCCATAGCTCGAGCAGCTTTGTTCACTGCAAAAGCTGTGTCTGGACGAGTTGCTATTGAGAGATACATTAAACATAGGGGACAGAGGACGAAACTGCTTCATTTTGACCATTTTCTTCATATACAACGGGAGTTGAAATCATGTTGGATTCTGCCATTCGGAATCTTTTCAATACTTGTTTCGTGTATTTTTCTTGATCTATCGTAATCGCTCCATATTAAAAGTGTCCAGAAAAGCTGTAACTACTTCTGTCATTGCCAGCAATTAGACTATCATCAATGTAAATTGATAAATAAAGTTTGTTTCCATTGTATTTACGGTAAAACAAACAAGGATCTGCAGTAGTGTTTTGCAAACCAGCTTTGTTCATAACTCCCATAAAACGTTTGTTCCAGCGGCACGGTGCTTGTCTGAGTCCGTAGAGACTCCGTTTCAAGAGACGCACTCGATGCGCATTATCTTCGAAGCCTTCTGGTTGTTCAATATACACTTCATCTTGAAGTATTCCATTCAAGAAAGGCCGCCTTCACATCAAATTGTTTCAACAACATCTTCTTTGAAGCAGCTACCGCTAGCAAAACTCGAATTGTTTCATAACGTGCAACAGGCCTATATGCACCTTCACTATAAATTCCTTCTTGCTGAATATACCCTTTAGCAACCAATAGGGGTTTGAAGTGAGTGCTTCTATCAGCTGCTACTTTTCAACGTCGAACCCAGCGATTTTGCAATACTTCGGCATTCGTGGGACATCCTACTAATATCCATGTATTGTTTCTGTTTAGTGGTGCTTTTTCTTCATTAATAGCTTGCATCCATTTTTCCTTTTCACTTGACTGCAAAACGTTAGTAAGACAGTTTTGATCCTTATGTTCGTCAACACTAACTTTTGCTAGCTTCAAGAACTCGCCACTTTCTATCGAGGTTGATTTTCTTAATCGTCTTCTACTTTCCAATTTATCTTCATCAAGAAATTCCTGTGTTTCAGCTTTCAGGAATTCCGTTGACTATATATTATTGTCATCTGATACACGACTTCCTTCTGAATCAAGTGCGTTTTGTTCACTTTGACTTCCTCCAGAAGCAGAATGCCAAGGAATGTCAAATGTGATATGACCGCTACGTAAATTACGAACTATTTCTGGCTTAAATTTTACATTACGACTCAAAACCACTTTCTTTATGGAAGGAATCCAGACTCTAAATCCATCTTTGTCATTGAGATACCCAACAAATTGACCAAAAACAAATTTATCATAAAACTTTGTACGAAAATGTTTGTTTATGTGAGCATAGTAACCTGTACCAATAATTCCAAGGTGATCAAGTTTTCCTACTGGTTGATTGTACCCACAGCTCATAAGGAATTTTTTCTGGAACGCTTTAAAATATAAACTGCTCAACTGCAAGCTTCTGCCCACAGTCCGCTTTACCAGATTGCTTGCATTCAGCATCGAACGTGCAGCTTCAACAATTGTTTTATTTTCACATTCGGCCAAACCATTTAGTTCAGGAGTATAGGGTGGAGGAATCAGTGATTGTTCCTTTATCTATGAGCATTCCTTAACTCTGCAGTTATTAAATTCTTTGCGTCTATTACATCTGAACCGTTCAACAGCGTGACCTTCGGTTTGAGCTTCATTTAAAAATTGTTAAAGCATATTGTACACCTCATTTTTTGCTACAAAAAGAAAATTCGACGAAATTTACTGGAATCGTCTTTAAAATGTGCATAATATCCAGCACCTCGAAGATACTCTGTACTCATTGTATACTGACATCCGCATGGATCAATTCGGCAGTAACGATGGAGCAATTTACTCGTTGTCTGAAGGGTAGTCTGTGCATCTTTCCCAATGCACAATCATCACAAAATTCATCCTCACAACCTTCTACATTGATTTTAAGTTTCTGTAAGATGTTCTTTGTTTGTTATTTATTCTGCTGACCTAATCTTTAGTGGTACATTTGTAATGTTTCAGAAGATGTCACTAAGCTCACCTGATTACCTTTTTCTGGCCTAACAACACGCGTATTCAGCATGTGGAGCTCATCTTCCACATAGACTGTCGTGACGATGTCACCGTTGGCTTTTTCCCCGAATCCTAACGCTTTCGCTATCAAACGTTGTCTCGTAGCCGTTACATGCAGCTGCTCTGGCTGAGGACAAATGAGCCCTTGCATCTGGGGCATATAAAACATTTGTTGTTTCGTCTTATTTCGATACGGATAGTTCTTTGACCAAATGCAAACATATTTGTACCTTGCTTTCCTTATGAAACAGCTTCAGGAACATCATATTCGCTGAACAAAACGAAGTACTGTTTATTCGGCGTGATATGCTTCGTAGCACCACTATCACAATACCATTTATTAACGTCAATACAATTTCTACTAGACGAACCTGTGCCACATAAAGTAAATACAATGTCACCACTCACATTTTCCTCTTGCCACGCTCTATTTTATTCAGGAGCATTCAGTGGACACTCCTCTGCACAGTGACCTAGTTGTTTACATTTATTGCACGGAAATTTTTTTTTACTCCATCTTTCGACATCTTCTTTTTCTGTTCGTTAGAAACGACAGATACAGTTACGTCCGGTGCATTTCGTTCACGCAGTTCAATGGTACAAAGTTTTTCAAAGTGTAAATTCAGCCGGCCGCTGTGGCAGAGCGGTTCTAGGCGCTTCAGTCCGGAACCACGCGGCTGCTACGTTCGCAGGTTCGAATCCTGCCTCGGGCATGGATGTGTGTGATGTCCTTAGGGTAGTTAGGTTTACTTAGTTGTCTAGGGGACTGATGAGCTCAGAAGTTAAGCCCCATAGTGTTTAGAGTCAATTGAACCATTTGTGTAAATTCGAACTCTGATTTTCCGCTGTTATTGTCTCCAAAAGATCTTTAAAGTTATCATACGCCTTTTCTTGGGTAGATAAAATTCGACCATTTAATATTCTTTCAGACAACATGTTCTCTTCATGCTCCGTTAATTCATCATTTAGATCTACAGAAAACTTCTGCAGCTTAGCCACATGTATGCTAATATCTTCTGTTTCATCGCGTTTAGCCCGAAAAAAGTTTTCAGTTAACATGTTCAAACGTTGCATGCTGCGACGTTCAAATCGGGTACTAGTTTCTCCCACATAGTTTTGCACGTCAACACAAGTGCACCAAATGGTTTGCTTAGCGCATTAGTTACTAGAATTGCTGCTTTCGCGTCATTTTTTTGCCATTCTGCATACGCTGCCTTCTGTTCAATAGTAGGACCTCGAGGCAACACAATAGATTCGCGCGCATACTGACAACAATATCTTTGCGTCCATATGAACGGAGCACCATAGACAGGTGCCATTCAATTTGCCCATTCGTCAGGCCCTTCAAGTTTATCGGTATTAACTTTATAATCTCCATCTGTAGCCATGTTCTTATCTTAAAACTCGTTTCAATAAAAAATTCTTCTGCCAGCACACACTGGACTAAATCAATTTTTTACAGAAAAAAATTTTCTTGTTCTTTTTACGTAGTCTAGGTCCATAGCGGTTGTAAATTATAAAGACTGAAGAACACGGTTTCATTTATCAACGGTGTATTTTCTCAGAATACAGATTTGCTTCATTACTTAAATGAACTTCAAACAGATCACACAAAAAAATTCAGAAAATATCACGGAATAACACATTATAGTGAACGTTAAAAATTTTCCTTTTATGACAATAGCTCACACAAAACTTACAACTTCTTCGTTTTCTCTGTCCACAAATGTGGACCCTCGTTGATATTTTTTTCCTCCACAAATACGCAGATTTTTCCGCTTGTAGAACTATGGTCCCCAAGTGTGGACCACCTAGTTATTATTAGTGTTAAAATTAAATCGCCGAATCTTCTAAAGGACGATTCGTATTTGGTTTAGTGTTGGTTGTACGCTGAAAATGGCTGCTCCTCCAGACAGGATGGCGGGAATTAGTTCACATTTTATTTAGTTCATACTATAAATTACACATGTCTGAGCGTCCTCGTACCTGGACCTCAGGTCATAATGCAGATAAGAGGAAAAAAAGTTAATGTTCCACAACCAATGATAGTGAAACTCTACAGTGAAATCATGGGAGATGCTGATCTTCGTGAGAAATTCTTATCATATTACAGACATTACCTTCGCTGAGTAAATTGGCCGGCATTAATCATTTTATGGACCACTCAAATACCTAAAGAGAAAATACCAGCAGTGACAGACTACAAAATACATTTTGACAAAATTATAATTAATTACAAATAATTCACTATAGTTGGTAGGAGAGGAGGGCATCCTTGTACAGTGAATTTATCTGACAGCGAAAATGATGTAGAAAATGTGAATAAATAGTCAAGAAGAGCTGTCTTCCAACAAACTGCAGAAATTAGGTTTGACAATGTTGAAAATCTACCAAAATGTCTTGAAGGAAAAAATGTTTCAAAATGCAGGAAGCCTAGCTGCAATTCCTAGACAAGAGTCATTTGAGTCAAATGTGATATTTATTTGTGTTATGTGGAAAATAGTTTTGAAGCATATACTAAAAAGCAATTTTTTTTTACTGGCAGCATCAAATTATTACTTGCCTGAAATTATCGCTTGATTCTTATTTCTTTTCATTTATGAAGCTACTTCAGAGGATCAGCAAAAACTGCTTTTGGAAATCATATATTTCTAAAATGTAAGCATTAAGAAACCTATTTTCTATGTACATTTCAATACACAGTTGACTTTTTCGAATAAAGTAAATATTTTACTGTAACATTAAAAGAAAATACAAAGCAAAGTTTAGTACATTTTCACGATAAGTGAGATGGTAGGTCCACACACGTGAACTTCCATTTATACCTTACTGAATAACAAAAAAAAAAAATTTCTTCTGCATTGGTGTCATGGTTGTGAATTGGTTTGTTGGAAAATATGCAAAGAACTTTTCTGTCAATCTTTTTAACCTCAGGAGTGAAGAGATTATGTTGAGTGTTGTTGTGTGTCCCCCATTTTATTCAATCTGTACATCGACCAAGCAGTAAAGAAACCAACGGGAAATTTCGAAACAGATTTGAAGTTCAGCGAGACGTAATAAAAACTTTAATGTTTGTTATTTGTCAGAGAACTTGAAAGGAATGGATAGTGCCTTGAAATGAGCTTTAATTCGAATATCTAAAAAAGTAAAGAATAATTGTGGAGTCAAAGCAGGCGATGTAGCGTGAACATGATTAGGAAGTGAAGCTCTAAAGGTAAGCTTGATTTTTTGGGCAAAAATGTAATCGATTACGGCTGAAGTAGAGCGGATACAAAATGCAGACTGCCAATAGCAAGGAAAGCTTTCCCGGAAACGGAGACTATATTTATACTGGATACAGATCTAAGTGTAGGGAAGCATTTTCTAAAAGTAATTGTTTTGAGGTCAGATTTATATCCAAGAGAAATGTGGACGATGAGCGGTACAGACAACACAATGAAGTTCTTTAATGTAGTGTTACTGAGGACTGCTGAAGCTTTATAGGCTACATCGAATATAACTGATGAAGAGAGACTGATTCGAATTGGAGGGCCGAGCGGTTCTAAGCGCTACAGTCTGGAACCGCGCGACCGCTACGGTCGCAGGTTCGAATCCTGCCTCGGACATGGATGTGTGTGATGTCCTTAGGTTAGTTAGGTTTAAGTAGTTCTAAGTTCTAGGGGACTGATGACCTCAGAAGTTAAGTCCCATAGTGCTCAGAGCCATTTGAACCATTTTGAATTGGAGGGAAATGGGGTATGTGGCACAACTTGACGGCAGATTGATAGAACCCATACTGAGGGATAAAGGAATAGTTAGTTTTGTAATGGAGAGAATTATCGATGTGTGGTGGGGGACAGAGAGCTAATATTTTAGAGCGCCCAACACTTGAATACAGTAAGCACATTAACATTACTGTAGGGTGCAATGACTATCCAAATACGTGAAGATTTGCACATGACTGACTAGCGTCGGAGATGCAGAAAACCGGGACCAGACCTAAGAAACAACAACAACAACACAGGTTGCACGATAAACTTGTAACGATGTTGTCTGACGTGCGGACACAGGCAGCTGTAGCAGGGACGTAGCGGTGCAGGGTGACGTAGGCAATACGTCAGCAGCTCTGTAGCTGGGCTGCGGTGACGGAGCAAAGTTCGCCCACACGCCACGGCTCGCCGACCAGCCGTGATAGTCTAGTGGTTAGGACATTGCGTTGTGGCCGCAAGAACCCAGGTTCGAATCCTGGTCACGGCAAATGGCTATATTTTTGTAATGAGTGGATGGATCTAAACACTAAGACGTAAAAATAGCAAACAACCAAAGAGGAGATCGAATCAATGCAGAATGTGTATTGCTAAACGGATAAAGAGGTCACCTGCTTACCAAATCCTAGATGCAGGTTGTGTATCTAACGGCTTCCAAGGGCATTAAAAATTTGATTTTCAGTAGCACTTGTAATTATTGATCAAATTAAAAAAATTAAAACGCTGTCATAATCTACTCATTAAGTGATATAATCTTACGTTAAAGATTTCACCCGATAAAATGAAGTATGAAAGTATGAAGAGATGTGTACGTATCTTGAGGCAGCGTAATGCACAGACTGCAAATTGCAGATTATATTCTTGCAATATTTGAGAATGAGATCATTTAGCGACTGCCAACAAACTTTACACCGCCGCCCCACAAATTACTGCAAGGAAAAACAGTTTATTGCTTACTGCATTTTCACTGTTCATGCAGTAAAACTTTAGCATCAGGCATGATCTTTCACTTTGTTACTTCTTTACTATCCGCAATACATTTTGCAAGTATTGTCCACAAATGACACCCAGAGTATGTGCAAATTGTTATTCTATGACTTACGGTGCACAAGACATGTCATAAACACTGAAATGCGTGAAAAACTAGGGCGTCTCAAGCTGTAACGTGGCCGAGCGGTTCTAGGCGCTTCAATATGGAACCGCGCGACCGCTACGGTCGCAGGTTCGAATCCTGCCTCGGGCATGGATGTGTGTGATGTCCTTAGGTTAGTTAGGTTTAAGTAGTTCTAATTTCTAGGGGACTGGTGACTTTAGAAGCTAAGTCCCATAGTGCTCAGAACCATTTTTTGGGGGGAGGAGGGGATTTCCCTTTAGTTGTAGTCGCTAATGGAAACATAACGCTGTAAATGTAAATTGTATACCAATTATAGTGAAATTATTAAACATTCACAACATGATTCCCTGTTTTACGTATCGATTGAGTTTGTGCCATTCATCTTTCAATCCTTTTACAGAAACGAATGCAGCGCTGTAACCGCGGCTGACTGGCGTCTCCAGGTGACGCGTTTTTTGCCTTTCAGCTGGTGAGTCGGGCCAACCTGACGTAATCAAGAGTGATTAGTAACTTTTAAATCTTTTCCCCGTTGTGCTGAATCTGTAATCAGCCACACTTAGCAGCATCAAGCTGTAGAAACCTAGCAGTGTCGTAAATCGTCAGAGACTTCCTCATAAGGCAGCAATCAGATCTGTGTTCTAAATACAGCAACCACGTTCTGATCTACGATATCATCAGCAGAAATTTCTATACTTCCTTAAAACGACAGACTTGATACGAATATTTGTTTAATCAATGATGCTATGCCACGTGACTGTCATTTAGTAAGAACTTTCCGTGATTTACCTCTGTGAAAACAAAACGACGGTATTGTGAGGCGGTTACGTAGGATTGCAGGAGATTCCCCCTACGTATTATTTTACACATCTGTAGCTAAACTCAAGTGAACTACAGAAGCCGGCCGGAATGGCCGAGCGGTTCTAGGCGCTACAGTCTGGAACCACGCGACCACTACGGTCGCAGGTTCGAATCCTGCCTCGGGCATGGATGTGTGTGATGTCCTTAGGTTAGTTAGGTTTAAGTAGTTCTAAGTTCTAGGGGACTGATGACCTTAGAAGTTAAGTCCCGTAGTGCTCAGAGCCATTTTTGAACTACGCAATTAAAACATAAATATATTACGCCGTTTAAAAAAAGACGAAGTTTTTATTCATTAAAATAAGGCACATCAGGAAAATGCTTACTATATGGAAAACTACATTTTGAACCGTTATTAGAATATATTGTGAGGCATACGATAACAATACAGCAGAAAAAATCGTTATGACTTGTTGATAATTTTTGTTAAAAAATATTCTTTATTCAACATCAATATTTATACAAAGGAACCCACCACCTTAGTGATTAGTGGGTCATAACTGATCTACAATATTAGATGTTCAGCAACTATTTCTATTTATTATTATATGGTACTATGTTAATTATTGTAAGCTACAGACAGGATACTACAAGATAATAGGCAGACTACAGCTATTATTCTATTCTATTTGCTAATTGTTAGTATCTTCCTACGTATTAATTCCTAACTGCCTGCAGCGTTACAGGAGTGCCAGCATAGATATAAACCTACTGCTTTAGGCCCTGCTCATCGAGCTAATCCAGATGAGCGTATCCCCTGACACTGGGCTGGCCAAGATTGTTTGTCGCTGCAGGTTCCTAACTTAATATCTATATCTAAAGCTACAACTACTGTGCTAACCTACGTCAATTCCGGTGCTTTAGTCTTCATTGGTGTACCCTGATCCCCCTAGTCCTGCACGTGGTGGATTGCAACTGAAAAGTCGACCTGTCCAGGCACAGGCGCTATAGGATGAGGGTAATTGAACACATTCGGTAAATGTCGTTAATCATGAAAGACCCTCATGTATCCCGTAATGGGACACATTTGGTATATGTCGTTAATCATGAAAATCACTCAAGTATGCCGTCAATACTTTTCGTGACACCTCGTTTGCCAGTTTGTTTAGAGTGTCGAAAGTTCCTTCGAGTCTTAATAAGTCATATGTGTTATTATGTGGAAGCTGTTGTCTTAGTGTCATTGCTACAGATTTTTTAACGTAGTATTGTAATTTCACCGATCACTGGAAAGAAACACTTCGAGGCAACGCGTTTATCTGGAATGAAGTTCCGCGCGGAGTGGCCGTGCGATTTGAGGAGTCATGTCACGGACTGCGCGGCCATCCCGCCGGAGGTTCGAGTCCTCCCTCGGGCATGGATGTGTGTGTTGTTCATAGTATAAGTTAGTTTAAGTAGTGTGTAAGTCTAGGGACCTGTGACCTAAGCAGTTTGGTCCCTTAGGAATTCACACTCATTTGAACATTTTTGTCTGAGTGGCAACAGTTTAAAAAAATGGCCAGGTGCGAGTAAGACTGTCGCGCTGACGGTACCATACAATCTTAATTATGTATATAAACAGTTCATCTATTCCGAGGATCGATCATCTAGACAATGTTTGCCTGTTATCGACACGGATACTGGCAAGATATCGGTTCAGGGATCCCAAGATTTTCCATAAAGTTTTAATTTCAGTAATATACATGTGAAATAATGTCATGCAGAACACAGGCGACCTTTACTATAGTAATCAGTAGTTCTGAATTCAGTCCGACTCTGTCGCAATGATAAAAGTCGAAGATCAGACAAGGAATGACTTTCTTGTTCACAGAATAGTCTGCGAATGTTTGTTTCAAAATGGCTCTGAGCACTATGGGACTCAACATCTTAGGTCATAAGTCCCCTAGAACTTAGAACTACTTAAACCTAACTAACCTAAGGACATCACACACACACCCATGCCCGAGGCAGGATTCGAACCTGCGACCGTAGCAGTCCCATGTTTGTTTCACATACAGCTTGAAACACTACATTTACGTGCAACAGTCGGTCCTGGAAATATGATCATGGATAAATTCCGAAACACGTCGTTCGAGCAATAAAGTCATCCCTTGTTTGATGTTTGACTTTTATCACTGCGATCCAGTCAGCCTGAATGCAGAACTACTGATTGTTTTAATTTCGAGTTTGACGTCGGATAACAAATGACAAAAGAAATATTTTTTCGTGTGATATAGTTACAAATCAACAATTTTCGGAAATTTTCCTTTACTTGCAATGTGAAACCTTGCTTCTTGTCAAATTTTATGATTCTCGGTCACCGGGAAATACCCTGTACGTTTTGATGAATGAGTTTACGAGTGTCAAAATATTTGACATAAATGGGTGTATTTTTTTTGGTTGCACTAACTCACATGCTTAAAAGTCTTACACCGACAGGAGAACATAGACCTTAGCGACAAGAATTTGTATTTGATACGTCTACCCGTTACTGAGAAAAAGAGTTTTTAACAGATGGACGTACAGACAGACGGACAACAAAGCGTCCATATACCTGTTCCGTTTTTACAGACTGAGGCACGTAACCCTAGAAACTGGTGACTATGTAGATAGATGAGACATGAAACTGTGACCGTGGGTAGACTCCTCATCCCACTGTCATAGATGCTTACGAGCATTACGTATATGTTACGCATAATGGGCAACAAGCTGTTCTTTAATCATTGCCATTAGTCATAAATACGCCACGCAAAGCTTACTTCGATCCGACCCCAAATCACAGCCAGAAAACTTTATCAGAGTACTGTTTTCTCCGCTGAATTGTCAGATCGTCGGTCACGCCATAATTTCTCGATTCGTGCATTTTTCTTTGCTTTTTGCTCGAGTGAAAGAAACTTTAGTGGTTTGTAAGTAACACATAATAAGAAATCGAAAAATAACGAGGCTTAATTAAAAGGTATTTATATTTCAAGCTAGCAAAGGGAAAGGAACAGACAATGTCTTAGAACATTTTTCACGTCCGGCCGTTATTTCCAGAACTTCACTTTGTACTCCAGCCCGTGTGAACTACCCGAAAGCGGCAGAGAAATTGTGTCGCCATTACTTTCATTAAATGCTTTACAGGGGGCATAGATCTTTGTGGTGCGTGACGTCACGAGATCTAAAAAGGTACTGTATCGAGGAACTTGGTGCACAGCGCTTCTCAGTCCACCAATGAAAAAGTGGTAGGAGTGCGATGATCCCTAGATTTTATTAATTCACTTAGCTTTTCGTCAGGAGGAAAAATATTTGGAAGTATTTGCCTGTCGCCTGTGATTATCACCGGAGCGAAAAATAAGTTAAGTTCATAACGAATTTGTCTGTCGCGCAACCGAAATGTTCTCCGCTGCACTTTTGATTGAAGATTCAGTATTCGTTCGTCGGCGACGCCGTGCTAAGCAGAATAGATAATTAGAACGAAACGTGACTCCACTTTTCAGTCACGCAATTTTACCGATGGCGATTCCCACATTCCTGAAAGTTAAATGTTCTCTCCAAGAAATATTTACGAATTCTAAAGTGAGCGTAGAGCGGTCGTCGGCGAAGAAATGTTAAAGACCAATAACTATTGTTGCTAGCTGTCAATGAACGGAGAAAATTAACGATACGCTTCGCCTCGTTCGTCGTAGCAAACGACGCACGTAGCGGAGGATGCACCTATTGTAATGAATCATTCGGAAGTCTTAGTAAATGAAGAGCGAAATAAAATGTAAGAGAACGGAAAGGGTGCTTGCGATTTCGAATACAATAATTTTTTCATTCTGCGTCGTTCTCGGAAGTGCTTCCTTTGACTTGTGTGTTTTATTGATTCCCGGAAAAGCTGTCACGACAGGCAGCTTCAAAAACTGATCTCCGTCCCTAGGATTAAAAGTGAACCAATTACGATACGTTAGCCTTGCGAGATTTCTCCTCAGATGGTGATAGATCTGCCCTGCCTCTTTAACTGTAGCTGTACCGCCAAGTTACTCTGACGGGTACGTCGCTCATGGACTCCGTTATGACAGTAAATGCAAGACAATAACACACATTCAACACACACACAAATTCAGAAAATTAACCTCTTAATAACTCAATGGACGTCTAGACGAAAGACAAAAGCAAAAAATTAAGGAACTTCAGATGTACCTGAAACATTCAGAAGAGTACAGCCCTTGTCAGAAGCGTTGGTAGCTTCATGAATATTCAGCTCATACGGGCACGAAAAACAGTTAATCTTCGAATTATTAGCACAATGTTGTTGTGATGTGAATTCGCGACATTCGTCATTAAGGGCTTAATAGACAGCAGAATTGTCTTTCTTTTATTTATAAATTCAGTTTGATATATCTTAATATGTATGTCAATGTTTTGTAAACACATGAAGTAGTGACGTGGGAACTATTTTCGTGCCGGCCGAAGTGGCCGTGCGGTTCTAGGCGCTGCAGTCTGGAACCGCGAGACCGCTACGGTCGCAGGTTCGAATCCTGCCTCGGGCATGGATGTGTGTGATGTCCTTAGGTTAGTTAGGTTTAAGAAGTTCTAAGTTCTAGGGGGCTAATGACCTCAGAAGTTGAGTCCCATAGTGCTCAGAGCCGTTTAAACCATTTAGAACTATTTTCGTAAATATTTTTACTCTTGTTGATGCAAAGTTCTAATTTTATTTCCTATTATTTTTAAAGGCTTAAATGCGAGGGTGGAAATTTTAATAGTGGAAACTATTTATTTACAGCTCGTACAAAATAGATACGTGTTTCAAAGTTTTAATAACCTTCAAAGTAAGCACCAGCATTATGTATAACCCGTTGCCAGCGATATGGAAGTCGTAGGATACTCTTAGCAGTACCAGTTGTGTTGACAGTTCGAGCGACTCGGTCTATTGCCCGACGAATTTGTAGCAGTTCTGAAGCAAATGCCTTCAAGTGTTTCCTTCAGTTTAGAAATCGAATTGAACTTGCGGGGTCTTAAGTGAGGGGAGTGCAGTAGGTGCTTTAGCACTTAGCAGCCCCACCAGTCAAACAAATCAGTAACAGCTTGCACTGTACTTGCTTGAGAATTGTCCTGCAAAACGATGATCAGGTCCTGTAGGAAGTATCATCACTTCTGTCTCTAAGCTGGTCGTAGGTCATGTTCCAACAATGAACAGCATAGAGATAGAAGTGATGACACTTTCTGCAGGACCTGACCACCATTTTGCAGGACAATCCTCAAGCAAGTACAGTGCAAGCTGCTACTGATTTTTTTCTTTTGACTGATTGGGCTGCTAAGTGCTATACCACCTACTGTACTCCCTTGACTTAAGCCCTCGTAACTCGATTTCTAAACTGAAGGAAGGACTTCACGGCATTCTCTTCAGAACTGCTACAAATTCGTCGGGCAATAGACCGAGCCGCTCGAACGGTCAACACAACTGGCACTGCTAAGAGTATCCTGCGACTTCCACACCGCTGGCAGCGGGTTATACACGATGCTGGTGACTACTCTGAAGGTCAGTAAAACTTTGAAACACGTATCTATTTTGTACGAGCTGTAAATAAATAGTTGCCACTATTGAAGTTCCAACCCTCGCAATTAGCAAATACTACAGAGAGTAATATAAAATAGAAAGCGTATGTAAGCAAATCTATTAACGATGAAAGAGAAGTGCACTAGATAGGTCAATGACGTTATTTGTTGCTAACAGTTGGGTAGTTGCTGACAGTGAGTACCCGTGCTTGGATATAGCGGTGTTGGAAGGAAACGCTGGGGATTTTGATGATCTGACAAGTCAATGGTACAGCATTTGGCGCGATATTCTTCAGGAAGACATGCAAAAACTCTATCAGTCAATGCTAAGCTGAATAACTGCATGCATAAGAGCGAGAGATGGACCAACGCGTTAATAATTTTCTTAATTTGTGGAGCTCTTTCTCTATCATCCAATTTTTCTGAAATTGTAATCATTTGTTTTCCTGTACGTGTACGCGACATTCACCGATTTTTGTCTCATTTGGGTAATTCCTTCGTGGTGTTTTTTTTTTCCTGAGAGAGTATACCGCATACATATGTTTTTCCTTAATGTATTTACCTACAAACCCTACTTGTTCGCTCTATATAGGAAAGGAGTAATCATGAAACCACTAACGTCAGTCTTGTTTGTCCGATCATAGTGAGCACAGAGTACTCTCTTGGAGAAGTTGAAAACGTAATGCTGTAAAGACGCCATCTGAACCCTGTTTGGCAGGATAGCATATCGGCCACCTGGAAGCAGGCCAGAGGCCGAAGTCTCAGTATCTTTGGATGTGTCACAGGATTTCGTTTCGACGCTTCTGCGACTGTTTCGGAACACAGGAAATAATAGTCTTAGACCAGTACAAGTTCGTACAAGAATAAACACCGCACAGCAGGACCGATGTCTGGCAGTAACTACCCGACGAAAACGGAGTACAAATGCAGGACAATAGGCTGCAGAGCTTGCAGCTGCCTCGGCAGTTGATGTACGCCAGACATCCGGCCGTGTGCATTCCGCTCACTCCAACACAGAGACGGGCCTGTGTACAAAGTATTATGGACTCGACAACATCAAAATTGGACCACGAATGAATGAAGGAATCAAGTGTTTGCAAATTAATTCTCGTGACACATTGGGAGAGAACCTGGTAGTCAATATAATCCCAGCAACATTGTGGAAAGAGGCCGGTTTGGTGGTGATGGCGTTATGGTGTGAGGAGGCATAATGTTGGATGGCTGTACAGTGGTGGTCGTAGTAATATTGTACAGAGGTACAGAGGCACAGAGATGAGGTACTGCTACGACTTATTTACCTTTTCAGAGATGCAGTTGGTCCACACTTCCTCTTTTCGGACTGTAATGTCTGGCCACATCGAGCTGTTCTGGTGGATGGATATCCTTGTATGGACTGGTCAGAGGAATGGGAGCGACTGCCAAGAGAACTCTTGAACCATCTCTTAGAAAGCATGCCACGTCGCTCTGTAGCATGTGTGGCTCTTAGGGCTGACACTCCCTATTAACAGCTTCTTTTGCTATGGGAGATATTTCCCAGTTGTGTTATTTCCTTACAGACGTGTTTCTTAGCTATCAAAACTTTCCTAACATTATGTTTCGGGAACTGTTTCGTGCCAAATGTGTTTTGATTGAGCTGTAGCATGCTCCGACATCCTGATCAGGCAATATGTCCTCTCTTCGTGATTTTCGTAACACGTATCATAGAATTCATTTAAAGAGTTAAATAAGAACGAATTTTCAAAACTTCGACATCGTTGTAATTTACACGATATAAAATCGAAATGTGCACTCCCCATTGTGAGTGTTTGAATTAGCGCTATGATGATTAACACAACTTTGCACTCTCCGATTATGCGAATGTATAAACTGGAAAGTGTTGTTTCTTTCTGCCTACTTTCGAGAAAGTCATTCGTCTCGTAATTTTTGTTGAGTGTATTTCCTTTTATGTCTTCAGCTTCCTGTGTTTTGTCAGTTCCACCACTGAACCCAAGAGCCATATGACATTTATTGTTATTGTCTTTTTCAGTAATACGAGTACTTTTTCCTATTTACGGGCCTCAACTTCCGTGCTAAAGCTGCTTGTGTCTTCGAACGTTACCTGAGATATTTGGATTCTGATGTATGTAAAAATATAAACACTTTCAGCCAAATGTTCTGCGGAAGCGGGCTTATGCATGACCCTCCTCCAACTCCCCAACTGCTCCGCCTCTGCCACCATTTTTGGAGCTGCAGCTGCCTGTGGAGTTAAGAACAACGCACGCTCCAGAGCGATGCCTTTTGTGATGCTGCTAGGCACCGTAACTTGATATGATAGAGGCTGGCGTCTTCGAGTTGCCACCCGCATTGCGCACGTACTGTCGCCTTGCAGTGCACGTACGCAGATTTCACGAGGAGCAAACGCTTTCCAGGAAAAGATATTACCCCCTTCATTAGTCTTTGCAGTGTGCAGTTCAGCTGCGTAAACACCCAACCAAAAATACCTCAGCTTATTTTCCATCTAGCTCCATAGATGTTCACGAGATGAGTGTGATGAGTTACTCAGGTAGTTAACAGAGATGAAAATTTAAATGCGATCGGGTACTGGAATTCAATAGCAGGAAAAGGAAGAGCAGGAAAGTAATAGGAGAAGATGGACTGGTAGTAATTGTGCTTTTGGCTTATTTATGGACAATTTGCCAACCTTATTAATGTTGAGGGTCACCTGCCAGTCCCCGCACTGATCGTCGATCCTCAGCAGGTCTCCCAGTATTTCGCCATCATTTTCGAACGTTCTGACCTCTGTATATCCGCCAAGTGACTCTTGGAGATATATATATATATATATATATATATATATATATATATATATATATATATATATATATATATATATATATAGAGAGAGAGAGAGAGAGAGAGAGAGACTTTAGCGACAGAGCACCAGCTGAATTGGGAAGTGGATGGGTCCCTCCCTTCCAAAGGGAACTGCGTTAGGCAGTTTAGACACCACGAAGTACTTATATCTCGATGACAGGACGTGGATTTGAGTTGCTCTCCTCCGTATCCCAGCGTCTTACAACCGTGCCAATTTATTTTCTATTTATACCTTTTCAACACCTTTTTTATTTTTTATTTTTTAAATTTTTGTGGGCCTCCATCCTCCCCTTACAGCCTATCTTTCGCTCGCCAAACTCGCCTTCATCTGCGTCGGCTTCTTCCGCCATTCTAGACATTTCACTATTACTCCATACAGGTTGTTGAAAAGTAAATCCCTTATCTGTACAGATGACTTTCCATCAGTGTCGCTGCGAGCCCTTATTGACGTGATTTGTGCTCGTTGAAATTACAGGTATCTTCTATTAAAATGGCACGAAATGTTGAATTCTTGAATATGAGTAACACTCCTGTTGCTGCTGGAGTGACTGGCCTCTCTCACAGACCAAAATCAAATTGTAACGGAACGAATTAAAACACAGAGATTTGAAGTCACTTATTTTGTAAGAAAGGAGGGGTGGGTGGGACGCGACTGGGTGTAGGGAAATGAATCTGCGAGAGAGAGCTTTGGTCATGGGTTGAGATGTGGATGAAGCTGCGAAAAATAGGTTTGCATCTCATTCGCAGGCTTTTCACTAGAAACAAGTGATGATTTTCAAGGTGGGTCCTGAAGTCTTCAAAATCAGGAGGTGCATTGTGTAGGATATTGTACACGAAGTGCTCAGCCAGCCACATGTAGCTGTAAAGTTTGGAGGTGGGAAGAGTTCCCAGTGCTGTTGCAACAAATTTCGTGACTGGGGGAGGCGTCGTCCTGGTGATGACAGCCAACTCTTTTCGCGTCCAGTTCCAAATGAAGTTTTGGCCCCGACCCAAGAATCTATGTTGGATGGTATCAGCAATTTCGGAATGGTTGCAGAGCATACTCTGTGCAAGGCTGGCTTCTGACACTTAGGCGCGGTGCTGGTGACCACTTCATAACATGTTGCCTGTAAGAAGGTACGCATCATTCGAGGGAATACGTAGTAACACGTCCTCAGGAAATTGAACTGGGGGAACTTGGTTTCTTAGGGTTGCGTTCGAACAGAACTAAGCACGGTGCTGTATATCAGTGACGTGCAGCTGCGAAGCAATCCCTCGTACCCATTGGTTCAAGGCTTGGTTGGAGATGGCAACGTATTATGGTACGATATTATGAGCGACCTCTGATTTTTTGGTGGAAGGAGCGTAGGGGTGTTTAGTAATGCCGTCGTTAGTACTGCTGATCATTTTGTACGCCATTTTGAGTAGAATCGACAGACAGTTGATTCTTCGATTTGTAAGTCCAAGTCTCCGTAACTTGTTGGCTGCACCATTGACTTTGACAGGCTCTTTACATACATTGTACTGCCAAACCGATTTCTACATTTTTAACAGTCATCCTCTGCTCTTGAGAAAATTTTGTTGTAAAATATGTTCCATTGTGAGTTAGTTCCTCACGCCATGTTGTCACTATCATGGATAAAATGTGGCACTAAGATCGGTTTGTCGACAGTAAAACGATTGACGGTGAAAAGCCACCTCGTGTATATGGGCATGTTCGCATACGTGGCACTCGCAGAAGTATTTTTAAAATACTATCTTTAGTGCTATGTATGCAAACATGCCCATATGAACATGGTAGATGGTTTTACTGTCGACAATCTTTGTATAACGTGCTGCATTCTATCCACCATAATGACAACGTGGCATGAGTTGCTAACGCACTATGGAACACTTTCTATCACGAAAATTTTTTGTCGGGTATATTACAGTTAAAAATTAAATTCGATACTTTCTGATGTGCGAACTCTTACAGCACGAATACGTAATGCTGTAGAGGCACTGGCTGAAGAGATGTTGGCGAAGACACGGAGAGAAATTAAATATCGCCTAGACGTTTTATCAGCAACGAAGTGGAAATGTATCAGTAAAAAACTCTATGGATGGAGTTATTATTTGTAGCAAACCGCCTAATTGTATCTTGCATAGCCCGTAGAAACAAATTTGTGTAATCATGGAGAGTTTTCACGCTCAGTCTCATATTGTGGACAGTAATGGTCTTACAACACCCCCTTGGGGTGATCTCTAAGTTACTTTTACGCCTGAAGATACCTCTCTGTTACGAACGACGGGAAAGTTCTTCCTTGACGATACTGCCGCTACTTAACATTCCACGTTAGCTGCCGAAGTGTGAACGTGAACGCTGCTGCGTGTCGCATGGTAATACCCCACGTTATCCTGACCGCGAAAATGGGCCATACACCCGGCTCAGAAGAGTGCCGGAAAAAAGCGACCGTTGTCGACCGGGCAAGAGGAGCGTCGCGAAAGCCCAGCCCTCTGGCGAATACATTTGAGCGAGGTACGAAGGCATAAAACGTCATTAACCGTCGTCCTCCTCATTGAGTGCCATTGAGAGCCCGCCATTAACCGGCTTAAGGCGGTGAACTGTGGCTGCTGCGCGGATTACGGACCGGGGAGGTGGCAGCGGTGACATATGGTGCTGGGACTGTGGTGGGGGGAAGGGGGGCACAGGCAGCGGAGGGGGGGCAGGTGTGCGTGTACACTTCCCTGCCGTGCGTGATACGAGAGGCGCCCCCCATTACCATTACCGACAGAGGACACGACACGCCGCCCTACATCCTATTCACGCGGCCTTCACGAACCCTCCACCACTCTGTCTGACCCTCATTTTCTGACCACTGCCCGGCACGACGTTCAGTACAGCTGGACTGACAGCGTCGATATTCTGCCTCATTATTTTTCTGGCAACTTTCGGCTGAGATGTATTACGCAGGGTGAACTGGCTCTCTCACCTCAAGTTACTTTTGACCAGTTAAAGACATTTATAATATGTTTTCATGTAGACGAACAATGGCACCGAGCGACTTGGTGCAGTGGTTAGCACTCTGAACTCGCATTCGGGAGGACGACGGTTCAAACCCTCGTCAGGCCGTATTGATAAAAGTTCCCCGTGAATTCCCTAAATCGTTTCAGCCAAATGCCAAGACGGTTCGTCTGAAGGGACACGGCCGATTTCCTTCCCCATCCTTCTCTCATCCGAGCTTGCGCTCGTCTCTAATGACCTCATTGTCTCCTCCTCCTCCTCCTCCTCCTCCTCCTCCTCCTCCGAACAATGGTCAGGGTCTCATTAAACAAACAGCAAATTCGTTAGTCACCCAGTTACAGACATTAACTTCGTAAGAACTATAAAGGGAGCTGCTTACAGCCGTCAGATATTTGAAGTAAAGCATGTTGAGCCTTTAGCTGTACAACTGTAACTTTGATGTGATTCTTGAGTTTCTCCCGGCGTATTTGATAATCAAAATATCCACGGGTATGCTGCCGGTCTATAGTGTCCAACGGGCACAATATTTCGGCGATCAAACATGTCGCCATCATCAGGTGAACTGACGGACTGAGCTCCTGTGAACGTACCGGCACGGAGATCCGTACGCTATGGCTGCTCAGAGGGAACTGGGTTCGGTCGCGGTTTCACGTGTAAGAAGCTCCATCACTGGAGGAAAAACAGCACAGTGAAAAATCAAACGTGTTTCACGTGTAAGAAGCTCCATCACTGGAGGAAAAACAGCACAGTGAAAAATCAAAATCGGGTTACCATGAAAGAGGAGTGATCATATATCCTACTTTAATAAAGTCATGGCGAAGTGCATATGATCAACAAGACTGACTTTAGTGCGATTCATGACACTGCCTCTAGAATCGCACTGAAATCATTTTTATTGTTTGTATGTACTTCATAATGATATTTATTTGTACAGAACCTATGATCACGCCCTATTAGATGTTAAAATCCTTTCGATATTTCACTGTACATCTCTCCCTCCAGTGATGGTGCTTGTAATAAGTGAAACAGGCTGAGAAATGAAGTTTAACATGTACATCTGAAGGCTCAAAATGCTTTACTTCATAAAATTATCTTCGTACCAGTATCAGAAATCGTTATTGCAGATAGTGGAAAATTTAATACCAGGGTAAATCTGGGAGTAAGACACGGATGCAGTTAGCCTCCGATTCTGTCTAATGTTTTTATTGACGACGTGGGTAAGCAAATTAAGTTTTTGTATTTACGACTTCAACTAAAGGAATTATTCTACGACATTACTCTTTGCTGATGATCAAATTGTGATCGCTGATACCGAGTATACATGCAAAAAAACTGTTTATTCTTTCTCCACAACAGATACATAAGCTGTACACTGTCTAGCCACATTAATGTGACAATGTGTCAAAAGCCTCTTGACCACCTTTTGAAGCCTGGACAGCTGCGAGACGTGCAGGAAGAGTGTCAATGAGTTACTGGAAGGTACTGACAGAGGCTGGACGCATTGCCGACTTGAGTGCCAGGTTTCATGGTTGAGGATCCATGGCATGAAGAGCCAGATCGAGGTGGTCCCACAGATACTCGATTCGATTTAAGACGGGAGAATTCGACGGCCAGCAGAGTACTGAAGACTGATACAAACGCTCTTCGAACCACGCACGTCCGCTGAGAGCTACGTGACACTTTGCACTAACCTGCTGATAGACGCCACCATTCTGAGGAAAAACAAGATGCATGTATGAGTGGACACCGTCCTCAAGGACAGCTGCCCACTTCTGTTGATCCATTGTGCCTTTAAGAATGACGAGATCACCCAGGGAACCCCCTGAAAACATTTCCGAGACCATAACTCTGCCTCCTGGCTGCACGGTGTTTGCTTGCAGATGTTTCACGCCATAGACGCATGGGGCATGAAACTTGATTAATTTGGAAAGGTCATCTGTGAACGTCGGGTTGCGATAATGGCGTGCAAATTCCAATCTTCGTCGTCGATTAACAGCAGTCAGCATGGATGCGTGAACCAGGCGCCTGGTGCAGAGGCCCATACACACCAACGTTCGCTGAACCGTCGTGGAGGATACGCGTCACTGTTGGTAGTCCCTTGGTTCATCTGGGCTGTCAGTTGCTCAACAGTAGCACATCTTTTTGTTCGTACACATCTCCGGAGCCATCGTTTACCCCTGCCATCCATGGTTCGTGGTGCACTACAGTTGTATCGGCGCCATTTTGACACGCAAGGTATACTTTAATCACTGCAAGATGCGAACGTTTTACAGACTTAGCTGTTTCGGAAACGATTCCATCCTAGGCCAAAAAGCCAATGATCACGCCCTTTTCGACGTCAGATAAATCGCTCCGTTTCCACCTTATGATAACGGATGCACTGTTTTCCGCAATCCCCGACACGCTTTATATACCCTCCAATGCTAGTGGTGCTAACTGCCGCCTGTGAGTGGTTACTGCACGTTGACGTCGAACATAGGCGGTGGTTACATTAATGTGACTGGACCGTGTGTAATCTATTAGTATCTTTAAAGATAGCAAAAGCTGAGAGTTTCAGGCGCCACGAGCCAATTCCTAGCTAAACAATAATACATTGTATTGAGACAGTACACTCGTTCAACTTTTTAGGAAATACCGTTTCATTGACAGGAATGGACATAGAAAAAGAACGTAGAACGATTTAATTACATTAACACTCGAACACCTTGTAGAACCCTCTGAACTAAAATAAGAAAGGGAAGTCTACTTAAGTCGTATAACACCATATCCTTACCACGCATGACACACGGACACACGGACTTTATCAAAAAGAAATGAATAAAAATTGCAACATCAGAGATGTGATTCCTAAGAAGATTAACTGGATACACAGTATTCGTCATGAGGAGGAATGCTGAAATCAGAGAGGAACTGGAAGTTTAAAGCTTAAATGACCGAATTTAGGCATGCAGGAACAATCTGGAGGATCATGACACAAGAACTGAAGAGGACAGACAACCAGAATTAATAACGAATTATTACCCCGTGGGTAGAAGGTATGCAGCAAGACCGAGTAAAAGGTGGAAACATCAATAATTTCAACAAAGATGGAGTAACAGGCGAATGCTTAACACAAGCAGGAAGAAGAAGAAGAAGAAGAAGAGAAATTGGAACTACGCAATTTTTTGCCGCCACAACAGCATATATCGATGACACCAGTTCGGTGATAAGACTCTGCTGTAGACCTATCAACAATTCACGCAGTGAAAATGCATCGAATATAAAGATGTTTATGCTGTTCTTGGGACAGATTTAGAGCGCGCCACTCGGAATTTTACGCCACTCTCAAAGGAAATTTGCACCGCTTAGGCAAAAGATTGTAAAGTTACGCCACTCTCGAGAGAAAGCCGGCCGGAGTGGCCCAGCAGTTCTAGGCGCTGCAGTCTGGAACCGCGCAACCGCTACGGTCGCAGGTTCGAATCTTGCCTGGGCATGGGTGTGTGTGATGTCCTTAGGTTAGTTAGGTTTAAGTAATTCTAAGTTCTAGGGGACTGATGACCTCAGAAATTAAGTCCTATAGTGCTCAGAGCCATTTGAACAATTTGAACTCTCGAGAGAAAACTTTGTCGTCCAGACAAGGTATACTGCCACGTAGTCAGCTGGGTGCTGTCCTTCCGAGAAGTTAACTGGAGTGTAGTGGAGCCACCATATAGGTACATCAGTTTCCCTACGAGGAATGCTGGAATTCATTTAAAATGTGTTGCTCGTAATACGTCTACACAGTCGAAGTATTAGTAATGAATAAGCTATTTTCAGAAGTACAATGCAATTCACTAATGAAGAACTGATCGACAAGCTCTTGATCTGCAGTGAATCATCAAGAGCAGCAGAATTCTATGCAAAACCGTTCCCAGGTAAATATTGCACAACTTTCCGCAATTAAAACATAAGTACTATACAAAGGAAGGCTGCTACCAACGAAACTGTAGAACGAGGCGTTCCTGCAGCTGTTGCAACAAATCCGCATGCCAGTTCTCGTCAAATACACAGAAGGATTCTGAGTTTTCTTCATAGACATAAACAGCGCCCGTTCCATATTACTATGCTTCATGGCAGTGATTTTCAACTTCATTTTGAATACTGTGAGTAGGTTCTGTAGCAATAACTTTGTGCAGCAAGCATTATTTAGTGGTGAGACCAAGTTCACGAATAACGTGAACGTAAATTTGAGAACCATGCTCTACTGGTCAACGGTAAACCAGCGTTGGCTTGTCAAGTGTTCGACCAACGATAATACGTAGAATGTGAATGTGCGGTGTGGTGTAATTGCGAAGCACACGATTGTCTCTTGTTACGTTGGTGATAAGTTGAACGGGGAAAGTACACCCATATTTCATAAAATATTTTATCCTTGTTATCAGAAAGTGTGTCCTTGAGGATTCGTCAGATTATGTGATTCCAACATAACGGATGTCCTGTGCATAATTCTTCAGTAGCATTAAACTGCCTGTTTCCAAAGCAGTGACTGAGAGGAACTTGACCGTTAGTCTCTTGCTTCTGTGATCTACAGTGAGATACTAACGGCTGTGAAGGATACGAGAAAACGAAGTACTGCTGCGTGTCTGTAATTACTCCTGAAATGTTGCAGAGGTGAGTCAATCAGTGATGCAGGGCGTACGACAGTGTCGTGATGCATATTGTTCAAGCTTTCAATATATTCCTAAGAAAATTCAGCAGAAATGTTGTGGAACATGAAACAAAATTTATTGATAAAATTCAGCGGAGATATAAAGGATATTTTGTAGATGAACTACCTTAAGCCGCATAGAAAATTTGTGCCAGATCGACATTCGAACCCGGATTTACAGCTTATCGCGTGCAGTCGTCTTGCGATTTAGGCTATCTGAGCACACTACGCGGACAGTCCCACACTTCCACGTGTCACACAACTACCTGTTCCATCTCATACATTATTTATTCATTTACGCACACTCGCACATGTAATGATCCCCGTGCAGGTTTTAGAATCAGGACAGCGAGAAGTCATAGACTATCGTTGTCATTTTTGTCGCAGGCCCATTTTTGCCTTATGTATTTTTGTGTCTGATAGCGAACTACAGTTTTCAATAGTGAAATTTGGTCTTGAAATCCAACTTGGTTCTAATAGGTGTAGTTGTGTGGTAAGGTGACCGCCCTCGAAAAGCGGGGTACCCGGCTTCGAGTACTGGTCCGCCACAAATTTTCAAATGTCACTTTAGGTAGTGTATCTATACCTACTACATTTAAGTTGAGTTTGTGGTATAAATTTCAGTATTAAAAACTGTACTTCGTCATAAAATATAAATAAAAAACGTAATAACGCCTTTTTTGCTTTTCGTCCACAATCTTCAGTTTCATTTATTTCATATAAATTTCTTTTAAATGTGAGATTTTCAGTGGGCAAATGACACAGAATATTAAAAAAAAGAAAAGAAATACACACACACACACACACATGAAGAAATAATTTGGTTTGCATTTAAAATAATTCATCCTGTCAATTCCAGTAATTTTGGCACTAATAAACATTCCTTTGAAAGCATCAGATGTACTCATAGAAATCTGACCATTTGTTGGACGTTGCAGAAGAAACAAAAACGGTTAATTGTCTCAATGCCGGCTGAATGGCTTTCCAGCGATATAACTCCTTTGGTACCATGCAAGTTTAAACTTTTCTAAAGTCTAACGCACAATCATGACATTGCGGGTTGAACTGGCGGCCTCCGAGAGTGGCTTAAACTTCCAGGTTGTAAACTTCAGCGTGCCGATCCATTCGAGGGCCGCAACGACAGCACAAAAATCCTTGTATTCAACTTATTTTTACACCTCCTTGTTAGATCTTCAAAGGCGTTATATTTCTGAATTTATTACATAGGGATCTATTATTATGGTGGCAAAATAGCACATGCCATAAAAAAAGGAAAAAAATAATGGTGCCAATAGCTCGGTTACTAATGAAGTTGTGAAAATGCATTGCTGTTTATCTAGGTGAAAAAAAATTACAAATGTCTTTACGGGGTCAAAACTTCGGCAATTGTAACTCTTTTTAAATGGAACCTTTCCGTTTTCTGTTATTTACTGTCACTTAAATTTATGTTAAACCAAGGTGACTAGTAATTAAATATAATAAACTGTATTAAATGCCGTTTATCTCCGCTGGGGGTGTTGCCGTCTATTCACGTGATCTCAGCACGCTATTTAAGCCCATACGAAGGGTTGGTCTCGCATAGTTTCCTGCCGTTAGGTAGACAGGAGTGGCACCACCAGCAGTCGACCAGTGGGTAACACATTTTAAATTTACGTAATTTTAGCTGTTGTATAATGGAATCTTTCCGTCGGATATCTATAATTTCACAGCGTAAACGCCCAGAAGATGACTTCTACATCGGACTGAAACCGGTTGGCGGTATAATAATAATAAATGCGGTTAAGATTGTTATTGAATAACTGATTAATCATACTAATCGCTGCTTTATCCCCACAACCATGTTGTCCACAAAACTTGGGCGCCTAGCCTTATATATGGCGCGTCCTTCAGGCAAACATACTTCTCGAGCATTCCACCTGATAACATTGTGTAAGTTTCACAAAATTTCTTCATACCAACTGTTCGGTATCTTCATGTGGTTCTGGTAGTTACCGCTTCATCACTTGACAGGTGTAATCAGCGCGGCCGTGTCTACTAAATTCAGTACGAGCGTGGTGAGGAATCTCGCATGTGTGGAACAGCTCTTAAACTTGCATGAAAACAGCCCCGAAACAATTTTAACCGGTGACAAACCTGAGAGATATATTTTCAGTGAATCGACTGGAAGAACGTGAAGTCACAACTGTCTTTCATGTCTAAAGACTGAGCACTGAAAGGCGAATAGATTCACTACTATTCACTTGTTCTGTTGTCTACAAAACACTGGAACCAGCAACAACTATAAAATACCTATACGCAACAATCTGGAGCGACTTAAAGTGGAATAAGCACATAAACCACACCTTAGGGAAATCAGATCTCAAACTGAGATATACTGGGCGAATCTTATGAAACTGTAATTCGTCCACGAAAGAAGTGGCTTACAAGATGCTCATTCCACTGATTGTTGAGCGTTATGCAGCGGTCGGGGACCACTGCAAAGTTGAGTTTGAGAAGATCCAACGAAGCGCGGCGCATTTCTCATGGCATCGTTTAGTCGGCGAGAAAGCCGTGCGGATGTCCGCAAAGGGCTCCAGTGGCAATAGCTACAAGACAGGTAATGTGCATCACGAATAAGTACACTGAGGTAACGGAGGTCGTTGGGTACCTCCTAACACCGTGTCGAAGTGAGCCATGCTTCCTCTGTAGCCGTACATAATTGCAAAAGTACTGCAGGCCGCGCGGAGTGGCCACGCGGTTTGAGGCGTCATGTCACGAATTGCGCGGCCCCTCCCGCCGGAGGTTCGAGTCCTCCCTCGGGCATGGGTGTGTGTGTTGTTCTTAGCATAAATTAGTTTAAGTAGTGTGTAAGTCTAGGGACCGAAGACCTCAGCAGTTTGGTCCTTTAGGAATTCACACACATTTCAACAAAGTATTGCGGTGCAGAATTTTGTGCACGAACTCGATTATGTCTCATAAATGCTCTATAGGATTCGTTTCTGGCGATCTGGGTGGCCAAATCATTCGCTCTAACTGTCCAGAATGTTCTTCAAATCAATTGCGACCAATTATGGCCCAGTGACATAGTGCATTGTCATCCATAAAAATTCCACCGTCGTTTGCAAAGATGACGTCTATTAATGGCTGCAGATGGCCTCAGAGTAGCTGAACATCCAGCGGACCCAGTCCATTTCGTGCAAACACAGCCCACACCATAACGGAGCCACCGCCAGTTTGCACAGTGCGTTTTGACAACGTGGATCTATGTCTTCATGGGGTCTTCGCCACACTCGTTTCCTACGACCACCTCTTACCAACGAAGATCAATACTCAGCTGCCACGGTCTTCCAGTAGTCTAGCGTCCAGCCGATGTGGTCACGAGCCGAGGAGAGGCGCTGCAGGCGATGTGGTGCTGTTAGCAAAGCGACTCGCGTCAGTCGTCTGCTGCCATAGCCCACTGACGCCAGATTTCGCCAGACTGTCCTGAAGGATACATTCATCTTACGTCCCACATTGATTTCCGCGGATATTTCACGCAGTATCACTTGTCTGTAAGCACCGACAACGCAACGCAAACGCAGCTGCGCTGGGTCGTTAAGAGAAGGTCGTTGGCTACTGTTGGCTACCTTGTTGAGAGGTAATAAAATGGTTCAAACGGCTCTGAGCACTATAGGACTCAACTGCTGTGGTCATAAGTCCCCTAGAACTTAGAACTACTTAAACCTAACTAACCTAAGGACACCACACAACACCCAGCCATCACGAGGCAGAGAAAATCCCTGACCCCGCCGGGAATCGAACCCGGGAACCCGGGCGTGGGAAGCGAGAACGCTACCGCACGACCACGAGATGCGGGCTGAGAGGTAATACCTGTAATGTATTCTCGGCACACTGTTGACACAGTGGATACTGAATTTGCTAACGATTTCAGAAATGGAATGTCCTATGCGTCTAGCTCCAACTACCACTCCGCTTTCAAAGTCTCAGTTCGCATCGTGCGGCCATAATCAGGTTGGAAACCTTTCCGCATGAATCACCAGAGTACAAATGACGGGTCCGCCATTGCACTGCTCTTTCATACCTTTTGAATGCGATACTGCCACCATCTACGAGGTGCGACAGTAAAGTAATAAGAGTGTTGTGAAAAAAAAAGTTGCGTACCGTTTTAATCAAGTTTAGTGTTGTCTCCTTCAAAGTAGTTCCCTTCTGATTGCACACACTTTTTCCAGCACTTCTGCCATTGATGGTAACATTTCTGGAACTCATCTTCTGTTATATCCTCGAAGACCCTCGTCAGAGCTTTTTGGATATCTTGGGTTGCTTGAAAATGGTGTCCCTTGACCGCCGATTTGAGTCTTGGGAATAGAAAAAAAGTCGCACGGAGCGATATCTGGTGAATAAGGTGCCTGTGGTAGTACTGAAATTTGTTTTAAGGTTAAAAATTGCTGTACTGACAGAGCAGTATGGGATGGCACAATATCGTGATGCAAAATCCAATTATCAGCAACGTTGGCATGGACACGAAGAACTCTCTTACGAAGTCTTTCTAAAATTTCTTTGTAGTAGTATTGGTTAACTGGTGGTCCAGAAGGCACCCACTCTTCATGAACAATTCCCTTGGAATCAAAGAAGCACACAAGCATGCATTTCACTTTTGACTTTGACATGCGAGATTTTTTTGGTCTGGGTGATCCCTTTGAGCACCATTGCTAACTTTGGCGTTTTGTTTCTGGATCATACTGAAGCAACCAACTTTCACCACCAGTGATAACACGTCTCAACAATTCTGGATTGATTTCCGTTTGCTCTAACAGATCGGCTGCCACATTGTTCCGTGTTTCTCGCTGTTCAAAAATGGTTCAAATGGCTCTGAGCACTATGGGACTTAACATCTGAGGTCATCGGTCCCCCAGAACTTAGAACTAGTTAAACCTAACCAACCTAAGGACAGCACACACGTCCATGCCTGAGGCAGGATTCGAACTTGCGACCGACTGAAGAGCCTAGAACCGCACGGCCACTAGCGGCCGGCTTTCTCGCTGTTGTGGTGTGTGATTTTCGGGTACCATTTTTGCACAAATCTTTCTCGTACCAAGATTTTCAGTTATTATTAGACGAACCGTTTCTCGATTGATGTTCAATTCTTCTGCAATCATTTTCACAGATAATCTTCGATCAGATCGCACGAGTTCATGCACCCTGGCCAAGTTGACATCCGTCCGTGAGGTTGATAGTCGTCCACTACGGTCTTCATCTTCAAAATTCGTTCTGTTTTCACTAAACATTTTATGCCAAAGAAATACTTGAGCTCCTGACATAACCTCCTGTCCAAAAGCCTTCTGAAGCTTACCGTAAGTTGTCGTCGCGTTTTCACCCAATTTAACGCCAAAAGATATGCATACCATTGCGCAATATTATGAGCTTCCATTTCCGTGAGGAGAGACACAAACACGTGTTAACTTCTTGCAGCACAACTCACGACTGAGCAGTTGCATCGATGTGCCGCTTGGACTAGAAGCAGCTTATAGACCAAGGTCAAAGATATTGTGCCTAAGCAAGCCCGCAGGGTTCTACATCTACATGGTTACTCTGCAATTCACGCTTAAGTGCCACATCTTGCAAAGAAAATCAGTCTCATTACTTTGTGACACCTCATATATATGGGCGTATTGTTATCCCGTGACTCTCTCCCTGAGTGTGTGTTGTAGAAATTTCGAGAGCATACGTTCCAAGAAAATACGGGCAGATGTAATACGTCCCGCTACATACGTCTCGTGAAATGTTACCCGTGAGAAGAGGTCATATGAAGCATTATGGACAATCGTTCTTCCCACGCACTAGTCCTAAATGCAATAGGACAGAGGGGAAAAAAAGATAATGGTACACTACGCAAAACACACAGTAACATGGCTTGCGAAGTATACACAGAGAGTCAGGACGAAAGCTGCTTTCTTTGAGGAGTGATAGTATTGGTCATTCTGAAAAAGTAAATAAATAAAACTTCAAATGAACATACGCTCTTTTCTTTAAACGTGTCCTATACACAGCTGTTCGAAAATCATGGGCGTCAGTCACATGTAATTTTTCATCAGCACTCGCACCGTGCAAGCGGCATCAGACTATGTAGTGATGTCGTTACACACTTTTTCAATGCACAATTCACTAGGGCTTGGTGGAGCGAAGAGTCATGCAAGTGTACACGTCGTTTACCTCACGCCTCAGTACTACAGTGGTTGCATCATTGTATAACAGTGTTCTTATGTGTACAGTCAAACCAGTTCGGGTCAGTGAAACCACAAGTATTTACAGATGGGGAGGATGGTGACATCATCTCTGTCTGTGGGTGTTTCAGTGATAATTTCTGAGCCACTGTTCGAGAATACTAATTTCTTGGTAACAGAGATCAGCCGATCTTACGCCATCAGATTACTGCCCTAAGATCGAAGTCTACAAGCCGGAGTGGACGCAAAGGACGTACTTGTCGCTCGTGTTGTACATGCGTGTGCTCAAGTAAAGGACCGCATAAATGAGCTCAGATCGGCAACACATCAGCTGTATACAAGAGCTGCAAAATGTGTTGCAGTTGACAGAGAACTTTTTGAACATCTTTTGTGGGGAAATGTACACAACTAAACAAAACGTTAGATCGCAATGTTTCATTTTCTATCCCCTGCATTTGTCTTGTTCCCCACTGTTTTAGTTAGTTTTCTTGGAAACTGTTAAGAACAGGACATTCGTTCATATGAGGTTTTTTGGTCAGAATCATTAATACTAGCATCCGTCAATTCCCTCTGACTCACCCTGTACATGCAGTTGCAGAGATGAATGACTGGGAAGGTAAAATCATTGCAGGGGCAGTTCTGAAGCTGCGCTTGACAACGGAAAAAAGACGATGTATAGAGACACTTTCTCCGGATTTGTCGAGACGTAAGAAACGTCCAATTACGAAAGTGGTAACGTTGTTTGAAATCCTCAGAAAAGTTGATATACGATGTAGCCATAGATCAATAATGTATAATTTATGCAAGATCCAACAGGGAACAATAGAACTGGAAGAACAGGGGAACTCCTAGGATCCAGGATGCCGTCTGCTCCCCCTAATGTTCAAACTGTACGTCGAAAAAGAGATGAAGGAAATAAAGGGACGTATTTGGAGGGGGATTAAAATTACGAGATTGAGATTCGGAGTGCAAGGTTATCAATAATAAGATCCGCTGATGACACTGGTCATCTGTTCAATTGAGGAAGGATTACAGGAAGTGTTGAACGGGATAGACAAAGTACTCTACAAGGAATATGGGTTGAGAATAAACGGAAAAAACACGAAGTATGTAGGAGCAGCGGAAATGAAATAAGCGACAAACTTAATATAAAAACTGGGGACCATATCTGGAGAAGTGAAGGAATTCTGCTACTTTCGAAGCATAATCAAGCTGCGTTTGGAACACAGCATTCCACATCTACATGGATACTCTGCAAATCACATTTGAGTGCCTGGCAGAGGTTTCATCGAACCACCTTTGCAGTTCTCTGTTATTCCAATCTCGTATAGTGCGCGGAAAGAACGAACACCTACATCTCTCCGTACGAGCTCTGATTTCCATTATTTTATCGTGGTGATCGTTTCTCCCTATGTAGGTAGGTCTCAACAAAATATTTTCGCATTTGTAGGAGAAAGGTGGGCTGCGCGGGATTAGCCGAGCCGTCTTAGGCGCTGCAGTCATGGACTGTGCGGCTGGTCCCGGCGGAGGTCGAGTCCTCCCTCGGGCATGGGTGTGTGTGTTTGTCCTTAGGTTTAATTTAGGTTAAGTAGTGTGTAAGCTTAGGGACTGATGACCTTAGCAGTTGAGTCCCATAAGATTTCACACACATTTGAACAATTTTTTTTTTTTTTTTTTTGAGAAAGTTGGTGATTGAAATTTCGTGAGACGATGCCGTCGCAACGAAAAACGCCTTTCCTTTAATAGTGTCCAGCCCAAATTCTGTATCATTTCAGTGACACTCTCTCCCATATTTCGCGATAATACAAAATGTGCCGCCCTTCTTTGAACTTTTTCCATGTACTCCGTTAGTCCTATCTGACCTCACACTTTTCATTATTTAGTGCCAACTACCAATTTTCGCATCATTCAGATATCTTTTCTAAATCGTTTTGCAAATTGTTTTGATCTTCTGGTGACTTTATTATTTGATAAACGACAATGTCGTCTGCAAACAACCTAAGAAGTCTGCTCAGATTGTCTCCCAAATCGTTTATGTAGATAAGGCACAGCAAAGGGCCTATAACAGTACCTTGGGGAATGCCAGAAATCACTTCTGTTTTACTGTGTTGTATAGAAATTAACCACGGACGACAAACTTAGCATCAAAACTGGGGACCATATTTTGAAGAAGTGAAGGAATTTTGCTACTTTGGAAGCAAAATCAAGCTGAGAAAAAAATTTCGGACAATGTGCGCTTTGAACACAGTATTGTCCGGAAATGAATCACAGACATTGAGCAATTCGGAACACAAAAGAATGGAAGCATTTGAGATACGATGTTGTGGAAAATAAAGTGGGCTGATAAATTAAAAAACGAGGTGGTTTTCCGCAGAATTGCGAGGAAACTTAATGTGTGGGAAATACTACATTCGAGAAAGAATATGATAATAGCACACTAGAATCATTTTGATTTCTGATATAAAGGAAACGTGGTTCTGTCTTGAGCAAACACATTTCTTTCTTGTTTTACTACCCATACATCTTTCGGAGAAGAGCATGTAGTTGTGTGTTGCTGTTGACCTGTTTGCTGTTGTGCCATGGGTGCATTATTCTTCGTAATTCCTGCTTTAAAGCAATGTTTTAAAAGTTCTACAGGTTTGTTCTGCTTTTTGAATGTAGAATGAGTTACGTTTGTAATTTCCCGGAAATTTATTCCTAGATCAGATTTAAGTTGGGCACTCATTGCTTTATCAATTGCAAATGCACAGTACATTAGCTACGCGTCTGTCCTTTCTTCGACGTATATGCTTCGATTTCTCAGCTAAAATTCGATAAATAGCCTGACGTTTTGCCAAACCTTCATATGCAACACATGCTAAACCATGTTCATTGCAGACCTCATCTAGTAGAATAACCCTCCGTCGCCATTAGCTACAAGTATTTTCAACTTTGTTCCCAGTCGACACTAGCTATATTCAGGGATATGACTGAAATGTAACTTATAGAGAATACTGCCCCCTGCTGTGAAGCGCTTCCTGGTAGTCATGTCACACTACTGCTCCCTGAGAGGTTGGTGCATCCTGTTATGTACCAGCGTTTACCCATCTGTTCCATGATCATAGGAAGGCCAACCATATAACTGAAGTCTTGTTTCATCGACATCCTGTGACACACTCTACGAGAAACATGTCCAGTTTCAGAGCTTTTCTGTAAGACTTCTGTGTAAAAACAATTTCTTCACCTTCACTGTATTTAAAGATGTAAGTTTTCGTGTTTGTCCGTTGCACTTTCTGAAGTGTAAGTCGACTAGTCCGGCTGGTAAGATTTCTCAAACACAGATTGGTATTTTTAAACATTTAGCAAATCATCTACATTGAAATTTTGCTTGTGTGGATATAGTACCAGTTTCTTACAATTGTATACATGTAGCTCATTGTCACAAACGTCAGTAAGTATCATTCTAATCGCATGATGTTTAGCTCTCCAGTAAGTCAGAGAATATCTAACCGATCGTATGATCTTCGAAGATTAAAACTCGTCCACATAAATTTTATCGTTCTATTCAAACGTTCCACAATACCCACCTCTATGTGGGCGAATGTCAGGTAGTCTGCTCTGGACCATTACATTACTGACTTAAAATACGTTGCTGTAAAATTCATCCCCCTGCACAATTCTCTTCCCAGGCTTTGCTTTCCAGATAGGGCCATACGAATTTGGAATAAGTATTTAAACCATTAAAATAATTTGAAGTCATTATTCGCTCTTGAATAATGTTTCATATGTATGTCACCAGTCTACCACGAATCATCCAAACCTTGTATTATGATACGTCTGTATGGGATTGTTTTGCCCCTTGGCTTGTGTAATTCTTACTCCACCATCTCCATAATTGTTACTGTTCAATATTGTGCCATTCTCGAAGCTCCAAAGTCATTCATATTATTTAATTTCTGTGAGCTGTATTCTCTACGGCAACTGGTGCTGTGGACAGTCATAGCTATTCTGTAGTTTCATTCGGGTGATCATATAAATGTAGTCTAGAGATATTCCCAGTTTTGTATGCTGAATATCAATGGCTTTGCCTCCACTGTGTACGCCAGCTAATGCAGGTCTAATAATATCAATGTATTTACTACTGTTTGGGCTTTCTGTCTGTCCATTTGGTGTGTTGTTTCGTTTATGTGCGTTAGTCATATGTAGTATTTCAGCACACTTTTTCCTCTCTTCCAAAAAATACTTTCTGGGGTTAGAAGTTAATAAGAATATTTGTTCGACAAATGGGTGTTCGTTCAGATTCATTATCAACATCCTATATTGTGTGGTTGGCTAAGCATATAGAACGCTTACATACATTTGATTTCGGCTGACCCCGCATTTCGAATCTATTTCGCTAGCACTGTGACGGTCAAGAAATAGGTGGTAGTATCTTCTTCCTCTTTTTCCCATGCCTGCATCCAATACATGCGAGAGCTATTTAATACATTCTGCTTATGGTTTAAACATGTCAGAGAGGTCCTGTCTTTTTCCAACTATAATAATTTTGGCAGTCAGACTTCCCAACGTATGTCCTTCTGCGCCTTTATGCATTTTGTTGACATGCTGCTGCGTACTCAACTGACTTAGAGATACTACACATTTAAAGTCTGATACAGGCATTGCTTTTTGTATGTTTAAAACTCTCCCAGTTTTGTCAGCCTTTGCATTTACTATGTAGCTTAATCTCAGAATTGTTTCATTGTCTTCTTTTCAAGCTTTTCTTTCAACGATACATTTAGTATTTAGGAATAATTGTTATATGTCATCCAGTATTTGTTTCAGTTTCATGGACCTTTACAGTTCCAGTATTAATATCATTTCCAAGTGTCTGCATTTTTGTAGTATGATGCTTGTAAGTCCCGATGATATTTTCAACGCTTGCAATAGAAATCTTAAGACTTGTGTTTAATGCTTCGATTATTCCAGTCGACGTATAAATGTATGTTTGCGCTGTGGTTGTCTTTCTCAGAAGGAGTGCGTGACATGTGTGAGGTTGTCTGTAGCCTACAATATACGCACACAGTTACGTATTGGTACCGATCTTTAAGTAGAAACTCTTGGAAGTTTTGTCTGTAAGGTGTCATTAGTTTTCTCATTTTATCAAGAAGTAGAAAGCCAAACCGCTTCATGCGGCAATACGTTCATTGAATGTGGTGTCATATGCCCTGGAAAAATATTTTAAATTCATAAAAGTGACATTAATGTTCGTATTATGCTTCACCAACCGTTTCAGAATCCAGGAATATGTCTGGCTCAAATAAGACATCAGCTTTCACAAGATGACCAAAACAAAAATATTTGTATATCACACCCTGGTTTTCCACTGCAATATCATCAATGATTTCACTGTTAGACGATTCTTTTTCAGGTGCCGGTATATCACTACTTTCGCTGAATGCCTGATCTGGCTCTCTTAGACCTCCGAATACATAGCCATGGATGGTACGCGTTGCCGCCTTGGTGTTGTCAGAGACCCAAAGTGATTTCCAAGTTTCACGCAGTACAAGGAAATTTGTACTTCAGTTTACGTTCTTTCAACTTTTTTATTCCATTTTAAGTACGTACCACAGTTTCATCGTTGTTCATACGTATGGATCCCAGCAAAAGAATGTCCTCGGTTGTTTCAAGTTTTTTCCTGATCGGGCTTTCAAAGTGCGCCTTCCAGAACAATTTACAGATAACGATGCAGAGTTATATGGCATTTTGATGGCACTGGAGAGGATTCACAGGCATCAACGTACAAAGTTTTTTGTCTGTTCCAGCGCGTTTAGTGCACTACAAGTACTTCATCAAAAGTATCCAGTAGACCAGTTGATTCATCACATCCATGTCTCTTTACAGCGGCTCCAGAATCGTGGCAAGGAAGTGATCTTTTGATGGGTACCTGGCCACGTCGGAATAAAGGGAAACGGAATGGCCGACAAAGCAGCCAAGGAAGCATGTCGTGATGATGATGTCCGTCATTGTCCCATCCCGTCGCAGGCTGTCATCTCTTTTTCTGACAGACGCATCAAGCATCAGTGGGAGACTGAATGGTTGAAGGTGACAGAGAATAAACTGCGGTCGCTCAAATCGACCACACAGGCTGACTTCAGGTCACCCTCACTGTTGGAAGGAGGTTTTCCTTACCAGGCTGCGCATCGGACATAGCTCTTTAACACAGAGCTTTCTGTTCCTGTGGGAGGATACACGAATTTGTGAGATTTTTGGTGTGCCACTTACAGTTCAGCATATTTTCGCCATGTGTGTCTTATATGCTCGACGGAGATCTGCCCACCATCCTCGCCGATACTGATTCCAGTATTACAAGAGCAGTGAAATTTTGTGAATTGTCAGACCTTATCCCTAAATTGGTGGGGAAAGGAGGCAGACTTCAATGAATTATAAACTGCTCCGCATGTGGGGACACCCTTCGTCCCCACCCATGAGACTGGCATGCTGAATTTTCATCAGTACGCTGATAACCATGATGTTGAGCGCCCGTCACCTAAATCGCCGCCGCCTCCGCCGCCGCCGTCTTCTTCTTCTTCTTCTTCTTCTTCTTCTTCTTCTGCTGGTTTCCAGTATTGTTGCAGGAACAATCGTTTACTACGAGCTCCTTGTGACTAGGGTGTTTCATCCACGCCGGCCGCTGTGACAGAGCGGTTCTAGACGCTTCAGTCCGGAACCGCGCTGCTGCTACGATCGCAGGTTCGAATCCTGCTTCGTTCATGGATGTGTGTGACGTCCTTAGGTTAGTTAGATTTAAGTAGTTCTAAGTCAAGGGGACTGATGATCTCAGATGTTAAGTCCCATAATGCTTAGTCATTTGAATCATTTTGTTTCATCCACTCGGTAATGGTGACCACGGGGATTTTATAGAGAAATGTAAATGCACATGTAGCTCTTGCATCTTTATCCATTTATAAACTCTTACAAGTGGCAGCGTATATGAACATACTTAAATAAGATCGAAGTTAAGTGCCTACATCTCGACACACAACATGAAAATAAAGATAAAGATTTATGGTTTCTTCTGATGGTTGGAGAGTTTGGTGCACTAACTACAATGGATTGCTCCACATTCTCTCGTAGATGCGGTCGACATACAATTGCCGGCTTCGTTGACATTGTAGAGCTCTCTAGATCACGTAAGTGGCATATGTTGGAATTTTCAACCGGTGCTCTTGCAGATAAATGCACTCTTTCTCAATGAACAGCTTAATTGTTTGTGGGACATCTCTTGCAGTGATCGTATGATCTCAGAGTATCACTGATGGAGATTGAGCGTTTCCATCGGACAAAGCAGAAATGTGCATTGATCTGTTACAAAGGCACGACTATTCATACAGAAATAAAGACTTAGGCGTCACTATATCACGGAGTTCCGAAGACCGCCACCAAACATTAATGATCTGACTTCATTCCGATGCTGAAGCAATTGCTGCCGCTGTTGTTTAAGCTATAGCTAAGGTTAAACAAGATAATTTTCATGACAGACAGCTCTTGTGATGACTTTGCCTCATCACCAAGAAAAAGAAAAGAAATTATTAGTTAAATATAATTTTCCACTACTTTCTCTGTCATCAGCACTAATGCTTACATGAGGACTGTCTAGCGCCATGAAATGTTATTATGCATTTAAAAATCTTTACCTTTTGAGAGTTCCCACATGACTAAGTGAAATATTTATCAACTGCTGTAAATATATATAACATTGGCAGCAGTATATGCAACTACAAAACATAAAAATATTTAAAAGATCTTTGCTTCTTTCATGAATAAAAGATAAATACACTGGGCTCTAGAACCAATTCATTGCTATCACTTACGTAAAAATGAACAAAGTGATGATAGTTGATGCTAAACGTGATAAAGACACAGGTAATGGGACTAGTATTTAACTTGTATGACGGCAGTCAACGTATTTTGCAAGTTATGACTACTGATGCATGTGCTCGTACCTTGAAATGCCGTTACCTCACTCTTAAAGGAGAATGGTGATTGCATGACACTGGCCTATTCAAAAAATATGCTTAGGCCAGACATCCTAAATATTCTGGAACAAATTATCCCCAAAATACGACACAACGTTTCAGATGGTGAACTATGGTTCTGCCAAGAAAAAAGAGAATTTCTTATTGCTTACTGCACGTTCAAGTGGCTGAAATCTAAAAGTGTATGTAACCTGCTTTTAGATATTTCTAGGAATCCTACAGAAATATAAATGCTATTGGCTGCACTAACATAACAGAAGTCATGGGTAGCGATATGCACATATACAGATGGCTGTGAGTATCGCCTATACAAGGTATAAAAGGGCAGTGGATTGGCGGAGCTGTCATTCGTATTCAGGTGATTAATGCGAAAAGATTTCCGAAGTGATTATGGCCGCTCGTCGGCAATTAAGACTTCGAACGAGGAATGGTAGCTACAGCTAGACGCATTGCACCTTCCATTTAGGAAATCGTTAGGAAATTCAATACTACGAGAGCCACAGTGCCAATAGTGTGCAGAGAATATTGTAACCTCCCCACAAAAATTTACAATATTATATAGAAATGGAGCCAAGAAGCAATATTGTCCCCACAGAAATATTTAAATAAAAAATATAATAATAAATGGGACCCAAGAATAACCTCCCTGCAATGAAATGTACTGACAAAGGCAACAAAAATGTGAAATTCGCAATCTGACTCTGGTGTAAGCTCCCACAAAAATAATGGAAAAACAATTCAGTGCTAATGAAATCTCAGTGATAATGAAAATTCAATTAAACCGAAATATCGGTCTTTGGCCCTGTGCAAATCAGAATTAAATTCTTACCTCACTGTAACTGCTAGTCAAATTTCTGCTCTTATTGTTGCGCACAGCTTGGAGAAACTGCATTCCAAATAATAATATTCCTTTTTTTTGTAATTTAACTGAAACTTGTCTTTAAGGGAAGTGGAATGAAATCGTTAATTCAATTAAATAAATTTTTTTTTTGTAAAATTACTTTTGAAATCAAAATTATTATTGGGGCACTTGTTGGAAATTAATTACAATAAATAAACTTTACATTATCTGATGATTACCTTAATTAACAATATACCTCATTGAGCATCTTGACCAGTGTTGCCGACAGACTACATCACACAACCGCACTGGGCTGCTACTACTGACCGACAGCTCTGCATGACGACTACTAGCGCACTTCACTACATGACAACTACAACAGAACTGCTCAACTGCTCGCAACACTCGCGCGGTCAAGCGCAGACTAACTACGAAAATAGGCTCTCTGGTCAAAGATTTTAACGTGCCTCACCATCGCTGCTATGTTACATACGTGTTTCATAACCCTCCACTGGGGGGGCAAAAATTTGGCAGCGATGGTGAGTCATTTGGACTTGCCATCGCAAGAAATTTTTACAATTTACAGAATATTCAAATTTAGTACATAAATTAAATGTTGTGCACATGCACCGAGTACAAAATATATCAGACAAAGACAGGATGTGAATACAAAACATAGTAGTAAATCAGAAAACTGTATATACAAATTATTTGACAGATAGCAAAGTGCACACGCACTGAAAAAATTCTTTAGCATTTTCAGAACAAATAAACAGAATGGCAGAAAATCGTGTTGATAAGTGACATGAGTGCACTCGCACTGGAGTTGAGAACACATTAGCAATTTACGAAATGTATATACAATTAGTAACAAATGACATAAGTGCATACGTACTGAAGTATTGAATATACAGAATGAGTACAAATCATATTGAAAATGCACAGGCACTGAAGTTCAGTAGAAAACATTTTAACACACAACATAAGTGCACATGCACTGTAGTTCAGAACATATCATTAAAATAAAATAATAAATAAAAAATGTATATACAATATAAAAGACAAGAGTGCATATACTGTACTTGAGAACAAATCGAAAAAATGTCTTAGGCATTTTTGCAATAAATAAACATAATGGCAAAAATCATATCGACAAGTGACATAAGTGTACTCGCACTGGAGTTCAACGAATCAAAAAAAAATGTATAACCCATGAACATAAATAATGTTAGCAAAAAAATGATTTTCACTATGTGACAAGAAGTAGGATAGGAAAGGGAAGGATTGCATCATGATTGTAGCACTTTAGATTGCACACAGCTGTTCTGAAAGTCCATATCTTTCCACAGAAGTACAACACCAAGTGACACAATTTGAAGTTCCTTTCCCATCAGAATTTACCAGTGTAGCCAAGACACTGAACTCTCGTAGTAACATTTCATGTTCTCATTTTGGCAGTACATTAGGTACACCAAACAGTGGGACCATACTAACGTCTTCATCGCCCACGGTGGTGGACAGCATGTCGTGTCAACACCACGCTCTTACAAGGCACACCAACGTAGAATTAGTGCAAAACCAAAGATAGTGCTCCATGATCACTAGGATAGACAGGACAAATGGACATTGCAGTAATTCAGGGTAGTTAGCTCATGAGGTGAAGGACATTAAGTCACATAATATTGACAATTACAGTCTTCATTAGTAGTTTGCGGCATTCATAGCCCAGTGATTGAACATTTCTGTACCAAGTATGTAGTATTACAGAAAAATGTTCATTAATTGTTTTACATAGAAACAGTAACCTCCTTTTTTTCTAGTTACAAAGCATTATTAAATAATCGCATTCTTTTCCAGTTACAAAGTATACCATAGCTAATTAATCATTGGTCATTCTAATAGTATTAATCACTAGCCTTCTCCTAATTACAAAGCATTATGAAGCAATCGCATTCTTTTCCAGTTACAAAGTATGGCATCGTTAATTAATTACTTGTCATTCCAATATAGTAATAATCATATTCTTTTCCAGTTACAAAGTATGCCATCGTTAATTAATTATTTGTTATTCCAATATAGTAATAATCATTAGCCTTTTCCTAATTAAAAAGCATTATGAAGCAATCGCATTCTTTTCCAGTTACAAAGTATGGCATAGTTAATTAATCATTGGTCATTCCAATAGTATTAATCACTAGCCTTCTCCTAATTACAAAGCATTATTAAACAGTCACATTCTTTTCCAGTTACAAAGCATTATTAAGAATCATTAGCCTTCTTCTGATTACAGTTAATTAATCATTTGTCATTCCAATATAGTAAGAATCATATTCTTTTCCAGTTACAAAGTATCAACATTGAAAACAAGAGCTAATTAATGGCATAATTAATAACATAATTCATTGATTGACATAATTATTGGCACTCAGTGGCCATCAAGTATCGAATAGTATAAAACATTGTTCCTCATTCAGTATTATTCAGATCATTAAGAAGTAATAACAATTCATTGAGTGACATTCAGATCATTACAAAGTCATTATTAAAAATCAGCTAATTACAGTCATAGCATTAATAATCATGGGCATTATAAGTAGTCTCATTACAATAAACAGTGGCAGTTATTAGCCAGTTATAAAGCATTATTTTATATATATATATATATATATATATTTTTGTATCATTACGAAGTCATTACTGAAGTGACATACTATTCAGAGTTGATCAGTATTATTCAGAACTTTCTCAAACTGGTATCACTGTTTGGGACAGGTAATACATTTGGGATCGATAATTAATTGCTGAGGCATAACACTATTTGCTTTTGACCTATTGCTGCAAATGGGGATAGGTAACGTCATTCGTCATGAGTCAGCTGTAGCAAGGTTATGTAACAAGGCAGTATATGTGATCACATTTATAAATGATAAACACAAATGGGTAAAAAATAAAAATGCAAGTACTAGAACAGGTATAATAAGTAACAGGTTTAGTAAGTATCATGAAAAACTTCTCCTGGAAAAAATACAAAATGGATTATTGACCTGAAAGAAGAAACGCACACTATGCTGAAAAGTAGTAAACTTCGAATTAACAAGTAGTGAAATGTGTATAAACATGTGTTCCATAGCTGTCCTTTCCAAAACTTTCCGTCATCCTACTATGCAATATAACACCTGCTGTCAAAACAAACTGCAACAAATACTTAAATAACTACATAGCATAAATACATAACTTCAACATTATCCTCATCTGCAAAGAAAAAACTTCATTATCAATCACTTCATTATGCATATTATCATAACTTCATTATTATCATCACCTGTAAAGAAAAACTTCATTATTCATAATAGCATATTCTTCATCATTATTCATCAATATTCATTATCATCTGCAAAAATATCACTTCATTACTCATTATACAACTATTCCTTATCTCTAGCATATTTCATCACTAAAACTAAGAAGTGTAGTTCTGTCCGACAGCCTGCATCAATCACCTTGTATTCTGAAAGAAAAAATTAGTTAATACTGCTATTCTACGATGAGTATAGTATATTCTTGTTAATGCTTGTTAATCCTGATCCATTTACTCTTCCTCATAAAGTTATTGCATCTTCTATCGTTTATTCCGTAGGTGAAATTCCCATTTCTGTTGAATTTATTTCTTACACGCATCATTTCTTTCTGAAATTGATGAACAGAGATTAACGTCTTGCATTTAAATCATATACCCACTAAATAATGACTGGTTTATGGTGACACAATTAACCATACAGCATAACATTACAGACAACGTAATATGTCAAAGACATTGACAGTGTTCAAAGCCAAAATGTACAGAGAATTTCACAATGCAGCAGCAAAAAATGTTAAAGTCACGATGTTGAGATGTCATAAGGCCAAAAAAAAAAAAAGTCAAAGTCGACTGGTGTGTGTTATATCTTAACTATTTCACAGTGCATATAGACAAAACTGGAATACAATCGTACATAAAAAAGGGGAAAATGTGCATGGTCTGATGTGTAACGACAAGAAAAGCGACCTGCTAACCTTACCTTGCCGGTCACTTGCCAAGAAAAAATACGATAATCATCAGTAATTAGTCAGGTGAAATAATTGCATTAGTAAATGGCATCATAGCATGTTACATCATAAAGTGATTTCATTCAATATACGGTTTAATGTTTGAGACATGGTGATTGCCTTTCGATTTTCTGGTTCTCAAAGTTTCGACGTGTACAACATTGGGGTGAGGGATGCTGCGAATCCGATATGGACCTGCGTATAGAATTTCAAATTTACTGCACTTACCTTTTAATTTGCTGGATAAATAGTGTGTACGTACAAATATTTTCTGTCCAATGTGAAAGTCGCGGCGTGTACAAACCTGTTTTTGCTGTCTTCTCCGGCGCTCTGGGGCACGTTTGATGTTGTTCAGCGCAATGTCAATTATTTCGTGGTGCCGTAAGCGACGAGATGTAGGAAAATTTACAAATTCTTTAATTTTGTTTGGTGGTTCAACGTTTTTCAGTATAACAGACGGAGATAGCATAGTGGATTCATTTGGAATGGAATTAATGACATCTTGGAATGAGAGTATGTATGTATCCCAATCAATATGTCTTTTGTGGCAGTATATTCGGCACAGCTTACCAATTTCTTTCATTAACCGTTCACAGGGGTTCGAAGAAGCGTGGTACTTGGATATATAGATCGGAGAAATGTTTCTGGCTCGTAACATGCGTGTGTCCATATGCTACTACGAAATTGAGATCCATTGTCAGAAATTACTTTCATCACATGCCCTACATGAAATAGAAAATGTTTTACAAATGCTTTCGAAACAGTTTTAGCAGTAGCTTTGCGTAACGGAGTGAAAGTATCAAATTTTGAAGTGAGCTCAACAGCGACAAAGATGTAGCAAAAACCTCTGTTAGTTCTCGGAATCGGACCAAAAATATCTAATGCGGCCATGTGTCTTAATTTAACAGGTACAATGGGATATAAAGGAGGAATATGTGAAGTGGTGTCTGATTTAGCTTTCTGGCAAATTTTACAAGACGCTAAAACTCGTCGTATACGTTTCTCCATGTTGTTAAAATAACAGTTCTGTCTCAGTATAAGAAAACATTTTCGTGCTCCGTAATGTGCGTAACTTAAATGAGTGTACCAGATTAATTTGTTAACAAGTTCGTCAGGGATGCATAATAACCAATTGTTGCTGTCAGGATGAGAACGGCGAAACAGAATGTCATTGCGTACAGTGTAGTGGTTCCTAATCGTAACATTTTTCCTATCTTGCCAAAGGCGTTTAATTTCTTTCCACACATTGTCTTTATTTCGTTCTTGTGCTATGTCCTGTAATGACGATGAAATAAAATTTTCAAATGCTACTTCCTGAATGTACATGACACTGAAATTTGTTTTGCAGAAGTTGGTTGCTACGTCTTGCTGATTGTTGCCGAGAGAACGCGATAGTGCGTCTGCTATAACATTTTGCGTACCGGGAATGTGAACTATTGTAAAATTAAATTCCTGTAAATAAAGTTTCCATCTGCTTAATCTGTCGTGCGTGAATTTGGCCGAAAGTAAAAATTGTATCGCTCTGTGGTCTGTGTACACGGTGGTATGTCTGCCATAAAGGAAGTGCCTAAATCTCGTGAAAGCCCATACAACACATAATGTTTCCAATTCTGTAACGGAATAATTTCGTTCAGCAGGTGACAAAATGCGGCTTGCAAATGCGATGTTTTTAATTACTGTAGAACCATCTTCTTCAATTTCCTGGAAAATGTGTACGCCTAAAGCGGTGTTAGAACTGTCGGTGGCAATGGAAAAATGTCTGGTAAGATCTGGGTGCGATAAAAGTGGAGCATTCAACAAAGCATGTTTCAAATAACATTTTCGTGAATAAGATTCTGTGATTCAAAAGTATTGCTTACATTATTGGAATATGCAACCTGTACTGTATTTAATCATATTGTGTTTGACGTGTTATTGAATGTACGCTGAAAATTGTGCTAATTAATTTTACGTATGTCGTGATAGTCATTTCCATACGGCGCATTGCGATAGAGATTGAAATACTGTTTTTTTCTGTACGTATTTGTTTCCTCGTGGCTGTGCGTTACTATTTGTTGTAGCTGGGACTATACGTGCACGCGGCGAAACATTAAAGCTTGGTTGACCTTGTAGACTGCATTGTTGGTTAGGTATGCTAAGCGGCTGACTTTCATGCTGTTGTGGTGAAAAACGTCTATTGTTACCAAAATGTGTTTACTGTTACTGATAATTTTACACGTACTGATGATTAAAATTTTGTCAGTTATTAAAATTACGCTGGTAGTTCTGGAGTGCCTAATGAAAATTTTGTCACTTTCGGTATAACTTGTCAAATCCGGTTTTCTTTACATATTCTTAATTCTAAATAGAGCAATAGTTAAAGAGCGGTTTTTGATAGATATAAAGGATAGTAGAAGAGAAGGCAGCAGTGCAGAAAACTAAAGATGAAATAGCACTACTACAGCTCGGGGCCCTATGCTCGCTACGGCACATATTCATTAAAGCGTAATGAATCCCCTGAGGTTATTACGCATTGCAAATACTTTTCAGCTTTTGTGTTACAGGCAATGGCGGTAAAAATTCAGAAATAAATTGCTGTATCCATACTAATTCAAGTTTCTGCATTACACGTAATGCTGATGAAAATTCAAGAGCAAATTGTCGTATCCAGTTCAAAGCTAGTTTCTGCGTTACAGGTAATAGCGGTGAAAGTACAAAAATAAATCGACGTATCCAGTTCAAATCGTGTACCTGTGCCCTGTCATTATTAAATTCCTTAGTTTTTCTTACGGATAAAAATTGCTCGTAATCAACGTTCCCGTCACTGAATTTGAGAACACGTTCAGGTTTGTGTGAGAATCTGTTTGTCTGTGTCTGTTCGAAATCTACGTTGTGTACTCTGTGTTGATTACCTAAATTACACGCGCTGCGCGAGTCTGACAAATGTTCGCAAAGTGGTGTCTGTTGTATGTTATTATTAACTGAAATATTTTTAATCTCTGTTACTTCTTGCTGTAAACTCGACAGTTTTCTACGCAACGTGTTGTTAGACGAGTCGATCTCATTAATTGTCTGCTGCAAATTTTGAAATTCAGGTGTTTGGTTAAATGAAATCGGTGCAGTATCGTCTGATTTATCATCATTATTACTTTCAATAGCATCAATACGACTGGCTAATTCATCATATTTTTCAGTCAGTATTTTTGCCTGATCATCGGTTTTAGAATCGGACGCATTAATCTGTTTTTGCAACTTACACGTAGTTTCGCTCAGTTTTTTAACATCAGCTTTGATGACATCGCAATCCTGTGTTAGTTCTAATTGTTCGAATCTGTCTGTCACTGTTTGAATATCTACTGTGTGTGTATCTGTTTTTGATTTAAGAACAGAAATTTCATCCCGTAATTCCGCGTTCAACTGTTCTATGCTATTAATTTTGTCGGACACTGTAGTAATATTATTGTCTACATACGTCTTCGCTTTCGCGAACATTTTACGTTTGTCTTCTTGTCTTTGTGCAGTGATTGTTTCCATGACCTGACGTTTGACTTTATTTTGATCCTGAATAAATTTGCGGAAACGCGTATCACTGTTCTGTATGTGCTGATTAAAGCGCTCGTTAATCTGAGTGTTCTGCTGTTCGAATTTCGCGTCTATCTTTGCGTCCATTGTGCGCGAAAGTTCTACCGTCATTGCTTTAAACTCGTCGCGTAATTGTGTAGCTTTTTCAGAGCATTGTTTAGCGACTCCGCTAATTTCGTCTCTGAGTGTTTCTGTTGCGGCTGTTTGCATTTCCCTTAATTCTTGCGCAACAGACTTAATTTCTTCGCTATTTTTTCGTGAACAAGCCTCAATTTCCACGCGCAACTGTTCCTTAGTGTCATGGCACTGCGCGGCAACGGCTCTAATTTGTTCACTAAGCTGTCTGGAATTGTCGTCTAATTTTTCATTTAACTGTCTGGAATTGTCATCTAATTTTTCATTTATTTCATTAATTTTTTTGTCCTGTTCACTAAATTGTTGTTTGAAATCTTCACTCTGTTGTTTGAAATTGTTGTCTATTTTCTCACTTTGCTGTTGTAGCAAACTTGTCATAATTCGTACCAAGTCAAAATTAGCGTTTATATTCTCTGTGCTGTTTAGTGGTGGATCTGGAATTGTCTCGTTTTCTATAACCATTTGGTTATTCTGAGACTTACAAAAAGGTTTGCCAGTCGAATGTACACGGTCGGTCACTATTTCGGAATGAAATGGATCCGTCGTACTTTGTGTATCCTGTTCATTTTCATTTGAAAAATTCGTCTGTACATCACTTGAATTCTCCGAACCGGGTGCGTTAAGCTGGGCAGCGCTCATTTCAATAGAGCGCTCCGCGTCATCAATTGTCGTCAAATTAACAGACGAGACAATTGAGTTCGTTTGTTCATCATTAAGGTAAAAGTCATCATTAGTGGTTGGAATGCACTGATTGTTAGTGAACGCAGGATTGTCACCATTACACTGCGTGTCACAATTACTATCGGTCACGTTGTTTAAGTCGGTAATTTCGTTCATAATACCTCGCGATACGCTATTCACAGTCTTTCGCGGCATTTTTACAATAGTCACAATTTTTCACAAAACAAATAAGCACAATGCAAAAAACAACACACAAATACAATAGAGCAACGAATTGCCGTTGACCTGTAGAAAGAAAGTCACAAGTTAATAAAAGCGTTGCGCCAAATCCTAATTATATCTAAGCAAATAAGAGCAGATATCTGACTGTTGTTCAAAAGACTCTCAACGAAATACGATCCTGGACTGGGTGTCGCCAAGTGTAACCTCCCCACAAAAATTTACAAGACAATATTATATAGAAATGGAGCCAAGAAGCAATATTGTCCCCACAGAAATATTTAAATAAAAAATATAATAATAAATGGGACCCAAGAATAACCTCCCTGCAATGAAATGTACTGACAAAGGCAACAAAAATGTGAAATTCGCAATCTGACTCTGGTGTAAGCTCCCACAAAAATAATGAAAAACAATTCAGTGCAAATGAAATCTCAGTGATAATGAAAATTCAATTAAACCGAAATATCGGTCTTTGGCCCTGTGCAAATCAGAATTAAATCCTTACCTCACTGTAACTGCTAGTCAAATTTCTGCTCTTATTGTTGCGCACAGCTTGGAGAAACTGCATTCCAAATAATAATATTCCTTTTTTTTGTAATTTAACTGAAACTTGTCTTTAAGGGAAGTGGAATGAAATCGTTAATTCAATTAAATAATTTTTTTTTTGTAAAATTGCTTTTGAAATCAAAATTATTATTGGGGCACTTGTTGGAAATTAATTACAATAAATAAACTTTACATTATCTGATGATTACCTTAATTAACAATATACCTCATTGAGCATCTTGACCAGTGTTGCCGACAGACTACATCACACAACCGCACTGGGCTGCTACTACTGACCGACAGCTCTGCATGACGACTACTAGCGCACTTCACTACATGACAACTACAACAGAACTGCTCAACTGCTCGCAACACTCGCGCGGTCAAGCGCAGACTAACTACGAAAATAGGCTCTCTGGTCAAAGATTTTAACGTGCCTCACCATCGCTGCTATGTTACATACGTGTTTCAATATCACATTTCAGGAATTACCTCTTACAACTGACAACGCATTCGCCGAGGGCCTTCACTTAACTACCAGGAGCAGTGGCGTTTGCGTAGACTTGTCAGTGCTTACAGACAAGCAAAATTACGTGAAATAACCCTAGAAATCGGTGTGGGATGTACGAGAAATGAATCTGTTAGGACAGTGCGGCGGTATCTGGCGTTAATGGGCTCTGGCAGTAAACGACCGATGTGAGTGCCTTTGCTAACAGCACGACTGCCTGCAGTGACTCTCCTGGACTTCTGACCATATTGTTATGCTCCTAGCCGACTGGAAAACCGTGGCCTAGGCAGACGAGTCCCGGTTAGAGCAGGTAAGAGCTGATGGTAGGCTTAGGGTGTGGCCTCAGACCAAGTTGTCAACAAGGCATTATGCAAGCTGGTGGTAACTCTATAATGGTGTAGGCTGTGTTTGTACGAATTGGACTGGTGGCTCTGGATGTTGGGCTACTTTGAGGCCATTTGCACCGGTTCATGGATGTCAGAGGTCAGTTCATGCACTAAGTCCTACACCGCAACACTTGCCCTATTATGAACGGCTATGGAGGCAGCATGGCTCAATATTTCTACAGTGGACTTGTTGAGTCCATGCCACGTCGAATTGCTACACTACGCTGGGCAAAAGCAGGTCAGACACGATGTTAGGAGTTTTAGTTATCTGTTTAGTACAACGACGGAATCATGTTGATTGACAGAAAAAAAGAGAAATCATCCAAGTATAAATATTAGTAGTAGGCCTTCTAGCTCAGATGGAAACGTACAGCGCAGGTCACTTTCGCCAGTTCACTATGAGAAGTCAGACGTATTGAGAAACTGATGATTTCACGATTTCGTGATTGCGAAAGAACGACGTAGACACGTGCTAGCTATAAGGAAACAGTCCCAAATGCCAAATATAGAGGCTCTTAAGCGCCAGACAGAGAGAAGTTCCACACAGACAACAGTTCCAGCCCACAGCCTCAGATGACCAACCGCCAACAGCAATGTGAGTTCAGCATTACCTTCAGTTAAGCTTGTACACTAAGAAGGACTCGCAAACCGTTTTTCTATGTACCACTCGACTATGGTTATTGGTTTCTTTCGTACATTTATCTACTTGTATCTGTTTCTCACTTCCGTGGTCACTTGCAACTCAACCTAAGGTTTCGATTAGAGCAATAGAATCTGGCATTTCCATGGTTCGTGGTCTATAATACCGTACGTTACTGTGTTTACCCGAATGCTAATAAAGTTATAGGCCGGTGTGGCCACAGAAAATCTAGTAAGCCTCAAATATGTTTTACACTTACTGAATTTACAAGCCAGTGCCTGTGTTCCTCTGCATGTTCACTGTAAACACGTGAAGAAGCGAAACTTCCTGGCAGGTTAAAACTGTGTGCCGGACCGAGACTCGAACTCGGGACCTTTGCCTTTCGCGGGCAAGTGCTCTACCAACTGAGCTACCCAAGCGCGACTCACGCCCCGTCCTCACAGCTTTACTTCTACCAGTACCTCGTCTCCTACCTTCCAAACTTTACAAAAGCTCTCCTGCAAACCTTGCAGAACTAGCACTCCTGAAAGAAAGGATATTGCGGAAACATGGCTTAGCCACAGCCTGGGGGCTGTTTCCAGAATGAAATTTTCACTCTGCAGCTGAGTGTGCGCTGATATGAAACAGTAAAGCTATGAGGACGGGGCCTGAGTCGTGCTTGGGTAGCTCAGTTGGTAGAGCACTTGCCCGCAAAAGGCAAAGGTTCCGAGTTCGAGTCTCGGTCCGGCACACAGTTTCATATCAGCGCACACTCCGCTGCAGAGTGAAAATATCATTCTGGACGTGAAGAAGCGTTAAAAGCAAATCAGTAAGCCAACTCAATATCATTTCCTTATCACCACCATCTCTATCTCATTAGCCTGACATCAGAGTCATTCTGTACTGTCTCCAACCATGGAAACCTGAAAAGTCCCAGCCTAAGTCCATCGCCGTCTCCCTCTTGCACGTAAGCGCCCACGTGCCGAAGATGGATGACGTGAAATCCTCCGTGACCTCCCATCTGAGCGTGAGATTCTAAATATGTCGTGACACTGGGACCGCATATCCAGGCATACTGACGGAAACGAGAAATGTTAAATCATGAACACCATAACTGAAAACTGCCACACACTGGTACTATAGTGCGATAGGAAGATCGAAATTTCATCCATATGCGAGTTTACTTCAGTAGTTTCAGTACAGAAGAAAGCCATTCATGTAGCTAAGAATGTGATGGAAGTACCATGATAGTTATTGGGCGTTTCTAACGTTCCTAGAAGTTTTAAGGTGGAGGTCGCAACAAACTATGTCCAGAAGAAGTTCATGTGTATGTTTTCACCATTTTTTCGAACTCTGAGAAGGATAGAATCAATGGCATGAGCGACATTGGGAGTATCACACCGATAGATCACATAGGAAGTTAGCTGCAGAGCAACCACTGCAGAAAGTGTTGACGAGATGGATTCAGGACAATGGTGTAGCAGGGCGAGTAGGCACGGGCTGTTCCATTGATTGTGCTGTACAGACGATCAACTACAGGCAGGATGTTATCACGAACCGTTGGGAACAGATACCGAAAACTGCGCTGAGATCTTGAATTGCTATGCACCGTTTACCATTGACACCATACCACAGAAACAAACATTTTCATGTTTTACAGTCAGAGTCAACAGGAACAAATAATGGAATTCTGACCTGTGCAGGTCCTTACGTGACCTGATTAAAGGTTGTAGGAAGCAGCCATTCTCGAGACCCACACCTCTGTAACTCCTGGAAACACCGTGTGGGGAGCTGTTGGATATGACAACATCGATTTGGCAATATTAATAAGACTGAGAAATCCACTTTAGTTGTAAAATCTTATCAATATCATTATCAGTTATTGATATTTTTCAAATAAGACTATGATTACGGTAGTAGTTCAAAGGAGGCTAAATGCTCGCCAGTGCGTGGCATACCCTCCATCACCCAGCAACATAATGAAAGACTTCACACTGCAGTTCACAACACAAACGTCTTGGGGAACAAACGAATCCTTGGCTGGCCCTGTTACAAATGGAGCACGTCTGGTAAGAAACGAGAAGACGTATACTGTCATACCAGCCTCCAGCCGGCAATCTTCATGAAGTGTCATAGCACTTGTTTCAGACAGGGCAAGAGATTCGCCAAAGGCGACTTTCAGAAGCTCTCTGCTTTCAGGCCACAATGAATATAAGTGTGTATTCGTGCGCTTTGGCGTCATAAGTGTTAACATTGTTGATGATGGGCACCAGTTCCGGATGGATTGGAAGTTCAGTCACTGAATATCCGTCATGTAATGAACATCTTAAGAAGTTAATTTTCTCGCTGGTACTTCATGGTGTAACAACCTCCATTTGGGTCAGTGTGGTTGTTATAGTATTGCGTCCGAAGACTACGTATCAAGACACTTGAATGATCGTAAAATAAATGTGTAAAGGAGTACCATTTCATAAATGAAATAATGTAAGCTTCCACGTATTCGTGAAGAAATATTTTTGACTTATTTACGGATTCCATCTTGTCGCCTGTTTACCCTTCAATGGCATCCTGATATGGCTTAACATGCAATCAAGAACGTCTTCTTATAAATCTAGTTCCACTTTCCTTTAAATATCTTTCTCTTTCTTCACTTGCTTTCTAAGATATTTCTGTGGCTGTATATTCTTGTCGAGATAAACACTTTCCTCGTCGCGTAATAATTTCGCACGTAGTCTGATGTTTTGCCCATTCTTACACTTGCTGAATAACTCTGTTTAATCACTTCATCTTCAGAGGACGTGGCCGAGCGCTCCTAGGCGCTTCAGTCTGGAACCGCACTGCTGCTACGGTCGCAGGTTCGAATCCTGCCTCGGGCCTGGATGTGTGTGATGTCCTTAGGTTAGTTAGATTTAAGTAGTTCTAAGTCTAGGGAACTGATGACCTCAGATATTAAGCCCCATAGTGCTTAGAGCCATTTGAACCATTTTTCAGAGGACGTCAAAATGAACATTATGGCGTTTGCGGGTTCGCTTTTTCTGACTCCGATGTAGCATCAATCATTGACGTGCTTTCTTCTTCGTGTTTTGTTTTATTGCATCTGATGTATTACTATTAGTGCTGTGTGGCAGCTTTTTCTGGTCGATGGTTGTGATGACGTCTGGAAAATGGTTTGGCTCCAAGTGAAACTAACAAATCTTCACGTCATTTTATAAGTACACAAAGTCTTCCTACAAAATGTTATATACTCTACTATTTACTACCATTTTCTGCTCTTAAAATGAAACGTATACACTGATCTGCTAGAACATTATGACCGCCCACCTAATAGCCGATGTGTCCACCTTTGGCACGGGTAACAGTAGAGACGCGTCGTGGCGTGGGAGCAGTGAGACCTTGATAGGTCTTTCGAGGGAGCTGGCACCACATCTGCACACACAGGTCAGCTAATTCCGGGGAGGAGGGCGATGACATCTGACCCCAGGTTCAATGACGTCCCAGGAGTGTTCGATTGGGTTCAGATCCGGAGAGCTGGGGCCCAGCACATCAGCTGAAGGGCTTATTTCAATAGTGGTATAAGTCCATAACCTCCACTTTTCTGTCTATAACGCTTCTGACATTAATGGTCCAAAAAAACAGAAAGGTTCATCTCTAGCAAGAAGCAATATGCTCGAATATTTCTGGTATCCCAACAGCAGATTTTTCAGCACTCATTTAACTTTAGGACTCTGTATCTCAGAATGAAAAAAGTGGACTTTTACCACTGTTGAAATAAGCCATTCAGTTGCAACTCACCACTATCATCTGTGAACCCCTCCATCACGTCCGTGGTCTTGTGATATGGCGCATTGTCTTGTTGAAAAATCCCACTGCCGGCGGGAAACATGATAGCCATGAACGGGTGTATGTGGTCTGCAAACAGTGTACAATACTCCTCGGCCGCCATTGTGCCTTGCACGAGCTCCATTGGACCCATGGGTGCCCACATGAATGATCCCCAGAGCATAACGGAGCCACCGCCAGCTTGTCTCCGTCCCACAGTATAGGTTCAAAGAGCTGTTCACCTGGAAGGCGACGGATTCGCTATCTCCCATCGCCATGATGAAGAAGGTATCGGGATTCATCAGACCATGCAACGCTCTGCCACGGGCCCAACGTCCAGTTCGTATGGTCACGTGTCCACTTTAGTCGTAGTTACCGATGTCGTGGTGTTAACATTGGCACGTGCACGGGTCGTCGGCTGGAGGACCATCGTTAGGAGTATTCGGTGCAGTATATGTTCCGACACACTAGCACTCTGCCCAGGATTAAAGTCTGGAGTCAGTTCCGCCACGGTTCGCTGCATGTCCTGTTTTGCCAGTCCCCTCAGTCTGCGACGTCCGACCTGTGTAATGAGAATGACGGGCTGCCCTCAAGCCCACGACGTCTGATCGTGATTTCACCGCATGTTGAAGACACTCACCACAGAACTTCTCGAATACCCGACAAGTCGTGCAGCTACTGAAATGCTCGCGACGAGCCTCTGGGCCATCACTCTGGGCCACTACCCTCAGTCAAACTCAGATAGATCGCGCGCCTCCCCCATTCTACACATGGACAGCAGGCTCACTGATACTACACTACTGGACATTAAAATTACTACAGCACGAAGATGACGTGCTACAGACGCGAAACTTAACCGACAGGAAGAAGATGCTGTGATATGCAAATGATTAGCTTTTCAGAGCATTCACACAAGGTTGGCGCCGGTGGCGACACCTACAACGTGCTGACGTAAGGAAAGTTTCCAACCGATTTCTCATACACAAACAGCAATTGACCGGCGTTGCCTGGTGAAACGTTGTTGTGATACCTCGTGTAAGGGGGAGAAATGCGTACCATCAAGTTTCCGACTTTGATAAAGGTCAGATTGTAGCCTATCGCGAGTGCGGTTTATCGTATCGCGACATTGCAGCTCGCCTTGGTAGAGATTTATTTATTTATTTATTTACACGTCAAGTTCCGTAGGACCAAATTGAGGAGCAAATCTCCAAGGTCATGGAACGTGTCAGTACATGAACTTACAACATAAAAGTAATAACAGATAAAAATAAATGTTCATGAACCTGCAAGAAAATCAGTCCACAAGTTTAAGCAAACGCTATCAGCTATACAATGAGAATTAGCTTAATTTTCCAAGGAACTCCTCGACAGAATAGAAGGAGTGACCCATGAGGAAACCCTTCAGTTTCAATTTGAAGGCGCGTGGATTACTGCTAAGATTTTTGAATTCGAGGCGTGGATTACTGCTAAGATTTTTGAATTCGAGTGGCAGCTTATTGGAAATGGATGCAGCAGTATACTGCACACCTTTTTGTACAAGAGTTAAGGAAGTCCGGTCCAAATGGAGGTTTGATTTCTGCCGAGTATTAACCGAGTGAAAGCCGCTTATTGTTGGAAATAAACTAATATTGGTAACAAGAAACGACAATAAGGAATATACATATTGAGAGGCCAATGTCAAAATATCCAGACTCGTGAACAGAGATCAACTAGAGGTTCGTGAACTCACACTATTTATTGCCCGAACCGCCCGTTTCTGAGCCAAAAATATCCTTCTAGAGTTACCGCAAAACATAATACCATACGGCAGAAGTGAATGAAAATAAGCAAAGTAGACTAATTTACGTGTCGAAGTACCACTCACTTTCGATACCGTTCGAATAGTGAAAATGGCAGTATTAAGTCTCTGAACAAGACCCTGAACGTGGGCTTTCCACGACAGCTTACTATCTATCTGAACACCTAGGAATTTGAACTGTTCAGTTTCACTAATCATATGCCCGTTCTGTGAGATTAAAACGTCAGGTTTTGTTGAATTGTGTGTTAGAAACTGTAAAAACTGATCCAATGACTGTTAGCAGAATATGGAATCGGTGGGTTCAGGAGGGTAATACGGAACGCCGTGCTGGCTCCAACGGCATCGTATCACTAGCAGTCGAGATGACAGGCATCTTATCCACATGGCTGTAACGGATCATGCAGCCACGTCTCGATCCCTGAGTCAACAGGTGGGAACGTTTGCAAGACAACATATGCACGAACAGTTCGACGACGTTTGCAGCAACATGGACTATCAGCTCGGAGACCAGGCTGCGGTGACCTTGACGCTGCGTCACAGACACGAGCGTCTGCGATGGTGTACTCAACGACGAACCTGGATGCACGAATGGCAAAACTTCATTTTTTCGGACGAATCCAGGTTCTGTTTACAGCATCATGATGGTGGCATCCGTGTATGGCGACATCGTGATGAACGCAGATTGGAAGCGTGTATTCGTCATCGCTATACTGGCGTATTACTTGTCGTGATGGTATGGGGTGCCATTGGTTACACGTCTCGGTCACCTTTTGTTCGCATTGACGGCACTTTGAACAGTGTTACGACACATGGCTCTAGCCTTCATTCGATCCCTGCGAAACCCTACATTTCAGCAGGATAATGCACGACCTCATGTTGCAGGTCCTGTACGGACCTTTCTGGATACAGAAAATGTTCAACTGCTGCCCTGGCCAGCACATTTTCCAGATCTCTCACCAATTGAAAACGTCTGGTCAATGGTGGCCGAGCAACTGGCTCGTCACAATACGCCAGTCACTACTCTTGATGAACTGTGGTATCGTGTGGAAGCTGCATGGGCAGCTGTACCTGTACACGCTATCCAAGCTCTGTTTGACTCAATGCCCAGTCGTATCACGGCCGTTATTACGGCCTGAGGTGGTTGTTCTGGGTACTGATTTCTCAGGATCTATGCACCCAAATTGCGTGAAAATGTAATCACATGTCAATTCTTGTATAATATATTTGTCCAATGAATACACGTTTATCACCTGCACTTCCTGGTGTAGCAATTTTAATGGTCAGTAGTGTACATGCACCGTGCGTGTGTCTGACTAGCAGTTGTCCCTCGCCAGGCGACTCTATCGCCTGGACGAATTTACACCTGTAGTAGGTCGGTGATCATAATATTCTGGCATATCAGTGTATCCTGAATGTTACAACTAATTGTAAATAAAGAGATGTTGTGTGCTTCACACCTCTGTCCTTAAGGAACCTAAGATAAGGTAAATGTGGTGTTACCGATGCAGTGTCGTTCCTGACGGCCTAGTGCTGAAAGCACATACCTGGAAACGGAAGGCTTCCGGCACCGAATCCCGGTCGAGCCACGCAATATTTCAGCCCGGCTTTAAATTATCCTTCGTCTCCCACCGATGCGAAGATTCGCCAGGAAATTCCACATTAAACTGCAGTTCCCCTTTCCGCCACAGGATGACTGGGTAGCTTAGGGACACGCAAGTCGTTGAAGTGCGGCCCAATTGGAAGCCTCTCTTCAGGTCGTGGAGCCACACGAAATCATGATTACTTTTGCAGTTTGCAGTACTTTAAATTAAAAACAACGGCGGCAACATTAAGAGTGCAATGGGAATTGCACTGTTAAACGCAGAGGAGAGAGCAGACATGAGGAAAGAGTATGCCGACAGCCTGTATTATGGGGAGGACTTCTGTGACGACACAATAAATAAAATGGAAGTTGATGTGGAAGACACAGAGGATACAGCAGTAGAGGCAGAGTTTAACAGAGTTTTGGAAGAGCTGCAATCAAATAAGGCAGAAGGTATAGATAACATTCCCCAGAAGTTTCTAAAAGTATTGAGGGTAAGCGGCAACACAACGACCATTCAAGTTGATGTATAGAATCTATGAGACTGTAGACATAACCATCAGACCTTCGAAAAAATACTACCGACACAATCCACAAGACAGCAAGGGCAGATAAGTGTGAAAACGATCTCACAGACATCTTAAAAGCTCATGTACCCAAGTTGCTAGTAAGGAAGATATACAGAAAAATGGAAAAGAAAATTGTTGATTTGTTACATGACGGTCAGTTTGTATTTGGGAATGGTAAAGGCATCAGAGAAGAGATCTGATGTTACGCTAGGTGAAAGAAGCGATACACGTACACAGAATTAGTCGGCTTAGAGGCGCTTTCGACAAGGTAAAATTGTGCAAATGTTCGAAATTCTGAGAAAAAAAGGAGTGAATTAGGGAAGAGGATATTAAATATGTACAAGAATTACGAATGAGGAATAAGACATGGGAGAATCGATACGTTTGAGATACGATGACATAAAATGATGTTGAAAATTAGGTGGGCTGATAAGATAATTAATGAAAAGGTACTTCACAGAACTGGGGAATAAAGGAACGTACGGGAAACAGTACCAGGAAAAAGGGAGAGGATAATAGGAAATGTGTTACAACATCATGGAATAACTTCCATGGTGCTAGGTGGAGCTGCAGAGAATAAAAATTGCAGTGGAAAACAGAGCCCGAAATATATCCAACAAATTGCCACAATAGAGGACTGAGCGGCGGACCACATCAGACCAGTCAGAAGACTGTCGACCGGAAAGAAAGTCACCCTCCCTTTTGTAAAACGTATGTTACAAATCAATATAAACCATACCATCTGCAGTCATTGGATATGGTATTCATCAGTGTAACTTAATGGCCGCTTTGTACTCTGCTCTCGAAGTATATGACAAAAATGAACAGGAGTATCCTGACTGTTATACGGTGATTTTACCGAAGAAGCAGGCTCTAAAGTGTAAACTTCCAACTTGGAAACGTCAAACAGCAGCTGCAGGTTGCTAGTTGTGTATCTCGATCGGTCGAGGAGCGCTTGTGGCTCCTGGACTGCGAAGGTTCAGCACAAAAGAACGTCGTTTACAAATAGCCCCAGGTAGAGCTACTGTGGAGCGGATTAGTGGGATTTCCTAACAACCCTTTTGTAACAGAGAACGGTATTCGACATGGGAAGGCCAGAAATGTGCCAGAATAGCTTTCAGGTGACGGCTGGCGGGGCGAATGCGCCTGATAGACGTTAAGTGCTGTCCTTCACGTCCCATCCCGTGCAGCAGTTCAGAATTTATCAGCAGCTCCTGAGGCGGAAAGTGAACATAATTAAGACAGAGAGAGTGTAATTTGGAATTTCTTCAGTGAATTAAAGAAAAAGGAAGAGTAAGAAAAAAGAAAACCGTACACGAAAAAGACTTACTCCTACTTTTGAAAAAGTCCATTTAAACTCTTTACACACAGTTGATTAGCAAGATGCAGGGAACTTGATTACGAAAAAAGTCGCTTGTCTAGCAAATGGAATATATCTGTGCAGTTCCGCAACTTAGTTTTACCTGAGGTCAAATGACAGGACCCGCTGCACAATTTGCATCTCTTTTATATTATTACGGCCGGTTTCGACATCAGGGCCATTTTATTAGTTTCTCCCTGTGGTGATTCCGCAACTGTTTATTCAAGCAATGAAAAACCGCTGCAACGGTCGGAAAATTTAATATCTTCGAATATTTCAAAACATAAATCTTTTTAAAGCCCATGCATTAATGAATTATACAGTTTTGAGGTACCTGTACTTCTCACGATAACACCGGGCACGTAAAATTATAAACCCGCCAGATTTGTAGTTCTATCATATGGACATTGTTTCTCAATCGGAAGTTTTATACTACACCTGTACTAATACATTTGTAAACCGTGTTTTTCCGACTTGTGATGCATGCCATGTGTATATTTCTATCACATTTATGGAAGTTTCCAGAACCATTTCAGAATGACCTAATACAGGGTGTTTCAAAAATGACCGGTATATTTGAAACGGCAATAAAAACTAAACGAGCAGCGATAGAAATACACCGTTTGTTGCAATATGCTTGGGACAACAGTACATTTTCAGGCAGACAAACTTTCGAAATTACAGTAGTTACAATTTTCAACAACAGATGGCGCTGCGGTCTGGGAAACTCTATAGTACGATATTTTCCACATATCCACCATGCGTAGCAATAATATGGCGTAGTCTCTGAATGCAATTACCCGAAACCTTTGACAACGTGTCTGGCGGAATGGCTTCACATGCAGATGAGATGTACTGCTTCAGCTGTTCAATTGTTTCTGGATTCTGGCGGTACACCTGGTCTTTCAAGTGTCCCCACAGAAAGAAGTCACAGGGGTTCATGTCTGGCGAATAGGGAGGCCAATCCACGCCGCCTCCTGTATGTTTCGGATAGCATCATCGAAATATTCATTCAGGAATTTAAAGACGTCGGCCGTGCGATGTGGCCGGGCACCATCTTGCATAAACCACGAGGTGTTCGCAGTGTCGTCTAAGGCAGTTTGTACCGCCACAAATTCACGAAGAATGTCCAGATAGCGTGATGCAGTAATCGTTTCGGATCTGAAAAATGGGCCAATGATTCCTTTGGAAGAAATGGCGGCCCAGACCAGTACTTTTTGAGGATGCAGGGACGATGGGACTGCAACATGGGGCGTTTCGGTTCCCCATATGCGCCAGTTCTGTTTATTGACGAAGCCGTCCAGGTAAAAATAAGCTTCGTCAGTAAACCAAATGCTGCCCACATGCATATCGCCGTCATCAATCCTGTGCACTATATCGTTAGCGAATGTCTCTCGTGCAGCAATGGTAGCGGCGCTGAGGGGTTGCCGCGTTTGAATTTTGTATGGATAGAGGTGTAAACTCTGGCGCACGAGACGATACGTGGACGTTGGCGTCATTTGGACCGCAGCTGCAACACGGCGAACGGAACCCGAGGCCGCTGTTGGATCACCTGCTGCACTAGCTGCGCATTGCCCTCTGTGGTTGCCGTACGCGGTCGCCCTACCTTTCCAGCACGTTCATCCGTCACGTTCCCAGTCCGTTGAAATTTTTCAAACAGATCCTTTATTGTATCGCTTTTCGGTCCTTTGGTTACATTAAACCTCCGTTGAAAACTTCGTCTTGTTGCAACAACACTGTGTTCTAGGCGGTGGAATTCCAACACCAGAAAAATCCTCTGTTCTAAGGAATAAACCATGTTGTCCACAGCACACTTGCACGTTGTGAACAGCACACGCTTACAGCAGAAAGACGACGTACAGAATGGCGCACCCACAGACTGCGTTGTCTTCTATATCTTTCATATCACTTGCAGCGCCATCTGTTGTTGAAAATTGTAACTACTGTAATTTCGAAAGTTTGTTCGCCTGAATATGTACTGTTGTCCCAAGCATATTGCAACAAACGGTGTATTTCTATCGCTGCTCATTTAGTTTTTATTGCCGTTTCAAATATACCGCTCATTTTTGAAACACCCTGTATATAGACCTAAGCAGGTAGTGGACTAAATAAAGCTTTACAGAGCAACTGGAGCGGTTTTTCAGTAATTTCGATTATATGAATTACTGTGAACAGTTGAATGATAGCGTTGTTCTCACCAGAATCGACAGCAAACGAACACCAACAATAGTTCAGGTATACATGCCGACGTCGCAAACAGAAGATGAAGAGATAGTTACAGTGTATGATGATAGTGAACCGGTAATCCAGTACGTAAACGCAGATGAAAATCTGATAGTCATAAGGGATTGGAATGGGATTGTAGGGGATAGAGTGGAAGAAAGTGTAACAGAAGAAGATATGCTTTGTAGTAGGAATGAGAGACGAGAAAGATAAGTTGAATTCTGCAATAAATTTCAACTGGTAACAGCGAATACTACGTCAAAGAATCATAAGAGGAGGAGGTAAACATGTAAAAGGCTGGATTTTATGGCCTTCTCAGGAGCACCATATAGACTCAGATCACAGTTCAGTAGTGATGAAGAGTAGGCTGAAGTTTAAGAGACCAGTCAGGAAGAATCAAGGCACAAGGAAGTGCGATACGAAAATAACCTAAGGAATAAACATGTATGCTTGAAGTTATCTGAGGCTTATAGATACTGCTATAATGAGTAGCTCAGAAATTCAGTTGAAAGAGGAACGGACATCTCTAAGAAGAACAGTCACACAAGTTGGAAGAGGGAAAAAAAACACGTAGGTACAAGGAAGTTAACTGCGAAGAAATCGAGGTCAACAGAAGAAATACTAAGTTGATCGAGGAAAGGAGAAAGTGCAAAAATATTCAGGGATATTCAGCAATGCAGGAATACAAGTAACTTAGGAAAGAAATATCCGGGAATTACAGGAAAGCTAAGGACAAATGGCTGCACGAAAAATGTGAAAAAATCTAAAAAGAAATGGTTGCCCGAAGGACTAACATCAGTATACACAAAAGTCAAAATAGCCGTCGGTAAAATTAAAATCAAGGGTTGTAACGTTAAGAGTGCAATGGGAACTCCACTGTTAAATGCAGAGGAGAGAGCGGATGGGTGGAAAGAGTTCATCTGAGACCTCTTTGAGTGCGAGAACTTTTCTAACGACGTGACAGAAGAAGGAAGAGAAGTCGACAGAGAAGAGGTAGAAGATCCATTAATAGAAACAGAATTTAAGAAAGCTTTCGATGACTAAAAAATAAAATAAAGCAGAAGGGACGGATAAAATTCCATCGGAATTTCGAAAATCATTGGGGATAATGGCAACAAACAAAATACTCGCGTCGGTGTGTGGAATGATGAGTCTGGCGACATACCATCAGACTTTCAAAAAAATATAATCTACACAATTATGAAGACTGCAAGAGCTGACAAGAGCGAGAATTATCGCACAATTAGCTTAACAACTCGCACATCTCAGATGCTGTCAAGAATAGTACGCAAAGGAATGGAAAGGAAAATTGGGGATCTCTTAGAGGACGATCAGCTTGGGTTCAGGAAAGGTAATGACACCAGAGAGGCAGTCCTCACGTTGCTGTTGATAATGGAAACAAGACTAGAGAAAATCAATACACGTTCATAGGATTTGTAGGCCTGCAAAAAGCTTTCGACAATATAAACTGGCGCAAGATGTTCGGAATTGTGAGAAAATAGGAGTGAGCTATAGGAAAAGATAGGTGATATAGAGTATGTACAAGAACCAAGGGGGAAGAATGGGACTGGAAGTCCAAGAGCGAAGTTCTCAGATTAAAAAGGGTTTAAGACAAGGACGTAATCTTTCGCCTCTACTATTTAGTCTGAACATCGAAGAAGCAGTGAAGGAAATAAATGAAATTTTCAAGAGTGGGATTAAGATTTAAGGTGTCAGGATGTGAATAAGATTTGCTGATGATATTGCTGTCCTGAGCGAAAGTGGAGAAGAATTACATGATCTGTTGAATGGAATGAACAGCCTAATGAGTAGAGAATATGTATTTAGAGTAAATCGAAGAAACACGAAAATAATGACAAGTAGCAGATATGAAAACAGTGAGAAACTGAACATCAGAATTGAGGATCATGAAGTAGGCGAGTAGGCGAAGTTACGGAATTCTGCCATCTAGGCAAAAAAAAAAAAAAAAAAAAAATCCGTGATGGACTGAGCAAGGAGAGTAAAAAGCAGACTGGAAATGGCGAAAAGGGCATTCTGGCCAAGTGAAGTCTACTAGTATCAAAGATAGGCCTTAATTTGAGGAAGAACTTTCAGAGAATGTACGTTTGGAGCACAACGTTCTATGGTAGTGAAACATGGACTGTGAGAAACCCGAAACACAAAAGAACCGAAGCATTTGAGATGTGGTGCTACAGAAGAATATTGAAAGTGTGGTGGATAGGTAAGGTAAAGAATGAGGTGAGGTGGTTCTCCGTAGACTCAACGAAAGAAGTAATATTAGGAAAACACCGACAAGAAGAACGGACAGGATGGTAGGATATCTATTAAGACGTCAGCGAATAACTTTCGTATTCTAGAGGGAGATGTAAATGGTAAAAACTGTAGAGAAAGACATCCAACAAATAGTTGAGGAAAAAGGTTGCAATTGCTGCGCTGAGATGAAATGGTTGGTACAGCAGAGAAACACGTGACGGGCCGCGTCCAACCAGTCTGATGACACAAAAAACATTGCATGTCCGTCTGCGTACTCTCAGAAAGTCTGACGAGTATCTATTGGAGAAACGCTTTGGTGGCCGAAACCGGTCGCGATTAAAAAAATGAAGCGAACAGTGTAGTCGGTGCTGCAATTTCGAGTCCCGTGAACGAAGTGTTAATTCATCATCGTCCACATCACTAGGAAAAATTTAGCCATGATAGAATGATGTGGAATAAAAAACAGGATACGTATAAGCCTGAATCAAAAAAGACTGACAAACTGAAATCTTAAATGACTGCCTTTCAAGAATTCACATTTAATTTCAAAAATGAATTCTGCTGTGTCAAACTAATAGCTAAGAGAGCGACATTTCCGTGCATTTTCGATATACCGGCTGGTTATAATGAAACTTTCCCTATCTAGCACGTCATGACACGGAAACTAATTATCATACGAGTACCAAACATGGTAGCATTAGTGTCCAGAGTACGGGGTGCATGATTCCCAGGCCTCACAGCGCCACCGTCCAGTTCCAACAATGGCTACCAGGTGTCGTAATCAGTCATGGTGATTCATAGTCTCACACTGCTGACCAGTCGCAGTACACTCGTTGGCGCGTCAACATGAGCTTGGACAAAAGGAGCAGGGCAGTATTGGTGAATCTCTATTATCAAAACAACAGTAACGCTGCAGCTGCACTTCGAGAATATCGCCAGCGGAAAGGATTACCGAAGGGTCCTCTTTCTCCACCTGCTGTGCGGACCATGAAGATCGAATCAACCGGAGAACTGGGCGTCGCTCCGGGAAGTGGCCGACGACCGGTTGCACCAAAGGTGGTTGATTAAATCGCTTTCGCTATGGAAGACAACGCTGCGCGCAGTTTCCGATCGTCTGGCAGTGCGCGTGCTGTGTCACGACATTTGAACATCCCGTGGACCACGTACGGAAAGTGCTTCGAACCATTCTCAGATGGTATCCATACAAGATCCATATCGTACAGCTGCTTGCACTGCAGGACGCATAAAAATGTGTTTATTTCGCTCTCCACTTTCACGCAGGGATTGGAGTTGACGAGGTCTGGCCCTTGTAGTGTAACGACGTAAGTTTCTTATAAATGATTTTCGTTTGACATATGACCATGTGTAGACTTCGTCACCTACGTCAGTTACAACCCACTTCAAAATTATTTATATTCTTTTTAAATTGTCTCAGAATGGTTCTTGAACGAAACTATAAAACATCATTTGAGTCGTATGCACAGAATTACGTCACTCGGGCCAATTGGTTTGCGTAAACTTTTTCAATTTAGATTTCGTTTGTTTCTCCTCAGAAATTATATTGACACACGTTATCTTGATTTAATCGATATTAGAATCACACATTATATAAACTTTTGAGATTCAAAGTTGCGATGAACGCTGTCAAAATTCAATAATCTTGTCAAATATATTATTAATCCATTCACATAATTCTTCATAAATAAATCCTCAGAACACGTATTTCAACTTTAGTAGCATCCACTAGTTTATTATCTTCCTACATACAGACGTGAACCTGAGCCTTAACGAGACAAAACTAACATTTTCAATAAGATTAAACTTCCTATGATATCATTGTTGTACAGAACATTACAAATTTTCATTTATTTTATTTTTTAGAAGCACGACGCAACAACTCGGTTCCAAGATCTTCTGTTGCCCGCGACGTATAGTGGCCAGCAATTTTCTCTCTGGTCCCGGCAGCGAAGATGCTGTCTCCGTTCGTTGCGCCGCTCTCTCCGAACATGAAACATAAAAAAATACAAAACTTTAGACAATTCACAACCATTACAAAAATATTACAAAAATACATAAACAAAACTAAATTAAACTTATATTCACCTGCAAACTGGGCTGACACTGGTGGATGGGTGACGCTTCAATTTCGCGTCCCACTACACCCTGGACCATTCTATGGACAGACGCAGCTCATTTTTATCTGACAGGTGAGGTGAACACACGAAATTGCCCAGTATGGGGATCATTCACCTCCAGTCAAATGGTTCAAATGGCTCTGAGCACTATGGGACTTAACTTCTAAGGTCATCAGCCCCCTATAACTTAGAACTACTTAAACCTAACTAACCTAAAGACATCACACACACCCATGCCCGAGGCAGGATTCGAACCTGCGACCGCAGCTGTCGCGCGGTTCCAGACTGAAGCGCCTAGAACCGCTCGGCCACTCTGGCCGGCACCTCCAGTCACTGTGCATGAAATTCCTCTGTATGGTGTGCCTTCAGGGCTATGTTCATCATTGGCCCATTCCTTTTTTGAACACGTTAACGCTCAAGGACCACACACGTGCAGAGTGACTGGCCAGCGTTACTGCGACATGCTTCGTCAGCATGTCATACGCGCCCTACAGGAGAGAGACGCATTGAACTCAAAAGTTTTCATGCAAACGGGGCCCCACCACACATCGCTCGCTGAAGTACATTTGCTTCTCTTAAACACATTTGGAAACGATCGAATTATCAGCTGATCGTTTCCAGTTGCTTGGCCCGCACGGTCACCTGATCTCAGTCCCTGTGCTCTCTGGTTGTGGGGCTGCCAGAAGGATAGAGTTTACCAGGTGAGCTTTCACACATGTGCTGATTTGAAGCGCAGGGTGTCAAGAGAGGTAGCTAGCATACCAACGTAAATACTTATTTCCGCTCTGCAGAATGCAGTCCTGCGCTTTCAGATTCTTCTGGACACTGATGGGCGCAATACTGAGCCCGTTTTGTAGCAGTAATGTTATCGCTATGTAATGGTATGATGTACCGTAGTAGCACATTAAAAGTGTTTCAGTCGAATTGATTCTGAATTATTTCCCTTCCCCATGTTCTTGACATAAATTCTACCAAGATTGGTCCTCGTACAATAATTAGTTTCCGTGCTATCACGTCTTAATTACGGAAAGTTTAGTTATAACCACCCGGTATTATCATTGTATTTAGTAATCGTTCGTTCTTTATATCAACAATTTACGATAAACTAATTTTGTAATGCATTACTTACACGATAAAGCAGCCCCACGTTGTTTATACGACGGTAACTCATAGCAGTACGTTAGAGGACTACCGAACCACGCGATGTACAAGGAGTGGCATCTTGAATGATTTTGTTTAAGCTTTCCTTTGTGCCCACAGTACTTCCATTCTCTAAGAATGAACTCTTGTGCGCCCGCCAGACCAGGTCGTCTTGGGTTCTTCTGCCTGCCCAACTGCCCAGTCGAGAATTTTCAGCCTAAATTTTTTTCTGTGCAGTATATTAAGTTGTGTTGTTTTTGCTTCCTGCGGCCCTTTTTGAACTGCGCTGCTCCGTTCGATTATTTCAATTTTAGCTTTACTGCGAGTTTCGTAGCACTCCACAACCTGCATAGTTAATCTGGTTGGTCTGTTCTTTTATTATTATATTATTTATTATTATTATACCCATATAATTTTACATTGCATGTTTTCATATTAGGTTAAATGTTGGTATACTTTCCAATTTTTTAAATATATTATTTTAGTCTGTATGTTCCTTCTTCACTTTAATCTGGGCGTAGAATATTCCTGACTTCTTTTTCGTCTTTAAAATGAGAGTTTCAGTGTCTTAGACATTCTAGGTTTTTTAATGCTGTACATGGCTGGAAGAGCAATCATAGGATGAAATCTTCTTGTATAAATAGTAAACAGCCGATCAGTTGCAAAATGGAGGGTTTATTAAAATCCATTTACCATTGTTTTAACTTTCAGAAAAAAATCTTCTTCAGAAGGAAATATTGCTAACACTATAATCTGATGCCTTCATTGTAGTATCTCCGTTTGGTATATTTTAAGATACATTTTTTCTTACAGATATCTTTTGTAAGCCAGAAATCTGTTTCCATTATGTGACAACGAATTTCGTAATTAACATTTTGCATGCCAGTTTCCTGAATGATTTCGCCTAAGTATTTGAATTGATAAACACTCTCGATTTTTCATTAATCGGCTTTAAGAACTCTGGGTGTTAGGTGGTTGTTAGACATGTAATTTTTTTTAATGATATGTGGATACCTACACTTTCAGCTTTACAAAATTTTGTTATGAACTGTAACTTCTTTGAAAAATTATTAGAATTAAATTTAATAATTACTGCGTGGGATGAAAATGGTCTGAGTTTACTGCTATGCGTATTTACACTAATGAAATGGGCTCAAAATGGTTCAAATGGTTCTGAGCACTATGAGGCTAAACATCTAAGGTCATCAGTCCCCTAGAACTTAGAACTACTTAAACCTAACTAACCTAAGGACATCACACACATCCATGCCTGAGACAGGATTCGAACTTGCGACCGCAGCAGGCGCGCGGTTCCGGACTGAAGCTGCCCGCGCCCGCAACGCAGGTGGATCTCCACTAGAACTGCCTCTCTTGTTGGCAGAAAGACCAGCGCTGAATCTCATTATTTCGAGTAGGGCCTTCCGTTGGAGAATAGGCAGGTCGCGGAACGTGGGCTACGACCTGGTCTGCAGCTATTGAACGCTGGGCTAGCACCTGTAGCAGCGTATTTCGTTCTTCTTTGTGTGAGGAATGTCAAAAAAATGGCTCAAATGGCTCTGAGCACTATGGGACTTAACATCTATGGTCATCAGTCCCCTAGAACTTAGAACTACTTAAACCTAACTAACCTAAGGACACACACAACACCCAGCCATCACGATGAGGTATGTCTCCCGGACGTTTGACCGTATCTTTTTCTTTTACACTCTATTTATAGGCTAGAATTTCTTAACAATGAATTTCTTTCATTTCCGCCAATGATCATAAAACGTTTGGTTGTTTGACTGCCGGTTTGGTCAGCAATGAACATCTTCAGATCTGTTTTATAAGGTGTTCTAAGCCATAGTCGCATCGTCACAAAGTATTAAAAAAATCAGCATAGCATCGTTTCACATATATAAGGTATGATGTAAACTAGGCACAGCAAAGTCTTATATTAAACATTGAGAGGGGCGAAGATTACAATAAACTTTCTGGTTTACTTAGCTTTTCGTGTAGAGTTAGCTCCAGTTCTTCGTGTCTAGGGGTCTGATTCTTGAAGCTGAAATTCTCACATTTTAGGCCCTAATGATCGAATTGATCTAACTAAATTTTAAGATTTTTGCTACAGAATTTTTGTTGTTACGTTACTATATTTTGTCGCATTTTAGTATATCATACTGTATTTTGACTTTTAACGTTAACAAAGCCGAAATTACATTGTTGGCCCAAAATACAAAAATACGTCCGATCACATCAGAGGCATGCTTACTACTACTTTACTCTTTTCCGAAGTGCCATGTTGGTCGCTATACCACTCGCGAAACATTATCTATATTATTAAATGGCTAAGCTGGGGCACAGGAGCAGATTCGTGCTGCTTGATGATTGCTTCTTGACAAATGAATTTCTATTAAGTTCGAATATTATATCATAAATGAATCCAGAATTAAACATAATAAACAATATGGTATGTTACTGGGGACTTAGAAACGAAGGAGTGTCTCCGTCCGCGCCGTAGCCCTCTGTGTTTCACGACTGCACAACAGGCTACAGCAGTCCACTCACCCCACCGCCGCCCCACACCGAACCCAGGGTTATTGTGCGGTTAGGCCTCTAGTGGACCCTTCCAGGAACGTCTCGCACCAGACGACTGTAACCCCAATGTTTGCGTGGTAGAGTAATTATGGAGTACGCGTACGTGGAGACAGTGTTTGCGTAGCAGTTGCCGACATAGTGTAACTGAGGCCAAATAAGGGGAGCCAGCCAGCATTCTCCGAGGCAGATCGAAAACTGCCCTAAAAACCACCGACAAACTGTTCGACACCCTGGACCTCGACACTAATCCGCCGGGCAGATTCGTGCCGGGGACCGGCACGCCTTCCCGCCTGGAAAGCGGTACGTTAGACTGCATGGCTAACAGGGCGGGCTAATAAAGAGTACTACATTGCGTAAATAGTAATAGAAATTTCAAGTGTGCCAAATAATTCGTAGTTTCAAATGTTTCTAAAAAATAATTTTGAATGTACATTCAGAACTAGTATTTATCGATTATAATATCCAAAATAAAGTAATTTCTTTTCATAAATTTTAGCTTAAAACATAACATATTGTGCACAAAATTATATGAAAGTTTTCAGAAAAGCAGCTGAGATAAGTTTGACCCGTCCAAAATTGGAAAAATAATACTGGTATCGGCAACTGCCTTTGAGGAAATGCCGGCCGCTGTAGCCGAGCGGTTCTAGGCGCTTCAGTCCGGAACCGCGCTGCTGCTACTTTCGCAAGTTCAAATCCTGCCTCGAGCGTGGATGTGTATGATGTCGTTAGGTTCGTTAGGTTTAAGTAGTTCTAAGTCTACGGGACTGATGACCTCTGATGTTAAGTCCCATAATGCATAGAGGCATTTTGAACCATTTTTTTTTGTTGAGGAAAAGTAATGCTAGTGGAGAATGTCCTGTTACAACCTCCTGGATCACTGTTTGAATCTGCGACCGTATCTCAACTTGTGAATTTCATAAGAGCTTCATTATCATTCCATAAGTAGGGTTTCCCGAAGGGAAGACAGGTGTTTTGACTTGCCTTTTCCGAAGTGCCATGTTGGTTGCTATACCACTCTCGAAACATCATCTATATTAGTAAACGGCTAAGCCGGGGCACAGTAGCAGATTAGGGCTGCTTATCTAACGACTCCTAGAGGCAGCAAAATTTTGATTTCTAATATTTCATATAATTATGACCCAATTTAACAAATTAAAATGCTATTATAATGTACGCATTAGGAAATATAACATTATGTTAAAGGCTTAACATAGTAACACAAGTATCACAATTAGAAACTGTGTGTGTATGACTTTAGGCAGCACAACTCACTGTGCGCAAGGTTTCGATGTTAATGTTCACCCAGTCTTTGAGAGAACTCAGTGACTCCCAACAAACGTTAAATACAATGTCAAACACTTATGAAATTTTTTTCTGGCTAACACCTTCCACAAAGATGAAAGGAAAAAAATTCATCTCCTGTTACATTTTCCATGTTCATGCAGTAAAAAGTCATAAACAGAAATGGCGTTTTTTAATTTATTAGAAACTACATTCGCAACTCATTTTGGAGACAGTGTGCACGTGTACCACTGAATGTACCTGCATATTTATATAATCGTAGAATTCTAAGTTAAGGAGATTTCATAATTTCATAAACACTTACGTAGGTGGGAAGCTATGAAAAAGTTTTCAAATACCCCTACCAGAGGGAAAGGGGGGGGAGGGAGGGGGGTAACCTAGTAAGATGCGATTTCACTTTGTGTGTTGGTCTTCTGTTCATTCGATAATTTTATAAAAGAATCACTCACTTTGTTCTTGTGGTGTGGCAGTTTGGTTGTGATGTGTTGAGGCATCGCTATTTCCATGACTCTTTTGGGCTTCAGTACAGTTGTTCATATACTTCACAACGATGTGTTTAGAGCACGACATACCAAACAAATCAGCAGTGCAGAAGACAAGATGGAGGTCAAAACAAGGGTGGCTTAGATTTGAGTATCAATAATTGGGTCCTGGTGTTGTCAGTGGCAATGGCTGCATTTAATGCCAGTATAGCCTGATGGTGAGGTATCTCCTCGAAATATGTCGCTCATTAAATAATTTAGTTGTCAACAGATATTGTGACTGGTAGCTGTATTTAAAAACAATTTCATACTTTTGAAACAGTCACGGTTTATTAACAGTCAATATGGCTTCAAAATAGGTGAAAACTGGTTTTTGCATAAAACGGAGCGTAGATTTAAAAAATGGCTGTGAACACTATGGGACTTAACTGCTGAGGTCATCAGTCCCCTAGAACTTGGAACTACTTAAACCTAACTAACCTAAGGACATCACACACATCCATGCCCGAGGCAGGATTCGAACCTGCGACCGTAGCGGTGACACGGTTACAGACTGTGGCGCCTGGAACCGCTCGGCCACCTCGGCCGGCGAGCGCAGATTACCCAGAATATATTCATGCAGTGTTTTATGACACTTAGCGACTTACAACAAACCCTAAACATATTTTTAAATCTTTTGAAAACTTTTTCTCGTTTATGTGCTTAACATCAAATATTTAAATATATTAACGCTGTTGTAAAGCTATCAGACGTTTGAAGCTGTCTAGTACATGGAAGTTCCATACTTTAAAGAACCGGTGTTGTTCATATCGCTTACTGGTGTTGTGTGGCATGAAGTGAAGAGCCTATGTGGACAGACAGTGTCCAAACGTCGGGCGGCCACACTGTACACGGATGAAACGGACGCTGTTACCTAACTGACAAGGGATGGATGTGCTCTGTAGGGGACATATTTTAAGACGGTATTGATTTATAAAATGCGCCTTTGATTTAACCACGCCACTGCCTTAATTATAGATGAGGTTATTTGTGATTAGCATAAATAAAATGTCTCGTGATGAGAATCAACTTTCAAACGCATCTTCCCTTTTTATTGCGCAGTTATTGTGCCGTGCCAAACGACAGTGGACATCAGTCGAAAGCTGCTTTCACGAGGTACGAGAATAGCGGCAGGGCGCTGTGGACAGGATCCCCTCCCTCCCATTCTCCGTCCCTCCCTCCCTCCCTCCCGCCGTCTTATCTGCAGCTGCCCATCCCGAGCCACAACGATCGCAGCGGAACGGCGATCTGATAGCCGCCACACTCCCACCTGGCCCAGTGGGGCGCAGTCACAGGCGCAGGTGTGAATCCGTTCTCACAAAATGGAGTCTGATAGCCCTATAATGCAACCGGAGCGTGGTGCACTGGGTGAAAAAAACGAACAAAGACTACGACTTATTGTACAGTCGATAAGATCATTACTGACATCTACAGCTACATCAACGCATAGGCGCTTAAGTCCAGTATGCAGAGAATGGCTACTATTTCGTCGGCCTTAGTCCAAGGGTTACTGTTTTTCTCCGAACATTTCTTTCACCACTTCGTGTTTGCTATACCGACATGTTAAGATGCCATCAGCTCGTACCTCGTGTACCTCAGCCTGTTTCAAGTCTGTTGTCACGCCTTCTTCATTAAGACTCCAAACACTGGAACAATAGTCCAGAATCGGTCGCACTAGCGTCTAGTATGCTATTTCCTTTATCGATCCATTGCATTTTCCCAGAACCCTTTGAAAAAATCTGCCTTCCATTTACCTTCGTTGATGATAAGATAGAGTGATCGTCCCATTTCTTGTCTCGGCTGCTCTTTTTTTTTTTGTCACAGGCCTTATTTTACATTTATCTACACTCAGTGGGAGCACCCATTCATCAAACCGAGAGGAAATTTTCCAAAAGTCTTCCTCCACTTCCTTACGATCGTCCAAGAACGAAACTTCCCTGTATACTACAGCATCGGCAGCGAACAAGCTTACAATGCAACTGATCCTGATAAATGGTGAAACTGTATTAAGGACATTAGAGGCACATTCGATGTCACTCCCGTTTGTGTGAAACATTCGCCGACCAGTATGGCATACTGGCATCCACTAGCCAAATATTCCTCGATCCAGTCACATACCTGCGAATATACTCCGTACGTCTACACAGAGTACGCGAAAGAACTTGCGCCCCTTCTAACAGCCGTGTACCGCAAGTCTCTAGAGGAACGGAAGGTTCCAAATGATTGGAAAAGAGCACAGGTAGTCTCAGTCTTCAAGAAGGGTCGTCGAGCAGATGCGCAAAACTATAGGCCTATATCTCTGTCGTCGATCTGTTGTAGAATTTTAGAACATGTTTTTTGCTCCCGTATTATGTCGTTTCTGGAAACCCAGAATCTACTATGTAGGAATCAACATGGATTCCGGAAACAGCGATCATGTGAGACCCAACTGGCTTTATTTGTTCGTGAGACCCAGAAAATATTAGATATAGGCTCCCACGAAGATGCTATTTTCCTTGACCTCCGGAAGGCGTTCGATACAGTTCCGCACTGTCGCCTGATAAACAAAGTAAGAGCCTACGGAATATCAGACCAGCTGTGTGGCTGGATTGAAGAGTTTTTAGCAAACAGAACACAGCATGTTGTTCTCAATGGAGAGACGTCTACAGACGTTACAGTAACCTCTGGCGTGCCACAGGGGAGTGTTATGCGACCATTGCTTTTCACAATATGTATAAATGACCTAGTAGAAAGTGTTGGAAGTTCCATGCGGCTTTTCGCGGATGATGCTGTAGTATACAGAGAAGTTGCAGCATTAGCAAATTGTAGCGAAATGCAGGAAGATCTGCAGCGGATAGGCACTAGGTGCAGGGAGTGGCAACTGATCCTTAACATAGACAAACATAATGTATTGCGAATACATAGAAAGAAGGATCCTTTATTGTATGATTATATGATAGCGGAACAAACACTGGTAGCAGTTACTTCTGTAAAAGATTTGGGAGTATGCGTGCGGAACGATTCGAAGTGGAATGATCATATAAAATTAACTGTTGGTAAAGCGGGTACCAGGTTGAGATTCATTGAGAGAGTCCTTAGAAAATGTAGTCCATCAACAAAGGAGGTGGCTTCCAAAACACTCGTTCGACCATACTTGAGTATTGCTCATCAGTGTGGGATCCGTACCAGATCGGGTTGACGGAGGAGGTAGAGAAGATCCAAAGAAGAGCGGTGCGTTTCGTCACAGGGTTATTTGGTAAGCGTGATAGCGTTCCGGAGATGTTTAGCAAACTCAAGTGACAGACTCTGCAAGAGAGGTGCTCTGCATCGTGGTGTAGCTTGCTCGCCAGGTTTCGAGAGGGTGCGTTTCTGGATGAGATATCGAATATATTGCTTCCCCCTACTTATACCTCCCGAGGAGATCCCGAATGTAAAATTAGAGAGATTCGAGCGCGCACGGAGGCTTTCCGACAGTCGTTCTTCCCGCGAACCATACGCGACTGGAACAGAAAAGGGAGGTAACGACAGTGGCACGTAAAGTGCCCTCCGCCACACACAGTTGGGTGGCTTGCGGAGTATAAATGTAGATGTAGATGTAGATGTATGATGATACCTCGATTAGTAGCCAACGATGTGAGAATGTCGATCGCCTCTCAGAAATCTAGGAGCATCAATTAGGACTGAAAAAGGTTTATATCCCTACTACACCCAACACTCTCGATACTTCGTTTTTCATATTCTAGTCTTTGTCTGCCTCTACAATTGTAGCTTCTCCAAGCGCCAGGTTAATCATTCCTGGATGTCGTAGCAAATGACCCACTAACATGTGCCTTATTCTACGAAAGGTTTTTCGCAGCCTATACCTTCATTACTTCTATTTAGCCCCTCTTCATATTATATTTTATCTGGCTATTTAATTTTTAACGTTTTTCGTTAGCAGCATATTTCAATCGCTTCCAGTTCTTTTCGCAATTTCCGATGATTCTTGTTTCGCGATTACGCAATACGCAATGCAAGACGAGAAGTTACAAAAACTTCCTCCTCACTCCCATATCAGGGTGAAATACCAGCCGAGCTTTTCTTTTCTGTTGAAGAAACTTTTCTTCGTCAGTGCCAGTCTACTTGTAATGTACCAATGACACTCTACCCCCACATCTGATTCCTTAAAGAATCGAATCACTCTGTTTTACGAAAAGCTAGTTTTTCACGTATCTCAGTGTTTATGACGTCAAATCTGGATAATGTCTACAAATTGTTAGGAATCTTTAATAGTAAAGAAATAATAAAATAAAACGCCGTGCTGATACTGAAGTTTTACTGCAGTAACAACAAAAATACAGTGAGCAATAAACCTTTTTGCTTTGTTTTGTGGCGTGTGTCATCGAGAAGTAGATTTCAAAATCGTTGAAATTATGCGTAATGTTTGTTGGATGTCGCTCAGTACTGTGTCTCAAGAACTGGATAAATATACTCTGTGTAATTTGCATGCCTTGAGTTCTACAGCGTAAAGACATCTAAACATTTTCTAACTTTAATACTTGACTTATTGTGTTGAAGTCTGAAAAGGAACTAAAAAAATGTTGTAATTTAATCTCAAAGATACAAGAAGAAAATCTGTTCGACTGACATACCAGAGGAATACTCTAAAAAACTTTTTTATCATTGAGAGACAATGGACTAATTTCGAGATTCTTTTATTACTTCTAGTATTAACTACCTTTTTGTTCTGATGTGCTGGCGTAAAGACGTACTGTATAGTTTCATGTTATGTGTGTGTTGAATGAAGGTGTTAAGTGATGAAAAATGTGTTTTATAATTTCTGTCAAGATCAAGCCTTAACCCCATACCAATGGAGTACAAATTATTCTGTTAATTCGAGAAGGCGAGTTTTAGGTGGGGGCGACGGTCTTTACGGCGGAGCTGCTCAACAGTAGAGGTACGTGATTGTGCTCACTTCTTTCCTTTGGTGGCCGCTAAGATTAATTTCGATGTGTTTTTGCCGAGACATTCAGAACCTTCATTCTTCCTTTTCGTATAAAAATAGGAGTCCGATTGAAAAAGTAATATTCTTAAATTTTAATAATTGCAGTTCTTCTACCCAGGCCACGGGGAATGATAGAAAGTACGTGCCTCTACCCTGATTCTACGTTCGCAATCTCCGAGTGTGTTACGACGTAATTATTTTTCACAAAAAAATTAAGATAGATCTTTCTCATCAGATCGCAACCACTCGTACGCGAATGTACGTACCCTCTGAATGTGTCTACTCGGTCGTGCGCATTGTTCTAAAGCTTTTTTGTTAATATTCTGTGGATTGCATCTTCGCAATTAATTTTTGTTTATGCCGCAAATCGCACTTCACGCGAAGTATTTATTACGCAAGTTTCAGGCTCCATTTAATGTCAAAAAATTCCGAAGTACGGCTGACTAAGCAAACCGCTACAATAATTTCATATCTCTACAACTACAATAACAAAAACAATAAAAAACAATAACAGAGAGAGGGTACGTTAGAAGTCTTAATGTAACATAATACCACGAAATGAGTAAATTACGACAGCATTTTAAATTCGGTCAATAATTACATCAAATACTGAAAATCATATGCTATTCCCCCTGAAACCCGTTAGATAGGATGCCTACAACAGGAACTTTGTGATGGTTTTAGCGGTTCAATAATACAGATTAATATTAATGTAGGTTGATTCTTACAAAGAATAATGCAATTTATTTAAGGAAATAGCGCCGTAACCGGTTTAGAACTGACAAGTTCATCAGCAGACTGCTGTTCACAAGATGCACTTGTGAATCTTTTGAACTGCAATCTGATGGCTGGTTGCTGTCTTCTTCTTTGTAAGAATAAACCTACATTAATTGTACACAGTCATGGTCTCATCATGCCAGTTTTAGACAGAATTGCCATGAACTCTATCAGCAGTTTCGTAGACCTCTGCAATCCACAAATAACACAATTCTCACAATCGCGCATGGTAGCCGCGCGGTCAAACGGGGCGTTGCCACGGTTCGCGCGGCTGCACTGATGGCCAGTTTCGACTGTGAAGTCATTGTAAGCTCATACATACACTGAGCCGGCCGGTGTGGCCGTGCGGTTCTAGGCGCTTCAGTCTGGAACCGCGTGACCGCTACGGTCGCAGGTTCGAATCCTGATTCGCGGCATGGATGTGTGTGATGTCCTTAGGTTAGTTACGTTTAAGTAGTTCTAGGTCACTGATGACCTCAGAAGTTAAGTCCCATAGTGCTCAGAGCCATTTGAACTGAGGTGTTGACATAAGTGCCAACACCGTGTTTCTTGAGGAGGCCGAAATGCACGCTGTGAAAGCTCACGCAAATTGTCGTGAGGTCTGGAACAGGTCAGAGAAATAAGACTAGCAAACAGGAGGTAACTGGTAGAATACTTAACTTTATTCCATAATTGGAGAACATCGGTCTGGCGGTACAGGCTGTATAAGATAACCAGCAAAAGATAAATGGCGCCTTGCTAGGTCGTAGCAATTGACGTAGCTGAAGGCTATGCTAACTATCGTCTCGGCAAATGAGAGCGTAATTCTCAGTGAACCATGGCTATCAACGTCGGCTGTACAACTGGGGCGAGTGCTAGTACGTCTCACTAGACCTGCCGTGTGGCGGCGCTCGGTCTGCAATCACTGACAGTGGCGACACGCGGGTCCGTCGTATACTAGCGGACCGCGGCCGATTTAAAAGCTACCACCTAGCAAGTGTGGTGTCTGGCGGTGACACCACATGAACCATTTGAACATACACTGAGAAGACAACTGTCATTGTATAGCGATGTGCACATATCCAGATGGCGGTAGTATTGCGTCCTTTTATGGACAGTGTATTTGCAGGTTGTTATTTATACGCAGGTGATTCATGCGAAAAGGTTTTCGACGTCATTATGGCCACCCAACGGGAATTAACAGGATTTGAACGTGGAATGGTAATTGGAACTAGACGCATGGAAATTCCATTTAGAAAATCGGTAGAGAATAGAATATTCTGATATCCACAGTATCAAGAGTGTGCCGAGAATACCAGACTTCAGGCAAAGCGGTGGCCGATGGGCTTCACTTAATGACAGAGTGCAGCAGCGTTAGGGTAGAGCTGTCTATGCTAACAGAAAAGCAACGCAGTGTGCAATTGCCGCAGAAGTTAATGTGATGGAATTTTCGTGGATGACAACTCACCTTGTCACTGAACTACAACAGTTAAAGATCGGTCTGAAGAACACTCTGCACAATTCAAGCGAATGATTTCGCCACCCAGATGGCCCGATATGAATGCCATCGAACCTTTATGGGACATAATGGAGAGGCCAGGTGGTGCACAAAATCCTGCACCTGCAACGCTCTCCCAATTATGGACAGTTATAAAGACAGCGAGGATCAGTATTTCTGCAGGGGTCTTCCAACGATTTGTTCAGTCCATGCCACATTGAGCTGCTGCACTAAGCCGGGCAAAAGCACGTCCGACACGATATTAGGAGGTATCCCATAATTTCTTCCACTTAAGTATTGTGTCACTATCAGAGATCACATGCTAATCAGTTTCAGTCCAAACGACGTACCACAAGTCAGTACTGGCAGTGTTACGAGCAGGCCCATAGGATTAAAGGATGGAGTCGACTGAGTTCGTATTGAAGGTACAACATTTATTCATTTATTGACCACTTGTACAGAATATTCAGATTTATTAGAACAAACTACCTGACAAAATAAACTGACGTAAAAAAATCCCAAGGCCAAATAGAAGTTGTGCGACATAAACGAAAATTGGCAGAACTCTTTCTACATTTGAAATATGACATCTACACTAGTGGCCATTAAAATTGCTACACCAAAAAGAAATGAAGATGATAAACGGGTATTCGTTGGACAAATATATTATCCTAGAACTGACATGTGATTACATTTTCACGCAATTTAGGTGCATAGATCCTGAGAAATCAGTACCCAGAACAACCACCTCCGGCCGTAATAACGGCCTTGTTACGCCTGGCCATTGAGTCAAACAAAGCTTGGATGAAGTGTACAGGTACAGCTGCCCATGCAGCTTCAACACGATACCACATTCAACACGATACCACAAGAATACTGACTGGCGTATTGTGAGGAGCCAGTTGTTCGGCCACCATTGACCAGACGTTTCAATTGGTGAGAGATCTGGAGAATGTGCTGTCCAGGGCAGTAATCGAACATTTTCTGTATCCAGAAAGGCCCGTACAGGACCTGCAACATGCGGTCGTGCATTACCCTGCTGAAATGTAGGGTTTCGCAGAGATCGAATGAAGGGTAGAGCCACGACTCGTAACACATCCGAAATGTAACGTCCACTGTTCAATGTGCCGTCAATGCGAACAAGAGGTGACCGAGACGTGTAACCAATGGCACCCCATACCATCACGCCGGGTGATACGCCAGTATGGCGATGACAAATACACGCTTCCAATGTGCGTTCACCGCGATGTCACGAAACACGGATGCCGCCGTCGTGATGCTGTAAACAGAACCTGGATTCATCCGAAAAAGAATGACGTTTGACATTCGTGCACCCGGGTTCGTCGTTGAGTAAACCATCGCAGGCGCTCCTGTCTGTGATGCAGCGTCAAGAGTAACCGCAGCCATCATCTCCGAACTGATAGTCCATGCTGCTGCAAACGTCCCCATCTGTTGACTCAGGGATCGAGACGTGGCTGCACAATCCGTTCCAGCCATGCGGATAAGGTGCCTGTCATCTCGACTGCTAGTGATACCGGGCCGTTGGGATCCAGCACGGCGTTCCGTATTACCCTACTGAACCCACCGATTCCATATGCTGCTAACAGTTATTGGATCTCGAGCAACGCGACTAGCAATGTCGCGATAGGATAATCCGCAATCACGATAGGCTACAATCCGACCTTTATCAAAGTCGGAAACGTGATGGTACGCATTTTTCTTCCTTTCACGAGGCATCAGAACAACGTTTCACCAGGCAACGCCAGTCAACTGGTGTTTGTGTACGAGAAATCGGTTGGAAACTTTCCTCATATCAGCACGTTGTAGGTGTCGCCACCGGTGCCAACCTTGTGTGAATGGTCTGAAAAGCTAATCATTTGCATATCACAGCATCTCCTTCCTGTCGGTTAAATTTCGCGTCTGTAGCACGTAATCTTTGTGGTGTAGCAATTTTCGTGGCCAGTAGTGTATTCGTATTTCGCTGCGGTCGTAAAAGACGAAGAAGAGGATGAAAATGAGGTTTGTTTTAACACGTTCGCTGCGGTCACCGGTGCGGACCGCTTACGCTCTAGGCGGACGCTTGTAAGCGCACGTGAGCTGAGAGCTGATATCTTACCCCTGCGAAACCTGTAAGTTCATGTTGTGCACGTACGTGATATTGACAGCGAATATAACGTCTGCGCAAATGGCTCTGAGCACTATGGGACTTAACATCTGAGGTCATCAGTCCCCTAGAACTTAGAACTACTTAAACCTAACTAACCTAAGGACATCACACACATCCATGCCCGAGGCAGGATTCGAACCTGCGACCGTAGCAGTCGCGCGGTTCCGGACTGCGCGCCTAGAACCGCTAGACCACCGCGGCCGGCAACGTCTGCGCAAGAGGTGCTGTTAGATACAGAAATACAAATACGTTTTAGCTGCGTGCCGATCATGTGATAAATGCTGCATTCTGTCTGGCGCTTACAAGCGTTATATGCATTTATTGCAGACAGTTCTTACAACGCCTCTGATGTATTGTTTTTATTGCAAACTGGAAAGAAAATGCAATTCAAACAAGCGATAAATCCGCTCCATTGAGAAATAATTGGAGTCTGAAAACGCCAAACGTTTATCAAATGGCTAAAAAGAAACATGACTCATCTGCAATGTGGTGCTACGGACACCCAACCCCATATAACAAATAAGTTTTCGAGGTCTAGAGGTGATGTTTTTATAGCAAACCACAAATAAGTCCACATACTGTACAGGAACCTCATGTTCTGAGCAACCAATGTAACATTTTACTTGGCTATTAAATGAAACAAATACAAAAACTTTACAAATCAAACACGAACAGATCTTCCTCTGAAGATACGACATCCCATTACATTACGGATGTGTAATTGTGCAGCAGTTCAAACAGAATCTAGGTTTGTTCGGACCCGTTATGCACACGTACGGTGTACCCGTACGCTTGCCCCGTTCCGCACACGTTGTACATCGCTTCCTCATAACTTGCTTCTTCCCTTGTGCTGGGTCCCGCTTTCTCACAACTTGTGTGTCTTTACGATGTTTGTTACGCACAACTTTTGTAACGTCCATTGGTGGAAGTACTCCCTTTATTATTTGTATTCTACAATCATACTACGTCATTTTATGCCCTGAGTACTTATTATATAGGTAATGTGAATTGAACATTAGCATGTCAACTACATGGCAGAGTGGTTTCTTTGGCCAGCGGATAGTCTTTCGTTCTCATAAATAATACAACAACATCTGGTCCTGCCTATCGGTCCCAGTCATACAACTAATTATATTTGATAATTGGCAGTGGTTTCGAGACTATTTGCTGGCGTACATTCGGCACACATCCCATTGTATTAGGACATTCTGTGGATGTATAGGAGATCTCTCGTCTATCCTTCAATTTGCCGATCATTACGCCGTCCGAATATAGTGCAATAGTGTCCCGTTTCCCCAGTTTTGCGCGTACAACGTCTTTAGGGCTATTTCACCTAGTTACGCTTAGTGTCCAGTGCACTGTGTTTTTGCATCCAACAGGGTTTTAGCTAAATCAAAGATGTTGTAAAAATTGTGCATGTAAACGTGATGGCCAACATGTAGCTTTCTTCCAACAAATGTAAAACTATCTTTTGAGCATGCGCTTTCCCCCCTCCCCCCCTCCTCCCCCATATCACCGCACTTCCACGCGTACATAGCGCATTTATTTACGAAACCCTCTGGATTATTTAGCATGCACAATATGAAGCCGTATTTATTCCTTTTGTTCTTTATATATTGCATAAATCGCAATCGTCCCCATGTACAATATGAAGCTGTATTTATTCCTTTTGTTCTTTATATATTGTCTAAATGACAATCGTCCCCTCCAAAGTACCATTCATTCATATAAAGATAGATCCCTACCTGGATAATACACCTGACACATTCTGTTGTTAAAATAATTCAATAAAGGGCGTACCTTGTATAGTCGATCATCTGGTTTCGGGTCTCCTGACTCTGAATTTTTCGCAAAATGCAGTGAGCGTAAGACGAGCAAATATCTGTCTCTGCCCATTCTCATCGCTATTCCTCTGTTTTCCAACAGCGGGTCTTTCTTCCAGTAGTCCTGTAATTGTGCTTATTTGACATTACCCATATGTAATGAAATACCCAGGAACACTAGCATTTCTCCCATGCTTACAGGTTTCTAATTACTGATCCTAGAGCCCTCTTTCGTATTTTCGCTCGCAAATATATTGCACGAATTACCGTTCGTTTGATCAACTACGAGCTGCAGTATGTCATCTATAACCAGTAGCCTAAAGGAACCCAATGGCTTTTTGCCAGCAGGATTTATCTGCAAACATTCTGCTTTTGTAAACGGATGATACTGCATCCCATGTGGTTCGTCATTCCAAGTCGGACCTGGTTTGCTTACTTCTGCGACCACGGTTTCTTTATCGTCGGCGATTTCCTCATCATCGTCGTCCGTATCGTCCGATTCCGAACTGCCGCGAAACATATGCGACAGTTCTGCTTCCACACTGTCATCACTACGGTATGTTTCTGCAGCCTCCTGATTCCAGACACCCTCCTCTGGTTCGTCCCCTCTGAACTCAACATCATTATGTTCTAATACACTCGGTTTCTCATGGTCAGTATATTGTTCACTCTTCCTACTTTTTTTCGGGTTAGAAGGACCCGGTGTCGGTTGATTCGCCGCGACTGCGAACAATGCTCAACAGAGACGACTAAAGACGAAAACACACAACTGCAGACAGGAAAACGTTACGTAATATTTCATTGGTTGCTTGTACTATCACGAGTGCACAGCCGAACAAACTGAACTGAGTAGCCGGCCTTGGTGGCCGAGCGGTTCTAGGCGCTTCAGCCTGGAACCGCGCGACTGCTACAGTCGCAGGTTCGACTCCTGCCTCGGGCATGGATGTGTGTGATATCCTTAGGTTAGTTAGGTTTAAGTAGTTCTAGGGGACTGATGACCTCAGATGTTAAGTCCCATAGTGCTCAGAGCCATTTGAACCATTTTTGAACTGAGCACTCAGCTAGCGAACGCGCCGCTTATAAGCGTTACCCGTACTGGCTTGTTGATCGCGGAAACCCTTATAAGCGTCAACCGCAGCGAACGTGTTAATTAGGCGCTGTAACGGTCGTGACCGTTAGTTACGTTTGAGACTGGACGTAGTTAGTTGATGTTTCTCAAGATTGCTTTAAAGAGGACGATGATCCCATTATCAACAGCTAACTGAGTTCGAACGAGGTCGTGCAATAGGGCTATGAGAAGTTGGATGTTTCTCCTACGATATTGCAGAAAGATTTGGCAGGAATGTAACCATTGTACATGATTGCTGGGAGCGGTAGACGCAGGAAGGTACGGTCTCAAGAAGACCGTGCTCCGGATGGACACGTGGCACTACCGAGAGGGAAGACCGCTGTGTTCGGCATATGGACGTGGCGCATTGTAAAGCGTCTGCAGCGGGACTTCAAACGACAGTTGGCGCCACTGTCACACAACAAACTGTTACAAACGGTTACTTCAAGGACAGCTCCGAGGCAGACGTCCTGTAGCATGCATTCCACCCACCCGAACCACCGCCATTTGCGACTTCGGTGGCGTCAAGCGGGATCTCATTAGAGGGCATTATGGAGGTCCATTTTTTTTCCTGGTGCAAGCAAGCTTTGCCTCGGTAACAGTGATGGCCGTATGGTGGTTCGAAGGAGGATACGTGAGCGCCTCGAACGAAACTGTCTGTACTAGACACACTTGTCCTGCACCTGGAATTACGGTCTGGAATTCCAGACCGTATGACAGCAGGAGCTCTCTCGTGGATATCCCACGCATGCTGATCGAGCGAGGTGGCGCGGTGTTTAGCACACTGGACTCGCACTCGGGAGGACGACAGTCCAAACCCGTATCCAGCCATCTTGATTTTGGTTTTCCGTGATTTCCCTAAATCGTTTCAGACAAATGCCGTGATGGTTCCTTTCAAAGGGCACTGCCGAATTCCATCCCCATCCTTCCCTAATCCGAGCTTGTGCTCCATCTCTAATGACCTCGTTGTCGACGGGTGTCGTTAGACACTAATCTCCTCCTCCTCCTCCCACGCACGCTGACTGCAAAATTGTACATCAGTCTGGTGACTCGACCTGTTGTGCTGCTATTCATGAACAGCATTCCACGAGGTGTTGTTCTACAGGATAACGCTGGCCCGCATACTTCTGTCGTAACCCAACATCTTCTACAGGGTGTTGGCATATTGCCAAATCTGTCTCCAACCGAGTACGCATGGGACATCATCGGACGATAACTTCCGAGTCATCCACAAAGATCATCAACCGTCCCTGTACTGATCGAACAAGTGCAATAGGGATGGAACTCCAAGCCACGCACTGAAATCGGGCATTTGCACGACACAATATATGCACGTTTGAATGCTTGCATTCAGCATTCTGGCTGTGACATCGGTTATTGATGTACGAGGATTTCACATTTACGATGGCTTATTTCTCACTTACATTAACCTGTGATATTGCAAAGTCAGTCATTTAAATATATTATCTAGACAAATGTATTCCCGAAATTCGATTGCTCTGCATTATTTCTTGGTGTTGGGATGTTCTTTTCTTCAGTGTAACTGAATTCGCGCTTTAGCAGCACATCCGCTGAAAAGACAATAAATTACTAATCCATGGCTGTAATTAGTTAAATTTTAAATAATTTTAAATAACGTGGTTAAGATAAAACACACAACAAAAGCCAGTAGGTGAAAGCAAATTCAGAAAAATATGTGTTTATATAGACACGGATGATCAATCAAATTGTAACTTCCATTGTGTAGTCGATGGTCCTCAACTGTTGCATTCTCCCATAATATTTACTAGGCATTTGAATATCATTCTACCTCAGCATATACAGATATAAGAAAATACCCGAGAATATACTGAAAAAGTTTAGCAATAAAAACAAGCAACAATCTTTTCTTACTCTCTTAACGAACATGTGTTACTTCTGCTGCCCATTTACAATGATACAGCACCATTAATAACACAGTAACAAAACATGGAGGCAACCGACTGCCTGTGACTGTGTCGTATACAGCAAGATAACGCAAAGTCAACTTAATGTGCTCAGTTCAAGCAGTCCAGCGCACCATCCATGGATGGCAGTTTAGCTAGAAGCAGACTGCCGTACCTTCGAGGGGAGAATACCCCCTAGCACAGAGGTTTTTATATATCCAATACCCTTGAAACGGCCGCTTCGAAAATTTTATGAATTACTGTGATGGTAAACTTCTACGTTATTTGATTTTCAAACAGCTGAGCAAAACTGAACGTACTCAGACATTTCTCTCTTTACTTATTCTGATCAACAGCAAACTGACACAGAATATTTTTAGCGCAACGCAGTCTGACTTTCAATAATCCCCACAAAAGAATGGCCATGACTAACAATAATCTATACCTTTCATGAATCACTTACCTCACAAAAATCTTCGTTACTTGAACTACTGCAATACAGCGAGCGCCAATACTGCCAGCTAAATAAAAGATTCTAACTCCTGAAGGCACTAACTACTGACAGGCATAGTATGCAAATGAAAGATTTTGGTTGAGTCAGTTCCTGACATCCAGTCTTACAAATTTCGTTTTTCTGACGTCCAGCTCGTCCGCTTTCAAAACTCTGCCATCTCTCTTCCCACATCCACCACTGCTGGCGGCTCACCTCCAACTGCGCAACGCTACGCGCTGTTCCCATCCAACTGCCCAACACCACAATAGCGAATATTCCAACAGTGCCAACCAGCCACAGACTGCACACAGCACAGTCAGTGATTTTCATACAGAGCGCTATGTGGCGTTACCAAAATAAAAACCTAAACAGCCTACTTACATCCTGAGTGTGTTTGACATACCAGGCTCGTTGACTACTATAAGAGATTTCATAGGCTGAAATGTGCTGTGCCAGCCAGCATACAACCATTATTGTACGTACGTGACCATAAAGAAACAGACCCACACTTCGGCTAGCAGCCACTCTTCCGTCTTCGACCAGCAACGCTCCGTCTGCTCGCTGCACAGTCGGTCTTTCTCTCCTCGCTGTCCTACCGCGCCCAACCGGATAGTTCCTGCACAGAAGGCAGCAGGAAGCACTGCCAGCCTAGGAACAAAGACCAGGTAATGCCACACTCGGTCCAGCTGTATGACGTATGAACAGAGAAGTTATAAAATTTGTGGAAGAGCGACTTACAGTACTACTTGATGACTAACATAGCAACGATACACTGAACAGTCACATTATATCTTGTAAAGTCTCAGCTTACACAGAGTTCAGACTTCACCAATAATACTAGATTCCTTAGTGTACCTTTGTTACATAGTATTGTACGTGGATATGTGATTCCACTTATGAACTTACAAATTGATGGGTATGTCATATGTCATGTGATATGGTGAGCAGTGACACCATGTATGTGCTCGAAAATTATTTGATAGTCAAAACTGGCCAATAGCGCATCAGATAAACAGTAAATTGTAAATTGTACGGCCTACAAAGGACAATGTTTTCTTTTTCAGAGTATACCGCGGTTGTGTACCCCCACCAAACAGGACTGCTAAAACTAATAAAAAAGTTCAAACGTTAGATGCACACTCACTGTGCCATTACACCCAAAAACTTGAAGTAGCGACTGGCAACCCACAAAATGTTGGTTACAGTTATTTCGGATATGCAAAGGATTTAGGTAATAGATTTCATGAGAGTACTGTGTCATGGCAGATTTGAGACACTCTTGTGTTACTCCGAGGATCAATTCAAAGCAACCAACACGGGATGATTACCGAATGACTTCAATCTCTTCCCTGAGACGAAGGCCTGGCTTGACGACCGATGTTGAGCTGGACGTCAGAAAAACGAAATTTGTAAGACTGGATGTCAGGAACTGACTCAACCAACAATTGGTTAAAGAACCGGGCGACACCGTTATTTAACGAAAGGATAAAGAAGCTGGTGTCAAGGTACGCCAGAAGTTTGGAACTCGGTGGTGTCTATGTGGAGAAGTAATATCAACGTGTATGTACAGATTGTACCTAAAAATACGATCTTTTTTTTTTTTACTAGGCAATCAGACGTTAATTTATGAGTAGCTATCGTACAAAGGTGGGAGGTGCTTGGTTGACATTAGAGAACATGCAGGAAATAGTGTGTGTGTGTGTGTGTGTGAGAGAGAGAGAGAGAGAGAGAGAGAGAGAGAGAGAGAGAGAGAGATAGAGAGAAAGCAGTAGCAAATGTTGCCACTACTACAAAAGTAACGAAAGCATACCGCTATAGCAAAATAAAACACGCGAAATGGCGAGATGACAGTGGTTCTCAAAAAATGGTTAAATGGCTCTAAGTACTATGGGACTTAACATCTGAGGTCATCAGTCCCATAGACGTAGAACTACTTAAACCTGACTAACCTAAGGACACCACACACATCCATGTCCGAGGCAGGTTTCGAACCTCCGACTGTAGCAGCTGCGCGGTTACGGACTGAAGCGCCTTGAACCGCTCAGCCACAACGGCCCGCTCAATGGTTCTCCCCAACACACATAAACATGAATATGTTAAGTGTTACTGAACAAGCTGTGCATTAAAATATAACACATTTGTGGAAGAGCAGTAAAAATGACATAAACAACAAAAAACTCGTAACAACAATAATTAATGCTGTTTATAGTAGTATGTTAGAGCATCTAAACTGTTCATGATGTTGGAAACAAAATTGTAGGACGGGAAGAAAACCATAATGTTACAGCGATCAATGAAAATGCTTTTGATTACTGCGAAACGCGTTTGCTCTTAATAAAACTTTCATTACAGTTACAAAAGACGGTATTTAAACTATACAACTTACGTATCTTTTATTTACTTTTAACAAGAACTTTTGTTTGGAATGCTGTTTCGAAGAGGAGTTATTGATGAATACAAAAATTGCGTTTCTGATGAGTAGCCGCTACAACAGCAGAGCACAAATTGCAAGCAAGAAGCTGTCTGCTATAGCGTAGTGCACAATGCTTTGAAACTTTCTACGAATCCGCCAACTGCGTTCTGACATCTCCACAACACGTGACCTCTATTCACAAGAGGTGAAAAGATCTCAAAAGATTAACCGAGTACGTTTCAAGCCAAGCATAACATTCCGCTCAACCTTCAACTAATGTGTATAAACGTCGTATAATCACTACAAGGGAAACACGATGTAAAACCGGTACGACATTCTCAGTACCATAATCGATGTAGCATAAAAGATAATACGCTGGTAATTCTAGGGCTGCAGTTCTTAAAAAGGCACATGTAAACTTGTTTTCAGATTGAATATATCCATTAACAATCCGCAAGGCTGAGATTCTGTGATATAATAATTTAGCTTTTACAGTTTTGTCATCAATCACCGTCTATTTTTAACGCACTGAACTTTCCGTACATCCGTAATGTGTTGCACATGTGGGCTTTGAGGAATTGCTACAATTCAGAACGCAGGAGTTCTTTCGCAACCACTGATTGCATGTTTATTGAAATCATATGCTCCACTTGCCAATTATGTACTAATATTATTTACACAGTCAGCTTCAGTTATGAATAATTTTTCGTATGTATTGTTTACACCAAGAACAGCACGGCCATATAATGAACTGTATAAGGTGGTACTACAGGAGTCGTTTTCACCTAGAGTAGAAGTTCGTAGATCCAATAGCTGTGAGTTGTGAACGCTAGTAAATTTCTTTGAGTTGGGGAGATGGGCAGGTAAAAATTGTAATATGTATTTCAGATGTGAAAATCTTCGGTTAGGCTTTATCGTGACAGTTATTGGTATCTAGTGAAACAAGTTTTCTGTTACCAGTTAACAGTCATTTATTTTAACGACGCGTTTCGAAGGCTTAAACCTTTATCATCAGGTGGATTTACGTAGATTAAAGTCGAGCGCGCGCGTGCGTGAGTGAGTGAGTGAGTGTGTGTGTGTGTGTTTTGTAAACACTGAGGCTGTACTCAGTGTTTACCAAGAATGAAGGCGTACGCGATGTAACATTGCAGGTAAAGGTGCCTTCTCATCACTGAGCACAGTGCCACATGTTACGCCACATTCGTAATACAACACATATACGCCTTATAAATCCATCTGATGATGGAGGTTTAAAGCTCTAAAACGCGTTGTGCATTTAAATAAATATGACTTGTTTCATTCGATACAATATGTACTATTGATTCAAAATGGTTCAAATGGCTCTGAGCACTATGGGACTCAACTGCTGTGGTCATTAGTCCCCTAGAACTTAGAACTACTTAAACCTAACTAACCTAAGGACATTACACACACCCCTGCCCGAGGCAGGATTCGAACCTGCGACCGTAGCAGCAGCGCGGCTCCGGACTGGAGCGCCTAGAACCGCACGGCCACCGCGGCCGGCCTGTACAATTGATTATCTAGGCTACTGTATGGAGAACGTATGTCACTATTATTAGTCGTTTAGTCATTGATAGGTTTCGTGATTTAATTTCTTCTTTATTTCTTAAGTGAATCTTCACCTACACGTCTTCTTCCACGGATATGTTCAGCTCTTTATAAAACATTGTGGGAAGGTAAGCCGGTAATCTTCTTTGCTTGATCCAACCATCTACTGGCTGCTCTTCCCATTGGTCTTTTACCTTCGATTTTGCCTTGCAAGATGGTCTTTCTAGTAAAACCTTTCTACAAGGTCCTGTTACAGACCTGAGCTGTTGAGAAGACCGATGGTCTTACAAGTCACAGCTGTTGGAGGGTCTGGTCCTGCAGCAGCAGCAAATTAATCTTGTCCCAGTAGTCAGCCGCTGTTAGCAGCACCGTCGTTTTACACCAGAGCTCTGGTTCCACCACGGCTATACACAAGAGAGAGGTACCACTAAGGACGATCGTGGACATAATAAATTCTCCTACTAAGGTATAGCCAAAGACCAGGCACAAATATTTAAGCCTCTTGTAGATAAATGTCCCTACCACAATAAAAATTACACGGAGTTTGTTAAGACACTCCAGGAGTAGAGTCTGGACAAAAGTATTACGGTCAGCTTTGACGTCACATCCCTCTTCACGAGGGTATCGCTAGAGGTCTCCTTGAAACTACTGGAGAATCATTTCGACGAAGACAAAGTGGAATTTTCCGCCATGCACTCAAGACTACGTATTTTCAGTGTGGGGACAAGTTTTACCAATAGGTGGATGGAATCGCTATGGGATCCCCACTGGCAGCTTGTATCGCCAACCTGTACATGGAATACTTCGAGGATATCGCCTTAGAAACAGCATGCTTTAAAACCCAACGTCTTTTATCGGTACGTGGACGATACTTTCGCGGTCTGGCTGCACGGCGGGGATACTCTAATGGAATTTCTCAACCATCTCAACAGCATACACGAGAACATCAAGTTCACAATGGAATAATAAGAAAATGGGTGCCTACCCTCCTTCGATATCCTAATAAAGAAGAAAACGGACGGCGGGACACTCGGTCTACCGAAAGAAAACACACGGTGACCTGTACCTCAACGCCAACAGCTGACATCACCCAGCAAATCCGTGCTCACTACGTCTGCAGAGCTCATGATATATGGGCAAGAAAAGTTTATCTACTGAGATTCAGCACCTGAAGAAAACCTTCCAGAAGAATGGCTACGCCGAAATGCAGACGCGCTCGCAAGATGAGCAAGAGGAAAAAGGACCTTCAGGAAGAAGAGAACAACAAGAGTCTGGCTTTCCTCCCGCACACACGGCCACCCACAGCAGAGATTGACAGGATAGTGGAAAATAACAAGATAAAATCCGTCGTCCGTCCTCCAGCAACAATCAGGAATATGCTGGGCTCAATGAAGGACAGCTTGGGTCTAAGAACACCGGGTGTCTACAGCATTTCCTGTGAATGTAGAAAACAATATGTCGTACAGACGTAGCGTTGCATCACACAACTTATCTCTGAACACGTGAGAAGCGTTCGCCTCGGACAAAACGCTTAAATCTGCGGTAGCGGAGTGCAGCCTCAGTGAAGAACAAACGTTTCAGTTTGAACAAACCAAGGGGCTGTGTAGAGCGAAAGGTTTCTGGGACACTGTTATTGAAGAGGCAGCAGAGATACGGGACAGTGATGACCTGGTCAACCGGGATATCTACATCTACATCTACATCTACATCCATACTCCGCAAGCCACTTGACGGTGTGTGGCGGAGGGTACCTTGAGTACCTCTATCGGTTCTCCCTTCTATTCCAGTCTCGTATTGTTCGTGGAAAGAAGGATTGTCGGTATGCCTCTGTGTGGGCTCTAATCTCTCTGATTTTATCCTCATGGTCTCTTCGCGAGATATACGTAGGAGGGAGCAATATACTGCTTGACTCTTCGGTGAAGGTATGTTCTCGAAACTTTGACAAAAGCCCGTACCGAGCTACTGAGCGTCTCTCCTGCAGAGTCTTCCACTGGAGTTTATCTATCATCTCCGTAACGCTTTCGCGATTGATAAATGATCCTGTAACGAAGCGCGCTGCTCTCCGTTGGATCTTCTCTATATCTTCTATCAACCCTATCTGGTACGCATCCCACACTGCTGAGCAGTATTCAAGCAGTGGGCGAACAAGCGTATTGTAACCTACTTCCTTTGTTTTCGGATTGCATTTCCTTAGGATTCTTCCAATGAATCTCAGTCTGGCATCTGCCCTACCGACGATCAACATTATATGATCATTCCATTTTAAATCACTCCTAATGCGTACTCCCAGATAATTTATGGTATTAACTGCTTCCAGTTGCTGACCTGCTATTTTGTAGCTAAATGATAAAGGATCTATCTTTCTGTGTATTCGCAGCACATTACACTTGTCTACATTGAGATTCAATTGCCATTCCCTGCACCATGCGTCAATTCGCTGCAGATCCTCCTGCATTTCAGTTCAATTTTCCATTGTTACAACCTCTCGATACACCACAGCATCATCTGCAAAAAGCCTCAGTGAACTTCCGATGTCATCCACCAGGTCATTTATGTATATTGTGAATAGCAACGGTCTTATGACACTCCCCTGCGGCACACCTGAAATCACTCTTACTTCGGAAGACTTCTCTCCATTGAGAATAATATGCTGCGTCCTGTTATCTAGGAACTCCTCAATCCAATCACACAATTGGTCTGATAGTCCATATGCTCTTACTTTGTTCATTAAACGACTGTGGGGAACTGTATCGAACGCCTTGCGGAAGTCAAGAAACACGGCATCTACCTGTGAACCCGTTTCTATGGCCCTCTGAGTCTCGTGGACGAATAGCGCGAGCTGGGTTTCACATGACAGCTTCCAACTCAGAACCGCGTCGAACACAACGTTACCGACAATAAGACGAGAGCGCACCGATGGAGTCAGGTCGGAGGCAGCGGATGGAATAAACAGGCCGCACCGAGACGAGACGCCAGGACCCAGCACCCGCGGATTCCCCGCCCCCCCCCCCCCACCCGTCCCCCCGCCCCTTCCACCCCAGCCAGGCGCCACAGCGCCGATTGGGTTCGCGCCTGATTGGCCCGAACACCGCCGAGAATACAAAGAAGCCCGTGGTCCAGCGGCTGCACAGATCCGGACGAGACGTGAACCCGACTCTTCCCCTGAAGATGGCAAGTAAGAAACTTGCTGAAACGTTGCCGGAGAGCGACGCATTGAATCCATCTCCATTTTTCATAGAGTGCATAACGCTGTGACCCATGATTAGTTGTTATATTATCGCTGGCATACCCCTTGCGCACTGTGTTTTACCTTTTTTAAATTTTTTTTCCAGTCTCTTGCCAGTAAATATTACTTTGTCGTTACATTTTCATGTTACAGTTAGAAATGGAGAAAGGGATCGCAAGGGAAAGGGAATAGCACAGTAGTAGTTAAGTGAAATTCTTCACGCACATAAAATTGTATTTAGACTTTTCAGTAAGTAACTCTGTTTTAAATATTCTGTAAATAAAATATATCATTCGATGAAAAAAAAATTTCTCGTACACTTAGATAATAATATTCGCTGTATATAAAATACCATCTAGGGTATAAGTAGTAATCGGATTTTTCCATGCATGTAACAGAATCCTCATGTTTCTCTACTGAACTTGTAATGTCTCTTGCAGCGGTCTCTCCGCGATATTTTCAGAAATTTTATAAATTATATAACTCATATCTCGAAATATCTCTTCTTATCTTACCGATTATCAATGCAAAGTAGTTTCAAGCCCAATTATTCCTTGGGGCGTCCATTTACTCCATGGAATAGCTTCTCTGCTATCTATGTTTTCTCTTACGAAAAGAATGAAGGGACTTCTTGCCGATTAGTCGTGAAAGAAGGAGGATGTATATGTATGTATTGTTGAGCTAGTCGCCATCTTGATGAGATTCTGTATGAGAACGAATTTAATACACGAACTAAACTAAAGTAAGTGTGTTCGCGTATTATTTAACTGATTATTATTGACTGTGTCTGCTTACTATGCTGTGTTGCACGGGATCAGTGGGGAACGTCTGATTTACACTTGACGAACCTGCCGTTTTGTATGCTCAAGATATCCAGTTACTTCAAATAAATAGGCTAACACGGTCTTACCAGCAGATCTCCGGTCTTCCCCATGTGATCACCGAAAGTTAATAATTATTACAAATGTTTTCAGGAGATCGACTGACAATTTTCGTCGCACCGAGACTTCGAAATGGCTTCACTGCCTTATGGAATTTAAGTTAAGCTCAATTTAATCAGGATAGAACAGTATTGAACTGTGTGAATGTGATAAGCCTGCTTTGTGAATGAAAATTCCCTTAACATACGCACGTTTTTACTGTCCTGATCAGTGAAGCTAAATTAGGCCGGTGTGAGAGATTTGTTTAAATTTTAGATAAAAAAAATTAAAAACTTTTTCACGTTACGAAATTGGCAGATATTATCTATTTTTCCGATTACGACGTGTTTTGTGTTTGTTATTTTCTTTCTCCGGATAGCAGTAGAATGCTTCATTTGTTAGGTTGTACGGTTTACTTGTCCTCGTCCACGTCTCTCGTAGGGTAATACCTTCATTGCTAGCTTACGTTCGCAGTCTTTTACTATAAGATTGTGTCGCAAATCTCGATTCTTCAGTCCTTTCATTTCGTTGTTCTTTGGTTTCTGTACTTCTCGTGATGCTCATTCCCGTTCTTTGGGAACTTAAACGTGCTTCGCGCTCTTTGTCTGTTTCAGCGTTTCGCTGTGCTTGCTTCAGAACTGGCAAGATCTCCTCCTCTTTTACGTTTGGACACTGTCTAAAATATAAATCAAATCAACTTTTACTAACAAATACACTCAGTATACTTCACACATTTTCACGCATTATTTTCGATTTATATTCAGTCGCTGCATCACTTTGACCACTAATATCACTATTTGTTCTTGTTCATCCACTACACTGCCTTTCCGGCTCCTCTCTTCGTCACTGAGAAGAAACTGAAGTCGGGTCTTGCTTTATATACCCCTACCAAAGGTTAGCCCCACCAGCGGCGAATTACAGAACATATCAAAAGGAATTCGAGTGGTCCACAACGTGCCAGAATATTCCACAACATTCGAAAGTGTTCTGGAATGTCCCACAATGATCTGGGATGTTCCAGGATGTTCCCCAACATTTTGGAATCTTCCCGAATGTTCCAGAGTGTTGCTGAACATTCCAGAACATTCTGGATCATTGTGGAACAGTCTGGAACATTCTGGAATGTTGTGGAATGCTCTCGAATACTATGGACGGTCCTGGAATGTTTTAGAGGGCGAAACATCCCGGTCCTTATATCTTCAAAAGCACGCCCTTCAGGTAAAAACGTGAACCTTAGTCATGGATGGGTAATAAACAGCTACCACACGATGTAACTCCATTGATGGCACAGAGACTCGTTTCTGAGTTTTAGGGACGATATTGATTACTTTCGATTTCCACCCAACATTAAACTTCTAGTAATATAACGAGACTAAAGCCTAGTTTACACGACGACACTAGGTTGCAGGCAACTGCGCTACCGGCCATTGCGCATGCGCGCTGCGCGTTTGCGCAACTCGTCGGTGAAACTAAACAGTTTCGGCGTGTTCCAACTTTGGCGACACTAGTTGCATGAGTTTTGAGGTTAAGTGCGTTCAAAATAGTTCAAATGGCTCTGAGCACTATGCGACTTAACTTCTGAGGTCATCAGTCGCCTAGAACTTAGAACTAATTAAACCTAACTAACCTAAGGACATCACACACATCCATGCCCGAGGCAGGATTCGAACCTGCGACCGTAGCGGTCGCTCGGCTCCAGACTGTAGCGCCTAGAACCGCAGGGCCACTCCGGCCGGCGTTATTGTGTTCGCAGAGTGTAGAAAAACTGGGGAACGGAGAATAATGTTCGCTTTTTGGATATCTATGCTTTGCATGGGTGTTTGTGGGATTTCAGTGATGCTTGTTGCAAAAATAAGCAACATATTGCTGCTTCTGAGACCGTCACGTGCGATCAGAACATAGATAGTTTGACAATATCTGAGCTGCAGGGCAAAATTTATTGAATTAGGAGCACATATACAACTGAATTAAGAATAATAGAAGCAAATGTAATTCTAGCTGTAGAAATGCTTTTGTCTTCAAGACTAAAATCCCACCGTTCGTTTTTTTTTAAGGAATATTGTTGACAGGAGGGAAGGCTACACAAATCAAGAAGCTACATTCGTTATTTAATATTCATCTATTTAAAACGTTGCAGCAGTGCTCCCAATTCACAAATGTTTGAATTTTGAAATATTGCCTCTGTACAGATCTTTCTTCAAGAGAGTAGTTTGCAAACCATTCTCTTCTTAATGCGGCCTGCTTCGCATAATTACTGCTGTTAATGTTAATAATTATTACTGTTAATGTTGATAATGGTTCAAATGGTTCAAATGGCTCTGAGCTCTATGGGACTCAATTGCTGTGGTCATAAGTCCCCTAGAACTTAGAACTACTTAAACCTAACTAACCTAAGGACAGCACACAACACCCAGCCATCACGAGGCAGAGAAAATCCCCGACCCCGCCGGGAATCGAACCCGGGAACCCGGGCGTGGGAAGCGAGAACGCTACCGCACGACCACGAGATGCGGGCTAATGTTGATAATCATTGGTGTTAATGAAAAAGCGTCATCACCAACTAAAACCGCATCTTATAGCATGCCGAGTGTTCTCGATTGTAATGCATGTAATGTGATACGTAATTGTAGTTCTGGCGACAGTGCTTCAGGCATTACAATATCTTCATTACTTATCGCGTAACTAACTGTACTTAAAAGGAACGTTAACAGTTCTGGTGACATTCTAAGATAAGTAAAAGAACTTCTTGGGTCTTCCATCACAAAAATATTTCGGCAAGGATGCTGAGCAACCGAGCTGACGTCTTTTCTTCATCCAGTCATGAACCGAAACACGTTTCTTATTTTTTCTCTTATGTAGCGATTCCACGCAACAATCTTTAACTCCATCACAACTTGTGCGACGTGCAAATGCGAAAACTTTCATTTCAGACACGGCTCAGGAACCACAAAACGACGAAACTGAAGTGTATACTGGTTTCGCCGTGTCTACAGTCAAACATGAAACAATTTGCGTGCAACTCATTCCACGCAACGAGAGGCGCAAACCAATGTCGTCGTGTAAACTAGGCTTAAGTATCAACATGAACTGACAGAGTCATTTCTGGTGTTGCGACCATGACCAGAGTTTGCAGGATCAACGAGAGAGTGTTTCTCTGACTAACGATGGCCTTCGACGCATTGTACGTAGTGACCAGGCACTCAGCATGATTCTGTCTTCAGAGGCGGCACGAATTCTCTCAGTTATCAGCTGTATATACCTCACTACACAATTAAACATGTAAAACGCTAGTGCTAACGTTTGATTGGCTGATGTGCGCTACCGAGCGAGGTGGCGCAGTGGTTAGCACACTGGACTCGCATTCGGGAGGACGACGGTTCAATTCCGTCTCCGGCCATCCTGATTTAGGTTTTCCGTGATTTCCCTAAATCGCTTCAGGCAAATGCCGGGATGGTTCCTTTGAAAGGGCACGGTCGCTTTCCTTCCCCATCCTTCCCTCACCCGAGCTTGCGCTCCGTCTCTAATGACCTCGTTGTCGACGGGACGTTAAACACCAATCTCCTCCTCCTCCTCCTGATGTGCACGTAGTCAATGTTACAGATTTGTGACACTACACAAACAACAGGAGGCAGCAATCAACCGAATGGGAGTTCCAGCTTTACCTGCTGTCATGAACCAGCTTGAGCATGCTTGGGACCAGTCGGAACATGCCGCGCGTCATCACAGGAGACCTCACACACCGGGTGACCTCAGGATGACCACAACCGGAAAGTGGGACAGGATTAATGAGCAACGCTTTGTGGAGAGCACCCAAAAGAGGATTCAAACCTGTTGCTCTACACGGAGAGGAAAGTAAGAAAGATTACGTTTTGACGCGCTGTCATCGAACCACAAGCTGGACTAAGGAAGGATAGGGAACGAAGTCGCCTGAGCTCTCTCGAAGGAACCATCCTGGAATTCCCCTTAAGTGAATTAGGGAATTAATTGCATTTGCAATTGCTTTACCTATATGATTAAGATTTATACTATTTGGATAAATCAATCATACTAATCAGACGATGATTTGAATCACGTTCCTGATGCAAGTCCAGTGTGTCAACCACTGTACCTCCTCTCTAGGTCACAGAGTGGAGCAAGACGGCACTCAATGCTATCCAGCACCAGATTTCCATTTCATAGCTGTCCTGCTACGAACAGTCTAGTTTATTGGGTTATTGTATTTGTTGCACAGTCAAGCTACTTACGAGCAGACTGTCAGTGTTTCAGTCACTTTTAGTTTTTATTTTGCAGAGTAGTTACTGTGGTGTCACCGCCAGACACCACACTTGCTAGGTGGTAGCCTTTAAATCGGCCGCGGTCCGTTAGTATACGTCGGACCCGCGTGTCGCCACTATCAGTAAATTGCAGACCGAGCGCCGCCACACGGCAGGTCTACTCTAGAGAGACTCCCTAGCACTCGCCCCAGTTGTGCAGCCGACTTCGCTAGCGTTGGTTCACTGCCTACATACGCTCTCATGTGGAGAGACGACAGTTTAGCATAGCCTTCAGCTACGTCATTTGTTACGACCTAGCAAGGCGCCATGTTCTTCAAGAATGTATTCTGAACAGACAGTATTGTAAATCATGTACCGTCAAGAGTGACGTTCATCATTAATGGATTAAAGTTAAGTATCAAATTAATTATGTCCGCTTTCTGAATTCTAATGTCCTTGTCATGTTCCAGACCTCATCTCAGTATAGTTCTTCCCTCCTCACGCCAGCCTGCGTGAGCTAAATCGCGTGCATCTCGGCCTCCCCTCGTAAAACGGTGTTGGCTCTTCTGCCAACACAACAGTTATTATTTCACAACGCTTATTCTTTCATTCGCCGTTTTCTGGAACGTAAGCCCACATTTTATGTCTCTGGGTCACCTGTCTTCTCATTGGTTTGATGAGGCTCTCTTTCTATGGTCACTGAAGCTTTTTCTCCTAACAGTCCCCTCCGAAGATCCGAGTGTGGGAATAATCCAGAATCTTTTCCCAATGCAGCAACCATCACTATTTTTTTCAGTTACAGACCACGTGCCCTCTGGATACAAATTATGTATCTTTAATGCTATGGTTTCCATTGCTTTCGGCACCCGTCTTTTGGGGGCAGCTTCTTACCCTAAGAGCAAGACTGGGTAATGGTCCAGTGACATTCGTTTTTTTTCCCTCAGCAAAATATTAATTTCAAATTGAACTGAGGATAGATATTAATTTAAAACTGCTGCTGAGTGATGGTAAGCGAGCTACAAGTGCAGAAGAATCCTTTTATTTATGTTTGTAGAAAAAAATCTGTTTCATATCGTCGTCATAGTGTTTCCGACCCGCCACTCAACTTGGAATTCCAGGTAATGGACTACTCGTATGGCGGCCCGAAAACACTGGAGACCGTTGAATAATCACTTCAGAGGGCATCCTTTGACACAAAAATAAGGAATTTATTTGAACTACGTACTCATCAGTTGTAGTTTTGTAACCATTTTGGCCTGACGTAGGAATGTTTGATGCAATCAAGGACTATCTCAAGGGGAATCAAATAAAAACGAGACTGACGGAAAAAAGTAATCGCCATATCTGTTAATACATTTATGCCACTGTGACACAACACGGTCAGTGCCTCCACGGCAAAATGTTTGTGGTGGTGTACGGAACCATGACTGTATCCAGTCGTGCACTTCCTCGTCCGAAACAAATCGACGACCAGGAATGTTTTCTTCATGGCTCCAGAAATATGAAAATCGCGTGGGGAGAGATGGGGACTGTATGGAGGATCTTGGCGGCTACACATGTTGCCACGGTTGTTTGAGTACGCTGCAGAAGATTCGCTGGGAAACCATTACACATACTCTGTACAGTCCCGATCACTCCCCATGAGGTTTTCATCTTGCTGGACCTCAGAAGAAAGACATTCGTACCCGGAGACTTCCTTTGGACGAAGAGGTAGACGACTGGGCAGAATCATGGTCCCACAGGCAACGACTATTATTTTTCCGTAAAGGCATTACAGTCTTCTCTTCCAGTGTGATTAATGCACTAACACATATGGCGCTCACGAAATAATATTATGTAATTTTTTTCTATCTGTCTCTTTCTCATTTGACTGCTCTTTATATTAACTGATTTCGTTCAAACACGATTATCAATCAGTTACTATAAGGCGCTGTGCCTATAATTTTATTTAAAGAATCTCATCCACTCTGTTCTCCGTATTCAATAGTTACTTTTACTAATTGATCTAAAATGAAATAAATTTATTGTATTTTCAGTCTCTTGCAGCGTGTGAGTTTTCTGTTTTTAGCCGGCCGGGGTGGCCGAGCGGTTCTAGGCGCTACAGTCTGGAACCGCGCGACCGCTACGGTCGCAGGTTCGAATCCTGCCTCGGGCATGGATGTGTGTGATGTTCTTAGGTTGGTTAGGTTTAAGTAGTTATAAGTTCTAGGGGGCTGATGACCTCAGAAGTTAAGTCCCATAGTGCTCAGAGCCATTTGAACCATTTTGTTTTTAACTGAGAAAATGAATAATTCCATAATTTGTCAGTTACTGTTCTTTGTTGTGAGTTATGCTCGAAGAGATGGAACATTTTTAATAGAAGTCAGATGCGTATGATTTACTCTGTTAGTAAATTATTATTTCCAGAGGATAGTTATTTTAAGCTACTTGCAGCGGCGGCTCACCCGAGTCAAATTATATGAAAAGTTAGTTGTGAACTTGTAGCTCAGGTTATAAACCGCATTCAAAGTTACTAGAAAAGCGAGCCGCTACATGCTTTGCCGCGAATCTCTGTCGCTCCCCTTCCTCTTCGTGCAGGCCGTTGGCGGAACGATGTGATTGTTCATACCGGAAGTCTTTGGTCTTCGTAGCTGTTGATTTTTATTCAAACCGTATTTAGGGACTAGGTTCGAACCCGAGCCTGGGAGCCGGCGCCTTTCGATTATTAGTCCAAGATGCTACCTCTAGCACATCCTGTTTTTATGATGCATCATTCCTTATTTCCTCATCATCGGCTGTAGCGCCGTCCTTTCATACCTCTCGCGTTTTCCTACCCAATCATCCTCTCCATCCTGTTAAACGTCTCTCATACTCGTATTTCTGCCTCTAATACATACTCTCAATTTATTACTGTCATTCCTAGATATATTGTTTGTGACTATGTTCTGTAACTTGAATGTGTCAGTACCCCAATTAGGAACTTCACTTCGCCCTGAGGGGTTCATATCTTCCTTCTGGCATAGTGGGTATGTGAACACAACAGGCTCACGGAAGCCTAAATCATCAAAGTCACACAACGCTAACGGTCGCCTTCCTACTCTCTGTATCTACTGGGAGCAACAGGCGTCTCCTGCCTCAAAATGAACTGAGCCTTTGATGGAGACGATATGATTCATTTGTAGTCTCTCCCTGATATTCCAGAGAAAACTGTTTATCCTGCGTACTGTACTTCCCTGTCCTAATGCCACTGCTGGTCTTTCATTGTCCAGCCTCGAAGCATATTTTTTTAATCCCTAAATCTTCTGATTGGTTTGTCGCGGCCCGCCACGAATTTCTCTACTGTGCCAACCTCTTTATCTCAGAGTAGCACTTGCAACCTACGTCCTCAATTATTTGCTGGATGTATCCAAGCTCTGTCCTTCTCTACAGTTTTTATCCTCTGCAGCACCCTCTAGCACCATGGAAGTCATTCCCTGATGTCTTAACAGATATCCTGTCATCTTGTCTCTTTTCCTTGTCAGTGTTTTCCGTATATTCCTCTCCTCTCCGATTTTGAACAGAACTTCATCACTCTTACGTTAAAAGTCCACCTAATTTTCAACATTATTCTCTAGCACCACATCTCAAAGGCTTCGATTCTCTTCTGTTCGGGTTTTCCCACAGTCCATGTCTCACTACCGTACAATGTTGCCCTCCAAATCTACATTCCTAGAAATTTATTCCTCAAATTACGGCCTATGTTTGATGCTTGTAAACTTCTCTGGCCAGGACTGTTGTTTTTGCCAGTGCTAGTCTACTTTTGATGTCCTCCTTGCTCCGTCCGTCATTAGTTACACTATTGGCCATTAAAACTGCTACACCACGAAGACGACGTGCTACAGACGCGAAATTTGACCGACAGGAAGAAGATGCTGTGATATGCAAATGATTAGCTTTTCAGAGCATTCACACAAGGTTGGCGCCGGTGGCGACACCTACAACGTGGTGAAATGAGGAAAGTTTCCAACCGATTTCTCATACACAAACAGCAGTTGACCAGCGTTGCCTGGTGAAACGTTTTTGTGATGGCTGGTGAGGAGAAATGCGTACCATCACGTTTCCGACTTTGATAAAGGTCTGATTGTAGCCTATCGCGATTGCAGTTTATCGTATCGCGACATTGCTGCTCGCGTTGGTCGAGATCCAATGTTCGTTAGCAGAATATGGAGGCGGTGGGTTCAGGAGGGTAATACGGAACGCCGTGCTGGATCCCAACGACCTCGTATCACTAGCAATTGAGATGACAGGCATCTTATCCGCATGGCTGTGACGGATCGCGCAGCCATGTCTCGATCCCTGAGTCAACACATGGGGACGTTTGCAAGACAACAACCATTTGCACGAACAGTTAGACGACGTTTGCAGCAGCATGGACTATCAGTAGGAGACTATGGCTGCGGTTACCCTTGAATCTGCATCACAGACACGAGCACCTGCGATGGTGTACTCAACGACGAACCTGGGTGCCCGAATGGCAAAACGTAATTTTTTCGGATGAATCCAGGTTCTATTTACAGCATCATGATGGTGGCATCCGTGTTTGGCGACATCGCGGTGAATGCACATTGGAAGCGTGTATTCGTCATCGCCATACTGGCGTATCACCTGGCGTTATGCTATGGGGTGCCATTGGTTACACGTCTCGGCGACCTCTTATTCGCATAGACGGCGCTTTGAACAGTGGACGTTACATTTCAGATGTTACAACCCGTGGCTCTACCGTTCATTCGATCCCTGCGAAACCCTACATTTCAGCAGGATAACGCACGACCGCATGTTGGAGGTCCTGTACAGGCCTTTCTGGATACAGAAAATGTTAGACTGCTGCCCTGGCCGGCACATTCTCCACATCTTTCACCAATTGAAAACATCTGGTCAACGGTGGCCGAGCAACTGGCTCGTCACAATACGTGAGTCACTACTCTTGATGAACTGTGGTATCGTGTTGAAGCTGCATGGGCAGCTGTATCTGTACACGCCATCCAAGCTCTGTTTGACTCAATGCCCCGTCGTATCAAGGCCGTTATTACGACCATAGGTGGTTGTTCTGAGTACTGATTTCTCAGGATCTGTGCACCCAAATTGTGTGGAAATGTAAGCACATGTTAGTTCTAGTATAATATATTTATCCAATGAATAGCCGTTTATCATCTGCATTTCTCCTTCGTGTAGCAATTTTAATGGCCAATTGTGTATTTTGCTGCCTAGGTAGTAATATTCCTTCACTTCGGCCATTTTGTGACCATTCTGATGTTAAGTTTGTTGCTGTTATCATTTCTGTTATTTCTGATTACTTTCGTCTTTCTTCGATGTACTCTCAATCCATATTCTGTTAGCCTGTTCATTCCATTTAGCAGATCATGTAATTTTTCTTCAGTTTCACTCAGGATAGAAATGTCAACAGCAAATAGTATCATTGACATGTCACCTTGAATTTTCATTCCACTCCTGAACTCTTCCTTCTTTTCAATCACTGCGTCTTCGATGTACAGATGAACAGCAGGGGCGAAGTATACTTGTGAAATATCCACGGCGGAGAGTGCTGGCGAAGTGAGCAGCGGCCTCGTGAGGAGGACACACGTACTCGGCTGCCCGCAGCGTCGGAGGCGCCGCGCTGCCCCGCGCATTGTGCGCGCCGGTAAGAGAACACCCGCACAAACAGCGCCATTGTCCGCCCCCGCATGTACACAGATGGCTCCGCGCGGCCGACAATGCGCGCAACAAAGGCCGGAGGTCAGCCCCGCCATATTGGGTTTCTGCCATTATGCGGCCGGGGAGGACTTCTGCGTCCGGTGGCTGCCTCTGCCAGCCCGGAGCCTACCTGTTGACGCGCAGCATCGCCGTGCGTGTAATGGCCGATTAAAAGGGGGAGCGCGCCCCTTTGTGCGGCGGAGGCGATTCACCCCGGGAGCCTCGCGCACCAGAAGGGAACGGCAGCGTCTTTGGGGCGCGCGAGACAAAACAACCGGCTCCTCGGCCGACGGGCCCCTGTGGGATTGGCCTGCAGCTTCCTGGCGCGGCTTTTCTCTGCGCTCCCCACTTCATGACTTCCTGCGCGGCAGGTTTGTTTTCGTCGCCCCGCTGCTGCCTTTTTAATTCCTATTTCCGTTGTTCTGTAGTGCGTAGACGCTCCTTCACGGCGCGGCTCCGTTTTCCGACACTGTTAAACCCAGATGATGTATTCTAAGGTCGTGCGGTAGCGTTCTCGCTTCCCACGCCCGGGTTCCCGGGTTCGATTCCCGGTGGGGTTAGGGATTTTCTCTGCCTCGTGATGACTGGGTGTTGTGTGATGTCCTTAGGTTAGTTAGGTTTAAGTAGTTCTAAGTTCTAGGGGACTGATGACCATAGATGTTTAAGTCCCATAGTGCTCAGAGTCATTTGAACCATTTTTTTTTTTTGTATTCTTAACCCGTTGGCACACAGACCGTGTTTTCGAACGTCACCGTTGGGCGTGCCGAGGTCAACGCGTTGTTGAACGCTCAGAAGCGATGCAACTTGTCCACACGGTACGTTTTCTCAATGAGGTATACGCGATCGCAACGCGCTCCAGCGGCAGTTGTCGTCTGTATCCGGCTCGCAAGTCACACTGTGTACGAAATCGAGATTCCCACGTCAGCTCCATTAAAACGCACATTTGCTCCCCAGTCCACGTGATAGTCACGTTACTCTGTCTGTAGTACACATAGATAAAAATTTCATTATAAATGAACGTTATAAAACAAAAAGGAAAGTACCATGCCCAGTCAATAAGGACTTTGGCTTAAAAAAGTTCCACTACAAACAGCTCTATACAAATTTACAATACTTTTCCTCATAAAGCAAGAATTATTTCATCATTCTCACTTTTTAGTGAACTTCTGAGGTCATTCTTACTTGATCATTGTTCCTGTTCAGCAGAAGACTTTTACAACATGTAAAATCTTCTTCTTCTGCTTAATCGTCGCCTTGTCCCACGTCACGTAGGGTCGGCGTTGCTCTTCTGGATCGTTGTCCTCCGTAGTACTCTATCCATTGCCTCTTCCTTCTTACATCCTTTCTCCCTTAGGTCCCCGGATATCTTATCCTTCCACCTCACCTGCGGTCTTCCTCTCCTTCTCGCTCCTTCAGTCTTTATATCTTCAACTCTGTTTCCGATATACTCTTCCCCTTTTCTCTGTAAGTGTCCGTACCACCTTAGTCTGCTCTCTTGTATCATTTTCCCAATGGGTCCTACTTTCACAGCTCCTATAGCAAATTCATTTCTAATCCTGTCCTTCCTTGTTACCCCACACATCCACCTCAGCATCCTCATTTCCGCCACTTCCACCTTCCTTTCCTGGGCTACTGTGATTGGCCATGTCTCTGCCCCGTATATCATAGCAGGCCTTACCACCGACCTGTACACTTTCCCTTTCAATCCAGTGCTCATCTTCTTGTCACAAAACACTCCACTCGTTTTCCTCCAGTTGTTCCAACTGCAATTCATTCGGTGTTGTATCTCGCTTTCCAGTCCTCCATCCCTCTGTATGTACGACCCCAGGTATTTATTCATCATTCTCACTTTTTAGTGAACTCCTGAGGTCAACATGTGAAATGCAAACTTAAAACAAGAAAGTGGAAAATATCTTACCGCGACATGTGCGAGCTATCTTGTGCATTAAGCCAAACGAACACACTCACACCTGTATTTACATAGCATCGAATGTTATAGAATATATATTTTTAGCAAACTGATAAGAAAGTATCAGAACTTGCTAGAAAACGCGTAGGCTAGTAAGAAAATTTTTGGATCCAATGAGACGCGAACCAGCTACACATCACCCGACACCTTACAACTCTGCAAGTGGCTACACCATTGTTGTGTATTCTACATCCAGACTTTGCGTCTTAACGTCTCGTCAAAGCTTTAGCCATAGATATGTTATTTACTGGCATTTAACAATAACAAATTGTACCAAGAACATTGCATTTTTTATCCGTCCTCGGCGTGCCATTGCCTTGAAACGGCATACTTTCTCAATACGGAAGTTACAATAATTCGTTAATTACCAATAGACGTTTCCCATCATTTTATTACAACAAATCGTACAGTTAACGACTTGTTTTCAAGAAATCCCCAATTTTCTGATGCTTATAAACGGCATATGTACAAATGGGCTTCAACTGAAAGCCATTGTGGCGTCTCGTGGCTCTGTACTCGAAAGAGATGGGGTGCATGCTACGTAGGCGGCGTTCTTTCGTCTCATAAGTCAACGCTCAACCACACGTTCAGAATATCTGACGTGCTACACATTCCGAAAGACTCCCCAATGTGCTTTTTGCACGCTATGACGCCAGAATCTCGGCATGCTCAACGTTCGAATGCACGGTCTCTGTGTCGACGGATTACATTAAAATAACGAAAACGGACAGGATACAAGGGATCTGGACTAGAGAGAGAGCAAACTCATGGTAATTTCATATACATCCACATTTTTCCTTCTTAGGCTACCTTCTGCGATACTCACTGAGATACACTTAGGACGACACGATGTACTGGTTGATTCTTCCAGAAATTTATTCTCTCTCTGAATTTTAATAGTAAACAACTCCGCGATGCACGATGCCTCTCTTGTAACGTCTGCTACAGGTGTTCGACGGTTGTCTCACTCAGTGCTTAATTTTTATCTAGGTGGCGAGACACACTTCATCGACACAGCCATCCACGTCTCCCTCCTCCGCCAGCCATAAAACTCACAAGTTTCGATTTTTGAAAACTTGTGATAAAATTTACTGTGAGAAATTATTCTTTACAAAATACTATTCTGGAATTCACGTTTTTAAAACATAATTTCTTATGATAAAAACAACAAAACCACAAGATTTGATATAAATAGGGCAACCATCTGTTCCTGCAGTAGTTTCACTTTGCTCCCTAGTTCTGTTCCGCACATATCGGCGCAACTCGGCGCGTACAGGCCCTGGTTTCATTGTACCTTGTGATGTTTGAAGTCTGATGAGCAATAGTTAAATATCTGACGGATGAAGGTTTCGTAAGCCTGCTCCTTCAGGTGGACTGCACTTTTTGAAGATTCTTCCAACGAATCTCTCTCTTTTTGTAATTTTTTAAAATTTAGATTACGCTTATTGAATCATGCTGCCAGCTACTTGCTACTAATATAAATCTTGTACACAGAGAAATCACAATATGAACATTGTAATCAAGGATGAAGACAGAAATCTGTCGCGTATTGATCTGTATTTTACTGCATATCTAGCCAGATATCAGCTACAGTGTAGCCACCATCAGTGCGTTTAGTAGCTGGTCATATAGACCCAGAAATCTTGTGTAAGCACGTATTGCGGAAACAGCTTTAAATGTAGCTAGATCTGTAGCATAATGTTGATTTACCTGCATCACCTCGGTTACGAGAGTTCCGAAACCTGTACAGGAAATTGGAATAGAGATCAACATAAACATCATTTCCTCCCTTTTTATTGCTCATGAAACCCATACATTGCGTATTGTATCGCCATACGAGACCTTCAGAAGTGGTGGTCCAGATTGCTGTACACTCCGGTACCCTTAATACCCAGTAGCACGTCCTCTTGCATTGATGTATGCCTGTATTTGTTGTGACATACTATCCACAAGTTCATCAAAGCAATGTTGGTCCAGATTGTCCCACTCTTCAACGGCGATTCGGTGTAGATCCCTCAGTTTGGTTGGTGGGTCACGTCGTCCATAAACAGCCCTTTTCAGTCGATTCCAGGCATATTCGATACGGTTCATGTCTGGAGAACATGCTGACCACTCCAGTCGCGCGATGTCGTTATCCTGAAGGAAGTGATTCATAAGATGTACACGATGGGGGCTCGAATTTTCGTCCATGAAGACGGATGACTCACCAATATGCTGCCGATATGGTTGCACTATCGGTCGGAGAATGCATTCACATATCGTACAGCCGTTACGGTGCCTTCCATGACCACCAGCGGCGTACGTCGGCCCCACATAATGCCACCCCAAAAGAGCAGGGAACCCCCACCTTGCTGCACTCGTTGGACAGTGTATCTAAGATGTTCAGCCTGACCGGATTGCCTCCAAGCGAGTTTCCGACGATTGTCTGGTTGAAGGCATATTCGACACTCTTCGGTGGAGAGAACGTGATGCCAATCCTGAGCGGTCCATTCGGCATGATGTTGGGCCCATCTGTACCGCGCTGCATGCTGCCGTGGTTGCAAAGATGCACCTCGACATGGACGTCAGGAGTGAAGTTGCGCATCATGCAGCCTATTGCGCACGGGTTTAATAGTAACATGACGTCTTGTGGCTGCACGAAAAGCATTTTTCAACATTGTGGCGTTGCTGTCAGGATTCCTCCGAGCCATAATCCGTAGCGGTCATCCACTGCAGCAGTAGCCTTTCGGCGGGCTGAGCGAGGCATGTTATCAACAATTCCTGTCTCTCCGTATTTCCTCCATGCGCGAACAACATCTCTTTGGTTGACTCCGAGTTGCCTATGGTGGTAACTCGTTTCATAACGGGAAAGCTTTAGCTCACATGGTCACAAAAAATAAGTAGGAGGTTTTAAATTAAGCCATGCAGCACTCTATAGACTTTTGACTAATTGTTCATGTGAATGAAAGCCGCTGCAGTTGTAATTTCAAAATTCCTTTATTTGGACAAAGGTATGTACAAAACCCAGCTTTCAGGACATTAATCCCATTGTAGGCTGCTACTGTAACAATGAAGACTAAGTAGGACACTAAACAATGTTAATTAACTTTAGGCGATCTAAGGCGGTAAATCATATTAGGAGGTACGTTAATCGCGTACGACAATACTATACAAGTGATGTAGGCAGATTAACGAACTTATCCAGTAGTATGAGAGGGACTGTGCGGATGAGGCATACAAAATGTGGGGTCGTCCGTTATTACTCGACGTAAACAGTGGCTAACCGAAAAAAAAAAAACAGGACTGAATCCATAAACACGCACTCATACACACACAGACAAATCATATTTTCCACCTCCGCATATTTATGGATTTACTCCAGTTTTTTCGGTCAGGCCCTGTTTACCTCGAGTCATATCGAACTACCCCACATTCTTTATGCTTCATCCGAGGGGACTAGACCTATTTGTGAATTTTTCTACGTAACTTATACGATATTGTCGTCGAAATTAAGGTACGTTATACTATGTTTTATAGCTTTATCTCCCCTTCTTACGTTAATTAATTTTGTTTAGTGTCCTGCTTAGTCTTCATTAATTGTTACAGTAACACCCGAAGTGAGATTAGTGTCCTGAACTCGGGTAATGTAGATGCCTTTATCCAAATAAAGGAACTTTGAAATAACAACTGCAGTGAATTATATTCATCATGAAAAATCCAAGCCGGCCGGAGTGGCCGTGCGGTTCTGGGCGCTACAGTCTGGAGCCGAGCGACCGCTAAGGTCGCAGGTTCGAATCCTGCCTCGGGCATGGATGTGTGTGTTGTCTTTAGGTTAGATAGGTTTAATTAGTTCTAAGTTCTAAGCGACTGATGACCTCAGAAGTTAAGTCGCATAGTGCTCAGAGCCATTTGAGCCATGAAAAATCCAAGTAATAGTTGGGAGTATCTGACTAAGAATATATTATTTCTACCACAAGTTGTTGTTGTGGTCGTCTAAAGTCAAAAGACTGGCCTGATATAGCTCTCCACGTCAGAATATCCTCTCTGCGTAACTACCGTGACGTACATACTTTTGAACCAATTTCTTGAGTAAGTATGCTATCATTATGGATATATTGTGAATAAAGGGATCTAGATTTTTTAATATATTTATTCATTTTATAACGTCGTTTCGGCTACTGCCATCATCAGACCAAAACTTAGTAGTTGTAGAACAAGGTTCAGTGCCAGTGCCAGTCTCAATAAAACCTTTGCCTAAATGGACGCTCGGACAGTGGCAGATACTGAGATAATAGATCGTGAAATAGAAAATCAACTAACCCTCCCCCCCCTCCCCCTCCCCAACAGTGGAGAGGCATCTATAGCGGATGAGATACCTGTAAGATTCCACAGAGCTTACGCGAAAGAACTTCCTCTTCCTCTGGCAGTACTTTGCCGTAGGTCGCTGGAGCAACGAAGGATGCCGAGCAATTGGAAATGAGCTCAGGTCATTCCCCATTTCAAGAAGTGTCGTCGCACAGATCGACATAATTATAGGTTTGTACTGCTGACGTAAAACTGTTATGGAATTATGCATGTTATCCAGAAGGAGACGAGGTACTGGCAGAACTGAAGCTGTGAGGACGGGGCGTGAGTCGTGTTTGGGTAGCTGATATGGTAAAGCACTCACCCGCGAAAGGCAAAGGTCCCGAGTTCGAGTCTCTGTCCGGCACACAGTTTTAATCTGCCAGGAAGTTTCAAGTTTCATGCGTGTTATGCTTAAGCGTTATTACTTTCTTATGTTCGATAATCTCCTCTATAAAAATCACCACGAGTACTGAAAACAGATATCTTGCAACCTCAGTTATCTCTCCACATTCATGAGATCAACAGCAGTCCGCATTGTCTTGCAGTTAGCAGAATACGAGCTTACCGACTATCGCACAAATTTGTGATTGGGTACAGATCTCCACAGAGGTAAAAGTGTTATAGTACCGTTATTGTTAATAATTTTTATTATTGATCCAGTGGATAATATCAGAAGCACTATGAGGCTGTATGCCTATGATACTGGTGTGTATCGGCAGGTCGCAGCGCCGGCAGACATTGGTGAAATGTTGGAAGAGTTACGGAGAGTTGATGATGGCGCACGGAGTGAGTGTTCACACTACCGTTCTATCATGCTGTGAGTCATAGGTCGTTGAAAATGCTAACATTAGTAAAAATGAAAAATTATGGGGGCGACGTAAAGATGAATAACTGCATAAAACTAGTTGCAGGAAAACCAGATACTAAGCTGAGACACACTGCGAGAATCGTAGGGAAATGTAATGTAAATGTCGCTCACAAACCGTAAGACCGATTGTTCTGTATTACTCATCAGCCTGGTGCCGTTGGCGAATTCGATTAAAAGAAGAAATCGAGAAGATCCAACAAAGAGTGGCGCCCTTCGTTATGCTATCGTTCAGTGGGCGCGAGAGCGATACGGAAGAAAGTTATTCGATCGGATGACTCTTGTTTCAAACTGTTTCCATCTTCAGGACGGGATTCAAATTGGTTCAAATGGCTCTGAGCACTATGGGACTTAACTTCTGAGGTCATCAGTCCCCTAGAACTTTTTTTTTTTTGTCATCAGTCTACTGACTGGTTTGATGTCGTCGGCCACAAATTCCTTTCCTGTGCCAGCCTCTTCATCTCAGAGTAGCACTTGCAACCTACAACCTCAATTATTTGCTTAACGTATTCCAATCTCTGTCTTCCTCTACAGTTTTTGCCCTCTACAGCTCCCTCTAGTACCATGGAAGTCATTCCATCATGACTTAGATGTCCTATCATCCTGTCCCTTCTCTTTATCAGTGTTTTCCACATATTCCTTTCCTCTCCGATTCTGCGTAGAACCTCCTCATTCCTTACCTTACCAGTCCACCTAATTTTCAACATTCGTCTATAGCACCACATCTCAAATGCTTCGATTCTCTTCTGTTCCGGTTTTCTCACAGTCCATGTTTCACTACCATACAATGCTGTACTCCAGACGTACATCCTCAGAAATTTCTTCCTCAAATTAAGGACGGTATTTGATATTAGTAGACTTCTCTTGGCCAGAAATGCCTGTTTTGCCATAGCGAGTCTGCTTTTGATGTCCTCCTTGCTCCGTCCGTCATTGGTTATTTTACTGCCTAGGTAGCAGAATTCCTTAACTTCATTGACTTCGTGACCATCAATCCTGATGTTAAGTTTCTCGCTGTTCTCATTTCTACTACTGCTCATTACCTTCGTCTTTCTCCGATTTACTCTCAAACTATACTGTGTACTCATTAGACTGTTCATTCCGTTCAGCAGATCATTTAATTCTTCTTCACTTTCACTCAGGATAGCAATGTCATCAGCGAATCGTATCATTGATATCCTTTCACCTTGTATTTTAATTCCACTCCTGAACCTTTCTTTTATTTCCATAATTGCTTCCTCGATGTACAGATTGAAGAGTAGGGGCGAAAGGCTACAGCCTTGTCTTACACCCTTCTTAATACGAGCACTTCGTTCTTGATCGTCCACTCTTATTATTCCCTCTTGGTTGTTGTACATATTGTATATGACCCGTCTCTCCCTATAGCTTACCCCTACATTTTTCAGAATCTCGAACAGCTTGCGCTATTTTACATTGTCGAACGCTTTTTCCAGGTCGACAAATCCTATGAAAGTGTCTTGATTTTTCTTTAGCCTTGCTTCCATTATTAGACGTAACGTCAGAATTGCCTCTCTCGTCCCTTTACTTTTCCTAAAGCCAAACTGATCGTCACCTAGCGCATTCTAGAACTTAGAACTACTTAAACCTAACTAACCTAAGGACATCACACACATCCATGCCCGAGGCAAGATTCGATCCTGCGACCGTAGCAGTCGCGCGGTTCCAGACTGTAGTGCCTAGAACCGCTCGGCCACCTCGGCCGGCAGGTCGCGTTTATGTCTCAAAAGCGGAATATGGCGGGGAGGGTGGGGGTGGGGGGGCGGTGATGATTTGTTGCAGCCATGTCGAGGTATTCCACTGCTCGCATGGTTACTCTGCAAGATCGCTTTACTGCCACGGATTACGTGACCATTCTCGTAAATCAGGTCCATCCCAATGCACAATGTTTGTTCCCCAATGGCGATGTTGCGTCCCAAGATGATTGAGCACTATTCACACAGCTCGCAGAGTCCAGGGTGGCTTTCTGGAAAAAAGAAAGAATTGTCGCATCTCCCTGGCCGTCACAGCCAGCAGATCGCAGTACTATTGAGCCTTTGTATCCACTCTGGTGAGAACGGCACATGATCCCTATTCACTGTCATCGAACTCACCTGAGCTTGTCACTGTTTTGAAATAAGAATGCTATAATATTACCATGAAAATCGTGGAATACCTGTATTTATCCGTTATTAAACGTCTGGAATCTGTTCAGAAAGCAAACGGTTTTCCTACACTGTGTAACACCCCACCCGTCACTTATCTGGTTTCGGTGTGTGTTCACCCCAGGTAATTGACTAACAGATCAACAGAGAGTGCAAAACTGCCACAATGTCGGATAACGCAAAGAAAGTAATAAGGCCCTGTGACTCCTGATTGAACTGCCGTGGCAGTGTTGACATTGATTCAGAATTGATCCCTTTTAATTAAAAACGGGTGCACATTGATGTTATATTCAGCTATTGAACACCAGATGCGAATGTTGAACATCAAATTAAGAAAGTGACTTGGGATTTCAACTACTTGATTGAAAACAGATGCAGTCAATTAGCACAGATTTATTTTAACTCACGACTTTGTCATCACATTACATGACTCTCCTAACAGGCAGTGGTCATAAATTGCGTTTGCGTGGAGTAAAGCGCGATAACTCAAAAGTAATTCCTATCGACTGACCCAGGCGTAATGCGAAGTGCGAGAAGAATTCTACAATACACGGCTCATGAAACCCTCGTCGAAACTTTGCTGACGTGATCCAACAAATTAATCAGTGGTCGGAGCGGGCGCAATATCACCGAATTCAGCGTGGCGGGGCGGCGTCGTTATGCGGACGTCGGTCGACCTCGTGGTGCTGCAAGGCTGCGCTCGTCTATTCAGGAGGGAGGAGGAGGATATTAGTGTTTAACGTCCCGTCGACAACGAGGTCATTAGAGACGGAGCGCAAGCTCAGGTGAGGGAAGGATGGGGAAGGAAATCGGCCGTGCCCTTTCAAAGGAACCATCCCGGCATTTGCCTGAAGCGATTTAGGGAAATCACGGAAAACCTAAATCAGGATGGCCGGAGACGGGATTGAACCGTCGTCCTCCCGAATGCGAGTCCAGTGTGCTAACCACTGCGCCACCTCGCTCGGTTCGTCTATTCACTTCTAGCTATCTTGCTCAATACATAGCTGAACCAAAACATCCTGTCTCCAAGCTCAATCGTTCCGTTTGCTAAGTCCTAAACTGCAGAGATGCTCACTCTCTCTCAGGCAAGCTGAGCAAAGAACGCCACGTCCACACTCTAGGCAAGCTGGGAACGGAAGACCACTACGGAGATTTCTCCCAGTCCACTCTTCACCTCGGTTTCCCCTCCAGCAAAATCACTTACGTCAATTGCAACGCAAGTCGCGTTAATTATGTGTCGCTTCCCAGCGCCGACCAATGCCTGCTCTGGGAAGTGAACAAATTCCCACAAAATTTCCCTTCCTCTCAACTTCTGCTATTTAGCTCCTCCCAGGCCACCCATCAAGGATAGCGTCTGCACAAAACAACAATTTTTCCGGAATTCTGACTCCCCGGAAAATACTTCAAATTCCTCGGTCCTACGTTCCCATCGGAGGCCGGCATATTTCATTCTGTCGCTCTTCACCTGATTTACTTCAGACTCTGCGGACCGTGAATTCAGCGTAAAGTTGCTATAGTCACGAACACGCATATTTTGGCCTCTGTTCACCGCTCCACCATAACTGCGCGGCTTTCTCGCATGTTTCACTGAAAACGGGACGACGGACATTTATCAACAGGCATACAAGTTCTCCGTCTGCTTCCTGGTACACCAGCATGGGGTCAACCACCCACTCACTGTCACTCATCTGAAGGCAGCTGGAAGCCGTGCCTTGTTATCACTTTCTCAGAGCTTGAGCCGCATTAATCTGCCTATTGTCGCTTCCCTTCGCCGTTCCCCAGCTGGCCACGGTCAATTCTGAATACTTCCATGGGATAAACTAGCCTCCAGTAAATCGACGCGTTTCCACGAAGTTTTCATGTCGTGTGAATTACTTTAAAACCATCACCCGACTTTAATTATTCCAATACGTCCATACTATACCCTCTACAAGATGCATTGTGCCTTGTCAGTCATTTTTGTTCAGCCTTACTGTTTACTCAACGCGAGTTAGGTGATCTTTAATGACTTCATGTAAGGGGCATAGTTTTTGCCATCTTACAACTGTATCAGCATGGTAATGTGGTGTTTCCATATTTTTGTCCACCTCGTGTAACTTTCGAAGTAATTATGACGATGTGGACGCCAAAGGCCCTAACAACTAGCCCCCGACAGGGCAGAAGTGTTGTACCATCGGCCGTGCAGGATGGAAGAGCGACATCACGTGCTGCTGAGTCAGGAAAGGGGCTTGTTTGCAACCAGTCAAGTACCCTCACAGTCATACGATATCTGGAGCGCCACAGACTCTTAGCACGGCTACAGTAGTTCGCCAAACTTCTAGCTAATTTTCTGACACGGTTTTCGTAATGTCTGTTTTCGACAAGATATCAACATGTAAGTTATGTAGGTTGTGAGGCAACGTTACATTGTTTTTCAGTTTTGTTCTTACACAATGGGAATTTCATTCCCTCTGCTCGCATCTGCTTCAGGATCTGCTGGTATGCCTGGTTAGCTGAGCGCTGTCATAGAGAGCTGAATTATAAAACGGAATTTTCCAGCGCTTCTTCTGAAGAAGTGGAATTACTGTGTGAAATTTCTACATCTACTATTGGTGGGCCACCGTCGCTGGATACGAAGCCAAACAGTCGGAGAAACAACTCTCACGGTAACGTAATCTTGACAAACATTTCCCACTTTTTTTTTTTTTTTTTTTTGTATTTCGCTACCAATCCAATTCCAGTGGCCTACAAGTAGTAGCCGAGGAAAATTCGACTAGTAAAGTCACTTCGTTAGGGGAAGGGCGGGAGAACTCCTTTTTATAAATGAATGCAGCACTTATGTTTGGCAGTGTCCCGCTATCCGGGGACACTAGAAGGTCCTGAGGGAGGTCCCAGCAGAGGAGTCGGAGCATCGACTGTGTAGGGAGAAGCTGAAGAGGAATGAGACATGCCTAACAGCCGTAAAAGTTCACGACCGATGATTTTGTCTTCGTGAGGGACCAAAGTCACATAGAACTTTTCATTAATTTTACGTTCAGCATGCGCTTGAGAGTGAGAATAAAGCCGAAATTATAAGCGTGTAAAATAAATGAACAGTAATTAACAGCCAAACGGTGGAAATTTCTTTTAAAAAAACAAGAAGGTTTCACCATCAGGGTGCTCCCCTGGCACAACAGCAGAAAGAGGTGCGCCGGCAGTGTTACTCCTATAATGACACCATTGATCAGTGGTGCGGCTCCATTGGTGTATTATAAGACGTGTCCCAATTCTGTGTACTGCTTCACGATGGATGTATTCGTGTATGGCGACTCCGAGGTGAAGGAACGTTGCCAGATTGCTCTCGTCAACATAGTAATGGTCCAGCACCTGCTACGGTGGTTGGCGGTGTCATAGTGTACAAAAGACAATCATCTCTGGTTCGCCTAGCCGGTGACTTAGATTGCAGCCGTTACGTTTCTGACATGACATTATCGGTGGCTATGCCATTTCGTCAGGGTCTCCATGATGTCATCTTTCAACAACATAACACGAGTCCGAATTTCTCTCTTGCTGTCCTGACCCACCTCAGCGCACACCTCGCCAGGAAGTACCCCAGATCTCTCACTCACTGAAAAAAATCCGGTAATCGGTTGCCGAGAGACTGCAAGGCTGTGAGACGGCGTGGTCTCCAGACCTTCACTGCTTACATATTCCGCCCTCACAATCATATTCCGCACATCAAGACGCTTCATTCGAACCCAAACTCGATAAGATAAAGTCAATGTTGTATGAATTCATGTAAACGACATGCAAATAACTAATAAATCGCAAGTGCGCACTGTGGTTGAAATACTCTAGGCTGACGTACACACATACATTCCAGACACGACGGTCACAGGAGCTTTTAGTTCGAGAGAGGCAACCGCACGCCAGGAGGCCAGTCCCAACCCATCTACGTCGGCCCGTGGCCGCCTGTGAAGCGAACAGCGTTCGCCTGAGGGCAAGGAGGAACGACCCCGTGTTCGGCTTAACAGCAGATTCCGCTACATTGTGTGGGAGCGGCCAGCCTACGCATTCTATACACATAGCACGCAGTTTCAGAGATTTTCACAGGGAGACAGCTAACGCCAAACGCCGATACTACAAGTTTCCGGATTGGTCGCCTTAAATGAAACGTCATTCTCCCGTTTTAGAAGAGCAATGCTGATTGGCAGATGATATTTCTGACGCCTTGAGCTGAAGGGGTAATGGAAGAGACCGGAAGATAAACCCCTTCACGTCTGGCGTGGAGAGGGGCCGTTCTGTTGTCGCTCTTGGAGCGAGGAACAAGTCTCTCCTCAGTACTTCACTGGGAGAGCACCTCCAACGAGAGCGAATCGAAGTGCGACTCTATATTGAGTCCTTGCGATTAAGCATTGTTCACTGTGTTGGCCGACACACTTATTGTGTGGTGTGAACGGACAGTTAAACGCCTGCGAGCGAATTTTTGAGTGGCATCACAGTGGACTGGTCATCTGACCGGTGTACCATGCCAATAGTTAGACTAGGGGCGAATAGGAATCCTTGGCTTCATCAAGGCGTAGGGTGAGTTTGATTGGCGAAGGTCTATCCAGATAGAACTAGAGTTGTCTTATTTGTCAGCAGCGAGCGGCGCAGACAGCAGTAATCGTAGCTTATGGTATTGTGCGCTACAGCTATTGCGAGCCCCATATTTCCTCCACAACAGTACACTTCACTACAATTCACACCCGACAGCCTCGACCATACCTAGCAACATTCTAAAGGATAATTATTCAAGTTGAGTAGGCGCGCCTCTCAGCCATTCTGCCAAGTCAATAATAATCTTAAACTTTGTATAGAAATTTCATTAGCGAATCCAATCCTTGAGAGATAACTTCACGTTCCGAAAAGAACAATTCATAACTAAAAGTGCCATTGTGAATTCACAGAATTTTTGCAAAATAAATTATAATTTTCGTTAGTTACATATTTTTCTTACACTAACTAGCACTACTCCAGTACCAAAGTATCCCACTAGTTACGTAAGAAATTTTGTGAATTTTTGTGTCATTTCCTTACAGCGGGCGACTCCAGAAGATATTTATTGCTGAAAGTTATTCAGGCATTTTTCTTTAGAACGTTAGGAGCGTCTGTTTCACTTCTGTAGTAGTTTGGGGGTGGAAATTGCATCTTGCGGGAGCCACAGGGTAAAGGGTACATCTCAGATTAATCCGTTGCGCAGAATAACAGAATCTCAGATCAACCCCACGCACACAAGGCTCTGCTTATGCCGTAATCTTATTACATTTCGCATTAAGCAGTGAAGGGATTGGTTGAATGACATTAGAGGAAAATAGGTAGCGTAGAATACGTGCGTGGTCCAAGAGGCGGAACTTCCTTGTTTTAACGTTATGAAACATGTTGCAGAGCGGTGGGATACTTGTGGGCAACCCTGTCACCCACGACCAGGGGATTGAGTACCTGGCAACTGGCGACGTATAAGCGACGGCTGGTCGAGGATGCTCGTGACACCAAAGAAAAAGGTATCGGCGGCCGCGGCCGAAAAAGAATATAAATCAAAGTTAAGTCAGTTCAGTTACGTCATTATTCCTATAATGATCTAACAGGCTGAGATTTTCTTTAAGTGAACCGTTTGTGATTCATGGTTTTCAGAGTAGTCGGAGATTTGACGGCGCACTTATATGACTTATGAAATGTATTATGACTTATGAAATGTATTATCATTAATTACCTTTGGACGTGATTTAGTAGTTTAAACAATACTGTCTGGACAGGGTGAGTTGCATGATCTGTTACTTTAGGTTATTTTCAATGCTATGCTTATGAATTCAGTTATGATAGATGAATTACTGATTAGTTCACGAGAAAGTGAATTTTTCCGTAACTTCTGTGGATTTATCCTCTCGCATGGTTAACCCTTCTGCAGTGTGGCGACTTTCCGTACCAAGTTGGTGAGGCTGGTAGATCAGACCAACAGAAACAGTTCAATAAACATGGTACCTATTAGTTTTTCAATTACGAACAAGAACAGAACTCAACCAACTTTGATTCAATCAGGAACCGTTGTACACAGTGACTGTAGAATGTAAGGATGCAGAGGCACACAGCAGTCAGTCACAATGAAGTGTCGTTCAGCCTAAACACCTGTAAGAACATGTAGTGACATGAACCGATGCGAGTCTGTTGAATTATAACGAAAATGCTCTGAAGATGGCTATTTAGAGCCGAAATCTAGGGTTGCAAGCATAATGAAAAACTAATGGGATTGTGACTGACTGTTGTGTGCCTCTCCTTCCATAAGAACATAACTGCTCTTCAGTCATTTACCTTTATCTTAGAGACTGTTTACAAGGAAATATGGCAGCAAATAAAGAGTAAAAAAATATTATGCAAGTGTTGGGTCAAATAATTATGTACCACGTGCTTGCATATAACCGAAAAACTTAGAACATTCGAACAATACTTTTAAACATTTAAACACAATATACATCAGACTAAGTAATAAATTTAAGAAACTTTGAAGAAACAAAAATTACTCATACGGTTACTAATTATTTTACAGTTTGTACTTGCACGAAACTACAAAATGATTCAAGACTCATGTATTTACTGCACTTTGTGCAGTGATATTTCGTTTTCCTTTATTCTGATGTATACATATACGGCACCTGCCGAAGATGTGGTCTGGCGCTTGGTCTTCTTGCAGGCGTTGATTTACTTTGCAATCTTCGGAAAGTCTCCCACGCAGAAAAAGTGGAATATTTTTCATACCTGCTCTAGCAAGAGGATGATTTCTCATTGGGCTGCCTCCAACGTCAGTGCGAAATTTTAGACAAATAATGTATTGAGATGGTGCTTCTCGGCTAAGCACAACTTCACTGTTGATTCAAGCATTGTTTATCAATACCTAAGAAATTACCAAGGGCCAACGCGCTGTACTCCTCAACATTTTAATGGGCACAAAGTTTATCCGCCACATCTGTCAAATTTAAGACTAAATAAAGACACACAAATTCTAATCAAACTGCAAAGATATTGAGCTAAACACATCTTTTAACAACCACAAAGTTAGTGTTGCCAGTCTAGGTGGCCGAACAATGCTGTCCTCTCTACACCCAGGTGACTAAATAGTAACGCGTAGAACAAAGTGAATGCGAAAGATACACGGCGGAACAGCTCGCCAACTTTAATGGTAGAAAAAGCTTATCAACGATGTTGAAGGAATCGGATTGTGGGACCGTGCCACAATAATGAAATGTTGAAACAGTAATGTCTTACTCTCGAATTCTACTTATTAGAGTAAACGAGATAGTCAGGGCATGTTTACGATAAAAAAAAGCCGTTTATGTGCAAGAGTTTAATGTTTGTGCTTTAACTACTACTTTGTGTGGATACTCCGTGAGGCGGTAATTTCAACTGCAATCCCTCAGGTTTCAAGCAGGGAGACGGTGGACAGAACGACTACTCCCGAATCGCCCCACAACTGGCATGCCACCACTTACGAACCACTACGACAAATGAATGGCATACAGTATATTATTCTCGTGTAAGAAACATAGACATTTAGACAGTTAGTAAATATTATATTACATAAAATTTAACCAAAACTTGACCACTTCTAGTGCATTCTCCGAAGCTCGGTAAAAATATGTTTAACTGTATGACATTCTCCACTTGACGTCCTTTCCCCCATCTCGCCCCTGCGTTTACCCACTCCTCAGTCTCTTAAAGAATTTCCATGTTAGCCATCCCTTGATTGTTTCAGATATGCTTTTCCAACCAGGGGAAAGGCGGTTTTTAAATTTCCACGGTAGTAACCAGCGTATTTCACCCGTGGTTCTAAGTACGTCCGATTTTCTGAGAAACCTCTTCTTATATTTCAATCTTTGCACTCGCATTTCACGTCCATGTAACGCATGAACTAAGTACTGCTTCATTTTCTTACTATCCGTGTTCGCAGCTGATTCTTTCCGAACATACGGTGGAGCTAATCCTGCGAGGTGGTGAAGGCCCACGGTCGGAGCCACTTGTGAGTCTGCATATGTTGTTCAATCGTGTACCCGTATCTTTTATTCAAACTCGCTAAGGGACCGCGCCTATTCTTCATCACCGATTTCGTCCAAATTTATGGTATATGCAGGGCTTGGCCAGAAATGAAAGAAACGGAAGCGGTAGGTCCAGATGGACAAAGAAAAAAATAGTATTTTAGATGCGGGTCAGGCGAGGCCTGAGCCATTTATCTTAAGGATAGTTTCCAGACAGCGCTTTTGCAGCAGAAAGAGTGAAGAATAGTAACCCGAAGGACGTGAGTGCAATCTCTGTGCGGGAACTATTTCATATTTTCAGCTTTTACGTTACTAACACTGAAATTAAACCGAAGTAGTGGTCAATATTATGTATTTATTAATATGGTCGTAAAAGGCATGAAAAGGAAAGGAAAAGAAAAATTAGGGATTGAAAATAAATATCCAGAAAGGTATTGTGAGGCGTACACGAGAGCGCCGTATGAAAAAGTAGTTGCTTTTATTATTTTACCATTGATAATTTACGCGTTCTGTGGTGATATTCATTGTAAAAACAGGGAAAGCAGTAATTTTGTCGGCATCTTGCACATATTATAAAAGCCAAACTTTTACAATTACATGGATGTTTCAAAGTTTCTACAGAAATACAGACTTAATTTGCAATAATAAAAGGTTCTCTCTCATCGCAAAGTTTGGCAGTGAGGCAAACTTCTCTCGTTGAGATAACAGAAGTTTTGAAGCTTTTTGGTCAATTTCTTTACCTGACGTTGAAATAGACTTCACAGGGTTTTATTACTGGTGAGGGCTACTCGAAGTTAAAAAAGAATGTTGTGGAATACGCTTTAATTACCAATCCTTCTTCTTCGAAAGGTATTACCAGAGTCCACATAGACACTGTAAATACACCCCTTTCTCGGAATGTTTTTTCGAATCCTAAATCTCCCTCTGCCTTTTCTTTTCATACAATATACTGAGCATTATTTCAGTTTATTTGCAGGGTAAGTAGCATAAAAATTGAAAATAAAGCACTATCGAAATGGGGTCTTGGCCACACGAGCTTCGGATTACCAATTTGTACTCTTTCTGGCGCGCCAGCCACTATCTCGAAACTGCGCTTACATAAATGGCTCAAGTCTCGCACAACCCACACCAGAAACACTATTTTTTTTCTGCGCAATTGGCTATCTGGAGCTCTCAATCCTGTCACTTTCATCTCTGGCCAAGTCCTGCATATACCATAAATTTGGACGAAATCGGTGACGACGAGTAGTTGCGGCCCCCTTCTCAGTTGATACCCAACCGGCTTACAACCCTTGTTGCTGCCAGAGGTGGCAAGTATGTGTGCCGAATTTTGCAACATGCGTACCCACAATAACCTACAAATTTAACCGTACTCTGCCTATTATGCCGTAAAAGCACAGTAAGTAACATTTCGTTATTTTCTACTCTTCTTGGTGCTGGAGTCTAAATGACCATCAGGGCAGACACGGCCAACAGCTCTTCGTTGCAATTAGTGTAGCGTCCAGTAATCAGTATGTCCTTAGATATGAGAGACGACCGCAGCCTCAGTACGTATAACACGAGCTTGCGTCATGTTACGCAAAGGACCCTAATGGTCCAAATGGCTCTGAGCACTATGGGACTTAACATCTGAGGTCATCAGTTCCCTAGAACTTAGAACTACTTAAACCTAACTAACCTAAGGACATCACACACATCCATGCCCGAGGCAGGATTCGAACCTGCGACCGTAGCGGTCGCGCGGTTCCAGACTGAAGCGCCTAGAACCGCTCGGCCACTTCGGCCGGCCAAAGGACCCTACAGGAAGATTTAGATTAGGATATTAGCGCCAAGAATGGCATCTCCCTTGCAAGCTAATGAGTGCGGCGCATGCAGACTGCAACGATCTCCGTGGCGCCCCGCATTATCTACACGCGGTCGAATGCAAGTCGTGAATTATCTTCACACCTCTGGTCCCCCAGCCCTCTCGACCGGTGGACCAGCCTGGGGTGCCACGGCGACTCATTTGCCCGGCCAATTAGGGCGCCGTCGGCCGGAAAACGATGCCGCAGACGGGTAACGGGGGAAAAGGTATGTGGAGGGGGTAAGTGGGGCGCGGGAGGGGAAGGCCATTGCGCTTCACGCAAGCGTGAACGTCCCTCCGCGTACGTTAGCGGAGCGCATCTTGTGGAACCAGGTGGGCCGTCTGTCTGCGTGCAGCCCCACTAAAGGCCGCGCCGTCAGTTACAGGAATCTGTGCCCCCCACCAGTATACAGTCCGCAGCGTAGAGGCGTGACTTCCACAGAAAAACATACGAACAGTTTCCGACAATATTGTCTCCTTCCAAGGCATCCTACAGTAATCACGAAGACGAGAGACGCAAATAGCAATCATGTACGACGAGTGATTGGAATAGTATATTGGAGATTCTAAACTTGAAGATTTGCCCCACTGTCATAAAGTATCACAGATATGGAGCAGTTTTGAGACGTATCTACTGCGGAGACCGGTTATCCTCATCAAAATCACCACTGAATTAAGATTGCACTCACAGTTGTCGGACGTTTCTTGCGATTTCATTACAGGACTAATACGCCAGATCGAAGCTGCGATGAGGTAGAAATGCAGACTTAACACGATATAGATAGGTACATACTGAGAATTCAGAGTGCACTCTTTCCACATTAAGCCTGTTAACGAACAACTGTAATGCCCGACCGAGACTCGAACTCGGGACCTTTGCCTTTCGCGGGCAAGTGCTCTACCAACTGAGCTACCGAAGCACGACTCACGCCCGGTACTCACAGCTTTACTTCTGCCAGTATCTCGTCTCCTACCTTCCAAACTTTACAGAAGCTCTCCGCTGCAGAGTGAAAATCTCATTCTGGAAACATCCCTCAGGCTGTGGCTAAGCCATGTCTCCGCAATATCCTTTCTTTCAGGAGTGCTAGTTCTGCAAGTTTCGCAGGAGAGCTTCTGTAAAGTTTGGAAGGTAGGAGACGAGATACTGGCAGAAGTAAAGCTGTGAGTTCCGGGCGTGAGTCGTGCTTCGGTAGCTCAGTTGGTAGAGCACTTGCCCGCGAAAGGCAAAGGTCCCGAGTTCGAGTCTCGGTCGGGCACACAGTTTTAATCTGCCAGGAAGTTTCATATCAGCGCACACTCCGCTGCAGAGTGAAAATCTCATTCTGGAAACATCCCTCAGGCTGTGGCTAAGCCATGTCTCCGCAATATCCTTTCTTTCAGGAGTGCTAGTTCTGCAAGTTTCGCAGGAGAGCTTCTGTAAAGTTTGGAAGGTAGGAGACGAGATACTGGCAGAAGTAAAGCTGTGAGTACCGGGCGTGAGTCGTGCTTCGGTAGCTCAGTTGGTAGAGCACTTGCCCGCGAAAGGCAAAGGTCCCGAGTTCGAGTCTCGGTCGGGCACACAGTTTTAATCTGCCAGGAAGTTTCATATCAGCGCACACTCATTCTGGAACTGTAATGCCATTTACACAGAGTTATCTGTATTTGACTATAAAGCCTACTGGTGGCATCTACACTAAAAAATAAACTAAAACTGTCATTAAAACTTATAATAGGAAAGACTTTGAAATTTTATGGCACGTTAAAACTTTGTGCAGGACCGAGATTCGAAGTCGTGACATCTGCCTTTAAAGAGTAAGTGTTCCACCGTTTTCCTCTTTTTCTCCCAACTGAGCTGCCCAAACACGACGAACGATCCGTCCCCATAGCGTTACATCCGCCAGTGCCTCATCTCCTACCATCCCAGATGAGTCGAGCTTGGGTAGCTCAATCAGTAGAGGACTTGCTCGCGAAATGCAAAGGTCCCGAGTTCGAGTCTCGGTCCGACACACGGTTTTAAATGTTCAAATGTGTGGAATTCCTAAGGGACCGAACTGCTCAGGTCATCGGTCCCTAGTCTTAAACTAACTTATGCTAAGAAAACAGACACACACACACACACACACACACACACACACACACACACACACATGCCCGAGGGAGGAATCGAACCTCCGGCGGTAGGGGCCGCGCAGTCCGTGACATGGCGTTTCAAACCGCGAGGCCACCCCGCGCGGCACAGTTTTAACTTGCCAATATCAGCACATACTCCGCTGCAGAGTGAAAATTTCACTCTAGAGAAAAAAAATTTGTTTGCGAGATATAGCGACGTCGTCCGTGCTGTGTGCACTAATGCAACACGCCGCTGAAGAAACATTCAGTTAGTCCCTGTGATCGATAGAAGACGAAATAATGTACTAAAGGGTATGGTTTTGATTTACGGCCAGGAACATCAGAATTTTGCTGTTGATGCTCGTATGTGTGCAGCGCGTTTTCCTGGCAAACGACATGTCACTCCAGGAACATTTGTGTGAATAACTCGTCATTTGAGGGTGAGGGAGACAGGTTGCTATGCACCTGTGATGGTCAATGCTGGTACGCCGCGACGTCGTAGGACGGGTGTAGTGGACGAGACAGTTCCGCATTTCGTGGGACGCTCACCGAATACCAGTACTCGAAGACTAGCGGCACGCTATCAACTGTCACAGCAGCGGGTGTGACAAACAGTATATGAACAATTACTGTACCCCCTGTTAGCCGTGCAGGCTGCTATTGATTTTGTTTGCTGACAGAAGTTATCTTTGACTGACAAGAAGACGTCTCCAGCAGTTCTATCGACGTTTTGAAACCATCTATACGGTGATGTAGGTTAAGATACCATGTATCAGCACTGCAGTCATTCACCCCGGGCGGCCCTCGTTTACGAGTAACAGACAAAAAAAAAAAAAATCGGAATTATATGTGGCACACAGTAGTATTGAAGAACTCGAATGGAAAAGAGTTGTTGTTTCGTGTAATGCATGGGATAATAATTTCCTATGCAGGTAGGTGTGAGTTCATTTGCTTTCATTTTTCTTCCTATCATTCATGTTTTTAATTTTGCGAATTATTTTTGACTTAATTTCTATTGCTTTCTCACCCTATTGTTTCGTTCACATTATTGCGTTCATTATATTTATTTCTCATTTTGCTTGAATTTTGTTTTACTTAAAAACGTGTCTTTCATGTAAATTTTGATGTGTGTTATTTTGTCCATAGTGTAGGTATTGAGGCTATGTTCTAAATGTTTCTATGGCGATTATCGTGCAAAAATATTGCACATATGGTAACATAAATACATTTTTCACACCACCGCACAAATACAAACAGATTATTTAGTATGACAAATCGGAATTTTCAAATAATTGAATATTATAATAGATACATAAAATTAAATTCATATTCACAAAAATCCCGATTGGGAGGAGAATGACATAAAGAAAAAAATGGAACACATGAAAAAGTTCATAGGCACGCAACCACACTAAATTAGACAGTAATATCAGAAATTAAGTCCACCTTGATGCAAAACACCTTGTTATTCGTTTATTCTCCCAAACTAGTTTCGGCGACAAATATCACTATCATCAGTGGGTTTTTTAATCTTATTTATTGCATGTTACATCATGTTTTAAGCAATTATTGTCGCTGTCTGCGACATATTTTCTATGCCGTTTTTTCTGTTGCCGTTTTTTACTTAGCGAACATCATGTCATGTTCGTTGGACGGTATGTAGCTGCTTTTATACGCAGAAAAACAAAACTTTCGCTCTTTGTTTCTGATCCAGAATATTACGCCATCTTGCTGATTGCAACAGAAAAAAAGCGCACAGAAAATATGTCGCAAACAGCGACAATAATTGCTTAAAACATGCTGTAACATACAAGAAATAACATTTTAAAAAACCACTGATGATGGTGATATTTCTCGCCGAAACTAATTTGGGAGAATAAAGAAATAAATGAATAACAAGGTGTTTTGCAACAAGGTGGACGCAATTTCTTATATTACTGTTTTTCTATGCAAACACGGACCAAATGGAAGAGTTCCAAGATAAAATTATTATTACATTAAGATAGATATCTTTTATAGCGCTATTGGGTATCACTCACAATTACAAATTTTTTTTTATCAGTTAGTCGCAAACGGGGGCCCACAAGGTCGAATGGCTGCAGTAGTGATACCAGGGATCTTAACCTACATCACCGTGTAGATAGTTTCATAAAGTCGACGGTACCGCTGGAGACCTCTCCTTGTGAGTGCAACGTCAGAGGTACTGGAGTGTGTGCCCGGAGAGCCCTGGAGGGTGTGGACAGACAGTCTTGGAGCGGCTACTGATTTAGTCGTGGAGTGAAGGTACTGCTAGGCACCAGCAAGGGAACCCCCATACCGAGTGCAAGCGCGGCGAGTCAGAACCACTCGTTGAGATGTGGCTGTACGAGTGGATTTAGGGCGGTTAGCCACTGTGGATCGTATACTGAGTCATCTGCATGGTTACTGGGATGTGCCGTGCGGCTCCAGCCGGTGGAACGCCTTGCTCTCAGTTTCGCGCATTTTGATGTCAATTGCCTGTGCCGGGAATGTGCGTGTATTAACCCACCTAGCTATTTTGTCGAGATCACAATTATTTTGGTGACCGTTTCTGTTGTTTGTGTACTGTGGCACTCCACTACTTATGTGGTGTGCCGGTATGTGACTCGGTTTTTAAACTGACCGTGAATTCTGCAGAAGTATGTTGTTCGCCTCTAGTACTGGAAGTACTGTTAATTTTAACGGTAATTGATTCCACCTGTATTTGCGCTCTGGTGAAAGTTGCCATTTTGGGTAAATGTGGGTAAATGCAACAGGGCATATGCATGGTAGCCTTCTCGTGTTTTGTGTGTTGTAACCAACGCTTGAATATGAATTGAGACAAAGCTTTTGAGCCAGGTTTCTTATTGCTTGTTTTCATATTTCATTGTGCTTAATAACAACGATCAAAGTTGAAGTTTACTGGATAGAGCCGCTCGCACACGTCGCATTAGGGTTAGGTGCTCCTGGTTGGACGGAGGAACAATGACAGTTCAAAAACAAAACAAAAAAATTAGTGAGTGAAACGCCCTGCTAAACCCACAGGACAGGACAGGTAGTTGGAATTGTGGAAAGGGGCCAAAATAAGTTACACTCGAACACATATTACTTTATTTGTTTGACCAAACATTACGGTACAAATTCTTGAACTTAGTTATCGGCTGAATACTTCACACTATCTTATGCCTTAAGGGCAAAACCACTTTAATTTAAAAGTAAACGGCTAAAAGCCATTAACTCAAAATTCAGACACCAAAGAGAATATTTAGAGGGCAGAAGGCCTCACGTTCAGTAAGTTCTACAATTTGGCTGAAGGCCTAAAATCTAACACTTGAAAAGCAACAGCCTTAATTTAAAGACGGCTGAAGGTGCATGATTTAAGACTCAAGGTAAAATTAAATAAAAAAACAAGGCAGAAGGCCTTATCTTCAATTAGGCTGAAGGCCGCAAACAGTCTGATGCTCGAAAGACAAAGATCCTTAATTTTAAAACGGCGAACGGCCCATGACTTAAAACACAACTAAAATAATTTTTAGCAGGGAGAAGGCCCAAGGCTTTACCTATAAACAGTATTTTAATCAGGCTGAAGGCCCAAACAATCTAACACTTGACAAGCAAGGAATTTTAATTTTAAAGTGGCTGAAGGCCCATGACTTAAAACACCACTAAAAACAATTCAACTTTAATTGAAAACCATCGGCTATGAGCCATACAAATGCACACAACAGAAAATAAGAAAACGAAGTGCAGCTAACGGCGCTCACGAGTTTCGGGGTCGGCCAGCACTTGAAATACCAACCGTCACCTAGGTGAGACAGGCAGTCGGCCCAACCATTCTCGATCCGACGACAACCCAACCAGCACACAGTCAACGGACCCACTGACATGGTAATTTGAGCTCCACTCGACCAGCACACAACCGGGAGTTCAATGCAAAACATATAAGGCATGGACGCCCATAACCAAGCATACATTAAGCTGTCAAAGTACACACCGTGCTGGACAGCGACAACACGGTGAAGAAGGGACACAGCCTAAATTTACGTCAACGGCCGGGGCAGGTAACCGGAACGTTAATGGCCACAAGACTGAATATTCCGCTGGTGCACTTCAATTGCAAATAACGAAATACAGTTAGACTCCACCGGACGGTGGCTAAGCCTTCGCCAACTCGAACATACACGTTGTTGCTTGCGGGGATGTCCCAGCCAACAACGAGAAGCAAATGGCACAATGTGAACAGTCTTGACTTGCTGCTAAATTAAATCCAAACTCAACTTTCGTGTCCAGGGTCGGTGAGCCACGGACCTCGTAGCAATGGGAACAATCCCACACACTCCGACACTGCATAGAGACCGCTAGCGGGCCCGGCCGAACTACGCCCCGCGGAGATTTCCTCGCTGCTCCACTCCAACCGACCGACTGCCACACATCAGCACAGAGACAGCACTATAATAACTGAGCAGCTGACATCAAAAGATACACACAGTTTCACGAACACTTGCACGAAGGACTAGACAATACTAACGATAGCGACTGTGCAATAACAAAGACGAATCACCAGTCGGCACACTCGGGCAACACATAAGCGATCGCCGGCCAACAGACACGTCGTCCGACAAGGCGACCGACCCACGACCAGCCAAGGTGGTCCGCGCTCAAGTGATATGTATCGGCAACCGTCGGGCGAGTTATGGCTGTCCAGACCTCACTGCAGCCGTGCCCCGACTAAACTTCTGCCGCGTCCTAAGTCAAACACTGCCAGGTTCGAAATGCACTGCTAGTACCTCCCAACTCACTGGCAGATCCCAACTAACTCCGAACACATGACAACCGGGAAGTAATAGGCGTAAGCAAAGATAATACGCCAGGGCTAATGTCGATAAGCGCTGCTGCTGCCGCTCACGGGCAGGCAAGGCGGCAACTCAGTGACACCAGTAATTAAAATTAACATAACGAGGTGGTAGTACAGTAAAAACAGGATGTCAAATGATATGTGGCACGAACACGAGCCACGCACGGCTCAGTGAGAGACAAACTTTGTTGTGCTGCGATACTTAAGTTGCAGAGTAACTCCTAGGATGTGCTTGTGGACGGCTACAACAAAGCAATGGCTCGTCAAGGTGTGCGTTACTGAATACAATGTCAACAAGACAATGTCCGACCTGGGCCACATTGTCAATCAATCGTAGTAAACATTTTTCTCTATGCGAAGGCTACAGGCGACTCCACTTGTAGACTAGTCTCGCAGGCTCATCTCTGCTACGAACTGTAGCTACGAAATTAGCCCTGGAACTGTCGTACGCCAACGCCGAACATGAATCGTCCGTTGCTGCCTGTGGCCACCATTTATCACAATGCGGAAGTCCATCTCATTGGCGACGGCGCGGAGGTTGCTGATAAGGCGGCACTTCTGATTGGCGGTGAACTCCAAAGCGCCGCCTGTGGTGGCAGACGGTAACTGTCCATTGGCGAGGACACAACAAAAATATATTAGCCTACACCATTTTAGAAAGCAAAACTATTGCAACTCTTGGTTATCGTTAATTTTACGAAGTACGTGGCTTCCCGACATAGCGAAAATTGACTAGAAGGCCTTGTTAGCCTAGAAAAGTACTTCTTAAGTTGTACAGCCGAAGTGAAGTATAAATCAGATTTTGAGTTACTATGGTGCATTGTACTAGTGTCTGATACCTCTTGCATTAGGTAGTTTAATTAACAAAGGGCAGCTTGCATCTGAAAGACTGTTATACGACATTTGTCATTAAGTTGTGGTTGACCTGTTCAGAGTAACGTTTACTACATGGATGGCACTTGCTTATATGAATTCCATACAGTTGCGCTTATGTTAGATCATTTTAATTAATTATAGTACACTCATTATTACTAGCACTGTCCTAATGGAATTATTTTATTGGTCCATAACTTCGTAGCGTTTTCCTGTAAGTTTAAACACAACAGGTGCACATAATAGAGACTTCAGTCATCAATAATACATCCTCAGTCAATATTTACAACAGTCTGGCAACGCTGGGATAACTTTTCGATTCTGCAACTAGAAATAACATGATTTTCAGGGGAAGAACTAGTCGAGCCACGTTCAAATGGTTCAAATAGCTCTGAGCACCATGGGACTCAATATCTGAAGTCATCAGTCCCCTAGAACGTAAAACAACTTAAACCTAACTAACCTAAGGACATCACACACATCCATGCCCGAGGCAGGATTCGAACCTGCGACCGTAGCGGAGCCATGTTCGGAAAGTATTTTCATCCAGAAAGGAAGTTGGTTGAAATAAGTTTGACAGAGAGCGGAAAAGGAGAAAATCTGAGGGTGCAACACCAGGTGAATAATGTGGGTACGGGATGGCTTCTCAGCCAAGCTTTTGTACAATGTCAATCTTTTTTGTCAGTTGCAGGCGAGCGTTATCATGGAGTAACACCACTTCACGTACTCTTCCTGGTCGTCGATCTTGGACTGAGTTTGCAAGACGTCTCAATTGTTGACAGTAAATGACAGCTGTTGTGTCACACCTCGGGGAAAAATTAGTAGTACATGACACTGTCGATTTTTCACCAGACGTATGACATTACCTTTCGTGGATGCCCGCAGGTCTTTGTACTAGGAGCTGCTGCCTTGTTTGAGTTGAACCATTACTTTCTTTTCCCTACATTAGCATAAAGACAGCACTTCTCGTCACCAATAACGATAAAGGACGGGAATGGTCCATGTTGTTCAGCAGCCAGTTGATGACGGTCAAGCAGGGTTGGACACCCGCTGATTTTTGTGATTTTGGCTTAGAGAATCTTTGAACTTTCCCCATTGCATGCAAACATCACACGATGGTGGAATGATCACAGTTCATCACATTGTAACGTCCTCTTAGAAAAATTGTGAAGTACTGTGCTGGTAAACTTCTTACGTTATTTGATTTTCAAACAGCTGAGCAAAATTGAACATACTCAGACATTTCTCTCTTTACTTATTCTGATCAACACTAAACAGACACGGAATATTTTTAGCGCCAACGCAACCTGACTTTCAATAATCCCTACAAAAGAATGGCCCCGACTAACAATAACCTATACCTTTCATGAATCACTTACCTCACAAAAATCTTCGTTACTCGAACTACTGCAACACAGCGAGTGCCAATACTGCCAGCTAAATAAAAGATTCTAACTCCTGAAGGCACTAACTACTGATAGGCATAGTTAGCAAATGAAAGATTTTGATAGAGAACAAACAATGTATTTACCTTAATAGTGTTCAAAAGTCATAATATGTATGTATAATTTGTGACATCCAGTTTGGCAAATTTCCTTTTCCTGACGGACACACGTCCAGCTCGTCCGATCATATTAACATCTCTAAACTCTGGCATCTCTCTCCCCACATCCACCACTGCTGGCGGCTCACCTCCAACTGCGCAACGCTACGCGCTGTTCACATGCAACTGCCCAACACTAGAATAGCGAATATTCCAACAATGCCAACCACCACAGACTGCACACAGCACAGCCAGTGATTTTCATACTGAGCGCTACGTGACATTTTCCGACATAAAAACCTAAGCAGCCTATTTATAACATTTACCAGGTCTCGAGTACACTTATGTGGGCAATTGTCGATTAATAAGTTTAAACGGTCTTCATCAAACCTCGATGGTCTCCCCGAACGTGGAGAGTCACTGATGTCTAATCGGTCCTCCTTAAAACGAGAAAATCATTTCCAGCCCTGCACCGCCCAATGTCATTATCAACACACACACACACACACACACACACACACACACACACGCACACACACCGCAAATGTTTCTGGCTGCCTCCGCTGCTATTCCCCCTCCACTGAACTCAAACAGAAGAAAATGTCGGAAATGTTCAGATTTCTCCACCTGACACTCCACTTTATAGCATCCACAACTCCGCTCGCTGTCTCCAGATGACAATATGAAAACTCAAATAGCAGCAGTGAGCTACAAATAAAAAAATGACAATCGATAAATAAACCCATAGCAACCGGAATACCAACATCTGAAACAAAAACGCTACGAACTTATGCACCAACCTAACATATGGGAATTTTCTTAAAGAGATCAAGTTTTAAACTCTCCAAGTTTAGATTATTTATTGCCGCTTATGTTCAAAATGCCTTGAGCACTATGGGTTTTAACATCTGAGGTCATCAGTCTCCCAGAACTTAGAAATACTTAAACCTAACTAACCTAAGGACGTCACACACATCCATGCCAGAGGCAGGATTCCAACCGGCGACCGTAGCAGTCGCGCGGTTCCGGACTGAAGCGCCTAGAACCGCTCGGTCACCTCGGCCGGCGACAACTTATGTCAGACCGAACTTAGTAAGCTCAAATATTTTAATATTTACGTGACTCTTCCTGCTGTGCCACACTTTAAGAATTACAGGCGTTTCAGTCTTCTGGTTAAAAAAAGAAAAAAGTTATTACATTTGGAATGTACTCTTAGCTACTCGTCTGTTGAAGTGATCTGATTGTAACTGCCTTTCTAGCCGTTCTGTTTTGTGATCCTGTTATGGCAGCTAGGTCCGCTGTGACGACGCCTGTTTAAAGATTCTTGTTCTGAATTTCATACTGTATTCCTTTCTGGGCCGTTTACAATCAAATTGCAAATAATTTGATTACAATTAATGTGTATAATGACATTGGAAAATAATTTTTTCTTGAAATTTCGTATTTAACTGTGAGTGATGTTTGGAAAATGACTTCCTTTTACTTGTTACATCCTGGCCCTCCCACTCGGCGTGGCGTAACATATCGCCTTGCATGTGCAGCCTCTGCAGGAGCTGAACCCAGACTCTTATTTTCAACGTTATATTGTAGAACGTTCTGCGAATGACTACTGAACAAACATGCCAAACACCAAAAATTTCTTAATAGAGAAATGCCAACGGATGAATCGATATTTACCAGAAATAACATTTTCAATCTGCACAATTACCAAGTTTGGGCTGACGGAAATCCACACGCCGTCGTCGAGGTCCATTCTCAGTATCAATCCTCGAGCAACGTTTCGGAGGCAATCGTTGGTGACTGGCATCTCGGACAGCTTGAACTGCCTGGACGACTAAAAAGTGCCAACTACTTGCAGTTTCTTCAGACCATTCTTCCTGGACTATTGGAGGATGTTCCACTGGCAAGGTGACACGACATGTGGCTGCTTCCCGGTGGAGGCCTTTCGCATTGTTAGTGCACTGTGCTGTGACACTCTATTTGATTGAACTTTACCCAGGGAATGGGTTGGACGTCATGGGACTGTTGTATGGCCAGCAGGACCCCACTCCTTCCCTGGTTGTGCTGCCTCATGGAAGAGATTGTGTACCTCTAACGGCATAACACAAGAAAAGAGCTGTGGAATGCAATAGTGGCTGTTTCAAATGAGAGCCGGTATATGTCACAGATTTTTCAATGTGGGCGACATTCACGATGTAGAAGGGCTGAACTGTGTTCTGAATGCAATGGCAGAAACTTTCAATATCTCCTGTAGTCGCTTTGAATATCCTGTATATGCGAAATGTAATCTATTAGTATCAAGAATAAAATATCTTTACAACTTTATCCTTCTGTTCATTAGCGTTCCTAGCAATAAGACGTTCAAATGGCTCTGAACACTATGGGACTTAACATCTGAGGTCATCAATCCCCTAGAACTTAGAACTACTTAGAACGAACTAACCTAAGGACATCACACACATCCATGCCCGAGGCAGGATTCGAACCTGCGACGGTAGCGATCTCGCGGTTCCATACTGAAGCGCCTAGAACCGCTCGGCCACACTGGCTGGCAATAAGACGTAATGACACTTTTAGTTAGTGTTTTGTACAGATTCCACCACGAATCTTTGTAATCAACAATTACGGATCACCCTGTAAGATATAAAAAGATGCCTCATAGGGTAGAGAATCTCAAAGAATTTGTATTCCCGCCTTAGGCGTGCCAAATATTGTCTCCAGAGTGCAGCGTGATTGCGTGAAGTGAATATGGCGACTCAACAGCAGCCCGCACAAGTAGTAGTGTCGTTTGAAGTGACAAAATGAGCGATACAGTGGAAAGAAATTGTCTTACGTTGTGTGGATGTGATTCACTTGATATGAAAACAATTACGGAAGAGTAAATAAGTTTTTGGCAACTGGAAGTGTTCTAAAACAGCTGACAGTGTTGAAACGTCCCCTTAGAAAAATTATACAAGACTATGCTTAAACTGACACAGAATATTTTTAGCGCAACGCAATCTGACTTTCAAAAATACCTACAAAAGAATGGCCCTGACTAACATTAACCTATACCTTTCACAAATCACTTACCTTACCAAAAATATTCGTTACTCGAACTACTGCAATACAGTGAGCGCCACTACTGCCAGCTAAATAAAAGATTCAAACTACCGAAGGCACTAACTACTAATAGGCATAGTTAGCAAATGAAAGATTTTGATAGAGAACAAACAATGTATTTACCTTAATAGCGTTCAAAAGTCATAATATACATAGCAGTTCATGACATCCAGTCTTACAAATTTCAAAACTCCGCCATTTCTCTCCCCACATCCACCACTGCTGGCGGCTCACCTCCAACTGCGCAACGCTACGTGCTGTTAACATCCAGCTGCCCAACACTACAATAGCCAACAACAATGCAAACCAGCCACAGACTGCACACAGCACAGCCAGTGATTTTCATACAGAGCGCTATGTGGCGTTACCAATAAAAAAACCTATACAGTCTACTTACATAGCCCCCATGCTCCCCACAAAAAATTTTACAGATTGTTTTGGGCAGTGGCCAATACAGATTTGACAAAACTTTTCATAATTACAATAATAAAGATATCAAATGCACACACTTATTGATACAATGTTGGTCAAAAGCTAAAATTTTCTCACAGTCTATAAAGAGAGTCCTGGTCATTCATCACAGTAAAATTGCAGTGTTTTTCTCAAAGTCTGAGCAGTAAAAGAAAATGCACACGGAAGTAGTGGATTTCCATGCAGTCTTGAAGAAGTAGTGTTGTCCTTCCAATGGAAAGACAGTGCCGACTCTTGACATGCAGACAGGTAATGGGCCACAACAGAGCAAACCCACAGCAGAGTCATTCGAAGTTTTGAAGAATATTGGTAGGTAGGTCATCACACAGCAGACCAACTGTAGTCCTGGTAGAGATTACGGTATTGGTGGGCCACCAGAAGTGCAGACCCAGTGCAGTCCTTGTAGAAATAATGGTATTGGTGAGTCATCAAAGGTGTAGACCCACTGTAGTCCTTGTAGAGATGGCTAGCAGCCATCTGTTGTGACTGTGCAGGTGCACAATCACCATTGAAGAGTCTTGCAGATAATATAGCAAGTCCATAACCACCACTTGTGCACTCACAAAGTTTTTTGGAATTGTCCTTAGAACCAGCAATGCTGTTATCCAGTCCCTTGCTCAATTATTAACACACGTGCAAACACTAACAGTCCCTACTTCTCACATTGTCCATATACTATGACCAACAGAAACGTGTACAGTGAAATGGAACTTACAAGGTAATAATATGATGAACTGGTGTCAATTACAATTTTATAACATAAGAATACAATAATAATGGTACAAAATACATAATTAAAAACATAACAGTACAGATAACATTTGTAGTAACACGGACTTTACAAAAGAATAGAAATAAACATATACATCAGTGATACAAGAACTATGACATATGTAAATAAATAAAATAATGAGAATAGTTTTCAAAACATTAATTTCACACATGAGAACTGAAACAGAACAGAATTAATAATGTGTAAACATCTTTACAAAGAAAATGACATATTATAAATGCAAATTATATTTGAGGATAACAGTATTCCTCGTCATTAGTGAATGTAGCTTAGTACCGGAAAAATTCTACAACATAAATCGTATTAGCTAAACATATAAAGACAGGAAGAACATAAATACACAAGGGTACACAAACATATAGCGGAATAATACAAGGAAAGGACAGGGTTTGTTTTACTGCAGTATTTTGCAAACAAAACTTTCTTTTCTTCTCGGAGATCTCCCTTCGTTCTTCATTATTTCCAAAAGTCCTATCTATACCTGCTTTCTGTACTTTTCTCGTACAGCCTCTCAGTGCATTTCTTCAAATTCATCGCAACTCATTCTCTTATAGGCTACCCCCTCTTAAGCTAACTTAAATCTACTGAGCTCAGTTGCTAAACTAAGGGACGAGGCAATACAGCAGCACATAACAAATTAACACAAACAGCAACGAAAAAAATGGAAATTGTCAAAGCAAGCTGCAATAAATCTAAATTACCAAGCAATGCAACTTTACATCTACTATAAGGCAATGAGCAGCAAACAAGAAAAATAAATCAGTAGTAAAACTGGCTTAACAGAGTAATGTAAAGTGAAATTTAGTAGCACTATGCCTGGCAAACAGCAGCAGCAAATGCAATAACTTATATCTAAACATGACAAAGCTCAAGCAGAAAAATTATTACAGAAAAAATGGCCATGTTTAATACCTACGTCACATCTTAACACTAGGATGATGCATCACCTTAACTTACACTACTAAATAAGTTACCCAGTCATTGACAAAAATTATGTATGCAATTCCTGTGAAGGGAAATGTCTTTTTGTACTCCCTCGTTTTTTTTTTAAGTAGATTTTAAAATGGTTATTTACTGGATATGTAGGCATAAAATATTTATATTAGTACATCTATAAAATTTTATTTTAACCAATGCTGCAGTGCAGCTAGGAACTAGATATTAAACAAAATAGGCAAAGCAAGGCATGAAACGTCATTCACTAGCCATATGGCATTTCATAATGCAGTAAACAATCTTTCAACTAGCAAGACAATAGTCACGAAATGTTTCTCATCATTTCATTTCAGTAAATATCATAAATTAAGAACTCTACAGTGTAATCATGTTTTCACGTTTGAGGGTGTCGTATTTACGATGCTTTCTACAATGTCAATAGCGAAGATAATGGCCTCCCTTTTTTTTTCCCCTGTGCCTCTGAAAGGCACACACTAGTGGCTTATTTCCAGGCTTCTGTCGCGCAGCTGGGTGCCCACGACGCATTACGTGAAGGTGGTCGCTTAACTTTCTTACCAAAATATTTACGTCAGCAGTTTCCGCTACAGTGACAGTCTCATATAAAAATATTTCACAGGTAAAGAATTTGCGTTACAAATCTGTAGAAACAAAATCCTTAGAAACAAAATCCTATTGAGATAACAGTGTCCAAAAAATTTTCGTCAGCATTGTAATACATTCACGCATTTACATACATTTCATAACTCTTAAAGTACGATTCTTGGTTTCCAACAACCTTTTTCACAAACCAGAGTCCCTAATCACTACTCATTATTCCTTACCTTATTACACATATACATATTCGTCAACACTTCTTCAATATTTCATCATAACAGATCCGTAGCATAATCAAATAACTCATATAGCATCAGCTTATTAATCATAAATATACCTCAGCAGCATAATACACATCGTCATCATAATAATATCATAACACCTCAGTCAAATCTCAAAAAATTATAGTTTTCTTCAATAATTTCAGAACCTAAAGAAAATTCTCTGCTCATTTCAGTAGTGTCATCTACCTCAAACGTACTTTAAAAATCACGATCCCATACCAAATAAATCATTCAAAGCTCTCATAGTATCACAATGGTTCCAAAAAAATATGAACAATTCACAAAGTACAGACAAAATACAATTTCATAAGTGTGAAGATAAAAAAATGGATCGAATGGCTCTGAGCACTATGGGACTTAACAGCTGTGGTCATCAGTCCCCTATAACGTAGAACTAATTAAACCTAACTAACCTAAGGACATCACACACATCCATGCCTGTGGCAGGATTCGAACCTGCGACCGTAGCAGTCGTGCGGTTCCGGACTGCGCACCTAGAACCGCGAGACCACCGCGGCCAGTTACCCAACTGTGTAATTGTGTAAACATGTGTCACTGATGTAGTAAAAAAAGTATATCTCTCAGTTAAATGATTAGATAGCTGTGTAATTCTGTGTTAGACAAATATGATACCGATGTGTAAAGTTGTATAAGCAAATACCATATTAGCTAGGGCTCCTTGTCCTTGCCACACACATGGTACACAAAGTAGGCGTGTACCCCCCTGAGGATTAATGTAATTATACCCTCAGTTGTTACAGATTACAGCAATGGAATGAAATGTATCACGGAAAACTTTCTTTGTAATTCAAAAATCTTGAAAAATAAATGTTTTAAGTACAAAATTAAGCACTCAAATGCGTGTCCTGTAGTGCTAAATGTGCGTCTTGCTGTAAGATAATTCTGTGGAAGTGTCGTAGTTATCGTCCTCTGTAAGCAAAGTTCTGCTGAAGTCAATGTACTTACCTCATCATAAACGAAAGTGAAATGCTTTGCGAATAGATATCGTAGTTATTACGTACCTTACCGTGATCAAGAAAGTACTATAATGTAACGTATTGTTGTGCTACGAAAGAGGCTGTCTCATTGTAGTTATACCACAAAAGTTACTTTCCAGAATAATTCAGAAAAACTGTGCAGATATAAAACAGATACACCGCAAAAGCAACATTGTAAATTGTCACTCATTAGTAGCGTCGTGATATAATTGTGTAGCTGTCAAAGAAACCAAGTGCTAAGTCATCTTTAATCCCACAGAAAGTACTTAAAATAAAGAATGTCTTTTCAAGTAAACCAAAATGTTGCATGAAAATCTCATTAGCAGTGCCGGTAAATGTTCTAAGTGTGTGAGCCTTATAGTCGTTACGTAATCGTGCAACTAACAAGCAAGAATGTACAAATAACAACATTGTGTCGTCTGTTCACTATAACAATGCATCATAATTTCTGTTGAAATAAGTTCTCTTGGTTCTTGACTGGATATTTAACTTCAAACATTGTTGATGCTAACAGTTTCTTAAGTCTGACAAAGCATACTAGAAATGTGAAGTGTGGTGCAATCCTTTACTCTTCCTAGTATGCAGAGTTTCAACTTCAAAGCAATTATCATGTTGTATACGTCGGTAAGGAATGCTAAATTTTGCTCAAGGTTAGTGTCTATGTTATTTTTCTCTGAGCCAGCCAGCGCACGTGGCTGCCTGCGGTGCAAGTCATTGGCTGTTTCTTTGTTGGCGTCCGTCGTTATTGGGATTTGGAGGTCTAACTTCTACAAATTCACCTTGCCCAGAGGGCCCAGCCCTGTTTAAATCCCGCCAGTTCTAATGAAATTCAGGTCTGTTGTTACGATTATATCATCTGTCGTCTTGTCGGTAGTTCCTGTAGTTTCTTTCTTGTCGGTTAAGTGGTGGAGAATTTCTCCCTGAATAATCACTGCACGGTGGGCCGTTGCGTCTGAAGATATTCTGTCTCCCATGATAATAATAGTTCTGGTTGCCAAATTGTCTGTTTCTATGATTGTCTCTGTCATATTCATTACTACGGAAATGCGATCTTTCTCTGTAACTATTACTCTGCCAGTGGTTATCATACAGGTGGTGTCTGTTTTGGTCACGATTTACGTTGTAAGAATAGTCTTGTCGTGTCCAGTTATTGTTTCTGTCGTCACGGAATTGTGATGGATGTGACATGTAGTGATTGTTTTCCTGTTTACGCATCTCGCAACTGTCTGTGTGAATTTCTAATTCTTGTAAAGGTCCCCAAAAAGCTTCAATGTCGTCTTTGCAACGCCTGGCCAAAAATAATATTTCTTAAATGTTCAGGCAATTTCATTAAGCAAATGCGGATGAGTTCTGAAGGGTTGTATGGGTTTGAAAGATATTGATTCTTATGAAATATGTCTTCAAAATATTTCACACATAAATTCTAACCTGTGCTGCAATGACCAGTTGGGAGGAAAACAATGAGAGAATTGATGAAGCCATGCTTGTGGATGAATGTCGTTGTCAGAATTCTTAAATGTTTTGAATTTACGTGTAGTAATGAACAGCTTATATTCGAAATCATAGTGTCGGCGAGTCGCATATCGGTCATTGTTACGTCGTTTCGGCGGTTCCATTTCAAAATTCATGCACCTTGCCAATTTCTTTCATAATTTCCGTAATGCCCTGTGTTATTATTTTGTGGTTGTTCCGTATTTCTATGTCCCTCTTCCTGTATTGGGGCGCGAGTGTACTCTGAAATACGTAATTCTTGTATTACCTGTGTCAGCTGATCTTGTACTTCCCGGATTTCTCTTTGGTGTTGCGTATTAATTTGATTCTGATTTTGTTTGAATTTCCTAATTTGTTCGCACTCTTCTGTGTCATTAAAGACTACCGATTTTGTGTCATTCAGATTATCATCTACCTTCGTAGATAAATTATTTAGCTGATCCGAAAGTTCAACTACTTTCTCTGATAATGAACTAATTTCCTCCATGTGTGAACCAACTTTCAGAGTATCTACTGTGTCCTTTAAGCTTTCCTGAGTTTTTGCAAGTTGCGTAACCGAATCGGTAGATGCAACTGAGTCAATTTTAGCTTGCAAGGTCTCATGATCTTCATGAACAATAGTTTGCAGTTCTTTTATGGCTGCTTCGTGATTCTGTAATGCATTTTCATGCCGCGAAAAAATAGGTTGAAAATGCTCACAAATTTGTTTTTTACATCATTACAGACTTTTTGACATTTCGATTCAATGTTATGTAGCTCAGTAGTTAAATCTTCACGTGTTTGTTCAAGTGTGGTGTCTAACTTCCGAAGATTTTGTTCCATTGTGTCTAACTGTTGCTGTGTTTGTCTCTGGTGTTGTTCCATTGTGTCTAACTTATGAAGATTTTCTTCCATTGTGTCTAACTTTTGAAGCTTTTGCTGTGTTTGTCTCTGATTTTGTTCCATTTGTTGCATTAATTGCAATAATAATGTATTAGTGTCAAGAATCTGTTTCCCTATGCTTTTTGGCAGTGCATTTTCACTGGCAACATTCACATTTTGACAAGTAGAAAATGTGTCTTGACTCATTTGAGAAAACGGTGAGGACCCAAAACCTAAGTCTACAGTATTTGCAATATTGTGTTCTGTCATTTCGGATTCCTGAGGGGAGCTGTTGCCGACCGATCGAACGATAATGCTTCCCTGTTCACTACCTGTTTCACTGTCTACACCATTATTTGACGCCCGCTCCATTTCCCTATGCACAATTACCAAATTACTACTTCGAATGCCTGTTAATTCATTACACAGTGGTGCTGATAAGCTACGCTCGTCGTCACTATTATTTCTCAATTTACTTTGGAGCCTAGTGTTACGTTTTTCACACGCCATTATTATCACAATGTTTCACACGATTACACAGAAAAGCACAATTTGAAGAGCAAAAATAAGAGAACACATTAACATAGCACTTAAAATAATATCTAGTTAATTGAAAGCGCAGCTGCGAAATACTTGGTGCAAATCTACATGCATGCCGCAATTGTTTTACTGTACAACAATGAAAGACTGCAACTACAAAGGAGATTCTCTCTACAATTACGCGCTAGCAATAAACAAAGGCTACACTAATTACACAAACTACAAGAAAAAATCAGAAGATTCCAGTGAGGCATCCTCGGCTAAGGGTCGACATATGAAACGTCCCCTTAGAAAAATTATACAAGACTATGCTTAAACTGACACAGAATATTTTTAGCGCAACGCAATCTGCCTTTCAAAAATCCCTACAAAAGAATGGCCCTGACTAACATTAACCTATACTTTTCACAAATCACTTACCTCACCAAAAATATTCGTTACTCGAACTACTGCAATACAGTGAGCGCCACTACTGCCAGCTTAATAAAAGATTCAAACTACCGAAGGCACTAACTACTGACAGGCATAGTTAGCAAATGAAAGATTTTGATAGAGAACAAACAATGTATTTACCTTAATAGCGTTCAAAAGTCAAAATATACATAGCAGTTCATGACATCCAGTCTTACAAATTTCAAAACTCCGCCATTTCTCTCCACACATCCACCACTGCTGGCGGCTCACCTCCAACTGCGCAACGCTACGTGCTGTTAACATCCAGCTGCCCAACACTACAATAGCCAACAACAATGCAAACCAGCCACAGACTGCACACAGCACAGCCAGTGACTTTCATACAGAGCGCTATGTGGTGTTACCAATAAAAAAACCTATACAGTCTACTTACAGTGTACGTCTTAGTGTTCCCGAGAAGACAGTGGAGGACATGAGACAAGCTTTTCTCCGAAGCCCGCGTAAGTCATTTCGGCAGAATCGTAGGCAACTTAATGTACTCTTAAGAACATTGCATTGTTACTACACCACTGTCTTCGTTTGTATGCTTACAAATTGCGAATTCTGCAACAGCTGATGCCAAAAGACAGACAATGCCAACAACACTTTAGTACAGTTCTGCCGCGCGGGATTAGCCATGCGGTCTGGGCGTTCCAGTCATGGACTGTGCGGCTGGTCCCAGCGGAGGTTCGAGTCCTCCCTCAGGCATGGGTGTGTGTGTATTTCCTTAGGATAATTAAGGTTAGGTAGTATGTAAGCTTAGGGACTGATGACCTTAGCAATTAAGTCCCATAAGATTTCACACACATTTTTAGTACAGTTCTGGTGGAGCATATTGATACTAATGCCAATTCCCTGGAAAGATGTTTGTTCTCAGACGAGGCAACTGACCACATACCACGAACGGTCAATCAGCATAATATTAAGATTTGGGGCTAACGACATACGCAAGCTATCATTGAATATGTTCGTGAACGCCTGGCATTAGCTAATGCATGACTGCATTGTTGGACCATTATTCATTGCAGAAAAGAAAAGAATGGGTCAATGATCAAGCAGATTGTATACCCTCCGATACAGGAATTGCAACCGTACATCATAATTCAGAGCTCCGCCGCATTGGTCAACTGCTGTTCGCAGGTTCCTGCATAGGAAATTTCCCTATCGCTGTATTGGACACGGAGAACCAATTGCCTGGCCACCAGGTTCCTCCAGCATCATCCCGCTGGATTTCTTCTTGTGGGGATTTGTGGAAGACTGCATGTATGCTACCAAAGTGGACGATATTTCTACTGTAAGTAGGCTGTTTAGGTTTTCTTATTGGTAACGCCACGTAGCGCTCTGTATGAAAAATCACTGGTTGTGCTGTGTGCAGTCTGTGGCTAGTTTGCATTGTTGTCTGCCATTGTAGTGTTGGGCAGATGGATGTGAACAGCGCGTAGCGCTGTGCAGTTGGAGGTGAGACGCCAGCAGTGGTGGATGTGGGGAGAGAGATGGCGGAATTTTGAAATTTGTAAGACTGGATGTCATGAACTGCTATGTATATTATGATTTTTCAACACTATTAAGGTAAATACATTGTTTGTTCTCTATCAAAATCTTTCAATTGCTAACTATGCCTATCAGTAGTTAGGGCCTTCCGTAGCCTTAATCTTTTATTTAGATGGCAGTAGTGGCGCTCGTTGTATTGCAGTAGTTCGAGTAACGAATATTTTTGGTGAGGTAAGTGATTTGTGAAAGGTATAGGTTAATGTTAGTCAGGGCCATTCTTTTGTAGGGATTTTTGAAAGTCAGATTGCGTTGCGCTGATAATATTGCGTGTCAGTTTAAACACAGTCATGTATAATTTTTCTAAGGGGACGTTTCACTACGTTAAGACGTTGTATCGCCTATGTGATTGCAACAGTGACAGGGGATATGTTAGGAAGTACATAGCAAGGAACTGAATACAAACTCGATATTTTTCGTGCTACAAACAGTTCACATGTAGAAGAATAGTGATGATTAGTAAATAAATTCTTTGAGATTTTCTAGCATGTGGTGCAATTTCATTATCATATCTACTGTAGTTTTTTCTTCCTGGGTCTTTGAAATGTGGGAGGTTTGAAAGGGACACCCTGTACCGTTCTGCATCCCGTTAACCAGAGAGAATAAAACACACCATCAGACGCTACGATGTCTTTGATAATAATATTCACTCTCTAAGGATACTGGAGGAAGCACATACAGCCAGTTCATTGCACTGATGCTGTGTGTATTAGTATTAGATGTAAACACATTTAATTATAGACCAAAGAGAGCATTCTTTGCTAAAAGAAGTCTTTCTAACTGTATAAAAAAAATCCCTCAACTAGAGAAAGAAATGTCTGAGGATGTACGTCCACAGCACAGGCGATTGGCCTGTGGGCTGCGGGAAAAACGGTCAGTGAAAAGAAGAGAAGCGTTTGAGATGTGCTATTTCTGACAGAAGCTGTAAATTAAGTAGTCTCGTAAGATAAGAAATTAGGTCCTCCACTGGATCGTCGAGAAAAGTAATATGTGGATAACACTTACTAGAATAAAGGACAAGAGGGCAGAACATATGTAAAGACGAAACTTCTTCGCAGATTAAAATTGTGTGCCGGACCGAGACTCGAAGTCGGGAACTTTGCCTTTTGCGAGCAAGTGCTCTACCATCTGAGCTACCCAAGCACGACTCACACCCCCTCCTCACAGCTTTACTTCCGCAAGTACCTCGTCTCCTACTTTCCGAACTTCACAGAATCTCTCCTGCGAACCTAGCAGAACTAGCACTCCTGGAAGAAAGGATATTGCGGAGACATGGCTTAGCCACAGCCTGGGGGATGTTTCCAGAATGAGATTTTCACTCTGCAACGGAGTGTGCACTGATATGAAACTTCCTGGCAGATTAAAACTGTGTGCCGAACCGAGACTTGCCCGCGAAAGGCAAAGGTCCCGAGTTCGAGTCTCGGTCCGGCACGCAGTTTTAATCTGCCAGGAAGTTTCATATCAGCGTACACTCCGCTGCATCTCATTCTGGAGATATGTAAAGACATCAGGAAATAACTTACATGGTACTAGAAGGAGCTGAAGAGGAGAAAATTGGAGTAGAAAAGCTTGGGACTATATCCAACAAATAGTTTAAGGACGCTGCTTGTAGGTCCTATGTCTACTTTGAGATGAAGAGACTAGCACAGGAGAGGCAGTCGTGGCGGCCGCTTGAAACCAGATGACTGATGACCTGAAAAATGGACAAATACGAAAAGTATATTCTTGTTTCCGTTATACTTCACTATACATTGTTAAGAAGCAGAAAGCAGAGCTACAAATTGAATGAACAAGGGTGCATGGACGTGAGAAACTAAGTGTAATTAATATGTCTTCCAACGAAAGTCATCTGAAGTAGTGCCTTCAGCGCGTATCGAACAAGTCATTGTCTATATTTTATCTCTAACTGACGCAGATAACCAAACAAAAGCAAAGCTTATTTGGCTAGGACAGTACTCTCGATGAGAACCCCTGTTTACTATCATTTATTACGGAAGGCTTTCTTCAGTCTTTAGGTAAATCCTAGAACAAGAAATCGCATATGTTTCTGTCTGGAACTTCTCCTGCCCCCCTTGCAGTTTGCTGGGATCTGACTGGAACGAACTAAGGGGTACCTTGCCCATATCTGCTGGCGAACTAAACCTAACAAAACTACGCTACAACTAAACTCAGTCCGAATAGACCATGAAGGCCAAATGGTACCGACCGACCGCCGTGTCATCCTCGGTCCACAGGCGTCACTGGATGCGAATATGGAGGAATATGTGGTCAGCATACCGGCCGTAGTCAGTTTTTGTGACCGGAGCCGCTACTTCTCAGTCAAGTAGCTCCTAATTTTGCCTCACAAGGACTGAGAGCACCCTGCTTGCCAACAGCTCTCAGCAGAGTGGACGGTCATCAGCTAGCCCAGCCCGACAGCGCTTAACTTCGGCGATCTGACGGGAACCGTTGTTACCACTGCGGCAAGGTTGTTGGCGAAAAGTAATAAATAAATAAAAATAAAACGGTTGACCTGGTTTAAAGATTTTTTTTAAAGAAAGAGAGGAAAGAGTACACAAAAGGGAAACTAAATCTTACACTTTCTCACTTCGACGCACAATAATTCTCAGTCAAGGCAGATGGATAGGGTTTTGATCTCACTCTTCAATACACAGTAAACAAATGGACGTAGTACATCTTTGAATGGGATTCTATTACCCCAGCAATATTTAAAACAGGTTCATTCTCCCGTTTATTAACGCAATTCGTCTGCTTGTACGGAATATGGAAATAGTGAATACGTCCTGCTGGGATTCCCGTTGCTTCTTTCCCAGCTGACTGGAAAATCTTGGATTAAGAGAGTCGTGCAAAAGATCACACTTGTAGTAGAATAGGGCATATGTTACTTCTCCTCTATTCCAAATCAGTTCAATAATCGTCACTACACATTGAAAGTAACGATCGTTTAGTTATACCTGAATGTGATACACCTTTTAATAACCTCCTACAATTGAAACTAAGAGAGATTATCTTAACACTTTTAACATTAACTGTAGGCTACATGGAACTGTGTTTCAACTCCCTTAAAAGAGTATTTCATAGTGTCCATTTACCATCTTGTGCCTTCACAGAAGGAATTGGTTAACACCTGATCTAGAAAAGGTAAGCCAGCAGTAATGTATATCTGGCTAGTGCACTTGTGGCATCCTGCAGTGTACGCATAGTTGTATGCACGCTCTTGCTCTTCCTTCAGCGTTAGGTGAAGCTGTAAGAAGAAACAAACTGCGACATGTGCAGACCTGTTAGACTCATACAAAATTACTCCCGAAATTCTCACTTTGAATGCTTCATTTTCAGATTGTTCTAATTATCACAGTATTAAAAGTATCTAATATTTCGATTTTGATTAAACCAGAGATAGAATGCCAAATCGCTTCTTCAGTATTAGGAGAAACAATTTTCGCAAGTGAATGTATTATCTGTACAAGAACGGGATTTAAATCCGCCACTCTTGATACCACGGTCAGTCACTTTAATCATTTGAAGCCGTTGTGCCCTCCTACGAACACTAGAACCAGTGAAACTACAACGGGATATGTAGGAACAGCACCACCCCACCAATTCCGTTCTCACAGTAGTGCTATTCCTCACCCCTCGCGAAAAGCAGGGATTCGAATACCGGTGTGGCAGAACATTTCATTTATGACGTAATTTTCATTCCGTTTTGAGTTCAGCATTTCTGAACGGATTTCAGTAGCATTTTTTGATTCTCTGGGTTGAAGTCGAGTTATTTGATTCGTTTCATTTCAGTGATTTTAATTCGGTCGTTATTTCCGCAAATGTTTAACATATTCGGATAATTATTGGGTTTACTTTTCTAGAACTCTATGATTACGTCTGATGTCACTGCACGCATTAAGAGAAGCAGCATAAACTTAAATTATTCCTCTAGAAAGGAAAAACATTCAGTTACCATTTAGTTGGCAAATCGTTATACATACTCAGTTCTTGTTAATATGATGGTCTATTACGCTTTCCAGATACAGATTTTTCTGAAACTCTTACACTTGCTGTAGACTATATTTCAGAGGGTTTAAAAACAAATTCCATCCCGGCACAGTATTACATATTGTGAACATATTATGTAACTATTTGATGGCATAATCAAGTTTAACATATTAATTCCCTGAAAAATGAGTAATTATCTTGATTCGAAAAATTAAATGACTTACAACATACCATGTACATCGTTATTTTTTTAAGCAGCTTATGAAAGATAACCACAAATGTGACAAGATTATTATAGTACATCGAATTAATTTACTTTATATCAAATAAAATCTGCAGTTCCATCAAGGTAATATCGACAAGATCGTCAAGATCAATCTGAAACTATAAGAGTACTTTCTGCTGTGAGACCCTGTTGCAAATTTATGTGTTTAAAAAATGTGGAGATATTGGAAAGTGTCGTGTTTCACATTTTAACTACATGCGAGACCGTTAGCCAGTAACTCTTCCACTGCCGATTGTTTAAAGAATCGAACTTTCATGTATAAAACAGTTTCAAAGGCCTGATTAAAAGTGAGTGGAAGTAGCTATTATTATCAAACATCGAATTAGTGTATTCTGAGTAACTTGTACTACATTTCAGAAAAGCTCATCTTTCACGCCTCTCATTGCTTATGGCGTTATGCGTCCTCAACGTATGTGTCATACAGTGGTATATTTTTGCAGGTACTTCAGTGGCACATACGGATACTCTCTAAAAGATGTGTTGCGAATAATCAGTAGAAAGTATTAACAAATTAAAACACTATGCCTAATGCTGCTGTTTTACTGTATGTACAGGGATAATGTACTAAGCGACAAATTTTTCTTGTTTTATTATTTTTCGACTGGTTTCAGCGAGAAAAAGTTTCTTAAAGGTTTGAAATCATGCGTTAAGTTCGTTGGAAGCAGCAAAGCACTCTCATTCTCAAATACTGGATGAGTACAGTACCTGTAATTTGCGCGCCACGAGTTATGCTGCCTCAGGATACCTACGCACTTTCTGACTGTAACACTTGCCTTACTGTGTTAAACCTTTAACAAGATTATTGCATTTAATGAGTAGATTATCACAAGACTTAAAATTTTTAAATTTGTGAGTGAAACCGTGCATTAAATATTATGCAATGATATGGAGATGATTTGAGGGTAGACGTCTAATGTATGTCCAGTCAGTCAGTAGCTGTTTCAGTATCCACCACAGAAAGTTGGACAACATTACAGTCACATGTAAAAAATAAATAAAAAAATAAAAAAAGCAACGATTGTCAAAACTCTGCGTTGGTAGTAATCCTTCCTTTTTGAAGCACTCTGATTGCTTAATGGTAAGATAAAATATCAGTTGAACTACGCATACACCACCTTGGTGATCGTTCGGTTTTCTATCGTCTGGGAAGGCCTTTGGAAACATATGTCGCATGCCTTAGTAACGATGTCCACAGAGAATGAATCTTTCATTCTGCAGGCAATTTCGTTATGTGTACACGGAGTCTTTAGTAGTGTCATGCCTGAATAAAATCATCTCGGTTTTTCAAGCCGCATCGTTTCGAGTAAAACACTGGGCTTTCGATGGCTATCTCTGCCATCGTCGTCATGAGTAAAAACCACCGACTGACGGGACTGGTACGGGTTTCCACTTACGTAGTACGATTACAGCTTCTAGCAAAAACTCCCGACGCCGATGGCAGAAACAGCCACCGAAAAATCGAGTGTTTTGTTCATAATAACGTGGCTTGAAAACCGAGAAGATTTCATTGAAAATTTCGTTGTGTTAGCCGTTCAGTAATATAGGTATTTGGTTAAGTCACACGGTTCCTTCAAAGCGGATTCATACAGGGTGTAACACAAATGTAGGACACAAATTGTGGGGCACATTTCTCACATATAGATGAAGAAATTGTGTTATATTAGCATGAGTCTGGGAACGATTTCTTTCCATGTTACAACCCATTTTCTCCAACCAGGTTCAGTGAGATCAGATTGTAAATTTTCACAATCAGCATGTAGGCCTATGGGCAGACGTCAATCCTCACGCAACTGCTGAAGCAAGTTGTTGTTGTTGTTGTTGTGGTCTTCAGTCCTTAGACTGGTTTGATGCAGCTCTCCATGCTACTCTATCCTGTGCAAGCTTCTTCATCTCCCAGTACCTACTGCAACCTACATCCTTCTGAATCTGCTTAGTGTATTCATCTCTTGGTCTCCCCCTACGATTTTTACCCTCCACGCTGCCCTCCATTACTAAATTGGTGATCCCTTGATGCCTCAGAACATGTCCTACCAACCCATCCCTTCTTCTGGTCAAGTTGTGCCACAAACTTCTCTTCTCCCCAATCCTATTCAATACTTCCTCATTAGTTACGTGATCTACCCATCTAATCTTCAGCATTCTTCTGTAGCACCACATTTCAAAAGCTTCTATTCTCTTGTTGTCCAAACTATTTACCGTCCATGTTTCACTTCCATACATGGCTACACTCCACACAAATACTTTCAGAAATGACTTCCTGACACTTAAATCTATACTCGATGTTAACAAATTTCTCTTCTTCAGAAACACTTTCCTTGCCATTGCCAGTCTACATTTAATATCCTCTCTACTTCGACCATCATCAGTTATTTTGCTCCTCAAATAGCAGAACTCCTTTACTACTTCAAGTGTCTCATATTCTAATCTAATTCCCTCAGCATCACCCGACTTAATTCGACTACATTCCATTATCCTTGTTTTGCTTTTGTTGATGTTCATCTTATATCCTCCTTTCAAGACACCATCCATTCCGTTCAACTGCTCTTCCAAGTCCTTTGCTGTCTCTGACAGAATTACAATGTCATCAGCGAACCTCAAAGTTTTTAAGTCTTCTCCATGGATTTTAATACCTACTCCAAATTTTTCTTTTGTTTCCTTTACTGCTTGCTCAATATACAGATTGAATAACATCGGGGAGAGGCTACAACCCTGTCTTACTCCCTTCCCAACCACTGCTTCCCTTTCATGTCCCTCGACTCTTATAACTGCCATCTGGTTTCTGTACAAATTGTATATAGCCTTTCGCTCCCTGTATTTTACCCCTGCCACCTTTAGTTACCAACCAAGATTTCCTGTCAATGTTTGGTGCGGCATTGTTGGTGACTGGTGGGGCTTCACTTTCTTCCACCCAGGGTCAACGGACAAAGAGAATATTCTACCTGGTCTGACAGCAACTGTGACTTGAGCTGTGTGACAAAACATGTACTTTATGCACGATGGAGCACTTCCTCATTTTAGGAATAATATCCGTCGGCTTGTAAATAACACATTCGGTAACAGATGGGTAGGTAGAGGTGGATCAATTGATTGGCCTTCACGCTCTCCGGACCGCAACCCACTGGACTTATATTTATGGGAACATTTGAAATCTCTTGTTTATGGCACCACAGTACAAGATGTCGAGAGTCTCCATGCCCGTATTGCGGAATACTGCGAAATCATACGCAATACTCTAGGGATACATCTTCGCATCCGACATTCACTCCGACTGCCGGTTGATGCCTGTATTAATGCCTACGCAGGGCATATTGAACATCTCCTGTGAGAAAGAGTAGTCTGTGGTATGCTGTGTGTGTTTCCCATGATTAATGAGTTGGAGAAAAAGAGTTATAACACAGAAACAAAGCGTTCCAAGACCCATGTTCTTATAACATAATTTCTTCGTCTACGTGTGATAAGTGGATTCTGCAATTTGGGCCGCACATTTTTGTTACAGCTCGTATTTTGTTTGAATGCTCTACGTGAAAATACTGAGACACTGTCGTTGTAAAAATCGTTAGCAGTAAATGCACAGCTGGCGTTGTGATTTCAGGACCAGTATAATACGCAATGGTACTTTTATGCATACGCGATATAGTAAGAACAGTTAATAATTATATTTTGTAGGTGACTTTTAGTGAAAAATTCTGCCTGTGGAGCTGCTACCTATGGAAGCAACAAAACTTCCAACCTAGATGGGCGTCAAGTCGATCTGAGTTGGGCTGACAGATACGAGCTGTGCGTCTTCCGTGATGATTAAACTATGAGCCAGAGGTCAACACTCAGTAGCTGGCCAGTGGCGCCGCGCCAGTCTCTTGGTAAGCCATGACGGCGTGTTATCATGAGATGAGGTGTCTGGAGAATGTGCTGGATAAGAAAAAAGTCAAACACCTACTGCATCGTGATAGGTCAGAACAACACGGAAAAAATTCGGGTTTGCGTATCTCGAAGAAACAGCATGTGTACCAAGTTTAACATGGGATAAATACAGGGAGAGCACAAAGTCTTGCCCTGACTATCAAAGTTTATAACAGAATAACCATTTGAAATAATAAGTTACATTTGATACCGTTACGTAGGTTAATGTGACTAGTTGTTGTGACCAATAGATGGCGCTAGTGCTCCACAACACCGACGCGGTATGTTCGGTCACATTAGTTGCTGGCGAAATGGCGTCGAAGCACGAGAAAGCGCAATGTGCGCTTTGGTTTCACGAAACGAAATAGCCCATCAGTGTTCAGCGTAAATTTCGGGCTTCTTATGGACGCAGCCCTGCTGAAATTAAATCAATAAAGCGATGGTATGCAAAGTTTAACGAAGCAGCCAGCGTTGAAGATCGTCCTCGAAGTGGCAGGCCTCGTGTGAGTGATGCAACTGTTGATCGTGTTCGGCAATCGTTTCAATGGAGTCCGTCTAAATCAACTCGTCAAGCATCACGTGAACTTCAAATACCGCATGCAAGTGTGGTGAAGCTTCTTCATGAAAGGTTTAGGTTGCGTGTTTACAAGCTGCAAATCCTGCAGGCCTTGCAACCGAATGATTTGCTGACACGTGCTGAATTTGCAACTGAAATTCTCAACAGGATTGATGGCGCTAACGTTTACTTAAATCGCATATGCTTTACCGATGAATCCACCTTTCTTGTCAGTGGAATGGTAAATAGGCATAATGTCCGTGTATTGGGTTCAGAGTCTCCACATGCTATTGTACATTTACAGGAGCCAGCGAAAAAGTGAACGTTTGGTGCGGCCTCATGCATAACAAGGTTTTTGGACCGTTTTTCTTCGCGGAAAAATCCGTTACCGCTAACTTTTACTTAGACGTTTTACAACAGTTCATTGCGCCACAGGTAGAAGAATGTCGACCATGGATAATTTCCCAGCAAGATGGGCTTTGATAGTGCATGATTTCCTGGGTGAAACATTTCCGGATCGGCGGATTGGAAGGAATGGTCCAACACCCTGGGCATCCCAATCTCCAGACATTACGCCCCTTGACTTTTTTTTCTGGGGCTATATCAAAGACAGAGTCTTCGTCACACCAATTGCTGACGTCGACGAACTGAAGGCTAGGATACAAGCTGCTGTGGGTACTGTGACAGAACACATGTTACGAAACACCTGGCGGGAACTGGAATACCGCCTCGACATTCTCCGAGCTACCAAGAGAGCACACGTTGAGGCTTACTAACGTAAGTAGTCTTATAAAAAACTAGTAACACTAACCTCTGTAACGGCATCAAATGTAAATTATTATGTCAAACGGTTATTCTGTAATAAATTGTTATAATCAGGGCAAGACTTTGCGTTTACCCTGTATAACTGCTGCTCTCCATATTTCCGGGAATGGGAACCAGGATTGAGGGCATTGTGTGGCATGTGGCATCCGGTAACATCAGGTCAGCTGCTCGGCCCGTATGACTAAAAGGAATGCAGTGTTGCAATGTTTCCTCTCCTCGGAGTCTCCGCTCATGGATACCTCCATGGCGATGTGTAAGGAACAGGGGCTACTGTGAAGAGACGAAGTGGTGCCACTAGTGCTTGGACCGTTGTCATTGCGCGAACCACTGTAGTTGCGACTCTCTCTCTCTGTTACCGTCTCAAGGGTAGCCGCGTCAACGGTCGCTCTTCTGACGGCTCGTGGCGCTCCAGATGTTGTCCACTGATAAGGCAGAACATTATGACCTCTTACCTAATGACCGGTATGTCCACCTTTGGCATGCATAACAGCAGCGTCGCGTCGTGGCATGGAACCAATGAGCCTTTGGTTGGTCGATGGAGGGGGCTGGCACCACACCTGGACACACAAGTCACATAATTTCCGAAAAATCCGGGGAGGGGGCGATGAGCTCTGACGCCACGTTCAGTCACTTCCCAGATGTGTTCGATCGGGTTCAGATCTGGCGAGTTGGGGGGCCAGCACTGTGTTTCTCGAACAACTCCATCACACTCCTAGCCTTGTGACATGGGGCATTATCCAGTGACTTCTGGAAACATGATGGTTATTAAGGGGTCTACGGTGTCTGCAATCGGTGTACGATACCCCTTGGCCTTCATGGTACCTTGCACGAGCTCCATTGGACCCATGTATGCCTAGATCATAATGGAGCCACCGCGAGCTCGTCTCCGCCCCACAGTAGAGGTGATTCGCGTCCTCTCATCGGCATGATGTAGAAGATATCGGAATTCATCAGACCTTGCAACGCTCCGCCATTCCGCCAACGTTCAGTGCCGATGGCTACATGCCTATTTCAGTCGAAGTTACCGATGTCGTGATGTTAACAGTGGCACATGTATGGGACGCCGGCTCCGGAGGTCCACCGTTAGAAGTGTTCGGTATAATCTGTGTTCCGACACACTCGTACTCTGCCCAGCATTAAAGTTTGACGTTAGTTCCGCCAGAGTTTGACACCTGTCCTGTTCTACCAGTCTGCCCAGCCCACAACATCCGAGTTCCGTAATGAGGGGTGGCCGACCAACCCCACGACGTCCGGACATAGTTTCACATTGGTATTGCCACGTGTTGAAGACACTCACCACAGCACTCCTCGAACACCCGACAAGACGTGCAGTTTCCGACATGTTCGTACCGAGCCTCCGAGACATCACAATGTGCCCTGGTCAAACTCATATACTGTATATCGCTCCCCTCCCCATGCTGCACACGGACAGCGCGCTCGCTGATACTACATGCACCGTGCGTGTGTCTGGCTAGCAGTCATTTCTTGCCGGATGACGGTGCTATCGCCTGGACGGGCTTCTATCGATAGTAGATTTTTGTCATAATGTTCTCGTTGATCAGTGTAATTTTATTGTACATGTTAAATTTCTGAATAATTCGACCCGATGAATAGAGAAGCTTTCGGAGCTCAAGAACACATTCTGCACTGTCGTTATTCTGTCCGTGTCGCTAGAACAACAGAGAAAGAGAGTCCATTGAGTTTCAGTGAATTAGTGATGAGCCGTGCGGCCGGCTTCGCGGCCGGCGTAGTGCCTCTCTGGTTATCGGTGGTCGTCCGTGGTTTCGTCTTCTGATCAGAGACGCTCGTCTGAGGTCTTTAACTGGAAAACTATTTAAGGGCGCGCGGCGTGTCGACTGCTCTCTGGTTCCGCAGTGGTGAGAGGATCCTTGACGAGGTGGCGGCTCACGCGGCTACTGGCAGAGTGAGAGAGGGCGCGAGAGGACAGTGCAGTGAGGGGCGTGTTGTCCGCTCTGATTGTCCGGAGCTAGCTCAGTACGTGTCCGACGAGAGTACTGTACTCGAGGCTGAGGGGCCAAATTGAACCGATGTTCACAAAAAGCGATGACCATTTATTGATTTGTTTAGTTTTATGGCTAAGAGGCTGTTTAAAGCATTAGTATCAGCAACAGCCTGGTTACACTAGAAGCACGAGTACAGTTACGCTATTATATAGTATGCCGTCATCGGCTTGCACTACTGAGCGTATATGTTACGAATCATCTGGTCGGTCTAAGTGATTTGATATTTTAATTTGCCCACGCTGTGCTGTTCAAGTTTTTCTCGCCCGTTAAGAAATGTCTTAGCTTCAATTGGCTGTCATTTAGTACAGTGTACATATTTAAAAAAAACTATCACGTGCTGTTTTTGTTTTATCGTACTTTATATATTCCGTGCTTTAAAAGGAGTTAGTTTTCAGTCAATAATTACGTAAAGATTAGCTGGATGGATGATCACTGGATTGGTTATGATTTTAGCACGATTAAGTAGGCTGACCCTGTTGCTTCTCGTAAACCGAGGAGGTGTTTGAGAACTAGCAGTCAGCTTACTGAGTGCGTGTGGAATACGAGTATGTTGTTTAAACTAATTACACTGCTGTTGATCCGGAATTGTTTCATAACGTCAAGTGCACTTGTTTGCATTGGTCAAATAGTTACTTCTTACTTGAAGAATCTGGAAGTCATTCAAGTTGTTGGTTTGTTAAATTGGTGCAAGAGGGAGTAATCATCTTTCGGCTTAATTCCCAGACAGTTAAATTAAAACGTTAAATTCAAATGGATTTGTGGCACTTAATGCCAAGGGATAGCTCTAATACTTGTAATCGCTTTTCATTGCAAATTTCGCGCGCGCGCGCGCGCGCGCACGTGCGCGCGCGCGCACGCGCGCTTGTGTGTGTGTGTGTGTGTGTGTGTGTGTGTGTGTGTGTGTGTGCGTGCGCTTGGTGTGGGCTTTCTAATATAAAATGAGGCCCTCAACTACGTACCCTCAGACTCAGTTGAAATATTTAAAGTTTTTGCTGGTTTCGCTGTCTAGGGGGTGGGATACGTATTTACCGAAATACATGCCAAATACTGCTGAGTCTACAGTATACAATCTGAATACACACATGAATCGAATGGTCGAAGGTTCCTGCTACTCGGCAATTGCGAATTTTGAATGTAACACACAAATTTATAAAGTGCTTTTAAGACTGCCGTTTATTTCTGCAAAACACTTATTGGTGTCGATGGTCCAGCAATTAAATAAAATATAATATGAGTAACAGGGAAACAATAGATTCCTACTTCACCTAATTAGCTATGAAGAACAACATAGCTTGCGAGATATTCACTTCTAAATGCATACTACGTCTTCACTGCAAAAGCCACGGAAATCTCACAAATTTCCCGCGCCCAGGAGCAAACTTCTCAACACTTTCCAAGAATTTCATTTGACCCTCCGTTGCGCCTTCCCGTCCAGACCTTCCCTGTCCTGTGCGACTCGCTGCACCTTCCCCACTTCCATCCAGTCTCTCCATTCACTTCGATAGTCGCTTACCATAGTAACGAGCGCTGTGATTGGCTAGAGCGCTCCCACCATGTCTCCAAGCCAACGTTCACTCACAACCCTATTGAGACTCATACGAAATACTGGACTTACATTTAAAATAACCTGAAATTAGATAAATATTCCTACAGCTGGACCATAAACACGCCCTAACACACATTATTAAATACATAAACAAATCAAATAAACATATATCAAAGGAATAGAAACAAAAGGAGGCCAGTAGCCTGATGTCTCTGTGCTTTCTAAAACACAGTAAATATTTGACCAGTTTCTTCATGAATAGTATATATCAGATATAAACAAAGACATAGACGAATAAATATATTTATGAGCATGCTCCTACCATTTTTTCGTGTAACTGTGGAGTACTTATGGCCTGACGCAATCAATATTAATCGTCTACTTTGACCTCCAATAACTCATGTACTATTGAAGTTACATGCCTATAATTCATAACAATTTAACTTTACACTAATAGCTTTCGAAAGACACATCGATCGACAAAATCGGATGAACCGTTTAGATTTTGGAAATTGGTTGCTGGGTGTTACTTGTATAATTTACAGTCAGATACTAAACTTAAAACTAATAAAGAGATTGAAAATCTGATTACACCATCAGAATCATCGTGCAAATAATGGTAATGCACATGTCTCTTTGTAAGATATTTGATTACTCTAGCTATTATTAACTTCTACATGAACTGTGAAGTGTCTACCTTAGTTGTTTCACGAAAGTCCGCCAGCTTTGGCACACCCGGCATACTAATCTCCTTCATCGACACAAAGTACAGTCCTTGACACAGTGTCAACATGGAATTCCCAGCCACGCAGTCGGCCTGGACCACACGCTGGGGCTTCCCCTCTTGCCCCGGCTAACGTTCGGCACCAAGTGGCTTGTGACGAGCCTTGGCTTGCCGAGCGGCCCGTGCGTCCACGCCAACTCCGAACTTAGAATATTTTCAGAGCGCCACAACTCGCCCGTTACCTCACAGGGGGCTTACGTATGTTTGTTGCTGTTAGTAAACATCTTAATTAAGCTCTGTGTTTTCTTGTCTAAGCTTGGTGCTAACAGATTTATGTTACAAGTGTTATAATTTGTTCTAACCAGAAGAGTCAAGACGTTGACTATTGTAAAGAGAAACGCCAGCACTTACGCTGAAGGACCTACCATTTGTAAAACTAATATCTATAATGTGGCGCAATAGCCCCCCCCCCCTTCCACTCCAAATTAAGTATTATTCACTATCCCTTGGTTGTCAATGGATTAGCAAGGATTGTGTCTGTTGTTTAATTGACTGTGTCAGCCTTTTGGAAAACAATGAGTTGTAATTATTTGTTTTAAAGAGAAAGGTCATAATTGAAGATTCTTGGAATTCTTTGTAGATATTATTTATTGTCAGTATTATTTTACTGATAGAAATCAGAGCTGCAGAGATAATAATGTCCTTTAATGCTGGTTATTACAGTCCGTTTTAAAGTTCTCTGAAGTGACCATCTGTGTTCAAGTGTTTGAAGTTTTGAAGAGACTAACAATAAATCTGTTTTTGTGGTATGTTTTGTAAAGTGGCTTGACACCTTACCACTCCACTCCCGCCCCTACCATTTCACAGACAAGCCGATCGATGACGGCCAGCCTGGGATTTGCGAGTTGACTTCAACACGGAGACGCAGCCGGCCTGATAGATACGTCAGCCGCGCTCCGCTGGTGCTGTCTAACAGGTCATCACAGATGAGAAGGCTACTGAGTGGCCAGTTCTCCTCCACTACTGGGGTGGAAGATCTGGAAGGTGTCGTGTTCACACCAACCAGGCGACGTGCCTCTACGCATCTCCTTGGTCGACACGTGAGCACCTACTGCAGTCTTGGTCGACCAGTGGCGGTTGATCAGAACTTAGTCTTCATGACCTTTTTTTTTAAAAAAAAAAGAGATGGGGCCGCTCCACGCCCGCACCAACGTGGTGACCAAACCAAAAGTTCTACTGTCACCTCCGTCAACATGTTAGTTATCTAGTAAGTGGATCACTGTATGCTGGGCTGTGATGTTATCCGTGCGTCTGGGTAAGACTACGCATTAACACGGTCCATCAGGTGATAGATAGTGGACGAAACGCGAGTGAGGGTAGCGACCACCGACTTCCTGGACCACAGTCAGCCGTCTCCACCTGGGCACACGATGGGCTGTTTTCGAGAGCTTTGAGGTGGGAGCCGTACTGGGTGACCTTGGAACGTCTGTGCAGGCAGCGCCATCACCAACACAGAATGCGGCCACGCCAGTGGTCTGGGGCGGAAACGTCAAGACTAGCTGACGAGATGTCAGTAACCCTTCACGCCTTGTGCGCTGTTGCCGGGCCGTCGACTCAGATCTGAAGACACTTATTTATACCCTTGTACACCTCACACGAAAAATAAATGTTGTTACCGATACTAAAGTATCAGTGACGCCTCCGAGTGTGCACAGGACCACCCATCCTCACCCTTCGTTCGAACTCCTGATCACATTGTGCCCCCAGCCCGTGGATCACAAAAGCGCTGTTTGTTTGTGTACGTGTCTGCAAAAATCCTGTTCCATGACACTCGCGACGTGATGTAGCTGTTTGATGCTGCAGGGCAGTGTGAATAATTTATCATTCCTCTTGGGCGCTAGTCGCATGAAGCTGTTGAGGTCGTGCAAGCTTTAAGTGAGACCACACGGCAGTGTGAGAACCGTCGAAAGAGGGCGGAAATATCGCAGAATGATAAGCCACAGTCTCGGTAGGCCACGATACTGTCGACTCCCAATATGTGCTGGTAGATGGTCCACTTCCTTATGTGGGTATAAACGATTTTCTCACAAATAGCTAACACTGAAATGCTAATTCGATGTCTTAAAACTGTTTCATAATCTTTCATTATGACCAGAATGTATAAATGCTAATCATTTGCATATACAAAGTTTTAGAACACTTCCTGTCAGTTTGTCTGATGTCGCATGGCGCTCTTATCTTATTGCGCTGTAGTACTCAGAATGTAATAGCTAACTTGCCTTTCTTCTCAGTATCACTTCTAGGGATAATGTAAGTTCAATTGCATCTTTTTCATAGTTTAAACTCACACCCGATGCCCCTGTATTCGTCTCCTGTGTTCATCATCTTTTCTCTCTTGGGTGTGGACATCCCGTTTCTTCAGCTTCGGCTTTTACTGGAAACCTTAGTGTGTTTGTAGTTTACCTGAAATGGATCACACTTATAAATACCTTTAGGAGAAATTTCCAGTTCCATTACATCTTTTTCAACTTCTCTGAACAATGCCTCTTTCCTTTTTTTTATCTACAAAGTAGATTTTATCCTATTAGATGTCCTTCATGAGTTCATTCGTGCCACGTGGCCTTAAAATTCCGCCGATCGTTTCACTTACCTTCTCCTCCAATCATATTATGCAAAAGTCCGCCCTTCACAATTTAACCAGGAGGGCCCACAGGATCATGACGACGAATACCTGAAGGCGGAACTACGATACCTCACATCTAGTTTTGTTGGAGCCAATGGTTATGGCATGAATATGATAGATAAAACTATGACGACAAAGGATGAAGGCAATAGGGAAGAACAGAAGGAAACACAGAACATAGCCCAATTACCATACGTGCAATGGGTCACTGAACGTGTAAATATTCTCCGTCGAGCCAGCACCAAGCCAATCTTTCGTAGCAATAACTAAATAAAAGATGTTCTGGGCTAAGTGAAAGATGCTGTCAACAAGTTAAACACCGCAGGAGTGTACTAAAGCGGTGGCGAATGTGGACTGCCGTATGTAGGCGAACAGCACACGAATTGCAGAGCGTGAAAGATGTAACCACAACAGGTCAGCCCTGGTGGAACACCAGGGTAAGTGCGATAAAGAGATATTATTCCCGAAACAGCCATTTACATTGAGGAGGAAGATTAGAGAGGCGATAGAAACAGCCAAGCGACCCGTCTACATGAATGGAGAGGACGGCTGGAGGGTTCCGGCGTCCTGGCCACCAGCAATGAGAACGCTACGGGAGGAAAGCGCGCTCTAAGTCACACAGGCGCACGGGAGACCACGATAGTCGTACATACACAGAGGACAGGCAGGCCGTAGCCCGCACCTCGCACCAAGTAAACAACTGTACTCCACGTGAGACCTGAGTTTCTCCTGGCGTATACAACTTTCAAATAACTTCCGGGAATTCAGCCAGGTAACACTTTCAGCGACCGCCGATATTTCGGCGGGAGAACACCCCGCCATTTTCAAGGCAAACTGCAACGGACAGGCGGCGTACATGCAAATTTAATACCTCGGTTCTCGGACCGAAGCAAGAAAGATAACACACACACACACACACACACACACTGAACACTAGTGCCACCAAAGATGACCAAAGTCAGAGCTATCGATAGTGAGACTATGAATTCGCAGGTGAGGCAGCATTGACTCTGTTCCTCTGTTTTTTGACAAGGGAGAGAGCCGGATTCCAAACAGAGTTTAAACAGAAACCTCCATCCCTGTTAACGAGGTTGCTCGCTAATTTAATCTCAACTGCCTCCCTAATGACACTGTCCCAATAGCTGGACGTGCATGCCAATATCTCGGTGTTATTATATAACATGGGGTGACCAGTATCCAAGCAATGTTCGGCAATAGCAGATCTATTTGGCTGCTGTAATCGTGTGTGCCGTTTATGCTCAGTACATCTGTCCTCCACGGTCCTGATAGTTTGACCAATATATGCCATGCCGCAGCTACAAGGAATACGATATACACCCGCCTTACGCAGTCCAAGATCATCCTTAACGGAACTTAAAAGTGCTCTAATTTTAGATGGAGGTCGGAAAACATATTTCACATCGTATTTCCGTAAAATACGACCGATCTTATTGGACGTGTTTCCTACGTAAGGCAAGAAGGCAGTAGACTTAGGTGTTGACTCAGAATTATCATCAATCACCCGATGTACAGTTGGTCGATAGCGCAACGCACGTTCAATCTGTCTATCACTGTAACCATTTTGACGAAATGTAACTTCAAGATGGGACAGCTCAGCTGGCAAAGTCTCAGCGTCAGAAACGACATGTGCCCTGTGTACTCTTGAGTTCCGTTAAGGATGATCTTGGACTGCGCAAGGCGGGTGTATATCGTATTCCTTGTAGCTGCGGCATGGCATATATTGGTCAAACTATCAGGACAGTGGAGGACAGATGTACTGAGCATAAACGGCACACACGATTACAGCAGCCAAATAGATCTGCTATTGCCGAACATTGCTTGGATACTGGTCACCCCATGTTATATAATAACACCGAGATATTGGCATGCACGTCCAGCTATTGGGACAGTGTCATTAGGGACGCAGTTGAGATTAAATTAGCGAGCAACCTCGTTAACATGGATGGAGGTTTCTGTTTAAACTCTGTTTGGAATCGGGCTCTCTCCCTTGTCAAAAAACAGAGGAACAGAGTCAATGCTGCCTCACCTGCGAATTCATAGTCTCACTATCGATAGCTCTGACTTTGGTCATCTTTGGTGGCACTAGTGTTCAGTGTGTGTGTGTGTGTGTGTGTGTGTGTGTGTGTGTGTGTGTTATCTTTCCTGCTTCGGTCCGAGAACCGAGGTATTAAATTTGCATGTACGCCGCCTGTCCGTTGCAGTTTGCCTTGAAAATGGCGGGGTGTTCTCCCGCCGAAATATCGGCGGTCGCTGAAAGTGTTACCTGGCTGAATTCCCGGAAGTTATTTGAAACTGTACTCCACAGCTACTGCCCGTTCCTAATTCGCCTGTTTCCACCAATGGCAAGAAATAATGTAAACACCAATCAAGCAAGTTTTTATCCATGAATGACAAGGAATAATATAAAAACCAATAGAGAATACGTAACACCCCTCCCCCTATCATCTAGTACCCTATCAAATTACGTAAACAGCTTCCTCCGCTACTGCATAAGATATAAAGTCTCTCGCATTCAGCTGGCAGCTCAGCTCTGAGGAAGGCCACTTGCAACAGTGACCGAAACGTCGGACAATTTTACATAGCGAAGAAGAATTTTGTTGATAGTGAGAACGGCCACGTAAGCCTACGCTTACACTGTCCGCCTTGTCTTACAGTGGGATAAATGAGCTCAGCCGCCTAGGCGGCCGCTGTGGCCCAGTGGTTTTAGGCGCTTCAGTCTGGAGTCGCGCGACCACTACGATCGCAGGTTCGAAACCTGCCTCGGGCATGGATTTGTGTGATGTCCTTAGGTTAGTTAGGTTTAAGTAGTTCTAAGTTCTAGGGGACTGATGACCTCAGATGTTAAGTCCCATAGTGCTCAGAGCCATTTGAACCATCAGTCGTCTATCAATGGTCCCTGAGTTCACAGAAGCAAAAGTTGCTTGTTAGATCGATAATGTTGAGAATCCAGAGCTCTGAGTGCCTCTCTGACTATTCCTCGGTTCTCATCCTCTGTCATCTATGTGGGTTGGCAGCTACCTTCTTGACGCTATGTTCAGTCATGATGCACCCATTCCTGCCAGCGTCGTCGAACAGTGGGCTCACTCCTGCACAAATGTCGAGCGATTTGCCGATTACTCCAGCCGGGTTCTTGAGCCCAATTACACATCCTCTCTCACATGCTCACATCTACACCCCTCTGCAAGGCATAGTTAATATTTTTTTCTATTTACTGGCTTTCGGGATAGCAAAACACGCAGTCCCCGAACGGAGATAATGTCCGACCCGTCCGGGGAAATACACTCCTGGAAATTGAAATAAGAACACCGTGAATTCATTGTCCCAGGAAGGGGAAACTTTATTGACACATTCCTGGGGTCAGATACATCACATGATCACACTGACAGAACCACAGGCACATAGACACAGGCAACAGAGCATGCACAATGTCGGCACTAGTACAGTGTATATCCACCTTTCGCAGCAATGCAGGCTGCTATTCTCCCATGGAGACGATCGTAGAGATGCTGGATGTAGTCCTGTGGAACGGCTTGCCATGCCATTTCCACCTGGCGCCTCAGTTGGACCAGCGTTCGTGCTGGACGTGCAGACCGCGTAAGACGACGCTTCATCCAGTCCCAAACATGCTCAATGGGGGACAGATCCGGAGATCTTGCTGCCCAGGGTAGTTGACTTACACCTTCTAGAGCACGTTGGGTGGCACGGGATACATGCGGACGTGCATTGTCCTGTTGGAACAGCAAGTTCCCTTGCCGGTCTAGGAATGGTAGAACGATGGGTACGATGACGGTTTGGATGTACCGTGCACTATTCAGTGTCCCCTCGACGATCACCAGTGGTGTACGGCCAGTGTAGGAGATCGCTCCCCACACCATGATGCCGGGTGTTGGCCCTGTGTGCCTCGGTCGTATGCAGTCCTGATTGTGGCGCTCACCTACACGGCGCCAAACACGCATACGACCATCATTGGCACCAAGGCAGAAGCGACTCTCATCGCTGAAGACGACACGTCTCCATTCGTCCCTCCATTCACGCCTGTCGCGACACCACTGGAGGCGGGCTGCACGTTGTTGGGGCGTGAGCGGAAGACGGCCTAACGGTGTGCGGGACCGTAGCCCAGCTTCATGGAGACGGTTGCGAATGGTCCTCGCCGATACCCCAGGAGCAACAGTTTCCCTAATTTGCTGGGAAGTGGCGGTGCGGTCCCCTACGGCACTGCGTAGGATCCTACGGTCTTGGCGTGCATCCGTGCGTCGCTGCGGTCCGGTCCCAGGTCGACGGGCACGTGCACCTTCCGCCGACCACTGGCGACAACATCGATGTACTGTGGAGACCTCACGCCCCACGTGTTGAGCAATTCGGCGGTACGTCCACCCGGCCTCCCGCATGCCCACTATACGCCCTCGCTCAAAGTCCGTCAACTGCACATACGGTTCACGTCCACGCTGTCGCGGCATGCTACCAGTGTTAAAGACTGCGATGGAGCTCCGTATGCCACGGCAAACTGGCTGACACTGACGGCGGCGGTGCACAAATGCTGCGCAGCTAGCGCCATTCGACGGCCAACACCGCGGTTCCTGGTGCGTCCGCTGTGCCGTGCGTGTGATCATTGCTTGTACAACCCTCTCGCAGTGTCCGGAGCAAGTATGGTGGGTCTGACACACCGGTGTCAATGTGTTCTTTTTTCCATTTCCAGGAGTGTAGTAAGTAAGCGAAGGAAACAAAAACTGAAATAACGTAAGCTGTTACTTGTAACACTGGGGATGGAGAACAAAAGTACTGTAATTCACTTTCTAGCATTTGCGGATGATTTTACCATTCTTTGTGAAAACATAACAAATGTCAAAAATACAAAAAAAAACTCTTAGAAGAAATTTCCAAAACAGAACGTTTAACAATTTCTGTAGGAAAGTCGTGCTTCGGTAGCTCAGTTGGTAGAGCACTTGCCCGCGAAAGGCAGAGGTCCCGAGTTCGAGTCTCGGTCGGGCACACAGTTTTAATCTGCCAGGAAGTTTCATATCAGCGCACACTCCGCTGCAGAGTGAAAATCTCATTCTGGAAACATCCCCCAGGCTGTGGCTAAGCCATGTCCCCGCTATATCCTTTCTTTCAGGAGTGCTAGTTCTGGAAGGTTCGCAGGAGAGTTTCTGTAAAGATTGGAAGGTAGGAGACGAGATACTGGCAGAAGTACAGCTGTGAGTACCGGGCGTGAGTCGTGCTTCGGTAGCTCAGTTGGTAGAGCACTTGCCCGCGAAAGGCAAAGGTCCCGAGTTCGAGTGTCGGTCGGGCACACAGTTTTAATCTGCCAGGAAGTTTCATATCAGCGCACACTCCGCTGCAGAGTGAAAATCTCATTCTGGAAACATCCCCCAGGCTGTGGCTAAGCCATGTCCCCGCTGTATCCTTTCTTTCAGGAGTGCTAGTTCTGGAAAGTTCGCAGGAGAGCTTCTGTAAAGTTTGGAAGGTAGGAGACGAGATACTGGCAGAAGTAAAGCTGTGAGTACCGGGCGTGAGTCGTGCTTCGGTAGCTTGCCCGCGAAAGGCAAAGGTCCCGAGTTCGAGTCTCGGTCGGGCACACAGTTTTAATCTGCCAGGAAGTTTCATATCAGCGCACACTCCGCTGCAGAGTGAAAATCTCATTCTGGAATGAACAGTTTAGTTAGTTTCTTTCAATCTGTCTTGTTATCATTTGACTTCCCCTTATATGCAGCCTAGCCGTAGCGCCCAGGTCTTAGGGCGTCTTCCTGGTCATAGCCGCTGTGGTGTTTTTTCTCTTTTTATCTGCAACGCCCGCTCGCTGTAGCATGGAAATACCTTTACTTTGAGGCTTTATTGTTTCTTGTTAGAACTATTGTTATGTATCTGAATTTCTGTGATATCCCTGGACAAACGGGCGTTGCACTTCTTTGCCATAGCGAGAACCTACATGTCGGAGACCTTTATTACAAGCTCTGTCCCACAGTGCGTATTCTGCCAAGACCGATTTTTACAGTAAACTACCTTTTCAGGTAAAGTAAGAAAACAAGAGTGGTAATGACTAAGGAATGGCCCTAAGAGGTTGGGCGACATGTACGAGGGCTGTTCGTTTATTAACGTCCAGTCGGTCGCGAAATGGAAACCACAGTTAAAATCCGATGAAGCTTTACACAGTTTTGTAGCGTTTTCCATGGAAAGTGTTTTATCACTCATGATAAAGCCCGAATTTGGCTCCCTGTTAGTTTCATCTCAGCTCACATGAACTGCTGGCTATGAAGAACACGTTTTGGCACAGATAACGAACAGTACATGTAGAGAATTGGCGGAAAACACAGGCGGCTGCATTCTACGATGAGAATATTGGAAAGTTGATACAACGCTACGAGAAGTGATCTAAGTCGGAGCGGTGACTATGTAGAGGAGTAGCTGGAAATTGTAACTAACTGTTGGAAATAAAACATTTGTTATGTTCCATATCGTTTCCATTTCGTGACGGACTGGATCTTTATCAACGAATAGCCCTCATACATACAATCTCTGGACGCGGCCTTGAGCACAGTAATACTTTCTTTAGGTTTGTTAACCACCTATAGCAAGCTTAAACTAAGCCCTCAGATAAACAAAGAATGGCGAGTCCCTAGGTCAGTGAAAACCTGACTAGCACCACAAGCTGCACTCATACAACCTACAAACCGGTAACAAGGAAGCCGAGCACGTAAACGTAAACAATACCAATACGACACTGAGTGGCCGATTTACTGATCAAATTGACCTCTCTGATGACGACCATGGCATATGACAGGTACGCTGACCCGGGAGACATTGTCGGTGTCCAACAATAGCGCTAACTTGTCCACTACTGACATATCCTTACAGCCGAGCGTAAACTAATGTTGTTGTCAGAATAAATCCGCCCGTAGCCCTACTGCCCGCCCAGACAGTTGCAGCGATTTTTCCCCAAGGCGCTTGCCCTATTATATTTTCCCCTCCGCCTGGCTATTCTTCAACTGCTTCGTCTATTATCTCGTAGATGGAACAGTGTTTAGTGAGTGTCGGAACACAGACATATAGACAGAAATGCTAATATGGACAGTAATACTGATCCTTCCGCACAGGTCACCATGCTCGTACGGAAATGGAAGGCTCTACATCTTGTGTTTAGTATGGTGGTGACTACAGTCCACCACCAGCGATGTAAGGTGAACTTTCGACAATGCCAGGCACTCGTAGTGGCGACACGTCAGAAAAATCAGTAAACAGACGTCGGCAGAAATCCCGGGTAATACGTCAACAAGTGGTCACCAAAGCGTCAACAATCTTATAGTGGAAACAGCTGCTGTGAGAGTAACACAAGAAGCGCTGGGAAATTATGGCAAGGCATATTAAGCCAGCCAGGAACTGAATAAACAGATGTAGAAAAAAGAACTGTCCTCCATCACAGTGCTGTGTTGTAGTGGCCGCCACTGAAATAGGCAGGTCAGAGTCACATCAGCTTCGTGACGACTTCAGGCACGAAGCGCTATGATTTGTCCACTTGACAGCTCTGTTGTCACTAACACACTGCACCAGTGAAGGAGTTTAGTGCCAGCTGCATTCTCAGCATTCCTGTGCGGTACGTGTGTTCACGTGTGGTCTCAGTCTGCCGTGAAAAAGTGAACTGAGTTGTGCTTTATAGTGAGGGTAATGCAGGAGCACAAGCCAAACGTATGGTGGTACACCGAACGGTGCGCGTAAAGGGCGACAAGACATTCGAAAAAAACTTAAACTGTCGTAGAGAACGAACTAAGATTGTCCGTTATGGTGCCATCATACAACCGTCTCACGTATCGTTACTGAGAATGTTACGCCACCAGTCGTCAAATGCGTGATATTTTCAGCACAACATGAGACTAATTTACCGCATTATCAAATTCTATAACAGAAGGAAATCAACCAATAAATAGCAATACTACACGTAGAGACAATAATATTAAAAAAATGGTTCAAATGGCTCTGAGCACTATGGGACTTAACAGTTATGGTCATCAGTCCCCTAGAACTTAGAACTACTTAAACCTAACTAACCTAAGGACAGCACACAACACCCAGCCATCACGAGGCAGAGAAAATCCCTGACCCCGTCGGGAATCGAACCCGGGAACCCGGGCGTGGGAAGCGAGAACGCTACCGCACGACCACGAGATGCGGGCGACAATAATATAAAAATATTTATGTAGTACTGAAGTAAAACACCCCCTAAAGCTTCTATGCAACTTCGAAAATTTACTTGCAGGCAGAAATTCGTTATACATGTACTGTCATGAATGTTCCTCATTCGAAAGCCACAAAAACTTGACATGACGTTAATATTCAGCAAAGATACGTAAGACGAGAAGCAGAAAACCGTTGACCTGGCGACCAACTGGCACGATTTGAACCGGACTGCAGGATCGTTGGCGGTTCAGCTCAAGTCGCAGAGACGGTTATCTGGAGATGCAGAACAGCTCTCCGGCCCTTTCTATCGCTTCCGGTGGGCGTGAGCTGCTCCGGACTGCTGCCTACCTGTCGCTCGCAGACCTGTCTCTCCCGTTCCTCTCTCACTCTCTCATCATGTTCTCGTGCCGCCTCATCTTCCAACGAACTACTGCCCACATCTAAACCTACACCTGCCTTCCGCAAAACACAGAACGGTTTGTGGGGAACTGTGTATAGTGCCCCCCATATACAGCATCCCCATGCCAACTCCCCCCCCCCTCCTCCGACCCTTCCCCAATACCTCCCAACCACCATTCCTTCCTGTTTCATTCGTGGATGGTATACAGCAAGAAAGACTGTCGGTACTATTCGAAATTAGCCAGAATTTGGCTGATTCAACCGTCGTGGACATTACACGGGATGTACGTTAGACGAAGTAATCTACATCCGTACTCTGCATACCACGGTGAAGTGCATGGCAGAAACTACATTTCAGTGTGTCATGTATTAGGGTTTCTTCCCGATAGCACGGGAACAACTGCTTAAATGTCTCTGTGCCATTTGCAAACAGTCTAATCTTGAGTCCACGGGCCCTTCAGAAAAGCGACGTAGGTGGTTGCAATACACGACTGATCACTTAACGTTGCAACTTTGTAAGTTTGCTGTCGCGAGATAGTTAAGGAATATCTTCAACCATGAACGACTTGAGGCTTTTTCAGTATTTCGTGACGCTGGATAAAAGAAACATGTAACGATACGTATACATTCAATATCCCGAGTCCTCTCTGATAAGAGTCCCACACACTTGAACAATATTCTAGCGTGGATGGCACGAGAGTCTTGCAAACTGACTGCACTTTATCGGTATGCTACCAATGAATCGCTGTCTGACTTCTGTTTTACCGACGATTTAGCCTCTGTGATCACCCCATTTCGCATCTCTATGAATTGTTACGTCTGGGTATTTACATGAGCTGACTGATTCCACTTGTGTTCACTGGTATTGTAGTCACACAATAGTATATTTCGACGTTATATAGAAAGCATATTTTCTGAATATTTAAAGCAAGTTGCCAGTTGTTGCACCACACTAAAATTTTATCACGTTCTGATAATATTTGTATAGAGTCGCCATATGTATTTGTCATGAACATTTTTATATTTGTTGCGAATTAATGAACTGAGGGACTTTAATAAAGGAATCTCTGAATAATTTAACAACTATTGAATATGAAAATGAATGGAGATGGAATATAATATTATTAATACTACAAAATGTACTTTGCAGAAAACCAGTGACATAAAAGACGTGATATGAGCTACGAAACAGTACACACACACACACACACACACACACACACACACACACATATATATATATATATATATATATATATATATATATATATATATATGCGCCATTGTGATAGGTCAGGGATTTTCTCTGCTTCGTGATGACTGGGTGTTGTGTGATGTCCTTAGGTTAGTTAGATTTAAGTAGTTCTAAGTTCTAGGGGACTGATGACCATAGATGTTAAGTCCCATAGTGCTCAGAGCCATTGTGATAGCGTATCTCTCCTTAACATTCTCTATCTGGCGCTCTTTCCCTTTTTCTCTGACTCTGTGGTTGTTACAAATCCGCTCTGCGTCTTCCAGGGCTGTACGAGTGTTTAATGTGTTATTAATTGTGGAATTAATTTTCAACTTAAACTCTTATTTCATCCTTTCATTTCGTGGCTGTAATAGCCCTGTGTAAAATAACGAAGCATTTACGGCAATTCGGGCACGCTGGGCCGACGTAACAACGTAGCATTGCAGGAGCTACAAGATAGCCGCCACGAAGCGGGTAATTGGAATATTAATGCTTTCTTTACAGTCGCGCAAATGCTGGCGCAGCTAGTACAACATTTCTACCGTACACGTGCCTGCGGAACTGGAGATAATTTTATTTACATCGAGACTAGTAGGCGTACAATAAATGATAAATTTATCATCTGGTCTGGATACGAACCAACACAGACATAATTTCAAGTCATGTTATAAAGGAAAGATGAGGGACCATGCACCGTTAAACCATTGTAGTGAGAAATATTTATAATGATTGTCGTTTACAATGGCACAGTTGATTTGATAGTGCGAAAATAGTACTTTACGTAGACGTAGTTATGGATGCTTATACTCAGGAGATTGTTTTTTTTTCTTAGTCATCGCTTATAACAGCATTTACACTACACAGTCACAATAATTAGATGTAAGGCCTAATCCATGATTATTAAAGTAACGTGCGTAAGAATTATCATGTAATTTACTACAAACGAAAGTGCTAGGCTCAGAACACATGCACTATTTTACGAGCTAATTTACAAACAATACTTGGATTTATTCAAAGAAAGCCATAAAAGTATTTAATGACAAAAAACCAAAAATAATTTTCAATATATTTTCAGACACAACTGTATCACTCACAAAATCTGAGGTTACTGATTAACATTGACTGTCAGGTCGTAAATATACAGTACAGTTAACCAGGGTCCCTCCATACTTCTGTATCTACTGCTAACCACTGTGAAGTGCATGGCAGAGGATACGTCCCACGCTTCCGGTTATTAGGGTTTCTTCCCGTTCCATTCACTTACGGAGCGCGGGCAGAATGATTGTTTAAATTCCTCTGTCGTTGCTGTAATTAATCTAAACTTGTCCTCACGATCCGCGTGGGAGCAATGTGTACGGTGTTGTAGCGTGTTTCTAGAGCCAACGTTTAAAACCAGTGCTTGAAACTTTGTAAGTAGGCTTGTTCGGGATAGTTTTCGTAATTCTTCAAGAGTCTGCCAGTTCAGTATCTGCAGCATATCTGTGACACTCCCACACGGGTCAGACAAACTTGAGACCACTAGTGCTGCCCTGCTCTGTATAGTTCAATATCCCCTGTTAGTTCTACTTGGTACGGGTCCCACACTCTTGAGCAATATTCTAGAATGGGTCGCAAGAGTGATTTGTAAACAATCTCCTTTTGTACACTGATTGAATTTCCCCAGCATTCTACCAATAAACCAGAGTCTGCCACCTTCATTATCCACTGCCGAGCCTATGTGATCTTTCCGTTTCTTATCCCTATAAAGTGTTACACCCTGGTATTTGTATGAATTGACCGATTCCAAGTGTCTCTCATTGGTATTATTGTCATAAAATATTACGTTTTTTCGATCTGTGAAGAGCACTGTTTTTCATTTCTGAACATGAAAGCAAGTTGCCAATCGTTTCACCACTTTGAAATCTTATCAAGATCTGACGGAATATTTACGGAGCCTCGTTCAGACAGTACTTCATTATAGATAACTGCATCATCTACAAAAAGTCCGAGGTTACTATTAATATTGTCCGCAAGGACATTAATATGTAACATGAACAGCAAGAGTCCCAGCTTACTTCCCTGGAGCTCACCTCAAGTTACCTTCACATGTGACAATAACTTCCATCCAAGATGACATAATGCATCCTCCCTACCAAAAGGTCTCCAATCCAGTCACAAAATTCGTTGATACCCCATTGATCGTCCTTTAGACAATAAGCAGAGATGTGGTACTGCGTCAATTGCTTTTCGGAAGTCATTTACCTGATTGCCTTCAACCAAAGCTCTCCATACGTCATGTGAGAAAAGTGTGAGTTGGGTTTCGCATGACCAATGTTTTTAGAATCCATGCTGGTTGCCAAGGAGGAGGTCATTCTGCTCTAGATATCTCATTACTTCTGAACTCAGAATATATTCTAAGATTCTACAACAACTCGACCTCTAGGATACTGGACAGAAGTTTTATGGATCAACGTTTCTTGTAAACGGGCTTCTTCTGCGCTTTTCTTCCAACTACTGGGCACGGTTTTTTGTTCGTGGTAACCATTATAGATTCTAGTTAACAGAGGGGCTAACTCAGCCGTAAATTCAGACAGATTGTGACAAGGATCCGTCAGGCTCTGGAGCTTAATTTATTTTTAAAGATTTCAGTTCTTTCCTAACACCACTTGTGTAGCTGTGTTGTTTCTCGTAAATGTAGTCTGAGATGCACACACGCGCGCTTGTGTGTTGTCCAATTGGAGACAACACCGCGGCGAGCATAGACTTCTGATGAATGTAGCTCAGATGTGTTAGTAACAAGGATCCCACAGTAAATGCGCCACGGAAATCAAATACTCTTTCGGCAGTGCTGAGGCCTGAAGACGGCGGTAATGTGCCCCCGAAACTCATTGTCTGATGAATAAAGACATTCTCAAAATACAGCAGTGGTGGTACTTTTTCTCATGTAAGTCATTACGTCTTGTCTTTCTTGATGTCGAAAAGACATTTGATCGAGTACCACATAAAATGATTTGGTATTCTCCACGCTATCTTCGTGTCCCTGAAACCTATATCAATTGGATAAAAATGTACAATAACACCAGTAGCTGGGTGCGATGGTTGCAGCGCTCACGAATAACTTCCCTGTGACAGATGGCCCTCATCAAGACTCAACTCTGTCTCCGCTGCTGTTTGATACCTTAATGGATACAATAAGGCGCGGCTTAAAGAAGTGTGTACCACGCATAATGCTATACACAGATGATGTTGTGCTTGCGGCGAAAGCCAGGAAACCTCTTCGAACTCAAGTCCAAACATGGTAAGGTCGTTTACAAAGATTTGACCTCCGTTTAAACATCCGCAAGACCGAGTACTTCGAAACGATTCCATCTGATAGAACTGTAAATTAATGCTAGAATTATAAATTAATGGAGCCTCTCTTACCAAGGTGGACACAATCCGATACCTAGATTCTCCAATACAGAGTGACGGCTGTGGGAATGCGGATGCGCGAGCAAGGATCAAAGCGACCTTGACACTCTTCAGAAACGTCACTGATATTCTTTTAGATAAGAAGATGCCTATGCACCTAAAATTAAAGATTTTCCGCACAATGCTGAGGCCAGTTGCTTTATATTTTATCGAGCATTGACGGCCCACACCTAGAATTGATGAGCCTGCAATAGATGTCATGGAAAAGCTGATACTGAGAAGATCAGTAGGTATTTGACTTCTCGGTCACATCAACAACATTACGGTTCGACAACTACTGGAGTGGAACCAGGCTATGAAAAGTTACAAGAATGGAGAAATCGGTGGTATAACGGTATCTCCTACTACAGTCATCAGCTCAGTCTCTCATCTCGCTGTCGAAGGCCAAACATAAAGTGGAAGACCTACATTACGATGGGCAGAGCAGCGGTCGTTAAATCTCTTTGCTCGTGGGCCAATACTGATACTATGGGTCGGGAACTCGGGCTGCATGTGTACGGACATTGTTACTAATTGGTAACCTGCATAAAATAGTATGTTAAGAGCAGGAAATAGAGTAGCTACAGGAAGGGCGTGGTAAGTTGTCCACCTATCTGTGCTGATCGTTACAAATCGGCACCATACGGAATAATTCGTGTCGACCGTTCTCCCTTTCAGATTGCTGCCAACCTCAGCGATCTAAAACTTCAAATGGCTCTGAGCACTATGGGACTTAACTTCTAGGGTCCTCAGTCCCCTAGAACTTAGAACTACTTAAACCTAACTAACCTAAGGACATCACACACATCCATGCCCGAGGCAGGATTCGAACCTGCAACGGCAGCAGTCGCGCGGTTCCAGACTGTAGCGCCTTTAACCGCTTGGCCACTCCGGCCGGCGATCTAAAAGTTGTGACACTATAGTTCCATGGTGAACCGCAATTTGTCTTACTGTGTATGCGACTCACTTCGATTAGTTCAAATGGCTCTGAGCACTATGGGACTTAACTGTTGAGGTCATCAGTCCCCTAGAACTTAGAACTACTTAAACCTAACTAACCTAAGGCAGGATTCGAACCTGCGACCGTAGCGGTCGTGCGGTTCCAGACTGTAGCGCCCAGAACCGCTCGGCCACCCCGGCCAGCGCTCTTCGATTAGTAATAGAAATTGTGCTTAAGTAGTTTAATGCACTAATGAATGTGAGAAACCCTCACAGAAGTTTTATATTTGATTTAAATGCCAGTTTTCTTTAACTCAGTGCGTTATATTACAACAGTTTTCATTAATTGATAGTTTCTTGTTACAAATGTACTCGAGTACCATATTCGAAGATGACTATTCTGTAATGTGTCTTCACGAACCCTTGTTTCTCCCGTTTCAAAATTTGTACTATAGCATCTGATCGGTACACATTAGTTGTCAGTTCTTGAAGACAAACAGTAAAGCATTCCTTCCCTGTCGTAGCTTAAACCTGTAGTGGCACTGAGATAAGCAAGCTGCTAAGCAGCCTCACGGCCGATTTTACCAACGTTAGTTAAAATTAAGCACATCTTAAAACATTAATATCTCTGAAAGTATTTTTCTTCGTTACTCAGCAGGAAAATTATACTATTAAGCTCTTAACGTTGGTTGTCGTTTGGGTTTGGCTGTTGGTGGCTGTTAAGTCCGATCCACGGAAGATGGCATTTCGCGCATGTCGAGAGACGGATGGGGATTGCATTGCTGCCGGTTCCAAGCGCATACGTATGATCTGCGCTTGATGGAGACGAGTATCCTACAAATTATGTGTCTCACTTGCTTGTGTGGAATTTATCGCTTACCACCAACATCAGTGATGACAACTGTCAGCAAATGGAATTAAAAATTCACTAAATAACTCGCTGCAATCACGTTAAAAGCTCTCATTGGCTAAGAAATTCACAGCAGAGCGCTCAGAACACAGCTGAACCTTCATTGGCGGTCAGGGAATGCGAAACGTAGGTGCGCAGAACAAGCCTAAATTAGACCGACATCGTTCGTGACTACGCAGAGACGCCTGTTATTACAGAATACGACTGAGAACCGCAGGCAGCACGAATATGTGATTCGGGCCGCATGAGACCGCAGGCCGCAGACTGACGACAGCCGGCGCTAGACATTAACACAGTTCTAGAATCAAGAAGCCTAAATCCACAAGATGCGTTAGACCATAAGACACGACGTGTATTGACCTAAAAAGCAGACCCATGTCCAACGGGATGGAGCTAAGAAGAAGAAGAAGAAGGAGAAGTAGTAGAAGATAATTATTAGCATACTTTTGATCATACACAGTTTGTATCCACAGGAGTTGTGGATTTGGGACTCTGCAGTATTAAGGGGGGACTCGTATCAATGCTATTTCAAATGAACACACACTGGGATGACAGAAGCCACGGGATACCTCCTAATATAATGTTGGACTTCCTTTCTCCTGGCATCGTGGAGCAAATCGGCTTGGTATTGACTCAACAAGTCGTTTGAAGTCCGTTGAAGAAGTATTGAGCCATGCTGCCTCTATAGCAGTCCGTAATTGCGAAAGTGTTGCCGGTGTAGGTTTTGAGCGCGAACTGAGCTCTAGATTACGTCTCGTAACTGTTCGATGGGATTAATGGCGGACGATCCGGGTGGCCAAATCATTCGCATGAATCGTCCAGAACTTTCTTCAAACCAACCGTGAGTATTTGTGGCTCGGTGACATGGCGCATTGTCATTCATAAAAATGCCATTGTTGTTTGGGAATATGAAGTCCACGAATGGCTGCAGATGATCTCCAGATGGCTGAACATAACCATTTCTAGTCAATGACCGGTTCAGTTGGATCAGATGACTCAGGCCATTTCATATAAACACTCCCACACCATTATGGAGTTACCACCAGTTTGCAGAGTACCTTGTTGACAACTTAGGTCTGTGCCACACTCGAACCCTACCATTACTTCTCACTCACTCAAATCAGGACTCATCTCACCAGACCAAGGTTTACCAGTCATCTAGGGTCCAACCGGTACAGTCACGAGCCCAGGAGAGGCGCTGTAGCCAATGTCGAGCTGCTGTCAAAGATACTCGCGTCAGTCGTCTGCTGCCATAGCCCATTAACGTCAGATTTCGACGCATTCTCCTAATGGATACGATCGTCGTACGTCTCACATTGATATCAGCTATTATTTCAAGCAGTGTTGCTTGTCTGTTAGCACTGACAATTCTCTGCGAACGTCGCTACTCTCGGTCGTTAAGTGAAGGACGTAGACCACTAGATCGCCTGTGGTGAGAGTCATTGCCTGATGTTTGGTATTCTCGGTACACTCTTGACGCTGTGGATCTCGGACTATTGAATTCCCTAACGATTTCCGAAACTGAATGTTCCATGCGTAATATCTGGAGTACCACAGGACTGTGATAGGACCGTTACTGTTTACAGTATATATAAATGATGTGGTAGAAAGCGTCGGATGCTCTTTAAGGCTTTCGCAGATGATTCAGTTGTCTATACCAAAGTAGCAACGCCAGGAGATTTTGCAGAACGACCTGCAGAGAATTGATGAGTGATGCAGGCTCAAGCATTGACCCTGAACGTAAATAAATGTAACATATTGTGCAAACATAGGAAAAGAAATTCACTATTGTACAGCTACACTATTGATGAGCTGGAGACAGCGTCTGCCGTAAAATATCCCCTATCAGGTAGGACTGACAGAGGAGATAGAGAAGATCCAACGAAGAGCGGCGCGTTTCGTCAAAGGATCGTTTAGCTGGCGAGAGAGAGTTACGGAGATATTAAACAAACTCCACTGGCAGACGTTACAAGAGAGGCGTTGTGCATCACGGAGAGAGTTACTATTGAAATTTCGGGACAGCACTTTTCAGGAGGAGTCGGACAACATATTACTTCCGCCCCAGATACATCTCGCGTATTGACCACGAGGCGGAAATTCGAGAAATTAGAGACAGTACAGAGGCTTACTGACTATCATTCGTGAGTGGAACAGGGTTGGAGGGATCAGATAGTGGCACGGGAAGTATCCTCCGCCACGCACCATTAGATGGCTTGAAGAGTATGATGTTTTTTAAAGGGTTTTTTCAGTTTCTGTCGTGCGGCCATAATCACTTTTTGATATGGATCAGCTGAGTGCAAATGTCAGCTCCCACATCTGCATCAACATCTAAGCGATTACTCTGCTATTCACAGTAAAGTGCCTGGCAGAGGGTTCAATGGACCACCTTCAAGCTGTCTCTCTACGGTTCCACTCTCGAACGGCACACGGGAAAAACGAGCACTTAAATTTTTCTGCGCGAGCCCTGATTTCTCTTATATTATCGTGATGATCATTTCTCGCTATGTAGGAGGAAAAAACTGGTAATTGAAATTTCATGAGAAGATCCCGTCGCAACGAAAAACGGCTTTGTTTTAATGATTGCCAGTCCAATTCACGTATCATGTCTGTGACACTATCTCCCCTATTTCGCGGTAATACAAAACGAGCTGCCCTTCTTTGTACTTTTTCGATGTCATCTGTCAGTCCCACCTGATGCGGATCTCACACCGCACAGCAATACTCCAGAATATCGATGTCACACTGGCCACGCCCAACATCACCACTAGAGTAACAAATTGGATGATCTTGGATCAAGTGACAACCAGCGATCATAACCTTATTACATTCTCATTGGGAGACGAGGAGTGCCACTGGGACATGGGGTGGGAGACACAGTTAAACTACAACAGGGCTGACTGGGACCGCCTGTCAAGGGAGTGTGAAATACCGACATTGCCAGAAGATGACGAGAATGTAGAAGGATACGCCGAGGAACTGGTGAAAGCAGTTGTTAGGGCGGTGAAAACTGTCGTACCAACCAGGAGGAGAGCCGTAGCGGCCTCTCCGTCACCATGGTCAACCGAACTAGGACAGATGCGCCAGTCTGTAAGGAGGGCGAGGAGGTACCGTCAGCGGAGTGTCGTCTGGGAGGAAAAGCAACGCTGCTTGCAAAGATACAGAGAGGCGAAGGAGCACTTCCAACAGGAGCTTAGGGCAGTAAGGCTACAGAGCTGGGAGAAGTACGTGCAAACACAACTAGCTACGGACCCATGGGGCATACCGTACATGTTAGTACGGGAGAAGATCAGGTCACCCATGGTGGTGTCTACCGTCAGGGATCAGGACAAGATGACGGAAACCTGGCAGGAAATTGCTGAGGTCCTCCTCCGTGTCCTGCTGCCTGAAGATAGCGAGAATGATGACTCTGAGGCACAACAGATCCGAAGACAAGATCAAGAGGAACACCGGAACGGCAATATGGTATATCCCTTCTCCGAAGAAGAAGTAGCCGCTCAGATAAATGCCCTTCAAAGGGGCAAGGCTTTTGGCCCAGACGGCATCACTGCAGAGGTGGTACAATTCCTGCCCCCCCCCCCTCCACCCCACCAGCTGGTGGCACCTCTCACAAAGCTATATAACGAGTGCTTGCGGCGCGGGAAATTCCCCCAAATATGGAAAAAGGCAACTGTAGTAATAATCAAGAAGGGCTCAGACAAAGACCCCAAAGAAGCCAAGTCTTACAGGCCCATCTGTTTACTGGACATACTGGGGAAACTTTTTGAGAGGTTGCTGGCAGACAAACTTGTAGCACAGCGGGTATTGAGCGGGATGAGCGACAGACAGTTCGGTTTCAGGTCCGGGAGATCGGCGTCTGACGCCATCGTCCTGGCTGCGGAGATCTGTGCCTCAACCCCGCACAAATACGTGGTCGACATCATGGTGGATATGAGAGGCTGCATGGGGGCTTAATTAAATAAAAAATGCAAATATTTTTAGTAGCTGTAAGTCCGATTACGCAAGTCTCGTAAAAGGCTGGCCCTGACTAGTTCTTGTACGCAATCTGACTGCATGTAACAACCACAAAGAATGAAATGAAAATTTCAGTTAATACAATTAATTAAGTCCCCAGCAACTATAAAACCTACGAAACCAATAAAGCACAAGTGTAGCTGTTCTGTATGTGGTAGTATGACTCAACGCACATCTGGCACGGTTCTACTTCAACAAGACAAGAATTTTTAAATACCAATTATACTGACGTGATAAAAGAAAATTAGAAATAGTATAATTGTGCAAGAAAACCAGAATTACACTCTAATACAAGAACACACGCCAGATGCTTTGTTGACTGAACCTGTAATGACACACTTTTCAGGACACTCAAATAATAAAACAACATAATACTTATTACCTTCATATATATTGACGAAAAGCACTCAGGTCATTACAATATCTCCATTGGAATAACATCTGCTATCTCTCCCATCAAATAACTGCATAAAACATGGGACAACACTCTGCACTACCACATCTCACTCTGACTTCACGACAAGCAGTGTCCACCACAACTTCTCGGCAAGCACTGCTTGCCGCTACGTCTCAATAAGCACTGCCAGTGGAGGCGGCGGAACAATACTCTCTGGCGCGATTTCTGGCGCTGTGGCTCAGTGTAGCCACCTTTCAAGGCGTCTTTGACAACCTGTGGTGGCCCTCGCTCTTCTCCCGCTTGCGAGAGAAGGAGTGCCTAGGGTCGGTATATGGCTGTCTTAGGAGCTATTGTGAGAATAGGGAGGTCTGGCTATCGTCCCCTAGCGGGAGAATAAGCAAAAAGGTTACCAAGGGGTTTCCACAGGGATCTGCCCTGGGGCCGCTCTTCTGGGATATTAACATGGAACCCCTCTTGGACAACCTCCAGAACAGCGATGATGTGCTAGAGGGCATAGCCTACGCAGACGACCTCCTCCTGCTGATTGGCGGTCGTAGCCGCAAAGACTTAGAGCCAAAAATTGAGAGGGCCATATCAATCTTGAGTACATGGTGCCACACGGCCAAAATGAAGATCTCACCAACCAAGTCTACGTACTTACTACTGAAACGACAATTAGTCAGGAATCCGACCGTAAGAATAGACGGCTCACCAGTTCTTCGACGCCATGAGGCGCGATACCTGGGAGTAGTCGTCGATGAGAGGTGGACTTATACACCATACATTGACACTGTTACACAAAGATCATTAGAAACAACAGTCTAATAGCGATTGGACATAAACGATTCCACCTGCCACCAGAACTAATCAAATTATACCATAACAGCATTTTGACATCAATCGAAGGATATAGGTCAGGAGTCTGGGCCCACTGACTCACGAGGGTCATGTCTGCCATGGTTGTAAGAAGAGTGCAGCGAAATATGCTCCTGAGATCAGTAGGGGCATACAGAACAACCCCAGGGGGAGCGCTGACAGTACTAATGGGGCTCTGTCCGCTCGATATAAAGATCAGAGAACAAGTGTTTATCATATATATTGAAGAACAAAGATTTTTTTTTTAAATACTCCAGAATAGGGCGGACAAGCGTGGTGTAAGCAGTCTTTTTGGTAGACCTGTTGCACCTGCAATGCCGTCTTATTCACTGCGTACGCAGTACTACCGCCATCTGTATATGTGTTTATCGCTATCCCAAGACCTTCGTCACCTCAGTGTAGACAGGATAAGAAATTGTGTGTCGCAGTTTCGACTGCGTAAGACGAGCAAGTTGTTTGTCCTGTCACGATGTCGGACGGTCGTTAAAGCGAGACGGAAGCTATCGGAGCGTGTGAACGGTTCGCAGAAGGAGGAAAGGGCGCGACGCAACGAACGCCGTGTCCTCGGAAGGAGCCGGCGTCCGGCTGAGCCAGTGGCGGCCGTTGCCGGGGCGGCGGTGGGCGGCACCGGCAGCTGAAAGAGACGCTCCGGCCGCTGACCGTGGCGCGTCTTCGCCGGAACAGAGGCGGAGGGGCCCGGCGCTGAAAGCGGCGCCCCGCCCCGGATGTGTGTGGCTCTTGGTGGGCGGCGCGTTCCCAAGGAAGACGCGACAAAGCGCCCGCACAAGGTGCCCGCTGCCAGTCGCAGGTCCGCAGCCGCCGCCAGCTGCGCCCGAAACACGACCTGCCCGGCCCCGCCCTGCCTCCGCGACGCCACGGGAGTGCAGGTGGGCCCCTCTGCGAGCGCCCTTGTCTGATCCAGACGTCACCAGCTTCCGAGTCCCCACTGACAAGGGACGCACTCGAGGCTACGGACTCGCCTTCGGATAGAGCAGCGTTCGGGCCACCATCTGGCTATTCACACTTAGGTTCCCTTTTATTCGTCAGTTCGCCGGACAAAAAATTAGTCGCCCCAGTGCGCACGCACAGATGAATCGTTAAGCCTTTACAGTTGGCACAGCGATCGACTCACGTCGTCAACTGCGCACGCACTGTCAAATGGCTCTGAGCACTATGGGACTTAACTACTGAGGTCATCAGTCCCCTAGAACTTAGAACTACTTAAACCTAACTAACTTAAGGACATCACACACATCCATGCCCGAGGCAGGATTCGAACCTGCGACCGTAGCGGTCACGCGGTTCCAAACTGACGTGCTTAGAACCGCACGGCCACACCGGCCGGCCGCACGCACTGTCGCTCGGCAGCAAAAGGCCGAAGCGATCGGTGAGACATTTATATTTCAAACATACACTGTGTGACGTATAATTTTATATATATCAATTTTCGGTGCCTTCAGTGTCACGTCTTTCATTGTCACACAAATTTTTATTTTTAAAGGGGATCACTTAAGACTATTTCAATGAGTTCGCCCCTCAAATATCTCCCTCATATCACAAAATTGTCGTCTGATGTAGTACAAACTGAAAAAATAAATCCTTTTAAAGCACAGTTTCGTATATAATTTATATTCTAAACCTTAGACCTCTGTCACAGAACAAATCCTACATCGAGAATACTTTACACAAGTTTAAGGGAAGAAATGCTTCCGATAATTGTTACAGTATTAAAAGAACATCAAAATATGAACAGGCTGAAATGAACAAACAGTGCATGACACTATGTTAATCAATTCCACTGTAAAAAGCTAATGAGCATATTATTAGCAAAATGAGAAATATGCAAAAGTGAAATGCCAAAATGAGCACTTCTCAATTGAGAGTAAATCAAAACAATCAGAACGACTGAAAGAGAGCACAATAACATGAGCCATAAACGAATAAGAGCTAAGCATCTAAGCAAATAAGAGAATAGGCAAAAATGAGATGCCAACAAAATGAGAGCTGGCCGAACTCCGTCGGCACTTCTATACGGTTGCGCTCGTGGCGGCACCTCGCGGCCCGTACGCAACACGCGCGCCTGCGACCGCAGTGCACTCTCAGCGCTCGCGGCGGCGTCTAGCGGCCCGTACGCAAGTTGTGCGATTGCTGTCGCAGGTCGACCCTTAATCTATGATGTTACAACTGTACGGAAACACTGGTAAATGTAAGGACGTGGCAGAGTGACGAAAAAGGGCAGCATGGCGTCTCAGGTTGCTAGGTTTGTTTTTCTGTTACGGGGGGTTGTTGAACGTGTCCACAAGCAGTTAAGAAACACACGTGGCTACGAAACACGTCAGAAGTCGGAGCGGAAACAGATACTGATTGAGAAAGTCAGAACACGCATTTCACATCTTGTGTGTCAAAATAACTTCCAGACGCTACATATAGTGCTGCAGGTAGTGAATGAAGGTCCAGCCCCACTTGTTAGCGAGAGAACATTCCCACGCGTACAGCAAGCAACCAACTTTTGGAGTCGGGCACCTCGAGGAAGGCCATTGCTCACACGAACACACAAAGAAGGCAATAGCAAAGTTCATCGAGCTGGAAGAATTTGTGACTGGCTTGCTAAAGCACCTGGCATGGACCGATAGAAAATCAATGGGACACGTTGGAACAGAGGGTAAAACGCCTACATCAGCACTTTGGTGGAGCTGCGGAAGACCAAATCCTTAGCGAGTGGTGTAACCTGGGTGCGTCGTGCCTGTACAACCTTTTGGACTCACTCCCTAACCGAATCCAGCCGGTTACAAAGTACAGGGAGGGAATTACACTGTGTTAAATGAAGCTTGTAATGAGTTCTCTGGGGTGACTATTTTTTATCCGGTGACCTTGCAGTGAAGGCCATCACTATCCATTGCCTTTGTTGCTGGCCGATCTTACGGTTTATATAGCGTGGTTCAGAAACATTTTCATTTCTAACGTTTCGCACAGAGCTGCGTTGTACATCTTTAGAAGCGCTCCTCTTTCCGTTGTGTCTTTCTGACTGACAGATCGGAAATTGGAGAGCGACTTAAGTAACTTATGTACGCGGTGACAAACATAGTCCCTGTCAAATACATTGTGTCGAAAACTGCGTATTTTTTACAATGTTTAGAAGAGATAATAATGAAACTTTTTTATGTTTCAAAAATGTCACACGTGCCCTGTTTCCCCGCTATAGGTCCATGAAAGTTTTGGCTTTAATGACGTTCAGAGATGGTGTCCAAACTGCCGTATGATGAATACTGTTTTAGTGATGTTGCTGACAAAGTCGTCTCTTTACACCAATAAACAATTGGCAAATGCATTCTGATGATTGTTTAATACGATCAGAGGAACCGGGTCCATCACGAATAATGGTTGCACTTTCAGCCAAACGGGCAATCAGCTCTTCTGGAGTGTCTGTCAGTGTCTCGTACAAGCAACGGTTCATCTTGCTCAAAAAACGGAAATCCATAGGAGTGAGGTCAGGAGAACACGGTGGCCACAGTACTGGCCCACACTTCTCAGTCCAGTTACTTGGGAAAAACATCGTCTAAAGGCTCTCTGAAGTCAGTGACAAAGTATACTGAAGCCCAATCATGCGATAATCATAATCGTCGTCTGACTGCTGGAAACATCTCTTGAACACCACTTCTGAACAACAGTAGCGTGGAAATCTTCATGGACCACTTGCGGATGAAACTGTGAACTTGTGACATTTTCGTCTCATAAGGAAAGTTTTATACCGCTCAGGGCAAAATGACGTGATGTAAAACCGGACTGATGCAGCTGTGGTCCACCATGGACCATAGACGACAGGGGTGAACGACGGCTGCGCAGATGTGTACGGGAGATCAGACACGCAACTCTTAAAGAACTCAGATGAACGAGGGGCTACCAAGAGTATCTTTTCAACGGCCGTTCAGCAAACTATGCTGCGTATCGGCCTCCACTGCCGGCGCCTGGTTCATGCACCTATGCTGACTGGTGGTCACTTTAATACAACTGGGTAGTGTTTTAGATATTTCACTATTTGGGCATCCATCATTACTCTGATACTTGAGACGACGCTATAAGGGAAACAATGAACTCAGGACAAAATATTTTCAGGCCGAGCGGTTAAAGGCGCTACAGTCTGGAACCGCACGACCGCTACGGTCGCAGGTTCGAATCCTGCCTCGGGCATGGATGTGTGTGATGTCCTTAGGTTAGTTAGGTTTAAGTAGTTCTAAGTTCTAGGGGACTTATGACCACAGCAGTTGAGTCCCATAGTGCTCAGAGCCATTTGAACCATTTGAACAAAATATTTTCACGTGCTTAAACGTGCATACTTGTCACCTTGGAGAGCTTGGAATGCTGTAGAACTGCTACCAAATGATAGTGTGATCCTTCTCATATGCGTAAGATGACAATGGAGTGGTGTGTAGGTACCAGTCAGTTGTACGGCATCAGTACCGTGAGTTGGGTCGACGTGGATGTGGGACAAAATGGCAGAAAGAAAATTACCAATGTGCCTTAGCCACCCTGTGGATGAAGTTGCCCGATTTTTTGGCATATTAACCCGGATTCTCTAACGAGTCAACCAGGAATGGTGTAGCAATCGTAGGCACGTGACACTGCGTAAGATCAGTTTCTGTGAAAAGATTTTAACAGATGTGAACTGCAGACGACTGTAGCGTCTTGTGAATGAAAATTAGTTACGGGCGTAGCAAGAGTTACTGTTGTCAATGGTCAAGTGCACTTGTCGAGCGATCCCTGCCAAGGGAACTGCATGCAGTGGACATCTGGAGTCGGATACCTTGAAAAACGCCGCTGTTCACTGCACCAAGCCTTGGATTGGTTCAATGGGTCGAACAACACGGAGACTCGACGCTGGAGGCATGTAGTGAGCGCTGACGAGTCGTGCTTTCGCCTAGTTTTATATAATGGCAGGCGCCGAGTGCTCCGGCAGCCCAGTGAGAGGTTTAAAACACAAATGTGGAGGGTACAGCTCAGTTCAGAGGTAGTTCAGTGTGGTCTTGGGCGAGTTTCTCGTATCATAACTTGGGCCCACTCATTCAGGTTACTGCCAGCATGAACCAAGATGTTTATCTCTACAATCCCGGTGATCAGTACTTGCCCTTTCTTTTACATCTTCATGCCGTGGTTATTCCAGTTTTTCAAGATGACAACAGCAGTGTTCATTGGGCTACACGCATATGTTCCTGTTTTGACAAATATTCAGGCACACTACCGTACATCAGCTAGCGCTAAATAACAAACTGTTTTTGAGTCATCAGTCTGGTTTGGTGCGGCCCGACACGAATTCCTCTCGTGTATCAACCTTTTCATCTCAGAGTAGCACTTGCAACGCACGTCCTCAATGTGGGATGTATTCAAATCTCTGTTTTCCACTACAGTTTTTGCCCTCTCTGATGCCACAACACATGTTCCATCATCCTGTCCCTCCTTATCATATGCTCCTTCCTTCGCCGACAATGCAGAGGAACTACTCATTCCTCATCAGTTCACCTAATTTCCAACATTCTTCTGTACCACAACATAACAAATGCTTCGAGTCTCTTCTGTTCCGGTTTTCCTAAAATTGAGAACAGTGTTTAATAGGAGCAGACTTCTCTTGGCTTTCTCTTAGCTCTTCTGCTAATGCTAGTGTGTTTTTTATGTCCTTCTTGTTCCGTCCGTCGTTCGTTATTTTGCTGGCTAGGTAGCACAATTCCTTAACTTCATCTGCTTCGTGATCACCAGTTCTGATTAAGTTTCTCGCTGCTTTTATTTCTGCTACTTCTCATGATTTTTGTCTTTACTCGATTTACTCTCAATCCATATTCTACACTCCTTGGACGGTTCATTCCATTCAGCAGATCCCGTAATTATTCTTCACTTTCAGGGAGGATTAGCAATATCATACGCGAATCCTATCAATGATATCATTTCACCCTGAGTTTTAATGCAACTTTTGAACCTTTTGTTTATTTCTGTCATTGCTTCTTCGATATACAGATCGAACAGTTGAGGCAAAAGACTGCATCGCTGTTTTACACCATTTTTTTATCCGAGCGCTTCGTTCTTTGTCTTACTGTTTGCCCTTGGTTCTTGTACATATTGTGTATTACCTGTCTTTCGCTATAGTTTACACCTATTTTTCCAGAATTTCAATCATCTTGCCCAATTTCACATTGTTGAACACTTTTTCTATGTCGACGAATGCTATGAGCGTGTCTTTGTGTTTTCTTGAACCTTCCGTTCTTAATCAATGGCAAAGTCAGAAATGCCTCTCTGGTGCCTTCACCACCCCTAAAACCAAACTGATCGTCCTGTAACTAATTCTCAACTTTCTTTTGCATTTTACTGTATGTTATTCTTGTCAGCAACTTGGATGCATCCAGCGAGTTGGTTCAGTGGCTCGTACATTGGATTCGTATTGTGGATGACGGTTCAAACCCGCGTCCGGCCATCCTGATTTAGGTTTTCCGTGATTTCCGTAAAATCGCTTCAGGTAAATGGCGGAGGGTTTCTTTGAAGGGGCACAGCCGACTTCGTTCCCCATCCTTCCCTAATTCGATGGGACCGACGACCTCGCTGTTTGGTCCCCTCTCCCGAATCAACCAACCAACTTGGATGCATGAACTGTTAAGCTGGTTATGCCATAGTTTTCGCACCTGTCTGCCATTACTATTTTGCAAATTTAATGGCTGATGTTTTTCCGGAAGTCTGATGGCACATCGCTAGTCTAATAGATTCAACAGACCAACCTGAATAGCTGTTTGGTTGCCACTTCACCCTCTGTTTTAAAAATTCCGATGGAATGTTATCTATCCCTTCTGCGTTATTTGACGTGAAGTGCTCCAGAGCTCTTTTAAATTCTGACTCTAATATGGATCTCCTGTATCATCCCTGTCGACTAGTTTTTTCTTCGAGCACGTCATCAGATAAGTCATACCTCTGATAGAGTCCTTGCTCTCTCTTCTTCGTTTAGCAGTGGAGTTACTATCGTACTCTTAATGTTACCACCTTCACTTTCAACTTCATCTAAGGTTGTTTCGACTTTTCTGTACGCTGAGCCAGTCCTTCTGAAAATAATGTCTTTTTAGATTTCTTCACATCTTTCCTGCAGCTCTTTCGTCTACGGTGCCCTGCGTTTTGCTGTTTATTTCAATCATAAGGGATTTGTATTGCTGCTTTCCAGTCTTTTCCAGAACATTATTGTACTTCGTTCTTTTCTGGATCACTTGAACTATATCATCTGTCACCCAAGGGTTCTTCGCAGTTAGTTTTACCTTGTACAAATTGTTTGTCTGTCCAACACCTGCGATTGCCCTTTTTACAGATGTTCACTCATGTTCAAGTGAACTGGTTACTATGCAGTATCCATGTCTTTAGCGAACTTCAAAGGCGTCTCGTCATTCCCCAGTACTTCATATACCACTGCCTTCCACAATGTTTCGTTTGGACGATTCTCGTAAGCGTCAGTCTGGCCTTCATCATTACTAAATTGTGATCCGAGTCTATATCTGCACCTCAGAACGCTTAAATATAATATCTGATTTCCGAACCTCTGTCTGAGCATGATGTAGTCTGAGTGAAATATTGCCGTATATCCCGGCCTTTTCGAACTATACTGAGTTGTTGTTGTGGTCTTCAGTCTGAGACCCTCCACGCTGCCCTCAAATGCTAAATTTGTGATCCCTTGATGCCTCAGTACATGTCCTACCAACCGATTCCTTCTTCTAGTCAAGTAGTGCCACAAACTTCTCTTCTCCCCAAACCTATTCAATACCTCCTCATTAGTTACGTGATCTACCCACCTAATCTTCAACATTCTTTTGTAGCACCACATTTCGAAAGCTTCTATTCTCTTCTTGTCCAAACTATTTATTGTCCATGTTTCACTTCCATACATGGTTACACTCCATACAAATACTTTCAGAAACGACTTCCTGACACTTAAATCTAAACTCGATGTTAACAAATTTCTCTTCTTCAGAAACGCTTTCGTTGCCGTTGCCAGTCTATATTTTATATCCTCTCTACTTCGACCATCGTCAGTTATTTTGCTCCCCAAATAGCAAAACTCCTTTACTACTTTAAGTGTTTCATTTCCTAATCTAATTCCCTCAGCATCACCCGACTTAATTCGACTACATTCCATTATCCTCGTTTTGCTTTTGTTGATGTTCATCTTATATCCTCCTCTCAAGACACTGTCCATTCCGTTCAACTGCTCTTCCAAGTCGTTTGCCGTTTGCTGTGTCTGACAGAATTACAATGTCATCGGCGAACCTCAAAGTTTTTATTTTTTCTCCATGGATTTTAATACCTACTCCGAATTTTTCTTTTGTTTCCTTTACTGCTTGCTCAATATACAGATTGAATAACATCGGGGAGAGGCTACAACCCTGTCTCACTCCCTTCCCAACCGCTGCTTCCCTTTCATGTCCCTCAACTCTTATAACTGCCATTTGGTTTCTGTACAAATTGTAAATAGCTTTTCGCTCCCTGTATTTTGTCCCTGCTACCTTTAGAATTTGAAAGAGAGTATTCCAAACAACATTGTCAAAAGCTTTCTCTAAGTCTACAAATGCTAGAAACGTAGGTTTGCCTTTCCTTAATCTTTCTTCTAAGATGAGGCGTAAGGTCACTACTGCCTCACGTGTTCCAACATTTCTACGGAATCCAAACTGATCTTTCCCGAGGTCGGCTTCTACCAGTTTTTCCATTCGTCTGTAAATAATTCGCGTTAGTATTTTGCAGCTGTGACTTATTAAACTGATAGTTCGGTAATTTTCACATCTGTCAACGCCTGCTTTCTTTGGGATTGGAATTATTATATTCTTCTTGAAGTCTGGGGGTATTTAGCCTGTCTCGTACATCTTGCTCACCAGATGGTAGAGTTTTGTCAGGACTGGCTCTCCCAAGGCCGTAAGTAGTTCTAATGGAATGTTGTCTACTCCCGGGGCCTTGTTTCGACTCAGGTCTTTCAGTGCTCTGTCAAACTCTTCACTCAGTATCATATCTCCCATTTCGTCTTCATCTACATCCTCTTCCATTTCTATAACATTGACCTCAAGTACATCGCCCTTGTATAGACCCTCTATATACTCCTTCCACCTTTCTGCTTTCCCTTCGTTGCTTAGAACTGGGTTTCCATCTGAGCTCTTGATATTCATACAAGTGGCTCTCTTTTCTCCAAAGGTCTGTTTTAATTTTCCTGTAGGCAGTATCTATCTTACCCCTAGTGAGATAAGCCTCTACATCCTTACATTTATCCTCTAGCCATGCCTGCTTAGGCATTTTGCACTTCCTGTCGATCTCATTTTTGAGACGTTTGTATTCCTTTTTGCCTGCTTCATTTACTGCATTTTTATATTTTCTCCTTTCATCAATTAAATTCAATATTTCTTCTGTTACCCAAGATTTCTACTAGCCCTCGCCTTTTTACCTACTTTATCCTCTCCTGCCTTCACTACTTCATCCCTCAAAGCTACCCATTCGTCTTCTACTGTATTTCTTTCCCCCATTCCTGTCAACTGTTCCCTTATGCTGTTCCTGAAACTCTGTACAAGTTCTGCTTTAGTCAGTTTATCCAGGTCCCATCTCCTTAAATTCCCACCTTTTTGCAATTTCTTCAGTTTTAATCTACAGTTGATAACCATTAGATCGTGGTCAGAGTCCACATCTGCCCCTGGAAATGTCTTACAATTTAAAACCTGGTTCCTAAATCTCTGTCTTACCACCTTTATAATCTACCTGATACCTTTTAGTATCTCCAGGATTCTTCAATGTATACAACCTTCTTCCATGATTCTTGAACCAAGTGTTAGCTATGATTAAGTTATGCTCTGTGCAAAATTCTATCAGACGGCTTCCTCTTTCATTTCTTAACCCCAATCCATATTCACCTACTATGTTTCCTTCTCTCCCTTTTCCTACTGTCACCCATGACTATTAAATTTTCGTCTCCCTTCGCTACCTGATTAATTTCTTTTATCTCATCCTACATTTCTTCAATTTCTTCGTCATCTGCAGAGCTAGTTGGCATATAAACTTGTACTACTGTAGTAGGCATGGGTTTCGTGTCTATCTTGGTCACTATAATACGTTCACTATGTTGTTTGTAGTAGCTTGCCCGCACTTCTATTTTTTATTCATTATTAAACCTACTCCTGCATTACCCCTATTTGACTTTGTATTTATAACCCTGTGTTCACCTGACCAGAAGTCTTGTTCCTCCTTCCACCGAACTTCACTAATTCCCACTATATCTAACTTTAACCTATCCATTTCCCTTTTTAAATTTTCTAACCTGCCTGCCCGATTAAGGGATCTGACATTCCACGCTCCGATCCGTAGAATGCCAGTTTTCTTTCTCCTGATAACGACGTCCTCTTGAGTAGTCCCCGCCCGGAGATCCGAATGGGGGACTATTTTACCTCCGGAATATTTTACCCAAGAGGATTCCATCATCATTTAACCATACAGTAAAACTGCATGCCCTCGGGAAAAATTACGGCTGTAGTTTCCCCTTGCTTTCAGCCGTTCGCAGTACCACAACAGCAAGGTCGTTTTGGTTAATGTTACAAGGCCAGATCAGTCAATCATCCAGACTGTTGCCCCTGCAACTACTGAAAAGGCTGCTGCCCCTCTTCAGGAACCACACGTTTGTCTGGCCCCTCAACAGATACCCCTCCGTTGTGGTTGCACCTACGTTACGGCTATCTGTATCGTTGAGGCACGCAAGCCTCCCCACCAACGGCAAGGTCCATGGTTCATGGGGGGTATTCGTCGCCATTACCTTCTGAAATTTGTTGCAGAGGTCAATTTGTCTTTCTTCTCTCTTATTACCACTGACAAGCTCCCATAACTCTGTATTCTCTTCCTTTCCGTAAAAACTCGTTCCAGTTCCCCATGAGTATCAGATTTGTAGCTATATTTACGTATTTAATTACCCGTTTAGTATCCTCATATACTCTCTGTCTCTCTCTCTCTCTTCATCTGGTGCATGCGGCGTTGGCATGTATTTCCGAAATATTGCTGTCGAATCTGACGGGTACAAACCTGTCACTGAACTGCTCACAGTAGCCCACTCTCTGCCCTTATCTTCCTATTCGTAACGTAACTCTGTGGGATCTAATAATCAGTTAGTGACGTACGTACACCACAAGAACTTTTGCACTCTTTCGCTCACCAAATCAGGCTGTTATCAATGCTAGAGGCGGTGCTGTGCGTAATTAGCATGGTGTCACCTATGGATGACTAGCTTTTTGTTCAGAGTGTTTACGTCTGATATTACTTCAAAATGAATCATTTGTACTAGTGTTCCCTGAATCTGGAAGAACACATGGTACGATTACTTTTGCACAATGCAAAGCGAAAAGATTACGACTCACGTTTTGGTTTGGATGCCTTGCAGGACCCCTCTAAGTACAGAGTATATTTTAAGGAACCAGAGTCCGTTACACAATACGCATTAAACGGTCGGGCCTCATCATTCAAAGAGAAACGTCAGCCAGCATATCTGCTCAAGAGGACCGGCTGGAGACAGTCTGAAGAGGCAACCGCCACCGCCCGATGCGCGGTTTGTATGGGGGCTGTTGAGTGACGTGAGACACCCTCAAGTCGCGCGTTTAGGCGACGTTTATGAGGGAGCAAAGGAATTGCCACAATCGGGCGCACTCGAGGCGGTGACAGCTGCGCAAACAGGCCGCGCAGTGTCCGCAGAGGCGGCGGCGCTTATACAGAAGGCTGGCCTTTCAATCGGCCGTCACCCGCTGACGCTGCCGGCGCCGACGCCGTCACTCTAGTACCTCGGTCTGCCTGCCACTGTCAGCCGGGCAGCTCCCATTCTCACCATAATCCGCGTGCGCTGCCAACCATTTCACTGCATCAGAACGAACGTTCCTGTGTACTCAGATCACCAAGTATAGAGGCACCGTCATCCAACGACATTACAAAGCGTCGAAGTTGTGGGCGTCGATACCTGTAAATGTATGCATATACAAGTTAACTCCGTGGTGATGTTACGAACTTTCTGGGATGATGGAGAAGAATAAATGTATCAGTTTGAGGTAAGGGCTCTCTATCAGAAAAGAATGAGTCAAATGTTGCACAAGCGAAAACCATTCTGATATCTCTGACAATGGAATCAACGTACCGGTACTGTTGTTGCTAAGATTGTAGGGTAGGAAACTTTCGGAGGTGACTGTATGTACAAAAACAAGAAAAAATGTCTAGTAAATATGGGCTCTAAAATGCATAACTGAGTGGCTCAAAAAATAGTTCAAACGGCTCTGAACACTATGGGACTTAACTGCTGAGGTCACCAGTCCCCTAGAACTTAGAACTACTTAAACCTAACTAACTCATGGACATCACACACATCCATGCCCTAGGCAGGGTTCGAACCTGCGACCGTAGCGATCGCGCGGTTCCAGACTGAAGCGCCTAGAACCGCTCGGCTACACCAGCCGGCAACTGAGGAGCTATGAGCACTTGTTCAGCAGAGGAGATATGTTTCCCGCTAGCGAAGATGAAGGAGTCCTCATAGCTCCCCAGGTATGCATTTTAGAGCCATGTTTACTGGACAATTTTTCCTTGTTTTGGCCCATAGTACCATCTCTAACATTTGCTTACCCTACAGTCTTGCCGGCCGGAGTGGCCGAGCGGTTCTACGCGCTACAGTCCGGAACCGCGCGACCGCTACGGTTGCGGGTTCGAATCCTGCCTCGGGCATGAATGTGTGTGATGTCCTTAGGTTAGTTAGGTTTAAGTAGTTCTAAGTTCAAGGGGACTGATGACAACAGCAGTTAAGTCCCATAGTGCTCAGAGCCATTTGAACCTACAGTCTTGGCAACAACAGTACCAGTACATGTATTCCAATGTCAGAGGTACTGGAATGATTTCCGCTTCAAACTTTCGACTCGTTCGTTTCCAGTACAGGGACTCTGACCTCATATTGGTGCATTTATCCTTCTCCATCAGCTCAGAAAGTTTGTGACGTCATCACGGAATCACCTTGTATATACACACATTTACAGGTGTCGGCGCCCACAACTTCGACGCTCTGTAACCTCGCTGGATGACGTTTCCGGATATGGGTTTCTATATAAAAATTGATTCGCTAAGTCACCTATGTTGCGTCTTTAGGGGAGAGATGCATAAAAACTGAATCAGTTTTGAGATTTTACTTATTATGATTAAACAATAAGTTACAAACTTATTTCAACAATGCCATCTTTACATGTAGGATCCTCGGTGTATATCCACCCTTGGTTTCAAAATTTTTAGAAATTATTATTTTCAAAATATAAGACTGTTTCCCTCTGAGTTAGATGTGTACAATGATGCTTCGTTAATTTTTATATTTACAATACACTAAAATTTTTTCATGGTTCTTGCGTTTTGTACCATTGTGATCACTATGACCTCAACTTAAATTGTTTGTTTCTTGGATGTAACATTTATGAAAGTAAAATTATGGATGTTTTGTTGAACAGCTGTTATACGAAACACCAGGAAATAGAAAATATTATTTTTATCTTATTTTTGTTACCCATAGCTAGGATTCCTTGCATCAGCATTTGTTGTACCCTTCCTAGTGCCATTGGGCCCAAAAGCACAATTCTCTTCAGTTCAGCCTGCCGGTGTGGCCGAGCGGTTCTAGGCGCTTCAGTCTGGAACCACGCGACCGCTACGGTCGCATGTTCGAATCCTGCCTCGGGCATGGATGTGTGTGATGTCCTTAGGTTAGTTAGGTTTGAGCAGTTCTAAGTTCTAGGGGACTGATGACCTCAGCAGTTAAGTCCCATAGTGCTCAGAGCCATTTGAACCATCTGCCCTTGTGTTCAAAGCTCTTTAATAGTATCAAATGATATTTTGTTCAGTTTAGTATTTACAACACGCGAAAATGTATTCATAGTTTTTCCAATAAGTGACACTGGAGTCAATATGACCTCAGTTTAAATTGCTTTGTGTTTATTGAACGTAATATTTTGAAAATAAAATCATTACCGTTACACTAAAGAACTGTAATGTATGTTTTACGTTGCTTCATTAAAATACTTCCAATATATACTATGTAAATTACTTAGCGTTTATACAACCCAGTAGTTCTCAGTGAGGCAATAGTACCCTCGTAGTAGGAAGGTTTAAGCATTTAATAAAGGGAAATCTTCCGGTCCAGATTGTATGCCAGTTTATTGCCGTTCAGTGTATGCCTATACAATAGCCTCACAATTATCAGTCATAGACAATCACTTGCTCGGCGGAAGATCCGTACCAAGAGAATGGAAAGTTGCGCAGGTTGCACCAATGCTTAAGAAAAAAAACAGGAGAAATCCGATGAATTACAGACTCACATCACTGAAGTCGATTTGCAATAGGATTTTGGAACGTATACTGTGTTCAAACATTGTTAATTACCTCGAAGGTAACGGTCTATTGACATAGCACAGAAAATATCGCTCTTGTGAAACACAATTCGCTCTTTATTCGCTCGAAGTAATGCTTCCATATTTCTCGATTGCTGGAAGGCTTTTGACACTGTTTCTCACGTGAGGCTTCTAATCAATCTCGCCGCTTGAGTTGTGAGATTCATGAATCCTTTCAGGAAGGTTTTACGCACTATCGACGGAAAACATCGAGTAAAACAGAAGTGATATCCGGCGTTCATTAAGGAAGTGTGATAGGCATTCTGTAGTTACTAATCTACGTAAATGATTTAGGAGACAACCTGAGCAGCCCTCTTTTCTAGGTTATTTGCAGATGATGCTATCATTTACCGTCTAGTAAAGTCATCAGAAGATCAAAACCAATTGCAAAACGACTTGGACACGATATGCGTATGGTGCGAAAAGTAATTATTGAGGTCGTCCACAAGAGTAAGAAAGGAAATCTGTAAAATTGCTGTTATATGATAAGTTACACAAATGTAAAGCTTGTAAATCCAAATAAAATCCTAGGACTTACAATTGCGAACAACTTAAACTGGACCGATCACCTAGATAATGTTGTGGGGAAGGCAAACCAAAGACTGCTTACAAATACACTTATCCGTCCGGTTATGGAATATTGCTGTGCTTCATCGGATCCTTACCACATGGGATTGACGGAGGACATCGAAAAAGTCCAATGAAGGGCAGCTCTTTTTGTGTTATCGTAAAATAGAAGAGAGAGTGTCACCGATACGATAAACAAGTTGGGGTGGCAGTAATTAAAACAAAGGCGTTTTTCGTTGCTGTGATATCTTTTTAATAATTTTCAACCGTCAGCTTACTTCTATGAGTGTGAGAATATTTTATTGTCGCCAACCTACAAAGGGAGAAATTATGATCGAAATAAAATAAGAGACATTAGAAATTCTACAGAAAGATTTACGTGGTTCTTTTCCCCACGCGCTGCTAGTAAGTGGAACGCTGCAGAATCTCTGAATGTGCTTTCATGAATTCTATGTCAGACACTAAAGAGTGAATTGCGGAGCAGTGATGTTGATGTAGACTATTCCAGGTGCCTGATGCAAAGAACCGAAATTTTTCGAAAAATGAACAATTAATTTTCTAAACATCCGCAAGTGGTACAAATTAGGAATCTGGTTTCCTTATTGGTAGTAGTGGCTGCATAAATCGTACCAGCCTTATATGAGCTTTGCCCCTGAGCTTAAAGATATGTATTAGTCTAAGTGTAAAGAAATGTTACATACGTTACCTTTTACATCAATATTTGCAATCTGTGCCGTATAAATTTTTCCCTCCTTTCCCAATGCGTGCACAATTGCATTAATCCTCGTGTCTCTCACAATTTATTGCATTCGACCTTCCTTGCACAACTCTGTTTTACGGACGAGTTTCTGTGATAGCTTCCACACACAGTCTCCAAAACCATTTTTTTTCAGAGAAGATTGCTGTGGTTCCAGTTATTTTCTCTTTTACTTCGGCTAGCTTTTTTCTTATGATCCGTTCATCAGCTAACAGGCTCCTTGGCTAGGCTTTCGACTTCTGCTTGGACCATCGTCGTCGCCGTCGTATTCAGCGATATTTCTCGAATGGACAACTTCAGCTCATTTTTTGCCTTGGCTTCCTCTGCATTGAAATTATGGGGTAATCCGTTTTGCTTTGCAAAGGCGAACCCAAGTTCGATTACAACCGACCTGCTTAAATCGAACATCATCTCTTAGAGTGTGATATATGCGCTTCGAATTGTTTTCAGATTCATTGGAAAACACTTCATTGTGACCAAAACCTTTTGTATGCCCGCTTGGATGTTTTCTTTTTTTATTTGCAGCATAACTCTTAAGCGTTGCCTTAGTCACATTTTATATGCATGCATATTTATTTAATCTAGGATACCCATTTACATATAATGTTACAACTGAATGCAGTTCATCTGTGCTCCACTTTCTGTGGAGCCTTTGTGTTGCCGTACTATAATACAAAATAATTATTTAATTATTAATAATAACTTAAGATGAAAATCGCATTAGTCAATTCACTACGTAAATTCTAAACATTATGTTGCACTAACAATGTTAAACGCCTTTTTTAAAGCTCAAATTGTACGTACACAGTATCTGAAATTTGCAGTGGTATATTACAAGCAACGTCGCCATTTTATGTCATTTTCCTACGAATGAACCACAACGAATACAGGCTCGTACTGTCTGAAAACAAAGGTGATTTCATGTATATTCATCCATAAACAAAACACTATGTTGCCACTTACCTGAAAACAGTAATTCTCCACGCTATGCACACAAAGAGTTAGATGAAAAATACAATAAAATAAACGAAGTCTTCAGAAGGTCTATTCCCAAACACACTGAATTCATAGGTGGCAGTATGGCTTCAAGAATCATATGGTTCGCGCTAACTCGGTCAGTGCCTGACTATTCATACAGGCATACGAATTTTATCGAAGTGGCACAAATTAGGAGCTGCTATAATAAAGACAACTCTCCCCTATGTTATTATACGCGCTGCTTGTCATTGGTAGCCATTTTTATTGAACTGATGATTAATCGGACCAGTTGCTAAAATGTGTCTTTATTTAACTCCACGACCGGTGTCGACGTCTATACTGTAGATATTTTCTAGTGGAATCTGACACTGACATTGTAAATGAAACCAAACGTTGTTCATAAAGGTATAATGAAAGTTTAAGTACTTTACGTATCAGGGACGGAGGGATTGCAACAGGAAAAAGCTTCTAGTTTACACATGTAGAGTATCACGACGAACTACTAAAACACATTTTGTATTAATTCCTTCCTACGTACAAGTTGCACGTAAACGCAGTAATATTTTTAAAAACATAGTGTAGATCCAGCGTATTAATCGTAACCTTCAGCGTTAAGCCTTTCCACATACAAGTTCAACACAACGCAAGATATAGTGTAGGTTCCTTGATCACATCGATAATTTGGTCTGTTTGAAAGTACTTCAACCTCATGTGCCCGAGAGCGTAGTAAAAATTAGAGATCCTATCGGGTCAGCCACGAATAATAGGGCTCTAAAATGAAAGTCCCCTACAGATGTTAATTTTCCATCCCAAAAGGCATTACTGGGAACCAAATATTCGCATCTGAGTGAATAAGAATGGTCCGGTTGCTCCGAATTACCAAAGAGTACTCAGTAAGAAAACAGAGTACTTAGCTCTTGTCGTTTCACTCAATGGGTTTTAAAACTGTGTACTCGTTGATTGACTAAAGGAAATACACTTTTACGTATAATCACTACGTAAAGCAACGACGGTCTGACGGAAACAAAAGTGTTACAGGCCATGTCACTCATATTAATAAACCTCAACTGATTTTAAATTGTTCACTGTATTTGCAAGGGTCAATCTGCAATGGATACAAAGCGACTGATTCTATAAATCAAATTTTTTGTCTTTGTTGTCGAAAAGAAACCTACTTGTTCTTGTCGCTCTGTCTTTTGTTCCATGACCATTGTGCTTTGCGCCTCCTATAGAATCTGCTTTGATCTTATGATCCATCCGCCGGAATGATGCTGCGTGTTGGCTCGTATGTTCTTTGCTTGCAACACATTTTCAGAAAATGGCCCATAAAAAGATTTTCTTACCACTAGCCGCCCTTCTCTCATCGCTCATAAAACTGTTGAAACTCATTTTCTTAACTTTACATTTGGAACTAATGTCTTAGGAGGGCGTAAAGGAATGTAGGCAACTGAACCATTACAGAATATCCCAAAACGGTGGTGTATAAAAAAGACTACGGTTTTCGTTGTACTGCTAGGTACCTCAGACAAACGGGAAGGCATTTTAAAACACCATACATGGAAGAAAGATAATTCAAAACGAAACCATTCGCAATTGTTGTTGTTGTGGTCTTCAGTCCTGAGGCTGGTTTGATGCAGCTCTCCATGCTACTCTACCCTGTGCACGCTGCTTCATCTCCCAGTACTTACTGCAACCTACATCCTTCTGAATCTGCTTGGTGTATTCATCTCTTGGTCTCCCTCTACGATTTTTACCCTCCACACTGCCCTCAAATGCTAAATTTGTGATCCCTTGATGCCTCAGAACATGTCCTACCAACCGACCCCTTCTTCTAGTCAAGTTGTGCCACAAACTTCTCTTCTCCCCAATCCTACTCAGTACCTCATCATTAGTTATGTGATCCACACATCTAATCTTCAGCATTCTTCTGTAGCACCACATTTGGAAAGCTTCTATTCTCTTCTCGTCTAAACTAGTTATCGTCCATGTTTCACTTCCATACATGGCTACACTCCATACAAATACTTTCAGAAACGACTTCCTGACACTTAAATCTATACTCGATGTTAACAAATTTCTCTTCTGAAGAAACGCTTTCCTTGCCATTGCCAGTCTACATTTTATATCCTCTCTACTTCGACCATCATCAGTTATTTTGCTCCCCAAATAGCAAAACTCCTTTACTACTTTAAGTGTCTCATTTCCTAATCTAATTCCCTCAGCATCACCCGACTTAATCCGACTACATTCCATTATCCTCGTTTTGCTTTTGTTGATGTTCATCTTATATCCTCCTCTCAAGACACTGTCCATTCCGTTCAACTGCGCTTCCAAGTCGTTTGCTGTCTTTGACAGAATTACAATGTCATCGGCGAACCTCAAAGTTTTTATTTCTTCTCCGTGAATTTTAATACCTACTCCGAATTTTTCTTTTGTTTTCTTTACTGCTTGCTCAATATACAGATTGAATAACATCTGGGAGAGGCTACAACCCTGTCTCACTCCCTTCCCAACCACTGCTTCCCTTTCATGCCCCTCAACTCTTATAACTGCCATTTGGTTTCTATACAATTTGTAAATACCCTTTCGCTCCCTATATTTTACCCCTGCCACCTTCAGAATTTGAAAGAGAGTATTCCAGTCAACATTGTCTAAAGCTTTCTCTAAGTCTACAAATGCTAGAATCGTAGTTTTGCTTTTCCTTAATCTAGCTTCTTAGATACGCCGTAGGGTCAGTATTGACTCACGTGTTCCAGTATTTCTACGGAATCAAAACTGATCTTCCCCAAGGTCGGCTTCTACTAGTTTTTCCATTCGTCTGTAAAGAATTCGCGTTAGTATTTTGCAGCTGTGACTTATTAAACTGATAGTTCGGTAATTTTCACATCTGTCAACACCTGCTTTCTTTGGGATTGGCATTATTATATTCGTCTCGAAGTGTGAGGGTATTTCGCCTGTCTCGTACATCTTGCTCACCAGATGGTAGAGTTTAGTCAGGACTGGCTCTCCCAAGGCCGTCAGTAGTTCTAATGGAATGTTGTCTACTTCCGGGGCCTTTTTTCGACTCAGGTCTTTCAGTGCTCTCTCAAGCTCTTCACGCAGTATCATATCTCCCATTTCATATTCATCTACATCCTCTTCCATTTCCATAAAATTGTCCTCAGGTATAGAACCTCTATATACTCCTTCCACCTTTCTGTTTTCCCTTCTTTGCTTAGAACTGGGTTTCCATCTCAGCTCTTGATATTCATACAAGTGGTTCTCTTTTCTCCAAAGGTCTCTTTAATTTTCCTGTAGACAGTATCTATCTTACCCCTAGTGAGATAAGGCTCTACATCCTTATATTTATCCTCTAGGCATCTCTGCTTAGCTATTTTGCACTTCCTGTCGATCTCATTTTTGAGACGTTTGTATTCCTTTTTGCCTGCTTCATTTACTGCATTTTTATATTTTCTCCTTTCATCAATTAAATTCAATATTTCTTCTGTTACCCAAGGATTTCTACTAGCCCTCGTCTTTTTATCTACTTTATCCTCTCCTGCCTTCACTACTTCATCCCTGAAAGCTACCCATTCTTCTTCTACTATATTTCTTTCCCCCATTCCAGCCATTTGTTCCCTTACGCTCTCCCTGAAACTCTGTACAACCTCTGGTTTAGTCAGTTTATCCAGGTCCCATCTCCTTAAATTTCCACCTTTTTGCAGTTTCTTCAGTTTTAATCTACAGTTCATAACCAATAGATTATGGTCAGACTCCATATCTGCCCCTGGAAATGTCTTACAATTTAAAACCTGGTTCCTAAATCTCTGTCTTACCATTATATAATCTATCTGATACCTTCTAGTATCTCCAGGATTCTTCAATGTATACAACCTTCTTCCATGATTCTTGAACCAAGTGTTAGCTATGATTAAGTTATGCTCTGTGCAAAATTCTACCAGGCGGCTTCCTCTTTCATTTCTTACCCCCAATCCATATGCACCTGCTACGTTTCTTTCTCTCCCTTTTCCTACTACCGAATTCCAGTCACCCATGACTATTAAATTTTCGTCTCTCTTCACTATCTGAATAATTTCTTTTATTTCATCATACATTTCTCCAATTTCTTCGTCATCTGCAGAGTTAGTTGGCATATAAACTTGTACTACTGTAGTAGGCATGGGCTTCGTGTCTATCTTGGCCACAATAATGCGTTCACTATGCTGTTTGTAGTAGCTTACCCGCATTTCTATTTTTTATTCATTATTAAACCTACTCCTGCATTACCGCTATTTGATTTTGTATTTATAACCCTGTATTCATCTGACCAGAAGTCTTGTTCCTCCTTCCACCGAACTTCGCTAATTCCGACTATATCTAACTTTAACCTATCCCTTTCCCTTTTTAAATTTTCTAACCTACCTGCCGGATTAAGGGATCTGACATTCCACGCTCCGATCCGTAGAACGCCAGTTTTCTTTCTGCTGATATTCTCACCTGCAAAAATTCAAGTAAAAGATATCGAACGGGCAGTGCACTAAGAAACATTAGCTTTCTGGATATATGCTGCTCCGTTATTGACCACTTACTTTAAAGATATTCCGCAATTTTTTAGCTGCGTTCAGGTGCTCGCGTCCAATGCAGCTATTTTAGGATTCCATTAAAATGAACAACTACCTATAACTTGTCGTTGCCAAAACCCGCAGTTTAATATATCTAACACGTGAAAATCTAATTTCTTTTAATGTTAACGGAAGCCAGTTCTTTGAATTTATCAAAATTTACGGTTTTTTGTTATCGTTACACGCCCATTTTATCTACGGTATTATACCCTGAAGGGCCAAAGAAACTGGTACACCTGCCTAATAGCGTGTAGGACCCCCGCGGGCACGCAGAAGTGGCGCAACACGACGTGGCATGGACTCGAGTAATGTCTGAAGTAGTGTTGGAGGGAATAGACACCATGAATCCTGCAGGTCTGTCTACAAATACGAAAGAGTAAGACGGGGTAGAGATCTCTTCTGAACAGCACGTTGCAAAGCATCCCAGATATCCTCAATAATGTTCATGTCTGGAGAGTTTGATGGACAGTGGAAGTGTTTAAACTCAGAAGAGTGTTCCTGGAGACACTCTGTAGCAATTCTGGGCGAGTGGGGTGTCATATTGTTCTGCTGGAAATGACCAAGTCCGTCGGAATGCACAACGGACATGAATGGATGCAGGTGATCAGACAGAATGCTTACACAGGTGTCACCTGTCAGAGTAGTTTCTAGACGTATCAGCGGCCCCATGTCACTCCAACTGCACACACCCCACACCATTTTAGAGGCTGCACCATCTTGGACAGTCCCCTGCTAACATGCAGGGTATATGGAATCATGAGGTTGTCTCCATACCCGTCCACGTCTACCCTCGCGATACAATTTGAAACGAGACTCGTCCGACCAGGCAACATATATCTAGGCATCAACAGTCTAATGTTGGTGTTGAAGGGCCCAGGCGAGGCATGAAGCTTTGCGTCGTGCGGTCATCAAGGGTACCCGAGAGAGGCTTCGGCCCCGAAAGCCCATATCGATGATGTTTCGTTGAATGCTTCGCAGGGTTGCGCTCCTGTCAAATTGCACGATTCTCTTTAGTCGTCGTTGGTCCCGTTCTTGCAGGATCTTTTTCCGGCCGCAGCGATATTGGAGATTTGATGTTTCACCGGATTCCTGATATTCACTGTACACTCTTGAAATGGTCGTACGGGAAAATCCCCACTTTATCGCTACCTCGGAGATGATGTGTCCCATAGCTCGTGCGCCGTCTTCAACACCACGTTCAGACTTACTTAAATCTTGATAACCTGCCATTGTAGCAGCACTAACCGATCTAACAAATACGCCAGGTACTTGTTGTCTCATATAGGCGTTGCCGACCGCAGCGCCGTATTCTGGCTGTTTACATACGTCTGCATTTGAATATGCATGCTTGTACCAGTTTCTTTGGCGCTTCATTATATTCTACAACATTCAGAAAAAATGTTTATAGTAATAAGCTATCATGCCAAACTACCTCGATACCATGTTGACTGTCACGGGTTGTTTAGATCGGAGAAAAGAATTTCTTACAGAAGTTATATTAAAAAGACAAACATGGATCAGTTATGTTGGCAGAGGACTAACACGTATTTAGTTCTAATTTATAGACTAACACAGTAGTTTAAGCAAAGATTTAGGAATATTCTATATGTAAGCCTAGTCGATTTCGAAGGCATATTGAAGATATTTGGACTAGGCGAACATAATTCATGAGCTCGTTCCTTACATTCTGTACGCTGGATCCAGTTTCCTTTAGCTTTGCTGTTAGAAAACAGTTCAAGACAAACTAAACAGAAACAGTTATCATCCTCTCTTCTACCAATTATGATTTTTTGTTCCTTTTTTTACTTCTTTTCTATTTTTGCTTTCTCGTTACCTTGTTTTCAGTTGCTTTTCTAAATAGAAATTTAAATGGCTCTGAGCACTATGGGATTTAACATCTGAGGTCATGAGTCCCCTAGAACCTAGAACTACTTAAATCTAACTGACCTAAGAACATCCCACACATCAATGCCCGAGGCAGGATTCGAACCTGCGACCGTAGCAGCAGCACGGTTCCGGACCGAAGTGCCTACAACCGCTAGGCCACCCCGGCAAGCAAATAACATTTAACTGATTTTTTACTTAAATTTTCAGTTAGTTCTTGAAGCTTTCGTTTAACTGGCGAATGTGTTAAAATTGCTGTATCTCTTTCTGGGAATTATTTATATCTGTATTTTTCATCCTGCCAGGCTTTGGTAAAGGTATTACTTCAAACGTTGGCTTTCACACATTGTTGGACTCAGATTAAAGTTAATACGAGTAATATTGAAAAATATTTGGAAGCTTGTGAGTTAACGAGCATTTCACTCTCATTTAAGTATATGGCTGAAAGAGATAACCTTCCAGGAATTGTGAAAAAACCCTGTTGTCCAGGACTGTGCGCACAAAGAGCGTAGATTCGCCACGAGATGGGAAATTCAAAGGCGTCTATTGTGCTGAATGAGGCCAGGCTTGTCAGGCCTAAGTGCTGTAGTATGCGAGTGAGACAGACGAGAACCTACGTCATAGGGAAACCCCGTAGGAGCTGTTTGCGCGCAGTGAGGTGTATCAGTGTTAAATATGGCGTACCTAAGATCGCCCAAAAGGGAAACATTTATGAAAGAATATTTAATTCTGTAGTGATTCAAGGAATGAAGCCACAGTAATTTTAATCTTCCATCTTTCTTAAATTTTCATGGTGACCCCAATAAAGAATATTCATCATGTCTATAATAGCTTAGGATTTACAGGGGGCTGATGACCTCGGCAGTTAAGTCCCATAGTGCTCAGAGCGATTTTTTAGGATTTACTGTTAAAGTGAAATTAACAAGTCTTGTAACAAAGACCTGAAAGCTAAAATCTGAATGCTTTCGTCGATCTTAACGATCGACATTTAATATAAAAGCACATCATTAAAATGACAAATGTTGTAAACGTCAACTCTGTAACTTTATTTGCTTAAAGATATAGTAAATCTAAATTATCAGTATTTTCAGTTAAGCCTCAGATCATGATTTCCTCCTGACAAAAGACATTGAACGATGACAGCATGACACCTTATTGAATCATTAGGAAATAGAATATTTATTGTAAAGTTTAGTACATAATAGTTTACTTTTGTTCTTTATTTATTTACCAGAAAGCACATTGGGGCAAGGCTATTGGCCGTGACTTTCAAGGTTAAGAAGGAACTTGTATTAGTTTTATGTAAAAGAATTTAAAGTTTATTATGTAATGGATATTATAGTTACTTTATTTAGAACGTGAATGTGGTCAAGATTTTATTATTTAAATGTGTTAAAATGTAAAATAAAGTAGAATAAGCTGTAGCCAATCAGATGGACCGCTTCAGGGAAGGGAAGTGCCCAAGTCAGTTGAGCGAAGATGTTCGGCACGTGGGAGACGCGGCCAGAGACGGGCAGAGAGGCAGTGCTGGTGAAGACGCGAAAGCTGACAGTCCGGCAGGAGACACCAAAGTGGACAGTTCTGGTCTAGACACCAAAGGTAAATTTCGGGTTGAGACACGAAAGCGGACAGTCAGTCTTTAGGTAGCTAGTGAGTGAAACGACTCAGAAAAATTCGCATTGTGTGATATCGGGGGACTTAATATCTGAGCGGTGAGCAACCGCGCACCTGGTGTGAACTCTAATTTTTCGCCTAGATAACGAGGTGGAGTATTGGACTTGTATTTCGCGATGAGATTGTGAATGATCGAACTGCGTCAAATGGATATGCGCTCGAGTGGAACAGTAACTCTAAATACGACCACTTTCTGAATATACATTATTCTAATCAAGTCGCAACTGTGTGGCCTACATCATTTATGGTTCGTTAATTTAGCTCCCGATATTATTATTACTGTTATTATATGTTATATTAATTTAGTATGTTTCATACAATTTCGCAAACTTGCCATCACCCAGGCAATTTAACCAAAGGGTCACAAGTGTCGAATTTAGGGCGTGTAATGCGAGACGTGCGGTTCAACCCCTAGACGAGTTTGAGCCAACACATTTCGACGAAGAGGAACCGCATGTGAGCCCGAACCTTTTTAGGATGTTAGCTCGCAAGCTTTTTATTTGGTTGCATCGAAAACTGTTTTGCAAGCTGCTTTGGTATCTCATTCGTAGGCTGCTCTGTCACTCACATAGCTTGGTACGATATCTGCAACTGTGATTACGTCAATTTAATAGATGTATTCCTGTGCAACAAAATCCTGAAGAAAGACGGGTAATATACAATATATACGAGAACCAGTAAAAGTAGAGGACAAAGAAGCGCACGGTTTAAAAAGGGTGTTACGCAGGGATGTACTCTTTCTCCCCCACTGTCCAATCTATAAAACGAAGAAGCAATGATGGAAATAAAAGAAAGATTCAAGAATGGGATTAAAATTAAAGCTCAAAGGATATGAAGATTATTAGCTGACGATATTGCTATCCTCAGTGAAAGTGAAGAAGAATTATAGGAATTGAATGAACAGTCTAATAAGTACAGATTAAGGATTGAGAGTAAATCGAAGAAAGACTAAAGTAATGAAAAGTAGTAGAAATGAGAGCAAAGAGAAACTTAACATCAGAATTGACGTTCACGTAGTAGATGAAGTTGAGGAATCCTGCTATGTTGGCAGCAAAATAACGCGTGGCGGATGGAGGAAGGAGAATTACAAAAACAGACTAGCATTGGATAAAGGGGCATTCCTGGCTAAGAGAACTCTACTAGCATCAAACGTAGGTCAATTTGAAGAAGAAATTTCTGAGAATGTACGTTTGGAGCACAGCATTGTTTGGCAGTGAGGCATGGACTATGGGAAAACCCGAACTGAAAATAATCGAAGCATTTGAGATGTGGTGCTAAGAAAAGGTGGACTGATACGGTAAGGAAGGAGAACGTTCTCCAGAGAGCCACATCAAACCAGTCAGAAGACTGATGACTGATGACTGCCTCTCCCGCCCCCCCCCCCCCCCCCACCACTCAAAACAAGGGGAGAGAGCTGGAGAAAAATCTAGCGGTTGGTCGCCATCATGAGGACCGCTTCAGACGGTCGGAATCTCGGTACTTCGGTTTTCTTTGTGTGTTTGTGTTTCATAATGACACGGCCTAATACCCAAAATGATTTTATTCAAACTTCTGTTGTGGTTTATTGTTTGTGGCGAAACCACTTTAAATGTGTAGGTTGCCTCTGTAGAAAGTGATCCAAAAATGTTGTTTCATTTTGAAGATGCAGTGCCGTATTTTTTCTAAAGGTGAAGCTAATGCCGAAATGAATAACATAACATTTTGTAAGGAAGTTAAAATTATACGTTGAAATAAGAGTATTTATTGCTGAAGAGAGCCTTACAATTCATCAGAGTTATGGGCCCTATGCGATTTTAAGCTGGTCCTGATTAATGACTGGTCTTCGACGAGTATGTTGGTGCACACATTATGGTGTATACTTCGTAAATAAACTACCAAAATGGTTGCAAGTCTTCGGTTTCAAAAAGGCTTTTTTATCTTTAAGTGAGTTATAGTTTGTTCGGGAGATGCAAAGACACTCCATGCAGTGTTTTTATCCGCCATGCAAGTCACATCTTCGCCTACATAGCGAAATCATATGTTTATAATGTATTTTGGAAGCTGGACCATGGTAATCAATATGTAGGATGGTGCTTAAGTTTAGAATTAAGTTGTCCATGCGGACGGAGATAAGGCATGTGTCGTTCTTTTCCGCTGAATTCTGGGGCTAGTCACGTTTATCATGTTGTCTTTGTCTGCAACTTTCATGGTTCTGTTTGATAAGGTAAGATATCTTTGTCTTGTTTTTTTCTGCGAAGACCTTTTCTGAGCTGCTACACACATTTTCAGTTCTATACAAAAGCTGCTGTTCCAATCGAGATACTCTGTTCCATGTTCAGGGATCAGTATCTGTCTGTCATTAACTCAGCCATGCATGTAGCTCATGGCTCTCGTTACTATTTCGTTTTTTGTAGCACAGGGTTTCACAAAGTGGAAATTTGGGTAATATTCCCGTTTTCTGCGTAAGATTTATTTATTATTTCCCCACGTGCCTAGTACAGCAAGTATGGGAGCAGTTCTAAGCTGCCGAGAACTAGACACGTGCTGATCCTCAGTTTGTGGAGAGGGCACATTGTGATAAAATGTTCTTACGAATAGGTGTTGCACTATACAGCATGGGGTCTACACCTACATTGCACGCATTTTCTCTGAAAGAGAGGGCGCATCACATTTGTAGGTTATGTTAGTAAGTTTGAACCAATTGGTCGAAATTTTGCATTAAGTGAAAGCTTGTTCAGGTCCCCTCATATTTCTCGTGGCACTATGAACGTTTTCCCTCCTTCTGAATGTCTCACCAGCAGAAGTCAGGTGGCTTGATTTCTCATTCAAGAGTGAAACTTTTGTTTGCGACGGAAGATGTTTTCAGAGCATTTACACAGAGGTCATACCAGTTACGTACGTGATTAAATTTAGACAGGATTAGGAGGCTCTCAATGTAAGAGGGCGGGTTGAAACGGCACTACGTACCATTCTTCCTCTCTTTATTTTATTTTTTTAAAGTGAATTTTGGAAACGTCTCACTCAGGGAAAATGGAAAGGCAGTGCTGTCAGGCGAATTCTGTGACGCTCTGTCTCCCAGTGCAGGTCCGGAGAAAGCGCCACAGCCCACCAAAGAATTGCTCGTGGCATCACAGCAACGGTCAGTGGTCCTGCAGCGTCTGCAGAAAAACGGCTTATACCCAACTCGAGAAACACGCTGTTGCCTGCCGTGATAGTCTAGTGGTTAGGACATTGCGTTGTGGCCGCAAGAACCCAGGTTCGAATCCTGGTCACGGCATTGGGGTGATATTTTTATCTCATTTTCTAAGCAGCTAACAATTCCTATTTATCGACAACAAAAATATACTGCACCCAATTATGCTTCAGTGAATTATTGCCGTCATCAGTGGCTTCCCTTTACATTCTGTCGAATAACGCGTAAAAATTTAGAACTCCTTTCAACAATTACTGTGAAGTTCGCCGTCAGTCTCGGCAACTACAGTAATCTACTGCACTGCAATTCAGACACCGAAAATTACTCTCTGGACTGAATTCCTGATCGGCTAGTTGCTCATTTTACAACTTATCCCGAACACCACAGGAAAGATATCTCACCCATGTTCTAGTTGCAGTGGCAAACAACGAGTGTGTTGAAGTATAAGAAATTTTGTAATGTATCTGTCATGACGAAATGTCTTACTTCTGTGGACAGTCAAGCGCAAAACTTTGTTGTCATTGTTTTAGCTATTCATGTCCGTACGTTATATCTTGAGACAGATACGATAGAATATATCATTTTTTGTTTTGGTTTAAAAAGGAACCCTCTACCGTGTCGTGGTAGTGTCTAAAGTGCCCTCACCCTTAGCCAGGTTGTATTACAATAAGGAGAACCCGTCTGAAATCTTCCTGTTAGTATCATGGTAGTGAAATATCACCAGTCTGACTACGATGGCCGACCTGTGCGGGTGTGCTGTGTTTACATCACCGCTGCTGCTGGCCGAGTGGTGTTTCTGGTGAGTTTAACGGGGTGTCGCGTTCACAGTTACCAAAATCGAATTTACGCGCGAAATTTGGCATGAACTTCAATGCGAGATGCCTTTAATAGGCTCCACAACGAAACATTGTCTCGAAATTTGGTAGAAAATCCGAAGAAATTCTCGTCGTATGTAATGTACACAAGCGGCAAGACGCAGTCAATAGCTTCGTTGCGCAGTGCCGATGGTACTGTTACCGACGACTGTGCCGCTAAAGCGGAGTTATTGAACGCAGTTTTCCGAAATTCCTTCACCACGTAAGACGAATGGAATATTCCAGAATTTGAAACACGAACAGCTGCTAGCATGAGTTTCTTAGAAGTAGATACCTTAGGGGTTGCATAGCAACTCAAATCGCTTGATACGGGCAAGTCTTCAGGTCCAGATTGTATACCGATTAGGTTCCTTTCAGATTACGCTGATACAATAGCTCCATACTTAGCAATCATATACAACCGCTGGCTCACCGATAGATCTGTACCTACAGATTGGAAAATTGCGCAGGTCGCACCAGTGTTTAAGAAGGGTAGTAGGAGTAATCCATCGAACTACAGACCTATATCATTGACGTCGGTTTGCAGTAGGGTTTTGGAGCATATACTGTATTCAAACATTATGAATCACCTCGAAGGGAGCCGGCCGCGGTGGCCGAGCGGTTCTAGGCGCTCAGTTCGGAACCGCGCAACTGCTACGGTCGCAGGTTCGAATCCTGCCTCGGGCATGGATGTGTGTGATGTCCTTAGGTTAGTTAGGTTTAAGTAGTTCTAAGTTCTAGGGGACTAATGACCTCAGATGTTAAGTCCCATAGTGCTCCGAGCCATTTGAACCAACCTCGAAGGGAACGATCTATTGATACGTAATCAGCATGGTTTCAGGAAACATCGTTCTTGTGCAACGCAGCTAGCTCTTTATTCGCACGAAGTAATGGCCGCTATCGACAGGGGATCTCAAGCTGATTCCGTATTTCTAGATTTCCGGAAAGCTTTTGACACCGTTCCTCACAAGCGACTTCTAATCAAGCTGCGGGCCTATGGGGTATCGTCTCAGTTGTGCGACTGGATTCGTGATTTCCTGTCAGGAAGGTCGCAGTTCGTAGTAATAGACGGCAAATCATCGAGTAAAACTGAAGTGATATCAGGTGTTCCACAGGGAAGCGTCCTGGGACCTCTGCTGTTGCTGATCTATATAAATGACCTGGGTGACAATCTGAACAGCTCTCTTAGGTTGTTCGCAGATGATGCTGTAATTTACCGTCTAGTAAGGTCATCCGAAGACCAGTATCAGTTGCAAAGCGATTTAGAAAAGATTGCTGTATGGTGTGGGAGGTGGCAGTTGACGCTAAATAACGAAAAGTGTGAGGTGATCCACATGAGTTCCAAAAGAAATCCGTTGGAATTCGATTAATCGATAAATAGTGCAATTCTCAAGGCTGTCAATTCAACTAAGTACCTGGGTGTTAAAATTACGAACAACTTCAGTTGGAAAGACCACATAGATAATAATATTGTGGGGAAGACGAGCCAAAGGTTGCGTTTCATTGGCAGGACACTTAGAAGATGCAACAAGTCTACTAAAGAGACAGCTTACACTACACTCGTTCGTCCTCTGTTAGAGTATTGCTGCGCGGTGTGGGATCCTTACCAGGTGGGACTGACGGAGGACATCGTAAGGGTGCAAAAAAGGGCAACTCGTTTTGTATTATCACGTAATAGGGGAGAGAGTGTGGCAGATATGATACGCGAGTTGGGATGGAAGTCATTAAAGCAAAGACGTTTTTCGTCGCGGTGAGATCTATTTACGAAATTTCGGTCACCAACTTTCTCTTCGAAAGCGAAAATATTTTGTTGAGCCCAGCCTACATAGGTAGCAATGATCATCAAAATAAAATAAGAGAAATCAGAGCTCGAACAGAAATGTTTAGGTGTTCGTTTATCCCTCACGCTGTTCGGGAGTGGAACCCTCTGCCAAGCACTTAAATGTGAATTGCAGAATAATGATGTAGATGTAGATGTAGACTGTAGAAACTGGTAATAGCAGAATCTCTCTAAGGAACAATAACTTATAGTTTACGTTAGATAATGCCTTCGGAGGATGTAATTCTTTTGGAGAGATTTATGGAGGAGGCAGTCAAGTTAATAAGCGATGACATCACTGGAATGCAACAATCGATTTGCAGCAGTATTGTTTTCCTCAACCTAAAGAATGCTGAGAAATGTGACCAAATTGTTGAAGTTCGTGGATGCAATTTTTAGGCGTAAACATTCTGATGGCAATATTGGTGTGATTAACATATCCCATGCTGGCTTTGGTATTAGAATATCTAGTTTCTGAACTTTCACTGAAAATAATTCCCGAGCAAATTAATGCTGTCCTGCATGAGTATAAGCGAAGCCTATATGACCAGCAATGAGCGAGTCATCAGTGTAGACTACTTTCGAAGCCTGGGATGCGCCGAGGATGGAGAAAAATTAGCGTCATTGGGCCTTCGGATGAGAGGAGTCTTTAGGACCTTGTGACAAGTCAGGACGAAGCTGTAGCGATGGGATGCACCGTGGAGGTGTATAGGATTGGGTGCAGAGGAGAGTAGGAAGGGGAAACAACTGACGTTCAGAGGGGATAGATCACATGCGGATTGCAATCGTAATCCCTGATCGGGGCCACCGTTGCAGGAGATGGCTTACCATGTTTGGAAAGAAGATGCTTAGGGAAACTGCGAACATTGATAGCTTAATTGCAAGACGTTGTTGGCGCCCGATCTGCAACGGAGGGAAACCGGTCTCCACAGGTAAGCTACTCACTGGTCTATGCCGAAAGGCTCCTGTCACAAGTCGAACCCCACAATGGTGTATCGGATTCAGTATCCGCAATGTTGGGGGTGATGCCGAACCTATGCCAGACTCCCATACTTCAGGTGGGATTGTATCAGGGCTTTCTGCAGCTGAAGAAGGATAGTGCAATCTGCACGCAATTGTGTTACTCAGGCAGCGAAGTGTATTGAGGTGCAGCCAGCATTTTCGCCCAAACTGGCGAAGGTGAGGAGTCCATGTCAACGAGACTCCTAGACCAGACCTAAGAAACGATAAGTCTCCACTAAGTGTCCACTACATTGAGTAGCTGGTTGTTGAGGTAAAGTTCTAGTTGTGGGTGAACGGTACGATGTTGATAGAAGTGAATGACGCGAGTCTTGGCAGCAGGCCTAGGCCTGCACCTTTCGTCTGGGGGCTAACAGTCAACGTTCAGCGACACTCGCCCTAGAGGAGCAATAGTATAGCCAAAAGTGGTCAGCGTACAGCGAGGGTGATGCTGAGGACCACACAGATGCTGCTAGACTGTTGATGGCTACTAGAAAGAGAGGGAAACTCAATACGGCGCCCTGTGGGACTCCATTCTCTTCGATATGGAGGATATTGTGGGAAATACCAACTCGAACCCAGAACGTACGGTGCGACAGAAAATTGTGGATGAAAATTGGGAGCGGATCCCAGAGACGCTACTCGTGTAAGGTAGCAAGGATGTGGTGACACCATGTGGTGTCATAAGCGTTTTGAAGGTCGAAGAAGAGGGCTGTAAGGTGTTGACGTCGGGCAAAAGCTATTCATATGGCAGACTCCAGGTAAACCTGATAATCAGTAGTGGAACAGCCTTGGCAAAAACAAACCTGGGACGGAGCAAGAGAACACCAAGACACAAGAAATCAATACAGCTGCGGGCGCACCATGCGTTCAAGCAACTTACAGAGAACATTTGAAACTTTCGGTACAGTATTGCTATGCAGAAAGTTCGAAAACAGTCAGTGGTGCTCTAGTTTAGTGGATTAAATTAATTAAATATAGTTGTCTGTTCTATGAGAAACACCAATGATTATTTAAATTAACAATTACTAATGACCCTCCCCCGCTTCGTACAGGTAGTATCCACGGACAGACGACTTGTTTTCAGTGCGTGGTGACATACACAGACATACATCGTCAATCAGTGTGTCTATAAGTTAAAACCACACCAAGCTGCTTACAGTAGTTCCCGAGATCTGACTTCACTTACAGACAGTAAAACGTGACGTGGGAGTTTGTAATATCTATAGGTTCTGACAAACTTAGCTGACCTCTAGAGGTGCGGCGGCTGTTTACTGCATTTCCCGCCATTGCGCCGGCCGGTGTGGCCGAGAGCTTCTAGGCGCTACAGCCTGGAACCGCGCGACTGCTACGGTCGCAGGTTCGAATCCTGCCTCGGGCATGGATGAGTGTGATGTCTTTAGGTTAGTTAGGTTTAAGTAGTTCTAAGTGCTAGGGGACTGATGACCTCAGAAGTTAAGTCCCATAGTGCTCAGAGCCATTTGAAACATTTTTGAACCCGCCATTGCCGCCGTCTTTGTACTTGATTAGAGCGTAGCTCCCACCATTACCATGAGATGTCACTCGAAACGTCAGGTAAGTATGGAACAGATACAAATATGTATATTAAACACTCATCATTGTTATTGATTATAAATTATACACACAAACGTTCTATAAGAATCAATCTATTTATTAGTGAAAACGGTATCTAAAGCCCTACAGTAGTTCCTCAGATTAGCCCCAACATACAGACAAAAACCGTAGTGGGGCATTTTAATTTATAATATCAACAGAAGGAAATGCTTTACATTCTGTTTTATTCTATTTTGTTGCAAATAATGAGAGGAATGTGTGAAGGAATGAAGAAGTTTATGGATGTAATATACTGTAGTTATTGTATATACAATAAACATTTCTAGAAATTGATCGATTCACTATCTCTCTTGTCATTAAGAATTATTTCTCCTGTCTTTTTGTATTGTACAAACATTAAATCCAGCGTGCGTAATTCCGGCAGGTGACATCTTAAGATCTGTGTTTGTGATGTTTCAAAATGGTTCACTTCTGAGGTCATTAGTCCCCTAGAACTTAGAACTAGTTAAACCTAACTAACCTAAGGACATCACAAACATCCATGCCCGAGGCAGGATTCGAACCTGCGACCGTAGCGGTCTTGCGGTTCCAGACTGCAGCGCCTTTAACCGCACGGCCACTTCGGCCGGCCGTTTGTGATGAATGGGTTTCCAGTGTTGTTGCTATTGCTGATTTTCTGAGTTTTTAATGTGCGTATAGAATCAAAATTCCTGGCAGTTCGATGTAGTAACTTGAGCAAGTTTTACATTTGATTTTTATAGTCCTGAATATAATTCCTTATCCGTGTTATTGTTTAAGATGCGAACTAATTTCTATTGAGGAGCGTGTAGACTTCCACAGCCTGAATCGGTGTGAATAGCAGACACGACATATATAATTAAGGTGATGACAACCCACCGTCCTTTCAGTGCAGATGTACACCGAGCTCGAACTCTTCCGGGAACTGACGAAATGCCGCGATTAAAGAGGCTAGTGAACAGGGGTACTACATCAGTAGTGTGTGGTACAAGATAAAAATTTGGGTTTGACGGGAGGCGTGTTAGGATACTCTGTGCCACTCTAGTGGCCACTGTGTCCGAATGGCGTATTCCGGCTTCGCCCGCCTCTATCATTGCACCACAAGACCTTCGTTGTTTGTCCTCAGTGTCGTGTGAGTTGCTGTGAGAGCCACATCGTTGTTTGTCTTTCGGCGTCTCGTGTTTGTGATTCCACCTTAAGCCGTGATGTCGTCCATGGCTTCATGGAACATTCCATGCACAGGTAACGTCAGTTTTAGTTTTGACAAGTCCATGCGTCATGTTCACCCGAGTTCATTAGAAATTCACGATTGACTTGTAGATACGATCAAAAGCACTTCAGAACGGGTTCACACGGCTTAATTCGATTCTGACTCGTAAGTGTTTCATGTGAAGTTTAGAGACCCGCTTCAGGTTGACGGGCTCCTTTTGGCGCACGGACAAGTCCGTTTCATTCATAGCGATGGCTCTAAATAGCATAACTATTCTGGCGAACGCGGAGGTAGAATATACGAATGTTAGGGTGTTTAACCTTCCGTCCGAAGTTGATGACAGTTTCCTGAAGACCATCCTGCTTTCGTTTGGGGGTATACGGAATATACGGCGGGATTGGTACGCTCAGCATCTGTTATAGCGGAGTTCGATCCGTGGATATGGTGGTCAAACAAAGAAGTCCCTCTAAATTGCAGTTGTGTGAATACCGAATGGATATACACTACTGGCCATTAAAATTGCTACACCGTGAAGATGACGTGCTACAGACGCGAAATTTAACCGATAGGAAGAAGATGCTGTGATATGCAACGGATTAGCTTTTCAGAGCATTCACACTAGAGTGGCGCCGGTGGCGACACCTACAAAGTGCTGACATGAGGAAAGTTTCCAACCAATTTCTCATACACAAACAGCAGTTGACCGGCGTTGCCTGGTGAAACGTTGTTGTGATGCCTTATGTAAGGAGGAGAAATGCGTACCATCATGTTTCCGACTTTGATAAAGGTCGGATTGTAGCCTATCGCGATTGCGGTTTATCGGATTGCGACATTGCTGCTCGCGTTGGTCGAGATCCAATGTCCGTTTGCAGAATATGGAGTCGGTGGGTTCAGGAGGGTAATACGGAACGCCGTGCTGGATCCCAACGGCCTCGTATCACTAGCAGTAGAGATGACAGATATCTTATCCGCATGGCTGTAACGGATCGTGCAGCCACATCTCGATCTCTGAGTCAACAGATGGGGACGTTTGCAAGACAACAACTATCTGTACGAACAGTTCGACGACGTTTGCAGCAGCATGGACTATCAACTCGGAGACCATGGCTGCTGTTACCCTTGACGCTGCATCACAGACAGGAGCGCCTGCGATGGTGTACTCAACGACGAACCTGGGTGCACGAATGGCAAAACGTCATTTTTTCAGATGAATCCAGATTCTGTTTACAGCATCGTGATGGTCACATCCTTGTTTGGCGACATCGCGGTGAACGCACATTGGAAGCGTGTATTCGTCATCGCCATATTGGCTTATCGCCCGGCGTGATGGCATAGGATGCCAATGGTTACACGTCTCGGTCACCTCTTATTTGCATTGACGGCACTTGTAACAGTGGACGTTACATTTCAGATGTGTTACGCCCCGTGGCTCTACCCTTCATTTGATCCCTGCGAGACCCTACATTTCAGCAGGATAATGTATGATCGCATGTTGCAGGTCCGGTACGGGCCTTTCTGGATACAGAAAATGTTCGACTGCTGCTCAGGCCAGCACATTCTCCAGATCACTCACCAATTGAAAACGTCTGATCAATGGTAGCCGAGCAACTGGCTCGTCACAATACGCCAGTCACTACTCTTGATGAACTGTGGCATCGTGTTGAAGCTGCATGGGCAACTGTACGTTTACACGCCATCCAAGCTCTGTTTGACTCAATGCCCAGGCGTATCAACGCCGTTATTACGGCCAGAGGTGGTACTGATTTCTCAGGATCTATGCACCCAAATTGCGTCAAAATGTAATCACATGTCAGTTCTAGTATAATATATTTGTCCAATGAATATCCGTTTATCACCTGCATTTCTTCTTGGTGTAGCAATTTTAATGGCCAGTAGTGGAATTTACACAGGACAAGAAGAGACCCGTTTTGTATGTGATGAGAGTGAACATTCATGTACAAATCGCCCGCATGGTATCACGGTCTCAGAATCCACTGGACAACGTAAAAGGCTAACTTAAGGGGTTCTGTTTGCCCAAGTGACAGCCATTGTGCCCAACCACGTTTTTGAGGGCCAAGGCGTTGCATGGTGGTCCTAGCGCGCTTCCACCGTCAACCTCGCGTTGTGGCTTCGCCACTGTAGCTTCCGTACCGCCGCCACCTTCACTTCGAAACAAGCGCAGACGGACGCAAGACGATTCATCTTTGCTTCTCCACTCTATCGAAAAGATTACGATTTAGGCTGCTTGTCCCCTCCCTGAGTTTAGACCGGATGATAACATGTCGGTTACTGTTAAAGATTTGAAAGCATCGAGCACTCCCTCCGACCTGACTCCAGAGACCGCCTCTTCAGAGGATGCACCTGTTCCGGATCTCCGTACTATATCTACGGACCTGACAGACATCCCTGAGTCCGTAATGTATTCCCACTCTTCTTCTGCGCCCTTCTTGGGAAAGCATGCCATAAGCTGTTGCGTATCAGAATCAGATCGGCACACGTGAGCCAGGGCCATAAGTGGTGACGGTAAATGAAGCACCGTCAATTTCCGTTGCCGTTGATTCCCAGGAGCCCCACCGCCCACTCGTGGAAGGGTGGAGTGTATCTTCCGTACCTGATACCGAATTTCCGCAGGACCCCTCTCTCCCCTTCAGATTTAACCGTTGACTCTGCCATGGACTGTTAACGTTCATTCGCAAATAGTCACAATAGTTTGGTAATCAATATGTGCAGGCCTATAGCTTTCTTACTTTGAATGTAAACAGAATTACTTCCGAATTTAGACTCGCGGCGCTGCGACAATTTACTTACGGTTCAGCTGCAGACGTGATATTTTTGCAAGAAGAGTGATTTGAAAATTTTTCTATTACCAGATTTTCTACTTTCTTTAGTGCGACTCCTGAGCTATCTACTGGTACTGCGTTATTTTAAAGAGAGGGAACACCACTGACTGATTTCGAAGTTCCTGATAACAGCCGAGGAATTGGCTGCATTTTCTGTGACCTGATTTTAATTCTTGCTTGTGCCCCTTCAGGATCTTGTTCCACATATCGAGCGCGTTTTTAGAAAGAGTATATAGTTTATTTATTTCGTAAAACTCCGCAGAAACTTCTCTTAGGCGGAGATTTTAATTGTTTTGCGTCATGTGGATCAGACCCCTAATTTTCTTTTCAGTAATGAACTAGGCGATTTGCAGAGTTCTTCGAAAATACAAGATGTGTGGATCTGTCAATATCCCAATCTCATCAGATACTTCAGCAGCCGACTCGATCGCTTTTATATTTCTGTCTCCTTATGAGGACAGCTGTTAGCGATAGACGTGATACCCGCTTGTTTAACTGATTACTGTTCCATAGCTGTAACTTCAAATCATGTGCAACATCTAGTCAAACTGTACCGCCTTCCCTGGATGTTGAACTCATCCCTCTTAAAGGATTCTTTCCTCGAGATTATCGTTCGAGATGGCCCGTAACTTGCGTTCGCAGGACAGTTATCCTTCTCTTATGGAATGGTGGTCAGGGCATGCCAAATCTTTGCTCCGGAAAGTGTTAACGCATTACGGCCCTGAGAGGGCGAGGGATCTCCGTCGGACCCAGCAATTTTCTTCTTCTTCTTCGCGGATGGATCACTTAGGACCACGCGTAATCAACATTTGTTGGCCTTCCTTTTCGCCCAGAATTCCTTCATAAACAACGAATGGGCTAGCTTTCGTTGCGTAGACCACGTATGTCGGTTAGTTTTTCTCTCTTCTTCCTCAAAACCCCGTGTGTTTGTGATTTTTCTGATTTCATTTCTATCATGTAGATTTGGAGACCCTAATTCTCTCAGGTCTTTTTCCGTCTGTTTGTACCAGTTCGGTCTAGTAGTTTTGTTCTTTAAAAATGTATGGATTTTGTGCGTTAACCTGTTTGAGTCCATTCTTTCTAAGTGCCCCATGAATTGGATTATTCTCATGCGAATTGTGTCTGTTATTTTGGAGATATTTTTATATATTTCTGCATTGGGTTTTGGATAATGTACCCCATCTTTAGTTCTTGGTCCTAGGATTTTCCTCATTATTTTACGTTCTTTCACTTCTAATTCCTCTTTAGTGTTCTGTGTTGAAGGTTTAGTGTCTCAGATGCGTAGAGAGCTATCGTGTAATGTCGTATTTTGCAATTCCACGAGAGACTCTTTTTGTTGTAAATGTTTTTTGTTAACTGAAACGCCGTCTCCATTTTCTGGACTCTTGATCTGACAGATTTCTTTTCATTACAATTTTCTGCAATCCATTCACCTAAATATTTAAATTCTTTTACTCGAGAGATGTAGTTATTACCAATTTTGAGATCAGAAGGTGCATCTTTGACGTCAGTCATAAATTTTGTTTATTCAAATGAAATTTGTAATCCTATTTTAGCTGCCTGTTCTTGTAATAATTCTAGCTGTTTCTGTGCATCGGTAATGTCTTGTGCGATCAGTGCCATGTCATCAGCAAATGCTAAACAGTGTAATTCTATGCCCTTATGTCTTGGTCCCAGTCTGTGTGCTGGTGCACCTGCTTTTTTCCATTCTCTAACAACTTTTTCAAGAGCACAATTGAAGAGCACTGGGGACAGTACATCCCCCTGTCGTACTCCTGTGTCTCTTTCAAATTCTGTGCTCAATTCTCCCATAAATTTTACTTTGGATTTGGTCTCCGTGAGTGTTTCTTTTATGATGTTTGTTGTCTTTTGATCTAGTCCAAATTCTGCTAATACTTCAAAAAGGGATTCTCGGTCTATACTGTCATATGCTTTTTTTAAAGTCGACAAACGTGATGACATAACTTTTGTTTGAAGTACTATGTAAATATTTAACTGAGTTTTTCAAGTTAAGGATTTGTGCTACGCAATTATTATGTCGTCTTGCGTCAACTTTGACTGTGCCAGACAAGCTCTCTTACGGATTGTGAACGTCCGCCATGTTGAGGTGAAACTTCTTTACTTACAGAGGCAACAAATGGAATAAGTCAGGGTCCGATCGAAATCCCGCTCCTTCCTACAGGATGAGCACACCTCCTTATATCACCTCTTCCGGTTGCGGACGCGTCGCAGAGGTGCAAGTTTCACGTCCCTCACTCAAACAGATGGCCATATACTGACATCCCAACGTGACATTTCCACAGCAATTTATAATTACTTTACCGACCTTAATGATGACCCTGCTACTGATAAGATTATCTCTGATGGTTTTACTCGTCTCCTAGACTGCGTGGTTACTCCTGCATTAAATGATGACTATCTAAGTGACTTTATTTGCGATGACATGCATCGCCTTATTGTTGATTCACCATCGCAAAAGTCGCCGGGACTCGACGGTATTCCTCAGGAATGTTGTGTATATTTTTGGCCTGTTGTAAGATATACCATTAAGTCACTGGTAAATGAAGAGATTTTTGGGCGGGAGGGTTTGATTGCTGACACCTTCAAGGTTGGTAAAATCGTTCTTATTCCGAAGACAACTGGTCGTCCAGATGCTGACAAATTCCACCTGATCACACTGCAAAATTTCGGTTACAAAACTGTCGCCTGTGCAGTTAATAGCTGTTTGTCGATACTGCTATAGAAAATTCTTGCTATCCACCAAAGCTGTGTGCCTGTGCGCACTGTTCTGACTTCTGTAATCGAATGCTGCGACGTTGTCTCGCCGGCTGCAGCGACTTCTGTCTCTGGAGCCTTTTATTATCGATTCGCCGTATTGCTGACCACTTAGGTGGCTGGAAGATATTAGGAGACGCCTTCTCGGTACGAGCGTACGCGGATGATGTTATGGGATTGCTACATCACGTCGCTGATATGTCTTTGCTCGAGGACATATTAGATTAATTTTGCTCTCTCTGTCTCTCTGGGGCCCGTATTAATTAACGGTAATGTATCCTATTCGCATTGCAGGATTTTCAACACATTGTTATTCCATGGGCAGCGGTTGATACTCGCCACAGATCGTTGGGAATTATCGTGGATCGCTGTCCGATGAAAGTGGCTGCACTCAATTGGCGGGAGGTCACGAACTGAATTCAAATAGTAATTCGTGAGCGCGAACGTCGTTCCCTTAGTCTTCTTCACAAATTGCGGATCCTAGATTCCTACATCTTCAGCAAAGTGTAGTATGTTGCACAAATGCGCCCGCTTCCCGTGATGATGGCGCACAAATCGATGCAAATGTCCGGTCGTTTCCATTGGGAAAGTCCATTTTTCGACTTTGAGGGTTGGGACTTTCCAATATCAAATCGAAAGCTTCAGTATTGTTCATACGGCGTACCGTTTTAAAATGTACTAAAGCAACTGTATTAGATTTCGCTTATTTTCGTGTCTTCGACCGGCTAGTCTGATTCCGTCTGCCGATGTTGGCCGGACCAACTCTAAATTGCGGTACGTACGTGAATTTCATAATGTAATACATTTTCTGGGTGCTGACGTTTTGTAAGTTACACACCTTACCACCAGATCCTTGCCTTCTCGTCGGGGAGTACAATCATACCTCTCCCCAGTTGAAATGGCCGCGCCATTTGTACCCTGGAAAACAGTGTGGTTTCACGTTAATCTTCCTATCCTCCTGACGGAAGCCGCCTCATCGTGTAGAGGGTCAATCACAGTCTGATCCCGACCGAGAACGCCTCCATCCCATTGGTGTTAGTCTGACTGATCTTTGCGTCACATGTCATCAACGTGATACATTACCACACAGGTTTGTCTCTTGTGCCGACAACTGGCTTTCCTTACCCGATCAGCTGAAGCTCCTTCCTCGGTTGAACTTCTTGTGTATCCAGACTTTTCCATTTTCCCTCGGACCAAGTCTAATTCGGTGGTATGTCTCCACGGACGCTACGGCCACTATGAAGTCGGCTTTGATAACGATCCCGCCCGTCTTGTTTTTCGCCATTGCTCAATGCTCAATGAAGGTGGCAAAGGCTTCGGCGTTTTCGTGCTTTACTTGCAATTATGTTGCACCTTGTCTTTAATCGTCAAGGAATTGCCTGTTTTTTTCTGAAGCCTTCTCCCATTGTGTTCTTCCTAGAGAAAAAACCTGTTTCCTTAAGTATTCCGGCGTTGTGAAATTTTTGTCTATCAAGGTGTCTTTTCGTAAAACAAAAGACAACAAAAATAATGACAAATTTAAGAAAATATAAAAAATAGAAACCTAAAATAAAGATTCGCCCTAGTACCATGTTCAAGTCAGGGACCATCACAGTGACACACAGGGCGGAGGCATCGTGGCCAGGCCTAAGGTTTGGACCCGACCCGAAGCACTGAAAACAAATAAAATGCAGAAAATCTGAGCATCTTTGGAGCGATCCTCTTCAACGACTAACTGCTAGATTTTGGTGATGACCTTATACTGCCTTATTTCGTCTGTCAGGTGCTACTGATGTCACATTCTGAGGTTCCATTGTAAAATTCAAAGCAAAGATTGCACTGAGATGCTTCGAGCTGCTATTCCTCCAAAGCAAACTATACTTCGAATCCTCTAATCGTAGCCCAGGCTGAGATGTTTGGAACCAACTGACAGCCGAAATAAGACAGTGTACAGAGGACACTCTGTCTGGGGGTAACACGTTTGATTAGTAATCAAAAGGTCTTCGATCACGGATTCGGGCCCGGCCACTGATTAAATTCTGAATGCAAATCACCAGCAATTGCGGACGAAGACTTCCGATAAGAAGTCACCCTCATTCTAACAACAGCGCTGTCAAAGAAGGCGGAAGACAGATATTTAGGGCCCACTCTAGTTCTTTGGATGGGAAACTGCCCTAAAAGACGGGCCAATCAGCACTGACCAACGGCATGAGGATGTGGAAGACAATGAAAACCACTGCATTAAAGAGAATCGGCGTGTACCGACAGGACATGTGGCCTGTAATTGAAAAAGTGTCATGATGACCTCTCCATTGGGATCCCCATTGGGATCTCCGGGTGGGGACTGCCAAGGGGGAGATTACCATGAGAGTAATATTCAATAACCAACGAAAAGATGACGTTCTACGAATCGGAACGTGGAATGTCGGAAGCTTGAACGTGGTAAGGAAACTATAAAATCTGAAAAGGGAAATACAGAGGCTCAATCTAGATGTAGTAGGGATCAGAGAATTGAAATGGAAAGAAAACGAGTATTTCTGGTCAGACGTGTGTAGGGTAATATCAACAGGAGCAGAAAATAAAATAATGGAGTTAGATTCTTTACGAATAGAAAAGTAGGACAAAGAGGGAACAGTTCAGTGAAAGGGTTGTGCTCATCGGAATCGACAGCTAACAATCTACGATAACAATAGTTCAGGAATACATGCCGACGTCGCAAGCAGAAGAGGAAAAGATAGAGAAAGTATATTGAACGGGTAATTCAGTACGTAAAGGGAGCTGAAAATATAATAGTTATCGGAGACTGGAATGATTGTAAGGGAAGGAGCTCCACAAAAGGTTACGTCAGAACATGGACTTCGTAGTAGGAACAAGAAAGGGGAAAGACTAACTCAGTACTGCAATAAATTTGTGGTGTCACCGCCAGACACCACACTTGCTAGGTGGTAGCCTTTAAATCGGCCGCGGTCCCTTAGTATACGTCGGACCCGCGTGTCGCCACTATCAGTGATTGCAGACCGAGCGCCGCCACACGGCAGGTCTAGAGAGTCTTCCTAGCACTCGCCCCAGTTGTACAGCCGACTTTGCTAGCGATGGTTCACTGACAAATTACGCTCTCATTTGCTGAGACGATAGTTAGCATAGCCTTCAGCTACGTCATTTGCTACGACCTAGCAAGGCGCCATTACCAGTTACGATTGATGCTGTAAAACATGTACCGTCAAGAGCGATGTTCACCAATTATGGATTAAAGTTAAGTATTCCAGAAGCTACGTACGTTTTTTGCTAGTCTCAATTCCTTGTCCTGTTCCAGACCTCACGCCAGTCTGCGTGAGCTTAAACGCGTGCCTTTCGGCTTCCTCATAGTGGGTTGGCTGTCTTGCCAATCCACAACAAAATTTCAGCTAATAACAGCGAATACTCAGTTCAAGAATCGGAACAGGAGGGGTGCACATGGAAAAGGCCGAGAGATAGGGGAAGATTTCCAGTCAGCAGAGATTTCTAAATCAGATACTCGGTTATAAGGTGTACCAAGAAGCAGATATAGATTCAAACCACAGGTTAGTAGTGATGAAAATTAGACAGAATTTCAAGAGAGTAGTGAGGCAAAATCTGTGTGCAAAGAAGTGGGATACGGAAGTACCAAGGAATGACGAGATATACTTGAAATTCCCTCAGGCTACAGATACTGCGATAAGGAATGGCACAGTATCAGTTCAGTTGAAGAGGAATGGACAACTCTAAAAAGGGCAATCGCGGAAGTTGCAAAGAAAAACAGGGGCAAAGATGGTAACTGCGAAGAAACCATGGGTATCAGAAGAGATGCGTCAATTGATCGATGAAAGAAGGAATACAAAAATGTTAGGGAAATTCAGGAATACGCAAATGCAAGTCATTTACGAAAGAAATAAATGGAAAGCGCGGGGAAACTAAGGCGAAATGGCTACAGGAAAAAGTTAAGAAACTGGAAAGAAATGATTGACGGAAGGACTGTCTCAGTATATACAATTGTGAAAATAGCCTACCGTGAAACTAAAAGAATTAACATTAAGAATGCAATGGGAATTCCGGTGTTAAATGCAGAGGAGATAGGCAGTAGGTGAAGTAGTACATTGAAGGCTTCTATAAGGTGAAGGACTTGCCTGATTATGGGACGAAAGAAGAAACAGGAGTCAATACAGTAGGGATAGGGCATTCGGTATTACAACCAGAATTTAAAAGAGCTTTGGAAGACAAAACGAAATAAGGAAGAATGGATAGATAACATTTCATGGGAATTTCTAAAATCAGGGGAAGTGACAACAAAACGATTGTTCGCGTTGGTGTATAGAACGTATGCGAGTGGTGATATACGATCAGACTTACGGAAAAACGTGGTAAAGGCGCTAGAGAGGCAGTTCTGACATTGCAGTTGATAATGGAAGCAAGACGGAAGAAAAATCGATTCAAATTCCTAGAACATGTCGACTTTGAAATAGCGTTCGACAAAGTAAAATGGTGCAAGATGTTAGAAATCCTGAGAAGAATAGGGATAAGCTATTGGAAAAGACGAGTGTCATAAAATATTTACAAGAACCAACAGTACGAGTGGAAGATAAAGAAGTACTCGCATTAAAAAGGATGCAAGACAGGGATGTAGTCTTTCACTCCCACTGTTCAATCTATGTGCTGAAGAAGCAATGACGGAAATAAAACAAAGGTTCTAGGACGGAATTAAAAACCAGGGTGAAAGAATGTCAATGTTAATATTTGCTGATGAAATTGCTGTCCTCAGTGAAAGTAAAGAAGAATTACAGGAAAGGAATAAACTATCTAATGAGTAACGAACATAGATTGAGAGTAAATCGAAGAAAGACGAAAATAACGAGAAGCAGCAGAAATGAAAACAAAGGGAACCTTACGACAGAATTGATGGTCACGAACTAGATGAAATTAAGTAATCCTGCACCTAGACAGCAAAATAACTCTTGACGGAGGGAGCAATCAGGACATAAAAAGTAGACTAGCACTGTTAAAAAGGGCATTCCTGGCCAAGAGAAGTCTAGTAGTATCAAACATAGCTCTTAATTTTAGGAAGAAATTTTTGAGAATTTACTTTTAGAGCACAGCCTTGTTTGGTAGCGTGACATGGACCGAGGGAAAACCCGGAACAGAAGACAATCGAAGCATTTGAGATGTGGTGCTACAGAATAATGATGAAAAATAGATGGGCTCATAAGGTAAGGAATGAGGTTTTCCTGAAGATCGGCGAGGAAAGGAAAATTTAGAAAACACTGGCAAGAAGAAGGGACAGGATGATAGCATATCGTTAAGGCATCACGGAACAGCTCTCATTGTAGTAGGAGGAGCTTTAAGGGGGTAAAAACTGAGGACAGAGATTGGAATACCTGGAGCAAATAATTAAGGACATAGGCTGCACGTTCCCTCCTGCTCCCTCCCCCGCCTCACCCCACCCCACTCCCATAGAAAAAGGATGAAAAAGGAGAGCAGGAGAAGTATCTAGTGGTTAGTCGCCTTCGTGAAGACCGCTTCAAAGACGGTCGGAATCTCAGTATTCGAGGTTTTATTTCTGTTTCATGACGACACGGCCTAATACCCAAAACGATTTTATTCAGATTTATGTTGTAGTTCATTGTTTATGGAAAAACCTACTTCCACATCATGTAACTTAAGTCACGTGATTACTTTCACCATACTAATCTTCCTCTGTGTAGAATGTGGTCCAAAAATGTTTCATTTTTAAGATGGAGAGCCTTATTTTTTTAAGGGGCAATCTAATGCTGAAGTGAATAACACAAAATTTTGTATGGGAGTAATACTACACGTTAAAAAAAGAGTATATATTGCTGGAGAGAGCATCACAAATCGTCAGTGTTACGGGCCCTGTGCGACTTTAAGCTGGCCCTGATAACAGACTGGTTTCATACGAGTACTTGTTAAATAAACTACCAAAATGGTTGCAAGCTGTCGGTTTGAAGAATGATTTCGTATATTTTGTCTTTAAGTGAGTTATAGGTCGCTAGCGACGTGCAAAGACCGCTTAAGCACTGTTTTGTCTGCTGTGTAAGTTTCATCTTTGTCTACATAGCGAAAGCATATCTGTTTGCTATATTTTGGAGGCTGTACCATGCTGATCTATCAGTAGCGTGGTACTTATGTTTAGACTGTACATGCGGACGGAGATGAAGCATGTGTCGTTCTTCTTCCGCTTATTGCTGGGACTAGACGTATAGTCATCATGTGGACGATACCTGCAACTTTCGTCGTTCTGTTTGTTAAGGTAAAATGTCTTGTCTTTTTTTTTGTATTTACTGAAAAGGCGATTTCTGAGCTGTTACACATGGTTATCAGCTCTGTAAATGCGCTTTCCTTGCGATCAAGGTTAAATCTGCTGTTAAGAAATGTTCCATCTTCAAGAATTATCAGACTGTCGTTAATTTATCCATGTATACAGGTCATGCCTCATATTACTATTCCTCTTATTTACTATTACTACGGGAATATAAGGTTTTGTGGGGTTCCTTTTGTTCTGTTTTTTGAAAATATGTGGAACTGTATTACACGTGGTCCCTATGGGGACATTAGTACCAGTATTACTAAGTTTTGGTGTTTGTCTAATGAATAATAATCAGAGGCCACTTCATATTCTCTTTAATTATTTTACGTCCCGGAGCCACTTACGAATTTATCAGGTTTTCGTATTCAAACTGCATGTGATTAAATGTTCTTTATCTGATTTCGTAGCTGATGTGACCACAACTCACAGAATACGTTCTGCCTTCAGTAGGATCTTTATTCAGATAAGCTGACTCGGCAGATGATACATTGCGGTGTGTGACTAACTAACTAGTGGCACAGGGTTTCACAAAGTGGACATTTGGGTAATGCTCACGTTTTCTGCGTAACATTTATTTATTAATTCTTTCCGTGCCTATTACAGCGACCATGGGGGTAGTTCTGATCTGCTGAGAACTAGAAAAGTGCCGATGCTCAGTATGTGGAGAGTGTCGATTGTGATGAAATCTTCTTACGAATAAGTGCTGCACTCTACAGCATGGAGTCTACACCTCCGTTGCACGCATTTCCTCTGTAAGAGAGGGCGCATTTCATTTTTAGGCTGTGTTAGGAAGTTCGAACCTGCTCGTCGTAATTTTTCATTATTTCAATACTTGTTCAGGTCCCCTCGTATTTCTCTTGGCGTTACGAATGTTTTCCTCACTTCTGAATATCTCACCAGCAGAAGTCATCTCCATCTACATCTACATTTATACACCGCAAGCCACCCAACGGTGTGTGGCGGAGGGCACTTTACGTGCCACTGTCATTACCTCCCTTTTCTGTTCCAGTCGCGTATGGTTGGCGGGAAGAACGACTGTCTGAAAGCCTCTGTCCGCGCTCTAATTTCTCTTATTTTACATTCGTGATCTCCTCGGGAGGTATAAGTAGGGGGAAGCAATGTATTCGATACCTCATACAGAAACGCACCCTCTCGAAACCTGGACAGCAAGCTACACCGCGATGCAGAGCGCCTCTCTTGCAGAGTCTGTCATTTGAGTTTAACATCTCCGTAACGCTATCACGGTTACCAAATAACCCTGTGACGAAACGCGCCGCTCTTCTATGGATCTTCTCTATCTCCTCCGTCAACCCGATCTGGTACGGATCCCACACTGATGAGCAATACTTAAGTATAGGTCGAACGAGTGTTTTGTAAGCCACCTCCTTTGTTGATGAACTACATTTTCTAAGGACTCTCCCAATGAATCTCAACATGGTACCCGTCTTACCAACAATTAATTTTATGTGATCATTCCAGTTCAAATCGTTCCGCACGCATACTCCCAGATTTTTTACAGAAGTAACTGCTACCAGTGTTAGTTCCGCTATCATATAATCATACAATAAAGGATCCTTCTTTCTATGTATTCGCAATACATTATATTTATCTATGTTAAGGGTCAGTTGCCACTCCCTGCACCAAGTGCCTATCCGCTGCAGATCTTCCTGCATTTCGCTGCAATTTTCTAATGCTGCAACTTCTCTGTATACTACAGCATCATCCGCGAAAAGCCGCATGGAACTTCCGACACTATCTACTAGGTCATTTTTATATATTGTGAAAAGCAATGGTCCCATGACACTTCCCTGTGGCACGTCAGAGGTTACCTTAACGTCTGTAGACGTCTCACCATTGATAATAACATGCTAACATGCTGCGTTCTGTTTGCTAAAAACTCTTCAATCCAGCCACACAGCTGGTCTGATATTCCGTAGGCTCTTACTTTGTTTATCAGGCGACAGTGTGGAACTGTATCGAACGCCTTCCGGAAGTCAAGGAAAATAGCATCTACCTGGGGGCCTGAATCTAATATTTTCTGGGTCTCACGAACAAATAAAGCGAGTTGGGTCTCACACGATCGCTGTTTCCGGAATCCATGTTGATCCCTACAGAGTAGATTCTGGGTTTCCAAAAACGACATGATACGCGAGCAAAAAATATGTTCTAAAATTCTACAACAGATCGACGTCAGAGATATAGGCCTATAGTTTTGCGCATCTGCTCGACGACCCTTCTTGAAGACTGGGACTACCTGTGCTCTTTTCCAATCATTTGGAACCTTCCGTTCCTCTAGAGACTTGCGGTACACGGCTGTTAGAAGGGGGGCAAGTTCTTTCGAGTACTCTGTGTAGAATCGAATTGGTATCCCGTCAGGTCCAGTGGACTTTCCTCTGTTGAGTGAAGTCAGGTGCTGTTATTTCTCATTCATGAGTGAGAATGGGGACATTTTCAGGGCATTAACGCTGACGTCATACCAGTTACGTATGTGATTAGATGTAGACGGGATTAGGAGGCTTTCAATGTAAAGGGGGCGGATTGAATCGGCACTACGTTACAGTTGCCGTACTAATTTTCCTCTCTCTTTATGTTTTTAAAGCGCGTTTTGGAAACAAGTCACATAGGAAAAATGGAAAGCAACGCTGCCAGCCGCATTCTGTAACGCTCTGCCTGTCCACCAGTGCTGGTGCTGAGAAAGCGCCACGGCTCACAAGAGAACTGCTCGTGACGTCACAGCCACGGTCAGTGGTCCTGCAGCGTCTGCAGAAAAACGCCTTGTACCCTACTGCAGAGCTTCGGTGATGCCTGCCGTGATAGTCTAGTGGTTAGGACATTGCGTTGTGGCCGCAAGAACCCAGGTTCGAATCCTGGTCACGGCATTGGGGTGATATTTTTATCTAAATTTCTAGACAATTAACAATTTCTCTCACTAGTTATCGACAACAAAAGTATGTTGCATCCCGCTTACGTTTCAGTGAATTTTTATCGGCTTCAGTGGCTTCCCCGTTATTTTCTGTTGAATAACGGGTAAATTAGTTGGAACGCCTTCGAAAAATCACTGTGAAGCTCACCGCCAGTCTCAGTAACTTCAGTAATCTACTACATTGCAAATTCAGACACCGAAAATTGCTCTCTGAATCGAATTCCTGATCGAATAATTGCTCATTTTACAACTTATCCCTGTCACCACAGAAAGAGACGTTTACCATGTTCTAGTTGCAGTGGCAAGCAACGAGTTTGTCAAAGTGTAAAAAATTGTGGAATGTACATGTAATGGAATGTACATGTAATGGAATGTACATGTAATGACGAAACGTCTGACTGCTATGGAGAGTCAAGCGCCTGACTTTTTGCTGCCAGTATTTTAGCTATTCACGACCGTACTTTCTATCCTGAGACAGATACAACACAATATTTTATTTTTTGTGTTTTGTTTTAAAAACGAACCCACTGCTTTGGCGTGGTAGACATTACCAGGTTCTATTAAAATAAGGAGGACCCGTCTGAAATCTTCCTGTTTGCATCATGGTAGTGCAATACCACAAGCCTGGCTTCGATGGCTGATCTGTGCGGGTGGCTGTGTTTACATCACCGCTGATGCTGGAAGAGTGCTGTCACTCGTGAGTTTAACGCCGTGTCGCGTTCACAGTTTGTGGTAAGATCTTATGGGACCAAACTGCTGAGGTCATCGGTCCCTAAGCTTACACGCTACGTAATGTAACTTAAACTAACTTACGCTAAGGAAAACACACAAACACACACACACACACACACACACACACACACACACACACACATGCCCGAGGGAGGACTCGATACTACGCCGGGGTGACCCTCGCGAACCGGACCAAGGCGCCTGAGACCACGCGGCTACCCGGCGCAGCCATTCACAGTAACCAATATCAACTAAGTGTAGAAACTGGTAATGACAGAATCTCTCTATAAAAATACACCTTGAAGTGTACGTGTGATAATGCCTTCTCAAGATCTAATTCTTTTGAAGTGGAGAGATTCATAGAGGAGGCAGTCAAGTTAACAAGTGATGACATCGCTGGAGTGCACCAATCGGTTTCCGGAAGCACCGTTTTCCTCATGTTAAAGAAATCTGAGAAATGTGAATTTAAATTGTTGGGTTTTGTAGATACAATTTAACTCTTAAATATTCTGATGGCAATATTGTTGGGATTAAAGTAACCCATGCTGGCTTTGATTTTAAAACAATTAGATTTTATGAACTTTCTCTGAAAATAATTCTCGAGCAAATTTCAGATTCCCGCAGTGGGTCAAAATCGATATGGTCAATATTGTCTTACATCAGTGTTTTCGGTTGTGCAGCTGTTGTGATATATGAGGGAGTACCACGAACGTGCGCCGACTGTGATTTCCTAGATATGTTGTCGCTGAGCGTACGCAAAGTCGCTTCACAGAATTACCAACCGGTGAGACTGCGGTTGGAAACACTATGTCGCAGCTACCGCTGACACACTGATAGGGGGCTGGGCATTTCTCTAGTATTCGAATGTCGTGAGCGCATAAGCGGCTTTGTGCTGTTTGAAATTATAAGCGCGCAGTGTCATCAGAGAAAGTGAGGTGCCTGGAGCCCTGCTTGGACCATTGCTGCTTTGCAGGATGCTCGGGAGACGATGCGCAGTCTTAATAGTGAGATGAGGTAACAGAGTAATAGGCATTAGTGTGTCATGAGTATTACGGCATAGGCCGAGCACGACTCACGGCCACATACAAACTTCCATATGTCGTCAACCATACTGATACGAACTCAAAAATTCACGATGGACGGTACTAACCTTGAGATATAATTTATCAGGTATCGATTTTATTTTGTTAAGATGGCAGAACGATTTGTGGATCGAGTAGATGACTCAAATATTGTTTCCACCAGTTTTGTATGCATTCAGGCCGATTTAACTTGCAAGTGACAATCTCTTTTGTCGTCACGGTATTATAGATAAAAATATTGCTTGTCACTCGTAACCTTACTTCCGCTAGGAATGTGGGAAGAGACAAGAATATATATACATTTTTAGGTACACCAGCAAGAGTTCGTCATATGCTGTCACTGGGTCAGGTCATGTGACTTCCCATTTGTGTAGTTTTCTGTAACTGTCTGCCAAAATTAAGTTGGCAACCATGAAACAAGATGGAAGATGCTTTGTTATTTTGTGAACTGTGATTTATGTGAGCAGTGAGAACAACGTTTACCTGCAAACCATGTAGCGTGATTTAATGTTTCGACTTGGAACATAGCAGAACTGAACCCAGGGACCAATCTCCTAGACGGGGCTGCAGACATTTTAAACACTTGAGTGTAATCGATAACGTCAATTAAATGTATCTATGCCATCATTTTAATTTACGGAGGCTCAGAGTTTGATAGATGTTTGACATGCAGTGATAGGAAAAACCGCAAGATTTATAACTAGTATAACTACAACTACCATAACAAAAAGACAGCTTGTAAAAATGTCTGAGCGCCTGAAAAGATGTTTACACATCTTGGACCTAAAAACTATGCAACAACTTCTGGAAACAGTAAGTAATTCTCTGTTTTATCTAACTTCGAAATGTTGTAACTGCGTTTCGACACAGTGTGTCGCCCTGCAATAAGCCTATGTACTTTAATAGGATCAATGGTACCCTGATATCTAAAAAATGATATTAACTGAAAATAAGACCGCTATCGCTCGAAATGCATCATGTATTGAAATAAAAATCACGATTAGTGACCGAATGAGATTTTTTTACGTAAGTGATAACGGTCACGGTAGCAACAGTTATAGCAGTGGGCAAAATTAAGGTTTATTTACATTTTATGAAGATCAATAACAATTTTGTCGACACAGATTGTTCGCTGTCATTGTTGCCAGAGATCGCCTGAAAATAATCTTTTGAGATATCCTAACAGGAAACTGTTAAAATGTGGATCTCTAGAAAAAAACAGTCAAATAATCAGAACTAAGTTTTGATTAAGCGTAGTAGGAATCCAGTTCACTCACTGCTGTTTTTGCGATCCTGTTTTAAGCTTTTGTCGCAATCTTTCAGTCAAGTCTGTGTCGCTTTACAGTAGGTTTGCCTCTGAGTTTTCAAGTTCGCCTGAGTACTCCAGGGCTCAAAACATTCAGATAAGGAGTGCCTCATGGTGGTTTGTTCTGTACAGCGCCCTAAACTTCATATGGTCGGAATGCGTTTATTTTGCTTTTTATTTAACCGTGATAAGTTTCGAGGCGATCTGTACGAGTCAGTGCTGTAATGGTATTCCGGTTATTCGATCGGCAGTAAACACCTGCAACAGTGGTTATGATACTCTTCCCACTTACTGAAAACTAGATTAACGACAACAGTCATTTTAAGAATAAAAAACAACGTAAAGCAGGAACATATTAATCTTGGATATTTCATTTCAGTAGTGCCGCAACCAATCGGACTGTTTTGTCTCCCTTGAATATTGAACCAATCCCTCTAAAATGATTCTTCCATCTAGATCATCGTACGAGAGTCCACCTCCGAAGCGCAACGGCAGCGTTTCCGCTTACCACGCAAGGGGCCCGAGTTCGATTCCCGGCAGGGGACTGGGTGTTGTGTGTCCATCATTTTCATCATCATATACCCGCAAGTCGCCGAAGTGTAGTCAACTAAAAAGGACTTGAAATACGGCAGCCGAACTCCCTCGCATGGGGCCTCCCGGCCAATAATGCCGTAAGATATTTCATTTCGTCGTACGAGAGGTTTTGTCCCGTAGCTTGCGTTCGCAGTACCCTTATATTTCTCTTATGGAATGGTGGTCAGACATGTCAAACCTTTGCTCCGGAATACGTTAATGCATTACGGCGATAAGAGCGCGCGGGATCTCCGTCGGACCCAGGAATTTTATTATTTCGTCATGCGTCGACATTGACTGTGCCAGACAAGCTCCCTAGCGGATTATGGATGTCGCCGGGGAGGTTAATAGCCGTATGTGACACTGTTAGAGAAAAGTCTTGCCGTCCACCAAAGCTGTGTGCCCTTGGAACACGATTCTGACTTCTGTAGTGGAATGCCGCAACGTGTTCTCGTTGGCTGCAGCGACTTCCGTCTCTGGAGCCTTGCTTTTATTGATTTTAATAAGGCCGGTCAGTCACGGTTTCTTGATGCAGGTGCTCAAGGCGACCATCTCAATCACACTGCGTGTCAGGTATTATTCAGTCTTTTCACTGATATTCACGCATCTGTCGTAGTGAATGGACGACTTACTCCCCAGATCACCATCCGACGGGGGTTACTGCAGGGCAGCCCCCTCTCCATGTAGCTTTTTGTCCTGTCCTTTGAACCTCTGCTTCGCCGTATTGCTGATGAATTAAGTGGCTGGAGTAATTAGGAGAAACGTTCTCGACACGAGCGTATGCAGATGATGTTATGGGATTGCTACGTCGTGTCGCTGATATATCGTTGCTCAAGGACATATTAGATTAATTTTGTTCTCTCTCTGGGGCCAGTATTCTTTTATTTTTAATTTTTTTTTTGTCATCAGTCTTCTGACTGGTTTGGTTGGGCCCGCCACCAATTCCTTTCCTGTGCCAACCTCTTCATCTCAGATTAGCACTTGCAACCTACGTCCTCACTTATTTGCCGGATGTATTCCAACAACTGTCTTCCTCTATAGTTTTTGCCCTCTACAGCTCCCTCTATAACCACGGAAGTGATTCCCTCATGTCTTAACAGATGTCCTATCATCCTGTCCCTTCTCCTTATCAGTGTTTTCCACATATTCCTTTCTTCTCCGATTCTGCGCAGAACCTCCTCATTCCTTACCTTATCAGTCCATCTAATTTTCAACATTCGTCTGTAGCACCACATCTCAAATGCTCCGATTTTCTTCTGTTCCGGTTTTCCCACAGTACATGTTTCACTACCACACAATGCTGTACTCTAGACGTACATTCTCAGAAATTTCTTCCTCAAATTAAGGCTGATATTTGACATTAGTAGACTTCTCTTGGTCACGAACGCCCTTTTTGTCACTGCTAGTCTGCTTTTGATGTCCTCCTTGCTCCGTCCGTCATTGGTTATTTTATTGCCTAGATAGCAGAATTCCTTAGCTTCATCTACTTCGTGACCATCAATCCTGATGTTAAGTTTGTCACTGCTCTCATTTCTGCTACTTCTCGTTATCTTCGTGTTTCTTAGATTTACTCTCAATCCATACGCTACACTCAGTAGACTGTTCATTCCATTCGGCAGATCATGTAATTCTTCTCCACTTTCACTCAAGATAGCAATAGCATCAGCGAATCGTATCATTGATATCCTTTCGCCTTGAATTTTATTTCCACTCCTGAACCTTTTTTTTATTTCCATCATTGCTTCCTCATGTAGAGATTGAATAGTAGGAGCGAAAGGCTACATCCTTGTCTTACACCCTTTTTAATACAAGAACTTCGTTCTTGGTCTTCCACTCTTATTATTCCCTCTTGGCTCTTGTACATATTGTATATGACCCGTCTCTTCCTATAGCTTACCCCTACTTTTTTCAGAATTTCGAACATCTTGAACCATTTTACATTGTCGAACGCTTTTTCCAGATTGATTTTTCTTTAGTCTTGCTGCAATTATTAATGAACAGAAATGTACGCTATTGCCGTTGCATGGTTTTAAATACGTTGCAGTTCTATTAGCAACGGTTGCTGCTCAGCCCAAATCGTTGGGAATTACTGTGGGTCGCTGTCTGATGAAAATGGCCCCACTCAATTGGTGAGAGGTGACGAATTGAATTCAAGGGGCAATTGGTGAGTACGAGCGACGTCCTCTTAGTCTTCTTCACAAAACGCGGATCCTACGTTGCATAAATATTACCGCTCCCTGCGATGATGACGAGCAAATTGATGCAAATATGCTCTCGTTTCCTTTCGCGAAGTCACATTTTTCGACTTCGGTATGGGGTGGTTGCAAGTTTCCGTCCACTAGAACGGTTGGGACTTCCCAATATGAAAGGGAAGGCTTCAGTATTGTTTATACAGCGTACCGTTTTAACATGTACTCGAGCAACTCATTCTATTACATCTCGCGTTCTTGCGTGTCTTCGACCAGCCAGTCTGACTCCACGTGCCGATGTCGCCCGGATCAAGTCTACACTGCAGCACGTACGTGAATTTTATATTATTTATATTTTATATTTATTTATTATTTATATTTTCTGCGCACTGACATTTTATCAGTGATACCCCTTATCACCGGATCCTTGCTTTCTCGCTGGAGAGTACAATCATCCCTCTCCCCAGTTGAAATGGCCGCGAGTTTGGTATCCTGGAAAACAGTGTGGTTTTACGTTAGTCTTTCTTATCCTTCTGTTGGAAGTCGCCTGATCGTGGTATAGGGTCATTCACGGTCAGATCCCGACCAGCGAACGCCTCCATCGCATTGGTCTCAGTCCGCCTTATCTTTGTGGCACATGTCATCAACATATACATTACCACACACGTTTGTCTCTTACGGACGACAACACAGGCACTGGGTTTGCCGATAACTGGCTTTTCTTGCCCGATCGGCTGAAACTGCTTTCTCGGTTGAACTTCTTCTGTGTCCAGACTTTTCCGTTTTCCCTGGGACCAAGACTAATTCGATCGTATGGCTTCTCGGACCCTACGCCCACTCCGTAGTCAGGTGTGACAACGATCCTGCCCCCCCCTAGTTTTTCCCTCCCATATATGGTGGATGCCCATTGGAAATGGCTTCAGCGTTTTCATGCTTTATTTGCAATTATGTTGCACCTTGTCTTTAATCGTCAAGGAATTGGGTAGCTTTTTTCTGAAGCTTTCTCTCATTGTGTTATTCCCAGAGAAAAAACTTGTTTCATTATGTGTCCTGGAATTGTGGAATTTTTGTCTACCAACTTTTCTTTTCGTAAAACAAATAACAACACAATTGAAGAAAAAATTTATAAAAATATAAAAAATATAAAATTGTCAAATAAAAAACCCACCCTAGTGCCATGTCCAGGTGAAGGACCAGCGCAGTGACAGTTGGGACGGAGGCACCGTGGGCAGGCCTCGGGTTTCGACCCGACCCAAAACACTGAAAACAAATAAAATGCCCACGATTGGAACACCTTTGCAGCGACCCTCTTCAAGACGACTAACTGCTGGATTTTGGTGATGACCTTAAGCTGTCTTATTTCTGCTGTCGGGTGCTACCGGTGTCACATTCTGGGATGCCGTTGTACAATTCAGAGCAAAGATTGGATTGAGATGTATCGAGCCGCTATTCCTCCAAACCAAAGTGTACTTAGAATTCTCTAATCGCATCCCAGCTGAGATGTCTGGAGCCACCTGACGGCCGAAATAAGACAGTGTACAGGGGTCTAGGGGTAACACCTTTGATTAGTAATCAAAAGGTGTTGGATCGCGGATTCGGGTCTGGCCACTACTTAAATTGTGATTGCAAATCACCAGCAATTGCGGAAGAAGTCTCCCGGTACGAAGTCAGCCTCATTCTACCAACAGCGCTGTCAAAGAAGGCGGAAGAGCAGACAAATTCAGGGTCCGCTTGTTCTTTGGATGGGAAACTGCCCTAAAAGGCGAACGAATCACCACTGACCAACGGCATGAGGATGTATAAGGCAATGGAAACCACTGCATTAAAGAGAGGCGATGGTGAATCGACAGGACATGTGGCGTGTAACAGAAAAATTGTCATGATGACCTCTGCATTAGCAAAAGATTCCGGACTAGTCCCCCATTGGGATCACAGGGAGGGGACTGCCAAGGGGGAGGTGACCATGAGACAAAGATTCAATAACCAACGAAAAGATGACGTTCTAAGAGTCGGGACGTGGAATGTCGGAAGCTTGAATGTGGTAGGGAAACTATAAAATCTGAAAAGGGAAATACAGAGGCACAGTCTAGATATAGTAGGGATCAGTGAAGCGAAATGAAGAGTATTTCTGGTCAGACGAGTGTAGGGTAATATCAGCAGGAGCAGAAAATGAAGGAATGCGGTTAGATTCTTTAAGAATAGGAAAGTAGGACAAAGAGGGAATTACTGTGAACAATTCAGTGATAGGGTTGGATTACGAACCATCTCCGATAACAATAGTTCAGCTGTACATGCCGACGTCGAATGCAGAAGAGGAAAAGATTGAGAAAGTATATTGAACGGGTAATTCAGTACATAAAGGAAGCTGAAAATCTAATAGTCATGGGAGACTAGAAGGGAAGGAGCACAAGAAAATGTTACGTCAGAATATGGACTTCGTAGTAGGAACGAGAGAGGGGAAAGACTAATTGAGTTCTGAAATAAATTTCAGCTAATAACAGCGAATACTCAGTTCAAGAATCAGAACAGGTGGTGGTACACATGGGAGAGGCCGAGAGATGGGGGAAGATTTCCAGTCAGCTTACATCATGGTGAGGCAGATATTTCGAAATCAGATACTGGGTTATAAGGCGTACCAAAGATCAGATACAGATTCAAATCACAGTTTAATAGTGATGAAGAGTAGACAGATTCTTAAGACAGTAGTGAGGAAAAATCGGTGTACAAAGAAGTGGGATACGGAAGTACTAAGGAGTGACGGGATATGCTTGAAGTTCCCTCAGGCTATAGTGGCTCCTATAAAAAAAGGATAAAAAAAGAGAGCAGGAGAATTATCTAGTGGTTAGTCGCCTTTGTGAGGACCACTTTTTCATTTTTAAGATGGAGAGCCTTATTTTTTAAAGGGCAATCTAATGCCGAAATGAATCACACAAAATTTTGTACTGGAGTAAAATTGTACGTTAAAAAAGAGCATATATTGTTGGAGAGAGCATCACAACTCTTTAGTGCGACTTTAAGTTGACTCTGATTACAGACTGGTTTCCTACGAGTCCTTTGGTGCACACATTAAGACATGTACTCATACTTGTTAAATAAACTACCAAAATGGTTCCAGGCTGTTGGTTTGAAGAATGATTTCGTATAGTTTGTCTTTAAGTGAGTTATAGGTCGCTGGCGACGTGCAAAGACCGCTTAAGCACTGTTTTGTCTGCTGTGTAAGTTACATCTTTGTCTACATAGCGAAGGCATATCTGTTTGCTGTATTTTGGAGGCTGTAGCATGGTACTTACGTTTAGACTGTACATGCGGACGGAGATGAAGCATGTGTCGTTCTTCTTCCGCTTATTGCGGGGGCTAGACGTATAGTTATCATTATGTGGACGATAACTGCAACTTTCGTGGTTCTGCTTGTTAAGGTAAAATGTCTTATGTTTTTTATGTATTTACTGAAAAAGCGATTTCTGAGCTGTTACACATGGTTATCAGCTCCGTACATGTGCTTTCCTTGCGACCAAGGTTAATTCTGCTGTTAAAATTCAGAGACATTGTTCCATCTTCAAGGATTAATATCAGTCTGTCGTTAACTTATCCATGTATACAGGTCATGCCTCACATTACTATTCCACTTATTTACTATTACTACGGGAATATGAGGTGTTCTAGGGTTCTTTTTTCTGAAAATATGTGAAAATGAATTACACATGGGAGCATTAGTAACAGTATTACTAAGTTTTGGTGTTCATCTAATGAATAATAATCAAAGGCCACTTCATATTCTCTGTAATTATTTTCATCCCGGAGCCACTTACGAATTTATCAGGTTTTCGTATTCAAACTGCATGTGATTAAATGTTCTTTATCTGATTTCGTAGCTGATGCGACCACAACTCAGAGAATACGTTCTGCCTTTGGTGGGATCTTAATTCAGACAAGCTGCGATTGGCAGATGATACATTACGGTGTGTGACTACTTACTTGTGGCACAGGGTTTCACAAAGTAGCATTTGGGTAATGCTTCCGTTTCCTGCGTAACATTTATTTATTATTCATTTCCGTGCCTATTACAGCGATCATGGGGGTAGTTCTGAGCAGCTGAGAACTATACAAGTGCCAATGCTCGTTTTGTGGAGAGTGCCGATTGTGATAAAATCTTCTTAGGAGTAAGTGTTGCACTCTACAACAAGGGGTCTACAGCTCCATTGCACACATTTTCTCTGTAAGAGAGGGCGAACTTCAATTTTAGGCTGTGTTAGCAAGTTCGAACCTGTTCGTTGTAATTTTTCGTTATTTAAAAACTTGTTCAGGTCTCCTCGTACTTGTCTTGGCGCTACTAATGTTTTCCTTACTTCTGAGTATCACATGAGGAGAAGTCAGGAGGCGTTATTTCTCAGTTATGAGTGAGAATTTTGTATGCCATTTTCAGGGCATTAACGCTGACGTCATACCAGCTACGTATGTGATTAGATGTAGACGGGATTAGGAGGCTTTCAATGTAAGGGAACGGATTGAATCGTCACTACGTAACAGTTGCCATACTAATTTTACTCTCTGTTTATGTTTTTAAAGCGGGTTTGGGAAACAAGTCACTTAGGGAAAATGGAAAGGTAACGCTGTAAGCCGCATTTTGTGAGGCTTTCGTTGCCTCTGAGTGCTGGTCTGGAGAAAGCGCCGCGGCTCACCAGAGAACTGCTCGTGACGTCACAGCCACGGTCAATCGTCCTGCAGCGTCTGCAGAAAAACGGCTTATACCATACTTGAGAGCTTCGGTGTTGCCTGCCGTGATAGTCTAGTGGTTAGGACATTGCGTTGTGGCCGCAAGAACCCAGGTTCGAATCCTGGTCACGGCATTGGGGTGATATTTTTATCTACATTTCTAGACAACTAACAATTTCTCTCACTATGTATCGACAACCCCCGCTTACGTTCCAATGTATTTTAATCGGCATCAGTGACTTCCCTGTTATTTTCTGTTGAATAACGAGTAAAAAGTTGGAAGGCCTTCCAAAAATTACTGTGAAGCTCGCCACCAGTCTCGGCAACTACAGCGACCTACTACATTGCAATTCAGACATCTAAAATTACTCTATGGATTGAGTTCCCGATCGACTAGGCCTAATTTCTCAGTTTACGATTTGTCCCTGTCAGCAAAGAAAAGATACCCTACTCACGTTCTAGCTGCAGTGGTAGACAACGAGTTTGTCAATGAATAGAAAATGATATAAAATATATATAATAACGAAATGTCACATTATGGAGGGCCAAATACAATACCACATACTGTCTATATTGAGACAGGTACGATACCTACTTTCATCTGTTCCTGTTCTAAAAATGATCCCTCTGGTTTGGCGTGCTATCATCTGAAGTACCTTCTGCTCATAGTCAGATTATATTAAAATCAGGGTAATCCGTCTGAAATGTTAGTGTTATCATCAAGGTACTGAAATATCACCAGTCTGATTTCGACTGCCGCACTGTGAGGATGTACTGCGTTTACATCACTACTACTGCTGCTGTCCGAGCGCGGTTGCTGGTGAGTTCAACACCGTAGCGCGTTCACAATTACTAACATCGACTAACTGTAGAAACTGATAACTGCGGAATCTCTCTAAGGAAAGATAACTTGAAGTTTACGTTTGATAATGCCTTCGCAGGACCTAATTCATTTGAAGTGAATAGATTCATTGAGGAGAGAGTAAAGTTAACAGGTGATGAAATCATTGGAGTGCACCAATCAATTTGTAGCAGTGCTGTTTTCCTCAAGTTAAAGAATGCTAAGAAATGTGATCTAATTGTTGTATTTTGTGGATGTAATGTAAGGTGTAAATATTCTGATGGCAATACTGGCGACGGTAAAATAACGCATTCTGGTTTTGGTGTTGGAACAATAAGATGCTTTGAACCTCCACTGGAAATAATTGCCGAGCACATTAATGGTTGTAACCTCCCCACAAAAATTTAAAAAGAAAATATTTAATAAAAATGGGGCCAAGTGAAACCTTCCCACAAAAATGTTGACCGGACAATAATTTGAATGTTAACAAGAATACAACCTAACGTAATCTCCCAGCAAATCAATTCAATGACAATGACCATTAGACAAAAATTAGCAATCTGACCCAAGTATAAATTCCTCACAAAACAAAATGAAAGTCAATTCAGTGATAAGAAAATCTCAGTGATAATGATAATTCAATTAAACCGAAATATCGGTCTTTGGCCCTGTGCAAAAATCAGAATTAAATTCTTATCTCATTGTAACTGCTAGTCAAATTTCTGCTCTTATTGTTGCGCACAGCTTGGAGGAAATGCATCGCAAATATAATTTTTATATATATATATATTTTGTTACTTTAAGGGAAATTTTTTCTTTAAGGAAATGCAACGGAAATATTATTAAAAAAGAGAATTGTTTATTAAAAATGCTTAGCTTGAAATCAAATTATTATTGGGGCACTTGTTGGAAATTAATTACAATAAATGAACTTTAAATTATCTGATGATTACCTTAATTAACAATATACCTTATTCAGCATCTTGACCAGTGTTGCCGACAGACTACATCACACAACCGCACTGGGCTCCTACTACTGACCGACTGCTCTGCATGACGGCTACTACAGAACTGCTCTCAACGACAACTAACAGAGTACTGCCCTCAACTAGACAGGGCTACAGACTCGCAACGACTGACCGACAGACTGAGAACCGCTCGCAACACTCGCGCGGTCAAGCGCATACTCTCTGGTCACAGATGCTACAATGCCTCGCCATCGCTGCTATGTTACATACGTGTTTCATAACCCTCCACTGGGGGGGCAAAAATTTGGCAGCGATGGTGAGTCATTTGGACTTGCCAAGCGCGGCAAAATTTTTCTTTAATTAACAAACTTCTACAACTTACAGAATATTTAGATGTAGTACATGAATTAAATGTTGTGCACACGCACTAAGTACCAAATATATCAAAGACAAAATGTGAGTACAAAACATAGTAGCAAATCAGAAAAATGTATATACAAATTATTTGACAGATAACAAAGTGCACAGGCACTGAAAAAATTCTTTAGCATATTCAGAACAAATAAACAGACTGGCAAAAAATATTATGTTGACAAGTGACATGAGTGCACATGCACTGCAGTTGAGAACATATCAGTAAATGATGAAATGTATATACAATTAGTAACAAATGACATAAGTGCATACGCATTGAAGTATTGAATATACAGAATAGTACAAATCATATTGAAAAATGAGAAAAGTGCACAGGCACTGAAGTTCAGTAGAAAACATATTAACACCTAACATAAGTGCACATGCACTGTAGTTCAGAACATATCATTAAAATAAAATACTAAAAAAAAATGTATATACAATATAAAAGACAAGAGTGCACATACTGTACTTGAGAACAAATCGAAAAATGTCTTAGGTATTTTTGCAATAAATAAACATAATGGCAAAAATCATATCGACAAGTGACATAACTGTACTCGCACTGGAGTTCAGCGAATCAAAAAAAAATGTATAACCCATGAACATAAATAATGTTAGCAAAAAATTATTTTCACTATGTGACAAGAATTAGGATAGGAAAGGGAAGGAATGCATCATGGTTGTAGCACTTTAGATTGCACACAGCTGTTCTGAAAGTCCATATCTTTCCACAGAAGTACAACACCAAGTGACACAATTTGCAGTTCTTTTCCCATCAGAATTCATCAGTGTAGCCAAGACACTGAACTCTCGTAGTAATATTTCATGTTCTCATTTTGGCAGTACATTAGGTACACCAAACAGTGGGACCATAATAACGTCTTCATCGCTCATGGTGGTGGACAGCATGTCGTGTCAACACCACGCTTTTACAAGGCACACCAACGTAGAAGTAGTGCAAACCCAAAGGTAGTGCTCCATGATCACTAGGATAGACAGGACAAATGGACATTGCAGTAATTCAGGGTAGTTGGCTCATGAGGTGAAGGACATTAAGTCACATAATATCGACAATTACAGTTTTCATTTGGGGCATTCATAGCCCAGTGTTGAACATTTCTGTACCATGAATGTAATATTACAGAAAAATGTTCACAAAATTAAATTATTGGCATCATGGGTAATCGTATTACAATAAACAGTGGCAGTCCTTGGACGGTTACAAAGCCTATTTAGTATGACAGAATAATGTTAATTATTGGCACTCAGTGGCCAGCAAGTATTGAATAGTACAGAACATTACACTAATTCTTGGCACTCAGTGGCCAGCAAGTACTGAATAGTACAAAACATTACACTCAATCATTGGCACTCAGTGGCCCAGCAATTACTGAATAGTACAAAACATTACACTCAATCATTGGCACTCAGTGGCCCAGCAATTACTGAATAGTACAAAACATTACACTCATCATTGGCACTCAGTGGCCCAGCAATTACTGAATAGTACAAAACATTACACTCATCATTGGCACTCAGTGGCCAGCAAGTACTGAATAGTACAAAACATTGTTCCTCATTCAGTATTATTCAGATCATTAAGAAGTAATAACAATTCATTGAGTGACATTCAGATCATTACGAAGTCATTATTAAAAATCAGCTAATTACAGTCATAGCATTAATAATCATGGGCATTATAAGTAGTCTCATTACAATAAACCGAGGCAGTTATTAGCCAGTTATAAAGTATTATTTTATATATATATATATTTTGTATCATTACGAAGTCATTACTGAAGTGACATACTATTCAGAGTTGATCAGTATTATTCAGAACTTTCTCAAACTGGTATCACTATTTGGGACTGGTAATACATTTTTTGTTAGCAATGCATTGCGTTTGGTAATTGTAAGAGAAAGCAAGAAGAGAAAAAGAGAGAAAAAAATAATTGGTAGTGGGTTGTTCCTGTAAATGAAAAATGTGTAACGTCATTCGTCATGAGTCAGCTGTAGCAAGATTATGTAACAAGGCAGTATATGTGATCACATTTGTAAATGATAAACACAAATGGGTTAAAAAATGCAAGTACTAGAACAGGTATAATAAGTAACAGGTTTAGTATGTATCATGAAAAACTTCTCCTGGAAAAAATACAAAATGGATTATTGACCTGAAAGAAGAAACGCACACTATGCTGAAAAGTAGTGAACTTCGAATTAACAAGTAGTGAAATGTGTATAAAATGTGTTCCATAGCTGTCCTTTCCAAAACTTTCCGTCATCCTACTATGCAATATAACACCTGCTGTCAAAACAAACTGCAACAAATACTTAAATAACTATGTAGCATAAATACATGACTTCAACATTATCCTCATCTGTAAAAAAAAAACTTCATTATCAATCACTTCATTATTCATAACTCCATCATTATCATCACCTGTAAAGAAAAACTTCATTATTCATAGTCTCACACTCTTCAACATTATCCATCAGCATTCATTATCATCTGCAAAAAAAACATCACTTCATTATTCATTACACAATTATTCCTTAACTCTAACATATTTCATCACTAAAACTAAAATGTGTAGTTCTGTCTGACAGCCTGCATCAATTGCTTCGTATTCTGAAAAAAAAATTTAGTTAAGACTGCTATTCTGCGATGTGTATTGTATATTCTTATTAATGCTTGTTAATTCTGATCCATTTACTCTTCCTCATAAAGTTTTTTTTGCATCTTCTTTCGTTTATTCCGTAGGTGAAGTTCCCATTTCTGTTTAATTTATTTTCTTTACACGTTATTTCTTTCTGAAAATGATGAACAAAGATTAATGTCTTGCATTTACATCATATACCCATTAGATAAAAACTGGTTTATGGTAACATAATTAAGCATACAGCATAACATGACAGAAAACGTAATATGTCGAAAGCATAGACAGTGTTCAAAGGCAAAAAAAAATGTACACGGAATATCACAATGCAGCAGCAAAAAAAAGTAAAGTAGTCATGATGTTGAGATTTCATAAGGCAAAAATGTCAAAGTCAACTGGTGTGTGTTATATCTTAACTATTTCATAATGCATACTAACAAAACAGAAAAACAATCATACATACAAAAAAAATGGCAAATGTGCACGGTCTGATGTGTAACGACAAGAAAAGCGACCTGCTAACCTTATCTTGCCGAGCACTTGCCAAGAAAAATACGATAGTCATCAGTAGGTAATCATATAAATATAATTGCATAAATGGTCATAAAATGTGTAAATTCATCTGGAAAAATATGCACGGTCTTATGTGTAACGACAAGAAGAGCGACCTGCTAACCTTACCTTGCCGGGCACTTGCCAAGAAAAAATACGATAATCATCAGTAAGTATTCATGAGAGTATAATTGCATACGTGATCATAAAATTAGCAAATGGCATTATAGCTTGTTAAATCATAAAGTGATTTCATTCAATAAACGGTTTAATGTTTGAGATATGGTGGTTGCCTTTCGATTTTCTGGTTCTCAAAGTTTCGACGTGTACAACATTGGGGTGAGGGATGCTGCGAATCCGATATGGACCTGCGTATAGAAGTTCAAATTTACTGCACTTACCTTTTAATTTGCTGGATAAATAGTGTGTACGTACTAATATTTTCTGTCCAACGTGAAAGTCTCGACGTGTACAAACCTGTTTTTGCTGTCTTCTCCGGCGCTCTGCGGCACGTTTGATGTTGTTCAGCGCAATGTCAATTATTTCGTGGTGTCGTAAGCGACGAGATGTGGGAAAATTTACAAATTCTTTAATTTTGTTTGGTGGTTCAACATTTTTCAGTATAACAGACGGAGATAGCATAGTGGATTCATTTGGAATGGAATTAATTACATCTTGGAATGAGAGTATGTGTGTATCCCAATCAATATGTCTTTTGTGGCAGTATATTCTGCACAGCTTACCAATTTCTTTCATTAATCTTTCACAGGGGTTCGAAGAAGCGTGGTACTTGGATATATAGATCGGAGAAATGTTTCTGGCTCGTAACATGCGTGTCCATACGCTACTACGAAATTGAGATCCATTGTCAGAAATTACTTTCATCACATGCCCTACATGAAATAGAAAATGTTTTACGAATGCTTTCGAAACAGTTTTAGCAGTAGCTTTGCGTAACGGAGTGAAAGTAACAAATTTTGAAGTGAGCTCAACAGCGACAAAGATGTAGCAAAAACCTCTGTTAGTTCTCGGAATCGGACCAAAAATATCTACTGCGGCCATGTGTCTTAATTTAACAGGTACAATGGGATATAAAGGAGGAATATGTGAAGTGGTGTCTGATTTAGCTTTCTGGCAAATTTTACAAGACGCTAAAACTCGTCGTATTCGTTTCTCCATGTTGTTAAAATAACAGTTCTGTCTCAGTATAAGAAAACATTTTCGTGCTCCGTAATGTGCGTAACTTAAATGAGTGTACCAGATTAATTTGTTAACCAGTTCGTCAGGAATACATAATAACCAATTGTTGGTGTCAGGGTGAGAACGGCGAAACAGAATGTCATTGCGTACAGTGTAATGGTTTCTAATCGTAACATTATTCTTATCTTGCCAAAGCCGTTTAATTTCTTTCCACACGTTGTCTTTATTTTGTTCTTGTGCTATGTCCTGTAATGACGATGAAATAAAATTTTCAAATGCTACTTGCTGAATGTACATGACACTGAAATTTGTTTTGCAGAAGTTGGTTGCTACGTCTTGCTGATTGTTGCCGAGAGAACGCGATAGTGCGTCTGCTATAACATTTTGCGTACCGGGAATGTGAACTATTGTAAAATTAAATTCCTGCAAGTAAAGTTTCCATCTGCTTAACCTGTCGTGAGTGAATTTAGCTGAAAGTAAAAATTGAATCGCTCTGTGGTCTGTGTAAACTGTGGTATGTCTGCCATAAAGAAAGTGCCGAAATCTCGTAAAAGCCCATACAACACATAATGTTTCCAGTTCTGTAACGGAATAATTTCGTTCAGCGGGTGACAAAATGCGGCTTGCAAATGCGATGTTTTTAATTACTATTGAACCATCGTCTTCAATTTCCTGGAAAACATGCACGCCCAAAGCGGTGTTCGAACTGTCGGTGGCGATGGAAAAATTTCTGGTAAGATCTGGGTGCGATAAAAGTGGTGTATTCAACAGATCGTCTTTCAAATAACATTTTCGTGGACAAGATTCTGTGTGTCAAAAGTATTGCTTTCATTATTGGAATATGCAACCTGTACTGTATTTAATCAAATTCTATCTGACGTGTTACTATTTTCACGGGGACACTGTGGAATTTTGACTATTTGAACTGTTCTGTTAGTTCTTCCTGACGTATTATGCTATAGATGACACCTATTGTCTAGTTCCTTCATGATAATATGTTGTTGCTGAAGTTCTTGCTGCTGAAAAGATCGACTGTTATTAAATGTGCGCTGAAAATTGTGCTCATTAATTTTACGTCTGTCGTGATAGTCACTTCCATATGGCGCATTGCGATAGAGATTGAAATACTGTTTTTTCTGTACGTAGTTATTTCCTTGCTGCCGTACGTTACTATTTGTTGTATCCGGGACTATACGTGCTCGCGGCGAAACATTAAAGCTTGGTTGACCTTGTAGACTGCATTGTTGGTTAGGAATGCTAAGCGGCTGACTTTCATGCTGTTGTGGTGAAAAACGTCTATTGTTACAAAAATGTGTTTACTGTTACTGATAATTTTACACGTACTGATGATTAAAATTTTGTCAGTTATTAAAATTACGCTGGTAGTTCTGGAGTGCCTAATGAAAATTGTCACTTTCGGTATAAAATTGTCTTATCGGGTTTTCATTATTCATTCTTCTTAATTCTAGGTAGAGCAATAGTTAAAGAGCGGTTTTGACAGATATAAAGGATAGTAGAAGAGAAGGCAGCAGTGCAGAAAACTAAAGATGAAACAGCACTACTACAGCTCGGGGCCCTATGCTCGCTACGGCACATATTCATTAAAGCTTAATGAATCCCCTGAGGTCAATTACGCACTACAAATACTTTTCAGCTTTTGCCTTACAGGCAATGCCGGTAAAAATTCAGAAATAAATTGCTGTATACATACTAATTCAGGTTTTTGCATTACACGAAATGTTGGTAAAAATTCAAGAGCAAATTGTCGTATCCAGTTCAAAGCTAGCTTCTCCATTACAGGTAATAGCGGTGAAAGTACAAAAACAAATCGACGTATCCAGTTCAAATCGTGTATCTGCGCTCTGTCATTATCAGATTCCTTAGTTTTTCTTACGGATAAAAATTGCTCGTAATCTACGTTCTCGTCATTAAATTTGAAAACACGTTCGGGTTTGTGTGTGAATCTGTTTGTCTGTGTCATTTCGGATTTCACGTTGCGTAGCTTTTCAGATTTTAAGTCGCGTAGTCTCTGTAAATTGCTCACATTATACGCGTTGCGCGAGTCTGACAAATGCTCGCAACGTGGCGGGTTCTGTGACGTATTGGTGACTGAAATAATTGTCAATTCTGTTACTGTAATACTTTCGTCAATTTGGTTGTTGTGTCGTGCAAATTTCTCGTCAACTTCCGTATTCGGAGTGTGTGAAACTTCCACTGACTCTAAATTAAACTCGTTGCGTATCTGTACTGTGTTTTTACGGCATTGTTCAGTGACTGCATTAATCTTGTCTTTATGTGATTCTGTTGTACCTACGCGTGTGCTACTCACTTCTTGTGCTACAGTGCCAACTTCTTTATTACTGTTTTTAGCACAAGCCTCAGTATCCTCACGTAATTGTTTTTTAGTGTCCTGACATTGCACGGTAACAGCTGTAATCTGTTCACTAACTTGTTTGTTCTGTTCGTTAAGGTTGTCTAGTTTTTTGCTCGTCAGTTTGAAACTCTCATCAATCGTTTCGCTAAGTTGTTTGAAATGGTTGTCGAAACTTTCATCAATCATTTCGCTAAGATGTTTGTGCTGTTCATCAAGTTTTTTGGAAAACTTTTCTTGTTCTTTCATCAATTGTTTGAAACCATCATCCATTATTTCCTTCCGCTCTTTATACTGTTCAACAATTTGTAGCAATATTGCCGTAATTTGACCCAATGTAACATTATCTACTCCATTCTCTGTACCGTTTGACGGTGTATTTGCAAGTGTCGCGTTTTGCGTGACCATTTGGTCATTCTGTAATTTACAATAAGATTTGTCAGTCGAACGTACACTGTCACTCATTATTTCGGAATTAGATAGATCCGTCCTACTTTCAGTACACTGACCATTTTCATTCGAAACATTTGTCTGTACGTTACTTGAATTTTCTAAATCGGGTGTGTTAAGCTGGGCAGCGCTCATTACAATAGGGCGCCCCGCGTCATCGATTGTCGTCAAATCAACACAAGACACAATCGAGTTCGTTCGTTCATCATTAAGGTCTACATCATTATTAATGGTTGGAACGCATTGATTGTCAGTGAACGCAGGATTGACAACATTACACTGCGTGTCACATGTCCTATCGGTCACGTTGCTTAAGTCAGTAATTTCGTTCAAAATACTTCGCGATACACTATTCACAGTCTTTCGCGGCATTTTTACAGTAGTCACAATTATTCACAAAATAAATAAGCACAATGCAAAAGCAACACACAAATACAACAGAGCAACGAATTGCCGTTGACCTGTAGAAAGAAAGTCACAAGTTAATAAAAGCGTTGCGCCAAATCCTAATTATATCTAAGCAAATAAGAGCAGATATCTGACTGTTGTTCAAAAGACTCTCAACGAAATACGATCCTGGACTGGGTGTCGCCAAGTGTAACCTCCCCACAAAAATTTTAAAGGAAAATTATTTAATATAAATGGAGCCAAGTCAAACCTTCCCACAAAAATGTTGACCGGACAATAATTTGAATGTTAACAAGAATACAACCTAACGTAATCTCCCAGCAAATCAATTCAATGACAATGACCATTAGACAAAAATTAGCAATCTGACCCAAGTATAAATTCCTCACAAAACAAAATGAAAGTCAATTCAGTGATAAGAAAATCTCAGTGATAATGATAATTCAATTAAACCGAAATATCGGTCTTTGGCCCTGTGCAAAAATCAGAATTAAATTCTTATCTCATTGTAACTGCTAGTCAAATTTCTGCTCTTATTGTTGCGCACAGCTTGGAGGAAATGCATCGCAAATATAATTTTTATATATATATATTTTTTGTTACTTTAAGGGAAATTTTTTCTTTAAGGAAATGCAACGGAAATATTATTAAAAAAGAGAATTGTTTATTAAAAATGCTTAGCTTGAAATCAAATTATTATTGGGGCACTTGTTGGAAATTAATTACAATAAATGAACTTTAAATTATCTGATGATTACCTTAATTAACAATATACCTTATTCAGCATCTTGACCAGTGTTGCCGACAGACTACATCACACAACCGCACTGGGCTCCTACTACTGACCGACTGCTCTGCATGACGGCTACTACAGAACTGCTCTCAACGACAACTAACAGAGTACTGCCCTCAACTAGACAGGGCTACAGACTCGCAACGACTGACCGACAGACTGAGAACCGCTCGCAACACTCGCGCGGTCAAGCGCATACTCTCTGGTCACAGATGCTACAATGCCTCGCCATCGCTGCTATGTTACATACGTGTTTCATGGTGTATTAAGGATTCACGGAACTATTATAAGAAACGTCGCCGAAAGTTGGTCCACCGATCATAAATGTCAGATTGTCAGTAATCTGCACCGTATCAAAATCTATATGGTCAATACCGTCTCATGTCAATATCTTCGGGTATAAAGTTCTTGTGATATATATGAGGGGCAACAAAGAACGTGCGCTTGCTGTATTCTACTGGACGTGTTCTCGCTTAACATACGCAAAGACTCGTGACGCAGTTACCGACTGGTGAGGCAGCAGTTCTAAACAGTACGCCGCAGCTGCCGCTGGCACAGTGACAGTAGGCTATAGATAATTTCATGGGATTTTCTCTAGTGTTTGGATGTCATGAACACATGATTGCCTTCGTACTGTTTGAAATTATAAGGTGCGGTTTCAGAAGAGATGCTGTGTCGCCTGGATGCTTGCTTGGACCTTCTCTGCTTTGCAAGGTGCACCGGAGGTGCTGCGCATGTTAATGACGCGATGAGAGACACAGTAGTCGGCAGTGGTATGTCATGAGTAGTAGTAAGACATAGGCCGAGTGACTACTGACCATTAAAATTGCTACACCACGAAGAAGACGTGCTACGGATGCGAAATTTAACCGACAGGAAGAAGATGCTGTGATATGCAAATGATTAGCTTTTCAGAGCATTTACACAATGTTGGCGCCGGTGTAAGGAGGAGAAATGCGTACCATCACGTTTCCGACTTTGATAAAGGTCGGATTTTAGCCAATCGCGATTGCGGTTTATCGTATCGCGACAGTGCTGCTCGCGTTGGTCGAGATCCAATAACTGTCAGCAAAATATGAAATCAGTGGATTCAGGAGGGTAACACGGAACGCCGTGCTGGATCCCAACGGCCAACTAGCAGTCGAGATGACAGGCATCTTATCCGCATGGCTGTAACGGATCGTGCAACCACGACTCAATCCCTGAGTCAACAGATGGGGACGTTCGCAAGACAACAACCATCTGCGCGAACAGTTCGACGACGTTTGCAGCAGCATGGACTATCAACTCGGAGACCATAGCTGCGGTTACCCTTGATGCTGCATCACAGACACGAGCGCCTGCGATGGTGTACTCAACGACGAACCTTGGTGCACGAGTGGCAAAACGTCTTTTTTTCCGAGTGAATCCAGGTTCTGTTTACAGCATCATGATGGTCGCATCCGTGTTTGGCGACCTCGCGGTGAATGCACATTGGAAGCGTGTATTCGTCATCGCCATACTGGCGTATCACCCGGCGTGATGGTATGCGGTGCCATTGGTTACACGTCTCGGTCACCTCTTGTTCGCATTGACGGCACTTTGAACAGTGGAAGTTACATTTCAGATGTATGACAACCCGTGGCTCTACCCTTCGTTCGATCCCTGCGAAACCCTACATTCCAGCAGGATAACGCACGACCGCATGTTGCAGGTCCTGTACCGGCCTTTCTGGATACAGAAAATGTTCGGCGGCTGCCCTGGCCAGCACATTCTCCAGATCTCTCACCAACAGAAAACGTCTGGTCAATGGTGGTCGAGCAAGTGGCTCGTCACAATACGCTAGTCATTACTCTTGATGAACTGTGGTATCGTGTTGAAGCTGCATGGGCAGCTGTATCTGTACACGCCACCCAAGGTCTGTTTGACTCATTGCCCAGGCGTATCAAGGCTGTTTTTACGGCCAGAGGTGGTTGTTGTGGGTACTGATTTCTCAGTATCTATGCACCCAAATTGCGTGAAAATGTAATCACATGTCAGTTCTAGTATAATATATTTGTCCAATGAATACCCGTTTATCATCTGCATTTCTTCTTGGTGTAGCAGTTTTAATGGCCGTTAGTGTGTATTCTGAGGAAGCAGATTATGTTGATGCACTGATTAATTATTTGTGATAAGGAAAGAGACTGAAGCATTTGTAGAAGAATCTTTTAATATAGTTATTTAGATAATGAAAGGGGAAGGATTTAATTTGAGGTAATTTATTTCAGATTTTGTACTTTATTGAGGTACCTTGTAGTTAATCATTATTGGTTGTGACATTTGTATGAGTATATTGAAAGATACACCCATCCGAAATTCCCAATTGGAATTTGTGGCTAAGAGTAACTGTTGAATATTTAATTTCATTTTTACGAGCTGCATTTTTCAAAAGATCTAATTTGATGTTGCAGACTGCTTAGTTTGTCCTCTCAAGAACTGTAATTTTTAGTGTATTAATGTTTATGAAGCAAAGACAGATATCTTTTCAATACAGAACTTATCTTGTCAGGAAATTAATTATATTTGATGATATAAATTATCCCTAGTCATTGTCGGCATTCTAAGTCCACGCCAAAATATGAGTTATATGATTCGCCTTTTTTAAAAAGCCAACGCCCTGCAGCAGACACATCTCAGTAGTTAGTTGTAGCTCAGAAAACGTGACGCACTTTCAAAAAGTAATGTCACGATGTTTCCATTATGCAACAGGTAAGAAAAAATTAAATAATAAAAAAGGAAACATTGAATTTTTCCAGGGCCAATACATCAGTACAAAAGTTTAATGATTCACAATGTTGAATTCAGACAGTATTCTTGCCATTACGAATGTTTAAACAGACAGGGAACTAGGTAGGCATCTTCGTATGATTTCTCGCACTCAAATTCTGCAGAATATTATGGCGATCGAATTATGTTCAGAGGTTACGAATTCCAGTGCTGAGAAACTTAGAGTGCCAGAAAGTAAACTATTAATCAACAATCGTACTGTTTAAGATAACATTCACAAGTAAGGATTGAGCGTCAAGGAATTTTTTTGTGAAGTCAGATAAGTGCACTGCTCCCATTGTTTTTCTTTTCTTCTTCTGTGGCGTGTTTCAAAAAGGAAAACTTCCGCGCTCGATTACGTACCAATCAGTCTGTAGTATAAGATGATAAAGAATGTCAGGTTGGGCCCCCACCACACAAGACTTATTGAACGTTAGACATTTTTCTGTTTTCACGGCAATATAACCAGCGTGTTTAGTCCAACTGAAGCCCCGCCCAGTAACTTTACTGTTGTCCGAATATTAAATGTGAACGGTACCTTGCTAAAAGCATTCGTGGGTTATGAACAACGTTTTCGTGTATAGAGAACCATAAAAGGTTTGGAAGATGACGGAATGAGACAGTTCCTCAAGGATCAGTCAGGTAATAGATAACCTCGTACGTTAGTCATCCTTGAACAACATAGCTATAAGGAAACAAATGATGTATATATGGAAGTATTGTTACGAATTGGAGTACACGAATTACAGGGTCAGGTATATTGCATAAGAGATTTAGATTAGCAACTTTAGGTACTCTCTTCAGCACTGAGAAGGATTCATATCAACTGTTATTTGGATGTCTGATGTAAACTGCTCCTCGATATCAATAATTTAGTTGAAAACGAAGACAGATATGTGGAACACGTATATAGTTTAACTTTTTCAAAAATACGAAAACGTCAATAGGATCATAAATACAAGTCATATCCAAACAAACGTTTGTAATCGGGGGTGCCGCTGCCTTTCCGAAAGCCATACTGTGATAATGGCAGATTTGTACTATTTTTCTATCGCCACACACAGCTTCAGAAAGCATTCATAGTCTTTGCTCAATATGATAATAGTGATAGTGGACGATGATATACATCTGCTAGTGAAGGATCGTTATCGAGATTTGATAAAGGCACTATAATTTCTGTGGTCCATTCTGCAGGAATTCCGCTTTCTGTCTACATTGTACGAAAAATAGCATCGGCATGTTTCTTTATACCGCCGGGAAGTTGCATATCATAGGATAATTTATTGGATCGACTCCAGGTGCCTTGTCAGTAGAATACGCGTAATCTCCAATCCTTGCACTACAAACGGTTTATACACGGATCAGCCAGAATGTTATGATCACCTACCTAACCGCCGGTATGACGATATTGCAGTTCCGAATTACGATGCAGTGTTCCTTCCGCCAGGAACGGATACAAGATTTCATATTTCGTCAGCCACGTTGATACAAGCTAAACGATTCGCAATAGACAGTACCAATATTGAGATATAATTTAAGGTATCGATTATGAAAGCGAAGTCGATCGCGACAGTGCTCAGCAGACACTTTCATTCCACACTAACTTGATATTACGTAAATTCGTGTTTAAAGACATGTTTCTAACATCAACACAACAATGCTCACTGTTCGCTGATTCAGTGGATACCGAATGAATGTTCTGATACTGTATTTTCCGATTTCTGTAACAATGTTGTAACCAGATAAATTCATTACCCCATATTTTGCTACCATAAACTGAGTAAAGGATAATAGCATTCACTGGTGATCTCGTCCTCTGCCTAATTACAAGACTGTATCACGTATGGAGAAAGGAATAGACAGTGCAACATCAAAATCCTGTTAAACGATGTGTTCGGATACATCGGTCATTCAACTTATGTTGGCCGACAAACGATCATGCTGTACTCATTAAGCATAGTGGGTTGCAAACACATCTGGTGAATTAATATAAATAAAACTATTTTTTCGCTAACCACAAGTATGGAAATTTGGTTGTTACACGAAATCTGTCCATTTTCGGAATCAGCACAACAAATGCTTTAAGGTGAGACACTTCACGCAAAATTTTTCAATAATTTTAAATTACCTAAAAATTACATTTATTTTGTTTTACTGAGATGGTGGCAGAAGGAATTGTGGCTGGAATAGGTAACTCAAATATTATTGCCACCACTTTTACATCCAAACAGATCTCATCTGCAAGTGACAGTCTCTTTCGTGTTCAAAATAACATAAATTAAAATATTGCTTGTCCCCGGTAACCTTACTTCCCCTGGGAAGGTGGGGAGAGAGATAAACACCTACAGCAGTTACTTATAAGTTGTCATTGGGGAATGTCGTGTGACTTCCCATTTGTGTAGTTTTCTGTGACTGTCTGCCAAAATAAAATAGGCAACTCTGAAACAATATGGCCGACGCTTTGTTATTGTGTGAACTGTGATGCCTGTGAAGAGAGTGAACGACGTTCACTAACAAGCCATACACCTTGAACTAATGTTTCGATTTATTTACTAATAACTGGAACATAGCACAAATGAACTCAGAGACCAATCTCCTAGAAGGAGCTGTAGCCATTTTAAATACATCGGTGTAACCTATTACCTGTCTTTGTGCCGTCATTTTAATTTATAAGGGCTCAGAGTTTAATAGATTTTTGACATGCAGTGATAGGAAACGCCACAACCTATGTAAGTAACACAACTGCTACCGCAGTGAAAAAAGTGCTGTAACAAAAAGAAGACAACATGTAAGACTTTGTGTGCCAGAAAAGATTTTTACACATCCTGGACCTATAAAGTATGCTGCAACTACTGGAAACAGTATATCTAACTTTGTAAAAAATTTCAGCTACGTTACCATACAGTACATCACCCTCTAACAGTCGAATGTACTCTTAACAGGACTAGAGGTAGCCTGAGTGGATCGCTAGACAGAATTCCGTTTTCATTAAGCGTAGTGGGAATTCGGTGCTGTCTCTGCTATCCGCTTTTCCGCAAGTTTTAAGTAAAGTCAGCTTCTGCCTGATGTTTGCCTCTGAGGTTTCAAGTTCCCCTGCGTACTCCAGTGCTTAAAACATTCTGAAACGCCAGTCTGCCCATTTTCTCCCGTCGGATGACACACTATCGGATTTTCAGCATCCTCCGCTAAGCTCAACGTAGATGAGGCTGTCACTGTCTGTGGTTCGCGGCGTTTTGGTGTGTGGCTCAGTCCTGCGGAGTGTCTCGCGAAGCCCTAAACTTCATATGGCTGGAATCCTTGCATTTTATTTTCTAACTTAACTGTGATTAGTTTCGAGACAATCTGTACAAGTCAGTTCTTTAATAGTATTCCGGTAATTCGACTGACAGCAAACGTCTGGAACAGCGGTACGATACTCTTCCCACATACTGAAAGAGATTAAGCCCGTCAGCGATTTTAATACTTAAAAACAATGAGAAAAGAGAATATAATATTAGTGGATTTTTTTAAAACCTAATGTTCGGAAATAGTACACTCCTGGAAATTGAAATAAGAACACCGTGAATTCATTGTCCCAGGAAGGGGAAACTTTATTGACACATTCCTGGGGTCAGATACATCGCATGATCACACTGACAGACCCACAGGCACATAGACACAGGCAACAGAGCATGCACAATGTCGGCACTAGTACAGTGTATATCCACCTTTCGCAGCAATGCAGGCTGCTATTCTCCCATGGAGACGATCGTAGAGATGCTGGATGTAGTCCTGTGGAACGGCTTGCCATGCCATTTCCACCTGGCGCCTCAGTTGGACCAGCGTTCGTGCTGGACGTGCAGACCGCGTGAGACGACGCTTCATCCAGTCCCAAACATGCTCAATGGGGGACAGATCCGGAGATCTTGCTGGCCAGGGTAGTTGACTTACACCTTCTAGAGCACGTTGGGTGGCACGGGATACATGCGGACGTGCATTGTCCTGTTGGAACAGCAAGTTCCCTTGCCGGTCTAGGAATGGTAGAACGATGGGTTCGATGACGGTTTGGATGTACCGTGCACTATTCAGTGTCCCCTCGACGATCACCAGTGGTGTACGGCCAGTGTAGGAGATCGCTCCCCACACCATGATGCCGGGTGTTGGCCCTGCGTGCCTCGGTCGTATGCAGTCCTGATTGTGGCGCTCACCTGCACGGCGCCAAACACGCATACGACCATCATTGGCACCAAGGCAGAAGCGACTCTCATCGCTGAAGACGACACGTCTCCATTCGTCCCTCCATTCACGCCTGTCGCGACACCACTGGAGGCGGGCTGCACGATGTTGAGGCGTGAGCGGAAGACGGCCCAACGGTGTGCGGGACCGTAGCCCAGCTTCATGGAGACGGTTGCGAATGGTCCTCGCCGATACCCCATGAGCAACAGTGTCCCTAATTTGCTGGGAAGTGGCGGTGCGGTCCCCTACGGCACTGCGTAGGATCCTACGGTCTTGGCGTGCATCCGTGCGTCGCTGCGGTCGGGTCCCAGGTCGACGGGCCCGTGCACCTTCCGCCGACCACTGGCGACAACATCGATGTACTGTGGAGATCTCACGCCCCACGTGTTGAGCAATTCGGCGGTACGTCCACCCGGCCTCCCGCATGCCCGCTATACGCCCCCGCTCAATGTCCGTCAACTGCACATACGGTTCACGTCCACGCTGTCGCGGCATGCTACCAGTGTTAAAGACTGCGATGGAGCTCCGTATGCCACGGCAAACTGGCTGACACTGACGGCGGCGGTGCACAAATGCTGCGCAGCTAGCGCCATTCGACGGCCAACACCGCGGTTCCTGGTGTGTCCGCTGTGCCGTGCGTGTGATCATTGCTTGTACAGCCCTCTCGCAGTGTCCGGAGCAAGTATGGTGGGTCTGACACACCGGTGTCAATGTGTTCTTTTTTCCATTTCCAGGAGTGTATTTGTTGTGCATCAACTTCACTGCGCTGCAAATTCATACACGCGCAAACCATCAGCACGATGTTTGTATACGTAAAATCAAAACGAGTACAAAGATTGGTCAGTATTGAAACTTTTGGTACAGTATTGCTAGGCAGAGAATTCGCGAACAGTCAGTGGTGTTCCAATTTAGTGAATTACGTTAATTATTTATAACTGTCTGTTATAATTTCTATCAGAAACACCAATGATTATTAAAATTAACAGTTCCTAACGCCCCTTCCCGGCTTCGCATGGGCAGCACTAAGTATCTGCGACCGGACGACTTGTTTACAACATGCAGTGACATGCACAAAACTTCGTTAATCAGTTTGTCTGTTACTGAAAACCACACCAAGATCCTTACAGTAGTTACCGAGATTAGACTTCACATACAAGCAGAAAAACATGGCGTCGTAGTTTACATTGTGTATAGATTCTGACAAACTTCGCGGTTCTCTAGAGTTGTGGCAGCTTCTCACTTTACTGCTTTTCTCGCCAGATGCCGCCACCTCTGTACTGACTAGTTATAACTGCCATCATTGCCACGAATGTAACTCGAAACGCCAGTCAAAAACGGAACAGATAAAAAAAATAATATATGAAACTTTTATCATTAATTATTGATAATGAATTATATACACAAACTTTCTATGAGAATTAATCTATTTATTAGTGGAAATCATATCAAAAACCCCGAGAGTACTTCCTGAGATTAGTACGAACATGCAGGCAAAAACCGTGTTTGGGATTTTAATTTATAGTATCAACAGAAGGAAGTGCTTTGAATGTTTTACACTATTTTGTTGAAGATATTGAGAGGGAAGTTTATGGATTTCATACGAGAAACATTTCTAGACATTAATCGAGTTACTATCCATCTTGTCAGTGAGAATTTTTTCTCCTCAATTAAATCCGCTGTATGTAATTTCTGCTAGTGACTATCTCTATCTTAAGATATTGTTTGTTTGTGAATGGGTTTCCAGTGTTTGTCATGTGTGTTGTTCCTATTGCTGATTTTACGAATTTATATTTTGCGTCTGTATTATCTTGAGCAAGTTTTACATGTAATTTGTGTGAACCAGACTAATAATTTACCTTTTTATTGTTTGAGTTGTGAACTAATTTCCATTGTGGAGCGTGTGGACTTCAGCAGTCTGTTTCGGCCTGAATAATAGACACCACAAATATAATTGAGGCGTTGACGGCCAACGACCCGTCTAGTGCAGATGCATACCAACCTCGAACTCTTAAGGGAAACGGAGAAATGCCGCGATTAATAAGGGTAATGAGAAAGGGTATTACATTAGTAGAGGACTGTTCAATTTTTTACAGAAATTTGGGGTTTCATATATCGATATTTAAAAATGGTCATATACGTCTCCCTCTATCGGTAAGTATTGATATATCGATGGAGAAAATAACGGTGGACCGATTATACAAATATCGGCTGAATATCGTAAATATATTGCCGGTTATAGAGCTCTATATTTAAGCACTGGTTTATTATTAGATATTCTGTTCATCAACAAGCTAGCAGTCTGCCTATCACTGACAGAAAGTAAAACGATGCACGTTTACGCTTGGCGGTAACCACTATCCTAACAATGGTAACTGCAGGTAAGTGGCACAATAATAGGTGTCTGATGGGTCCGTCGTTCAGTTCCGTCAGATATCGGATTTGTCCGTAACACTTCATATCAGTTTCCCTGTATTTTCGTTTCTGCCAACGCCAGCGACCTAGCATTTGTAGTGTCAAAAATTCGTGATGTAGCTAAACGTTGAAGTTTCTGTACGAAACGTCAAGCGCCGACTAAGTCAGAATTTCCTCTCACACGTCTCCGTCCACCGCAAAACAGTTTTGTCATTTAGATTTTTGTTCATCATTTTCAGCAACTGTTTTTGATGAAAACCGATGTTAATAAATAGCACACTATAATTGCATCAACATTGTTTTTAAACTCCACTGTCGTGCTATTTATTCACATAAGAAATCTCGCTAGTCCACTTACTCCACAAATCCCCAGTGCAATCGGACTTCATATTATGTGCTTTCACACAGTCAAAGAGAAAGACTGGGCATGTTGAAAACACAAAAAGTAGTAAAACTACTTCACACTGTGAAAGTAAAATTATGATCGACCACTATTTCAAAAGAACAACTTCAAATATTTACCGAAAGTAGTGAAGAAAATATAATACAGAATAAAAATACCGGCACTTGATACTGTAATTTTGGTATCGATATATCGCCGGATTAGATATGCTGACTGATATCGACATGTCGAAATTATATTTGCAGCTGTACTCTCTAGTGTGAGGTATAAATTGAGAATTTGGTCTAACGGGAGGTGTACTAGGGTAATGTGTGCCGTTGTGGTGACCACTGTGTGAGGATGGCGGTCAGCGCAACTGTCTAGTAAGCAGGAGACATGGGTTTGGGTCCCAGTCTGGCACAAATTTTTAACTTCTTCTACTGATGTCTTTAAGTCAACACTGTGTTGATAAAACCATATTTGGTATTAGCCTGAGTCATTATGAAACACTAAAAACAACTGAAATGCCGACGTTTTGGGCGTCTTTACAGCGATAGTCTTCAGGGCGGCTAACTGCTGGATTTTGGTGACGGTTTATATTGTCTTATCTCGTCTGTCAGGTAGCTGCCGATGTCATATTCTGGGATGGCATTGTACAATTTGAAGCATATTCTTGAATGGGTCGAACTGCTATTCGAATTTTCCAATGGCATCCCAGACTGAGACGTCGGTAGCTACTTAACAACCGAAGTAAGACAGTTTCGTAGTCTAGGGGTAATCAAAACGTTTTAGATCCCGGCTACGAACCTCGCCACTGGTAAAACTGTGACTAAAAAGAATCTGCTATGGCGGGGGAAGAATTCCGGAGTAAGAAGTCACCATCGTAATGCCAACGGCCTTGTCAAAGGGGGCGGGGGTCAGACAAAGGTTCAGGGCACGCTCTTGTCCGTGGGGTGGAAAACAGCCTCTAAAAGGCGGAAGAACTAGCATTGATCAGTGGCATGAAGGTGCACAAGATAATTGAAACCACTGCATTAAATACACATATCGTGTATCCACAAGATATGTGGCCTGTGAAAAAGTGGCCTGATGATTTCTCCATTGGAAAAAGATTACGGACTAGTCACTCATTCGGATCCCATGGGACTGCCAAGGGGGAGATGACCATGAGATAAAGATATAATAACCCATGAGATAAAGATATAATAACCAACGAAAGAATAACGTTCCACGAGTCGGGGCGTGGAATGTCAGAATGCGGCAGGGAAGATTGAAAATCTCAAAAGGGAAGTACTGAGGCCAAGGCTAGATACAGTCGGGGTGAGTGAAGTGAAATGGAAAGAAGGCGAGTATTTCTGGTCACAGAAAGTGAAATAACGGAATAGGATTAGTCATGAATAGAAAGGTAGGACAAAGACTGAGTTACTGCGAGTTCAGCGATGGGATAGTTCTTATCAGAACCAACACCGACAATAGTAGTTCAGGTATACACGCCGACGTCGTAGGTCGAAGATGAAGAGACAGAAAAAGTATACGAACGGGTAATTCAGTGCGTAAAGGCAGATGAAAATCTAATTGTAACGGGGTATTAGAATGCAGCTGTAGGGAAGGAGCGGAAGAAAGGGTTGAGGAAGAATATTGGCTTGGTACTAGGAGTGAGAGAGGAGATACAGTAAATGAGTTCTGGAATAAATTTCTGCTAGTAATAGCTGATACTCTGTTCAAGAATCACAAAAGGAAGAAGTATACTTTGAAAAGGTCGGGAGGTACGGGAAGGTCTCATTTAGCTTACATCACGGTCAGGCAGAGATATCGAAATCAGGTACTGGACTGGAACTCGTACCAAGGAGCATATACAGAATCAGATCGCAATTTAATAGTGATGAAGAGTAGGCAGAAGGGTAAGAGATTAGTCAGGAAATATTATTGCAGACCGAGCGAGGTGGTGCAATGGTTAGCGCATTCGGGAGGACGGTGGTTCAATCCCGCGTCCGGCCATCCTGATTTAGGTTTTCCTTGATTTCCCTAAATCACTTCAGGCAAATGCCGAGATGGTTCCTTTGACAGGGGACGACCGACTTCCTTCCCCGTCCTTCCCGAGGCCAATGGTCTAGCTGTTTGGTTTCTTCCCCCAAATCAACCCAACCTAATCAGCGCGGAAAGAAGTGGGATACAGAAGTACTAAAGAATGAGAGGATACGCTTGAAATCCTCTCAGGATATAGAGACTGAGATAAGGAGTAGCTCAGTAGGCAGTTCAGTTTAGGAGAAAAGGACATGTCCAGAAAGAGCAATCAAGGAAGCTGGAAAGAAACTGAAAGCAAGTGCTGTAACATTAAGAATGCAATGGAAATCCCACTGTTAGATGCAGAGGAGAGAGCGGATAGGCGGATGACGGACAGAGAAAGGAGGACATAAGAAACAGAGTACCACTGTCAAAAGGGCATTCCTGGCCAAGTGATGTATAGTAATATGAAAAATGGGTCTAAATTTGTGGAAGAAATGTCAGATGTACGTTTGAGGAGCAGCATTGTATGGTAGTGAGACATGACTGTGGGAAAACCTGAAAAGAAGACAATCGAAGCATTTGAAATGTTGTGCTACAGAAAAATATTGAAAATTAGGTGGACTGATAAAGTACGGAATGAGGTTTTCCAGAGAATCGACGAGAAAAGCAATGTTTGGAAAACACTGATAAAAAGAAGAGACAAGATGAAAGGAAATCTCTTAAGAAATTAAGAAATAACTTCCACGGTACTAGAGGGAGCTGTAGAGAAAGATTGATTGGAATACATCCAGCATATCATTCGGAGCGTAGATGAAGCGGTTGGCACAAGAGAGGAATTCGTGGCGGGCTGCATCAAACCAGTCAAAAGACTGATGACAAACCCCCTTGCCCCCCCTCCCCCAAAGAAAAAAAGAAAAAAAGAAAGAAAGAAAGAAGGAGATGGAGGAGAAGAAGAAGAATCTAGCTATTAGTCGCCTTCACGAGGACTGCTATATGGACAGTGAGAAAATTGGAACAGAAGAGAATCGAAGCACATGAAATGCTATGCTACAGGCGAATGATGTAAATTAGGTGGACTGATAAGGAATGAGGGGGTTCTGCACAGAATCGGAGAGCAAAAAAATATGTGGAAAACGCTGACAAGGAGAGAGGATGATTGAATATTTAAAACATAAGGTTCATATGGACGCGCACGTTACTTTCATGGTTCTGTTAGTTAAGGTGATATGGCTTTGTCTTGCGTTCTACTGCAAAGGCCATTTATGAGCCGCAACACATGCTTTACGGCTTTATACATGTGCTTTCCTTGTGACCAAGGTTAAATCTGCTGTTGCCGTCGAGAGATTTTGTTTCATGTCCAAGGATCAGTATCATTTTGTCATTAATTCTTCGTTGTAGATAGGTCATGGCTCACGTTACTACTCCACTTACTATTACTACGGGAATATGAAATTATGTGGGGTTCCTTTTGTTCTGTTTTTTGAAGGTACTGTATGTGGTAATGTATTACACGTGGAATCTAGGGGGACATACGTAACCGTGTTGCTAAGTTTGTGTGTGGGCCTAATGAATAATTATCAAAGGCTACTTGATATTCTCTTTCATTATTTTTCATCCCGAAGCCGCTTACAAATTTATCGCGTTTTCATAGTGTGCATTCGTAGCTGATGGGAGCACAATTCACTGAATACATTCGGCCTTTCGTGGAATCGTTATTCAGCTAAGCTAACATCGGCAGATGTTCATTCATTTCTTATTTCTTTGCGTGCCTATTATAGCAAGTATGTGATAGGTCCGAGCTGCTGAGATCGTCTAGTTGCGTGCTGATCCTCAGTATGTGCAGAGTGCCCACAGTGATTAAATCTCCTTACGAATAGGTGTTGTACTGTTCAGCACGGAGTGTAAATTTGCGTTCCACGCATTTTCTCTGTAAGAGAGAAGACACTGTATTTTCAGGCTGTGTTAGCAAGATTGAACCTATCGATCGCAATTTTGCACTACTTAAAGCATGTTTCTCGTGACACTACAGATATTTACCCACTTCCGAATATCTCACTACCAGAAGTCAGATTGCGTTATTTCCCAGTCACGAATGAAAATTTTGTATACGAAGAGGGATATTTTCAGGGAATTGACACTGAGGTCATACCAGTTACGTACGTGATTAAATTTAGACAGGATTAGGAGGCCTTCAATGTAAGAGGGCAGATTGAAGTGACACTAGGTAACGTTGACCATACTAGTCTTTCTCTATTTGTATTTTATTTTTAACTTGAATTTTGGAAATTTGCCACTCAGCTAAAATAGAAAGGGCCGCTGTCAGCCGCATTCTGTGACGCTCTCGCTGTGTCCTGCGAGTCCTGGCCCGGAGAGCGCGCCACCAGCCCACCAGAGAACTGCTCGTGACGTCACAGCCACGGTCAATGGTCCTGCAGCGTCTGCATAAAAACGGCTTGTACCCTTCTCGAGAGCTTCGGTGTTGCCTGCCGTGATAGTCTAGTGGTTAGGACATTGCGTTGTGGCCGCAAGAACCCAGGTTCGAATCCTGGTCACGGCATTGGGGTGATATTTTTATTCAAATTTCTAAGCAACTAGCAATTCCACTCACTGCTTATCGACAACAACAATATACTGCACCCGGTTATCTTTCAGTGAATTTTTACCGTCGTCAGTGGCTTCCCTTTACTCTCAGAGAAATAACGGGTAAAAAATTGGGACGCCTTCCAAAAATCACGAGGAAGTCCGCCGCCAGTCTCGGCAGCTACAGCAGTCTCCTACACTGAAATTAAAACACCTAAAATTACTCTTTGGATTGAGTTCGTAGTTACTGATTTTACAGATTTTTCCTATCAGCACAGAAACGGTACCCTATCCACGTTCTAGTTGCAGTGGCAAACAACGAGTCTGTCAAAGTTTTAGAAATGATGCAAAGGTTGTGTAATGAAGAAATGTCTTACTTCTATGGAGAGCCAATCGAAAGACTATGTTGTCATTAATTTAGCTGTTTATGATCCTACTTTCTATCTTGAAGCAGACCAGATACAATATTTCATCTTTCTGTTCACTCAGTGGTGGTCATGTTTAATAGATTACGTTAATTATATATAACTGTTTTTTATAATTTGTCAGCAACACCAAACATTATTTAAATTAACAATTATTAACGGCCCTCCCCGGTTTCGCACGGGTAGTACTAAGTATCTACGACTGGACGACTTGTTTGCAATATGCGGTGACACACACGAAGCGTCCTCGTCAGTCTCTCTGTCTGTTAGTGAAAACCACACCACAATCCTTGCAGTAGTTCCTGAGAGCTTACAATATTTGTAGATTCTGACAAGCTGCGCTGTTCTCTAGCTTGCCGGTGGGGCCGTGCGGTTCTAGGCGCTTCAGTCTGGAAACGCGTGACCGCTACGGTCGCATGGTCCGAACCCTGCCTCGGGCATGGATATGTGTGATGTCCTTAGGTTAGTTAGGTTTAATTAGTTCTAAGTTCTAGGCGACCGATGACCTCAGAAGTTAAGTCGCATAGTGCTCAGAGCCATTTGAACCATTTTTTGTTCTCTATAGTTGCGGCGGATGTTCACTTTCTTTACCCGCCAAATGCCGCCACCTCTGCAGTTGACTAGCTAGTAGCTCCCATCATTGACACACGATGTCAGATAAAAATGTGTATATTACACACTCATCGCTAATTAGTGATTATAAATATACAGGGTTATTACAAATGATAGAAGCGATTTCACAGCTCTACAATAACTTTATTATTTGAGATATTTTCACAATGCTTTGCACACACATACAAAAACTCAAAAAGTTTTTTTAGGCATTCATAAATGTTCGATATGTGCCCCTTTAGTGATTCGGCAGACATCAAGCCGATAATCAAGTTCCTCCCACACTCGGCGCAGCATGTCCCCATCAATGAGTTCGAAAGCATCGTTGATGCGAGCTCGCAGTTCTGGCACGTTTCTTGGTAGAGGAGGTTTAAACACTAAATTTTTCACATAACCCCACAGAAAGAAATCGCATGGGGTTAAGTCGGGAGAGGGTGGAGGCCATGACATGAATTGCTGATCGTGATCTCCACCACGACCGATCCATCGGTTTTCCAATCTCCTGTTTAAGAAATGCCGAACATCATGATGGAAGTGCGGTGGAGCACCATCTTGTTGAAAGATGAAGTCGGCGCTGTCGGTCTCCAGTTGTGGCATGAGCCACGCGTGAAACTTGCCCGCACACGTTCAACCGTTTCTTCGCTCACTGCAGACCGACCCGTTGATTTCCCCTTACAGAGGGATCCAGAAGCTTTAAACTGCGCATACCATCGCCGAATGGAGTTAGCAGTTGGAGGATCTTTGTTGAACTTCGTCCTGAAGTGTCGTTGCACTGACTGTCTGATGTGAGTGTATTTCAAGCACGACATATGCTTTCTCGGCTCCTGTCGCCATTTTGTCTCACTGCGCTCTCGAGCGCTCTGGCGGCAGAAACCGGAAGTGCGGCTTCAGCCGAACAAAACTTTATGAGTTTTTCTACGTATCTGTAGTGTGTCGTAACCATATGTCAATGAATGGAGCTACAGTGAATTTATGAAATCGCTTCAATCATTTGTAATAGCCCTGTATATATGGGCACTACGTCAGTAGTGTGTGGTATAAGTTCAGAATTTGGGTCTGACGAGTCTGTGCCGGTTTGCTCACCGCGGTACCCGGCACGCATAGTGGTCAGCGCAACTACCTAGTAAACAAGAGACTTGGGTTCGCATCCCGGTCTGGCACAAATTTTCAGATTGTTCCATGGATATAAATCAGTGCCTACTTGCAGCTAAAGTGTTCGATTGTATTTTGAATAATCATTTTAGGTATTAGTGAGAGTCATTATGAAACACTAAAAACAACTAAAACTCCGACGCGTTGAGCGTCTTTACAGCGATCCTCTTCAGTGCGACTGACTTGTGGATTTTGCTGATGGTCATATACTCTCTCACTTCGGTTATCAAGGCGCTACAGGGGTCACATTCTGGGATACAGTTATACAGTTCGAAGCAGAGACTGGACTGGGATGCTTCAAGCTGGTATTCCTCCAATCAAACTAAGAATTCTCCAAGGGGATACCAGACTGGGACATCGATAGCCACCTGACAACCGAAATAAGACAGTGTACAGCGGACACTTGGTTTAGGGGTAACACTTTCGATTAGTAATCAAAAAGTGTTCGATGTCGGATTCGGGCCTTTCCACTGCTTAAATTGTAAACACAAAACACCAGCAATTGCGGCCAAAGACTTCCGGTGAGAAGTAATCCTCATTCTGCCAATGGCGTTCTCAAAGAAGGCGGAAGAGCGGAAAGAGGATCAGGGCATTCTCTTGTCCTTTGGATGGGAAACTGCTCCTAAAAGACGGACGAGTCAATATTAATCGACGGCATGAGGATGCGGAAGGCAATGGAAGCCACAGCATTAAAAACACATACGTGTATCCACAGGATGTATGGCTTGTAATTGAAAAAGTGTCATGATGGTCTCCACATTGGCAAAAGATTGCGGAAGTTCTACTGAATGAGGAAATACACTTGAAATTCACTGAGACTATAGATACCGCGATAATGAATGACTCAGTAGGCAGTTCAGTTGAAGATGAGTGGACAACTCTAAACAGGGCAATCAGAGAAGTTGGAAAAACACAGCGAATATAAAGAAGATAACTACGAAGAAACCATGGATAACAGTAGAAATACTTCAGTTAATAGATGGAAGAATAAAGTACAAAATCGTTCAGGGAAATTCAGGAATACAGAAATACAAGTTGTAACGCTACTGCCCGCTCGGGCGTACGTTAGCTCTTTAAAGCCTGTACTGTAATAAGTTCACGGGCTTCACCTTATAAACAAGGATTTTAGTACATAAGTTGACCGCGTGTACCTAATTGGAAGCAATTCGGACTTATATCCAGTCAGTAACTACAGTGATGCGTCAAGCAAATGTAAAGTATAATTACTCGTTCGCATGGACAAGAAGTACACACAGTAGATACTACCAATGATTAATAATACGGTCGCCAGACTAATTAGGCATTGAGTGAGTTTTTCCTTGTACAAGTGGGTGCATGTACAAGCATAATAACACGTAGTAATGTTGCGTTTTATGGCAAAGTTTGGAACCGGAAAAATCCACTGAACTAAAGTTTTCTCCTTTTGTACTAATTTGGACGAGCTATAAATACACAACACCACACTGCAATGACTACTACGAACTGCATTTTGTATATTGATCAGACTGAAATCGGGCATAGATTACCCTAGAATTAGTAATCTTGAAAGTACACATACAATGTCATTATTAAGAATGGATAAACACTAATACACTTAAGTTTAATATGGAACTTAACTTTGCTGGTCAAATCTGATCAGTACACTTCAAGGTTTGAAAGAATGGACAAGAGAAGGGGGGGCCCTGAAACTGTTATGGTCGTTATACTGAAACTATTAAGTACTGAAGGTAAATTAACACTCAGAATTATTAACCTATGGATTACTACTCTTTTGTCTCACTTCTGGATTATTTAACTATCATTCTTTCTGTCTCAAATTATATGTCATTGCTAGCTCAATTCAAAAATTTATCTTCCAATTTAATCAAACTGTTGTTCTTTACTAACATTTGCATTAACACACAGAACTTTAAACATCTTTATAGCATAGATTTGTCTGCTGATAGTTCTCATTAACACTAACTTTAAACTTTCAGTTCGGGATACTCGGGTTGCACAATATGTGGTAAGGACCCTGTCTAGGTCAGTGATAAGGATGATTAATTGTTAGGGCAATTCTGGTAAAAGTCACATTATTATTGAACAGTTAGAAACATTTTCGACACTGGTCCACACAGAATTCTAAAGATGAATTAAATATTTGACCTGTGCAAGTCGGTGCGGCGGATGGCGGGCAGTGAGATAGCGAGAAGCACAGCACACATACAAGCACGGCTAAGGCTCTCACTGCATCGGCACTTTCCTTCTTCTTAGCGTCGTAATCTTTCCAATTTTGTGCCTAAGAATATAGCCATGCAATGTAGTCGTCGGGATCGGCACATCCAAGGCTCAATGGAATTCACTTTTCCTGGATAGCCTCCTCGATACGGTACATGTTCCTCTAACCGATGCCCAACTCCGACTGTAATACTGAGCCCGTTATGCCGAACCGCGGCAGTGTGCGTTTTCCCGCACTCGCCTGCCTCCACCTTTTCCCGCTCCCCTACAGGTAGGGTATTCACCACAGGTTTTCTACTCAACATATATTAATACCTTTCCTACGTATGGACCAGGTGTATAAATTACAATTTTCACATCTTACAAGAGTTTCAACATTAAGTAAACTTCCCTTTGATTACCACATTACTTGAAATCTAACATAATAATAATATTCATTTCAAAAGTTGCTTATAGTTTCTTTAACATAACGATACGAAAAGAAAAAGAAATTCAAAACATTGCTTACATTAATCTCTCGAAATTCAGAAAGAAAAAAATTTATAATATGTACAGTTGTTGTTGTTACACATGCCCCTGTTTCCAAAAAAATTTCTTAAGTCTAAATTTTATGGGAACACTAAATCGTACCATTATACAGTGATTCCGAATCTTTACTTAAATGTCCAAAAAGATTTACACTACATATTTCCTTTTACTCACTGTATATAGGTTTACACTTTTTTAACATATCAAGAATAATTACTTGTCATTTACTCAAGTGCCTTTTGCACAGTCCAACTTCCAATCATAACATTATTAAAATAGTAATTTAATCATTTTTTCTAAATTTCTCAAAGAAATAATTTCAGATTATGGAATACAAACATTTAACTACAAAAACAAATGCATATTTCGTATACACTATAAGATAATTTGTTGCTGCTTGCTTTGAATAGCAGTACATTTCCTTACTTACTAAACAAAACACACACATACATTCAGAAAATTAACTACACATATTTGCTGCCTTTTATGCGGATTTGGGCAGTCCTTTTCACTTCATATTGTCACATCCCCTGGATTACATTTACAATTTTCCATAGACTATTTATCTGCCCTCATTGGTATTTGGCAGTCCTTCATATTATGGTTCATACACTGCCCATTTTCATTTTTGACAGTCCCATCTTTTATCTGGCTGATAGCATTTATGCTTTCTTTTCAGTCCTTTTCTCCATACATTTTTACAGTTACAGTACAATCTGAAACTCACATAACTACATTAGCACACTTTCAAGGGTATACAGACATTTACAAAGATTAGTTGCATTTAGAATAACTTGGGTTCAGCATAAGATACAGCACAATTACTCATTCCTAGGAACATACAGTTTCAGGTCCACAATATTTCTTACACCTAAAGGTCTTTTGGATTTTGGGTAGATCAGGTAGTAAGCATTATTGTGTGGAATATTCTGTATTATATATGGTCCATTATAAATATATTTAAATTTTGAAATTTCATGGTTTAGTTCACTAGATTTTTTGTGGGGTTTTAAAAGAACATAATCTCTAATTTTAAATTTTGAAACTTTTAGATTTTTATTGTGTCTTTTAGATCTAGATTCAGCTTTTTGCTTTGCCCTTTTTATCACCAATTCTTTATTTTGATCCACTCCCAAACTTGTACAAGGTGGAAACTCTAGTTTTTCTTCAATTAAACTTTTACTACTTCTGCCTAACAAAATTTCTTCCAGTGGGAATCCTGTAGTTTCATGATGTAATGTGTTCATGACATTCTCAAAATCCGATATAAATCTGCCCCAGGCTCTATGATTGTGACTGCAGTATGTTCTACACAACCTCCCGACTTCTCGCATGTACCTTTCAACCGGGTTGCTTGCAGGATGGTAGGCTGCAATATATTTAACCTCCACACCATTCCCTTAAATCCATGCCCCTGCTCGTCACTCTCATTTAATAATCTCTGGACATGGTACACCTCATACTTGTTTGTCAATCCATCATTCCCTTGGTCGATCTCCAACAACAAAGAATCAATTTCTGAATCAAACACTTTCCCAATTTCCTCAAAATTTAATTCCAAATTCCTAAATGTACTATTAATTTTGACCACTCCCTGGCTACAATCAATAATAACCTTTTCTTTATCCAACCAATCTATTCCCAAAATCATTTCAGTACTCAAGTCTGGCACAACCAAAAAATCGTGTTCAAAGTTTTGTCCTTTTATACTAAATTCAACCAAAATCTGGTTCTTTACCGGCTTGCTAGCCTTGCCAGTTGCACCAACAATTTTTACACCTGTTACTGACATAATTACTAGCCCAGGCTTATCACACATGTATTCGATAAATGACTGGGAAATTGCACTCATCTGAGACCTAGTATCAAGAAGTACTTGCAATTTCACATTATAAATTTCAACTGGTATTATAGTTTGTTTAATCGTCGAATGTTTTTCATTACCGTGGTCTTCCTTGAGCAAATCCGGGTCGACAATAACATCGTCCCAAGATATGCTTTTAACATTCACTTCACATATATCTGGCAGTTTCTTTGGTTCCGGGAGTTCAAAGTCATTAATTACCTGAACTCTTTGTGAAATAAACCCTGAGTCGTCGGGTGGTTCTTTCTTTCTTTGTTCTGTTTCAACGTCTGGATTTTGTTTTGATATGTCGTCATCGTTAGGTACAATATCGCAATTAACTGCATCCCCTTTATTTTCACTGATTTTCTCATACCCTCTTTCAGTAAAAGTATATTCACTTTCTTTTACACCTGAAAATTCATCTACACTAGAGTCATCACTACTCTCTTCCTCACCATCAGATTCACTTAAGTACGCTACTTTTGCACAATAGGTAAAGTTAGAATATTCAATTTTGTTTGTATTTGCGTACCTTTCATCATCTGAACTATCGTCGGAATCCGACCATTCCGGATCGCTATCAGGTTCTAACTTAAAAGCTTTTCTGAAACAGGCACTAAGTTCTTCCTCAGTATTGTCGTCAGGCTTGGATTTTAATTCAATCTCCTCTTTTGGCAAAACGGCCTCATCATCAGTTTTATTTACATCTACTGTGGCTTCATATTCAGTGTAATCCTCGTGGACTTTAATTACTTTCAGGTAATCATCTGTCCCTTCTCCACGGTGCCTCTCAGTAGCAGCTTGTACTATTGGCGGATTGTTAGCAGAAGTTATTTCTTCGTCAATGCTGAGGATTTCATCCTCCAAATCCTTCCTATCATTAACCTTCCTCCTATCGGCAGCACGCGTACTTTGCGCGGCGCTATTTATTCTCCCCTCTTCAAATTTGGGCCACATCACTTTATTGACGTCCCTACTATCTCTCTTTCCACCAACTAATTTCCTCACCTCATACTCCTTCTTAAAATCCTCCCACTCACATTGCTTTAGGCCCTTGTACAGATCGTCGATCTGCACACGCCAATCAGTTACTTCTGCTAATTCATTTTCGCCTTTTACCTCATTGCAAACACTGCTAACCGCAACTTTCTGTGTACTCACAGTCTCATTTATTGTTTCCTTTGCCACGGAATTATCACTTGTAAAATTTTCCTCAGCTCTTACAGCTACGTTCGTACCTACTGCTGCCGTATTGCTAGCGGCTTCTCTCTGAACAGATGTTCTGCTAGGCTGGGTCGTTGCCCTCTGATGCTCCACTCGCCTGTTAACATGTAGCGCTCTGTGCGGCAGAGATGACTCATTCTGGCTCGCACCTGACGCTTGTTTCGCCACAACACGTTGCGTCATTCCATGTCTGTCCCTAGCCTGTCTCATTACATTACGGTCGGTTTGGTATCTTTTCTTAAATTGGGGCCGGTATGTATTGTCTGCTTCCGTTTGGCACGCAACGTTCGCGGAAATTAGTTTCCCGCGTCGTTCTTATTTTGCGCGGTGTTCCCTCTACCGCGACCTGGATTATTTCCTCTGCCTCTTCCTCTCTGTATTACATTGACGCGAAATCCATCGCCGTCATTTCTTTCGTCATTGTGTCGGTTATTATGGTTACCAACGTTTTGATAATTGGCACGACTTGCGCGCCAATGGTCTTCGTCTTCGACCCTTTCTAGAAATGCTTGGAAGCTACGATGATTGCTTCCTACATACCTCTTTGAATCCTCCGGAAGCTTTTTATATAGCTCCCAGATAATTTCTGATTCTGATCTTGTACCCCTTAAATGCGTCAATTTCCTGTACCAATACTCGCAGAAATCTTTCAAAGAATTCCTGCCCCTGTTATCATGCTGTTTGGCCATGATAAACTCGCGCCATAAATGGTCCTGCTTTTGTTCAGACCAATATTCTTCCGTAAATCTTTGCCTGAATTCTTCGAACGTCATTCGTTCGGTATTCAAATTGATTCCCCAGCGCTTAGCGTCACCTGCTAAGGCGCTAATTACTACATTTATCTTTTCCTGATCAGACAAGTGCTCAGGAAATACTCTCTCACAATTTTTTATGAAATCTAACGGATGCCACCCGTTATGTTTCTTGGCTGGATCGAAGCGTTCCTCACCTTCTAATAGCTTCGTAATTTTTGTGCCATTACAGACAACACCAGGCCTATCTTTAATTTTACTCTCCAGATCGAAAATTTTGCCTTGAATTTTCGTACAATTTTGAACACATCCGGTTACTTTTTCACCTAAATCTCTTTCAATGTCCGAAACTACCTTTTTCAATTGTGATATCCCGTGTTGACATCCGTTTACTATCTCAGTTTTAAGACCGAAAACTTTTTCGTCTACCTTAGTTTCAACCAGAGGTTCTACTTTCTCTTGGATGTTGAGAATTTCAACATCGAATCTACTATTAATGTTACCAATTTCCTCCTGCATAGTATCCATATTTTTGTTAATGGTATCAATTTCAAATTTCAGAGTATTTACCACAGAACTTAAATTACCCACTTTTTGTTCTACTTGTTCTATTTGTTTACTAATTTTAATTCCCTGTCCTTCGACCTGTGCTTTAATCTGATCACTTTGGGTTTTGAGCTACTCGTCAACGTGTGTTTTAAGCTGATTAACCTGATTACCGACTTGTTTTTGAAGCTGATTACTCTGTGTTTTTAGTTGCTCAGTCTGTCCTGCAAGTTGTTTGGTTAATTGTTCAAATAAATCGTTCATGCTTAAAATTTTCATACTATTTTGTTCTACGGAATCTGTGTTTTCCGATCCTACTTCAAAAGTTTCTTTCGGTTCTTTCTTTATCTGTGGTGAATCAAACATGTCAGTGGATTCGTTCACGTACCCACTATCATCTACAAAGTCACCCTCTTCTTCCTGTTTTGTCCCTTGCTGTGTTCGAGACGATCTCGACATTTCAATCTGTTCGTTGATGTGTTCATGGTATTGTATGTACGCCAATTGTCTTCCGCTGACGCCATCTGTTATCTGGCCGCGTAAACTCCTGCTACTGCTAGCCGCATTCTCAATTTCGCTTGGCACATAAACGTCTACGTTTCTGTCCATACCAAATGCCAATTACACCACACTATTATACTTGACTCACACTGCAGTTTATTTTACTGAATTTTATTGCTATTCGTGCCACTGAACATCCACTGTTCGGTCTTTACGTTAATTTGTAACCGACAACAACTGGATGTCCTGTCACCGGGAAGCCACTTGTAACGCTACCGCCCGCTCGGGCGTACGTTAGCTCTTTAAAGCCTGTACTGTAATAAGTTCACGGGCTTCACCTTATAAACAAGGATTTTAGTACATAAGTTGACCGCGTGTACCTAATTGGAAGCAATTCGGACTTATATCCAGTCAGTAACTACAGTGATGCGTCAAGCAAATGTAAAGTATAATTACTCGTTCGCATGGACAAGAAGTACACACAGTAGATACTACCAATGATTAATAATACGGTCGCCAGACTAATTAGGCATTGAGTGAGTTTTTCCTTGTACAAGTGGGTGCATGTACAAGCATAATAACACGTAGTAATGTTGCGTTTTATGGCAAAGTTTGGAACCGGAAAAATCCACTGAACTAAAGTTTTCTCCTTTTGTACTAATTTGGACGAGCTATAAATACACAACACCACACTGCAATGACTACTACGAACTGCATTTTGTATATTGATCAGACTGAAATCGGGCATAGATTACCCTAGAATTAGTAATCTTGAAAGTACACATACAATGTCATTATTAAGAATGGATAAACACTAATACACTTAAGTTTAATATGGAACTTAACTTTGCTGGTCAAATCTGATCAGTACACTTCAAGGTTTGAAAGAATGGACAAGAGAAGGGGGGGCCCTGAAACTGTTATGGTCGTTATACTGAAACTATTAAGTACTGAAGGTAAATTAACACTCAGAATTATTAACCTATAGATTACTACTCTTTTGTCTCACTTCTGGATTATTTAACTATCATTCTTTCTGTCTCAAATTAATTGTCATTGCTAGCTCAATTCAAAAACTTATCTTCCAATTTAATCAAACTGTTGTTCTTTACTAACATTTGCATTAACACACAGAACTTTAAACATCTTTATAGCATAGATTTGTCTGCTGATAGTTCTCATTAACACTAACTTTAAACTTTCAGTTCGGGATACTCGGGTTGCACAATATGTGGTAAGGACCCTGTCTAGGTCAGTGATAAGGATGAAATCTAACATAATAATAATATTCATTTCAAAAGTTGCTTATAGTTTCTTTAACATAACGATACGAAAAGAAAAAGAAATTCAAAACATTGCTTACATTAATCTCTCGAAATTCAGAAAGAAAAAAATTTATAATATGTACAGTTGTTGTTGTTAGAAAGTCACTTAGGAAATAAATAGAAAGCGCAGGGAAACTAAGGCGAAATAGCTACATGAAAAATGTCAATCAGTCGAAAAAAAAATGATTGTCGGAATGACTGTCACAGCATATAGCAAAGTGAAAATAATCTTAGGTGAACCTAAAGGCAAGGGCGGTTACATTAAGAACCAATGGATATTCGGCTGTTAAATGGAGAGGTGAGGATGGTGGAAAGAGTGCACCGAAGGCCTCTGTAGGGTGGAGGGCTTGTCTGGGGGACGTGATGAACAAAGAAACAGAAGACTGCATATAAGAGACAGGGGAAGCACTATTACAACCGGAATTCAAAAGAATTTTGTAAGACTTAAAATCAAATAAGAGAGAAGAGATGGATAACATTTCATCGAAATTTATAAAATCCTTGGGGAAAGTGGCAACAAAACGATTATTCACGTAGGTGTATGGGATGTATGAGAGTGGCTAAATATCATCAGACTTTGGGGAAAGCGTGTCAACGGCACTAGAAAGGCAGTTCCGAATTTGTGGTTCATAATCAAAGCAAGACTAAAGAAAAATCGAGACACTTTGATAGAATTTGTCGGCCTGGACGAAGTGTTCGACAATGAGAAGCGGTGCAAGATGTTAGAAATTCTGAGAAAAATAGGGGTAAGCTACTGGGAAAAACGGGTAATATACAATATGTACAAGAACTATGAGGGAACAGTAAGAGCGGGCCGGCCCCTGTGGCCGAGCGGTTATAGGCGCTTTAGTCCGGAACCGCGCTGCTACTGCGGTCGCAGGTTCGAATCCTGCCTCCGGCATGGATATGTGTGACGTCCTTTGGTTAGTTAGATTTAAGTAGTTCTAAGTCTAGGGGACTGATGACATCAGATGTTAAGGCCCATAGTGTTTAGAGCCATTTGAACCAGTGAGCGCGGAAAACAAAGAACAAAGTGCTCGGATTAAAAAGGGTGTAGGAAAGGGATGTAGTCTTTAACCAAACTGTTGAGTCTATACATCAAAGGATATCAGTGTTAAGATTCACTAAAGGCGTTGTCATCCTCAGTGAAAGTGAGGAAGAGTTACAGGAATGGAATGAACGGTCTAATGATCACAGAATATGGATTTAGGGTATAATGAGGAAAGACGAAAGTAATGAGAAGCATCAGAAACGGAAAAGCGAGAAACTTAACATCGGAGCTGGTGGTCACGAAGTAGATGTAAATGTCGTGTGACTAGTCCCTCCCGTCGGGTAGACCGTTCGCCGGGTGCAAGTCTTTCAATTTGTCGCCACTTGGGCGACTTGTGTGTCGATGGGGATGAAATGATGATGATTAGGGCAACACAACACCCAGTCCCTGAGCGGAGAAAATCTCCGACCCAGCCGGGAATCTAACCCGGGCCCTTAGAATTGACATTCTGTCGCACTGACCACTCAGCTACCAGGGGTGGACACGAAGCAGTTGTTACGGTATTCTGCTGCCTAGCCAGCAAAATAACCCATGATGGACGGAGCATGTAGGACATAAAAAGCGGACTAGCACTTTCAAAAAGAACATTACTAGTATCACACAGGTCTTAATCTGAGGAAATATTTCTGACAACGTGCGTTTGGAGCACAGCATTATTTGACCGCAAGACGTGGACAGTGGGAAAATTGGAACAGAAGACAGTCGATGCATTTGAGATGGGGTGCTACAGAAGAATGTTAAAAATTATGTGGACTGCTAAGGTAAGGAATGAGGAAGGTCTCCAGAGAATCGGCGAGGAAAGTAATGTTCGGGAAACACTGACAAGAAGGGGGACGGGATGATAGGAAATCTGTTAAGACATAAGGGAATGACTTGCATGGTACTAGAGGGAGCTGTAGGGGGCAAAAACTGTAGAGGAGGACAGATGTTGGAAATACATCCAGCAAATAACTGAAGACGTAGGTTTCATGTGCTACTGTGAGATGAAGATGTTAGCACAGGAGAGGAATCCGTGGCGGGCAGCATCAAACCATTCAGAACACTGACGACTAGCCCCGCCTCCACCCCCCCCCCCCCCTTACACCCCCCTTCCCGGAAAAATGAAAGAAAACGAGAGGCAGCAGGAGAGGAATCTAGCCGTTAGTTACCTCCATGATGAACGCTTCAAAGACGGTTGGAATCTCGGTATTTCATTTTTTTTTTGTTTTGGTTCATAATGAATGGGACTAACACACAAAATGATTTTATACAAATTTCTGGTGTAGTTCATTCTTTATGGCGAAAGCTACTTCCACTTCATGTACCACATGATCATTTATAATGTATACGTGGCCTTTGTAGAAAGTGGTCCAAAAATGCTGTTTTGTTTTTAAGATACAGAGCCGTATTCTTTTCTAAAAGGCAGGCTAATGCCGAAATGAATAACATAAAATTTTGCGTGGAAGTAAAATTATACTTTAAAAAAAGAAGAATACATATTGATGAAGAGAGCTCCACAATTCGTCAGTGTTATGGGCCGTGTGCGGCTTTAAGCTGGACCTGAAACAGATTGGTTTCCGACGAGTTTTTTTGTTGCTCACATTATGGTATACGATTTGTAAGCTAACAAAATGATTGCAAGCTCTCGATTTCAAAAAGACTTTCATATATTTTATCTTAAAGTGAGTTACAGGTTGCTGGTGAGGTGCAAAGTCCCTCTATGCAGTGTTTTCTTCCGCTACGCAAGTGACATCTTTTGATACATAGTGAAAGCGTATTTCTGCGCTGTACTTTCTATGTTGTACCCTGCTGATGAACCTGTAATACGGTGCTTAACTTTTTAGGTTGTCTATGTGAATGAAGCTGAAGCATGTACTGTTCTTCTTCCTGTAAGTGCTGGGGCTAATCGCGTACTTCTCATCATGTGGACGATCCCTGCAACTATCATGGCTCTGTTAGTTAAGATGAGATGTCTTTGCATTTTACTTCAAAGGCCATTTCTGAGCTACTGCACATGATTTTCCGCTGTCTACATGTGCTTCCCTTGAGACCAAGGTTAAATCTGCTGTTCCGCTCGAGAGCCATTGTTCCATGTTCAAGGCTCAATATCGGCATGTCAACTAAGTATATAGGTCATGCCTCTCGTTACTATTCCACTTGCTTACTATTCTTACAGGAATCTGAGATTTTGTGGTGTGCCTTTTGTTCTGGTTTTTGAAGACACGGGGTACTCTATTACAGGTGGTCCCTAGGGAGGTGTATGTGTTCGCTTAGTGAATAATAATCAAAGGCTGCTTCATATTCGCCGTAACTAGTCTCCCCGAAGCCACTTATAAGTTTATCACGTTTTAGTAGTCAAATTGCATGTGATCTCTCTTTATTTATCGGAATTCGTAGTTGATGCGAGAGCAACTCCTTCAATACGTGTGCCCTAGTGGAATCGTTATTCAGATAAGCTGGCATCAGCAAACGATACGTTTACTGAGTATTTCTTTTCGCGCATTTTACAGCAAGTACGCGGTAGGTCTGAGCTACTGAGAACGATATGCGTGCCCATTGTGATTAAAACTTGTTACGAATAGGTGTTGTACTAAACAGTGTTGTACTGTTTACACCTCCATTGCATGCATCTTCTCTGTAAGAGATGATGCACTATATTTTCAGGCTGTATTAGCATGTTCGGACCTCTTGGTCGTAATTTGGCATTACTTAAAATCTTGTTCTGGTTCCCCTCATATCCCTCGTGGCGCTATGAATGTTTTCCCCACTTCGGAACATCTATCTAACAGAAGACAGATTGGGTTATTTCTGACTCCTGAGTAAAAATTTTTTACATGAAGGAATATATTTACAGGGCATTAACACTGAGGTCATACCAGTTACACACGTTATTAAATTTAGACAGGAGTAGGGGGCTTTCAATGTAAGAGGGCGGATTGAAGGAGCACGAAGAAGCGTTTACCTTACTAGCCTTCCTTTCACTTTATTTCATTTTTCTAAAGTGAATTTTGGAAATTTGGCACTCAGGGAAAGTAGAAAGACAACACCGTTACCCGTATTCCGTGACGCTCTCGCTCTTTCCTACGAGTGCTGGTCCGGGGAAAGCGCCGCGGCTCACCAGAGAACTGCTCGTGACGTCATAGCCACGGTCATTGGTTCTGCGGAGTCTGCAGAAAAACGGCTTATACCCAACTGGACTACTTTGGTGCTGCCTGCCGTGGTAGTCTAGTGGTTAGGACATTGCGTTGTGGCCGCAAGAACCCAGGTTCGAATCCTGGTCACGGCATTGGGGTAATATTTTTATCTAAATTTCTAAGTAACAAACAATCCCTCTCACTGGTTATCGACAGCAGAAATATACTTCGCCCGGTTATCTTTCAGTGAATGTTTACCGTCATCAGTGGCTTCCCTTTACTTTCTGTCGAATAACGGCTAAAAGGTTGGAACGCTTTCTTAAAATCACTGTGAAGCTTATCACCACTCTTGGCAACTACAGCAATCTACTGCATTGCAATTCAAGCACCTAAAATACCCTCTAGAATTAATTGCTGCTCGACTAATTGCTCATTTTGCAACTTATCTCTATAACGAAGAAAACATACCTTACCCACGTTCTAGCTGCCGTGGCAAACAACGAATTTGTCAAAGTGTAAAAAATGATGCAAAATGTATATAATGACGAAATGTCTTACTTGTATGAAGAACCCAGCACTAAACTCTTGTTGTCATTATTTTAGCTATTCGTGTCCGTACATTCTATCTTGAGACAGAAGCGATACCATGTTTCACTTCTTTCTGTTTTAAAAGCGATCCCTCTGCTGTGGCTTGGGAACATCTGTAGTACCCTCTGCCCATAATGAGGTTCTATTAAAATAAGGAGACCCCGTCTGAGATCTTCCTGTCAGTACCATGGTACTGAAATGTCTCCAGTTTGGGGCTTCGACGACCAAGCTGTGCGGGTGTGCTGCGTTTACGCCGTCGCTGCTGCTGACCGATTGCTGTAGCTGGGGAGTTCAACGCCGTAGCACGTTCACAACTACTAACATCGACTAACTGTAGAAACTGGTAATGGCAGAATCTCTCTAAGGAAGTATACCTTGAAGTTTACGTTGGTAATGCCTTCGCAGGACCTAATTCATTTGAAGTGGAGAGATTCGTGTAGGAGTCGGTCAAGTTAACAAGTGATGACATCATTGGAGTGCACTAATCGGTTTGCGGAAGTACTGTTTTCCTCAAGTTCAAGAACGCTGTGAAATGTAATCAAATTGTTGAACTTTGTGGATGCAGTTTAAGGTTTAAACATTCGAGTGGCACTATTAAAAAGAAAAAAATACTAAACTCCTCCCGAACAGGCCATGAAGGCCCAACGGCACCGACTGGCCGCCGTGTCATCCTCAGCCCATAGGCGTCACTGGATGCGGATATGGAGGGGCATGTGGTCAGCACACCGCTCTCCCGGCCGTATGTCAGTTTCCGAGACCGGAGCCGCTACTTCTCAATCAAGTAGCTCCTCAGTTTGCCTCACAAGGGCTGAGTGCACCCCGCTTGCCAACAGCGCCGGGCAGACCGGATGGTTACCCATCCAAGTGCTAGCCCAGCCCGACAGCACTTAAACTGGGTGATCTGACGGGGACGGGTGTTACCACTGCGGCTGGCTAATGGCACTACTGGTCAGGCTAAAGTAACCCATGCCGCATTTGGTATTACAACAATTAGTTTTTGAACTCCCACTGGAAATAATTCCCGAGCAAATTGATACTGTGTTGAGGCCTAATGGAACTATTATAAGCATCGTTGCCGGGAGGTAGTGCGCTGCTTATAAATTTCAGTTTCTCTGTGGTGTGCAGCAGATTAAAATCGATGTGTTCAGTATCGTCTTATATCAATGTCTTCGGGTATAAAGCTCTTAATATATGAGGGGGAACCGCGAACGAGAGCTGGCTTTATTCGACTGGACATATTCTCGCTCAACGTTTGCAAAGACGAGTGACGCAACTACCGACCGGTGACGCAGCAGTTCCAAACCCTATGTAGCAGCTACCGCTGACACACGTTGCGGCAGTTCGCAGACCATCGGCCACGGCTTCGCAGGTGGACACTTGGCAGCGAAAGCAAACAGCGGCCATTCGGATGGATACAAACAATCCAGAAGACAGGTAAGAGAACACGATATCCAAGCAACCAGCAGAAAAGGAACATAGCAACGTTGCGTATGTTGAGCGCAACAGCTCACTCAGGTGCTCAGGTGCCCTGCCAGTGACCGGTATTGAGCGCACAAAATTATACCCACCTTGAGACAGGGTCAAGCAGTTGCACTGCAAAAAAAAAAAAAGAGAGAGAGAGAGAGAGAGAGAGAGAGAGAGAGAGAGAGAGAGAGAAATGAACGACACATGACAAACGGCAGCAACCAAAAAGCGTAGAAGAAATCATTCTGTGGTATCGATAACTACGATGCCACAACGTAGGTGCGCTCTGCTAGGTTGGCACTACGACACCGACGACAGCGCCCTCTAGCCGGCGCTATGCAGCTCTACGAGGGCCGCTTCAGATTCGATCCATTTGATTCCGAGACGACGACCAAGCAACTTAGCTTCTACTTCATAGGGGGCTAGCCATTACAGACTTTGTTACTTCAGTTACTCCAATGATAATTTGTCTAACTACTAGTAGCTGTTAGAGTTGGTACCTGTACGGGTTCGCACCTACGTGCTCATCCCAGTCAAAGTACAGTAATATTTTAATTTGTGCATGTTCATACACCAGTAAAAGAGTTTTAACTTATACGCCGTTCCTTAGTACTTCACCTTTTCCTGCTCCTATTCGCTTCCTACATTCGGCCTACCCTACAGTTTACAGGAGCCTTCCAGGCGGGATACAAAACATTCAACGGAAGAATCGTCAGGCCCTGGCATTGAAAAATTAGGGACCTCCGTACATGCAAAACTGACTCCGAAAAGTGAAACACAAACCGATAAACTCCCAACAGAAGCAGCAGAGAGGAAAAAGGGAAACGGAAAGACGTTCATTCACTGGACTGGCCTGATGACGAAGAAGATCAATACTATGATGAGGGAGACCACTGATGAAACGACACAAGCACTTAACAGAGAAGAACCTAATACAAAACGAAATTCCCCAGCACGAGAAACAGCTCATAATGCCGCAGATTTCTATTAAATGGGACTCTGCGAACATTAGAAAGAAAATGTCCGCTGCTCGTGGTCTCGCGGTAGCGTTCTCGCCTCCCGATCACGGGACACCAGGTTCGATTCCCCTGCGGGGTCAGGGACTTTCCCTGTCTCGAGATGACTGGGTGTTGTTGTGTCGTCTTCATCACCATCATTCATCCCCATTACGGTCGGAGGAAGGCAATGACAAACCACCTCCACTAGGACCTTTCCTAGTAGGGCGATGCGGGTCTCCCGCATCTTTCCCCTACGCTCTGTCACGGAGTATGGGACTTCATCATCATCATCTAGAAAGAAATATAGAGAGGAAGGTGAGAGATATACAGTTGGATATATAATGAGACAAAGTTCAACATAATATGATAGAATTATAAGTAGACAGGATTGCAACACCGCCGTCCGTGGTGGCCGAGCGGTTCTAGGCGTTTCAGTCCGGAACCGCGCGACTGCTACGGTCGCAGGTTCGAATCCTGCCTCGGGCATGGAAGTGTGTGATGGCCTTAGGTTAGTTAGGTTTAAGTAGTTCTAAGTTCTAGGGGACTGATGACCTCAGATGTTAAGTCCCATAGTGCTCAGAGCCATTTGAACCAAGCCATTTTGATTGCAACAGCGAATATTAACAAGATACTGCGCACTCCCTAGTTGAAGAACCACATGGACGCTATTCAGTGTTGTCAGAAACAGTCTGTAAAAGCTTGTAACGGTGTCTCAGGGTAGATTGCACTGAGAAATAATAATTAAAAAAAATTCGATGAGTCGCGCTGTTTCCGAGTTCATTAGCACTGAAGTTAGCCAATCACTCAGCTGCGCGCAAATTCAAGCAGCCCGCCAGAGGCAGTGCCACCAAGCGTCTACTTCCTTTGGTTTCCTTAAACCGAACAAGAGAGCGATAAAAACATTGGACATGAGACGGTAGTAAGGATCGAACCTGAGTTAAAGGTTGAGCAGTTTCGTGCGCTTTTATCTACGCTATGACAACAACTGACTTTAATTGTATCTCGCGGGACGCTTGAAATTGGTCTCGAAGGGCCTAGTGGGCTAACTTCAATGCTAATTTACTCGAAGGCGGTGCAACGTATCAAAGTGTTTTCTCAACAATTATTTCTCAAAACAACCTACACTGCAACACCCTTCCAAGCTTTCCAGACTTTCTCACCATCCCGCATATGCAGCAGATACTCAAGTTGTAATGTTGTAAAAAGTAACATATCGGGCTGGACCACTAACAGGCTACAATGCAATAACTAACACCGGTTCCAGTAAAGAACTAAGAACTGCGATATTACCTGTGATATTATCACAGTCCGTAATATTGAAAAACTTCTTAACAGCAGAGGCGTAGCGGTCGCAGTAAATTACAACAGAACAATCAACTTTTATCAGCCTTCAAAAACAGGGAAAGACAGCAGCGAGTAGAATTCTTCAAAGAATTGATAATACCACTGTCTGCGACGGGCCATGCTCACATATTTGCCGGTGATTTTAAGTGCGCCATTAATCCAAAAGACCATACGCTAATAAATCAATGGAGCTTGAAAGCGTGAGAATCTGCACGTTTACTAGTTTTTCTAGCTATTGTGCTGGCACTTCCACCGTCTACAAGAAGTAGAGGAGAGGTATCACAGATTGTAGCAAAAACCTGAAGCCCTGCAACTATGGGATTTATTCTCAGAAGCAAAGATAAACTCAGTGATTGTCAACAGTGGGGTACACAAAATTACCTGTTCTGACTGTGACACGTTTTACATTTATCAGTCAGCAAAGACGTAGCAGCTAGGCTGGCTGAACATGAACGCAGCCGGAGGTTGCAGAATTCTGACTCCACATCTGCTGAGAATGTACTGAGTGAGGGTCACAGCTACCAGCCATAATACCATGTCTTTCACTTAGCAAACAAAGGACATAAACTCAACCTGCTGGAAGCCCTGGATATTAACATCATCTACCTCGCAGTCCAGATCTAATCTTAAACGACCAGACACAGCTTAATACTTCATCTCGTCTAAACTTCACATAATCTCCTGTTTTTCATTACTTTCCTCATATTCCCCCATTGTCCCGTATTCATTGAGTTCTTCTATTTAATTGAAATTGCCTAAGTAATCCATATAGTCTGTGATTACAATCGTTAAGTCTTTCTTTTAATTGTTACTTGTATTGTTTTCCATGTTTCATACCTCCTGAAGTTGTCAAATACTGTTTTTGTTTTGTTTGGTTCATTTATTTAATGAAAACTATTACATAGGGACAGTTTTTGAGTATACAGCTAATGTTATCCCTGTAAGCTCCCTTTATATTTGTATACTGTTCAACTTTTTACCATGCAGTACCGCCACACTGTCAAAGATGGCCTTTACTGCATATTCCCTCACATTCCTCCAGTTTCGTGCATTTATTCATTTCTGTTTATCTTATTAATATTGCTTAAGCCATTAAAATATTCTGTAGTTGCAATGCATAATTCTTTCTTTTAATTGCTTTGTGTCTTAGACCTCTTGAAGTAGCCCTCCCAAGTACTAATTTTATGTTATTTATTACTATTGTTTATTAATATAAACTGTTATATAGGCATGCTTTCCCAGTTGTGTGTTATTTTTTTCCTGTTTACTCCATTTATATTTATTTATTGATCAACTTTTTTCTTTTTACGTTGCATTACCGTCACGCTCTCATTCACGGTGCGTTTGGGCTTCCATCTAGATAAGCAACTTCTTTTCCAATGTCTTTTACAACACTGATATTTCTTTGTCGACGACAATCTGTAAATGACTGATGATAGCCTTGTAAGCCGAAAACCGATTACCACAATGAATTAATACTGTAGAACAATAGTAAACTAGCGCTTTTCAGTTATTATTCTGCAAGCCGTTTAGACGGGATATATGCAACAGTTGATATGAAGCAACATGTCCTACGGTCGGAAATATGGCCAACCGTAGTTTCTGATCATGCGGTGACATTTGTGCTACTAATATGGAGACACAAGGAAACTATAAAGGGAAGGGACAGTGGAAACTTCATGTGGATCATTTATTAGATGCTGGATGCCGCGCAGCGTTTAACACTTACGTGGGATAAGTGTGTTAAATGGTTACCAAAGTACAGTTCATCGATCCGTTGGTGGACAAAGTGTGCCAAACCTGCTGTAACGTGGACCCTGAAAAACTGCTCTCGCTAGAAAAATGCCTGGCAGAACAAAAGAGTGGAATATCATTTTCAGTGACTAAGAAAGTTTTAGAAAAAGACTCAATAATAATTGAAAATTATGTACAGAAGAAAAGAATAGAAGCTGAAATATTAATTTTAAAAAGAAAGCAACTTGGAGGCTGCAAAATTTGGACATGACTGGAAAACACCGTCCAAAAGGAAACGACTATAATATATCATATAAGGAAAGAGAACAAAAGGAACACTAGGAAAACTGTCACCGAAGTGAAAACCACTGTCCAAACAATGTGAGATAAAACACGAAATCCATAAGTATTTTACAGATATATTAGTCACCAAATCAACAGAAGAAATGGCACAAATAAGACATCACGGTAACGATACCAGGATGGCTTAGTACGGTGGAGGCAAACGACTTCACTACCGATATAGCTCTGAACGATAGAGAAGCCCAAAGAATAAACAACCCGGTCACGAGGGACTATCTGCAGAGATATATCAAACCACTGGACAAAAAATGGTTGTTAAAATAGCGTTTATTTGCAATGAAACCATGAATCCCAGTACTACTGTAAGGGAGTAGTCCTAGCCTCAAGAACTCGGGATGCAAGGCCATGAGAAATCTCAGACCTATAAAGTTACTTAAACAGCGTTTACAAAATCTTCGTACTAGTCATAGAGCAGAAATTGCACTCAGTAATCAACACACATACAGGATCATACCAAACAAGTTTAGGGAAAGATAGAAAGAAAACCCAAGAAAGAAAACCAAAGAAAGAATTGGAATAGATATTAAAGTACAGGGAGAAGAAAAAATCTTTGAGGTTTGCCGATGACATCGGAATTCTGTCAGAGACAGCATAGGATTTGGAAGAGCGGTTGACCTGGATGAACAGTGCTTAGAAAAGATGATAAAAGATGACCATCAACAAAAGCAAAACAAGGATAATGGAATGTAGTCGAATTAAATCAGATGATGCTAACAGAATCAGGTTAGGAAATGCGGCCCCTAAAGTAATAGATTAAATATGCTATTTTGGCAGAAAAATAACTCAGGATGGCCGAAGCAGAGACAATACAAAATGCAGACTGACAGTGACAAGGAAAGCATTTCTGAAGAAGAGAAATCTGTTAACATCGAATATAGGTTTAAGGGCTAGGAAGTCTTTTCTGAAGGTATTTGTCTGGAGTGCATGAAAGTGAAACATGGACGACAAACAGTTTAGATAAAAAGAGAATGGAAGAAGCTTTCGAAATGCCGTGTTACAGAAGAACGCTAAAAATTAGATGGCTTGATCACGTAACTAATGAGGAACTACTGAATAGAACTGGGGAGACAAGAAATTTATGGCACAACTTTGCCAAATGAAGGGATCGGTTGATAGGACACGTTCTGTGACATCAAGGAATCACCAGTTTAGTATTTGAGAGAATTCGGGGGAGGGGGGGGGGGAAGGGGAGGGAGTTAAAATCGTAGACGGAGACCAAAAGATGAATACAGTAAGCAGATTCAGGAATATGTAGGATGCAGTAGTTATTCGGGGATGAAGAGGCTTGCACGGGATAGAGTAGCATGGAGAGCTGACCAACCAGACTTCGGACTAAAGACTACAATAACAATTAAAAGATTTATCAAATCTTAAGTGACTGCAGAAATAGAGTATCGATAACTGAAACTTGAAAAATTAGATACGCAATAGTACCACTTGATTACAAAAAAGCGTTCGACAGAGTAAAGCATTCATACCTTTTCAACATGTATCGAGCGATGAATTTTCCTCAGCAATTTATCACCGTGACAGAAAACCTGCTAACGAATAGTACATGCAAAATTAATATTAATGAGAACTAAGAAGCCTAATCAAGATAAGTAGCTCTGTCAGGCAAGGTTGTCCCATGGCTATGATACTTTTTGCGGTAGCTATGGAGCGTCTCCTGTTCGCACTAACGGACGAACTGCAGGGCTTACAAATACATGGCAAAAAAAAAGTAAACCATATGCTGAAGACGTACGATTCCTGGCCAGAAGTCAAAATGAAATAAAATCTGCACTCTGCATTACTAAGATGAATGACCTTGCATCCGGTGACAAGCTAAACGGGAGTAAGTAAGGAATTACGACCATTGGCCGAGAAGATGAAGTCGGATCTGAAGGACAACTGGTAAGGATTGACAAACTGAAATGCTTCGGAATAGTCTACACGGACAACATACGACTTAACAGTTACCCTCAACTATAGGAGAAAAAGTAAGAATATTTTTTGATACACTTAACAACACAAAATCACCATCTTTAATAGATAAAGGATCATCGAATAAATATGCGAATTTTCTGAAGAATACTTGGATGCAGAAGTGTGTGCTCATAAGTTGCTGTTTGACTTAAGAAATTTTATTCTCACTTATTTATGCATTACATGTGAAATTTTTTTTAAGTTCTAAAGAACCAAAGGTCATAGACCAGTACTTGTTTTGCAAATCAAACTGCCTTTTCCTGCTGCTAGTTACTTTATTTATCCCATACGCGTTTCGCCTTCTCTTGTTCTAAGGCATCATCAGTGGGATGATTTGCTGATCTCCGTTTCCTCACATCTGGTCTGGAGGTCACACTACCACTTTTATCACTGCCATATATTCACATCTTTGTGTTCTCGCCATCCACACACTGTTCACCATGTTTCTCACTCTTTTTTGTGGTGGTCTATTGTTCTTTTGTCACGAATGTGATAAAAGTGGTAATGCGACCTCCAGACCAGATGTGAGGAAACGCAGATCAGCAAATCATCCCATTGATGATGCCTTAGAACAGGAGAAGGCGAAACGCGTATAGGATAAATAAAGTAACTAGCAGCAGGAAAAGGCAGTTTGATTTGCAAAACAAGTATTTATATGCTTGCTGCGAAGGATGGCCACACAAACAGACTTGGTTTTAGATCAATGTTTGGTACACACTGACGGATGAGTCAGGTGCCGACGAAGACAAACTACATTACCCTATCTGCAAATATTCAGTTGTGTTCGATTTGTATTATTAGACCAAAATACGTGGGGAGTTCAATAACTAATGCAACACTTTTTTTCTGTTTTTATCAGTATTCCAATACACCGCAGTAATTTCCACTTCTATGGCTACAAAATTCAATTTTTCAACATGGTCACTGTTCAATCCACGGCCTTACACCACCTTAATGGGAGAGCCTGTATATTCTACTGGTTGACATCGGAACCAACGTCTTCCTGCATCAGTAACCTCCCCATCATACACGTACTGCTTCCCGTGGAGTGTAGCCTTCATTGGGTCAAAAAGATGGAACCCTGACTGTGCGAGATCCGAGCTGTAAGATGGATGAGGAAGAACATTCTAATGATGTTCAGTGAGTTCCTCACGGGCGAAAAGATTTGTGTGAGGCATTGTGCTGCCAGGCATAAGGAGAAGTTCGTTCGCACTTTTGAGGCGACGAATACGCTAAAGTGATTTCTTCAGTTTCCTGAGTGTAGCACAGTACACTTCAGAGTTGATAGTCGCTCCGTGACGGAGAAAATAAAACAGAACAACGCCTTCAGAGCCCTACAAGGACCGTCGTCGTGACTTCACCGGCTGGAAGCGCGGAGAGGTGGTGTGGCGTCACTCCATGAATTGCCGTTTGGTTTCCGCTTCGAAGTGATAAAACCACGTTCATTGCCTGTGAAGATGTGCGACAAAAAATTGTCAGCATCAGCCTCGTAACACGCAAGCAATTCCGCACAGATGGTCCTCCATTGCTCTTTACGGTCTCCTGTTAGGCGGTAAGAAGCCCAGCGGCCACACACATTTGAGCACCACAAAAAGTGAACGAGTGTATCAGCACTACCAACAGAGGCGTCCAGTTGACCAGCGAGGCGTTTCATTGTGTTTCGTTGGTCACATCGAAGGAGACTGTCCGCGCGTTCCAACATAGTAGAAGTTGCAGGTGCATGAGTCGTCTGGCACGCAGGAGATGGGACAGGTTTGCCCGACCTTGTTGCGATGATCACAGACGCCTCGCCCAACGACTCACTTGCTTTTGTTCCCTGCCAGGTCTTCGTAGATATTCTGCAAACGTCTATGCATATCTGTAATGCTGTTGTTCTCCTAAAAAAAAAAAAAAGAAAAAACTCAGTGACAGATCTCTGCTTGGAACGCACCTCCATTGAAGGCGCCATTTTGAAGGCTACTATAGCGCCGCCATCTATCGGAACTTCATGAAACTATAGCGGGAATGTTCCATGACACCCCACAAAAAATTCGCATTTTTTCGCCAAAAATCGGCGGAGAAGAAAATGTATTGCACCACTTATTGAACAGGTCGAAGGAAAATACCTCAGTGTGAGAAATGGAGCTACTTTTCGCTTGTTTCTAATGTACGCGGGAGGAAAAGACAGATTATTTAATAATTGTCTGTTTCAACAAAAAAGTTTATTCAAACGGACGTTAGCAGTGCACTCATTACTGTACTACGATGTGTTTACCTATAATCATACATCCAACATACAATTAAGAAGACATTGGTAGCAAGGAAGAAGAAAGAGGGGAAGAAAGTGGTTATGACACTGTGTAGTGGCATGTTTTAGAACTTTTTTCCCGAGAAAACATATATTTTTTTCTAATGAAAAGTGTATATAACGACAAATTATCTTTCTCCTGTTCTGTATTGTCGTTATTTTCCCTTTCATGCCGATCTTTGCTGTCTTGAGACAGGTACGATACCATATGTAATCTTTTTCTGTCATCAAAAATGATCCTCCTGATATGGCGTGGTAACGTCTAAAATACCCTCTGCCCACAATCGGGTCCTATTAAAATAACGTGAATCGGTCTGAAATCTTCCTGCACTATTTGAGTACCATGAATCCTAACAGGAATTTCCCTTTATTATGGCCAGAGGGTACTTTCGAAGTTACCACGCTGGAACCTCTAATCCTTTTTAGAACAGAAAGCGATGAAATATGGTATCGTGTCTGTCTCATATCACATATATTTTCCTACCTACGGTGTGAAGTCATGCCCACTCCTCCAACTGAGTCACGTTTGTTACGGTCAGCAACACATGCAAAATCACAAGCGGGAGTGAAGTTTCCAAAACTTCACTCCCAAGAGACTTCCTATCACAGAGTTCATATGCTCTGTAGAACAAGCAGTACACAGCCTACTCGAGGATCAAGCAGAGGAAATAAGGCAAGAAGTGTCGCACACATTACGTCGGGCTCGACCACCGCGGGATAACATCTCTTCCGCAGAGAGAGCAGCCATTCGTTCCCAAGAATGATGACGAAGTAATAGTTTTACCAGCTGACAAGGGGAATGCCACGGTTGTAATGACGCGGGATGATTATGTCCTAAAAATGGATTTACTTCTCAACGACCCGGCGTACAGAAGACTGTCTAATGACCCCACAGAAAGCATCAAACGTAAGACACTTTTACTGTTGAAAAAGAGTTCGTTGTCAGATGATTTACGTAAGAAACTTCATCCTGGTGCTGCCGTTCCGCCTAGGTTGTATGGTCTGCCCAAGTTGCATAAGGAAGGGGTCCCTCTACGCCCTATTGTTAGTAATTTGGGTGCACCCACTTATAACCTGGCAAAGTATTTATCATCTGCTCTCAGGCCATTTGTTGGCAGGTGTGAACACCATATATCCAGTTCGGTGGATTTTATTCGACGATTGGTATCTTTGAAGTTGAGTCCTTCAGATCTGTTAGTGAGTGTCGATGTGGTATCCCTATTTGCACGAGTTCCTCTGAAGAGGCCCTTAGTTTGATCAGTGAAAAACTGGATGAAGAGCTGGTGAAGATTTGTCGTCATGTGCTGACCTCCACGTATTTTTTATTTAACGGTAACATTTTTGAACAGAATGACGGAGTGGCTATGGGTAGTCCTTTGTCGCCCATAGTCGCCAATTTCTTTATGGAGGACTTCGAGGCCATGGCACTGAGGACTTCAGCTTTGCAACCAACGTGCTTCTGGAGATACGTGGACGATACCTTCTTCGTCTGGCCGCATGGACGTGATGCTCTTAACAGATTTTTGGACCACTTCAACTGCCTTCATCCCCGTATCAAATTTAGTATTGAGGTTGAAAATGATGGGATGCTTCCATTTTTAGACGTAATGGTTTATAAAAAACCAGATGGAACTTTGGGACACAGTGTTCACCGAAAGCCGACACACACAGATTGGTATCTGCACCCTAAGAGTTGTCATCCACCACACCAACGTAGTGGCGTCGTTAGGACTTCGGTACGGAGAGCATATGCCATTTCCGACGCAGACAGCTTAACCCAAGAACTTGAGCATTTGACGACTGTTTTTAAGGAAGATGGATACACCGGGAAACAGATTCGTCGGGCTATGGAGCTTGGACCATCTCCGGAGGTGTACGAAGAGGAACATAGATTTGTGGCCTTTCTTCCTTATGCTGGAGGCTTATCGTTTAAGATTGGACGAATTTTAAGGAATTTTAACATTAGGAGTGTGTTCCGTCCACCTTCTAAGATTAGGGCTCTGCTCGGCTCTGTCAAGGATGATTTGGGACTTAGGAAACCCGGGGTGTACAAAATCCTGTGTCAATGTGGGAAAGCTTACGTTCGCCGTTCTATTCGTACAGTGCATGACAGATGTGTGGAACATCGCCGTCACACGAGGCTACAACAGCCGAAAAAATCGGAGGTAGCCGAACACTGTCTAAATGATGAAATTTGAGGAAACTGTTGTGGTTGCCAACATTTCCGGTTTTTGGAACAGTGTCTATAAAGAGGCGATTGAAATGAGGTCGGCTGATAATTTAATCAACAGAGACAATGGGTTTGCTCTTAGCAAAACGTGGAATCCTGTATTATCTCCCATCAAAACCGAACGTTCTTCGGTGCGGCCTTGATTACGATATATCGTTGCCAGCAGTGTTTCACTAAGGGGGGCGCCACCTCCGTGTTTTGGAAGGCAGAAACCGTGATGGGCGGCGCATGCGCCGTGTACTGAACGGTGGCCTATGTAGGACGTCGATTTGCAACCTGGCGTCAGTTCTCAGCGGGACTCATCAGCAGAAGCGGCATTTCCTGAAGATGGCGAACAGTTGGATCGCCGAAATATCGAGTCAAGTTGATTTTAGGATCCGGCAGCAAACCTGAAGAGACTTTCAAGGGTAGTACTTCCATCAGAAAGAAAGGAAAGTCAGTTTAACGTAAAACGTACAGGCAATTAGAGCACACTGGCTCGATAACAGTGTCGTCAAACACGGACGCAAGAACGAATCCTCAGCGATTGCTCGCATCCGCCTTCTCCGCCTCCTCTACGCCATAGGAGAAACACAACGGTTTTCTCGATCATCGGTCAACGGACTGGTTTGATGCAGCCCGCCACAATATCCCTTCATGTGGCAACCTCCTCAGAGTAGCATTTACAAACAGTCATTTATTTATTGGTGATATTGCAATCTTTGCCTATCCCTGCACTGTTTACTCTCCATAGATGGCTCTAGTACAGTGGTTCCCAATCTGGAGGTAATTACTCCCTGAAGGGTAACATGAAATTTTCTGAGTGATGAAAACTAAACGATTCGATATTGTTTCAGAGAAGAAACTAAATTATTTTCGAAAGATCATTACTATTATCACAATTTTGTAAGACTCTAATACTCATTATATAGCATATCAATAATTACTTTTCTTCAGTTAGCAGCATTAATACGGTGGAGGTTACCGGTTCCTCACATAGTCCACTCACTACACACATTTGTTGTGTTTTGTCCTGTTTATCGCTGATGACAAAAGTGAGGCATATACGTAAGAAATGCTAAATACCTCTAGAAAACGTCTTTTCCAAGATGTAGATAGTTACTGCAGCAGCCCAGAGAGTGCATCATTACTCGCTTCGGAAAAGATAGATAAATTGTGACTTTTCATGCTTTCCCGACAGATCTGTTGCAAATACAATTGCCGTCCTGGGTGGCCGAACGGTTCTAAGCGCTACAGTCTGTAACCGCGCGACCGCCACGGTCGCAGGTCCGAATCCTGCCTCTGGCATGGATGTGTGTGATGTCCTTAGGTTAGTTAGGTTTAAGTAGTTCTAAGTTCTAGGGGTCTGATGACCTCAGAAGTTAAGTCCCATAGTGCTCAGAGCCATTTTTGCAAATACAAAAAAAATGGTTCAAATGGCTCTGAGCACTATGGGACTCAACTGCTGTGCTCATCAGTCCCCTAGAACTTAGAACTACTTAAACCTACCTAACCTAAGGACATCACACACATCCATGCCCGAGGCAGGATTCGAACCTGCGACCGTAGCAGCAGCGCGGCTCCGGACTGGAGCGCCTAGAACCGCACGGCCACCGCGGCCGGCTTTGCAAATACAATTCTGGGGTTTACCCCCGGATCGTATTATGTAAATGAATTACTTGACAGCACGACACAGCAGTAACTACATAAGGGCTACTATAGTGCTGTACACAGTATTATTATTATTACTATTAGTGACTGCAGTCGGACGCAAACCATTAACAGCCTGAAGTCTTAAAATTTCTTCCAGTTCAGAAGTAAGGAGAGCAGCAATCAAGTGATTTACTGACAGTAAGTGTAGTGCACAAATTTTAATTTTCTGCTTTTAAACACGGTTGCAGTGTGCAGGTTAGGCAAGTGTCTTAATGGCGAGGAGTAATGCGCAGTGGAAGTATGTTTTCCAGCAAGTATCTACTCGCACTGTAGATAGTTATCATTCTGATCTGAGGAGGAGTTGTGGATAGCACTTGCGATGCACCTCTAATTCCTTCGTCATTCTTTCTAAACACACACACACACACACACACACACAAACTAAATATCACTCATCTTTCATCATGTTAAAAATAAGTGTCTGAAGAAAAGTGTCTCATTCCACAATTTAGTTTGGTGCTAAAGTTGGTGATAATGTGAGTGACGAAGGGGGAGGGGGGGGGTGGAACAGACGACAGACGGCTGTGGGAGGGACACGGGACGGGCGGGAGGGTATCTGCTAATGTCTAATTGCACTCAGAGGTAAAGGTTTAAGAAAAGATTGGAACCACTGCTCTCGTACCATGGAAATTATTCTTTCGTTTCTCAGCAAACGTCCTGTCGTCATGTACCTTATTCTGTTCAATGTTTTTCACAATTTCTGTCCTCGCCGATTATGCAGCGAACTTCATTACTTATCTTGATCAGCCCATCTAATTTTCAGCATGCTGCTACAGCGCCACACCAGAAATACTTCTTTCGCTTCTGCTTCAGATTTTCCAGTGCCCGTGATTGGACAGTGGTGTACTCCAGACGTGCTTCCTCCAATCAAGGCCTTTGTTCGATACCAGTAGGCTTCTTTTGGCCAGGAACGCCCTATTTGTATATACTACCGTTTTTTTTTCACACTTGCTTGGTCAGCCATGGCTTATTTTTCTTTCAAGGTAGTACAATTCCTTCACTTTGTCTGCTTCACAGTCCCACAATACTACAGCCTTTCTTCAGTTTACCCCAGCACAATTGGTTCATTATTGTATTCATACCTGTAATTTTCAGCAATTATAGTATATATTTCAGAATAAAATTCGCTCGTCAGTTGCAACTGGAGACTGAATTTCATTCTGAAATATTCCATCACTTTGTTTAGTTCATAGTCTGTCATTTATATTTATGCGACTCCTCATTATTTTCGTCTTTCTTCGGTTTGCTTTCAAAACCATAATTTGCGCTCAGCAAACTGTTAATTCCTTTCAGTATCTCCTGTAATTCTTCCCCGCTTTCGCAGAGGATTGCAGTGTTTTCAGCAAATCTCATCATTGATATTCTTTCACACTCTGAATTTTAATCCCACTCATGAATCTACCTTTTATTTCTGCGATTGCTTCTCCGATGTACAGACTGAACATTAGCGGAAAGAAATCTATCTCTCACATTTTCACGGTTCCGCATCTCAATTTGTAAAAACGGAATCCTTACAGGATACCTCTGTTCTCTGTCTGTTCGACTGTTAACCCTTTTTCTCACGAACGGGTAGGCGTATCAAAGTGAAATTTATGTTGACGATCTAAGGCCTATGGTCCCTTGATGGTCTAAAAAACTGAAGCTTTTAAGCAAATGCAATAAAAATATGCGATTATTTATGTCACATATTTTGATACCGTCATCAAGCTTATCAAAACCTACACACTTCAAAAAAAAGTCTTGGATTACCTCAGTTGCCGGCCGGTGTGGCCGTGCGGTTCTAGGCACTTCAGTCTACGGTCGCAGGTTCGAATCCTGCCTCGGGCATGGATGTGTGTGATGTCCTTAGGTTAGTTAGGTTTAATTAGTTCTAAGTTCTAGGCGACTGATGACCTCAGAAATTAAGTCGCATAGTGCTCAGAGCCATTTGAGCCATTTGATTACCTCGGTTCCGAGAGTTCCGAAACCTGTACAGAAAATTGGAATAGAGATCAACATAAATATTATTCCCGCCCTTTTTATTGCTCATGAAAACCACACATTGCATGTACCACCATACAGCGAGACATTCAGAATGGTGGTCCAGATTGCTGTGCACACCGGTACCTCTAATACCCAGTAGCACGTCCTCTTGCATTGATGCATGCCTGTATTAGTCGTGGCATACTATCAACAAATTCATCAAGGCACTGTTGGTCCAGATTCTCTCATTCATCAACGGCGATTCGGCGTAGATCCCTCAGAGAGGTTGGTGGGTCACGTCGTCCATAAAGAGTCCTTTTCAATCTGTCCCAGACATGTTCGATAGGGTTCATGTCTGGAGAACATGCTGGCCACTCTAGTCGAGCGATGTCGTTATCCTGAAGGAAGTCATTCACAAGATGTGCACGATGGGGGCGCGAATTGTCGTCCATGAAGACGAATGCCTCGCCAATATGCTGCCGATATGATTGCACTATCGGTCGGAGGATGGCATTCACGTATCGTATAGCCGTTACGGCGCCTTCCATAACCACCAGCGGCGTACGCCGGCCCCACGTAATGCCGCCCCAAAGCGGCAGGGAACCTCCACCTTGCTGCACTCACTGGACAGCGAGTCTAAGGCGTTAAGCCTGACCGGGTTGCCTCCAAAAACTCCTCCGACGATTGTCTGGTCGCACGCATATGCGACACTCATCGGCGAAGAGAACGTGATGCCAATCCTGAGCGGTCCATGCGGCATGTTGTTGGGCCCATCTGTACCGCGCAGCATGCTGTCGTGGTTGCAAAGCTGGACCTCGCCATGGACGTCGGGAGTGAAGTTGCGCATCATGCAGCCTATTGCGCACAGTTTGAGTCGTAACACGACGTCCTGTGGCTGCACGAAAAGCTTTATTCAACACGGTGGCGTTGCTCTCAGGGTTCCTCCGAGCCACAATCCGTGGGTAGCGTCATCCACTGCAGTAGTAGCCCTTGGGCGGCCTGAGCAAGGCATTTCATCGACAGGTCCCGTCTCTCTGTATCTCCTCCATGTCCGAACAACATCACTTTGGTTCACTCCGAGACGCCTGGTCACCTCCCTTGTTGAGAACCCTTACAAAGTAACAATGCGGACGCGATTGAACCGCGGTATTGACCGTGTAGGCATGGTTGAACTACAGACAACACGAGCCGTCTACCTCCCCTTTTTGTGATACAACGTCTGTCTTCCAGAGTTCTGGGAACCGGGGTTATGCAAAACTTTCTTTGATGTGAGAATAAGGTAGTTCCCGTTGAACTAGAATCGCGAAGCAAGGTTTCACAGCTCAAGTAAGGAAAAGATTGGAAAGATGTTAATTTGGTAGTATATCACACGATAAAAATGTTATTGGCATCTGTTATCCGACTCCAAATATAAACTAAAACGTTCTCGAAACTTTTATAGATCACGGGCACCGATATTTTGCCACTTGTCAGAGTCAATGTCGATGTCAGGCAAAAATCGTCGAGATACTCAATTACCAGAAAGGAAGAACTGTCTACGTACATAATTATGTTTTTACGGAGCCCTGAGAATGCGAACCGAGCCCTATAAGCACCTGGACAAGTTTTTAATTGAGCACTTCAGTCTTGATGTTCCATTCTTATAGTTCCTTTGTGGTTCTTATACACATCCTACAGGACGTTCGGAAATTCCCATTGCAAACTTCTAGGACTTGTAGGTAGGAGTGAGTACATAACGTTGTGAGTAGGAACCCACACCCGGAAACGTACCGTTTCCATTGTACGACGGTTTCAATTCGGATGTTTAACGCAGCCACTTCTGCTTGAGGAATTGAATTAGGAGTGACGGAGTAAAATTATTAAGTAGCAATTGGAACGCAAACATAATGAAACATCCATTTATCACTTAAGCACATTTACGAGACTCCTGTACGATCTGAGGAAGATCTGCTACTAAGAATTCTTGCTTCTGCACTCTTCAGATACCAGGTGGGATAGGGAGAGTGTACCAGAACATGCTTCGTAGGTACAATGGAACAACGTCGGTGGTCGACACATCGAGCCAATGTTGTGACGCATCAGTACTTTTATGTATGCACAGTATTCTGGGTTCTTTTTGTTTTGCAATAATGTAAACACATTATGTTCGCGTGAAAATACAAACAAATGTGCTTAAGTGATAAATGAATGTTTAGTGATGTTCCCTGTCTATTTGTGTCTAATAACTGTACTGCCTCACACCTAATTCAGTTCCTCAATCAGAAGTGGATTAATTAAACATCTGAACTGAAACCGCCGTAGGACGGAATGGTACATCTCCGGACATGGGTTCCGGTTCAAAATATTATGTACTCATTCCCCTTTACAAGTCCTAAGGTTTGTAAAGGAAGGTTCTGACCACCCTGCATATTACCCGTCGTTCCTATAGCCTATACCTATACGAAAGTGAAATAGCGCATTATGATGTCCCTGCAGTTCATTATCGCTCCGGACCATGCGGCCTTCAGTCGGCCGCGATGGCCAGTGTCTATCGGTTTCCCGCGATTGAGAAAGCGGCGGCCGGCGGCCGCAGCGGAGTCAGCGATAGCTACGTCAATACTACGTCAGCGTTCCGGCATGCGCGCACTCAACTGGATAACGAGAGAGCACAACAGCGTCAGCCGTGATAGTCTAGTGGTTAGGACATTGCGTTGTGGCCGCAAGAACCCAGGTTCGAATCCTGGTCACGGCAAGGCATAACATTTTTATCGACGTTAAGGAACGAAAAACAACTCCTCTTACCTGTGCTCGACGTTCACAATAACTTCCCAGAAATTGTAAAACGTACAATAATTTAAAGCAGCAACAGCTCTCTATAACATTACCGAGTCAAAGATATCTTCGCTTTATTTTTATTACTTACGCCTCTTGAAGTTGTGAGTTACTACGGCGTCTCCCACAAAGATGTTAAAATGATGGCATGCTATTGAAGGCAGTGCTTCATTTTACCCTACCAGTATCCTTCAGTTTGAAGCAGGTGCAAGGGAAATGATCGGTGTAGTATAGAAAACTTACATGCTGTCCGCAGCATAGTCCAATACATACAGCCATGGCACTCTCTTGTGCGAAAGCTTTTACCCTTTGACAGCTGGAGCTACACAAGCGCTGCGGGCGGTGTGAAAGTAATGTGTCGTAATGATAATGGTTACTTTAATTAATTTTTTACTTAGTTAACGAAATAGTTGTTATATTTTCCTTATATGCATTAGTAATTACCAAGGGCGATGAATTATAGCGAAATAAATGTGAAAACTACCGATTCGCAATGATTCAGTGACATAAAGTACAACTTATTCATCAAGAAATACTTCGGAATGTGAGTATAGTAGCTTACTCCGCCGGAAACAAGAGAATTTAAACACGTATTTCATGCATGAGAAGCATATATTTCTGTTCTGTGTGTTCTTATTACAATAGGCTCTTTCCTTAACACACATTCTTTTTTTTTGGGGGGGGGGGAGGGAATTTAATGATTCGTTCGTTCTTACAAATCAGTCTTCTTCCTAATACACGACTATTTTTGTAAATGTACTTGAATTGTATATATTGTATTGTATGATAACCGGGGACCTAGAAACGACGGAGGGGCTCCGTCCTCGCCGCAGCCGCAGTGGTCCACAACCCCACGACGACTACCGCAGTCCACTTCACTCCCCCGCCGCCCCACACCGAACCCAGGGTTATTGTGCGGTTCGGCCCCCGGTGGACCCCCCCCCCCCCCCCCAGGGAACGTCTCACACCAGTCGAGTGTAACCCCTATGTTTGCGTGGTAGAGTAATGGTGGTTTACGCGTACGTGGAGAACTTGCTTGCGCAGCAATCGCCGACATAGTGTAGCTGAGGCGGAATAAGGGGAACCAGCCCGCATTCGCCGAGGCAGATGGAAAACCGCCTAAAAACCATCCACAGACTGACCGTCTCACAGGACCTCGACCCAAGTCCGCCGGGCGGATTCGTGCCGGGGACCAGGCGCTCCTTCCCACTCCGGAAAGCCGTGCATTAGACCGCTCGGGTAACAGGGCGGGCAAATGTAATTACTTTTGCTTCAAAAGCCAATACACTGAAGATTCTTGCCGTTTGTGACTGGGATGTAACAACAGTTGTGCAACTGATTTCGTGTACGTTTATAAACAGGTTCATTGCTTTTGACGTTTCATTATCACGTCTATGTAGCTTTCCCTTCAGGATAGCCGGCCGGTGTGGCCGTGCAGTTCTAAGCGCTTCAGTTTGGAACCGCGTGACTGCTACGGTCGCAGGTTCGAATCCTGCCTCGGGCATGGATGTGTGTGATGTCCTTAGGTTAGTTAGGTTTAAGTAGTTCTAAGTTCTACGGGACTGATGACCTCAGTAGTTAAGTCCCATAGTGCTCAGAGCCATTTGAACCATTTGAACCCTTCAGGATAGATGTTCTGGTATATCTGATACGTTAAATAATGTAGATACGACATTCCATACAGGTTTTATACGTTGCACATTCACAGATTTGGCTGAAAGTGTAACGAACATAACTTTACGCTGTTGGATAATTATACAACATCTTTCTGCAGAAGTTCTGGTCTACTTGTGCTCACTAGCACTGTTTAGTTATTAAACGACATACTTCAGTAAATATCCGTATGTTAGAAGAGAATCGTAAATAAACTGCCCTGTAATGTACCGTTTTGTACCTCCTAGGGTCCTTGTGAAACTAGTGAATGACAAATGTGGTGTCATTTTTTAGTTATAGACGTTTATTGTAGCATTTCATATGCTCTCTATTGTAAAAAATGTTACAAATCAGTATAAACGATGGTATTTGCATTCATTCGATATCGAATTCAGAAGTGTTGCTTGTTGACTGCTCGGCGCACTGCTACCACAGTCGGTAACAAAAAATAGATGGAATGTCGACGTTAGACCAGTAATTAGGCCAGTAACTGTCAGACTGTGTCCAAAGTCAAGTATTCATCGGCCCGCGGTTCTGTGTCCAAAGTCAAGTATTCATCGGCCCGCGGTTCTGTGTCCAAAGTCAAGTATTCATCGGCCCGCGTATTAAATAATAAGCTTACAAGACAAAACATCAGCCACCCCTAGAGAAATCATCACAAGCAGCACTGAAGGCCTTTTATTTCCGTCCCTAGACTTGATAATTGCCTGTATTCGGTTAGGGAGTGAGTCCACGCAGTCGTACAGCTACGACGTTTCCAGGTTCAGTAACTCGCTAAGGATCTGATCACGTAATTCCACCAAATTGCGGGAACGCTGATCTCGGCGTTTTATCTATTGTTCAACATGTCCCACAAATACTGTGTGGGATTGTAGTCAGATGATTCTACAGTCCAGTCGAGATGTAATAGGATAGTGAAGTGTTCAGAAAACAAATTATCCACCTCCGGCTTGAAACTAACCCTGCGCACATTCAGGATGAAATGTTTAATTCTGCCTTCGCTGCACTCGACGTCGTGCGTCGTTTGAATATAGGCTAGAGAGGGATTCCTCAGACCACATTACGTTCCGCCAGTCAGCTTCTGTTCACGTTCTATGATTTTTAGCCCACTGAAGACGCGCAGCTTTGCTTGTCTCTTGAGACACGCCTGACTCCCATTGTTCATTGCATGCAGTTCCCGTCGCAAAGTTCTCTCGTTAATATGAACCTTCACTCACTGCATGTAGCAAAACCTGTCGGGTTTGGAAGCGATTTTGATTCACCCGCCGTGAGATGCTTCTCCGGTCCCCCTCAGGATCTTTTTCCGACCTCGATGCTGACGTCATGTTTCGTGGCGAAGTGCGTTATCCACTACTTGTACACACATTGGACAGTCGTCGCGAAACACAAGAAGACCCAGAAACTTCACACACCGTGTGACCTTGGCCACGGTATATACTATTGCTGCTTTTTGCCACACTGTCACGTACTCACATTTATCCTTGTGCACGTACAGGCCCGCTTGAAACATGAATATATCGATGATTGCTACTGTCTCATACTCACGTAGATACAGTGCGCGCGTGGTTGAGCATGTGGCTAGATATTTGCTCCATCTGTAAGAGCTCAGATATTCATCTGTGGGTGCGGACTCGAGTGACTACTTTCGGTCCTTGAAATGGATTCGCAGTTTCGATGTGGACGACTGTCAGCTGTAGAGTGGAATGACGACAGTGAAAATATGTCCATATGTCATCAACCACGTGTCGACAACCTGTACTCGTACATCCATAAGTATATTGCCGTACAGGCGAGATATTTTACTTGCTAGGTGTCGGCGGATAATTCAGAATAGCACAGGTACCGCAATATCGTAATTTTCTGTCCGGTGAGCTTAATGTATATCTAGCAACTATAAACAGGCACCAAAAACGTTAAATTACGTTAAGAGATTGTGAAGAGTGTAGCTTTTCTGCCCAGTAAATATTAACAGAGACACTGATATTTCAAGAAATGCTTAATTTTATTTCGCGTTGGTGAATTCGGCCGTGAGTTAAGTCGGCCCCTTACCTCTGGGACAAAAGGGGTAAGTAGCACGGCGAGTGTGCGGTTAGAGTATGTGAGAAAGGAACTCTCTGGTGTCGACAATGTATCAGTCAACTACTGTGCTTTAAAATTTAAATTCCAGAGATTCCGATGATGCTCCTGATAAATTAAAGAGCAAAGCCTGTCGATGTAGCACAGTGAGCGAGACTTTTGGTTGTCCTGGGAGGGGGGGGGGGGGGTGTCGCTGGGGAAGGTAACAGTCAATACTAACCAGAGAAACTCCCCATTGCAACCCCCCTCAGATTTTGTGGTAGGGTGACCCGGTGGATAGCCCCTCAAAAACTGAACACAGATCAAGCATGAAAACAGGAAGAAGGAGCACCGAATTGTGAAAGAAAAAACAAAATAGATATACTGAACGGTCCAAACTCAAAATCTGCAGCATCGAGCGCATGTGAAGAGCCACTGCACTACGAAGGGTGAGATCCATATTCGAATCTCCCTCATGTCCCTTTTTTTTCCTCGCATAATTAGGAACTGTCCGACCTGTAATTGACGTCTGTTCTTGCTGCATTCAAATTTGTCGTCGTGTAAGGTCCGTTTACAGCAGCGAGGTGTAAGGAAGGGATCTCCAGAAGTACGTACCTCCTATTTGTTCTACACAAGTACCTTGCGTTCCGTTTTGGAAGTTTTGACTCCTGAATTCCTTTGTTGTAACATAGTTCACAGCCGTTTATACGTTGTTTTCATTTCAATGAGAGGTCTATGCGGCATCACGCCTGCTCTCACAATTCATCACATTTAATTGGGACGGTAATATGTTCTTACCACATGACTCATTCTATAACCAATGTACAGGGTGATTCAAAAAGAATACCACAACTTTAAAAATGTGTATTTAATGAAAGAAACATAATATAACCTTCTGTTATACATCATTACAAAGAGTATTTAAAAAGGTTTTTTTTTTCACTCAAAAACAAGTTCAGAGATGTTCAATATGGCCCCCTCCAGACACTCGAGCAATATCAACCTGATACTCCAACTCGTTCCACACTCTCTGTAGCATATCAGGCGTAACAGTTTGGATAGCTGCTGTTATTTCTCGTTTCAAATCATCAATGGTGGCTGGGAGAGGTTGCCGAAACACCATATCCTTAACATACCCCCATAATAAAAAATCGCAGGGGGTAAGATCAGGGCTTCTTGGAGGCCAGTGATGAAGTGCTCTGTCACAGGCTGCCTGGCGGCCGATCCATCGCCTCGGGTAGTTGACGTTCAGGTAGATACGGACAGATAAGTGCCAATGTGGTGGCGCTCCATCCTGCTGAAATATGAATTGTTGTGCTTCTTGTTCGAGCTGAGGGAACAGTCAATTCTCTAACATCTACTCAATAACACAAAAAGCTTTCTGTTGAGCGGTCGCCATCTTAGCATCAACTGACGCTGACGCCTAGTCAACAGCGCCTCAAGCGAACAAATGTACAACTAAATGAAACTTTATAGCTCCCTTAATTCGCCGACAGATAGTGCTTAGCTCTGCCTTTTGTCGTTGCAGAGTTTTAAATTCCTAAAGTTGTGGTATTCTTTTTGAATCACCCTGTATATTAACAACTGCTAAGGCTACAGAAAGGGAACAGACACGTAAATGACCGGATAGACAGTTCTTAATTTTGTGAAAAAAAAGAAGCACGAGAGATATTTGAACACTGATCTCCAGCTCTGCAGTCCAATACCGTAACCACCGAACCACGACGTGTGGTTATTCTAATTTTCTCGAGTTTGCACATCTTGAACTTGGACCGCTCACTGTTTCCATTTTTCTTCTTTTCCCACAATTCCGTACACGTTATTCCTTATTGTGTTCAGTTTTTGACGGGATACCTTAGAACTAAATCTGAGGGGACTGCGATGGTCGATTTCCCTTGTAAGTACTCAGAGCGGTGCCGACTTTCAACGATCGGCACTTCGGGGCCGGCGGCAAACTTACCTCGCTCTTGTTGTTGCTAATCTATTGTGCGCGCATAACATACTAAGTTGGGTATATTACCAATTAACGATGAGATTACTACACATACGGCCCAAGGTTCTCCATCACAATGTCACTATTGGCTCAGGAGCAAATAAGTTCGACGATGATTGTGTTAGACTGTGGCCCGTAGGTTGACGCTTCGGCGGCGTCACACGAAACCACAGCCGCGGCCTGACTCCAAGCACTCTTGTGGCCGGGTGCGCCAATCTCGGTGAATAAGCAAGATGACCGAGGTCCCGTGATGACGATCAAAAGGAAAGCCGTTTAAAATGTCTCCTCGGTGCACCAACGTTAACAGCCGTTCGGCAGACCGTGCAGGAAACAGTCTCATGCGGAAATACTCGTACTTAGGTGCACACAAGGGTTTGAGAACATATGTAAAGTGTAAGTAATTAATCATATTGTAATATAGAAATTTTATATCCGTACGAGTATAGCGTCAATATGTCTACACTAACCGGCAATTTACACAAACACATTTGCAAATTTATCTAGCACTTGTCTTATAAATACAGGGCCGTAGAGTCGCAGAAATTATGTCTACAATACAACACTACTTTTTAATACCCTGTCCCGATATTTTTTAACGCATAAAGTACCTCATATAGAGAGACATTTAGATTTTATACGCTTATTGTATATACCTACGAAAAGTAACTGGTTCTACATTTCCCTGCTTCTCTTTACGTTCGTATCAACGATAATATTGCAGAACAGCTGTTAATGGTAAGACAGAGATTTAGGAACCAGGTTTTAAATTGTAAGACATTTCCAGGGGCAGATGAGGACTCTGACCACAATCTATTGGTTATGACCTGTAGAATAAAACTGAAGAAACTGCAAAAAGGTGGGAATTTAAAGAGATGGGACCTGGATAAACTGAAAGAACCAGAGGTTGTACAGAGTTTCAGCGACAGCATAAGGGAACAATTGACAGGAATGGGGGGAAAGAAATACAGTAGAAAAAGAATGGGTAGCTTTGAGGGATGAAGTAGTGAATGCAGCAGAGGATCAAGTAGGTAAAAAGACGAAGGCTAGTAGAAATCCTTGGGTAACAGAAGAAATATTGAATTTAATTGATGAAAGGAGAAAATATAAAAATGCAGTAAATGAAGCAGGAAAAAAGGAATACAAACGTCTCAAAAATGAGATCGACAGGAAGTGCAAAATGGCTAAGGAGGCATGGCTAGAGGACAAATGTAAGGATGTAGAGGCTTATCTCACGAGGGGTAAGATAGATACTGCCTACAGGAAAATTAAAGAGACCTTTGAAGATAAGAGAACCACTTGCATGAACATCAAGAGCTCAGATGGAAACCCAGTTCTAAGCAAAGAAGGGAAAACAGAAAGGTGGAAGGAGTATATAGACGTTCTATACTTGAGGACAATTTTATGGAAATGGAAGAGGATGTAGATGAAGATGAAATGGGAGATACGATACTGCGTGAAGAGTTTGACAGAGCACTGAAAGACCTGTGTCGAAACAAGGCCCCGGAAGTAGACAACATTCCATTGGAACTACTGACGGCCTTGGGAGAGCCAGTCCTGACAAAACTCTACCATCTGGTGAGCAAGATGTATGAAACAGGCGAAATACCCTCAGACTTCAAGAAGAATATAATAATTCCAACCCCAAAGAAAGCAGGTGTTGACAGATGTGAAAATTACCGGACTATCAGTTTAATAAGCCACACCTGCAAAATACTAACACGAATTCTTTACAGACGAATGGAAAAACTAGTAGAAGCCGACCTCGGTGAAGATCAGTTTGGATTCCGTAGAAATACTGGAACGCGTGAGGCAATACTGACCTTACGACTTATCTTAGAAGAAAGAATAAAGAAAGGCAAACTTACGTTTATAGCATTTGTAGACTTAGAGAAAGCTTTAGACAATGTTGACTGGAATACTCTCTTTCAAGTTCTAAAGGTGGCAGGGGTAAAATACAGGGAGCGAAAGGCTATTTACAATTTGTACAGAAACCAGATGGCAGTTGTAAGAGTCGAGGGACATGAAAGGGAAGCAGTGGTTGGGAAGGGAGTAAGACAGGGTTGTAACCTCTCCCCGATGTTATCCAATCTGTATATTGAGCAAGCAGTAAAGGAATCAAAAGAAAAATTCGGAGTAGGTATTAAAATCCATGGAGAAGAAATAAAAACTTTGAGGTTCGCCGATGACATTGTAATTCTGTCAGAGACAGCAAAGGACTTGGAAGAGCAGTTGAACGGAATGGATAGTGTCTTGAAAGGAGGATATAAGATGAAGATCAACAAAAGCAAAACGAGGATAATGGAATGTAGTCGGATTAAGTCGGGTGATGCTGAGGGAATTAGATTAGGAAATGAGACACTTAAAGTAGTAAAGGAGTTTTGCTATTTGGGGAGCAAAATAACTGATGATGGTCGAAGTAGAGAGGATATAAAATGTAGACTGGCAATGGCAAGGAAAGCGTTACTGAAGAAGAGAAATTTGTTAACATCGAGTATAGATTTAAGTGTCAGGAAGTCATTTCTGAAAGTATTTGTATGGAGTGTAGCCATGTATGGAAGTGAAACATGGACGATAAATGGTTTGGACAAGAAGAGAATAGAAGTTTTCGAAATGTGGTGCTACAGAAGAATGCTGAAGATTAGATGGGTAGATCACATAACTAATGAGGAAATATTGAATAAGATTGGGGAGAAGTTTGTGGCACAACTAGACCAGAAGGGATCGGTTGGTAGGACATGTTCTGAGGCATCAAGGGATCACCAATTTAGTATTGGAGGGCAGCGTGGAGGGTAAAAATCGTAGAGGGAGACCAAGAGATGAATACACTAAGCAGATTCAGAAGGATGTAGGTTGCAGTAGGTACTGGGAGATGAAGAAGCTTGCACAGGATAGAGTAGCATGGAGAGCTGCATCAAACCAGTCTCAGGACTGAAGACCACAACAACAACAGCTGTTAATAAAACTCAAACGTGTAGAAACATATATAAAACAAGGCGAATACGTGTAATCTTTCAAGTTTCGCTACTACCGCAAATTTTAGACAAGCAGTGTCACCCCAAAATCACGTGAATAGCCCGGTTTGATGTTGAGAACATGCGAAGTGCGGTATACTCACTCCGCAGATAGATATACTCTATGGCCTATACACATAAGTTCTCTAGACAATCGCTGGTGGGAGACATTGTCACATGCTTTCACTTTCGCCAACAACCAGAAGTATGTTTACGCGTTTGGCGAAATGGAAGTGTCTGATCGCTACGAAAGTTCAAAACGTTAATCGGTATATGTATCGATTGCTACGTTCATTCATTTATAGTTTAGAGCTTTTGCAGAAGCTGCTCAACTGACTTCGTATGTCGGATAAGACTTAATGACGGAGCTTGCTTGTGTTCCGAGTGCCTCGTTTTGGTCTGTGATTAGTTTGGCTTAACGTCAATCTTTTTTTGGCGTCTGCCTGGGTTCTTTATGAATGCATTACTGGTAGAAATTTTGAAAGCCCGTACGAAATACCGTGACTATACCGCGATTTCATTTCACATATTTTCAATACGTTGTTTATTAATACAGGAAATTATTATTTCACTGCAATGTTATAGCCTTTTGTTTCATGTTGTAGATGAACTACAGATGATCCCAGAACAACACCTTTTATACGTGTCAAACATGGCTATACATTTTGCCAGTTTTCTACTAGAAACTAAAACAAAAAGCGAACTATGTTTGTAGTTTAATATCGAAAAAATTTCATTTCCATGTCATACGAAAGAGTCGTGCAAAGAAACATGTATGACGTACGAATGTATAAGCAAGGTGTTCAAATTAAGAAACATAGTTTATGTATGCTGGGCACAGCTGCTTTGCTTGTCTACAACGAGATTTTGTAAACGTCTCTATGGCAACGCCTCTTGATAGCTAGGTAGACATTTAATGTTTTTGCCTACAGCAGTTCTCGCTTCGTAGTTGGAGGCTGTCAAAAGCGCTGCCAGGTATAGAGATTTCCTTAAGTTGTCTCGACTGTAGAAGTGTCTTAGCAGTAAAGAATAAATGTATTAAAACTTCAAGCATGATGCGGCATTTTTTCACTCATCTCATTATTTATATCGTCATATCTCCTGATCTGTGTTACACAGTGATACAATTCTGTAAGTGCATTCAGGAATATTTGGATACTCTCTGCAAAATGTGTTGCGAATAGAGTTTTTAGTAAAGAAGTAAGAAATTTAAACATTATTCACAAAGCGGCTGTTTTTTATGTATCTCATTGTGTGTGAAGTCATATCTCGAGAACTATGGTAGATAGGTGGTTCTTTCTCCTATAGCTATTGTTGCCTTACAGTAAGGAATACGTGTATCAGTGTGGCTGAAACCGGTCAAGTGGTGTAGGAGGAGATGTGGAACATACACACATACATACATTCTTTTTTATGATGTATATGGTTCTTCGTGACTGAAAAGGTGTTTTCTGTCAATGCTTCTTAGTCACCGATAGACTTGACTGTTTCTAAAATGTGTTATAGTTCCGGGTGGTTCTGTCAAGCGTCAACAGGTGTTTATTGCCCTGATTTTCAGGGCAGACTTGCGAGTCTTTTTGGTGATGTTTCCTATAAGCTAAAATTTTCCTTATCGTAGATCCAGCGGTGATAATTGTTCCTGGAGGCGAGAGGTGCAATTAATTTAAAGTAATGAAAAGTCTAAAATGTCTGTTCATCGGCTAAATAGGGCTACTGTGATCAGCAGGAAATTCTAACCTGTCATTAATCTGGTTTAACAACCGCCACACTGTTTCTATCTACAAACTAAATCTCTTCAAACTTCCTATCAACATAATCTTCAAAAGGGTTTCCCCTTTTCTCAATAATTCCAGAACAGTGTATTTTACGATTTAAATGGTCAAGATATAGCAATTTTTCAGTGCCATTCCTAACATCGAAATGCGCCGCCATCGAGATACCGTACGCTGATAAAACCCTGGTCGTCTCGAGAAAACCGGGGGCGTGCCACGTTCAAATTTAATCGCAGTCAGCTACCTCGTGTAGCACTGATCGATCCGATAGTCAATAAAAAAAAGAAGATAAAAAGCTTTGATCGAGGTCGGTGCACCAGAATTTTGCGTTGATCAAGGTTAAATGCCGACTTAGCCGCGGTTAAGATTTTATCTAGGTTGGTGCACTTGGCCGCGGGCAGTGTGCGACGCGTGAAAGAAATTACGCGACGTGCTGCTCCGTGGATTTCATTGTAGACAGTTTCTGGCGGACCTGGCTTAATTGTCTCCTCTGCTACACATGTAAAATGAGTCTAAGTAAAGATCGTCACCCTCACTTTGACCCGCAAGACAAGATAAAACCACAGCCCGACACAGCAGTGGTGACACTTCGTCCCGTTTTTGCTACCCACAACAACAGCATCCCCTCAAGCGGCCAGCAAGCTACACTTCTGAACACGATACCGGATGAGTGCGAATACTAACGTTTATATTGATTTGTAATATGGTTTTTACTCAACAAAGTGGAATTATATTCCCTAGACCTTCTGCCAAATCAGTGAGGAAAATCACACAGACGTGATAATCAATGGTCAAAAGCAATGAAACAGCTTCTCAGCACAGAAGAAATCAATTTCACAATGGTTGCTAAATCTGAGCCATAAATGACAAAAATCTACAACACATTCCGTTTTGAATCAAAAGTAATTATATTTAAAAAAATGTTCGTGTATTAGAAAATCGAGTGAAATGTAAGAATTTTTTTTTAATTGTCAAAGAAATTTTGTATGATAATAGAAACAGAAAACAGCATATGTATGCTTTTCAGGCAATAAATAAGTGTTCTTGTTCGCTTGCGTTCAGGGGAGAAAGCTGCAAATATACACATATTAGAAATTATTTCTTCTTCAATAAGTCATAGCTTTTCTTATTGAATCAGTGTGATTCAGCTGTTTTTACGTGTATTTTACGATAATTCTTGTCTCTTGAAAAATTACTAACACATGGAACGCAAAAATGTAACTATTTTGTCAATTAAGTAGAAAATAACTAAAACAAACATCCTTACGACGCATGTGACTGTCTGCTCTCGCCGCTTGGAGCGCTAGTGTTGCTAGCTGTCAAACGGTAACATCTTTCGCATCAGAGAGTTTTGTGGCTGTACGTTTTAGACTGTGGTAAGACTTTAAAACTCCAAAGTCGAACATTAATGATCTGTAACTATGGCTTTGCTTTCACGTGTTCCGACTTCTGAACTGGAATATGTTAGCCACTAACAGTTGTACATGTACATAGGCTCAAAGTGGCTGTTGGTGTCTCTCGCCGAGAGTCGCGTCAACAACAAATAAGAAATTAAATTCATAGTCGAGTCAAATAATGATTCTCAATGCAACGTTTTGTAAAGCTTTTTCCGACAAGCTTTCTCTATGTTTCCGAGGGTTCTCAATCCGAATTATCGAGTCCCACAAAAATTGCGACCCGAAGAATGAAAAAAAAAACTCGAAAAATGGGACTTTTTGGGTTTTTTGCTTTTAACTCGGGAACGATGCATTTTCCGGTAAAGTTGATCGTTTATGAAAATAAAGGGGATACAATTTCTCACAAAACACCTTAGAAGGCTTCACTTTGATAGTGATTACAACTTGATAATAAATTCAGTTGGGAGGAGCACACCACAGAACAGCAGAAGCACCTTAACAAATCTGTATTTGCAGTTCGAGTGTTAGCTGATATAGGCGACATAAAAATGAATAAGCTTGCATACTTTGCCTACTTTCATTCCATAATGTCGTATGGTATAATATTTTGTGGTAACTCTTCAAGTCAAACAGAAGTTTTCAGAGTCCTAAAGCGTGTAATACGTATTATTTGTGGAGTAAATTCACGGACGTCCTGTAGAAACACTTCACAGAACTGGGTATACTAACTACTGCCACTCAGCATATTTACTCCTTAATGAAATTAGTCCTAAATAATATATCTCTCTTTCCACCAAACAGCTCAGTTCAGACATACAATACCAGGAACAAAAATGATCTGCACAAGGACTTAAAAGCATTTACTCTAGTTCAAAAAGGGGTCCACTACTCAGGAACACTCATCTTCAATAATTTGCCAGCAAACATAAAAAAAATTAGTTACAAATAAAGATCAGTTTAAAAGCAGCCTGAAAGATTTACTAGTGGCCAACTCCTTCTACTGACGAATTTTTTAATAGAAACAAATGATGTATATATTCATACTATTAGTATTGTTATTTCAGCTTAAAAAGAAATATTGACATGTTCCACATCCACGAGGATCTCCTCAGCACGGATCTATGGAACGAAAAACTAATCTAATCCATGAGGTGGTGCAAGCAGAGGTGAGGCTGTGGCTTCGTCAACAAAGTCAAACATCTGGTTTGATTCCATGTGAAAGCAACTATGACCAGCGACCGTATTTATTTTAAGTAGTAAAGGGTGGAGTAATCAGTCACAAATAATATCATTGCATATCCAGATTTCAGTCACATTCTACAGTGACGGTATCAACAAACTCGTCTCTAGTTGGGAGACATGTGTTCCCCACCAGGCTGATTGACTCGAGAAATAAATGTCATGAGGAATAAAGATCTAGAAAGTTAATAAAGTTAGTTTTATTAAAAAAAGTTTTAAGAGCTTTCTCATAAAACAAGTAGAAGGTATTACTTTTCAGAACGACCTCGTACCTGCAGCAGACTGAAATCCACAGGACAGAAAATTAGATGCCGTCACTGCGGCGGTGATAAACGAGAGCCCTGAAGAAGAAGAAGAAGAAGAAGAAGAAGAAAAAAAAACCACTTGAAAGCGTGTTATAAGTTCCTGAGCGGATGACGTCTTCGCTACGAGTAGGTTCGCTGTAAATTAGAAACTGTGATGGCATGTAGGACTCTGCTCAGAATTTCTTCTCAGTGCCACAGTCTCAGGGCAGCTGTAAATTATAAACAAAAACATAATGGCTCAAGTGCTCTGCCGTAAATGAAAAAGTGGCGTCGAGTTAGTACAGCGGGACAAAAGCCAGTCCTTTAAACTTCAAGAACATTCTTTGTTAGATGCCGCGCGCCATTCGTCAACAGCTCCTCTTCCATATATGGAAGCCGAGTGACGGCCCAGCAGGTCCTGCGCACTGCACGTGCAACGTCGTTCCTAAGGGTGGAGTTTGTATGTCGTCGATTTTTACCTCAGAGGAAGCACTTCGGTGTGGTGTTTTGGTCTGTTCCTAGCATACAAAATCAGCTAAGATGTATGTACTGTATGACACCTGGCTATATGTACAATAGAGAACGATACGCCAGACTGGAAGTATATTGCTTACATTAAGGAAGCTAACAGATGGGTCGACGCAAAATGTCTACCCACCAAAGGAGCTCGATTGTCCATGAATCACTGCTCTGGGCGCTGGTTTGAACAGCTTCTTAGCTGAATGCAGTTCATGTGACGGACATAAACAATCACATCTGGACTATTACAGGGCTTGTTCTATTTGTGCACACCGGGAGAGGCAGGTATGACAGACTACCTCAAAATATCCGGAGAGAGTAAAGGCGAGTGTCATTCTAAGCGTGCAGAACATTTGTTTCTCTGGACATTTTTGTCCAAAACAGTGAAAGAAAACTTTATTTGAATACACGAGTATTTCAGTATCTTAGCTATTTTTCTGCGTAGTCGCCGTTCAAATTTCAACATTTCCAGTAGCACTCCACAAACGTTCCTATACCTTCTGCATACACAGTTTTTGCCAAGTTGCTAAATCAGCCACTAACGTCTTCTATCGGTTGGTTGTCGATTCCTTGGTGCTTTCTGCTCGAAAAATAATCAGTTTGGGAAAAAAGAACATAATCCACTCCGGCCAAAGCCTCTGCTGATGTTCCAAAACTCCTCAGTTAAACTACCGATGCAAATACATCAAATGCGGCAGAATGCGGATGAGTTTGTTGGTGAAGTAGGACAATGTCACTTGACAACAATCCCCGCTGTTTGTTTTGAATGACGCAACGAAGTCGGTGAAGTGTCAGACAGTGGGCCGCTGTATTTGTGGTATCTCTCCTAGACATAAAGTCGATGATGTGAACGTGCTACCCAGCCCAAAACTCTGAGGCCACAATCGTTTCGCAGATCAGAATTAGTTTGGCTGCTTTTGGGTGTAGTGGGGATGGTGAACGATGCCGTTCCATTGACTGGCGCTGTGTGTCTAGACTTTTATGGAAAATCCAGTTTCAGTCACCGGTAAGAATATCTTTCAAAAATTCCACGTAATCACTGTCGTACTAAGTGAGAAATGTCAGCACAGCGCTCATTCGTTGCATTTTGTGTTCATCTGTCAAAAGTCGAGGAACCCGTCTGGCACACACTTTTCTACAAACCAAATCAGCAGTAATAATTTGACAAGTAATTCGTCCTGAAAATTAATGGAAGAGGGCAACCTCGGTATATTAATAATAAAACATCTGTGCTGTCAAATTTTTTCTCAATCCATGATTTGCGTTAGTAAGACACAGCTGAAGATCTGCCTGATTGGTCTTCATCATGAATTTTCGTCTGTCCACCAGTAATCATGATGCACTTCTGTGCAACTGAAGCTTGATTCAACATATTACCAAAAGCAAGGTCATTTGTCTGTAAATTTTGTTATTCTTAGGTTTTTTTTGCGCTGAGAAACGCTATTACACTACGAACCTCACAGTTGCCATGGTCGTTAATTTTGTCCCACCTTTTAAAAACACACAAATAATCGTTAAACAAATATTTCTACTGTCATCAGCGTCATACTGGCGATAACGATTAATTTGGTGGGTTGGAGGGGGGGGGGGGGAGGAGGTGGGAGAATTGCGCTGCTCGTCAGATCAAAACGTTTCTTTACTTTTCTTCATTATTCTTGTCAGAACAACATATTTTTTGTAATAATAACTCAATTTCACTTAACACACCGAAGCCGGATACCAGTGTAGGAAAGAATGACAATTTATTTATTTAATTGATCACATGTGCACTCCCACAAAATAAATCCCTACATCCAATTTGGTGAGACGTGTGAAATGAATGAATGTATGGTCTCCTGTTAACCGCAGATAGTGAATGTGCAATATGTGATCATCTTTGAGACGGTCCTTCGGTCACGATTGGTGGAACCAAAGAGATGAAATTTACCTGAGCTTTGAGTGCCTGAAATGTGGCTGACCAATACGGTAGCATGGTGTTCCCCCACCTCGGTTGAGGTGATAGATGATCTGAAGAACGCCCATGTTTCAGCACTCTGGCGCTGGATCTTGTGTTGGTAAGACCTGTCTTAAGTGTACTCCGTAAAGACAAAAGAGTGGAGACATGGTATGCATGTGAAAAACTTAAGAGTAGTTTGGAATAATTATTTCTCTGTTTCAGGAACTTTTGGGGGGAGAATTAAATGACAGGCAGGTAATATTAAGGGGATCGTAGTAATCTTCGGAAGTGACCAACGGTCACAATGAAACCACGTGTAGCAATAAGTTGAAATACTTGCGAGTGCTAGTACTAAGTTGAAACACTTCCGACTGCTAAAGTTAAGGTGAATCACTGGCGTGTGTACTGTAAGTTGGAAATATTTAAGAAATGGCGTGTGCAGGACTTGAAATTAGGGACGAGTACTTCCACGTGGTGAGTACTGTGTGAGTATCAATCTGTGTATGAGACAAAGGATAAAGAGAAGTATTCGTCCATGATATCAGTTGAGGACTCGCGTGTGTCGAATATGTTCTTAATATTACTTTGCGTGTTATGTTTCCGTGTGACGCTTGATTCAAACTATAATACTCTGATAGTGAAGCAAGGTGAGTCAGCCGTCTATCCAGCAACGCCACTTGGCTTGCACGTGCATATATCCTCCAGAGTTCGTAGTAGGAAAGAAAAGTTACGAAGTGGGGCAGTGTCGTGTGAAACTGGGATGAATACTAATTGAAATGGGAAAGCTGAAATTGATGTGATTCTAACGTTCTGACTATTCTTTGTGTTGTATTACATGTTGCCAGAGTGGTGTATTTCATGTAATTTAAGTATGAGTGGTTTGCATGGGAGAGTAGCAAGATAGGTCCAGAGGCAGTGGGTTATGCATGTTCCTTTTTGTACCGCTTGGTCTGGAGGAAATTTTTGTGATGATGGGTGTGAGAGTCGAAGTGTGAGATATAGCAAAAGATCCACCATCCTACCCAGAAAGTGCACTGTAGCGTTAGATCATTACGAGACCATAAGATAGAGAATCACCAATGTAAAGCCATGCCCACTGGGCGGAGTTTCTCATGTGTAATTGTTGTATAAAATGTAATGGTATGTTCAGGTTATCTTTGAATCATAATAGAATTTATCGGAATTAAAAAATATAGTGAAAAGAAAAAGATTGGTGGCTTTGTTCTTCGAATAGTGTGTAATCATGATACCCAGAATTTATAATGTGTGCGCCATTCATATTCAGTGCGATGGCCACGTGTTGATCAAAGTCGTTGGGTAAGAAAGAAAATGTGGTATTGCCAGAGCGTAGTGAACAATCAGAGTTGTGTAAATTACTAATAGTCAGATTGCGTTATCCGTTTCCGTTGCGTAATATTCAAACAGGAGGTAAGAATAATTTGTAGCTTAATTGTGAGTACTAGAGCTCATAATCAGTCATGGATGTTACACGAGAAATAACAACAAATCGGGCGACCGCTACGGTCGCAGGTTCGAATCCTGCCTCGGGCATGGATGTGTATGATGTCCTTTGGTTAGTTAGGTTTAAGTAGTTCTAAGTTCTAGGGGACTGATGACCTCAGATGTTAAGTCCCATAGTGTTCAGAGCCATTTGAACCATCTTTTAGATACCGAGTCATGATTCTGTTTTTTAAATTGAAACTATATACTTTGTTTCTGTGGATTTCGAAGAGGTTTTTAGGCCATAACATGAGCGAAACTGGACTAAATGGTAGCGAGATAACAGGGCCGCAAGCCACTGACACTGATGACCGCGCAGTTGAGCGCCCCACAATCCAAACATCATCAGCATCAAACAGCAAGCCGCTGTCCCGCCAAGAGGGAGATGTCCCACAGACGGCTGCCGAACTATACAAAACGAAAGGTAAACACATAACTCAGGTGCGGTTCGTGTGGTTACGTGTGTGCCTGCAGCCCTTCAGTCCATGCTCAACTGTTGTAGCAATCAGACAACTTGCTTCTGAAGGTATTGAAACATTCACGTTGTAGATGGCAGTGGAAAAAACACATATGGTTTTAGTTTGTTGCAAATGCCGCCAATCTGTCAGAGGAGCGTTGTAGTTATATGCTGAAAGCTATCCAGATGGTACGAACCCGTCACGATCCGTCTTTGCCAATGATATTTAAAGACATTCAAGAAGCTGGGAGCGTGAATAATAAATTACGCCGACGAAAAAGAAGAGCAACAATGAGAGATATGAATGTAATAGCAGCGATAACACACAGTCCACACGTCAATACTTGTCAACTTGGACGCGCAAGCAACATCAGCCAATGGAGAGTACTACGAATGCAGTCTCCACAGATTTTATGCCTCCCCTATTTCGCTCCATAAACAGCTCCATGGTTTGACTTTGAAAATCAGTTACCGCTCTCAGAGTAGTGATTGACTTTTTTATTAATGAGGCATCGTTTACAAAGCATGGGCAGTGTAACATGCAGTACTACTTAGCTGAAACTGCACGTTGGCCGAGAAAACAGAATAATAACGACGTTGGGCTGTCAGCTTGTAGCGCAAGCTCTTTCTAGAATCGCATCGTTGGTCCCTGTTCTACTCCCAAGTATCTTCAGCCCTTAACAGATATGCAACAGCAGCTCTTGGGAGGTATCCCACTGGAATAAGGCAGCCCGTACCAACGTAACGGATGTCCCGCCTCTTGTCGATCGCTGGATCAATTGTTGACAAAACAAAAAACAGCCTGCAAACTCACAATACCTACCACGTCTGGCCTTTTTTCAGAGGGTTTATTGATTTATCGTCTAGCACTGCACATAACATGCAACCAAGACTACAAGAAAAAAACAGGATGTAAATACAAACGATACATTAAACTAAGAGACAATTGTTATATGCCAACGTCCAGCCGCTTTATCCAGTCTTGCAAATGTCGTTTGGATCACCCAGGTAGGCTCTCGATTTACACTCCTCGACAATATGCTGGGTGGTCTGGTTCGGTGCTCCACAGTAATAGCTTGGATTGGGCTGCTCACACCATTTGTGCAGGCTGTATGCACACACTCCCTGTCATGTTCGGGTGCGATTTATTTTCTTCAACTTACGACGCGGTAGTTCAAAGTCCTTGGATTTCTGTAGAGAGAAAGAGGTCGCACTTCAGGTGGAGCCTTCGTAGTCAGAGATTCGCTCTATTTGCTGTCAATTGGAAAATTACTATCAGTAAGCTATTGGACCAATCGTAGGCTCGAATTTCTGGAGCGAAGTCGGTTTATTGTCAAACAGGGAATATTTTTATGGATGGAAAATTGGCGATTATTCATTTTTTGGAAAATTCTTTCAACAGGGCTTATTTTCTACTTAACAAAGGATGGGTTAAGGGGCTGAGTGCTGAAAGCCAATATAATAGAGTTGAACGTTGTTCACGTGCGTTGGGGTAACCTTAAAATACACAACACTTGGCCCCCCGGTGTTGCCAAACGGGTTACAATGATCTGGCAGCCGGACGTATCTTCACAGTAAAATACCCTGGCTATAATCCACATGGAATCATATTTTTCTGGGCAAAATTAAAACAACAGATTTGCCAGCAAACACTGACGACTCCAGAAGACATGACACACCTTATAACACGGATCTGTGCTGCGAAAAGACCAGATGAAATTCCGCTCGCAGCGTTGTCTGTCGGGAACTACTTTATAGCACGTGTCATTGCTCAAAGTCAACGTTGTGAGCACCTGACATAACTACCGTAACAGCAAACACACGAGTCCGTGTGTTACACGTTTGCTTACGTTTGTCTCGCGACGGTGGTTTGCGACGCTGTTATTCTTGTTGGTATTTGGTTGATTTCCATACGAAGGCTCTTACCAGTACCACTGAAAAGAAGTGTGCAGAAGCATTAGAAATGTCAGTACCATATTTCGGCAGCTCTGAACGTTAAGAACCACTTGTGTTCTTTAGGGACTTCGTCTCACCTCAATTAATTTACTCGTTCTAGAGTTATCTGGGATGACCTACGTCGGATGTCTCATTCTGTATATAGGATGAGCTGTATCACCTGTTAACGTTAAAGTTTTCGCAATGGTTTAGAATCCCAGAATTATTTTTCACCTCTAGAAAGGGGACCGCACCTATTCGTCGTTACTGATTTCTTCCAAATTTATGGTGTATGCAGGGCTCGGCCAGATATGAAAGTGATTGGCTTAGTTGGTCGATTCGGAGGAGGAGACCAAACTGCGAGGTCATCGGCCCCATCGGCTAGGGAAGGATGGGGAAGGAAGTCGGCTTTGTCCTTTCAAAGGAACTATACAGGCATTTGTCTGAAGCGAGTTGGGAAAATCACGGAACACCTAAATCAGGATGGTAGGACGCGTGTTTGAAACGTTGTTCTCCTGAACTCGCGTCCAGTATGCTAACCACTGCCCCACCTCGCTTGGTCAATGAAAGAGACAGAAGAGGCGAGAACACCAGGTGGCCAAGCGTTGACAAAAATAGTATTTTTGGTGTGGGTCGGGCGAGGCATGACCCATTTGTGTTAGCGTATAGATTCCATGCAGCGGTTGGTGCAGCAGAAGGAGTACACAATAGAAATCAGAGAGGCGTGGGTTCAAGTCCCTAAGCGGAAACATTTATTTTGAGTTTTCAAGTTACTTATCACTCTAAATAAACCGAAACACTACTCAGAAAAAAATACTTTGTATTTACTAATGATTAAATAAAAGGTGTGAAAAGGAAAAGTAAAGGGAAATTTTGGATTTCAAATAAATTTCCAAGAACGGATTGTAAGGTGCACACGAGAACTTCGTGTATAAATGTAGATAGTTTTATTATTCTGCAGTTGGTGATATACGCATTATGTTATGGCATCCATCATCAGAACAAGGGAAACTGTAATTTTCTCGGCACCTTACCCAAGTTATAATGGCTACTTTTTTACTACTACTTTTTTGTTTTAAAATTTCAATTGAAAAACAATATTCTCGAAAAATTCACGTTACTCGGTCGATAGCTAGCAAGCAAATGAGGCCCGTACTCGTAGCCCCCAACGGCCGATGGGCCGATTTTACCTGCAGTGGGAACCTTTAGTTCGCGTGCAACTGCCAAGGGCTGCTCGAAGGTCAAACTGAATCTTTCAGAATACGCATTAATTAAATGCCTTATTGAAAAGATATTTGCCTGCCCTCGTGAATGCTGTAAGTACAATTGTTTGTAGGCAATTGATTTGCATCCACATATTTTACATTGCCTTTAATTAAAATGTTAATAAATGCAGTATAGTTAATATTATCTCAATTTATTTGAAGTATAAATTATGTGAAAACTGATAATTAAACAAAGTTTCTGCATAGGGAGTCGACCCTACGAACTTCTGATTACCGTCCTGTACTCTTTCCGATGCGCCAACAGATGCCTGGAAACTGCGCTTACACAAATAACTCACGACTCACTCGATCCTCGCCAGAAATACTTTTCCATCTGTGGCTCCCACTACTGTCGCTTTTATTTCTGGCCAGGCCTTGTGCATACAATAAATTTAAACGAAATTAATGTTGATTAGTAGCTGCGCTCCCCTTGTAAAGCCGCGAGGGATAGCCGCGCGGTCTTAAGCGTCTTGGCATGGTCCGAGAGATTCCCCCCCCCCCCCCCCCCTCCCCGTGGAGGTTGAGTTCTCCGTCAGGCATGGGTGTAAGTTAGATTAAGTAGTGTGTAAGCTAAAGGACCGATGACCTCAGTAGTTTGGTCACATAAGACCTTAACACAAATTTCCAATTTTTTTCCCCCTTGTAAGGCTAAGGAAGCCTTCGAACTGCTCGTATTACATAAAGCGCAACACGTTTACTTGCGAGGCAGGGAGATGAGCAGACATGGATCAGATCCGCTCGTCGGATAAAGGTCCGAGATTGATGCACCAGCCAGCCAGCCTGGGTGTCAATTTTCGGCCATTTCCCACACTCGTTTACACAAACGCAAGGCTGTTCCTCACATTCTGCCTTATAATACACGATTCACGAACAGTTAAACTACGTTCACCCACTGAAGTCTACACAATTCAGAGAGTTGGCGCACACTATTAGGTAACTGACAACTGTGGCGAAAACAAGGGCATCCAACTGCAGAGTTTAATAAACCGAATTTGGCAAAACCTGAAAACACTCACGAAAAAAAGTAGTAAAGGTAAGTCCTCATTAAGGGGTATAGATTCTTTCTTATTAAGATTAATTCATTGCGATACCCGTATGAACTTTGTTTTTCCATATAGAACTGTAGCAATTTCTGTTGCTAATATGGTAGTTACGAAATACACTAATTTAATGCCACTCAGTCACAGAGTTACAATAAGTAATCTTGTAGAAGTTTGGATTTTGCAATTTGTAAGATCAACCTGTGAAAATTCGTTATTTAATGCCACAACAAGGAAATTTTGCACCACCGTAGTATCAGTGCGAACAGGACAGAAAGGAAATGCAGCTTTGAATTCTGGGCATGTAGTCCTCAGGCATCGAGTAATAGTTAGGGAAGAAGAAGAGTTTTTCAATGTCGTGACGTGCTGTCAGTGCAGGAGAGGTACGTCACTCTGAACTGTAGTGTTATGAAACAATAATTTAGCCCGAATCCAGGAAGCTACATTATTATAGCGGACAAATGCATTGATAACAACTTTGGAAACAAATACCATATTTTCTGGATTATAAGAAGCTACGGAGTGTGAGGAGCATCTTAATTTTTAACCATTTCTTTTAAAATAACATTTTCACTGTGATTAGACTGCAAGCCAGAATAAAAAATTCTTAGTTTATAAACCGAACGGACCTTTAACATTCCTGAAAATCTTCATTTGAGCCTTCTTCCTATTCTTCTTCTTCTTCTTCTTCTTCTTCCTCTTCCTCTTCCTCCTCCTCCTCTTCTTCGTCGTCATCGTTGTCCTCTTCATATAGTATATGAGTGGTCTTCACTGCCATTGAGAGCGTTACTTATGTCGCCCTTCTTGAAAGATTTCACAGTAATGCCTTCTCTCACTCTATACACGACTATGTTATCCACTGACACACTTCTTGATTGTAGGTCAGTCCAAACCTCCCTTCGGCGTGAATTCATGTTGAGTTTCATCCATTCGATTTCTCTCTACACTTTAATTGGTTTATTTATCGAGACTTTCAAGAGTTTGCAGTCGCGCAGTAAATCCTTCAGAAATAGTAGCAAGCTCCGTATTTCCCAGTCTCAATTTCTCTTTTACAAAATTTTTCAAATGACTGCTAAACTGATCTAGCAGAAGAATTCTTCTCTAATAAAGCACCTTTCCTTCTCTCAAGCACTCTGTTAATCCTCGATTTCATACCAGCCTCGTACATTCAACCCTTTTCATATACACTCCTGGAAATGGAAAAAAGAACACATTGACACCGGTGTGTCAGACCCACCATACTTGCTCCGGACACTGCGAGAGGGCTGTACAAGCAATGATCACACGCACGGCACAGCGGACACACCAGGAACCGCGGTGTTGGCCGTCGAATGGCGCTAGCTGCGCAGCATTTGTGCACCGCCGCCGTCAGTGTCAGCCAGTTTGCCGTGGCATACGGAGCTCCATCGCAGTCTTTAACACTGGTAGCATGCCGCGACAGCGTGGACGTGAACCGTATGTGCAGTTGACGGACTTTGAGCGAGGGCGTATAGTGGGCATGCGGGAGGCCGGGTGGACGTACCGCCGAATTGCTCAACACGTGGGGCGTGAGGTCTCCACAGTACATCGATGTTGTCGCCAGTGGTCGGCGGAAGGTGCACGTGCCCGTCGACCTGGGACCGGACCGCAGCGACGCACGGATGCACGCCAAGACCGTAGGATCCTACGCAGTGCCGTAGGGGACCGCACCGCCACTACCCAGCAAATTTAGGGACACTGTTGCTCCTGGGGTATCGGCGAGGACCATTCGCAACCGTCTCCATGAAGCTAGGCTACGGTCCCGCACACCGTTAGGCCGTCTTCCGCTCACGCCCCAACATCGTGCAGCCCGCCTCCAGTGGTGTCGCGACAGGCGTGAATGGAGGGACGAATGGAGACGTGTCGTCTTCAGCGATGAGAGTCGCTTCTGCCTTGGTGCCAATGATGGTCGTATGCGTGTTTGGCGCCGTGCAGGTGAGCGCCACAATCAGGACTGCATACGACCGAGGCACACAGGGCCAACACCCGGCATCATGGTGTGGGGAGCGATCTCCTACACTGGCCGTACACCACTGGTGATCGTCGAGGGGACACTGAATAGTGCACGGTACATCCAAACCGTCATAGAACCCATCGTTCTACCATTCCTAGACCGGCAAGGGAACTTGCTGTTCCAACAGGACAATGCACGTCCGCATGTATCCCGTGCCACCCAACGTGCTCTAGAAGGTGTAAGTCAACTACCCTGGCCAGCAAGATCTCCGGATCTGTCCCCCATAGAGCATGTTTGGGACTGGATGAAGCGTCGTCTCACGCGGTCTGCACGTCCAGCACGAACGCTGGTCCAACTGAGGCGCCAGGTGGAAATGGCATGGCAAGCCGTTCCACAGGACTACATCCAGCATCTCTACGATCGTCTCCATGGGAGAATAGCAGCCTGCATTGCTGCGAAAGGTGGATATACACTGTACTAGTGCCGACATTGTGCATGCTCTGTTGCCTGTGTCTATGTGCCTGTGGTTCTGTCAGTGTGATCATGTGATGTATCTGACCCCAGGAATGTGTCAATAAAGTTTCCCCTTCCTGGGACAATGAATTCACGGTGTTCTTATTTCAATTTCCAGGAGTGTATGTATGCAACAATATCTGGCGATATTTCAGAAGGTTTTGAAATTGTTTTATGCTTGAAAACTATCATTGGGTTCACTGTAGTTCCATCAGCACAGTATTTTTCGTATGCTCCTGTTTTTAGAGTTACAATTTTAGCACCTTTCATGGCAACAGTTCTTTTACTCGGCACATCAAATACCAGAGGAGTTTTTTCCATATTCGCTATCTGACTTACTTCCACACTGGTTCTCTTCCGATAAACCTGTAGCATCAACCATTCTATGCCTAAGTCTGTTCCCGCGGCATCGAATATTTGGCCATTTGTAAGACTGGAATTTTAAGTCAAATACAATTTTTACATTAATTTAGAGTGTAAGACGCACCTAAAATTTGGATACAATGTTTCGAAGAAAACAAAGCGTCTTATAGTCCGTGCAATAGGGTATGCAATATTTTCAGTATTGCGACTTCTGCCTAAAGCTAAATCCAAATAGCGACACAATATTTGACTATACTCCGTCAGTACTACAGCGTATTTCAGAAACGCGTTTTAGCCAGTCCACTGTAACTGAAGAACTGATGTACGCGTCCTCATGATACGACTTCGCAATATGACTCCGTGATGATACAGCCTCTGCTGCCCTTGGTCGAGGATTATAATACCGCTCAGATGACTGAAGAGCAGTTGCGTGATTGGCTGCGGCTGTTGGAGACAGCCTGTTGGATTTCCTGAACGGATGATATTATCGTAGTCTCGGATCGGTGCCTGCACGAGATGCGGCAGAAGTAATTCCTCTGCCGTAGGCGACCTCTGAGTAGCCATCGGACAGACCGCCCACTGCGTTGCCTGCACGGTCGGCAACCCGGAACACAGCGATGAGGGAAGGGATGTATCTAGCAGGGGTAGCTGGCGTATCCAACATTCACAAAACAAAATGAATTTCTGCACGTATGCGGTGAATACAGAATTGACGTGAAGAGAGTGGGTGAATAGATCGGATAAACATGTCATAACATACGATGTTTAACAATTATTTCAAATTAGCAATTGTGCATAAAATAGTTACCGCAAGGGCATTTGTATGCCACCCAGAGGATAAGGAGCAACACTGCAGCGAGTGTTCTCTGAAAAAAAGTAATGTTCTTGTTAATTCTGCTCAGATTCACCATATCGGATATAAATAAGCCGTAAGTGTCTCTCGAATAAGTCTATTGAGAGTTATTCATATTTTACACACAAGAACCTTCCATTTTCATCATGTGACGTATGTCTTACAGATTTCTATCTGCTCAAAGAATTCACCATACCAAGGAAGCGACGTTTACAAACCATGGCAAAATGAAAATAAGAAATATACAAGCTCTTTCAATAAGGTTAATCGGATTTCTGAAGACTGCATCTTCTGCATGAACGAAAACAAAAACTTTCGCGAAAATTTTACAAAACTTTTATTTTCAAAAGAAATATTCGACTCTACAAGGGTATATCTTCTACCAGCACGCCATTCTAGCATGAATGATTTTATTTACCTTTAGTAAATGTTGAACGTGCTTTACATCGGACGAACGACAATAATCCCGTACTACTCGACTATATTTGGTGTTACTGCATTCACTGCCATCGAAGCGGAGTCGTAATTCACTTACGGCAGTTTGATGGAAAGATACACAAAGGTCAGTGGTGCAGTGCCAGATCCGGACGGCTTTTACATCTGATACATCGCCGATTGTTAAGCAATGCCCTTAATGCAGTTATCAGTATTGTTGTGGTCCATGCTGTAGAAAAATGAAATTGTGGAAGAAACCAGCTCCCCAAAATACCCAGATATGTGAGTCCTGTCACCGTCTTTTTCGCAAATAACAACGGGCTCTAAATTTTTTACCAGTGAATGGCGCAACGTACATGGCAAGCTAAGGGATGTCTTGTAACTTTGCGTAAATATCCAACAGAAGTTTTGAAACATGTGTTAAACTGATTTTTGGACATTTTCAGGCAGTGATAACGCCATCTGGCCCTAAATGATTTAGTGATGAACGCTGAAACCTGCACAAGCGCAACATAAATTTGTTGATGTCTTTCTGAGGTAAACTACGAATGAGACAGTGGGTCATAAGGATTCATTTCTAAAAAATATAGCGAAAGAAATCGTAGTTTGGTGACCTTAGAACCCCTTCAAAAACCAGAAAACCCTTTCCATGCGTTCACTACATCAGCTGAAACTACATTTACACTTCGGAACGGATATTACATGCATATTTTATCTGCATAAGTATGGTAACTTGGAACCTCTGAATACTGGTAACGAATAATGATATCTAAAAATATTTGAAGGTTCCCTGAGATAATCCTTTTAATTAAAGTGTGGTAGTAATAATCTCGACGTCTTGTCATAATTAAAAATTGTAGATGTGGCCAACCCCAATACCGCTACATTTCGTTTCCAAAAATCATGGTTTTTTGGGGTTTTCTCAGGAAATGTCTTTCAACAAATGGTATTTTTTACGCCGTCTAAGGTACACGTTAGACAAACGTACTGCAAAAGAACCAAAACTTTCGTTCAGTTTACCTAGTGTGTAACATCTAAATTTTGGCTCTTTACTGTAGGACAGATGCTGTAAGCAATATATGATCCCCCCGAAAAACCTTATTTTCGAGAGTGGCTTTTTGGAACATACTGTCGTGCACGAAACGATACCTCTTCGCCTCTACAGCATGCTTTGGAAATCACTGCATATTCTACTCGAGCGCATACTTCGTCACAGCATCGGCTGAACACTTGCTCACACTGGGACAGTTTATTTACATCCGATTATTTTTTCTCTCTCAACATCTTAATTCCAAATGTGAAGCTGGGATAATGAGTTCAAACGTTTTCTGAGTGATGGGAGGTGAGAAGAGAATTTCTTTATTAATTGGTTTTCAAAATCTGCTGATTGCAAAGAACGTACGAGGCGGCAAGCAGCATCACATCTCGGAAGACCAAAACAGATGAGGAGGTGGCGTGGAACTATGGTTACGGAAGAAGAGACACGCCAACCAGGACCAGCAATTGTTCTCAGAAGACCGAACACCAAAAATGGTTCGTACAGTCAGTCAGTGTAATGTATTTTTTTCAAGACTCACCGAATTGTCATTCCACCAGACTTTTGCTGGCATGACTAATTTGTTTCATCTCAGTTGGAAGCTTAACAATATAAGTCACTCTGAATTTAAATTTAATCGAGAATATAGTTAAAATTGTTTTCTGCAGATACTCGTTTCTTTTATCGAGTTATTGCATAGGAAAAAGTGTTCATATAATTTTAAATCAGTTTACGAGCTGTACAATTTGTAATTCCAGTGAGTGACTTTGTGAGAACTATTTACTCGTTGTTTCATGACAGAGTATTGTTTGCATAGTAACATGGAGCGAAATACTTCTGACGCAGTGAGATTCTACAATTAGTATCAAAATTACGACATTTATTCTGGTAAATTGAACATTCCATGGATATTTTTTTATTTTAGGCTACTTATAATGCTACTTTACCAGAGATAAACTATACTACAAGCTCGTGAGCCGAATATTGAAGTACTCCTAAATAAACTCAATCATTGCCTGCATCTCGTGGTCGTGCGGTAGCGTTCTCGCTTCCCACGCCCGGGTTCCCGGGTTCGATTCCCAGCGGGGTCAGGGATTTTCTCTGCCTCGTGATGGCTGGGTGTTGTGTGCTGTCCTTAGGTTAGTTAGGTTTAAGTAGTTCTAAGTTCTAGGGGACTGATGACCATAGATGTTAAGTCCCATAGTGCTCAGAGCCATTTGAACCAGTTTTTGAAACTCAATCATTCGTATAGTAAGGGAACCGCCACAATATCTAGTCCCTTTCGTTCTATAGTTTTAATTACGTTATGTTCGAGTTCTAATGTAAACTGATCTTTGATATGGGTAAAGAAGGTAAATGACTTGCATATCTTTAGTTCAAAATGATTTGCTAAACAATATCTGATTAATGTTCACCCTGCATACATAAACGATTTCACGGATAGGATGATTAAGAAACTGCAGCTGTTCAGTGATGACGTGAGTACAGTACAAAAAGGTATCGTTTTGCATGACTGTAGGAGTCTTCAGGTTGACTTAGACAGAATTTCTATTTCGTATGATGTATGACATCTTGTTTAGAATGTAGAAAAATTCCAGTTAAAGCAGATGATTAGAAACAGGGCTCTGTAATGTTCTAATACAGTCTTAGTAGTGTGCTGCCTGACACAGTCACATCGATTGAGTATCTAGACTGTGATCGGGGCATTAGTAGCTTTGGTTGTACACTTTATAGCAAGAACTACGCAAAGAGCTGTATCTTGGACCAATTTTAATAAGCCACTAGATGTTGCGTGGTTTATAGCCATATCGCCAGCGTACAGAAATTAAAAGATGGTGAACAACATGGCAGAGGCTATAGAAGCTTCGTAGCTGAAACCGTAGTGCCAGCGAACAGTCAATGAATAAAAAGTTGGACGACAGGAAACATTCTATGCCATGTTGCAAGGATCTGCCAGCAAGGTAGTACAGCACAGAGCCGCCCAGAGAGCCACAGTAACCACCGTCCGCACTCAGTCTGGTTCAGGATACAACAGCTGTTTGAGGTGTTCTTTCTATTAAATGGCTAAGCGCCAGGTTGCAAATCGGTATGACATGGAACGAGCACGTAAGTTCGGTAGCAGGGAAGGTGAATGGTCAGTTTCGGTCTATACAAAGAATGCTAGGAAAATGTGGCTCATCTACAAAGGAGACCGTGTATGGAACACCACTGCGAGCCGTTATTCGGTACTGCTCGAATGTTCGGGATCACCTCCAGGCGGCTTAAAGGAAAAGATCGGACAAATTCATCAGAGACATGCTGCTAGATTTGTTACCGATTGGTTCGATCAGCATGCAAGTATCACGGAGATGCTTCATGAACTCCCACCCAAACGACGTATATGTACTGTTATATTTTATAATAATTGTAGAATATCTGCTTACCTATAACTCGAACAAGTAAGTATATTATGTATGCTTCCATAATTTTTCTTATAGTGACTGTATCGAACAGTTGTATTTGTCGTAGCGAAATATCTCCTCAGCCCTGTGCGGTATAGATATTTACCAACACACGCAATTCTCTAAGACAGCCAGAACCCAAGCTTTGTCGATTAGGGAGATACGAACTAACCGCGAAGTTGCAAACCCAATGACGTCAAGGGGACAGCCCGACGCGACTGCAGCGTCACCGCTGTGCGAGGCGCGATAAGTTGGACTGTGGCCACAAGCAAGTGAAAGCCAAGTCTGCCGCTGTGGAGGCGTTCACTCGTCCGCCGTGATAGTCTAGTGGTTAGGACATTGCGTTGTGGCCGCAAGAACCCAGGTTCGAATCCTGGTCACGGCAAACGGATACTTTTTATCGGCGATGCTGAGGAATCTGCATGGACCCATTGAAGCAAGATGAGCGTTTGAATCGATAACGTTTTCATTTGTCATACACAGGCACTTAAAAGTATACATTTTATTAACTGCCTGTTTCTCTGGTTTTTATTTACCTATACTTATTTCAGAGCGAAAGCTCGATATTCAGGGCCTGCAAGTTTCAACCGACACATTTAACTCCGACTTGGTGTAACGGTCGCACGTGAATTTTGCGGAAGCCTGATCCACTGTTAATCAAGGATGAAAAGGTAGGAAAGTTACGGTTTAACGCACCGTCGACAACGAGGTCATCAGATACGGAGCGCAGGCATGCGTTGGTGAAGGATAGGGAAGGAAATCGTCTGTGTCGTTTCGAAAGAACCATCGCAGCATTTATGTACACGGTTTTTGGAAATCACGAATACCTGTATTTAGACGGTTCGTTGGAAAGTTGAATCCGAGCTCACTGTGAGTCCATGTGAAATTCCTCTATGTTATTTGACCCTTGTCTTGCGCCACAAGAAACTAATCTTGAAGACGAACATACCAAATTGAGTGTTTGGAGAACTTTCTGAAGACGAACGTACAAATATATTTTTGTAGACATTTCTGTCATTTGTGCTTTCAATATCGTGCTTTATGAACTTGTAGAACACTCAGGTTTTTCATACATACACGCATTTCATTTTTTGTGGCTGCTACCTAAAACAGCGCATCGGCACACGTTACAGATCCCTAGTGCTCTCTGTTTCGGAAATGTGCGACAACATATTTGACTTTGTTAAGCAGATGAAGAAACGGCTGCTTAATGGAACTTCGGCCGGAAGAGAACAGCGAATATGCAAAAAAAAATTGTTGAAATGACCTTTTAGAGTGTCCAAAAAAATCACTGACAACACCACACCACACCACAAACAAGAAAAAATGCCTATCAGAAATGGGCTCTAAAATGCATACCTTAAAAGAGATGAACATTTCCTCAGTAGAAGAGATGTTTTTAACACTAGGGAATATGAAAAAGGGCTCATAGCTCTCCAGGTCCGCGTTTCAGACCCCATATTTACTGGACATTGTTTTCTTGGTTTGGTCTCTCTTCCCAAACTGTGGAAAACAAAGTCCTTGCAGTAGAAGAGGTCTGTTTTATGGTATGACCAATTTCTCATAGCTCACAACAACGGCCTTTGCGCAGTGGTAACACCGGTTCGCGTCAGATAACGGAAGTTAAGCGCTCTCGGGCTTGGCTAGCACTTCGATGAGTGACCATCCCGGGTCTGCTGAGCGCTGTTGGCAGTCGGGGTGTAGTCAGCCTTTGTGAGGCTAATTCACGAGCTACTTGACTGAGAAGTAGCGGCTCCAGTCACAAAAACTGACAACGGGCGGGAGAGCGATGTGCTACTACATTCACCTGCGTATTGACATCCAATGACGCCTGTTGGCTGAGGATGACATGGCAGTCAATATACACGGTGTAAATTTCAAGTTGACAAACCAGAATAACTCGAAAAATAAGCTTCACACGAAAAAAATGTATAGAATCCAATGCTGCTGCTACGGTCGCAGGTTCAAATTCTGCCTCGGGCATGGATGTGTGTGATGTCCTTAGGTTAGTTAGGTTTAAGTAGTTCTAAGTCTAGGGGACTGACGACCTCAGATGTTAAGTCCCATAGTGCTTAGAGCGATCTGAACCATTTTTTTGTAGAATCCAATGTTGATTATTTTCGAGGGGGACATCTGCTGATGCTAAAATTAGCCCGCCACCCCAGCCCCCTGAGGGTAGGGTGGGAGGCAACTTTAAAATTTCAAATGGGAACCCCCATTTTTATTGCAGAATCAGATTCTTAATAAAAAAAAACTACGTACATTTTGTCTTAATCTTTTTTTTTTTAATCTTGGTAGTTGGCGCTGTAATTCATGAAAATTCATGTTCTCATTTTTGCGTGGAAAATGGTTACGCATAGATAAAAAATACTTATTTACTTCGTAAATTTTGATTCGCTAAAACTAAAAATCTCTCTCTCCCCCCATAGGGTGGGGTTTGAGAAAAGGTAATTAGAGGTTTACAAATGTTGACCCAAATAAAGGGAGAGTTTTAGTTTTAGCGAATCAAAATTTACGAAGTAAGTATTTTTTATTTATCCGTAACCATTTTCCACGAAAAAGTTAGAACATGGATTTTCTATAATTACAGTGACAATTACCAAGAATCAAAACAAATCCTTAAGACAAAGAAAGGTACTTAGTTTTTTTTATGTAGAATCTGATTCTGCAGTAAAAAACGGAGGTTCCCATTTGAAATTTTAAAGTTGCCTCCCGCCCCACCCCAAGGGGCTCGGGTGGTGGGCTAATTTTAGCACCAGCAGATGTTGCATAGCTGAGTACACGTTCCAGAGAGTATACTGTACAATAGAATTATTACATTTTTTCTTGAGGCGAGTGAACTTTATCCACCTGGCGAAACTGCGATGGAATAGTTCTTTCTAGAGCTCTACAGCCGAGACTGGTGGCTACAGTATCGTGCTTACAGTTTATTTGTACCACTTTTGGTGAAAAGTTTCGGGGAACAAAGTGCCTTTACTTTTCTTACCATTCAAGCTATGTGAAGGCATGGCTTTACTTCATACTCTGTTTTTTGCATGTTAATCTGAGACGCTTATAATTCCTATTATATTCGTGCTGATTGCATGATGTTTTCCGTCTTCTCAGTTCTATACCTATATGTATTTCGCATGTATTCAGTCCGCGGTGTTTGTGTGCTCACGCGATGCATTAATGATATTAATGATATTTTCTTGAGGTCATGTGTCCTGTGCTGTCATTGGCAGCCAGAAGCACCCCGACCTGCCCCTGTGTTGGTTTAAGTGTTTGCGAAGCTAACGTGCCGTGTTTTGTGGTATTACGAAAAGATGCAGTTACAGTGACACACCATATTAAAGATTTCTCCAAGACGCGTCATATTTCGAATGTTTTGTTGTGCTTAAGTGTCGGGAAATGTGCCGTTGGCATACTAGAATCGTACCTAGCGTTTAAACGATCAATTATAGCTGTTTGGCGACAACGTCTCTTAGTCGCCAGAATGTTCAATGCAGATCACTAAAGAGAGTTAGTCGAGGTGTCATTGTTCCATGTCAGTACACAGTGGCAACAACTCTTTCCTCTAGTCAGTCTCCTCGAACAAGTACAGATAAAATCCTAATGCAAACTTCCACATCCATACAATCCGAAGACACACTGTCAACACACAACCTCTGTTTAATCCATCTGACCAAAATCTTCTACTCATTATGAATTATAAACAAAGAATGCATACATGACCTCTAACAGACTTAGTTTGAATAACTCTCAGTAATTAAGTACGATTACGGAGTGTGACTGATCATAATATTTCACAGTGTGTACACCACTTCAAGAATTATGGCAAACAGAAGCAAACATGTGGAGTATTTCTTGTGTCAAGTGTCACTTCCTATTTCAGTTGCTCACGAAAAATGCAGTGTAATAACTGTCAATGGTCTAAACCTAGTTTTGGTATGTCATATCGTTAGCTTCCTTCCTATTAGCATAAATTTATACAGCTTCCATAAAACCTCCAGCTCATGTGACTTCTGTGATGTTTCTTGTACTAAAGTCGCTCGTCGAATTACTGCAGTTCATTTTCTTATGTTAAAATATAAAGCACTGAGCGTAAGCAAAACAAGCAATAGCGAATAAATATACCAGTAGTGAACAGAATGTCAACAAGTGGATGCAGCACAATTCTTACAACGAGGCTCTGCCAAATAAACAATCTATAATTAATACAATAGTGTAACCTAAACTCTATGTTCATACACAGTACAACAGCATTTCTATATACCAAATTAAAGAGTAGTTGTGACAACAAACAGAAATGTATAAATATGCAATCCATACGCATAGCAGCAAACATATCTTACGTAATAAACAGGTAATTAGCATCGTATTAGCGTAAGCAAATAAATGTTCATGTGTAATTATAATAAGTAAACATGAAGGCGCAAGCAGATAAATCACAAGTATAACTTACATACCTAATCACAGTCAGCACAATTAATCAGGTGACAATTATAATTTAAATAAATAAGCACAGCATGCACATAATAAAAAAAATATGACATCAGTGAAAAAGCATTGCAGTCAAGCGATGCATAATATACAAAGTTACAACTCAGTTCATTAATAATCATTGTCAAAATCAGTTAACGTACGCAAGCACGTCGCTTCACAAATAAATTCATAGAACATGAAATTTAGCACAAAGTATGAATCACGTAGTCGCGAGCAGCAAATTACGTCTAAAGTACGTACGTAAGTGGAAATATGTTACCTGAAAAATAAACTCAATTAATAGTTACCTTTTTTTAGTTTATTAGTTTCTTCTTGGAAATTACATTCTTCCTGAAAATTTCTCGATAGCAAGTCGTCTTAACGTCGGAGACACACAGAATTTACCTGAAGTTCTTAAATATCTTATAGAACCGTATCCTGAAAAATACTGAATGTTAATACATAATTCATCAAGTCGTTATAGCTTTATACTGATTTTTTTCGGAGAAAGACTGTGTATTTGTTTACGGCTGTCAGTGCATTCGCACTGAGCGGTCGATCAGCTGTAGGCGCGTGACGTAGGAAGTGATTGTTTGCGGTCAACGACTGCCTTGTGCGGCGCGCAGACTTGACTGTTGCTTTGAGTATGTGCCGCCGCCAAAACACAGCGCGGTGTCCTTGTACTCTCTGCGTGTTTACAAGTAGCTGTTAGTCTCTCAAAAATATGTCATTCCACAAAAATTTTAACGTTTGATATATGATGTATTCCCTTATAGCGTCGTGATTTAAGAGTTTCTACTTCAACAGTGTTATCATGAATAATTTTGCGAATTCTATATGGACCGTTATAAAGCAGAAAAAATTTGCGACACAAGCCTTTTCCTTTGTGAGACAAACGATGAGATTTAATTAACACTTTTTGACCAACTGACAAGATTTTTAAACGACCAGGACGCTTAGCTGATTTCTCTCTTCTAGCAGCCGCAGATGCAATATTTTGTAGAGCCAGGTTGACAACTTTAGAATGCCGCAGTTTCCGTGAAGGCGGAAAAGGAACGATTTCAGATATGCGATTTGTCGGTGCTTTATTTTTTGATATCAGTATAGGTGGTAAAGAAGTTTGAGTCATTAGGAAGTTCATTCAGAATGTTTTGAAAAATATGAAGATACTGATCCCAAGTTCTCTGATTCTGATGACAATAAAGACGACACAATTTATTGATTTCCTTCATCCATCTCTCTGAAGCGTTAGATTGGGGGTGAAAAAGTGAAATGAAAATTGGTTTAATTTTACGACGCCGTAGAGTACGAAGCCAAATTTTAGAACGAAACTGTGATCCATTATCTGATATAACCTTATCAACATGACCCACTTCTTTAAGAAAATGTTTGATGAAAGCGTTAGATACTGAACGAGCTGTTGTTTTGCGTAACGGTGTAAAACACACATATTTTGATGTCAACTCCACTGCTACGAAAATGTACGCAAAACCATTAGTAGATTGAACCACTGGACCGAACAAATCAACTGCAGCCATGTCCTTTAATTTCGCTGGAATGATAGGAAACAACGGTGCTCTGTGAGAAACGGTTGGCGGCTTAGCCTTTTGACATAATTTGCATTTGGCAAGAACAAATCGAATACGTTTTTCCATATTACTGAAGTAGCAATTTTCTCGTAATTTATGAAAGCATTTTCTGGGACCAAAGTGTGCATAACTGAAATGTGTGTACCAAATCAATTTATTGACCCACTCATCAGGAATACAAACTAACCAAACAGAGTTGTCGACCGATTTTCGTTTAAAAAGAACTTTCCAGATAGATCACAAAAACGAGGTGTGGCCAAATCGTCCAATTTAACAAAGCGTCTAAGAAAATTACAGACACCAAGGAAACTACGAACATCACGTTTTGTAGTAGGAGCAGCATAATTACGAATAGCGTCTAATTTTTCTGGATCAGGAAGAATACCTTCTGTAGAAATAATGTTATCGAGAAATTTCACCTGTGAACGACCAAATTCAGATTTTTCTAAGTTCACTGTAATGCCAACTCGTGCAAAAATACGTAATAATGAATCCAAAATTTTGTTGTGCTCACTCCAAGAACGTTTAGCAATAAGAATGTCGTCAACATATGAAATAATATTGTTACGAAGATAAACAGGTAAAATTTCGTTTAAACTACGAATGAATGCTGCTGAAGATACAGTAAGTCCAAACGGTAATTTCCGAAATCACTTTTGGGTAAAATAGTCATATCCGGTTATTTTTTACACGCTCTCTAGATAGATTGATCGTAGAAGAGTTGTTTCGATAGATGCAAAGAATAGTAAAAGAGTAGGTAGCAGTGCAGAAAACTAAAAGGGAAATAGCACCACTACAGCTCGGGGCCCTATGCTCGCTACGGCACATATTCACTTAGAGTAGTGAATCCCCTGAGGACTTTAATAGCTGCACATAAATTTCAGTTTGTGACTTCGTGGCAAATTTGGCGGAAGTGCGTACGTAAATTGATCTAACCATGAACATGGATGTATGTCATTGTTAGAATTACGAAAGATCTTAAATTTCCGAACAGTTAAAAAGTGTTTATAGTCAAAGTTTTCTCCTCGTGGCGACAAAGACCTACCGCGTCTGTTCGAGTCCGAATGTCGATTATTGTAAAGTTCGCGCGCCTGGCGCTCTCTTGTTGCATTCCGTAAATGAAACAAACTATTTTCTTCAAACCCCTCTGGTGTCTGTGATTCTAAATTTCTTTTGCCGTCTTTTCCTACGATTTCGCCTTCAATTTGTTTGACTTGCTTTTTTAATGCCTCAAATTCCCTTTTCACGCGTTCATTAAATTTTCCCTGATCTTCAACATGTTTACTTATGCTCTGGTACTCTTCGGTTTCTGAAAATGGCAATGGAGCTGTGTCATCTGAATCTCTGTCCCCATTTAAACTAAGATTTATCAATTTGTCTGAAATGTCCTCAACTCTTTCCGATAAATCACCTATTTGTTCTTTCTGTTTATTTACGTCTTCCGTAAGTGTCGCGACTCGGGTTTCAGTATTGACACATATGGTAGTTAACTGTTCATATTGTTGTGTTAAGTTATTTAATCTGTCATTTGGTACGGATTCCTCGATTCTCTCAAATATTTCTTTCTTATCGTGTGCACATTGTAAATTTAACTCTGAAAATTTCTGTACTGTCACGCGATCTCTTTCCTCCTGTTCTCTATCCTGTTCCCTTTGTCTAATCTCTACTGCAACTAATCGATTATTGTGAGCATTCAAAATCGGTTGTACTTCTTCTCTGATTTCTTTCTTTAATTCATCTTTCATATTTTTGAAACATGTCCCTATTCGTGAATCTATCCGTGTTTCCATTGTTCCCATTTGTGATCCCAGTGAGTCTAACCATTTTTCCATTGTTCCCCTATCTGTTTTTAATTCAGATCGTAACTGTGATCCCAGAGAGTCTAACCGTGTTGCCATTGTTCCCATATCTGTTTTTAATTCAGATCGTAACTGTGATCCCATTGCTCCCATCTCAGTTTTAAATTCAGATCGAAAATTTAATATTGCACTCATCAACTGCTCCATATTAACTTGTTCGAGATTCCTTTCGCCCCTAACATTTCCCACAAAACCAGCTTCCTTCGTCATGGCTGTAAAGCTATCTGTGTTCGATACTATTCCAGAATCTTCTATCGTTAATCTCGTATTCTGTGAATTTTCTGATTGAGAAAAATTTTGAAATGGTTCCGTACTATTTTCCCGACTTATTAAATTGTTTTCCACTTCATTATTCATCATACTGTTCCCCTGTGTTGGCGAGTTCGCCATGTCAACAATTTCGCCATTCTCACTATCCATCATTTTTGCCTTTTTCATTGATCGCGTAATCATTTACAAAACATACAAAACTCGTCACTGTACGAAAATTACACACAATGCCTCCTTATGTCCAACAATACCATTCACTCGAAATGTTTCCCTCAAACACGATTGACGAACCATTGAAATAATTGCACTAAATCGTCAAACGCGTATACAAGACAACAAAATTAAGTTATGAAATACCATAAGAAGAATGACAATTACCAAATCTACACATGCAATATAACTACAATTACTAAACTACAAATTACTACAACAATACTACTGTCTACTATTTTTACAATCAGAAGATTTCCAAGGGACGATCCGAAGCAGCAGTCGCCACGTGCATGGGGGCTTTATTATAATAAAGATATAAGAATGCAATGCAAATACTTTTTAATTTTCTGTCGCTGTATGTCCGATTACGCTGTTTCGTAAACGGCTGGCCCTGTCTAGTTTTAGTACGCAATCTGACTGCTTAGAATGACAACAAAGAATGTAAGGAAATTTCTGTTAGCACAATTAATTAATTAAGTCCCCAGCAACTATAAAACCTACGAAACAACAAACACAAGTGTAGCTGTTCTGTATGTGGTAGTATGACTCAACGCACATCTGGCACGGTTCTTCTTCAACAAGACAAGAATTTTTAAATACCAATTATACTGACGTAATAAAAGAAAATTAGAAATACTATAATTGCGCAAGAAAATCAGAATTACACTCTAATACAAGAACACACGCCAGATGCTTTGTTGACTGAACCTGTAATGACACATTATTCAGGTCACTGAAAGAATAAAAGAAAATACCTCCATATATATTGACGAAATGCACTCTGACCATTACAATATCTCCATTAGAACAACATCTGCTATCTCTCCCATCAAACCACTGCATAAAACATGGAACAACACTCTCCACTACCACATCTCACTCTGTCTTCACGACAAGCAGTGTCCACCACAACTTCTCGGTAAGAACTGCTTGCCGCTACGTCTCAATAATCACTGCCAGTGGAGGCGGCGGAACAATACTCTCTGGCGCGATCTTTGGCGCTGTGGCTCAGTGTAGCCACCTTTCAATTCTTCAAGATCACCTCATTACGGATCTTTAGAATATAAAGCATATCTAATCCAATACTGTTTTATCTCATCGATCACTGTAGGTCACCAACACACGACTTCATAAATATGAATCACTTTTAAATTTGAACACTACCCCGGAGTTATGATCCACACACAAGACAGCGGTCACCCGACTCCCAGATTTCGAAAAGCTCGTAGCAACTATTGCAACTGCTAAGACCTTAAATCCGGAGGTGCAATATTATTCGCTTAAGACATAGACGCAGATATTTTCCTTGGTCATTCACTTTCTCCCTCTAATACCGCTTGTCTGATAACTGCAGTCTCTTAGTAGGACTTCGAAAATTGCTAGTCCTCGCTCAATGCTGCCAGGACTATACCTCACTTCGACAGAATGTCGCTATTCCCTAAGCAAGCATAGTAGAGTCGGAGCACAGTACTCATCAAGTATTATGAGTTCTACCGTGGAGCACATCTTGAAACTAACTCGTCTGTTCCCGGATGCAGATGAAAGCGAGTATGGTATTCTGAAACCCCGATCCTTCTTCAATTTTGCTGTTGTAACATCTAAAGGCTAGTTTCAAATCAGAACGTTATTCTTGTGAACCACAGCCTATATAGGCTCACAAATGATGCGTTAGGCTGTCTTCGCTGTACTCCTATAGCAGCTATCAGATGTCAAAAGTGCCTAATCGTTTTTAATGAAGTTAGTTAAACACTGTCTAAATTGTGAACCAAATTTTCCTTACTACCGAAGGATGGAAAAAGCTGAGTCGGCGTTCTAACGGAACCGAGTGACATCAGCAACTCTGCGGCCGCTAAGAGAACAGCGAAGTACACCAACGCTGAATCCACCAGCCGTGATAGTCTAGTGGTTAGGACATTGCGTTGTGGCCGCAAGAACCCAGGTTCGAATCCTGGTCACGGCAAAAGGTTAATATTTTAATGAAGAATGGCGCACCTGCACTTAACTACTTAATTGATCCATTACTTTTGTTAGCAAATAATTATTGGCTTTGTTCAAGTCAGTTAGATGTTACTAGACTTCGAAAACGATTTTGACTACTAATGAAAATGCGAGCAACAGGAACATCATGTAAATTACGCACCAGGATTCGTGACTTTGTCAGGAAGATCGCAGCATGTTCTGACCAGTGAGAACAGAGCCAGGGAAACCGAAACTGCATCTGTCGTTCCACAAGGAACAGTGACAGGCTCTTTACTGTTCCTGATCTGTATAAATGAGTTTAGAGAGAATGTCAGTAGCTTTTTGATATTGTTGAAAAATGAGATTGACAGAAAGTGCAAAAAAGCAAAGCAGTAATGGCCAGAGAAAATTCTCCATCCGAACTGGTCCCTCAACCGACAGGCGTCACTCGATGTGGATATGGAGGGGCATGCGGTCAGTACATCACTCTATCGGCCGTTGTCAGATTTTGTGATCAGAGCCGTTACTTCTCAGTCAGGTAGCTTCTCAATTGCTCTCACAAAGGCTGGTAAACTCCAGTTGCCAAGAGCGCACGACAGACCCAAAGGATGGTCCATCTGAGTCCTAATCAAGCCCGACAGCGCTTAACTTCGGCGAAGTGACGACAGCTGGTATAACCACTGAAACAAGGACAATGGTAATGGCTAGAGGAAATGCAAAATTGTAGCAGTACGTATGACTACATGGATGATAAATACCACTTGCAGGAAAATTAAGAGACCTCTGCAGAAAAGGAAAGCAACTGTATCTCTATTAAGAGCTCAAATGGCAAGCCGGTACTAAACAAAAAAGGGGAACACTGAGAGATGAAGAAGATATATAAACGGCCATGAAGAGAAAATAAATTTGAGAACGATGTAATGAAAAAGAGTGTGGGAGAGATGATACTATAAGAAGATTGCGACAGACCTTTGCAAGACCTTAGAGGAAAATAAAGTATATGCGACAGACGATATTCGCTATGAAATGTTGAGCTCCTTGGGAGATAAATGAGACAGGCGAAATTAGCTCAGACTACAAGACGAATCTAATACTTGATATTACAAAGAAAGCATGCGCTGATAGGTGTCGATATTACTGAACTACCAGTTTAGAAAGTCATACTTGCAAAATACTAACACGAATTCTTTATAGAATAATGGATCAACTTAAGAAGCCTATTTTGGATGACATTAGTTTGGTTTCCGGAGAAATGTACGAACACAAGTGGCACTGTTGATCGTATGAGTTACGTTTGAATATAAACCGAAAAAATGCAAACTTACATTTAACGCATTCGTAGATTTAAAGAAAGTTTTTGAAAGTGTTATCTGCATCGCACTCTTCGACATTCGGAAGGTAGCAGGAATAAAACACAGGAAGCGAACGATTATCAACAACTTGTGCAGAGAACAGACTGCAGTTAAAAGATTAGGAGGACATACAAGAGAGGCATTAATTGAGAATGGAGTGTGATAACGTTGTTGCCTATCCTCAGTGTTGTTCAGTCTGTACTTTGAGCAAGTAGTAAATGAAACCAAGAGATGTCTGGAAAGGGAATTAAATTTAAGGGGGAAGAAATAAAAACTTTGAGGTTTGCCGACGACATAGTAATTCTAGGTCAGGCGACAAAATAAATGGTGACAGGGAAGAATAGAGGATAGGATAAACTGCAGACTGACAAAAGCAAGAATAGCAGTTCTGACAAGGAAAAGTTTGTTAATTTAAATGTAAGGAAGCCTTCTCTGAAGATATTTGTCTGGAGTGTAGCCTTGTACGGAAGTGACATGTAAATGAAAAACAATTCAGAAAGTAAGATGATGCGAGATTTTTAACTGTGTTTCTAAAGGAGATAGAGCAGAGGCTAATGAAGTGTTGAATCAAATCGAAAGGGGAGCGGGGGAAGAAAATTTGTGCTTCACTTTACCGAAAGAAGGGATCCTGAGACATCAGTGTGATGGAGAGAAGTCTGTTGGATAAAAATTGTCGTCGTTGTACAAAGATTGATTATAGAATACAGGTTCAAGAGAATGTAAGGTAATATAGTAGCGCGCTGAAGATGAACGGAAAAGAAACACGTTACAGTGCGGCAAAGCCGGCCGCGGTGGTCTAGCGGTTCTAGGCGCTCAGTCCGGAACTGCGCGACTGCTACGGTCGCAGGTTCGAATCCTGCCTCGGGCATGGATGTGTGTGATGTCCTTAGGTTAGTTAGGTTTAAGTAGTTCTAAGTTCTAGGGGACTGATGATCCGTAGTGCTCAGGGCTATTTGAACAGTGTCGGCAAGATAAACGTTTCTTACATCTATAGGTGTCTCGTCAGTGTTGCTGCTTAAGTAATTCCAAAGACTATTCTATGGACAAGTTAATTAACAAAGGGAACTGCTTAAGGCAATGTTCTCATTAAAATATCAATCATCTGCCTTGACCATCATTTGAACAGATGCAGATAACAGGTATTAGGTGGGCTTAGCAGATCCAGTATCTTCCATCCATCCGTAGGAGTGCTCTCTCTCTGATCTACACTGCACAGTGGGTACTTATTGTCCATCTGCTGCAGATATCGGTAATACTAACTTCATAGCCTTCCATCCAAACCCTCTAAGCTTCCTAATGGCTCTTCTAGATAGAGAGAACCTCTTCCAAAGAACTGATTGCTCTCAAAAACTTTATCTTTTTTCGCAGTTTTCAACGATTTTGTGGCTGCACATTGAATTTGTGAGCCACCGGCAGGCATAGTGATGAACAACGAAGGTATAGCTAGGGATACCACTATTAAGTTTTTTCAAATTGTGACAGATTCTGTTAGCGTATATATACATGGTATTCTCACTTTTCGGTTTCATACGGAAAATATGTACTCTCTAAGTGATGATTACACCGTAAAATAACCCAAAAGACATTAAAGAGTAGAAGTTTATAAAATATATGTTGATTGCTTTTGAAAGCGGCTGTTATGTGAAGAGAAAAGTTTATTGAACTTAGATATCTGAGGAGATTAGTATATTGCATCAAGTTCATATTTTCATCAATTCTTACATACAAGAACTCCAAATATTCTTCCACTTTCGGTAATTCCGTTTCTTGTGGTGTGATAAAGTTGATTTTTCGAAACTAAGTGTCCATTTTCCGACAATTAGTTAATAATTCTTTAAAAAATGTTATTAACAATATCGTTTCCGCTTGCTTTCTCTCTAAAAGAGTTAATTATAACATCTGTCGTGTGAAAGAGTGTCAGGTCCGTTTTACACATAGGAGGTCGTTTACATGTATAAGAAATAGGCATGGGCCGAAAATGAAAGCCCTTGGAATTATTTTTTTCCTTAGTCGGTATAATTTTCTCTCCTTCTAAACTAATGTTGAATTATATACACCACTAAGAAGATGACTTACTAAGTTAGAATGACTGGTATTATCATCGTATCTACATTAATACTACGTGGCATCTTTTTTTTTTTTTGCATATTCTTACATGGATATAATAGTTTCTCTGTTGCTTTAGTGTTGCTTTTGGATCTTTAAATATTTGTGAATCAACATTTTCAGTGTATCTTCTTGCTTCTTCAAGGAATGCACAAAATGGGATGTGCTCAGAATTGGCAGATATTCATGAAATGATTAGTGTTGAGGATCGGGAGAAACTCCATCAATTTACAGTAGGTGTCGAAAGCGGGATGGTAAGCCTGGGTCTGAAGGAGAGGAAGTTAATGCTGTATTGTAGAATGTGAATAACATAGTCTGGGAGCTATTTACTTCTAGCTGACTCCATTCCACATTTATTGACATTAAGATGAATTTCTTGCTCCTTGAAGAAGGAAGAAGATACACTGATAATGTTTATCCACAAATATTGAAAGAACCAAAAGCACCACTGAAGCAACAGAGAAACTATTATATCTATGTAAAAAAATGCAAAAAAAAGCCACGAAGTATTAATGTAGCTACGAGGATAATTCAAGTCATTCTAACTTACTAAGTCATCTCCTTAGTGGTGTATACAATTCAACACTAGCACCAACACAAAGACGTGAGTTCTCAGTGTGCGTTCTCCGTCTTATTGCTCCCGCCTTTTGCTCTGCGATCGAGACGCCACCTACCTGCTGGCGGCGTTAGTTTGCCAACTGGAGCGGAAAGGACTGTTTTATGCTTCCAGAGGAGCTTTCCCAGACGAGCGACGGTAGCCGTGATAGTCTAGTGGTTAGGACATTGCGTTGTGGCCGCAAGAACCCAGGTTCGAATCCTGGTCACGGCAATATAGTGCTCTATTTTGTATTTCTTTTTACAGAGTTACTAATGTAGTCAACTGGAAATTGCTCATCAGGGCTACCAACATTAAACATTTGAGATTCACAGTAGCTTGGTAAAGGCAGTAATGGAATTGGAGGAACCACCCAAATGCTTTGTTACCCTTTTCTGATACAGAAGGAGCGATGATTAAGCAATAGAACTATATTCAACAAAAATGGCATATTATGGATATTATTGGAGTTATGTGAATAGTTACAGATGAGACAAACATAAAAAGAAATCTAATAAACTGCTAGAAAGATCTGTTCATCAAACGTATAAAAACTGTGGACGTACACATATAAGATTTTGAATGTGTTTGTTTTTATTGAATAATACCTGACACATGAAAAATCATTTGGACGTGACACCGTACACAACTTACGACACATCTAAAAAAATGTTTCTTCGCAGTGCGAATGTCATTGGATATAGAAGACATAAGAAATATCATATGTTACTTCCATACGGTGCCTTACTTTGACGAAACTGGTAAAGACATGCAAGAATTACCGGGTCCAAACAAATTATTCATGGTACCAATTAATGAATTCCTTGCAGTAGTGTCTTCAGATAACTGGATACACTACTGCTGCTTCTCAGTAATTTATTCTTCAATTAAATATATCACAGAACTATGTCTTTCTTTGAAAACAACGCCTCAGTTATCGGATACAATACCAAGAACAAGAGTAATCTATATTAAAATTTGGAATCACATACAGTGGTGTACATAATTCAGGAATAGATATTTCCGACAGCGTGCCAGTAACCATAAAAACGTCAGTTATTGATAAAGTACAAATTAGAAGAATCCTGAGGAATTTTATGGCAGCCATTTCCTTCTACTTCAGTGACGAATTTCTTAGCAAAACGAAATGGTGTCAATACTTAAAGTTAAATCACATTACATGAATGTAGTGTAACAATCGATTTCGGAACAGCTTCAGTGGAGCAAATGGAAAAGTCTAACTAAGCGTGCCATTTTATTTTCATATTGTTCTAGTCGCCTTATCAGTTTTGTGTGTGATGTGGCCTAATGAGTGAGTTTTATTTTAACTTTAGTATTTTTGCTGCCGTAGCTTTCGAGGTTTTGCGTAATTACGCAGTGTACAGGGCGTATCAAAAAAATAATCCACTTTAAAAAAAGTTATAATTATTATGTTATCTGAGATATCTGCGTGAACAACAAACTGTTGAAAAGAGCAAATTCTCGAATTTTGTATGGTACCCTCTAGGTAACAGCAGTATGGACCCACTTCAGTTCTAGTAAAAATGGTGTCGGGACAACAGAGAGTGTTTTTGTGTTCTACGTTTTGCGCAGTACGGGTCAGCAATAACTGCTCAGCTTGACTTTCATGTTAGGTATGGTGTGCATCCTCCTACAGCACAGAGCATTAGACCATGTAAAGAACAATCCCGACAAACAGATTGTTTGCGTAAAGGCAAATCGCCGGGCCGTCCCCAAGTCTCTGACTCAGACGTCGAACGCATACACCATAATTTCACAAGCAGTCAGCAGAAATTCGTTCGCTGTCCAGTTCGACAGCTCTACATGTCCCCCATGTTCGTCTGGCGTGCGATGCATCGATGTTTACACATGAAACCATACAAAATTCGTATACTGCGAGCTCTTCGTGAAGATGGCAAACAACAGCGTGTGGAGTTTTGTAATTTCATCCTTGGCAAGATGGAGGATGACATTTAGTTCCACGCTTAGTGTTTTATGAGGCAACATTCCATTTAAATGGGGAAGGTGAACCATCATAACGTGAAAATACGGGATATGGAACAACATTAGAGGGACTCTCCAACATTTATAGTGTTTTGTGCAGTTTCACGGGAAAAGGTGTATGGTAAATTTTTCTTAACCGAGAACACTGTTACAGGAAGCACATATCTCGATATGCTTGAGAACTTTCTTTTCCCACAGCTGGAGACTGATTCGAACGACTTTATTGACCAACAGGATGGGGCACCACCACAATGGCATCTGGAAGTGCGAGAATTTTTGAGTCAAAGGATTACTGAACGATGGATCGGTCGCATTGGACCAGATGATTCAGCCTTAGTTTACTGGTCTGCAGGGACACTGGACCTGGATGTATGTGATTATTTCTTTTGGGCGTTTATAAAAGACTCTGTTTCTGTGCCTCCTTTACCAGCAACAATGAATGAACTGAGACATCGCGTAACAGCAGCTGTGGAAACTGTAACTCAAGACATGCTTGTTGCAGTATGAGAATAATTTGAATGCCGCATTGACATACGCCGTGCATTCAAGGGGGGCATATTGAAGACCTATGAAAAGGTATGAAAAGAAAAACTTTTGTATATGTTTATTAGTTTCAGAGATATAGATGTGCCAAATCGGATGATTCTTTTTGATACACGCTTTTGAGGGCTTTGTTCAACTCTCTGAGTCGCTTTTTGCCTCATTCATATCTCATACTGCGTAGATGAGATATCTAGGCGTTGCTGTTGGACCACTTTGCTTGTTGGTATTCACGTACACGTACAGACGCCGTTGTTGCTGACGCCTGTTTTGTTTCCGCAGTCGGCGACTTCACGCACGCACCTCCGCCGGAGACGATGCCGCCAGTGGCCGGTGGTATCAGAGCTGATGCCGGTGCTGCTGGCGATGTAGGCTGCGCTCCACACGGCCTTAACGCTGACGCTTCGCAATCCGACGCGGCGCTATACAGACCGGGCAGCGGAGAGCGACTGTTACACGGAGACAAATACACCAGCAGTACTTATACGTCTCTCATTATCACACTGACGTCCGCACGGATCACACTCACTCACAGCGCTAACGAAGCCACTATACGCCATTGCTAAGCAAACCGGAACATCGGTGGACTCCGTTTTCCACCACCAATACGTAACATGGCCGAAGCGCACATTAGCCAACTACTGACATGGTGGTCATCTTGTCAAACGCAGATGCAAATGTAGTATGTTTGCGATTCAGAACTCATCGAAGAACGAATAAGTTTGAAAGCTGATATTTTAAGAACAATCTTCAAAGATTACCCTCACAAGCTAAGTATAAGGGGTGAATAGTCCGTAGGACCAAACAGGCACAACCTTTAAATCGCTATTGTATTATACAGTATGCGAAAGGGCAGGGAAGTTAACGAAAACAAATAACAGAATTTTATTTTTCTTACGTGGGAGACCTGTACAAAAACGAGATAAACTCCCGGCCAACATCATCAAAATAAGGCCTTTTAAATCGAAAACAACGGCCTTAGTACGGCCATGCGTGGACAGTGGACGAAGAAAAGTCCGAAGGAAGGACAAAATTACTCGCAACATACGTCATTACACCATGTGATGAGGGAGACATGCAGAGGAAAAATAAAGAAATAAAAAACTGTGCTGAGAGACGGCCAAGGGGAATAAAACAGCACACAGACAGCAATAAAACAGTGCGACGCCGGAAGAGAAATAGAGTGACTAGCGAAGGGCCGGCCGCTGTGCCCGAGCGGTTCTGGGCGCTTCAGTCCGGAACCGAGCTGCTGCTGCGGTCGCAGGTTCGAATCCTGCCTTGGGCATGGATGTGTATGATGTTCTTAGGTTAGTTAGGTTTAATGAATTCTAAGCCTAGGGGACTGATGACCTCAGATGTAAAGTCCCATAGTTATTAGAGCCATTTGAACTAGCGAAGGTCTTGTAGCATATACTGCAACAAGAGTATATGATGTAATAAAAAATGCCGGACAAGTGCGAAAAGGACTCGTGTTCTTATGTATGAAGATAATCTATTGGATGCCACTTCGGTGACTTGCATGTTCTCACTTGCTCCAGATAACCAACCTGATAAGGTGGGGGGGGGGGGGATTTTTGGAATTAGTGGTAAGTTCTATGGGACCAAACTGCTGAGATCATCGGTCCCTAGGCTTACACTCTAATTAATCTAACTTAAACTGACTTACGCTGAGGACAACAAACACACCCATGTCCGAGGGTGGACGGAGGCAGCCAAGAAAACCGTGGCAAAGGCGCCTCAGAACGCGTAGCTACCCCGCGCTGCGGGGGGGGGGGGGGAGGATACAGTTTACCGTGGAATCCGACTCCGTAGACCGTTGAGAGGTGAAGACCAGGCTCGATACAGGTTTTAGTTTGCGAGTATCAAAATCTGTGAAATGTTTAGCCGTATATTTTGATTGCTTTCACTTGAAGATTAAATTACACTGACGGAAAAAAATCGCAACACCAAGGGGGGATTGCGCAACGTAAAGGAGGAAAGTTGGTAGGCATGTTTCTATATCTGAAAGATAATGTCTTTTCAAATTAGTCACCAGTAGCATAGGTGTGGAGCTAGTAGCGCAACTGTGAGGATGCAAATCAAGTTTGCTTTAAATGCACGTTGTAACGGCCTTGACCTTTGACATTGGACGTACTGAGTTGTTGATCAAGAACGCCTTTAAGGCGACAAAGACGCCGGCATCAACACCTCACTGAGTTCGAACGAGTTCGTGTTATAGGGCTAAGAGAAGCTGGATTTTCCTTTTGCGATATTGAGAAAGACTTTGCAGGAATGTAGCCACTGTTCATAACTGCTGGCAGCGGTGATCATGAGAATGTACGGTCGCAAGGAGACCGGGCACCAGATGGTCACGTGGCACTACGGGAGGGAAGACCATCGTGTCCGGCGCCCAGCTCAGAGGCAGATGCTCTGTAGCGCGCATTCCACTGACCCCAAACCTCCGCCACTTTGGACTTCATTGATGTGTAGCGCGAGCTCGTTGGAGGGCAGGCTGGAGGTCTGTGGTGTTCTGATGAACGTTGGTTCTGCCTCGGTGCCAGTGATGGCCGTGTGATCGTTAGGAGGACTCCAGTCGAGGGCCTGCAACCAACCTGTCTGCGCGCTGGACACACTGGACGTACATCTGGAGTTATAGTCTGGGGTGCGATTTCGTACAAGCGGAGCACTCTCGTGATTATCCACGCACCCTGACCTCAAATATGTACGTCAGTCTGTCGATTCGACCTGTTGTGCTGCCATTCATTAACAGCATTCCAGAGGGTGTTTTCCAACAGGATAATGCTCGCCCACATACCGCTTTTTCAACTCAGCATGCTCTACAGTGTGTCGACACGTTGTCTTAGCCTGCTCGATCACCAAATCTGTCTCCAATCGAGCACATATTAGGCATCATCCGATGACAACTCCAACGTCATTCACTAACAGCGTTATTGTCCCTGTATTGACCGGCCAAGTGGAACAGGCACGGAACTCCATCTCAAAAACTCACATCCGGCACCTGGGCAACGCAATGTATGCACGTCTGCATGCTTACATTCAACATTCTGGTGCTTACGACGTTTATTACTGTAGCACCATTTCACATTTGTAATGTCTTATCTCGCGTTTACATGAACTTGTAATGTAGCAATATTAATCGGTTACATATGATACCCAAGAAATGTACACTCCTGGAAATGGAAAAAAGAACATATTGACACCGGTGTGTCAGACCCACCATACTTGCTCCGGACACTGCGAGAGGGCTGTACAAGCAATGATCACACGCACGGCACAGCGGACACACCAGGAACCGCGGTGTTGGCCGTCGAATGGCGCTAGCTGCGCAGCTTTTGTGCACCGCCGCCGTCAGTGTCAGCCAGTTTGCCGTGGCATATGGAGCTCCATCGCAGTCTTTAGCACTGGTAGCATGCCGCGACAGTGTGGACGTGAACCGTATGTGCAGTTGACGGACTTTGAGTGAGGGCGTATAGTGGGCATGCGGGAGGCCGGGTGGACGTACCGCCGAATTGCTCAACACGTGGGGCGTGAGGTCTCCACAGTACATCGATGTTGTCGCCAGTGGTCGGCGGAAGGTGCACGTGCCCGTCGACCTGGGACCGGACCGCAGCGACGCACGGATGCACGCCAAGACCGTAGGATCCTACGCAGTGCCGTAGGGGACCGCACCGCCACTTCCCAGCAAATTAGGGACACTGTTGCTCCTGGTGTATCGGCGAGGACCATTCGCAACCGTCTCCATGAAGCTGGGCTACGGTCCCGCACACCGTTAGGCAGTCTTCCGCTCACGCCCCAACATCGTGCAGCCCGCCTCCAGTGGTGTCGCGACAGGGGTGAATGGAGGGACGAATGGAGACGTGTCGTCTTCAGCGATGAGAGTCGCTTCTGCCTTGGTGCCAATGATGGTCGTATGCGTGTTTGGCGCCGTGCAGGTGAGCGCCACAATCAGGACTGCATACGACCGAGGCACACAGGGCCAACACCCGGCATCATGGTGTGGGGAGCGATCTCCTACACTGGCCGTACACCACTGGTGATCGTCGAGGGGACACTGAATAGTGCACGGTACATCCAGACCGTCATCGAACCCATCGTTCTACCATTCCTAGACCGGCAAGGGAACTTGCTGTTCCAACAGGACAATGCACGTCCGCATGTATCCCGTGCCACCCAACGTGCTGTAGAAGGTGTAAGTCAACTACCCTGGCCAGCAAGATCTCCGGATCTGTCCCCCATTGAGCATGTTTGGGACTGGATGAAGCGTCGTCTCACGCGGTCTGCACGTCCAGCACGAACGCTGGTCCAACTGAGGCGCCAGGTGGAAATGGCATGGCAAGCCGTTCCACAGGACTACATCCAGCATCTCTACGATCGTCTCCATGGGAGAATAGCAGCCTGCATTGCTGCGAAAGGTGGATATACACTGTACTATTGCCGACATTGTGCATGCTCTGTTGCCTGTGTCTATGTGCCTGTGGTTCTGTCAGTGTGATCATGTGATGTATCTGACCACAGGAATGTGTCAATAAAGTTTCCCCTTCCTGGGACAATGAATTCACGGTGTTCTTATTTCAATTTCCAGGAGTGTATTTTCGAAATTTAATTGTTCAACACTCATTATTGCCCCGTGGCAATTTATCAGTTTATTTACATCGCCAGGAGACCATACACATTGTATTTCACATAAATTTCAATTCAATATCTGTACCAGTTCCTGAGAAAAGGAGATCTTTTTTGGACAGTCGTCTATTTTGATTTTCACTGTCGTAGAATGTACGTTTCGTACACTTCCAAAGGACCGTAGAGTTCAGTGCCTGACATAAACTTCAATTTCATATCCATACCCGTTTCTGAGAATAAGGGGTCTGAACATACGGACAGACAGGCAACGAAGTGATATGACGGTTCCGTTTGTTATCGACTGAGTTACCTTACCCCGAAAAAGCGATAATTAACGATTAATGTAGCATATACAAACATGAGCCTGGACTATACTCGAAAGTAATAAACAGACTGCGGCTATATAGGGACTGCTGAGACACCAGTCAATACCAGAATCATCTATAATTACCAGAAACAAGCCTCGGAACCCAACAGAGATAAAATATCCTGGGAGCAACTAGACGAATATTTGGAAAGACGCAAACAGTATCGTCCTGTCAACTAGAGTCAGCGCTGTATGGTACGAACGAAACCATAGCTACACCAGAAAGACCATACAAAGTTAAACTGAGGCGGTCCCCATTCTGTCATTAATGCCAACTTGTTTAAAACGCGGTGCACATGATGAGCGAAAGTATCCTCAAAATTTGGAACTGGAGTCGGAAGACGTTATCACTCTTGCACAGAACCACAGGAAATGATACACCAACAAATCAAGCATTAGAATGCGACTCTAACTTACATGCATGTGCCGAGAAGAGTTATTCATGGTTTATGGTCATTTTGTGTTTCATGTGACAGCAAACAAAACAGCTAATTTACAGTGATAAATCTCTTACGTTACAGAAGAGCATTTTAAGTAACAGAAACAATATCAGAAAAAGATTTGGTTCTAAATGTTTCTCTGCCCTACGTTATGTGAGTTATCATATAAGCTTCGGCCCTTTATTATTATTTATCTTCGATTGTTTTTTCATATACTTCTGTCAAGTTGGTAATAGGTCGTAAACCACTTTAGAAAGGAAAAAAGGATTACTAAAGAGATGAATTTCGTTTAATATGATGAAAGACATAACGGTTGGATTACATGACATACCTCACATTAAGTGGAAAATACTTTAAATTTAGGAAATATTTTTAAATGAATGTATGTTCAAAAGTTGAAAAGGAAATGAATAAAACTTTTGAACAAACATTCATGTAAAAATATTTCCTAAATTTAAAGTATTTTCCACTTTTTGGTAAGCGGATGAAGACTCGCTGGAGGAAATGTCAAACAGTTATCTGTTTTACCTTGACTTACTATTTCATTTCAGTCGTATACATACTAAGTTACATAAATGAAGTAGTTCAAAGGTTGTTTCTTCCTTTTACTTTCACCAGAGATTACTCGGCATTCTTTCCGAGTATTTAGTGGCACGAAAGGTGAAACTGGCGAGTGTCATGTGCGGCTGTAGTGGCAGAGAGGGCCAGGGTGGAGGTAAAAGGAAATTTCAAAAAGGGTAGCGGATAGCGAAAACCAGGAAGCAGACCCATCACCTAAGAAAAACGTCGGGAGTATACCAAAACAAAGAAAATTCATATTCCATGGAAATCAATGTAAATTATTACCTTTAATCAAACCTAAGCAAATCACATTTTTGCGTTAATAACCCAGCTGCACTATCTAATTAGCGACTTCAGCTTACCTATCACGAACGCTTTCATTGAGTCGCAACGATCGCCTGTAAAAGCCATAAAACTCATCCTCATTTGTGGGAATGCACTTCTTTTAAGCCTTCTGTATCGGTAGAACAGCTTTCTGCAATTATGTCTGAGATATTTCGGTTGTTGAACAACCATAAGAACTATTTCATCTACAAACTGTGGAAGGGGTATGTGTCTCTCTTTTTTGTAATTATGTTTTCCTTTTACGACATGTTCTACATTCTTAAAGATCACCTCATTATGGATCTTTAGAATATAAAATATATGTAATATAATAGTCTCTTTGTGCTGGCTTAAGCTGTCGCCAGCACACCGGTCGGCAACGAAGTAGCCCGAAAATCGATAGTAGGCGTTGGATCAAGTGCGCCTTATCACGAGAGAGACCAGAGATATGCCAAAAAGCAACACGCTGCCAACGCCCTCTTGACAGCATGTATTTAGGCCACCACCACGTTGTGGCCGCAAGAACCCTGGTTCGAATCCTGGTCACGGCAATATAGTGCTCTATTTTGTATTTCTTTTTACAGAGTTACTAATGTAGTCAAATGGAAATTGCTCATCAGGGCTACCAACATTAAACATTTGAGATTCACAGTTGCTTGGTAAAGGCAGTAATGGAATTGGAGGAACCACCCAAATGCTTTGTTACCCTTTTCTGATACAGAAGGAGCGATGATTAAGCAATAGAACTATATTCAACAAAAATGGCATATTATGGATATTATTGGAGTTATGTGAATAGTTACAGATGACACAAACATAAAAAGAAATCTAATAAACTGCTAGAAAGATCTGTTCATCAAACGTATAAAAACTGTGGACGTACACATATAAGATTTTGAATGTGTTTGTTTTTATCGAATAATACCTGACACATGAAAAATCATTTGGACGTGACACCGTACACAACTTACGACACATCTAAAAAAATGTTTCTTCGCAGTGCGAATGTCATTGGATATAGAAGACATAAGAAATATCATATGTTACTTCCATACGGTGCCTTACTTTGACGAAACTGGTAAAGACATGCAAGAATTACCGGGTCCAAACAAATTATTCATGGTACCAATTAATGAATTCCTTGCAGTAGTCTCTTCAGATAACTGGATATACTACTGCTGCTTCTCAGTAATTTATTCTTCAATTAAATATATCACATGAACTATGTCTTTCTTTGAAAACAACGCCTCAGTTATCGGATACAATACCAAGAACAAGAGTAATCTATATTAAAATTTGGAATCACATACAGTGGTGTACATAATTCAGGAATAGATATTTCCGACAGCGTGCCAGTAACCATAAAAACGTCAGTTATTGATAAAGTACAAATTAGAAGAATCCTGAGGAATTTTATGGCAGCCATTTCCTTCTACTTCAGTGACGAATTTCTTAGCAAAACGAAATGGTGTCAATACTTAAAGTTAAATCACATTACATGAATGTAGTGTAACAACCGATTTCGGAACAGCTTCAGTGGAGCAAATGGAAAAGTCTAACTAAGCGTGCCATTTTATTTTCTTATTGTTCTAGTCGCCTTATCAGTGTTGTGTGTGATGTGGCCTAATGAGTGAGTTTTATTTTAACTTTAGTATTTTTGCTGCCGTAGCTTTCGAGGTTTTGCGTAATTACGCACTGTACAGGGCGTATCAAAAAGAATAATCCACTTTAAAAAAAGTTATAATTATTATGTTATCTGAGATATCTGCGTGAAGAACAAACTGTTGAAAAGAGCAAAGTATCGAATTTTGTATGGTACCCTCTAGGTAACAGCAGTATGGACCCACTTCAGTTCTAGTAAAAAAGGTGTCGGGACAACAGAGAGTGTTTTTGTGTTCTACGTTTTGCGCAGTACGGGTCAGCAATAACTGCTCAGCTTGACTTTCATGTTAGGTATGGTGTGGATCCTCCTACAGCACAGAGCATTAGACCATGTAAAGAACAATCCCGACAAACAGATTGTTTGCGTAAAGGCAAATCGCCGGGCCGTCCCCAAGTCTCTGACTCAGACGTCGAACGCATCCACCATAATTTCACAAGCAGTCAGCAGAAATTCGTTCGCTGTCCAGTTCGACAGCTCTACATGTCCCCCATGTTCGTCTGGCGTGCGATGCATCGATGTTTACACATGAAACCATACAAAATTCGTATACTGCGAGCTCTTCGTGAAGATGGCAAACAACAGCGTGTGGAGTTTTGTAATTTCATCCTTGGCAAGATGGAGGATGACATTTAGTTCCACGCTTAGTGTTTTATGAGGCAACATTCCATTTAAATGGGGAAGGTGAACCATCATAACGTGAAAATACGGGATATGGAACAACATTAGAGGGACTCTCCAAAATTTATAGTGTTTTGTGCAGTTTCACGGGAAAAGGTGTATGGTAAATTTTTCTTAACCGAGAACACTGTTACAGGAAGCACATATCTCGATATGCTTGAGAACTTTCTTTTCCCACAGCTGGAGACTGATTCGAACGATTTTATTGACCAACAGGATGGGGTACCACCACAATGGCATCTGGAAGTGCGAGAATTTTTGAGTCAAAGGATTACTGAACGATGGATCGGTCGCATTGGACCAGATGATTCAGCCTTAGTTTACTGGTCTGCAGGGACACTGGACCTGGATGTATATGATTATTTCTTTTGGGCGTTTATAAAAGACTCTGTTTCTGTGCCTCCGTTACCAGCAACAATGAATGAACTGAGACATCGCGTAACAGCAGCTGTGGAAGCTGTAACTCGAGACATGCTTGTTGCAGTGTGCGAATAATTTGAATACCGCATTGATATACGCCGTGGATTCAAGGGGGGCATATTAAAGACCTATGAAAAGGTATGAAATGAAAAACTTTTAGAGTTTCCCATTCACCAAAATATAAAATTTATTGTATATGTTTATTAGTTTCAGAGATATAGATGTGCCAAATCGGATGATTCTTTTTGATACACGCTTTTGAGGGCTTTGTTCAACTCTCTGAGTCGCTTTTTGCCTCATTCATATCTCATACTGCGTAGATGAGATATCTAGGCTTTGCTGTTGGACCACTTTGCTTGTTGGTATTCACGTACACGTACAGACGCCGTTGTTGCTGACGCCTGTTTTGTTTCCGCAGTCGGTGACTTCACGCACGCACCTCCGCCGGAGGCGATGCCGCCAGTGGCCGGTGGTATCAGAGCTGATGCCGGTGCTGCTGGCGATATAGGGTGCGCTCCACACGGCCTTAACGCTGACGCTTCGCAATCCGCATGCACCTCCGCCGGAGACGATGCCCCCAGTGGCCGGTGGTATCAGAGCTGATGCCGGTGCTGCTGGCGATATAGGGTGCGCTCCACACGGCCTTAACGCTGACGCTTCGCAATCCGCACGCACCTCCGCCGGAGACGATGCCCCCAGTGGCCGGTGGTATCAGAGCTGATGCCGGTGCTGCTGGCGATATAGGGTGCGCTCCACACGGCCTTAACGCTGACGCTTCGCAATACGACGCGGCGCTATACAGACCAGGCAGCGGAGAGCGACTGTTACACGCAGACGAATACACCAGCAGTACTTATACGTCTCTCATTATCACACTGACGTCCGCACGGATCACACTCACTCACAGCGCTAACGAAGCCACTATATGCCATTGCTAAGCAAACTGGAACGTTGGTGGACTCCGTTTTCCACCACCAATGCGTAAACATGGCCGAAGCGGACATTAGCCAACTACTGACATGGTGGTCATCTTGTCAAACGCAGATGCAAATGTTGTATGTTTGCGATTCAGAACTGAACGAAGAACGAATAAGTTTGGAAGCTGATATTTTAAGAACAACCTTCAAAGAGCTAAGGGGTGAATAGTCCGTAGGACCAAACAGGCACAACCTTTAATTCGCTATTGTATTATACAGTATGCGAAAGGGCAGGAAAGTTAACCAAAACAAATAACAGAATTTTATTTTTCTTACTTGGGAGACCTGTATAAAAACGAGATAAACTCCCGGCCAACATCATCAAAATAAGGCCTTTTAAATCGAAAACAACGGCCTTAGTACGGCCATGCGTGGACGGTGGACGAAGAAAAGACCGAAGGAAGGACAAAATTACTCGCAACATACGTCATTACACCATGTGATGAGGGAGACATGCAGAGGAAAAATAAAGAAATAAAAAACTGTGCTGAGAGACGGCCAAGGGGAATAAAACAGCACACAGACAGCAATAAAACAGTGCGACGCCGGAACAGAAATAGAGTGACTAGCGAAGGGCCGGCCCCTGTGACCGAGCGGTTCTGGGCGCTTCAGTCCGGAACCGAGCTGCTGCTGCGGTCGCAGGTTTGAATCCTGCCTCGGGCATGGATGTGTATGATGTTCTTAGGTTACTTAGGTTTAATTAATTCTAAGCCTAGGGAACCGATGACCTCAGATGTAAAGTCCCATAGTTATTAGAGTCATTTGAACTAGCGAAGGTCTTGTAGCATATACTGCAACAAGAGTATATGATGTAATAAAAAAAAAGCCGGACAAGTGCGAAAAGGACTCGTGTTCTTATGTATGAAGATAATCTATTGGATGCCACTTCGGTCACTTGCATGTTGTCACTTGCTCCAGATAACCAACCTGATAAGGAGGGAGGGGGGGGATTTTTGGAATTAGTGGTAAGTTCCTATGGGACCAAACTGCTGAGATCATCGGTCCCTAGGCTTACACTCTAATAAATCTAACTTAAACTGACTTACGCTAAGGACAACAAACACACCCATGTCCAAGGGTGTGTTTGCGAGTATCAAAATCTGTGACATGTTTAGCCGTATATTTTGATTGCTTTCACTTGAAGATTAAATTACACTGACGGAAAAAAATCGCAACACCAAGGGGGAGTTGTGCAACGTAAAGGAGGAAAGTTGGTAGGCATGTTTCTATATCTGAAAGATAATGTCTTTTCAAATTAGTCACCAGTAGCATAAGTGTGGCGCTAGTAGCGCAACTGTGAGGATGCAAATCAAGTTTGCTTTAAATACACGCTGTAACGGCCTTGAGCTTTGACATTGGACGTACTGAGTTGTTGGTCAAGAACGCCTTTAAGGCGACAAAGACGCCGGTATCAACACCTCACTGAGTTCGAATGAGTTCGTGTTACAGGGCTAAGAGAAGCTGGATTTTCCTTTTGCGATATTGCAGAAAGACTTGGCAGGAATGTAGCCACTGTTCATAACTGCTGGCAGCGGTGATCATGAGAATGTACGGTCGCAAGGAGACCGGGCACCAGATGGTCACGTGGCACTACGGGAGGGAAGACCATCGTGTCCGGCGCCCAGCTCAGAGGTGGATGCTCTGTAGAGTGCATTCCACTGACCCCAAACCTCCGGCATTTTGGACTTTAGTGATGTGTAGCGAGAGCTCATTGGAGGGCAGGATGGAGGTCTGTGGTGTTCTGATGAGCGTTGGTTCTGCCTCGGTGCCAGTGATGGCCGTGTGATCGTTAGGAGGACTCCAGTCGAGGGCCTGCAACCAACCTGTCTGCGCGCTGGACACACTGGACGTACATCTGGAGTTATAGTCTGGGGTGCTATTTCGTATAACAGCAGGAATACTGTCGTGATTATCCACGCACCCTGACCTCAAACATGTACGTCAGTCTGGCAATTCGACCTGTTGTGCTGCCATTCACTAACAGCGTTCCAGAGGGTGTTTTCCAACAGGATAATGCTTGCCCACATACCGCTTTTTCAACTCAGCATGCTCTACAGTGTGTCGACACGTTGTCTTAGCCTGCTCGATCACCAAATCTGTCTCCAATCGAGCACATATTAGGCATCATCCGATGACAACTCCAACGTCATTCACTAACAGCGTTATTGTCCCTGTATTGACCGGCCAAGTGGAACAGGCACGGAACTCCATCTCAAAAACTCACATCCGGCACCTGGGCAACGCAATGTATGCACGTCTGCATGCTTACATTCAACATTCTGGTGCTTACGACGTTTATTACTGTAGCACCATTTCACATTTGTAATGTCTTATCTCGCGTTTACATGAACTTGTAATGTAGCAATATTAATCGGTTACATATGATACCCAAGAAATGTATTTTCGAAATTTAATTGTTCAACACTAATTATTGCCCCGTGGCAATTTATCAGTTTATTTACATCGCCAGGAGACCATAGGCATAGTATTTCACATAAATTTCAATTCAGTATCTGTACCAGTTCCTGAGAAAAGGAGATCTTTTATGGACGATCATATATTTTGATTTTCACTGTCGTAGAATGTACGTTTCGTATACTTCCAAAGGACCGTAGACTTCAGTACCTTACATAAACTTCAATTTGATATCCATACCCGTTTCTGAGAATAAGGGGTCTGAACATACGGACAGACAGGCAACGAAGTGATATGACGGTCCCGTTTGTTATCGACTGAGTTACCTTACCCGAAAAAGCGTTAATTAACGATTAATGTAGCACATACAAACATGAGCCTGGACTATACTCGAAAGTAATAAACAGACTGCGGCTATATAGGGACTGCTGAAACACCAGTCAATACCAGAATCATTTATGATTACCAGAAACAAGCCTCGGAACCCAATAGAGATAAAAAATCCTGGGAGCAACTAGACGAATATTTGGAAAGACGCAAACAGTATCGTCCTGTCAACTAGAGTCAGCGCTGTATGGTACGAACAAAACCATAGCTACACCAGAAAGACCATACAAAGTTAAACTGAGGCGGTCCCCATTCTGTCATTAATGCCAACTTGTTTAAAACGCGGTGCACATGATGAGCGAAAGTCATCTCAAAATTTGGAACTGGAGTCGGAAGACGTTATCACTCTTGCACAGAACCACAGGAAATGATACACCAACAAATCAAGCATTACAATACGCCTCTAACTTACATGCATGTGCCGAGAAGAGTTATTCATGGTTTATGGTCATTTTGTGTTTCATGTGACAGCAAACAAAACAGCTAATTTACAGTGATAAATCTCTTACGTTACAGAAGAGCATTTTAAGTAACAGAAACAATATCAGAAAAAGATTTGGTTCTAAATGTTTCTCTGCCCTACGTTATGTGAGTTATCATATAAGGTTCGGCCCTTTATTATTATTTATCTTCCATTGTTTTTTCATATACTTCTGTTAAGTTGGTAATAGGTCGTAAACCACTTTAGAAAGGAAGAAAGGATTACTAAAGAGATGAATTTCGTTTAATATGATGAAAGACATAACGGTTAGATTACATGACATACCTCACATTAAGTGGAAAATACTTTAAATTTAGGAAATGTTTTTAAATGAATGTATGTTCAAAAGTTGAAAAGGAAATGAATAAAACTTTTGAACAAACATTCATGTAAAAATAGTTCCTAAATTTAAAGTATTTTCCACTTTTTGGTAAGCGGATGAAGACTCGCTGGAGGAAATGTCAAACAGTTATCTGTTTTACCTTGACTTACTATTTCATTTCAGTCGTATACATACTAAGGTACATAAATGAAGTAGTTCAAAGGTTGTTTCTTCCTTTTACTTTCACCAGAGATTACTCGGCATTCTTTCCGAGTATTTAGTGGCACGAAAGGTGAAACTGGCGAGTGTCATGTGCGGCTGTAGTGGCAGAGAGGGCCAGGGTGGAGGGAAAAGGAAATTTCAAAAAGGGTAGCGGATAGCGAAAACCAGGAAGCAGACCCATCACCTAAGAAAAACGTCGGGAGTATACCAAAACAAAGAAAATTCATATTCCATAGAAATCAATGTAAATTATTACCTTTAATCAAACCTAAGCAAATCACATTTTTGCGTTAATAACCCAGTTGCACTATCTAATTAGCGACTTCAGCTTACCTATCACGAATGCTTTCATTGAGTCGCAACGATCGCCTGTAAAAGCCATAAAACTCATCCTCATTTGTGGGAATGCACTTCTTTTAAGCCTTCTGTATCGGTAGAAGAGCTTTCTGCAATTATGTCTGAGATATTTTGGTTCTTGAACAACCATAAGAACTATTTCATCTACAATCTGTGGAAGGGGTATGTGTCTCTCTTTTTTGTAATTATGTTTTCCTTTTACGACATGTTCTACATTCTTAAAGATCACCTCATTATGGATCTTTAGAATATAAAATATATGTAATATAATAGTCTCTTTGTGCTGTCGCCAGCACACCGGTCGGCAACGATGTAGCCCGAAAATCGATAGTAGGCGCTGGATCAAGTGTGCCTTATCACGTGAGAGACCAGAGATATACCAACAAGCAACACGCTGCCAACGACCTCTTGACAGCATGTATTTATGCCACCACCGCTGACCGGAAGATGTCACTCGACTCACACTTCAGTTTGGAGTCTTGTCAATCAGATGTAGTGTGGGCTTGTTTACTGATTGACTGAGGCTACGGCAGTGCATAGCGACCATATCGAGACTAGCAGCGAGACTAAAGTCTGTAATAGCAAGATTACCGAAATTCTCTGCAAGAGGACAATTACGGATGAGCTTGTACCACAACACATGGACTCTATTGAAGATAACTATCAAGATCATGCAACTAATGAACTGTGTTAATCCACATGTGCATTTGTGTTGTAAAAAGAGGGTACCGGCCACCCATAACAACATCCTCTCCCTTGCTCCCCTACGGTACAAGACTCTACAATCTTATCTTATTGATCACTGTAGATCACAAACATTCGACTTCATAATTATGAAACACTTCTAAATTTCACCACTACCCCAGAGTTACGGCCCACACACAAGAGTGCAGTCAGATTTCGAAAAGCTCACAGCAAGTCTTACAATTGCTAACACATTCAGGCCTGAGGTGCAACATCATTTGTTTAAGACAGAGACGCACATCTTTTCCTGGGTCATTTCTTTTCTCCCTCTAAAACCGCTTGTGTGATATCTGCGGCCTCTTAATACGACTTTTCACACTGCTACTCTTCCCTTAATGCTGCCAGGACAATACCTGACTTCGCCAGAATGTCGCTAATCCCTAAGCAAGCCTAGAAGAGTCAGAGCAGAGTATTCAGACATCTTATGAGTTCCACCGAGGAGCACACCTTGATCGAATTAGAGAAACTAACTCGTCAGCTCCAGGATGTAGATGCAAGTGAGTATGATATTCCGAAACCCCCACCCTTCTTTCATTTTTCTGTTACAGCATCTAAAGGCTAGTTCGCTCATGCGCAATTCAAATCATAACGTTACTGTTGCGAACCATTGTCTGCATGGGCTCACAAATGATACTTTAGGCTCTATTCACTGTACCAGTATAGACACATCACTGTTGCAGCTATCAGATGTCAAAAGTTCCTAATCGGTTTTAATAACGTTAGTTAAATACTGTATAAATTGTAAACCAAGTTTTCCTTACGACCGAAGGACGGAAAAAGCTGAGTTGGCGTTCGAGCGGAACCGAGTGATGTCAGCAACTCTGCGGCCGCTACTAGAAGAGCAAAGTATACCCACACTGAATTCACCAGCCGTGATAGTCTAGTGGTTAGGACATTGCGTTGTGGCCGCAAGAACCCAGGTTCGAATCCTGGTCACGGCAAAAGGTTAATATTTTAATGAAGATTGGCGCAGCTGCACAAAACTATTTCATTGACACGTTACTTTCGTTAGCAAATAATTATTGATTTTGTTCAAATCGATTCCATGTTACTAGATTTCGAAAATGATTTTGACACCGTTTCTCACAAGCTACTACTAATGAAAATGCGAGCAACTGGAATATCATCTAAATTACGCACCACGATTCGTGGCTTTCTGTCAGGAAGATCGCAGCGTGTACTGAGGAGCCCTTTACTGTTCCTGATCTGTATAAATGGATTAGGAGAGAAACTCAGTAGCTTTCTTATAACTCTGTAAAATATATTGACAGATAGTGCAGAATAGAAAACTAGCAATGGCTAGAGAAAACTCTCGTCCGAAAAGGCTTCGGAAAGCCCAGGAGTACCGACCGACTACCACGTAATCCTTAGACGACAAGCGTCACTGCGCTCGTAAGTGGCGGGCGGTGATCCGTCTAAGTCCTGACCAAGCACGACAGGGCTCAGTTTCAGAGATCCTACGGCAACTGTTGTAACCACTGCTGCAAGGACGATGGCTATGGCTGGACAGGAAATGCAAAATTATATAATAGTATGACTTCGCACATTGCTGCTCTTCCCTTAATGCTGCCAGGAGAATACCTGACTACGCCAGAATGTCACTGATGCCTAAGCAAGCCTAGTAAGAGTCGGAGCACAGTATTCAGCACGCATTATGAGTGTCACCGAGGAGCACACCTTGAACAAATTAAAGAAACTAACTCGTCAGCTCCAGGTTGTAGATGAAAGCGAGAATGATATTCCGAAACCCCAATCTTTCTTCCTTTTTACTGTTATAGGATCTAAAGGCTAGTTCGCTAATGAGCAATTCAAATAGCGTTATTGTTGCGAACCATTGTCTGCATAGGCTCATAAATGATACGTTAGGCTGTATTCACTGTACTTGTACAGACATATCACTATTGTAGCTATCAGATGTCAGAAGTTCGGTTTTAATAACGTTAGTTAAATACCGTCTAAATTGTGAACCAAGTTTTCCTGACGACTGAAGGGCGGAAAAAGCTGAGTCGGGGTTCGAGCGGAACCGAGTGACGTCAGCAACTCTGCGGCCGCTACTAGAACAGCAAAGTACACCCACGATGCATTCACCAGCCGTGATAGTCTAGTGGTTAGGACATTGCGTTGTGGCCGCAAGAACCCAGGTTCGAATCCTGGTCACGGCAAGTGGTTAATATTTTTATGAAGATTGGCGCAGCTGCACTTAACTACTTCATTGATACATACTTTTGTTAGCAAATAATTATTGATTTTGTTGAAAGCGATTCCATGTTACTAGACTTTGAAAATGAGTTTGACACCGTTTCTCACAAGCTACTACTACTGAAAATGCGAGCAACTGGAATATCGCCTAAATTACGCACCACGATTCGTGGCTTTCTGTCAGGAAGATCGCAGCGTGTACTGAAAGGCCATTTACTGTTCCTGATCTGTATAAATGAATTAGGAGAGAATCTCAGCAGTTTTCTTATAACGCTGAAAAAAGAGATTGACAGATAGTGCAGAATAGCAAAGCAGCAACGGGCTAGAAAAAAACGTCCGAATAGGCCTCGTAAAGCTCAATGGTATCGACCAAGTAACGCGTCATCCTCAGGCGACAGGTGTAGCCACTGCTGCAATGCGGATGATAACGGCTAAAGGAGATATGCATAATTATAGAAGCACATATGACTACGTGGAATATAGATGCCGCCAGCAGGAAAATTAAGAGACCTCTGCAGAAAAGGAAAGCAACTCTATCAATATTAAGAGCTCAGATGGCAAGCTAATGCTAAGGAAAGAAGGGGAAGGCTGAAAGTTGAAGAGAATATATAAACGGCTGTACAGAGAAAATTAATTTGTAAAAGATTCAATGGCAAGACAACGGGAGAGATGATACTGTAAGAAGACTACGACAGACTTTTCCAAGATCTTCGACGAAACAAGGTATCTGGGACAGACAATATTCCCTAAGAAATGTTGAGCTCCTTGGCAGAGCTAGCAAAGACAAAGGTTAATGGACTGGCGTAATTACCTCAGAGTACAAGACGAAGGTAATTCTTCACTTTACAAAGAAAGCATGCGCTGATAGGTGTCTATATTACCAAACTACCACTTTAATAAGTCAAAGTTGTAAAATACTACCACGAATTCTGTACAGAATAATCGATCAACTTATTGAAGGCTATTTCGGATGACATTAGTTTGGTTTCCGGAGAAATGTACGAACACGAGAGGCACTGTTGACCCTAGGAGTTACGTTTGAATACAAACTGAGGAAATGAGAACCTACATTTAACGCATTTGTAGATTTAAAGAAAGGTTTTGAAAGTGTTATCTACATCACACTCTTCGAAATTCTGAATGTAGCAGGAGTAGAAGACAAGAAGCGATCGATTATCAGAAACATGTGCAGAAACCAGACTGTAGCTAAAAGAATAGGACATTCAAGGGAAGGAGTAGTTGAGAAAGGAGTGAGATAGCGTTGTTGCCTATACCCACTGTTGTTCAGTGTTCAAAAATTGACTCTGAGCACTATGGGACTTAACAACTGTGGTCATCAGTCCCCTAGAACTTAGAACTACTTAAATCTAACTAACCTAAGGACATAACAAACATCCATGCCCGAGGCAGGATTCGAACCTGCGACCGTAGCGGTCACGCGGTTCCAGACTGAAGCGCCTAGAACCGCACTGCCACACCGGCCGGCTTCGGTGTTCAGTCTGTACTTTGAGCAAGTAGTAAAGGAAGCCACGGGACGTCTGGAAAGGGAATGAAACTTCAGGGGAATGAAATAAAAACTTCGGTGTTTGCCGATGACATAGTTTTTCTAGGAGAGGCAGTGTCTTTAAATGAGATTATGAGTGAATGTCAGAAAAATTAAAGAAGGGCCGTGAAATGAGTCACTAAACATTGTAGATTAATTTTGATATACTGGTAGTAAAACTGAACAGCGAAGGAATAGAGGATAGGATAAAGTGCAGACTGGCAATAGCAAGAATAGCGGTTCTGAGAAGGAGAAGTTTGTTAATTTAAATGTGAGAAAGCTTCTGCTGAAGATACTTGTCCGGAGTGTAGTCTTGAACGGAAGTGATGCGTAGGTGAAAAACAATTCAGAATGTCAGATGATACGGGCTTTTAGAATATGTTTCTACAGAAGATAGAGCAGAGGCTGAAAGGTATTGAAGCAAATCGGAGGGGGAGAGCTTACCTTACCGAAAGGAGAGACTCTGAAGCATCAGTGTAAGAAGAGAAGTGTGTGGGATAAAAATTGTCAAAGATTGACTATAGAATACGGTTTCAAGTGGATGTAGCGTAATGTGACTGTGCATTCCAGATAAACTGAAAAGAATGAAGTTACAGTGTCGTCTAAATAAATGTTTCTTACACCAGAAGGTGTCTGGACAGTGACACTACGCGTGAACAAGTAATTCCAACGAATAATCTATGGCCAGATTAATTAAAAAAGAACTGATTGAGGCAATGTTCTCATTAAAATATCAGTCTTCTTCTTTGACCAAGATTGATGCAGATAACGGCTGGTAAGTGGGATTACCAAATCCATCATCTTCCATCCATCCGTAAGAGTGCTCTCTACCTGATCTACAACACACAGGAGGTACTTCCTGTCCGTCTGATGCAGTATATCGGTAACACTACCTTCACTGCCTTCCATCCAAACCCTCGAAGCTAGTGAACGGTCGCTCTACATAGTGAAATCCTCTAGTTTAGAACTGATTGCTGTCAAAATCTTTATCTCTTTCCGCAGTTTTCAGTGATTTTGTGGCTTCAGATTGAATACCATTCTGAACCACCTGCAGCTATATTGATGAACAACGACGTTATAGCTAGGGACATCACTATAAATTTTTTTTTCAAATTGCGACAAATTCCTTTAGCGTATATATACATGCTATTTCTTTCTCTCCGGTTTCACACAAAAAATACGTGCTTTCTAAGCGATAAATTGCACCGGAAAAAACCCAAAAGTCATTAAAGAATAGAAATTTATAAAATAAGTTAATATGTTGTTTTATTACTTTTGAAAGCGTTATTTGAAGAGCAAAATTTATTGATTTTAGATGTCTGAGAAGCTTAGTATGCTCCATAAAGTTCATATTTTCATCAGTTCTTACACCCAGAAATTCCGTACATTCTAACACTTTCGCTAATTCCGTTTCTTGTAGTGTGTTAAAATAGTTTATTCGAAACTAAGTGTCCATTTTCCGACAGTGACTTAATAATGCTTTGAATAATGTTATTAACAACATCGTTTTCCCTTGCTTTCTCTCCAAAAGAGGTAATTATAATATCTTATGTATGAAAGAGTGTCAAGACCGTTTTATACATGTATTAGGAACGGGAACGAAGCGAAAATAAAAGCCCATGGAGTTATTTTTTTCCTTGGTCGGTATGATTTTTTGTCCTTCTCAAACTATTTGATTTATCACAGATTGTATTCCTTTCGTTACATACGATTCAAACCAGTTGTGTACAATACGTTTAATTCCACTTACGTTAAGTTTTTTTTTCACAAGAGTATCACACTGAAAAATGCTTTAGATATATGTTGCAAAATTACCAACTGGTGGTACTTTTTATGTAATCCTCGAAATTTTTGGTGAGTAAATGTGTAAATGGCATTCTCTGCCAAGCAGATAGTCTGGAACGCAAATGGTAACTCACTAAATCGTAGTAAACCGCCGACTCAAGGAACTTTCGCCACAAGAGGGGAAACAGCCGTCAACTAATGCTGAACTGAAACGTATGTAATCTAAACGTGAACATCAGTGTGAAGATGGAACTGTCGGTTAGAAACCGGTACCGCCTCTGTTTTTAAGAATAAATAGCGTTATTTACAGTGGCTGGTTGCTGTTTTCTTCTTCGAAACAATCAACTTCTATTTTGAACACAGCTACCGTGTACAAAACTCTGTTTTTGACAAAATGATAATGTATAATTAACATGGTAGAGCACCGTGGGTTCGCTAAGATAAAAAAATTAAGTACATAGTTTCCACTTACATGTAACACTACACTAAAAATGTATTTGTTTAACGAATATGTTGAAAGAAAAGACACTAATAAGGAAATTGAATAATAATTTACTAAAAGATAGCATTGTGTTGTCTAGGAGACACCACAGTGATATGCATTTTCGGACTGTCTGAATAACGCAATCAAGGTCACAGTATTATTTATTTTCGTTGACACCGCGCAACAGTACTTACGACGAGAGTTTGGGTAACCAGAGCTGAAGATGGCCTATACTGACTGAAACCTGCTATCACGAATAAATATTGTTGTGATCTACATTGTGTTACCCAGTTTGTATATAATTATTTAAATCTTTTGTGCGTCCTTCCCCATTGAGGGATTTAATAAGGCGTATCGCTATGTCAGCAAAATTCCTTGTGCTAGTGTTGTCTTGTATACACCACTAAGGAGATGACTCAGTACGTTAGAATGACTGGTATTATGTTCGTAGCTACATTAATACTTCGTGGCATTTTTTAAAATAATCTTACATAGATATAATAGTTTCTCTGCTGCTTCAGTGTTGCCTTTGGTTGTTTAAATATCTGTGGGTCACCATTCTCAGTGTATCTTTTTTCAGGAATGCACAGAATGTGATGTACACAAAATTGGCAGATATTCATGAGATGATTATGGTTGAGGATCTGGGGATTTTTCAGAAATTTATGATAGGTATTGAAAGCGGGATGGTAAGCATGGGACTGAAGGAGAAGTCAATGCTGTATTGTAGGGTGTGGATAACGTAAGTTGTGAGCTACTTATTTATAGCTGACTCAATTCCACAATCATTCACATTAAGATGAATTCCTTGCTGTTGACTACCTACCTTTAACGTTTAGAGAAGCACCAATACAGAAACGCGAGGTCTCAGTCTGCGTCCTCCGTCTTGCTGCTCCTGCCTGTTGCTCTGCGATCGAGACGCCACCTACCTGCTGGCGGCGTTAGTTTGCCAACTGGAGCGGAAAGGACCGTTTTCTGCTTCCAGAGGAGTGTTTCCAGACGAGCGACGGTAGCCGTGATAGTCTAGTGGTTAGGACATTGCGTTGTGGCCGCAAGAACCCAGGTTCGAATCCTGGTCACGGCAACTTAGTACTCTTTTCTTGTATCTCTTTTTACAGAGTTACTAATGTAGTCAAAAGGTCTCTTAAAAATGGTTCATTCAGGTTACCAACATTAAACAACTGTGATTCACACCCTGCGATATTTTTTTACATATTTCAAATATGATATAAATGGATCATCGAGTTATAATCAACACAATTCTGCTAAATGAAGATGAGCTTGGAGTGTCAGATGCTCAACTGCAACCTGCATGGTAAAGGCGGTAGTGGAATAACAGGAACCGACCAAACGCTTTGTTTCCCTTCTCAGATACAAAAGCAGCAATGTTGAGCAATAGAACTGTATTCAAGGAAAATTGCACATTGTGGACATCGGTTGACTATTGTGAATAGCTATAGACAACACGAACATAAACAGCATACCTAATATACTGCTAGAAAGATCTGTTGATCACATGTATAAAATATGCGGACGTACAGATGTAAGATTTTGACTGTGTTGGCTTTTATCGTGTAATATCTGATACATGCAATATCACTTGGACGGAATACCATACAAAGCTTATGACACATCTAAACAAATGTTCCTTCGCAGTACTAATGTCCGTGGATATAGATGACAAAAAAAAAAAAGGCATACTTTACTTCCATATGGCGCTTCATTTTGAGATAAGTGGTAATGACAAGCTAGAATTTCCGGGACCAAACGAATTTTTTATGGTACGAATTCACGAATTCCTTGCAGTAGTCTCTTCATACAGTATAACTGGGTATACTACTGTTGCTTCTCAGTGCATTTATTCTTCAATCAAATCTATCACATGAAATATGTCTCTCTTTGAAGTCAACACCCCAGTTTCGGATAGATTACCAAGAACAAGAATAATGTAAATTAATATTTAGAATCACGCACGGCGGTCTCCATAATTCAAGAATAGATATTTTCGACAGCGTGCAGTAATCATGAGAAAGTCAGCTATTGATAAAGTACAGATTAGAAGAAGCCGGAAATTTTTGGCAAACGTCTCCTTACACTTCATTGACGAATTTCTTAGCAAAACGAATTGGTGTCAATTATTACAGTTAAATGACATAACATGAATGTAGTGTAACAATCGATTTCGGAACAGCTTCACTGTAGCAAACGGAAAACGTGTAACTAAGCACTGAATACTGTTTTTGTTTTGATGAGCCCTGGCTACAACAGTTGTCTTATGTACTTTAGTACAAAATATTTAAATGTTCGTGGTAAGCTTTTTAATTAATTAATTAATGAAAAAACTTTTGTTTTACTTCGTCTGCCATCTTGAGGCCCATCTGGCCTAGTAAAATTAGCACAGAAGTTTCCTTTGGCAAGCATGTAATGCATTTTCATTTTCTGACATTTCCTGTAATCGCGAGAATCTTTTTACTGATGTACTAACGAAGACTCGAAAAGAACTGTAAATCATCCAATATCTTCCGTCTTTAGCTTCAATGCAGTAAGTGTTTTTGTATACGCTGTCTTTTTTTCTATATTTACATATTTTTATAGATCACAGTCTTGTTAAGACAGGCGCCAGAAGGTGCAAATGAACTTCATACAGCGAAAATTGTTATTTGAGAAAGAAGTTGCTTACACACAAATGTGGGATACTTGGACCACAGTTGTCGTCACTTGCAGTTAATTTAAAGCACACAACTCAGAAGTATCATGAAAAACTATTGGCCACATGAACTACAGAGAAGATTCTTCCGGTGTAGAGGAACCAGCTAATAAGGAAAACTGGAAGTCATTCCTACGATCAGTCAGTTTCACATCTGTCAGTATTATGGTTCATATTGTATTATTGTGTATCAGAAATCGGAATAGTCGGAGTCCTGACACTCGACATAGAAAAAATAAATGGAACAACCTTACCTTCTAACTTAATCTTCTATCTTTATGTCTATACAACATGTTCTTTGTGTGATTTTTTGTTCGTCATGAAGATGTGGCGGTTCTAACTAGAATAATCATGGACTCGCTCAATTATATTACACTCTACTTCTTTGTTATGTTGTTGAGATTACTAATTTATTGACTTGCTTCTGACAAGAATCGTCTCCTCCTTCATTTGATATAATAAGCAAATTGTCTGTTACAGTAGGGGAGAGTGCTGTACCTGGAAGGTAGTGAACTAGCAACATGTAACGTTTCTTGGTCGTTGTTTCAACCTGGCGACTGATTTTGGAGTCGCATGAAGAAATCCGCATCATAAATCACTATAAGAAGGTACTTGTATTCTCTACTGTTTTTGGTGTAAGATATGAAATGTGTTATATGCGGCGTTTGTAAATATTACAAGTTCGACTTTTTTAAGCGCTGTAAACTATGTTATAGCTATTTGGAGGATATTGCTTATTGATCATATACACACTGTTTTGGTGAATAAGTTCTGTATATTAGTAAAAGTAGTTACATATCGTCTCGATAGTTAAGCCATACATCGTTAGTCGTGCACTAACTTGTACCTTGAAATGGAGGAATGTCTTCTACCATGGAACAAGTGAAATTTACAAACGAAATGAGTTTCTTTAACGACTGTCTTGAAAATGGAAATTTAAGTTAGCTGACAATAGATTCTTCTTCAGAATGTTTTTAACTTTAATTCGATTTTTGACAGTGCGTCTTCTTAATTTGATTTCACTTATTCATTATCACCATGTCATAGAATAACAATTTAACAGACGGAATATTAAAAACAGTGTTGCAAGAGCTTCCTCGGTTGTAATACTTTTACATTTGAATGGAGTATTTGTTCCTAGGCACATGACCGTGTTGTTCCTTGGAACAATTTTTCGCGTCTGGGGAAAACTTAGTTTTCCACATTAGTTTTTGTAATTTCAGAAAGTCTGCAGCTCACATGAAGTGTATGCTATCAATTCAAAATAGAATAAGTAAATATAAAAAGCTTTTGTTACAGGGCTGGCTAGAGGCCAAAGTATGTAAAGTAAGTTAAAGTGTGCAACACTCTCCTGTACCCTATGTCTTCTATGGGTTCTACATTTCTCCTTCCCGAGGATTTTTAATTGCGAGAATTTACTCGGAGTCTTTCTCCGTCCACACGGTTTAAATGTTCCTTAGTTTTTCTCTTATTTTGTTTCTTCTTTTACGCTATGTATTCCTGAACATTTTTTTAAATCCTCATTTCTTTCACGATCTTCCGTTGTACATTCTTCTCTCTTCTTCGAAGCCTAATTAATTAAGGCGGTACTATACTTTAGGGTATCCTGCTGTAACCTAGGCTTCACTTTCATAAATGAGAGGTGGTTTTCTAAAATTTCAGCAGGGTTCATTCTAGATTTTATTCTGCAATTCTTTTTGCAAGCGTTCCACATATGGAATGAAATTTGATTAATTTCAAAGGAAGCTTTGAGAAGAAATTACGGCAACCTACCGCTGTATTGTTGATCGACCGTACACTCCGCATAGTTTCTACGTTTACAGCTACATCTACATCCACACTCAGCAAGCTACCTCATTGTGTAAGGTGGAGGGTACTTCCCACTTTTTCTGTTCCTGTCACGAATGGCTGGGGAAGAACGATTGTATGTAATCCTCATCCGGACTATAATATCACTAATTTTACCTTCAAGACTTTTTCACGAGATATGCAAAGGCGGAAGTAATATATTGGTTGACTCTTCTATCAAAGAACGCAAACGGAATTTTAAGAATAAACCACCGCTTGTGACGTCTGCCACTGGAATCGGACGTGCGTCCTCGTGACGTTTTGGCTTTGACTAAACGAACCTGTCACTGCCGTATCTAGATTGGCCAGTAAACTCATTATATACACTAGCTTAAGCTACTACAGCAGTAAATTTTTGTATTGTTTTCTGCCCTATCCCAATAAACCGGTAGGTGGCTTCTAAAAAAAAACCTCTAATTGCTTGTTTTGATCGTACAGTCAGCACTTCACGCAGACGGGAACACCCATTTCTGTTCTACGTCTACATCTATGCTGCCTTAAGTTGGCGGAGGGGTAGTAGCGCACCACAGCCATTTTCTTCCTATCTATTACAATTGTGGATAATACGCGAATAATATATCACTGATCTTGTATAAGCCAGAATTCGTTTAATTATGCCATCGTACTATATTGTGCGAGGAAATAATAGGATTCATGACTGCTTGAAAGCTTGGCCGCCTAGACTTCTGGCGTTCTACAGTTTATGGGTCATTTCTGTGAAGATGAGCTGACTGAATAGGCCTGTCATGAAACCGCACTCTTCTTTTAAAATGCCTCTCTCTCTCTCTCTATCTCTCTCTCTCTCTCTCTCTCTCTCTCTCTCTCTCACACACACACACACACGCACACATATATATATGACATGGGGTGGGGTTTCATTAGAACAAAAGAAAAGCGAAGTATTGCTAAACGCGTGAAAGATCTCTTGTGCGCGTTGTTTGGTGATGATCGTGTGCTCAGCCGCCACTTTCGTCATGCTTGGCCTCCCAGACCTCAGACCTCAGTCCGTGCGATTATTTGCTTTGGGGTTACCTGAAGTCGCAAGTGTATCGTGATCGACCGACATTTCTAGGGATACTGAAAGACAACATCCGAGGCCAATGCCTCACCATAACTCCGGGCATGCTTTACAGTGCTGTTCATAACATTATTCCTCGACTACAGCTATTGTTCAGGAATGATGGTGGACATATTGAGCATTTCCTGTAAAGAACATCATCTTTGCTTTGTCTTACTTTGTTATGCTAATTATTGCTATTCTGATCAGATGAAGCGCCATCTGTCGGACATGTTTTGAACTTTTGTATTTTTTTGGTTCTAATAAAACCCCATGTCATTCCAAGCATGTGTGTCACTTTTTACCTCTCTGTCTACATTATTCCGTGATTTACTCAGTTTTCAAATTTATACTGATTTTTTGATCACCCGGTACTCCCCGTAATGTAACACGGTAAGGGACACAGACCGTCAAAAACTATACAAGCATTGGTGGATGATTGTTTTGCAAGCGACTTCTTTCGCCCCTGAATCAGACTTCTTTTGGGTCCTTTCATTAAATCATGGTCTCCCTTCTCCATATCTACGTTTGTTCGATCGCTCGACCTCAAATTGCGCTGATGGTTTCTTCTAGATACTAGACAGGTTTCAAGTAACTGATCACCAATCACGTAGTCAAACGATTTAGATCCTTTCAGCCTGTTTACGGGAATTGCATAACATTTATTTGCGCTGAGGATCATCTGTCAGTCTTTGCATCAGCCACTGATTATCTGCAAGTGTCTCCCCGTTTACTATACATTCCCTAATTTTTTCACCCAGCTGTGCACATACGAGTCGTCTGCGAACGTCCACGTAGAGGGTGCGGTAGCACAACACAGGTACTGTTGTAAGCAGCCTACAGTTTTGTGAACCTATGGTATTAGGATCACAATTTATAGACATTTCTAATTTCCAGGTCTTCGTAGGACTTTTTAGGTATCACTATTTAGGCGTGTATTCACAACATAATTTGCAAAGATATCGTCTCTTGAATATCCATCTTTTCTTTTCGTTTACATGTATCAGTCTGCCTAACACCTATGTCGGAGTTGAAAAATTCACAGAAAGTATATCACTAGTGCACTAAGTTATTTTATAAAATAACACATAAAAATAGTGCACCCTGATGTTCATAAATTTACAGGACGAGGGAAATTATTGTATAGATCAGTCTGTTTGGATTGTTATTTTATCGTTTTGAGAATTGTGCAATATGATTGGCTTGAGACACAAACGCAGGCATTTTTCTCGGCCATTCTCATCCTCCCTCTAATAGCGCTTGTCTGGGAAGTGCTGTTTCTCAATGTTACCTCTCACGTCACTAATATACCCTTAATGCTGCTATGAGAATGTCTGACTTCGCCGTAATGTTTTTAATTTCTAAGCAAACCTAATACAGTCGAAGCACAGTATTTAGCACGAATTGCGAGTCCACCCTGGATCACACCTTGTATGAATTAGAGAAACGAACTCGCCATCTCCCAGATGTAGACGAAAGTTAGTATGCTGCTAGGAAACTTCACTACTTCTTCGATTTTGCTCTTGTATAACACCTAAAGCAGAGTGCTCAACTAGTCGATGGCGATCGACCGGTCAATCAGCGTGGCTTAATCAGTCAATCTTTCAACACCTTTGCCCAAAGTCTGTTTAAACGAACTGTTTTTGTAAAATACCAGTTTGTTGACAACGAGTGTTTCGCACGGTATTTGTAGGCGGTAAATATGACAACACTGTCTGCACCTCTTTCGTCTGCGTGTGCATTACACTATCTTTAACGCTCGTGCCAAGCAACAGTCTTTCTTTCTGGATGCTGAGATTAGTACTTGCGAACTGTAAATTGGTGCGTTGTGAGCGACGAGAGCGCAAAGGGTTTGATGCGTCATGAGATTTGGTTTGAGGTGTAGAGCTGAGGAGGGGGGGTGGGGGGGGGGACAAAAACAAAAAGCAACGAACAAGCCGCTCCGCCTCTAGTAGACAACACAAACCTGTGTTTTCGAGCTTTCATGAAACAACAATGTCCACTACAGAAGTAATGATAATTAAATACTTTGTGTTATCGGAACTTGCTGTTTGATCTGGTACGTCAAATTATCGGCTCATCACTGATTTTCGACTCAATCGCAAACAAAATAGCGCGACAATACACACCACAATGACAGCATAGGTCAGTGACAATGCCGTCAACACTGACGAATAGTATGCCACGCAGTTGACAACGAACATCGTCAAACCAGTGCGGTGTGAAGTCTCCCGATCGCTGCCTAGTGTTACCAATCAGAGCTAAAATATCTACCCGCCTTGTTATGGATCTCACTTAGTAATCTTTTGAAAACTGAGTGCAGCTAAATACAGGAAAACATACCGCTTTCATGGTGAAAGGGAAGAACTAGAGATGGGCAAATAGTTTTTTTCACAGAACTACACCCTTTGAGATAGTTCTTCTTATCAGACTAGTTCAATGACATAGTTTAAGTGAAATGCATCGCTTATTTTCACTTTGAAGTATCAGAAAATAAGAGCACTTAGAAAAACTCTTAAACTCATAAATTTGAAAGAAAAATTTTACAATTTTGGTGCATAAAGAAACTGAATAACCTTTAGGAACAAACAAATGTGCACATTCCTACGACTTACCTTCTAAAATAAAAATAAAATTAAAAAAAACACGTAAACTGTTAGTCAAAATGGGCTGAGCGCTTTGTTGTAACACAGGCCTTACTTGAGAACCTAGGATGTGGGAAGCATTAAAGGTCAAAGTATTCTCAGTGTCACAAAGAGCATCTATCTGCCATGTCGTTCTTATTCTCATCTTATGAGCTCTCGAAAAAGGAACTCGTTCTTAATTAACGGTTCGGAAAAATTAGTTCTTAAGGTGGGAAAGAAGTGTGTAGACACAGATACTGAAGACTGAACTGAAATTACGGAACGGCTTCGGTGTTTAGATGAGACGCAGTTCGCACAGTTCGGAACTGGAGCCTCAACTGAACTAAGTGAACTAACGTATCAGTTTCAGCCTTCTGATTAGATGTAGTTCGAACAGTTCACTGTTAGGAGTTCGGAAATATGGCCGGTTAGGTCCTGGGAATGGGTTGTTCTCAGTATCAAGGGAGAGGAAATTCTTTCATGTTCATTTCCACTTCCAGTAGGGAGGAAAAGCGTGGAGCAAAAGAAATATAGTTCACTAAAAGAAAGACCACCACGAACAATTCCTATACCTGAATAATTCAGTTGAACAAATTCATTCATGAACTAAGCATCCATAGGAAGAAAAGTTTTTCCTTACAATCCATAAAGATGGGTATATATGTTTGACACGTAATGCTACTTTAGCCTTACCTAAAGGATGCAGCTGTTGGCAGTGAGTTGAGGAGGAAAAAACTTTCTGTTTTTAAAAGTAAATTACGATCACAGCAGTAATTTATTGTAGAGCTTTTACAAAAAGTCTCTTGCCAAATATATCGTTATTTCGTGTGTCTGAAGCACTGATGAAACATGTAAACCATTTGACGATGACACAGTTGTTAAGGAGTTAGCCTCTGTTTTCCACATTTAAAAACTAATCAGAGATATAATACGAGCCATCAGAAACATGCCTTGTCAAGACCTACTACAACAAAAAAGAGAAATTAATGGCAGAAGATATAAAACGTCGCCTGATAAGATTTGTAATCCTGCTTGTGTTTCTCTTTGCAGTTACAACAGTCAATAGATACAGTAAATTCACTGAGCTAATTTTTTTTGGATCAGTATTTTCGAATTTCTGTATGAAAGGCGACTTTCTTACAATTTTGACCTTGAAACAAGGCAACACAAGGAGAAGACTGTTTAGAATTCATTCAAATTCTACGTTTCTGAAAACGATCTGCCAATTTAGGAACTTCCTTCTATTACCACTGATGGAGCACCTCGCATGTTAAGCAAACACAAATCATTTGTTAGCTTGTGTGCGAATGACGAATATTTCCCAGCTTTCTTTAAGTATCATTTCATGGTGCACCAGCGAGAACTGTTTTGAGAGTGGTATATGTTATGACTGTTGTCAGAATAATTCTGAATTCAGTTCGCCGACAATCACTACAGAGAAGAATGTTTAGACTGCTATTAGAGAACTGGATAGCCAGTATGGAGACCTGCTATTGCACACCGAAGTTGGATCGCTGAGTAGAGGTGTGGTCCTAAACAGATTTTAAAAAGTTACAATAAACAGTCGAGATCGCAATAATATTTGTTTATTTATCGTTTTCGGCTCGTATAAAAGCCATCTTCAAAATGCTTGGCACCCTGTGGTTCGTGCTGGCGGCTCCTCGGCTTTCTCGTTATACAACGATCGTACCCGGACGCCGGCACCAGCCATAGGGGGCCAAAAATTCTGAAGATGACCTTTATGTGAGCCGAAACCGATAAATAAAAAAATGGTTAAAATGGCTCTGAGCACTATGGGACTCAACTGCTGTGGTCGTAAGTCCCCTAGAACTTAGAACTACTTAAACCTAACTAACCTAAGGACATCACACACATCCATGCCCGAGGCAGGATTCGAACCTGCGACCGTAGCGGTCGTGCGGTTGCAGACTGTAGCGCCTTTAACCTCTCGGCCACTCCGGCCGGCCGAAACCGATAAATAAACAAATATTATTGCGATCTCGACTGTTCATTTTAACTTAAATACAGCATCAGGCCACTGCTCCCCATAGACTATGTTGCCTAAATTTTTGAGATTTAGAGAATTTCAGCCAGAGATAAGATTTTTGTGTCGGAAAGAGAAGAAGATTGCACAGATATGTTTGACCGCGCTTTTGTTGTATCTGACATTTGTAACTGTTTTTGAGAGTTAAAATAAGAGTTAAATAAAATACTTGAAGAAAAAAACCAAATCGTCAGAGCTCATATGTCTTCTGTAAAGTGATTCATTGGTTAGCACAGTTATAGAAATTAAATGTGAAAAACGTTCCTCAGATATATTCAGAAATGTCCGGTCAACGAGCATCATTGGGTCAAGACGCTGCAAAACATTATACGGCCAACCCGACTGCACTGATGGCAGAGCTAGAAATCCTATTTTCAGATTTCCAGGCAATGCAATCGATTCTAGATTTCAGAGCTCAGATTTTCCAGAACGTTTATGTGGAAGACATGTGAAGTAAAATAAGTACTCTAATCTATTGTAGTGAGACTGAAGTTGAAAAGGAAAAAAATTCAATTTCAAAACAACATTTCCTCAACGTCAGAATACAATGAAGACCATCTTTGGAAATTATTGACTGTAAAAACGTACCCTAACGTTGTAAAAGTGGAGTAGTATGTTTTACTGTTTCTTTGGATCAACCTATCCATGTGAGGCAGCGTTTCCAGTGATGAACTCGGTGAAATCTAAGTGGAGAAATAATGTGTCTAATCCTCATCTTTAAGACTGTGTAAGATTGGCTCTGACAAATTCAAAAAATGTTCAAATGTGTGTGAAATCCTATGTGACTTAACTGCTAAGGTCATCAGTCCCTAAGCTTATACACTACTTAACCTAAATTATCCTAAGGGCAAACACACACACCTATGCCCGAGGGAGGACTCGAACCTCCGCCGGGAACAGCCGCACAGTCCATGACTGCAGCGCCCATAGACCCCTCGGCTAACCCCGCGCGGCTCTGACAAATTATTCACCAGATTACAAAGAACTCGCCAGTGATATGGAAAGCTAAAATTTTTTCAACATCTACGATGGCGTGTATTTTAATTATTCATATGAATACTATCCTGAAAATTTAATATTAGGTCTACAGCTTTTGACTTTTAGGAATTCTGTGTAGTCAAAATGGTTAATTCTGCTATGGTGTTGTTTTTTGGTTAAGTATTTATGAAATTTTATGTCACTAGATCGCTAAATGGACTGGTTTGAGACACGCCAATTCACACAGCATTATTCTATCGTACGTCACTGTATTTCGCTATGTGGAATTCACATGTGTACATATTGTAATGGAAGGCATCATATCTGCATTGAAGACAGTGGAAATCAAAGTATCCTTTGCTGCCTCTCCTAGTCGCAGTCGGCCAGTTTGACATTGTACCTCCCTTTTCTATTAAAAAAAAAAAGATTCACATTTAATACTGAGTGATATTATTTGTGACAAGGGAGAATGAGAACTCCAGAAAATTTCCACTCTTCATTGCCTGTTAGCTAATAACTTTCTCTTTTGTTCGACATGAAATTAAATATTGGAAATGTAAAATCCTAAATACAGGAGACAAGTAAGACATGCACATTTCCTCAGTCCTTAGGCCCCAGCATTTTTTTTCTCTCTAATCCTGTTACAGCTTTATAAGACGTGCTTTCCTTTCTGTGGAAGAAACTAGTACCTCATCAAAGTTTGTCAAACGTTTTGCTACATGAAAAGTCAAAATATCGTTGTCTAATACTGAAAATGCTATTAATACGGATAGTACCCAAGAGTGCTGTGATTTCTCGATATGGTTACGTTAATTTTGTCACTGTCTGCTAGATGAAATAGGTCTTTCTTAACCTCAGCAATTGTAACACACGCAAAATGAGCGAGACTGTCATGTCACAAATAGTCATATTTATCCACCTCATTTACATTAATAACACGACAGAATATAATTCAAGAAGTACCAATATCAAATGCCTTTTGGGCGTATTACAAGCAAGAAGTTGTATGTCAAGAAATAGTTTCACGTTGCCCTCGTATGCTCCAGTTCCTCAAGCGTCAGATCGAAAAGCAGTAGCGTACGAAATATTTATACAAATTTGAAGTCGTCATATTCGTCCATATAATTTGTGTGGTGACTCAGTTTCTTCTTTTTCTTCGTTCTAAGAAACAATCTTGTCATCACTAATTCTGTAACTATTTCTGCCATTGTCAAAACTTATTCTCCGGTCAACTTCACTAATACTATTAGAATCACTGGTTTAGTTATCTCGGTTTTATTCTCCGGTTAGGCGTTGTTGCGTGTTCCTACTACGCGGTTTCCACGCTATTCCGAGAATAGAAATTAGGCGGCTGCTAATCGAGGACTGTACAACTGGCCATTAGTAATGTAGCCATCTGCTAAATTTTTTTTGTCAAAATTTCATTTTCTTGGATATACCAACTAGATAATATGTAATCTTTCTTACCTATCATTCCTGTTAGTCGTGTATTTCAATACCTGTTGTTCGAATATCACTTATAATTATAACAATGCTGATCGTTGGCACACTCAGTCAATCACATAAACAAACAGCGAATGGTATTCACCCGTTCGGGTGTATTCGGCTGAGCTCGAATAGCTGTGTCCCCTTTTGTCTGAGGGAAAGTTTTTTTTATCTCTTGATTCAAAGGGGATTCTACTGGCAGAGACATCTTATACACTATGCACGCATTCAAAAATCAGTCTACGATTCGTTCAGAAATAAACTTAGAAAGTGTTCAAAAATGTTCAAGAACCAACAGGGATGCGTTTCAAAATCATATGAATAGTTGATAGATAAATGTATTCTGGATGCTAGGCGCTTTGTGAAACACGGATATTAATTTGGCGCCTTGAAACTGGAGCCCGGGGCAGACACCCCATCCCCCCCCCCCCCCCCCAAAACCGGGCCTGGGTTGGGCACTCCAGATTTAAAGGCTAGTCTGCCCATTCGCAATCCAAACCTGCACATTATTCCAGCAAACCGTGGTCTGTATAGGCTCAGGAATGATGTTATGTTGCACAGTGGACACTGTGCTTCTGTAGATTTATCACTGTCGCAACTACCAGTTGTCAAAAGTTCCCAACCGTTTTTAACTGAATTAGTCAAACACTGTCGGAATTGTGATCCAAATCTTCTTCACTACTGCAAGAAGGAGAAAGCTGAATCGGCGGTCTAGCAGTACCGAGTGACGTCAGCAACTCTGCGGCCACTAACGGAAGAGCGAAATACACCCACTGTAGTCACCAGCCGTGATAGTCTAGTGGTTAGGACATTGCGCTGTGGCCGCAAGAACCCAGGTTCGAATCCTGGTCACGGCAAAAGGTTAATATGTTAATGAGGAATGGCGCACTTGCTCTAACCCTTTCATTGATACATTAGTCTTGCTGGAAAATAATTATTCATTTTGTTCAGATTGATCCTGTACTACTAGATTTATGAAATGATAAGGACACAGTTTCGCACAAGCGACTTGTAATCCAAGTACGGGAAAGTGGAATATTCTCTAAATTATGATCCAAGGTCGTAGTATATACTAACCGATGGGAACGGAGGAAGCGAAACCGAAATTGTATCTGCCGTTCCACAAGGAACAGTGATAGACTCGTTAGTTTTCCTGACCTTTGTAAAGGTCCTGCCTCAGCCATGGATGTGTGTGATGTCCTTAGGTTGGTTATCTTTACGTAGTTCTAAGTCTAGGGGACTGATGACCTCAGATGTTAAGTCTCATAGTGCTTAGGGCCATTTGAATTTTCTACATCACAATATTATTTATTTTAGATGACCAGTGAAAGGCAGTAAGTCGCCATACTCAAGTCTGGTTACCTAAGAGATCGTTGCATCTACGGTTGCCATCGTCAACTAAATGAAACAGTATTGTGGTCCTGACTGTGTTAGTCGCTTTGAATGTACATATCACCGTTGGTCTCCTCGACAGCATAACGTCGACTTTTCGAATATTACATCCAATCCCCTTAGTGATGTCTTTTATCGAAAATATTCGGACATTCATTCACACAAGTAGCAGCGTTACCGGTTTCCAACTGAGAGTTTCATCTTTAGGTGGCTGTTCACGTTCAGACTACTTTTTTTTTACGTTAGTTGCCGGTTGTTTCTTCCCCTTGTGAACAAAGTTCCTTGGGGCAGTGGTTTACTACTACTTAGCGAATCACAGTTTGCGTTCCAGAAGGTTTGCTCGACTGATAATGGATTTTAAAACCAGATATTTAAAGTATTGTGTTGTTTTTGTTGTTGTTGTGGTTTTCCGTCCTGAGACTGGCTTGATACAGCTCTCCATGCTACTCTATCCTGTGCAAGCTTCTTCATCTCCCAGTAACTACTGCAACCTACATCTTTCTGAATCTGCTTAGTGTACTCATCTCTTGGTCTCCTTCTACGATTTTTACCCTCCACGCCGCCCTCCAATACTAAATTGGTGATCCCTTGATGCCTCATAAGATGTCCTACCAACCGATCCCTTCTTCTAGTCAAATTGTGCCACAAACTTCTCTTCTCCCCAATCCTTTTCACTACCTCCGCATTAGTTACGTGATGTACCCATCTAATCTTCAGCATTCTTCTGTAGCACCAAATTTCAAAAGCTTCTATTTTCTTCTTGTCCAAACTATTTATCGTCCATGTTTCACTTCCATACATGGCTACACTCCATACAAATACTTTCAGAAACGACTTCCTGACACTTAAATCTATACTATATATACTATAGTATATATATAAAGTATTGTATAAGAAACTATTACCATTTGATGTTTTTGTAAAATATTTCAGGAATTTTTATGTGTAATATTCCTCTGAAGAAAACTAAAAAAAAAAAAAAAACAGGTGGAATTAAACATATTGTATGCAGTTGAATCATACTTAACGAAAGGAATACAATGTGCGAAGCTGAAATAATCAAATAGTTTCAGAAGAAGAGAAAATCTTAGTGACTCGGGGATGAAATAACCCATGGATCTTAATTCTGGATCCGTGCCCACTCCTTGTGTGCATAAACGATCTTCCATCACCTGCTATGTATAAAACGCATATGAGAGTGTTTCAGCCGGCCGGGGTGGCCGAGCAGTTCTAGGCGCTACAGTCTGGAACCGCGCGACCGCTACGTCGCAGGTTCGAATCCTGCCTCAGCTATGGATGTGTGTGATGTCCTTAGGTTAGTTAGGTTTAAGTAGTTCTAAGTTTTAGGGGACTGATGACCTCAGATGTTAAGTCCCATTGTACTCAGAGCCATTTGAAAGTGTTTCATCAGCAGGTGATATAATTAATTTTTACAGTGACAACAATAGAAGAAGAAATTGTTAACAATATTTTCAGAGAATTATTACGTGATTCTTGGGAAATGGACTCTTAGGATCGAAAAAAACAGCTGTAACACACTACAGGAAACTGAGTTAGCGAATGTGGGAGAATATTCGAAATTTTTGGGTCTAAAAATTGACTGGATGAGCACATTACGTTTCTGAGACACCTACGTTCAACAAATTTTACTCTTCACTTAACTGTTAGTTTCAAAGCAAAGAATTCAACATCTCAACACATTTGTTAATTTCTACTGTTCACTGTCTTTTGGTACAATTTTCCGGCACAATTAATCATTTAGAAAGTACATATCAGTCGTATGAAAGTCAACAATGAGAATACCATGTATATATACACTAACGGAATTTGTGACAATTTGAAGTCATTTTTATCTCCCTATCTATAACGGTTGTTTATCACACTAGCTGCCAGTGGTTCAGAATTGTAGTCAATATGGTTCCAGAAAAGGACCGAAAAATGCCGAAAAAGACAAAGGTTTTAAGAGCAAACTGAATCACAATTCTAAGCAAGAGGTTTCACTGTCTAGACGGGCCGTTGATTAGCTTAGAGGGAATGGACGGAAGGCAACGGGGAGCAGCAGTGTTGGAACAGAGCAGCAGTTGGATGGGAAACAGCTGCCCGAAAGTGTGCAGTGCAGATGGAAGGCACTCCTACAGATGGATGGAAGATACTGGACGGGATCAGTCCCCCTACCAGCCGTTATAGCCACCAGGTTTGCATCTTGGACATGGAAAAATACTGATATTTGAATGGCATTCCCTTAATCAGTTATCTTTTCATTAACTTGGTCATTCAGTGAAATGCGGTTAATCATTTTTCTCACCAGCAACATTGAATTGACTCCTACACTTGAAGGAACCTTTTTGTTGCAACACTGTTACTTCCTGATTTTTGACTTGTCTTTCTTCCACAGTTACTTCGACTGGAACCCGTACTCTATAGTCAGTCCTTGTACTCTCCCGACAATTTTTATCCCATACAATTCACTCAGAATGCACCCTGTCCGTAAAGGAAGGCCCCAAATTCGTAGCAAACTTAACTACAAATTTTAGTGCCTCGTTTCCTACTCTAATTGCTTCACCATTTTCTTATTTAATCCGACTACATTACATGGCCTTTTTTTTTACTTTTGTTGATATTCACTCATAATCTCTTTACAAGACACCTGCTTGTAAGTCTTTTGTTGCCTCTGACTGAATTGCTATGCCATCAGCAAATTTCTTCCCCTTTAAGTTTAATTCCCTTTCCAAATGTATCCTTGGTGTCCATTACTATTTCCTTTTGTAAATACTGAATAGCATTGGCGAGAGACAACAAGTCTGTCCCATTCCCCTCTGACCTAAAACTTGCCTTTCATTTCCTTCAATCCTTGTATCTGCAGTATGATTTCTGTGTAAGCTACGGATAACCTCGTACATTCTGCATTTATATCAAAACTACCTATAGAATATCAAAGAGTGTGTTGCAGATAACACTATCAAAAGATTTCTTAAATCTACAGATGATTGTTAGTTAGGATTTCTTCAATCTGCATTCAAACATCAGTCATAGTGTCAACAGTGCGTATTGTGTTCCTGCATTTCTACGGAATCCAAACTGAACTCCCTGAAATTCGCTTCCGTCAGTCGATTCTTTACTCTGTAAGTAATTTGTGTTAGTGTTTTGCATCCATAACATACTAAACTGATAATTCGGTGACATTGGTGATACTCACTCCAATCACAGCATGTTTTCCTGGGATACTGAAATGTTACGTGTTTTTGTACTCTAAGGAAGTTTCACTTGTCTCATTTATCCGTGACCGGCTCTCCCAAGGTGCTCAGCAATTTGTGCGAAATACCTACTTCCCTAGATCTTGCTTCAACTAACACATTCTTCTTACAGTATGATCTCTCCCGTCTCCATTCCTTAATACTGTGTTCATGTTGGTTTCCTCCGTTCAGCCGTTCATATGTTCCTTTCACTATACATCTGCCCCTTCTTTGCTTAATACTGCTTGCCCTCCTGAGCTCTTTATACTGATACAGTTACTTTCTTTTCTTCACAGGTCTGTTTCATTTTCCTATAGGCGGCATATATATCTTCCTCGTACCTATGTATGCTGCTACAATTTTGTATTCCTTCTCTAGTCATTCCTGCTTTGCTATTGTGCACTTTCAGCCAACCTCATTTTTCAACAGTCTAAGACAACTGCTCACGTTGTCTTCTCATTCGTTTATACTGATGATGAACAGTGAAAAGCCTATAATTATTCCGTGTTGTACACTAGATACAATTTCGGTTTCACTACACCAGTTTCCATCGGTTAGTACAGACTACGACCTTCCTGACAGGAAACCAAGGATCGTGATGAGTACTTTAGACGATATTCTACTTACTCGATCTTTGGTTGAAAGCCGCTTGTGAGTTACGGTGTCAAAATCATTTTAGATGCCTTGTAGTACGAAATCGGTTTGAACAAAACCGACAGTCATTTGCTAACAAAAGTAATGTGTCTATGCAGTAGTTAAGCGCAGGTGCGCCAACCCTCATTAAAATATTAACCTTTTGCCGTGACCAGGATTCGAACCTGGGTTCTTGCGGCCACAACGCAATGTCCTAACCACTAGACTATCACGGCTGGTGGCGACGTTGTGGGTGTGCTTTGCTCTCCTTTAGCGGTCGCAAATTTGCTGACGTCACCCTGTACCGCTAGAACGCCGAGTCATCTGTCTCCGTTCTTCCGTCCCAAAGAAAACTTTGAACGTACTTTCGATACTGTTTAATTGAAAGCCGCTAGAAACTTTCGACGTATGATAACTGTAACAGTGATATATCTACAAAAGTATAGCCTACATAGCATAACTTATCAATCCAGAACCTGTCCGTAATTTGTGCAGTGTGTTCCAGGTGACATTGACAATTCGTGTCAAGTACGGTGCTGCAACTGTACTAGGATTGTTTAGGAATTAATGACATTCCGGCTAATTCAAGTATTCTCCTGTCACTATCAAGGGCGGATTAGTGATGTGGGCACTCACATTGCGGAGCAGTACTTACTAGAGAATCGCTATTAGAGGGAGGATGAGAATTGTCGAGGAACAGGCTATTGAGTGTATGTTAAGAGCCCGATCTGTTAGAGCTATTTCATAATATTCGAAAACAACATATGTTGCATAATCCTGCTGTATATCGATGTTAATGATAAAGGCATGTAATTCAGCGGATTACTCCTATTTCCCTTTTTGGGTATTTGTGTGACCTGTGCAACTTTCCAGTCCTTCGGTAAGGCTCTTCCGTCGAGCGAGCGGTTGTATATGACTGTTAAGTACGGAGCTATTGCATCTGCATAAACTGAAAGGAACTTAAGTGGTATACTGTCTCGACCGGAAGACTTGTTTGTATAAAGTGGTTTAAGGTGCTTCACTACTCCGCGGATGTCTGCTACTGAGATGCTCATGTTTGCAGCTGTTTTTAATTCGAATTCTGGAATATTTACTTTGTCTTCTTTGCTGAAGGAATTTCGGAAGGCTGTGTCTAGTAGCTCAGCTTTAGCAGCACTGTCATCGATAGTATTTCTGTTGTTACTGTGCAGAGAAGGCATTACCTGTGTTTTGCCACTAGCATACTTCACGTATGACAACAATCTGTTTGGATTTTCTGCCGGGTTTCGAGACAAGGTTTCACTGCGGAAACTATTATAAGTCTCTCACATTCAATCCGCGATAAATTTTTAGATTCTGTAAAAGGTCACCGGTTCTGGGGATTTTTCTTCCGTTTAAATTTGGCATCCTTTGTTTCTGCAACAGTGTTCTGGCCAGTTTTGTGTACCATCGGGTAGCAGCTCCATCGTTTGTTAATTTATTTGTTATAAATGAGGGGTGTTGTGAATCGCGTGGAAGCCTTAGTGCTAAAAGTGTGAGCCCTCACGTCCCCAAACTGTGTCAGAAGGCACACTATTTCCTCGAACAATAACCACAATGACATAATTAGACAAATTCTACTTTATACATGGTGAGTAGTGTATTACTCGCGTATTCTCCGCGATTGTAACAGACAGGGAGAAAATGGCTTTATTAGAAGTTACCTACCAACTTATTGACATAGGGCAGAAAACAACACAGAAAATCGACTGTTGTAATAGCTTAAGTTAGGAATAGTTTTCAATGTATAAAATGGGGTCAGTGGCCAATCTAAATACACCAGTAACAGGTTCGTTTAGTCAAAGTGAAAACGTCACAGAGATGCCCCTCCAACTCCAGTCGCAAACGCTACGACCATTTGTTCAGTCTTGATATTCGACTCTAGAAGAATTAACCAGTATACTGCTTGTTCATTCGTATATCTTGCCAAGAGAACTTGAAGGAAAAATTAGTGAGATTAAAGCCCGGGTAGAGGATTACCTACAATCGTTCTCCCTCCGGTCATTCGTGACTGGAACAGGAAAACGGCGTCGCGACAGCAGAACACGAAGTACCATCCACCGCAAACAATGAGGTTGCTTGCTGAGTATGAAGATAGATGTAGATGTAGATTATATGCGGAGTGTACGATAGATCTACCATACTACGATAAGTCCACCGTGATTTCTTCATAAAGCTTCCTTTGAAATTAAATAAATTTACTTCCATATGTGTAACTATATTAAAACGAGTACAGAACAAGGTCGGAAAGAAAACCAGCTGAAGTTTTAGAAACCATAGCATTACTTACGAAAATGCGGCACATGTGACAGTAAGACACCTAAAAGTACAGCATCGGCTGAATAAATGAGGCTTCCATGAAGAGAGAAAGGTATACAACAAAATATCGTAGAGGAATGAGGATTTAAAGAAAAAAAGAACAAAAATGAACAAACCGAAAATGGAAGAAACATGTAGACCCTGTGGAGTGAGAAAGACTCTCGATAAAGCCTCACAATTAAACATGCACTGGAATAAGAACTGTAGGAAGCCATAGAAGAGGCGCCATAGGGATGATTGTACCTTGGAACACTATTCGGGCTGCCTTGTAACTGAAGTTTATTACATTTCTTTACTCCATTTTGAACTGAAATCATGCTCTTTATATGTGTTGCAGTCTTTTTCTGAATTTACAAAAATTACTCCGGTGAAAAGTAGGGTTTTTCCAGATGTGAAAAATTGTTACAAGGACTAATATGGCCATGTACCTTGGAACAAATACGCAGTTCACGTTTACAACTGTTTCAATCGAGAATAACTTGTCAATACTCTATTTAATAGCCTATGTGCTACTCTATTACTCTGCTGCACACCAATAATCATTAAGTGAAACTACACTCCTGGAAATTGAAATAAGAACACCGTGAATTTATTGTCCCAGGAAGGGGAAACTTTATTGACACATTCCTGGGGTCAGATACATCACATGATCACACTGACAGAACCACAGGCACATAGACACAGGCAACAGAGCATGCACAATGTCGGCACTAGTACAGTGTATATCCACCTTTCGCAGCAATGCAGGCTGCTATTCTCCCATGGAGACGATCGTAGAGATGCTGGATGTAGTCCTGTGGAACGTCTTGCCATGCCATTTCCACCTGGCGCCTCAGTTGGACCAGCGTTCGTGCTGGACGTGCAGACCGCGTGAGACGACGCTTCATCCAGTCCCAAACATGCTCAATGGGGGACAGATCCGGAGATCTTGCTGGCCAGGGTAGTTGACTTACACCTTCTAGAGCACGTTGGGTGGCACGGGATACATGCGGACGTGCATTGTCCTGTTGGAACAGCAAGTTCCCTTGCCGGTCTAGGAATGGTAGAACGATGGGTTCGATGACGGTTTGGATGTACCGTGCACTATTCAGTGTCCCCTCGACGATCACCAGTGGTGTACGGCCAGTGTAGGAGATCGCTCCCCACACCATGATGCCGGGTGTTGGCCCTGTGTGCCTCGGTCGTATGCAGTCCTGATTGTGGCGCTCACCTGCACGGCGCCAAACACGCATACGACCATCATTGACACCAAGGCAGAAGCGACTCTCATCGCTGAAGACGACACGTCTCCATTCGTCCCTCCATTCACGCCTGTCGCGACACCACTGGAGGCGGGCTGCACGATGTTGGGGCGTGAGCGGAAGACGGCCTAACGGTGTGCGGGACCGTAGCCCAGCTTCATGGAGACGGTTGCGAATGGTCCTCGCTGATACCCCAGGAGCAACAGTGTCCCTAATTTGCTGGGAAGTGGCTGTGCGGTCCCCTACGGCACTGCGTAGGATCCTACGGTCTTGGCGTGCATCCGTGCGTCGCTGCGGTACGGTCCCAGGTCGACGGGCACGTGCACCTTCCGCCGACCACTGGCGACAACATCGATGTACTGTGGAGACCTCACGCCCCACGTGTTGAGCAATTCGGCGGTACGTCCACCCGGCCTCCCGCATGCCCACTATACGCCCTCGCTCAAAGTCCGTCAACTGCACATACGGTTCACGTCCACGCTGTCGCGGCATGCTACCAGTGTTAAAGACTGCGATGGAGCTCCGCATGCCACGGCTAACTGGCTGACACTGACGGCGGCGGTGCACAAATGCTGCGCAGCTAGCGCCATTCGACGACCAACACCGCGGTTCCTGGTGTGTCTGTTGTGCCGTGCGTGTGATCATTGCTTGTACAGCCCTCTCGCAGTGTCCGGAGCAAGTATGGTGGGTCTGACACACCGGTGTCAACGTGTTCTTTTTTCCATTTCCAGGAGTGTACATTCAGAGGAAGTTCTATCAAAGTTATGTACAATTTAAAAACATTTTGAAAAAGAAGCTATTGGCAGGTAACATAACTTTGCATTTTCAATACAGGGAAAACTGTTAAGCCATTAAAGAAACTCAGTTCGTTTACAGATTTAACATGCGATATGGTAGAAGACAAGTTTCAAAGTACAAGATAGAGCACGACTGACTAAGTATAGCTTAACAATCCACGCTTATGTAACTAGTTTTACAGATATACTAATTTTACTTCCTACTAAACTCTCCTAAAGAACAAACAATATGCTTAAAATAACTTTAACATAATAACATAATATATAGCGCTACGGGATGCGTTACTTGAAATATTAATAGAGGCCGCACAAACCACAACCTCATGTCTCACAACAAGAAAAACATTAGAAAATGCCCGAAACTGCTTATGGCAGTTTCTAGTGCGGATTCCTCCATGTGGCTCCAAAATCAGCCACTACACTGAAACGACATCCAAGGAATACTACACAATGAAGCCCCATATAAACAGGTGTAGGCATGCGTATTAAAATACAGAGATGTGTAAACAGACAGAATACGGCACTGCAATTAGCAACGCCTGTACAAGGCAACCTGTGTGTGGCGCAGTTGTTAGATCAATTACAGCTGCTACAGTGACAAGTTATCAAGATTTAAGTGAGCTTGAAAGTGGTGTTATAATTAGCGCTCGAACGATGGGCATAGCATCTCCGAGGTAGCGATGAAGTGGGGATTTTCCCGTACGAGCACTTCACAGGTGTACCGTGAAGATCAGGAATGCGGCAAAACATCAAATCTCCGCCATTTCTGCGGTTAGAAATAGACCAACGGCGACTAGAGAGAATCGTTTAATGTGACAGAAATACAACGCTTCCACAAATTGCTGCAGGTTTCAATGCTGGTCCATTAACAAGTGTCAGCGTGCGAACCATTCAACGAAACGTCATCGATATTGGCTTTCGGAGCCGAAGGCCCGTTCGTGTACCCTTGATGACTGTATGACACAAAGCTTTACGCCTCGCCTGGACCCGTCAACACCGACATTGGACTGTTGATACTTGGAAACATGTTGCCTGGTCGGACGAGTCTCTTTTCAAATTGTACCGAGCGCATAGACGTGTACGGGTATGGAGACAACCTCATGAATCCATGGACCCTGCGTATCAGCAGAGGATTGTTCAAGTTTGTGGAGGCTCTATAATGGTGAGGGTCGTGTGTAGTTTTAGTGACATGGGAATCCTGATAAGTGTAGATACGACTTTGACAGGTGGCATGTACGTAAGCATCCTGTCTGATCACCAGCATCCATTCACGTCCATTGCGCATTCCGACGGACTTGGTCTATTCCATCAGGACAATGTGACACCCGACACATCTAGAATTGCTACAGAATGGCTCCAGGAACACTCTTCTGAGTTTAAACACTTCCACTAGCCACCAAACTCACCAGAAATGAACATTATTGAGCCTATCTGGGATGCCATGCAACGTATTGTTCAGAAGAGTTCACTTACCGATTTAAGAACAGCCCTGCAGGATTCATGGAGTCAGCTTCCTCAAACATTGCTTCAGACGTCAGTCGAGTCCATGCCACGTCGTGTTGCTGCTGCATTCCTGCGCTCTCGCAGGGGCCCTACACAATATTAGGCATGTGTACCAGTTTCTTTGGTTCTTCAGTGTATGTTCCTTGGTACACTATGCCCCTGGCACAACATTATCCCCTACAGTAACAGGTTATGTGCCTAATACAATGACTGAAGGAGAAGCAGATACTTTGAGAAGAAACTTTATAAATTAGTAATCTTAATTTCGTAATAAGTATTGTAATGGGAATATGACTTTTCATAGAAAAGAAAAATGGTACAACTCTACCTTCTGATCTAATGTGTCTACTTCATGATCTTTGTGCGATCTTTACTTTGTGCTGCAGATATAACGGCTCTAACGAGAAAGAATATGGTCTTGTTCGGTCATGGTCTGTTGCAGAAACAAAGGATGCCAAATTTAAACGGAAGAAAAATGGCCAGAACCGGTGACCTTTCACAGAATCTTAAAATTTATCGCGGATTGAATGTGAGAGACTTATAATAGTTTCCGCAGTGAAACCTTGTCTCGAAACCCGGCAGAAAATCAAAACAGACTGTAGTCATACGTGAAGTATGCTAGTGGCAAAACACAGGTAATGCCTTCTCTGCGCAGTAACAACAGAAATACTATCGATGACAGTGCTGCTAAAGCTGAGTTACTAAACACAGCCTTCCGAAATTCCTTCAGCAAAGAAGACAAAGTAAATATTCCAGAATTCGAATTAAAAACAGCTGCAAACATGAGCATCTCAGTAGCAGACATCCGCGGAGTAGTGAAGCACCTTAAACCACTTTATACAAACAAGTCTTCCGGTCGAGACGGTATACCACTTCAGTTCCTTTCAGAGTATGCAGATGCAATAGCTCCGTGCTTAACAGTCATATACAACCGCTCGCTCGACGGAAGAGCCGTACCGAAGGACTGGAAAGTTGCACAGGTCACACAAATACCCAAAAAGGGAAATAGGAGTAATCCGCTGAATTACATGCCTTTATCATTAACATCGATATACAGCAGGATTATGCAACATATGTTGTTTTCGAATATTATGAAATAGCTCTAACAGATTGGGCTCTTAACATACACTCAAAAGCCTGTTCCTCGACAATTCTCATCCTCCCTCTAATAGCGATTCTCTAGTAAGTACTGCTCCGCAATGTGAGTGCCCACATCACTAATCCGCCCTTGATAGTGACAGGAGAATACTTGAATTAGCCGGAATGTCATTAATTCCTAAACAATCCTAGTACAGTTGCAGCACCGTACTTGACACGAATTGTCAATGTCACCTGGAACACACTGCACAAATTACGGACAGGTTCTGGATTGATAAGTTATGCTATGTAGGCTATACTTTTGTAGATATATCACTGTTACAGTTATCATACGTCGAAAGTTTCTAGCGGCTTTCAATTAAACAGTATCGAAAGTACGTTCAAAGTTTTCTTTGGGACGGAAGAACGGAGACAGATGACTCGGCGTTCTAGCGGTACAGGGTGACGTCAGCAAATTTGCGACCGCTAAAGGAGAGCAAAGCACACCCACAACGTCGCCACCAGCCGTGATAGTCTAGTGGTTAGGACATTGCGTTGTGGCCGCAAGAACCCAGGTTCGAATCCTGGTCACGGCAAAAGGTTAATATTTTAATGAGGGTTGGCGCACCTGCGCTTAACTACTGCATAGACACATTACTTTTGTTAGCAAATGACTGTCGGTTTTGTTCAAACCGATTTCGTACTACAAGGCATCTAAAATGATTTTGACACCGTAACTCACAAGCGGCTTTCAACCAAAGATCGAGTAAGTAGAATATCGTCTAAAGTACTCATCACGATCCTTGGTTTCCTGTCAGGAAGGTCGTAGTCTGTACTAACCGATGGAAACTGGTGTAGTGAAACCGAAATTGTATCTAGTGTACAACACGGAATAATTATAGGCTTTTCACTGTTCATCATCAGTATAAACGAATGAGAAGACAACGTAAGCAGTTGTCTTAGACTGTTGAAAAATGAGGTTGGCTGAAAGTGCACAATAGCAAAGCAGGAATGACTAGAGAAGGAATACAAAATTGTAGCAGCATACATAGGTACGAGGAAGATATATATGCCGCCTATAGGAAAATGAAACAGACCTGTGAAGAAAAGAAAGTAACTGTATCAGTATAAAGAGCTCAGGAGGGCAAGCAGTATTAAGCAAAGAAGGGGCAGATGTATAGTGAAAGGAACATATGAACGGCTGAACGGAGGAAACCAACATGAACACAGTATTAAGGAATGGAGACGGGAGAGATCATACTGTAAGAAGAATGTGTTAGTTGAAGCAAGATCTAGGGAAGTTGGTATTTCGCACAAATTGCTGAGCACCTTGGGAGAGCCAGTCACGGATAAATGAGACAGGTGAAACTTCCTTAGAGTACAAAAACACGTAACATTTCAATATCCCAGGAAAACATGCTGTGATTGGAGTGAGTATCACCAATGTCACCGAATTATCAGTTTAGTATGTTATGGATGCAAAACACTAACACAAATTACTTACAGAGTAAAGGATCGACTGATGGAAGCGAATTTCAGGTAGTTCAGTTTGGATTCCGGAGAAATGCAGGAACACAAGACGCACTGTTGACACTATGACTGATGTTTGAATGCAGATTGAAGAAATCCTAACTTACATCCCATCATCTGTAGATTTAAGAAATCTTTTGATAGTGTTATCTGCAACACACTCTTTGATATTCTATAGGTAGTTTTGATATAAATGCAGAATGTACGAGGTTATCCGTAGCTTACACAGAAATCATACTGCAGATATAAGGATTGAAGGAAATGAAAGGCAAGTTTTAGGTCAGAAGGGAATGGGACAGAGTTGTTGTCTGTCGCCAATGCTATTCAGTATTTACAAAAGGAAATAGTAATGGACACCAAGGATACATTTGGAAAGGGAATTAAACTTAAAGGGGAAGAAATTTGCTGATGGCATAGCAATTCAGTCAGAGGCAACAAAAGACTTACAAGCAGGTGTCTTGTAAAGAGATTATGAGTGAATATCAACAAAAGTAAAAAAAAAGGCCATGTAATGTAGTCGGATTAAATAAGAAGATGGTGAAGCAGTTAGAGTAGGAAACGAGACACTAAAATTTGTAGTTAAGTTTGCTACGAATTTGGGGCCTTCCTTTACGGACAGGGTGGATTCTGAGTGAATTGTATGGGATAAAAATTGTCGGGAGAGTACAAGGACTGACTATAGAGTACGGGTTCCAGTCGAAGTAACTGTGGAAGAAAGACAAGTCAAAAATCAGGAAGTAACAGTGTTGCAACAAAAAGGTTCCTTCAAGTGTAGGAGTCAATTCAGTGTTGCTGGTGAGAAAAAGGATTAACCGCATTTCACTGAATGACCAAGTTAATGAAAAGATAACTGATTAAGGGAATGCCATTCAAATATCAGTATTTTTCCATGTCCAAGATGCAAACCTGGTGGCTATAACGGCTTGTAGGGGGACTGATCCCGTCCAGTATCTTCCATCCATCTGTAGGAGTGCCTTCCATCTGCACTGCACACTTTCGGGCAGCTGTTTCCCATCCAACTGCTGCTCTGTTCCAACACTGCTGCTCCCCGTTGCCTTCCGTCCATTCCCTCTAAGCTAATCAACGGCCCGTCTAGACAGTGAAACCTCTTGCTTAGAATTGTGATTCAGTTTGCTCTTAAAACCTTTGTCTTTTTCGGCAATTTTCGGTCCTTTTCTGGCACCATATTGACTACAATTCTGAACCACTGGCAGCTAGTGTGATAAACAACCGTTATAGATAGGGAGATAAAAATGTCTTCATACTGTCACAAATTCCGTTAGTGTATATATACATGGTATTCTCATTGTTCACTTTCATACGACTGATATGTACTTTCTAAATGATTAATTGTGCCGGAAAATTGTACCAAAAGACAGTGAACAGTAGAAATTAACAAATGTGTTGAGATGTTGAATTCTTTGCTTTGAAACTAACAGTTAAGTGAAGAGTAAAATTTGTTGAACGTAGGTGTCTCAGAAACGTAATACGCTCATCCAGTCAATTCTTAGACCCAAAAATTTCGAATATTCTCCCACATTCGCTAACTCAGTTTCCTGTAGTGTGTTACAGCTGTTTTTTTCGAAACTAAGAGTCCATTTCCCAAGAATCACGTAATAATTCTCTGAAAAATACTGTTAACAATTTCTTCTTCTATTGTTGTCTCTGTAACAATTAATTATATCACTTGCTGATGAAACACTTTCAAATGGCTCTGAGTACTATGCGACTTAACATCTGAGGTCATCAGTCCCCTAAAACTTAGAAATACTGAAACCTAACTAACCTAAGGACATCACACACATCCATACCTGAGGCAGGATTCAAACCTGCGACCGTAGCGGTCGCGCGGTTCCAGACTGAAGCGCCTAGAACTGCTCGGCCACCCCGGCCGGCTGAAAGTCTCTCATATGCGTTTTATACATGGCAGGTGATGGAAGATCGTTTATGCACACAAGGAGTGGGCACGGATCCAGAATTAAGATCCATGGGTTATTTCATCCCCGAGTCACTAAGATTTTCTCTTCTTCTGAAACTATTTGATTATTTCAGCTTCGCACATTGCATTCCTTTTGTTAAGTATGATTCAACTGCATACAATATGTTTAATTCCATCTGTTTTTTTTTTTTTTTTTTAGTTTTCTTCAGAGGAATATTACACATAAAAATTCTTGAAATATTTTACAAAAACATCAAATGGTAATAGTTTCTTACACAATACTTTATATATACTATAGTATATATAGTACAGATTTAAGTGTCAGGAAGTCGTTTCTGAAAGTATTTGTATGGAGTGTAGCCATGTATGGAAGTGAAACATGGACGATAAATAGTTTGGACAAGAAGAAAATAGAAGCTTTTGAAATGTGGTGCTACAGAAAAATGCTGAAGATTAGATGGGTACATCACATAACTAATGAGGAGGTAGTGAAAAGGACTGGGGAGAAGAGAAGTTTGTGGCACAACTTGACTAGAAGAAGGGATCGGTTGGTAGGACATCTTATGAGGCATCAAGGGATCACCAATTTAGTATTGGAGGGCGGCGTGGAGGGTAAAAATCGTAGAAGGAGACCAAGAGATGAATACATTAAGCAGATTCAGAAAGATGTAGGTTGCAGTAGTTACTGGGAGATGAAGAAGCTTGCACAGGATAGAGTAGCATGGAGAGCTGCATCAAACCAGTCTCAGGACGGAAGACCACAACAACAACAAAAACAACACAATACATTAAATATCTGGTTTTAAATTCCGTTATCAGTCGAGCAAACCTTCTGGAACGCAAACTGTGATTCGCTAAGTAGTAGTAAACCACTGCCCCAAGGAACTTTGTTCACAAGGGGAAGAAACAGCCGGCCACTAACGTAAAAAAAAAAAAAGAAAACGTAGTCTGAGCCACCTAAAGATGAAACTCTCAGTTGGAAATCGGTAACGCTGCTAATTGTGTGAATGAATATCTTTGTAAACAGTGGTTGGTTGCTGTTTTCTTCTTTTCAAGAATAAGAATCATCTTGCACTTTGTACACCGCAACGGGCTCAAAAGGTTAAACTTCGATAAAATAGCTACCTTTGCTAAATATGCTAGAGCACCCGAGGCTGTAGATTAGGAAAAATAAAAAGAAATAGGTACTTTGCTTCCACTGAGTTGTAATGCTTCTGAAAAATATACTTGTTGACCGAATATTTTCGATAAAAGGCATCACTAAGGGAATTGGATGTAATTTTCGAAAAGTCGACGTTATGCTGTCGAGGAGACTAAGCGACTAAGCGACTAACACAGTCAGGACCACAATACTGTTTCCTTTAGTTCACGAAGGCAACCATAGATGCAACGAGTTCTTAGTTAACCAGACTTGAGTATGGCGACTTACTGCCTTTCACTGGTCATCTAAAATAAATAATATTGTGATGTAGAAAATTCAAATGGCCCTAAGCACTATGAGACTTAACATCTGAGGTCATCAGTCCCCTAGACTTAGAACTACGTAAAGATAACCAACCTAAGGACATCACACACATCCATGGCCGAGGCAGGATTCGAACCTGCGACCGTATCAGACGCTTGGTTTCGGATTGAAGCGCCTAGAACAGCTGGGCCACTGTGGCCGGCTGTCATGTAGACTGTGTTAATCGCGAAGTTCATGTGATATTACTTAAATCTTTTCTCTGCCCTTTCTTATTGAGGGATTTAATAAAGCATACTGTTACGTGTGTGGAAAAATTCCTTGTGGTGATGCTGAATTGTAGACAACAGTACGGATATGACTTACTGAGATGGAACGACTGAATTTCAGGGAGTTTAGTTTGGATTCCGGAGAAATGCAGGAACACAATACGCACTGTTGACACTATGACTGATGTTTGAATGCAGATTGAAGAAATCCTAACTTACATCCAATCATCTGTAGATTTAAGAAATCTTTTGATAGTGTTATCTGCAACACACTCTTTGATATTCTATAGGTAGTTTTGATATAAATGCAGAATGTACGAGGTTATCCGTAGCTTACACAGAAATCATACTGCAGATACAAGGATTGAAGGAAATGAAAGGCAAGTTTTAGGTCAGAAGGGAATGGGACAGAGTTGTTGTCTGTCGCCAATGCTATTCAGTATTTACAAAAGGAAATAGTAATGGACACCAAGGATACATTTGGAAAGGGAATTAAACTTAAAGGGGAAGAAATTTGCTGATGGCATAGCAATTCAGTCAGAGGCAACAAAAGACTTACAAGCAGGTGTCTTGTAAAGAGATTATGAGTGAATATCAACAAAAGTAAAAAAAAAAGGCCATGTAATGTAGTCGGATTAAATAAGAAGATGGTGAAGCAGTTAGAGTAGGAAACGAGACACTAAAATTTGTAGTTAAGTTTGCTACGAATTTGGGGCCTTCCTTTACGGACAGGGTGGATTCTGAGTGAATTGTATGGGATAAAAATTGTCGGGAGAGTACAAGGACTGACTATAGAGTACGGGTTCCAGTCGAAGTAACTGTGGAAGAAAGACAAGTCAAAAATCAGGAAGTAACAGTGTTGCAACAAAAAGGTTCCTTCAAGTGTAGGAGTCAATTCAGTGTTGCTGGTGAGAAAAAGGATTAACCGCATTTCACTGAATGACCAAGTTAATGAAAAGATAACTGATTAAGGGAATGCCATTCAAATATCAGTATTTTTCCATGTCCAAGATGCAAACCTGGTGGCTATAACGGCTTGTAGGGGGACTGATCCCGTCCAGTATCTTCCATCCATCTGTAGGAGTGCCTTCCATCTGCACTGCACACTTTCGGGCAGCTGTTTCCCATCCAACTGCTGCTCTGTTCCAACACTGCTGCTCCCCGTTGCCTTCCGTCCACTCCCTCTAAGCTAATCAACGGCCCGTCTAGACAGTGAAACCTCTTGCTTAGAATTGTGATTCAGTTTGCTCTTAAAACCTTTGTCTTTTTCGGCAATTTTCGGTCCTTTTCTGGCACCATATTGACTACAATTCTGAACCACTGGCAGCTAGTGTGATAAACAACCGTTATAGATAGGGAGATAAAAATGTCTTCATACTGTCACAAATTCCGTTAGTGTATATATACATGGTATTCTCATTGTTCACTTTCATACGACTGATATGTACTTTCTAAATGATTAATTGTGCCGGAAAATAGTACCAAAAGACAGTGAACAGTAGAAATTAACAAATGTGTTGAGATGTTGAATTCTTTGCTTTGAAACTAACAGTTAAGTGAAGAGTAAAATTTGTTGAACGTAGGTGTCTCAGAAACGTAATACGCTCATCCAGTCAATTCTTAGACCCAAAAATTTCGAATATTCTCCCACATTCGCTAACTCAGTTTCCTGTAGTGTGTTACAGCTGTTTTTTTCGAAACTAAGAGTCCATTTCCCAAGAATCACGTAATAATTCTCTGAAAAATACTGTTAACAATTTCTTCTTCTATTGTTGTCTCTGTAACAATTAATTATATCACTTGCTGATGAAACACTTTCAAATGGCTCTGAGTACTATGCGACTTAACATCTGAGGTCATCAGTCCCCTAAAACTTAGAAATACTGAAACCTAACTAACCTAAGGACATCACACACATCCATACCTGAGGCAGGATTCAAACCTGCGACCGTAGCGGTCGCGCGGTTCCAGACTGAAGCGCCTAGAACTGCTCGGCCACCCCGGCCGGCTGAAAGTCTCTCATATGCGTTTTATACATGGCAGGTGATGGAAGATCGTTTATGCACACAAGGAGTGGGCACGGATCCAGAATTAAGATCCATGGGTTATTTCATCCCCGAGTCACTAAGATTTTCTCTTCTTCTGAAACTATTTGATTATTTCAGCTTCGCACATTGTATTCCTTTTGTTAAGTATGATTCAACTGCATACAATATGTTTAATTCCATCTGTTTTTTTTTTTTTTTAGTTTTCTTCAGAGGAATATTACACATAAAAGTTCTTGAAATATTTTACAAAAACATCAAATGGTAATAGTTTCTTACACAATAATTTATATATACTATAGTATATATAGTACAGATTTAAGTGTCAGGAAGTCGTTTCTGAAAGTATTTGTATGGAGTGTAGCCATGTATGGAAGTGAAACATGGACGATAAATAGTTTGGACAAGAAGAAAATAGAAGCTTTTGAAATGTGGTGCTACAGAAAAATGCTGAAGATTAGATGGGTACATCACATAACTAATGAGGAGGTAGTGAAAAGGACTGGGGAGAAGAGAAGTTTGTGGCACAACTTGACTAGAAGAAGGGATCGGTTGGTAGGACATCTTATGAGGCATCAAGGGATCACCAATTTAGTATTGGAGGGCGGCGTGGAGGGTAAAAATCGTAGAAGGAGACCAAGAGATGAATACATTAAGCAGATTCAGAAAGATGTAGGTTGCAGTAGTTACTGGGAGATGAAGAAGCTTGCACAGGATAGAGTAGCATGGAGAGCTGCATCAAACCAGTCTCAGGACGGAAGACCACAACAACAACAAAAACAACACAATACATTAAATATCTGGTTTTAAATTCCGTTATCAGTCGAGCAAACCTTCTGGAACGCAAACTGTGATTCGCTAAGTAGTAGTAAACCACTGCCCCAAGGAACTTTGTTCACAAGGGGAAGAAACAGCCGGCAACTAACGTAAAAAAAAAAAAGAAAACGTAGTCTGAGCCACCTAAAGATGAAACTCTCAGTTGGAAATCGGTAACGCTGCTAATTGTGTGAATGAATATCTTTGTAAACAGTGGTTGGTTGCTGTTTTCTTCTTTTCAAGAATAAGAATCATCTTGCACTTTGTACACCGCAACGGGCTCAAAAGGTTAAACTTCGATAAAATAGCTACCTTTGCTAAATATGCTAGAGCACCCGAGGCTGTAGATTAGGAAAAATAAAAAGAAATAGGTACTTTGCTTCCACTGAGTTGTAATGCTTCTGAAAAATATACTTGTTGACCGAATATTTTCGATAAAAGGCATCACTAAGGGAATTGGATGTAATTTTCGAAAAGTCGACGTTATGCTGTCGAGGAGACTAAGCGACTAAGCGACTAACACAGTCAGGACCACAATACTGTTTCCTTTAGTTGACGAAGGCAACCATAGATGCAACGAGTTCTTAGTTAACCAGACTTGAGTATAGCGACTTACTGCCTTTCACTGGTCATCTAAAATAAATAATATTGTGATGTAGAAAATTCAAATGGCCCTAAGCACTATGAGACTTAACATCTGAGGTCATCAGTCCCCTAGACTTAGAACTACGTAAAGATAACCAACCTAAGGACATCACACACATCCATGGCCGAGGCAGGATTCGAACCTGCGACCGTATCAGACGCTTGGTTTCGGATTGAAGCGCCTAGAACAGCTGGGCCACTGTGGCCGGCTGTCATGTAGACTGTGTTAATCGCGAAGTTCATGTGATATTACTTAAATCTTTTCTCTGCCCTTTCTTATTGAGGGATTTAATAAAGCATACTGTTACGTGTGTGGAAAAATTCCTTGTGGTGATGCTGAATTGTATACAACAGTACGGATATGACTTACTGAGATGGAACGACTGATGTTTTGACCGTAGCTACATGAATATTTCACGACACTTTTTCTGAGCGATCTTGAACAGATGTATTTATTTTAACGCTACTTCAATGTTGCTTTCAGTTGTTTGAATATAAATATGGGTCAATATTTTCAGTGTATCTTCTTCCTCCCCTCCCCCCTCTCCCCTCCCGGCCAAGGAGTGTACAGAATGAGGTGTAAAGAAAACTGGAATATGTTCACGAAATTCTTACGGACGAGGAAGGTGAGGGGGGGGGGGGGAACTCGAGAAATTTGTAATAGGTTTTTAAAGCGAGATGTTAAGCGTGGATTTGTAAAAGACAACGTTAATGCTGTATTGTGATAGATGAATAAGGTAGATTGTAAGCTTTTTGTTTACAGTTGCGTCCATTTCACATTTATTGAAATTAAGCTGAGTTCCTTGTGTCGACTAAACACACAGAGACGTGAGGTCCAAGTCTGCGACCTCATCTTGCCGCACCCACCCGTTGCTCTGCAGTCGAAACGTCGCCTACCAGCTGGTGGAGCTACTTTCCTAACTGGAGCGGAAAGGACCGTTTTCTGCTGCCAAAGTAGTGCTTTTCGAAGAGCGTAAGTAGCCATAATAGTCTGATAGGACATTGTGTTGTGGCTTCATGAACTATGTTTCAAATCATGGTCAAGGAAACGTATTGATTTTATATATATATATATATATATATATATATATATATATATATATATATATATATATATATATAAAATTGCTCATTTTATTTTATGAAGATTACACAGCTGTGATTCACACTTGTCCGCAGCTCGTGGTCGTGCGGTAGCGTTCTCGCTTCCCGCGCCCGGGTTCCCGGGTTCGATTCCCGGCGGGGTCAGGGATTTTCTCTGCCTCGTGATGACTGGGTGTCGTGTGCTGTCCTTAGGTTAGTTAGGTTTAAGTAGTTCTAAGTTCTAGGGGACTGATGACCATAGATGTTAAGTCCCATAGTGCTCATAGCCATTTGAACCATTTGATTCACACTTGGCGATCTTTTTTACGTATTTCAAGTATGATATAAGTGGCTTATCGAGTTATAATGAGCATAATTCTACTAGACAAAGGTGAGCCTTGAATTTACTATGCCCAACTGCAACCTGCAGAACGTCAGAACAGTAGTGGAATAATAGGAACTGCCTAAATGCTTTGTCTCCCTCTTCAGATGGAAAAAGATCGACATGTATCAATATACCTATGTTCAGAAACCATTCTAGGTTGTGAAAAGCGGCGAATGGCTACATATGATACAAAGATAAACTAGTAAAATACGTTCAGTATCATCATCCAATATGAATGTATGGTGTGCTCATAAAAATCTAATACAGTTTTACAAAGAACTGTTGATGCTATGTATAAAAGGTGAATAAATGTAGATATATGATTTTGAAAGCGTTAATGCCTAGCGAATGATACTTGATAACAGAAATCGTTGCGGCAGAACACCATACCCAGCAGTTGATAGACCTAAACTAATCTTCATTTGCATTGTGAATGTTGCTGCACTCACATAGTGTCAAAGAAAGACACACTTTTCTTGCTTTAATTCCGTACTGTGATAGGGAGTCTTTTTTTGAGATAACAAATAAAGACATCGTAAAATTACAAGGTCCGGAAGCGTGTAGCAAGTTATTGACGGTGTGAAGTCATGAAATCCTTGCAGCTGTCTCTTCAGATAATTAGGTATGATACTAATGCCTCTCACTGTACTTATTCTTTAACAAAATAAATCGCAAGGAATATGTCTCTCTTTGAAAGCAGCACCTCAGAACCATTAGCAAATACAAGAATAAGCTACATTAAAACTTAAAGCCTTTCTTTCTGCTATCTCTACTACAGGAAAACACATTCTGAGTAGCTTGCCTGTAGCCATGAAAAGGTCAGGTAGAGATAAAGTACAGATTAGGAAAATCGTAGAGAATTTGTCGGTAGCCATCTTCTCCTACTTCAGTGATCAGTTCCTTAGCAAATCGAAACAGTGTCTGTATTTAAAGTCGTAATGAATAACGTGGATACACCGAAATACTTGATTTCGGAACATCTTATGACCAGCAAATGCGATATGTGTAGCCAAGCACTGCAAACAGTTTTTAATTTGACTACTCTTCGGTACAATAGCCTACGGATTATCTTATGCACATTAGTAACGTGCAGTTACATGTTTGTAGTAAGCTTTTCATTATTTTGCAAATTAGAACAAGTATGTTTTTCTTCATTCTTAAGGCCCATATCACTTAAGATCTATGAAAGGAATATTAGCACATTGGTTTCTTTCGCAAGAATGTAATGAATTTTTACTTTTCTGACTTTTCCAGCAGTCTCAAGAATCTTTTTGCTATGGATGTACATGACTAACTCTGATATAATCTCTCAAATGTTTCATTCAATGAAGATTTGTAAAGAATTTAAAGTAGGCAATGTATTACTTCTTGGGCTTCAATGCAGTCGGTGTATTTCTGTATAAGCTATGATTCTTTCTATATTTCCCTGTTTACCCAGATCAAATTGTTGTTGTTCAACTATGATAGGCATCAGCAGGTACAGATCAATCTGAGCTAGGGAAATTATAATTTGTGAAAGAAGTTAATTACAAACAAATCTAAGATACTGGGACCACATTTGTCGTCAGTTGTAGTTAATTTATGGTGCAAAGTAAGGACTACCAAGAAGAGCTATCGGTCATGTGAACTATCGAGAAAATACTTCCACTACTAGAGGAAGCAAATAATAAGGAAAACTGGAAGTCATTCCTGTAGTTAGTCAATTCCACATGTTTCTGCAACCTAGTTCGTACTGTGGTACTGCGTAACAGAAACCAGAATGGTCGGGGTTCTGAAAGGCAAGGCAGAAAAGAAAAATTGAAGAACTCTTTCTTCCGTTTTTATGTCTAGGATGCACGATCTTTGTGTGGTATTTTATTCGTTGTGCAGATGCAGAGGTTGTAGCTAGAATACATTTTGATCTTCTTCAGTTATATCCCCACTCCAATATTTGTAACGAAGTTGAAATTAGTTTTTAATGACTTTGTTCTCAAAGGAATCGTCTCCTTTTGCACTTCATGTATTAAGCAATTAGCCTGTTACCGTAGGGGGCATGGTGCACCTGAAGAATAGTGTACTTTCTTGGTCGGTGTTTCAATCTACTGACTGATTTCAGAATCATGAAGGAATGCACACTGGAAACCGCCGTATGCAGTTTGCGGCATTTTTTAGCGTTTTTATTGTTTTAAGACATGAGCTTGAGCTTTGTGCAACGTTTGTGAATATTACAAGTTTCACATATTTAAGGACATTGGATATTTGGAGGATATTGCTTATTTCTGTGTTACAGAGTTTTATAGTGAGTAAAATTCTGTGTATCTGTAAAAGTAGTTACATAACATGTGGACGTCTGAGCCATAATTCGTCGTTCGTGGACCATCTTATATCGAAACAGAAGAGGGTCTCTTGCCATGGACCAGTGAGTAAAATTCTGTGTATCTGTAAAAGTAGTTACATAACATGTGGACGTCTGAGCCATAATTCGTCGTTCGTGGACCATCTTATATCGAAACAGAAGAGAGTCTCTTGCCATGGACCACTTGAAATTTTCAAACGAACTGAGTTTCTTTTACGTCTTACCAAGTGTTCCTCTCTTGAAAATGGGAATTTCTGTTAGTTGGTAATACTTCTATTTCAAAATGATTTTACTTGTAACTCGTTTATAATAATACTTATTCTTTATGTGATTCCACTTATTGATTATTGGTGTGTAGCAGAGTAATAACGTACCACATAGACTATTAAACACATTACTGATGAGATTTTCTCGTTTGCAACAGTTGTGAACTTGAATAGCGTATTTGTTCCTGGGTACATGACCATGTTGTTCCTTGGAACAACATTTCACATCTGGTAATTCCTTACCTCTCCTGAGCAATTTTAGTAAATTCGGAAAACTACTACAGCACACTTAGAATCGCGGGTCTGCTACGGTCGCAGGTTCGAATCCTGCCTCGGGCATGGGTGTGTGTGATGTCCTTAGGTTAGTTAGGTTTAAGTAGTTCTAAGTTCTAGGGGACTTATGACCTAAGATGTTGAGTCCCATAGTGCTCAGAGCCATTTTTTTACAGCACACTTAAACTTTATGCTATCACGTCAAAGTGGAATAACAAAATGTAATAATCTTTAGTTATTGGGCTGGCTAGAGGAGAATGTCTAAACAGTTTCCAAGGTACATTACTCTCTGCTGTGGCGTGTCCAACGTGCAGTGCTGGTAGCTGAATGCCTGCCAACCACACAATTCGAACGCCCACGGATCTACTCGTACCGTGACAGGGCGAAGAGGTCAGCGAGTAGACCAACATAGGTCGTCGTTGATGAACACGCCAAAATCTCAAACGTCGCACGCGACTAGCATCGGTGTGCGCCGATCCAGACTATAGTCTGTTTCCACGACCCAGCCAAGCAGTCAATCAGAAAGGTGTAGTACTTCACACATTGAGAGTTGAGAGTTTAAGCTTGCACCAAAGCAGCAGAAGAAAGGGACACGACCATCCTTCGCCAGAGTACCAGAGACGCCGCTGCTGTTACCGTCCAGTCTACTGTTTACCACCACTCCACAACCGAGGCGTTGCGCCCTCAGCAACCAGTCTACTGTTTACCACCACTCCACAACCGAGGCGTTGCGCCCTCTCCAACCGAACTCTACCAGCTCGACGCATCTGGACATTGTCATCGTTTTGGTGACTGTAGATGGGAACATCAACTTTTCCGTTACTCGTGCTCGGAATAGACTTCAGCGTTCACGACGAGCGTGCTCCGTACTGGCTTGTCGGAATTTTAGCTTTAGTTCTACCAGTTATATCGTCCTGCAAGGGACTCGATTTTTTTACTACGGTGTTCAAGAATAGATATTTTAGCCACAGTGAATTTTCTGAAGCAGTATTTATTTTCTATGGTGTTCACTGATTAGTTTTGGAAGACACTTCTGAAAGTATTTTGTGTGTGTTGCTACTCTGTAGCTAATGGCTTATAACTGTGCTCATTCAACATAATTGTGTAAATAAATTTTTTTCCAGTTCAGCTTCCGAGTAACAACATAAAAGTCTCCCCAACTCCACCCCATGTGTGGGTCCATACATTACTTCTGCCAGTGCAAGGCTGCAGTGAAGATCCCTGGCTCCTTAAATAAGTGTCTGCAGGATAATCTTGGATGACCTCCAGCAATTATTCTGATTACACGCTTTAGTGCAATGAACAATCTTTTAGTCAATGATGAGTTACCCCAGAATATGATGCCCTACGAAAGCAGAGAATGATGCAAGCCTGTATTGATTGGTTCTTCATCTACACCGTCTACATGTTCCTTCCATTTTCTCTTATTTTCTTTTGTTTCGTTTATGTTATATTTCTAAACCTATCTTTAAATCTTCATTTCTTGTACGGTCGTCTGTTGTGTGTCCTTTCTCTCTAATTAGACGCCTCGTTTATTCAGCAGTTATTGTACTTTTTGGTACCTTGCTGTTACCAATGCTTCACTTCCATAGAAAAGTGTCGGTACTATTATAATTTTCTAAAACTTATATGATGTTTCGTTTCCGACTTTTTTCTGCAGCTTTTTTATAAATTGTTACACATATAGAAGTAAATTTATTGAATTTCGAGAGAAGCTTTGAGAAGAAATTACGGAAGACCAATAATTATACGGTTAATGAACCGTACTGTCCACATAATTTATACAGATACAGCTACATTTGCATCCACATCTATACTCAGCAAGCCACCTCAGAGTGTACGGTGGAAGGTACTTTGTGTACTGTTGTCACTTCCCCCATTTCCTGTTCCAGTCATGAATGGCGCAGGAAAGAACGAGTATAGGTAATCTTACATCCGGGCTCTAATTTCACTGATTTTACCACCAAGGTCTTTACGCAAATTATGCGAAGGGTTGCCTCTTCCAGTAAAGAACGTACAGGGAAATTTAAGAGTAAGCCAAGGCTCATAGCGTACGACACTGGAGTCTTTGTGACGTTTCCGCTTGACTAAACGAATCTGTTAGTGCCATATCTAGGTAGGTCCATGAATTCATTTTATGCAGTGCAATTTAATCGTAACTTAAGCTATTACAGTGGTCGTTTTTCTGTGTTGTTGTGTGTCCTATGTCTATAAGTTGGAAAGTGTCTTCTAATAAAGCAGCTAATTCGTTATTTCGGCCGGATAGTCAGTGTTTCAAGCTGACGGGAACACACTTCTCCTTTTCTACGTCGACATGTGCCTTCTTATGTTATGTGGCAGAGTGTAAGTGGTGCACCATAGCTATTTTCTCCATGTCCATTACAGCCGCGGATAATACGCGAACAATGTACTACAGAACTTTTATATGCCATAATGTCTCTAGTTACGTCATCGTGGTTATTGTACGAGCCTTTTGACTCAGTTTAAGAATTTGGGCACTCACACTTTTAACTATATATGACGGTAGTATCTGTTCCCGAAAGAACAGTTACCGTGGATGACGATGCAACTTTGCTAGAAATAAATGATAATTAAATGAACACCCTAGCTTCAAACAGGCGCTGATGTACTTCATTGGGGACATGTTGAAAATATGTGCCCCGACCGGGACTCGAACCCGGGATCTCCTGCTTACATGGCAGACGCTCTATCCACCTTTTTTTGTGTTTTTTTGTTATTTTAAACAGCGCCTTAGACAGCTTTTTTAAATTTTTTTTAAAGCCCCTTAATATATATATATATATATATATATATATATATATATATATATATATATATATATATATATATATATATAAAAACAGACTCTCAGTTTTACGCAACCAGAAACATTACCAACACATTCAACACCTCCGACACGAGAGGAAATCACAAACATAATCAAAAATCTCAAAAACAGGAAAGTATGTGGAGAAGACACAATTACAGCAGAAATGCTCAAGCTTGGGGGAGAAACATCAGTAGAAGCACTACACAAAGAACTTGAACAAGTATGGGAAACCAAGAAAATCCCAAGTCACTGGAAAACTGCCCTAATTCACCCTTTGTTTAAAAAAGGTGACAAAAGGGATGTTAACAACTATCGTAGAATATCGCTTCTCCCAGTCCCATACAAAATTCTATCAAAAGCCCTGCTCAATCGTGTATCACCAATTATAGAGGGAAAACTTGGAGAATATCAAGCTGGCTTCAGACCAGGAAGATCCTGCGCCGAACAAATTTTTAACCTCAAAACAACAATGAACTATTTATCTACAAGGAGCAAGAAATATTTCATAACATTCATTGATTTCAAAAAAGCTTATGACTCAATCGATGGGGACACACTCATCAAAACACTTCGAGAATATGAAATAGATGAAACAACAATCACCATAATCAAAGAAACATTAACAAATACAACATCAAAAGTAAAATTCCAAGGAGAAATTTCACGGCATTTCGAGGTCAAAACCGGCGTCAGACAAGGAGATGCGCTGTCCCCAGTACTCTTCAACTGTGTTCTGGATAAAGTCGTAGCAGAATGGAGAAAACTCACGCAAAAACATGGAGTTGAGAAAGTCCAAATTGGAGGGAAGTGCTACAAAGCCATTGAAACCAACTGTTTTGCCTTCGCTGACGATCTCGCCTGTTTAGCTTACACACAAAAAGACACAATAAAACAAATAGAATTACTTAAAGAAACTGCTGAAAAAGCAGGCTTGCAAATTTCATTTGAAAAGACAGAAATCATTACAAATATCAAAAATCCACCAAAGAAAATAACAACGAAATACGGGAAAATACAGGTATCTAAACATTTTAAATATCTTGGTGAACTAATTCAGCCTTTGGCAAAAGGTCATCCAGCCTGCAGGGCTAGAATACAAAAACTAGAGACAGCAACTCACTACTGCAGACAAATGTATTCAAAAAAATGTATATCCAAAAACATTAAACTCAGACACTACCAGACTGTCATTAGACCGGAGATACTATATGCATCAGAAACATTGGCAAATTTTACATACGCAGAACAGATAGAAAATCGTGAAAGAAGAATTGTGAGGATAATTCTTGGACACAGGAAAATAACAGATGATCAGGGCAAGCCTGTATACAGACTAAAAAGCAACAAAGAAGTGTATACGAAGTGCAGCAAAATTACAGACGAAATTAAAAAAAGAAGATGCTCCTTTTATGCTCACATCATGAGGATGAACCCGAATAGGCTTACAAAACAAATATTTTCGTACATCGCAAATCTGAAAAATAAAAATTTATGGTTTATCAACACAGAAAGAGATCTAAAAGAAATGGACATAGATCAGGAAACAATATTTAACAGAAACCTTTTTAGAAAAAAACTGAATTCATTCACGGGTTTCGGTGTGAAAATTAAGAAGACTTGTGGAACTAAATGGTCTGAAGAGAGAAAAGCCGCCTTCAGCGCAAGAATGAAAGAATTGTGGATTGAGAGAAAGAAGACTTCCCAGAAGCGCAAGAAATAACTGTTTTCACGGTCTTTAACGGCCAAATTTGTATAATAATAATAATAATAATATATAAAAAAAACTAAGTGCCACCGCCACTTTTCATCCTATAACAAAAAAAAAAAAAAAAAGATCTGGTCCACTTCAGGCGTTGGCTCCTGGCTAAACCTACTCCAGAGAGTTGCCTATATACCAGGGTAAATATGGGAAATCAAGGTTAGGGCTATCCTTACAAACAAAAAAATCTTCCTTTTTTTGAATTTTATTTTTATTTTATTTTTTATTTTTTATTTTTTTATTTTTTTTGTGTAGTTTTTTTGTGTATTTGATCAGAGGCCTTCTGCGCCCCGCTGGTAATATGTTGAGTCACGTCTTCTCGAAATTGATGTGTTCCGTTGAATTGTTCAGAAATGTTCATTGGTTCAAACAGGAAACCTTCTTCTCTCTTGGCTTAACACATTCCAGCTGCGAGGCGGCTCGTGGAAAGCACTCCCAAGGAAGTTCGAGAAAAATTGTCTGTATTTTGGGTGACGGACAACGACATAATGACGGTCATTGAGGTATGTCCAAAAATCGAGTACAGAGTCTACAGTTTGTCCAAATAGGTAGTGAATGGCATGTCCGCGAATCCAATTCACAGCATTGGTCTTTGTCCGAGGAAAATAGTCACGTTCCGGAAATAATAATGAAAGGGGAGTAATCCGATCCGGAATGTCCCGCGTTAGAAAAGCCACAATACGTCGAACCAAGTGCCAAACCTCCGCCGCCGGTCCGCAAACAAACCGATGTTCATCAGTGTCTGGCACTCCACACGTGGAACATAGAGGTGATTGGGCGATCCACCTGAGCCACCGCGGGCACAGAGGATAGTGCGTGTGCAGGGACTTATCCGTTGCACGCACCCCGTGAGATCCACATTCCCAACATGTCCACACCACTACATTCGTAGTGCGCCTAATAGATGTTTGCCCATCATACTCATTACTCGTGGCAGATTAATCTACCAAGTCCCGTACGAGTTCGGGCATAGCGTGTGCGTTCGCACAAGAAGGTCAATGGCCGGGAAGCCATATTTTAACTATATATGACGGTAGTATCTGTTCCCGAAAGACGCACTATTCTCTGTGCCCGCGGTGGCCCAGATGGATAGAGCGTCTGCCATGTAAGCAGGAGATCATGGGTTCGAGTCCCGGTCGGGGCACACATTTTCAACATGTCCCCAATGAAGTACATCAACGCCTGTTTGCAGCTAGGGTGTTCATTAAATTATCTTTTTCTCACACTTTTGGCAGGAAAACTCACCGCGATGCACAACGGCCATCATGTAGCGTCTCATTCTGCAGTTTCTGGACCGTTTCTGCAGTTCCTGTACCGTTTCGGAGACAAGACCTGACAAAAATGACCTTTCTCTAAGCCGGAAGCAATATTTTGTGTGACTACCCGCTCTCTCTCTCTGTCTCTCTGTCCCTCTCTCTCTCTCTCTCTCTCTCTCTCTCTCTGTCTCCCTCTCCCTCTCCCTCTTCCTCTCCCTCCCTCTCTCTCTCTCTCTCTCTCTCTCTCTCTCTCTCTCTCTCCCTCCCCCCCGGTAATCCTATTTTGTAAGGGCCACAGACCGTCGAAAAATATTCAAGAATTGGTGGAACGATTATTTTGCAAGCGACTTCAATCTTGCCTTAATTAGACTTCATTTGGTTTCTCTCAGTAAATCATTACCTGGCTTTTCCACAACATATTTGTGGCATCGTTCGATCTCATATCTCGCCGGACGATTGCTTCTGGATATTAGACAAGGTTTGAAGTGATTGTGCAGCGATCAAGTAGTCAGACGATTTACTTTCATTCAGTCTGTTTGAGAGAATTGCACCAAGTTTATTTACACTGGGAGTCAACCGTGAATCTTCGGAGCAACCATTAACTATATGCAAGTGTCGCCCCGTTTCGTATCCATTTCCTAATGATCGCATCTGCCCATACACATATCTGTCGTCGGCGAACATCATCACAGAGGAAGAGATGTTACGATGTCACGCGGCATGATGTAGCAGCTGACAACAGGTACTCCTTGTAAGCAGCTGACCGTTTCCTGAAACTATGATCTTGTGATATATAGGTATTTCTGGTTTTCACTTGTTCACATGACTTTAGAGATATCACTGTTTAGCCATCAGTTCAAAGATACATATATTCACAACATTATTTACAAAGGTGTTGTGTCTGACGACCCGACTCTTCTTCGTTTCCGTGTATTAGTAGCCTGTACACCTATATCCAGGCTAAAATGTACACAGAAAGTGTATCACTATTTTAAAAGTACAACACATAAAAACAGTGCATCATGATATTCACAAATTCACACCATCAATTTCTGTAAAATTACTCAATAAATCTGTGTAATAGAATTAGACTGTTTGTATTGGTATTTTTTTTTTTTTTTTTTTTTTTTTTTTTTGACATACGTCTTCTGCATGTGTGTGCGTGCTTGTGCGTTTGCATGTTCAGACATTCAGCCCTGAGGTGCAAAATAATTGGCTTCAGACGAAAACGGAGGCCTTTTCTTCGGTCATTGTCGTTGTCCTTCTAATGGGACTTGTCCGAGAAGTGCTGCTTCTTAATGTGATTTCCCACATTACTATTCCGCTCTTAATGCTGCCAGGGGAATACCTGACCTGATTTCGCTGGAATGTGTCTAATTCCTGAGCAAGCCTTGTACAGCCGGATCACAATATTCAACATGTATTGTTCTCTGGCAGCGTGTTTTCTACCCGCACCATGATGTCTGTCGAGTCTCCCATGAATATTATTAGCCTTCCGGATTCCGCTCGTTTCACGTTGACAAGACTGCTCGTCATTTTCAACTACGCTGTCTAGAAATTCACCTTTGGTTGGTTGATACGATTCGAGTTACATCTCATCAGGTAGATGCTGCTTCTTTTTGATTCTGATTTGTATATATTTTTTATGAAGTTTCAACATCCCTTGCAAGTATACCGGCTTCTCACCTGGGTTGGTTCTCAGGTTATGTTTACACGTCGTGATGGTTACGTTCGTCCAGCACTTCTTGCAAATGCGGCGATCGAGTATACTCCGGTTGGAGTTTACAATATTTCTCCCTAAGTGGACGATTCATTTCTTAAGGCGGCGTTGATTCCTCGTGGAGTCGTACGGCATATCAGGCGAGAACGCTGGTCTGCTCAGCATCGCTTGCAATGTTGCAGTGGTATCCGAAACGTATAAAAGTGTGCTCAAAAGAATATTCCTTCACACCTTAATATTTGCGATTACCGGTTCATGTTACGCTTGTAGGGCAAGAAGGAACCAGCTTCCTTAGTAATGAAAGTGGCTGTCCGAGATCCAACTGTCCTCGCCATGTTACAGTTTTAAAGTCGTCCTACGAAACTCGTTGTCCGCTGAGCTAGTGTCTTCGCAATCTGCTGTCAGTACTTCTCCAGCTTCAGAGGCCGTTGGGGAGAGATTGCTCCCCACTCTGCAGGAACTTTCCACCCTTACTGGCCTCTGCTGCCGTTATGGCGCCGGCACCGTTAGCATAATTCAAACGCCGCTAGATTTCAGGATGATACAGATTTTGAAGTCACTCCTCCCCCGCCACGCCTTTCCGAGAAGGTGGTGGTAGAGGGTGCTACTTCCATTGGTGTAGCTTTGAATATAGACGGTAACTGCGGTTCTTATCCCGCCAGGAATGACGAGACCGAATCTGTTGATGCTGAAATGAATGTTGCATCCGCGTCCTCTCCTCCACCAGTAGAAATGTCTGTCCCGGTGTGTTCCTATAATTTAATGGAGATATCGTCTACTGCTCTGTCCTTATAGTGTTGTAGTGCAATACCATCCCCTCCTCATTCTGGTACAGTGGAACAAGGAGGAGCAACAAGTTACTACAAATTTTTCTTCCAGCTAATCAGATGATGCAGATGGCTCCAGATGCTGCACTGCCTGTCTCTCCTTTATCTGATGACGGTTTTCATCGCTCCCGATTGTGTTTCTCGCATTCTGTTGAGTGGAGAGCATGGATTCTGCACCTTCCGGTTGGGAGGATTCAAATCTTGTACCGTCTTCTCGCCCACCTGTCGGTGGTATGGAAAACATTCTTGCATGTGTTAACTAATGCAGGTATATAAGTTTCATCCCCCAAGTATTTGTAGGATAAGGTCTCCATTTCGGCTTGCTGCATTACGTCAGTTTATTTACGATTCCCAAGCTGCTGCTGTTTGGTTTCAAGAAGTGGTATTTGATGTGTTTTTTCTCCCTGAGTATTGTACGTTTTTTTGAAGTTACTGGCATGCCAATGCTTTATTGGGACGCTATTCCGTTTGTAAGGTGGCAGAATAAACGGTCAGATTCGCACCTTACATGAGACCTTTACAAATCACAATGGAAATGTGAAGATGACACCTAATGTAAATCGACAGTTATGAGAACATTTGCCTATCAATTTGTAATGCAAAAAGGGATGACAGTCAATCAACAGTAATTAACACACCATTCCTATACAATGCATGTCTTTGAGTGGAAGGTAGAACAGGGAACGTGAGTCGCGTCGCTTTTAGTTTTGGAAAGCCAGCTCCACAACGGCATAGCGAAGCCGCGCTGCCGGAGTTACACTGGCAACCACTTAAAGGGGTGGCAGGAAAGAGGACAGCGACCCCAGGCCAGGTGATCCAAGCTGGAGGGCCACCTGTAGCGAGGGCATCGGTGAAAGGGCAGAGAGGAAGCTTCAGAAAACTGCATTTCGAAATTCCAACAGGATACAAACAAAACCAAGTGACGCATTTTCGTCCAGTGAGTGTGACACACGGAAAGATCAATGTACTTTAGGCATTTAGAATGGGCAAAAAAAGTCCGATTGGCGGAAACTCACTAGGAAGGAGAAAACTGCTGAAGTTTGATGGAAGGGACGTTGCGATTCGTAGAGGGTGTTCCTTAAAATAAGACGAACACTCCCATTGGTCGAAAAAAGCTGTGATGTGAAAAAGGAACCCAAGTGGAGGAAGGCAGTTCTGCCATGAGTAGGACAAGAGAGAAATTTTAGGGGAACTCTTCTCTGAACTGGTGTCAAGTGCAGAACGGAGCACTTAACGCTCCATACGATGCAGAGAAGAAACTGGTGTGGACACTGCGTCCACAGTGGCTGCACTCCAGCTAAAATTAGGTGTAGCAACGTTTAGCTCCAACTGTCGAGAAACGAAGCAGCCAAATTAGATAACTGTTCTTGGGAGAACTGACAGGGCACTATAATATGCACGCTGCTCCAATCATGCACGTGTATATCGCCACATAATAAGACTAGGGCTGAGTACATGTTTTCTCGCATAACGAGAAACATAGGGAAAGTTTCGACTGGAAAGTTCAGCAAAGGCCAGATTAGTTTTGTAGGAATTTCAGTGGGAGACAGCTGCCTTGCAGATAGCAGCACATTGCAGCTTAAGGTGAATACCGCCTGCAGAGGCGTAGCTTTGTTGGATCACCAGTTTGGATCCACTTTAAACTTGAGTGACCTTGGGTAATCTTGCACTAAAATTTGTCACTTGACTAACCATCCACCATAGACTTGATTGTCATCCTAAATAGTACCGAACCTTGAACCGGATTCGGACGATTTTCATAGTACTGACCAACATCATAACGTATGTGTAGGAGCAATTTTGTAAAGAAACGTCCAATTACACTTTCATATTATTGTGCTTAGGATTAATGTAAAGAAACTTCCAATTACACTTTCATAATACTGTGCTTAAGATTAATGTTCTTTCAGAGAGTTGATATTTAACATTGTTGTGTATACACTTATTTCACTTTTGATGTTGGCAAGATGCGTTATCCATTGCGCTGTTTTTATGTTGGCGAGTTGAAAACTGTGTGAAAAGCTGTAAGTTGATGAGAAATTTTGCGACATTAAACTAGTCATTTCATCTCACACAAGCGCTTTCAATTGTAGAATAAGTGAAAATAACCCCCCCCCCCCCCCATATCTTACACGCTGACGGACTTTGAACCACTGGGTGATGGTCGACGTATCTTATGTCGATTTTATGAACTCGCTTTAATTTGTCTTTATGTTCCAACTGGAACTGGTCGTACATATGATCGCTTGTGTTTTTATGAGAAAGATGCCATTTATTTACTTGGTCAAAATCCACAGAAAATTTTGATGGGTAAGGGGGAACATTTGAACTACGCCTTACGTCCTGTGGATCAGACTCCCAACTATTGCTGTGGTTGTGGACTTAAGGGTATACGGAATGAGTTTTTCGATGAAAAAAATCGATTTTTGGGTAAATGCATTTTCGAAAAATTTAGACTCTCCCGTTTAATACCATGTATAAAATATTTGGCTGACGTGAATAGAACTATTTTAAATAATTTTTTAAAATAATTTAGACACACGATGTTCTGCACCTTGTATATGAGACGCGAAATACACCTGATATAGACAGCCTTGCCAGAGATATAATTGACCACAAGAGAGTTAGCTTTTCTGTTGGCTACACTGCTAGACAGTTGACAATAGATTCTGCACCATTTGTATTGTTTCTTTTGTGAGTACGTCCATGTCATTGTTGTGAAAGTCGTATGTGGAGAAGTCATTGAGTTTTCTTCCCTTCAACATGCCAAGACCTAGTCTGAAGGTATTTAGAAAGCGTATACATTGGCGCAAGAAAGTAAAGTGTACTAAAAATTCGTCTGATTCATCTTCATCAGTATCTGATGTCCCAGTAGCGACTAACCTCAATACTGGTAGTGATACATTGAGTGATGCTGCTGCCACTACACCGGAAAGTGCTTCAAGAAGAAAACTAGCTGGAATTGAAGAAGAATACAAGAAACTAAATGCTGGGACTACAAAATATGAGCTAATTAACGTCTCTTTATTATCAGACGTTTTGGAGAACAATGTGTGCTGCAAACAACGTGGAAAATGTGGTGTTTCATTGAAAACAAACTTACATGTAGGACTTGCTTGTCAATTAGAGTTGATGTGCAGTTATTGCAAACACAGTGTTACTTTCTTCAATTCCTCACATGTTACTGCAGATACAGGTAAACTATACGATATAAACATTAAACTGGTTTATGGATTACGGTGTATAGGAAAGGGCAGGGCTGCAGGTGCCATGTTGTGTGGTGTGATGAACCTCCCTCCTCCACCTTCAAAATTTAACAAACACATAATTGCAATAGGCTCTGCTGTAGAAGATGTGGCACAGGAAAACATGAAATATGCTGTTGAGGAAGCAGTTGTTGAAAATAATAATAGCAGAGACTTGTCCATAGCTTTTTATGAAAACTGGCAGAAGAGATGCCACACATCTCTGAATGGTATAGTAACAGCTACAAGTGTTGACACTGGTAAGGTAGTTGATGTGGCAATACTTTCCAAGCATTGCAGATGCAAGGAGAAAATGAAAACTAAACATGAAGAGCAGTGCATGGCAAATTACTATGGGTCAAGTGGTGGTATGGAAGTTGCTGGTGTAAGAAGTATTTATCAACGCTCAGTAAAATGGTACAACGTTAGATACATAAATTATCTTGGAGATGGTGACTCAAAGGCTTTCAAAGAAATTGAGGAACTGAGACCCTATAGTAACGATGTGAAAATTTCCAAATTGGAGTGTGTTGGCCATGTTCAGAAAAGGAAGGGATCAAGACTTCGACGGCTCAAGGCTAGCATGAAAGGCAAGAAATTGAGCGATGGAAAAACTTTAGATGGGAAAAATAGACTAACAGATGCTACAATAGATCATATTCAGAAGTGCTATGGTCTAGCAATAAGACAGAATACAGCAGACGCAGAATTAATGAGAAGAGCAGTCAGGGCTCTGTTTTTTCATACAGCTTCAAATAATGAGAATCCCCAACGTTGGCTATGTCCAAAAGGAGACGATAGTTGGTGCAAGTACAACAGAGGCAAGATAACTAAGAAACAATACAATCACCCTCATCACCTGCCACCTGCCATAATGGATGAAATAAAACCAATATTCCGAGACCTCGCAGATATTAGTCTACTAAAGAAATGTCTTCATGGTTGGACTCAAAATCCAAATGAGTGTGTGAACCATGTGATATGGAATAGACTACCTAAAACTGTGTTTGTGGGTATAAACACACTTCACTTTGGCGTTTATGATGCTGTTTCATCATTCAATCAGGGCACTATAACAAAGTGCAAAGTTCTGCAGAAGTTGGGGCTCTGTGTAGCACTACGAACTGCCGCAGCTATGCTTTGTTTCGACAAGGCTCAGGTCTTCAGATAATGCCATAAAAGTATATTCAAAGATGGCTAGACAGCATAGCAGAGCCATCAAGCTGTTGGACGATTCTGATGATACAAGCTATGGAGCAGGCTTGTACTGAAGTAAAAACTTTGAAGCTAATTTCCCGTAACTTTAGTTTTTTTGTGTATAAGGTACATTTTCTCAGGGCCTATTTATAGTAGAAAGATGAAATTTTCTGTAGTTTTTCCTTAAGACCTTCTAATATATCTGAATTAAAAGATATGTGGAATTATTTTGTATTAATGGATGTAAATTTTAAAATACTTGTTAAAATGTATAACTTTTTTTAACATTTGCAAAAAATAAAATATCTGAAAAACTATACATTATTTTTTCAAAATTAATAATTCAGCATAAAAGCAGAACATATCTCTGCGTTCTTGGAAAAAATCAAGAGTATCGTCCAAATAACAAATGAGAAAATGTTCCTAACTTCTAGCTCAATTTAACATTGTAAGCATAGGGCGTTCCGTATACCCTTAATGATATGCTGGCGTAGCTGGGTCAGCAGGATGCTTGGATCTGCAGATGTCTCACATTAGTGCGATTTTCGTATTTCGCAGCTACTTCTAGTAGTCGACTGGACCGTTTTTATTTGTCTGCTTCCCTACGTAGCCAGCTGATTCAGTTCCTCCCACCTTCACAGGCTACTGTGCTGTTTAATGACTCTTAATCATGTCCCGCAATGGGTACACCTTTCTCAAAAATGGCTCTGAGCATTATGCGACTTAACAGCGGAGGTCATCAGTCCCCTAGAACTTAGAACTACTTAAACCTAACTAACCTAAGGACATCACACACATCCATGCCCGAGACAGGATTCGAACCACAACCGAACGGTAGCGCGGTTCCAGACTGAAGCGCCTAGAACCGCTCAGCCACTCTGGCCAGCCATCTTTCTCGCCCCATTTGGAAGCTAACTGTTTTTCATCTGGCGTATCCCTCCCTGGATGATATCATCGCTGCCATATGGGGGCGAGCAATCCGTTCTTATGCACGTCATCCCTCAATTATGGAATCATGGATTACCATTGTCAAATATCACCTTCGCACTGCACTCCTGCGTTTCAGCGCTCGTAAAGCTGCTGGAATGAGGAGGACTCGGGAATTTTATTATGCTGTCCCTCTTGATCTTTATGATGGTGCTCGAGACGTCCCATTCACAATTATATATGTTCACCGGGTGAAGGCGAGACTCCTTCAACTTACAAGACTGCAAGTAGAAAGTCTTCGTTTGCATTCCCAGCCACGTTCGATTCTCCAGGACGAGTTGACGTCTCTGTATCATCAAACTCGGCTTCGAACGCGATTTGAAAGGACTTGCCTCTCTACCATTCGTTCTATATGTGGACGTGAGTGTCACCTAAACTGATATAATGCGCGAACTTTCCCGTATTTTGTCATATTTACACTGGAGTGGAATCAGACGGTATAATGTCTGCTGATTGTATACTTTTCTCCTTGACAGTGTTGTTACACCAGCTTTCCATAGGAGTTTTTGACAGATTTTTACCGTGATGAGGTTTCTGACTTTGTAGTTAGCTCTCCTTCCCGCAGATCTAAAAATGCATGTGAAAAAATTATCCTAAGGACAGACACACACACCCATGCCCGAGGGAGGACTCGAACCTCCGCCGGGACCAGCCGCACAGTCCATGACAGCAGCGCCCCAAACCGCTCGGCTAATGCCGCGCGGCTCCGCAGATCTCCGGTACTGGATGGCGTTCACAAAGAATTTTATGTTCGGTTTTGGCATTGATAGGAGAAACGAAACCGCTATGATGAATGAAGTGTGCAACGGGTACTCACCCGCCCTCCTGTAAGTTCGGAAAAACTGTTTTAATTCCCAAAAATTGAGGACATTCGTCGATCGATCAAGTCCGACCTATAACGCTGACATATTGCGCGTTATCAGTGTTGTCTACCGGGTCGTACTCTCCTGCCTCCCGTTGCTGAATGTCGTGATCTTATCTCGACTGATTCCATTGTTTCTGTGTTGGGAACATTACTTTTTATTCATTTGCTGTTGCAAGTAGTGATGTTGATTTTAACAATCCCGCACGACGGATGTTCACCTCTCTAGTGCTGGTATTCTGACGTGAATGGTCGCCTTACTCCCTCCGTAGAAGTGTGTCGTGGTGTCCTGCTGCGGGGTCCCCTTTCTATGTCGTTATTAGTGCTATTCCTGTAATCCTTATTGCTGTCTATAGCTGCTCGCTTACAAGGACAAAGGATATCGTCCGTGCGTATGCCGATGACGTTATGGTACTTCTTCGTTCTCATGAAGACATACTGCTTCTCAGCGAAGTTTTGGATGTGTTTTTTGGGAGCACAGGCTAAAGACCGGAAATGTCAGTTACTCAATTTGTGGGGAGTTGAAGCAGCTGAGATTCTTTAGGCTGTGGCTGTCGCCGCCATCGATCATTGGGTGTTATAACTGATCGTTGTCCGGTGAAGACGGCTGCGCTAAATCGGAGATTTACAGGATTGAAGGGGCGATTCTTGAATACGAGTGTCGCTCCATCTCTTTACTTCATAAGGTTCGGATTGTGGAAACGTATGTGTTGAATAAAACCTATTTTGTTGCACAAATTTTTCTCTTTTCTACAATGACATCCCTAAAGTTACAACGATTATGGGGGAAGTTTATCTGCCGAAAGTCTATTTTTCAGGTGCATTATGAGGTTATGGCAAGACCCCGGCTTATGGGAAGTTCGGGCGTCCCTGATGTTGGTGCCAAGGCTTCTGGTGTATTTCAAATGCTTCAAGTGGCTCTGAGCGCTATGGGACTTAACATCTGAGATCATCAGTCCCCTACAACTTAGAACTACCTAAACCTAACTAACCTAAGGGCATCACACACATCCATGCCCGAGGCAGGATTCGAACCTGCCGGCTTCTGGTGTATTTCTTCGACGCACTATCTTAACGTGTCTTTGCGTCCCCCAGTCACTTACAGTTCGCCTTTTTGCCTGCCTCCAACCTGCCAGCTTAACCCCTCCAGTACGTGTTGCTAGTACAAATAACAAATTAAGGCATATTAGAAAGAATACTTGGAGGTTGATATCCTTTCCCAGTCGCATGTCGCTATAAATATGCTGTTATACCGCTGGACGTTTCCAAACTGCGTTTTCTCTGTGGAACCCCTGCCAACAGAGACAGATTGGAAGGTTGCTTGGTCGATTTGTTTTCCGATGGACGTGGCGTCCTATTGGTACCATGTAATTCATAACCTTGTCCCCATCAATGTTATACTTTTTCGCAATGGCTTTAGTGAAACAGACCGAGTCGGTCGCGGTACCCGAGCGGTTCTAGGCGTCTCAGTCAGGAACTGCGCGACTGCTACGGTCGCATCACATCACATCACATCACACGAACGTGGCGTAATACCGGGTTTCGGAAGACTTCCGAGAAAAAAATCCAATATGTCTAACTAAGCTCTGGTTCCAGTTTGACGACCCTTGGCTACAATAGCCTACGGATCATCTTATCCACTTCAGAAGAAGATATTTAAATGTTTTTTATGAGATTTTTAACTAATTAGGATGACGGTAACGAATTATGAATTAATCCTGAAAGTGTTTCATTCAATGAAGATTCATAAAGAATTGTAAAACATCCAGCATCTTACTACTTTGTCTTCACTGCAGTAAGCACATTTCTGTATACTCGATGTTTCTCTCTGCATTTCTACTTTCTATAGATGGGAACTGTTAGTACTGAACTATGATAAACATCAGCAGGTGCATATGAATCTACGTTGGGGAAATGATAATTTGAGGAGAAGTTAATTACGAACAAACATGGACTACTGGGACCACAGTTGTCGTCACCTGTTTTTGATTTATGGTACAGAAATAGGGACTGAAAAGAAGAACAATCCTGCCTCGGGCATGGATGTGTGTGATGTCCTTAGGTTAGTTAGGTTTAAGTAGTTCTAAGTTCTAGGGGACTGATGACCTCAGATGTTCAGTCCCATAGTGCTCAGAGCCATTTGAACCATTTTTTAAACAGACCGGTGCAATCGTTACCATGAAACGGATACATTACGTCATCGGACGGTCTCTCGCGGAATTGGGTCTGTTGTCAACTGGCCTTTTATGCGACGGCGACGGAAGCGGCAATCTCCGGTGAGATTGTCCTGCGACCCGATTCAGCCTTCTTTTCCACCACCCAGCAGGAAGAACAATGCAGTTATGTGGCTTGTCGGTCATTGTGTTCTTTATGTGGTGGGGAGTGGGTATGACCCGGAGTGTAGTGTCTTTCACCAGTATGTGGCTGCGGCCAGTGGAAATGTCTAAAGATGCCACGCTATCATGCACTTTTTGCGGATATGCTGTACCTCGTATTTAATTGTGATGAAGTTGGATGATGTTCGGATGTTTCACTCCTGTTACGTTGTTTTTCGTAAAATTGAGGAAAAAAGGTGTGAGTGAACTGGTCCTCTTGGTATTTTTCTAATAGTCCCTGTTCAGGTGTCTTATTACAAAGTTTATTTCATTTTTGTGGTACTATGTGTCTTTTTTTAATTAGTAAAAAAATAAACAAAAAATGTGGCAGGCAACTACTGGCAGTGATTTTATATCCTGTTTCAGTGGTGGAAGCCATGTAGGATGAATCCCGATTTTGTTTCTTTCTTTTTGAGTAACGCCTTTTAAGGTTTCGAAGAATAAACAAATAAATAAATAAATATTTAAAAAAATAAAAAATAATAAAGGCCAGTTCCATGTGATGGACCAGTACAGAGACAGGCGAGGCCAGCCCTTGGGGTTCGACGCCTGCCTACCTTGTCTCCAGCCAGCTTGTAGCTGACAGTGTCCGCTCTTTTCTGTCGCTAAAAGAAAAAAAAGTGGTCAAGACATTTCGTTGTGGCAGCAACAATCCACATTCGAACCCTGGTCACAGCAGAAGGTTAAAATTTTGATGAGGAATGTGCGCACATGCACTTAACTACTTCACTGATACATTACTGTTGTTGACAAGTAATTGTTCTTTTTTCAGGCCATTTTATATAGCTCTAAAATGACTTTCTTACTAGAAGCTTCTAATGAAAACGCGAGCAACCGGAATATCGTCTAAGTTACGCACCAGGAACTGTGAATTATTATCAGGAAGATTGCTGTATGTACTAACGGATGGAAACGGAGCGAGTGAAACCGAAACTTTATCTAGTGTTCCACAAGGAACAGTGACAGACTATTTACTGTTTCTGATATGTATCAATGAGTTAGCAGACAATCTGAGTATCTTTATTGCATTGCTGAAAAATGAGAATGGCAGAAAGTGTAAAATAGCAAAGCAGGAATGGCTAAAGAGTAAATGCAAAATTTTAGAAGCATGCATAACTGTGTGAAAGGTAGATGCCACCTATAGTAAAATTAAAGAGACCTCTGGAGAGAAAAAAAAACAAGTTATGAATATTAAGAGGTCAGATCGGCAACCAGTACTATGCAAAGGAGGGAAATCTTCGGCGAAGGAAAGCTGTGGACAGTGTTGTCTGCAACAAACGCTTTGAAATTTTAGAGGTATCAGGAATAAAACACAAGAAGCAAAAAATTATCTTCAGCTTGTTAAAAAAACCGTATAGAGTTAGAAGACTCGATGGACATGAAAGGGAAGCGTTAGTTGAGAATGGAATGAGATAGGGATTCTTGACTATTCCCAATTTTGTTCAGTGTGTACACCTAGCAAGTTGTGGAGGAGGCATTTGTAAAGGGAATTAAACGTCAAAGGTAGTGTCTTCGAAAGAGGTTATTAGTGACTATCACCAAAAGCAAGAAAAAGGGACATGGAATGTAGTCGAATTAAATCAGACATTTTTCAGGGAATTAGAAAAGGAAATGAGACACTAAGAATTGTAGAGGAGTTTTGCTAGAGACATAAATTACGATAACCAAAGAGGAGGTGATAAAATCGGCTGGTAACACCAAGAAGTTTATCAATTTAACTGTGACGATGTCTTTTCTGAAGATATTTGTCTGGACCGTAGTTTTATAGAGAAGTGACACGCAAGCTAAAAACAGTTCAGAGCGTACAGAAGCTTTTGAAATGTGGTTCTAAAGAAGATAGACCAGGGCCTACTGAAGAGACACTGAGTATAATCAAGGGGGGCGGGAGGGGGGGGGAGAAGGAATCCAGACGCATTAACGTAATGAAGAGAAATATGTAGGATAAAAATTGTCGAGGGTATATAAGGAATAACGATAGAACGCTGGTTCAAGAAAATGTAGGGTACCGTAGCATGGAATAAATATAATGGAAAGTTAAAAAGAAGAAAGCTGTAGTATTGCAACACACATTTCCCGTACAAGTGTAAGTATCCACTCGGTGTTGCTGTGTGAGAATCAGCAATACCAACTATTACTAAATGATCAAGTGGGACGGATTAACGGAATGTCCTCATTAAAATATCAATATTTTTCCGTGACCAAGATTCGAACTTGAAAAGGTGTGGCTAACCACTTGACCATAGCGACTGTTATGCGAACTTACCCAATCCAGTATCTTACTTCTATCTGTAGGAGTGCACTGTATCTGATCTACACAGTTCTGTACAGCTTGTACTTCCCATCCATCTGCTGCACTGTATCGATAATATTGCCTTCATTGCCTTCCTTCCAACCCTCCAAGCTACTCATCGGGCGCTCTAGTTAGGTAACGTCCCTCGCTTAGAACTGAAATTAGGTTTGCTCTCAAAATTTTTACCTTTTTAGGAAAATTCCGTTGAATTTGAATTGAATACCGTACTGAGTCACTGACAGCTGTAGTGAAGTTGTACCTAGAGACGGTACTATTATCTTTTTCCAAACTGTGGCAAATTCTGTTAGCGTGTGTAAAAATGTTGTTCTCAATGATCGCTTTCATACGACCAATATTTACTTTCTAAGTGATGGACCACACCAAAAAATTATACCAAAGACATTAAATAGTAGAAATTTACAAAGTATGATAGCATATTGATCTGCATGCTTTCGAAACTAGCACTTACGTGAAGTGCAATTATTGATTTCCCAAGTCTCTAAGATTTTCTCCATTTCTCAAACTATTTGATTTATTGAGCGTCACACACTGCATTCCTTTCGTTAAGTATGATTCAAATCAGTTGCATATAATATTTATCAGCTGCATATAATATTTAATTACACATAGCTAATGTTTTTCAGAAGAGTATCACAGAGAAAAATGCTTGAGATAAACTGCAAAAACACCACCTGGTGGTTGTTTTTCATGTAATACTTGAAATATTCGGTGAGAAAATGTGTAAATGCCATTCTCAGTCGAGAAAACCTACTGGAACGTATTTTGTGATGTACTAAATACCATCACAACCCCAAAAAACTTTGGCCACAAAGGGAAAAACCAGGTGACAAATAATATATACAACAACATACGCAGTTTAAACTCGAACAGCCGTCTAAAGATGTAACTGTGGGTTCGAAACCGGTAACACTTTCTTTTCTATGAATAAATAGCTTTATGAATAGTGGTTGGTTGCTGTTTTCTTCTTCGTAAGAATCAGCTTGCACTAAGGACAAACCCACGGTCCAAAAGGTTAGTTTCCAACAAAATAACAATCTCTGATTAATATGATAGAGCACCGTGGCTATGGATTCAGTAAGATAAAAAAAAAGAAGTACGTCATTTCCACTTATACGTGACACCATTTTTAAGCATATTTGATCAACGAATATTTTATAAAAAAGATATCAGTAAAGAAATTGGATGAAAAATTTACTAAAATATGGCATTACTCGTATGCTGCCCACGAGGCGCTACAGTAATTTGTATTTTAAAACTATCTGAGTATCGCAATATTATTTATTTTCGTTGACGACGCGTAACAGTAGTTAAGAAGAGATTTAAGGCAACCAGACCTGAAGATGGCCTGTACCTACAAACTGGTCATGTGAAATTAATAATATTGTGGTGTAGACAGTGTTACGCAGTTTGCATGGTAATTATTTTCGTTTTTGTTCCTTTCCTTGTTGAAGGATTTAACAAAGGATATTGTTATTTATCCGGAAAAATTCCTTGTGCTAGTGTTGAATTGTATACACCACTAAGGAATAACTTAGCAAGTTACAATGACTGGTGTTATGTTCGTAGCTACATTAATACTCCTCGAGTTTTTTATTTTATATATTTCTTATTGCTAGGTCCTACATGGATATATAGATTTCAGTGCTATTACTATGTTGCTTTTGGTTGTTTTAATGATTATGGGTCAACACTTTCCCTGTATCTTCCTCCCACTTCCTCAAGGAATGCACGGAATGGGGTGTCCATAAATTGGCAGATATTAGAGAAATAATTAGGGATGAGAGTCGGGGAAAACTCAAAAAAAAATTTTAAAACGTGGTTTTAGCCAGATCGTAGGCGTCAGTTTAAAAGAGAGGATGTTAAAGCTGCAATGTAGGATATAAATAACATAGTTTATGAGCAATTAATTTTTAGTTGACTCGATTTCTCATTTGGTGACATCAAGATGAAATCCTTGCTGAAGACTGACTGCAGATAACGTTTTGAGAAGCACCAAATTAGAGACGTGAGATCTCAGTCTGCGTCCTCCGTCAACTTCTCCCGCCTGTTGCTCTGCGCCCGAGACGCCACCTACCTGCTGGCGGAGTTAGTTTGCCAACTGGAGCGGAAAGGACAGTTTTCTGCTGCCAGAGGAGCATTTGTAAAGGAGCCAGAGTAGCCGTGATAGTCTAGTGGTTAGGACATTGCGTTGTGGCCGCAAGAACCCAGGTTCGAATCCTGGTCACGGCAATATGCTGTTCTATTTTGTATTTCTTTGTACAGAGTTAATAATGTAGTCAAAACGACTCCTCCCTTTGTAATAACTGAAAATTGTTCATTCAGTTCACCAACATTAGGCAGATGTGGTTCACAATCTGTGATTTTTTTTTCTTGTTTCAAACATGATGTATCTGTATCTTGAGGTTATAATGAAACAATTTTGCTAAACAAAGACGAGCCTTGACTATCACATGCTCAACTGCAATATGCAAGGTCGCGAAGATAGTATCGGAATAACAGGAACTGGCCAAACGGTTTGTCTCACTCCTAAGATGGAAAAGGAATGACGTTGATCAATATGACTATGTTCTAGTAAAACTCTACAGTGTGGCAAACGTTTGCTTGTTGTTGATAGTTGAGAGTGATGCTAAGATAAACAGCAGATGTAATATAGTTTTAGGACGAGCAGTTGAAGTTTTGTATAAAATATGACGACACAGGTATAAGATTACGAGAAAGTTAATTTCTGGCGAGTAATATCTGGCAACAGAAAAACATTTGTTCAGAGCAACACACAAAGCAGTTGAACACCTAAATCTATCTTCATTTGCATTGTGAATGTTTTAGAGATACAAAGTGTCAATAAAAAAGGCACACTTTGCTTTCATTAATTCCATATTGTCATATGGCGTCATATTTGGCAGTACCTGATAAAGAAATGCCAAAATAATCAGGTTCAAAAGAGAGTAAAATATTATTAATGGTATTAATTCATGACATCTCTGCAGTAGTCTCTTCAGATACGCACGTATAATATTAATGCTTCTCACTGTATTTATTCTTTAATTAAACATATCACGAGAAATCCGTCTTTATTTGAAATCTACCCCTCAGTTTACGGAATCATTACTAACAACGAGAATACTCTACATCAAAACTTAAAATCACGCACTGTGTTGTCCATTATTCAGGAATACACATTTTCAATAGTTTGAAAGTAACCCTAAAACGGTCAGCTACTGATAAAGCACAGATAAGGAGTATCCGAAAGAATTTTTAGGCAGCCATCTTCTTCTACTTCAGTGATAAATTTCTCAGCACAGGGAAATGATGTCTATGTTTAAAGTTACATCACGTCACATCACATCACATGAACGTGGCGTAATACCGGGTTTCGGAAGACTTCCGAGGAAAAAATCCAATATGTCTAACTAAGCTCTGGTTCCAGTTTGACGACCCTTGGCTACAATAGCCTACGGATCATCTTATCCACTTCAGAAGAAGATATTTAAATGGTTTTTTATGAGATTTTTAACTGATTTGGATAACGGTAACGAATTCTGAATTAATCCTGAAAGTGTTTCATTCAATGAAGATTCATAAAGAATTGTAAAACATCCAGCATCTTACTACTTTGTCTTCACTGCAGTAAGCACATTTCTGTATACTCGATGTTTCTCTCTGTATTTCTACTTTCTATAGATGGGAACTGTTAGTACTGAACTATGATAAACATCAGCAGGTGCATATGAATCTAAGTTGGGGAAATGATAATTTGAGGAGAAGTTAATTACAAACAAATATGGAATATTGGGACCACTTTTGTCGTCACCTGTTTTTGATTTATGGTACACAAATAGGGACTGAAAAGAAGAACAATCAGTCACATGAACTATCGAGAAAGTATCTCCGGTGCTAGAGGAACTAGCTAATATGGAACACTGGCAGTCACTTTCATAGTTAGTCATTTTCACTTGTTTCTCCAATCTAGTTCATTTTGTGTTACTGTGTATCAGAAATCGGAATATTCAGAGTCGTGACAGTCAACAAAGAAAAATAAAATGAAACAGCTGTATCTTCTGTTGTCATGTCTACATTAGATGTTGTTTATGTGATCCTTTGTTCGTTGTGAATATATAGCGTTTCTAGCTAAAATGAACTATGGTCTTGTTTATTTATATACCAATTCCAATAATTGTAGCGCAGTTGAAACTAGTATTTTATTGACTTGCTTCTCAAAGGAATCGTCTTCTTTTCACTTCATGTACATGAAAGAATCCGCCCTAGAAACCGCTATAAGTATTTTCCCGCATATTCTACTGTTTTTGTTCTCTGAGACCTGAAGTTGTGTTTTGTGCAGCATTTCTAAATATTATAGGTTTGACACACAATACGAGGGGCGTTCAGTAAGCAAAGAAACACAAGTTTTTCTGAAAACAGGTTAGTTTTATTCAGTATTCCAATACACCATATTATTCATCACTGTTTCGGCTAGATAAGCATATTTTTCAATACAATCTCCGTTTAATGTGACGGCCTTTGCCACTTTACTAAAAAGGCCTGTATGCCCGCGTGGTACCACTCCACTGTTTGACGCTTGATCACTAGCCTTCCCATCATCCACGAGTATCAGTACTACTCAGTCATACAATTTACGAAAATTAAAACACCTTTAAAGTCTGTCGTAATATAACTGTGATATGCAAAGGGTATATGGAAAGTGTGATATAAGTTATGTTAGAGTGCTTTGCTGATTAGTGTTTGTAACTTATGTAAATAAATATGTGGAATGTATAATTTACTAAATAATATTTTGTCATGGATTAATGAAATGAAGATATTCGTGTATGTAATTTTTGGTATTTCTGCAAATTGTCATTTGTATAAAATGGTATACGCTTAATGGCAATGTGTAGGATATGTGTTATGTAAAAGACAGAGTGCTTTTTTACTGTGCGGAATTTACTGTGGGAACCGTAAAAGGTAGCTTGGGTTTTTGGGGCGCTACCTGTAGAGCGAGTGGCTACGGGAGGCCACAGTCTGTAGGCAACAGTGAAAGACACAACACTCGGACGGTGCAGGCGATGTATTGCCTGGAAATTGTTGCACAATAGCTTCGGAAGACGAATACTGAATTATTAAGGTATTAGTACAAGTTGTTGTGCTACGTTACGGACGTCAAAACGAGGCGAAGAAGAATTAATTAGTCCATACTTCAAGAAACATTAACGCCATACCATGGGTAGTGTAGCTGACGATACTATCCTGCACATCTAACGACTACAGCCAACGTGTTGCGAACTGTATAATTAGAATTGTAGAAGCGTGAACCATTAATTCAAGACTAACTTTTTTTGAATAATTATTGTGTTTAACATAAAATTTGGTTCACCCCGTTACTTTATTCCTAATCTTCCATCTATATAGGGTCCTTTCCTGGTTTCACCAACTGCGACATGCCAATTGCAATAATGACTGTGTGGACGATGCGGCCTACTGTACACCTTATTTTAGATCTATATGACGATGCTAAGCTGATTATATTTATATGTTTTGACGATGCGATTATGGCCTTATCACTTTAGGACATGGTGTAAAAAAGATCTGAGGATGGTCGTTACGGACTGAAAGCGGTCATCGTCTAAAGAACTCATATTGTGATCAAAGAATGAAATAAAAAACATTTCCTTTCCAATTAAACCTGACGTAAAAACATTTAAAAGTGCTTATTCAGTATCTAAAAGCACTAATTTTCATCTTTGAATGAATGTCTGAAAATAATTGTTGTGGACGAATTTTTAAAGTGCAGGAAATGTACTGCATGATTTACGTAGTAGAGATGCTGAAGTGAAATTTTGCTTAACTATTGAAGTTGATGTTTTTGGACAAATTTAGCTGTTTTAATATTCTTACTCTCTTTCGGGTAATAACTGAAGTGAAACTGAGTAAATAGGTTTTGCTAAAAAGACAAACTTGTCATGCATAAATACTCAGGTTTAGCAAGTTCAAAATTTTAAGTAAAGTAACGATAAATTTCTTTCAGTTATAAGTGAAATCCAGTACAGTAAGAAGAGTTATAAAAAGAAAATTGCATATGTGGCTCAGTAACACTGAAGTAGAACTGCATGAAAGTAATAAATGGCAATACAGAGTGACTACCTTTGGCTTTTGACAAATCATGTGTTAAGAGAAAGTGATAATCAAAGCGTCTTAATGAATTTAATGTGTGTAATATGGTATTCGAGTATTTAAGTATTGAATTTGTTGGTTATACAAGATGAAAACATATAAGTCCACCCCAGTCAAATTCTTTTAGCATACAGTGACGATTAAAAATTAGTGGCCTTTTTAGATATATATGTATGTTCGTGTAGTATATGTATTTGGGTGTAGCAGCCAAAAGATTCATATTTCTTGCTCAGAACCATATACTGAAAAGATGTATTTATTTATGAAGTTATGTTAGGGGACGGCAAGAAAGCAGACCAGATTTATTTGTCCTTTTTTTTCTTTTAAAAACTTAATCACTTTTTGCCTAGACAAGCTGCCGCCCGTTAATCCATTAGAGAAACCCCTTAATGAACTTGGTGCAGAAAGGTCCTAGGTGCAGGATTATTCCTTTTTTACTGCCATTCTTTCTACCAGCTAGAAAACTCGTAGGAAAAGGAACTAATAGTCTGTTTTCCATATCCGTTAGTTATACATCACGGTCAAATCCTGTAAAAGGGTAACATTAATTATGTGATAGCAGAAGAGCCAACACCGTGTTCTGAAAATTAGAGCGTATGTAGACAGTAAACCATCGCTAGCAAAGTCGGCTGTACAAGTGGGGCGAGTACTAGGGAGTCTCTCTAGACTAGACCTGCTGTGTGGCGGCGCTCGGTCTGCAATCACTGATAGTGGCGACACGCGGGTCCGACGTATACTACTAACGGACCGCGGCCGATTTAAAGGCTACAACCTAGCAAGTGTGCTGTCTGGCGGTGACACCACATTTATACTACAGTTGTGGAAAGTAACCACTTTTGTGACGTGATACTACATGCAGATACCCACATACAGTAGAGCTACATGTGGCTTTTCCCATGATGGGACTATTTGTTCTGTTGGGGTAAAGTGTAATACAGGGACTGCTTCCCGGGGAGTGCATCCTTCATGGAGCCAAAAAGATGGACGTCGGAAGGTACGAGACCCTGATTGTTGATGTTCCTTGCACTCCTCTGGAGGGCGTAGACATTTGTAAGATCTTGAGTGGTCACTGAGAAGGACAAGTACGTTTGCATTTTTGTGGCGACGAACACAGTGAAGTCGTTTCTTCAATTTCCTGAGGGTAGTACATTTCCCTTGAGTTCATCGTTGCGTCATGAGGAAATCAAACAGAATATCTTCTTTAGAGCCCCAGAAGACATTCGAAATGACTTTACCGCCTTTTTCTTCGGAGAAGAGGTGGTTTGTCGCCAGTCCGTGGATTGTCGTTTTGTTTCTGCTTCGAAGTAATGAAGTCATGTTTCATCGCCTGTGATGACGTTCGACAATAAATCGTCACGATAAGCCTGGTAACGCGCAAGCAATTCTCGCAGGTGGTCCTTTGTTGCTCTTTATGGTCTTCTACGAGGTGCATTCAAGTTCTAAGGCCTCCAATTTTTTTTCTCCGGACTGGAAAGAGATAGAAACATGCGCATTGTTTTAAAAGGAGTCCGCGTTCATTGTCAATACGTCCCAGAGATGGCAGCACCGTATGGCAGATGGAATTTTACCGCCAGCAGCGAGAATGAGAACTGTTTTAAATACATAAAATGGCGACGTTTTCCTTACTTGAACAGCGTGCAATCATTCGTTTTCTGAATTTGCGTGTTGTGAAATCAACTGAAATTCATCGACAGTTGAAGGAGACATATGGTGATGGAGTTATGGATGTGTCGAAAGTGCGTTCGTGGGCGCGACAGTTTAATGAAGGCAGAACATCGTGTGACAACAAACCGAAACAACCTCGGGCTCGCACAAGCTGGTCTGACGACATGATCGAGAAAGTGGAGAGAATTGTTTTGGGGGATCTCCGAATGACTGTTGAACAGATCGCCTCCAGAGTTGGCATTTCTGTGGGTTCTGTGTACACAATCCTGCATGACGACCTGAAAATGCGAAAAGTGTCATCCAGGTGGGTGCCACGAATGCTGACGGACGACCACACGGCTGCCCGTGTGGCATGTTGCCAAGCAATGTTGATGCGCAACGACAGCATGAATGGGACCTTCTTTTCGCCGGTTGTGACAATGGATGAGACATGGATGCCATTTTTCAATCCAGAAACAAAGCGCCAGTCAGCTCAGTGGAAGCACACAGATTCACCGCCACCAAAAAAATTTCGGGTAACCGCCAGTGCTGAAAAAATGATGTTCTGGGACAGCGAGAGCGTAATCCTTACCCATTGCGTTCCAAAGGGCACTACGGTAACAGGTGCATCCTACGAAAATGTTTTGAAGAACAAATTCCTTCCTGCACTGCAACAAAAACGTCCGGGAAGGGCTGCACGTGTGCTGTATCACCAAGACAACGCACCCGCACATCGAGCTAACGTTACGCAACAGTTTCTTCGTGATAACAACTTTGAAGTGATCCCTCATGCTCCCTACTCGCCTGACCTGGCTCCTAGTGACTTTTGGCTTTTTCCAACAATGAAAGACACTCTCCGTGGCCGCACATTCACCAGCCGTGCTGCTATTGCCTCAGCGATTTTCCAGAGATCAAAACAGACTCCTAAAGAAGCCTTTGCCGCTGCCATGGAATCATGGCGTCAGTGTTGTGGAAAATGTGTACGTCTGCAGAGCGATTACGTCGAGAAGTAACGCCAGTTTATTCGATTTCGGGTGAGTAGTTAATTAGAAAAAAAATCGGAGGCCTTAGAACTTGAGTGCTCCTCGTATTAGGCGGGGTGGAACCGAGCATGCACACACCGAGTAGTCCACTGATTGTAGTGCGAGGTGTTCGACTGAGATCCGTTTATCATCTCTAATGAGTGTGTGTGTGTGTGTGTGTGTGTGTGTGTGTGTGTGCAGGTTCCAACAATGCTGTGTGCGGCCGGCCGGCACGCGGCATGTCCGACATGTTTGCGCGACCTTTTTGCAGTTATGAAAGACGCCTCGCCCAATGACTCCTTGCTTGTTCACTACCAGCTTTCCGTAGACATTTTGCGAGCGCCTATGAGTGTCTGCGACGGTCTGGTTTTCCGCCAAAAGAAACTCAATGACAGCGCTCTGCTTGGAACGCTTCTCCATCACAGACGCCACTTTGAAGGCAACGTATACCTCTACGACCTATCGGAACCTCATGAAACTATAGGGACCGAAGCAGGAATATTCCAGGATATCCAGAAACAAGGTCCGCATTTTTTAACCGAAATTATCCGTAAAAAAAGAATTTGTTGCGTTGTTCATAGTATGCCCTTCGTAAGTTAAAACTATTTGGAGGATGCTGTTTACTCTTCAATTGCAGAGTTTCGTTGTGAATAAAATACTGAATACTTGTTAGAGTAGTTACAAGATGCGTGGACGGTTAAACCCTACATCGTCAGACGTCCACTATCTTGTACCTTGAAACGGAAGGCGATCTTCTGCCATGGAATACGTGAAATTTGCAAAAAATTGAGTTCCTTTAAGGACTAAACAGTTTCCCCTGTCTTGAAAATGGGAATTTCTCTTGGTATCCAATAGCTTCTTGTTCAAAATATTTTGAACTTGGAACGCGTTTTAGATAATACTTCTTTTTAATGTGACTGTACTTTTTGATTGTTGGTGTGTAGTATAGTAACAATGTAACATGTAGACAATTAAGTACAGTACTGACAAGATTTTCTCGATTGCAAACGTGAATAGCTTTTTCTTGCTAGGTGTATGTTGTTCCTTGGAACAATTTTTCACGACTGGGAAAAACTTATTTTTCCCGAATAAATTTTGTCATTTCAGGAAAAGACTGCAGCACTCACGAAGTGTACGTTATTACTTCAGAATGGAATAAAAAATGTAATAACCTTCCGTTACTGTCTTACTGTTTAAACACATCAATTTCAATGATGTGTTTATATAATCGATCTTTCTCCCACAGAGGTGAAATGTCTGTCAAACACCTGACAAACGTTTTTGCTTTTACATGTGGACTCTTACGCCGTGTTTTCGAAATTGAGTCATCTCTCCTCGCTTTATCCTAAGCCAGCATTTGTCTAATTACATCACTGTGGGTGTTGTGCCAGGGAATAATATGTATTTCCACTCAGTTTAAGAAATAGGCGCTCACAGATTTGCCAGTAAAATTCTCCATGATAGCACAACGCTTCTGATGTACTATCTCATTCTGCAGTTTGTGGAGCGTTTCTGTGACATGAGCTGACTAAAGTGACCTATCACGAAGTTCCCAGTCCTTCTTTAAATATGCTTCTCTCTCTCGTTAATCCAACTTAGTGAGGGCCACACACCATCGAAAAATAAGAGAGATTTGTTGGAACGAATATTTTCTAAGCGACTTCTTTGATGCTAGGAATTGACTCCCTTTGGGTTTCTACACTAAATCGTGATCTACCTTCTCCATATAGTTAGATAGTTCGACCTCGGATCGCCCGGATAGATACTAGATACTTGACAGGTCTCAAGTGACTGATCTCCAATTGCATAATCTAACGATTTAGATTCTTTCAATCTATTTTTGAGCATTACATCACATTCATTTATGCTGAGGGTCAACTTTGTCTTCGCAGCAGGCAGTCATTATCTGCAAAGTGTCACCTCATTTTGCATCACTTTTCATATAATCTCAGCTGGTTTCACACATATGTGTCAGACGCGAAACCACTGTAGTCGTACAGACGTCATGACGTGACTCGTCAAGATGTAGCAGCACAATACACGTATCCTAGTAAACAGTCGACTGTGAAACTGTGGTATTATGAATCACAGTACATAGACGTTGCTTATTTCCACTTGTTCACAAGATTTTTGAAATATGTTGTATAAGCTTTGGCTCAAAGGTAAACTTGACAGCAAAAATAGTGGATCACTATTCAATTCAACCAATATAACGTAGCTGTGTTGCGGGTCCTCTCGACGCCGAAAACCTGTTGCATACAGTCGTCTGACTACACGTAATGGTTATCAAAAGAGACCAGTAGAAAGCCTTGCTCATTATGTCAGTCACTCCAGATGTAAACCAATACCATCATACAACAAATATTATAAAATAACTTATTAGAGATGAGACAGTCCTTAACACTTGTAAATTTAACTTAATTGCAATAAGTGATACCGCAACGGTCTTATAACAATCATTACATGACGTGAGTTGTTGTTCATGACCCCAATTGGAACTCATTGTTAATCAAAAAAATCTCGCATGTCTGAACGAGACTTGACTAGGCATAAAGATATGTCAAATACCAATCAAAGATTCTGAATGAATTCAACTTTGGTGTGTCATCGACTTATCAAATATATGTTTACGGACTGGGAAGATTACATTCACACAGCAACTACAACTAATCTCGTTGCCTACATCGCGAATTATCCGTATCAGCCACCATATGGGCAACGGTGACGTGATGAACGCTGCAGTTGATCGCTTGTTCCATGAAAATATAGACGCACTGCAAAGAGTACTAGGCGGTAGGTCTCGGTTACTAAAGATGTCGTCCTGGGTTCAACAGAGCTGTTTGTACCTCCTCTGTGACAAAGCTACAAACAGCTCTATGAACTCAGAACGACATCTGTAGAAATGTTATCATAAGACGACTAACTGCCTTCGGAAACCAGTATTTCTAGAGGTAATAAACATAAAATAATTCGGAACTGCTACTTGAAACACAGAAATATGTTAATGAAACCGTATCGCCGAATACTCTGTTGACTGTGTTTCATTAACTACTCACAGCCATATTGTCGTACTTATGTTGTAGACCAGTAAAGTTAGTGAGTGTGACAAAAGACTCCAAGGTTACTGAAGACAGCCATTCGTTGTATGATATGATGATGAGGTATCAGTTGTATTATTGTTGTGCATATTAACAGCCTTTCCCATTACGTTATTAAACAAAATAGACACAAATATCAGAAAATTGTCGACAGTTTAATCCACTTAGTTATCAAACTGTCAGATGGTGTGTCGTTACTGTTTCGATTCCAAGCAAGTAGCGACTCGTGGAGTCTGAGTTAAGCCATGTTTAAAGCACAACTGCAAAAAAAAACTAACTTTCTTGGTAGTTTATCGATAAGGGGCGAGAAAGGTAAAGACTTGCAGGTGCCAGATCAGAAGATGCGGGATTGGGGTTTTTGCCAACCAAGCTCCATGGTGCTGTCTTCCAGGTCGCATTTGTTACTCTACAATTGCAAGGTTTCTCATTTGTTGGCACCATTTGTCATCTGCGAAGGACACATCCCTATGAAGCAGTTCCTAATACAAAACACATTGTTTATGCCACCAGACGTATATCAATAACAAAACATTTCGCGGTTGTATACAAACCACAGCTTGAAATAATTTTTGTTATGACTCACCCACTATTTCCTCCTTATGGAGTTAACATGAGGTATTTCAAATCGCCATCTGGGTGCACTCATTTAGGTCCACAGTCACCTCCTTAAATTTGTTACGGCAAATGGCAGGATCAATCTTTTGAAAGGGCACAGACAACTTCCTTCCCCATCCGCCCCTGTTCGAGATTCTGCTTCGTGTCTAATTTCGTTTTCGACGAGTCGTTGTACCATAATCGTCAGTCCTTTCTTTTAACCTTAACACGACTACTGAAGGCAAGTATCTCACGAAGGTTAAATGGTCGTTAGACTTGTCACTTGAAACTTACACTGTCATTGACCATGTAGTAAATCGCAGAAACGTCCATCATCAACGCGTATTTGTCGTCTTGAATGTGGTGATTATTTATCTCAAAGCGTTGTATTTGAAATGATACCACTTGACAATCTCCATAGCAATCACTCCATAAAGGGCACAGGTGTTCCGAATTGCCTCCACTGCTTTCACCCTTTTATTAAACACAAACAGAACACAATGTCACAATTGTTAGCCTTTGCTCTTTTTTAGACCTCATTTTCTAATGCGTAAAAGACGCTCAAAAATGAGAGATATTCAAATTGTAATGGCACGAGCTATACTACAAACTAGAGCAAAATAAGACCTTGGTTAAATGCTTATAACAATATGACACACAAAAGCGCCATGGAGCATGCTGAAACATAGTCTTATATCATATGCAACGTTACATAATGTTATACTTGTTAATTCGAACACAGAGAAGTCTACTGAGGATCATAGGCCCTACGAATAATTTGTCGCAATCACTTGGGCGGACGCCGGTCTGTATCAGGGGCCGCTGGCTGGCGGCGCTGAAATTAATTTTAATATGAGACACAACCACGAGCCCTTTTACAGACATATTTCTGCAAGATTTTTCCATTACTGGTTAGTTAGAAAAAGAACGAAACTGTCTCTGACCTCTGTCGCACTGATGGTCTTAGCAGACAGACGGAATACTGCTTACGAAAGAAAGGAAGAGGATGGGTTTGATGCCACGGCTTTGCGTTCGAACTGCATCGTGTTTACAACGAAACCACGAATCGGTTATTCACAACAACAGCTCTAGTGGAAGTCAACATTTCTCGTAGCATGTGGCTCCTAACCCATTCTGACAAAAACATGATGCTAACACATGTGAAATTCGATGGTTTTTTGGACTGAGGCTACCTTGTAATAACTAAGGTGTGGGTGGTGTGTGTTCGATTCCCACTGGGGGTACCAGTTTTTAACAGCCACAAACAAACCCTTTTCACCTCCAATAACGACAAGTAAAGAGCGTAAGACTGTTCCTTGGTTCCAAATCAACATTAAACATGTCGATTCGCTACTGTCTGGAACAGAGTTGGATTAGTTTTTTCTGTCAGAGGCGTAAGTCGCACCTTGCAGAAAGCGTCGTGTCTAGTAAGCTTTCTTACATTACTAATGTTATTTTAGTTTACGAACCAGTCATCATGTAAGATCATACGACCTGAATTTCTTATTTTAAGTGACCTTGAAATTTTGAAAATATAGTCACTGGACTGGGACTAGAGCTCGGAATTCAATATTTTTCTGGATTTGAACACTTCGAGATGATACTGTCACATCATTTCGTTGTTTCCTCACGGTGCCAAACTCCTGCAGGTCTTCTCTACGAAAATCACGATCCTGACTACTATTGAAAGGGAGTTTGACAGTTGACACCTCTTCATGTGAGGTCAACAATGGCGATGTGCGTGGGGTTGGAGTCCCTGGCAGCTCAGAACTCTTCGTTTCGTTACCTCTAGCCAAACATGTGCACATCTCGCTACTGGTGAAGGCAAAATAAATATTTCATGTCTCTTCAAAGCTATAAGACATTTTCGAAAGCCAGCCAAAAATCATTTGTATCGTCGTTTCAGGTTCCAATATCACGCTATCGCCTTACATATTTAATGTCTAACGTCTGATTGTGCTTAGTTAATAATTCATATAGGCACTGGGTTCTGCTCCCCGTCCATCAGCAGAAATTTACTTCGTGGCTTTTCAAAACTGTGCGTTGCACTTTATACATACCTTTCGTGGTTACTTATCCGGGGCAATATTTGCTTCATGGGGTTCCTGCTGCAGAGCAGAATGTACCGCCATTTATTTCCAGGTTCGGACATTAGGCCTTGTAAACTGATCCTGGTGAACATTTCGATATTTTACATCTCTTTACGCTTAGTAGAGTCTCGATCAGACACCAAGCTTTTTTTGGTTAACAGTAGGTTCAAATTGGATTCACGAACACCAATCGTCATGCCACCTAATGAATGTGATAAAACGTCTGCGGTATTTCACAGTGCAATGACGTTAAATTACAAGTGTTAAGGGTGGCATCATCCCCAATAACGTGTTTTCTAATGTTTGCTGTATGACGGTATTGATTTACATCTGGACTGACTACCATGAAGAGCAGTGTTCTCTAGTGGTCTTTTGTGCTGCAGATTGTGTATAGGGAAGCGACTGTACTGTGAAGGGTTTAGAGGACATGCGACATAGCTGTGTTGGTTGCATACAATCAGTTTCGGCCTATATCTTTGAATTCAGGGGTGGCCTGCTTTTTGTGCTGTCGGTTGTACATGTATTCACGACGTAATTTGCAAAGATGTTTTGTCTGACAACCCGACTTCTATGATTTCCCACAAGTTTCAAGCTTTCTCCTGTTTCTTTAAACGCGTTTTTTCCAAAACCGTTGTTTCGGCATGGTTGTCGTCGCCCACCCTACAATTTTCATCCGATTTTAATAGGTTTTTGGTCTCCCTCGAAGCAAATTGAATTCCCTTCAGTTCATCGTTGATATTTAGTATATTTTTTGGCAAGAAAGAGGGTTAAAAAATAGAGTTACAGCCGCAACCGTCGATGTAACTTCTTCCAGAGCTGCCTCAGAAAAATCCCAATTACACAGTGAAGATATTATCATTTTTCAATAAAAAATACCGATAAAAACTTTAATGTATGCTTTATTCATTTCAGAGAACCCCATTTGTCTACTACATTCCAGTAAGGAGAAAAAAGTCCTGAATGTGAGCAATATTTTCGTCAGACACCCTGTCGCTCTCCCTTAATGCTGGCAGGAGAACACTTGACTTCACAGGAGTGTCCTTCATTCCCAAGCAAGCCTAGCGTAGTCGAAGATCAGTATTCAGCACGTAATGTGAGGCCACCTGCCCCCCCCCCCCCCGCCCAACCCCTCTTGAGCACACCTTGTACGACTTGTAGAAGCCAACTCGCCAGCTCCAGGGTGTACACGAAAGGGACTATGGTGCTGGGAAACACCGTCCCTTTTTCGATTTTGCTCTTGTTTAACATTTAAAACCGAGTTCGCCAATGCGAAATTCGATTCGGTACATTACTCTTACGAGTCGTGGTCTGTATGTGGTCAGAAATGATACGGTATGCAGTATTCGCTTTACTTCTACAGATATATAACTGTTTCAGCTAGCAGATGCCAAAAGTTTCAAACTATTTTTAATTAAATTAGTTAAACAGAGTCGACATTGCGTTCCATGTTTACAACGTAAGGATGGAGAAAGCTGACCTGGCGTTCTAGCGGAACCGAGTGACGACAGCAACTCTGCGGCTGCTAACAGAAGAACGAAGTACGCCCAGTCTGAATTCACCAGCCGTGATAGTCTAGTGGTTAGGACATTGCGTTGTGGCCGCAAGAACCCAGGTTCGAATCCTGGTCACGGCAAAAGGTTAATATTTTAATGAGGAATGGCGCATCTGCACTTAACTATTTCATTGATACATTACTTTTATTAGCAAATGAGTATTGGTGTTGTTCCAATCGATCCAATGCCATTAGATTTCTGAAATGATTGACACCTTTTCTCACTAGTGGCTTTCAGTCAAAGTGCGTACAAGTGGGTCCAAATTATGGGACTGGCTCCGTGATTTCCCATCAGGAAGGTCGCACTACGTACTAAACGATGGGAACTGGTCAAGTGAAAACCAAACTGTGTCTGACGTTTCTCAAGGGACAGTGATAGGTTATTTACCGTTCCTGAAATGTATAAATTAATCAGAAAACGATCTAAATAGCTCTCTTAGAGCGTTGAAAAGTGAGGTTGGCAGTTAGTGCAAAATAACAAAGCAGGAATGGCTAAAGAGGACCTGCAATAGTGTAAAAGCGTGAATGACTATGGGAAAGATTGATGTTCCCTATAAAAAATTAAAGAAATCTCTGGAGCAAAGGATAGCAGCTATATCAATTGTAACAGCTCAGATGTCAAGCCAGTACTAAGCAAAGAAGGGAAGGCTGAAAGATGAAGTGAATATGTAAAAGCATGTACAGAGAGAACAAACGTGAACATAATATAACGGAAAGGAGTTGGGAGAAAGATCTACAAGAAGAGTGTGACTGACCACTTCAAGCCCTTGATGGAAACAAGGTCTCTGTGACAGTTCCCCGCAAATTATGCAGCTCCTTCTGAGTGCCCGCGATGACAAAGAAAATGAGACTGTGAAAACTGCATCAGACCACAAATAAAAGTAATAATTCAAATTCCAAGGAAAGCAGGGGCTGACAAGTGTGAATAATACCGAACTATCAGTTTAGTAAGTCACGGAGGAAAGTAATAACACGAATTATTTATAGAGTAAATTACTAACTGATAGACGTCGATTTCAGGGGATATTAGTTTGGCATACGGAGAACTTTACGAACAAAGGAGACACTATGGACACTACGGTTTATGTTTACGTCTAGACTAAAGAAATGCAAAACTACATTTCAAGTACATGTAGATTTAAAGAAAGCTCTTGACAGCAACATACTGTTTGAAAATTTAAAGGGATAAAGTGCAGGAAGCGAAGGGTTACACGTAGCTTGTACAGAATCCAGACTGGAGTTATAACAGTCGAAGGACACGATTAGGAAGCAAAATAAATAACGAAAGCGGAAGAACAGAGGATAAAATGTAGACTTCCAATAGCAATATTAGCTGTTCTAAAAGGAGAAGTCCATTAATTTGAATGCGAAGAAGTCTTATCTGCAGTCATCCGTATGGAATACAGCCTTGTACGGAAGCGAAACGCAGCCGAAAAACAGTTCAGAGAGAAAGAGAAGAGAATAAAAGCTTTTTACAGGTGGTTCTAAAGAAGATAGATCAGAGGCTAATGAGGAAATACTGGATGAATTCGGAGAGGGAAGAAACAAATGTATGGCATTACTTGACTTGAAAACGTTACCTTAGGTCATTAACGTAATGAAGAGAAGTGCGGGGATAAAAGTTGTCGAGGGTATACAAGAAACGACTACAGAAAGTAGGTACACGAAGGAGTAGGATGCCCCAGTTGTCGTAGTTACGGAGTAAAGACCATAATAACAAGTTATAAAGACGAAAGTTGCAGTATTGCAACGCGGATGTTTCTTACAAGTGTACGAGTCCATTCAGTGTTGCTGCGTGAGAATAAGCAATACAGCAATTACTAAATGACAAAATTAATGACAAAAAGAACTGGTTAAGGAATTTATTCATTAACATGTTAGCCTTTTCCCGTAAGCAAGATTCGAGTCAATTCAGTGTCCTGACCACTAGCCCAATAGACCATAACTGCTGGTAGCCGGAGTTTAACAATCCAGCATTTTACATCCATCTGTCGGGGGCCCTGTATATGCTCTACAAATTTCTGCACAGCTTGTACTTCCTATCCATCTGTGGCTGTATACCGATAACGCTGCCTTCATTGCCTTCCGTCCAACACTCCAAGGTACTTACCGGCCTCTCTGAATAGAGAACATACCTGGTTTAAAATTGAAATTTGGTTTACTCTCAAAATCTTTATCTTTTTAGGCAACTTTCAATAGATTTTTCGCCGCTCAGTGAATACCGTTCAGCGCCACTAACAGCTTAGTGACAAACAATGAACATGCAGCTAGGGATGTCACTATTATCATTTTTTCAAATTGTGAAAGCTTCCATTATCTTATGTGTATATGTCATTCTCACTTTTTGTTTGCATAGGACTTATACATTAATGTGACAAAAGTCATGGGTCATGGGATAGTGACATGCACAATACAAGTGACGGTAATATGCGTACACTAGGTATAAAAGGGCAGGCAGTTCATCGACGGAGCTGTCTTTGTACCCATGTGAATCATGAGAAAAGGTGTCCGATGTGATTATTGACGAACAACGGAAATTAACGAACTCTGAACGCGGAATTGTTGTTAGAACCAGACGCGTTGGACATCCCATTTCGTATATCGTTAGGAAATTCAATATCTCAGGTCCACAGTGTCTAGAGTGTGCTGAGAAAATCAACTTTCAAGCGTTACCTGTCAACATGGACAACGCAGAGACGAACGGCCTCGATTCAACGACCGACAGCTGCGGCGATGTGTAGAGTTATCAGTGCTAACAGACAAGTAACACTGCGTGAAATAAGCACAGAGACCAATGTGGGACGTACGACGAACGCATCCGTTAGGACACTGCTTCGAAATTTGGTGTTAATGGGCTGTGGCACAAGACAAGCGAGGAAGTACCTTTGCTAACAGCACGACATCGTCAGCAGCGTCTCTCCTGTGCTGGTGTCCATATAGGTTGGACCCTAGACTAGTGGAAAACCGTGGCCTGCTCTGTTGCGTCCCAATCTGAGTTGGTAGGAACTGATGGTAGGGTTCGAGTGTGGCGCAGGCCCCACGAAACCAAAGATCCATGTTTTCAACAAGGCACTGTGCAAGTTGGTGATGGATTCATAATGGTGTGGACTGTGTTTAGGTACATGGAATGGACTAGCTGCTCTGGTCCAACTGAACCGATCACTGACTGGAAGTTATTATGTTTGGCTACTTGGTAATCATTTGCACCCGTTCGTGGACTTCATGTTCCCAAGAAACAATGGAATTTTATGGATTTAAATGTGCCAGGTAGAACATTCTGAACAATTCGAGCGAAGGATTCGGCACTCAGATAGCCCGATGAGAGTCCCATCGAACATTTATGGGAAATAATCGAGAGGTCAGTTCGTACACCAAATGCAGCACTGACCACACTTTCGCAAGTATCGTCAGCTGTAGAGCCAATATGGATCAGTATTTCTGAATGGGGCTTCCAACGACTTGTGTCTATGCCACGTCGAGTTGCTGCACTACGCAGGACAAAAGAGGAAGCTGTACGATATTAGGAGGTACCCCATGACTTTCGTCACCTCAGCGTATCTACTTGATAAGTGATGAATTACACCAGACAATTACACCAAAACACAATGAAGAGTAGAAATTTACAAAATACGTTAATATGTTGGTTCTTTTGCTTTAGAAACCAATAGTTATGTAAGGACCAAATTGAATTGAATCTGAGTGTCGCGAATTCTTAGACCAAAAAATTTCGAACATTGTCCCACTTTCTCTAACTGTGTTCCTTTTGGTGTATTGCAGTTGCTTTCTAGAAATTAAGTATCGATTTTCCAAGACATACTTAATAATTCCTGCAAAAATATTAACAACTTCTGATGCTAATTTCTGGTGCTATTGCTGTCCCTCTGACACAGTTAATTGCAACACTTCCCGTATGAAACAGTGTCAGGTCCGTTCTATACATACTAGTTGCTGGAGGACCATTCACTTACATAAGGAGAAGGAATGGACACAAAATTAAACCTCCTGGTATTAGTTTTTCCCTGAGACATTAAGATTATCTCTTCCTCTCAAACTGATTGATTTTTTTCAGCGTCACACACTGCCTTCATTTTGTTAAGTATGATTCAAACCAGTTGCATGTACTATATTGTATTTCATCTAGTTTAAGTATTTTTAGAAGTGTATCACAAAGAAAAAATGCTTTGGATGTACTATAAAAATACGATGTGGTGGTATTTAGTGTTAATATCTGAAATATTTGGTGAGTAAATGTGTAAATGCAATTCTCAGTCAGACAAACCTTCTCGAAAGCAAATTGTGACGCACTAAGTAGTAGAGAAAAACCATCTCAAGGAACATTCGCCAAAAGGGGGAAAAAGCAGTGGAACACTAATACAAACACCAACATATGTAATCCAAACGTTAACAGCGGTGTCAAGATGAAACTGTCGGTTCGAAACCCGTAACGCTGCTATTTGTGTGAATACACAGCTGTATCAACAGTGGTTGGTTGCTGTATTCTGCTTCTTCGCGAGAATCAGCTTCTACTTTGTTGTTAATGTTGTGTTGTAGGATATAAACAATATAGTTTGAGAGCAATTCATTTATAGTTGACTCGACTCCACATTTGTTCGCATCAAAATGAATTCTTTGCTTTCGACAAACTACGGCTAACGTTTTGAAAAGCACCAACATAGAGACGAGATAACTCAGTCTGCGTCCTCCGTCTTCTTCTCCCGCCTGTTGCTCTGCGCCCGAAACGCCACCTACCTGCTGGCGGAGTTAGTTTGCCAACTGGAGCGGAAAGGAAAGTTTTCTGCTGCCAGAGGAGCGTTTGTAAAGGAGCCAGAGTAGCCGTGATAGTCTAGTGGTTAGGACATTGCGTTGTGGCCGCAAGAACCCAGGTTCGAATCCTGGTCACGGCAATATGGTGTTCTATTTTGTATTTCTTTTCGCTGAGTTAATAATGTAGTCAAAAGACTACTCCCATTGCAATAACTGAAAATTGTTCATTCAGTTCCCCAACATTAGACAGATATGGTTCACAATCTGTAATTTTTTTGCTTGTTTCAAACATGACGTATCTGGATCATCAGGTTATAAAGAAACAATTCTGCTAAACAAAGACGAGCCTTGACTATCACATGCTCAACTGCAATATGCAGGTCGTGAACATAGTAATGGAATAACAGAAAATGGCCAAATGCTTTGCCTCCCTCCTAAGATGGAAAAGGAGCGACGTTGAGCAATATGACTATGTTCTAGTAAACCTCTACAGTGGTGCAAACGTTTGCTTATTGTGGATAGTTGAGAGTGATGCAAAGATAAACAGCAGATGTAATATAGTTTTAGGAAGAGCTGTTGAAGTTTTGTATAAAATATGGGGACACATAGGTACAAGATTACGACAAAGTTAATTTCTGGCGAGTAATATCTGACAACAGAAAAACGTTTGGGCATAGCACCACACACAACAGTTCAACACCTAAATCTATCTTCATTTGCAATGTCAAAGTTTTTGCAGATACACAGTGTTAATAAAAAAGGCGTACTTTGATTTCATTTACTCCATATTGTCATATGGCGTCATATGTTGCAGTTCATGATAAAGAAATGCCAAAATAATCAGGTTCAAAAGAGTGTAGCATATTATTTAAGGTATTAATTCATGACATCTTTGAAGTAGTCTCTTCAGATAGGTATTTATTCTTTAATGAAATATATCACAAGAAATCTCTCTTTCTTTGAAATCTACCCCTCAGTTCACGGAATCATTACTAAGAACGAGAATACTCTATATCAAAACTTAAAATCACTCACTGTGTTGTCCATAATTCAGGAATACACATTTTCAATAGTTTGAAAGCAACCATAAAATGAGCAGCTACGTATAAAGAAAATATAAGGAGTATCCCAAGGAATTTTTAGGCAGCCATCTTCTTCCACTTCAGTGATAAATTTCTTAGCACAGCGAAATGATGTCTATGATTAAAATTACATCACATCACATCACATGAACGCAGTGTAATACCTGGTTTCGGAAGACTTCCGAGCAACAAATCCAATATGTATAACTAAGCACTGTTTCCAGTTTGACAATCCTTGGTTACTATAAACTATGGATCATCTTATCCACTTCAGAAGAAGACATTTAAATGTTTGTGATGAGCTTTTTAACTATTTTGGATAACGGTAACGAATTCTGATCTCACCCTCAAGGTGTTTCATTCAATGAAGATTCGTACTTAATTGTTAAACATCTAGCATCTTAATACTTCGGCTTCACTGCAGTAAGCACATTTCTGTATACTCGATGTTTCTTTCTGTATTTCTACTTTCTGTAGATGGGAATTGTTAGTACTGAACTGTGATGAACATAAGCAGGTGCATATGAATCTAAGATGGGGAAATGATAATTTGAGGAGCAGTTAATTACGAACAAATATGGAACACTGGGACCACATTTGTCGTCACTTGTCGTTGATTTGTGGTACACAAATAAGGACTGAAAAGAAGAGCAGTCAGTCACATGAACTATCGAGAAAGTATCTCCGGTGCTAGAGGAACTAGCTAATATGGAACATTGGAAGTCACTTGCATAGTTAGTCATTTTCACTTGTTTCTCCAATCTAGTTCATTTTGTGTTACTGTGTATCAGAAATCTGAATAATCAGAGTCGTGACAGTCAACAAAGAAAAGTAAAATGAAACAGCTATAGCTTCTGTTGTGATGTCTACACTACATGTTGTTTGTGTGATCCTTTGTTCGTCGTGGATATACAGCGTTTCTAGCTAAAATGAACTATGGTCTTGTTTATTTATAAACCAATTCCAACAATTGTTACGCAGTTGAAACTAGTATTTTATCGACTTGTTTCTCAAAGGAATCGTCTTCTTCTGCACTTCATGTATTAAGCAATTTGCCTGTTATGGTAGGGAAAAGTGTTGTACCTGAAGCATATATAGTTTCCGGCATGTTCTATTGTTTTTGTTGTTGTGAGACATGAAGTTGCGTTATATGCATCGTTTCTAAATATTACAACTTCGACATACTTAAATTCTGTATAGTACGAGGAGAGTTCAATAAGTAAAACAACTCAGTTTTTTCTAACAACAGATTGGTTTTATTCCATTAAAACAAATTATTCCTCATTCTTTTGGAAATAAAACCAAATTTTTCAATATAATTCAGTGTACGGCCATCGCCGTCTTACTGGAAGTGTCTGTATACATGCATGGTACCACTCTACTGGTTGACGTCTGAGCCAACGCCAAGTGTAGCACGATTTTTCTATGTCATCTAATGTATAAAAATATTTTGCCTTTAATGTTTGTCATAATGTAACTGTGATATGCAAAGACTGTGTGGAAAGTGTGATATATGTGATAATTTTAGACTGCTTTGCTAATATTAGTTTTTAAACTATGTAAAGAAATATGTGACCTATATAAGTGATAATATTTTGTCATGGCTTACGGAAAAGAAAATGTCGTGTGTGTAATTTTATATATTTGTGCAAGTTGTCATTTGTATAAAATGGTACACGCTTAGTGACAATGTGTGGGATATGCTATATAAAAGACAGAGTTCTTTTGTACTGTACGGAAGTTACAGTGATAAGCATAACAGTTGGATCGGGTTTTTGGCGCGCTAGGTGCAGAGCGAGAGGATAGACACTGTAGGCAGCAGTGAAAGAGGCAACACTCGGACGGAGCAGGCGATACCTTGCCTGGAAACTTTTGCACAATAGTCTCGAAAGAAGACTACTGAATTATTACGGCACTGGTACAAGTTGTTGGACTAAGTTATGGACGTCTAAACGACGCCAAGAAAAATTAATTAGTCCATACTTTTAAAAAAGTGTATGCCGTACCACGGGTAGTGCAGCGATCATTACTATCCTGCACACCCAATGACTTCAGTGAACAGGTTACGAACTATATAATTAGAGTTCTAGAAGTGTGAATTATTAATTCAAAACTAACTGTTTTTAATAATGATTGTGTTAAACATAAAGTTTTGTTCACACGTTATTCAATTCCTAATCGTTCACCTATATCTTGTCCTTTCATTGTGTTTTTTATTCCGAGTTAAACTCGTTACAAATAACTGAAGTGCTTTATTGAGCATCTACAAGCACTAATTTTCATCTTTGAATGAATGTCTGAAAATAATTGTTGTGGACTAACTTTTAAAGTGCTGGTAAATGTACTGCATTATTTTATGTAGCAGAAGAGCTGAAGGGAAATTTCGCTGAAGTACTGAAGTGAATGATTTCAGAAAAAATTAACGATTTTAATATTCTTACTCTCTTTCGGGTAATCAGTAAAGTGAAACTGAGTAAATAAATTTTGCTAAAATGACCAACTTGTCATGGATAAATACTAAAGTTTAGGAAGTTCAAAGTTCTAAGTAAAGTAATGATAAATGACTTTTAGTTGCAAAAGAATTTCAGTGAAGTATCAAGTGTTATAAAAAGAAAATTGCTTATGTGGCTCAGTAACACTTTTACCACTGTATTAAAGCTACGTAGAGACATGAAATATTGTCTTCACCAGTAGCGATATGTGTACATTTTCTGTACAGGTAATGTAACGAATAGTTCTGTGGTGCCTGGGACTCAAACCACATGCATTTCGTTGTTGTTGACCCCACACGAACATTGTCAACTATCAGCTTCCCTCTCAATAGTAGTTAGGATCGCCCCATTCGTAGAGACCTGGGAGAGTGTGACTCCATGAGGAACCACAGAAATCAAGGGACAGTATCATCTCGAACGGTTCAAATCTAGAGGAAAACGGGATCCGAGCTCGAATCCCAGGTCAGCACCAATATTTTCAAAATCTCAAAGTTACATAAAATAAGAAATGAAGGTCCCATGATCATACGTGAACTAAACATTACTAGTGTAGGAAAGCTTGCTACAGACAGAGTTGCTGCAAGCGGCGACTTCCGCTCTCACAGCCAAAACTATGCCAGGTAGTAACGAGCAGACATGCTTAACGTTGATTTGGAACCAGGATACAGTCCTGCATTCTTTGCTAGTTGTTACTGGAGGTGAAGAGAGTATGTTTGTCGCTGTTAAAAACTGGTACCCCCAGCGGGAATCGGAACCACACCTTAGTCATTACAAGCTAGCCTCAGTCCAACCAACCACCGATATTCACACGTGTTCGCATCAAGGGTTACGCAGCACATGGTGCGAGAAGTTTTGACTTCTACTTGAGCTGTGGTGGTGAATAACCTATTTATTTCAGCAGTCAACGTCATACAGAGCGGACAGAATGCCGTGACGTCGAACCCATTCTTTACCTTTCTTTTTCAAGCCGTATTGTGCCTGTCGTCTAAGAGAATAGTATGACAGAAGGTCAGAGATAGTTTCTTTCATTTTATAACCGAACAGTAACAGGAAAATCTTGCGGAAACGTGTGTGAAAGCGCTCCTGGGTGTCTGTCATGGTAAGTGCAATTTCAGTGCAATCGGCTAGCAGCCCCCTGATACAGACTGGCGTTCGCCCAAGTGACCGCGAAGCATCCTGCATAGAGCCTATGATCTCCAGTGAGCTGTTCTGCGCTCAAATTAGCGAGTATGACATTATGTAACGTTGCATATGATATAATACTATATTTCATCATGCTCCGTGGCGATTTCTTTAGTGTATTGGTATAAGCATATTTAACTATGGTCTTATTTTGTTCAAGTTTGTAATATACCCCGTGTCGTTACAGCTTGAACATTTCTCATTTTTGACGTTATGAGGAGCGTCGTTTGTACGTTAGAAAACGGAGTCTAATATTTGTGACATTGTGTTCTGTTTGTCTTTAACAAAAGGATGAACTGAAGGTAATTCGAAACACCTTTGCCCTGTATGGAGTGAGAGCTATTGTGAAGGACAGTAGTATTTTTTCAAGTACAATCGCTCTGAGTTAAATTAATCACCACATTCAGTGTATAGTGGCAAGTGTGACGACCAAATAACCTTCGTGCGACACTTGCCTACATTACTCCTATTGAGATCAAAAGAAAGGAAGGAGGATAACGGTACAATGTCTCCCTCAAATCGCGATTAGATATGAAGCAGAATCTCTAACTGGGAAGGATAGGGAAGAAAGTCGTCTGTACCCTTTCAAAGGATTGATCTTGCCATTTTCTGTAATAGATTTAAGGAGGTCGTTGTAAAACTAAAACAGTGAGGCCTGATAGCTATTTTCATAGGGAGAAAATAGTGGGTAAGCTATAACAAATAGTATCTCAAATGATACTCTGTGTATGTCCACAATATGTGTTGTTATTGATATACAGCTGGTGACATAAAGAAGGAGTTTTTTGTTGCGATATGCTTCATAGGGATGTGTCCTTCGCAGCTGACATTTGTGGCCAGCAAATGAGATGCGTTGCAGTTTTACACTAACAAATGCGACATGGAAGACAGCGCCAAGGAGCTTGGTTGGCAAATACGCCCACCACACACCTGCTAATCTGGAATCCATATGTGCTTAACTTGCTCGCCAGTTATCGAACAGCTACAAAGACAGTTTTGGTTTCTTTTGTTTCTTTTTGTTTGTTTTGTTTTGGCGATAGCTCATTACACATGGCCTGACTCATAATCCACAAGTCGCTACATGCTTGGGATCAAAAAACTACCTGCATTTAATCAGACGGTGTTCGACAACTAAGTTGAATATATTGTTCACAAATTCTTTGATATTTGTGCCTATTTTGTTCAGTAACCGTAAGTGAAACACCATTAATGTGACCTACACTAATGTAATACAACTGGTGTCTCATCATAATACCCAACAACGAATGGCCATCTTAATTAAATGTGTAGTCTTCTGTTATACTCAAGTAGCTTTACGAGACTACAATATAAATATGACAATGTGGTTGTGACACTAGCTGCTGAATGACACACAGTTAACAGAGTATTCAGTAATACAGTTTCAGTAACAGATTTGTGTATTTCCAGTAGTAGTTCGACTGTATTTTATATTCACTACTACCTCTAGAACCGTTGGTTACCGAACGTATTGGGATGTCTTATCGTACCAAAATTTCTATAGATATTGTTCTGAGTTCGATATAGCTGCTTGTATCTCTGTGACCGAGGAGATAAAATGTTACTCTCGCACGAGTTAGGAACTGAGAGCTACTGCCTCTTACTCCTTACAGTGTGTCAACAGTTTTATGGAAGAAGCGACCAACTGCAGCCTACATCGCCTCCTCATTGCCCTTGTGATGACTGATACAGATAAATTGCAGTGTAGACAACTAGAATAATTGTAGTTGTTGCGTGAAAGTATTCGCCTCTGTTTGTAAAAATATATTTGATAAGTCGATGACACACCACAGTGGAATTCATTCAGAATATTTAATTGGTATACTACAGATATATCAAGTGAATCATGCATGGTAATTGCCTATCATTCCAGGAAGTAACAAAAGTACCAATGCCTCACCAGACATATTCCACTATGTCATCGTGACCCCATCATAATCGTAGCAGGACGATTATGTTTGTACAGGCAATGTCTATTTTGGGTGGGCTAACGATTTAGGAGTGCATCAATGATGCTGCGGCTTTAAACTTTTACTACGATATCATGAGGAATATTCTAGTTATTTATGTTGACGGAGAAGAATAAAAAATTGAACAGACCCCCGTAATACGCAAGAAAGAAAGTAAACGTAATCTACAGATCCATTTCATTGACATCGAAGTGCAGCAGGACATGTGAACAAATACTTTGCTTCAATGTCGCGAAATACTCCGTAATATACTGAAGAACCAAAGAAACTGGTACACTTGCCTAATATCTTGTAGGGCCCCCGCGAGCACGCAGAATTGCCGCAACACGACATGGCCTGGACTTGACTAATTTCTGAAGTAGTGCTCAAGGGAATAGACTCCATGAATACCGCAGTGTTGTCCATAAATCTGTAAGAGTACGATGGGTGGAGATCTCTTCTGAACAGAATGTTACAGGGCATTCCAGATATGCTCAATAACGTTCATGTCTGGGGAGTTTCGTGGCCAGCGGAAGTGTTTAAACTCAGAAGAGTATTCCTGGAGCCATTCGGTAGCAATTCTGGACGTGTGGGGTGTTGCATTGTACTGCTGGGACTGTCCAAGTCCGCAGGAATGCACAATGGACATCACTGGATACAGGTGATCAGACAGGATGATTTCGTACGTGTCACCTGTCAAAGTCGTATCTCGACGTATCAGAGGTCCCAAATCACTCCAACTGCGCACGCCCCACACCATTACAGAGCCTCTACCAACTCGAATCGTCCCCTGCTGGCATGCAGAGCCCATGGATTCATGAGGTTTTCTCCATACCGGTACACGTCCATCCGCTCGATCCAATTTGAAACGAGACTCGTCCAACCAGGCAACATGTTTCCAGTCATCGACAGGCCAGTGTCATAATTGACAGGCCCAGGCGAGGCGTAAAGCTGTGTGTCGTGCAGTCATCAAGGATACAGCAGAGTGGACCTTCGGCTCCGAAAGCCCATATTGATGATTTTTCGTAGCATGGTAACGTCTTAGACCCCCTGGCAACAAACAGACCTGAACCTATTGAATCAGTTAACGTAGAGGAAGGTGTTTGTGATCATAAGGCTGTGACAGCATCTTTGACGACGGGTCCTACAAGGAATGTTAAGAATGGTAGGAAAATACATTTGCTCAGCAAGGGCGACAGGATACAAATTTCAGAATGTCTCGTCAGTCAGCATCAAATATTCGGTGATGAGGGTGAAAATGCAGAGAACAAATGGAAAAAAAATCAAAGGGATCGTTCAATATGCTCATGAGAAGTATATTCCGAGTAAGGTTTTAAGGGATGCGGAAGATCCACCATGGTTTATAGCCGTGTTAGAAAAGCACTACGAAAACAAAGACCACTTCATCTCAGGTTCAAAAGAAGTAAAAAATAGCTGACGAACAAAGGCTGAACGAATGGATGATAAGAGTAAGTAGAGTAATTAGAGAAGTTTTCAGTGATTTTTAAAGTAAGACGTTGTCAATACACCGGAATAAAAAAGACCTGCGAGATTTTTGTCGTACTTAAAACATTAAGTGGGTCAAAATCATCTATTGATTCTCTCAGCGACCATCTCGGCACTGAAACGGAAGATAACAGGGAGAAGGCTGTAATACTGAATTCAGTCTTCCGAAGTTGTTTCACAGCCAAAGATCGTAACACTGTCCCTCCTTTCAATCGTCGTACGAACATCGAAATGACAGATATTGAGACAACCGATCGCGGAACTGAAAAGGAGCTATAATCGCTTGGTAGCGGAAAGGCGTCAGATGAGATTATGTGATCAAAAGTACCCGAATGCCTGGCTGAAAATGACTTAAAAGTTCGTGGCGCCCTCCATCGGTAATGCTGGGATTCAATATGGTACTGGACGACCCTTAGCCTTGATCACAGCTTCCACTCTCGCAGCCATGAGTTCAGTCAGTTGCTGGAAGATTTCTTGTGGAATGGCAGCCCATTCTTCAAGGAGCGCTGCACTAAGGAGAGGTATCGATGTCGGTCGGTGAGGCGTGGAACGAAGTAGGCGATCCAAAACATCCCAAAGGTGTCTATAGTATTCAGGTCAGGACTCTGTGGAGGCCAGTCCATTACAGGGATGTTATTGTCGTATAACCACTCCGCCACATGCCGTGCGTTATGAACAGGTGCTCCATCGTGTTGAAAGATGCAGTCGCCATCCCCGAATTGCTCTTCAACAGTGGGGAGCAAGATGGTGCTTAAAACATCAATGTGGGCCTGTGCTGCGATAGTGCCACGCAAAACAACAATGGGAGCAAGCCGCCTCCACGAATAACACCACTGCCTCCGAATTTTGCTGTTGGCAGTACACACGCTGGGAGACGACACTCACCGGGCATTCACCATACCCACACCCTGCCATCGGATCGCCACGTTGTGTACCGTGATTCGTCACTCCGCACAACGTTTTTCCTCTGTTCAATCGTCCAATGTTTATGTTCCTTACACCAATCAAGGCGGCGTTTGGCATTTACCGGCGTGATGTGTGGCTTATGAGCAGCCGCTCGACCATGAAATCAAAATTTTCTCACCTTCCACCTAACTGTCATGGTATTTGCAGTGCATTCTGATACAGGCTGGAATTCCTGTGTGATGGTCTCGATAGATGTCTGCGTATTACACATTATGTCCCTCTACAACGGTCGGCGGTTTCTGTCAGTCAACAGACGAGGTTGGCCTGTACGCTTTGTGATGTACATGTCCCTTCAAGTTTCCACTCACTATCACGTCGGAAACAGTGGACCTAGGATGTTTAGGAGTGTGTAAATTTCGCGTACAGACGTAAGACACGAGTGACACCCAATCACTTGACCGCGTTCGAATTCCGCGAGTTCCGCGGAGCGCCCCATTCTGCTCTCTCACCATATCTAATGACTAACGAGGTCGCTGATATGGAGTACCTGGCAGTAGGTGGCAGCACAATGCACCTAACATGAAAAACGTATGTTTGGGGTGTCCGGATACTTTTGATCACATAGTGTACCTTGAGTTTTTATAAAGATTATGCAGAATTACTTGCTCCCCTTCTAGCAGTAATTTATCGTAGATCGCTTGGGCAACGAAAGGTACCTAACGACTGGAAAAAAGCGCAGGTTATTCCCGTTTTTAAGAAAGACTGCAAGGCAGATCCACATCTTGACCTATGTCGTAAACGACAATCTGTTATAGAATTATGGAATATGTTTTATGCTAAAGAATTATGACGTTTTGGAAATTCAATATCTTCTCTAAAACAGTCAACATGAATTTCGCAAACAAAAACCCTGCGAAACTCAGCTGTTTCTGTTCCTCCATGAGATCCACAGCGCAGAGGACAACGGCACTCAGGTTGATGCCGTGTTCCTTGATTTCAGTAAGGCATTTGACACAGTCCGCATTGCCGTTTAATGACAAAAATACAAGCTTACGGGGTGTCGGAGCAGCCTTGCAATTGGATTCAAGACATTCTTGGAGACAGAACTCAACATGTCGTTCTTAACGGAATTAAATCGACAGATGTAAAGGTAATATCCGGAGAACCACAGGGAAGTGTAATAGGACCGTTGCTAACCTATATGTAAATGATCTAGTAAAAAGCGTCGGACGCTATTTAAGGCTATTCACAGATGATACAGTTATCTATACCAGAGTAGTAACGCCAGAAGACAGTAAGAATTTGCAGAATGACCTGCAGACAATTGATGAATGGTGCAGGCTCTAGCAGTTGACACCGAACGCAAATAAATGTAACATATTGCGCATACATAGGAAAAGAAATCCTCTACTGTACAGCTGCACTATTGTTGGCAAACAGTTGGTGATAGCGTCTGCCGTAAAATATCTAGGCGTTACTATCCAGAGTGACCTTAAGAGGAATGGCCACATAAAACAGACAGTGGGGAAAGGATATACCAGACTCAGATTCATCGGAATAATCTTAAGGAAAATGTAACTCATCCACGAAAGAAGTGTCTTATAAGGCGCTTGTTCGCCGGTTTTTGAGTATTGTTCATCTAACTGGGATCCCTGGGACTGATAGAGGAGATATAGAGGATCCTACGAAGAGCTGCGTGTTTCGTCACGGGATCGTTTAGCTGGCGAGAGTGCGTTACGGCGATGATAAACGAGCTCCACTGGAAGACGCTACAAGAGAGGCGTTGTGCATCACGGAGAGATTTACTACTGAAATTTCACGACAGCACTTTTCAGGAGGAGTCAGTTAACATATTACTTCCCTCCACATACATCTCGCGTATTGACCACGAGGAGATAATTCGAGAAACTAGAGCCAATACAGAGGCTTACCGACAATCATTATTCCCATGCACTATACGCGAATGGAAGAGGGTTGGAGGGATCAGATAGTGGTACCGAAAGTACCCTCCGCCACACACCATAAGGTGCTTGCCGAGTATGATGTAGATGTAGATGGTTCGCACACTGACACTTGTTGATGGCCCAGCATTGAAATCTGCAGAAGTTTGCGCAAGCGTTGCTCTTCTGGCACGTTGAGCGATTCTCTTCAGTCGTCGTTGGTCCCGTTCTTGCAGGATCTTTTCCGGCCTCAGCGATGTCGGAGATTTGACGTTTTACCGGTTTCCTGACAGTCACGAAACAGTCGTCAAATGGTCGTACGGGAAAATCCCAGATTCATCGCTACTCCTGAGATGCTGTGTCCCATCGCTCCTGCGCCGACTGTAACACCACCTTCAAACTCACTTAAATCTTAATAATCTGCCATTGTAGCAGCAGTAACCGATCTAACAATCGTGCCAGACACTCGTTATCGTATACAAGCGTTGCCGACGGTAGCGCCATATGCTGCCTGTTTACATATCTCTGTATTTGAATACGCATTTGCAGTCATGGACTGTGCGACTGGTCCCGGAGAAGGTTCGGGTCCTCCCTCGGGCATGGGTGTGTGTGTGTTTGTCCTTAGGATAATTTAGGATAAGTAGTGTGTAAGCTTAGGGACTGATGACCTTAGCAGTTAAGTCCCATAAGATTTCACACACATTTGAACATTTTTTTTTGAATACGCATTCCTATACCAGTTTCTTTGGCGCTTCAGCGTAAATTACCTATTGATATCAAACCAGCATGGATTTCGAGAGCATCACTCTGGTGAGACACTGCTGGCACTTTATTTACACGAGGTACTGCGTACAGTGACGATGATGATGATGATGTTTGGTTTGTGGGGCGCTCAACAGCGTGGTTATCAGCGCCCGTACAATTACCCAATCTTTGCTCAGTCCAATTGCGCCACTTTCCTGGATGATGATGAAATGATGAGGACAACACAAACACCCAGTCATCTCGAGGCAGGGGAAAATCCCTGACCCCGCCGGAAATCGAACCCGGGACCCCGTGCTCGGGAAGCGAGAACGCTACCGCGAGACCACGAGCGGCGGACACTGCGTACAGTGGCTCTCAAATTGTTCTGTATTTATAGACTTCCAAAAAGGCTTTTGGTATCATTCCTGATAAGCGACTTTCAATTCGCATTGTTTTCCTATGGACTATGGCCTCAGTTGTGCTTCTTAAATCTTGAGTTCCTATCTGAATAGTCAGAGTTCGCAGTAACTGACGGGACGTCAACCCAGTGAAACAGAAGTTATGAGTGCGATTCCGCAAGTAAAGTGATGTAGATCTTCTGCAGTTTCTAATATATATATATATATATATTAGTTACCAGACAAGCTGAACCTTTCTCTTAGAGTTGTATCAGTTAATACTTCTGTCTAGTAAACTCGTAAGAAGAGCAAAACGAAGTGCAAAATGCTGTTAAAAATATACCTTCATGGTGCAAATCGTGACAATGGAACCTGAACAATAAAATGTGAGAGTTTCTCCACAGGATTACTAAGACGGTTTCGTCAAGTTTGCTGGCCGGAGTGGCCGAGCGGTTAAAGGCGCTACAGTCTGGAACCGCACGAGCGCTACGGTCGCAGGTTCGAATCCTGCCTCGGGCATGGATGTGTGTGATGTCCTTAGGTTAGTTAGGTTTAAGTAGTTCTAAGTTCTAGGGGACTTATGACCACAGTAGTTGAGTCCCATAGTGCTCAGAGCCATTTGAACCATTTTTTTTCGTCAAGTTTCAGGAAATCGGTAAGTAAAAGAAAATCTGAGGGGTTATAGATCTAACGAAGGTCCTGCAGGCTACAAATATAAATAACGTAACTGGGAAACATCACATGCTGTGGCGAGGGTGAAACAAATGTTGCGTTGTTGACACAACTATTAGAAGACCCAGGAAGTCTGCTAAGTAGACTGCCAGCACTATGGCTGTTCGACGTCTTCTGGATTGCTGAGCACTGATCAATCATTACTCGACGGGACTTATGGAGGACATCGACAAAGTTTAAAGAAGGCAGCTGATTTTTTATTATAGCTAAATAGAAGAGAGAGTGTCACGGAAGTTTTTTTTTCTTCCCTATGAGACTGAAGAGGAGAGGGACGCAATATTACAACAAACGGTGTTCCAGTTTCGATGACATTTCAATCCCCATATTTCTCCTCCGAATGCAGACAGTGTTTGTTGGCACCAGTGTACAAAGTATGATATTAAAACTGTAAAAAACATAAGAGGAATTAGAACTAGCACATAAAGATTTTGATGTTCCTTTTCCTCAAGCTTCGTACTCGAGTGTAACGGTCGAGAAATTGGAGCGATTCTGCGAACCCTTTACGAAACACTTAACTGTGAATTACAGAGTAGTTGCGTGTCACTGAGATGTAAATGAAGTGCTTCGGTAGAACATAATTTCTGTTGTGCAGCACTTATTGTTTCAGTGGCAATGAGTACACTTTATAAGTGCTCAATATGTGAATGATATACTGCTTATACGCAATTATCTGGCAGGGTTGCCACCAAAACTGTTTAATTTTCAAATCCGCTTAGTAATCTCGGTAGATCACGTATTTTCTTAAGGCGAGATCTGATGGAGAGTTTCCTGCATCGTGCAACTCATAGCTGGTTGAAATACACTCCTGGAAATGGAAAAAAGAACACATTGACACTGGTGTGTCAGACCCACCATACTTGCTCCGGACACTGCGAGAGGGCTGTACAAGCAATGATCACACGCACGGCACAGCGGACACACCAGGAACCGCGGTGTTGGCCGTCGAATGGCGCTAGCTGCGCAGCATTTGTGCACCGCCGCCGTCAGTGTCAGCCAGTTTGCCGTGGCATACGGAGCTCCATCGCAGTCTTTAACACTGGTAGCATGCCGCGACAGCGTGGACGTGAACCGTATGTGCAGTTGACGGACTTTGAGCGAGGGCGTATAGTGGGCATGCGGGAGGCCGGGTGGACGTACCGCCGAATTGCTCAACACGTGGGGCGTGAGGTCTCCACAGTACATCGATGTTGTCGCCAGTGGTCGGCGGAAGGTGCACGTGCCCGTCGACCTGGGACCGGACCGCAGCGACGCACGGATGCACGCCGAGACCGTAGGATCCTACGCAGTGCCGTAGGGGACCGCACCGCCACTTCCCAGCAAATTAGGGACACTGTTGCTCCTGGGGTATCGGCGAGGACCATTCGCAACCGTCTCCATGAAGCTGGGCTACGGTCCCGCACACCGTTAGGCCGTCTTCCGCTCACGCCCCAACATCATGCAGCCCGCCTCCAGTGGTGTCGCGACAGGCGTGAATGGAGGGACGAATGGAGACGTGTCGTCTTCAGCGATGAGAGTCGCTTCTGCCTTGGTGCCAATGATGGTCGTATGCGTGTTTGGCGCCGTGCAGGTGAGCGCCACAATCAGGACTGCATACGACCGAGGCACACAGGGCCAACACCCGGCATCATGGTGTGGGGAGCGATCTCCTACACTGGCCGTACACCACTGGTGATCGTCGAGGGGACACTGAATAGTGCACGGTACATCCAAACCGTCATCGAACCCATCGTTCTACCATTCCTAGACCGGCAAGGGAACTTGCTGTTCCAACAGGACAATGCACGTCCGCATGTATCCCGTGCCACCCACCGTGCTCTAGAAGGTGTAAGTCAACTACCCTGGCCAGCAAGATCTCCGGATCTGTCCCCCATTGAGCATGTTTGGGACTGGATGAACCGTCGTCTGACGCGGTCTGCACGTCCAGCATGAACGCTGGTCCAACTGAGGCGCCAGGTGGAAATGGCATGGCAAGCCGTTCCACAGGACTACATCCAAAATCTCTACGATCGTCTCCATGGGAGAATAGCAGCCTGCATTGCTGCGAAAGGTGGATATACACTGTACTAGTGCCGACATTGTGCATGCTCTGTTGCCTGTGTCTATGTGCCTGTGGTTCTGTCAGTGTGATCATGTGATGTATCTGACCCCAGGAATGTGTCAATAAAGTTTCCCCTTCGTGGGACAATGAATTCACGGTGTTCTTATTTCAATTTCCAGGAGTGTATTTTGTGGTAGCTATTTTTATCATTAGTATTTTCTTAAACTTATTTTTCTTTAAGTAATTGTATGAAACGTCAAAAGTAGATGTGCATACTCACGTCATAGCAAAAAAGTTCTAGCTGCATTAGTTTATGCTACAGACTTGGGGATGGTCTATGAAACGTTTGATTCTTCAAGGGGTGAGCGTGGCTTTGTAGCCTGTGCCTGTACCATCTTCGGATCGCGAGCTACAGGCCAGCCAGGCCGAACGGCTCCAAGGGCTCAGTCCCACCTGAAGTCCTCCGCCGGCATTTTCTCTCTGTTCTTGGTGAGTTTGTGGGCTCAGAAATAATCTGCATAGATGGATCACTGGTCGACGGTCTTGTTGGCTTCACTTAGGCATACGGAACAACGCTCCTTGCTGGACGGCTGCAGCGTATTCACTGGTGAGCTGGTTGCCATCTACCGCGCTCTTGAACATATCCTCTCCTGCTCTGGTGAGTCCTTCGTCATTTGTAGTGACTCCTTAAGCAGCCTACAAGGTCTCGACCACTGCTTCCCTAGGCATCCTTTGGTACTATTAATCCAGGAGTATCTTTATGCCCTCTGCAATAGTGGCCGCTCAGTGACCTTTATTTGGACCCCAGGCCATGTCGGGATACCGGGCAATAAACATGTTGACCACCTGGACAAACAGGCCACCAGTAAACCATCTCTGGAGAGTGGCCTCCAGGAGACCGATTTGCGAGCAGTCCTGCGTAGCACAGTTTTCGAGATTTGGGACGCTGAATGGCGGACCCTGACCACACCATATAAACTCAGTGCCATGAAGGAGACGACGAATGTGTGCCGGTCATCCATGCGAGCCACTCGCAGGGAATCAGTTGTCTTTGCCGGCTCCGCATTGGCCATACGTGGCTAAAACGTGGCTACCTTCTCCGTCGCGAGGATCCACCTCGGTGTCGCTGTGGCTCCCTTCTGCCTGTCATGCACATCTGGCTTGACTGCCCACTTTTAGCTGCTCTGCGGCGGACTTTTCATCTTCCCAGCACCCTACCTTCGGTGCTGGGCGACAATGCCTCAACGGCAGATATAGTTTTACATTTTATTAGTGAAGTGGTTTTTTATCGTACCATCTAAGGGCGGGCGTTTGGCCTTCTCTCCGGGGCCTCCGCCTACCCTCCCTCCATTTTAACTCTGTCACCCTTTCTTTGCGTTTGTTTTCTTTGGTGTTCGTGTTTTACCTTCATGTGTTCATCTCGCCTTGTCTCTTTTGGGGTGGACATATTAATGTGTTACAGAGTGGCTGGCTCATCCTGTTTTATTCTTGTGATCAGCCAGCCTAGACCATGGTATATGTTTTCCCCGGTTCCATTCATTTTCTTTTTAGGTGTGCTTCCGCATTCATTTTCCCCCTTTGCCTTAACCAAACGTACTTTGGGAGTTTTTTTTACCCTGAGCCTTGTTTCCGTCTGGAGCAAGGGTCTGTGACCCTGTAGTTTGGTCCCTTTATCCCTCAAACCACCCAACCAACCGAACGGCTGGTGGGCTGGAGACCGAAGTAAGTGAACCAACAGTAGCAGGCCAACAACCACCCCGCCTCCCCCCTCCCCAGCATGGAATGATCCAGGAGGGCCGCAGTGCATAGTTCTTCCCCTGCCACTCCTTTTGACGTAAATATGTATACTTTCTCTCCTGCGACAAGAAGAGATACACATCAGGACATATGTTGCAGTGGCTCGCAGGGAGAGATCAACTCGAGACACAGTCATTACTCTCGCTGAAGAAAGTGTATGTCCCATCAGAGAAGATGGCAAAAGGTATTGTGTGACACATACCACTGCAACGAGATGGTGGAGGAATTACCTTGAAAGAGGTGCTACCAACAGAGCTCCTGGCTCGGGCAGAAAGAGAGCTCGCAGCAGGAGGACAGGGAGCTAGGGCCTAAGGGCAGAGAAAATTCTTTTCTCATCATGAAGCAGTTTTGGTGGGAGACCAACTTCCCAGCCTCCCCTGACACGATTCGTCGAAGTCTGAGGGATTCTAGACGGCACTCATGAAGATCCGCCGTAAAGCAAGAGCTCAGCGAAGACATTTTATACCGGGTGGCATTTTTGAAGCTCTATCTGAGTGAGTTGTGGGAAACCATAATTTTCACTGACTTGAAAGTGTTTTCCACACCAATAACGATGGTCTATCTGTTTCCTGTTGGGGATGGATTTGTGTGAGAGGAGCAGGAATTCTTCGCAGAATAAGAGAAATTCTCGACAGCGAGCAATACGCCCACATATTGGAAAATACGATGCTTCCGTCAGTGCGGATGCTGTCCAGAGAAGGGTACTTCACATTGAAAGAGGACCATTCTTCCGTTCACTAGTCTGCATTCGTTCAGCAGGAGCTCTCCACGATAGGCATCGACGTCATAGACTGTCCGCCAAGGGCTGCTGATATGAACGCTATGGAAAACGTGGACTGAGTCGCCAGAACGTAAAAAGAGAATTGGCCACGAAACCAACAAACTACAGCTGACGCTCTTTGGGACTGCATTCTCGAAGCCTGGGAGGAAGTTCCTTCTTCTGGCTGCTACATCCGACGGCTTGTAGATTCTATGCCAAGAAGCATGATTGAAGTGCAAAATAATTTGGGATTTTTGATAGAATATTAGTCCTTAAAACGTTTTGTTATGTCGTTTTTTACTTTATTTTTCCGCTTTGAGGGCCAGTGGATGATTACTTGGCAACAGATAAAATAAACTTTGAGTTGGTTTCCCTTTCAGTTGCCTTTTTAAATGAGGTGAGTTTCTTTTGAATACACGGTTTGTTACATATTATATTTTTATTTCATTTATACCATGTCTAGATACTTACAAAGTAATTATTTTAGAAATACTCTTTAAAAGTCTGTTGTGTTATTTCAAATACATCTCTCTCTTCACCTCCATCCATTAATACACCCTCTGTCCTCCAAACACTATGTAAACGATTTCGTCTTGCCTTCATTTATTGTTAATTTCTCCTCGTTTCTATCTCTCTCTCTCTCTCTTTCTCTCTCTCTCTCTCTCTCCCTCTCTCTCTCTCTCTCTCTCTGCCTCTCTTACATTATCACCTCAATTGCCCTTCTACTTCATTCTCCCCTTGAAATTATACGTTCCTGTTTAATTTCTGCTTTCTTTACTATCCTCTATCATTCCTCTTAAAATATATGAACCGTATTCCTTTTCCCTTACCCACAATCCATTCCTCGTTCTGAAAACATTTCTTCTTTTTCTCCCCGTCCTAAGATAAAACGAATTGTGGCATATGTATAAATGAAGAATACTTCGCAAGCTTTTCACTCTTTTATTTTGCACTTCTGCACTCCTATCCATTCCTAGATCCCTCCCTCCTTCTTGCTGCCACTCCCTTGATATCTGCATCCACAACTACATGAATACTCTGCAGTTCACATTAAGTCCTTGGCAGGGTTTCTTTGAACCACTGTCACATTATATCTCTACCGTTCCACTTCCAAAAAGCCCGTGGAAATAACGAACAACTAAATCTTGCAGTACAAATACTGACGTCTCTTCTCACAATGGTATGTCTCCTGTGTATGTCGGGGTAAACAAAATATCGTGGCATTCAGCAGAGGAGGGTGATGGTTGGAATTTAGTTGCAACACCTCGCCGCAATGTGAAACGCCTACGTTTCAGTGATTTCCATGCTAACTCAGTAACCACATCCATGACAAAATCTCCACTATCTGGCGATAACAGAAAACGAGCTGCCCTTCTTTGAACTTTTTTGATGTCCTCCCTAAGTACTACCTAGTAGGGATCCTATACCGTGCAGGAATACTCACGAAGAGGACGGCCAAGTGTTTTGTAAGCGGTCACTTTAATCGAATTCTTGCATCTTCTGCCTATTCTACTAATAAAACAAGGTCTTCAGGTTTTCTTCCCCACAATATTTTCGATATGATGGTTCGAATTTTAGTTGTTTATGATCGTTCGTAGCTCCTACATATTTAGTTGAACCGACAACTTTTAATGTGACTGATTTATTGTGTAAGCGAACTTTAACGGAATTGGTTTGATATTCACGTGGAGAGGATCACACGTTTTGTTGTTTAGGTTCAGTAGTCACGTTTTGCACGATGAAGATATATTTTCAACATTATTTGGCAATTTTTTTTTTGAGAAATTTTTTAGATGGTAACATTACCTACCACCAATCTAACACAAATGTTTCGATTGTCTGAAATAGCGGAAGTTCCACATCACTTTACTTGAAGAATCACACTCGTACACTCATCACTTCCGGTTCACTAGGTAATATCCAGTCAATTACTCAAAACTGTGACTTTTGAGACAGGAACTCACGAATACAGTGCACAGCTGATACGATGGTCCATAAGAAAGCAATGTGATTGGAAGCCGCCTGTTGTTTTTTGTTGGTGTTGTGGTCTTCAGTCCAGAGACTGGTTTGATGCAGTTGTCCATGCTACTCTATCCTGTGCAAGCTTCTACATCTCCGAATAACTACTGCAACCTACATCCTTCTGAATCTGCTTAGTGTATTCATCTCTTGGTCTCCCTGTACAATTTTTACCCTTCACGCTTCCCTCCAATACTAAATTGGTAATCCCTTGATGCCTCAGAACATGTCCTACCAACCGATTCCATCTTCTAGTCGTGACACAAATTCCTCTTCTCCCCAATTCTACTCAGTGCCTCCTCATACTTTACGTGATCTACTCATTTGATCTTCAGCATTCTTCCGCAGCACCACATTTCGAAAGCTTCTATTCTCTTCTCGTCTAAACAATTTATCGTTCATGTTTCACTTCCATTACATGGCTACACTCCAGACAAATACTTTCATAAAAGACTTCCTGACACTTAAATCTGTACTCGATGTTGACAAATTTTTCTTCTTCAGAAAGGCTTTCCTTGCCATTGCCAGTCTACATATTTTATCCTTTCTACTTGGACCATCATCAGTTATTTTGCTCTCTAAGTGGCAAAACTCATCTACTACTTTACGTTTTTTATCTCCTAACCTAATAACCTCAGCGTCACCTGCTTTAATTCTACTGAATTCTATTATCCTCGTTTTACTTTTGTTAATGTTCATCTTATAGCCCCTTTTCAAGACACAGTACATTTCGTTCAACTGCTCTTCCCGGTCTTTTGCTGTCTATGACAGAATTACAATGTCATCGGCTAACCTCAAAGCTTTTATTTCTTCTCCATGGATTGTAATTCCTACTCCAAATTATTCTTTTGTTTCCTTTACTGCTTGCTCTATATGCAGATTGAGTAGCATCGGGGAGAGGCTACAAACCTGTCTCACTCCCTTCCCAACTACTGCTTCTCTTTCATGCCCCTCGACTCGTATAACTGACATCTGGTTTCTCTACGAATTGTAAATAGCGTTACACTCTCTGTATTTTACCCCTGCCACCTTCAAAATTTGAAAGAAAGTGTTCCAGACAACATTGTTAAAAGCTTTCTCTAAGTCTACAAATGCTAGAAACGTAGGTTTCCCTTTCTTTAATCTATCTTTTAAGATACATCGTAGGGTGAGTATTGTGCCACATGTTCCAACTTTTCTATGGAATCCAACCTGTTCTTCCCCGAGGTCGGGCTCTACCAGTTTTTTTCATTCGTCCGTAAAGAACTCGTGTTAGTATTTTGCAGCCGCGACTTATTGAATTGATAGTTCGGTAATTTTTACACCGGTCGACATCTGCTTTCTTTGGAGTTGAAATTATTGTATTCTTCTTGAAGTCTGAGGATATTTCACCTGTCTTATACATCTCGCTCACCAGACGGAAGAGTTTTGTCATGTCAGGCTCTCCCAAGGCTATCAGTAGTTCTAATGAAATGTTGTCTACTACTGTTTCAGCTTATGTCTTTCAGTTCTCTGTCAAATTCTTCAAGCAGTGTCATTTCTCCCGATTCATCTTCACCTACGTCTCCTTCCATTTCCATAATTTTGCTCTCTAGAACATCGCGCATGTATAAAACACTATATAATCCTTCCACCTTTCTGCTTTCATTCGATTGCTTCGATCTGGCATTCCATCTGAGTTCTTCATATTCATACAGCTGGTTCTTTTTTCTCCGAAGGTCTCTTTACTTTTCCTGTCTACGTTACCCCAGTGATGTATGTCTCGAAATTCTTACATTTGTCTTCTAGCCATCCCTGCTTAGTCATTTTGCACTTCTTGCCGATCTCATTTTTGAGACGTTTGTAGTCTGTCTCGCCTCCTTTCATCAGTTACATTCAGTATATCTTCTGTTACCCAAGGATTACTACGAGCCCTCGACTAGTTATCTACTTGATATTCTGCTGCCTTCACTATTTCATCTCTCAAAGCTACCCATTCGCCCATGCGCAATCCGAATCGAAATGCTACTCTTACGAACCGTGGTCTGTATATGGTCAGAAATGATACGAGATGCAGTAATCGCTGCACTTCTACAGGTATATTACTGTTTCAGCTATCAGATGTGAAACGTTTCTTACCCTTTTTAATAAAATTAGTTAAATACATCCGAAATTACGTTCCATGTATACTTTACAATGGATAGATAGAGAAAGCTGAGCCGGCGTTTCTAGCGGAACCGAATGAAGTCAGCATCTCTGCGGCAGCTGCAAGAAGAGCGAAGTACACCCACACTGAGTTCACCAGCCGTGATAGTCTAGTGGTTAGGACATTGCGTTGTGGCCGCAAGAACCCAGGTTCGAATCCTGGTCACGGCAAAAGGTTAATATTTTAACGAAGAATGGCGCACCTGCACTGAACTACTTCATTGATACATTACTTTCATTAACAACTGATTTTGGTTTTGTTCAAATCGATTCCATGCTATTGGATTTCCGAAATGATTATGACAAATTTTCTCACAAGTGGCTTTTAATCAAAATGCGTACAAGTGAGTCTAAGTTATGGCACAGGATCCGTGATTTCATGTCAGGAAGGGCGGACTACGTACTAAACGATGGGAACTGGTCAACCAAAACTGTGTCTGGCGTTTCACAATGGACAGCGATATGTTCTTTACTGTTCCTGATATGAATAAACGAATCGGAAGACAATCTCAGTAGCCTTCTTAGAGCGTTGGAAAATGAGATTGGCAGTAAGTGCACAATAGCAAAGCAGAAATGACTAAAGAGGAATCGCAAAACTGTAAAACCGTGAATGACTATGGGAAAGATAGGTGCTGTCTGTAGAAAAATTAAAGAGACTTCTGGAGCTAAGAATAGCAACTGTATCAACAGTAACAGCTCAGGTGGCAAACCGATACTTAGCAAAGAACGGAAGTCTTTCACATAGGTTTATTGAATAAAATAGGCACAAATATCAAAGAAATTGTCAACAATATATTCCACTTCGTTATAGAAAACCGTCTGATGACGTGCAGGTTGTTTTTTGATCTCAAGCATATAGCGACTTTCGGATTATGAGTTAAGCCACGTTTAAAGACCAATCTCCAAAACAAAACAAACAAAAACGAACAGAAGAAACAAAAACTGTCTTCGTAGCTGATCGATAACTGGAGAGTAAGGTAAACACACGTGGGTTCTAGATTAGCAAGTGTACGGTGGGCGCATTTGCCAATCAAGCTGCTTGGTGCTGTCTTCCACGTCCCAATTATTGCTGTACAACTGCAAGGCTTCTCATTTGCTGGCTACAAATGTCATCTGCGAAGGACACATCACTGTGGAGCATATCGCCACATAAAACACCTTCTTCATGCCATCCGATTTATATCTACAACAATACATATTGTGGGCACACACAGGCCACCATTTGAGATGTTTGTTATGGCTCACCCATTATTTTCTCCTTAGAAAATCGCCATCAGCCTCACTGTTTTAGGTTTACAGTGACCTCCTTCAATCTATTGCAGCAAATGCCAGGATCGATCTCCTATATCGATGCCAGTTTCTCTTCCTGAATTTGGTCATTAATGTATCTCAAAGCGATCTTACTTGAATCGATACTACATGACTTTCTCTATACCACTCACTTCATGCAGGGCACAGGTGTTTCGTATTTTCCGCCTCTGTTTTCACCCTTTTATTCAACACAAGCAGAACACAATGTCACAAATGTTAGACTTTATTTCGTTTAAGACGCCGTTTTCTAATGCATAAACGACGCTCCTCATAAAATAAAAAAGGAGAAATATTCAAGTTGTGATGGCACGAGCTATACTACAAACTTGAAGAAATTAAGACCATAGTCAAACATGCTTATAGCGACATGCCATACAAAATCGCCACGTGGCATGGCGAAACATAGTATTATATTGCCTGCAACGTTACATAATATTACAGTTGCTAATTCGAACACATAAAGGTCCGCTGGAGATAGTAGGCTCTAGGGACAATGCGTCACAATCACTTCGGCAGACTCTGTGTCAAGCGGCCGCTGGCTAATGGAACTGAAATTGGTCTTAACATGACAGACACCTGCGATCCCTTTCACAAACACGTTTCCGCAAGATTTTTCTATTACTGGCTGGTTAGAAAATGAAAAAAATTGTCTCTGATCTTCTGTAACACTGATGCTCTTGGCACACAGACGGAATACAACTTAAAATAGGTAGGAAAAGGATGCGTTTGATATCACGGCTTTGTGTTCGGACTGCATGACGTTGACTTGTAGATAACAATAGATTATTCACAACAACAGCTGAAGAGGAAGTCAACGCTTCTCGTGCCTTGTGCTGAGTACTCCATTTTGACAAAAATGTGATGGTAAGACATGTGAAATTTGGTGGTTGGTTGGACTGAGGCTAGCTTGTAATGGCTAAGATGTGGTGGTTTCGATTCCCGCTGGGGGCACCAGTTTTTAACAGCCACAAAACATACCCTCTTCATCTCCAGTAACGACAAGTAAAGAACACGGGACTGTGGCTTGGTTCCAAATCAACATTAAACATGTCTGTTTCATTATGTCTGGAATGTAGTTGGTTTATTTTTTGCGTCAGAGGCAGAAGGTATTGCTTGCAGAAACACTGTCTGTAGCAAGCTTTCTTATACTAGTTATGCTGTTTTAGTTAACAGACCTGTTGTCAAGCAAAGTTATAGGACCATCGTTTCTCATTTTAAGTAACCTTGAGATTTTGAAGATAGTGGCACTGGCCTGGGATTCGAACTCTTACCCCGATGTTTCTCTGGATTTGAACTCTTTGAGATGATACTGTGGCATCATTTCGTTGTTTCCTCATGATGCCACACTTCTCCAGGTCCTTACGAATGGCGCGACACTGCCTACTAGTGAGAGGGAAATTGATAGTTGACACCACGTCATGTGGGCTTGTGCTTCCTTATCATCCGCATTAACTTAAATTTCTCTACATTTAGGTCTTGCTGGCATTCATCACACAAACTAGAAATTTTGTCTAAGTCATCATTTATCCCCCTTCAGTCACCCAATGTCGACACATTGCCGTACACCATGGCATCATCAGGAAAAAAGCCGTAAACTGCTGCCCACCCTATTGGCTAGATCATTCATGTACACAGAAAATAACAGCGGTCCTATTGCACTGCCATGGGGCACTCCTAACGATACCCTTGTGTCTGATGAACACTCGCTGTTGACGATAGCATACTAGCTCTGTTACTTCAGAACCTATTCCATTCTCCTTGTAATAACGCCTCTCTGATAAGTGCCACTTCATAATGTGACTTCCCACGTTACTATTTCACTCTTAATGCTGCCAGTAGACTATCTGACTTCGCCGGAATGTCGTTAATGCACAAGGAAACATAGCAGAGAGGGAGAACAGTATTCAGTACGTATCGTGAGCACTCCTGGAGCATACCTCGTACAAATTACAAAAACCAACAGGCAATCTCCAGGGTGTAGACGAGAGGGAGTATGCTGCTAGGAAACTCCGCTCCTTCTTCGACTTTGCTCTTATATAACATCTAAAAGCTAGTTCATCCGTGCGCAATCCGAACCGGAACACTACTCTCACGAACCGTGGTCTGTATATGGTCAGAAATGATACGGTATGCAGTATTCGCTGTACTTCTACAGGCATATTACTGTTTCAGCTATCAGACGTCAAAAGTTTCTAGCCCTTTTTAATCAAATTAGTTAAAGACAGCCGAAATTGCGTTCCATGTATACTTTACAATGGAAGGATGGAGAAAGCTGACCCGGCGCTCTAGCGGAACCGAGTGACGTCAGCAACTCTGCGGCCGCTGACAGAAGAGCGAAGTACACCCACGCTGAGTTCACCAGCCGTGATAGTCTAGTGGTTAGGACATTGCGTTGTGGCCGCAAGAACCCAGGTTCGAATCCTGGTCACGGCAGAAGGTTAATATTTTAACGAAGAATGGCACACCGGCACTTAAATGCATCATTGATACATTATTTTCTTTAGCAAATGGGTTTGGTTTTGTTCAGATCGATTCCATGCTATTGGATTTCCTAAGTGATTGACACCTTTTCTCATAAGTGGCTTTCAATCAAAATGCCTACAAGTGAGTGTAAATCATGGGACAGGATCCATGATTTCGTGTCAGGAAGGGCGTACTGCGTACAAAACGATGCCAACTGGTTAACCAAAACTGTGTCTGGCGTTACACAAGGGACAGCGATAGGTTCTTTACTATTCCTGATATAAACGAATCAGAAAACAATCTCAGTAGCTTTCTTAGAGCACTGAAAAATGAGATTGGCAGTGAGTGCAAAATAGCAAAGCAGGAATGGCTAAAGAGGAAACGCAAAACTGTAAAACCGCGAATGACTATGGGAAAGATAGGTGTTGTCTATAGAAAAATTAAAGAGACCTCTGGAGCTAAGAATAGCAACTGTATCAACAGTAACAGCTCAGGTGGCAAACCGGTACTTAGCAAAGAAGGGAAGGCTGTAAGCTGAACTGAATAAACAGGACGTACATGAAGTCCGGGAACACTTTCAATTATTTATTGCACAAGAACGAAAAATTGTACAGATATCATCCACATGTCATTTTGAAGAGAAACCCTGGAAGTTTTTTTTTCATGTGTACCACCATAGCATAGTTTGATAATGTACAAAAACCTGTACAGAGAAACAAACGTTAAGATTATATAACGGAAAGGAGATGGGGAGAGATATCTATAAGAAGAATGTGATTGACCATTTCAAGCCCTTGGTGGAAAAAGGTCTCTGTGACAGACGATACTCCATACAAATTATTAGCTCCTTGTTAGTGCCAGTCACGGCAAATAAAAATGAGACTGTGCCAATTACATCAGACTAAAAAATGAACGTAATAATTCAAATTCCAAAGAAAAGATGCGCTGACAAGTGTGAATATTACCGAATTATTAGTTTAGTAAGTCACGGACGAAAATACTAGCACGAATTATTTACGGACTAAAGTCCCAGTTGATAGATGCTGATATTAGGGGAGATCAGTTTGACATACGGAGAAATGTATGGACAAAGGAGACACTATGGACCCTGTGACTTACGTACAAATCCAGACTGAAGAAATGCAAAACTAAATTTGAAGAACTTGTAGATTTAAAGAAAGCTTTTGATAGTGTTGACAGCAACACATCTTTGAAATTTTTAATGGATAAAATGCACGAAGGGAAGGGTTATCTTCAGCTTGTACAGAAACCATACTGGAATTCTAACATTCTAAGGATATGAAAGGGAAGCATTAGTTGAGAATGGAGTGAGATAGCGTTCTTGCCTATCCCCTATGTTGTTAAATCTGTACACTGAGCAAGTAGTAAAGGAAACCAAGGACAAATTTGGTAAGAGAATAAGCCGCGCGGGATTAGCCGAGTGGTCTTAGGCGCTGCAGTCATGGACTGTGCGGCTGGTCCCGGCGGAGGTTAGAGTCCTCCCTCGGGCATGGGTGTGTATGTTTGTCCTTGGGATGATTTGGGTTAAATAGTGTGTAAGCTTAGGGACTGATGACCTTAGCAGTTAAGTCCCATAAAATTTCACACACATTTTTTTGATAAGAGAATTAATCTCCAGGTCGAAGAAATAAAAACTTGGCGGTTTGCCGATGACATGGTAATTCTGACAGAGGCGGAAAGGACTTGAAAATACGTTATGAGTGAATATATGCAAAAGTAAAAATGGGTCATGGGAAGTAGTCGAATTAAATTAGACGATACTGAGGGAATATGAATACGCAATCAGGGACTAAAAGTCTTAGAATGAGTTTTGCTGTACTAGTATCATCGGTCCCTCGGCTTACACACTACTTGGAAACTCAGAATCTACTATGTAGGAATCAACATGGATTCCGGAAACAGCGATCGTGTGAAACCCAACTCGCTCTATTTGTTCATGAGACCCAGAAAATATTAGATACAGGCTCCCAGGTAGATGCTATTTTTCTTGACTTCCGGAAGGCGTTCGATACAGTTCCGCACTGTCGCCTGATAAACAAAGTAAGAGCCTACGGAATATCAGACCAGCTGTGTGGCTGGATTGAAGAGTTTTTAGCAAACAGAACACAGCATGTTGTTATCAACGGAGAGACGTCTACAGACATTAAAGTAACCTCTGGCGTGCCACAGGGGAGTGTTATGGGACCATTGCTTTTCACAATATATATAAATGACCTAGTAGATAGTGTCGGAAGTTCCATGCGGCTTTTCGCGGATGATGCTGTAGTATACAGAGAAGTTGCAGCATTAGAAAATTGTAGCGAAATGCAGGAAGATCTGCAGCGGATAGGCACTTGGTGCAGGGAGTGGCAACTGACCCTTAACATAGACAAATGTAATGTATTGAGAATACATAGAAAGAAGGATCCTTTATTGTATGATTATATGATAGCGGAACAAACACTGGTAGCAGTTACTTCTGTAAAATATCTGGGAGTATGCGTGCGGAACGATTTGAAGTGGAATGATCATTGGGAGAGTCCTTAGAAAATGTAGTCCATCAACAAAGGAGGTGGCTTACAAAACACTCGTTCGACCTATACTTGAGTATTGCTCATCAGTGTGGGATCCGTACCAGATCGGGTTGACGGAGGAGATAGAGAAGATCCAAACAAGAGCGGCGCGTTTCGTCACAGGGTTATTTGGTAACTGTTATAGCGTTACGGAGATGTTTAGCAAACTCAAGTGGCAGACTCTGCAAGAGAGGCGCTCTGCATCGCGGTGTAGCTTGCTCGCCAGGTTTCGAGAGGGTGCGTTTCTGGATGAGGTATCGAATATATTGCTTCCCCCTACTTATACCTCCCGAGGAGATCACGAATGTAAAATTAGAGAGATTAGAGCGCGCACAGAGGCTTTCAGACAGTCGTTCTTCCCGCGAACCATACGCGACTGGAACAGGAAAGGGAGATAATGACAGTGGCACGTAAAGTGCCCTCCGCCACACACCGTTGGGTGGCTTGCGGAGTATAAATGTAGATGTAGATGTAGTCTAACTTAAACTAACTTGCGCTAAGGACAACACACACACACACACACACACACACACACACACAGGCCCGAGGGAGGACTCGAACCGCCGACGGACTCTACCCAGCGCGGCTTAAACGGAGAAGTCCATTAATTTAAATGTAAGGAAGCCTTATCTGCAGATACCTTTCTGGAATACAGCTTTGTACGGAAGTGAAACGTAGGCGAACTACATTTCACAGAGAAAGAGCTTTTTAAATCTGGTTCTACAGAAGATGGACCAGAGGCTAATGAGAAAACAATGAATGAATTCTAAGAGGTGAGAAACAAATTTATGTTATACATGACTGAAAGAACTGACTCGTCAACGAAATAGAAATCTGGAGATGAAAATGGTCAACGGTATACAAGGAATGACTATAGGACGTAGGTTCATGAAGGAGTAGGGTATCGTAGTTATGGAGTAAAGACGATAATAGGAAGTTATAAAGAAGAAAGTTGTAGTGTTGCAACACCAATGTTTCCTACAAGTCTAGGAGTGCATTAAGTGTTGCTGCGTTATAACAAACAATACCAGAAATTACTAAATGACCAAATTAATGACAAAAAGATTGATTAAGGGAATGTACTCATTGAAATATCAGCCTTTTCCCGAACGCAAGATTAGAATCTGGATAGTAGTGGCGACAAGCCAGTATCCTGACCACCAGACTATGACTGCTGGTAGGCAGAGTTAGAGACTCCAGTACCCATCTGTCGGAGCACCCTGCCCCTGCTCTAAAATTTTCTGCACAGCTTGTACTTCCCATCCATATGCTGCAGTGTAACGATAATAATGCCTTCATTGCCTTCCGTCCAACGCTCCAAGGTAGTGATCAGAACATCTCTTGTTTGATATTGAAATTTTATTTACTCTCAAAATTTTTGTCTCTTTAGGCAAACTTCAACAATGTTTTCACTGCATATTGAATAACTTTCTGAGCCACTGACAGCTTAATGATGTACAATGAACCTGTAGCTTGCGACGTCACTATTATCTTCTTTAAAATTGTGAAAAATTCCATTAGCTTATGTTTACATATCATTCTCACTTTTCGTTTCCATACAACCTATACACTAATGTGCTAAAAAGTCATGGTTCATGGGATAGCGATGTACACATGTACAGGTGGCGGTAATATCGAGTACACAATATATAAGAGAGCAGTTCATTGGCGGAGTTGTCATTTGTACTCAGGTGATTGATGTGAAAAGGTATCCGACTTGATTATTGACGAATGATGGAAACTAACAGACTCTATGCGCGTAATTGTTCTTCGAGCTAGAGGCATGGGACATTCCATTTCGGAAATCGTTAGGGAATTCAATATTCCGAGTTCAACGGTGTCTAGAGTGTGCCGAGAATACCAAATTTCAGCGTTACCTCTTAACACGGACAAAGCAGAGACAAACGGCCTACATTAAACGACCGAGAGCATCGGCGTTACGTAGAGTTGTCAGTGCTAACAGATAAGTTCAAATGTTCAAATGTGTGTGAAATCCTAAGGGACCAAACTGCTGAGGTCATCGGTTACACACTACTTAAACTAACTTATGCTAAGGACAAGACACACACCCATGCCCGAGGGAGGACTCGAACCCCCGGCTGGAAGGGCCGCGCAATCCGTGACATGGTGCCTCTAACCGCGCGGCCACTCCGCGTGGCAACAGATAAGTAACACTGGGTGAAATAATCGTAGGAACAAAAGTGAGACGTAAAACGTACTCATACCTTAGGACAGTGCGAAATTTTGCTTTAATGGGCTATGAGAAAAGACAACCGATTCGAGTGCCTTTGCTAACTGAACGACATTGCCAGCAGCGTCTTTCCTGGGCTCGTGACCATGTAGGTTGGACCTTAGAATACTGGCAAACCGTGGCCTGGTCAAATGATTCCTAATTTCAGCTGGTAAGAAATGATGGTAGGGTTCGAGCGTGGCGCAGGCCCAATGAAACCAAAGAACAATGTTTTAATCAAGGCACTGTGCAAGTTGGTGATGGGTCCATAACGGCGCGGACTGTGTTCAGGTACATGGAATGGACTAGGTACTCTGGTCCAACTGAACCGATCATAGACTGGAAATGTTTATGTTCGGCTGCTTGGTAACCATTTGCATCCGTTCATGTTCCCAAGCAACAATGGTATTTTATGGATGGCAAGGCGTCTTGGTAGAACATTGTACTCGTAGACTATTCGAGCGAAGGATTCGGCCACTCAGATCACCCGATAAGAATCCCATCGAACATTTATGGGAAATAATCGAGAGGTCAGTTCGTGCACCAAATCCAGCACTGGCCACACTTTCGCAAATATGGACGGCTATAGAGGCAATATGGATCAGTATTTCTGAACGGGGCTTCCAACGACTTGTGTCTATGCCACGTCGAGTTATGCACACGCAGGACAAAAGAGGAAGCTGTACGATAATAGGAGGTACCCCATGACTTTGGTCACTTCACCGTATCTACTTGATAAATGATGAATTACACCAGAAAATTACACCAAAGACATTTAAGAGGCGAAATTTACAAAATACCTTAATGTGTTGGTTTGTTTGCTTTGGAAACTAACAGTTACGTAAATACCAAAGGGAAATGAACTTAGGTGTCACCATTCCCTAGACCAAAAAATTTCGAGCATTCCCCCACTTTCGGTAAAATCGTTTCCTGTGGTGTATTTTGAAATTAAGCGTCGATTTTCCAAGAACCACTTCATAATTAACAGTTCCTTCTGCTTTTGCTGTCTCTCTAACAACTTTAATTACAGCTCTTCTCGAATGAAACAGTGTCAAGTCCGTTTTGTTCATAGCAGTTGATGGATGGCCATTTAGGAATAGGAACGGAAAATTAAACCTCATGGGATTATCTTTGCCCCGAGTCATTAAGATTTTCTTTTCTCCTCAAACTATTTTATTTTTCCAAAGTTACACCTGCATTCCTTTCGTTAAGTAAGATTCAAGCCAGTTGCATGTAATATTTTGAATTCCATCTAGCTTAAGTATTTTTAGAAGAGCATCACAAAGAAAAATGCTTTGGATGTATCGCAAAAATACCATCTGATGGTAAAGTTTAGTGTAATACCTGAAATATTTGGCGAGTAAATGCTTAAATGCCATTCTCAGTCGAGCAAATCCTCTGGAACGCAAATTGTTATTCACTAAATAGTAGTAAACCATTGCTCCAAGGATCTCTCCGCTAAAGGGGGTAAAACAGCCGACAACTAATGTAAACAACGACATAAGTAGTCTAAAAGTGAACAGCCGTCTAAAGATAAAACTCTCGGTTCGAAAGTGGTAACAGTGCTATTTTTGTGAATAAATAGCCTTATGAGCAGTGCCTAGTTGCTGTTTTCTTCTCCGCAAGAATCAACTCGCATTTTGTACGCAGATACTATGTCGAAAGGTTAGGTTTCGAAAAACTAACAGTCTGTAGTTGATGTGGTAGAGCACAGTGACTGGATTCATTAAGCTAAATAACTGTTTTCACTTATATGTAACTTCACTCTTAGGTCTATTCGTTTAACGGATATCTTCGAAGAATGATACCAGTAAGGATGGTTCAAATGGCTCTGAGCACTATGGGACTTAACAGCTGTGGTCATCAGTCCCCTAGAACTTAGAACTACTTAAACCTAACTAACCTAAGGACATCACGCACATCCATGCCCGAGGCAGCATTCGAACCTGCGACCGTAGCAGTCACGCGGTTCCGGACTGCGCGCCTAGAACCGCGAGACCACCGCGGCCGGTACCAGTAAGGAAATTGGATGAAAAGTTACTGTAAGATGGCATTACGCTGTATATTCATATTGTCTGAGTAGAACAGTCGAGATCACAAAACTGTATTTTTATTTTAGATGACGATGTCCAGCAGTAATTGCGACGAGTTATTAGGTAACAACACCTGAAGATGGAGTATACTGACTGAAACCGATCATCTAAAATCAATAATATTCTGAGGTAGACTGTGTTACTTACACAATTTGTATGAAAATTTAATAGATTTCTTCCATGCACTTTCTTGTTGAGGAGTTTTACAAAGGATATTGTTATCTGTCTGGAAAAAATTCCGTGTGCTAGGGTTGACTTGTACACATCACTAATGAGCTGACTGAGTAAGCAGGAATGACTGGTATTATGTTCTAGCTACATTAATACATCGCATGCGGCTTTCTCTCTCAATTTTTTTCCCTAGATCTTGTTCAAAATGTTCAAATTTGTGTGAAATCTTATGGGACTTAACTGCTAAGGTCATCAGTCTCTAAGCTTACACACTACTTAACCTATAGTATCCTAAGGACAAACACACACACAAACTCATACCCAAGGGAGGACTCGAACCTCCGGCGGGACCTTTCTAGATCTTACACAGGCATATTAATTTCAGTGCTACTACCATATTTCATTTTGTTGTTTCACTACGTATGCATCAACATTTTCAGTGCATCTCCTTCTTTTTCCGAGGAATGAACAGAACATGGGGGACAGAATGTTGGCATATCTTCATGAAATGATTAGGGATGGGGAACGGCGGGAACTCCAGAAATTTGTAACAGGTGTTCAAAGCGAAATGGTAAGCATGGACTTGATGTTAACGTTGGACTGCGGGATGTGAACAATACAGGTTGGAAGCCGTTTATTTGTAGCTGACTACCCTTGCTGTCCATTAACAGCTTGTAACGTTTTGAGAAATAATAACACTGAGACGTCAGATCTCAGTCTGCGTCCTCTGTCTCGCTGCTCCCACCTGTTCCACTGCAGTCGAGACGCCATCTGCCTGCTAGCGGAGATAGTTTGCCAACTGGAGCGGAAAGGACCGTTTCTTACTGCCAGAGAAGCGTTTGGAGAAGAGCAGGAGTAGCCGTGATAGTCTAGTGGTTAGGACATTGCGTTGTGGCCGCAAGAACCCAGGTTGGAATCCTGGTCACGGCAGCATAATGTTCTATTTTGTATTTTTTAAAGAGTTGCAGATGTAGTCAAAAGGCCTCTTCACATTGTAACAACTGAAAATTGCTCATTCAGGTTACCAATATTACACAGATGTGATTCACACCATCTGATATTTTTTTACATATATCATGTATGATATAACATATCACCGATTAGTAATGAAAACAATTTTGCTAATCAAACATGAACCTTCAGTGGCATATGCTCAACTGCAAACTGCAGATCGTAAAACAGCTTTCGTATAATAAGAACTTTCTCAATGTTTTTCCTCCTTCCTCAGATGGAAAAAAGATGAAAGTTGAAAAATAGAACTGTATTCAAGAAAAATTCTGTAGTGTGGAAATCATTTGACTATTACGAATAGTTACAGATGATACAAGCACCATTTACAGATATTCTCGTGTATCAGCATCGATTTCTACTGCTGAGTATATGATGTGCTCATAAAAATCTAAATATATTTTTAGCAAGAGCTGTTGAACATATGCATACAATATGAGGACACACAGATATGTGATTTTCACAGTTAATTTCTGGCAAGTAATATCTAGTAAAAGGAAAAAGCTTTTGGGCTAAGCACCACACACAGCAGCTGAAAAACGTAAACCAATCTTTATTTCCTAAGTGAAAGTTGTTGGTCATACATGATGTCAAAAAAACCGTATTTTGCTTATTTTAATTCCATATTGCAATTTGATGTCACTTTTTGGGGTATCTGACAAGGAGATGCTGAAATTACCCGGTCCAAAAGAGTGTAAGAAATTATTGACGGTGTGAATACATCAAATTTTTACAACAGTCTCTTCAGATAATATACTGGTATAATACTACAGGTTCTCAGTGTGTTTATTCTTTAATGAAATATAACACAAGAAACACGCCTCTCCTTGAAATACACCCATCAATTGCCGGAATCATTAACAAGAACAAAAATGATCCATATTAAAACTTAAAATCACACACTCTGGTGTTCATAATTCGGAAATACACTTTGTCAGTAGCTTGTAAGTAACTTTAAAAAGGTCAGCTACAGATGAAGTACAGATTAGGAGAACCTTAATCAATTTTGTGGCAGCCATTTCATTGTATTTCAGAGATCAATTTCTTAGCAAAGCGAAATGGAGTGTCTATATTTAAAGTCATAACACATAAAATGAATGTAGTGTAATACTTGATTTCGGAATAATTTCATAGCAGCAAATGTTGCATGTGTAACTAAGCACTGAAAACTCGCTTTTCATTTGACGGCCCTTGAGTTCAATACCTTATTGTTTATCTTACGCACTTTAGAACTGTAAATTTCATCTTAGTAGTAAGCTTTTAATTAATTTGTGTATGAGAACAAGCATTTTTAACTTTTTCCGAGTTCTTCAGTTCAACACCACTTGGGACCTTCGGGAGAAAAATTAGTACATCAGGTTTATTTTACAAGTAGTTAATGCATTTTATTATTTGGCATTTTCGTAGCCTCGAAAATCTTTTACTCTGAATATGGTATACGTATTCTGATCTAACCTTCCATGAGTTTGATTCTATGAAGATCCGTAAAAAGTTGTAAACCATCCAACATATTGCGTTTTGGCTTCAATGCAGTTAGTGTATTTCAGCACAGGCTATACTTTTCTTCTATATTTCCGTATTTCTAGAGAGCATTATTGTCATTCTCCTATTACAGGCATCAGCAGGTACAGATGAATCTTAGATGGGGAAATTATTATTTGGGAAAGAAAGTAATTACGAACAAACAAATCTGGGTTGCTGCGATAACATTTGTCGTCATTTGTCATAACCACTATCTGCCTTCTGCTTGTATGTGTATACTACACTGAAGAGCCAAAGAAAATGGTACACCTGCCTAATATTGCGTAGGACCCCCGAGAGCACTCAGAAGTGCTGCAACACGACGTGGCATGGACTCGACTAATGCCTGAAGTAGTGCTGGAGTGAACTGACACCATGAATCATGAAAGGCTGTACATAAATCAGTAAGAGTACGAAGGGGTGGAAATCTCTTCTGAACAGCACGTTGCAAGGCATCCCAGATATGCTCAACAATGTTCATGTCTGGGGAGTTCGGTGGGCAGCGGAAGTGTTTAAACTCAGAAGAGTACTCCTCGACTTTTAAACACAGAAGAGTGTTCCTGGAGCCACTCTCTAGCAATTATGGATGTGTCTGGTGTCACATTGTCCTGCTGGAACTGCCAATGCACAGTGGACGTGAATGGATGCAGGTGATCGGAAAGGATGTTTACGTGCATGTTACCTGTCAGAGTCGTATCTAGACGTATCAGGGGTCCCATATCACTCCAACTTCACACGCCCCACACCATTAGAGAGCCTCCACCAACTTGAACTGTCCTTTGCTGACATGCAGATTCCATGGATTCATGAGGATGTCTCCATACCCGTAAACGTCCGACCGCTCGATACAATTTGAAACGAGACTCGTCCGACCAATCAACATGTTTCCAGTCATCAAAAGATTGCACTTCTTTCACGTTGAACGATTGTCTTCAGTTGTCCTTGGTCCCTTTCTTGCAGGGTATTTTTCCAGTCGCAGCGATGTCGGAGATTTGATGTTTTACCGGATTCCCGATATTCACAGTACACTCGTGAAATGGTCGTATGGGAATATCCCCACTTCATGGCTACCTCGTAGCTCGTCCCTCTGCTCGTAAGCCGACAATAACACCACGTTCAAACTCACTTAAATCTTGCTAACCTGCCATTGTAGTAGCAGTAACCGATCTAAAAACTGCGCCATACGCTTGTCTTACATAGACGTTGCCAACCGCAGAGCCCTATTCTGCCTGTTTGCATATCTCTGTATTGGAATATGCATGCCTGTACCAATTACTTTGGAGCTTCAGTAAACATGTTCTTTGTGAGATATTTTGTTCGTCGTGGAGATAAAGCGGTTCTAGTTAGAATGCGTTATGGTCTTGCTCAGTTATATACCCACGCCAATACTTGTTACGAACTTGGAATTACTAATTTACTGACTTGCTTCTCAAATGAATCGCATTCTTCTGCACTTCATGTGCTAAGCGACTTGCAAAATGTAAGCTTTCACGGTCAGAAAACTCACAATTAATACAATATTCCGAGCTATTATGCCGTGGGCGAATGGATTTCACCTTAAAACCCAACATTTCGTCACCATATGCGGAGAACATCTTCAAGCGGGATCGTAGTTGCTTTCACACCCTGCCTCGCTGCTTCCTCGCAGTGGCGTGACGTCAAATGTTTTGAATGCGGAGTACAGTTGGCCGTTGTCCGCTGTTGCTATCACCGTGTGGTGGAAGAGTGGTACACATCTTCTTCAGCACCGCAATCCAGATGTCATTCAATTTCACCCCCTCCAAAAAAATGGCTCAAATGGCTCTGAGCACTATGGGACATCTTAGGTCATAAGTCCCCTAGAACTTAGAACTACTTAAACCTAACTAACCTAAGGACATCACACACACCCATGCCCGAGGCAGGATTCGAACCTGCGACCGTAGCAGTCCCGCGGTTCCGGACTGCAGCGCCAGAACAGCTAGACCACCGCGGCCGACTCACCCCCTCCTCCTCCCTATTAAAATTCCTGGAGTGTTTTACAATTTCTATGGCCTCCCTGTATAACCTTTCATGGTATCCGCTTGTGGCTGCCAGCACTTGAGTCCTATCAAAATGAATGTGGTGGTCTCCTGGTTATGCTCCTCTATTCGTTTTTTTGACGTTCTTTTTGTAGCACCCACATACATCTCCCCTCAACTACACGGAATCTTATAAACTCCTGCTTTTTCCAGCGGTTGGTGACCATCCTTGGCCGATTTTAGATGATCTTGTATCTTACGCGTGTGTTTGTGTGTTACTATGTTTCATTGGGCTTCAAGTTCCCAAACAACGATGAAATTTTTATGGATAACAATGTGCCATGTCACCAAGCCATTATTGTTTGGTATTGGTCTGAAGAACATTCTGCACAATTCGAGTGAATGATTTGGCCACCGGCCGAACATTTATAGGACATAATCGAGATGTCAGCTCACACACTAAATCCTGCACCGGCAACACTTTCGTTATTACAAGCGACTATAAATACAGCATGGATCAATATTTCCGCAGGGGACTTGCAATGACATGTTGGGTCCATGCCACGTCGTATTGTTGCACTGTGCTGGGCAGGAGGTGGTCCGACACGTTATTAGGAGGTATCTCACGGCTTTTGTCACCTCAGTGTAATATGGCGGTTCTCACATGTACGAGTATTTCGTAGTCATTGCATGTACATGACGAGACCTCCAAATGGATGGCGAAAATTATAGAGAATCCTCCGTTGACCACTGTAAAGTGATAGATACGATCACTACTGCATAGCGCTATTAAAACTTGTTGAGTTAAAACACTAAGAAACACTGAGTCTGTGAGATGTTACGCTCAGAGAAGAATTGTAAACGGTCTCCAAGTAGCCGTACATAGCCATTCCGATTCAGTGATCGGTTCAGTTGGACCAGAGGACTCAGTCCATTACATGTAAACACAGCCCACACCACCAGCTTGCACAGTTCCTTGTTGACAACTAGAGTCCACGGCTTCGTTGGGTCTGCGTCACACTCGAATCCTAGTATCAGCTCCTACCAACTGAAACTGGAACTCACTTGATCAGGCCACCGTTTTCCCGTCGGGGGGTCCAACCGATATGGTCATGAGCACAGCCGAGACGCTGAGGGCGATGTTGTGCTGTTAACAAAGGCACTCGCGTCGGCCGTCTGCTGCCATAGCCCGTAACACCAAATTTGGCGCCACGCGGGATTAGCCGAGCGGTCTCAGGCGCTGCAGTCATGGACTGTGCGGTTGGTCCCGGAGGAGTTTCGAGTCCTCCCTCGGGCATGGGTGTGTGTGTTTGTCCTTAGGATAATTTAGGTTTAGTAGTGTGTAAGCTTAGGGACTGATGACCTTAACAATTAAGTCCCTTAAGATTTCACACACTTTTTTTTTACCAAATTTCGCCACACTGTCCTAACGGGTACGTTCGTTGAACGCCACACATTCTTTTATACCGTTATTTCACGCAGTGTTGCTTGTCTGTTAGCATTGACAACTCTACTCAAAGGCCGCTGTTCTCGGTTGTCGTCGGCAAGTTCGTTGTCCGTGTTGAGAGGTATTCTCGGCACATCCTTGACACTGCAGATCTCGCAATACTCAATTCCCTTACGATTTCTGAAATAGAACGTCCCGTGCTTATAGCTCTGACTACGACTCCCCATTAAAAGTCTGTTAATTGCCGTAGTGTGGCCATAATCACCCCCGAACACGTTTTCACATTAGTCACCTGAGTAGAAATGACAACTCCCCCAATGCACTGCCCTTTCATACCTTGTGTACATAATGCTTCCACAATCTGTATACGTGCAAATCGCTATCCCACGACTTTTGTCACCTCTATCACGAAACGTAGAAGAGGTAATTTACGTTAATTACCTAAATATATCATTGCTGGTCACATATACAGGGTGTTTCAAAAATGACCGGTATATTTGAAACGGCAATAAAAACTAAACGAGCAGCGATAGAAATACACCGTTTGTTGCAATATGATTGGGACAACAGTACATTTTCAGGCAGACAAACTTTCGAAATTACAGTAGTTACAATTTTCAACAACAGATGGCGCTGCGGTCTGGGAAACTCTATAGTACGATATTTTCCACATATCCACCATGCGTAGCAATAATATGGCGTAGTCTCTGAATGAAATTACCCGAAACCTTTGACAACGTGTCTGGCGGAATGGCTTCACATGCAGATGAGATGTACTGCTTCAGCTGTTCAATTGTTTCTGGATTCTGGCGGTACACCTGGTCTTTCAAGTGTCCCCACAGAAAGAAGTCACAGGGGTTCATGTCTGGCGAATAGGGATGCCAATCCACGCCGCCTCCTGTATGTTTCGGATAGCCCAAAGCAATCACACGATCATCGAAATATTCATTCAGGAAATTAAAGACGTCGGCCGTGCGATGTGGCCGGGCACCATCTTGCATAAACCACGAGGTGTTCGCAGTGTCGTCTAAGGCAGTTTGTACCGCCACAAATTCACGAAGAATGTCCAGATAGCGTGATGCAGTAATCGTTTCGGATCTGAAAAATGGGCCAATAATTCCTTTGGACAAAATGGCGGCCCCGACCAGTACTTTTTGAGGATGCAGGGACGATGGGACTGCAACATGGGGCTTTTCGGTTCCCCATATGCGCCAGTTCTATTTATTGACGAAGCCGTCCAGGTAAAAATAGGCTTCGTCAGTAAACCAAACGCTGCCCACATGCATATCGCCATCATCAATCCTGTGCACTATATCGTTAGCGAATGTCTCTCGTGCAGCAATGGTAGCGGCGCTGAGGGGTTGCCGCGTTTGAATTTTGTATGGATAGAGGTGTAAACTCTGGCGCATGAGACGATACGTGGACGTTGGCGTCATTTGGACCGCAGCTGCAACACGGCGAACGGAAACCCGAGGCCGCTGTTGGATCACCTGCTGCACTAGCTGCGCGTTGCCCTCTGTGGTTGCCGTACGCGGTCGCCCTACCTTTCCAGCATGTTCATCCGTCATGTTCCCAGTCCGTTGAACTTTTTCAAACAGATCCTTTATTGTATCGCTTTTCGGTCCTATGGTTACATTAAACCTCCGTTGAAAACTTCGTCTTGTTGCAACAACACTGTGTTCTAGGCGGTGGAATTCCAACACCAGAAAAATCCTCTGTTCTAAGGAATAAACCATGTTGTCTACAGCACACTTGCACGTTGTGAACAGCACACGCTAACAGCAGAAAGACGACGTACAGAATGGCGCACCCACAGACTGCGTTGTCTTCTATATCTTTCACATCACTTGCAGCGCCATCTGTTGTTGAAAATTGTAACTACTGTAATTTCGAAAGTTTGTCTGCCTGAAAATGTACTGTTGTCCCAAGCATATTGCAACAAACGGTGTATTTCTATCGCTGCTCGTTTAGTTTTTATTGCCGTTTCAAATATACCGGTCATTTTTGAAACACCCTGTAGTTACTTCATGGGTTCCAATAACATTTTTGATAATTGTGTTTTCTGATATTACAGCACAAAATTTCAAGCACTGAAATGACCTGCCTGTTACCAGAGATCTCAGCTACACTTAATCTCTCGTCGACTGTGATTGCATCACTTACTAACGAATTTTGCTTTTCTGTACTATGTCGTATGAACATCAATAATTTGTCGTAAGATGCAGGACTCATACGATGCTAATTTGGCGTCTTTTGTTTCCGTTCTTACGATTTTGGTCAGTAAATTAACATACGACAAGTCGTTCTTTTTCTGCCATACTCGAACTCATTTCCCTTATCTCCTTGTTTTCTTTTGCTTACCAGATATAGGTAAAATAACTACTGCACACGTTTTCTTTTGGGTATTCGAGATCTAGACATTGTAAAATGACTAAAATGGAAGTATCAACGTCAAAATACGACGATCGCTTTAATAGAGCATTTAATCAGATTATCTGTTTCGGCAAACTGTGTTTCAATTTTCGGATCTTATGCAGTACATTTCAAAGAATCTCCTCCAAGTGTATAACAATTTGCGTCACTTGGAACATGAAGATAGTAACATAGCTTGCTGAAAACGGTAACCTGAATAAATGCTCTACTAAAGCGATGGTGGCATTTCGAAGTTTGTTGTTTCTTTTTCATTTCAGTCTAGATCGCTTCCAGAGTGGAATTAATGCCAAGCACATATAGTCTCATACAATTTCTCCGTCTACTGACAATGATGACAATACTATTGATGATGTAGGGGTAGCTTCACTCTTTTGAAGGTATGACAAACTAGTAATGTCAGTAAATGTTGAACGTGTGCTGGCTCCTTAACAGCACTTGTAAGATGACCCACAGTGTGTCTCCTATAACCGAGCGGCAGCCGGCAGCCGACGTGGAAACACTGTAGGGGTAAGTGACAGACGACAAGTATCAAGTTATTTTAATCGCACTATATCTAGCAAAAATTCTGTGCATTTTTAGAAATAGTTGCATAACATGTGGACGGTTACGCCATACATCGGCGGTCTTGTACAAACTTGGGCCTTGACATAGAAGAAGGCGTTCTACCACAGAACACATGAAATTTGCATACGAACTGAGTTTCTTCAATGAATTGACAATTTTCTCTGTCTTGAAAATGGAAATTTGCGTTATTTGCCAGTAACTTCCTTTCCATTTTTTTAGCCTTAACTAGATTTTGGTAATGCTTCTTCTACATGTGATTACATTTATTGATAATTGGTCTGAATTAAAGAAGTAATGTAACACATAGACTGTTGAATATAGTACTGACGAGATTTTATTGATTGCAATACTCGTAAATTTGAATGACGACATTCTCATGTACCTAGGAACAATTTTTCACATCCGGAAATAACTTACCTTTTGTGAGTAACTTTTGTAATTTCAGAAAAACACTGCAGTATATATAAGGTATACCCTATCACATAAAAGTGGAGTAAGAAACTACATTAAACTTCTGTTGCAAGGCCGGCTAGACGCGAAAGTCTGGTAAGCGTTCCAAGGGACAATACCCTCCGCTACTCTACCTCTTGTATGGCTTCCTACATTTCTTATTTCACTGCGCTTTTAATTGCAAACAATAGATGGGAATATTTTACCATCTACTCTGTCTACATGTTTCTTGTATTTTCTCTTATTTTCTTTTGTTTTTTCTTCATCAGTTACGCTAAACTTTAATAAAATTAGTAGGTTGGTGCTGCTTTGGTTTCCTACAACTTCAGCAGGATTTCTTTCGTGACTTTGTTTTGCGAAATTTTTACTACCGCTCCACACATGGAAGTGAATTTATTTAATTTGAAAGGAAGCTTTGAGAAGAAATTACGGCGGACCCATCATTGTATGGCTGATCGACCGTACAATCCGCATAATTTCTTCGTCTGCATCTACATCTACACTCACAAGGGAACCTCCCCATCGCACCCCCTTCAGATTTAGTTATAAGTTGGCACAGTGGATAGGCCTTGAAAAACTGAACACAGATCAATCAAGAAAACAGGAAGAAGTTGTGTGGAACTGTGAAAAAATAAGCAAAATATACAAACTGAGTAGTCGAAGTGAAAGATAAATAGTAACAAGGGAATGGGAAGCTCGCGATTGCCGTGGTCCCGTGGTCAGCGTGAGTAGCTGCGAAACGAGAGGTCCTTGGTTCAAGCCTTCCCTCGGGTGAAAATTTTAACATTTTATTTTCAGTTTATGTGACATACGCTTATGGTTTCATCACTTTTTTAGGAGTCATTATTACATCCACAAGAAAACCTAAATCGGGCAAGGTAGAAGAACCTTTTTACCCATTCGCCAAGTGTACAAGTTAGGTGAGTCGACAACATATTCCTGTCATGTGACGCACATGCCGTCACCAGTGTCGTATAGAATATATCAGACGTGTTTTCCTGTGGACGAATCGGTTGACCTATGACCTTGTGATCAAATGTTTCGGTTCCCATTGGATAGGCACGTCCTTTCGTCTACTAATCGCACGGTTTTGCGTTGCGGTCGCAAAACACAGACACTAAACTTATTACAGTGAACAGAGACGTCAATGAACGAACGAACAGATCATAACTTTGCGAAAATAAACTTTTCACCCTACGGAAGACTTGAACCAAGGACCTCTCATTCTGCACCTGCTGACGCTAACCACGAGACCACGGCGCTCCTTAGTTCATATTATCCGTGATGTTGCATATCTTGCACATGGACTACTCAGTTTGTATATTTTGCTTATTTTTTCATAGTTCCACACAATTTCTTATTGTTTTCTCGATTGATCTGTGTTTAGTTTTTCAAGGCCTATCGAAAGTGCCAACTTATAACTAAATCTGAGGGGGGTGCGATGGGGAGGTTCCCTTGTCAGCAACCACCTCGTTGTGTACGGCGGAAGTAATGTTGTGGCCACTGAGACTTCCGCCTTCTCCTATTCCAGTCACGAATGGCGGGCGGGAAGGACAATTGTAGATAATATTACATCGGACCTGTAATCTCGCTAATTTTGCCTATTTTAGCAGTAAACAACTGCTTCTAGTGTCAGCCACTGGTGCTGGTCGAACATCTCAGGACATTTTCATTCTGACTCAATGAAACTGTTACCGCCATATCTATATCGGTAACTGAACTAATTTTGCGTATTGCAATTTAATCCTAATTTAAGCCATTACAGCAGTCGATTTCCTGTGCCCTACATCTGTAAGTTGATAAGTAGTTTTCATTCCTCATTTCGGTCGTATAGTCACGTTGACGGGAACACCTATTTCCTGTTCTACGTCTGCATATGTGCTGCTTCACGGAGGCGGAGGTTTAACAGTGCACCACAGCCATTTTCTCCCTATCTATTACAATGGCGGATAATACGCAAATAACACGCCACTGACATTGTCTAAGCCAGAATTTGTCAAATTATGTCGGTGTGGTTATTGTGCGAAGAAACAACGCACATTTAGACTGAGATTAAGAACTTGGGTGCTCACACTTTCGGCAGTGAACTTCTCCACGATGCACAATGCCACTCACTAACGTCTCATTCAGCAGTTTGTGAATCACCTCTGTTACACCAGCTGACTAAACTGATCTGTCCCGTATCGCGTAGCTCTTCTTTATGGTGGTCTGTATGACCTATGTCCTCTCTCTTTTACTCTCTCTCTCTCTCTCTCTCTCTCTCTCTCACACACACACACACACACACACATACACATTCCTGTTAAACCAACTTGGTAAGGAGCGCAAACCGTTGAAAAATATTCAAGAATTGCGGAATTGGTAAGGAGCGCAGACCATTGAAAAATATTCAACAAATGAGGAAGAATTAGTTTGCAAGCTACCTCTTTCGTACGTGAATAAATCTTTATCTGCCTTCTCTACATCGACATTAATTTTGTGCAATCGTTGGACCTTAAATCGCGCTTGACGCTAGGTTCTAGATACTGGACAGGTTTCAAGTGACTGGTCACCGAGCATGTAGTGAAACGATTCAGATTCTTGAGTCTAAGCCGCGCGGAGTAGCCACACTGAAACGTCTTGTGACGGTTCGCGCGGCTCCCCACGTCAGAGGTTCGAGTTCTCCCACGGGCATGAGTGTGTGTGTTGTGTGTGTGTTGTCCTTAGCGTTAATTAGGTTAAGTTAGATTAGTTAGTGTGTAAGCCTAGGTACCGATGTCCTCAGCAGTTTGGTCCCATAGTCCTTACTACAAATTTCCAAATTTCTTGGAGTTTATTTGTAAGAAGTGTGGGGTGTACAACTTCGTACACAGTGTTAATTGTAGGTGGGACACAGAGTGGTGCAGCAACAGTCGTAGTAGGAAAGCTGGACAGGAACAGAAATGATTGTCGAACAAATTAACAGAATAAACAGAAGATTTACTTAACTTCTATTACTCCAAGTATAGGAAGACTCGGTACAAATGACGCAGCAAGAAGTACAGTCCAGTTCATACAATAGAAAATAGGGTGACTGTCTCCGAACTAAAGCACGAATGAATGTCGGAGCCGTAACTAGGCGGCATCTGCTTGACATCATGTGGCAAAGAGGCTCCTAGCCTGAGTAGGTTGAGTGACTGTTGCCGGCCGCCGCTATACAGGGTGAAGCGAAATTCGCCCACTCGGGCTTTGCAACGCGACTCCTCAAATACCAGCGATAAAAAATTACTGTTACAAAGTCTGGAAGAGAAAGGACGTTAAAGAGTGGCAATGTGGCAACACTGTAACCACATGTATTGTAAGTACCTCTGTCAGCACAATATAGTCGTTCTGTAAAGTTGATGCAGTTATTTGAGCTTTGAGTTATCATACAGGAAGTCCTTGGTTCGATCCTGGGTTGGGCCACATTTTTTATTTGGTAAATGTAGTCCAGGTGATACGATATCTGGCATCTTAATCGTCAACAGCGATTTCAGCGAGTCCTCTACAAAACATTGTCACGTTCATACTACAGTCGTAGAAATGGAAGATTGGTCAGCTTTGAAAAAAGTCCTTTCCACGTCGTGGGCATGAATTTATTCCCACCACTTCATCTACTAGATGCGAAACCTGTTTTCTTTGTACCCTCCTCCAATGATCCCATAGATTGATACCAACTATTATTCATGCCTCGTTCAGGCCCACTACATTGTCTTAGGGCTTTACGTTACCAGTAGGACTAGCAATGTGCTTTGGGAATAATGCCCAAACTCGGTTATTATTTGTGTGTGTTATCACCATGGTCCCACTAATAATGCCTTTCAACATTGAGTCTGGTAACTGCATGTTGTTTAGTAACTATTTCAATGCGTTATTATTATTATTATTATTATTATAATTATTATTATTCTATCGATAGGATTGTGGAAACATCACATCTATTACCGTTAGGGAAGCAGTGTAATTCGAGACCGAACATTTCACAATTAGCGGTGTCGGAATGAATCATGCAAAACAATTTCTGTCAGAGAGGTAATGCGCGTTACGTGGAACAGAGCGTAGGAATGACGGCATGTTTATACAGTATGCGCTGTCCACCAGACAGGGACTAGTCGAGAGCGGAGTAACGCACCGGTGACAGACTCGAATGTACATGCGTACACTTACCGAATTTTCTCATTGTAAACCTCGAAACCAGGGTGTCAGACGTATGTCATGCACAAACGAAGAATATGTGGATACGCTTCTGGTCCTTGGTGCATCTGATAACCGGGCTGGTGTTGCCGCTCTTGAGTATGCTGCTAGATATCCTCGTGGACGCCATCTAGATAAAAATGTGTTTCATCGTCTGGAACTGCGGCTTCGGGACCATCGTGTGACAGAGGTCGTCCACGGACTTGCCGTACTCCAGCAACTGAGGAAGATATTCTGGAGGCCATATACCAAGAACCTAAGCGAAATACACGTAGCGTAGCAAGGCAGCTGCGTGTATCGCAATGCACGGTCGTTAAGGTGCTGCCTGAGCATGGACTGCACCCCTATCATTCACGCAACACTTGCATCAAAAATGGTTCAAATGGCTCTGAGCACAATGGGACTTAACTTCTAAGGTCATCAGTCCCCTAGAAATTAGAACTAGTTATACCTAACTAACCTAAGGACGTCACATATCCATGCCCGCAGCAGGATTCGAAAGTGCGGCCGTAGCGGTCGCGCGGTTCCAGACTGTAGCCCCTAGAACCGTTTTGCAACACTTGCATCCTGCAGATCGCCATCAGCGGACCCAATTCTGTTAATGGTTCCAACAACAACAGGAAGCCAACAGTGACTTCATGAACACCGCAATACGGTCGGATGAAGCAGCATTCACTCGTGAGGGTGTCTTCAATATGCACAATGCCCACCATTGATGTGAAGTTAACCCTCACATCACCAGCGACCGTGGATATCAACTATTGGGCCGTAATATTGAACGACAGATGATTGGGCCCCTGCATGTTGCTTGACTAGTTGACTGGACGAAGATATCATGAATTGCACTCAAACTATCTGCCTGATGCGCTGGAAGATGTTCCACTATATGTTCGGCAGAGGATGTGGTTCTAACATCATGGTGCACCTCCACACAGTGGAGTTAATGTGTGAAAATATTTGGACAGAACATTTCCGTGGAAATGGCTCGGACGTCAAGGTACAGTTCTTATGGCCTCTGAGTTCACCTGATCTAAATCCCCCTGATTTCTTCCTGTGGGGACACATGAAGGTACAGGTGTACTCTACTCCGCCGACGAATGTGGAAGAATTGGTAGCACGTGTTCATGCTGCTCTTGTTGCTATGGATGCAGCTTTGGTACTGTGGATGCAGCTTTGTTACTGTGGATGCAGCTGTGTTACTGTGGATGCAGCTTTGCTGTGAAGGGTCCAGGGCTGTATGATCCATCGGGTTGCACAATGTTTGTACGTGCAGTGAGGTCGCTTTGAGCATCTGTTGTTCTGAGGACAATGTATTCTGTTGTAAAGGTCATGCAGTCATTAACTGTTGTTGTTGTTGTTGTGGTCTTCAGTCCTGAGACTGGTTTGATGCAGCTCTCCATGCTACTCTATCCTGTGCAAGATTCTTCATCTCCCAGTACCTACTGCAGCCTACATCCTTCTGAATCTGCTTAGTGTATTCATCTCTTGGTCTCCCTCTACGATTTTTACCCTCCATGCTGCCCTCCAGTACTAAATTGGTGGTCCCTTGATGCCTCAGAACATGTCCTACCAACCGATCCCTTCTTCTAGTCAAGTTGTGCCACAAACTCCTCTTCCCTCCTCTTCTCCCCAGTTCTGTTCAATACCTCCTCATTAGTTATGAGATCTACCCATCTAATCTTCAGCATTCTGCTGTAGCACCACATTTCTAAAGCTTCTATTCTCTTTTTGTCCAAACTATTCATCGTCCATGTTTCACTTCCATACATGGCTACACTCCATACAAATACTTTCAGAAACGACATCCTGACACTTAAATCAATACTCGATGTTAACAAATTTCTCTTCTCCAAAAACGCTTTCCTTGCCATTGCCAGTCTACATTTTATATCCTCACTACTTCGACCATCATCAGTTATTTTGCTCCCCAAATAGCAAAACTCATTTACTACTTTAAGTGTCTCATTTCCTAATCCATTACCCTCAGCGTCACTTGACTATTCGACTACATTCTATTACCCTCGTTTTGCTTTTGTTGATGTTCATCTTATACCCTCCTTTCAAGACACTGTCCATTCCGTTCCGTTCTTCCAAGTCCTTTGCTGTCTCTGACAGAATTACAATGTCATCGGCGAACCTCAAAGTTTTTATTTCTTCTCCATGGATTTTAATACCTACTCCGGATTTTTCTTTTGTTTCCTTTACTGCTTGCTCAATATACAGACTGAATAACATCGGGGAGAGGCTACAACCCTGTCTTACTCCCTTCCCAACCACTGCTTCCCTTTCATGTCCCTCGACTCTTATAACTGCCATCTGGTTTCTGTACAAATTGTAAATAGCCTTTCGCTCCCTGTATTTTATCCCTGCCACCTTCAGAATTTGAAAGAGAGTATTCCAGTCAACATTGTCAAAAGCTTTCTCTAAGTCTAAAAATAATAGAAACGTAGGTTTGCCTTTCCGTAATCTTTCTTCTGAGATAAGTCGTAAGGCCAGTATTGCCTCACGTGTTCCAACATTTCTACGGAATCCAAACTGATCTTCCCCGAGGTCGGCTTCTACAAGTTTTTCCATTCGTCTGTAAAGAATTCGTGTTAGTATTTTGCAGCTGTGACTTATTAAACTGACAGTTCGGTAATTTTCACATCTGTCAACACCTGGTTTCTTTGAGATTGGAATTATTATATTCTTCTTGAAGTCTGAGGGAATTTCGTCTATCTCATACATCTTGCTCACCAGATGGTAGAGGTTTGTCAGGACTGGGTCTCCCAAGGCTGTCAGTAGTTCTAATGGAATGTTGTCTACTCCCAGGCCCTTGTTTCGACTTAGGTCTTACAGTGCTCTGTCAAACTCTTCACGCAGTATCATATCTCCCATTTCATCTTCACCTACATCCTCTTCCATTTCCATAATATTGTCCTCAAGAACATCGCCCCTGTATAGACCCTCTATATACTCCTTCCACCTTTCTGCTTTCCCTTCTTTGCTTAGAACTGAGTTTCGATCTGAGCTCTTGATATTCATGCACCTTTCTCCAAAGGTCTCTTTAATTTTACTGTAGGCAGTATCTATCTTACCCGTCGTGAGATAAGCCTCTACACCTTACATTTGTCCTCTAGCCATCCCTGCTTAGCCATTTTGCACTTTTTGTCGATCTCATTTTTGAGACATTTGTATTACTTTTTGCCTGCTTCAATTTCTGCATTTTTGTATTTTCTCCTTTCATCAATTAAATTCAGTATCTCTACTGTTACCCAAGGATTTCAACAAGCCCTGGTCTTTTTACCTACTTGATCCTCTGCTGCCTTCACTATTTCATCCCTCAAAGCTACCCATTCTTCTTCTACTGCATTTCTTTCCCCCAGTCCTGTCAATTGTTCCCTTATGCTCTCCCTGAAACTCTATACAACCTCTGGTTCCTTCAGTTTATCCAGGTCCCTTCTCCTTAAATTCCCACCTTTTTGCAGTTTCTTCAGTTTTGATCTACAGTTCATAACCAATAGATTGTGGTCAGAGACCGCATCTGCCCCTGGAAATGTCTTACAATCTAAAACCTGGTTCCTAAATCTCTGTCTTACCATTATATAATTTATCTGAAACCTTCTAGTCATTAATATGGACATTATTATTCTCAGTGGTTGTTAATGTGCGACATCTAAGCGCTCATAAATAAGTAGATGTTATGTTGTTGTAGTGTGCTGTCATTTTTAGCGTCTCGAAAGTGATATTGTTTTTACAGTTATTCTGTCATATGACAGGTCATTTGTTTCAACTGTCTATTTCTTATTTGTCTAACCACGTATTGTTTTGTTCCGCTATACAAAATGTTATAAGTTTTGGATACATGTGACCTAAGAAACGGTGTATATTACAGTATGAAATGTCGGAATGAAATTAGCAAATATAAAAAAAAATGCTCCCCAAACCAGGCTCGAACCCACAACCTCCTGCATGATAACGCAAAACTCTATCTACTGATGTACTTTCCCGACGAAATTTTGTGAGAGACATTTTTTTATCGCTGGTATGCGAGGAGCAGCGCTGCGTAGCCCGCGTGCGCGGATTTCGTTTCACCCTGTATAGCTTCGGCAGAGGGTGCTTGTAGACAAGAGCCGCTGAAGGTTTAGCATAGCGGGAGCGCACCGTTGAATCTGTCAGATTCCGCGCGAATGCTGTCAACGTCTGATAGAAACTTACAGTTCCACTGCCAGCTTTAAGACGCCGCTTTGATGGTATCAATACGTGATACCACAAACTAAATAAATGTCGTGTGCCTAGCGCCTCTCGTCGGGTAGACCGTTCGCCGGATGTAAGTCTTTCGATTTGACGCTACTTTGGCGGCTTGCCCGCCGATGGGGACGAAATGATTATGATTAGCACAACAAAACACCCGCTCCCTGAGAGGAGAAATTCTCCGACCCAGCCGGGAATCGAAGCCGGGCCCTTAGGACTGACATTCTGTAGCGCTGACCACTCATCTACCGGGGGCGGACTATCACAACGTGCCTCGCATTTATTTACACTGAGGATCAACTATCAGATTTTGTAGCAGTCTCTGATTACTTGCAAATGTTGCCCATTTTGTATCCATTTCCTAATGATATCACCTGGCCATACACAAATGCGTTTTCTGCAAACAATCTTGCAGAAGTACAGCCGCTATGACATCACGAATCGGGGTGCAGTAGCACAATATACATATCCTAGTAAGCAGCTGATTGGAGGTATGAATTGAAAAACGCCTTCAGTCACAACTTTTCGTACTTTGTTCGGTACACGATGCATTTCGGACCCTGTGGGTTCATCATCAGTTGTAATTCGTCTTAATGCGAATAACGAATAACACCTGATGATGGATCCACTGGGTCCAAAATGCATCTTGTACTGAATAAAACACGAAAAGTTGTGACTGAAGGCGTTTTTCAATTCATACCTCCACTATACTGAATACCGTCACGTTTGAAGCTGCAAAATATGGATAAAATTAAAAAGAAGGATTGTTTTCTGAAGCTATGATATTATGAATCACAACATATAGGCATTGCTTACTTTCGTTCGTTCAAAGAACTTTTGAGATATCGGTGTTCAGGCTTCGGCTGAGAGATACATACATTTATAACTTAGTTTGCAAGGATTTTGTGTCTGAGAACCGTATATCAGTCGGTTGTATACCTACATCCAGGCTGAAACATAAAGTATTTTTCTAATGCAATAAGTTATTTTAAAGTACAACACATAAAATTAATACATCCTGATGTTCACAAATTTACATTATAAGTGCCTCAGAAATTACTGTGTAAATAGATGTTGATGTACTAGACTGTTTGGATTCTTATTTTACTGTTTTGAGAGTTGTCGTGTACATGTGTGCGCGTGTGAATACGTGCTCGCTTGGCCGGCCGTTGTGGCCGTGCGGTTCTAGGCGCTTCAGTCCGGAACCGCGTGACCGCTACGGCCGCAGGTTCGAATCCTGCCTCGGGCATGGATGTGTGTGATGTCCTTAGGTTAGTTAGGTTTAAGTAGTCTTAAGTTCTAGGGGACTGATGACCACAGATGTTAAGTCCCATAGTGCTCAGAGCCAGCCACGTGCACGCTTGCGTCTTTGTCATTTAGTTCAGACTCGAACGCAGGCCTTCTCGGCCATTCTCGTACTACCCATCAGAGGGCTTGTCTCATAGGTAGTGCTTCTTAATGTGACTTCCCACACTGCTATTCCACTCTTAATGCCGCAAGAAGAATACCTGACTTCGCTGGAATGTCTTCAGTAATGAGCAAACCTGATAGAATCAAAGCATAGTACTCACCATGTATTGTTATTTTATAGGATATAGGTTCCACCTTTTTGCAAACATACTATTTTTTCTTTTTAGCCAAACATGTTTCAGCAACACTGTGCAGTCATCAGTGGGTTTTTGCTTATTGAAAACTGTTGAAAGTGAACATATTTTAGGTTGTAACTGGTTTAAGAAAGTGAGGCCTAAGAGTGTTTTTGTTCGTATTGCTTTTTATCGTGATTTTTATATGGTTTTCCAGGACCTTCTGTTTGGTATCCTGCACTGATAGCTTTTCACCTGAAAACGAGATGACGTAAATGTGAGTTTCACCAACACACTCCTTGGTTTTTAAAAAACGTGATTGCGCCGTGTAAAAATGTTTGCGTTACTTGTATATTTCTTACTACTCAATCTTTGTTATGACTGATCCTTCTTCTTCTGCTTTCTGAGGACACTACACACACACATTAATGTACTTTGTCTAATTTTGTTTCTTATAAACGCCTTCTTACTTCACAAAACGCGGTAAGCACTATGTTGTTGTATTTCATAACCCCGTCGGGTTCATTTGTTCCCTACAGAGTTTGGCACCGAATTTGAATTTTGTTTACTTTTTCTCTCTCTTTCTCTCTCTCCCTCTGTGTGTGTGTGTGTGTGTGTGTGTGTGTGTGTGTGTGTGTGTGTGTGTGTATATGTGTATGTGTGTGTGTTAGCTCCTTTATCTGTGTGTGTTGTCTTTTTAGGGCTCTGAGGTGTTTTGAGTATCTCGTTTTAAAGTTCCTGCATGTTAGTCCCACGTATACTGATTGACAAGTGTTGCATGTGAGTTCATGTATTCCTTATCTGTTGAAATTATCTGTGGGTGTCTCCTACGTACTGGTTTTTCTCTGTGTAGCGTCGTCTGTCCTGTATCCTATTTGAAGTCACTGTTTTTTCAACATGTTTCCTGTTCTGTGGACAATTTTGTTATTGCAGGTGAGTATGTGCGTTGTATGTGTGTGTTGTGAGTGTGTGTGCGTGTGTGTGTTGTTGTACTGCTGTGTCTTGGATGTAGTCATTGGGGACACCATACAGTTAGTCCTGCAAAGACATATAATATAAAAATCACAGTAACGAGCAAAACGAAGAAAACTTTCTTTGGGCCTCACTTTGTTAGACCAGTTACAACCTAAAATGTGTCCACTTTTTACGGTTTTCAGTAAACAAATACCTACTGATGATGGCACGGGGGTGCTGAAACATGTTTAGGTAAAAAGAAGAAACAGTGTGTTTGCAAAAAAGGCGGAACCTGTACCCTATAATTTAACTGCAATTACGAAAGAAAAGACGAGAGCTATCATATGTCAAAAATTTCTAACCGTTTTTGATTAAACTAGTGAAGCACTGACTAAATTGTGATCCACGATTTCTTTGCGACAGAAGGAAGGAGAAAGAAGAATCGGCGCTCTAGAGGAACCGAGTGACGTCAGAAGTTTTGCAGCCGCTGACGAGAAAGCGAAGTGCACCCACCACTGAACCACAAGCCATGATATTGTAGTGATGGCCCCGCCTTGCGCTTCGGGCGACTAGGTTTGTATCTCCTTCCACCTGTGTAGCAGCGCCGCGTGTGTCGAACTTTGGTGTTCTTAGTCTTGTGTGTGTATCGGCCGTTGTCACATGATGTCCGTCGAATCTCGCGAGAACATTCCTCGTCTGGCTACCGTTCGTCTCACTTTTAACAAGAGTACGCGTCATGTGCAACAGATCTCTCTAGAAATTCACGATTGGTTAGTTGGTACGATTCGTGTTGCATGCGATCAGGTAGATACAGCTTACTTTTCTTCTGGTTTTAATGCATTTTTTGTGAACTTTCAAGATCACGTGCAAACAGAACAGCTTCTCTCTAAGATTGGCTTTCACGTGATGTTCCACATCGTGATGATTCCGTGAGTCCTGTCCTCCTTGAAAATGCGGCGGTAGAGCATATTCCGGTTAGAATTTACAATCTCCCACCCGAAGTGGACGATTCATTTCTTAAGGCGGCGTTGCTTCCTCGTGGAGTCGTTCGGCATATCCGACAGGAACACTGGTCTAATTAACATCGCTTTCAGTGTTATAGTGGTATCCGAAGCGTAGAAATGTGTGTTCATAAAAATATTCCTTCACACCTGAATGTTTGTGATTACCAGATTCATGTTACGTAAGCAGGGCAAGAAGAAACCTGATTCCTTTGTAATGAAAGTGGCTTCTCAGATCCAATAGTTCGCGCCGTGCTACGGTTTTAAAGCCGTCCTACGAAAAACGTCCTCCGGTGAGAATCATTCCGGGTTATATGACCGTGGTCCATGGAACTCTTCTACCCCTTACGTTTCGTCCAGAGCTACGTTGGACATCTTCGGAGGTGATCCTGGTTGTGCTGAGTCTTGCCGACTGACGAGTCGGACGTCGAAGAACGGCCTAAATACCGTGGAAAGTGGGAGCGGTCTGGATTTCACGTGATAACAGAGATAAATCTTGTCAAGGATAAAATATAACTATCTATCATAGTATGTCAAAGATAAAAACTCCTCATCGATTCTGTAGCACCACTCTCCATATATCGCTGAGTTTTCTGTTAAAATTTCCTCATGTTTATATATTTCGACGGCTTCTCTATATAGCCGTGGATAATAGTTCGTAATAGTTCAGAAAACTTCAGTTTCCGAAAATTTCACTACGTGATCACACGACTGAGCAGCATGTTCCATCACGACTCACTTGTCTGTTTTCCCTAGTCGACAAAGACTTTTATATTCCTTCAACCGTGTATTCACACTTCTCTTTGTAGTTCCAATGTAGAACCTGCCACATGTACACGGAATCTTGTACACACCACTTAGAGACAGAAGGGGACGTTTATCCTTAACGGAAAGAAGTGCTTGGCCTATTTTCTTAGTTGGTCTGAAAATCGGTCAAACATTATGTTTCCTTAAAATCTTGACGATTTGATCCGTTACTTTTTTGATTAAGGGTAGAGAAACCGTGTTCTTCCATCGCTGTGTCCTATGGTTGTCCTTAGGCCTCCTGTTATTCGGTCGCAAAACTCTATGTGTTTCCTTACTAAAGTACCCATTCTTCACAAAAACATGCTTTACATGTTTTAACTCGGTGTCCAGGTACTCCGGCGCACAAATCATTTTAGCTCTGTCCACCAGAATTTTAATTATCATCCACTTATCGATACCATCGGCATGGTTTCTTATTCGCTTTTTGGTATCGATACGTTGATGATACATTTGTGGTTTGGTCACATGTCAAAAAAGCTTTAGAGGATTTCTTTTGTGATGTAAATAGTATAAATCCTAAAATCCAGTTTACCATGGACATGGAGAAAGACAATGCAATATCCTTCTTGGATGTCTTCGTTATGAGAGCGCCTGATGGCAGCTTGAAACATAGTCTTTCGGCAGCTTACACATACATAAGGATTCCAATCATCATCCACAACAAAAAAGAGGTGTAATATTAAGGAAACATAACGTTCGACCGATTTTCAGACCAACTAACAAAATAGGCCAAGCAATTCCTTCCGTTAAGGATAAACGTCCCCCTCTGTCTGCAAGTGCTGTGTACAAGATTCCATGTACATGTGGTACGGTCTACATTGGAACTACAAAGAGAATTGCGAATAAACGGTTGAAGGAACATAAAAGTCTTTGCCGACTAGGGAAAACAGACAAATCAGCCGTGGTGGAACATGCTCCTCAGTCGGGTGATCACGTAGTGAAATTTTACGAATCTGAAGTTTATGTACTATTACGAACTATTATCCACGGCTATATAGAGAAGCCGTCGAAACATATAAACATGGGGATAATTTTAATAGAAAAGAAGAAACTATGTAACTCAGCGATATATAGAGAGTGGTGCTACAGAATCGATGATAAGTTTTTATCTTTGACATACTATGATCGATAGTTATATTTTATCCTTGATAAGATTTATCTCTGCTGTCTCGTGAAATCCAGACCACTCCCACTTTCCACGGTATTTAGGCCGTTCTTTGACGACCGACTCGTCAGTCGGCAAGACTCAGCACAACCAGGAGCACCTCCGAAGATGTCCAACGTAGCTCTGGACGAAACGTCAGCGATAGAAGAGTTTCATGGACCACGGCCTTAAACCTGGGAGATTTCTCGGTAGCTGAAACATCCGGTCGTGTCCTACGGTGACATTGGCTGAATATGTGTCGTCGCAATCTTATGTCAAAACTTCTCCAGCTTTAGTGGGCGTTATGGAGATATTGCCTTCTATTCCGCGCAACTTTGCGCCATTACTGGTACGTTCAGATTCAGCCCCTGCTGCCGTTAAGGCGCCGGCGCAAGCAGCACAGTTCAAAGATCGGAGGACCCAGAATGCTGAAGATTTTGAAGTCACTCCCTCGCAATCTCGCCTTCCCAGTGCTTTTTCCAGAGGTGATGCTTTGAATAGTCACGATAACGACGGTTCTTGTTTCCCCAAGGATGACGATGCTGGTTCTGTTGATGTTGAGATGGATGTTGCAAATGAGTGCTCTTCTCACCCTTAGAAACGTCTGTTCCGGTCGGTTCCGATGATTTAACGAAGACATCGTTTGCTCTTCTGTCTTTCCAGAGTTCTAGTGAAATGCCACCCTTCCCTGAATACGATACGATGGTGTAACAGGTTACTGCGGAAACTCTTCTGGGTAGTCAAATGATGCAGACAGCTTCAGATGTTGCATTGCCAGTCTCTTCTTTATCGGATGATGATGGTGGTGTTCATCGCTCCCGCTTATGCTTTTCGCATTCCATTGGGTGGAGGGGGGAGCCTCTCTCTCCGCAGCGGACATTGATGAGCTCCCTATTCTTCAGCGTCAAGAAGTTATATTGTCACGAAATGGTGTGGAACAACGTTTTCGACATGAGCCTGCAGTGTCGTACCGAAAAAATAAAGCATGGAATGTGCACCTTCCGGTAGAGACGATTCAAATCTTGTACATTCGTCACAGCCGTATACCGGTGTTGTGGAGAGCGAGACGTGATGCGTTCATTGTTTTTTCTACAGTCATATTCATAAATTAAGGTTAACTGCAGAATTTGGTGCTACACAACGTGACACTACACAAAACTGGCGCTAATAGCATAGGCACATAGGGAACACACACGACACAGATCTTCAAGTCCACGGTATTGGTGATAAGTTGAGATAAACGCCTCGAAACACATGTGCTACAAAACGCCACTGTTTCCTGCACATGTACCCCGACATCAATATGGAATATGATCACCGTGCACACGTACACAGGCTGCACGACGGATTGGCATACTCTGAATCAGGTGGTCTAGCAGCTGCTGGGGTATAGCCTCCCAGCCTGTCGGAGCTCCTGAAGTGTCCTAGCGGTTTCAAGACGTGCAGCGATACGTCGACCGAAAGCATCCCAGAAGTGCTCACAATGGGGCTTAGGTCTGGAGAACAGTCAGGCCTCTCTATTCACCTGATATCTTCTGTTTCAAGGTACTCCTTCACGATGGCAGCTCGGTGGGGCCGTGCTTTATCATCCATCAGGAGGAAGGTGGGACCCACTGCACCACTGAAAAGGCGGACGTACTTGTGCAAAATGACGTCCCAATACACCTGACCTGTTACAGTTCCTCGTCAAAGACATGCAGGGGTGTACATGCACCAATCATAATCCCAACCAACACCATCAGACCATGACATCCATACAGGTCCCTTTCAAGGACATTAAGGGGTTGGTATCTGGTTCCTGGTTCACGCCAAATGAAAACCGGGTGAGAATCATTGTTCAGACTATACCTGGACTCATCCGTGGACATAACCTGGGACCACTATTCCAATGACCATGTACTGTAATCTTAACACCAGGCTTTATGGGCTCTCTTGTGACCAGGGGTCAGTGGAATGCACCTTGCAGGTCTCCAGGCGAATAAACCATGTCTGTTCAGTCGTCAGTTGACTGTGTGTCTAGAGACAACTGTTCCAGTGGCTGTGGTAAGGTCCCGAGCAAGGCTACCTGCAGCACTCCGTGGCCGTCTGCGGGCACTGATGGTGAGATATCGGTCTTCTTGTGTTGTTTTGCACTGTGGACGTCCCGTACTGTAACGCCTGGACACGTTTCCTGTCTGCTGGATTCGTTGCCATGATCTTGAGATCAGACTTTGTGGAACACGGAGGGCCCGTGCTACGACCTGCTGTGTTTGATCAGCCTCCAGTCCCCCTAGTATTCTACCCCTCATAACGTCATAAATATGTGTTTTTTGAGCCATTTTCAACACACAGTCACCATCAGCACGTCTGAAAACGTGTGCACACTTACTCGCTGCACCGTACTCTGACATGCACCAACACACCTCAGCGTATGTGGACTGCTGCAAGCGCCACCGTGCGACGACCGCTGGTCGGATGCACCGCATTGTCATACCCCGAGGTGATTTAAACCCGCAAACCGCCCACCAGAGCATTGTTTCACCATGTATCAGCATTGTCCTAAATTTATGAGCATGGGTGTAGTTCCACTTCCATCTCTTACATGTGTTAACTAATGCACGTGTACGCGTTTCTTACCCTAAATGTTAACAGGACAAGCTCTACATTAGGGCATGCTGCGTTACGACAGTTTACGTAGGACTCCCAAGGTGATGTTTTGTCTTGGCGAGAAGTGATATCTGATGCGTTTTGTCTCCCTGGGTATTCTATGTTTTTAATGTCGCTCTGTAAAGATCTGCCGGCGTGGACGTGATTTATAGGGACGGATTTCTTTGACGGACTTTGTAACACTGGAGACTGCCGAGCCATTTTTTATGTCGTTTTTATGATCTCGCCTTAGTTTTTCCTTGTGCTTCATCTGGATCTGGTAGTCGCGCCGTAATTGAAAACGGAAACCACATGTGTACGTTTACCTCACCCCTCATGGTAATGTACATTTGCGTCAGTGAAAAAGACGAATAAAAAGGTGTTAGCATGTGGACGTAATGTGCTGTTCCAGTCTCTTCTGTACCTAAGGTCCATCACCGTTCCCTTTGGATCCCTACGTACTTCGGTGCTCTCCGATACACACGATTGAACAGCGGAGGAGTGGGACTCAAGCGTCAACTTTAGTTTACAATATCTCCGGATGTAATTAACATTTTAGAATGCAACAAACGGCACTGATTACGTATTTGTTTATATGTTCAGATGTGCTAACAAAACTAACGGGGTTCCATTTAAAAAAACGTAGGTTTGTGTTAAAAAACATACTTCCGTGCATTTTTTATGGTTTGTATTAACCAATTACACTAGCCCCTCTCCTCACGTTCGGTCTGTGGAATCGATTCGTCAGTATTTGATGTGGTTTACGAAATATATCCAGCGGTAACGTTAGGTGACTCACCCTGTATATGGGCGTGAGTGGTCATCCCAACCCGATATGATGAGTGAACTTTCCCGGTATTTAAAGATTTATGATGCTGTCGTAATCTTCTCATTAAGAGGTATAAACTTATACACAGTAAGCTAGCTATTAAAGTTAGAAACTTGTTTTACGTTTTAAGACAGCGAAACTCACGCCACGAAGTTTAAGCCTTAACTCACAACGTGTGGTCTCTCACACCATGCAAAAATTTTCGAACTCTCTATCCAAGGTCATTTCTGGCAGAATGCTCCTATACCCATCCTGCCCTTCTTATATCGCCAACCCTAAATGTTTTGCTGTCGGTTGTTTGATAGCCTCCTTTGCTTTTTTTTTTTTTTTTTTTTTTTTTTTTGACATGTGCTATTGAAACCTGTTGCGGTCTCCTAGACTGCACCTCGTGAACTACGTACCTGTTTTCCTCAGTATCGTAAAAAATGTGTTCGCAGGAATGAGTTAGTTTTAATAATCCGAAGTTTAATGAAATTGTTGGTCGGTGGATGGGGGAAGATGTCAGTGATATAGATCAAGAAATACACGAAAACGACGTGGATTTTACAATAGCCACTGATCACAGTTCTGCTAGCGGAAGATAATTCAGAGGAAGAACTTCAGGACATCTATGATGGAGACCTTCTTCCTCCTTCAATAAAATACTCGAAGTGTTAGTTCAAGTTCAATGTGTCCTGAGTGACGTTAAATAAAAATGCAGCAGTCATTTGGCAGTACTGAATGTCAATTCAGAGAGTCAAAAATGGCTCTGAGCACTATGGGACTTAACTACTCAGGTCATCAGTCCCCTAGAACTTAGAACTACTTAAACCTAACTAACCTAAGGACATCACACACATCCATGCCCGAGGCAGGATTCGAACCTGCGACCGTAACGGTCACGCGGTTCCAAACTGACGCGCTTAGAACCGCACGGCCACACCGGCCGGCTTTCAGAGAGCCAACTCATACTACAGTGTGCAGTCATTAATGTGACCACTTGTCAGAATCATGCATAACCACCTTCTGCAGCGCGGGCCGCTGCGAGACATCCAGGAAGAAAGTCAGTGAGGTTCTGGATGGTCCCGACAGAGATGTGAAGTTATGTCGACTACAGTTCCATGGCGAGCTGCGCTAGGTTTCCTCAGTAGAGGATCCATGGAGCGAACAGCCCGATACAGGTGGTCCGTAGGTTTCGATAGGGCTTAAATCCTGGGAGTTTCGTGGCCATAGTAGTACAGTAAACTCATCCTAGTCCTTTTTGAACTGCGGACGTACACTGCGAGCTGCGCCACACGTTGCATTGTGCTGCTGGTAGACGCAGTCGTGCCGAGGATTGGGTTGGGTTGTTTGTGGGAAGAGACCAAACTGCGAGGTCATGGGTCTCGTCGGATCAGGGAAGGTCGGGGAAGGAAGTCGGCCGTGCCCTTTCAGAGGAACCATCCCGGCATCTGCCTGGAGCGATTTAGGGAAATCACAGTAACCCTAAATCAGGATGGCCGGACGCGGGATTGAACCGTCGTCCTCCCGAATGCGAGTACAGTGTGCTAACCACTGCGCCACCTCGCTCGGTCGTGCCGAGGAAAAACAAACTGAATGCAAAGGTGGACGTGGTCCCGAAGGATAGATGCTTACTTGTCTTGATCCACTGTGCCTTCCAGATGACGACAGTACCCAGCGAAAGCCATGAAAGCATCTCCAGACCATAACATTCCATCCCCCAGCCTGGACTCTTTCGATAATTGTTGCAGGGTGTTTACTTTCAGACATCTGACGCCGATGGAGCATAAAACGCGATTCATCTGTAAAGACCACCTTTCGCCACTCGGTGGAAGACCAGTTTCGAAATTTGCGTGCCAATTCCAGCCATTGTCGCCGAAGAACAACAGTGAACATGGGTGCATGAAGCAGGAGCCTGCTGCAAAGGGCCATACACAGCAATGTTCGCTGAACGGTCGTTCAGGAAACATTGTTGATAGATTGTTGGTTCATCTGGGCGGTTAGATGGTCAACAGTTTGTAATGGTTCTTTATTTACGTGACCATTACGGCACTCCAACCCCAGTTCTCGATACGAGTAATATCGAAATACTTTTCTGCGAAGTAACAGACAAATTTTTGTGACAATATTCACATTTGGTTTTATTAATATATAGGTACTTCGATGTATCGATATATCACAGTGATATGGTTCTTGTGTGTATTCATTTCTGTGAGACTGTCATAATCTGACTTACTTGTAACCGTTTTGGTGCGAATGCGTACGGAGCAATCTTTGTTTCACTTTGCAGAAGTTATGTTGTTATTTCGCTTTGTAAAAGAACAGTCAAGTCTTGTGTTCAGTTAAGTTGGAAATTAAATATGTGAAGATTGATACAAAACTTTTCTTGATGATGTGACAATTAAGAAGAAGTATGTGAATTTACAAGAAGTTTATTAAAAATGTGAATCGTGAACACCAAGTAAAAAATTATTTCTACCATGCCATTGTTCCGATCTGGGATTGTTTGATAATTAAGAATTTCCTGAAAAACGCATTTGTTAGGTCTTCAAATATTGCTAAAATACAGATCCGGACCTTCTAGCAGCCAAAGTGGAATCACCCTAGAATCAACAAGTTGAGCCATAACGACTTCGACGAAATCTACGTGGAAATCCATTCAAGATAAGTGCCAAATTAATGACTTATTTACAGTGACCTCGTTATTTCGATTCTGACGATACCACCCACAGTCAATAGTTTTGTTGTTGCCCGATAAAGCGAACATATGCTGCCTGAGCAACATAATTAATCTGATTTCTAATCTACTTTGCAAGTGGTGGTATTGTTAGAAGTTGCACATCTATTCGCCCGTAAACATCTCCGCAGCCGCCGTTCATCCCTGTCATATATGGCCCATGGGGCACCACAGATGCCTTGGCGTCAGTTTTACATGGCGTCATTTTGTCATGCACGGTATACTTTAATCGTGAAGGCACGCGAACAGTTTGCGAAATAGCTGTTTTGGAAATCCTTCCAGCTTGCCCTTTTGAACCTCAGATAAATCAGCCCGTTTCCACAACTTGAGAACGACTGCAGTGTTTTCCAAGTTCCCGCTCCGCTCCCCCCCACCAGCCCACCCCTTCGCGGGACCTTTTGTGTATCCTCCACTCCTAGTGCCGCCACCTGCTGTCTCTGAAATGGTTACTGCACGTAGACGTCGAACATAGGAGGTGATCCGGTGATCACATCGATGTGACTGCACGGTGTAGTAAGTGGATGTAACAATTAGGATGGTTATGAAATGTAAACATCAGGTAGGTCCAGTCGTAGAGAAAGCAGGTGACAGACTTCGGTTCGTCGGCAGGATACTAGGAAAATGCCGTCGGTCTACAGAGGAGACTACTTCCAAATCACTCGTCCGTCCCATCATGGAATATGGTTCAGGTGTGTGAGATTCATACCAAGTAGGATTTTCTCGGGTTACTGAAGTATACGAACAAGAGCAGTACGAATTGTCAGTTTCTGTTTAACTAACGGAGCGTGTCACGTTTATGTTGAAAGACCTGCATTGTAAGACTCCTGCAGATAGACGCAAATTATTCCGCGAAAGGCTACTTACAAAATTTTAAGAACCAGTGTTACGTAAAGGGAGACATTTTTCGTTCCGATAGAGATCGTGAAGAAAAGATTAAACTAATTACAGCACTCACGGACCCATTCAAGCAGTCTTTCTCCACGCAGTCCAGCACGATCCGGACATGAAGAAACCCAAAAGTGTGGGAGCAGGCTAAATACCCTCTCCCGTGCACTTCACAGTTGTTTGCAGACCATTTGCAGATGCAGATGTTGATTTAGCGAGCGACCCAGGGATATGCAAGCAGCTGCCACAGCAGTCAGTTAAATGCGTGATATGGGAGCGCTACAGTCCACTAATCCTTGGAACATAAGATGACAAATAGCACACGGCTGAGGGTGATGTAAAATTGACAGCCCGTACCTTACTGGACAAAACTGAATAAAATTCTTTAATGATAAATTTCTGGTATAGCGATTAAACTTCATTGTCACAGAATTAACAAGTAGCGAGATGTGTAGAGAGAAAAAAAAAAGGACTATTCTCGCAGGCACATGTAGCAGATGAAACATTAAATTTCAAAGGCACACAGTAGTAGTTGATGTTTACATGGCAATCTGTTAACTGCTCGTGAATGTTTCTATACTAACTTTTCACATTTGAGTAACTTGTTAAGTAAGTGGATAGCCTCGAACTTATGGTGCAAGTATTCTGCAACGCACTGTTCGATGACATAGCTAGAATCGAGACTTTGTGAGGGTCCTTGCTGGCAAGGCTAACCAAACAAATATTGGTACGAAAGAAAGGTACTATGCTAAAACACATTGAGAGGTGGCATGAGCCCCCTCTCATATTTCTATCTTACGATTTTCCTCTCTAATTGCATACAGTGAAAAGTCGCTATTCCTTCACACGCGGACTTCCCACGCAGCGTCTCTCGTCACCCGGGTGGTCCGGTGACAGGCGGGCTCTGCTGATCTGGAAAGCGTTAAGCCGACGGGTGTGAGGAAGTCGAGTGAATGCTTTGCAGACGCCGACATTGTCAAAAGACACGCCCGGAAGGGTCTGAAGTAGCGGCTGGGCTAGAGGTTCCGTTACTTCGCAGAAACTTAGCGAAAACACTTTCTGGCGGGCTACCAGCGAGGCGTGGGAATGACTTGTGTACCCAGGCAGTTGTGGCGGGAAAATTCCCGCGCTTTCTGCAAAATAGTAACTGTGATTGGCTTGCTCAGGGCATAGCTCCGTGACGTAGCAAAATCAGCGCAGAAATTGGCGCCAAGAATCTCCATTGGTGGAATGGTAGTGCTCCGGCAATAGAGTGGAATTTTCCGCCGGTTTTCGAGTTGCTGATTGGAACGTTTAACCACGGCCACTGTCGTGGGGGCGGGAATGTTGTGTGTTCTTGAGGACGTCGAAGCAACCAGCCATCGCTTCCGGTACGCCAGATCGTGTTCTGGCAGTTAAGATGACAGTTTGGTAATGTATGTCCGCAGCACCGGCAGATAGGGATTTTCCTAGGTGATAATCAGAGCTCAGCAGAGCGCGCCTGTTCGTCTTTTTCTAACTTTGTTCTGTCTTGAGTAGCAGCAATTAATGTTGGGTTAGCTGTGTGTCTCTCTTAAGATTTGAGTGGCAAGGAATTGGCCCCACATACCACTTCGTCTTAAACCTCACAATCTAGTTTAGGGACAACTTCACCTTCATAGCGTTTGTTTGAGTATCCAATTTGAGCCAATTTGATGTATTATAAATGTTTCATGTGTTTTTGTTTATTATTTTGTGTTTAGTCTTAATAAATCACATTGTTATTTTGGACAGAACTTTCATTCTGTTAATCGGTAGAGCAACCAATAATTTCTCACTACGTTAATGAAACCTTCCTTTATTTAGCTTATTTATCAAATTAAATTATTGCAGGTGCCAAACTCTTTTCTACTCCACTTGCAGGGTTGATTACAGTCAGTTCGCGTGTATTTTTTAATCCATGTGCAACAGCAAAAGTCGGAGTTAGAATAGGGGGGGCTTAGAGCATCATTTACATATGGAGATTCTACACTCCTGGAAATTGAAATAAGAACACTGTGAATTCATTGTCCCAGGAAGAGGAAACTTTATTGACACATTCCTGGGGTCATATACATCACATGATCACACTGACAGAACCACAGGCACACAGACACAGGCAACAGAGCATGCACAATGTCGGCACTAGTACTGTGTATATCCACCTTTCGCAGCAATGCAGGCTGCTATTCTCCCATGGAGACGATCGTAGAGATGCTGGATGTAGTCCTGTGGAACGGCTTGCCATGCCATTTCCACCTGGCGCCTCAGTTGGACCAGCGTTCGTGCTGGATGTGCAGACCGCGTGAGACGACGCTTCATCCAGTCCCAAACATGCTCAATGGGGGACAGATCCGGAGATCTTGCTGGCCACGGTAGTTGACTTACACCTTCTAGAGCACGTTGGGTGGCACGGGATACATGCGGACGTGCATTGTCCTGTTGGAACAGCAAGTTCCCTTGCCGGTCTAGGAATGGTAGAACGATGGGTTCGATGACGGTTTGGATGTACCGTGCACTATTCAGTGTCCCCTCGACGATCACCAGTGGTGTACGGCCAGTGTAGGAGATCGCTCCCCACACCATGATGCCGGGTGTTGGCCCTGTGTGCCTCGGTCGTATGCAGTCCTGATTGTGGCGCTCACCTGCACGGCGCCAAACACGCATACGACCATCATTGGCACCAAGGCAGAAGCGACTCTCATCGCTGAAGACGACACGTCTCCATTCGTCCCTCCATTCACGCCTGTCGCGACACCACTGGAGGCGGGCTGCACGATGTTGGGGCGTGAGCGGAAGACGGCCTAACGGTGTGCGGGACCGTAGCCCAGCTTCATGGAGACGGTTGCGAATGGTCCTCGCCGATACCCCAGGAGCAACAGTGTCCCTAATTTGCTGGGAAGTGGCGGTGCAGTCCCCTACGGCACTGCGTAGGATCCTACGGTCTTGGCGTGCATCCGTGCGTCGCTGCGGTCCGGTCCCAGGTCGACGGGCACGTGCACCTTCCGCCGACCACTGGCGACAACATCGATGTACTGTGGAGACCTCACGCCCCACGTGTTGAGCAATTCGGCGGTACGTCCACCCGGCCTCCCGCATGCCCACTATACGCCCTCGCTCAAAGTCCGTCAACTGCACATACGGTTCACGTCCACGCTGTCGCAGCATGCTACCAGTGTTAAAGACTGCGATGGAGCTCCGTATGCCACGGCAAACTGGCTGACACTGACGGCGGCGGTGCACAAATGCTGCGCAGCTAGCGCCATTCGACGGCCAACACCGCGGTTCCTGGTGTGTCCGCTGTGCCGTGCGTGTGATCATTGCTTGTACAGCCCTCTCGCAGTGTCCGGAGCAAGTATGGTGGGTCTGACACACCGATGTCAATGTGTTCTTTTTTCCATTTCCAGGAGTGTAGAAGAATTTAGTGTTAAATACACTGCTTGCCCCAGCACCTCGCATCATTAGTACTGTTACAGAGTGAGTTATCCTCCATCTACTCTGGCAGGTAATCTATATGTTATATAAAAGCACTAGCAGGTATTTATTAACATAACTGATTTATTTTTATATTTCGTTTTTTTTGAAATGTCAGACAACTGTCTTTTGAAGCCATAGAAACTTTGGACACCAATTCTAATGATTCACATCCAACTGTATCAGATGCATGTGCAATGTTAGAATGGGATTCAGACAAATCTGATCCACTGAACTATAGAACTACATTAACATGGTCTAAATGCACATTTAATTCACGTGTTCACGATGTTATTGAACAAACAGCTTATGATATATATACCGTAATGATAATCATTTCCAGTGCTCTTTTGACAAGAAATTAAAAGAACTTAGAAGATACGATCATTTTATGCGATTTTTGGCTATAATACCTGCTACGAGGGTTGAATGAAAAGTTATGCCTCCCCCGTCGTTAACTGGGTTTGGATGGGAATATTTTTATAAATCAAATGCAGGAATGATCCTGAGAATGTGATCTTTAAGTAAAACTATTCACTTTTCCACATAATCACCAGCCAGTTGGATACATTTCTGCCAACGATGAACAAGTTTTCAGAAGCCGTCATGGAGGAAGTCGACACACTGTTTCGGCAACCACAGTCTCACAGTTCTCTCATCGTCTTCATCAGAATCTCAATCGTGTACCTGCTGATCATTTTTAATTATCAGGAACAGGTGGACGTTAGACGGTACTAATAAGTTTGTGCTGTACAGAGGTGCCGTATGGTGGTGAGAGTCAGTCTCTGAAGTCCTGCTGTGGTGGCACATGAAGTGTGTGGTTTGGCATTGTCATGCTGCAGGAAAACAGTTCCCTTTTCCTTTCACATCAACACAATCACCATAAACTGCTTCCATTCTATGATGAATCTCCTACGGGGTGACACCTTCTGCTGTCAAGAATTCAATGACTGCATGTTGCTTAAATCGCATTGACCAATCGTCTGTGTAGGGTTCCATACTTTACACTGTACAAACACAATCATTCAATGCTAAGGCTTCCTGACAACTGGATCTGTTGAGAAGAGGCTACAGAACAAGCCAGTACCTGCCGCTACCAATGCTGCCAACTGTAGAAAATTTATGTAGGTGGAAGCATTACTTTTCAGTCAACCCTCATATGTGTTGTATGAAATGGTCATGGCAAAATGAATATAAGTTCCAAAGATTACTCTGGTCAATTTTGTATAATGTGTATGTAATATTGGAAAATTACATTTGTTTTATAATTTACATAAGACTAATATTTACAAACCACAATTATTATCTGCACTGTGTCCTGAATGTCACATAAATGAAATTCTCAATAAGAAAGATAATGATGCAGTGAAGGAAATAACTAATCTACAGGCATATGTCAGTACCAGTCCTTATACTTATTCAACTTATTCTCCAAGTCAAGATTATTATGCTTTTCAAACAATGGGAATTAGATGTAAAGATATTAATAATATGTTTGAAACAATATTACAAATGAGTTCAATTCTTTCTTGCAATGTATGTTTAAAAGCAACATTTGGAGAAAGAATACATACAAAATTTGTTGATAAAAATATTTACCATGGTGACACACAAATACAAACTAAAGGGTAATTTTGAAATGTTTTAAGTTACTAAAAGAAGGAAAAGAAGACATATTATTTTCACCCAATCCAAAAGGACATTAACGAATTATATGGATCGAAAGCCATGTCCAACAATAAAATTAGTGGTACTGTTTCATCTTAAGACTATTCTGATACAGAGGAGGTCACTGTTCAAGAACCTCCTAAAACCCCAGGTAAAGATCTATAAGATCTCATAGATGAGGAAGACACCAGTTAGTATTCACCACCTAAGTAAAGGAATAGTAAAAGAAAGCTTGAAAGTAACAACAGTACTGATTCAGCACTATATCTAGAAATTATAACACTACTAATTGAAATTTTTAAGATAGGACAAACGGAACCATTCCAAAACCCAGAACATTTTGTTAATTTCTGCAGTATGTTAAAGTACCAAAGCAACTGGACACACAACGTTTTCTGGCAAAACCAGTACCCAAATCATTATAAAATCGTTAGAGATATTTATAGAAAATTCATATGAAATACAAAACATGGAAAATTTGTCTTCCCCTTCTTCAAAAAAGCAGGAAGTAATAAAGAACACATCCACTGCATTCACAATTGGAAAAGACAAAATGTATCATGCAGATGTACGTTCCACAACAGCATCACTTCTATCTTTTGGTGGGCTGAATTTACTAAGGTCATCAGACCTTATGACACTGATGGAAAAATGAATCTCTTCAAGTATTTCATTGTGAAACCTAGACAGATATGTTTCTTTGCCATGGCTGGACAAACCAAAAAATGTATTTATGGTTTGTTAGTTTTACAATGGACAGAAAATCAGAACATTACCACACAACATTCGGTACAAAGCCAAATTAAGGGTAATACAAATGTGAATTTGAAGAATTCCAATTCAAAATTGACTCAAGCTGTTCAGAATTTGATAATCAGTACACAAGTTTTTCTGTACAAATTAAATCTGGACCAAATACAAAAAAGTACTAGCTTATATCATGGAAAATGTTAGCTTTCCATCTAACAAGATATAAAATGCATTATTTTGGAGGAATAATATTTCTTTATGAACTTTAAATGATAATATTTTTTTAAATGCTATGAAACATACTCAAATTGTGTTACGTGATTTTTCTCTATGGCAGTTATATGTTTTGAATGGAAAGAAAGTGTATTTTCAAGCATATGCACAATTTGATTTGTGTTATTACAGTGAAAAACAACCGTTAGACATAATTAAACATTTATTAGAATATCAGTTTGGAGGTGACTGGGTTACCATTTATGATTTTATATATACATTGTATAATGTATCAGACAAAACAAATGCAAAACAAAATTGTATTCAGTTAATAAGTCGTGTAATAGTTTCAAATCTACATTTGCTACTTTAATAGCAATGCAAATGATTAATACTGGGTGGTGTAATAAAAACCATAAACAATTTACATTTAGCCTGATCGAATGTGCTAATAAATGTTTAATATGTATGGATGATCCTAATTTTGATCCAAGATTATTTGAACAATTAAAATGTATTTTTAGTGGTAATCCTACTAATATTCAAATAAAGTTTGAAAGAGACTTTATCCCTGATAAAACTCCTGTATTTGTATGATCTAATATTGAACATTTCAAAGGAGATGTAAGGGAACAAAAAGGATTTATAAATATTATTGGACTATATGGGATATAAAATTAGAGAAACAAATTCATTTTCTTTGTACAATTCTATTGTATATAAACTTTTACAAAAATAATATAAATTGTTTTATCTTAAATCCTCAACATCCTTAGTGCCTGTAATAGGTGATCTACTACGATCATGGTTTTCACGTTCTTCTTCATTATTTTTTACATTAGGTACATGTAAATTATCAGAAATATAGGTAAATGCAAAAGATTCAGCTATTATATCAGTACTGTACATTGAATTAGAATGAAAACAAACGCCTTTAAAACTATCTTCAAAAGATTTAGTTGAAAAAGTCATCCACATTGCACCAGTATGACTTAATGTACATGTTTGAGAATTATATGTTTGACAATTAGTACCTATAGTAATTCCACTTGTCATCTGAGCTTGGAAGAAATAATACTGGAGGAGACGGACAGTGCAAGCTTCCACTGCCCGAGACTTGTGCACAGAATTGTATAAATAGGCAGCTGTGTAGAGAGACTAGGCCCAGAATGAGTGGGCCTGACAAGGATCGATAAACAGCACTGACGCCAGAACACAAGCAGTCTTAACAAAATTCTCTGCAGCACAAATAAATTGTAATAAATGCAAGCTCATGTCACAGCTAAGCTTAAATAAATAATTGTTACACTCCCAATAGTTATTATTATTTGTTACAGAACACTACTCTAAATTTAAGAGTCTCTTAAGAAGTTAGAAGAAAATTTAAGATACTACTTACATTTGGCTTATGGAAACTTCGGAATTAAATATTTATACAAAATCCTACTGGAACAAATGATTAAGCCAACTCCGAGCCAACTGCCTCAAATGCTGTGGTTCCTGGACAGGTGCACAGTCCAGGCGAATCTCAGAACGGACAATGTGTCCTAAGACAAACTAAAATTTCCATATAAATCACTTAAATAAAATATACTCACGATATCCATGAGCTGGAGTAGAATAAGCAGCACATTAGCTTCAATGAATAAGACACAGTAGAGCCAAGTCCACAAAGATGATTAATGTTCCACCAATCGACAACTACAAATTGAGCACAGCATTTATCGAAAATGTTCAAATTAAACATAAGTCACACAGTTTTTAACACTAACCCTGATAACATTCGGCCAACACGAAAGTCCATTTTCACACCAGTAACAGAAAACCTATGATTATATTAATCATCGACCAATACCACACGCCAGAACTAACATTAGCTGATGATTATTTGCCTCAAACAAGGCAAGAGTTAATAACAGGCAGGTGGAAGCACTTAAATACACACAAATACAACAAAAATACAATTTTACAACAGCCTTCCTTGTATAAGCGAACACTAACATCAGCCGAAATTAAAGGCCACTGACACTTAAAATTCACAGATCGGACTTCCAATAAGATGTAATGTACAAAGATCTAATTAAAATATTTAGCAGACCTTTTTAACATACACATCTTGCTCATATAATTCAGCCCGAAAATTCCACGGACTTCAGTATCAGCAAACAGAACCGGAGCATCCAGAAATGCTGGTAAACACGCTTCTGACAGCTCGGAGGGTTTTTAATAATACACTCCTGAGGTTCCCTGCCACTGCAAGATAAACACAGGTCAACATGAACCCTGTATATTCTTTTCAGTTTATGCCAGCACTGAGACAGGTGGGTGGCAGCAAAAGGCCTCCTTTCCCTTTAGTTGCTCCGCTGATACTCCACTCATCCTAGTAACTGTCATACTGCCCTTGTGGTCCCAGAAAGCCTGCCCTCCAGGTTACGCCAGACAGAGATGTGCTCGCTGGGCAACAAATGGTTCAAAAGGCTCTGAGCACTACGGGACTTAACTTCTGAGGTCATCAGTCCCCTAGAACTTAGAACTACTTAAACCTAACTAACGTAAGGACATCACACACATCCATGCCCGAGGCAGGATTCGAACCTGCAACCGTATCGGTCGCGCGGTTCCAGACTGAAGCACCTAGAATCGCTCGGCCATTCCAGCCGGCTGGTGGGCAACACCTTGGAGCAAAAGATAAGAGCATATCGATATTGATACAGCATGACAAGCCGCCACAGCTCACTTAGACATCTTTTAAACACTGTCTCATCAAAAGTATCCCACTGCAAAATGTGGGAATGTCACGTGGAGCAGGCCCGCCTCTACAAAAGGGGCAGGGAGTACTGTGATGTCGGTAAAACAATGACAGCGGAATGGTTCGCTCAGGAGAGCTCGGCGTCTTAGAACGTGGTCTGGTCACCAGAGTTACAAATCCATCTGGGACATTTCAGCCGTTCTAAAACTAGTGAAGTTGACCGGTGGTGATGATTTTGCGGAATGGAAACGCGAATAAATAACCAAAGTTGATCCTAGAGTTGTAAAACCACCATAGGCTGCCATACACTGTCGTAAGTAAGTGTAGGCTATGGTAGTTTCCTAGTAGCTGTGGTCGGTTGAGGCTGCACCCGCATTCGCTTGTACCTCTTCCACCAACCACCTTAAACGGCAATCGATGCTAGCGTTATACCTCTGCGAGGAATTTTGGAGATGTGACCCTGAGATAAGCTGATGGGAGCAGAGCAATCAAACTGGGATTCGTTTCCGAAGCACTCCAGCGTAGTATAAACAGCAGTAAACAGGGGGTCAAGAACAGATGTTCTCCCAGCACAAAAGCAACTTGTAACATTACATATTTAAACAGGTCGTCAGAACATTCTACACACAAACCTCGTAGATCCAAAACATGTGATTCTACCACCTCTACATATAAAGTTAGGCCTAATGAAACAGTTTGTAAAATCTTTGCCTAAAGATGGACCATGTTTTTTTTTTTTTTTTTTTTAGTATCTCTGCCAAACGTTTCCAGACCTTTCAGAACGCGTCTTTCAGAAGACGTCTTTGTCGGACCTGACAGTAGAAAATTGATCTTTGATGTTAACTTTGAGTCCACAATGATATTAAATGAGAAAGCAGCATGGGTATCATTCAAGCAAGTCGTTACGAAGTTCTTATGACATGAAAAAGACCCAGAATATGTTTCTATTATAACTACAATGTTAAAGAAGTTTAAAACATTAGGATGTTTAATGAACCTGAAAGTTCACTTTTTGAACAGTCACCTTGATTGTTTCCCAGAGAATATGGGAGATGTTAGTGAGGAACAAAGAGAGCATTTTCACCAGGACGTTAAAGTGATGGAAAAACGCTACCAAGGTCGCTGGAACACCAACCTGATGGGGGACTACTGTTGGTCACTTCATCGAGAAGTTCAACAAGCGACTCCCCGTAGAAAAGGCTACACAAGAAAATTCAGTGAAAAAAGAAAATACAAACCAATTCCAGCTGACAAGTGAAACCTCTATTAACACATTTCATTGTTTTAAGTAGCTTACAGTAAATACAAACCATGCTTATGTTATAACAAAGCGTTTCATTAATTTTCCCATTTACCGTATAGCATACGATTTTTATACTATATACTAAAAAGCACATTGTTTGAAAACTACAGGCGGTAAAAAAAACTAAGGCTAGATTTGGATTCAGTTCATGGAAATCTATAAAGATCAGCTAACAAAGTGAAAGAAGTTTAAAAAAAACTGTTGGCCTCTGTTATTAGTTAAGTAAAGTACAACAAACTATAACTCTTGAAATAACAAATGTGCTTTCATAAGTAGTCTTTTGACCTACTAAAAAGTATAATTGACTGTGAAAATGACAACACAACGTTAAATTCAAGCTCATTCCTTTCTCATAATCAATTAGGACACTCGGAATTAAATCTACTAGGATAGGAATCCTGTTCAGGTTTGTGATTTGGGAAAAATCACAGGTGTAAGGCAGAGTTTTTAGTAACACCACGTTTAGTATTAAAATCAAGCGATTTTCACAAATACCTGGTCTATTTACAGAGTGCCAAATACAAAAAAATTCAGTGGAAGGCTGGTGGCACTGGTGGCACAATTTGCAATGTCTATTAACCTGACGGCAATGCAGTCATGGCAGTACAGTTGGCCTCGCCCTATTACTGATCTTCTTGGTGTCTAAATAATATTTTTATGGGGCCAAAAACCATCCCGTGATAATGGTATTACCAAATTCAGCATCCGAGGCCCATAAATACTCCCTTTAAGTTCTTCTGGCATCAAAACTCTAGGAATATGAGCCACTATGATCCGCTGCTGTTAGCGAGGTATTAACCATCGCACTGCTCATCCCAGACTGCTTACTCGTCACAAAGGACGAGTTACCACTTGTGCGCCAACCGCACCTTTTCCACTCTGCCAGGCTACTTCCGTAGCTGCGGGGCTTCCCTACGTGTTTTACATCACTCCTGCGTTCCCCAATTATGGACCAAGTCATTTCTAGTACATTACATAACAATCATTTCAGTAGTTATTTAAACAACATCGTTCAAAATTTCACATAACTGAAACATGTATACATAGTCAAAGAATTTCAGTGGCAGATACAGTATTATACATAAGCAATACTACAAATTGACATAGGAATATCGATACAGATACAAAATAGGTCAAAAATAGGTGTTACGTTTGCTGCATATCTATCGAGCGTTACCTCATAACGATCGCTTTCTTACTAGGTACCCCTAAAAACCACAAGCGGTGAGCTAAGTAGAAACTGAGAGAGGGTATTTTAATGGCTGGGTAACCTACGGAAAGTTTTCGTTCTCCATTGTTATCCTCCTGTCTGTTACTTGAAACTAAACAGTATTTATAGCAAAACTGAAACTGTCAATGTTCACTTCTGATTCTATTCGAAAATTGAAGATTTGTAAGGTGCAACACCGGGATGTTATAATATTGTTATTTGTATATTTTACAGATTCGATCCCCTCAACGGTTCTTCACACGCTCTGCTTTCCACAATATAGCCTTCAAGTTCATCTCCCTTGTATAGACTCTACATATTCCTTCCACGTTTCAGATTTCCCTTCTTTGCTTGGAACTTGTTTTCCATATGAGCCCTTGATATTCATATGGCTGCTTCTCCTATCTCCGAAGCTATTTTTAATCATCCTGTAGGCGCTATTTATCTTAAACCTAGTGAAATATGCTTCTAAATAATCATTTTTCTCCTGTAGCCATTCCTGCTTAGCCATTTTACACTTCCTGTCAGTCTCATTTTTTAGATATTTGCATTCCCCCTCGTCTGATTCTTTTGCTGCACTTTTATGTTCTCTCCTTTCATCACTTAAATTCAGTATTTTCAGTGTTACCCAACAGCAAGGTCCATGGTTCAAGGAATGTGTCGGTGCATCCATAAAAACTCAAATTTTTGGGTATTTGGATACCATCTGATGTCTCCGAAATTGATTATGTCGGATTATTTAAGTGTTTTTCATTCTATTTGGCAATGGGACACAAATATTCTAATAGGGTGCATGTTACGTGAAATGTGTGCCGGTATGTTACAAATTCAAGATACATTTCAGTGAACGAGATTGCACAGTGATAAATGCACACGTCTCCCTGTCTCATGAAAAGCAGTATTTCCCGTTGACTTAAATCATGAAATTAGGTAAGAAACATGGTTTCGTAGAACAAGTAAAGAAAAAATTAGGAGACTGTTAATTCGTGATTATATCACATGAAAAAATTTGAAATTAAAACATGTTCGAAAATCATGGAATCACTAGGACCGATATCTTGCCAATATCAATGTTGATAACAGGCAAAGATTGTCAGTATACTAGATTTCCGGAAACAAACACACACACACACCTACATCTATGTGATTACTCTGCTATTCACAATAAAGTGTGTGGCAGAGGGCTCAATGAACCACCTTCATGCTGTCTCTCTACTGTTCCACTCTCGAACGGCACGCGGGAAAAACGGGTACTTAAATTATTCTGTACGAGCCCTGATTCCTCTTATTTTATAGTGATAATCATTTCTCCCTATGTAGGTGGGTGACAACAGCATGTTTTCGCAATCGGAGGACAAAACTAGTGACTGAAATTTCATGAAAAGATCCCGTCGCAACGTAAAACGCCTTTGTTTAAATGATTGCCACTCCAATTCACGTATCATGTCTGTGACACTATCTCCCCTATTTCGCGATAATACAAAACGAGCTGCCCTTCTTCGTACTTTTTCGATGTCATTCGTCAGTCCCATCTGATGCGGGTCCCACACCCCACAGCAATACTCCAGAACAGGGCGGACAAGCGTGGTGTAAGCAGTCTCTTTAGTAGACCTGTTGCACATTCTAAGTGTTCTGCCAATGAATCGCAGTCTTTGATTAGCCCTACCCACAATATTATCTATGTGATCGTTCCAAATTTGGTTATTTGTAATTGTAATCGCTAAGTATTTAGCTGAATTTAAAGCCTTCAAATTTGTATGACTTATCGCGTAATCGAAATTTAGCTGATTTCTTTTAGTACTCATGTGAATAACTTCACACTTTTCTTTATTCAGGGTCAATTTACACTTTTCTCACTTTACAGATATCTTATCTAAATCATTTTGTAAGTCGTTTTGATCATCTGATGACTTTACAAGACGGTAAATGATAGCATCATCTGCAAACAATCTAAGACGTCTACTCAGATTGCCTCCTATGTCGTCAATACAGATCAGGAACAATAGAGGGCCTATATGACTTCCTTGGAGAACGCCGGATATTACTTCTGTTTTACTCGATGAATTTCCGTCTTTTACTACGAATTGTTACCTTTCTGACAGGAAATCACGAATCCAGTCTCACAACTGAGGCGATACCCCGTAGGCACGCAGTTTGATTAGAAGACGCTTGTGAGGAACGGTGTCGAAAGCCTTCAGGAAATCTAAAAATATGGAATCAATTTGATATCCCCTGTCAATAGCGCTTATTACTTCATGAGTAAAAAGATCTAGCTGTGTTCCACAAGAACGATATTTTCTGAATCCGTGCTAACTATGTGTCAATAAATCGTTTTCTTCGAGGTACTTCATAATGTTCGAACACAGTATATGTTCCAGAACCCTACTGTAAATCGACGTTAGTGATATAGGCCTGTAATTCAGCATATTACCCCCACTTCCCTTTTTGGACATTGGTGTGATTTGAGCAATTTTCCAGTCTTTAGGTACAGATCTTTCTGTGAGCGAGTGGTTGTATATAATTGCTAAATATGGAGTTATTTTATCAGCATACTCTGAGGGGAACCTGACTGGTGTACAATCTGGACCGGAGGCCTTGCCTTTATTAAGTGATTTAAAATGGTTTGTTACGCCGAGGATATTACTTCTATGTTTCTCATCTTGGCAGTTGTTCTAGATTGGAATTCAGGAATATTTACTTCGTCTTCTTTGGTGAGGGAGTTTCAGAAAACCGTGTTTAAAAACTCTGCTTTGGTGGAACTGTCATAAGTGACTTCACCGTTGTTATCACGCACTGAAGGTATTGATTGCGTCTAGCAACTGGTGTGCTTTATGTATGACCAGAATCTCTTTCGGTTTTCTGCCACATTTCAAGACAGAATTTCGTTGTGGAAATTATTAATATATATGTATCAAAAGAGCATCTTAATTTAGTGAAGAATATAATAACACCTCCAATAAAAATTTGCAAAACTCCACTTGCATTGCCAAATGCAGCAGAGGGGACTAAAATTTACTGTCAAATTTCAGAGTATAAGGTGGGACGACGACTATGTGGAAGGAATTGTTGGAATGTGTGGCTGTTCGCTGAAGATGTACTTTGATAACAACGGGTGTGTGTGCAACTGTTTGCATTAATAGTGCTGCCGTGAACTGCCCGTGTGGACTGTGCGTTCGTTCATCCGTCTTGAGACCCACAGCTGTCTGTCAACCAGCGAGGCGATCGGCCTTGGACGGAGGCAGAGGTCGAACACCCGCCCTTCAAGTTCAGAGGCCGGCGGCCAGACAGGTACGCCAGCGGCGGCACTCGAGAGCAAGGTTGCGCGCCGCGTAACTCACGCATTTTTACCTTTTCCGATGTCATCCTAAACTGTTGGCTGCCCTGCGCGAGAAGGCATCTTTCTGGCTCACATGGGTGCTCCCGCCGTCTGAGATACCGAGGGGCAAATAAAAGGCTAGTGATGGTGGCATGTGAGATGCCGTATAAGGAACTGTGTGAATACATCGTCCTCAGACAGCAGGTGGCAGCTGAGGAAGCCCCGGAATGTAAATAATGCAGAATGCATCGGGCGTTCCACTTTCCCATTATGGACCCTCGGATGCGGTCCTTGGTGGTGACGGGGGATTTCGCAGGAGGAAGGTCGAGGGAGGAGGAAAAAGGAGAACTTCGGTTGTCTGGTGGTCAGTGACTGCCCTCGTAAATAATACTCGCCTGCCAAGATGGAGTACACTGCACTTGGCGGCGGACCGGCAGTCATTGCTCTTCACATGGCGGCTGGGAACCACCAGGCATCCATTCCTTCGTAACAGCGGTGTCCACACTGGAACATTCAGCTGACGGCTGAGAACCAAGACACGTTGCTACGACGTATCCTCACTGATACGTTGCTGGATCGAAACATAGAACCTAGTACGCACTAAATGTCGGCGAATGTTCCACAGAAACACAAGTTGCACCCTACGGGCGCCAAATGAGCATTATAGTACTGTGCTGCTAATGTTTTCAATATACAAGGCAACAAAAATATAAGCACGCTGACGACTCAGCGTGCATCCTTGCATACCAAGAGTAAAAAGATGTCTCTCATAAAATTTCGTAGGAAATCGATGTAAAAGAGAGGCACTCTTGTAACACAGTGAGAGCGGATGATCTGGACGTGTGTCCATCAGAGACAGTAAATTTGTAAGACTGGATGTCATGAACTGATATATATACAGGGCTATTACAAATGATTGAAGCGATTTCATAAATTCACTGTAGCTCCATTCATTGACATATGGTCACGACACACTACAGATAAGTAGAAAAACTCATAAAGTTTTGTTCGGCTGAAGCCACACTTCAGGTTTCTGCCGCCAGAGCGCTCGAGAGCGCAGTGAGACAAAATGGCGACAGGAGCCGAGAAAGCGTATGTCGTGCTTGAAATGCACTCGCATCAGTCAGTCATAACAGTACAACGACACTTCAGGACGAAGTTCAACAAAGATCCACCAACTGCTAACTCCATTCGGCGATGGTATGCGCAGTTTAAAGCTTCTGGATGCCTCTGTAAGGGGAAATCAACGGGTCGGCCTGCAGTGAGCGAAGAAACGGTTGAACGCGTGCGGGCAAGTTTCACGCGTAGTCCGCGGAAAATTGGCTCATGCGACAACTGGATACCGACAGCGCCGACTTCATCTTTCAACAGGATTGTGCTCCACCGCACTTCCATCATGATGTTCGGCATTTCTTAAACAGGAGATTGGAAAACCGATGGATCGGTCGTGGTGGAGATCATAATCAGCAATTCGTGTCATGGCTTACACGCTCTCCCGACTTAACCCCATGGGATTTCTTTCTGTGGGGTTATGTGAAAGATTCAGTGTTTAAACCTCCTCTACCAAGAAACGTGCCAGAACTGCGAGCTCGCATCAACGATGCTTTCGAACTCATTGATGTGGACATGCTGCGCCGAGTGTGGGAGGAACTTGATTATCAGCTTGATGTCTGCCGAATCACTAAAGGAGCACATATCGAACATTTGTGAATGCCTAAAAAAACTTTTTGAGTTTTTGTATCTGTGCAAGGCATTGTGAAAATATCTCAAATAATAAATTTATTGTAGAGCTGTGAAATCGCTTCAATCATTTGTAATAACCCTGTATATTATACCTTTTGAACACTATTAAGGTAAATACATTGATTGTTCTCTATCAAAATCTTTCATTTGCTAACTATGCCTATCAGTAGTAGGTGCCTTTTATTCAGATGACAGTATTGGCGCACGCTGTATTGCAGTAGTTTGAGTAACGAAGATTTTTGTGAGGTAAGTGATTCATGAAAGGTATAGGTTATTGTTAGTCAGGGCCATTCTTTTGTAGGGATTATTGAAAGTCAATTGTGTTCCGCTAAAAATATTGTGTGTCAGTTTAAGCACAGTCATTTATAATTTTTCTAAGTGGGCGTTTCAACAGTAATCACATCTCCGACAAGTACCTGCCATCACTACTGTGTAGCACTACTGCCTGATTTAAGGCCGCTGAAGGCCGCCAACTTACACTAAGGTGGCAAATCTGATGGGATAGCGATACTTACATATACAGGTGGCCTTAGTATCGCTTGGACAGTGGGGTGAAATTTGGCGTTACTAAGCTGTGGCTGCAGAAGACCGACGCGTGTGCCTTTGCTAACAGGACGACATCGCCTGCAGCGCATCTCCTGGGCTCGTGACCGTATCGGCTTGACCCTAGACCGTTTAAAGTTCTAGATGGAGATTTTAATTTACCAGATATGGACTGGGAGGCTCTAACGTTTATAACGGGTGGCAGGGACAAAGAATCCAGCGAAATTTTTTTAACTGCATTATCTGAAAACTACCTTGAGCAGTTAAACAGAGAACCGACTCGTGGCGATAACATATTAGACCTTCTGGTGACAAACAGACCCGAACTATTTGAACAGTTAACGCAGAACAGGGAACCAGCGATCTTAAAGCGGTTACTGCATCGATGATTTCAGCCGTAAATACAAATATTAAAAAAGGTAGGAAGATTTTTCTGTTTAGCAAAAGCGATAAAAAGCAGATTTCAGAGTACTTGACGGCTCAACACAAAAGTTTTGTCTCACGTACAGATAGTGTTGAGGATCAGTGGACAAAGTACAAAATCATCGTACTATATGCATTAGATGAGTGTGTGCGAGTAAGATCGTAAGAGATGGAAAAGAGCCACATTGGTACAACAACCGGGTTAGAAAACTGCTACGGAAGCAAAGGGAACTTCACAGCAAACATAAACATAGCCAAGGCCTTGCAGACAAACAAAAATTGCACGAAGCGAAATGTAGTGTGAGGAGGGTTATGCGAGAGGCGTTAAATGAATTCGATAGTAAAGTTATATGTACTGACTTGGCAGAAAATCCTAAAAAACTTTGGTCTAATGTCAGAGCGGTAGGTGGATCAAAGCAAAATGTCCAGACACTCTGTGACCAAAGTGGTACTGAAACAGAGGATGACAGACTAAAGGCTGAAATACTAAATGTCTTTTTCCAAAGCTGTTTCACAGAGGAAGACTGCACTGTAGTTCATTCTCTAGATTGTCGCACAGATGACAAAATGGTAGATATCGAAACAGATGACAGAGGGATAGAAAGACAATTAAAATCGCTCAAAAGAGGAAAGGCCGCTGGACCAGTTCGATTTTACACAGAGCACGCGAAGGAACATGCACCCCTTGTTGCAGAGGTGTACCGTAGGTCTCTAGAAGAGCGCAGCGTTCCAAAAGATTGGAAAAGGGCTTAGGTCAGCCCCGTTTTCAAGAAGGGACGTCGAACAGATGCGCTGAACTATAGACTTATATCTCTAACGTCGATCAGTTGTAGAATTTTGGAACACGTATTATGTTCGAGTACAATTACTCTTCTGGAGACTAGAAATCTACTCTGTAGGAATCAGCATGGGTTTCGAAAAAGACGATCGTGTGAAACCCAGCTCGCGCTATTCGTCCACGAGACTCAGAGGGCAATAGACACGGGTTCCCAGGTAGATGCCGTGTTTCTTGACTTCCGCAAGCCGTTTGATACAGTTCGCCACAGTCGTTTGATGAACAGAGTAAGAGCCTATGGACTATCAGACCAATTGTGTGATTGTATTGAAGAGTTCCTAGATAACAGAACGCAGCATGTAATTCTCAATGGAGAGAAGTCTTCAGATGTCAGAGTGATTTCAGGTGTGCCGATTGAAAATTGTACTGAAATGCAGGACGATCTGCAACGTATTCTCGCATGGTGCAGGGAATGGCAATTGAATCTCAATGTAGACAAGTGCAACGTGCTGTGAATGCATAGCAAGAAAGATCCTTTATCATTTAGCTACAAAATAGTAGCTCAGCAACTGGAAGCAGTTAATTCCATAAATTAAAATAGGCATTAGAAATGAGTTAAAATGGAATGGCCATATAAAATTAATCGTCGGTAAAGCAGATGCCGGACTGAGATTCATTGGAAGAATCCTAAGGAAATGCAATCCAAAAACAAAGGAAGTAGGTTACAGTACACTTGTTCGCCCACTGCTTGAATACTGCTCACCGGTGTAGGATCCGTACCAGATAGGGTTAATAGAAGAGAGAAGAAGATCTAACGGAGAGCAGCGCGCTTCGTTACAGGATCATTTAGTAATCGCGAAAGCCTTGCGGAGATGATAGATAAACTCCAGTGGAAGGCTCTGCAAGAAAGACGCTCAGTAGCTCGGTACGGGCTTTTGTTGAAGTTTCGAGAACATACCTTCACCGAGAAGTCAAGCAGTATATTGCTCCCTCCTACGTATATCTCGCGAAGAGACCATGAGGATAAAATCAGAGAGATTAGAGCCCGCCCAGAGGAATACCGACAATCTTTCTTTCTACGAACAATATGAGACTGGAACAGAAGGGAGAACCGATAGAGACATTCAAAGTACCCTCCGGCACACACCATCAGGTGGCTTGCGGAGTATGAATGTAGATGTAGATGAAGACGACCGGAAAACGGTGGCCTGGTCAGATAAGCCCCGATTTCAGTTGGTAAGGGCTGATGGTAGGTTTCCAGTGTAGCGCAGATTCCACGAAGCCATGGACCCAAGTTGTCAACAAGACACTATGCAAACTGGTGGTGGCTTCATAATGGTGTACACTGTGTTTATGTGGGATGGACTGGATTCTCTGGTTCATCTGATCCGATCATTGACTGTAAATTGTTATGTTCGGCTACTTGGGTACTATCTGTATCCATGGACTTTATGTTCCCAGACAACCATGTCTCCGAGCCACAATCGTTAGCGATTGGTTAGAACATTCTGGGCATTTCGAGCGAATGATCTGGCCACCCACATAGCTCGACATGAATCGAATCGAACATTTATGTGACACAATCGAGAGGTTAGTTCGTGCACAAAATTCTGCACCGACAACAGTTTCACAATCATGGATGACTATAGAGGAAGCACGGCTCAATATTTCTGCAGGGGACTTTCAACATCTTATTGAGTTCTGCTACGTCGAGTTATTGTACTAAGCCGAGTAAAAGAACACGACATTAGGAGGTATCCCATTACTTTTGTCACTGTACTACTAATGTTCTCAGTATAACGGGATGAAAAAAAATTCACTGTGAAGTCGCAGCGTGAGTCCTTGCATACGAGTATAAAAATGTCTTTTACAAAATTTCGCCTCTTGAATACTTCAGGTAGAGAATGGACTTCAAGGAAAGGTAATCTGGCAGCATTGTAATCATTTCTCCGATAGGTACTTGCCATCAGTTCTGTGTAGCAGTGCGGCCTGATTTAAGGCCGCCGATTTGTGTCGATCCAAAATGTAAAAAATACAGATATTTCTACAGCTGCATCTAGAAACGAATTGCCTAGCAGAGAACACACTAAAGCGTTCCTCAGAAATAGTCTACCAACAATTAATCCAACGCGCTCCAAAGCACCCTAAGTCAGTGAAATATCCTAACTCAAATTGGTAACAAGTTTGATTAAGTGACCAGACAACAGTTTTACCGCCGGCCGCGGTGGCCGTGCGGTTCTAGGCGCTGCAGTCGGAAACCGCGGGACTGCTACGGTCGCAGGTTCGAATCGTGCCTCGGGCATGGATGTGTGTGATGTCCTTAGGTTAGTTAGGTTTAAGTAATTCTAAGTTCTAGGGGACTGATGACCTAAGATGTTAAGTCCCATAGTGCTCAGAGCCATTTTTTTTAACAGATTTACCCAGAGATATCAGAACCATGTGCCTAGATGTAATCATTAAAATCCAACCAACTCTTACTAAGAAAATAAAATGAAACATTTGCGGTGCATACATAATAAGCCTTTGATAACTTCCATCGTATGTAGTTAGCTGAAAAAGCTAGCGGTTCCGAGCAACTCGAGAGGGTTTCTATCATTCTGTTCTAATAACACCAGTTAACAAATTTCAACTTTTTTTCTGCATCTGGTTTGTAAATGGGTGGATTTACCTAATTTTGGGGTGCTGAATACGCTGGTGAAATCAGTTTTTTCTATGACGCCACATTTCCTAGATACACAGCAGAATATAAAATGGTAATAGCGAAAATTGACACAATTAAGTCAAACAAAAATACACATTCAGAACGTTTGAAATCAATACTATTTTGTATGTATATATGGGTATAATGCCAATAAAAGGTCCAAATTAGTTCAGAAGATATTTTCACCTTTAGTTGTCTTTGGTTTTTGAAAAATGCAACGACGGAGCTCTTCTTTTGTTTGCCATTTCATCACTCTCCCTGACAAGACCCCAGCAGTAGTCACCCGTCTCGAAGGATTCCAATGGCCTTGGTAACGGTGTTCCCTGTAAGAATGTCTTGGTGAAAGCGTTCACCATGCTCATTGCTTACGGCTCCCAAATTATCCGGGAAGAAATCAAGGTGAGAATGTAAAAAGTGAATTTTAAGCAACATTCTACAACCCATGTCCTTATAGTTGTCCAACAGATAATTCACAATGGTTAAATAGTTTTTGCCTTTTCTGTTACGCAAAAACTACTTCACAATTGCTTTAAAAGAAGACCAAGCAGCTAATTGGCTATCAGTGAGTTTGGTATCAAAGGTTGGATCCTTCAGCGGTTTTCTTATTTGTGGTCCAACAAATATAATCTCTTTCAGCTCTGCCTCACTTAATTTGGGAACCTTTTCTTTTAAGTGATTGAAGACCTCATCTTCTTTATCCAGCCGGCCGAGGTGGCCGAGCGGTTCTAGGCGCTACTGTCTGGAACCGCGCGACCGCTACGGACGCAGGTTCGAATCCTGCCTCGGGCATGGATGTGTGTGATGTCTTTAGATTAGTTAGGTTTAAGTAGTTCTAGGTTCTAGGGGACTGATGACCTTATAAGTTAAGTCCCATAGTGCTCAGAGCCATTTTTTTCTGTATCCATAGCTTTTACAAAGTTCTTGATAAGGCCCAACCTGATATGAAGGGGAGGCAAAATGATTTCCTCGGGCTCAGCCAATAGTGTATTGTTCACATTTACGTTTCTAGGAACATATAGCTTCCTCATAGGCCATTCCTTGAGTGTAAAGTTCTTGGTGTCAGAAAGGCACAAAAAGCAGCAGTATTTCGTGAATCCTACCTATAAACCTGTAAGGAGTGCAACAACTTTTAAATCACAGCAAAACTGCCATTCATGATCCTTATATTTGATTGCCTCTGCCGGCCGTGTGGCCGAGCGGTTCTAGGCGCTTCAGTATGGAACCGCGCGACCACTACGGTCGCAGGTTCGAATCCTGCCTCGGGCATGGATGTGCGTGATGTTCTTAGGTTAGTTAGGTTCAAGTAGTTCTAAGTTCTAGGGGACTCATGACCTCAGATGTTAAGTCCCATAGTGCTCAGAGCCATTTGAACCATTTGATTGCCTCTAGCAGCAAAGCCATGGTTTCATAAGATTCTTTCATGTCTACCGCATAAGCCAAAGGTACCGATGAAAATTCATTGCCATTATGTATTACTACTGCTTTCAAGCTTATTTTACTGGAGTCTATAAATAATCGCCAATCCTGTGAATTATGTTGTAGACCTAACTGCATCATCAGACCATTGACACCTCTACATACACACATAGAATTCTGTATATCGAAATGCTGAGCAAAGGAAGCACCTCTTGATCTGAAACAGTAAATTTTTGTCCCCGGAGCTAGAAGGTTCCGTTGTTGCAGTTTCGACACCAAGAGTTCAGCTTGCTGTTTCCAAAGTGTTAGATCGTGAACCAAATCGTTCAGTTCCTTTTGATTAAAGAGCTGAGGCGAAGTGTCATGATATTGAGGGCAGTACTCTTCTGTATGTTCAATACTTCCTGATTCACTTGACATGGTGTCTGGTTCCGTGGCTTTCAAGTTACAGACAGGAGCAAGCAACCGCTCATCATGGGGCATAGGCAAATACAATCAAGATACATTTGGATACTTTATTTTATGTCTAGTTTTGCTTGAATGTCCCGAAATATTTGTATGATAGAAGTAACAGTCTGAATAATGGTCTTTAGGCTCACACCACACCATCGGAACAGCGAATGGCATGGCTCAGCGTTTTCCATTCAACCACTCGAGTAAGGTTGTAGTACAGGTTATGCAGACAATATGAGGCGCAAAATTTTTATTTTGAACACCAACAGGACAATCAAAATACAATTTATGTGCCCTCTTAAACAAACCAGTGATTGGTTTTCTTTGGGCTTTTGGAGTGACTTTCCCACACACATAACCAAAGTTGTCGGGGTGGTTTGGACAGCAATGAGATTTTTTTTAGTGTAAGTTTCAAACACAAAAAGTTTGCACTATCTTTTACAGGAAACACTCACAGAGGATCTCTTTCAGACCACAGGCTTACCACACCAACCGTTTACTGACGATTTGTCGATATTCTAGCTCTCCTCAGCAAATCAAAAATAAACAATTAAACATCAGAACAGAAGAACAGCAAAAAGCGAAATATTGAACATGAAAAATAAAAAAACCTTTAAAAACTCAAAAATGGTACGTGATAGAACATTTTTAAAGGTATATTCGGATTCTACACACCAAAATAATACTAGTTGATGTATCACATCCTAGGTTCAAAATGGCTGTTGACTAGTGTAATAGACCATTTCGTGATGTATTGTTCCAAAAAGATCTGTGATACCCAATGTGGTTATTTCCGCTCTATGGTGTTAAGTAGTTTATTAATGTTAGTTGTAGCTGTAATTATTTTCCACGTTCTTGTACCAAAAAAGAAAAAAAGAGGGGCTGCAAGTTGCTCCAGAGGTGTGCTGCCATCGCGACCCTGTCTGGATTCGGTCGATATTGAAGCCCATCCGATAGGAGGACGCCTTGTAAGATTTGCCGATACTCTTATCACACTGATAAAATGTTGTAATAAATGGTTAAATATAATGTTGTAACCACTTCAGTGGAGAAGCTTATACTGTGAATATTAAAATGTGTGTGTTTCATTCAATCTGTGTCCCTTTATACCATTGCTTAAGTTAAAGCACTTCAAATGATTTTGCCGCTCGGGGTAGTCCGGGTGACTGCCCCCGTCGGAGGTTCGAGTCCTCCCCAGGACATGGGTGTGTGTGTTGTCCTTAGCATAAGTTAGATTAAATAGAGCGTAAGCTCAGCGACCGATGGCCTCAGCAGTTTGGTCGCGTGAGACTCTACCACAAATTTCCAATTTTCAAATGATTTCGGCAGAATATTCCGAAGTCAACGGGATCTAAACTTGAAAGTTCAATTATTTAAGAATGATTATTCAGGAGAGATTAATACTTTGGAAGGTAATTACAGTTTCAGAATAAAAGAATAACATGTCACTAATACAAAAACGGAAAAGAGTGGTTGTTATGTTCATTTTCCCCTAGGCAGCAGGTCAGGTGTTGCGGGTTAATCTTTATTGACAGGCGTATTCCATTTAGTGGTACAGTTACGACCGGGCAGAAGACATCAAGTAGTAATTTATGTGACATGTTTGATAGAAGGCTGTTGCTATGAACAGTTTATTCGAAAGTGAAGGTCGTGAGCTTTCGATCGTAAAGTGAAATCACAGGCTATAATTAAACTATGAATTATGGGGTTGAAAAATCGAGGAGACTGGGAAAAGTCGTGACATTGAACATTCATGCGACAGTTTGTAATATGTTATTCTGGAGATTACATTACCAATCAGTTCTTCTCAGAAGTGTTAATTAAGAATTACGTGTAATGGACTTCATGATAGCTATGTAATCTCGAAAGGCTTTTCAGTGATGGCTAGTTACACTGTTTGAAGTTAAATGGTCGTTTTAATCAATACAGAATGGCAATAAAATTAGGTTTGGATACTAAACTTCTACAGGTATTAATATCTCTGACTGTCATTTCAAGTGTAAGGTTTTCATATGTTTTCTTTTATTGCAAATAATTCATCTTTACTGTACTCAGAAGAATGACTTTAACGGTCCATTAACATCGAGGTCTTTAGCGACAGAGCCCAAGTTCGAATGGTGTCAAGGAGGTATAAGGAAATCGGCGTGCCTTTTCAAAGGAACAATCCTGGAATTTGCCTGGATTGATTTAGGGAAATCACGGAGAACCTACATCTGAATCGCCGGACGCGGGTTTGAATCGTTGTCCTCCCGAAAGCGAGTCCAGTGTGCTAACCACTGCGCCACCACGCTCGTTCACTGTACTGGGACAAAGATGAATGAGCGCACTGCACAAGTGGTGAATAAGATCCTTGACTCTACGTTTACTTTTATCTGCGGTTCACTTGCTAGTCAGTCAGTTGCACAGCACTGGGGAATTCTTATCTGAGGCATAGTAGCGAGCATTTGAGTTTATCAACGAATGAGATCTGTTTTTTGTGAATATGGGAGAAACTATCTGGAATACTTTAGTATGGAGATGAAAACTTGTTAATAAAGCTATTTCACTCGTTGTATTCATGGAGAAGATTTCTAGAGGCATTTTTAAAAGTAATCCTTGCACAAACAAGAATAACTATTAATTCAAGTAATTCTTCGTCCCTCAGATAACAAATAATATTTTTGACTTTTGTTGATCTCTTTGTATCCATTATGTCACAAATGTAGTTGGTTGAGATGTCTGTAATTTTTTATGATGAGAGAATTGTTAGTTTTCGTATATTGTACAGCCCTTTTCGTCAATCATCAGAGTTTAATTTTTCAAGAGCTATTGTTATTAAAGTAAAACCCACCTCCATCGTTCTTAGTAAAGTTTTTAATATTTTTTGTAATAAAGTTACATTATTTTTCTTTAGCTGCTGCATATGCTGATTAGTATGTTGCTTTTGAGGATGTCAGTACGTGAAAAACAAAACAGCCTGCTGACCAGCAGGTAAGTCGCTAATATTTCAGGGTAGATCACACCTTGCGCTCTTATGAGGAAACTGAACGTAGTCAGAAACATCAGATGTTGTGCTAAGCAAGCCAATTAATTTTCATTGAAGAGTGTTGGTAATTTCATATAGCTACTTTTTCTGAGTAGAGCAGTAATTTATTTTTGTGGTTCTTCGGAATTAAACATTGCACTTCATAAGATGCATCTGACATTATATACAGAGATTGCCTAATTGTTATGGTGAAGCTGTAACGTCAACATTTGCTTTGAAATTTTTTATTTAATATGCATTTTGCGGAATTAGGTCAGATATAATTATTCTGAGGTGAACGTGGAATGTTCAGAGGTAAGTATGGGCATCTGTAGAGAATTTTGATTTGCATAGGTCGGCTAGAATGAATGCAAGACACTGACAGTTAAAAATCGGGTATGTGTACACAGTCATGCTTTCATTATGTAATGAGAATTTTTTGAGTGCTGTGTTGGTTGATGAGAACATTAGTGATTACCTGTTGCTTAAACAGTTAATAACGATTTAAGTAAACTATTTGGAATTAATTCCAAGTAACAGATCAGAGGCCAAGTGAGATGCTTATTTCAGTTCTTTTGGAGTCACGCAATTTGAGGTTGTGTGTAGGAAGAAAGACATTTCACCAACTACAGCTGCCATTGTTACAACACTTTTGGCAGAAGGGCGCTACACACAGCATCAAATTTCCTTCAGACTCGGGGTATCACAACAGACAGTGAGTGGTTACAAAGAAAATTGTACATTAGTACAAATTTCATTAACTGAACTCTTTCCAAAATGTTGCTCTTAAAATTTTTTTGTATATGATCAACATGGCTATCAAAATTTGCCTATAAATATCACTAAAAATTTTTTAGTAATGCAATGCGTAGTGGTAATGAAAGGCTTAATAGTTACTTACAGGTGTGTTTCAATGACGAATCAATGTTCTCTGTCACTGAAAATAGCAGCCAGTACGTGAAGAGGAGGGAATCGTGGGAGTTTCATAACGACTGTGTATGCCATACTGTGGAGCAACACAGTTCAGTTACTGTCTGCAGCGTTTTTTCATGAAAGGGTCCAGGAAATTTGTACATTTTTGAAGGTTCTATGAATCAAAGAGTTAAGACCAGACCAGACAAGGCGATGGTTTAACGGTCTTGAGTGTGGGAAAGTTTTTGGAGGAAAATAGTGTGCTTCCATTGGCTGGGATTAGTCCAGACATGAACCCAATCGACAATGTGCGGACAATATTTAAGAAGAAAATAAGAATACAGAAGATCACAACAATGAATGGACTGATAGAACTGGTGGCCCAGATATTCAAAATAGTTATAAAAAAACTTGTAGAAAGTATGCCTAAGAGAATACAGAAGTTAATAAAAGCTAAAGAAACGCAAACAAAGTATTAAAACATTTGTAAACTTACACTGTTATGTAGTTACCTAAATTATCAATAAAAATTGAGCTTAAAGCAGCTTTGTCATAACAATTTGGACACCTCTGCACTTCAGTATTAAGGCTCAGGTATACAGTTTTCGTTATGCACACAATTAGTTTCTGTTGGCATTTAATTAGATTAATTTTCATTTATTTCAAATTCTGCATGTCATGGAGTTTAAAGTTTTCTTTCACGACACTGTTCACATGTGCAACGGAAGGCCAGCCAGCAGTCAGTGTTTCTCAGCAGTTGAACACGATACCTAAGGTACATGTTACTCGAGGAAAACGTTTTTGAAAATAAAATATTCATTATTCACAAATCTAGACATGTTTTTTACAGGAAGCTTCATGTGTAGTATATGAAATTTAACGCAAAATTTCTATGTAAAGTTATAAAGCACAACATTATTAGCCATTTTTATTAAAGTCCATCAGGTCACTGTCAGTAATGTGATCAATTAAATTAATTGATGAGTGCAATTAAAATTCATATAAAGAAAGAAGCTTAAATATTCTAGGAATTAGTAGCATAGGTTAATTCGAATAAACATTCCATATGTGTCCAGTTTTGTTGGTTAAGGAGATATAATTATTAAAATGTAGAATAAATATTAATCGAGGCGCCTAAGAAACATGTTGATGCCCACCGATCCATCGATCAGGGAATGTTAGATTTACAGTACATGATGTATCACCTGACGACTAGAATGTGTAGGGCTGCAAGAATATACGCACTCATGCAGCCAAAGAAAACTCTTCCAGTAACGTTGTAAGCTCGATTTCAAGAAAGACTAGGAAACGAGCTTCTCTGAGTCGATGAAGTAACACAGGAAGTCTAATTAACACCGTCCACCATACGACGCCATACATTTACAAAGAAGCGTTCTTGAAAATATATTTCAGTGACGGCTTCTGAATTCTCCTGAACCAACGATGTTTGTTGTGGGTGTTCTTGATAGCATCACAAATGAAAGTGACTGCATCTATAAACAATATTAGTGGGATGATTAGGCGATTTACAATTAAACAGCGAAAAAATTCCAATGGTCTGTCTTCGTCTTCTTCTCGAAGGCGTTGGATCCGCTGTAAATGTTAAGGATAGAGGCTTCGCATATATTACGTTAGCCATATTCTTGTATATGGAACCCTGTTACACGTACAAATGCTGCCAATGCTCGTTGAAAGACTACGTTCTACCAGCTGAGTAATTTATTGAACTTTATCTAAGCTCTGTTCACTTGCACGTTCAGATGAAATAGGATTGATAGGTATGGTAGAGCCATGAATAGTGGCCTAACAGAAAACTGTTGGTTTGGCTGTCCTAAGGCCACGACCTACGTAAGCGTCAGAAGCGACCGAAAGCGCGGGAAAGCTTCAGACGACAAAACGCAGCTTCAGGTATGGTTTCGGAAGTGTGCTAGATGAGCGACGTCCATTGTACCACCTATCCTCTGCTAAAACATTGAATTCTAACATGTCTGAACCTTGTCGTTGCAGCACGCGTGACAGTGAGAGCGACAGCTACGATTCTTCTCCACAAAGCACTGGAGTGGATGTGCCGGCTGCTACGAAATATCCATTATCCGATTTTAAGAACATTTTATTCTTCTGCATCTTGCAGCCTGGTATCTTTGCTCAATGAAGGACTGAATTTATTTTCGTTATTCCTCATGCTTACTGTGCTGCTCGAAACTGAGTAAATGACTGCACGAAATTTTGCAGAGGTAAAATGACATTGTGTAGACTATGCGTATAGTTTGTTTTAGGCGATACATTATTGTGTATTAAATGTAGCCAACACATCGAAATTGGTCAAATATTTTGTGAAATTATTTGTCTAAAAGAAACATTTTACGTTCCTTTGAATGATGCTAGAAATTATGTACCGAAAATGAGGTGCATCAAACGTTTCTCTAAAACATTTTATTGATTATTTGTAGACAAATCATATCACAAAAAGTTTAATTTCCTTTTCAAAACTTTTGTATGCTTTACTTATGCAGACTGTTTAGATTAACTGAAACGTTTGGCCTAAACATTGACTTATGATGAATTTCGTTCCCGACAGTCAAAGATCAGCGATATTTCACAGTTTTTCGTTGTGTTTTGTCAGGAATTCAGTGTGTATGATATTTTTGGATAGGTGTTTATACACTTAAAGGTCAATTACTGTGGCAAGATCATAAAAATATGCTTTGAGATGCAATGTAAATGATACAGATAAAACATAGTACACAGCATTAGTGATAGGGTTGTAGGCAAGCCAGTTAAAATTTAAGATCTAGGCAGGATCGAACTCCGTACCTACGACGCTACACCACGGATACTTATTACGTAACATCCTTCAATCTTCCGTATTTACGCTAGTCAGTCATTCCTCCGCATTTACCGGCTGTTGAATGTTCTTGGTCATGTGAGAAATATTCGTCTTTAATTTGTTGATGAGATAATCGAACGTCTTTCTTCTCAGTCACATATATTCGAAACATTTGTCTAGTGATCTTCGTAGTTGATGAGATGTTGTTGTGGCCTTCAGTGCAAAGACTGGTTTGATGCAGCTCTCCATGCTACTCTATCCTGTGCGAGCTTCTTCATCTCCCGGTACCTACTGCAACCTACGTCCTGCTGAATCTGTTTAGTGTATTCATCTCTTGGTCTCCCTCTACGATTTTTAACCTCCACGCAGCCCTCCAATACTAAACTGGTGATCCCTTGATGCCTCAGAACATGTCCTACCAATCGATCCCTTCTTCTAGTCAAGTTGTTCCACAAATATCTCTTCTCCTCAATTCTATTCAATACCTCCTCATTAGTTATGTGATCTACCCATCTAATCTTCAGCATTATTGTGTAGCACCACATTTCGAAAGCTTCTATTCTCCTCTTGTCTATGCTATTTATCGTCTACGTTTCACTTCCATGCATGGCTACACTCCATACAAATACTTTCAGAAACGATTTCCTGACACTTAAATCTATACTCGATGTTAACAAATTTCTCTTCTTCAGAAACGCTTTCCTTGCCATTGACAGTCTACATTTTATATCCTCTCTACTTCGACCATCATCAGTTATTTTTCTCCCCAAATAGCACAACTCACTTACTACTTCAAGCGTCTCATTTCCTAATCTAATTCCCGCAGCATCATCCCATTTAATTCGACTACATTCCATTACCCTCGTTTTGCTTTTGTTGAATTCATCTTATATCCTCCTTGCAAGACACTTTCCATTCCGTTCAGCTGCTCTTCCAGGTCCTTTGCTGTCTCTAACAGAATTCCGATGTCACCGGCGAACCTCAACGTTTTTATTTCTTTTCCATGGATTTTAATACCTACTCCGAATTTTTCTTTTGTTTCCTTTACTGCTTGCTCAATATACAGATTGAATAACATCGGGGATCGGCTACAACCCTGTCTCACTCCCTTCCCAACTACTACTTCCCTTTCATGTCCCTCGACTCTTATAACTGCCATCTGGTTTCTGTACAAATTGTAAATAGCGTTTCGCTCACTGTATTTTACCCCTGCCACCTTCAGAATTTGAAAGAGAGTCAACATAGTCAAATGCTAGAAACGTAGGTTTGCCTTTCCTTAATCTGTTTTCTAAGATAAGTCGTAGGGGCAGTATTGCCTCACGTGTTGATGAGATAACTTATGAAATTCTCCATGAAGTTCCCTCCCTTTGTAAATTTCATGCACAGCGCTACTTTATCGCCTTATTTTCCTAAGTAAAGTTGATTTTGTTTCTGTACTCCCGAGCTACAGTATTCTACGATTTAGGGGCGCCGTTTACAGAAACAGATGGTCGGCTCTAGAAGGCATCACGTAGCGGGAGATGGTCGCTCGCACGCAGAACACTCGAGCGCACCACCGGATGCTACCGCTTGTTGCAAGAGTGTCGCGTATCCAGACGTCGCTCGCTGTCCTTCGCTTCTGACGCATATTGAGGACGCGGCCTAAGGCAAGTTGGCTGTATTAAGTACGTGAATGCAGTTTCTGTCTTGGCAGTTTGCCGTATTTAATCAGAGCTCAGTGATGGCACAAACCACAAGTACAATTTCTATTGACTGTGTTGAGAACTGTCGATGGGTATTAGCTATGTAAAAGTACTTTTACTTTATTGAGGATTAATGTCATTCATGTCACAGCAGTATTTAACATGCATGGAAAATGGGAATTAATAAATTTGTTTCACTATGTTAGCTTTTCATGAATTATTGTAGCTGAATTTTGTGACTGCTGAGGAGGCTTTAGAGGTACATCCATTTTACCGTTTAAAATTATTAAATTCATTGAATGACAGTTTTGGATATTATTTTCTGAAACAGAAGAAAAGTATCACACTCACCTCAACCTAGCCCTTCTACTCACTTACCACGTATCACAATTCAAAGCAAAACAATGACAGTCGATAAATAAACAGCAGTACCAACAAGAGAAATGAAAACTTACCTTTCCAAGGAACAGTACCTCTTAACCACTAAATATATTACATAAAATGCTTTATTCGAATTAGTCTATGCTACCACCTCCTAAAACTTATTCTATTCCTCCCGAAACAGCCTGTCTTGTTGTGTTTGGATAGTAATGAAGGACATCAACGACAATGGCTAGGAAGTTTTACTAGATGACTTGTACTTTCTGCCGGCCGCAGTGGCATTGCGGTTCCACGTGCTTCATTCTGGAACCGCGCGACTGCTACGGTCACAAGTTCGAATCCTGCCTCGGGCATGGATGTGTGTGATGTCCTTAGGTTAGTTGGGTTTAAGTAGTTCTACGTTGTAGGGGACTGATGACCTCAGATGTTAAAGTCCCATATTGCTCAGAGCCATTTTTGTACTTTCTCTAAATCTGAGTTTGTTGCTAAGGACCAAATTTCGAAACCACACTTTATCATCAGAAGAGTGAATAATACGAAGTGTTCAGTTTAGTCTTGATGTTGAGCGTCTTTTACTCAGTGAATACGTTTGATGAATCTTTGCGTAAAGTATAATATTAAGGTACATGGTTATTTCGATACAACTGGAATGCTATATGAAACCGTGATGTTGATTGTTGAGTAGAAAGGACGGGGTATGTACCTCGCGGTCTCCTATTTCTTTTCTCTCGTTGTCACGTCGACGTGACGTTAAAGTTTAATCTTTCATCCTTTTTTTTTCTACCGCTCTCCAAACGTTGGTACCACTGCCAAGAAGCCAAACTAGTCTGAGTAGGACCAACTTGAAAGTTAAATGCCGGCCGCTGTGGCCAGGCGGCTCTACGCTCTTCAGTCTGGAACTGGTCTAGTTGTTTCTTGGCGCGCAGTCCGGTACCGCGCGACTGCTACGGTCGCAGGTTCGAATCCTGCCTCGGGCATGGATGTGTGTGATGTCCTTAGGTTAGTTAGGTTTAAGTAGTTCTAAGTTCTAGGGGACTGATGACCGCAGATGTTAAGTCCCATAGTGCCCAGAGCCATTTGAACCATTTTCGAAAGTTAAAGGCAGTGACCGCAACAACGTTCAGAAAACTAGGTGTATAATGGATCTCTGTGCTAACGGCACATTAAGCAGGGCAAGCACTCTACATCTACATTTACATCAATTCTTTTCAGTTCACACTTATGTAGCTGGCAGAGGGTTCTTCGAGCCGCCTTCACACTATTTCTCTACCGTTTCACTCTCTAACAGAGTACAGAATAAATAAACACCTGAATCTTTCTGTACCTGCTCTGATTTCTCTTATTTTATTGTGATTTTCATATCTCCCTATGTAGGCTCGCAACAATACAATATTTTCGAATTGAGAGAAGCAATATCCTGAGAAGATCTCGCCGCAATGAAAAGCGCCTTTGTTTTAATGATTTCCATCCCAACTCGCTTATCGTATCTGTGACATCTGAACTTTTTTGATGGTCTCCGCCAGTCCTACCTGGTAAGAATTCCATGCAGCACAGCAGTACTCTAGTAGAGGACGAATGAGCGTAGTACAGACTGTTTCTTCGTAGACCTGTTGCCTCTTCTAAGTGTTCTGCAAATAAAGCCCAACATTATCTATGTGATCATTCCAACTTCAGTTGGTCGCAGTTGTAATTCTAGGTATGTAGTCGATTTGACAGCCTTGAAATTTATGTCATTTATCGTGTAATCGAAATTACAGAATTCTTTTCGTACTCATGTGCATGACCTCAAACTTTTCCTTTTCGTGCGACAATTGCCACTTTTCTCACCGTTCATATATCGTATCGAAGACATTTTCCAATTGATTTTGATTTTACGATGACTTTACTTGACGGTAAGTGACAAAATTATCTGCAAACAGTGTAAGAGAGCTGCTCAGATTATCTCCTACATCCTATACGTAGATTATGAACACAGATGACCTATAACACTTCCTTGTGGAATGCGTGATATCACATATGAACACATAGCATTGCAGGAGCCAAAGCTGTCAGAAAACCTGTCACAAAATAACAACACAATATGGCGCAAATAAAAAGTAAACATATAAATAACGTGATCATATCATAACCAAAAGACAACAGACATTTGCGCTCCGAGTTGCCATATGAACATCATACTGCCTAAGAGGTGCATCTGACAACAGTAAATCACCGAAATGAGCTCGTCGTGTAACTTTTATCATTAGGGGTAAATAAAGAAATAACGCAGCAAAAATGTGTACTTAAAATAAAATATATTACTTCTGTTTTACTCTGTGATTTTCCGTCGATTACTACCTACTGTGACCTTTCTGAGAGGAAATCTTGGATCCAGTCGAACAACTGAAGCGATGCTCTCATTGCCACACATTTGATTATAAGTCTCTTGTGAGGAACAGTGTCGAAAGCCTTCTACAAACCTAGAAATATGCAATCTATTTGAGCTCCCCTATCGATATCACTCATTACTTTGTGCAAGTAAAGAGCTATTTGCGTTTCACAACAAATATATTTTCTAAATCCTTACGAGGTAATTCATAATGTGTACGTAGGCTGTTTATGTTTTCTTATTGGCAACGTTACGTATTAGTTTGGCTGTGCTGTGTGCAGTCTGTGGTTAGTTTGCATTGTTGTCTGCCATTGTAGTGTTGGGCAGCTGGATGTTAACAGCGCTTAGCGTTGAGCAGTTGGAGGTGAGCCGCCAGCAGTGGTGGATGTGGGGAGAGAAATGGCGGAGTTTTGAAATTTGTAAAAATGGATGTCATGAACTGCTGTATATATTATGACTTTTGATGACTATTAAGGTAAATACATTGTTTGTTCTCTATCAAAATCTTTCATTTTCTAACTATGCCTATCAGTAGTTAGTGCCTTCCGTAGTCTGAATCTTTTATTTAGCTGGCAGTAGTGGCGCTCGCTGTATTTCAGTAGTTCGAGTAACCAAGATTTTTGTGAGGTAAGCGATTTGTGAAACGCGTAGGTTAATGTTAGTCAGGGCCATTCTTTTGTAGGGATTTCTGAAAGTCAGATTGCGTTGCGCTAAAAATATTGTGTGTCAGTTTAAGCACAGTCGTATATAATTTTTCTAAGGGGACGTTTCAAATGTTCGAACACAGCAGATGTTCCAAAACCCTACTTCAAATGGGCGTTAGTCATATGGATCCGTAATCCATCAGATTACTCGTATTTCCTTTTTTGAGTGCTGGTATGACGTGTGCAAGTTTCCAGTCTTTAGGTACAGGTCTTTCGTCAAGCGAACGGTTAAATATGATTGCCTAGTATGGGACTATCGTATCAGTATACGGTGAAAGGAACCTTATTGGTATGCTATGTGGACGGTAAGATTTGCTTTTATGAAGTACTTTTCGCTACTTCGGTACACCAAAGATATTTGCTTCTAAGTTACTCGTGTTGGCAGTTGTTCTCTTTTCGTAACCTGGAATGTTTACTTTGTCTTCTTTGGTGATGGAATTTGGGGAAACTGTGTTTAATAACTCCGCTTTAGTGATGATGATGATGATGATGTTTGGTTTGTGGGGCCCCCAACTGCGTGGTTATCAGCGCCCGTACAATTATCCAATCTTTGCTCAGTCCAATTTCGCCACTTTTCTGGATGATGATGAAATGATGAGGACAACACACACACCCAGTCATCTCGAGGCAGGTGAAAATCCCTGACCCCGCCGGGAATCGAACCCGGGACCCCGTGCTCGGGAAGCGAGAACGCTACCGCGAGACCACGAGCGGCGGACATCCGCTTTAGTGGTGCGTCGTCGGTTATATTACCACTGGAATCGTGCAGTGAAGGTATTGATTGTGTCTTGCTCTGGTGAACTTTACATATGACCAGAATGTCTTTCGATTTTCTATCGGATTTCAGGACGGATTTTCCGGCACTGAAGGCCGCGCTAAGTATTGAGATTCAGTAAAAAATCTCGAAGATTTTGTATTTTTTTAAAATTTGGCATGCTCTTTTCGTTGCTTCTTCAATAGTGTTTTGTATATCATAGGAGATCAGCACCACTTTTTATTAATTTATTTGGAATAAATATCTCAACTGCCTCAGATACTGTTTCATTGAATCGAAGCCACGTCTCGTGTACACTTACATAATTAGTTGGGAAGGAGTGGTGGCTTTCTCTTAGGAAGATGTCAAACGAATTTTTTTCTCCTTTTTTTTTAAAGGGATATATTTTGCGTTTACGTTTGGTGGATTTGGATATTGCTGTGGTTAGTCTCGCTACAACCATTTTGTTATCACTAATTCCTGCATCCGTCATGATGCACCATATTTGCTTGGGATTATTTGTTACTAAGGGATCAAATATGTTTTTGCAACTATTTATACGTAGAGTGTGCTGCAGAAGTAATTTGCGGGGAAAGCATTTAGAACAATTTTTGACAATGCTTTATACCTGCCACCGACTCTGAATACGTATTTTCGCCAACAAATCGACAGCAGATTGAAATCATCACAGTAACTGTGTGATTGGGATACATATTTGCGATGACACTCAAGTTTTTCTGAACTGTTCAGCAACTGTGTCATCTGAGTCGGGCGGTCGATGAAAGAAACCAATTACGAATTTATTCCAGTTGCCCAATATAACCTCTATTCATACTAACTCACAGGAACTATCTACGTCAATTTCGCCACAAGGTAAATTAGTTCTCACAGCAACAAAGACGCCACCACCAAATGATTGTAATGCATCCTTTCCAAACACAGTTATGTTCTTCGTAAAAACTTATGCTGATCTTATTTCCGGCTTTAGCTTACTCTCGGGACCTATAACGATTTGAGCTTCAGTTCCTTCTATTACCGCTTGAGCTGTGGCTCTTTCCCACACAGCTACGACAGTTTAGAGCTACAACACTGACTGCTGCTGTATCTACCCTCCTCCTGTATTTGTCCCGCACCTTTTGAACCTGAAGCCCTTTCTGCACTTTCCCGAGACCCTGTAAGCTAAAAAACCATGCAGTCCACTCCCACAGGTTCTGCTACCCGTGTAACCACCTCCTGCGTGTCGTGGATAGTTGACTTACTAAGCGGAACCCTAAAACTCATCACTCTATTGTGCAAGTCGAGAAAACTGCAACTTCCGCGGCCGCAGAACCGTAGGAGCCTCTGATATAGACCTAGCACTCGACTCTGCATTTAAGGACCATAGTCGGTTTTGTCGACGATGCTACCGGTAGTGAACTCAGCCTTCATCTCACAAGCAAGACAGACAGTCTTTACCACTGCAACTAGCCGACCGAAACAAGAGAGAATCTCTTCTGATCAAAAGCGACACACATCGTTAGTAGCAATATGAGCTACCACCTGCAACTGACGGCACCCTGTGCTCTTCATGGGATTCTGAAGCACTCTTTCCACATCTAGAATGGCTCCTTCTGGTATGTACACAGAGTGCACACTGGATTATTTTCCCTCTTTGGCAGCCATATCTGTAAGGGTCCTCATTAAGCGCCTGACACTGGAGCTCCCGACTACAAGAATCGACCCTGCGTGAATGTCCTGATCTTGCAGGCGAGCGACTGCATCTAGCTCAGGGTCTTTGTGAGCCACAGATAGCGCCCAGAACGTGTGCATCAGATGAACCGGGTAGGCCTCGCTTTCGGCCCCCAGAAAGCGTTTTGCTGCCTGCCACACCTTGAAACAGCCTTCCACTCGACCACAGGTGAGGGTTCATCCACACTGCGGGCGGTACTCGAGGTGGTCGCAGTAGTGGACCGTTGTATCCCAACGTCCAGCCTCCTGCTGCGATTACAATTCGCGACAGCCTCAAGCTGAGTGACCAAAACCAGCACTGCCTGGAGCAGTGAGTGGAGGGCCACCAAATAAGCTTGCATCTGCTCACAACAATCACCGTCTTTGTCCATACTAAATTTGGAGTAACTATACGGGAAACTATGATCAGAAACACTGAACTCACGTACGAAACACTGTGCTCTGAATTGCTGCTAGGTTTGGCGGGAGCTGCTGACTGCGTTGTTGTTGCAAATATGTTTTCTGCGCTGTTTGAAATAAGTTTGCAACATTGTTTCCTTCCGAGCTCTTTGAACGCACGGGCGACAAACATCTTTCACCATGTATTTTCCACGTCTGCAAAGTTGTTACTCGTAGAGTATTTGCATCACCTGCTCCCTTATAGTCCAGTGTCCTGGTATTCAAAGGGACAGGGGATAGAGGACTGTGCCTAACGAAAGATCCGAATTTTATGAGCTTTATGTGCGTTGGTTGCAGGCGGTCTCCCGTATAGAATCTCAGTTTTGGCTTTCGACCTCTAAAACTCCATGTTAATTTGGGGGGAACCAAAAAGTCACAATTTAGGCTATGTGGCTAACGGAACGATTACGGTTTTTCCAGTATGAAGTTGCCCCAGCACATTCTAGTCAGCAGATGGCACATTATCTAAAAGGTCTATAAACAGCTAGCAGCATTTTCATCTATTGCCAACATGCATGAGGCTGCTGTCCTGGGCTACAGTAGCGTTGGTATCTCTGGAGCCTTTAGCATTGCTGGGAACTCTGATGTCACAACACATACAGCTTGTACAGGTCGGTCGATATTTACCTGAAGGTGAATGGCGAACAGTGGTGTGGTCATGAATCTCAGGGCGGGAGACGAAATTGGTTACTGGGCATAAGACTGTACCCTCACAACCTTTGAAGCATTGCCCACTGTTGAAAGTGCGCCTCAGCCAGCAAGAGGCGCCTCGTATGCTGGAACTGGTGTCCATCTTCCCGAAAGGTCAGGGCGAGTGCAGAAGGTTGGTCTGCTTGTCTTTGGGAGCTCCCAAGTTAGGCAACCGATGGAGATTGTTAGGCAAGTAGCGGGTATGCCGGAAACAGTGCCAGAGTCTGTTTCCGACACGTTCAGGTATGGAGGAGGCTCTGCTGACAGAAGTTGTGCACAATGGCTTCAAATCGTGACTCATGATGGGTCAAATGACGCCTGTCACCTGGATTTGGAAGCTTTCCTCGTTTCTTACAAGCTTCTGGCTGTTTGGGTGAAGAAAGCTAGCCTTGTGCATGTGGAGAAAGCAGCATCTCCATATTTTTTCCCTTGCAATCTAGAACGTAAATCACATATACCTTACTTGTCGCCGGCCGTATTGGCCGAGTGGTTCTAGGCGCTTCATTCCGGAACCGCGCGACCGCTACGGTCGCAGGTTCGAATACTGCCTCGGGCATGGATGTGTGTGATGTTCTTAGGTTAGTTAGGTTTAAGTAGTTATAAGTTCTAGGGGACCGATGACCTCAGATGTTAAGTCCCACTGTACTCTGAGCCATTTGAACCAACCTTACTTGTCACGCGTTAAATGTCCTAGAATTTACTGCTTAAACCAATTTTGACACCACATACTTACTAAAATACTGAGCTTTAAGCAAATGGCAAAAGTTTCGACGTATCCAAGAACTCTGAAAAAAGGATGTGTTTTAGCATTATATTTCTGATTGGTCTTTCTTAAAAGGAAAATAATAAGAGACCAAAGCGATAGGCCCCGCAAACACCACCCTCATTTACTGTCTGTGCTGTTGTTGAACAACTGATTTCTTCATATATTATTCTAACTGGGGTGACAAAAATCATTAGGATAGCGATATGCACGTATACATATGGTGGTAGTATTGGGTACACAATGTATAAAAGAGCTCTACATTGGCGCAACTGTTATTTGTACTCAGGTGATTAATGTGGTATGATAGTTGGAGCTACACGCATGGGGCACTCCGTTTCGGAAATCATTAGGGAATTCAATATTCCGAGATTCACAGTGTCCAGACTGTGCCGAGCATATCAACTTCCAGGCATAACCTCTCATCACGGACAACGCAGTGGCCGACGGCCTTCACTTAAAGACCCAGATCAGCGGCGTTTGCGCAGAGTCGTCACTGTTAACAGACAAGCAGCACAGCGTGGAATAACCACATAAATCAACGTGGGACGTTCGACGAACGTATCCGTTAGGACAATGCGGCAAAATTCGGTGTTCAAAGGCTGCGGCAGCAGACGACCGACGCGAGAGCCTTTGTTAACAGGACGACATCTCCTGCAGCGCTTCTCCTGGGCTCGTCAGGATATTGATTGGACTCTAGACGACCAGGAACCTTGGCGTGGTCAGATGAGCTCCGCTTTCAGTTGGTAAGGGCTGATGGTAGGTTTCGAGTCTGGCGCAGACCACACGAAGCCATGGACCCAAGTTGTCAACAAGGCACTGTGCAATCTGGTGATGGCTCCATAATACTGTGGTCTGTGTTTAAATGGAACGAACTGGGTCCCGGTTATATTCTGCTTCTTGAAGACCATTTGCAACCATTCATGGACTTCACGTTTTCAAAGAACAATGGAATTCTTATGAGTAACAATGCACCACGTTACAATGCTACAATTCTACGCGACTGGTGTGAGGAACATTCTGAACAATTCGAGGGAATTATTTGGATACCCAGATCGCCAGACCATCAATCCCATCGAACATTTATGGAACATTATCGAGAGGTCAGTCGTGCACGAACTTCTGGACCGGCAACATTTCCGCAATTATATATGGCTATAGAGGACAAAAACTGTAGATTAAGACAGAGATGGAATACATCCATCAAATAATTGAGGACGTAGGTTGCAAGTGCTACTCTGAGATGAAGAGCATGGCACAGGAGAGGGATTCGTGGCGGGCCGCATCAAACCGGTCAGAAGACTGACGACTCAAAAGAAAGATGTGACATGGCTCAATCAGTTTTTGTGCAGAGGATTTCCAAAAACTTGTTGCGTCCATGCCACGTCGAACTGCTGCACTACACCGGGCAACAGGAAGTCCGACGCGATATTAGGAGGTATCCAATGACTTTTGTCCACTGCTGCTGCGGTAGGGATTCAATGATCCCGCCTGTGTATGGATACACTTCATTAAAGCTAAACGGATGGGGTACTGGAAACTGTACGTCAAAGAAATGATATCCTGCTTCCAAGCAGCAGGGCAACTGAACTATGCTAAGAGCAGGCCCAGAACAGTATCAGCTTAGAAAACGAAATGGATCCTCGGGAGTTTCACAAATTCTCGGCTTAAGCCACCTTCACTAACGATCGCACTAAAAACTTCTGTTCGGACGTCTTATCAAGTACACGCATAGACGAAGTCGTAATGACAGTGATGAAAAGTGAAGAGAGCCACCACTGGTGACGAAACAACAAGTCAGTGTGCAAGGTCAGTACAGAATGAACATTGATAAAACCGACAAACTGCAGGGACGCGTTCCAGAGGGGAAATGGAGGAAAACAGGTTCTATCAACCTGTGTCCGCTGGCGCTGACGTATGAAAATTCCCCTGACCACGTGCCGTGTGCTTCATATGTGTTGCAGGCTGCGTGATTGACGCAGCATAGTGTAAGCAGCAGAGTGGTCCGGTATTCTTGCCAGAAACGAGCTGAGTTGGTGTTTGTATACGGCCAAGCAGATGAAAACGGTTGAGAGGCAGCATGGCTATACCAGAACAAGTAACTTCACAGACATCAAACACATCGCACAACATTTCGAGCCCTTTTTGGGTGTCTGTGTGATCATGGGTCCTTTCAGACAGACAAACATGCAAGGAGGCGACAATTTCTTTGGAGGACAGGGTTCCACAGGATATTGAGACAATATCCTAGTACAAGCTCCAGGCACGTGAGCAGCCAACATGGTAGAAGCTAAAATACTATTATGTGTATTCTACAAGATAACTGTTACTATCCCTATCACCTGCAACGAGTGCAAGGATTATCAGCAGCTGATTTCCCTGTTCGATGAGGATTTTACTGATGGTTTTAGCGCCAGACCATCACCATTATGAGATTTCTATAATCAATTCTCTTTACCGAGGAAGCAACCTTTACCAGAACTGGCATCGTCAGTCTACATAATCGTCATCTGTGAGCTACAGTCAATTCTCGGCGAATGATTGAGGCGGCGCATCAGCATCGGTTCAGCATCAGTGTGTGGTCAGGGATTCTTGACGACCACATACTTGGACCAGTTATTATTCTGCAACGCCTGGAGGGAGGAACGTACCTGGACTTCCTGCGGAAAACTCTGCATGAGCAGCATTGCCGTTGGCAATACGACAGCTTATGTAGTTTCTGCATAACGGAGTACCACCCCATTACCGCATTATATTTCGCCAACACTTCACAACCCCAGGTCGTTGTACAGGACGAGGGGACACTGTAGTATGGCCTACTAGATCACCGGACTTAAACCGCCTGGAGTTTTACTTCTGGGGCATATGAAAAGCGTTGTGTATGCTGAACTAGTTCCTGATGTGCAGACTCTTCTACAGCATGTTCAAGACGCCTGTGATGCTGTTTGGAGAGAGGCCGGAACGTACGATAGGGTGCGGCAATCCAAGACGCGCCTTGTGAACGCGTGCACTGCATTTCATGGAGGCCACTTTGAACATTTGTCGTTAACATGGAAGCGACGCAACTCTGTATTGTGTTCCGGAACGTTTTGTTATCGTCGCGCACACACCGGCATTTCCGGATACATGTTCATGGGACCTTTTCTCATTCATTTCCACTCAGGAATCCGTCCCTGCAATTTGTCGATTCTTTTAATACTCACCCTGTATAGACTAAATTGCAAATACTCTTAACATGTAACAATTTTGTACTTCTTGATGGGATATCCTAGCGACGTCCGTTACCCAAGTAACGAGGCAGCGGAATGATCTCGCCGAGTTTTATTCCAGTTTATCTTCTCCACGGAAACGGTTACATTGTAACAAGAGAAATCTGTTATCCATTTACATCAACAAAAGAGTACTTCGTCTCACTGCTGATGACTGAAATAGCAGCAAAAAGCATTGTGGTTAGCCAGGCAATAGATGCTGATGTGAAAATGAGCATTGCTATATCGAAGGCTGTTAACTTCCATTATGTTACTGACACAGATGAAGATCTAAACGCCCCGTTATTACTGACAACATTAGCGCCTCCCCAAAATAATGTCTATTTGAAGAAGAGTGGGAGGGGTGATTCCCCCTTAAATCTGTACTCGACAACATCACGCAGATTCGTGTAATGTATTCGAAATTGCGAATATGGACGACCATCAGCAGTATAATGGGATGACGACAGTGAAAATTTGTGCCAGACCGGACTCGAACGCGGATTTCCCGCTTGTCACCAGCAGTCACCCCACCAGTTTTTTTATTTTATTTTGTTTGCTATTGTTCGTTGTGTTTGGTTGGGTCGGACGTCACGTGACATCCATCCAAGTTGATCATTTATTCCTTTACTCAGTTTTTTTTTTTGTTACATAGGTCAATCAGCCCTTTGATCGAACACGCTGAGCTACCGTGCCGGCTACCATTAGGTTATCTGAGCGTGCCACAGGGCCAGACCCAAACTACCACATATAGTCAACCGTCTATCTACAACCTCCAATCGTATATCCATTACGTATATTCTCGTACAGGAACGACATTCTAAATAAAAGTCACTCGCCCGGTGTCAGCGGATAAGGACGATACCACAGTGCCTGTGTTGTTGCACGATGCAGTGTTCTTTCGGACGAGTGCAGGTTGCAATCACGTGACTGACGACATACGGAAGTTTGGCTCTGGCTGCGAAGCGTGTTCGCATAGCCTAATGGTTTGGTCAACGAACATGCATCAATTTCATGTCAACCGCCTATCGCGCTGATCCACATTGCACCAGTTCTATCACATATCAAACTTTTCCGTCTGAAATACAGTAATGTCCATGAAGACTTTCCTCGCACTAGGGCTCCCATTACTCGATATATTTGTCACCTGTTAATGTGGAATCATCCCAGGAATGCAGTCGAAGGACGTCACCGGCAGGTTAGGTGGCCGAAAGTGTGGTGCGCGGTTCATCAACCATACTTTACCAGGGAAACGGGCGTCACCTGGTACATCGTCGTTACCGGTAAATACCCAACGTGATATAAACTCCAGGCCTTCGCCCTGGCAGACAACCCCCTCTGCCTGAGGTGTAACGTGGACGACACAGACGGACACCGTCTCCTCTGATTTGCGGTGGCGAACATATGGTTCCTTCTCCAGCAAGTACCGGCCCTTCATCTCACGGTGTCAATGCACATGATCCTCTCAGTATGCTCCTCTGTGCGGACGAGACGTATTTTCCACCATCAAAGATGCGTGCCGTCACCTAGATAATGAGTATGGCCGTCCTTTACCTTTTCAGAAATGGATCCAAGAACGTGATCGATTTTTGAACGTTTTTGCTAACACGACACCACGTAATGAGACAACTCGTTAAATACCAATCCACTTTTGCTGACTATCTATGGAGCATTCGTTCCAAACCGCCCCGCAGCTGGAACGTTCCTGGTGAACGGGTTTGGCAGATGAAGCTATATTTTCGTGACCATCAGAGGCTCGGTGTTCGCTTTACGAAGGCATGCCCCCAACCGTCGTCTACAAAACGAGCGGTCACCGATTCGTTTTGGCACACCACCCTGTTTCCTATGTTAAATGAAGAATTATATAAATGCGTGATGTCTGTTCTTTCGGAAATGTCCGAAAGAACAGAGACCATGCAGAATCCGCAGCTGTTGTCCGTTATATGTAAATTGAAAGTTAGATAGGGGAAGAAAGGCAGGGGATCACTGCTGTCAGCGGCGGAATCAGCGGCGACGAGTGAAAATGTGTACCGGACCGAGATTAGAACCCGAGATCTACTGCTTACTTGGCTTATGCGTTAACCACTGTGCCATCCAGTCTGGTACACATTTTCATTCGTCGCCGTTGATTCCGCGTAATGTCCCGATGCAGCTGACGGAAGTGATCCCCTCCCTTACCTTTCCTTTCTTCTCCTCTCCCCCCTTCAGTTTCCATATTAACTTAAGGAATTTTCTGTTATTCTTTTTACACTGTATAAATAAAAAAGACACACACAAAATTGCTTCCTTAGTTACCTGTATTCTCTAATTTTTACTCAATGGATAAAAGTTAATTTTGGAGTGTATTCTGTTTCATGTAAGAACTATGATAGTTATGTTGTTATATATAAATCTGTTTTGTTATCAGCATTCCCAACTAAGATACTGTATTTTGTTGTGATGAAAAACCGCTCATGTAAAAAGAAAGTGCAATGGGAATACAATGGACTTGTATTATTGTTCAAACCCCAGACAGGCCTTGCACGAACGCCGTGTTTAAGACTAGGCTCAACCTACGATGATAATAAATTCGCAGAAAGAATATTTTAGGAGTAGTTTTCCAGTTTAGAGACTAAAACGCAACTTTGAAAGTTTATTACGTAATTGTATGAAATTATACTATGCTACGAATGCTTTAATGATTTATATATGAAGATGGTATCTCTTCTTTGGGGCATGCCCGAAAGATCATATACCATCTTCATATATAAATATAGTTAAGGCTCACCGACCATTTGACCATATTCTTCTTCTGTACGGATGCACAAGCAGTGCCCGAACTCTTACGGGAATCGGCAAAAAGCCGCAAGTAATGAGTATAATGGGCAGTGGCACTATGAATATAGTGCGGGACATTAAGTTGGGAATGTTGCTCTCACGGGAGGCGTGCCAGAGATACGTCCCTGCAGTCGCTCTATCCTCTGCGGCACTATGAATATAGTGCGGGACATTAAGTTGGGAATGTGGGTCTCACGGGAGGCGTGTCAGAGATACGTCCCTGCAGTCGCTCTATCCTCTGTGGCTGAGAAGGATAGAGCAACTGACATGTAAGCAGGAGATCCCGGGTTCGAGTTCCGGTCGGGGCACACATTTTCAGCTGTCCCCGTTGACGTGTATCAACGCCTGTATGCAGCTAGGGGTATTCATTTCACTTTAATGATTTGATGAGAGTGAATGAATGAAAAAAATTGAAATGATTCAGGTTTCAATGCGATTTACTGACAGCGATGTAAAGAACTATGTTTATTACAGAAACCGGAAAAGTGCGTGTAGGACTAAAAAAGATGGTAAGGCAGTCGCTCACGATAAGCCAGAAATCCTGGTTCAAGTCCCGGCATAAACTTTCATCGTTGTCATTCCATTATACAACTGATGGTTTTCCACATTCGCTATTGCGAATACATTTCATAATGGCTGTAGTCGCCGCAGTACCTGTTCCTCCGGACATCCTTGAATGTCTCGAGGAACAATGCACCGAACTTCTGAACAATGTAGGCACTGCAATATTGTATATATCACGTAAATTCAGTCCATTTGTTATTTTTTCTGGTGTGCAACTTATTTAAACACCTTTGGGCAAGGAAAAAAGAAAATCTGCCCATGTCTACCATGACTGAAATATTATTTTCAAATAGTCAGACAGAACAGCACGCGAAATTTCTGAGGCAGGGGAAGGTGTTTTGTGGTAATCTACAGTGAAGACCTGAATAGAGAGAAAATGAACGATCTCCATGAAAGACAATTCTGTAAATCTGGGATCAAACCCCCAATTTCCTAGTTTCAGGATTATTGTCCACATACTTTGCTGCCTTATTTTATCGTTAATTTTATAGTCTTTACATCTTGCAACCCATAACAATCTTATAACTTAAATTCATTCGTCATAGTGGAACCTTTTCAAAAGCCTTTAACTGTGTCATTAAAGAGTTAAACAATAAAGCAGTACACCAATTTCGTCTTTCCACACATACCATGTCCTATTTCAGAACTTTATCGCGATTTTGAAGTGCACCTACTCAAATTGGTGCTGAACGTGATTTCTGCGTCTGTATGACACTGTTTCCATTGATTTTTGGCCTAGAAAATGCATGTTCCTCTTGCACTGCAGTCGCCTTTGCGCGGTTGTACTGCAGACGGGATAATCGTAAAATGTAAATCTTGGTATAGTTGGACGCTAATTTTACAAAATAGTGTTTCTTGTGTATCTACTCACAGGTACTGTGCCTCCTAAATTGTCCTAAAACTGCGCAAACTGGGTAAACTGCGCAGAAACTCACACAAACGCAAGCAGTCAGTCACATTGATTTTGTTTTTTCCGTAAATTAGTAACATGGTAAAAACTTGATGCAACAGTATTGCTTCAGGGAGTTTCGATACACTGAGAGGTGTTTTCGTAACTGCTGTCAGTAACAATAATAGTCATTTAAATTAACGACAATGCTTACATTCTATTTTTATACTACACACATAAAAAAAAAAGTTTTGCGTCACCCCAGTTCCCAGAACTCCTTAAGACAGACGTTGACTATGGATATTCTATCACAGACACAGTCCCTTTGACTGTGCAGAGATGTCACTAAACCCGCCCAAATACGTAAACAACCATGCTGGAGCAGCGCCTATTAGACGGAGGGGGTCTAACAGCCGACCAGTCATTCCACCAGGAAGGAGGTACACGGCTCTTGTTGTTTGTAATTCAACCATTTCTAGACGGTCAATACCGCGGTTCGAACGCGTCCGCATTGTTACTTTGTACCAGGAAGGGCTCTCAACAAGGGAGGTACCAGGCGTCTCGGAGTGAACCAAAGCGATGTTGTTCGGACATGGAGGAGATACAAAGAGACAAGAACTGTCGATGAAATGCCTCGCTCAGACCGCCCAAGGGCTACTACTGCAGTGGATCACCGCTACCTACGGATTATGTCTCGGAAGAACCCTTACAGCACCGCTACTATGTTGAATAATGCTTTTCGTGCAAGCACAGGTCGTCATGTTACGACTCAAACTGTGCGCAATAGGCTGCATGTCGTGCAACTTCAGTCCAGAAGTCCATAGCGAGATCCATCTTTGCAACCACGACACCATGCATCGCGGTACAGATGGGCCCAACAACATGCCGAATGGACCGCTCACGACTGGCATCACGTTCTCTTCACCGATGACTGTCACATAGGCCTTCAACCAGACAATCGTCGGAGACGTGAACGCTTTAGACACAACGTCCAGCGAGTGCATAAAGGTGGAGGTTCCCTGCTGTTTTGGGGTGGCATTATGTGGGGCCGAAGTACGCCGCTAGTGGTCATGGCAGGCTCCGTAACGGCTTTAAGATACGTGAATGCCATCTTCCGACCGATAGTGCGACCATATCGACAGCATATTGGCAAGGAATTCGTCCTCATGGACGACAGTTCTAGCCCCCATCGTGCAAATCTTGTGAATGACTTCCTTCAGGTTAACGACATCGCTCGACCAGAGTGGCCAGCATGTTCCCCAAACATGAACCCTATCGCACATGGCTGGGATAGACTGTTTATGGATGACGTGACACACCAACCACTCTGAGGGATCTACGCCGGCTACGCCTAATCGCTGTTGAGGAGTGAGACAGTCTGGACCAACAATGCCTTGATGAACTTGTGGATAGTATACCACGACGAATACGGACATGCATAAATGGAAGAGGACGTGCTACTGGGTATTAAAGATACCGGTGTGTAGAGCAATCTGGACCATCGCCTCTGAAGATCTCGCTGTATGGTAGTACAACATGCAATGTGTGGTTTTCATGAGCAATAAAAAGAGCGGAAATGATGTTTATGTTTTTCACTATACCAATTTTCTGTACAGGTGTCGGAGCTCTCGGAACCGAGGTGATGCAAAAAATTTTTGATGTGTGTATTTTATTGCATTATATCACGCCTCTCGTAGGATGGCATCTCCACGCATAGAGCGGAGCGGGAGGGAAGTGTGGAGGGGATGCGATTTCCGTATGCGTGACAGTGGAGAGCTGGCAAAACAAAGTCCACATTGGCCAACTGTGTTGCTACGGAAAACAGTCAGATTTATTTGGCTACGGTACATAGTATTATACGTTCAGATCTATGAGGGGAATGATACATTTTAAAACCGATTTCGATCAATCGTCTTGAGAGAAATCTTGCTTCACGTCTTGACGACGTTGCGTCCACTGCTCCAGAGCTTTAATCCGTCTGACGTCGGGAGGCGAGAACAGCTGACAAAGCTTTGTGAAGACGTCAAGTACAATTTTTATCATATTAAAAATTGTCTAACGACAAAGTCATTCAAACTGATTGCAAAATTGTCATTTGTTGCGATTTGCACTATATTACAAGTACACATGTATTACACAACAAAATTAAGTTCATGTACAAACCAGAATCATTATATTTGCTTTGCAAATGCGCCTATTCCATAAATTTTCAAAAATGTGTGAGAGGCGTGTATGTGGGCGTTTTTGACTGTCGTTAAGTGTGATTATTCTGCGGAAAAAAGACTTACTGGCAGAAAAAACTGTTGCAAAATACTATCGAGCTACAGGACTTCGGCACGAGTCTAGTTTATACTGAACGAATATTTTTATTTTGACGCCAGAGAAAAATACCCGCTTTCCTGGCGTTAAACTTGGTGTGATCCCTGTAATAGCTGAATGATAACTGGTATGATAATTACATTGACCGACTTCGAAGCAACGTATGACAACAATTATTCAGTGAACCACTTCACGAAACTGACAGCGTTCGTTTTCGAATGGTTTGCACTGCTGTTTTTGTTACAGCTAAATAAGTCTCCTCTCAGGAACAAAACCAGATGAAGAGCCAGCATGCAGAATAATTATCCGAGAAGCTACTCCTGTGGGAAGTTTAAAACCGCCAGTACTATCGCTCATTTTCCAGTAGGTCTTCTTGGAGTGATTCTGATCCACCCACGTTTCATCACGATAACACACTGTTGAACTACGTCGTACATCCATCGTACGTTCTGCTACCATCGTACATAGTTGTAACAAGTTTTTGTGATCTCGGGCATTCACTATTCACACGGAGTGCTTTAAAACATAGTTGTCAAACCCACACATTTGTGTTACAGGTTTATTGCGATTTTGATGCTTTTCGGGCGACATGAAACCAACTTTTCCTAAGATTCCTACAACTCTGAAACTTTCGTTTACAATTTCCTTTACAGTTCTCTGCCGACACCAGATGATTCTGCAGACCATTCTTGTGTCTTCAGATGTCACCAGTAGGCGTCCCGCTTTAAATTTCAGGATCGAAAAAGGTATAAATGTGGTAAATAATCCCCTCGACTGCTCGTGAACTTGGGAAGCACTTCACGTTTATTGCCGTTACCTGACTTTTTGAAATGACGCTAAAACAGATTCTCGCCATCTAGCTGTAACTAGTTGCTTGGAAAGAGAATGAATCTTATTGGCTGCCAATGGCAAATCTAGGGGAAGACATAGAAAGGCTGAAAATTGAGCCGCCTCCTTATACGACGCTGACTTCAGTGTGTGTATGTGTGCGTGTGTGTGTGTGTGTGTGTGTGTGTGTGTTCTACGCCACGAAGTAGTGACAGTATCTGTAAGGTGATACGTAAGGAATAATACAACGTCATTCAAAATGATCTAGACACTTTCAAGTGATTGTGAAAAAAGAGTTTGTATTCAGTTGAGATATTATGTGGTTGTATGTACAGAAGCAGAAACTCAAAGAAATTTTGTGCTACGCTCACATATGTTCAGTGTGTCGTGCGAACTGTTAATCACATAGCACACATCCTGTGCACAGTCCAATTCGGCCCACATTCACCCCTAAGTGTCCGTATCGATGTCAATTACAACTGCCGTGATACTTCCTCGGAAGTCAGTGATGTTGTGAGAAAGTGTCTTTGATGTGACCCATCAGTAAAAATCACATGGCGTCAGGTCCAGTGAACAAGGGGACCATATCAACTAATGCAGATTGCTGGCAGGTGCACGATCCAAGAACCCACGGACATCGTTGTGGAAGTATAGTGCAGAACCGTTCTGTTGACAAATTAAATTATTACTGTCCTGTTACATATGCGGCATGAGACACAAATGAAACGTGTCCAGATAAGAATACCAACTGATCGTCGCCACTGCAAAGTACAAAACGTCCGTACACTTTTTGCCTTTGGGGATCCACAGACGTTATTCGGTAGCAATTGGCTGAAAATCAGCCTGCGGTTGAAATGGTCCTCTTCATTAAGTACCTACAATACGTCAATGCAAAACTGTTTCCTCAAACGTTTGCCATCATGTGTAATGGCTTGGAGCAACTGAATTCGATTCAGTTTCATTTTAGTCGCTTTCTCAGCATTTACGACACAGTTGGTCGTGGAATTTCTAGTTCATTTCTTTTAGAGACATCCTGTTCCCTTAAACTTCTGTACCTCTTCATAGGGAATGTCTGACAAATGGAGCCTCTTTAAATTAGGTTCTGGATTTCCGAGGTGATGCTATTGTGCACTTTCTCTGTTGTAGAACCCCCTTCTCCGCTGGTCTGGCAGCCATATTGGTATATATCACTGTAATAAAAAAATTCTTGAGTTGCAGTTTTCATACATAGAATCATAATACACTCTGCGAAAAAAAAGTTGCGCCAAGGAGGAATTATCCGAATGGGACGGAAATAATGCATATGTACGAACAAATAAATGATTATCATTTAAGAAAAATTGGATGATTTAGTCACAAATTGAGCAAGTCAAAAACGCTTTGGCCCAGCTGTGGCCCTTGTTATAGCAGGTATTCGGCTTGATATTGGATGACAGAGTTGTTGGATGTCCTCCTTAGGGATATCGTGCCAAATTCTGTCCAATTGGCGCGTTAGATCATCAAAATCCCGAGCTGGTTGAAGGGCCCTGCCTATAACGCTCCAAATTTTCTCATCTGGGCGACCTTGCTGGCCAAGGTAGGGTTTGGCATGCACGAAGACAAGCAGTAGAAACTCTCGCCTTGGCAGGCTTGCTGAAATGTAAGTCCAGGATGGTTTGACATGAAGGGAAACAAAAAGAGCCGTTGAATACCATCGATACTCGCTGAGCTGTAAAGATTCCTCGGATGACGACCAAGGCGGTCCTGCTATGAAATAAAATGGCAACCTAGACTATCACTCGGGATGGTTGGGCCGTATGGCGGGCGACAGTCGGGTGGATATTCCATCGTTGTACTGGGCGTCTCAAGACACGTCTTTGTTCATCATCGGGACTCGGTTCGAAGAGGGACACATTAATGCAGACAACTGCACTCCAGTCAATGAAATCCCGGGCCGAAGACGTCTCTGGGGGACAGCCAACAACTCCATCAATCAATGCCAAGCCGAATAAGTGATTGTATAGTGGCCAGAGGTGGACCAAGCTTTACTGATTCGCTCATATGTGGACTCTTCCTCTTGAATATATCATGCAGTCTTTCTGAAATTGTAATCATTTGTTTGTCTGTACGACCTTCGCGTGGAACTTTGCGATAGTACCTTTGTCTACACTGGTGGCTGTCGGACTGACCGTAGGGTCGGGTGTGCCTTCATCATTGGCACCCGTGTCTTTTGATACCGACTTCCGGCACACTCCTCAGTATTTACAGCCGAGCTCTTCGTCTTGTATCAGGCCACGGAGTGAATCCGGCGGCACAGCCTTTCCAATTGGATCCTCTGCTCGCACTCACTCAGTGCCCTCCAAAGTCTATGTGCGCTGTACACTGCCCATCCCTTAGTGCAGCGGGTCCAGGAAAAGGAAAACTGTCACTTGCTCACTCTTCGTGGAGCTAGTGTCACGTCACTCGCTGGTCATGTCAGTCTACCAGGGAACGAGGCTGCTGAGGCAGCTGCCAAGGCTGCAGTCCTCGGACCTCAGCCCGCGACTACATATATTCCCTCCGATGATCTCTGTGTTGCCGTCTGTCAGGAGGCGGTTCCCTTTGGCATCGCCAATGGTCCTCCCTTCACGGGAGTAAGAATCGGCTTATTCAGCCTCTCCCAGTGCCTTGGACGACCTCTTCTTGGCCCTCCCGCCAGTAGGAGATTATTTTAACACGGCTGCGTATTTGGCACTGCCTTTTATCGGTCGTCATTAGCATAGTGGCGCTACCCCACCACTTTGTACATTTTGCGCCCAAATTTTAACAGTCCGCCACTTCCAGTTGGAATGCCCTTTTTTAACAATTTAATTCCAGCTTGGGTTTGCTTCCGATTTATTAGCCGTTTTAGCAAATGACGCGCGGGCTGTAGACCGCGTTTTACTTTTTATCCGCCGAAGCAATATGGCGAAGGCCATTTAACTTTTAGTTTTGGATATCCATTTCTGTATGGTGTTTTTTTAGCCCTTTCTCCACATGGTTCATGGTGTGGGTTCCTGTAGTCATGTCCTACTTCATGAACCACGGGCAACGTATGAGTGGCCAAGTAAGTGGTCCCGACAGTCGGGATACCAGTTACTTTGGAATAAGACTGGCCATCTCGGACATATTCTGAGTCGTGGTCACCTTTGTGCTCATACGGCAAAGACTACCAAATCCACCGGTTAGTCCCTCAGCCGTTAGGGGTAAAACCCAATGGGACTCGGGGCAAGTAACCTGCTTCCCTGGTACTTTAAATATGATGCTGGCAACAATCAGAGCAAAATGCCTCGGACCTTTGGAGGTGACGGAGTCCCACCTCTAACTGACAAACCAGGGACTCCTAAGATACGACTTGGCAAGCAAATGGTAATGAGATGGGGAGCTATTAATATCAATGGGGGCTACTCTGGGAAGAAGGTAGAGCTGGCAGAGGCTGCAAGTAAGATGGGGTTGGACGTTTTAGCTGTTAGTGACATTCGGGTAAGGGGTGAGAAAGAAGAGGAAGTGGGAGAATACAAGGTCTACCTGTCAGGAGTCAAAACAGGAATACCACAATGGGGTGTAGGGCTTTACATCAGGAAAGAAATGGAACCCAGCGTAGTTGCAATAAGGTATGTAAACGAACGACTGATGTGGATAGATTTGACAGTGTCTAGCAAGAAAATTAGGATTGTGTCAGTATATTCGCATTGCGAAGGGACAGATCAAGATAAGATGGATAGTTTTTTAGAGGCACTCAGTGATGTAGTTGTTAGAGTAAAGGACAAGGACAGTGTTCTGCTCATGGGTGATTTTAACGCCAGGATTGGAAATCGAACAGAAGGGTATGAAAAGGTTATGGGTAAATTTGGAGAGGATATGGAGGCCAACAGGAACGGGAAACAACTCTTGGATTTCTGTGCCAGTATGGGCTTAGTAATCACAAACTCCTTTTTTAAACATAAGAACATTCACCGGTATACTTGGGAAGGCAGGGGAACCAGATCTGTCATTGACTATATAATAACAGATCAGGAATTCAGGAAGGCTGTGAGGGACACACGTGTATTCGGGGGATTCTTTGATGACACTGATCATTATTTAATCTGCAGTGAAATTGGGATTGTGAGGCCGAAAGTGCAGGAGGTCAGGTCCATATGTAGGAGGATAAGAGTGGAGAAACTTCAGGATAAGGAAATCAGGCACAAGTACATAACAGCGATCTCAGAAAGGTACCAGTTAGTTGAATGTAGTCAATTACAGTCATTGGAAAAGGAATGGACAAGGTACAGGGACACAGTACTAGAAGTGGCTAAAGAATGTCTTGGAACAGTAGTGTGCAAAAGTAGGATGAAGCAAACAGCTTGGTGGAATGATACAGTCAAGGAAGCCTGTAAAAGGAAAAAGAAGGCGTATCAAAATTGGCTACATACCAGAACCCAGGTAGACAGAGAAAGTTATGTTGAAGAAAGAAACAAAGCCAAACAGATAATTGCAGCATCCAAGAAGAAATCGTGGGAAGACTTTGGAAACAGGTTGGAGACTATGGGTCAAGCTGCTGGAAAACCATTCTGGAGTGTAATTAGCAGTCTACGAAAGGGAGGTAAGAAGGAAATGACAAGTATTTTGGACAGGTCAGGAAAACTGCTGGTGAATCCTGTGGATGCCTTGGGCAGATGGAGGGAATATTTTGAAGAGTTGCTCAATGTAGGTGAAAATGCGATCAGTAATGTTTCAGATTTCGAGGTAGAATGGGATAGGAATGATGATGGAAATAGGATCACATTTGAGGAAGTGGAAAAAATGGTCAATAGATTGCAGTGCATAAAGCGGCTGGGGTGGATGAAATTAAGTCGGAACTCATCAAATACAGTGGAATGTCAGGTCTTAAATGGCTACACAGGATAACTGAAATGGCCTGGAGCCGGGACAGCTTCCATCAGACTGGACAAAAGCAGTAATCACACCAATCTTTAAACATGGAAACAGAAAATATTGTAACAGCTACAGAGGTATCTCTTTAATCAGCGTTGTGGGTAAAATCTTCTCAGGTATTGTTGAAAGGAAAGTGCGAGTATTAGTTGAGGACCAATTGGATGAAAATCAGTGTGGGTTTAGGCCTCTTAGAGGTTGTCAGGACCAGATCTTTAGCTTACGGCAAATAATGGAGAAGTGTTATGAGTGGAACAGGGAATTGTATCTATGCTTTATAGATCTAGAAAAGGCATATGACCGGGTTCCTAGGAGGAAGTTATTGTCTGTTCTACAAGATTATGGAATAGGAGGCAAACTTTTGCAAGCAATTAAAGGTCTTTACATGGATAGTCAGGCAGCAGTTAGAGTTGACGGTAAATTGAGTTCATGGTTCAGAGTAGTTTCAGGGGTAAGACAAGGCTGCAACCTGTCTCCACTGTTGTTCATATTATTTATGGATCATATGTTGAAAACAATAGACTGGCTGGGTGAGATTAAGATATGTGAACACAAAATAAGCAGTCTTGTATATGCGGATGACTTAGTTGTGATGGCAGATTCGATTGAAAGTTTGCAAAGTAATATTTCAGAGCTAGATCAGAAATGTAAGGACTATGTTATGAAGATTAGCATCTCCAAAACGAAAGTAATGTCAGTGGGAAAGAAATATAAACGGATTGAGTGCCAAATAGGAGGAACAAAGTTAGAACAGGTGGACGGTTTCAAGTACTTAGGATGCATATTCTCACAGGAAGGCAACATAGTGAAAGAACTGGAAGCGAGGTGTAGCAAAGCTAATGCAGTGAGCGCTCAGCTACGATCTACTCTCTTCTGCAAGAAGGAAGTCAGTACCAAGACTAAGTTATCTGTGCACCGTTCAATCTTTCGACCAACTTTGTTGTATGGGAGCGAAATCTGGGTGGATTCAGGTTACCTTATCAACAAGGTTGAGGTTACGGATATGAAAGTAGCTAGGATGATTGCAGGTACTAGTAGATGGGAACAATGGCAGGAGGGTGTCCACAATGAGGAAATCAAAGAAAAACTGGGAATGAACTCTATAGATGTAGCAGTCAGGGCGAACAGGCTTAGATGGTGGGGTCATGTTACACGCATGGGAGAAGCAAGGTTACCCAAGAGACTCATGGATTCAGCAGTAGAGGGTAGGAGGAGTCGGGGCAGACCGAGGAGAAGGTACCTGGATTCGGTTAAGAATGATTTTGAAGTAATAGGTTTAAACATCAGAAGAGGCACCAATGTTAGCACTGAATAGGGGATCATGGAGGAACTGTATAAGGGGCGCTATGCTCCAAATTGAACGCTGAAAGGCATAATCAGTCTTAAATGATGCTGATGATGATGATGATGATTCTCCACGTGCCTGTTTTTAGCTGTCTCCTATAATGTCCATTCGGACTGACGTATAGTCGTTTAACTCCCGTCTGTGTTCGTGTTCTATAGTTTTGACCTGGGTGCATATGACCCCAGTTGTTTTTTGTGCCCTAAAGCAAAACAAAACTAAACCAAATCGATTTTCGTCCCATTCGGACAATTTCTTCGTGGTGTGTCGTTTTCTATCTTAGGGTGCATAATACCTTACCTCAGTACAAACACGTTTTAGATCGCGTGAAAGTGCCTACATTCTGAATAACCCTGTATTTTCTAACAGAAGCATCTAAAAATTGCAAGATTTATATGTTGCGGTTTGTCGACTGCAAAAATGGTTCAAATGGCTCTAAGCACTATGGGACTTAACATCTGAGGTCATCAGTCCCCTAGACTTAGTACTACTTAAACCTAACTAACCCAAGGACAACACACACATCCATCCCCGAGGCAGGATTCGAACCTGCGACCATAGCAGCAGCGCCGCTCGGCCACACCGGACGGCTTCTCGACTGCAGTAAAACCGTAAAAATACTTCTGCAATGCAGGTGAAGCAAACAAGGCACAAGGAATCACATACAGTCTTAATAAATAGCAGCACTGAAAATTGGACATATATACCACGCAAGAAAAAATGTAATTGTTACTGAGTTATTTAAATCAGTTTTTTCACTCATATAATGTTCTCATTTTTACCATTTGCTTCTTCATTAACTGTATTATTGTACCCTTTACAGAAGAATCACAGTGCCTCAGAAGAAATAAGGACTCAAAACACAACAAATAGAAACTAGGGGCTTGAGGCAGTGGTATGTGGTAGTTGATCGAGAACCTTGTTTCCTTTAGGTCGCTAGAGGAACGAAAGGGAAACTAGCGTAGGACATAACAGTTTTCGGAAAAGGGCGTCGCGCATGCGCATGACTATAAGTCTACATTGCTGACAGTCTAGTGTCGACTTATGGAACATGTTTTACGTTCACGCATGATGACATTTCTGGAAAGAGCTCCTATATGAAAACAAATAAGGATTCCATAATTGGAGATGTTGCGAAACACCTCTGGCTCATAACGTCCATGAAATCGAGGACGCCGTTGACAAATGCGCCCGGGTTGATGTTGTATTCCTTGATTTCCCGAAGGCATTCGATACGGTTCTGCCTTGCCTTTTAGAAAGCGAAATGTCAGCGAATTTGTAACTGGATTCAGGATTTCCTGCAGATAGAAATAAACACTTCGTTCTTGTTGAAACAAAAGCGACGCTTGTAAAGGTAATATCTAGAGTACACCAGGTGAGTACTGTAAGTCCATTACTGCAGCTCTCTCTCTCTCTCTCTTGTTGAGTTTCCGACGTAAGATTCTACAATGGAAATGAGCGTTTGTCGTCATTGGTCGGAAGGCCCCTTGCGGGGTAGGTCCAGCCGCCTTGGTGCAGGTCTTATTACATTCGACGCCACATTGGGCGACCTGCGCGCCGGATGGGGATGAAATGATGGTGAAGACAGCACAACACCCAGTCCTTAAGCGGAGAAAATCCCCGACCCAGCCGGGAATCGTACCCGGGCCCGTAGGACTACGGCAAACAGTCACACTGACCACTCAGCTATCGGGGCGAACATATTCTACAATGCTACGTCATATGTACAGGGTGAAGTTATGCAAATATTTTAATATGTTATTCTACAAGTAAAACTAAAGAAAAAAGTTCATATAAACCTAAGTCCGCGAATGTTTAATTACGGAGTTACGACTAATAGAAGATTTTGCCTGAAATTTAGCAACTTTGCTAATATGAAACCATCGCAAAACTGTACGAGGTTAAAGTAAAGCACGATTTCCATTTATTTTGTTGTTATTGGTCCGGTGAATCTAATAAAACATGTCCCTGACGTGTATCTGCAGCAGTTTTCCAGAACATCCAGAGAAGCAAAGATTATTATACAAGTATATTTGTTTACTAACCATTGAGAATGTAGAAACTTGTTTACTTTCGATTAAGAATGTAGAAACGTTTCTATCATTGTTCGCAACCGTTAGTGAGTTGTTTCAATCGTTTCCTAACATAGCTTATGAGGACGAAGTCAATACGCGTGAAGCATTACTTGCTCGCATTATGAATGCAGTAGACGAAATTAAGAACAACCCTGTGAAACTGAAACGAGCAACAAAATTTGTTCATACACGTGCAGCTAAATGCACTGAACTCGGTGGAGACATTTTTGAACATTTATTGTGAATGTTCTGCCTTGTATGAGGGAAGTGAGAGTTGTGTGAAACTGGGGAGGGAACGTACTGCATGGTTTAAGCTGGAGAATGGGCTGCGACAGGGAAGTGCACTTTCGCCTTTATTGTTTATTATTGTTATGGATGAAATCCTACAGCAAGTATCAGATGCAATTGGAGATCATAAAATGAAAGCAGTGCTTTTTGCCGATGACCTGATGTTATGGGGAAATTGCGAGAAGGAGGTGCAAGAGCAGTTAGATGCATGGGAGGCAATGACAGCACAATATGGAATGCATTTCTCTGCAAAGAAAAGTGAAATAATCGTCACAACAAGGAAGAAGAATAGGCCAAATGTGGATATAACTTGTGGAGGGGAAAAACTACAAGTGGTAGAGAACTTCAAGTACCTGGGAAGCGTGATTGAAAGTAAGGGGGGAAACGCAATGGAAATAAATGAAAGGTGCAGAAAAGCAGGGCAGTTCTACAAATGCATTAGGGGGCTTATTTGGAGCAAGGAGGTGCCACAGAAATCCAAGGGAATTATATACCGAACCTACTTTGTCCCCATATTGGCATACGGAAGTGAGACATGGGTAATGCACAAAAGCGACAAAAGTAGAATACAGGCTAGTGAAATGTTGTTCCAGAGGAGCAGGTTGGGTGTAACAATGACGAGACAGATTGCGAGATGTGAATGTGAGGGAAAGACTAAAGGAGGAACCAGTACAGGACAGGATAGAAAAATCAAGACTGCAGTGGTATGGACACATGAAGAGAATGGATGAGGGGAGAATTCCAAAGAGGATGTTTGATCTGCAACTGGAGGGGAAGAGGCCCAGAGGAAGACCAAGGGACAGATGGGTGAAGGGAGTGAAGGAATGTGTGATGAGAAGAGGAGAGAACTGGACGAAGGTGGAAGAGGGGGAATGGTGGAAAGACAGAACACGATGGAGAGGCTTGTGTTCCCGACAGACCCAGCCAGTGGCTGGAAACTGTCCAAGATGATGTTTTATTGTGAATGTACTGTGAAATTGTGTGTACGCTGCATAACTCCCTTAACACTGAGCTTTTTTCTTTGCCGGTTTAATTTGAATTCACGTGTGCTATCGTATTAACAAAAGCAGATTATCTGACACATTCACACAGTTTCAGTTAACGTTATTACCATCATTTTTCGAAAATTAAATTCTCTGCAACTTCTGTTGAAAACTTTGTGCAATTGTCTAGAATTTAAAAAACAAATTGGGCCAAGTATTTAATAAATAAAAAAAATTACGAAATTACTTCTTTACTTCTCTGTATGTTCTGGAAAACTACAGCAGATACAGGTCTGGGACATTTTTCGTTAGATTCACTAGATCAATAACAACAAAACAAATGTAAATCATGCTTTACTTTAACCTCATACAGCTTTGCGATGGCTTCATATTAGTGAAGTTGCTAAATTTTAGGAAAAACCTTTTATTAGCCGTAACACCGCAACTAAACATTTGTGGACTTACGTTTATGTGAACTTTCTTCTTCAGTTTTTCTTGTAGAATAACATATTAAAAGATTTGTATATCTTCGTGAATCACCCTGTATATGATGTAGCATTGTAGCATATAACGTCGGAAACTCTATGAGGCTTTTTACAGACAATTCTGCTTTCTATTGGGACGGCGTGACGTCATAAGAGTGCAACATAAGACAGAAACAACTCTGTAGGATCGATGATCGGAGAAGGGACTGGCAGTTGACCCAGCATATAAATTAATGTAACGTTTTGCGCATAAAAATGGTTCAAATGGCTCTGAGCACTATGAGACTTAACTGCTGAAGTCACCAGTCCCCTAGAACTTAGAACTACTTAAACCTAACTAACCTAAGGACATCACACACATCCATGCCCGAGGCAGGATTCGAACCTGCGACCGTAGTGGTCGCGCGCTTCCAGACTGTAGCGCCTAGAACCACTCGGCCACTCAGGCCGGCTTTTGCGCATAAACAGACCAATAGGTCCACTGCTATTTGATTACAATACAGGTGGCAGAACACTGGAAACAGTAAGTACCATGAAAGGCCTAGGAGTAACCATCTGTAGCGAACGAAAGCAGAATGACCACATAAAACAAATAGTAGTAAATGCTGATGCCAGGCTGAGATTCATTGCAGAATATTAAGATAACGCGATTCAGCCACGAAAGAACAGGCTTAAAATACGTCAGTCTGAGTGATTCTCAAATATTGTTCATCAATAGGATTGACAGAAGAGACAGAATGATCCAACGAAGATCGGCTCGTTTCCTCACGGAGTTACTTAATCGGCACGAGAGCGTTACGGTGACGCACAGCAAACTGCAGTGGCAGACTCTACAAGAGAAGTATAGTGCTTCTCGGCTAGGCTTACCACTGAAACTGTGACAGAGTACTTCCCAGTAAGACTTGAGCAACATGTCGCGAAATGATCATGGCGAGAAAATTAGAGAAATTAGAGAAATTAGAATTTATCGAGAGTCAGTCATTCCACGCGCCTTTCATAACTGGAAGCGTAAGAAGGGCAACAGATGATGTTACCAGAAAAACGCTCCACCACACACCGCAAGGTGGCTTGGGAGGTTTAGATGTAGATGTGTGTTTCAAAACATGTTTGTAACAGGTTGCGAACATCGATCACCTGGTCGTAACATCAAACACTGTTTCAAACATTGCTAGAAACTTTTAGCAAACTTAAATGTGTACGGGGGCTTTACAAACACGGGCCGGCCAGTGTGGCCGAGCGGTTCTAGGCGCTTCAGTCTGGAACCGCGCGACCGCTACGGTCGCAGGTTCGAATCTTGCCTCGGGCATGGATGTCCTTAGGATAGTTAGGTTTAAGTAGTTCTAAGTTCTAGGGGACTGATGACCTCAGATGTTAAGTCCCATAGTGCTCAGAGCCATTTGAACCATTTAGAAACACGGAGATGTTAAGGGTCCAGAAGAGTTCAGTGATATCCGAACTCCGAATTATCGTAAGATAGTGTACTTCTGAAATGGTCACACTGACGAGGAGAAGACGGCAACTGTCATAGCCCGATATCGCAAAAACTTCCCTCTGTGGAAGAGGCGTCGAAAAGAAGCGAACACGTGTCTCGGCTTATTCGAAGATGCGACCATTTCAGAGAAACAGAGGATCAATGTTTGATTGTCCAATTTTAGAGAACAGGTACTGTTCTTCATGATGACAGTGTTGGCAATGTCGGTCGTCCAAAGGGGGAGAAAACGCTTGAAAACATCGAGAAGACAGTCGCTGTGTTTCAAACCAGCCGCAGGAAATAGATGAGACGAGCTGCACAACAGGTGGGAATCAAGCGGAAGACACTGCGACAAATTATTGTTGAAGAACTGCATCTCTTCCTATACAAAATTCAAACCCATCAGCCGTTAAGCCCCAGGGCCATTGAACAGAGGTTGTGTTTCGCCAGTACTATTGCCCACACAACTGACGAACAGGACTTGATGTCAATATGGTTTGGTTTCATGACGAAGCCTACTTTCATTTGGATGGGTTCGTCAATGAGCAAAATTGGCCCCATTTGGGGGACTGAGAATCTGCATTTCGCGATCGACAAGTCTCTTTATCTTTAACAGCTTACTGAGTGGGTGCAATGACCAGTCACAGAACAATCAGTGCGATATTCCTTGATGGCACGGTGACTATCGAACTGTACTGAAGGTTTTGGAAGATGTGATTCATGCAAGCCAGAGCTAGACCCCATCGAAGCAGGAGAGTATTTGATGTCTGGAGGAGCACTTTGGGGACCACATTCTGGCTCTGCGGTACCCAGAGGCCACTTGAGTGGGCCTCGATTGACCTCCATGTTCTTCAAATCTGAACACATGCGACGACTCCTTTTTTTGGGGCTATGTTAAAGACAAAGTGTACAGCAACAACCCCAAAACCATTGCTGAGCTGAAGACAGCCATTCAGGAGGTCATCGACACATCGATGTTTCGACGCTTCAGCGGGTCATGGAGAATTTCGCTATTCGTCTGTGCCACATCATCACCAGTGATGGCTGGCATACGGAACATGTCATAACCTATATCCGAATATCTGTAGTGACGTTTACATGTTGCATAAAGTGTGTGAACGCCATAGTTTCTAACTAATTTACATTTTTTCATACAATTCAATAATTGTCACCCTCTATGTGTAAATGGTATTTTCGGGGTTACACTCTTTTAAATCCTCTAATTTTTGTATTTCATTCTTATATCAATTCTGATATTTGATTCTTATACCTATTCTTCAGGAAGATCTGGTGTATTTCCTTGGTTGACACCGAACATATAAACATTCGAAACACAGAAATTCCGAACATTACGAGCATCGCATGAAGGCAAATTTGCAAAAGTGACATCTCTGCCTGTCAATCTCACTCAGGGAAGAAACGTCGTTAACGTTCCTGAAGATTCCACACGTTGGCAATAATTTTGCGACAAACGATGGATAACAAATAATTTTCCCGAATACCGGCCCTTACAATTGAGTGTAAATTAGGATACATTACAGAAATTTGACCGAAAACAGTGTCAAATAATTTTCTGATTCATTCACTGTTTTCTTGATTAATTCACCAGACATAAATTAGTAGATAGATAAGGACCACGCTGTTTGAAAATACCCTGAAAATTTTTTTGTAGTAATCCTATGGGGACATGAGCAAATAAATGAGAAACAAAAGTAAAAATAATACTCGGGTTTCGAACATGGGGTGCAAACATGTGAAGCCGTAAGGCTAATCATTGTGCCAGTGATTCTGTTAAACTATTTACTCGCACAAAGGTACATAAATTACCTCGAAAACCTTGATCATCGTTTTCTCATAAGTCTAATATCTACGTACAAGCCGAAACACGTGTTCGATTATTTTGACCCCTCTTACACTGAGGGAAGTTTCTGGGATTTCGGATTTTGGCATTTGTCGTGTTCTCCTCGTGTGATCTGAACCTCATTCGCGAGCAAGAGTCTGCTGCTGCCTTAACAACTTCACCGCGGTGCTTGGTAGCTTTTCACTTTGTGTTGGTGGTCGGTGAAACAACTCTATACTGAAACTGTTTGTAAGTGCAAAAAAGCCTGCCGGAGGAACATCCGCAACGAAGCATTATAGTAGAGGTTGAAAATACTGCTTCAGTCGTAAGCTTCTTTACTTTTTCTGTGCTTAAGCCACGACCGGTTTCGGGATATTATATGCCCATCATAAGCTAATAATGATTTTTAAACGCATTCGTACACATGAGACAACAAAAAGGAAGTACTATATAACATTTTTAGATAACAGCGATCGGGCTAAGTGCGGTAAGTCATAAGTCAGTGCCAGAGCGACACCAGTTAGTACTATGGATGACTGCCTGGGTAAAGAGGTATGGAATGAACACCTGGACACCTACATTTTATGCTGTACCCCAAGCGCCGCTATGCAGAGCATAGGACCACCATCGAGTGCAGTGCACGGAGCAGCGTGCACGAGGGAGGAAGCAAACTGATAAACCAGATTGGCAAAAGTACTGCCATCTACATCTACATCTACATTTATACTCCGCAAGCCACCCAACGGCGTGTGGCGGAGGGCACTTTACGTGCCACTGTCATTACCTCCCTTCCCCGTTCCAGTCGCGTATGGTTCGCGGGAAGAACGACTGCCGGAAAGCCTCCGCGGGCGCTCGAATCTGTCTAATTTTACATTCGTGATCTCCTCGGGAGGTATAATTAGGGGGAAGCAATATATTCGATACCTCATCCAGAAACGCACCCTCTCGAAACCTGGACAGCAAGCTACACCGCGATGCAGAGCGCCTCTCATGCAGAGTCTGCCACTTGAGTTTGCTAAACATCTCCGTAACGCTATCACGCTTACCAAATAACCCTGTGACGAAACGCGCCGCTCTTCTTTGGATCTTCTCTATCTCCTCTGTCAACCCGACCTGGTACAGATCCCACACTGACGAGCAATACTCAAGATAGGTCGAACGAGTGTTTTGTAAGCCACCTCCTTTGTTGATGGACTACATTTTTAAGGACTCTCCCAATGAATCTCAACCTGGCACCCGCCTTACCAACAATTAATTTTATATGATCATTCCACTTCAAATCGTTCCGTACGCACACTCCCAGATATTTTACAAAAGTAACTGCTACCAGTGTTTGTTCCGCTACCATATAATCATACAATGAAGGATCCTTCTTTCTGTGTATTCGCAATACATTACATTTGTCTATGTTAAGGGTCAGTTGCCACTCCCTACACCAAGTGCCTATCTGCTGCAGATCTTCCTGCATTTCGCTGCAATTTTCTAATGCTGCAACTTCTCTGTATACTACAGCATCATCCGCGAAAAGCCGCATGGAACTTCCGACACTATGTGTTGACGGGAAGAACAACGCGCGACCAGCTGGCCAGGCTGTTTGCAAATGGTTACCGTTTCGACGAGGAGACGGCTTTAACGTTTGTGACAGAAGCACTGGAGGATACGTTTCGTCGGGCTACACAACAATGCATCAATCCACAGAGTAGGTGCCGCCGCTGTTTGGCGGCCAGACGACAGCAACCATTGTATTCGCGCTCATGTGTTGCAATTTGTCGCCGGCAACGTGCGGGCGAGTCCTTGTGATTCCATAAAGGACGCTCCCTAAGTGTCCTCTACGATCCAAACTGCATCTGCGACGCAGAACCTGACCTCTGGCCTTGGCCGTTCTCGCGGTTTCTTGCACAGCTCCAGCGGAAAGCATCTGCATTTCAGGTAGGCATTAAGCGTTACGTTGTCCGGCCAGGGCACAGCTGCAAGGCGGTAGCGGTCAACGAGGTGCTGTTGCTGCTGCGATACTGGTTGATTCTTATGCATTACTCTCTCTCTCTCAACTACACATTGCCGGCCGGTGTGGCCGAGCGGTTCTAGGCGCTTCAGTCTGGAACCGTGCGACCGCTACGGTCGCAGATTCGAATCCTGCCTCGGGCATGGATGTGTGTGATTTCCTTAGGTTAGTAAGGTTTAAGTAGTTTTAAGTTCTAGGGGACTGATGACCTCAGATGTTAAGTCCCATAGTGCTCAGAGCCATTTGACCCATTTTTTCAACTACACATCGTTAAAGCAAACATCGCACTAAATTCGGCTATAAAAATCATTTTGTTTGTAAAGGGAAACCAACCGAAGCTTTCCGTCGACACTGGTCATCGCATGATAAACGTAGTGAGCAGCATTTGTTTAGGGTTACTCCAACTGAAGCATGTGCGTTTGAAATACGAGACGTGTTTTTTAAGTAAGTACCGTTTTGAAATTAAAAAAGACGTGCTAAGATATCTCAATAATATTATTTTTACATGAAAGCCTGTACCTTAATCTACTTTTCTACATAATTTCCATGAATATTGAGGCACTTGCCATAACGTTGTACCAGTTTTTCAATACCCTCCTCATAGAAGTCTGCCGCCTGACTTGTTAACGACTGCATAACCAGGTGTTTCTTCAAGTGCAGGACCAGATGGTAGCCACTGGGCGCAAGATCGGGGCTTTATGGAGGATGATCTAGAGTTTCCCCTCGAAAAGATGTGATGAGATCTTTGGTCTGATTCGCCACATGCAGACGAGCATTGTCTTGCAGCAAAACGATGCCATTGTTCAACTTGCCACGTCTTTTGTTCTGGATTGAACGACGCAGATTGTGCACTGTCTTACAGTAAGCTGCTGCATTGATTGTCTCTTTGTGAGGCAGAAATTCCACTAGCAATACTCCTTTTCTGTCACAAAAAACTGTGCACATGATTTTCCAGGCAAAAATTGTTTGTTTGAACTTCACTTTTCTAGGTGAATCTGAATGCCGCCATTCCGTGGACTGTTGATTTGATTCTGGTGTAGGCCACCCATGTTTCATCGCCTGTAAGAATTTGGCTTAAGAAATCATCACCGTATTTGTGGTACCGCCAAGGAAAGTCAATGCACTGTCTAAACGTTTGGTTTTGTGCACGTCTGTCAAGATTTTCGGTACCCAACGTGCGCACAGTTTTCGGTAATTCAAGTGCTCGGTCACAGTGTCATACAAAACACTACGAGAAACATTAGGAAAGTCATCCCGCAAGGAGGAAATCGTAAAGTGTCTGTTTTCTCTCACCCTATTGTCCACTTTCTGCATCAACCTTTCATTAACGACCGAAGGAAGAAACACATTGATGATCTGCTGAAACGTTTGAGTTCAGCTACTTATGCAATAAGGGTCATTGCAAATTTTGGTGATAAACATCTTAGTAAATTAGCTTACTACGCCTATTTTCACTCGTTGCTTTCATATGGCATCATATTTTGGGGTAATTCATCACTGAGGAATAAAGTATTTATTGCACAAAAGCGTGTAATCAGAATAATAGCTGGAGTCCACCCAAGATCATCCTGCAGACATTTATTTAAGGATCTAGGGATATTCACAGTAGGTTCTCAGTATATATACTCTCTTATGAAATTTGTTATTAACAACCAAACCCAATTCAAAAGTAATAGCAGTGTGCATAACTACAATACTAGGAGAAAGGATGATCTTCACTATTCAAGATTAAATCTAACTTTGGCACAGAAAGCGGTGAATTATACTGGCACTAAAGTCTTTGGTCACTTACCAAATAGTATCAAAAGTCTGACAGATAACCAACAAGTATTTAAGAAGAAATTAAAAGAATTTCTGAATGACAACTCCTTCTACTCCATAGAGGAATTTTTAGATATAAATTAAAAAAAAAAAAATAAAATAAAAAAAATAAAAATAAAAAACAAAAATTAAAGAGTTGTTATATTAAGTATGTTGTTAAATTAACTTAATTATGTCATGTATTGGAAAATTTGACTCGTTCCACATCATTACGAAATATCGTATTCATGATCCATGGAACTAGTATTAATCTAATCTAATCTAATCTAATCATCATGCTCATTTGTGCGACCATCTTGAAATGCTCTCACCCACTTTCTTACCATTCCATCACTCATAATGTTTTCTCCGTAAACTGCACAGATGTCACGATGAATATTGATCGCTTTTAAGCCTTTAGCACTAAGAAATCTTATAACAGTCCGTACTTCACAGTCGGCGGGACTCACGATTATCGGAGGCATGTGCGTAGACAGCAGATTGTGGGCACCCAGTGCGGATGCGCAGAGCGCCGACCGCAGCGCTGTGGCCATGGTGTGGCAAAACGGTACTTACTTAAAAAACACGCCTCGTACAATTGAAATTACGTAACTGGCAGTGGTCTGAGGCGCAGCTATGGGAGTGGTGGTGGAATGTGAGCGTGTGAGGCGCAAATATTGGAGAGGGAATGGCATGTGGGCGTATATTTCGTCTCGTAGCTTGGGCGCTTTGGCCCGAGCTGGGGCCGCCGCGCTGTTTCTGCGGTCGCGGGTATGCGTCCTGCCTCGTCCATGGCTGTTTTGTAGTTCTTTCTTTGGATAGGTCTAGGGGACTAGTTTGGCCCGAGCTGGGGCCGCCGCGCTGTTTCTGCGGTCGCAGGTTTGCGTCCTGCCTCGCCCATGGGTGTTTTGTAGTTCTTTCCTTGGATGGGTCTGGGGGACTAGTAACGTTGGTCTGGGGCGCGGCTGTGGGAGTGGTGGTGGAGTGTGGGCGTGTGGGGTGCAAGTATTTGGGAGGGAATGGCATGTGGGCGTATATTTCGTCTCGTAGCTTGGGCGCTTTGGCCCGAGCTGGGGCCGCCGCGCTGATTCTGCGGTCGCGGGTATGCGTCCTGCCTCGCCCATGGCTGTTTTGTAGTTCTTTCTTTGGATGGGTCTAGGGGACTAGTAACGATAGACTTTAACCCGCAAGAACCATTTGAACCATTTTGAACCGGTACTGAAGTTTTCTGACTGCGAGAATCTAAATTTAATTTAGCTGCGGGAATGTAAACTGTTTGTAACTTGAAACCAAACCAAAACTGCATGAATTTACACAACACAAAAACTGAATCTGATTCAAAACTGTTGATTTACAATTAGTCCTGGTGATAAAACAAAACTTGATCAGTTTGAATATAATGTGTCTGTGCTTAATGAATGCTATCCTTGAAATAATAAAATTTCTTACCTTTCTCTGCGCAATGGTAACAATCTTCGTACTGCTCCCTGTTACTACTTTAAACCGTATAGTTAGCAAACAGCTATTGTGCACGGCTGTTGCTTAGCAGACATTTTAATTAAATCGAATGTGGCTGGGACAATTACTTCTTGAGAAAAATAGTTAATCAACAGTGACATGGATCTGTTTTGACTCTTTGAAAATTAATAATGCTGCAATTAACACACTCAATAAACTGAGTATACATTGACAATTAACTTTACAAAAAATGGCTCTGAGCACTATGGGACTTAACATCTGCGGTCATCAGTCCCCTAGAGCTTAGAACAACTTAAACCTAAGTAACCTAAGGACATCACACACATCCATGCCCGAGGCAGAATTCGAACCTGCGACCGTAGCAGTCGCGCGGTTCAGACTGAAGCGCCTAGAACCGCTCGGCCACCGTGGCCGGCATTAACTTCACAAAATCATTGGATGTGAGCGCTGTACATTGTCTCAATCTTCACTTATGAATACGCGCATTACATTAGTAACAAAACAACTCTCTTTAACTTAATTATTTCCAACTTCTGTTGAGATTCTTTTTACAGTTAGCAAACATCATAGTATCTTGCAAATAAAAATCATTACTGCTCGTAGCGAGTAAGTATATATCCAACACACATCAGGTAAAACACGTCTTTACACTTGAGAGTTCTCCATACATCTCTCGATCTAAAGTTACTCTAACACTTTACCCATAACACATTGAATCAGCGATCGCTGTTGAGCAGCGATGCTACTACACAATCGATAGTACATTTGACCATCTCTGGTTCAATATAATATTTTCTTGCAAAACTTGAATTAATTTACCCTATGTATATATCTTTCGCAGCTACACACAGAAAAACTGAGAATACAGACATCTTCCTAAACATCAGAGAAACGTGCCTGTAGACTCTTAGAGGGACACCCGGCATATATCTGAATCTGTTAGACCACCCTCAGTTATATGCTTTGATCATGGCATATTTTCCGACATATGCGCACTAAGCATCTACATGTACGGCTATATACTGCAATGACAAAATCATGAGATACCTTTTAATACCGTGTCGGGCCTCCTTTTTCCCGTGGTAGTGCAGCAACTCGACGTGGCGTGGACTCAGCAAGTTTTGGGAAGTCCCCTGCAGAAATACTGACCCATGTTGCCTCTATAACCCTCCATAATTGCGAAATTGTTGCTGGTGCAGCATTTAGTGCATGAACTAACCTTTCGCTTATGTGCCATAAATGTTCCAAAGGGTTCCTGTTGGAGATCTAAGAGACCAAATCATTCGCTCGAATGATCCAAAATGTACTTCAGACCACGCACGAACAATTGCGGCCGGGGCCACTGAGCAACAAAATTCCATCGTTGTTTCGGAACATGACGTCCCTGAATAGCTGAAAATGGTCTCCAAATAGTGAAACATCCAGAGGAATAAGTCCATTCCATGTGAACATAGCCCACACTATTATGGAGCAACCACCAGCTTGCACAGTGCCTTGTCGGCAACCTTGGTCCGTCGCTTCGTGGGGTCTGCGGCGCAGCCGAATCCTACCATCAGCTCTTACCAACTGACATCTGGACTCATCTGACCAGGCCACGGTTTTCCAGTCCTCTAGGACGGAGTTGTATCATTTTTGATGAAAGTGTAGCCTGAAGTCCAACTGAAAGATATCACTGTAGGTGTTCGAAATGGTCACCATTAACATCCACCCACAAACGATGCCGCCGGTCTGCAGCACGAACTACTGATTGCAACGTGTTCAGTTGGATATTTGCACATGAATGTAGGATGGATTCTCGAAGTTGATCCCATATGCGTGGCTTTTGCGGACAAACGACGTCCTTTAGTGTTTTGAAGACAGCAAAGTGGAAGTGCTACATCCCACGATTGCTACACGCAGTGAACGAGGACGACCCAGATCGTAGAATGGAGTACTGCGAGTGGTTTACTAACATGGTGCGCAACGCTGAAGATTTTGCAGAGATGATTGTGTGGTCTGATGAGGCACAGTTCAAATTCAATGGTACTGTAAATCGCCACAATTGCATCTACTGGGCCGCCGAAAATCCGAACGTCCATCTAGGCAAAGCCGTGAATTTGCCAGGAGTAAATGTGTGGTGTGGGTTGTCTTACCGGGGCTTGATTGGGCCATTCTTCCTTTGACGGCACAGTTACCGGTGAGGTGTAGCTTTAGAAGATTCAGACATCAATTTTACCTGCCATCCGAGACTTGTATGGAGACAGAAGAGTTTACTTTCAACAAGATGGTGCCCCAGCCCACTACCAAAATCGTGTTAGGGCGTATCTCGACGAAAATCTACCAGGAAAATAGATAGGCCGTAGAGGTGCTGTGGAGTATCCACCACGTTCCCCAGAGCTAACTCTTCTGACTTTTACCTGTGCGGAACACTAAAGAACGTCGTTTATCGACAAAAGCCACGCACATTGGATGAACTTCGAGAATCCATTGTACATTCATGTGCAAATATCCAACTGAACACGTTGCAGTCAGTAGTTCTTGCTGCCGTTCGGCGGCATCGTTTGTGTGTGGATGTTAATGGTGACCATTTGGAGCACCTACAGTGATATCTTTAAGTTGGACTTCAGGCTACACTTTCACCAAAAATGAGACAACTCCGTCAATTAGTTTGCAAGTTCTAGACTTCTAAACAGTGGATACATTTTTTTGGATCCCTCTGTGTTTCCATAGCCCATCAACGCCATATTTTTCCGCACTATCATAACGAATATGTTTGTCGTACTTTCCACATGGATTTCTGCTGTTATTTTACGCAATGTTGCTTGTCAGTTAGCACTGACACTTCTGCACAAACGCCGCTTGTCTCGGTCGTTAAGTGAAGATCTTTGCACATTGCGTTGTCCGGTGAGAGGTGATGAATGATGATGAAGTCTCATATTCCTTGACAAAGCGTAGGGGAACGATGCGGGAGACCCGCATCGCAATACTAGGCAAGGTCGTATTGCAGAAGGTTTGCCATTGCCTTCCTCCGAGCGTAATGGGGATGAATGATTCTGCTGAAGACGACACAACAACACCCAGTCATCCCGCCGGGAATCGAACCCGGGACCCCGTGCTCCGGAAGCGAGAACGCTACCGCCAGACCACGAGCTGTGGACCCGGTGAGAAGTAGCGCCTAAAATTTAGTATTCTCGCCACACTCTTGACACTGCGCCTCGCGGAATGTTGATTACCCTAACGATTTCCGAAACCGAATGTCTCATGCGTCTAGCTACAACTACAATTTTACTTTCAGTGTCCGTTAATTCATGTCGTGCGGCCATAATCACGTCGGAAACCTTTTTACATGCCTTTTTATAAATTGTGTTCACGATACTGACGTCATCTATATGTGGGTATTGCTCTCCCATGGCCTCTGCTATCTCACTGCATTTGTAAACCAAAACAATGAGAAGTACATACGAACATTGTGGCGTCTTTTTAAGGGCAGCTATCAATATGTACCTTACTTGCACACCGTTTGGAAGCAGCGACTACACAGCTTCCAGAAAGTATACTTCCCTTAAAATCTTGGCATCCTCTAGTAATTACACAACCGTCTGAAGCGTTTACATCTCTGGAACTGTTAAATTATGGTTCTCTTAGGACGTTGCTACGTTATCTCACTAAAAGGCGACTTCCATTTTGAAGCGGTAACTGGTTACATGTTAAATGTAGCTTTCTATCCAGAACCAGCTATCCACTGTAACTGTAAAACCAGTTTTCAGCAGATATTTTGCTTCTCCGGTTCCTGCAGAGATATGACGGGGATTAGTACTATATCGTTTCAGTATATGGTTTAGCGAGTCGGATCGCTGAGATTAACAGGCACAACAGCATAGCTAATGGAAATGTTCTTATCGTTGCTGTGACAGATGCCTGTAGTGAATACGAACGGCGTTTTCTACGGAATGTTTGTAAGCTCCGTGGTTAGCTGGTGAATCTCATTTACACAGCTACCGTATAAGCAGGGAACAGGTCTTTCTAATTTTTCCTTGCTGTTTAGTAAATTATGTAGTTCGGAAAGGCAGAACGTATGTATTATGTGTTATAAATCTCAAAATGTAAGAGACTGAAAATTTAATAGCTTTCTACACCTTTATTTCCTTTGCGATTATAATTCGTGATTTCGATGTACTCATTTATTTGCTTTTTTTAATTGCTCTTCTGGTATCCGTTCAGAAATACCGTCTGCTTAGTCCTAAATCAACACTAAATTCCTTAACAGCAGAATGCAATGCGTGCCATCCGTATGGAAATTAACTGATTTGAGGTTCACCTAACAACCAACCAGACCCCTGTATGACGGTAAAAGTTGTCACAAATCACACTCAGTAGTTTTATAGCAGAGTAGATTGAACAGAAAACAATGTTCAGCTAATTAAAGTACAACAATAATTCCATGAAGCTCCACAGCTTTCTATTGGACGCCACTACGGCGACTTGCGTGTCCCCAACCTACGTCACTTATCCAACCGGAGCAAGAAATTTCATCATGGAGAAGCGAAGGCTGGGTTAACAGCAGAAAAAAAAATCCGTTGTTCAACCTGGATTCGATCCAGCAATCTTTCGGTTTCCAGGGTCGACAATTACTCGTACAACATCAGTATTTTCTGCCTCATATTCCGCTCCCAGAGGAGAATACACGGGTGTGATAGAAAACAGCTGCCTTCTTTACATAATTTTATCACTATTGAATTTAAGATGTAAGTGGATGGAAAATTACCCACTAATGATACGCTTGTAATTATAGGAAGAGAAATATAAAAAATCATGGTCTCACTGTGGAGGAGTGTTCTTAAGTTCAAAAAGGATTTACTTTTATACGCAGCTCCCTTTTAGATCAATTCACTTTATGATGCATTTTTCAGGGGAGAAGATTTCGCACATGGAGAAAGATTCTGGGAGATCAGCAAATTAGACGATTGCTATGCTATCTACGAGGCTCGTTCAGAAAGTAATGCAACACATTTTTCACTCAGCCAGTTTCGGTTGAAAAAATGCGAGATTTGTTATCAGACATGGTGGAATTCTCCCGCTTCAGCCCCTATAGTCTCATGAAGCTCCGATCGATGGCGACGCTAAACATTGGCTTCAAAATGGCGTCTGTAACGGAGATGTGTTCTAAGCAGAGAACTCTCGTTGAGTTTGTTTTGGAGAAACCCAGGGCATAGCACATAGTCAGAGGCACTTGCAGAATGTCTGCGGAGACCTGGCAGTGAACAAAAGCGCGGTGAGTCGTTGAGCGAGGCGTTACTAGTAGGGTACCGGGGCTCTGAGAACACTGTTGACGTCAAATTGATATGCAAATTAATTAAATTGATCAATTAATTACCACCACCCCTACCCACCCCCACTCCAGATTGCCTCATGTGTTTTCCTTAGCCGGAACGTGTTCCGCGTCCCCTTCCCCTCCCCACACCTCCCCTGCCCCTTCCCCACCTAACCTATTGGAGAGTACTTCGAATTTTGGTGGGAGTTTCGAATTTTGGTATGAATTTCTTTGCCCCAGGGTGCGATGACGTCCCACCCCACCCGGGAATTACAAATGGCAGCGCCTTTTCCGGGGCTTGGGACCCTGGTCCTTCTGGTTGGAAAGCCAAAGTGCAACCCCCCCCCCCCTCCTCTCCCAACAACATGGAAACTGCCCAGTTGCAGGAGAGGAATGTTAGATTAGTGTACTTTATTTATTATTGTTGGAAACTGAAGTTAATATCTATCCTAATTACGTAATCGTAAAGACCGGTCCTAATTACACAACTATATGCATAGCGCTACACAAGGAGCGCCTAAAATCGCAATAAAGCTAAAAAAAATTGACGATGCCATACAACTGGTGTTATCCTGGTGGGAAAAAATTTCACAATACCACTCGAAACTAGTGGGAGACAAACTAAAACTCTACCCTTCAATTACACGCTGGGAAAAAGCCTGGAGAGGAACGTACTATCTTTATTTTTTTGGTGGGAACTGTGTACAACTGACCAGATGCTGGTGTTCGACAGAGAGCAATTTAATAAGTTTATTACCTGTAAGCATACAGGTGAGGACTGTATCTATCGTTGTTTGATGTCAGAGTTCGCTACAGACAACTGTAGTTTGTACACGGCGGAAAAAATCACCCTGTATGTTTTCCTACAATTACTCTTTAGATCCATTGCTTATCTTTCTAAACCTGTGCAATTATTATGTTTGAGCATTTGTTTTGGTTGAGAGGTTAACTATTGTGATCATCGATCCTGCAGCCAGCTAATTTAGTGGGTCAGATCCTTGATATGTAGCCGACTGACCCAAGGCAGGGAAACATATTTATTTGCAGTGGGCACTGGCAACTATGACTAGCATAAGGTCGACCTTCCCGGAGATTTTTGCTACTGGCATGGAAGACTGTCGTCTACAAAAAGAGCATTTGCTGGTGGTAAACATCCTGATCCTATTTCTCATAACCATCAGAACATTTTGTCTCTTACTTGATTATTTCCTGCGTGGGGTCACAATCGTCAAAAAGACATTGAAGATATATTTGAGTTTCGCGGTATGTTTTGTTTTGATGAGCAAGGATTCACTACACCTCTCAAGCTATGACTTTAGGCGTCACCTTAATACCGCCAACTTTCCCTTCCTAAGTGGGTAAGTGGCATATATATATAAACTATATATACATAAGTAAAAAACTATATATACATTAATTAAAGCATCCGTTTTTTGACTTCACCCACTTTTTCTGACGGGTAGCGTAATGTGTCTTTTGAAAGCGGTAGATATTTTATCAATACTTTGTAATCAGTTCACTCTAATATGTCAGTTTTTACCCCCTCGCACGAATGTGGTGTAGTAGTTCATACTTTATATATATATATATATATATATATATATATATATATATATATATATATATATATATTGTTGTTGTTGTGGTCTACAGTCCTGAGATTGGTTTGATGCAGCTCTCCATGCTACTCTATCCTGTGCAAGCTTCTTCTTCATCTCCCAGTACCTACTGCAACCTACATCCTTCTGAATCTGCTTAGTGTATTCATCTCTTGGTCTCCCTCTACGATTTTTACCCTCCAAGCTGCCCACCAATGCTAAATTTGTGATCCCTTGATGCCTCAAAACATGTCCTACCTACCGATCCCTTCTTCTTGTCAAGTTGTGCCACAAACTTCTCTTCTCCCCAATCCTATTCAATAACTCCTCTTTAGTTACGTGATCTACCCACCTTATCTTCAGCATTCTTCTGTAGCACCACATTTCGAAAGCTTCTATTCTCTTCTTGTCCATACTAGTTATCGTCCATGTTTCACTTCCATACATTGCTACACTCCATACAAATACTTTCAGAAACGACTTCCTGACACTTAAATCTATACTCGATGTTAACAAATTTCTCTTCTTCAGAAACGATTTCCTTGCCATTGCCAGTCTACATTTTATATCCTCTCTACTTCGACCATCATCAGTTATTTTACTCCCTAAATAGCAAAACTCCTTTACTACTTTAAGTGTCTCATTTCCTAATCTAATTCCCTCAGCATCACCCGACTTAATTCGACTACATTCCATTATCCTTGTTTTACTTTTGTTGATGTTCATCTTATATCCTCCTTTCAAGACACTGTCCATTCCATTCAACTGTTCTTCCAAGTCCTTTGCTGTCTCTGACAGAATTACAATGTCATCGGCGAACCTCAAAGTTTTTACTTCTTCTCCATGAATTTTAGTACCTACTCCGAATTTTTCTTTTGTTTCCTTTACTGCTTGCTCAATATACAGATTGAATAACATCGGGGATAGTCTACAACCCTGTCTCACTCCTTTCCCAACCACTGCTTCCCTTTCATGCCCCTCGACTCTTATAACTGCCATCTGGTTTCTGTACAAATTGTAAATAGCCTTTCGCTCCCTGTATTTTACCCCTGCCACCTTTAGAATGTGGAAGAGAGTATTCCAGTCAACATTGTCAAAAGCTTTCTCTAAGTCTACAAATGCTAGAAACGTAGGTTTGCCTTTTCTTAATCTTTCTTCTAAGATAAGTCGTAAGGTTAGTATTGCCTCACGTGTTCCAACATTTCTACGGAATCCAAACTGATCTTCCCCGAGGTCCGCTTCTACCAGTTTTTCCATTCGTCTGTAAAGAATTCGCGTTAGTATTTTGCAGCTGTGACTTATTAAACTTATAGTTCGGTAATTTTCACATCTGTCAACACCTGCTTTCTTTGGGATTGGAATTATTATATTGTTCTTGAAGTCTGAGGGTATTTCACCTGTCTCATACATCTTGCTCACCAGATGGTAGAGTTTTGTCAGGACTGGCTCTCCCAAGGCCGTCAGTAGTTCTAATGTAATGTTGTCTACTCCCGGGGCCTTGTTTCGACTCGGTCTTTCAGTGCTCTGTCAAACTCTTCACGCAGTATCGTATCTCCCATTTCATCTTCATCTACATCCTCTTCCATTTCCATAATATTGTCCTCAAGTACATCGCCCTTGTATAAACCCTCTATATACTCCTTCCACCTTTCTACCTTCCCTTCTTTGCTTAGAACTGGGTTGCCATCTGAGCTCTTGATAGTCATACAAGTGGTTCTCTTGTCTCCAAAGGTCTCTTTAATTTTCCTGTAGGCAGTATCTATCTTACCCCTAGTGAGACAAGCCTCTACATCCTTACATTTGTCCTCTAGCCATCCCTGCTTAGCCATTTTGCGCTTCCTGTCGATCTCATTTTTGAGACGTTTGTATTCCTTTTTGCCTGCTTCATTTACTGCAATTTTATATTTTCTCCTTTCATCAATTAAATTCAATATTTCTTCTGTTACCCAAGGATTTCTATTAGCCCTCGTCTTTTTACCTACTTGATCGTCTGCTGCTTTCACTACTTCATCCCTCAGAGCTACCCATTCTTCTTCTACTGTATTTCTTTCCGCCTTTCCTGTCAATTGTTCCCTTATGCTCTCCCTGAAACTCTCTACAACCTCTCGTTCTTTCAGTTTATCCAGGTCCCATCTCCTTAAATTCCCACCTTTTTGCAGTTTCTTCAGTTTCAATCTGCAGTTCATAACCAAGAGATTGTGGTCAGAGTCCACATCTGCCCCAGGAAATGTCTTACAATTTAAAACCTGGTTCCTAAATCTCTGTCTTACCATTATATAATCTATCTGATACTTTTTAGTATCTCCAGGATTCTTCCAGGTATACAACCTTCTTTTATGATTCTTGAACCAAGTGTTAGCTATGATTAAGTTATGCTCTGTGCAAAATTCTACAAGGCGGCTTCCTCTTTCATTTCTTCCCCCCCAATCCATATTCACCTACTATGTTTCCTTCTCTCCCTTTTCCTACTGACGAATTCCAGTCACCCATGACTATTAAATTTTCGTCTCCCTTCACTACCTGAATAATTTCTTTTATCTCGTCATACATTTCATCAATTTCTTCATCATCTGCAGAGCTAGTTGGCATATAAACTTGTACTACTGTAGTAGGCATGGGCTTTGTGTCTATCTTGGCCACAATAATGCGTTCACTATGCTGTTTGTAGTAGCTAGCCCGCACTCCTATTTTTTTATTCATTATTAAACCTACTCCTGCATTACCTCTATTTGATTTTGTATTTATAACCCTGTAATCACCTGACCAAAAGTCTTGTTCCTCCTGCCACCGAACTTCACTAATTCCCACTATATCTATCTTTAACCTATCCATTTCCCTTTTTAAATTTTCTAACCTACCTGCCCGATTAAGGGATCTGACATTCCACGCTCCGATCCGTAGAACGCCAGTTTTCTTTCTCCTGATAACGATGTCCTCTTGAGTAGTCCCCGCCCGGAGATCCGAATGGGGGACTATTTTACCTCCGGAATATTTTACCCAAGAGGACGCCATCATCATTTAATCATACAGTAAAGCTGCATGTCCTCGGGAAAAATTACGGCTGTAGTTTCCCCTTGCTTTCAGCCGTTCGCAGTACCAGCACAGCAAGGCCGTTTTGGTTAATGTTACAAGGCCAGATCAGTCAATCATCCAGACTGTTGCCCCTGCAACTACTGAAAAGGCTGCTGCCCCTCTTCAGGAACCACGTGTTTGTCTGGCCTCTCAACACTGTTGACATCTTTATCGCTGAGGCACGCAAGCCTCCCCACCAACGACAAGGTCCATGGTTCATGGGGGATATATATATATATATATATATATATATATATATATATATATATATATATATATATACCACTTACATGCCACTTACCCACTTAGGAAGGGATATATATATATATATTAGGACTTTGCACAAACAATAGCCAGCACCTCCAGCATAGCAATTTTTTAATGTACCTGTTAATATGTACTGATTGAACAAATATCGAAATAGACTATTTTGACACTGCTGTATCGAATGATTAAGTAAAATGCTGAATTATCTTTCTAAGTTTTTTTGTAATAGCTGACCATAATACTTCCTTTTTGTGTCTTCGTTTTACTTTTTAAGTGTCAGGACTGCAGACTACATCGTAGGAGTGAAGGTGTTAACACGTCTTGCAGGATGATACGTGATTCAGAGATCGTTGTTTACCTACGTATACATAAACCAAAAGCATATTTAATGATTCCAACATGGTGGTCAAGATGTCACCATGCCACAACGTACGTGGAGTAGGAGAGCTCCTAGCGCACACCCAGTGCTATGTGAAATGTTTTCATAGTAGTGATAGTAGTAGGATATAAGAGGTATAATTAAAAACTGAATTAATTGTCGGAGAGTGTAACAGGATTTCAGATTTCCATACATGATAATAGATTTACTGCTACCAAATGATTTACTAAATTACAAATAAATCCACGTATTACAGAAGAATTTCCAGTCTGATGTTCAGAGAAGAGGGTATTTCGCATTCATTTTTCTGTCGATAATATTACAAAACACCTCTTTGGATATGTTAAAATATGTTAGTTCCATTGTGTCTAATTCTTTAAATTTCGAGTAAGTATTGTTGGCAGTAAATTCAAGAATACGTTTCATTCACGTTAGGGCAAATCACATACTTTTCAGCGACATAAACTAAAGCTTCCGTTTTTTGACTTCACCCAATTTTTCTGACGGGTAGCGTAATGTGTCTTTTGAAAGCGGTAGATATTTTATCAATACTTTGTAATCAGTTCGCTCTAATATGTCAGTTTTTACCCCCTCGCACGAATGTGGTGTAGTAGTTCATACTTAAACACTATTTCATATGATACTGTCAATGTGTCGATGTACTTTACGTTGTTTGTAAGTTATACTGTTTGTCATACCGGTGATTCAGGATGTTGGTTTTTTTAAAAACGTTCCCCTATCTTCTTGTGCTGTCATGTAATTAATTTCTCGGTTGAGTGTGGCTCCCACAGTTGCATACATCGGCCTCCTACGTTGGTGCTCCGGTTCCACGGATACGCGCCAGGGCGTTCTTCAATGGGCATGACCCATGCTCGAAGTATATGTTGTATCGGTGTCCTGGCCGCTGTACCAGTGGTTTGCTCACTCCACTTGCTGATAATGTGGATCTATTGGGAGGATTCTTGTCTATTTCATACGATTCGGTTCTTAACATCAATTTCTTTTCAGGGTTTCGTCTTATCTCGTGTCCTCTGCATTTTATAGATGACGAGTGAATTTTTTATGTGCCGCATTCAAGCAGGAAAATGAGCAATGTCTGTTATTTGCCCTCACGGAGATCTAAGCACACTTTAAGGTGCCTACTTGACACTGCAGCACATTGATACAATCACGTTAAGGTTAATTTTGGTTGTAACTTCTTTAAGTGGTCACAAAACTACACTCCTGGAAATGGAAAAAAGAACACATTGACACCGGTGTGTCAGACCCACCATACTTGCTCCGGACACTGCGAGAGGGCTGTACAAGCAATGATCACACGCACGGCACAGCGGACACACCAGGAACCGCGGTGTTGGCCGTCGAATGGCGCTAGCTGCGCAGCATTTGTGCACCGCCGCCGTCAGTGTCAGCCAGTTTGCCGTGGCATACGGAGCTCCATCGCAGTCTTTAACACTGGTAGCATGCCGCGACAGCGTGGACGTGAACCGTATGTGCAGTTGACGGACTTTGAGCGAGGGCGTATAGTGGGCATGCGGGAGGCCGGGTGGACGTACCGCCGAATTGCTCAACACGTGGGGCGTGAGGTCTCCACAGTACATCGATGTTGTCGCCAGTGGTCGGCGGAAGGTGCACGTGCCCGTCGACCTGGGACCGGACCGCAACGACGCACGGATGCACGCCAAGACCGTAGGATCCTACGCAGTGCCGTAGGGGACCGCACCGCCACTTCCCAGCAAATTAGGGACACTGTTGCTCCTGGGGTATCGGCGAGGACCATTCGCAACCATCTCCATGAAACGGGGCTACGGTCCCGCACACCGTTAGGCCGTCTTCCGCTCACGCCCCAACATCGTGCAGCCCGCCTCCAGTGGTGTCGCGACAGGCGTGAATGGAGGGACGAATGGAGACGTGTCGTCTTCAGCGATGAGAGTCGCTTCTGCCTTGGTGCCAATGATGGTCGTATGCGTGTTTGGCGCCGTGCAGGTGAGCGCCACAATCAGGACTACATACGACCGAGGCACACAGGGCCAACACCCGGCATCATGGTGTGGGGAGCGATCTCCTACACTGGCCGTACACCACTGGTGATCGTCGAGGGGACACTGAATAGTGCACGGTACATCCAAACCGTCATCGAACCCATCGTTCTACCATTCCTAGACCGGCAAGGGAACTTGCTGTTCCAACAGGACAATGCACGTCCGCATGCATCCCGTGCCACCCAGCGTGCTCTAGAAGGTGTAAGTCAACTACCCTGGCCAGCAAGATCTCCGGATCTGTCCCCCATTGAGCATGTTTGGGACTGGATGAAGCGTCGTCTCACGCGGTCTGCACGTCCAGCACGAACGCTGGTCCAACTGAGGCGCCAGGTGGAAATGGCATGGCAAGCCGTTACACAGGACCACATCCAGCATCTCTACGATCGTCTCCATGGGAGAATAGCAGCCTGCATTGCTGCGAAAGGTGGATATACACTGTACTAGTGCCGACATTGTGCATGCTCTGTTGCCTGTGTCTATGTGCCTGTGGTTCTGTCAGTGTGATCATGTGATGTATCTGACCCCAGGAATATGTCAATAAAGTTTCCCCTTCCTGGGACAATGAATTCACGGTGTTCTTATTTCAATTTCCAGGAGTGTAGTTGTGACTAAGTGATTGACAATTAACTTCTGGCAGCTGTTGCTGTCTTATTAGTTGAAATGGGGTACTGCAGTTGTACTTGAACCATATTGAAATGATGAACCGCTCACAGCGTTTCACGAAAGCTATCCTCCAAGGAGCCCCAATTAACTCTGTTACTCTTTTGTAAGAACCTCATCGGTCTGTCAGTGTGCTTGGATTTATTTAAAAATTGGCGGATGGCAAGACTTGTTAGAAGTCACAACATCCGTTGCTGTTGGCTTTCTGAAGATATTGAAGGTATGCAGTTTGTCTTGTCTCATCGCCACAAGGTACAAAAACGAAATACAAGTGCTTTAGAGCTCTACAATAAAGTCAATTTCTTCGTGGAACCTATTAAATTTACCAACTGTTTTATGAATGAACTCCTCAGCTCCATCCACGAGCAACCAAGTTTCATTGATACAGGTTTTTATAACACGCTGACTCCTCAAGTAAAAGAAATAAATGTGACATTCTTTTCTTATTTATCCAGCTTGTTGTAAAAAAATGTACACATATGCAAGCGTAAGGTAAAAGAGAATAGATGCTTCAGTGAAAGTAAAAAGGTAAGGTATCGATATACGAAAAAAAAACTGTCAGCTGTTAAGCATTAGAAATTTATTGCGGAGAAAAGCTTCTTCGCGTCATTCACTCTGGTTTGTCCCATCTTGTGCTGTAGATGCAGGTATGAGTAACTGGCAAATCTTGTACTTGTTATTGTTCTGAATAATATACAGAATACAATACTCAAACAGCAATATGTGATATTACAATGCTCAAACTGCGATATCATCTTGCTGTTTGAGCATTGTATTCTGAACACAGCCTAACGCTATTTAAGATGGAAATGAAACTAAGATTTTTCACGGTCAATCTGTTTATCGAACAAGGGTACGTTCATCAGCACCACACGGCCTGAAACATTCACCGATCAGTAAGCGATGGTTATTTCATTTTTCATACAGGATTTCACATAATACTCAATGAGACAACTAATATTTTCAGATGTTTGGATTTAAATCCAATACGTTATGCTATCGCTTCTGCGATGTGTCGTTCCGACGGCAAACCTTTAATTCATGCACTGAGAAGATTCATTTTTAACTTAGTCATTGTCATACTTTCTCACTGCTGCCCGGCAAAGGACACATTATATTCCAGATTGCTAGTAAAAATATCTGTCATTGTGCCTCATATGCTTGATCTCATAGGAAGGCCAATTTCCTGGACGTAAAATTTGTTAACAGTTGATTAAGACAGCCAATCAGCTGCGTTAAGTGGTGGTATTCAATTAACCTTTAATTCAACTGGTTAGCTGTCTTGTTCGAGCTGTTATTCTGTAATCGTTGCTGAAATGCAGCCATATTCAAAATAGTAAAATTTGTTGTTAAATGGGAAATAATTAAAATCAGTGACAAGCCTCAGTAGCTCTATAACCTGGAAAGTTTTCTGTCTTCAGAGCTTCTTATGCGTGAGAAAGTTATTTTGAATAATACCTGAACGTTAGCGTACAAGTTTTTAATGTCCAGGAGGATTCAGTGATCAGTTTATCTTTAAGTGGATGGACATTAACAAGGATTAGTGGGCCGAGAATCTGATATTCGCATTTTTAAAATAAGACAAGAACTTTGTGTCCGAATAACTTGTTTTTAGTTTTTCACTTTCAAGGGCATGTTTATGTAGGGATAGCAAAATCGAATAACGGTAACTTTATTCTTGAACTGTATTGCTTAGATCTAAGGCACTGCAGTCATGGACTGTGCGGCTGGTCCCGGCGGAGGTTCGAGTCCTCCCTCGAGCATGGGTGTATGTTTTTGTCCTTTTAGGGTAAGTAGTGAGTAAGCTTAGGGACTAATGACCTTAGCAGATAACAATGAGTTGCTAATCTGCTGCCTCCATTCCATAATTGTACACTACAACTACGCACAACTACGATCGATCTCACAGGGCCACTTCCAGTTATCAAGAGAAATTTACTCGCTATTCAACGTAGTTGCTCTTCCTGAATGAACTTAAAGATACTGGTACCATTATCTGACTGCGGGAGACTGATTTCTTACGTTAATGAATAACTGGACGCTTCGAAGTACACAGTTAGTAGAGCTCCTAGATACTGAATTAGACGGGGAAGATTCCAGTTATTAATACGTTGTTCTTTTTTTCCAGTAAAATAGCAACCACTGCTTTTATAATATTTCTGGAACTATCTGGAAACAAGAGGCCTGCACAGAGCAAATCTGACCAATCTCATTCATTATTTAAACAGACCACTAGCCATATACTTACGATTAACTTTCATATCCATTAAGTTATTACATCATTTTTCTCCAGGCTCACTTAATATTCGCCGGATTTAACGTTTCACATACACCTGAATTTGATAGAAATTGTTATTGGACTTCCAGAGTAATTGATTTACTACACATCTTTTTCTACATTTTTATACGTGCTGGGCAGACGGGTAAGATCTTTGGATATGTGATTTGTGGACTGCAGGTGAGTGTAACGGATGTGTGTGCAGTGTAGTGAAATGTTTGTGTTCTGTGATGATGCTGGGAGAAGGGAGAGGGTGAAACTGGTCCCAGCATATATAGCCTATTTCTGTCGAAGAGCAGCAACGGGGCCGACGAGCTTAAAGTCCACAGCCGACTCATGGATCACTATCTACAGTGTCACACACTTACGTCTCATGATACACTTGGAATGATGTGCTAATTATCTGATCAAGAATATCTGGACACCCCTACGTAATGCGGAATTGACCACTGGATGTCACTAAAAACGGACACGCCAGTATAAAAGGAGGCGGGGACTACTGGGTTGTCAGTGGAGGAATGGTAACAGCAGAATGGGTTGATTATGAGAGTACAGTGACTTCCAACGTGTACTAGTCATCAGATATCATCTACGTAACAAACCTATCAGCGACGTTTCAGATCCTCTAAAGAGGTCCAAGTCAACTGTTGGTAATGTGACTGTGAAGTGGAAACGCAAAGAAACAACCACAATTAAACCAAGAGACGGCAGACCTCATATATCGACGGACAAGGATCATCTCGCATTACGGAAGGTGGCTGTAAAAAATCGCATGAAGTCTGCGGAAGGAATCACTCGTGATTTCCAAAGCACCACCAGTAGTTCAGCTACCATAATGTCTATGTGTAAGGAGTTAAAATGAAGGGGTCTAATGGACGAGCACACGTTTCTGTAGTCAATGCTAAGCGACGCTTGAAACAGCGTTAAGTGCTTATGACTGGAACTGAGTAATTTTGAGTGATGAATCATGCTATACACAGTGGCAAACCGATAGAAGCGTTTGAGATTGGTGAATGCCTGGAGTTGTTACCAACCATAATTTGTAATGGCAACAGTGAAGTGCTGAGGAGATGGTATTATGGAATGTATGGAATGTGGGTGTTTTTCGTGGTCAGCATGTCGTCCCCTTATTGCGCTTAAGAAAATGCTAGATGCGGAGTTTTATGAACGCATTTTAAATCATTGTGTACTGCGGACAGTAGAGGAACAGTTCGGAGGCGAAGACAATGCTACGTATCATAAATTAGCGTCTGTGAGGAAGTAGTTTATGGATAGTAACATTCCTGAAATGGATTGGCCTGCCAAGAATCCCTCTGTACCCAAAGGAACACCTATGGGGTGAGCTATAACGTCGACTTGGCTCCAGACTCCAACGTCCTATATCAGTACCATCTCTGGTTTCGGCTCTTGAGGAAGAATGGACTACGATCCGTCCACAAACATTCAGACAGCTCGTTGAAAGTTTTCCCGGCAGAGTTCAAGCCGTCAAAAGAGCGAAGGGCTTGAGTTAGATTTGTTTAAGGGCGCAAAAATAATTTGGCCCATGTGAGAAGCGTGGAACACGGAGACAAAGAGAGCAGTTAAAAACGATTACACGTTAAGCCCAATCGACGGAAAAAAAGACAGCTTAAAACAGAGAAATGGAGAAAAGTCCGTAAAATACGCCCTAGAGAAACGGAGATTCTGCACTAAAGGTTAAATGTCCCTCGCTATATTGCTACGACGGATAAAAAGTAAAACGCGGTCAACATCACGCGCGTCGTTCGCTAAAGCGGCCGATAACTCAGACGGAAAAAACAAATGAAAACGTAAGTGGTTCGGAGAAGGCGTTCCGCCAGGAAATGGCGGACCGTCAAAGGTTGAGGGCAATGAGCAGCGCTTAGCGAATGGCGATGGCTAAAAAGACAGTGTCCGATATGCAACCTAGCTCTCTCCTCACGGCGGGCGGTTCGAGAGGAGGTCGTCCAGGCCGGTGGGAGAGGCTTAATTCCCCAGAGTTTGTTCCCATGAAAGGAGGACCAGTGGTGATGCCAAAGTGACACCATCTGTTGACCGACGGCAACACAGAGATCTTCGGAGGGAACGTAAGAACGAGCGAGCTTAGGTAGGAAGATTGCTGCCTTGGTAGCAGCGTCAGCGGTCACATTTCCTGTCAGACCGACGTGACTAGGAACACACATAAACATCACAGTGGCTCCATGAAGAGTGATTAAGTGACAGCTTTCCTGGACCCGTTGCACTAAACAGAGCAGATGACGCAATTGAAAAGCCTGTGTCACCAGATGACTGCATGGCCTGATACAGAGCGAACAGTTCTGCTGTAAATACTGAGCAGTGTGCCGGAAGCCGATAACGAAGAACGTCGGTGCCAATGGCGAAGGCACACCCGACACCACGGTCATTCCGAGAGCCATCAATGTACACCGAGGTACTATCGCGAAGTTCCGTGCGAAGGTCGTGAACTTAAGGTGACAGAGCGATGGTGGAGTAGTGTCCTTAGGAAGCGAATGAAGGCCAAGGTGAACACTGGCCGCCGCACGAAGACAAGGTGGTGAGGGGTTCATACCCATCGGAAAAGCGGCAGGTAGCGTGAAGTTAATCAGCCGGAATGCGCCGAAAGCCAACTCAAACAGGTAACAGAGAAGAGGGACGCGCCCCATACTGGCGATCAAAGGAGTAATCGAAAGAACTAGGCATAGGATGGTTGGCCAGGCACGGCAGACAAACAACATGCATATCTGCTGAGGAGAAAGTCACGGCGATACAACAGCGGTAGTTGGGCAGGTCCTGCACACAGATTCTCAACCGGGCTAGTGTAAAAGGCGCCAGTGGCCAAACGGACGCTACAATGGTGGATAGTCTTGAGACTTCGTAAGAGGGACGGACGTGCAGACGCTTAAACACATAATCTAGTTTTGAGTGGACAAGGGAACTGTACAAAAGGAGGAGAGTGGATCGAATTGCTCCCCAGGAAGTACCACTGAGGACACGTAAGACATTGAGGGACCGCGTACAGCGGGCTGCCAGGTAAGACACGTGGGAGGACCAAGACAGTTTCCTATCGGCCGGGAGCCCCTGGAATTTCATAGTTTCAACGAACGGAAGAGCAACAGGCCCAAGATATAAAGACGATGGAAGAAACCAAATGCGCTGGTAGAAATTCGTACAAACGGTTTTGTTAGCGGAAAAATGAAAACCATTGTCGATGCTCCATGAGTAAAGACGATCAGGCATCGCTGAAGATGCCACTGAAGAAGCAGGGAGTTGGATAGATTGGTTGATCAAACTTGTTACAGTATCATATGCCTTCATTGCCGTCCTCATCATCATTATCAGTATAATCAATCTTCATCTTCTTCTCTTTACCCATTTTTTCCTTCTGCTCCTCCTTCTTCTTCGTCCGGCCCTGGGGTGGAGGATCGGGATGAAGTGAGAGCATGATCTAGCTTCCTCATAGTAAAGGCACCATGGTAGCACTCCTATTCTGAGAAGAGAAGGGTATCGCCCTCAGAGCGAGCCTTCTCCACTCGTTTCCGACAGAGGAAGGCAGTGTGGTAGTGGGAGGAGTTCTAAATCCCCGCAAAATGGCGGCCTAAGGTGGAGATAGCAATAGGGTTCACTATGACATCGTCTGCTACTGTCAGGTCGGAAATTGAGGATGGGCCTTAGTCCCAAACAGTTGTCGGAGGTTGGCCCACATGACGGAAGAGGGAGTGGCACTGCTAAAAGAACTAGTGAATGAAACCCAGCCAGCTTTTTTGCTACCCCGAATAACTAGACGACAATGTGCACGCTATTGTTTATAATAAATACATTTTGCCGTCATAGAATGACGGTTAAAATGCGGAGAGCACATCTCCGCGCGCGAACTGCGTGCGGCACGCCTCAGTTCACCAAGGGACTGGGAGACGGCGCGGTACGGAGGAAGTGCGAGGAATGGAACGTTCTGCGGCGGCACCTAGGGATAACGTTTGTAAGATATTCTACCTGGTCATCGCAGCTGGGAGAGGAGGTTAAGTTGATTGAGAAGGTGAGCCAAGAGGGCACCTCTCGGACAGGCTCTTGTCCCGCTTGTATTGCTGAGAAAAAACGATTTGCAAATTCGTAATTAGTATTCGTTCTTCCTCAGTCTTCTATGACATTAACATGGGACATTAACATGTGATGAGTTCTTCCCCAGGCTGCAGATATCGTATTCCTTTCAGCGACCATAAGTCTGTCCTGACTCTTTGTAACACACAACAAAAGTTACAGGTTTGCCGTCCACCGGCATATTTTGTATATTCTGGTATCTCCTTAAAAAACAAGTTTATAGTAGAAGCAGGTAGTTGGACAGTTTGGTTGTTTAAACTTGTCTGCATATCCTATGCATGCATTGTTGTCCTCATTATCATTATCAGTATCATCAATCTTCATCTTCTTCTCATTATCCTTTTTTGCCTTCTGCCCCTCCTTCTTCTTTTTTTCTTCTGTATCGTTATCATTCCCATCATCATTATTTCCTTTTTATCGCAATCTCCACCATTAGCAGCACCATCGCCATTATTCTTTTCTTCTTGTTCTTGCGATTTATTGCCTTCTTACAATCATAATTATTGGTATTATTATCACTATGTCCATCATCATAATCTTATTCTTCTACTCCATCATCTTCATAATATTTGCCTTTGGAATCATCGTCTGCATCATTAACATCATCACCACGACCACCACCCCACCATTATCTTCATGTTCTTCTTCGTCTTCTAGATTATCTTCTTCTATTGCTTAGTCTTTTTCTCCTTCTTCTCCTCCTTCTTCTCCTTTATCATTATCAATTTCCTCTTCTATTTCATTATCATCATTACTGTCTTGATCTTCTTCTTCTACTTCATGATCATCTAGGGTCCATAGTCATATGAATTATTTGATTATATAGATAAGCAGCAATACAAACACCTCTCATTGGTCATAGACAGATTTTAAATCGTATTTCTACTATATTAACTTTCTATAGATTGACAATTTCAATATCTATGCAATCAAATCATCAGTCATGCAGCAAAGTAGTTTGTTTATGTCATATGTTACCAGATAGTGTCTCAGACCACTCAGAAAAATCGGATGTTCTAATCGTTTATGTCGTATCCATTGAAACAAAGCCACAGAAAATTGACGTATAATCGTCATAAATGCGTAGTGGAAAGCTGACTGTAAGTGAAAGGTTACTTTTAATTGTGTATTTCAATTGATATTCCCAGACTTCGTTAAAAAGATACTAATATTTCATACCTTCCAGGGCAAATATTTAACAGATCAGGGAAAGACTTAACCGATCAAGGAGGAAGGTCGTAATCATCTCTGAACGAGGCTGAAACTGAAATGTCGGAATGCTGACGCAGCCACCTGTCAGTCACAACACAATGACGCAGCTCTGTCAGTTGCTGCTCTTCTCCCAGCTGATCGGCGTCGCAACATTCGCGGTAATGGACTGCTACATTGTACTGTCCGTCACCGGAGCAGGTGCGGACGATGGCGTACCCCAGGCGGTAGGAATGCGTAAATAATTTCCCCCGAGCTCGGAGAACAGCCCTGGCATTCCTCAGCGCGGATTCTCACGAACCTTACGTAAGCGTAGGGCTCGCAGGAATGAGAGCCAAAAAGCAACGGGGGGAAAAAAAAGAAATGGGCGCAGCCACGAGGTCAGCTCATGTGCTCCGGCGGTCAGCCCTGGACGCCCTATAAAAGGCTATCACCGTGCCAGAGGTGTCTTCACTCTCCCCCGCCCCTTCCCACCTACCCGCCCAGTCAGGTGATACAGTGTGGAAGAACGAAACTGAGGCAGGGAGGAGGGGAGAAACAAAGATCGAATGTGTATCGCGAGGCGGGGCGATGCGACTGCGAACCTGTTCCGCCACAGTCGGCCGTGACATTTCGCAGATGAGCAGCTCTGCGCCGCCGAGTCCAGCTCCATCAGCGCGGCTCGCTCGGGCCAGTTTTTCACGCGCCCTGTCGCATCCAGCAATGCCAACAGGTTGCCGATGGACTGGCAAAAAGGGTCCACAGCGGGGCGGTTACCGGTGACTACTGCGCCGGCTGCTGCTTCCACGATTCGCCTGCGTCGTCTCGTTTCGCGGGAAGGCTGGAAAAACTGAAGGAAAGTTGCGCAATGCGAACGGTCCCGCGCGTCTCGAAGCGTGTGGCGTTCATCCCAGACTGAGGCAATGGCGCAGCGGTGCAGAACAGAGCACCTTACGAGGGTACAAAACGTCTTCTAAAGACACTTCAGAGGTTTAGCCTAAGCTGTCCCCAGCTGTATAGAAAATCTCCCTTCACAGTCACTGGCTATCTGTCAACTATATCTAAACCTAAATCACTACCCTGCAATTAACAAATAAATGCTCTACCGTTCTACTCTCGAACAGCGCACGGGAAGAACGAACACTACACTACTGGCCATTAAAATTGCTACACCACGAAGATGACGTGCTGCAGACGCGAAACTTAGCCGACAGGAAGAAGATGCTTTTCAGACCTTACACACAAGGTTGGCGCTGGTGGCGACACCTACAACGTGCCGACATGAGGAAAGTTTCCAACCGATTTCTCATACACAAATAGCAGTTGACCGGCGTTAGCTGGTGAAACGTTGTTGTGATGCCTCGTGTAACGAGCAGAAATGCGTACCATCACGTTTCCGACTCTGATAAAGGTCGGATTGTAGCCTATCGCGATTGCGGTTTATCGTATAGCGACATTGCTGCTCGCGTTGGTCGAGATCCAATGATTGTTAGCAGAATATGGAATCGGTGGGTTCAGGAGGGTAATACGGAACGCCGTGCTGGATCCCAACGGCCTCGTATCACTAGCAGCCGAGATGACAGGCATCTAATCCGCGTGGCTGTAACGGATCGTGCAGCCACGTCTCGATCCCTGAGTCAACAGATGGGGACGTTTGCAAGACAGCAACCATCTGCACGAACAGTTCGACGACGTTTGCAGCAGCATGGACTATCAGCTCGGAGACCATGGCTGCGCTTACCCTTGACGCTGCATCACAGACAGGAGCGCCTGCGATGGTGTACTCAACGACGAACCTGGGTACACGAATGGCAAAACGTCATTGTTTAGGATGAATCCAGGTTCTGTTTACAGCATCATGACGGTCGCATCCGTGTTTGGCGACATCGCGGTGAACGTACATACTGGCGTATCACCCGGCGTGATGGTATGGGGTGCCACTGGTTATACGTCTCGGTCACCTCTTGTTCCCATTGACGGCACTTTGAACAGTGGACGTTACATTTCCAATGTGTTACGACCCGTGGCTCTACCCTTCATTGGATCCCTGCGAAACCCTACATTTCAGCAGGATAATGCACCTCCGCATGTTGCAGGTCCTGTACGGACCTTTCGGGATACAGAAAATGTTCGACTGCTGCCCTGGCCAGCACATTCTCCAGATCTATCACCAACTGAAAGCCTCTGGTCAATTGTGGCCGAGCAACTGGCTCGTCACAATACGCCAGTCACTACTCTTGATGAACTGTGGTATCGTGTTGAATCTGCATGGGCAGCTGTATCTGCACACGCCATCGAAGCTCTGTTTGACTCAATGCCCAGGCGTATCAAGGCAGTTATTACGGCCAGAGGTGTTTGTTCTGGGTACTGATTTCTCAGGATCTAAGCACCCAAACTGCGTAAAAATGTAATCACGTGTCAGTTCTAGTATATAATATTTGTCCAATGAATATCCGTTTATCATCTGCGTTTCGTCTTGGTGTAGCAATTTTAATGGCCAGTAGTGTCAAATCTTCCCATGCGAGCTATAATTTCTCTTCTTTTATTGCGACGATCACCTCTCCCGTAGGTGGGCGCCACCAAAATAGATTCGCATTCGGAGGAGAAAGTTGGTGACTGAAATTTCGTGGGAAGTTCCCGCCGCAAAGGGAAACGTCTTCGTTTCAATGGTTTCTACCCCATCTCGCGTATTACTTTCGTGACACTTTCCTCCCTATTTCGCGATAACATGAAACGAGCTGTCCTCATTTGAACTTTTTCGTTTTCATCCGTCAACCCTATCTGGTGCAGACGCATACGCGCAAAAATAGTCCAGAAGAGGACGAACAAGCGTAGTATAGGCAGACTGTTTAGAGAGCTGCTGCATCTTGCAAGTGTTCTGCCAATAAAATGCAGTATTTCGTTTGCTTTCCCCATAATATTATCTATGTGATCGTTCCGATTTAAATAATTCGTAATTATAAATCCTAAGTATTTAGCTGGACTGACAGCCTTTAGATTTGAGTGATTTATCATGTAACCGGAACTTACCGGACTTCTTTCAGTACTCAAGTGGATGAGCACTCGTTGTAGCTATCGAAGGACTAATGCAACTCGCCATTACTTTGCAATCTTAAATACGTCACTGTTCTCATTCATTCTCCCTCAACTATTCACTGTTTTTATTTTATTGTGGTGGTACGCCAGCAATTTAAGGTTCTATGTTATTAAATTAATTAATTTGATTATTAATTTGGGTTCTGAAAGTGACTGTAGGCAACAGAAGTGCCACGAGTAAAGTCACTAAATTAAAATATAAAAATTAAGGGTTTAGCTCACGATTGGAAGGTTAGTGAGAAGGTAATACTCCTCTTTATGTAAAGATAATAACATTTAGCATTTCTAAACTGGCAGGTGTGGCCGAGTGGTTCTAGGCGCTTCAGTCTGGAACCGCACGACCGCCACGGTCGCAGGTTCGAATCCTGCCTCGCGCATGGATGTTTGACGTCCTTACGTTGGTTAGGTTTAAGTAGTTCTAAGTTCTAGGGGACTTATGACCACAGCAGTTGAGTCCCATAGTGCTCAGAGCCATTTGAACCATTTTTTTGTTATTACCATTGATTGCCCATGTCTCATCTATAAATGATTGATTATGAGTGGAGCTGCATTTCTTTCCTTCACTGTAATTTCTGTGGATCTTCTTTTGTGTTTGTAACGGCTAGCAATCATGCTCACTATATTTGCAGGTTTAATTATCAGACGATTACGTTGACAGTGAGAGTAACGTGACGTGCTGCGAAATCGGTAACACCACAAACGGACGGATGAGCTGCCGAGTTGATGCAACACAGGCGAGGGTCGCTATTATACAGATTTCCTTGCTCTTACCGTAATGTCTGTCTGGTTCCCCTAGACGTAGCATCGGACATGTCATCAGGTGAGGATCAGTAGGAACGGCGTGTGTCGACCATAGGATACACTGAAAATAACTATATTATCTAGAGGAATATTGTTTGCGATGAATACAGTTACTAAAGTCACGATATCATTTTAGGCATGGTCCACTGCGAGCAGAATATCGCATCTTCGTAGCTTATAGGGTAATTTTGTATTAAAAATGAAGAAATTCCTCCAGCTGTGCTTAAGGTGTGGGTTTTATTTTGGCAACTACTTTCAACGTTGTAACAGCGTCATCTTCAGTCCCATTCACTTGTTGACGTCAACTGCGTGCGGCTGATACTAGAAGTCAGTGGTGAGATTTGGACGTGCGCCGTGTGGAAGGTCGGTAGTAACTCACCTTCCACACGGAGCACTTCCATACCTCACCACTGACTTCTAGTATCAGCAGCACGCAATTGACGTCAACAAGTGAATGGGCCTGAAGATGACGTTGTTACAACGTTGAAACTAGTTGCCAAAATAAAATCGACACCTTAAATACAGATGGAGAAATTTCTTCATTTTTAATATGAATTTATACCAGCTGACGTCCCACTGTTCTCTATTTCAACTATGGATGTACGAAGATTACAGGGTAAATGGTGATGGCACATAGTTTATACATTTTTGTTATCAGCACCTCAAACATACTGATACAAACCACAACTCAACTACAATTGGGATAGCAAGTTGCGCTAACTCCCTTGTAAGTCATATTTCAACTGTTTTGGATCTTTTGATGAATTTGCAAGATCGTGGCATCACCTGCAAACAAACAGGGCTGCTCATGTTGTCTCCTAAATCATTTTATACGGAATAGCAACAGCAAATGGCAAGAACATTCTCTTGGGGAACGACTCATCAGTGATGCAAATACCGAAACAGAAAGACGAGGTGCCGAAGCCGTTAAACATGGAATATGGAGAAATGGGAAGACTGTCATTTGGTCGGACGAGTCTTGTTTCACACTGTTTCCAACTTCTGGCAACGGAAGGGGTCCTGCTATGAAAGGAAGTGGCACCCAGTCGGGTCATATGGCGGCCTACAGTGAGGTTGGTGTCCAGGGCGCCTCCAGACACGTGTTTGGCCTGAAATCTCATTGACTGGGTTAGAACTGTTTTCAGTGATGACCCACTCTTCAGACTGAGACCCGGTGGTCAGCGAAGACATCCCAGACAGTGGTCGGACACCAACTTGACTGTCGCCCTCTGTAAGGTCCGACAACCAGGGGGTGTCATTTCCTTTCATAGCAGGACACCTTTTGCTTGTCATCCGCGACACCCTTAAAGCACAGAGGTACGTCGACGATACTGTGCTGCCTGTTTTGCTTCCCTTCCTGGCAAGCCATCCTGGGCTTGCATTTCGACAAGATAATCCCCGCCCTCACACGACGAGAATTTCTACTGCTTGTGTTAGTGCTCTCCGCAGTTGAGAACGTATGGAGCATTGTGGGCGGGGCCGCCAAACTGACTCGGGATTCTGACGATCTGACGCTCCATTTGGACAGAATTTAGCACGATATCCGTCAGGGGGACATCCCACAACGCTATCAGTCAATGCCACACCAAATAATTGCTTGCTTAAGGGCCAGAGACGGACCAAGGCGTTTTTGACTTTCTTAGTTTCTGAAGCTCTTTTTCTTGAATAAATCATTTAATTTTTCTGAAATTGGAGTCATCTTGTAAGTAGGCTGTTTAAGTTTTTATATTGGTAACGCCACGTAGCGCTCTGTATGAAAATCACTGGCTGTGCTGTGTGCAGTGGCTGGGTGAAATTGTTTGCTATTGTAGTGTTGGGCAGTTGGATGTGAACTGCTCGTAGCGTTGTGCAGTTGGAGGTGAGGCGCCAGCAGTAGTGGATGTGGGGAGAGAGATGGCAGAATTTTGAGAGCGGACGATCTGGACGGGTGTCCATCAGAAAGAGTAAATTTGTAATACTGTATATCACGAACTGATATATATATATATATATATATATATATATATATATATATATATATATATATATATATATATATATATATATATATATACTCCTGGAAATTGAAATAAGAACACCGTGAATTCATTGTCCCAGGAAGGGAAACTTTATTGACACATTCCTGGGGTCAGATACATCACATGATCACACTGACAGAACCACAGGCACATAGACACAGGCAACAGAGCATGCACAATGTCGGCACTAGTACAGTGTATATCCACCTTTCGCAGCAATGCTGGCTGCTATTCTCCCATGGAGACGATCGTAGAGATGCTGGATGTAGTCCTGTGGAACGGCTTGCCATGCCATTTCCACCTGGCGCCTCAGTTGGACCAGCGTTCGTGCTGGACGTGCAGACCGCGTGAGACGACGCTTCATCCAGTCCCAAACATGCTCAATGAGGGACAGATCCGGAGATCTTGCTGGCCAGGGTAGTTGACTTACACCTTCTAGAGCACGTTGGGTGGCACGGGATACATGCGGACGTGCATTGTCCTGTTGGAACAGCAAGTTCCCTTGCCGGTCTAGGAATGGTAGAACGATGGGTTCGATGACGGTTTGGATGTACCGTGCACTATTCAGTGTCCCCTCGACGATCACCAGTGGTGTACGGCCAGTGTAGGAGATCGCTCCCCACACCATGAGGCCGGGTGTTGGCCCTGTGTGCCTCGGTCGTATGCAGTCCTGATTGTGGCGCTCACCTGCACGGCGCCAAACACGCATACGACCATCATTGGCACCAAGGCAGAAGCGACTCTCATCGCTGAAGACGACACGTCTCCATTCGACCCTCCATTCACGCCTGTCGCGACACCACTGGAGGCGGGCTGCACAATGTTGGGGCGTGAGCGGAAGACGGCCTAACGGTGTGCGGGACCGTAGCCCAGCTTCATGGAGACGGTTGCGAATGGTCCTCGCCGATACCCCAGGAGCAACAGTGTCCCTAATTTGCTGGGAAGTGGCGGTGCGGTCCCCTACGGCACTGCGTAGGATCCTACGGTCTTGGCGTGCATCCGTGCGTCGCTGCAGTCCGGCCCCAGGTCGACGGGCACATGCACCTTTCGCCGGCCACTGGCGACAACATCGATGTACTGTGGAGACCTCACGCCCCACGTGTTGAGCAATTCGGCGGTACGTCCACCCGGCCTCCCGCATGCCCACTATACGCCCTCGCTCAAAGTCCGTCAACTGCACATACGGTTCACGTCCACGCTGTCGCGGCATGCTACCAGTGTTAAAGACTGCGATGGAGCTCCGTATGCCACGGCAAACTGGCTGACACTGACGGCGGCGGTGCACAAATGCTGCGCAGCTAGCGCCATTCGACGGCCAACACCGCGGTTCCTGGTGTGTCCGCTGTGCCGTGCGTGTGATCATTGCTATATATATATATATATATATATATATATATATATATATATATATATATATATATATATATATATATATATAACTTCTGAATATTATTAAGGTAAATACATTGTTTGTTCTCTATCAAAATCTTTCATTTGCTAACTATGCCTATCAGTTCAAATGGTTCAAATGGCTCTGAGCACAATGGGACTTAGCATCTGAGGTCATCAGTCCCCTAGAACTTAGAACTACTTAAACGTATCTAACCTAAAGACATCTCACACATATATTTTCGAAGAAGGATTCGAACCTGCGACCGTAGCGGTCGCGCGGTTCCAGACTGAAGTGCCTAGAACCGCTCGGTCACAACGTCCGGCGCCTATCAGTAGTTAGTGCATTCAGTAGTTACAATATTTTATTTAGCTGGCAGTACTGGCGTTCGCTGTATTGCAGTAGGTCGAGTAACGAAGATTTTTGTGAGGTAAGTGATTCATGAAAGGTATAGGTTATTGTTAGTCAGGGCCATTCGTTTGTAGGGATTATTGAGAGTCAGACTGCGTTGCGCTAAAAATATTGTGTGTCAGTTTAGTGTTCATCAGGGTAAGTAAAGAGAGAAATGTCTGCGTACGTTCAGTTCTGCTCAGCTGTTTGAAAATCAAATAACTTAAGAGGTTTATCAGCACAGTAATTCATTAATTTTTCTAAGGGGATGTTTCGATCTGTTCGTCTGCACGTGTACATCACGTTTACCGATTTCCTTCGTATTTGCGCAATTCCTTCATGTGCGTTGTTCTCTTTTGTCTTGGGGCGTAAATACAGGTTGTCTCTCCCAAGAGCCACCAGGCTCATTTTCTCTGATGTTTCAGCAGATATTTGATATTTTGTTTTTGTAGTGTGTAGATGGACTTGTCCAAACAGACATTGTTCATCACGACTATCATGTGAAGCACAACCGAAAGTATCGATTTGTTTCCGACTACAACCAAAATGTTTTGAAAGCTGAATTTTATGTGCCCAATCGATAGACTCTCTCTAAATTAGTGCGATATTCGTTTTATTGACGCATATAAACACAAGACATTAAAACAAGAAGCATAAAAAGTGTTCCAGCAGCGACTCAGCAGCGCTTCTGTATGGCGGTAGCAGACAACACTGGGCAGGGCGGGGTACTCAGTCACTGGTAGACTACTCGATGCTTTCTACTGGCAACTGGCGCCGCGTGAAAGACGTGATGCGCAGTATTGACATGGGACGACTTCAGTATTTTTTTCTTTTTTGTGAGGTATTAGTCTTCTGATTAGTTTGTTACGGCCCGCCAGGAATTCAAGTCCTGAGTCAACCTTTTCATCTCAGCATAGCACCTGCATCCTACGTTTTCAATTATTTGATCAATATATTCCAATCTCTATCTTTCTTACAGCTTTTACGAACTACAGCTTCCTCTAGTACCATGTAGATCATTCCCTGATTTCTTACACGTGTCTTATCATCCTGACCCTTCTTCTTGTCAGTGCTTCCGGTATGTTTCTTTCTTCACCGATTCTGAACCTCCTCATCCCTTTTCAACATTCCTCTGTAGAATCATATATCAAACGCTCAATCCTCTTCTGCTCTGGTTTTCCAGCTGCCTGTGATTTGATGTAAGCTTCTCTCTAATCTCATTTCTGGGGCTTCTCATTACCTTTTTTTAATTTTTTTATTTATTTATTTTATTTTTCTTGCATTTTACTTTCAATCAAAATTCTGCACTTATTAGACTGTTCATTCCGTTCAGTAGATCTTGTAACTCTTCTTCACTTTCAGTGAGGATAATAATGTCATTAGAGTATCTTATTATTGATATCCTTTCACACTGAGTTTTAATTCCACCCTTCAAACTTTATTTCCCGTCATTGCTTCCTCAATATATAGACTGAACAACACATTTTTTAATCCGAGCGCTTCGTTCTACGTTATATTATTGTTCATTCTTCTTTCTTGCACAAACTGTGTATTACCGACTTTCTCTAGAGGTTACTTTAATTTTTTCAGAATTTCAAACATCTTGTAGTATTTTACACTGTCGAAAGCCTTTTCCCAATCTTCAAATCCTATGAACGTGTCTTGATTTCCCTTTAGTCTTACTTCCATTATCAAACGCAACGACAGGACCGCCTCTTTGGTTCCTTTGGCTTTCCTAAATCCAATCTGATCATCATCTAACAGATCCTCAGTTTTCTTTTCTATTCTTCTGCATATTGTTCTTGCCAGCAGCTAGAGTGCATGAGTTATTTCGGACGATTCTCTGAAATCTCACTCTGCTCTATATCATGACCAAAATGTGATCTGAGTCTTCATCTGCACCTGGTTACGCCTTACAATCCAGTCCAGTATCTGATATCGGAATCTCTTTCTGACCACGATTAAATCAAGCTAGAATTTTCCGTCTATTCGGGCCTTTCCCAAATATGCCTCCTCCTCTTATAATGCTTGAACAGAGTATTTGCTATTACCATCTAAAATTTATTGTGGAACTCAATCAATCTTTCTCCTATCTCACTCATACTGCCAAGCTCATATTCGCTTGTAACCCTTTTTTCTATTCCTTCCCCTAGAATCGCATTCAAGCCCCCCATGACTATTAGATTTCAGCTCCCTTTACATACTGAATTACTCGTCCGACACCCACATATACTTTCTCCATCTCTTCCTCTTCTACTTGCGACGGTGGCATGTATTAGTGAACTATCGCTGTAGACGTTAGTTTCCTGTCGAATCTGATGCGAACAACCCTATCACTGAACTGTTCACAGTCTGTGCCCTGTTTCCCTATTCATGAGAAATCCTACACTCTATACACTTTTCTCTGCTGCTGTTGATATTACCCAGTATTCGTGAGACCACAAATTCCTGTCTTCCTTCCATACCATCACTATATTTGGATTCATTCTTAGCGTTTCTCTTTCTGGGTTTTCTATCTTTTCTACAACTTCTGACAAGCTTTGGTTAGACTCGCAGAATATTATCCATTCGTTGGTTGTCTCACCTTTTTCTCGTGGTCATGTCCTAATTGGCAGTCCCCTCCCGGAGATCCGAATGGGCCGCTAATCAGGAATATTTTGCCAGCGGAGAGACGATGATGATGAGACATTTTGAATCGCAGGCCACATGCACCGGTGAATACACATATGTGTCTTCAGTGCAGTGCTTTCCATTGCCTTCTGCATCCTCATGCTGTTGATTTGCATCTACATCTAGACAGATTCTCCGCAAGCCACCATATGGTGCGTGGCGGATGGTACCCTCTACCGCTACTAAGAAAAAACTTCAAATTCCCGCCAAGGAGAGTATGGTTCAAATGGTTCAAATGGTTCAAATGGCTCTGAGCACTATGGGACTTAACTACTGTGGTCATCAGTCCCCTAGAACTTAGAACTACTTAAACCTAACTAACCTAAGGACATCACACACATCCATGCCCGAGGCAGGATTCGAACCTGCGACCGTAGCAGTCGCGCGGTTCCGGACTGAGCGCCTTAACCGCGAGACCACCGCGGCCGGCCAAGGAGAGTATGTACATGACGTCCAAGGAACACGGTGGTAATGTCTTCCTCAAAATAGCGCGCCCTGTTTCTCTGTCATTCAGAACCCGACGGCACATAAAAGTTAATTATACGTGTTTCAACATCATGGAGGTCATTCTTCTGACAGATGGAAGATGCCCGATGTCATCAATGTGGGACACATCGTGTACGTAAATGGCTACCTTGTGCCCATTACGATCCGCATGAGACGCATAGTACTAGTATCCAGCGACCTGTGGCAGCGCAGCGAGATGAACTTCCTGCATCAACGTAATATCTATATGAGGTGCCCAAGTCATCTCCCTCAGAAGACATATGGCGACTGGTGAGCATACATTGTTAGTATTTATCGTTGCAATTTGGCAGGCATGGCCCTAATTCCCATCCCAGCAGTGTGTACTATCCCGGGTTCGATTCCCGGCGGGGTCAGGGATTTTTTCTGCCTCGAGATGGCTGGGTGTTGTGTGCTGTCCTTAGGTTAGTTAGGTTTAAGTACTTCTAAGTTCTAGGGGACTGATGACCATAGATGTTAAGTCCCATAGTGCTCAGAGCCATTTGAACCAATTTGAATTTTTGAGTGTGTACTAGGATTAGTGGACATCGGTGCGGAGGCAGGCTGTTGGAAGTGTCCGTCTGTCCCGTGCCCTTCGCCTTCCTCAAGTATTAGTTCGACGTCTCAGGCGCTGGCAACAGCTCCAAGAGGTCCAGATCCTCCTTGTAGTCATCCCTTGCTGGAGCAACCACTGAAGCAACAGTTTTCATGTCGTCAGTTTCTATTCGCACCAAACCAGCAGCCTTGTCCATTATGGCGATGAAATTTGAGTCTTGGAGAGTAGAATCACTTCCTTGCAGTGGTGGAGGCATCGACATCTAGTATTCCAATGTTGTGTGTTCCATGGCCTCATTCGGTTCAAATGGTTCAAATGGCTCTGAGCACTATGGGACTTAACAGCTGTGGTCATCAGTCCCCTAGAACTTAGAACTACTTAAACCTAACTAACCTAAGGACATCACACACATCCAGGCCCGAGGCAGGATTCGAACCTGCGACCGTAGCAGTCGCGCGGTTCCGGACTGCGCACCTAGAACCGCGAGACCACCGAGGCCGGCGCCTCATTCGGTTTCGAAGATGTTGGGGCATCATCTAGGTGTGCAGACATGTCGTCGTCAGGGCACAGGGAAACATCCTGTGCAGATGTCGCACGGCACTGCCTCTTGTGCTGTTTTGGGGAACGCTGTTTGCATGTCAGAGGATGGAAGGAACTTTAGCACGTCTAGCGAGAAAGCATACGTCTTAACGATAAGGGTGTCGATCCCTGTTGCAATACCTGTAGTATGATCGCCCAATGACAAAGCTGATGCTGTAGAAACGAGCAAATGAGGTATGCAACGTCCCCTCCACCCCTTCCTCAGAGTTATCTTTGGTAAATGGTTCAAATGGCTCTAAGCACTGTGGGACGTAACATCTGAGGCCATCAGTCCCCTAGACTTAGAACAACTTAAACCTAACTAACCTAAGGACATCACATACATCCATGCCCTAGGTAGAATTCGAAACTGCGACCGTAGCAGTAGCGCGGTGGCGGAGTGAAACGCCTAGAAACGCTCGGCCACAGCGGCCGGCTATTCTTTCTGAGGCCGCCCCGACTGTCTAACGTGCCCGTGTCCCTACGATTTCATGCGATACAGAGTGGACCATCTCGTAAGTGACTTGTAGCACTGCCATTGCCGTCAATTCCTACAGCTCGCCCGGAGATGACCTTCCTGTCCACATCCAGAACAGGTCCGAGGTTAACCATCATAAGTCAGTACTGCCTGACAACTGCTGGTTTTCAGATATGATGATACATAGCTCTTGAGATCAATGGTGATCTGACATAACCCGTGCTGAACTGTGGCCACCGCTCCTCCGTGTGCCCATGCATCGTTCTGTGCAGCTGGAAGGCCACTCAAAAGGGAACTCGAACACCTGCATGATCCGGATTCCCAGGCTCGCATGTTCCACCATGACAACACAGACGTTCCCGTCCACATGATAAGAGTCATGCAGAATGTTCTCACTTGCAGCACCGTAAATCATCTTAATATATACAGTGGGACGAAGCATGGAAATGTATATTCCTAGAAATTCTGTTGCTGGGATCTCGACATATTCACGGAGAAAGCGTTCCACGTCCAAAGCTTTCGGTCTTGCACATTCTTTACAGAAGTTGAATCGCAATGTACACTTTCCATATTTATTCGCCATAATCGATGTACACTAGCGCTCGCGCAGGTTAACTCCGCAAGATGAACAAAATTCATTCACATGCCTCGCAAACGGAAATACCAAACGCCTGCTTTGCATAGCCGCTAGAGCCAAACTCATGTTGGTTTGCATTCGATTGTTATGTGAACAACCCTATCACTGAATTGTTCACAGCAGATCAGTCTGTGCCCTACTTTCCTACGAGTCCTAATCCCATTGCACCTTTTCCTGCTGCTGTTGATATTACGAATGTTCGTGAGACCCCAGGCAGGATTCGAACCTGCGACCTTAGCGGTCCAGACTGTAATGCCTAGAAGCGCTCGGCCACTCTGGCCGGCACGACAGGTAAATCTATACTGCACCGTGACTATGGCGGGAAAGCGACTACATTAATATGTAACACTAAGTCGAATACGAAATGGGCGCCCATTGTTGGATAACAGATTGTGCACTACGTGATACCACGAGGACGCCACCGCCGTAGGTAAAACAGAAAGGCTCAGATGAAGGCACACCGTATTCCAAGAAGTTTTCGGCGCTCCCCTTTCAACCGTCACCGTACAGTCAATCCCTCTCCCGCGCATTAACAAAAATGTGGTAGTGGGATGCTGCCTCCGTAGAATCAGCCCCTAAATAACAGACAGCAATATATAATTCACGGACATGGAAATGCATTCGAGCAACGTCGATAGGCGGGTAAAGACTGCTCGGCCTCAGACTGTAAAATAACCGCGATTGAATGTCTAGATTGCCTTGTCCGCACGGTGCGCCGAACAAATAATACAGACAGTTTTCTTTGAATATCGGAAAGTTCCAAAGAAACGAGAGAAAGTGGCTCTGAGCACTATGGGACTTAACATCTATGGTCATCAGCCCCCTAGAACTTAGAACTACTTAAACCTAACTAACCTAAGGACAGCACACAACACCCAGCCGTCACGAGGCAGAGAAAATCCCTGACCCCGCCGGGAATCGAACCCGGGAACCCGGGAACCCGGGCTTGGGAAGCGAGAACGCTACCGCACGACCACGAGATGCGGGCAGCAACGAGAGAATGCGTACATGCTGCCACCTCGTATCAAAATAAATAAATGTGATACTTCGATAAAAGAAGCAACTATAGTGCGTTTAAAATTAGTTGCGACTTTTGACGTTTTGCTCACCGAAGGGGACGTGACGCCATTGCCTAGATAACACCAATGGCAAGGCGGCTTTCCCTTCCGCGCCGCCAGAGGTTTGGTTGGCAAAGCGCCCTTGTTGCCACGCCGCGGATTAACAGTACCACATGGTGTCACGCATTACATGCAACTACGTTCTTGAGCTCTCGTTGTGAAGTAGCGTTTTTTGGCGTTGAAGTGTTCTGCAACTGTTGTGAACAAGTGTTTTATGTTGTCGTTGCATTGGTAATAACAGTGCAGTACGTCTGAATACGAGATTCGCATTAAAATTGTCGTCCAAGAACACGTTCACCGGCTGTGAAGATAATGTTCTGCTGCAAAATATTCCTCCGAATTCGACAATGGTGATGGTTAATACACCATACATCTCTGTTGGTATGGATAAAGTTCCAACAGTGCAATGGAAGAATGTGGTTTGTTTCCACTGGGTACAAGGAAATGCTCCATGAGATAAAGTTGAACGTAGCACGTATAAAACGAAGTTACTGGAAGTTTTAATGCTGTACAAGCCAAAAGTTCCACGCTACCAGGTCGAAGAACTGTCTAGCGCTAAAAGGTATAGTTTCATCAGGCTTTCCCCGCAACGTATTTATTTAAATCCGACTGAGAAAGTGTGGGTCAAGGAGAAAAGTAAGAATGCAAACAACAGCAAGAAGTTTGATGCTGAGAAAAGAAGTCACTGCAAATGTTAAACCACAGAACTAGTCTCGAGTTGTCAGCCATACCAAGAAGGTAGTTGAGGAGACATGGATTTATGAAGAACTGTGACTATTTTTGAGGACTACGTTTTCCCTGTTGTTGCCTTGTTAAAATATGCTTCTTTTGCCAAAACACAGCAAAGTTTAAAAATATTGATTTCACTAACACTGTAATGCAGTTGCCATTGCGAAAGAATCCTGGAACAGTATATTATTAAATTATCAACAGAGGGCAAGACCGGTGAATAGTTTATGAAAAAATTAATTCTCAGTATAGCAAAAAAACGTGTAACTTCTTCACTTATATTGTTGCAAAACCCACAGCAATTCTCGTTTCAACAGCTATCGCTGGATCTTAAGAATTACTTTACTTCACTGAAAAAAATCTGTAGTTGCTTGAATATCGCGGTAGATATGGAAGTTTCACATATTAATCGTATGAAAAGTACTCTCCTCTTTGTAAGCTATTACTTGCCAAAATCTTATTTTGCTATCTCAGACCGTTTATGAGATACAAGTTTTTACGAACATTTTTTTCCGGCCTTTTTATTGACGCATGAGTTCACGACGGAGCAATTTAGATACACTCCACTTTCTCGAGAATGGAAGGAGAGATAGCGATACCCCCCCAAGTTTAAGAATAATTTAATACGTTGTCTACATTTTATACGCAGCAACATATGACTTAACATACACTAAACACAAATTCATAGCGATCCCTATTGTTAACTGAAAACTTTAAGAATTTCTTATAGCAGTTTACCCAATATCGAAATATCACAATAACTATGACCATTAACGAAGTGATAGCCAGTTCACCATTAGGTTGACGAACGAAGCTATAAGATGTGCAAGAATCAGAATTTGTTAGTGAGTGGTTTCTTTAAAATCATTTGAAAAACACTACAGATCGGCCGTCTTCCGCGTCTTGCATTTCGCACAGTCAAGCTAGCCTTCCAGGTAGGCCTGGCATTATCATCTGCTGACGTTCTCAGCAGACGCTGGAAACTACGCCTCCCTCCACTTGCTTAACAGTGAACTGTCAAAAGTCGCAACTAGTTTTAAATGTACCATAGACACATGTTTTAGTTTCTTAGCCATCATCGCGGGATGGGGTAAAATATGAACGATGTAATTTGCTTTGAAAAGACATAGGTATATAGAATCCGAACTTTCTGAAACAAGTTACGGGAACGCTGTTCATGTTCCCGGATTGTTCCTTATGTCCTCTCCGTAACCGGCTTTCAATTATATGTAGCCATTTGGAGAGGAGAACGGTGAATTATGACTAAGAAAGATTTGTCCCATAAACCACAGTCGTCCACGAAATGGTAGTATGATCAAAACCCTGTAATTTCATTAAGCGAATTTACCTTCGTTGACGAGGGCACCAGATATAAGGCAACTCCAGCTTTGCCTTGAGAGATGGAATGTCAGCGAGAGAACGAAGTAATACCATGACATCACCCACGTAGATCGTCTCACCCAAGAGATGGAATATCAGCGAGAGAACGAAGTAATACCATGACAACACCCACGTAGATCGTCTCACCCAAGAGAGTCTATTATTATAACTCAGCGACAATTCTTCGTAGAAGGTGTTTAATTGACAGAAAACCACTGACACTGAATGCGGACTCCCCTGAGGAAAATCCCTACGGATGGTAATAGGAGGGTGTCAGTTGGCCATTGACAGCCACCGAACCTTGGATAGCCGTAAACAATTTATAGAAGATTCTGCGTGGGTCAAATGTCAATCCAACGGCTTCCAGTGCGTGAAACAGGAAGCCATGGCCGACCGGGTCCAACAGCTTGTCAAAATCTAAAAACGCCAGAGCACCAGTAACAGAAGTAACAGCGGCTGCTAATACGATATCACGACATTCTGCTACCGAGTTCAGAATAGTACGACCAGGAAAACAACTTTGATGGTCAGCAACAACTGGACCCAGCAACACAGACATCCAGCTATTCACCACCCTCGCCACAGTCTATTTATTAGTTGCTGCCTGACCAGAACTTTTACGAATTAACACAATTTTGCTAACTTTAAGAGAATAGGGCACAAACTCTCTTCTAAACATGTCGTTCAAAATCAGTGTAAAAGTAGTACCCATCAAACACCAAAAACCCACATAAAAGCCGTGCGGAGTGGACGCGCGGTCTAGGGCGCCATGTCACGGATTACGCTGACTCTCCCGCGGGAGGTTCGAGTCCTCCGTCGGGCATGGGTTTGTGTGTGTGTTTGTTATCCTTAACATAAGTTAGTTTAAGTAGTGTGTAAGTCTAGGGACAATGACCTCAGCAGATTGGTTCCTTAGTATTATATACATAAAATTCGTAAAGCATACTGCTACCAGTAGCAATAAAACAGGTATATTTGGCAAGAGTCTGATATTTACATACACAAACATCTTTCAGCCTCAAGGAACGAATTAAATCTTGCAAATGCCAACAGAAATTAAAACTGGGAGACTGATCTACAGGGCGCAAAACCCAGTTAAAATCGCCACCTATCAAAATATTCTCCAGACTTTTCTGTAACGAGTAAACCACCTCTCCTTTATAAAGTCGAGAACCGTCCAAAGTGTGTCCAGTACCGATGTATAAAGGAGAAGTAAGGTCAGGTGAAAAAAAGGTACATTCTATTTCTCTACCACTATCAAGTTAACAAGAACTTCAATTCCTTCATTGGGAATGCCCTCCCTAAAAAACAAGTCTGTCCCCGTGGAACATTCGGGAGGCAAGTTAATCATAGTGCAAAAACCAGGGAGAGAAAAGCGAGTAAATTGTACTTTTTGTAGGAATACGACACCCGTACATGAATCATAGATAAGCTGACGCAGCGAGGCGAGCCGCGGATCTGATTCCACCCTATCAGCATTCAAAGAAAGTAACGTATAAGCCCACAGATTTTAACAACAAGAAACGGAATTCGAGGTGTTGACCAATTGAATTAAGTCATCACAAAGCGTCAAGATCCATTGCCCACTCCATTGACTAATCAGAGGGTTGGGTACTCCCACCTCCACCTCTACAATCTTTATATTCCTTCGTTTTACGAGCCACCGACCGCTCTGATTGGACGCGTTGTTTACAACAACTTTGAGGCAATAGAACATGGGCAATCGGGGACGTAGGCGGTTCTTGAATATTAGGCAGAATAGGTGACAAACAAGGAGCAGCAGTTGGCAACTACATAGGATGGGATTCTTGCAATTTCGATCGACACAAGAGAGGGGTCAAGCACCACAACACATGGGTCAACAAGCAGGATTTCATGGTCTCCAAACGACTTCACTGGAGTAATAACAACAGTTGGTCATTCCCGGCATCACCTGAATGGGTGACATCAAGGGAAGAGGTGATTTTGGGAACGTCTCAATTTGCTGCTGTTAAATCACTGTAACATCACAGGGCACAACAACTTCCTCCCCTCTGGTGGTTCAGGATGAGTTTCCTAAACAGAGGGAGGGATACTAGGAGAAACACCAGAGCACTCAGCAGCTGTTTTCGCACTATCGAACCCATCTGGAATCAGGACTACGAGATACATGAACCGACAAAATTACTTCCAGGAGGGATAGGTGAGGAGTGGACCCATCCGACTCCTCGCTATCCTGCCTACGGTGCCACTTATTCTGTACTGCGGACACTGCCTGCTTGGTAACAATTTCAGGGTCGTGCTGGGAGGGTAAAGACGTGTTTGGTGACATTGAGGTGAACGCACATTGGAAGCGTGCATTCGTTATCACCATATTGGCTTATCACCCGGCGTGATGGTATGGGGTGCCATTGGTTACACGTCTCGGTCACCTCTTGTTAGCATTAACGGTACTCTGAACAGTGGTCGTCACATTTCAGATGTGTTACAACCCTTCGTTCGATCCCTGCAAAACCCTACACTTCAGCAGGTTAATGCACAACCGCATGTTGTAGGTCCTGTACGGGACTTTCTGAGTACAGAAAATGTTCGACTGCTGCCCTGGCCAGCACATTGTCCACAACTCTCACCAACTGTAAACGTCTGGTCAATGGTGGCCGAGCCACTGGCTCGTCACAATACGCCAGTCACTACTCTTGATGAATTGTGGTATCGTGTTGAAGCTGCAAGGACAGCTGTACCTGTACATGCCATCCAAGCTCTGTTTGACTCAATGCCCAGGCGTATCAAGGCCGTTATTACGGCCAGAGGTGGTTGTTCTGGGTACTGATTTCTCAGGATCTATGCACCGAAATTGCGTGAAAATGTAATCACATGTCAGTTCTAATATAATATATTTGTCCAATGAATACCCGTTTTTCATCTGAATTTCTTCTTGGTGTAGCAATTTTAATGGCCGGTAGTGTATGTTGGAAAGAAGAGAGCCTGAATGGCTACCAACACTTCCGTAGATAGTCCCTGTTACAAGAGAGTAATTTAAATTCTCGTATAAAGTATACACTGCTACATAAATGTTTACGATTCACGCTGTTTTATGTTGATACACAATGATACAGTAGACACCAGAGAAAGAGTTTATTTATCCAAGCAGTGATACACGGTCCTGTCACATAAATACGAACAATGGCTATGTTCGACGACAACGTACAATAACCACTCTCGGATGGCAGGTGTCAGGCCTAGCGGGGGGGGGGGGGGGGGGGGGGGGGGGGATTTATAAAGAAGTGTTGGATGGGGCGAGGAAAACAGTGCAGTCGTTCGTCGTAATGCGGAAACGCAACGAAATATGTGACATCCAAAACAACATATTCATTGGTTTTCCCACGTGACCACTACGGTCGCAGGTTCGAATCCTGCCTCGGGCATGGGTGTGTGTGATGTCCTTAGGTTAGTTAGGTTTAAGTAGTTTAAGTTTTAGGGGACTGACGACCACAGATGTCAAGTCCCATAGTGCTCAGAGCCATTTGAACCATTGGTTTTCAGGGCAAAGGTGGAAGCATTTACGAAACGGCCAGGTTTGTAAACTGTTCGCGTGCTGCAGTCGTTGAAGTGTACCGTACATACCAAATGGTTCAATCTAAAATCAGCGATGAGACAACTCTGGTGCTCCGCCGCCCACAGATGACAGGGGTGAAGGACAGCTGTGGAGATGCGTGCGGGCGAATGGAGGTTGAACTGTTCAGCACCTGACCACCCAGAAGAACCAAGGAGCTACCAACAGTCTCTCCTGAACGACCGTTCAGCGAACGTTGCTGTGTATGGACCTATGCAGCAGGCATGTGGTTCATGCAACCATGCCGACAGCAGTCCATCGGCAATGGACGTTGTAATCTGGATGCCAGTACCGCAACTGAACGTCCACTGAGAGATTACAAGTCTGCCACATCAGACAGATGGCCATTGGTGTGTGTGGTCTGAAATGTCTGAAAGCACACGCCCTGCAACAACCATCGGAAGGGTCCCGGCTCGAAGAGAGAACTTTTTGTTTTATCATGGCATTTCCTAGGTGATCTCGTCATTCTGGGAGGCACAACTGATGAACATAGGTATCCGCCTACCTTTGGGGGGCCGTGTCCACACCTGCATCCATTTTGTTTTCGTTGACACGATGAAATCTACCAGTAAGACAATGCAACGTGAGACACTGCTTACAGTGCACGTGAATAGTTTGAGGAGCACGAGGATAAGTCTACCGTACTCTCCTGATCACCAAACTCCCAGGATTTAAACCCAATCGAGTATCCGTGGGACTACCTCGATCGGGCTCTTCGCGCTATGGATTCTCAACCGAGACACCTAGCGCAGATGGCCCACAACACCTCATCGTTACCTTGCACAACCCCAATGACTTTCTTCCGGCACATCAGTGCTGCAAAAAGTTTTGGATATTTGTGGCAGGCAGTCACATTAACAAGACTGTTCAGTATCCTTGCAACTATGTACCAGTTGTCTCTCCTAAGGGCTGTCAGACGTATTTACTGCGGTGTTTCAGCAGAACTTTGCATCTTCATTCTTTGCGACATGTACCTGGAGCACCCTAGCGGGAAGACTGTTAGTCTATTGCAGCATCGCACCGCCGCGTGCGGCTGGACAGCTTTTCCTCCATCTTGTTTGTGTTTTCGCGTATGTTGCTTCGTTATTTGGTTCGTAGCATTAATTGTTTGGTATGTCTGTGAGCAGCACGCAGTCCGCTCATAATGTCTGCCATGAGTACTAAGCGTGTTCCAAGAAAAGATACAGTAAGCATCAGTTTTGATAACTCACGCGCTCCGTGCAGCCCAATCTTTTGATATTCATGACTGGCTCGTCGATACAAATCATATGACATCTTATCAGGTTCATAAGTAGATAGGTTGCTTTTGCATCATGGTTTTCAAGTTCCCTGTAATCATTGTGATGTTTCCATAAGTATGGTGCTTCTTGCTAACGTGAATCTGGATTATACACACATAAAAAAAGTTTTGCATCACCTCGTTTCCGAGAGTTCCGGGACCTGTACAGATTATTGGAATACACATCAACATAAACATCATTTCCGCCTTTTCTATAGTTCATGAAAACCGCACATATCATGTTGTACAACCGTACAGCGAGACCTTCAGAGGTGGTGGTCCAGATTACTGTACACTTCGGTACCTCTAATACCCAGTAGCACATCGTCTTGTATTGATGCATGCCCGTATTCGTTGTGGAATACTATCCACAAGTACATCTAGGCACTGTTGGTCCAGATTGTCCCAGTCCACAACGGCGATTCGGTGTAGATCCCCCAGAGTGGTTGGTGGGTCACGTCGTCCATAAACAGCCCTTTTCAATCCATCCCAGGCACGTTCGATAGGGTTCATGTCTGGAGAACATGCTGGCAACTCTAGTCGAGTGATGTTATCCTGAACGAAGTGATTCACAAGATGTGCACGATGGGGGTGCAAATTGTCGTCCATGAAGACGAATGCGTTGCCAACATGCTGCCGATATGGTTGCACTATCGGTCGGAGGATATCGTACAGCCGTTACGGCGCCTTCCATGACCACCAGCGGCGTATGTCGGCCACACATAATGCCACCCCGAAACAGCAGGTAACCTCTACTTTGCTGCAAGCGCTGGACGGTGTGTCTAAGGCGTTCAGCCTGACCGGGTTGCCTCCAAACACGTCTCCGACGATTGTCTGGTTGAAGGCATATGCGACACCCATCGGTGAAGAGAACGTCATGCCGATCCTGAGCGGTCCATTCGGCATGTTGATGGGCCCATCTGCACCTCGCTGCATGGCGTCGTGTTTGCATATATGGACGTCGCCATGGACGTTGGGCGTCAAGTTGCGCTTCGTGCAGTCTGTTGTGCACAGTTTCAGTTATTACACGACGCCCTGTGGCTGCAAGAAAAGCATTATTCAACATGGTGTTGTCAGGGTTCCTCCGACCCATAATCCGTAGGTAGCGGGTATCCACTGCAATAGTAGCCCTTGGGCGGCCTGAGCGAGGCATGTCATCGACAGTTCCTGTCTGTCTGTATCTCCTCCATGTTCGAACAACATCGCTTTGGTTCACTCCGAGACGCCTGGGCACTTCCCTCTTTGCGAGCCCTTCCTCGCACAAAGTAAGAATGCTGACGCGATCGAACCGCGGTATTGACCGTCTAGGCATGGTTGAACTACCGACAACACGAGCCGTGTACCTCCTTACTGGTGGAATGACTGGACTGATTGGCAGTCGGACCCCCTCAGTCTGATAAGCGCTGCTCATGCATGGTTGTTTAAATCTTTGGGCGGGCTTAGTAACATCTTTCAACAGTCAAAGGGACTGTGTCTCTGATACAATATCCACAGTCAACGTCTATTTCAGGACTTCTGGGAATCGGGGTGACACAAAACTTTTTGATATGTGTATTAACCCCCGATGTTCGGTCTCCCACCGGCAACAGACGACAGCTTACTTATGGTAGTGTCTCTTCCTTACGGTGATGTAAGGGGTATTCGACACGAACACTGGTCCATCAACACCGGTTTGCAATATTAAAACGGAATCCGTTCATTGGAGATGGTAGTTAAATGTGACATTCCTACCCATCTGCTGGTCTGTGGTTACCGCATTCATACTACGTATAAAGGGCAACTGGGGACACGCTTTCTCTGAAATGAAAGTGGCCACCTTAGATCCAGTTGCCTGAGGCGGATTTTTGTATTGATGCTCTCATTCAAACAGCCCAGTAAGTTGACGTTAGCTCATCTCGTTTCTACTGTTCACGAAGTTGGTGCAATGTCTTCCCCGGGTACAATAAAACAACAGGATGCACAGTTTACTGCTTCCGACTTTCCGCCTTTACTCTCCGAGCACGGCCCTGAAATTGTTACCAAGCAGGCAGTGTCCGCAGTACAGAGTAAGTGGCACCGTAGGTAGGATAGCGAGGAGTCGGATGGGTCCACTCCACACCTACCCTCCTGGAAGTAATTTTGTCGGTTGATGTATCTCGTAGTCCTGATTTCAGACGGGTTCGATAGTGCGAAAACAGCTGCTGAGTGCTCTGGTGTTTCTCCTAGTATCCCTCCATCTGTTGAGGAAACTCATCCTGAACCACCAAAGGGTGGGGAAGTTGTTGAGCCCTGTGATGTTAGAGTGATTTAACAGCAGCAAATTGAGACGTCCCCAAAATCACCTCTTCCCTTGATGTCACCCATTCAGGTGATGCCGGGAACGACCAACTGTTATTACTCCAGTGAAGTCGTTTGGAGACCATGAAATCCTGCTTGTTGACCCATGTGTTATGGTATATAGAGGGACTATACAAGGACGATGTACTTGAGGACAATATTATAGAAAAGGAAGAGAATGTAGATGAAGATGAAATGGGAGATACGATACTGCGTGAAGAGTTTGACAGAGCACTGAAAGACCTGAGTCGGAACAAGGCCGCGGGAATAGGCAACATTCCATTAGAATTACTGACGGCCTTGGGAGAACCAGTCCTGACGAATCTCTACCATCTCGTGAGCAAGATGTATGAGACAGGCGAAATACCCTCAGACGTCAAGACGAATATAGTAATTCCAATTCCAAAGAAAGCAGGTGTTGACAGATGTGAAAATTACCGAACTATCAGTTTAATAAGTCACAGCTGCAAAATACTAACACGAATTCTTTACAGACGAATGGAAAAACTGGTAGAAGCTGACCTCGGGGAAGATCAGAAATATTGGAATACGTGAGGCAATACTGACCTTACGACTTATCTTAGATGAAAGATTAAGGAAAGGTAAATCTACGTTTCTGGCATTTTTAGACTTAGAGAAAGTTTTTGACAATGTTGACTGGAAAACTCTCTTCCAAATTCTAAGGGTGGCAGGGGTGAAATGCAGGGAGCGAAAGGCTATTTACAATTTGTACAGAAACCAGTTGGCTGTTATAAGATTCGAGGGGCATGAAAGGGAAGCAGTGCTTGGGAAGGGAGTGAGACAGGGTTGTAGCCTCTCCCCGAAGTTATTCAATCTGTATATTGAGCTAGCAGTAAAGGAAACAAAAGAAAAATTCGGAGTAGGTATTAAAATCCACGGAGAAGAAATAAAAACTTTGAGGTTCGCCGATCACATTGTAATTCTTTCAGAGACAGCAAAGGACTTGGAAGAGCAATTGAACGTAATGGACAGTGTCTTGAAAGGAGGATATAAGATGAACATCAACATAAGCAAAACGAGGATAATAGGATGTAGTCGAATTAAGTCGGGTGATGCTGAGGGAATTAGATTAGGAAATGAGACTCTCAAACTAGTAAAGGAGTTTTGCTATTTGGGGAGCAAAATAACTGATGAAGGTCGTAGTAGAGAAGATATAAAACGTAGACTGGCAATGGCAAGGACAGCGTTTCTGAAGAAGAGAAATTTATCAACATCGAGTATAGATTTTAGTGTCAGGAAGTCGCTTCTAAAAGTATTTGTATGGAGTGTAGCCATGTATGGAAGTTAAACATGGACGATAAATAGTTTGGACAAGAAGAGAATAGAAGCTTTCGAAATGTGGTGCTACAGAAGAATGCTGTAGATTAGATGGGTGGATCGCATAACTGATGAGGAGCTATTGAATAGAATTGGGGAGAAGAAGAGTTTGTGGCACAACTTGACAAGAAGAAGGGACCGGTTGGTAGGACATGTTCTGCGGCATCAAGGGATCACAAATTTAGCATTGGAGGGCAGCATGGAGGGTAAAAATCGTAGAGGGAGACCAAGAGATGAATACACTAAGCAGATTCAGAAGAATGTAGGTTGCAGTAGGTACTGGGAGATAAAGAAACTTGCACTGGACAGGGTAGCATGGAGAGCTGCATCAAACCAATCTCAGGACTGAAGTCCACAACAGCAACAATAACAGTTTTTAATGTTGAGTGACCTTTACGTTCGTCTAACTTTACTTAATGTTCATGTGGATTGTCTACTGTGAATAAATATTTACAGGGATTTAGGCACGATGTTCGGCGTCAGAGGTAAATTTCTGCAATTATCCTTGGCTCACATGGAATGCTGCCATTGTAGCTGACACCTACTGAACTCGTTGGTTAGCAGATGTTCGGCATCTTTGGAGAAGACAAGATGGTGGGTGCCAACAAGAATACCAAAACCATTTATCGGTGACGGAAATGCCCATAAGAAGAAAGTGTGGTCCAAAGCTATAAAACCTGCACTATGTAGCAATGCAAAACTCTCACTTGGTCGAATGAATCTTGTTTCAGTTTCCAACTTTTGACCGAGTTTACATCCTAAGAGTGAAACATGGCAAGCTTTGTTCGGCAGCCATATTGGCGTATTATATGGGCCCCATGGTTGGTCTCCAAGATCGAATTACTGTCAAGGATTACGTTACCGTTTTGTCTGAATAGGTCCATCCTGTGATACAGTGTTTGTTCCACAATTTCCAGCACTGGTTCCATAAGCTGGAGAGTGAAGTATCGCTTCTTCCCTGGCCACAACAGTAACCAGATGTCAATATTGTTGAGTCTTTGAGATCTTCTTCCGAGAGATGGGTGTGTGACCGCTGTCCACGTCCATCATCGTTTCCTGAAATTGCTAATATTTTCGAGGGAGAATGATACAATGTAACTGAAGGTGGAGGGAGGGAAAGGGAAAGGGAAACGAAGAACTGATGATACACTATTGGCCATTAAAATTGCTACACCACGAAGATGACGTGCTACAGACGCGAAATTTAACCGACAGGAAGCGGATTCTGGGATATGCAAATGATTAGCTTTTCAGAGCATTCACACAAGGGTGGCGCCGGTGGCGACACCTACAACGTGCTGACATGAGGAAAGTTTCCAACCTATTTCTCATACACAAACAGCAGTTGACCGGCGTTGCCTGGTGAAACGTTGTTGTGATGCCTCGTGTAACGAGGAGAAATGCGTACCATCACGTTTCCGACTTTGATAAAGGTCGGATTGTAGCCTATCGCGATTGCGGTTTATCGTATCGCGACATTGCTGATCGCGTTGTTCGAGATGCAATGATTGTTAGCAGCATATGGAATCGGTGGGTTCAGGAGGGTAATACGGAACTCCGTGGTGCATCCCAACGGCCTCGTATCACTAGCAGTCGAGATGACAGGCTTCTTATCCGCATGGCTGTAACGGATCATGCAGCCACGTCTCGATCCGTGAGTCAGCACATGGGGACGTTTGCAAGACAACAACTATTTGCACGAACAGTTCGACGACGTTTACAGAAGCTTGGACTATCAGCTCGGAGACCATGGCTGCGGCTACCCTTGACGCTGCATCACAGACGGGAGCGCCTGCGATGGTGTACTCAACGACGAACCTGGGTGCACGAATGGCAAAACGTCATTCACATTTTGGTGAATGTACATTGGAAGCGTGCATTCGTCATCGCGATACTGGCGTATTACCCGTCGTGATGGTATGGGGTTCCATTGGTTACACGCCTGGGTCACCTCTTGTTCGCAATGACGGCACTTTGAACAGTGGACGTTACATTTTAGATGTGTTACGACCCGTGGATCTACCCTTCATTCGATCCCTGCGAAATCCTAAATTTCAGCAGGATAATGCACGACTGCATGTTGCAGGTCCTGTACGGGCCTTTCTGAATACAGAAAATGTTCGACGGGTATTCATTGGACAAATATATTATACTGGAACTGACATGTGATTACATTTTCACGCAATTTGGGTGCATAGATCCTGAGAAATCAGTACCCGGAACAACCACCTCTGGCGGTAATAACTTTCTTGGGCTGTCATGTTCCTATTTGTTTTTAATAATATCGGCTAGTGCGGACTGTGAGGCTTTATGTATGCAGTGAAAAAGAACGTCTGGGCATTGAGTCAAACATAGCTTGGATGGCGTGTACAGGTACAGCTGCCCTTGCAGCTTCAACACGATACCACAGTTCATCAAGAGTACTGACTGGTGTATTGTGACGAGCCAGTTGCTCGGCCACCATTCACCAGACGTTTTCAATTGGTGAGAGATCTGGAGAATGTGCTGGCCAGGGCAGGAGTCGAACATTTTCTGTACCCAGAAAGGCCCGTACATGACCTGCAACATGCGGTTGTGCATTGTTGTTGTGGTCTTCAGTCCTGAGACTGGTTTGATGCAGCTCTCCATGCTACTCTATCCTGTGCAAGCTTCTTCATCTCCCAGTATCTACTGCAACCTACATCCTTCTGAATCTGCTTAGTGTATTCATCTCTTGGTCTCCCTCTACGATTTTTACCCTCCACACTGCCCTCCAATGCTAAATTTGTGATCCCTTGATGCCTCAAAACATGTCCTACCAAACGATCCCTTCTTCTAGTCAAGTTGTGCCACAAACTTCTCTTCTCCCCAATCCTATTCAATACCTCCTCATTAGTTACGTGATCTACCCACCTTATCTTCAGCATTCTTCTGTAGCACCACATTTCGAAAGCTTCTATTCTCTTCTTGTCCAAACTAGTTATCGTCCATGTTTCACTTCCATACATGGCTACACTCCATACAAATACTTTCAGAAACGACTTCCTGACACTTAAATCTATACTCGATGTTAACAAATTCCTCTTCTTGAGAAACGCTTTCCTTGCCATTGCCAGTCTACATTTTATATCCTCTCTACTTCGACCATCATCGGTTATTTTACTCCCTAAATAGCAAAACTCCTTTACTACTTTAAGTGTCTCATTTCCTAATCTAATTCCCTCAGCATCACCCGACTTAATTTGACTACATTCCATTATCCTCGTTTTGCTTTTGTTGATGTTCATCTTATATCCTCCTTTCAAGACACTGTCCATTCCGTTCAACTGTTCTTCCAAGTCCTTTGCTGTCTCTGACAGAATTACAATGTCATCGGCGAACCTCAAAGTTTTTACTTCTTCTCCATGAATTTTAATACCTACTCCGAATTTTTCTTTTGTTTCCTTTACTGCTTGCTCAATATACAGATTGAATAACATCGGGGAGAGGCTACAACCCTGTCTTACTCCTTTCCCAACCACTGCTTCCCTTTCATGCCCCTCGACTCTTATAACTGCCATCTGGTTTCTGTACAAACTGTAAATAGCCTTTCGCTCCCTGTATTTTACCCCTGCCACCTTTAGAATTTGAAAGAGAGTATTCCAGTTAACATTGTCAAAAGCTTTCTCTAAGTCTACAAATGCTAGAAACGTAGGTTTGCCTTTTCTTAATCTTTCTTCTAAGATAAGTCGTAAGGTCAGTATTGCCTCACGTGTTCCAACATTTCTACGGAATCCAAACTGATCTTCCCCGAGGTCGGCTTCTACCAGTTTTTCCATTCGTCTGTAAAGAACTCGCGTTAGTATTTTGCAGCTGTGACTTATTAAACTGATAGTTCGGTAATTTTCACATCTGTCAACACCTGCTTTCTTTGGGATTGGAATTATTATATTCTTCTTGAAGTCTGAGGGTATTTCGCCTGTCTCATACATCGTGCTCACCAGATGGTAGAGTTTTTTCTTGACTGGCTCTCCCGAGGCCATCAGTAGTTCAAATGGAATGTTGTCTACTCCCGGGGCCTTGTTGTGCATTATCCTGCTGAAATGTAGGGTTTCGCAGCATCCAAACGAAGGGTAGAGCCATGGGTCGTAACACATCTGAAATGTAACGGCCACTGTTCGAAGTGCCGTCAATGCGGGTAAGAGGTGACCGAGACGTGTAACCAATGGCACCCCATACCATTACGCCGGGTGATACGCCAGCATAGCGATGACGAATACAAGCTTCCAATGTACCTTCCCCGTGATGTCGCCAAACACGGATGCGATCATCATGATTCATCATCAGAACCAGGATTCATCCGAAAAAATGTCATTTTGCCATTCGTGCACCCAGGTTCGTCGTTGAGTACACCATCTGTCATCTCGACTGCTAGTGATACGAGGCCGTTGGGATCCAGCACGGCGTTCCGTATTACCTTCGTGAACCCACCGATTCCATATTCTTCTAACAGTCATTGGATCTCGACCAACGCGAGCAGAAATGTCGCGATACGATAAACCGCAATCGCGATAGGCTACAATCCGACCTTTATCAAAGTCGGAAACGTGATGGTACGAATTTCTCCTCCTTACACGAGGCATCACAACAACGCTTCACCAGGCAACGCCGGTCAACTGCTTTTGTGTATGAGGAATCGGTTGGAAACATTTCTCATGTCAGCACGTTGTAGGTGTCGCCACCGGCGCCACGCTTGTGTGTATGCTCTGAAAAGCTAATCATTTGCATATCACAGCATCTTCTTCCTGTCGGTTAAATTTCGCGTCTGTAGCACGTCTTCTTCGTGGTGTAGCAATTTTAATGGCCAGTAGTGTATATTTCGGGACGACTGAAAGCTCCTTCGAATGTCAATGGGCGTCTTACACCGTATTATGCGTGTTAGCGTGTTGCGTTTTTGACCGTTTGTGTAGTGTTGTACACACCGCTGATGTTACCTGTAGTCTTTGTGAATGTACAGTCAGCAGGGCGTGGCAGGGAGAACTGACCTGCACGCCACGACACTGTAGTTCCGTCACTACTGCACAATAAGCTGTTTTTCTTCCGCGGCAATAAAATAACTCAGCGGGGAGTGAGACATTAAATCTCGGTCAGCTGCCGTTTGTAGCGCGGACGCTCGCGCCGTTATGACGTCCTGTAATGCGAGCAGAGGTCAAGGGCGGGTCCAACACGGGCGGCCCTAGCTGTCCGCGAAATTCATAGCGGCCTGGCCCGGCCTCGGCGTGCGTGGGCGTACCGCACAGTACAGTACGTCGCAGGATTGAGCTGCGCCGCTTCGCTGCTCGCGCCGGAGTCGTAAATACACCCAAAGGCTGCTAACGATGCTCACTCGCGCTACTCACGCTGCAGTGTAGTTCCTTCTCTAGATTGTCGCACAGACGACAAAATAGCAGATATCGAAATAGACGACAGAGGATAGAGAAACAAATAAAATCGCTCAAAAGAGGTGTTGAGTGGTACTTAAGTAAATAAATTAGTGAAATCAAAGTGAAGTAGAAATTAGAATATAAATGAAAAACTTGGTTTAGTTTAGAGAGTTACATACTGGCAAACAGCAGGCAGAACAGCAGAGCAGAAGAGACAATGACCGTGAAGTCAGCAAGTTCCACATAAGCGGACGCTGTCGATTCAGCCGTCAGGACATCGCCCGACCGGCTCAAGTGTTTCTCAGTTGTCACATGTGAGCAAAGGCCCTCGCCTACATTCCAAGAGCCAATGACCGACGTTAAGAAGATTCTTCGAGAAGCTTTCCAACGTGACAGAAGAGGCAATGACCGGCTCACGTGTTTCTCAGTTGTCACATGTGATCAAAGGCCCTCGCCTACATTCCAAGAGCCAATGACCGACGTTAAGAAGATTCTTCGAGAAGCTTTCCAACGTGACAGAAGAGGCAATGACCGGCTCACGTGTTTCTCAGTTGTCACATGTGATCAAAGGCCCTCGCCTACATTCCAAGAGCCAATGACCGACGTTAAGAAGATTCTTCGAGAAGCTTTTCAACGTGACAGAAGAGGCAATGACCGTGAAGTCGTTCACCTCCAGTGAACTGAGGTGAATAAATACGCGAGACGCAGTGGGCCCGAGACGAAAGACGAAGGAAGAAGAGAAGAGTAGCAGAAGCTTTCAGTCAGTTTCGGTGCTGAAGACCGTCATGCAAGAAGAGACTACATCATGCACAGACGCACCAAGTCCGCCGCTGTAATGTAATAGCAAGCAGCAGCTTCGGTGCCAGAAGACAGAAGTTAAAAGGTATTTGAAATCTGATTTTTACGTACCCGGGTGACTCGTGAGGAAGGGAAGGAGACGGCCTCACTTCAGCAGTCACCTGTGAGCTGGGATGAAGATCTGACAGCCGAAGACTGGCAAGCGGGAGTCCGTTGTTCGAGTCCGGGACACTGGCCTTCCCCCGCCGCGCCGCTCCGCTGGCCGACGCACAACACACGCTGCCGCTTGAGAAGAGAAACACTGGGACGCCACATCCAAGGTATCACCATCCGATGCACGACTTCGCTCGCAATAATTAAACGGGCCACCTCGCGCTGCGCGTCTCCAGTCAGCTGGACGAGACGGCGACACGAGATACACACTGCCACGCGTAATCAGACGCCGCCGCTGCCGCAGCAGAAGGCTTCGCAAACGACACAGCTGCCGTTCTCCGAGCCAGTACATCGAGTAAGGAAACAGTTGTACGAAACTTGCAATAAAAGTTATCTTATGTAAAAATGCTGTTTCATTCTACCCCATACCCGAGCCAAGGAAGAACCCCATCCCCCTGCCCACATGTTTTTAAGAGAGAAAAATTAATTAATTTAGTATTTTCACCCTGACATAATGCTTTAAAAACAAATGCCCTTTGCAGTAATGCTCATCCTGACAATTAACTGGCATCAAACGAGAAAACCCAGTTACATTTAGTATCACAATTGTTACAGAGGAAAGGCCGCTGGACTTGATGGGATATCAGTTCGATTTTACACAGAGTACGCGAAGGAACGTGCCCCCCTTCTTGCAGCTGTGTACCGTAGGTCTCTAGAAGAGTGTAGCGTTCCAAAGGATTGGAAAAAGGCACAGGTCATCCCCGTTTTCAAGAAGGGACGTCGAACAGATGTGCAGAACTATAGACCTAGATCTCTAACGTCGATCAGTTGTAGAATTTTGGAACACGTATTATGTTCGAGTATAATGACTTTTCTGGAGACTAGAAATCTACTCTGTATGAATCAGCATGGGTATCGAAAACGACGGTCGTGTGAAACCCAGCTTGCGCTATTCGTCCACGAGACTCAGAGGGCCATAGACACGGGTTCACAGGTAGATGCCGTGTTTCTTGACTTCCGCAAGGCTTTCGATACAGTTCCCCACAGTCGTTTGATGAACAAAGTAAGAGTATATGGACTATCAGACCAATTGTGTGATTGGATTGAAGAGTTCCTAGATAACAGAACGCAGCATGTCATTCTCAATGGAGAGAAATCTTCCGAAGTAGGAGTGATTTCAGGTGTGCCGCAGGGGAGTGTCATAGGACCATTGCTATTCATAATATACGTAAATGACCTTGTGGATGACATCGGAAGTTCACTGAAGCTTTTTGCGGATGGTGCTGTGGTGTATCGACAGGTTGTAACAATGGAAAATTGTACTGAAATGCAGGACGATCTGCAACGTTTTCACGCATGGTGCAGGGAATGGCAATTGAATCTCAATGTAGACAAGTGTAATGTGCTGCGAATACCTAGAAAGATAGTTCCCTTATCATTTAGCTACAAAATAACAGGTCAGCAACTGGAAGCAGTTAATTCCATAAATTATCTGGGAGTACGCATTAGGAGTGATTTAAAATGGAATGAACATATAAAGTTGATAGTCGGTAAAGCAGATGCCAGACTGAGATTCATTGGAAGAATGCTAAGGAAATGCAATCCGAAAACAAAGGAAGTAGGTTACGGTACGCTTGTTCGCCCACTGCTTAAATACTGCTCAGCAGTGTGGGATCCGTACCAGATAGGGTTGATAGAAGAGATAGAGAAGATCCAACGGAGAGCAGCGCGCTTCGTTACATGATCATTTAGTAATCGCGAAAGCGTTACGGAGATGATAGATAAACTCCAGTTGAAGACTCTGCGGCAGAGACGCTCAGTAGCTCGGTACGGGCTTTTGTTAAAGTTTCGAGAACATACCTTCACCGAAGTGTCAAGCAGTATATTGCTCCCTCCTACGTATATCTCGCGAAGAGACCACGAGGATAAAATGACAGAGATTAGAGCCCACACAGAAGCATACCGACAATCCTTCTTTCCACGAACAATACGAGACTGGAACAGAAGGGAGAACCGATAGAGACATTCAAAGTACCCTCCGCCACACACAGTCAGGTGGCTTACAGAGTATGGATGTAGATGTAGATGTAGCATATGCTCCTTGAAAAGATCCAAGTTTTGCTGTGTCACACGCTTTATAAGAGACGACCAAGAAGATCACTGGTATTTGTAACGTCTCCTGGCAAAACACACATTATATGTGGTAAAAAAGGAGAAAAGAATAATTGAACTGGATGATTGTAATTGCGTGGACAATGATTGTGTGAACTTTATGTAATATACGGAAACCATTATGTGTCATATTTTATACTTGTATAGAATTATGTACCGATTTTTTAAAGATAATATCTGCGTCGGCGAGTACTGAAACCGCCACAGACGATAGTTATTAAATATCAAACAAAGATGAGAATACGTCACAACGCGTATAAATAGTAGTGACCGAACATTAATTTGTAGGAAGAGCCTGTGACGTTATATTGTACGCTTGTGTAGCATTCTTTTGTCACGATTGAGAGACGTACGGCATTAGGTACTGATTTGTAAATGTGTGTAAAAATTTAATCTGCCTAAATGTATTGAATATAGAGTTAATTAGTGAAAACTTGCATTACGATTTGTAATAAGCTTGCCTGGTATTTTATCCCATCCTTTTAAAACATTTTCAGCTATTTAAATATTATTCGTGGTGCAGAGCTGCGCTACGAACGAACGAGCCACTGCCGCGGCGCATTCAAACTGCATTAAATGAAACCAATCATACCGCAAAGAAGCGGACAGGTAATAGTGAACTAAAATTATTTCTTTCAGCTTTCGGAATTGCAGGGCAGAGCAGCAGATTTTATGATGGGTTTTACAGGTGGACGCGGGCTGCGGATGATACATTATTAACAGTGCAAAAAGATAATTTACCTTCATAACATAAAAGAAATCTTGCTGTGCGTAGTTCTGGTCTGGCAAACATTAAAGTAAAAACATATTTTTCTCTGATAATAGTCTCACGTTCCCGTGTTAGTCGTGGTACTTATTGGTGTTTTACTGTTAACAAAAATCCACTGCAAAATTTTGATTTTGAACAAACATTGCGAACCGTAACATCAGTATTGATAACGAAATAATTTTCAATAACCTTTTCAATAACTGTAAAGTAAGGAAGATATGTTGAACTTTATTGCGAGTTACACTAGCGAAAAAATGTTCCTTTAATAGAAAGCCAGATCCAGAATAATAAGAACACAATATATTTTGTTTTGTTGAAAATTAATGATCAAAAGAAAGTCACAGCACAGCATCCCTAAAAAGTATTTCGGGGCTCTTTTCGTAGCAAAATATTTTATCTCATATATTAGTTGTTACGCGAGCAATAACAAAGCAGAGAGCCAACGAAATATTGGTTTCCGTCTTCTTTTCCTGAACAAGGTGTCGTATGGGGCGTACTAGGAGAGTTTTGATCATCATCTCAATTGAAATAAAGTTACGTGATTACACTGCCTGAGAAAATAAAGTGAAGCACGCAGAAAACATGGTGGAATGTCAATGTGGAATTGAAATTCTGTCTGATAGATAGAACAGCCATCTTTGTGCATTACTGTTGTTCATGTTTAGTTATATTACCAGGCTTGGTAAGGTATATAAGAGGCATGAACAGCGTCCGACGCCTGAGTGATCACTGTGAAGGTCACTAAGATACAGTCTACTCATGTGAGACAGCGTTATCAGCACCTGTCAGAGTTTCAAGGAAGCCTTACTATGGTCTTCATTTGACTCGCTGGAAGAACAGTGCATTATCCAGATTTGTGGTGTGTCTGGATTATTTATTAATTTATTTCACTAAAAGTAGAGAGTAACCCACAGGCTTGAAATGTAAGGTGGGTCAGATGATTCTAAATTGAACAGCAAAGACTTCTTATTGGTATACAGTTGTTAATGCTTTTTTAAATAATATAAAGAACATAATATATAAAAAAATTTCCAAGGTTACAGAGAATCGAATGCTTAACAGTTGTTAAAGTCGTTCTATTTAATTTGTTTCTCCCTAGTTGAGGAGAATATGGTTTATATAAGGCAAATGTAAAAAAACAAAAAAAAAGATACAATAAGTGTAGCGAAAATAAGTTGGATTTTATAGAGCGAAGTGAAATACTGTATATGGACGTGTAATATGGTCTACGTACCTCGTTGTTGATAGTAGCCTATTCCTACCTATTACAGGTGAGAAGGTCGAGAACCTAGAGTTCTTCTCATCTGCAAAAAAAGAAAGAAAAAAAAAAGGTTCAAATGGCTCTGAGCACTATGGGACATAACTGATGATGTCATCAGTCCCATAGAACTTAGAACTACTTGAACCTAACTGAGCATTTGATACATGGAATTCATGAATTTAAGCTCTGCATGAAGAATACACTTATGGTTGTAAATTTGTTGGTAGAAAAAGCATGTAGTTCATTGCTGCTAGGGCGCAATATTCCTTAAATAACTTAATACATAACTTTATAGTTTGATACATAGTTTATACAGAAAATACAATCGCTATATAAAATTCATTGAGTGTTGCCTTACGTAAAGAAGATAATGTACTTCTATCTACATATAATAAGACGAATAATACTTTACTGCATGTGTACAATATACCATATGCAATGTGTCGTCGGGACGGAGGAGCCTCGGAATAAAGGTTCTTCGAGCTTTCTTCTCCCAAGTGACATTACCTTATTACTAGAGTCTTAGTATGTGGTGTCGGTGTTTGTTTTATGATTGTTACTGACTGTTATGCTGTTTATGATTGTGTTATGGCATGCAGTGTCATGTGTTGGTCTGGGTCCCTTACGTGTTGATTCCTTCTAAATCATGTTCACTTAGTGTTGTGGTTCATTCCGCGGTTTCAGAGTCTTTGGTCGTGCTTATGTCCTCCCATGTGAATTGCTGTGTTGACTGTCCTTGTCAACGCCTCCTTATGTATGGGTTTTGGCCCTTGTATTCTTCGTGCGACCGGATGTGTCAGTGACTCGATTTTGGACCGCACAGCAAAATGAGGGGGGGAATACTTGTCGTCGACCTCTAAACACTACAAGGGAGGATCGCCGTATTGTGCACCAAGCACTTCGTAACACTTTCGCATCTGCGCCTACCTTCAGAGAACAAGTAATGGACTCCCTGCAACGTTCTGTCTCATCTCACGCCCTTTGGTCGGAAACTAGCAGCAGCCGCGCTAGGCAATTCCCATTCTGGGCCTAGTCTGCCATTAACACCACAACACAAACGGCTGTGTATGTAATGGTGCCGGCACCGGGAATAATGGACAGCTGACGAATGGCTTCGCGGTGAGTGATGTGAACAAAACCGAGTTGTAGCTAAGTCTTTCACGATTTGAAGATGTACACAATGTGATCAAAAGTATCCGGACACCTGGCTGAAAATGACTTACAAGTTCGTAGCGCCCTCCATCGGTAATGCTGGAATTCAATACGGTGTTGGCCCACCGTTAGCCTTGATGACAGCTTCAACTCTCGCAGGCATACGTTCAATCAGGTGCTGGAAGGTTTCCTGGGGAATGGCAGCCCATTCTTCACGGAGTGCTGTACTGAGGAGAGGTATCGATGTCGGTCGGTGAGGCCTGGCACGAAGTCAGCGTTCCACAATATCCCGAAGGTGTTCTATAGGATTCAGGTCAGGACTCTGTGCAGGACAGTCCATTACAGGGATGTTATTGTCGTGTAACCACTCCGCCACAGGCCGTGCATTATGAACAGGTGCTCGATCGTGTTGAAAGACGCAATCGCCATCCCCGAATTTATCTTCAACAGTGGGAAGCAAGAAGGTGCTTAAAACATCAGTGTAGGCCTGTGCTGTGACAGTGCCACGCAAACCAATACTTGGTGGAAGCCCCCTCCATGAAAAACACGACCACATCATAACACCACCGTCTCCGAATTTTAGTGTTGGCACTACACACGCTGGCGGCCCGCTGGCTCAGGGAAAAATAACATTGACGCTAACCGTGAGCAAAATTCCAGTATTCTTTACGGACGAATACCGCATGATAATTGCATTCAAGTTGAAACTCTGCGTACTGAGAAGAGCAAAGGTTTACACCACATTTCTCATGTACAACCGTTTATTGACAGATAATCTGCTTTTTAACTTAGTCTTTGCAATTTTCACTTCACGCTACTTGTACAATTTGTCACACTGAGAAACTGTTAACATGCAACAATGTTTGAAGTTAAATATCCAGTCAAGAATCAAGAGAACTTATTTAAACAGAAATTACGAATGCATTGTTATTGCGAACAGACGACACAGTGTAACTGTGTGTGTACATTCTTGCTTGTTAGTTGCACGATTAGAACATATACCGGCACTGCTAATGAAATTTTCATGCAACATTTTGGTTTGCTTGAGAGTGGATTCTGGATTTAAGGTACTTTCAGTGAGATACCAGATGAGACAGTGGTTAGTTTATGTGACAGCTACACGATTTTATCACGACGCTACTAATGAGCGACAATTTACAATGTTGCTTTTGCGGTGTATCTGTTTGATATCTGCACAGTTTTTGTGAATTCTTCTGTAAAGTAAAACATGTTTTAGTAGTAACTTTTGTGCTATTGCTACAAGGAGACAGCCTTTTCCGTAGGACAACAATACGTTACAGCACAGTACTTTCCTCATCACGGCAATAAGCGTAATAACTAAGTTATCTATACGCAAAGCATTTTACTTTTGTGTATCATGAGGTAAGTATATTGACTTCTGCAGAACTTAGCTTTCGGAGGACAATAACTACGACACTTCTCAGAGATCATCTTACAGCAAGACGCACATTTAGCGCTACAGGACACGTATTTGAGTGATTAATTTTGTACTAAAAACATTTATTTTCAAAGATATTTGAAATACAATGATACAAAGGTTTTCCGTAATACATTTCATTCCATTCTTGTAATCTGTAACACCTGAGGGTATAATTACAATAAACCTCAGGGGGGTACACGCCTACTTTGTGTACCATGTGTTTGGCAAGCACAAGGAGCCCTAGCTAATATGGTATTTGCTTATACAATTTAACACATCGGTACCATATTTCTCTAACACATAAATTACACAGCTATCTGAACATTTAACAGAGAAACAAACTTTTTTATTACGTCAGTGACACATGTTTACGCAATTACAGACTTGGATAACTTCACACTTACGAAATTGTATTTTGTCTGTACTGTGTGAACTGTTCATATTTTTTTGGTACCATTGTGATACTATGAGAGCTTTGAATGATGTATTTGGTAAGGGAGCATGATTTTAAAGTACGTTTGAGGTAGATGACACTATTGACATGAGCAGAGAATTTTCTTTAGGTTTTGAAATTATTGCAGAAAGCTACGACGATTTTGAGATTTGACTGAGGTGTTATGATGTTATTTTTACGACGACGATGTGTATTATGCTGTTGAGGTATGTTTATGTCAATAAGATGATGCTACCATATATGAGGAATGTGATTACGTGTTTATATGTATATGAATAATGAAAGAAGTTAAGGACTCTTGACTTGTAAAAAAGGATGTTGGAAACTGAGAATCGTACTTTAAGAGTTATGAAATGTGTGTGTAAATGCGTGAATGTATGACAATGCCGGCGAAATTTTTTTTGGACACTGTTATATTCATAGGATTTTGTTTCTACACATTTGCAGAGCAAATTCTTGACCTGTGAAATATTTTTATATGAGACTGTCACTGTAGCGGAAACTGCTGTCGTAAATATTTCCGTAAGAAAGTTAAGTGACCACCTGCACGTGCGTCGTCGGCACACAGCTGTGTCAAACACCTGGAGAACAAGCCATTAGGGTGTGCCTTTCATCGCTAATGCGACACGCTCGTTACTTGAAAACATATGATTTTTGTAATGCGTTGTGGGCACACAGCTGTGTCAAACACCTGGAGAACAAGCCATTAGGGTGTGCCTTTCATCGCTAATGCGACACCCTCGTTACTTGAAAACATATGATTACTCACACTTTGTGCTAATTACTGAAATGCTTATGAATTGATGGGAAATATTCGTACATCTGCACACCTGATTATGACAAGTATCTTTCTCCGAGAGTTGAGTGCTACTGACTTACGAAATGCCACATGACTATGGAATGATATTTTTATGCTTTGCTTTTCATAGTTGCTTATTTCATTTGATGTCTGGTTTCCAGCTGTATTGCAGCATTGCTTTTATAAGATGAAATGCATTTGCTAATGTGAACACTTTCTGTCAACAGATCTATTAAATAATTATTTTATGATCCACATTCTTTAAAAAAAGGAGCACTTGGAAAGGAAAGAACAATAAGAAGGAACTAGTAACAGTAACACATAATTTTCTTTTCAAGTACATGGTAATATTTTTTTACAATAAGTTGTTATGGTGCACCACTTTAATTACATAGACATTAAGATGTGAGTATACATTTCCCTTGTCTGCATTATCGTCTTTAGTGTAATATTTTTTTTCTGCTTGCGCTATGTCATGTTTAGGTATAAGTTGCTGCTGTTTGCCAGGCATAGTGTTATTGAATTTGACTTTTGCTAATTTATGCTGCTAGCTTTGCCAATTTGCATTTTTTGTCATTGCTGTTTGTGATAATTTGTTATGTGATGCTGCATTGCCTCGTCCCTTGGTATATATATCTCTGAGCTCAGTAGATTTAAGTTAGCTCAAGAGGGGGTAGACTATATAAGAAACTGAGTATGGAGAATAGGTAAAGAATGCATTGCGAAGTTATATGAAAAAGATTTGGGCCCCAATGAGTATTGTACAATCAGACATAATTATTTTGAAAGAAATATGAATAGAATACAGGAAGGAGGTATAGATAGGACTTTTTGGGAATAATGATGAATGAAGGGAGATCTCCGAGAAGTAAAGAAAGTTTTGTTTGCAAAATACTGCAGTAAAACAAACCCTGTCCTTTCGTTCTATTATTCCGCTATATGTTTGTGTACCCTTGTGTATTTGTGTTTTTCCTGTCTTTATGTGTTTAGCTGATGAGAGCTATGTTGTAGAATTTTTCTAATACTCTGTTATTTTCTTTGTAAAGATGCTTAGACATTATTTATTCTGTTTTGTTTTAATGCTCATGTGTGAAGTTGACGTTTCAAAAGTGATTCTGATCTTTTATTTTTGTACTCATGTCATCATTCCTGTAACACTGATGTATATGTTTACTTCTATTCTTTTGTAAAGCCCCTATTACTACAAATGTTATCTGTATTGTTATGTTTTTAATGATGTATTTTGTATCTTTGTAATTGTATTCTTATGTTATATAATTGTAATTGACGCCAGTTAATCAAATTAAGTAACTTGTAAGCATCCATTTCACTGCACATGTTTCTGTTGGTCATAGTATGTGGACAATATGTGAGAAGTAGGGACTGTTAGTGTTTGCACGTGTGTTAATAATTCAGCAAGGGACTGGATAACAGCATTGCTGGTTTTAAGGACAATTCCAAAAACTTTGTGAGTGCACAAGTGGTGGTTATGGACTTGCTCTATTATCTGCAAGACTCTTCAATGGTGATTGTGCACCTGCACAGTCGCAACAGATGGCTGCTGGCCATCTCTACAAGGACTACAGTGGGTCTACACCTTTGATGACCCACCAATACCATTATTTCTACAAGGACTACAGTGGGTCTGCACCTCTGGTGGCCCACCAATACTCTCTACCAGGACTGCAGTGGGTCTGCTCTGTGATGACCTACCTACCAATATTCATCAACTTCGACTGACTCTGCTGTGGGTTTGCTCCATTGTGGCCCATTACCTGTCTGCATGTCAAGAGTCAGCACTGTCTTTCCGTTGGAAGGACAACACTACTTCTTCAAGACTGAATGGAAATCCACTACTTCTGTGTGCAATTTTTTTTACTAATGAGACTTTGTGAAAAAAACTGTAATTACTATTGTGATGAACAATCTGGACTGTCTTTATGGACTGTGAGAAAATTTTAGCTTTTGATCAACATTGTATTAATCAGTGTGTGCATTTGATATCTTTTTTACTGTAATTATGAAAAAAATTTTCAAATCTGTATTGGCCACTGGCCAAAAAAATTTGTAAAATTTTTTGTGGGGAGCATGGGGGCTATGTAAGTAGGCTGTTTATGTTTTCTCTATGTAATTAGGCTGTTTATGCTTTCTTTAATGTAAGTAGGCAGTTTATGTTTCTTATTGGCAACATTACGTAGCGCTCTGTACGAAAATCACTGTCTGTGCTGTGTGCAGTCTGTGGCTAGTTTGCATTGTTGTCTGCCATTGTAGTGTTAGGCAGCGGGGAACAGCACGTAGCGTTGCGCAGTTGGAGGTGAGCCGCCAGCAGTGGTGGATGTGGGGGGAGAGATGGCAGAGTTTTGATAATCTGTAAGACTGGATGTCAATTATGAATAGTAAGGTAAATACATTGTTTGTTCTCTATTAATATCTTTCATTTGCTAACTATCTCTATCAGTAGTTAGTGCCTTCCGTACTTTGAATCTTTTATTTAGCTGGCAGTAGTGGCGCTCGCTGTATTGCAGTAGTTCGAGCAATGAAGATTTTTGTGAGGTAAGTGATTTCTGAAAGGTATAGTTTAATGTTACTCAGGGCCATTCTTTTGCAGGGATTTTTGATAGTCAGATTGCGTTGCGCTAAAAATATTGTGTGTCAGTTTCAGCACAGTCTTGTATAAATTGTTCTAAGGGGACGTTTCAAATGTTTTTCCATCGTTCAATCATCTAATGTTTTCGCTCCTGACACAAAGCGAGGCGTAGTTTAGCACTTACTGGCATGATATTTGGCTTATGAGCAGTCACTCCACCGTGAAATCCAAGTTTTCTCACCTCCCGCCTAACTGTCAAAGTAATTGAAGTGGATCCTGATGCAGTATGGGATTCCTGCGTGATGGTCTGTACAGATGTCTGCCTATTACAAATTACGACTGTCGGTGGTCTCTGTCAGTCAGCAGACGAGGTCGGCCTGTACGCTTTTGTGCTGTACGTGCCCTTCACATTTCCACTTCACTATCACATCGGAAGCAGTGGACCTAGGGATGGTTAGGAGTGTGGAAATCTATCGAACGGAGTATGAAACAAGTGCCATCCAATCACCTGACCTCGTTCGAAGTCCGTGAGTTCCGCGGAGCGCCCCATTCTGCTCTCTCACGATGTCTAAAGACTACTTTGGCCGCTGATATGGAGTACCTGGCAGTAGGTGACAGCACAATGCACCTAATGTGAAAAACGTATGTTTTGGTGGGTGTCCGGATACTTTTGATCACATCGTGTATGTAAGTTGTACGTGAATAAACTTTGCAGATTCTAACATGGCGAGATGTATCTATTAGATTTAAGCTGCGAATAAATAATACAATCTAGTTTACATACTGAGATATATCTAGGTTATTCGTAAGTGGTGGGACACGCTAGCTCTTAACCATTATCCGTCAGTCTGAGACATGTCGATGTCCCTGCCAGTCAGACATGAGCAACGTTATCAGATTCGGACGGATGTTAACAGATGCTTGGAGATGTTACAATTTGAAACTGAAAATGTGGACTTTTAACTGTGGAAATTATTCCAGTACGTCATAGATGGAAGTAATTCTGCTTTTTGTGGATGATCCTGTTTTCCAGACTGCCGCAGCCGAGTGTTTTAGAATCGACCGGACAGCAGTATGTAACAAAATGGATGATGATATGTATCAGAGAGATTTAAAAGCTGACGAGAAATTAATTCGGCTAAGGTAGAATAGCAAAAATTATTTCGACTGGCAATTAAAGTAGGGGCTTTGGAATGCACCGAAAAATTAATTAAAAAAACCAGTATTACATGTTAATGAATACATCAGTCGCAAGACTATGCATTTGTTTACGTGCAGGCCACCGTAGATGCTGGTGAAAAATTTACTAGCACAAGTGCAGAATGGCCAGATAGCGTACAAGATGCTAGAATATGGAAACATAGTTTCATGGTCAAAGGGGATGCTTGCTTCCTTGATGATTAAAGGTTAGGAATATCTCTACCGTTATTCACTCCTTTTAAGCCACCAAGAAGTGCCGATCACCGACGATTAAATTCTGTCCATACCAGAGATAGAGCGATGTGGAGAGAGCCATTGGTAAACTGAAGCAACGATTTCCAGGCGTCGGTAACTGCGTAGGACTTTCTTTAGACAGAATCCCCAAATTAATAGTAACGTGTGCTGTACTGCACACCATGTCAAAGCACCTGAAAGATCACTTTCAGTATCATTTAGAGTCCCGGAAATGTGTAGACGAAGCAGAAGACGACGACGAAAGCGAGAGTCCTGATGAAGGCGAGCCTATCAACAGACAGCTGGAAACCACTGGAAGCAAGGTTCGTGGAGAATGGAAGAGTTAGTAAATGCTCGGATTTAATCAGGTGTTTTTTCTTGCCTCAGTTGTGTACTATTCAAATGTAATAAGCAACAAGTAAGAAATGCAATTATGATTGAAAATCACGTAATTATAAGAGAGCAATAAAATTACATACGATATTTTTATTTATTTTGTTTGTACAATAAAGAAAGGAATGAGAAGGATATGGTAACAGGAAACTTTTAACTGTACAGTATTTATTTTTCACACCAATAGTACGTTTGAGTAGGTTTGTCCTCTACAATTTTTTCTAGCTTTTTCTATTTGAAGGTTATGTAATTCCAGTTGTTTCAACAATTCAAGTCTCTGAAGGTGAGGTAAAGACAAGTCTTTTTTTTCATCAGTTTCATATGTCGTAACGATTTTCACTCCAGGTCGAATGGATGTCGATGTTGTCGATACTGGTGTCGTAGGAGCAACAAGTGGGCATGTACCTGTGTTTGACATTTCCCTCGAATCTTCATTTCTATCAGAATCCTTAGCAGCGTTTGATATGTGCTTGACGTCAACTGAAACAGCACCAGGAACCTTTCTGAGAACAGGATTATCTTCCTGGCGGAGCAACATCAATAAATCCTTTTCCCAGTCTCTAAGTCTAATTGCTTTATTTCTTGTTTCCTACAGATCTGTTCCTCTTTTGACTCTTCATATTAGCGAACAGATTATTAATCTTTGCAACACTGTACTGTTTGCCCATTCCACGGGAATATTTCTGTACTATAGTATTGCATGTATTCTTCTTTTCTGACATTGCCTTCGGTATGCTAGATTTTTGTAACAGCATCGTATACTATGATATCGAATTGACGAGCTGTGATTTGATGACTGTGTTCTTGTCGACAGTTTCACTTTCACTGGAAGACTTGTCGATAATTGGCTCTTAACCTAGCACGACCCGCGCGTCACGATCCTCTACATGCAATTAACATTTGGTACGAGTACAATGGGTCGAGAGGGAAAATGGTGGGGGACGGGGGGGGGGGGGGGGTACAGACACAGAATAGCTGTGAGTTCTCACGGACAGGCGAACGTTGACTCACAGTGAAAACAAGATGTATCTTGCCCTTGGGTTGTATCTACTCCTGGAGAATCTGCTTGCGTTTTCCGACTGAACAGAATAATCTGCCTACACTTAACATCAAATTATTCGCTCCAGAAACTGTCGGCGCTAAATTTAGGTCCTAGGTACTATTAAGTAGACTCTATGTTTTATTCACATCATTCATTGTTTTCAAATCTGAATTGCGGTACTGCATTACCACGGGTGACAGTCGCGCGTGAGTTTAGTGGCGACCTGGGCAGAGATTTACGTGATTTTGAGGTATTCCAAACATCTGTCCCCAGTATAACATGTACAGGAGCAACGCGGAATCGTCTCCGTCTCAGTGGTAGTATCCTGGACATCAAGGACTAGTTACAGTAGTTGTGCTGCAGACTGCCTCAGGAGAGGCAGGAGAGGCGACGTCCTTTACGATCGAATAAATGTAGCAGCGTCATGCTGATAAATAGACTCAGTACTGCCAAGTATGCAACGTAGATGTTGCAGCTGAGTCAGACCAAACCACGTGACTTCTTTAGCCAACGAATTACCTTGTGGCATTCCCAATGACAATAGGCTTCAGCTGCTTTAGCAGTGTGCTATAGTGCTATGGCGGGGGGATTTCGTTCTTTACCACGACGGCAGACATGTGCCTAAAAACAAACGACTAATTAATTATAGATTTTAGTTAAAATTTTATGATTACCCCCTCGTAATCTATCCTGATGCTGCTGCAACGCTAAGCTGTCCTGACCTAGGACGTGAAACGGCACGCATTCGTGCAGCTGGTTACAATGTGGAATTCTGCGTTGAAGAGCATTCTCAAGCGTGACAGCGAAATCTGAAATGTCAGATATTTGCTTCGTAGAGAGGAATGCAGCAAAAGGGATGCAAAATCGCTTTTTTCGTCATATGTGAAGACTAGGAGAAGTCATACTGGATAGAAGTCTGTAGTTGGTGGTCTGTTTAAGCGCTATGATGTCGTATGATCATAGATTACGTGCTATGATTATACAACATTTAAGAACATCGGTGTGTTGAAGAGCTACCAAAATAAACATCATTTTAGAAAAGATTTGTTACAAATATATCAGTGATTAAAGCATTTATTACAGATTAAAATCAAACACATAGACTCTGTCGATGGGCATGGTGGAGCTAAAAAGATAAAAATAAAACGTGCGTTGTATAATGAATAGAAGTGCGGACTTTCAACAGAAATCCAGAATGAGATTTTCACTCTGCAGCGGAGTGTGCGCTGATATGAAACTTCCTGGCAGATTAAAACTGTGTGCCGACCGAGACTCGAACTCGGGACCTTTGCCTTTCGCGGGCAAGTGCTCTACCATCTTTTTTTTTTTTTTTTTTTTTTTTTTGATCTCATGTTGCTCTCTTTCGTTCGTTGTATCTGCTCGGGGCGGACGTCGTAAGACAGCCGTTTTCGTTCGTTGTTGATCGGTGAACTCGGTTTTTTTATTACAGAGGGCAACTAACCCTCTGACCGAACACGTTGTGCTACCGCGCCGGCTGCTCATCTGAGCTATCGAAGCACGACTCTCGGCCGCTACTCACAGCTTTACTTCTGCCAGTATCTCGCCTCCTACCTTCCAAACTTTACAGAAGCTCTCCTGCGAACCTTGCAGAACTAGCACTCCTGAAAGAAAGGATATAGCGGAGACATGGCTTAGCCACAGCCTGGGGGACGTTTCCAGAATGAGATTTTCACTCTGCAGCGGAGTGTGCGCTGATATGAAACTTCCTGGCAGATTAAATACATAGACTCTGTCGATGGGCAGTGTGGAACTGAGATGGTAGAGCACTTGCCCGCGAAAGGCAAAGGTCCCGCGTTCGAATCTCTGTCGGGCACACAGTTTTAATCTGCCAGGAAGTTTCAACAGAAATGTTTCCAGTTCACATCCGGCTTTGTGCAAATTTTTTCCTCTTTAATGTTTTCAAAAAAATCTAGGTTTCCTCATTAATTTAACAGAAGTATTCCATAAATTCTGTAACATTCAGTGTCACATATAAACAAGAGCGCCCTGTGTTGAAGAGTGAGTTTGTTCAATTTTGAGAATGTTGTAACGGTCTGCTGTAGAAATTCAGTGACTGAAAGCAGCAGACTGAAAGCAACATGTTACTTAACGTATAAAAGCGTGGATTGTACTACGTTTCAGATCATGTATGCCATCGTTCAGAGCATCATGTACTGGAATGTAAGGGAAATTCCCCATAAAAATGTAAGGGAGCAGCAAAGTACAAGCAGTTGCTTAACCGAATGGAAGTAAGCAAGAATGAAGAGGGTACCTGAAACAACAAAATCATCGGAATGCTGCATTTGGATTTCACGAGACAGAGACATTAACACAAGTGTAAGCCACAAGATGAAAGCTGCCTCAGGGATTCACTTCTGAGAAGAGAAATCTTTGTTCTCATTACTATAAATAGTGCTCAAGGTGAAATGCTAAAAAAATATCATGGTGGCCGAATTTCCATGAATGGAGCCAATGGTTAAATTTCGAATTAATTACGCTTATTGTGCCTGACGCCGGCCGGAGTGGCCGAGCGGTTCTAGGCGCTACAGTCCGGAACCGCGCGACCGCTACGGTCGCAGGTTCGAATCCTGCCTTGGGCATGGATGTGTGTGATGTCCTTAGGTTAGTTAGGTTTAAGTAGTTCTAAGTTCGAGGGGACTGATGACCACAGCAGTTAAGTCCCACAGTGCTCAGAGCCATTTGAACCATTTTTTTTCTTTTTTGTGCCTGACGACGTGAGAGAATGTTTACCATGTGCTTCCCTCATTTCAGACAGATCAGACCAAGAGCTCAGATGATTTTTTGTTTTTTTTTTTTTAGTGAAATGGTGGCTCGAGTTAGTAATGCATAGTCTCAGATGCGTATGTCAGACTTAGCTAAATCGTTTCAAATTGCTTGTTTATCACAGGTGACACAGTGTCATGTTGTAGAGAAAAAATTAGTTATACCTACGAAAACTACATCAGGAGAAAGAGAAGATGAACTGAACAAAATAGTCAGAAGTGTGATGTAACTTATTTCTTTTGAAGAAACTGAATTTATGCTTTGCTGCCTGCAGCACAGTACATGATATTTCTGTTTCCAGAAAGTTGTGTTTTCTGTATCTCTCATAATTAAAACTGCAAAATATGATCTTGGAGAGCTTGGACGCTGGTGATGTCCAAGAACAAGTGACTTCGTGTACCACGATTTTTGAATGAGCTTCTGTCACAAGCGGAAAAAGAGTATGGAATATAATATGTGTAATAAAGCACTTCTTTTTTGCTGATTCGTTTAATTTCAGTGTGTTTCTGTATTACTTCAATGATAATAACATGTACTTATCGTCTGTAAAGTTAAAACTGACTTCGTCTTGCGCGCCACGCAAAAATTACTCAAATTCGTATCTCCTCCTAGGCTCGGCTATCTTCGTAAGCACGTAGCCTTAGCTGCACATGAGAGACTAGACACAAGTGATTCAGACGACACGTCGGTTAGTAGCTACGGTATCTTCGCGTTTTCGTTGAGGCCTGGAAGGGAAGCGTGGAACACAAACACATTGAGTATAAGAGTTCCGTTCCGGTGTCTGTGGAGGAAGGACGAAGACCTTGACGGCTTCGTAGGCAGTTTTCCTCAGTGAGATCCAGCCTTGCTTCATGTGTGAAATGCGTTGTAACAGGTAGCTTTTCTGTTATCCATATCTGGCTTATGTATTCTAAAGTGATAGAAGAAGCTCTGGTTATGTACTATTTTTCGCAGAGACTGCAATCAAAAAATGGTTCAAATGGCTCTGAGCACTATGCGACTTAACTTCTGAGGTCATCAATCGCCTAGAACTTAGAACTAATTAAACCTAACTAACCTAAGGACATCACACGCATCCATGCCCGAGGCAGGATTCGAACCTGCGACCGTAGCGGTCGCTCGGCTCCAGACAGTAGCGCCTAGAACTGCAAGGCCACACCGGCCGGCAGACTGCAATCTTATGGGGGATAGGGACCTGAAGATCCTCTGAACGCTTTTGATCAAACGTCGCACATGGAACAGTGTATCCACCCGGTATTCGCAGACTGAACTTTCGCTAGCAAACGATAATTTGTGAGGATAGTTTGTGATATTGTGCCAGGATTATCATTAAGATACTTTGTCATGGTGGTCGGAGGCCAAGTTATTTAAAAGCTTCTTTGTTTTTGTGTACCACACTGTGTACTTGTTTAAAAGTATTAATAGAAATATATTTCTGAGGTGAATTTTTCTTACCGGCTTTTATCATTTCTCTGTATTCTAACAACTTTAATTTGTTATGCGACTTTCTCTCTACTAGGAATTTTGTAATTTTCAACATCTCCGAAGTGAGACTGGCGGACTGGGACTATGTTATACACAAATCTGTATGTGCGTCAGGCGTGGAATTCAGTCGACGCCTGTGAGAGCAGCCTATAATGCATCAACGCTTCTAGTTTTCTTTGGGCATGCAGATATATCAGTGGAGATGTTACTGTCGTAGTCGAATTGGTTCAAATGGCTCTGAGCACTATGGGACTTAACTTCTCAGGTCATCAGTCCCCTAGAACTTAGAACTACTTAAACCCAACTAACCTAAGGACATCACACACATCCATGCCCGAGGCAGGATTCGAACCAGCGACCGTAGCGGTCTCGCGGTTCCAGACTGTAGCGCCTAGAACCGCACGGCCACTCCGGCCGGCGCTCTGTCGTAGTCAGCTGCATATATACTCGGAAGGCCTCGGAAGGCCCAAGGGTGTCGTCCGATCACCGTGTCATCCTCAGCCCATAGGCGTCACTAGATGCTGATGGAGAGGGGCATGTGGTCAACACACCTGTCTCCCGGCCGTTGTCAGTTTTCGTGACCTGAGCCGCTACTTCGCAATCAAGTAGCTCCTCAGTTGACCTCACAAGAGTTGTCTGCACCCCGCTTGCAATCAGCGTTCGGCAGACCCTGACGGTCACCTATCCAAGTGTCAGCCAAGCCCGACAGCGCTTAACTTCGATGATTCGGTGATCTGACGGGAACCGGTGATAGCACTGTGGAAGGCTGTTGGCAGCTGCATATATATGTTGTCATTTATTCATTTACGTAGAACAGACAGCACAAAAACCTACTTTCGACGGGTTGTCCCCCTTTTTGCATTAAAGTATAATCATGTGTTATATGTACACTTCCAGGGCACAACCTTTTAAATTAATTAATTATTCCAATATTCACTCTGCCTACCACGAAGACATTTAAATTGTTAAACTACATAACAACGATATGTATTTCAGTAATATCAGAAATTGAGTCCGCCTTGATGCAAAACATCTTGTTATTCGTTTATTTCTATATTATCCAAAACTAGTTTCGGCGACAAATATCACCGTCATCAGTGGGTTTTTTTAATCTAAAACTTGCAGAAAATGTCATGGTTGTAGAAACACAGTAAAACATTATTATATTTTTACAAATCGTCTTTTGAAATATAGTTTTCTATGGATACTTTTATACTACCTTATTTTATTGTATGTTACAGCATGTTTTAAGCAATTATTGGTACTGTATGCGACATATTTTCTGTGCTCTTTTTTTCTGTTGCCGTCTTTTTACTTAGTGAACATCATGGCATCTACAGGTATTTGAGCGGCTGTTAGTAATGTATTTCATTTGACAGCACCTGCAGTGATTTTAAATTAAACCATAAATTTAAACAGATCACTTTCATTAGTAATTCAGGCAGTGAAATACTTTCAACGAGTTAACTTCCACAGCTGCCAAGCCAAGGGAAGAAGGTCAGTACCGATTACATATGTTTACTGCTGAACATTTTACGTGATGGCAGTGTTTGCCGCTTCACACACACACACACACATACACACACACACAGTAGTCTTACAACACATACAAGGAACAGCATATATTCCAAACGACGTCATCTTCAAATGTAATGGACACTCGAAGGAAACAGGAGACTATTTTACATTCGGAATATTTTACTCAGGTTGATGCAGTCTTATAGTATAGTCTTATAGTATAGTATAGTATAGTCTTATAGTAGGGACTCATCACCCCAGGGAATGTAACGGCTGTACTTTCACCCTACCCTCAACAGTTCGCAGTGTCACTATGGTAAGGCCATGTTGGCTGAAGCTACAAAGCCAGCCAGATTAGTCAAACATCCAGCCTGCTGCCTCTGAAATTACTGAAAACGCTGCTGCCTCTTTTCAGCAACCATATGTGGGTCTGATCTTTTCATAGATGCTCTTCGATGTGGTTGATTCTACAGTACAGCTGTCTGATGCTGTAACACACCCCAGTCACCCTACTGCGGCAAGGTCCATGGTGGGAGAGAGGGGAGAGTGATCTTCGAAGGTATGTTTGTATATTTAAAAAAATTTCTACCATGTTGACTTGAATAAACTCTTTGAACTTATGAAGTTATCAGTGATAATACCGGAGAAGGAAAATTATCTACGATTTGTACTTCAATCAGACTGCAATTATGATAGTCGAAGGACATGAAAGGGAAGCTGTAGCTGCGAAGGAAGTGAGACAGTTCATGTCATTCAACCCGTACATTGAGCAGACGGTAAAGGAAACCGACGATAAATTTGGAAAGGCAAGTAAAATTCAGGTAATATAAATGGAAATTATGAGATTTTCCGATGACATTGTAATTTTATAAGAGAGGCTAAAACTCTCTGAAGACCAAATGAACGGATTGGATACTGTCTTGAAACGAGGTTACAAAACGAACTGCAACAAAAGTAAAACAATGCCAATAGAAAATAGTTGAATTAATTCAGGTGACTGAGAGAACTGGATTTGCAAATTTGAGAAGCAAAAGGACTGACAGATGCCAAGGTAGATTGAGTATAAATTCAGATTGGCGACAGTGAGAAAACCATATCTGAAAAAGAGGGATTTGCTAACGTATGTAACATATATAGGCTGTAAATGGTGTAAGTACAGATACTACTACCGGTCACTGAGGACAGTGTACGGAACAACGTTGCATCAGTATTTACGTCATTTACAGACTAATGATTATATCTGTTACATGTCATATGTTTTTTAGTTTGGTTAGTACCTCAGATGCATCTGGCAAGAGAAAGCCATTAATGTTTCTTTTCCCCTAGGCAGGTCAGGTGTTGAAGTGTGGATGATAAACCAAACAAAAGGAGAATGGAAGCTTTCGAAATGTGATGCAACGCGAGAACGCTGAATATCAGTTGAGTAGATCGGATGACTAATGAGGAAGCACTGAATCTAACTGGGGAGGAAAGGAGTTTGTATCATAACGTGTCTGAAAGGAAGGATCGGTTGCTAGGCTACGTCCTGAAGCATCATGAATAGTTAATTTTTAGCAAAGCGATCACGGTTTGAAGTAAAACACAAGAAACGTTATACACTCCTGGAAATGGAAAAAAGAACACATTGACACCGGTGTGTCAGACCCACCATACTTGCTCCGGACACTGCGAGAGGGCTGTACAAGCAATGATCACACGCACGACACAGCGGACACACCAGGAACCGCGGTGTTGGCCGTCGAATGGCGCTAGCTGCGCAGCATTTGTGCACCGCCGCCGTCAGTGTCAGCCAGTTTGCCGTGGCATACGGAGCTCCATCGCAGTCTTTAATACTGGTAGCATGCTGCGACAGCGTGGACGTGAACCGTATGTGCAGTTGACGGACTTTGAGCGAGGGCGTATAGTGGGCATGCGGGAGGCTGGGTGGACGTACCGCCGAATTGCTCAACACGTGGGGCGTGACGTCTCAACAGTACATCGATGTTGTCGCCAGTGGTCAGCGGAAGGTACACGTGCCCGTCGACCTGGGACCGGACCGCAGCGACGCACGGATGCACGCCAAGACCGTAGGATCCTACGCAGTGCCGTAGGGGACCGCACCGCCACTTCCCAGCAAATTAGGGACACTGTTGCTCCTGGGGTATCGGCGAGGACCATTCGCAACCGTCTCCATGAAGCTGGGCTACGGTCCCGCACACCGTTAGGCCGTCTTCCGCTCACGCCCCAACATCGTGCAGCCCGCCTCCAGTGGTGTCGCGACAGGCGTGAATGGAGGGACGAATGGAGACGTGTCGTCTTCAGCGATGAGAGTCGCTTCTGCCTTGGTGCCAATGATGGTCGTATGCGTGTTTGGCGCCGTGCAGGTGAGCGCCACAATCAGGACTGCATACGACCGAGGCACACAGGGACAACACCCGGCATCATGGTGTGGGGAGCGATCTCCTACACTGGCCGTACGCCACTGGTGATCGTCGAGGGGACACTGAATAGTTCACGGTACATCCAAACCGTCATCGAACCCATCGTTCTACCATTCCTAGACCGGCAAGGGAACTTGCTGTTCCAACAGGACAATGCACGTCCGCATGTATCCCGTGCCACCCAACGTGCTCTAGAATGTGTAAGTCAACTACCCTGGCCAGCAAGATCTCCGGATCTGTCCCCCATTGAGCATGTTTGGGACTGGATGAAGCGTCGTCTCACGCGGTCTGCACGTCCAGCACGAACGCTGGTCCAACTGAGGCGCCAGGTGGAAATGGCAAGGCAAGCCGTTCCACAGGACTACATCCAGCATCTCTACGATCGTCTCCATGGGAGAACAGCAGCCTGCATTGCTGCGAAAGGTGGATATACACTGTACTAGTGCCGACATTGTGCATGCTCTGATGCCTGTGTCTATGTGCCTGTGGTTCTGTCAGTGTGATCATGTGATGTATCTGACCCCAGGAATGTGTCAATAAAGTTTTGCCTTCCTGGGACAATGAATTCACGGTGTTCTTATTTCAATTTCCAGGAGTGTATGAATGCGTGGTGTCAGTTCTTTCGGAATGTCCGGAAGAATAGATACCACGCAGTGATCCCCTCCCTTTCAATTCGTTTCTTCCACTCTCCATCTTCAATTTACATACAACATAAGAAAGATGTTACTACACTAACGCACCCACAGAATATACAGAGTGCACACACTTGAAACAAGAGTAAATATCAGAAAATTAACGGCAAGGTCATACATTAAGTTTCAAAGTCATTGCAACAAACATCTAGAGGTGATAGAACACGTCATGGTGAACAACTTCTGTTAGAAACGAAATGATCGCTGACGCTTTCCAGTGACACTAGGTACCCTTTATTGTAGGATGATTATGATTGTACTTTCGCTACTTCAGAGGTTCCCCGTGACAAACGAATTATCGTAGGTCAATGAAACGGTAGAAACGTATGTAAGTACATGCGCAAGAGAAATAACGAATGAACCACTGAAAGAAACACGATTTAATTTCCACATGAGAGTGTAATATTTGTTAACTATGTACCATGTTTACGTTCCGTGTTAAACACGTTACCCAGTGTGGCAACCATCTGTGTCCGCGACAACCTGGAACCGCGCTAGAGATATCACTCCGAAACTGTTGGCATCACTTTTAGAACGGTGGATCACGGAATGTTCAGTTGTCGTGACACAGCTCGTGCACTGCTTGAAGATCGCACACTGCATCCAGCATTCCCTGCTATGGGAACAGTAGCTCCATCAACAATTTGTGGCGCGGTTCGCCGTCGGCGTCTCCCAGGAGAAATTCCCAAATCACCAGTTACTTCCAACTTCCGAATCATGTTCTTCAACCCCGGCGCGGAATGTTGCTGTTCTCGTAAAGCAGCTTTACGAATGAAACCCTGCTCATCTTGTCCAGACCCATTTTGACTGTGTCTAACTGTAATGCACACTGATGCTTGTGTTTCAACCCTACGTCGCCGTACCAACACCAGTGTCTAACGGCAAGTCATCACACTGAAAGTACTTACAAAGCAAATCCTGCGAAGCTGGGCACCCATAGGGCAAATAGATATTCATCTACACTGGCTCTATCTAGTAGCAACAGTGTACTTTTTGTTTTTCATCAGTCTTTTGACTGGTTTAATGAGGCCCGCCACGAATTCCTCTCCTGTGCCAACCTCTTTATCTCAGAGTACCACTTGCAAACTACGTCCTTAATTATTTCCTGTCGTCCCCTACAGTTTTTGCCCTCTTCAGCTCCCTCTAGTACCATGAAAGTCATTCCCTCATGTCTTAACAGATTTCCTATCATCCTGTCCCTTCTCCATATCAGTGTTTTCCATATGTTCCTTTCCTCCCCGATTCTGCGCAGAACCTCTTCATTCCTTACCTTATCAGTCCACCTAATTTTCAACATTCGTCTGTAGCACCACCTCTCAAATTTTTCGATTCTCTTCTGTTCTGGTTTTCCCACAGTCCATGTTTCACTACCATACAATGCTGTACTCCAGACGTACACTCCCAGAAATTCCAACCTTAAATTAAGGCCGATGTTGCATATTAGTAGACTTCTCTTGGCCAGGACTGTCCTTTTTGTCATTGCTAGTCTGCTTTTGACGTCCTCCTTGCTCCGTCCGTCATTGGTTACTTTACTGCCTAGGTAGCAGAATTCGTTAACTTCATTTACTTTGTGACCATCCCTCCTGATGTCAAGTTTTGCGCTGTTCTCATTTCTACTACTTCTCATTATCTTCATTTTTCTACGATTTCCTCTCAGTCAATACTCTGTATTTATTAGGCTGCTCATTCCGTTCAGCAGACAGTCTCAGGATAGCAACGTCATCAGCAAACCGTATCATTGACAGCCTTTCACCTTCAATTTTAATTCCACTCCTGAAACTTTCTTTTATTTCCATCATTGCTTCCCCGATGTACAGACTGAACAGTAGGGGAGAAAGGCTACATTCTTGTCGTACACCCTTTTTAATACGAGCACTTCGTTCTCGGTCGTCCACTCTTATTATTCCCTCTTGGCTGTTGTAGATATTGTATTATGACCCGTCTCTCCCTATAGCTTACCCCTACTTTTTTCAGAATTTTGAACATCTTACACCATTTTACACAGTCGAACGTTTATTCCAGATCGACAAATCCTATGAACGTAGCTTGATTTTTCTTTAGTCTTGCTTCCATTATTAACCGCAACGTCAGAATTGTCTCTCTCATACCTTTACCTTTCCTGAAGCCAAACTGATCATCTAGCGCATCCTCAATTTTCTTTTCCATTCTTCTGTATATTATGCTTATATGCAACTTGGATGCATGGGCTGTTAAGCTAATGGTGCGATAATTCTTGCACTTGTCAGCTCTTGCTGTCTTCGGAATTGTGTGGATGATGCTTTTCCGAAAATCAGATGGTATGTCGCCAGACTCATACATTCTAAGCACCAACGTGTAAAGTCGTTTTGTTGCCATTTCCGCCAATGATTTTAGAAATTTGTGATGGAATGTTATCTGTCTCTTCTGCCTTATTTGATCTTAAGTTATCCAAAGCTCTTTTAAATTCTGATTCTAATAGTGGATCCCCTATCTCTTCTAAATTGACTCCTGTTTCTTCTTCTGTCACATTAGAAAAATCTTTCCCCCACCAAGGCTTTCAATGTATTTTTTCCACCTATCCGCTCTCTCCTCTGCATTTAACAGGGAAATTACTGTTGCACTCTTAATGTTATCACCCTTGCTTGTAATGTCACCGAAGGTTGTTTTGACTTTCCTGTATACTGAGTCTGTCCTTCCGACAATCATTTGTTTTTCGATGTCTTCACATTTTTCCTGCAGCCATTTCGTCTTAGCTTCACTGCACTTCCCATTTATTTGATTCCTCAGCGGCTTGTATTTCCGTATTTCTGAGTTTCCAGGAACATTTTTATACTTCCTCCTTTCATCGATCAACTGAAGTATTTCTTTTGTTACCCATGGTTTCTTCTCATTTACCCTCTTTGTACCTATGTTTCCTTTCCCAACTTCTGTGATGGCCCTTTTTAGAGACGTCCATTTTTCTTTAACTGTACTGCCTATTGAGCTATTCCTTATTGCTGTACCTACAGCCTTAGAGAACTTCAACCGTATCTCGTCATTCTTTAGTACTTCGGTATCCCACTTCTTTGCGTATTGATTCTTCCTGACTAATGTCTTAAACTTCAGCCTTTTCTTCATCACTGCTATATATTGTGATCTGAGTCTATATCTGCTCCTGGATACACCTTACAATCCAGTATCTGATTTCGGAATCTCTGACTGACCATGATGTAATCTAACTGAAATCTTCCCGCATCACCCGGCCTTTTCCAAGTATACCTCCTCCTCTTGTGATTCTTGAACAGAGTATTCGCTATTACTAGCTGAAATTTGTTGCAGAACTCAATTAGTCTTTCTCCTCTATCATTCCTTGTCACAAACCCATATTCTCCTGTAACATTTTCTTCTACTCCTTCCCCTACAACTGCATTCCAGTCCCCCATGACTGTTAGATTTTCATATCCCTTTACATAGTGTATTACCTTTTCAATATCCTCATACACTTTATCTCTCCATCTTCAGCTTTCGACGTCGGCGTGTATACCTGAACTATCGTTGTCGGTGTTGGTTTGTTGTCGATTCTGATAAGAGCAACCCTGTCACTGAACTGTTCACAGTAACACACTCTCTGCCCTACCTTCCTAGGCGCTTCAGTGTGGAAGCGCGATCGCTACGGTCGCAGGTTCGAATACTGCCTCGGGCATGGATGTGTGTGATGTCCTTAGGTTAGTTAGGTTTAAGTAGTTCTCAGTTCTAGGAGACTGATGACCTCAGATGTTAAGTCCCATAGTGCTCAGAGCCATTTGAACCTACCTTCCTATTCATAACGAATCCTACTCCTGTTATACCATTTTCTGCTGCTGTTGATATTACCCTATACTCATGTGACCAGAAATCCTTGTCTTCTTTAAACTTCGCTTCACTGACCCCTATTATTTGTGGATTGAGACTTTGTATTTCCCTTTTCAGATTTTCTAGTTTCCCTACCACGTTAAAGCTTCTGACATTCCAAGCCCCGACTAGTAGAACGCTATTCTTTCGTTGATTATTCAATCTTTTTCTCTTGGTAACCTCCCCCTTTGCAGTCCCCTCCCGGAGATCCGAATGGGGGATTATTCCGGAATCTTTTGCCAATGTCGCCTTTCGGGGCGGTTTCCTATCCGTAGGACAAGAGAGTGCCCTGAACCTTTGTCCACTCCTCCGACCTCTTTGATAAGGTCGTTGGCAGAATGAGGGTGACTTCTTATTGCCGGAAGTCTTCGGGCCGCAAATGCTGAGGGACGATATTTCATTGATTTAGCAAGGTCTACTAACCAGCTGTGCAGCATACTAACTACACCAGTAAACTGTCAGAATGATTTTCAACAAGAATACAATAAGTGTCTCTACGTCTACGCATACATCCACACACATACTCCGTTAGGCACTGTATGGTGAGTAGCGGAGGGTACACTCAGTCGTAATTAGACATTTCATTTCCAGTTACATTCGAAAATAAAGCGAGAAAAATTGTCTGTCTATGTGACTCCTTATGAGCCCTAACTTCTCCTATCTTATCCTCGTGGTCCATACGTGTAATGTATTTTGGCGCCAGCAGAATCGTTCTGCCGTCAGATTCAAATGCCTTTTCTCTAAATTTTCTGAATAGTGATCCTAAAAAAGAACGCCACCTTCTCTCCAGGGATTCCCATCTGAGTTATCGAAGTATCTTGGTAGTACTTCCGTGTTGTTATAAATTATCGCAAACAAATCTAATAGCCCGTCTCTGAATTGCTTCGATGTCTTCCTTTAGTCTGATCTGGTGCAGATCCAAAACACCGGAATAGTTCAAATGGTTCAAATGGCTCTGAGCACTATGGCACTTAACTTCTGAGGTCATCAGTCCCCTACAACTTAGAAGTACTTAAACCCAACTAACCTAAGGACATCACACACATCCATGCCCGAGGCAGGATTCGAACCTGCGGCCGTAGCGGTCGCGCGGTTCCAGACTGTTGAGCTTAGAGCCGCTCGGCCACCCCGGCTGGCTGCTTCACACAGTCACGTTGTTTAAATATATGGACGTAATGTTACAAAGCGATATGATGTGGAACGAGTATGTAAGGATTCGAGACGGAAAAGGTAATGGGTGACTTCGGTTTGCTGGGAGAATTTTAGGAAAGTGCGGTTCATTTCTAAAGGAGACAGCATATACTACGCTAGTGCTACCTGTTCTTCAGTACCACTCCGGTGCCGACCAGAGTGGCCGAGCGGTTCTAGGCACTACAGTCTGGAACCGCGCGACCGCTACGGCCGCATGTTCGAATCCTGCCTCGGGCTTGGATGTGTGTGACGTCCTTAGGTTAGTTAGGTTTAAGTAGTTCTAAGTTCGAGGGGACTGATGACCTCAGATGTTAAGTCCCATAGCGCTCATAGCCATTTTTTTTTTTTTTTAAAGACCGTGGCTGTAAACAAAGCTAAGGGAAAAGTTCGTGGCTTTGAGAAATTGTGCAGTAATATTTCAAGTAAATCGTAGTTATTTCTTAATTCAGATAAGTCTTTTTCTTAAAATATTTCTGTAGTAACGACATATCTTTAAAATCACCAATTCTTTACTTGCTAAAATAATTATTGGGAGGTACCCGATCAATAACAACTTCAGGAGCCGATTTGCGGTCCGGAATATATTAAGGATCTTTATTTCAGGTATAGTTATCCCCATCGTCCTCGGATTCGTACATAACGTCTATGAAAAGCATTTTTCTAATGGGAACACCGCAAATTTTACCATTACTGCCAGCCATGTTATTAGCATGTACCACTGTTACCATCCACACGTCCTGATAAAGCTGCCATTAGAGAGTATCTGAAATAAGAGATAGAGTTGCCATTTCTCGGTTTATCGTGGAACTGTCAACCAATATGAATAAAGCGCATTGCGTACCATGTTTTACATGCAGTAACACCGTTTTTCATCGACTATCTCTTAGGATTGCTTACAACAGAGGTCTTCAAGTAATATATGAGCTTTTGTAAGTACTAAGGTTATACCACCTCGTGCCATAAACCAAAGCCTTCGATACCTTTCATTAACTTTAACCAATGATTTCATAACAAACAGCAGAATTCAACACAGATATGATTTCCAAATGGCAGCCAATGACATTATCCGTTCCCATGGCACTGAAATATAAAAATAAAATACAGAATCGTATAAATTCCTAGTAATAAATATTGAATGTTACATGACAACCGCCCGCATCTCGTGGTCGTGCGGTAGCGTTCTCGCTTCCCACGCCCGGGTTACCGGGTTCGATTCCCGGCGGGGTCAGGGATTTTCTCTGCCTCGTGATGGCTGGGTGTTGTGTGCTGTCCTTAGGTTAGTTAGGTTTAAGTAGTTCTAAGTTCTAGGGGGCTGATGACCATAGATGTTAAGTCCCATAGTGCTCAGAGCCATTTTTGAACATGACAACCACGCGATTTGGAGGTTTCAGGGCGCGGTGAAACTAATATAACAACCACAAAATCACGATGACAGCAAAAAACATCAAATTTGCGCTAACCAAAATAGGTAACGAAAACGTCACTTGACACGTATAATTCAACCTAAAAGACCGGTACCATGACAAAAAGCCAAAAACTGGTAACAGAGAAACTGTGATAGCACTACACTTATCCAAAATAACGAAATGCGATACGGAAATAATCATTTGATCTATATAGCTCAACTGAAAGGAATGACAGCAAAACAGAACGCTAAAAACTAGTACGAAAGCAGAAAGCCAAAATTCATTACCAATACACAGGACAAAAAGTTGCGAGAACTAACGAAATTCGTTATAGAAAAGATCAAGCTCACACAAAAAACGAAAAATGGATACAAAAGTACAGAAAGTGACACCAGTACAAACAGCCAAAGCTAACGAAATGCGATATCGAAATTATTATTTGATGTATATCATTCAACTGAAAAGTCTGACAACAACGCACAAAGCTAAACACAGGGGGACGGAAACAGTAAGCCAAGAGTCAATACCAACACAACACACAACGCGAAAACTCGGGTGAACTGACGATACGTAGAGTCGAAAACACCACTTGACCCGCATAGCGCAACTTAAACGCCGATATCAACGCAAACATCCGAAAACAGACAGCAGTATAAAAAGCTAAAGATGATACCGATACACATACAACATACATAGTCAAGTCTCACGACACTGAACGAAGTGCGGTACGGAAGACATTACTTGAGCTGTGTACCAATACAAACAGCAAGAAAACGGACAGCAGTACAAAAAGCCATAAGGTAGTACCGAAATACTCATGATAAAAACTTGCGAGAACTAACGACATGCAACGTCGAATTATAACAAAGCATTAATTTTAAATTAAAATCACTGTAACACGCAAATTGAGCCTCGATCTCTCAAAGCAAGCAAGAAATTTGTATTAGAAGAGAAAAAGTATCCATAAATTATTTCAAGTTGTTGTAAATAGTAATTATGTTTTCACGCGTTACTCGGACACTAAAGTCGACTCGCCTCCTGTATAACTGACTGTACTCCATGGTTTTTAATACTTTTCTTGCTTTACATGTAAAGTGCACTGGTTATTAACCGAAGCGGATAGTGATAATGGAGGACTTTTGGACAGTACGTGTCATGCTTTTCACAAAATATCGCCACACATCATGTCCACCGAGCGAGGTGGCGCAGTGGCTAGCACACTGGACTCGCATTCGGGAGGACGACGGTTCAATCGCGCGTCCGGCCATCCTGATTTAGGTTTTCCGTGATTTCCCTAAATCGCTCCAGGCAAATACCGGGATGGTTCCTTTGAAAGGGCACGGCCGACTTCCTTCCCCGTCCTTCCCTAATCCGATGAGACCGATGACCTCGCTGTCTGGTCTTCCCTAAAAACAACTCAACCCATCATGTCCTCATCCTCGTCTTTCTCACCGTCACAAGAACAGAGTTTCCAGCGGCGAATATGCAACCTCCTTCCGATTAGCCACTTCTTCTTTGTAATTGTACAGATATACAACGCTTATGCCACTCCGTCCACTACTTTACAAAATGGTATGTATCAAAAGATCGCCACTGTCAATTCCTTTTCAGAGAAACACATGGACTGTCTTCACGTTCCAGAGGAGTTCCTTTTCCAGACGTTGTCATTCCTACACTACAAGAAGCTACTATAAAGACAAATGTCTACAAACTCACCTTCACAATACGTGCATTACAAACACGCAAACCTTTAGAACCGGACGCACCGCATCACCGACTCGAAACCACAGGCGCCTAGAAGTGATTGAGGCGTTACCGTAGAAACGTAAACCTAAAAGCGATATTCGATTGTTCATGGTAGACACGCGAAGCAGCCGTACCATGTCACCGTAACCTATGGTGCACCTTCTCTGGCCGAACGGAGTATAGTGTATGTATTAAAAATTTTCCTGCTGGTATGCATAATCCACACATATTATAAAAATGGATGCACACGTGCCTTCATATGTATTCATGTATGTTCCAAACCTCCTCCTGAACCATTGAATCGATTTCAACCAAACTTGGTAAGCATATTACTTACTGTCTGGAAATCATCGCTGTGGGGTAAAAATCATTTACATATCAAAGGGATGGGGATGGAGGTGAAAAAGCAGTGTATTCCACGATGCACAAATAGTCGTACATTAGTCATACAGTGTTCGAAACTCAGAGCACTTGTAGCAAACTTTGCACATAATTTCAAACCTGTATGCAACTTTTCTCTCTGGCAACCCCCACAACATGACAAAAGGAAAGAAGTTTCTCGCTTATTGCATTTTTTCTGTTCATGCAGCATGAGGTTTTAATTTATTACTTCTTTACTACTACCTGTATTCGCGACACATACTTCAGACAGTATTCACGTGTACCATCGTATGTAGCTACAAAAATATATCATTATAACACACACTGTTCAGGAAATATGATGCTGTAAACTTTGAGACGCGTGAAAAATTGCGGCGTGAGTTATGTTTTCATGTATTACTTCTTTACTGCTAACTCTATTCACAGGTCAAGAGCTACAGCTGTTCCCACCCGTCCGCTTTAACCCATAACGTCCCCTATGAAACTATTTTACGTTGCGAAGGATGTAAGCAACATGTTATTGACTTCTCTGATTGTCTTAGTTTCTTGACTAATGTATGATGTTTTCAAATAGCAAACATAGATTAAATTGTTGATGCAGACATAAGTAGCGTTTTTGGTTTTTTAACACAATTAATTGGCTGTTTATTTCTAAACTGGGTATGATTTCTGATGGTAAGGCCTGATAGGAACTTTAGAGCAGAAGTTAAACTGCTGCTAATGAAACGATTCTTAATTATAAATATAACGCCGTTTCTGACAGTTCAAAAATGGTTCAAATGGCTCTGAGCACTATGGGACTTAACATCTGAGGTCATCACTCCCCTAGAACTTAGAACTACTTAAACCTAACATTACACACGTCCATGACCGAGGTAGGATTCGAGCCTGCGACCGTAGCGGTCGCGCAGTTCCAGACTGAAGCGCCTAGAACCGCTCGGCCACACGGGCCGGCGACTTCTAACACTTATTTGGCTGTTTTTGTAATGAGGCAAGTTGCTTCAGGACGTGGTTCATATAGTTGTGAGTGAAATGAAGTGCTACTCATAATTTGGCCTTTTTTTCTCTACTTTCCTCTCTTTTCAAATGTGAAGTCGTTGAGGCTTTGCATATACGAAATCGATTGTTCTATTACTACGAATTACTCGAGTCCAATTTCGTACTTTTTTGAATATTTTTTTCAGTTTTCTCCATATGATTTCGCTTGTCCCATTTTTCAATGTTTTCCTTCCTCTGGAATGATCTTTATTAACCTTTTTTAAGTTTATCCCAATTCAATACCCCTCGTTCTTGCGGGTGACTCATTAATTCTATTTCCTTTGCTGATTGACATACCTTACGCGTCTTTTACGTTTGTTGATGAACATAATGCTCTATCTTGTCGTCACCATAATGAGGAATGTAATCGGCGTGTTGTTAAATGTTATATTTACTGTCTTAGTAACTACAATAAACAGTCGCATTTACGCGTAATATGACATCATTGATCAAAGCAGACACGTGGAATCGCACCTTACTGTATTTGTCTATTCACAACATATTTCGCATACAGTATCCACATACGTTGCTGAATGTACCTACAAAAATATATCGTTGCACGATACATATTTCAGGAGATTTGACGTCATAAAACACTGACATGCAACGAGATACTGCCGCATCATGCATGACAATTAATTTTTGTACTTCATTATACTAACTCTATTTACCACACTTTTCGGAGATAGTAGCCACATATATCAGTGGGTGTACCTGCAAGGTTCTATTATTGTACAGTACATAGTGCAGTAGACACTATGCCATACACATTAAGCTGCTTGAAAATGAAACTGTAGAGCGAAATTTGCTAGAGATACGAATGAAACATATGTACAATGACGTGTGAAGTATGTTAAATATATGCCAAATATATTTTACATGTGCGTACGCGGGCAAACCCACGGATAAAAAGCTCATCCTAAGCCCTTGGAACGATTTCAACTGGGTGATGATGATGATGATGTTTGGTTTGTGGGGCGCTCAACTGCGTGGTTATCAGCGCCCGTACAATTACCCAATCTTTGCTCAGTCCAATTTCGCCACTTTCCTGGATGATGATGAAATGATGAGGACAACACAAACACCCAGTCATCTCGAGGCAGGTGAAAATCCCTGACCCCGCCGGGAATCGAACCCGGGACCCCGTGCTCGGGAAGCGAGAACGCTACCGCGAGACCACGAGCGGCGGACTCAACTGGGTGATAGAGCGGAGAGAGAAGAGGGGAGGAGGAGATAGACAGACAGTGAGGGAGAAGAAGGAGATAGATAGAGAGAGGGGGAGGAAGAGGTGAAGAGGAAGGGAGATACGGAAAGGAAGAGGGGAGAGGAGGAGACAGGCAGAGAAAGGGAAGAGTAACATATGGACAGAGAGGGAGGAGGAGATAGGTAGAGAGATGGGAGAGGAGGATACGAAGAGAGAGAGAGGAGGAGGAAATAGGCAAAGGGAAGAGGAGGAGATGATGGAAAAAAGAGAGGGATGGTCATCAGTCCCCTAGAACTTAAAACTACTTAAACCTAACTAACCTAAGGACATCACACAACACCCAGTCATCACGAGGCAGAGAAGTAGATTTATCCTCATGCTCTCTCCTTTCTATGTGTGTGCTGTGGGAGGAAGAGACGAATCGTTTCTCATACCAAATCGAGGCTTTTCCCACGTGTTAAGATAGACTTTATAAAATAACTACTATCCTATATAAAGGATATCATGTATTCCTATGGTGATTATTATTGTTTAATTGAAGTTACTTGTGATTTTATTCGTGAATTAGTATTAAATTGTCTTCTTAACGTTACTTGTGCAACCCGTCCAGCTATTCGTCTGGCTTCCTCAGGGACACCTAATCAGACTATTTGGTTTGTAAATGTTTTATTTGACGGTAATACGAAAGTTTTACTCAGAATTTGATCAAATGCTTGTCAGAGAGAAAATATCCCAGTGAGTCAGTACAACGAGATTTTATTACTACTAATCCACTCATAAACTCAGTTGACTGAGACTTACTCAGTGCAAGGAGCACTAAGTTTACTTTCAGTCCGATCATCCGGATAGGTTGTGTTAGTTCAGGGACGAGTAGGTTTTATTCAGCAGCTCAGGGGTCTAACCATTAATTAGTAACTTCAGCTGGATGCTGCATACTTAACGAAACTTGGGCCCTATGCGATTGGAGGCCATTACAATGTGTTAGTCATCTGATGTCTCCTGGTGGTAACTTAATTTTGTCAAGTATGCGTATGTGCAAATCTCTGAAAAAAATCATTGCAACACAGTGGATTTATAGTGTATGTTCTGAGTGACTGAACCATTTCAGTCACACGTGGGGATGATAACTCTACAGTTGAGCGAAACCGTTGTTTTGTTTTACCACTCGCGATTGGCAAGGAATGCACTACTTTCACAGCGTGCACTGTTCCCTGTGAGTGCCAGGAAGCCAGTACGGAGAAGCTCCTGCCATCTGGCGTTCAGAGCGCGTGTTAGATGCTGCGGCAGCTTTCGTGACTCGGGTCAAGTATTAACGGTGGTAGACGACAGCTCGCTAACTGCTTCATCACGTTTCTCCTAAAATCAAGAATTACCACGAATAACTGAGCATGATTATACTGCGGTTGACGCATTACACTTGAGTACTAGAGGAGAGAATTTCACACATTTTGACTGGCTCGCCGGCCGCGGTGGTCTAGCGGTTCTAGGCGCGCAGTCCGAAACCGCGCGACAGCTACGGTCGCAGGTTCGAATCCTGCCTCGGGCATGGATGTGTGTGATGTCCTTAGGTTAGTTAGGTTTAAGTAGTTCTACGTTCTAGGGGACTGATGACCACAGATGTTAAGTCCCATAGCGCTCAGAGCCATTTGAACCATTTTTTTTGACTGGCTCGCGCAGTTTACGTCACATACTTAAAAACGACCAAGGCGGCACATGAGGAAATGAGTAAAAAAAATGGTTCAAATGGCTCTGAGCACTATAGGACTTCACTTCTGAGGTCATCAGTCCCCTCCAACTTAGAACCACTTAAACCTAACTAACCTAAGGACATCACACACATCCATGCCCGAGGCGACCGGAGCGGTCGCACGATTCCAGACTGTAGCGCCTAGAACCGCTCGGCCATCCCGGACGGCAGGAAAAGAGTACTGTCACCACTGGAGGGTGGTACAGGACTCCAAGGCCCATCGCTAAACCTCCAAATTGTATTGCAGTGACGCAGCGTCACTGCCCTGTGGTTAAATTTACTGCCGCACCAACACAGTTAGAGCGCGAAAGACCGGTGATGCTGTATTGTACCGTATCACATAAAAAGAACATGAGGAAAGCCCTCTCTTTTCGTGTGTATCTTCTTCCACCCGTATCCTACACCGGCTCCTAAAGTTTACAGACCTCCTCATACACGTAAGTACCTTTGCCTCTCCTACATGTCCTGTTCATAAGTTCCAACACCATACAGTCACCTTCGCGGTTTCTGGAATACACGTAGGGATCAAGAGTATACGCTCAGTAAGCGCAGGCAACAAATCAGATATCTGTTACAAATTACAGAAATTGAGATGTTTCAGTTTTCGCAGTAAAATCTTTACAGTGTCTAGCCGCGGTTTCTGGCATCGTGCGGAGGAAAGAGCGTGAAGTGGTGGATATGGTACCCAATGATAGGTGCGAACTTGTGTTGATCCATTGTGTCTTCCAGATTGATGATATCAACCAGGAAACATCTCCGTCATGGAGACGGAGTTCGTACTTAGTTCAGGAATAGATTCACTGATATTCTGGAAGGTACCAACACGGATGTGAAACCATATCGACCCCGGTTTCGTGGCCTGTTGCACTACGTTTCCCAGTTGAAGATCTATGGTGCTAACAGCCCGACCGAGGCTATCCCATGGATTTTTCAATGGGGTTTAATCCAGGAGTTCGTTGTCTAGGGGAGAATGATAAACCCATGCTGGGCTCTTCGAACCACGCATGTACACTGCGACCTGTGTGACACGTTACATTGTTCTGCTGGTAGATGGCATCGTGCGGAGGAAAGAGCGTGAAGTGGTGGATATGGTACCCAATGATGGACGCGAACTTGTGTTGACCCATTGTGTCTTCCAGGTTGATGAGATCAATCATGAAACACCTCCGTAATGGAGACTTCTGACTATTGTCGCAGTGCGTTTGCTTACAGATGTTTCACGACAAAGGAGCATAAAACGTGATTCATATGAAATTGTCACCTGATGCCACTCAGTGGACGTCCAGGTATGGTTGTTGTTGTTGTTGTTGTGGTCTTCAGTCCTGAGACTGGTTTACTGCAGCTCTCCATGCTACTCTATCCTATGCAAGCTGCTTCATCTCCCAGTACCTACTGCAACCTACATCCTTCTGAATCTGCTTATTGTATTCATCTCTTGGTCTCCGTCTACGATTTTTACCCTCCACGCTGCCCTCCAATACTAAATCGGTGATCCCTTGATGCCTCAGAACATGTCCTGCCAACCGATCCCTTCTTCTGGTCCAGTTGTGCCACAAACTTCTCTTCTCCCCAACCCTATTCAATACTTCCTCATTAGTTATGTGATCTACCCATCTAATCTACAGCATTCTTCTGTAGCACCACATTTCGAAAGCTTCTATTCTCTTCTTGTCCAAAGTATTTATCGTCCATGTTTCACTTCCATACATGGCTACACTCCATACAAATACTTTCAGAAACGACTTCCTGACACTTAAATCTATACTCGATGTTAACAAATTTCTCTTCTTCAGAAACGCTTTCCTTGCCATTGCCAGTCTACATTTTATATCCTCTCTACTTCGACCATCATCAGTTATTTTGCTCCCCAAATAGCAAAACTCCTTTACTACTTTAAGTGTCTCATTTCCTAAGCTAATTCCCTCAGCATCACCCGACTTAATTCGACTACATTCCATTATCCTCGTTTTGCTTTTGTTGATGTTCGTCTTATATCTTCCTTTCAAGACACTGTCCATTCCATTCAACTGCTCTTCCAAGTCCTTTGCTGTCTCTGACAGAATTACAATGTCATCGGCGAACCTCAAAGTTTTTATTTCTTCTCCATGGATTTTAACACCTACTCCGAACTTTTCTTTTGTTTCCTTTACTGCTTGCTCAATATACAGATTGAATAAAATCGGGGAGAGGCTACAACCCTCTCTTACTCCCTTCCCAACCACTGCTTCCCTTTCATGTCCCTCGACTCTTATAACTGCCATCTGGTTTCTGTACAAATTGTAAATAGCCTTCGCTCCCTGTATTTTACTCCTGCCACCTTTAGAATTTGAAAGAGAGTATTCCAGTCAACATTGTCAAAAGCTTTCTCTAAGTCTACAAATGCTAGAAACGTAGGTTTGCCTTTCCTTAATCTTTCTTCTAAGATAAGTCGTAAGGTCAGTACTGCCTCACGTGTTCCAGCATTTCTACGGAATCCAAACTGATCTTCCCCGAGGTCGGCTTCTACTATTTTTTTCCATTCGTCTGTAAAGAATTCGTGTTAGTATTTTGCAGCTGTGTTTTATTAAACTGATTGTTCAGTAATTTTCACATCTGTCAACACCTGATTTCTTTGGGATTGGAATTATTATATTCTTCTTGAAGTCTGAGGGTATTTCGCCTGTTTCATACATCTTGCTCACCAGATGGTAGAGTTTAGTCAGGACTGGCTCTCCCAAGGCCGTCAGTAGTTCCAATGGAATTTTGTCTACTCCGGGGGCCTTGTTTCGACTCAGGTCGTTCACTATGCTGTTTGTAGTAGCTTACCCGCATTCCTATTTTCCTATTCATTATTAAACCTACTCCTGCAGTACCCCTATTTGATTTTGTGTTTATGACCCTGTAGTCACCTGACCAAAAGTCGTGTTCCTCCTGCCACCGAACTTCACTAATTCCCACTATATCTAACTTTAACCTATCCATTTCCCTTTATAAATTTTCTAACCTACCTGCCCGATTAAGGGATCTGACATTCCAGGCTCCGATCCGTAGAACGCCAGTTTTCTTTCCCCTGATAACGACATCCTCTTGAGTAGTCCCCGCCCGGAGATCCGAATGGGGGACTATTTTACCTTCGGAATATTTTACCCAAGAGGACGCCATCATCATTTAATCATACAGTAAAGCTGCATGCCCTCGGGAAAAATTACGGCCGTAGTTTCCCCTTGCTTTCAGCCGTTCGCAGTACCAGCACAGCAAGGCCGTTTTGGTTATTGTTACAAGGCCAGATCAGTCAATCATCCAGACTGTTGCCCTTGCGGCTACTGAAAAGGCTGCTGCCCCTCTTCAGGAACCACACGTTTGTCTGGCCTCTCAACAGATACCCCTCCGTTGTGGTTGCACCTACGGTACGGCTATCTCTATCGCTGAGACACGCAAGCCTCCCCACCAACGGCAAGGTCCATAGTTCATGGGGGGGGGGGGGGGGCAGTTCCGGTATTGGCGTGCAAATTGCAGTCTTCGTCACCGATAAACAGCAAGCAGCATGGGTGCATGAGCCAGGCGCCTACTGCAGTGGCACACACGCAGTAACGTTCGTTGCAAGGTCGTTGGTAGCCCCTTGCTTCCTCTGGGCGGTCAGTTGCTCAGCAGCTGCACGTCTGTTCGCTCGTATAGATCTACCCCGTCATCTATGGTCCGTAATGCATCACAGTTGCCTCCTTGCCGGGTTTGGATGGCCCCATTTTGCCATGCACGGTATACATTAACCACGGTGGCACGCGATCAGTTTAAAAACTTAGCTGTTTCGGAAATGCTTCCACCCTTGGCTACAAATCCGATGATCATGCCCTTTTGGATGTCAGAAAAATCGCTCCGCTTCTGCATTAGGACAACAACTGGACTGTTTTCCACGTCTCTCCAACACGCTTTATATACCCTCGACTGCTAGTGCTGCCACCTCTCGTCAGTCAGTGATCATTGCACTTTGACGTCGAACATATGCTGCGGTCACATTAACGTTACTGGACCATGTATAAACTACATACGGTCGAAGAAATGATCCAAGAAGCTAATTTACTCTGAGAAAAATTTTGTACTTGGGATTTTACCTGGTGGCAGCACTGCTACGTGTGATGTTGGGCTTCTGCCGTCACTGAAATATCCGTTGTGTAGCGTAGTCCGAGGTCTAGGTTAGATTGAAAGGTGATAGCTCGTTGGTGGGTTGGTGAAGCCAATGAATCTGATCGCCAAATAAGGGTATGGTGACTGACAGACCTATAGCATAGCCTAATGATTAAGTACGCACCTTATTTAAACACACTTGGCGCACTTTTTGTTTTAAAAACTAAAAGTGCAAGGTAAATTCAGAAAATGTATATCAGTAATGGACAAGGTTCCGATGAGTATTTTGATGCGCACTGTATACGTATAATGTACGTTGATTGCAATAAATGCATTGGGAATTCACTACCTAACGTTCACCAAATGTCTAACAGTAGTGTATTCACAAGATAGGCAGCTCTTTCAATACTGTAATACGGAGGTAACTTTTTGTGTGAAACTTCTTGTCAGATTAAAACTGTGTGCCTGACCGAGAGTCAAAGTCGGGACCTTTGCCTTTCGCGGGCAAGTGCTCTACCAACAGAGCTACTCAAGCACGACTCACTCCCCGTCCTCATAGCTTTAATTCCACCAGTACTTCGTCTCCTACCTTCCAAACTTCACAGAAGCTCTCCTGCGAACCTTGCAGAACCAGTACTCCTGGAAGAAAGGATATTTCGGGGACATGGCTGTTATCAGACGGAGTACTCACATTTATAACGGTTGAATCTTCTGTTTGTGCAGAAATTGCTCTCCCGCCTTAAAAGCCTCCCAATAACTGCCATTTGAATCCCGTCTTTTCTTAATATCACCATACCTGGACTCATACTTGCTGAAAATTATGTTTTATCCTACAATTTCGGACGTATTGTTAGTTTCGATTCCTGGAGTATTGCCATACCGACTTCAGCCGCGTATAAGAACCGTTGGAGACAGGTCTGTTTGAACTTAGTTGATACTCTGTTAGTATTTAAAGTAGAAATTTTATACGTTTGACATGCCATAAATACGGTTGTGAATTCCTTTTCCTTATTTCTCGTGTCTGTACTTGTTGTTCTTGATCTTGTAATTGGTCTGGCTGGAGATTAGGATAAGGCTTCACCTTTCTTTTCCGATATTTCCACTGGTTCTACTTGACCCTACAATCACCAGATTCTGCACTTTGTTTCGTCCCTGCAACTGTTGGCAGAAAAACATTGTTTGGTATGGGAGGTCGCTTCTGAGACACACTGTCATATCTTCAGTCACAATTTCCCCTAGGTCGCTAATGAAAGTCATTGTGGTCCCTTTGTTCCCATCATTTCTTCTCCCTTCGATAGAAATTTTCCTTTTACACTCTTCAGCCGAAATGTGACTCAGTTTTTCTGTAACAGTAAACTCAGTTGTATCCATCATTGATTGTTCTATTGTTTATAATAGTGCATCCGCAGATGCTTCCGCTGAACGTATCATCGATTTAATGATAAGACTTGACTTTGGAGCACCACCCATCGCTTCACCATGAACTACCTCTATCGAGGACATTTCTGAGTTGTTTATTTTAAACTGCCCGATTGAGATTGCATTGTCTGCCTTTTGGTCCCAATGTTTACCGTTTGTTGTCTAGACATGGCTACTCGGTGTGGCAAAAAAAAGTGGTCAGGAGAACGGAGTTCCATGGCACAAAGAAACACAGCAGAAGAAAGGAAATCCTGTACTAACCTGACTACAGCAGATGTAGAAAGTGTCCGCCATTCATCTCTTGGTACTTTTGGACCCTGGCTAGGAATGTTTTTAGACTTGTTCAAAACAGATCCCTTCTGAAGCCGTTTTCGGACAAAGCGTTGCGTGGCACTCTTTGCTAGCACTTTGACACCATTAAACATATCAGCAAACAACTGATCACACCGTTTCCACGACTTTCTTCTCGCGTTACTTTCCACGACGAACACCCGCTGCTCCACTGTTGAGTACCATCGTCCCATTTTGCCTGCTCCACTCACACTGACACAGTCCACAGTACGCGCTGAACCGGTGTGGATCACGTGGCGGGTATACACGTGGGGCGCACGTCATACATTCACATCCAATCGTATCCACTCATCCGGGCCATTTTTATTTGCCCCGTCCTGTAGTGTCGGCTGTGCTATTCATTTACAGCTACACTACTGACATGGACATCACTGCCAGATAGCGGCAGGTCCCGGCGGAGGTTCGAGTCCTCCCTCGGGCATGGTGTGTGTGTTTGTCCTTAGGATAATTTAGGGTAAGTGGTGTGTAAGCTTAGGGACTGATGACCTTAGCAGTTAAGTCCCATAAGATTTCACACACATTTGAACATTTTTTTGAACATCACTGCCAGGTAATGGGTCAGTATTCCTCGATCTGACTTTTTCCGTGTACGTCTAAAGGCCGAGGTACGCTTTCATTGGGAACATCACTACTGTGTTAAGACTTATTGTTTACAGTCTTGCAACCATTAACACCAATTGAGTTAGTCTCAGCTGATGTGGCACTGTTTGCCACCGATTATTTTCTTATCATGTCTACCAGGAATAAATAATTTTCGTCTGAGATAGTCTTGTTTAACATGATCTGTTTCATTATATCTGAAGCATGATGGTAGTTGACCCGTATATGTAATATACGAGGTGCGACAATAAAGTAATGAGACTGATGTGAAAAAAAATGTTGCTTACCGGTTTAATCAAACTTAGTGTTGTCTCCTTCGAAGTAGTTCCGCCGGCCGGTGTAGCCGAGCGGTTATAGGCGCTTCAGTCTGGAACCGCGCGACCGCTACGGTGGCAGGTTCGAATCCTGCCGCGGGCATGGATTTGTGTGATGTCCTTAGGTTAGTTGGTTTAAGTAGTTCTAAGTTCTAGAGGACTAATGAACTCAGAAGTTAAGTCCCATAGTGCTCAGAGCCATTTCAAAGTAGTTCCCTTCTGATTGCACACACTTTTTCCAGCGCTTTTGCCATTGATGGTAACATTTCTGGAACTCATGTTCTGTAATATCCTCCAAGACCCTCATCATAGCTTTTTGGACATCATGCGTTGTTTGAAAATGATGTCCCATCACCGCCATTTTGACCCTTGGAAATAGAAAAAAATCGCACTGAGCGATATCTTGTGAATAAGTTGGCTGTGGTAGCACTGAAATTTGTTTTGAGGTTAAAAATTGCTGTAGTGACAGAGCAGTATGGGATGGCGTATTATCGTGATGCAGAATCCAACTATCAGCAATGTTGGCACGGACATGAGGAACGCTTTTACGAAGTCTTTCTAAAATATATTTGTAGTAATATTGGTTAACTGTTTGTCCAGGAGGCACCCACTCTATATGAACAATTCCCTTGGAATCAAAGAAATAACACACAAGCACGCATGGTAGTTCACTGCGGTCTTAATCTTCAACATTCGTTCTGCCTTCACTAAACATTTTATGCCAACGAAAAACCTTAGCCCTTGACATAACCTTCTCTCCAAAAGCCTTCGGAAGCTCACCGTAAGTTGTCGTCGCGTTTTCACCCAATTTAACGCAAAAAGATATGGCATACCGTTGCGCAATATTATGCGGTTCCATTTCTATGACGAGAGACACAAACACGTGTTAACGTATTACAGCACAACCCACGACTGAGCAGTTGCATTGACGTGCCACTTGGACTAGCAGCAGATTACAGACCAAGGTCAAAGATATTGTGTCTACGCAAGCCTGTAGGGTTGCCACATCTTGCAAAGAAAATAAGTCTCATTACTTTATTGTCGCATCTCGTACAGGGTGGAGAAAAACTGAGTCACGAAATCTTAACACTGGACAGCTGATGCCAGTAGGAACCAAAATTACTAATGTTGTGTAAGTCGGCAACGCTCAGTTTTTAAACTACGGGAACTTGGAGCCACGCGCTCCGATTGGCCACAAGATTGCCCTGTTGCCGGATGCTCTGGACAATGCATCACTTTGGGACAGCGACGGGGCGAGGGACGTTTGTATGTGTGAACCGACAACCATAGCACGGCCCGTCAGCCGACGAACGGCAACAGGCCAATCCCACGGTCAATCGAAGCGCGTGGCGCCGAGTTTCTGTAGTTTAAAAATGGTGCGTTATCGACCTACACAACATTAGTAATCTTGGTTCCTACTAGCATCAGCTACACAGTGTTAAAATTTGGAGACACAGTTTTTCTCCACCCTGTAGCCGGCCGGTGTGGCCGTGCGGTTCTACGCGCTTCAGTCTGGAACCGCGTGACCGCTACGGTCGTAGGTTCGAGTCCTGCCTCAGGCATGGATCTGTGTGATGTCCTTAGGTTAGATAGGTTTAACTAGTTCTAAGTTCTAGGGGACTCATGACCACAGATGTTAAGTCCCATAGTGCTCAGAGCCATTTGAACCATTTTTTTCCACCCTGTATGTTTGACATTCGTCAATACTCTTTACAGACAGAATTGGATTTTTAAGTTCGATTTTGGTTGACCTTATTCCATTTGGGAGGGGAACAGGTAAAAATCTGCCCATACATCTTTTCGAATTGCACGAACATTTCCATAAGGCATAAATTTGTGTTTTGTTACTTGCTTGCAACCTCCATGTAGATGTTAAAGACATGTACATTTGACAGGTTGGCTTCGACTGGAGTAACGGTAAGCTATGCGACAGAGCCTGTTGCTAATGCTAACGCAATGTGAACTGCACACTCACGGATGACTCGCTCATCGCTAAATTAGTGCAAATTTTGGAATAGTAGATCGACGTGTTAATTTTCATTTGCATACTATCTACTTGATACCTTACCAGTTTTATGTAGGTAGTCAGGAGTGGTGGCAAGGAAGGAGCATCATATTACAGTGGATAAAATGACTTCAGAAATCAGCGAATATATTACTTCAACAGATTCAATCATTATTTTATAATTATGTAGCAATATAGGTTGCGATGTATAGCTTACTATCTAAAACAATAAATCTCATTTACCTTAAAATAGGATTCTTATTATTTTTTAATATAGACTGGATGTATATTAATGTACGAGTACCACTTACAAGCCGGCCGCGGTGGTCTAGCGGTTCTGGCGCTGCAGTCCGGAACCGCGGGACAGCTACGGTCGCAGGTTCGAATCCTGCCTCGGGCATGGGTGTGTGTGATGTCCTTAAGTTAGTTAGGTTTAAGTAGTTCTAAGTTCTAGGGGACTTATGACCTAAGGTGTTGAGTCCCATAGTGCTCAGAGCCATCACCACTTACAATAATCAGGAAAGCTAAATATGCCGGGTATGCCTACCAACACTTAAAATGCTGAGCCCAGACAAAAACTTCGAAATCGCCGGACATCTGGATCAAATCGTATTATTTTCCCAAGCACACACATTCTGTAGACACGTTTTTACCGTGAACTCCTAAACAGTTACCAAAAACTACTTTAAGCAACACCAAAGTTTACCAATTTTGTAGTGTACGACCCCAACTCTCCTTTTGTTAAGCGACATTCCATTCCCCCAAACCCGTCCCCCACCCCACCCGCGCCATTCACCGTCCACCTCCTTGACCGACTTCTAGAACCGCCCCTGTTCGTAATTACCCAACTCTGGATTTCATGAGCTGTTGGCCGCTCCCTCTCCTTGTCGAATTCTAGTTCCACAGTATTCTTCAGGGGGAAACGTAAACTTATATTGAAATAACAATGACATGCTTAACATTAATTATGTTTTAACTATAACTGGTACATATGAATGTATTTTTCAGTCTGTTAAATTGGCTGTAAGTGGTTGGTTTGATCATACTACAATAGCGCACCATTAGCATCTCATGGTATTCTGATTACAAGGGGCTTTTATAAGTAACACAGCACTTTTTTTTCTGGAAGCATGTCAGTTTTATTCAGGATTTCATTACACCATGTCATTCCCTATTGTTTTGACTGCAAAACCATACGTTTCAACATTACCTCCATTCAACGCGACGACCTTACACCATGCTACTGGGAGGGACTGTATGGCCGCTTGGTACCACTCTACTTCTTGCTGCATCAGCAAATTTCAACAAATCGGGAGACGTACTACATATAAATGACTGGTCAAAGAAATAGGTTAAAGTGTTACTGTATTCGGAAGCTACTCTGAGGAAGCACACTTGCTTAACTGTTCTCCAGTGGGAATGGTGGTCAAGATAATGACGAACAAATCGAACGAGGTGGCGCAGTGGTTAGCACACTCGACATCCTGATTTAGGTTTTCCGTGATTTCCCTAAACCTCTTCAGGCAAATTCCAGGATGGTTTCTTTGAAAGGAGCTTCCTCCCCCATCGTTCCTTAATCCGATGACCTAGCTGTTTTGTCCCCTCCCCCAAATCAAACAACCAATGACGAACAATTCCTTCTCCACCACTGTCGTATGTGTCACAGACACGTAAAAGGTCGAAATTAAGAGCTTGGACACAACGTGCGATATTCCGGACATTCACCTTATGGGAGCGAAAGGCATAATGTCCCGAGAATTGTTGTATATGGCTACGACGGCGCTCATTGTGAAACTGTATCCCTGTCCACCGCGTGAGCTTTTTAGAGTAGGCAGAAGCAGTGGAGAGTCAGTAAAGCATGAAAAGGAACGGCATCGATAGTGAGTTACAGAGGTACTGTAGTTGTTGCCCCTTCCTATCAGCCAGATCTCGAACTAGACAGAGATAGAGAAGAAGTACAATAAAAGAACGAGGCGGTGTTGTGATTCCAACGGACCGTAAACTACGGTTGTTATCGCCATTTATACGGCTACAGCACGGATGTCGGCTCATAAAGCGCCTACATGCTGTGATTCGAGGAGGTCGTTAGGCGCCCTTCGGCTTTAGTGCTCCAGTATTCCACAGCACGGTGCCTACGTCCCGGTCCGCCCACCGAGACAACAGTATTTTACCCGCGGCCGAGGCGGGATGTGCTCGGAGCACCTAATTTGCAAATCCCGGTGTTATCTCTGAGGGCAGAGGATGAGACTTGCAGCGGTCTGCGCCGTGATGCCAATTTACGGTCGGCCTGTGGGCGGCTTTACAGCGCGCGGGCATCGACACTGCCCGGGATTCCGGCGTTCAAATAAAATGAGCGCGGATTCCTTTCGGGTCGGCGCGGGGTGGTTGTCGGACAGCGGCTAGCGGACAGCGGCCTGGGTTCGGGAAGGCGCCAGCCCACCCAGACGGCGCGAGTGAGTCAGGAGCCGGCAGCTAGGAGCCGGCTCGGGGAGTGGTCGGACACGCCATTGTTCCCGCGGACGATTCATTGCCGCGGCCGCCGACGCGCGGTCGTGACCTTTCTGGCCAGCCCTCAGCCCACGGAACTCTGCACGCCGGGGCGGGGCGCCACGTGCTCCGGAACCAACACGCTGGCTCCACACTGATCACAAGGGCGCTACAAGAGCGAGCTGGGTCGACCGCGGCATTAAGGCACAGGGTGTGGAAAAGTCCTTTTTTACCGCTTTACGTCTACATCTACATCTACATAGCTATCCTGCAAATCGCCCTTACGTGCCGGGCAGACGCTTTCTCGAACCATATTCACAAAGATTCTCCGTTACTCCACTCTAGAACAGCACGCAGGAAAAACAAACACCTACACTGAAGTGCCAAAGAAACTGCGAACTCATACACTACTGGCCATTAAAACTGCTACACCACAAAGATGACGTGCTACAAAAAATGGTTCAAATAGCTCTGAGCACTATGGGACTTAATTGCTGAGGTCTTCAGTCCCCTAGAACTTAGAACTACTTAAAAATAACTAACCTAAGGACATCACACACATCCATACCCGAGGCAGGATCCGAACCTGCTACCGTTGCGGTCGCACGGCTCCAGACTGTAGCGCCTAGAACCACTCGGCCACTACGGCCGGTGACGTGCTACAGACACGAAATTTAACCGACAGGAAGAAGATGCTCTGATATGCTAATGATTAGCTTTTCAGAGCATTCACACAAGGTTGGCGCCGGTGGCAACACCTACAACGTGCTGACATGAGGAAGGTTTCCAACCGATTTCTCATACACAAACAGCAGTTGACCGGCGTTGCCTGGTGAAACGTTGTTGTGATGCCTCGTGTAAGGAGGAGAAATGCGTACCATCACGTTTCCGACTTCGATAAAGGTCGGATTGTAGCCTTTCGCGATTGCTGTTTATCGTATCGCGACATTTCTGCTCGCGTTGGTCGAGATCCAATGACTGTTAGAAGAATATGGAATCGGTGGGTTCACGAGGGTAATACGGAACGCCGTGCTGGATCCCAGCGGCCTCGTATCACTAGCAGTCGAGATGACAGGCAGCATATCCGCATGGCTGTAACGGATCGTGCAGCCACGTCTCGATCCCTGAGTCAACAGATGGGGACGTTTGCAGGACAACAACCATCTGCACGAACAGTTCGACGACGTTTGCAGCAGCATGGACTATCAGCTCGGAGACCATGACTGCGGTTACCCTTGACGCTGCATCACAGACAGGAGCGCATGCGATGGTGTACTCAACGACTAACCTGGGTGCACGAATGACAAAACGACATTTTCGTATGAATCAAGGTTCTGCTTACAGCATCATGATGGTCGCTTCCGTGTTTGGTAACATCGCGGTGAACGCACATTGGAAGCGTATATTCGTCATCGCCATACTGGCGTATCACCCGACGTGATGGTATTGGTATCCATTGGTTACACATCTCGGTCACCTCTTGTTCGCATTGACGGCACTTTGAACAGAGAACGTTACATTTCAGATGTGTTACGACCCGTGGCTCTACCCTTCATTCGATCCTTGCGAAACCCTACATTTCAGCAGGATAATGCACGAACTCATGTTGCGGGTCCTGTACGGGCCTTTCTGGATACAGAAAATGTTCAACTGCTGCCTTGACCACACATTCTGCAGATCTCGGACCAATTGAAAACGTCTGGTCAATGGTGGCCGAGCAACTGGCTCGTCACAATACACCAGTCACTACTCTTGACGAACTGTGGTATCGCAACGAAGCTGCATGGCGAGCTGTACCTGTACACGCCATCCAAGCTCTGTTTGACTCAATGCGCAGGCGTGTCAAGGCTGTTATTATGGGCAGAGGTGGTTGTTCTGGTTACTGATTTCTCAGGATCTATGCACCCAAATTGCGTGAAAATGTAATCACATGTCAGTTCTAGTATAATATATTTGTCCAATGAATACCCGTTTATCATCTGCATTTCTTCTTGGTGTAGCAATTTTAATGCCCAGTAGTGTATATATAGATATGCGAACAGTCAGAATACGGCGCTGCGGTCGCCGACGCCTACATGACACATGTGTCTGGCGCAGTTGTTAGATCAGTTACTTCTGATACAAAGGCAGATTATCGAGATTTAAGAGAGCTTGAACGTGATGCTATAGTCGGCGCACCAGCGATGGGGACACAGCATCTCCGAGGTAGCGATGAAGTGGGGATTTTCCCATACGACCACTTCCCAAGTGTACCGTGAATACCAGGAATCCTGTAAAACATCAAATCTCCGACATCGCTGCGGCAGGAAAAAGATGCTTCAAGAACAGGACCAACGATGACTGAAGAGAATCGTTCAACGTGACAGAAGTGTAACCCTTCCACAAATTGCTGCAGATTTCAATGCTGGACCATCAACAAGCGTCAGCGCGCGAACCGTTCTACGAAACATCATGGATATGGGCTTTCGGAGCCCAAGGCCCACTCGTGTGCCCTTGATGACTGCTGATGGAGGCTCTTTAATGGTGTGGGACGTGTGCTGTTGGAATGCTATGAACCCATGACACGTCTAGATACGACTCTGACAGATAATACATACGTAAACATCCTGTCTGCTCACCTGCTTCCATTCATGGCCATTGTGCATTCCGACAGGCCGGCCGATGTGGCCGCGCGGTTCTAGGCGCTTCAGTCCGGAACCGAGCTGCTGCTACGGTTGCATGTTCGAATCCTGCCTCGGCCATGGATGTGTGTGATGTCCTTAGGTTAGTTAGGTTTAAGTAGTTCTAAGTTCTAGGGGACTGATGACTACAGATGTTCGGTCCCATAGTCCTCAGAGCCATTTGAACCATTTGAACCATTCCGACAGACTTGGGCAATTCCAGCCGGACAATGTGACACCCAACACGTCTAAAATTGCTACAGAGTGGCTCCAGGAACACTCTTCTGAGTTTAAACACTTCTTCTGGCCACCAAACTCACCAGAGATGAATATTGTTGAGCATATCTGGACTGCCTTGCAACGTGCTGTCGAGAAGAGATGTCCACCCTCTCGTGCTCTTACAGATATTATGGACAGTCCTGCAGGATTCATGTTGTCAGTTCAGTCCAGTAGTGCTTCAGACAGTAGACGAGGCCATCCCACGTTGTTTTGCGGCACGTCTGCGTGCTCGCGGTGGCCCTACACGATATTAAGAAGGTGTACCAGTTTCTTTGGCTCATCAGCGTATATCTTTCCGTGCGAACTCTGATTTTCCTTTTTTTATCATGGTGATCATATCTCCCTTTGTAGGACGACGTCAACCAAATATTTTTGCGTACGGAAAGCTGGTGATTGAAATTTCGTGAGAGGATTCCGCCACAATGAGAAATGCGTTTGTTTTAATGATGTCCTCCCTAAACCCTGTATCATTTCCGTAATACCCTCTATTCTATTTATCGATAATACAAAACGAGCCGCCCTTCTTTGAACTTCCTCGATGTACTACTTTAAGGTCTGGTAAGGATCCCACATCGCGCAGCAGTACTGTAAAAGAGGTCGGACAAGTGTTGTGTAGGCCGTCTAGTATATCTGTTGCATCTTCTACATGTCCTGCGAATAAATCGCCATCTTTGGTTCGTCTCTCCCACGATTTCTTTGTCTTGTTTCCAATTTAAGTTGTTCATAATTGTAATTCCTAGGTACTTAATTGAATTTACGGCCTTAAGCAATGGTTGCTTCATCTTGTAACCGAAATTTAACGGATTCGTCTTAGCATTCATGTGGATGACCTCACACTTTTCGTTATTGATGGTCAATTGCCAATTTTCACACCATACAGATACCATACCTAAATCATTTTGCAATTGGTTTTGACCAGAAGATCAACTTAAACTGAAAAGGAGACATAGAAAAAGTTTTGGGGAAGGCGAACCAAAGACGACTTTACTAGACGATAATTATAGCATCATCTGCAAACAACCTAAGGTGGCTGTTCAGATTGTCTCCGTAATCGTTTATATAAGTAAGGAGAAACAGAGAACCTATAGAACTACCTTGTAGAACGCCAGCAATCCTTTCTGTTTCACTCGATGATTTTCTGTCGATTACTACGAAGTGTGACCTCCCTGACAAGAAATCAGTCGAATTGAGTCACATAGCTGAGACGATATTCCATAAGCACGCAATCTGGAAAACTGGAAATACGGATTCAGTTTCAAATATTTTTCCGATAACACTCAACATTTCGTGTGAGCAAAGAGCTAATTACGACAGCCCACACGAAATGTTGACTCCGCAGTTCGGCACCAGGACCAGTTTAACGTTAGAAAACCAGCACAGAACTAACGCAACGGTCTTGGAATTCCTGTCTCACTATCACGATGAGTGCTCTGGCGCCTCGTTTCTTAAATTTAGGACTTTTATGTAGCTTTTTATGATTTTTTGGTTACGTATAAATAATCATAGCAAATGTTCAAACACAGTAGCTAAGATTACGTAGGGAAAGAAGAAACGAAGTCGTAGAGACAAAATAAAAACTGCGTCATAATATGATGATAATATATTGTCACAATTGATACGTAAGTAACGAAACAATATGAACTATTTCATTAGCATTCGCGTTTTCATTCAAATTCGCAACGCATTCCTTCGCTGATTTGATTCTCACTCCTGTTCATTGCTGAATTAATGTAAGTTTATGTTGAAAATATAATTTGAAAGCAAAAATTTATTCAAAGTCGTGTGTATTATTTGTGCTATTCTAGTCACAATTTAATTTCAAAAATATTGCGAGGCAAGTGGCATATGTTAAATACGAGGTTTCTGTGGGAGAGTTCTGAGTCGGCTTCACCGACATTAAGTCATACTGTATATCTGAGAAGGGAATCTGCAATTTTCGACATTACTTTCAAGAATTCGATGATTTTCCAGATAGGTGGTCCGGTCAAATATTTTCAATGATCTTATTCAAATCCCACAAGATGAAGTCACACAGAACTTTGGGTTGGAGTGGACCTATTTTATGAAAGACATTAACATAAATTACGAAATATTAGAATGTTTTATCTCAACATTTCATACGAAAGGAAATTTTCTTGATAGCAATCTATGAACCAAAAATGTAGCACGATCCCATTCCAACTTCGTGTAGGATTCCATTGTTACAACTAAAAATAATCATGGCCTCTCACTATGTGAAATATGTAAGTGTGAATAATAAAATTTTAAAAATAATTTTTTCAGGATCTTAAACATGGCTGCGTTCCAGCAACTGTATAAATTTGAAGAGATAGAAAACATCAGCCACCCTGTTGTAAACCAAAGGTTTATTTAGCCCTTGGTGTAGGTTTCGATATTTATAAAAATATCTTCTTCAGAAGGAGTGGTGTGAAGGACTAATGTAACAAGGTCCATTCCTTCTGAAAAATACAAGATTATAAATATCTAAACCTATGTCAAGGGCTCAATAAACCTTTGGTTTGCAACTGGTTGGCTGATTTTTTCAACCTCTTCAATATTTTTTATTTTGTTAGGGTGTATGATGTATACAGATGGATCCAAGTCTAATGACGGTCCTGTTAGTGCCTATTAGGTGCTCTAAAGCAAGATACGGGGCCTGTTCAAACGGCATCCACACTCCACTATTTTGACAGCTGAGCTGATGGCCATAATGGAAGCCCTAGTATTCACACATAGCAAATTCAGTAGTCATCATCTCTAATAGTATGTCAGCCCTACAACTGATTAGAAACAATCATTCTAGGTGTACCATCCCGTTACTGACAGGAAACACCAACCTTGAGTATCGAGTGCGGTGGAGCTATCGCAAGATAATGATGGTGTGGAAGAAAGGCCAATCCGGGTTACCTGGAAACGAACAAGTACACCTCCTAGCAAAGTAATCATCTGTACATGGAGGTATTTAAATATGATAAATCGTTTCTCACAGATCTGATACCCGTGCTCGATAAGGGATTGTCATCGGACTGCTAAGAGGAATGGTCGAGGACACCTAAAATCAGAAGCAGCCACGATTCCAAGAGTAGCATGGTATAATAAAATACAAACATGAAGCAGCTTCATGAGAGTTAGAACACGGCTGAATTTTAGTCGTTAGAAATTCCACAAACATCTTTATCGACTCAATCTAAGCGCGTCCCATCTCTGGTTTTGCGGACGGGAAGAAGATCCGAGCCATATACTCCTGCAGTGTCCTCGGAACACGTATTATCACATCATTAGACTTGCTAGTATCTTGGGTCAAATGGCTCTGAGCACTATGGGACTTAACTGCTGAGGTCTTCAGTCCCCTAGAACTTAGAACTACTTAAACCTAACTAACCTAAGGACATCACACACATCCATACCCGAGGCAGGATCCGAACCTGCGACCGTAGCGGTCGCGAGGTTCCAGACTGTAGAGCCTAGAACCGCTCGGCCGTCCCGGCCGGCGCTAGTATCTTCTATCTCTTGGTCATCAGTTCCCCAGTAGCAATGTCCTTACAAAAATTGTACGGGCACTTGACAATCAGTTGCTAAGCAGCCTCCAAACAATGTTAGCATCGCTCGCTATAGAAATATGGAAGAATAACGTATGTGTCCACCAGCAGTGCCAACATCCTGATATACAAACTCCGCTCGAACAGGCCTTGCAAAGCCCAACGGTACCGACCGGCTGTGGTGTCATCCGCTTTTGATTCGGATACGGAAGGCATGTGATCAGCACATGGCTCTCCCGACAGTTGTCAGTTTTCGTGATCGGAGCCGCTACTTCTGGATCAGGTAGCTCCTCAATAGGCCTCGCAAGGGCGGAGTGCAACCCACTTCCCAGTAGCGCTTGGCCGACCGGGACGGTCACCGATCAAGGTGCTAGCCAAGGCCGAAAGCGCTTAACTTCTGTGACCTGACGTGTACCGGTGTTACCATTGCGGAAAGGCCATTAGCTTCTGATGCACAGTGTGACGCAAAATTCCGTTAGCATTTGAAAATGCACTAGTTCGCGACGTAATGTAGGTAGAGAGGTAAAATTTGACACATAGGCCTGAAATGAGATGGGATTTTACTGAAACCGAAAAGAGTGGAAAAACCGGCCAGCAGATGGCGCTGTAGTTGTTGTGCAACATGTAGATGGCAATAAGCCGCTATCCAAAACCGGCGCCGCAGAACTGTGATGCCCCACGGGCGACAAATGACAAGGGTGAATGACGGTTGCAAAAATATGTAACGGCTAATAGATGTGCAGTTGTTCAGCAATGTGTAGATGGCAATAAGCCGCTACCCAAAACCGGCGCTGCAGAACTGTGATGCCCCGTGGGCGACAAATGACAAAAGTGAATGACGGCTGCAAAAATATGTGAGCGCTAATAGACGTGCAGTTGTTGAGCAAAGTGTAGATGGCAATAAGCCGCTATCCAAAACCGGCGCCTCAGAACTGTGATGCCCCACAGGCGACAAATGACAAGGTTGAATGACGGCTGCAAAAATATGTGAGGGCTAATAGACGTGCAGTTGTTGAGCAACTGACCGCCCAGATAGCTCACAAGGCTATTGGCACTGTCTCGTCAATGATCGTTCAGCGAAGGTTGCTGCGAATGTGCCTCCGCAGTAGGAGCCTGGTTCGTGCACCTCTGCTGACTGCCGTTCATCGTCAACAAGACTGGAATTTGCACGTCATTACCGCAACTAGACCCTCAGTGACCTGCAACAGGTGAACTTTTCACATAAATCACGTTTCACGCTACATCCGACAGTGGCCGCTGGCTTGTACGGCGTGAGATGTCTGAAAGCAAACATCTCCAACAATCGTCAGAAAGTCCAGGCCGGAGGTAATTCCCTGGGTGTTTAGGTCATCAAAGGCTCTCTCCACTATCACTGTTTCTCTACCATGGGCCAAATTTAATAGTGGCTGATAAGCCATTCTTTCTGGCGTAAATGGAGTGACTAATCATGGAGATTTTCCGTACCGTGAATCACCAAGTAAGCAAGCATCCCCGTTGTACCCAGAAATTATGTTTCAAATTGCTTGACGTCTCCATATTCTAGCATCCTTTACGCTACCTGCCCATTCTGCACTTGGGCTAGTAAATTCCTCACCAGCATCTAAGGTGGCCTGCACATAAATAGAGTGATAGCCTTGTGACTGATGTATTCATCACCATGTAATACTGGTTTTTTAATTAATTTTTCGTCGCATTACAAAGCCTCCACTTTAACTGGCAGTCGCAATAATTTTTATCATTTCGCATTTCCTGCATTTTAGACGGTAATGGAATCCAGTCATGATCTTTTAAAACTGTCTGATACGTAACATCGTCCATTATCTTACATACTGTTGTGCGGTCAACTCGAAACCCTCGGCCGCACCAGTCTGGAAACCAGGATCACCCACAAAATGAAGAAGTACCTCCATCCATTTTCTGAGAATTAGCTATCCATCCAGTGTTTCATCACGTACTGGAATAATTTTCACAGTTAAAAGTCAGTATTTTCAGTTTCAAATCGTAACAGATCTTAACATCTACTAACATCCCTCCGAATCTGATAATGTTTCTCGTGACTGACTGACAGGAACATGGACATGTCGTAGATTAACGTGCAATAGTAAAGAGCTAGCACGTCCCATCACCGTCTTACGAGTAACCTAAATATATCTCAGTGTGAAAAGTAGATTCTACTCTTTAGTCATGGCTTAAATCTAGCCCACCAGAAAAAGCCAAGATACATCTCGTCATATCAGAGCGTACAACGTTTATTCACCTACAACTTACATACACTTTGAAGTCGTGCTGGACTTAGCTACAACTCGTCTTGTTCACATCACTCAATGCGAAGCCATTCGTCAGCAGTCTATTATTCTCGCTCACGGCACTACTCCAAACGCAACCATTTGTGTTGTAGTGTTAATGATAGCATAGGCGTGGCATGGGAATTTCCTAGAGCGGCTGTTGCTAATCTCTGACCAAATGGCGTAAGATGACGCAGAAAGTTGCAGGGAGTCCAACACTTGTTCAATGAAGGCAGGTACAGATGCAAAAGGGTTACGATGTACCTGGTGCATAATACGGCGACACACGCTTGTAGTGTTCATGGGCTGACGAATGTATTACTGCCCTCACGTTGCCATACAGTCCAAAATCGAGCCAATGTCACACAGATCTGATAATGGGTTATTCGACCAGCCAACCAAATGAAGATGCACAATAAGGCTCCTCCGAAACTCTTTAAGGTGCTGATAATGCTGTCTCACACGAATAGGCTGTATCTCAGTGACCTTAATAGTGATCACTCAACATACATCGCTCTTCATGCCTCTTACACACGGTGTGTCCGTAGGAGCGTTCAAAAACTTAAGAGGACGTAAAGAACGCTCTACTGAACAATTTGTGATAGGGAACCTGGAGTTGGAGAAGCCAGCTTAAGGAGATAATAGGAAAAAATCAAACCGTTAACTGCAAATACCATCATTGACACAATGAACGTGCCATTTGTACTGTATCTTACAAAATGTGCTGAAACGATGGCCATCAACCTCAGTGCAAGCCTGAGATAGGCAAGCAAGGTTCTGACACACCCTGAGAAATATTCCTCGTGTGTTTCTACTTACATCACAGGCAGCTGCAATTCTGGCAACTAATTCCATCTCCGTATCCACAGCAATCTCATATACAAGTCTTTGGATATCGCCCTACGAACTAAACTAGGGGATTTAGGTCAGGTGATCTCACAGGCCATGGAATCACACCTCCTCTTCCAATCCAGCTGCCAGGATATACAGCACTGAGATGGTTGGATATATCAACACTGAAGTGAGGCGATACACCGTCTTGTTGTATCCACATCCTCACACGAACAGCCAAGTGCATGTTCTCCAACAAATAAGGTAGAACGAACCTCAAGTTCTGACGGCCAGGTAGAAAATGTGACCCAGTGAGATGGTCGGCTATAACGCCGGCCCAAATATTCACAGCAAAACGTACCTGAAAGTGTGACTCTACCACAGCTACATGGCTATTTGTGCTGTTCGAAATACCATCACGATGAAATGAGGCTTCGTCATTGAACAGCATGATTTGGAGGAAATCCGGTCGATCAATCCATTATTGGATAAACCACTGACACAATGCGACCCTTGGTGCCAAGTCAGTCACAAGTATTGCATGGACTCGTTGTGGGTCATATGGGTGTAACTGTCGTTCTTGGTGTACTCGCCACACGCTATTATGTACAGCGTCCATTTCACATGAAATATAAGGGATACTTATAGTGGGGATCCCCTGCAACACGTTCCAACACCTCCTCTTCAAAATCGCATGTGCGAGTGATCCTCATGTTGCTAGTTCCTCCGTTTCTTATTTCCAATGAAACAGTCTCCCGCATTCGTCGATCGAGGGATAGAAACACTCGTTGTGACGGATGATGCCTGTTAGGGAATCGTTCCCTGTACAGCATTTCAGCAGCGAGAGCATTGCAACGTACATCCCCATACAGAGAATGCGCGTCAGTGAGTACTGTACCGGTACTTCTCCACAGTATTGTACTGTACGTCTGTGAATTGCACTGAGTAATGAAGTGCTCTGCCGTTGATTCATAGCACGTTATGTTATGGGTTAGTATAAATGTGATGCAACAGAGCCATCTTATGGACAAGTAAACAAAACCTGCATCGTGACCTCCTAGAAACCAGGCTCGTCCTCCTTGTTTCCTTGCAGGAAATAAAGAAAGTACATGTAAATAAACAGCATTTTACTTTTAAACTTGTACCCATGTTAGTTGTAAATAAGCTGGAAAAAACAGTAATGCCAGACAAAGCGGTAGAGAAGTTTACTTCCGTATCTTCTTAAGCTGGCTTTTCCGATCCCAGGTTCCGTACTTCAAATTGTTCAGCGTAGCGTTCTCTATGTCCTGTTACAGTTTTGCACGCTCTTACGGAAACACCACTTATATGAGGGTGACACTACCAAATATTATACCTGTCAGTTTGACTGCGTCGTTAAGATGAAACAGTAGACACATGGGCTGTCATGTCAATGAGCGCATTTGTTGCTCACAGTTTAACTTCCTTATATGAAACAGTTCGTGCCTTTATTCATTATGTTGTATAACTAGTTACGGCCAATAACTAGATATGCCTATAGTCATATAACCGCTTGTAATATCGACATGCATACTGTATGAAAAGATTTTCTGTACGATATGTACTTTGTAATGTAGATGTGTGGTCTGAGAATGGTCAGCCAGAAACTGGTAACCACTGCAGCAAAAAATTGTATACCCATGTAATTGAGACGGACAAAGTAAAAATAAAGTTTTCCTCAACGCTAGCTTACGTTAGTGATAAGTGTGGCCGGAAAAAAATACTGACGACGGGCGAAAATTCCTCTTCATCATAATGATACAGATTTTGTATGCTTTTCCTGTCTCGATTCAAAGTAATTCCGTTGTTATTGTTCGTGAATGTACAATGTCTCAGCTCCATTTCCAACTGTGACTCTAATGACCTTTTGTAAACTGTAGAGAATTTGTATGACATATTGTGAGCAATTAGAGACGACATCGCATAAAAAACGTCACTGCTTTGTAGATATAACGCCGGTTTCATTCGTCTGCTTTATACTGTCAATGTGGCAACAATATCGATACATTTCCCCATATATCGGCCTCTCTCTTTTACTTTCTTTCTTCTCTTTTAAAGAATTATTTCTGTAAAAGAGAAGTTAGTCGTAGGAATTTAATTTCATAATTCTCTTTGCTTTATGCTTTTACTCGGTACTGAATGTAAGTTTTCACTTTCCAGTTAAATAGAGTTAGCAAAATGAAAATTCATTAAGTATTTTTATTATCACAATTGATAGGTGACAAATCAGCTCATCCATATACCGAGCACTTAATTATTTTCTGTAAATTCATTTTGACTTCTTGTCAGCCCAGATAAATCAAATTCATCAAACGTATTCATGTCACTTGCTCTATGTATACGTCCAACCGGAGGGTTGGGCCTAATGTACAGGGAGACAATTATTGAACTATATGAAAATAAACGTAAGTTAGTTACAAACTACGGCGTACACACACTTTATTTAACACATAAATACTCGGACCTTGATTGTGACATGTTCATCATTGGTGATGATGTGGCGTAGAAAAAAATGGTTCAAATGGCTCTGAGCACTATGAGACCCAACATCTGAGGTCATCAGTCCCCTAGTCCGCCCCCGGTAGCTGAGTGGACAGCGCGACAGACTGTCAATCCTAAGGGCTCGGGTTCGATTCCCGGCTGGGTCGGAGATTTACTCCGCTCAGGGACTGGGTGTTGTGTTGTCCTAATCATCATCATTTAAACCCCATCGACGCGCAAGTCGCCGTAGTGGCGTCAAATCGAAAGACTTGCACGAGACGAGCGGTCTACCCGACGGGACGCCCTTGTCACACGACATTTCATCAGTCCCTAGAACTTAGAACTACTTAAACCTAACTAACCTAAGGACATCACACACATCCATGCCCGAGGCAGGATTCGAACCTGCGACCGTAGCAGTCGCGCGGTTCCGGACTGAAGCGCCTAGAACCGCTTGGCCACCACGGCCGGCTGGCGTAGACGAATAGCGAAGTTTTGCATGACCCGCTGAAGCATCGGAACATCGATGCTGTCGATGGCCTCCTGAATGGCTGTATTCAGTTCGGCAATGGTTTTGGGATTATTGCCTTACACCTTGTCTATAATACAGCCCTACGAAAAGGAGCAGCATGTGTTCAGATCCGGAAAATACGGCGGCCAATAGAGGCCCATGCCAGTGGCCTCTGGGTACCCCAGGGCTAGCATGCGATTCCCGAAGTGCTCCTCCAGGACATCAAACACTCTCGTGCTTTGATGGGGTCGAGTTCCGTCTTGCATGAACCACATCATGTCGAAACCACGGTCACTTTGGATAATGGGGACGAAATCATCTTCCAAAACGTTCACGTATCGTTTGGTAGTCACCGTGCCATCAAGGAATATCGCACCGATTATTTCGTGACTAGACATTGTACACACTCACACACCTGTTGATGGTGAAGAGACTTCTCGATTGCGAAATGCGTATTCCCAGTCCCCCAAATTCGCCTGTTGGGTTACTGACGAACCCATCCAAATGAAAGAGGGCTTCGTGGCTAAATCAAACATACTAATTCCCATCATGCCCCGCGACCAACGGTGCAGTTTCAACATCGTAACGCAAACCGTTCAGAAGTTACGACGATTTTATTTCATATAGTTCAATAATTGTCCTATTGCCCAGTCGGTGAGTCCCCTGTCATTCCGAACCCACTAGACGGTACCTCTCACAATTATATGAAGTCAGTCATATGTCTCATCTGGTTTGTTCTGCTGTTCAGTCAAATCTATGTATTAAGTTGTGTGTGAACTGTTGCCGTGCAGACGAAAACGTTACGTACTACATCTTTAGTTTGTTTCTCAAAGAGTGTTAGTTAAGTATCTCATATGTCGTTTTGTACAGTGATTCTCAGTTTCTTTAACTGTAGAACTACACGCTTTTGGCCTCACACGAATTATTTTATACACTTTTAGTAATCCTTGTAATCGTGCAGAGTATTGTGTCACCTAGAGGCCACTACACTGCTATAATATAAGCATAACTCGAGAGTTATAGTAGTAGTGGAGACCAGGGAAGGTTCTCACACGTCTTGGTTGTTACAAAGTCTCAGTTCTCATCGTTGTTGCTCCCTAATGGTCGGAACCTAACTCTCATTATTCAATCTGTACTCAGTGTAGTCCACATCACAACTATTTTATATTATTTTATAATAGCTGCACGAAGATACTCTGTACCAATACTGAGTTTCTCTTCAAGGTCCGTTTTTCCAGCCCTGTTTTTTGTCTAAGATGTCTCTCCGGGGTTCGTTGCCACAAAAATTTCTGGAATGTCACATGTAACAACCTACTCCAACAGATGTTTATAGCAGTTTCTTCTCTTGCTTCAGGTAAAGATGGTGAGAAGATACAAGAAGACAAACGAAGGAGAAGGTTCTCCAGTCATCATGTTTTCAGCAGTGAGGAAGGCAAAAATTCTTGAAGCTGCAGCTGCGTAACAAATCAGTTATCAAACATTAACAAGGATAGCGGCTACCATTCAGGCATATAACAACTCAGTTTTTTTGAATCCAATCGAACCGTCCTGTTATCGTTCCCCTCACGCTGTACACAAAGCACCAGTCTCTTGGTCGCACTGTGGGGCGTTCAAAAACATCTTCAACTCACCTTGTGACGTCTTGATATTTAACAACCCAAGGAGACTACAACAAATTACGATGTATCACAAATGGTCTCTCCGGCGTATCCTGTTGCACCGACTCCGTTCGGTATTTCTTCAGGATTTCGGTGCACAGGGCTGTAACCATAAAATAGCGGCGTATAAACGGCAGCGGATTTTGCACAAAGCTGTGTGAGCGACAGAGAGCAGCGTGCGAACAACGCCTCGAAGAAGTTAGCAAAGTAGCATTGAGCCAAATAAACAGCTTCTAGAGAAATCTCAAGATAATTTAATCGAACCCTAAACAGACCCCAACAATGTGTACACGTCGCCTCTTGAAGTAAGGTCTTCACCAAATTATATGATTTGCGCATTATTGTAAAAATTTAAAAAAAGCAGTTAGCAGTTTTAGTGGATCATCGTTAAATAATATACATTTCACAAAATTTGATAAGGTTGAAGACTAGCATATACATGAAACATTCATTTACCAAAGCCTGTCAACAGGATAAAATACAGAAAGAAGCTAGAGATAGGAAAAATTCAGAAAAAGACATACAGCAATTTGAACAGAGTCATCAGTTAAAAGAAACACTGAAGAACTAGATAAAAAAGCAAATAAAAATTAATTAAGTATCTATTTAGAAAAACAACTGAAAATAACGGGAGTACAAAAAAATTGAAAAAGAAAGGAAACAAAAAGAAGAAGTTACATGAAGTCTCAATTAGCGAAGGTAGGGGTGAAGATGACTGCTCTTGTTTAACTTGTCTTGAACCCTTTTCTAAAGCTCAGAAAAAATGCACCCATGCTATAACTGGTCTCATGAATTCGAACCCCTAACTCAAATAACGTTTATACATCAAAATTTCATATCTTGGATGCCTTGCAATGTGCTGTTCAGGACGGATCTCCATCTCTTTGTGCTCTTACTTCATGGTGTCAGTTCCCTCCAGCACTATTTCAGATATCAGCTGAATTCATGCCACGTCGTGTTGCTGCACTTCCGCATGCTCGCGGGGCCCCACGTGGGGCGCACGGTTGTTCGTCATTGTTCGTCCTGCAGACGTTCCAGACACTCAGGGGTGAGAAGAAAGGCATTGGTCCTATGTCTGCTAAGAAAATAAATAACAGCATTCGAAAAGACAGGTTCTTTTGAAGTGCAGTGTGTCAGAGAAAGAAGATCAGTTGATGCAATGTGCGTCGAAGATGGACCACACTATTGCAGGAGGAGTCGATCGGTGGTGTGCAAAACACACATTGCACGGGGAATTGCCCGAAAGTTGGATATGCCTGCAACCAAGATGTATAAAATACTTTGAAACATCTTCTACTGCTATCCCTACAAAATGATGCGTTTTGAAGAGTTGCTTCCTGTTGACCTGCCAGCTAGGCAAACGTTCGCTCTGGAATTTCTTGCTTGGGTTGAAGTGCACAATGAATGGCCATGGAACATTTTGTGGTCAGACAAAGCCCATTTCCATTTCCAAGGACAGTACGTAGATCTGCAGAACATAGGCAACGGAAAATCCGCCAGCACATCAACATGTATCACTTGAATGAGATTTTCACTCTGCAGCGGAGTGTGCGCTGATATGAAACTTCCTGGCAGATTAAAACTGTGTGCCCGACCGAGACTCGAACTCGGAACCTTTGCCTTTCGCGGGAAAGTGCTCTACCATCTGAGCTACCGAAGCACGACTCACGCCCGATCTCACAGCTTTACTTCTGCCAGTATCTCGTCTCCTACCTTCCAAACTTTACAGAAGCTCTCCTGCGAACCTTGCAGAACTATCACTCCTGAAAGAAAGGATATTGCGGAGACATGGCTTAGCCACAGCCTGGGGGATGTTTCCAGAATGAGATTTTCACTCTGCAGCGGAGTATGCGCTGATATGAAACTTCCTGGCAGATTAAAACTGTGTGCACGACCGAGACTCGAACTCGGGACATTTGCCTTTCGCGGGCAAGTGCTCTACCATCTGAGCTACCGAAGTTCTGCAAGGTTCGCAGGAGAGCTTCTGTAAAGTTTGGAAGGTAGGAGACGAGATACTGGCAGACGTAAAGCTATGAGACGGGGCGTGAGTTGTGCTTCGGTAGCTCAGATGGTAGAGCACTTGCCCGCGAAAGGCAAAGGTCAGGAGTTCGAGTCTCTGTCGGGCACACAGTTTTAATCTGCCAGGAAGTTTCAGGTATCACTTAATTCTGAAAAGGTGAATGTGTAGTGTGGGTTGACGTCGTTTTTGATCGTATGATCATATTGTTTCGAGGAGATGATTCCTGCGGGTGTTGTTACATGTACTGTTAGTGGTAAACGCTGTGAGAGACTTTTGCAAGTCATTATCATTCCAACCTTTCAACAACGTGGATATGTGGGTAGGACAATTTTTATTCAAGATGGCGCTCTTCGAACATTGCAAAGCCAACGAGGCGCTGCTGTAGAGGTAATTTCGGAAACGGTAGAATTATAAGCAATTTCCCTGCAGCCCGGCAGTCCAGGTCACCTACTCTTAATACGTGTGACTCTGTCTGTGGGGTTATTTGAAAGATGTTGTGTTCATTCCTCCAGTTGCCATCGTAGCTAAATGAAGGCACGCATTGAGAAACGCATTCTGAACATGACCTCCGAGACACTCCGATGTATTCCTAAAAATGCTGTTTCTCGACATCAACTTGTGGCAAAAAACAGCGGGCAGCATACTGAACGCGTCTTGCGCCAGACTCACGAGATTTTTATGCGGTCTCTGGTCCCATAACAAATAGAAAATGATATCATTTTCCTTTTTATGCGGTTTTTGTCTCCAGGACAATTAAAAACCGATGTCATTTTGCTTTCTATGTGGTTTTTGGCCTCAGAACAAATAAAATCCGATATTGTGCAGCTCAAGACGTAGCAGTTGTAATGCGATTCATCACTCATTTGAAGCCGACCCTATTTAAGGTAAAGGCTTATAGCGCCATCTGATGGTAAAACTTTCGTTACTTTTGTTTCATGACGTGTCTTCCTGCGTCAATAACATGCTGTTCAAGTACGACATCAGTCTAAGCAGTGATTCTCTTTCTACAGCGTTCGCTATTGGAACTTTAATTATCGATACTCTATACAGGGTGTTACAAAAAGGTACGGCCAAACTTTCAGGAAACATTCCTCACACACAAACAGAGAAAAGATGTTATGTGGACATGTGTCCGGAAACGCTTAATTTCCATGTTAGAGCTCATTTTAGTTTCGTCAGTATGTACTGTGCTTCCTCGATTCACCGCCCAATTGAAGGAAGGTAATGATGACTTCGGTGCTTGTGTTGACATGCGACTCATTGCTCTACAGTACTAGCATCAAGCACATCAGTACGTAGCATCAACAGGTTAGTGTTCATCACGAACGTGGTTTTGCAGTCAGTGCAATGTTTACAAATGCGGAGTTGGCAAATGCCCATTTGATGTATGGATTAGCACGGGGCAATAGCCGTGGCGCGGTACGTTTGTATCGAGACAGATTTCCAGAACGAAGGTGTCCCGACAGGAAGACGTTCGAAGCAATTGATCGGCGTCTTATGGAGCACAGAACATTCCAGCCTATGACTCGCGACTGGGGAAGACCTAGAACGACGAGGACACCTGCAATGGACGAGGCAATTCTTCGTGCTATTGACGATAACCCTAATGTCAGCGTGAGAGAAGTTGCTGCTGTACAAGGTAACGTTGACCACGTCACTGTATGGACAGTGCTACGGGAGAACCAGTTGTTTCCGTACCATGTACAGCGTGTGCAGGCACTATCAGCAGCTGATTGGCGTCCACGGGTACACTTCTGCGAATGGTTCATCCAACAATGTGTCAATCCTCATTTCAGTGCAAATGTTCTCTTTACGGATAAGGCTTCATTCCAACGTGATAAAATTGTAAATTTTCACAATCAACGTGTGTGGGCTGACGAGAATCCGCACGCAATTGTGCAATGACGTCATTAACACAGATTTTCTGTGAACGTTTGGGCAGGCATTGTTGGTGATGTCTTGATCGGGCCCCATGTTCACCCACCTACGCTCAATGGAGCACGTTATCATGATTTCATACGGGATACTCTACCTGTGCTGCTAGAACATGTGCCTTTATAAGTACGACACAACATGTGGTTCATGCACGATGGAGCTCCTGCACATATCAGTCGAAGTGTTCGTACGCTTCTCAACAACAGATTCGGTGACCGATGGATTGGTAGAGGCGGACCAATTCCATGGCCTCCACGCTCTCCTGACCTCAATCCTCTTAACTTTCATTTATGGGGGCATTTGAAAGCTCTTGTCTACGCAACCCCGGTACCAAATGTAGAGACTCTTCGTGCTCGTATTGTGGACGGCTGTGATACAATACGCCATTCTCCAGGACTGCATCAGCGCATCAGGGATTCCATGCGACGGAGGGTCGATGCATGTATCCTCGCAAACGGAGGACATTTTGAACATTTCCTGTAACAAAGTGTTTGAAGTCACGCTGGTCCGTTCTGTTGCTGTGTGTTTCCATTCCATTATTAATGTGATTTGAAGAGATGTAATAAAACGAGCTCTAACATGGAAAGTAAGCGTTTCCGGACACATGTTCACATAACATATTTTCTTTCTTTGTTTGTGAGGAATGTTTCCTGAAAGTTGGCCGTACCTTTTTGTAACACCCTGTATACAAGTACATCCATTTTTATGGGTGGCGTTCAGTAAGTAATGCAACACTTTTCTTGTTGGCAACATTCTTTTGAAAAAATATGGAATTACTTGTGAGAAATTGTGGAATATTCCGGCTTCAGCCCTTATAGTTCATTGAAGTTCAGACAGGTGGCGGCGCAATTCGTACTCGTCAAAATGACGTATGTAACGAAGGTGCGTTCCAAGCAGAGATCTATCATTGAGTTTCTTTTGGCGGCAAACCAAAGCATTACAGATATTCATAGACGCTTGCAGAGTGTCTACGGAGACCTGACAGTCAACGAAAGCACGGTGAGTGGTTGGGAGAGGCGTCGGTTCAAAAGGCTCTAAGCACTATGGGGCTTAACTTCTGAGGTCATCAGTACCCTAGACTTAGAACTGCTTAAACCTAACTAACCTAAGGACATCACGCACATCCACGCACCGCCCGAGGCAGGATTCGAACCTGCGACAGTAGCAGCAGCACGGTTCCGGACTGAAGCGCCTAGAACCTCTCGGCCACAGCGGCTGGCGAGGCGTCGGTCATCACTACAACAAAGTCGAGCAAACCTGTCTGATATTCCATGTGCCGGCCGGCCCCACATAGCTGTCGCTCCTGCAGTGTTGGAACGTGCGTACACTAGAGGTGATCTACGGATCACACTCAAACATCTCACTGCTCAACTGGATGAGACCAGTAGAGTGGTGCCACACATGCATACAGGTTCTCCCAGTAAGGTTGTGCATGGCCGTCGCATTGAAAGGAGGTCAAGTTGAATAATTCGGTTTTGTAGCCAAAAGAGTGTGAAATAATATGTAATGTGGTTACTGGTATCGCGAATAAAACCAACGTTCTTTCAGGAAAAAATGATTTGCATTACTTATCGAAAGTTCCTCGCATATTACGTTTAGAAGTGTGCATACGACAAAGAACCATTTTGCATCAAGACGTCTTACAAATCTCATATCGTTTTAGCTAATGCAGACCAAATTAAATAAGAGTTAAACATTTACTGCGAGCGTAATATTACATGTGTAACTACACCAACACTTTACAAGCCACTTTACAGAGGCAGGAAGAACTGTCCGTAAACCTTCGCGTGAGCCTGAATTTCTCACGTTTTCCAGAGGCCGTTTCTTCGCGATACGTGTGTGGGAGGAATTAATGCGTGTACACTCGGAAATATAACTGTAAACCTCACCGTTAAGCACAACGCTTCTCTTGTAGTGTCTGCCACTGTAGCTGTATGAGCGTATCTATGAAGCTTACACTTTTACTGAATTGCTCTATGACAAAACACCCTGCCCTGCTTTAGATTTTCCCAATTTCAGATACCAATCATATATGATACGTATTCCAGACTGACTAGCAGTATTCGAGCATTAGTCGAAAGAGTGTTTTCCTAAGTTACCTTCCTCATAGACGGAGTGCCTTTCCTGAGCGTTCTTCCGATGAATTTCAGCCTGAACCTGTCTTATCTGCAATTAGTTTTGTAATGTCGTTCAACATTCAATAGCTCAGTATGCATACTCCAAGTAATTTAATACATGATTATTCAGCAGTCGTGTCATGGGTCTTCCTGGCTATTCATGCACAGTACATTTCCAATCCATACACCAAGCGGTTATCCTCTGTAAGTCGACCTATATTTCGCTACAGTTTTCTAGCGTTGCAGATTCTCTCTGTAGAACAACATCTTGTGCGAAAGGCCTCATACCAAATTCCGACGCTATGTATGGTATCCTTTATAAACTCGCATATTTTGAAAATCAATGGCCCCATAACACTGCGAGAAGATACGCCCAAAATTATTTTTACTGTTGCAGAAATGTCTTCGTTTAAATATTAAACAGCAGCTGGTTTTGAGTTCATCGGCGTTCAAAAATGTGTACTTTTGCATAGACCGCCTTTATTTTGCTTCGAGGTTTCTTTTGCAGTAAATTTGTGTTTTTTAGTTTAATAAGGCTTGATTTTTCATTCTCTGCTCACATTTAATCTAAACCCCACACATTTACCAACATATGCAGGAAATGCAAAAAAATTTTAGGCATTTTATGAGGTCTGTCACAAATCCAACGAGACTGAATTTTCATATTTACATATGAATCGAATATACTACGCAAATTATTTCGGTTATTTTTGGTCCACAGATATCTGTATTCGTTCTCTCCACTAACGGTACTCAAAATGTTCTTTCAATAGGTTTACAGTGAGTTGCTTAGTAGTACGTCGTTTATGCCTTTCAGAGGAGAGACAGAACTCATCTGTAGTCAAGCGCTCTTCCACGGCCGCCGAGTTCATCGGTTGCGACTAAAGTTGTTCTAGCGTGAGGATATAGTTCTAGGTCAAAAAGCAGTCTTGCACTATTACGCGTCGAAGAACAGTTCCTTAGTAACGCGAGCAGAGTCGTTTCCTTTTTGACGAAGTGGTATTGCCCACAAGAATGCAATCATTATTACCCACAAGAATTCAATTTGAAGGCCCCATACAGGAGAAGGTCTTAATCATTGCACATTATCCTCCAGCACGCAATTCGCTGGTTGATTATCAGAATGAAGAGGCCTTCAGTGATATGGAGGTCTCAGAAATCACTGGAACACTTTGCGGAACTGTAGGTAAACCGTCAAAAATAGAGTAACTTCCAAATTAACTAACATATTGACAGACCGTCCTTATGCATTAGAATAAGTAATCCGAGCATTACGTATCGCTGTACTCAAACAGGAGTTACGACGTACTCAGAGAAAAATAACGCCCACACATAGGTAGGTGATTGGATCTACATGACGATTAAACTTGTAGTGCATTCCAAGTTACATGCATACTGACCACCGCATATTGTCATGAGTGACATAAAGATACTTGATATCAGATCATAAACTTGCAAGTGCAGAAAGACTAGTAAACAGATAAATTAATGTGCACAGTGTTCTGATGTATTCAACCCACACTCGCGTGTAGCTGGTGTCTGGTTGTGTGAGGTTTGCATAAAGTAATAAGCACGCACAAGAAGGTTAAGTGTTGGGTCGTAGAAGTCGGCTACCCAAGAAGTTGTTCTCCAGGTCTGTTCTTAGATTATATTAAAATGTTCTGTCGTCCATATCTTCCTAAATAACTTTATTGGTAATGCAGCAGGCATTTTTCCCTCTACAAAGTGGGCAGATTTTATGTCGTGATTCGGCATGCATCACTATACTTCTGAAACAGATGGGATTTCTTCACTCACTCGGGTTATAAACATAAATAGACAGGTCCTCATGAATCTGAAATCAGATGTCTTCTTTTGCCTCTTTCTTCAGATGAGTTCCGTCGTCGTTATTCTCACTTACCCAGCGATCCTGGAATTTTCCTTATTATTATTCTTCTTTCTAATATTTCTTACTTATGTAACTACTAAATCAATAATATGCATTCACTCACATTTAGACATTTGGATTTCACCACCGTATTGCAATGCTTCGTTCTAAGGTCGCTCGATACGCATTTGTGTTGCGAACATTTCTCATGGATTATTGCTCGTGTGCATCTTTTACTTCATAGCACATAGTTATATTCCTTTATCTTGAATTATTTCTCTCAAATAACTTGGTTAATTTCTTTGTGTGACTACTAATTGTAACTACAGCTGTGAAGAATGTTTATAGTAATGACGAATTAAGCTCTTCTGCAGATTTCCTCAAACCTGAAACGTCCTGGCGGATTAAAACTGTGTGCGGGACTGGGACTCGAACGCGGGACCTTTGCCTTTCGCGGGCAAGTACTCTACCGACAGAGCTACCCGAGCACAAATAAGGGCTCGTCCTCACGGCTTCATTTCCTCCAGTACTTCGTCTCCTACCTTCCAAACTTCACAGAAGTTTCGCTGCAAAACTTGCAGGAGTGGCACTTGTGGAAGACAGGATACTGCGGTCCGGCACACAGTTTTAATGTGGCGAAAATAAATTTGTGGGGACGAGGCGTGAGTCGTGCTTGAGTATCTCAGTCGGCAAGTTTTGATGAAAGTCAGTCTGACTCTCCTGACTTAAGGACAGGGAAAGAGAAATTCTTGATGCAATAATTTACCAACAGCCGTATGATTTGTAGAAGTTTATTTTATTTTATGAACTTCTATATGCTACCAGTTTCGGCATTACATTGATGCCATCTTCAGGCCCCACTCGTCATAGTCGTAAAATCGCTATACACGGAAGGAGCCATATAACTGGATCCGTGAATCAATCGTCCTGCAACAGCTCATGGTGGCCAGGCGACACAGACCCAGAGTTTTCACTATAAGTTGCAATTCTCTAATTACACTACTGGCCATTAAAATTGCTACACCAAGAAGAAGTGCAGATGATAAACGGGTATTCATTGGACAAATATATTATACTAGAACTGACATGTCATTACATTTTCATGCAATTTGGGTGCATAGATCCTGAGGAATCGGTACCCACAACAATCACCTCTGGCCGTAATAACGACCATTATACGCCAGGGCATTGAGTCAAACAGAGATTGAATGGCGTGTACAGGTACAGCTGCCCATGCACCATCAACACGATACCACAGTTCGTCAAGAGTAGTGACTGGCGTATTGTGACGAGCCAGTTGCTCGGCCACCATTGACCAGACGTTTTCAGTTGGTGAGAGATTTGGAGAATGTGCTGGCCAGGGCAGCAGTCGAACATTTTCTGTATCCAGACAGGCCCGTACAGGACCTGCAACATGCGGTCGTACATTATCCTGCTGAAATGTAGGGTTTCGCAGGGATCCAATGAAGGGTAGAGCCACGGGTCGTAACACATCTGAAATGTAACGTCCACTGTTCAAAGTCCCGTCAATGCGAACAAGAGGTGACCGAGACGTGTAACCAATGGCACCCCATACCATCACACCGGGTGATACGCAGTATGGCGATGACGAATACACGCTTCCAATGTGAGTTCACCTCGATGTCGCCAAACATGGATGCGACCATCATGATGCGGTAAACAGAACCTCGACTCATCCGAAAAAGTGACGTTTTGCCATTTGTGCACCCAGGTTCGTCGTTGAGTACACCATCGCATGCGCTCCTGTCTGTGATGCAGCGTCAAGCGTAACCGCAGCCATGTTCTCCGAGCTGATAGTCCATGCTGCTGCAAACGTCGTCGAACTGTTCGTGCAGATGGTTGTTGTCCTGCAAACGTCCCCATCTGTTGACTCAGGGATCGAGACGTGGCTGCATGATCCGTTACAGCCATGCGGATAAGATGCCTGTCATCTCGACTGCTAGTGATACGAGGCCGTTGGGATCCACCACGGCTTTCCGTATTACCCTCCTGAGCCCACCGATTCCATATTCTGATAGCAGTCATTGGATCTCGACCAACGCGAGCAGCAATGTCGCAATACGATAAACCGCAATCGCGATAGGCCTCAATCCGCCCTTTATCAAAGTCGGAAATGTTATGGTACGCATTTCTCCTCGTTACACGAGGCATCACAACAACGATTCACCAGGCAACGCCGGTCAACTGTTGTTTCTGTATGAGAAATCGGTTTGAAACTTTCCTCATGTCAGCACGTTGTAGGTGTCACCGGTATGTGAATGCTCTGAAAAGCTAACTATTTGCATATCATAGCATCTTCTTCCTGTCGGTTAAATTCCGCGTCTGTAGCACGTCATCTTCGTGGTGTAGCAATTTTAATTGCCAGTAGTGTATTCAAGGAAAACGTAGAAAAGTGACCTTCGAACGGGATTTTTTTAATAAATCGAAAACCGTGGCCTCCAGTGTAGCTTGTTCCAGCACAGAATTTAACTGCATTAAATTTCCTACAGAAAGACCCTGTTCATTTTTATGTAGTACGGAAAGTTTGCACATAGTGAGCAAGAGAATATAAAAATCCACTCGCTCTTGGGTTTTGACAGCATTGCGTGTTGCATAAATCCATAGGCTTATCAGCTGAACCACCCTGTATAAGCCATAGTTATGCAAATTTGTGATGATGAAATGTTTCAAGAAACTTAGGGATACTTATACTTTAACAACACAAAGACGGATCTGTAGATAGTTATAGGAACCGGCAAGGTTTACCAGATGGCAAAGCCTTCCACTCTTAGCAATCAGGCTCTGTTATTCCGATTATTCCAGTGGGAATGAGAGAATTCGTTGCCATCGACCCATACAGTCCCCTTCCCCAAACGACACGACTTCTTCAACATGTTTTTCTTTCTGTTGAGATAATATCAAAGTTTGGAACCTTCACGCCACGGTGAAGCTCGATCACTCGGGCAGTGGTGAATACTTTTCGCAGTAGTTCCTAGCGAGAGGTAGGCCAAGTCGAGAAGGTCATCTCAGACAACGGGCCACAATTCTACTCCAGATGATGATGCTCGAAATGGAAGATAACACCGGTATACTTTTAATTTTACCACTCAGCTTCCAACCTATCTGAAGAGACCGTGAAAGAGGATGGGGATACTTGTAGGATATATTGCTCAAAGCAACAAACGGAATGGGATGCGTTTCGGCATAAGTTTCAGAACTTTAGGAATGAGTTACCCCATAGTTGTACAGCAGTGTACTAACGCATAAATCATTTCCCAATAGAATTTTAAATTCGGTAAACATTTCCCCTGATGAAACGAAGGGACACCAGTAGATTGTCCAGTTAGTACTGAAAGGTCTCTGTTGGATTCCTTTCATGTTAATTTCTTAAATCTGTTGTCATTTACGGCATAAATTCCTCTTCTAAATTTACTGTGGCGTTTCTGACTATCTGGGAGGAGACTGAATAGTGGAACGTGTTACTTTTACACATAAACAAGAATGATCTGTCACACTACTACACTTTAAAACACAGTTTATATGTAATTCATGTCACACAGTCTCATACGGAACCTACATCCACTTTCTTTTATATACTGTATATGATAAGATACTGTCAACCCCCTTCCCTTCTGTGTGAGAGGATGAATGAGCAAATGTATTTCTAGTTGCATGCCTCAGGGTAGCAGACAAGCCTGTCTGCTAGAGAACAGTAGGACCAACGTCGGAACAGGTAGCTACGCTTTCTAAAAGCAAAGAGGTTTCTATCCTTAGTATGGTCCTGTCTCTCCCTTGTCATGTTGGTATAGGAAGCTGCCTCTCTGGCCACTTTCGTTTGTATTTGTGAGCCACCCCTCAGGAAGGGACCACGTCAGTATCTTATCATATACAGTATATAAAAGAAAGTGGATGTAGGTTCCGTATGAGGCTGTGTGACATGAATTACATATAAACTGTGTTTTAAAGTGTAGTAGTGTGACAGATCGTTCTTGTTTATGTGTAAAAGTAACACGTTCCACTACTCAGTCTCCTCCCACATAGTCAGAAACGCCACAGTAAATTTAGAAGAGGAATTTATGCCGTAAATGACAACAGATTTAAGAAATTAACATGAAAGGAATCCAACAGAGACCTTTCAGTACTGAAGAACATATAAAAGCTGACTGAGAACAGGCAGGATATGCTAGCAGGAAGGGATCTTGTGCAGTAAAGTACTGCATATAGGACAGAAGGCCTTGGTGAAAGCACACTAATTTTCCGAGAAGTAGAAGATTTTGTGTAGAAAATTCTTTAACATTTATTGCGGCTCCTTCCAAATATCTCTGTTGATTTATTGTGTGTCCGGGACAGTGGCTGGTCAAATATTTCCCGAGGAAAACCGCCAAGCACCCTCACGGTTTGAGAAGTTATTTTAATTTGACGATCAATTTCGAAACTTTTTGTATGCCATCTTCAGGCTCCAGAAGCACTTCAATTATAGACAATCAGATGTATCGATGTTGGCATATTGGAGCCATAAGTATCTGGATACTGTGAATTCGTTATTCGAATCTACATCTACATCTGCATGGTTACTCTGCAATTCTACATCTACATCTACATCTACATCCATACTCCGCAAACCACCTGACGGTATGTGGCGGAGAGTACCTTGAGTACCTCTATCGGTCCTCCCTTCTATTCCAGTCTCGTATTTTTCATGGAAAGAAAGATTGTCGGTATGCCTCTGTGTGGGCTCTAATCTCTCTGATTTTATCCTCTTCGCCTCTTCGCGAGATATACGTAGGACGGAGCAATATACTGCTTGACTTCAGCAAAAGCCCTACCGAGCTAATGAGCGGCTCTCTTGCAGAGTCTTCCACTGGAGTTTCTCTATCATCTCCGTAACACTTCCGCGATTACTAAATGATACTGTAACGAAGCGAGCTGCTCTCCGTTGGATCTTCTCTAGCTCTTCTATCGACCCTATCTGGTACGAATCCCACACCCGTGAGCAGTATTCAAGCAGTGGGCGAACAAGTGTACTGTAACCTATTTCCTTTGTTTTCGGACTGCATTTCCTTAGGATCCTTCAAATGAATCTCAGTCTGGCATATGCTTTACCGACAATTAATTTTCTGTGGTTATTTCATTTTAATTCACTCCTAACGCCTACTCCCAGACAACTTATAGAATTAATTGCTTCCAGTTGCTGACCTGCTATATTGTAGCTAAATGATAAAGGATCTTTCTTTCTATGTATTCGCAGCACATTACACTTGTCTACATCGAGATTCAATTGCCATTCCCTCCACCATGCGTCAATTCGTTATAGATCCTCCTGCATTTCAGTACAATCTTCCATTGTTACAACCTCTCGATATACTACAGCATCATCCGCAAAAAGCCTCAGTGAACTTCCGATGTTATCCACAAGGTCATATAGTGAATAGCAACGGTACTACGACACTCCCCAGCGGCACACCTGAAATCACTCTTACTTCTCCATTGAGAATGACATGCTGAGTTCTGTTATCTAGGAACTCTTGAATCCAATCACACAATTAGTCTGATACTCCATATGCTCTTACTTTTTTCATTAAACGACTCTGGGGAACTGTAGCAAACGCCTTGCGAAGTCAAGAAACACGGAATCTACCTGGGAACCCGTGTCTATGGCCCTCTGAGTCTCGTGGGCGAATAGCGCGAGCTGGGTTTCACACTATCGTCTTTTTCGAAACCCATGCTGATTCCTACAGAGTAGATTTCTAGTCTCTAGGAAAGTCATATTCACACCTAAGTGTCTGGTAGAGGGTTCATCAAACCACTTTCATAGTACTTCTCAAACATTCCACTCTCGAATGGTGCGTGGGAAAAAGGAACACCTAAATCTTTCCGTTCGAGCTCTGATTTCTCTTATTTTATTATGATGATCATTTCTCCCCACGTAGGTGGGTGTCAACAAAATATTTTCGCATTCGGAAGAGTGAGCTGGCGATTGGAATTTCGTAAATAGATCTCGCCGCGAATAAAACCGCCTTTGTTTCAGTGACTGCGGAGCCAACTCACTTATCACATCAGTGACACTCTCACCCCTATTGCGTGACAACACGAAACGAGCTGCCCTTCTTTGCACTTTTTCGATGTCCTCCGTCAATCCTACCTGGTAAGGATCCCATACCGGGCAGCAATATTCCAGGAGAGAACGGACAAGTGTAATGTAGGCTGTGTCTTTAGTGGGTTTGTCGCATCTTCTAGATGTTCTGCCAACGAAGCGCAGTCTTCGTTTCGCCTTCCACACAATATTAGCTATGTGGTCTTTCCAATTTAAGTTGCTCGTAATTATAATTCCTAGGTATTTAGTCCATTTGACAGCCCTTAGATTCGTGCGATTTATCGTATACCCAAAATTTATCGGATTTCTTTTAGTCAAAAATGTTCAAATGTCTCTGAGCACTATTGGACTTAACAGCTGAGGTCATCAGTCCCCTAGAAATTAGAACTACTTAAACCTAATTAACCTACGGACATCACACACAGCCATGCCCGAGGCATGAATTGATCCTGCGACCGTAGCGGTCGCGAGGTTCCAGATTGTAGCGCCTAGAACCGCTCGGCCACACCGGCTCAAATGGTTCAAATGGCTCTGAGCACTATGGGACTTAACATCTGTGTTCATCAGTCCCTAGAACGTAGAACTACTTAAACCTAACTAACCTAAGGACATCACACACATCCATGCCCGAGGCAGGATTCGAACCTGCGACCGTAGCGGTCACGCGGTTCCAGGCTGAAGCGCCTAGAACCGCACGGCCACACCGGCCGGCACCACACCGGCCGGCTTTCTTTTAGTACCCATGTGGATGACCTCGCACTTTTCTTTCTTTAGTGTCAATCGCCACTTTTCGTACCATACAAATCATTTTGTAATTGAAATTGATCGTCTGATGATTTTACTAGACGGTAAATTACAGCGTCATGTGCAAACAATCTAAGGGGGCTGCTCAGGTTATCACCTAGATCATTTATGTAAATGAGGAACAGCAGTGGGCCTCTGACACCACCTTGCGGAACGCCAGATATCACTTCTGTTCTACTCGATGATTTACCGTCTATCACTACGAACTGTGACCTCTCTGAGAGGAAATCACGAATCTAGTCGCAGATCTGAGACGATACTCCATATGCACGGTATCAAAAGCCTTCTGGAAATCTAGGAATATGGAATCGATCTGAGATCCATTGTCGACAGCACTCATTACTTCATGGGAATAAAGAGATAGCTGTGTTGCACAAGAACGATATTTTCTGAATCCACGTTGGTTATGTATCAGTAAGTCATTTTCTTGAAGGTGATTCATAATGATATTCGAGTACATTATATGCTCCAGAATCCTACTGCTTGTTGCGGTCAGTGATATGGGTCTGTATTTCAATGGGTTACTCCTGTTTCCTTTCTTGAATATTGGTCTGAACTGTGCTACTTTCCAGTCATTAGGGACAGACCTTTCGTCAAGTGAGCGATTGTATATGATTGCTAAGAAAGGCGCTATTGTGTCTGCATACTCTGAAAAGAACCTGATTGGAGCGGAAGACTTGCCTTTCTTAAGTGATTTGAGTTGTTTCGTAACACCTAAGATACTTGCTTTTATGTCACTCATGCTAACAGCTGTTCTAGTTTCGAATTCTGGAATATTTCCTTCGTCTTCTTTCGTGAAGGAATTACGGAAAACTGTATTTGGTAACTCCGCTTTAGTGACACCATCATCGGTAACATTTCCATCGGTATCGCGCAGTGACGGTATCGACTGTTTTTTGCCACAGGTGTACTTTACATAGACCAGAATCTCTTTGGGTTATCTACCATATTTTGAGACAATGTTCCATTGTGAAAACTATTAAAAGCGTCTCGCATTGATGTCCGCACTAAATTTCGAGCTTCCGTGAAACTTAGCCAGTCTTGGGGATTTTGCGATCTTCTGAAGTTGGCACGCTTTTTTTCGTTGCTTCTGCAACAGTATTCTGACGTGTTTTGTGTACCATGGTGGATCAATCCCGTCTCTTATTAACTTATGCGGTATGAATCTATTTATTGCTGTCGATGCTGTATCTTTCAATTTGAGCCATAACTGGTCTACACTTACATAATTAGCTTGGAAGGAATGGAGACTCTCTCTTAGGAAGGCATCAAGCGAATTTTTATCTGCTTTCTTCGAAGACTTGACGACAACTGAGCACACGTACGGTCCAAGAAAGCGTATCCTCTCAAGTATGAATGACCTAGAGACCATCCGATTAAAAAGATATGACAGCATGCACAACATTTGAGATACAAAAGTCTTTGTAAAATAAATAGAAAATGTACATTAGGTATGATTTCTATGTTTACCTCCACCATTGCAATGAGGCTGATGAGACGTTTGACTACATATGGTTGGTACATAGTTACGATTACTTGTTTTTCTCTACCAGTAAGTGAATGTTGTTGTTTGATATGTTCTTAAATGATCTTCAACTTGTGATTTGTGATTATATCACTTACAGATTTATGTGATCACAAATGTTGTGTGAAAACACTGAGCTCAAGATACAGTGAGAATTGCCTGTCTTAAAAGTGTATTTTTACAAAACTACTGAGTATTATAACTACATCTATGAGGTGTAGAGTTTCATAAATGTTTGGAATTCTTGGTCATTGCAGGAGACGATGTGGGGAAATAGGAACAAGAGAAGAATTTGACATACCCACTTAAATGTACAATGTGATTGAAACGCTGAGAAATTGTCTGCCTCAGGAAACGCTGTGCCCATGTAGTAGTATTGAGGTAGATGACAGTTTTATCTGTTGTTCTGCCAGTTGCAGGGGAAACGCTACGCTTATCGTATGTCTGCTTGCTCTGAGGAAGTTGCATTGTCAAAGTCGGAGATGAGGCAAAGTAAGTAGTGCAAGCTTACCCTTAAAATCTCAGTTAATAGAACAGCAGTGTTAAGAATAGTAGTATGTTTTGTGTTTCTTTTATTTCCATGAAATTCCATATCTCAATCGACTACTGAGTTAAGGTGACAAAGAGAGATTGTGTGTTGATGGCAATGACAATTCCCACTATGGACATAGTGTGTTCCAGATGAGTGAGCAGCAAGGCGAACTTTTCACATTGGTAAATGGTGTAACATAACAAAAGGTGAGAAGATGGCGTGCAGGAAGTGACTTCAATAATGTGTAACTTATGTGGGTGATAAGAGACATGCGATTATTCAAAGTAATGTAACCACTTTGTGCCAGATTTTCCATACCCATGTGAAAAATTATGTAGTGTTCCCACATGCCAATGTCTCTTTTCCATGTCATAGGTCCATTTATGATGAGATACTCGATGAAAATGATTCCCATCGATCCTGAGGGTAAAGTTACTCTAGTTACAGATAAGTGGAAATGTAGAAACTGACTAATTATCCAAGATGTAAGGAGTAGTATAGCGTAGAAACTAACCACTTAATGATATAATGTGTCTTGATAGTCCTTCTGGGTCACAGTGCTTCAAGAGAATTTACCTGGAGATGTACATCGAAAGCAGAGTTGGAATAATTAAGTAGCTAGGGGGAAAAAGTTGATGAGAGGAAAACAGTACCTGTTCCATTTCCTCATATGTGCCCCATTACACTTCATCAGTGCCATATAGCAAAGTAATCATTCTAATCTCTTTGTGCTAGCACTTATCAGAACCAGAATGTACCACATGGAAAAGCATTAAATGTCAGATAGTTATTATACCCATTGCTAATGAGTAAAAATACATTTCTGTGATGGTTTAAGCATTTTAAAATTTTTCTCTTTAGTCAGTACTAATGTGGAAATGTACGATGCACCTGTGTGTAAAATACTGTAAATATTTTACGTTTCCCAACCTAATGGGGTTACAGGCATTTTGGCATTGTAACATTTTACAATCTAGTGAAATAGGTAAGTAGGTGTTCAGTTATTTGTAAATTGTTAATGTTATGTGAATTCACTGTTTGCAATGTATGGTAGTACGCAGCAGCTGGAGATATTTGTTCATGCATGATGGGAAAAGCAAACCCCACTTGGAACAAGGTAATGAGCAAGCCTTCCTCAGTCCTGGCGATGAGGAGATGACAGATAGGAATGTAGTCTTTGCCAGCCTGAACTGGGTCCCTTTACGTGCAGAGTCGAGCGCCGCTACAGATAGAGTGCAGTGAATGCTGTACCACTGTGTTCGGAAGTGAGTGTGCTGAAAATATGCTGACTGCCAGGCTTGCTGTGCTTAGTATTACCCAGATGAGCAGCCACTCCAACTGGTCTGAAGTCACGATCCTTGAGGATCGACGTCCTGGTGGCTGTACAGCGGCAGAGACACACCCCTTCTGATTGCAGAGTCTCTGAAACCAACAAGGTGCACCACAGCACTGCATGTACCATCGCATGCAGAACATGTGCATTCAGTCCTAGTACGCATCAGGAGTGTTTGGCGGTAATCCACGTCATAAAAAGAGGGACTGCCCACCTATTGGTAATCCAAGTCATAAGAAGGAGGATTGTCTACCCAATGGTAATCCAGGCCATATGAATGACTGCTATTTAGCTTTTATGGCCTCAGACGTTTTCCAGGAGCTGTGAGGTCCACAAGCTCATCTGCCGTTGTCCTAAGTAATGCCATAAAAACCTCAAAAAATTCTCACTACCATACACACACATACACATTCTCTCTCTCTCTCTCTCTCTCTCTCTCTCTCTCTCTCTCTCACTCAGACACACACACACACACACGCACACACACACACACACACACACACACACACACACACACAGTGACATATTCAGTCAGTCATGATTATGAAACAGCAACCTAGTGCATCTTGAGAGTGCACTGCAAAGTTATCACGTGAGGGCTCGACAACAGTATGGTCCACAAGGGTGATGCTGACATGATGTGAAAATTATCCAACCTGCAAATGTTAATATATGATGATTATTGAATAATAGAAGTGGCACTTGACTACCTGAGGTGAGCAGTGAAGGCGACTGGTGTTGCTCCATGAAGAAAACGGACTCACTCACAGGAACTTTAAGTGTAAGGTTCCCTCCCACATAGGCAAAGACGTCCAATATGAGAATGCCACCAATGTTAAGTGATTAGTGGTGAAACATGTGGATGATTTTTCTTTCTTTCATTTAGCCAGATGTCTTTTTGCTTTGTCTTGACTGAAGTGTATTATCAAGACTTGAGTGTACATGAGACCTAATATCATCCTATTTTCTTATGTAACCGAACCAATGCCATTTCTTATTATTATGTAACAAGTCTTTTTATGTGAAACAAAAACCTATATTTATCGAGTCATTCCCATGAGATGTGCATATTCAACCTCTGGCCTTCAAGATGCATCTTACAACTTTTCTTGTTAATTTATGACTATGTATTGATATTCATTTTTACATTCCACCATCATACTTTTTATTTCTGCATGTCTGATTTCATTTAAATGTAATATGATTCCTGTACCTATTTACTTAGTGTCAGATCAATAAGGTTTCCTGCTGGAAGTAATCAGCGATAGGAATTACTGGACCTTTTGTTGATGCAAGTATTCTTATGCTAATTGTGATTTTTTTCTATATCACATGAGTTGAAGTGTGTGTTGCAAATTTTGGTTCTTAACAGGAAATTATAAAAAGTGTGGCATCCATATTATGCTGTAATAGTTCTTAAGTGCTTTAATTGTGGAGTTTATTCCTTTTCCTTTTTGTTTTGATCTGATGACAAACTAACTTTTCAAGTGAATATGAACAGTGGCATGTTGACACACATTTTCTGCAAGAACACAATTTAAGTATTACTCCTTGTGTTTGTAATATGATGGCATATGGACTTCAACCATATTCACTACCACATGTGTAGTCTTTCATTTTCTTGGTTTCATGTAAATGTAAAATGCCTTTCATTCTTGCAATTACTCATAGGAATTCATTTTTCCATGTTTCTATGTGATTATCTTCTTTTTTTTCTTTTTTTTGTTTCAAGGATTCTATGATCTGTTTGTATATTTGTTGCTACAATATATGGTTTATGAGGAGCTAGGTCCCCATCCCTTTAGAAAGAAATATACATATGTGTAAAGAAATACTGACTTCTTAATTTAATTTTGGATGGTTGTGTGAACTCAGGATAATGCCCTTTTCTTGATGCTACCTCTGCCTGTACATTTGTTTTGCTATAGAATGTTGAAGTATCTATAACACATTACATTGTATATAGTCCCACCTTCTGATAATTTGTGTATGTAAATTTGTGAACTGTAATTTTCAGATATCTTGGCGAGTTTTTCTTTGAGCACAGCATATTATCATATGATTGTTAACTTCAACATGTATTCATATATTAATTGCTGGAGTAACTCTGCATTTTCCACATGGAAAATTATAATGTGCAAAGTAAAACAAATATCTATACATGGTAGAAATTCCTGTTAGTTTTCCATTTGTGAAATTTCTTGGAGACAGAAATTTGTGACCCTCTTTCTGCCATTAGAGGCAGCCATATTGCTTTAAAAGCGCTGAGTTGATTGAATACTAACATGTATGTTGGTTTTTTTTGTAGCTGTCAGAATTTATTTGAGAATACTCCATACTGGTAGCATACTGAAACTGAGAGAGCGAGAGACAGAGCGAGAGAGTAAATGACTATGGAGAAATGTAGTACATTTCTTAATCACATGCTGTTTGTACATCAGCCTTCCAGTCTCTCATATGCTTATCTTGAAGTAGATTGTTTACATCTTTGTACCCCCTGCGTGTAGTAAAAATCAACAACGGATGTATCTGTCCACTCTGTTGACAGCATTGTTATTAATTTTTGATGGGCACTTTGGGCTGCAAATCTAACTGAGGCAGTCATGAATACAATTCTAAGTGACCCAAGTAGTCAGTTATTCACCCCCCCCCCCCACACCAATAACTTCAGTGCAGAAGTAGTTCCCAAACAAAGTTTAATCAAAACGACAAATAACAATTTTAAAAAAGATGCTCCTTCTGTCACCATCTCCAAAACCTTTCATTCAAAATAACATTACAAACCATTGTATGTTTTTTGGCAGTTTGGAAGTTGACTGTACCTAGGCACTTATATCAAATAGTTACACCTGTAAAGAACATTTCAGTGCCTGATACTCTTTAATTTACTCTTAAGGATTTGAAAGCATTTTCAGGAGTTACATTTTACAAAGATGCCTTGCCTTTATCTAAGATGAGAGTTTTTACTTTACTTTTTTAGTGTCGATTCTTTTCAGAGATTCTTCATGTATTCCACATGTTTGTAAATTATTTTAACGTTCATTCATGTCTTCCATTTCACTACAACTAGAGTCTGAGTTCAGGTTGAAATTTCAGGAAGGTGGAATAGTTTCACTTGTTGTAATCCCACTACCTAATATTCTTTTCTTTTCTTATTTTGTGTTCCCTATGTAAAACGTTAAGTTTGGAAATATGAAGTCTCAAAATTCTTACATAACATTTATTTTTTAAAGCTTTATCATTTAGTATATGATTTATATCTGCTGCTACCAACAATGTAGGTAGTTCAGGTAGAATTATTCTAAAGTTATGATTCACTAAAACTGTCTTTATTTCTAATTTCGATACTGATTATGACGTTTTGTGATAGGATTGATATATATTATTTGAAATCTTTTGCTCAAGTCTTTCTAAGAAATGCCTTGTCTTGTATGAAGGCTATAAAATTCAAAAGTTATCTTAATTCAAAATTGTCAGTATCTAGAACAGAATGTCAGAATTACAGAATGTAATCTTTTCAAAATTTCAGTGTTGTTGTCTTGCAACCATAAATTTTCGGATTCCTTACATAACTTTCATAGAATAACATGCTAGTTTGTAAAATATTTCATATAGAAAATTAAAGTTTTCAGAATTCTTGGTGAACTTTCATAGTTCCAAGTGGTCACTAAAGCTTTTGCCCCATAAGAGAGAGCAATTAATTGAACCAATTTACGGACATCTATACAACAGTTAAACTAAATATTTTGTCTATATGTTATTTTTTAACATATAATAGTCCTACATATATTGTCATTTTGTACAATCTGTCCTAATCACATCAATCAAACTACAGCCAGTCAGTAGCTAGTACTCAAAGAACAAAGCTACTATTGTCGTCACCAAGATGTATAGTCTGTATGTCAGCCAATAAGAGTAATTTAGTGATGTTTCTATCATGTTATGGCCTTGCTCCCTTCTTGTTAGTTAGCTACCTGTGTAACTATGAATGGGCACTTGTGAACTGTTGGTATGCTCCCTACAACCCCTTTAGGTTACTGACCTTTGTTATGAAAAATACATTATTTACGTGAAGTAAACTGACCATTGATACTGTTCATGAATAATAAATATGAATGAAGTGAAAACTGAACTCAACTGTGCCATATACTATCACTTTAAAATTGCTTAAGGCATGCTTAATCTAAAGCAGTGGTATCACTAATAAGAAAATCTACAAGACTCACAAGCCAGTTTCTGTTGGCATGTTTTAATTATTGTTTGCACAATACTCTTTGCACCATGAAACTAAAAGACACGTTTCTAAAATCCAGACAAAGCATATCTTTCTCAATGTATACAGAAATTTTAAAAATGACTCTTTACCTTTTCTCTGTTCATACCCTTTTTTGGTGAATATAACAACTACTTCAAATTTTCTTTATTAATTTTGTCTTCTTCTGTTCATTAGTCACCCACTGATGACTGAATATTATTTTAGGCTGTTTATTGCCATTGATCTGTATAATTTGCTAATAGGTGTTACTAGATAACAGACTTTTGGGTAATATTAATGGGCTTTGTTATTTGTGATGATGACTTACATATTTTTTAATTGAAAAGAAATTTTTTTCGATAATATTTTGAATACCATGCAGTGATGTTGAAGATGCAACTGTGTTTGATTTGTACTGACATCTGTATTACTCTGTTCAGAAGTAAAACATGCAAACACTACCATTCACTAACATTTTATGTTAATGGTTCAAATGGCTCTGAGCACTATGGGACTTAACATCTATGGTCATCAGTCCCCTAGAACTTAGAACTACTTAAACCTAACTAACCTAAGGACAGCACACAACACCCAGCCATCACGAGGCAGAGAAAATCCCTGACCCCGCCGGGAATCGAACCCGGGAACCCGGGCCATTTTATGTTAATAATTCGTTTACAAAGTAAATATATTTACCAAGCAATTTTGCTTTATTTTTAAAATTATAATTGTTGTCTATTATCTCTATCTTGCTAAAGCAGCTCCTAACTCGTCCCTACAAGGCTCCATCAATCTAGTTATAGTTCTTCCACCATGGAAGAACTGCTGTCAGTATTAGAATGCAATAACCACTTAGCTACAGAGACAGAGCATTAACAAAGCTGGTCATATTTAATCTAGAGATATTTTTATGAAAGCTAATGTTTTGATGTTATACTGATTGTTAAAGTAACACTATTGTGAGGCTGTGGTTTTGAAACAGTTGTTTAAAGAAAATTTTCTTGTGTGGTATATACTTTATGTCTTTCTATGGAGTTGACCATTGGCTAATATTCAGCATAGTATTAATGAATAAAAGTTTACACAGTAAGTTTACATCCAGACACATTAATTGCTATAAACTACACTCACTACAAGAGCAAAAGCAACTGAGAATGACATTCTCTAATTCTGTTTATTTTTTTCTGCACTTCCCTGCTACTTTTGCAGTTGCACTCTGTCTTGTTTGCAGATTTGATATGAGTCAATATCAAGTGACATTCTGATTACAGAGATGAAGTGAATAATTTTGGTGAACATGCCTCTCAGTTCCACTAAGGTAGAATTAATTGCTAAGCAAAATTATTATTTTCCATTTATCAGCAGATGATTTGGGACAATTTACACATAAAAAAGAAAAAAATATGTATCCAGTATCAATCCAGTGGCATACCTGTAGTGCTTTCTATCCAGATGTAAAATAATTCCTTATACAAAGTACATTACTAGCATTTGCATGCTATGAGTTAAGTATGAAGTAAACTAATTCTTAGACACACAATTAGCCCCATAAAATTATAGTTCCATTTAATGAATTTTGTAATATTAGAGTGAAATGCACTGATTATGTATTATGAAATTCCAGTTGGAAATATTAAATAATTCACGCATTTCATTATATGTCGCAAATTAAGGATGGCAAACATCCTTGTATCAGACTTGTGACTAAATCAGAATTTAGTACTACAATCGTACTTAACGTTCTTATTACAATACCCCAAAAATAAAGAGAAAACAGTTGCACAGAGGACGTGAACGGTTATGGGGAAGTGATTACACATTACAACAAAAGAGAAACTGCATTCGTTCTTCCATCGTAGTAGGAATCAGCGTCAGTTTTTATTATACTGCTCTGCATATTATACCAAAAATTTCAACCAACTTTGAAAACTGTGTAATGGATACCTTGAAGTATGTCTACATTTACTTTGGCTTCCGTGTTTTGCAGTTTCAACGTTCTTTGTCCAGTGTTAATTAAATTCGCTTACAATTCTGCTCTTTTTGATACAACTGTGTATGAAATGGAGAGTATTGCACCGACGGGCTCAACGATTGCAAAGCCAAAACTTCAAGAAGCACGCTTAGCACATTTTAAGACGTTGCACCACTTAGCCTTACACTGCTGGTTGACACAGCATTCCGAATAATGTCGCTTGTAGCATAGGTGTTTGGTAAATCCTGAAGTCTTTCTTAATTCACCTACTCTCTACAGTCTGTTAGTTTTTCCTGCATTGTCGAGAACAGCAAATTTTCTGTAGCCATATTCCTTTTTCTACAGAATAAAAAAGCTATGTAAGTATTTATGTTTTGGTTATAAGTAAGATCAGTAATTTACATTGAGTGGGTCTTTTTGTTACGAAAATATATCGTAACATTTGCATGGTGATTAAAAGGAGCATTAATGAACACAACTGAAATCACAGAGAATAATTATAAAAAACAGCGAGACGTTTATTTGCAGTATAAGTTTTAATGGTACATTTTAATTACATTGGCAAGAAGCTATGAACGGTGTACTGACATCGGCGGTCACAATGCATTAGTCGACGAACAATGATACAAAATCGTTTGTTAAGACCTCCACTTTCTCACCGATCCAGTTTTTGGTCACTTGTAATAAGTTTCCATGGAATAAAAGCGGAGATAACTGTCCAGAAGATCTGTAAGCACTAGTATTGGAACTGAAATAAAGGATAACGATACTTTCATAACTAAATTACAAAAAAAAGACTGAAGAAACAAAATACAGAGGAAAAAGTATTATCACTGGTCTCAGACTAGCTTATGAGCACAGTTCAAAGTCCATTTCATATTACAGAGTTTATATATCACAGACATCAATGTTTGTTAGCATTCTTGCTTTTGTATTGTTATTAGTATTATAGGCACATTATTGCGATATTGTTGAAATGTGGTTTTATTGTATACGACCATTAGTTCGCTCTTTCAAGCACCTTTGATGTAGATTTGACGATATCTACACCACAGAGCCATAGAATCACTGTGAATTGAAAAGTGACATTGGTTAAACACATTGATTGACCTTGAGGCGTTTGACTATTTATATGTGCAACCTGCCAAATGGTATGCAAGAACTGTTAACTGTATCTTAGGTGGAAGAATAACATCTGCCTATGAGGTGAGTTCGGCGGTATTTCATGTTCCATAGATTAGTGCCATGTCAGAGTTAGAGGGGAAAGCTAAACCGATGCACACCTTGCCGACGCGACAAGTGCTGCCAGGGCCCAAATACGGCCCAGCCGTCCAGATGTGCCCAAATCCTGGACGGGCAGTCATCGCGCAGGCTGTGCTAACCTACCTGGGACGCCACGCTGCTTAGGATCGAATCCGCGGCCAGGCTCTCAAACTCGCCACACGTATAACCGTCTAAGATCATATAATGATGAAAAAGCGAAGGACAATGTATAGATACAGCACAATAAATTAATTTGAAGAAAAAGTAAATGGTATATAGAATTCCGCGATATCGACTGTTGTATGTTTCAAGTAGAATTTATTTATAACCTGTTGCGTAAGTACAAGGTTAAAGATGAGATGCCGAGAAATTAATTCTAAACTGGAAGGAAGAACAGGAACTTTGATTTTGTAGTGTATCATTAACATCGCGATATGTCAGCAGAAAAAAAATGTGCTCACAAGTACTCCCAAAGATAACAGTAATTTCAAAGTCGAAATTATTGAAGAAATTAACGAATTTAAATATCTAGAAGTCTTCTTCAATACAACAAGTAATTGAAATTGGATTACTAAGCACAAATAATGCTTATTGTAGCCTGAAAAATTTCCTAAAGAGTAGAAAAATCTCTAGAAATAATCGAAATATTGATCTGCAACTACTTTTTAATTATCACTTTAAATTATGCAATTGAAACCTTGACTCTAACAAAAAAAAGGAAAATACAATAGTTTTGCAGCAGTGAACGTAGAGGAGGGAGAATCTCGAAAAACTTACAGTTGTATTAGCTTTTTGAAGGACTTGCCATGGCAGCAAAGATAAAAGGTAATATTGTTGATTGGATTGGAAAGAAGACAAATTCATAGATTGTAGCAGAAGAATTGGACTACCAGAATAGCCGAGAATCAGATTTCAGAAAATGTTGAAAAGACCTGAAATTTTAGAAAATTACTAGTTGGAGTGGCTATTGCAAAAAGAGACGAGTTGTTAAATCAGCAGCAAAGAAAACATACGGCTTGTAACTGATTTGTAGTAATAATGATAATCGAGATTGAGGTCAATAGCGACGGAATAAACACTGTTAAGTGATACAGAGTTAAGAAAAACTGGCGTTGGGGATGACTATGGTACACTACGCATATTCTTTAGAAATTATTTGCAAAAAATTGTCCCTGAACTAAAAAAAATTATGGACTATTTTTAATATTAACTTAGTGACGTCGTTATAAAAAGGGAACCTAGTTGAAATGAAATAATCGGAGGAACAGTTAGGGTTGACTGTACTTGGGAAACCTCCTTTGGTTTTTCCTTGTGTACTTAGAGTAAGCGAGTTTGATACTTGAAAGAACGTACTTATTGCTGAGCGGCTTGCAAAAGTTGTGTTCAGAAGTTGTGACTAGAATACTGTGAGCGTTTGTTTAAACCAAAGAAGTTTTTGTCATAAATGAGTGTGAAATGCATCAAGCATTCTCTTGGCTCGGAAATAAGAAGTGACTCACAATCTGTCATCATCTACTAGAACCTAAATCGTAGAAATGGGAATATTTTCGAGGGCGCTGGGTAAGAAGCACTGAGAGATGAAAAGATTGACACAAGACTGCGAGACAAAAAACATAGAAAGCAAGCAAGACAAACACATATACCATGGAATCTTGTAATGACGATTCTCAGCAAAGATATTGCATTAAGATGTAACTACAGGTGGGCAAAATAAAAGTGACCTGGAAAATATTTCAAGCACCTTAAGCTAGGAAACTAACCTTACATCATCCGCCCCAGTTATGGATATTGTAAGGTGGATTGGCTGTCTTAAGGTACATGAAACACTTTTTGAGGGCAGTTTTATGTGCCCGTCCTGTAACATGGAAGCAATAGGAAGCTTAACTGTGGCAAGAATCTTCGGTATCAAAGCGGAGAAAGATAAATTAAATTTATACTTGCGTTAGTAAAAAGTAACCTCTTTGAACAAATTCTCAGCACTGCAGCTGAAGCCTCGCTCTTTAGCCACTAGGACAAAGAGAGCCAGCTTAGACAAACTCTGGAAGCTCTACGAAGACCCAGACCCAACTGCGTCAGCCTCACTCGTAAATGAGATGACCACTGGATCTGCGTTTCCTGTCACTCTACTAGAGGTAGCACATGCAAAGCGCATTTTATACAAGCAGCGGATACAAGCGGTTGCCGCTTAAGATCTTAGGCGACACTACCTACAGATTCAACATCGGAAATGTCTGAAACGTTATTTAGTACACTGAGTGCATATTTATAAAATATGCTCTTCAGATTTGTGACGAAAGCACCAAATCATTAAACCGGGTAGTTCACGTTTCATCGAAACCGCAGCGATGGTGCAAAGGAGGCATGGCATCTCCGAGGGGGGGAACTAGAATCTCGTCTCGTACGTAAACGACACGAAGGCTATACGACATGCAAAACGCAAATCCAGCGTGATCTCTACAAGTCCGGCAATTAGTCCTTCTAGGTTAACGGCAGCGTAGCGTCCCAGCTGTTTCATTTGCTTTTCTTGACCGTTGAGCGACGTGCATGATGTTGTATCGTATTCTGATCATCCCACAACACATTGCCTTATCTTTTCCTTTCGACTGCTGCGTCCGTGTTTTGAATACAAAATGGAGGGATATATGATTATTTTGGAATCTTGTGGTACGGTAATTCGTTACGTGAGGACATAGCCTCTTAGGTTAAATTATGTTGCGTCTTAAAGATGATTTTATATCTATTGTGAAGAGATCAGCTGCAGTGGGGAAAGGAGACGTCTTGTTTGCGGCGTGAGCTGAATTGCAGAGCTTCTGTTGCGTAGTACACTGTGACTGCTACATACAGTATATTGTTGTGACGTAAGCGTAGTAACAAAGATATTAGCGTATGTCATTTTCCCCACTTGTGAAAATATTTTCAGCCCTTTATGCTTTAGCATGTATATGTCTTAAATAGGACTATTGGTCTTTTAATCTCTGTATTGAAACTCCTTTTGAGAATAGCAACGTGTATTGACAACAATTTTACAGTGGCTTTCTTATCGAACCTAAAAACACAGATCACAACCAGCAGGTCCGGGAAACTGACTGGTGGCACCTGCGCGTCGCGGAGCAGTCGCAGAGTCGGCAGGTAGCGGTGGGCGTGGCGTCCAGCGGGCAGTGACGTCAGAGGGAGAGGAAGTGGCTGAGCGCCTGGTCGATGAGTTTGGTGGGGGCGGTGCCGTCGGCCGTGTAGCGCACCGCCCGCAGGGGGTCGCCTTCGCTGTTGACGACGCCGTACTCGCCGACGATGAAGCCGTCCGGGGTTCGTTCCTCGACGCGGTACTTGCGGAAGCCGCGGCCCTCCACCACGTAGCCGGCCTTGTTGCCTGCGCTGTCCACCTGCAACACCAATACATCTATGTAAAGTCCGCAAATACGAAGCCGAGTAAATGAGTAAATCCCTGAAACCATCCAGACAGCCTAAAATTCAGGGCCCAGACACACTTCAGCGATTTCACAATATGGTGTAGCCTTTGGTACAATAAAAAAGCAAAACCATCCCAAATAATAGGCAGAATCAATCATTAAACTGTCCTTCTGCCCCTCCCCAAAGCCATCAAGGCTACCGGACACTGCACATCCAGATCTACTTCTACAATTTTAGCATCTGGTGTAGTCTTTGGTACCTTGGGTCCACCTAAATGTCCCAGTTAAGTGGCTGGATCAATCAGTAAACCTCCTCAAGCCGTCTATACTTCCCAACATCTCATATCCAGATCTGTTTCTGGAAATTCACCATGTGGTGTAACCTTTGGTGCCGTAAGACCATCCAAAAATCCCAAATACGTGGCTAATCAATTAGCGAGCCTCCCCAAGACATCCAGACTTCGAAAGACTACACATTCAGATCCACGTGTTCAACTTCAGCCGCTGGTCTAGTCTTTGGTACCTTACATCAGCCTAAACGACTCAAATACAAGGCTGGATCAGTCAGTAAGACGCCTCTTCCCGTCCAAAAAGCCATCCGCACTTCTTAACACTCCACATTCTGATCTAGTTCAACTATTTAACCATCTGGAGTAGCCTTCACTACCTGAAGAACGACAAAAATTTCAAATAAGAGGCTGTGTGAATCAGTAAGTCTTCAAGCCATCCAGACTTACCAATATTACACATCCAGATTCGCTCAATAGCTCACCATATAGCACAGTCTCCGCTTTAAAGTCGAAAATTATCCCAAAGACGGGGCTGATTTAGCCACTAAGCCTCCTGAAGCCATTTAGACTATCAATATTCGACCCTCAGACCCTCTTAACTATCTCACAATCTGATGTAGCCTTTGGTGCCTTGAAGTTATTGTCATTGGAAGTAACATGTCTTGGTTGATCAGGTTGCGTCATATTCCTTTCATAACTTCTTCGATATTTTGAGCCTCTTTCCTGCGATCTTTCTCATGATTCTTCCAAGATCTCAGGGTAGCTGAACACTTAATTCCTCTCATATTTTGAGGCTTATTATTTCAAAGACAGGTTTCGATGATTCTTAGAAGATGTCTATGTTACCAGGTGCCACAGAGAGGGTTTTACTTTGTTGGTAACCAGCATATCTATTCTGATCTTCAGGTAACAGTAGTAGCAGTATTCGTAGTGTGTAAGGATTGAAGAAAAGTGCAATGATTGAAAAGACAATAGGACAAATACTGGTTATGATAGTATCTACGCTTATCAGCACATAGGTATGATAATTGTTGGTAGGCATGAGTGATATGGTCGTAATAGCGAACGCAAGAAATGTATCACACACAAGAATTCATCGCCAGTTACAGCATGTGTGAGCTCTCTCTCGAAAGTCCTTGCAGAATAAGATTGCCATAATCAGGTAAGAGGAGTGTTAGTGATTCCACGCGTTTCTTTTCAAGCTCGAGAGAAACTATTTTCTTATATTTGGATAGTGAATTAAGTGACGCAGGAACTTTCTTACTGAGCACAGTTGTGTGTTCAGTCCAGTCTAAGTAATGGTCCACAATTAGCCCCAAGTCGTTTGCAGAAGATGGAAAGGTTATTTCTGTGCCGTCTCGGATTAATGGTGGAAGAGTTTCTCTGGACTGAGGGAAGGTAAGTCTTTTATGAGTGAATAAGATAGCTTTCTTTTTAGGTGGGTTCAATTTCAAACCCGTGTTCTGTGTATACTCTAATAAGGCAAGTAAGTCAGCACTCACATCCTGGTGGCTATGCACAGTTTTGTTGGACTTCCAGATGGGAGTAGCTAAAGATCGTGAGAGCAGAACTGATATCTTCGTTTGGAGATAAAAATCGGCACATCAGCGGATAATGAGAAAAGCAATGGACCCAACACTGATCCTTGTGGGACATGTGATACTACATATTTGCATTCTGACCTTTTTGTTTCAACCTTTACACACCGTTAGTGGTATGCAAAATATTATCGGAATCATTAGAGGGTCACCAACCGATGCTTTGGGCCTCACATTCAATTTTTCTTCAATACGAGAACGGCTGGGTAAGGAATTGTATGTGTGATGACGCTAGATATCGCTACGTCGTGACAAGGAGACCTTGTACCTCCCTAGCCTCTTGACATACAGAATCTTAAGGAAGATTTATGCGGTGTGCAGTTAAACATCACTCCGCAGGAAATACCCAGAAGTGAAGTGTCAGGAGTATTGTGTAAGAACGACATTCCATTGCCGCCGTCCCGCTTACGGAAGCACCAGAGCAAGAGCGTATTCCATTAGCGAGTCGGCTCTGTCCTTAGGGTGTCGATAGCAGCTTCACAGACGGAGCCGTGAATCCATCTCGTCACGCTTGTTACTGTGCTGCCGACCTTCCACGGGATGGAGTGCCTTCGGATAATTAGTTCCCTGCAGAGTTAGTCTCCCATTAGCCACCGGCGCGCTGTTCGGCTGTGTTGATTTAGAGGACAACGCAGCGCCCGTAAAAAGAGGTATCGTGCATGCAAAGTGGCAGATTAGCCCTCTAGAGATCATTACTGCCACGAGCGGGCGCAAATAAGATTCGGAAGACTGCACCTTAAGCTTCACAATTTAGAACACTTGTTAACGGGAATGGGTTCCCTTCAGTCGTTTATCTTTTCGTCAGCGAAGGTTGGTCTGCGGTGGGTGAGTTTAATATCCAATTGATGTCGAGGTCTCTCTCTGTCGAGATTTTAACGTTCTGTCAATGAGGAGGTCGTTATGGACAGGCGTTGAAATACCTGCCCGTAAATTTGTAGCTAAACGAAGACCCATGATATAAAAACACGGATATATTTCACCGAGAGAACATTTATAGATTGAGTTACTGAATTAATTTTAGGAAATTATTATAAATACGAATCAAGAAACAGGGAGACCAGTCGTTTAATGCAAAATATCAGTACCGAGACTCTACTTCGCAGAGAAGACGAAGGGCTTCATAAGAAGAGACATGATTAGAATTGAAGATACTAGAACAGAATTAAATATTTTCAACATGAATGAAAAAATTAAAAAATATCGTGAAGATTAGACACAACGCCTCATGAGAATGTCAGGTCACAGAACTTCTGAGAAGATCCTGAACAACAAGCCGAATGGCTAAACAGACATTAGAATACCCTGAAAAAAATGGAAATGAGTTTGTTTTTGAGTTCAGAACAGGCAACAGCCTAATCCTTGGGAGGAAGAAGAAGATGATAATAGTTTTCACTTATTAAACCACCTTTTTGGGCAATTTCATAATAATCTGAAGTAAATTTTAAATTACGGTATCCGTAAGAAAATGTTTCTACTGTTACGATTCTTTCATTGCATAATTCATCGCAGTATATACTTTAGCTCTGGTTTGTCTATAGCAGTTCGTCTCGAAAAGAGGTTATAAGGTGAATATCAACAAAAGTAAAACAAAGGTGAAGGAGTCTAGTCGAATGAAATCAGATGATACTAAGAACATTAGGTCAGGAAAAGTGAACACGTGAAGTGGTTGAATAGTTTTGCTGTCTGGGCAGCAAAATAACTGACCGTGGCCGATTTAGAGAGAATATCAAAATCACGATAGCAGCAGCAAGAAAAGATTCTCTGAAAAAGAGGAATTTTTTAACATGGAACTTGAATTTAAATATTAGAAAGCCTTTCCTGCAGCTGTTTGTGTGCAATGTAGCCTTGCATGGAAGTGAAACGTGGCCGATATGTAGTTCAGCCAACAAGAGAATAGAAGCTTTTGAAATGTGATGCTAAGGCAATGCTGTACTTATATATTTGTATGTTGTGCATATTTCTTTCAACAACTGTCTCATAACATCAAAGGTATTTTCATGAATCCATGGAAATGAAATTTTTTTCTATAGTTCGCTGCAAAAACACAGGTCACTTTTTGTTTTAGTTTCTAATAGAAAATTGGCAAAATGAACACCCGGCAATGCCGGTTTTGTCTGGTAGTTAGAAGTGAGACTAAAGGCGCGAAATTCTTCTGTTTTCATTTCAACTTCTCTTGAAAACAGAGTTACTAGCAATTTAGATACCTTAAAATCAGTTGTAAGATATGACGCGAGTGTTTGGACACATATAGATTCCAGCCAGAACAGTTAACAGTAGTATTAGCAGCCAAGTAAGTGGTTAACTCACGAGCGTGCACGCCTATGTATAAAGTGCGCCAACCACAAATAACGTTGTCTTGTATCGTTACAATTTTGCTCAAAAATTGCGAGCCCGTACCTATTCCTTCTTTACTGCTTCAGCTAACACACTGGCAAGTGAGCAGCAGTAGTACAGAATAAAAAGCAAGCTAGGCGAAAAACAGTGTACGATGCGTGCAAGAAATTTCCGAGCTAGTGACACAGTTCCACAATGAGACAGTTGTCTACGAGGTAATTAGCAATCGAATAAGTGGTTGGCTGTGATCACATGCTTAGAGAGTGTCACTATTGTTGGGTGATATTTGTACGCGTCATCAGAGTGATATAATGAATGTTTATTTTGTTATTGTTTAATTAAACGTTGTTTATCTCATATAATCGTTGTTTAATTAAACTAAGATTAAACTGTGATTTTACTCCTACATGTTTACCTTCTTAACGTAAAGGCATCTAATCCTTACATGTGTACAAAGTGTTATAAAAAGCGGTCATTGAAAGGGCAGGGAGGCTATATTGAAAGCATGGAATGAGATGACATCGAAAAATGAAGATGGAAATAAATAAAAATTTATGTGCGTTATTCATGAAATGACAATCGTACACTAGTGCACATTGTTATAAGTTGTCACAATGAATGATTATTAAATTCTGAAGAGGCATTGTTCACAGTTTCCGTTCCTATCATTAGTATATCTCGTAATATGTATGCTTTACTATACTTCTGCACGAATTTAAACCATTGCATCAACTTTTCAGAGAAAAAGTTCTGTCCAAGAAAATTTTGTGACAACCTGCCCGGTACCCAGTTGATTGTCAGAGACTTTGGAGTTAGATGTCACTGGTTATTTAGATAGGAGAAAAAATTATTAATAAAAAAAAAGTTGTACCAAGAACACAAATATCAGAGAATGGTATTGATAAAGCACTTATATATGGTTAAGACCATGTTAGATACTAAAATAATAGGGGAGATCGTGGTAATATGAAACAGGACTGTAATACGAAACGTCATAGTATTTGCAGCCTGCTAATATGTTTGCAATAGTTTTGAGTCGTATAAAGTATTTTCTTTTCTTTCTTTTTTGCTTTTGTCGAAGCGTTCGTTTCTTGTTGAAATCAGAATTTTTTCGTAATGCTTATAGCAGGAATAAACTTTTTTTTATTGATTTGACCTAATAAGGACCACATGAAATAACTTACGTATTCTTTCTTTCCTCCTTCCTTTCTTTCCAGTAATTTTCATCCTTTCCCCACACTTTTCTCATCTTTCTTCTGTCATATCGCATCTGCTTTTTCTTTGTTTTCTCCTGGAGGCCCTTGAAATCTTTTACTTTTACTCTGAACCTTTATCTTTCTCCAGTTTCTGCATCCATTGTTTCCTTTTCCCTCAGGTCTGCTTTAACTTCTTTTATCCACGCCATTGATGTTTTTGGGTTTCTGTTAAAGAACTTAAAAGTTCTTTCTGTTATCCCGCTTTCATCGAACGTTTTTATGTGTGCATACAATGCAACTCTTCTCTTAATCATCGTGTCTAATGTTTGCTCTATTGCTCTGTTTTTTCATAAATTTCTTGATTATTTCTTAATTTCCATTTCCCATTCTCATATTTTGGTCCCAAGATTTTCCTGATTACAGTACTTTCCTGTCGTTCTTTTCTACAAAAAATGGCTCTGAACACTATGGGACTCAACTTCTGAGGACATCAGTCCCCTATAACTTAGAACAACTTAAACCTAACTAACCTAAGAACATCACACACATCCATGCCCGATGCAGGATTCGAACCTGCGACCGTAGGCGGTCTCGCGGTTCCAGACTGTAGCGCCTAGAACCGCACGGCCACTCCGGCCGGCCGTTCTTTACTACTTCACCTGATTGTTTGGCTAGATTTAACGAAAGGCTTTCTGATGCATAAAGGCATTCTGGTTTAATAACAGTACTATTATATACTGTACACAGTTGTGAGACTATGTTATTTATCTAGATAATGTGAAGACCGAATAAATAATTTAGTTAAAAAATAAGCGATAATCATACCTGCGGATTTTCTGGCGCAGACACAGGGGCCGTCGAGGGCTGAGTGGTTTGCGACGCGTCTTGGGGCTGAATGCCGTGTGCACGGCCATTGGTGACCACACTCAGCTGCTCGTCCACTTCATAGTTCTGCTCCGGTTGCTCGTAGTTGTGCTCTGAGGGTTCAGAGTGGCTCTGGTGGGGGTGAGCTGGCGACTGCTGGTCCTGCTGCTGCTGCGACTGCTGTTGTTGATGGTGCTGCTGCTGCTGCTGCTGTTGGCCTTGGTGACCGAAGCTCTTGCGACCGCGCTGAGGAGTCCAGCCGTGGCGCCTCACGGGCTCAGGTTGGCTCGGCGGTGGCCCACTGTAGAACTGGACGCGGCTGTTGGATGTGGGCGACGACACGCGTGACTCGTAGTTGACCACGGCGGGCGCTGGCACCTCGACCACTGTGGCGATCGTCTGGTCGCTGCCATCGTCGTGGTAGTTGTGCTGCCTGTTGTGGTGGTCTCGCTGCGCGTGCAGCGCCGAGATATCCGATGGGGAAGACTCCTCGACGCTGAACTGGCTGCGCTGCACAGCCGTCGCCGCCGGCTGGTCCTCGGTCACGAGTGACGTGGGAACCACCTGCTGCTGGTCCTCCACGGCTCGTTCTTGAGACGCCTGCGCAGAATCGGGCAACGACGTCTGCGAGTACTGCCTCGCACCATCACCTTCCGTCCGACTAGAAACAAAATTGTCGTGACTGGAAGATTCACTGCTGTGGTGAAATGGAGAATCACTCGGTTGAGATATACCGAACGGTTTACTTCGTGCAGTGTTGGGCGGTGATGAGGGACCCTGCACTACCGACGAAGAGACCCGGACGGAGATTACTTGTTGTACTGTCGAACTTTCGGGCCGAGAAGTCGGCTGTCCAGGGTGGCTAACAACTATTTGAGTAGCTTGAGTAGGATGGGAGGAGAACCACGAATTGGAGGTGGACTGGGGAAAGGCAGTACTGTGTCCCTGGTAACTGTGGTCTTGACGCTGCTCGTGGAGCGTTACAGTGTGATAGCTGGGGCTGGGACCAACACTGCTGTGAAACAGGCTTCCTGTCTCGGCGCCTTGACCAGTTGACGATTGATAGTGAACATTAGGATCTGGCACAGAATTGTGCGGACTACTGCTGTGGTATGCAACATTCGTTGAGGTTTGGTGAGGGCTACGATGCTGAGTGCCACGTGTGTTTTCATCCTGACGCTGCACATAGAAGCTGGTGATCCTCGACGCAGACAGTACGCCGTCACTGGCGTGTTGGTCACCATCAGTAGGGTCTCCGGCGGTAAGTGATATCAGTTCCTGTTTCGATGTGACGATATCTGTGACTACCGATATACTACTGTCGGGAGGAAGGGTGACATCGGATGTCGTGGGAGAGTTCTGTGGCGGGTAAGTCCTGTAGTGGAGTTCGGAAGCGGAATCCTCGATCCGCTGGGTGGGTTCTGTAGAGGACTGGAATGTCTCGCTGTCGCTTTCTGCCGGTGGTTTGCCGTACGTGCTGCTGTAATCTTGCTGGCGGGTGGACGGGCCAGCGAGTGGGGTCTCGGTGGTAGCGCTAAAGGGCGTCGGGGTGGCGCGCGAAGTGGTCAGAGTGGTGCTGGAACTCTTGGGCGCCAGGCGGGCACCGAAGCCGATGTCCTCCGGCGCCGTGGTGGAGTCCCGCAACCTGGGTTTGGCCACCTGCTGGGGAGTCCGCGGCAGTGACGACCCGATGAACACCGACAGGAAGTCGGTCCCCGCGATCAGGTCGTCTGCTCGTGGGCGGGGCCGCCCCGAGGAAGCGCGGGCGGGTAGGCCCGCGCTCGGCCCCACTAGTGCCACGCACGTGATCTGCAACAAAGCGCAGCGGGCGGTCATTGCCGTGCACTCAAACACTGTACCTTACTACTCAGCTAGGCTTTTTGTTTATTTACTTTTGCGTGTATTTCACCTTTCTTACCAGGCTTCCTCAGCGAGTTCAGATGGCTCTGAACAAAATAAATAAATAAATAAATAAATAAATAAATAAAAAGAGGGGGGGGGACTTAACTCCTGAGGTCATCAGTCCCCTAAAACTCTTAGAACTACTTAAACCTAACTAACCTAAGGACATCACACACATCCATGCCCGAGGTAGGATTCGATCCTGCGACCGTAGCGGTCGCGTGGTTCCGGACTGAAGTGCCTGGAACCGCTTGGCCACCGCGGCCGGCTCTTCAACGAGAAAACATTATAGTTTGTATAGTGCATAGCAAACAATAATTGTTTACCGCATACCACACTCGTGTAGAGGAGCTCGATCAAATCGATATAAAATACTTGTGGCCCATCATGTCGGAAAACTACCTCAAATTTGCCTACAAAAACCATCAAAGCTACAACGTATGTCGGAGACTTTCAGTATTCTCTCATTCTCTGCGCGCAAAGTATTCTTTCTAGAGAAAAAAAATGAACACTTTTTACATCAAATTTAATGTAGTTTAGTTTTGTACAGGGATTCGTTTCCGCTAGGGACCGAGATTTTCGACTGATTCAAGAGAAACGTATAATAATGTCATTCAAACCCAATTCCCTCCCACCCCCCATTACACATGCACTTACCCAGCTCTACTCATGATTTTTAGTATGTTCATCACTACATGAATTGTTTCGCATCTGCGACATTTTTATCCCTCCGTTTTCTGGGCTGTTGTTAGATCATCTGCTTAATCATCCACTTATAAATCATAAACCTGATATTTGTGTGATTTTTACCTCAATTTTTGTGAATTAGAACAGCAGAAAATAAACAGTTAAATAGCTTTGTATGTGTTGCCTAAACTAATGTGCTTGTTGGGGTTCAGTTGAGATCGATTTTTAAGCGTAATTAGTTTATGCATATCGTTTGAAAAAGTCTTTTTTCTTTGAATACCTTCACGGGAAAGTGTACATAAAAATGTTTACGAAATAGCCGACAATGCCAATGGTAGTTAAACACAAAAAAGGCAAATATTAAAAATAATTTCTGCAGTTGCATGTTATTGCAGACTGGTTGGAGGAACAGCCATTAGCAACATACTAAAGGTCATGACAGCCGGGCTCGTGAGTGAGAGGATGCGGGGGCGTTTGAGGGCCACTTTTGCAGGTCTCTCTTGCAAAGCTCGGACACCACGGGCCCTAGCGAAAACGTATCCCAGTACAAAATTAAACTGCTTCAAATGTCCGACTAAAAAGATCCTTTTAAGTTTTTCTCTAGGACCAATAATTTTCTCGCAGAGAGCGGGAGAGTTCTGAAAATCTCACACGCCGCACATGCGCTAAAGCTTAAGTGATTTTTGTAGGTCAGCTAGTGATAGTACCCTGAACTGATAAGCCACAATCATCTGTCTCATATCAAATTGTTTATCACGACTTTCTCCACAGCACTGTGGTAGGTTGTAACCAATTAAATGGTTCAAATGGCTCGGAGCACTATGGGACTCAACATCTGAGGTCATCAGTCCCCCAGAACTTAGAACTACTTAAACCTAACTAACCTAAGGACATCACACACATCCATACCCGAGGCAGGATTCGAACCTGCGACCGTAGCGGTCGTGCGGTTCCAAACTGTAGTGCTTAGAACCGCTTGGCCACACCGGCCGGCTGTAACCAATTACCTACACCCTGTAGAATAATAGTAATTATATTAATAAAATCATTCAGCAAACTGGCCTAGACAAGACTGGTTGCGAAATTTGGTGTCCCAAAATCGGAATAGCTTTCATGTTTACAAGAGATACCTACATATAATAGATAGTGCATCTCAAAATACAAAAAAACAAAAAACAGTACAACACAGTCATCGAGCCAGAGTGCATTTTTGGGGATGAGACTCTCACTATACACAGAAAAAGAGACATCCAAGTAATATAAAAAAAGAACGAAAAGTTTAAATTATACTGAACGAGCAACGCAAAGACAAAGTGCAAATACAGAAACTGAAAAGTACCTCAACATGTATTCGGATATCGAAAAACGAAGGCTAAAATTCTGTAAGTGTTTTAAAAGAACGGGACCAACCACTTAGGGATTTCACGAAACTCGCAATAAAGCGAAAACTGAAATAAAGAAACTGATCAGTGCACTAACAGAACACCTGAAAGACACAGGAATTACACAACGTGAGAAAGGAAAATATTTAGGCAGAAAATTCACGACTGCACAAACCCGCAGCCGGAACAACTTGGTCCGAAGAGCGGCAAAGAGCCAAATCTGAGAGAAAGAAAGTTATGTGTACCCAAAGGACTGCTAAAACATAACGCTGAATATGCGCCTTGTTGTATAATACGTGGTCCACTGAGGCCCCAGTTTGAGTAATGATAATAATAATAATAATAATAATAATAATAATGACGATAGCCTTAGGTGAGCAAAATTACAGGCTGACAGCCTAATCTTGTTTTTGGATTTCAGGGATGACCCAGGATTTCTTATTCTCTACAATTCGAACTTCAAATCGTAGTAGAGAATATCAGGGTGCTTTCCGAAAGGGAAGACCCTTCCCAGAACAGATTTTTAACTTAAAACCAATAATTAGCCACAGAATGTTAACCAGAAACTGATAAAAGCATCGTTTATTGATTTCAAGAAAGCATTTGATTTTCTAGACAGAAAGACAATAGATAAAAATCATTAGAGAATTTAGTGTTATATTCGTGAACTTTAATAAATAGAATAGCTAAAGTGAAATGCACCGTAGAAACATCTCAGCCATTTAAAATACAAACTGCCGTAAGACAAGCCGACGGTTTACCATTTTTACTGTTTAACTGGGTTGTAGAACAAATTGTAACGATCTGGTACTGCAGCTAAGAAGTCACAAAACTGAAGCTATAATTTCGGAAAGAAAATAAAATTGAATGAGACAGAATGTGTTGCTTTTACAGATGATTTGGCAATGCAGAACAGTTGCTCAAATATATTTTATATCTTCCGGAAAGTGTAGCGAATAGAGCGGATCTCAGAATTCCAGCTCAAAAAACAAAATTTATGACAAATACGAAAAAAGGAAAGTAGATTTTAGGATTAATGAAACAAAAAGAGCATTTTTTGACAAGAACATATCAATAAGTAATGCATATCTAGAAATACATAACTAAAATTCTGTGCCAAGACCAGAATATTTACATGCCTGTAACAGCTTAACGATGAACTAAAGCGAGTAGAATAGGAACATCTGAAATAACGGATATTTAGAAAAATGACGGCTGCAGTACAAAGTAAACAGAGTTTGAAAATGGGAATCAATGAGCAGATCTCCCAAAATACGCAGAAAATATCAGAAATAATGGTAAAGCGAAAGTTAATTTTCTTTGACCATTTCTAACAACTGAAAGAGAGCAGGGTAAAGAAACAAGCGTTCCTGTATTTCTGCAAAAATAAATTAACAGTACCGTGGAAATCAGAAATAGGAAAACATCTACAGGAAACAATAACAAAGAAACGGAAATGTCATCAAAAACTTTTTAAGAATAAAACACGAAGTTTGGTAGGCTTTCAAGACAAAGGAAGAAAGAAATCTGAACTGCATCGGGGCTAGCATGAGCAGAACAAACGAAAAGAGGATACAGGGAGGAGATCGAAGAGCACTGGAGAAATACGAAACAACAAAGAATTGAACTGAAGATATTACTTGATCCCTGTTGGTCAATAGGAAGATAAAAAAAAGTTATACACCATTTTCGGGCTTCTGAATGTAAAGCAATTTTCTCATTACGTTCTTGTCGAATGTGAGAAGTGACCTGTGCAGAAACATAACAGAAGGAATCAACGTGAAGAATAAGTTAATTGGTCAGAGGATGCGCGAGAAATAATTGAGTAAGATTAGCAAATGGGACGGAAAGCAGAAAGAATTAGAGAGTCAGGAGAAAACTATAGATAGTTATAACGCTACATACTGGTTCCCTGTTGGATAGAAAGCAAACAGCTGCAGTATGCCGACAGCTGAGCTACAACGATGACAAAAGATGAAGCATTAACCTCCTATTGAATGCAGAGTCGTTCTGAATAAAAAACAGGATGCAGGGTATGGCTGTCGCATGGCTGAAGTGGGAAAGTAAATGGAGAAAGATTTAGAGTGTTATGCAAAGATACAGCCCTGATGCCTGACCTACCCGATCCGATGTCGTAGTTGCGGAACGCTAAATGGCATTTAGTATCCCTAAGACAACATTCATCATACAGTAGTTTGAACAACGTCCTTGAACATCGCTAGCGCTAACGGTTGAAAGACACAGAGTGGAAAAACTGTGCACCTGTGACTTTTTATCACTTAAAACGGTGTTTATTTTTACCGCTTTTAAACATACCGAAATGTCGTGAACGTAGTTGTTGTATATAATCTGAATTGGATTTGCTGAAATGGAATGAATTTCGTGATGCCCTGTAGATTCACTATTTGTGATTAGTTTTCTCTGATATCATCGCATCTTCACTGAATTCACCCTCACAATCTACTTACTGACTGTGAGTGAAACTATTTCAATTGAAAGGCATTAGAAAAATAAGTGTAACAGGGTCACAGACATTAACTAAAGAGTTGTATTTTACCTGCACTTTTATAGATTACGTCCCCACAAATTGGATTATAAATCGTAACTGGTCTTGGAGTAATTTGGTGTAAGTAAGTGTTAATTTACAGACAGAACAAGTGACAAGACCAAAATTAAAAAGAAATTGTGTTTCAAACCTAAATCAAATACGAGAACACAAAGAAGGAAACAGTTAGAAGACAAGATGAAAGAAAGAAATGAATAGATAAAGGCGTATTTCAAGGACTGCGCAGTTTAGTTGCTTAATCGTGGTCCTCAGTAGGATTATAATCGAAAAGGCGAAAAAAAAGGTTGGATTCCAAGTGAGAAATATAGAATTTGTGTACGACAGGTAGGGTACGTGATGAAGTTGCTGAGGATCTGTCGACGTACTGTCATCTTCGCAGATATTGAGAAGGGTTATAATGCTGTGGACAGACGTAGAGCTTATGACATTCTACAAGACCTCAGGGTGTGCACTGGTCAATACGTAAGACAAATTTCCTTGGTGAAATTTTGTTGTCTTTAGAACGCCTAAAGGCAATCAAATTTTTGGCACACACTCGTACAGTCTGCCACAGCTTTACCAATTTTACGTCAGCAATCGCATTTCATTACTCATTTAGAAGTATGAGAAGCAGTATACCTTTGTACAACTGACACCCGAGGCAGTACAACACTTGTGAGACAAAAGGAGTTCGGTGTATACAGCAGCACAGTACGTAATCTACGTAAGCATCTAGCCACTCGTTAGGCTCCTCGTAAAGTAGCAGTGAACTCATTACTAGCTGGAATGTGGTTGAGTTGTAAACAAGATACGTCTCGGGCAACGAACAGGTGGAGGCCTGTTTGCAACAGAGAAGAGCTGATCTCTTTAGCGCGGCAGGAAGCAGAATGAAGCGGCGTGAAGGCCAGACCTACACGCAACGAAGGCGTCGGCGCTGACGGAGTAACTGAGTCATCGTCCATCTGCAGAGAAATCTTGCTGACAGCGATTACTCCAACTCGCCATGTAAATAGGTCTTGCTAAACCTTAATGACCCAATTACCGTTTCTTCAAAAGGTAACATTCCTAGCCCATCCTGCTTTCAGCCAATCGGCTTCTGTAGCCATTACTTAGTTAAAAGCCCTTCTCTTTGCTCTGAAGAACAGTTATCGAATTTTTTCCGCTCTTCTGAAAAGTTTCAGGGGCCGAGAGTAACAACGCTCTCTCCATTGCGGCATACAGTTCAACTGAATAAGGAGGGAACAGTTTATAAAAAAAAAAAAAAAAAAAAAAAAAAAAAAAGTATCTTACTGATGCTTGACAACTGCTGTCTAGCAGGTATACAAAAGAAGGGTAACCTCGCTGGCCTTACGAAGAATTTACTGTTGGATAACTAAACCCGTGAAACCACTCGCACCGAGCGAGGTGGCGCAGTGGTTAGACACTGGACTCGCATCGGGAGGACGACGGTTCAATCCCGCGTCCGGCCATCCTGATTTAGGTTTTCCGTGATTTCCCTAAATCATTCCAGGCAAATGCCGGGATGATTCCTCTGAAAGGGCACGGCCGACTTCCTTCCCTAATCCGATGAGACCGATGACCACGCTGTCTGGTCTCCTTCCCCAAAACAACCAACCAAACCACTCGCAGGAGCTACAGCTTATTTTTTACACTTGTTATTTATGTGTGAACAAGGCCAGAACGAATTAAAATACGTCTTATTTAACCGTCCTGCCATTAAAAGACGTTGGTTATAGATTTTCACCCAGACGAATGGTCACATGCTGTTACTTAGCAGTTACAAACATGTATTAAGCAACGAGATAAAAATCTATGTCTAAACTCACATCTAAACACCGCGAAACACATTATGGTGTGTGACAGTGGATATTCATGGTATCACTATCTTTCCCCCAGCCCCCCCCCCCCCCATTTCTGTTCCGTGGGAAGAACGGTTGTCAGTAAATCACCATAGCATCTAACCTTCTACCACGATCATTTCGCGAGACGTGTGTGGGAGGATATAAAAATATAGTAGTTGTAATTAAAAGCGCAAGTACGTTGCTTTGAGATTAAAAAGTAATAGTTCCCAATGGGACAGACACATCTAACAGCACATCCTTTTAAAGGAAGTGGCAAAAAATTTCGAAATACGTTCAGAGTTGGCAGTTTTAACTTCTGTAGTAGGCTAAATTACGTGACACCTGGATCTCGTCACCGCTTCCCGTGATTCACATGATGTCAGGCAAGAAGGCAGAATAGGCTTATATGCTGCTTCAGCGTCGATCACTATACTAAGAAAAAAAGAAAAAAAAAACAACTTATACATACTGTTTTCCCATTCACTCATCAAAAACCGTCGCCGTGAGAATCTGGTTGTATCGCAAATACAGGTATCGTTTTGTTTCAAAAAGTCAAAGCAACAAATGTAACTCGTTCTTTTCTGTTTGATTTGGTAATTGCGTCACTTGTTTCGCATCTTCACATTTTATTTCCAGAATGTTTGTAATCCACACATTTTTCAAGTCAGATAACGGCTGATACCGTGATAATTTTGGTTAGTGTATTGCGTTGCACGAGTTACATGAGTTACTAGAAGTGAAACCGCTTGACATGTTCGATCAAGTGTAGGCAATGAGTACAAATGTTTATTTTTAAATATGCACTGCAAGATATCTGAAGGCTGACTGCTAGAGTTACGAATCAATAATGGCAGTGTTCTGTTACACTAATTGAAAAATAATGCCCTTACAAATAAGAAACTGAGTTCAATTATTTTTGTTTAATTATTTTTAACTTTAAATCAAATATGACATTATCTGGCGTTCACCTATGACAAATGTCCTAATTTTTTCCTTTGTCTACATTAGATCGGATGGTATGCATTTCCTAATGTGAGTACACCTTCTGACACTTGTAGTGTTCTAGCAGACGAGACTATAACTGTAGATTGGGTAGAAAATAGTGTTTAGCACAAAGCTACGTTTTATACAGCTGTGGGACTACATCACTCCATCGTCACCTAAACTAAAGATAAATCAATAAAATGAAAAAGACTGATTACGTCAGAGGAAGATATTACTTTAAATTTTCGCTTCTGTCTCATTTACGCAGTACAAAGGAGAGAACAAACTGTTTCAGCAGAGCACGTGTAGAGGATTCTGGTCTGTGACGTCAACCAAATCAACATATTCGATTGGTGATGCAACAGACCTGACTACTGGAAGTTTTGTCCCAGTATATTCGTGTAAACAGCTTTGACCTTTTCTTAACAGGGCTTTGGAAATAAAACAGCGCGTAACGACTTCCCACTCGTTCAGGAGTCGTGTCGCGAGTGTTCAATGGCAGCTTTCCGTATCTCAACTGCCTCAATAAATTTTTTTTCGACCTCCGTAGCAACAGAACTTCTGTAGCGGAATCAGGAGACAGGAAATTAAAATTTCTAACAAATGAGGTGGCCATCAGATGACTAGAAACCCATATTCCAGGTCGTAAAGTAGACACCGAACTCATTTCGTTTTTGACACTTGTAAACACGCGGAACAAGGACGTCACAGGATTGGTAACACGATGTAAATTGTAGTGAACATCGAAATGTGAAGGAGACTTGAAGCAGGTTTTTTTCTCGATTTCCATTTGTGTTTTAATCGCCACTTCTAACGAGCTCTACTTCTTTCACTTTGTCACACATTTTTAAATGCATTCAAAATTTGTCACTAGCAGAGTTGCTCTCAAGTAAAATTGCGATTCGATAGTTTTGGTACAGTATATAAACACTGTCGTAAACGGTAGGACTACCGACAGTATTGGTAGAATTGGTAGGGAAATAATCATAAATGAAAACGTGAGAGAAAAAATGGGAATCGACGACTTCCCTTCGTTTTTCGTTTGGTTGCACGTAATTAGTACCGCACATCGCTCAGCGTTAGTCCATTTTTTATTTTATATCCTCAAAATACTGCATTTTAAAAGCATTAAAAATTAGTAGATCGCGTTGCTTCTGCGTTCTCATGTAACCAAAACAATTAATTTTGGTGCAAGTATTGTTAACATAGACAAACATAAAAAAACCTGTATAATTATTTTTGTTATTTTGTGCTCATTAGAACGTTCTTCATCATCATCATAAAATACAAGAGTTTTCTATTAATAACGATAAGAGCAAAAATTATTTATATATCGTCACTCAGATTCGAGACGGTACGCAATTTTCGGTGTCTAGGGGGAATTTAGTAAGACACTGATCGCTTATGTAAACAAAGTGATGGAAAGGGGGTAACGCCAGACAGGTATGCAAGACACCTAACGTACATGTAAAGTGATTACAATCTTAACTGGCCAAGGCTACTGGTAAAGCTACCTAGTCCATCCATGTTTAGCCGGCCGCGGTGGCCGAGCGGTTCTAAGCGCTACAGTCTGGAACCGCGTGACCGTTACGGTCGCAGGTTCGAATCCCTCCTCGGCCATGGGTGTGTGTGATGTCCTTAGGTTAGTTAGGTTTAAGTACTTCAAAGTTCTAGGGGACTGATGACCTCAGAAGTTAAGTCCCATAGTGCCCAGAGCCATTTGAATCATTTGAACCAGCCATACTTATGTTAGTCCATGGTAACCTATGGTAGTTTTACACCTCTTATCACCAATGATCGAGAACTGTTTCAGGATTGACAAGAATTGAGAATCGAACATGTAAACAGCGGAGGCTTCATGTAATGAAATTTTAGATTTCACCTGTACTGTAGAACTAAGCTGAAATTCATCTCCAGGTTTCCATTGTATATTTCCGTAACACATGCTGATGTGTTACTGTGAAGTGTGGTACACTGAACAAGGAATATGAAATCTCAGTAAGTGAATATTTTAGAGTAATCGCTGCCAGTCACAGGTTGCTAGTATGTTGTTGGGTAAGTTCTTATTAACACTACATCTTTCAGTGTTCGCCTCCATAACTGGGCGGTTAGGTGGTGTGAGGCTATGCGGTGGACCTGGTTTCGACATCCAGTGCTGACATGGACTTTTGCTTCGTGGTAGGAGTGGAACGCGGATGCCTCGACCTCCTGAAGGTAGTTTAGGCGCTGCTAGGGTGAAACGTAACGGCTACGAGGTTCCGAAAGCCGACAACGTTTGGTAGTTTGGTGTGATGATCCAAGGCCCCTCCACAAAGCATCCAAATGACGTCATATGGCACACGATGATGCGACGGCCGCACTGCATCACGTGACCTTCAGGATCTGATCGACGAGGTCCCTTTCATTCATTTCCAGGTGTAAAAGCTCATCATCAGAGAATTGCGACAATACAAAAACATCTACCTTAAGTACACTATAATTATTCTGTGCTGTGAGCACAGTAATTCAGGGCCGACATTCATGTTTGGACGTATTATATTACGCTTGTGTCAAGAATAAATGATTAACTATTGTAGCGCGTCACTGTGGATCGGGTAGGCTACTTGAAATTCTCGATGTTTTGAAAACTTGTGTAACGAACCTATAAGTCTTGAAATGTGAGCTTGTATACAAAATTTTAAACGTGGTTATTTATCTTTGTTCAGTTGTAATTAATCCATTGTAATTGCAAAGTGAATGTGCACTTCTTATGTAAACGAATAGTAGGTAGATGCCAACAAAATATTTTCACTCTCTGAGGAGAAAACTGGTGATTGCAATTTCGTGAAAAGATCCAGGTGCAACGAAAAACACCTTTCTTTTAATGACTGACACACTAACTCTCTTATCATATCCATGATACTCTCTTTCCTGTTCAACGATAACACAAAAGCTGCCCTCATTTGAACTTTTTCGATTTCCTCCGTCAATCCTATCTGATGCGGATCCCACACCGCATAACAATAGCCCAGAAGGGGATGGGGCAAGCGTAATGCAACCAGAGTCTGTAGTAGACCTGTTACATTTTGTAAGTGTTCTGCCGATAAATCGCAGTCTTCGATTTACTTTTCTCACAACATTATCTATGTGATCGTTCCAATTTAACTTATTCGTATATACAATTCCAAGTATTTTTCATTGAGTTTACGGATTTTAGATTTGTGTTATTTACCGAGTAACTAAAAAATAGCAGATTCTTTTTAATACTCATGAGGATGACTTCACACTTTTCGTGGCTTAGAGTCAACTGTCACTTTTTTTAACCACACAGATATCTTGTCTAATTGATTTTTCCTTTGATTTTGATCATCTTACGACTTTAAATGGTGGTAAATGACAGCGTTATGTGCAAACAATCTAAGAGGGCTGCTCAGATTGTCTCCTAAATCGTTTATGTAGATCAGTTGCAACAGATGGCCTGTAACACTTTCTTCGGGAACTCCAGATATTACTTCTGTTTTACTCGATGGCTTTCCGTCAGCTGTTACGAACTTTCTCATAGGAAATCATGAATCCAGTCACACAATTGGCACGATACTCAACAGGCACACCATTTAATTACAAGTTGCTTGTAAGGGACGGTGTCAAAAGCCTCCTAGAAATCTAAGAATATCAACAGTTGGACAGAGTTTAAGAGCAGACATAAGCGCAGAAAAACGTGACAAGTGGTCAGTTATGTTTTGTTATGATGAAATAAAACTGAAAAAATATAATTTTTTTTTTTTAAATATATTGCTATGATTGTATAAAGTAGTTATAACTAAGAAGATATCGGAACTTCATGTGGCTGAGTGAAGCAACCAGCAGAAAACAAACGTCAACAATGAAGATTGGCTCCAACAAGCAGTCCTCCTACGAATTTTATGAATTTCATTGTGCTTACCATGGTCACGTATACTTTTCATAAAAACTGCATCAAATCTTTTACCATTTGGATTAGAGCACTTTTTTTTAACGTGGTCAGGGAATGAAGAAATTACGTCAGGCAGCATTATATTTGAAGTTATATCTTTGCACTCGCGTTGTGTTATGTACGTGGTTACATGTAATGGTTCGCTCGAAAATTTTCTTGCGTTACACATTTCCCAAAACTCAGTAGACGGTTCCGAACAATAATTTTGCTACGTGTAACAGGATAACATTAAAAATTACAATGCACTCTTCAGTTTCTTATAATCGACACACGAAGATGCCTGAAAATGGTCTTGTGGGCCAAAACTGGCTGGTTGTGCTTATGATACATACGAATTTAAACAGACGAGATGGTTTCCATTACCACATATTACTGCTTCATCTGAATGGTGGCTGCGACATCAACAAAATCTATTCTAATGACTCGATGAGGGGCACCGAGCTAAAATTCATAATTATCAGTATCAAATGACCTCGCCTAAGAAGCTCTAAAGAGAGGTTTGGGACTTAACTTAGGAAACCAGTGTGAGTAGCACCTGTTCTTATCGTCTTTCACAGAGTATTTTATAATTCTAAGATGGCAGATTAGTTCGTGGAAGTAAGAGTGGACTCAAGTATGATTACTACTACATTAATATGTATATATTTAAACAAATTTAAGAAGTTAAAATTAATCACAATAGCGCTAGGTTTCGGTTGTGAAGTTCTACTGTTACGTTCATGTTTATGTTTCAGTTTTGTGACTTCTCATCCGTTAAACTTTAGGAGAGCGGGATGCCTATGGATTCAGATTGCAGGTATTCAGATGACGCAGCCGAGTGAGGAAGCGCCTAGTTTCATAGGCGCAGGGCTTCTGGGTGGAATATCGCTGTTGGTACACTGTTTTTGTTATTCACACGTAATTCTAGCACTACATTTACTATCACAACACAAATTGTCAGAATCTAATGATTCATTTTTTATTTTGCTTAAGTTTATCTCGAAAAAAGAGAAAAATATATCTTGTTAAGAAGGTTCTAAATAAGAAAAGGACACACGAGAAAATACAAACAGATCAGTATAGTCTTTTTATTTATATTATTGTATCTAGATTTGTGACAAATGTGCTATGTAACTTATAAAACACTGCCAGAATCGGTATGATACTGATCGTAAAAACTTAGGAAACAATAATTATTGCGAAATACAAAACAAGTAATGAACGCCGAGTTTTTCCATGTGCATGGTTTTTGCGATGCGTCTGTTGCAAAACAAACTTGGTTTTCTTTAATAAACGGTTAGTGGTGGTCACACATTTTCGCGGCGTACCATGCTAATATGACCGTGATTTTCCATGAGTATGGTTTTTGCAATGCGTCTGTTGCAAAACAAACTTGGTTTTGTTTAATATACGGTTAGCGGTAGTCACACATTTTCACGGCGTACCATGCGTATCGAATCATATCACCGAATATAGCTCACAAAAACAGTTGTATCAGCAGCACTATTTGATGCAGAGACCTCACGCTTATGAAACGAAGCGCTCGACTGTGTACTACTTCGAGATTACAGGACCAATAAAGTGTAAAACTACGCCTAAGCTTTTCAAACTAGATTTTCTAGGAAACGATTGAGAGTTGGGTCCTCCTTTTTACATATGTTGAAGTCCTAGCCTTGCCGTACACATGTTGTCAGCGTGTGAGGAGAAGTTCATTCGGTCGTCTTGTTTGGTATAAAAATCTGATAGCGCAAGTGATCTCTCGGGTCAGGAAACTGGGATTTGACTGAAGACACTGGAATCCATCACATGAATTGATGAAATCTACAGGTTCGGTTTGTGGCACTATTGAATGAGAGATCAGAATTTATTACCATTCTACCACGAGCATAGAGAACGTCACAGTACCTCAACCTGCAGGACAACTGTCCACGAAAGGAAAGGTTGCGGGATCGAGTCCCGGTCCGATACACAGTTTTGGTCTGTCAGGACGTCTCACTTTTCTCCCTGTCTCTCATTCTCACTCTAGTGCTTATACGCGCTAGACAGTGGACTGGCAAATGCGGCGCACGAAGAGCGGAGGGCAGGGAGTCGACACAGCACCTGCAGCTGCGCGAGCGCGCTTTCGATCCCCCGTGCGGACATTCCAGCGCAAATGCCACGGCCGCACTCGTCGGCGTGCAACAGCCGCGCCGCGCCGTCTGACGACGATTACTCTATGTCTGGGAGCTGCCATGCACAGCACTGTGTAGCATCGATGCTGCTGCACCAATCAACCGTCTGGCGCAACGACTCCGTTCTTTCGTGGCACTATGATCAAAATGATATTCAGAATCAGATTAGTTAAATGTCACTCAATGTATATCCAAGGTGCAACTATTCCCGTGCGTTACTTAACACTTAGCCCTCGACCATGTAAACCCCGGACAGGACATGGTACACTACCTAACGGAACACGGCCCATATCCAGTTTACCTGTACAGTTTCAACTCAAAAGACAATAAGATGTGTCAATGCGGTCATGCGGGAACTCCCACGACTTAACTGTGAAGCCTATAGTGAAATTAGAAAACCCATAGAGACTTAACAACAACTACAAGAACTTTTAAGAAATTGCGAATGGTGGACAATAACAATGTGGCTGACCATTCGCCAGTATTAAAAAGACAAAATCTCTCCCATCCCACAAAGCGTCACCACAGAAGCGGGTGCTTTATAAGTGTTGTGGAAGATACGAATGCGAGTGTTCTGTTACAGAACGGGAATAAGCAAACAAGATCGCACCAACACGCGAAGCAGAACCGGCAGAACAACATCAGCCCCACGTCGACATGGCATCCACTCTCGTCACGTCGATCTTGACGCGGAGATCCTCGTCGGAGAGAGGTTCACAGCGCATGAACTGTGATATAGGGCCGTACTCAGTCCCGATGCTCTCCTCGGACGATTTACAGACATACAAAAAAGTGATTATTACGCAGAGAGACAACGGTAACGTACTCTGACGCCATTACAGAACATGTACACACCCATACGTATTAAAAAAATCTACCTACATATGTACGTATGTACAAGGATGCTTGTATATACAGAATGTTACAAAAAGGCACGGCCAAACTTTCAGGAAACATTCCTCACACACAAATAGAGAAAAGATGTTATGTGGACATGTGTCCGGAAACGCTTCGTTTCCATGTTAGAGCTCATTTTAGTTTCGTCAGTATGTACTGTACTTCCTCGATTCACCGCCCAATTGAAGGAAGGTGATGTTGACTTCGGTGCTTGTGTTGACATGCGACTCATTGCTCTGCAGTACTAGCATCAAGCACATCAGTGCGTAGCATCAACAGGTTAGTGTTCATCACGAACGTGGTTTTGCAGTCAGTGCAATGTTTACAAATGTGGAGTTGGCAGATGCCCATTTGATATATGGATTAGCACGGGGCAATAGCCGTGGCGCGGTACTTTTGTATCGAGACAGATTTCCAGAACGACGGTGACCCGACAGGAAGACGTTCGAAGCACTTGATCGGCGTCTTAGAGAGCACGGAAATTTCCAGCCTATGACTCGCGGCTGGGGAAGACCTAGAACGACGAGAACACGTGCAATGGACGAGGCAATTCTTCGTGCAGTTGACGATAACCATAATGTCAGCGTCAGAGAAGTTGCTGCTGTGAAAGGTAACGTTGACCACGTCACTGTATGGAGAGTGCTACGGGAGAACCAGTTGTTTCCGTACCATGTACAGAGTGTGCAGGGACTATCAGAGCTGATTGGCCTCCACGGATACACTTCTGCGAATGGTTCATCCAACAATGTGTCAATCCTCATTTCAGTGCAAATGTTCTCTTTACGGATGAGGCTTCATTCCAACGTGATCAAATTGTAAATTTTCACAATCAACATGTGTGGGCTGACGAGAATCCGCACGCAATTGTGCAATGACGTCATTAACACAGATTTTCTGTGAACGTTTGGGCAGGCATTGTTGGTGATGTCTTGATTGGGCCCCATGTTCATCCACCTACGCTCAATGGAGCACGTTATCATGATTTCATACGGTATACTCTACCTGTGCTGCTAGAACATGTGCCTTTACAAGTACGACACAACACGTGGTTCATGCACGATGGAGCTCCTGCACATTTCAGTCGAAGTGTTCGTACGCTTCTCAACAACAGATTCGGTGACCGATGGATTGGAAGAGGCGGACCAATTCCATGGCCTCCACGCTCTCCTGACCTCAACCCTCTTGACTTTCTTTTATGGGGGCATTTGGAAGATCTTGTCTACGCAACCACGGTACCAAATGTAGAGACTCTTCGTGCTAGTATTGTTGACAGCTGTGATACAATACGCCATTCTCCAGGGCTGCATCAGCGCATCAGGGATTCCATGCGACGGAGGGTGGATGCATGTATCCTCGCTAACGGAGGACATTTTGAACATTTCCTGTAACAAAGTGTTTGAAGTCACGCTGGTACGTTCCGTTGCTGTGTGTTTCCATTCCATGATTAATGTGATTTGAAGAAAAGTAATAAAATGAGCTCTAACATGGAAAGTAAGCGTTTCCGGACACATGTCCACATAACATATTTTCTTTCTTTGTGTGTGAGGAATGTTTCCTGAAAGTTTGGCCGTGCCTTTTTGTAACACCCTGTATATACAGGGTGACAGTTATTGTACTGTATGAAAAAAAAAGTAAATTAGTTAGAAACTACAACGTGCACATACTTTATTCAATATGTAAACGCCACTACAGATATTCGGATCTAGGTCATGACATGTTCGATATATCTGCCATCATTGGCGATGATGTGGCGCAGACGAATAGCGAAATTCTGCATGACCCGCTGAAGTGTCGGAACATCTATGTTGTCGATGACATCCTGAATGTCTGTTTTCAGCTCAGGAATGGTTTTGAGATGGTTGATGTACACCTTGTCTTTAGTATAGCCCCAAAAAAGGAGTCACATGAGTTCTGATAAGGATAACAGGGCGGCCAATCCAGGCCCATGCCAGTCGCCTCGGGGTACCCCAAAGTGCTTCTCCAGTACATCAAACACTCTCCTGCTTCGATGGGGTCGAGCGCCGTCTTGCTTCAGCCACATCTTGTCGAAATCAGCGTAACTTCTGATAACTGGGACGAAATCATCTTCCAAAACCTTCATGAACCGTTCGATAGTCAACGTGCCATCAAGTAATACCGCACCGATTATTGCGTGATTGGACACTCCACACCACAGTCATTCGTTGAGAGTGAAGAGACATCCTGATCACAAAATACGGATTCTCACTTCCCCAAATGGGCCAATGTTGCTTATTGACGAATCCATCCAAATGAAAGTGGGCTTCGTCGCTAAATCAAACCATGTATGTGCATACTAATTCCCAACATATCCCGTGGCCAACCGTGCAGTTTGAACGTCCTAACGCAAACTTCTCAGAAGTTAGGACGGTTTTGTTTCATTCAGTTCAATAATTGTCACCCAGTACAGGGCTATTACAAATGATTGAAGCGATTTCATAAATTCACTGTAGCTCCATTCATTGACATATGGTCACGACACACTACATACGTAGAAAAATTCATAAGGTTTTGTTCGGCTGAAGCCGCACTTCAGGTTTCTGCCGTCAGAGCGCTCGAGAGCGCAGTGAGACGAAATGGTGACAGTAGCCGAGAAAGCGTATGTCGTGCTTGAAATGCACTCACATCAGTCAGTCATAACAGTGTAACGACACTTCAGGACAAAGTTCAACAAAGATCCACCAACTGCTAACTCCATTCGGCGATGGTATGCGCAGTTTAAAGCTTATGGATGCCTCTGTAAGGGGAAATCAACGGGTCGGCCTGCAGTGAGCGAAGAAACGGTTGAACGCGTGCGGGCAAGTTTCACGCGTAGCCCGCGGAAAATTGGCTCATGCCACAACTGGAGACCGACAGCGCCGACTTCATCTTTCAAGAGGATGGTGCTCCACCGCACTTCCATCATGATGTTCGGCATTTCTTAAACAGGAGATTGGAAAACCGATGGATCGGTCGTGGTGGAGATCATGATCAGCAATTCATGTCATGGCCTCCACGCTCTCCCGACTTAACCCCATGCGATTTCTTTCTGTGGGGTTATGTGAAAGATTCAGTGTTTAAACCTCCTCTACCAAGAAAGGTGCCAGAACTGCGAGGTCGCATCAACGATGCTTTCGAACTCATTGATGGGGACATGCTGCAACGAGTGTGGGAGGAACTTGATTATCGGCTTGATGTCTGCCGAATCACTAAAGGGGCACATATCGAACATTTGTGAATGCCTAAAAAAACTTTTTGAGTTTTTGTATGTGTGTGCAAAGCATTGTGAAAATATCTCAAATAATAAAGTTATTGTAGAGCTGTGAAATCGCTTCAATCATTTATAATAACCCTGTATATTCCACATCTCCTCCTAAACTTTTAAATTTTGATTCGCTCTGCGCCTGCTGGTGTGGCTGGAAGGTTCTAAGTGCTTCAGTCTGGAACCGCGCGACCGCTACGGTCGCAGGTTCGATTCCTTCCTCGGGCATGGATGTGTGTGCTGTCCTTAGTTAGGTTTAAGTAGTTCTAAGTTCTAGGGGACTGATAACCATAGCAGTTAAGTCCCATAGTGCTCAGAGCCATTTGAACTATTTTTGGACACTGCACCATTAATGAGAAGGCGAATTCAGACAACCCTCTGGCCACGCGAAGGTCCCTAAGGGCGTTGGTTCCATAAATCGGGATTGTTCCATAAATAGGACATTTCCTTCTACTACTCTTTTTCAGAAAGAGTTGACGTCCCACGTCTTAATGACCTGACTTAGATGAGGTGTTGCGGTGCACTGTTTCTTCAAAATTCCCAGCATTTTTAACTTAGGGGTGATCTGGATATACATCATGTAAAGAAATACGATACGATTGTGCAACTATGAGCTGAACTATATTCAGTTTAAATGTTGTCGCTATTTTTCAGGGAGACTGATATAACATTCCCTTGAAAACCATACAGGTCCTGTATTTATGCATTCCGAGACGACTGGAAGCTGTTTGCAATGCCAGCGGGTTTCCTACTGCGTAATAGTGTGATAATGTGTCGTGTGTTTTTGGTGTTTCCGCGTTATTGTCTATTATCTATAACGAAGCATGGTCTGACAAAAACCTGCACAGATGCCCAGTCGGATTAACAAGATTTCAAATTGGTTTAAAAACTGGCAAAATGTTGAGAAAAGTAAAACTGTACGGTTTACGAAACGAAAAGATGTAGTATCGTGTGACTACAATATCTACTAATAGTTTATATTGAATGTGTACAGAGAAGAGCAATTTTGTTTGACGCGTGGGAGTGTGTCATGGAGATTCTGACGAAACTGAACTGGCAGACATTGAAGACACACGCAAATTATTTCGACAAGACCTACTTACAAAATTTTAAGGAACGCCTTTAAGCGATGATTCTTGGAGGATATTACAGTCCCCTACGTATCGCACCCATAGCAGTAGTAAAGGCAAGGTTAGACTAAATACAGCGAGCGCAGAAACAATTAAACATTCTTCACGCGCTACATGGAAGGATGGAAAGGGAAGAGGTCCTAATAACTGGGGCAATGCCTTGCTCTACGAATTCCTCTCCTGTGCCATCCTTTTCACTTCAGAGTAGAACTTACAAATTACGTCCACAGTTATTTGCTGTATGTATTCCAGTCTGTTTTCCCCTACTGTTTCTACCCTCTACCACTCCCTCTAGTACCATGGAAGTTATTCCGTGATGTCTTAACAAATGTCCTATCATCCTGTCCCTTCTTCTGGTCAGTGTTTTCCACATATTCCTTTCCTCGCCATTTTCCCGGAGAACCTACTCATTCCTTAGCTTATGTGTCTACCTAATTTTCAACATTCTTCTGTAACACTACATCTCAAACGCTTCGATTCTCTTCTGTTCTAGTTTTACTGCCGTAAAATTCTGTGCTCCAAACGTACCTTCTTAGAATTTCTTCCAAAAATTAAGGCTTAAGCTCGAAACTAGTACATTTCTCTTGGTCAGGATGCACTTTTTGCCAGGGCTAGTCTGCTTTTGATGTCCCCCTTATTCCGTTCGTCATGGATTATTTTGGTGCTTCGATAGCAGAATTCCTTTATTCGTTCACTTAGTGATCCCCAGCTATGATGTTAAATTTCTCGCTGTTCTCATTTCTGCCACATCTCGTTACTTTCGCCTTTCTTCGAATTATTCACAATTCATATTCCGTACTCATTAGCCTGTTCATTTCACTCAACAGATCCTGTATTTCTTCTTCACTTCCACTGAGGAGAGCAGTGTTATCAGCGAATCCTATCGTTGACATCTTCCTGAATTTTAATTTCACTCTTGAATTTCCGTGATTTCTTCTTCGAGGTATAGATTGAAAGGTAGGGGTGAAAGACTACATCCCAGTTTTACACCATTTTTAATTCGAGCACTTCGTTCTTGGTCTTCCACTCTTATTGTTCCCTCTTGGTTGTTGTACATATTGTTTATTAACCATCTTTCCATATAGCTTACCCCTTTTTTCTCCGAATTTCGGGCACCTTGCACCATTTTGACACTGTCTAACGGTTTTTCCGCGTCGACAAATGCTATGTTCCTCATAGCGGTTTGCGGATTATGGACGTTAGTGTAAATATAGAGAAAATGCCAGTCAGGCGTAATATATATATATATATATATATATATATATATATATATATATATATATATATACTCCTGGAAATTGAAATAAGAACACCGTGAATTCATTGTCCCAGGAAGGGGAAACTTTATTGACACATTCCTGGGGTCAGATACATCACATGATCACACTGACAGAACCACAGGCACATAGACACAGGCAACAGAGCATGCACAATGTCGGCACTAGTACAGTGTATATCCACCTTTCGCAGCAATGCAGGCTGCTATTCTCCCATGGAGACGATCGTAGAGATGATGGATGTAGTCCTGTGGAACGGCTTGCCATGCCATTTCCACCTGGCGCCTCAGTTGGACCAGCGTTCGTGCTGGACGTGCAGACCGCGTGAGACGACGCTTCATCCAGTCCCAAACATGCTCAATGGGGGACAGATCCAGAGATCTTGCTGGCCAGGGTAGTTGACTTACACCTTCTAGAGCACGTTGGGTGGCACGGGATACATGCGGACGTGCATTGTCCTGTTGGAACAGCAAGTTCCCTTGCCGGTCTAGGAATGGTAGAACGATGGGTTCGATGACGGTTTGGATGTACCGTGCACTATTCAGTGTCCCCTCGACGATCACCAGTGGTGTACGGCCAGTGTAGGAGATCGCTCCCCACACCATGATGCCGGGTGTTGGCCCTGTGTGCCTCGGTCGTATGCAGTCCTGATTGTGGCGCTCACCTGCACGGCGCCAAACACGCATACGACCATCATTGGCACCAAGGCAGAAGCGACTCTCATCGCTGAAGACGACACGTCTCCATTCGTCCCTCCATTCACGCCTGTCGCGACACCACTGGAGGCGGGCTGCACGATGTTGGGGTGTGAGCGGAAGACGGCCTAACGATGTGCGGGACCGTAGCCCAGCTTCATGGAGACGGTTGCGAATGGTCCTCGCCGATACCCCAGGAGCAACAGTGTCCCTAATTTGCTGGGAAGTGGCTGTGCGGTCCCCTACGGCACTGCGTAGGATCCTACGGTCTTGGCGTGCATCCGTGCGTCGCTGCGGTCCGGTCCCAGGTCGACGGGCACGTGCACCTTCCGCCGACCACTGGCGACAACATCGATGTACTGTGGAGACCTCACGCCCCACGTGTTGAGCAATTCGGTGGTACATCCACCCGGCCTCCCGCATGCCCACTATACGCCCTCGCTCAAAGTCCGTCAACTGCACATACGGTTCACGTCCACGCTGTCGCGGCATGCTACCAGTGTTAAAGACTGCGATGGAGCTCTGTATGCCACGGAAAACTGGCTGACACTGACGGCGGCGGTGCACAAATGCTGCGCAGCTAGCGCCATTCTACGGCCAACACCGCGGTTCCTGGTGTGTCCGCTGTGCCGTGCGTGTGATCATTGCTTGTACAGCCCTCTCGCAGTGTCCGGAGCAAGTATGGTGGGTCTGACACACCGGTGTCAATGTGTTCTTTTTTCCATTTCCAGGAGTATATATATATATATATATATATATATATATATATATATATATATATATATATATATATAACCAAATATGGAAAATTTCTAATTCATGACTCCCAAGGATTTATTATTAACCACTCTTTGAGCACACCAGTAGTGAATAATTGTTATGCTAACATACAAATACCCAGGAGTAGCAAAGCATTGGGACATGAAGTCACGGATCATAAAGCCTTAACCGGTGCTAAACCCAATGACACGATTCGATTTAGTGGTAAATTACTAATAAACTTAAGTTTCTTGTACGTAACAGTATACCGCAGCATTATATGTGAGATCAGTATAAAGGTCTGACTAGGAGAGAAACTGAAGTTAAACTAAGGAGGAGCGTTGGAGTAGTTAATAGATGGTTTAACTTGCGGGAGACTACTACACAGTTGGTAAAAGACGTGAATTGCCCGCAAAATATACTTTGACATTGGGTTTCGGAGCAGAAATAATAATATTCTTCATGTCCTTACATGTCGGCCCAAAAGGAAGAGTGGAAGTAAAATCAGACTGATAAAAGTTCACACAATGACATTGAAGCAATCGATCTCTCTGTGGTCCGTTCGCTAATGGAACGAGATCACGCTTAAACTTTTCAATGATTTTATTGTAAGTATATGTGTACACAAATATTTGAAACTGCAGCGAGTTTCCTCCGAATGTGATCGATGCTAATAATTTGAGCACATTTTAAATAGTTTTTGAAATTACAACAACTAATGCAACATAAGTTCAAGAGTGTTATAGAGATATTATCGCAATTTCTGTTTTCGATCACGCAGTACTCCATTCTGAAAAATAATGAAAGATTTTAAACATTACAGACTCGATCCACGTTATTTCAGCAGAAATTTTGCGAACGGTCTATGGAATTTTTTCGTGTTACCTCGTCAACAAACGAAATTTTTTGGTTAACGTATTAGCGTGCGGCGTCAGGCGCTCCAGACAGGTAATATTTTGCGGACAGTAAATGAAATTTTTTAAAACAAAGACGGAAAAAAAATTGACGATCAAATAACATACGGATTCTTTCCTAAGGTGACAGCCGTACTGAAATCGCTTTGATGACTTCTTTACAATTTCCTGGCATGAAATACGACTCAGGGTGACTTTCTGTGTCCAGCAAGCACAGGTCCCAAAATTTCGCTCTACCTGAGGAGCACCTGATACAGCAGGTAGCAGAGTTCACAGGGGCCTGCGGTGAGGTGGCTGCGAAGTAAATGAGAAGCCACTTCTTGTCACAAAAACGTACCTGTCGGTCCAAGAGTGAATCTACGTGTAGTTATGAGCACAGAAAATATTCTGGGACCAGAAGAATCACTAAAAGCAAAGTACACACCTTAGGATAATAATAACAAAGAAAAATATTCAATCAAAAAATGGTTCAAATGGCTCTGAGCACTATGGGACTTAACTTCTGAGGTCATCAGTCCCCTAGAACTTAGAACTACTTAAACCTAACTAACCTAAGGACATCACAAACATCCATGCCCGAGGCAGGATTCGAACCTGCGACCGTAGCGGTCGCGCGGCTCCAGACTGTAGCGCCTAGAACCACTTGGCCACTCCGGCCGGCTAAAAATTCAATCCATTAAGGCTAAACGCCTTCCTCTGTCAGCATGTGCGGTATATAGGATTTCCCAGAAATGTTGTTACAAACTTCGACGGGTTGAAGAGGATGTATTGAGGAACGAATCGAGGATAGGAGCACCGTCTGGGAGCGTCACACAACGACACTATAGAACGTTGAAGTTATATGCGCCAGAGTCTGTCACTAAGCCACCCCTTCGGCAGCAAATGTGACTTCTACGCTGATGGATCACAGACAGAACGTCTCGCAATGATATTTGTTATTCAGTGATCGCGACTGACTGCCGCGATCGTCATTGTAGAAGATAGAGCTGGCTGCTGCATAGAAAGGCCTTGACTCCCACGCATACAATGCTCTGTTGCGTTGGTGGACACAGATATTCCATGACTTTTGTCACCTTAGTGTAGGGTTTAATTAACTGTGAGCTTATTGTTAGATATTTAGCAAATGGGGTCATCTAGCTATTTTGCCGTCTTGTGTCCAATATTTTTTTAGTGTTTGCGTGTGTAGAGAGGGGGTATTCTGAGGGACGACGTTGCATTCCGATTTCATTTAAGGTGACAGAAATAAGGTGAATAATCATGCCTGCAAGCCTAGAAATTAAACAACCATAGGGCTTCAGAACGAGACCAGCTATCTTATTAAACACTTGCAGTGAGATAATTTCGATACTACTCCGAGTAGCAAAGGTTTCATAAGCGCAAGGAAAGCAATTTCAATTACAGAGTTTTCTACATTCGGTCTAATGTTACATGTTTTGTAACCATCTCCAATGAAACCTTACCAAAGTTGCAGCGAGGTCTACAAGTGAGAACTGACTTGTTGCCCAGGTGTCTCCAGAAAGGCCATTCGGACAAAAGCATGCGCAGAGCTGTGGACGCGTGGACTTGGATCACCTTGTGAGCAGCTCGTTGCAGAAGTAATGTATGCAAAATTTACCGGTTATGCAAGACCAGCGTCCGACAGATACTGTTATGTGACCGCTTACATTTCGCACAGGTAATGTCGATCTTGCATGACGATGAAACGACTAGTGATGGCGAAAATGACAGTGATACCTTTGAACGAGAGCATTATACTTTCAGCACGTTGCCGTGGCGTGTTCACGGCAGTAAGTGTCGGAGCGATAAACTGTACGTAATGTTTCTCACTGGACGTTAGCCTACTATTCATATAACACAAGGGGGTGAAGGGTAAGCAGACACGTATTTTCATACGTAATGTACGTAGTACGTTTCAGATAAGGAATACCTGTATAAGGCCTCGTTTACGTGGTACTCCAAAATCGATTTTGGGAATCATCGATTGTAGATTGACAAATAGTTCAAAGTTTCTTTTGATGTCTTACAGAGGTCATCAATATGAAGGCTCGTATAAAAATTACCATCACCGTTCGATATCCTTCTACTACAGATCATACAGGGAACTTCAGCACTCTTAGGTCTCAGGAATATACTTTCCACATTAAATTTAAGGAACCTCTTTCCTACACCACATACATGCTATTAACGGTCGTCCTGTTGTTTTGTGGAAGATTTATTCGTTGTCATGATATAAGGGTCTAAATTTCCACAAAAAATGCTCTAAAATCACGTTTTACGAGAATCGCAAGTGCTGAGATGGTTTAAAGTGTTACAGATGATAACGAAAAAAGCACTGTTGTCCAAAATTAAAGTGTCCAAAATTAAAGCACAAAACCACTATTTCCCCGTCCTGTGTCTAATTCACGAGATAATCATACAAACTATCAACAGATGTCCCTACGATCATGTCCCGCGCGGAAGACGGCATTCTGGTCAACGGACAGCCACGCCAACGATGACGTCGGGGCACTTATCAAACGGGATAGTGTTTGCCGAGTTGTTCCACATTCACAATCGCTGTATACACAGGCACCGACGGTGCAATATAGCACAAATGGTTCAAATGGCTCTGAGCACTATGGGACTCAACTGCTGAGGTCATTAGTCCCCTAGAACTTAGAACTAGTTAAACCTAACTAACCTAAGGACATCACAAACATCCATGCCCGAGGCAGGATTCGAAACTGCGACCGTAGCGGTCTTGCGGTTCCAGACTGCAGCGCCTTTAACCGCACGGCCACTTCGGCCGGCGATATAGCACAGAGAAGACGCCTACCATGCTCTCTGCGGTGAAGGGCCATGGGAGTAATGGAAGCAGGACAGTCGCAAACAGATGTGGCCCGATAATTTAATGTAAATAGTTTTGTTGTTTTTCGGATGTGGCGATAGCTGAAGACGTCGATATTAGCCCGAAGACCAGAGCGGGGCCGACAACGTTTAACATCAGGAAGAGAGAACCGTTGTTTGGCTGTAAGTGCACGACGGTACCGCCTTAGTACTGCACGGCAACTGGAATCTGACCTCGTAGCATCCACTGGACGTGTTGTAGTGAGGTAAAATGTGTACAGAAGACTTCGGCAGAGAGGCCTTTATTGTTGGAGACCTGCTGTATGTCTGCCTTTGACGCACCTTCACAGAAGGGAACGTCTAGAATGGAGTCGTCAGCATGCCACCTGAACGGTCGAACAATGGGCCAATGTTATTTTGACAGATGAGACCCGATTTGGTCTGGAGAGTGATTCACGATGGATTCGCATCTGGAGGGAACGTGGAACTCGATTTCGGGGTCCGCACATTGTGGAAAGAGACCAATATCGTGGGGGATCCCTAATGGTGTGGGCAAGGATTTCGAACAGCTCATTATAAAATTGTACGAGTGATTCGGCGACGTTTAGGTGCTGTTAGGTATTGTGACGAGATATCGAGACCTCATTAGCGATTGTTGCGAGTTGCTGTGGGCCTAGACTTCGTATTTACCGACAATAATGCTCGACCTCACAGAGCATGGGTGGTTGATGTTTTCTTGGAAACAGAAGATATTGCAAGTATGGCGAGGTCTATATGAATCCCATACAGAACGTCTGGGATGCACTGGGAGACGGTTTGCATCACGTCAACATCAACCAACCACCCTCAAGACTTGCGAGCAACTCTGCAGGAAGAATGGGGGTCGTAGCCTCTACACTAGACTCATGACATCATTCATTGAATGCCCCGTCGTTTTTCAGGCATGTATTGTTGCCAGAGGTGGTCACATCCCATACCAACCGCATTAAGCAGTTGTCGGAATGTGTGTGAAAATCAGTTAAGTTGAAAAAAAAAAAACGAAGGAAATTTTCTTCTAACGTTATGCATGTTGCAGTTGTTTACGTCCTCAATTCTTTATATTGTTTCTCCTTATTATCACCCAACTATACTGATTTGTGGAAAAATAAACGAAACTTTGCAAACTTTCGAGTTTGTTGCTTTAATTTTGGACACGAGTGTATATTCTTATTATTATTATATAGGAAGTGTTTGCAAAGTGTTTATAGGAAGTGTTTGCGTTTGGACATGAAACTATGTTTCGTGGAAATGCATTTCGTTTTAATCGTTGCATCTGGATATAATTAAAACAACCGTTCATTACGGATGATTATCGTTTAGTTGTTTCTAAGTTAGAGGTTTTATTCACCAGTGGCTTAAAACCATCGAAAAATTTTTGGACTTGCAAAACAATGCGGTTACCAAACCATAATTATTCCCATGCTTGTAGAAAATGATACTCTGTTAGATCGAGCATTTAAAGCTTTTTGCGGGTGACCATGCAGAAAATTAAACTAACACGAAAATTGCTATAAAATAATTGTCAGAAGAAATGTCACCGTCTTTCTAACCAACAGAAAATGTTGTACTGCGTTTTTTCTCTCAAAAACTGCTATGATGCCTTGTAGAAAATTTATTTTCAGGCAAAACGAGCTTAAGTTCGTCAATTTTCTTACAGGATTGAAAAGATGATAGTATTTTGTTGTCCGTGCGTTGTGTTGTAGATGTTCTGCTTATTTCATCCAATCATTCTCACTCAATACGGATTAGTTGTTGCAACATTTCGCGCCGAATTATTCTCGTAAATTTTTCTAGCGGCGGTATCTTAATTTTCGGTTTTATTATAGCCTACCTCAAACAAAAAAGACAAGCTTTTTAAGACAAGAGATGTTAACAAGATGTATGCTTTTCAATAGTTTATTATTTGTGGCGCGAATCGTTCAGCTTGCGACATAGTAAGCTTTTAAGTATAAGTTTATCTATATCTGTGTAATATGGTCGTATCGCAAGTTTTTCTAGGTAATATAAACTACTTACATACATTATTAACATAAACTTCGCGCAATATTACTATTTCGTCCGGTATCGTATTTATGTTTGCTGTTATTCTGTGCACTGTATTAAGTATGCATTGTTATTTTTCATTTATGGTTCAAATGACTCTGAGCACCATGGGACTTAACATCTGAGGTCATCAGTCTCCTAGATCTTAGAACTACTTAACCTAACTAACCTAAGGACATCACACAGATCCATGCCCGAGGTAGCATTTGAACCTGTAATCGTAGCAGTCGTGCGGTTCCGGACTGAAGCGCCTAGAACCGCTCGGCCCCACCGACCCGCTTTTCATTTGTTTACGTATAATCTTATACGTATATGAATAAAATGTATGTAACTACAAATTTTTTTAGAAATTAACCAAAATAAAACATAAACATATAAAACAAAATACTAAATAATAAAAACTGATAACATAAAAAATTTAAAAAACAAATCAAAAATCTCAATGGGGCCTGGAAGCCTGACGTGGTGGTAATGCTTGTGTGTTCTGAGGAGACAGTAGGCTATACTGGACAGATTCGACCATAACAGGCAGGTAACTGTAGAGGAGCCAGACTAACGATGTCCAGCTCAAGTAACATTGTTCGAAAGACAATTAAAAAAAAAAAAATTACTGAATCAGCCGTCGCCCGAGTCAAGCTAAGGCGGTATAACGTCAAAATTATTGCAGAGTAAAAGTTGGGAAGCAGAATGGAAAACGCTCCTCTCATAGCACAAAAAAGGCGAATATGTCCTGGGCAGAGCTGCGAATTTAAAAGGAGGTAACTATGTTTTTGACTTACCTGGCAGCTTCAAAGACACTTAAAACATTTTGACATACACGCACATTTTTGACGAGTTAACTCTGCATCCCAGCTTGGTGAGTTCTCCTAGCTGTATGTTGCATTTAGAGGCAAAAGTACCTGATCCTGTGCCAAAAATCCAGAAGATTCGCCAACCATAGTAAACAATATATGATGCCATAGGGCCTAAGAGCATACATGTAACTGGTAGAAACTTTTTCTGGGGAAGTAAAATTTCTGTGTATAATTTTTTTCCCCGAGGGGACCATTTCTCCTCCAAACCCACCCCCTATTTCATGTATGGTGAGGGGTATAAGAACAAACAGACACAAATTTCTGTGTTTCGAGAGAGTGGGGCGCACCTACAAAAGGAGGTATCTGAGAAGGAGTACATCTATAATACGGTGTATCCCAGAGACGAGATACATGCATCCTAAACTATATGACACGATGTACCATACTGCATCTACCAGTCATCTTTGCTTTGATTATATCACAGCTCTGTACGTTAAAGTATGTCTATGCGCATAATGTGAGCTGTAATTCCTGTTTTCAGTTCGCATTCACATTCACATTCCAACGCAGAGATTTCCATACACTCTGTCTCATCTACTGTCTTATAAATGTACACTGTCCCTCATATCTCTCCTCGTCCATAACGCTTATGTCAGAACAACATGACAGAAACACACCTTCCCATCATAATAAAGCCCTCTCTGTTCCACTGCATCGTTCAGTCACCTTCTCCAGGTCCTTTACAGCAGCGGGAACCCGACTCTGGAGTAACCTCCCTCGTTATGTTAGAGAACATAAAAACATGTCCGGCTTCAAAAAACAGTTAATGACGTATCTACTTAAGCAACAGTAATGCCTTCCTCTGTACATGAATGCACTTCACCTCATTCCTTTCCTCTTTCCCCCTCCTTAAATCTCCCTTCCCCAAAACTCGCTATACTAGTAAACATCTACTTTACACACCAAGATATTGATGTACATCTGCACAAATCTTCATTACTATTGCCAATTTTTCTAATGTTTATCATTATTATTTGATTTTTTTACTATTACTATTATTTCTTTTATCATAATTTGTATGGATAGCACCTGTTGTAAAAATACTGCCAGCACTTACTTTATTAGGTCTTAGTCATTATTCTTCATTCATATTGTCACTAGAGTAATCTAATTTTCTTATTTAAACTATTGTCATGATGTAACTCTGATGTGTGAAATGCTGCCTGATGACCCTAATCTGATCAGGTTAAATAAATTAATAAATAAATTATGAAACTTTTCTATTGCTATACACATCTTCTTTATACCAATACGGTCATAAGAAGATTTGAAGACTATAAAAATGTAATATGTATCAACTGTTTTATGTGTATATAATTATAATACATAGTCATCACGATGACGTCCCTTACGCATGAAATAATGTTTAATACGCCTTCTCGTACAGTGTGCCAACCATACTAGTTTGTTTTTTTTTTAAGAGAAATCTACATCTACTTCTAAATGGACACACTGCAGTTCACATTTAAGTGCCTGGCAATAATTCTCTATTATTCCAGTCTCATATAGAGCGCGGGAAAAAACGAACACCTATATCTTTCCGTGCAAGCTGTGATTTCCATTATTTTATTATGATGATTATTTCTCCCTTTGAAGGTCGGCGTCAGTAAAATACTTTCCCATTCGCATCATGTCCTCTACAGTTTTGTTCTTCATTGTTAGTGTTTCGAGTATGGGCCGCTATCTCTGCGACAGGCTGCTTACGCAAAATACTGAGAATATCATAGGCTCCGACACTGACCCTTGTGGCACTACGGAAACGATTTGATTGGCGGACGACCGGTGAAGGCCGCGTCCACGTGGGCGAACAAGCATGGCACTATTGTCTCTGGGGGCTGCAGGGCGCTTCAGCAGCAGCCGTGGCTTGGGCGGCAGCTGTTGGCATTACCGCAGGCAAGGTCGCCGCCGCGTTCTGCACGAGGCCGGGGTGCATAGCCAGCCACCGGGAGTGCACAGTACGGCCTTGAGCCGTCACACCAGCCTGCTAACGGTTTCTGGCCCTGCTCTGGTGCAAAAGTTGGCCATGTCCGGCACCGTTACTGACCACACGGGCCGGACGCTCAGGACTTTGTAACACAACACACCGGCAACAACATGGTGAAGTACGCGGTACCACACAAAGTGAACTACCCGAGCGATATTTTGTTACGCTGGTAAAAATTCAGAATCATTCATCCATTTATGTCAACTGCTGAGCATTATGTTATTCTTGAGCGCAAACGTCGTCATTATTCCTGAGTTATAACTTCCGGGCTCAGAGGCCGTGGTCGATGTATAAAACTGCTCCTTTACGTTTCGTCTCCAACAGCGGGAGAAATCTTCCGAGGTAAAACGGGTACTGCCACTAAGGCTTGAGGGGCTCTCGCTTTTATAGAGCGGATAGAGGGCACCACCATCCGTCACGTGATACCGACTGTATGACTATTTCTATATGCTGTCATCATTCTCTTAAAAATAATCGATTGTTACTTTGTTGGTGCCAAAAATATCTGCCTAAAAAACAGAGAAAATGTGCCTGACTGCTCTTAGGAGAATATATAATGTGTCTTCCTACTATACTGTATATATAAAATAAGTAAAAATTTCGTCACCTGCTACTCTCCGCCGCACGGAATAGCCGTGCGGTCTTCGGCGTCTTGTTACGGTTCGCGCGGCTTCCCCCGTCGGAGGTTCAAATCCTCCCTCGGGCATGGGTGTGTGCGTTGTCCTTAGCGTAAGTTAGTTTCAGTTACAGGTCGCAGTTAGTTTCAGTTACAAGTCAGATTAAGTAGTGCGTAAGCCTAGGGACCGATGACCTCAGCAGTTTGGTCCCATAGTCCTCACGACAAATTTCCAATTTGCTACGCGCGGTTTTAGGCGCCATGTCACGGATAGCGCGGCCCCTCCCGCCGGAAGTTCGAGTCCTCCCTCTCGCATGGGTGTGTGTTGTTCTTAGCTTAAGTTAGTTTAAGTAGTGTGTAAGTCTAGGGACCGATGACCTCAGCAGTTTGGACCCTTGGGAATTCACACTCATTTGAACATTTTTTTTAATGGTCAGCAATGGAGATGCTCAAAAAATTCACCACGTAAGTCCACGCCAGTGTTCTTTAGAAGTATCTAATACTGAAATTAGCACTTGTAGTATTCAGTTTCGGGATGGACATTTTTCATTTCATTAAAAAAGTATTACACCATCTGTAGCACCGAGCGAGGTGGCGCATTAGTTAACACGCTGGAGTCGTATTCGGGAGGACGACGGTTCGAACCCGTGTCCGACCGTCCTAATTTAGGTTTTCTACGTGACTTCCCTAAATCACTTCAGGAAAATGCCGGGAAGGATCCTTTGAAAGGCCACGGCCGACTTCCTTCTCCATCCTTCCCTAAACCGATCACCTCACTGTTTGGTCCCCTCTCCCGAATCAACCAACCATCTGTAGCTAAATGGTGAAGAATTGTCACTTTCAGTATAAATTACACGATAGGCTAGCATAATGATCACTTGTCACTACATACGATCAGTTTTTAGTACCGCTGGCGCGCGGGGTAGCCGCCGGATCTAGGACGTCTTGTCACGGTCCGCGCGGCTTCTGCCGTCGGAGGTTCGAGTCCTCCCTCCGTCGGCGGTTCGAGTCCTCTGACGGGCATGGGCGTGTGTGTGTCGTCCTTAGCATAAATTAGTTTAAGTTAGATCAAGTAGTGTGTAAGCTTAGGGACCCATAAGACCTTACCACAAATTTCCAAAAAAATTGTAGTACTGCTTTATGTGAATTTATCTATGCGTTCCACATGAACACAGGTATCTGACCTAACGATCCCAAGCGACGGCCTTTGATTTAGTTGATTTGTACTTTCATTATTGGTACGTTTTCATTCCATGCTTGTAGCAGAATGTATTTTCAGTATTTTATGATATTCGTTTAGTGCCGAGGACGACACGAGTTCTAGAGCAAGTTTTCCCATAGGTTCAGTTATTAACAGTTAACAGTTTGCGAGTCTAATTTCACGTTTTGATAGATACCAATGGGCACTGTGTAGAAATGCATGAAAGAATGCGAGCACTGTTTTACCTAGCTTTACCTAGCTTGGGCAGACTGGGGCCTCACTTGTGGTCCATCTGAGATATTATTATTATGAAGATAATTACAACTACCAACATAAATAATAACAGTGCATAATAACAATAATAGAACACACTAAAATAACGTCGATACTTATTAGTTTAGCAGTTTTTAAACCGAATTTCGGAAACAGAAAACATAATGACACAGGAGAAGACTGGAATGGTAGTGATGATCATTCTTAACAAAGATCAGACTGAAACTTCCTGGCAGATTAAAACTGTGCGCCCGACCGAGACTCGAACTCGGGACCTTTGCCTTTCGCGGGAAAGTGCTCTACCATCTGAGCTACCGAAGCACGACTCACGCCCGGTACTCACAGCTCTACTTCGACCAGTATCTTGTCTCCAACTGCCAGAAGTAAAGCTGTAAGTAGCGGGCGTGATTCGTGCTTCGGTAGCTCAGATGGTAGAGCACTTGCCCGCGAAAGGCAAAGGTCCCGAGTTCGAGTCTCGGTCGGGCACACAGTTTAAATCTGCCAGGAAGTTTCATATCAGCGCACACTCCGCTGCAGGGTGAAAATCTCATTCTGGAAAGATCAGACTGTTCCAAAAGAGTACTCTGTAGAGAAGGAGAGGCGAGCAGTAGGGGAGTATTTACTAAAGTGAGCTTCGAAACAAGTATGTGCAAGAGACAAACTGACAGAATAGAGTCAACTCTCTTTCAAAGTTGGGAACGAGCTTAATTTTTGAAACAGGAAACGATCTTGATGAGATGTCTGACTTCTGAAGTGATATAGAGAAAATGTTGTTTTCCTGACGTCTAGTTCAAATGGTTCAAATGGCTCTGAGCACTATGGGACTTAACTTCTGAGGTCATCAGTCCCCTCGAACTTAGAACTGCTTAAACCTAACTAACCTAAGGACATCACACACATCAGTGCCCTCGGCAGGATTCGAACCTGCGACCGTAGCGGTCGCGCGGTTCCAGACTGTAGTGCCTAGAACCACTCGGTCACCCCAGCCGGCTCTGACGTCTAGTGTTTCTGCTTTTACTTATCAGACAGAATTCTTAGAGTTGAAAATAAATAAGAGGGATTGCAGTCGTTGAGCAGACGGTAGAGCAAAATGAGGATTGATAGTTTCTATTCTTATCTGCACCTCTCCATGAGAATTGTTCTTGTGCTGGAGTGCTGTGACTGAAAAAACGAACATCACTAATAAATCAAGCAGAAGCATTCCGTTCGGCATGAGTACTCATACAAAAGTCTTTCAAGAACAGCGTCATCATAGCGAAGGAATCAGAGTCGTAGTTATTCTGTGAGTTGACTTATAAGTTCCAGACGAAATATTTGTTTTATAATATATTTGTACAGTGCATAGAGAGACGCTAACTCTTTCTTTGCAAATCGCTGGTGTGTTTTCAGTCCAGGCTATGTGATCACCCAGAATTACCCCATCTGTTCAAGTTGCTGTCAAAGTCTTCACGTACTCATAACTATAGCAAGTAGCGGAAGCAACCAATTATTCAAGATATGTTATTGATTTTAGTTTCAGAAACGAATTAAGTGAATATGTTAATTAATGGTAAACTGCGTACTAGCTGGCAGATTAAAACTTTGCACTGTACCGGAACTCGAACCCGGGACCTTTGCCTTTCGTAAACAAATGCTGTATTTATTAAGCTATCCAAACATGACTCACGAACCTCTGTGAACTTTGTAAGGTAGGAGATCAGGTACTGTCGGACCTGGAGGTGTGAACGCAGGTAGTAAAAAGTGCTTGAGTAACTCTGTCGGTAGAGCACTTGTCTGTGAAAGGCGAAGATCCCAAGTTTCAGTCTGGTCCGGTTCATTTATGATCTTCCAGGAAGTCCAGCGCCCACTGCGCTGCAGAGTGAAATTACATTCTGGAAATAGATCATTACATATTCAGCTGATAAGTGACTGGCAAAGGCAGCAATTGAATTGCACTACTGACGGGTAAGTGCTCCAATTACTCTAAAAAATGAAGGGCTTACTAAAGTACACTTCTTTAGCTGAAGTTGCATAACAGAACTAGCGGCTGATTACTACTCGTACTGCCGCCTGGTGGCCGCCCCTGGAAGCGGGTGCCGCTTTTGACTCGCAGTGAGTGCTTAGTCACCTTACTACGTCTGCCCGTGTCAACAAGCATTTGTTACTCGCGTCACTATAAATTACAGGGCTGTAAAGCCCCAGAAGACGTTATTGCTATTCTCCAAATTGAAATCAGCGCTAAAAAGCTGTCGATCATAGCCGACAGGAGTAACAAAGGTTAAAACAAAGAAAGAAATACTTGCCAGCAGACATCGCACGATGAGCTATGAGACATTGGTTTGTATCCACTTCCTCGTGTCCTTGATGACCAATTAGCAAGAAGTACATCTTACTCTGGAAGGCCATGACCCTGCCTATTATGCTCGTGGCAAAGTAAATGATGGTTGGTATTAACGTGCCTGACAGGTACTGCCACGCAGCAAAAACTACCTAGCAAAGAGGACTGACCAAATACGCACACGTACTGTATCTCCCATCCTGCGTTCCTCGGTGTTCGTGGTTGAATAACACGGCATCGAAAACGATAACAATGCGAATGGGCACAGGTGTGGAGTTAGATGCTGTGCGTCCAATTTCCAGAGGTTAACAACCAACCTCAATTTCATTGACAAGTTCAGGGATGGATGAAACCTTGGGAAATAACTAAATAAAACAGAACAAGAGTCCGAAATATGCAAGTTTACAGAAACTTACCTTCTCTAGTTCACGGTAGTGATGCCTCAAAAATGGTTCAAATGGCTCTGAGCACTATGCGACTTAACATCGGAGGTCATCAGTCCCCTAGAACTTAGAACTACTTAAACCTAACTAACCTAAGGACATCACACACATCCATGCCCGAGGTAGGATTCGAACCTGCGACCGTAGTGGTCGCGCGGTTCCAGACTCGAGCGCCTAGAACCGTTCGGCCACACCAGCCGGCAGTGATGCCTCCACAATAGTATTAATTTACAGTAGTGAAAGATGGACAGATGACTTTGATTTCAGAAAAAGACCTAATGAATGATTTGAGTTAAAAATAATGTTAAATGGAGTTAAAAATAGTGACTAAATGAAAGCAGGAACTGTAACTGTGAAGACAATTGTTCATGCAAATTGTGTAGGTGTGGACGTAAATTATTGTAAGGGGGAGAGAAAATGAAAGAAAGTTATGAATTCGAGGGTAGAATCTAAAACACTGTACTCAGGGAGGAATAGTTAATTTCAAACGCTATTAACGACAGTTTATTTCCCTGTGGCTCCTGTGGGTCAGACTAATATGTCGGCCGGCCGTTGTGGCCGAGCGGTTCTAGGCGCTACAGTCTGGAACCACGCGACCGCTACGGTCGCAGGTTCGAATCCTGCCTCGGGCATGGATGTGTGTGATGTCCTTAGGTTAGTTCGGTTTAAGTAGTTCTGAGTTCTAGGGGACTGATGACCTCAGATGTTAAGTCCCATAGTGCTCAGAACCATTTGTACCATTGAACTAATATGTCAGTCTGAGATATAAAGACAAATGTGGGAAAAGAAATGCTACGCAAAGACGTCATATAAAAACGGACTTGACCAAGCTATACAAGAAATGAAAAGAAGAAATTCCGATGAAGAGCTTTACAGGGCAACGCTAGATCGAGTTTGTGGTAACTGAGGAAGAGACCATTTTGTCTCAGTCCGAACACTGGTTTGATATACCGTCTGTCCTGTGCAAATCGCTTCAGCTGCGCATAACTACTGCAGCCAACATCCATTTGAATGAGGTTACTGCATCCGAGTATTGGTCTCTTCTACAACTTCTACCCCCCCCCCCCCCCCCCACAGACAGATAATTACTTCTATTATTAATCTTAAGATTTTTGATGCCTTAAAAAGGATGCACCCTATGAACCGAACCTCTTCCTTTATTGAGATTGCGCCAGAAGTTTCTTTTTTTCTTCCACATTCGGTTCTGTACCTCGTACCAGCTACAGCTTCGCAAAAGACTTCCAAACATTTGAATGTATATTAGTTGTTAATAATTTACTATTTCTTTGCTATCGTCAGTCTGCGTTTTACTTCGGCAATCGTCAGCTGATTTGCTTCCCACACATCATCGACTATTCTCAGTGTCTCTTTTTCCTAATTTAATTCCCTCAGAATTACCTGATTTAATTGGACTACATTCCGAGACCCTTGTTTTATTTTTGTTGATCTTCATCTTATAACTTCTCTTCGACACACTATCCAATCCCTTCAACTGCTCTTCCACGACCCTTGCCGTCAGTCACAAAATTACTTTGTCATCAGCAAATTAAAGATTTATTCCTTCTCCATGAACCTTAATTCCCTTTCCAAATTTCCCTTTTGTTTCCGTTACTGCTTGCTCAGCAAGCAGATTGAGTAACATCGTGGATAGGAAAAACGTCCGTGTCTCTCTTGCTTCTCATCTACTGCTTTCCTTTCATGACATTCGCGCCTTAGAGCTGCAGTCTGATTTCGCTCCGTGAGTTTTATCCCTGCAATCTTCACAATTTCAAAAGTTTTACTCCAGTCAAAACTGTTAAATGCTTTGTCTAAATCTATAAATGCTATAAACGTATGTTAGTCGTTCTTCACTCTATCTTCTAAGATAAGCCTTTCGGTCATTACTGCTCACGTGTTCCTACATTTCTCTGAAAACCAAACAGATCTTCGTCGAGATCGGTTTCTACCACTGTTTCCATTCTTCTGTAATTAATTTGTCTCAGTATTTGCTTGTTCAGTCACATCCACGGTTGTAAACAACTGCCTATTTCGAATGAAAATTTTTATAGTCTTCTTGAAGTCTAAGGCTGTTTAATCTGTTTTCTATATGTTGCTTACCACTTGGGGTGGTTTTGTCACGGACCGCTCTCCCACAGACCTTCAATAATTCTGCAGAAGTGTCGTTTTTTCTAGGAGACTTGTTTCGATTTCTCAGTGATCTGTCAAATTCTGCTCGTAGTATCGTATCTCCTATCTCATTTTCATTTAGTTCCTATTACCTTTGTATAATTCATCAAGTGAATTTCTCATATCTAGCCATTCTGTATATGCATTCAACTTTTTAGCTACTCCTTCTTCGCTTAGTATTGGCTTCGATCTAACCCTATATCAATTGTCCTGTGACGTCAGCATCGTCCCAGCAACTAGTTCATATGGTGCACATTACAAATTTCCTGTACTTATTCACCATCTGATAATGAACCTGAAATGGCTCAAAGCAATCTAATGGGCCAGGAAAAAGTTTACAAAACATAATAAACAGACTCGTTGCAATTTCAACCACGATCGTAGATATAACGTCCTGAACGGACAAGATATATTGAATGAAACAACACGTTAACAGTCAATTTATTTATTTTCACGACGTGTTTCCGAGCTCCAAACCTCCATCATCAGGTGTATTTCTGTGAATTAAAATGATTTTCCGGGTAGACTGTGGCACTGTCTAGTGGAAGACGACAAAAGCATAACAAAAATGTAAAAGCAAAAAGCGGTTCCAGACTCACATTTGTGTCGTGTTATGCGACATACATTGCACTCTGTTAACAAAAAATGTAGCAAAGGTGGACACTACAGACTAACACGTGTCTCTGATGTAACGCGACAGGGAACTGTCTGTGACTACCCGAGATATTTTCGGCTTTACATTTATGTTTTTGTTGATCCTTGCAAAAAGTCCCTCCGTATAACTAGGAACTATGAACTGCGTCTGTTCTCTTCTACCAGGCATAGATTACGAAAGTCGTAACACAACATACATAGCGCTTTAATCCACACAAATCCAGCTTAAGATGCAGGTTTGAAGCCCTGATACGTCGTCATGGAAATAAAGAAGTAGTGCATAGTAACAGTAAATTTCTTGATGAAAAACAAACAGTCTTGTTTGCAGGGCTGTAATTATAATATTTTATTTACCAACGTCGCGTTTCGCCTGATTCAAACATCTTCAGATCGCCCTACACAAAAAAAATTGTGTTTCATTAGAAGTGGTATGACCCCATTTTGCAAAACAGGAGTTACCAGCAAGAGTCTGTAACACGACTTGTTGATATTAGGTGGTGTTAGGTAGTATTAAGTTTAGTCGTGCTACATTCGGTTCATAGTCTTGTTACAGTTTGTCTCTAGTAACTCTAGTTTTGCAAAAAGGAGTCATGACAATTCTAAGGAAATGTATTTTTTTTTTGTGTAGGACAATCCGAAGATGCTTGATTCAGGCGAAATGCGACGTTGGTAAATAAAAGACAATTACAAACTTTCAACCCAGTCTGTTTGTTGCTTCGTCGTATATTACTGGTTGTTGTAGCATCCCTGCCAGGAGTGAAAAACGTAAACTACTTGTTTCATTTAATTTCATTGAGTACTAATCACAATAAGGCCTAATTAAAAATGTTCGTATTTAAAGTAGTTTTTTATTCCTGTCTCTCCGCAGCTCGTGGTCGTGCGGTATCGTTCTCGCTTCCCGCTCACGGGATCCCGGTTTCGATTCCCGGCGGGGTCAGGGATTTTCCCTATCTCGAAATGACTGGGTGTTGCGTCATCTTCATCATCAACATTTATCCCCATTACGGAGGAAGGAAGGCAATGGCAAACCACCTAGTACAGCGGTGTGGGTCACCCGCGTGTTCCTCTACGCTCATAGGAGTAGGGGACCTCATCATCATTATTACTATATTACATAGTAGAGGTAAAGGTGTGTGTGGATTTTCGTTGTCTAAAGCGATATTTTCTTCCATTCCTATGTATCTAGAATGAATTTTTCACTCTGCGGCGTGATGTACGCTGATTTCAAACTTCCTAGAAGATTAAAAATGAGCGCCAGATTAGGTCTCGAACCTGAGAACTTCACCTTTTGCGAGCTACGTAAGCACCTTTTCAGCATAGGTCCTGGGTTCAAGTGCCGATTCGGCACACAGTATAATTCCCAGCATATTGTCTGAAGCAATATTTTCTTCCATTCCTATGAATCTAGAATGAATTTTTCACTCTGCGGCGTGATGTGCGCTGATTTTAAACTTCCTAGGAGATTAAAAATGAGCGCCAGACCGGGTCTCGAACCCGAGACCTTCACCTTTTGTGAGCTACCTAAGCACCTTTTCAGCATAGGTCCTGGGTTCAAGTGCCGATTCGGCACACAGTATAATTTCCAGGAAGATACATTTCTGTGTAGTTGTAATGGAAAGTAAAATATATCTAAAGATACTGTCAGGGACGAGTTACGTGGGGGAATCTTCAGGAGCCAAGAAACATAACATCTGCCGTGGCAGCCGCTAACGAGGCGTTGTTACTCGCAGACCCGGCGTGTCAGCCGTACATGCAGATGCGGTATCCGTTGTGCAGACGTGTTTCTGGGGTAAGAGAGGCAGTGACAAACAGCCGGACTCCAGAACTGCCGGCGGCGTTTTCCTTGGGCGCGGCGCCCGCCAAGGCCGCTCAAGCGCACCTGGACTGCTGGAGGAAGGAGGGCGGACAATGGCGGACGCGCCGACACGCACGAGACACGGCTCTGCATTTGCGGCCGGTCGGCTCCGCTCCCAGCTGGTTCGTCACGCATCTCGCCCATCGGCCAGCATCAGCGTTAATTCTGGCGCTGAGGCGGCGGCCAGGGGGCGGGGTCTAGCGGAACACTCTCCCTGCGCGGATACGTGAGCAGAAATACCATCCATTAGCGGAAGATATTTAGTCACTCTTGGAGTGAAGCCAGCGGTTCTTGCTCCTGATTCTCGCTACCTCAAGCAGGCGATTCGAACCGACAATACTTCTGCCGCTTACATGTGTGTCTCCTCACTTGGCGATGTTGGACGATGACGTAAACAGTACTTCAACACTTGTTTTCAAAGAAGGACATAATGTAGCAGTGAGAGCCCACGATCATGATGACACTTTTACTACTATGATTTTCAGTCACTGAACACATATATACGAGGGCGAGTCAAACGAAAACCTTAAATACTTTTTTAAATATTATTTATCACTTTTCAACACAATCTCCCCCACGCTCAAGTCCTCCAGCGCTTATATAGTGCATAAATTCCTTTAGAAAAAAATTCTTTTGGTATTCCGCGCAACCACTCATGCACCGCGTGGCGTACCTCTTCATCAGAACGGAATTTCTTTCCTCCCGTTGCGTCTTTGAGTGGTCCAGACATATGGAAATCACTTAGGGCAAGGTTTGGTGAGTATGGCGGATGAGGAAGACACTCAAAATGCAGGTCTGTGATTGTTGCAACTGTTGTACGGGGGCCGGCCATGGTAGCCGATCGGTTCTAGGCGCTACAGTGTGGAACCGCGCGACCGCTACGTGGAAAGAAAGATTGTCGGTATGCCTCTGTGTGGGATCTAATCTCTCTGATTTTATCCTTATGGTATCTTCGCGAGGTATACAAGGGAGGAATATACTGCTTGACTCCTCGGCGAAGGTTGTTGTTGTGGTCTTCAGCTCTGAGACTGGTTTGATGCAACTCTCCATGCTACTCTATCCTGTGCAAGTTTCTTCATCTCCCAGTACCTACTGCAACCTACATCCTTCTGAATCTGTTTAGTGTATTCATCTCTTGGTCTCCCTCTACGATTTTTACCCTCCACGCTGCCCTCCAATACTAATTTGGTGAACCCTTGATGCCTCAGAACATGTCCTACCAACCGATCCCTTCTTCTAGTCAAGTTGTGCCACAAACTTCACTTCTCCCCAATCCTATTCAATACCGCCTCATTAGTTATACGATCTACCCATCTAATCTTCAGCATTCTTCTGTAGTACCACATTTCGAGCTTCTATTCTCTTCTTGTCCAAACTAGTTATCGTCCATGTTTCACTTCCATACATGGCTACGCTCCATACAAATACTTTCAGAAACGACTTCCTGACACTTAAATCTATACTCGATGTTAACAAATTTCTCTTCTTCAGAAACGCTTTCCTTGCCATTGCCAGTCTACATTTTATATCCTCACTACTTCGACCATCATCAGTTATGTTCTCGAAACTTCAACAAAAACCCGTACCGAACTACTGAGCGTCTCTCTAGCATAGTCTTCCACTGGAGTTTATCTGTCATCTCCGTAACGCTTTCGCGATTACTAAATGATCCTGTAACGAAGCGGCCGAGCGGTTCTAGGTACTATAGTCTGGAACCGCCTGGTCGCTACGGTTGCAGGTTCGAATCCTGCCTGGGGCATGGATGTGTGTGATGTCCTTAGGTTAGTTAGGTTTAAGTAGTTCTAAGTTCTAAGGGACTGATGACCTCAGAAGTTAAGTCCCATAGAGCTCAGAACCATTTGAACCATTTGTTGTACGGGCAGTGTGGGGCCTTGCATTGTCGTGTTGCAAAAGGACACCTGCTGACAGCAATCCACGTCGCTTTGGTTTGATTGCAGGCCACAGATGATTTTTTAGGAGATCTGTGTATTATGCACTGGTGACAGTGGTCGCTCTAGGCGTGTAATGCTCCAAAATGACGCCTTTTTCGTCCCAATAGAGAGTCAGCATAACGTTCCCTGCTGATGGGTCTGTTCGAGACTTCTTTGGTTTTGGTGATGAGGAATAGCGCCATTCCTTGCTCGCTCTCTTCGTTTCCGGTTGGTGGAAGTGAACCCAGGTTTCGTCCCCAGTAACAGTTCTTGCAAGAAAGCCACCACCTCCTCGTTCAAAGCACCGAATAAGTTCTTCACAAACATCAACACGTCGTTCTCTCACTTCAGGAGTCAGCTGCCGTGGCACCCATCTTGCAGACTCTTTGTGAAACTGGAGGACATCATGCACAATGTAGTGTGTTGACTCATGACTAGTCTGTAAACATGCTGCAATGTCACTCAGTGCCACTCGGCGGTTTTCCTTCACTATGGCTGCAACTGGTGCAATGTTCTATGGAGTCACAACTCGTTGTGCCTGACCTGGACGAGGAGCATCTTCCACTGAAGTGACACCATTTGCGAACTTCCTACTGCATTCGTAGACTTTCTGCTGTGACAAACATGCATCATCGTTCTGAACCTTTATTCGTCGATGAATTTCAATAGGTTTCACACCTTCACTACGCAAAAACCGAATAACGGAACTCCGTTCTTCCCTGCTGCAAGTCGCAAGGTGGGGCGGCCATCTTTATACTAATACTGCGACGGAATGTGTGCATCTGCACTATGCTGCCACCTACAAGCCATTCTGCACGCTGTCTGTAGCACTCTTACCAACTAACAGGATAACGGCGCGAAATTTCGATTTGTTATTACAAATTTAAGGTTTTCATTTGACTCATCGCTGTATATCTTACAATGGTTACGGTTTCGACGTCAGTTATCTTCAGATCAATTCTCCTCAGTGCTCAGAGACACTTATACACTCCCTGAAAATAAAAGTGAAGCACTACGAAGACACGGTCCGATGTGAATGTAACTTCTTACAAGTACAAACCATCGAAGCGAATGTAAATGATTGCAGTTGCGATTCTTTCTGATGTGTAGAGCGGCTGGAGAGCATTAGTGCTGTTACCACGCCTCCTAGAATATACACAGTCCAGTCACATTAATGACCACCACCTATGTCTGACGTGAACGGGGAATACCCAGTCACACAGGGCAGGTGGCAGTACTAGCAGTGGAGTGTATATAGAGCGTGTCGGATTGGGGGGGGGGAGGGGGAGGGGGGCGGAGAGAGAATGCGGGAAACAGTGCAGCAATTGACATAATACGGATACAAAACGATTTATCTGATGACCAAAACGGCATGATCATTGGCTTTTGTGCCAAAGGGTGGAAGCACTTCCGAAACGGCTAAGTTTGTAAACTGTTCGCGTGCCGCGCTATCCAAAATCGAGGCAATTGTGATGCACGACGGGACACAAATAAAAAGGGTGAACGAAGAATGCGGAGATATGGGTGGAGAGATGTGCAACTCTTGAGCAACTAACAGCCCAAGCTATTTGGCACTACATTTACGAGAAACTTCATTTTCTTTAATCACACGAGTTTTCTCACGTGTCATTAGGAAAGAATTTGTGCGTGATTCTGAGGATAAAAACTGTGCTGGCGATTAGGACTAGACGTAGTACAGAACAGAAGTTCAAAATTGAACTTTTGGTTAAGGATTATGACATTTAAAAGATAATCAAGGCTGCTGGTATTTGAAAATAACATACTACAACCAATTTCTCCACATTAACAAAAACGAGCGTACGTTGTGAGGTAGAACTGTTTTCAGCGACGAACACTTGCCTTAAGGAATTTTCTGGAGTATCATCATTGGTTTACTTTCTGAGTTTGTAAACAGTAGTAACTTCGAGTCAGGAAAAAGTTGTTATAATTTAACTTATATCTTGCTTTGAAGCAACTTCGAAATCTATTTAAGCTTTCTTTAATTGTCTTAAGTTCAAATGAGTTATTTTCTTTTAGTGTTGTTTACTCCTTTAGCAGCTACTATGTTTGGCAGTTGTGTACTATGAAAAATGTAAGTCTCTGAGGCCTTTGAATCGTGAGAGAAACAAATCATAAGGTAACTGAAAAGTGACAGAGTACCAAAGCCAATTGTTTATTAAATGACTACACTTTCGCCAGCTACTGAACTACTTATTGTAATTTCCGCAATCGCCATTTCCACTTTTAAGTCGTTTTCATCTGGTTAAGGAGCTGAAAACACAATATTTGTCAGTGTTAGTAAAATAAGTAAAGGTGCTGTCAGCGTATATGGCTCAAATCAGTATTCGTCATATATGTGATCGATGTGTAACAATGTAAATAAACCTCGTGGAAATGGATTCACAGTTTATACACATGTTACTATTGTACACCGTATTTGTTAAAAATAGGCTGAAACCGACTTTTAAGTGCAGATATCAGGAATTCTGTTTCAGAAGATTTATTCCCTTCTGTTGTATACTGATGGTGTACGTCATGAATATTGACATGAACCATATATAGGATCACGTGCAATTCCCTTACTTTACGAATGTTGACTACTACCGTGTTTTCGGCACCTTAAACATTTGAAAATGACTGAAAAGTCGAACCTGAAATTATAGAAATGACAATAAATACCTCAGTCATTGGCGAATATGAAGTCACTCAAAAAATTCATACACATAAATCCCAAAATAAATACAATTGTGCAAATTGTGGACTAACTAAATTTAGGCGACTGGAACAGAGTGAAGTAACATTTTTACAAAATGACGTGAAAGTTACAAGGGGAAGAAACTGAAGGAAATCTTACTTCTTCTATGCGATGCAAACTTAACAAGTTCCTGTAATTGTGTCGAGTCTGCCTCCGCAATTTTGTAGAAGGACATGCAAGGCCAAATTCATTTTAACCGGTATCACCTAATTTCTAAGAAAACGTGGGTAGAGTTAATGTAGTATGATAGCCTCTCTCGTTAAAGCAGGCAGTAATGTTTTTAGCATAAAATAGCCAAGGTGTATAATCAGAAACTACCCTGGTAATATCTCGTAATATTTTGACTGAATATGTGTAGAGAGACTTTCAGGACTGTGTTACTTAGTGAAGCTACTTACAGAAAATTGGTAGTTTCTTATGTGAGACAATGTATAGACCCCTTTGTAATTCATTGTTCTTGTTACTAACGCTGAGAGAATACAGCTCGTATGCGCTTCCAGAAATTTTAATGAACCTCAGTTAATAAGAGCAAACGTTATATCGTAGTCTACGAGCGGTAACCACAGGCTATGCTTTCTTCTCCGAGTATCCGGGAAAGGTATCCATTAATACAGACCTTGTACACAGTAATGGCTGTGACCTTAGGATGGCTTTTCCTGCGGTTTTCCGTGGCACACATACAGAGCAGTGCCAAGCTCAAGGACAGAACTTCACTTCAACATTAGGAAGCGATTTCTCAGCTTGATCAGCTGCCTTCCAAAATGTCAAATGCGTAAGGAGAAATATCCATCAGCTGATACTTAACGTCAGCTATCACTCAGAAGAATGCCAAGAAACGGTTTCTGAGCTACTCAGATTCAGTCAGCGGATTCACACGGACGATGAGCAGGGTTCAAATCGCCGCCTAGTCATCCATTTTTAGATTTCGCTTTGTGTCCCTAAATCGAGCGAAGTTAATGCTGGAACGGTTTTTAGAAAAGTATTCCCCGATTCATTTCCAAACGTTTCTCCAATCAGAGCCTATGCCATAATACTAGTATATCTTGTGCTTGAAGCTCACTTTCTGTCCGTGTTTGTTTTCAAATGTATACAAGGGGCGATAAAAGTGTTTCCGTTTCGGGACGTTGCTGCAGCGTATACACAAGGTAGCACCGCACGTCGCACAAATAGTTCCGAAGTGAATATTCAGTCGACAGACTTAAGTATAAGGAGATAAAAGGCTGCAGTCAGCGGGCAGTACCTCAAGACAATCGTCGGAGAATAGTCTGACAGCACCAAGGCATTGTCTCAGTGAGGGTCTCAGGACTCGTTTACAGTCATCGCCATGTAATGCCAAAATGGAAATTATAAATGTTTTGTTAGTCATCATTCGCTAGATTTAGGATTATAACAATATCCAAAGATAGGTTAGGGTATGTGAACTATGAACTAAATTGCCACGCACAGTCTTCATACAAGTACTGAAAAACTACCATAAATAAATAATTGTAAGTCGTTCCTAATCTATGTTACCATCTATTTTTGTTACTGTTGTTGTCTATCCCTACTTGGCCCGTCACAAATCAATATAGTAGCATGCAAGGAAGCCATCTCTTATCAGCAAATTCTTTGGTGGTAAGGGGTTCGCTTTCTGCAACTATACATATAGCAGTTTCTCGTAAAAACATTTAATTCGTATCGACCGTGTCTTTAAGATTATCCGTACAGTGTTCGGTTTTTATTAACCGGAAATAAGTTCAATCGAAATATAGACAAAGGATCTAACTGTGTCCAGAAAGCATAGATTAGCGCAGTTGGTGGTGGAGTGTTTACTGCTTTCAGAAGTAGTTTACTTTGTGGTGAAACTGAAGTAGATTTTTCCTGTGAGTTAATATGGATAGAAGTTATACTTACCAACTATAATAAATTAATAATTGGTTCCTTTTACCGACTCTCCAACTCAGCTGATACAGATCTTGAAATGTTCAAAGATAACTTAAGTTTCATTTCAAATAGGTACCTCGCTCATACAATTATACTTTGTGGAGACTTCAGTCTACCATCTAAATGTTTACATAATAACACGTCTTTTCAAAAGTCGGTGGTAGGTATAAAACATCGTCCGAAATCGTACTGAAAGTTTCCCAGAAAATTGTATGGAACAATCAGTTCCGGAACTCACTAGTAGTGCAAATGATTGCGAAAACATACTTGACCTCTTACAACGAACTGAGAGCGTCCTGACGGATACTGGGATTAGTGACTACAAGGTAGCTGTAGCGAGACTGAATACCGTAACTTCCAAATCCACCAAAATAAACGCAAAATACATATATCTAAAAAAAATCAGACAAAAATCAGCTTCACGTCTTCCTGAGAAACAATCTCCACTACTTTCAATGTAACTACACTGCTGGCCACCGTAAATGCAACACCCTGAAGGAAGCATCCGAATCAAGTGAAATTTACACCATGAGTTTGCAGCGATGAGATATGCAACTGATTAGAATTTCAGCGCAGACGCACATCACGCGCGCCTGTGGCGCCACCTCATAGCGCCATTTAAGGCTTGGCGATTTCGACGAGTGTACGTTCGGCACGTGTGTTTACCTTGTGGTTGTTTCACAAGACGATCAGTTATGCCTCGTAGACAACAGCGAACATCTTTTGATCAAGTATCCGAGTTCGACAGAGGAAGGATAGTGGCTTACCGAGATTGTGGATTATCATACAGAGAAATCGCTAGTCGTGTTGGACGAAACCAAACAACTGTAATGCGGATATGTGACCGTTGGATGCAGGAGGGTACGACGGACCGACGTGGTCGATCGTATTCACCTCGGTGCACCACTGCACGTGATGATAGGTAAATTGTGCGCATGGCAGTCACGGATCGCTCAGTGACATCCCGAACCATAGCACAGCACATTGCGTCTGTAACGCATCATCCAGTGTCTGCGCATACCATTCGACGCCGTTTACAGCAGAGTGGTCTGTCCGCAAGACGTCCATTGCTTCGTCTACCATTGACGCAGAACCACAGACGTCTCCGTCGCCCATGGTGTGATGACAGACGGATGTGGACGGCAGAATGGAATGACGTTGTCTTTACTGAATAGGCACGCTTCTGTCTGCAGCACCACGATGGTCGAATTCGAGTGTGGAGACACCGTGGAGAGAGGATGCTGGACAGCTGCATTATGCACCGCCACACTGGTCTTGCACCGGGTATTATGGTGTGGGGCGGTATTGGATATTACTCTCGCACGCCTCTAGTACGCATTGCCGGTACTTTAAATAGCCGGCGCTACATATCCGAGGTGCTGGTGCCAGTTGTCCTTCCTTACCTTCAGGGCTCGGCCACAGCCATATTTCAACAGGATAATGCGCGACCACACGTGGCACGCATTGTCCAAAGGTTCTTCGTCAATAACCAGATTGAATTGCTTCCCTGGCCGGCTCGCTCTCCGGATCTTTCGCCGATAGAAAACATGTGGTCCATGGTTGCCCAACGAGTGACCCGGATTACATCCCCAGCTGCCACACCAGATGATCTTTGGCAACGTGTGGAAGCTGCTTGGGCTGCTGTATCCCAGGAACACATCCAACGTCTCAATGCCGGGCGTGTGGCAGCGGTGATCTCCAACAATGGCGGCAACTCTGGCTACTGATTCTGGCAGGAACCACATGTCACAGACGTCTGTAAACGTAATCATTTGATACTTGGTCAACATGTTATCTACAAAATAAATTTTGTTGTGCTACCTCTTGTCTTTCTTGGTGTTGCATTTACGGTGGCCAGCAGTGTATGTAAGCATGGACGAGATGCGGTTTCAATTCATAAGTATCGACGGCAACTGGGAGATATACAGGGTGTGACACTAACTAATGCCACCGAGAATACCTCCGTAAGTTTGCCAACTGTGGTGTGAGATTGTCTGAACGCGTACAGTGCCATCACTGAACGCCACCTTAGTGCTTCGTTCGTGGCCGTCAATCATGAGGTAATTTCGATCGGAATACGGACTGAAATCTCTGCGCCTTTCGGTTTTCGACAGGAAAATGCGCACGTAAACGAGCAGTGAATATTGCTCGGATACTGCTTGACTCCCACCGACGTTGCAAAACGGCAGCGGCCGGTAATTTGAGAAACTGAGTGTAAAGGAAGAAATCTGACAGATCGGACGAGCACAAAGGAAACATCGGGAGCTGCAGCAAGGCGCATTGTCGGCGCGGCAGCTTCCTGCCGCATTGTATGGGGCCCGCCGGCCGTACCTGCTGTTACGTGGAGAGCGTGTGAAACAGGAGCCCGCAGCCGCAGGTTTTGCCGGAGCGCCACTGCGCGGCGCGGCACGGCACACCGCGCACTGCTGCAGGGTCAACGCTCCCAAACCGCGTTTTGTGCCCCTCACCTAAAAAAGTTACAAGACTTTCCCCTCGTCTGTTAGGAGTGGCACAGACTCCACACGATTTCATTGTGTCAAAAATGTTCTCCTCCCGGGGTCCTGAGGAATGAAGAAATACTTGTAGTGCCGCATGACTCGAATAACTTGGACTGAGCACCATTCAGATGAGAAAGAAACGAAATTCCGCTCACTTCTTACCTGATGGAATCACGTGCTACTTGGCAAGAAGAGAATCTTCTCTTGCGTTCCAATTAAAGACTCTACAAGAGACTAGTACGTGAGTGGCGAGTGATCGCCTGAGACAAAGGGATCGTCAAAGGAGCCCCGGAAATCTCGCTCCATCAGCAACCATAATGATGGTGGAAAACCTGAAGATGGTCTGAGGAAAGGGCGAAAACCGGTTGCTAACAAACAAAAAATTTGAAAACGTGATCGAGACTGTTTTTATTTGATTTTTAGTGTGGTAGGACTACTCTTGTTCTCCACACGCATAAATGACCTGATAGACAGGGTGAGCAGGAATCCATGACAGTTCGCTGAAGACACTGACTGTTGGAGGATACAAGTTGACTTGGAGAGAGTTCCTATTTTTGTGATGTATGGCAACTTGCTGTAAATGAGGGAAATGTAATTTAATGCAGATCTACATCTACATCTACATTTATACTCCGCAAGCCACCCAACGGTGTGTGGCGGAAGACACTTTACGTGCCACTGTCATTACCTCCCTTTTCTGTTCCAGTCGCGTATGGTTCGCGGGAAGAACGACTGCCGGAAAGCCTCCGTGCGCGCTCGAATCTCTCTAATTTTACATTCGCGATCTCCTCGGGAGGTATAAGTAGGGGGAAGCAATATATTCGATACCTCATCCAGAAACGCACCCTCTCGAAACCTGGACAGCAAGCTACACCGCGATGCAGAGAGCCTCTCTTGCACAGTCTGTCACTTGAGTTTGCTAAACATCTCCGTAACGCTATCACGCTTACCAAATAACCCTATGACGAAATGCGCCGCTCTTCTTTGGATCTTTGGATCTTCTCTATCTCCTCCGTCAACCCGATCTGGTACGGATCCCACACTCATGAGTAATACTCAAGTGTAGGTCGAACGAGTGTTTCGTAAGCCACCTCCTTTGTTGACGGACTACATTTTCTAAGGACTCTCCCAATGAATCTCAACCTGGTCCCCGCCTTACCAACAATTAATTTTATATGATCATTCCGCTTCTAATCGTTCCACACGCATACTTCCAGGTATTTTACAGAAGTAACTGCTACCAGTGTTTGTTCCGCTATCATAATCATACAATAAAGGATCCTTTTTTCTATGTATTCGCAATACATTACATTTGTCTATGTTAAGGGTCAGTTGCCATTCCCTGCACCAAGTGTCTATCCGCTGCAGATCTTCCTGCATTTCGCTACAATTTTCTAATGCTGCAACTTCTCTGTATACTACAGCATCAACCGCGAAAAACCGCACGGAACTTCCGACACTATCTACTAGGTCATTTATATATATTGTGAAAAGCAATGGTCCCATAACACTCCCCTGTGGCACGCCAGAGGTTACTTTAACTTCTGTAGACGTCTCTCCATTGACAACAACATGCTGTGTTCTGTTTCCTAAAAACTCTTCAATCCAGCCACACAGCTGGTCTGATATTCCGTAGGCTCTTACTTTGTTTATCAGGCGACAGTGCGGAACTGTATTGAGAGAAACAGTCTTCTAATGTTAATATACGGCTTTAGTGGTGCCCTGCCTGACTCGTAACGTGGCAAAGCGACGTGAAAAGAGACACGCACGTAATATCCGTTTTAGAGAATGGGACTGCTTGACTTCGCTTTATTAGGCGAATTCTGGGACAGTGTAGCTCATCTATTAATGAGGCTGCCTACAGAACACTTTTGTCACTCATTCTTTAGGAATGATCGAGTGATTCTGGTCCCCATCAGGTCGAATTAAAGGATGAAATCGAAGCACTTCAGAGGCGTACTGCTAGGTTTGTTACCCGTAGATTCGATCAGCAAGTGAGCATTAAGGAAATCGTACCTGATCGACAATCAGAATCCCTGGGCGAAAGTTCTTTTTTCAAGCACTTTTGAGAAAATTTAGAGAAACAGTATTTGCGACATACTGCAGAACCATTCTTCTGCCACCGAGATTGCGTGTGAGGACTTCAAAGACAAGGTAAGAGAAAACGGGACTGTGTACGAAAACATGAAGGCAGTCCTTTCTCCCTTGCTCCATTTGCGAATGGAACAGGAAAGGTAATGACCAACGGTAGTACAAAGCAGCGTCGGTCATGCACCGTTATATTGGCTTGCGGAACACGTATCTAGTTGTAGAAGTGTTAGGTGAAGAAATACGAGAGCTTCGCAATAAGTAAAGACGTAGAAACACCTACAGAAACGTAAGCAGCAGACAAACACCTGCCTTTTACGCAATGTTCAATTCGTAATTCTACATATATTAATTTGCGACCAGTAGTCTGCAGTTTCTGATCGTCTAAATTCTGTGTAATATCTGTTTTTAAAGTTTGGGTTTCTCTACACACGTCAACCTCCATGAACAAGACAAACACAGTGATGGCTGATTTAAATCTGACATCCACCTCCACGGTGGAAATGGAAGCTGTGAGTGTTATTTTATCAGGCTGACACGCTGCCTTGGGCATTATAAGGGAACACTAATGTCAGTGGGGTCATCGGTACGATTCAAGTGAAGTAGGCTAGCTGCCACTATCGCATTTAATTCTCCTTTGTTTTTACTCCATATGCATCAATAACAACATAAATAAATATTTTTGGTCACATTTGTTACAAATAAAAAATAATACATCGGAAGCAAGACTGTGACATTGGATATTTAAGCATCTGAATAATTGTATATACGAGGCATATTCAGAAAGTAAGGTCCTGTCAGGTGCGGAGTAGAAACCATTGTGAAAATCCGATGGATCTTTGCACAAATGCGTTGGGCAATGTCTTTAGTGTACCTGTCGATCCCTTCACGTCGTTTTTTTTTCAATTTACAATGCAAAGTGTTCACGTAAAAATGCGTAAAACAAGTGTCTCCTGACAAGTATGTGGATCTGGTGAGAGATTTCGCCTGAAGCTATGCAGCCCACATAACATAAATGTCATGCATTTAATTCTTCAGGGCAATTTTCAGCCGCAGTCTGCAGGGGCAATGACGACGCTCCTGCTGCGTTTTCAATGGGAAGTGTTTGATCACCCGCAATACAGCTCTTAATTGGATTCCTCCATTGCTCATCTCTGCTCACATGAATCGCTGGTTAAGAAGACATTTAGAGAACTGGCAGAAAGTACAAACGGCTACTTTCTGTGACGGGGGTACTGGAAATTCGTACAACGCCAAGACAAATGTCTAACTCGGAGGGGAGACTATTTAGAGAGGTAGCTGGAAGGTGTTGCTAGTAAAATATTTTTTTTGTTTTCACTGTGGTTTTCGTTTCGCGACCGATCGGATCTTATTTTCCGAACAGCCCTCGTCAGGTTCTGTTAGAGACTTCTTTGTTACCAAATTATTCTCTAAATTTTGTCAACATCTTTATTCAAATCGTTAAGCTCATCTTTGATGGTTTACGTCACTTCATAAGCAGCTGAACGCCTTCATCGATGAATATGTTCATAATTTATTATTTAAGATATTTTAGGAGGAAGATCAAAGATTACTTGTTGAACTTATTGGAATCATATCTTTGTCGTGGGTGATAGAATGGTTGAAATGCCACTTGAGAAATTCCTAGGGTTGTTTCGCAGCTGTTGATTCCATATTTACTTAAATCAAACACTCTAGTTTGGTATTTATATTCCATCTTTGGTCAAAAACGAATTCTGACTCAACTACAAGTTATTCTTGGGCTGTTAAGTGTATATGCCAATGACAGCAAGGTCAGACAGTAAAATGTTGTTCGGCAACGATGTATGGCGTACGAACTAATACAAGGTTTATGATGAAGAGGATGATGATGGAAGCTGATGTCCACAAGGTCTGACGATGTTTTAACGACAAATAACACCTAGGAGTCAGCAGATGCGTTTTTCCACGTTTTGGAAGGTAATAGCGGTATGTTGATGGATTTAATAGAAAAGTAATGCTCTGAAATTGTTTCATGCGATTCCCAGCTTTGAAGGAAAATTTCGGTTTGTTACAAACAATTTTTAAGTGTAATTTCAGGTACCCATTCGCTAGAGTGATCCCTAATTAGTCTAGTCGCACGATACTGAAAAACAAAAAGAAGAAAAAACATAACACTGTTGCGAACAGCAACGGCATATCGTAACTGATAATCATCGTCGCAGCCATTTGATTATAAAGTCTGAAGACAGTGGTTACAAGTAGTGGAATAAATCGAAGATCTAATCCACAAGTGATTACGATGATGGCATTCGCCGTTCCAATTACTGAAGAAGGCACGGCTTGAAAGTGGTTCTGTCTCTTGGAATCGTGCCACACTCTTTCAGTGGGCGCTGAGTTCCGTTGTTGCACCTGACAGAACACTTTCGTTGTTCATTTTCTTGCAATTCTCCACCCTGGCTTTTGTTCTGTGTTGATCAAGTTGCAAGTCATACCTGGCGTACTTTAAGGCTTTTGTATTACGTAACTGAAGGTTGATTTCGTCTTTTACTTCTTCTTTGCACAATATGTAGCTACACTTCCTCCTCTTTTTCTAGCGCTATTTAAAGCCAGCAGAGTAGGTACGTATTTACATTAAATAGCATTTCATGCTAGTAGTTCCAAAAATCTTACATTAAGGATTTATTTTTCTAGTATGTATGGCACAGAGGCTACAGTAATAGTTAATCAATGACGGAAAAACTCATTTCTCGCTTCGTTCTTTTCTCTTAAAACTGGAAGAAAACTTGTCAAATATTTAACATTTTTTGTGGCTCGCTCTGTACACGATAGCCAGCGACCTTGCCGCAGTGGTAACACCGTTTCCCGTAAGATCACCGTAGTTAAGCGCCGTCGGCCTGGGCTAGCACTTGGATGGGTGACCATATGGTCTGCCGAGCGCTGTTGGCAAGCGGGGTGCACTCAGCCCTTGTGAGGCAAACTGAGGAGAAGTAGCGGCTCTGGTCTCGTAAACTGACATAGGGTTGGGAGAGCGGTGTGCTGACCACATGCCACTCCATATCCGCATCCAGTGACGCCTGCGGGTTGAGGACGACACGGCGACCGGTCGATACCGTTGCGTCTTACAAGGCCTGTTCGGACGGAGTTTGGTTTAGTTTAGTATTTCCACACGATTTGTGTTTCTTGCAATAGTGATATACGTTCATTTTGTATGGTGACTTTTAACACTACTATCTACGCTTTCACTTGACTGCTTCAGTATCCCATGGTTTCCGCAAAATCGTTGCTCTCGAACACAGGAATGGTTTCACTGGTGACATCTCCCGTATTTCGTCACTGTGTGTGTGTGTGAAAGACACATTGGCAGTGGAGTACCAACATAAATACGTCTAATGTAAATACGTGTGAGTAGTGTTATATCTATCCGCAGCAGTTCAAAGCAGCATGAATGCGCAAAATGACTTGTTTTAATGGGGGTGGGTGGGGGTAGAGGGGGGGGGGAGGAGGTGTACTGACATTTCATTTCCTTACAGCCAAGGGGATTACAGTTTGCTCACGTCACGGAAGTTTTTGATGTATTTTATTTATTTAACCTGAGAAGATTAGGGCTATCAAGCAGCTACTTACATTTAATCAAGAATTCTACGTATTTTACTTTACACATATTATGATAATCGTGTTATAACTTACACCTAGTGTAGCATACTAAATTTTGAAAATGACAGTAGTGCAGGTAGAAACACACAGTTTACATTCTTCGATAATTACAACAGTAAATACAAATCAAAGGAAGCTAGTATAAAAGGCTTATTTTACCTAGTTATTCCATGTCCGTCTACTTTTACTAATTGTTTAGGTCTCTGGAAAAACTTTAATGACGTCTGTATGCATTTTTTTCATTACGTATTTTCTTTCTGTTAACAATGCTTACCTTGTAATGACTTTGTGTGTACAGCTGCAAAGTAATATCTCATGTAAAATTAGTGTAGTTTTTATTGTGTAACGTTATTTGCGTGTACGTATAAATAGTCGTTGCAACTGCAGGAGCTTCGACCCGTTAAGAAAATTAATATCTCTGAATAACGTTACGAAGAAACTCTTAAGCCGTCCTCTGTGGACGAGCGGTTCTAAGCGTTTCAGTCCGGAACCGCGCGACTGCGACGGTCACAGATTCTAATCCTGCCTCGGGTATGGATGTGTGTGATGTCCTTAGGTTAGTTAGGTTTAAGTAGTTCCAAGTCTAGGGGACTGATGACCTCAGATGTTAAGTCCCATAGTGCTTAGATCCATTTGAACCATTTTGAATCCCTTTCATTGATGTTTAAAATGTGCTAAATTAGTAATTTGTGACTCTAGAAGACTACAGAAGTTACGTACAAATCTACAAGAGTTGTTTCTCACTTAGTTTGGGAAAACGGATCATTTCACATTGACATACAGGGAAAACATAAGTGGGGCTAGGAATGATCCCTGTAGCATTCATGAGAGGACGTGCTTTCAGGATGACTCTTTATTTCCACAGACAACACGTTGCTATCTGTTTTTCAAGTTTCTACAGCACACTATATGAAAATTTTAATTTTCGCATTTTCCTGAGCAGTACGTCGACATTGACGGTATGACAAGTTTTACGGAAGTCTAGAATATTGTGGCCTCACAATTATCTTCGTCGTTTTTTTTATCTTCGGTTACCTAAAACATGCAAGAAAGAAATGGAAGCTAGATGGCTGCAGCGCCCTGGTAGCACACTGTGTACGGCAAGCGGCGGGCGCGCGCCTTGGGGCCCGCTGGTTGCGGCGACACTGCGGTGTCCTTAGCGGCGGGCGGCACCTCCCACGCCGCGGGCGGCGGTCGGCCGCCACCGCCGCCCCACGGTCGGCCATTGTGGGCCGCAGCTGCCGCCCATTACCGGTAAAACTCTCGCACACACACACACACACACACTGCGCTCGCAATCACTTTGTAAAGGTGCCGTTTCAGTGAGCTGACATTGCTCCGTTGGTACCGATGTAACGCGACAGTACGTCATGCGTCCACTAGTGCATTAGCTTCCACCACCCTCTGCGATGGCCTGGCTGCGTTTTTAGGGTTCTACCATACCTCGTTCGATACAAACGGACCTTTATAGACTCCCTTTGTTGTCCTTCCGTGCGTCTGTCTGTCTGTCTGTTCGTCCTACATTTAAAAACTACTTTTCTCAGAAACGGGAAGAGGTATCAAGCTGAAATCCTACGGTTCCTTGGTGGTGTACAAAACTGAAGTTTCTAAGTCCATGCAATCAAACGGTACGGCTACTTATGTCCCATATTTTGATATTCGGAAACTCACTCATCAAAACGTCTATGGTACTTAACGTTGGGCTACACTGATGAAATTTGGCTGGAAGCAAGTCTTCACAGTACAACCAAAGGAAAAAACCCTAAACCTATAAATATGTAATTATATCACACGAAAAAATATTTTTTGTCTTTGCTTTTTATCTGACTATGTGCCTGTCCGTCCATATGTTAAGACTCTTTCCTCCCAGGAAGGGACACATGCATCAAGCTGAATTTTATGTCACACTCTAACTTTTAAGGCACCTTGGCGGTGTATAACATTTAAGCTTCTAAGTCAACGCAGTCAAGAGATACGGCCGTATATATTACCTAATTTGATACTCGCAGACTCACTCATCAATACCTGTAGGGTTTTTTCCGTTGGACTAGAATCATGAAACTTGGCAAGAAAAAGAGTCTCACTGCACAAGTAAAGGAAAAAAAATCTGGAAATTGTGAATTTCTCACTAAACCAAACAAAGGAAAATTATTATTTGTTTTCTGTCAATCTGTCCGTCCGTTAACCCCTGTTTCTCAGTTTGTAATTTATGTCACACATGTAGAATCCGAAGATCTACACCCCTTGGCTGTGTAATAAATGTAAGCCTCTAAGTCAATGCAGCCAAAAGATTCGGGCATTTATGTCTCATCACTAGCTGTAAGGTACTTCTCATTGACGTAGAATCATGAAATTTGGGAAGAAGCAAGGTTACACAGTACAATCAGTAAATTGTTAATTTCTAATTATATCACATGGAAAGAATATTTCTTTTGCCATTTCTTATGTGACGTCAAACTTGAATTTAAAATATTATCTAATACCTAGGACCGATATCTTGCCAGTGTCAACGTAGAGAACAGTTAAAAATGGTCCAGATTCTCGACTCCTGGAGTTGGCGAACTGTCTATATTCATCAGTAAGTTTCTACAGAACCCTCAGTGCGCGTGTCCTACTCGCACCTGACCAATTTTTCCTCACGAGCTCACCTCAGTTTGCTCAGGGTAGACCAGTCGTTATACGTATTGCAGCATGAATCCCTCACTCTGCAGCGAAGTGTTCGCTAACTTTCTGGCAGATTAAAACTGAGGGCCGGCCAGGACTCGAACCCAGCACTTAGCCTTTCGTGGCCAATGCACTTTCCGACTGGGCTATACAGGCACGAGTGAACATGCGCCCTCACCAATTGTACCAGTACGTCTCTCCTACCTACCAAACCTCACATGAGCCCTCCTGTTGTAAACTGGAACAATTTTTTTCATACATTTTGAAAGTCGTGAATTACAAAACATCTTTGAAATAATTTATTTTTACGTGTGTTAAAGCCACTTGCCAGGTGCACAGACACTCTACACTCAATTTCTCGTCTGTTAAAGCACGTGAAGATGTGGGTAAAGAAGAGTTACAGAAACTGTTGAATCGGATAAACAGTCTAATTAGCACAGAATATGGACTGAGAGTAATTTGAGGAAAAACGAAAGTAATGTGAAGTAGGAGAAATGAGAATTTCGAGAAGCTTAACATCGCAACTGATGACCACGAAATAGACGAATTAACGAATTCTGCTTGCTCGGAAGCAAAATCAAGCCATGAAAGACGAAGCAAGGAGGACAAGAAAGTAGATTAGCACAGGCAAAGAGGACATTCCTGACCAACAGACGTCATTAGAATCAAATAAAGGCCTTCATCTGAGGAAGAAATTTCCGAGAAGTGCGTTTGGGGCACAGCAGTCTGTGGTGAATCACGGACTGTGGAAAACCGAAACAGCTGAGAATCAAAGCATTTGAGATGTGGTACAGCAAAAGAATGTTAAAACTTAGGTGGCCTGACAAGATAAGGAATGTGGAGGTTCTCCGTAGAACCGGCGAGAAAAAGAATTTGTGGAAAACACTTACAAGGAGGAGGGACAAGATGACACGACATGAGTTGGACAACATAGAATAATGTCCGTAATATTAGAAGGAGTTGTAGAGGGTAAACACTGCACAGGAAGTCAGAGGCTGGAATACATCCAAGAATTGAGGACATAGGACTCAAGTGCTACTTTGAGATGAAGATTTTAGTACAGTAGGACAATTGTTGGCGGCTGCATCAAACCAATGAGAAGACTAAGGACTAAAAAGAGAAAAAGCATGCTACTGTCTTTGGCTACCGGCTGCTAATAAAGGCATATATATATGCAATACTTTGGAGGAATAGCTCACTGACCAATCCGGTGTCAGCACGTGAGTTTTTACAGAAGTGTGCCCACGTAGACAGTTGGATAAAGAATTTTTCTGCACTTTGCTTTCAACTTCTTCAGGATGTTCTCAGGCATCTTGTTTCCCGAGTCGTTCGTATTACACCCACTACGAGGTCGCTATCTCCACTTACACGATGTTTTGTCAGTTTCATTTTGATTACTGTTTCTATTTCGCAACATACAGCAGCGCATGGTGAGACCCTTGCTAGCAGGCGCAGCTTGGCGTAATATTTTATTGAAAAATTCTCAGCTTCTTCTACGCACCATCCTTTGTGCATCCAACATCCGACGTTCAAAGAGAGAGATCTCGTTTCATGTCAAAGGATTGATATCGGCATTTCTTTGGTAGGGCTTCGGATACGCTTATGTAATGTTTAGCAGCTATTCTAGGTAGTGTGGGGCTTCCTCTAGTTCAGAAGCTAATGTTTTGGAATTATACTAAATGGCTCTGAGCACTATGGGACTTAACATCTTAGGTCATCAGTCCCCTAGAACTTAGAACTACTTAAACCTAACTAACCTAAGGACATCACACACATCCATGCCCGAGGCAGGATTCGAACCTGCGACCGTAGCAGTCCCGCGGTTCCGGACTGCAGCGCCTAGAAGCGCACGGCCACCGCGGCCGGCGGAATTATACTGCACGTGGTCCATTGGAGGACGAATGTTATCTCAACATTCCATTTTCTTATTTGATTTTTGAATAATGACTTTAAGTTAACCTAAATTCCTCTAGATTCTTTTTTCTTCCTACTGACATTTATGAAATTTCTGTGTTGTTGTCATGTGCTCTTCTATTCTTACTTCAATCGGTAGTTGAAGAGAGTACAAGTTATTAAATGCAATTTGTCTTCAACAGAATCGTTATGCAAACGACCCGTTCATTTTGCCATTTTTTGCGTGGGTTACCGTCAGTATAATGTAAATTAACGTTTCTGTGAACTTCGAGAGTACATGCTGATCTTGATCATGTTTCGGGTGACTAACGTATTTCAGGTTCGTTTGCGAATATGTTTTTTGGTCTACACATTTAAGACTTACATCCCCATAGCATGCGTCGTTTCTACAAGGCGGACACAAAGACCCTTTACACATTTTATCAGGAAATTAGAAGGTGTGGTTATAATGTTGCATTAATTTAAATATATGTTCAATCTCCGCTTACATTTTTCGTTGCACTATGAAAGCACTTAATACTTCTGAATATATCAATTAAGGCGGGATGATATCACGTTAATATTCATTGCTGGGTTAACATTTTGTGTGAAAAGGGGAATATTTTTAGAACATTTTTACTGAAGGCGGATCACTTACGTACTCAGTTTAGTTCAAAAAGGAGTTGGAGGCATTCATCTGCCTAAATGCTGCCAGGATCTGTTCGCGGTGATCTTCTGATAGTTAGCTGCAGCCGTAATTATTTTGTGTGAAATCCTGTCAACGACATCTAAGCAATTCCCCCGGAATTTTTTTCTTCTGAGAATTCTAGTATAGCAAGCTGTGCAGGAGAAGTACTGTGAAATTTAGAAACTGGTAAAGAGGTACTGACAGAAATGTCGCTATGGGGCCACGTCTTGAAGCGTGTGTGGACAGCTCAGTTTGAACTACTGGTTTGGTGGCGCAGTGGCGAAGTGACAGGAGGGATCGATCATCGGTCAGCCATGGGATTTGTGCCTGCGTAGGGCAGTCGGTATGCGATGTTCCAGGCTCGAGTACCGGTCTGGAACACAGGTTATAAGAAAAAACTGCAGGCCTAACAAACAAAAACTAAAAGGTGGTAAAGTGCCAGACTAAAAAAAAGTCTATAAGCGCATTGTACAGAATGGGGAGGTTCGAATCGCAGTCCATCACAGTGTTTTGATCTGCCTCCAACTTAGCATACCTATTATTTCGCTGCTTTAGTCTTGCAATTACATGGTTTAAGTGGGCGAACGTTACTTGAAATTGGCCATCTGATATGAAGAGCGTAGGTAATTTGGTTAATAATACAGCCGTTGGCTTACTGCAAGGTGCAGTGATTAGTGTTCTGAAACATTCATCTATGGATAATGATCTCTGTAAGATAGCTTTAAGGCAACCGGATTTGCCATTACATTTAATACTAACCGGGTTAAAACAATTCCATCGTTATATTTTTGTGCAGACTCTAAGTGACTGTAACTCATTCGCATAATAATATCTGTAGAGATTTTCAGTAAGAAATAAGAGCAACCAAAAAATGTAATTACTTCAAACACACTGTTCATTAACGTCGTTATTTAATCAAAATTTAAATGTGCTTTTGGCAGTTTTGGAGACTGGTTGTAAAATGAATATTAAATAAGAAATTATTTCTTAAGAATCACTTTAAATTGGATTCAGGTTTTAAATGGTGTTTATTTTACGCCATGAATCTCCAGCATCACACTGTGTGGATATATTTAAGGATCTTACGATTTTATTGCGCGATAGTCAGTATAGACTACATCTGCTGAAAGAAAAATGCAGTTACAATGTTGTCATAACTTAGTTTAGGCTGAAGGGAAACGAAAGGAACTTAACTTCCCGTGTATTCCAAGTAAAAGTTATTTAATGCACAAACTACTAGCCGGCTAGGGTGGCCGTGCGGTTCTAGGCGCTACAGTCTGGAACCGAGCGACCGCTACGGTCGCAGATTCGAATCCTGCCTCGGGCATGGATGTGTGTGATGGCCTTAGGTTAGTTAGGTTTAATTAGTTCTAAGTTCTAGGCGACTGGTGACCTTAGAAGTTAAGTCGCATAGTGCTCAGAGCCATTTGAACCACAAAATACTACTGTATATTATAGCAAACTCAACAAATAAATGACTTTCCCTGCGAACTAATTAGAGTCGATTTCTTTAGTATTCTTCAGGCTAAGATTAATCATAATGCAGTAGTAACCCAATGTTCATAGGGTATATCGACCTGGAAAAAGCGTTTGATACTGTGAAATGGTTTTCGAAATTCGGAAATAAAAAGAGGAGTAAACTACAGGGAGAGACGTATAATACACAATGTGTACAAGAACCAAGAGGGAAGAATAAGAATGGAATACCAAGAACAAAGTGCTAGGATTAAAAAGTGTGCAAGGCAAGGATGTAGTCTTTCGCGCCTACCGTCCATTCTATACACTGAAAGCAATGATGGAAATAACAGAAAGGTTCAAGAGTAGGATTAAAAGTCAGGATGAACGGAAAACAACAAGATTCTCTGATTATTATTACTCTACTTAGTTGAAGGGAACAATAATTACAGGACACTTTGAAAGGTTGAGCAGTCTAACGAGTACGTACAGAATATGAATTGAGAGTAAACTGAAGAAAGGCGATAGTCATGAGGAGTAGCAGAAATTATATTTGTGATAAACTCATCAGAACTGGATGTCACGGTGTTAAGGAATATGTTTGCATGAAAGTAAAATAACATATTGCGGAAGAAGCAAGGAGGACGTAAAAAAGACTAACACAGCTAAAGAGGGTGTCACTTTTATAAAACATCGGCCTTAATTTGTGGAAGAAAGTGACGTGAATATACATTTGGTGCAAGTTTTGACGATAACTCGTTCCAGTTTGTTCAACACATTTCGCAGTAACACGTTTTGTAGTACATCAAAGGCACAAGCAGTGGCATAACAAATCAAATTCGACGTGACATGAAACCTTAATGAAACAGATTCACTATTTTAGAAAAGGTATAAACGGAAGGTTGAGAGCTAAGTAGTGAAAATGATGACTCGATGACAAACTGACCTAAACATGTGTACGAGGCTCCTATACGGCGGACAACATATCCGACGTCTCAGTGGTAAGTCACACATGTCCATTATATTATTAGTGAGAGGAGGAAGAGCTTGGACAATTTTCTACCTGTGTTGTTGCGGGTACATAGGTAACGAAAACAAAGGAGAAAGTGAAAGTAGCTGATAGCAGATCGCCTAATATTTTCACTGGTACCAATGGGAGTGCTGAGCTCAGCATCCTTCTAATACCCCCTCCCCCTTGCTTCCTCCTTGATTATGTCGTTGTGTGTCTGTTTCGTGAAGTAAAAATGGTTGCCATGGTACGACAACTGAGGAGACATTTGAGGTTGACATTGCATGAAAACCTGTACATTACAGACATAACCACTCGCCCTTGTCATCAATAGGGCAGTTGACTAAATATTGACATATTGATATCTTTTCCACAAGGTATCGATAAATATTGGCAAAACTACTTCCCCGACATATCGATATAGAAATGGCAATATCGAGTGCCGAAACTTTTAAATTAATTATTTTTTCACAATTTGCGGTACGTATTGAAATTGTAGTAGAACATAATTTTACTTTCACTCTGTAAGGGGTCTTACTACTTTTTGAGTTTTCATCACGTACAGTCTTTCTCTTCGACTGTGGTGTGAATGGAATAACAAGATTTCCGATGTGAAGAAAGAGCAACTTGTGCTATTTTTTCACATCGGAATTCTTCAAAAACATTTGTTGAAAATGCTGAACAAAAATTTAAATGTAAAGATGGGTCTTTGCGATGGCCGCGGAGGTGTGAGGGGAACGGCTGACGTAATCGGCGCTCGGTGCTACCAGCAGAAACTGCAACGTTTGAGTTCACTACGCAGTTCTGGCACAACTGCTATGTCGCTGGCGTTTGCAGAAATCAAATAAACCGGGAAGTCGATAGGAAGTGTTCCGGACAAATCCGATATGGGACGAAACCGAATGACGGATCTATCGAACACTTTTTGTTGTACCACCTACATGCAGTTACTGTTGTTAGCAAAGTGGTTATCGCCAAGCGTGACCGTGCGTCGTTCTCCTTTCCGTTCTTGCCTTTGAGACTGGTAAACAGCCTACTAGCTTGTTGCTGTACAGAATATCTGACAATACATCAATACGTAAATGTACAGCTCTAAAACCGGCAATATATTTACAATGTGCAGCCGATATTTTAATAGGCTTGTACTTCGATATATCGATATTTCTCGATATATCAACGACCAGTGATGATATCTTTATAAATATCAATATATCGGATTCCCAATATTTTCAAAAATGTCAACAGTTATAGTCAACAGTCACGTTAGAATGTTTTTTACAGAACCAAAGATTCAATGGACGTAAAACCCTCTTGACGTAGAGAAGCTGAGCGAAATGAAAATGAGCATACATAAATGTAATGTACTGCACATACATTAATATAAAGATTCACTACTGTTCAGTTACATTACTGATGACAAATCACTGAAAACGACTACAGTCGTAATCATTATTATCGTTTTCTTGTTCCTCTGTTCCGCATTAGTGCAGCGTCGGTATGGTTATTAAAGGATTTGACGTTGTTAGTTTAAGGGATGGCCGGATGTTCTTCCTATCTCCACGCCCTCCTTCCTCCTTCCCTCCGGAACGAAGTATGTGCACCCCAAATGTCTGTGTGTAATCTTATTCATGTGAAAGTGAGCGAAAGTTTTTGAAATGTTTGCGAATCGTGTAACTGAGGCAGGACTTGTTTTCCAGCACGGTATTCACCTAGCTGGAAGTGGGAAACCGCCTAAAACCCACAACCAGGCTGTCCGGCACACCGACCATTGTCGTTAATCCGCCAGGCGGATTCGATTGCCTAACCGGAGGAGTATCAACACTCGTAATATATGCACGAATAATCACATGGAGCGGCATAAATTGGTATGAGCACATTGAAATAGTTGAAGGAATATCAGACGTCAAGCTTTCATGTAAAGAATCTATAGGTATTTAAAAACAAATTTTTAACATATTTTTAGGAAATATGAGCGGTCATAAAATACTATTAAAAATATAACAAAAACTGTCTAGCTCGCATAAAATATTTACGTTAAAAAACCAGTGACGAAGAAAGGGTGTTAGAGAACTCTCATTCGGCTGACTCTTGAGTTTTGTTTTACTGTCTGTAAGTTTTAACTTGAGGTATTAATAGAAGGATGAGAGAAGTGCCAAAGCAGAGCAATGCATTTCGTCACGAATTCGTTCAGTAAGAACGGGAGTATTACGGAGATGTTAATCAGACTCCATTGGCAGATGTTCTTGTGTCTGTTGTGCATCACAGGGAGATTCACTGTTAAATGTCAGCCATTTCAGTGGTTAGTACAAAGGGACTCGCATTCTAGAGGACAGCGGTTCAAATCGCCGGCCCGCCTTCCAGATGTAAGATTTGTATGTTTTCCCTAAACAGGTTCAGGCGACCTCCAGTGTGCTCCCGTTGACGAGCTGACTTTCTTCCCGATCCTTATTAAGCTATCCTAGTGCTCCGTTTCCAATGACTCAGGTGTCGCCTACACGTTAAACTCGATCCTTGTTGCTACTACAATCGCCAGAGCGTGCGTGCAGAGAAGAGTCAAGAATGTATTATTTCCTCTCGCATATATCTCGCGGAACGGCCACGATAGAGAAGTGAGGGCAATTAACGTCCATACGGTGACGTAGCGTCCATCCTTACGTGCCATTTGTGAAAGGAACAGGAAATGGTGGAAATGACAATGGCGTATTCCGATTAAAATTTCTTCGTCATTGACGTTTCGGCGAGTCGAGCGGTTGGAGCAAGCCGTCAGGCAACCGTGCCTCCTCGAGCGCCAAATGCTCATCGTGTTTCCTGTTTTATAGGGACACAGAGATCCTTGTCTACCGTGGATAACTGCACTCAGCAAACCTGCCCGCTCCCCTTCCACCCGCCCTTCTCCCCCCAGTGCAGTCACAAATGTTATTCGAGCTATAACAGAAATCTGGCTGGATTCCAATGGAACCATTGTACGCAGCGATTGTTAGGCAATTCAGACAGGAAGGAAGTCAGCAATGATTGCTCAGTTGGAGAGCTAGATTTCAGTTACATTATAGGTGTACTGATCTACAGCGGATCTGCAATACAGTATAGACTGAAGAGCGACTGTCCGCAGTCTTTCTTCCTGATGTATACCAGAAATTCACTCCGTCGCTTGCAAAGATTAGATGTGGAAGTAAATGTCAAGTCGCTTCCTTTACTTGCGCTCTATTTCTGGTATGATAACTTCATTCACGTCTGCAGTCGAACCGTATACCTCTAAGTCAAGAGCAAAATTAGCGAACGTCCTGGCTACAAAGTCGTAGAGTAGCAAACGCTTGGGACGCTACTCGATCAATAAAGACTTTTGCATTCGTAGTTATTTCGCTTCTTGCGTTTGCAAATCTTGCGCTTCTTCTTTTTGTAAGTTCTGAAGAGCCTGTTTATTTTCCCGAACGACTTTAATATATATGCAAATAAACTACACCGGGAACCACGGAGCTGGCTGCGTGTTTGCTGGCGTGCAGAAAGTGGCGTCTAATTTCGGGCGACAAGTCTAAAATACGGCAGATGGGAAAGAGCATTCTACGAGAGAGAAGTGTCTCGTGTGCCGTAATATGCAAAGTTAAGTTGGAGTGCGCCAGAGCATCCTGTGTAGTCAGCTTGGACGGCCATCCGAGCAGTGCCTACTAAAGCACGCCTGTTTATAAGGCGGTACCGTATATGCAGACTAATACCTGTCCGTCGGGCGCAGTGGACGAGATTACTAGCGAAATACTACTATGCGAACGTGCAGCCAGAGCAGTTTTGTCTTGTCGACATTACACGTGGGCGCATGATCCACAGCCCTTACTTTACACAGAGGCGACAAAAGTCACGGGATACCTGCCAGTATCGTATGGGACATCCTATTTCCCGGGGTAGTTCAGCAATTTGACCTGGCATGGACTCAGCAAGTCGTTGGAAGTCCAGAAATACTGAGCCATGCCGTCTCTATAGTCGTCCGTAATTGAGAAGGCGTTGCCGGTGTAGGATTTTGTGCACGAGCTGACCTCTCGATTATGTCCCATAAGTGTTCGATGGGGTTCACGTTAGGCCATCCGGGTGACCAAATTATTCGTTCGAATTGTCCATAACGTTCTTCAAACCTATCGCGAACAGTTGTGGTCCGGTGACATGGCGCATCGTCGTCCATAAAAATTCCATCCTTGTTTGGGGACGTGAAGACCATTAATGGCTGCAAACGGTCTCCAAGTAGCAAGGCATAACCATTTCTAGTCAATTATCGGTTCAATTGGACCAGAGGACCCAGTCAATTTCTTGTAAACACAGCTCATACCATTACGGGGCCACCGCCAGCTTGCACAGTGCATTGTTGAGAACTTGGCTCCATGGCTTTGTGAGGTCTGTGACACACTCGAACACTACCATCAGCTTTTACTAACTGAAATCTGGACTCATTTAACCAGACCAATACTTTCAAGTCGTCTATGGTCCTACTGATATAGTTATGAGCCCAGAAGAGGCGCTGCAGGCGGTGTCGTGCTTTTTAGGAAAGGCACTCGCGTGTCGTCTGCTGCCATACACCATTAATGCCAGACTTCGTGATTTCGCCGCACTGTCCTAGCAGATACGTTCGTCGTACGTGCCACATTGATTTCTGCCGTCATTTGAAGCAGTGTTGCTTGTCTGTTAGCACTGACTACTCTACACATACGCAGCCACTCTCGGTCGTTAAGTTAAGGCCATCGGCCACTGTGTTGTGCGTGGTGAGAGGTAATGTCTGACTTTTAATTACTCTCAAACCACTCTTGACGTTGTGGATGCCAGAACGTTGAATTTCCTAATGTTTCCCGAAACGGAATGTCCCATGCTTCTACCTCAAACTAGCTTTCTTCGTTCAAAATTAGTTAATTGCCTTATGTTGCCATAATCACATCGGAAATCATTTCGCGCAAATCACCTGATTAAAAATGACAGCTCCGCCAGCGTACCAACGTCCTGCCCTTTTATACATTGCGTACAAGATACTACCGCGACCTGCATACGTGCACATCGCTAGAGTATGACTTTTGTCACGTCGGTGTCCTTGACACCTTACAAACTATAACCTTTCGTAAGGACTGGCGTAATTTCACTAGGAAATCATGCGACCTACTTTTGTTTCTGTAACATTTTTACTAATTTTGCCGCGCGGGTTAGCCGTGCGGTTTGAGGCGCCTAGTCACAGCCCGCACGGCTGCCCCCCCCCCCCCCCCACCGGTTTAAGGTAGGTTAAGTAGTGCGTAAGTTTAGGGACCGATGACCTCAGCAGTTTGGTCCCATAAGACCTTACCACAAATTAGAAAAAAATTACTAATATACGACTGTTTACTGATAGCTAATTACTACACAGGAACCACAACATGATCAACACAGCTCACCGCGAGTATGAATGCCGCTTGTTGGCGTAGTGGGAACTTGACGCGGCAACGGAATGATATAAGTGGAGAAGAGGAATGAGTAATCATTCCATCAACGACATGGTCCGCAGAGGGTTAAAATCCAATGATATACGAAGTGGGGCTGTGAAATGATGGGACTACCGCTGTAAAACTTTTTATTTCAAAAACATACACAAGTAATTATTGTTACCGTCAATACACTCCCCTTCTACATCCCTGCAATGCTCCATGCGGATTTTGCATTGGTGGAAACAATGTTAAAGTCCTCCTCCGAGAGCTCCTTGATGACAAATGCCGCTTTTTGTTTCACTGCTTCAGCAGACTGTAATCTTGTTTCGTTTTTTTAATGCAGATTTGACCTTGGGGTATAATAAAAGTCACATCGTATTAGGTTAGGCGAATGAGGTGGATGCTCCAACACTGGAATTCTGTACTTCAGGAGAAACCTCTTAACAGACAATGCCGGCCGAGGTGGTCTAGCGGTTCTAGGCGCTCAGTCCGGAAGCGCGCGACTGCTACGGTCGCAGGTTCGAATCCTGCCTCGGGCATGTATGTGTGTGATGTCCTTAGGTTAGTTAGGTTTAAGTAGTTCTAAGTTCTAGGGGACGGATGACCACAGATGTTAAGTCCCATAGTGCTCAGAGCCATTTGAACAGACAATGCGGTATGAGCTGGTGCGTTGTCTTGATGCAGAACGCTTGACTTATTCTTCCAAAATTCGGGCCTTTTTTGTTATTTTCTCACTGAGTTGAGCAAGATTCTTAAGATAGTAACGGTGATTAATTTTTGACCTTCAGGTAACCTGTGATTATGCACAATTGCAAGAATATCGAAAAAAAAGCCAGTCAACTGCGCTTTGAATCTTGATTTGTTCAGCGAAGTCTTTTCCTCTCTCGGTGATGTTTGATCCTGCCAGTGCATGGAATGGCACTTAGTTTCTGGATCATAAGTGATGAACCAAATTTTGTCACATGATATCCCTCTTTACAAGAAATTGGGATAATTTTCAGTGGTATTCAAAGTGTCAGTACAAAATTTTCACGTGCTTCTTTCTGTTCGATCGTGAAAATTTTCGGCACTGGTTTCGCACACACTTTTCTCAAGTTGAACTGGCTACGCATTCTTTGTTAATTCCTACAGTTTCAGTAATCGATCTAATATTCAACAGATGGTAGATCGAATCACATTACCAACTTTTTCGATATCACCATCCGTCTTTGATGTTGAACGGCGTCCAGGACGTGAGACATCTTCAACGTTTGCTAGGCCTTCTTGGGAACTCTTGAACCACTCAAAAACAGGCGTAGGAAATAAACAGCGTTCACCATACATTTTCTTCTTCTTCCGTATCCGGATGCACCAATTATATCTTCCCTTTCCAGTAATTAGCAACGTAGGTTGCTTTGTCATTGACTTTCAAAATATCGTCTTTAGTGCATTTATAGACATATCTGGGCAAATCAATAGGTAGTCCAAGTCCTGTATTGCTCCGCATTCACACCTATCGCTATCACTGTAGCCCCATTTAAACAGGCTTGAGTTGCACCCAGTTACTCCAGTGCGCAGCCGGTTTAATGACCTCCAAGTTCTAAAAGGTAGTTGAAATCCTGCAGATCCCTCGTCAAGTAGTTCCGTTGTGGAGTGTGGCACCATTTCTTCCCAAAGAGATAGCCGCCTTGCGACGGGCTTGGTGGCGAGCTCTTCGGTAGTTTCAATGAAGCTCCTGCGGGATTTCAGCCGGACAATTTGTTTTCGGTGCATATGCATCGGGTGTCGAGGATCATTCTTTTGTTTTGATCTTTCGATCTCGGCGGCTACTTGTCTGCAAATAGTGGGTGGTGCTATGTTTATGATGGGATAAATTTTGTCTTTGGGAGTTGGTTTGAGGCATCCTGTGGCAATACGTACAGTTTCGTTTACGGCGACGTCAACTTGCTTAGTATGAGCAGAGTTCCTCCGAACTGGCGCGGCGTATTCCGCTGCTACTCAGCGCCAGACCCGTGGTGCGCAAAACGTGTGTTTGAGCTCCCCACGACGAACCTGTTAGCTTCCGCAGTATGTTGTTCCTGGCACAGACCTTTTTTTTTTAGTGTTGTGACAGTGCTGCTTAAAAGTAAGCGCTCTGTCCAATGTTACTCCCAGGTATTTTGGACTGCTTGTACGCTTCAGCTCTTCCCCTTGCCACATGACTCGGAGTTTCCGTTTGGCATGTTTGTTCCTAAGATGGAAGGCGGATACTTGAGATTTAGTAGGGTTTGGATTGAGATTATTGCCTTCGTAATAGGTAGCAAGTTCTGTTAAGGTTCCTGTGAGATTCTCCACCACTTGTTCAAAGGTTTTTCCTGTGTGGCCACTGCTGCATCATCGGCATAAATGAGCATTCGTGTCTGGTGGCTAATGGGAAGGTCATTCGTATGGATGTTAAATAATATTTGAGCAACGGCAGTACCCTGTGCAAGTCCGTTTTTCTGCGTCCTCCATCGGCTGTTTTTAGTTTGTAAGGTTACGTAGTAGCTACTATGTAACCTTGCAATCTAAAAACCATACATTGATTCTAGTAGAAGATAAGGTTCTGTAGCAGTTTTTCCACGTTTAATGCGGAAATTCATGACAATTCCTTTGTCTGTTATTACACTTACTTTACGACAAAACAAAATAGCAGCTCTTACACGAAGGCCATGACCACGCTGATATGTCTGCAGACGATACTTAATCTGTGACAGCATCTGTCCCGTTATTTCATAGCCACACCTCGTTAAGTGACGCTGACAAAGGCCGTGTAGTTGCGGGCCGGCGCCTGGAGAGGAGAGACTCGAAAACTGTTAAGGCAGATCGGATGAATCGGGCTTCGTATTACGCCATATCGTCATTCATGTCCGCGTGCGCCGTCCTCCAGGTGGACGGCTGCTAGAAGCACGCACCGTGCCACAAACGGAGGCCGGTGGGGGACAGTGTGACGCAATGTGGAACATTAACGTTGGCCTCAAGTGGTAACAGTCTAAGGCAGCTAGACAGCCGTGGACTACGTGACCATTACTGTGGACCACCTGCATCCTTTCAAGCCTGATGTCTTCCTCGACAGTAGTGGGATCACCCAGAAAGATAACTGTCCGTGTCACAATGCCAGAATCAGGTTACAGTAGTCTGACGAGCATGACAGAGAAATCACGCTGATGTGGTGGCCAACGAACTCGCCTACCTGAACCAAAAGTAGCGCATGTGGGACACTAAGTCCGCGCACACAATCGTGCAGCTCGTGATCTACGATCTACGGGAACTACAAGACCTGTGCGTAGACTTCTGGCGCCACTTACTTCAAAAAACCTACCGTCGACAGGTCGAATACATGCCACACAGAATTGGTGTTGTGTAGCGTTTCAAAGGTTCGTCAGTATTAAGCAGTTGGTATTGGCTCATAAGTGTATGGCAGATTTACATTTCCTGTTACAGCTCGTTACTGTAATCGGCAAATGTCAAATATCAACAAAAAAAGGTTGTCAGGTTAGCTTCCATTAGGAACGCGAGTGCACTCAGCGACTGTGACAAGATTTATAAATTATGGAGAGCAGCAATCAGTCATCCTCCCACCCCTTTTTTTCCAAATTGCAAATCCGGATTTCACGACTCTTAGTTGCTCTACTATTACACTTATTTTCCGGAAAAACAAAATAACAGCTCTTACACGAAGGTCATGATCACGCTGATATGTTTGGAAGATAGTGGCTCTGAGCGCTATGGGACTTAACTTCTGAGGTCATCAGTCCCCTAGAACGTACAACTACTCAAACCTAACTAACCTAAGGACATCACACTCATCTATTCCCGAGACAGGATTCGAACCTGCGACCGTAGCGGTCGCGCGGTTCCAGACTGTAGCGCCTAGAACCGCTCGGCCACCCCGGCCGGCTTAGAAGATAGTGCATTGATAATGGCTAGGCACCAGCCATTACAATGCAGCTTTTTCTAGTCTCAATGTATGTCAGTTCCCTGTTGTTCGGGAGTGTGTTACAGTTCTTTGAATACAAGAACTGTGACTGACGCCCGAACAACAGGCAACTGACATGCACTGAGACTAGAAAATAGTGCATTGATAATGGCTAGGCACTAGCCGAAATCCGGATTTGCAAAATAAAGCCTGCAAAAAAAGGACGACTGATTGCTGCGCTCTATAATTACTAAAAAAAATTGTCGTTAGAAGAAGCTACAGAAAGTAGTCAGGTATAAAAGAAACAGATTATTCACTCAATAGGCGGATGGAGCGGACAGTTAATCAATAATACCAGTACGAGAAGTACAATTAAAAACCTTTTCAAATCTCAAACATCTACATGCAGACTGTAACAACGAATGAAAATTTGCACCACGCCGGGGTTCGAACTACGGTCTGCTGCTCACTAGGCGGATGCGTTGACTACCACACCACATTGGCACAGTGGATTTGCACAACTGCACGGACTACCTTAGAACATCTCCCACATCAATCCAAATTCCCATTCAAGGCTCAATCCACTTGGTACTGACCGTAAACTCAAACGGTATCACGGAGACTCTTCAACTGTATTAGAAAAGCACCTCAGCCTCGAACGAAGCAGGACCCCCTTCCTGAAACCCAGGCACACGTGCTTTAATCAAAAATGTTATAATCGTACAAATTTTCATTCATCGCTTCAGTCTGCATATATACATCATAAATGTTTGAGACTTGAAAAGGTATCTGGAACCATATAGTTTCATTGAATTAAAGCGCCTACGCCTGGATTTCAGGCAAAATCCTCCGTTTCACTCAATGCTGAAGTGCTATTCCAATGGAGCTGAAGACCCTCCGCAATGCTGTTCGAGTTAGGGCGAATACCAAGTGGCTGAGGGTTGAGTGGGAATTTGGACTGAGGAAGGGGGTGTGCTGGAATAGTCGGTGCGGTTGTGCAGAGCCACTATTGCCACTGTCATGGGAGATTCGCGCACCTGCCCATCGAATAAGAGACCCATCTTGGAAACTCAGCCTTAGTCGCTTCAGTCAGCATTCACACATTAAAAAATTATGTTTGAAAAAACAATTGAATCAGTAATTCTTTACTAAAATTTTACCATAAACTTTCAGTTTGGCTGAGAATCTGTTCGTCATCCGTGCTCTATATATATCAACAACATATGCTGCGCTAGTTACTCTAGGTTCACTTCCTTCTACACACAACTCTAGGCGCATGCTTTTAAGTTAGTGTTAAGCTACAAATCGTATGACGTGACCCTCTGTATGGAAGGTAAGGTTTTGTTGTTTCTTTTAACACTCCATTTTCTAATTATATGGCTCTGAGCACTACGGGACTTAACACCTGTGGTCATCAGTCCCCTAGAACTTAGAACTACTTAAACCTAACTAACCTAAGGACATCACACATATCCATGCCCGAGGCAGAATTCGAACCTGCGACCGTTGTGGTCACGCGGTTCCAGACTGAAGCGCCTAGAACCGCACGGCCACACCGGCCGGCTTTCTAATTATAGCGTGGTCTCTTACATCAGTGCTAAAGTGTTGCGTTGAACGTAAGTCAATGTGTATTACATTGTTGCACTTTATTCAAGTGTTGGAAAATGTGTCAACAGAATAATTTGTCACTTTTTTAATGATGAAATAGCTCAACAGATGCTTAAAGAGTGCGTCTAAACGGTGTAACTACCACCTATATGAGTCTTACATTTTCTCTCTAGATATTAACGTTAAGAACTGCATTATGCAATATACAGTTGCGACACTACATTTTAGTAGAGACGGTCGGTTTCGGTAGGGTATCAGACCATAATCAGGTCCAGAAACTACCTCAGCTATGCATTTGCGTAACTGAAGTAATATTGTTACACCACTAATAATAGGTATATATTCGTAACATATATGTCCATTTAACCTCACAGACACTGGTGTGGGGTATACTCATTCACTTAGTTACGCAAACTGAGATGGCTTTTACAGCCGATGACGATCTGATCCTAGACATAAATCTATCGTCCCTAATAAAATATATTCTTATACCTCTGTTTTGCATAAGACAGTTCTTAACATTCATTAAAGCTGTGCAACACTGCCTCCATTAAATATAACTGGATATTAACTTGTTTTCCGTCGCCTAGAGAGAGAGATCATCATTTATACTGTTACTGGTTATGAGTGCTAAAACCGGATAACGCATGTTTCCTTTGTATTCATTTGGATGGTTCTTCCTATTTACGCTGCTACCAGTTAACGCCACACAACCTCGCACCGTAATGAAAAATCGTGCACGTCTGGCTCTTAGATAATCTATAACGGGCAAAGAAACACTAAGATTAAAGCTTCTGTTAACACAGAAGCAAGAAACAAACGCCTAAGCTATAGATTCTTATCTGTACAGAGAGATCTGAATGCTACCCGCACTCTCAACCTCCTTTACAGGTGAAGATATATCTGCAGTATGTATAGGCTATTTTTGGTAGCATGATCCTTTGTTTCTCCCAGCCCCGTCGGATTTTCACAGTCGATTGAAAATCGAGTGGCCTGTTATAGTTCCCTATATAGAGGTATAAGATTTCAGGGAAGTGACGCAGGAACCGGTAATGCTTGAAGGACAACACAGCTCGTGACCGGATTCCTTTCATGCCCCGTAACAGAGAGCGGATAAGCGAGAACGCAGTTTTCCACGCCTCGTGTTGTTCGCCCGAGCTGATTCATTCATCGCGCAGCGTCTGGGCAACTCCGTTTGTCACCCGCAGATGAGTGAATTTTCGTTTCCTCCATTTGGATGAATAGTGTACTGAAAAGTTGTAAGAGGAACAGTACCGAAGGTAAAACGAGGGTAATTGACTGCTGTTAATACAGGAGATGTCGAAGTAAGTAGATTAGGAAATTAGATTCTGCCATTTGAGCAGAAAAATAACTGACAAATGCAAAAATAATGAGGCTACAAACTGTCAATACCTAGAAAAACTTTTCTGGAATAAAGAGATGTGCTACACTGTAATATGAAAAGAAGTTTAGGAAGTCTTTTCTGCCGGCCGGTGTCGCCGAGCGGTTCTAGGCGCTTCAGTCTGGAACTGAGCGACCGCTACGGTAGCAGCTTAGAATCCTGCCTCGGGCATGGATGTGTGTGATGTCCTTAGGTTAGTTAGGTTTAAGTAGTTCTAAGTTCTAGGGGACTGATGGCCTCGGATGTTAAGTCCCATAGTGCTCAGAGCCATTTGAACCATTTGAAGTCTTTTCTGAAAGTGTTCGTGTGCACTGTACAGAAGTGAGACGCCATACGCTCAAGGAATCGGCTGTTAAGAAGGATTCTGAGGATTACATGGGTATATCGAATAAATAACTAATGAAAAGTTATTGTATTAAACTGGGGAGAAATAAATCATTAAAACTGTCTCTTCTTGACAAAGTTGTGAATATAGGATTCTTTTGCTGCAGAATGACATCTGGACTGCAATATAAATTATCTAGTGCTGAATAAGTGACGTAAGGATGTGCGTTTGAGGAAAATTACATCCTCGAGACAGTACGCGCAGCAGGTAAACAGCCGTTCAGTGGCCGTGAGAAATTATTATTAATAAGCTGCAGCTGTTCAATCAAGATAAAACCACATCCAAGACGTAAATGTTTAAACATCACAAGTTCCTCCTGTTTTAGAGGTGATCGCGTAGTGTGCCTAATACCACCACATGCCATAATTCCCAAGGCCGTGCTCGATTAACGATGACGAAAGCAGTCTGCCAACATTCTTCTTTCTGCTCAGAGCCTTCATCCATGAATACGTCCATCGTGATGCTCTACGTGAAACTGTCACTCGTCTGAAAAGACAACGAGATGCTACTTCAATGTACAATGTTTTCTTTGCGGTCACAACTGTGCTGCCGCACCAAGGGAAGACGCAAAAATGGTCACCTTGCAACCAGTAGGTGCTGTTCCAGAAGTCGTCGCACGCCCGTGTGGGTATCTTGCAGCATGAAACTCATATCCTGGCCCAACGTGAAGGTTGGTGTACCAACCTGCGTTGTCAAGCGAACAATATTTCTGACCTTTTGTGTACTAGTCGTGTGGGACCTCTGAAATCCTGCATGGCGATCAGAATGACTCTCCTGGATTTATAGATTACGTATTCGCATTATAGTCAAGGGATAAAGACCCACGAAGGCAGCAATATGGCGGAAAGATAAACCACAGTTTCGATACGCCATGATCCTCCCACTGTCCACTGCCGTGCTGGTAGTGGTTTCAGCTTTTTACAACGGACATAAAACTCTGTTCCCACAATATTCAGCAGTGATTTCTGAATGAGAAACGTTCTGTGTAATCTTTCCTCATTCCGGGAATAGCTAGCTACACACGAGCGGATTTCTGCGACGAGCCGGAGTCGCAGGCCAATTCCGCGGATAATTTTGACCAGTGCGTCCTGCTGGTGTTAGGACCGTCGTATCCGACCGGGTCCAACGCCCCCCCCCCCCCCCCCGGCGTGGGTCACAGCACGTGACACTACAGTTCTTACGAGTGCCAATGGCCGTCTCCGGAGGAGAGCTAGTTACATTTCAGACGAGTTTAATAATTCTTACATAATCATCATCATTTAAAACTGATTATGCCTTTCAGCGTTCAGTCTGGAGCATAGCCCCCCTTATACAGTTCCTCCATGATCCCCTATTCAGTGCTAACATTGGTACCTCTTCTGATGTTAAACCTATTACTTCAAAATCATTCTTAACCGAATCCAGGTACCTTCTCCTCGGTCTGCCCCGACTCCTCCTACCCTCTACTGCTGAATCCATGAGTCTCTTCGGAAACCTTGCTTCTCCCATGCGTGTAACATGACCCCACCATCTAAGCCTGTTCGCCCTGACTGCTACATCTATAGAGTTCATTCCCAGTTTTTCTTTGATTTCCTCATTGTGGACACCCTCCTGCCATTGTTCACATCTACTAGTACCTGCAATCATCCTAGCTACTTTCATATCCGTAACCTCAACCTTGTTGATAAGGTAACCTGAATCCACCCAGCTTTCGCTCCCATACAACAAAGTTGGTCGAAAGATTGAACGGTGCACAGATAACTTAGACTTGATACTGACTTCCTTCTTGCAGAAGAGAGTAGATCGCAGCTGAGCGCTCACTGCATTAGCTTTGCTACACTTCGCTTCCAGTTCTTTCACTATGTTGCCATCCTGTGAGAATATGCATCCTAAGTACTTGAAACCGTCCACCTGTTCTAACTTTGTTCCTCCTATTTGGCACTCAATCCGTTTATATTTCTTTCCCACTGACATTACTTTCGTTTTGGAGATGCCAATCTTCATACCATAGTCCTTACATTTCAGATCTAGCTCTGAAATATTACTTCGTAAACTTTCAATCGAATCTGCCATCACAACTAAGTCATCCGCATATTCAAGACTGCTTATTTTGTGTTCACATATCTTAATCTCACCCAGCCAGTCTATTGTTTTCAACATATGATCCATAAATAATATGAACAACAGTGGAGACAGGTTACAGCCTTGTCTTACCCCTGAAACTACTCTGAACCATGAATTCAATTTACCGTCAACTCTAACTGCTGCGTGACTATCCATGTAAAGACCTTTAATTGCTTGCAAAAGTTTGCCTCCTATTCCATAATCTTGTAGAACAGACAATAACTTCCTCCTAGGAACCCGGTCTATGCCTTTTCTAGATCTATAAAGCATAGATACAATTACCTGTTCCACTCATAACACTTCTCCATTATTTGCCGTAAGCTAAATAATTTTTACTGCACGTTTAATTACATGCAAGCTCTCGATAGCACATGACAAAGTTAATGAGTGTTTACCACTTCACGGACACACTGTTACCCCTGAGCCCCACACAGATCCGAGCGTTCGCGATGCATGGCGGGAAAGGCGACTAGTGAGACGTCACAAGTTCGTTGCGGGGCTCGTATTTCTCGTGGACCCAAATCCGACAAACTTGCAGGCCCTGTAGGTCGGATCTAGGCTCCAAGATTTGTTCGGAGGCCGTGGTCTTTCACGCGTAACATAAATCGACATCGACAGATACAAGACTGCAGTGAATGCTCGATAGGACAGAAACTATAAGCTACGGATATTAGTTGTCGCGAGACGATAAATCACCGAAATTATGTAGGAAGCTTTTCAGGTATTATTTTGGTAGCAGATTTTGAAATTATTTTACATCATAGAGTGGTAGTTAGTATGTGCGAGAGTAGAGAGAAAATTATTGTAGTCGCCTGCGGTTTGAATGCTGTGTACTCATGTACAGGAGATGGTTAAAAACACCGAAACATCAAAAACACAACGCATTACCATACCTAGTACGCTGTAGGAAAACTGGCTTTAAAATCAGCTTCCAGTCGTCTCGGAATGATAAGCATAGCTCCTGTAAGGATCCCGAGGAATCTTACAGCATTTTTCCTGTAAAACTGTGCCGAGTTCAGGTAACGGACAAGAGGTGGGTAGCATTTACGCTCACTTCTATCCAAAGGAGACCACAAAGGCGCAATAACACCTAGATATCGTGACTGTGGTTTCCAGGGGAGATTCGACAATACATCCTCGTGCTCACGAAACCTGGGCGGTGCGAGTGTGAACAGAGTCCGTGTCGTCTTGGAACACGCTATCACAAATAGGGAACAAATATTGTACCATGGGACTGATCCGATCGGCCTTAATGGTCACATAACACCTTGCAGAATAATCACGGTGCTTATGTACTAAAACGATATGCCTGCCCAAATCGTCACCGAACCCACTCCAGATTTCATTCTTGGGACGTAAAGAATGCAAAACAAGACTCACTTGACCAAATCTTCCACTGCTGTACTTTATGGCTTCGACACCACGCTGCCCTGTTATTGGCATTTGTATCACTGGCAAGTGGTTTTGGAATTCTATTTCTCGGGCATGGGTGTGTGTGTTGTCCTTAGCGAAAGTTAGTTTAAGTTAGATTAAGTAGTGCGTAAGCCTTGAGACCGATGATCTCAGCAGTTCGGTCCCATAGTCCTTACCACAAAATTCCAATTTCTAATTTCAGTTCGCCCTGCAATTTCCCGCTTCTGGAGCTCCGCTTCCTTCTTATTGTGTCGGCACTGACGGGCTTCGCGAGTGTGACATTCAATTCTGACGTGACTTTTCGTCACAATTCTCTTCAACGGCCGTCTGTCACGATCACTCAACACACACTTTCGTCCGCGCTGTGACTTGGGAGACGATGGTTTTCCGCTTTCCCTGTGTGCGGTATAAAACGTCGATACGGTGCCTCTTGAAACACCATATACTTAGGCAACCTTGGTTATTTTGTTACAGAAGGACCCACCATACGGGCACCAACAATTTAGCAACGTTAGGATTCACTGAGCTCCGACATAGCCCACTCACAATTGCACAGTACATGTTTCTGACCACAAGTGACACATGACGTTACAGAGGTGCCGGTCGGGGTAAAATACAAGAGCGCACACTGCAGGCATGGCTAGAATCTTCATTTATGTTCTGCGGTTTTTTCATTTATTTGTTCAACCACTATATTTCTCGAAAAAAGTCGCACAAATGGTTTCTGTTGGCACATATCATAGTGTTGAACTATACATTTCAGTCTCCCGCTTCTTTCAGAGGCCACCGTCTATTCTGAAAATTGATCTCAACTTTGGTAGCTTAGCTTTTATTACAATTTGATCCACACCTGGAATAATATCTAGAAATATTTCAAGCACCTCTTCGGACACACGATTTTTGGATTGCAGGCCACCTAATGTCCGTGGATCAAATTCCACAAACAAATTCTTTCGTAGTAAAATTGTGTAAGTTTTCAATGGCATCTTGGATCCACTCCTTCACCATATTTGGAAAAACTAAAACTTGCTGTCAAGTGAAATTCAAAGCAAACTAAAAGCCCATCTCATATATCCACTCGTAATTGCCCAGCTGAGCAGGCGGGATCTCCGGTTCCATGAACTGTGGGTAACGGCCTAAGAGACATGTCTCCACTGACGTATAGGCGGAGCCTGCTCGTTTATCAGAATCAGTCGGAAATATTTACGACCCATCGACAAAATCCGCTCTGTGTAGCCAGATAATGTACCCCGAGATTTCCCTTTACTTAAAAAAAAAAAAAAGCTCATGGGATAGCAATATACACTGATACAAATGGCCGTAGTATAGCGTATACAAGTTATAACAGGGCAGAGCGTTGGTGGAGCTGCCATTTGTACTCAGCTGATTAATGTGAAAAGGTTTCCGTTGTGAATAAGGCCACGCAACGGGAATTATCAGACTTTGAACGCGGAATGGTAGTTGGGGCTAGATGGATGGGAGATTCCATTTCGGAAATCGATAGGGCATTCAACATTCTGCGATCCACAACGCCAAGAGTGTGCAGAGAACTCCACATTTCAGTCATTACCTCTCACCACAAACAACGCAGTGGCCGACGACATTCACTTAACGACCTCGAGCAGCGGCATATGCATAGAGTTGTCGGAGCTACCAGACAAGCAGTACTGGATGAAATCCGCAGAAATCAATCTGGGACGTACGACAACCGATCTGCTAAAATATTGCGGCGAAATTTGGCGTTAATGGGCTATGGCAGTAGACGGTCGATGGGAGTCCCTCTCCTGGACTTGTGACCATAACAACTGGATCTTAGCCGAGTGGAAAAACGTGCCCTGGTCAGACGAGTCCTGATTTCAGTTGGTAGGATCTAATGGTAGCGTTCGAGTGTAGCGCAGACCCCAGAAAGCTACCATTAGATCCTACCAACTGAAATCAGGACTCATCTGCACTGTGCAAACTGGTGGTGGCTCCCTAATCGGGTGGGCTGTTTTTACATGGAATGCATTGGGTCCTCTGGTCAATTTCAACAGATAATTGGCTGGAAATGGTTATGTAGGGCTACTTGAAGACTATTTACAGTAATTAATGGACTTAATGTAGCCAAACAACGATGGAATGCTCATGGATGACAATGCGCCATCTCACCTGGGGCAGAAATGTTCGCAATTAGTTTGAAGAACGTTCTGGACAATTCGAGCGAATGGTTGGGCCACCCAGATGGGCCGACATGAATCCCATCGTACTTTTATGGGCCAGAATCTCGAGGTCAGTTCGTGTACAAAATCCTGCACCGACAACATTTTCACAATTATGGACTGATATAGAGACTCCAGTATTTCTGCAGAGGACTTCCAACGTCCTTGCCACGTCGAGTTGTTGCACTACGCCAGGCGAAAGGGGTGCGACACGGCATTAGGAGGTACCCCATGACTTTTGTCTCCTCAGTGTAGATGGCATTATTTCCACTTACTTTGTGCAGTTGCACTGAAATGCCTATCTTTCTCTTACGCAAGCATGTAGTGCAGTTCACACCTATTTGTTTTCGTAGTGCCTGCACGGTGTTACAGTTTTAATGCCGAAACCTTCGGCACACAGCAGGGCGATCATCGGAGTGCCGCGGACAGCACGTCAGCGCCGGTAGTCAGCGGCAGCACAGCCCCGCGACTGCGGAGGCGCCGGGGCGGTCGCTCGAACAGCCTTGAACCCGGCGGCCACGCCTTACGTGGAAACAAAACCAGACCGGCCTCACCGCCACCGCACCGCCGCCGCCGCCGCCGCCGCCGCAGCCACTGCCAGCGCCCGGGTTGTTCGACCCCGTGGGGCTGAAGGCGACCAGGTGGCCTTCCCTGCCTCAAGCCGCCAACGCCGTGCCCCACCCGCCGGCACACAGTACCATCTGAGGCGACGCTAAGTCGTGCACTCTACGAAACGTGGATCGTAGTCTTCGTTCACCTCAGAAACAATGAATTACAGCTAACGTAATGTCCCGTACCATTACGAGACTCTATTGATTAGTATCCAGCGAAAGCGTCCCTGATTTCAAAATTAAACGTCTCGATAGCTAAGATGGATAGACGAGTGCAAAAGAAGGTACGTTTATTGTGAAAGCTACAGAATTTTATACGCTACTGGCCATTAAAATTGCTACACCACAAAGATGACGTGCTACAGACGCGAAATTTAACCTACAGTAAGAAGATTTGTGATATGCAGATGACTGGCTTTTCAGAGCATTCACACAAAGTAGGCGCCGGTGGCGACACCTACATCGTGCTGACACGAGGAAAGTTTCCAACCGATTTCTTGTACACAAACAGCAGTTGACCGGCGTTGCCTCGTGAAACTTTATTGTGATGCCTCGTGTAAGGAGGAGCAATGCGTACCATCGCGTTTCCGACTTTGATAAAGGTCGGATTGTAGCCTATCGCGATTGCGGTTTATCGTAACGCGACAATGCTGCTCTCGTTCGTCGAGAACCAATGACTTAGCAGAATATGGAATCGGTGGGTTCAGGAGGGTAATACGGAACGCCGTGCTGGATCCCAACGGCCTCGTATCACTAGCAGTCGAGATGACAAGCATCTTATCCGCATGGCTGTAATGGATCGTGCACCTACGTCTCGATGACTGAGTCAACAGATGGGTACGTTTGCAAGACAACAACCATCTGCACGAACAGTTCGACGACGTTTGTATCAGCATGAACTATCAGCTCGGAGACCATGGCTGCGGTTACCCTTGACGCTGCATCACAGACAGGAGCGCCTGCGATGGTGTACTCATCGACGAACCTGCGTGCACGAGTGGCAAAACGTCATTCTTTTTTGGATGAGTCCAGGTTCTGTTTACAGCATCATGATGGTCTCATCCGTGTTTGGCGACATCGCGTTGAACGCACATTGGAAGCGTGTATTCGTCATCGCCATACTGGCGTATCAGCCGGCGTGATGGTATGGGGTGCCATTGGTTACACGTCTCGGTCACCTCTTGTTCGCATTGACGGCACTTTGGACGTTACATTTCAGATGTGTGGCTCTGCCCTTCATTCGACCGCTGCGAAACCCTACATTTCAGCAGGATAATGCACGACCGCATGTTGCAGGTCCTGTACGGGCCTTTCTGGATACAGAAAATGTTCGACTGCTGCCCTGGCCAGCACATTCTCCAGATCTCTCACGAAGTGAAAACGTCTGGTCAATGGTGGCCGAACAAATGGCTCGTCACAATATGCCAGTCACTACTCTTGATGAACTGTGGTACCGTATTCAAGCTGCATGGGCAGCTGTGCCTGTGCACGCCATCCAAGCTCTGTTTGACTCAATTCCCTGCCGTATCAAGGCCGTTATTACGGCCAGAGTTGGTTGTTCTGGGTACTGATTTCTCAGGATCTATGCACCCAAATTGCGTGAAAATGTAATCACATGTCAGTTCTAGTATAATATATTTGTCCAGTGAATACCCGTTTATCATCTGCATTTCTTCTTGGTAGAGCAATTTTAATGGCCAGTAGTGTACGTTCTGTACCGTTCGTTAGCGTTATTTATCTTTGAGATAAGACATGATGATTTGGTGTCAGTCAAGAATGCCTTTAACGCGACGAAGACTCCATAATCAACACCTCAGTGAGTTTGTACGAGGTCAAATAATGAGGCTACGAGAAACTGGATGTTCCTTCCGCGACATTGCAGGAAGGTTTGGCAGGAATGTAGCCACTCTGCAAGACTGCCAGCAGAGGTTATCACGAAAATGTATGGTCCCAATGAGACTCTGGACGGCCACGTGGTACTACTGAGAAGGAACACCATCGTGTTCAGCGTATGGCTATGGCCCAGCGTACTACATCAGAAATTTCACCTGCAATTGGCACCACAGTGACACATATAGTTTACTTCAAGGACAGCACCAGGCCAGACACCCTGTAGTGTGCATTCCTCTGACTCCGAACCACCACCATTTACGACTTCTGTGGTGTCAAGCGAAGGCTCATTTTAGGGCTTATTGGAGGTTGTTGTGTTCGATGAAGAAAGCTACTTCTGTTTCGGTGACAGTGGTCGTCATGTATTGGTTACGAGGAGGCCAGTTGAGGGCCTGCATCCGACCTGTCTGCGTGCTAGACACTCTGAACCTATACCTGGAGTTATGGCTCGAATGGCTCTGAGCACTATGTGACTTAACATCTGTGGTCATCAGTCCCCTAGACTTAGAACTACTTAAACCTAACTAACCTAAGGACATCACACACACCCATGCCCGAGGTAGGATTCGAACGTGCAACCGTATCATCAGCTCGGTTCCGGACGGAAACGCCTAGAACCGCTCGGCCACAGCGGCCGGCGGAGTTATGGTCTGGCACACTCGGCTGCAGAGTGAAAATCTCATTCTGGAAACTATTTTATTACAGACGTTAGTCGCAACTGTTTGTGAACTGTGTGAAAGTTGCGTGGTCTGCGTTGGAGGGCTACTGGAGTTACGTTAATCATAACTGCCTGGTTAAACTGGTCACATTTCGAGTGGCATACTGTGGACTATGTTGAGGGATGCACTGTGTGTTGCTCTTCCTTTTAAGTAAGTGAAGTCTATCTTAATCAGGGTGCCTTTTCACTGCAACCATTTTAGTTAAGCATTTGCAAGACATTTTAATGAGGCTAGTCTAATTTAACCAGAATGCTTTTTCACTATAATCAATTAGTGAAGTATTTATAAAACGTTTTGGTAGGGTTGTTAGTTGACCCGCCAAAAGATTTTCTATGGTAAACTCTGCTAAAATAAGAATGTACCTTTTCGCTGTAGTTGTTACGGGCAGCGTGGTAAATCAAGTTTGACTTGACATCTGAGATTCTGTTGCTTAGCTATTTGATATAGTGGAGTTTACGTTAGTAAGAGCTGCCCGATTCGTTAATATGGCTAGGCCCTTACTGCAAAACACGTTAGATGTCAGGGACTTTGAGATTTCTTCCATTTTAGAATATTGTGTAATGGCTGTTCCTGCTCCATAATTAGAACAAGTAGCTTTTTGCTAATTAATTTTGGGGTCACGTAAACCTTATTACTTTTCTCACTTCTGTAATCAGACTGCTATCCAGTTGTTAAGCGCTTTGTTGCTTATCGTCATATTGCCTGAGTGGACTGATGCTTGATTTTATTTAGATATTTTTGGTGCTTAAATGGTAATATAATGAAATATGTGCCATCCTTCGTAAACCAGTGAGCTGTTACTAGTTTTCTAAGTTTAGTTCTTAGTGTGTTGCAGTTCACGTCGTACGGGACCTGCCCTATCCACCAGCACACGCGTCCGTCGGGCTGTCCTTCATGTTACGGAACTGAATTGGATCCGTATTACTTCTCCTTGTTCTGAACTGGTACCACCATCAGACGTGACGCATTGCTTATTTTGCTGTTGTTTAAGATATATTTAAAAGCCAATTAAATTTTTTTGTGAATGTTAGTGTTTTGATTATTAACATGCAGCTTGGCTGACTTCAGACACCTGTTAATGTTTGACAAATTGCTTAGTTTCTTAATTTTTTAAAAGCTCTTTTGTTGATATCAATCGCTAATCTCATTCCCTCATTAATATTCAACAAGTTGTTTAAACACCAACTGCGGGTTCTAGGCGCTCAGTCAGGAGACGCGCGACTCTACGGTCGCAGGTTCGAACCCTGCCTCGGGCATGGATGTGTGTGATGTCCTTAGGTTAGTTAGGTTTAAGTAGTTCTAAGTTCTAGGGGACTGATGACCATAGATGTTAAGTCCCATAGTGCTCAGAGCCATTTGAACCATTTTGAACCAACTGCGACATGGTCGCGTATATAAACAGTGATCCAATACTGTCAAATGTTTTTTATTCCAGTCATTGATCACAATATGAATTCTTTAGACGATGACCGGTTTCAGTCCGTAATGACAATCCTCAGATCTTTTTTACACCATGTTCTAAAGTGGTAAGGCCATATGACGATGCTATGCTGATTATATTTATATGTTTTGACGACGCCATTATGGCCTTATCACTTTAGAACATGGTGTAAAAAAGATCTGAGGATGGTAATTACGGACTGAAACCAGTCATCGTCTAAAGAATTCATATTGTAATCAAAGACTGGAATAAAAAGATTTTAAGTTGTTTAATTTCTTACTTATTGTTAAAAGCTATTTTACTGACTCATTGGGTGGTGGACTTTTGTTTAAATAAAAGATTATGCGTATCTTCAACTGTGAAAGCTGCTTCCTACCTTCTAATCTAGCGTATTAAGCTGCTTTACGCTACCTATACCCAGTTCAGTCCGAAGGAACAGATACCATGCATTCATATGATTCGCCACGATGGGCAATGAATCCACGCCCTTCAGTGGAGATGCAGATTTACGTTGGAACCCCAGCGGGAATCTAAAATTAGCGAGCATGGAGGACATGCACAGGGACTGAAGAAAAGTGGCGCTAGGTGGGACTACAATGATGGAGGCTGGTGTGCCAGCCAGCCTGAACGTGGTTTTTAGGCGGTTTTCCACATCCCACAAGGTGAATACCGGGCTGGTCCCAACGTCCCGCCTCAGTTACACGGCTCGCAGACATCTGAACACATTCGCACTATTCCATGGATTACACTAGCCACAGATAGTTGGGGTACACCAATTCCATCCCAGAGGATACGGGGTGGGGGCAGGAAGGGCATCCGGCCACCCCTTCAATTAACCTTGCCAAATCGGCTGGGGAGCGTGCGTTTGCGATAAACACTGTGTGCAGGTGGCGTAGTGGTTAACGCAACTGCCAAGTAAGCAGTGTATCACAGATTCGAGCCCCAGTCCGGCACAAATTTTCCCTCGTCGCCGCTTATTCCGCATGTAGTCCCCATGCAAGCAACATCATTAGTTCCTTCCTCTTCCTTTTCTTTCTCCCCCCCTTCCCCCCTACCCTTCAGTTTACATAACTAGAGAAACTATCTGTGGCGGCCTGTATGGCTGAGCGGTTCTAGGTGCTTCAGTCTGGAACCGCGCGACCGCTACGGTCGCAGGTTCGAATCCTGGCTCGGGCATGGATGTGTGTGATGTCTTTACGTTGGTTAGGTTTAAGTAGTTCTAAGTTCTAGGGGACTGATGACCTCAGATGTTAAGTCCCATAGTGCTCAGCGCCATTTGAAACATCTGAAATATTTGTGCCGACATGGTCCACGTCCGCGGCGCCAGTTTCCTCTGGTGACGCCCCTTCTGACGTGCATGATTGCAGCTGTGTCGTCTGCGATGTAACCCTTCCTCATTAGGCCGCTGGTACATCACTAATGTCAGAGGAGTTGCCGGTCTGTAGAGCGTACAGCCCAAACACAGCACTCGCATGTAAGAATTTAGCAGCAACACTTAGTACATGATTACTTCTGTTGAAAGTATCAATAGGTGTGTGAAATAATACAGACTGCCCTATTTTTCAATATGTCGGTCGATAGAGAATAAGAAAATCAGTGCCACCAATGCACAGTATATAAAGAAGTGATAGAAGAAGTATGTAATCTTGTTAGCCATAGCAGCTTTAGGTGTGACATCCAATCGTACCGGTAGTATTACCTACAAGTGTGATGAGCACAGCTCGTGGGTAATTGGGTAGCGACAGAGTAGGTCACGACTCGCAAGGGATCATTTCAACGCGTTGAAAGGAAACGTGTGCAGGACACAGCAAGGCCAGCCGGAGTGAGGTGTGGCGTTGTTTCCGCGCCTCGTGGCTGGAGACAGAGCAGTGTCTCCTCCCCCCTGGAGAGAGAGTACTGCCGGCCGAGATGCGCAGTGAACCGCGACGTGGCCCAGCCTGCCGCGCCTCTGACTCTATTATGGCGGCGTGCCCTCGCGGTTCCGCCCCATAACGCTGCTGTGTGCTGTTCCTCGCGTCGCCCGCACCAAGTCTTACGTAACGGCTACCGGCTGTCCGTTGTCCCCTGTCCCCTCTAGCAACGTGATGGTCACCACTACACGTTGCCTCCAGCACTCGGCTACGCCCCAAACAAGAACTCCACCCACTCGTGGTGTCTACAGACACGTAAATCACGCAGTGGAGGTCACGACCCGATCATGTAGAATTTAGTAGGACTGGTTCTGCCTAGAACTCTTTCGTAACGTAAGTGGTAACATATGAAAGCAGGATGGAGTGTTTTGTTTTGCAACGAATGAAGATTAAATACACTTCTCTCTTCCCACATTCTTTTCTTCCCACTAACAACTATAATCTTTTCCTTCTTTTGCTTGTGCCTTTTTCCCGCAATGACGCAGGGTCGGCATGGTTAATCGGATTTGGCAAGGTTAATTGAAGGGGTGGCCGGATGCCCTTCCTGCCGCCACCCCGTATCCTCCGGGATGGAATTAGTGTACCCCAACTGTCTGTGGCTAGTGTAATCCATGGAATAGTGCGAATGTGTCCAGATGTCTGCGAGCCGTGTAACTGAGGTGGGACGTGGTGACTAGCCCGATATTCACCTTGTGGGATGTGTAAAACCGCCTAAAAACCTCATCCAGATTGGCCGGCACACCGGCCTCCATCGTTAAGCCACCGGGCGGATTCGATCCGGGGCTGGCGCGCCTACCCGAGCCCAGGAAGCAGCGCATTAGCGCTCTCCACTAACCTGGCAGGTCACTAACAACTATAATATAGTATGACAAACATCGCTCGGCTTCTTTTTGTTTTTACTAGGGCTCCCTACCTAAGTCAGTAAAATCGAAACCCTTATGGGATTGTTGCCCGTCTACCTGTCTGACTGTTAAAAACCCGTTTTCTCAGTAAAGGCAGACGTATCAAGTTGAAATTTACACCAACAACTAAGGTCTACGGCTCCTGGGTGGTGTAAAATATAGAAGCTTCTTAGTCAATGCGGCAACGGCCTTGCCGTAGTGGACACATCGGTTCATGTCAGCTTACCGACGTTAAGCGCTGTCGGGCGTGGCTGTCACTTGCATGGGTGACCATCCGGGCCGCAATGCGTTGTTGCGATTTTTCTGGGTGCACTCCGCCTCGTGAGGCCAATGGAAGAGCTACTCGACCGAATAGTAGCGGCTCCGGTCACAGGAAACCATCATAGCGACCGGGAGAGCGGTGTGCTGACCACACGGCCCTCCTATCCGCATGCTCAGCTGAGGATGACACGGCGGTCGGATGGTCCCGATGGGCCACTTGTGGCCTGAAGACGGAGTGCTTTTTTAAGTCAGTTCAGTCAAACAGTAGGGCTATTTGGGTCATATATTTTGATATCCGCAAACTCTCTTAACAAAACCTGTAAGGTACTTCCCACTGACATGGAATCAGGAACTTTGGCCAGAAGCAACGTTTTCCAGTACAACTAAAAGAAAAAAATCCGAAAGTTGTTAATATGTAATTGTAACACACGAAAAAAATTTGTTATTTGTTATCTGCTTCAGTATCTGTGTACCTGTCTGTTAAAACACCTTTACCTCAGGAACACGTAGATGCACGAAATTGAAATTTATGTTAAATACTAAGGTCTGTGCTCTCTGGGTGGTGTAGAAGTTAAGCTTCAAAGTCAATATACTGAAAAGATAGGGCCATTTACGTCACACATTTGGATAGTCGTAAATTTACTCATTAAAATTTATAGGGTACTTCCCTTACTTAGAATCACGAAATTTGTCAGCACAATGCAAATAGAGGTAAAAATCAGGGAAGTTTTAAATTTTTAATTATCTCACAAGAAATGTTTTTGGTACATGTTACCCGGCTTCAGACTAAAAAAATTAAAACATTCTCGAAAGCCTTGGAAATCCCGGGACCGATACCTTGCCACTATCAATGTCGATAACAGGCAAAAATCGTAGATTCTCGATTGCCTCGATGTATTAACTGTGTATACACATAACTAAGTTTGTAGGCGACCCTCAGAGCACGATTTCTACTCTCGCCTATTCTTTTTCCTCTCTTTTTTTTCGGGGGGGATTCCGGTTTTTCGTCTCTTGCTAGAGCACATCTGGACGTCTTCCGAACCAAATGTAATTACCACGAACGATAGTTCTTCAACACGGCCAAGCTTTAGTCAAAAACACAGACGTCGAGTGAACTAAAATGTTACCATCATCCTTCGTTGTCCCTATAATTCACAAGGGAGGTATACTTTTATCACTGCACACTTTGCCCCTTTCTGTGCTTAGAAACGTTAAATTGTGAATACTGATAACGAGAGCGTGTGTGATCTTACATTTTTTTTTATTAAATCGAACAACAAACATCGCTGACATCTCAAACTTTTGTCGGCGTCCATATGCTTGTAGCACACATGCACAGAGCATGTGCATCAAACCTCCAGTGGTGACAGATCACGTAATGGGGAACAACTTCTGTAAGAGACGAAACCTTCGCTGACGCTTCCCGACGACGCTGGGAATTTTTTATTGTTCACTGGCCCTGGGATGTTTAGATGTCGTCGAACTAGTAGGATTTAATAACTTGGTGTTCTACCCCAGCAAATTGATAAAGTAATTTTCAACAACGAAATCTTAAGAATGGGTGTCTCTAAGCAGAGAAATGTAGTTTGGATCGAATCAGGAACTTTAATGTTGGTGGGCTTACCCCGTTTCATACGGAGCAGATGATTAGATTATAGGCAACCCACAAGACATATGCGTGCCGCAGAGTGAGCAACCCCTGCCACCCCTCAGGGACATAACAAATACGAAAGCGTCAGGGTCAGCAAACATTTTTCCTCTAACGAAAGTTGTTAACCTTAAACGTGATCTGTCACCCAGGAGGTTCGATGCAAACACTTTGAAACACTCCTTACTGAACAGAAATAATGCAACTCATACACACAGACATAAATTCGCATTTAAAACATTTTTCAGATTTACGTGGTCCTTTACCTACCGAGCTTTCCCAAAAACCTCGTTTCGGTAACTTAAAAAGTTGACGCAGTAAAAAGACTTCAAGCTGTATGTGATTCAACTTGTTCACTAATGGCTGAAAATCTTATAATGATCCAGTCGGCCTCCTGTTTCAACGTCGAAGAACAATAGAATTAAAAATAAACATTTAAAAACGAAGGCGTCATCGTTCATACCTCAGACTCTCCAGACGCAAAAAACCTAACAAGTCAGAAAGTGCCATAAATATGAATACACTCAGAATCACTAATGATACCGACTCAGCCGTACTGAACGCGTCGGGTCGTTTTATTGACTTGCGCAATATTAACTCCTTGACCTCTCTTCAGCAGTACTGTCTCGTATCCGTCACTTCTAGCCCTGCGAGAAGTATTGCACTTATAACTTAGTTACTGTCTGTGTCATAATTTGCAGCGGTAATGTGAGAGTAGCACAAACAGCTCTGAATACCATCTACATCTATAATCGCTAGCGGTATTACGGTGTGAGGTGGATACAACTTGAGGTATCACTGTTATTTACACACATTCCTGTTCCATTCGCGAAAGGTGCATGAGCAGGACGACTGTTCAGCTCTTGTATGAGCTCTGATATCTATGATATCCCCACCGTGGCCATTTAGCCAAATGTTTGTGGGAGGATGTTGCCTGCGATATGCTTTTCGAATGTAAAACTGTAAACTTCTCCGTGAGGCGCAAAGCTGTACTTGTATCGGGTACAATCGGAGTTTGACGAGCATCTTCGGGACGTTCTCGCACATACCAGGGACCGGTGACGAAACGCGCGTGATGCCACCTGTCCCCCTTGTTATTCCTAGTTCGTAGCTGCCCAGCTGAACACGCAGTATTATTGGATCTATCAAAGCAAGCTTTTTCAAGCAACCTTTTGAAAGCGTGAATTAAGTTTCCTTAAAATTCTTCTAAAGCAACTATCTGATATCTATTCATCCCACAATTAGCTTTACATAACCATTTTACTTTAAGCTGCCCCGTACTGACAGTCCTAGAAAATTTTACAGTCGTTTTTCTTCCCGGTGAGTAGTAGTCAATCGTATAATTGAACAATAATAGATGCTTCGGCCTATTTCTCAGCAATGTATTATAGTAATAAAAGAGGAAGTGTGTCCTGACGTGGGATGCTAAATGCCTAATGCTCTCGGTGGTTTGATGTTCCGTATAACTCACAATTGCCATTAATAAGTAACAGCTGTCATTACGATAAATGATCTGACTACTAACATAATATTCGATAACGATTGTCACTAGGCAAATTTCCACTCAAAGTTTCACGATATTTAAATAAAGTGCATTGAAGCTAAATGTCACATCAGAACCAAATAAGTCCAATGTAGACATTTTTCAATAACTCTGTTGCCCCTGGCATACCGGAATTAATAACCGAGAGGATGGCACTCTTATCAGTATAGAGGATTTTGTTTCTGGAAGAACGGGGTTCAAAGGCCCGCCAGATTTACACAGAAAAGGAGTAACTTGATCTCTGTCTCCCAAAGTGGATGTCTATAGTAATATAAGTAACACTTGTTAGTGTTGCTGCGAAGGAGGGCAAGTGAAACACCGGTTTCTAAACTCAGTTTAGTTAATCTGATTCAGGTAGTATAAACATTGTTAGATCTCCATACATTCACACAGATTACTTGTAGATGTATGGTGCTGTAGTCTTTTGAAGTGAAGGAGATGTAACGTCATACACTTATTTCCAATTCTGTAATTCAACAATTCATATTAAATGTTCGTCGATACTGCAAATGAGTACGACGCTGTTTAGTTGCTTTATTCATATCAAAACCTGTAATTTTATATTTTATGTCGACAAATGCTCCTCATAATGTACCGGCGATACGAAATCCCCAAGCGCATTGTTCCTCGAACAGTTCATTCATCCAAACAGTGGAAGAGGAAACAAATAAAATAGTACTTCCGTCAGCTGGAAACAACAGAGTATGGCGTAATACATAATGTGAAAGCACGTAAGCAGGTCACATTGGCTCAATGGAGGCTCTATTATACGGTTCAGTGAACCATTAAGGGAAACATTGTACCCGAGACAGAGGCAGTCAAGCGATTTATTTTGAAAGCGGCGTATTAGCGAAAGGTAACCACGAGAAAACTACCTTGAATGCCGTTCTAACAATACATATTAAAGGTCGTTCGCCAGAAATCGATTTATTTCCCAGCCAAATACGTCCATGTGAGCGAAAATGCTAAATTATTCAGTTCAAGAATAGGAGATAATATGGTATATTTGTTTCGAGCGAATAGAAAAGAGTTGCTCAACGTTCGTTAAGCGCAGTGACAACCTGCTGTATTGAAAATAGAAAGATACTTCCTAAAAGCACCGTTTCCAACATTTATCATCGAGTCTTGAGATTATACACTACAAAAGGCGCGCTGGCTGGTTTAACCGTTTTCATCCTTGCGTTCGTAAGATCAGTTCTCTGTCTTCGAAGTGTGACGCGTGTTTCTGACACCTATAAAACTGAATAAGGTTGTTGTAGACATGGTATAAACACCGCATATTACACCCGGATAATTTAACACTGAAGAATTATCAACTAACAAGGAGACGGCGCCTGCTCGTCATCACCAGTTTTGTCCAAATTTGTGACACGCGCAGGGCTCACCCATAAATGAAAGTGAGAAAAGTGGGAGCTACAGATGGCCAAGCGTTTAGAAAAAAATATAATTTTTTGCCGGAGGCCGGGTAAGGTATGAGCCACTTCCGGCAGCGGAAAAGGTAAAGTGTAATAATCCGAGGGTTATGGAATCGAGTCACTATGAGAATAGCTCTTTTTCAATTTTTACTCTGCTTACACTGCAAACAATTCGAGATGATGTTCAATATATTGCATTACATGTGCTGAAACCCTATGTGTAGGAGAGCAAGTTTCTTCTCTTAAAACCCACAATAATACGACGAAATTTTTCAAGATGGAAAAGGATTTCAATTGTGCGGTATTAAAGTGATGTCCACCAAATGCTTAGCATGATACAATCTTGCGATGTATGTTTTAATCGTGAGCTAAAGAATTTGATCAAAAAGCTTCAAAACAGCTATCATCTTGTCCCGAGAAAACAGCGTCAAATATACGTTTCATTGTACATCACAAGCAATCGTTGCCGATATATAGAGAAATGATGCACTACACGTCGTTTACTGCCAAACTGTGCAATGAGAGGGAACATCTTATGAATACAAATTAAGTTTCTTTTTTGTACAGAAACTTTAGAACAACATGTAATTGTAAAAAATGCGGCAATTAAAAAGTGTGTAAGATGCTGAAAAAGATTAATGCTTTCTTCGATTTAACTATGCTATAAAGTAATAAAAATATCTAATTTTATATACGAAGTTCTTGTGTACCCCTTAAAGCCCTTCCTCGAAATTTATTAGCGATCCCAAATTTTCCTTTGCCTTTCCTTTTTATGCCTTCTGTGAACATTTTAACAAATACAATATAATGAGTATTTTTTCGGTTTATTTGCAACAGGGACTCGAACCCACGACCTTCGCGTGACATTTATGTACATTTCCCGCTGCGCCAACCGCTGCGTGGAAGCTACGCTAATGTAAACAGTTCATGCCTTACCCAGCCCGCTCTAAAACTTCAATTTTTTCTAAACGCGTGGCCATCTGGAGTTTCCATTTCAGTCACTTTTATTTCTGGCCAGGCCCTGTATATTTCATAAATATGGACGAAGTCAGTGATAAGGAGTAGACGCGGTCCCGTTGTACGCTGAAATTTCTTCCTCAATATAGTACTCCAGATATGTGCAAATACAGTGAGTCTGTCGCCCGCCGCTGAAGTCTGTGCGGTGCGTTTGTCTCCGTACAGTCGTGGTAGGAATGGTTTCCTGACGCTCCACTTCTACATCGACGGCTGTGCGGAGGTGACGTCCTGAGCAACGATCTATGCATGTAGCAGATTGTCTTCCCTACACTAAACACCCACCGCTCATCTCAGAAACCAGAATTCTTGTATTATCTTCACTTTACTGGATGGTTAAACTAATGGCACGCCGAACGAGTGCTGTAGTGCGGGATGTATACATTGCAGGGAGCTGAAACCTCGTAAGAACGTTTATTAAACGGTGCGGTCGCGGAGTAATATTACTTCCAGTTTCCGCCACTAAGTGAAAATTTAGTGCTGTAAGCAGTCAGAATGTGGTGTGGGTGCAGGAAAAAGAGAAGAACGATCAAACACATGATAACGGTTGTTTTGGCACGTTCATTAGTATATGGTCACAAGTTACAATAAGTGTTCAATATGGCCTCCCGACTCAGCAAAATGCTTCATCCGTAACATGGCATGATCGACAGTTGATCACAAAATATCCAGTGTAGTCTCAGCTATATGTCGTCACATGCAGTCCTTCATACGAGGAAGAGTCCGGGTACGTTCATCATAGAAACGATCATTCAGATATCTCCACAGCCAGAACACACATGGATTTAGGTCGGAAGATCTAGAAGGTCACACATCTTGAAACTGCCTAGCGATGATGCGGTACTTACTGACGTTTCTCGAGGCAAATCTTTCCCTTGGCAGTCTGCATGTGGTGTCGCCCCATCTTGCATAAAAATGGTAGTGTGAACGAAGTAGAGTTTTTGCAATGCTGGAATCACGTCCAGATGTCACAGTGCATCTCACAGGCCCGGGAGATATCTCCTCTAAGAAAAACGGACCGCGAATAAAGGAATTTGTGAAACCACACTACACACGCAAATAAGCTGAGGGCAGTGGATATTTCAGCAAAACATGTGGAGCTGTAGAACACAATACGCGACGGTTCTGTGCATTCACGATAACGTGCAGAGTACAATGAGCCTCGTCTGTCCAAATAATATGCCACATGTTACCGACTTCCACGCGAGCCAAACACCGAAGACCTGAATCACAGCTGTGAACCCTAGCATGGGGCTTCATTTGGTGCATATTTTGAATGCTGTAGTGATACCAGTGTAAAATGCGCCGTAAAATCATTTCAACTGTTGACAAGGGGAGAGAAAATTCCCGTGACACAGACTGAGAACTGGCTGGAGAACTTGAGGCATCTGTTACATAGTCGGCTATAGCTACAGCAACTTCATCAACAACTGCAATGGGAATGGGCCACCTCCCTTTCCTTGCTTCCCCACCTCATTCACCTGTTTTAGTGTCCTGCAATGTATACAGCACGCACTGCAGCACTCGGAAAGCCATCAGTTTAACTATAACCACCCGGTACCACGACCCGTGCGTATGCACCGGTTGTCATTTCACGTTCAAATCTGGTTAACTCGTGACATTCTGCCATGTTCAGAAAACACCGAACTGTAACAGACTGCTCAGGTATCGTGTCTACAATCGCTCTATATTCCGCCATCCAACGCAATATTTGGGTGTCATACACAGTGGATTTCACATGGGGCTACCTCTTCCGGCGGTTTTTGCTACCCGCTTCTTTACATGAAACTAACAAATAAACATAAGACGTGGTTGATTGTCTTACAGGGAAGGAAAAATCGGGCCCTGTCATTTCTATGTAACTAAAATTTCAAAAAATCTATTTTCTTGGCTTAAAATGTTCCCTTGCGATGTTTAATTTATCATAGTACTCATCCCAAGGTCGCCAGAAACACCGCTATGGAGTTACAAGGTGATTTGTGAAAAATGTCTCCGAAATTCATTCAGAGCAGTAAAAAAAATAACTGAAATCGCGGCGAATATGGCAGCATGCAACTTCAACGACGATGGCAGTTTTCGGCTGCAAGGGAACTTCAGCTTGGTACAGCGGCTACAGGGACCGTCCGATGTGGACACAAAATTTACTTCTTAGAAACAAAAGGGTAAGCAGTTAAATTATATCAGATTTAGCGTTACTTTCAAAGAGGAGCAACTTAGGGAATCTAGGGAAAACCTAAATCCAACTGACCGGACGCTGCTTTAATCGTCGTTTTGCTGAATTTGAGGTACAGTGTATCTGCTGTACCACCTAAAGCATGACTATAAATTTAGAACTCACGAAAATTTATGGCACTTTCGAAGGGTCTGATGACATGAAAACAGCGCTAGACAGTGTAAAATGGTGCAAGATGTTCAAAATTCCGTGGATAACAGGGATAAGCTGTAGGAAAAGACGAATACTATACAATGCGTACAATAACCAAAAAGGAATACGAAGACGAAGAATGAAGTGGGCGGATTGGAAAGGGTGTGAGAAAGGCGTGTAGTCTTTCGCCCCTACTGTTGAGTGCCACTTGAGAAAGAATATAAGAAAAGGATGTAGTCGATCTCCTCTACTGTTCAATGACAGAATAACATAAAGTTTCAAGTACGGAATTGAATCGTAGGCTGAAAAGATATCAGTGATAAGATTCGCTGTAGATATTTCTATCTTCAGTAAAAGTGAAGAAAAACTGCAGGACATGTTGAAAGGAATGAATAGTCTAATGAGTACATAATACGTATTAACAGTAAACCGAAGAAAGGCGAAAGTAATGAGGGGTGGCAAAAATGAAATTAGTGAGAAACTTAACATCAAAATAGGGAACCACGAACTATACAAAGTTACGGAATTCTGCTATCTTGTAAGCAAAATAACGCATGACGAACGAAGCCAGGAGGATATTAAAGGCAATTTAGCACCAGCAAAGTAGGCATTACTGGACAAGAGAAGTCTACTAGTTTCAAACGTCGGTCGTTACCTGAAGAAGAAATTTCGGACAACGTACGTTCGGCGTACAGCATTGTATTGTAGTGAATCTTGATCAGTAAGAACATCTGTGGACTGATAAGGAATGAGAAGGTTGAGAAATCAGCAAGGAAAGGAACACAGTGAAAACACTGACAAGAAGAGGGGACAGGATAATAGCGCATGTGTAAAGACATCAGGGAATAACTTCCATGATACCACAGGGAGCTATAGAGGGTAAAAACGTAAGGGATGACAGATATAGGAACACATTCAACAAATAACTGATGAACGTAGAGTACAAGACCTGTCCTCAGAAGAAGTGGTCGGCACAAGAGAGGAATTCAAGGGGGGCAGCGAAAAAAAAATAAAAAAAATGAGGCATTATAGCTACTTTACTTGCTCTTGGAAATAAATTACCTAAATTTACTCCTACTTGGAGAAGAAAGTTTTCCTTCCAATCATTTCGATTCAAATTCGCTGATCGTCTCTTAACACTTTCATTTGTACCAAGACATTTGTTTATAATTGTAGCAGTATCTCTTCATCCTCCTCAGGTCGATTTGGTACATTCAAAACTCTGTTGCAGTACTCAACAATAGGTCTCATGAGGACCTAGAATGCATTTTTACTTGCAGGTGAGCTGCACTTTGTCAGAATAATCCCGAAGAGACAGTAAGAAAAAGGCATGAAACTGCGGGTCGCACACCTCAGTAATTTAAAACACTATCTAATCTAGCTGCAGGAAACTACGGTCGGTAATGGACAAGGTAACTGAGAAACGCGAATTTCAAGACATTCATAGAATCGATTCGATAAAGTTAACTTTGTTTGTGAAACAGTGTAGATTGATGAGTATATTTCTTTATTTATATCGTCGTTTCATCTACTAACATCATCAGATCAAAATTCAGAGACTTTAATAAAATGTTCAGTGTCCGTATCAACGAAACCTACGCGTAAGCGGGATGTCAACTGAAATAGGGGATACATATCTTTCTTCCAGCGAGCATCTGGGGATACTGGATTTGAAATTCTTTTTTCTTCATTACGTGCAATCGAAACGAGCAAGAAACAAGAAAATTTCGTCGAAAAAGAAATGCAGAGAACTGCAGAGATGCCTTATCGGTGTCCAATTAAGAGGGTCTCTCCTTACACTGCAATCCAGACGTGCTGCGTTATTTTCCTTTCCGGAGCTGATACCACGCCCACACAACTAACGGCCTTGATTTAAAAAAAAAAGGAGTTACCTTGCTCGAACAAAGGACAGTTATATCTTATTGATGGCTACGAGATAAAACAAACGGTCAGCTTCTTTCTTTTTTTTTTTTCTTGTGTACTCCGTAATCGTAAGAAAGGTATGTGTTTTTCGCACAGTTGGCCAGACTGAAATTACGGTTTACGCGATCGTTATCATCCTCCACGGTCCGCACTGCCTCATTAAAAGGAATTAGGCGTGGACCCGTAAATCGACGAGTGCTGTTGCTTTACTCCGCTCTCGTAACATAGCTGCGTAAAGCATTTGGTAGGCGGGTAACAACATATCTCTACTGACAGTGGAATAAGTGTTCTTCATGTTATATTGTCTTTCAGCGCTCCACTTCACTCATAATAACGTGATGATGGGGTGCTAAATCAGAATTTTTCCTTTCTTGCAAAAAAGTTTCCCACTTCAAGCGCAAAGGTCGTCTGACGTTCCATAAACCTGTTACTTTGTTTAGAAGATGACAGTGAGGACTTGTATCTAAAGTTTTCCGAAAATCAACGTCGTTATCTCTCAACTCACTCCCGTTTTTCATGAAAGAAAAGAAAAGCATGCGGAATGCAAGTTAATTCTTGTACAATAGTTGTTCGATCTCCGTATCATCTTCACATTTGACGGCACCAAAAGATTCCGTAGTTCTGTAACAAAATGTCGACAACGATATACTCGTGAGTCTGTACATCTAGATACTTGTCTTGTGATTCGTTTCAGAAACAGGTAGGTGATGACGTCCATTAGCCAATGGATGTAATCATGTATTGTATTTTCTTGTACTGTTGTTGTGCCATATACACACAGAAATAAGATGTATACCTGTCCACATGTACTAACGATATATTAGATGTGATATAAAGCCAGAAGCTTAAGACAATGTGCTTGAAAATGACCCACTGCTGAAAATGACCAATTACACTAAAAATAAAAAGAATGCAACCTACTTGGAACATGTTTTCATTGTTAATTGACCGACTTGTCACATAGTGGGGAAAATATATTAACAGTTGTGGTGATTATCTTTAAAATAATAAAGGGTTCAATTATTATTTTTCCATCTGTTTCGTTTTCATTTGACTGCCCTTTATCTAAACTTCCAACTTAAAAATGTAATCATCTAATGTTCCATTATTATTGTCTACCAGCCTTAAATTTTCTGACTCGAAAAATGTATACTTCTACTGAAATAACGTGTTAGTAAATAAAACAACTCAACTAAAAGAATCTTATGGTCTTAGTAACTCTTAGTGCACGGTCGAAACTTTCGTTACATGAAACAGAACCATTATTTTTGCCAGTTTAAGGAAATCGGACAAACTGGGAATAGAAATCATTTTTTTTCCCACTGAAAATCATTATTCACACATTTTCTGTGTTTTTCGATGATACGTAAAATACAGTAGCTATGAAACTTGAAATTTTATAAAAATAGTTCTACGCTCGTCTTTTAATAGGAGTTGCACAGAAAACTAGATTCCTTCAGCATTGAGCACCTACAGAACAGTCATTATGTAATTTATTCTTGTTTTTGTATCCATTTTTGTTTCTTTGTTTACAAAATACTCCATTACAATTTTTGCAATACTACATGTATGTATTGTGTAGGCATGTGGAACGTAGTGTAATGTTTGTGTTGTATAATGATGATGAGAGAAGGAAGAGGGTGAACCCTTTGCTGGCACATATCCTACTCATTGCGGGTACCGCCAAGGGGGTTACCAAGCTTCACGTCCCCATCTGATGGACGAATCACCATCAGCAATGCCCCGGACGCAGACCCTCACTTCGTGAGACACATTGGAGAGATTTCGTATTTATACCAGGACCTTGGCGCAAAGCAGGAACTTTACGCCACCACCTCTCCTCCCATTGGGGCCAAAGACTGGCAGTGAAAATTCGAACCGGGTTATCCCCGTGTCGAGGACCACAATACAAGCGTGCATTAGCGACCTCGGCCACGGAGGCGGGTTATTTACTCCTGTGTTTAAGTTTTAGTGAACCACTTCCTCCACCATTGTAACATAAAATCTGTAAATAAACTCCACCGGAATGGGCCATGATGACCCCCATGGTACCGACCGGCCGCCGCGTCATCCTCAACCCACAGGCGTCACTGGATCAGGATATGGAGGAGCATGTGGTCAGCACACCGCTCTTCCTGCCGTACGTCAGTTTACGAGACCGGAGCCGCTACTTCCCAATCAAGTAGTTCCTCAGTTTGCCTCAAAACGGCTGTGTGCACCCCACTTGCGAACTGGATGATCACCCATGCAAGTGCTAGCCCAGCCCGACAGCGCTTAACTTCGGCAAGGCCACTGCGGCAAGGCCGTTGGTACCACTGTAAGAGAGAGACACCAAAAAAAGCTTAAACCGTGCATTAATAGTTTCGATCGACTAGCATCTGAACCCAACCTAGACGACGAAGCCACGAAACGAAAAGGAAACATAAGTAAAATTTTGATCGAACTGAAATATTTTAACAGATACAATTTCCATACAAACATTTCGACCCGATCGAGTGCATGCAGTGCAGTAAAAGTATTCGTCGTATACTGAGACTCGCTTGCAATGACCAATCTTAACAGCTTAGAACAAAATAAAAACTAAATTTACACATAGAGAGAAATTTTATTTTCTCGAAAAATTACGACATACAAGGGAATGGATGTTGTAACTGTCAAACAGCATACCATCTGTATTTTCTTCGAACATTACAACATTTTTTCTCCTACCGGTTCACATTAATTTATATTTATCCACATTTGAAGTAAGTGGCCATTAAGAAATTTTCACTTTGCAGCGGAGTGTGTGCTGATATGAAACATCCTGGCGGATTAAAACTGTGTGCCGAACCAAGACTCGACCTCGGGACCTTTGCCTTCCTCCAGCAGGCTACCCAAGCACGACTACACAACTCTTTCTCACAGCTTTAATTCTGCCAGTACCTTGCCTCCTACTTTCCAAACTTCACATAAGCTCTCCTGAGAACCTTACAGAAGTAGCAGAAAAGATATTGCGGAAGCATAGTTTAGCCACAGCATGGTGGATGTTTCCAGAATGAAATTCTCACTCTGTCCGCGGAAGGCAAAGGTCCCGAGTCCGAGTCTCGGTTTGGCACACAGTTTTAATTTACTAATAAGTTTCAAGACGCCAGTCATTGTACCAAATAGAAATTCTGTCCATCTGGTGCACTAGCCTTACATGGGCCACATGAATGCCTTTTTTTATTCTTCTGGATGGCTCGTGAACACTTGTAGTGCGCTGTAAATGCGGCAGGCGACACGCTGGTCGACGTGTAACGCAGCTCTCCGACAAGACGCGGCTCAGTGGTTGGTTGCGGCGTACCGCGTCGGTCCGGCCCGGACCGGTCAGCGAGCAGCGAGGCGGCGGGTTCGCAACCCGATGCCGCGTGGCCTTCCAAGGCCGGCCTCCTTTGTCTTACAGGATGGCCAGCGGCGGTCTTTACGTAAGGCGGGGTGCCGCCCAGCTTCTGGGCCCTCATCAGCAGGGGCGGGTCGTACCGCCGAGCAAAACACTGGTCGAGCCCGGCGGCCCAAGTCTTTCCTACCGGATCGTGCCCGCGATCTGCAAACATCGCCCGGCGCTCGCATTCTGCACGGTGGGAGTTTTTGTGATACACGGCTGCAGACAGATACGCCACCTTAGGTGAGGTCGCTAAATTATGGGTTCGCGTTTGCTCTCGGGATTAGCAATCGTGTCGGTGGTAGGCAGTTACAGCACTGCGGTTCTTTGACTGGACGAAATGGACACACAATCGGCGGAAGTTGATAGAAAATTGAGATAATTTGTAAATATCATTACAATATGTTCGAGTGAGGGTGCATAATGCACTAATGGGTGAAAAGGGATGTGTTTAAGTAATACAAAAGATGTAATTTCATGGAGGCAGTGATGAGGGGAACAGAGAGCTATGGTCAGAGTAGCAACCATAAAAAGGCCGCGCACAAAAAACTCTGTTTGAAGGCAACGTGACAAAATTGTATATGATAGAGGCAGCGACCGGACGAAACTATTTCAAACGCTTAATAATACACAAACTGCACTTTTTCTCTACAAATGATTGCTATAATTGAAGCAATGTGGCCATCTTCCATTCCACTGAACAATTTCGTTACCGAGCAACACATCTACATGGAAAGGAACCCAGTACCTTGTGGTCATCACCAGCGTATCGTTGTCGTGTTGAACTATTGCGAGCAGCTTGATTTTTGACGATTATGTACACTACTGGCCATTAAAATTGCTACACCAAGAAAAAATGCAGATGGTAAACGGGTATTCATTGGACAAATATATTATACTAGAACTGACATGTGATTACATTTTCACGCAATTTGGATGCATAGATCCTGAGCAATCAGTACCCAGAACCCAATCAAACCTCTGGCCGTAATAACGGCCTTGATTCGCCTGGGCATTGTGTCAAACAGAGCTTGGATGGCGTGTAGTTATTCGAGGTATCACATCTATCTGCAGCATTCTTCTGTAGTTTCCATTCTTTCTTATCTCAAGTGTTTATTATCGACGTTATATTCTGTGTTATTTGAATTGACTTTCTTACTATTGGCAATTTGCATTTTATATCCTCTCTGCTTCAGACATTGTCAATAATTTTTCTGCGTAAATAGCTTATCTCATCTACTACTTTTAATGTCGTGTTAACTAATCTGACTCTGTCGACATCACATTAAATTCGACATCATTCCGTTACCCTTGTTTTACTTGTGTTAATTTTCGTTTTATAACCTCTTTTTCTGACGGATTGTACATCTGTGAGAGACAGAAAATGACTTGGAACAGCTGCTGAACGGAAACATTGGTTTCCGTTCAGCAGCTGTTCCAAGTCATTTTCTGTCTCTCACAGATGTACAATCCGTCAGAAAAAGTCAAAATTTTTGCTTCTGCTATGTGAAGTTGAAGTCTTTTTCCAAATTTCTCCTTGATTTTTTTACTGCATGCTTGATAGACAGATTGCATAGATTTACGGTTGGACTACACCCTGTCTCACTTCCTTCTCAACCACTAGCTTTCCTTTCGTTTTCTTCTACTCTTACAGCTGCAGTCTCTTTTCTGCACGAGTTGTAAACAACCTTTCATTGCCTGGGTTTTATCTCTGATACCTTCAGATTTTCAGGTCATGTAGTCCGTTCAACGTTGTTAAAAGCTTTCTCTAAAACACAAAGGTTATAAAAGTAGGTCCGTCTATCTTCAATTTATTTTCTAGGATAAATCGTAGGGTCATTATTGCATCGCGTATCCTACATTTCTCCAGGACCCAAACTGACATTCCTCATAATCGGTTGCTACCAGTTTCTCCATTCATCTGTAAATAAGCGGTGTCACTATTGTGCAGCCATGACTTACTAAACTGATAGTTTGAAAATATTCACACTTGTCAGGACTGAACGGCCTTGCCGCAGTGGTAACACCGGTTCCCGTCAGATCACCTAAGTTAAGCGCTGTCGGACTGGGCTAGAACTTGGATGGGTGACCACACGGTCTGCCGAGCGCTATTGACAAGGGGGGCTGCGCTCAGCCCTTGTGAGGCAAACTGAGGAGCTACTTGATTGAGAAGTAGCGGCTCCGGTCTCGGAAACTGACATACGGCTGGGAGACCGGTGTGCTGACCGCATGCTCCTCCATATCCGCATTCAGTGACGCCTGAGGGCTGAGGATGACACGGCGGCCGGTCGGTGCCTTTGCGCCTTCATGGCCTGTGCGGGAGGAGTTTTGTCAGAACTGACTTCATGGGAATAGAAATTATAATATACTTCTTGAAGCCTGACGATATTTCGCCTGTCTTATATATGTAAGTTTGCTGTTTATGTTTTTATGTAAGTAGGCTGTTTATGTTTTCTTTAGGTAAGTTTGCTGTTTATGTTTTTTTATTGGCAACGTTACGTAGCACTCTCTATATGAAAAGTTTGAATTGTTGTCTGCCATTGTTGTCATGAACTGCTATAGCTGGATGCGAACAGCGCGTAGCGCTGGGCAGTTGGAGGTGAGCCGCCAGCAGTGGTGGACGTGGGGAGAGAGATGGCGGAGTTTTGATAATCTGTAAGACTGAATGTCAATTATGAATATTAAGGTAAATACATTGTTTGTTCTCTATTAATATCTTTCATTTGCTAACTATCCCTATCAGTAGTTAGTACCTTCAGTGGTTTGAATCTTTTATTTAGCTGGCAGTAGTGGCGCTCGCTGTTTTGCAGTAGCTTGAGTAGCGAAGATTTTTGTGAGGTAAGTGATTTGTAAAAGGTATAGGTTAAAGTTAGTCAGGGCCATTGTTTTGTAGGGGTTATTGAAAGTCAGATTGCGTTGCGCTAAATAATATTGTGTGTCAGGTTAAGCACAGGCTTGTATAATTGTTCTAAGTGGACGTTTCACATGTAAAATTGTTCAAAGGGGACGTTTCATATAATATGAAACGTCCCCTTTGAACAATTTTACATGTGAAACGTCCACTTAGAACAATTATACAAGCCTGTGCTTAACCTGACACACAATATTATTTAGCGCAACGCAATCTGACTTTCAATAACCCCTACAAAACAATGGCCCTGACTAACTTTAACCTATACCTTTTACAAATCACTTACCTCACAAAAATCTTCGCTACTCAAGCTACTGCAAAACAGCGAGCGCCACTACTGCCAGCTAAATAAAAGATTCAAACCACTGAAGGTACTAACTACTGATAGGGATAGTTAGCAAATGAAAGATATTAATAGAGAACAAACAATGTATTTACCTTAATATTCATAATTGACATTCAGTCTTACAGATTATCAAAACTCCGCCATCTCTCTCCCCACGTCCACCACTGCTGGCGGCTCACCTCCAACTGCCCAGCGCTACGCGCTGTTCGCATCCAGCTATAGCAGTTCATGACAACAATGGCAGACAACAATTCAAACTTTTCATATAGAGAGTGCTACGTAACGTTGCCAATAAAAAAACATAAACAGCAAACTTACCTAAAGAAAACATAAACAGCCTACTTACATAAAAACATAAACAGCAAACTTACATATATCCCGTATACCAAGTGGAAAAGTTCTGTCACGACGGTCTCACTCAAGCAGCTCCGTAATCTAGAGGGAACACGGTCTACTTGCTCTTAGGTCAGTGTCGAGAGAAATTCAGCCCGTAGCATCATGTCTCCGGTCTCATCTCCATCTACTTCCTGTTCCCTTTCTATAATACTGTCTTCAGGTTTTATCACAAAACATAAGAAGCTCAAAAAATACAAATATCTTACGTTAAAAACCATAAGCCATAAACCAAACGTCGACCCGTTCTGTCAGTGGATCTTTGATTCCCCATTCGCTGGTGTTGACTGCAAGAGCAAACGCCATCATCTGAATTAGATTAGAATTTTCTCGATGTGACATGAAACATCCAGTGTCATTTGGTTTCAACAAGCGTTCTCCAAGAAATGTTTTTTTTTTTTCCGTGGGTAGACATTTCTCATAGGCACTGCGCCAGGAGTCGGTACATGGTTAAGCACCGCACCCCGCCTGCTAGCTGCGTGTGACTTCACTGCAGCCGGCGGGAGGGGGAGGAAAGCAATGCGATGCATCACGCCACGCAACAAGAGGTCTGCTTGCCATTAGAATACAATGCGCTGGATGGAGCGAAGCGTCCTGGCGTGTGGCGCGCAGGACTGCGTCGTGGAAGCTGGCAGGCGCACCGTGTGTGTGCTCTGTACAGGCTCAGCGTCGACGGAGCCGCTCCCCTCTGGTTAACAGCTAGTGGGCTGACAGGATACGCCCGCAGACAATTACGATCGCCGGCGCACTGCAAATGCATTACAATCCATACGAGACGCTGGTCGCAGTGGAGGAAGAGAACACATGCGTTTCACGACTCGCGAGGCAAACCTCTGTCGTACGTGCAACACGAGCGTTTCGTTTGTCAACCCTCTTTTTTTTCGAAAAATGTACCAGTGCCCTTCGCGTCAAACCACCGACGTTACTGCAACACAGATGTATCTAGTGGTATACTGAGATACTTCTACTAATGAAGTGCAATGTAGCAGTCACTTCACTGAGTTCAAAGCAACAGTCGGGGGTGGATATCGTGGACTGTAACTGTAGGAAATTGTATCACGCTTTATGTTTTATTTATTTCTTATAGTGATCGTACCGAGGAGTTCACTGACAACAAGCAAGTATATCTAAAGTTATTATAACGTAGTTTTGAGTGTGTGCTATTGCTGGTATTACTGGTCTCGAAATGAATCCACTAGAGCAATAATTACTTTTGATATAAAATTTTTGTCTGTTATTTACGACTATAATTTGTTTTAGGTATTATGTGTTCATGGAAGTTTCGAAATGTGGAATTGTGTCTACGAAAAATTGTAAATCGCTTTCAAATATGTCTTATGAAATAATGGATGTCTGGTAATTGTATTTACCAGTGGTTCGAAAGTGAAATCACAACTTTAAAATCATTGGTTGTTTACGTTTTGCCAATTTCTTCGTGTATTCGTTGCTTATTATGATAATAAAGCTGATTTTGTAAAAATTTTAAAATTATAATCCAAATTAAAACCATTTCCTTAAAGCAACAGATTTTTTTACTTTTTCCCAATTTCTTCTTGTATCCGTTGCTTACTATGACGATGAAAGTCAATTAAGTGAAAAAATTTAAAATTCATGAGCCCATGAGCCCATGCCGTTGCTCATTTAATAATACCAGAAACCCCACCACCTACTGCCTTAAAAAATCTGACTCCCATGTATAAAACGCCTGATTATTTAAGAAATAAGTAAATTCGTTAAATATTTAATCGTAAGCATGTAAAACATGGTTGAAGAGGTTGTAGGTTTTCACACAACTCCATGTTTATGACGTCATAACTACTGAACTATGCGTCGTACAATGATAACAATTTGGAAGCGTACGTGTGTTACGAATAGAGTTAGTAGTAAAGAAGTAATAAATTACAAGTAAATCTTCGTGCCTGACGCTAAAGCTGAATAGCGAAAATGTAGTAAGCGTTCAACATTTTTAATTTCATTATTTTGCGTAGGCGAGCCATGGGCAGTGTGGTGGATGGGGACAGGGGGGCGGGGGGGGGAGGGGCGTACAGCGAGGAAAAGTTTCGGAAAGGTTTGAAGTAATGAGTAAAACTTGGAAGTCACTAAGTATTCTTATTCTCAAATACTGGATGAATTTAGTCTGGATAATTTGCCCGCCTTGATCTATTCTGCCTCAACACATATACACAGTTTCTAACTTTGATACTTATACTATCGTGTTAAACCTTTTTAAAGTTATACCGCTTAATGTGTTTCTTATGACACCTACTTAAATTTTTAAATTCTGTCGACAATTACATGAAAGCTTTAAAATGAAATTTTTGTTGTTCCTGGAAAGCCGTAGATAAGCAACCTACAAATGGATCTAGGTGACTGGGGTGAACGAGTGATCGTTTAGCTATTTACTAGTATAGAACTCTGGCAAAATGGTAATATTTATTGACTTATTTATTTTCAGTTTCATCTTCGCAACGTGGTACTGAGTTCAGTAAATAACAACAAATTATCATTATTATTGTTGTTATTATTATTTCGTTTGACTCTTCGAGGAGAAAGTAGAACAATTAACTTTAGTCTTCTTGTTCTTCTTATCTTTCCCTACACTTCATCATCTTGTCACGATGTGTCGGTCATCCTTCTAGTGTCTGTGCGTTTTCTACAGTAACAGACTTCCTTCTATTAATTGGTTGGGCTTGAACTTACGAAAGTCGATCTTCAAACAGTATGTCGTACGTGTTGTTGCCAAAGGGTCAACAGCGGATTCCTGGAGATCGCTTTAGGTGTCGGCTACCCACAGTACTTTGGTTTTTCGGGTCTTATTTTTGATATCGCAAATTTAGTTATTTAATCGAGAGTCGTCCATTACTGTTACATGCCCAAAAATTTCAGGCGTCTTTTCGTTCAAACTAATCCAATGATTATTTTCGATGCATTTGTCATTATTACTGAATTCACATGACCTGTCCTCTAGAACGCAACTCAGGCTGTGCTTTAAGGTTATTATTAAGATCCATCGGCTATTAATTTGGTTTCCTTCTTTTATAAATAATGAATGTTCAGATCCGATTACCCAACGCTGTCAACAGTGGACACGACACTACTTCACATGCCATCGGGCAATGCCAAGTCTCATTGTCAGGTTGAGTCAGAAGGCGCTTTATAACAAAAATGTTATAAGATCATTAATTTAATACGTTCTGCATTGTGGTACCAAAGAACTTAATACTTTAAGGCATACGTAGAATATTCCATCAGCTGTTGTATTTTCACTAACAATTCCGTCCGTTGAACATTCTAGGGAGACAGCTGGTCTAGGAGTTCCTGACGTCCTTCACTACCCAATCAAACCACGTCCTACAACTGTTTTCTTCTGTGCCGAAACTCTAGTCAAAGTTATAGCCTAGGCATGTGTCTTATGAAGGAGTTCAATGGATGCAACCGGTATCATAAATTTAAATATTTCATGATAACGGCTGGTGAGGTGTTTTACATATAACTAAGAATGTAGTAGGATCCGATCTAAGACGCGTATTAGTCTTCGTGAAACACAAATCCTTTGGCCAGCCGGTGTGGCCGAGCGGTTCTGGGCGCTTCAGCCCAGAACCGCGCTGCTGCTACGGCCACAGGTTCGAATCCTGCCTCGGGCATGGATATGTGTGATGTCCTTAGGTTAGCAAGGTTTAAGTAGTTCTAAGTTCTAGGGGACAGGTGACCTCAAATGTCAAGTCCCATAGTGCTCAGAGCCATTTGAACCGTTTGAACGATTTTTATTTCTTCAGACTAAGGGAGTGAAAGCCTCTGAAACAGTGTACCTCTGCCGAAAGGGCGAAGAGAAATTCTGTTTGTTAAATTTGAATTTTTGGCTACTACCTCACCATCTAATAACTTCATATCCGGTCATAACAAACAACGCGAATTTTCACTCTTAAATGTAAAATAATTTCATTATGAAACGACGGAAGGATACATTAAAATAATAAGCGATTTTATTTCATTGTATTTTTCTTCGGCTCACACAGATGCAACATACGGTTTCGTTTGATCTGGATCGGTATGTAATTAGTGATTTTCCCTTGCTACATTTTAAAAAGTACGTACATGTATGGTGAGCTTCTCATAACCGTCGACGATATCACAGTCCGAGGAAACGACCAGTTAATTCTTTCTAATTGGTGCACACTACTTTCTGTTCACAACTTATTTCGTGGCACAGCAATACTAATTTGCAAGAAGAAATTCCACTACACTTCATGTAGCTTTTATTATAACTACCAACTGTTTCATACTACTAGGTAATTGATCTAAGAAGAAAATCCGGGAGGCAATAGCGGACGCCATACGCTATGTATGTGATGTACTATGATCTACGAAAAAGATGATTCTACTGTGGAGAAATATAAACAATTAAAACAAATAATGACTTTGAGTAATTGCAGACGTGTAGGACTATGATACTACTAAAGATGAGCATATCGAGACGAAAAGACGACACCGTTGTTTGAATCATATTCACAGTGCTACATCTAAATTAGGCCATTCATATCCCACTGACCACGCCCAACTACGACGCGGTTTTGGTGCGAACGCAATTAGCTGTTCCTGTTGCGTCATTCAAACGCGCGGACAAGATGTTTACGAAGTGCTTTCGGCGAATGGTGAGGTGCAAAGCGGTAATCTCTCTCCATTTGTAGATCCTTTTTTTCCTCTCTTAGCGCCGTATTAACATGAGACGGTCGTATTTCAGGGGTTCGAAGTCAGCAACGGCACTTTTGGAGGCATCTAGCAGGATTAAAAACTATTTTCCAACAAGAATATGTCTTGAATGATAAAACTCTCTCATCAGAGCGGTGGTTATATGAAACTAACTTTTTGCTAATACTGCGGCTGTTATTTACGCTCGTGTTTGTGCACCAGAAATTTTTTTTCCGTGCATCATCCACGCTCTCGATGAAGACGATGGCTACAATGCTGTTTAGAGACTACTAATAGCGAGATTGTTACTGTTAACACAGGATGGGCCCTTAACTCTGTGTGAATATTCATTGTCTTCTCAGTTCGCTACAGACGAAGAATGCTATCGTTAAACTTTAAAATGCACTGATTCTTTTATATTGCGGCAAACTTCGACACCTCGAGGCTTTGTAAAGGGTATCTTGAGGAACAAATATAGGGTAGGAAAACGGGTCCGGAAACGTCATCCAACGACACTACACAACGTCGGACTTACAGGCGCCGGTGCTTGCCACAAGGCCACTCCTTCGGAAGTGACTTCGTGCGTAGGCGTAGGCGTAGGTGTAAGTCTCACGATGTTGCTTCTTGTTCAGTGATGGCTACTGATGGCCACGATCGCCAGTGGAGAAGATAGAGCTAGCTGCTGCGTGGATTGGCCTTGTCTCCTATGGCTCTCCTATGGGACTTAACAGCTATGGGCATCAGTCCCCTAGAACTTAGAACTGCTCAAACCTAACTAACCTAAGGACATCACACAACACCCAGTCATCACGAGGCAGAGAAAATCCCTGACCCTGCCGGGAATTGAACCCGGGAATCCGGGCGTGGGAAGCGAGAACGCTGCCGCACGACCACGAGCTGTGGACTCTCTCCTATGAATCTAATGCTCTGTTGCCTTGGTGGATGATGGTTGTCTACACGGGTTTCTGTATGCAATATATTTTTCTCCTGTTTATCGAGAAATATTGGAGAAAAATAAACTGCGAATGGAAACCCGTATCCGAAACATGATCCACCGAGGCAACAGAGCATCACGTTGATTGGAGACAGGGCATTTCTACGTGGCAGCTATCCCCATCTACTCCACTGACGATCGTGGCAATCAGTTGCGATCACTGAATAGCAAACAACACTGCGAGACGTTCCACATACGATCGTCAGTATACAAAGTCACGTTTACTGCCGAAGGGGTGGCCTATTGCCAGGCAGGCCTTGGCGCCGGTAACTCCGACCCTATAAATTTGTCGAGACATTTCTGGGACACCTTGCATATTTCCATCGCTACAGGAAAGAAACTAATAACATAACACAGCACTGGACTGGTAACGGTAACATCGTGGTGCAATATATACGCTGAGAGCTATCATCCGAACGACCTGTTCATGTAACTAAATTCGCAGTGCGCTAACGCGTGAGCTGAGAAGATGAGCCGATCCCGATTGAATCCGTGTGGCGGATTATCCACTGGCGTGTTACTACAAAGGCCAGCGGTTTTCCGCCCTCCTTTAGTTAAATTCTCTGCCTCAGAAAATATAAGACATAAACAATAAAAGGCTGTAATACTCAGAACAAAATTCACACGATACGCCTTACATTAACTGACGACCTACCGAATGACAAATCATGAAAACAGCATATCCTGTTCTATCAGATAATCAAAAGGAGAGAGAGGTAGATGTAGAGAATGAGAGAGAGAGAGAGAGAGAGAGAGAGAGAGAGAGAAAGGTGGAAGGGAGGGAGAGAACTTTAAAAGCCAAGCATCTGCCTCAGTCTGGTCATACAGACTGTCTAAGCAGCTCTGCTGTTGGATTGAAGAATTATTTCCCATTGGATGTATGTTCGACTTAAAGGACAGAAACTCTTGGATGTGAGGGCAACCATTCTACGGTCTTTTATACCGCCATTATTATTTCAAGACAGATATAATGGATGAGGCTGTTCATGGATGATCGTGTTGTACATGGTGTATCATAAATAATGGTGTAGATGCATGTAGTTTAAAGTACACGATACCACAAGCAAAATGGTTCTGTGCAGTTTCATCCATCGAATGTATCAAGCGTGTAATAAGACATTCATATGCGTTGTATGAATATGTGTTCCGTGGACATTACCAAAGTGTATAAGTGGAATTTTGCTTTGATAAGCACTTTGAGTGCACGTCTCGTGTGAAAATGGACGTATATCTTCGAAACTAATCACTACTATAAATTAAACGCAGCTACGCTAGAAATTTAGATGAATAACTAACAAATCTAAGTTTCTGGTCCTGCACACATATTAAATGTAGTCTGCATAATTTCGCAAAACGGGAAGGGAAAAGGCGATTGGGAATCCGAAATTACGCAAAGTACATTTAACGTGTGTGCAGTGCAGTGCTCTCGGAATGAGAAAGATGAAGGATCAGTCACAACAAAACGTGACAGGCTATCAGTGCAGGGCAACATACAGATTATCCTACAGAACTATATTGTGTAAAATCAAGTTGTTCAATAAACAGAATCCACTTATGATGACAAAGAGGTGCTGAAACATGTTTAGGTACCAAGAAAAAACTGTGTTTTGCGTAAAAGATAGAACCTATATCCAATAATTTTAAATGCAAACGTAGAAAAAAGTACAAAGGCTGCAAATGCAAACGGGGACTATATCCTCACTCAATTAGACGGTACACCTTTCAGGATTTTGGGGGAATCTAGTACGAAACTGATCGCACACGTAACGAAAGCGAGTTTCATGAGGTAACGCCCAATACGTATGCAAGTAATGCGGGCATGATATTAAGGGCAGGTTTACCATATTTTGGTTCAAAAAACAGATTTTTTTAAATTGAATTTTTTGATCCATAAAAGTGTTTAGAATGCACCCATGAAACGGTTTTTTCCGAATACGGAACGGAAATGTTTGTTATTCGCAGTTGAACAAAAAAATGCACCTGCCTGAAATCGTCCTTTTTCACGCACCAGTTTTTTTCTTTCGGAGGATGAGTTATTGTACTGGTGCTTGGGATGAAACAGACAAAATTCAAATGAAAGTTTGAACGCGTGTTTTTGGAAGTTAGCGCCCAAGCATTTGCATTCTGGTTCAAAGACTGTGGAGATTGCTAATTTCCTGGCAGTGAGCAGCTTCAACGAAGGGTATTGAGCAATTCTGAAGACCATGACAACGATGTACGTCACCCTGAAACTCTATTCCTCGCAGTTCGCCAAGTATTCGGACGACCACCGGATTTAAGCGGCCGGAAACCGCTTGTCACCGGCCGCACGAGCGGCTCTGGAGCAGCGCAGGATGGCCCAGATCGAGCAGAACGCGCTCTGTGAGGAACAGGAAGATATAGTTTATGGACCCGGAATAGCCGATTGAATGTATGTTGCGTAATATTGCATTTATATGTAGTCAAAACTTCAAACACGTTTTTCTCGAAATGACGTTTCTTTTATCGCGCGTTATGGTAACTTCACATCTACTTAACCGATTGGCATGATTCTTTGTTTCCGACGAAGCTAACTAAATTGTCTAGGAGTTGTACCACGTTTATTCCGATCCATCAACTATAAATATTTTTACTTGGCCGACGAAAAATCGATGAAAAAACCCTATTTTTTTCAAATGGCCGCCATTTTGTTTTTTATGGTACAAATAAGCGAGATGCAAGTCCTAAAGAATCGTATGTACTCCGCTAACGTCAAATGAATTTTGATTTCAGACGAACCGGCTAACCTGTGACATACCGCGCGTGGAGGTCTACATAGAACTTTTGTTTCGTTCCGACGGCACTTCCAACTTTGCTCTTCGACAATTCCGGTCGAAAAAATTCCAGTTTGTAGAGGAAATATCAATAGATATTTTGAACAAATTTGACACTGATATCTGTAACACATCCCGAGAAAAAAATCCTCAAAGAACATGCTTTTTTCGGGCTAAAGATAGTAAACCTCCTGTTCACTGACCAATTGTTGTAGTTGTGGTCTTCAGTCCTGAGACTGGTTGGATGCAGCTCTCCATGCTACTCTACCCTGTGCAAGCTTCTTCATCTCCCAGTACTTACTGCAACCTACATCCTTCTGAATCTGCTTAGTGTATTCATCTCTTGGTCTCCCTCTACGATTTTTACCCTCCACGCTGCCCTCTAATGCTAAATTTGTGATCCCTTGATGCCTCAGAACATGTCCTACCAACCGGTCCATTCTTCTTGTCAAGTTGTGCCACAAGCTCCTCTTCTCCCCAATTCTGTTCAATACCTCCTCATTAGTTATGTGATCTACCCATCACATCTTCAGCATTCTTCTGTAGCACCACATTTCGAAAACTTCTGTTCTCTTTTTGTCCAAACTATTTATCGTCCATGCTTCACTTCCACACATTGCTACATTCCATACAAATACTGTCAGAAACGACTTCCTGACACTTTCTTTTCGTCAGAAACGCTTTCCTTGCCATTGCCAGTCCACATTTTATATCCTCTCTACTTCGCCCATCATCAGTTATTTTGCTCCCCAAAAGCAAAACTCCTTTATTACTTTAAGTGTCTCATTTCCTAATCTAATTCCCTCAGCAGCACCCGACTTAATTCGACTACATTCCATTATCCTCGTTTTGCTTTTGTTGATGTTCATCTTATATCCTCCTTTCAAGACACTGTCCATTCCGTTCAACTGCTCTTCCAAGTCCTTTGCTGTCTCTGACAGAATTACAATGTCATCGGCGAACCTCAAAGTTTTTATTTCTTCTCCATGGGTTTTAATGCCTACTCCGAACATTTCATTTGTTTCCTTTACTGCTTGTTAAATATACAGATTGAATAGCATCGGGGAGAGGCTACAACCCTGTCTCACTCCCTTCCCAACCACTGCTTCCCTTTCATGCCCCTCGACTCTTATAACTGCCATCTGGTTTCTGCACAAATTTTAAATAGCCTTTCGCTCCCTGTATTTTACCCCTGCCACCTATAGAATTTGAAAGAGCTAGTAGGAAAACTACAGCAGCCTACGCTTATTTATGGAAGTAGCCACCGGTAGTTTTACAACTCTAGTGGAACTACGAACTGAAAGGCGTAAGACACCGATTTTACAACAGTTGCAGCGCGGTGCTCGTGCGTGGAGACAATGGTGGTTATTAGGAGCAACAAGTGCGCAGTTTACGGCAGGCAGGCCGGCCGGAGTGTCCGAGGCAGCGGCGGCGGTGGCAGCGGTCCGCGGAGGTGAAGGCCGCCAGAGCGCGCCGGGCTGTGGTGCGGCGTGGGGCACCAAGGCTGGTCCGGCAGCGCAGGGCGTGGCCGCCGGAAACGGCGAGCCGCCGGTCACGTGACACGCACCAAGGACGCCGCCGAGCGCGCGCGCACGCGCAGGCAACCACGCACGCACGCACGCACTCGGGCGCGGAATGGGATCGCTTTTGCGGTAGGCGGGGTCCTCGGCTCCTCCCCTGGCGCCACCGAGCGGCCATCCCCGGCCGGCGAGTGAACGTCCTCCACTGGCCTTCACAGCTATAAGCGAGCGGGTGCTCTTAGGCAACGGCTTAATGCCGGACGCCGGTCACGATGCCGTAGTTGCGCAAGCCGTCTAGCTCGTCGCTAATCGGCTGTTGCGAGCTTCAAGTGTCTGGGCTCGTTTCTGGTGGGGAGCTGGCAACGAGCGTGAGAAACTCCGTGACGAACGTGTAGGTGGAGCGCATTATTTCACTCGGGATGACTTAAGCGTAACAGTGCTCCCCCGTTTTTATGATATCAAGACCATTCAGGAACAGAGCCTCCCTACCTTTTATCTAAAAAAAAAAAAAAAAAAACACATTTACTAGTCACAACACATACAGCAATGCTTGAGCTATATGTCGACATAATCACCACCAGACTAGAGACACTTGTCAGTTCTTGTGTTCCTTTTGTAATGTAACAGATCAAGAACCACGAACTGTGGAAAAACGGATTTACATATACATATATGTGTGTGTATGGTCCACATACCCTTCTAAAACACTGGATTGTTTTCAACCAAGTTTGGTACACATATCCTTGTCTAGTAATGAGTGGGTGTAAGCTACCACAGTGGTAGGGGTGGGGGTGAAAAGGTAATGTGACTCACCAAGTGCGAATTCTGAAGACTGATCATTATTTGAGAACGAGAACACTTAACGACATGCAAAAAACTTTACCCATAATTTCAAACCTGCGTGAAACATTTTCCATCCGAAAATCTCCACAAATGATGAACGAAAAGAAGTTTCTCGCTTACTACGCTACTCCCATGAACCAAGGATCTTGCCGTTAGTGGGGAGGCTTGCGTGCCTCAGTGATACAGATAGCCGTACCGTAGGTGCAACCACAACGGAGGGGTATCTGTTGAGAGGCCAGACAAACGTGTGGTTCCTGAAGAGGGGCAGCAGCCTTTTCAGTAGTTGCAAGGGCAACAGTCTGGATGTTTGACTGATCTGGCCTTGTAACAATAACCAAAACGGCTTTGCTGTGCTGGTACTGCGAACGGCTGAAAGCAAGGGGAAACTACGGCCGTAATTTTTCCCGAAGGCATGCAGCTTTACTGTATGATTAAATGATGATGGCGGCCTCTTGGGTAAAATATTCCGGAGGTAAAATAGTCCACCATTCGGATCTCCGGGCGGGGACTACTCAAGAGGATGTCGTTATCAAGAGAAAGAAAACTGGCGTTCTACGGATCGGAGCGTGAAATGTCAGATCCCTTAATCGGGCAGGTAGGTTAGAAAATTTAAAAAGCGAAATGGGTAGGTTAAAGTTAGATATAGTGGGAATTAGTGAAGTTCGGTGGCAGGAGGAACAAGACTTCTGGTCAGGTGACTACAAGGTTATAAACACAAAATCAAATAGGGGTAATGCACGAGTAGGTTTAATAATGAATAGGAAAGTAGGAATGTGGGTAAGCTACTACAAACAGCATAGTGAACGCATTATTGTGGCCAAGATAGATACGAAGCTCACACCTACTACAGTAGTACAAGTTTATATGCCAACTAGCTCTGCAGATGACGAAGAAATTGAAGAAATGTATGATGAAATAAAAGAAATGATTCAGATAGTGAAGGGAGATGAAAATTTAATAGTCATGGGTGACTGGAATTCGAGTGTAGGAAAAGGGAGAGAAGGAAACGTAGTAGGTGAATATGGATTGGGGCTAAGAAATGAAAGAGGAAGCCGCCTGCTAGAATTTTGCACAGAGCACAACTTAATCATAGCTAACACTTGGTTTAAGAATCATGAAAGAAGGTTGTACACATGGAAGAAACTTGAAGATACCAAAAGGTATCAGATGGATTATATAATGGTAAGACTGAGATTTAGGAACCAGGTTTTAAATTGTAAGACATTTCCAGGGGCAGATGTGGACTCTGACCACAATCTATTGGTTATGACCTGTAGATTAAAACTGAAGAAACTGCAAAAAGGTGGGAATTTAAGGAGATGGGACCTGGATAAACTGAAAGAACCAGAGGTTGTACAGAGTTTCAGGGAGAGCATAAGGGAACAATTGGCAGGATTGGGAGAAAGAAATACAGTATAAGAAGAATGGGTAGCTTTGAGGGATGAAGTAGTGAAGGCAGCAGAGGATCAAGTAGGTAAAAAGACGAGGGCTAGTAGAAATCCTTGGGTAACAGAAGAAAAATTGAATTTAATTGAAGAAAGGAGAAAATATAAAATTGCAGTAAATGAAGCAGGCAAAAAGGAATACAAACGTCTCAAAAATGAGATCGACAGGAAGTGCAAAATGGCTAAGCAGCGATGGCTAGAGGACAAATGTAAGGATGTAGAGGCTTATCTCACTAGGGGTAAGATAGATACTGCCTACAGGAAAATTAAATAGACCTTTGGAGATAAGAGAACCACTTGCATGAACATCAAGAGCTCAGATGGAAACACAGTTCTAAGCAAAGAAGGGAAAGCAGAAAGGTGGAAGGAGTATATAGAGGGTCTATACAAGGGCGATGTACTTGAGAACAATATTATGGAAATGGAAGAGGATGTAGATGAAGATGAAATGGGAGATACGATACTGCGTGAAGAGTTTGACAGAGCACTGAAAGACCTGAGCCGAAACGAGGCCCCCGGAGTAGACAACATTCCATTGGAACTACTGACGGCCTTGGGAGACCCAGTCCTGACAAAACTCTACCATCTGGTGAGCAAGATGTATGAAACAGGCGAAATACCCTCAGACTTCAAGAAGAATATAATAATTCCAATCCCAAAGAAAGCACGTGTTGACAGATGTGAAAATTACCGAACAATCAGTTTAATAAGCCACAGGTGCAAAATACTAACACGAATTCTTTACAGACGAATGGAAAAACTAGTAGAAGCCGACCTCGGGGAAGATCAGTTTGGATTCCGTAGAAATATTGGAACACGTGAGGCAATACTGACCTTACGACTAATCTTAGAAGAAAGATTAAGGAAAGGCAAACCTATGTTTTTAGCATTTGTAGACTTAGAGAAAGCTTTTGACAATGTTGACTGGAATACTCTCTTTCAAATTCTAAAGGTGGCAGGGGTAAAATACAGGGAGCGAAAGGCTATTTACAATTTGTGCAGAAACAAGATGGCAGTTATAAGAGTCGAGGGACATGAAAGGGAAGCAGTGGTTGGGAAGGGAGTGAGACAGGGTTGTAGCCTCTCCCCGATGTTATTCAATCTGTATATTGAGCAAGCAGTAAAGGAAACAAAAGAAAAGTTCGGAGTAGGTATTAAAATCCAGGGAGAAGAAATAAAAACTTTGAGGTTCGCCGATGACATTGAAATTCTGTCAGAGACAGCAAAGGACTTGGAAGAGCAGTTGAACGGAGTGGACAGTGTCTTGAAAGGAGGATATAAGATGAACATCAACAAAAACAAAACGAGGATAATGGAATGTAGTCGAATTAAGTCGGGTGATGCTGAGGGAATTAGATTAGGAAATGAGACACTTAAAGTAGTAAAGGAGTTTTGCTATTTGGGGAGAAAAATAACTGATGATGGTCGAAATAGAGAGGATATCAAATGTAGAGTGGCAATGGCAAGGAGAGCGTTCCTGAAGAAGAGAAATTTGTTAACATCGAGTATAGATTTAAGTGTCAGGAAGTCGTTTCTGAAAGTATTTGTATGGAGTGTAGCCATGTATGGAATTGAAACATGGACGATAAATAGTTTGGACAAGAAGAGAATAGAAGCTTTCGAAATGTGGTGCTACAGAAGAATGCTGTAGATTAGATGGGTAGAACACATAACTAATGAGGAAGTATTGAATAGGATTGGGGAGAAGAGAAGTTTGTGGCACAACTTGACCAGAAGAAGGGATCGGTTGGTAGGACATGTTCTGAGGCATCAAGGGATCACTAATTTAGTGTTGGAGGGCAGCGTGGAGGGTAAAAATCGTAGAGGAAGACCGAGAGATGAATACACTAAGCAGATTCAGAAGGTAGGTTGCAGTAGGTACTGGGAGATGAAGAAGATTGCACAGTATAGAGTAGCATGTAGAGCTGCATCAAACCAGTCTCAGGACTGAAGGCCACAACAACAACAACAACGCTACTAGAAACAGTACGCTATTGTATGACACACAGTTCAGGAGATGTGACGTTGTAAATACGGCCGCATCAAGAACGATTTCTGAATTTATTATTTCTTTAACAGAAAAAGTATTTGCAACACATTTCACAGGCAGTAGCCACATATACCACTGGGTGTACCTGAAAAATTATATCATTGCACCACATATTGTTTAGGAAATACGACATCATAGACAGTGAGCTGAGTAATAATACAGGTGAAATACGTGTAAAAATATGTGCGACATACGTTAAATGCATATGAAATACTGTATATTTGACATGCGTATACACAGGCAAGGCAGTGGGTAAAAAGCTCATCCTAAACCGCTGGGACAATTTCAATCAAATTTGGTACACTTATTAGTTACGATCTGGAAAGAAGTACTATGGGGATAAGAACTACCAGACTTCTATTCTAATGGAGTGATAAGGTGGAGAGAGAAGGGGGGGGGGATTTGAGAAGGAGAAGATGAACAGACAGAGAGGAGGACGGATGATATCAACAGAAAATGGGGGATGGAGGAGGTGGACAGAGAGAGAGAGAGAGGGAGATAGACAGGGAGAGAGAGATGGGGGGAGGTGGAAGAGATGGGCAGATAGAGCCGGAAGGAGAGAATGTACTGACAGAAAATTGGAATAAATACATATCAGGCCATTGTTTTTGTAAACAACTGTTTAACAGTGGGTAACACTGCAGGGCGGGACAAAACGGCGGTAATAAGACTGTTTATAAAAGAATGTAAAAGTCTAAACGGAAATGACACAAATCCAGGCAAGAACAATCTCAACTGATGAGGTCTAAGGTTAACAGTTTGTGATACTGATTGTTAAAACGCTCACGATGCGAGTTTTGGCTTTGCCACGAGTACTGCAGTTGTATTTTCTGTTGTGCGTTTGGTGTGCTTATAAAATTTCTTAAATACTATTTGAAATTGTAAGTCAATTAAAAAGTTATCTTCAACGACCTTTGTACCTGTTGACATTGTTAAAAGAAAATAGCGTATATTCTTCAGCAGCTGCGTCGGCACAGGAGTTGTTGATTAGCTTCGATTTGGCTGAGATCTGTCACAATCTGTGGAAGTTAATTTTGCGAAAATGTATTTAAGAAGATATATTTGATAAATGTGCAAGTGAACTTATACTTATTTAAAGATTTTCCATACACTTGTCAGAAATTGGATGCCGTAGTACTCCAATAGGAAGACTTTCTGTAGCGAGCAGACGTGAATGACAGTATTTCTCAACGACTGAACGAACGGAGCTAAGTACTGTTGATAATCATGTGACATTTCTTGTTCTCAAGAAAGACTTGGAAATAAGCTCTATCTTTTACCTGTAGCTCATGCAAATTAATGGAAAATGGAAATGAGCGTTTGGCGTCATTGGCCGGGAGGCCCCTCGCGGGGCAGGTCCGGCCGCCTTGGCGCAGGTCTTATTACATTCGACGCCACATTGGGCGACCTGCACGCCGGATGGGGATGAAATGATGATGAACACAACACAACACCCAGTCCCTGAGCGGAGAAAATCTCCGACCCAGCCGGGAATCGAACCCGGGCCCGGAGGACGGCAATCCGTCACGCTGACCACTCAGCTACTGGGGCGGACATGCAAATTAATAATGTGGAACGACTGAACTTCACTGGAATTTATGGTGACATCAATATTTTGAGCAGGAATGTTATACGGATCCAACACCGTCATGTCGTGTACTGCCCGAAAGTGAAGACGCTTTGTGTTCTTGTGTTCTTGTTCAGTGAGCCTGCCATCAATACAACAGTTTACGTGGACTTATTGGAATTTTACGTTGCACCTCAGTTACCAGTACTTCAACCATTAGTAATTAGATGCTCTACTGTTACACAGGGGGCTATATATATATATTTGCCAGTTCTTGGATGAAATCTTTCCGAACACGCGGCTCAGTGTAGACGGTCCAACATCATGGCCTCCATGTTCACCCGAAGTAGCCACTCTTGACTTTACTGCTTGTTAATTGTTAAGGATGAAGTGTGCAGTTCATTATCTGCCAATTTGCAAACTTTTATTGCACGAATATGAGACGCTGTAGAGGCGGTGAAGGAGTAGATGTTATCCCAGAGATGGAGAGAAACTGACTATCACCGAGATATTCTACAGGTAAGGATCACGTGTGGAATTATATCCGTAAAAATTTTCTGAGATAAGGTACCATTTGCAACAAACCGCATAGCCGTGTCTAGCATAGTTCCTTAAAAATTTTTGTACTCAGTGAAACGCTTTATGTTCACCCCGTATCGTTTTACTCGTTCTGTTGAAAGATCGAAAAAATTAGCTCGTCATTGATCAGTTACGTGGAACATGACGCAGGGGGATTTTCCTAAGCAGTCGCTACAGTCGCTCGAGACAGTAGGGCGGTAAGGAAACTCCGTTGAGCGTCGTATCCAGACAGACGTCCTCGGCCGTTCTGGGACTTCCCTGTCCATTAACTGCCCCGGAAGCAACATGTATTCTTTCGTTTGCACACAACCCGTCCGCCTTCTCGAAGCTTGCATGTGGAGTGTCCACCTGCTCGTTGGCTCTAAAGCTCCACGTGGGCGCAGCTAAGGAGAGCACAATTACAAAAACTGCGCAGCAGTTGTGGTATCCAAAGGAGGTCTCGCCACGTCCTACGTGCTCGAAAATAGAAAGCACAAAAGAAGGTGCCAATACTACCACTATCTCGGGCCGAGTGTAAGAACGGCGATAAATCTTAAAAGAAAAGCAGCCAGTAATGTCGTATAGGCTTACAATGTTCCGCACGCAGCTAACGAGAGCTGTCACTAATTAACAGCCTCCAATCCCGAGACGTGGCGTGTGTACACGTGCTCAGCCGTTTGCGCAAAGGTCGGCCACAGGAAATCTGCTACAGAGCCTGCTTCGAGCCCTGTCGCAACCGAAAATTTATGGGAGCAAGTGTGAGGGAACATGAAGAAATCGAGGGACGTGCGGAAAGCATACGTACGTGAGGTCGCAGAAGCGTGTAACTCGCTTGAGGAATCCGCATGACACATACACGACACCATTTAAAGGAAGGACTGAGACTGTTAAATACAGTAATACTGCACTATTAATTTCAACTGTGCTACTTTGAATTAATTTAGCAGGCAAAGCATAATGGAAACTTCATTGGCATAGGAAATTGCTTTTTATCGAACGGACTGTTTTAACATTGAATACAATTTTAATCAGTGGAGAGAGGTTGATTCTCAATCTATGTATGCAATAGTGTATGTAAACAGCAATAGCCTCAAGATTTTTTTTTTCTTATCAATTAAATTTTAACAGAGAGGCAACGCCTGGTTGCTGAAGCCATCCTCGTCTCTATCTCGTAATTTTTACCATTTGGCTGTAGTTGCTGCCGTTTATTTTACTGACGCCGGGCGTTGTGGCCGAATGGTTCTAAGTGTTTCAGTGTGGAACCGCGCTGCTGCTACGGTCACAGGTTCGAATCCTGCCTCAGGTATGGATGTGTGTGATCTCCTTAGGATAGTTAGGTTTAAGTAGTTCTAAGTCTAGGGGACTGATGACCTCATATGTTAAGTCCCATAGTGCCCAGAGCCATTTGAACCATTTTTTTATTCTACTGGCAACACTTTAATACAGATGTTGTAGCCATGCCTCTTGATTTTCTTTTCCCAAGATATTACCTTCTAACAGATTTTTGAGAGCCGTTAGGTCCAACGAGTTGTCCAATTAATTTAGCTTTTCTTCTCTCTTTCACGCTGACGTCCTTTTCTCTTTAATTCCTTTCAGTGTTTGTAGACTGACATATCTTTCAGACCAGGGTGTTTTTGAGTCTCTTCTTCGCATCCGCATCTCATTTTTTTCTTGTCCTGTTTCCTAATGGCCCACGCTTCACGTCTATAAGATAAAATGTTCCAAAAAATGTCTTCATTAATTTCTTTCTTTTTTCTCTACTAAGGTGATTCTTCGTTAATAAATTACACTTATTCCTAAAGGATTGTTCGGTCATGGCAATTTGTCTTTTAATATCTAATGTTGTACTTTGCAACTATCAAAATTCATTTACTTGCTTAAGTATTGTATTTTCTGTCTTAATTTTTATATTTCTTGTATCGAATAGGAGCAGCAAAGAGATGAAATTTAATGCTAAGCAAATACATTGTATTGGATTTGCTGATGATATACTAGCAGATTCTGAAGAGGAGATGACGTAAAAGTCAAAAAACTTGAAATTTTTTATTACTGACGCGATACAGTTCGTAAGGACGATCCTGCCGTCAATGTATTTGTTCGCAGATTCTTTAGTAAACATGTTATGAGTTACACAACGATGATGCTGTGACCATCATACACTGAAATGACACTAGTCATGGGATATCTCCTAACATCATATCTGACCTCCTTTTCCTCGGCGTATTTCAGCATCTCGACGTGGCATGGATTCAACAAGTCACTGGAAGCCCCTGCGCAAGTACTGAACCACGCTGGCTCTGCAGCCGTCCATAATTACGAAAGTGTTGTCTGTGCAGGATTTTCTGCACGAAATGACGTCTCGATTATGACCCATGGATGTTTGATGGGATTCATGTCAGACAATGTGGGTGGCCAAATCATTCTGTCGAACTGTCGAGAATGTTCTTCAAACCAGGTGCATGACGCATTTTCATAAATAAAAATTCTGTTTTTGTTTGGAAATCCATGAATAACTGCAAATGGTCTCCATGTAGTCGAACATTCAATTAGACCCTGGGGACCCAGTACGTTCCATGTAAACACAGCCCAAACCGTCTTGGGGCAACCACTAGCTCGCACAGTGGCTTGTCGACGGCCTAGGTCCATTGTTTCGTTAGGCCTGCGCCACTCTCGAACCCTACCATTAGTTCTTAAAAACTGAAATCAGGACTCATCTGACCAGGTTACGATTTTACGGTCATCTAGTGTTCAACCGATATGGTCACGAGTCCATGAGACGCGCTGCAGATGATGTGGTGTCAGCAAAAGCCCCCGCGTCGATTGTCTGCTGCCATAACCCATTAATGCCAAATTTCAGCACACTGTCCTAAAGGATACGATCGTGGTATGTCGCACATTGATTTCTATGGCTATTTCGCGCGTTGTTGCTTGTCTGTTAGCACTGACAACTCTACGCTAATGCCGCTGCTGTTCTTCATGAGATGAAGGTCGTTGGCCACTCCTTTGTACGTGGTGAGAGATAATTCCTGAAATTTGGTTTCTCGGCACACTCGTGACACTATCGTCCGTGGAATACTGAATTCCCTAACGAATTCCAATATGGAATGACCCATGCATCTACCTCTAACTGCCGTCCCGTGTTCAAAGTCTGTTCACTCCCGTCGTGCGGCCAGTATCGAGTCGGAAACCTTTTCACATGAATCACCTGAGTAGAAATGCCAGCTACGCCAATTACATGCCCTTTTTCACCTTATGTTCGCGATACTACCGCCTTCTGTATATGAATCTACCCCATGACTTTTGTCACCACAGTATAATACGCAGACACTATGTCCTCAGTAAACTTGTTCTGAAGATGGTTATCAGCCAGTTTTACTTTTATGTTTTTTGCAATCAAGACTATTTAAAATTTGAACAGTTAAAAAAGTTCACACCTTAAATAACCACCAAGTAAAAATGAACACAAAACAGAATAAAATAATTGGAACGAAATTAATAAAATTCTATGACAGAGGAGTACGTCACACATGTCTCATTCTTTTTTCTCCTCCCAAGCGCTTTTGCGGCATAGTAGAAGTCCAGTTCTACAGGATTTGGCAAATTTATTGTATAATTTAACTTGTGGTCGGATGTTCTTCCTGACACCACAGTCGTCATAGTGATGTAATTAAGAGAAATGAATCTCTGAATCGCGCAGGCTACGCCATGTGTGTTATGGTGTTTTAACTGTTTGTGTATCGTACTCTCTGAGGCGGACTTTGGGGCAGCCCAGCATTTGCCTAAAGGCCGCCGGAAAGAGCTCAGAAACGACACCCAGTCTGGTCAGTGTGCCACCCCACGGTCGTTAATCCGCCGCCCGGATTCGTTACGAGCCTGGCACGCCATGCTAACACGCAGCGTGTTACGCTGTATGAGCAGGCGCACATTAGATTTGCTTGTGATAGTTGGGTTGGAGCGTTTTTGCTGAAAACGTTTTCAAAGGTTTCGCATAACTGAATACATTATCTCGGAACTTAGTCACTTTCTTGGTACTTACTCACAGTTAGGTTCCTATCACAAACGTCCCTCACGATTCTATGAACCGCTTGCCGGCGAAGATGGTATCCAAGCAGCCCGCGAATATCAGTGCGAGCCGGTGGCTCCCGGTAGACCGTAGTAAAGTGATGGACTCGCTCCACCAAGCCCGTTCTACAGATACTGTATGCTAACAATTTCGTGTGACTCTATGGCCAAGCGTAAGTCGTTCAATTGCACTCCACTCCATTGACTTGCGTATCCCTAATGTACCCCAGTTACCCAGTCGGTTGGAGGGGATCTGCAGTTTCACGTGGAATGTGGATTACATGTCCTCCTTGGCGCTGGCCGGAGTGGCCGAGCGGTTCTAGGCGCTACAGTCTGGAAACGCTCGACCGCTACGGTCGCAGGTTCGAATCCTGCCTAGGGCAGTAATGTCCTTAGGGTAGTTAGGTTTAAGTAGTTCTTAGTTCTAGGGGGCTGATGACTTCAGCAGTTAAGTTCCATAGTGCTCAGAGCCATTTGAACCTCCTAGGCGACTCCTCATACCGTTGAGAGGTGACGGCTAGACTGAAGGCAGAATGTAAGTTCCCGTGGTCTCGGTATTCGATCCCACGACCGCTGGGTTTCCAGGAACACGCTTCGCCGCTAGATCACCAGGCCCCTCTGCTGCACACTGATTGACTGCCTGTGCAAAGACGCATCACCTTGTTCTCACACCTATGAATCGTTTGCATATACTTTCGTTCCTAACTTTCGTATATGCTGAGACATATATTATGTTACCGTTTCTATCTTTAACATATTCCTATGCTTTTGTATTCCCGCTCTCTTTTGCGCAGAAGGTACCAAGTGGATGTTAACAACAATACCGTCAATTCTATCACAGTAGGAAAAGAAATTCGCTTTTCTATATAAATTTCCATGTAACTGTCATTAGAGGCTAGATAGTAAAGGAGGGCAAGGTTGCTATAGATGGGTCGGTTCTATTGATGGGCCGGCTTGATTTCTGTGTGGATAATGACAATAATCGCATAGTAGTGGTCATTAAGTGTACCAAGTGCTGCCAAATATTCGGCATCGTTGTGGTGTGTTGTTCCAAGGAGACACAAAGCATCAGAGAAAAAAGGTAAGACTTGCATTGTGTTCTCGTGATTGGGTAGTATTAATGATTGAAGCGTCGTAGTCAAATGGTAATAGTGGTTAAATATTTGCAACCGTTATCGGAAAGTACGAGAAAATCATACTATTTTGTCTTGTTCATAGTATAAAGGTACGTAGTGTGGAGAGAAACAAGGTGTTGTTAAACGATGCAGCGCGAGCTGCCTTCAACGAGTCACCGCCAATTTTGTCTAAGCTAAGATCTAAGTATGTCACTATGAACAAAATCTAAGAATTGGTGTTCATTACAGTTTGTAAGTATTTTGACAGTCAGTCAAATGAGTGTCATTTTTAGCTTTGAACGCAACGTTTCTACTTTTAGCTTCCTTGGTTTCGAATACACGTTATTCGATTTCAGATTCAGAACAAAAAAAAATCTCTTAAAAATAAAAACTATGAAATGTACTGACATTTAGTTGTGTGTAGCATAACAGCTAAGTGTTAAATGCTGCTGACAAGGGATTTCAAATGGAGTCCGTATTTCTACATTTCCAGAAGGCTTTTGACACTATATCTCACAAGCGGCTTGTAGTCAAATGGCGTGTTATGGAATATCGTCTCATTTATGTGACTGGATTCGTGATTTCCTGCCAGAGAGGTTCGCAGTAATAGAAGGAAAATCGTCGAATAAAACAGAAGAAATTTCTGGCGTTCCCTAAGATCGTGTTATTGGGCCTCTGCTAATCCTTATCTAAATAAACGATTTACGAGACAATCTGAGCAGCCGTCTTAACTTGTCTGCAGATGACGCTGTCGTTTATCGCCTAGTAAAGTCGTCAGAAGATCAAAACAAACTGCAAAACGTTTTATAAAAGATATCTATATGAAACGAAAATTAGCAATTGACCCTACATAAGGAAAAGTGTGAGGTCATCCACATAAGTGCTAAAAGGAATCCGTTAAAATTCAGTTACACCATAAATCAGTCAAATATAAAAGCCGTAAATTCAACTAAATATCTAGGAATTACAATTACAAACGACTTAAATGGGAAATAACACACAGAAAACGTTGTTGGGAACACGAACCAAAGACTGCGTTTTATTGGCAGAACATTTAGAAAATGCTGCAGATCTACTAAAGAGACTGCCTACACTACGCTTGTGCGATCTCTTTTGGAGTGCTACTGCGCTGTGTGGGTTAACGGAGTACATCGAGAAAGTTTGAAGAAGAGCAGCATGTTTTGTATTATCGAGAAATAGGGGAGAGAGTGTCACGGACATGATACAGGATTTGTGGTGGAGATCGTTAAGACAAAGGCGTTTTTCGTTGCGGCGGAATCACACACACACAAATAAAATAAATGAAAAAATAAAAAAATAAAATAAAATAAAAAATAAGTAAGTAAGTATAAATACGATAATAATAATTAAAAATCCTCAGACCTACAGCCTCTCTCCCTCTCTCTCTCTCTCTCTCTCTCTCTCTCTCTCTCCCCCACTCGCTCTTTCGCAGCCGCGCGGGATTAGCCGAGCGGTCTCAGGTGCTGCAGTCACGCACTGTGTCGCTGGTCCCGGCGGGGGTTCGAGTCCTCCCTCGGGCATGGGTGTGTGTGTTTGTCCTTAGGATAATTTAGGTTAAGTAGTGTGTAAGCTTAGGGACTGATGACCTTAGCAGTTAAGTCCCATAAGATTTCACACACATTTGAACATTTTTTTTCTCTTTCGCACACACAAACGCACGTACAAAATATCACGTACACTTCGGAAAGATTCAAAACAACAGCCAGAAACGCCTTAAATTGTTCCACTGTCTGCCATCTTGTTTTTACAGCTGGTAAACGGGAAAAGTGACACTACAGTGACCATTCAATACGCAAATACACACACACACACACACACACACACAGACACAAACACACACAGCTTTCCATATAGGATTAATTAATTTTCAGGCATAGACATAAAAGTTTCCAAATCGTAATTTTTGCTTCAAAATTCGTTTACATTAAGTTTTATACCGTTGAAGATGACAAACGGTGAAAGAAAACATGTACTATAAAAACATAGTACCTCAGGTAAACCACACCATGTGGTAAAAAGGTACGAATACATAATTTTACGTGTTTTTGAAAAAAATTGTAATTACGACTTCAAAAATTAATATTTACTCGTGTAGAAACAGTAAAGAACATTCTTTTATGTTTAACAGCCATAAAATAAAAGCCCGCTGGTGATACTGTAACTGCAGTGAAACATGTTCGGGGTAAAAAACAAAATTGTGTTTTGCTAAAGGCGGACCCCATTCAAAAACATACGTACTGTTGCAGCAAACACGGACAAAGGGACTTCGACCTCAAGATGATTATTATTGAGCATATCTGGGACGCCAGGCAGGTGTACCAGGTTCCTTAGCTCTTCAGTGTATATGTAACAGCACCATCATTTGTAATCTGTTGTCGGAGCAGGGACCGTGTAGGAAGGAATGCAACCTGGGGGAACGCCCATGAGTCAGTGGCTTCCGCGAGGCGAGGTGAAACCCGGTTTAGCATCTAGTGTCGAGTGTTCCGGTAGAGGGTGGCGGAGTGACCTCAGGGCGAAAGCCTCTAATTGGCCATCAGGTGGGAAGCCGGTGGCCGCAGCTGCGGTACAGAACTCCACCCACGCACCCCCTGCCGCGGTTTCTCCCGCCGTGGGCCGCGGCGAAAGTACAGTCCGATGCCTATCGCACTATCCTCCACTCCATCCGTCACCTACCGCCACCACGCATTCCGCACTCTGCTGTAGCCCGCCTCCCGATCCATCACTGAGGTGGCCCCAGTGTTTGTTTAGGAAAACTCGACCCGTCGCATCCACTTTTACGCAAGACTTCACTGTGGATGAGGAGTGGAGCGAACAGGTGCGAAACCTACCGTTAGTGGTACGTGCATTCCAAGTGAAACGCTGACAGCTACTTCCTAGATGAGTCATGTGCAAACGGAGGTGGTGACGACCATTTGACTACGAAATTCTTCTGCCGTGCGCGTAACAACATTACACAAATAACCAGTTCTTATTAAACAGCACAAAAATCCAAGCATTAAGCTGAATACCCAATCATGAGTTGAGCTAAAGAATTATAATTTTACAATGAATATATACAGCGAATCCCTAAACGTATAGTTGTTTAGAATATCACAAATAGGATCCCTTAGGTATCTAATGATGATCTCGTACAGTGAGTCCCACATAAAACCTGTACACCTCACGCCCAAAATTCATGTAACAGCGAACTAACTAAAAAAGGATAAATAACAGCTAACGTTAAAAATTATGTAGTTACCTGTAATAAGAGACGCTGGAAGTGGTGTCCATAAGCATCCAGGCATCGCTAACTTCGTGTGATGACGTTACCAGCAACACGCTGTAATTCTGCAGGCCTAATGTTGTTGATTTCTCAAGTCATGTTCCGCTTAATATCGTCTTTTGCGTGAGGATTTTCTGCGTGCGCCTTGCTTTTTAGTGTGCCCCATAAACAAAAACCACGCGATTTTAAGCCCGGGGACCTCGGAGGTCAGAGACCTCTAAGGGCAAGCCTTTCTTCACGGAACACGTCGGTGATGCAGGACATGCTTTGGTTGGATGTGTGAGCGGCTGTTCATCTTGCTGGAATACTGGATACAGCTTCTATGCAGCTGTTAACTGTGCATAGAAAGAATCAAGAATCTCTAGATATCTGGCACTGTTCGAAGTGTAATTGAAAAATATGGGACCAATAATGCTCATGCACACCAAACGCCTACCTCCTCTGAGTGGAGAGGTTCTTTATGTAGAATATGTTGGCTGTCCTGCGACAAGTATCTGCTTTTGTAAGAGTTTACACAACCTGACGATTGAAACCGAGCCTCATCTGATATGAAGTAAAGCAAGGCATCCACGGAACCTTTATCAATTGATGTTAACAACCAGTTTCCACAACGAACTCTTTTTTTCCTGATTAATTTCAACTCTTGCATTGCACTCGCACGATAGGCTTTTAATTTCACACTTTTTAGTACACGGTGACGCGATGTACTAGATACACCAACCTTCTGCGATAACGTCCTAGCCGTCTTGAGGGGACTTTTCGAAATGTCCATGCAAATTCCGCCTCAAATTTCAGGAGTCTTTACTGTCGGTCACCTATCCATCTACACATTCTGAACAGATCCTACAACCCTCCACTCTTGACCAGATCTCGAACAGTGCTCATCGTGGGGAGTTCCCTACCAGGACAGCTGGAACAGTTCTTTACATACACTACTAGCCATTAAAGGTGCTACACCACGAAGATGACGTGTTACAGACGCGAAGTTTAACCGACAGGAAGAAGATGCTGTGATATGCAAATGATTAGCTTTCCAGAGCATTCACGCAAGGTTGGCGCCGGTGGCGACACCTGCAACGTGCTGACATGAGGAAAGTTTCCAACCGATTTCTCATAAACAAACAGCAGTTGACCGGTGTTGCCTGGTGAAACGTTGTTGTGATGCCTCTTGTAAGGAGGAGAAATGCGTACCACCGTGTTTCCGACGTTGATAAAGGTTGGATTGTAGCCTGTCGCGATTGCGGTTTATCGTATCGCGACACTGCTGCTCGTGTTGGTCGAAATCCAATGACTGTTAGCAGATTATGGAATCAGTGGGTTCAGGAGGGTAATACGGAACGCCGTGCTGGATCCCAACGACCTCGTATCACTAGCAGTCGAGATGGTAGGCATCTTGTCCGCATGGTTGTAACGGATCGTGCAGCCACGTCTCGATCCCTGAGTCAACAGATGGGGACGTTTGCAAGACAACAACCATCTGCACGAACAGTTCGACGACGTTTGCAGCAGCATGGACTATAAGTTCGGAGACCATGGCTGCGGTTACCCTTGACGCTGCATCACAGCCAGAAACGCCTGCGATGGTGTACTCAACGACGAACCTGGTGCACGAATGGCAAAACGTCATTTTTTCGAATGAATCCGGGTCCTGTTTACAGCATCATGATGCTCGCATCCGTGTTTGGCGACATCGTGGTGAACGCACATTGGAAGCGTGTGTTAGTCATCGCCATACTGGCGTATCACGCAGCGTGATGGTATGGGGTGCCATTGGTCACACGTCTCGGTCACCTCTTGTTCGTACTGACGGCACTTTGAACAGTAGACGTTACATTTCAGATGTGTTACGACCCATGGCTCTACCCTTCATTCGATGCCTGCGAAACCCTACATTTCAGCAGGATAATGCACGACCGCATGTTGCAGGTCCTGTACGGGCCTTTCTGGATACAGAAAATGTTCGACTGCTGCCGTGGGCAGCACATTCTCCAGATCTCTCACCAATTGAAAAAGTCTGGTCAATGGTGGCCGAGCAACTGGCTCGTCACAATACGCCAGTCACTACTCTTGATGAACTGTGGTACCGTGTTGAAGCTGCATGGGCAGCTGTACCTGTACACGCCATCCAAGATCTGTTTGTCTCAATGTCCAGGCGTATCGAGGCCGTTGTTATGGCCAGAGGTGATAGTTCTGGTGACTGATTTCTCAGGATCTATCCACTCAAACTGTGTGAAAATGTTATCACATGTCAGTTCTAGTATAATATATTTGTCCAGTGAATACCCGTTTATCATCTACATTTCTTCTTGGTGTAGCAATTTTAACGGCCAGTAGTGTACATTGGTGAAGCGTATCTTCACGTAATATTCCACAATATCAATTCGCTGCTGTAATGAAAACTGCCCCATTTCTGTAACAACTCAACAATACGAGCTTCTCATAACAAGTGACGTACGAATACATAGCTGCACTCAACTTTCCGATAAAATGCAGTGCAGCCACCCTTCGAGACAGTGCTCACAAGCAATTCGACTAGAGATGATTAACAGGTACGTGAGGCGTACACCCTATGTAATGACACCCAAAATGTACAATAATTTAAAAAATACAAAATACTATTACTTACGAATTTACCCAAACCTTTAAAAACTTATTAAATAAGATCAAGCCAACCGTCAAATTAAAAAAATCACTTTAAATAATAACAGTTATAACGCTCTCATACATTTTAATAATCAAGTTAACAATTACGCCAATCACTTTAAATGCGGCCTCATGCTAACTTTCGATACAAAAGGGTGCAGCATAAGTCTGTATCAAATAATGTTCTTCTTCATCGTCCATTGTGTTGAGCTACCAGCAAACAAACGAGGTTTCTTTTCTTTTCTCGTACGCGATTCATACTGCACGGTATATTAGCACTTTTGAGAATGAGATTTTCACTCTGTAGCGGAATGTGCGCTGATATGAAACTTCCTGGCAGATTAAAACTATGTGCCCGACCGAAACACGAACTCGGGACCTTTGCCTTTCGCGGGCAAGTGCTCTACCATCTGAGATACCGAAGCACGACTGACGCCGGGTCCTCACTGCTTTTCTTCTACCAGTATCTCGTCTCTTACCTTCCAAACTTTACAGAAGCTCTCCTGCGAACCTTGCAGAACTAGCACTCCTGAAAGAAAGGATACAGCGGAGACATGGCTTAGCCACAGCCTGGGGGATATTTCCAAAATGAGCTTTTCACTCTGCAGCGGAGTGTGCACTGATTTGAAACTTCCTGGCTGATTGAAACTGTGTGCGCGACCAAGACTCGAACTCGGGACCGAGTTCGAGTCTCGGTCGGGCACACAGTTTTAATCTGCCAGGAAGTTTCATATTAGCACTTTGGTTAAGGTAACAACACTTTGTCTCAACACACTTCCTACACACCACGTGTGGACTGAATAAATTTTCTGGGAAAACAGGAATGCACTGTCCTGCTCTCGAGGTGCCGAATTCCTGCTCCTAGGGTAGCCCGGCTTCACTGAGAGATACACAAGATTTCGCCGGTCGGTGTGGCCGAGCGGTTCTAGGCACTACAGTCTGGAACCGCGCGACCACTACGGTTGCAGGTTCGAATCCTGCCTCGGGCATGGGTGTGTGTGACGTCTTTAGGTTAGTTAGGTTTAAGTAGTTCTAAGTTCTAGGGGACTGATGACCTTAGCAGTTAAGTCCCATAGTGCTCAGAGACATTCACAAGAATTCCTTGAGAAGACGTACTACGGAGTGCAGAGCCGGGAGTATAATAGCCGCTCCCGCAAATGGATTTCTCCTCGTAAAGCGCGGCCCGCGCTGCATAGCGATGACGGAGGCGGCCGGGGGCCTTGGCAGCCGATAGAGAAAGTGGCAGGTGCAGCGCGCCGGGCCGACTGCAGTTGGGGACATGGACTCTGGCCTAGGACGGCCCCGCGCTGCTGAAACACCGGCCGGTGACCGCTGCGGGGCAGCTTGTAAGGTGAGAGAACGCAGGTAGCTCTGCAAGAGTGTGTCTGCTCCTCAAAAACTTGCTGCGTGTTGGACCGGGACTTGAATCTAGTGTCTTGCCTTTCGTCGGCATTAACGTTACGTAGCGGGACAGAGTAACGGGCTCGAGCGAAACTGCGAGTGTCAATCTGGCGGGAGTTCTTTCCCGCCTTCCGAATTACAGTTGTCAGACCGAATGAGCTACGCAGGCACGACTCGCGACAGCCGTCAATCTTCAGTTTTGTCTATGAAGTTTGGCAGTAGAAGGGAAACACTGGTAGAACTGAAGCAGTGAGGGCAGTGACGAGACGTGCCTGGATACCTCAGCTGTTAAGAAGATTTGCTCTCCATTGCCAAGGTTTCGACTACTGCTTGTGCATATATATCCCTGAATCCGATGAATTTACTGCAGCTAGGTATTTTATGGAAAGTGCGGATCTGTGTATATGGCGAATTCTGATAGGCAGTTCCTTAAGATACAATTTAAGTTTGGTAAGAAATTTAGACATTTTTTTTTTACAACCAAAATTTGATCGCATGTAAAAGGGTAGAAGCGTTTTTGCTTTTTTGTCCCATGTCTCATAAACCCAAACGAAAACAAAGACAATCAATAAGGGAATGGAGAAAAAACAGAAAAGGAAACATAAATCAGTTCTTTGTCCCAAACTTGTGAATTCAGTTGGACTTAATTGTTATAATATCATTATTTGATTGTACTGCTTCAAAAAAATTTTTTTTCCTTTTTAGCAATATATGCAGAAAGGAATAAATATTTATTTCACTTTTAACAATGCACAGCGGGTTAAAGAAATACAAACTGCAGAAGGCTCTTGTATTGGCCATAAATCTCTTGAACTTAGCGCTAATTTATTGCCATCGTTATCTTGGAGTTTCGATTTTAATTGCCCCCAGAGAAAAAACTTAGGATGTACGACATTTCAAGATTTCCTGCGACCACTGCGAGAGGCATGGTTACGGATAGTTCCCAGTTCCCGTAAGAAGTTTGGTGTGGGTTAGAGGACATCCAGTTGCGGCGAGGTCTTCTTGGAAACTATTACAGGACATAAACGCAAATAGCCAGTCCAATCTCTGGATGGAGATCGGAGCCTATCGGCTAGCTGCTTGATCGAACGAGAGTATGAGGGTGGTAAACAAATCTTGGCGCGGTTTTTCTTTTTCGTCTCGAGTGCTGACCGCCCTTGCTAAAGGCCAAGGCTGTCTGGTTTTATCAGCGCGATATGTTGTGTTGTGCAGGGAGCCAGTATCCGGCTGCAGGCAGCCGTTAATCGGTCAGCTTGAAACCAAGGCACCGATTAAAAACGAAATGAAGTTGAAACGCAGAGAGGTTCATGTCTATACGCTTATTACTTTGCTTAATGAAACATTCAATTTCGTAACTTTCTTACTTTCTTTTTGGTTGGAAGATAATGGAAATATCGTTACCGTAGTCTATCTAAGTTGAGTATTTTAATTCATCTTGAAGATTAATTTTGATTGAGGAAAGTACGCAAACAAACCAGTAAGCTATTCAGGAACATATGTTATCGAAACAGGTTTTCCTGATGCGTAATTAATTTCCCAGTTATAAAGAAATGTCTGACTTAAATCAGTAGGATGATCAGTAACAACATTAAAAATAATTTTATTTCATTTCACAAGTAGATGATATCTGGCGAGTAAATTATGAGACAAACAAAGAGCATTCGTCTCCATCTAAAATTATTTCATGAGTTTTTAAAATTTTAGTCTATTTTCGGAATGTAGAAGTAGATCAAGAATGTAAAAATTTCCTTATTGTATTGTATTGTGTGTGTATTGAACCGGGGACCTAGAAACGACGGAGAGGCTTCGTCCCGCCGTAGCCCTCAGCGGTTCACAACCCCACAACAGGCCACAGTAGTCCACCCACCCCACTGCCGACCCATAACGAACCCAGAGTTATTTTTCACATTAAATCAAAGTTCTCTTTCATTTATTTTTATGAACTGTCAAAGTTGTGCTTACTATCTGCCTAAAATGGATAGACAGTTTGAAGTAAAACAGGATTTAGTCGTTACTTTATATCTGGTCCGGTTACAAAGGCAATTTTTTTGATACATCGGGCATGAAAGTAGGTGTGCTGTATGTGGGAGGAAGCAGTGATTTCTTGCTGATCTGAATGTGTTACGTAGAAAAAACCTCCAGTCCGGTGCATATTTTTATTTAGTATCCACTTCTGTGTCTCATTAATCTATCTTCAAATCCGTTTAACTACACTACTGGCCATTATAATTGCTACACCACGAAGATGACGTGCTACAGACGCGAAATTTAACCGATAGGAAGAAGATGCTGTGATATGCAAATAATTAGCTTTTTCAGAGCCTTCACAAAAGGCTGGCGTCTTTGGCGACACCTACACCGTGCTGACATGAGGAAAGTTTCCAACCGATTTCTCATACACAAACAGCAGTTGACCGTTGTTGCCTGGTGAAACGTTGTTGTGATGCCTCGTGTAAGGAGGAGAAATACATACCATCACGTTTCCGACTTTGATAAAGGTCGGATTGTAGCCTATCGGGATTGCGGTTTATCGTGACATTGCTGTTCGCGTTGCTCGAGATCCAATGACTCTTAGCAGAATATCGAATCAGTGGGTCCAGGAGGGTAATACGGAACGCCGTGCTGGATCCCAACGGCCTCGTATCACTAGCAGTCGAGATGACAGGCATCTTATCTGCATGGCTGTAACGGATCGTGAAGCCACCTCTCGATCCGTGAGTCAACAGATGGGGACGTTTGCAAGACAACAATCATCTGCACGAACAGTTCGACGACGTTTGCAGTAGCGTGGACTATCAGCTCGGAGATTATGGCTGAGGTTACCCTTGACGCTGAATCACAGACAGGAGCCTGTGTGCACGAATGGCAAATCGTCATTTTTTCGGATGAATGCAGGTTCTGTTTACAGCTTCATGATGGTCACATCCGTGTTTGGCGACATGGCGGTGAACGTACATTGGAAGCGTATTCGTCACTGCCATACTGGCGTATCACCCGGCGTGATGGTATGGGGTACCATTGTTTACAAGTCTGGGTCACCTCTTGTTCGCATTGACGGCACTTTGAACAGTGGACGTTACATTGCAGATGTGTTACGACCCGTGGCTCTACCCGTCACTCGATCCCTGCGAAACCCTACATTTCAGCAGGATAATGCACGACCGCATGTTGCAGGTCCTGTACTGGCCTTTGTGCATACAGAAAAAGTTCTACTGCTGTCCTGGCCAGCACATTCACCAGATCTCTTCCCAACTGAAAACGTCTGGTCAATGGTGGCCGAGCAACTGGCTCGTCACAATACGCCAGTCACTACTCTTGAACTGTGGTATCGTGTTGAAGCTGCATGGGCAGCTGTACCTGTACACGCCATCCAAGCTCTGTTTGCCTCAACGCCCAGGCGTATCAAGGACGTTATTACGGCCAGGGGTGGTTGTTCTGGGAACTGATTTCTTAGGATCTATGCACCCAAATTGCGTGAAAACGTAATCTCATGCCAGTTCTAGTATAATATATTTGTCCAATGAATACCCGTTTATCATCTGCATTTCTTCCTGGTGTAGCAGTTTTCATGGCCAGTTGTGTACAAGCTTAAAATACTAGTGGTGCCCTGTTGCACTCTAGTGCTGCAGTACGAAGTTGAAATGAGAAATGAAATAAATCGAGAGGAAGTTTAACATTATAAAGTATACCAAGTTTACCATTACCACGCTGTTCATAGCTGTAACATTTTAATTTGCGTCTGTTGACTAGCACCTTTACGTAGAATATCACTGAAGGAGCTACTGCTGTCCTACCTCGTGGTTTCGTCACCATGTACAGAAGGCGGTAGTTAGCAAGTCAGTCCGTCGTCACACAGAGAGAAAATTTGTTACGATTTATTTTCTGCATTCACTTCCCATCCTCTGAAAAATCGCTTATACATAGCCCTAATGACACGTATACAGATCTTATATTACGAATCCATCTTCTTTAAGGTGCTGTCAGTAAACTGGATCTCCTCAGAGAAATTGTGTCATAGAAAGTGGTTTGGATTTCAGTTGTGGTAGCACTTTTTCATAGACACAGTAGGCGAGTTCGACGTGATGATTTCGCTTCCTCCTCACAGAACTTCTTTCGAGTAAATGAGATTAAGTGCATAATGTTACAATTTGATTTAGACAATGGAATCAGTATTTACATTAGCCTAGGTTTAAAGTATAAAAACCTACAACCAGCTTTCAACAAAATACAGTATACCAAGGCATCTTTTGACTGGTTTACAAGGGGTACTGGAACAATATAGAGGAAGTTTGGGTGGTTTATGATACGTAGGCTGTTTCAGAATTATGAGTGCTACTCAGAAAGTAAAGACCGATCGTTCGCGAAATGGAAACCACTGTCAAAATCAACAGTGTTTTATTTGCAACAGTTAGCTAAACCTTCCAGCTACTTCTCTGCATAGTCGCCGCTCGGACTTCGACATTCGTCAAAGCGGTGTACCAACTTTTCGCTCCGACTTCGACTTTCGTCATAGCGTTGTACCAACTTTCAAACACACTCGTCATAGAAGGCAGCCACTTTATGCCGGTCTACAGCTCGCTGTGTTTGTCAAAATGCCTTCAAGCTAGAGGTTCATGTGAGCAGAGATTAAGGGGAGCCAATTATGGACTATATTATAAGTGACCAAAAACATTCCATCTAAAACTCTGCAGGAGCATCTTAATTGTCCTTGCAGACTGCGACCGAGAATTGCCATGAAGAAGGAAACGCGTAACAGTTACGTTATGTAGGCTACATGACGTCAGGCAGAATACACTGTTTTCTAGGCATCATTAAGTACTCACTGTCCTCTCAGAACTGGAAACAGCAACTTTACACCGTCTTCGGGCATACTAGAGACACTATCCAGCTCACCTCTGCAAATCTTCTTCGGGTTTGCACTTGGTTTTCATTTCGTGCGTTATTCTTATATAACAGGCGGCAAGGTTGTATTGGAACATTTTTCACACTAAACAGTATTATGATACTTTACTGGATATAATTATAAAACGCAGTGTTATACGAATATATATTCCTTGACTTTTAAAAATATTTTTCTCTCCTTTGCATTTTGAACAATTAAATTTTTGAAGCGTTGTATCAGACATAAAATTTTAGTATGTTCTAACAAACGTTTCAGTTAGATCTTAAATGGTTATAAACTTAAGGGTTCAGCTGTTCACAACTAAAGTTTTCATGCTTTCTCATAACATCATAGCAAAAGTCCTTATTCGTTTTCATTTTTATCTTGTTTAACCGATGTTTTATTTTCAGTGGCTGTGCATACTTGTGCACTAGATTTAAAGTTATCAGACAGCTATGTGAATTGCTTACATCATCATACAAAGCTGTTTTCCATTCATCAGTGAGTACTAATGGGAAAAAATAATTTCCTAAAATAGGTTTCACGGCCACCTCTCGGTCTTCCCTTAAAACTTTCAAAAAATGGTTCAAAGGGCTCTGAGCACTATGGGACTCAACATCTTAGGTCATAAGTCCCCTAGAACTTAGAACTACTTAAACCTAACTAACCTAAGGACATCACACACACCCATGTCCGAGGCAGGATTCGAACCTGCGACCGTAGCAGTCCCGCGGTTCCGGACTGCAGCGCCAGAACCGCTAGACCACCGCGGCCGGCCCTTAAAACTTTACATATATCGTTTCACGTACTTCTCGGAAGCGTATATTTGTCACCCACTTTCCTGATTGTAATTCCAAGAAGTCTTTCTTTTTCTGCAGATTTCACCATGCTATTTTCATATCATTTACGTCCTGAATGCACTATACTTGCCTGTTAAAAAAAAACGTAGGAATTTAAATTTTTACGCTATCTGGTTTGTCTGGTACATTGCCTTGTTCGATACAGACCGCACATACTACTGTGATTGTTTGACATTTATATTACTTGAATTTTTCACTGTCAAAATTGAGCGCCGAAAAACTCATTAGTAACCGATTATTTATTGCCACTCCGAAACACAATGTTGTTTTGCGTAAAAATCGCCTGACTGGTCTTGTTCGTCCATTGCTTACATTGCAGTTGTGTGACGGGTGCTGCCACTAGCAGCAGAGTTTATAAACGACTCTCGCCCAATACAATCCGCTGTGCCATGCACCCGACCTTCAAATGTTTGCTTACGAAGCAAAGAAATACTTTCGCGCAGCTGGGCGCTATTTGCCCGAGAGTGAATGATTTACAGTCGCAGCACTGCACATTCCGTCACGTACTGAAGGTACAGAACGTTCACTCCCTACTGTCATCTACCTTATGAATGTCCAGACGATGTTTTTATCATTAATTCTGTTAAGAGCTGCACATCTGGTCGGTTGCACAGTGAAGATCAGATGTCTCTCGCATCATCAGTTCGTAAGTCTAGTGGGCAAACCTGTTGAACTGGTTTCCGACGAAGAGCTGACAAGGCCACGCAGAGTTTCTTTGATGTCCAGTAGAATGTCATTTTTAATTCGTTACACAGCACTCATAGCTCTTGAAATCATCGCGTTTCCAGCATACGGCTGACAGAATTCTTCGCCGCGACAAGCTAGCTGCCGACCATGAAAAGGTGCCGCCGGGAGGTGGATGACCAAAAAGGCACGCCAGTAAGGCGGGTTGCATACTTAATGTCGGCGAAGGCTGGGAACTGCGCTCGTAATGGCTCGCTGGTTTCTGTATAACTGCCCTTTCCTCTTACGACGTGACAACAACGATAGTGTAGCGAATCAGTAATCCAGTCAGACACATTTCTGCCTCACTATTCGCCACCTGCTCACTCTGCTCATCGAGATGACAGCGCCGTATTTCTAAACGGTGTGCGGAATTCGTTTAAATGATACATCGTTTATTTAATTATTTATTGTTTATTTAGCTTGTATCTCCTGTATCGAAGCAGGGACAATTTAGTCCAAAATATATTACAACAAAAATAGTAGTATTACAGTAATTGGCAATAATATTAATAAAAACGATAAAGAACATTCAGAATAACATGACATTTCCTAGATGAGTACATTTGATGTTGTGTTCAGTATCATGAGCAATGGAGAGGACGTTGTTGTTATGAATAGACTTTCAATAGAGAATTCTGTAGGAAATTGGGAGGGAGAAATGCTAGAGGGCGGCGGGGCTGAAAAGTGAGTTGCTGACGAATATCTGGAAGACAGCTATTGTAATAGAAAGTGAACCATTAGGCGTTAGGTACGAATTCAGCTTCTCTAACATTTTGAAGAAGATCGTTGTAAAGATGGGATCCTGATACCGAAAATGACTTTAAGAAGACGGTTGTGTCATGTAGTGGTACAGAGAGGATTTTACTTTCTTGATAAAGTGTTTTTACATGTTTGATGGCTGTGCACAGGTTAGTTTGTCTTGCACTGCTGTTCGGATGGTAATGTGAGTCGAAGATTAAGAGGGAGTGCAATGATCGGGAAGACTAGAGAGAACATAAAGAATGATAGACTCTACGGTTACCAGTACGTACCGGATATTACTGTCCGTAGGCAGGAGTGATATTGGGAGTATTAGTGATCCTACGAGTTTCTTTTTAAGCTCGACAGGAAATACCACTTTATATTCTACAGTGAATTAAGTGACACTGACTTCTTACAGGCCTCAGTCGTCTGTTCAGTGCAGTCTAATCGATGGAGCAACAATGGATCGATATTTAGCTTTTTTGTGACAAATTGAATGACAAAAAGGTGTCGGTGGTAGATATGAATCCTACCCTGCTTTTAATAATAACTTTCACTCACCACATGTTGTCTTTTGTGGCTCATATTTTCTTTGAAACTAAAGGGACATGCGTCGTGAATTGGTAGTTTAGTTGTTTCTTACTTTGAACTTTGTCATATATCTCAGTGAAGATCGCAATTAGTGTGACAAACCTTACCCATATCACTAGTCTCGGCTAGTAGCCATAGTTAGTTTTCAACCTATCTCGTCACACGTACCGTTCATTGTCAAGTACTGTTAGGAGATTTTAGTATGGCACGTGTACCGCACACGTGACGAGATCATGTTTATTGACGAAAACACCGAAGACTGTTGATACTCACTGGCAGGAACTAGTATTTTGTGACTGTTGTGCAACAAATGGCGATCTTTACTGTACATTGCATTAACGTACTATTAAACATGATGGCGTGCTCTGACCCAGAATCGGTGTCCTCTTTGCCGGCTGCTGTGACCGAGAGGTTCTAGGCGCTTCAGTCCAGAACCGCGCTGCTGCTACGGACGCAGGTTCGAATCCTGCCTCGGACATGGATGTGTGTGAAGTCCTTAGGTTAGTTAGGTTTAAGTAGTTCTTAGTCTTGGGGACTGATGACCTCAGATGTTAAGTCCCAATCGATGTCCTCTTTGTTTTTCTCTAGTAGGCTTGTGGTAAAAAATATCGTTACAGAAAGATCACAACTCTAAGGATCTTATGCGTTGGCTGGATAATACAATAACTATTTTTTAAATATATATTTTGCGTCTCAACACAGTTTCCTTAGATATACATGTTGTTATCAATGGAGAGACGTCTACAGACGTTAAAGTAACCTCTGGCGTGCCACAGGGGAGTGTTATGGGACCATTGCTTTTCACAATATATATAAATGACCTAGTAGATAGTGTCGGAAGCTCCATACGGCTTTTCGCGGATGATGCTGTAGTATACAGAGAAGTTGCAGCATTAGAAAATTGTAGCGAAATGCACGAAGATCTGCAGCGAATAGGCACTTGGTGCAGGGAGTGGCAACTGACCCTTAACATAGACAAATGTAATGTATTGCGAATACATAGAAAGAAGGATCCTTCATTGTAAGATTATATGATAGCGGAACAAACACTGGTAGCAGTTACTTCTGTAAAATATCTGGGATTATGCGTGCGGAACGATTTGAAGTGGAATGATCATATAAAATTAATTGTTGGTAAGGCGGGTACCAGGTTGAGATTCATTGGGAGAGTCCTTAGAAAATGTAGTCCATCAACAAAGAAGGTGGCTTACAAAACACTCGTTCGACCTATACTTGAGTGTTGCTCATCGGTGTGGGATCCGTACCAGATCGGGTTGACGGAGGAGATAGAGAAGATCCAAAGAAGAGCGGCGCGTTTCGTCACAGGGGTATTTGGTAACATAGCGTTACGGAGATGTTTAACAAAGTCAAGTGGCAGACTGTGCAAGAGAGGCGCTCTGCATCGCGGTGTAGCTTGCTGTCCAGGTTTCGAGAGGGTGCGTTTCTGGATGAGGTATCGAATATATTGCTTCCCCCTACTTATACCTCCCGAGGAGATCACGAATGTAAAATTAGAGAGATTGGAGCGCGCACGGAGGCTTTCAGACAGTCGTTCTTCCCGCGAACCATACGCGACTGGAACAGGAAAGGGAGGTAACGACAGTGGCACGTAAAGTGCCCTCCGCCACACACCGTTGGGTGGCTTGCGGAGTATAAATGTAGATGTAGATGTAGACTTGACCCAAGGAGACTTTACCATCACACTGGAGAAGTAGTTTCCTCAAACTTTGCAGCATACTCAGTTATGAAGGTGACAGTATTTTAATTTATTGAAAATTTCTTCCTACCAAATCAGTTTTTGAGACTGCAAAATGAGGTTGGATCAAGGCAACCAAATGAACCTGATAGACTCTCGTACCGTACGCTTTCGACGTCGTGACTGTTTCTCTGCTAGCTGGAGTGTGGAAGAGCCACTTTCTTGTATATCAATATTAACCGATTTCTTGCTTTTCAATCGGCTCCAGTTCCAAACTGTGACATTAGAATGGTCTTGATTAGTCATTTATGACTATATATACTAACCTATCAGAACCATATCGAATGACTTAGACTCGAGAAATTGAAAGTGTTTAATCATAGTTCGGTACTCGTTTTTCTTCATTTTCAATGTCTTTCGTCGTACTAACCACTTCGGACAGCTGCTAACTAAGGCCATTGCCGTGAAACGTCCTACTTTCATAACACTCAAGTTATAATACGAAAATTCTGTAACCAGACAATATGATAATTTCCGTTATTTTATTACAGATAATCGTATCAATAACGACGAGTTTATGAGAATTTCTCGACGTGCTGGTTCTTTGAAACAGCGTGAGTTCATAGGACGCAAGTTCTAATATAATCCCCACCAAATTTGAGATCATCATCTCTTTCCAAGGATTAGGTTTTATAGTCACCTGCAGCGGTATCTATCACCCATCCATCCATCTCTTACGAGACCTACCTAGTTCTCTCTTTCCTGTTTGCCGATAATTCATAATCTTTTTGGTAATCTATCTTCTATCATTCTGTCAACATGATCCTCCCATTTCTTTCTACTCTGTTCATCCTTCTCATTAATTGAAAAGATTTTTATATCTTATTGTTTCATTCCTTATTTTATTCATTTTACTACAGCCCTTTATATATCTCATCAACTACATTTCTGCTGCCTGTATACGCGGTTTTTTTTTCTATCCATGATCTGGAACCATACACAAAAGTAGGTGTAGCAGTATCTTTATAGAATTTCATTTGTGTTTTCTTTCTTGTTTTCCTTCCCAACGTTGTACCAATTTTCCCGCTGATGGCTCGATATTTATTAACCTTGTGTTCAATATCTTTGTCATAGTTAAAACTAATATCACCTTCTAGATAACTGAAGAGGTATACTTACTGTAAAATTTTCTCATTTATTGTTATTTTAGATCTGACTGAATTCTTCCCTTTGAAAGCCATTATTTTTGTCTCGTTTTCATTTATAGTTTGTTGTAGTATATCGCTTTTTCGCTCAATTTATAGGGATCTTTGTAAATTGTGTTTCATCCCTGTATACATATCTGGTCATCAGCGAAAAACAGAATATTTAATGTTATGCTAGATCCTACTTTATTTCCTAATTGTGTTTCATTTTTGCACTTCAAAGCTTGATCGTCAATACATAAATTAAATAAAGTGGGTGATAGACTATACCCCTTCATTCATTAAAATTTCATCCGACGTTTTAGAATCTGAAGTTATTACTCTTATAACTATTTTCGTATTTAAATAAAGACACTTTATTGTACTAATAATGTGTTTAGGAACAGATTTTATTTTCAGTATTTTTCACCATATGGACATTTTTACCTTATCGAAGGCTTTTTCGTAATCACTAAATGCTAAATGTGTTTCTAAGCCAAATTCTCGACGTTTTTCAGCAATTTGTCTTATCGTTACTCGAAGATCTTTTTCTGAAGCCTAATGGTTCGAGATTAACGTTCCTGATTTTTGTTTAAGAATTTTCCCATAAATTTTGTATCCTGCACTTAGTAAATTAATTCCTCCAAATTTCATGTGTCTTTCCTAGTGCCTATTTATATACATAAATAAATTCAGTAGTGTTCCATTCTTCAGGCACGGAACAGTTCTTCCCACACACAGTGAAGAAATGGGGATAGCAAAGCTCTAAAATGATTCCTCCGTATTTGAGATCAAACGGAAAATGACTAAAGCCATTATGGCAACCGCAAAGTTTTACCTCTCAGGCAGGGTGCGGTCCTGCAGCCCACTGGCCCAGTTCCTGCCCACTAAACAAAAATCTGATCTGTCTTGTTCAGTATTTCACGCAACGACGTGTTTTTCGGTGGGAGGTCACAAAAATCCACCAGTCCCTCGTCTACGAAAACTTTCCCGGTTCTCGTGAGAACGGCTTGAGAGAAGGAGCTCGCATGTGCCATCTTGCTCCGACTAGTCCAAAACTTGTTCTGTTCGTTATTGTATCGTTTGCGTGTATCTTATTTTCTGAGGCGGAGGTTGGGCAACACTGCAGCATTTTCCTAGACCAGCCTGGAATATCTCCAAAAAACCACAGGCTGGCCGGTGTACCAGATCAAAATGAGAGAATTCGATCCGATTTCTGTTCACCTCCATGTCTCGCTAGCTAGCGTACTGCACGTTAAGCTACACGAGTAGGCTGCTTATCGCTTAACTCACATTTCATATATGACGTTTATATAAGGCACATTTTTCTCGTTCTAATACTGGTTCAGCAGCACCAAATTACTTCGTGACCGCTATCTGATCCGTCTGACAAATACGCATCGCTCCCCGGACAAAATGCGCAGATAGAATCTCCACTCGCGCTTTCCATCCGTCTCCAGCGGCGAAGTGGGAGGAAGGAGGAGGTGGAAGCTCTGGAGCAGCGCCAGCAGTGGAATTGCATCTGGACCGGCGCCGCCCGCTGCTACGGCGAGAACTGGATGGTACTCGCAGAATTTGCCGCGGCCGCAAGCTGTCCTTGCAGGTTCGTGTCCAAGGACGTTGTCATGGATACGGGCAGACGTCACGCCCTCGCGTCAGCGGATCAAATATTATCGGCGTCGGACGGCGCTCCGCACCGAATACGGTGCATTTGCATCCCCTAGCTCTCTGCCCCGTTATCTCTGCGCAGCTGTACGTGGTATGTCTCACGCACCTCAACATATTTGCCTTGAGAGAGTCAATTAGAGGCTTATCGCGGATTTCAATTGGGGAGTGCATGGTCCATCGGAAGTGACCACACTCTGGACAAGGTTTTGCTGTCGTAAGGACGCAGATATGCCGTTACTTCATGCCGCAGTACTTTCTTAGATGACACTGCTACATGCTCATTCCTCATGTCGCGTGTTAAACTAAACTGCAATGGAACACATAATTACTTTGTGTTAGGTTCGTGTGCCCTCGTCCACATCAGTCCCTCTCCCTGACAACTATTACTAAGCAGGTTATGTTCACTGCGATACTTCCTTACTTGTGTAGTAAAAGAAGGTTTCTCCGGCGCATAATGAGTAGCAGGTCGCCAGAAAAAATAAGTACTACGGATCTTCCGAGAGAAACAGATCAGACACCTACAGAAGAACAGATACGTGAAAGAAAGTGTGGATGACTGGAGCACACATTGAGTAAGCCGGATAGTGCAGTCGAAAGGAAGGCATTACAATGGAATTCCCAAGGAACAAAGAAGAGAAACAGGCCTAGAGATACATGGAACAAGACGGTGGAAGTGGAAGCGAGGAGAGTTGCCAATATGCGGGAGGAATTAAAGGAAATAGTCAAACACAGAGATGGATGGCGAGCTCTCCTGAATGCTTTATGCCCCCGTAGGAGTAAAATGAATCAAGTCAAGTAAGTAGTAAACGTAGGAATTTAATGGTTTTTGCGTAACATTTGAGACGAATTGCTGTAGTTCATTTAGAGCTACCTATCATGTAACCAAAGCATATGAATATTACATCGCCTTTACCAAGGAGTTTTATATTTGATTTTTTAGTTTACTGAAATTCCCCTTTGCGTGATCATAAAGCCATGTCGTACTAAAACCTCGTGGCTTTGCTTATTCGCGGCCAGTACTGGCTTCTTAATGACTCTTTGTCCCATTTAACGGCTCTTTTGCTTAAGCAGTGCACAATACCATCCAACGTCATTTAGGAAACATGGGAAATTAAGAAAGAGCAATGCCACTAGTTGCCCACATCCAACTCATGATACATCGAGTTCACTTTTAATCATTACTATTGCCAACAAGAGCACGCAACGGACAATACGTAGACACTGTAAATGCAATTTTAAGCTCCACACGCTCGTAAGTCCTAACGAACTTAGCTCGAAGCAGTCTGTTCCTACCACAATTACTTTGTCTGCCTTGTGTCGTTTCTTAGTCGCGAAACAACTGATATCCCCTTAGCCTTTCCGTTTCTGCGATTATATGGCAGCCTGTTTTGTTAGTTTGCCACGCACGTTAATTTTTTTAAATTGGGAAACCTCTTCGGCAGCGACTTCTTGTGGTTTTTTTCAAGTATGTGTCACAGTGGTATGGTCTTCGGGTGTTGAGTTGTCCTGAACACTTCACGACAGCCTTTTCTTGGATTTCGTGCGGGAATATCACAACTGTACTTCAGTGTTTTCGGCAGCGTGTCTTAAAAAAATAGAAATAAGACATGTATTTCATCTGTGAACGGACGATATAAGTATCTCGCAAGTATGACACACAGTGTGACATAAATAACATAATTTTCGCAACAAACACTTTTCGATGATGCGCGCCACACAGTACGTAAGCATCTCATCTCCTGCATCTATTCATGTCCATTGCACATTCCGATGGACTTGGGCAATCCCAGCAGGACAATGCGACACCCTACACGTCCAGAATTGTTACAGAGTAGTTCCAGGAACACTCATCTGAGTTTACACACTTCCGCTGGCCACCAATCTCCCCAGACATGATTATTACTGAGCATATCTGGGATGACTTGCAACGTGCTCTTCAGAAGGGATCTCCTACCCCTCAAACTCTTACGGATTTATAGCCATCCCTGTAGGATTCATGGACTCTGGCCATAATAACGGCCCTGATACGCTTGGGCATTGAGTCAAACAGAGATTGGATGGCGTGTACACGTACAGCTGCCCATGCAGCTTCAACACGATGCCACAATTCATCAAGAGTAGTGACTGGCGTATTGTGACGAGCCAGTTGCTCAGCCACCATTGACCAAACGTTTTCAATTGGTGAGAGATCTGGAGAATGTGCTGGCCACGGCAGCAGTCGAACATTTTCTTTATCCAGAAAGGCCCGTACAGGACCTGCAACATGCGGTCGTGCATTATCCTGCTGAAATATAGGGTTTCTAAGGAATCGAATGAAGGGTAGAGCCACCGGTCGTAACACATCTGAAATGTAACGTCCACTGTTCAAAGTGCCGTCAATGCGAACAAGAGGTGACCCAGACGTGTAACCAATGGCACGCCATACCATCACGCCGGGTGATACGCCAGTATGGCGATGACGAATACACGCTTCCAAGGTGCGTCACCGCGATGTCGCCAAACACTGATGCGACCATCATGATGCTGTAAACAGAACCTGGATTCACGCGAATAAATGACGTTTTGTCATTCGTGCACCCAGGTTCGTCGCTGAGTACACCATCGCAGGCGCTCCTGTCTATGATGCAGCGTCAAGGGTAACCACAGCCATGGTCTCGATGCTGATAGTCCATGCTGCTGCAAACGTCGTCGAACTGTTCGTGCAGATGGTTGTTGTTTTGCAAACGTCCTCACCTGTTGACTGACGGATCGAGACGTGGCTGCACGATCCGTTACAGCCACGCGGATAAGATGCCTGTCATCTCGACTGCTAGTGATACGAGGCCGTTGCAATCCAGCACGGTGTTCCGTATTACTCTCCTGAACCCACCGATTCCATATTCTGCTAACAGTCATTGGATCTCGACCAACGCGAGCAGCAATGTCACGATAAACCGCAATCGCGATAGACTACAATCCGACCTCTATCAAAGTCGGAAACGCGATGGTATGCATTTCTCCTCCTTACACGATGCATCACAATAAAGTTTCACCAGGCAATGCCGGTCAACTGCTGTTTGTGTATGAGAAATCGGTTGGAAACTTTCCTCATGTCAGCACGCTGTAGGTGTCGCCACCGGCGCCAACCTTGTGTGAATGCTCTGAAAAGCTAATCATTTGCATAGCACAGCATATTCTTCCTGTCGCTTAAATTTCGCGTCTTTAGCACGTCATCTTCGTGGTGTAGCAATTTTAATGGCCAGTAGTGAGGTCGGTAGTGGCTCTGAGCACAATGGGACTTAACTTCTGAAGTCATCAGTCCCCTAGAACTTAGAACTACTTAAACCTAACTAACCTAAGGACATCACACACATCCATGCCCGAGGCAGGATTCGAACCTGCGACCGTAGCGGAGGTCGGTAGTCATAATGTTCTGGGTAATCTATGTACATCTAATGTTCTCTACCTGCTGTACTAATTTGAACGAATGGTTTCGGAACACCCTGTATACACAGTTGCTTTTTCCATCGCTCTGTTTGACAGTGGAAATGGAAAGGGAATGACCAGCAGTGGTACAAGGTAACGTACACTACGCTGCCACTGTACGGTGGCTTACGGAATATGAATGCAGATGTAGAGAAGAAGGAAATTTGGCTGGCGTCTCGGTAAGTATGAAGCTCCCAGTTCGGCAACGTACGCCCCGCCCAGTCGGAGCTTAGTGAGACGCTAATAGTGAGAGCCAGACGCAGAGGCGCTCATGAATGAAGCGGTACCGTCCCGCCGTGCCGCGATGAGCGCAATTAACGCGGTGTGGCGAGCTGCCCGCTCGGCCGCGCGGCGCCGCGCTGCTTACGCAAATGAGCGAATTCCCAGGGGTCGGCCGAGTGCGACGCGACGGCCCGTGCCTGCTAGCTTTCGCCAGGCGCGCGCGAGCCGCAACAGGCCCACACCTCGGCTCAAACTCCGCTTACCGCATTGCCCTTCCCTGAAGCCTCGCCCGCATGGCAAGCGACTCACATTCCTCACAGCTGGCTGACCACGTAGGAGGGCCTCTGACATTCCGATCCGCATTACTTGGCACCTCATCGCCTGAGGTCGTCGTTAAACTCGCCTCACGTCACTTGAAGTTAACTCCGTGTTGGTCTCTGGTGCGGACCCAGAAGCTGTCGGGGAATCTTTACCCTTCCTCTACAAAAAGTTTGTGTATGTCAGTTTCCGAATTTTACAGCTTTCAGAGATGCCTAGCGTGAAAAATCAGAGTCTCGCATATGGCAAGGAATTTCATTAATTACAGTCTACGTTTAACACAGGATACGCTTCAGATGCAAACAAGTGTAAATATTACCGAACTATCAGTTTAATAAGTAAACTGCTAGCAGCCGAACTCGAGGAAGATCAGGTTGGATGCCGGTGAAATGTGGGAATACGCGATGCAATATCCATCTAAGAAAATAGATTAAGGGAAAGCAAGAAGATAGGTTAAGGAAAGCGTAAGTGGACTTGAAGAAAGTTTTCGACAGTATCGACTGGAATATTCTCTTTGAAATTCTGAAGGTAAGAGGTGTCAAATACAGGAAGCGAAGATCTACACTACTGGCCATTAAAATTGCTACACCACGAAGCTGACGTGCTACAGACGCGAAATTTAACCGACTGGAAGAAGATGATGTGATATGCAAATGATTACCTTTTCAGAGCATTCACACAAGGTTGGCGCCGGTGGCGACAACTGCAGCGTGCTGACAAGAGGAACATTTCCAACTGATTTCTCACACACAAACAGAAGTTGACCAGCGTTGCCTGGTGAAACGTTGTTGTGATGCCTCGTCTAAGGAGGTCGGATTGTAGCCTATCACGATTGCGGTTTATCGTATCGCGACATTGCTGCTCGCGTTGGTCGAGATCCAATGACTGTTAGCAGAATATCGAATCAGTGGGTTCAGGAGGGTAATACGGAACGCCGTGATGGATCCCAACGGCCTCGTATCACTAGCAGTCGAGATGACAGGCATCTTATCCGCATGGCTGTAACGGATCGTGCAGCCACGTCTCGATCCCTGAGTCAACAGATGGGGACGTTTGCAAGACAACAACCATCTCCACGAACAGTTCGACGACGTTTGCAGTAGCGTGGACTATCATCTCGGAGACCATGACTGCGGCTACCCTTGTCTCTGCATCACAGACGGGAGGGCCTTCGACGGTGTACTCAACGACGAACCTGGGTACACGAATGACAAAACGACATTTATTCGCATGAATCCAGGTTCTGTTTACAGCATCATGATGGTCACATCCATGTTTGGCGACATCGCGGTGACGCACTTTGGAAGCGTGTATTAGTCATCGCCATACTGGCGTATCACCCGGTGTGATGGTAGGGGGTGCCATTAGTTACACGTCTCTTGTTCGCATTGACGGCACTTTGAACAGTGGACGTTACATTGCAATGTGTTACGACCCGTGGCTCTACTCTTCATTCGATCCCTTAGAAACCCTACATTTCAGCAGGATAATGCACGACCGCATGTTGCAGGTCCTGTACTGGCCTTTGTGGATACAGAAAATGTTCTACTGCTGTCCTGGCCAGCACATTCACCAGATCTCTCCCCAACTGAAAACGTCTGGTCAATGGTGGCCGAGCAACTGGCTCGTCACAATACGCCATTCACTACTCTTGAACTGTGGTATCGTGTTGAAGCTGCATGGGCAGCTGTACCTGTACACGCCATCCAAGCTCTGGTGGCCTCAATGCCCAAGCGTAGCAAGGCCGTTAGTACGGCCAGGGGTGGTTGTTCTGGGAACTGATTTCTCAGGATCTATGCACCCAAATTGCGTGAAAACGTAATCTCATGTCAGTTCTAGTATAATATATTTGTCCAATGAATACCCATTTATCATCTGCATTTCTTCCTGGTGTAGAAATTTTAATGGCCAGTAGTGTACGTACAGATTGTATGAAAACCAGATGGTCGTTACAAGAATCGAGTGACATGAAAGGGAAGCAGTGCTTGAGAAGGGAATGCGACAGAGTTGTAACGTAACCCCGATACTGTTCAGTCTATACACTGAGCCAGTAGTAAAGGAAACAAAAGAAAAATGTGGTATAGGAATTAAAGTTCAGGTAGAAGAAATAAATATTTTGAGGTTTATTGATGCCATTGTAATTCTGTCAGAGACAGCAAAGGACTTGGAAGAGCAGTTGAACAGAACGGACAGTTTCTTGAAAAGAGGATATAAGAAGAACATCCAAAAAACCAAAACAAGAATAATGGAATGTAGTAGAAGTAAATAAAGCGATGCTGAGGAAATTAGATGATGGCCGAGGATATAAAATGCCGACTGGCAACGGCAATAATGCGTTTATGAAGAAAAGGAATTTGTTGATATCGAATAAAGATTTAAATGTTAGGAAATCTTCTCTGAAACAATTTGTATGCAGTGTAGCCATAAATTGAAGTGAAAAAAGGACGATAGACAGTTTAGATGAAAAGAGAATAGTAGCTATTGAAATGTGGTGCTACAGAACGATCCTAAAGAGAAAGTGGATACATCACGTAACTAATGAGTAGGTATGGGAAAAATACTACTCTTCTGCGTTATAATTCGTGAGTTTGTCAGCCAGTGCAGTTTTACGGCTCAACGCGATCGACATGTGACTTGTATTAGCCAACTTTTCGTAAGTTAGGTTTTGTATTTTTTTGTACTTATAACGTTCTGTACTTTAAGATTTGTTTTCATTCTCGGTTCTTAACGTTGGTTCAGGTGCCAGATGATGGTCGTTGGCCGAAATCGGTGGCAAATAAATAAGTAGTTCTAATGCAACCAAGTGTCATGAGTTTATTAAAATCTGTAGTACTACACATTAACCGTCAAATGATTTTTTTAATAAAGTAATTTTGGGTAAATGGGCACGTCATTATGAAACACTAACGCAAATAATTTTCCGAAGTTTCGACAGATTTCACAGTGGTTCTCATCAGGGCGGTTAACCGTCGGAAATTGAGTTCCTTTAGCGTTTCCCAATGACGTGGTCTAAAGTCAAAATCATTTTATTCACAATTACGTTGGCCGTGGAATATTACGAAATCATGTTATTTTTTTATAATGTCTGCATGGCATTGTAGGCTAAATTCATGTACATTACAATTATTCGTGAACGATACAGTCTAGCATTAATCCTCGCATCAAAATAGGCTATTCCAGCGTAAGTCATAACATTAGAATCCAGTGTTTATGTCTCTACGATAATAATCGTTTATATACACTCCTCGAAATTGAAATAAGAACACCGTGAATTCATTGTCTCAGGAAGGGGAAACTTTATTGACACATTCCTGGGGTCAGATACATCACATGATCACACTGACAGAACCACAGGCACATAGACACAGGCAACAGAGCATGCACAATGTCGTCACTAGTACAGTGTATATCCACCTTTCGCAGCAATGCAGGCTGCTATTCTCCCATGGAGACGATCGTAGAGATGCTGGATGTAGTCCTGTGGAACGGCTTGCCATGCCATTTCCACCTGGCGCCTCAGTTGGACCAGCGTTCGTGCTGGACGTGCAGACCGCGTGAGACGACGCTTCATCCAGTCCCAAACATGCTCAATGGGGGACAGATCCGGAGATCTTGCTGGCCAGGGTAGTTGACTTACACCTTCTAGAGCACGTTGGGTGGCACAGGATACATGCGGACGTGCATTGTCCTGTTGGAACAGCAAGTTCCCTTGCCGGTCTAGGAATGGTAGAACGATGGGTTTGATGACGGTTTCGATGTACCGTGCACTATTCAGTGTCCCCTCGACGATCACCAGTGGTGTACGGCCAGTGTAGGAGATCGCTCCCCACACCATGATGCCGGGTGTTGGCCCTGTGTGCCTCGGTCGTATGCAGTCCTGATTGTGGCGCTCACCTGCACGGCGCCAAACACGCATACGACCATCATTGGCACCAAGGCAGAAGCGACTCTCATCGCTGAAGACGACACGTCTCCATTCGTCCCTCCATTCACGCCTGTCGCGACACCACTGGAGGCGGGCTGCACGATGTTGGGGCGTGAGCGGAAGACGGCCTAACAGTGTGCGGGACCGTAGCCCAGCTTCATGGAGACGGTTGCGAATGATCCTCGCCGATACCCCAGGAGCAACAGTGTCCCTAATTTGCCGGGAAATGGCGGTGCGGTCCCCTACGGCACTGCGTAGGATCCTACAGTCTTGGCGTGCACCCGTGCGTCGCTGCGGTCCGGTCCCAGGTCGACGGGCACGTGCACCTTCCGCCGACCACTGGCGACAACATCGATGTACTGTGGAGACCTCACGCCCCACGTGTTGAGCAATTCGGCGGTACGTCCACCCGGCCTCCCGCATGCCCACTATACGCCCTCGCTCAAAGTCCGTCAACTGCACATACGGTTCACGTCCACGCTGTCGCGGCATGTAACCAGTGTTAAAGACTGCGATGGAGCTCCGTATGCCACGGCAAACTGGCTGACATTGACGGCGGCGGTGCACAAATGCTGCGCAGCTAGCGCCATTCGACGGCCAACACCGCGGTTCCTGGTGTGTCCGCTGTGCCGTGCGTGTGATCATTGCTTGTACAGCCCTCTCACAGTGTCCGGAGCAAGTATGGTGGGTCTGACACACCGGTGTCAATGTGTTCTTTTTTCCATTTCCAGGAGTGTAGATGGAAGTACGAACAGTGTGTCATTAGAGATCAGGCCTAAGTACGCACTATAGATAACAAATGTCGCAGAATATGGCACTTATGCAAAATAACAACAAATTCAGATAATCTGTCAATAGCATAACAGCAAATATTCAGTAATCGGTTACTATTCCAGTTAAGTTATCTGTTGCCACTTCTAGTTCATATCCTTCATTGATGTTTCTCACCACAGCAAACGATAGATTACGTAATGATAACAGATTTCTTAACCAATGACGGAATGACTGATATATATTAACAACATGGTTGTAAGTATCTTATTATGCTGTTAATAACGTTTCCCATCATTTATTATACTTAATAGGAATATTGCTATCAACATTCAGCCATAAATTTTAGCGACGTACATTTTTGTGGAAACGGTATGACAAAGAAAGACTTTCATCCGTCAGTAGTACTGCGTGCTTTAAAACACGAAACTGTCGCACTTCTTACAGCGCGGCCCTGGTTAGACAGACATCTCTTCTAGATGAAATGCTTTGATCTACATTACGCAAGCGACCTTGTCTAACTGCCGTAGGTCGTTACCATTGAGGAGTTGCAACTTTTTTCACTGCAATTTCTTGTACCGCATCAGCGAATGGTCTTAATAGCCTACAAGCACAGAAAGATGGGCCCTGGGTGGGAGGAGAAGCAATGTAATTTTACAGCCGGAAATTCCGTGACTAGATTAATACCTTTATGTCGACCATAATAATCACGTATACGTCAGGTCCTTGACTGAACACGATACTTCGACGGACCGGTTTCAAATTGGAGTGAGTTTCACAATGTCGGCGGGTGCAACCAGCGAGATTTGCAGAGCTTATGCGAACCTGGGAACCGTCAAACTACTAGCTACGTCAACTGTTATTAACAGAATAACAATCAAGAGCTGTTTTCTGTACCTTTATGCATGTAATTACTGTATCTACACTCAGAGAAAGAGTGCACAGTGACGTACGAAAGTTTTCAACTGTGGATAACTGTTCGATAGTTTTGTGCCATTTTAGGTTTCACTAGTTGTGTAGCAACTTAATAAGTAGTAAAAAAATTATATTCGCCACCCTTGTAAAAACTCCCTAAGTGAAAATATGTTCCATGTAAAACAGCAACAAAATGTATGTAGAAATGTAGGATTATCTGAGGCTTCTGTAATCACAGAAATAAAATATCTCAGAATTTGCTATTATACACTTTCTGTTTCGACTAATAACTTTACTTTTAAATGTTACCATCAGTGTCGGAGTATGTATTTGTATTTGTATGTATTGAATATGTATGTGTCAGCGGCCGCTACCGAAATACAACTAATTTAATTCTTCCTTTCTGTTATTGCTGTATGATGGCGATTCATTGATCCACACTTATTTGGTGCAGAAAGGAAATTATGACACTCCTAATATGATAAACAAATTGAAAATGCGTTGTACTGCTATGGGATAGCACCAGATACAAAACCAGAGTAAGATGTGCAAACGTATTTCGTACCATCCTGCAGATATAGTTAGAGAAAAAACTCAGTGGAACTTTTAAAGATGTTCTGAACAGTCCACCCAAAAACGTCTTTTACAAGTGAGGCGCTGAGACCCACAAGGGCTGAAAGCACACTTGGTAGATTTTGAGATAGCAGCGTGTATGCCTGCTCGTGACATCTGTTGATCTTATGGTGAACCAGCTTCATGAGTGCTGTATCAATACACCCTGTATATGAAATTTGCAAAAAGGTGTCTCACCGATTTCCCTAATATCCTCTTCGGTAAAAGCCCAAAGCACAAATTTCCATTGCGGTACCAACGCTCAGTCTAGATACACAGGCGTAGGACTCAGTGAATTGAAATGGAAAGAAAACAAGGATTTTTGGACAGATAGTAATATCAACAGAAACATAAAATGGTATAACGGGAGTAGCATTCGTTTTGAATACGCAGGTAGGGCAGAGTTACAGTGAACTGTTCAGTGACAGGGTTGTTCTTATCAGAATCGACAGCAAACCAACACCGACAACGTGAGTCCAGGGACGATTTCCCAAGCTGAAGATGAAGAGACAGACAAAGGATATGAGGATACTGAAAGGGTAATATAGTACGAAAAGGGAGATGAAAATCTATTACTAATGGGAGACTGGAATGCAGTCGTAGGGAAATGAGCAGAATAAATCATTACGGTAGAATTTGGGCTTGGTACAAGGAATGAGAGAGGAGAAAGGCTAATTAAGTTACGTTATAAATTTCAGCTACTGACAACGAAGACTCTGTTCAAGAATCACAAGACGAGGAGGTATACTTGGAAAAGGCCGGGTGATACAAGAAGATTTCAGACAGGTTACATAATTGCCAGACAGAGATGCCGAAATCAGATACTGGATTGTAAGTCATACCCAGGAGCAGATACAGACTCAGATGATGATGTAGTAGTGATGAAGAGCAGGCTGAAATCTAAGCGATTAGTCAGGAAGAATCAGTACGCAAAGAAGTGGGATACCAAGTACTAAGGAATGAAGAGATACGCTTGAAATTCTCTAAAGCTATAGATACAGCAATAAGGAATAGCTCAGTAGGCAGTACAGTTGAAGAGGAATGGACATCTCTGAAAAGTGCATTCACAGAAACTGGAACGAAAATCATAGGTGCAAAGAAGGTAACTGCGAAGAAACCATGGGTAAAGAAGAAATACTTCAGTTGATCGATGAAAGAAACATGTAAAAAAATGATGAGTGAAATTCAGGAATACAGAAATACAGGTCGCTGATCAATGCAATAAACAGGAAGTGCAGGGAAACTAGGACGAAATGGTTTCATGAAACGTGAAGAAATCGAAAATAATTATTGTCAGAAGGACTGACTCAGCACATAGAAATATGAAATTAAAAGGAAGGGTGATAACATTAAAGTGAAACGGGTATTCCACTGTTAAATGGAGAGGAGATAGCGGATAGGTGGAAAGACTACATTGAAGGCCTCTGTGTGGGGGAAGATCTGTCTGATGTGATGATAGAAGAAGAAACAGGCATCAATTTAGAAGAGATAGGAGATCCAGTATTAGAATCAGAATTTAAGAGAGCTTTGGAAGATTTAAGATCAAATAAGGCAGAAGGGATTGATAACATTCTATCAGAATTTCTAAAATTATTGAGCGAAGTGGCAACAAAACGGCTATTTACGTTGGTGTGTGGAATGTATCAGTCTGGCGACATACCATATGACTTCCGGAGAAACTTCAGCCACACAATTCCGAGGACTGCAAGACCTGATAAACAAGAGAATTATCGCAAAATCAGCTTAATAGCTCATGAATCCAAGTTGCTGACAAGAGTAGTATACAGAAGAATGGAAAAGAAAATTGAGGATGTGTTAGATGACAATCAGTTACGTTTTACGGAAGGTAAAATCACCAGAGAGGCAATACTGACGTTGCAGCTGATACTGGAAGGAAGACTAAAGAACAATCGAGACGTATTCATAGGGTTTGTCGACCTGAAAAAATCGTCGACGATGTAAAGTGGTGCAAGATGTTCGAAATTCTGAGAAAAATAGGGGTAAGCTAAGAGGTAGACAGGTAATATACAATATAATGTGTAATATAAATAAAAAGGGTGTAAAAGAGGGATAAGGCAACAGCCTTGCCGCAGTGGATACACCGGTTCCCGTGAGATCACCGAAGTTAAGCGCTGTCGTGCGTGGTCAGCACTTGGATGGGTGACCGTCCAGGCTGCCATGCGCTGTTGCCATTTTTCGGCGTGCACTCAACCTTGTGATACCAATTGAGGTGCTACTCGACCGATTAGTAGCGGCTTCGGTCAAGAATACCATCATAACGACCGAGAGAGCGGTGTGCTGATCCTCCTATTCGCATCCTCTACTGAGGATGACACGGCGGTCGGATGGTTCCGGTAGGCCACTCGTGGCCTGACGACGGAGTGCTTTTTTTTTTTTTTTTTTTTTTTGGGAAGACAGGGATAAAGTCTTTCGCCCCTACTGTTCAATCTGTACATCGAAGAAGCTATGATGTGAATAAGTGAAAAAAAGAAAGGTTCAGAAGTGGGATTAAAATTCAAGCTGGAAGGATATCAATGATGAGATTCGTTAATGACATTGCTATCCTGAGTGAAAGTGAAGAAGAATTACATGATCTGCTGTAAGGAATGAACAGTCTAGTGAGTACAGAATATGACTTGAGAGTAAAGCGAAGAAATACGAAACTAATGAGAAGAAGCAGAAATGAAAACAGTGAGAAATTTAACATCAGGATTGATGGTCACGAACTATATGAAGTTAAGGAATTCTGCTACATAGGCAACAAAATAACCAATGACGGACGGAGCAAGGAGGACAGCAAAAGCAGACCAGCACTCGCGGAACGGGCATTCTTGGCCTAGATAAGTATATTAGTATCAAACGTAGGCCTTAGAGAAGAAATTTATGAGAGTGTACGTTTGGAGCACCGCATTGCATGGTGGTGAAAGATGGACTATGGGAAAACCGGAACACAAGAGAATCGGAGAATTTGAGATGTGGTGATACAGATGAATGTCGAAAATTAGGTGGACTGTAAAGGTAAGGAATGAGTAGGTTCTGTGCAGAATCAGAGACGAAAGGAATATTTGGTATATACTGACGATGAGAAGGGACAGGATGGTAGGCAATCTTTTAAGACATCAGGAAATAACTTCCATGATGCCAGAGGGAGCTGTAGAAGGCAAAAACTGTAGAGGAAGACAGAGATTGGAATATATCATGCAAATAATTGAGGAGTTAGATAGCAAGTGCCACTCTGAGATGAAGTGGTTGGCACAGAAGAGGAATTCGTGTCGGGCCTCTTCAATCCAGTCAGAAAACAAATGACAAAAAAAGAAGGCTCTCTGGCTACACTGGCGCCTATTTCTTCAAGAAAGCTGGCAAAACTTAGTGCCTAAAGTGAATAGATGGTTTTTCCTGAACCTCAAGTCAGAGAATGTGCTCCACGAAAATGATGATAACGAAGACCATGAAGTGTTTGGATAGGTCGTAATTGAGCGAGTGATACATTTACTGTTCTGAATCTGGTTTCACCTTAATTACACACTACACAGCAGTCAAAAAGACACTATTGCCACTAGCCTGTTTATGAAAATTTTGTGGATTAACATGAATAATGACAATCCTAAATATTAACTAAAATTTCATGGTATAAATTGAGTACTTGATTTTTTATAGGAAATATATTGTGTTGAGACGTGGTTAAACGGCAAGTCAAACCAATGAGACTAACGGTTTGCCTACAAACTTAATTTGAACGAACTTCTATTTTTCTCAAAACTCTGTGTCTCTGCTGTGCGCCATTATGGCTCCAGGTGCCTCACCTGTCTCTGCGATCCTTATTTCTCACAGAAATTTGTCGTAAATGCTTGGTGTGAACAATTTGAAATGCGGCATGTGGTTTGTCGCAACAATTTAAATTCAATTACTAACGAAAATTGTAACGAATGGTGCTGTGAAGGTCATATGATGTACATGTCCCGACGTGCTTATATAATCTTGATGTTTAAGGAGGTAAGCCCACAAATGCTACCACCACGTGGGAGCAACTAACAGTAGCGGCCGTTACGCCGGTGACTGTTTCGGTATAAAACGCACTGCAGTGCAATTAGGTGTTTTACTACTCTGCATCGCTGAGTTACCTCCCTCGTAATTAGTTAGTGCCTTCCGAATCGACTACTGGACTCGCTATTCCAAGTACTTCACTTGAAACGTAGTGCTATGTATTACACTATAATCCAGGTAACAAGTGTCACTTTATTTACATCGTACTGTTACTACTTAGAAACTTTTTTCCCATAATTTACTGTCTTTCAAGAAAGCAATTGCCTGTAACTATAAAGCTGCGTTAAGTGTCAATAGAGTATTTAGCCACACAGTAATCTTCGGGGAGTTATAAGTAACACAATTTTGTTTGTACGTCGTTGTTTCTGGTGACTGAACCTTGCACTGCATACAACACAACATTTCTGCGGATATGTAAACAAGTCACAAAATTTTAATCAGTCTGAATTGTAAAATGAATTAAAGTGTGACAGTCAAGAACGTACTCACGACGTGAGGGGGTGGATGGAGGAGGATCAAATCACAACGACGAACAACTAAACAGTTTTGAGACTGCATAAAAAATTTCTATGGGTGCACTTGCTACTGGTCAGTATCCTTTACATCTTTTGACTCTCTCCAAACTGATATAAATAAATATATGTCTGCTTGGCGGGGCGGAATGGACGGTCCAAGGCTGTTTTCTTTTTCTGGGAGAGTGGTGGATCAGGTGCTGCCCTCCTCTGCTCTTCTCAGGGTAGATATATATCTACATCTTAAGGTACGTTTACACTGGGATACATGTATCGCGACATGAATGAGCGACATGTCAATTTGACATGTCGCGATACATCACCTCATACAAAAATTCACGGAACTTGTATGCGGACCCTCGAGCTCATACATGTCGCGTATACATTTTGTATATCGCTTTTTGGCCATATACGCGACATGTATGAGCGACATTTGAACTCGCGCATGCGCAGTACTATCATTTCCTGTCGTCTTGTCGCCTGCCGCTTATTTTGACGATTAGAGCATGCGTAGTACCAGGCTCTTTGGCGGCTGTTTGAGTTTTGGAGGTGCCGACTATCGTTTCGACGTTAATGTATCTGCATAGAACATCAAAAAGTGCCATATGCAACATTATTCTTCGTGTTTGCGAGGCCATTGTGGAAGTTTTATTCCAAGAAGTGAAGGTAAAAGTTTTATATATATCAGAGTATGTAATACAATCTATAATTTTTTCATGCATCTGGCACGTATATCAATTTTTTGCTATTCTTCCGGCGGCCTCGCGTGATAATGTTGACAATGGATACCGACAATCGTGTGTGAGACGTTGGCATTAGCAATCGCGCGACAATGCAAATGTTTTGCAATGAAATCTTCGTTTCAAGAGGAATCCACAGTGGCCAAAAAACAGAGTGTAACTGCCAACTGATCCTCTGGTGGAAATGCTTCCCGAAAGTTTGTGTTGGTTTTGGACACAAGAGGAGCCACAAGTGATAACAAACCGCGGAAATCCTCCATACTCATCCTAACATAATTTCTAAAATATGCGCCATCCTTTAGCGTTAATTCGCGAGAAACTCTCTCTGCCACCATCTACGCTTCCTCCGCCTTTTCTTCCTATCATCTTCCAAAAGAGCAAGTGTACCAGCACATAAAAATGTGAAATCTTCCAAATCGTCGTCGAAAGCTATCGCACAGTGATACATATCAACCAGTGTAAACGCACGCTCATACATGTATGAGGTTGATACTTGTCAACTCATACAAGTCGCGATACATGTCGCAAAGTCGCATATACATGTATCTCATACACGTGCCGATACAAATGGCAGTGTAAACGCACCTTTACATTTACATCTACATCTGCACACACACACACACTACAAGTCACAGTACATTGCATGGCTGAGTGTAAGTTATACCACAGCTCGTTTCCCTTCCTGCTCGCAAATGGAGTGAGAGAAAAGTGGCTGTCTCAATGCTTCCGTACGAGTCCCGATTTCTTGTCTTTGTAGTCATTACGTGGTAGTAAGACTGTCCTATCGCAAATCTTGGATTTCTAAACTTTCTCAGTTGTGTTGCGCAAAAAGACCGCCTCCTAACATTTCCAAACCTACCGGTAACGTATTAGCAGCACGTCTACTTTTTTTTTTCTTTTAATTTACGCGTCTAGTTCCGTAGGACCAAACTGGGAAGCAAATCTCCATGCGCATGGTGATAGTCAGTACATGAAATTAAAATAAATAAAATAAGTAGCGGTTGAAAAATTAGTCAACCAGTTGCAAAGAAAGGTCTATTAGCCCTTGACCTAGGTTGCGATATTTGTAAAAATATCATTTTTAGATAGGAGTGGGCCTTGTTACATCATATGATGGTACATTAGATTTGATGAAGCCGAGCGGCTCGTGGCATATATAAAATTGACAAAACAAGAAGTATCCTAAGCCATGGCTTTAGACAGCAACCAAATGATATATATCGTATTTCAGAATGAATGCTCATTAGTACATGCCCCCAGGTAGAGGCTCTCGTCAACATAAAATTGTAATAGGCGTAATAGGATAAAATATTTGCATAAGATGTGTGTACATCATGCCAGAGACTAAGGCCAAATGCTAGAAGAGTTTATTTTTACAAAAATCAAAATCTAGGTCAAGGTCTAATAACTAATAATCCTTTGTTCGCAGCTGGTTGGATGAGTTTTCAACCTCTTCAGATTTACATAGTTGCTGTTTCGCATCTATCTTTAAGATATTGAAATAAAATAAGATGTACACGAATGCTCTGCAGATGACAAGCTGTGGAGATATTTTACCACAGTCAACAATATAACACAGGAGTTAGCTTATTTTACCAGGAACTCTCCGATAGAATGGAAGGAGTAATCGATGGGGAAATCCTTCAGTTTAGACTTGAATATGCGAGGATTACTGCTAAGTTTTTGTTTCAGTGTCTTCCTTTAAATCGACCTAGTGGAATTTTAGATTGTCAGTATGCTAAAAAATGACGTTGTCTGACAAACTACATTTTTACCTCTTCTCTGTGTTGTGATATTTCTGGCAGTACATGGTCGATCTTGTTTCGCTATCGTTTATCCTGTGTTTATTTCTTTTTCTATGGTCTACTGCGAAACTAATGACTCTGAACGGCTATATGTATCATATTATTGATCTTGCTCGCATAACCTGTCAGTACGATCGATTGCAGACTCGCAAGCTGTAGCTTACAGGTCACGCGAGATATGACTTTGTCTACAGGCTTCAGCTGCCGAATTACAACCCCTCCCACCTACCACGCGGGTCCGCAGCTCGTGGTCGTGCGGTAGCGTTCTCGCTTCCCGCGCCCGCGTTCCCGGGTTCGATTCCCGGCATGGTCAGGAGTTTTCTCTGCCTCGTGATGACTGGGTGTTGTGTGATGTCCTTAGGTTAGTTAGGTTTAAGTATTTCTAAGTTCTAGGGGACTGATGACCATAGATGTTAAGTCCCACAGTGCTCAGAGCCATTTGAACCTACCACGCGGTGGTACTTTACAACAAAGACTGACCCCCTCCCATCGCCACTAGCCCATCGTCTGCACAGCTACAAGCCAAGATATTTCGTGCGCACCCTACGCTCTATTTGTGACGTTCCAGACAGCCATCATCAGCCACCTGACCGTGTTTCCAAGGAACGCGCGAATGGCAGAAGAGAATACAAGTTCACCGTGTCACAGAGTATCACTAATGTGAAACTTGCTCTGCGAGCTGCAGCTGCATAATTGCTGCCGGGCGATAATTCGACTGCCGACTCACTCTGCGCAGCAGACCTCTCACCCAAGGCCTTGGAAGGCCACCCAGGGCGACCTCGAAACGCGGCCGCGGGGCGTGAAATTCGGTTCCTGAGATCACTTTGCCGACGTCGGCACGCTCGCCAGAAGAAACAGCCGTTCTGCTTTGCTCTGGCGCGTCCCATTAATTTGTGACTGTGACGTCCTCGAGCGTCCTTCCCGTAACCTCTACCGTTTTTTCTCGGCGAAATGCGAGATCCGCTATACTGACTACAATAGACGAGCGATTTCTCAATCATTCCCGTACTTAGGTACAGAGAAGACCCCAGTATTAAGTTCATGTAGCAGTTTAAAGCCATTATCACTATTAATTGACTGTGACTGTTTCAAAAATATAAGAATGTTTTTCAGAGGTCACTGTCAACCACAAAAAGTATTCAAGTTATTGGTTAAATACAGTCTTGGTTGCAATTTTAGTCTTTTATTTTTCAACTACGCGTTTCACCTTATTTAGGCATCTTCAGGTTATCTTAATTTGGTATTTCTTAAAAGGATCCCATCTTTTTCTGTTACTCGTTCCTATGAACGGGAACGCGTTATGCAGGTCATGGAGTCACTCGCGTCCATCTAGAAACGTTTTTACTGAGTTTAACGAAGGCGATGTTGGCCTGATATATTCGACAATGCCCTCTGGCTACACTGTCTAAAGGATCCTTCTAAGAAATACCAAATTAGGATAACATGAAGATGGCTAAATAAGGCGGAACGCGTAGTTGAAAAATAAAAAACTAAAATTGCAACCAAGGCTGTTTTTAACCAATACTGTTAAGCACTGGTTTTCTGTGTGGACTGGACTGTATGGAGTGTATGGACTGTATGGACTGGAAGAATTTCTATAGTATTCAGGTTATTTAGTGAAGCAATATCTTTATAGATATAAACCACAACTGCGTTTACAATGGCAACACAAAAATATCCAACTGAAATACACTAAAATACCACAGATGTTCTGTACAGTGTTGCCTGGTCCTTGTGGTGTATTCAGTTACTTCCATTGCTATGGTCCTGTGGATCATGATAACCACTGTTCATAATCTAGCATACTTTAAAAACACGACATCACAATCAACTTTGTGTGCGGTAGGAAGGGGATGCGACAGCAAGATGGGCAGAAGACGTTGCAATAACTGACAACACTATTATCGACATAAGTAGAGAAATAATCACTAATAAGATTGTTTTGAGCGTCACAGTGCTTCACTAGACATGTCGGAAGGTGGTACGCCGTTGGCTACGTCCGACCTTTGAGAATTGACTTAACAAGCCAGTTTACAGTTTAACGTGGATTCTGACCTATGGTGCGACTCAGTACTTTTCACATCAAGCAACATTGTCAGATGTGAAAGAAATGATTTTCGACAGGTAAAAAGTGCTGGAAGGACCTGGCACCAAGATCTTTTGATTTAGAACTAGGCACTTTACCCTCTACCTTATTTTTGGCAATAGGTCCTTAAGATAAACATTATCTGTTTTCGCAAGGAAGACTCTACTAAATGTTTGGGAACAATATGTAAGCAGTAATGTTCCTACTTGTAAGAGATTTGCAAATTTAACAAAGAAAGCATAGAGTTCGGTGTCAAAATTCGCTGTTTGCACCCGATTCGAAGTCAAATCAAAAGTATCTACCAATCAATCGTTGATTTCCAGAGAAATGCACGTGATGGGTCGACTTATCGAAAGAAAAACACACTGTACCTTTACCTGGAATAGACCTGGACGCTACAGAAACAAAAAAAAGTGGCCAACGCCGTTACCAAGGGCACACTTAAACAAACACAAAGACGAATTCGACGTCGGGCACAAAGCACAAAACATCACGTAAATAGCAGACTTCCAGTACTCGCAGCACTGTGAAAGAGCGAAGTAAACAATGTCCTACCCGTACAGCGTCGTAAGCGGATCTGCCACAAAGCCACGAAAACATGTCAGGAGCGACTTCTTGATGGTTAAACGGAAACTAGCTTTGCTTTATTCACCATTTTGTGATATCGTGTTTTAAGTATCCTTTGGAAGTTTAACAACAGTTGTTAACAAGATCCAAGAAACCAAAGAAATGGAGGTAACTGAACACACCACAAGAAGACAGCCATCTCATGTGAATAAAGTGAGTGAATATTTAAAATTTCCTTACATGGGCAGCAGACCAACATACAGAATGAATAATTCCTCAAATTATGTAATCCTTCTCTTTCTAAATAGGAAGACCACAACAGATACCAGATCTGTACAGAACAACAGAACAATACAGAATGAATAATTCCTCAAATTATGTAATCCTTCTCTTTCTAAATAGGAAGACCACAAAACATACCAGATCTGTACAGAACAAATTTATTGTCTTTGTGTGCTTCTGTCAAATGTTTTTGTGTTGCCATTGTAGTCTGAAAATGTGATTCGTACCTCAAATATCTTGCTTCACTAAATAACTTGAGCAGTCACTAAATTTTTGGATGATATCAGTCTCTCAAAAACCTTTTCATACAGTAGTAACGCTACTTCAAGGTTTCTTTCTCAGCCGCCTATTTTTTTTCCAGATGTAATAAGAGAGGTGTGAGAGGAGAATCTTCGTGGCCTATAATGAGAAGATTCCGACGAGGTAGCTCAAAACGGAAATAAGTTCCTCATTTTTAATTTCTCTTGCGGGTGTGGGGGAAGCGACCGGGGGTAGTCAGGAGCGAGACATCTGCTTCTGTATTCCTCAAACCGCCTTACGAAGTGTAGCAGATCACTATTATTTACACCGCTGTGAATAGTACTTGAAAAGAACGAATGTCGATAATCTTCCCTACTTGTTTTTAACCGCCGTAGTCATTTCGAGAGATGTAAGAGGAACAAAGTAATATTTTGTGCGATTTTTCTTCACGTGTATGCTCTCGGAACTTTAACAATAGTTCTTTTCGTGGAGAATAACGCCTTTCTCGTAACGTCTGGCCGGCCGCTGTGGCCGAGCGGTACTAGGCGCGTCAGTCTGGAACCACGAGACTGCTACGTTCGCAGGTTCGAATCCTGCCTCGGGCATGGATGTGTGTGATGTCCTTAGGTTAGTTAGGCTTAAGTAGTTCTAAGTTCTAGGGGGCTGATGACCTCAGATGTTAAGTCCCATAGTGCTCAGAGCCATTTGAACCATTTGATCAAGAGAAAGACGAACCTGCTTGGCCATCAGAGGTGATGACGGACAGGGTGCAAAGAAAAGAAAGGGAATCCTTTCTACGCTCTTATCAGCCCGATATTACAGGCTCCCTCCAAAAACGGTGTTTCTGCCACTATTAATTTCTCTTTTCACTGTAATTCTTAACCTCTTCGCTCCCTGAGTGTCGTATACGACAATGACCTGGCGACTTTCAGCTGCATACATAAACCATGTGACGCCAAAAATAACGCGTCAGAACTTTCCTTACCTTCTGGGAGGTGTCATTACCTACTGCAACAGGTTGCAGCATTCTGTGTCATCAGTTATAAGTAATAGAAGCATTAGACGGATAAACATGCCGCTGGTGGCCGGGAACCGAAGAGGTTAAGGCACAGCAAGTAGTATTAAACAGTTGGGATCTCAGCACGCTGCTCGAAGGTAAGCCCGCAGTCTCCAATTTGTTTACGTCTTCAAACATGCGTGCGTAAGAAGCTATTAGCTACACACACCGCATCTCACATGTGGCAGCGGTATGTTGAGGTAATGTTCGCCGGCTGAGCTGCCGTAATGTTCGGTAATGTCTTCATCGGCACGGATGCACAGGCCACACCCGACTGCGTGGGTGCCCTGGCTCCGTCGCGATGGCCGGCAACCTTATTGTATGTAAATGCCTGGGATTAGCACCTGCTGCCCAGGCGACCGCGCACGCGCTGCACGACCGGAGGCGACGACGCTCACACGTCGCTGATTCAGTGTGCGTCTCGTTATGCGGGAGCTCCAATCAAATACATGCAATGACCCCATTAATGTCTGTGTCGCTACTCCTTCTTCTTATGCTCCAGGGAGCATGCTATCCGCATGTTTGTGGTATGTGTGTGTGTGTGTGTGTTTTTGTGTGTGTGCAAGCACGCGCGCGTGTCAAGACTGTTTCTCCATGCGGCCCATGCTATGGGCACAACGCTGCTGTTATGTAGTTTTTAAGCGAACAATACCGTTTATGGTCATACTACATTTCTAAATTAATGTACAGGTACATCAAAAATATGCCATTATATACCTGTATTCAAAATTACTTTTGGAGTTTCAGAAGACGTCTGCGAGAGAACTACAAGACATACAGAAGTATAACAAATACCAGTGCCAGCAAATAGGACACAGCATATCATTCTCAATGGAGAGAAGGCTTCAGACGTAAAAGTAACTGCGGGCGCATTCCAAGCGACTGTTATAGCGTCATTACCTTCCACAGTTTATACAAACTACCTATTCCCGCCCGCGTATTGCTGTGGATCACACTGATCCAATGAAACAGAAACAAAAGTGAAGACACATGTTTCTAATATTTATGGGACCTGTGTATAATGCTTATCTCCTTCGGCCGGCCGGTGTGGCCGAGCGGTTCTAGGCGCTTCAGTCTGGAACCGTGTGACCGCTCCGATCGCAGTTGCGAATCCTGCCTCGGTCATGGATGTGTGTGGTGTCCTTAGGTTAGTTAGGTTTAAGTAGTTCTAAGTTCTAGGAGACTGATGACCTGAGATATTAAGTCCCATAGTGCTCAGAGCCATTTGAACCATTTTAATCTCCTTCCCTTCCATGTTTCTGTCCATTACCTCCTGCCCCTTCTGTCCATCTTCTTCTCCCCCATCTCTCTCCATACCTTCCTGCCCGTCTCTCTCCCCTCTCACCGCTCATCACCTTATCCACCTTTTTATATCAATCTTCTCCCTCCCTCTCTCTCCATTTTCTCCTGTCCCTTCTCTGGGTCTGTCTCCTTCTCGCCGCTTTCTGTATCCATTTTTAGTGTCTTATTTATTGTTATTATAGATTCAGATTCTGTAGTAGTATTCTACTCATAAACCAATAATATTACTGTTACATATACATCCCATGTCTGTCTGAATGTTCATTATAGTACTGAGACATGTAGTAAAGTTTCCTCGTTTATACTACACATATATTTATTTATACATTATATACTATTATTTATTTATTTATTATATACAGTAAGATATGAATAAAAAAACACACGCGTATTCAAATTCAAGGTTGTGTCACAATTTCAAAGCAATCGGTGAAAAACTTTTGGAGAATATCGTTTTTAACAAACCGACGTTTACATTTCTATTTATATAGACGACATCGTACACAACTTCTGACAGTCCATGACGCTTCTCGCGGACAATACTGCTTTATACAGAGAAGCCGCAAAGCTAGAAAATCGTAAAGACGTGCAGGGAGACTTGCAGAGTATCGAGTTTTGGTGCAGCGAGTGGCAACTGACCCTCGACATAAACAGATGTAGCTTATGGCGATTACATAGATAAAAACACCCATTATTGAATGATTAGGTGACTGCAGAACAATCACTGGAGGCAGATGCTTCCAGACAGTATCTAGCAGTATGCGTTCGGATTTATTTAAAGTGGGAGAATCGTATAAAACTAATCGCAGGAAAGGCAAAGCGCTGTCTCAGACTTATTGGAAGAATTCTCAGGAGACGTAGTCCGTGAACAAAATAGTACTTGAATATTGTCCTTCAGTGTGGACCTGTACCAGATAAGATTCATAGAGAGAATGAGAAGATGCAAAGAAGAGCAGTGTGTTTCGTTACAGGTTCATTTAGTAAGCACGAAAGCATCACGGTGACGATCAAACAACCCCAGTGGCAGACACCATTACGGTGTGATTTTCCGTTGAAGTTCTGAGAGAGTTCATGCCTAGAAGAGTCAACAAATATCGGGTTTCCTCCTATACATATCTCTCGTACAGAGAATGGAGGTAAAATCAGAGAGATTTGTGCCTACTCGGAAGCTTACCGGCGATCGTTCTTCCCGCGAACCATTCTCGCCTGGAACGGGAACGGACGACGTGACAGTGGTGCACAAGATATCCTCCGCCACACACCATAAGGTGGCTTGCAGAGTGTAGATGTAGATGTAGATAGGGTATCTTCCCAAGTATCGATTGCGCCCCGTGGGGCAAATGTGTCACAACATATAGAGTGTAGACAAACCAACCGCTCCGTATTGTCGCATCGAATTGGATTGAGCCTGCACAGAAGCAAATGAATGAACATATTTTCACTGCGGGCTGCCCGGCCGAAGTGGCCGTGCGGTTATAGGCGCTGCAGTCTGGAACCGCGAGGCCGCTACGGTCGCAGGTTCGAATCCTGCCTCGGGCATGGATGTGTGTGATGTCCTTAGGTTATTTAGGTTTAACTAGTTCTAAGTTCTAGGGGACTAATGACCTCAGAAGTTGAGTCCCATAGTGCTCAGAGCCATTTGAACCACTGCGGGCTGCTGTCACACCTTCCCAGACAGTTCGTGTCATAGACTTCACTGACATAGTGCTCAGTTATCCGGGGAGGGGGGAGGGAGGGGTGTGCGGGGGTTTATACGTTTGCAGTTGTAAATTGAATGTTATAAAACTTTCTGTGTTGATGTTACATTACTACATTTCTAAATTAACATATGATAAAAACAGTCAATTATGCAGGATTATTCTTAAGTTCCTCGAGAGATTCAGAAGCAACTGTGTGAAAATTTGAAGCCATAGAGAGGACTGACACTTATCAGAGCATAGAGTGCCTCTCCAAGTTTCGATTCGCAATACTCGTCTTGGCGTAGATGAATTAGGTGGGAAGACGTGTAAAAACATTTGTGCAGATCATCCCGCTCTGTGATTTAACACTGAATCAGCCCGCGCCTGCACGGAGGTAACCCAGTGAACAGATTGCCAAAGCGGGCTGTTGGCTCAACTCCCTGTGCCCAGTCAGCGACTTCACTAACGTATTGACGTCAGCCGCACCACAAACGGTGCCCTTGTTGCACACATGTACACTGTGGAATACCTCCTAATATCGTGTCGGACCTCCTTTTGCCTCACCAATTCGACGTGGTGTGGACTCAACGAGCCGTTGCAAGTCCCCTGAAGAAGTATTGAGACACAGTGCCGCTATAGTCGTCCATAATTGCAAAAGTATTGCCGGTGCATGGTTTTGCGCACGAAATGACCTCTCAATTATGTCCCACAGATATTCAATGGTATTCTTGTCTGTCGATATAGGTGGCCAAATGACTCGCTCGAACTGTCCGAAATGTTCTCAAAACCAGTCGCGAACAATTGTGGTCCAGTGGCATGGCGCATCATTGTTTGGGAACATGAAGTCCATGAATGGCTGCGAGAGGTCTACAAGTAGCCGAACGTAACTATCAATGAACGGTTCAGTTGGACCAGAGGACCCAGTACATTCCATGTAAACACAGCCCACACCATAATGGAGCCACCATCAGCTTGCACAGTATATTGTTGACAACTTGGGTCCATGGCCATCGCAATACTCAAACCCTCCATCAGCTCTTAGCAACTCAAATCGGGACTCATCCGACCAGGCCACAGCTTTCCAGTCGTCTAGGGCCCAACCCATATGGTAACAAGCCCAGGAGAAGTGCTGCAGGCGATATCATGTTGTTGGTAAAGACAACAGTCATCTGCTGCCATAGCCCATTAACGCAGAATTTTGTTGCACTGTCCTAACAGATATGTGCGTCGTATTTGCCACATTGATTTCTGCTGTTATTTCAAGCAACGTTGTCTGTTTGTTAACACTGACAACTCCACGCCAACACCGCTGCTCTCGGTCGTTAAGTGAAGGCCGTCGACCACAGCATTGGCCCTAGTGAGAGGTGACGCCTGAAATTTGGTATTCTCTGTAGACTCTTGACACTGTGGATCTCGGAATATTGAATTTCTCTGACGAGTTTCGAAATGGAATGTACCATGCATGTAGTTCCAACCACCATTCCGCTTTCAGTGTCTGTTAATTCCCGCGGTGCGATCATAATCACGTCGGAAATCTTTTCACTTGGCTCATTTGAGTGCAAATGACAGCTCAGCTCTTTTATAACTCGTGTACGCGATACTAGCGCCATCTGTAATGTGCATATTTCTATCCCATGACTTTTGTCTCCTCGCCTCTTTTACATATTCGTAAAAGCCACAGTAACATGGAAAATTACACCAAACGCCACAAGCACTTAGCGCAATTACCCACACCGCAACAACATATCCGACGCACCATCCACCGGTCAGGAGATGGTGAAGATAATCACAGCCACACGGAGAGCGCAATGTAGTATATACGATATTGTCATTGGATAAGATATCGAATAAAAGCATTCACTCAGTCGTGTCAACGACTGGAACTCTTCATCTACAGGGAAAATAATTTCTGATCCATCACACGCTAAACGGCGCTCGAAATTTCGTAGATAACTATTTTGACCCGACATCAAGCTTCGTCCTCAGTAAGAGAGTGTGACGATTGCTCACTGCGTAGAGACTTCTGGAATGCTTCTGTTTCTGTGTTTCGGTCGGCTAAGTCTTGCTTTAATGTGACAAAAGTCTTCCACACATGTAGCAGGAACTGATTGTTTTATTACTGATAACGCGTAATTTGCCGTTATTGAAACTTATAATTCAGAAGTTCCTCAGCGGATTGTAAAGAGAGAAACTATACTTCGAGTACGAATCCAATAACCTCACCTAGCGCAAGAACATGTTGTTTAAAGGACAATTATTGATGTTGCTGAGCAGCAGTCATATAATAAGTTTTAAATGAACACAGCGCATTAGACTATACTGTTGTTTATTTAATTACGACTCAGGCGTCGGCCTTTCATGCCATTTTCTAGTGATTGAGTTTATTTCATTAACATATATTGCAGGATCAGGACCAAAATTGACCATAAATTAAGAAAAATATTCGCTCTCCACGAAATGTCAGATGTAAAATCATCATCTTGTTAAAGATCAATAAATAACAGATTTTACAAGATGATGATCTTACATCTCTCATTTAGTGGGGGGCCAACGTTTTTCTTAATTTATGGCCAACTTTGAGCTTGGTGTCCTGCATTATATGTTAATGACATAAACGCAGTCGCTTGAAAATGGCACAAAAGGCCGAAACCTGCGTTGTAGTTAAATAAAGAATAGTACAGCCAGATTGCGCTGTGTTCATTTAAAAAATTATGTAACAGAAAATGTAGTTGACCCATCCGATTAATATAGCAACACAAAACACCGAGTGTCTGTCCACGACTGTCCCGAAGTCGATAAAAGAAATGTATGCGGTGGCGCTCGCCGCGCTACACGTCATCGAGATGTTTCACTCAGAGAGTAGTGGCGTTACTGCCTACTCCGAGTTTCTACATTATCGCCATAGTACCATTTTTTAAAAATATTTTCCGATCTTTTTTCTTCTATTAGACTACATTATTTGTTTCGAGTGGCTTCGAATATCTATTCTTTCTATATGTATCTTCTATTCCCTTCAATACTTTTAGATTTATCCGCACAGTTTTATTTCAGAGACGATCTTTTAATGTAACTCTTCTGGCTCTACTCGAAGACTTTATTTATGGAGTTTCAATTCTTCTTGGACCCTTTCCCGCTAACGCACATTTTTACTCAATAAAAAGCATCGGGAGAACCACTGTTTCTCAAAAATGGAAGTTTGTTGCAGGTGTTTGCGTTTCTAACATTTTGCTATCGTTTCGCGAGACTACTGATATGTGACCGACCTACATAAAAATTTCAGTTCCGGTAAAATGTCGAATTATTCTGAGGATGGAAGTTCCTGTTCCCGTTTTTCTGTGTTTTGTAATTTGAACACACACACACACACACACACAGACGTGCGCACGTGGATTAAACACACACACACACATACACAATGAGCAAACATGTTTCCCACTGCTCTTGTATCACAAAACGGTCGCCTGTTAGCCAAAAACAACAAAGTACAAGCGAGTAGCGAAAGTAGCATATCTCTTGATGACTGTGGCGACAAAAGTTCCAAAAATCTCATTTCACTGTATGAAACGTCGTTAACTGCCGAGAGAGAAGTGGATCAAGGACAAACAATACAACGGAAAATGAGAGCACAGAACATCCAGTACTCCTGTTCTCGGAAAAAAATATTCAAAAATAATTATTCTTTGAACAAGTAAGCTCAGTCTTCGGAGTAAATTGTAGACGAAAAGTAGACGAAGCTGTAGGGTTTACAGCTCTTTGTTTCAAATTAATGCAGTCACATAAGGCATCACAAAAAATATAAATGCAAATGTAAGTATTTTAAACCTATAATACTAAACCAACCAAAATGTTTAATAGCATTTCACGTAAATAAAAGAGCGCCCACTGAAGATGACATATAGCTGTTGGAACAGGGTTCAGTATAGTATAAAAACCGAAGAAACACTGCATTTTGCAGGAAGCTGATTGACAAAAAAGGCATGTGTAATCTCATGACCGACGAAACGATAGATAATGTGAGACTTGTAGCTTAAGACGATGTAGCGCCGTAGGCTTGTAGGAATACTGATAGTGGAAGGATTTTGAGTCTGTCGAAGACGACGGTTCAAACACGTGTCCAGCCATCCTGATTTATGTTTTCTGCGATTTCCCTAAATCGCTTCAGGCAAATTGCCGGGATAGTTCCTTTGAAAGGGCACGACCGACTTACTTCCTCATCCTTCCCTAATCCGATGGGACCGATGACCTGCCCGTTTGGTCTCTTCCTACCGAGTCAACGAACCAACCAGATACGGCCATACATGCCAGACATTTCGTATTCGCAAATTCACTCATATAAAAATGGTCTAGCGGCCAAATGCGCGTCTGGAAACCGAGAGGTTGTGGGATCAAATCTCACTCAGGTTATGGAGTTTCCAGTGTTTATTTTAATCTAACATTCACATCTCAACAGTGCGAGATGATGATATTTGATTTGTGGAGCGCTCAACTGCGCGGTCATCAAGCGCGTACAAAGTCACAATTTCTACACAGTCACATTTTTTCCATGGTCCAATCGAGCCACTGTCACGAATGATGATGATGATGATGAAATGATGAGAACAACACAAACACCCAGTCGCCAGGCAGAGAAAATCCCCAACCCGGACGGGAATGGAAACCGGGACTCCGTGATCCAGAGACAGCAACGCAAGCCACTAGACGACGAGCTACGGACAACAATGTGAGAAGGAAGACATGCTCGGATTCCACGTTGAACGATAGGTCCCCTTTGCCCGGATGGGTAACTAAGGTAGGTTAGGGGTACGAAAGTCGCCGAAGTGGTGCCGAATATAAGTATTTGGACCAGGCCACTCGAGCACACGACATTATTATTATTATTATTATTATTATCTACACATTGAATTAAGTTCGTAATGAACCACCAGAGCACGATCGTTACTTTCGTCGTCTATGTTGTTTACTTTTTGACTGCCTCTTATTTGGAGCGAGCAAAAAAAAAAGTGGCCGAGAGGTTCTAGGCGCTACAGTCTGCAACCGCGTGACCGCTACGGTCGCAGGTTCGAATCCTGCCTCGGGCATGGCTGTGTGTAATGTCCTTAGATGTCCTTAGATTAGTTAGGTTTAAGTAGGTCTAATTTCTAGGGGATTGATGACCTCAGATGTTACGTCCTATAGCCCGCAGAGCCATTTGAACCATTTTGTGGTTATGTATAAGATTTCAATTAGATTTACATAGTCATATATGCGTGTATATATGCGTGATAAATTCTCCTCAAGTCATCAGTATATTACATGACTTAAGTCGCATATATGACATATGATTAGCGATTTGATAGTTTGATGCTTGCTACACATCGCATATACTATATATATTCTTTTGCGAGGTGATTCTCTTTGTTGACTCTGTAATAAAGGCACGTCGTGGTGCTAATGCTTATCTGTTTTACATTTTTTTAACAATCGTGTTATATTTATCATTTTAACATATTCTTTTTGGTTGTGTTTTTTTTGCTCATTGTTTCTAGGACACAGTGGTTCGATCCTTATTTAACGTCGGTTTACGAATGATTTGGAACTATTTGAAACTTCTGAAGGTAAAAGTTTAAACTGTTTAAATCGTAATGTGAATCTAATAAAATTTTAGTGCCGCTAACGACCGACTTTTTATGTTTGTTGAAAGAATGTTAGTAATTTACTGTCAATACCTGTTTGCTCTTAAATGTTAGTGGTTTGCTTCTGGTTGACTGCAATGAATTCTTTGCTGCAACCGTACTTTCGTTAAGGCTGTTATGATTGTGTTAAAGTTCTATGTTTTAGCACGTGAATATTTTAATGATCATCTGTTTCATTTTGTGTTCTAACTACGCCGGCCGTAGTGGCCGAGCGGTCCTAGGCGCTACAGTCTGGAACCGCGCGACCGCTACGGTCGCAGGTTCGAATCCTGGTTCAAAATGGTTCAAATGGCTCTGAGCACTATGGGACTTAACATCTATGGTCATCAGTCCCCTAGAACTTAGAACTACTTAAACCTAACTAACCTAAGGACATCACACACATCCATGCCCGAGGCAGGATTCGAACCTGCGACCGTAGCAGTCGCGCGGCTCCGCACTGAGCGCCTAGAACCGCTAGGGCACCGCGGCCGGCTTCGAATCCTGCCTCGGGCATGGATGTGTGTGATGTCCTTAGGTTAGTTAGAGGACTGATGACCTCAGCAGTTAAGTCCCACCGAGCGGGGTGACGCAGTGGTTGGACACTGGACTCGCATTCGGGAGGACGACGGTTCAATCCCGCGTCCGGCCATCCTGATTTAGGTTTTCCGTGATTTCCCTAAATCACTCCAGGAAAATGCCGGGATGGTTCCTCTGAAAGGGCACGGCCGACTTCCTTCCCAATCCTTCCCTAATCCGATGAGACCGATGACCACGCTGTCTGGTCTCCTTCCCCAAACCAACCAACCAACCAAGTTGTCCCATAGTGCTCAGAGCCATTTGAACCATTTTGAACAAAAAAAAAAGTTGGCACTAAAAGTATTTTATACCAGTTAATATGGGCAACAGCATTCATATCATCTGCATTGGGCGCCGCTGACGTAAGCTGGTTTCTCTATCTTAAGGTACATTAAATATTTTCGAGGCCGGTTCTATTCGCTCGCAGGCGCAGAAGTGTGAATGCAGTCATCTGATTACGGATTTTAACCTCTCTCTACCTTTAGTTTCATGCCCGTACCTATCAAGAGGGCCGGAGCGAGGCAGAGGACACCCTCTGCACACACACACACACACACGCGCGCGCGGAGTGCAGGTCGTTGGCTCGCAGAGCGACGTGTGATTCATAAACAGTGTCCTCCACTCATTGACCGCTGTGGAATTGGCTGTGACCTGACTCTGCCGCGGGTGCTCTGGATACTAAACAAGTCTGAAATGTAAATGCAGGCCGCCTCCGTGCGAGGAGTGGCGGGCCGCGAATGCGAGTGCATCATCCGGCGTCCGGCGCCAGCGGAGCGGACGTGCCGCTGCGGCCGTGCGGTGGATCCCAGCGCGGGCCGCGGCTGGCAGCGTGCAGCGGCGGCTGCGGCTGCGCTGTGAGTCAGCAGATGCTATCGCCGCCTCTCCTCTCCTTTCGTCTGGCATTCACGCCTCGCCCGCGGCGCCGGCCAAGACGCGGCCGAGCCGCGCTCGCCGCACAGCCACCAGCGGACCGCGGCGCGTCTCGCTGGCTGCCCTGCAGGAACACCTGTCGGGGATCGCTGACTGGTGGATTGTCAGCAATGGAACCAAGTGTCACGTACTACGGACAAATAGCCGAAGAAGTCAATTACTCTAGAATGATATTTTCACTCTGCAGTGGAGTGTGCGCTGAAACTTCTTGCTAGATTAAAACTGTATGCCGGACCGAGGCTCGAACTCGGTCTCCTGAGTTCGAGTCTTGGTCTGGCACACAGTTTGAATCTGCCAGGAAGTTTCAAGTCCATGACTGCTCGATTATGCTACTGGCGATAAATTACTGGAGACAGAGAAAACCTTGAATGAGGTGTATAGGCCTTACTGGATGTGGAGACGACCAGTGCCAAGAATGGGCGAGGAAGGCGACGGAAGGGAACCGTTTTGAAATGAAAGACACAATTAAACTTTTAACTATATTCATACGATATGGTGTACGGAAAACTTATCTAGGCCTAACTGTGGGTGCGTCCGATAGTTTGAGTGTTAACGAAAAAAAAAGGTTCAAATGGCTCTGAGCACTATGGGACTAAACAAACCTGCCAGGATAGCCGACAGCGCTAACGCGCTGCTTCCTGGACTCGGGTAGGCGCGCCGGCCCCGGGCCAAATCCGCCCGGCGGATTAACGACGAGGGCCGCTGTGCCGGCCAGCCTGTATGTGGTTTTTAGGCGGTTTTCCACATCCTGATACGTGAATACTGGGCTGGTCCCCACGTTCGACCTCAGTTACACGACTCGCCGACATCTGAACACGTTCGCACTATTCCATGAATTGTACTAGACGCTGACAGCTGGGGCACACTAATTCCGTCCTGGGGGGATGGGGCTTAACTACTGAGGTCATCAGTCCCCTAGAACTTAGAACTACTTAAACCTAACTAACCTAAGGACATCACACACATCCATGTCCGAGGCAGGATTAGAACCTGCGACCGTAGTGGTCGTGCAGTTCCAGACTGTAGCACCTAGAACCGCTCGGCCAGCCCGGCCGGTGGTGTTAACGAAACACGGGAATAAGGAGGGGGGAGAACGATGGGTTACTATCGAAGTCCACACATAAACAGAAGTTTTCTCTAGCCACTTTACTCCAGAATTCTTGGCAGACGAAAGAAAGTTTGCTCTGAGGCATGTGATTGCAGGGTGATTAAATTGCCCCAACCGCTGGTGTTCCATGCAACCCGCAATGTTACCTCTGGCTTTCATGAACTATGCGCAAGATTTTTGATATTCTCTCGTTCGCTACATGCAAACTATTAGTCCTACAGTAAAAAAAAAATGTGCAGGACCTTTTTTTGTAGGAAATTTGGTGTAGTTAAATTTTGTGCTGAGTTTTCGCTGGAGGCCGCAATTTTCGAGTTATTCAAGAAAAACGTACAAAAGTGATCTTCGAACGCACCTTCACCGCAGACTCATCCCGTATCAGTCAGGATTTCTAGTATGTTGTTCGTGGCACTCCGTCTTACCACGGAACAAAAGTTTCTGACTATTTCCGATATTCGGCATTTTTTGTCTGTTTTCATTGGGCTGTTACGCCTCCACCATAGTCGGCTACTTCCTAAACATTATTAATTTACACGTACGCGTGAGGGTAATGAACTAGTAACGACTTCTGTGAACGGTACGCAATAGCTAACTATGCTGACAGTTGTATTCAGACGTAACCCTTACAAGCACAGTAGTTTCGTAGTCAGAAGGCCTGACGAATACAAAGACGTCATCGTTTATTTTTTGCTGTTAAAATTCCAAAAATTGTTATGCAAAATTTACAAAAATATCAATCTTCAAATTTGTAAGTGCTCCAGTAAGTCAGTGGCGTAATAAGGCCATTCAATGAAGACCAAGAAAGGTGGAATGTGAGAAATAATTTGTACAGTCGCATTTTTTTTGTAAATGGACAATATACTAGAAATACTGACCGGTGGGTACTGAGAGTGGGAGTGGGGGTGCGTTTTTCTTGAATAACCTGAAAACTACGGACTCTAGGGGAAACGTATCCCAGTACAAACTTTAACTACTTTAAAATTCCTACAAAAATATCCTGTTCATTTCATCTGTAGGACTAATAGCTCGCGCGTAGCATGCGAGTGTGGCTTATGAAGACCAACTACAACAGTGCGAACTGCCTAAGACGACAACGGTAGGAGCAGCTGATTCGCTCTGTATATTCATTTGCAATGTGTACAGATTATTAAGAAAAAAATTGTGGAACGACAAAATCGTCTGTCGCCCATGAGGACCTTTTCTCATCAATGCTGATCAACATCAGTACGAGGTGGAACGTCGCTTGCTTCGATACAGGCTTGAATCCATCATGGCATACCATCGATACGATCACCAAGCCAGTCATAGTTCAAATTGCCCCACTCTTCAATAGTGATTCTGGATTAGTCTCGCAGAGCACGTGGTCGTTGCTGACGTCCAAAAGCAGCTCGTTTTTTCAATCTATCCCACACTTGGAGACGAGGTACTGGCGGAATTAAAGCTGTGAGGACGGGGCGTGAGTCGTGCTTGGGTAGCTCGTGGTAGAGCACTTGCCCGCGAAAGGCAAAGGTCCCGAGTTAGAGTCTCCGTCCGGCACACAGTTTTAATCTGCCAGGAAGTTTCATATCCCACACTTATTTGACGGGTTTCATACCCAGGGAATAGTCAGGCCACTAGTTTCTGGTGATCCTACCATGCTGAAGGAACGTTTTTGTGAGAACAGCACGATGAGCACGCGAGGTACCATCCATCAAGATGAAATTGTCACCAAACTGTTGGCGATATGGTCCCACCACTGGATGCAGAATGTCAACACCGTACAGCGGAACCGTGAGATTGCCCCCAACCACAAGATGTGTACGCTGGGCTCACGTAATACTATCAAAGCTTGTTGCGCATATGGGATTTAGTGTTAGAAGCGTCCGGTATTATTGGGTTGTCTCCAGTCGCGTTGTCTGCGATTAAGAGGGCACAAGCGCATCCGACATTCGTCCGTGAGGAATACGCGACGCGAATAATGGAACGTCCTTTGTGCCTGATTTCTTGCCGATCTGTAATGGAGCCAGTGGTGGTATGGGGTACGACTTCGTGCTCGCTATGGTCGACGGGAATGGTAATTCGCAACAAGCAATAGTCTCCTACTAGTTCGATGCGATGCGTGACTTCCTGTAGCCTCCTCCAACGCCGAATTCACTTCTGTTCCAGTGAGCTCACGGTTCCTCTGACTCAAGTCGCTGATATAGACCATCCTGTGCATCTACTGCACATGGACAGCATTTGTGGTGTAAGTCCTTAACACTAATAGTCGACTGGAATCGACTCCATGTCTGCCACATCATTTTGTTTCCAGTTCACTCCTCGAGGAACTTCCCTGGTTGACAAGACTTCTGCATGTAACATGATGATTTGGAGCCGATCACTGGTCGCAACTGTCCTTCGTAGCACGGTGGATGTTCACTCAACTGCTCCACAGACGTCTCTCATGTGCCCCTACCGTTGCTTTACTTTCAATTGCAGTGCCGTAATCCATTTGAGTGCGGCGTCCTACCGGTAGGTAGTGCTCATGGTTACTGTGTATATGTTTACAAACAACGTCAGGTGTGACCTTTTGAGCGCTATAGGAACAGGCACAACAGCAAAACCCCTGCACGACATATCAGTAATTAAAACACCTGATATGGCCGGGCCAGTAAAGTGAAGATTATGTAATTTGGCGCCTAGCGTGAGATCCAGAATAGCTTAGCGCACAAGATAGTAGGGCAAAAGCCGGCCACAGTGGCCGAGCGGTTCTAGGCGCTACAGTGTGGAACCGCGCGACAGCTACGGTCGCAGGTTCGAATCCTGCCTCGGGCATGGATGTGTGTGATGTCCTTAGGTTAGTTAGGTTCAAGTAGTTCTAAGTTCTAGGGGACTGATGACCTCAGAAGTTAAGTCCCATAGTGCTCAGAGCCATTTGAAGCCAAGTAGGACAAAATCATTCAGATGATAATTTCCCAGTTGCTCGTGAAGAATCCACTTAATCTCTTAAACATTAACAATGCACAGAAAGCTCTGTGTCGTTGTGGAATCTGACAAATCAAAACTTTAAGTCGACCACATTTGGTACGCTGTTTACACAACGTAAAACCTCTCATTGTGGTCCTATCTCTCACAATGGTAAGATTAAACTTATGTATCCTCTTGTAGGTAGTGCCGTCTAAAATTTCGTCGCTGAAATTTCGTTTTCTGCCCTCAAGCTCCCCGTTTCACTATTGTGCGGATGTGTGTGTTAACTGGACACTTTCACTTCTAGGACATTAAGAGCCAGGAAACGTCTGTACACAAGGACGGAGTATTGTAACATGGAGTACTCACTGGTACTTCAGAAACCGGTAAGTACCTAAATATTGTATAATTACTTCTCTTCATCCTGTCATAAAGTATCTAGCAAATACTTATTTTTACTGCAGATAATACTAATGTCTTTCTACTCAGTGAAAGGATGGAACATAAGAGGAATGTTCGGTTATTCGCTTCTGTGGGTATTACTATGAATTAAACTTTATATTTCTGGCCTCTACAGGAGAGAGACCCCTCAGGGATGAAGGAGGAATGAGGAGGGAGGGGGGGGGGGGACTGTCGTTTATTACGTCATGAAAATCGGTTCGGCCAACTGAAAGGCGGCTGTTGTGTTTGCCACGACAATTTTCAGGTGGTTTTGGCCGTAAGCGTGAATGAAATTTGATAAATCGACTCAATCTCAGTAGTATCGATATAACCATATTCTTTGTAAGTCTTGTAAGTCTGTTCCTGTTTTTCATATTAGGTGCATTGTGCTGCCACCTACTGCCAGGTACTCCATATCAGCGACATCAGTAGTCATTATCGTGAGAGAGCAGAATGGGGCGCTCCGCGGAATTTACCCTCTGTCCATATTCTATACTCATTAGACTATTCATTCCAGTGAACAGATCCTGTAATACTACTTCACTAACACTGAGAACCGCAATGTCATCAGCAAACCTTATAATTCACCTCTTTTCAACCTGAAATTCGGCTCTTGAACCTTTCTGTTATTTCCGCCATTGCTTCGTAGCTGAATAGAGTGAACAGTAGAGGTGAGAGACTACAGCCCCGTTTTACATCCCTTTTTTATTCGAGCACTTCGTTTTTGGTCTTCCAGTCTTATTGTTCCCTCTTGGTACTTATGCATACCTTCACTATAGCTTACTCATACTTTTATCAGACGGAGCATTAATTAGCATTTCTTTTCAGGTTTTCTAGCTTTCGCACCAACTTCAAAGTTTTGCTATATCGCTCCCCGACTCGTAGAGCGTTACGCTTTTGTTGGTTATTCAGTCTTTTTCTGATGGTCGCTTCTCCTTAGTAGTCCCCTCCTGGAGATCCAAGTGGGGGACTAATCCGGAACTATTTATCAGTGGAGATCATCATAACAACTTTTCAACACAGGCCACATGTCCTGTGGATACACATTATGTGTCTTCATTGCATTGGTTTCCATTACATTCTGCATCCTCATACCGTTGGTCATTACTGATTCTTCCGCCTTTAGGGACAATTTCCCACCCCAGTAGCAACAGAGTGCACTGAACCTCCGTCCGCAACTCCGCCCTCATTCAAAAGGCCATTGGTCGAATGGTGGTGACTATGCCGGAAGTCTTCGACCACCAATGCTGATGATTTTTATTCAAAATTTAAGCAGTCGAGGTCTTCGAAAGCTGATTATAGTCAAAGCCGTTACCACCCCCTGTTTTTTCTTCATTTGATCGTTACTGTTCTCGGCATATGGCCTGGGCGGACGTCGTATGACACCTGTTCAAGTTGATCGATGAATGCGTCACTCAGTCTTTTTATTACAGAGGCAGTCAGCCCTCTGACCGAACGCGCTGAGCTGGCCTGCCGGCACCCCCAGTCGGCGGCTAAATGGAGACTGGCTTAAGCTCATATACGCTGCACTCCGTTGTCTGCAATCGTGGAGACAGGGACCGACAATTCCGTTACGGAGTGGCACCTCGAGCGAGCTGACGCCGGCGTCGCATCCGCGTTCCTGCGGACGTCCCAAGGCTGGCTCAGGCGGCGGGGGCGTGGCGGTCCCGGCGTCGGCGTCAGAGTGTGCACCAGGCCGCCAGCAGGCAGCAGGCAAGCAAGGGTCACGGACACCCACGCTTCTGGGAAGCCGCGGCCGCGGCAGCGGCGCCGTGTGGAGAACGCCGTCTCGGGCCGTCGCATAGTTCGCGCACCGTGGGATACTTTCCCACAGTACCCCGTTCGTCACTCGGAGCAAAGTTCACGATTGACAGCGCTCACTTCCGATGAAGCCGTTGCTGGCCTGACAGAGAGGAGGTGGAGGTGGAGAAGGGGCAACAATTGTCTGACGCAAGGAAGGCGAACTCCGTTTTCAGGCCACGAGTGGCATACCGGGACCATCCGACCGCCGTGTCATCCTCAGCGGAGGATGCGGGAATGAGGGGCGTGGGGTCAGCACACCGCTCTCCCGGTCGTTACCATGGTTTTCTTTAACCGGAGCCGCTGCTATTCGATCGAGTAGCTCCTCAATTGGCATCACGAGGCTGAGTGCACCCCGAAAAATGGCAACAGCGCATGGCAGCCTGGATGGTCACCCATCCAAGTGCCTACCACGCCCGACAGCGCTTAACTTCAGTGATCTCACGGGAACCGGTGTAGCCACTGCGGCAAGGCTCAAGGAAGGCGAACACTTATTTTAATGCAGGCTCATCCCACAGATTTTTATGAAGGTACGACACAGACGTCAACATCAAATCACAGCAATTATTTACATAAAAAACCGTATCCATGTTGCAACATACCTCTGGAACTTTTGGCAAAGTAATTCCGTGACGTCTAAAGAACAGAAAGGCATGAAAATGTGCTTCGAATATACTAGGCTATTTGGAAAGTAAGGAGCGATCGGACGCGAAGTGAAAACCACTGTGAAAATCAGAACTGCTGTATTTGCAGCAGTTAGCTGCTCCTTTCGCGTACTTCTCTACATAGTCGCAGAACCGACTTTGACATATATTGTAACGTTGTACCAACTTTTCATTACCCTCTTCATGGTAAGCAGCCTCCTGTGGTTTCCATTGAAATCAATGGATAAAGTTGAAAATTTGTGTTGGACCAGGATTCGAACAGGGGTCTCCTGCTTAAAAGACACATTCTCTGATCACTGAACCATCCGGACACAGTGGTCATTGCAACTGCACAGACTACCCTAGCACGCCTCCCATCAGACTCAAGTTCTCAATTTATTAACACACTACTAAGGTAGTGAACCTTGCCCATTATCCTCACTGGTCGCGACATTTATCCAATTCCTGAAAGAATTCGAGCCTGGTGTTCATCCGCACTGAAGAGATTTTTGGCCGTCTCGTCTTAATGTGAAGTTCATAGTGGGTTCAACAGCCCGAAATATACAGGGCTATTACAAATGATTGAAGCGATTTCATAAATTCACTGTAGCTCCATTCACTGACATATGGTCACGACACACTACAGATACGTAGAAAAACTCATAAAGTTTTGTTCGGCTGAAGCCGCACTTCAGGTTTCTGCCGCCAGAGCTCTCGAGAGCGCAGTGAGACAAAATGACGACAGGAGCCGAGAAAGCGTATGTCGTGCTTGAAATGCAGTCACATCAGTCAGTCATAACAGTGCAACGACACTTCAGGACGTAGTTCAACAAAGATCCACCAACACCTAACTCCATTCGGCGATTTTATGCGCAGTTTAAAGCTTCTGGATGCCTCTGTAAGGGGAAATCAACGGGTCGGCCTGCAGTGAGCGAAGAAACGGTTGAACACGTGCGGGCAAGTTTCACGCGTAGCCCGCGAAAGTCGACTGGAGAACAACAGCGCCGACTTCATCTTTCAACAGGATGGTGCTCCACCGCACTTCCATCATGATGTTCGGCATTTCTTAAACAGGAGATTGGAAAACCGATGGATCGGTCGTGGTGGAGATCATGATTAGCAATTCATGTCATGGCCTCCCCGCTCTCCCGACTTAACCCCATGCGATTTCTTTCTGTGGGGTTATGTGAAAGATTCAGTGTTTAAACCTCCTCTACCAAGAAACGTGCCAGAACTGCGAGCTCGCATCAACGATGCTTTCGAACTCATTGATGGGGACATGCTGCGCCGAGTGTGGGAGGAACTTGATTATCGGCTTGATGTCTGCCGAATCACTAAAGGGGCACATGTCGAACATTTGTGAATGCCTAAAAAAACTTTTTGAGTTTTTGTATGTGTGTGCAAAGCATTGTGAAAATATCTCAAATAATAAAGTTATTGTAGAGCTGTGAAATCGCTTCAATCATTTGTAATGACCCTGTAGATTTGAAATCCAATCAGAAACTTCTGCATACAAACTGTGAATGTCTTCCATTGCTCTGACGAGCAGCTTTTATATTATTCATAGTTAGCTGCGTTTCGCCTCAGTCACTCTTCGGAGACCACTTCCATCGCCGATGGTGCAGCAATGATCCACATCTGCGTGTGTTTCTTGCGCTATTATATCGTTATTTTACTTCTTCGCGTTATTGAAGTTCCTGTTTTTGATATGAGCTCATTTTCGTGTAGTTCTAAGCCTTCGGCGTCATGCACTTTCCCTGCGAGTAATAACTACTGAACTTGGACAACAATGATTTCAATTGCTTGTTAATCCACTTTCAGAGTGCACTGTATCAGCGAACCTGCATGTCATGGATTTGAAAAGTCATTAGTAGTTTTCCGAAAGTTAGTACTCACCGGTCACACGATTCCCGCTAATTACGGGCCAATGAATTGTGGACGCAGAACTCGCATCCAATAACAGCCGAACAGGCGAATTATCTCCCCATCAACTCTTAGCTTTTCTGAAATACGATTTCTTTCATCTACTGCGTCTCTTACAATGCTTATGAGCAATTAGTACATATCATAAAGTCAGTTATCACCAGCATTATACAGTACTCATCGATAACACAGTTTCATTCCTTAATGCATCCTCTACTACGGATGTATTAGGTCATGAGCGTTCGGTGTGGTATCATAGCGCCATCAATGTTCGTAAACTTTCGTAGCGCTTTATCGGAAGGTTAACTGTTCCGGTTAGATGACAGTTGCTACAGTGAGGTGATACGTGATACACACACTCACACACACACACACACACACACACACACACACACACACACACACACACACACAAACACACACACAAGTTCGTAATGTGTTCATCAGCACGAAATGCTAGGGTGGAGTACGAAGCGCAATAATCATTTGTGATAAATTGAAACTGTGTGTCCGGCCGGTAACCTAACTAGGATCCATCCGTTCGTGGTCTCCTGTTCAGTGTGCTATATCTGGGTTCGTGTCCCAGCCAGTACGCAATATTAAAGTGTCAAAATGATGATCTATTTTTCCACGTTTTTCACATCACTGTCAAACTGTAACTAGTTTCTAAATCCGCTCAAATATCATCTGACTGTGAATGTCTTCCATTGCTCTGACGAGCAGCTTTTATATTATTCATAGTTAGCTGCGTTTCGCCTCAGTCACTCTTCGGAGACCACTTCCATCGCCGATGGTGCAGCAATGATCCACATCTGCGTGTGTTTCTTGCGCTATTATATCGTTATTTTACTTCTTCGCGTTATTGAAAGTCCTGTTTTTGGTATGAGCTCATTTTCGTGTAGTTCTAAGCCTTCGGCGTCATGCACTTTCCCTGCGAGTAATAACTACTGAACTTGGACAACAATGATTTCAATTGCTTGTTAATCCACTTTCAGTGTGCGGCATTGATGGTGACGTAGTCGTTCCAAACTCCTGTAGGGGAAGTGTTACGTAATAAATTCAGGGAACTGTAGGAGGCGATAAAGGGAGAAATAAAAGTGTTCGAAAGGAGGTAAGAGGAATTGAAGTGCTCTGCAGACACACAAGCATGCCTGCTTTGCGCTGCCGGCGGAGGACGGAGTTCAATGCTAACCAGGGAGGGGCCACCTGGTGTGCCCCGCCCACACCACCAGCACACCGAGTGCACACCGCCAGATTTAGAACACACACACACACACACACACACACACACACACACACACACACACACACGCACACATAAACACACACACATACTTGCCGTCGAGTAAGGGACAGCTACGGAGAGGAAATTCGAAAACTGTTGTGCTGCGGCGATATTTTTCTGTCTTTCCCCACATTAGTGCTACTGTGCAGTGTGGTTATAATTATACTTCCGCTACTGAAGCCACTGTCGACGGAACCTGTTTACAGCATGGGCACCCACGTTTATACGAACGATGTTCAGACTGTGCTTTGCAGGATTTGCGTTGTTACTAGTGTAGGTGCCATGACTTGCCGTCAGGCGCCGGTGCTGGTACGGTGACGTAGGGTTGAAACACAAGCATCAGTATGCATTACAGTTGCAGGCAGTCAATATGGATCTGGACGAGGTGAGCAGGGCGTTCCTCATAAAGCTGTTTCATCAAAACGACAGCAATAGTGCTGCTGCCTTTCGTGAATATTTATGCATTAAGGGAATACGGGGAGGTTCTCTTTGGCGCCGGGGTTGAAGAACATGATTCGGAAGTTTGAACTAACTAGCGATTTGGGAATTATTCGAGGTAGAGGCCATATATGAACCGCGTTAGAAATCGTTGGAGAAGTTACAGTTACCATGACTGTAGATGCTGCTCGCAGTGTGCAGTCTTCAAGCAGTGCACGAGCCAGCATCACAGCTGAGATGTTTCAGGCAATAATAGAGAAATGTCTACTGTTGTTTCAGACTGTTGTGGATGCAGGGGGTCGCTACATTGAGCAATGTTTGTAATCTGCAGCGTAAACATGGCACGCGATTAACAAATGTTACACTGCCATGTGGATATTAAAATATGTTTCTTTCAATGGGTTATTAGTTATTTCGTTTCAGCATATGCTTATGAACGTTTAAACAAAGCTGCATTGTCCTACGATCTTTCGTCTTTCATGGGGGCCCTGCCAAGTCGCGGAAGTTTAACTATATCCACCTTGCGTTTAGCACAGACTTCCACAAACTATATGTTATGCTACCAATAAGTAGCTGTTAATAATTGTAACGCGTATAGCAAATAAATACGGGGCTACTCACTCGCACTTTCAAGATTTATTAACATTATTTCGTGAAAAAATTCTAAAGTCTCATAAATATTTGTGTTGTAAGCTATGTACTTACACTGCCTGAGAAAAATAGTGAAGCATTCGGAGGACATATTCGGATGGCACCGTAACTACGTACACACACACACTTCATCGGCGCAAGGTGGCGAAGTGGTTAGCACCCTGGACAAACATTCGGGCGGACAACGGTTCATACTCGCCTCCGGCCACCCTGATTTACGTTTCCGTGCTTTTCCCTGAGTCGCTCCAGGTAAATGCTGGGACGGTTCCTGTGAAAGGGCACGATCGACTTCCTTCCCCGTCCTTCTCTAATACGACGGGACTGATGACCTCGCTTTTTGGTTCCCTCCCCCGAATAAACCAACCAATCAGCCTCAGTCAACAAACACATCATCGGCAGGTATGTGATGGATTGAAGGCTAAATTGTTCTGTGACAGGTAGTACGGCCGCCACGCTGTATCAATGTTATTCGCATTTAGTGTTGTTACTAGGTCCGTAGAGTATATAAATGGCGTTAACGGTGTCGGATATTGAGTGATCACTTTGAAGATCACGGAGATGCCGCGTACTCTTTATCAGCCCCTCGAAAAGTTTGAAACGGCGTCATTGTGGGTCTCCATTGTTGGAGCTGGTCAAATAGTGGAATATCCAGATTTCTGGAGCATTGGGAAGTCACAGTGATCTGATGTTTGAAATCATGGAAACCTGAAGGCAGGCATACTCATTGTTAAGGTTCCGCTCGACCACGTCTGATAACCACGAGGGAGCAGCGTAGAATTGTATACCAAGCACATTAAAACCGCTTCACATCTGCGCCTGTAGTACGTCAACAGGTAATGGACTCCCTGCAGCATCCTGTGCCAACTCGCACCATAGGTCTAAGACTAGCAGCGACAGGTCTGGGAAATAATCACCCAATTCGTAGGCTGCTGTTAGCAGCACAGCACAAACGGCTGCGTTTGGAGTGGTTGATGGTCACGTGACCGAAAACCATTGACTGCTGATAACTGTGGTCAGCGATGAACTGCGGTTCTACACTATCCCAGATGACCATCGTAGACGTGTACGTCGCTGACATGGAGAGAGGTCCCTTTCTTCCATTGTTTTGGAGAGACGCATTCGTGTTACTTCTGGCATAATGCTGTGGGAAGCCACAGGTTTTGACTTCAGGTCACTGTTGCTAGTGACTCAGGGAAATCTTACAGCACTACGGTACGTAACGGACATCCTAAGCCTTCGTGTTTTACCTCTCATGCGACAGTACCGTGGCGCCACTGTACAACAAAGTCCCTTGTCTGCGTGATGTTGAGGGAATCCCGTGACCAGCAAGATCTCCCGATCCCTTGGTCCAGCTCTTGCATCAACCCCGTCCCAGTTCAGTATCGACGATACCAGAGACCAGTTACAACAGCGAATTGCTAAGATCGATAAGACAAGATTTTCATTTCTCAAGTTCGTAATGCAGGTAGTTGGACTACGCCGATCCTAATCCAATAGACAGGACGTTCGAATTGTAACGTTCTGTATAGATAAAGGCTTCACAGTGATCAATTGTAATGATGTTTCTTCTTTGCCATTACTGTATAACGAGGTTTAATTTAGTACGATAATTTCACAGTACTGTTTCCTATGACAAAGGTGTAGTGGTTAGATGTTACTTTTAAGACGAGACGACGCAGTGGCTGTATGAGACCCTTCCGAACGTATTCAGCGCATGCGTCCAGACTAGATGGTGTGCAACGTCATACTAAAAAGTAGTCACATACTGCCAGGTTGTTTGTAAGTCTGAATCGATTTTATAATCACCGAAATGCAACCACATGTCCTGTCAACCCGCGAAGTTTCATTTCGTTTCCTCCTGGGTGCTTCACTTTTCTTGGCAGTCTTTGTAATTAAAAAATAAAGAAGCCGATGTTCCTCTATTAAGAATTGATGTGAAGGCATCATACCACTGTTATTCAAGCAAACTGAGGATATTCAGCCCAGTTGTCAATAGTGTGATATCCCATTTTGAAGCGCTTACAATTGTTTTTGTGCTGTAGGCCTCTTCAAAACTTAAAAACAAGATGTACACCTGCATTGTAAACTCAAACCATAAAACATAAAACATCATAAGTCGTTGCATCCATCGTTCCCGAGGTACAGTTGCAAACAGCAAAATTTGTTAAGCACTTGAAACCGGGATAATATTGTCCCGAAACATGTTGTGGCAATAATCACACGATTGACAACTAGGCTTAATATCTTCAGTATTCCTCTATTAAAGTTCTGGTCTAATTTATCAGTATACGTAAAGTTTACAGTATAATTTATAATTTTATAAATAATATCAGTGTATATGGAAAATAATTTTGATGGTTTTTACTGTTGCTCTGCCATCGAGAGCGCTAGTCGCTTATACCGAAAAATACGGAGCGGACCCTACAACCACCACCAAAATTTCGGAGGATTTTCAGGGATGTTTTATGAATATTCTGATACGAGAGGTAAGTGGTCTCCGGTGGATCGTTACACAGGAGCTGTATTTCACTTCATTTATTACCTCCGTTTCTCGTGCTGTCACCATTGCACTAAATATTTTGGGACAAAAGAGCAGGTGCTGACGATATGCGCTGTGTGTTCTGTTTATAAACAAACTTGTTTTAATTCACTCGCGGTAGTTGCTGTTGAAACAGTAATGTTCAGTTTGTTCCTCACCCTCAAGTCTGTATTTAGTACATTTCGGTTCTGTCTAGAGTTTAGCATAAATGTACGTTATCTCCCAGCGAATAAGATTTTATTTACGCCTGAGACGGGAAACGTTCCATTGGAATATCAAAATAAAACGTCGATACTTACATTAGCAGTTACTTGAACTCTGGCAACGGACCACCGTTAGTCTACGTACAATAACTAACGTGTTGGTAAGAGTTCATGCTTCATGCCTCGCAACATTAATAAGGGTATATCCTTTTGTCGCTGAATGTCACGGACGGGTGGCATTGTTCTGCAACATAACTGCGCGCCAGATTGTAATCTGTCTTTTAATCGCATCAAAAACGAGCAAACAGGGTGTGGTTCGTGTTTCGTAACTTAGAGCAGGCGGGAAACTGGACACACGGACCGCGGCTAGTTACAACAAACGCTCCGGTACTTACAAGGAGAACGGGCTCGTTGTCACATTGCCCCTGGCCGCAAGAGGCGAATAGCCTCCGTAACTTAGTCTTAAGCTCTGGGTGGCCCAATGATAAAGTGCCTGCAATTTGTATTCGTCAGTATTCTCTACAATTTCACGCTCAATTTCCGCGTGCCAGCCTTCGATGGGTGTCACGAATGGCCTGTATTCTTTGTCAGGCGGGGCCCTGACCCCTGAAAAGCACAAAGTCATTCCTTTAAGTCGCCTTGTCATAGTTTCATGTACTCTGTTATTTCAGAAATGACGTGGAAAAAATTATAGTGGTGATTAACGCTTACGGAAGACAGAGAGAAACTTTGCCCAATATAATGCTACGAAACCCTGAACTACGAACAAGTGATATTTCCGTGGATATTAATGGAGTGCAGGAGTGCAAATAACAAGGCACGCTTCTGACGTGACATCTTCTTCTCGATGCCATTCAAATTAAGGCCAAGAGTGTGTGGTAAAAAAAATTATAAACCGATTTTGAATCTGACGACTCTGCCTGAGCACATGAAGTGATCTATTCTGGTGTTGCGCGCCTGATCTTAGACTGTCTGTTAAGTACTTTGAAATGGCAAATTACGACAAAGACAGGTGGCAAAATTATTAGGATTTCCAAGCCTAACAGTATGAAAAGCTTTTTGTCATTTTTTAAATACTGTATCTGACGTTCTATTCCTTGTTGTAATGAGAAAGAGCTTAGTATATTTGAATTTAGTTACCTAAGTATATATCAATATGCCGTCTTATTCATGATGTATCACTGAAATAAAATATCAGTAATAACTTTAGTATTCCCGTATATACCACATAATAGGCTTTTCTAGTTTCATCTTCCACTTTTTAGCCGTGCACACTGACATTATCCTCACAGTCCACTGAACACTGCCGGCTCGCATAGCGGGTACGCGACGTGGTAAGGAAATTGGTAGTAAAAGCGGAGCAGAGGCGAATGGAGAACTATTCAAATGAAGATACGAACCGCAAATGCATAAATCCATTGACAAAAGTGATTTTGACGGACAGATCGTTATCTAGGAAACGGCGAAGCTGGTCGTCTGTTGTGTGCATCCATGCAAAGTGACTGAAAGACGGTAAACCCTGAGTAGTCGACAACGTGTTGGACGTCTACGCCTAGTCATAGAACGTAGAGACAGGAGGCTTACCCGCTCTATAAAGCACGACAGATGACGATCTCTGGTAGATTTGATGACAGACTACAATGAAGGTGCAGGTACAACCGTTTCGGACCGCACCGTTCAGTGCTCATTGTTAAACATACGGATACGTAGCAAACGACTTCTACATGTTCACAAGCTGACATAGCGACATCATCAATTACGACTGCGGCGGGTGCAGGATCATGTAGACTGGACCGTGTGTCAATGGATACGTGTCGCAAGATCGGACGAATCATGTTCCTCCTTACACGCCGATGGTCTTTTCCGGAACAACGTCATCCGGGAGAATGGGTGTTCGAGACATCCCTGTGGAGGATATTCACCTGGGCTTCCATGGAACCTTCAGTAATTGGAGTAATCATGACGACTGTGGACTTACGGGTCACCTGCATCTCTCCATGCTTAATGTCTTCCCCGACGGCGATGGCATGTTTCAACAGGATAATTGTCCGTATCACGACTTAAGAATCGTGCTACAGTAGCATGATGAACATCATAGTGAACTTACATTCACGTTTGACCACTAAATTTGCCTTTAGAATAGTGCTAAAGTAGTAAGTTGAGCATTACGGTGAACTGACGTTCACGTGTTAACGGGAATTGCGTGACATGTGAGTAGACATCTGATGCCGCATAGCTTTGGAAAGTTAGTAATGACTTTCAGAATCTATGACATGCAAATTTGCTGATATATTTTGCGCTCCGAAAGCAGATCAACACACAGTTAAAATCAATGTGCACCGAGTTCAGTTGTTATATTCACAAGGAAAGTGCGTCACGTCGAAGGGTTAGAGCCGCACGAAAATGTGCTCATCACAAAAACTGGATCTTCGATAACGAGAAGAAATAAGATATTGACGTAATAGCACAAAACCGGCATATTTTAATCTCGTGCTAATTGCTATTTTTCCAACTGATAAAACTCACTGGTGTCCAAAATTAAAGCCACAAACAGAAAATTTGCAAAGCTGCGTTTATTTTGCCACAAAACAGTATGAACAAATGATAGTAAAGTAGACACAACGTAAAGAATACGGAACGTATGCAGCTGCAACAGGTGCAACAGTAGATAAATATGGTTTTTCGGACTTAACGGATTGAGACACACATTCTGACAACTGGTTAATGTGCTCAGTATGGGGTTTGACCACCTCTGGTATCAGTACAAGCCTGACAACAATGGGGCACGCTGTAAATGATGTCATACATCTCATGTTGAGGCAATAACCCTCATTCTTCTTGCATAGCTGCTCGCAAGTCTTGGGCAGTGGTTGGTGGATGCTAACGTGATGCAGCCCGTCTCCCTAGAGCAACCCCTAGAGCACCTCCATGGGTTTCAAATCGGGAGAGCGATCAGGCCGCGCCATGGGTGAAAATTCTTCCGTTTCCAAGAAAATATCAGCCACCTGTGCTCTATGAAGTTGAGATTGTCTTCCATCAGTACGAAGTCGGAGCCCACAACACCTCGCAAAAACCCCACAAGAGGTCCCAAGATCTCGTCACAATACCTGACAGCAGTTAAACCTTGCTGATTCACTCGTACAATTTCATGAAGAGGTGTTAGAGTGATCCACGTAATCCCTGCTCACATCATTAGGATCCTTCCTCGCTATAGATCTCTTTTCACAATATTTGGGTCCCGAAATCGTGTTTCACGTTCCCTCCTAATACGAATCCGTTGAGAATAACTCTCCAGACCAAATGGAGACTCATCTATCTCGCGCCACCGTCCAGGTGGCATGTTGACGACTCTACATCTACATCTACATTTATACTCCGCTAGCCACCCAACGGTGTGTGGCGGAGGGCACTTGACGTGCCACTGTCATTACCTCCCTTTCCTGTTCCAGTCGCGTATGGTTCGCGGGAAGAACGACTGCCGGAAAGCCTCCGTGCGCGCTCGAATCTCTCCAATTTTACATTCGTGATCTCCTCTGGAGGTATAAGTAGGGGGAAGCAATATATTCGATACCTCATCCAGAAACGCACGCTCTCGAAACCTGGATAGCAAGCTTCACCGTGATGCAGAGCGCCTCTCTTGCAGAGTCTGCCACTTGAGTTTGCTAAACATCTCCGTAACAGTATCACGCTTACAAAATAACCCTGTGTTGTGTACTGACTGTTTAAGACGCCTCCAAAATCGTGAGTCCCGCCGACTGTGAAGTACGGGCTGTTATAAGATTTCTTAGTGCTAAAGGCCTAAAAGCGGTCGATATTCATCGTGAGATCTATGCAGTTTACGGATCAAACATTATGAGTGATGGAATGGTAAGAGAAAGAGGGTGAGAGCATTTAAAAATGGCCGCTCAAATGTGCGTGATGAACAACGGAGTGGGCGTCCTTCGGTCGTTAATGAAAGTTTGGTGCAGGAAGTGGACAATAAGGTGAGAGAGACGCTTTACGATTTCTTCCTTGCGGGATGACTCTCCTAATGTTTCTCGTAGTGTTTTGTATGATGGCATTGTGACCGAGCACTTGAATTACCGAAAATTGTGCGCACGTTGGGTACCAAAAATGTTGATGGATGTGCACAAAACCAAACGTTTAGTCAGTGCTATGACTTTCCTTGAGCGGTACCACAACGACGGTGATGATTTCTTAAGCCAAGTTGTTACGGGCGATGAAACATGGGTGGCCTACGTCACACCAGAATCAGAGCAACAGTCCATGGAAGTTGAGCAAGGGCATCGTTTTAATGCAAGACAATGCCCGTCCGCATGTGGCGAATCAGACCAAAGATCTCATCACATCTTTTCGATGGGAAACTCTGGATCATCCTCCGTATAGCCCCGATCTTGCGCCCAGTGACTACCATCTGTTCCTGCACTTGAAGAAACACTCTAGAAGTTCTCTTCCGTGAAGATGGTTCAGAGGTACACATTCAGCAGGTCTCCGGCAATAAAAGTCACTTCTCATAAGCCTTCTGTACACCGTTTTCCTTTATAGAAAATGTTCAGTGGCTGCTGCGAGATCAGATGGCAGTTGCCGTGTAGTCTAAGGCGATACCGTCGTTTCCTTACAGCCAAATAACGGTTCTCTCTTTCTGATATCACAGTGGTCGGACCTGCTCTGTTCTTCAGGATACAGTTCCGGTCTCTATAAACTGTCGCCACACCCGTAAAACAACAGAACGGTTCACGGTAAGTCATCGCGCCACATCAATTGGCGACTGTCGTGCTTCCATTTTTCCTATGTCTCTCCACCGCAGTCTGGTAGGCGTCTTCACTGTGCTACACGGCATCGTCTATGACTGTGTACACAGCGATTGTAGGTATGGACTACCTGGCAAATACACCCTGTTTAATACGTGCCCTGGCGTCATCGTTAACGTGGTTGTTCGTTGACCGGAATGCTATATTACGTGCAGAACATTGTCGTACGGACATCTGTTGGCAGTTTATATGATTATGTCATGAATTACACACAATACGGGAAAATAGTAGTTTGTTGCTTTAATTTTTGACACCAGTGCAATTACTATACCTGGACCACATATTACAAGACTACAACATGGAAAACTACAATTAACGTTACACGATCATGATTTCGTTATCAGGCTTCAGTCTATGCTAGACAATCAACATTCTTCGCCGAACTACTCACCTATATTACAATATACTTGGCAAAAATCACGTAGGCTGATACCGTAAGGAGAATCGAAGCATTTGAGATGTGGTGCTACAGGCGAATGTTGAAAATTAGGTGGACTGATAACGTAAGGAATGAGGAGGTTCTGTGCAGAATCGGGAGGAAAGGAATATGTGGAAAACACTGATAAAGAGAAGAGACACCATGATAGGACATCTGTTAAGACATGAGGGAATGACTTCCATGTTACTGGAGGGAGCTATAGAAGGCAAAAACTGTAGAGGAAGACAGAGATTGGAAGACATCCAGCAAATAATAAAGGACGTAGGTTGCAAGTGCTACTCTGAGATGAAGAGGTTAGCACAGGAGAGGAATTCGTAGCGAGGCGCATCAAACCAGTCAGAAGACTGATGACCCCACCCACCTCCCCTCCAAAAAAAAAAAAAAACCTCATATGTTCTTAAGTACTAAGAAACTGTTGTTATTCGCATTGACGTGATTGCAAATCTGCATTAACGAGACGTTTTCTTGTGAAGTGACACTCCCTGCGTTTCGACGAAGCACGTCATTCCGTTACACTAGTAATCTCAAACTGAACGTATCGAGAATTGACAAACCTTCACCTAATGACTGTATCGACCAGTGTACTGTTATTGGTCCCTATGAGTTGGTGTCAATGTTTTGGTACAGATCTTAACAACAGACAAAGCATAACGACGTGCGAAGTCACGCTCTGGCCAAGTAAATTAATTAGGGAGCAAACGCTGTGTAGTGCAGTAGCGTTATCGTTCAATTACTACACGTCACGAAAGTCGCACTGAAGCAGCCATAACGTGGGAGGCAATGACGGGGGCAGCACTAACTACGGAGTCCGTTAGGAAAGTAAACGGAACTGGGAACATCGGTTCATGAAGGACAAAACGCATCCACAAGTTGCTGTCTCAAGGTACTTACTAGGCAACCAGAATAAGTGCCGTAGGAATACTTCAGATGTCATTCTAAGGTCTTTGGATAGATCCACGACAGATGCCGCATCGAAATCTGCACAACTGAAAGTTACGCACTTATAAACTAATCTAAATTAGACACAGTTTTATTTTGAATTCTCGAGTTACTAATCATCGGCATCTCGCTCCTATATTCATGTCTCTCATGGTAATTACATAACTGTATCCTACCTCACTGCCGGCCGCGGTGACGGAGCGGTTCTACGCGCTTCAGTCCGGAACCGCGCGACTGGTACGGTCGCAGGTTCGAATCCTGCCTCGGGCATGGATGTGTGTGATGTCCTTAGGTTGGTTAAGTTTAAGTAGTTCTAAGTTCTAGGGGACTGATGACCTCAGATGTTAAGTCCCATAGTGCTCAGAGCCATTTGAACCATTTTCCTTCCTCACTTTCGACAGTTTACATTGGTGGAAGATGTCTGAGGTGTAAGTAGATACACACAGAAAAATAATAAGGAACCTCCTGAGTGCGAGGTCGCAAAATGCCAATGACGGCTACGGAACATAGTTGAGCCGCTTAGTCGACGAGTAACTCAGAACAGTGCTACAGTACTAGCGGTGTTGATATAAAGCAGAGTAATGGCAACGATAAACAAAACAAACGTTGCATTATATCTACAACAGTTGCTGAAGTTGAAATTTCATCGGAAAGGAAGCCAAGAAACTTCGCAGAGTGAGAAATAAGTGACAGATGAAATATTAGCGTTTCTGCAAGATGAGTCTGTGGAATGTGTAGTGTCGTATACGCTCGACTGTGCGGACAATGCACGTGAGGAATAAATGATGATGATACCTGCTTAAAAAGTGAAAGTGATATTGAAAGAGGTGCCGAGCCATGTACTTCATCATCCTTGTCGGACAGAGAGCCGCAAATCATGGTTCCAGTGAAACACAGTAAAGCACAGTCGTTTTCCAAGGAGCGGGTGCTAAACATGATTACGTGCGTGGAAGATCATCCGCAGGGTAGTAAACCAACAAGAACGAATTGATTTCTAATAAATCCGCGGCAAAATGACCGTGTAGTGCATAAGAAAATCTACAGATATTCGAAGAAGGATAAGGTGCACTTTTTACAGAAAACGTTTCAACGATGCTCGATACAATTTACAGGATGTGCATGATAGTGACCTACCACATCAAACTGCGCTTCAGATGGATTACAGTGATTGCAAGGGTAGCAGTGTGTGGTTGCTTAACTTCAAACAGTGCTACAATACTCGGAGTCGTAAGATAAAGAAATTTCAAATAAAGCGTCACTCGACGATGCACAGCAAACTGTTGAATCGAAAGGAACCGTAGCAATTACAGGTACCAAGAGACTTGTATCAAGAAAACTAACATCAATGCTTTAGTGAATTCGTATACAATTATGCCCACTGTTAATCTGGATGTTAAAATGACTGGAAAGTTATTTATTGTGCTGCGAGAAGTTGGAGTTGCATTGCCCCCTACGATTCTTTCTCGTGTGCGTAATCTTGCAAGGACAGTAGGGAATATTTACGTCACAGCAAGAAAGAGTGGGAAAAAGGTCGTAAAAGAACTAGAACTTTGATACGAGCACTGCTTTAGGACAATAGATGGTCAAAACAATGTGCTTTGGCTTGATTACTAGTCCACGTATAAAAATCATACTCCCTTAGACCAAACCATTGCTCCTGAAAAGTGTGTGGCATTGCAGTCCATACCACCTGGAACCCGTGGCCAAATTCAGCCTCTGGAGGTTTGTTTTCTTCCGTGTATATGGAACATATTACAGCACTACCTGCAGGTACCCCTTAAAGGATAGCCAGTATCACGATGAGCTCCACGACAAGCTCTTTCGCATTCGGTTGCATGACATCACATTCCATCAGTTATCATCACCTGTTAACCAATACGATCCGTTATGCATTCTTTTAAAGTGAATTTTTTAGAAGTGACCAGCGTAGTGCAGCAACTCGGCGTGGCTTGGACTCAAAAAGTCGTTGGAAGTTCCCTGCAGAAATATTGAGCCATATGGCCTCTGTAGCCGTCCGTAATTGCGAAAGTGTTGCCGGTGCAGGAGTTTGTCCATGAACTGACCTCTCGATTACGTCTCATAAACGGTAAACGGGGTTCATGTCGGGAGATCTGGCTGGCCAAATCATTCACTCGAGTGTCCATAATGTTCTTCTAACCAATCTCGAACAATTGTGGCCCGGTGACATGGCTCATTGTCATCCCTAAAAGCTACATCGTTGTTTGGGAACATGCAGTTCGTGAATGACAGCAAATGATCTCCAAATAACCGAATATAACCATTTCCAGCCAATGATCGGTTCAGTTGGACCAGAGAACCCAGTCCATTCCATGTAAACACAGTCCGCGCCATTTTAGGGACACTACCAACTTACACAGTGCTTCGTTGACAACTTGTGCCCTTGGCCATCGTACCATGCCATCAGCGCTTACTATCACAAATCGGGACTCACTTTACCAGGCCACAGTTTTCCAGTCATCTAGGATCCAACCTATATGGTCACGAGTCCAGAAGAGGCACTGCAGGCGTTGTCGTGGACTTAGCAAAGGCACTCGCGTCGGTTGTCTACTGCCGTAGCCCATAAACGCCACATTTAGCCGCACTATCCTGACGGACACGTTAGTCGTATGTCTCACATTGATTTCTTTCACTTACTGCACGCAGTGTTTCTTGTATGTCATAACTGACAACCCTACTCAAACACAGCTGCTCTCGGTCGTTAAGTGAAAGCCTTTGGCCATTGCTTTGTGCACTGTGGAAGGTAACGCCTGAATTTTGGATTTCTCGGCACACTATTGACATAGTCGAGCGGTTCTAGGCGCTTCAGTCCGGAACCACGCAGCTGCTTCGGTCGCAGGTTCGAATCCTGCTTCGGGAATGGATGTGTGTGACGTTCTTAGGTTAGTTAGGTTTAAGCAGTTCTAAGTTTAGGGGACGGATGACCTTAGATGTTAAGTCCCATAGTGGTTAGAGCTATTTGAACTATTTTGAACATTATTGACAATCTGGATCTGGGATACTAAATTCCCTAACGATTTCCGGAATGCAATGTCCTATGCGTCTATTCCAAATACCATTCCGCGTTCAAAGTCTGTTAATTCCCGTTGTGCGGCCATGCTCACGACGGATACCTTGTCATACGAATCACCTGACTACAAATGACTGCTACCCCAACACGCCTCCCTTTTTTACCTTGTGTACACGAAACTAACACCATCTGCATATGTGCATATCGCATCCTATGACTTTTGTCACCTTCCTGTAGTGTCACTCTAGTAGTAAAATAATTGTATATTTTTCATAAGAGCTTTATACCAATTTTCGCAATTTTCATACATCGATGTACTACAGGTGATAGCAGCGCCAAGTGACAGTACAGTTGTGGGCTTTTCCACGATATATTTCTTCATTACGTCTTGCGTTTCTAATCTTCGTTTATGCTTCTGACGCTTACGAAGGTTGTGACAATATGATTCGACATTCAAACGATTAGCCAAATGTTTCTGCGTCTGGTCAGCGATTCCAGAACTGTTGTTTATGGATAATAAATTGGTATTTTTGCTCATCTGGCGATGGGAATTATTGGTAAATAACTTTGTGATTCAAGAATTTATCAACCTTCCATCATGAGAGTCGATACTTCAATATGCCTCATCCGATGTAAAAAAACAGAAATTATGAAAACTTTTCTTTCATTATTTTATTATTTCGTGTAATACACCAGTGGAAATTTGCAGTGATCGTGGTTGTTCCTTGCTCATCTACCCAAAGAAAAAGAGAACTGTGTACACCTTTCATTAAAAAATATATGTTAACATTTTATGATACTTTAGGAACAGTCTGACATAATATTTTCTAACTTAATAAATGTAGTATTAGGAGAAGTTCTATCACCGCATATTCACTTATTTTCTGTATAACTAAATACAGTTACCTTCACCAGCAACACTCATTGAATCAGATTTAAATAAACCAGACATCCTTCATTGTGTTCTTGAAATATATTTCAGTAACTCACTGAGAAACATGCAGAACTGAACCAGTTTTTTGTGTATAAAATGCGGAACCAGACTTACTCATCGATGATGGGCAGTCTTTACTGGCGTCAACTCACCTGAAACAGAAAGAGACATACGAACGTCATGAAATGACCACAGCCAGAAATTCAGTAATTTTATTGTCAGTAGTGCAATAAAAAGAAATGAAAGTATCCAACTTAAAAATAGCATATTTTCCAGGAGATAGAGTCCGCTACGCATTCTAGGGCACGTAAGACACTGTTGTGACATATGCAAGAGGAATGTCATCCACATTTTAGGTATTTCGTACGGTACATGGAGGGTTGATGATTTAAACGTATCTTTGGAAATGAAACACAAACTGGAACTCGCCTGGACAACGAAATACGTACGGTAACAACGCTATGTAGTACGTATAGTGGTCCAGAGTTATTATACTATTTGATACATGTTTTCACAAATATATTTTCACCAGAATCGAACATGAACACAGGATTATGCTCTGATATCAAAGATACCAGCTGTTTGCACCGATCTTATTCGATGCAGTACATGTGTGTACTCCACCATGGGCTAGTTCATATCTCAGCAGGTCGTCTCAGGAAAATTTCACGTTTTGTTCAGGATGGCTCTGTCAGTACGCTTTCTGAATTTTGATAACATCGATGGAACCACATTCCCAAACATTGAATATTTGTTCAGGATATGAGGAGATCGTAACTGTACTATATAATAACCGAAAGACAGCTCCAGTTATAATCTACATCTATATCTACAATCCACAATTAAGTGTTTGGCAGAAGGTTCGTCGAACAACCTTCGGATTTTTTTTTTCTATGGTCCCACTCTCGGACAACACGAGGCGAAATGGAACACTTGAATCATTCTGGGCGAGCTCTGACTTGTCTCGTTTTATTGCGGCGATCATTTCTTCCTAAGGGGGTGGGCGTCAACAAAATAGTTTGGCATTCGGAGCAGAACGTAGGAGACTCAAATTTCGTGAAAAGACCTCCCCGCAACGAGAAACGTCTTTGTTTCAAAGATTGCCACCTTAACTCGCGTATAATATCCGTGACACTCTGTCCCCAATTTTGCGATACTACAAAACGAACTGCCATTCTTTGAAGTTTTTCGATGTCTCCGTCAATCCTATCTGGCAATCAGTCCATACCACATAGGAATACCCTAGCAGAGGACGGACAGGCTTAGTGCAGACAGTCTCAATTACCAATTTGAAGTACCATGCAAGAACATTTGGGTGCAACTAGGAAAAGGTAGCCTCACCAGGCTATAAACAACAAACCTGATCCTTGTCTAAACCCCACAGATGAAAACCACAACCGGCCTAAGTGGCCGAGCGGTTCTAGGCGCTACAGTCTGGAACCGCGTGACCGCGACGGTCGGAGGTTCGAATCCTGCCTCGGGCATGGATGCTTGTGATGTCCTTAGGTTAGTTAGGTTTAAGTAGTTCTAAGTTTTGGGGGACTGATGACCTCAGAAGTTAAGTCCCGTAGTGCTCAGAGCCATTTGAACCCTTTTTTTTTTAACCACACATTGTGAGATGCAATAACCTAGAAGGCAGTGCTTAAAAGGTTTTTGTTCGCTGTCAGTTGTCAATAACCAACGTAGAAAAATTCACAAGTTCATGTGCCCTACGATAACTCTCTGATGAAGGAAATTAGGACAAACACGTCACTTAGAAATGGTACCAAGCCTGTTTATTATTATCGATGTCAATGACACATTCGGAACTTTTACAACCCCATTCCCAAACAATTTTTACACCAAAAAGAAATATATTTATCATCCAGAATATATGGCAAACCATTATCGTGCTCGGCAGTGGCTATAAATATCTCACAAAACGCAACTTTGTAGGATCCAATACGTGTATCACGTGTAATCTAAATAGGCTTGGTAGATGCAGTTGCTAGTTGCATCTCTGCTGCCTCCACTGTAATCGACTTTGTTTTCGCTCACATTTGGCGACCTGCTACGGCTCTTACCTCGATGACGAATGCTTTCTGTGTCGCGAAGATGTTCGTACTACCTTTGAGCTAATGTCGCAGGAGGATATAATGTGCTCATTGCTTCTAAATATCCGTCAAAATGCAATAAATGTTTCTCGATGAGTATATTCAATCTTCACCTGTTACCGATCACTGCATAGCAGCCCTGAAGGCATAAAAATAAACTGCACATGTGTTTTTCTCTGGATTTAGTTTGCAGTGAAATAAAGTCACATAAAATATTATTCTCCATCTTCGAAATGGGAGTAAATTATTAACATATATTCAACGTTACTGAAAAATACGAAATTACATTAACTGTCCAGTGTTACATGCTACGAAACAATATAATCGTACGTCTTCCCATGCCCATTTCATTATTCATACAATGACCTCGAACAGATCAAAACAAAATCGCTTCGTTGTCTAACTCCCACTCGATTACGGAAGAAAGACAATAGCTCGGCTGATAATTCGAGGACGTGCAGTCCGTGCAGAAATACTACGCAGTACGTAAGACAGAGAGACGAAGTCCTTGACTCAACCTGTTGAGGTCTGCCCTCCACATGCCACTTTAGCGCAGCATCGCAGATTTGAATTGCAGAGAGCGATGGAAAGGACACACGGATGGCAGAATGTGTATAACGACATGCACCAACTGAGAACAACCTATACGGTACTCGCGGACTCGGAGGCAGCGATGCGGAGTGCCTCGGACATGGGCTTCGTTCAGCTGCCATAACACTCAGTGAAGCATTAAACCCGGAGTCGTACATCGTTAAGTTTGCCACTGTCGGTTTTTCCCTGCGAGCGTAAATGCAATGGAGGCTGCGAAAAGCTGTGTCAAATAACAGTCGTAAGTGTCTTCAAATATACCTCTCAGATTTATTGCAAGAACACTTTCGACTGATTTATGAAGTCGTGACGACTGCCTGACTTTTACAGTGGTTCATTATTTCTCACGAACCAGAAATAAGATACGGTCCCGTAACGTCTCTTTCCTTCACAAATATTCTGTCCTCTGTTGACTAAGGATGAGGTCTCTTCGAATTTATTTACTAGCGCATAAAATATTAGCGTAATCTCCAACGAGACTGACGTACTTTTAATAAATTTCGTAGAAACAACAGTTGCTATAGAGAAACAATGGTGAAAAAAATAAGTGTTTGTTAACAGCACACCTAAAAAAATGGTTCAAATGGCACTAAGGACTATGGGACTCAACATCTGAGGTCATCAGTCCCCTAGAACTTAGAACTACGTAAACCTAGCTAAGAATATCACGCACATTCATGCCCGAGGCAGGACTCGAACATGCACACCTAACACCCCCGTCCAAAAAATACCGAGTCCGTTTTTATCCTGGCATATAAGTGACGTCAACGCACCAAGGTGGCAGCTTTAACTAATAACTGTCAATAACAGATAGCCATTCGATCACTCAGTTGTAAGCAAGAAGTGTTAATTAGCGGATGTGCGGCCGTTGTGTGTCAACGTTGTTGTATCACATGTCTCAAAGGAGCAACATTTCTAAATTTTTTCAAGACATTCTCCTGAATGTTTTGAAGAAGAGAAAAGTTTGTGTAAAGCTTCTCCCGCATAGCCTAACTTCCACTCGTAGAAAATACAAAAATAGAGGAACACTACATTCCATACATTTTCTTTTCACTGTGATTTTCGTGCCATGTAAAAGGAGGTAAGAGATCGTAGTTACATAAAACTTTACTCTCGTAACTTATCGGGTTCTGTTTTTGACCGTGTTACGGGAAGTGCTACTGATACGACCATTACTGATGTTGTGGCACTACAGTAATGTACCCGAAAATATTCTTCGTGATCTTATTGCTCATTTTCGTTTGCATTAGTATTATTTGGCCATGTTCCGCATAGATTTTTCCTGCGGTCTCTCTAAAAACAACAAAAATGTCGAAGGGTGTGGTAATTTGACGTTTAGTGAAGGAAATCATGTGTTTGTGGCAGAACTCTGCAGCAAATAACTTTAATTACAAGAGATGCAAGTCAATAGAAGAATTTGTTAGGTCCCCGATGACAATCAGCATACAGATGTTAATCACGTTTGATTATTGAAACACGGTGGTTAAAATAAACGTTGCGTATTGCCCAGACTTTAATATTGAACGTTGGGATCCAAATGTACGTTATGATACCAAAACACTGGTTTGTTTGAAATGTAATTATAGCTGAATCAATCCACGTTTCTACCGTAAGAGAGCATTTATGTGCACTGTCCACCCCAGGTACCTGGGTGGTCTCTCTGTAATAAAGTCACTCAGTAAAGAAATCGAAGATCAACTTGAACGGATGTCTTGTGATGTCCGCCCAGACCAAACGCAACGAACTATATCGAACAAAATGAAGGAAAAAAAAAGTGGTCAGCGTGACAGAGTGTCCATCCTAAGGGCCCGGGTTCGATTCCCGTCTAGGTCGGAGATTTTCTCCGCTCAGGGACTGGGTGTTGTGTTGTCCTCATCATCATCATTTCATTCCCATCGACGCGCAAGTCGCCGGAGTGGCGTTAAACCGAAAGATTTGCAGCCGACGAACGGTCTACCCGACGGGAGGCCCTAGTCACACGACATTTACATTCTTTTAGTATGTGCAATCTATGGCAACAGCGTCATCTGTGAACATTGCAATACTTGTGCAGTGTTCCATTAAGAGACTTGTGTAGATTTAGGGTGGTTCGGACAACAATAACGTCGGGTCAGAGACTCCGTACAGTCACCCTAATGGGCTCTGAGCACTAAGGCACTTAACAGCTGAGGTCATCAATCCCCTAGGTCTTAGAAGTACTTAAACCTAACTAACCTAAGGACATCACATACATCCATGTCCGAGGCAGGACTCGAACCTGCGACCGTAGCGGTCGCGCGGTTCCAGACTGAAGCTCCTAGAACCGCTCTGCCACACAGGCCGGCCACCCTAACGGGCAGGGAACGAGACAGGTGGACGTCGCAGCAAATTTTGTGACTCAAAGTGTTGTATACGGAATCTGGAACAAGTTTCAAGCGACAGAAGCAGTTGCGGATCGTCATAGAAGTAGCCACCTCCGACGGGTGGAGCCGCGCGGACTGTGACAAGACGCCCTAGACCACGAGGCTACCCTGCGCGGCAAAGCGAGTGGTTTGCTATCGCCCTGTCTCAACTGACATTGGTCTCAGCGCCAAGTGATATTTAGGGGTGTTGCTAGTACCCAGCAACAAATGGCAATACTTATTAAGGTTTTACATTTGAGAGTTAGCCCGTTTTTCCGCGCATGTCTTCAATTACCCTCAGGCTTATCTAGACAATCTGGCAACGAGTAAGCTCAAATGCATTCAGAAGTGTCTCCAGTTGTGAGGAGGGGCAGCTGGCTCATAAACGATGTGTTACGCAAGATGACAGTGGAAAGAAACTGTATTGTTTGCAGTGGAATCTTCTGTAACGGTTTTTTGTTTTTTGTTTTTATCAAGTGTAAATGTGTTTACCATCTTTATTTTTGTTTCTTGATGACTGTACCTGACAGAACAAAGTCAGTCTCCTATTTTGATCACTGCACCTAAAAACGCTTCAGGTTGAAAGTAGTAAAGAGGAACGCCTAATGGGACCGACGTACTGCTAAGGATCGGCGTAGGAGGTTCCATTAAGACTGCATAAACAGACTTTCTAAATTTATGTCCTTTTCCGGTTTCATGGAACCATCTTCAGATCTGAGTATCTCGGCTGTAAGAGTGACCCGTCTTATTCTATAAGCAAATATGCATGCTGTGTCATAGAACAATGTTCAAATGTGTGTGAAATCTTATGCTGAGGTCGTCAGTCCCTAAGCTTACACACTACTTAACCTAAATTACCCTAAGGACGAACACACACACCCATGCCCGAGGGAGAACTTGAACCTCCACCGTTATCAGCCGCACAGTCCATGTCTGCAGCGCCCATGACCACTCGGCTAATCCCGCGCGGCCATAGAACAATAGGACTATATTCTACTATGAGTTAACACTCATATTTTCTTACACACTGACGGGCTGCTCCTATAGGTGAGATGCTACATCTATGTTTGAGGATTGTTCGATAGAATCGAAACAGACTATGACAACAATGTATAACCACTGATTGCGGGTTATCCAAAGCATAAAAAATGTACGCAGTCTAATAAAATTAATAAAACAAGAAATAATAAAAACCAGAAATTTTCCAAGAGGATCTTGAATCTATGTTTCATATATTATTTAAATACATATATGCTACTTGTCTAATATGCTAGACAGAAAGAAGTTTGGTATATCAGATCTTTCTGCTGATTAAGTAAGGAATGTATCCAATAAACGGAGATTATGAAAACATGCAACGGAGCGGAACCCATCAAATATTGCAACTTAGGGATGTGGCAGCATTTTAAGAAGATGGTGCACAGTACAGGATGAGGACTATTATATTCGTCAGCTCTGCAATACGACCAAAGCAATGTCTTTTCCCTTGCAGCTCCGAGAGTTATTTCTTTCTGAAGAGGAACAATCGATTGAGCTCTGTAATCCTCTGACAAGAACATTTCGTCGGTATCGACGCCTGTCCATTGAATGTAAATCTGGGTGATTTCAATACGCGGAGAACAAGGGCCATCGCTGCGTGGTCTCAGTGTCCTCCAGAGGTCGCGAGCACATTCCAGCGCTAAGCCCGTACAGCCGCACGTGCCGCCTCAGCTTTGTGCTCGGCGATGTTCACCAATGGAGCGCGGTCACAGGCGGCGTCGAAATGTTTGCATTTCAGTCGCTGTTCGTGACGTGGCGATTACGTCTGCCGTATTAGTCAACAAGCAAGGTGAAGGACGCGTGGTACTAGTATCAAGCAGTTATTTCTCAACAGCTTATGTCAACAAAGACTTTTTAAATTGCTGCGACTGAGATTAACTAACCACACAACTGCGAAGCAAGCTGCGTCATTGGGTTACGAATATGAGATTGATTGTGTTCGTATACCTAGTGCCCTTCTCAGTCTCGAGATTGCTATGTGGCATTCTGAAACTTCACTCGTCACTATCAGTGCTGTCGATCCTCCTTTTCTTAAGTTCTTGTTGCGTTATCTGATGATCCTAACGATTTTAGTTCATAAATGGTAGAGAAAGAGAATATATCATCTATTATTGCGTACTGTAGTCGCTGCATTTTTAGAATACTGTGCACAGTACACAATGGGAATCAGTCTTTTCAGCAGCTCTGCCCAGCGATCAAAACAATGCTCTCTTCCAGCTACGATAGTTTATTTTTTTCCGAAAAACAACATTAACTGGACAAGAGTTGATAGCAATGAAGTATTATGGTCAGAGTACTGCGTATATGGCGATTAGGCGAAAGTATTGGAGAATAAATTTAAAAAATTAGTTTTCTAATGAACCCTCGCTTTGGCGGCTGCTTTATTTCTTATCACGGTGAACAGTCCATTTTGCCTGACTTTTCCTACAGATTTTGAACGGAAAAAGGTTGGAGTTAACGTCCCGTTGAGGTCGAGGTTGTTTGAGACGAAGTATTTGGCCGTAAGAAAGTAGTAGAAAGCAGCCGAACGTGATAAAAGGCGAAAAGCAAGACGATTTCTTTGAAAAGGCGATGACAAATCCTCTTCTTCGTGCTCTTCCACTGCTCCACCTTTGGTGACGCTATTATCCATGGTACGTTAGACTTTATTATTTTTTCTTGCTTTTAGTCTTAGTGGTTTTGAAAAGAACTAGCCTGAAAATCACACAAAATGATTTGCAGAAGACATCGACCAACAAAATTGGAAAGAATTGTATTGATGATTTATTTTATTGAAAATAAATGGTGCTAAATCAACAAATGACACACGTCTAATTATCTGTTAACAAAATTTATATGTGTCTTCGCTGCCAACTGGACTAACAACTTCAGACGGATACATGATACGTACATCCAAATTCTGTTGCATAATCGGAACCACGGCATTATTCTGAATTTTTCACATTTTCAGAACAAGACAAACAAAGGGAAAATTTTTACATCAACGACGCATCGAGCCGCGACTATTCAAATTTGAGATCTGATATTTATCGACACGAGCACCTTAAAGTATTCTACAGCCCTTAATGCACAGAAGATACATTGTTATGTTACGTAAAGCGCGTGCACGTGTTGGATAAACTCCAATTGCTGTGCACTGTCCAGTCTGAGCGTGTCATTCAAGCGGTTTTCCACACTTTTCCAGGCAAACGCCGTGCATGGCCCTCCACTCCACTTCAGAAACACACAACACACATAGTTTGAAAACCATCACACACTGAACAAAACGATATGCGGTTTACTGATGGATGGCATACATGCTTCTCCACTCTCAGGTTAACAGATGACTGCTGCAAGAGCGAAGAAAACAAAGACTATTAGGACTTCATGTCTCGTCGGTCATTGGAGACTGAGCACAACCTCGAATCAGGGGAGGTTGGAGAACAAAATCGCAGGTGTATTTATCAAAGAAATCACCTCAAACCGTTTAAGGAAACGGCGCAGAGTCTAAAACTGGATGGTCGAAAGGAAATTACGACCTCTACCCTCCTAAATGTTAGCATCATCTATTAACTATGGCATTGGCTGGCGACAAAGAGGAAAAATTTTAAAAATAAGTTAATTCCAGTAATTGTCAAATCGAATATGGCTGGTAGCCCATCATTAGTCTAACCTGACACAGGTGAAGATCTGATGCAGAAAAAGTAGAAAATATTGAATACCAGCTTAGCATCCGCTGCTTCGCTCCCGTAGACTGTCTGGCCTGCAGAGATTCTTCTTTTTTTATCTAATAGAATTTTTTATGCTGTTCACAAATTGCAACACCTTCTAAGCTTTTCTCGCTAAATAAGGCCATACAAGCATGGTCTTTTCCGAATGTAGTTCTGATTGAAAAACGATTCTGGTAGCTGGAGCCGGCCGGAGTGGCCAAGGGGTTCTAGGCGCTACAGTCTGGAACCGCGCGACCGGTACGGTCGCAGGTTCGAATCCTGGCTCGGGCATGGATGTGTGTGGTGTCCTTAGGTTAGATAGGTTTAAGGGGTTCTAAGTTCTAGGGGACTGATGACCAACGAAGTTAAGTCCCATAGTGCTCAGAGCCATTTGAACCATTTCGTAGCTGGAGTCGAAAGGATTTGTTAATCATAACTTTTGCGTTCTTTAGGAGATATTTCCATAGTAACTTTTATCCCCTAACTAATATTTCCTTATACCTGACCGAGAAGTGAAATAACCATTTTCATAAATTTAGGTTAAAAAACTTTTTAATGTAACAAAATATTTTCTTAAAAATTTCCATTCCCCTTTGCACACCATTAGACGTTGAATTTCCAAAAATACTTAAACACGTATTTTTTTCTAATTTCTAAGCGAAAAGTCAAATACCAATTGTCATAGATGTAGGCTTTAAAGTCTTTAGTAGTTCTTAAGCAATTATTTATTTTCAAAAAATGCAACCCTCTATTTTACACCCTAAATGGTTGAGTTTCCAAAAATGCTGAAGCATGCGTTTTTTTATTTTCTGAGCGAGAAACTAAATACCAGTTTTCGTAGTTCTAGCTTCAAAATTCCCTTAATAAGGACATACGTTTAAAAAGCCTTTGATCCCCTATTTCACCGTCTCAGGAGTGAAATTTCGGACAATCTCTTCTTAAGCGACGCGTACAGTACAACATCCATGTGGTCTCCAAATTTCAATATTCTGTTCTTAGTGGTTTGGGCTGGTCGATGATCAGTCAGTGAATTAGTCTGACTATTTCACCCCGTTAGGGGTTCAATTTCTAAAAACACTAAAACACGTAATTTCTTATTTGTAACCGAGAAGTAAAATACCAGAGTTCGTAGATGTAGCTTTAAAAATATTTTAGTAGTTCTTTAATAATGACATATTTTCAAAAGAAGCTTTCACCCACTGTTTCACCCCCTAAGGATTAAATTTCCAAAAATGCTGGAAGACATATTTCTTTATTTCTGACCGAAAAACCAGACACCATTTTTTGTAGGCCTCACTTCGAAATTGCCTTAATAGCGATATTTTTCAGAAAACTCTTCATCCCCTATTTCACCAACGTATGGTTGGAATTTCGGAAACATACTTTCTTAAATGACACCTATATTATGAACCCACACGTTCTCCAAATTTTAAGTTTCTGTCCTTAGTCAGTCAGTCAGTTAGTCAGTCAGCACACTGACTTTTATATGTAGAGATTAGTGAAATACTTACGATGTTGCAAAAGCATAGCTACAAACAGGATGATATAGAGTGCAGACCCACTTAAATCGTCGTGCGAGGTGACTTATTGTTCACCGCTTTCGATATTGCGTGTAAAATAAAATTGTGCACTACTTTTTATTTTCCCTTCCTCTCCGAGTAATCATTCGAAACAATTATTTTAATGTGTGAAATCAAATGTCTTTCCTGCAGATCCTGCGCAATACTGAGTCTACTATCAAAGATTTTGTTGGTACATTATTTCTGTGTGGAGAGACTGCATCGAAATTTATACCATTCTTCTGTCAAACAAAAATAATTTATTACTTATTAACCTGAATAACCGTTTATTTTCGTAAACTTTTAACGGAAATAATTCGTTTTTAATACTACATTTGCATAGCTATGTTTTGTATAAAGGGAACGTTCTGAAGTACGTACGCTTTGTTATGACCAGCACGGCAGGAGTACGCTGATTTCATAATCTGTTTTAATGCCATAACAACATCTAAACTGATCTATTATACTCTTAACAACATAAACTGTTTCTTTACTGGAGAGACTGATGATTTTTAGATTTACTTTTATCTATTTTATCGAACCATATATCAATAGGTAAGGCATGAAATAGGAAATTGCACTCACAGATTATCATAGGTTTTGTTCAACTGATCCCGTCAATCTCCTCTTTACATTACTGCTTTTCGTTTCATTATAGCTGATCTAACAACGCTATTAACTTCCTTTTACGTAGTGACATATTAAAACTTACTTGTCTGCTGTTGTTAAATTAATTTAATGCTGAGAATTTTCTCTGTGAATTTCTTTCCATATGCCACAAGTGTATTGTAATTCGTGATCACGTTGTATGTCTTACTGTTAAATGTGAGCGTAATTGGATATTACAAAGGTTACACAAACATCCATTTGTTTTTTAGTCATAACTCTCCTGACTAGTTTGATGCAACCCAACACGAATTCCTCTCCTGCGCCAACCATTTTCTTGGTGTAGCACTTGCTACTTACATCCTCAGTTATTTGCTGAATGTGTTCCAATCTCTGCCTTCCCTATAGTTTTTACCTTCTTCAGCTTTTTTTAACCCTCTACAGCTTTCTTTTCTCAGCTATCCTGCGGAGAACCTCCTCATTCCTTACCTTATCAGTCCACTTAGTTTTCCCTATTATTTTGTAGCATCACATCTCAAAGGTTTCGATTCTCTTCTGTTCCGGTTTTGCCACAGTCAGTGTCTCACTGTCATACAGTGCTCTGCTCAAATGTACATTGCAAACGCACATTTGCTTTGCGGAGCGATTGCTGATGGACTAACCATCCAGGCCATTACACGTAGTAGTTTCACCAAAAAACAACTAATTCTGAACAAAGCTTCTGCGCTACGCATTTGTTTTTCTCGAATTATGGGACAAATCAGTGAGGGGTAAAGAATTTTGAAGTTTAAAATTCAGACTGCATTAAGAAATGCAGAAGCCAATTGTACTTTGTATCAAAGACAGTCAGCTAAGCAGCATATGACAATGCGAAACCGTGCGAAAGTTCTAAATGCATTAATAATTATGGCCGTTGTGGCGTTTAAATAGAGACTATTACTATGCGATGTAAATACGCGTAGTAATTCTCGGCAGAAAATTGTAGCTACCAATCTGTTATGGATCGTTTTCGACAATTTCAAGTACGTGTAACACACCAGTGAAAGGGTAATTCTATAGGTGCTATGTAGCGAAATATGATGCACAGAGTACGTTCTTGCTTTCATCCCATTGTCTTTGTGAGCTACGGGGCAGACTCAGAGCTGATGCGTAACTGCAGTCTGTCTGTCTCTCTTTCTCTCTCTCTTTCTCTCTCTCTCTCTCTCTCTCTCTCTCTCTCTCTCTCTCTCTCCTTGTTATAGCACGTTTAAACTATATTTCATTTTTTCTTCATGATGACATCGACAGTGGGTAATAAAATTCCCCTCTGACCTTATCAATTTTCAGTTGAGGTTGTAAGTGTTAAGAGTTGGATATCTTCACATTCTGCATTTCATTCAGATTAACATCGGTCACATTGCGTTATCCCACATCCTCCCTCTTGGGCCCGTGAATTCAGGAGAGACTCGGTGTAGAGTGGCGCTGAGCATTCTTTCCGTTGTGTTTGTAGCAAGAGGTTTCACTATGACATTATATGGTGTATCTATGAACAGAGAAACGCTGCACGATCTTCGCTACGAAAATGCTCTAAATTTGCAAAAGAATTTTAAAGTCTGACATGTGCCGAAGCAAAATCTCTTGCAGTACCTCTTGAAAATGACCCAAAGACCGAAATTGCAATTGTGAAATAAATTGCTTCTGCAGTCAACGGCGAATACGACGTTCTTTCAAAAATTTCTGCGATCCTTTGAAGCTATGTCCTTTGGTAAGCATGTGGTGTAAAAATACGTTTTACCAGCGCAAATTATAGAACATTTTACGCGCTACACGAAAGGTATGAGTACTTTTTGTCGTACGACGTAAGGGAAAAACGAATGAAAAATATCGCGGTCATTTGCCGTACTTAGTCGTGTACCATGCGAGTACAGGGTGGAGCGACAATAAAGGGGCAGTCTTGAAATTGCTCAGTTGTAACTCAGAAATCAGACGAAAATTTGTATCGACCTGTCAGTCATGGGGCTGCACCATAATTTCCAAACCACGTACTGTGATGTAGGTGGGGAGTCCTTGAAATGATTAATAACACCATCATCGCCGGTGTGGAAATCAGTTCTGACTTCATGGAGCCTGGGAAGGCGATCCCGTCACGAATCATAAACATTTCGAGTACTTGTATATGAGCTGCAAACAAGTTCGACTAAACCGGGTCAGGCGCTTTCGTCACGTGGCCGTGGTCAGCTACAGGCTGTTTACTCTGGCAACACTTGACAGGTGACTCTACTGCCCTATAATTCTAGCAGTAAACAGGGCGTACCTTCAGCTACTGCATTTTTACGGTCATAAAGTACGTGTGTTGTCTCCGCGGTTCGCAGAAATAGTTCAGTCCCCTCACGTTTGTATCTCTTTTTCCCCCGGGACGATATCGTCAGAAGCGAATATCGATATCTGCATACCTCAAGGTAGTGTGGTAGGAATGGTATCACTCACTAGTGGCAACTATTTATTCACAATCTATGCAAAAGAGTTACATGTTTCCACCCGTTCTGTTGATGGTGCGAATGGAGCGATCTACTGCCCGTCGAATCTCTGGAACAATTCTGAAGCGAATGCCACCAAGTGGTTCCTTCATTTTCGGAATCAAATCAAAGTCACAAGGACTCCGTGGAGTACGGTGGGTGGTACAGTACTTCCCAGTCCCATCGACCGAACAGAGCAGCTACAGCTTGCGCTGTATGCACCCGCGCTGGCCGTTTATGAAGCATTACCTGTGACCAGCTTTGCAGAAGAAGCGGCGACACTTTCTGCGCAACCCATCCATCATTTTGCACGACAATGCGCGGGCGCATACAGCACAAGCTGTGGCTGCTCTGTTCGGTCGACGGGACTGGAAAGTACTGCACCACCCACCTCCCCGGACTTAAGTCCTTTTGGCTTTGATTTGATTCCGAAGGTGAACGGACAACTTTGTGGCATTCACTTCGGAATTGTTCCAGAGATTTGACAGGCAGTAGATCGCTCCATTCGCACCATCAACTGAACAGGCCCTGCTAACGGTATACTACGCCTTCGACATCGCTGGCAACGTGTTCTACACAACGCTGGTGACTACTTTGAAGGAGATTAACAGGTGCAAACATGCAACGCCTTTATATCGGTTGTGAATAATTTGTTGCCACTATTTAAGTTCCAACCTACGTATGTTAATTATCTGGCGGATATCTTTGGCCCTACGAGGTATTCTCAAACGACGAAAATATGTGTAGAATGATAACATAGAACCTTGTTTCTAAACGCAGTGACACCTTGCAGGTGTTCAGTGAAAAAATTGGCGCCCTACTTGAAACATAAACGTCTGTATTTTAATGTGCGTAAGTAGGTGCGGTTGTCTACCGCACTAGCAGACAAAAACATGCATTAGACCATGTTTTGATGCTTATAAAACTGATATTACCAAGAATGGAAGTGAGAAAGAACCGCTTTTGTTCTCTGTATACATAAACGATCTGACGAAAGGGATGGCCGTTTGCTGTAGTCTTTGAGAAAATGTCGTCTTTGAGTGACTGTAGGAGGACAGATGAAATGAAAAGAATTTCTATTCGGTGCGATAAATGGCTGCTTTCTGCAAATATGGGAAACCGTAAGTACAAGTGGTGTGCTGGCAGACATAGTCTTGTCAGTTATCTGGGCAAAACGTTGCAAAGCGACGTGAAACAGCACGGGCACGTAAGGACGGTTGTACGGAAGGCTTGTGTTTATCGGGACAGTCCTAGAAAAGTGTAGCTATCTATAAAGGAGGATACGTGTGCACCCATTCGCTACTGCTTGAGTGTATTGAGATCACCAGAAGGGTAGATTAAAGGAAGACAGAAGCAATATGAGGCAGGATGGCTAGATTTGTTACCGGTAGGATCCATCAACAGGCGAGTATTACTGAAAAGCTTCGTGGAGGCTGGGAACCCCCGGAGGAAAAAAGACCTGCAGTTCGCGAAACACTTTAGAGAGCCATCATTTGCGACAAACTACAGAACGATACTAACGCTGTCAAACTACGTCTCGCATAAGGACAGGAAAAACTAGACAAAAGATATTAGGGCACATGTGGAAGCACATAAACACAAATTTTTCCCTCTCTCCATTTGCCACTGGAACAGGAAACTGACTGATTAGCAGTGGTACAAGGTACCTTCCGCCAAACACAGTGTGGTGGCTTGCAGAGTATAAATATAAATACAGAAGGTGAAATCCTGTGCTGTAGCATCAATAGTGCGTTTTTCCTTTGAGTTCACTGTATAAATGAGGAATAATAGTGCAGAAAAAAGTAGAGATGATGAGAAACTAAGTACTAAGTCCCCGCCTAGCACAAATTTTCGTTAGTCACGGCGCATTCAGTTTGTGACCCTTCCTGCATATCTATATCCGAAGTACCGTAAAATACGAAGCCGGCTGTAACATGTGGAGATGGTAACGTGGTATCTTACGCTATGGAACTGATGCAACGGCCAAGGTTACGGTCTGCAGCTAGATCTGGTCCAGGTCCTGTGTTGAAGCCCTTGACAGAGTTTTGTTGCTGTCTGTCTTTCACTAGTTCACGTGTGGACCCCATGTGCAGCAGAAAGAGACCAGCTATCAACATGAAATACGTAGTCAATTTTAGCGACGGATCTATGTATACTTTAAGCGTAAATGTTACTGTAATGAATAAACATACTTAGAAGCACGAAGCTTGAAAAATGTTTTCATGGAACAGTTGAAATCTGAATTAATATTTTCCGTTTCGTACTGAACACTTGGTACGTGTTATATTACGCATCTATGAACGCAGATTCGTTGTTTGTTATGTTTCGTTGTTACATTATTTGGAACTGGTAAGTCAGACTTCGTTCAAAAACGAAATCCATTTGAAAGCAACACCTTTCAGAGGAAGGTAGCCAGTATCAGCTAAGTAGAACTTCCCCGCTGCCTCCCTTAGTGGTTGGCAGGAGACCTGTTTTTTGAGGGCGGGAGCTTACGGAGCATCGGTCACTCGAGCCCGTAAAACTCCGGGACGCGACCGTCTCAGCCTCCAATTTCACTTTTCGGACATAAGCGATTGCACGTTCCGAATACGGCAGCTATTATCGCACTAGGCACTTGCCGTGCAAAATCTCGTTACAAACTTGTTCATTATCTTGCTCAGAGACGCACGATGACGCCTACGATATGGAGCCACAGTTTTACTGAGGCGCGATCACCTGTTTCAAACAACTTCAACGACAACCTGGGTGCACGAATGGCAAAACGTCATTTTTTCGGATGAACGCAGGTTCTGTTTACAGCATCATGATGGTCGCATCCGTGTTTGGCGACATCGCAGTGAACGCACATTGGAAGCGTGTATCCGTCATCGCCATACTGGCGTATCACCCGGCGTGATGGAATCGGGTGCCATTGGTTACACGTCTCGGTCACCTCTTGTTCGCATTGACGGCACTCTGAACAGTGGACGTTACATTTCAGATGTGTTACGACCCGTGGCTCTACCCTTCATTCGATCCCTGCGAAACCCTACATTTCAGCAGGATAATGCACGACCGCATGTTGCAGGTCCTGTACGGCCTTTGCGGATACAGAAAATGTTCGACTGCTGCCCTGGCCAGCACATTCTCCAGCTCTCTCACCAATTGAAAACGTCTGGTCAATGGTGGCCGAGCAACTGGCTCGTCACAATACGCCAATCACTACTCTTGATAACTGTGGTATCGTGTTGAAGCTGTATGGGCAGCTGTACCTGTACACGCCAGCCAAGCTCTGTTTGACTCAATGCCCAGGCATATCAAGGCCGTTATTACGGCCGAGTTGGTTGTTCTGGGTACTAATTTCTCAGGATCTATGCACCCAAATTGCGTGAAAATGTAATGACATTTATGGTATAATATATTTGTCCAATGATTAGCCGTTTATCAACTACACTTCTTCTGGGTGTAGCAATCTTAATGGCCAGTAGTGTATTAGTGGAGCGCCAGCGGCCGCAGTGGGTGCCGATGGCAGCTGACCGCCAGCGTTACGTGAGGGCGTACACGGCCGTGCCCGGCCGGCGGCGGGCGCCACTTTCTCCGGCGAGGCCAGGTGGCCGCCCGCCCGCTCACCGCACTGTGCGCTAGGCGCTGGCCGCCTCCGCCGCCGCCGCCGCCGCCGCGCTGGCTTTGACCCGCTTCCCCACGCTGACTGCCCCATATCTGACGCGCCCGCCAGCCTGCAACGTAACCGCGGTTGCTTACTTACTGGCGCACCTCTTCGCCGCTAATTTATTTGCGTGGCCGTTTATTTTGCGAGCACTCTTGCGTAACGTTCCCGATCCGTTAATCGAGAACCAGTTCCGCGCGTTCGAACCTCTGCAGCCGCTGCGCCTACAGGCTCTTTCCACTGCTCGCATTCTTTTCTCGTTCATATCCACGGCCGGCACCTAGTGTAGCGACGTCCGCCATCGTATCTGTTCTTGTGTGGCCTGGAACTAGCCGCTAGAGAACTGAATTTGAAGGAGAAAAAAGAGTAAATGGAGTGATTATATAGGCTGGGCTACAGTAGACAGGGACGGGATACACATTGCCGAAGAAAAAAATGTCCAGAACATACGGCCGGATGTCGGTGTAACTTCGTAAAAGGAAATACCTACACATCGTTGGTTCTAGGAGACTTATGACCTAAGATGTTGAGTCCCATAGTGCTCAGAGCCATTTGAACCATTAAATGATTACAACTGCAATTGAAGAGACTGAAAAAATCAACCACCCAGTTGCAAACTAAAAATTTATTTAGCCCTTGACCTAGGTTTCGATATTTCTAAAAATATCTGCTTCAGAACAAGTCGGCGTTGTTACATCACATGGTGGTGGCTTCAGCTAACGTAAAAAAATGGTTCAAATGGCTCTGAGCACTATGGGACTTAATTTCTGAGGTCATCAGTCCCCTAGAACTTAGAACTACTTAAACCTAACTAACGTAAGGACATCACACACATCCACGCCCGAGGCAGGATTCGAACCTGCGACCGTAGTGGTCGCGCAATTCCAGACTGTAGCGCCTAGGACCGCACGGTCACTCCGGCCGGCTCAGATAACGTAATTTACCACCATGTGGAAGACATTTCCTATATACATAACGCCAGTAGTTATTAAGGAAACTGTGTTGAGAATTTCTGAGGAATGTAATTCACTGAAAGCTAAAAAGACTTTATATTTAAGAAAAATGTCGAGTTTGCACTGTTTCGTAAGTCCTTTCGTAAGCTGCTGCGCATGTGTAGCAAGTCTGAAGACAATATCGTAATGGAAAATTGTTATTAACAGTAACACGTTTGTGTCTAATGTGGGAGATATAGAACAAATGTAATAACGCAACAAGACTGTTCTGACAATATACTTATATGGATATGGTGTCTGTTGTTCCGGAGATGTCCGAAAGAACAGACACCATTGATGACCTGCAGCCGTCTAGAAGGAATTTAGAATTAATTTTAATACCTTGAGGTGCTGACGGGCGTTGATATATACCGACGGGGACAGATGAAAATGTATGCCCCGACCGGGAGTCGAAACCGGGATCTCTTGCTTGTATGGCAGACGCTCTACCCACCTGAGCCACCGAGCACACAGATGAATAGCGAGACTGCAGGGACTATTTCGCACACGCCTCCCGAGAGACCCATATTTTCACCTTGTATGTGCACACACTACATTCGTAGTGTCCCACCGCAACACGCTCATTACTCATGTAAGACATTCTTACCAAGACCCGTAAGAGTTCGGGGAATATGTGTGCATCCGCACAGAAGAAGAAGGTCCTTGTCGGTATTGCCATATCAATTTAAGCATATAGTTCTGGCAATACCGACAAGGACCTTCTTCTTCTGTGCGGATGCACACATATTCCCCGAACTCTTACGGGTCTTGGTAAGAATGTCTTACATGAGTAATGAGCGTGTTGCGGTGGGACACTACGAATGTAGTGTGTGCACATACAAGGTGAAAATATGGGTCTCTCGGGAGGCGTGTGCGAAATAGTCCCTGCAGTCTCGCTATTCATCCGTGTCCTCGGTGGCTCAGGTGGGTAGAGCGTCTGCCATACAAGCAGGAGATCCCGATTTCGACTCCCTGTCGGGGCATACATTTTCATCTGTCCCCGTTGGTATATATGAACGCCCGTCAGCAGCTGAAGGCATTGAAATTAATTCTAAAAATTCTTCTGAAATTGGTTTTGGAAAACATATATTAGGATTTACGTCCACATCGACAACGATCTCATTACAGAAGGAGCACGATTTAGGATTGGAGAAGAACCTGGTAGGAAAATGACCGTTCCCAGCATTTGCTTTAAATAATAAGAAAAACCACAGAAAACCTAAATCTGGATGTCAACCGTCGTACCCCCGAATACGGAGATAGTACCTCAACTTTGTACCTCCTGTCTCACCCAAATGCCCTTGAGTCTCCGGCCACGACAGCGTTGGCTCAATCAACTGATTCGTATGGATTTAGACTCTATGGCGCATTACTTGCGATCATTAACCGACAGTTGCCTATTTTGTCTTCTGATATCAGGTTTAAAGACTCGGCAAGGTAGACCCGATCATTGTCCAATATTCGTGAAACCAAGGTGTCTGCAAAACTGATCATCCATAGTAATTTAGATGACTACTGAATTACTTACTCTAACCTGAAAACGTAGCAAAATTTCAGAGATTAAGTGCATTACCTACAGAGTTGTCTCATCGGCCATCGTCTAGTGGTTACGCTACCACTGAATGTGACATTTCACGAATACACTTTGACTACTGTTACACGTCTGAGCTAATATGCCGAAGGAAACTACACTATTCTCCTTCCGTTGCGTAACTGTGAACATGGGTCGTCTTCAGTAGCCCCGTGACCGAGGAACACAACAGTTACACTCCACCAATGATTCGGCTGCGTCATTTCCCGCGCGCCCTTTCCCGCAGACGCTCTAAAATGTCAAAGCTGCTGGTGCTTGAAAGCGCATGCGAACATCTCAAGCGTAGCAGTACTGCCGGGAGCTTAACAAGCAACCGTGCAGCTAATCAACTAATCCATCACCGAACCCTGTATACGGGTGACACTTCTCTAAAGGTTTTCAGAAACTACAACCAGTCGCCTTTCATGTTGGTAGAATTTTTATTTCCCTATTAGCGACTTCAGGTCGCCCAGTGACTCATCACATGGTACATTTCTTAGTAGCAGTTCATAGCACTGCGTGAGCCAGTGTGTAGAGTTATTTAATTCCAGAGGACTCCTGTAAGGCACGTGGGTGTAGTTACCAGTGGTAAATTCAACCATCAGATTTATTGCTGTTTGCTGTTGCCATTAAATTACTTCAAGTGATCGCTGGGCTGATTCCTTTGAACAGACCACAGATATGAATGATAGTGAAGTTAGTTCGTCACTTATTCTATTATCGATAGGAGAGTACAAATCTGTGCCGTCGCAGGCTTTACTACCGTCTATTTGATTCCATTTAATTAATATTCAACCATCACAGCAACCGAAAATTCTGATATATTCCATATCCCTTCCTTGCTATTCGACTTTCACATAACGACCACAATTATGATCCTGCAGACGGTCTATTGAAAGCCGATTATTTCAATGATAAGTAACTGTCTTGCTACTACTGAGGCAGTAGCCGATAAATACGATAGCAGTATGATTTTAGTCCGCATACAGTCACCTGCTTCAGAGACAGAAAATGTTTTCCTAAGAAGGAATGGGTGGAATAGTGTGAACAGAACTCGTGGTGAACATTCTCATCAGAAAAAATTGACAGATGACGTGAGGAATTTGATCAGATGAAATGATTTATATAAAAGTATCAAATGGATCTGAGGTCACAAAAAACAGAGAATACGATTTGTTCTTGCCACGTATGCTTTCTCTAAACGACTAGTATGTGAGTTGCGAGGGCCAAATTAAGACAAGCGATTCTGGCACAGAAGCATCGATAGTTATTAGGGAAGGATAAAGGTGTATTCGTTCCCAAAATGGATTATTTCCTCATCACGTAATGTATGAACAGGAAGTCAGAAAAAATTTTTAAAACTTGAGTAATAAGGAGGCCACTGCAGATGACAAGTGGCACAGGTTTATCAGCAGGATGAAATTTTGTAAAAAAAAAGATATTTACAATTCTTTTTTCAGTTAATACGGTTTCTTTGAACACAAGCACTAATTTATTTTTTTCCCACCTCCAACACTATGTTGTTCGCAATTGTGCCTTATTTCTTTTTGAGCTTACTTGAAATATGCAAGTATTATTTCTGTGATTTTTAGAGGAAGGTAGAGCGTCTTGTGCCATTTCCATTTGCACTATCCAGTATACCCTAGGAAGGACCAGCAAGCAAGTACGTTGCCAATTAGAACAGAGGAGCGCAGTAGCCGCAATCCCACCCACCTTGACCTCCTAGGCGTAAAACATTCTGCCCTGACGCACATGCAGAGTTATTAATTCACTTTCAGTCTGAAGGAATTCAGGACATCTATTGGACATTGACCAGCAGCAAGGGAGCCCAGAATCATTTATCGCAAAATCGCGAAACTATTTCTCCGATGGCCGCTATTCTCGCCGGCCGCAGTGGCCGAGCGGTTGTAGGCGCTTCAGTCATGAACAGTGCGGCCGATACGGCCCCAGGTTGGAATCCTACGTCGGGCATGGATGTCTGTGATGTTCTTAGGTTAGTTAGGTTTAAGTAGTTCTAAGTTCTAGGGGACTGATGACCTCAGATGTTAAGTCCCATAGTGCTCAGAGCCATCCGAACCGCTATTCTCCTTGCAAATGAAAACGCTAGGTGGCCCTAGGTTCACAACACTACCAATGGCACTATACCTTCAGTTACGCATTTTACCAGTCAATATCAAAACTACGAAAATGTGTATAGAGAGAACATACGCATTTAACTCACCGTTAACTATCTCACAGTACAGTAATATGTAAAAGTCAAGTTAAAATTTTCTGGGTTGTTAGGCTGCGTCATATTTCCTCTAAAATAATCGACGTTTCGACACCTCTGCTGGGATTTTCCTCATGATCTTCCGGTGTCCACTACTGCTAGAATACTAGATTTTAACTTGTCTGACAACGACCACGATAGCCTGCAGACTTACATAATCTGTAAAAGTCTCGTACAAACTAAACTATTTCAGTTATGAATATTGTAGGAAGTAGGCATCTGTTACAAACTGATACCATCTTTCGGAATCAATAAACATGGTTTTTCGGTACTTTTATCAGAAATTGTAGTTTCCCTCACCCCTCCCTCTCCTCAGCTCAGCTGGTACCCTCTTGCGTGCAAGCACAAAATTAGATGTTCAATTCCTAAGACGTAAGCCTGATAATTAGAACTTGGATGATGGTGGTGATGATGATAATGATGATGATGATGGGTTCTCCCAATAAGGCGAGTCCATCGCTGGAAATTCGGCATTCTAGAGTTTTTCATATTTTTGCGCCATACCTATCATGGGAGCGTATGACGCATTTAGCTCAACTTCCTCAGTTATCTTCTCCTTCCTCTGGTTCTCTTCCCTATCATCACTTCTTCCCCGTGGATGCTTTACGATGCAGTCTCTCCTCATCCAGTATCCTGTACAATTTCTCTTTCTCCTTTGGTTTTCAGAGTCCGTCATTCACTCAGCCTCAATCCTTCTTTTATATGGTTGTTTCGCACCTTCCATTATTCTCGCCAAACCCACATCTCCAAAGCCTCTCTTTGTCGCCGCACCGTACAAGGCAACACTCCGTACGTAACACTTTTTAATGGGCCACAGGAAATAATAATTCTTACAAATAACATTTCTTTTGGGACACAGAAAATAATAATTCTTCTTAATAACATTTTTGTTGCGGTAGCTACCCTTGTTTTCACTTTTTCATTGAATGTCAGATTACTGCTTATTTTACGCCGTAGGTAGCTCCACGAACTCTTTACAAATACTCCCTTTCATCTTCTATGCTTTTTCAAAAGTAACTTAATTCTATGTTCCTAAAGGCTGATGGTTAGTTCTTTTTATTCTTAAATGATTTTTACATTTTAACTTGGAAATATACTGCCAACGTCATATTATATCCTTTCTTCTATTCTCACACCATTCTTTTATGGGAAACGGTTTTTAACTATATAAACAGACGTAACACGGAGTAGGTGAAAAACAACAGCCTTGTCTAACCCCTCTCCCTGTTTTAATTCCTTCTGACATCTGATATATTATCTTTACTTTTACCTATTGCGTCATACATAAACTGCTTATTAGCTTTGTTTCGTGCTGAATCCCTAAATAGTAGGTGAAATGAAAGATGAGTTTGGTGTTGCAAAACTAACCCCTGACAGAAGTTAACGCCATAATTAGAACGCGCAACACTTCAACCTCTACGTGCCCGTTCCCTTTGTTTTTCTTCTGACCTCTCACGTGCAGAGTCCATGAGTAACAAGTTTGGCAACTCTGAAGACACGCACCAATTGCGTGACCCTGTGATCCTTCTATCTCGTGACTGCAGAGAATTGGAGCGGCCACTAGGAATGCGTTATGACTCTCCACGTGGCTCATAAGAACGGTACAGTCTCGCACCCATAATGCCCTTGCATGAGACTCACTGGAATGCTAACATGTCGTCAAAGTACAGTAGAGGAATTTTAAGAAATCGATAACCAGTCAATGCAGCATCTCGTTCTCCACAACAGGAAAATACGTACAGGCACGTTACTCATGAGCGTAGCTTTGGTGCGCAGTACAGCAACATATCTGCATGGCATGGAATCGACATGTTCTTGGTAGGTTTCCAGAGGTGTATGGCATCAGAAATCTACGCACAGGCCGCGTGTGGTAGACACGCGTTCTAGGGGCCTTGTCACGGTTCGCGAGGGCTCTCTCAGTCGGAGGTTCGAGTCCTCCCTCGGGCATGGGTGTGTGTGTTGTCCTTAGCGTAAGTTAGTTTAAGTTAGATTAAGTAGTGCGTAAGCTTAGGGACAGATGACCTCAGCAGTTTGGTACCATAAGACCTTACCACAAATTTCCAAAAAGAAATTTCCTATCTACGCACAGGTCACGTATTTCCCCTAAATACGGAACCGTGGTTTGTTGGGGAGAAACTGGAGCCCGACAGCGTCCTGTAAGTGTTCCACAGGTTAATGTGAGTTCAATAACGTGCTCTTAAAACCACTATAGCATGATTCCGGTATTGTGAGAATTGTCCTGCTGAAGATGCCACTGCCGTCCGGGAAGACGGATGAAACCGTTTCGCGATAATGTTCATATAGTCTACAGCTGTCATAGGCCCTAGAATACTAGTATCTGTGCCATGGAAGACCAGGTGAACATCCTCCATAGCGTATTACTGTCCCCACCGATACACGCCGGGGGGGGGGGGGGGGGTGAACCATGCTCCGAGTTGGCGTTCTCCTGGATGATATGGTAAGAAACGCGATTAATCCGACCATGCGACACGTTCACATTGACCCCTGGTGAAGTCTGGATGATCCGTTGCCCAGTGTAGTCGTAATTGACAATGTCGCTGGGTCAACATTGGAACACGTCGGGTGCGTGTGATAAGGAAGCCCATGTTCAACAGTGTTCACGGAAAGCTGTGCTCTGAAACAATAGTCAAAGCACTATAAATGTACTCTGCTTTTTGATCCCCCACGTCGCCTATCCTGTTTTGCCGGTCGCGGTGTCCCAGCGGTTCTAGGCGCTTCAGTCCGGAACCGCGCGACTGCTACGGTCGCAGGTTAGAATCCTGCCTCGGGCATGGATGTGTGTGATGCCCATAGGTTAGTTAGGTTTAAGTAGTTCTAAGTTCTAGGGGACTGCTGACCTCAGATGTTGAGCCCCATAGTGCTCAGGGCCATTTGAACCTATCCTATTTTACAGAACGGGGACGATTCCGAGTTCCACGTTCTGTGATGAGTGGTGGACGTCTGTCATCTCCTAGTTTTGCCGTCTTTCACTTTCCACAGTTTCTCAAGACAGCAGCACACGGGCAGCGGACCAGCTTTACAATTTTAGTGATGCTCGTTCCCAGGCGTCGAATCCTACCATTTGCCTGATTTGCTGAAGTCAGTGGATTTCCCCATTTGTGTCCCACATTGTAACTAGAACGTTTCGTCATTCGGCTCTGGTCCGCTTATATGCTTTTTCTTACCGCGTCATGCACCGCAACGCCCTCACGCGGCGTCCAAATTCGCCGTCTGCAGTGGTCACATCGTTTTGACTCCTCGACATATGATGCGAGAGTTCATCCAAAACAACTGCTATGGCGTACGTTTTCGCATTTCCCACCATCATATACCGTCGTCTCGTCGTCAGTGCGTACTTCTGTGGGTGTTCCACTTCCTAAATATTTCGAAACCAAACATCCTTTTTAATGATATACGACTCTTGTAACAGCGGAATGCCTAGTGCCACAGACCTGAATAGAGAAACTGAAAATCGATTCAGTTTTTTCATACTCGTGTACGCTTGAGCTGCTAATACGCTGCACAGTCCGACGTATCAGTGAATACAGTCGTTTAACTGTAGTAAGAGGTATTTTGTATGTGCTATTTGTAAACGACAGAATAACTTTGCGCAAGCTATAATCATTGTCTCTCTTACATTGTGTTCACTTCGTTTTAAAAAAACTGCTTTGCTGAAACTGCTTGTCACCTAATTTAACACTTAAAAAAAACATTACAGAAAATACATGGTTACTAGAATATTGTAAGCCACTTTCATCGATTGATTGCATAGTTTAGGAATAGCACACATTAAGATATCTCACAGTCTCTAAAATATTCGACGAATCACTTAAACACTGTGTATCAAGAGCGAAAAATAATCTTTTCTATTAATTCTATTACTCTATTCAAATTATGTGCAGAGGGCTCAAATACAAGGTCATTAATGGTCAGAAATTTTGTCTACAGATATTCGTGTTATTGAATAAGTCTTCTACTGCAGTTACGTAATTATGCACACAAGAATTCATTTAACGCATTCAGTTTTAGCGTTTATTTTCCTGACATATCATTTTCCCTAATCCGTTGGAATAATGGTCACTGGATCTATTTCTGCTCTCCCAGAGGTCTTTCGGACGTTTCCAGGAGACGTGTGGTACCTATGTACACATGATAACCATGAATTTGCAATCAAAAGCTTTCCCGAAAGTAACAATTATAGCAACGAAAACTTTTACCATTGTAGAAATGGTGACCTTAGACAAATAGGAATTAGGGGACACCGTTACGCTATTGTTAAGCTTTCGATCCCCATTTCTTCTTGATCCCTAGTAAAAGATGTTGAATATCTATAAAACTAGTATACTGAATGTCGACAGTGAATTGTAAGCGGTGAAAAAGTACAAGTGTAACGAGGCGTTTTCGGAAAGTAAGTGCATTAGGCACGAAATGGAAACCAATGTGAAAATCCGATGGAACTTTGCACAGATGTGTTGGACAGTGTCTTTAATGTGACTGTCAGCCCTTCACGTTGCTCTTTTCAGTTCGGAGCGCAAAGTACAAATGCCCAAAAATACTGTGTCTCCCGCCAAGTATGTGGATCTGGTGAGAGATTTCGCCTGAAGCGACTATTTAGAGAGGTAGCTGTTGCGAATAAAAACTTTTTGATTTTCACTGTGGTTTTCATTTCGCAACCGATCGCACCTTACTTTCCGAACAGCCTTCGTATATGTCAAGTAATTGGTGGCGTTGTGTGCAACTAATAAACAAAACAATTGGGTAAAGAACTGTGACAAATACACGAGAATTAACTCACGTATTTTAAAATAAGTAGCTCGAAAGAAGAGATACGAATGTAAGGAAATCGCAAATGATTCACAAGGGACGAAGCTATTGGAGGTCTCTCATCCGCAATCAAATGAAACACATAAATGAGAAGAACGTTGGGCAGTACTGTCAAAATTGATGTGCATCTATGAGTACCACCCAGCTGAGAGATCGAGGTCGATATATAAAACAATTTCCAGACGTTTCATATCCAACTGTGGCAGACAGGTTAAACGGCTACTGCGTCAAAGTCTTGAGGAGTTCATGAAATTGCAGAACTACGTATATAGAGGAGAACACTATTCATCACGTGATGCTACATGCTCTGCCTGACATCATCGCTTTCTATTAAGAGTAATCTATCACCATTAACTGGCGCAAAGTCAAAGCAGGAGTATCTAAGGGAGGTGACTTTTCCGCGACACACCAAATGTTCCCACGGACGACATTAAGTTTAATACTGAGTCCCTAAATACTGAGGCAGGCATTCGTCTGTTATCATAACGGTACGCTGATGAAATTAGGACAAAAACAGTTAGAATATTGCTTAAATTCACTGCACTTAAAAGTAGTCTGTCGCAAGGGAAAGCACTGTTCATGACTAGAACACGGAAGAGGAGAAGTGACGGTGGTGTTAAACCTACACTCCGCCACACACCATGAAATGGTTTGCACAGTACAGGTGCAGATGCAGAAGTTGCGCGCCTCTTGCTGCTGTGTTTCTCATCATCCCGGACGACCTCCCTTTCGCTTGCTCTCGGCTGGCGCGGGTGCAAGAATTCCGCGCAGACATTAGCAAACTGCAGGCGGGAGTCTGCTTCGCGAGGAAATCAACCGGCGCTGTACGCCGGAAGGCCGAGTTTCCTAACTTTGGGACAGCTGGCCTCGCCAGCGCGCCGGCCTATATTCGGTACAGCGTGGCGTGGCCGCTCCAGCAGCCGGCGTCCTCATGCACAAGTGGCGTTGCGTGGCAACCCCACCACGGCCAGGCCGGCACGCCGCTGTGAATCGCTGTCACAGTCACGTCACAGTAGCGGAGTGCGGGCGTGAGAACAGAGCAGCTGATGGACAGCCGCCAGTGTCGCCGCTGGCACGTATCGCTTTCAGCAGACTGTGAGAGTCTGTGAGCTAACTTTATTTTTTTGTTTCACTCTCTCTTCTGAAAGGGCTTTGACGCAGTAATGAAGGGTGGATGCCGTCGTTCATTATCTTTCGTTGACCTCGTCGAGGTGAAAAAGGAAGGGAGATGGCTCTATCGACTTAACGCCGTGCATTGTTTTGAAGCCAGAGTGGGCGTGGCCTGCTGCCATCTTAAATAGCCCAAATCATTAGCAGACTACTGTTTACAATTGCTTCTGGTTCATTATTTTGTCTTGTGCTCGCCACAGTTATTTTGAATGCTAAAACTAACACTGCTCACACAAATAACATTGTGTAAGGAAGGCAATTTCGAAAATTTTTCTGTTTCTGAATGCGTATTTCCTCTAGTAGTACGACGCATTTGGGCATGTTAATGTAACTTGTTCATTGTTTGCATAATCCTAATAACCAGGAAGAGAAGGATGTGATGTGAAAGGGATGCTTTCGTAATTCATTTACAGACATCAGAAAATGTTTTGCATTACCTCGGTTCCGAGAGTTCCGGAACCTGTACATAAAATTGGAATACATATCAACATAAACATCATTTTCGTTCTTTTTATTGCTCATGAAAACCACACATTTCATGTTGTAGAGATGGTGGTCCAGACTGCCGTACACACTGATACCTCTAAACCCAGTATCACGTCCTCTTGCATTGATGCATGTATGTATTCGTCGTGGCATACTATCCACAAGTTCATCTAGGCACTGTTGGTCTAGATTGTCCCACACCTCAACGGCGTTTCGGCGTAGATCCCTCAGAGAGGTTGGTGGGTCACGTCGTCCATAAACAGCCCTTTTCAATCTATCCAATGCATGTTCGATAGGGTTCATGTCTGGAGAATATGCTGGCCACTCTAGTCGAGCGATGTGGTTATTCTGAAGGAAAAGCCGCGGGGGTTAGCGGTATGAGGCACCTTGTCACGGTCTGCGCGGCTCCCCCCGGTGGAGGTTCGAGTCCTACCTCGGGCATGGGTGTGTATTGTCCTTAGCATAAGTTAGTTTAAGTTAGATTAAGTAGTGTATAAGCTTATGAACCGATGACCTCAGCAGTTTGGTCCCATCAGACCATCAGACCTTACCACAAATATCAATTTCTCCTGAAGGAAATCATTCACAAGATGTGTTCGATGGGGGCGTGAACTGTCGTCCATGAAGGCGAATGCCTCGCCAATATGCTGCCGATGTGGTCAGAGGATGGCATTCACGTATCGTACAGTCATTACGGTGCCTTCCATGACCAAGCCGCGTAGGATTAGTCGAGCTGTCTAAGGCGCTGCAGCCATGGACGGTGCGGCTGGTCCCGGCGGAGGTTCGAGTCCTCCCTCTGGCACGGGTGTGTGTGTTTGTCCTTAGGATAATTTAGGTTAAGTTGTGTGTAAGCTTACGGACTGATGACCTTAGCAGTTAAGACCCATAAGATTTCACACATTTCCATGACCACCAGCGACGTACGTCGGCCCCACATAATGCCACCCCAAAACATCAGGAAACCTTCACCTTGGTGCACTCGCTGGGCAGTGTGTCTAGGGCGTTCCAAACATGTCTCCGACAATTGTCTGGTTGAAGGCATATGTGATACTCATCGGTGAAGAGAATTTGATGCCAATCCTGAACGGTCCATTCGACATGTTGTGGGGCCCATCTGTATCGAGCTGCAAGGTGTCGTGGATGCAAAGCTGGGCCTCGCGATGGACGTCGGGAGTGAAGTTGTTCATCACACAGCCTATTGCGCACAGTTGAGTCGCAACACGACGTCCTGTGGCTGCACGAAAAGCATTAGGCGTTGCTGTCAGGGTTCCTCCGAGCCATAATCCGTAGGTAGCGGTCATCCACTGCAGTAGTAGCCCTTGGGCGGCCTGAGCGAGGCATGTCATCGACAGTTCCTGGCTCTCTGTATCTCCTCCATGGCCGAACAACAACGCTTTGGTTCACTACAAGGTGCCTGGACACTTCCCTTGTTGAGAGCCCTTCCTGTTACAAAGTAATAATGCGGACGCGATCGAACCGCGGTATTGACCCATCTGGGCATGGTTGAACTACAGACAACACGAGCCGTGTACCTCCTTCCTGGTAGAATGACTGCAACTGATCGGCTGTCGAAGCCCCTCCGTCTAATAGGCGCTGCTCATACATGGTTGTTTACATCTATGGGCGGGATTAGTGACATCTCTGCAGAGTCTAAGGGACTGTGCCTGTGGTACAATATCCACAGTGAACGTCTGTCTTCAGGAGTTTTACGAACTGGGGTGATGCAATTTTTTTCTGTGTGTGTGTGTGTGTGTGTGTGTGTGTGTGTGTGTGTGTAGTTCCAATTTTACTGTATTTGTATCGATAGCAGATGAAGCTGAAACTCCAAAATCAACACATGTTTACTTGCTGGTACATTTTCTTGTTCGATACATTTTCAGCTTTCAACACGTAAGCAAAACATTTTTAATATTCACTTTGCAAAAAGGACTTACTTTATTACTCCATATACGTGTACAATGACGAAATAAGCAAGGCATGCTTTCTTATCTTGCGCAAAGGTACTAAGTGAACGATTATCGAAATGTCAAAGAAACAGAACTGAACAGAGGCATACCCCCATGCAGAACAGAATTCTTTTTTTACTAAATTGTCAATGCACTAGTCTCATTGTAGCTTACACATTTCTCATTTTGAAATCTTACCTATGACTCATATTTCAGTGTGTGGCAAATAATTTTCAGAGTAAAAAATCGACTGGTAAGCTACAAAGCTATTTCGGATACTATGAAAGTCGACAGATATCCCCAATGGTCGAAACTGTGCACAGGCACGTCAGAGTGACGTCACAGGGAAGTATCACCTCAGTGAGCCATGGAGTTACAAAAGTAATGAGCCTAATGTTTTTGGCTATCTCAGATGGCCGTCGTCGGCTTCAGGTTTGTAACGTAACGACAACTTTCTTCTTTTTTTTTCACTTCCATGTTTGACGTAGTAACGAGCGAAAATAGTGATAACAATTTACGCAAACTTGGATATATTTATGAATACATTCCCGTTCCGAATAAAAAATTCTCGCCGGGCGTGCTACTTTATTTTAGACAGAGAGACTCAGTTTATATGTGATACTCATGTCAACCTTTTAACAATTTGTTTTATGTTTTTACAATTTTTGTACGATACCTGCTTTTTTAGTTTTCGTGCCACTGCTGGTTTTTTGATTATTGTATCGGTATCGACGTTTTAAGTTAAGCTGTATAGGTCAAGTGATGTTTCCGAAACCGAGTTTCGTCAGTTCTCGCGATTTTTGGCTATGTGTATTGGTACTGCTTTCTCGACTTTCTCTACTTCTGTCGGTTTTTAGTTTTTATTATTAGTGTTCTTATTTTTAGTTGGGCTATATAGGATATTTTCGATGTGTGTTATAGTCGGTTCTCGCAATTTTTTTTTTTGCGTCTTCTAAATAATTTTTTCTATTGTGTGTCTTTGGGTGTTTCGTTTCGTGTATTTTCCTGCTACCGTAATTCTGCGGTTGCTATTTTAGTTAGTCCCCACTCAAAACCTCCAGTTTCCCGTTGTTGTCCGTTAGCTTCAAAATTTATTATTACATATTTGTACCTTTCTGTATTTGATAGTAATACTTTGGCACCATGGGAATGGATAGTATCGTTAGTCACCATTTTCAAATCATGTTTGTTCTGCATTGTGGAGATTCTTATTACATCATTGGTCAAAGTCAATGCATGGTATGGAAGGCTCTGATTTATCCCTCTTTTCAGCCATTGATTTGGTTGTTCTGTTTGGGGCGTAGATGGGGAGAGGGAGGCTTTTTAAGTGACGTGTATTCTTTGTTCTTTTTTATGATTTTGATTTTTTAAATTTGATTTTGGTTTTTAAGGGGCAAGGTACAACCGCAGCACCAGCCTTGTAGGTAAGGGGAACCCCTCTAAATCCTCACTTGCGAATGTGTTGTGGATGGTAGGTTTGACTGTCATTGTCCTAGTTTTCCTTCCTTGTTTTTTTATAGCAATTAGTTTATGTTGGCTGCTCTTCATATCTTAAGAAAGGGAAAGTCATTATTTTTATCTTGAAATAGGTCCGCTGCCATTGTATTGCTGCATAATCTATTCAATACGATTTTTCTAAGAAGGTAGATGGGTCGGTATTTTAAAGGTTTTATCTTGCCTGTTTCGTGTGTGGTGTTATTTTCCGTATTTGCGCTAGATATTCTAGCTATCCTTAGCACACTACTTTCGGTGCTCAAAATTATTTTGGTGTAGTGTGGGTTAGCTAAAAAGACAAGTATATGTCTAACGAAAGTCTTGTATGTATGACCTAATGTTTCGTTTGAATTTCCGTTACTACGTCCTGTTATCGGTTTTGAAACACCGTGTCGTCTTCCTCTTGCTTTTGTTACGAGGTTGTCTACATGAGGTTTCTATAATAATGTAGTATCCATAGCCAGTCCGAGATATTTAGATTTTGTTTATGGTATTATTTCTTGTCAATATCATAGCGCCAGGAATGCTATTTATATCCGTAACACCCTATCCTTTTCCTATAATACACTGAAGAGCCAAAGAAACTGGTACATGTGCCTAATATCGTGTAAGACTTCCGAGAGCACGCAGAAGTGCCACAACACGACGTGGCATGGACTCGAGTAATGTCTGAAGCTATACATGAAGACAGTAATTGTTCTCGAAAGGACAGATACCATTGAAAACCGTGCAGCTTCTCTAGAATAAATGATAATTAATTGAAACCCTCAGCTGCCGACAGGTGTTGTTGACATACCTTGATGGGGCAGCTGCTTACATGGCAGACGCTCTATCCATCTGAGCCACGGGAAGCGTGCAAGGGATAAGTCCCTGCAGTCGCGCTGTTTATCTGTGTCCTCGGTGGCTCAGATGGACAGAGCGTCTGCAATGTAAGCAGGAGATCCCGGGTTCGATTCCCGGTCAGGGCAGACATTTTCAGCTCTTCCCATCAAGGTATGTCAACAAAACCTGTCGGCAGCTGAGGGTTTCAATTAATTATCATTTAATGCCTGAAGTAGTGCTGGAGGGAACTGACACCCTTAATCCCGCAGGGCTGTCCATAAATCTCCAAGGGTGCAAGGGGGTGGAGATCTCTTATGAACAACACGTTGCAAGCCATTCCAGAATTGCTCAATAATGTTGATATCTGGGGAGTTTTGTGTCCAACGGAAGTGTTTAAATTCCGAAGAGTGTTCCTGGAGCCTTTCTGTAGCAATTATGGATGTGTGGGGTGTCGCGTTGTAGTGCTGAAATTGTACAATGGACACGAATGGATGCAGGTGCTTTAACAGGATGATTATTTACGTGTTACCTGTCACAGTCGTATCTAAACGTATCAGGGGTCCCATATCACTCCAACTGCACACGCCCCACACCATTACGGAGCTTCCACCATCTTCCCTGCTGACGTGCAGGGTCCATGGATTCATGAGGTTGTCTCCACACCCGTAGAAGTCCATCCGCTCGATACAATTTGAAACGAGACTCCTCCGATCAAGCAACATGTTTCCAGTGATTAACAGTCCAATGTCGTATTGACAGGTCCAGGTAAGGCGTAAAGGTTTGTGTCGTGCAGTCATGAAGGGTACATCAGTGGGCCTTCGATCCGAACATCCATGTTTTACCGGATTCCTGATATTCACGGTACACTCGTGAAATGGTCGTACGGTAAAATCCCCGCTTCATCACCACCTCGGAGATGCTGTGTCCCATCGCTCGTGCGCCGACTATAACACCACGTTCAAACTCACTTGAATTTGATAACCTACCATGGTAGCAGCAGTGACCGATCTAACAACTACACCGGACACGTCAGTGTATAATGGAAACAGCAATACTAGAAGTTAGCCTCAGCGGACAAAATCTGAGGCACCCGTATAACAGATCACCCCAGTCGCTTTCGGACACTGATGATGGGATGTAATTAGGACCAGTAGGTAACGTCACCCTCCACCGCCGAATTATGTCATGGCAGTGACGTGGTATGGTATGTGCCAGTCGGGTGTATAGAATCAGCGCATTAAGATGAGCCGACGTGCAGATCAGCAGAAAGGACCTATCGGATATGTACATCCCATGACTGTACCATCAACGGTTTCCCGATTTGTTGCTGTAGCAAGACGTATTGCCTAACGCTTCTGCAAGGAATGATATAACACTCGTACTCATGTGATAGGGCGTAACACGAGCGGTTGTAAATAGGGCCTAACCTATAGGAATCGGTGACGAGTTTCACACCACGTCAATGACAGGTGGCTTCAAACCCAGTTGGAAGCACTGCCCCCAGTGAATGCAGGTCCATCTCAACCAGTTTAGGGGCGAAAAGTACGAAACGGGTTGAGTGCCACGGACATCTGTACACGGGAACCTCGCAAAAGACCACTGTTCACAATGGCACGTAAAGCTGCCTGCCTTCAACGGGCCAAACCGCGCAGAAACTCGACAGTAATTGACATCAGGCGTGTATTGTGCCCCCTCGAACCGTTATTTTGTCTGTTTTTAGATGATGCAAGGTATCGAGCTCACTGGCAGTCCAACGTGGCATTCAATTCGCTGTGTATGTAGTGTGTAGCTCGGATCGGAGGAGGTTCTGTGATATTTTGGGAGTGTTTGTCGTAACACAATTTAGGCCCATTCATTCAGGGTGCCATGAATGCGAATCAGGCTGTTACTTTCAACATTATCAGTCACTAGGTATTGCCCTTTCTTCTTCGTGAAGAGACGCTTTCTGCACTGCCGTCTTCCCAAATGACGGCAGCCGGTTTCATAGGGTTAGATGAACACGTTCCTGGTGTGACGAAATCTCAGACACATCATCGGACCTCAACCAGTACTCTAAGTCACGTGATCTTAATCCCATAGAAAACGTCTGGAATTCTTTCAAACAGTGCAAGGAAATTAGCAGTCAACATCTCCACCATTTTCTGCACTTCCTTACTCGCCGGACTGAGGCCATTGCCAGTAGTGGAGGTAGTGTACAAGGTGTTTCCGTGATGAATCATGAGGTGACTAATATTTTGTCAAATGTGCTTTATACCAGGAAAAATAAAAATTAGATACATAGTTAAAATAAATGTTATGGAAAACTTTCGCCTTCTTCTTTATTGCGGAAAATGCTCTTTATTGAGGAAGATTTGTACAATATTCTGTAAGGGAGACTCGGAGTTTCTTCGACTTGCCGAGAGAAATTTAACAGATTGTTATTGTGATTTGTGAAGTAGAGAGTGTAGATACCTTACGCTAAGTTGGTTTCAAATACACTCTCGTCGAATAGATTAACAGCATCTGAATGCCATTCATTGGAAGAGTCGACACCATGCCGTGATTTCTTATATATTCTGTAGTCTGCTTTCGGAACTATTAATTGTATTATATATAAGACATTAAATATGAATCGAAGATCCTGTACCATGTGTGTAGATTTTTTGATTCAACTATACAAGTAAGGAATTACCTGCAGGAATTGAATGTTATGCGTTGTTTTCTAATATGCGCATAATATTACACTTCACTTCATCATTTCAGATTTATTGACTATCCCTCCTCTTTATCACCGAGAAAATTGTTAGTATTTAATTTAAACCATCCTGAGAAATGAGCAGCACGTAAAAGAACCTAAGGCCTTTTGCGGAGGATTCAGGCATTCAGGTAAGGTAGCAAGAATGAGAAATGAGACACCAAGATGGATATAATCTATGGAGTACGTATGTTATTCGTTTGCAGAATGGCTACCAACATATTTATCACCATCGTACCTCTTCCGTATTTGGTAGTGGATTATTGCTGTTACTTGGCGTTCTCCCCTGTCATTATATTAGGCAGATTGTTCCATTCTCCCTCCCGCGTGGTTCGTGTTCTTTGAAATATGACAGTGACGCCTTGAGGGACTTCAGGATTGGCGAATTATGTGTACTTATTCTACTTATTTCCCAGCTGTCCTCTGCTGAACATCGTTGCCAGTTTTGGAACCACCAAGCCTGTTTCTTATGAACCCGTCTCTTCATAAACGTTAGCCATAAATCAGTCTGTCGTTGGCAGTCGGACCTTCAGTCGTAACTGCGTCCATCGCTGTTTACTTTTTGGGCAGATGTTAGCTGTGGGGTTTGTTTCACTGATATATCTCTGGGGAACACTAGTCAGAAGCTGGAGGCTTTCTGATGAAATGGAATGCTGAAAATACAGAAGTGACTACCAATAGTTCTGAAGCAGTACCCGCACTTATTCTGAGGATGTAGCATGTCGGAAAATATGATCCAGATGAGCGTCTTTCACGTACACAACGACGCACAATTGTTAGACTTAGTTTTAATCGTGTATAATATCCTATTTATAATCCTGTAGGTGTCACAATGTTGGAAGAGGTAGAAGTGTCAGCGTCAAACATTTTCGCAGCTGAAAATGGATGTCCCTTATTCTCATTTTTGTTTCTGTAGCTGAATAGTTGTATTTGTGAATCTTGCACTCTGCTGTGGAGTGTTTACTCTCTTGAAACATCCCGAAAAATGTTTTGCTGTACCAGCATTCGAACCTCTTACAGACTGAACTACACATACACGTCTCGCGACCCGAACTCACAGTTTTACTTCCACCAGCCCCTCATCTCGAACCTTCCAAGCTTCACAGAAGCTCCCATGCATACCTTCCTGGACTGGAGATCCTAGAATTAAAGATACTGAGGAGAAATGACTTGATCTTCAGACATTTTCCTCTGTGAAAATATTTTAAGTGTAAATACTAGATTTAGTTAGTCACTGTTATTTGCTATTAGTGGTAAACTTAATAATAAGAATGTTCAGAATTGGCATCTACAGCCATTACACTAAACACCCTGCACAGTATTATCGTCTACGTACATATGAAAAATTTACAACAAATGTAAAAACGTTACCAAAGCTGTATTATTAAACAGTCTATTGTGTCACGACAGGTTTCGTTCTTGGAACATCATTAGCGCAAATTAGCATCCTGATGATGTTCAAAAAAATGGTTCAAATGTCTCTGAGCACTATGGGACTTAACATCTGAGGTCATCAGTCCCCTAGAACTTAGAACTACTTAAACCTAACTAACCTAAGGACATCACACACATCCATGCCCGAAGCAGGATTCGAACCTGCGACCATAGCGGTGGCACGGTTCCACACTGTAGCGCCTAAAACCGCTCATCCACCCCGGCCGGCGATGTTCAAAGAAAGAACCAAACCATGACACAAGATATTGTTTAGTAACACAGTTGTGGTGATTTGCATTAGTCGCTGATATTGGTTTTTACTGCAACTATTCTGGATTCTATGAAAGCAGGAATTGTTGACGGTTGCTTGAAAGAAGCTGTGATGATGTTACAAAATATTAATGCAGTCTATAATTTCATTAGGAGGGGCTTCAGGAGATCAGATTTTTCCAGACTTGCTAGTCAAATATATAGATACTGATGGGAAAAATCACAACATCAAGCTCAAGGAGTAGTGCGACATAAACGCAAGTTGTTAGGTGTTTTTCTACATTTGAAAGATAATCTCAGTTCGAATTTCGCGCCAGTCACATGAGAGTACCTCTAGTAACGCCACTGTGATTCTGTAACGGTTGTGAGCATTAGCTGCCTTTGAAATTGGACGTGTCGAAATGGTGTTAGTCAAGAATGCCTTTAAGGTGACAAAGAGTGATTAACACTGCAAGATTAAAAGTTAATCTACGTGCGAAATAAGCCATTTCATATTTGAAATGCTGGTACATCAGTAACCGATGTAACCTCCAGAATGCTGAATGCAAGCATGCAGACGTGCATGCACTGGGTTGTACAGGTGTCTGATGTCACATCCCTGTTCCACTCGTTCAGTCAGTACACAGACGGTTAATGCAGTTTGTGGATGACGCTGGAGTTGTCGACCGATGATGTCCCATATGTGCTCGATTGGAGACGGATCTGGTGATCGAGAAGTGCAAGGTCAGAGCATGTTCGGTTACAACAGCGGTACGTGGGCGACAGTTATACTGTTGGAAAAATCGCTCTGTACTAATGTTCATGAATTGCAGCACAACAGGTCGAATCATCAGGTTGACGTACAAATCTGCAGTCACAGGGCTTGTGTTAACCACGAGAGTGCTTCTCCTGTCATATGCAACAGCGCCCCCGACCCTAACTCCAGGTGTAGGTCCAGTGTGTCTAGCAGATAGACATATTGGTTGCAGGCCGTCAACTGAACTCCTTCTTACCAACACATAGCCGTCACTGCTACTGAGGCAAAACCAGCTTTCATCAAAAAATACCCTCCAATGAGCTCTTGCGTGACACCAATCTGACTCTGAGCTGTCTACATCTACATCTACATGGTACGCTGCAATTCACACTTAAGTGCCTGGCAGAGGGTTCATCGAACCATATTCATATTAATTCTCTACCATTCCACTCTCAAATGGCGCGTGGGAAAAAGGAACACCTAAATCTTTCCGTTCGAGCTCTGATTTCTCTTATTTTATTATGAGGATCATTTCTCCCTCCGTAGGTGGGCGTCAACAAAATATTTACGCATTCGGAAGAGAAAGTTTGTCATTGAAATTTCGTAAGTAGATCTCGCCACAAAGAAAACCGACTTTGTTTCAGTGACTGCCACCCCAACTCGCGTATCATATCAGTAACACTCTCACCTATATTGCACGATAACACGAAACGAGCTGCCCTTCTTCGCACTTTTTCGACGTTCTCCGTCAATCCTACTGGTAAGGATTCCATACCGCGCAGCAATATTCCAGCAGAGGACGGACAAGTGTAATGTAGGCTGTCTCTTGTCCTTGAAGTAAGCGATCTGAAACAGTTCGTTGTGTCACTGAGGTGTCAGCTGCTGCTCAAATTGCTTCTGCAGATGCAGTACGATGCGACAGACCCATACGCCGAACACGATGGTCTTCCCTCTCAGTAGACCCAAGTGTCGTCTGGAGCCTGGTCTTCTTGCAAACGAATATTCCCATGAGCACAGCTGCCAGCAATCATATACAGTGGCTACATTCCTTTCAAGTCTCTCTTCAGTGCTGCTGAAGGTACATCCAGCTTCTCGTAGCCCTTTTACACGACCTCGTGTAGGTGTTGTTAATGACGTCTTCGTCACCTCAAAGGCACTCTTGGCTAACATCAACTCACCACGCCCAGTCTCAAAGGTAAGTAATACTCACGATCGTCAGAGCTAGTATTTAAAGCAAACCTGATTGCATCCTCATAGTGGATGTACTAGTATGCGACTGGCGCGAAATTTGAAGACACATCTGCCTACAAACTTTCGTTTACGTCGCACAGCTCCTTCTTGGGGTTTGATTTTTTTTCCGTCAGATTATAGTGTGTGTGTGTGTGTGTGTGTGTGTGTAAGTGGGAGAGGGAGGGAGACAGAGAGAAAAACAGAGAGGGAGAGAGGTGTGTAAGTGAGGAGTAATTAGTGCAGCTCGTGTATGGTGTGGTGGTTGCGAGACCGGGGCCCCTGTGGCGAGTAGACCGGCCTCGCCCAAGCCGGCGGCTGTTTTGCGAGGCGGCTCAGGCGTGGCCGCCGGACGCTGGGCAGTGTGGACGCCGCGCGCAGGCGGTAGCAGCTGCCGTGACGCAACGCCCAAGGTCCCCGCCGCCGCCGACGCCGCCCCCGCGGCCAACTGCGCGACGGTGAATGGGGACGGACACCAGAGCGGCGAGGAAAATAGACGCCCGTTTCGCCAGGGTTGGCGCAACCGGCCGTGGACGGCCGCCTGATACATGGGAGGCGCCACAGGGCCGAGGTTGGCGCTGGCCGGACCCCCTTCCGAAACGCACCGCACCGCGGATGCCACCCGCGTCCACGAGATAGTGATCGCCTCACCTGCAGGCGTCTTATCTCGCCTGTGATGTGCACGCCGAACATGGCGCTATCGTCAGATTGATGCAGGCGGAAATCCCAAGTTGGGAAACTGGTGAAGAGGAGATGATGCCTCAAGATGGTCCAAGAGACGCCTACGATCCCAAGGTTTCTACATCTACGAGACTTAGCCATAAATTTCTTATCATCTCCTCGTAAATCTCAAGCTGCGACCATCAAACTTCCATTTTTTACACAGTGTTTCTAGCTTATTCCAGAATGAGATTTTCACTCTTCACCGGAGTGTGCGCTGATATGAAACTTCCTGGCAGATTAAAACTTTGTGCCGGACCGAGACTCGAACTCGGGACCTTTGCCTTTCGCGGGCAAGTGCTCTACCAACTGAGCTACCCAAGCACGACTCACGCCCTGTCCTCACAGCTCTACTTTCGCCAGTACCTCGTCTCCTGCAAGGTTCACAGGAGAGCTTCTGTGAAGTTTGGAAAGTAGGAGACGAGGAACTGGCGGAAGTAGAGCTGTGAGGACAGGGCGTGCCGGCCGGAATGGCCGTGTTGTTCTAGGCGCTACAGTCTGGAACCGAGCGACCGCTACGGTCGCAGGTTCTAATCCTGCCTCGGGCATGGATGTGTGTGATGTCCTTAGGTTAGTTAGGTTTAATTAGTTCTAAGTTCTAGCCGACTGATGACGTCGCATAGTGCTCATAGCCATTTGAACCATTTTTTGACAGGTCGTGAGTCGTGCTTGGGTAGCTCACATGCTAGAGCACTTGCTCGCGAAAGGCAAAGGTCCTGAGACCGAGTCTCGGTCCGGCACACAGTTTTAATCTGCCAGGAAGTTTGGTGTTCAGAGATGTCACGTGAGCTCCTTCTTCATTCGATATGTTATACTTCATTCTACACTCATGCTCATAAATTAATGATAATGCTGATACATGGTGAAACAACGCTCTGGTGTGATCTCAAGATTATGGCAACTATTCCAGCAGACAGGAAACGTGTCCCGGCGCTACAGTACGGGACGTCCACAATGTACAACACCACAAGAAGACAGATATCTCACCATCAGTGCCCGCAGACGGCCACGGAGTTCTGCAGGTAGCCTTGCTCGGGACCTTACCGCAGCCACTAGAACAGTTGTCTCCAGACACACAGTCTACAGGCGACTGAACAGACATGGTTTATTCACCCAGAGACCTGCAAGGTGCATTCCACTGACCCCTGTCATAGGAGAGCCCCTATAGCCTCGTGTCAAGAATACTGTACATGGTCATTGGAACAGTGGTCCCAGGTTATGTTCACGGACGAGTCCAAGTATAGTCTGAACAGTGATTCTCGCCGGGTTATCACTGGCGTGAACCAGGTACCAGATACCAACCCCTTAATGTCCTTGAAAGGGACCTGTCTGGAGGTCATTGTTTGATGGTGTGGGGTGGGATTATGATTGTTGCACGTACACCCCTGCTTGTCTTTAACACAGGACCTGTAACATGGCAGGTGTATCGGGACCAGTGTGTCCGCCTTTTCAGTGGTGAAGTGGGTCCCACCTTCCGCCTGATAGATAATAAGGCACGGCTCCACTGAGCTGCCATCGTGAAAGAGTACCTTGAAACAGAAGATATCAGGCGAATGGAGTGGCCTGCCTATTGTCCAGACCTAAACCCCATCGAGGCGTCTGGGATGCTCTCGGTCGACATATCGCTGCACGTCTTCAGGAGCTCCGACAGGCACTGGTGCAAGAATGGGAGGCTATACCCAGCAGCTCCTCGACCACCTGATCCAGAGTATGCCGACCCGTTGTGCGGCCTGTGTAGTGTGCATGGTGACCATATCCTATATTGATGTCAGGCTACATGGGCAGGAAACAGTGGCGTTTTGTAGCACGTGTGTTTCAGGACGGTTTTCTCAACTTATTACCAATACCGTGGACTTACAGATATGTGTCGTGTGTGTACTCTATGTGCCTATGCTATTAGCGCCAGTTTTGTGTAGTGCCACGTTATGTGGCACCACATTCTGCAATTATCCTTAATTTATGAGCATGAGTGTAGTTCACTGGATATTTTTCGCACAGAACGAACACAGTAACACTATTGAGTGAATGTGTTACGCCACAGAGGTTTCAGATTCAAGCAATGTGATCTTTGGTTGTCGGTAGCATTGTCGTTGCCAGTGTAGCATTCTTGGTCACACTGCTGAGCAGTTTGGATGTAACTAACAGTACAAAATGATGTAAAGGCATAGGATATTGCTTTTTGGAATTATGATTTTGTAAAAATTAATTTGAGAATTGTGAAGATAATCAGGTAATGTTGTCGCTGCGTTACTTGCTCGTGTGTAATTTATAATGAAAGATTTGTAGCTTCATTTTTCTTTATTGGTTCTCTTAAGTTGGTGTGTTTGCTGAGACGAGATCAAGAAAAATTATCTGATCACATAGTTTGACCCAAAGTTACAAATTCACCACTCCTTTAACATTTCAATAACTAATTCCATGGCAGAATTGTATTTTTTTATAAGAAAAGAGTTTTGTAAAGATTGTTGTAATTGTTAAGGAATCATAGTTTCAAAATACAGCTTTTGGATGCTACCATCTTCTAAATCATTCAGTAAGTACAGTTACTACCAACATCTCGTCACGAAAATTGGTTTTGTAATGATGTGTCGCCGCATTGAACTTACCGGAAGAATCATTAGTACACTCCTGGAAATTGAAATAAGAACACCGTGAATTCATTGTCCCAGGAAGGGGAAACTTTATTGACACATTCCTGGGGTCAGATACATCACATGATCACACTGACAGAACCACAGGCACATAGACACAGGCAACAGAGCATGCACAATGTCGGCACTAGTACAGTGTATATCCACCATTCGCAGCAATGCAGGCTGCTATTCTCCCATGGAGACGATCGTAGAGATGCTGGATGTAGTCCTGTGGAACGGCTTGCCATGCCATTTCCACCTGGCGCCTCAGTTGGACCAGCGTTCGTGCTGGACGTGCAGACCGCGTGAGACGACGCTTCATCCAGTCCCAAACATGCTCAATGGGGGACAGATCCGGAGATCTTGCTGGCCAGGGTAGTTGACTTACACTTTCTAGAGCACGTTGGGTGGCACGGGATACATGCGGACGTGCATTGTCCTGTTGGAACAGCAAGTTCCCTTGCCGGTCTAGGAATGGTAGAACGATGGGTTCGATGACGGTTTGGATGTACCGTGCACTATTCAGTGTCCCCTCGACGATCACCAGTGGTGTACGGCCAGTGTAGGAGATCGCTCCCCACACCATGATGCCGGGTGTTGGCCCTGTGTGCCTCGGTCGTATGCAGTCCTGATTGTGGCGCTCACCTGCACGGCGCCAAACACGCATACTACCATCATTGGCACCAAGGCAGAAGCGACTCTCATCGCTGAAGACGACACGTCTCCATTCGTCCCTCCATTCACGCCTGTCGCGACACCACTGGAGGCGGGCTGCACGATGTTGGGGCGTGAGCGGAAGACGGCCTAACGGTGTGCGGGACCGTAGCCCAGCATCATGGAGACGGTTGCAAATGGTCCTCGCCGATACCCCAGGAGCAACAGTGTCCCTAATTTGCTGGGAAGTGGCGGTGCGGTCCCCTACGGCACTGCGTAGGATCCTACGGTCTTGGCGTGCATCCGTGCGTCGCTGCGGTCCGGTCCCAGGTCGACGGGCACGTGCACCTTCCGCCGACCACTGGCGACAACATCGATGTACTGTGGCGACCTCACGCCCCACGTGTTGAGCAATTCGGCGGTACGTCCACCCGGCCTCCCGCATGCCCACTATACGCCCTCGCTCAAAGTCCGTCAACTGCACATACGGTTCACGTCCACGCTGTCGCGGCATGCTACCAGTGTTAAAGACTGCGATGGAGCTCCGTATGCCACGGCAAACTGGCTGACACTGACGGCGGCGGTGCACAAATGCTGCGCAGCTAGCGCCATTCGATGGCCAACACCGCGGTTCCTTGTGTGTCTGCTGTGCCGTGCGTGTGATCATTGCTTGTACAGCCCTCTCGCAGTGTCCGGAGCAAGTATGGTGGGTCTGACACACCGGTGTCAATGTGTTCTTTTTTCCATTTCCAGGAGTGTATTAAAGCCTGGTGTGCTGTGTACAGTTGCACTCCCTTGCACTGCGCTTGCACAAGGTTTACTTCCTTTGGCTGGTTTCCTGCTGCGCTACATGTTAGCATTCATCACTTTCGAACAGTACCGAGTTTCCGTTGCGGCAGTCTAACTCATGAAAGTATATTAGGGTCAGTTTAACGTCGCAATCAAATGGTTCAAATGGCTCTGAGCACTATGGGACTTAACTTCTGAGGTCATCAGTCCCATAGAACGTAGAAATACTTAAACCTAACTAACCTAAGGACATCACACACACTCATGCCCGAGACAGGATTCGAACCTGTGACCGTAGCGGTCGCGCGGTTCCAGACTGTAGCGCCTAGAACCGCTCGGCCACCCCGGACGGCCGTCGCTATCAGGACCCTGCAAAGCCATGCGCAGTTAAGAATTGCATTATAAAATTATTAGCAAGTACAACTTAGGTAAAGTTCAGTTCAGATTTCATTTCTATATCAGTCATTCTTATTCTCACAGTGCAATATTACACGTTTGTCAATTAGAGTTAGGAATTTTATTTAGTCAGTTTTCGTACGTAAATATGCAGGGCAATTTTTGCAGAAGCATTTTGAACAGTTATTCCTTCAAAGTTCTGTTTGTAATTTTATTCGCAATTTTTACTCTGTTATTTTTTGTTTGTTGGATTCCAAGACACATACTGTGGCGTCACGCATTGTAGCACTGTTCATTCACTGCGCAATACAGAATTTTACAGGGCAGCTTCTTTAGGATACAGTTTTACGTCTTCTTATTATTTTTGGTAAAATTTAATTCCAGTATAGATACACAGTTTCAGATGGATTTGGCGACTATTTTCATCAAGCAGCGTTTAAGTAAGCACATTACTTGCGTTGTTCCGTTTAAGATTGCGACGCAGACGTATACAAAAATTTAAGAGTAGGAAACCAATTTACGTACACAACAACAAACAGAAACAAAATAAAACAAAGCTGTTATAGTATTGAACGGTCAATGCGACTCATTTTTCCCAGCAATGGACATTGGACGACATATTCGTTGTAGAAGTCACGATTTTGGATGTTCAGATAACGTTTCACCTCGAAAGACACCTTCTGGAAGTGTCCGCACGCACTGTTTCATCATCTGAGGAAAGAGGAAGAAGTCCCTGCGTGCCATATGGCAGGTGAGACTAAATTTGATGGTCCAGAGAAGCAGTGCTTGCGCCTCTATCCTGCGCAAAATGGACGGGATCATGCTTGAGGACAGGACCACCCCACTGGACAGCTCCTGTGACGCTTCGTCCTAACAACATCCCGTAACGTCGTCAGGAGATTTCGGTGGTATGCTCATGTGACGGTTTGCCATCTTACTACCAAAATCTGTTATCGCCACACCACGTCAGTCCCCAAACAACACCTTGTCTGGTTATGGGTTTATCAGGGAAGGGCAGCTACATCATCAAGTTGTTCTCTGACGTTGCTTTGGACTACAGGAAAGTAGCTGGACGAAAATTAATTCTCACCGTGTGAACTTCACTTAGAAATTAAAGCCGGTCAACAGGGAGTAACTCTAAAAACTTCGTGTCGCAAATAAACTGTGACATTGGATGGCACTGAAGATGGTCACAGCCCTAAAACGTTTTTGGCAGTTATAATCACGGTTGATAAAGCATGGAATAATGTTACCATGCCAACGATATTGGGTAGTAATGCTCATCGAAACAAGAAAAATAAGTCCAAAAAGCAGGGGTCCGGAAACGCATACATTCCGAGATAAACACGTGTTTATAGGAAGGGCCGCGTGACGCTTGGTTGCGGACAGTAGCGCAGTCGTTGCATATGCGCACCACCAAATGTGTTGGCAGGGTATTGCGATTGTCTTACTTACAGTACCCTTCCTCCTTTAGGTGGCCTATAGTCAGTTGTACGGTCCGAGTAGCGTTGTAGGCTATGCTACTAGCAGTACTTTAGTTTTCGTCGCGTTTGTGTGCCTTATTGTACATTACTGTCAACCTTGGGTACGTATTATGGTGTTTTACCTTCTCCGAAACGTGGATTCACTTATGTGTTTACTGTTATTTGCTGTTTGTACCTACAAATGGTGTAGTACGTTTACAGTTTCTCTCTTCCACCGCATGTTAGCAATGGAAGCCTACTACTCGACTAGTGAAACGGCGGATATGAAATTCTGGTTGTTGTTGTTGTTGTTGTTGTGGTCTTCAGTCTAGAGACTGGTTTGATGCAGCTCTCCATGCTACTCTACCCTGTGCAAGCTTCTTCATCTCCCAGTACCTACTGCAACCTACATCCTTCCGAATCTGTTTAGTTTATTCATCTCTTGGTCTCCCTCTACGATTTTTACCCTCCGCGCTGCCCTCCAATACTAAATTGGTGATACCTTGATGCCTCAGAATACGTCCTACCAACCCATCCCTTCTTCTAGTCAAGGTGTGCCACAAATTTCTCTTCTCCCCAATTCTATTCAGTGCCTCCTCATTAGTTATGTGATCTACCCATCTAATCTTCAGTATTCTTCTGTAGCACCACATTTCGAAAGCTTCCATTCTCTTCATGTCTAAACTATTTATCATCCACGTTTCACTTCCATACATGGCTACACTCCATACAAATACTTTCAGAAAAGATTTCCTGACGCTTAAATCTATACTCGATGTTAACAAATTTCTCTTTTTCAGAAACGTTTTCCTTGCCATTGCCAGTCTACATTTTATATCCTCTCTACTTCGACCATCACCAGATGGTAGAGTTTTGTCAGGGCTGGTTCTCCCAAGGCTATCAGTAGTTCTAATGGAATGTGGTCTACTACCGGGGCCTTGTTTCGACTTAGATCTTTCAGTGCTCTGTCAAACTCTTCACGCAGTATCATATCTCCCATTTCATCTTCATCTACATCCTCTTCCATTTCCATAATATTGTCCTCAAGTACATAGCCCTTGTATAGACCCCTCCATATACTCCCTCCACCTTTCTGCTTTCCCTTCTTTGCTTAGAACTGGGTTTCCATCTGAGCTCTTGATAGTCATACAAGTGGTTCTCTTTTCTCCAAAGGTCTCTTTAATTTTCCCGTAGGCAGTATCTATCTTACCCCTAGAGAGATAAGCCTATACATCCTTACATTTGTCCTCTAGCCATGCCTGCTTAGCCATTGCACTTTCTGTCGATCTCATTTTTGAGACGTTTGTATTCCTTTTTGCCTGCTTCATTTACTGCATTTTTGTATTTTCTCCTTTCATCAATTCAGTTACTATCTCTTCTGCTACCCGAGGATTTCTATTAGCCGTCGTCTTTTTGCCTACTTGATCCTCTGCTACCTTCACCATTTCATCTCTCAAAGCTACCCATTCTTCTTCTGCTGTATTTCTTTCCCCATTCTTGTCAATCGTTCCATAATGCTCTCCCTTAAACTCTCTACAACCTCTGGTTCTGTCAGTTCATCCAGGTCCCATCTCCTTAAATTACCACCTTTTTGCATTTTCTTTAGTTTCAATTTACAGTTCATAACCAATAGATTGTGGTCAGAGACCACATCTGCCCCTGGAAATGTCTTACAGTTTAAAACCTGATTCCTAAATCTCTGTCTTACCATTATATAATGTATCTGAAACCTGTCAGTATCTCCAGGCTTCTTCCATGTATACAACCTTCTTTTATGATTCTTGAACCAAGTGCTAGTGAAATTCTGGTATAGTTTATCAAATGGACGTAGCCTGCGATCCCGTGTCCTCTACGCTGAAAAATCTCCTCGGCGCAGAGTGCCCTCTGATAAGCTGTTCGACAGAATTTTCCAGCGTCTGAGGGACACAGGTAACCTTGCACCTCGGGAGACTGACAGTGGAAGGTCCCACACAGTGCACATGCCTCACATGGAGGATCGTGTGCTCCGTTCGGTGGAAGAAGCTCTTGTTACCAGTGTGCGGCTATTAGCAGCAGCAGAAGGCGAGATGATGATGATGATGTTTGGTTTGTGGGGCGCTCAACTGCGTGGTTATCAGTGCCCGTACAATTACCCAATCTTTGCTCAGTCCAAGTTCGCCACTTTCCTGGATGATGATGAAATGATGAGGACAACACAAACACCCAGTCATCTCGAGGCAGGTGAAAATCCCTGACCCCGCCGGGAATCGAACCCGGGACCCCGTGCTCGGGAAGCGAGAACGCTACCGCGAGACCACGAGCGGCGGACAGCAGCAGAAGGCGTGTATCACTCTCTCATCTGGTACTTCATGAACAATTGCTGTACTCATATCATCTAAAGCGCATTCGGCCCTAAGGCCACAGGATCATCATGGCAGACAGCGGTTCTGTCAGTGACTGTTGCAGAATTCTCATCCAAAATTTTATTTGCCGATGACGCAGGGTTCTCAAGAGATGTGAATTTCCATATCCAGCATGTTTGGGCACATGTACATCTCCAACCAATGCAGGAAAGTGGGCATCAACAACGATTCTCAATCAAGGTATAGGCAGGGGTACTTGGCGATACTTTAATAGGGCCATACGTGCTATTATCTGGACTTTCTCATTAATGTATTTCCTACCTTTCGGAGGCTGCACCAGTGAGGCAATGAATACAAATGTGGTTCATCCATGATGGCGCGCCAGCACACTTTCATCACAATGTGCTGGAACATCTGACGCAGACATTTCAGGACTGCAGGGTTGGTCAGGGACGTGAGGGGGAGGTGGGCGCGGGAGGCACACCTGTGCCTGCTCATTCCCCATGCATCAATCGCTTAGACCTTTGGTTATGGGGACACTTGAAGGAATTGGTCTACGCCACGCCAATCAATGATGTGTGGACAATACAGGATCGCGTCTTCATTGCGTGCCAGCAGATATAACAACAGGGTGTACTTCAAAGGGTGCGTCTTTCCTTACGCCAGAGTGCGGAAGGGGGCATTATCATGAATGGGCGCGATGTTGAACACTTCCTGTAAACACGTGTTTATCAGAGAAAAAAATGCATTTCTGGACCCATGTTTGTTGGACTTATTTTTCTTGTTTTGATGCGTTCTACCACCTCTCGAAGTATTCGACTACTTTTTCGATGCCCCTGAAAGGTTGCAGGGCATAGGCACTCTGTGGGGTTTGTATTCAATGTGTGTTGCCTTCATCGAGTCATTTGCTTTGTGTGAAAATCGATAGGCCGAGCAAAACTGAGGTTCATGATACGGGATTTTCTTGAAAGCGGAGTAACGTTTTTAACGTAATTTTGGAGTCCTTACCATTAAGTACTCTTTTATTTATTTTTCACTACTGGTGTCCGATCAATCAAACATTCGTTAAACATCTTCTGAGGTTCCATGAATGCTCAATTGTCTAGGTTCGATATCTATTACAAGATCAGTGGTAAATTTAAAGATCCTGCGCATTTAAGATTTTGAATCAGAACTTTTTATATTGGGAAGTGTTGCAACGTAACGATGTGTTTGACCTTGACAGGTGAACAAAATAGTAGTGACAAATAACGAATTAGCCCGACACGCGATGCGTGAAAATTTGAACGGCAGCCAGACACCAAAACATGCAAATGAGACGCCCACTGTGAAATGCGACGGCCAGACACGAGAACAAGATGCGTCGTATATCCACATTAGCATTCACAAAGTAGACTGGGCTAATTTTCGATCGCACCCGCGGATGCTGCCCCATATAATTTGCAGATATGACATCTCGTGTTCACTATATTTGTCGTCTTGCGATGTTAAAAAACTAACGGCCGCACCGAATCCGATCAAAGAATCCCACACGAGCTTGCACCACAGCGTTTCAGGTATCAACACTAGAGTGTTCCTTATATATCCTGTCCATAATGACCAAGGTCGTGTCGTCTGGCAACCACATGCATTATGTTCCGAGGCAACCATAAGTAATAATCAAGAAATGATCCGACACAGAAGCTTCACACACACGCGAGTGGTTCAGTGAATGTTTTCCTAACGAAACCTGGTAGTAAATACCACATGGCTAATGTTCAACAGAAGCAAAGTAACATCATGTCCGGCACAAGGAAGCATAATAAAAACCATTAATTTTCTCAACGGACAAAAACAACTCACCTTGCCGGACCGACAGCAGAAAATTTCAGATTTTTTTCTAAAATTACCGGATTGAACAGATACAATTTATCTTTCAATGACGTTTCTTTCCTTGTTGCTGTTACCGTGGTCACAGCAGCATTCTTGAGAAAACATTTATGTAAATACTGCCTACACACATGAAGATACAATTTTTGGTCAGTTACATTATAGCAGCATTACACTGTATTAGTTGTATTTCATAATTGCTACAAAGAGTGAGTTGTTGAAATAAGTCAAAGACGTACATTTTATTTAAGTGCTAAACAGTGAAATGTCTAGGTTCAGTATTAAAGTGCTAATTACCATAATAAATGCTAATTATCAACTATTACCCTTATTGTAACTAAACTTTACAAACTAAAACCTTAAGTGTAAAGTTTCTGTGAAGTTCCTCTTGACTGGAGCAGCAATGGTTGCCGAGAAAAAATTTTTTATTCAATCTTAAACACCAGCACATTTTCTACATGACATTTAATGTCCTCTGGCACGTTGTTAAATACATTGCTACCTATTTAATTTACTCTTTCTTGTACTAATTTTAACCTCTTGACGTTTTTGTAGTCGTTGTCTTTGATCCGAGTGTTGAACCCATGCCATTCAAAATTTCTTTATAAAAGAGAAATATTCGTAATGACAAAGAACATCTGCGAAAATAACACGCTTCTGTATTCCGGAAATACTGTCCCTGTAAGTTGTTGTTTCCCAGAAAATTATTCCATAACTCCTTCTACTGCCATTAAATTATGCAATACTCAGTGGGACATCAAAACTTACAAAGTACAAAATGTAATTTAATTTTGGGGGTAGATATGTAATTCGTTAAAGAATTAGCTACACCTCATGAAAGTTATACGACAGATATGACGAAATATGACTTCGTGCTTAATAGATTAAGCAGCTATCTGTAACCTAAACTAAATTTAATGTTTTGTATGGATTAATTTACTATTGTGTACTACATACATTTATGATATTACAATGTTATTATAATGGAAAGACAATTATAAATCAGTCGAAATAATTGAACACCAGCTGTGAGGAACACAAAATGAAGATAAATGTGAAGAGGTCTAGGGCAATGTTTTTTATAAGGACACAGTCAATGGAAATCGAGAAAAATCGGTTACGAATGTGGTAAAACAACTGAATAGCAGCTGCAAGGAGTATGGAATTAATTTTAATGTGAAAAAGGCAGGGCAAGTAAGAAAGATAAAAGTGGAAATCTGTGATGAGTTAATGTGTAAGTTGATAACTTGAGGTACCTAGGATGAAAATAAACAGTAAGGTGATATAAAATGAAGAAATAAAGGACAGTACTGCAAGAGATGTGTTTCATAGCAGAGGAAGTTCTTTCCGTGTTCCATTAAATAAAAAAGGTTAGTGAAGTGTTTTGTATGGAGCATTTACCTGTACAGTGCCGAAATGTGGACACAACGTCAGAGAGAGGAAAATGTTTTGAGGTTTTTTAGATGCGCATTTGGAGAATGACGTATGATATGAAACGGACAGATAAAAGGACTGTGGTTTTACAACACAGGAGGAATGAGAGAAGACAAATATTGGGAACAAGGGGGAAAAACACTGAGTGAAAAGAGACTGCATAATAAAAGATGCACTAGAAGGAACCGTGGCTGGAGAAGGGACTGGCCAGCTTCGGTGGCTGAGCGGTTCTAGGCGCTTCAGTCCGGAACAGCGCGACTGTTACGGTCGCAGGTTCGAATCCTGCCTCGGGCATGGATGTGTGTGATGTCCTTAGGTTAGTTCGGTTTAAGTAGTTCTAATTTTGTAGGGGAACGATGACCCCAGATGTTAAGTCCCATAGTGCTCAGAGCCATTTGATTTTTTTTTAAAGGGCTAGGTGTGTAATAAGATACCAGTTAATTGACAAAATCATGATAAAGGCATCATAAGCAGCTACGACAAGGATGTCGGGAAGCTTTGAGGACTGGAGAATGCAGAACTTATAGTGATGGACTTGCCTAACGGGCAGAACAAATTGTCATCATAGTCACCAGTATAACTTACTCTTCATGTATCATTGTTATACGGGTGTGCTTGAGAATGCGGCTGCGACCCTGAAACTAGCAGCAAAGAAACAAATGCTAACAAAAAATAAATGAAGGTTAGCTCCGGAATTCCTATCTGCAGAAAAATGCTTTGTCATGTACGGAGTCACACTTGGCATTCTCGCTCTAAATTAATGGAGAACATCACGACTCTCCGATATATCGATAATGATGCTGTCGTATACTGGAAAGTATCTGCGCAGGGCGATTTTAATTAAATTTAGAGCGCCTTATACATGGCTTACTGAGTGAATAAATACGAGGCAATATTCGTAAAAAAAAAGAGAGAACCCGACATTGCGCTGCTATAACATCAGCGCTGAAGTTGTGGAGTCTTCACGTCCAATAAATCTGAAGAAGTTCAACTGCTTCTTCCTATAACTCGTGTAGGGATCATGAAAATAAGACAAGGGAGGTACCGAAGACAGTAATTTTCCCCTCGCTCCATGTGTGAATAGAACAGGCGAACATCAGTATTTGATATCCTCTGCATTCACTGTAGAATTGTTTGTTGAGTGTATACGTAGAACGAGAAGGAGCGTCCCGCTATCTCGATTACAGGCTCCTTTGTTGTCTGAGCTATGAAGTCCCCGTTGGCTTGGGATTGTTTATAGCTCCGGAAAGCACAGCGGGAAGCATATGTACAGAACCCCAGACTGCGTAATTCGTGCATGTACGTTGCGACACGCGTGAGGCGAAGATGCTGCTCCTAACGTTGCACAAGAACAATCCAAATCACGAACTAGCCGACAGCGGGCAAGACAAACAAAGGATACATGGTCGATGCGTGACCACCGTAGCGGTGAGAAGAAGGGGCGCATACAGAAACACTGATTTGGAAACCCATGTACCCGCACACGGCTGAGCGACTTGGTCATAAATCTCTGGTGCAGTAGAGGCTTCGTAGGGTAAAAGTAGCTTCACTTCGTTTTATGCTTTATGACTGAGTGCTTTTGGCTGTTATTATTACTCGTCTTGAACAGGATGACGGAGCGTTAAGAATTTGAGCATCCAAACAGATGTTCAAGAATTCTAACCTGCGAGCTATAGCTGCCACTTTACCCAAAGGTTCTGCAGTTGAACTGTATGTCACACAGGGTCTGAAGAAAACGTTCCTTGTATATCGTTACTAAAAGAGGTGCTGTTATCTTTTATTTATTTGAAGTAGCGAAATGTAGTATCGTGCAGGGAAGTATAAAACTATCATTATTTCGCTTACGCCTATCAGCAATGCAGCTATATATATTATACAGCAAATCACTTGTGACGAGGAAAATTCAACAATTCCCTGCCCTGCCTTTTTCTCTCTGTGTCTCACTCTCCCCCCTCCCTTTCCCCCCCTCTCTCTCTCTATCTATCTCTCTCTCTCTCTCTCCCTCTCAAGTGCCGACAACCCTAGCGGCACAAAAAATGTATGCCAACGACAAGACATTAACAATGAAGATGCTTTTAAGTTTATGTCTCTGACATCCATAGATCTTTGTTTACCTTGTCAACGTAGCCATGTTCCACTTTTCTTTCAAAAAACGAAAGAGGGAGTCTATATTAGTCATAGTCATTTGCACACAAGGTAAATTGAAAATTAAGAATTAAGGGTTTTTTCCCTTTACTCATACCGCAAAATCTTGCTTTTTGCCAAATTGCATGGTTCTACGTCAAAGGGAAGTATCTTACAGGTTTTCATGTGTGAGTTTGCAAGTGACAAAAAATGTGACAGAAATGGCCACATCTTTTGACTGCATTGATTTAGAAGGGTAAATTCTTTGCAACGCCAATGGACCGTAGACCATAATATGTGATATAAATTTTAACTTGATGTCTCTACCCGTTCCTGAGAAAAATTTAATAGACAGATAGACATACGGACGAAGAATTAAGTTATTCTTTAATGGGTACATTTCTACCGACTGAAGCGCCTAAGCCTAAACAGAAAAAGGTTCCCTACACGTCCAGAAAGTTTATATGTATGTGGGAAGTATTGGGCATTAAAAGTGAAAAATGTAACGTATTTAAGAGGTTGAGAACATATAAACATAACGTGATTTTAAGACCATGATGAGGAAATCAGAGTGTCAACGAGACTAAGCTCAAAAAAGAGAATAATTTCTACCTATATTATGAAGCGATATCATCAGTAGAAATGACATCACGTAATAAATGTACGCTGATGTTTTCATTTATTCTTTATAGTGCCACTGGTTTCCGCCATAAACTGCTATCCAACAAAGAGGAAGAGCTACATACACACATAAAACAACAAAATATAAAAAAATATAATATCAATAGATAATGTTTAGTCATACAGAGGTGAGTACAGACTGCAGACACTGAATACTGAAAACTTCATGACGTGGCATCTGTTCCTTACTATTCTCTCCTTTACTGCGCTGAACTGAATGCATAGCGCTCAACGGCAGAGCTCACGCATCTCCTTTCCAAAACCTTGTCCTTTCTCTTGTACACATATCCTCTAATTATTTCCATTCCAACATAGGCATGCGATCACATCAACCTTGTAAACTACAATGGCATTCTCTCCCCTTACTACAGGCAATGGTTATTTTAATAATGACACGATTTCCGTGTTAGTCTGTAGCTACCCTCTCATTTAGCAGTTATAAATCACTGTATGAAATTTCAGAGGAAATTTGTGGCTTGTTGTCACTTATAATTTTCCACGAAATGGAAGTGCAACCGGATCTGTAATATTCACTTTATGTTTACCGTTATCTGATTTGCAGAAACCGACAGTTTTTTGATTACTACATTAATCCTCAAATTAGCCGCCCATAAGAAGTGAACATTCGGCATTTTAGAAATGAACTGACGAGCTGTGACGTTAGCTGTCGTGAGTTATGCGTCAAGGTTGTTTTTGCGACATGCTGTGGTAACGTTCATTTCATTACTACTGTGCTACTAAACAACATTTTATGAAGCCTGTCTCGCTATGTGAAATGAACATTTATTCTTTAAATGTTTTACTGTTCCTGTTCTCAGAGAGATAAACACTATTGAAATAAGCCCACTGTAGTAGTCGCCCCTAGAGAAATCATTAAAAGCATCATTTAATATCGTGTAATTCGGCCCCTGGACTTGATAACCGTCTGGATTCGATTAGGAAGTGAGTCCACAAGGTTGTGTAGGTACGCTGCATGTAGGTTAAGCGGCTGGATGAGGATTTGATCGCGCAGTTCTACCAAATCGTTGGGATGCTGATGTCGGCCTTTTGCCCATGGTTCCAGCACGTCCCACAGATTTCCTATGGGGTTGAAGTCAGATGATTTTGCAGAGCAATCGAGATGTTAGAGGGGGGGGGGAACGTTCAGAAAATTAGTCACATACTCTCCCAGCCAGATGAAACTTGCTACTGTCATCATTATGTGCTTAAGGTGAGCAATGGCCTCTTACGTGGTGGCCGATTCCAAATGTTCATTCCATGTAGCTCCCATCGCAACATTCTCTCACTAATGGGTTGAGATGGATCTTCATCCGCTGCCTGCAGCAATTCCTGTTGGGTCTGCAAGTGGTTTTGAATCACAAGCCCTTAAACACTTCTCCGGTCCCTCTCAGTCAAGACCTTTTTCCGACCACAATTCTGACTTCGTGTTTCATGACCATGTGAGTTACACCACTGCTGGTAGACGCGTTAAACAGTTCACCATTCCAGCAAATCCAGTAGTTTACTCACAATATTGCCGTGGGTAAGGCTAATTACGATGGCTCCTTTCTGCCACTCTCTCACATACATTTACCCATGTTTACGTACAACGTCCCCTTGAAACACTAATGTCTCACTGCTCACTATTGCTTTATTCTCACACAGGCATTTTGTGCATCGATGAGAACACGACTCCGTCATTGTGCAAGGCTTGACGATTCATCTGTGCATGTGCACTGGGGTGTGTGCTGGTGTAAGCTGTCGCTAGCATACCAGGCGGCAAAGAGGTTGCGAGAAGACACCGGAGCAAGTGAGCCTATCAGGAGAGTGGCCAAAGACAAACTCACAGTAGCGCGCCGCCAACATTCTTTCGACAGCCAGTATTTAGATCGCCGCCAGGGACTGGAGGGCCCAGTCAGTCACCCGGTGAGCCAACGAGTCGAGTCACCAGTCACAGCGTAGTGGGAGTCCCAGTCCCAGTTAGCTCAGTCTCTAGCTCAGTGTTAGTCATTTCCTAGCGACCAGAGTAGTGTACATAATGTATGCGTACTTCACCAGCAGTGAGGCTAACGTGGACTATTGCAGAAGAGCTTGTACCACAACACCTGGATTATCTTAAGGGGCTCCGGAACGCCCTATACTTGCAATGTTAAAATAACGCTTATAAATTACATCTTTCCTCACAAAGTATTTGAGGTAGAAAGTTGAACATTTTACAGATTATTTATTGGAATATGGGCTACAACTTAACACAGGGATTTTACAAAATTTTAGTTCAGTTATTAAAGATGATTTTTTTTCAATTGTAATGAAAATTCACAACATTTTTTTGCAATTTTTTATTTATATATTAAAAATATACAGTTTTTTGGAAAAAGGCTGTGTTAAATTATGCAGAAGGTACTGTGTAACATTTACTGAAAGTTTGAAACAAATATGTTAGGAAGATCCTTAGAAAACATGTAATTAGTATGAGAAAATAAAAGTTTTGGGAATCGAGCGACAAAGATTGGATTAACTTTTTAGTGCATTCCAGGTCCTTAGGATGGATTATCTTCATCCTCTGCAAACTCCTCCTCCAGCTTCCTCTTGTTCCTCCTCCTGTTTACTCTTGCTTGTATTTCTAGACTCTTTACAGCCCTGTCTGCAGCCTGAAGGCGTTCCTTGTCTAAAGCAAGCATCGCTCGTACCATGTTAGAACCTATCTTCATTCCCATATTTCTAAATACCTTTGGCTTTCCAACATTGCTCCTTTTCTTAAAAGCCTTCAGAGGATTTCTAATAACTTTACTTTTACTCATTATTATACTTCAACAAAACAGAGACTCAAGAAACAGAATTAATTACGAATATTTTCGAGATAACGACAGAGTAAATAAACATGAAACAATCGACAATCACACCAGCGATATATATTGAACCATCACAGGTTAGCCACAACACATACTTTATCTCACATCACTAAAATGTACCTGATGAACACGGACGTTAATAATAACACCATTTGACAGAAGTTTAACAGCGCCACAGTGGGTCACGTCCATGTAGAACACATTTAAAAAAAAAAATTTAAAAATAGTTGTAGTCTTCGGAATTGAATAAATTATATATCTATTAAAAGGTAATAGTCTGCAGATTCAGAAAACGCAAAAAAGTAAAAATTGAACTTTTCATGTTTTTGAGCCCCTTAATCAACTTCTTGTTTTTATGATTGAAGAACCCTGTTAATACATGCATGCAGAATTTGTTATAGAAAGAGGATACTGGCCACCAAACAATATCCTCTCCTTGCTTCCCATGGTTCAAGCCTAAAGCGATAACGAGAAGACACAAAAGGGTGACTTCTTTTTGTCTGGCGATCTTATTGCTTACATCTTGATCATACTGTCAGTATACGAGTCTTTTCTCTTTTTGAACTTGTGGAACGTGCGAACATTTAGTTGGTCTCCACAGTGAAGGGTTCTGTGTTAAACATCTTCATTCGACCAAACAGAACAGAAATGGGTCAGTAGCTGACTGGGAGCGTGGAGTGTGGGTCGACGCCTCTCGATTTCGTCTCTTTTCAGATGTTGCGTGGCGTCGAGTGTTCCGACAGTCCGATGAGACATACAACTCACATAGTGTGCATTTGGACTGGAGGTGGTTCTGTGATGTTTTGAGGATGTTTTAAACACGATAACGTGGGACCATTAGTTCAGATTGCCATGAACATGAACAATGGCGATTATTTCAACATTGTCGACGAGTAATTACTGCCCTTTCTTCATCTTCATTATGGGTGTGCTGTGGACACTACTGCCTTACAAGGTGATAAGTCCTGCTCACATGGCTGCACTCGTAAATCTTCGTTTGCGAACACTCACCATATCTACAGCTACACCTACCGTCCGCAAACAACCTTACGGTGTGTGGCGAACGTACTTTATGTACCATAGTTCCTTCCCCCCTTTCTTATTCCGAACGATTCGCAGGAAGAACGAATTTTGGTAAGCCTACATCTGTGCTCAGTCTCTCTGTTTTTTTCCTTCGTGGTGAATTCGTGTGTTGTACTTTGGAGAAAGTACGAGGGTTTCCGAGAATGTAATGACTGCATTTTCTTTTCTCCATCAATTCTGTATTGAACATAACGAGAATTACACACACGAAAGAATGGTGTTTTATCTACACATTCTATTTTTCCACGTTATCTTTATCCCGTTCTATGGCCTTCCTCCAGCCCAAAATAAGGCCATGTGTGCCCTGTCGGTACCAACCATTGTCCTGGTGGCGGAGCCACACTTCTTTTAGTGATTGACAGATGCAGCCCCGACTGCTGAGTCGTAATGCCTCTGTCCTCGCGAATGACATCACCTGGCTGCAACATGTCAGGTGTGACAGCTGTGGGTGGTCTCCCCGAGAGCTGCAAATCGTGGAGCTCCGCAAAACCGCCTTCTGATGACCTCACTCTAAGTGTCCAGCGACTAACTGTACTTCTGCCGACAGTAGAATGTGCTGCGAATACACAGAAAGATAGATCCTTTATCATTTAGCTACAAAATAGCAGTTCAGCAACTGGAAGCAGTTAATACCATAAATTATCTGGGAGTACGCATTAGGAGTGATTTAAAATGGAATGATCATATAATGTTGATCGTCGGTAAAGCAGATGCCAGACTGAGATTCATTGGAAGAATCCTAAGGAAATGCAATCCCAAAAAAAAGGAAGTAGGGAACAGTACGCTTGTTCGCCCACTGCTTGAATACTGCTCAGCAGTGTGGGATCCGTACCAGATAGGGTTGATACAAGACATAGAGAAGATCCAACGGAGAGCAGCGCGCTTCGTTACAGGATCATTTAGTAATCGCGAAAGCGTTACGGAAATGATAGATAAACTCCAGTGGAAGACTCTGCAGGAGAGACGCTCAGTAGCTCGGTACGGGCTTTTGTCAAAGTTTCGAGAACATACCTTCACCGAAGAGTCAAGCAGTATATTGCTCCCTCCTACGTATATCTCGCGAAGAGACCATGAGGATAAAACCAGAGAGATTAGAGCCCACACAGAGGCATACCGACAATCCTTCTTTCCACGAACAATACGAGACTGGAATAGAAGGGAGAACCGATAGAGATACTCAAGGTACCCTCCGCCACACACAGTCAGGTGGCTTGCGGAGTATGGATGTAGATGTAGATGTAGATGTAGCGGATGCTCCATAGACTTTGCACTAGTGTTTGAGAATGTTCCCCACAATTTCTTTCTCCGCAATGAGGAACTCAATGACGGCACGTTGCTTGTAACGTACATCACCTACAGACGCCATTTTGAAACTGTCCTGCAGCTATGCTATCTGTCGGAAGTGACGGAAACTAGGAGCGCTCACTCATGAGACTTCAGATAACATATACGTAACGTTTCGCCTCCGTAGCATTCCTTTCGGCTGAGAAAAAAAAATGCGGTGCATTATTTTCTGGGCAACCCTCGTAGTGTGTTTGTTGATCCTTCTAGTATAGTACTTTCTCGAAATTTTATCAGTAAATCACAATTTCTGTTAAGGTACATTCTCGAAATTTTATCGGTAAGTCACAACGTGGCGCAGAACGTCTCTCTCGCAGCGTTGCTTGCATCCTTGAGCGAGCATCTACATGACGCTTTCACACTTCGTAAATGAACCTGTAACGCAACACGCTTCTCTTTTATGGATCTCGTTTTCTGTATCATACTATCTGATACAGGTCCCAGACGACTCGCAATATTGTAACATTGGTAAGCTACTTCCATTGTGGTTAGATGACACCTCCTCAGGATTCTTCCAGTGAATCTCAATTTGATCGTACCTCTTTACGTCGTTGCCACGCTTGCTCTCAGATATTTGATGGATGTGACTGCTTCCAGTAATTGTTCTGCAATCGTAGAAGCAGACAGTGAATGGTCTTTCTGCTTATTTTTCGGCAACTCGTTAGATTTGTTTATATTGAGGATCAACTTCTATTCTTGGCGCCAAGTGTAGATGATCTGCTGGTCTTTCTGCATTTCGCTACAGTTTTCTGTCGTTCATACTTCGTTCTAAACAAAAGTATCATCCGCGAAAGCCTCATAGAACTTCCGAATCGATCTGATAGGTCATTTGTACGTATTGTGATACGTAACTGTCGTTTAAAACTCCCTTGGAGTAAGCGCGAAGTTGCTTTCCTATCCGTTGAGAATGAAAAGCTGTTTGCTAGAATTCTTCAGTCCAATCACATCGGGTCTGATACTTCATATGCTCTCATTCTGTGCCTTAGGTGGCAGTGCGGAGCTGTATCGAACGCCTTCGGAGAACAAGCATCAATATAGGCGCCACACAGTGGGCCAACTCGCTTCAAAATCTGGACATAAAAGAAATAGACAAAGGTGCGCGTTGCGACATTAGTCCCATGGAACCCTGTGTAGATGGCATTGGTGCGTACTTTTCCAATGGCGTGGTGGCATTCGAGCCACAGGTCAATATGGTTGTTTCAGGTGGAGAGTAAATCGTACGACGACACATACGTCAGATATTGTTTGTATGACCTATTTAACATATGACAGCAATACTGCGATGTTTTTAGATTAAGATACGTTAGATAGCACTCCAGAAGGAATGTTTTTGACATTTCAATCAGTTTGATCACGTACATCGACTTAAAATAAACTACTGGTGATATTATCAGAAATACTTGGCTACAAAATTTCTTGTACGTGGCTCCACTGTTGTAAATGGTTGTTCTACAACACATACCGAGCGAGGTGGCGCATATGGTTAGCAAACTGCACTCGCATTTCGGAAGACGACAGTTCAAACCCACGTGCGGCCACCCTAATTTAGGTTTTCCGTGATTTCCCTAAATCACTTCAGACAAACACTGGGATGGTTTCTTTTGAAAGGACACGGCCGACTTCCCTCTCCGTCCTTCCCTAATCCGATGGAACCGATGACCTCACTGTTTGGTCCTCTCCACCGAAACAGTCAACCACCAACCAACATTAATGGTGTAGTCCCCATATTTGCTCGTTTTTAGTCTGCGTCATTTGTCTACCGTGCGGCCATGCCACACAGTAAGCAATTATTGTGCTATAGTGGACAGTATTCTGCAATAATGCACAATATTTTGGAAATTATTCTACAATAATTCGCTATAGTAATTTAATCAACCATCAATTAAACAATTAATTGAAATTAATGGAGAAGTAATGTATTTTGGATATTTCTGTGATGAACATCTTGAAGAGATGTTTTCCAGCATCTACTCGCTCAGAAACCTACACATGGGACAGCGAAACTTTCCTGGGACAGCTAACAGCTGCTAAAGACAAGCAATTGCGATTAATTTGTTGAAATTGTGGATGATGTGGAAACAGGCTCAATGTAAATACCTCCAGTATGACGTTACCAGTGAACAGTGGTTGGACGCATCATTTACATTTGCGTTGACTTCCGTCCGCTTTCGTATTATCGTTCACTTCAACAACTTGTGCCTTATATTAGTGTGATGATATTAATTTTGCGTTGTGGAATGGCTGGTAATAACGGTATCCGGCTTTACGGAGAAGATATTAAACGCAAACATTCCCGTGAGAAAGCAATGCATGACGCATTCTATTGGCTTTTAGCATTTTCGGATCTACTCTTCTCGAGCTTCCAGAAAGTGATAACTGAAGAAGATAAACAAATGTTACGTGGGGTAAAAGTTTTGCTTTTCGATTCATCTCCCAGTGGACAACCCGACAGCGAGTCTACTGGCAACGATAATAACGCAAATGGAAAATGTAGCCACAATTTTATTTGAAAAAAGTAAAATATCGAATAAAACATTTCTATACGTCGATTCCAACATCTAATTTTTTATCAGCGACTTCAGAATACCTTATACTAAGTATTTTACTCGAATCCACAAAATTTATATTTTTTTATCCGACAAATTAGTTGCTCCATTTTGAATTTTGTAACTTCGACATCAGATTAGTAATAAGTGACCCAAAAGATCTATATAGAACACATCTTTTATAGGATTTTATATCCGCTCTCTATTATGTCCTAGGTACGAAGCGAGTTGGCATATTGTGTGCCGGTATCTATGCTTTCTAGGCCTCATGCACGATCAGAGTCATTTGGGTTTTAGGTGACCGTTTTTTCGGGACCCATGATGATTCCTACACAGGGGATTTTCGGTATCAATTATCATAATACACTAACATGAATGAATTCCAAAATTCAGCTAAGTGGACTGTGCGGCTAAGCCGACCGACGTTGATCCTATAAAAAAATGTGATGGAATATCTGGAACGGGGGCTCAGACGTAGCAGTCAGCATCTCCTCAAGCTGCCAGCTCCGTGGGATCTAACCATCCGTGGATGCCTGCAACTGGATATGGTATACATGAAGAAACTAGCGACCTTTCTTCATGCCGCTAGCGCTATTTCTCTTGGAGTTGACCATTTTTTTTCATCCGGTGTGTTCAGTTAGTGAACTCGTTATTTGAGTAGAACTGTGTGTGAAGTGAAACTTCCTGGCAGATTATACTGTGTGCCGGACCGAGACTCGAACTCGAGACCTTTGCTTAGTTCGAGTCTCGGTCCGGCACACAGTTTTAATCTGCCAGGAAGTTTCATATCAGCGCACACTCCGCTGTAGAGTGAAAATTTCATTCTCTGTGTGAAGTATCGTGCAGTTCTCTGCTGCGACGTCTGCGGAACATGGGATACAGCCTACTACACGATCGAGGCGGTTCTGCTGTCGCAATGTCGGATAATGTATTCCGCCTCACAACTGCCCCCCCCCTCCCTCCCTCCCTCTCCATCCCCACCCTCGCCGTCCCAGGCGTCCAACGTAAGTCTAAGTGCCGGTCCGGCGTGACTCGCCGAGGAACCGGGACGAATTTCCTCTCCGGCCGTTTGTTTTGCATCAGAGAACGTCTAGATGAGATACGACGAGTTGCGTAGCTTACGGAGTGCCTTGCATCCACAGCTATACAAGAATCAACTGGGCGAACATTGTCATTACAAATGAAACGCTCGCAGAATCGCTCTTTACCATCTGTCTACAGGGTGTTTCACGAGAATTAGTAAATATTGTAAACAGACTAATTCGAATAAAACATTCCATATAACTTGTCTCCAATTTTATCGCTTCCGCACTGTCGCCTCATAAACAAAGTAAGAGCCTACGGAATGTCAGACCAGCTGTGTGGCTGGATTGAAGAGTTTTTAGCAAACAGAACACAGCATGTTGTTCTCAATGGAGAGACGTCTACGGACGTTAAAGTATGGCGTGCCACAGTTATGGGACCATTCCTTTTCACAATATATATAAATGACCTAGTAGATAGTGTCGGAAGTTCCATGCGGCTTTTCGCGGATGTGCTGTAGTATACAGAGAAGTTGCAACATTAGAAAAATGCAGCGAAATGCATGCAGGAAGATCTGCAGCGGATAGGCACTTGGTGCAGGGAGTGGCAACTGACCCTTATCATAGACAAATGTAATGTATTGCGAATACGTAGAAAGAAGGATCCTTTATTGTATGATAATATGATAGCGGAACAAACACTGGTACCAGTTACTTCTGTAAAATATCTTGGAGTATGCGTACGGAACGATTTGAAGTGGAATGATCATATAAATTAATTGTCGGTAAGGGGGGTGCGCAGTTGAGATTCACTGCGAGAGTTCTTAGAAAATGTACTCCGTCAACAAAGGAAGTGGCTTACAAAACACTCGTTCGACCTATACTTGAGTATTGCTTATCAGTGTGGGATCCGTCCCAGGTCGGGTTGACAGAGGAGATAGAGAAGATCCAAAGAAGAGTGGCGCGTTTCGTCACAGGGTTATTTGGTAAGCGTGATAGCGTTAGGGACATGTTTAGCAAACTCAAGTAGCAGATTCTGCAAGAGAGGCGCTCTGCATCGCGGTGTAGCTTGCTGTCCAGGTTTCGAGAGGGTGCGTTTCTGGATGAGGTATCGAATATATTGTTCCCCCTACTTATTCCTTCCGAGGAGATCACGAATGTAAAATTAGAGAGATTAGAGAGCGCACGGAGCCTTTCCCGCAATCGTTCTTCCGTCGAACCATACGCGACTGGAACTGGAAAGGGAGGTAATGATAGTGGCAAGTACAGTGCCCTCCGCGACACACCGTTAGGTGCCTTGCGGAGTATAAATGTAGATGTAGATGTAGTTACAGCTGCTTACGAAGGTAAGTTTTCATTCCGCATGTTGCTGCTCCAGCTGCTGTGGGCTTATTTATCTACTGTCACGTTCGTTTTGAAGTTTATGTTGTGAAGTTGTGCTTCAGTTAGTTTAAATGAATTATTCAACTGTGGTTGTGATTTGCTGGCTGAGTCTACCTTTTAGCAAGACCGTACGTATCAGCAAATGCTGAATACGCCTACATAGCAGTGCTTAATTTTGTTTTTTTAATTTTAGCTGGCGGAACGCACCTATTCAAGCAAAAAATCTCTCTCAACTCTCCCCCCCCCCCTTCCATACCACACCCTGGTCGCCTACCCCAAGCATAAGAATCACATGTTTCAATTTTTGAAAACGTGTGATGAAACCTATAATGAATAATCATTTTCTTAGACAATACCTTTCTGAAATTCGGGTTTATAAAACGTAAATTATCATCGAAATAATAACACAAAATTTAATACCAACAACGAGTGCTACTGTCTGTCTCCATAGGTGCGTCACTTTGCTTCCCTGTTCTGCTCGATTCGTATCGGCACAAGTCGTTAATCTTCGTGATTATGGTGTCATGGTTTCGACCGCTGCCAGGCGCAACGTTAAAACAGTTGCATTGTAGCTGCTCGGTAAAGTTGTGTCCAGCTATGTGAATCATAAAGCATGACGATGAAGATATTCTTGGCCCAACGGAGTCTTGTAGGATTCCGACTTCCGAAAGAGTCAGGAAAAACAGAACACGATGTGACATGAGACACGGAGTTCGATGTCAAGCAGATGCTTTAAATGTCGTTTTTCTTGTACTTATTGAGTTACATTACAACTGAGTTGCTCTAAGTTCATATTCGTTTTTCAAATAAGCGTCACATTCGATTACGAAAGCCGCTTTACTACTTGTTCGGGGAACATTAATTCCGAGAGCCATTTGTACTGGTGCTTAGCACTTGAGCTGGTATATGCAAGATAGGAAAACATTTCCCCTCTCTCTCCTCCTGAGCCTGCAGCTGCAATGTAATCAGAAAAAGAGAGAGAAGAACCATTCAGAAAGACATCAAAGGCAACAACCAATCATTATTTAATGTCAACGCGGACTGGCCGACCGTCCAAATCTTCTCGCCTAGCGAAATCTGGGAATCGTGAAAACCCAAGAAGAACTCTCCTCCCCACCTCCTGCGAGACTGATGTGCGAAGTCTCGTACGTAATACTCTTTCATAATCTTGAGTTACATTGCTATTTAATACACGTATGCTACCTGTGGTATCGTCCAGAGACAGCGGTGTCACACCAAAGCCGGCAGCGTGAATGGGCACCACAGACATTAGGAGGAGGGCTCGCTGCAATCCGCAACAACCAGTGGTAGACACTCCAGAAGACCATGCCTCACTCCCAGCAACAATAGTGCCCTCGCACCGATGTCAATACAGTGTCGAGCATGCAAGAGCTCTGCCGAGTTCGAGACTTTGTAACCTCCCCACAAAATTCATTCACATTTAGTGTAACCTTAAAACAGAAAAATTCCTAAACTTCTCAACAGTAAAAAATTATAATTATGTCGTTCACATTCAGCGTAACGTCCCAACAAAAAATAAATTCAGTAACCTGGTAATAATACAATGTAACTAACCTCTCAATAAAATTGTCGCTCACTTATAACTTTTCAATAATTGACTGTGAATTTAACCTGGTAGATTTTGGACGTCAGCAGTGCTGCGTCATGGCCCTGAAAGATCATTCTGAATCAAAAAAGAAAAATTCTTACCTCAATGAAGGTCGCCGGATAACGCATATATATCTGCTCTTACAATAAATTTTTCTGGCACAGCCCTCTGCAATGCTGGCCGATAGATTTGTCATTTATGAAAGGAAACAACTGATTTTTTCTTTTGCAATAATCGGGATGATCATGGATTGGAGAAATTAGTAAATTCTTTAAATTGAAATGAATGGTTGTTAAAAGTTACTTTTTATGAGAAAAATTATTATTAGGAGATTTTTAAAACATTTAGATGGGACTTGAGATAACAATACTACATATGCGCGAGGCTGCTTTTTACCTCATACAATAATGCTCAGGCTCCGGCATCGCTGCACCACGACAGGCCCAGCCAACACGATACACCAGTCCAGACTGCTCGCTAGCAACAACTTACTCCTACTGCTACACAGTTCCTACTGCAGTCAACAGTGCTCTCTGGTCTGAGATTCTCTTATACCTTACATATCGCAGGCAGCGCGTGAGCAATACATCGAAATTACATCTGCTTGGACCTCTTACAACTTCAGCTACAGCAGTCAGCATCATCGTCTAGGAGACACGAGTGCTTAAGTTTGCAGATATAGTTGTACAACAATTTATTAGTGGGAGCAACAAGCGATGCTTTGCTAGGCAATGACAGTGGCAAATTATACAATACTCCTGTGGCAAGTAGTTTGTTTACGTTAAGTAAACCTTATATTGACATACACTACTGGCCATTAAAATTGCTACACCACGAAGGTGACGTGCTACAATTGCGAAATTTAACCGACAGGAAGAAAATGCGGGATATGCAAATGATCAGCTTTTCAGAGCATTCGCACAAGGTTGGCGCCGGAGGCGACACCTACAACGTACTGACATGAGGAAAGTTTCCAACCGATTCCTCATACACAAACAGCAGTTGACCGGCGTTGCCTCGTGAAACGTTGTTGTGAAGCCTCGTGGAACGAGAAGAAATGCGTACCATCACTTTTCCGACTTTGATAAAGGTCGGATTGTAGCCTATCGCGATTGCGGTTTATCGTATCGTGACATCGCTGATCGCATTGGTCGAGATCGAAAGACTATTAGCAGAATATGGCACCGGTTGGTTCAGGAGGGTAATACGGAACGCCGTGCTGGATCCCAACGGCCTCGCATCACTAGCAGCCGAGATGACAGGCATCTTATACGCATAGCTGTAACAGATCGTGCAGCCACGTCTCGATCCCTGAGTCAACAGATGGGGAGGTTTGCAAGACGACAACCATCTCCACGAACAGTTCGACGACGTTTGTAGCAGCAGGGACTATCAGCTCGGAGACCATGGCTGCGGTTACCCTTGACGCTGCATCACAGACAGGAGCGCCTGCGATGGTGTACTCAACGACGAACCTGGGTGCACGAATGGCAAAATGTAATTTTTTTGGATGAATCATGGTTCTGTTTAGAGCATCATGATGGTCGCATCCGTGTTTCGCGACATCGCGGTGAATGCACACTGGAAGCGTGTATTCGTCATCGCCATACTGGCGTATCACCCGTCGTGAAGGTATGGGGTGCCTTTGGTTACTCGTCTCGGTCACCTCTTGTTCACATTGACGGCACTTTGAACAGTGGACGTTACATTTAAGATGTGTTACGACCCGTGGCTCTACCCTTCATTCGATCCCTGCGAAACCCTACGTTTCAGCAGGATAGATTAGATTAGATTAGATTAGATTAATACTAGTTCCATGGATCATGAATACGATATTTCGTAATGATGTGGAACGAGTCGAATTTTCCAATACATGACATAATTAGGTTAATTTAACAACATACTTAAGTTAATATAACAACTTTATTTTTTTGTGTGTTTTTTATTTTTATTTATTTATTTTTTTTATTTTTTTTAATAATTTTTTTTCTTAATTTATGTCTAAAAATTCCTCTATGGAGTAGAAGGAGTTGTCATTCAGAAATTCTTTTAATTTCTTCTTAAATACTTGTTGGTTATCTGTCAGACTTTTGATACTATTTGGTAAGTGACCAAAGACTTTAGTGCCAGTATAATTCACCCCTTTCTGTGCCAAAGTTAGATTTAATCTTGAATAGTGAAGATCGTCCTTTCTCCTAGTATTGTAGTTATGCACACTGCTATTACTTTTGAATTGGGTTTGGTTGTTGATAACAAATTTCATAAGAGAGTATATATACTGAGAAGCTACTGTGAATATCCCTAGATCCTTAAATAAATGTCTGCAGGATGATCTTGGGTGGACTCCAGCTATTATTCTGATTACACGCTTTTGTGCAATAAATACTTTATTCCTCAGTGATGAATTACCCCAAAATATGATGCCATATGAAAGCAATGAGTGAAAATAGGCGTAGTAAGCTAATTTACTAAGATGTTTATCACCAAAATTAGCAATGACCCTTATTGCATAAGTAGCTGAACTCAAACGTTTCAGCAGATCATCAATGTGTTTCTTCCAATTTAATCTCTCACCAATGGACATACCTAAAAATAATGCACGACCACATGTTGCAGGTCCTATACGGGCCTTTCTGGGTACAGAAAATGTTCGACTGCTTCCCTGGCCAGCACATTCTTCAGATCTCTCACCAACTGAAAACGTCTGGTCAATGGCGGCCGAGCAACTGGCTCGTCACAATACGCCAGTCACTACTCTTGATGAACTATGGTATCGTGTTGAAGCTGCATGGGCAGCTGTACCTGTACACGCCATCCAAGCTCTGTTTTACTCAATGCCCCGGCGTATGAAGGCCGTTATTACGGCCAGAGGTGGTTGTTCTGGGTAGTGATTTCTCAGGATCTATGCACTCAAACTGCGTGAAAATGTAATCACATGTCAGTTCGAGTATAATATATTTGTCCAATGAATACTCGTTTATCGTCTGCATTTCTTCTTCGCGTAACAATTTTAATGACCAGTAGTGTATATAATGAAGTGAAATACTACAGTAGATATCCGTATGCGTTAAGAGGTTACTCATCATTTTCTTCTTCACTGTCATCATCATCATCATTACCATCATCATCATGTCACCACCATATTTTCACCTGATGTGGATATGTTTCAGGAGGATTAGTAAATATTTGAGGAAGTGACAGTATACATTATTTCGCGTAAAACATTCCAATATTTTTTGTGGTTCGTTTCAGAAATACAGATGTTAGAATGAAAAACATAGAAATACAAAAGATGTTAAACAAAAGGAGATAGATAAGTTCAAAGTTGATTTTCATAAATTCCATCTCCGACTTCAATAGATTTTCGAATTCTATGCACCTCTTCTTAGGTCTTCTTGGCATTCGTTTATGATGGCAGCACTGTGCATAATTCGACTGATCAATTCGTCTCTTCTGTTTAGTTTCTCTTTAAGGGTCTAACCATCCAACCAGCCCCACAGGCGAAAACTCAAAGGGCATCTTGCGCTCGAACGTAGTTCCGCACCTCACAGGGAGTTTTCTTTTCTTTGTCACTAGAACAAGCCGGTATGGGAGATTTGAAATGGTGTTGTGATCAGACAAAGATACTATAGTATGGACATAACTGTGGGTTCTTTGATTTTTATTTGAGAAGCCTCATCAAACTAGAACATATGAAATACACTCCTGGAAATGGAAAAAAGAACACATTGACATCGGTGTGTCAGACCCACCATACTTGCCCCGGACACTGCGAGAGGGCTGTACAAGCAATGATCACACGCACGGCACAGCGGACACACCAGGAACCGCGGTGTTGGCCATCGAATGGCGCTAGCTGCGCAGCATTTGTGCACCGCCGCCGTCAGTGTCAGCCAGTTTGCCGTGGCATACGGAGCTCCATCGCAGTCTTTAACACTGGTAGCATGCCGCGACAGCGTGGACGTGAACCGTATGTGCAGTTGACGGACTTTGAGCGAGGGCGTATAGTGGGCATGCGGGAGGCCGGGTGGACGTACCGCCGAATTGCTCAACACGTGGGGCGTGAGGTCTCCACAGTACATCGATGTTGTCGCCAGTGGTCGGCGGAAGGTGCACGTGCCCGTCGACCTGGGACCGGACCGCAGCGACGCACGGATGCACGCCAAGACCGTAGGATCCTACGCAGTGCCGTAGGGAACCGCACCGCCACTTCCCAGCAAATTAGGGATACTGTTGCTCCTGGGGTATCGGCGAGAACCATTCGCAACCGTCTCCATGAAGCTGGGCTACGGTCCCGCACACCGTTAGGCCGTCTTCCGCTCACGCCCCAACATCGTGCAGCCCGCCTCCAGTGGTGTCGCGACAGGCGTGAATGGAGGGACGAATGGAGACGTGTCGTCTTCAGCGATGAGAGTCGCTTCTGCCTTGGTGCCAATGATGGTCGTATGCGTGTTTGGCGCCGTGCAGGTGAGCGCCACAATCAGGACTGCATACGACCGAGGCACACAGGGCCAACACCCGGCATCATGGTGTGGGGAGCGATCTCCTACACTGGCCGTACACCACTGGTGATCGTCGAGGGGACACTGAATAGTGCACGGTACATTCAAACCGTCATCGAACCCATCGTTCTACCATTCCTAGACCGGCAAGGGAACTTGCTGTTCCAACAGGACAATACACGTCCGCATGTATCCCGTGCCACCCAACGTGCTCTAGAAGGTGTAAGTCAACTACCCTGGCCAGCAAGATCTCCGAATCTGTCCCCCATTGAGCATGTTTGGGACTGGATGAAGCGTCGTCTCACGCGGTCTGCACATCCAGCACGAACGCTGGTCCAACTGAGGCGCCAGGTGGAAATGGCATGGCAAGCCGTTCCACAGGACTACATCCAGCATCTCTACGATCGTCTCCATGGGAGAATAGCAGCCTGCATTGCTGCGAAAGGTGGATATACACTGTACTAGTGCCGACATTGTGCATGCTCTGTTGCCTGTGTCTATGTGCCTGTGGTTCTGTCAGTGTGATCATGTGATGTATCTGACCCCAGGAATGTGTCAATAAATTTTCCCCTTCCTGGGACAATGAATTCACGGTGTTCTTATTTCAATTTCCAGGAGCACTCCTGGAAATGAAAAAAAGAACACATTGACACCGGTGTGTCAGACCCACCATACTTGCTCCGGACACTACGAGAGGGCTGTACAAGCAATGATCACACGCACGCACTGCGGACACACCAGGAACCGCGGTGTTGGCCATCGAATGGCGCTAGCTGCGCAGCATTTGTGCACCGCCGCCGTCAGTGTCAGCCAGTTTGCCGTGGCATACGGAGCTCCATCGCAGTCTTTAACACTGGTAGCATGCCGCGACAGCGTGGACGTGAACCGTATGTGCAGTTGACGGACTTTGAGCGAGGGCGTATAGTGGGCATGCGGGAGGCCGGGTGGACGTACCTCCGAATTGCTCAACACGTGGGGCGTGAGGTCTCCACAGTACATCGATGTTGTCGCCAGTGGTCGGCGGAAGGTGCACGTGCCCGTCGACCTGGGACCGGACCGCAGCGACGCACGGATGCACGCCAAGACCGTAGGATCCTACGCAGTGCCGTAGGGGACCGCACCGCCACTTCCCAGCAAATTAGGGACACTGTTGCTCCTGGGGTATCGGCGAGGACCATTCGCAACCGTCTCCATGAAGCTGGGCTACGGTCCCGCACACCGTTAGGCCATCTTCCGCTCACGCCCCAACATCGTGCAGCCCGCCTCCAGTGGTGTCGCGACAGGCGTGAATGGAGGGACGAATGGAGACGTGTCGTCTTCAGCGATGAGAGTCGCTTCTGCCTTGGTGCCAATGATGGTCGTATGCGTGTTTGGCGCCGTGCAGGTGAGCGCCACAATCAGGACTGCATACGACCTAGACACACAGGGCCAACACCCGACATCATGGTGTGGGGAGCGATCTCCTACACTGGCCGTACACCACTGGTGAACGTCGAGGGGACACTGAATAGTGCACGGTACATCCAAACCGTCATCGAACCCATCGTTCTACCATTCCTAGACCGGCAAGGGAACTTGCTGTTCCAACAGGACAATGCACGTCCGCATGTATCCCCGTGCCACCCAACGTGCTCTAGAAGGTGTAAGTCAACTACCCTGGCCAGCAAGATCTCCGGATCTGTCCCCCATTGAGCATGTTTGGGACTGGATGAAGCGTCGTCTCACGCGGTCTGCACGTCCAGCACGAACGCTGGTCCAACTGAGGCGCCAGGTGGAAATGGCATGGCAAGCCGTTCCACAGGACTACATCCAGCATCTCTACGATCGTCTCCATGGGAGAATAGCAGCCTGCATTGCTGCGAAAGGTGGATATACACTGTACTAGTGCCGACATTGTGCATGCTCTGTTGCCTGTGTCTATGTGCCTGTGGTTCTGTCAGTGTGATCATGTGATGTATCTGACCCCAGGAATGTGTCAATAAAGTTTCCCCTTCCTGGGACAATGAATTCACGGTGTTCTCATTTCAATTTCCAGGAGTGTATGTCAACTGTATCGCTGAATCAACGATAAAATACCATCATTTAAAATATTTTACGTAATTATAAGAAACTGCGGCACATGTATTCAGAGAAAGCATGACGCCGACATTTCAGCTTATTTTAACTAGCGGTATTCGGGAGATGACAGTACTTTTTGAGCCAAATTCTAGTCCAGCATACTAAGAGTATCTCTGGCGAGCTCTTGGCTTTCTGATTATTAAAACTACTATAAAACAAAGGAAGTAAATCTGAAATCATTTTTTTAATTAATAGAATATTTATTTCGAATAACCTTTATCTGCACCTCTTGAAAGGGAAGTTCGGTCAAGAGTACGCAAGTAAAGTTTTTATGCATTGGCTGCGCTTGGAAACCTGTCCGTTGTAGCAGTGCATAGTCACATAAAGATCAGACTTTCGCTGTTGGTTCTCAATTCTTTCTTGGTACTCAGGCGAGAAAACGTATTTGTTAGGCTCTGTCGTAACGTACGAACCTCAAAATGTAAGTGTTTTTGAACAGTCACTGTAGTGTAACGCTTCGCTTTAGATATTAAGTTTATATGTCACATCCGCCACGTCCACTTGGAGGCAGATACCTGTCGTTTGGAGTCTTGCTATACATTTGTCAACTTGTGAACTTCACTACTGCGGCAATTTCATCAGAATAACATATTGTCCGACAGTAAAAGCAGGAAAGACAGCACATATTGCCGCTGGTTTACAGAAGGAAGCAGAAGACCAAAATAATCGGAACCCTCTGCTCACCGCTGAAGAATGCTCTTGACCAGAAGAAGAGAAATAATACTGAAAGGAAGAGAGAAACCGGAAACAAGATCTTCTATGAATTTCGCTTGTGAACTCGTGTCAGACTGAAAGCTTACTCTTACTAGTCTGTAGTGGCAGCAGTGCGCGGTTAAAAATAAAATTTTGCGCTCTCTTTGTTGTTGCGTCTGTCTTAAGAGTAAAAACGAATTTACACATACAGTTATTAATATGTAGGATCTTTGTATGTAAACAGATTACAATGAAAGTTTAATACCCGCCTTTTCTCCGGATGTTTACATTTAGATTTCACAACACGAGAAGATTTGGCCGGTCGGCCAGTCAACGTTGAGATTAAATAATAATTGGCTGTTGCCTTCGTGAAGGTGATACTCAGTGATTCTTCTCTCTCTTTTTCTGATTACATGTAACCATACTGTGTCGTATCCTTGCAGGACCTGTGCGTCACCAAGTCGTGAAATGTTAGAATGACGTCATGGCAAACGCTCTGACACGTGGGCCAACACTGAAGTTCTGGAAAAAGCGTTCAGAGAAGCTCTGGAAAGCTAGTTGTCATCAGATTACGAAATTTCCATTCTTACCATAAGGTACGGTGACAACGGAAAGTATCTATGACTCTGCGCCAACATATTCATGTTGCAGAGAAATATATCAAACTTACTATGCTCATCTCAATAACAGGAACTATCCCATCGATGCTACAACGGCCTCGAACTAAACTTGACGTACACCAAAAGAGTTCCTGAATTAAAATTAGCATCGTATAATTTTCTGTCCCGATAGGTTCACAAATGATAGTTGTAAATTGTCTAAATACATATTGAAAATCCTTGTCACACTCCTCTGTTGATCCTAATTGGTCCTCTCTTCTCTTTCCCTATATTTGTTATGATTTCTGCGTAGTGGTACAAACTCTTTATTACTTGCATTAAATGTCTCTGATACCATCGTTTTCCATGATTTCAAAGGTCACGTCAGATCACTGTATCGAAAGCCTTTCCATAATCTATGTGGTGTTAGTCTCCAATTTGTATTCTCGTCGTTTTTCATTAATAGTAATAATGTACCACAAGATCATACCTTTCAGTTTGGTCGAAATCTGTTGTCCCTATTGTTACAAAGACGAATTACAGCTGATTATGTAGCTGTTTTAGGTAGTTATCATGAAAAAGCCGTTCATTTACAAGCAATCGTGGCTTCCAAGCTGCGAACTTACCAATTCACACACGTAGCTGCAGTCAAGCGTGGTTTGACAACCATCAATTTACACGCCCTGGACGCTATGGACAATCAGCAGTCGATTACAGACCAGCGAATTCTATGCAGTCCTTCATTCCTGTCATTTGCGACGGAACTCGCTTGATAGATAGTACGTAATTTCCCTGCAAACAGTTCGCGATTCTGAGAAGTATCCTAAGTGTATGACAAGTTGGAGTTCGCTCCACAACGTACCAGTAATAATTGTTCTAGTGTTCCTGGTACGTTAACTTCTATCTTCACAACGACTGTTTCACGAGGAGATGTGTAAGGAAGAAACGAATGAAGATTGGGGAGTAACGTGCTGTCGACGACGAAGTCACATCTGTAAAACGTGGAAAACTGGGTTTAAAGATGAAAAACGTCATAAAGCGTGGTCTGGAAAAGTACGTTCCGAGTAAAGTACTAAAACACGATAAAGACAGTCTGGTTAGTACTACCATTTGTAGAATGTTATGGAAGAGAAACTACCACAATCCCGCTGCAACAGCGATTGGAGCGACGCTACTGGGTAGAAGTTAATCGCATCTCGGCAGTCTATAAGGAGGGCTATGCGTGAAGCCTGCAAAAATGTTGACAATCCAGTCCCGGTGGAAAATTTATCATAAAACGCTAGTACGTTCTGGTCACTCGTAAAGTCAATGATTAGGTTCAAAACATTCCTTTCAGTCTCTCGTGGGTTCGTCTAGGGTCGAAATCGAAGACAGCAGACAGATAACAGAAATTTTAAAATCAACGTTTAAAAATGCAGTAGCGCAAGAGAATACTGCGGTGGCAATGTCTCACCGCTGCACAGACTCACAAATAGGCTATATCACATTGACTGGAGTAGAATTGTCGTCACTGATAAGTCCCGATTTGAACTGAGCCCCGATGACCAGCAAGACGTGTCTGGAGAGCCCTTGACAGCGGTGGGATACCAACCTGACTGTCGCCTGCCATACCATCAGTCAGCCAGGGGTGATGATGTGGAGTGCCATTTCTTTCCTCATCAGGACCCCTTTGGTTGTCATCCGCGGCCATCACACAGCACAGCGGTACGTCGACGATAGTCTACGCCCCGTTTTGTTGCCCTTCATTGCAAGCCATCCTGAGCTTACATTTCAGCAAGATAATGCCCGCCCGCTCATGGCAAGAGTTTACCCTGCTTGTCTTCGTGCTTACCAGAGCTTATCTTGGACAGCGAGTCCCTGGATCTCCCCCCAATGTAGCATTATAGGCACGGCCCTACAACCAGCTCGGTATTTTGACGACCTAACGCGCCAGTTGGACAGAATTAGGCGCAACAGGAGGACATCCAACCACTTTGTTAAGCAATGCCAAGCCGAAGAACTCCTCGCATAAGGGCTACAAGTGGACCAGCTCATTACTGACTTACTCAATTTGTGAACGTATATGAAGATGGTGTCTGTTCTTTCGGACATGTCCCAACTCTTTCGGGAGTAGGTAAAGCCGAGAGTAATGAGTGTAATGAACAGGGACACTACGAATATAGTGCGGGACAACCAGTTGGGAATGCGGGTCTCACGGGTGGCGTGCCAGAGATAAGTTCCTGCAGTCGCACTATCCTCTGTGTCCTCGGTGGCTCAGATGGATAGAGCGTCTGCCATGAAAGCAGGAGATTCCGGGTTCGAGTGCCGGTCGGGGTACACATTTTCAACTGTCCCCCTTGACGTGTATCAACGCCTGTATGCAGCTAAGGGTATTCATTTCATTGTATTGATTTAATTGTAATTTCAATTTGTGAAGCTCTTTCTCTTGAATAAATCTTTCAATTTTTCCGAAATTGTAATCATTTGTTCGTCTGTACGTGTACATCACATCTACAGATTTCCATCCCATTCGGAAAATTCCTTCGTGATGCTTCTTATTTTTTTTCTTTTTTTCCCTTAGAGCGTGTATTAACGGTTTATCAGAAATGGTCAGAAGTACTATAATATTGATCGCTGGCGGTGATGTGTAGGCCACTAGGAAAATATCGCCGTTGGAGGATTGTAAGGAATTGCGGAAGGACCTGGACAAAATTTACTCTTTCTGTAGTGAATTGTGATACTATTTGAATATGGATATGTAAGATAATGCCTGTAAGAAAGATAAAGAACCCTATAGCGCCTGACTCAAGAATAGTGTTGAACACCTTGGGCGTGTCACATCGTATGAGTGGTCATGGGTAATGTTAAGAAGCGATATGAAATAGAACGACCACGTAAAACCAGTATAAAGGAAAGCGAATGGAAGATTTGTTGGAAGGATTCCAGTAAAGTGCAGTGTATCTGTAAAGGAAATTGCATACAAGACGATAGTGAGACCAGTTCTAGAATATTGTTCCGGTGTGTCCTTATCAAGTAGGAATGAACGAAATCAAAGACGTGCTGCTAGTACCGTAACAGGTCGATGTATCCAATACGACTGAGTGATGGGAATGCTCGAAAAACGTACGTGGGGATGCTAAAAAGCAAGACGACGTAGTTCTCTTGTAAGCCCTGTTGGACAAATTTAGATGACATGTATTGCGAGGTGACTGATAGGATGAGCAGCAGTCAGCCACTGTTTTGCTGATGATGTGGATTTTAAAATTTCTGCTTTCCGTCTACTGTCTTCGGTTTCGAGACCAAACGGATCCATCGAGACTGAGTGGAAGGTTTGGATCCATTGATTAGCTTTACATGTGATCAGAACGTGCTAGTATTTTCTGATAAATCTTTCGCCAGGATTGCACTGTAACGTTTTTTTGTAGGCTTCACGCATGGCCATCCCCAGAGACTCAAGAGTTGCTATTAAGTTCTCTCCATCAGCATCCTGCAAATCTCTCTTTTAGCGGGATTGTAGTAGTCTCTGTTTTCGCAACAATCTACGAACTGTGATATTAAATCCGGTTGGGTCTCTGCCGTGTTTGTTTTACCACTTTACTTAAAATATACTTATCCAGACCGCAGTCCATAACGTCTTTCAGCTTTAACCACAATTTTCCCGCGTTTTCCAGGTTTGACTTCGTCGTCGACGGGTCGTTAAACGCTAATCTTCCTTCCTTTCTTTCTTACACATCTCCTCCCGAAACAGTCGACGTCCAGATAGTACACGGGAAACACTAAGCCGTTTATTACTAATAGTTTGAGAAGCCAAATCCAACCAGTCGTCGTTGAGTGAGTGTAGGACAGTACAGAATGACTTGGACAGAATCTCTGTCGTGCGATGAATGGCAGCTTGCTGTAAGTACAGAAAAATATAAGTTAATGCACGCGAGCAGGAAAAACAATCCTGTAAGGTTGGAATACATTAGTAATGCTGTGCTACTTGACACAGTCATGTAGCATAGCTACCAGTAAGAATGGGAGTAGGGAAGGCGAATTATCAACTTTGGTTCATTGGGAGAATTTTAGGAATGTGTAGCCCACCCACAAAGGAGATTGCGCAGGGAACGCTAGTGCAATCTATTGTTCAGAACTATTCAAGTGTTTGCAATCTCCAGCAGGTCGTATTGCAGGAAGACGTCGAAGGAATTCAGAGGCGTGCCGCTACATTTCTTACTGGTAGGTTCGATCAACACGTGAATATCTCAGAAATGCTTCGCGAACTCAAATGGGAATTCCTGCAGGGAAGGCGCTCTTCTTTTCGCGAAACACTATTCAAAAAAATTTGAAAACGGGCATCTCAGGCTGACTACAGAGCGATTCCGCAACCACCAACGTACAGTTCGCTTAAGGACGGCGAGGACAAGTGAAATAGAAAACGAAGTAAGTAGTAGTGGAGAAGGTACCGTCTGCCATACACCATTTGGTGTCTCGCGGAGTATTGTGTTGATGTAGATGTAGATTTTTGAGCCACAGAATAAGAACATGATACCTTACCCAACAGATTAGCACTTCAGTTTATGAAACGCATACTCCTTCAGTTACTACAATGGACGTGTGGATGTTGTGCTGCTCCCCCTCGCACTCGACACTTGAGCAGAGTGAAGTGAGATGTGGCGCACTGACGACCTGTGTGGCCGGCGCCATCGCGTTGCACAGTCGCGATGTTTATCGCATTTATAAGTTCCGCTTGACTCACCGCCTTAGAATACTCTTTTGTTCGGAACGATGCTGTAAACAAACGGTCCAGAGGAGTCGCCAAGTCTTCGCTCGGGACAAGCGGCCGTTGCTGCCAAAGAAATACGACCTGCACACAACCAGCCAGCACGAAGGCCTGTCACTGTGAATGTCCAGGCGTACTGTGCATGGAGTTTTAATAGGCGGTGATAGAGGATGGAGTCACAGAGACCTTATGTCACTGATTTGTTAAGACGGGCGAAGAATTTCTAATTATTTTTTACAACCTCACTTCCAGGGTGGGCAAAATAAAAGTGGACCACAAAATATTTACAACAATGTTTACTGCTGTTCGAACTCTTTTCGTATAGTTACGGTTTTTTTTCGTTTCAGAGCCCGTTTCGCGCCATTTTGCCACTAAGGGTCGAGCTGCATACATTGCTGGAGCCTTATACCCAAACACTCCTAGACCGAGCGAGGTGGCGCAGTGCTTAGACACTGGGCTCGCATTCGGGAGGACGACGGTTCAATCCCGCGTCCGGCCTTCCTGATTTAGGTTTTCCGTGATTTCCCTAAATCGCTCCAGGCAAATGCCGGGATGGTTCCTTTCACAGGGGACGGCCGACTTCCTTTCCCCGTCCTTCCCTAATCCGATGAGACCGATGACCTCGCTGTCTGGTCTCCTTCCCCAAAACAACCAACCAACCCAAACACTCCGTTTCAGCACAAGCACTTCTGCAAACGTTTTTCATAACAATGGAAAAATTAACACAGGCTGTTTTATTATGAGTCCCATTTAGGATTGCATTTAGCTGGTCACTAAACACGTCAGCTACTCTGCTCTTATCACTCACTCGTACGTAATGGCGTAGTGAAGTACTCGGGACGGTACATCCGGGAGATACGCATGCTCACACAAGCGGGAGCAAATGATTGGTGCATCTAAATCACGGATTACATCATTTTCTGTGAAGGGCAGTTCTGTTCTTTAACAGGGCTTACTTCTGTACCAGTCTTATAAATAAACACATCAAAAAAAGTTTTGCATCACATCGGTTCCTGGAGTACCAGAAACTGTACAGAAAATTGGAATTGAGATCAACAAAAAAATCACTTCCGGCCTTTTTTTCTCATGAAAACCACACATTGAATGTTATACCACCACACAGTGAGACCTTCACAGGCGATGGTCCAGATTTCTGTACATACCGGTACCTCTAATACTCAGTAACACGTCCTCTTGCACCGGTACATGCCAGTATTCGTCGTGGCATACTATCCACAAGTTCATCAAGGCATTGTTGGTCCAGATTGTTCCGGTTCTCAACGGCGAGTCGGCGTAGATCCCTCAGAGTGGACCGCTACGGTCGCAGGTTCGAATCCTGCCTCGGGCATGGATGTGTGTGATGTCCTTAGGTTAGTTAGGTTTAAGTAGTTGTAAGTTCTAGGGGACTGATCACCTCAGAAGTTAAGTCCCATAGTGCTCACAGCCATTTGAACCAGCCTCAGAGTGGTTGGTGGGCCACGTCACCCATAAACAGCCCTTTCTAATCCATCCCAGTCATGTTCGATAGGGTTCCCGTCTGGAGAACATGCTGGCCACTCTAGTCGAGTGATGTCGTTATGCTGAAGGAAGTCATTCGCAAGGTGTACACGATGGAGGCGCGAATTGTCGTCAATGAAGACGAATGCCTCGCCATTATGCTGCCGATATGGTTGTACTATCGGTCCGAGGATGGCATTCACGTATCGTGTAGTCGTTACAGCGCCTTCCATGACCACCAGCGGCGTACGTCGGCACCACATAATGCCATACCAAAACAGCAGGGAACCTCCATCTTGCTGCACTCGTTGGACAGTGTGTCTAAGGCTTTCAGCCTGACCGAGTTGCCTCCAAACACGTCTCCGACAATTGTCTGGTTGAAGGCATATGCTACACTCATCGGTGAAGAGAAGCGTGATACCAATCCTGAGAGGTCCATTCGGCATGTTGTTGGGCCGATCTGTACCGCGCTGCATGGTGTGGTTGTAAAGATGGACCTCGCCATGGATGTCGAGAGTAAAGGTGCGCATCATGCAGCCTACCGCGCACAGTTTGAGTCGTAACACGACGTCATGTGGCTGCACGAAAAGCATTATTCAGCATGGTGGCGTTCCTGTCAGGGTTCCTTCAAGCCATAATCCGTAGGTAGCGGTCACCCACTGCAGTAGTAGCCCTTGGGCGGTCTGAGCGAGGCATGTCATCGACAGTTCCTGTCTCTCTGCATCTCCTCCATGTCCGAGCAGCATCGCTTTGGATCACTCCGAGACGCCTGGACATTTCCCTTGTTGAGAGGCCTTCCTGGCACAAACTAACACTGCGGACGTGGTCAAACCGTAGTATCGACCGTGTAGGCATGGTTGAGCTACAGACAACACGAGCCGCGTACCTCCTTCTTGGTACAATGACTGGAACTGATCAGCTGTCGGACCACCTCGTCTAATAGGCGCTGCTTATGCATGGTTGTTTACATCTTTGGGCGGGTTTAGTGACATCTCTGAAGACCCAAAGGGACTGTGTCTGTGATGCAATATCCACAGTCAACGTCTATCTTCAGGAGTTCTGGGAACAGGGGTGACGCAAAACTATTTTTTTGTGTGTGTATTTTCGGGGCCAATTTTATTTTGCGCACCCGTGTGCAGGGGAGAAATGCTGTCCGAAGTGGACGTTTAGTCTTGTAACTAATAAGTTGAAATGTTGCTCACTTTTGGCTTCTGTAACCGCCACAGTTCTGTAATCTATCGTAGCACACTGGCACGTAGTAACTCATATCCAAACAAAATAACGATTTTACTGGGTGAAGCAATATAATTTCTTTGTGACGGGCAATATGTTGGACTAATAGAAGAGGCAAAGAAAAGTCAATGAAGAGTAGCACGTTTCGTCACAGTATCATTCTGTAGGCGTGAGAGCGTTACGGAGATGTTCAACAAACTCAAGTAGCAGACGCAGGAAGAGGTCTATGGTTCATCACCGTGAGGTTTACTTTTGAAATTACGAAAGCGTAAGCTCAAGGAAGAAACGGGAAGCATATTACTTCCTCCCACATCCCGGATGGCTATAATCAAAGGGCAGCTCAAAAATGGTTCAAATGGCTCTGAGCACTATGGGACTTAACATCTATGGTCATCAGCCCCCTAGAACTTAGAACTACTTAAACCTAACTAACCTAAGGACAGCACACAACACCCAGCCATCACAAGGCAGAGAAAATCTCTGACCCCGCCGGGAATCGAACCCGGGAACCCGGGCGTGGGAAGCGAGAACGCTACCGCACGACCACAAGATGCGGGCGAAGGGCAGCAACTCACGGATGTCAAGTGTGGGCTGTAATTATCGAATGGAAGCGAAACTTGGTGGATATGCTAATGAATTAATGCGGACTCGATTTAGGCTGGAAAAAAATTAGTTACAGTTTTGGCCAACAGGTGCAAATTTGGCGCTGTCCAGCATCTTGTCGACGTCTCCGGTGCTCAGTTGGCCATAATGTGTAAGCGGCAGTTAATAACAAAATCGACATTATGCCTTTCACCCTTGTTTCGCGTTTTCTGCCCAACTCCCATTCCTATTCATTACATATGGAAACATTTCTAAAAGTCTTTCCTGAATTCACAGCGCTAGATTTGCACCTGAAACTATATTTTTTTCTTTTTTTTTTTACTGCGTAAGTCGGTTGCATATTAAAGCTATAGAATATTACCAAGTTTCACTGCCACACGATAATTACAACCCACACTGGACCTATCTGAGTAGCTGCACTTTATTTATAACTATCTGGTATATCGTGCAAAATGACCATGACGAGAAAATTAGAGAAATTAGAGGTCATGCTTAAGTTTATCGACGTTCTTCGCACGGCATATTCGCGAATGGAACAGGGAAGGGACAAACGACAGAGATACAAAAACCACCTTCCTCGACTCACCATAATATAGTTTTTTGACTACTTTTACCCACATCTGATATTAAAGCCATTTGGGACATCATATCATACTGAATCTAAATCTTTCTGTCATATTTTTATATTTTCTCTATCCATCGCTGAAATCTTTCTTTTAAACGTGTGCATCTTGCAGAAACAAAGAAACAAAATCATCTATATTTGGTTAAATCAGTCACTGCAGAACTGAAATGTACAGCCCAAAATCCACTTATATTAACGTCAGAGATGTGTACGTCGAACTTATTACACCATTGGCCGTTAAAATTACTACACCGAGAATAAATGCAGATGATAAACAGGTATTGATGAGACAAATATAATATACTAGAACTGACATGTGATTACATTTTCACGCAATTTGGGTGCATAGATTCTGAGAAATCAGTATCCAGAATAACCATCTCTGGCCGTAAAAACGGCCTTGGTACGCCTGGGCATTCAGTCAAACAGAGCTTGGATGGCGTGTACAAGTACAGGTGCCCATGAAGCTTCAACACGATACCACAGTTCATCAATAGTAGTGACAGGCGTATTGTGACGAGCCAGTTGCTCGGCCACCATTGACCAGACGTTTTCAATTGGTAGGAGATCTGGAGAATGTGCTGGCCAGGGCAGCAGTCGAACATTTTCTGTATCCAGAAAGGCCCGTACAGGACCTGCAACATGCGGTCGTGCATTATCCTGCTGAAATGTAGGGTTTCGCAGGGATCGAATGAAGGGTAGAGCCACGGGTCGTAACACGTCTGAAATGTAACGTCCACTGTTCAAAGTGCCTTCAGTGCTAACAAGAGGTGATCGAGACGTGTAACCAATGGCACCCCATACCATCACGTCGGTGATACGCCAGTATGGTGATGACGAATACATGCTTCCAACGTGCGTTCACCGCGATGTGACCAAACACGGATGCGACCATCATGATGCTGTCAACAGAAAAAATGACGGTTTGCCATTCGCGCACCCACGTTCGTCGTTGAGTACACCATCGCAGGCGCTCCTGTCTATGATGCAGCGTCAAGGGTAACCGCAACCATGGTCACCGAGCTGATAGTCCATGCAGCTGCGAACGTCGTCGAGTTGTTCGTGCAGATGGTCGTTGTCTTGCAAACGTCCTCAACTGTTGACTCAGGGATCGAGATGTGCCTGCAAGGTCCGTTACAGCCATGCAGGTAAGATGCTTGTCATCTCGACTGCTTGTGATACGAGGGCGTTGGGATGCGGCACTGCGTTCCGTATTACCCTCTTGAACTCACCAATCCCATATTCTGCTGTCAGTCATTGGATCTCGACCAACGCGAGCAGCAATGTCGCGATACGATAAACCGCAACCGCGATAGGCTACAGTCCGACCTTTATCAAAGTCGGAAACGTGATGGTACGCATTTCTCCTCCTTACACGAGGCATCACAACGACGTTTCACCAGGTGCGGACGCCATTATTCAGGCCGAGCGGCGCATCACAACTCTACAATTGGCTCTACAGTCGTCGGTCAGTATTGGAAGTGAGTCTGCAATTATCTAAACTCTCGGATATTCAAAGAGTTGCTAGCTATGGGTTCCACGACTGCTCACAGCGGACCACAAGATTCAAAGAAAGGCAATTTCATCTGAAGTGTTGGGGCGATTTGAGACCGACGGAGAGGCGTCGGCGAACACACTTTGAAGATGACGAGAGTGTCAGTCATGCAGTGAAAACATGGCTACGCCTACAGGACAAGAGCATTTGCCACAGGGATGACATGCTCTTCCACAACATTGGCGTACAGCCATAGAACCTGATAGTTACTACACAGAAAAACAGGACATTGACAAGACATTGCCACCAAATTCTAAGAATAAATATGTTCTGAGAAAAAGATGTGGGGTATTACTTATCGAACGACCCTCGTATTTGTCTCCATGTGTCCTCTAATGACTTTAATGTTAGTCGGTTTACAGTTTGAAACGTCCCCTTAGAAAAGTTATGAATGACAGTACTGGAAAACCTCTTACGTTATTTGATTTTCAAACAGCTGAGCAAAACTTAACGTACTCAGACAGTTATCTCTTTACTTATTCTGATCATCACTAAACTGACACACAATATTTTTATAGCGCAACGCAATCTGACTTTCAATAATCCCTACAAAAGAATGACCCTGACTAACAATAACCTATACCTTTCATGAATCACTTACCTCACAAAAATCTTCGTCATTCGAACTACTGCAATACAGTTAGAGCCAATCCTGCCAGCTAAATAAAAGATTCTAACTACTGAAGGCACTAACTACTGATAGGCATAGTTAGCAAATGAAAGATTTTGATAGAGAACAAACAATGTGTTTACCTTAATAATGTTCAAAAGTCATCATATATATCTATCAATTCATGACATCCATCTTTACAAATTTCCTATTTCTGGCGCACACACGTCCAGATCGTCCGCTTATAGTAACCCTGAAAACTCTGGCATCTCTCTCTCCACATCCACCACTGTTGGCGGCTCACCTCCAACTGCCCAACTCTACGCGCTGTTCACATCCAACTGCCCAACACTACACAAACGAATATTCCAACAATGAGTGCAACCAGCGACCGCTACGTGGCGTTACCAACATAAAAACCTAAACAGCCTTCTTACAAGTTTATGTAGTGGCCTCAGGATGATCAATCATTGGCCGAAACTGGCTACCATTTTTAAAAAAAAAAAAAGTATTTTTTGAGGTCTGGACAGTTTTTATTCCATTTTTAGTAGTGTTTTATGACCGCTCACATTTCCTAAAACTATGATTCAAAAAATTTTAGCTGTTTAATCTCTTTACTCGCAGTTCCGCTACCGGTACGATCATGTGGGTAACTGTAGACGTGTGTGGCTGGTAGTAAGCCTGTCACGACCAGGGGGGCGGCTGTGTCTCTCTTTGCGGAGTCCGGCTGCGTCCGACGCGTCACCAGTGGCTCCGCTCCAGAGCGCTGTCTCCGCCGTCCGCGCCGGTTTCCACGAAGCTGTGTCGGGCGCGCATCTGCCGGGGCGCCGGCGGCGTGACTGCTGGAAATAATGCAGACGTGCGGCGGCGTGCGGCGTCACGACTTGCTGTGCTCCCTGTGCCAGCGCAGCTTTCGCCGCCGGCAATTGCCGTTCATAGTCGCGGCGGGTGGGCGAACACGCGGCACCACCCGCTACTGCTAGATTCTGGACGCTGCCAACTGTTGGCCACTGTCTCGTAACACACTAAGACCTGTAGCTTTACTCTCCGTACCTGTTGCAGCTTTCACTATTTCTTCGCACAAGGTTTCGAGCAATACACCGAGTTCCAAAAAGATGCATCCGACTGTACGAGACTACACTGTCTGCGCAAAAGTGTCTGGACACTTGTTAGTGGACGTTAGTACGGGGTGTCTTCACCTTTCGCTTTTATGACGGCTCGAATTCTGTTTGAGATACGTTCACTGTGGTGTCTCTAGAATGATAAAAGAAATAAAAATAAGTTAAATATATTTCAATTCTTTCAATTTTAATCTGATAATTATATATACGGTATATTGTGTTTCATACTAGAATGTCGTGTTCCCAGTTTGGAACATCTTTGCCACAGGAGACACGAAAGCGGTCGAAGATGTCCGTCTTCTGGTCGGCTCCTGATCGTTGCCAGAAGGAGGCTAGTTTTTGTTTACGCAAAGGCTTCTATTATTCGGAAAAGTACAACCCAGATTTCTTTACGTAATCAGTATGAACTTTATAATTACCTAAGGGATCTTTAGCAATGAACAATAATAGAATTGCATTTGCAAATAAAATCATTAATAAATGGGGCAGCTATGGGTTGTATAGAAGACAAGGAGCGGCCTTCTGTCTACGACTAGGATGCCGCAGTATTTTCTGCTGTAGTAAAGGCTGTTTGACATTTATAAAAATAATATTACACGGACGTAAAATAATAAAGGAAAAGAATAGAATAATAAATCTGGTGAACACTAAATATATTCAAATACTTCTCACAAGCAATTAGGGCTTATTTATAAACAGTATATCTTACATAAGTAATTTTCTAACTGTATGGTGCGATCAGATTTCAGCCTGTCCTGTGCTAGCTTCTTGGTTCACGTTTTTGTCACAAATTACAGTCATTATTTTTCTGCTTCCTTCGATGCAATTCTTGCACCGTTCAACACCTTCATAACAATAACCTGCCGGTTTACAGTATCGAAAATAAATTACTTGAATTTTATTAATTAATAACTGTTGTCTGCACGCTGCCAAGACCGCCCACTTTTATGGCTTAAAGACGACCTTCTTTACGCTTTCACATCACAAGCAAAAGTACGATAAAATTTGAAGATCTACAAAGATTTTTACTGTCATCTTTTATTTATAGCGAAGCGGAACGTTCAGTTCAGCTTCTGTCAAAATGTTTCTTTGACTGCGCAATCGATGTATTAGCGTCCGCGCTAGATGCACATCTTTACAATTACGTAAATTATATCAAGCAACTGTCTTTCAAAGAATAGATCTCATCTCATAAGTTGGTCATTTAATATAGGTGAATGCCTTTCCAAGGGTACTCAACGCTTTCATACGACGGAAATCCCAATGATATTACATGTTCGAGTGTCAGTGGAAGAATGGCAACCCATTCTTCCTGAACAGCCGAAAGCAGAGAGGACAGTGATATTGAATGCTGGGGTTGGGAACGAAGTTCTAAATCTTCCCAAAGGTCTTTGTTTCCGTTCAGGTCGGGTCTGTAGGCAGGCCAGTCCAGTCCATTTCAAGGGTATTACTGTCCACAAGCCATCGTTTCGCACTTGTTGCATTATGAAAAGTTGGATTGTCGCGCTGATACGATCATTCTCTTTGAGCTTTTACTCTACTCTACCTAGTACATAATGCTGTAAAACTTGTTCACACCCTTCGGCGTTAAGCTTTTTCTTAAACAAAGTAAGGTCCTAACCATGAAACACACAGCAAAACATCACCTCTTCCATACTTCAGTGTTGGAACTACACATGTGGACAGCTAACAATCCGCAGGCATACGCCGAATCATGGGATCGATCTTTAGACGACCTCAAACGTCACTTAACGGTGACTACAGAAATGTGTGGCGTCCGCAGCTCGTGGTATAGTGGCTAGCGATGCTGCCTCTAACTCACAGAGTCTCAGGATCGATTCCCGCCCGGGTTGGGGATTTTCTTCACCTTGAGACTGTTTATGTTGTCCTCATCATTTCATCATCATTCGGGATAGCAGAGTGACTGGATTGTGTAAAGATTGTCAACTTGTACGAGCGCTATAACCACCCGGTTGTGTGCCCCACAAAGCAAATATCGTTAACATCATCAAAAATGTGTGGCGTACGAGCAAATGTTGGCCATTAAAATTGCTACACCACGAAGATGACGTGCTACAGACGCGAAATTTAACCGACAGGAAGAAGATGCTGTGATATGCAAATGGTTGGCTTTTCAGAGCATTCACACAAGGTTGGCGCCGGTGGCGATACCTACAACGTGCTGACATGAGGAAAGTTTCCAACTGATTTCTCATACACAAACAGCAGTTGACGGGCGTTTCCTGGTGAAACGTCGTTGTGATGTGTCGTGTAAGGAGGAGAAATGCGTACCATCACTTTTCCGACTTTGATAAAAGTCGAATTGTAGCCTATCGGGATTGCAGTTTATCGTATCGCGACATTGCTGCTGGCGTTGCTTGAAATCCAATGACTGTTAGCAGAATATGGAATCGATGGGTTCAGGAGGATAATATGGAACGCCATGCCGGATCCCAACGGCCTCGTACCAATAGCAGTCGAGATGACAGCCATGGCTGTAACGGATCGGCAGCCACGTCTCGATCCCTGAGTCAACAGATGGGGACGTTTGCAAGACAACAACCATCTGCACAAACGGTTCGACGACGTTTGCTGCAGCATGGACTATCAGCTCGGAGACCATGGCTGCGGTTACCCTTGACGCTGCATCACAGACAGAAGCGCCTGTGATGGTGAACTCAACGACGAACCTGGGTGCACGAATGGCAAAACTTCATTTTTTTGGATGAATCAAGGTCTGCTTAGAGCATCATGATGGTCGCATACGTGTTTGGCGACATCGCGGTGAACGCACATTGGAATCGTGTATTCATCATCGCCATACTGGCGTATCACCCGGCTTGATAGTATGGGGTGCCATTGGTTATACGTCTCGGGCACCTCTTGTTCGCATTGACGGCACTTTGAACAGTGGACGTTACATTTAAGATGTGTTACGACCCGTGGCTCTACCCTTCATTCGATCCCTGCGAATCCCTACATTTCAGCAGGATAATGCACGATCGCATATGGCAGGTCCTTTACGGGCCTTTCTGGATACAGAAAATATTCGACTGCTGCCCTGGCCAGCATATTCTCCAGATCTTTCACCAATTGAAATCGTCTGGTCAGTGGTGTGTGAGCAACTGGTTCGTCACAATACGCCAGTCACTACTCTTGATGAACTGTGGTATCGTTTTGAAGCTGCATGGGCAGCTGTACCTGTACACGCTATCCAAGCTCTGTTTGACTCAAGGCCCAGGCGTATGAAGGCCGTTACAACGGCCAGAGGTGGTTGTTCTGGGTTCTGATTTCCCAGGATCTATGCACCCAAATTGTGTGAAAATGTAATCACATGTCAGCTCTAGTATAATATATTTGTCCAATGAATACCCGTTTATCATCTGCATTTCTTCTTGGTGTAGCAATTTTAATGGCCCTTAGTGTATATTTAAAGGCATTGCGGGTTGTATGAAACCCATAGGTAGGGGAAACTGAATCGCCCTTTACGACAGACGAGACTGCTGCTTTATTTTTATTTTTTCCGGGCCAGCATCGGCCTACACGCTCATCGTCAGGATCATGTTAACGTTTATTTATGTACCTCTTACTCGAGTTGTTAACCCAGTTACATTTTTGCTGTGAAAATACCACAACAAACGTGAAAAATTCTGTAATATGCAATCACCAAAACATACAACATAATTACGCGTTCAAATTCGCAACCTGTTGCACATCAGTAGCGTGCGTCACTTACGCAAGGACCCCTCACTCGCCGTTTCGGATTCCCGAAAGAGATCGAGCTTGACTTGCATCCGCACTGAAAGAGCAACAGGCTGTGAATTTGGTCAGGTGGAAAACGTGCTCGGATGTTCGAGGCTGTTTAGGATCGTGTTACGCGGGAGATCAGGGTTCGAGTTCCGGTGCGGCACAAATTTTCACCTGTTGCCATTGATTCATTTCAATGGCCACATGCAGCCACTGTCTTGGAAAACATTTGAATAGTACATGCTTGTGGCCACAGAGTAAAGTGGGCCTTACCGTACGATGAGTAAATGGAACAAGTTTGTTTCCAAAGAGGACACGTAGCATATACTGTCGATATTTGCGTTGTTACGCAGACATTTTCAACCCAGTGCTCATACAAAGAGGAATGGGGGTAAAAAATCGAAATGGAGTTACTACGTAACGAGGCACCGAAGACACCAGGCTACTTTATACCAAATACCCAGAACATATCTGTGAAGAACGTCCGAAATTTGGACAGTGGAGTTCGGATTCGAACTGCACATCACAACAGTCTGTTGCGTTACTAGTGGGGGAGGAAGCAAGTATGGGGCGGTATTATCACGGGCTTAATGTGGACACTGGTAGGAAAGGGAGGAGGGGTTTTGGCAGAGTAAGTCTGCTGGAAGATCCTGGAGGCCCGCGGCGAGAGCGCATTCCAGCGCGGTCAGCCAGCGCGGCTCCAGGGCGCTCCGCCCTCCCGCTTGCTGTGATTCATCCGCGCGGCCTGGCCACGGGCGCAACGCCCCCTCACCTCACACGGACGCTGCTGACACACTCTTGCCATTTCTGTTCCGGGAAATACCTGTGGACGAGGAACCAGTGTACCGGTGAGAGTGGCAGGGGGCCATACACATGAACGTATCGTCATCGCAGAGGTCAGTTGAGAGGGAGCATTAATCCTTTCGGGAAAGAGCGTGAAAAAAAATGGTGGTGTGAGTTTTGAAATCGAGATTGTAATCGTCTGTTATATTCTGTACTACTCAATTGGTTTAATTCGTTAACTTAGACTATTAAACCCTCCTGGTCAGTTCCAAAGTACCGGGCGGTTATAGCTGAAATGCAACAATCAACGGGGGTTCATTGTGGGCTATAATTTTCGTATGGCATTGTAACTTGGTAAATAAGCTAATATGGAAACGATTTACGCTGGAATAAGTTAGTTCCAATTTTGGCCACTAGGTGCAAATCTGGCGCTGTACAGCATCTCGTTGACACCTCCGGTGCACATACCGAACAAACTGTGTAAATGGCGGTTAGAAATAAAATTAACATCATGCCTTTCTCACTTGTTCGACAATTTCTGCCCACGTCCCATTCCTAATCCATTACTTATGGAAACATTTCTGTACGTCTTTCTGGCATTTACAGAGCCAGATTTGCACCTGGCGGCCAAAACTGGAACTAACTGTTTCCCAGCGTAAATCGGTTTCCCATTAACGTATTAGAATATCTACCAAGTTTCGCTGTCACACTATAATTACAGACCATACTCGACCCCTCTGTGAGTAACTGTACTTTAGTTGTAGCCAGTCGGGAATCTTATTATCTCAATAAACGGGGGGGGGCTTAAAAAAGGAAGTTACACATTATTATGACAGGCCAAGTAAATTTTATTGAATGGTGCTCTAGACTTCAAAATGATATAGATACGTGACATCACGTGACAGTCACGAAGTTTCTCTAACCAATAATTTAAATAATTTAGTTTTTTTGAGAACATGCCTCTCTGGAGTACAGCGGTTTATTTATTACTTATAACTTAATACAAACAGTCACAACCACAATACACTTTTTTATATAAGGTTACTGGTTACGGTCTGTTTTAGACCATCTTCAGATCCGCACTGAAATATTTAGATACAGCAGAATTCTATTGCAAGTAAATATTTCACTGTGGGTCTTAAGATGGTCTAAAACTGTCCGAAACCGATAACCTTACATTTTAAAAAAAGTTTATTGCGGTTGTGACGTTTATATTGAATTTTAAATCGTTCAGTTCTGTGACGACAGACATCCACTTTTTCATCTCGGAGCCATTCGTGGACCGCTGTGTGAACATCTTCATAGTTGTAAAATATCTTCTCCCACGCCCCCCTACTCCCTCCCAGATAGTCTTCCAGCTTGCTGAAGAGATAGAACTCGCATGCTGCAACATCTGGGCTTCCCAATCAGGCACATCTTCGCGGCGTTGGTCAAATTCTTGGCACCATATCACTAAGAATGGTCGTGACGCTGCATTTGGTTCGTACTCCGCCAGAATTTCGCGGTGAGTCACTGTCCAGTTTAGACGCATTACCGACTAGAATCGAACTACCCCGCACTCTTCAACTTTGGAATACGTTTTCAGTTGCTCCGCCGTTTCAATCGCACTCTGTGAAGCACGTGTCATCCATACCGCAGCAGAACTGTGTATATAGGAAGCCGGAACGTGTTGTCTCTTCTGACAATGCACCACTCTTATTGAGCAATGGCCTGAAATGAGAGTTAATCGTCGTATAAGGAAGTTGTCGCTACACTTTACTTACAGACAGTCGTTGGCTAAATGATAAGGAAAATTTTGTTGTTTAAATTACAGTGCTGTAAAATTTTACGGGGCAGACAAGAGCCTCCAGTTTCCCTGCACGGTGAAATTATGAATAATGATTAAGTACGCGCCTTGAACGCTAATGAAGGCACCGAAGCACGCCACTAGAAAGGCAACTGACGACTGTAGCATACGACCAAGCATTGTTAAAAAGTGGAAATAAAGACGCTATTTTCCTTTTCTCGAACTCAGGATCACTTTTTTTTAGGGCAGTTGAGTTTTGGGTTTGGAGTCGAGTGGGTGAATTAGTCGACAGACTATGGTCGTCTAAATAGTAACAGAAAAGCAGTATCTTTCTGGTAAATTGTATCCATATTGCAAGTCGTTGGATCGGTAAAAAACATCGTTATCCCGAATTGGTTCAAATGGCTCTGAGCACTATGGGACTTAACATCTTAGGTCATCAGCCCCCTAGAACTTAGAATTACTTAAACCTCACTAACCTAAGGACATCACACACATCCATGCCCGAGGCAGGATTCGAACCTGCGACCGTAGCAGTCGCGCGGTTCCGGACTGAGCGCGTTAACCGCGAGACCACCGCGGCCGACCCCGAATTGGTAGCTAATCCATGGACAGTACACTGTCCATTCAGAACGCGGTAGTAGTTTATTTTGAGAGCTAAAAAAGAACGTAGTGGTATTGGGTCCGTGAAAAAGATGCTATAGTAAATGTTTTCTGAATAGTAAGAGATGGTGTGACAGCCTGGCAAATAATGTAATTTATCTACACCTACATCATGCTCTGCAAGCCACAAACGATGTGTGGCGGAGGGTACATCTTGGTACCAGCCTGTTCCTTTTGCGAATGGAGGATGGGGGCAATAACTGTTGGTAAGCTTCTGTATTAGCTATAATTTTCGTTAGTTAATACGAGACTCACGTTAGATTCTCCGAAGATGACTGATTCTTAATATAATAACTATATTTGTAAACTTGTATTCCAAATATGTAACAATTATCGGAATGCGAATTGCTAGAAAATTCTCATAATAGTTATCTCCATAACATTTGCATATAAATGCTTCTTACATTTCAGTTTTCACAAAATTTAACAGAACTCAAATTTCTATAATTTTTTATGGTGAACTGGTTTCCTCTATTTATTTACATTATTTACTCTGAAGCGCCTGTAAACAGGCAGAATACGGCGCTGCTGTCGGTAACACATATATAAGACAACAAGAGTCTGGCGCAGTTGTTAGATCGGTTACTGCTGCTACCACCATGGCATGTTCTCAATACTTAAGTGAGTTTGAACGTGATGTTAGTCTGCGCACCAGCGTTAGGGCACAGTATTTAGGAGGTGGCGATGAAGTGGGGATTGCCGGCCGCGGTGGTCTAGCGGTTCTGGCGCTGCAGTCCGGAACCGCGGGACTGCTACGGTCGCAGGTTCGAATCCTGCCTCGGGCATGGGTGTGTGTGATGTCCTTAGGTTAGTTAGGTTTAAGTAGTTCTAAGTTCTAGGGGACTTATGACCTAAGATGTTGAGACCCATAGTGCTCAGAGCCATTTGAACCATTTTTGAAGTGGGGATTTTGCCGTACGACCATTTCACGAGTGTACCATGAATATCAGGAATCCGGTAAAACATCAAATCTCCGACATCACTGCGGACGGAAAAACATCCTGCAAGAACGGAACCAACGACGACTGAAGAGAATCGTTCGACGTGACAGAAGTACAACCCTTCCGTAAATTGCTGCAGATTTCAGTGCTGGGCTATCAACAAGTGTCAACGTGCAAACCATTCAACGAAACATCATCGATATGGGTTTTCGGAGCCGAAGGCCTACTCGCGTACCCTTGATGCCTCCACGACACACAGCTTTACGCCTTGCCTGGGCCTGTCAACACCAACATTGGACTGTTGATAACTCGAAACATGTTGCCTGGTCAGATGAGCCTCGTTTCAAATTGTATCGAGCGGATAGAAGTGTGCGGGTATGGAGACAACCTCAGAAATCCATGGACCCTGCATGTCTGCAGGGGACTGTTCAAGCTGGTGGAGGCTCTGTGATGGTGTGGGGCGTGTGCAGTTGGAGTGAAGTGGGACCCCTGGTACGCCTAGATACGACTCTGATACGTGACACGTGCGTAAGCATCCTGCCTGATCACCTGCATCCATTCATGTCCAGTGTGCATTCCGATGGAGTTGAGCAATTCCAGCTGGACAATGCGACGCTCCACATGCCCAGAACTGCCACAGATTGGCCCCAGAAAGGCTCTTAATTCTCTTCTGAGTTTAAACATTTTCCCTGGCTACTAGATGTCCCAGCCGTGAACATTATTGAACATATCTGGGGTCCCTTGCAACGTGCTGCTCAGAAGAGATCTCCATACCCACGTACTCTGACAGATTTATGGACAGCTCTGCAGGTTTCATAATGTCAGTTCCCTCCAGCACTACTTCAGACATTAGTCGAGTCCATGCCACGTCGTGTTGCTGCACTTCTGCGTGCTTGCGGGGGCCCTACACGATATTAAGCATGTGTACCAGTTTCTTTGGATCTTCAGTGTACAATAATGCTCAGAAAACGTATGTTACATTGACTGTAATATCTGTGGTCTGTGAATTTTCTGTCGCAACATCCATTTACAAACTGTAACTTGTCTGATGCACACACAGTCCTTGGCACAATTTGGTTTTTGTAAATCATTATTTTTCTGCATAAACATCCGTGCCACTGATCTACAGTATTTGATGGTGCAATGTCTATGAAATTGTTAAATTTTGCGTTTAGTTTGACTAAATATGCATTTCTTTGAAAACATTCACAGTACAATAAAAAGTCGGAGAGTTACGATACAAGTAACATAAGCTCTCCCGTCTTATCTTAGGAAGATGTGTACAGGCCCGTCTACAGTAACATCTTACGCCGTTATTTTGCTCTAGTGCACCACCACTCCAAGAAATCTTCGCACAAACAGCGAAGAGTTCATGTACAGTACAATGCCATTTCAAATTTTAACAGCCCGCATCTCGTGGTCGTGCGGTAGCGTTCTCGCTTCCCACGCCCGGGTTCCCGGGTTCGATTCCCGGCGGGGTCAGGGATTTTCTCTGCCTCGTGATGGCTGGGTGTTGTGTGCTGTCCTTAGGTTAGTTAGGTTTAAGTAGTTCTAAGTTCTAGGGGACTTATGACCACAGCAGTTGAGTCCCATAGTGCTCAGAGCCATTTGAACCATTTGAATCAAATTTTAACAACCGTATGAAGACCAACTTGTCGATTCGAAACTTGTAATGGAACTATTTGCTCCTAATAAGTAGCATTGTTAACAACGACTGGTTTCTGTTTTTATTTTATCGTAAGAATTAATCATTACTTTCAAACAGCGAAAAATTTCGACCTAATGGATTACTGAATTGCGGTTTCTTTGTCTTCCAATATCATTTTACACTCATATCTGCAGTATCCTGGTCGAACTACGGAATTCTGCTTATATTCTAGTGCTTACCTCTCAATGATTTGAGGAGTCGCCATAAAGGACGTGTAACGGGTGGGCAAAAAGTCGGTATTAATTTGAAAACTTAATAAACCTCGGAATAATGTAGATGGAGAGGTAAAAATTGACACACATGCTTGCAATGACATGGGGTTTTATTAGAACCACCTCATATTGCTAGACGAGTGAATTATCTCTTGCGCGCGTCGTTTGGTGATGATCGTGTGCTCAGCCGCCACTTTCGTCATGCTTGGCCTCCCAGGTCCCCAGACCTCAGTCCGTGCGATTATTGGCTTTGGGGTTACCTGAAGTCGCAAGTGTATCGTGATCGACCGACACCTCTAGGGATGCTGAAAGACAACATCCGACGCCGATGCCTCACCATAACTCCGGACATGCTTTACAGTGCTGTTCACAACGTTATTCCTCGACTACAGCTATTGTTGAGGAATGATGGTGGACGTATTGAGCATTTCCTGTAAAGAACATCATCTTTGCTTTGTCTTACTTTGTTATGCTAATTGCCGGCCGGAGTGGCCGTGCGGTTGTAGGCGCTACAGTCTGGAACCGAGTGACCGCTACGGTCGCAGGTTCGACTCCTGCCTCGGACATGGATGTGTGTGATGTCCTTGGGTTAGTTAAGTTTAATTAGTTCTAAGGTCTAGGCGACTGATGACCTCAGAAGTTAAGTCTCATTGTGCTCAGAGCCATTTGTTATGCTAATTATTGCTATTCTGATCAGATTAAGCGCCGCCATCTGTCCGACATTTTTTGAATTTTTGTAATTTTTTTGTTCTAATAAAACCCCGTGTCATTCCAAGCATGTGTGTCAATTTGTACCTCTCTATCTATATTATTCCGTGATTTATTCAGTTTTCAAATTTATACTGACTTTTTGATCACCCGGTATTTCTGACTCCCATTTGCTCGGTTGCATACCTAGGGTAGGTAAGGAACACGTAAGTCGCCGAGATGGCCTCCAATGGAAAGACTTGCACTCGGCCAATGTAGCCAAACGCAGTTTTACATGCGTGCCATAAAGTTTCATTCAGCAATGCTAAGACCATTTCCTGCCACGATTCATGTCCTGCTGAGCTATTCCCCCTACGAACAACGAATCTTGCAAGCGCTAGGACGTTAAACTGTGGAGAAAAACGAAAAGAAATTATGGTGAACGTGCGGGTTGTCGCAAGAACCGAACATCATGTAGCACTAAGTTTCTGAGCAGTATTCTTCGCCAGGAAAAAAAGGAGAAACGTTAAAACGCTAATAAAAGAAACTATTCTCTCTCGTGAGACTTTAACACGTCGTTACTGCTGCTGAGGAAGTCTGTTACGGTAGATATTTCTTGCGGGATTGCCACGTGTGTCGCGAAAGAGCCGTTTGAGCGTCAGTGAGGTCGCCGACCATATTCGCTCGCATAACCGGACGGCTGACGTGACACCACGGCCAGCGCAGCCGTGTCGCATACATTCCTGAATGAATTTAGGTGCCTGCCTCGTCCGCCACTTCCTTATCCACCGCTACGGAGACAACAGGTGTTCCATACATCACGCTATGGCGCGGTGCCGCGCGGTCTGCGGGCTCCGTAGCGAATCGAAGCGGGCGGCGGTGCCAGGAGAGATCTTGTAAATCGCAATTTCCGTCCACCGAGCGACAGCAACCTTGAACCCCTGCCAGAGCGTCCGCACCTCACAGGTTCGGCTAGTAGGCGCTTGCGTCACCCTGCTTGCGGTCCCCATTAAGTCGTACCACTATGTTAATAAGCGGCCGTCGGCGAATTTATGGCTTCCAGTTAGGAAGCTGCGACGCTCGGGACCTTGACACTTGTCGCAGCTCCTCAGCCGCTCAACATGCGCTGCCGCGGAACGCGGCGAAACGTAAATTTTGTATTGAACACTTTTTATGTACATTCTCAATCAGAGTGAATGACATGTAGAAGACACAGTATTTAATGTTCTACAAAGTAGTTTCTGGGTAGGACAGAGCCCCTGAGAAGGATTACCTTCAAAGCGATGTTAGGGTTAAATGTATCAATTTGAGGTACGGCATCCTAGTCCGGAAGCGACCGGTCGAAAATTATAAGCGAAAATCGTTGTAGTAGCTTTGACAGTGGAAGGTCGCAGTTCGTAGTAATTGACGGCAAATCATCGAGTACAACTGAAGTGATATCAGGTGTTCCCCAGGGAAGCGTCCTGGGACCTCTGCTGTTCCTGATCTATATAAATGACCTGGGTGACAATCTGAGCAGTTCTCTCAGGTTGTTCGCAGATGATGCTGTAATTTACCGTCTAGTAAGGTCATCCGAAGACCAGTATCAGTTGCAAAACGATTTGGAAAAGACTGCTGTATGGTGTGGCAGGTGGCAGTTGACGCCAAATAACGAAAAGTGTGAGGTGATCCACATGACTTCCAAAAGAAATACGCTGGAATTCGAATACTCGGTAAATAGTACAATTCTCAAGGCTGTCAATTCAACTAAGTACCTGGGTGTCAAAATTACGAACAACTTCAGTTGGAAAGACCACATAGATAATATTGTGGGGAAGGCGAGCCAAAGGTTGCGTTTCATTGGCAGGACACTTAGAAGATGCAGCAAGTCCACTAAAGAGACACCTTACACTACACTCGTTCGTCCTCTGTTAGAATATTCCTGCGCGATGTGGGATCCTTACCAGGTGGAATTGACGGAAGACATCGAAAGGGTGCAAAAAAGGGCAGCTCGTTTTGTATTATCACGTAATAGGGGAGAGAGTGGGGTAGATATGATACGCGAGTTGGGATGGAAGTCATTAAAGCAAAGCCGTTTTTCGTCGCGGCGAGATCTATTTACGAAATTTCAGTCGCCAACTTTCTCTTCCGAACGCGAAAATATTTTGTTGAGCCCATCCTACATAGGTAGGAATGATCATCAAAATAAAATAAGAGAAATCAGAGCTCGAACAGAAAGGTTTAGGTGTTCGTTTTTCCCGCGTGCTGTTCGGGAGTGGAATGGTAGAGAGATAGTATGATTGTGGTTCGATTAACCCTCTCCCAAGCACTTAAATGTGAATTGCAGAGTGATCATGTAGATGTAGATGTAGCGGCACTATTGTTGGTAAGATTGTAGGGTAGGCAACTTTCAGGTGTGGTACGAGGATTGCCCAGAAAGTAATTTTTTTCTCAGCCGATAGCAACGCTACGAATGTAAAACGTTACGTTTATATTATCTGAAGTCTCCTGAGTGAGCGCGTCAAGTTTCCGTCACTTCCGACAGATAGAGTAGCTGCAGGACAGTTTGGCCGGCCGAGGTGACCGAGCGGTTCTAGGCGCTACAGTCTGGAACCTTGCGACCGCTACGGTCGCAGGTTCGAATTCTGCCTCGGGCATGGATGCGTGTGATGTCCTTAGGTTACTTAGGTTTAAGTAGTTCTAAGTTCTAGGGGACTGATGACCTCAGCAGTTAAGTCCCATAGTGCTCAGAGCCATTTGAACCATTTTTTTTTGCAGGACAGTTTCAAAATGGCGTCTGCAGGTGATGTACGTTACAAGCAAGGTGCCGTCACTGAGTTTCTCACTGCAGAGAAAGAAACTGTGGGGAATATTCACAAACGCTTCTGTAGAGTCTATGGAGCATCTCCTGTCGACGGAAGTACAGTTAGTCACTGGGCACGGAGGGTGAGGTCATCAGAAAGCGGTTCGGCGGAACTCCACGATTTGGAGCGGTCTGGGAGACCGTACACAACTGTCACATCTGACCTGTTGCAGCGAGATTATGTTGTCATTCGCGAGGACAGGCGCATTACGACTCGGCAGTTGGCGCTGCATCTGTCAATCACTAAAGGAAGTTCCACGGTGAAGCACTGGCTCCGCCACCAGGACAAGGATTGGTACCGACAGGGCACACACCCCCTTTTTTCTCGCTGGACGAAGACCATAGATCGGCATAGACGTTACGTGGAAAAATAGGTTGTGTAGATAAAACACCATTCTTTCGTGTTTGGAATTCTCATTATGTTCAGTAAAGAATTACTGAAGAAAAAAATGCAGTGCATTACTTTATGGGAAACCGTCGTGGTATGGAACAAAACAAGAAAGCAATAACTGATATACCTGGGCTCCCAGATGCCTAAGAGATATTAGCACTTGTTCGTCTTCGTTACTATGAAAGACATTTCTTCTACTGAACAAGTACCCATAGCTCTTCAAGTACCTATTTTAGAGGCTATATTTACGGACTTATTTTATTGTTTTGGTTCACATTACCTCCTCCAAAAATATGGAATCCAAAAAGTTTGCTGTACAAGTGATTTGTAACGCAGTATCGAAGATGAACAAGTGCTCATAGTTTTATATCCAATGTTTCCTAGACATTTTCCTTTTTCTGCTATCGATACTACCACCTCTTAGAAGTCGCCTACACTACAACCTCAGCAATAACACTACCGGTACAGTTTTACACTGTCAGGGGTATAAGAACGATTTTCGCAAACAACTTTCGATCCGGCCATTTCCGAATCAGGCACCCGTATCTTAATCTGATACATTTCACGTCTCCGTCATCCTCTCACGGTTTGTAACATCATCGCGGAGTCACCCTGTACACACTTGAGTATGTCGGAAATGCACAACGTGATTCGCTCGTAGTATAACATTTCCGGAACGAACCTGTTTGCTCGTTTCTGTTGCTACCAGTAGCCCCCTTCTTCCCCAACTGCAGTTCAAATGTTCAAATGTGTGTGAAATCTTATGGGACTTAACTTCTAAGGTCATCAGTCCCTAAGCTTACACACTACTTAACCTGAATTATCCTAAGGACGAACACACACACACACCCATGCCCGAGGGAGGACTCGAACCTCCGCCGGGGCCAGCCGCACAGCCCATGACTGCAGCGCCTCAGACCGCTCGGCTAATCCCACGCGGCACCTGCAGTTCTTTAAAGACTCGAATTACATGTATCTTCACAGACTGAATACTTTATAGATGAGTTGACGTGTTAAATATTTGAAGTTAAGCATGTAAAAAATTTATGGTTGAAAACGCAAACACTAATTACGTTGATTTTATTAGTTTTGGTTTATTTGCTCTTAGACTAATGAAAAATTCAAGTCAGAACTCGTTGTGAACTATTTACACTTTTCTGATGTATGTGAGGTAATACCTCCAGAACTATGTATCGTACAGTGGCGTAATTTTGAGGGTACATTCAGTAGTAGACGTCAATAAATTCTGCAAAATGTTTTACTGATAGAATTAGCAGTAATGAAGTAAAAATTAAAAAGTTATGTCCGATGCTGCAGTTTTACTGCACGAACAGCGAAAATTTCATTATATTGTGCGGAGTGTCAGTGAGACGATGTTTTGTAATGGTTTGAAATTATGTGTAATGTTTGTAGGAAGTCACTAAGTGCACTCATTCTCGGATACTGGCTTAAAATAGTTTAGGTAATTTGGATGCCGTACGTTATGCATCTCAAGACGAGTACACAGCTTCTAACTTTAATTCGAGGGCTATCCGTTTATTAATGTCCGACAGGTCGCTAAATGGAAACCGCTCTGAATATGCGATGAAGCTTTGCACCAACGTGTTGGTCAGTGGCCCTAGTATGCCCATCGATAGCGTCACGTCACTCTTTTAAGTTGTGACCGCACGCCGAGCACGTAAAGGTGCCTAGAAAATAGTGTATCCCTGCAAGTAAGAGTGTCTGTTGAGAAATTTTGCCTGATTTCATGCAGCCCACATAACATAACTGCCGTGCATTTTATTCTTCACGTCAGTTCTCGGCCTCAAACTGGATGGTGAATGAAGACACCCCAGCAGCTTTTTCGGTGGAAAATGTTTGGTCACCCGCCATACAGCCTGGAATTGACTGCCTCAGAGTTTCATCTCCGCCCACATAAACCACTAGCTATGAAGACAACATTTTGTCACAGTGCAGCGAGCTGCAGACCAGCATAGAGAATTGGCGGAAAAAACAGGCGGCTGTCGCATATGACGAGGATATTGGAAAGGTGGCGCAACGCTTTGACAAATGTCTTAAGTCGGAGCGGCGACTATGTAGAGAAGTAGCTAGAAGATGTGATTAAATAAAACAGGTTGCAAATAAAATATTTTTCATTTTCACCAAGGTTTCCATTTGGCGATGTATTGGACCATAAAAAGGAATAGCCCTTGTCCTTACTGTTTCACTATGTTAAATAACGTAATATTACACTTCTTAATGAGTAGGTATGAAAGACTGGATAGCGAATTATTGTTGGAGCTGGAAGCCGTTAGATAGGCATCCTCCAAGTGGGAATGTGTATCATTTTAGCCGCTTAGTAATGTAGATTGTGTAAGCCACGAAAAGAGGTTATTCCCAACCAAGAGATAATGAGCCGGTCTTTCCTTAATGCCACTAAAAGAGTATTATTCTGGGCATACGAGGCCGGCAGGTGTTTGCCGAAATCCACTGCAGGAAAGTTCTGAAGGTCCTGTCAGGAAGTAGCACGTTACAGAAACGGCATAGTCGGGAGCAGGAAATGACCAAAGAAAATACCTTCTTTCTGCTCCGTGTTGTGATTAGCTGGAAGGTCTGAAGGTAAAAGAAGCGTTTTTTGGGCGCTCGCGGAAACGGAGATTCTGCAGACCTCGCAGGTGTGTGTTGTGTTCCCTCTGAGGCTGGGCAGTGTTCAAAAGTTTGTTTCCGACGTAAGAAGTGGGTGATCTTCATAAAACAACAATAGGGGAATTGTAGGTCCACCTCGATGCACATCACTTTTGTTATTAATTTAGTTATTCCCCAAACTGGTTCCAGCGACAAATATCGCCATCATTGTGGGTCCTTTAATTCTAAAACACGCAGAAATAACTTAGTTATTAAATCTTGCAAAATGTTATTACATGTGTACTATTTGTTTTTTAAATATTATTCTCTGTGTATACTTTCATAATACCTAACACAGAAGATATGCCGCAAACAGCAACAAAAATACTAAAACCATGCTGTGTCGCATAGTAAATAAGGTGTTACGAAAGTATTAACAGAAAATAATATTTTAAAAACCAGCAGTACATATGTAATGATCTTTTACAGAGTTTTGTAACAATGCTATTTCTGTATGTTTTAGATGACGATATTTCGCTGAAACTAGTTTGGGGAATAAGTAAACCCACATTTGCCATATTGGTGTTTTTTTGTGTGCGAACACGGACCAATGGAAGAGTTCCAAGATATGCTGGTGATCCTCATTCCTGGTGATCCTCATCATAAACTAAGTCATTTTCCCACTAAGGGAGGCCGGCCGTTGTGGCCGAGCGGTTCTAGGCGCTTCAGTCTGGAACCTTGCGACCGCTACGGTCGCAGGTTCGAATCCTGCCTCGGGAATGGATGTGCGTGATGTCCTTAAGTTAGTTACGTTTAAGTAGTTCTAAGTTCTAGAGAACTGAAGACCGCAGATGTTAAGTCCCATAGTGCTCAGAGCCATTTGAACCCACTAAGGGAAATCTACGAGAATCAGAAGTACGTTTCCGAGGGCGGGAGTCGGATTCTGAATAGACAATTTAAAATTTTTTAGGCATGTATTGTTCAGGATAGGCGTGTATTTTGACCATTGAATCCTTACATTTACAGAGTCAATAGCCAGCGGTTTTAGTGATCGAGAAGGACTTGGTAAGGTTTAAATTATATTTGTTTCCGGAGAAATTTGTTTGATTCTATTCTGACTCTTTTCCTGTTGAGTTTAAACAGTGTTCATGTTTTGCTGTTGTGGTTATTATCGGAGCGAGTTGCTGGTAGGCGGTTGGGGCGGTGTTTTGAACTGTTAGCGGTGGGCATAGTCCATTCCAGTGGTCGGCTCTCGGAATCTTACCTGAATGTTCGTTGCTCTGCAAAACTTAAGGACGGGGTAGGTAAAGTAACATAAGTAACATAATATATTCACTGCTCTTTGGAACTGAATAAAAGTGGGGGAGCCTGTTCAAAAAAATGGTTCAAATGGCTCCGAGCACTATGGGACTTAACATCTGAGGACATCAGTCCTCTAGACTAAGAATTACCTAAACCTCACTAAACTAATGACATCACATACATCCATGCCCGAGGCAGGATTCGAACCTGCGACTGTAGCAGCAGCTCGGTTCCGGACTGAAGCGCCTAGAACCGTTCGGCGACAGCGGCCGGCGCGGCTATAATCATGTCGGAAACCGTTTCAAATGAATCACCTGAGTGCGAATGACATTTCCACTAACGAGCTTCCCTTTTATACCTTGTGTACGCGATACTGTCGCCATCTGTGTATATGCATTCCCTGACTTTTGTCACCTGAGTGTATACTGCAGGCGGCCGGGGTGGCCGAGCGGTTCTAGCCGCTACAGTCTGCAACCGCGCGACCGCTACGGTCGCAGGTTCGAATCCTGACTCGGGCATGGATGTGCGTGATGTCCTTAGGTTAGTTAGGTTTAAGTAGTTCTAAGTTCTAGGGGACTGATGACCTCAGATGTTAAGTCCCATAATGCTCAGAGCCATTTGAACCATTTGTATACTGCAGCAATTCTTTGTATGTGTGATCCAAGTTTCAACGAGCTATGTTACTTGACAGTGACACACATCATGCGAAAGTTACCTCTGTCCTTAAGTTTCGCATACCATTGTACTTAAGAAGCTACACGGTATTTTATTAATGATTTTGCAGCAGTGAGTACACTAAACCTGTCTCGCAGGTCAAAGAGAGGCTGGCGGCCCATATATGTTAACTCATTTGACAGGTACAATAATGCAGAGAATTAATCCGAATTCGCCAAGAAGCACTACCAAATAAATGTATGAAGCAGTACGTGCATTACGAAGACTGCGTGGGTTTCAGGGAGTGTAGACGATGGAATTGCAGCCTGCATCATCTTCCGGTGGTAATACGTGATTCATGTGCGTAAGTGTATTCAAACAAAAATATTCGTTTTAATTGTAACAAGGGACTTCATAGGCTTCATTTTCTATTTCGTTCTTTTAAAAAGCGCCAAACTACGCGCTGAAAACACGTATTATGGGGAGCTTGCTGTGCTGTTACAAGCCGTTTCAGGTTGCATGTAATGGGTTTCGTGCAACAGAGGTAACAAATGAGCAATAAAAATTGAAATGTATTGCAGACTACTACAGGGAGAAAATTATTTAAAATTCAGATCTGTCACCGACGGTGAGTGAACGAAGGTCAGGCCAAAATGCAGTTGAACACGTGACGGTGCGGTCAGCTGGCCCGCCCGCCTACAGCTCGACTCGTATGGTCAAAACAAGGACAGCCAACATCGCCCGGGCCTCGCTTTATAACTCCTAATTGATCTGTCAGCATAAGTAGTGACGGTACAAAGAAAAACAGGTAGACCTGTAGACAACATTATGTAACAACTTGTACACCGAGGGTATTCTCGCGGTGGTCTAGTAATTCAACAGTTATCTTCCTCACGCACCATAAGAGCTAGTGCAATGATGAGGAGTCTGGATTTTTGCAGCAATGGGATTGAAGTCCATGTCCGGTAAACCACATTTTTATAGGCAAATTAATAACAGTGCTGGGATGCTCCCTTTGAAGCAGATGCGGCCGGTGTACTTCCTCATTCTTAATTGCGTCCTTGTGCTTCATCTCTAATTATAAACTCTTCCACAGGGCGGTTAATCGCGAACCTTCCTCCCTCTCTGTCTTACAAGAGCTCTGCAACTATTCGTCATCACCGGTTTCAACTAAATTTGTGGTACATGATGGACTTGGCCAGAAATGAAAGTAACAGAAGTGGGGCAGCACATGCCAAGCGTTTAGAAAAAATAGCGTTTTTGGCGGTGTTGTGCCGCTGCATGTGCCATTTATGTTAGCGTAGGCTCCAGGCAGCGGTTGGCGCAGGGGAAAGAGTAGTCAACGGTAATCCGAGGGCTCCCGGCAGGGGACTGGGTGTTGTGTGTCCATCACCATTTTGCCGGCACGGTAGCTCAGCGTGCTTGATGAGAGGGGTAGCTACCCCCTGTAATAAAAAACTGAATGAACGGATCAACAAAGAACCTGAACGGCTGTCATCGGACGTCCGCCACGAACAAATTCATCGACCAATATAGAGCAAAATGAGATTTTAAAAAAAAGAGAGGGTAGTTGGGTCGGGTCCCTAAGCGGGAACTATTTTTGTTTGTTCACGGTACATTACAAAATCAAAATAGTGCTCAACAGTTATGTTTATTAATATATTCATAAAAAGCTTGAAAAGCAAAGTAAATTTTAGACTGAGATTCAAAATACGGTGGACGAGTACGTGGTAAAATATACGAATGTCATCACCACTTCATCAAAGTCTTGGTGAACTTACAATTGCCTCTGCAAAAAAGTTTTCGCTGACATGACGCTCCCCCCTGCGCAGGACAATAAAGTTATTCTCTTAGCTAACACGTGTGAATAACCAACAAATCTACAGGTATATGGTGAGATTTATCAAGATGAAGAAGGATTGCCATCGTGCAGTTAAAAGTTACTGCCCATAAATGCACTCAGCTAGTACATCCCTGCGTAGTCTGTTTTTATCATCAAGTAAAGAATTTGATTAAAAAGTTTCAAAGCTATTCTTAAATCATAGAGAGAGAAAAAGAAATCATACCCCGAGAAGAATGCATCAAAATACAATCCGTTGCACATCACCGATCATCTTCGCCAATACGTATTTGCTGTCAAACTGTACGATGAGCGAGTACGTAAACCAAGTTTGTTTTTCTGCAGAATCTTTAAAATAACGAAGTAATGGTAAAAATCCGGCGTTCATAACGTGAGAAAGATGCCGAGAAAATTACTGCTACGATGAATCTCACCCCAGCACGTGTAAATCATCAACAATAAAATAATAAAATATCTTTTTTTTACGCAAGAAGTTGTCGTACATCCCTTACAATACCTTCCTGGAAATTTATTTGTAATCCCAAATGTTACAATGCATTTCCTCTTCATGCCTTTTATGAAAATATTAGTAAATACAGTATATTGAGCATATTTCGGTTTATTTCCAGTGTGACGTAAAAACTGAAAAAAAGTTCCCGCTTTGGGACTCTACCCAAAGATTCACGGATTACCATTCAGTGCTCTTTCAGCTGCGCCAACCGCTGATTGGAATTTACGCTAACATACATCACCCATGCCTCAGCTGACACACGTCCCAACCCCCACCCCCCCAAGAAAAGAAAAACGCTTCCTATTCTTTCATTTCTGACCAAGCCGTGCACATACCATCATATAACATAAATCTGGACGAAATCGGTGCTGAAGAGTAGGCATGGTTCACTTGTTAGACATTGTCGGACTATAGTTGAAGAGAATAGAGTTTTCGGAACGCTGCTCATAGATTTCAATATCACTCGGAGATGCTGCAGTCTTTACAGCACAACAAATTCATGCATGACAGCCTTCATCCATTCTTTCATCGCAGCACTTCTGTACTACTAAAAAATTAAAGATAGGAAATCTGTGTCTTTTTTCTATTTTTTTCGAGACATCAAATTTCTGGCCGGTCCGATGCGGCTAGCCACTAGTTCCTATCTTGTGCAACATCTTAAAGCTCAGTGTTACAATTGCATCCTACGTCCTCAGTTATTTATCAGATGTGTCCCTGTCCGCAACTTACCCCCTACAGCTCCCTCTAGTACCAAGGAACTTATTTCATGATGTCTTAACACATGTCTCATCCTTCCGTTCCTTCATCTTGTCAGTGTTTTCCATTTTTTGCTTTCTTCGCCGATTCTGCGGAGAATCTCCTAACTCCTTTTCAATCTACCTAATTTTCAACATCCTTCTATAATACTTGAACTCAAATATTTCTATTCAAAAATTCAAAGAGCTCTGAGCACTATGGGACTTAAATTCTGAGGTCATCAGGCCCCTAGAACGTAGAACTACTTAAACCTAACTAATCTAAGGACCTCACACACATCGATGCCCGAGGATTCGAACCTGCGACCGTAGCAAATATTTCTATTCTTTTCACATCTTCCCGCACTCCATCGTTCGCCTCCATGCAATGTTCTCCACCATATGCGAATTTTCAGATTAATACCGATGTTTAAGAATAGCAAAATTTTAATGGCCAGGAACACCGTATTTGCAAAAAAAAATTTAAAGCTCGAAAAACATATGTGAAGCGTTGTTCTCGCCCTACTGGGGAATGGAAATGTTGTCTTTGGTGGAATACTGAAACCAGCCAGATGTTATAATTCGATGATTGAGAAGCACAGAAGGTACGTTGTAGGACAGAAAAGGCTGTGGACACCGCCTACCAGATTGAAGCCGTATTCCTTTAACTTTGGAAAGGTGTTAGACACTCTGATGTACAATAGTTTAAGCAAAATACCATCTGACGGATTATCACAGCAGTTTTGTGACTTAACTGGATAATTTCTAGCAAATAAAACACAACAATTCGCTCTTTGGGAGAGATGTATTCAGACATATAAGTAGCTTTGATGGTTTCTAGAGGGTATGGGACCATTACCGTTCACAATACAGACTAATGACCTAATGTATAACGTCGGAAGTTTGGCTATTCGCAGATGATGACATAGTATATGGAGAAATCACAAAGCTAGAAAATTTGTAGTAAAATGCAAGAACAGCTGTAGAAAATCGACACTTGATACAGGGATTGTCAGCTCACCTACAACATATGTAAGGATGTAAGGTATCGCGCACATGACTGCTGAAAAGTCAGTAGAAACAGTCATATCCATTAAATAAGTGACAATGTGACTGAGGAGCGATTTAAAAATGGTTAAAATGGCTCTGAGCACTATGGGACTTAACAACTGAGGTCATCAGTCCCCTAGACTTAGAACTACTTAAACCTAACCAACCTAAGGACATCACACACATCCATGCCCGAGGCGAGGCAGTATTCGAACCTGCGACCGTAGAGGTCGCGCGGTTCCAGACTGTAGCGCCTACAACCACTCGGCAACTCCGGCCGGCGCAAACACTACAGGAGAGGCTTTCTACGTCATGGTGTGCTTTGCTGTTAAAATGCCGCGAACGTATTGTGCAAGAACAATCAGTCACTACATTTGTTTCTCATACAAATACGTCGCGAGAAGACCATAAAGGTTAAATTAGACAGGTTCGAGGTCATACAGATTGTAGAAGAAAAGAGGGGTGAGGGCCTGGTAGAGGGGGGACGACAGTGCTTCACTCAGCCACGTTCAGTAAGGTGGGCTGCACACAGAGTGTAAACTGATGAGCAAAAAGGTTACAACACTACCTGCCACGAGACTGAATGCCATATAGTGGCGTTGTAGGCGCGTGTCGCGCAAAGGAAAGTGTGTAAGCGGAGTAGGGAGAAACAGAAAATCCGATTCGAGCCAGGAACGGGGAAATAATCAGACACGAGCAACTTTGATAAAGGGCAGATCGTTATGACCAGGCGCATGGGAACGACTGACTCCGAAATGGGGAAGCTACCGTCGCAGGCCTCTATGAACAGTGGCTAAGGGCCGGTGAAATCACGAGTAGGGTACAAGGTGTGAGACGCCGACGCCTCAATACAGAACGTGGATGTTGGAGGTTTCACCACCCCGTAAAGCAGGACAGGCGGAGATCTGTGGCGATCTGAATACAGAGTACAGTGCTGATGTAGACACAAGTGTTCGGCGCACACCGTTCAGCATACGTTGTTGAACATGGGGCTCTGCAGCGGACAACCCCTACACACGTACATGTGCGTCGCCATTGCAATGGCGACGCACGCCATCGTCAGTTACAAATGCAGTGAGGACACGATCATTGAGATTGGAAAGGTTTAAAAAAGCAGCGCATTTTGTCCAGCCTGTTCCAATGGCGACCCAACTATATAGTGAGTTACGATTGCAGTGGGGACAGGATCATCGAGATTGGATCGTGGATGACTGGAGATCTGTCTCCTGGTCGCATCAATCGTATTTCTTGTTACACTAGGTCGATGATCAGGCGTGCTCAGGTACACTCTCAACCAGACGAACAGGCGAGGCGATGCTCGGAGCAAGCAGTTCGCCACAAACGCCGGCTAGTGGGGGCTTTGGGGGGCATTAATCTGAACTTCCATTGGGCTTGAGGTAGCATCACAGCTACGTGAACATTATTACGGATTACCTCAATCCTTCCATGTTTGATGTCTTCCCTAACGACGATGACATTTTCCAGTAGGATAACCGTCAGTGTCACAAGGCCAGAACCGGGGTACAGTGGTTTGATGTCACGCCCACGGAAGTCGCCTTTTCTGAACTCGTTATAACACATCTGGTACGCTATCGGCAGCCAGCTCCGCGACCACAAACCACCCAGTCGTAATTCAGAGGAATTGCATCACTTTTGCTTAGATATCTGATGCCACATGCCTCCATAAACCTACCAAGTACTTGCGAAATCCATGCCAGGCAGAATAGCTTTTGCACTGCATTATGAAGGTGAATCAACACGCTAGTAAGCAGGTGGCCGTAATGTTTGGTTCGTCGGTGTACTGCAAAGTAAGTACGTAGTTGGTTTGCGGTACTAATGGAGTGACCATCGCAGCCGTGAGCGCGCAGGCGCGGAGAGCGGGTTCCGCAGCGTCCCGTGAGGTGGGCGCTGCCCGGCGCTGCTGACCTCGCCTCGCCGGCTGTATTAGGAGCACGGCAGGGCAGCGCAGGGCAGGGCAGGCTGGCCGCCTGTACCGGTATGCGGCAAGCAGACGCCGCGCCGCGCGCTGACCGTCCAGATGTCATTCACCGGACCCACAGCGCCCGTGGCTACTGCCGACCGAGCCAACCAGAGAGCAACAAGTCACCTCCCATACGCTTCAATGCACGCGGTGCCCCGTCTTTCGCACATAAAGTGAAATCGTGTCGGAAAGCGAATAAAGCTGTAGGGCAATAGTTCCAACCTCTCTTAGACCATTAACACTGAGGAATGCAATCAGACATTAGCTAGTACCCCCTCCCAACGTCTCAGTGGTGTCTGTTGTCCCCTCCCCTTCCCCCACATTATCACCAACTTTAGCACCTAACCAAACTGTAGAATGAAAGACTTATTGGAACTCTTTTATTTTTAAAATGATGAGAGATGAACGATATTTAGTTTGTGTGTGTGGGTGGGTGTGTGGGTGTTAAAATGAATCACAAATGAATTTGTGGTGCATCGCAACTGCTACCCACAAATCCTGAGAAAACAAAGCTGACTAACTACAGTGAGGGTAGGCACTCGTTACAAAACACGTTTCCCCTGCATTACTCCTCTCCATTGCGGTAATTGCTTGGCCTGTACACTGCAAACCCTTTTACACTGAAGAACCAAAGAAACTGGTGCAGCTGCCTAATATCGTGCAGGGCCCCCGGAAGCACGCAGAATGCTGATGCAACATGACGTGGCATGGACTCGACTAATATCTGAAGTAGTACTGGAGGGAAATAAAACCATGAATCCTGCAGCGCAGTCCATACATCCGTAAGAGAACGAGTGGGTGGGGATCTCTTCTGAATAGCGCGTTGCAAGGCATCCCAGATAATTTTCATGTCGGGGAAGTTGTGGACAGCGGAAGTATTCAAACTCAGTAGAGTTTTCCTGGAGCCACCCTGTAATAATTCTGGACGTGTGACGTGTCGCATTGTCGTGCTGGAATTGCCCAAGTCCGTCGGAGTGCACAATGGACTTGAATGGATGCAGTTCATCAGACACTATGCTTACGAACGTGTCACCTGTCAGAGTCGTATCTACACGTATCTGGGGTCTCACATCACTCCAAATGCACACGCCCTGCACCATTATAGAGCCTCCACCAGCTTGAAAAGTCCCGTGCTAACATGCAGAGTCCATGGATTCATAAGATAGTCTCCATACCCGTAAACGTCCATTTGAAACGAGACTCGTCCGACCAGGAAACATGTTTCCAGTCATCAACAGTCCAATGTCGGTGTTGAAGGGTCCAGGCGAGGCGTAAAGATTTGTGTCGTGCAGTCATCAAAGGCACACGAATGGGTCTTCGGCTCCGAACGCCTGTATCGATGATGTTTCGTTGAATGGTTCGCACGCTGACACTTGTTGATGGCACAGCACTGAAATCTGCAGCAGTTTGCGGGAAGGGTTGCACTTCTGCCACGATGAAGAATTCTCTTCAGTCGTCGTTGTTCCAGTTCTTGAAGGATCTTTCTCCGGCCGCACTGATGTGGGAGATTTGATGTTTTACAGAGTTCCTGATGTTCACGGTACACTCGTGAAATGGTAGTAAAGAAAAAGCCCCTCTTCATCCCTACCTTGGAGATGCTGTGTCCCACCGCTCGTGCGGCGATTGTAACATCACGTTCAAGCTCACTTAAATTTTGATAACCTGGCATTGTAGCAACAGTAACAGATCTAACAACTGCGTTGGACACTTACTGTGTTATTAGGCGTTGCCGACCGCAGCGCCGTATTCCGCCTGTTTATATATTTCTGTATTTGAATACGCATGACTATACCAGTTTGTTTCAGGCTTCATTGTAAAATCAAACAAGTTCGGATGTGTGCACGGTACTTATTGTTCGTATGGACTGTATTTACTGTTCGTAAATCACTTCATTGCTGCACTCCTTACCTCTGAACTCACAGAAATAGGACGACTTCAGGCTGTTAATAGTTTTTGTCTAACCACTCTAATAATAATAATGAAACTGTGTACAGGAGTTTAGCAGCCTTCATGTAGTTACCGCTGTGGCATGCTGTCAATTAACTCACTTATCTGTTTCAAAGCGGGCAACGAAGCAATTTCTGGACTACTGCAGATACTATCTACAACTTGGAGGACACATTTTCTTGAGATTACGTATGTGTCTCACTTTTATCGTCAGCGACGTTCGCAACAAAGCGCAACATTTGTGTGTAGAGGGTGGACTATGTGAGGAATCTGTAACTTCCATCGCATTAATGCTACTAATTGAGAAAAGTAATTATTGATAACTGATATAATCAGTATTGCAAAATTGTGATAATTGTAACGATCTTTTGAAAGCAATTTAGTTTCTTGACTGAAACAGAATCGAATCATTTTGTTTTTACCCCTCAGAAGATTTCTTTTTACCCGTCAACGGGAAATTACCCCCAGGTTGGGAACCACTGCTGTAGGGGTCAGTCATGAATATTTAATCACCACCTCTAAAAAAATAAAGTTGCGGAATTACTTTTCTGTTTGAAGGTACGTGCGTGCTTCCTAATACGCACTGATATACCCGCCCGCCGGAGTGGCCGAGCGGTTCTAGGCGATACAGTCTGGAACCGCGCGACCGCTACGGTCGCAGGTTCGAATCCTGCCCCGGGCATGGATGTGTGTGATTGCCTTAGGTTAGTTAGGTTAATTACTTCTATGTCTAGGGGACTGATGAGCTCAGATGTTAAGTCCCATAGTGCTTAGAGCCATTTAAACCATTCGAACAACGATGCAACAATCCACGCTGACGTAAATTGAAGGTGGAGTGGGGGAGAAAGGAAAGGGATCACTGGTGTCACTTGCATCGGGACATTACGCGGGATCAGCGGCAACAAATGAAAATGTGTACCGGACTGGTATTCGAACCCGGGTTCTCCAGTTAACTAGGCACGTGCGTTAGTTACTGCGCCATTCGACGTAGTGTCATCGCTGCACCCGATCTCATGTGGTAATCTCAGAGAGCGGACATGGAGGACATGGACAGATACTGTGGACAGGTGGCGCTCGATGGAAATGTGTATCGGCCATAAGGCGTGCCGAGATGGTCCGCGCAGTTGCGATAACCCTGTGCCCCGCATAGCGCAGTGTTTAACGCTGCTACCTAGTAAACAGGAGGTCCCAGTTTCTAATCCCAGTGCGGCACATATTTTCATTCGTCGCTGCTGATTCCGCGTAATGTCCCAATGCAACTGACACCAGTGGTCCACTCCCTTTCGTTTCTTATCTCCCCAAACCATTTCAGATTTGAATAGCTCGAGAGAGAAGGTACGTTGGAGGACAGAGAAGGAAGTGGACACCGCCACCCAGATTGAAGCCGTATTCCTTTGACTCTGGAAAGGTGTTAGACACACTGATGCCTGATAGTTTAAGCAAAATACTAGCTGACGGATTATCAGAACAGTTTTGTCACTTAACTGGATAACACAACAATTCACTCTTTGCGAGAGATGTATTCAGACATATAAGTAGCTTCGATGATTTCTAGAGGGTATGGGACCATTACCGTTCACAATACAGACTAATGACCTAATGTATAACGTCGGAAGTTTGGCTATTCGTAGATGATGACATAGTATATGGAGAAATCACAAAGCTAGAAAACCTGTAGTAAAATAGAAGAACAGCTGTAGAAAATCGACACTTGATACAGGGATTGTCAGCTCACCTACAACATATGTAAGGATGTAAGGTATCGTGCACATGACTGCTGAACAGTCACTAGAAACAGTCATATCCATTAAATAAGTGACAATGTGACTGAGGAGCGATTTAAAAATGGTTAAAATGGCTCTGAGCACTATGGGACTTAACATCTGAGGTCATCAGTCCCCTAGACTTAGAACTACTTAAACCTAACTATCCTAAGGACATCACACACATCCACGCCGAAGGCAGGATTCGAACCGCGACCGTAGCGGTCGCGCGGTTCCAGACTGTAGCGCCTAGAACCGCTCGGCCACTCCGGCCGGCACGACAAGTATTCAGTAACATATACCACAGTGGTTGGGTGGACAGAAAGGAACTTTAAACGAAAAGGGAACAGAGGTCCTGGCGGACCGAGAAAAAGATAGGAATCGTAACAGGCCACAATTGCCCTACTAAGAAAAGCGCAGAAAAAGAAGAAGACGCAATAATTCTTCCACGACCACGGTAACCATTGTCTCATGGCAAAAACAGAGTGTCTTACCTCTGCGATGCATAGATCGTCCGACGTACAAGTTATAAAGCTGTGCTTATGTGTAGCATTTCAATTAGAATTATATATGTATTAATGGTGTTTTGGTGTTTCCTAGATCGATATTGTTATCAACGACCATAATGATTTTAATTTGGCACTTCGCGGATGTAGACGTGCACAGAATGTGAGTAATTCGGTGTTTCTGCTGTGGTGCATACAAAGTGTTCTCGTGTTATATAGGTATCCATACGTGAGATTGTTTATCCTCTGTATCAGATGCCACTGACGCTAGGCGCGTGCCCGAGTACTGCTCTGGCAAATAAACGCTTCTGAAGTGCAACTCGTGGTGTGCAACAAGCTGTCCTCTATCAAACCATTCGCCTGTTGCAGAACACTGCCGCTCCGGAAGACAGCCGCATTCAGCTAGGTTCGCGATCGCCAGGAAAGGACGCGCAAGGCTGCATTGGGAACGCGAGCAGAGAACAATGCCTCAAAGTCGTCTTCGGCAGTAGACGACTGCGCCCACTTGTTCGGCGGCGCTTAACCTCCGCGGCGGCCGCTGCTGAGGCTCGCATTTCCATACATCTGCCTTGCAGCAGGGAACGGAATGCGTAGCGCCAACGAGCCTCCCGCCGTCGGCCAGGCAGTGGCAGTCGCAGCCGCTGCCGCCCACCGTGTTGCGGTACTCGCCCACGGCGAACTCACCAATGTCGGCCGCAGTGCGGCCCCCACGCCTTTGAAAGCAAAACAACTGGGAGACAACTGCCCTGTCCTGAAGAAAGTCTCCTTACCACACTTCCGGCCTGCCAGCCGCATTCCAAGCCCAATCTTTACGGCGGAGACATTCATAAGTGTGATATATACCACTGTAGGCGATGAGGTATTGTCATTGTTATTGTCGTTTATAAGGATACGCGACAGCACGGTCATTAGCGCTAGCATTCACGTAATTAAAGTTGCGTCGCCGTACTTAAATACAAATGTTAGCATGTTATTTTCTGAAGGTGCAGGCTATAACATACTACAATGGAGCTCCAAAGAAATTGAAAATGGATCTGAGTACTATGGGACTTAACTTCTGAGGTCATCAGTCCCCTAGAACTTAGAACTATTTAAACCTAACTAACCTAAGGACATCACACACCTCCATGCCCGAGGCAGGATTCGAACTTGCGACCGTAGCGGTCGCGCGGTTCCAGACTGTAGCACCTAGAAACGCTCGGTCACTCCGGCCGGCTGGTACAGACATACGTATTCAAATATAGAGATATCTAAACAGGCAGAACACGGCGCAGCGGTCGACAGTGCCTATATAATACAAGTATCTAGCGCAGTTGTTAGATCGGTTACTGCTGCTGCAATGGTAGGTTATCAAGATTAGAGTGAGTTTGGACGTGGTATTATAGTCGGCGCACGAGCGATGGGACACAACATCTCAGAGGTAGCGATGAAGTGGGGATTTTCCCGTACGATAATTTCACTAGTGTACCGTGAATATCAGGAATTCGGTAAAACACCAAATCTCCGACATCGCTGCGGACGGAAAACGATCCTACAAGAACGGGGCCAACGGCGACCGAAGAGAATCGTTCGACGTGACAGAAGTGCAACCCTACCGTAAATTGTTGCAGAATTCAACGTTGGGCCGTTAACAAGTGTCAAAGAAGCGTCAGCGTGCGAGCCATTCAACATCGATATGGGCGTTCGGAGCCGAAGGCCAACTCGTGTACCCTTGATGACTGCACGACACAATGCTTTATGCCTCGCCTGGGCCCTTCAACGCCGACGCTAGGCTGTTGACGACTGGAAACCTGTTCCCTGGTCGGACGAGACTCGTTTCAAATTGTATCGAGCAGATGAACCTATACGGGTATGGAGACAATCTCATGAAAACGTGGACTCTGCATGTCAGCAGGGGACTCGTGGAGGCTCTGTAATGCTGTGGGGAGTGTGCAGTTGGAGTAATATGGGACACCAGATACATCTAGATACGACTCTGACAGGTGGTACGTGCGTAAATATCCTGTCTGATCACCTGCATCCATACATGTCCATTGTGCGTTCTGACGGTCTTAGGCAATTTCAGCAGGATAATGAGACACTCCACACGTCCTGAATCGCTGCAGAGTGGCTCCAGGAACACTCCTCTGAGTTTAAACGCTTCCACTGGCCGCCAGACCCCTGACATGAACATGTAAGATGCCTTGCAACATGTTGTTCAGAAGAGATCTCCACCCTCTCGTACTCTTACGGATTTATGGACTGCATTGCAGGATTCATGGAGTCAATTCCCTTCAGCACTACTTCAGACATTAGTCGAGTTCATGCCACTTCGTGCTGGCGCTTCTGCATGCTCGCGGGGGCCCTACATTATATTAGACAGGAATACCAGTTTCTTCGGCTCTTCAGTGTATTACTGCACTGCGCCTGTTTGCCCCTTTCGGTGGCTACTGCTTTCCCCGTGTTTTTTCCAGCCTAAAGATAATGAGTTGGTATTTTCATAATTCCCCCTAAATCGACATTGATCGAAGCATACGAGGCCAGCTCCAGGTCGAGATATATCCTCATGATGGCTAATATTTCCACTGATACAAGTTGCAATGAATCATGTCAGGAAGCAGCTTTTATAAGAAGCGCTGTAAGTCAATGACCGTTGGAAATTTGTACATTGTGCTGCTAGAATGGCCGGAAAACATAAATCTATACGTATATTTTGAAACTACACTAGTAATAAAACTGTAAAAGCGTCGTGTCTGTTCGCAAACAAGAATCTCCGAAATTACTAGACAAGTTTTCATTGGGTTTTAATAGGTAACTTGAGCATAGCTTGAGTCAACAGATAGGTTTTATTTCATCAAAATCGGGTCACGGAAGAAAGTAAAGTAAAGTTTCATGTCAAACCGTCGTATTTGTCTGTTTGTTTGCGCACGCTAAGTTCCGAAAGTACTGCACGAATTTTCATAGGGTTTTTACAGGTAACTTGAGCGTAGCTTGGGGCAACATATAGGGTTTATTTCATCTAAATGGGAACATGGCAAAAATATCTTAACTTAAAGTTTTATTTAGAATCGTCTTTTCAGCTTTGTACTTCAGATGTTTAATCATTACGGGCTAGTACAATAGAAAAACCTACAGAAGGCGCTGTTAGTTTCTTAGTACACGAAAGAACCAATATATGGCGATGTTCGTTTTTTAAATTCAGTGACAGCCGTATTTTCACAGTCTACGACAGTGACAAAATTAAGTACTGCAATTTTATCTTTACAAATACAAAGAAACACTGAACCTACTTTCCCAGGATATACGAGTTTACTTATATCACCTTGTGCATGAAAAACTTAACGACATTTCTTTACTTCTTTCGACAGGTTTTATTTACATTCAAAAAAAGAATTTAAGTTCTCTTTGCGATTAGGGAGCGTACTCATATTTCGATTTTGTTTCGTTTGCCAGCAAACGCTCGAGTCTTTCGGAATACGCCAGAACGGCTAAAAGAAGGTCGTGAGGAGAGACTACCCGTGACTCGAGATCAGGCGTTAACTTGCTCTTTGGAAACTCGTTCCGAAAGCGAGACATAACATAACTCTGATGGAGAGTGTCATGCATTATCTCGCTCCTGCGAACCCCTCATTCACAGAGGCTTAATGCAACATTATGAGGGGAAAATTTTGACGGGAAGTGCCATAAGCGAGTGAGCTTTTATATTCACGATCATATTCCTAACAGTTTATCATTTCTCTTCAAACGCACACAATGCCCGATGAGCGTGTGTTACTCTATGAAAATAAGCAAAGCACCGTAGCAGGTGCTGCGTTTTGAGGGTGTGCACTTTGGCGTCCGTTGCTTTTCGGATAGTCAACTCTTCGTGCGACTCTCCCGTGTTAGTGAAGCAAATAAGCTCTTCGTTTATGTCCCCGATGGTACTGCTTCAAATTTTGTATACAAAGAAGCTTTATAAGTAAAAAACAAATTGCACGTGTACGAAGTTCTGGGTACGGCTATAAATAATTATCGAACTCCTCTACTTTCTGGACCAGTTTGGAGCTCGCGAAATTGAGGAGCTGGCCGTCAGTCCTTATGCTGTTGATGTTACAAGTGGTGGGTCGGAGATCGTGTTTTAAAGAGGCTGCTATCTTGAAATTCTGGAGTTAGTGGTCCTTTGTGATAAACAGTTTTCCATCTGAGCTCTTGATATTCATACAGTTGCATCTCTTTTCTCCACAGGTCTCTTTAATTTTCCTTTAGGCGGCATTTGTCTTACCTCTAGTGATATATGCTTCTACATCCTCACATTTGTCCTCAAGCCATTCCCGCTTAGCCGTTTTGCTCTTCCTGTCGATCTCATTTTCGTATTTTTTTGTATTCCCTTTCGCCTGCTTCCCTTACTCCATTTTTACACTTTCCCCTTAAATTCAGTATCTCTCGTGTTACCCAAGGATTTCTACCAGCTCTCTTCTTGTTAACTATTTGATTCCCTGCTGCCTTCGCTATTTCATCTCTCAAAGCTACCCATTCTTCTTCTACTTTATTCCTTCCCCTGTCCTTTTCAATCGTTTTCCTATGCTCCCTCTGAAACTCGCAGCCCTTTGTTGTTTCTGTTTATCCAGATCCCATCTCCTTAAATTCCTACCTTCTTCAGTTTTAATCTACAGTTCATAACCATTAAATTGTGCACAGAGTCCACATCTGTCCCTGGAAATATCTTGCAATTTAAAACCTGCTTCCGAAAACTGTCTTCCTATGCGACCGTGATTTCCCTAAATCACTCCAGGCAAATGCCGGGATGGTTCCTTTCAAAGGGCACGGCCGACTTCCTTCCCCGTACTTCCCTAATCTGATGAGACCGATGACCTCGCTGTCTGGTCTCCTTCCCCAAAACAACCAACCAACCTATGCGACCTTCTTGCATGATTCTTAAACCGCCATGTTGCATGATACATATCGGAGCCCTCTAGCGGCAGAGAGTGACAACTTGCGTAAGCAAAGCGGAGAAGTCAACCGAGTAATATGCGTGACATTTATTATCTCAACAGATATTGAGAACAGAATAAAAACTTCGCAGGCGTTACCTTTCAGCACGCCATCGTTGATAGTTATTACAATTTTAATTATTTACTTGTGAAGTTTAACGCCGTCTGCTGGCCCCTATGTAGACTGCTTTTACATCTGTAGCAGAGCAGAGAATTAAATTGGGTCCTCCAATAAACGTTTCCGATTAAATACCACGGAGCAGTTGGTCGCGTAGTTTGTCTCACGCGCCACGCCCCGCCAACCGGGTGACTGCATGAGACGCCGCGGAAGCTCCGAGCTATGGACGAAAGGATGTTTGAAGACTTGTATGCAAGTGAAACATGGACGACTAACAGTTCAGACAAGAAGAGAAGTCTTCGAAATGAGGTACTACGAAAGAATGAAGATTTGATGAATAGACCGGGTAACTAATGTTGTTGTTGTTCTTGTGGTCTTCAGCCCTGAGACTGGTTTGATGCAGCTCTCCATGCTACTCTATCCTGTGCAAGCTTCATCTCCCAGTACCTACTGCAACCTACACCCTCCTGAATCTGCTTAGTGTATTCATCTCTTGGTCTCCCTCTACGATTTTTACCCTCCACACTGCCCTCCAATACTAAATTGGTGATTCCTTGTCCCTTGATGCCTCAGAACATGTCATACCAACCGGTCCCTTCTTCTGATCAAGTTGTGCCACAAACTCCTCTTCTACCCAATTCTATTCAATACCTCCTCATTAGTTATGTGATCTACCCATCTAATCTTCAGCGTTCTTCTGTAGCGCCACATTTCGAAAGTTTCTATTCTCTTCTTGTCCAAACTATTTATCGCCCATGTTTCACTTCCATACATGGCTACACTCCACACAAATACTTTCAGAAACAACTTCCTGACACTTAAATCAATACTCGATATTAACAAATTCCTCTTCTTCAGAAACGCTTTCCTTTCCATTGCCAGTCTATATTTTATGTCCTCTCTACTTCGAGCATCATCAGCTATTTTGCTCCCCAAATAGCAAAACTCTTTTACTACTTTAAGTGTCTCATTTCCTAATCTATTTCCCTCAGCATCACCCGACCGACTACATTCCATTAATTCTGCATGCCCTCGGGAAAAATTACGGCTGTAGTTTCCCCTTGCTTTGAGCCGTTCGCAGTATCAGGACAGCAAGACCGTTTTGGTTAGTGTTACAAGGCCAGATCAGTCAATCATCCAGACTGTTGCCAGTGCAACTACTGAAAAGGCTGCCTCTCTTCAGGAGCCACACGTTTGTCTGGTCTCTCAACAGATACCCCTCCGTTGTGGTTGCACCTACAGTACGGCTATCTGTATCGCAAGCATCCCCACCAACGGCAAGGTCAATGGCTCAACGGGGAAGGGGGGGGGGGGAGGGCAACTAATGAAGAGAGACTAAATATAGTAGGAGAGGAAATTCAACTTGGCTAAAAGAAGGGATAGGCTGACAGAACACCCTGACGCATCGAAGAAACGTCAGTTTGGTAAAGCACAGATGTGTGAGGAGGAAAATTTTTAAATAACCAAGGCCTTAATACAGCAAGCAGTTTCCAATGGGTACACGTTGCAGCAGTTATGCAGAGAAGAGCGGAACTTTTTTTTACTTTTTATGGCTGCAACTCTCGTGTAAGATCGTGAATGCACTTTTTCATAATCCCGTGATGGAACAAATGTCATTACATTTCATGAAAAAAGAGTTCTATACGTCGTTTACGTGGAACTTTAGAAGCTATACGAGCCAGTTAAAGTTTTTTATTCACGCTGTTCCGAAGCGAGGGTGTGCAATGTACCGCCGCTTAAAGCAGAAAGACACGTTCGATTTCGACACAGGTGGTCGTTCTATTAGGACACAGCTGTCGTTCCGAGATACTTGATTCACTACACACATTTCTGTTTGGTGCTAATTACCCACGCCTTTCACTGGCATTTGTCCTTACAATCCCGGTTAACGCTGGCATTGTTAAGAGAATAGCGAGAGGTACATGATGATTTCACGGCTCTTACGTGAGTGATAAACTGCTTTAGTCTTTACAAGTCTGATTATGAAACTGAGATGGCGTCGTATTAATAGAAACTGATGGTGAGGTGTTGCGAACACTTCTGTTCTTATGAGGTTTGAGGAATTAAGTATAACAGGTTTGAAAATTTTAACATAATTCGTTGATGGCAGCTAATGCATCAGCCCTCCATTTTACAATTATTTCCCAAAGTTGTTGAGGAGATACCGCGGAAGGCCGTATCTGTCATCCGAAATAAATTATACCTAACCAACACATATACGTCTCCGTTTCGTCTTAGAGTTTAATGAAATACTACTGTCTCACATGTCTACATAGCCCCGATAAATGACCATTTCACAGACAATACGTTCAACCCCAGAACACTAATGGTGGAAAATATTACTTCGGTACTAAAACACTGTAAATTTTACTACTCCATATTTTATTCTGAGGAAGCCGCGCGGGATTAGCCGAGCGGTGTGAGGCGCTGCAATCGTGGACTGTGCGGCAGGTCGCGGCGGAGGTTCGAGTCCACCCTCGGGCATGGGTGTGTGTATTTGTCCTTAGGATAATTCAGTCCTCCCTCGGGCATGGGTGTGCGTGTTTGTCCTTAGGATAACTTAGGTTAAGTACAGTGCAAGCTTAGGGATTTATGACCTTAGCAGTTAAGTCCCATAAGATTTCACGCACATTTGAACATTTGAACAATATTCAAAATGAAACTTCCTGGCATGTTAAAACTGTGTGCCCGACCGAGGCTCGAACTCGTGACCTTTGCCTTTCGCGGGCAAGTGCTCTACGAACTGAGCTACCGAAGCACGACTCAGGCCCGGTACTCACAGCTTCACTTCTGCCAGTACGTCGTCTCCTACCTTCCAAACTTTACAGAAGCTCTCCTGCGAAACATCCCCCAGGACGTGGCTAAGCCATGTCTCCGCAATATCCTTTCTTTCAGGGGTCCTAGTTCTGCAAGTTTCGCAGGAGAGCTTCTGTAAAGTTTGGAAGGTAGGAGACGAGGTACTGGCAGTAGTGAAGCTGTGAGTACCGGGCGTGAGTCGTGCTTCGGTAGCTCAGTTGGTAGAGCACTTGCCTGCGAAAGGCAAAGGTCACGAGTTCGAGTCTCTGTCGGGCACACAGTTTTAATCTGCCAGGAAGTTTCATATCAGCGCACACTCCGCTGCAGAGTGAAAATCTCATTCTGGAAATATTCAAAATGTTCAAATGTGTGTGAAATCTAATGGGACTTAACCGCTAAGGTCATCAGTCCCTAAGCTTACACACTACGTAACCTAAATTATCCTTAAGACAAACACACACACCCATTCCCGAGGGAGGACTCGAACCTCCGCCGGGATCAGCCGTATAGTCCACGACTGCAGCGCCTTAGACCGCTCAGCTAATCCCGCGCGGCTGAACAATATTCAGAGGAAGTCATAATTTATAGTTTATGCACTAGTTAATTACATTTACAAGGTCTGCAATTTTACGTTGCATATAAAATAAGTTTAAAATGCTCTGTTTTACGGCCTTTACATACAGTACCAGATTGGCGTAAACCGTGAATTGGCACCAACTGCAATCGTAATCTCGGGTGAAGTTGCTTATGAACTACAAGGTTATTACAAATGATTGAAGCGATTTCACAGCTCTACAATAACTTTATTATTTGAGATATTTTCACAGTGCTTTGGACACACATACAAAAACTCAAAAGGTTTTTTTAAGCATTCACAAATGTTCGATATGTGCCCCTTTAGTGATTCGGCAGACATCAAGCCGATAATCAAGTTCCTCCCACATTCGGCGCAGCATGTCCCCATCATTGAGTTCGAAAGCATCGTTGATGCGAGCTCGCAGTTCTGGCACGTTTTTGGTAGAGGAAGTTTAAACACTGAATCTTTCACATAACCCCACAGAAAGAAATCGCATGGGGTTAAGTCGGGAGAGCGTGGAGGCCATGACATGAATTGCTGATCATAATCTCCACCACGACCGATCCTTCGGTTTTCCAATCTCCTGTTTAAGAAGTGCCGAACATCATGATGGAAGTGCAGTGGAGCACCATCCTGTTGAAAGATGAAGTCGGCGCTGTCGGTCTCCAGTTGTGGCATGAGCCAATCTTCCAGCATGTCCAGATACACGTGTCCTGCAACGTTTTTTTCGCAGAAGAAAATGGGGCCGTAAACTTTAAACCGTGAGATTGCACAAAACACGTTAACTTTTGGTGAATTGCGAATTTGCTGCTCGAATGCGTGAGGATTCTCTACTGCCCAGATTCGCACATTGTGTCGGTTCACCATTAAGAAAAAATATTGCTTCATCACTGAAAACAAGTTTCGCACTGAACGCATCCTCTTCCATGAGCTGTTGCAACCGCGCCGAAAATTCAAAGCGTTTGACTTTGTCATCGGGTGTCAGGGCTTGTAGCAATTGTAAACGTTAAGGATTCTGCTTTAGCTCTTTCCGTAAGATTTTCCAAACCGTCGGCTGTGGTACGTTTAGCTCCCTGCTTGCTTTATTCGTCGACTTCCGCGGGCTACGCGTGAAACTTGCCCGCACGCCTTCAACCGTTTCTTCGCTCACTGCAGGCCGACCCGTTGATTTCCCCTTACAGAGGCAACCAGAAGCTTTAAACTGCGCATACCATCGCCGAATCGAGTTAGCAGTTGGTGGATCTTAGTTGAACTTCGTCCAGAAGTGTCGTTGCACTGTTATGACTGACTGATGTGAGTGCATTTCAAGCACGACATACGCTTTCTCGGCTCCTGTCGCCATTTTGTCTCACTGCGCTCTCGAGCGCTCTGGCGGCAGAAACCTGAAGTTCGGCTTCAGCCGAACAAAACTTTATGAGTTTTTCTACGTATCTGTAGTGTGTCGTGACCATATGTCAATGAATGGAGCTACAGTGAATTTATGAAATCGCTTCAATCATTTGTAATAGCACTGTATTTGTTATCAGATTGGTGCTCGGAACTAGTCCATCATCAGGAATCTTACACTGGTGATGATGACAACCAAGTTGGCGTAATGAATACGACCTGACAACTGTCAACGTTAATTTTTGTCAAGGGGGGAACTTGAAGAATATAAACTCGTAAATATATGCTAACTTGCTAAAATAGCGAGGTAGAACTAACACCAAACGCTAGCTTCAGTAGAAGACTAACTGTACTGCATCATTGCCTTTTGGTGCTAAATTGTCTATGTTGATACAGCTCCCAACCCTGTCCAGCAGATTTCAGCGTCGCCTGACAAGGAATAACTGCTACTTAGACACACGCGCGGCGCTTGCAGTATCAGTGAGCGTGCTCTTCGTGTGTAGAATGGGGAAGCCGCGCCATCTGTCTGAGTCTGACCGAGGGCAGACTGTGATGGCCCGGAGGCTCGGCACGAGCATTTCGGCAACTGCACGACTTGTCGGACGTTCGAGGAGTGCTGTGGTGAGCATTTTCAACATGTCGCGAAACCAAGGTGAAACCACGTCCAGACGTCGTGGGGTTGAGTGGCCACTCCTCATTACAGATGTCGGACGTCATAGGCTGGGCAGACTGGTAAAACAGGACAGGCGGCGAAATGTGGCGGAACTAACATCGGACTTTAATGATAGGCAGAGTGCAAGTGTTCAAATGGTTCAAATGGCTCTGAGCACTATGCGACTTAACTTCTGAGGTCATCAGTCACCTAGAACTTAGAACTAATTAAACCTAACTAACCTAACGACATCACACACAACCATGCCCGAGGCAGGATTCGGACCGAGACTGCAGCGCCTAGAACCGCACGGCCACTCCGGCCGGCAGTGCAAGTGTGTCTGAACACACAGTGCACCAAACACTCCTAACGATGGGCCTCCTTAGCCGACGACCCACGCACGTGCCAATGTTAATACCAATATTTGGCAACTAAGACTGAAATGGACACTTGACCATCGGCACTGGACGTTGGCGCAGTGGCAGAGCAGAAGGTAGGGCGCGAATCCGTCGTATTCCAGGGAAACAGCTCCGTAACACCTGTTCTGCAGGACGGAGTCAAGGTGGAAGCGGCTCCGCTATGCTCTGGCGAACATTCACGTGTGCATTCTTGGTCCTCTGGACCTCGTGCGCCATGACGGTCAAGGAGTATCGTACACTGATTGCAGACTGCGTACACCGCTTCACAGCAATCGTATTACCCGATGGCAGTGGCATTTTTCAACAAGATAATGCTCCATGTCACAAGGCCAGTAGTGTGATGGAGTGGTGAGAGGAACACAGTGGCGAGTTCCAGTTGATGTGCTGACCCCCCAAATTGGTAGATCCTAACATGATCGAACACATGTGGGATGTGATTGCACTTGGCGTCAGAGCTCATCGTCCCCTCCCCGAAATTTACGGGAACTGGGTGGCTTCAGAGTACAGATGTGGTGTAAACTTCCTCAGCGATCCAAGATCTCATTGATTCCATACCACTATGCGTCGGCGCTGTTATCCGTGTCAAAGACAGACATACCAGCTATTAGGTAGGTGGTCATATAATGTTCTGACTGATCAGTGTAATTAACAAGTGAGAACGTAATTTTAGATCGACACCCAACTCATTTTCAAAATAAGACTAGTTGTTTTTATTGTTGTCATTTTTGTTTTAGTTTGTTTGTGTGGGAAAAAATCAACAACAGACTTTTAGAATTTGTTAAACTTCACTCAACATCACGAGTTACCGCTCTACTTCGTTAGAAATATTACGAAGCGAAAAAATGAAACTCGCTTTTCCTCGTGTTCTTACTAATAATTAATATTACATGAAATGTGTTGGAAGTGAGGTATGAATGTGAAGGAAGGATTACACGGTGGTGTAGAAAAGAAGGTGAGAGAGATCATATTGGGTAGATGCAGGAGTAGGGAAGAAGAGCTCTGTAAAGTCTCTTGACCCAGGTACATAAGCAGCTCTCCCTAGCGCGGTACCTACAGTATGTTACCTGTGCTTTCGCAAGAAGCGTAATGAGATCAGGAGAGATTCAACAGCGCAGTTCTGCCCTGTGTGCTCGACTGACGGCCGAAAACTCTCACTGCAAAAATGTTATCCCGCTTGTTATGGACATGCAAACTGTTTCATTGTGTAGTGGCTTCGGCGGATGTTACGTGACCAGTACGAGGCGTTTGGTCACGCCAATTAGCGTCATTCCCCAGCGGAGAAACTAGAGCCTCGTTAACCACAATGGTAAGGCCACGTGGCGCAACTCCGAAAATGTGATGGGCTTCTAATACCAATGCTCCAAGTGCGCTGGGGTAATTAACGTAACTTCTCAACAGCATTAAAGGAGTTATATCATATTGTTTCATTGTTATGTGATTATCTGTTATGGGCAACGATTACTTGCCTTGTGCGTAGTTTGTATCTGAGTTTTTCTCTTTATCGTTCACTGACGAGGCTGTCAGTCCTCTTTATCAGTTTGGTATTACCCATTTTGTAAATACATTTTTTCGAATAACGCTATAACGATTTTAAGGTATGCATTTCAGAGTACATGTTTACTGGACTTTTTTTTCTTGTTTCGGTCCATACTACCACTTCCGAAAATATGGGAAGCAAAAACCTTGCAGTAGAAGAGATTTATTTCACACTATCCATAATCAAGAATTACTCGTAGCTCTTAAGGTATGCGTCTTACAGCCCATGTTTGCTTGACTTTTTTGTTTCGAATGATCATTCCTGCCATATACCTGAATATCAGCTATCACTTCTGAAACACCCTATATATACACCTACTTTTCAAGATTTGGGAGATTATCTGGATTGTTGTATCTTTTGTAGATTCAGCAGACCTAGCAAGATGGTCTAGAAAAGCCAGACAGTTAGTTCTCAGATTATATCCTTTTCTTTCAATTACGGTTCTTTTAATTCTTTCTTCTTCCATTCCATGATTATATTCTTCACTACACAGATGACAACAATTGATCTCCTTGTCTTACAGAAACTTTGATATCATAAATTGTAGGTTTCACCTATAAATTTAATTTTGCATTTTGAATTTGTTAATGTCTCTTTCATGACTGCAATTAATTTAGTGCCAGCCTCAACCTCAGTATTCATTACTGTTAAAATTCTGTAATAAATATCATGACGATAAAACACTGGAAGCCGTTCATCGATTTGTAATACACTACTGGCCATTAAAACTGCTACACCAAGAATAAGTGCAGATGATAAACGGGTATTCATTAGACAAATATATTATACTAGAACTGACATGTGATTACATTTTGACGCAATTTGGGTGCGTAGATCATTAGAAATCAGTACCCAGAACAACCAACTCTGGCCGTAATAACGGCCTTGATACGCCTGGGCATTCAGTCAAACAGAGCTTGGATGGCGTGTACAGGTACAGCTGCCCATGGAGCTTCAACACGATACCACAGTTCATCAAGAGTAGTGACTGGCGTACTGTGACGAGCCAGTTGCTCGGCTACCATTGACCAGAGTTGGTGAGAGATCTGGAGAATATGCTGGCCAGGGCAGCAGTCGAACATTTTATGTATCCAGAAAGGCCCGTACAGAACCTGCAACATGCGGTCGTGCATTATCCTGCCGAAATGTAGGGTTTCGCAGGGATCAAATGAAGGGTAGAGCCACGGGTCGTAACACATCTGAAATGAAACGCCCACTGTTCAAAGTGCCGCCAATGCGAACAAGAGGCGACCGAGACGTGTAACCAATGGCACCCCATACCATCACGCCGGATGATACGCCAGTATGGCGATGACCAATACACGCTTCCAATATGCGTTGACCGCGATGTCGCCAAACTCGGATGCGACCATCATGATGCTGTAAACGGAATCTGGATTCATCCGAAAAAATGACGTTTTGCCATTCGTGCACCCAGGTTCGTCGTTGAGTACACCATCGCAAGGGGACTGATGACCATAGATGTTAAATCCCATATTGGTCAGAGCCATTTGAACCATCGCAGGTCTGTGATGCAGCGTCAAGGGTAACCGCAACCATGGTCTCCGAGCTGATAGTCCATGCAGCTGCAAACGTCGTCGAGCTGTTCGTGCAGATGGTCATTGTCTTGCAAACGTCCCCGACTGTTGACTCAGGGATCGAGATGTGGCTGCACGATCCGTTACTGACATACGGATAAGATGCCTGACATCTCGACTGCTGGTGATAGGAGGCCGTTGGAATCCAGCACGGCGTTCCGTATAACCCTCCTGAACCCACCGATTCCATATTCTGCTAACAGTCATTGGATCTCGACCAACGCGAGCAGCAATGTCGCGATACGATAAACCGCAATCGCGATAGGCTATTATCCGACCTTTATCAAAGTAGGAAACGTGATAGTACGAATTTCTCCTCCTCAGACGAGACATCACAACAACGTTTCACCAAGCAACGCCGATCAACTGTTGTTTGTGTATGAGAAATCGGTTGGAAACTTTCCTCATGTCAGCTATAGGTGTCGCCACCGGCGCCAACCTTGTGTGAATGCTCTGAAAAGCTAATCATTTGCATATCACAGCATCTTCTTCCTGTTGGTTAAATTTCGCGTCTGTAGCACGTCATCTTCGTGGTGTAGCAATTTTAATGGTCAGTAGTGTATGTAAGAAACTGCGATCTTCACTTTATTCCATTGCAGTGCGTACTGTGCTGCGTACCACGCTGCACCGTTCCCACAGCTGCCTCCATTCCTCAGCGCCTGGCGTTCCCCAAGGCCGGCGGAGAAAAACCTCGGCCCTATTGCCGTGCCTGGAATCCGCAGCTGGGGATCGCCACGCTCGTCGGCTCGTATGTAGCCTCGGTGCGCCGCCCGGGGCGTGGCCGCGGCGCAGCGGGCGATTCCGCGCACGCGCAGACCGCCGCCGCCGCAGCGGCGACCCCTCACGCGGCCGGCCACTGGATTAAGAGATGGACGGCCGCCAGCAGACACCGCGAGAAATCGCCCCGGTGGGCCATCTCCATTCACCTGCCGCCTGCGCATGCGTGGCGGCGAGGCCCGCACCTGGCCGCTATCGGGCGGAAATCGGGGCTCCTCCCACTGTCCGCGCCGAATACAAATCAGGACCGTACAATAGCCGCAGTCGTTAATTTCGCAGACGTCTGGTGGCAGTTTTGGTTACAGAAACCCCAATGCGTGACATCTACATCTACATATACTCCGCAAGCCACCTTACGGTGTGTGGTGGGGGGGGGGGGGGTACATTGTCAACCACTGTCACCCCTACCTCCCTGACCCCTCCCCCCCTTCCTATTCCAGTCGCGAACTGTTCGTGGGGAGAAGGATTGTGAGCTCAAATTTCTTTAACTTTACCTTGACGATTTTTTTTGTATGATATACTCTAATACACAGAGCAGTAAATGATAGGATTACCGGTAGTAAAGTGGTACTGGTAGCACTGGCAGTGAAAGAGACGTAAATGACTGTGAGACAGAGAAACTGAAAGCTGGTGATTTCGCCCTTTTTTTCATATAATTATAACCGTGCATCGTTCAGTGTTAGTCCATTGCGTATTTTATATTCTTACAAAATATACACACATCAAAAAAAGTCTTGTATCACCTCGGTTCCGAGAGTTCCGGAACCTGTACAGAAAATTGGAATAGAGGTCAACATAAACATCAATTCCGCCCCTTTTATTGGTCATGAAAGCCACATATTGCATGTTGTACCACCATACAGGTGGTCCGGATTGCTGTACACACCGGCACTTCTAATACCCAGTAGCATGTCCTCTTGCACTGATGCATTCCTGTATTCGTCGTGATATACTATCCACAAGTTCAGCAAGGCACTGTTGGTCCAGATTGTCCCACTCCTCAACGGCGATTCGGCGTAGATCCCTCACAGTGGTTGGTGGGATACATCGCCCATAAACAGCCCTTTTCATCTGCCAGTACCTCGTCTCCTACCTTCACAGAAGCTCTCCTGCGAGCCTTGCAGAACTAGCACTCCGGAAAGAAAGGTTATTGCGGAGACATGGCTTAGCCACAGCCTGGGGGATGTTTCCAGAATGAGTCGCGAGTTCGAGTTTCTGTCCGGCACACAGTTTTAATCTGCCAGGAAGTTTCATATCGGCGCACACTCTGCTGCAGACTGAAAATCTCATTCCAGCCCTTTTCAATCTATCTCAGGCATGTTCGATAAGGTTCATGTCTGGAGAACATGCAGGCCACTCTAGTCAACCGATGTCGTTTTCATGAAAGAAATCGTTCACAAGACGTACACGATGGGGGCGCTTATTGTCGTCCATTAAGACGAATTCCTTGCCAATATGCTGCCGATATGGTTGCATTATCGGTCGCAGGATGGCATTCACGTATCGTACAGCCGTCACCGACGTTTGTCTGGTTGAAGGCATATGCGACATTCATCAGTAAAGAGAACGTGATGTCAATTCTGAGCGGTCCATTCGGCATGTTGTTGGGCCCATCTGTACCGCGCTGCATGGTGTCGTGATTGCAAAGATGTCCCTCGCCATGGACGTCGGGAGTGAAGTTGCGCATCATGCAGCCTATTGTGCACGGTTTGAGTCTTAAAACGACGTCCTGTGGTTGTACGAAAAGCATTATTCAACATGGTGGCATTGCTGTGAGCGTTCCTCGGAACCATAATCCGCAGGTAGCGGTCATTCACTGCAGTAGTACCCCTTGGGCGGCCTGAGCGAGGCATGTAATCGACAGTTCGTGTCTCTTTGTATCTCCTCCATGTCCGAACAACATCGCTTTGGTCCACTCCGAGACGCCTGGACACTTCCCTTGTTGAAAATGGTTCAAATGGCTCTGAGCACTATGGGACTTAACATCTATGGTCATCAGTCCCCTAGAACTTAGAACTACTTAAACCTAACTAACCTAAGGACAGCACACTACACCTAGTCATCACGAGGCAGAGAAAATCCCTGACCCCGCCGGGAATCGAACCCGGGAACCCGGGCGTGGGAAGCGAGAACGCTACCGCACGACCACGAGCTGCGGACTCCCTTGTTGAGATCCATTAAATGTTCAAATGTATGTGAAATCTTATGGGACTTAACTGCTAAGGTCATCAGTCCCTAAGCTTACACATTACTTAACCTAAATAATCCTAAGGACAACACACACACCCATGTCCGAGGGAGGACTCGAACCTCCGCCGGGATTGTTGAGATCCCTTCCTGGCTCAAAGAAACAATGCGGACGCGATCGAACCGCGGCATTGACCGTCTAGGCATGGTTCAACTACAGACAACACGAACCGTGTACCGCGGGACTGCTACGGTCACAGGTTCGAATCCTGCCTCGGGCATGGGTGTGTGTGATGTCCTTAGGTTAGTTAGGTTTAAGTAGTTCTAAGTTCTAGGGGACTTATGACCTAAGATGTTGAGTCCCATAGTGCTCAGAGCCATTTTTTGAACCAACCGTGTACCTCCTTCCTGGTGGAATGACTGGGAGTGTTCGGCTGTCGGACCCCCTCCGTCTAATAGGCGCTGCTCATACGTGGTTGTTTACGTCTTTGGGCAGGTTTAGTGATATCTCTGAACAGTGAAAGGGACCGTACCTTTGATACAATATCCACAGTCAACGTCTATCTTCAGGAGTTCTGGGAAACGGGGTGATGCAAAATGTTGTTTGATGTGTATAATTCGCATTTCATAAGTAATAAAAATCAGCTACTCGCCTACTTTCTGCGCTTTTATGAAGGCAAAACAGTTACTTCTGATAAAAGCGCACAAACGTAAAAAATCTATATAAGTATTGTTGTTTTGTACTCAGTAGACCTTTGTTCATCACGATCAAAGGCAGATGTTTCCCGTTATTACTGATAAGTGCAAAAGTTGCTTAACAATAACAGAAACATATTTCATATAAGCTCGACGAAGTATTGAGGCAAAGTTTTTTTTTCTTATTTTACTTTTTTTCAGGAAATTGCTTTTTCTAGCACTGTATGCTCGATTTTCTTTTTGTTTTACTTCAACATCCGCCTGTGTCAAGTTACAAATCAACAGTTTTGGAACGAAACTTGAATTAAACATCAATGGTTTACATTTTACTATAAATACTGTTTATTTTTATGTAACAGATATAAGGGTAACTAAGTAGAACAAAAATGTTCCGTAGGTTACACGGCCTTTTCTCAGTTTCTAGACGGTTCAGTGCTACCGGTTTCTAGGGTAATCTAGTGAGACATTGTTCGGATACGCAAAGAAAGCGGCCGAATTGGGGTAGCGCCCAACAGCAATGCAAAGTATCCAACGTGCAGGTAATGCCTTAATGATCTTAACTGACCGAGAGCACTAGGTGAGCTACTATAGTCTACACTTAATTATGATAGTCTCCGGCAGCCTAAGGTAGTTTTACAGATCTAGTAACACATCATTTGCTGGTCAGTCATGTGTGCTAGCCCTATCCGCTAGGCCGGCCGCGGTGGTCTAGCGGTTCTGGCGCTGCAGTCCGGAACCGCGGGACTGTTACGGTCGCAGGTTCGAATCCTGCCTCGGGCATGGGTGTGTGTGATGTCCTTAGGTTAGTTAGGTTTCAGTAGTTCTAAGTTCTAGGGGACTTATGACCTAAGATGTTGAGTCCCATAGTGCTCAGAGCCATTTGAACCAACCTATCCGCTAGTGTAGACGCCTGGGCCAGCACCTGGCTACAGAGAGAAGAAGGTTTTTCGTCAGCCTGGAGCTAATGGGCTGGTATCTCCTGTGAGCTGGACAGCTATAACTTGCCCGCGCGCCACAGACTCTCGGTCGTGGGCTGTGGTTGTATGAGCACACGGCTGCGGCGAGCTAGCGTGCAAATGGAAGGGCAGGCCGGCAGTGACGTCACGAACTGCACTTCCAATCCCACCTCGTGCACGGCTATCTGTGAAACATATTGATCGCTATATATTGTAACTAGACGATAATCAGTTTTAGTAGACTTGCAGCTATCCTCATATTTGCAGGAACAGACACAAACAATTGATTTTCATTTAATGTGAAAATCCGCTACCAATATCATAAAAAACATAACTTTTTAAATAAATTAATAAAAGATTAAATACAGTAAAAATTTGCCATACTTACAGTATAGTTGGTACCAAAATACAGTGTTAACCACCAGAACATAGTCACAATGCGTAACGTGTCAGTATTCGAATGTTTGATCAGAGCGTGACTGTTGACATATTTAATCAACAGAAAACTAATCGATGCACTTGCTTGCCTGCGATCACCTTGGTTTGCCAGTAACAGGTGGCCTACAAGGACGCTCACTTACAATTCTGAGAAACAGACAGAAATGACTGACTTTATGATGAGATCTATAAAATTATAGAGACAAAACTTACATTAAATTGGTGATCCCAATATCTCAAAGTGTCACTGGAATGGAAGAGTCATGGATATTAATATGTAATGCAATGTATCATAAAATATAACATTTCTTTCGTTTCCTGCAAGTCTAATTATGTATACATTTCCCTTATTTTCGCCAGCACTATGAGTCTAGCATCTAGCTGCGCGTGGCCCAGAAAACAATATTCCTGTAACACCTCCATGTGATGTTGAGCGAGCAGTGGCTCGAAAACTGGTTAATGGTACTGCTTAATGGTACATATCGTATCAAACTGAAAAAGTGTATGTCTATCATATCTAAATAAAGAGCCAATTTAAATCAGAGTTGAAGTTCATCATCCACACTGAATGTAATGAATCTTACTAGAATATTACTGCATTTTCTTGTTATACATCTCAGACTCAGGTCACTCAAAGAATGTCATTGCAGATTTCCACTTATTACCACGTAAAAAATAAAAGCAATATGGAGGTAGTGAAAACTAAGAAAATAATATGGGAAGTAATGAAGGGATAACTCTTTAATACACTGTCAGGTAAGAGTATGACTTGAGTTCACTCATAACAAGTTGATTCAGCTGCCCCTGCCAATGGGTTTTATACAACCCGCAACTCCTACCAACACGACGCGCGAGATTTCTTTTTCTCTCGCTCGCTACGTGTAAACAATTAGTCCTACAAAAAGAATGAACAGGAACTTTTTGTAGGAAATTTACAGTAGTTAAATCTTGTACCGCTGTACGTTTTCGCTGGAGGCCAAGGTTTTAAAGTTATTCAAGAAAATGCATTTGAAGGTCACTTTGTACGTTTTTCTTGAATAATTAGAATCTTACGGCCTCTAGTATAAACATATCCAAGTACAAAAATTTAACTACATTAAATTTCCAGTTCATTTTTATCTGTATGACTAATTATTCAGACGTAGCGAGTGAGAGAATATGAAAATCTTGCGTGCGGTATTTGAAGGAGTTGTGTGTTTTATAAAACTGAGCAGTAGGGGCAGCTGGAATAGAAAGTGCAGATGCCCATTGTGTGTGGTACGATACGGCCTGTTTCTTTTTGTCTGCGTACAATTGTTCAGTCCCGCCGTGCTGGAGCAGCTCCAAGGTGGGAGATACCATAGGTATCAGACGCAGCGGAGCTATCTCGTGGCCTAGTGGGCAGAGTGTACACTTATAATGGTAGAATGTATGTTGTGTTTGTGTTTCCTACCATTGTGAGGCGTGACCAGTATATGAATAGGTGTACCTACGATTACAAAGACAGTGCATAAAGCAGATACTATAGCTGATGTTTGCCAATGGTCACCGAAACGATGTGATTATAGACCTACACATCCTGTTGTGTTAATGTGATTGGCCAGAGTGAATGACTAGTTTTTTTGGATACAGACTTTGCAACGGATAAAGTGATTAGCTGCAATGATTGCTTAGCAGATTCTTAAATTCAGACTGTTTTAACTCAGTGGTGGTGATAAGTTCCTATGGGACCAAACTGCTGAGGTCTCGGTCCCTAGGCTTACACACTACTTAATCTAACTTAAACAAACTTACACTAAGGACAACACAGACACCCATGCCCGAAGAGGGACTCGAACCTCCGATGGGGGAAGTCACGCGAACCGTGGCAATGCGCCTAAGACAGAGCGGCTAAGCCGCGGGGTTATAACTCAGTGTGAGAAAGATTCTCGGCAATGCGCATGATTGGATACATTTATGTTACTAATGTTGATAGATGACTGCTGTGTTCTGTGCCCAATTCTGAACTGTTTCAGGTAAATCATTGTGATGCTAACTTTCATGTGCACTGTATGTGAGGATAGGGACCTGTCTAATACAAACGTGACTGTTAATGGCAGCCATTTGAAACTTCGCTGATGCTCTATCTGAGGGTTTGCCAAACTGTGGCCGGCCGCGGTGGTCTCGCGGTTCTAGGCGCGCAGTCCGGAACCGCGGGACTGCTACGGTCGCAGGTTCGAATCCTGCCTCGGGCATGGGTGTGTGTGATGTCCTTAGGTTAGTTAGGTTTAAGTAGTTCTAAGTTCTAGGGGACTGATGACCACAGCAGTTAAGTCCCATAGTGCTCAGAGCCATTTGAACCATTTTTGGACCAAACTGTGTTCTGCAGGAAGCGAATAAGTGTGCCGCTAAAAAGTGTTATTGTAACACGGCTTTTTTTTCTTTTTCAACATTTTGAAGATACTAATTATTTCTCTAAAATTTTATTGTGATTTTTGAGTTATTAATTACGATTTAAAATTGAAGTAATCACTGAATAAGTCAAGTTCTTATATTTTAAAAACTTTATTATCCTTAGAAACAAACAAGCTGCTTCACAAATTACTAGGATTCTCAAAGTCTTCCATCAGAGAAAAGTTTGAGATCTCCTGCTCTATTTGAAGGGAAGCTAATGTTCGTAATTTTACAATTTTGTGTTTTAAATGGTTTACTGTGAATTATTTGGTAGGCGACCGATTACTTTAAGTAACATCACATTAATCAAGATGGAATAGTCCTATCTAAACATTCTGATGAAGATCTGAAAGGGAATCTCAGGAAGAATGGGACATAAATGTGAATGGGCATATCCCAAAAGTCGTTGAAAACTTGCAAGTGTGTTTTCAAGTGGTTATGAGGCAGAAGGAACATCATCCCATGAAGTACCGATTTCCAGTACAATTCCTGTATTCAAGAACGCGACCTACACCGACGTATATCCACATAATATATTCCTAGCAAACAGATGCTGGAACAGTAAAAAGTACGCCCAAGTATAAAGACAGTACCTGTACTTAGGAATGGGGTCACATGTTTGCAGGTGTGAACTCTGTACTGATGTGTACCGCCATGTGCGAGCACACATTGCCTACCACTTGCGTGAAAGCATGGAGACTGGAGTAACTGAAGTTACTAAGGCAGAAGTAGTGTCAACATTGCAGCCGAGCTGAAGCGGAAAATAAATCCAAAAAGCTGTGGATGCCTTGCACACCATCACGAGGCGATACGGAGCAGGACCTTGTAAAGAGTACAGACATGCTATTGACGTTTCCCGGACGTCCGACATTAGTGGACAGTTATCCGCGTCTTTTCCGGCTACTCCAGCAGCCTGGGCGGTGATTGAAGTGAGATCAGGAGACAGTACCTTGGGCGACGTACAAGCGGACACACGGAACAGGTTTCACTTCCGCTGGTGTGTGTGTGTGTGTGTGTGTGTGTGCCAGACACAGTGTCGCAGCAGTGGCCTTGCTCAGTAACACACGGGGCAAAAAGAAACAGGCTCTGCGCTCAGTAGCTGGACGGCTGCTGGCAGCTTAGCTTCCAGGACAAAGCTAAGCTACGGAGGTCACTAGAGGTGGATTCATACTGGACGTATAGCCACGGTTAGCGTTTAACGTCTGGTAGTAAATCCTATCCATATTCTAGGAGTAAAAAAAAAGACGCACCACGAAGGAATTATCCGGGTGGAGCAGAAATATGATGTAAATGTACACACAAGCAAACGATTACAATTTCAGAAAAATTGGATGATGTATTCAAGAGAAAGAGCTTCACAAGTTGACAAAGTCAATAACAGACTGGTCCACCTCCGACCATTATGCATGCCGGTATTCAGCTTGGCACAGATTGACAGAGTTTTTGGATATCCTGAGGGATATCGTTCCAAATGATGTCCAACTGGAGCGTCTGATCGTCAAAATCACGAGTTTGTTGGAGGACCCTGCTCGCAATTCTTCAAACGTTCTCAGTAGGGAGAAGATCCAGTGACCTTGATGGCGAAGGTAGGGTTCGGTAAGCACGAAGATGAGCTGTAGAAACTCTCACCGTGTGCAGGCGGACATTATCTTGGCGAAATGTAAATCCAGGATGGCTTGTCATGAATGGCAACAAAATGGGACGTAGAATATCTTCGACACACTGTCGTGCTGTAAGGGTGCCGCAGATGACAATCAAGGGCTCCTGCCATAAAATGAAATGTTGGGGGGGGGGGGGTATGGTGGGCGACAGTCACGCTGGTATCCCTGCACTGTTGGAACGTGCGGACACTCTCATTCTACGTGATTGATGGATCACAATCAAACACCTCTCCGCTCAACTGGACGTCTCTTTTGGATGAAGGGAAGGTTATTTATGCAGCAAGACGTTGGCTCCAATGTCAAACAGTAGAGTGGTACCATGTGGGCATGTGGGCATACAGTAACGAGACGTAAACCGTCGCACTGAACGAAGGTTATATTGAAAAATAAGGTTTTGTAACCGAAAGAGTGGGAACAATATAGGGTACTGGAATCCTGAATGAAACCGAACTAATTTCAGATAACAATGTTTCATTACATGTTGAATGCCCGTAGTAGAACAGAAGTGATATTTGGCGTTCCGCCAACTAGTGTCATAGGCCCTCTGCTGTTCCTGATTTACATAAATGACCTAGGTGATAATCTGAGCAGCCCCCTTTGATTGTTTGCAGATGACGCTGTAATTTACCGTCTAGTAAAGTCATCAAACAATCAATTCCAATTACAAAATGATCTAGAGAGAATTTCTGTATGGTACGAAAAGTGGCAGATGGCATTAAACAAGGAACGTGCGAGGTCATCCACATGGGCACTAAAAGAAATCCAATTAATTTTGGGTATACGATAAATCGCACAAATCTAAGTGCTGTCAATTCGACTAAATACCTGGGAATTACAATTACGGGCAACTTAAATTGGAAAGACCACATAGATAATATTGTGGGGAAGGTGAAACAAAGACTGCGCTTTGTTGGCAAAACACTTAGATGATGCGACAAACTTACTAAAGAGACACCCTATATTACACTTGTCCGTCCTCTGCTGGAATACTGCTGCGCGGTATGGGATCCTTACCAGATAGGATTGACGGAGGACATCGGAAAAGTGCAAAGAAGGGCAGTTCGTTTCGTGTTATCGCCCAGTAGGGGTGAGGCTTCCACTGCTATGATACGCGAGTTGGGGTGGCAGTCACTGAAACAAAGGCGGTTTTCTTTGCGGCGAGATCTATTTACGAAATTTCAATCACCAACTTTCTCTTCCGAATGCGTAAATATTTTGTTGACACCCACCTACGTAGGGAGAAATGATCATCATCATAAGATAAATCAGAACTCTAACGGAAAGATTTAAGTGTTCCTTTTTCCCAAGCGCCATTCGAGAGTGGAATGGTAGAGAAGTAGCATGAAAATGAATGAGATTTTCACTCTGCAGCGGAGTGTGCGCTGATATGAAACTTCCTGGCAGATTAAAACTGTGTGCCGGACCGAGACTCGAAATCGGGACCTTTGCCTTTCGCGGGCAAGTGCTCTATCAACTGAGCTACCCAAGCACGACCCACGCCCCGTCCTCACAGCATTACTTCTGCCAGTACCTCGTCTCCTACCTTCCAAACTTAACAGAAGCTCTCCTGCGAACCTTGCAGAACTAGCACTCCTGAAAGAGAGGATATTGCGGAGTCATGGCGTAGCCACAGCCTGGGGGATGTTTCCAGAATGAGATTTTCACTCTGCAGCGGAGTGTGCGCTGATATGAAACTTCCTGGCGGATTAAAACTGTGTGCCGGACCGAGATTCGCTGGAGGACGGGGCGTGAGTCGTGCTTGGGTAGCTCAGTTGGTAGAGCACTTGCCCGCGAAAGGCAAAGGTCCTGAGTTCGAGTCTTGGTCCGGCACACAGTTTTAATCTGCCAGGAAGTTTCAGTATGAAAATGGTTCGATGAACCCTCTGCCAGGCACTTAAGTGTGAATTGCAGAGTAACCATGTAGATGTAGATGTAGTTCTGTTAAGTCAGAATTAAATTTTACCTGTTTTAGCTCCATCTGGTACGCTCGCAAAACCTGTAGACTTGTTATACTGAATAGAACTGGCTACAAATACGAATATGCGTAGACCCGAAAGCTGCCGAGGTATGCCACAACTGGCGTTGACCATGAAGAGTGGTATAGCAGCGATAGATCTACAGATAGAATTACAACTGGTACTGCTTTGGAAAACCTCAAATACTTTCGACAAAGCCAATAAATGTTAATCTGTTAATCATTTAAATATTTAGCAAAGGTGCAGGTTGCCCTATGAGACAAATATTTCTGTTTCATTCATTATTTTCCATTCTTTTTGCTAGCTATTAATGTTCGTTGAGACCTTTTACGTCTAGGAAATGTGGCTGTTTCCCTTTGAAGAGATAAAGACTACGTTTAGTGGCAATTGAACTGAAACTGAAATACATTCAGCGAAGAGAAGAAGACTGAAAATACACATGCAAAACATGAGTCTATACTGTCGACAGGATTCCGTTACGTTTTCATATATACATCGAAGGTCTCATTTGTACTGGCTCTGTTGAGCAAATTAGTCTTGTGACTACAACGAATAAACCCGCAGATAAATCTCGCGTCCCGGACTACGAACTCTGTTCTAGGAATCCGCTAGCGGGGGCGGGCATGCGCACGTCAAATCCGGCCACGCTAAAGTGAAAGCGTACAGATGGCTGTTGCGGATTATTTGCACAATCCCACGATGTGCGGGCGGACAGATGTTCACGAGGGCTCTTTCCTCTGATTTGGAGACTTAGACGTCATCGAAGCACGTCCACGCATTCCTCGGTTACTTTGCATCACCTTATGCATAGACAGGAATGAGGGTTTAATGCTACTCAGTAGTATTAGTTTTTTATGTCATCAACACAGCAGTGTAGAAAAGCCACGGATTTTAAAATGAAGAAATAAAGATAATATTGGGAAGAACATTGGTCATGACATTGTCAAAGAAGCCTTAGGGCGTCCAGTGATAGATCAACGTAGTTTGCCGTCATGACTGTCTTAGATCAAATTCCGCACGATGTTTAATTTCTGGTTTGAGCTTCAGACGATTCCCTCTGTTGTCACTGTCAGTAGCTACAAGTCATAACTGATGTGCTGCTATTTTGTATGTAACAGTTGTCGAATCGTGAGGGGTGTTCAATAAGTAATGTATCATATTTATTTTTCTGAAATCAGGTTGCTTTCATTCAGGATTCCAATACACCATATTGCTCCCCACTCTTTAAGCTACAAAACCGTATTCTTCACCATAAGCTCCGTTCAATGTGACGGCCTTACGCCATGTTACTGGGGCGGCCTGTATGCCCGTATGGTACCACTACACTGGTCTTGCTGCATCAGTAACCTCCCCATCATCAGTAACAGTTTGAAGGCGATTGATATTGACTTGGCTGGGCAGTTTAATAAACAGCAATTGATTCGAGGTCCAAATGTTTTTCGTGGACTCCATCTGAACTTTACCTGTGATGTGAAAGCAGTGTTTGGAGGTAGTACCTGTTTGACACTTGCTGTTGTGTGGGACAATCAAGCAGATTATGGTGGCCTTGAAGCATTTCCAGATGCTAACATTTTGGCTTGGAAGACATGAAGTATTGCTGAGACTACAGGACTGTTGGCTAAACAGCGGGGTGCATCCTTCATTGGGCCAAACAGATGGAAGTCAGAACGTGCGAGATCAGAGGTGTATGTTGGATGAGGAAGAACAGTCCACTGAGGTTTTGAGAGTTTCTCTGGAATGCACAGACTTGTGTGAGGCCTTGCGTTTTCACGGAGAATAAAAAGTGCGTTTTCATTTTTGTGGCGACCGTCACGTTGAAATCGTTTCTTCAGTTTCTTGAAGACAGCGCAACACACTTCCGAGTTGATCGTAGAACCATGAGGGAGGACATCAAACAGAATAACCCCTTCAGAGTCCTGCAAGACTGTAGCCATGACTTTACTGAGTGAGAACGCGGCTTTTAATTTTTACTTCAGAGGAGAGATGGTGTGGTGCCACTCCACAGGTTGCCGTTTTGTTTCTGGTTCGATGTGATGAACCCATGTCTCATCGCCTGTGATAATGTTCGAGAAGAAAATGTCACGAAGAGCCTCGTGACGTGCAAGCAATTCCGTACAGATTGTCCTTCGTTGCTCTTTATGGTCTTCAGTTAGGTGGCGAGGAACTCTGCGGGTACACATCTTTGAGTACCCTAATTGGTGGACGAGTGTGTTAGCAATAGCAACAGAGACGTCTAGTTGAGCAGAGAGGAGTTTGATTGTGACCCGCTGATCACCTCGAGTGACAATGTCCGCACATTTTAACGTTGCGGGAGTCACAGCTGTATGTTGCAGGTCGGCATCCGGGTGATCTTACAGTTTTGCTCGAGCTCGTTGCGATGATGACAGACGCTTCGCCCAACGACTCACCGTGCTTTTGTTTACTTCCTGACTCCGCAGACATTCTGCAAGTGCCTAAAAATATCTGCGATGCTCTGGTTTTCTGCCAAAAGAAACTGAATGACAGATCTCTGCTTGGAACACGCCTCCGCTGAAGTCACTCTGAAGGCTACGTACAGCGCTATCACCTATCGGAAGTCCATGAAACTATAGGGAACTATTCCACGACGTCCCTCAACAAATTCCGCATTTTTTTTTCAACCAAAACTGGACGACGAAAAAAGTGCTGCATTACTTATTGAACGCCCCTTGTATTTGTTCTTACAGAATCCAAGGATTACACACATGGTCTACACTGGGGACTGACAATATTATGACCACCTACTTAATAACGTATTGGTCCGCTTTCAGAACGCAATACTGCAGCACCTCTTCGTGGTATTGATTCCACAAGTCTTTGGTAAGTTTATTTTAGTTTGTGGTGCCAGATGACTCACAGGTCACGAAGTCCCCGTAAATTATGACCCGATCTCATCTCAGATGTGTTCCATCGAGTTCGGATCAGGTTAATTTGGCGGCCAAGTCATCAACGCGGGGTCACTATGACGATCCTCAAGCAACTCCATCGCGATTCGGCCTTTGTGACAGTTATGGTTCTCCTACACGAAATGGCCATCGTCGTCGAGGGAGATATCAGTCACGGTTGGATGTAGGTGGTTCGCAATAATGTCAACTAGTCGATAGCTGTCAGGGTGCCTTCACCTTCTGTTACCACCGCAGATCCCATGAAGGTCAGGTGACTGTCCCCCTCCGCCCCCCCCCCCCCATCCCATTGATCGTACTGCCGCCACAGACCTGCGTCCGTGGTACGATGCACGTTTCGAGCAGCAGTTCCGTTGGATGACGGCGTTTCTGGACAGGCCCATGGAGTTGATGTACCTAGAAACGTGATGAATCCGACAATTTGATTGACGATGTCGTTCGCCCAAAATAGGAAGACGTAGGGATCGTTGGCTGCGAAGCCCCATGTTCAATCTGTGCTGAACAGTATGCTCCGAAACACTTGCGCCTGCACTAACATTATACTCTGTCGCCAGATCTTCCACAGATCGCCGCCTATTCTGCTTTACAGAGAGGGCAAGTCTCCGACCTCCACACTTCGTGGTGAGGTGGACGTCAGACACCTCGTTGCCTACTCCTAGTTTGACCGCCCTTCAGCTATTCACTATCCATACGTGCGCACGACATCAGATCGAGAACAGCCGACCAGCTCCGCCTATTCGAGCTGCTCGTTTCTAGGCTCTGGGCCATAACAATCGATCCTTTGTTAAAGTCACTTATGTCAGAGGAGTTCCCCATTTGTGGCCATTACCTTCCCTACAGTGATTTTCCATTTGTCTCTGCTCCACTGGTACACTTTCTAACTGTGCCTAAGCCCCCAACGCCATCAGACGGTTTTCAGTCTCGGAGTGGCAATCACCATGCTGTATGCAGGGAACACCATCCCCAGAACACAGCAGTTTAGTCGCCCTGAAGGGGACCGCTGCAAAAGCCTTCGAAACGCCGGGATTTTAGTTGTTTTGGTATTTCAAAATGATGCGGCCTAACACCCTGAAAGCCGTCAACGACCTTCGTGTTATGGATCAGCACGCGAGATGGGAAGCGTTCTTGTCATTCAGACTCTGTAGTCCATGTTTTCCTTTGCTAGAGTGGCATTATCTCTCGTCTGGTAGTGAAAAGCATATCTGAATTGAGTACTCAGAGTGTGGAGTCTAACCAGCCAATCAGGTTGCTTGGAGCCGAATTTCGAGTTCGACTGGGCAGCGCGACACATAGTCATTCTGGTTCCTCTCTTCCTCTCCGCCTGATGCTGTGAACATATGTGCTGCTTGCTGAAGAGTTGTAAAGTGTAGACATGTTGGGATGTTTGGGGGAGGAGACCAGACAGCGAGGTCATCGGTCTCATTGGATTAGGGAAGGATGGGGAAGGAAGTCGGCCGTGCCCTTTCAGAGGAACCATCCAGGCATTTGCCTGGAGCGATTTAGGGAAATCATGGAAAACCTAAATCAGGATGGTCGGACGTGGGATTGAACCGTCGTCCTCCCGAATGCGAGTCCAGTGTGTGTAGACATGTGTCTTGTGTGTTATCGATATGAGTGTTAAGGAGTTACGTCATCCAGGATTATTGGTGAGATGGCTGCAAGGTTCCGCTGCGCTGGGGCGATTCTATATTACATGTGGTTTCAGATTAATATCCGAGGCGAAATTTGCAACTGTGTATTCATGCAAGCAAGGTTAGCGGTCTGTTCGGTTCGTGTCTTTGTTTGAAAATGTCATGAGCAATATTTATCTTTCACTGAGTCATCAGAGAATATCGATCGGCTTTTATACTGCATTCCCACTCTCTAAATAGTATTACGTGGATCAGGAAACATATGGGATTATTTTCCTGTTTTGTAAATGTTTTGTTCCATTCGAGGACGATTATGGGAATTATTTATTTGCTTTCGTATCTGTTTTCTGGATAACGGTCTCGATATTTTACACTCCTGGAAATTGAAATAAGAACACCGTGACTTCATTGTCCCAGGAAGGGGAAACTTTATTGACACATTCCTGGGGTCAGATACATCACATGATCACACTGACAGAACCACAGGCACATAGACACAGGCAACAGAGCATGCACAATGTCGGCACTAGTACAGTGTATATCCACCTTTCGCAGCAATGCAGGCTGATATTCTCCCATGGAGACGATCGTAGAGATGCTGGATGTAGTCCTGTGGAACGGCTTGCCATGCCATTTCCACCTGGCGCCTCAGTTGGACCAGCGTTCGTGCTGGACGTGCAGACCGCGTGAGACGACGCTCCATCCAGTCCCAAACATGCTCAATGGGGGACAGATCCGGAGATCTTGCTGGCCAGGGTAGTTGACTTACACTTTCTAGAGCACGTTGGGTGGCACGGGATACATGCGGACGTGCATTGTCCTGTTGGAACAGCAAGTTCCCTTGCCGGTCTAGGAATGGTAGAACGATGGGTTCGATGACGGTTTGGATGTACCGTGCACTATTCAGTGTCCCCTCGACGATCACCAGTGGTGTACGGCCAGTGTAGGAGACCGCTCCCCACACCATGATGCCGGGTGTTGGCCCTGTGTGCCTTGGTCGTATGCAGTCCTGATTGTGGCGCTCACCTGCACGGCGCCAAACACGCATACGACCATCATTGGCACCAAGGCAGAAGCGACTCTCATCGTCCCTCCATTCACGCCTGTCGCGACACCACTGGAGGCGGGCTGCACGATGTTGGGGCGTGAGCGGAAGACGGCCTAACGGTGTGCGGGACCGTAGCCCAGCTTCATGGAGACGGTTGCGAATGGTCCTCGCCGATACCCCAGGAGTAACAGTGTCCCTAATTTGCTGGGAAGTGGCGGTGCGGTCCCCTACGGCATTGTGTAGGATCCTACGGTCTTGGCGTGCATCCGTGCGTCGCTGCGGTCCGGTCCCAGGTCGACGGGCACGTGCACATTCCGCCGACCACTGGCGACAATATCAATGTACTGTGGAGACCTCACGCCCCACGTGTTGAGCAATTCGGCGGTACGTCCACCCGGCCTCCCGCATGCCCACTATACGCCCTCGCTCAAAGTCCGTCAACTGCACATACGGTTCACGTCCACGCTGTCGCGGCATGCTACCAGTGTTAAAGACTGCGATGGAGCTCCGTATGCCACGGCAAACTGGCTGACACTGACGGTGGCGGTGCACAAATGCTGCGCAGCTAGCGCCATTCGACGGCCAACACCGCGGTTCCTGGTGTGTCCGCTGTGCCGTGCGTGTGATCATTGCTTGTACAGCGCTCTCGCAGTGTCCGGAGCAAGTATGGTGGGTCTGACACACCGGTGTCAATGTGTTCTTTTTTCCATTTCCAGGAGTGTACTTTGAAATGTATTGTTTTACTTATGATAGATGTTAGAACGTACACCGTACAGTTACACCTACATGGCACACACCTCTCCCATAAGGAGGGAACGATTACACTGATAGGTTGTGTAAGGACAGTGGAAGAAAAAAATGGCTCTGAGCACTATGGGACTCAACATCTTAGGTCATAAGTCCCCTAGAACTTAGAACTACTTAACCCTAACTAACCTAAGGACATCACACACACCCATGCCCGAGGCAGGATTCGAACCTGCGACCGTAGCAGTCCCGCGGTTCCGGACTGCAGCGCCAGAACCGCTAGACCACCGCGGCCGGCGACAGTGGAAGATCTTGGTAGCAATTTACACTCCTGGAAATGGAAAAAAGAACACATTGACACCGGTGTGTCAGACCCACCATACTTGCTCCGGACACTGCGAGAGGGCTGTACAAGCAATGATCACACGCACGGCACAGCGGACACACCAGGAACCGCGGCGATGGCCGTCGAATGGCGCTAGCTGCGCAGCATTTGTGCACCGCCGCCGTCAGTGTCAGCCAGTTTGCCGTGGCATACGGAGCTCCATCGCAGTCTTTAACACTGGTAGCATGCCGCGACAGCGTGGACGTGAACCGTATGTGCAGTTGACGGACTTTGAGCAAGGGCGTATAGTGGGCATGCGGGAGGCCGGGTGGACGTACCGCCGAATTGCTCAACACGTGGGGCGTGAGGTCTCCACAGTACATCGATGTTGTCGCCAGTGGTCGGCGGAAGGTGCACGTGCCCGTCGACCTGGGACCGGACCGCAGCGACGCACGGATGCACGCCAAGACCGTAGGATCCTACGCAGTGCCGTAGGGGACCGCACCGCCACTTCCCAGCAAATTAGGGACACTGTTGCTGCTGGGGTATCGGCGAGGACCATTCGCAACCGTCTCCATGAAGCTGGGCTACGGTCCCGCACACCGTTAGGCCGTCTTCCGCTCACGCCCCAACATCGTGCAGCCCGCCTCCAGTGGTGTCGCGACAGGCGTGAATGGAGGGACGAATGGAGACGTGTCGTCTTCAGCGATGAGAGTCGCTTCTGCCTTGGTGCCAATGATGGTCGTATGCGTGTTTGGCGCCGTGCAGGTGGGCGCCACAATCAGGACTGCATACGACCGAGGCACACAGGGCCAACACCCGGCATCATGGTGTGGGGAGCGATCTCCTACACTGGCCGTACACCACTGGTGATCGTCGAGGGGACACTGAATAGTGCACGGTACATCCAAACCGTCATCGAACCCATCGTTCTACCATTCCTAGACCGGCAAGGGAACTTGCTGTTCCAACAGGACAATGCACGTCCGCATGTATCCCGTGCCACCCAACGTGCTCTAGAAGGTGTAAGTCAACTACCCTGGCCAGCAAGATCTCCGGATCTGTCCCCCATTGAGCATGTTTGGGACTGGATGAAGCGTCGTCTCACGCGGTCTGCACGTCCAGCACGAATGCTGGTCCAACTGAGGCGCCAGGTGGAAATGGCATGGCAAGCCGTTCCACAGGACTACATCCAGCATCTCTACGATCGTCTCCATGGGAGAATAGCAGCCTGCATTGCTGCGAAAGGTGGATATACACTGTACTAGTGCCGACATTGTGCATGCTCTGTTTCCTGTGTCTATGTGCCTGTGGTTCTGTCAGTGTGATCATGTGATGTATCTGACCCCAGGAATGTGTCAATAAAGTTTCCCCTTCCTGGGACAATGAATTCACGGTGTTCTTATTTCAATTTCCAGGAGTGTATTTCCATTAATTCCTGTTGAGGCCCCCCTGTGATTTCTACTGCGCTACGAAAGTTTGCTCACTACCTCAAATTTCATTAACAGTATTCAGATTGCGTGTTTGTTTCTTCATGTGTCAGATTTCGTACAAGTATTTTCAGTGCATTACTGCCAGAGTCATAACTTGCTATGCGCTCACAGCGAAAACTTACAACGCAGTGGCAGCCGTCAACCGAAAGAAGCCAACGAACTTATTAAAGAATAAGTGAGATTTTGGTCAGTTACTGAGATATGCATCACTCCACATGCGAGTGAAGTAAGGGGCTGTCTAGCAATGGTACAAAGTACTCTCCATGATACACTGTAACGCCGCTCGCGGAGTATGTACGGGGTGGGCGAGAGGTCCCTGTACTCCCGTAGCCCCTGTTCCGTGAAAATTTTGTTATGCACGTTGGTTGCTGTGTTACTTCCTATCAGTTGTTGAAATCAAATGTTGGATTTCATGTTTACTTGTCTTCACAGTCGCAAGCGAGTTTTAATTTTCAGCCACGGTAAATGCAAGCAATCCTAATTATGTTATTGAGGAGCACTTAGTGACAAGTGTGTGGGTGCACGAACAACAACATACAGATTATGAGAGCGTTCCAGGAAAGATTTAATAAGCCTCCACTGCTTTTGACAGTGGTAAATACAGGCCGCGTAAAGGAAGGAAGCCGACACGAGAAGCTGCAAGTGCAGGCGTTTCTCCTACGAAATCGAAACGTAAATGTGCTTCGGAACTCGATATACCGCGGACGCCAGCGCGAGATCACGTGAAAAAAGACTTAAAGGTCAGACCTTTTCGACAGCGCTGTCAAACGAGTTACCGGACACAGACCGAAATAAGCGCGTTTTACAATGCCGTTCTTTGCTGCCTCAATTTCCAAATGCAGCGAACCGTGCCAGGGTTATGTTCACTGTGCCATTTATCGCAGCTCGCGTGGCAGGAATATTGTCGTTTCGGCGAAAGAGAATCCTCATTTCACAGGCAAGTCAGAAAGGAACCCGCCTCTCGCAGTGATTTGGTAAGCGATGGCATTACAAAAACTGCTTGGACGGTACTTTTTTGATGGGATGTGAATGGGCAAATTATTCACTTATGTTGCAAACATGGTTAATACCTCAGTTGGGGAAAGTAGCCAGGATGCATATGGTTGCAGGAAGGAGGAGAACCCCACATTACTCTTGCAGTGCGCGAGCTCCTAAATGAACACTTGCCAGGAACGTGGATGGATCGTGACTCACCAACAGCTGTTGCCTTTAAACGGCCACCATGAACTCCTGACCTCACCATACTTGACAAATTGTTATAGGGAGTCAATAAGGCGCATGTGCCTGCATGCCGTAACGCTACAAAATGAAGAAATGCTGTTCAGGATGCATTTCGCACTATAACACCGATCATGCTCATAAATATGTCAAGAATAGCATATCGAAATGTGTTTACAGCATTATGGGGGATATACCGTTATACTGGGCACGTAATACGTAAATAAGTACTTGTCATAACACAAATGGAATCATTTAGACAGAACTTCAAGAAGAATGTAATCGCGTACTAACATGCGTGAAAATTACCTAACTATCAGTTTAATAAGTCTTGATTGCGAAACATTAATTCCATACACAAGAATGGAAAAACTGGTAGAAGCCGACATCGGGGAAGATCAGTTGGACTTCGGAGAAAGATAGGAACCTACATCCTCAATTATCTGCTGGATGTATTCCAATCTCTGTCTTCCTCTACAGTTTTTGCCCTCTACAGCTCCTCTAATACCATGGGAGTCAGTCTCTAATTCTTAACAGATGTCCTATCTTCCTGTCCCTTTCCTTGTCAGTGTTTTTCAACTCCGATTCTGCGCAGAACCTCATTCCTTACCTTATAGTTCCACCTAATTTTCGACATTCGTCTGTAGCACCACATCTCAAGTGCTTCGATTCCCTTCTCTTACGGTTTTCCAACAGTCCATGTTTTACTACCATACAATCCTGTGTTCCAAACGTATAGTCTCAGAAATCTCTTCATCAAATTGAGGAATATGTTTGTTATTAGTAGACTTATCTTGGTCAGGAATGCCCTTTTTCCCAATGCTAGTCTGCTTTTGATGTCCTCCTTGCTCCGTCCGTCATTTGTTATTTTGCTGCCTAGATAGCAGAATTCCTTACCTTCATCTTCTTCGTAATCATCAATCCTGTTGTCGCTATTCTCATTTCTACTATTTCTCATTACTTCCGTCTTTCTTCGATTTACTCTCAACTCATATTCTGCATTCATTAGACTGTCCATTCAATTCAGCAGATATTGTAATTCTTCTTCCCTTTCATTCATAACAGCAATGTCATCAGTGAATCGTATCACTGATACCCTTTCACCTTGAATTTTAATTCCACTACTGAACCTTTCTTCTATTTCCATCATTTTTTCTTCAATGTACAGATTTAACAGTAGGGTGGAGGGGGGGAGGGAGAATACATCCCTGTCTTACACTCATTTTAATCCGTGCATTTCTTTCTTGGTTGTCCACTATTCCCTCTTGGTTCTTGTACGTCTCTCCCTATAGCTTACCCCTACTTTTCGCAGGTGCTGACCCTACGACTTACGTTATAGGATAAGCTAGAAAAGGGAACGTTACGTTATAGTATTTGTAGACTTAGAGAAAGCTTTTGACAACGTTGACTGCAATATTCTCTTTGAAATTCTGAAGGTAGCAGGGGTAAAATACAGGGAGCGAAAGTGTACAGAAACCAGACGGCAGTAATAAGAGTCGAGAGGCATGAAAGAGAAGCAACGGTTGAGAAGGGAGTGAGATAGGTTTGTAGCCTATCCTAGATGTTATTCAATCTGTATATTGATCAAGCAATAAAGAAAATCAAAGAAAAATTTGGAGTTGGAATTAAAGTTCAGGGAGAAGAAATAAAAACTTCAATGTTTGCCGATGACATTATAATTATGTGAGGGACAGCAAAGGACTTGGAACAGCAGTAAAACGGTATATACGGCGTCTTGAAAGAAAGACATATGATGAACATCAACAAAAGCAAAACAAAGATAATGGAATGTAGGTGAATTAAATCAGGTGATGCTGAGGTAATTAGATTAGGAAATGAGACACTTAAAGTAGTAGATGAGTTTTGCTATTTGGCCGAAGTAGAGAGAATATAAAATGTAGACCGGCAATGGCAAGAAAATTGTTTCTGGAGAAGAGAAATTTGTAAACATCGAATATAGATTTAAGTGTTAGGAAGTCTTTTCTGAAGGTATTTGTCTGGAGTGTGGCAATGTCTGGAAGTGCAAGGTGGAGTTTAGAAAGGAGCGAATAGAAGCTTTTGAAATATGGTGATATAGAAGAATGCTGAAGTTCAGATGGAGAGTTCACGTAACTAATGAGGAGGTACTGAATAGCACTGATGAGAAAACAAATTTGTGGTACAGCCTGACTAGAAGAAGGAATTGATGATAGGACACATTCTGAGAGATAAAGAGATCACGAATTTAGTGCTGGAGGGAAGTCTGGGAGGTAAAAATCGTTGAGGGTGAACAAAGTAAGCACATTCAGAAGGATGTAGGTTGCGATAGTTATTTGGAAATGGGCAGGCTTGCATAAGATAGAACAGCATGGACAGCTGCATCGAGCAAGTCTCCGGACTAAAGGCCGCAAGAAAAACAACAACTAGGGAGTACGAGGACTTCTAGTCCACTCTTGCATGTTCAAATCACGTCGGGGTCACCACTGTCGCAGTCTGTAGTTAGATTTTCGATTTGAATACGTGTGCTGAGTTCTAACACAGCGAGAACTAATACGAAACGTGATGCAGCATCCTGAGACAGCGTTTCACTCAATACAATCACGCAGTTCGGCCGCCGAGTGCGAGTCTTTTTGCAGTCGATGCCACATTGGGCGACTCGTGTGCCGGTGATTAGGATGAAATGATAATGAGGGCAACACAACACCCAGTCCACAAGCGGCGAAAATCTCCAAACCGGCCGGGAATCGAACCCGGGCGTGCTGCATGGCAGTCAAGCAAGTAATCACTTTTTTTTTATATCATTTTGTTCGCTATTTTTTGTTCGATGCAGACGTCCCATGAGGCTTGTTCAAGTTCACCAGTGATCCATTTACTCAGTTTCTTTTATTACAGAGGGCAGCTAACCCTCTGACTGAACACGATGAGCTACCGTGCCGGCTATCACTCAGCTAAGAAATTAGTAGTCATTGAAATTCGCACTGCGGAAAGGAGAAACCGAACACAGCGCTCCTGGTGGCCAGCGCATCGAACTGTTGACAGCTCGTCCAGCAAATTAGCCGTCCATCTGACGTCGCTGCGGTCTGCTGTGCGTCGCTACAGCAGGCCCCTCGCAGTGGGTAGATCCAGCTGAACAAAGAGAACAGCGTTGCAGACTGAAGGAGGTGTGCCGGCAGCTCTGGAGCAGGCCATCGGGGCAGATTTCGCCATGCCAGGGTCACCCGGAGAGGTCTGAAGCCAGCCGGGCGGCCCCCTTTTACCAGACGAGTCTGCCCCGGAGGCTGCAGGCGGCGGCGGCGAGGGGCTCTGCCGTTACAATAACCGCAAACGCGATGGGGCAATTATCGGAAACGCCGTGGGAATGTCGCCGGCTCCGTTTCCTCAGAGCGAGGCGGCGAGCTGGGCGATCCGCCCCGCCGCGCTGACGGAGTGCCGGTGTCGCCACCAGCTGGGAGCGGCGCTCTGGTGGCGTGGGTGGACGTGTGGCGGCGCTGAACGGTCCAGCAGCCAAACGGAGTCCCGTGCTTGCCAAAGTGCTGTCAGCGAAACTGCCGGCCGTTTGTCCAGCCGACGGCGGCCGCCTGTGTCCGACGGGGCGAGACCGGAATATCACGCGCGCTTCGGACCGAGATCCGTGTCGCACGTACAGCGAATTCGTCGGCCTGAGAATGAGGTCTGCGAGGAAGGGACTGGCCTACTCTCTAGCGTTACGTGTACAGTTTCTAAAATCCCCTGACAGACTGTCCTAGTTTGCACAAATGCAATCTGATCAAAAGTACCATGACACCTAGTAGTGGACATTAATACATGATGTATCCACCCTTCGCCTTTGTGGTGGCTTGAACTCCGCTGGGAACACTTTCAAGGAGATGTCTGAATGTATACAGGATGGTCCATTCATCGTGACTGGGCCAAATATCTCACGAAATAAGCGTCAAACGAAAAAACTACGAAGAACGAAACTTATCTAGCTCGAAGGGGGAAACCAGATGGCGCTATGGTTGGCCCGCTAGATGGCGCTGCCATAGGTCAAACGGAAATCAACTGCGTTTTTTTTTTAAATAGGAACCCCCATTTTTATTACATATTCGTGTAGTACGTAAACAAATATGAATGTTTTAGTTGGACCACTTTTTTCGCTTTGTGATAGATGGTGCTGTAATAGTCACAAACATATGGCTCACAATTTTAGACGAACAGTTGGTAACAGGTAGGTTTTTTTAAATTAAAATACAGAACGTAGGTACGTTTGAACATTTTATTTCGGTTGTTCCAGTGTGATACATGTACCTCTGCGAACTTATCATTTCAGAGAACGCATGCTGTTACAGCGTCATTACCTGTAAATACCACATTAATGCAATAAATATTCAAAATGATGTCGGTGAACCTCGATGAATTTGGCAATACGTGTAACGACATTCCTCTCAACAGCGAGTAGTTCGCCTTCCATACTATTCGCACATGCATTGACAATGCGCTGACGCATGTTGTCAGGCGTTGCCAGTGGATCACGATAGCAAATATCATTCAACTTTCCCCACAGAAAGAAATCCGGGGACGTCAGATCCGGTGAACGTGGGGGCCATGGTATGGTGCTTCGATGACCAATCCATCTGTCATGAAATATGCTATTCAATACAGCTTCAAGCGCACGCGAACTATGTGCCGGACATCCATCATGTTGGAAGTACATTGCTATTCTGTCATGCAGTGAAACATCTTGTAGTAACACCGGTAGTGTGTTACGTAGGAAATCAGCATACATTGCGCCATTTACATTACCATCGATAAAATGGGGGCCAATTATCCTTCCTCCCATAATGCCGCACCATACATTAACCCGCCAAGGTCGCTGATGTTCCACTTGTCGCAGCCAAAATACACTAAGCTGGTGCCATTTTCTTTGTTGTAAAAACTATGAACCAACTTAAAGGAAATTTTAGACTTTTTTTTTTTTTTTTTTTTCAAACGAGTCACGCAGGAATACCGACCGCTCGATAGTTTAACTAACTTCCAGCTGCTGCCCATGGACTGCAGTTATATGGCCTTTGCGTGGTAGCTATTAAGCTGAATTTTCGTTAACGCTTCTTTTGTCGGCTAAACCATCGCTGAGTGAAGGGGCAGGCAAACTGAAACTTCACCAGGTAGGTGGACTGATTGTTTAAAGGATAATGAGAGGAGACCAAGCCGCCCCGCCGGAATGTGCAACAATGTTAAAAGGTCACAGGCACATCCATCGCTCCTTGTCAAAATTTACTATATAGTGAATATAGTCGGATCTTCTTTCACCGTAGTATTGACAATATTTACGGTATAGTAAATTTTGACAAGGAGCGACGTGTGTGCCTGTGACCTTTTAACGTTGTTGCACCTGATGATGCGGCTTTAGGCCGCGAAACGGAGTGTGTTTCAACAACTAAAAGTTTCATCAGCTATTATTAGCAGAATTTGTAAACATCTTTTTACTGATAATTCTGTTTCAAGCATTAGATTTTGCATCAGGTAAGTGTTACAGTATCAAGAACTGTAACTATACGTATCGAGAACTGAACTCATGGACGATTCCAGAAGAGATACGCTGAATAGTCTTGAAGATAATTATTATATTTGACTTCTGAGTATAGTAGGCTCCAGTATTACGTGGCCAGCGCCGTAAATTGCGATACAGGGGACCCGAGTTCGATTCGCGATACTTTCAGCGATTTTTCTTTTTTTCTGGAACGGAGTGCACTCAAACTGGGAAGGCCAACTGAGGAGCCACTTGACCGAGTAGCAGCGGATCCAGAGTCATGAGAGCGGCGTGTTGGCCACGTGCTCCTCATACTACATCGTGTGACGCCATTGGCAGAGGTTGACGCGGCGATCGGTCGGTCTTGTTAGGCCTGTATACGTGCCAGAACGCGGAACTTCACCTTGTTTTACTTCAAAGTATAGAGAAACTAAAAAAAAAAAAAAAACAGTAAGGCTGCTATACATTTACAACCCTTTTGAAAGATAAAATGAAGGTGACAACAAACAGTTAGCTTCTACATGTCTGTTCCGTAGAGCCGGTATTGCAGTAAGCTGTTACAGCTATGGAGGCAAGCGCCTCAATAAACATATTAGTAGCAGCCTTGGCATTTGATTGGAGCGCTCAGTGACAAACTAGTTTTGTAAAACTCCAAGTACACGTAATAGAAATAAGTTAACGATAGCTCCCCTGTTGCTTAAGAACGTAGGCTTTCCCGGCTGTTGTCGACAATGTTAAAAGTTCTTCCGTAGCGGTAGCGCGTCACTCTTGCCAGAATCTGGCAATGCAACGCTTCGACCTTCTTGCTGAGGCTTTTTTCCGGGAACTGTGCAGACAGTGTGCAGCCCGTTCCCGGAAGATGATCTCAGAAAGAAGGCCAAAACGTCGCGTCGGAAAATTCTGGAAATAATGACGCAGAGCAAATACCCAACACATTTGAACATAAGCGTGTTGCTATCGTCAACCGTTGTAAAGGATAATAAATATTTTTTGCATGTAAATCTAAGTGTATACTTTGCTGCAAATAACGGTTAAGTGTCTTAAAACATACTTTCAGCAGCAGTAATAACAATAGATATGATTCGATTCCGGTCACAAATGCACCCTAAGACGAGTAACTGTTGTGACGTGACAAAAGTCATGGGATAACGTCATGCAGACGTACAGATGGCCTTAAAATGGTTCAAATGGCTCCAAGCACTATGGGACTTAACATCTGAGGTCATCAGTCCCCTAGAACTTAGAATTACGTAAACCTAACTAACCTAAGGACATCACACACATCCATGCCCAAGGCTGGATTCGAACCTGCGACCGTAGCAGCAGCGCGTGTCCGGACTGAAGCTCCTAGAACCGCTCGGCCACAGCGGCCGGCAGATGGCCTTAATATCGCGTATTCAAGGTATAAAAGGACAGTGCATTGGCAGACCTGTCATTTGTACTCAGGTGATTCATGTGGAAAGTTTCCCGACGTGATTGTGGCCGCACGACGGGAATCAACAGATTTGGTAGTTGGAGCTGGAGGTATGAGATATTCCATTTTGGAAATCATTAGGGAATTCAATACCTCGAGAAGGACAGTGTCAAGAGTGTGTCAATAATTCCACATTTAAGGCACTACCTCTCACCTCGGAGAACGTAGTGTGCGATGGCCTTCACTTAACGACCAAGAGCAGCAGTGTTCGCGTAGAGTTGCCAGTGCTAACGGACAAGCAATACTGTGTGAAATAACCTAAGAAATGAGTGCGGGACGTACGGCGAACGTGTCCATTAGAACAGTGAGCCGAAATTTGGCGATAATGGGCTATGGCAGCAGACGAATAGCGCAAGAGCCATTGCTAACAGCACTACATCACCTGCAGCGCCTCTCCTGGGCTCATGACCACATCGGTTGCATCCTAGACGACTGGAAAACCGTGGCCTGGTCAGATGAGTCCAGATTTCTGTTGGTAAGAGCTCAAAGCAGGGTTCCAGTTGTCAGCAAAGAACTATGCAAGCTGGAGGTGGTTCTGTTTACATGGAATGGACTGGGTCCGCTGGTCCAACTAAACCGATCATTGACAGGAAATGGCTACGTCGGGCTACTCGAAGACCAGTTGCAGTCATTCATGGACTTGATGTTCCCATACAAGTTAGCGGGCCACAATTGCTCACGGCCGATTTGAAGAACACTACGGACAAATCGAGCGAATCATTTGGTCACCCAGATTGCCCGACATGAATCCCATCGAACATTTATGGAATATAAGTGAGAGGACAGTTCGTGCACAAAATATTGCACCAGCAACACTTTCGCAACTATGGCCGGCTACAGAGGCAGCATGGGGACTTCCTATGACTTTAGACATATATATGGATATGGTGTCTGTTCTAGTTGACCTGCAGCCGTCTAGAACAAAATTAGAATTATACATTAATACCTTCAGCTGCTGACGGGCGTTGTTCCATATCAATGGGGACAGGTGAAAATGTGTGCCCCGACTGGGACTCGAACCCGAGATCTGCTGCTTACATGACAGACGCTCTAGCCATCTGAGCCACCGAGGGCACAGAGAATAGTGTGACTACACAGACTATCTCGCGCAAGCCTCCCGTGAGACCCAAATTCTCACCTTACGTTTCCATGCACTACATTCGTAGTGTCCCTACCCAACACATTCATTACTCGTGGAAGACATTCTTACCAAGTCCCGTAAGAGTTCGGGTAATATGTGTGCATCCGCACAGAAGAAGAAGGTCATATATATACACTTCTGGAAATGGAAAAAAGAACACATTGACACCGGTGTGTCAGACCCACCATACTTGCTCCGGACACTGCGAGAGGGCTGTACAAGCAATGATCACACGCACGGCACAGCGGACACACCAGGAACCGCGTTGTTGGCCGTCGAATGGCGCTAGCTGCGCAGCATTTGTGCACCGCCGCCGTCAGTGTCAGCCAGTTTGCCGTGGCATACGGAGCTCCATCGCAGTCTTTAACACTGGTAGCATGCCGCGACAGCGTGGACGTGAACCGTATGTGCAGTTGACGGACTTTGAGCGAGGGCGTATAGTGGGCATGCGGGAGGCCGGGTGGACGTACCGCCGAATTGCTCAACACGTGGGGCGTGAGGTCTCCACAGTACATCGATGTTGTCGCCAGTGGTCGGCGGAAGGTGCACGTGCCCGTCGACCTGGGACGGGACCGCAGCGACGCACGGATGCACGCCAAGACCGTAGGATCCTACGCAGTGCCGTAGGGGACCGCACCGCCACTTCCCAGCAAATTAGGGACACTGTTGCTCCTGGGGTATCGGCGAGGACCATTCGCAACCGTCTCCATGAAGCTGGGCTACGGTCCCGCACACCGTTAGGCCGTCTTCCGCTCACGCCCCAACATCGTGCAGCCCGCCTCCAGTGGTGTCGCGACAGGCGTGAATGGAGGGACGAATGGAGACGTGTCGTCTTCAGCGATGAGAGTCGCTTCTGCCTTGGTGCCAATGATGGTCGTATGCGTGTTTGGCGCCGTGCAGGTGAGCGCCACAATCAGGACTGCATACGACCGAGGCACACAGGGCCAACACCCGGCATCATGGTGTGGGGAGCGATCTCCTACACTGGCCGTACACCACTGGTGATCGTCGAGGGGACACTGAATAGTGCACGGTACATCCAAACCGTCATCGAACCATCGTTCTACCATTCCTAGACCGGCAAGGGAATTTGCTGTTCCAACAGGACAATGCACGTCCGCATGTATCCCGTGCCACCCAACGTGCTCTAGAAGGTGTAAGTCAACTACCCTGGCCAGCAAGATCTCCGGATCTGTCCCCCACTGAGCATGTTTGGGACTGGATGAAGCGTCGTCTCACGCGGTCTGCACGTCCAGCACGAACGCTGGTCCAACTGAGGCGCCAGGTGGAAATGGCATGGCAAGCCGTTCCACAGGACTACATCCAGCATCTCTACGATCGTCTCCATGGGAGAATAGCAGCCTGCATTGCTGCGAAAGGTGGATATACACTGTACTAGTGCCGACATTGTGCATGCTCTGTTGCCTGTGTCTATGTGCCTGTGGTTCTGTCAGTGTGATCATGTGATGTATCTGACCCCAGGAATGTGTCAATAAAGTTTCCCCTTCCTGGGACAATGAATTCACGGTGTTCTTATTTCAATTTCCAGGAGTGTATATATATATATGGTGTTTGTTCTTTTGGACATGGCCTTCCGAGACCTGGCCTTCCGAGATTTCTTCGGACGGACTTAAGTAATTCGTTATATTTCGGCTACACGATAAACACACAAATGTAAGGCTTTTAATTAAGCTCAATACCTAGCGATAACAAATACTTAGAACTATTATTCGAACGATCACATAGATAATGTTGTGGGGAAAGTGGACCAATGAATGTATTTTATTGTGCAGAACACTTAGAACATGCAGCAGATCAACTAAGGAGACTGGCTGCGCTACGTTTATCTGTCCTCTTTTGGAGCACTGATGCCCAGTATTCATATCGGATAGGACTGACGGAGGACATCGAGAAAGTTTGTGTTGTAGGACTCAGTGAAGAGGATGGTGACTGAAGTTATCGACCTCTTACACTTAGGTGGCCGTTAAGTAATATATAAGCCAGAGTACAGCCAGAACCAACATATTTTTTTAAAACAATACTGCATCATTATTTCGCGATCATTAAATGTATTTTTTTCCTATTTCTTTTTAAAATTTTAAGGCAACCATTTTGATAAAATGAGCAATTATTTAGGTTTCAGTTACTTGGAAGTCAGTAAAATTTTGGGTGTACTTAAAAGTACAGCATTATTTATAAAGGAGACGAAAGTACATTTGAAACCTCTATGAAGATGAAGACTCGTTGATGACGTGTTGAAGAAGAAACAGGAATCGACAGGGATGTGATTGAGGATCCAGTATTACAATCAGAATTTAAAAGAATTACGGCAGACTTAAGATCAAAGATAGAAGGGATAGGCAACACCCCACCAGAATTTCTAGAATAATTGGGGGAAGAGGCACCATATCAATTATCCACATGGATGTGTAGAATATTTGAGATTGGCGTTATACCATCTGACTTCCGGAGAATCATCATCAATAGAATTCCGAAGATTGCAAGAACTGACAAGTGCGAGGAATTATCTCACAATCAGCTTAACAGCTCAGCATCAAAGCTGCTGATAAGAAAAATATACAGAAGAATGGAAAAGAAAACTGAGGATTTGTTAGATGACTATCAGTTTGGCTTTAGAAGGGGGCGAGGAGGAGGAGATTAGTATTTAACGTCCTGCCGACCACGAGGTCATTAAAGACGAAGCACAAGCTTGGGGTAGGGAAGGATGGAGAAGGAAATCGGTCGTGCTCTTTCGAGGGAACCATTAAGGCATTTGCCCTACGCGATTTCAGAAAATCACGGAAAACTTAAATCAGGATGGCAGGCGCAGGTTTGAACCGCCGTAGTCCTCCCGTACGGCGAGTCCAGGGTGCTAACAACTGCGCTTACCCGTTCGGTTTGGCTTTAGGAAAGGTAAAAGTACCGGAGAGGCAGTTCTGACGTCGCTGTTGTGAACGGAAGCAAGACTAAAGAAAAATGAAGACAGCTTCACATGATTTGTCGACCAGGAAAAAGCGTTCGACAATGTCAAATGGTGCAAGATGTTCGAAATTCTGAGAAAAATAGGACTCAGCTATAGGGAAAGACGGGTAGTAAACAATATGTGTAAGAGCCAGGGGGAACAGTAAGAGCAAAGGACCAAGGAAGAAGTGTTCGGATTGAAAAGGGTGTAAAACAGGGATGTAGTCTTTCCCCCCCCAATAGTTCAATTCATACATCGAGGAAGCAATACGGAAATAAAAGAAAGGTTGAAGAGAGGAATTAAAATTCAAGGCGAAAGGATATCAATGATAAGATTCGCTGATGGTATCCTCAGTGAAGAAAATTTCAGGATGTATTGAACTGAATGAACATTCTAGTAGGTACAGTGAGAGTGAATGGAGGAAAGACGAAAGTAATGAAAAGTAGCAGAAATGAGAACAGCGAGAATCTTAACATCAGGATTGGTGATCTTGAAGAAGTTAAGGAATCGCGTTACGTAGACTGCAAAATAATCCATGGCGAACGGAGTAAGGACATCAAAAGCAGACTAGTACTGGAAAAAAGGGCGTTCCCGACCAAGAAAAATCTGCTAGTATCAAACATAGGCCTTAATTTGAGAAATAAATTTCTGATTGTGTACTTTGGAGCACAGCACTGTATAGTAGTGAAACACATACCGTGGAAAAACCGTAACAGAAGAGAATCGAAGCATTTGAGATTTGGTACAACAGAAAAAAATGTTGAAAGTTAGGTGAACTGATACGATAAAGATAGCAGAGATTTTCCGAAGAATAGTCGAGAAAATGATTATATGAGAAACACTGATACGGAGAAGGGACAGTTTCTGTTGATCCATTGTGTGGTACACCTTGATGTACCCTACATGTATACTCTTTTTATTATGCACGGGCCTGAAGATGACATCACGAATTGCCGAAACAAATAAAACAACTTCTCTATTGCACGGCTGTTTGACGAATTTCATTCTTAAATATTGACGTCAAAGGGTAAAAGTGCTACTCTGAGATGAGGAGGTTGGCACTGGAGAGGAATTCGTGGCGGGACGCATCAAACAAGTCAGAAGACTGATGACTCGAAAAAAATGATTGAATGAACTCAGTATCGATGTTAGAACATCGATAACCTTCCAAGATCGATGTTTTGTAAATGCCGGTGATCATTGAATCTTCCTGCTTTGAACTGAAGCGTCATCGAGTTATACAGTGAAGCGCCAAAGAAACTGGTATAGGCATGCGTATTCAAGTACAGAGATATGTAAACAGGGAGAATACTGCGCCGCGGTTGGGAACACCTGTATAAGGCACCAAGTTGCCTGCTGTTAAAATGGCAGGTTGTCAAGATTTAAGTGAAATTAAACGTGGTATTATAGCTGGCGCACGAGCGATGGAACACAGCATCTCCGAGGTAGCGATGAAGTGCGCATTTTCCCGCACGACTATTTCACGAGTGAACCGTGAATATCAGAAATCAGGTAAAATATCAAATCTCCGGCGCTGCGGTCGAAAAACGATCCTGCAAGAACGGGACCAACGACGTCTGAAGAGAATTGTTCAACGTGGCAGAAGTGCAACCCTTCCACAAATTGCAGCAGATTTCAATGCTGTGCCATCAACAAGTGTCAGCGTGCGAACCATTCTACGAAACATCATCGGTGTGTGCTGTTGGAGCCGAAGATCCACTCGTGTACCCTTGATGACTGCACAACACAAAGCTGGGCCCATTGGACTATTGATCGCTGGAAACACGTTTCCTGGTCGGATGAGTCTCGTTTCAAACTGTATCGAGCGAATGGACGTGTACGGGTATGGAGATTGTGGTGTCACCGCCAGACACCACACTTGCTAGGTGGTAGATTTTAAATCGGCCGCGGTCCGTTACTATATGTCGGACCCGCGTGTCGCCACTATCAGTGATTGCTGACCGAGCGCCCCCACACGGCATGTCTAGTCTAGAGAAACTCCCTAGCACTCGCCCCAGTTGTACAGCCGACTTTGCTAGCGATGGTTCACTGTCTACATACGCTCTCATTTGCAGAGACGACAGTTTAGCATAGCCTTCAGGTATTTCATTTGCTACGACCTAGCAAGGCGCCCTATTCAGTTACTATAATTACTATCTTCAAGAATGTATTCTGAACAGATAATATTGTGAATCATGCACCGTCAGGAGCGACGTTCATCATTAATGGATTAAAGTTAAGTATCAAACTAATTACGTCCGCTTTTTGAATTCTCATTCCTTGTCATGTTCCAGACCTCACGGCAGTATAGTTCTTCCCTCCTCACGCCAGCCTGCGTGAGCTAAAACGCGTCCTTTTCGGCCTCCACTCGTAACACTGTGTTGGCTCTTCTGCTAACACAAAAGAGACAACCTCATGAACCCTTGGACCCTGCTTGTGTGCAGGGGACTGTTCAAGCTGGTGGAGGCTCTGTAGCGGTGTGTGGCGTGGGTAGTTGGTGTGATACGTCTAGATACGACTGTGGCAGGTGACACATACGTAAGCATCCTCTCTGACCATCTGCATCCGTTGTGAATTCCGACGGACTTGGGCGATTCCAGCAGCACAATCCGACACCCCACACATCCAGAATTGCTACAGAGTGGCTCAGGGAACGCTCTTCTGAGTTTAAACACTTCTGCTGGCCACAAAACCCAGAAATGAACATTATTGAGCATTCCTGGGATGCCTTGCAACGTGCTATTCAGAAGAGATCTCCACTCCCTCGTACTCTTACGTATTTATGGACAGCCCTGCAGGATTCATGGCGTCAGTTCCGTCCAGCACTACTTCAGACATTAGTCGAGTCCACGCCAAGTCGCACTGCGGCACTTCCACGTGCTCGCGGAGGCCCTGCACGATATTAGGCAGGTGTACCAGTTTCTTTGGCAACGCAACAGTTTGGTCTTCAGGTCGGTTCGCCGAGTCCTAAGCGAGTGGAGTGTTTCTTTCATTTTATTTTTAATTACTTGTCTTTTGGTATACAGCGTATTACAAAAAGGTACGGCCAAACTTTTAGGAAACATTCCTCACACACAAAGAAAGAAAATATGTTATGTGGACATGTGTCCGGAAACGCTTACTTTCCATGTTAGAGCTCATTTTATTACTTCTCTTCAAATCACATTAATCATGGAATGGAAACGCACAGCAACAGAACGTACCAGCGTGACTTCAAGCACTTTGTTACAGGAAACGTTCAAAATGTCCTCCGTTAGCGAGGATACATGCATCCACCCTCCGTCGCATGAAATCCCTGATGTGCTGATGCAGTCCTGGAGAAAGGCGTATTGTATCACAGCCGTCCACAATACGAGCACGAAGAGTCTCTACATTTGGTACCGGGGTTGCGTAGACAAGAGCTTTTAAATGCCCCCATAAATGAAAGTCAAGAGGTTTGAGGTCAGGAGAGCGTGGAGGCCATGGAATTGGTCCGCCTCTACCAATCCATCGGTCACCGAATCTGTTGTTGAGAAGCGCACGAACACTTCGACTGAAATGTGCAGGAGCTCCATCGTGCATGAACCACATGTTGTGTCGTACTCGTAAAGGCACATGTTCTAGCAGCACAGGTAGAGTATCCCGTATGAAACCATGATAAAGTGCTCCATTGAGCGTAGGTGGAAGAACATGAGGCCCAATCAAGATATCGCCAACAATGCCTACCCAAACGTTCACAGAAAATCTGTGTAAATGACGTGATTGCACAATTGCGTGCGGATTCTCGTCAGCCCACACGTGTTGATTGTGAAAATTTACAATTCGATCACGTTGGAATGAAGCCTCATCCGTAAAGAGAATATTTGCACTGAAATGAGGATTGACACATTATTGGATGAACCACTCGCAGAAGCGTACCCGTAGAGGCCAATCAGCTGCTGATAGTGCCTGCACACTCTGTACGTGGTACGGAAACAACTGGTTCTCCCGTAGCACTCTCCATACAGTGACGTGGTCAACGTTACCTTGTACAGCAGTAACTTATCTGACGCTGACGTTAGGGTTATCGTCAACTGCACGAAGAATTGCCTCGTCCATTGCAGGTGTCCTCGTCGTTCTAGGTCTTCCCCAGTCGCGAGTCATAGGCTGGAATGTTCCGTGGTCCCTAAGACGCCGATCAAGTGCTTCGAACGTCTTCCTGTCAGGACACCGTCGTTCTGGAAATCTGTCTCGATACAAACGTACCGCGCCACGGCTATTGCCCCGTGCTAATCCATATATCAAATGGGCATCTGCCAACTCCGCATTTGTAAACATTGCACTGAATGCAAAACCACGTTGGTGATGAACACTAACCTGTTGATGCTACGTACTGATGTGTTTGATGCTAGTACTGTAGCATGAGTCGCATGTCAAGCACCGAAGTCAACATTACCTTCCTTCAATTGGGCCAACTGGCGGTGAATCGAGGAAGTACAGTACATACTGACGAAACTAAAATGAGCTCTAACATGGAAATTAAGCGTTTCCGGACACATGTCCTCACAACATCTTTTCTTTATTTGTGTGTGAGGAATGTATCCTGAAAGTTTGGCTGTACCTTTTTGTAACACCCTGTATGCCTATACACCTAGCGCAACATGTGAGTGTCAATTATGGCGATACGAACGTAAGGACAATACCCAGGCCCCGATATCGGAGTGTTTACGTAACCGAGCTTACCCTTAATGCTGAGATACGCCGTGCCGGACGTTAGAGCTGTCCTTGCCGACGGCACGCAGCCTTGGCCTCGGGTGTCGGGTTGTGGACTTCCGCGTGGACTGGCCGCATACCAGGTCCCAGAGCCGGCGCTGCCCTGGCCGGTAACCATGCGTGTTATTAATATTCGTCAGCCGAGGTGCCGATGCTATCGGCGTGAGAGACGGCGATCGCGCCTCTGTCAGAATTTCTTCGCAAAGATCAAGGCAGGCCTTGCGGTCACAGGGGCCTCATTGAGGCGCGGTCCGGAATCTGGGCTTTGCGGTCAACCTTTGCTGAGGAGCAACACCGATGAGCTGTTTCTGGGTCTGCCGAATAACAGGGTCGGCCGATGGAGTGACTTTCAGAGCTGAAAGTCTTGTCTCACGCCACTTCACTTGCAGTTTTCGCGTTTCGTGTGTCACAGTGATCTAAAAACTTTACCACAAGTAGGCCTAACCTCTCGTGAATAATAATTGGTTGTGTAACTGTTTGTTATTATCTTATATAAAAGTCAGCTGTATGTTCAAAAGACCGGGTGATCAAAAACTCAGTATGAATTTGAAAATTTAATAAACCACGGGATAATGTAGATAGAGAAGTAAAAATTGACACACATGCGTGGAATGACGTGGGGTTTTATTAGAACAAAAAAAAAGTTCACAAAATGTCCGACAGATGGCGCTGGACAGCAAAACGTCAGTACTGCGCATGACAATCGTGTATAAAAGGAGCTGTAATGATAGAGAGAATCAGATGCGCCAGCAGTCGCAGCATGTTGACGTAACCTGAAAAAGGCGCTTTTAGTGAAGCTGTATCGTCAGAATGGGTAATGTGCTAGTTCAGAATTACGATCCTATCGCCATAGGAAGGCGATTCGAATGGGTAAAGGTTTGTTGACAAATGCAGCTGTGGCGAAAATGATTTCGAAGTTGGAAGCCAAGGGTTGTTTAGACGATAGACCCCGTAGTGGCCGACGGAGGACAAGGCGTAATGCTGCTGAGGCAATTCAGGAAGAAATGGAGATTGTAGCGGGTTCGTCTATGCACGGGGAAGTCAGCGCTCGTGCAGTCGCACGTCGCACCGACATTCCATACACTACTGTTTGCTTGCCACTTAGGCCTACCCTCCGATGCTATCCGTACAAAATCCATCAGCATCATGAACTGTTACCTGGCGATTTAGTGAAGCGGAGGGCATTTGTGGTGTGGGCGTTTCAAAAGATGGCGGAAGATGACGATTGGTTGAGTAACGTGTTGTGGACCGATGAAGCTCATTTCACTCTCCGAGGGTCTGTCAACGCCCACAACTGCAGAATTTGGGCTATCGAAAATCCTAGAACTGTCGTGGAAACTCCATTGCACGACGAGAAAGTCACGGTATGGGTTGGATTTATCACATCTACTGTTATCGGGCCTTTTTTCTTCGAGGAAATGCCTGATTCTGGTTTTGTAACTTCTACCGTGATGGGTGACAATTACGCCGATATGTTATAAAATCGCATCATCCCCAGCCTGGCTGATAAACACATGCTGGAACGTACGATGTTTATTCAGGATGGCGCTCCACCCCATATTGCTAGACGCGTGAAAGATCTCTTGCGCGCGTCGTTTGGTGATGATCGTGTGCTCAGCCGCCACTTTCGTCATGCTTGGCCTCCCAGATCCCCAGACCTCAGTCCCTGCGATTATTGGCTTTGGGGTTACCTGAAGTCGCAAGTGTATCGCGATCGACCGACATCTCTAGAGATGCCGAAAGACAACATCCGACGCCAATGCCTCACCATAACTCCGGACATGCTTTACAGAGCTATTCACAATGTTGTTCCTCGACTACAGCTATTGTTGAGGAATGATGGTGGGCATATTGAGCATTTCTTGTAAAGAGCATCATCTTTGCTTTGTTTTACTTTGTTATGCTAATTATTGCTATTCTGATCAGATGAAGCGCCATCTGTCGGACATTTTTTGAACTTTTGTATTTTTTGGTTCTAATAAAACCCCATGTCATTCCAAGCACGTGTGTCAATTAGTACCTCTCTACCTACATTATTCCGTGATTTATTCAGTTTTCAAATTTATACTGACTTTTTGATCACCCGGTAAATTTAAACATATGTGTGGTGGATTCTTAGTAGAATTTTAGTTCTACGAATGTAGACGTGGAAGTTCTGCATTCTTTGTCAATTTGTTCGCTATCCCAATACGGAAATGCTAAAAACGCTTCAAGTACATAACTTTTCCACTTTTTCAAATTTAATTTGTTAACAATAAATGTACATTGTTTGAAAATATACAGTACAGTACAAAAAATGTAATAGGTTATCGACACATTATATAAGTTTCACTTTTTGTTATCACAGTAATTAGCATTTCTTTCTTTCAACACTACCAGCAGTTTGATCATCATCTTCGTCTTCCTCTTCTTCTTCTTCTTCTTCTTCTTCTTCTTCTTCTTCTTCTGCTTCCTCTTCTTCACCTTCTGCGGCATCTTCACTGACATCACCATGGCTGCTTCACTACACTGCTGTGTTAGTGTGGTCTGCTTTCTTCCTCAGCAATCTCTTTTGATTTCAAAATATAACTTTTAAGAATATCTTTATTTACCGTATTCGCATTTTCAATGAATCGTGCTCAAAACTATCAATGCCACTAAGGATGCTATAAAATACATTAAATTAGGAGAATGACCAGGTACAGGTATGCCGTCCACCTCAGATGCTTCATTAGTTTTTCTTCGAGCAATGTCTTTCTATATTTTCTGTCCGTTAGCAAGGGCAGGAACACCAAATTATTTAAGAAAGCTTCCAGTTGCAGCCGACCACAGAAAAATGGCAGTATCAGGATTCTTAGTTCTTTGTCTCCCTTTTCTCTTTTTCTTCCTCTTTTTCCCGTCTCGCATTTTCATTAGTTCCACTGCTTAAATACAGTTTGCATTCTTTTGTCTATGGTTAGCGTCTTTCTTTGGTGATTGTGCCTCGGTTGCTACAATTTGACTAAGAATACTCAACCTACAGTCGAAAGCGAAGTGGAGGAAGAATGGTTTGGATTTAGGAAAGGAATAGAGACGAGGGATGTAGCTTGACAATTAAGAATAATAGGCAATCATAGCATGAGAATGCCAAACTCTGTACGCTGCATTTGCACATATTAAAGGAAAACATAAGCTGAAGGAAATGTTGCAGAAGAATCGGGTGGACTAGAAACAAGTATGGTTTTTCGACAGTTTTTATCACACAAGGTATTAAAATGAGAACGAGTGTCAGGAAAGTACATCATTTATCAACGAATCTGCTCAATATTATTCGGAAGTAACAGTACATAATTTTCCTCGGTAAGAATGAGAAATATAAGCAGATGGGAATGCCCATCTTGTTGCAACCTCAAGTAGCATCAGAGCAGCGGTTGCACCCTATGTCCTATATTATTTGTTGGACGTATTCCAATTTCTGTCTTATCCTACGCTTCTTACCAACTACAGTTCCCTCTAGTACCATGGAAGGTATTCCCTGACGTCTCAACACATGTCCTATCATCTTGTCCCTTCCTCTTGACAGTGTAATAATTCGAATGCAGAAAAACAATTTTAAGTATTTAAGATGTTGAATAAGCAGCATTATAAGTTGGGGAGAGAAAGTTGAGGCAAGTTCAGCAACGCCACTATGGAGAGTTTTTATGGCGAAAAGTTACGTTCGGTGAGTTACTGCATAATTGGCTAAGAAGAATGTTTATGAAGTTTTTAGTGTGAGGAGTGGTTTTGTATGGTACTGTGAAGTCACAAATAGCTTCAATGAATGGCTCGCACACCTCGAGAAGTTGCTCAGTCACCTAATGGAAAAGGGTTCTCTTCCTTCGCGAAGCTGCCTTGCATCGCGGTGTATGGCAGTTGTGTCTTAAGTGCACTGTTGAGTGCTAGTAATGGACGTGTGTTGTGTGATTCAGAAGGGAAAGGGTGCAATCCGTCTGGTGATCGGGAACCTTACACCACCACCTCCACTCCCCTTCCCGGCCAAATGCTGGCGGTGAAAATACCTTCCATCACCAATATTTGAGGAGAGAGCAAAACAATGGCTACACGCAGATGAGATTAGTAAAAAAAAAGTGGTAGGAAGACAGGGGGAAGGAAGAGACGGCTGAAGCAAGTGAAGAAGCGTATAGGAACAAGAGGAGTCAGCTAGGACACAGTACTGAGAAAAAAAAATTGTACGTCGACAGACACAAGTGGAGATCGTTCGTAAACCACACAGGGCGTCTGGAGCGGAAAGTCGATAATGATGTCGATGATAACCAGGATTCGAACCAGATACCTCCGAGTCGGGTGCCATCGTACAGATGTGCGTTAGTAACCGATGTTAACGGAAACGATACAAATCCCAGCATTCAAACGCCCTCGAAATACGAGGGAAAGGAGATAAATGTGAACAGTATAGAGAGTAACATGTTATTAAAAATGGAGGAATAAAGATAGTTCAACCGACAGTACAATAAGTTGCTTTAAATTTACTTACTATTTCATTTCGCTGTAATTATTACAAATATTTGTAATTCGCTAAAAATTTGATCTACGTTTTCACGACTTTTACTAAGAAAGAAAACCGTTCCTCATTCTCCATTCTTACAGGATTTGAAGGTCCGTGCCCAGATACCAGTACCGTAGTTCTCGCCTTTGTTGGGTAGAAGTTTTCCGAGAACTGTTAAGTAGAAAACATTTCTAGCTCATTAACGTATTTAACGGTAACTGAGTGCGTAGCGTAATAGTGAAGTTGCCTGTTCGAACATGGCTAGTAACAACATTTATTAAATATATTTAAATTTCACATTTACTAAAAAATGGAGATTTTTAGGTCACAAATACTGAATCCTAATCTATACATATTATAAAAATGTAAGAATGTGTGTGTCTGTGTGTGTGTGTGTGTGTGTGTGTGTGTGTGTGTGTGTGTGTGCGTGCGTGTGTGTGTCTGTTCTACATCTTCTCGTCAACCAACGGACCGCTTTCAACCAAACTTGGTGGACATATACTTTAGTGTCAGGCGACAGTAGCTTCGAGGGTAACAACCACTTACCTACCAAAGGGGTAACGGTCGGGATGAAAAAGAAGCGCAACCCGTGACGCGTCAATTTCCAGACTTCACCCATTCAGTATTCGTGAATGAGAGAGAGTACTTATCGACTTGTAACAAACTTTACACGATTTGGAACCCTCACAAAAATTTTTCTCGCGGACAACCCATACAAAATGATGAAAGAAAAAAATGTTTATCACTTACTATTTTTCCGCCGTTCATAGAGGACATGTACCGCATGTGACGCGACGTTATAATTCACAACTTATTTACTACTGACTACGTTTTACAGATAGTATTCGCATATACCATTGCGTGTGCTGACGTGGACGCATAGCTTTAAAAAGATGTATCAGGGCAACGCCGAGTTTTTCATAAAAATAAAAATTTTATTTTCTGTTCTCATCGTATGGAAATATTTTAATATTTGATGGAGCCGTGGAAAATATCCTTTTGGTAAATGAAAAAAATATACACGTCAAGAACACTATAAGTTCGTAGTCGGCCTGAAGAGCACAGCTGTAAAGTCGGTCGAAACGTCAGTATTTTAGTTGTTTTAATGTTTCATAGTGACGCGGCGTAATACCCAGAATGATTTCATTCAAATCAATAACACTGTTGAATCTCTGGAAATGAAAAGGTATTTTATTTTCTATTTCATGTTTCACGTTTTTCTGCCAAATTTTAATACATATTGAATACTTGCATTTTCGTCCGCCTCCGTTGCGGAGCGGTCAGCGCGGCTGACTGCCATGCGAGGGACACGGTTCCGAATCCCGGTACTGACAGGGACTTTTTTCCTTCATGGGAGGACTAGTACGGGGTCACGTCAAATGAGGAGCTACTGGACTGATTAGTAGCGGTTCCAAGGTCAAGAACCCGACAATTACTAGGCGAGCGCTGACCACAGGCCCCTCCATACCGCATCCGATGAGGCCATTGGCAGAGAATGACACGGCTGCCGGACGACGCCGATTTGGTCTAAGACCAGAAAGCGAAACTTTGTTTTTTCTTTACTTGCAGTTTCAAGCCAATAAAAATTAAAAATAAAAGATTTTTTAAAAATTATGATAATTATTAAGTAATTTTTACATTAGTTAAAGATCATCAATTTAAGTAAAAGTAAAAAAAAGTCTTTTTATCCATTTTCCAGCTTTCACTGGCGTTCAGAAGGACAGCCTTCACATTTGTATTAAAAATACGGAGTTTTGTTTTGTATGTGATATTTCTATTTTTCCATATTGGATACAATTGTATGAAGGCAGCATTTGCCTTTTTAATGCGGTTTTTCACGTCATCTCCAGCTCCACCATCTTCCGCCACCATACTACCCAGATACAGGAATGAGTTGACAGTCTCCACTCGCTGCTCACCTATCAACAGGGGCATCTCCATGTTACCTGAATTTACTCTCATTTCCTTTGTTTTGCCTGTATTTATCTTGAGGCCAGCAGTCTCTGCTTCTTCTTTCAGCAAGGATAAAAAGATAACAACCCAGTTACAAAGCTTCATAAATAGATGTCTTCGACGCATCATGAATATCTGGTGGCCAGAAAAAATATGTAATGAGGAGCTCTGGCGAATAACAAACCAGATACCTATAGAAGACCAGATACGAGAGAGAAAGTGGGGCTGGTTGGGGCACACCTTGAGAAAACCAGATGGAGCCATCGAGAAAAAAGCATTGGAATGGAATCCCCAGGGAACAAGGAAGAGAGGAAGACCAAAGGGCACATGTAAGAGGACAGTGGAAGGGGAAGCAAAAAGAGTTGGCAAGACCTGGGCAGAATTGAGGCAAATGGCCAAAGACAGAGACGGATGGCGAGTTCTCCTGGATGCCCTATGCCCCCATAGGGGCCAAAGAAATTAAGTCAAGTCAAAAAAAAAAAAGTCTGCTACTAACGAGATTATAGCTGATGGCTTTACGGTCATAATAATATTCCACTACATATTCACCTAGTATTTTTCTTTGTTTTAACAATGAACATTTTGTATCCATGGGAATGTATTATTTACTCAACATATATTATGTTCAGTTCTTCCAGCGAATACAAAAACAAATGAAAAATATTTTGTATTAACAGCGCTCGGTAATATTCTAATCTTCAAAGGGGATTCTTCCGCTTTTTTTTTTTTAGTTTCTTCATAATGCTTCAGATAATAATAATATCATGAAGAAAATCGATAATGGTGGGGCAATCCGTAAGGTTCCGTTGTAAGCTGACTCGCCACTATCTTAATATTCCGCAAAGAAAATGGATATAAGTTTGTTTGGAGGTACTGGCGCTCTAAGTTGAGCAAATATGCTTGACAGTGACTTACGTTATCACGCGGATCGAACGGATACAGCACGTAGTTGCAACAAGACGTCGTGACAGACAGGAACACAGCGTTCTGTGTAGATCAAGGACTTGCACCAAGGTCAGGTGATTGGTTGCCACACATATAACGATTAGCCGCTCAGCCTACGGCTCTACCGAACTTACGTTAAATGTTTCTCACGTGGCTGCAGGGGGAGACGTGACGACGACAGCGTAAGTAATAGACCTTCAGGGACACCACAGAATCGAGTCTTTCACAAACCGGCTACCTTCCGCCAACATAAAAAAATTCAGCTCTGCATTACAATCTACTCCTGTCGTCATGATATTCGAGGATTCCACGACTTGCTCGCGCAGCTCAAAGAGCCTGCACAGGAGGGAGGTGAGGTTTATGAGCGTCGAATGAGTGCGGTAGATTAACTGCCGCTGGTCTGCTACATCGGCCAGCTCGAATGCGGTGTTTAAAGGGGTTTAACGCGCTCGTTTGGAAAAATGCTGGTCTGGTCCCATCTTAGACAATACGATACCCAAACATTTAAAACACAGTCCCACATAGTACAATTCATGACTTCGCTGCCTTAGGTTCACTGACTACTGTGGCGGCATGAAGTTTGAAACGAAATAAAGTTGCTAAACAAAGACAAAAAAAAAACAGTGCTCCCATATATGACGGGATAAACGCTAAGAAAGAAAGAGAGAGAGTGTAAATTTGGTTTCTATGGCTATTCAGCTCTCCATAATCGGCTGTCTTAGTGGCATTTACTAGGTGTTACACCCTATGGAGTATAAAACGAGGACACTGGACTGAGGCGCAATGGAAAGACGTTTCTTGTAATGAAAGATCAACGTGTTAAACGTGATATTCGGACAGAAGCCTGTAAATTTCGAGAATGTGTGGCGGCGGGGCCCCAAGCTGCAAGATTTCTATACAGGACTCATCACGATTATTAGCGGCCGTTTTGGGTGCGAAGCTGAGAGGGGTGCCAGTGTGTCCAAATGCAAGCTATGTATACAGCGCGTATCACAATTCTTAACGAAAACTAAAACGGATGAATGTGTTGGAAGATGGATGGGGGACGGGGAAGAGAGAGGGCATCAAATGATAGGTCGCTTGTGTAGAAAAATATTCTCGAATCGGCCCTGTGTGGCGTACATCAACCACAACAAAATTTGCCGGCGAAAGGACTCAGTGTGCCGCAGCACCAGGAGTGTGTCAGCCTACATGCAAGCATCGCGACAGTCAGATTTATCATCAATTTTTTTCTGCGACAACACTGTTGGCATATACGCTGTGAGCCTTTATTCACTGTGTAACGTGTATGAACTGAGGTCTCGTGGAAGTAAACCATTAGGTGTTTGTTTTCAGTGGCATCCTGTTTTCGTAACACTACAGCCAGAGTACTTAGTGCTTTTCTTTCTCTTCGTCGGTGATGTCTTCTTCCAAGTCAGCTTCTCACATCAGCTGACACATAGTACAACGGCTTGCCCACCATCATCATCATCATCGTCATCATCATTTAAGACTGATTATGCCTTTCAGCGTTCAGTCTGGAGCATAGCCCCCATTATACAATTCCTCCATGATCCCCTATTCAGTGCTAACATTGGTGCCTCTTCTGATGTTAAACCTATTACTTCAATATCATTCTTAACCGAATCCAGGTACCTTCTCCTCGGTCTGCCCCGACTCCCCCTACCCTCTACTGCTGAATCCATGAGTCTCTTGGGTAACCTTGCTTCTCCCATGCGTGTAACATGACCCCACCATCTAAGTCTGTTCGCCCTGACTGCTACATCTATAGAGTTCATTCCCAGTTTTTCTTTGATTTCCTCATTGTGGACACCCTCCTGCCATTGTTCCCATCTACTAGTACCTGCAATCATCCTAGCTACTTTCATATCCGTAACCTCAACCTTGTTGATAAGGTAACCTGAATCCACCCAGCTTTCGCTCCCATACAACAAAGTTGGTCGAAAGATTGAACGGTGCACAGATAACTTAGTCTTGGTACTGACTTCCTTCTTGCAGAAGAGAGTAGATCGTAGCTGAGCGCTCACTGCATTAGCTTTGCTACACCTCGCTTCCAGTTCTTTCACTATGTTGCCATCCTGTGAGAATATGCATCCTAAGTACTTGAAACCGTCCACCTCTTCTAACTTTGTTCCTCCTATTTGGTACTCAATCCGTTTATATTTCTCTCCCACTGACATTACTTTCGTTTTGGAGATGCTAATCTTCATACCATAGTCCTTACATTTCTGAGCTAGCTCTGAAATATTACTTTGCAAACTTTCAATCGAATCTGCCATCACAACTAAGTCATCCGCATATGCAAGACTGCTTATTTTGTGTTCACATATCTTAATCTCAACCAGCCAGTCTATTGTTTTCAACATATGATCCATAAATAATATGAACAACAGTGGAGGCAGGTTGCAGCCTTGTCTTACCCCTGAAATTACTCTGAACCATGAACACAATTTACCGTCAACTCAAACTGCTGCCTGACTATCCATGTAAAAACCTTTAATTGCTTGCAAAAGTTTGCCTCCTATTCCATAATCTTGTAGAACAGACAATAACTTCCTCCTAGGAACCCGGTCATATGCCTTTTCTAGATCTATAAAGCATAGATACAATTCCCTGTTCCACTAATAACACTTCTCCATTATTTGCCGTAAGCTAAAGATCTGGTCCTGACAACCTCTAAGAGGCCTAAACCCACACTGATTTTCATCCAATTGGTCCTCAACTAATACTCGCACTTTCCTTTCAACAATACCTGAGAAGATTTTACCCACAACGCTGATTAAAGAGATACCTCTGTAGTTGTTACAATCTTTTCTGTTTCCATGTTTAAATATTGGTGTGATTACTGCTTTTGTCCAGTCTGATGGAACCTGTCCCGACTCCCAGGCCATTTCAATTATCCTGTGTAGCCATTTAAGACCTGACATTCCACTGTATTTGATGAGTTCCGACTTAAAAATGTATGGTCCGTCATGAATGGAGCAGCAGTTCCCTGTTAATGTACAAATGGCAGGAAGGCCGTTCTCAGCTTACAAATGTAAATGGTACATTTAAACACAACCAGATGTTGTCTCTGGAATGGGAGGGAATAGCTGAAACTCCTTATAGTCATGTGCCACTGAACACGCTTGTCACTGAAAAAGTCATTTCTCTAGAAGTCAGTAAAAGTGCGTGAAGACACTATTGAATAGAATGCATTCCAGTGAATGATCCACTGTGTATTGGGACGGGACCGAGGAAACGAGTAGACGATTTCAGATTAAGACGAGGAACTTTTTGTCCAAGGGCAGTTTTTTTATAGGTGCTGCTTTGTATGCTCAATTACATCTGACTGATGCGTTAAACAGGCTGAACTAGATGACGTAACAGTAATTCCGTGTCGATCAACGGTGCGAAGCAAGTGTTTTAATTGGAGGCCTCTTGGACAGCTTGCGCGTCCCAAACCTACCCCACTAATCCAACCGAGGAAAGAGAGCATTCGGTTTGATAGAAACCTAGCGAACCGTCACATAACTGAGAATTGGAGACTAGGAGAAGGGGCACTGAGAGACGCCAGCTGAGTCAAGCTCTTTTGCTGTAGCGTGTTCCCGGCTGTGTTGCGTGTTCTACATCTCGTCATATGAGGCTACGTCCAGCATTGTCGGACACTGTTGGTCCCCACATGTTATAGTGTGGGGAGGCGTAATGTTGCGTTGGCACACGAACCTCTTTATTCCTCCTCCATGCTCGTCTTTTCAGGCTGCATTCGGCTCTGACTTCCCTTCTATGGATGACTATGCGCGATCGCATCGAATTGCGCAGAACGAAAGAATTTTCGGCGAAATCCCACTGACCAGTTATGGGATGAGTTGCGGAGACGTATCGCGGCTCGCCCACATACACCACCGACCATTCAGCAGCTGTCACCCGCGATGCTGGAGGAATGGAACGCCTCGCCACATAAACTCCAGGCAAGGCACGTGGCCAGCATGGGGGCACGGTACAGAGCAAGCATTGCTGTCGGTGGTGATCTCACACCCTATTAAGAACCATATATGTATGTATTAAACCGGGGACTTAGAAACGACGGAGAGGCTTCCTCCCCCCGTAGCCCTCAGTGGTTCGCAACCCCACAACATGCAACAGCAGTCCACCCACCCCACCGCCGCCCCACACCGAACCCAGGGTTATTGTGCGGTTCGACCCCCAGTGGACCCTCCCGGGAACGTTTCATACCAGACGAGTGTAACCTCAATTGTTTGCGTGGTAGAATAATCATGGTGTACATGTACGTGGAAACCGTGTCAGCGTAGCAATCGACGACACAGTGTAAATGAGGCGGAATATGGGGAACCAGCCAGCATTCTCCGAGGTAGATGAAACACCGCCTTAAGAACCATCCACAGGCTGGTCGGCACACCAATCCACCGGACGGACCGGCACGCCTTGCCGCTCGGGGAGCAGCGCGTAGAGCGTGCGGCTAGCCGGGCTGGCGCATTAAGAACCATGTCCCACCTTTTATGACGTCCAGCAGACCATCACAAACTGCCGAGACTTCAGTGTAATTATTTTCTTTGAATAAAAGTGCCATTTCTGTTCGCCTCACTGCGTAATTCTTTCACTTACCTCCTGTACTACGCTGTAGCAGTTCTTTCTATGTAAGGTCCAAGTATCATTGTACTACGTTACATCATGCGAAAGTTACTTTCGTCCTCAAATTTTGCACAGCAGTACACATCCTCTGTTAATCTTTTATTCAGGTAAGTAGTTGTTTAAAATATTTCTAGAGTAATGACATATTTTTAAAACTCTAAATTCTATCCAAAATTTGTTTCTTATAAATATGTCAGTGGGTTCTTAACATAGTTCACTTGCATTATGAGTGAGTCTAACAGCGCATCGAGGAAGCTTCTCGCTCTGTCACACCGGCGACGTTACAACTCGGCCGCACCACGTTCAGAAGGCGTATTGCGTTATGCGCAGCGTGTGTGGTATCTGCCCCTGAAACTTTGATAGGGTTGTATCTCCCAAACTAAAAGTGATAGGAATGTAATTTGAATTGATGCATACACTGTTGGTGTTGCTGATTCCACTGCTTGACAGAAACAACTATTGTTCCATTTAAAAAAATTCTATCTTTTTGTTGTAACTCTTTGGATAATAACACAATAAACTATGTTCATAGCTCCGCAGCCAGTGTAACGTTTCTTATGGTGACCTACCAAAATAAATATTTCCGTCGCCTATTACTTCGTAACTTACAGAGGCAAATACATTTAGTGAAACACCCAGTATATTCAAATTTATGAACTTTCCGTCACGTCATTGTTGTGTCTATTCTTCTTCTGTAGTCTTGACAGTTTTCATACTATACATTGGCTATAGAAAATGAGTCATGTGGTAAGCATACATTAGTGTCGTAAGTAAATTTGAGAAAAAAAGCTGTCTGTGCAAAACAAAGTGTTAAAAACCAAATCTGCTTTTAGAAGATCGCACTGAAATGATGCAGAAGCGAAAAAACGTTAGTAATACAGTGGCAGCAGGCGAGATGGCACGTTGACCTCTCATAGATATCAAAACAATAAATAAACGGGCGTGAACTATGTTACGTCGAAGGAATGCTAGAGTCAAAACTTCCAAAACTTAACGCAAGAGGCGTAATACGTGGCACTTGTGTAGACCAAATGGGAGGTACGTAGATCTTGAGGTCTTCACACGTCGCTGTTGCAACACCACGACACAGGCACAAGTTTGAATACAGGGGACTCGTCAACGACCGGATGGACAGTTCATAATTTTGCGGTAAAAAAAAGAAGAAAAGAAAAAGGTGTAGGGCACGAGGAAGGTCAAAATGTTCAAATGTGTGTGAATTTCTAAGGGATCAAACTGCTTAGGTTATCGGTACCTAGGCTTACACATTACTTACACTAACTTATGCTAAGAACAACACACACCCATTCCCGAGGGAGGACTCCAACCTGTGGCTGGAAGGGGACGAGGAAGATTTGAACGTGTATCCCGAGCTTTGCAGTCCAATACCGTGACCATACAACCACGATGCAGTTATTCTTACAATCTGTGTGATGTTGCTCATCTTGAATTTGGACTTTTCACTGTTTCTTTTTTTCCACAGTTCGGTACACCTTCTTCCTGTTTTCATCCTTGATCTTTCAGTTCTTGACGCGCTATCCAATGAAGATACCACTAAATCTGAGGGGGGTGCGATGGGGATTTTCCCTTGTTAGAAACACGCTGTTTGAAAATATATGGGACGCTTAATGAAAACGGGACAATATACGTAACGTATGTATTTTGTCCGTGCAGCGGGACACTTCAGCTAAGTAAGAGACGATCCCGTAAAATACGGTACGTCTGGCCACACTATCGTAATGTAACGTCGCTAGCGTGTATTCCGCACGCACGAGTCGAGAGCGTGTGAGACCAGGGAGGAGGAGCGTGTACTGTGGCGTTGCGTGGCGGTGACGCAACGGAGAGCGGCCTAGCGGACCACAACACGCCGTGCCGCAGACACGTCCTTGATCCTGCACTAACCTTCTGCCCGCTACGCGCGCTGCGCCGAGACGTGTCCGCCCGCCGCCCGCTGTGACGCTCAGCTGCAGCGGGCGCCGCTGTCGTTCCTGAGGCTGCGGGCCGGCGCTTGAAGATCAAAAGCAAAACTGCTCTGTCATTCGTGCGGAACTGGTCAGTCTCTCAAAATGTTTTCAACAGTCATCTCAAGCTGAGAACGTGAGCATCCCACCCACTGCCCCTCCCACACCCGATTCTTCAAAGAATCAAACCCTCAACAGCCTCAAATGTCTTATTACGAAAAGCCAGTTTTTCACGCATCTCAGTGTTTATGAAGTCACATCTCCTGAACTGTGTGCTGTACAATTACGTAATTTGGCCTTCGACCTGGAATCTCATTGAACGCAGTCGAATTGTCTTCAGTGATGCGTCTCGCTTCGAACTGAGTCCCTATGACCAGCAAAAGCATGTCTGGAGAAGCCCCAGACAGCAGTGGGATACAAAGCTGACTGTCGCCTGATAGCCGAGAGTGACGGTCTAGGCTGCCGCGTCTTTTCATAGCACGGCCCCTTTGGTTGGCATCCGCGACGCCCTTACAGCACAGCTGTACGTTGACGATATTCCACGCCCCGTTTTGCTGCCATTCACGGCAGACCATTACAGGCTTAAATTTCATCAAGATAATAACCGTGCCTGAGAGTTTCTACTGCTTGTCTTTGTGCTTGCTAAAACCTACCATGCCCAGCAAGATTGCCGGACCTCTACCCAACGGAGAACTTTTGGAACATGATGGGAAGAGGCCCCCAACCAGTTCGGCATTTTGAATAGCTAACGCGCCAATTGGACAGAAAATGGCACTCTACACCTCAGGAGGAATACAACAACTCTGTCAATCAATGCGAAACCGGATAACTGCTTGCATATGCGTCAGAGGTGGATCAACGTATTACTTCTTTACTCAATTTGTGAAGCACTTCCTCTTGCATAAATCATACAATTTTTTCTAAAATTGTAATCACTTGCTTCTTTATGTAAGTCTGCAGGCTTTCGTGGCCGTTGTCACTGAAGTTAAAATCTTCTGGGTTATTAGGCCGCATCATGTTTCTTCTAAAACGTTCGACGTTTCGACCCCTCTGCTGGGATCTTCCTCAGGATCTTTTGGTGTGCACTACTGCTAGAACACTGTCAGAGACTGGTGTCGCGTCCACTTATAAAGGGGGAATTTTCTGGCGTTCGTGCTGGAGAAGTGATAGTATTAGTTAAAATTGCCTTCTCCAGCAAAAGTGTGGAATACTGCCTTTCTATCCAATGACGATGACCGCCAATGGTATCCACAGGAGATGAGCTACCAACACCCCTTCTTTTGTATTAGCCTATGACTATGGCCCACCAATGGTAACCATATGAATTTTAACCAATACTATCACTTCTCCAGCACGAACGCCGGAAAAGTCCCCCTTTATAAGTGGACGCGACACTCGTCTCTGACAGTGTTCTAGCAGTAGTGCACACCAAAAGATCCTGAGGAAGATCCCAGCAGAGGGGTCGAAACGTCGAACGTTTTAGAAGAAACATGATGCGGCCTAATAACCCAGAAGATTTTAACTTCAGTGACAACGGCCACGAAAGCCTGTCGAGCTCTTAATCGGCCACGAGTGCTGGTATTTGCTCGCCAATACTGCAAGTGGACATCCACTGAGTGGCGACGGGCGGCCTTTTCTGATGAATCAAAAGATAGTGAGGAAGATCCCAACAGAGGGGTCGAAACGTCGAACATTTTAGATGAAACATGGTTCAAATGGCTCTGAGCACTATGGGACTTAACATCTATGGTCATCAGTCCCCTAGAACTTGGAACTACTTAAACCTAACTGACCTAAGGACAGCACACAACACCCAGTCATCATGAGGCAGAGAAAATCCCTGACCCCGCCGGGAATCGAACCCGGGAATCCGGGCGCGGGAAGCGAGAACGCTACCGCACGACCACGAGCTGCGGACGAAGAAATATGACGCGGCCTAATAACCCAGAAGATTTTGACTTCACTTGCTTCTTTGTACGTGTGCGTCACAGCTACCGATTTCTGTCTCATTAGGATAATTCCTTCGTGAAGCGTAATTTATTGAACTTGGAGAGTAGATTACTACATCATCCGAAGAAAGCTGTATTTTACAATTAACTGTTAACAATTGTGGTTTAATTTACATATCGACTCAGCGATGTCATGAACAGCTCTTTTTATTACTACCGTTTTCCGTCTTCTGCAATATTCCATGAACTCTTCTAGACGCAAGCTTTCGGTTTTTCACTGTACTCGAGCGACACAAAGAAAAAAAAAAAAAAATGTGGCAGTGCAGCCAGAAACCTGCGTTTGGAAGATCGCACGGAAATGATGTTGAAGCCAGAAACGTTAGTAATAAATACATAATTTCAAACAGGAGAACTATTTACGATCTAGCAGAGGTTGAAAATACCGCTTCAGTTGTAAATTACTTTATTTTCACACGATCGGTTTCGGACAGTTATAAGCCCATCCTCAGGTGTCGTACTGGAAATAGCAAAAGACAGGAGATAATTTTCACACGCCGCAACACACATAAAAACAAAAAATAATTATTTTCCAAAAAGTTTTAAAAGCTTAAAAAAAACATTTCGAAACCGCCGGTCGAGCTCTTCGTCGGACACGAGTGCTGGTACTTGCTCGCCAATACTGCAAGTGGACATCCGCTGAGTGGCGACGGGCGGCCTTTTCTGATGAATCAAATTTTATGCTCCATCGGACATTGGCCGTTGGATTGTCGGAAGGCTCCAGGCCGGAGGAGGGAGGTTATGGTCTGGAGAATGTTTTCGTGGGATTCCATGGCTGATCTCCTCATTCTGAAAGGCGCTATCTGTCAGTATAGGTATGAAACTATCCTTGGGGACCAGGTTGACCCCTACATGGCAGTTTCTTTTTCCTCGGCACGGTTGGTGGTAGTAAGTTTCTATGGGACCAAACTGCTGAGATCATCGGTCTATAGGCTTACTTGATCTATCTCAAACTAACTTACGCTAAGGACAACACACATACCCATACCCGAGGGAGGACTCGAATCTTCAACTAAGGGTGCCGCACGAACAGTGGCAAGACGTCCTAGATCGCGCGGCTACCCCGCGCGGCTCGGCACGATTGCAACTACCAACAGGACAATGCAACGTGACACGCAACTCGCAGTGTACGTGTGAGGTTTGAGGAGCACGGGGAATAGTTTACCGTACTCTCCTCACCAGCAGATTCTCCAGATTAAAACCCAGTCGAGAATGTGTGGGACCAGCTCTATCGGGCCGTCTGAGCCATATATACTCAACCGGGAATCCTAGCGCAACTGGACATGGTATTGTACTCAGCATGGTTCCGCACACACTGTCAGTACCTCCGAGAACCTAACTGAGCCGCTTCCTCACCATATAGCAACAGTGCACGTTGCAAAAGGTGGTTATTCCCTATTCAGGTTTTGACAGGTGGCCACATTAACGTGAGTTCTCTGGTTCAGGAATGGCCTTTCGCGTGTGCTATATGCAGCCCTGGCATCGTCCGTCCCACGCTAGGAGAATTCCTCAACTTCGACTTCTACCTTATCACCCTTTTCGATGCCACGTTTATGGCTGTTTTCATTTTCACTACTCCTTTTTCGTTTTAATTCTGTTCAGTCTCAATCTATATGGTGTGGTCATTAGACTCCCTTCAACAGGTGAGCGGTTCTAGGCGCTACAGTCAGGACCCGCGCGACGGCTGCGGTCGCAGGTTCGAATCCTGCCTCCGGCATGGATGTGTGTGATGCCCTTAGGTTAGTTAGGTTTAAGTAGTTCTAAGTTCTAGGGGACTGATGACCTCAGAAGCTAAGTCCCATAGTGCTCAGAGCCATTTGAACCATTTTTGAACCTTCAACAGGTCCTGCAATTTTCCGTGACCTTGATTCTGATAGCAATGTCACCACCCTTAAAACTCTTATTTCAGGCGTGCGGGAACGTAAAGTGTCCAGGTGCGAAGTGAAAAAGAGATAACAAGTATCGTCAACGGGTGAAAGGTTAGGGTGAAAGGTTACGCGCTTCCTCATCCATCCGTGGTGAGACATAGCGTGTGCTGTTTATTTTGGTAGTGGACAAGGGTTACGCGATGTTTATGACGCGCATGCGCGCTCCCCGCCCCCTTGCGAAGGTGACGCCCATCGCAAATCTGCGTAGTGGGCGTGCCGCGGGTCGGTGTCTGTCCGCGTAATGAGGCCGTTCCCATACGCGTCCACAATGGCCGCGTGTGGGGCCAGCGTGACGTACGGCGCTCCTTACCGCTCGTAAACAACGGCCGCGCGGGTTTATCAGCGCGAAATCTCCCCCGCTGTGGCGCGCTGTCCGGCGCTGCAGCCCGGCTCGTACAGTCACGCAGATCTTTTAACGGCCTTCCGGTAGTCGCGTCGCGTGCCTTGCTGCCTGTGGTAATATATGGAGATGGCAGTGCCCCTCCGCACTCTCCACTGCTCTTTCCCAGCCCGTGCATACGTTCGTCAAGAATGGCTTTATTCACTCCTCTGGGGCTGAGAGGTTGCTCAGGCCGTTCGCACACGGGACCGTGCCTTCGGACGTCAACTCTGAGCGTCCCTGAGAAACTATGCTTTACGTGTGCCTCAGCACGGTATTCCCTACGCGATCGCAGGGCGCTCCAGCGGCAGTTGTCGGTTGCACCTGGCTCGCAAATCACAAGTTTCCTTACGAAACGAACGGGCGTAAAATTTCTATTCTAGCTCTGCTAACACGCACATTTTCTCCCTTGTCAATAATCTAGTGATCTTGTTCTGTCTGTAGAATAGATATAAATAAATTTCAGTATCCATAAAGGTGTTATAAGGAATGTACTAAATAAAAAAAAAAAATTGTTCAAATGGCTCTGAGCACTATGGGACTTAACATCTGTGGTCATCAGTCCCCTAGAACTTAGAACTACTTAAACCTAACTAACCTAAGGACATCACACACATCCATGCCCGAGGCAGGATTCGAACCTGCGACCGTAGCAGTCGCGCGGTTCCGGACTGAGCGCCTTAACCGCGAGACCACCGCGACCGGCTTACTAAATCAAAAAGGCTTATAAAATTCCATTACAGCATGTCTCCACGTAAGACATAGATTATTTCATCATTCTCTCTTTTTAGTGAAACACTAATGTCATTCTTGCTTGATCATTGTCCTATTCAGCAGCAGAATGTTTACAACCTGTGAAAACAAAACTTGAAACGAAGTGAAAAATACCCTACTGCAAGTAATACGAGCTGTATTTTAGAAGAAGGCTACCGAAGAAACTCACGCCTCAGAAACAGCGCACTTACATTTACATTACATTGAATATTACACACATCTCTATTACACTAATAAGAAGGTATCAGAATCTATTAGCAAGCACGAAGGTTAGTAAAAAAGTACTCGGATAGAGTGGAACACGAACCAGCAGTACATCAGTTATTCCCTTACAATCCTGCATCTCTACTCGTTACACTACACCGACCATGAGTGATATGTGCCCAGTCTTCGCATTTTAACATCTCCTGAAAGCTTTAATAGCAGCTATTTTATTAACTGGCATTTGAATATAATAAATTTCATCAATAACAATGCGTTATTGATGGATCCTCAATCTGCCATTGCCTTGAAGCCGTCTACTTCCATGTTACGCAAGTTACGATAATACTTTAACTACCAATATATAAAAAAAATGGTTCAAATGGCTCTGAGCACCATGGGACTTAACAGCTGAGGTCATCAGTCTCCTACAACTTAGAACTACTTAAACCTAACTAATCTAAGGACATCACACACATCCATTCCCATGGCAGGATTCGAACCTGCGACCGTAGTGGTCGTGCGGTTCCAGACTGAAGCGACTAGAACCGCTCGGCCACACCGGCTGGCTACCAATACAAAGTTTCCCGCCATTTTATTACAGCAAATCGTATAGTTAACAACTGATTTTTCGAGAGATCCTCAATTTTCTGGTGCTTAGAAACGAGATATACACATATGGGATTCAACTGGAAGCTAATATGGCATCTCACGACTCTGTATTGAAGAAAGACGATGTGCATGTGACATAGGTTAGGTAGCGTTCTTCCATCTCCAATGATCTGCTTTCAAACAAACGTTCACATTAATTGGCACGCTAGATAGTGCACTGCACGTTCGGAAAGGCTCCCCAGCTTGCTTTTCCCGCGTCAGAAACACGACAGCTCAAAGTTGATGCTCGAATGCACGGACCGTGTCCCGACGTCTTAAGACTCAGTACCGTCGTCGTGGGAAGGAGAGAGCATTCTGTGATGTCGAAGATCGATGGTATATTCCAAAACAGGAGAACCCTGGTTGAAACACTTTTTTTTTTACTTTCTATTGTCTTGCTCTCATTTCGTGGTCTTATGACAATTGTAAAATGACCTTCCGTGGCACAATCGCGGCCCCAGCCGGAAGGAACCCGCCTTTGTCGATAAGCGGTGAAATGTGCACGACGTACAGGCTCCGCAGATTTAATGGCAAACTTTTATTAGCGGATCCGAATTACTATTCTGCACTGCCGGCCGAAGTGGCCGTGCGGTTAAAGGCGCTGCAGTCTGGAACCGCAAGACCGCTACGGTCGCAGGTTCGAATCCTGCCTCGGGCATGGATGTTTGTGATGTCCTTAGGTTAGTTAGGTTTAACTAGTTCTAAGTTCTAGGGGACTAATGACTTCAGCAGTTGAGCCCCATAGTGCTCAGAGCCACTATTCTGCACTACTACATCTATGAAATCAGTCCACAGGATGTTTGGTTCAAATGGTGCAAATGGCTCTGAGCACTATGGGACTCAACTGCTGTGGTCATCAGTCCCCTAGAACTTAGAACTAATTAAACCTAACTAACCTAAGGACATCACACACATCCATGCCCGAGGCAGGATTCGAACCTGCGATCGTAGCAGCAGCGCGGCTCCGGACTGGAGCGCCTAGAACCGCACGACCACCGCGGCCGGCAGGATGTTTGCTTTAACTTGAGACAACCAAATATCTCGAGGACGACGCATCGAAAAAAAAAAAAAGGACGTTCTGTCTCAAAAGATAGTATTAGTAAAGGGGACATCGGTCTGCGCTGCAAGTGGGCACCTCCTAACCACCCCTTCTGGACCACGCTAAACGTAGTTTCAAAGCCAGACATCGAGACGGCTAACTGTAGTCGCGTGGGATTAGCCGAGCGGTCTAAGTCGCTGCAGTCAAGGACTGTGCGGCTGGTCCCGGCGGAGGTTCGAGTTCTCCCTCGGGCATGGGTGTGTGTGTTTGTCCTAGGTTAAGTAGATTTTTTTTTTTGTTTTGCTAACTGTATTGTACTGTACAATCAAAACTTGGAACACCAAAGAAAACTTCGAAAACAAATTTCAACCGTTACAACACAAAGGCATATGTGCACATGGAAAATGAAATGCAGAATCAAATGCATCGGATCTTAATGGCAAAAACTGGCACACTTGGTATTTGCCTATTACAACGCCATCGGCTACGAATGGGAAACAATGGTTTGACTAAACCGTACGTATTTTCTGGAGTGGAAACCGAATACACAATGAAATGCGAGAGGTGGGGGGGGGGGGGGGGTCCATTTGAAAATACAAAGTTGACCCCGCCCACACACAAGAGGTGGATAGGAGGTTGCCATTTATAGGACAGAGAGATGTCCTTTCCACTAACATTAACTTTTAATCTATAAGCGTCGTTTTCGGGATATTTACAGTTGGAGTCACAAACTATGGTGGCCGAGTTTAGACACGGTCTGCGCATCTGCGTCTACAACCAATGAGCGTACAGTAGTGTTCTCAGCGCTCTGCTGTGAATGTCGTAGCCAATGCGAGCATTAAACGTGATCGTAACGAGTTATTTAGTGGTTTTTTGATTCCATTTCTTTCGAGTTGTGTCGGCTGGCGGTGGTGGTAAGCGACAAATTCTGTATAAGTAATCGAGACAACGCGATCGCGATTCTTAAATAGATGTATTTGTTCTCTGTTTTCTATGTAGATAACATGAAGATCCCTAAATAGGGCGAAACGCCTCGTTGAAAAATAAAATTGGAACCAAGACAGTGAGTTTGTTTGATTTGGAGGATTTTTATAAGCTGGTGTCCTTACTGGCTGGACACCTTTATTTTCTTGTTGTCTTATTGCGTATTCATGGACATCGAATTTTTCATTTATGTGTACCACAAACAGAACAACATAGCTGGCATATGGTCAAGCAAGGAAATGTGCGTTTCAATAGAGCTAATATAGGTATCCTAAGCGCGTCCATGTTCGTGAACAAACTGTATGGTTTGCGAGCCAAATAAAACTGACAACTGCCGCTGTACAGAACTGAGAGTGCAGAATAACATTAACCGCTCTCGCTGTCTCTCGTGACGCTGGATATGCCGTCTGCGTGCACATTAACGTTAGTTCCCTCGTGCTGTGCGCCGACGGCTCAACTTCCTAGGAGTGCTGGAAACCGCCTAGAGGGACTCGTTGATGCAACACACACTAGCGCTTCACTGACACACTGACTCGCTTTAATCGCAGCCTGGCTCCAGGTCAGCCTAGCCGAGAAGACGCTTCAGAAGCTGCCGCCGTCCCGTTATAAACTCCTTACGTAAGTGGCGTGGGATAACCCGCAAGGCCGCCTCACGCTGCAGATGAGGCCCGCACCTCGCGGTACCAACTGTGAAATTGGTTCGCACCGGCCAGAAAAGTCCGGGGCTTCCCCCTGACGAACGGAGATTTGTGGCCTATGATAAAAGCAGTTTTAGTTGCTTCTTACAAGCCCAATCAGTCGCGCTAAACATTGCAGGTCGAGCGGGTCCCCAAGTTCTTTATTCACAAGGTGACAACGGGTTTTTCTGCCTCTAGGTTCCTTCGCTGTCAAGGTCTAGAAATGAGATCCCGCTTAATACCTTACTTGGATCGACCTCGAGGAGAAAAAAAAAAAGAAAAAAGAACGAACAACTTGTCCTCCGTCCCGCAAAGTGTCAACGGCTGGCGAGGAAGCTAAGCGTACAACAGGCCAAAGCAGCTTCCATAAATTGCCTCTAAATTGACTTTCCGTCATATGGTTACAGACTAAGACTTCTTAAGCAACATTAGGCATTCGAATGAGTCAGGGTGAAACAAAAGTCTTCGTATTCCTTTGAGGGGCTCCGGAACGCCCTATACTTGCAATGTTAAAATAACGCTTATAAATTACATCTTTCCTCACAAAGTATTTGAGGTAGGAAATTGAAATTTTTACAGATTATTTATTGGAATATGGGCTACAACTTAACACAGGGATTTTACAAAATTTTAGTTCAGTTATTAAAGATGATTTTTTTCAATTGTAATGAAAATTCACAACATTTTTTTGCATTTTTTTATTTATATATTCAAAAATATACAGTTTTTTGGAAAAATGCTGTGTTAAATTATGTAGAAGGTACTGTGTAACATTTACTGAAAGTTTGAAACAAATGTGTTTGGAAGATCCTTAGAAAACATGTAATTAGTATGAGAAAATAAAAGTTTTGGTAATCGAGCGACAAAGATTGGACTAACTTTTTAGTGCATTCCAGGTCCATAGGATGGATTATCTTCATCCTCTGCAAACTCCTCCTCCAGCTTCCTCTTGTTCCTCCTCCTGTTTACTCTTGCTTGTATTTCTAGACTCTTTACAGCCCTGTCTGCAGCCCGAAGGCGTTCCTTGTCTAAAGCAAGCATCGCTCGTACCATGTTACAACCTATCTTCATTCCCATATTTCTAAATACCTTTCCAACATTTCTCCTTTTCTTAAAAGTCTTCAGAGGATTTCTAATAACTTTACTTTTACTCATTATTATACTTCAACAAAACAGAGACTCAAGAAACAGAATTAATTACGAATATTTTCGAGATAACGACAGAGTAAATAAACATGAAACAATCGACAATCACACCAGCGATATATATTGAACCAACACAGGTTAGCCACAACACATACTTCATCTCACATCACTAAAATGTACCTGATGAACACGGACGTTAATAATAACACCATTTGACAGCAGTTTAATAGCGCCACAGTGGGTCACGCCCATGTAGAACACATTTCAAAAAAAATTTAAAAATAGTTGTAGTCTTCGGAATTGAATAAATTATATATCTATTAAAAGGTAATAGTCTGCAGATTCAGAAAACGCAAAAAAGTAAAAATCGAACTTTTCATGATTTTGAGCCTTTCCGGAGCCCCTTAACCTACAAGTTGCCAATGTGGCAAACACAACACGCACTTAACGACAATGCTTTATTTTCTTACTAATCTCTGGACTGTTTTCCTATCTTTCCGGCGTTCATAACGTGTGCAAATCTTTGCAGTCTCTAGGTAACTTCATGGTGGGCGAAATACACTGCGCAACCAATTAGAGGGTTGTTTTTTCGAAATACCATAATTGTCTCCAGTTACGACGCGTAAGTTTGAAATTTGACTCAAAGGTGCCTACAGTCTTCCTCTGTAATGATGCAAAAGCGGGAGCCATACGACGTCACCCTCCGGTTCGGTGTCGACACATGCGAAAAAAAGGTCACTGCTCAAAATTTCATGAGTTGTAAGGTGGGATAATGATGTCACATTGGCACCAAATTTCTCCACAATTCTTACCAAGGCCATAGTGAGCGTATAACACGATAATAAGGTCTTCATAGCCCCTCTTACCTACATTTCACCCCTTCCTCTGACGTCTCTGCAATGAACATCAGAACGGCGACACCCTGCGTTGAAATCTCTTACGGGCTGCCAGGGAAAACATTTCAAACCTACCGCCGCCCAGTATCGACGCGTTAACTCCTCAGGAGGTGGAATGTACGGTGTCAATGAAACCACTGCTTACCTTGGTGCGTTGAGTCCCATGCATTTCGATGTCGAAAATCACAGTCCACAGTGCGATGAGCAACTGGAGGATGTTATAGAAAATCTGTTATACTGCTGACACCCTCGGAAGTTTCAACCCTTCCCTATGGATATTGTGCACTCCTATTGAACGTTCTCGCACCCCTTTACAATGCAGCGTGACCGCAATTTATGCTCTCGTCCGTTTAAAACCATGCAACGGCATTTGAACCCGATCACAAGCAGCAAGAGTATTTATGCTTTTTGAACCCTCCTGCTTTCTTCCCTCGTTTGGCGTGATCATATGGGAGTGCAACTTTAAGCCGTGTGTGAATAAAACGGCAAAAAATCCCTCTAAGAACTCCGAATTCGGTAACACCCTCGATGTGAGATACATACTATAACATTACACAAACATACAGTATTGTTTACATAACATAAAAAACTAAAAGAAAAAGACCGCCAAACATGACTTCGATGAATGCTATTATGTTATATCCAGCGCTTCTAACTATTAAATTGCAATGGAGTGCGTTGCATATGGAAAATCGTTGTGCAACGTTAAAAGTAAAGGCTTTGTTTGTGCTTGAAGCAACACACTTGAAGTAGCATATGTCACTGATAGCCACACTTGACCCACAAACCGCCTCTGACTGTGTCACAAATACCACTTTACATTACAGATTTCTTATGGTCGGAATCTGAGACACAGTCAATAGGATTTTTTTAGTTGCTTTTATTGACTTCCGTCGGTACTTGGTAGAATATTTTATACATTATAAACAGAACACACACAACACTGATATAATGTTCTACAATCTACAATTATTTGTCACACGAACCAAAAAAAAAAAAAAATGGTTCAAATGGCTCTGAGCACTATGGGACTGAACTGCTGTGGTCATTAGTCCCCTAGAACTTAGAACTACTTAAACCTAACTAACCTAACGACATCACACACACCCATGCCTGAGGCAGGATTCGAACCTGCGACCGTAGCAGCAGCGCGGCTCCGGACTGGAGCGCCTAGAACCGCACAGCCAACGCGGCCGGCCACGCGAACCAGTTTCTGGCTGTTACGCCATCAACAGGTACGAATATAAGTTTGTGGTGTGGTGAAATTATGTTGGATAAAAGATTTTAAACTAGTGCATGTACAGAGTATCTCCATTTCCGGCGATGTTAATGCTAGAATTGATAATAAAACAAATGGAAATTTTTTAATGTAAATGCGACGTAAGATTATTTAACTAAGATAAAATATTTTATACATCAACTAATGAACTATAGGCAAACGAAGGGACACGCAGATGAGAAGAGGGCTGACGTCCGCAACCCGCATCCTTAAAACAAATATTATCTCTGTATAAACATCAGTTTCTTGCTGCAGGTATCACTGGCACGAAATATTTCACGACGATTGTCACTATATGCATTATCAGGTCTTGGAATCAGCTCGTGAGATAGTTAGGACATTCTGAACTAGATTCTGGAGACGTAGTGTCTTCACACATTTCGTCTGCAATATACGATGACAGAAAAGAAAGAGAGCATACTGCACCCCTCGCGGACCCCCTTAGCCTGGCGATTCAAAATCGCTTCGTTACGCGCCCAGTAACGACGCTACGCCGAATTTCATGGCTCATAAACGGCGCCCAGTCGTGCCACACACTTATGACTCACGAAATTCGAACAAGGGGAAACACAGCAGGGTCGTTTGTAGACGCGGATATCGTGTGACGACGTTTTCAGCCTTTCTTAATCAGCCAGCCTTACGGAAGAGGAGAATCAATTTTGTGGAATTCTGTTTCTACTAGTAATCATGAGTTAGCAGGATCATAATTACGGTCCCACAGACCACATTGCTGCATCCCTTGTAGAAGAAATTATTATTGACTTTTTGCAAATCCCCATATTAATGGTCACTAATACATATCCATATTCTTTTTGTTACGTATGAGGCGTAACTATGAGCCTCATGGAAAAACGGTGACCCGGCTGAGTCACGCAATTTGACTCTTAGTCTGATCACGAGGTGTGGCCCATTAATTGCACGCGTTGATCACGTAGGCTGACTTGAAGATCAATGAACTATACTTGATGGTATGTATCTGGAACATCTTAGATGTTTAGAAAGTTAGTAGACAGGAAAACAATTAAATACTTAGCATTAATTCATTATCAGCAGCGAACATCGATCTTGACTTTGTACAACAAACGTTTTTTTTTCCTTTATTGTATTTCAATTCCCCATCGGGGTGGGCTGGCAGCAGCATATGTGCTGCTCTCCAGCCGAAAGACATAGAACTAACAGTAGAAGACATTTAAAAATATACAAAGGAGAAAACACGGTGAACATAGATATAAAAAAGGGGAACATCATGGAAGGCAATAGACAAAAAAAGAGGCGACTGTAAAATGGAGATAAAAACCGTAAAAAAGTAGCGCACGCAAAAAACCACACACTGGGACAATTAAAAGAACACAAGGCACAGTATGACTGGAGCATGAAAGAATCGACGGATGGCGTAGCACATAACAAACACTGACAGTGACACTAAGTACAAGGCCAGAACACAATTAAAATCACACCTCTTGACGCACAGGAGAAACAGCACTAGGGAAGGGAGGGAGGGGAAGAGAGGGGGGCCGCGCTGAAGAGGGCCAGGTAGGGAGGGTCGTGGGAAGGAAAGAGGCAAGGATGGGGTGCAGGGTCTCAGGGGGGGGGGAAGGAGGAAAATCCACTCTGGGAGAAGGAGGGGAGAGGAAAAAGGGGGCCCTGGGGAGGTGGGGGTGAACAAGGCCAGGCTATAGTTGGAAGGAAGGGTATATGTCATGGCGAAGTTCATCATCCAGGAGGGTGAGGTGCTGGAAATTGCCCTGATGAAGGAGATGGAGGGTGTGGAGGTGGAGAGAGTGAGGGACACAGCGATAGAGGCACGGCAATGGGCATGTGTGGAGAGAAAGGAGAAAACCAGACGGTGTGGGATCAAGCCTGTGGACAATGTAAAGGATGCGGAGATGTTGGAGGAACAGGAGGAGGTGGGGGAAGGGGATGAGTTCATACAGAACCGTGTGGGGGAAGGAAGCCAGATACGGAAGGCAAGGTGGAGCGCATGGCGTTCGAGGATTTGGAGGGCCTTGTAAAAGTGGGTGGGTGCAGAGATCCAGGCAACGCTGGCATAACAGAGGATAGAACAGATGAGGGATTTGTAAGTGTGGAGGATGGTGGAAGGATGCTATCCCCATGTCCAACCAGACAGGAGTTTGAGGCAGAGGCGGAAATGGGCTCTCTGCTGGATGGAGGTGAGGGGTCCAGGTGAGGCGTCGGTCAAGGATGAGGCCAAGGTATCTCATGGTGGGGTGAGGTAGAAATCATGGAGACAAGCGGGTGGTGTGGCCTATGATGATTGCCTGGGTTTTGGAGTGGTTACAATAAACGTATTTACAAGTGCAGTTATAGACTGAACTGCGAATACTTCTTTAAAATTCTGATTGCTTCACACATATAGATCAATTATCAATGCATAAACTGTATGTGGCGCCTGGCTAGGTCGTAGCGACTGACTTAGATGAAGGCTACGCCAACTAGCGTCTCTGCAAATGAGATATCTGAAGCTATAACAAGTGAACCATTCCTATTATAGTCGGCTATAGAACTGGCCAGTGCGCTAGCTTGCCTCATAAGACCAGCCGAGTGGCGGCGCTCGGCCTGCTAGCGTCGACAGTGGCGACTCGCGGGTCCGATGTGTTCTGACGGACCGCGGCCGATTTGAAGCCTACAACCTAGCAAGTGTGGTGCCTTGCGTTGACTCCACGTTTTTGATCGAATATTGTTAGTTATTTGTGGTTGTCTTAGGACATCCTGTACCATCCTCTTATCAGTGTTTACCAGATTTTCGTCTTTACATTGATTTTTCTCAAATCTTATCGTATCAGTGCACCTAATCTGATTCACTGCTTTTGGGGTTTTAATACAGTCCATGACTCACTAGCATATAATACTGTACTCCAAACGTATATCCCCAGAAATTTCTTCTTCAAAATTAGGAAGTATGTTTGATACTAGAACACTTATTTTTCTTAGGAATGTCATCTTTGCGTGTGCTAATCTGCTTTTTACATCTTTCTTGTTTCGTCCGTCATATGTTACTTCCAAGGTAGCAGAATATCTTCACTTTGTCATCTTCGTAGTGATAAAGTTTGATCTTAAATATATCACTTATATTGTATCTGCTACTCCTCATTACTTTCATTTTTCTTCGCTTTACTGTCAACCCATTTTCTCTGCTCAGTAGGTGGTTTTTCACTCAGTATGTCCTGTAATTCTTTCTCACTTTCGGTAGTAATAGCAATCTCATCAGCGATCTTGTCGTTGACATGCTTTCATCCTGAATTTTAATCCCAATTTGGAACCTATCTTTTGTTTCCATCATCGCATCTCAATGTACAGAAACAACAGTAGCACAGATATGTAGCATCCTTATCTTGCAACATTTTTAATCCGAGCATTTGTTCTTCGTCTTCGTTTCTTATTTTTCATACTTGGTTTTTACACAGATTGTTTACTTCCTGCCTTTCCCTGTATCTTACACCCATCTTCCTGAAAATTTCTAACGATTTTATGTTTTCGAACGCGTTTTTTTAGGTCGACAAATCGTATGAAGGTGTCTTGATTTTTCTTAAGTCCTGCTTCTATTGCCAAGTGCAACGCCAAAACTGCCTTCTCTGTAGAATCAGCGAAGACAGAAACATACGGAAACAGTGATATGAGGAAGAAACAGGCTAATAGGATATGTACTAAGACAGCAGCAAATAACTTACGTTATATTAGAGGGAGCCGCAGAGGGCATAAACTGTAGGGGAAGACAGAGATATGAATGCACCCAACAAGTAATTGATGATGTTGGAATAAACGCTACTCTGAAACGAAGGGGTAGGCAGACGAGAAGAAGACCGACTTCCGCAATCCGACCCTCTAAAAAGTATTTCCTAAAGCTCTTTCTAACTCTAACCCTACATCGCAATAACAAAGCAGCTACCACCACTAGAGGTCACTTCCTCACCGACGTCTACTCTCACTGTCACACAAGAAACGACTGCATAAAAATAGTTGTGGTCACTGCTTATAGATTATCGCACAGTCAGTTTTAGATTCATTCAGCAACTTTTCCGTGATAAGTATTAAAAAAATACCCTTGGTTATAAGCAAAATATGTTCGAAACATTTCGCAAAGTGTTAAATTGAAATAATTTTTCTGACATGAGTCGTAGCTGCACAAAGCAAAGAATTAACCCAGTATTGCTACTGACATGTTATTTATTTTCAAAGTTGAATCAACGGAAGAGAATCAGCTGCTTACTTCATCAGGGGCTAGTTTCGTCACTGTTAGAGCGTCACTGAATTCTCCAACGAAGTGTTAATCTACATTTATATTCCGCAAGACACTTGTCGGTGTTTTTCTGCGGATGCTTCGTGTACCTCTATCACTTCCCCCCTTCCCTGCTCCAGTCGCGAATGGTAGGAGGGTACTTCAACATCTTTAGCAAGATATATATAAGAGCGAGTGATATATTATTTGGCTCTTCTAGGAACACTGGACGTCGTAATTGTAACTGTGAGCCACCGCATAATGGATAACCACCTCTCTTGTAGCGTCGATCACATCTATTTAATTGGCCTTGTCACACATTCGATCTCACTAAAGGAACCTGTGACGAGACGCGGCGTTCTTCTTCGTATCTTCTCAGTTTCCTTTATTATTGCTACGTGGTGAGGTAGTCAAAGTGAGAAACAATACGCAAGTGACGGTCGAACGGGTGGTTTGTAAGTTACCATCTTCGTGGTTTTACTGCACTCCCTCAAAACTCTTGCAATGAATCTGTGGGGCCCCTAGGATTAGTTTTATGTAGTTTTTTTCTGTGGTATCGATTATCCATAGCTACGATGCCACGGCGTAGGTGCAAGTTAGTAGGTTGGCACTACGACACCGCCACAGACGACAGCGCCCTCTAGCCGGCGCTGTGCAGCTCTACGAGCGCCGGTGCAGATTCTGCCCATTTGATTCCGAGCCGATGACCGAGCTACATCGTTTCTACTTCATAGGGGGCTAGCCACTACAGACTTGGTTACTTCAATGAAAGTTTGTCCAACTACTAGTAGCTGTTAGCGTTGATACCTGTACGGCTTCGCACCTACGTGCTCATCTCAGCCAAAGTTACGTAAGCCTAATGTAATCCTAATTCTTCCTATAGCAAAGGTGATTTAAATTCACACTGCAGTACCGAAATTTTGCCTCACGTGCTCCTACTCGCTTCCTACATTCGGCCTACCCTCCAGTTTACAGGAGCAGACCCTCGCGCCGCCTACCAGGCGGGATACAAAAGTTTCGTTTTAAATCGCTCCGTACGCATACCACAAGATAGTTAGTGGATGTTATTGCCTCCAATGATCCTTCGACTGTCAGACAACGAAGCAACAACATTTCTTTTTGTCTCTTTATGCGCAACATGTTAAATTTTTTTGTTTTGAGGGTCAATTGTCAATCCACCAACCGTCGATCCCCTTGCGTTAGTTTTCGCGAAATCTTCACTGTCAAGATACGAAAAAATATTAGTTCCTCGGAAATACACTTCGCTAGTGAGGGCTATGCTGAGAAAGCAGGAAGTATAATGTGTCTACACGGGTATCGACAACTTGTTCTCTCCACGTGCCGTAATACAAGGGAAATTACTGAGGCACGTTGTCTACTCTACGCTACACTCCGTACGACAACTTGCAGTGTACAGATTGAGAAGTAAAATCTTATCCGGAACGGCGTTCCTCTAAACGGGGAAGGTGGTGATGTGGTGACACACATCCCCGCCAAACCGTGCAGGTTTAGTTTTTCCGCGATTTCACCAAATGTGCCTAGACACGTAAATAAACTCTCCGAAAGGCACTGTCATGTGCGTAGCGAAGGTTACCTTGTACCGTTGCTATTCGTTCCCTTGCCTGTTTCTCTGCCGGCCGCGGTGGCCGAGCGGTTCTAGGCTCTTTAGTCCGGAACCGCGCGACTGCTACGGTCGCACGTTCGAATCCTACCCCGGGCATGGTTGTGTGTGATGTCCTTAGGTTAGTTAGGTTTAAGTACTAAGTCCTAGGGGACTGATGACCTCAGATGTTAAGTCCCATAGTGCTCAGAGCCATTTGAACAATTTGAACCTGTTGCTCTGGCGTATGGAGAGAGGGAAAACTTACTGTCTGTACAGGGCAAGGAACGAAAGGGGCGAATGGAGGGAATTGAAAGAAGAAAATTACGCCAATAGAAATGGTTTCCCTGTTTATGACGTTTCATGACTGAGCAAGGAAATGTTTGGAAATTTGTGGTAAGGTCTTATGGGACCAAACTGCTGAGGTCATCGGCCCCTTGCTCCCATGCCCGAGGGAGGATTCGAACCTCCGACGGGGGCAGCCGCCCGGACCGTTACAAGACGACTGAGCAAGTAACCTTATAACAGAATGCCCGAAGATCCAACAACGCGTTACATCAACTGTTCCATCTGGCTAAGACTCATGTTAAGGCAAGCTTCAGTAAATCTCAGCGACGCCCGTACATGTTCAAAAATACCAGACGTGATCCGCATGCAATGACTAGGCATTAGACACTTTCAACAGAGCTCAAGTCGGGGGTCCTGGTAGGTCATAGTACGGGCGAACCACGATCGATACAGTCGTTGTCGAAGATACGTGATACGTACCCCTGAACAGCCACAAGAAAATGCGCCAGTGCACCATCATGCATGAAGTCACCGTAACGATTATCATCTATATAACAGTGGCATGACTGCATTGACGCACACGTCTTATGGGGGGGGGGGGGGGGGGACCATCGACATTTCGTATCGACTGAAGTGTCGCAGTGTTTAAACCGTATACTGGAGATTAGGGTTCAGATCACACTCGGAGTATCCAGATTTAAGTTTGATGTAGATCCTCTTAATTATTTATTAACATCGTTTGTTTCTTTCATCGTGTTTCCTTTACGTCTTTCGTTTGCACCTAGTATGGTCAAACACACTGTATATTTCCACACGAGCCTCGTGATTTCTCTTATCTTGTTTTCGCGGTCCTTACACGAAAACTATTCCGTCTGGTGTGCAACATGTAGCTATGAGACAGGCGAAATACCGTTAGACTTCAAGAAGCGTATAATAACCGAAATTCCAAAGAACGCAGGTGCTGATTGTGTGTGAATATTACTGTACTATCAGTTTTACAAGTCATGGTTGCAAAATGCCGACTCGAATTTTACACAGAAGAACCAAAAAACTGGTCGAAGGCGACGTCGGTGAACTTCCGAGGCAATATTGAGCCTAAGACGTATCTTATATAGCATAGCATTTATATAGCATTTATAGACTTCGAGAAAACTTTTGACAATGTTAACTTGAAATTTTGAAGGCAGTAGAGATAAAATACAGACAACGAAAGGTTTCTTAGAACTTATACAAAGAACAGACAGTAGTTGTAAGCGTCCAGGGGAATGAAAGGGAAGCACTGGTTGAGATGGCAAAGAGACACGGTTGTAGCCTAGCCCCGCTGTTAGTGAGCAAGTAGAGTGAGCAAGTTGTAAAGGATGACAAGAATAATTTCGAGTAGGAATTAAAGTTCAGCGAGAAGAGGTAAAATTTTTAGGTTTGGCGATGACATGGTAATTATGTAGAGGAGGATGTAAGATGAACAATAGCCAGGGAAGGTAATGGAATGTAGTCGAAAACCTCAGGCGATGACGAGGGATCAGATTAAGTAACGAGAGACATAAAGTGGTAGATGAGTTATGCTACACTACTGGGCATTAAAATTGCTACACCAAGAAGAAATGCAGATGATAAACGCGTATTCATTGGACAAATATATTATACTAGAACTGACATGTGATTACATTTTCACTCAGTTTGGGTGCATAGATCCTGAGAAATCAGTACCCAGAACAACCACCTCTGGCCGTAATAACGGCCTTGATACGTCTGGGCATTGAGTCAAACAGAGCTTGGATGGCGTGTACAGCTGCCCATGTAGCTTCAACACGATACCACAGTTCATCAAGAGTAGTGACTGGCGTATTGTGACGAACCAGTTGCTTGGCCACCATTGACCAGACGTTTTCAATTGGTGAGAGATCTGGAGAATGTGCTGGCCAGGACAGGAGTCAAACATTTCTGTATCCAGAAAGGCCCGTACAGAACCTGCAACATGCGGTCGTGCACTATCCTGCTGAAATGTAGGGTTTCGCAGGGATCGAAAGAAGGGTAGAGCCACAGGTCGTAACACATCTGAAATGTAACGTCCACTGTTCAAAGTGCCGTCAGTGCGAACAAGAGGTGACGGAAAGGTGTAACCAATGGCGCCCCATACCATCAAGCCGGGTGATACGACAGTATGGCGATGACGAATACACGCTTCCAATGTGCGTTCACCGCGATGTCGCCAAACACGGATGCGACCTCATGATGCTGTAAACAGAACCTGGACTCATACGAAAAATGACGTTTTGCCATTCGTGTACCCAGGTTCGTCGTTGAGTACACCATCACAGGTGCTCCTGTCTGAGATGCAGCGTCAAGGGTAACCGCAGCCGTGGTCTCCGAGCTGATAGTCCATCCTGCTGCAAATGTCTTCGAACTGTTCGTGCAGATGTTTGTTGTCTAGCAAACGGCCCCATCTGTTGACTCAGGGATCGAGACGTGGCTGCACGATCCGTTACAGCCAAGCGGATAAGATGCCTGTCATCTCGACTGTTAGTGATACGAGGCCGTTGGGATCCAGCACGGCGTTCCGTATTACCCTCGTGAACTCACCGATTCCATATTCTGCTAACAGTCATTGGATCTCGACCAACGCGAGCAGCAATGTCGCGGTACGATAAACCGCAATCGCGATAGGCTACAATCCGACCTTTATCAATGTCGGAAACGTGATGGTACGCATTTCTCCTCGTTACACGAGGCATCACAACAACGTTTCATCAGGCAACGCCGGTCAACTGCTGTTTGAGTATGAGAAATCGGTTGTAAACTTTCCTCATGTCAGCACGTTGTAGGTGTCGCCACCGGCGCCAACCTTGTGTGAATGCTCTGAAAAGCTAATCATTTGCATATCACAGCATCTTCTTTCTGTCGGTTAAATTTCGCGTCTGTAGCACGTCATCTTCGTGGTGTAGCAATTTTAATGGCCAGTAGTGTGTTTTGGCAGTAAAATAAGTGATGGTGGCCGAAGGACACGGGATACAAAATATAGACTGGTAATGGCATAAAAAGATTTTATGAAGAAGAGAAATTTGTTATAATCGACTGTAGATTGAGGTCTTAGTAAGTCTTTTGTAAACGTATTTGTCTGGTGAGTATCCTTGGACGTAAGCGGAACGTGGACGATAAACAGTTCAGAGAAGAAGAGAAAAGAAATATTTTAAATGTCATTCTACAGAACAATGCTGAACATAGGATAGGTAGATCATGTTACTAGTGAGAAGAACTGAGGAGAAAAGAAATTTGTCGCACAGCTTCGCTAATGGGAGGACCTGGTTGATAGGACACGTTCTGAGATGTCAGGATGTCATCAGTTTAGTATTGGAGGGAGGTGTGAGGGTGTAATAACTGTAGAGGGAGACCAAGAGATGAATACGGTAAACACGTTGACACGAATGTAGATTGCAGTAGTTATTCGGACTGGTATGAAGAGAGCTGCGTCAGACCAGTCTTCGGTCTGAAGAATACAACAACAAAGGAGACACAACAGAACCAGTTGGAAGGCATCGCAGGGAAAACTGGAGGGTCGTGAGTGCCTTGTTTGTGACGTTTACGAGGAGAGAAGAAAGGCCTAAAGATAAACAGCGGATTGCAGGCACGGACGGTGTTTCCTGGAGGAGCGGCTGAGTAATATCGCAGCGGGGTGTGGCCGGCAGAATCAGAAGGCAGTCAAAAGGTCTCCGTGTCGTGTCGTGGCTCGGCGGTCACTGGCTGGCCGGCCGCGTGGGAGGGCGAGAGCGCCGGCGCGTGCCTTATCTTCTGCAGACCTCTGCAGCGGCAGATACTGCAGGCGCCGGCGCCGGCGCTAGAGTCGCCGACCTCGGCTGGCTGCGTGCAGAGCTGCGAGTTACTCGCCTGCCCACCGGAAACTGCTCGCCACAAATCACCGGCGTATGGCGGCTCGGGCATTTGTCTTCGAACAAGAGAGGTTCGACAGAAATACCTATAAAACCTGCAACGGCCAGAAAGTGCTTAAGGGGCTCCGGAAAGGCTCAAAAGCATGAAAAGTTCAGTTTTTACTTTTTTTGCGTTTTTTGAATCTGCAGGCTATTACCTTTTAAAAGATATATAATTTATTCAATTCCGAAGACTACAACTATTTTTAAATTTTTTTTTTTGAAATGTGTTCTACATGGGCGTGACCCACTGTGGCGCTGTTAAACTGCTGTCAAATGGTGTTATTATTAACGTCCGTGTTCATCAGGTACATTTTAGTGATGTGAGATAAAGTATGTGTTGTGGCTAACCTGTGATGGTTCAATACATATCGCTGGTGTGATTGTCGATTGTTTCATGTTTATTTACTCTGTCGTTATCTCGAAAATATTCGTAATTAATTCTGTTTCTTGAGTCTCTGTTTTGTTGAAGTATAATAATGAGTAAAAGTAAAGTTATTAGAAATCCTCTGAAGGCTTTTAAGAAAAGGAGAAATGTTGGAAAGCCAAAGGTATGTGTTATTACTGTAAATAATAACATTCTAACATGGTACGAGCGATGCTTGCTTTAGACAAGGAACGCCTTCGGGCTGCAGACAGGGCTGTAAAGAGTCTAGAAATACAAGCAAGAGTAAACACGAGGAGGAACAAGAGGAAGCTGGAGGAGGAGTTTGCAGAGGATGAAGATCATCCGTCCTATGGACCTGGAATGCACTAAAAAGTTAATCCAATCTTTGTCGCTCGATTCCCAAAACCTTTATTTTCTCATACTAATTACATGTTTTCTAAGGATCTTCCAAACATATTTGTTTCAAACTTTCAGTAAATGTTACACAGTACCTTCTGCATAATTTAACACAGCCTTTTTCCAAAAAACTGTATATTTTTGAATATATAAATAAAAAATTGCAAAAAAATGTGAATTTTCATTACATTTGAAAAAAAATCATCTTTAATAACTGAACTAAAATTTTGTAAAATCCCTGTGTTAAGTTGTAGCCCATATTCCAATAAATAATCTGTAAAAAGTTCAACTTCCTACCTCAAATACTTTGTGAGGAAAGATGTAATTTATAAGCGTTATTTTAACATTGCAAGTATAGGGCGTTCCGGAGCCCCTTAAGTAGCGCCCGTTGCAACGTAAACAATTCTGCGAATTTCTTCGTAGTTTCTTAACATCGAGGACGTGCTTCGACGCACCACTAAAATTATATCCGCTGTCAGGGCCGTTTCATGAACATAGTTCCACACAAACGACATGTATTTGCCGCCTTCCATCCCTTCCCTCTCACCTCCCCCCCCCCCTGCCCTCTCCCCCCCCCCTTCCTGTTCATAAGACGGTGCCTTATACCTTGCGCTATTGGTAAAGCTTCTAAAGCCGCGCGGGATTAGCCGAGCGGTCTTAGGCGCTGCAGTCATGGACTGTGCGGCTGGTCCCGGACGAGGTTCGAGTCCTCCCTCGGGCATGGGTGTGTGTGTGTTTGCCCTTAGGCTAATTTAGGTTAAGTAGTGTGTAAGCTTAGGGACTGATGACCTTAGCAGTCAAGTCCCATAAGATTTCACACACACACACAAAGCTTCTAAAAATAAATTTAAACTTCGTGCACGTGGAAGTAGCTTGTTGTAAGGGTTCCGTTCCTCATTCGGTAGAAACGGGACTCTTTATAAGAGATCTTCGTTGTCCGTCTGTATGTCCATCTAAGGAACGGATACGGCTATCAAGTTGAAATTTACGTGAAATGCTAAGGCATACGGTCCGTCGGTGGCGTAAAATGTTTAAGTTTCTAAGTCAATGTAATCAAAAGAGACGGTCATCTATGTCACATATTTTGATACTCACAAACTCGCTCATTGAAACCTACGGGGTACTTCCCGACGACCTAGAATCATGAAATTTGACGAGAAGAAAGATCGCACCGTACAAGTAAAGAAAAACTCACAAAATGGTTAACTGGTAGCTATATTACATAAAAAATATGTATTTTTTTGGCCATTTGTCGTCCGTCTGTCCCTTTGTCCACGTGTTAAGACCCGGATTCGTTCGGAATGGGTAGAGGTAAGAGCTTGAAATTTATTTCAAATAGCTCAGTTGTAATATATTCATATATTACGAAATATTACTTTTTTTTTAAAATTGAGCACTATAGGACTTAACTGCTGAGGTCATCAATCCCCTAGAACTTAGAACTACTTAAACCTAACTAACCTAAGGACATTACACACATCCATGCCCGAGGTAGGATTCGAACCTGCGACCGTAGCTGGCTCGCAGGTCCAGTCTGTAGTGCCTAGAACCGCTCGGCCACCCCAGCCGGCTTTTCTTATTCGAATTACCCCTCGTTTTGGCCAGAGATAATGTAACCGTGCATAGTAGCTTGAGGCACGAATTATGAATGTCTATCATGTTCGGACATAGCTCACCGGTCACAGAAAAATATTATAAAACTAATTACGGCTATTTTAAATTCCCGCTTCGCTTCTGTTCTTGGTGGTTTACGGTTCTCAGTCATGAAAAAGCTATAAGTACGTTTAAAGTGCTAAATCCTATTTGTTTTAAAACTTTTTTTAAATGCGTACTGCATTCTCATTACGTTCCTTAACGCCTCGTAATATTTATGAAATCAAGTAAAAGAGTTTGAGTATTAAGTTATTGAAAAGACTTTTAAACAATTTATGGTGTGCCATGTATTGTGTCTGCTGCTTGGGACGATGTGTGCTCTGGTGAATCATGGTAGAAAGACGAAATTGCAGCCGTATCATCCAGTTCACAAATTACTTTTTTTTTTTTTGAAGAATTTAGAAAAGAAATATTTTTATTGATTGCCGCGTGTCACCAGATACGACAGGCGATGATAATATTTGTTCCTTCCGCTGTTAAATATGATGCACATTATAAGGTCTACGGTCCCTTGTGTAAAAAATTGAAGCTTCTAGGTCAGTGCAGTCAAAAATACGGCATTTATGTCATATTTTGATGCTCCCAAACACACTCATCGGAATCTGTAGATGAAATATGTCTGTAGGTAATTACTTTTCAACGAAAATCTCTGTGCGCCAGACCTTTTTTGCACTTGTCCGGTTTTCCTCTTTTAAAATGAGTACTGGATAGACATTAGCCTCTAACGGAAATAAGACTCTGAATCTTATTCCTCTGCTAAAAAGAAGAATTATTCACAGCTTTTAAGCTAACTCCTGAGCTGTTTAAAAGCTACCGAGTGAGATGGCTCTATGGTTAGCACACTGGACCCCCATTCGGAAGGACGACGGTTCAACCCCCGCGTCCGGCCATCCTGATTCAGGGTTTCCGTGATTTCGCTAAATCGCTTTAGGCAAGTTCCGGGGTGATTCTTTGAAAGGGCACGGCCGATTTGCCTACCCATCCTTCCGTAATACCAGTTTGTGTTCCGTCACTAATGACCTCGTTGTCGACGGGACGTTAACCATTAACCTCCTCCTCCATCTTTAAAAGCTTGTAGTAAAAGTAGAAAGAACTGGTTCTATTGTTATACATTCTGTAAATATGTGCTATCTATAAAACTAAAAGATCCCTTTCCGCCACTTCACTTTCCATCGGTAAAAGTGAGACAGAAATACACACACACACAAAAAAAATCCAATTTTATACAAAGGTGTTAAACATCTGGCAAGCCTTACGTACCTGTAAGACTGCTGTAATGCCAGTCAGTTGCTGAAAAGAATGGAGTTTTAACTGTACTGCAAATTAACGTTCACCAAAATACTTAAACTTGCAAAAGGAGATATTTCTGTTTTATCGAAGTCAATGTTATGTTTATTTGCTAGTCTGTTTTACGCAAAAGCTGACTTTTGTAAACATCGAATTTAAATGTTCTGTTAGTATTCTGCACGACGATCGTAACTCTACGAATAGACTGATAGAGTTGCTTCCACACTGATATTCACCGAAATGTTTATTTTCCAGTCAGAGCTGCCTGTAGCGCAAAAATGGACGCCAATGCCCGACTGGATAAATTCAGTCAGTTGCTCCTCGTAAAGATTATGAAGGGTGGGGGAAGGTCATCGTCGAAGGCTGTATTATTTACTCTAGTGTATCGCGGCAAGAATCAGTTTGTTCCCAAGATTGTCAACTACGGTAGCTTTGGATCTAAGGTTCCGTCGACAGTTGGTAGAGTCGATTGTTGCTTGGTAGCGCTGTTATCTGGAAGCTCTCAATCAGCAGAATCGATTACTTAAATTATTTACAGTGTAGCAAGTAGCTTGGGGATGACGAATCACTGAAGAGCTTGTCTAGAACTGACGAATGTCTGGCGAACTGTGTTTACCTGAATTGCTGTAGCGGTGGTAACGCTCCGTGCTGCCGTTGTGACAACTTGATGATATTTTCCTTGTCCCTAACGAGACAGAGGCTCATATCAGTCCTTTGATAGTGAGCTGTGGCTAAGAGGTACATACAATTACATGCTCCAGAGGTAATGTGATCGGATCTATCGAGCAAGGTAAGTACTGAAAGCGTTCGAAAGCCAGTCGGTGTAATTTTCCAAATGAAAACAAAATATGTCAAATCGCGTAGCTGTATACTCGTTAGCTGTTACCGTTGGTTTTGACTGCAAAAGGTAGAGATTCTTGGGAAACTGTCGACCGGCGTCAGTCGTGCGCGCTCAGTACCCGTGCAACAAGCGGGAAGACGAGCGACTCTCGCGCAGCGGGTTTCCTCAAGTGAGAGGCAGCGGCGATTAGACGCAACGCAACGCAACGTGCTCCGGAGCTCTTGTGACACGACCGCCAGGAGAATGTCTTCGGTCAAGGCCGACGCACGCCGACGACTGGCTACACCACAGAAAAAGTCTTCCCCCGTTGACGTGCCAGCACGACTAGTTCCGAGAATACATTCGTTCAGTCAGTTCTTCTGGTGTCGTACAACACTTCACTATTTAAATTTAGAGGCAGGGGCTGATGTAGACTGCATACCTCACATGTGAAGATAACAATGTGAGTGATGGAGGTACTTGAAACCATTTTCTCTTTTTTTTCGTAAAGATTATTTATATGGTTTCTTCGGCTTGAGTTGCTGAGAACGGTTAGACCAGATTTTTTTACGGATGACACTGGATCATAGTTACTGGTCACTTATGATGTAATCAAATTACAGATACATAATATTTTTAGTTGTTCTCCCACATTACATAAATGTACTGATGCCGACAGTAAAGTAAGGTACAGGATGTCCGATTTATGTTAACCACTCTGTATGACATTTATGTCCAGAACCAAAGTAAAAAAAACGTGTCAAACAGATGTTGTTTAGCTACCAGGAGCCATTAACCTCTCTTGTAACTTTGTTGGTTACAGAAACATGAACTGCAGCCCGACGTATTTTTTATTACATAATTCACTACAAAAAAATGGTTCAAATGGCTCTGAGCACTATGGGACTCAACTGCTGAGGTCATTAGTCCCCTAGAACTTAGAACTAGTTAAACCGAACTAACCTAAGGACATCACAAACATCCATGCCCGAGGCAGGATTCGAACCTGCGACCGTAGCGGTCTTGCGGTTCCAGACTGCAGCGCCTTTAACCGCACGGCCACTTCGGCCGGCTTAATTCACTACATCTCCTCAATAGTTGTTCATAACTGTGTCACAGCGTACCACCCCAAAAGATGAACATTGAGGCTGCGTCTTAATGGAAGGTGAGTGGGTGTAACGGGAAAATATGCAAGATCACCATGGGTACATATATATTAAGACTGTAATACATTGTAAACTCTACAGAAGCCGATTATCCAGAAATCAGGGACAGCAAAGGACCTGGAAGAGCAGCTGAGCGGAATGGACAGTGTCTTGAAAGGAGGATATAAGATGAACATCAGCAAAAGCAAATCGGGTGGTGCTGCGGAAATTAGGTTAGGAAATGAGACGCGTAGCTGGCCATTGTGGCCGAGCGGTTCTAGGCGCTGCAGTATGGAACCGCGCGACTGCTGCGGTCGCAGGTTCGAATCCTGCTTCGGGCATGGATGTGTGTGATGTCCTTAGATTAGTTAGGTTTAAGTAGTTCTAAGTTCTAGGGGATTGATGACCTCAGATGTTAAGTCTCATAGTGCTCAGAGCCATTCGAACCATTTTGAGACGCTTAAAGTAGTAAATGAGTTTTGCTATTTGGGGGGCAAAATAACTGATGATGGTCGAAGTAGAGAGGATATAAAATGTAGACTGAGAAGGGCAAGGAAAGCGTTTCTGAAGAAGGGAAATTCGTTAACATCGGGTATAGATTTAAGTGTCAGGAAGTCGTTTCTGAAAGTATTTGTATGGAGTGTAGCCATGTATGGAAGTGAAACGTGGACGATAAATAGTTTAGACAAGAAGAGAATAGAAGCTTTCAAAATGTGGTGCTATATTGAAGATTATATGGGTAGATCACATAGCTAATGAGGAGGTATTGAATAGAATTCGAGAGAAGAGAAATTTGTGGCACAACTTGACTAGAAGAAGGAATCGGTTGGTAGGGCATATTCTGAGGCATCAAGGGATCACCATTGGAGGGCAGCGTGGAGGGTAAAAATCGTAGAGGGGGACCAAGAGATGAATACACTAAACAGATTCAGAAGGATGTAGGTTGCAATAGGTACTGGGAGATGAAGAAGCTTGCACAGGATAGAGTAGCGTGGAGAGCTGCATCAAACCAGGCTCCGGACTGAAGACCACCACAACAACAACAACAACATGTCAAATAAATGAAGATTCTGACGATAATGACACGTAGGTTTTCGATGGCACGTGTGTCTTCTGGCACAATTGCTGACACGTCCGTCGTGGGGGTTCCGCAACAGTATTGAATGGCTCTGAGCACTATGCGACTTAACTTCTGAGGTCATCAGTCTCCTATAACTTAGAACTAATTAAACCTAACTAACCTAAGGACATCACACACATCCATGCCCGAGGCAGGATTCGAATCTGCGACCGTAGTGGCCGCTCAGTTCCAGACTGTAGCTCCTAGAACCGCACAGCCACTCCGGCTGGCCAATAGCAGTAGTGAAATTCAAAATTTATTCTTCGTTTTACCGTCTCACTTTCACGTACATTTATATGAAGACTGATTTAGATTAGTATTTAATCATCTCCAGATATACGTAGCTGCGTGGGAGAAGTTCTGTGCAAATACGATGAGTTGTTTAACAACTACATAGTCATACAGACCACCAAATATTAATCGAAACTAGGCATCATATAAATAAAAATTCATCTGGGACGATGAAACGAAGGATAAGTTTTAAACGATTTCTAACGTTTCCTAAGTATTTAATACACAAACGATTTAGTGGGAATTTTTCTGAGCAATACTGTGAAACTGCTGTCGATTTCCTTGTGTAGCTTAACACATATAAAGCGTTTCCCGCGTTTTCCTGGTCCGGCAGTTAACAGACGTAGTAGCTCAGCGTGTTCAGTCAGGGGACTGGCCACTCTCTGTAATGAAAAAAACTGAGTGAAGCTCTCATCGACAGAATCTGTAAGACGTAATACGACACCGCGAACAACTACTGGCAAGAAATGACGAAGAAACAGACACAAAAAAAGACCACAGTGCGGAGGTTTGCGAGACGGATAATTGATCCAGACCAGATCGAAACCGAGCGAGGTGGCGCAGTGGTAGCACACTGGACTCGCATTCGGGAGGACGACGGTTCAATCCCATGTCCGGCCATCCTGATTTAGGTTTTCCGTGATTTCCCTAAATCGCTCCAGGCAAATGCTGGGATGGTTCCTTTGAAAGGGCGCGGCCGACTTCCTTCCCCATCCTCCCCTAATCCGATGAGACCGATGACCTCGCTGTTTGGTCTCTTCCCCCAAACAAACCCAACCAACCAGGTCGAACCCTCTCGGTATGTTGACAGCGGTTAACCTGGTATAGAGACAACACCGTGTGTCATTATCAAGCTGTTTCCCACGCTCGTTTAAGCAACTTCTAAGCTAGTGCCCCATCTCCGCCTCAGAAAAATCGATATACAGAGTAGATATGACGACACACTGAACAAAAATAGCACAGTCCATATGCGCTGCATCCAGTTTACCTCCTTTAGGTAAACTGAAGACTGTGGCAACATAAATAGAATCCGAGTACGAAGGTAAGTGAAATAAATCTGTCAAATCGTTAAAAAAATCTCGGTAGAAGCGAATTAACGCTATGACGGAAAGAGAGGTAGAATATGGGAGATCTATCGAACCCAGGCAGACTCTGTTTTCGTAACGGGTACACACACGTATATGACACATTCTACTGTTTGTTAATTTATACTGCGTACAGCTTTCCTGTGAGTGCTGCTCCCTGATCAGGCTAAATGCACCGATAACTAACGGACCGCTTGGCAACGTTGCTCGTGTAAAAGTTGGCACTCATATTCAAGGGTGCTACGCCGTAGGTTTCCTGTCTCAGAGAGGAGAATCGTGGCCATTTCTCTTCAGAAAACCAGAGATGGTCAGAAAGTTAGTTTCACTGTTCCACATAATCTTGTATACACATCGTGTCATACTGAACAACATATCTAGAAAAACAGCATGATGAATATTGTGTTCACAACTAGACAATCGCTCTTTGGCGTATTCATCATTAAATCACCAGAAATGTACGCAATGGCAGGGCTGAGAAGTACCACAAAAATTAGGCAGAAGAATCTTGTTCTAACAAAAACAAGTTTTACGATTGATTACGAGCGGCAGTGTCAGTACGTCTTTTATAACTATCTAAACATGAGGCATCGCAGCTTTTATACGTAGTTTTAGAATGTGTACTGATGTGAAAAGCTAAAGGAGCAAAGTAACTTTCTAATGATGTGTCACTGCCAGGTAATACAGCTCCATGAAACTTGGACCAATCACAGAAAATACTGCAACAGTAACTGAAAGAAATACGCAATGAGACAAACATAAATGAAACATTTATTAAAAGACCATAATTGCACTGAAGTCACCACGATTCGTAACATTCCCTGTACATTAAAAAAGGCAGTCCGTGGTTCTTAGTAAGCCTTGTGATCACGACGGACGACAATGCATGCTGTGCAAAGTTTTCCCTACAAGGCTGGTAAGGAGATGTGGTGCAGTGTCCCATTCATCCAAGAGCTCGGTTGACGATTAGTTGGATGGTCGCTGATGCATATCGGCATTCTGCAATATGTCCACGCACGTGCTGGATGGGACCGAAGTCAGTGGTACGGGGAGGGGCGGGGGGGGGGGGGGAGACGGGTCAGTCCATATGCCGCATATCCTCTCGTTAAACAGTTACACCGAGTGTGCACTGGACGATGCGTCTCGCATTGTCATCCATAAAAATTAAGTTGGAGCCAAATGCTCCTCTCCATCCCCCTCCACCCCCCCCCCCAAATGCGGTGGGACTATAGTGTCACAATAACGTTGACCGGTGATTGTACCTTCTTAAAAGTTAAGACCAATAAGGAGTGGAGTCGGCTGCTCTTCTCGGATGAAAGCAGAGTCAGTTTGCATAGTGGTCCTGGACGTTAATCTCCAGATCTTCGAACACGGTACCTTCAACGATTAACGCTATTCTGACACTGAACTCCTTCCCCGTGTGCCTTCGGAGCTGACTGCATTTTAATGGATAACAATGCGCCATCGCATCGTACAGCGCAGGTGGAGGGGCTCCTTATTCATTGATATGAATATTTACCACCCTGGAACTCATGGCAGACTCAAAAATACATAATAAATTAAGCATTTTTATTGATTACTATTCCCAGGAGCACATGCTGATATGTATTTCACTGTCAGGCTGGATAAAACATTGTCTCTTACAAGATTAACTGAATATACAGGGTTCGTTTGATTAGTAGTCGAAGAGAAAAAATAGGCCGCACGTCCACAAGGCTTTACATCCTTAGATATTTAAAATGTAATGACGAAGGATACATCTACGTTTCCCGAAAACAAGAAACGCTGTATTACACATGCCTTTATTGCAGTAAGCCCAAAGGAAGATTAGGTTTAACGCGCCGTCGACGTCGAGGTCATTACAGACGGAGCACAATCTCGGATGGGGATGGGGAAGGAAAACAGCCATGCCATTTTTAAAGGAACCATCTTCACATTCGCCTGGAACGATTTAGGAAATTACTGAAAACTTATATCTGGATGGCCGAATGCGAGTCCGCTGTACTAACCACCGTGCCACCTCGCTCGCTGCAGTAAGCGCTCCTTCTTCAGGCCACGAGTGGCGTACCGGGACCATCCGACCGCCGTGTCAGCCTCAGGATCCGGATAGGAGGGGCGTGGGGTCAGCACACCGCTCTCCCGGTCGTTATGATGGTATTCTAGACCGAAGCCGCTACTATTCGGTCGAGGAGCTCCTCAATTGGCATCACGAGGCTGAGTGCACCCCGAAAAATTGCAACAGCGCAGAGCGGCCTGGATGGTCACCCATCCAAGTGCCGACCACGCCCGACAGCGCTTAACTTCGGTGATCTCACGGGAGCCGGTGTATCCACTGCGGCAAAGCCGTTGCCCCTCGCTGCAGTAAGTCCAGATGAAATTAAACGTGTAGTATTGTCTTTCCTGAATCGGTTTATAGCGTGTACCAGTCTTTAAGGTGAACATTTTGAGCTCTTGCTATGACCGTCATAACGATAAACGTAGGAACCGCACTTAAGTGTTTGGTTACATATAATACAGTTGTCTTCGCGTATGTTGAGAGACCTCTTCTCTTGACGTTGGGACAGTGGACTGTGGCGGTGTTGTCTTGTTAAACATTATAAGAAAATGTTGATTGTATAAACCGTATAAACCGGCAGCGTTAAACTTTATAATTATTTTCATACGTCAGAAAATACGTGACAAAGTCCACTTGAACTTAGCGAAAACTACACCTTCAGTTATTTGGAGTGGCTTGTTGTAACTGACTCCTAAAACACAGATCCACATCATCTTATTTCAGGACTGGATATTTTCTTATGGATATTGATTGATGTCGCAGATTCGGGAATCACGTGCGATCGACACTGCACTTAGGGGACAGGGCTAGCTGTATCCGGTGTGAGTCGCTGCGACGAGCCAACACCGTACTGCCATTGTTCCCTGGCTGCGTGGAGAGCTACCGGAGTCCGCCCATTGCTGCATGATCGCCGAAGAGTTTACGCTGACGAATCCTTCGAATTAGTCGCGGCTCAGGTGGCGTGCCGAACAGGACGTTTCGTTCCGCCAGCGTGTTTTACTCACAGTGCAAAACCAAGCGTATCGCCGGACTTGTTGACCAGATTCGGACCATTACGTTAAGTGCTGCTTGAGAGTACAATTAGAAACACATAAATTGGAAATCAGTCGGAACGTAAACACTCCGAACAAAGGTCATTACAAAGCGACGACCTTATTAACTTTCAATGTTATGTTGAAAACGAAAGCTACTGGAAATTCAGCCATAAATTAGATTACTCTACAAACCGATGCGAAGAATCAAGGCCCTGTTTTGAGCACGAAGGTCTCCATCAAAAGGTCCTTTTCTTCCTCCGTACAGTATTTGAAATATGCGTGTTTCAAATCTATTATTGAGGGAAGACTACGCTTTCAGTAGCACGACTCTGCTTATGCTGAGCCACACGACGACGCTTCTCACATTTCATATCAGAACAGCGCCTGGTGCCAGCAATGACTGCGGCGCTTGGGATTCACTGTACGGACCACGCAGTATGTCTTGTAATGGCCCAGTGTTGGTTCGGCACGGTCACAGCAAGAGATTTTTTTTTACTGAACAAAATGTATGCTTCTACGACGTTAATAAGATTATCCCGGAATTTGTTACAAACATGAAGATAGCTGCCCGTTGTGGCCGAGCGGTTCTAGACGCTTCAGTCCGGAACCTCAGGACTGCTACGGTCGCAGGTTCGAATCCTGCCTCGGTCATGGACGTGTGTGATGTCCTTAGGTTAGTTAGGTTTAAGTAGTTCTAAGTTCTAGGGGACTGATGACTCCAGATGTTTAGTCCCATAGTGCTCAGAGCCATTTGAACCATTTGATGCATTTGTGAAATGAAAACGCGAAAGAATAACCACAGCTAAACCAAGATACGCAGACCTCACATACTGATGGGCAAGGGCACTCGACCATTGCACAGACTGGCTGTAAAACATCGCATGAAATTAGTGGGAATGAATCATCTGTGAGTTACAGAGTGCTACCAGCAGGCCAATTGCCGCAATGACTGTGTGTAGTGAGTTGAAAGGAATTTGGTACAATGGCCGAGCAGCTCATAAGCCACACATTTCTGTACTCACTGATAAGTGACGCTTGGAGTAGAGTAAAGAGCTACGCCATTGGGCACTGCAAACTAGTGATTTGGAGTGACGAATCACGCCATACGCTGCCGCATTCCGATGGAAAGGTTAGGGTTTAGCGAATGCGTTTAGAACGTTACCTGGCTTCCTGTGTAGTGCCAACAGTGAAGTTCAAATGGCTCTAAACACTATGGGACCTAACATCTGAGGTCATCAGTCCCCTAGAACTTAGAACTACTTAAACCTAACTAAACTAAGGACATCACACACATCCATGCCCGAGGCAGGATTCGAACCTGCGACCGCAGCAGCCGCGAGGTTCCGGACTGAAGCGCCTAGAAACATTCGGCCACAGCGGCCGGCGAACAGTGAAGTACCAGAGTCGATGGTGTTACGGTATGGCGGGGTTTTTCGTGGTCAGAGTGTGGTTCGCTCATTCCAATCAGGAAAATGTGTAAGCATGAGTACCCACTCTACACTACGTACAGCAGAATAACAGTTCGGGGATGATGACTGCTTGTACCAGCACGTCAATGCATGCATCGTCTCACAAATAAGCAGATGTGAGGCAATGATCTGTGGACAGTAATATTCCTGGAATGGACTGGCCTGCTCATAGTTCCAAACTGAGGCAATGGAACACCTTCGGGAGGAGCTACAAGGTCGACTTCGCTGCAGGCACGACAGTCCAACATCACTACCTTGTCTAGTTTCGACTCTTGAGGAAAAATGGGCAGCCATTCCTCTACAGACATTCTGATTCCTTACTGAAAGTATCCCGGCCGGCCGGAGTGGCCGAGCGGTTCTAGGCGCTACAGTCTGGAACCGCACGACCTCTGCCGTCGCAGGTTCGAATCCTGCCTCGGGCATGGATGTGTGTGATGTCCTTAGGTTAGTAGGTTTAAGTAGTTCTAAGTTCTAGGGGACTGATGACCTCAAAAGTTAAGTCCCATAGTGCTCAGAGCCATTTGAACCATTTGGAAGTATCCCTAGCAGTGGTGAAGCCATTACAAAGGCGAAGGGTGGATGCACTGCGTACTCCAGTAGTATGTGCCCAGGTACTTGTGGTTAGATAGTGTTTCAGGGAAACGCGTCTTTGCCTCTGCTTTAGAGGTCTAGTAGAAATGAAAGTTTTCGAAAAAGAATTCACTGAAGGCACTCTACATTTGGATTTCAGATTCTAACACTGAATTGTTTTACTTTACCTTACGTAACGCATCCCTAAGAAAATACCGTGGTAGATTTCGGCAAGTAATTGATCTCGCTCCCTAACGGGGCTCCGCAAGTTTCGGAAGTGCGCAAGCGTGAACCGGCCAGAAGTCAAAGAAAGAAGCGATGAGACTGCATTAACAGCGATTGGTCAGGCGGTACGTCCGGAGCGCGGGCGTTAATACGGATGTCACGGCGTGACAAGGGAAGGAGGAGAAGAAGAAGGCCCCCGCCAAAGGAAGGACGCTCGAACAGGGAATGCGGCCTTCGGCGGCGCGTGGAGCGCTGGAAAGTACCGAAAGCACTGGGGGCAGCCGCAACCGCAGCCGCGGCCGCGGCGTGGGCGTGCACGAGAGCACTGGCCGGCACCACAGCTCCGAGGCGGCGGAGAAACCTCTCCTATCACAACTACGGTGGGCGAGTTGTCTTTCACTTTCTTAGACAATGTAATACTCCTTTTACATCGCTTTTCGACTCTTCAAACTTAACAATTTTACGTATTTCGGAGCCGGCCGCGATGGCTGAGCGGTTCTAGGCGCTTCAGTCCGGAACCGCGTGACTGCTACGCTCGTAGGTTCGAATCCTGCCTCGGGAATGGATGTGTGTGATGTCCTTTCAAATGGCTCTGAGCACTATGGGACTTAACATCTGTGGTCATCAGTCCCCTAGAACTTAGAACTACTTAAACCTAACTAACCTAAGGACATCACACACATCCATGCCCGAGGCAGGATTCGAACCTGCGACCGTAGCAGTCGCGCGGTTCCGGACGGAGCGCCTAGATGTGATGTCCTTAGTTAGGATTAAGTAGTTCTAAGTTCTAGTGGACTGACGACGTCAGATGTTAAGTCCCATAGTGCTCAGAGCCATTTGAATGTATTTCGGCTTGCCTCTGACTGTAATCAAACAATCTTCAATTTTTCTTTTACATGATCAGTTATGACGCTGCTAGCCTCCCCTTCAGACGTGCTTGTTCACACAAAAGACACTGCGGTGGCGCGGTTCTTTCCGTCCCTTTACGACGTACCTGCACCTACCTGTGAACATTGTCTCAGCAGATCATCAGTAGGCAAGCCGAGCGAAACCCACTGTACTTCGACGTGAACCAGGCTGCAATTAAAGTCACTAATCTATGTTTCGGGAGAAAGTTTTCACACAGAATTAAAAGTTGGAAATTTTGTCCTTCATTAATACATTCTGCAACTTATGTGAACAAGTATCACTGCCAAGCCCGTGCTAGACTTAACACAGTCACTCACAATCCCTTTCACCCACGTTAGCAAGTTTATGGTGTTGCATTTCCCGAAAACGTAATAGCTACAAAAATACGGATTGTTTTTGATTGAGAATGCTCGCCAAATATTAATTCTGTCGGTACCTAATGCACTCACAGTTTTAAGCCACCGACCTGCTCAATACGCCATGCGGAATTTATGTCTTTTCTCGTCACAAAATTCACTTAAAAATTCAGAAATTTCTACACACCCATCGGAATAAATATGCCGTCACTTTAGCACACTTTTGATGTTTGAAACACTGCTAGATCCGGCAACGTATCATTTCCATCGCAACTACTTCTAAACACGCCCGAAATGTTTCATGGCTAGCCTCCGACTCCTCTCTAGAATACCCTCTGCCAAGCACTTAAAGGTGAATTGCAGAGTAATCATGTAGATGTAGAAGTCTTCTCTACCAGCAGAAAAAGGTGCGCGAAGAATATTGCTTTACCATTGGTCAGTTTACTCAACAGCCAATAGCAAAACAACATTCCCCCACGTCAGTACGCGCTTTTCATCAATAACCAATCGCAAAATAGTAAGCCTAACGACTGCACTTTTTACCGACGTAACTATCTAATATGTTGAAGTTTTGTTTATGAATAAAGTTATTTACTATTGTTATTTATACCTGAATTAACTTTTCCTTTCCATAGACTTACTTTACAAATCTGTTCTACAAAAATCCCCTTTGTCCACATGCATACTTCTTCGAAATGTTCCCACACTAAATTCCACTACATAACTCGTTAAGCAATTATCTTCATATTAACCTTAAACCACACTCACGCATCATTCATACTGCTAAAACACTTTATAACATTTTACCTACACAAAAAGACATAACAACACTTTATGAAAATACTAGAACAGTTTAGGAAACACGTTCTATTACTTTAGTGCACTCTAGTGGGCACAATCGAAACTAAATCAGTCCCCTGTCCAATATTGTCCTCTATCGGCTGATACATAAACTACGTGTGCGGCCAGTCTCGCGTCACCATCTGTCACTATCCAGCTCTGAGACACATCTCCTATTGAACTGCCCCCAAGGCACGATCGGTATACGGCGCTACGCCTCAACACTACCGGAAAAAATTAATATATCTGGAAAGACGACGTCGATTTTAATCCGATAAGGGCGAATGTCACCGGGGGGATAATAATGTACAGATAATGGTCTCAACGTCACCCGCCAACAAATAGCGTAGCGGCACAGCTTCCAGAGCGCCATCTGTGTCTAATCTTTAATAGGAATTGCTCGCATCCAGAAGGCTCAATGTGGTGCATCGTGTGAAGCAAGTAGGAAACCGTGTCACGGAGGCGCACTCATGCCTCCTATAGCCAAATGCGCAAATCTGAAAGGGGTCCAGTTGTGGCCTTCCGCGGGATGATCCTTTTGGAGAATTGCCACACATGTTGGACGTGCTGCATCAGTTGTGCATCGGTGCTAGTATCAGTGGTTACGTGTACATTCTCGCATTAGTTGACGAGGTTCTGGGCGTCCGCGTAGAACAGACCGACACGATCGTCGTATTGTAAGGACAGCAGTGGCAGGTGGTACAGCTATCAAAGCATAGATAAGAGGGCTTGTGGACCCAAGGTGTCGGCACGCTCTATTGCGGCCAGGTTATTAGCAGTGGAACTACGGACGCACACACCTCTAGTCCATCTTCCATTTAACCCACATCATCGATGTGCAAGGCTCGACTGGTGTCGTCAGAGGTTCTCTTGGAAGATGGAATGGCGCGCGGAGGTCTTCAGCGATGGAAGCATATTCTGCCCGCATGGAAGTGTTAGTCTTTCGCGCGTACGACATAGACCTCGTCTCGTAGAGTGCATTCATCCAAGACACACTGGTTACATCCCTGGCCTTATGGTCTGAGCTGCGATAAGCTACAATCACCGTCCACCTTTGTTGCTTCTGGAGTGGCCGCTAACCAGAGTGCAGACCGTTGTTGGACCCTTTATTTTGCTGTCTTTGCAACAGGAAGACGATGTGTTTATCCAACAGGATAATGCTCGCCCACACATTGGCAGTGAAACTCAAAGTGCCCTGCAAGAAGTGCAGCAACTTCCCTGGCCAGGACGATCTCAGGACTGATCTCCCATCGAGCTCGTGCAGGATATGACGGGACGAGAAGTGATTCGTGCACTTGTCACCTAACAACACATGTACTAGTCAGATGTCAGACCAAAACCCCTTATCAGAATGTCAAATACTTTCAATAATCACTTGAAAGGATCTCTGTAAGAGATGAGTGCTTCAGTGTCACTCGGTCTGCCAACCACTGGCCACTCGGCCTAACTAATCAGACATCAACATTGTGGACTACTTCGTCAGTACTCACAAGCCACTACGACTGTCGTACAAGAGACAACTATCAAGAAGAAACTTGTTACTTCTATTCACTAAAATTCCGCTGTTCTAATTCTTTGTAGCAGAGACAGTATCTGTTCAACACTATTCAAATGAATATTGTAAATAGATACTTAAATTGAAGCTACTGTGTTTAGACGAGGGTCTATCAACGTCTTCTCGTAACTAAAGTGTCTGGAGGCACTGCTGCGGGCGTCACTGCCCTCTGGAGGTGGTTCTGACTCCCAATACACATTACACTACCGGCCATTAAAATTACTACACCAAGAAGTAATGCAGATGATAAACGGGTGTTCATTGGACAAATACATTATACTAGAACTGACATGTGATTACATTTTCATGCAATTTGGGTGCATAGATCCTGAGAAATCAGTACCCGGAACAACCACCTCTGGCCGTAATAACGGCCTGGGCATTGAGTCAAACAGAGCTTGGATGGCGTGTTCAGGTATAGCTGCCCATGCAGCTTCCACACGATACCTCAATTCATCAAGAGAACTGATTGGCGTATTGTGACGAGCCACTTAATCGGCCACCAGTGACCTGACGTTTTCAGTTGGTGAGAGATCTGGAGAATGTGTTGGCCAGGGCAGCAGTCGAACATTTTATGTATTCAGAAAGGCCCGTACAGGACCTGCAACATGCGGTCGTGCATTATCCTGCTGAAATGTAGTGTTTAGCAGGGATCGAATGAGGGTAGAGCCACGGGTCGTAATTCATCTGAAATGTAGCGTCCACTGTTCGAAGTGCCGTCAATGCAAACAAGAGGTGACCGAGACGTGTTACCAATGGCACCCCATACCATCACGCCGGGTGATACGCCAGTATGGCGATGACGAATACACACTTCCAATGGGGGTCCACCGCGATGTCGCCTAACACGGATGCGACCATGATGATGCTGTAAAGAGAACCTGGATTCATCCGAAAAAATGACGTTTTGCCATTCGTGCACCTAGGTTCGTCGTTGAGTACACCATCGAAGGCGCTCCTGTCCGTGATGCAGCGTCAAGGGTAACCGCAGCCATGGTCTCCGAGCTGATAGTCCATGCTGCTGCAAACGTCGTCGAATTGTTCGTGCAGATGGTTGTTGTCTTGCAGACGTCCCCATCTGTTGACTCAGGGATCGAGACGTAGCTGCACGATCCGTTACAGTCATACGGATAAGATGGCTGTCATCTCGACTGCTAGTGATACGAGGCCGTTGGGATCCAGCACGGCGTTCCGTATTACCCTCCTGAACCTACCGATTCCATATTCTGCTAACAGTCATTGGATCTCGACCAACGCGAGCAGCAATGTCGCAATACGATAAACCGCAATCGCGATAGGCTACAATCCGACCTTTATCAAAGTCGGAATCGTGATGGAACGCATTTCTCCTCCTTACACGAGGCATCACAACAACGATTCACCAGGCAACGCCGGTCCACTGCTATTTGTGTATGAGAATTCGGTTGGAAACTTTCCTCATGTCAGCACTTTGTAGGTGTTGCCACCGGCGGCAACCTTGTGTGAATGCTTCTAAAACCTAATCATTCCTGTCGGTTAAATTTCGCGTCTGTAGCACGTCATGTTCGTGGTGTATTAATTTTAATGGCCAGTAGTGTAGTAAGGCTGTGGAAAATTTCTGAAAGACAAACCTAATACGAAAACTTGAACCACACGAAGAAAACTGGTAGAGTAAAAAGATCGATATGGATAGCGACGGACAGTGTAAAGCAGTTGTGTGTACTGGCCGATAGCACCTGTCATGTTACATCCTACGTATAATGTTAGATAATAGTTTACAATGGAGTTCTCATCTGAAGCAATCGATTACAGTTTTGCCACGATAAGTTGATCCTTTTGACTGTGCTGCCAGTAGTGGAGAAAATCGGTAGTAGTTGCAAGATACTCATTTGTCTTCGGGTACTGTCAATATTTCCGCATGTGTTAAATCTGATTTAGTACGAGCACAAAATACGGGTAAAGTTACCAGTACTGTGGAAGGCAGTAGGTGTTGCCTTCCCCTCACCTCTCCTCTCACGATGGCAGTCTAATGCAGAATTAACACACGCCTTCTTCCATTCCAGGCAGTCACAGTGCGAAAGGTCAACTTAACTGTGGCCGGACAGTACTAACATATCGACTGCTCGCATATCGACGACTTCAATAAAATTACACTGCAGTCAGCTGACACTGATTTCACTGTCGGTTCGAGCAGCGCGCCACACAGGTAAGCTACGGTGAGCCAGCAGGGTAGAGAGGAGGGTGTAGGGGAGATCAGAGGTCAGCAGAGCCAGCGTGACACTCATCGCCGTATCCGTTGTGGCATGTGGCGACCTCTCCGGCATGGAGGTGAGTGTGCGGCTTTCGACAGCGGTTACCCTGCCGAGGTCGCGAAAATCCGTCTCTGCGCTCCGGATGAGTCAGGTGCTGTGTCTGGGTAACAGGCGGGGGCAGGCGTGGTTTAGTCGTAGCTGTAACTATTGCTGTGCCTCTGCAGAGTTGCACACGACAAACCAGCGGCTTTAGTCATAGACCAGACTCAAGGCAAGTAGTTCTCCACTTAGCCTGCAGTCAGTGGCACCAACATTTGGGAATTCCCCTGACTAACGACACCGGCCGCAGACGGCCGACTTTTCAAATCAGTACGCCAGTATGTGCTCGGTCTCATAGCCCGAACGAACAGACTTCGGACGACAAATGTACAAATTCAAATCAATCACTTTGTTTTCTTCAGTGGAATGTGCCGAGCTCCCCACATGCAAAATATGGATTTTAATCAATTTTTAGTTCAGTATAAGAAAGGCAAAAATTATGACGTCCTGAGGATGAGGAATATAATAGGGATACGTCTAGGAATCCAAGTCTGAAACCGTTACTTTATTGGATACCAAAAGTTTGAAAAGCTTAAAAATTGAATAATAATTAATTGAATGATACCGTATACTACGTTATTTATGTTCTCTGGCCGTTTGACTATTTCACACTCATGTCTCTATACGTATGCGGCATGTTACTGCAAAATTATGAAAATCTGCATCAGAGATTTTATACGTCAAAAAACTGTGTGTTCAAGTGGGAAAGGGGGGCCGTTATCTGTCTACGGATTAATATTACGGCTTAGGCCTACCGGCGTTCTTATGCCAGCAGGCATTTTAGGAGCTTTACCAGTGCGCTGTACGTGTTTCTAGTGTTTCGTTGCTTTATGTGTTCAGGGTATCTTATTCGAAAATTTACGTTCGTCATTCAAACATATAGCCTGAAGGCAAATTGTCACATGTTTTTCTGAATTTTTTGAAGTTTTGCAGAGTGTTTGTAAGCTCGGTTTTGAGTGCCATCAAGCATCATTTCAAGTATGTAATAGTACGTTTGCTTCATCTCATATATTCGTACAGCTTGCCTGATTATTACAACTGACGACAGAGTGCACAGTACTCGCCACTTTCCTTTAGAGACAGATATTTGCGTAGGTTATGAAATGAAAATTAAAACAACTGCTGCCGTCTCTTTTACCTACGAGATATTAGGCAGGTGTACCATTTTCTTTGGCTCTTCATTGTATTATTTCCCCCTCGTAAGCTTCGCGAAAAATAACCGCAACGCCAACATCCTTGTAAGTAGAGCTAATACGGAGGTTTGCAAACAGTCATAGTCCCCACATGTTATTCGCGAATAGAACAGGGTAGAAGGGAGAAGTAAGTGGTCCAGAAGCACTTTCCGCCAACCACCGTCAGGTTCCTTGCGGCGTTTAGATGTGGATGTAGATAGCGTGCCTAAGTAGATGAAAATATGCTATATCTCTTGTCAACGTGAGTGGTGATGTATCAACATAATCAGCCACTAATTTCAATTGTCTAAGAGTTTCTTTCCGCGGCGATTTACCGTGAGCAAGGCTGACGGCAGACTCGGATGAATGGCGAGTTTCTTGAAGAAGCACAGTTCACGCACGAAAGAGATCGTCATCGCTGTTGGACCAATTCTTGCTTATCAACAGCCCCCGGATGGCGATTCTAAATTCCCATGTATAAAACACTTTCAAAATTCTGATTTCTATACAAACGAGTTAAAGTGTTAAATACATATATTAAACATGTAAAACCTTTATGGCGCAGTATCTCCTGTGTGTGTGTTATAGTGATGTAATTTTGCTGATATAATCATTGCTACAAAGTAGATACTGTCTACACAATTTGCTACGAACAGATATAGTACCAAAGCAGTAAAAAATTAAAACATTGTGCCTAATATATAATTATTACTGCGGCAACAGAAAAAAAGTAGTAAGCGATTATTTTGTGGGACGTATCAGTGAAAAAAAGTTTCGAAAAGGTTTGAAATTGAGTGAACGTTTGTTGGAGGAAACTAAGTGGTCTCATTCTCAAATACTGGATGAATAAAATGTGGGTAATTTTCGCGCCTTGAGTTACGCTCCCTCAAGACACATACACAGTTTCTGGCTATAATACTCGACTTATTGTATTAAACGTTTAACGGCAGATTACACCACTGAATCAGCAGATTATGACAGCATTTTAAATTTTTAAACTCGCTCAATAATGACATGAAATACTGAAAATCAAATTTTTATTGTTTTTCGAAGTCGTTAGATAGGGTTCCTGCAACCAATGGTTTCTGGCTGTTTTACCCATTCAGTGACATAGGGAGCACGCAGAAGTGTCGCAACACGACGAGGCATGGTCTTGACTAATACCTGAAGTAGTGCTGGAGAGAACTGACATCATGAATCCTACAGTGCTGTCCATAAATCCTTAAGAGTACCAGGGGGTGGATATCTCTTCTGAACAGCACGCTGCAAGGCATCTCAGATATACTGCCTCGTAGATGCTGTGTCCCATCGCTCCTGCTCTGACAGTAACACCACGTTCAAGCTTACTTAAATCTTGATAACCTGCAGAAGTAACCGATCTAGCAACTGCGCTAGTCACTTGTAGTCTTACATAGGCGTTGCCGACCGCACGGTCGAAATCTGCCTGTTTGCGTAACTCTGTATTTGAATACGCACGCCTATACCAGTTTCTTTGGCGCTTCAGTGTATGATGGTGTTACTCTTCCTGGAACGTACTCTCCTGGAATTTTAGTAGTAATCCTCTCCGTGATATACAACGCATCTCTTGTCGTGGCTGCTAATGGAGTCTTGAGTATCTCCGTAATCCCGTCGCGCCAGTAAACATCGGGTGACGAAATGCGTCATTTTTCGGTGGATGTTGTATGTCACTTTCATTAATTATATTTGGTAAGCTACGGCGAACGATTATGAGCACTCAAGAATCGGTCTAACTTCTGTCTCGGGCGAACTACATTTCCTGAAGTCTTCCAGTGAAGCTCAGCCGAGCATCTGCTTTTCCTACAGTAATTTTATGTGGTCAGTATATTTTAAGTTGCTCCGTACGGTTACTTCAGGGTATTCTGCAGTAGTTACTATTTCCAGAGATGTGCGTCCACTAATCGATTTCATCGCCCATTTATTTGCAATAATAAAGTATGTATGACACGCCAGGTTAGCCGAGAGCGCTAATGCGCTGCTTCCTGGACTCGGGTAGGCGAGCCCGCCCCGGATCGAATCCGCCCGGCGGATACACGACCAAGGCCCGGAGTGCTGGCCAGCCTGGATGTGGTTTTTAGGCGGTTTTTCACATCCCACTAGGAGAATACCCGGCTGTTCCCCACGTCCTGCCTCAGTTATTCGACTCGCAGTCATTTGACAACCGTTTGCACTATTTCACGGTTTATACTAGACGCAGACACCTGGGGTACACTACTTCCGTCCTAGCGGAGGGGGGTAACAACCCAGAGCCTGCAGTATCCGTATATATATATATCCTGGAACCAGACCGTGCAGGATCCGGGTCTGGGTTGTTACTATGGGTTATTGGCAAAGTATATATATAAAAGAAGACGCTCCAAGAAGTAATTATCCGAATGGGACTGAAATCGGTACATGATGTTAACGTACAGCCAAATAAATGATTAAAATTTCAGAAAAATTGGTTTATGACAGCTTCACAGATTGAGCAAGTCAATATACGTTGATCCATCTCTGGCCCTTATGCAAGCGGTTTCGGCGTGGCATTCACTGAGAGTTGTTGGATGTCCTCCAGAGTAATATCGTGCCAGATTCTGTCCAGCTGACGGATTAAATCGTCAAAACCCCGAGATGGTTGCTCCAAACGCTCTAAGCTGGGGAGAGATCCGGCGACCTTGTTGACCAAGGGCCGGTTTGCAAGCACAGAGACAAGCAGTAGAAACTCTGGCCGAGTGCGACCGGTCATTATCTGGCTGATACACAAGCCCAGGGGCGTAGACTATCTACGACGTACCGCTGTGCTGTAAGGGTGCCGCGCAGGACAACCAAACGGGCCCTGCTATGATGCTATGAAAAGAAATGGCACCCTAGAATACTACTCGTGGATGTCGGGCGGTATGGCGAGTGACACTAATGTTGATATCCCACCTCTGCCTGGGGTGTCTCCAGACATGTTTCGTTCTGGGATCTCATTGACTGGAGTAGAACTGTCTGATGAGTTCCCGCTTCGAACTGAGTCCCGATGACTGCCGAAGAAGAGACACCCAGACAGTGGTTGGATTCCAAAGTGACTGTTGCCCACAGTATGGTCCGATAACCAGGAGTGATTGTCGAAAGCGTCACAATTGCTCAATTTGTGAAGCTCTTTCTTTTGAACAAATCATCCAGTTTTTCTGAAATCAGTTGTTTGTTTGTAGATGTGCAGTACATCTGCCTATTTCCGTCGTATTCAGATAATTCCTTCGTGGTGTATCTCTCTTTTGTCTTAGAGTGTATTTGTGGTGTCTGTTCTTTCGGACACGCACACGCACACACGCACACGCACACACACACACACACACACACACACACACACATATATATATATATATATATATATATATATATATATATATATATATATATATATATATATATATATATATATATATATATACTTTCAGGAATCAGTTGAAGCTGAGAGCAAAGAGGATAATGCAAAAAGGATAATGAATGGTGGACGGTGAACCCTCCATGTGCAGTGTGCTACAAGTTGAGGAGAATTTGGGTTGGACACAAAGCGGATAGCTGAAGCCGTTAAGGTGACCGCTCGCGTAAAGCCGAAAGTAAGGGTTCGAATCCCAGTCTTGTACAAAATTTCACTGTCACCATTGGATATATTTCAAAACCGGATTGCGGCTGATATTCTCTTAAGCCACGCAATACACTAGATTTATTTATATTCAGGGTCACCTGCAAATGCCTGCACCTATCCTCAATCCTCCACAGGTCCTGCTGCAGTTCAGTGCAGTCTTCTGGCTTTGCTTCCTTTTTAGAGGAAACCACTTTATCTCCGAACAGCCTCATGGAGCTTCCAACGTTATCCATCGTGTCATTAGCATAAAGAGTGATTCTTATTGTTGTTGTTGTGGTCTTCAGTCCAGAGACTGGTTTGATGCTGCTCTCCATTCTACTCTATCCTGTGAAAGCTTCTTCATCCCCCAGTACCTATTGCAACCTACATCCTTCTGAATCTACTTAGTGTATTCATCTCTTGGTCTCCCTCTACGATTTTTACTCTCCACGCTGCCCTCCAATACTAAATTGGTGATCCCTTGATGCCTCAGAATATGCCCTACCAACTGATCCCTTCTTATAGTCAAATTGTGCCACAAATTTCTCTTCTCTCCAATTCTATTCAGTACCTCCTCATTACTTATGTTATCTACCCATCTAATCTTCAGCATTCTTCTGTAGCACCACATTTCGAAAGCTTCTATTCTCTTCTTGTCCAAACAATTTATCGTCCATGTTTCACATCCATACATGGCTACACTTCATACAAATACTTTCAGAAATGACTTCCTGACACTATACTCGATGTTAACAAATTTATCTTCTTCGGAAACGCTTTCCTCGTCATTGCCAGTCCACATTTCACATCTTCCCTACTTCGACCATCATCAGTTATTTTGCTCCCCAAATAGCAAAACTCCTTTACTACTTTAAGCGTCTCATTTCCTAATCTACTTCCCTTAGCATCACCCGATTTAATTCGACTACATTCCATTATCCTCGTTTTGCTTTGAGTGATTCTTATTAACGTTAATAAACACCTCCTGAAGCGACGTAGATGACCCTGAGACATGTAATTTAATGTGAGACTCGTGGGCCGCAGATGTCGGGAAATGACCCAAAAGAGGATGATAGGTGATATACGTCGCTGTACATGCAGTGTGTTATTTGCACATGACCATCTCAATTCAAGGCAACTAAGTATTCACGTCGGTGTGGCTTCGATCGTACGTGCGCGACTTTAGTGCGAGGGGCTCATGGTTCGAGTTTCTGCGTCCGACAGGCAACATTTTTGCATTGTGAGTGACGATTATGTGTTTATAGTTAGGTAAGTCTTATCATTTTATTTATAGGTCCCACGGTCTTCACTGATATATTGAAAATTACAGTACGACAAATACCTACCTACTGAGTCACATGTAAATGAGTATAAGCTTCCGAATTCTGTCGCTGCCAGTAAATGACAGACGTTTTCTTTACTGAATAATGTCTGTAAACAAAAAAAGAAGAGAAAAAAGGAAAGAAACAAAAAATAAGATCACTTTTGCTTGCTTGGAGCGAGAACAGTATTTTTGTAACTTCTATATTTACGACAGAATCCAATTAAAAAATAATAATATTCGAAATTTGCATCGTTGTGCAGCAATGTGTGTCATAGTCCACTGAAAGCGAGTCTAGGATCGACAAGACCAACCGTTGCACGTGCGGTGAGGTACGTCATCGGGTGACGTCACATGTTCAACTATTGTCATCCACTTCTGGGGTACTTCCCGACGTTTGCAACTACACTGGAAAACAGTAATTGTCCCATCATGATTTCTTCGACTGCTACTGAAATTACCTTTACATATCTCTATTTTGTTCCGGTAAGAGCCAAGTGTTGAGTTCTAAATGCAATAAAATCCGGAATCTAGTGACAAATCTGCGCAGATAATCGCTTAGCTCTCAATTCTTTACCGTAAACGACAACTCGAAACTGTATCAAATGCCTTCCTGAAGTCAATGAGCACATCACCCTTACATTTATTTGTATTTAGCGTTAGCTGGCGATCTTCACTAGGTGCTGATCATTTGTTTTTCTCCAGTACATGACACTAGCTGACATTACCAAAGCCGCTTCTAATGAACATACTTATAATCACTTTTTACTCGCTTTCCTTGTAATCTGTGGCTGTTGTTACCTTGTATTACAGACAGAACGAGCACCGAGTGAGGTGGCGCAGTGGCTCGCACACTGGTCTCGCATTCGAGAGAACGACGGTTCAAATTCGCGTGCGGCCGTCCTGATTTAGATTTTTCATTGATTTCCCCAAATTGCTTCAGGCAAATGGCGGAATGGTTCCTTTGAAAGGGCGCAGCCAATTTACTTTCTCATCCTTGACACAATCCGAGCTAGCACTCCGTCTCTAATGATATAGCTGTCGACGAGCCGTTGACCACTGATCTCCTCCCCCGATGTGGTAGATGACCACAAAAGAAATCTTAGCTTTATCATGGTCAAACGATCGAACGACGGCTAACTGGGAGATAAAGGATCAATAACAGGTATCTCGCATATCATCTTAACTTATATTTTACAACATGTATATCCCGTTACAGGAAATTCAAGTCTTACTTTACAGCGCTTACGCAATCAACAAGTCAGATCGCAACATAAATGGCACGAAGATCAAGTTGGTCCGTACGTCACACGGCCGTGATCTTTACACAGCGCAAGTTCTTTTAAATACGGCCGTGTGTCATTGGACCGGCGGGCTCTTTCGGTGTGTGACCAAACGTTAATTGCAGCTCTCACGAATGCGCCAGCGCCCGCACAACAACAGAGGGGTCCTCGCCGATTCCAGACGCGTGGGCTGCCACTTCCTTGAGGCTGCACCAGGAAGCAAAATTTGGTCCTTGGATGCCTCATCGGCTGTTTGTTCACTTCCAGAAGTTGTTGTTCATGGCGATATTTATGTTATCTATGGCATCACAAACGATACTGAGAAACATTTGTACGCTATTTGTTACGGATACAGATTTACCCTTAAGGTACCTATGAAACTGTACAATATTCCTAACATTTTATATTTTGGTCAATAAACCTCGTACATCCCGGAAGATTCGTTAGAAGTGACGTACCTACTACAATAAAATGCGTTTATCGAATAAATGTTTTCGTGATTTTCCGATTTGATTTCCCCTGAACTAGAACGTGGGACTCCTCGGTAGCAAATTGTAGTACAGTTTTTTTGACGTGAGTATTATTTGTGCCAGTACTTGAAGGTAATTAGTGATGTAGCAACAGTTCGGAAAAACTGAATGAGAATTTCACAACTTACATATTTAATGAGGAAAATCACAGAATCTATAGCTATCCACTGATAAATATTTGCTTGTCACTTGACACACATGTTTTCCTCGAGTTTTTCTCATAATCATCTATGATTTTTAAAGTAATTCACGTCAGCTGACATGTATGGGGTATGTGAGGATTACACAGTGGTTCTATGAAAAACAAGAAATCTACGTGCGTACGATAATAACATCGTTGCTTGTTTAACGCACAGGAATGGCTTTATTTCCAATGCATCCAATACGAAACTGCGAGTTATATCGTTCAAAATAGAATAAAAATATACTGTCTAGGGTTTCTTACATGAGTCAGTAAACACTTAACACTGTTAGGATCACTTTGTCGCTCCGTCTGTGAAAAACCTTCTTCTCAAGAACGAGCAGAGGTTCCAATTTACGTCAAATACTAAGGTCCAAGGTCTCTTGGCGGTGTAATAAATTTAAGCTTCTAAGTCAACGCGTTCAAAAGATGCAACAATTTATGTCACGTATTTTGATACTCACTCATCACTGCTAATACACATAATAATCATTGCACGGAACCCTAGGCACGCGTGTCCTAGTCACTCTTGTCCGGTTCCTTTCCCTTAAGTAAAGAATTACGTGGCAGCAATTGGACCGCGTAAGAGGTGATTCACAGTGCTTTCTTTTTCTAACTCAGAGAGGTTTGTACATCAGTACATGATACTATACGGAATGGACGAAAGCTAGCTGATAATCTCATAAAGTCAAAGGAGAACGTGAGGAAGCTCATAAAGTTAGAGGAGAACATAAGGAAGTTTGCCCGGTGTTTCAGAATGCCTGGAATGGCGATTTTGCCAAACCAATAATTTCTTCGATGATGTCAACTCTGTAGCGATTTCTTAAGTCTATGTAACTTCGTAACAAGCTACGACTTAAAGTAATGTATACATTGAACTGTAAAAAACAAACTGTTTTATAATATTTACAGTGTTGAGTTGGGTACGTGGGCACGCTCCGAAGGCCAATAAATTTAAAAAGTAAAGTTTGTAGCGACGTTTAAGACTGGAATTTCGAAAACTTGCCGTAAAAAACGTGACATGAGAAAAGAAAGAGTGATTTAAATTTAATTTCGATTTCCTCTTTCACAATTTTTATAGACCGCAAGTAGTACGAATAGAAGTTTATTCGTGCTCTGGAATATCATCAGAAATTAAACACTGTATCTTAGTGCAGTACACCTTATTATAAAAAAAGTACGGCGTCTAATCTAACCAGACATTGACAGGAATGTAAAGTTTGTCTATTTCTGCCCGTTCAGCAAAAATCATTATCTTCAGCTAACTTCACTACTAACTGCACTATTCAGCATAACAGTTTCCAACAGGGGTGAGCAGATTTATATGTACACACGTCCTTTCGCTACTCGCTGATTTGCAGTTGTTTTGTGGTCGTAGCTCGACAACTATGTGTTTCCGACATACAGTTACTTGGAAAATTTTGCTGGATATGACGTCCCCAAACTGTCCTGACCTTTTTATTAGTTTCTACTCCACACCATAGGCACTCTCATCACACGCACTTCTGCAGGTGTGACAGTAATTACGATGAGAAAACCATAGCTTAAATTGTAAGAAAACGCGGCACGAAGCCTCCGACGCAATCTAAATATACTAACGTTCCAGTATGGTTCCTGTTCATTTCGCTGTTAATCACGAGTTTGGCGCACGTGTGAATGAGAAGCCAATTAGCGGCCGTCGCTGTTACTTCCAGCTTCCCCTCCAGCGCTTCCCCCACCACTCGCAAGTGCACGATGCGCACCGCTGGTCACGAGGAACGCATTTCCCTCTGCGCGGCGATCCTGTTGCGGCCACGGTGCTGTAACACACCCGCTTTTTTCTTCATCGTGACACTGTGCTTAGGATTTCGAGTCAAAGAAACGTTTGCGACATTCGGTAAGAGCTCGAGAGCTCGCCATACGGCACTGGAGCAATTGGTACCTCGAGTCTGCGGGCAAACCGCACACTGGCGGAGGCCTTGTGAGTCGGCGTTTGGCGTTTGGTAACGGTACTGCTCCCCGGTCCAGCGGTCTGAGCCGACACGCGTCGTTGGACACTCTCAATACGTACTTCGCGGCTGCAGCTGACGTGTTTCTACGGAGAAATGACTTAACGGCCAAACACTATCCAGCTACGGCAAGTAACCTGGGTCAATGAACCTGTATGCGTATGACGCCTTACCACCCAGAAACGCATTGCGCCTATTCTTTAGTTTGGAAACGAAAGTTTCGACCCATTTTCCTGTGTGTTCGTGCAAGGTACTGAAATATGAAAATAAAACCCCTCATCTTTTCTCAGAATAGATATCTAGAAGATATACGCATACACCAAGCGTTGCTTGAATTGAAAGACTCAGTGCTGCTGTCGGGTAAGAATTTTACACCAAGTAAATTAATGAGAGACGGAACAGACCCCCATGGTACAAAAAGGGCCAGGATACTATGGCAGAATAAAGCATGCCAGATTTAAAAGAACGCAAGAAATGCAAGCAAGACTGGCTATGGTTTTCCGAAGCTTAGTAAGGAATTCCACGCGAGATACTTTTAATAATCTGCTCAACGAAACTCTGCATCGAAATGTGCCGAAGTGCGTGATTATCGTCGTTGTGTGTGTGTGTGTGTGTGTGTGTGTGTGTGTGCACGTTCTTAGACCGTTATTTGTGTTCTTCTTTGTAGTTACATGTTAGTATTGGCGCTAATGATCATGATGTCGGGCGCCCATACCAACATGTAATTATTCATCATCAACATCACCATCATCATCATTTAAATCTAGCAGAAGGTCGAAAGAGATTATGATCATATGTAAAGTACACTAGGAACATAATTCAGTCAACACTTTCACTGCACGACGTTAATGGTAATGTTACCGAGGACAGTGCCTTGGTAGTACTGAATACGGTTTGTCGAAATTCTTTCGCGAGAGAAGATATACTAAATACTCCGAAAGACGAATCAAGAACAACTGCCAAGCTGAGTAATTTGGAAGTAGATGCTGTGTGTGTGTGTGTGTGTGTGTGTGTGTGTGTGTGTAGCAAAGCAGCTTAACTCATTTGATGAAGGCAAGTCTTCCGGTCCAGGTGAAACTCGAAGTTTTCTGCTTTCAGAGAACGCTCATGAAATAGCGATTCTTAACAGTCATATAATATCACTTGCAGACGAAAGATTTCCATCTAAAGACAGAAAATCTGCCTTGGACAAACCAGTACAGAAGGAGAAAGAAGTAGTGATTTGCTGAATTATAGAACCATATAACTAACATCGATCTGTAATAGGTACGTTATGAAATACCTTGAAGAAAACAATCACCTGACCCATAAAAATCACAGATTCAGAAAATATCGTTTCTTGTCAAACTCAACTGACTCTTGATTCATATAAGATAATGACGGAAAATGGAGAGAGTGTTACAGATACGAAAAGAAATTTGCGGTGGCAAACATTAAGAAAAAGGTCTTTTCCTTAGCGGCGTGACTTTATCAGGAAATTTCAGTCGTTAATATTCTACTCTGAATGCCAAAATGTTCTTTTGACTTCCACCTACACAGGGAGAAACTACGATAGTAATAGAATAAGAGAAACCAGAGCTCGCACAGAAAGATTTAGGAGTTCATTTTTCCCAAGTGCTAAACCGGTGAATATTCTAAAAGTGGTGATGGCAACCTTCTGTAAAACAATCAATTCTGAATTGTAGATTAGTTATGCAGAGGTGGATGTGCGTTGTGTGAACGACATGATGAACGGTTATGAATTGTAGTCTTGTGTTTGTGATTTTATGAATTATTATGGGAATGAAATGAAGAAATTCTCTTTCAGTTCAGCTTACCGGTCTCCGTCTAGCACTAGACTAAGTGAGCTAAATGCAACTATCCTATTGATGAACCATCGTAAGTAAGATGATATATATTTATTCCATTAGACAGAGATTTGGAATTTAACCCATAAGATCGGCGCATTGCATGCTGATATACGACCACTAGTCCTTCTCATACCAAAGATTCGAACCGATCTGCATCGACCACGGATTTAACGTAGTTCATATGAAGCATAGTTAGATAGACGAGTAGAACAGTATTATTGGTATCTCTTTAATGTTCGTGCAAAAGAAAATGCAGTCGTTTGAGGTGTCTATAAATATATTTAATCCCACAACATTATCGCTCATTCTGGTTGATTTCGGCGTTGTTCTGTAATGTATGCAACGAAATAATTTCAAAATTCGTATGCCTAGGTTTCGGTTCATTAAATAATGGTAACATGGTCAGCCAGATATCTGCACTTGATGGTGATTTTGTAAATATTTTCCTCACGTAGAATGGGGAAGAATGGGAAGGAGAGGATCCATAACACTAACATGTGTCGTGTGTAAGTTGTTTGCGTTTTTAACAATATATATCTCTTTCAATTGTCCGGTGAAATGAAGGCATAACTATCTGTTGATGGTGATCCGTCCGTTATAAAATTTCGTAGCTAATATTTAATGTCAAAAGCTCTGTTCGAACAGAATAATCGATATTACGATCGAGATTTGTGAACCGGCCCGTTTAGTGAGTAACAAAGAGTTATCGGTTTTCTAGTTTGATTTGAAACTAGGAAAGAAAATAATGCTGCCTCCACTGAAGACATTACTTCACGAACAGTGCGTAGAAAACGTGATATTTACACAAAACAGTCAGTAATTCGAACGCATCACTTTACAGACTGGGGATATGACGATTAAAACAGCGTAATTTCAAATATAGTTAACTGTGATTCGAATAAGCACAGTAGATTTTTACCTGTCTATGACTTATCGTATTCGTAAGGGAATGATTAGTACAGAATGAAGTGAAAAGGATATTTTACACATTTCACGCAAAATTCTTCTTAAAATTGTCCCATCGATCTTTACGGAATGCTGACGACAAAGGGATCAAAAGAGCTTTATATAGTTTTTGCGTATCAGGCAGACTTCCTGTAATTGGTATAGTAAATTCTTAAGAAATGGAAAAAATTGCTGTGCAACTGAATTCAAACGACGCCCTGAGATACTGTTTCAGAAGTACGGTAGTTGTTCTTTATAGAATGGCATAGCTGTATGCGGTCCTATAGTGTGCTTTGTACAGGTGGCAACAGGTATCTGGGTCCAAAATTTGCAAATGATAAAACTACATACAAACTTAGTTCGCGATCATAACTTGGAGGCCACGTGATGTTGGCTGACCACTGTGTCGTTCTCTGACTATCGACGCCATTTAGATGCGATGTCGAGAGTTACGTGATCACACATCGCTTGCAACCGCTGTCAGCTTTCCGAACTTGGAGATGCTGCTTCTGATTCACCTCGTTCCTCAGTTTTCCTTAAGAGGAAGAGTTCACACAGCACCAGTCCGTCCGACTGCGAGATATAGCTGGCAGTAGCAGGAATCGAACCCGGGTCCTCCGCATGGCAGTCAGATCCAGTGACGGCTCAGCTACGTGTTCTATGAATCCTTACACCTATGGAAACATCACTACATTAAGCAACAAGAGAGAAGTAAGAGCGAGACGCTGTCGTCATCTAAGAGTAGAAACCAACGTTATCGTTGCAAGGACAGCTCTGCTAAAGTAAATTATCCATTTTGGGTTCAGGTGGTATAAAAATATCCAGGCGTTCTGATAATGTTACGTCAAGGACACAAAACTTCAATATGCAAAGAATATGTGGAGTGGAATAATTCAGTCTTGTCCTTGTTGCGTTCGCAGACTTCACTGTTACACTCATGATGTTTGTTTCACTGTTGGAGTGGCACTGCCCGGAAAAGTGCGTAGTGCGGCATTAACAGGCACACGCGGGAGCCCTTCGGACGGCCGGCCGCGGTGGCCGAGCGGTTCTAGGCGCTTCAGTCCGGAACAGCGCGACTGCTACGGTCGCAGATTCGAATCCTGCCTCGGGCATGGACGTGTGTGATGTCCTTAGGTTAGTTAGGTTTAAGTAGTTCTAAGTTCTATGGAACTGATGACCTCAGATGTTAAGTCCCATAGTGCTCCGAGCCATTTGAACCATTTTGAACCCTTCGATCGGCTTGCGCAGGGTCGGTGGCCGGCAAACACAACTCCTCGCGAGCGGTCATCAAATAAATGGAACAGCCTGTATAAGCAAAACATTTCGAAGATTTTTATACACTGAAGCGCCAAAGAAACTAATATGCGTACTCAAATACAGAGATATGTAAACATGCAGAATACGGCGCTGCGGTCGGCAACGCCTATATAGACAACAAGTGTCTGGCGCAGTTGTTAGATCGGTTACTGTTGCTAGAATGGCAAGTATCAAGATTTAAGTGAGTTTGAACGTGGTGTTATATTAGGCGCACGATCGATGTGACACAGCATCTCCGAGGTAGCGATGAAGCGGGGATTTTCCCGTACGACCATATCACGAGTGTACCGTGAATATCAAGAAACCGGTAAAACATCAAATATCAGACATCGCTGCGACCGAAAAGAGATCCTGCTAGAACTGGATCAACGACGACTAATGAGAATCTTTCAGCGTGACAGAAGTGCATCCCTTCCGCATATTTCTGCAGATTTCCATGCAGTGCTATCAACAAGTGACAGCGTGCGAACTGTTCAACGAAACATCATCGATATCGGCTTTCGGAGCCAAAGGTCCACTCATGTACCCTTGATGACTGCACGAGACGAAGTTTTACGCCTCGCCTGGGTCCGTCAACACCGACACTGGACTGTTTATCACTGGAAACATGTTGCCTGGTCGGACGAGTCTTGTTTCAGATTGTTTAGAACGGATGGAGTGTACGGGTATGGAGACACCCTCACGAATCCATGGACCCTGCATGTCAGCAGGGGACTGTTCAAGCTGGTGGAGGCTCTGTAATGGTGTAGGGCGTGTGCAGCTGGAATGATATGGGACCCCTGACACGTCTAGATACGACTCTGACAGGTGACACGTACGTAATCATCCTGTCTGATCAGCGGCATTCATTCAAGTCCATTGTACATTCCGACGGACTAAGGCAACTCCAGCAGGACAATGCGACACCCCACATGTCCAGAATTGCTACAGAGTGGCTCCAGGAGCACTCTTCTGAGTTTAAACACTACTGCTGGCCACTAAACTCCCCAGATATGAAAATTATTGAGCATATCTGGGATGTCTTGCAAAGAGCTGTTTAGAAGAGATCTCCAACCCCTCGTAGTCTTACTGAGATATGGTCAGCCCTGCAGGATTCATGCTGTCAATTCCCTCCAGCACTTCCTCAGACATTAGTCGATTCCATGCCACGTCATTTTGCCGCACTTGTACGTGCTCGCACGGTCTGTATACGATATTACGCACGTGTGCCAGTTTGCTTGGCTCTTCAGTGTATTTGTCTCGTGAATTTCTGCCCTGCTCAGCCGGCTGCGTTAGCGTTGCTCTCGCGCAGGCGCTTGGGTAGGTACGCGGTCGGCAGCGTTTGTGGCGCCTGGATGGGGCAACGCGAGCAGGGAGTCTTGGTGTGATCAGTTCTCAGGCCACAGTCACGGACTGACCAGCAGACTAGCCGGACAGAGCAGTCGGACCTTGGCGCGCTGTGGACTTGATTCCGGTGGCGGCAAAGGACAGCTGTCCGGAGTTGTCTGCAACGCAGTAGGGGCTACTCGTGATGCCATGCGTGCTGTAAGCGGGGCCGTCCATGAGTTCCGGTGTCTGCCCGTGGAGCAGTTGGAGAGTGAGTTGTTGGAGAGTCAAGAGCTAGTCTTCAAGCTGATACGCCAAAGAACCTCACCAACGGCCAGTGCGGGGTGTGGCCATTGTGTACGAAAATCGAAAATAAAAGAAATGCAGTTGGGCGGTTGGTGTCCTTTCCCTGGGCGACAGAACGGCGCTTTCAGCGGAGACAGGGGCTTCCAGATTACAAGAGGAGGACTAACTGAGTGCTTTAGTGTCCGACAACAGTTCTCTTACTGAACCGTGTCTTCAAGAACTCTACTTTTCTGAAAAATCAGGTATTATTTGTTGTCATTTCTCTGTTGCTAATAAGAACGTGGTTAATAAATTATTTGTAAAATTGAGCCCACGCCTCACAACTCTCCAGCCCGAACCACAATCCACCCATCTTCTACGGTACATACTGAAGTAAACTGATCAAGTTATTCGGTAGGATGACTCAGTGCAATGCTGTAGGCCATAATGCTGGCAAATACTGCGATGTATCTAGTGCCCTGTTCTGTGTAACATGTCGTTCCAAAGTGCTTTGATCACGCTCTGTTTGCCTCTCTTCTGCAAACAGTTGGATGAACCGGAGTAGTAAAGATCTACCAATCTCATGAGGCATCGCGGACAAAGGTGACGGAATCAGACAACGTGGAAGTATCGCTAAACTTTGCAGAAAATTTCCTGTCAACATGGGGTCGGAGTAAATGTAACACCTCCCCGCAAAAGAAAGATCACCGCAGCATAAACAGGTTTAATAATAACAAACGAATTCGCACGAGCGGACTAAATCAATATGCGTTCGCTTTTTTTCCCCCTATAATTAACCATTAGTTCACGGTGGGACAGACAGAATAATACAGAGAGGAAGCCTACTATATCAAGCATATTCTATATTTTGAGGAAGAAATTTATGAGAATGTTTGATTAGAGCACAGCGCTGTACGGAAGTGAATCATGGACTACATTTGCGATGTGATGCTACAGAAGGATATTAAAAATTAGTCGGCCTTTTAAGAGATGAGATTCTTAGCAGGATCGGTGTGTAGAGGAGCATGAGAAAAACATTGACAAGGAGAAGGAACAGGAAGACAGGTTATGCGTTAAGACTTCAAGAAATAACTTCCACGGAATTTGAGGGACGTGTAGAGGTTGAAAACGTAATGGGAAATCACAGATTGGAATATTTACAACAACTAAAGTTGGGTGCAACGTTATTCTGTAACCTCCGCCACGCTTGTGAAATATTAGGTACCTAGGTGTCGCTGTAGACCTTGAAAACTGTAAGATGTAGCGCTTAGCTGTAGACGTTACCTATAACACCGTATGAGGCGGCTTGGCATCGTTTTCTGTACTACATTCCCGACAATAGAGCACTAACTCTGTATCCAGTTGATTATTCTGGATGAAACTTGATACGTTACCAGTCACTTGTTTCTAATCGTGTGAAATTTGTAGCATCCCTTTGTGGCGAAGCGTCAGGTTGGGTAACTGGACTTCAAGGTGCTTTGTGTAACGATATCGTAAGATACATTTTGATGTCATTAGTACTGTAACAATGGTGCACTCGAGGAACATTCTCCGACTGCACTACACAGCAAAGCGTTTCGCTCTCTCGATACTACCTATCGTTCTGCCCTTCGCTGCCATTAGGGACGAGTGTCGTGCACTCTGGCGTGACGGCGTGTGGCGGGGATTGCATCTCTCTAGACACCACAGACGTTCGTGGCCTCCAAGTCAAACAGGTTCCGTGTAAATGGCTAAAAGCCGTTGCTACCTCAACCGCTCTTAAAGACATTATGAGCATTCACGCCAAACTCATAACTTTCTTCCTCTCTCACTAGTGCTGATCTGCATGCCTCCAAACTCTACTACACAGAGTATGAGTATGATTCTTATTCACCACGTGTATATCACGTATGTATATCACAGAGTGATTCAGCTAAGCAGTTCACCTCAAATACTTCAGGAACCGTTTAAGATACAGAATTCCTTCTTACGCAGACGAAATATGATAAAGTCTTCAATAAGCAAATGGTAGTCTGAAAAACTTCATGATTCACCGCGAGGAGTTGCTGATAAAAATTTCTTCATTATACAATCACTTTCGCTTAGAGACAATCGTCAGTTATAAAGAACGCTACGCAATACAGTTAAAGTATCAGTTTTTCGAAACCCCATTGCTAGCAAGAAGTTTTAAATTTGGCTCAAACCTACAACCTTCTTCTGTAATGGGGAAAAAGCGCAGCACCCTCCGACATCTCCTCGGGCTTGGCGACGCTTCATACAGGAAAGTGTCGACAGTTGCGCAAAAAAAGATCAGATCTCAAATCATAGCTACAAATAATTTAGGGACTTAACTGTTAAGGCCAGCAGTCCCTAAGCTTATACACTACTTAACTTAAATTATCCTAAGGACAAACACACACACCCATGTCCGAGGGAGAACTCGAACCTCCACCGGGACCAGCCGCACAAATAATTCAGTACCTTCTCTTCCTTCAACAGTACGGGTAATGTAACTGATGATGATAAACAGAAGGCCGAAATTCTAAACCTAGCTTTCAAAAACTCGTTTACGGTAGAAGACTGCAGCACCATTCCCCCTTTCAATTATCGAACAAAGGAAAGGATGGCTGATATAGTGTTTAGTGTATCTGGGATCGTAAAACAGTTAAGATCCTTAGACGCCAGGAAGGCATCTGGCCCAGACAGTATCCCCGTAAGATTTTATGCTGACTGTGCTACAAATATAGCACCATTCTTATCCATTATTTATCACAGATCATTCGAACAGCGGAAAGTTCCAAGGGACTGGAAGAAGGCCCAGGTCACAGCAATCTATAAAAAGAGTAGAAAATCGGACGCACATAATTACTGGCCAGTTTCACTGACATCGATTTGTTGTAGAATCATGGAACATATTTTGTGTTCAGACATAATGACCTTTCTAGACACTGAGAAGCTCATTTGCAGAAACCAGCACGGTTTTAGGAAACTGGTCATGCGAGACACAGCTGGCCCTCTTTGTGCATGATGTACAACAGGCTCTAGATACCGGCTCGCAGGTTGATGCCATATTTCTCGACTTTCGAAAGGCATTCGACTCAGTTCCGCACAGTCGCTTGCTACAAAAAGTGCGCCGTTACGGTCTATCCGATGACATATGCGGATAGAAACCGGGTGAATTCAACAGAAACAAGCGTACCTTCAGGTGTGCCCCAGGGCAGCGTAATAGGTCCTCTGCTTTTTACGATTTACATAAAGGATCTGGTTGATGGTATTGACAGCACCGTGAGACTGCTTGCCGATGATGTTGTAGTCTACAGGAAAGTAGCATCCCACGAAAGTTGTGAACAAATCAATGAGGATTTGCAGAAATTAAATGCGTGGTGTAATGACTGGCAGTTATCTCTCAATATTAGTAAGTGTAACCTACTGCGTACAACAAGCCGAAAATGCCCGTTAATGTACGAGTACAAAATAAATGCCCGGTCTTTGGAGCGGTAACGTCCGTCAAGTATCTGGGTGTGACTATTCGAAATGATCTGAAATGTAATGATCAGATTTCACAAGTAACGGGTAAGGCGAACTCTAGAGTGCGGTTTATTGGTAGAATCCTGAAGCGATGCAGTCTTTCAACAAAGGAAATAGCTTACAATACATTAGTTCGTCCAGTCTTGGAGTACGTCTGTATGGGACCCTTACCAGTTGGGTCTGATTCAAGAGATTGAGAAGGTCCAAAGAAGAGCGGCAAGATTCGTGACTGGTACATTTAACCATCGCGAGAGCGTAACAAATCTCATAGAAAGTTTGAAGTGGGACACACTTAGAGATAGACGGCGCGCTAAACAGAAGGGGCTGCTCACTAAAATCCGAAATCCGATCTTCACCGAGGATGTAGAGATATATTATTACCACCAACTTTAAAATTTCCCAATGATCACCATTCAAAGATAAGAGAAATAAGAGCTCATACTGAGGCGTTCAGACAGTCGTTACTCCCTCGCGCAATCCGCGAGTGGAACAGAGGGGTGGAAATATGACTTTGGCACGAATTGTGCCCTCCGCCACATACCACTTGGTGGCTAGCGGAGTATATATGTAGATGCAGAAGTTCATGTGAGGTATAAAGTAGGTTAACGACGTCACGTTGGCACCAAATACCACCATAATTATGCCCAATGCCACATGATGGGATGGTCGCTGCACCCCTTCTTAGCCATATTTCACCTCTTCTTTTGACGCTTCTGCGACTGAAATTAGAATCGCTACGTCCAGAATTGAAATCATGCAGTGTTCTTATAGGTGGCCGAGGAAAACATTACAGACACACCGCCGCCCATGCGGTGGCATAAAGGCCGTCAATTAAATCACCCCTTACCTTCGGGGCGTTGATTCCCACATATTTGGCGGTCCAAAACGACAGTTCGCTGTAAGATGAGCAACAAGACAACATTCTTGACAGCTTCCTTCTGCCTGTACACCAGTAAAGCCTTAATGTGTCGTGTACTGCTGGGAGTTTGTTGGATTAGAACTCACTCAGATCCACTGAAGGTGGCTATTTATGTCTGAAATCTATATATGCAAGGATAATGGAAAATAAATAAAAAACCAATGGAATTGCAACTGATTGATGTTTTCTCACCTTCCTTACGATAATACAGAGTCGCTGTGCCAAAACGGTTTCTTACTGTATCAACATTGGCGAAGTCGAAGAATCACAAGTACAATTACCGGCTATTGCGGAAGATGATTTTTGGAGCATTTTCACTGCCTCATGAGCAGAGCTGTACCTCGGTAACAGCAAATAGCCGGGGTTTAGTCTCTGAAGTTAGGCTCTGTTTACATCAGCCTGTGTCAACCGGAAAACATCTCCACTGCAATTCTGGAAAGACAATGTAGCAGTGTACCGTGTTCAGCGTGGTGCGCCTCATGAATATCCGGCAATAGTGGTTTTCTCTGTTCCTTTTCAAACACTCGGTTCTCAGGCAGGGAACACAACAGCTAACCTTTCGCTACTGGTCGGAAAAAGATTACATAAATTAGTGATTCTTATTTCACTTCCTGAAACAGGCTTTGAAACATACGTATCAAGCGGGCACAAGCCCTGCAGGCGACACTCCGCTTACACACACTGCACCCATTCCTTCTTGTTTTCTGCTCAGTTCCTCCAGGTGTCTTCAGTCCCTAGGGCTGCCAAGTCCTTCGTCAAATCGTCCATTCAGCACTGCCTTGGTCGTCCTATGGGACGTCTGGTGTTTGGTTTCCCCTCAAGTACTGTATTCACCTATCTTTCTTCTGGCATAGGCAACGGCCTTGCCGCAGTGGATACACCGGTTCCCGTCAGATCACCGAAGTTAAGCGCTGTCGGGCGTGGCCGGCACTTGGATGGGTGACCATCCGGGCCGCTATGCGCTGTTGCCATTTTTCGGGGTTCACTCAGCCTCGTGATGCCAACTGAGCAGCTACTCGACCGAATAGTAGCGGCGCCGGTTAAAGAAAACCATCGTAACGACCGGGAGAGCGGTGTGCTGGCCACACGCCCCTCCTATCCTCATCCTCAGTTGGGGATGACACGGCGGTCGGATGGCATCGATGGTCCACTTGTTGCCTGATGGCGGAGTGCTTTTTTTTTCTTCTGGCATACGGGTTACACTACACGGTCTGGATTCTTTTGCTCTCCAGATTGTGTAGTATTGTTGGTTGTTACATAAAGAGGTAGATTGCCTCATTCTTCCTCCCTCTCCTTTCACCTATATGTAAGATAGGTTCCCGTATCTTCCTCTTAACTCTTCTTTCAAACATAAATAGTCTTTTCTTTTATCGGTTGATGATGCTTCAGATTTCTCAGCCGTAAATGATTATTGGTCTTATCACTGTCTTATATATTCTCATCTCAGTATTCGCTGATATTGATTTTGAGGTGAGCGTTTCCCTGAGGGAATGCATGCATTTAGTTACTACTGCAGCTCTTTCCTTGATGTCCCTTTCTATGCCGGTGCTGCTGGTAAACCAACATAAAGGGTGAACATTAATAAAACACAGAAACTTCAGGGGCGGATTCCGGACTGAAAATGGAGGAAAAAAGGCCCTGTGAACAAGTGTTCCGAAATGCATCGTTGCCACGGTAGATGGCGGTGACGAATGATGTCTGGTCACGTGCCATGTGTTCCTTGTGTGCTGCAGGATGTGTGATTGACGCACTGTACTGTGAGCATAACAATGGCCCGGTATTCATACTGTGAAGGAACCGAGATGTTATTTGTATACGGGCAAGCAGATGGAAAGGATCGAGAGGCAGCACGGCTACACCAAAGCGAATACCCTCACAGACAGCAAATACATCAAACAACATTTCAAGCCCTTTTTGGGCGTTTGTGTGAGTATGAGTCCTTTCAGACAGAAAAATGTGAAGGGAGACGGCGGACTGTGCGTACACCAGATGTCGCGGACCGGGTTCTACGGGATATTGAGACGAACCCACGTACAAGCCCCAGGCAAGTGGCCCGCAGACATGGTGTAAACCAAAGTACGACTATGTCTTGTAAGGTGCCAGGACATGGGCACTTACACGTTAGCTTACCAACATTAGTATTAATAATAAAGGGAGTGGCAAGGGCATCAGAACATGACTATTGAATTACGACAAATATGAGGCACTCTCGAGCAATATTCCCTGCATGTCTGCATGATTAAGTCACTAACTTAAAGTGTTGGTGAAAAGTGTCGGAAGTTGGGAATTGTGGAATATAAAGTCTGCAGCTGGCCGTAGCTCGCCGGGCCGCCGTGGGAGGCAGGCAGCGGTCACCGGAAACGCGGAACAATGCGGCGCTTTTGGGGATAGCCCGGCATCTGGAGCCACCTGTGCTGGGCAACACGTGGCGAAGACGGGAATTTCGTTTGCCTAGGGGCGATATGGCCTACTCGATCATTGTGTAGATCTCAGAAATGCCGTTGGAGGGATTTCGGCGATGATAGAGCGTTCGACATTTGCCGAAACTGAGTGTTCTTCCGCCGCGTTTTCGTACCCGTGGAGACGGGAGAATTGTGCCATCGAGTGGTACGGACTTGGAGACGGCGTCTTGGCCATCGTCTTCGAAGGGAGATATACGGTCTGTATCGCAGCACTGCACCAACGCGTATTCCGTCCAGAGTTCTGCTGTTAGAGGTCTTTGTGTGCTCAGAAGCGTGATTTTCACCAACGCTTAACCACTTCCATCAACTTACCTAATATTCTTGATCTGGTAGTTATCCTTGCGAGGTGCCGAGTATTTATCAACGCAGCTGCCGGTAATAGGGGCGCCTAATTGCAAATTGTTAATGTGCCATTCTCAGTAGTGTGTGGATGGACAAAGAAATTCACATTTTTTTTGTAAATTTTGTCAGTTGAGGGGGATATCAAATTAAAATGGCAATATTGCAATCGAATTATCGACTTCATTGTAGCTAGCATTTACCCTGTCCCAGTAAGCTTTGCATGTATCCTAGTCACTGCACAGCTTGTCCAGACGGGAAGGAAAGAAGGTTTGCGGTCTTCTATGTCAGCGACGGACAAATAAGTTTACAGTCTATCCTGCATGACAACCGCGACTATCTCTGTCATCTGCCATTCCGTGGAAGCTGCTTTGAACGTCTGTTGTGTCGCGGATGCGCTGTAGCTCTGAACTGTGTTCCAGGACGATTTGTTGTCGCTGCACGCACACCGTCTATTTCTGGACACATGTACATAGGACCTATTTTCCTCCATTTCCAGTCAGAAATCCGCCCCCGAAATTTGTCAATTTTTTTTAATGTTCACCCTGTAGAAAATGTACATCAAGGAAAGAATAGCAAAACAACGAAGGAAAATATGAAATAATTAATTAAACAGTTAATCGATTATGTAAAGTTGATTGTCGTGAAAGAAATATCGGTATATCCGTAATACATAACAGTATAATTACCATTAATCTATTAATTGCAGCGTGCAAAATAAATTAGGTCATGAACAACACTGTGTAGAACCGCTTTTGTGAACTGGTGGTAATCAATTGATAATATAACGTATGGTGCATCGGTCTGCCACTCTCAGCAGCATTTTTCGAAACTGCGTAGGTAAGGAGCAGGCCGTCAGCAGAGCTGTGACACAGTCCACACCCAACTCCACCGTTTCCCAGCTGGCTACTTTGAATGAGCCGTGAAGGAGCAGGCGGCGACTTCGGCGTCCTTATAGCGGAGCGGGTCGGGTCGGGCTGCAGCGGCGGTCACGTGACGCAGCGCGCCCAGGTAGTGCGCAACTGCGGCCCAGAACTGGAACAACTTTCGCAGTGGGCCAGCCACCAGCCACCAGCCGCAGCGAGCGGACTGCTAGGCGCAAATGTTCGCCGGTAACGGGCGCCCACTGCACCGGCTCCGTCTGACCCTCCGCTGCACCTGGCCTCATGTCCACGACGCGACCTTGAGCCGAGGTGACACGTTAACCTGGCGGCCACGTAAGAGGACGGGTCGACGAGGGATGTGCTGTCACGTCACTAGAGCCAACGGCAAATGACTAACAACGCCAATAGCTATATCAGTGCACCAATCGCATCCGTACCTCAGTGCCTGCAAGATATTGTGGGCTCCAAGGCCATGTCACGTTCTCTTCAAATTTCTTCTCCAATAGCCAACCCTTTTAGGCCTACCCTGCTGAGATCTTCTTGAGGACACTCCCAGTGTCCTTGACTTAAGATTCAGCCAGCCACAGGCACCAGAATCTACATCTATACTCCGCGAGCCACCTTACGGTGTGTGGCGGAGGGTACTTATTGTACCACTATCTGATCCCCCCTTCCCTGTTCCATTCACGAATTGTGCGTGGGAAGAACGACTGCTTGTAAGTCTCCGTATTTGCTCTAATTTCTCGGATCTTTTCGTTGTGATCATTACGCGAGATATATGTGGGCGGTAGTAATATGTTGCCCATCTCTTCCCGGAATGTGCTCTCTCGTAATTTCGATAATAAACCTCTCCGTATTGCGTAACGCCTTTCTTGAAGTGTCCGCCACTGGAGCTTGTTCAGCATCTCCGTAACGCTCTCGCGCTGACTAAATGTCCCCATGACGAATCGCGCTGCTTTTCGCTGGATCATGTCTATCTCTTCTATTAATCCAACCTGGTAAGGGTCCCATACTGATGAGCAATACTCAAGAATCGGACGAACAAGCGTTTTGTAAGCTACTTCTTTCGTCGATGAGTCACATTTTCTTAGAATTCTTCCTATGAATCTCAACCTGGCGCCTGCTTTTCCCACTATTTGTTTTATGTGATCATTCCACTTCAGATCGCTCCGGATAGTAACTCCTAAGTATTTTACGGTCGTTACCGCTTCCAATGATTTACCACCTATGGCATAATCGTACTGGAATGGATTTCTGCCCCTATGTCCGAAGAAGATACCAGTAGCTACATCAGGGTACCAGTTGCATCCTTACCTCAGTGCCTGCAAGATATTGTGGGATCCAAGGCAATGTCATGTCTTTTTCAAATTTCTTCTCCAATAGCCAACCCTTTTAGGCCTACCCTGCTGAGATCTTCTTGAGGACACTCCCAGTGTCTCCACTTGACTTACGATTCAGCCAGCCACGGCCACCAGAATAGTCCGAAGAAGATACCAGTAGCTACATCAGGGTACCAGTTGCATCCTTACCTCAGTGCCTGCAAGATATTGTGGGCTCCAAGGCCATGTCATGTCCTCTTCAAATTACTTCTCCAATAGCCAACCCTTTTAGGCCTACCCTGCTGAGATCTTGAAGACACTCCCAGTGTCTCCACTTGACTTACGATTCAGCCAGCCATGGGCACCAGAATAGTCAGAGGAAGATACCAGTAGAAGCTTCGAAACATCGACTATTGAAGAATAAATCTGAAGAGGAGCGTGACGTGGCCGTGCAAGCGACAAAACTTCAATCATATTACCACGAAATGGTACAGGAGTATACAACACGTTTCGTGAGCAATAATAAATATTTTCGGAGGTGGCAGTAAAGAAAATTCGAATAAAACATTTCTACTGGTTGTAGACATACGCCTGTTAGAACGTAACCCAAACAAATATTCACACAAGGTGTTAAGCAATAAGAAGATAATTAAATTAGAAGTTGATTTTCATAAATTTCTACTCCGACTTCAACGCACTTTCGAATTCGCTCGACAACACAAAATGTAGCTCTTCCGAGCTTCTCCTGATGAAATTTTATGAAAGCAGCACTACTTGTAATCCTAACGATCAGTTTGCCTCTTGTGTTTAATTTTTCATTGTAAACTTCGCGTTTCAATGATCCCCACAGGCTAAAATGTAAAGGGGAAAGGTCCAGGAACCTTGCTGTCCAAGTAGCGTGATCACTTCTGCCGATTCATCTTCAGGGAGATGTTAGGTTCAGATGACATGTCATCTGATGACTCGAATGTGTAGAGGCTTCGTCAAGCTGCAAGAACATTTCCATTCTTGTTGCTATCGCTACCCATTTCAAAATGCGTGAAGCTCATTTTCAAGAAAGTCTACACGATGGAGTCCTATAAGACGATGCGGTAACAGAACAGGTCCAGTCGACTGATTACCTTTTGAACCACAGTCACAACTGAAAAATTCAAATACGTAAACTCAAACACAGCTTTAAAACTAGAACAAGAAGCACAATCGATAAATTACACCACAACGATTTGAGTACCAACATGCGAAATAAAAACTTATCTCTGTAACCAGTGATAATTAGACACACGTCGAATGTGTTATCCGAACTGTGTATACTCCCATCTACTGAAATACTTTCTATTCCACCTGAAGCCTACTGTATACCTACGTTACATTCACACCAATTGCCTCATCTACATCTACATCTACATGACTACTCTGCAATTCACATTTAAGTGCTTGGTAGAGGGTTCATCGAACCACAATCATACTATCTCTCTACCATTCCACTCCCGAACAGCGCGCGGGGAAAGCGAACACCTAAACCTTTCTGTTCGAGCTCTGATTTCTCTTATTTTATTTTGATGGTCATTCCTACTTATGTAGGTTGGGCTCAACAAAATATTTCCGCATTCGGAAGAGAAAGTTGGTGACTGAAATTTCGTAAATAGATCTCGCCGCGACGAAAAACGTCTTTGCTTTAATGACTTCCATCCCAACTCGCGTATCATATCTGCCACACTCTCTCCCCGATTACGTTATAAAACAAAACGAGCTGCCCTTTTTTGCACCCTTTCGATGTATTCCGTCAATCCCACCTGGTAAGGATCCCACACCGCGCAGCAATATTCTAACAGAGGACGAACGAGCGTAGTGTAAGCTGCGTCTATAGTGGACTTGTTGCATCTTCTAAGTGTCCTGCCAACGAAACGCAATCTTTGGCTCGCCTTCCCCACAATATTATCTATGTGGTCTTTCCAACTGAAGTTGTTCGTAATTTTACAAGGTTCGGTTCTTCAGAGAATCCAATATTTTTTACTGTCTCCCCCACCCCCCTCTCCTGCCCCTCCCCAAGTCAGCCCCTCATTATGTCAGCTTTTCTGTACTGACGAAAATAATTTCTTCTCTTTTACTTCAGATGTATTTATTGACGATAGTTTTTCAATCTATCGATTTCCAAGCTTCATTTTAAGGTCGATTCTTGGCTCTAATGGCTCTAAGCACTATTGGACTTAACACCTGAGGTCATCAGTCGTGGATTCTTGGATTCTACTAATTACGACCAGTCTCGATCAAAACAGTGTAACACACTCCCTGTCTTCGTGTACAACTCAATGTGATCTTTCCATGCTGAAATGAGACTTGTGTCCTGAGAAAGAGTTGACTGCAAGACCTCTGAGGTGCGGATATAAGGTTCGGTTCTGCAGGGAATCCAAGTCTCCCCCACCCTTCTCTCCCGTCCCTCCCCCAGTCTCAACGAAAAATACAGGGTGGGCAAAATAAAACTGATGTGGAAAATACTCCATGCAACTTAACATAGGCAACCAACTTACATCTCAACCGCAGGTGTGGCTGATGTCGGTTGGGTTGTCATTTTAAGGTTCATGAATTATTTTCCGCCGGCCGGTGTGACCGAGCGGTTCTAGGCGCTTCAGTCCGGAACCGCACTGCTGCTACGGTCGCAGGTTCGAATCCTGCCTCGGGCATGGATGTGTATGATGTCCTTAGGTTAGTTATGTTTAAGTAGTTGTAAGTCTACGGGACTTATGACCTCAGATGTTAAGTCAGATAGTGATTCGAGCCATTTGAACCATTTGAATTATTTTCCAAGTCAGTTTTGTTTTTCCAAACTTGCGTCACTTGCCGTTGCCCCCTTTTAACGCACCAAAAATTCCTAGGATTTTAACTGTAAAAACTATACAACATTTAAAAATAATGATTTGTTTACTTCAGTGCTTGATACTTCGATTTGGTGTAACTTCCAAGAGAGTACAATAGAGAAGACACGAACTGAAAAGGATTTGTCAGAGAAGTTGAGAAACGCATGGAACATATAAACCAAGTCACTAATTTAAAAGCTGTGAAAGAAACAATCTCGAACCATCTTGACAACATCGTAATTTCCACCGCCATACTTTGGGGAAAGATCTTGTCACGTACCAGAGGATATTCCTGCGAGTCAATGGCACCTGTCCAGTCATTCGTCGACCAGTGTCGTGTGGCAACAGACGCCAGCAAAATGAAAACTGAAGTTATAAATTTCGCGTTTAAGAAATCATTCACGCAGGGGAAGTACAAATACACCGTCATTTGATTGTGGCACAGAGTCCCACAACGAGGACAACCTAACTGGCATACCTCAATCTTAACAAGCGTCTGAAAGAATTGAATGGAAATAAGTCCTCAGGTCTGAATGGAATCACAGTTCGGTTTTAGAACCTCTACTGCACTGGCCTCATACTTAGCTTGCATTTATCGTCAACCTTTCGTTAACCGTAAAGATCAATCCACTGGAAAAAAAGCGCAGGTAACTTCTGTTTATTAGAAGGTTAAAGAAACCGATCCTATAAATTACAGAGCAATATCCATAACATCAGTTTGCTGTAGAGTTAAAATTAGAAGGTCAGCGTTGGCCGTAATATTGATAGTTTATTGATAGCTTTAGAGTGAACATATTCTGAATATAATAAATACAATAATGCTCATAAATTAAGCATAATGCTGATACATGATGAAACAACGCTCTGGTGGGCGGTTTGCGGGCTTAAATCACCTCGGGATATGACCATGCGGTGCATTTGACCCTCGGTCGTCGCACAGTGGCGCTGGCAGCAGTCCACATACGCAGAAATGTGTTGGTGCATGTCAGACTACGGTGCAGCGAGTAAGTGTGCAGAAGTTTTCATAGGTGCTAATGGTGACTGTGTGTTGAAAATGGCTCAAAGAACACATATTGATGACGTTATGAGTGGTAGAATACTAGGGCGACTGGAGGATAATCAAACACAGCAGGCCGTAGCACGGGCCCTCCGTGTGCCACAAAGTGTGATCTCAAGATTATGGTAACGATTCCAGCAGACAGGAAACGTGTCTAGGCGCTACAGTACGGGACGTCCACAGTGTACAACACTACGAGAAGACCGATATCTTACCATCAGTGCCCGCATACAGCCACAGAGTACTGCAGGTAGCCTTGCTCGGGACCTTACCGTAGCCACTGGAACAGTTGTCTCCAGACACACAGTCTACAGTCGACTGAACAGACATGGTTTATTCGCCCGGAGACCTGCAAGGTGCATTGCACTGACCCCTGGTCACAGGAGAGCCCGTAAGGCCTGCTGTCAAGAACACAGTACCGGTACATAGTCATTGGAACAGTGGTCCCAGGTTATGTTCACGGACTAGTCCAGGTATAGTCTGAAGAGTTATTCTCGCCGGGTTTTCATCTGGAGCTTGACGTATTCCAATCTCTGTCTTCCTCTACAGTTTTTGTCCTCTACAGCTCCCTCTAGTACCACGGAAGTCATTCCCTCATGTCTTAGCAGATGTCCTATCATCCTGTCCCTTCTCTTTATCAGTGTTTTCCACATATTCCTTTCCTCTCCGATTCTGCGTAGAACCTCCTCATTCCTTACCTTATCAGTCCACCTAATTTTCAACATTCGTCTATAGCACCACATCTCAAATGCTTCGATTCTCTTCTGTTCCGGTTTTCCCACAGTCCATGTTTCACTACCATACAATGCTGTACTCCAGACGTACATGCTGAGGAATTTGTCCGCAGCTCGTGGTCGTGCGGTAGCGTTCTCGCTTCCCACGCCCGGGTTCCCGGGTTCGATTCCCGGCGGGGTCAGGGATTTTCTCTGCCTCGTGATGAGTGGGTGTTGTGTGCTGTCCTTAGGTTAGTTAGGTTAAAGTAGTTCTAAGTTCTAGGGGACTGATGACCATAGCTGTTAACTCCCATAGTGCTCAGAGCTATTTGAACCATTTTTGAGGAATTTCTTCCTCAAATTAAGGGCGGTATTTGATATTAGTAGACTTCTCTTGGCCAGAAATGCCTTTTTTGTCATAGCGAGTCAGCTTTTGATGTCCTCCTTGCTCCGTTCGTCATTGGTTATTTTAGTGCCTAGGTAGCAGAATTCCTTAACTTCATTGACTTCGTGACCATCAATCCTGATGTTAAGTTTCTCGCTGTTCTCATTTCTACTACTTCTCATTACCTTCGTCTTTCTCCGATTTACTCTCAAACTCATTAGACTGTTCATTCCGTTCAGCAGATCATTTAATTCTTCTTCACTTTCACTGAGGATAGCTATGTCATCAGCGAATGGTATCATTGATATCCTTTCACCTTGTATTTTATTTCCACTCCTGAACCTTTCTTTTATTTCCATCATTGCTTCCTCGATGTACAGATTGAAGAGTAGGGGCGAAAGGCTACAGCCTTGTCTTACGCCCTTCTTAATACGAGCACATCGTTCTTGGTCGTCCACTCTTATTATTCTCTCTTGGTTGTTGTACATATTGTATATGACCCGTGTCTCCCTATAGCTTACCCCTACTTTTTTTCAGAATCTCGAACAGCTTGCACCATTTTATATTGTCGAACGCTTTTTCCAGGTCGACAGATACTATGAAAGTGTCTTGCTTTTTCTTTAGCCTTGCTTCCATTATTAGCCGTTACGTCAGAATTGCCTCTCTCGTCCCTTTACTTTTCCTAAAGCCGAACTTATCGTCACATAGCGCATTCTCAATTTTCTTTTTTTTCCATTCTTCTGTATATTATTCTTGTAAGCAGCTTCGATGCATGAGCTGTTAAGCTGATTGTGCGATAATTCTCGCACTTGTCAGCTCTTGCCTTCTTCGGAATTGTGTGGATGATGGTTTTCCGAAAGTCAGATGGTATGTCGCCAGACTCATATATCATACACACCAACGTGAATAGTCGTTTTGTTGCCATTTCCCCCAATGATTATAGAAATTCTGATGACATGTTATCTATCCCTTCTGCCTTATTTGACCGTAATTCCTCCAAAGCTCTTTTAAATTCCGTTTCTAATACTGGATCTCCTATCTCTTCTAAATCGACTCCTGTTTCTTCTTCTATCATATCAGACTAATCTTCACCCTTATAGAGGCTTTCAATGCATTCTTTCCACCTACCTGCTCTCTCCTCTGCATTTAACAGTGGAATTCCCGTTGCACTCTTAATGTTACCACCGTTGCTTTTAATGTCACCAAAGCTTGTTTTGACTTTCCTGTATGCTGAGTCTGTCCTTCCGACAATCATATATTTTTCGATGTCTTCACATTTTTCCTGCAGCCATTTCGTCTTAGCTTTCCTGCACTTCCTATTTATTTCATTCCTCGGCGACTTGTATTTCTGCATTCCTGATTTTCCCGGAAAATGTTTGTAGTTTCTCCTTTCATCAATCAACTGGAGTATTTCTTCTGTTACCCATGGTTTTTTCGCAGCTACCTTCTTTGTACCTATGGTTTCCTTCCCAACTTCTGTGATGGCCCTTTTTAGAGATGTCCATTCCGCTTCAACTGTACCGCCTACTGCGCTATTCCTTATTGCTGTATCTATAGCGTTAGAGAACTTCAAACGTATCTCGTCATTTTTTAGTACTTCCGTATCCCACTTCTTTGCGTATTGATTCTTCCTGACTAATGTCTTGAACTTCAGCCTACTCTTCATCACTACTATATTGTGATCTGAGTCTATATCTGCTCCTCGGTACGCCTTACAATCCAGTATCTGATTTCGGAATCTCTGTGTGACCATGATGTAATCTAATTGAAATCTTCCCGTATCTCCCGGCCTTTTCCAAGTATATCTCCTCCTCTTGTGATTCTTGAACAGGGTATTCGCTATTACTAGCTGAAACTTGTTACAGAACTCAATTAGTCTTTCTCCTCTTTCATTCCTCGTCCCAAGCCCATATTCTCCTGTAACCTTTTCTTCTACTCCTTCCCCTACAACTGCATTCCAGTCGCCCATGACTATTAGATTTTCGTCCCCCTTTACATACTGAATTACCCTTTGAATATCCTCATACACTTTCTCTATCTGTTCATCTTCAGCTTGCGACGTCGGCATGTATACCTGAACTATCGTTGTCGGTGTTGGTCTGCTGTCGATTCTGATTAGAACAACCCGGTCACTGAACTGTTCACAGTAACACACCCTCTGCCCTACCTTCCTAGTCATAACGAATCCTACACCTGTTATACCAGTTTCTGCTGCTGTTGATATTACCCGATACTCAGCAGAAATCCTTGTCTTCCTTCCACTTCACTTCACTGACCCCTACTATATCTAAATTGAGCCTTTGCATTTCCGTTTTCAGATTTTCTAGTTTCCCTACCACGTTCAAGCTTCTGACATTCCACGCCCCGACTCGTAGAACGTTATCCTTTCGTTGATTATTCAATCTTTTTCTCATGGTAACCTGCCCCTTGGCAGTCCCCTCCCGGAGATCCGAATGGGGGACTATTCCGGAATCTTTTGCCAATGGAGAGATCATCATGACACTTCTTCAATTACAGGCCACATGTCCTGTGGATACACGTTACGTGTCTTTAATGCAGTGGTTTCCATTGCCTTCTGCATCCTCATGTCGTTGATCATTGCTGATTCTTCCGCCTTTAGGGGCAATTTCCCACCCCTAGGACAAGAAAGTGCCCTGAACCTCTATCCGCTCCTCCACCCTCTTTGACAAGGCCGTTGGCAGAATGAGGCTGACTTCTTATGCCGGAAGTCTTCGGCCGCCATTTATTTATCAACATTTAGGCAGTAACGGGGATCGAACCCGGGACCGAAGACATTTTGACTATGAATCACAGACGCTACCCCTAGACCACGGGTCACATACCCCTTTATGTCCTTGAAAAGGACCTGTATGGAGGTCGTGGTTTGATGGTGTGTGATGGGTTTATGATTGGTGCACGTACACCCCTGCATGTCTTTGACAGAGGAACTGTAACAGGTCGGTATATCGGGACGTCATTTTGCACCAGTATGTCCGCCTTTTCAGGGGTGCAGTGGGTCCCACCTTCCTACTGATGGACGATAACACAAGGCCCACCGAGATGCCATCGTGAAGGAGTACCTTGAAACAGAAGATATCAGGCGAATGGAGTGGCCTGCCTGTTCTCCAGACCTAAACCCCATCGAACACGTCTGGGATACTCTCGGTCGACGTACTCGTATCGCTGCACGTCTTCAAACCCCTAGGACCCTTCAGGAGCTCTGAGAGGCACTGGTGCAAGAATGGGAGGCTATACCCCAGTAGCTGCTCGACCACCTTATCCAGAGTATGCCAACCCGTTGTGCGGCCTGTGTACATGTGCATGGTGATCATATCCCATATTGATATCGGGGTACATGCGCAGGAAACAGTGGCGTTTTGTAGCACATGTGTTTCTCAGTGTATCGCTAGTACTGTGGACTTACAGATCTGTGTCGTGTGTGTTCCCTATGTACCTATGCTATTAGCGCCAGTTTTGTGTAGTGCCACGTTGTGTGCCATCACATTCTGCAGCTATCCTTAATTTATGAGCATGAGTGAATAATAAACTTCCGTGAGACGAAAAAGATTCTGTCCGCATATCAGCGCGGACTTAAAAGGCCTCGCTCTCGCGAAACTTAGCTTGTCCTTATCTCCCATGACATCCTGCAAACCATGGATGGGGGGAAACGGGTAGGTTCCGTAGTGATAGATAATTGGTGCCCCACTGCAGGCTGTTAATGAAGGTACGAACATATGGAATAGGTTCCCAGATATGTGACTACCTCGGAGATTTCTTAAGTAATAGAACCCAGTCCGTTGTCCTCGACTGCGAGTGTTGATCGGTGTCCGTATCGCAGGGTATGCCACAGGAAAGTGTGTGGTAAGATTGACAGGATAGCTGTTATTCTCTGTATACATTAATGATCTGACGTGTAGTGTGACCAGCAATCTACGGCTGTTTGCTTATGATGCTGTGGTGTGCGGGAAGGTGTCTTCGTTGTGTAACTGTACGATGATACAAGTTTACTTAGACACGGTTTCTCGTTGGTGTGATGAACAACAGCTAAGTTAATGTAGATGAAGAGGAAAAAGAATCCCGTCATGTTCGAACACAGTATTCGTACTGTGCTGCTTGACACAGTCACATAGATTAAAGATCTAGCGCCAGCCAGGGTGGTCGAGCGGTTCTAGGTGCTACAGTCTGGAACCGCGCGACCGCTACGGTCGCAGGTTCGAATCCTGCCTCGGGAATGGATGTGTGTAATGTCCTTAGGTTAGTTAGGTTTACGTAGTTCTGAATTCTAGGGGACTGATGACCTTAAATGTTAAGTCCCATAGTGCTCAGAGCCATTTAAAGATCTAGCCGTAACTCTGCAGACCGATACAGAATGGAAAGAGCGCGTAAGGACGGCAGCAGGGAGGGCGAATTGTCGACTTCGGTTTTTTGGACGAATTTTAGAGAGGTGTATCTCATTTACAAAGGAGACCGCATGTGGAATGCTAGTGCTATAAATTTTTGACTACTGCTGGAGTTCTTGGTATCACCACCTGGTTGGATTAAAGTAAAACATTGAAGCAATTCAAAGAAATGACCGCTAGATTTTTTACCAGTAGGTACGAATAACACGAAAGTATTTCGGAGATGTTTCCTCAACTCAAATGGGAATCTCTAGAAGGAAGCGACGTTCATTCCGCGAAACTCTATTGAGCGAAATACTACTGAGGAAATTTAGAGAACCGGCATTTCCAGCTGACTGCAGAACGATTCTACTGCCGGCAACGTACACATCGCGTAAGGACCACGAAGATAAGCTAAGAGAAATTAGGGCTCTAACGGAGGCATACAGACAGTCCTTTATTCCTTACTCCGTTTGTGAGTGGAATACGAGAGGGACTGACTAGTAGTGCCATGTAGAGTACGAGGACTTGAGGAGTAACTATGTAGACGTAGATAAAATGGTAGGGTGCGCTTATCGTTGTCAGAGTTACATTTAGCACTACTACTATGATCACAGGTTTGACACAGGTCTGCAGACTGTGGCTACAGGAGGATATAATGGTGGAATGCTGTCTCTATCTTCAGTTCCCACGTACATTTGGGAAAGTCAGTCTTAGTGCACGGTCTTTGGCTTTTTGTCTCGTCACACTCAACTTCCTGTGGTTTGCACGTACCACCAGTGGTTTCGCGGGCCATGTCGGCTTTGTTGTTGGGATCAAGCACTGCCAACCTGTGCATGTCCTCATTTCCTTGGCTGGAATGCAAGCGTTCAGGCGGTAAGGACACCCACAAGTGCAGGCCCTCGGACAAGAAGCAGAAAAGTATTATGTATTAAACGCAGCTCGTAATTCTGCAAAAATTTTTGCTATTTACTATATTCTTAGTCTTTCACTTCGTTCTCCGGAAGTCAGACGAGATATTTAGAAATTGATGAGTGTAAACATATAAATGTCTTAAGCAAAATGTTCGTTGGAGTGTGTTGGAGCTGATGACACCCATGATTTTGGTTCGCACCTGCACACATTGGTCTCTTTCCACTCTGAAATGAGAGTTTTGAGCGAAGTCTATTTGATGAGTGTAGGTGACTGTAATGGGTGTGTATATATCATGCTGTATGGTGATGACGAGCGAAGGAAGCCACCACATAACCTATTCCTCCGCAGTAGTACCAAAGGGGCCGCCGGGTTTGGCGTCCCCATCCGACGGATAGTTCAAATGACTTCACTTATTGAGACACTGCGGAGTGCGTTGCAATTTAATCGCAGACGTATGCACCAAGTCTGGTGATCAGATACATAACGCCATTACCTCTGCACCCCTTATTGGCCAGATACCTATGCTGAAAATTTGTTCTGTCACCGAGTTTATAGCCAAATACCACCGATTCGAGGCCTGTCTTAGCAACCTCGGCTCTAGAGGTTGATTCACTGGCCTTATGAAGCGAGACAGAACATTGGTGATTAAATTCTGCTTAGAATACTATTCTCGTTGGTCAAACGACAGAACGATAGAAATAGCCTTGTTTGCTCCCTTAGTGTTGTTCACACTTGGTTCTGTGGTGGCACCAGTTGCTTCGCTGCGTGATTTTTTTCTGCGTACCCCATCTTCTGGTTTCCCTGTCGGCGCAACGTCATCCTTCGAGCGTTTAAACTGTCATGCACAACGACTTCTCGCTACATCTGAGCGAATATCACTTAACAGAACCTTGTTGACTGGTGCACGTTACCTATTGTACCTGCGAGGTATGCTGCACAGTTCTTAGAGACTATAACCTCTGTTGTCTGCGAAAGGATGTGGCTTCAACACGATGTTAATGTTCGAGTGCACATGAACAGCACATAACCCCATTGTTGGGTTGGAGGGGGAGGTCCTACCCCATGGCCAGTGCGATCGCCGTATCTCACATCTCTGGACTTTTTCCTCTGGGGTTACATCAAGACGTTGGTATATGAAACCCCCGTTCAAACAGATGAAGTCCTGCTTGCTAGGGTCGAGGCTGCATGTCTCTCTGTTCAACAGATATCAGGGACCTTTGAGAGAATGCGGCAGAACTTCATGTGCCGTTGCCATGTAGGCATTGAGACTGGCGGTAATTACTTTGAACAGTTACTCTGAGCTACGTTATTTTCACGCTGTGCACGTCCATAACACAATAAAAATGCATTTTCGAACGTTGGTTCCCTATCCCAAACTGAGCGAGGTGGCGCAGTGGTTAGCACTCTGGACTCGCATTTGGGGGGGGGGGGGGGGGGGGGGGACGCCGGTTCAATCCCGCGTCCGGCCTTTAGGTTTTCCGCGATTTCCCTAAATCGCTTCAGGGAAATGCCGGGATGGTTCCTTTGAAAGGGCACGGCCGACTTCCTTCTCCATCCTCCCCTAATCCGATGGGACCGCTGACCTCGCTGTTTGGCCCGCTACCCCGATTGAACCAACCAACCTATGTCAAAATAGTCGGTTGTGGACCCACTGTTACCAGTTTCAATTTGACCCAAAAGGTTTGAGACACCTTGTGTAGGGCGAGAAAAGCATCAGTTGTGGAGCGTTCATTGGGAAGGATACTGGGATGTCGTGTAGGAGTCTGAGACAGCGTCATCAGCACAAGACAGGGTTTGAAAGGGTTCTCACTGTCGGTCTTCATTTGACCGTTGGTCGAATCGTGCAATTACCAGATCTGTAGGGCATTTGAATACGACAGTACCCTGATGATGGGCTCCATGTCGAGCAGGTATATTCATTGACCATGTGAGGCGACCACAAGGAAGGTTCGTCGTACTGCGCACGAAGCATATTTCAAATCTGCCCCTGCCACGTCAGAACAAGTATCGGACTCCCTGAAACATTCTGTGTCATCCAGCACCATTATTCAGAGGCTAGCAGCAGTCAGACTAGAGTACTACCGTCTCAGGCTGCTGGCAACACTAAAACAAAAAGTGGCTGCGTTTGAAGTGCTGCCGTGAGCGGGAAACATGGACTGGTAATTATTGGGGTCCCAGTGTGTTCAGAGATGAGAAGTGATTCGGCACTACCATGATGAACTTGGCCGTCCGCTATGCTTAAAATGTTCAAATGCGTGTGAATTTCTAAGGGACCATCGGTCATCGGTCCCTAGACTTTCCAACTACTTAAACTAACTTATACTAGGAATAACACACACACACACACCCATGCCCGATGGAGGGCTCCCGGTGATGTGGGGAGAGGTCTCATTCTCGTTTACGAGAGGCACAGATGTCTTGTTGTGGGTTGCCATCGCTGTGACTTCAGGTCACGGCAGATGCTGATTGAGGGAACTGTTGACTGCACAACGTACATCACGCACGTCTTGCGTCCTCACGTGTTACCTCTCATGTGACAGTATCGTTATGCCATTTCTCAAAAGGACATTGCTCCTCTACTTTTGCCACGCGTCTCTGTGAACTACCTGCGGTATGTTGAGGTACTCCCAAGAGAAGCAGGAAATCCTGGTCTCTTCCCAATAGAACATGTGTGCGACCAGTTTGGAAGTCAACAACGTCCTAGTGTTAGTATCTTCGATATTAAGGACCAGTTACATCAGTGTTGACCCAGCTGACCTCAGGAGAGAACTCAACGGCTGTATGACACTCTTCCCAACTGAATGAGGCCAATGGTAGTGCAACGTCATAAAGTGGTTTCATACTGTCAGATGCCTTGTTAATTTGAGTCGATTTTGTAATCGGTGAAATGAACTGCATAACTTCTCCCCAAGAAGATTCATTTCGTTTCCTCCTCCTTTGTGCTTCATTGTTTTGCTCAGACATAAATACGTGAGGACGTGGATGGAAGAAGGATTTAAATAAAAAAATGTATCTTTTTTAAAAGATAAGTAGCGATCTCTCAAGGTATCGGAATTTTTCTTTCACGCTTTTATGAGTGCGATGCGTTTCGTATGGTACTATTCATGAGTAAATAATCGACGGTTTTCGTTCGATACTGTGTCCCTAGCTTCGGGAAATTTTTGTAGGGATTCTCCTAAGTGTAAGTGCGAAAACAGTTCAGCACAGCTCAGCAGTTGCTCTACGCTGTGTTGGAGGCTGCTGCAAGGGCGTTGTCGCAGCTGGTATTTCTGCCGGCCGGACAACTGCGGCTGTGGAAAGTAGCGCAGCGTAGTCCAGGTCCTCCAAACCGGCGACACCGCGTTTCATAACCTCTTTCGTTACAAGTGAAAGAGCGATTATGTCGGCAATTGCGTGTAATTTCCTAGCACGTGCCTCTTATTGACAACTCTGACCTCTGGAGTTTGCCTTTATCTTTCGTCCGTCAAACGCCAAACGAACTTTCTGTTTCCTGCTAGCTTTCCCGTCTGCGGAACGATGCGCTGTGTGATATCTTTTCAGTCTCAAACGAATGGCTTTCATTTTGTCCGCGGCGGTGTGGAACGTGTTAAGGGCACTTATTAGGGAATTATTCTGGGGACACTCTGGTTTTTCGAACTGAACCTGCATACTGTAGTTCGTCGTCGTCATTGTCTTACACCTGTCTGCTCCATCTTTACGAATTTTATGTATATATTATTTCCGCCTATCTCTATAATCGAGCTGCTTCCTCATTAAAAGTATGTACCTCAGTTCATATCGAGTACTTCACAGGTTTTTGTAGAATCTCCTCAAGAATGTCATCTTTGTTTCTTTTTTTATCCAACTCGCGATCCTGTACCCGCCACGCCTTTAAGTGCTCTAATTCTTAAGTCTTTTCCGATCTGCTCCTAAGCGTAACGCGCAACGCACTAGTTTTCCAGACAGGGAAGTGAGCCATACGCAGATTCAACACGCGCGGCGGATTAATGACAGTGGCCTAGTACCGCCGTCCAGCCTATGGTTTTTAGTTAGTTTCCCAAACTCGCTTAGGCAAATGCCAGGCTGATCCCCAAATTCCACCTCAGATAATACGATACACGAACAGTTAAGATACGATAACAAAGTCTACACGATGACAGACAGACTGTCCCCCCTCCCCCTCCCCTAGGTTAACTTGACGTTTGTGGTGTCGGGAAGAGCATCCGGCCACAAGACTAAATATTAAAATAAAATTTGTAAATCCCGACGAAGTGGACGGCGTTCAACACGGTACGTACTCGAGGGAAGAGAAGAAAAATTCTCGAATCTTTTCGAGTTTCGTAGTTGTTTTATTTATTGTTCTAAATATTGCTAGAAGTTTGTGCAGCTTTTTATGCATGCCATTATCATTATGAAAACTTGTGTCGCATCTCAGATGTTTAAAATGTGACGATTGCCCAATTATTTCGTTGCTGTTTATTATGTTCGGCCATAGTGAATGTTTACCTGGCCATAATTTTCTTCTTACGAAACGAAGTGTCAAGATTGTAGCCTATTCCTCACGTTTTTGGTTCACCCCACATTTTGCAAGTTGGAGGTCATCTTCTCTTTCTAACATTATAGCTTTATCATCAGAAAATGGTTATTCTCTTAGGTTAGTATGTTCTTATTTAATTCAATTCCTAGATATATATCCAATTTCCATAGAGCGTCGTCAACACATAGGTTAAAAATGGTGAAAGAAAGACAACGTTCCCTTCTAACTGATTTTTATCCCATCGGTTCTGCCCCTAAGCCAACGTGTTGCTCTGGCTGATCGTTACACGAAACGTACTCCAAGGAAAATAACACACGATTGATTGTTATAAACACTATGCTATTTTAATTAGTTGTTTTTGGATTCATAAAGGTTACTTAGCAATAATGGTGAATAGCAAACATCGTTACAGTGCGACTAATAAGCGTCATTGTACACGAACACTGTCATGCCATGTCAGCTAAAAATATCCAACAGTGTATAATCTGGATGACATTTTCTTGCATATATAATTGAGTATCTATTTCTCCGAGGATCTTTATTATAGCTCTTTAACATGTAACGTTGTAACACTCTGCTATCTTTTCTGAATGTACTAACGTTAATGTGTTATACTGATATATACTAATGATTTAATATGTATTGACTACTTGGTATCTACAGCAAATGGTTACGAAATCAGTTACTTTTCAGTCCAACCTGACAATTTCGCTTTTTGATAGCTTAAAATATCAAAGATAATCTTAGTTTTTGGCACAATGAAACTTTATGTATTACAATGCGATGAAATATAATAACCAGTTAAGAATAAAACAGAGATTTCTACTTAAGCTGTTGAAGGTAATACCGAATTCTGAGGATCCCAAAAGAATTATACCTCCCACCCACCAAGACTAGAAATAAGAAAACAGGTAACAAATTTGTGATTTAGTGTAAATAACAGTGAGTATGAATACATCCGGCACAGTCAAACTGATAACATAGAATATGAAGAAATTCATGTCGTCATAAAACCAAAAAGGTAAATAAAATAGTGATTTTTCCGAAACTAGGTTCACAGACTACTGTCATTGAAATACTAAAGCAGAATAGTCAAGTCAGCCGAGTTGGTAGCTCTAAGTTGATTCGAAATCTTCCTCAAACTCAAAGTAGATCACTGAAGAAAACTCAGTGATGCTTAAATTATGATGTTTATATTATCCCTTATCAAAAATAATTCCTAAATTATAATTAAAAAAGCGCTTACACTTTTCCTACGAAACACTTCAATGAGTGACAGAGTAATATTCTACGGTTTTGAGATTCGCTTCACTTTCTTAGACTTAAACTACCATTTCGAAAACAAATTTCATGAAAATTTCGTTGACCCGTACTGACACAAACTCAGCATGGTGAAGTCTGTTTAATAAATTAATATACAATAATAGACTATCGCCAAACATTTGGTAATTTGACATTAATTGTACTGTTGGAGTTACATCAGCATTTCCGCCCAACAAGTTCAAGGGCATATTCCTTCTCTGGTACGCTCGTCCATGTCGCGCCTTGAGCAAGTCTCATCCAGTTGCTCTGAAATGTTAAACAGTTACACGCGTGGCAGTTGTTATGGTATATTCTACGGTTGACAATTACAATATCTTAGCAATTTTGCGCGTCTCGATTTTCAAGATATTTTTCACTAAACGTGGATTTCTCCATATCCGCCTGTTTGAATACAAAGTCCAGAAGACTTCCTTTTACGTTGTGCAAAATCTAAAAATTCTTAGTTGTCATTTAACCGGCATGTAAATCTGGAATGTTTATCCATTGGTAAGGCCATACTACCGAGTTAGTGCACGTTCGAAAATAAAATGTAGCAGAAGAAAAGGAGCAAAAAAAGAAAGGAATACTACACTTTTCTTTTCGGCAAAAACGCATTACTGAACGTAAGCACGCCTTAAGCAGTTCATGGTAAGTTGTTTCAAAGAAACAATTAAATGAATTATGTCTTTGAACGAAAAATCGTAAATCTCCACATCATATACAAAAAGGAAAAATGCATTCTGGGGCGATCAATACGTCAGGATTTCTGAAAAGGATGGAATAGGAAGAGTCGACCTATGCATGAATGGAAGAAGTCTTCCTTGAGCTACAGATAAGTGTTACACAGAGCAGCAGGCAATAGAAAGGTACGATGTCTGTTATTAATCAGTCTCAAGTGCGGAATTATGCAACTGAACTCCGGTGTGCTAGCGAAAAACGAAAAGTATCGCCTACTTAAGTTATACAGCCTGTCACTGTTGTCGATTTCATTGAAATAAGTGAATAAGAATTTCCTGAAACTAGCGTAATACTTACTGCTTCATGCAGTTTTTAAATATTGTAACGCAGTGGAATTGATAAATTGCGTTTCGGGTACACTCTGCAATCTTCAGGATCCTACATAAGTGTTTTCACATTGTACTAGGTGTTTTTGAGTTGAAAATAGCTAACTTTCTCCCTAGGTGTTTCGATTGCACCTCAATCTTCAGGTGTATTTATTTAAAGTGAAAAGTCGTAAGATTGCACCTCAATCTTCAAGTGTATTTATTTAAAGTAAAAAGTTGTAGGTAGTTTGTACCTAGGACTGTTCTGGACGATCCAAGACCCTGTCTTCCAGATGTCACAGGCTGCTTTTCGAGTCGTATTTACATCTCACTACGAGTATTTTCTGTACATGCACTGAAATACCACCTCTCTTGTGAATTAAATATGCTCGTAGACAGTGAAATTTTTAAAAAGACATTGATTTCAAGCTTGGCAACTCGTCCTGCTTTACAAATGGATTTATGAATAGATGTTTTCTGTATACGGTTGTTACATTTGTCAAACTTTTCTGTTGGTGAAGAACTATAAAAAAATGTAGTTACATAAATACAGTTATGATATGACAGAGAAATTGTGTCTTATTTGTAACTTTATGAGACGATGCACATCTTAGCGAGATGCCTCGAATATGGTCCACGAGACATGCGAAAATCTAAACTAAACTACCACATTCTTTTATTGTCGCACAGATAGCGGTGTAGCCGGTTTAGAGCCCTTACTAAGTTACCATCAGTTGCTGTGCTTAAATAGGAAGATAAAATGAGATACCAAAATACTAGAAAATCAAACTCCAAATCAAACTAACTTTAAGAAGTTAAATTTTTAATGATTTGAAATTGAGTTTCCTAGTATTTTACTATCCCGTTTCTTTCTTTTAAGCACACCATCTGATAATGACTTACAAACAAGTCGAGACCGGTTATGATAAGTACGTATGCGATCCAAGGCTGAAAAGGCAACGAAAGAGTTTCGATACAAGACAGTCATACTGTTGCCTTTATGGAGTGTACCCAGTCTGTACCACAGGCTGCCGAGAAAAGTCGTACGTACAAATTTTCTTGACTTATTTCTTTAAATACATCCATCTGACGATTTAGTTGTCACTTTCCGAATCGCCAAATGGAAAGACTAGTAAATGTGACTCGTTACGGATACTTTCATCGACAATTAATATTAAAAGCAATGAAGGTTAAGCCTAACCTAAACTGTCCTGTTTTACAGTTAAAAATTTTCCGCGCTACTTCGGTTATCGCAAGACACAGTGTCACCACAGCCGATTGAATCATGGTACAGCCGTTAATACGAAGAACCACCGGTATCAGTTTGTGGTCTGCGTTATATTTATCAAAATTTGTGATACGATTTGAATACAGAAATCCAGTTACATAAATGACTAAATGACGATCATATAGTCATGTTTGTAAGTCTGCTGACATCTTCCATGTCGCGCCTAGCCGTTACGAATGTGGTCCACGGAATACGTAAAAACTTAAATGAAACTCTAGCAAGTTGCTCACAAAATTAGTAAGTAAGAATTTTTCACGCCCTCTTGATGACAAAAGCATTACTCTTTGAAAAGCCTAGTGGGAAGGCCAGTAAAAGTGACTAGTTAGAGTTACTCGTATTTTCAGTTGATGTTGAAAGCAATCTCGGTTACGTGTAGCCCAAAAATTTATGATTGAATGTTTTCCCCCCTCTCCGTCACTCGGTTTATGTCATTCTGGCCGACAGCGTAATGGTATGGCCACTGGCAGTTTTGACAAATGACGCTGACGCACTTGTTGACGTAGCTGTGAAGTGCAACACCTTGTGGGCGCGCCGTAGATTACGTGCGCAGATGGCGTGGATTCGGTAGCAATTATTACATGCAGTGCTACTCTACTTCCCATAAATGACGAAGAGTTCTGCCGTGGCATACACAAGGAATATGTTAACATCGTTTGACATGAGGATAGTGTCCTCTTTAAAAGGAACGACATGCATTGACATATTTCATAGTAAACTATCGCTTGAAAATGACACAATAATGCAAATCCGCGATCATGGTGAATATATATATATATATATATATATATATATATATATATATATATATATATATATACGCTGTGATTTTTCAAATAGTGCAGGACTCTGGACACGAGTAAGAAGAAAACAGAAAATAATAGCCGTTTAGCACTTTACTTCACGTAAATGACGAAGAGTTCTGCCGTGGCATGCACAAGGAATATGTTAACATCGTTTGACATGAGGATAGTGTCCTCTTTAAAAGGAATGACATGCACATTTCATAGTAAGCTATCGCTTAAAAATGACCCAATCATGGTGATGTATATATTCTAAGATTTTTAAAAGTGCAGGACTGTGGACACAAGTCAGCAGAAAACAGAAAATAATAGCCGTTTAGCAAATTTTCTGAGGTTTCGCCAGGAAGAACGGCTTTGTGAAACATGAACTTGAAGCTAATAATATTGACTTTCGCAAAAGCTTCTCCAATGCTGAATGCCTACTTCATTGAAAAAAATTGTCTTTATCAGCTACTCATCTACTATTTATCATCACATAAATAGATCTAAATGTTTCATCTTCACTGCATACTTCTATTTAAGGAATAGAAACTAGTTTATCCTAGTTTTTATGACTCTTTGGATTGATGTAAACAAATGATTATGAAAATATTAAGCTGCAGTGTACCTGTTACTGCGCTCTGTGTGCCAGACAACGAAATTACCAACAAAAACGTAAGCAAATGCACTAGCAAAATGGCTAAACGTGCTTATTATGTAATGTACAGACTACGGAACATTAATCTTCCCGAACAGGTGTCTCTTTCGACACACAACCTCACTGGCACGCGCAGCAAGGGAAACGGACCTCACATTATGTTAATTTAAATATAAAAGTAATAGCAAATGTGCCTGATGATGGCACCATACTGCCGAAACGCGTCGTGCTAATAGGATATGTGTAGTAGGTGACTGTTGCAGCATACTCTGTATTGTTTCATTAAAACTTTATAATACTGTAGCGGCCATCAAATAACGTCCGTAGAAATTTAAGACAAATTATTGGTGGCGGACTCCGCTTGGTGCAGGGTGGTATTTTGATAGCGCTAGTCGCTGGTTGTGGAGAAACGTCAGAGACGTCGCTGTCGAGTATAGGGAGACGAGAGATGGTGACTCACCAGCAGGAGAGGCAGAGCGGCTGCGACGAGGGTTGGCCTCATGTCGTCGTGGCGTGCGCTGTGCGGCGCTGCTGGTGCTCCTCGCCTCGCGTCGCCTGCTCGCACTACGGGGAGCAGCACCAGAGCATGGCACGGCCGCGGCGGGCTCACACTGACTGCCGAGCGCTCGCCGGCGCGCGCCAGCCGCCGCGCCGCTGCCCACCACCGGCCCGAGCCACCAGCTGGCCGCGGCAGCGGGACCGGCCGCTCGGCGCCAGGGAGGGGCGCAGCCGCAAGGTCGCCTCCAGCTTGCAGCCCTGTCAGCCGGCCGCCGCCGGGCCTTTCCGCGGCGTTTCGGAGCCCCAGCCACCCTTAACCATTTCGCTGTTGTGGACCTGCATACGCGTCGCGTCCCACCACGCCGTTCCCCAGATGTTGTGGAGGTGTACAGGGTGAAAAGTATTTAAACCGACAAACTTTGGGAGGTTGTAGGGGACATCAAAACAAACATTTTTCCCTAACGTCATTTTTCCCTATGAGGATTATTTAAACCGGCGGAGGCCGTATTACGCTCTTCAGTTGTTAGAGGCCGTATTACGATCTTCAGTTGCTAGAGGGCGTATTACGCTCTTCAGTTGTAGGAAACTGCTGTCCACCAGTGCATTGTCTCTGTTTACTAATGGAGCGATACACTTGGATTGAGTACACTGATATGGTTCGTGCGTACTACGTAGCGCACTACAACGGACGAGCTGCACAGCAGGTTGAAAGGTGGCTACACTGAGCCACAGCACTAGAGATTGCACCAAAGAGTATTATTCCGCCGCCTCCACTGGGGCATTTGTAGTTTAGAGGTTGCCGTGGCCAGTAGTTGTTCAGAGAATGTCGAGAGCAGTTTTAGTTCAGAGGTTGTCGTGGGAGTGCTTGTTGAGAGGATGTCGAGAGCAGTACTAGTTGAGAGCATGTCGTGTGCAGTTATTGTTCTGTCGGGCGAGAGAGTAGATGCTGTTCGGTTGGTGTAATGTATATATGGAAGATGTTGTAATGATCATAGTGTATTTTTCGTCAATATACGAGGGCTGTCCAGAAAGTAAGTTACGATCGGTCGCGAAATGGAAACGACTATGAAAATCCGATAAAGCTTTGCAAAGATGTGTTGGGCACTGTCTCTAGTATGACTCTAGGTAGAATTATGTCGCTCTTTTCAATCCTGAGCTCTTAGTGAGCGCGTAAAGATGTTATAGAAAATAGTGTCTCCCGCCAAGTACGAGGGCCTGGTGAGAATTTTCCCCTGAAGCTATGCAACCAACATTACATAACTGTCGTGCGGTTTCTTCTTCAAGACAATTCTCAGCCTCATTCTGCAGGTGCAATGAAGATGTTCCTGCATCGTTTCAATTGGAAATGTTTGGTTACCCACAATACAACCCGTAATTGTCTCCCACTGAGTTTCATCTCTGCTCAAACGAACCGCTGGCTATGAAGACAACATTTTGGCACAGACAACGAGCTTTAGGCCAGCGTAGAGAATTGGCGGAAAGCACTGGCGGCTGCCTTCTACGATGAGGGTATTCGAAACTTGGTACAACGCTACGACGAATGTCTGAGTCAGAACGGCGACTACGTAGAGAAGTAGCTGAAAGGTTACAAATGAAACATTTCTGATTTTCACTGTGATTTTCATTTCGCGATCAATCGTAACTTACTTGCTGGACAGCCCTCGTGTATGGAGGTAACAAAAACTTTTTTATTTCAAATCTCCTTAATAATAATGCATCATGGTCACAGGTTCAGTCAACAAAGCATCTGGCTCGTGTTCATGTATTAGACTTGTAATTCTGGTTTCTATGTGCAATTATAGTATTTCTGGTTTTTCAATTAGTTCATTGTAAATGGTGTTTAAAATTTCTTGTCGTATTGAGGAAGAACCGTGCCAGATACAAGTACGTTGAATCACACTACCACACACAGAACAGTTACACTTGTGCTTTGTTGTTTCGTAGCTTTTACAGTTGCAGGGGACTTAAATAATCAATTGTGTTAACAGAAATTTCCTTTCATTCTTTATTGTTATTTTATGCAGTCAGATTGCGTACTAATACTACTCAGAGCCAACTGGTTACGAGACTTCGTAACCGGACACATAGCTACCAAAATTACTTTTATTGCATTTTCATTTTTATAATTAAGCCCCCATGCAAGGTTTATCAACAACAATATCCTAATCGCCGTATCCCGCATCATACGACCTTTGCTGCTGTGTACCAACGTCTGCGTGAGACCGGATAATTTAGCTGATTACCTGGACAGGGACGCCGTCGTACGGTAAGAACGCTGCAATTTGAGGAAGCTGTCTTGCAGCATGTGGAGCGGGATCCTTCAATCAGCACTCGTGCAATTCCACGTAAAATGGGGACGAATCAGACGAGTGTAAGAACAGTCCTTCGAGAGAAATTGTTACGTCCATTTCACTCCACAACCTGGAACCAGTTGATTATCCATCCAGAGCATAGTTTTCGCAGTGGTACCTGGAACAGTGTGAAATGCATCCTACGTTTCCATCCTCTGAGTTGTTTACCGATGAAGCAAAGTTCGGGCTTGATGGAATCTTCAACATCCACAATTCGCATGTTTGGAGTGAGGATAGCCCGCATGCCACAGTTACTAGCGCTCATCAAGTGCGGTTCTTCGTTAATTTGTGGGTCGGTGTTGTTGGGGACTGTTTAATTGGTCTGTATCTGCTACCTAGGCCATTAAATGGCAGGCACTATTACAATTTTCTCCCTAGAGCATTGCCAGAATTGCTGGAAGACGTCCCGCTCCCTACAAGACAACGCATGTGGTTCGAACATGATGGGGAGCCGACACATTTCAGCCGTCGTGTGTATGGATTCCTGGACCGACGGTTCCCATAAACGTGGATTGGCAGAGGTGGTCCTGTACCGTGGCCTGCTCGATCCCCACTTTTTGCGTGGTGAACAATTCAGGACACTCCTGATGTTTTTTCCCGTGTCAGACAGAACATGATCCGACAGTGTAACCTTTGTTTAGGTGTCAATGGAGACATTTTTGAAAATCTACTGTAATTGAAATTGGGCTGTGTTAATGTGTTGTCTCTTGGTCATAAAAAATGAAAAAGTGTTTGTTGGTTTAATTAATTTGCCGCCAGAAAAATCTTCCTCTACCGGTTTAAATACTCCTCATAGGAAAAAATGACATTAGGGAAAAATATTTGTTTTGATGTCCCCTACAACCTCCCAGAGTTTATCGGTTTAAATACTTTTCACCCTGTATACTCGCGCCGCTTGCGTTTTCCTACAGTGTTCTATCTATCGCTTGCGCCTTTGTCCCGCATTTTGCTCGTGGTTAAACCGGTTTTGGCATGTTAATTTGAAGGGGTGGCCAGATGCCCTTCCTCCCCCCTCCCTGTACCCCGCGGGACTGTATCAGAGTACCCCATCTGTCTGCGTCTAGTGTAAATCGTGGAAAAGTGAGGATGCGTTTCAAATGTCTGTGAGTCGTGTAACTGAGGCGGGACGTGCGGACCAGCCCGGTGTTCACCTAGAGGGATGTGGAAAACAGCCTAAAAACCACATCCAGGCTGGCCGGCACACCGGTCCTCGTGGTTAATCCGGCGGGCGTATTCGATTCGGGACCGGCGCGCCTACTCGAGTCCAGGAAGCAGCGCATTAGCGCTCTCGGCTAACCTGGCAGGTTGCTTTCCTACACTGTTCTGGACGTCTAAATGCGACCTGAGCCGTAGACCTCTCATTGCTGCATACGAGTTACTTCTGCACCATCATCATCATCATCATCATCGTAATCGGAATTCCTTCCAGTGAGCCTAGATGTACTTTTTATTTCAGAACGAAATTCGCAGAACAGCCGTGCAATTGAGAAGCTATTTTATTTTGTTTTCGCCACCAGTTTCGGCAATTCATTATTCCATCTCCAGGTCTCATATTCAGCTCTAAAAAATTATCGATACTGCCATAATGGGGGCCATATGTTTCTGGATGTTGTGAATTCCCAAGTTCGAAGGGAGCACTTGTCGACATCCAGAAACATATGGCCCCAATATGGCAATATCGATTATTTTTTAGAGCTCACTATGAGGCCTGAAGATGGCGTAATGAATTGCCGAAACTAACAGCGAAAACAAAATAAAATAACCTCAATTGCACTGCTGTTTGGCGAATTTCATTGTTAAATGTTTGACCAGCCGCTGATCCATATCAACAATGTAGCAAAAGAGACGGGAAAGAAATTTGTGAACTATGTGCCTCTATTGATTTTCGTCCTGTTATAGCTTTTTCTCTTCAATGCATCCCACGTTCCTCCTCTCTTCTTGATACCTTCATTAATCTGGTCCGATAATCTCTTCCTAGGCCGCCCAATTGGTCTTTTTCCTGGTATCTGCATCTGGAGTTCGAGTTGGGCGCATTCGCTTCACATGACCTAACCAGTTCATTCTTTCCTTCATGGTCAAGGTCACCTGCAGGTCTCTCCTTAAATATTCGTTCCTGACTCTGTCCCTACTGGTTTTCTGTACAATTGGCCTAAGGAACTTCATTTCACACCCCGAGTGAGGTGGCGCAGTGGTTAGCACACTGGATTCGCATTCGGGAGGCCGACGGTTCAAACCCGCGTCCGGCCAACCTGGATTAGGTCTTCTGTGATTACCCTAAATCGCTTCAGGTAAATGCCGGGATTATTGCTGTGAAAGGACACTGCTGCCTTCATTCCTTAATCCTATGGGACCGATGACCTCGGTGTTTTCTCCTCCCCCCCTACCCCGAATTAGTGAACTTGCATTTCACATGCCTGTATCTGACTCTCTTCGCTCTTATTTGTGGCACAGGTCTCCACACTACACGTCGTGATTGGCAGGAAATACGTTTTATACATGGTCTGTTTAGCTGTTAAGGATATTCCTTTGTCTGAGATTAGGTTTCGTACTTGGTGAAAGAACCTGTTTGATTCTTTTGCTACTCTGTCTAAGACTTCTAGTTTGGCACTTCCACCACTTGATATGATGCTACTGAAATAACTGAAAATTTTCACACATTCAACCTTCCCTCCTTTCAGTAGATCTTACAAGGTGTCGGTGTCCTATTCATCACCATTGCCACTGTCCTGCTCTTACTCGCAGTCGCCTAGAATTGTTTGAATTTTTATTCCAGTAATCGAGCCTCCTCTGAATCCTCATTTCCGTCTCTCCCCAAATGGCGAAGTAAAATGGCAAAAGTAAAATCACTGAGATGTTCATTTTCTACTTCCTTGATTTCTTTTATTATTGTGTCCATACGCATAATGAAGAGTGATGGGGAAAGTAAACTGCCTTTCTGAACACCTCTATTGATCTTAAACCGCTTTGATCTTCCACGTCCAACTTGCACACTGCTTTCGCAATCTTCAGTTAATGAAAAAGGGCATTATGTTTTCGCAAGCATTCCCATATTTTATCCCTTGGTACACTGTCGTATGCTTTCTCCAAATCCAGGAACGCTATTCTCAGATCCTTCCCTTTCTCTCAGTAAAAGTTTAATTCCGCCCGAAGAGGTCATGAAGGCCCAACAACGGCGGCCGTGTCATCCTCAGCCCACAGGCGTCACTGGATGCGGATATGGAGGGGCATGTGGTCAGCAAATCGCTCTCCCTTTACGAGACCGTCTTTTTCTCAATACTTCTCCATTAACCGATGGAGGGAAAAGATGTCTATTGTTGGCCTGTTACCTCCATATCTTGGCGAATAAAGAAGTTTCGGCCGGCCGTGGTGGCCAAGCGGTTCTAGGCGCTACAGTTTGGAGCCGCGCGACCGCTACGGCCGCAGGTTCGAATGCTGCCTCGGGCATGGATGTGTGTGATGTCCTTAGGTTAGTTAGGTTTAAGTAGTTCTAAGTTCTAGGGGACTTATGACCACAGATGTCGAGTCCCATAGTGCTCAGAGCCATTTTGTGGAAAGATGTTTCGAGTATTTGTCATGCAACATATATGCCTCACCGCGTGCTATTATTTGCAAAAAACAGCGTTTAGATACCTTGAACGGTCTACGAGATATGACGATTGCTACGACTGCGTGCTTCTCGATGCGAAAGGACGTGAATGGGAGGATCGCATGCGACCGTCCTTGGAATATAAAACAAAATAACTCGAGAACGAAATGATTCGATACCTTATCTACATTTCATTCACTACGATGTCTCAGCTAAAATCAACGTACGATGAGTTTACGCAATGCATTTTTACCTCTGCAAAGTCTTTAATATTACATGCAGTGTCTTACTTAATTTGATGCAGCGCAATAAGTATGACGAAAACGAATGGAAATTTAGTTCTTTATCAAGAAAAGATATCAGAGTGTAAGATGTGCACGATTAAAATTTTTTCACCTAGTAGTTTTCCAAATATCGGATGATAAGTATTTCATATCATCCGGAATGCCGTGTCTCAGAACAGGCACCAGCATTTGGCGAGGAGTACTGCCATAACAAAAGCCGCCTCAGCACGGAATGCAAAGAGCACGTCCGCAGCAGCGAAAGGGCTTACCCGTCGGCACAGGCACCGTGCTTTTGAACGTCAACGTAGAGCGTGCTAAGTTCAACGTGCTGCTGAACTCTTAGAAATGACGCGACTTTTGCATACGGTATGTGGGCCCCAACGTGGTATACGCGATCACAACGCACTCCAGCGGCAATTGCAGGATGTTTCTAGTTCGTAAATCACACTGTTTACGAGAAGGGCGCGCATAAAATTCCCACGTTAGCTCTATTAAAATGCACATTTCCTCCATCGTTCACAAGAAGGAAAGTACCACGTCCAATAAATAAGGACACAGGCTTATAAAAGTTCCACTACAAACAGTGCGATACAAATTTGCAGTACTTCTCCACATAAGATAAACATTATTTCATCATTCCCACATTTTAGAAAAACCCTTAGGTCAACCTGCTTTGATCGCTGTTCATACCCAGTAGCAGAATCTTTGCAACATGTGAATTACGAAGCGTAAAAGGAAAAGGAGCAAAATATATTTATACAACCACTGCTCTACTCTGGTACTGCTACTCCGCTAAACCAGCAACTCGCTTTTGAACACTCAATCATAGCATGTTAGCACTTGCTGAAAACCTTAATCGTAGATATGTTACTAATTGAAATTTAATTATAACAAATTGTACCAAGAACAATGTGTTTTGATGGGTGCTCAGTGTCTCGTTGCCTTCAAATAGCATACTCTCATAATACGCTAGTTACAATAATTCTTTTGCCGCGAATATAATGTTTTCCATTATTTTATTGCACTGAATCACACAGTTAACAACTGGTTTTTGAGTGATTTTCACTTTTATGGTGCTCAGGAACGGCATATATACGTATAGGTTTGAAATGAATGCCAATATGGCACCTCACAACTCTGTACTGAAGGAAGACGGCGTGCATGTGACGTAGGCGGCGTTGTACCATCTCATTGGTCAACGCTCAGACGCACGCTCAGAATATCTGAAATGGTAGATACTGCTTTGCACGTTCGGAAAGACTCCCGAACGTACTATTCCACGCTATGACGTCAGAAACTCGGCACGCTCAACGCTCAACGTTCGGTTGCACGGTCCGTGTCGCGACGGCTTAACGTACTGCTGAATGCTCAGAAGCGATGCGGCTTGGCCATACGGTACGTGTGCCTCAACGTGGTATACGCGATCGCAGCGTGCTCCAGCAACAATTGTCGGCTTCATCTAGCTCGCATCATACTGTCTACGAAATGGACCGGCGTAAAACTCCTACATTATTTCCATTACAACGCACATTTCCTTCCTTATGCAAATGCTAGTCTTTAGTACACATAAGTTAAAAAATTCAGTATCCATGAGTATCTTATATACTGAAGTGACAAATACAGCGGAATAACGATATGCACATTTACAAATGGCGGTAGTATCTCATACACAAGGTATAGTTAAAAAATTCAGTATCCATGAGTATCTTATATACTGAGGTGACAAATATAGCGGAATAACGATATGCACATTTACAAATGGCGGTAGTATCTCATACACAAGGTATAAAAGGGCATAGCATTGGTGGAAATTTCATTTCCACACAGGCGATTCGTGTGAAAAGGTTTCCAAGGTGATTATGGCCGCACGACGGGAATAAACTAGACGCATGGGATATTCCATTTCGGAAATCGTTAGGGAATTCAATATTCCGAGATTCACAGTGTCAAGAGTGCCAAGAATACCAAATATCATACATTATTTCTCACCATGGACAACGCACTGGTCGACGGCCTTCGCTTTACGACCGAGACCGGCGGCGTTTGCGCAGAGTTGTCGGGCTAACAGGTAGGCAGCTCTTCATGAAATAACAGCAGAAATCAATGTGGTGCGTACGACGAACGTATCCGTTAGGACACTGCGGCGGAATTTGGCTTTCGTGGCCTATGGCAGCAGAGGACCGACGCGAGTGTCTTTGCTAACAGCAAGATATCACCTGCAGCGCCTCTCCTGCGCTCGTGACCACATCGGTTGGACCCTAGACGTGGAACACCTTATCCAGTTCAGATTAGTTCAAATGGCTCTGAGTACTATGGGACAACATCTGAAGTCATCAGTCGCCTAGAACTTGGAAATACTTAAACCTAACTAACCTAAGGACATCACACACATCCATGCCCGAGGCAGGGTTCGAACCTGCGACCGTAGCGGTCACGCGGTTCCAGACTCAAGCGCCTAGAACCGCTCGGCCACAACGGCCGACTCAGGTCAGATTAGTCCCGATTTCAGTTGGTAAGAGCTGATAGTAAGGTTCGGATCCTCTGGTCCAACTCAACCGATCATTGGCTGGAATTGGTTATTTTCAGTTACTGGGAGACTATTTGCAATCATCCGTGAACTTCATCTTATGGACGACAACGCTCCATGTCGCCGGGCCACAGTTCTTTGCGATTGATTTGAAGAACCTCGTAGAGAATTCTGGAGAATGATTTGCCCACCCAGGTCGCCCATCATCAGTCCCATCGAAGTTCTGTGGAGGATAATCGGGAGGAAAGTTCGTGCATCAAATCCAGCATCGGCAACACCTTCGCAATTGTGGACGGCTGTAGAGGCAGCATCGATCAATATTTCTGCAGAAGACTTCCAACGACCAGTTGAGTTGCTGCACTAAGCCGTGCAAAACTAGGTCCACCACCCTATTAGGAGGTGGCCTTTGTCTCTTCAGTCAATAAGGGCTTATAAAAGGTCCATTGCAAATAGTTCTGTACAAATTTACAATAGTTCTCCGCATCAGGTAAAAACTATTTCAACATTCTCATTTTTTAGTAAAAGCCTAAGATCATTCATACTTCATCACTGCACCTACTCATTAGCAGAAAATTTTTTTGAAAATTGTGGTAAGGTCTTATGGGACCAAACTCCTGAGGTCATCGGTCCCTAAGCTTACCCACTATTTAATCTAACTTAAACTAACTTACGCTAAGGACGACACACACAACCATGCCCGATGGAGGACTCGAACCTCCGACGGGGGAGATGAGCGGACAGTGACAAGACGCCTAAGACCGCGCGGCTACCCTGCGTGGCCAGTAGCAGAATCTTTATAACACGTGAAATACGAAACTTGGAACCAGAAAGTGCAGAACATCTTAGAGCAAGTAGTACAAGCTGTCTTGTAGATCAAGCCAATCAAACCAACTCACTCCTCAGAAAGTGGACACTTATATTTACTTAAAATTCTGTTAAACTAAGAAGTAAGTATCAGAGCATATTTGAAAACAGGAAGGTTAGTAAAAAAGGTTCATCTTTCCGGTGAGACACGAACCAGCAACACATCACCTGTTACCTTACAATTCTGTGTCTATTCATTACACTACTCCGCCCATGGTTCCGTTCCGACCATATTTTGCTTCTTATCATCTCCTGAAACATTTAATCGTAGGTATGTTATTAACTTATGTTATTAACTGACATTTAATTATAACAAACTGTACCAAGAACAATGGTTTTAGACGGATCCTCAGCGTGCCATTGCCTCTAAACGGCACAAAACGCAAGTTAAAATAATTTGTAACCTCCCAAAGATAATTATATAATAATCTCTCAACAGTAAAAAATATAATTCTATAATTCACATTCAGCGTAACCTCCCACAGATGAATTCCGTAACCTTGGAACAATAAAATGTGACTAATCTCCTAATAAAAAAAGTGTGACTCATAGATAACCTTTCAATAATTGACTGTGAATTTAAACTGGTAAATTTTGGACGTCAGCAGCGCTGCGTCATGGCCCTGAAAGATAATTCTGAATAAAGAAATGAAAATTCTTACCTCAATAAGGTCGCCGGATAACGCATATATACCTGCTCCTATAAGAAATTTTTCTGGCACAGCTCAGTGCAGTGCTGGCCAATAGATTTGTCATGTATAAAAAGAAACAACTGATTTGTCTTTACAATAATCAGGTTGACCATGGATTGGAGAAATTAGTATATTCTTTAAACTGATATGAATGATTGTCAAAAGTTAATTTTTATAAAAAAAAGAATATTATTACGAGATTTTTTTAAAACATTTACATGGGACTTGATATTACAATAGTACATACGCGCGAGGCTGTTTTTACCTTATACAACGCTCAGGCACCGCCATCGCACCCCACGACCGGGCCAGCCAGCTCCATACACAAGACTGCTAGCTACTACTTACTCCTACTGCTACACAGTTGCTACTGCATACAACACTGCTCTCTGGTCTGAGATTCTCTTACAGGTTACATATCGCAGGCAGCGCGTGAGCAATCCATCGAAATTACATCTGCTCCTTAATCATGGGCCTCTTACATAACCCTCCACTGAGGGGGGCGGGGGGGGGGGGCAAAAATTGGGCAGCGATGGTGAGTCAATTGGACTTGCCGTGAGCAACAAATTTTTCTGTAATCTATTTAGTTTACTAAATCTACAGTCACAGAGTATATACATATATATATAACATTATTGATAAATAGTATAAGTACAGAACATATTATGAAATGAAATAGAGTGCACAAGCACTGAGTACAGAATATATTAAGAAATGACAAAGTGTATACGCAAGGAGTACAAAATATTTTAACAAATGACATAAAGTGCATACGCACTGTGTAAGTCTTTAACATATTTAGGAGAACTGATCATATTATATTAACAAATGAAATGAAGTGCACACGCACTGTATAAGTCTTTAACATTTCTACATGCACTGATCACATTAAGAGATGAAATAAAGTGCACACACACTGTAAAAGTCTTTAGCATTTTTAGGACAACTGATCTTATTAACAAATGAAATGAAGTGCTCACACACTGTATAAGTTTTTAGCATTTTTTGCAAGAACAGAATACATTAAGAAGTGAAATAAAGTGCACCCGCATTGTATAAGTCTTTACCATTTTACAAGAATTTAAACATGTTGAGAAATGAAATAAAGTGCACACACACTGCATATGTCTGTATCATTGTTTACAAGAACTGAATACATTAAGAAATGAAATGAAGTGCACACTCACTGTAAAAGTCTTTAGCATTTTACAAGAACTGAATAAATTAAGAAATGAAATAAAGTGCACACGCACTCTAAAAGTCTTTATCATTTTTACAAGGACTAGGAAAGTAATGGGAAGGATGGCATCAAGGTGGTAGCACAGTAGGTTGCATGTAGCTGCACTGAAAGTCCATATCTTTGTACAAAAGCATAACACCAAGTGAGACAATATGAAGTTCTCTTCCTTGAAGTATTTATTAGTGTAGCCAAGACACTGAAACGTTGTATTAATATTGTATGTTATCATTTTGGTAGTACATTAGGTACACCAAACAGTAGGACCGTAATGACATCTCCTTCGGTCAGAGTGGTGGACAGCTTCATGTCAACACCACATTCTGGTAGAATCCATACTCTTATATCAACGTAGAATTAGTGCAAAAACCAAATATAGTGCTCCATGATCATGAGGATGGACAGGACTTACGGATATTGCAGTAATTGCTGGTAATTAGGTCAGAATCATTCAGAATTACACTAGTGTATCAACTGATTTGAATAATTATTGGCACTCATTGGCTAGTTACTAAACATTTATGTACTATGTGTGGAGTATTACAGAAAATTATTTATAAGTCATCTCGTTATAGTAATCATTGGCATAGCATTTATGCATAAGTCATCTCATTACAGTAATTATTGGCATAGCATTTATGCATAAGTCATCTCATTACAGTAATCATTGGCATTCATTGGATAGTTACTAAATATGCTGTAAGTATTGACTACTACAAAACACTATTCATAACTCATCTCATTGTAGTAATTATTGGCATAGCATTTATGCGTAGGTCATTTCATTACAGTAATCATTGGCATTCAGTTATGCATAAGTCATCTGATTACAGTGATCATTGGTACAGCATTTATACATTATTACTAAACATCATTCAATATTATTCAGAAGCCATGATTCAAAACAAGAGTTATTGCGTGAAGAATCAAGCTGTTAGTGTTTATATATGATATCATGCAAGTGACATAAGACATATTTAAAATGTAACACCTTGTAACTATTACTCGAGGTCTGCAGTCGAATAATTCGTATACGTAATGGATTCAATACATCAGAGAAATATGCATTATGTTTAGGACTAGAAATATATCTTAAACTGGTAGCATTATTTAGTTGTATACTGGTAATAAATGGGACTGCTAATATTTTTTTTTTGTGCTAGCAATGCATTGCGTTGGGATCGATAATTAATTGCTGGGTCCTGAAAATATTTGCTTTTGACTTATTGCTGGAAAAAAGGGGTAATAACGTCATTCGTCATGAGTCAGCAGTAGCAAGGTTATGAAACAAGTAGAGTATATGTGATCACATTCATAAATGATAGACACAACTGGGTAAAAAAAAAATGCAAGTACTAGAATAGGTTTAATAACTAACTGCTTATAGCATATTAATATCATGAAAAGCTTCTCCTGGAAAAAATACAAAGTGTATTCGACCTGAAAGAAAAAAAATGTATATTATGCTGAAAACTAGTAAACTTCAAATGAACAGGTAATGAAATGTGTACTTAATATGTATGTACTCTAGCTGTCTTTCCCAAAACATTCAGTCATTATACTATGCGACATAAGACATACTGTCAAAAGGAAATGCAAGAAATACATAAATAACTACATAGCATTTCTTAACTAACAGAAAATATATAGACTCCATCATTATCATCATCTGCAAAGAAAAACTTCATTATTCACATTACCATATTCTTCATACAACTATTCATCATCATTTATTATCATCTGCAAAAAAATAGACACTTCATTATTCATCTGTAAATAAAAACTTCATTCTTCATATTACCATATCCTCATACAACTATTTATTATCATTCATTACTTCATATATTATAGAGTTTCTTACTTCTAGCATATTTCATCACTAAAATTAACGTGTGTAGTTCTGTCTGACAGCCTCTATCAATCGCCTCGTAGTCTGAAAGAAAAATAATTAGTCAAGACTGCTATCATACAGTGTGTATAGTATATTCTTGTTAATGCTTGTTAATTCTCATCCATTTACTCTTCATGACATGGTATTGCATTTTCTTTCGTTCATTCCGATGGTGGAATTTCCATTTCATAGTAAACCACTGTGGTTGTATAATTTATTTCTTTTACACGGTATTTCTTTCTGAAAATGACGAATAAGGATTAATATCTTGCATTTAAATCATGTACTCATTAAATACAAACTTGTTTCTAGTGATACTACTAAGCATACAGCATAGCATGACAGAAAACGTATTAGGTCAAAACCATAGACAATTTTCCAATGCAAAAATGTACACATGGTATCATAATGTAGTAGCAAAAAATGTAGAATAGTCAAGATATTGAGATATCATAAGGCAAAAATGTTAAAGTCAACTGGTGTTTGTTACATCTTAAAGATTTCATAGTGCATACAGACAAAAATTCTACTTTCGATAGGAAAACAATCATACATACACAAAGAAATGGAAAATGTGCACTGTCTGATATGTAACGACAAGAAAAGCGACCTGCTAACCTTACCTTGCCGGGCACTTGCCAAGTAAAAAATATAATCATCATCAGTAAGTGGCCATATCAATATCTGGAAAAGGCATTACAGTGTGATAAGTCATAAAGTATGTCCATTCAATAAAGGGTTTAATATTGGAGACATTGTGATTGCCTTTGCTTTTTCTGGTTCTCAAAGTTTCGACATGTACTACATTGGGGTGAGGAATGCTGCAAATTCTATATGGACCTGCGTATAGAAGCTCAAATTTACTGCATCTACTCTTTCCTCTGTTGGATAAATAGTGTGTGCGTACTAATATCTTCTGTCCTATGTGAAAGTCACGGCGTGTACAAACCTGTTTTTGCTGTCTTCTCCGGCGCTCTGCGGCACGTTTGATGTTGTTCAGCGCAATGTTAATTATTTCATGGTGGCGTAGTTGACGAGATGTAGGTAAAGATACTAATTCTTTAATTTTGTTAGGTGGTTCAACATTTTTCTATATAACAGTCGGAGATAGCAAAGTAGATTCATTTGGTATGGAGTTAATTACATCCTGGAATGGGAGTATGTGTGTATCCCAATCAATATGTCTTTTATGGCAGTATATTCCACACAGTTTACCAATTTCTTTCATCAGTCGTTCAGAAGGGTTCGAAGAAGCGTGATACCTGGATATATAGATCGGAGAAATGTTTGTAGCTCGTAAAATGGAGTCCATATCGCAGATCGAAATTGTGGTCCGTTGTCGGAACTTACTTTTAATACATGTCCTACATGAAATTAAAAATGTTTTACAAATGCATTCGAAATAGATTTAGCAGTAGTGTTGCGTAAGGGAGTGAAGGTAACAGATTTCGAAGTGAGTTCAACAGCGACAAAGATGTAACAAACAGATTTCGAAGTGAGTTCAACAGCGACAAAGATGTAACAAAAACCTCTATTAGATCTGGTAATCGGACCAAAAATGTCTACAGCGGCCATATGTCTCAATTTAATAGGTACAATGGGATGTAACCGAGGAATATGTGAAGTCGTGTCTGATTTAGCTTTCTGGCAGATTTTACATGACGCTAAAACTCGTCGAATACGTTTCTCCATGTTGGCAAAGTAACAGTTCTGTCTCAGTATAAGAAAACATTTTCTGGCTCCATAATGTGCGTAAATTAAATGAGTATACCAAATTAGTTTGGTAACAAGCTCGCCAGGAATACATAATAACCAGTTGTTGCTGTCAGGGTGAGAGCGGCGAAACAGAATATTATTGCGTACAGTGTAATGGTTTCTAATGGTAACGTTATTCTTATCTTGCCAAAGGTATTTAATTTCTTTCCATACGTTGTCTTTGCTCTGCTCTTGTGCTATGTCTCGTAATTACGACGAAGTGAAATATTCAAATGCAACTTGTTGAATATACATGACGCTAAAATTTACTTGGCAGAAGTTGGTTGCGATGTCTTGCTGACTGTTGCTGAGAGAACGGGACAGTGCGTCTGCTACAATATTTTGTGTACCTGGAATGTGAACAACTGTAAAATTCCTGTAAATAAAGTTTCCATCTGCTTAATCTGTCATGTGTAAATTTATCGGAAAGTAAAAACTGTATAGCTCTATGATCTGTGTAAACGGTAGTACGTCTTCCATAAAGAAAATGCCTAAATCTGGTAAATGCCCATACAACACATTATGTTTCAAGCTCTGTAACAGAATAATTGCTTTCAGCAGGTGACAGAATGCGACTTGCAAAGGCGATGTTTTTTATTACTGTAGCACCGTCTTCTTCAATTTCCTGAAAAATATGTACGCCTAAAGCGGTGTTAGAACTGTCGGTGGCAATGGAAAAGTTTCTGGTAAGATCTGGGTGTGATAAAAGTGGTGCATTCAACAAGGCATGTTTCAAATAACAAACTCAAACTGTGCTTGGCTATCCCAGGACCAAATAGCGTTTTTACCCGTCAGTTGGCATAATCTAGGGGTGTCTAAAGCACAGTAATGAATAAATTTACGGAAAAAGTTAATTAAACCCAGAAGGCTGCGTAGTTGTTTCTTCGTCGTTGGAACAGTAATGTCACGTAAAGCTTGGAAGTTCTTCCGGGTCAGGCGCAATGCCTTCTGATGAAATTGCATGTCCAAGAAATTTTATAGAAGTTTTGCCAAAGTGTGATTTGCTAAGATTAACTGTGAGTCCTTGTGCACGAAAAGTTCGTAAAAGTTGTTCAAGAATCAGATTGTGTTCAGACCAGTTAGCTTCTGCGATAAGGATGTCGTCTACATATTTTGTGATTCTGTCTTTAAGTTCTGTCGGAAGTATAGTATTTAAACCGCGAATAAATGCTGCTGAAGCAATTGTTAAGCCGAACGGTAATTTGCAAAACTGGTAACAGTCACCAAAACAGAGAAATGCTGTGTTCTTTCTACAGTTCGGATGGAGCTGAATTTGCCAAATCCCGATTTCAAATCTAATGTGGAATAAATAGCAGTACCATGAAATTTCTGCAAAAGTTCTTCTAGTGTCTGTGGGCGATCTGTTTCATTAATAATAATGTCGTTGACATGACGCGAAGGGCCGGCCGTGGTGGTCGAGCGGTTCTAGGCGCTACAGTCTGGAACCGCGCTGCTGCTACGGTCGCAGGTTCGAATCCTGCCTCGGGCATGGGTGTGTGTGATGTCCTTAGGTTAGTTAGGTTTAAGTAGTTCTAAGTTCTAGGGGACTGATGACCTTAGATGTTAAGTTCCATAGTGCTCAGAGCCATTTGAACCATTTTTGAACCATGACGCGAATCAAGTACGAGGCGAAGTGAGCCATCCTTTTTCTTAACAATATGAAGCGGGTTTATGTACGGAGTAACTGCCGGTTTAATAATTCCTTGGTCTAGCATAGCTTGTAATTCTTTCTTAACTTGTTCTCTGTGGATATACGGAATAGGATAATGTTTGGCTTTAAATGTGTCATGCTGTTTAACTTGAAATTCATACATGAAACCGGACATAGTACTAGGGATGTTGTCAAAAACTGGAGCTTGCTGTAAAAGAATATTGCGTAGATGAGTACGTTCGTCGTCCGCATTTGCACTGCTCTGTTTTACTTTCTCTGAAATCATCTGCATAACGTCATAGTCGGCTTCGTCTGGTGTATTGTAGTTGTGTACATACGTATCTGTGAACAATGTGGATTGACAATCTGTGTTACGTGATGTAGAAATGACCTCTGTTCGATTAATTGCCGGTTCATTTGCAGATAAAGCGTGCTGAAATTCTAATTCCAGTTGTACCTTTTCATGCTTTAACATTGAATAGGAATTTTGAAAGTCTATAATTGCGTCATGTTGTACCAAAAATTCGTACCTAAAGTAACGTCTGTTGTCAATAAGGGAACAATCCAAAAATTTGAGTGGAACGTATGACCTGCAATGCAAAATGATAAGTGTGTCTGTAATTTTACATCTACTCCTTTACCAGATACTGCTCCTTTTACTTTAGTTTTGCCTAACGGTAACGTAGGATAGGTGTTCTCTTTGTTACATTCATTTAAAGTTTCTTCATTTACAACTGACATAGGTGATCCAGAATCGATTACTGCTGAAAATTTGGATGATCCAATCTTTACTTCAATAACAGGATGGGTATAACCGGTTTTTCATGCAAAAGTGTGTCTCGGATGTCGTGAAAAGTAATAACATTTTCGCGAACAAGATTCTGTGTGTCAAAAGTATTGTTTACGTTGCTGGAAGACGCAACCTGTACTGTATCTAGTCAAATTCTTTCTGACGTGCTGTTGTTTGCAGGAGGATATTGTGGCATTTCGACTATTCGTACTGTTCTGTTACTTCGTCCTGACGTATTAGGTTCGGGATGATACCGACTGTCTGGTTCATTCATGATAATCTGTTGTTGTTGATTCTTGGCATCAGGATCCTGTATTAATTCTGATTGTTCAAGTCTGTTGGTCACTGTCTGAAAATCTACTGTGTGTGTGTCTGTTTTTGTTTTAAGATCGGAGATTTCATCATGCAATTCGGTGTTCAACTGTTTGATTTCGTCTGATACTGTAGCAACGTTGTTGTCTACGTACGTTTTTGCTTTCGTAAACAATTTACGCGTATCTTCCTGTCTCTGTGCAGAAATTGTTTCCATGACTTGTTTCTTTACTTTGTTCTGTTCCTGTACGAAATTACGGCAACGCGTTTCACTGTTTTGTAGATGGTGATTAAAACGTTCGTCAATTTGGCTGTTTTGTCGTTCAAATTTCTTGTCGACTTTCACATCCAGTGTGCGTGAAAGTTCTGCTGACATTAATTTAAACTCGTCGCTTAACTGTGTTGTGTTTTCAGAACATTGTTTAGCGACTGCACTAAATTCATCTCTAAGTAATTTCGTTGTGGCTGCATGTGTATTACTTAATTCTTGTGCAACAGATCTAATTTCTTCACTACTGTTCCTCGCAAAACCGTAATTTCCTCACGTAATTGTTCTTTAGTATCCTGACATTGCACGACAACGGCTGTAATCTGTTCACTAAGTTGTTTGTTCTGTTTGTTAAGATTCTCGTGTTTTTCATTCAACTGTTTAAGATTTTCATTAAGTTGTTTGAAATTGTTGTCTTGTTTTTCATTCGACTGTTTGAGATTTTAATTAAGTTGTTTGTTCGATTCATTAAGTTGTTGTTTGAGATTTTCATTAAGTTGTAGCAATAATGCCATAACTTGATCCATGCCAATATTACCTACTCTATTCTCTGTGCTGTGTGGTGGTGTATCTGCATTTGTCACGTTTTGTGTAACCATTCGGTTAGTCTCTGATTCTTGAAAAGGTTTGACAATTGGATGTGCACTGTTGGTCACTACATCGGAATCAAATAAATCTGACATATTTTGACTACATCGTTCATCTTCGTCAGAAACATTTATCTGTTCACTGTGTAAATTTTGCAATTCAGGTATGTCAAACTGGGCAGCATTCATTGTAACGGAACGTGCCGCGTCATCAATTGTCGTTAACATAATTGGATTTGTTTGTTCATCATTTAAAATAAAATCTATACTGGTGGTCGGCACGAAATGATTATCTATAATTGGAGGATTATCATTATGGCTCTGAGTGCGCTAGTATTATCAGTCAAATTATTTAAGTCGGCTTTTTCATTCATTACGCATCGCGATGTAATGTTAGCAATTTTTCGCGGCATTTTCACAAGTCAAAGGTTAGCACAAACTCAAACAAAGACAAAGCAAAAATGGAACAAATACAATAACAACAAAGAGCAATAAATTGTCGATGATCTGTGAAAAAAAAGAGTGACAAGTTAGTAAATGCGTTGCGCAGATACAAACTATATTAAACATGAAGTAAATAAGAGCAGATATATAACTGACTACTTCTCAGAAATTCACAAAAATACGTTCCTGGCCGGTTGTCGCCGAGTGTAACCCCGCACAGATAATTACATAATAACCTCCAACAGTAAAAAATATAATTCTATAATTCACATTCAGCGTAACCTTCCACAGATAAATTCCGTAACCCTGGAACAATAAAATGTGACTAATCTCCTAATAAAAAATGTTACTCATAGATAACCTTTCAATAATTGACTGTGAAATTAAACTGGTAAATTTTGGACGTCAGCAGCGCTGCGTCATGGCCCTGAAAGATCATTCTGAATGAAAAAAATGAAAATTCTTACCTCAATAAGGTCGCCGGATAACACGTATTGTCAAAAGTTAATTTTTTATAAAAAAAGTCTATTATTACGAGATTTTTTAAAAACATTTACATGGGACTTGATATCACAATAGTACATACGCGCGAGGCTGCTTTTACCTTATAGTACAACGCTCAGGCACCGCCTTCGCTCTCCACGACCGACCCAGCCAACTCCATACACAAGACTGCTAGCTACTACTTACTCCTACTGCCACACAGTTCCTACTGCAGTCAACACTGCTCTTTGGTCTGAGATTCTCTGACGGCTTACATATCGCAGGCAGCGCGTGAGCAATCCATCGAAATTACATCTGCTCGAGTGCGCTAGCAACAAATTCCTTAATCATGGACCTCTTACAAATTCTTTAAGCACCAACATGACGTTTCCGAACAACTGACAACGGGTTTTCAAGGGATCCTCAATTTTTTGGTGCTTAAGAATGGCTTATATACGAAACGGCTTCAACTGAAAGCTAGTATGGCTTCTCGTAGACCTGTACTAAAGAAATGGCGTCCTGTGGAGTAGGTGGCGTTCTTCGCTCTCATTGGTCGACGTTCAAACGAACCTTCAGAATATCTGACGTGCTAGATATTGCTCTACGCGTTCTAAAAGACCACTACGTGCTTTTTCGAAGTTATGGCGTCAGAAACTCGGCACGCTCATCGTTCACCGTTCGAATCCACGCTCCGCGTGCCGACGGCTTTAAGCCGTCCTCTCACGGGACATTAAAATGGACGTGGACGAGGAGCTTCTGACGTCTCACAGCGTGGAATTCCACTTTCCACTACACGGCGGACCTTGAAATGAAGAATCTAGCATGTCAGAGTTTCGCCTCGCAGTCCGGAACGTGGAGAGGGACATCGTTTTCAGCTCACAAACAAAACTTAGCAGCCACCATATTGTATGAGATTAAACTTCGTATTTGGTGCATTTTTTTATCATTGAGTATGACGTCCTCAAACGAAGCGCGCCAGGCGTAGTGTCCGCTGCACGCTCTGAAACAACCTGCTACATTTCACAGAAAATTACGTGCTCCTCATGGTGATTTGCGACCTCAGCGCTCTCCAGTGTCAGTCTGCGGCATCTGGTGGGTAAATCAAGGTTTTTAAGAAAATAGACGCGCGTAAAATAGGTGCGTTAATATTGTCCGCCATTGTCCAAAAAAAGTGGAGGAAATCACGGAAAAGATTCGGGACTCTTCGACGGCTTCAACAACGGATGATGCTGTACAATGATCTAACACACATACTAGTAGAAGTTATTTGATAACTCAATTGGATCTTCATGCCATTTTCTGTTTGAGATTGAATATAGTTAAAGTACAGTATCTAATCTCAGTCACCTGATCTACAGTATCCATATTCCCGATGCTGCATTGGATACGATCACTCTGGAGTAACGTACTTCATCACGTACACTTTAAGATAAAAATTAGTTTCGTAATTTCATTTTAATGGAAGACGAGATTTTTTTCTAATCTGCTAACCACCACTGAAAAAACTAGTTACCTACAAGATAAAAACATGTGACGGTTATTGTGTGCAAGAGATAGGTATATATATTTTGCACCAAAGTTTCATAATAGCAGAAACTTCCAGCATGTAACTTGTGTTTACCTTTTGACATAGATTGGCACTTACCTTGATATTCCTGGTGTGTGGAGAAACCTTGCAGTCATTGGACTTTGCAATAAGAATTGCAGCAAATGATTATTTATAATGAGACACAGTGACTGCCGTAGGTAATACTTCTATTAAAATATTAAGAAGAACCCAGAATCTTTTAGAACACAAGAAGTATAACAAAGAACCTTGGAAGTAGATGGACGGGAACCCGGTACCTTCCGCTGTCAACAATTTATTTATACAAATGGAGCAAAAGACAGCCGCAGAATAAATATAACAGGAAATCGAAAACAAGTTTCCTGCTTCTGACACAGAACGATGTACAGAGTGGTCCATCTGAATTTTCGGATAAGATTATAACGAAAACTATACATCGAGTTAAATTAATGGGTAAGACAAGTTCGTAAGCTCAAAGGGGGACATCAAATGATGCTACTCGTGACCCCTAGCCCCTACCCCTTGGGTGGGGCGGGGTGCAACTTTTAAATCTGAAATGGATCCCCCATTTTTTATTGCAGATTCGGATTCTCCATAAAAAGTAATCAAGTTTTGTCTGAACATTTTTTTAAACTATTGACAGATGGATCGAGAAAAATTAAAATTGGGGAAGAACTCCGACTTATTTAGAATGATCCGAGAAGGACGCATCAGATCGATACAAGATGTGCACCAATTTTTTCATTACGCCAAATTAAGCTACTTTTTACAAAATGTATTCTACCCGCCACAGTTGTTTTGGAGGGAGGCAGAATGTTGTTAAAATATCGTTAGGGATCCCTTCACAATTGCATTACTCATCCGACTGTGGCACTACCGTGTCCAAACAGCGATCTATGGCTCAGTATACTGAGTATGCCAAGCCATAGTTCCTCCTTTGAGCTCACAAACTTGTCTTACGCACTATTTTTACCCAATGTATAGTTTTCGAGATAATCTCATCCGAAACTTCAGATGGACGACCCTGTATATGCCTGAGCACGAAGTCCCATTTTCCCCCTCAGAACTAAGAAGGGTGGATGGCATTGTATCCAAGATGACCAAATTGCATCAAGGAAACTTCTCCTGTCATGGATAATCCAGCTGCGAGGTGGATTACCGAGAGCGCTCTAGAGAAAATTTGAGAAATGTTGGTGGTACTAGGAATTACGTTGGGTCAACCAGTTTAAGTATCGCCAAATATCGAGCGTTGTCTTCTCACCGTCACCAAACAAACAGTGTAAGGCGTGACGGAGTCTCCATGCCATACAATTCGTGTTTGTTCTCGGAAAATAGTCTCATCAGGGAAGAGGAGCGTTTGTGCAGTCACCCGGTCGAGAGTCAGACGCGTGAGGAAGACCAGTATCTGGTGCACCAAATGCCAAACATCCTTCGCCAATCCACAAACAAGGTGATGGTCATTCGCATCCATCACTCCACAGATGACCCTCAGTGGAAGGTCCACGATGTGAATTTGATGTAGGCGAGATTGGCACACCTGCTTCCCATTAACCGTTATGGACCAATCGGACTGAACATCCGTATCAAGAGTGGTGGCGCTCACCACCCGCCACACAACACGTCACTCTACACGGGGACATTTCCGTTCAATCACGTTCGATGCTTCGATGCCCTACTCTGTTGCAGGTTGGTGTATATCGCCCTCGCCGATGTTAAGCGTGTGGGCAATAGTGCTGTACAGATGTATGCTAGCTGAAGGAAGAATACGCCATTGTAGAAGAAAGGTGCTGAGATGTCCAACAACGGCGCCAGGGGAGACGGAGAGATAGGCACTAAGGCCTCCAGCAGGAGACTTGTAAGACATATCGCACAACGTCTCCACATCTTCATGTGGGAACTTAAAAATCAGGCCTTCGCTCCGTCCTGAACATGAAAAAGGCTCAAGCCTCCTATGTCCCTTTGGAGGATGAGGGACTATTAGTGGATCTTAAACAGCATGCTCATAATGACAGAGGATCCCGAAGCCGCCAGCATGCGGTGGGCTAGAGATAGCAGGATCGGAAGCGTCTGTGCAACACACTGAATGCGTGTCCGTTGTAAGAGTCCCAAGATTGTGCCCTTCTCTGATCTGGTTTAATAGGCGACTGCTGTTGAGAACTGTCGAATGCTGTAGGTCAACTGTGAAGTCAGTGCCCAAGAAACGAACTGTGCCACTTACTCACAAGGGGGCGGGGGGGGGGGGGGGCGTGGGAAGACAGGGGCAGGGGCAGGGGATGATACACCCACCAGGTCGCCACCCACACCAATGCTGCGCGGATATCGTCACCGCCACCAAAGGAGTACCAGATAGCATAGGCAGTGCAGCAAAAAGTGTGTCTGTTCAGTGTAATCCCCATCAGGCGTTGCAGAGGCCACAGAACAGCGGTTCCAAAGTGAAGACGTTTCATGTCTCTGAGAGCATTACATCAAGCTCGCCGGCGTTAGACGCCGTTGTATAACACCCTGGACGTCGCGCCACAAGGAAGACCGGGTACGCCATACGTTGTAGTATCGCCATCAAACACAAGTGAACGTGCGGTCAACCCTGTAAAAGGGATAGCTAAGTCGAGGGAGTTCAAGACCCCAAGTAACTGGTGGGCGCAATCACGTCGCGATTCCGATAAAATTTAGTGCAGATGTTACGATAGCCTCTTGACGATGTGTGGTCTTGTGAAGTGACATAACGAACCGTCCGCTTGAGATATGCCGCCAGTTGTGGAATGAAAATCTTCGTGTCACTGTTGAGTATGGTTAACAGGCGAAAATCGCAGATCATGATCTGCCTCGTCGTATATGAATGGGTACAATCAGTTTTCAAGGAAGGCCCCAGGGAGCTGCACCATCAGACACAGTAAAACGCAACAGATGTCTATGAAGGACGACTCCAGAAAATGTCTTGTAGAACTCTAGAGCGAGGCTACCGCGTGTAACAGCCGATAAAACTCCAGAGGGAGGTCTTCGCGTCCCTGAGCAGCTGCCGTCTGCATCGTCCGGTACATCTCGAGAGGCAGGCCATCGAGTCCCGGCAACTTACAAGTCACTCCCATCTGTATCGCCTCGTAGAACTCCAGAGAGAGCCGACTGGGCCCCGGCAACTTACCTCCGGATAGAACTCCAGAGGGAGACTACCCAGTAGAACTCCAAAGGGAGCCCATCGGTCCCCGCGATTTATCAGCGGCTCCCATCTGTACCATCCGGTACTTTTTGTTATGAGAGGTGGTAATACCAAGAACTCCAGAAGTAGTCAAAAATTTATAGCACTAGCATTCCACACGCGGTCTCCTTTGTAAATGAGGTACACCTCTCTAAAATTCGTCCAAAAAACCGAAGTCGACAATTCGCCCTCCCTGCTGCCGTCCTTACGCGCTCTTTCCATTCTGTATCGGTCTGCAGAGTTACGGCTAGATCTTTAAATGGCTCTGAGCACTATGGGATTTAACTTCTGAGGTCATCAGTCCCCTAGAACTTAGAACTATTTAAACCTAACTAACCTAAGGACATCACACACATCCATGCCCGAGGCAGCGTTCGAACCTGTGACCGTAGCCGTCGCGCGGTTCCAGACTGTAGCGCCTAGAACCGCCCTCACCTCAGCAGTTTGGTCCACTAGGAATTCACACACATTTGCACATTTTTGACAAGCTGCATACCGAAGTCAACTGTGACGCTTTCGCATGTGTTTTGTAAAAGTCTTGTTTGCGGTTCCATGTATACTAGAAAGTTTCTGATTCTATTGTCGTATACTTCATCCATGTCACTTTTCAAAGTCGTTTACAATACAGTTTGCCTACAAATGTTACGTCTGAGCACCTTACGACGGAAATACACTCCTGGAAATTGAAATAAGAACACCGTGAATTCATTGTCCCAGGAAGAGGAAACTTTATTGACACATTCCTGGGGTCAGATACATCACATGATCACACTGACAGAACCACAGGCACATAGACACAGGCAACAGAGCATGCACAATGTCGGCACTAGTACAGTGTATATCCACCTTTCGCAGCAATGCAGGCTGCTATTCTGCCATGGAGACGATCGTAGAGATGCCGGATGTAGTCCTGTGGAACGGCTTGCCATGCCATTTCCACCTGGCGCCTCAGTTGGACCGGCGTTCGTGCTGGACGTGCAGACCGCGTGAGACGACGCTTCATCCAGTCCCAAACATGCTCAATGGGGGACAGATCCAGAGATCTTGCTGGCCAGGGTAGTTGACTTACACCTTCTAGAGCACGTTGGGTGGCACGGGATACATGCGGACGTGCATTGTCCTGTTGGAACAGCAAGTTCCCTTGCCGGTCTAGGAATGGTAGAACGATGGGTTCGATGACGATTTGGATGTACCGTGCACTATTCAGTGTCCCCTCGACGATCACCAGTGGTGTACGGCCAGTGTAGGAGATCGCTCCCCACACCATGATGCCGGGTGTTGGCCCTGTGTGCCTCGGTCGTATGCAGTCCTGATTGTGGCGCTCACCTGCACGGCGCCAAACACGCATACGACCATCATTGGCACCAAGGCAGAAGCGACTCTCATCGCTGAAGACGACACGTCTCCATTCGTCCCTCCATTCACGCCTGTCGCGATACCACTGGAGGCGGGCAGCACGATGTTGGGGCGTGAGCGGAAGACGGCCTAACGGTGTGCGGGACCGTAGCCCAGCTTCATGGAGACGGTTGCGAATGGTCCTCGCCGATACCCCAGGAGCAACAGTGTCCCTAATTTGCTGGGAAGTGGCGGTGCGGTCTCCTACGGCACTGCGTAGGATCCTACGGTCTTGGCGTGCATCCGTGCGTCGCTGCGGTCCGGTCCCAGGTCGATGGGCACGTGCACCTTCCGCCGACCACTGGCGACAACATCGATGTACTGTGGAGACCTCACGCCCCACGTGTTAAGCAATTCGGCGGTACATCCACCCGGCCTCCCGCATGTCCACTATACGCCCTCGCTCAAAGTCCGTCAACTGCACATACGGTTCACGTCTACGCTGTCGCGGCATGCTACCAGTGTTAATGACTGCGATGGAGCTCCGTATGCCACGGCAAACTGGCTGACACTGACGGCGGCGGTGCACAAATGCTGCGCAGCTAGCGCCATTCGACGGCCAACACCGCGGTTCCTGGTGTGTCCGCTGTGCCGTGCGTGTGATCATTGCTTGTAGAGCCCTCTCGCAGTGTCCGGAGCAAGTATGGTGGGTCTGATACACCGGTGTTAATGTGTTCTTTTTTCCATTTCCAGGAGTGTAATACGACGGGTGATGCTATTTTTGTTGTGGGAGCTAGCTATTTGGGAACTGATTAACCTTTGCAACAAAAAACAATGTTCGATGCAGTCAGCATGCTAACATCCTGCAGCGTTCCCTCCTCTTTATTACCACAGATTACATGGACGTGTCCAAAATAGTAGTTTGAATGCAGAGCTTGCCTGGGAATACAGCTTTGCTCTGTCATATCAACACAGAACATAAACGTTCTAAATGACCACCAGGTATCGTTTACCGATGTCCCTGCGCAGAAGTAGCTCGTAGGTCGTGCAGTTCGTCTCTCTCAGTGTGAGGCTGTAACTAAAGTTACACTGAGTGGGCTGAGGCTCTCTAACTACCGAATGAGAAGCGCAGTTTCTGGAATGCCAGCGACTTTTAATAAACGAAAACAATGTAGCAGACAAAGCCACAAACTGCTGTCTAGTGCTTAAATAAATGTTCGACTATAATGTCACATGTTACACTTTTCAAACCGTTAATATTGATCTTTGTTTATAAACCACTTTACATAAACAACTTAACAAAATATCTTCCTCTATTTACACATTCTGATCTGCATTGCACTTACAGTCACGTTACATTAACAACAGCACGTTCGGTGAGGAAATAAAATACTGTACGCGCTGCACTGCCTGCACCGAACAGTACAGCTGCTGTAACGTTTGCTCACACTCACACTCGACTCAAAATCCCAACAGTACTCAGTGGCCAGTAGGAATGGCGGATATCGCTGACAGTTAAAACCGCTCGAAATAACCAGTTTCTGAAATAACAGGAATAAAAGACCGAAAATCGGTTATTTTCTGCAGTAAACGTAAAAAACGAACAAAGACTGAAAAATTTTGACTCACTGAGTTTCAAGATATGTAGCATCAAAATTATAAATTAAACAGGCAAATAAAAGTAAACTTAGTCCACTCACCGTTCGCTGCTTTTCTAGAGAAGTGGTAAGTGGTTGAATACTACAAAAAATCACCTATTCTCCTATTTATAATAACTTTCTGAAACTATCCTAAAAATCATGTTTAATCGGGGATTATACTATCATTTGGGCATTACTGACAGTCAGAGCTAAATAGTGGAAACTAAGGTTGAAGAACTCTATTTTTCGTTTTAATTGGTCCACTTGCAAGGGCTACAAGCAGCTGAAGGCATATTACGTAGACACAGGCAGCAGATCAGGTACAAATACTTCCTACGTCGGGAAAGTGAGACAATAAAAGTATTGCCTCATCGCTTCACGGGCGTCGCGTCGGATAATGCTGTGGACGCCCGTGAACCGATGAAGCAGTTACTGCGTGGAGAAAGTATTAAACAGCACAATACAAGCATTTGCCAGATAGCAAGACAAAATCCGCATTAAATGGAAAATTACAAAATAATCAAAGATTTGGTCTCATATGACTTGCAAATATGCTCGGAGTTGTAGAAAATGCAACTCATAGGGAAGTTCGCGTCGAAAGGAATCCAAAGGGCGTAAAAAGTCGATTGTAGGATGAATGGGAGAGCAACAGCAGCGTCGCAATAAAAATAAAGTAACGACGATAGTGATTACGTACCTAGGACATCCGATGTATAGCGACCAGTGACAGTCCAAAATTGTAATGTATCTATTATGTAACCGTTAGACTACTTTGTGTGACCACTGTATTAAAGAGAGTAATAATTAAACTACATATTAATACGAAACAGATGTTATGATTTTATGCAGACGTTCCCACGAAATATCTACTGTGTAGACTCAAACTGCGCACACAGAATTTCCTGAATTTCGTATTGACCAACTAGGATCAAGTAACAACTTACTCTTCTTCCTTAATTGTCTCTTATTTTTTCCGGTACAGCTCCATTTCGTCCCCATATCGTCTTTTCCTTTCTCCCGTCCATGTTGCTGCCGATTTCATTTTGTCTTCTCAAATGGAGGTCTTCAGAATTTAGTATTATGTTCTTAAAAGTTTTCTTTCTTTTATTTCCAATTCCATCGCGTTGCTTCTTTCTAGTTCTTGTCATATTTCTTTAATCTATGATACTGTATTTTCTTTGAAAGGATACTGCAAGCGTCGTTTCATAAACATTGTCATTTCTGAATTTCAGAGTGTATTAACAATATACAATCTGCACCGTTGTTACTCATTTGGCTTGATAACAAGTCTCCGGAGGAATACTGAATTGGAATATGTGTTTATTTACACTGAGGTGACACAAGTCACGGAATCCTTCTAGTATAATGTCGGGCCTAATTTTGCCGGCTGTAGTGCAGCAACTCGACGTGGCATGGACTCGACAAATCGTTGAAATATTGAGCGATGCTGGATCTATAGCCGTCCATAATTGCGAAAGTGATGCCGGAGCAGAATTTTGTGCACGAACTAACCTCTCGATTACGTCCCATAAATGATCGATGGGAGTCATGTCGGGCCAAATGTAGGTTGGCAAATCATTCGCGCGAATTGTTCAGAATGTTACTCATGGGTCCCACGCCCGGGTTCCCGGGTTCGATTCCCGGCGGGGTCAGGGATTTTCTCTGCCTCGTGATGGCTGGGTGTTGCGTGCTGTCCTTAGTTTAGTTAGGTTTAAGTAGTTCTAAGTTCTAGGGGACTTATGACCACAGCAGTTGAGTCCCATAGTGCTCAGAGCCATTTGAACCATTTGTTACTCATGGTGCACTGTAATCCATAAAAATTCCGTCATTGTTTAGGAACACGAAGTCCTAGAATGGCTGCAAATGGTCTGAGAGTAATAGAACATAATCATATCCAGTCAGTAAATGTAAGTGTCGTGTGACTAGGGCCTCCCGTCGGGTAGAATGTTCGCCGGGTACAAGTCTTTCGATTTGACGCCACTTCGGCGACTTGCGCGTCAAGGTGGATGAAATGATTATGATGAGGACAACACAACACCCAGTCCCTGAGCGGATAAAATCTCCGACCCCGCCGGGAATCGAACCCGGGCCCTGAGGATTGACATTCTGTCGCACTGACTACTCAGCTACCCGGGGCGGACATTTCCAGTCAATGACAGGTTCAGTTGGACCAGAGGACCCATTCCATTCTATATAAACACAGCCCACACCATTATGGAACCACCACTAGCTTTCACAGTGCCTTGTTGACAATTTTGGTCCATGGCTTTGTAGGGAGTGCGCCATACTCACATCCTATCATCAGCTCTTACCATCTGAAGTCGGGGTTTTCCAGTCATCTGTGGTCAAACCGATATGGCCACGTGCTCACCAATGGCGCTGCGGGCGATGTCGTGCTGTCTGCTGCCAAAGATCATTAACGTCACATTTCGTGGCACAGTCTTAACAGATAAGTACGTCGTTCTTCATACACTCATTTCTGCGGTCATATCAAGTAGTGTTGCTTTTGTGTTAGCACTAAAAAGCTACGCAAACTCCACTGCTCCCGGTCGTTAAGTGAAGGTCGTCGGCCACTGCGTTGTCCATTCTGAGAACCAATGCCTGAAATTTGGTACTCTCGGCACACTCATGACACTGCGGATCTCGGAATATTCAGTACTCTAACGATTTCCAAAACTGATTGTCCAATGCGTCTAACTCCAACTACCATCCCGCGTTCAAAGTCGGTTAATACCCGTCGTGGAGCCATAACCACGTCGGGAACATATTACCATGAATCACGTGAGTAAAAATTACAGCTCCACCAGAGCAATGCCATTTGAAACCTTGTGCACATGTGACTACTGCCATCTGGATATGTCCACATCGTTATCCCATGACTTTTGTCACTTCAGAGTAGTACACACACACATCAAAAAAAGTTTTGCATCACTCCGTTAATTCCGGAACCTGCACAGAAAATTGGAATAGAGATCAACATAAACATCATTTCCGCCCTTTTAATGCTCACGATAACCACACATTACATATTGTTCCACACAGGAAGCGAGACATACAGAGGTGGTGGTCCAGATTGCTGTACATCTAATATCCAGTTGCACTATCGGTCGGAGGATGGCATTCACGTGTCGTACAGCCGTTACGTCGCCTTCCATGACCACCAGCGGCGTGCGTCAGCCCCCCCACAATGCCACCCCAAAACATCACGGAATCTCCACCTTGCTGCACTCGCTAGACAGTGTATCTAAGGCGTTCAGCCTGACCGGGTTGCCTCCAAACACATCTCCGACGATTGTCTGGTTGAAGGCATATGCGACACTCATCGGTGAAGAGAACGTGATGCCAGTCCTGAGCGGTCCATTCGGTATGTTGTTGGGCCCATCTGTACCGTGCTGCATGGTGTCGTGGTTGCAAAGATGGATCTCGCCACGGACGTCGGGTGTGAAATTGCGCAATATGCAGCCTGTTGTGCACAGTTTGAATCATACGATCGTATGTGAAGTATGTTAGCGGCAAGAAACAATCAATGCCTTCTCTCCGCGATAGCAATGGAGATACTATCGAAGACAGGGCTGCCAAAGCAGAGTTACTAAACACAGCCTTCTGAAATGCCTTCACAAAAGAAGGCGAAGTAAATATTCCAGAATTCGAATCGAGAACAGTTGCCAACATGAGTAACGGAGAAGTAAATATCCTCTGAGTACTGAAGCAACTTAAATCACTTAATAAAAGAAAGTCTTCTGGCCCAGACTGTGTACCAATTACGTTCCTTTCGGAGTATGATGATGCATTAGCTCCATAGTTAACAATCATATACAGCCGTTCGCTCGCCGAAAGATCCGTACCCAAAGACTGGAAAGTTGCACAGGTCACACCAATATTCAAGAAAGGTAGTATGACTAATCCACTAAATTACGATATGGGCCATACTGTTAACGTCGATATGCAGCAGGATTTTGGAACATGTATTGTGTTCAACATTATGAATTACCTCGAAGAAAACTGTCTATTGACACACAGTCAACATGGAATTAGAAAACATCGTTCCTTTGAAACACAAGAAGCTCTTTATTCACGTGATGTGTTTAGTGCTATTGGTAAGGCATTCCAGATCGATTTCGTGTTTCTGGATTTCCGGAAAGCTTTTGAAACTGTACCACGTAAGCGGCTTGTAGTGAATTTGCGACCTTATGAAATATCGTTTCAGTTATGTGACTGGATTTGTGATTTCCTGTCAGAGAGGTCACAGTTCGTAGTAATTCACGGAAAGCCATCGAGTGATACAGAAGTGATTTCTGACGTTCCCCAACGTAGTGTTATAAGCCCTTTGCTGTACCTTACCTGCATAAACGATTTGGGAGAAAATCTGAGCAGCCGTCTTAGGTTGTTTGCAGATGACGCTGTCGTTTATCGACTAGTAAAGTCATCAGAAGATCAAAATAAATTGCAAAACGATTTAGAAAAGATATCTGAAATCCGTAGGTACCGGTCATCCTCTCCAGTAGTAGCTCTTGGGCGGCCTGAGCGAGGCATGTCATCGACAGTTCCTGTCTCTCTGTATCTCCTCAATGTCCGAACAACATTGCTTTGGTTCATTCCGAGACGCCTGGACACTTCCCATGTTGAGAGCCCTTCCTGCCAAAAAATTACAATGCGGACGCGATCGAACCGCTGTACTAACCGTCTAAGTAAGGTTGAACTACAGACAACACGAGCCGTGTTCCTTCTTCCTGGTGGAGTGAATGGGACTGATCGGCTGTCGGACTCCCTCCATCTAATAGGCGCTGCTCATGCAAGGTTAATTTACATCCTTGGACAGGTGTATTGACATGTCTGGACAGTCAAAGGGACTGTGTCTGTCATATAATATCCACAGTCAACGTTTACCTCCAGGAGTTCTAGGAAACGGGGTGGTGCAAAACATTTCTGATGTGTGTACCCATTTGTTTCCTGTCGTTTCCTATGAATGATTTTGAATTGTTGAATGCTTGAATTAGTTGACTTTGAATGTTACGTGGGGGGAACCGGGAGGGCATGTGTCAGTTTTTCCAACGCACCCCTAATCTGGTTGACGAGTATTCCAGGAAAGTGAGATCAGTGTCAAAGGTGTACCGTTGCCACCGAATGCCACTGAGCAGGGTTAGGCGCTGTCTGCCTGTAACAGGTCCTACGCTCCCAATGCCCCCTCCCCTCCCCATACCCCCACCCCCCCCCCACCCCCCACCCACCTTTTATGCCACTACGAGTGAAAACGGCATGTGGCAACTCACTGTACTAGCGGCCGCTATGAGGAATTGTTCTGTTGAACTTTTGTGTTAGATTTTTGAGTCCAGTGTTTGACTGAGTAGTTTGAACATGTGGTGATGCTTAATTTGTTTCTTTCAGCAGTGTTGTATTATACAAACTGATTCGTGATTAAATTTTTCGTTCCTCTAAATTAATTTTTTCACACAGGTCGCAGTTGTGCACGAAGAGATTTGTTTAGTGCAACCACGAGCTCCCGTAGCTTCTTATACTTAGTCTTTCAGTAGTCATTTAGCGGCTATTTCATCTGTATATTTAGTGGTGCGGATTTAAGGAAATACAAGGTCAATTCATGAACAACAGGAAAAGTAATATGGAAAATACAAAACTTCGACGAAGTTCGTGCTTTTTTGTTGGTGATGTCCTAGAACTGTTATCAGATGGGACTGTTACACCTGCTTCGCCTACTGGGACTCAATGAAATAAGGTGGAGGAGTTTTATTAGCTGAAGGGTTGTAACCAACCTAAAGTCACCGTCGGATGACAGTGCAGCACGCTGAAAGTTGAGTGAAACACAAATGTCAGAGCGGGCAGATAAGTTCAAACGCGGTGTAACAAATACTGAAGATTCACCACGCCCAGGACGCTCCGTTTGTGCAGTCACGGAGAACAACACTGCGAGAGTGGATAAACTGCTACGGCAAAACAGGTATATTACGGTGAGTAATACTGTAACATCGATAAACATTAGTGTCGGATCAGCCCACCGTAATGTTCATGACGTACTGATCTTTAAGAAAGTATATGCGAGGTGTATTCCAAAACATTTGATATCAGAAATCAAAGAAAGGCGCATGGATATGTTTAGGGAGAGCTGAGGTTCGTCTGCTTGTCCCACCTCCCGTATTCCCTGGGGCATCTTGAAATAATCTCATTTTTCACACACTGAAAGAAGCTCTTGTTGGCTCAAAGTTCGCTGAAGATGAGGAAGCTCAGGCAGCAATGGTTATGTACACGCCCCCAAGAATTCCTTGCGCGTGGCATAACTACATTGAACTTGACGCCCATTGCGTTGAAAAATAAGTATTCCGTTCTCATAACAGGTATGTAAGACGGATACTTTTCGAATATGTTATGGCTGAGTTAATATTCGTGAAGGAATATGATATGTTTGAAGAATTGTGGTCAGAGAGACAGTTGTCTGGCAACAGTATCTGTGTCTGCGATGGCAGCACTGTAAAGTCGTAGGATCTTTGACAGTCAGTAGTGGATAGCTGCAGTGAGCAGCAGGCGAATTTTTTCGTTGAGTGTACTGCGTAATGCATGGACACATTTTTGGAAATATGTGAGTTGCAGATTTATTACGAGGAGGATTGATAACTTAGAACAATGGTTAGATAGCATCCGGACATAAAAAGGTTTTGAAATGAAGAACAACGTATTATTTGATGAGGTAAAAAGTTTATTTTTATTTCTGTAGACATGTATTGTTGGTCCACTTCACCCGAGTTTTTGATAATTATTCTATTGATTGATCTTCTGTACCATGGAAGTTAAGAGATTAAATGCATTTTCATATTAGAGTCTATAATTGTTTTCTTTGATAAGTTCCTTCCTAACTGAAATTCTAGAACTTTAAGATTGAGTCATGTGTTTCATTGGCATTTTGTGTCAAGTTTATGAACCTAGACTAACTGTACTTAGTTTTTAGCAGTATTTTTTTAGCTGTTACGGAGTCTTGCTATGTTACTGTTTCTGCCAGTACTTCCTTTTTCAGGTGAAAATTACAATACGCGTTTCCTTTGCGCATAAGTCAGTGCAGAAATTTTCGTGTGTTTCAGGTGACATTCTTATACAAGCCGACATTACAGGTTTTTTTATATACAGTTACGTTTCTTTCAAGCAGTTCATACTGAGCAAGTCTACTGAGAGTGAAGTTATTGGTTTGCGTATTTATTAGCTTATGAATGAGTGGTTTTCACACACACAGGATTGTTTTCAGTTTCTTGTAAGTGCTATAGCTTTGAGCTCAGTAGCAGATCTGTGTTTACGGTAACACACACACAAGAAAGGCTCATTTACCAATACTTTAGGAAAAATCTGGTTTATTGTGAAATGAAAAATGGACTCTGTAATTCTGTCGAAACTATCGTCAGTTTTGAGTCATTAGTCAATATATTAGAACTTCGGCCCTTTGTCCGCGATGCTAGTGTCAGATTAAATTCACTCCCAACTGATTAATTGAGCCTTCGGTGATCTATCTTTGCCACTTCGCGACCTACCTTTGTTTTCTATTTTTCGAATATTTACGGTGTTTTTACTATTTTTGAATTCAATCTTAGTAGTTAGTCCACGCTACACGCTCTTCGTTGAATGCCTGGCACTTCGTACAGTAGTCGTTCTCGTAACATGCAAAATTACCTACACATTGACTACATATATGCATACAGAGAATTTCTTTTCATTTTCTATTTACAGATTTTTAACGCACTTTTGATACAAATAAATCAGGTCTGAGACTTACCTGTCTAATTCTTTTCGCACATCAGTCACAAAAAAGATAAGATTAAATTTTTCTGTAAATGCAAGAGACTCGAATCGAAACCTGTATACCAAATAAAATTCACGCATAATCTGTACTATAACGTCATTGCACACAAGACGTTTTCAAGAATCACAGAAATGTCACACGAAAAATAACATACAAAACTGACAATGAAAATTACAGTCTGGAAGAGAAAATACAAATGTTAGTACATATAAGCGTGAAGCAGATTTGCTTTCGAAAACATGTGTTGCAATCTAAGTACGTAATCACAGAAAAACTTGAGGACTATCCTAGATGGAAAGAGTCAACATCTGAAAGCTTTCTCTTTAAAGAAAATTCTGTATGTGAGAAAACTGAATATATTGATTTCAAAAACTTTCTCCTCATCTAGGGTGCAATTTAGGTATAGTGTTCAATTACTGGGGAAAACTGAGTGTTGGTAGGCCAGTGTTGAGCATGTGAACAGTCTTGTTGAATAAAACTTTAAACTTCATGAAATGCAAAACTTGAAATGAAAAAAATGAGTCTAATTAAATTCCAAAGGAAAATAATAGTGTGGTCAATGAAAACTATGTAACTAAAACTCAGTAACTAAGTACATTTTGAACTTTGCGTCTGATGAGGTGCAATGTCCAGACTTGCATAATCCACAAAAAATAGATCACTGCTCTATTCGAAAGAAAATAACTGTCTGATATTACCAATACTGTTTACTGAAAATTAATCTACTTCCTAGACGACACCTGATAATCCCGACCATACACTGTTTGCTCAAGAATGCAAGGTGAGACATGCCTGTAGTAAAAGTGACTTTCCTTTTGCTCAGCATGTCGTTTTAGTGTGTGGAGTACTGACATTCCCGAAAGCAAATACAAATCAGCAGATGTAGCAGCTAAAGATAATAATATTCTACCCTAAATTTGTTGGTCAGAAACAACTGTGACATAATGTGGCGTAAGGTTCAATGGACACACGACAAAATTCAAAACATTACTATGAATCATGGAGGTGGGCACTACTTTAAAGAAAATCGTTTTTGAGAAATCAAACTCTGGTTATTGAGAAAAGATTGTACAACATAAAAAGACTCTAACATTTACAAAATTCTGTCATTACAAAATTAACAAACATAATTTTAAAACTCCTTCAAAATCTTCTCCATTGATATAAATAATATGAGAGTATTATAAATGAGTTTTCATCTCCATAATAAAGAGTTGCAGATAAGAGGTCTCATTCTCTAAAAGGATCAACTGCTCGCTACTGTGCCCGCAATTAGAACGGCCAATGCTGCGCAACTCACTATCAGCTCCACTACAGATAAATCTAAACGCAGAGTGAAGGATCTTATTCACTACTCCCGCATTGTGCTCATTCATCTTTGTCCCAGTACAGCAAAGGTGAATTATGTCGCAATAGCAGAAGACATATGAGAATCCCACATTGTCCACTGCCCCCTGCCCCCCCCCCCCCCCGGCCCAAGGCAGAAAAAATTTCATACGGTTTGTCTTAGCTGTGATAAGGCAAGGAGAATGCAGTTTTCTTAATTTACAAAGAAGTGAGTACAGTAAGTTACAATTACAAGTAACACAATAAGTGTTAGAGTTCGGGTTGCAAGGTGTACAAGAGAATGTTCTAATTTAAGTTTTACATATGAAGACTGTATTTACACAGGGAGGAAGCACACACGCTGTTTGCCGAGTTCTGTAGATTGTGATTAAATATTGTTAACTGATTCTTCCGTCGGTTCTTGGTAGAAAAACTTTATTATAAATTAAAAGTGCTAGTTTGCTTTTGTTCTACAGAACTAATTTATTATATTACCTGGTTTTCTGGTTATAAGGCCATCATCAGACATTTAATGACTGCTGTCGCCTAAGAAGTTACAATGTTTATAAACGACATTGGAAAAGAAGTTAAACATCTAGATTGAAGCACAAAGCACAGTGAACGAAGTTTTGACAGTGTGGTGGGATTGCCATGTAAAAAGTAAAAAACTGAACAATAAATAAATATAAAGGGAGTAAACAGGAAAAACGTTAACACAAAGCTAAAAAAGTGTTCCCACATAACAGTTTATGTTAATAAACAAAATCATTAAAATAAAATAAAATGTTATTCATTTGTCTAGCATTTACAGAAACCTTTAATCTTATCTTTTTTGTTACCGGTGTGTGAAAATTTATTTTATGAGTGATACAAATTTCGTAACGGTTGATTTTCGTTACGATCTGTTATTATGGATTCTCATGCACAAAGTATACTTGTGCCATATGTTAGCACTTCTGTTGAGTATCAGGATGCAATTATAGTAAAATTGGTGCTACAGTTAAAGAAGAATAAGGATAAGTATAATAGGTCAGTGCAAGAGACGCGCTGAAATAGAAGAGTCACTGAATGAATGTACTAATTTACAGGAAGAATTTATTAGGCGAGAGATGAATACGGCACACGTACAAAATACCAAGAATCAGAAAAAACGGTCACATCACAGAATGAATAGATAGGTTCGATTCCGGACAAAACAGACGAATTTACAACCAAAGCGACACATTTGTCAAACAATACGGAGGGAAAATATGACGACACAGAGTCATGGATCTTATTCACCACCCACGCACTGCGCTCCTTCATTTCGGTCCCAGTTCAGTAAAGATGAATTATTTACAATAGCAGAAAGCATATGGGAACCTTACAACTTGACTCCATTATTCCTTGTCCTATTACACTTGTTAAGGGACCATGTTTTTCATTATATACAATGAAAGATAGTTAAGAATAAATTACCTTCTTCTATGAATTGTATGAAGATTGTAGGAACTTCATGTTCTTTCTGAATAATGATGCCAATTTCTTGTTCTTTTTATTCTTAAATAAACTACTAATCTTTTTGGTAATAAACATCTTATTGTTTTGATTACATCACACGCTCTCAATCCAGATTCGTTCCCATACGTCAACCACTTTTCAGCGACGTGATATGAATGATAAAGTAATTAAAATGAAATTGACTTATGATAAGGAACCTCAGAGAATCCCTGAGGTGTCACCTTCCACTATGCTTATGCCTTAATATATCCAAGCTTCCCGTTGTGCTAATAACGACTGATAATACTTTTCTTTGGCTTGTTCAGTATTGTAAAACCAGATGATCCAAGTAAGTTCAGTAGCTTGTGAACGTGACTTGAGTAGAGTGCTATCTTCCGCAAAGGAAAATGATTCGATGAATTTAGCCTCACAACAACATGAAAAACAGACTTGATAAAAATGCCGCCTTACACCACTCTCTCCTCCTGGTTTGATGCCCCTGCCTGTTTTTTTTTTTTTTTTTTGTTTTTTTTTTTAATTACAATGCAGAGTTCTAAGTACACAGCCCATTCATCTGTTTGTAGAAATCAGGGATATTTGTTTCGTTAGTCTGTTCTCATTCATTCGATGGAGATGTCCAAAGATTTACCTTGGTTATGCCCTTACTGCTGATATATTCTGTATATTTTCGTAAATCTCCTTGTTACTTCTCATTTCCAAACTATCTGTAGTTTGTACTGCAACCATCATTTTTCTAAATATCTGTCTTTCAAGTACCTTTGTTTTGTTCAGCTTACACTTCATCATCAAACACTTACATGCTTATAGACATTCTGGTCTTACCACTGTGGTATAGGACCTTAGTTTTATTTTTCTAAAAAAATGGCTCTGAGCACTGTGGGACATAACATCTGTGGTCATCAGTCCGCTAGAACTTAGAACTACTTAAACCTAACTAACCTAAGGACATCACACACATCCATGCCCGAGGCAGGATTCGAACCTGCGACCGTAGCAGTCACGCGGTTCCGGACTGAGCGCCTAGAACCGCTAAACCACCGCGCCCGGCTTTATTTTTCTAGATATGCATTTCTTGTTGTAGATAATTTTTGGCAAAGGTATGCTCTTGCTATTTCATTAACTCGTAAATCTACTGCAAATAGACCTTTCTGCTGTATGGTTTCTCCAAGACAGTTGTATTTTCTAACTGCTCTATTTTATCTACTTGTGTTTCCATGTCTTTTGACGAAGTTTTTGCATTCATCGTGATTTGTTTCAGCTGAAATACTGAGACCAGTTTTTGGAAATCTTTGTAGAAGATAAGAGTAATTGCTTCTGTAACATTATCTGCAAATAGTCTATAAAAGTCAAGCAATGTAAGTTAATACAATTTATTTCCTTCCCAGAATTATTGGTTCAATTTATTGTTTTTTTTACTCAAAATTCCGGTTCCATACTTTTTTTTTCTAAAGCACAGTTTAAAATAATAAAGGTGGTAAGCCATCCACTTGCCTTACACAAGTTTTTAATTCAAACGCTCCCTAAATTTCAATTTAGAAATTTCCCTCGTGCTGATTAAACCTTCTGGAAACTATTCTTCATGGAAGGAAATGAACTTCACGGAAAACAAGGAAAGTAATCACTTTACGGAAACGAATCACGTCAATTCTTTGTGACATGCGCGTGCGACCCTCTTGGCTCTCAGTGATCAATTGTATCTCGCCTGTGTATGTCTGGGAACCTATGTTTTCACCTTCGTTAACATGTATATACATGTATGTATGTATGTAGATGCTATTCACTCTGTCTGTCACATAATTTATGTATGCAGAGGGCAATAACGGTCCTAACACACACACACACACACACAGACACGGTAGTTCCCACGATACCCTTGTCTCTGATGAACACTCGCCGTCCAGAACAACGTGCTGGGTTCTATTACTTACGAAGTGAGATTTTCACTCTGCAGCGGAGTGTGCGCTGATATGAAACTTCCTGGCAGATTAAAACTGTGTGCCCGACCGAGACTCGAACTCGGGACCTTTGCCTTTCGCGGGCAAGTGCTCTACCATATGAGCTACCGAAGCACAACTCACGCCCGGTCCTCACAGCTTTACTTCTGCCAGTATCTCGTCTCCTACCTTCCAAACTTTACAGAAGCTCTCCTGCGAACCTTGCAGAACTAGCACTCCTGAAAGAAAGGATACTGCGGAGACATGGCTTAACCACAGCCTGCAGGATGTTTCCAGAATGAGATTTTAACTCGGCAGCGGAGTAGAGCACTCGCCCGCGAAAGGCAAAGGTCCCGAGTTCGAGTCTTGGTCGGGCACACAGTTTTAATCTGCCAGGAAATTTTACTTACGAAGTAATCGAGCGGCTCGTGTATCTGTGAACCTAAACCGTATGCTCGAACCTCCGTTATCAGTCTGCATTGGGACACTGTGGAAAATGCTATCCAGAAATGTAGGAATGTCGAATCTACATTTTCAAAAGCATGTCAGCAGCTATTGCACGACCAGGTGAACCATAGACCCAGCTTTATCCGGAATTACATTGTTGGTCATGTGCCTTCATTCACTTCTACATTATTTCAGGGTTGACAAGTCACCAGGAGTATATGGATGCACGTAACTTTGTTGTCACACCTTGCGCGGAACGCACGTGTAATCTGACATTTAATTTAACCTTTCCATTTATTGAATTCTGCTTACACTTAAAAACACGTCCATCGTCTGAAGTTTATGGCATGTACTAAAGTTTTTCTCGTGCTCAATACGCCTTCTGGAAACTATTCTTCATGGAAGGAAATGAACTGCACGGAAAACAAAGAAAGTAACCACTTCGTGGAAGCAAATCATGTCAACTCTTCGTAATGTGAGCGTACCACAGTCTTGGCGCTCAGTAATCCATTGTATCTGGCCTGTGTATGTCTCTGCCCCGTTGCTGGGATACCGGAGGCCGCGTGCCTGCTAAACTGGAGTTGGCTGAAAAACATATTCCACGGATTTCAGAATGTGGTAAGGCGATCTTCAGTGATGAAAAGAAGTTTAATTTACATGACCCTGCTGGATATAAATATTATTGCTGTGACCTGACAACAGGGCAACAGGTATGAAAGAGCAGAAATATTGCTGATGGAAGTGTTATGAAATGGGCAGCCTTCAGCCCTAAAACTAAATCACCCATTGCTTGGCTGAACACTAAAATGAACTTCAACATTTACGCTGAGACATTAAAGACATAATTGATTACTATGTGTTAGTACCTAGACGACAAGATAATTCATCCATGAATGTTTCCGCTACAAACAAGAAGTGGATTGAAAATAAAGGTATAGATGTCTTGCCTTGACGTGGATGTAGCCCTTACATGAACCCCGTGTAAAACCTTTGGAGAATACTTTCAAGGCACATTTATCACAGTGCGATGCAATTTGAGGTAGTATGTGAGCTGAAAGAGTGAGCGACAATTTCACTGCAAGAAACTACAAATGCTAGAAAAATCAATGCCGAAGAGAATTTTTGAGGTAATTAGGAAGAACGAAGGGTAGACAAAGTACTAACAATACAATAACACAACAGGATAGTGAGTGCCTTTGTACCATTTCCATCCAGGAAAGGCAAAGGTGTTATTTTCTTACGCGTGTTACGAAAGAAGCTCTGTAATTCCGTCATGATTGTTTAGGTGTTTATTACTTTCGTAATAAATTCTATACAGTATACTATAGGCATTGTACTATTACTTTCGCAGGAACTCTGCCTTTATACTGATTTCCACCATCGTATTGTGGAGTATATGGTGAGGTCTTTTGTAACGGGCAGTAATTTGTTCGTAACAGATGTATGAGCCACTGCATCCTGATGCCTTTAGGGTCTAGCAGGTGTTTACTGTGTTCCTCAAATATTCTGTTGGGAGGGAAGGTGCTTGTTTGTATTTTTCTACCAGGTTGTGTTTAGCTGATTTTCTGGATTACACCTAGGATATCTACTTCTATGTATCTCATCTTGGCAGTTGTTCTTCATTGGAATTCAGGAGTATTTACTCCATCTTCTTCGGCATTACTTTTTATGAGATGTTTCTCGAACAACACGTCTGTTTGGTAATTATCTTGTGATTTGTTTGTTTCCTGTTTCTACAGGCCGAGCTTAGCTGATACTTTTTTTATATTTGATTTGCTACTGCAGTTCTTTGCTTACCTATATCCCTTGAGATTAAGCGTTCACCTTGCTTCGGTGTTCTATATTCCAATTATGTACGGTACACACAAGGGAACCTTTATATTTATAATTACTTTCGCTTTTGACTTAACGCAACTGGTTTCTTCTAAATCTCGCTTAAGTAAGTCTAAGCAACACGTTCTAGAGGCGGCCTTTGGTGTAAGTTCGATCTAGTGTGCCCGGTCGGCCATTGCTCCCTATGGCTCCCTATGTTCATAAGCCCGATAACCTGCCTATCCATGGAGGCGTGTTCAAACGTAATCTTAAGATCCCTCAAAATAGTTACTATTTTAACAAAATTTCTCGTTAATCCTAAAGCATCTGCACCTGTTTTAAAACTTGTTTCAGTTACCTCCGGCCATTAATTCAGCTATCCTGTATCAGTCTTAAATGTTATTAAAGTTCTTTGTAGTTAAGATTAGTCAGTGCCGCCATAAACTGGTCAGTATGGCCGAGGTATCGGATTTCTTAATGAAAATTGTATGTAAAATTTTGGTACTTTAAATTGTTCACCGCGGTAGGCATTTTCATTGGGGCTTAAGCTATTTGTGCGGTATACAAGTGTAACTGATGGTCTTGATCTGTGATTTTCTGTTAATGAGAAACGCCATAAGGCAATTAACAGATTTACTGCACCTGCTTAGTACTTTTACTCATTTGGATAGTTGTATTTTGGCCCGTCAACGTGGGGGCGATCTTCGTAACCGTTTAAAATCAGTTTGTGTGTATATGGACTGAAAAGCTGAGTTAAAATTTGTACTAAACCCGTGAATCGAACCGGAGTCTCGTGCTTGTGAGGCAGATGCTTTAGCCACTAAGGCAACACACAACGGCAGGGGTTACCCTGGTTCTCTTCCCTCCACTTGCACCACAAATATGGCAAAATGGAAAGAGCTATTGATGTGTGCATTTCACAGAACGCTTCGATTTGAGCAATTGGTGGCCAATAAACAGATTGTAATAATACTTAGAAAGTGTATTTTTGTGCAAACGAAAGGAGCAACGCCTATTGACATTAACAAATTAGAAGTAGAAACAATGTCTATTGACATAAACTAATTAAAAGTAGGACAAATTAAAGTGTCAGTGATGTTTCTTGCAGGATCCTAGTGCGAGTCGTTTACGAGATACCGTATTCTGAAAAGTGTCCACAACGACACGTGTCTGTGCCATTCAACCTGCATAGTTTAGTTATGTTTGCTTACAGTGTGCTTGTGTGTTCCTTGAGTGCACTGCGGCTTTCTAGTGAGTTAATATGACAATCCAAGCACTGAGTCGTGAGTGGACGATGGGATTTTCCACTGCAGAAGAAGCCTACATGCGCGTGATGTATGGCGTGTGTAGGAAGAATGCAGTTCGTTCTTGTACGGTGTATGTATGCGGCAAAATATCCGAATAGACGTCCACCATCTCGGCATTTATTCATCAATCTCTTGGACCAGTTACGTAAAGATGGTAGTGTAATACCTAGCAACTACCAGAGGGAAACAAGTGACGACAGAAGAGGGGGAAATTAATGTTCTTGCTGCTGTTGCAGTTGATTCGCACGTTGCTCCAGCGCACTCGCACGAGGAAGTGACATGAACTAGGCAGTGTCCTACGCAATCTCCATCGACATAGGTTCCATCCCTATCACATCTCTCTCCACAAGAGCTGTGTAGAAACGATAATGAGATTCGTTTTAACTCCTGTATATGGGCATTAAGACAGGCTATTCCGGATGTCCTAACATGCCTGTCTTAATGCACAGGCTATTCCGGATTTATGGAATGTAGTCGAATTAAATCGGGTGATACTGAGAGAATTAGATTAGGAGATGAGACACTTAAAGTGGTATATGAGTTTTGCTATTTGGGGAGCAAAATAACTGATGATGGTCGAAGTAGAGAGGATATAAAATGTAGATTGACAATGGCAAGGAAAGCGTTTCTGAAGAAGAGAAATTTGTTAACATCGAGTATAGATTTAAGTGTTAGGAAGTCGTTTCTGAAAGTATTTTTATGGAGTGTAGCCATGTATGGAAGTGAAACAGGGACAATAAACAATAAATAGTTTAGACAAGAAGAGAATAGAAGCGTTTGAAATGTGCTGCTACAGAAGAATGAGGAGGTATTGATTAGGATTGGGGAGAAGAGAAGTTTGTGGCACAACTTGATTTTCTCTGCCTCGTGATGACTGGCTGTTGTGTGATGTCCTTAGGTTAGTTAGGTGTAAGTAGTTCTAAGCTCTAGGGGACTGATGACCTCAGAAGTTAAGTACCATAGTGCTCAGAGCCATTTTAACCATTTCTTGCACGGAAAAGGATCACAACACGAAGAAGGAGTTGTATGACATAACCGAAATTTGGTAGGCATGTTTGTACATCTGAAAGACAACTGTCCATATTTCGCACCAGTCGCATGAAAGTGGCACTAGTAGTGCCACTATGAGGATGCAAATCAAGTTTGCGCCGGCCGGAGTGGCCGTGCGGTTCTGGGTGCTACAGTCTGGAACCGAGCGACCGCTACGGTAGCAGGTTCGAATCCTGCCTCGGGCATGGATGTGTGTGATGTCCTTAGGTTAGTTAGGTGTAAGTAGTTCTAAGCTCTAGGGGACTGATGACCTCAGAAGTTAAGTCGCATAGTGCTCAGAGCCATTTGAACCATTTGAAATCAAGTTTGCTTTAGATACACACAGCAACGGTCGTGAGCCTTAGCTGCCATTGACATTTGACGTAATGAGTTGATATTAGTCAAGAAAGCCTTAAAGGCGACAAAGACGCCATTATCAACATCTCACTGACTTTGAACGAAGTCGTGTAATAGAGCTACGGGAAGCTGAATGTTCCTTCTGCGATTTTGCAGAGAGACTTGGTCAGGAGGACACACGAGAGGACCGAGCTCCGGAATAAAAAAAAATGGCTCTGAGCACTAGGGGACTTAACATCTGAGGTCATCAGTCCCCTAGAACTTAGAACTACTTAAATCTAATTAACCTAAGGACATCATCCACATCCATGCCCGAAGCAGGATTAGAACCTGCGACCGTAGCGGTCGCACGGTTCCAGACCGTAGCGACTAGAACCGCTCGGCCACACTGGCCGGCAGCTCCGGACTGCCACGCGACTCTGCCGAGAGGGAGTACCCTTGTGTTTGGTGTATGGCTCTGGCGCATTGTACTGCATCTGCAGCAGCAATATGAGCTGCCGTTGGCACAACATTTACTCAACGAAATGTTACAAATCGGTTGCTTCAAGGCAGCTCCGAGCCAGATGCCCTGTAGCTTACATTCCACAGACCACACACCACCGTCATTTACGACTTCAGTGATGTCAAGCGAGAGCTCATTGGAAGGCAGTGAAGAGGTTTGTTGCATTTTCTGATGAATGTTGGTTCTGCCCTGGAGCCAGCGATGGTCGTGTGTTGGTTACAAGGAGGGCGATTGTGGGCCTGCAGCCAGCCTGTCTGCGTGCTAGGAACATTGGACCTACAGCTGGAGTTATCGTTTGTGGTGCGATTTCGTATGACGGCAGGAGCGCTCACGTGAAAATACTACGTACCCTGACTGCAAAATTTTACGTCAGCCTGGTGAGTCGATCTGCTGTGCTGCCATTCGCGCACAGCATTCCAGGGAGTGTTTTCCAACTTAATAACGCTAGCCCATATAGCGCTGTTTTAACGCAACATGCTCTTCAAAGAGTCGACATGTAGTCTTTGCCTGCTCGATCACTAGGTGTGTCTCCAATCGAGTAGATAGGAGGACAACATCGTACGACAACCCCGGCGTCATCCGCAAACAGCGTTATTCGTCCATCTATTGACCGTCCAAGTGCAACAGGGATGGAACTCCGTTCCACAAACTGGCATCCGGCACCTGTAAAACACAACGCATGCAAGTCTGCATGCTTTCATTCAACATTCTGGTGGCTGCACTAGTTATAAGTGTACCAGGATTTCACATTTTCAGTGGCTTATCTTGAACGTATGTTAATCAGTGATCTTGCAATGTCAGTCACTTGAATATGTTATCTAGACAAATGTTTTCAAATGGTTCAAATGGCTCTGAGCACTATGGGACTTAACTTCTGAGGCCACCAGTCCCCTAGAACTTAGAACTACTTAAACCTAACTAACCTAAGGACATCACCCACATCCATGCCCGAGGCAGGATTCGAACCTGCCACCGTAGCGGTCGCGCGGTTCCAGACTGTAGCGCCTAGAACCGCTCGGCCACTCCGGCCGTTACAAATGTTTCCCCGAAATTTCATTACTCTACACTAATTATTGTTTGGTGTTGCCATTTTGTCCGTCCTTGACAGCCACGCATCCATACAAATGATGCTACTTCCACTCATTCAATGACTCGGTCAAAAATGTTGCATACTGTACGCTTCGAGCGCTGCTCTTCAAAGTGTGTAACAAAAATGACTTGGAGTGTTACAACTGTACATGATAAATGTGACTACACTCTGTTTTGAATTAGTTTAGGATTGACAGTTCGGCAGTAACACGTTGATGCTTGCAACATTGTTGCCACTTCTCATGTAAACCACACGCTCAAACTACAGAGAGCTATTCAATGTACCGGGATGGAAAGGTAACTGGAAGAGTTACACTACCTTTTATTTCACCTTACTTTTCGTCAGCAAATTATTAATGCAGTATGAACAATTAACGAAAATGAATTTCCTGACGATGGTATCGAATTTTCGAGATGTGGAAAACTCCAAAGCGGAGTCCTGTCTGACACGAGATACTCTGAGTTACATGTGATGCATAACGTTCACTTCGTCCCCCAAAACATAGATGACTCTTCCCAAACAGCATGGGTGGTTTGGAGGTGGCCAATTGTTGCACAGATAGATGTCTTCTTTGCTAATATTTACGTTTCACCTAGAACGTTTTTTCCATAGGATGTGTCCTTTTCGAGATATGTAGTTGTCTGAAGTTAAAACAACCTTCCTCTATATACAGCAAAACATTTGTCACATAGCTCGAACAATTTGGTGAAATTTATTTTTCTAATTTCCTTAAAATCGAGTTAATTATTGCCCTATGCTTATTGAAACAAAGTGATACTGAAAAAAAGTAAACTGTAATAGCAAGGCAATAAAACAAATCTTTTCAACAGTTATTTACGCACCTGTTCGGTGGAACCCTTTGAGAAGAAACAGGTCACAACTTGTACATCTAACATAGAATCCTCAAAGCAAAGTAATTAGTTCCAACTGTTAGCCACTTACTTGCAAGTTTAGTGGAATGTGAACGAAAGAAGTCACGACACATTCAGTTCAGTATTCTGAACTACTGTGTGCTGTATTTAGAAGCAAAGTTCTAATGTGAAATAAAACATTGTCTGTTTTACTAAATCAAACATAAATATCCCTAATTTCATTAATGAGACTTGGTGTCTACAGTTTCATTTGACATACTTGTTCCTGCAAGTATGTGTGCCGTCACGAAGTTAACCCTACAACAGCTTCAGTGGACTGGAAATAACAGCCAGCCAGTTCCAAAATACAGGTTTATTTAACCTTGACCATGATATAGACAGTTTTAAAACTATCTTTATCAGAAGGTAATGAACCTACTGTGAATGTAACAAGGTCTATTTCCTCGTGATAACCTCCTGTTTACTCCGATTTAAAAAACAGGAGACTATTGGGAGAAATCGTTTCAAGTTGCCTGCATGAAGAAAAATAAGCCTGCCCTCTTTCCAGAATGCTTTGCCATTGTTTCTTTAGCTGTGTCCAGCTCTCCTTCACAGCGTGACAAGAACCGACCCACGTTTCATCAACTCACATCACTTCGCCGATATTTATGCTACGGATGTCCCTTAAAAATCGGCATCGCCGTGCAGCTATGTCAGCTCTGTCCATCAACAGCTTCCACCCACAGAAATGTCCATAGTGAACGCCTAGGCAGTGCAAAACTGCGAACAAGGATGTTCTACTGCCTTAAAAATGTCCAGGAGTATGACCAGTAATCTCCTGAGTGTCGGATGTTCCTTCCTGCGGTACTAATCTAAACATGACGACGAATCACAGCTTCCGCAAACGAGTTGGTACTGATAACCCGCTTTTCCATACGGCATTTTTACACGGGAGTTAAGTTTCGATGGTTGTCCAGTTTCCTTTTGAACGTCGAACATGTCCTTCTCAATCTTCCCTAATGACGGTAACGACGAATAACAGTAACAACGAAAACAGTCACAACGAATAATAAATAACAGTAATAACAAATAAAAGAATAACTCCTACAACCGTAAAAACTAACACACGGAATGTCACAGGGCGCAACGATCACACACGACAGCACGCCGACAGCTACTGAAGCTCACTGCAAGCAATAAATACTATGATGTGAAGGTTTAACAATTTTGCGGGTTTGCTGCGGCTGTGGCGGAGAATGGCCTGAGGCTGCAGTGTGGGCTACCTTCACCCCTACCTTCCCCCTTACACTTCCGTCCTCACTGACAGACCTAACCTAATTCTGAAAAGACTATAATTACGCTTTGTGCAAAATTCTACCAGTCGACTTGCTCTTTGACTCCTTTCCCCAATCCATGTTCTTTTACCATTTTTTCGTCTCTTTCTTTACATTCCATCTCTCTTAACTATCTCAATAAATTATTTTATCTCATCATACATTCTTTGAATCTCTTTACCATCTGCAAAAACTAGTCGGCATATAAAGTTGTTCTACTGCAAGTATGTAATATTTTTAAGAGGAACACACGTCCGGAAACGTACCGTTTTTGTGCTACAGCCGTTTGAAAACATGTTTTCTAGGTAGGTTTGCAAGAGCATAGTCATAGTGATTGGTGCTTACGTCAGATAGGCTGATGTCATTTGACATCCTATCCTACCTCACTGATCTGGTTGAGCCTCATTCACGCATCTGTCAGTGCTCAAAATGGTTCAAATGGCTCTGAGCACTATGGGACTTAACAGCTATGGTCATCAGTCCCCTAGAACTTAGAACTACTTAAACCTAACTAACCTAAGGACATCACACAACACCCAGTCATCACGAGGCAGAGAAAATCCCTAACCCCGCCGGGAATCGAACCCGGGAACCCGGGCGTGGGAAGCGAGAACGCTACCGCACGACCACGAGCTGCGGACACGCACCTTTTAGTGTTGGAGCAACATAGTTGAGTACAAGTTTACAGAAAATACCGACCTGACCTTCCTGAATGGCGAAGCTCACGGCAATGGAAGAGTTGCTAGTCACCTTTATCAAGTTAGATCTCCACAACGTCAGACTACATCGCGTACCCTTTTCGCCACAATCACGCAACGGTTTCGAGAAAGGGTATCTTCACCAGCAACGGGCGTGACTGTAGCGCTCCAGGGAGGCCCCACACGCCCGAATTGGAAGAGGCGTTAGTGCATCACGGTTATGAGAACCGGTCAACAAGTACACGAGCAGTCTCATTGTCTGTTAATGAGTGGAACTGTAAAACAAGTGATTTACTGGGTCACGCCCAGTCAACTACTTGTAAAAATGGTCGCATTAGCAACACGTTTTCAAATGGTTGTAGCATGGAAGTAGTACGTTTCTGAACATGGTTCCTATTCAAAATATTATGTACTCACTCTCCACTACAGTTCCTAGAAGTTTGCAACGGGAATTTCCGACCGCCCTGTATATTCTTACTAACTGTTAGACCTACCCCTGAATAACCTCGATTTCTTTTTATATTTATAGCCCTGCTGTCCGTCCTGCCATTCCACCTCACTAATTTCCACAATTTATCGATTTCCCGATTTCCCTTTTCAGATTCTCTAGGCTACCTACCTGATTAAGGAATCTAACATACTACAGTCCATATGTAGCGTGAGAGTTCTGTGTTTCCTGATGACATCCTCTTGAATAGTCCCGCCTGGAGATCCGAATGGGGGGCTATTACTTCTCCGGAATATTATATTAAGGAGAATTCTGTTATCATTTACCATACAGTACACCACATGTCCTCGGGAAAAATAATGACTGTAGTTTCCACTTGGTCTCAGCCGTGCGCAGTACCAGAATATTAACACTGTGTTGGCTGATGTTAGAAGGCCAGATCAGTGGATCATCCAGACTGTAGCCAGTGCTACCACTAAAAGGCTCCTGCCACTCTCCAACAACCACGCGTTTGCCAGGCCTCCCGTTGTGGTTGAAACTACGGTACGGCTATCTGCATAGTTCATGCACGAAGTTAAAATTAAGGGCAGTAGCCTTAAGAAGGAAATGTGTGCATGTACATGGATACTCCGGAAATCACATATAAGTACCTGGCAGAGGGTTCATCGAACCACCTTCACAATAGTTCTCTGTTATTCCAATCTAGTATAACGTACGGAAAAAACAAACATGTATATCTTTCCCTGCGACCTCTGATTTTTCTTATTTTATTATGATGATGGTTTCTCCCTATGTAGGTGGCTTCTACAAAATATTTCTGCATTCAGGGCAGAAAATTGGTGATTGAAATTTCGTGAGAAGATTCCTCCGCAACGGAAAACGCCTTTGTTTTAATGATAACCACCCCAAATCCTGTAAAATTTCAATGACACTCTCTCCCCTATTTCGCGATAATACAAAACGTGCTGTCCTTTGAAATTTTTCGATGTACTCTGTCAATCCTATCTGGTAAGGATCCCACACCGCCCAGCAGTATTCTAATAGAGGATGGCCAACCGTAGTGTAGGCAGTCTCTTTAATAGATCTGTTGGACTTTCTACGCGTCCTGGCAATAAAACGTAGTCTCTGGTTAGCCTTCCCCACAACATTTTGTATGTATTACTTCCAAATTAAGTTGTTCGTAATGTAATTCCTAGGTATTTAGTTGAATATATTTATATTTGACTGATTTGTCATGTAAACAGAGTTCAACGGATTCGTTTTAGCACTCACGTGGATGACAACTTTTCGTTATTTAAGGTCAATTGCCAAGTTTTGCATCATAGATATATCTCTTATAAATCGTTTCGCAATTTGTTTTGATCTTCTGATGACTTTACTGGCCAATAAACGACAATATCAGCTGCAAACAACCTAAGATGTCTGCACAGATTGCCTCCTAAATCGTTTTTATAGATTAGAAACAGCAGAGGACCTATAACACTAGCTTGAAGTAAGCCAGCAATCACTTCTGTTTTACTCGGTGACTTTCCGTCAGTTACTCCGAACTGTGTGACCTCTCTGACAGGAAATTATGAATCCAGTCATATAAATGAGACGATATTCCACAAGCACGCAATTCCACTACAAGCCGCTTGTGTGGTACAGTGTCAAAAGCCTTCTGTAAATCTATAAATACGGAATCAATTGGAAATCCCTTGTCAGTAACATTCAACACTTCAAATAAATAAAGAGCTAGATGTTTTTCACAAGAACGATGTTTTCTAAATCCGTGTTGACTTCGAAGTAATTCATAATGTTGGAACACAATATATGGTCCAAAATCTCGCTGCATATCTACGTTAATGATACAGGCCTCTAATTTAGTAGATTGCCTTTCTTTAATGTTGGCGTGACTTGTGCAATATTGGTGTGACTTGTGCAACTTTCCATTCTTTGGGTACAGATCTTCCGTCCAGCGAATGGTTGTATATGTGTGGTGTGCGTACTGTAAGACCTTCGGCACACACACCATCAGATTATTTGAGTTGTCACTCTAACGAAGTAGGCGAGTGTCAGCAATATGTCTCGTGGTCTTATCGTGGCGTGTTTATCTTCTGCCGTTAGGTAGCCGGCCGCGGTGGTCTAGCGGTTCTGGCGCTGCAGTCCGGAACCGCGGGACTGCTACGGTCGCAGGTTCGAATCCTGCCTCGGGCATGGGTGTGTGTGTGATGTCCTTAGGTTAGTTAGGTTTAAGTAGTTCTAAGTTCTAGGGGACTTATGACCTAAGATGTTGAGTCCCATAGTGCTCAGAGCCATTTGAACCATTTTTTTTGCCGTTAGGTCAGACGATAGAAATGCCACTTGCACGCTTAGAGTAGCAGACTGACGGTGACCAACTTTAAACAGAACTTGATTAATTTTCACACACATTTATTAAAATAATAAAAACCATAGATATTACGTAACTTGATTCTGAATGCTGTTTACAATTGACAATCTGAAATTCCTTTGGTCTTGGTACGTTAATCTTAATCTTAATCTCACTTATCTCTGATACTTGGCAAGGTGTCTATACATTTATCTTCATGGCTATGTACAGGAATATGATAATCTTATTAGGTGCAGACTGAAACTTGACTATAGATTGGTACTGACTAATACATACTAATGCAGACTAATCAGAGGTCTGTACACTAATTATAATACCTCGAGCGTTCAGGTATCACTGTGCGAGTGTGATCCGCGAGGAGAAAAGGTTCTACGTTAGCAGCGATCTCATTGGCTGCGGATCGGCGGAAGCAGAATTTGGTCCGTCTCTAAGACAGCGCCATCTTGTAGTGCGGAGACGGACGAGCGCTGCGCCTGTGCTGTTGTGCTTAGCAGGGCGCGCTCTAGTGGGAAAGTTATGTACGCGCTGACTACGCGGAACTATGTACACAACAATATGATTATTGGGTATGGAGCTACTGTATCAGCATAGTCCGACAGGAACCTAACTGGTAAACAGTCTGGACAGTCCGATTTAAACTACTCACCTTGGAGGAGACAGTGGACAGGTGGAAAGAGCAGACAGAAGGCCTCTAAGAGTGGGAGGACTTCTCTGATCACGTGATAGAAGAAGAAATTGGATTTCCTATTGAATACGTAGGGGATTCAGTATTTGTTAGAATTTCAAAGAGCTTTCGAATACTTGAAATCAAATAAGGCGGAAAGGATAGATAATTTCTTTCGGAATTTCTAAAATCATTGGGGGTAGTGGCAATGCTAGCGTGTAGTGAGAAGTGTGACTTACGGTCAGGCTTTCTGAAAAATAGCATCCACTCAATTCCGGAGATACTAAGAGCAGATAAGAGCGAGAACTACTTGTTGTTTTAATTGAAGCCTTGAGGGGTTTATTATATGAATTATAGATTCCTTTAGGGTACTAGCCAGGGTAGTCTCTATTTAAATATCAGTCTATATATATTGCTACTTTTGCTTTGGCTGAGATTTCCATTTTACTTGATTATTTACCAGAGTCAAAATAATCCATTTCAAATTGTATTATAGGCGTTCCTTGTCACTTCTGATTCGCTGCGATCACTGTGATTCACTGAACCGTCAGTTAAGACTTTTGATGTGTCTTCGTAGGATTTCCTGCCGTAATAATTCTTAATAGCCCCTCGGGTTTGGTGCTGTATCCTAAAATCAACAAGATTCGGTATTTCGACGATCCATCTGTTCGCATTCGCAAGTAGAGGGCTGCTGCTGATGAGTCCCGCAGAAAACGGATGCCAAGGCTGCAAGTCGCCGTCCTACGCAGGCCTCCATACTTCACATGGGGCATGCGCCGCCCATTACAGTTGCTGCCCTCCAAGACTGGGCTTGAGGTGCCGCTCATAGTAAACACCGGCAGCAACGATATATCGCACTCAAAGAATATTTTCAAACCCTCATGCTGGGCCCACCAAAGAACGTTGTGTTCTGAAGTGGGATACTACAAGGTTCCACGTCCTGCGTAGAAGAAAACCATTGTCTCTATTAATCAAATTGTTTGCCAAGCTAATTTCAGTAGCCTCTTTACACCGTTCAAAAACCAGGATGTACTGACAACTACTACTTTCTCGTCAAATTTCATCCCGCATGCCTCGTTTAAGCTATGTTCTGCTACCGCAAATTTTTCAGGGTGTGGCTTCGTGTGAAGGCGATGTGTGACGTAGCTCTCCTGAATTGTGCCAATCGAACGGCCGATGTAAGCCTTTGCATACTGACAAGAAATTTTATACACTCAGAAAAAAATGCGACGTTCCAAGAAGGAGTCATCCGAATAGGACGGTAAACGGTATATATGATGTACATGTGCCGACAAATAAATGATTACAATTTCAGAAAATTTGTTTGTTTAATGCAAGAGATTGCAATTGTCAAATCAATTATACGTTGGTATACCTCTGGCCCTTATGTAAGCAGTTATTCGATTTGGAATTGAGTGATAGAGTTGTTGGATGGAATCCTGAGGGATATCTTGCCAAATTTTGTCCAACTGACGCGTCAGATCATCAAAATTCCGTGATGCCCATAATGCTCTAAACACTCTCAATTGGGGAGATATACGGCGACCTTGCTGGACAAGGTAAGGTTTGACAAACACGAAGATAAGCAGTAGAAACTCTCGCCATGTGCGGGCGGCCACTATCTTGCTGAAATGTTAAGACCAGAATGGCATGCTACAAAGTGCAACAAGACACGATGTAGAGTATCGTCAAAGTACCGCTGTATTCTAGGGGTGCCGCGGATGGCAACCGAAGGGGTCCTGCTATGAAAAGGAATGGCACCCCAGACCATCACGAGTGGCTGTCGGGCCGTTTGACGGGTGGCATAGGGTTTAGTATCCAAACGCTGCCGACGGCGTCTCCAGACACTCGTTCGGTTGTCATGGGGCTCGTTTCAAGGCGCGGCAAATCACTGAAGTCAGTTCTACTCCATTTAATGAGATTATAGGCCGAATGTGCCCGACAGCACTGCAAACGGGCACGGAAGGCGGGCAACGGAGAGGCGTCTACAGACATTAAAGTAACCTCTGGCGTGCCACAGGGGAGTGTTATGGGACCATTGCTTTTCACAATATATATAAATGACCTAGTAGATAGTGTCGGATGTTCCATGCGGCTTTTCGCGGTTGATGCTGTAGTATACAGAGAAGTTGCAGCATTAGAAAATTGTAGCGAAATGCAGGAAGATCTGCAGCGGATAGGCACTTGGTGCAGGGAGTGGCAACTGACCCTTAATATAGACAAATGTAATGTATTGCGAATACATAGAAAGAAGGATCCTTTACTGTATGATTATATGATAGCGGAACAAACACTGGTAGCAGTTACTTCTGTAAAATATCTGGGAGTATGCGTGCGGAACGATTTGAAGTGGAATGATCATATAAAATTAATTGTTGGTAAGGCGGGTACCAGGTTGAGATTCATTGGGAGAGTCCTTAGAAAATGTAGTCCATCAACAAAGGAGGTGGCTTACAAAACACTCGTTCGACCTATACTTGAGTATTGCTCATCAGTGTGGGATCCGTACCAGATTGGGTTGACGGAGGAGATAGAGAAGATCCAAAGAAGAGCGGCGCGTTTCCTCACAGGGTTACTTGGTAACCGTGATAGCGTTACGGAGATGTTTAACAAACTCAAGTGGCAGACTCTGCAAGAGAGGCGCTCTGCATCGCGGTGTAGCTTGCTCGCCAGGTTTCGAGAGGGTGCGTTTCTGGATGAGGTATCGAATATATTGCTTCCCCCTACTTATACCTCCCGAGGAGATCACGAATGTAAAATTAGAGAGATTAGAGCGCGCACAGAGGCTTTCAGACAGTCGTTCTTCCCGCGAACCATACGCGACTGGAACAGGAAAGGGAGATAATGACAGTGGCACGTAAAGTGCCCTCCGCCACACACCGTTGGGTGGCTTGCGGAGTATAAATGTAGATGTAGATGTAGGAAGTCAATGGCAGTCGGCGTAAGGAACCTTTCTGTGAGCCACCTTTCTCAAGTGCTGACGTCTGCTTATCATGTTACTCACCTGTCCGCCAGACATAGTTACTGCGCAATTGGGTACACAGAATGAAATTTGCAAAGAGTTTATGCGATGGTACTGAAATGTCCTCTGTTCATTATCGTTGCAAGCTGTGCGGTGAAATTGCGCTGCAGCATCACACATTCATCCATCGACCGCCAAAGCTTACAATTTTGCATTTTCCGAGGATTCTTGCAATAATATTAATTTGTGACTAGTGTGAATAACTCCCTGGTGCGTCGTTTTTGTTTCTGAGAGGGTATTTCTCCAAGTTATGAGTGGGTGTACCCAAATTACTAGCAACTGGGCGTAAGAGAACCTGTTCCTTATGTAACTACCGAGTGAGGTGGCGCAATGGTTAGCACACTGGACTCGCATTTGGGAGGACGACGGTTTAATCCCGCGTCCGGCCATCCAGATGTAGGTTTTCCATGCTTTCCCAAAATCGCTCCAGGAAAATGAGAGGATGGTTCCTTAGAAAGGGCACGGCTGAGGCCGGAGTGGCCGAGCGGTTCTAGGCGCTACAGTCTAGAACCGCGCGACCGCTACGGTCGCAGGTTCGAATCCTGCCTCGGGCATGGATGTGTGTGATGTCCTTAGGTTAGTTAGGTTTAAGTAGTTCTAAGTTCTAGGGGACTGATGACCTCAGAAGTTAAGTCCCACAGTGCTCAGAGCCATACTGGCATGGCTGATTTTCTTCCCCATCCCTGACACAATGCGAGTTAGTGCTCCGTCTCTAATGATCTCGATGTTGACGGGACGTTAAATCCAATCTTCCTTCCTTCATTCCTTCCTTCCTTATTTAACTTCGGCAGACCATATAAAATAGGCGACACGACAGCAGCTGAATGAAGTTTTTTGCGTAAATCTTCCAACAAAGTGATCTTTTTTCCACGACTGAAACATTCTTTCGCTTAATCCTTTCTGTGGGATCAGCAAATAATCTTCTGTAAGCCGGATCGTTGAGTAGCATGAATGCATTTTATGTTTGTAATAATCCCTTGTCATAGCAACCGTGACATTTCTCTTGTCGCCTGGTAAAACTACTACTTCGTTATCATCCCTAAAGGATCGAATAACTGCTCTTTCCGCAGATGTTATCGCACTGCGGCCGAGTCTGACACAATATGTTGTACAGTTCTTGCCTTATTGCTTCTGTTGGTTCTCGAGGAGGCTGTGTAGCTCTTGTTATATAGAGCAGATAAATTCTGCAACAGGAAGTCTCTTTGCGTGGGACCAAAATTTAAAGCTTTCTGCAGCACCACCACAGTGTTTATTAAGAGGCAGTTGAAATTAGGGTGGCAGACAAGTTGATTAATAGAGACAATGTTTTCCCTTTTAGCAGGACGTGGTACCCTCTATTGCTCCGCAAAACACAATGCTCTTTGGTGCGGCCAGCTCCAGTGTTTGGAAACAGTCTTTGAGTGCGGCATATCGTTGCCGTCGGTGTTCTATTAAGGGCGGAGCCGCCAGCCCAGTCTCGGAAGACAGAAACTACGGTGGGCGACGCATCCGCAGTGTACGGTACGGAGGAGGTCCATATAGAACGAAGATTTGCAGCCTTGGCATCAGATGTCAGCGAGCCCTATCAGCAGCAGCAACTTTCTTCTGAACATGGCGGAGAAACGGATCGACGAAATATCGAATCATCTTGATTTTCGGAACCAGCAGCAAACGCAGGAGACTTAAGTCTTTTGATGATTTATATACACCCAATAAAAATTTTTTTGCATCACCCCGGTTCTCAGAACTCCTAAAGATAGACGTTGACTGTTGATATTGTATCACAGACAAAGTCCATTTGACTGTTCAGACATGTCACTAAAACCGCCCAAAGACGCAAACAACCGTGCATGAGCAGCGCCTATTAGACCAGGCTGTTCCAGCTCGTCGGCTCCGTTGTGAGCCGCGGAGCACTCCCGGCTCCAGGGAGCCGTGTCGCTCGCTGCGACCATTCAAGTGGGCCCGCACGCCGGCAGGTGGCACGGCAGGCTGAGGCAGGCGGCAAGGCAAGCGTTTTGATGTGCCAGTGGCGTCTTACAAGATCGACAACCTCATACTTTTAGCTCCTAAGATGTGGTGACATGCTACACCAGGAAATACGATGTTCAGGAAATAAATAAGAAACAACTGTTTTATAAGAAATTGCATACTAAATTTATTGGGCCTCTGTAGCTTGACTTTTCTTTTCATTACGAGATCGAAAATATCAGGCGTCAAAGTGTTCACAGCGGTAATGTGGAGGATGGCCTTCATTGTTGCATCCTGAAGAAACGATCGTTCCTTACTTTTTACTCTTTTCATTGCTGAGAAAAGCTGCTCACAACAATATGTAGATCCAAACATGCCCATGATCTGAGCAGCATTGTTGTGAAGCTTGGGAAATGTTTTTTGCTGTAATGAACGATACCATCATGACAAATCCAATGTGTTGTAGCACCTGTCTTTCAACAAAGTTGAATTTTGCTAATCAATAATCTCCAAATGAAGTGATGATGACAAGTCATCGGGGGAAACTGAAAAAGGAATGCTGAACACCTTAAGTTCCATTTCCAAACTAGTGAGGTCTCGGAATCGTGTTTCAAACGACGTGATGAGCTGCTTTAACTTTGCTTGGTAATCGCCGAAAGTAGTACCTTCAGGTAGTTTTAAAGAAGCAAGACGATTGAAGAACGTTACATGTCCATTATTCATATGCCTCTCAAATAAACGTAACTTTTGCATGAACGCTTTGATCTGGTCGTGCATGTCAACTACTATCAGCTGCCCTTTGCCCTGCAATGACAGATTTACATTATTTAGATGCATAGTTATGTCAGCTAGGAACGCCAGCTCTGATATCCATTTTATATCTTTCAGAAAACGCATTTCTTCCCCTTTCATTTCGAGAAAAAGGGTTATTTCCTCACGAATGGCAAAGAAAACATCAAGAAATTTTCCCCGACTCAGCCAACGAACTGTACTGTGGTAAGGTATATCCCCATACTCCGCTTCCATATCTTTCAGGAATCCTTTGAATTGGCGATGATTCATACCGTGACGCCGCACAAAATTCACACACTTCACGACATCTTTCATTACGCCACCTAGCTCTATTGTTTCAGCGCACAGTGCCTCTTGGTGAATAAAACAATGAAGAGTCAAAATGTCTTTCCCGAATTCGTCCCTGAGTTTATTTTTCAAACGAGAAGCATAACCTTGGTGACACCCGATCGTTTGTGGTGCACCGTCTGTCGCTACAGAATGGAGCTTATCCCACGGCAAATTCATATTGTCCACTGATTCACAAACAGCTTCAAAAATGTCACGTCCTGTTGCGGTATAATCGAGTGGTACCACATCCAAGAGTTCTTCAGTTACTTGCAGCTCCACGCACAAAAACTGCAAGCTGAGCACAGTCCGATATGTCGGTGCTTTCGTCAAGCACTAGCGAAAATGCAACAAAGCTCTCCGCCTTTTTCCTGAGTTGTGTCTCTAAATCCGCTGCCATGTCTAGGATTCGACGAGACATTGTTTGCTTCGACAGGCAAACCCCTTCAATTGCCTGCACCTCCCTTGGAAACAAACATTCTGCAACGGCTACCATGCACGATTTTACGAGTGGTCCCACCGAAAACGGCTTGCCACTCGTCGCAATGATGTGAGCCACCCTGCAGCTTGCTCGATTTGCAGACTCAGTAGTGTTTTCTCCGCTCTCATTCACCTGAAAATTATAAACGCATTACAGATCACGAACTATGTTGCATGTTTTGATACCCTCCGTATTACGAAACCGTTTTTAAACTTAACGTCTCCTGGTATGTCGTTCTTAAGCCTGGCCACCAGTTCTCTGCGTGCAACGCCTTCTACCTGATCGTAGTGCGCTGCGTGAAGACATGTATAATGTCGTTGTATATTGTACCTCTTCACAGAATTAATTACTTTATGACATACAAGACACTGCGGACGACCATCCCTCTCAATGAATAGAAAGGTATCCTCCAATAGAGGTACAGGGCTCCCGCGGCTAATCATAGCTGTCATTGAACACGGATTATTGCGTCAGTTGCGGCTGCATGCGGCCAGGGGGCAGTGAGTTCGCTTTCCCCCTCCACGCGGGCTCCGAGCTGCCGCAGTGAGCGCTCCGGAGCGCTCCGGCTCCCTGGAGCTCGGTTGGAACAGCCTGTATTAGACGGTGGGGGTCCGACAGCCGATCATTTCCAGTCATTCCACCAGGAAGGAGGTACACGGATCGTGCTGTCTTTAGTTAAACCATGCCTAGACGGTCAATACCGCGGTTAGATCGCGTCCGCATTGTTACTTTGTACCATGAAGGGCTCTCAACAACGGAGTTATCCAGGCATCTCGAAGTAAACGAAAGCGATGCTGTTCGGACATGGAGGAGATACAGAGAGACAGGAATTGTCGATGACATGCCTCGCTCAGGCCGCCCAAGGGCTACTACTGTAGTGGATGACCGCTACCTACGGAGTATGGCTCGTAGGAACCATGACAGTAATGCCACCATGTTAAAAATGGTTCAAATGGCTCTAAGTACTATGGGACTTAACATCTGAGGTCACCAGTCCCCTCGACTTAGAACTACATAAATCTAACTAACTTAAGGACATCACACGCATCCATGTCTGAGGCAGGATTCGAACCTGCAACAGAAGCAGCAGCGCGGTTCCGGACTGAAGCGTCTAGAATCGCTCGGCCGCAGCTGCCGGCCCAACATGTTCAATAATGCTTTTTGTGCAGCTACAGGACGTCGTGTTGCGACTCAAACTGTGCGCAATGGGCTGCATGATGCCCAACTTCACTCCCGACGTTTATGGCGGTGTCCATCTTTGCAACCACGACAGCATGCAACGCGGCACAGATGGGCCCAACAACATGCCGAATGGGCCGCTAAGGATTGACATCACGTTCTCTTCACCGATGAGTGTCGCATACACCTTCAACCAGATAACCGTCGGAGACGTGTTTGGAGGCAATCCGGTCAGACTGGACGCCTAAGACACACTGTCCAGCGAGTGCAGCAAGGTGGAGGTTCCCTGCTGTTTTGGGGTGGCATTATGTGGGGCCGACGTACGCCTCTGGTGGTCATGGAAGACGCTGTAACGGCTGTGCGATACGTGAATGCCATCCTCCGACCGACAATGCAACCACTTCGGCACCATATTGGCGACGCATTCGTCTTCATGGACGACAATTCGTGCCCCCATCGTGCACATCTTGTGAATGACTCCCTTCAGGATAACGACATCGCTCGACTAGAGTGGCCATCATATTCTTCAGACATGAACCCTATCGAACATGCCTGAGACAGACTGAAAAGGGCTGTTTATGGACGACGTGACCCACCAGCCATTCTGATGGATCTACGCCGAATCGCCGTTGAGGAGAGGGACAATCTGGACCAACAGTGCCTTGATGAACTTGTGGATAGTATGCCACGACGAATACAGGCATCCATCAATGCAAGAGGACGTGCTACTGGATATTATATGTACCGGTGTATACAGCAATTTCAACCACCACCTCTGAATGTCTCACTGTTTGGTTGTAAAACATGCAATTTGTGGTTTTCATGAGAAATAACAATGGCTAATATGATGTTTATGTTGATCTCTATTCCAATTTGTAGTGCTACAACGATGAAAATTAATATTACGACGATGTTAAACCTTATTTTCATGATTTAAAGAAGTATTCATGATATTAAAAATGTAATTATAATTTTATTATTTTCATTTTTGTGCTCAATGTATCAAAGACTTTCTAGTGCACGGAATAAATCAGCATTGTTTGTACTACGAAACTATATATGATTGTTAAGGGTTAAGCATGTAATAATTCGATGTAAGACATTTTGTTGAGTCTGAATTTTGTTCTCGTACTGGTCGGTAGAGAAGGAAAAGTTCCTTAATCGATGTGAAGGTATAAAGGCTGTGAAAAGGAGAGAGAGAGAAGGTAAACACAATTTATTCAAAACAAATATCTCCAAGGTGTAACGCCTTGTGATTTCCTATAACTAAAAATTGCAAGGTCTAATCTGAGCCTGTCCTGAATAACAGCGAAGAACATTTATGTTATCATATATTTTCTTCGTTTGATCACGGTTGTGTTTCGCATGTTTCTTTTTGTTACGCGACGTGTTGTGAATATTTTCATTATACGCGCAAAAGTGCACACAGCTTTAATCGAACCTGCGTCTTTCGGAAACGATAACTTTTAATCAGTACAATTACGCGAATACCGTCTAAATCGCAACTGTGATCACAAAAGTGTTTCCTGGACCAAATAATTCTTATAAAATGTGTATTCTCCAAAGCGAGCAGCATTGCACCATCGCTGACTCGCAACAATCGAAAGAACAAAAACGGTGCTTAAATAAAATTGCCACCTTTTAATAATTATTATTATCCCATTAAATAAATAAATAGCAATTCAGTGGCTATCCAATCAATAAACAGAGGGGGCAATTCAAATTCTCTGTACAGGTTCCGGATCTCTCTGAACCGACGTGATGCAAATCTTTCTTTGATGTGTGTATATTTTGAGGAAATGTTTTCCTCTGTCCAAGTAGTAACTGAAGTCATGTTGTGCTTTATTGGATTTATTTAGTGCCAGAACCACCTGATCTCAGCCTTTACATAATTTCCCTGTTTTTATTTTTCACGTAAATTCTTATGTTTAGTAGACTGAAGGAAACAAAAATCGCAACACCAAACAATAATTAATGTAAAACAATGAAATCTCGGGTATACATTCGTTTAGGTAAGAATACACTCATTTAGGTAATAGATTTAACAGTTTAACATTGCACGATCACTGGTTAATGTAAGCCCTGGGTAAGCAATTGCAAATGTGAATTTCTGGTACCTTAAAAGTCGGTGTAACTAACAGAATGTTGAATTCAAGCAATCAAACATGCATGAATTGTGATGTACAGGTGCAGGATGGCAGTTTGTGGGGTGGAGTTTCCTGTCTATTGCACTTCGTCGATCAGTACAAGGACAGCTAATGCTGCTTGTGGATGACGTCAGAGCTGCCGTGCGATGACGTTGCAAATGTGCTCGACTGGAGACAGGTCTGTTGACAGAGCAAGCAAAGGTTGCATGACGACACTCTGTATAGCACGTTGAATTACAGCAGTGGTAAGTGGGCGTGCGCTATCCTGTTGGAGGACGCCCCCTGGAACTCTGTTCATGAATGGCAGCACAACAGGTCGAATTACCAAACTGACTTACTGTTTCGTAGTCAGGGCGCGCGGTATAACCACGAGAGAGCTCCTGGTATCATTCGAAATCGTACAGCAGACCATAACTACAGGTTTATGTCGAGTGTGTCCAGTGCGCAGATACGTTGTTTTGGAGGTCCTCAGCTGGCCGCCTCCTAAACAACACACGGCCATCACTGGTACCTTAGCAGAGCCAGCTTTCATCAGAAAACACACCAAACCTCTACCCCGCCCGCCAAAGAGCTCTCGTTTGATATCACTGATGTTGCAAATGGCGGTGTTTTAGAGTCAGTGGAGTGCACGCTGGCTTGGAGCTTCCCTTAAATTAAACAAATTGTTATAGTTCGTTGTGTCACTGTGGCGCGAACTGCTGCTCAAATTGCTGCTACAGATGCAGTACGATGCAACAGAGCTATACACGGAACACGATGGTCTTCCCTCTCGATAGTGCCAAGTGACTGCCCGGAGCCTGGTCTTCTTGCTACTGTCAAGTCCTTCTGCAATATCACAGGAGCATCATCCAGCTTCTCGTAGCCATATTACACGACCCTAGTTCAAAGTTGATGAGTTGCTGATAACGGTGTCTTTGTCGCCTTAAAGGTGTTCTGGATTAGCATCAATTCACCACGTCCAATGTCAAAGGTAAGTAACCCTCACTACCGTTACAGCGTGTATTTAAAGCAAGCCTGATTTGCTTTCTCATAGTGGCGCTATTAGCGCCTCTCCTACGCAGGTGACGATAAATTTGAATAGACATCAACTTTCAGATGTAGAAAGACGTCTAAAAAGTTTCGTTTATGTCGCTCAGCTGCTTCTTGGCGTTGCGACTTTTTTTGCATCAGTGTATTTATTGGTAATTTAATGTATTCATCTGAGCACACTCTTTACAGCTGCCATTTATTTCGCTTTTTTGTTTTGTAGTGTCTCATATCCTGTTTACATTTACTGGATTTATTATTATTCGATATCTGTATTTTTTATTTTCTTGGCCTCAGACCTCACCTGTTAAAGAAATACATAATTATATGAAGTACTTTTTAAAATAAACTTCCCTTTTCTGGTTGAAGCGTAACGTTTATTTGCGAAAAGGCACCTTACGGCGCCAGTTCATCTCTTGCTATAGTATTTCGGAACTCTGAGTGGACATTTTAACACTGACTGTAACAACCACGACCTCCTCCATTACGGACAAAATAAAAAATCAGCGGTGGATATCTCTTAAACGAGCACAGAGCTATGAAAAAATTGCCCTTTATGCCGACCCACTGGGATGCTGTCATCGAGGGAACCGTTGATTTCGGGTGATGCAACATGAGCTTTAACGGGGACGCTGGCTGTAGTCCTAGTGTTACATGAATGAGGGCGCTCCATGCCAAAAGACGACACTTGCTTACCTTCCAGCGAGATCATTGGGTCAACTGGCATACCTCTACGGTAGATATCGGCATAATTTGTGGTAGTATACGTAAATTCCTAGTCGTTTCCATGACGCCATCCCGACGTTACACTGTCGCCTCCTAAAGAAGACGGTGGCGGAAGTGACGAAATCTTGAGATATCTCTTAAACCTGACGCAGCAAAGCATTCGAAGCTATTTTGTTCAAGGATGACGAGGCGGAAAACTCCTCAACGGAAATTGGAAATGAAGGGGATCATCTCCTAGATCCGTGATTAATCATAACAAAAATTCCTGTCTGAAATAATCCATTTTATTATTCATTCATTCATTCATTCATTGTCATCATATTCTGCCGATCCAGCGAAGATGCAGAACTTTCGAGGATGTGGAACGACTTGAGATATACACTTACTAGAGATGAGAAAAACGTAGAAATTTATGATGTAGACTGTACGAGTACATACAAGATTCAAGATGCTATATAAAAAAATGAAGGAACAAATGAAACAGGAATTAGGGGAACACCAGGGAGGATTCTAACCATGGAGAAACTGTGCAGAGCAGATCTTTAGTTTAAAATTGATTGTAGCATACTGCAAACGGAGCAAATCTCTGGCAATCACATTTTTAGACTCTAATAAGACTGTCTCCGTTACATACATTATTAAAACTGTTATAGAATGCTAGCACTCCATCCAAAACTAATTAAACTAACAGAACTTACTTTGTAACCAACTCCAAATCAAAAGTCAATTTAGAACAGAAATTTCTGAACCATTCCTCATAAAAACAACCTGAAGACAAGGTGACTGCCTGTCACCATTACCATTCAACTGTGCACTGGAATATACAGGGTGGCCTAAACAGGATAGGTTGCACTAAGAAATAACTGTTAAGAAAAAAAATCGATGCGTTACGCCGTTTCTGAGCTAATTAGCATCGAAGTTAGCCAATCAGGCTATTGGCGCGCAAATTCTGATGGTCCGTCAGATACAATTATCACCAATTGTTCTCATAGCTTAGATGATAGCATCCGAGATTGCTCAGTCTTTCGCTCTTATTCGATCCCTACTACCGTCCGATGTCCACCTTTTGTATCGCTCTCTTCTTCGATTTTAGGAAACCAAACGAAGAACACATTTGACGAGACTGCGATTGCAGGCTTTCTCGGCGTATTTCAGCTATGAAATCTTCACGGGTTATCATCCGAGTGGCGTCGTCTTCTAGTGGCAACGTTTCAGTGGATTGTATATCCGGCATCTTCGTCTGAAAATGATGGATACGCAATCCATTGAAACGTTGCGACTAGAAGACGACGCCATTCGGCTGATAACCCGTGAAGATTTCATATTTGACGACACTGTCCCTAGAGGGCCATTTTAGTATGGGCTCGCAACGACCTGACTGGCTAACTCCAGTGCTAATAAACTAGGAAACAGCACACCGTATCGAGTTTTTTTCAAAACAATTATTTCTCAGCTCAGCCTACCCTGCAACACCCTTACAAGCTTTTCAGATTATTTCTGGTCACTCTGTGTAATGAGAGAATGGTACGGAGGATATTTCGAAGGAAATAAGAACTGGAAGTGAGAAAAATGATATAAGTTTAAACTGCTTGGGATTTGCTAATGATCTTGCTCTCATAGCCAACTATTTTTAAAAGACCACTCTACAAGTTAAATTATTTCAAGATATAACACAGAAAATCAGCCGTGAAATATCATTTGAAAAAACAGAGAGTGTACTAACTGATCCATCACTTGCAAACATAGTTACAATAGAAGAACAGGAAATCAAAACTATCGATAAATTTAAATATTTAGGTGAAATCATAACGATGAGAAAACAACGTGGAAAAATAAAATTAAAAAGCTGAACAAAGCAAATTACACAACCAAAACCACATACAACAAAAAAGTCTATATACAGCTTCAAAACAGTTACACAACAAGAAATAACATACGCAGCTGAAACCATCTTGCAAATTATAAGGAAAGCCGTTACTTTAAAAAAATACTCTCTGTCTCTTCAGTTAGGATAAACGATTGCTGTTTATATCATTTTAGTAGTTTAATACTTACTTGATTACACTGCTGTTTGTTAAAGAAAAAATTTACCTAATATGTGAATACAAAGCTGCTACATACAGTACATCACTACATGTTAAGTACCTTTAGAACGAACACCGTTACTTGCCAAGTAGCTAACAGGACTTCTGAATCCCTGAATCTGGATAATCAGATGATAAACAGAAAAAGTGGATAGTGAGATGGAAAGATTAGAGTCGTCTTCAAAAATGTTATTATATATTGAGTTCATAGTTTGAAGCAAGTTTTACCTTGATTTCTAGGCAATTTTCAGGCTTGGTTCTCTGACAGCCCAATCTCTTGGAAATACGGATGACAACGTTAGTGCTTTCGAAAACACAAGGGGAGTCTCATTTCAAAGTCTCTGAATGAAACGTGTTGTTAAGTTTTGATCAGAAACGCTGTTGCATTAAAGATGGCTGTGTAATCAGTTTCATCTTGTAGACACAACGCATGTGCCATTTGTATATTATGAAATTATGCATTCAGACTAAGAAGTTTCAAATCGTAACAAAAAATGGTGAAATTTTTGTTGAAAAGTCCGATATGTCGATGTCATTGCTCCTGACTACATGCATAAGTAACCTAACGGGTGTAAATGTTCCGAAAGACAGTAGAATAGTGCGTGGTGAAGTGAAGCAAGAACATTTTTTTTGTGAAGCTAAACAATGGAAATGAGTTGGGTACCAAAAGGAAGCTCAGTACTGGTGCAAACTGCTGAAGCACTACAGAATACTGAACACGGCTATGCAGTGCCTTGTGACTTTAATTTGTGAAACATGGATACACATCGTAGAAAATTTTTCACTGCAATTCTAAATTCAGAAACCTACGACAAAACTTACTTTTAACTTCTTACATGGAAAGAACTGGGTGCTTAACTACTAACGTGGGAAAAATAAGTGAAAACCAAATTATTGCATCATCTGCGCTATCTGCAGTCAATAACAGACAAAAAGAGGTGTCTCACCACATGTGTTCACAAGATGGCGTTAGACAAAATTGCACCAGGAATATATTTGACTATTCAATAAATGAGTTAGCTAACTAGAAATTAGTAAAAGCAAATGAAATTAAATGATCTACCCGTATACTGACTTCAAAATTAAGAAAGAAAAGGACATGAGCCACTTGGTTTTCGTGATACAGTGGAACTTGATAAACAGCCAAATATAGAACGTCCTAAATTGAAGGAGAGGATGACAAAATTAAATGCATAATGTTTCGGCCTGAATGACCAATACGATTCCGTATCCAGCTTCAAGTTCACAACTTTGAACTTCTATAATGCTTCACGCATAATGAAAAGCTCGCCTCCGCAAATCATCAAAACTTTAAAAAATCCGTGACATAGAGTTTTATTAAATTTTCTTTAATATTACTACCGATATCGGTATTGCCTGTGTAACTTCTTCTTGCTATCTGCATCCTCCAAAAGAAGAAAAAAAGTACAGCAAAATGTATACAAACATCGTTAGGTTAACGGATAAACAGAAAGTAGTACGAAAAAGATCACTGTAACTCACGTATCACCACAAACACTAACGTGGAAAACCGTATTTTAACTATAAATTCCTCATAAAGGAGCTAATTTAGCAAGGCAAAAAATGTTGTAATACAGAATAAAAATTAACCATTAAACAGCAATTGGTACCTTATCGTGAAGTAGTGGGCAAATTGGCAGCACAGGTGCCGAACGTGATTGATCAATGAAGGATGACCTTTGGTATCTGAGTTGCCTGTATGCTAACAGCATCACTATCAGTCACCAATTACTGTGTAATAGGTCATTGGTTATTCTGAGTTAGAATGTTTATAGTACGTTTATGAAGGGTTTATAATTAAAATACGGATTTCCATGTCAGTTTTTGTAATGACATGTTAGTCTTTCTTTGTAAATATTATTTAGTATTTACTCATTAACCTAACTATGTGTGTGCACACTTTTCTGTAATTTTGCTTGCTTCTTGTTGACACAGATACCGAGAATATGGCATATTACAGAAACTGATGGTAATAATAAAGATTAATACAGCTGACTGTCATGAATTTTTACAGTGTGTTTTACAGTATGTTCCGGAATGAATGTTAAGTCTGTGTAGCAGCTTGTGTTGATGTTAAACATCTTGTCACATTAAAACTGTGTGTCAGACTAGGGATCGAACTCGGGACTTTTGCCTTTCACGGGGAAGTGACCTATCAAGTGAATTACCCGGGCACGACTCACGAACCGTTCCCACAGATTTACTTTCGCCAGTAGCCCACCTCCTACCTTCCAAGTTATTTATTACAGCTGTTGGAAGTCGTCTAAGAAAATATAAAATTGTCATAAGTTTACCATGTGAAATTAATGTAAAATAATCGTGTTGTAGAAGTATCACACAAAATTGGTTGCAGCATCTTGCCTATTAGCAACCACCGCTGATGCTGCCACAGGCCTGCATCTACAACATGCGTTACTCCAGGAACCAAGTGTCTTTCAAGCAAAGCAAGCGAGCGGTGCGCAACTAACGGGTCGATATCTGACTTGCTGAAGGGTGGAAGTTACCAAGGGTGACATGCTCCCATCGAACTGGCTCAAAGAGACGCAAATCAAATAACCTACACTGCAAATGTTTCTCATATGAAGACCTCATCTGTAAACAGTGGTAAGGGACACAGAATGACAACAAGAGTTATTGCATGTAAAATCTGGTAAGTGGAGTGCTTTATTCCTATTAGCTGCCAGCTCCACGATAGAACGAGAAATAGTAGCCCTGTCTCTAATTTCTCGATAATGGCAATTTTGTCAGGATATTTGCATGTAAACAGTGGCAAGTCAAAAACATAGCTGTCAGTAGTAGAAACGTATGTGGTATTCCTGTTAAAAATGCTTTTCAGGGGAAATTCGTATAACTCTGACGATTATGTCGATAACTACAACTCGGATAAAGGTTCTGAGTCTGGACCTGAACTCAAATGCGCTTCAAATGTTATTGCTAATCATGAAAATATGAATAATTCCTTCAGCAAGTTAAAAATGTTAATTTGTGCCCCTCACCAATGTTTACAGTGAATTTGCATGACAGTGTGACAGCAGAAATGTTACGGGGCATCCTTAAGATGGTTTACTTGCGGTAATAAGATGACAGCAAAATTCATTTTATTTGGTGCTGAGACCTAGATTAATTTTTGAGGTTATTATACTGCATTTTTTTCACAAATTGTTAACACACAGTAAAATAAATGGAAACAATGTGGACTTTTGAATTTGTATTTTTGAGAGGTTTTACAGTAACGTTTAATTAAGTCGCACAGCGTGTGAACAATGGGAAGTCAGTGGAAACTGATGTCAGGTGCACTCAGTTTGCAAGTAAACAATGTTAAGGAACCACAGACGTACTATTAGGAATAAAATTTTGGATAGAATTTACGATTTTAAAAATATGTCGCTACTCTGGAAATAACTGAAAAGCGTAATTTACTGGAAAAAAATCACAATGCTTGTTTTTGAAGTATCTTATTTATGAGAATTTATTGAAACTTTACCGTGCAATTTCTCGAAACAACCAACTCTCCACATTGTATTGCTTACGTCTGAGGTCTTCATATTGCAGTACACGGTATATTTCCGGAGTTTCAGTGAATATTCCTGGCATTTTTAGTATATAGTGGCATAAATATTACTTCGACTGCGTATCAGTTCACGATCTAGTAATTTCGTAAAATAAAGCAAATCCAGCCATTCTACGTAACATTGTAAAACTATCGTATGCACCAAAAATACCATAAGCAAACGACGACTATTGTAGTTTTGCTAGTAGCTTTGGTCAGTTAAGGTCGTACCCACGTTACCTGTACAATGGGTGTGTTGCATACCTATCGGGCGTTACCTAATAACGATTGCTTTCTTCACATATGCGGTGAGAGTCTTACTCGATACCCCTAAAAACCGGAAGCAGTGAACCGTCTAGAAACTGACCGAGGACATGTAAAGGGCTGGGTAACATACGGGACATTTTTATTCTACATAGTTATCCTCCTATCTCTTACTTAAACATAAACAGTATTTACAGCAATACTGAAACTGTCAATGTTTAGTTCAGGTTTATTAAAAAATTGTTGATTTTTAGAGTGAAAAACAGGGAAGTTTTAGTAAAAATTAAGAAAGCAATACAGGTTTATCATAAAGCGCTGGAAAATTAAATTTCCTAAAAAAAATAAAAATAAAAAAGAACGTAAAATAAAAATGTATAAGACATTGCTTCAATAATTTCTCGAACTTAAAAAACATATTACTGTTATTCATGAACAACTTAAAGGAAACTCTTGCCTCTGATCATGAAGACGAACGTTCTAATGAGCAGGAAATCACAACAATTAAGGCCTATATATTTCTTATGTTCGTGCATGTAAACGGTACTTGCATAAAAAGTAACTGCTTTGGTTACATAAAAGTGCAGAAGTTACGCGATCAACTAATTGTTATTAGTTATAAATGCAATTTATAATCTCTAAGGTTATAACATACACACTATACTAACACAGTGATAAGCGGTTCTAATTATGTGCAAAACAGATAACTAAACAGACAAAAAACGAAGAGAGGATCGTCGGCTCCCATTTCCTCTTTTACACGTTCATTTAGTTTCTTTCCCTGTCAGTTATATCAATACTACCAGTAATCGTACGATTTAGTGCGCCATTTATGCGGTATACTACCAAACTGTAGTTTTGGTAGAGCGGAACTCTATTCCTAAGGAATTCTCTAGCAGTGTAGTTGAATGTAGCACGTCTCTGGCCTAGAAGCGGATGCAGATAACCTGAGAAATTGCGCCAGTCGTGCGTCAATGAAGAGTAAAAAGTACTTGCAACTTCGTGAAAGTGCAAAGCCGGCAGAAACTAAAATTACAGGCCTGCGGTGTGACGCAGAGCCTTAAACAAACTATCAGGCTGCAAATGGTGGAGACGCGGGCGCTGCTTGAATGCGAATGGCTCGGGATGAATATTCAGCTGTGAGGGCGTTGAGATACGCCTCGCAATGTTAGCGTTTACTGATGAGCGTGTCGAGTTAGACGGTATTAAATTTAGATCTCGCACTCCAAGGTCGGGCCATGAAAATATTTCACTGATGATATTCCGGATTGTTGCATTAACCACCGCAAATGCCTTTACTGACATTAATAAAATTTCGCCATCGTGCTTCAAGTTTGTTTGCCATTGCACGGCATACATTCGGTGCTCAGTTCAAGCAAAGCAGGATTACCGCACGCACGCACACACACACACACACACACACACAGAGAGAGAGAGAGAGAGAGAGAGAGAGAAATGAATATCACTAGTGTGCCTCCATTACCGGGCGGCGGCACTCGACACTGAGCTAAACCGGTTCGAATCCTGGGGTGGCGGATGACATTTTCGCTGCGATTATCTGGCTGGCAACGGAAGGAGAGGTTGGTAGCGTAAAGTTCCTGATCACCAGTCTTCGCGCCAATGTCCTGGATTAAATTCCAAACCTATCCGCAATGTCTCATTAAGTGAGGTTATGTGCTAATGATCATGGTGAGCCGTCCATCGAATGGGGACGTTAAGCTCGGCAGACCCGTTGGTGCTATTCGAGAGGTGTAGGCTGTGTGCCTGCACCAGGTTTCATCCTCTCCCTTCTCTCATCATCATCACGCAGCACAAAACATAACACTACGCACGCTCCTATTACATTCATCCACACTATACATACACATACGACACAGCTTTCACATATACGCAAGGGAATGCTCAAAGGAAGAACATCCTTTCCATTACTCTCTTCAACTCAGAACTTCCTGTACTTCCTCAGGTAGTTTTGTCGAGAGCAATAAGAGCAGTTTGGTAAAATGTAGAACACAGAACTTACTTTACAAGGAAGTTTTGCAGTCAAGAAGTAATAATAAAAGAAAAAATATGGAGACACAAATCTCGAAGAAAATGAAGTTATATTAATTTTTGGTCTGTTTGCAGGGAGGTGTTTTCAATCGAGACACACACTGAAATAAACGCCCCACTGCACCACCGTGAGAGTGAATGCTGAAAATCTGGTATTAAATCTACGAATCCTTCGGCGGGTAGACTTTGGCGGTGCTATAGTCTGCAGGTACGCGTTAACATAGTAACGAATTTTGAAAAAAAAAGAAAAAGAAACGGTATTAGAAAGTGTCGGTGATTAACGAGGACAGTTGCAGTTTAATATTGCTTTGGGGCATAAGTTCGTAGCGTTTTTCCGTAAGTTTAATAAACACAACGGCTACACATACACTATGTGATCAAAAGTATCCGGATACCTGGCTGAAAGTGACTTACAAGTTCGTGCAACCCTGCATTGGTAATGCTGGAATTCAGGATGGTGCTGGCCCACCCTTAGCCTTGATGAAAGCTTCCACTCTCGCAGGCATACGTTCAATCAAGTGCTGGAAGGTTTTTTGGGGAAAGGCAGCCCATTCTTCAAAAAACGGTTCAAATGGCTCTAAGGACTATGGGACTTAACATCTGAGGCCATCATTCTCCTACACTTACGACTACTTAAACCTGACTAACCTAAGGACTAACCAGACTGAAGCGCCTAGAACCGCTGGGCCACAGTGGCCGGCGTCCATTCTTCGCGGAGTGCTGCATTGAGGAGAGGTATCAATGTTGGTCGGTGAGGCCTGGCACTAAGTGGGCGTTCCAAGACATCCCAAAGGTCTTCTATAGGATTCAGGTCAGGACTCTGTGCAGGCCAGTCCATTACAGGGATTTTATTGTCGTGTAACCACTCCACCACAAAACGTGTGTTATGAAAAGGTGCTCCATCGTGTTGAAAGATGCAATCGCCATCCCCGAATTGCTCTTCAATAGTAGGAAGCAAGAAGGTACTAAAACATCAATGTAGGCATGTGCTGTGATACTGCAAAACAACAAGGTGTGCAAGCCCCTTAAATGAGAAACACGACCACACCATAACACCACCGCCTCCGAATTTTACTGTTGGCACTACACACGCTAGTAGATGACATTCACCGGGCATTCGCCATACCCACACCCTGCTATCAGATAGCCACATTGTGTACCGTGATTCGTCACTCCACACTACGTTTCTCCACTGTTCAATCGTCCAATGTTTACGCTCCTTACACTAATCGAGGAGTCGTTTGACATTTACCGGAGTGATGTGTGGCTTATGAGCAGCCGCTCGACGATGAAATCCGAGTTCCCTCAGTTCCCGCGTAACTGTCATGGTACTTGTGGTTGACCCTGATGCAGTTTGGAATTCCTGTATGATGGTCCGGACAGATGTCTGCCTATTACACATTACGACCCTCTATAACTGTCGGCGGTCTCAGTCAGTCAACAGACGAGGTCGACCAGTACGCTGTTGTGCTGTACGCGTCCCTTCACGTTTCCACTTCACTATCACATCAAAAACTGCGGACCTAGGGATGTTTAGGAATGTGGACAGACGTATGACACAAGTGACACGCAATCACCTGACCGCGTTCGAAGTCCGTGAGTTCCGCCGAGCGCGCCATTCTGCTCTCTCACGATGTCTAATCACTACTGAGGTCGCTGATATTGAGTACCTGGCAGTAGGTGGCAGCACAATGCACACAATATGAAAAACGTATGTTTCTGCGAGTGTCCGGATAGTTTTGATCACATAGTGTACCAGAGACTTTGCTCATGAATAATATGTAGATTCTGCTTCACTATTTACAACAGTTTGCCAACGATGAGGTACGGTAGCTTTTCGTTCAACGACTGTGGAAATCACATGGTTTTGAGGAGAAGAACTCGTCGAGCCATGGTCGGAGCGCATTTTCATCTGGAAAGGACGTTCCTTGAAGATTAACAGTACAGAGCGGAATAGGTGAAAATGGCAGTATCAGATGAATAACCTGGGTTGGAATTACTTTCCGACATAGCTCATGTATAGTCTTTTTTGTCAGTCTAGCAAAATGATTCAAATGGCTCTGAGCGCTATGGGACTTAACATCTGAGGTCATCAGTCCCCTAGAACTTAGAACTACTTAAACCTAACTAACCTAAGGACATCACACACATCCATGACCGAGGCAGGATTCGAACCTGCGACCGTAGCGGTCACGCGGTTCCAGACGGAAGCGCCTAGAACCGCTCGGTGTCAGTCTAGCAGAACGCGGGCGTTATTGTGGAGTAGCATCACTTCATGCAGTCTCCCTAGTCATTGTTCTTTGATTGCGTCTTCAATACGTCTCAGTCCTTGATAATAAATGTCAGCAGTGATAGTTACACCTTCTGGTAGCAATTCATAGGACCGCACGCCATCACTGTTCCACCAGATGCATAACATTATCTTTTGTGGATACGCGCAGGTCTTTGAACGGGGAGCTGCTGCTTTGCTTGGCTCGGCCAGTCCTTGACGCTAGTTCTCGTCACCAGTAGCGATGCAGGATAGGAATGGTCGGTGCTGTTCACAAGCCAACTGCTGACGAGCAAGAACAGATACATATATGACCACCTTCTGTTTTCTGCGATTTTGGCTTAGAGCACGAGGTATCCATGTACCCGACTTTTGAACCCTCCCCGTTGCGTGCAAATGTCGCACGACGGTGAAATGATCACAGTTCATCACGTTTGCTATTTCCCTAATACACAAGTGGATCATTGTGGATTAATGTGTTTATCCGATCTTCATCTAATTCCCAGGGTCTTCCTGAAGGTCGAGAGTCACTAATGACAAAACGATTCACCTTAAAACGAGAAAACCGTTTTCTCGCGGTGCTTTGTCCAGTGACATTATTTCCATACAAGGCCCAAATGTTTCTGACTGGCCGGCCGCCGAGGCCGAGCGCTTCTAGGCGCTTCAGTCTGGAACCGCGCTGCTGCTACGGTCGCAGGTTCGAATTCTGCCTCGGGCATGGATGTGTGTGATGTCCTTAGGTTGGTTAGGTTTAAGTAGCTCTAAGTCTAGGGGACTAATGACCTCCGATGTTAAGTCCAATAGAGCTTAGAGCTATTTGAACCATTTACGGCTCAACATACATGAAATAGCCTTTTTTTCAGATAATCATGAATCTGCATTCGTTGTGGTTCGTTAGCAAGATATTGAGAAAGAGAAAATGGCGACGGTGCCTACAGTACACGGCCATAAGTTTCCGATATTATAGCGGTAAAATTTCAAAATCCTGCTCTCATTGTGAGCATTAAAAACTCGTCCAGCATTATTAGTGCAGTACAATGTGTAGAAACAATGTAGTGAATTTCTTAATGCGTTCATTGTTCTAAGTAACTAATTACATAATTACTCTGCATAACAGTATGCAACAGAAATGAGTTATGGAAAGTGGAGCACACTTGAATTGCCGTTAGCTGTAACAGTGTATCTAAATGGGGATTGTCGCTTAAAGCAATATGTACGCATATAAAATGTGCCTAAGCCAACAATGGAAAGGCTTGTTGAAAATAAAAAATTCGAGTAGGGATAGAAAAACTTTCGGCTGCAGTAAAGTGTTTTCCCACGAAGTTGGAAACGAATTGGAAGGGCATTTTCTAACATCTGAAGCGATGACATTCGATTTAAGCATTTAGGATGTAAGAAAACGCGTTTATCATTACAGAGCGAAACGCATTGCCCTATAATTTCAATGCAGGAGAAGCCATGGCGGTAAAAAGTGGGTTGAAGGTAACAATCCAATAAATATCGTAGATTACGAGGGAAATGATGAAAGCTTCAAGCAAAATTCAAGGCCTAGCCAAAGAACCTGTGAGCTAATGCAAGCAGTCCAAGAAAATAAAAGTAATATTACCTGCAAATGCACAGAAAATTAAGTACAGTGTGTTCCTCTTTCTCAGAATTTCCATTCTTGAAATCAGATAGCAAGAACATCACACAGAGTACACACATCACACAGAAAGCACACGTTATTTTCAAAACTACTTGGATTCAGGCCTCATTACCCACAACCTGATAAGACAAATAATTCCTTGGTCGCTGGCAATAACATGGTAAGGAAAATCACAAATTTACGAAGAAAAATTATTTTCCAGAATGTCACATACCTACATTTCGATAGAATTACTTCTCAATGAGCCACGAAATTTATTACCATACTGCGGCTACAGTAATGACATTCGAATTCTCGCAAGAGACTATGGCAAAAAAAAACAACAATCAACGTCTTGTCACGCTAGTTTAAGAAGCATTACAAACGCAGAAATAAACTACGTTAAATAGCCAAAGAAACTGGTATACCTTCCTGATAACGTGCAGGATTGACGGAACACAACATGGCATGGACTCGACTAATGTCTGCAGTAGTGCTAGAGGGAACTCATACCATGTATCCATAAGAGTACAAGGGGGCGGAGATCTCTTCTGAACAGCACGTTGCAAGGCATCCCAGATATGCTCAATGATGTTCATGTCTGGGGAGTTTGATGGCCAGTGGGAATTGTTTAAACTCAGAAGAGTGTTCCTGTAGATACTCTGTAGCAATATGGAGCTGTGGGGTGGTGCATTGCCCTGCTGGAATTGCCCAAGGCCGTCGGAATACACAATGGACATGACTGGATGCAGGTGATCAGGCAGGATGCTTACGTACGTGTCACCTGTCAGAGTCGTATCTAGACGTATCAGGGGTCCCATATCACTCCAACAGCACACACCCCCACACCATTATAGAGCCTCCACCAGCTTGAACAATCCCCTGCTGACACGCAGGGACCATGGATTCATTAGGTTGTCTCCATACCTGTACACGTCCACGCGCTCGATGCAATTTGAAACGAGACTCGTCCGACCAGGCAACACGTTTCCTTTGATCAAGAGTCCAATATCAGTGTTGACGGGCCCAGGCGAGGCGTAAAGTTTTGTGTCGTGCAGTCATCAAGGGTACACGAGTTGGCCTTCGGCTCCGAAATCCCATAATGATGGTATTTCGTTGAATGGTTCGCATGGTTGTTGATGGCCCACGCGGAAGGGTTGCACTTCTGTCACGCTGAACGATTCTCTTCAGTCGTTATTGGTCCCATTCTTGCAGGATCTTTTTCCGGCTGCAGCGATGTCGGAGATTAGATGTTTTACCGTGTTCCTGATATTCACGGTACACTCTTGAAGTGGTCGTACGGGAAAATCTACACTTCATCGCTACCTCGGAGATGCTGTATCCCATCGCTCGTGCGCCGCCTATAACATCCCATTCAAACCCACTTAAATCTTGATAACCTGCCATTGTAGCAGCAATAACCGATCTAACGACTGCGCCAGACACTTGTCTTCTATAGGCGTTGCCGACCGCTGCACCGTATTCTGCCTGTTTACATTTCTCTGTATTTTGAATCCGCATGCCTCTACCAGTTTCTTTGACGCTTCAGTGTACAATAAAATTAAATGATGAATAATCAAGGCAAAATGGTTACTAACTGGTTGGGTGTGGGCCATATAGTCTCAAGAAAGGATCTGAGTTATTAATTTCATTTGTCAATATAAAAAATGTATTCAGCAGTTAACCTCAAATCTGTATTGACAAAATCATTGAAAATTAATTCACTGTCTGTCCCTTAGAAGCATGTCTCACCGAATATCAACCAGTTACTGCAGAATGATAGCAGGGTGACTAGTCTTCTACAAGTGTGTGAGCCCGAAGTTCCTTTATTCCTGTTGCCTTTGTGTCCAATACCTGGACAGGCCATGAAAACCACTTCTTAAGTGATCACATATTGTACCCAGTTAGACTGTCACTTGTATTACTGAGCCATAGTTAGTGTGAAGTCCTTGACCAATATGATACCCAGTACTACGCGACCGTTTTTCCTAAAACTGTCCCGTAACAAATATAATCAGAACCAAAAGACCCGTCACACCAGAATAATTAATCAACACCAACGATTAAATGCATATCAGTACCCCCATTGTCAGTTGTCCATTAATATACTTTACAAATTTACTTGGAACTGCATGGTTTGTAAAGTAAGAGGCCTTTGGAAGGCGACTGGGAAGAGCTTCTGGCGCTCACGCGAGCAGAGAGGTCACGTAACTGGACGTCTGATGCCCCACAGGCATCATACATAAAATCACCTGTAGTATAAGGCATCCAGCAGCGATATTGTTACGACTCAGAGGTGTAAAGTCACTGTTGTAGAAAGAAATCAGAAAGCTGTGTTTCTTTGGAACGTATCGAAGACTACAGATTACATCTAGAAAATGGAGTGAGAGCTAGCAGTTTGGGACACCTTTGCAAGTGTGGGCTGCTGCCGAAAGTTGATTTCACAGACACTAAATGTTTACACAATAAGAACTGCCGGAATTGGCTAAAGTAAATAAACTGGAGTTTAGAGACAGAAACTCTGCTCTGCTGCTAAAGTTCCTCTTTCTTGGTCACAGAAAGAAATAGAAAGAGTAAGACGCCTTTTTCAGTACCTAATGATTGAAATGCCATACTAGTTAACTGCCGAAAGCAAAACTCAACAAAGGGGAACATCATCTATTAAGGAATCTTTCTTACTGGTTGGCTCTCGGAATATCCATAGGCATATTTGTATCCCTAGCATTCAGTACAAAATTACTTCATTACCAGGAGCCTTCATCACCGGGAGCTTTAACCATCAGACTCCCCAGCTGTTGCCCTCTGTCGCTGTCAGAGTGCATCTCCGAGAAGATGAGCTGACAGAAAGATTCGAACTTAGCTGCAGGTGGGGGTCGTTGGTGTGACACCAATCACCGCTTCTGCAAGCGCTTCAGCCTGCACCTACAGATTAATATGCTGAGATAGAACTGCAACAGCGACATGTTCCGTTGGGACAGCAAAGTCATTTGTAGAGGATTTCAGTAACTTCAAGCTTCACTCTGAAACACTGCTCTCAGATTTTTATGACCAATTTGCTTTCAACTCTGGCCACAGATGCAACGCATTTCGTTCTGTAGTGCTCCCTGTCTTCAATTCTAATAACACGACGATCACGGTACGCCTATACAAACGTACCTGTTTCATCTTGATGCGCGATTATTATAATATTACCCCAGACCCGTTTATTCAGATGTGACAAGGTTTTACTTCACACCTTGCTAATGCTTGTCAGAAGATTTGTGAGCCACTTTAATGCACTAAGCCAAATTAATTGTCTTTCTTGTTTCATTTAGTAATTATTGCTTTCTTAATCCATTAATTTGGAGACGTAACCTACATTTAAGAGTCCTTTCCAAATGTCTTATCGTTATTTACAATCAGATTGCTGTTTATATTTTATTTCCTTGCATATAGAAGTTATGGTTTGATATTAGGCAGTTGCACATCTCCATTTTTTTTTTAAATTTCCAGCAAATCTTGCATTACATCCAGCGCCGATAGGTAACAGCCATCTATACGAAAATGCTCCAATATTCCACGCAGCTTTTCCCTTCGTACATCCATTTTAGAGTCATCCAATCCTAATTTGGTTGTACTTGCAGTCTTGCTGTCAACTCACAGCCCAATTGAACAGTTTTCTGTGCAAGATATCTGTGGGAGGGACTGCAGGTGCAAGCAGATGTAGAAGGTGTTATTGAAAGATCATGTGACTGCCACCTGTCATCTTTAGAGTATAAAAGGAATATAAAAGGAGGCTTGATAGCCGCAACATTTTTCTGTGATAACGTAAAGCACCAACATTGATTCCTCCGATATGGTAATCATCTGCCAACTATTGTGGAAGAAGTGGAGATCAATTGGCGTACGCTTTGATTTGTGGCTATTATTGGAGAACCTGAACAGTCTTCTTATTGATACTGATACTGATACATATACTACACCAGAAATTGCACACTCCTTAGCAAGCAGAATGTAAATGAAACTTCCTGGAAGATTAAAACTGTGTGCCCCACCGAGAGTCGAACTCGGGACATTTGCCTTTCATTCTAGAATGTAAATGAGCTTTCACCCATTACAGAACGTCTTATGACAACATTACGGTGACTAGAATCTGTGATCAGTTAGAGAAGGGCAGATCTGTAACGTTAAAGAAGGATATGTATGGGTCAATAAACTATTATCTGCATAGTAAATTCTCCTCCAAGTTCACCTCTGCCAGAAATGGCGTTAAGGGAAAGGTACCATCTGTCCTTCATGGGAATGACAGCGTTAAAGCAAAAGGAATATTGGAAAACTCATCAAATAAGTACTGGAAACCATTTCGATGGAATGTAAAGAACCTAGGGCTAAGCATATGAAGCAGAATTGATTGACGCTAAAATGGTGATGTGTGGCTACGTAATATGAAACTACAACTTCTTTACGCAAGCAGACCAAATGGTAAATAACTATGTGATTCTAAATAACGATACCACAAGTGGTAAAGTGCTTAAGGTTAATGACCTGCAGTTCTAAGGATATGTAACAAATTCATGTGTCAAATCACAAGTTCAGGAGTGAAAAAAGACATTGGAAACTACCTTACTCATATTAGAAAGTGTCCGGATATGCATCCACAAGAAATCTGAACGTCTTCCTTGGCAAAATAACATAGTACTACCAGGATGGAGGCTAAAATATACAACTAGGGTATGCATTGCGTGTTTGCCTTGTGCAAGTTGTGTAAATATTTTAAAAGCTAACAAATGGTACTTACAATGTGTGTCTCTGTGCTCTGTTCCTATCACTTCCGCATGGAGTCAACGAACGTAGCTCACAGAACAGATGCTGCGTGGTGTTTACAGTGTTCTGCAGTATGTTTACTAGGGTAATTATCTGAACACTGAAAGGTGCTCAGGTCAACCTTCCAAACAATCAAAACAGAGAAAAGACTGAAAACTGTTTTCTTTACCTGTAAACTACGTAAAAATTCCATCGAAGATGATATCACAAAAGTATTATGTGAAAGCAGGAGAAATATTTTCATCAATCTAGGACACTGTTTTCCACAATACCATTGTAAAAGTTCTAGTAAGAGAAAGGCTAGGTTGAAGTGGGCGTGACGTATTCCTTTAAAACACACTGCGTTTATTACAATTTCAACCTCCAATTTTCAGATCCAAAACCTCTAGTAACGTTACTTACAACTATTTGTCACACAATTATAGTACAACAGAATTTTAAAATACTTAACTGCAATTGATGACTGGTATAATGTTATGACTTGTTTACCCATGTTAGAAACACAATATAAACAATTTTAGAGAACGCACGCTTTTAACCATGAAATATTTTAACTGAACAGTGTGTTGCGATACACCCAAATAATGTAGAACATGCTGTTATCCATTCCTAGAATAACTGCTTCTGCTAGCACCACAGATAACATAATTTGGCTGAATATTACAATTGGAAACAGTTCTCAGTTTTCAAGTGGGTTATTCCCCAGTAACTTCAGGCAGCTACTACCAAGTTCACATTGCTTGCATTATGATGCCGTCAGCACCCAGCCACAGCAGCCGCACGAAAGCGTCAACCAAGCCATTCAGTGGCGCCCTACAAATTTGGACACCAGCACGTGACCGTCGGCGCCAACTGCTACACAAATGACACTAATATCTGATGATAATCGCCACTCTCACCGCCACGGGCGATGTAGGAAGATCGTTCAAAAACTTTTTCACAGTCGTCTCTAATTTTTTTTACTTTTTGCAGGAGGAGAATGAAATTTTTTGTGAACATTCTTGGAACATTTAGTTACACATTGAGCCTACTCAATGTAGTCTCCATCAGCTGTGACGCATCTGGCCCAACGTTCTTTCCACGATGTAAATGCGCTTTGGTAAAATTCTGGGGACTGACTTTTACACCATAAGGTCTTTCTCACTATCAAATGTTTTACCGCGCAGGTGGGCCTTCAGACGGCCAAAGACGTAAAATTCAGACGGGCCCAAGTCCGGACTGTAGGGAAGATGAGGAACAATTTCCCAAGCCATTTTCCTGATTTTCTCCTGCGTCAAGGCTGTATGGGGTTTGGCATTCCCATGATGTAGTCTGATGAGCAGACCCTGAAGCTGCGGTCTGTGAGTCTTGATGCCACGTCGCAGCTTTTCCAATGACAAACAGTAACCGTCACGGCTAATTATGGAGCCAGGTTCCACAAAGTCAATGAAAATGACACCACACGAATCCCAGAAGGAGGCCATCACCTTTCGGTCTGCTGTTCGTGAAAGTCTAGGTTTCTGTTTCCGAGGGGAACCCGGATGACGCCACTCCATGGATTGAGTTTTGCTCTCAGGTTCAGACAAAAACAACCATGTTTCATCCTGGGTAATGACGCCGTCAAAACACTGTTTCCACGCTTCAGGAAAGGTCTTCATGAGACCCTCCTACACATTCTTCCTCATCGTTTTCATTTCTCTTATCAATAATGTAGACACACAACGTGTACAGATTTTTCTGTACCCTAGTGACTGTACCAGTGATATCACACTACCCAATGACAAACGAGTCATTTCAGCAAGTTGTCGTGACGTCACACATCTGTCATTTGGGATGATTTGATCAATGGTCTCCTTATTCACATCACTCACTGCCGTCGATGGTCTACCGCATCGTTGATTGTCCAGTAGAGAGTAATCACCTTCTTTAAACCTCTACAACCACCGCTGGATACTGCTCCGATCCATTGTGTCCTCCCAATAAACAGGGAGCAACTTCCTGTGAATCGATGTGGCAGAGTCATCGCTTATCTTGAAGAGGAACTCCATCACTAACCGTTGTCGTAACCTGACATCTACTTCACGGTCCATTACGGCTCATCTGTAAATAAAAGAGAACATTTTTATATACCAACTTACAGCTAAATGTTCCAAGTATGTTCACAAAAAATTTCATTCTCCTCCCGCAAAAAATAAAAAATTAGAGATGCAAAACTTTTTGAACGCCTTACGTACGGCGAGTGGCGTCCTGCAGGAAGAGCGTGTCGAATAGTCAATACTTCCAGGCTGAAGGCTCAGTCAAGAGGACCACTCTTTTGTTGAGCCGAGTGGCCCGGTAAGAAGCAGCCGCTATTAGGCGTCGTCACACTAGCGCTAATCGCAGTGCCACATTGGAGCAAGCCAGGAGACGCACAGGCAGAAATTCTAGTCACCGCAACCAGATCCGACTTAAGGTCGGCACATCCTCCACCACCAATCTCAAGTCCACAGGGAGTGGACCATGGCTGAAAACTCGCACTTGCACATTAAACACAAATTCTCAGTTTCACCTCACTCACAATGTAAGGTAGTGCGAAACAGCTCCTTACATTAGTCTTTCGATGAGAACTATCATATTCACCGAGAGAAAAAGAAAATTCATAATCTGAATACATGGGTAACACAACTTCACCCAGTTACTGCACAAAGCCGACGTCACCACCGTGCAGTTCACAACGCTAGATCAACCAGCATAAATCTACATTGTTATTTAGGTGCATCTTCTTTCACACAAGGTTCAGCTTGAGATACACGCTTTCTAAAAATCCTTCTATTGTGGGGATTCCTCACCAGCAAGGTGACGAGGGCGTCGAAATAAATGCAAGTAGATTCCACAACCTGGGAAAAATGCTTTACATTAATTTGATCTGCCCCACGATTTGTCGCGTGGAAAGTTTTCACGCAAACCTGATCCTCTGGTTTCATCGAGATCAACCGTCTTCAGCATTGTTACGTTTTTTTTTTTTTTCATTTTCTCATGGGATACCCTCAACCTATTACGAGTGCACTCCCAAATAGGGCAGATTTGTGATGGAGAATGACCATGGCTGCCCTCAAATTATGATTAATCGATTTCACCAGGGAAGTGTCTGGACAATAGGGCATGGTTATACTATCAGCTACTTAGAAGCGGAAATTACGAAACGCAGCACGCCCAAAGGTAACAAATACGCGTTGCATTCACCTTTCTTGTATCTACCAAACGAAGACATACCAATTACCCTCTTTGGAACGTGGGAGCGACCCCACATTATGAACATACATGTTTTGCATAGTTTCAGTTGCAACATTAGAAGACATAAAACCTTGTCACGTATTCAACGCTAGTTTGCTGATCCCTCAAATATTGCACCATAGCACCGACTCCTTTATCTGTTATCCGTGCCTCTCCAAACAAATATTTATATAATTTACCTGTGCGTTATGAACACTCACAAATGACCTGTGACCGGGGTTTCATGATAATACTTGAACACTGAAGAATCCAGGTCTCCTGCAGCACGGTTTTCTCATATTGCTCGTCTCGTACAGTGAAACACAATACATTTCCCTTCAAACAATAGGGCCTGACGATTTTTTTCATTCTCTATCCCTTCCTTAATGCTACTCAGCTCAGAGTCCCTATCCATTTGTATGGCAACATCCTTAAAGAGAAGTGGGAAACCAGTGAGAATGGTACAACTCTGATTATCTAATGACTCCAGAGTTACTTCTCTAGGAGGTTCATCATCATCCAACTGTTCCTGCAACTCCTGATTAAATATTCGGCCCAGTCCACTTGCTATGACATTTTCCGAGCCACGGATATGTCTGACTTTAAACTGAAATACTGAAATACATACGACCCATCTAGTGACTGGTTCCACCCGTGATCTCTCTAATGATGCCTACATGCTCCAGGAGAATTTCGACTAAAAATTATTAAATCTTCACTCAAACTTATAATCAGACTACGCCATATCCAAGATACTGGACAGCACTGCTGCCCCCGTTGACAGCCCAATCAGAACTTGATCATACTCTTAAAGTGCCATTTCACTAGCAAAGGCCATAAAAGTTTCTAACTCCTCCGCAAGAGGGGTTTGGTAATAGCTTGGTTCAGGTCAAATAACGCAAAGACGTTTGACCTTTGGAATCACGAGAAACATGAGTGAAAATCAAAAAGGAATTCCTATTTACTAACTGCCGATAATCAACAACAGGAACCCTCCCCCACCCCTCACCCCCACCTGGCTTGGGCACCACAAACATAGGAGAGGAGTAAAGGGATTTGGATGGCCTAATAACACGCCTAACGTAGCGTTTCGTCAGTAGTGGCTCGCAACAATTTCATTCAAAGTGGTAACTTAAGATTGGCACTACCATCAAATACAGATATTGCCAAATTAGGACTGAGACCCACAAACAATGTTATTCCACAAGTCTAAAGAAAAAGACCCAAAGTGTCTAACAGACTTAAGCCATTCCCCATTAAAGAAATTACTCCTTTAAGTGCAGGTAATGAGCTAGGAGTAGCAAGCAGAGAACTGCAAATGGAAGTTGTCGAATTGAAGAAACTAAAACTGGAGTATATGACCAAAAAACAGTCACAACAGATGAATATAAACTGCAAATGGAAAAAGAAGAAGCTATTGCAGATGTGCAGTCAAGGTTTACATATTACTTTAACAAAATGTTTGGAGAAATCTGGGTACAAGGTACAAGTGGAGAGTGTAAGATATCTACATTTACTGTTAATAACATTGCTAAGGGGCCCTGTGCTGGAGTACCGGTCAAAAATGAGGGATTCTCTCGGTTTATGAAGCTGACTCCCATTTCGACCAGCTTAAAAAGGCTGATTACATCGTATCTAAATGTGGTGGACTGGACGTTGTCTATCTAGCAACACAATAGCCATCTGCAGAGATTAAACTGGATGCAAAAAGTACATTTAATGCACATTCTTTTGCAAAAGTTGTAAATTTATACAGAAATTCCACTAGAGTGTATAAGAAAAGAGCTGTTAGCGTACACACAGGAAGGTGTGGAACATTTTAACAATAGTACCGAAAGAAATAAGACGCAAAATTAAATTCCCAAATGCAGGAGGGAACAGAAATAGTTTCCAAAGTCATAAAACAGATATTTTACAAGAAAAGAATTAGATACATGCCAGAACTTGAGAACTTACCTTATTACTTGTCAAATTACTGACTGGAAGACGAAACATGTTTCTAATGTAGATTTAAATTATAAGTTAAAAACGAAATTGGATAGCGCCTAAACTATACCAAATACAAAGAAAGTGTTGCTTCCTGCGTGTAAATGAACAGCATATGCAAAAATTAATAGCGTTTCAGTACAATTTATTTGTTTCTCATCTGATATCCTACCAAGAATTCTAAAAATCCTTCTGTTTGCATTGACCTACGTGTGTCTATTTGGTGGGTGACCTTTACAGGCAGCTGAAACTAGATAGCTGAAAGCACGGTGACCCCTATTTCTTAGCTGTATGAATATTACATGTACAATATCATAAATTGAAATACGACATAATGTGCCTTTCTTGAATAGATCTACGTTATATCGGAAGCTTGGTCTCCCCTTGCTACTTACACAAAAATTCAACCAAGGGTGACAAATGACATCCCATGGCAATCAATTCAATTTGTTGATAAAAGTGCTAGTTAAGTAAAAGGTGAGGGTATCACAACATGAAACAAGGTTATGGAATTTTTGTGAATATGTTCTGTAAAAAGGGTTAACGATTCTACACGCGGAACTTCGATAAACAACGACACAACATCAAAACTTACCAGAAAATTGGGGTTCCCGGGTCTCCAAATCTTCAGCCTCCACCTGGGATTAGGGTTTCTGGAATACCAGTTGCTGGTGGCTTCAACACTGATAAATTGTCTAATCCAGCACACGCAATTGTTCGCTCTCACAGCTAACGGTCCTGTTACCCTGTAGATCAGAATTTGTTGCATAACGTTCTTTACAGAGGGAGCAGTAGTAGTGTGGCAGTTCTTACATTATGAGTTTTCCGTGTATCAATGCGTAGTTGATTCATCCTACCGGTACACAGGGTGGTCCATTGATAGTGACCAGGCCAAATATCTCACGAAATAAGCGTCTAACGAAAAAAGTACAAAGAACGAAACTCGTCTAGCTTGAAGGGGGAAACCAGATGGCGCTATGGTTGGCCCGCTAGATGGCGCTGCCATAGGTCAAACGGATATCAACTGCATTTTTTTAAAAATAGGAACCCCCATTTTTATTACATATTTGTGTAGTACGTAAAGAAATATGAATGTTTTAGTTGGACCACTTATTTCGTGAGATATTTTGCCCGTCACGATCGATGGACCACCCTGTATATGAAAGTGGTGGGAAGTCTTTACGGCTCGTTCAGAATATGGCTGAACAATTTATAACAGAAATATTAGGAGGAGAAAGTTCGGTTGCTGTTGAATTCCCGTAACTAAAACTGTGCCTTTTTTTCCTAGCGCTAGTATTCAATGCGACGGTAACACCACTCTTATTTGGCGGCAACTCGCATTGGAAAATGTTTCTAATTATTATAGGCTTTAATTTGAATATTCTGAACGTTTATTTTTGATACAAGTAGCAGGTTCATAGCTCAGCAAAACAGAACTAATTTCAATAACGACTACGAAATTCTAGCCTTCCGGATACAATCACGAAAATTGTGCGTCTATTTGGAGTTATCCTCGCTTGAAATGACAATAGTATTACACGTTTCTTTTAGTGACCATTTTCGCAGAGCTGTATATAAATTGCAGTTGTTTCAAAGAAAATGTCTTTTGTATGCCGCACATCGAAATTTTTATTTTTATTTATGCACCCTGACTCGTTTCGCCTTTTTTACAAAGCGTCTTCAGTGGATACACTGAAGCGACGAAGAAACTGGTATAGGCATACGTATTCAAATACAGACACATGTAAACGGGCAAAATACTGCGCTGCGGTCGACAAAGCCTATGTAAGACAACAAGAGCCTGGCGCAGTTGTTAGATCTGTTACTGCTGCCACAATGGCAGGTTATCAAAAAATTAAGTATGAACGTGGTGTTATAGCCGGCACACGAGCGATGGGAAACAGCACCTCCGAGGTAGCGAAGAAGTGGGGGTTTTCCCGTACGACCATTTCACGAGTGTACGGTGAATATCAGGAATCCGGTAAAACATCAAATCTCCGACGTCGTTGCGGCCGGAAAAAGATCCTGCAAAAACGGGACCAACGACAACTGAACAGAATCAACATGAGAGAAGTGCAACCCTTCCGCAAATTGCTGCCGATTTCAATGCTGGGTACCTTGCGAATCATTCAACGAAACATCATCGATGTGGGCTTTCGGAAACGAAGGCCCACTCGTGTACCCTTGAGACTGCATGACACAAAGCTATATGTCTCGCCTGGGCTCGTCAGAACCGACACTGGACTGTTGATGACTGGAAACATATTGCCTGGTCGGACTAATCTTGTTTCAAATTATATCGAGCTGATGGACGTGTACGGGTATTGAGGAAACCTCATAAATGCATGTGAGTAGGGGACTGTTCAAGCTGGTGGAGGCTCTGTAATGGTGTGAGGCGTGTGCAGTTGGAGTGCAGTGGAGTACGTCTAGATACGACTCTGCCATGTGACACGTACGTAAGCATCCAGTGTGATCACCTGCTTCCATTCACGTCCATTGTGCATTCCGACGAACCTGTGCATTTCCAGCAGGACAATGCGACAAAATTGCTACAGAGTGGCTCCAGGAACACTCTTACGTGTTTAAACACCAAGCTCCCCTGACATGAGCGTTATTGAGCATATATGGGACGACGTGCAACGTGTTGTTCAGAATAGACCTCCACCCTTCGTACGGATTTGTGGACAGCCCTGCAGGGCGATTCCATGCCACGTCGTGTTGCGTCACTTCTGCGTGATCGGGGGTCACTACACAGTATTAGGCAGGTGTACCAGTTTCTTCGCCTCTTCATTCTCAACATTTAGTCTAATTAACGGGTTTCTATAAGCGCTAACGCTGTAATGAAGTCTAAGCAAAATCCATCTCAGAAACTGTCTATCGCAGAAGGAGCTTTTACGGGTGTTAAACGGCGGTTACGCCTTTTATAGTTTTTAATTGTCAGTGAGTAGAACAAAAACGACTTCAGTGACGTTCGAACTAAGCCCGCAAGCGTCTCTGGAATACAACTGGAATGGCAATCAAAGGCACGGAAAACGCGTAAAAATTACTCGAAACAAAATGATACGTTGTAGCTGACCAAGTCGTTCGCGCAGTCGCTGTGACAACGTGCAGCCTATGGCAAGTGCAGGTGCAGAACCAGTTATTTAGCAACAGCAGAGTAAGAGCAAATTAACACGTGATTCCGATCTGTGTTGAAGGTTCCTAGCGGCTGCAGTCAGCAGTCCGAAGGCTGCTTGGCGTGTGCAGAGATATCTACGTTTGCAGCCACAGGTGTCAGTCGTAACATTGTCCGAATCCGAGTGTCGAGTTCCTGCCGCTCGAGATTCCTTTATCAATGTGTGAAGCTGTTAACGTTCAACAGATACTATAACTAAGGCACGCGAGACAGGCTACAAAATGCATCTTATACTGCGAAGTCGATCTACTCTAAGTTTACCATCTTTGATATGATTTTATAACCTGGAAAGTCCTAGATGTTGTTCCCCGTCTGCGTATCCTGGTTTGAGACTATCTGTGGCAGCTTGCGTCGTCGGCTAGAACCACTGAGGTTCTTTTCTGTTTCGTGTCTTAGGCCTGAAAAACTATTAACGGTCACCACCATGAATCATTTTGAATTTATTGATGATAGAGGAGTGGCAAATAATATGTGCAAAATGAGGAGGAAAGGGAAACATATAAACGCCTGATCACGGTCGAAGATTACCCGTTTCTACAAGTTGTTGTTTTCTTTTCGCTTTATTTAAGAAGTTACCGATTTACTTCCATGTTTTCAAAGGGGCTCTAAGCACTATAGGACTTAACATCTGAGGTCATCAGTCTCATAGACTTAGAACTACTTAAACCAAACTAACCTAAAGTTATCACACACATCCATGCCTGAGGCAGGATTCGAATCTGCGGCCGTAGCAGCAGCGCGGTTCCGGACTGAAGCGCCTAGAACCGCTCGGCCACAGGGACCGGCTCCATGTTTTCGATTATAGTGTCTTATCTTCAAATTTTTCTTACAGTACAGCAAGATTTCAGAATATGACGACAAATTTTATGTTCTATTTTGTAATGGGTGATTATTAGCACGCCTAGCTGCAAACCTCTTGAAACTGAAGTGAAATGCAATAGGCAGTTATTGGTGAATTGGCACTAACAGAGCGAGGTCAGAGGGTGTTAGGGTGAAAATGTTGCTACGTCGAAGTGGTTGCGCCTCCACAGGGCCCATTAAGAAAGCTATTACAACAAGTGTCAAGGATTCGCGAATGACCACCAACAGATATAAACATCAATTATTCATAGCAGTGAGTTTGATCCTGTATGAGAACGGTCAGTTATCTTACGGTTGCAAGGGCAGGGACTCAATAACAGATGTAAATTACTAACCAATAATCACAAGGCTTGATTCTGATGAACGCTGCCTGCTATAGTAGTCGAAAAGTCGGTACCTTTATCATATCACGACGAGCTAACATACCCAAAAGAATTTTCTTGAAATATGATCTAGTTCTTTGCATTCGTCGTGAATTGTAGCATTCTGGAGAGAGAATGCATTGGAGTGAGAAGCGAAATTAGACCTTATGACACTGTCGACAGATATATCTCAGGAAGCTGCTGTACGTTACTCTTACGTTTATGGAGTGTCATACAGAATAATTTGTTTGTGTAAATCTGCATACAGACACAAGTATTCAGTGCACAGAAACGTGATTTAGTTTTATCAACAACAACTTCACAATATATTTACCCTCCTACATAGTTTCTCGTGAAGAATAGGGCGTTATTTGAAAGTAACAGAAGCGTTTATAAATACAACACTAGGATCAGAAATAGACTGACTATCGACAACTTAAGCGTGCTCTTCATTATAATTGGTTACTCACAAGTCTTCTTAGAATTTTGCGTCACAGCCTACGTAAAAGATATTTCCTTGTAAAATAAACACACAAAGCTGTAAAAGATCTTTATTTTACTCTTCTTACTCAGAAACTAGTTATGACGGAGCCAGTCTTCTTATGGCACAACTGCAAAAAATAAATAGATAAAGACACGTATCTGTAATTTTGAAAAGTAATCCAAATAAAAATTTTAGTCGTTCTGCCAGAAGATGATCGATTATGCGACAAAAATGTTTGACCATCTCTCAAGTGAATTTATGGTACTGTCGATTAACAAAAGCTTTAAAAACAAATTGAAATCCTTTCTAGGTGACAACTCTTTGTAGCCTAAAATAATTGTTGTTGATTTTGTGCCGCGACATTTAATAGTAAAAGTTATACACATATATAAAGAAACCAAACAGTCAAAAATCAGAAATCACATAAATTGGATGATGCAAACAATGGAAATGAAAGATGTTATGTGAATAAGAGAAATAAGGTCCTAGGTTGTGATGCCTGTTGCATCTTTCATTTAGCAAGAAGTGGTTCAAGAGGACGATAACAATACAGCGTGAAAGGCTGTCAGTGGCGACAGCCTAAGGAGCGCAGAATGTGAATTGACAGTAAACTGAAGAAAGACGAAATTAGTCACGAATTTTAGAAATGAGATTAACGATAAAGTTAACACCAAAATAGGGAACCACGAGTTAAACAAAAAGAAGGAATTCTGCTACCAAAATAACTTATGACAGACAGACAAGGACATAAAAAGTGGACTAGCACAAACAAAGAGCGTATTCCTGGACAACTGAACTCTGCTAGTATCACTTTCGACCCTAATCTGAGGAAGAAATTTATGATAATGTAAGTTTGCAGCACACCGTTGTATGATATCGAATCATGGTCTACTGGAAAATCGGGAAATAAGAAGATGGAAGCGTGTAACATGTGGTGCTGTAGAAGGATATTGAAAACCAGGTTGACTGATGCGTAATCCGCAGAATCGGTGAAGAAATCAATATACGGAAAACACTGGCAAGAAGAAGGAACACGACGATAAGACATTTGTTAAGGCATCAGAGAATGACTTACATGCTACTAGAGAGAAGAGGGAGCTGCAGAGGGTAAAACCTGCAGGTAAGGCAGTGATTGTAATATATCAAACAAATAATTGAGGTCGTAGGATGGAAGTGCTAGTCCGAGATGAATTGCTTGCCACATAAGAGGAATTCGAGGCGGACCGCATCAAACCATTGTGAACATCAATGAATAAAAAGTCTTTGCAAGCTAACCACGGTACAGCATTCTTTAAATCATGAACAAAGACACTTTGAACATGGTTGGGTGTCATTTGGTCGATTATATATCGAGAATAACTCACATACGATGTCTACTGTGTACAGAAAACAGTGTGTGATGTTTAACATATCTTCTCAAATGGACCATAAAAGAACTGAAAGTCAACTGAAGAAAGCAGAACCTCACACGTCAAAAACAGTACGTAAAAATAGCAAGGTCAACAGAGAAAACGCACTTGATATTGGGAATAACTTCCCGAGACGCGGGGTGTAAAATATAAATAAACAAACCCATTGTTAGGTGTGCTTCTCGCTGTACTGTAACCTCTGAGGCTAAGGCTCTGACATGGAGAGTGCAGTCAGAACATTGAGGGACCGACAATCTGAGAATCAACGGAGGAAGACAATGACTGCTGGGATATTATCCGAAATCTGTTAGCGCCGCTTCTGCAAGACGTTAATAAGCTTCGGAGGTATGCGTGGGAGCGCGAGAACACGGCGGCCTTGATCTTTGCCGCGCCCGCAACTACTGGTGGAGCTGCGGAGATCGCTAGGGCCTAACAGGCCTATGCCTGTGCCTGCCCGTGCCTGTGGCCTTTAACTGCCGCCTTGCTAATCGATGGCCACTTTTAACTGCGACATTTAACTGCTGCTTCCCATACTCGAGCGGCGAGAACGGTCGTAATAATAGCAGGCTGGCTGTCAAAAATACTGTGCCCGTCAAGGGCTTCCTGTTACTCCATTTGCAACTCGGAAGATAAGCCGAAATGGAAGGCTGTCTGCCTGAGAACGACTTCTCATTAGCGTTACTAAATAGGGAAACGAATAAATAGTAACAGAAGCAAGAAGTGCAACCCGGTTTGTGTTGCTCGTTCAAACTTAATAGCCTCTTATGGAGTCCGCTGAATGGGAGGACACAGTTCTGAGAGTCAGGGCGGAATCGTATTGCCAAGTCCTGTCACGTGCTTGGTTACCCTTTACTGGCTTTTGAAGAGTCTCAGTCAACAACATTTACAACCAAACTGAAAAACGCTCCTATCGTAGCACGAGAAAAGGAGAATATGTCCTAGGCGGAGTTAGGGATGCAAAAGAAAACAGCTACCTTTTCGACTTATCTCGCAGTTTCAAAGACATTTAAATAAAAACACCTTGACTTATTCCGGTTTTTCTACTTGTTAGTGTTATACCAACGTCATTTAACATAATTCATCGTGTCAAGTGAAGCAGCATGATGCATGATGTCTTGTCGTGTAGCACGGCACATGCCATCATGCCATCCAATATGGCGTTTGTGGTCCAATATGACACAACGCGTCATTAAAATTAGGATTCGTTCATCTCACTCTAGGATACTTTCTGTTACAGATGCACCCCCTCTCTCGGCTACTTTCTACTGACGATGTAGCCACTCTCTAAGAGCACATAATTTTATGTCTCTTTGCATGAGAACGACTTCTGATTAGCGTTACTAAATACGGAAACAAATAAAAAGTAACAGAAACAAGAAGTGCAGTCCGGTTTGTGTTGCCCGTTCAATCTTAATAGACTCTTAGATATTGTAATGGTTGTTCCTAAGTGATCACACTGTGCTGGGAAAGTGGGATTAGCTCGTAAAAACCGCGAATATGTCAAGATGTTTCGATTTAAATGTTTTTGAAGCTGCTAGACAAATCGAAAAGCTAGTTCCCCTCTTTCACGTCCCTAACTCTGCCCAGGACCATTTCACCTTTTTTGTGCTACGATAGGAGCATTTTTCTTTCTGGTTCCCATTTTAACATAATTTTGACATTAGGCCGCCATAGCTTGGCAAACGATGTAGATTTTTGTTGACTCCGACGACGTCTGTTCTGATGTATGGCTCTTTGTCTTTCGAATCACATTGCTTATATCGCAGCAATGGATACAGCTTTCACAAAACAAAAGGACGACCACTAATTACATATATTTGTCTGCCTTCGTACAAAATTTGAACCGATTCGCACAAGTCTGAAACAAAGAAGTGGCGCGCGGAAAAAACTCACAGAAATGTGTTTTTTGCACGTAAAATCCGAATGAAGCTATATGTCTGAAAGCGAGTTTTCAGTTTTATAGAAACAACGTGTTTTTTTATTTATTTGATTTACTTTAAATAGTTTACACGGATTCAATTCACATAAGAAAGAAATTTACGCACTACATGTAACTCTAATTTAAACCATCGTATCTAGAAAGCTAATTAAGATTATTAGATAGAAACAATTGTTTTGTCTTTATCCATTTACTATATTCGCGTAAAGTTTGAATCTATTCGTACAAGTTTCACGTATAGACGCGGCGCGCGTCAAAAAACTCCCAGAAGTACGTTAAACAAAGATATCTCGACAACGGATAAAGATTACTGGATAAAAGAAAATTTCATAGTTAAAGGAACTAAAGAGATACCTCCGAAAGAACAGACACCACGTATGTAATTGTAAAAAAAATTCATTTCCGCTTTTCCATTTGTCTACCTTCGTGTGAAGTCTGAACTGACTCGTACAAGTATAGAAGCGGCGATCTTTTCTGCAAGCAAAACCCAAATGAATCAAGACTTTTTCAAACGAGTAAAACTTACTTTAGACCAAGATACGACATACCGGTGGACCAAATTTGACCATGAGTCTAGCTCCTGTCCGGTGTTATGTAAGGGTGACTTGTTGATTCAAGTACAATCCAAACGAGGGTGAATGTTTCTGCACGTAAAATGCGTTCGGTGCACGTACAAATGGTGTCATCAACTGAGCACTAATTTCAGCCCGATTAAAATCTTTTACCACAGGAATTAATCAATTCGCACAATTTTCCTGGGCTCCAGCTACGGTTCGGCGTTCGAACTTTGCTTAATATACTGTAACATACGTACTGTACGACAAATGTTCGAATGGCTATATAAAAGGCCGCTGGTCGGGGCCAACCGAAATACGTTTCACCCCATTTTCCTAGCTCAAATAGGAACAGAACGCCAAGACCCTCCGTCTTCCTCCATCCTCATCCAACCGCGATTCTGTACGCGGCCTCTTCAGACACATTTGTTACAGCGCTTCCAGGCGTGTATCCAACAGTGGAGACGGAATCATGAGGTTCAGACACATCCTTTGATAAAAATAGTGAAAGCGTTTATATATACTTGGTTCAGTCACATTAAAGTGACCACCGCCTATGTCCGATGTCCAAATGCACAGACTGCGGATGGCAACACCAGGTGGACGGTATATAAGGCCTCTCGGAAAATGCGGGAAAGGTGCAGTCGTTGTCGTAAAACGGAAACGGAACACTTTATCTGATGTCCAAAAGGCCATGATCATTGCCTTTCGGACCAAAGATGGAAACATTTCCGAAATCGCAAAATTTTTAAACGGCTTGCGTGCCACCCTCGTGAAAGTATACAGCGCGTGGCACAATAGTGCTATCCAAAACGGGCACCGAGGCAACTGTGTTTCACCACGGGCCATAGATGACAGGTGCGAACGACGGCAGCGGAGATGTCTGTGGGCGAACAGATGTGCAAGTTTTGAGCAGCTAGCACCCAGAGGAACAAAGGGGCTAACAATGTCTCCTTACCAACCCTAACGCAAAAGTTACTGTGTATCAGTCTCCGCAGCCGTAGCCTGGTTAATGCACCCTTGCTGATTTCTGTTAATCGGCGACGAAGGCTGGAATTTGCACGCGAATATTGTAACTGGAGGCCCACTCAGTGGCGACATGTGGCATTTTTAGATGAATCACGTTTTAGGCTCCATCAGACAGATGGTCCTTGGCGTGTACAGCATGAAACGTCTGAAAGGCAACACGCTGCTACCAGAGGGAGCCTTCTGGCCTAGGGAATTTTTTCGTGGCATTCCCTGGGTGATCTGGTCATTCTGGAAGACACAATGGATTAAGAATACATCTATCCTTAGTGTTTTGATTAGGAGCGATGGCATTAACCTACAGGACAATGCAACCTACATGACAATGCAGTGTGTGAAACAGAACGCAGAGTAAGTGTATGGCTCGAAGAGCAGCAGACTGAGTTTGTCAGACTCCCCAGATTAAAACCAAATCGATAAGTTTTGCGACACCTCTAGCGGACTGTACGCGCCGTGGATCGTCAACCAAGAAACGCAGCGCAGCTGGCCACTGCAAAGGTGTCGGTATGGCTCCACATCCCAGTCGGTACATGTTATCTTAAGGCCACTTTTCCACAGCTGTCTGACAAATCCTTTGTAGAAGATTACAATATAGTCTGTTGGCTATGACTGCTATATCAACTTCATATCTCTAGCTAGTGAGTCTTTTACCATTTATTAGGGTTCCCTTCTCTTACCAATTAATTTTTGGACATAACCATCTCAAGGATTGCTATAAATAGTTTCGGGGATAAAGGATCACCTTGCTTCACTCCTCTTAAAAGGGAAAGTTCTGAAAATTCTGACAGAAACCATCGAGGTGTCCTAGATGTTACATCGTATGTGCATGTACACTACTGGCTATTAAAATTGCTACACCAAGAAGAAATGCAGATGATAAACGGGTGTTCATTGGACGAATATATTATACTAGAACTGACATGTGATTACATTTTCACGCAATTTGGGTGCATAGATACTGAGAAATCAGTACCCAGAACAACCACCTCTGGCCGTAATAACGGCCTTGATGAGCCTGGGCATTGAGTCAAACGGAGCTTGGATGGCTTGTACAGGTACAGCTGCCCATGCAGCTTCAACACGATACCACAGTCCATCAAGAGTAGTGACTGGCGTATTGTGACTAGTCAGTTACTCGGCCACCATTCACCAGACGTTTTCAGTTGGTGAGAGATCTGGAGAATGTGCTGGCCAGGGCAGCAGTCCAACATTTTCTGTATCCAGAAAGGTCCGTACAGGACCTGCAACATGCGGTCGTGCATTATCCTGCTGAAATGTAGGGTTTCGCAGGGGTCGAATGAAGTTTAGAGCCACGGGTCGTAACACATCTGAAATGTAGCGTCCACTGTTCAAAGTGCCGTCGATGCGAACAAGAGGTGACCGAGATATGTAACCAATGGCACCCCATATCATAACGCCGGGTGATACGCCAATATGGCGATGACGAATACACGCTTCCAATGTGCGTTCACCTCTATGTCGCCAAACACGGATGCGATCATCATGATGCTGTAAACAGAACCTGGATTCATCCGAAAAAATGACGTTTCGCCATTCGTGCACCCAGGTTCGTCGTTGAGAACACCATCGCAGGCGCTCCTGTCTGTGATGCAGCGTCAAGGGTAACCACAGCCATGGTCTCCAAGCTGATAGTCCATGCTGCTGCAAACGTCGTCGCACTGTTCGTGTAACGCCTATGTATGCGTGGTAGAGTAATGGTGGTGAACGTGTAAGTGGAGAACTTGTTTGCGCAGCAGCCGCCGACATAGTGTAACTGAGGCTGAATAAGGAGAACCAGCCCGCATTCGCCGAGGCAGATGGAAAACCTCCTAAAAACCATCGACAGACTGGCTGGTTCACCGGACCTCGACACAAATCTCGACACAAATTCGTGCCGGGGACCAGGCGCTCCTTCCCGCCCGGAAAGCCGTGCGTTAGACCGCAAGGCCAACCGAGCGGGCAAGTCAGGCGTGGTGGCATTTCATTTTCATTGGCTCGAATAATTACTTCACACAGGGTGTGTGTATGGTCAGTTGCACTGTAACTACTATGTAAACTTCCTTGTTCTTTGGTCTGTGCGTTATCTACAATAGAGCTGATGAGATTTACCAACACTTCAATAAAAAGGTTGTAAATAACGGAGAGTAAACTGATGGGACGCAAATTCATTAAATAGTGAATACTTCAATTTTCTTGCATCATTGCTTCGTACAAAAGCAGTAAAGACTTTAACCAGACGTGAACTGTTTTTTCGTCATTTCCAGCGTTCACAGCTAACTTTCAGTGATAAAAATACCATCACAACCGAGAGCTTTTTAGAGTTCCGTACCTCGATCGGTACAAAGCGGAACAGCTACAGGATCACTTTTGATCTGGCGTAACCACAAGCGCCGGAACGAAGAGGAAGAACGCAAGACCAGAGAAGGTGGTGAGGCGACGTCAGCCAATAGTGCCCTAAACAGGACGTCACCACGACAGGAGCGGCACCTTGCCAAAGTGATTATAAGCGCCACTCCTGCCAGCCTCGGCCGGACATTAGTGGACAGTACGCGCAGAGTATTAACACGGCCCAGGAGAGAGTTCTACGATATCAATTAGTGGTGATCCACAAACTGTGTGTCTATCTTGCATAGACGTTGTCTATAGCGAAGATCATTTCATGTTTGCACGTCACCCATCGCTTGTGACACCACTGTTATTCCAGAGTTAAGAACTGTCAATCTGCTTTTTTGAAATAAAACTATTAATGCCACTTGCTTGAATTGTTGCAAAGCATTTCGAACGCTGCATCCTTTAGGCACCCTATACGAGACGAGTGGGTAACATCCCACAACTTTCCTGTCCATCTTTCTATCCATCTGTTAAGAGTTTCCTTTATGGCTCTGAGAACTATGGGACTTAACATCTATAGTCATCAGTCCCCTAGAACTTAGAACTACTTAAACCTAACTAACCTAAGGACAGCACACAACACCCAGTCATCACGAGGCAGAGAAAGTAACATCTGTTAAGACCCTTCTATCTTAGGAACAGCTATAGGCATCAATTTGAAATTTATGCTAATACAATGATGTACGGTTCCTTGGCGTGTAAAAATGTTAGCTACTAAGTCATTACAATCAAAAGCTACGGGCACTTACATCACGTATTCTGACACTAGCAAAATCGCTAATCAAAAGCTGTATATGAAATATGTACACACATAATTAGGCTTTTACAGAACCCTCAGGGTACGAGACCTACTCGCAGTAGTCCTTTATTTCAGATATGGAATTCCCGAACGTTGACGAAAACGACAGAACAAAAATCGCCTCCCCCCCCCCCCCCCCCACCCACACGCTCGCATAGACAGTCTACAAACCAGGGTTCACAATCGCAGTGCCAAGTGAAATACTAAAGATGTTGTGCAGACATTTCTATTTTATATCGTGTAAGTTATGACGTTGGAAAAGTTATAAGAGTTTGTTGCTGTTATAGTTCTTATATTAACTGCATGACACATGTACTTCTCGACTATTTGAAAGTATGTTTTTTGAAAGATTAGATCTCTGAACTTCAGTTTATTGGGCGTTATGCTAAAGTGATGTTCTAAGCACTGATATAAAAAAAATGTTTAAAATATGTTTTATATACTTCATTTTATTAAACAATGTATTTTACTGTTGTTTTTATCAAAATCGTAGACATTTGAGGCATGTTAAAAGTAGGAATGAAGGCAAGCTATAGTCCTACAGTGGGGGTGGGGGGGGGGGGGGGGAATAGAGGAGGCTTTCTGTTCTTTTCGGGGTGTTTTCGGACCATGACTTGGGCCCACTTATTCCTATTACTGTGATCATAAACCAAGATATTTATTTCAATATTCTCTGCGTATAAGCGTTATACTTTTCTTGATGTTCATAATTACACTACTTGACAACTGCTAAGGAAGAGAGACATTATTGGACAGGATTAATCACAGCCATTGACGGCCGACACGAAACACAGGAGTATCTATACAGTTACACACGAGGTATCTGCTCTTTAGGACATGTAATTGTACAAAATACGTAGCATATTGGAATTACACAACGGATACCGCATACTGATTAACATTATTAACGAGAAAAGCAGTTAGTTTTGAGTATGACCTTAACTCTAGATTAATAACCAGATATGATTCCAGTTTGCAAGTTGGCCTTTGCTTACAAATTCATGAATGCAAAACAACTCAATGCCTCAATGTACGGAATGGAACCAGTTCAAGCAGTTCGTACATTTTTATTGACATTTCCTCGTATTTTCATTTTTTGCTTTGTCGAAGGGTAACGTATTTTTAATTCGCATAAAGGTGGTATAATCCACTGCGAAAGATAAAATTTAAATTTATGGCTGTTTTTTCACGTAAATCCAATAAAATTATTACAAGTAAACTAACATTTCACTCTCCGTTTTGTTGCTACAATAATTTTTAATGTTGCTTCCAACTCTGAGGTAGAAATACAATGGGTCTACGTGAAACAGGTGTCGTTATAATTTCTCAATATGCATTTCCAAAATAAATATTATTTGTCCCGTCAGTTGACTAACACATGGTTCTAATTAACCAAACCGTTGGGTACATATGTTTGTGGAAGACATGTCATAATGACGTCATGGATTTGTTGCAGCAATTGATAACTGCAAGTCCTGGTTTGAAATCTCTTTTCTTACAACAGCTCCTGTGTTACCATGGTGGGCGCCTTACGTCTCCCGTATAGACTACCAGCCATACTGGACGGAAAAACGCGAGGTAATGTCAGCAGTCGATATATCCCTGACTTTTCTAAAAACTACACCATTACTGATCTCAGTACCTGTACTGGCAAGTTCCCAATTTAGGGAAGGCCTCTAAATACGACAGGTAATAAAATACACTGCTCTCTGAAACAAAACTTATAAGAGGCGGAAAGAACGAACCATATGAAACTAAACTCTAGACTGACTTGTCATCACGTACGTTACCCATAATCGAGAGATCTAGAAATTAACGTATTTGTACATGCTGGCCAAAATAAAACTGCCCCGGAATGTATTTAGTAGGCTGTCTCGGAATTAACCCTTGTTAAAGAAGAGCAGAACTGCCCAAGATAGAAAATGCAGGACACCTTGATTTTTTTTGCATCAACCCGTAGCCGTTAAATGCCTGCGCATGCACATCTTTTCCATGCCCTGTCCCGAGTACTTCGCTGTGTCATTACGTTTGAGTGAGAGGATAAGACATGATTATAGTTGCAGTGACCGTCGAGTTTATGTTTGTTCTGCACATCTACGTCACCCATTCCCCGACAAGGCTAACAGGCATCCAGTAGTGTTCTCGGTGCACTGTTGTGAATATCGTAGCCAATGCGAGCATTAAACTTGATCGTAGCGAGTTATTTGGTGAATTTTTGTTCTGTTTGTTGCGAGTTGTTGCGGCTAATGGTGGTGGTTAGCGACAAATTCTGCACAAGCGAGCGAAAGACATAATTTGCAGTATACACGCTTTCTTCAACCGCAGAGCACGTGTATGCGCTTACCGCAACCTTCGCCTGGAACGGGCAACAATGGAATTACCGCCCGTGTCTCGAGCTACGCGAACCGCCATCGGTCGTGTATAGGACAGTAGTGACTAGCTGAATAGAAAACTAGAAAACGAAATGGTGCTCACAGCAATATAGCGTTTGTGCATTGTCGGGTGTTACGTGAAGTACAGTTTGTGAACAACGTGTGACGAACTGTTAACACAAATGCTTAATTCTGAAAATGTTTTGGCCGGCCGCGGTGGAAGAGCGGTTCTAGGCTCTTCAGTCCGGAACCGTGCGACTGCTACGGTCGCAGGTTCGTATCCTGCCTCGGGCATGGATGTGTGTGACGTCCTTTGGTTAGTTAGGTTTAAGTAGTTCTAAGTTCTAGGGGACTGATGACCTCAGATGTTAAGTCCCATAGTGCTCAGAGCCATTTTTTTTCTTTTTTGAAAATGTTTTGTCAAAACCTCCATAAAAGTCAGCCATATAAAATTTTGTGGCAAAATTGGGTCGAAACGGGCTCTTTTGCGAATAAAAACCGTTAACTATCGTAAAAGAGTTCGAGTGAAGGAAAGCCTGACACCAAGTCCGACGAAATCTCAAATTTGTTTATCTGTGCAAACGACAGTCATCGGATCGTAGTGCCGAAATATTATCAAAAAGGAGCCGCATTTTTATCCTTATAAATTAGCTGTTGTGCATGAGTTAAAGCGTCCAGATTAACGTCCGCGTATTGAGTTCTACCAGAGGTTTCTGAATAAAATGGAATGGGAACATTTCGATTCTCAGTTTTTCATTTCTTCAGATGAGGCATTGTTCAGTCCCTCTGGGTATATAAAATCACAGAATATACACTATTATACATCAGAAAATCCCTATCAGTACTTTGAAGAGCGGGTTTCATAGTCTCAAGATATGTGTACGATGCACAGCGTTTGGTGTCCGTATTGTGACACGTTTCTTTAATCGAAATGGTAACGGTAACGAGTATGACCAGAAACTCTTTGATCCATGTGTGGATCAACTAAAGGTGGCCTAACGCCTGTATGAATAGTTTCACCAATACTGAGCAGTAGCACACACGGCCTTGACGACGTTGTGACGAACGCATGAGGTGTTTGTTAAGGAGAGGTCAATCACTAGAGGAGTACAATCTCCTGGCCACCTCGATCGCCCGATCTCGCTCCTTCCAATTTTTAACTGTGGGGGTAAACCGGTCAGGTGTACTCAAATCATATTCATACATTGTAAGACGTACATCACAACAACAAAAAACGCTGCTACTGTTTGTTCTCCCACAGCCAGGGATGCTACGCGATTCTCGCAGTTTGATAAATCGAGCACAGCGCTGCATCAGTGTCAATGGTGGCCATTTCCAGCGTATTCTCTAACAAAAGTCAGTCTTGTGCCAATCTTATTGTAATGATTTCCCGATCCAGATTATTTTCTCACCCTTTAGTTCTGTGTTTTTTATGCGTTGTAGATCTTATGTTACCGATTCATTGCGCTCCCTGTTCAGTGGAGAGTGGTTACCATCGTCGATTTATGGCTGTAATGGTAGATGCACAGTTGTCACTCCTAAAATTCATCAGACGTTCTTTCTCTGGTGTTTCGGCAGATATTTGTAATTTTGTTTTTGCAACGTGTAGCTAGGACCATCCCAAAGAAATACTTCTGTTCGCGTCTTTCAGAAGACGAACAGAGTTGACAGAAAGCGTCGGTTTGTTACATGCAAAAAAAAAAAAAAAAAAAAAAAAAAAAATACGGAATTTCTCCTGGTCATTCCAAAGCATAGAGTGGTTCCGTATTAGCCAAGTGTGATACTGGTTTTATCGACATGCATTAAGAGAGGCAGTACAGCGCGAAGAATAGCCAGTAATCAGCTCCCCCGTGGCCTGCACTGACTCCTGACGCCTTGCAACAGTGCTGCTCAGTTGCTGCTGGTAACTGGCTATTCTTCGTGCTTCACAGTCCCTCTTATTGCATATCGATAAAACTGGACTAACGTGGGACTACTGCATAGAATGGCCAGGTAAAATTCCGCTATAATTTTTATTTTATTTTTTTATTTTTATTTTATTTTATTTTTTTATTTTATTTTATTTTATTTTATTTTTTTTTTTTTTTGTAATTGGAACAAAGCGACGCTTTCCGTTGACACTGGGTGTGTTATGGAAGATTTGACAAACATTGTTACTTTGGGCTGGCACCAGCTACAGATTAAATTGCAAATATCTGCCGAAACACCAGAGAAAATGCGCCTGACGTTTCTTAGGAGAGACACACTGTATAGTTCAGAAGACGGATTTGCGAGTGCTGTTTCCCATAGGATACGCATGTCTGCGTAGGGATACATAATTCCAACAGTTGGGAAAGGCCAGGTGGCAGCTCAGAAAAGACTGCCAAACGTGTCACGAGCACTTGAACGCTTCGACACTGTTCCCCCGAAGCGTTTAGGATTTGAAACTTCCTGGCAGATTAAAACTGCGTGCCGGACCGAGACTCGAACTCGGGACCTTCGCCTTACGCGGGTCATTGGTTCTACCAACTGAGCTACCCAAGCACGACTCACGACCCGTCCTCACAATTTCAATTCTGCCAGTATCTTGTCTCCTACCTTCCAAACTTGTGAGGACGGGTCGTGAGTCGTGCTTGGGTAGCTCAGTTGCTAGAGAACTTGCCCGCGAAAAGCAAAGGTCCCGAGTTCGAGCCTCGTTCCGGCACATAGTTTTAATCTGCCACGAAGTTTCATATCACCGCACACTCCGCTGCAGAGTGTAAATCTCATTCTCGTTTAGGATTTGTTGGTAGATAAAAGTAGAGCGTTAGTGGAGGCGTGTCTGGACCGCACCCAAGAGTTGTTTCATTGGCTGGAACTGCTGACTCGTCCTTATCTGCACGTCTCGTCTGGCTGAGCTACACAGCTAGGTACTAAAATTCTAGCGTCAAGAAAGATAACAAATAACGAAAATTCACTTTTTGTGCTTATATGGTACAGAAGAAAGAATGCACGGTTAAGTTCGTATTTGTTATGGAGGACGTGAAATGTATGAGTGGCAATCAAATTGGAAACAGCGGGAGCATGGAATGGCTCCATTCAAAAGTAATCACCACTCACGTTAAGACACTTGTCCCACTGGGAGACGAAGCGACCGATGCCTGTTTCGTAGAACCCGGACGCCCGCAGACGGATCCACAATAGCACCATCTCTTGCACCTCGTCATTCGACGGAAACTGGCGTCAACGTGAAGATTATCTACGTCAGTTTGGTTTAGTGTGTGAAAGTGAATCTCATAGCGAACCTTAGCTTAACCCTCGATCACTCCTGTTGTTAGAAAAAATCCTACATTTATAATTTTAATGAAATCTTCCAGCACATTTCAAAGCTAAAGAACTGACGATCTAGAAATGCTTTCTTTCATATCCCGTGCTTCAATTAATCTGTGACTCGACAGTCAAATTTCAACAATAGCTTGCTAGCTGTGCCATTATTTGAATTGATGTGCAGTGTTAGATTTTTTCTAACACGGGAGTCTTTACGTAACAATTACTTCTCCTTTCGTGGAATATCGCCTTGCTTCTCCTTTTGTCTGTTTCTTGCACTTGTAACATGCAGCTGTGTTCTTTTGTTTTCTCCTGAAAGTGTTCAGCGTATGTTACGTCTTCTATAAAAATCTAAGTATTCTTATTAGGTTTTACGAATTGAATGAAGCAATTGTTTAAACAGAATACATGACATTCTCTGTTGGATTTGAATGTACAGGGTTATTACAAATGATTGAAGCGATTTCACAGCTCTACAATAACTTTATTATTTGAGATATTTTCACAATGCTTTGCACACACATACAAAAACTCAAAAAGTTTTTTTAGGCATCCACAAATGTTCGATATGTGCCCCTTTAGTGATTTGGCAGACATCAAGCCGACAATCAAGTTCCTCCCACACTCGGCGCAGCATGTCCCCATCAATGAGTTCGAAAGCATCGTTGATGCGAGCTCGCAGTTCTGGCACGTTTCTTGGTAGAGGAGGTTTAAACACTGAATCTTTCACATAACCCCACAGAAAGAAATCGCATGGGGTTAAGTCGGGAGAGCGTGGAGGCCATGACATGAATTGCTGATCGTGATCTCCACCACGACCGATCCATCGGTTTTCCAATCTCCTGTTTAAGAAATGCCGAACATCATGATGGAAGTGCGGTGGAGCACCATCCTGTTGAAAGATGAAGTCGGCGCTGTCGGTCTCCAGTTGTGGCATGAGCCAATTTTCCAGCATGTCCAGATACACGTGTCCTGTAACGTTTTTTTCGCAGAAGAAAAAGGGGCCGTAAACTTTAAAACGTGAGATTGCACAAAACACGTTAACTTTTGGTGAATTGCGAATTTGCTGCACGAATGCGTGAGGATTTCTCTACCGCCAAGATTCGCACGTTGTGTCTGTTCACTTCACCATTAAGAAAAAATGTTGCTTCATCACTGAAAACAAGTTTCGCACTGAACGCATCCTCTTCCATGAGCTGTTGCAACCGCGCCGAAAATTCAAAGCGTTTGACTTTGTCATCGGGTGTCAGGGCTTGTAGCAATTGTAAACGGTAAGACTTCTGCTTTATCCTTTTCCGTAAGATTTTCCAAACCGTCGGCTGTGGTACGTTTAGCTCCCTGCTTGCTTTATTCGTCGACTTCCGCGGGCTACGCGTGAAACTTGCCCGCACACGTTCAACCGTTTCTTCCCTCGCCGCAGGCCGTCCCGTTGATTTCCCCTTACAGAGGCATCCAGAAGCTTTAAACTGCGCATACCATCGCCGAACGGGGTTAGCTGTTGGTGGATCTTTGTTGAAATTCGTCCTGAAGTGTCGTTGCACTGTTATGACTGACTGATGTGAGTGCATTTCCAGCACGACATACGGTATCTCGGCTCCTGTCGCCATTTTGTCTCACTACGCTCTCTAGCGCTCTGGCGGCAGCAACCTGAAGTGCGGCTTCAGCCGAACAAAACTTTATGAGTTTTTCTACGTATCTGTAGTGTGTCGTGACCATATGTCAATGAATGGAGCTACAGTGAATTTATGAAATCGCTTCAATCATTTGTAATAGCCCTGTATATAAAACTTTTCAGGGAAGAAGTCATGTCTGAGGAACAGATATTGAAATGGCAAGATGAACCACTGGACGAGTATATTTACATAGAGGGTCTGTCATCAGATACTGACGCAGCCTCTGAGCATGAAGAGATCAATACCGCAACAGGCCAGTCACACAGCGAATCTGTTACTTCTGCTACAGCTGTTTCTCAATATACAGATCGTGAAACCTTTCTTGGTAAGGATGGAATAACAAAATGGTTGATGAAAGACGCTCCTCCAGCAAAAACTGCCCGTCGGAATACTGTAACACAGTTACCGGGTGTGAAGGGTGTTGCAAAAAGTTCGAAAATTTTGGAATTTTCCAGATAGTGTAACTGGTCGCATTGTGGAACACACAAACCAATAACTTGACAGAATGACAGCATCCTATTCACGGAGTGCTCGAGACTGCCCTTGGACAGATTTTGAAGAGTTATATGCTTTCTTTGGTGTATTATATCTTGCAGGAGGGAAAAAGGCACAGCATCTCAGTACTGACGAGCTATGCGCCACTGATGGGACTGCACTGGATTTCATTATTGCATCGATGAGCAAACGAAGGCTCCACACACACTTCTCCGAGCTATACGTTTTGACGACAGATCTACGAGAGCTCAGAGAAAGAAAACAGATAATCTGGCACCTATTAGAGAAATATTTGACGAATTTGTGGATGTCTACAGCAGGAGCTATAGAGCCGGTGCATTGACAACGATAAACGAGATGTTAGAACCATTCCGTGGGCGTTGCAAATTCAGGCAGTGTATAGCAAACAAGGATGCCAAAATGCGGCATCAAGGTATGTGTGCTCTGTGATGCCAGAACGTCTTATACGTTAAATATGGAAGTATATGCAGGAAAACAGCCTACTGGGCCATATCAAGTACCCAACGATGCAGAGAATGTGGTGATACAAATGATTCGACCTATTGTCAATACAGGCAGAAACGTGACGATGAACAATTATTTTACATTTATACCATTGGCTAACAAAATGTACGCCAATCAGTAATAGGTACTCTACGGAACAATAGAAGAGAAATTCCACCGGAACTCCTGGACGTAAAGTGTAGGCAACTAAACAGCAGCATATTCGCATTTGGAAAAACCAAGCAACAACTGCTTGATTTGCTCATAGGTCCCAAAAAAAGAAAGAAGAAAAAGAATGTTCTAATGTTATCCATCGTGCACAGCGACGATGATATAGACGCTGACAGTGACGAAGCGAACAAACCTGAAGTCATTACATTTCACAGTCCGACGAAAGGAGGTGTAGATGTTGCCGACCGTTTGAAATCAGAGTATTCTGTTTCACGAATAAGCAACTGCTGGCCTCTTATAATGTTTTCCAGTGTGTTGAACATCGGAGCAATAAATGCTAAAATAATATATAAGGTAAACACAAATAACTAAATTCCACGGAGAAGATTCATCACAGAATTGAGTATGATGCTTGTAAAAACCCACATGATCAAACGCATGTCGATTCCGAGGATATCACTTCGCTTCAAGGAGAAAATAAAAGGTGTTGTACACTTTTGAAAGCTACCGACAGCTAAAGAAGAAATTTAATCAAGAGAAAAAACAAGGTGTCACTACTGCCCTAAAAGGAAAAACAGAATCACACAGCATCTCTGCTATCATTGTTCCAGCCCTATTTGTAAAGAACACACAGCATCGAGTGTTGTTATATGCCTGGAGTGTGTGTCACAAGAAGCCATATCTGAATCTGACGAGTAAAAAGGATTGTGGTTAACCTTAAGTCATCACTTGGTACAAATATTACGAACTGATGTTTACACAGGTGTTGTAATTATAATCAAAAAAGTTTCTGAAATTTTTGCATGTTGAAACATTTTTAAGTTTAGCAAATTACATGTTCCATACCATGTTTATACCACTTCATAATGCTTTGGTAGTAATAAAGAAATGATTTATTGTATAAACGTTTCTTTGTCTGGCATAAAGAGCTTAAAAAGGTGCAAGCTCTCATTGTTAGAAAAAACCTAACCCGGGAGTTATCACGTGACTAGAATATACGCGAGCGAGCGCGGGTTAACGCTATCTATTAAGAGACGTATTCAACACACCATGTTTTATTTGCCAAAACTGGTTTTCGGCTTTACAACCATTCTCCATAAAGCAGGAAAAGGCAGATTATTGAATAATGTAGATGAAATTCCAATATAAAAATGGTTGGCTCTGAACACTATGGGACTTAACATCCGAGGTCATCAGTCCCCTAGAACTTAGAACTACTTAAACCCAACTAACCTAAGGACACGACACAGATCCATGCCCGAAGCAGGATTCGAACCTGCGACCGTGGCGGTCGTGCTGTTCCAGACTGAAGCTCCTAGAACCGCTCGGCCACACCGGCCGGCAAATTCATATATACTCACATATGGAAAAAACAACCAGACAGCATACTTAATGAACAAAAAGAGTTACAGAATAGGACTATGTACAAAATTTCAAGAATAATTTTGTTTTGGAGTCTGTTTCAAGCACATAAAAAATGTCTTATTCGACGTGATATGTTGTATTAATTTGCAATCTCATACCTTTTGTATATTCTGCCTTCACATGCCAACTGACAAAAATTGCAGTTTACGTAATTGTATGAATGAATATATGCCACAGATATATATATATATATATATATATATAAGTGGACTTATGTTAATGCTATATATGTACAATAGAAATCGAAGCATAAACAGTTGTTCGTCTCTCTGTATCAAATGCCGATGATGATGGGTTATGAACCCGAAAACCCGTCTGGGTAAGTAAAATAATTTTGTGGAGTGATTGATAGTGACCTAGTTTAGTGATTTGCGCAGTTCATTCCTATTACTAACCACAGACATATTAGGGTGTGTATATATTGGTATCTAAATGTAAAGTACCTAGGTCCCTAAAGAGGTTTCTAAAACATGTTCGATTACCAACTTCACATCTCCCCTGTCCATTTCGTCCTCTTCCCTTTTTCTGTCTGTCTCCTCCTGCACCTTTCCCTGTGCCGTACGATGATAGAAATTTGCAGCTACATTCAAATAGTTCTTTCAAAGAGTAAATATTTGTCCCTAATTAGCGTAATATTTTTCAAAGCAACACATACTTTCTCAGGTGACATATGTTCTTCCTAAGGGTTCCATCTAACTCCTTACGAAATTTTATCGAAATCGGTTTAGCGGGTTAGTAATAACATATTTAAAAGTAATGCATGATACGGCGGTTTTTCACGCATCACAGTGGTTAAGACGTCATATATCCTGAACTATGTGTCGTACAATTACATAAGTTTACACGTACATTCAGTGGTATATGTGAGCACTGTCTGCGAAATGTGACGCATATACAGTGAGTAGTAAAGACGTAATAAATTAAAACCTCGTACCTTTTGCGAAAATGAAAAGTGGAAATGCAGTAAGCGATAAACTATTTTCCTTTCGTCATTATGTATGGGAGTCAGCGAAAAAAGATCTTAAACATTTGAAATTATGTGCAAAATTTGTTGCAAGTCACTAAGTGGTCTCGTTCTCAAATACTGGATAAATAAAATGTGGGCATTTGTGCGTCGTCTGCTACATTACTTTTTCATCCGCACTCTCACCCCTTTAATAGATAGGTGGTTATTTCCAAACGGAAAGTGGTATGTGTATCAAGTTTGGTTGAAGTTGGTCTTCTGGTTTCGGAATAGATATGAGACACTCATACATATACACTGCACATTTTTGTAACATGTTTGAATATTTCTTTTTTCAGTGACCCGATTTCGATGAAGTATAGGGTACAGTGAGCCCCTAGCCACGCTAAAGCTACCAGTGAAAAAATTCTTCTAGTTGGTTTCGAGATTAGCTTATTCAGACAGACATGCAGACAGCTAAACTTTAACTCAAGATAGCTTCTTATTCCATTGATCCGATTTTGATGAAGTAAAGACCACAGTGCCCCACACCCTACGAAAATTCGTCTTATAGATTTGGAGGTTAGTGTTTTCAAAGACATGCAGACATGATAAATTTAGAGATGTATTAGTATATATACATTATTTTACATACAAATAATTTTACATACAAATAATAAAAACGTGGCACTAAAGCATATGAAAAAGCAGGTAGAAAAACGAGATATAAAAAAATCACTCACAATAAGGGTAATGTAAATGCAAAAATTATCAGTTTGAAAATCTATTTTCTAAAAACATAAAAAAGTTTGTTTGTTGCGATGTTCTCCTTTTAATCTACTTTTGTGAGAAGAAACCACTTCACTAGGTTTTGAAAATAGTCTTCCCGCTGGGAATGGAGTCCATACAACAGATCAATATATCCTAGTTCAATAATACAGACTGTAACTACGTTGAGATATTTCCCTCCAGATTGTGAAGGGGTTGTTTCGTGACCAGGGGCTGGAATTCATAAATATACTGATAATTCTAGCGAAGTGCCTTCACAGTTTCTAGACTTTTTTTATTTTTAGCTTCTATGGTTCTTGGGCAATATTTTGAAAGCCACTTCACAGGGAGAATTCCATATCTAAATACATGGTTCAAATGGCTCTGAGCACTACGGGACTTAACATCTGAGGTCATCAGTCCCCTAGAACTTAGAACTACTTAAACCTAACTAACCTAAGGACATCACACACATCCATGCCCGAGGCAGGATTCGAACCTGCGACCATAGCGGTTACGGGGTTCCATACTGAAGCGCCTAGAACCGCGCTGCCACACTGGCCGGCATCTAAATACATAATAATATTTTTTTCATCATTAGATTTTGCCGTATACTACTAAAACCTTATCTGCTGAAGTGACAGCACCTGTCTCAGAGCCACATTTTTCACTCTACACTTCAGTCAGCATAGTATTCACTTTTCTCACAAATTCAACATTATCAGTTGGGTTTGAAAAATAGGCATCTTTGGATTCTTGGATCCAGTAATGTGCTAAGGTCAATGCTTGGCACATCTCCATTTTTTGAAAACGCTTGGCCATTTCTCCAATGACACCTTAAAATAATTCCACCGTTAATTACTTAAACAAATTAATTACTAATTTCAGGGAAAGAAGACTTACACACGTACCTTATTTAAGTTTCCTTGCTACAGACCCCTCAGGCTTCAACGCTTCAATTGTAGACCACATAATTTTTTCTATGGGAATTATTATACTACTCTTTATATATCTTCAGATATTTCTCTGGTTGTATATTGGACAGATATTAAACAATCCAAGATTTCCGTGAGGTTCTCTAACTCCTCTGTTGAAACCACGTCCAGATTTGAACGATGAGTACTGAAAATGTCATATGATGTCTGCTACACTATCTTACTGGAAGGTAAGGAATTAACTTTGCCTTCGTGCTACGTTCTGTCACCTTCCTCAGATGGTCGCTCGTGGCTACGCTGTGCTTAATTAGAGCTCTGAATCTGATGCATATGCCTTTTAAATGTAACAACAGTGTACCAACAGCCTTTATTTTGATACTGTTCTATTGGGCAACTAGCTTTGACTGACATGATCTTCAGACCTATAAATAAAGACAATAAAGATACAAGAAAGAGGATAAATTCATAATAGGATGTCACACATAGCATTACATAAATGAAACTAATGATACATATTAATGCATATAAGCAAAAGAAACCAGCAATAAGTAAAATATTCAGGTTGTAGTGAAAGATATACTATGAACATACAATATGAGATGCATACATGAAACAAGAACATCAGCTACCTAACAGAAATAACTACAGAACAGTAGTGTCAATGAAATTCAGACATTGATAAGACATATTCATTGTCTACAAATTGTATTGTCACCTGGAAATGGAAAAAATGCTAAATAAATATTTCTTGCCCATGAAAGACACGAAGTGACAAAAGAACACAATCCAATAAACTAAGATAACAGTCGTATCTGCGATTCAACAAAATCAAAGAAAATACAATGTTCATTGTTAACACTAATAATTTAAATACTGTGATACTATTAAAACTTATTTCTGTTCGAGTTCTTTCAAGAATAGCACCGGTACTGGTACGCCAACATTTTATTACGTGTATGGATGGTCTCCGATGTGATAATTTGTGTTAGTTATTTAAGAATATAATTTCTTCGTTAATATAAAATAACTGATTTTATTTAATGTTCATATGTGTGCAAAGCAGCCTGCCTCCGAGTTATTGCCATTTTCAGTGTTGCAGATGTACGTCAATTGTTGGCCGCCACTGCTGCGAAATACTCTAAATTCACCTAAATGTGTGCTTTCATTAATCAAGAGAAGTAACATCTAATCACATTAAAATCTACAGAAGGACTAACTCCAGCCTACAGACAATCGTTACCTTGTTAGCGTTGAGGCACTGCATAAATTTAACTGTGCATGCTGAGTCAACAGGGTATAGTGAAAACATTGTAGCTATAATATTTACGAAAATTAACCAAAGCGAAATGACGCAAGATGTACCTTTTACAAGGTACTCTCCGAGGAAGTAACTAAAGAAGATGAAAACCGAAATAAGAATCCATCTATTATTATGACGCCCAAAAATGAATGTATAAATGTGTAAGATGTAGTAAATAAAAATTCATGCACACAATCTCGAACTGACAACAACGGAATAAAACAGTGCGCAGTTATGAGTGTCCAGCAGCAAAATCTTAAACTGCTGTATGCACTCTACATAATAATTAAGTTAAAAATGCCAGAGATCCATGATACACACGTCATGAGATCCAATGGATAGTTGAAAACGACTCTGTCGCCGTTAAAATACAACTAACACGCAGATCTCAGTGTAAGAAAAAGCCAAAGAACCAGAAGGAACCAGCGGTCGGAACAACAAATCAACCATTCCAGTAACGGATTACGGGAATATAAATCAACGGAATGTAGAAAATACATGTGCTAAAACCAGATCAACACATTGTCAATTAATAAAAATCTGTGTCGTACCTCTGATCGCCTCTCCGTGATCACCAAATGGGCCGAAAGAACATGGTCAAGCATAAGATTGGTAAAATGTATGAATTCATGCAAACCACATATGTAAACAACATGTGTCCTACCGAGAAAGAACGAAGTCATTAACCTCTATGTCTGCTCACATTATAAGATCGCTGAAAACAAAAAATACAGAAAAACGGATATGAGAGTGAGGTAGCTTAGCCTATATACACTCCTGGAAATGGAAAAAAGAACACATTGACACCGGTGTGTCAGACCCACCATACTTGCTCCGGACACTGCGAGAGGGCTGTACAAGCAATGATCACACGCACGGCACAGCGGACACACCAGGAACCACGGTGTTGGCCGTCGAATGGCGCTAGCTGCGCAGCATTTGTGCACCGCCGCCGTCAGTGTCAGCCAGTTTGCCATGGCATACGGAGCTCCATCGCAGTCTTTAACACTGGTAGCATGCCGCGACAGCGTGGACGTGAACCGTATGTGCAGTTGACGGACTTTGAGCGAGGGCGTATAGTGGGCATGCGGGAGGCCGGGTGGACGTACCGCCGAATTGCTCAACACGTGGGGCGTGAGGTCTCCACAGTACATCGATGTTGTCGCCAGTGGTCGGCGGAAGGTGCACGTGCCCGTCGACCTGGGACCGGACCGCAGCAACGCACGGATGCACGCCTAGACCGTAGGATCCTACGCAGTGCCGTAGGGGACCGCACCGCCACTTCCCAGTAAATTAGGGACACTGTTGCTCCTGGGGTATCGGCGAGGACCATTCGCAACCGTCTCCATGAAGCTGGGCTACGGTCCCGCACACCGTTAGGCCGTCTTCCGCTCACGCCCCAACATCGTGCAGCCCGCCTCCAGTGGTGTCGCGACAGGCGTGAATGCAGGGACGAATGGAGACGTGTCATCTTCAGCGATGAGAGTCGCTTCTGCCTTGGTGCCAATGATGGTCGTATGCGTGTTTGGCGCCGTGCAGGTGAGCGCCACAATCAGGACTGCATACGACCGAGGCACACAGGGCCAACACCCGGCATCATGGTGTGGGGAGCGATCTCCTACACTGGCCGTACACCACTGGTGATCGTCGAGGGGACACTGAATAGTGCACGGTACATCCAAACCGTCATCGAACCCATCGTTCTACCATTCCTAGACCGGCAAGGGAACTTGCTGTTCCAACAGGACAATGCACGTCCGCATGTATCCCGTGCCACCCAACGTGCTCTAGAAGGTGTAAGTCAACTACCCTGGCCAGCAAGATCTCCGGATCTGTCCCCCATTGAGCATGTTTGGGACTGGATGAAGCGTCGTCTCACGCGGTCTGCACGTCCAGCACGAACGCTGGTCCAACTGAGGCGCCAGGTAGAAATGGCATGGCAAGCCGTTCCACAGGACTACATCCAGCATCTCTACGATCGTCTCCATGGGAGAATAGCAGCCTGCATTGCTGCGAAAGGTGGATATACACTGTACTAGTGCCGACATTGTGCATGCTCTGTTGCCTGTGTCTATGTGCCTGTGGTTCTGTCAGTGTGATCATGTGATGTATCTCACCCCAGGAATGTGTCAATAAAGTTTCCCCTTCCTGGGACAATGAATTCACGGTGTTCTTATTTCAATTTCCAGGAGTGTATGTCAAAACCCCTGCCATTAATCTAACAGCAAGGTTGTACTACCACCTTTGTGTAATAACAATATTCGGAAGAAGGGGAACAAACATTGATTTCAAACAGGATGACCTAATAACAAATTACTGGAGAATATCGTTTATAGAAAATCGTAACTAGCAATAATGTCCCACCAAAGCCATGATGCAAATTGTTCTTCGTGTACAACATGTGAAACCAGAAATAAAAAATAAAAGTCCGTAAGTCCTGCAGAATCCATAAGCAAACGGAAGTCCATGTGGGGATCACAAATATTGTCATAGTTAAAAAATCTCCGTAATTTTAAAATCTAGAATATGTATGAACAATTGTCCTATAAATTAACTGTGGTAAAATAGGCAGAAAGATTAAATCCAACTTTCAGACAATCGTTAAACTTGTTAGTGTTGACGAGGAACTATATAAATATAACAGTTCATGCCTAGGCAAGAGGTAAAGTAGAAACAGTATGGACTGAAATTTTAACGAAAAGTAACAGAAACGAAATAACGCAGGATTACCTTTTACCAATGAACTTCGTAAGGCGAACCACATGGGATAGCTTAGGCAGAAAACCAAACCAGTGGGTTATATGAAAGAACATTCATTAAGTTTCAGATACTCAAAAACTAATAAATCAAGAAGGGAGTACCCTCACCGGTCGCATGAATGACACCAAGTACCACTCGTAAATGTAGAAGACAAGGCACCAGTATTCGTAGAAGGTTCCGTAGATATCCGAGCCAAAGAGAGAAGTGAAAGGAGAGCAGTGCTGCAGCTCGCGTTGGTGCCGTTGCTAGGTTGGCATCGTTTAGTTGGTATAGTTACGGTTGTCGCTGTTTCACGCCTGAAGCCCTGAACAGCAGTCTCAAGAACCAGTTAAACTACTTCAACCTGCAATTACAATTATTAAAATATTTTTAAAAGAACAATCATTGCAGAAGCAACGAAAAAAGCATGCCAAATTTAAAAGGACGCAAAATCCCCAAGATTGGCAAAGTTTTACAGAAGTTCGAAATATGGCGCGTACTACAATGCGAGATGCTTTTAATAATTTCCACAACGAAATTCTGTCTCGAAATCTGGCAGAAGACCCAAAGAGATTCTGGTCATACATAAAGCACACCAGTGGCAAGATACAATCAATACCTTCACTGCGCGATAACAACGGTGAAGTCACTGATGACAGTGCCACTAAAGCAGAGTTATTAAACACAGTTTTCCGAAACTCCTTCACCAAAAAAGACGAAGTAAATATTACTGATTTCCAATCAAGAACAACTGCCAAGATGAGAAACATAGAAGTAGATATCCTCGGAGTAACGAAGCAGCCTAAATCATTTAATAAAGGCAAGGCCTCCGGTCCAGATTGTATCCAGTCAGGTTCCTCTCAGAGTATGCTGATAAAATAGCTCCATATTTAGCAATTATATACAACCACTCGCTCACAGGAAGATCCGTACCTAAAGACTGGAAAATTGCTCAAGTCACACTAATACCCAAAAAGGGAAGTAGGATTAATCCGCTGAATTACAGGCCTATATCACTAACGTCGATTTGCAGCAGGGTTTTAGAACATATACCGTATTCGAACATTATGAAGTACCTCGAAGAAAACGATTTATTGACATATAGTCAGCGCGGATTCAGAAAACATCGTTCTTGTGAAACACAACTAGCCCTTTATACTCATGAAGAAATAAGTGCTATCGACAGGGGATGTCAAATTGATTCCATCCAAAAGGCTTTCGACACCGTTCCTCACAAGCGTCTTCTAATTAGACTGCGTGCATATGGAATATCGCCTCAATTGTGCGACTGGATTTGTGATTTCCTGTCAGAAAGGTCACAGTTCGTAGTAGTAGACGGAAAGTAATCGAGTAAAACAGAAGTAATATCCGGCGTTCCCCAAGCAAGTGTTATAGGCCCTCTATTGTTCCTGATCTATATTAACGACATAGGAGACAATCTGAGCAGCCGTCATAGATTGTTTGCACATTATGCTGTCATTTACGTCTTGTAAAGTCATCAGAAGATCAAAACGACTTGCAAAATGATTTAGATAAGATATCTGTATGGTGCGAAAAGTGGCAACTGACAGTGAATAAAGAAAAGTGCGAAGTTATTCACATGAGTACTAAAAGAAATCAGCTAAATTTCGATATGCAATAAGTCACACAAATCTGAGGTCTGTAAACTCAACTAAATACTTAGGGCTTACAATTACAAATAACCTAAATTGGAACGATCACATAGATAATATTGTGGGTAGAGCAAACCAAAGACTGCGATTCATTGGCAGAACACTTAGAAGGTGCAACAGGTCCTACCAAAGAGACTGCTTACACTACGCTTGTCCGCACTATTCTGGAGTACTGCTGTGCGGTGTGGCATCCACATCAGGTGGGAGTGACGGATGAAATCAAAAAAGTACAAAGAAGGGTAGCTCGTTTTGTATTATCGCAAAATAGGGGAGATAGTGTCACAGACATGACCCGTGAATTCGAGTGGTAGTCATTAAAACAAAGGCTTTTTTCGTTGCGACGGGATCTTCTCATGAAATTTCAATCACCAGTTTTCTCCTCCGATTGCGAAAACATTCTGTTGGCACCCACCTACATAGGGAGAAATGATAATCACCATAAAACAAGAGAAATCAGGGCTCGCACGGAAAAATTTAAGTGCTCGTTTTTCCCGCGGGCCGTTCGAGAGTGGAACGGTAGAGAGACATCTTGAAGGTGGTTCATGGAACACTCTGCCAGGCACTTTATTGTGAATAGCAGAGTAATCACGTAGATGTAGATGCAGATGTAGATCAAAATGTCACTGTAAGAATACAATTGCCTAATTAAAATTTTTAAGACAAGTAACACCCACGGCTGAAGGCCTTAATGACAACAAATTCAAACTATTTCTCGGCAGAAAGCCCCAACAGTAATAATTTAAAACTGTTTCACGGCTGAAAGCCTGCATAGCGATATTTTTACAACCAGTTAACGTCTTCAAATTTCAATTACAGTTATTAAAATATTTTTAAAAGAACAGTCATCGAAATCTCACTGGTAGAATAAAATTGTCTAATTAAAATTTCAAGACAAGTAACACTCACGGCGGAAGGCCTTAAAGGCAACAAATTCAAACTACTTCTCGGCTGAAGGCTCCAATAGTAATAATTTAAAAACTGTTCACGGCTTAAGGTCTGACTAGCAATCCTTCAAGAACCAGTTAAACAACGTGAAATTACAGTTATTTAATTTTTATAAAATCAACAAATCTGACTAAACCATGGAGGGGGAGAGGGGGGGGGGCGGCAGACGTTGCTCGAAGGCTCGAACTGGGAAAGTTCCTCAAAACTCCGCAAGCGATGAGACAGGCAGCCAAGAGTTGCATTCACTTCACGAGATGGTAACTCAGACTAGTGGCAGTTTAAACGCATGACCAATAATCATTTGCCGAATCTACCTAATGTCCTATGACCAATGCAGCGATGGAATAACACACCTAAGATGTGACCGGCAGTCAGCACTACGTCTTCAGACTCCGTTGTTTAGAGTATCTGAAAGCAGAAAGGAACCACTAATACCAGAGTAGGATAAAAAAAAAAACACCACCCGGCCCCCAAATCAAGGAAGCTGTCGAGCTACACGCCTTACAGCAGCGGTAAGGCGAGGAAAAGTACACTTCCGTAACATACACTAAGCTCCAGGACAAGTAACTGGGGCGCTAGCGGCCACTAGACAGGAAAAATACCATTGGTTGAACTTCACAAATAATGACATATAGAATGCAACAATTAATAATACGAAGTGGAGGAGTGCTAATTACGTTCGCCTTCCCCAAACGCTCCACTCGCTGCTCTTCGTCTCGGCAACAATGCGAACAGCAACACGCTACCAGATGGCGATATCTCACAATGGTGGAGGTTTCACTACTTGAATTAAGGTTCACTCAGCTTAAACTTTCTGGGTCCGGTTGACAACCCTTCCATCCGGCAGTGCACGGATGCCGCCAGTGGGCCCAGCGTGTACGTACGCTGCGAGGACCTGGCTGCTCGTGTGTCCGTCCCCAACAGACCTCCGACTCACACCTCCCGGAAACAGAACGACGTCGCCCCAAAGACAGTACCATCGTTAATAGGTATCGATAACCGCCGCTGCCGCCACTAGCGGACAGACAATGGAGTGGCACCAATGAACACAAAAATAAGACGTCAACCGTAACTACACCAACTAAACGATGCGAACCTAGAAATGGCCGCAACGCGAGCGGCACCACGGCTCACTTTTCACTTCTCTCTTTGGATCTGATATCTGCGGAACCTTCTAGCAAAGTCACCAGAAGATCAAAACAGATTGCAAAACTATTTAGAAAACATTTCTTTATGGTGCGACAACTGGCAATTGACCCTAAATAATGAAAAGTGCAAAAAAGGAACCCCTTAAACTTAGTTTAAATGATACGTCTGAAGGCCCTAAATTCAACTAAATACCTAGGAATTACAATTATGAACAACTTAAACTGGACGTAAATCACACTGAAGTGAAACTTCCTGGCAGATTAAAACTGTGTGCCCGACCGAGACTCGAACTCGGGACCTTTGCCTTTCGCGGGCAAGTGCTCTACCATCTGGGCTACCGAAGCACGACTCAGGCCCGGTACTCACAGCTTTACTTCTGCCAGTACCTCGTCTCCTACCTTCCAAACTTTACAGAAGCTGGTAGAGCACTTGCCCGCGAAAGGCAAAGGTCCCGAGTTCGAGTCTCGGTCGGGCACACAGTTTTAATCTGCTAGGAAATTTCATATCAGCGCACACTCCGCTGCAGAGTGAAAATCTCATTCTGGAAACATCCCCCAGGCTGTGGCTAAGCCATGTCTCCGCAATATCCTTTCTTTCAGGAGTGCTAGTTCTGCAAGGTTCGCAGGAGAGCTTCTGTAAAGTTTGGAAGGTAGGAGACGAGGTACTGGCAGAAGTAAAGCTGTGAGTACTGGGCCTGAGTCGTGCTTCGGTAGCTCAGATGGTAGAGCACTTGCCCGTGAAAGGCAAAGGTCCCGAGTTCGAGTCTCGGTCGGGCACACAGTTTTAATCTGCCAGGAAGTTTCATATCAGCGCACACTCCGCTGCAGAGTGAAAATCTCATTCTGGTCACACTGAAGTGCCTGGCAGAGGGTTCATCGAAATATCTTCGCAATAATTCAGTGTCACTCCGCTCTCAAACAGTGCGCGGAAGAAACGAACACCTATATATTCCCGTGCGAGCTCTGATTTCCCTTATTTTATTATGATGATCGTTTCTGCCTTCTCGATCGACGTCAACAAAGTATTTTCTTATACGGAGGAGAAAGTTGGTGAATGAAATTTCGCGAGAAGAACACGCCGCAACGAGAATCACCAAAGTTTTAATTATGTCCATCCCAAATCTTGTATCGTGTCTGTGATACGTGCTGCCCTTCTTTGAACTTTCTCGATGTACTCCGTTAACACTATCTGGCAAGAATCCCAGACTGCGCAGCAGTACTCCAAAAGAAGGCGGATAGCTTAGTGCAGGCAGACTCTTCAGTAGATCTGTTGCATGTTCTAACTGTTCTGCCTATAAAATTCAGTCTTTGATTCGCTTTCCTCACAATACTATGTTTTCTTTCCAGTTTAAGTTGTTCATAATTGTAGCTCCTAGGTATTAGTTGTATTTACGGCCTTCAGACGTATCATTTAAACCGAAACTTAAGGGGCTCCTTTTTGTACTTTTCATTATTTTGCGTCAACTGCCAGTTGTCGCACCATAAAGAAACGTTTTCTAAATCGTTTTGCAATCTGTTTTGATCTTCTAATGACTTTACTAAAAGGTAAACGGCACCGTGGTCAGCAAACAACCTACGACTGCTGCTCATGTTGTCTCCTAAATCGTTTATGTAGATAAGGAACAGGCGAGGGACACCAGAAATCGCTCCTGTTTTACTCAACGACTTTTCGTCAGTTAGTACGAACTGTGACCTTCCTGAATGAAATTATGAATCCAGTCGCTTAACTGACACGATATTCTATAAGCACGCAATTTGATTACAAGCTGCTTGTGAGGTACGATGTCGAAAATCTTCTGGAAATCTAGAAATACGGAATCAATTTCAAATCCTTTGTCGACAGCAATCAAACTTCGTGTGAGTAAAGAGATAATTGTGTTGCACAGAACGATGTTTTCTAAATGTGTCTTTACTGTTTATTATGTGTCAATAGGCCGTTCTCTTCAAGGCAATTCAAATGTTCGAACACAATACATGTTCCAAAATCCTGTTGCACACGGACGCTAATGATACAGGCCTGTAATTAATGGATTACTCCTATTGACTTTCTTGAATATTGGTGTGGCCTGTGTTACTTTACAGTCTTTGGGTGGAAATCTTCCGTCGAACGAGCGATTGTGTATGATTGTTAAACATGGAGTTGTTGGATCAGTATACTCTGAAAGGAACCGAATTAGTACACTGTCTCAACAGGAGGACTTGCATTTATCAAGTGATTTAAGTTGCCTCACTACTCCGAGGATATCTACTTTCCAGCTCTTCTTGATTTTAATTCTGGAATATTTACTTCATCTTCTTTGGTGAAAGTATTTCGGTAGGCTGTGTTAATGACTCTGCATTAGCAACACTTTTATCCATGGTATTTCAATTGCTATCACGCAGGGAAGGCATTGGTTGTGTCTTGCTGCTAGCATAGTCTACATATGACCAAAATCTCTACGGATTTTCAGGTTTCGAGATAAGATTTCGTTGTGGAGACTATTGTAAGCATCTCGCACTGAAGCCCGCGCTAAGTTTCGAGCTTAGGTCAAAAATTGCCGATCTTGGTGATCTTGTGTACCATGAGGGATCGACTCCGACGTTCGTTAAAGTATTTGGTATAAGTCTCTCAGCTGCTGTCGATACTATTTCTTTGAATTCATACCAAATTGTCTATGCTTAAATTGTGAATTTGAAAGACGTAAAGATTGTCCCTTAGGAAGGCGAAAAGCGAATTTTTATCTCCTTTTTGAATAGATATATTTTCGCTTATTTTGGAGGATATGGGAGTAACGGTATTCAGTCTCGCTACAACAACTCTGTGTTCACTAATCCCTGTATCCGTTTTGATGCGGTTTATTAGCTCAGTATTATTTGTTGCTGAGAGGCCAATTGTCTTTTCACAACCGTTTACTATTCAAGTGGGTTCATGAACTAACTACTCGAAATAAGTTTCAGACAATACGTTCCGCACGATTTCCGGTGATGTTTTATGTGAATCTCCGGATTTAAACATGTACACTCCTGGAAATTGAAATAAGAACACCGTGAATTCATTGTCCCAGGAAGGGGAAACTTTATTGACACATTCCTGGGGTCAGATACATCACATGATCACACTGACAGAACCACAGGCACATAGACACAGGCAACAGAGCATGCACAATGTCGGCACTAGTACAGTGTATATCCACCTTTCGCAGCAATGCAGGCTGCTATTCTCCCATGGAGACGATCGTAGAGATGCTGGATGTAGTCCTGTGGAACGGCTTGCCATGCCATTTCCACCTGGCGCCTCAGTTGGACCAGCGTTCGTGCTGGACGTGCAGACCGCGTGAGACGACGCTTCATCCAGTCCCAAACATGCTCAATGGGGGACAGATCCGGAGATCTTGCTGGCCAGGGTAGTTGACTTACACCTTCTAGAGCACGTTGGGTGGCACGGGATACATGCGGACGTGCATTGTCCTGTTGGAACAGCAAGTTCCCTTGCCGGTCTAGGAATGGTAGAACGATGGGTTCGATGACGGTTTGGATGTACCGTGCACTATTCAGTGTCCCCTCGACGATCATCAGTGGTGTACGGCCAGTGTAGGAGATCGCTCCCCACACCATGATGCCGGGTGTTGGCCCTGTGTGCCTCGGTCGTATGCAGTCCTGATTGTGGCGCTCACCTGCACGGCGCCAAACACGCATACGACCATCATTGGCACCAAGGCAGAAGCGACTCTCATCGCTGAAGACGACACGTCTCCATTCGTCCCTCCATTCACGCCTGTCGCGACACCACTGGAGGCGGGCTGCACGATGTTGGGGCGTGAGCGGAAGACGGCCTAACGGTGTGCGGGACCGTAGCCCAGCTTCATGGAGACGGTTGCGAATGGTCCTCGCCGATACCCCAGGAGCAACAGTGTCCCTAATTTGCTGGGAAGTGGCGGTGCGGTCCCCTACGGCACTGCGTAGGATCCTACGGTCTTGGCGTGCATCCGTGCGTCGCTGCGGTCCGGTCCCAGGTCGACGGGCACGTGCACCTTCCGCCGACCACTGGCGACAACATCGATGTACTGTGGAGACCTCACGCCCCACGTGTTGAGCAATTCGGCGGTACGTCCACCCGGCCTCCCGCATGCCCACTATACGCCCTCGCTCAAAGTCCGTCAACTGCACATACGGTTCACGTCCACGCTGTCGCGGCATGCTACCAGTGTTAAAGACTGCGATGGAGCTCCGTATGCCACGGCAAACTGGCTGATACTGACGGCGGCGGTGCACAAATGCTGCGCAGCTAGCGCCATTCGACGGCCAACACCGCGGTTCCTGGTGTGTCCGCTGTGCCGTGCGTGTGATCATTGCTTGTACAGCCCTCTCGCAGTGTCCGGAGCAAGTATGGTGGGTCTGACACACCGGTGTCAATGTGTTCTTTTCTCCATTTCCAGGAGTGTATTTCTGCCGACATATGCTGGATAAATTGAAGTCACCATCAGCTATAATTGGATGAGTCGGGTAGATGTTTGAAATTAAACTCAAGTTTTCTTGGAACCTTTCAGCATTTGTTTCATCTGAGTTGGTAGGTCGGTAAAAGGAACCAGTTACTGTTTTATTCCAGTTGTCAGGAATGACCTCTACCCATACTAATTCACACAAACTGTCTACTTCAATTACGCTCTAAGTCAAACTACTACTAACAATAACAAACACCCCACCACCAACTGTATTTTGCCTATCCTTTCTTAACACCGTTAGGTCCTACGCAAAAAATTTGGCTGAACTTTTTTCTGGCTTCAGTCAGCTATCAGTGCCTATAACGATTGGAGCATCAGTGCTTTCTATTAGTCTGGTACTTTGCCAACACAGCTATGACAATTTACGACTGTTTTACCAATGGTCCCTAGACCTACGTTCTTCCTGAGTTGAACGTGCACAGCCGGCCGGAGTGGCCGAGCGGTTAAAGGCGCTACAGTCTGGAACCGCAGGACCGCTACGGTCGCAGGTTCGAATCCTGCTTCGGGCATGGATGTGTGTGATGTCGTTAGGTTTAAGTAGTTCTAAGTTCTAGGGGACTTATGACCACAGCAGTTGAGTCCCATAGTGCTCAGAGCCATTTGAACAATTTGAACGTGCACACTTTGAAACTGAGGGCCCTTATTGTGTTTCCCTGAGGTGCTCTAACCTAAAAAAAGACACCTAGACCACGCAGCCCCTGCTAGCTGTGTAGTCGCCTCCTGCGTGTAACGGACACCTGACCTAATAGTGGAACCCGAAACCCCACCAGCATTCGGCACAAGTCGAAGAGTCTGCACACTACATCATCACAGAATCGCTTGAGCCTCTGATTCACACTCTCCACTCGGCTCCGTACCATAGGTCCACAATCGGTCCTGTCGACTATGCTGCAAATGGTGAACTCTGCTTTCATCTCACAAGCTAGCCTTTACCACTTCTGATAGCTTCTCTAAACCAGGTAGCATTTCTTCCTATCCAAAGCGGCCACACATAACTGATGCCGATGTGAGCCACCACTTGCAGTAGGCTGTAACCTGTGCTCTTCTGGCATCTAGAAGGTCCCATTCCAAGTCTGGAATGACTCCACCCGGTATGCACATTGGCGTTCTTCCTCTCCTTAGCAGTCATGTCCCTAAGGGGCCCCATAACGCGCCTGACATTGGAGCTTCCAACTAACAGTCAGCCCACCTTCGGTGACTGCGAAGATCTTGCGGGCTGCGAGGTTTCGTCTGAAACAGGAAACGCGACTGTATCTGGCTGATAGACAGTGTCAGCCGCAGACTACACCTGGAACCTGTTTGTCAGACTAACCGACAAGGCCTTAAGTTCGACCCACCTAAAACGATCTGAGGCAACCTCCCAATGGACCACTGGTGAGGGTCAACCTCAATGCAAGCAGTAACTTCACTGGCCACTGGTGCAGGTCGATCCACAGACTCGTTTATCGTGATGGACGTATGAATGTATAGGAATACTGTTTGTATTTCACCGACACTGCTGTTTTCTAGTTATTTCTCTTAGGTGATTGATGTTCTTGTTTTATGTATGCATACCATGCTGTAATTCATGGTGTATCTTTCGTTATAATCTGAATAATTTACTTCTCAGTGGTTTCTTTTATACATAAATATGTAAAAATTGTTTCATTTATGTAACACTAAGTATAACATCCTATTATGGTTTATCTGCTGTCTTGTACTTTTATTGTATAGTCCTGAAGATGACGCCATTGGAAACTCGAAACTCGTTGCCAAATAAGACAATATCAAGATAATGGCTGTTGGTAGTCTGTTATTTTAATTCATCGACCATCCCCTATTCCTGAGTCCTGAGCCAAAGATGGCGTTACACTTAATAAGTCTTCGAGTCCTTTTGAGGAAGATAATACTTTTGTACGTACAAGATGTAACATATGAGCAGAACAGTGGATATACTTTTAATGACAAAACATAGATACTCTTTCCTTCATCGTATTTGCTCTACCGTTGGCAAATACAGCTGTGACCTAATCATAAAGTTTTTTTCAGAACATGAGAAGTACAGTCTGAGGTATGCCATTCTGAGAGCTCAAAAAGTTCTAAGGAAACTGAACTTATTTCATCCCTATCACGATGCACATAAAGGACAGTAACACCCACAAAACTTTTAGTTTGATATATTTCAATCCATACATCCGAGGTTAATATCACTGTTGCCACCTTATTTAAGTTTTTAAATTTGTAATGGTACCAGAAGTTCAGGGATGTTCCCACAATAACTACCCTTCACACTTTTACCATTGTTTGGTTAAAATGTTTCCACACATCGCTTTTGAGATGCATTTCATGTTGTTTCTGCTTTTTGCTTCTGCACTTAAAAATCTCTAATACAAACACAAAACAAGCAACGAACAGTACAAACAGGAGAAGGTTCCACAATTATATTTCTACCAACATTACTATAGAGTGAGAGGAGATTACGAAAATACACAACTCAAATAGTTAAAATTTCTCTATCAAATTCATAGTAAAAAATGATAGGTGCTGATCTTATGTTGTAAATTTTTAAGTATGAAAAAGAAATTAAGGCTTAGTTCTCTCTATTACGAGTTAGATAATAATAATAATATAAATAATAATAATAATAATAATAATAATAATAATAATATCTGATTATATGTACACAAAATAGCGACGCTCCCGTTATATCCGTAGAACAATTTGAACAACCTTCGATGAAAAATATAGCTTAACTCACTCCGACGTTTCGATATATCACTGCCCGATATCCCAGTCATAGCATACGCATGAGAATCCCATCCGCCCCACCCCAAGTGTACTGGGACATTCGGGTGAAAATAAAGTTAGTTCAACAATAGCCCGCCTAACAGGGACAGGGAGTAAAAGTTGTTGAAAGGAAAAATCAAAGTCATTTGATTTTGGTAATCGTCACTATTAACTTAGAAGCTTCGTGCATATCTGTAAGATAATCTATAGTACAGACTGAATTTATTAAATATGATCAGTTTAATGACTCGATATGATCAAGTTTACCACATACTGGTGTTTCTGTATAATACCTCTGTCAAGAAGTAGTAGCTATGCAAGATGTAACGTCACGTTTGGTGACGACAAAAGAATGGCTCTGAGCACTATGGGACTCAACTGCTGAGGTCATAAGTCCCCTAGAACTTAGAACTACTTAAACCTAACTAACCTAAGGACAGCACACAACACCCAGCCATCACGAGGCAGAGAAAATCCCTGACCCCGCCGGGAACCGAACCCGGGAACCCTTGCGTGGGAAGCGAGAACGCTACCGCACGACGACGAAATGCGGGCTTGGTGACGACACTTTTGCGCTTCAGTTAGCATCAAATTACAAAACTGAAGGTCAGTGTAAAGAATAAAGGCTTTGACAGAAAGTTACATTCACAGGGACTGAATATTACTACTTCTTACGACCAAGTAACACATGTTACGTCTTCCTACTAATAACGAGACTGAAATTATACATTAGCCTTCATCATCATAGATTTTCAGTTCATCTTAACAAGCTGCGCAGAGTGACCCAGCGGTTTGAGGCGCCATGGCACGGATTGCGCACCCCCTCCAGCCGGAGGTTCGAGTCCTCCCTCGGGCATGGGTGTGTGTTTTCTTAGCATAAACTAGTTTAAGTAGTGTGTAAGTCTATGGACCGATGACCTCAACAGTTTGGTCCCTTAGGAATTCATACAAACACACACACCTCACACACACATCTTAATAAACGTACAACAGGCGCGCAATAGTGCACCTCGGGATCCTTTTTCAAGGTGGCGGTGTAACCTGTGCTACATTCAAGTCAGGATGTAATCTCGTGATGGATGGTTCAGATGGCTCTGAGCACTATGGGACTTAACAAAATGGCTCTGAGCACTATGGGACTCAACTTCTAAGGTCATCAGTCCCCTAGAACTTAGAACTACTTAAACCTAACTAACATAAGGACATCACACACATCCATGCTCGGGGCAGGATTCGAACCTGCGACTGTAGCGATCGCGCGGTTCCAGACTGAAGCGTCTAGAACCGCTCTGCCACACCGGCCGGCGATGTAATCTGATACCAGTCATGTGCTTCAATAGCCTTCAACCATTTTGCAGCTCAAAGTTCTAGGGCACGTGTATAAAATGGCGGGAAAATGAAGATCACCCATTCTCTGTGGGCATGCAAGCACCAGAATCAAAGACACCCTCCCCCTCCCCCCCCACAATGACTTAGGCCAATAAGATGACTTAAAAATGGCAGAGAAACAAGTCCCCCTACCCCTTTTATTTCTAGTCCAATCGCTGAGATTCGTCATTCGATGTGTGTGCACGATTATGAAAAGGTCATCGGAGGGATCAGCTGCAGATTCATCCCCCTTGAAAAATGGCGGTAAATATTATATTAATATTTGATCCAAAATTACGTAATGCGCTGTGACGCTATAGGATGTGACCTAAAAATTGCGGGCTATTCAAAGAGTTACACTGTGCTGTTGATCCCTTCCCATTGCAGTTTACTATTTTAATGTAATTTGTTGCATTTTTTTACCAATTTTCTCCCAATTATCAAGATCATCAAACAAAGAGACATAAATGTGAGACTTTTACAGTTTAACAATTACCATACACATTATTTAAACAAGCAATTTATTGCTATGTACCAAGTCTATGGGGAACTAGTCCCTGTGTTGTAGTTTGTTAAAAATAATGACTTTTCTCTAAGCACTCCAATGCATGAGCCCCAGCCGTTGCCGTTTTTAGGTCGTAATATTTCTTGACAGATTTTTTCCCACTTTTGAAGATCATCCTCTACGCACACATAAATACGAGACTTTAAATGTTAAACAGTTAATACACTGTGATATTTCAACAAACACATCGATTACCGTATAAAACGATTAGCACAAATATACTTATCATATATACATTACAGGCCATTAAAATTGCTACACCAAGAAGAAATGCAGATGTCAAACGGGTATTCATTGGACAAATATATTAAACTAGAGCTGACATGTGATTACATTTTCATGCAATTTGGGTGCATAGATCCTGAGAAATCAGTACCCACAACAACCACCTCTGGCCGTAATAACGGCCTTGATACGCCTGGGCATTGAGTCAAGCAGAGCTTGGATGGCGTGTACAGGTACAGCTGCCCATGCAGCTTCAACACGATACCACAGTTCATCAAGAGTAGTTACTGGCGTATTGTGACGAGCCAGTTGCTCGGCCACCATTGACTAGACGTTTTCAGTTGGTGAGAGATCTGGAGAATGTGCTGGCCAGGGCAGCAGTCGAACATTTTCTGTATCCAGAAAGGCCCGTACAGGACCTGCAAAATGCGGTCGTGCATTATCCTACTGAAATGTAGGGTTTCGCAGGGATCGAATGAAGGGTAGAGCCACGGGTCGTAACACATCAGAAATGTAGCGTCCACTGTTCAAAGTGCCGTCAATGCGAACAAGAGGTGAGCGAGATGTGTAACCAATGGAAACCAATACCATCACGCCAGGTGATACGCCAGTATGGCGATGATGAATACACGCTTCCTATGTGCGTTCACCGCGATGTCGCCAAACGCGGATGCGACCATCATTATGCTGTAAACAGAACCTGGATTCATCCGCAAAATGACGATTTGCCATTCGTGCACCCAGGTTCCTCGTTGAGTACACCATCACAGCCACTCCTGTCTGTGATGCAGCGTCAAGGGTAACCGCAGCCACGGTCTCCGAGCTGATAGTGCATGCTGCTGCAAACGTCGTCGAACTGTTCGTGCAGATGGTTGTTGTCTTGCAAACGTCCGCATCTGTTGACTCAGGGATCGAGACGTGGCTGCACGATCCGTTACAGCCATGCAAATAATATGCCTGTCATCTCGACTGCTACTGATACGAGGCTGTTGGGATCCAGCACGGCGTTCCGTATTACCATCCTGAACCCACCGATTCCATATTCTGCTAACAGTCATTGGATCTCGACCAACGCGAGCAGCAATGTCGCGATACGATAAACCGTAATCGCGATAAGCTACAATCCGATCTTTATCAAAGTCGGAAACGTGATGGTACGCATTTCTCCTCCTTACACGAGGCATAACAACGTTTCACCAGGCAACGCCGGTCAACTGCTGTTTGTGTATGAGAAATCGGCTGGAAACTTTCCTCATGTCAGTACGTTGTAGGTGTCACCACCGGCACCAACCTTGTGTGAATGATCGGAAAAGCTAATCATTTCCATATCACAGCATCTTCTTACCGTCGGTTAAATTTCGCGTCTGTAGCACGTCATCTTCGTGGTGTAGCAATTTTAATGGCCAGTAGTGAAATTATTCTTGCACTGTTAGTCTGTTAAGAACAATGACTTCGCTGTAAAACTGCCTTAGAAGAGTTTGACAATGTAAGATTATAGCAGTTTTGGAAATAACGGCGGAAAGTCCAAGTATGTACACACACACACACACACACACACACACACACACACATTGAATTCATACATTATTAATTTACAATGTAAACAATTACCCTCAACACAACTCTGCTGCTAACTACCAACATCGGCATAAAAAGGCTTCCTAGTCGGTTAAAAAAGATTATGTCGCTAACTGGATACCGTATAGGACATACTGTATGATTATAGTATTCCCCCCGTCGAAGGTTCGAGTCCTCCCTCGGGCATGGGTGTGTGTGTAAGTTAGTTTAAGTTAGATTAAGTAGTGTGTAGGTTTAGGGACCGATGACTGCTGCAGTTTGGACCTATAAGACCTTACCACAAATTTCCATTATAGTTGTAAACAGCGGCAGGAAGCCGAATGATGGTTCTACAGACAAGTACTTTTTTATTAAAAGAAACACACAAGAAATATTTAAAGTGTGGAGTAAATAGTTTGCCTCACCTGTGTTGATACCGCCACTATTGACATTGGACAGGAGCAGTAGAGGTATTCACTGTATTTATAACGAACAACAAAATGTCTTCTGTTATATGCTCCATTGAAGCATGTAGTCTCTATACTGTGCGTCCTCACCATAATGTCATCCTTCTCCTGCTACAATGCTAGTCATGGCACTGGAGGGTTAATGACATGCAGAATGGCGCTCTCTCTGTCAAAGGCAGAATCTCTGTCACAGTTGATAGATAATGTCACTAGAGAGAGTGAGTGAAATGGCTTTATGAGCATCCTTTGTTGCATGGGTAACGGTCATAAGAATCACACACACCAGATATAAAACGCTGCTGGAGCGTCAGAAAGAAAGGGAGAGGGAGAGAGAGAGTGACCGAATGGCCTCTTGGGTGCTCTCTGTCACACCAAATCCCGCTGTAAAAAAAATCGTCCACCATGACTGTTGAAGCTACTGGAAAGAGCTATTGTAATAAATGCCCTCTTGGGTGCTCTGTGTCGTATCACACACGAATCGTAGAAAAAGAAAAAAAGAAATACGCCATAAGCGTCCCGCACAGCTAAGACTAGCAGGATTGTGACGTGGGCGGGCAGTGAGCTAACAAAAGTGACCACTCGTTTAGTAGAAGAGATGTGTTTCACAGTAGCGAAGATAAACAAGTGCTCATAGTTTCTCAGGTGTACATTTTACAGCCCATGTTTAATGGACTTTTTTCCTTGTTTTGGTTCATACTACTACGTCTGAAAGAGTTGTCTACCTTAAACAATATTACCAGGAGATGTATTCCACTGTCAGAGGTTTCAGAACGGTCTCCGCTCAGAGGGATCCTTACCTCAAATTGATACATTTATCCTTCTCCATCATCCTTCTACATCATCACGGAATCACCACGTATGTATATTTACATGTATGTACATATATTTATATATATAACTTCACGCTCTGTAGCATCGATGGATGACGTTTCCTGACATGGGTTCCTATGTAAAACATGATTTACTGCATCCCCTCTGTAACCTTTTTGCAGTATCTAACTTGAAGTGTGAAACACCCTGTATACAGCTGCCACTACCCTGTTTTAGTACAGTATTGCTGTGTTGCACTGCCAATCACCATCAACAAACGTTCCATTAAAACTACAGTCTTCTATGGTGTGCCTACCCCGACATCCGTCCTCCTGTTTTCAAATGCAATTTTCTCACGACAAATAGGCAGTACTCGAGCAGCGCAACAGAATCAGATGCTCAACATACATATCCACATAGTTTACAGGCAAATAATTAAACTATAATCAGACATAGCATAGTTTACAGCCTTTTCTGGGCCCTGTACTTCTACCCGTAGTAGACAAAGGGCCAAACGGCAGCACTGCTACAAATATACAGGTTGGTCCATCTGAAGTTTCGGATGAGATTATCCCGAAAACTATACATCGGGTTACAATACTGGATAAGATAAGTTCGTAAGCTCAAAGAGGGACATCAAATGATACTACACATGCCACCAGCCCCCACTCCACCCCCCATTTTTATTGTAGATTCGGATTTTCCATAAAAAAGTAATCAAGTTTTGTCTGAAACATTTTTTTAAACAATTGGCAGATGGCGCTGAAACCGAGAAAATTAAAATGGGGGAAGAACTCGGATGTATCTAGAATGATCCGAGAAGGACGCATCAAATCGATACAAAATGTGCACTATTTCCTTGATTACTCCAAATTAAGCTATTTTGTTACAAAATGTATCCTACCGGCCACAGTTTTTGATGGAGGGAGGCGGAATGGTACTACAATCTCGTTAGGGAACTCTTCACAATTGCTTTACTCACCCGACTCTGGCGCTACTGTGGCATCCACCCCTCTTCTGGGTCCTCATCCTCCGTCAGCTCCTTTCCCAGTTCCCCCCTTCGCTTTTACTCTCCTTTCCCCCCTTTTTTGTTTTCCCATCCTCTGTCCAGTTTCCCCCCACCTGCTCTCGACTGTGGTACGTCACATTTGCCAACTTTTTAGTGCAGTGTTCCAGTGACTATTCAGTGTTGTTTGTCTTTCTCGTGTTGCGAACAGAAACCATGCTGTCGCTAGGTGTGAATTTTATGTCTTTTGCGAACAGAATCCAGACTGTCGCCGTGTTTTTTTAATTGTCTGTCTATTGTTTTCCCTGTCTGCTTCGTACGTATTTTATTAGCATCATCATCCCTCTGTTCTTTGTTTTAAGTTCCACGATTTCTTTACGCCATGTTACTCTTTAAGTCTCCGATTTTATCGCCTGTTTTTTATTATTTATTCTTTTGATCTTTCTCACACACAGTCTGTAGGCTGAAGAGCGGCATGCTAAGCTGCTGCCAGCCCGCCCCCTTAGGGGGGAATTGAAATTCAATAAAGAAAAAAAAAATACTGTGGCCAAACTGCGAACTATGGCTCAGTATAAAGATGGGTGCAATGCGATCAGAGGTCACTTCACTTTCAGATTGTGAAGCGTAAACATCAACTGACGAAAGTAAATTATTCTTTAGCGAACCATAGCTCACTATCCTCTTACAGAGTTTGTTGATATGTTGTTAATTTTAGGTGAATGCCATAACAATTACGCTGCAGCTGCACAATTGTATGCGAATCGTTTCCCAAGCAGACGACATCCAAGTGAAAACATTATTCGAAATTGCACTCAACGAGCTCGAAATGGATACATGCACCGTCCACCTCGTCATCAGGAATACAATGAAAATGACGCTCGTGCCCTCACCGCTCTCGCCTGTGTTCAACTGGATCTCGAAATCAGTAGTCGTGCGATTCAGAGAGAAACTTGAATACCGAAATCAACTGTTTTGAGGATTTTGAAGGCACATAAATATCATGTGTATCATATCACACTGACACAGGCATTAATTCCGAAAGATATGCAAATACGCGTGCATTTCTGCCAATGGGCCTTGGAAATGATAAGAGGTGACACTGATTTTTTTAGATACGTTATGTTCACGGATGAAGCCACATTCAAAAACATTGATGAATTAAATCGTCATGATTGTCATTATTGGTGCCCTGGTAATCCACACTGACACAGACCCGTTGATAATCAACACAAATGGTCGTTAATGTTCTGGCGTGAAATTTTAAACGGTTACTTGATAGGACCATATATTTTTCATCGAAATGTTAGTGGGGAATCTTATTTACAACTTCTCCGCGATGATTTGTTGGAGCTAATGGAAGATGTTGATTTAGAAACTAGGCAACGAATGTGGTTCCAACAGGACGGAGCTGCTCCCCATTATGCTAATAATGTGCGGGACGTTTTAAATTTACGGTACTGGGGTCGGTGGATAGGACGCGGCGGGCCAATTCAGTGGCCTCCACGTTCACCAGACCTAACATCTCCTGATTTTTTCTTGTGGGGTTATTTAAAAAATATTGCTTATGAAAGACAGCCCACAACCCTAAACGATATGGAGCAACGCATTCGAAGAGCGTGTGCAGCCATACCACGGAATGTGCTGCTCAAAACTGTGGACAACTTTCGCAGACGATTGACTTTATGCATTGAAGCAAATGGGGATAACATTGAACAATTTCTTCGTGGCTAATTTCATTAATAAAGTACCCCAACATGTGAGAGGCAAGAGGACTCACACAAATCAAGCACCCCATGGGAACATCATTCTACTACGTCCATATCGTTGTTCCTGGGTAACGGTAAAAGTAGAATACAGTTCATTTTGTACAAATATAGCCTAATTTGGCGTAGCGAAAGAACTGGTGCACATTTTTTATCGATTTGATGCGTCTTTCTCGGATAATTGTAAATAAATCAGAGTTATTTCACAATTTTACTTTTTTCACGATTTCAAATCAGAGTTCTTTCACAATTTTACTTTTTTCTCGATTTCAACGCCATCTGTTAATGGTTTAAAAAATGTTTCAGACAAAAATTGATTACTTTTTTATGGAGAATCCGCATCTGTGATAAAAAATGAGTCTTTCCATTTAAGATTTAAAAGTTGCCCCCCGGCCCATCTAAGGGGGCGGGGACTGGGGTCACGTGTAGTATCATTTGATGTCCCCCCTTGAGCTTACGAACTTGCCTTACGCACTACTTTTACTCGATGTATAGTTTTCGAGATAATCTCATCCGGAACTTCAGGTGGACCACCCTGTATTTTATACTCCAAAACTTCAATAGGGAATCGTTTAACGTGAGTATTTTCCTTAAAATCTGTGGGTTAATATTATTTGTAAGAACCAATTCTAATTCGGTAATATCTGCACATATTTGATAGTACTGTTACCTGAACGTCGGTCAGTCGAAGGACAGCTTAACCGTACTGTCACTCGCTTCCGCATGTCGCCACCTGCTCCACCCTCTTCCCTCCCTCCACAACGCCATGAAGCCCCAAAACAATGCCGAACTGCCGACAACAGTAGTCTTTTGCACTTGTTACGATCACTTGTGTTGTGTCATCTTTGCCGCGAAAAGCAAACTTGTCGAGGAACATGGAACGGACATATTGTTGTTCAAAAATGGCTCTGAGCACTATGGGACTTTACTTCTTTGGTCATCAGTCCCCTAGAACTTAGAACTACTTAAACCTAACCAACCTAAGGACATCACACACATCGATGCCCGAGGCAGGATTCGAACCTGCCACCGTAGCGGTCGCGCGGTTCCAAACTGTAGCGCCTAGAACCGCTCGGCCACTCTGGCCGGCCATATTGTTGTTTCCTATAACATCAGTACTTCCCTAATAGCATACCCCAGCACACTGAAGTCGTTCGTTAAGTTTGGTAGTCATACAACTCCATTTTGTTAAAAATCCAAGCAATCTTACGTTATATCAACATTCATATGGCTGCTGCAATAGTCCGAGCTTTTTATCATTTGGAACAAGGATTTTAATTTGGACCATTTCCACTTTGTAGCAACAGTGTATTTGTATATTATAATAATGGTCTGCAGTAATTATTAAACAATAAACGATATGATGCTCTCAGGCCCTAGCTGGCTGTTAGGTAGTTTCACTTCCCGGCAGCCTCAGCAGCGCTTTCCTCTTCCACCACGTGAACAAAGTGTTCGACATGCAGACTCATGAGAGAGGTGCGTTGCCGTCTCCGAGAAACTGTCTTTAGCATCTGAGAACGTGTATAACTCTTAATCAAGTAGGTAAGTTACAGAAATTAAAAAGGGAAATGAGTAGGTTGAAGTCACATGCAGTGGTATTTAGTGAAAACAGATGACATGTCAAATACACACATCAAAAAAGTTTTGTATCACCCCGTTTCCTAGAACTCCTGAAGACAGACGTTGACTGTGGATATTGTATCACAGACACAGTCCCTTTGACTGTACAGAGATGTCACTAAACCCGCCCAAACACGTAAACAACTATACATGAGCAGCGCCTATTAGACGGAGGGGGTCCGACAGCCGATCAGTTCGTCATTCCACCAGGAAAGAGGTACATGGCTCGTGTTGTCTGAAGTTCAACCATGCCTAGACGGTCAATACCGCGATTCGATCGCGCCCTCATTGTTACTTTGTGCCAGGAAGGACTCTCGATTAGGGAAGTGCCCAGGCGTCCCGGAGTGAACCAAAGCGATGTTGTTCGGACATGGAGGAGATCCAGAGAGACAGGAACTGTCCATGACATGCCTCGCTCAGGCCGCCGAAGGGCTACTACTGCTGTGGGTGACTGCTACCTACGTATTATGGGCCGGAGCAATCGTAACAGCAGCAACACCATGTTGAATAATACTTTTCGTGCAGCCACAGGACGTCGTGTTACAACTGTACGCTATAGTCTGGATGATACGCAACTTCACTTCAGACGTCCATGGCAACGATCATCTTTGCAACCACGACACTATGCATTCCGGTACAGATGGGCTTGGAGGCAACCCGGTCAGACTGAACGCCTCAGAATCATTCTCCAGCGAGTGCAGCAAGGTGGAGGTTTCCTGCTGTTTTGGGGTGGCGGTATGTTGGGCCGACGTGGTCGTGGAAGGCGCCGTAACGATTGAACGATACATGAATGCCATCCTCCGACCGATAGTGCAACTATATTGGCACCATATTAACGAGGCATTCGTCTTCATGTTTTAAGACATTTTAGCGTTGACAAACCTATTATAATGTGCTATTTTTATCCATTTGACATCTTGTGCGTGAGAACAGCCTAAAATAAACATGTTTTACAACAGAATATTTTAAGACCTCAAGACGACAGCATGTTATTGATGTAGTGGTCTTCAGTTCACAGACTGGTTTGATGCAGCTCTTCATGCTACTCTATCCTGTGCAAGCCTTGTCATCTCCGAGTAACTACCGCAGCCCACATCCTTCTAAATCTCCCTCTACGATGTTTACGATCAGCGCTTCCCTCCAACACTAAATTGGTGGTCCCTTGATGCCTCAGATCGTCTCCTTCCAACCGACCCCTTCTTCTAGTCAAGTCGTACCACAAATTCCTCTTCTTCCCAATTCTATTCGGTTCCTCTTCGTTAGTTACGTAATCCACCCATCTGATCTTCAGCATTCTTCTGTCGCTCCATATTTCGAAAGGTTCTATTCTCTTCTTGTCTAAACTACTTATCGTCCGTGTTTCACTTCCATACTGGCTACACTCCTTACAAATACTTTCAGAAAAGGCTTCTTGACTCTTAAATCTATACTCGGAGTTAACAAACTCCTCTTCTTCAGGAATGCTTTTCTTGCCATTGCCAGTCTACATTTTATATCCTCTCTACTTCGAGCATCATCAGTTATTTTTCTTTCCAAATAGCAAAACTCATCTACTTTTTTTAAGTGTCTCATTTCGTAATCTAATTCCCTCATCATCACCTGATTTAATTCGTCTACACTCCATTATCCTCGTTTTGCTTTTGCTGATGTTCATCTTATATCCTCCTTTCAAGACACTGTCCATTCCTTTTAACTGCTCTTCCAGGTCCTTTGCTGTCCCTAACAGAATTACAATGTCGTCGGCAAACCTCATAGTTTTTATTTCTTCTCCATAGATTTTAATTCCTACTCCAAATTTTTCTTTGGTTTTCTTTACTACTTGTTCAATGTTCAGATTGAATAACATCGGGGGTGGGCTACAAACTGTGTTCACTCCCTTCTCAACCATTGCTTGTCTTACGGGCTCCTCCACTCCCTATAACCACCATCTGGCTTCTGTACAAATTGTAAATAGCCTTTCGCTCCCTGTGTTTTAACCCCGCCACCTTTAGAATTTCAAAGACAGTATTCCAGTCAACACTATCAAAAGTTTTCTCTAACTCTACAAATGCTAGAAAAGGTTTGCCTTTCCTTAACCTATCTTCTAAAATAAATTGTAGTGTCACTATTGCCTCGCGTATTCCTAAATTTCTACGGAATCCAAACTGATCTACCTTAGGTCTGCTTCTACCACTTTCCCAATCGTCTGTAAAGAATTTGTGTTAGCATTTTGAAACGTGACTTATTACATTGACAGTTCGGTCATTTTCAAAACTGTCGATCCCTTCCTTTGGGATTGGAATTATTATATTCTTCTTGACGTCTGAGGGTATTTCGCCTGTCTGATACATCTTGCTCACCAGTTGGAAGAGTTTTGTCATGGCTGGCTCTCCCAAGGCTATCAGTAGTTCTAACGGAATGTTATCTACTCCCGGGGCCTTGTTTCGACTTGAGTCTTTCAGTCCTCTGTCATATTCTTCACGCAGTATCATATGCCCCTTTATATCTTCATCTACGTCCTCTTCCATTTCCGTAATATTGCCCTCAAGTACATCACCCTTGTATAGACCCTCTATATACTCCTTCCACCTTTCTGCTTTCCCTTCTTTCCTTAGGACTGGTTTCCCATCTGAGCTCTTGATATTCTTTTTTCTTCAAAGGTCTCTCAGATTTTCCTGTAGGCAGTATCTATCTTACTCCTGTTGATATATGCTTCTAATCCTTACATTTGTCCTCTAGACATGCCTGCTCAGACATTTTGCACTTCCTGTCGATGTCATTTTTGAGACGTTTGTATTCCTTTTCACCTGCTTGATTTACTACATTTTTATACTTTGCCCTTTCATTAATTTAATTCAATATCTCTTCTGTTACCCAAGGACTTCTACTAGCCGTCGTCTTTTTGCCTATTTGTTTTTCTGCTGCCTGCACAATTTCATCTCTCAAAGCTACCCATCCTTCTCCTACTGCATCTCTTTCCCCTGTTCTTGTCAACCTTCCCCTAATGCTCCCTCTGAAACTCTCTACAACCTCTGGTTCTTTCAGTCTATCCAGGTCCGATCTCCTTAAATTCCTACCTTTTTGCTGTTTCTTCAGTTTTAATTTAGTTTTCATTACCAATAAATTGTGCTCAGAATCCACATCTGCCCCTGTAAATGTCTTACAGCTTAAAACCTGGTTCCTAAATATCTGTCTTACCACTATATAATTTATCTGAAACCTTCCAATGTCTTCAGGCTTCTTCCACGTATATTACCTCCTTTCTTAAACCAAGTGTTAGCTATGATAAAGTCATTCTCTTTGCAAAATTCTACCAGGCAGCTTCCCCTTTCATTCCTTGAAATTGGTTGAATTAAATAAAAATACTTTATGCAATCTTGACTATTCAGTGGTTCATAAAAATTAGTTATTTATTTATGGCTGAGCGAGAAACAGCATACCAATTGCTGTAGTTGTAGCTTAAAAATTGTCTTAATATCGATATATTTTCAAAAAATCATTTCAGCCCTTCACGGGTGCAATTTCGAACAATCACTTCTTAAACGATGCCTACAGTACAAGATAAACAAACACCCTTTCGAAATTTCAAGTTTGTTTCCTTTGAGGTTTGGGCTGGGCTATTATGAGTCAGTCAGTCACGACGTTTCTTTTTATATATACAGATGTTAATTTAGTTAATTTCTGCGGCTGTGCTGAAATGTCTATCATCTGCATATCCAAGTAGGTGCTACACCACATGCCAATTTGACATTTGTTGCATTTTTTCTTCATTTTAAAGCCACCTATATAGACTGGTTGTATTTGTGCAGTCTCCTACCTGTGAGCTGGTGTCCGCCGTCTGCTTTACATACGGCTGAGCCTTCGTGATCATTCTACTTCATATTACTACATATCTCGTGAGTTTCTATGAGTTTGTCTGTAATTTCTCAGTAGATTCTCAAATCAGGTGAAGTAAAGACTGGTCTGTGGTAAGCTATAATTAGCCTACAAGTTAATTCGCTTATAACAGTAGGCATGGAATGCATAACTCCCGTAACAGCTGCACGAGTTGTGGCTCTAATATGCTCACGAGAGGCAGAATTAGTTACGGTGGCTGGCATACGGTAGTGGAATAACTGAGTTCTTGTTGGGAAAACCACCCGCTTTCACGTTATCTGTAAACTACGTCCATGCATCTTCTATAAGTGTGTACGACTTCAATTTTTTTGTTCTTATTTAAAATATGATATATAGAAATTGTAATGTAGCTTCTATAAATGAACTTCGTTTGTGGCACTCTGATATTAAAATAGTTAACCACAGTTTGTCATTGTAGTAATATATACCCAGAAAACAATAAAACAGGAAGTGTCATCTGGTGCATTTTCTCCAAGATGTGGTGAAATGACATCGGTTGGCAACAGCTTTGACATAGCTTTGAATTTTACATAAAATTACTAGCGAAGTTAACATCCGAAAGACAGAAATTATAATGTCATCATTTTAGTATATATAATCTGTAAGTTAAAACTAACCCAGTCAAAGCTGAAAATAACTACAATCACTCATACTGTGACAATGACATTCAACCACTTTACATGCTTCGCATTACAACTAAAAGATGGCGCACAAACAAATGGACGATAGTCAGTGCCATAGCTGGACAGTAAAACTGCTGTTACTCTGCACCCATTCGTTCTTCGTGTAACACTATCTTGCGGTCTTTACAGATAAAATCTTTCATTGCCAGGCGAACATCCATTCCAGAGCCAGGTCATCAATAAATAGTCGTCGACGTGAAACCTGCAGCATTATTGTGTTTCAAGTGCCTGACTAGGCTGCGGAGTATAAAACTTAACTAATTCCGTGCATCTAAACCTAACAGGAGAAATCATTGTCAGGAAGGTTAGTACCTGAGGCGAGAAAATGAGCTCTAACAAGCCCATGCATCACAACGACCTGAAGAAATTTGTTAAGGACACACTCCGAATCCTAGGATTCACATGCATCTTAAACTCGTACAGTTAACGAGCACACTAGTTTCTAAAAAATCAAAGAAAGGTTATAAAAATATTGAAAACACTAGATCTAATGTGTTGAATGTGATAAAACTGTCAAAATGTAGGATGCTTCACATGGGATAAATTAAACATAAGATATACGGGCCGTTATTTTACTGTTTGAAATAAGAGCATTTTTGAAGTACGCAAAATGGAAAGCACAAGCAGTGACCGAAGTCTGTTATTTACTGTAATACAAAATTTTGTCTTCACCGGTTTCAAATGGATATTCACATTTGTTTTGTCTTTTACACAGTACTGATCTTATGTTTGCAGGTGGGCGCAAGCTTCTTGGAAGGCTTGTTACGCCGAAAACGCAATGTTGTATTTATGGGACTCAATCCAGCTGTTGCACGGCTGTACATTGCGTTACGCAATTACGCAGTTATGGCCGGACGAACTTAGTTTCGTCTGCTGATCAAAATATGAGTAACCCTTTGTTCTTGCAGGTATAAAATGTAAATTTGGCATTTGTGTAATTGCTAACTCGAGATATTCTGTACTTTAAGAGCATAAAATTAACAATTATATCGTTTTGTTTACCTGCCATTCCTACTACGAAATTAACGTACTTGTAAACATTAAATTTAGACTGTATTCTATACGTAAGTAGTTCTTGCATAACATTTACAAAAGACTTTCTTCTTTCATTACCCTCATTGGACAGTTTGAACTAGTAATGTTAATTAAGTAGCCGACTAAGCCTGTGTATCCTGAAACTGGTGCGCCGTGCATGCACTGTGACTCTCATATGGCTTTATAGACCAATTTTAGGTTTTTTTGGCTTCATAGATCACAGGTGCCCAATATAAACATGTTCGTCTCGCCTTCTCCTACGCTGTCAACAGTTAATGTTAACATCCTGCATACAGCAAATAATACATCAAAGAGAAAAGTTCTCAACTGCTGTGAGGAGCCTCTTTACAAATTAAAAAAATGTGACACAATGAAACATGTCGACCACTGTTTGAAAATATGGGGTTTTTCACACAAGCTTTTCAGTTCACTTAGAAATCTATTGAAAATTAAATGCAAGTTTGTGATTACCTTTCTGCACGAGTTTGTTAGTTAATTAGTTCATTCATCGACAAATAATTTTAAAATGATATTAGGCACGTCAGTTTAACATAACAATATGACATAGTTAAAAGTTTATAAATAATCAGGCGTATAATCACACACACATGTGATTAATTCCAAAAGAAATGGTCCACTATCGATCCACGTCTCATGACACGTCATTGTACACATTGTTCGTCATTAAAATTTCTCTGTCTGAAAAACTGAGTCAGCAGTCCTCCATAAGGAAGATGTTGAGCTGAGGAAGATGACACGAGGTTACCATTTTTTGTCACATCATCATACTCTTCAAATATATTGCGTAATAGGATGTACGGTTTATTTTTAAATTTTTACGAACCTCTAACTATTTACCAAATTATTATTTAATATATTATTATTTTTAATACTTATAATACATAAATACGTACGTGTAATATATAAAGGGAAAACATTGATATCAAACATCTCAACCTGCACCGTTTCGATTTTTATGTATATATATATAAAATATTGAAACTTTGTTAGTAAACAGGAAAGTTGTATTTATGGCTTGTTGGTTTATGATTAGAATAGTACTACAGAATCTAAATTTGCAGTGACAATAAACATGGCTCGAGGTTGGAGGAAGAAGGAAAGAGGAGATGGACAAATAAAGGGGCATTTCCCAAACGTGTTAGAAACGTGTGCTTCCTCTTTTCTTCCTTTTCCATTTAAGCAGACTGAGCCACAGTAAAGAGTAGCCGGCACAGCTGATAGCTAATGATATTTTCTTTGATGTCCGAAATCTATGCATACACAGCTGCTGTAGTTAGAATCTCCAATTCATGATACGGATTTTTAAAACGATCCAAATATTTCATGTAAGTACTATATTTAAAGAACTATTATCGAATAGTAAACTGCTTTTTGTTCAAATGTGAATGTGGCATCTCCATACTATTAACAAAACTGGCACGATGGGCTGTGTGTATAGGGCTGGCAGAGTTGAACATCGCCCTGCACGAAGTTAAGACAACATTGGACGTGTCAGACGGCTTTTCGGGAAACAGGCCTTCTACGGTAGATTCAGCAGTTGTCGCAAATACTATTTGGATGTGTGAAAGATGGAGACTGATGATGCAGTCTGCCCATCATCAGCCATTGCTGCTCGATCACAGGCAGGTCGGGTGGCAGTGCTGGCCATGAGAGTCGACATAATGCACAGAGCAGTGATTGGAAAGACAGGTGTATATACAATGAAGAGCCAAAGAAACTGGTACACCTGCCCAACATCATCTAGCACCCCAACGAGAACGTTAAAAAGTACCGCAGCACGATGTGGCATGGACTCGAATAATGACTGAACCAGTGCTGGAGGGAATTGAAACTATGAATCCTGCAGGGCTGTCCATAAATTACTAAGAGTACGAGGGAGTGGAGATATCTTCTGAACAGCACGTCGCAATGCATCCCAGATATGCTGAATAACGTTCATGTCTGGGGAGTTTGGTGGCCAGCAGAAGCGTTTAAACACAGAAGAGTATTCCTGGAGCCACTCTGTAGCAATTTTGGACGTGTGGGGTGTCGCATTGTCCTGCTGGAATTGCCCAACTAGTGGGCACAAATGGATGCAGGTGACCGGACAGGATGCTTACGTACGTGTCATCTCTCAGAGTCGTATCTAGACATATCAGAGGTTCCATTTAACTCCAACTGCACAACGCCCTACACCATTAGACAGCCTCCATCAGCTTGAAAGTCCCACGCTAACATGCAGGGGCCATGGATAAATGAGTTTGTCTCCATACCCGTACACGTCCATCCGCTCGATACAATTTGAAACGAGACTAGTCCGACCAGGCAACATGTTTCCAGTCATCAACAGTCCATTCTCGATATTGTCGGGCCCCGTACGAGGCGTAAAGCTTTGTGTCGTCCAGTCATGAAGGGTACACGAGTGAGCCTTCGGTTCTGAAAGACCATATCGATGATGTTTCGTTGAGTGATTCACACGCTGACACTCATTGGTAGCTCAGCACTTAAATCTGCAGCAATTTGTGGAAGGGTTGCATTTCTGTCACGTTGAACGATTCTCTTCAGTCGTCGTTGGTCCCGTTCTTGCAGGATCTTTCTCCGGCCGTAGCGATGTCGGAGATTTGATGTGTTACCGGATTCGTGATATTCACGGTACACTCGTGAAGTGGTTGTCCGGAAAAATCCCCTTTTCATCGCTACCTCGGAGATGCTGCTTCCATCACTCGTGCACCGATTATAATATCACGATGAAACTCATTTAAATCTTAATAGCTTGTTATTTTAGCAGCAGTAACCGATCTAACAACTGCGCGAGACACTTGATGTCTTGTAGTGGAGTTGCTGACCGCAGCGCCGTATTCTACCTCTGTATTTGAATACTCATGCCTATACCAGTTTCTTTGCCACTTCTGTGTATTTTGAGTCCTTTAGAAAGTGAACAACTTCGTGGGCCTGTTGAAAAGGCAACAAACATACTGTAACCAGAGGACACTCCGTATATTAGCCCTGCTCATGCTACGAATAGACACCAATGTGGGCTTTTGACTATTGGTCCTCACATTATTTTTTACTATTTTAATTCCCTTCCAGCAAGAAGCTTATCTTCAATGGTGATTAAAAGTAATTTTTTTTCCCAATTGGAAAAACAACACAGACAGGGCGAGGCGGCGCAGTAGTAACACAGTCGATTGGTATTCGGAGGACTACGGTTCAAATCCCCGTCCAGACATCCGGGTTTATGTTTACCGTGATTTCCCAAAATCGCTTAAGTCGAATGCGGCCAGAGTCGGTAAGAATGGGCAAGTTCATTATACTCCCATTTCCAATTTGAGGTTGTAGCTACAGTCATATATCACAATGGACATGAATTTTAATGATAAGTGAATTTGTTGGCCTACCTGTGCGAACGAAACGCTCGTCTACTCTGCACCCTGTACTATTAAGATACAGATGAAACTGTCAAAAATCAAATTTCATTTACCGTACTTGCGATGTGGAATGCGAGACGGTATCATATCAATTTTCGTAAAAATGCTTCTGTAGCACACAACTCGTGATGTGCAATGCGAGTATGCAAAATTCATTCGTAAAGGTAAGGAATGAAAAATGAGAAACTTAACTCAACAACTGATAAATGAGAACAAGACCCAAGTAAAATTATGATTCATTAAGCGAGACTAACAACACACTTTTCATAAAGTTCTCAAATCTAGACAAGTTAGCGAAATATTTCTTTGTGATTTTCATGTGCACAATTACTTTTCTTGATACGTGTTTCAGTTATAAGACAAAACTATATATTGCATTATAAAATTTTCTTTACGAAACTGCAATCATACGCAATGTTCTAAGAATAAGAAACTACACAAGTACAAAAAAAACTGATTACCTAACACGTTGGCTTACTAATTCCACCATTACTAGACCCCAACTTACTCGGTATTTTTCATCAAACAAGTTGTTGCAAGATCCTTTCTAAATAATGCTGTCTCCACTGCACGACAGGCCAGCTTCCATCCTTTTCAATCCAAGTATATTGCCAGACTGTTTAACACACCTTGTATGCTACTCTCTTCAAAAGAAGAAACCTCTCTGAGCAACATCTGTGGTCTCAAGAACAGACTCACAAAGAATATGGTTATATGGATTCTACAGAGGTTGAGTACATTTATCAAATTCATTACTTCATACACACTTTTGGCCAAAATTTCTTGAAAATCAGTATAGCAAATAGGGCACTCCCGTTTCACTACTTCATCTATCATAGTTATTTATCTTCTGTCGTTCTACTAACTCGGGCTACAGGTTAGTGAAGTAGTTCACTGTCACAGTTGCTAAAATACCTACATTAAGCGACTGTTATCACGCTGTGCTAGCTTTCAAGTAATTGTACGATCGACTTTAACCAGCATTTACCTAAGCTACGGATACGGATTCTGCATATGAAGTCAACTCGTAAACATGCATCGGGGCCCCTCGCACGCTTCCGGGTGGGCGGACTTAACTTGCGTTTCCGCTACCTAAGGTCCGTCTGCAGCCTCGCCTCCAGGATACTTGATATGTTCGGTGATATGCCACTACTCCATCGGCCCATGGCGTCAACATCAGTAGTTAATAAAACGGAATTATTTACCTGGCTTTTAATTAACTCCCCTTATAAGAGATTTTATTTTTGTATTATTGCTTGTTTAGCTGTGAAACATTTCACGCAATGTGTGAGTGTCTTTCTAAATTTTTAGGTTAAGCATTTTATATGGTATGATAAGATTTTTGGATGCTAGTGGTCCTATTATGCATAGAGGCGCGACAATGTTTCTCTAGCCAGCTGGCAGTTGGTGGTTGGAGTGCTGACACAAAAGTTTACAGATACTCCGCGTAAACCAGTTATATTGGCGACTGATGCGCTGCATACGTGGATCGTGTTAACCCCTTCAGCATTGAAGCGCTGAAACTGGTAGCTACACAATACATCAGAACATAAGGACGGCTATAGGGTGTTCATTTTCTTACAATAGTGAACGGTCATGGTCCACAAGGCCTTCAGTCAATGGACGGACATACAAAAAAATCACTTAAAGTCATTAGTCCATCACTTGATTTTTATTTATTTATTTGCAACTTGCTCCATTACAATATTTGTAATAATACATGTATGCAGTGTGTGTGTTTGTGTGTAGTGTAGTGTAGTGTAGCGTGTGTAGTGTAATGTCTGTGTTCTATGATGACGATGATGATGGTGATGATGACGATGATAATGAGAGAAGGGAGAGGGCGAAACCCGGTGGCGATATGTGGTTTTTCTGATACTCATATGTTGCACATTCATTCCTAAGGAATCTGTTATACCTGTCTCGAGCCCAGCCATTGTACATTTGTGCTGAAACCTTTTATATATTTTACTTATTCCTTGTATGACGTCTTTATTCTCTGATCCTTATTTCACGCTGACTTGCTAATCATGTAAACCTGTATGGAACTTCTGGAGATAGTAGATCGATCTGCTGAAACCGGTAAAATGAAATTAAACAATTTCTGAACTTGCTCGCATTTTCTGTCAGTAATCACTACATCCGATTACAAAACTGTATGATTCCTACATTAAAATAGTTCTCAATTCCTGCATGATAAGCATAACGGACAAAAAATTAGTCACCCTTGGATGACGTCTCATTAACACCATGTACCACCGCTTCTAACCTAGACAATGGCTACATTTTGATGAGGAAGAGAAAGCACAAGTTTCTTCAGCTGTACCATCTTTAGATTCTGCAGAGGTAACAAATTTTGGGAATTGTGGCTACTACGTTTCACCTGCCACCCCCAACAGCCTCATAGAGTTACTGTTGTATTTAGAAGGGGTGAAATACAATGCAAATCGAGGTGCTATAGGGTGACTGGGTGTTCGTTACCCCAGGAATGTACTTGTGCAGCTCTATGAAAACGCCTGTCGTAACCTTGGTAGAAGGAAATGTCCACAATGTACTAATTTTGAAGATGCAGAAGAAACGTCAGCGCTTGCTCACTGTGGATGTTATAATAAATGCAGTGATTAATGTTCACAGTAACGGGAAAGAGCAGACCGAATTCATGAGATGAAAGACACGACTGAAACATCATCGAGTCTCCTCTGACATGAGCTACATGCTCCACACATCGCGGATTAAATGCATCACTGAACTGTCAGGACAATCGCCGCCTTGCATCATACGAAAAGTGGAAAAATCTCGGATCGTGGGTCCACACTCCATGCCTACAGTCAGCTACTGCCCAGTACCTGTGTTGACTCGGCCATTGAAAAAGTACAGTTTTAACTGCTGCTGTAAGCAGTGACCCTTAGGGCAGGGAATCATATAAGAGCTCTTTTGTCTCCGACAGTTTGGTTTTCTCAGACAGTACTCGCACACTTGTCTACACTAAGGGCTAATTTTCGCTGATAGTTACTGTGGACAATTACTTGTGAGTATTTTCTGTAAATGCCTGAGAGTCTTGTGAGAGCAAATGTCGGAAGCGTTTGTACGCGACAAGGTCTGGAGGAGCTGAGAGATCACTTTCCGCGAGATTGTTCCGGCGTGAAAGAAGAGATTGCGATGGAAGGGCGTCAGGCTACAGCTGCACTTTTCATTCTTTTAGTGGCAAGGAAAAACCACAAACGAGCGTGTTCGTGTTGGATAAGAGAATGGATTACGTGGCGGGATGATTGTGGAACATGCAAGTATCTCGCTGTAGAGCTCCAACAATATCGAAATGTTAGGAGAATGTCAGCGATGGAAATGGAAATATTACTCCTTATAAATGTACTCATAATTGACAAACTAGACGTCATTATGTAAATGTTTTAGTATTAGTGTTAAAGACAGACTTCTTGTGACACGAAGATTGTCAGCCGCTGTGGCCGAGCGGTTCTAGGTGCTTCAGTCCGGAGCTGCGCTGCTGCTACGGTCGCAGGTTCGAATCCTGCCTCGGGCATGGATGTGTGTGATGTCCTTAGGTTAGTTAGGTTTAAGTAGTTCTACGTCTAGGACACTGATGACCTCATATGTTAAGTCCCATAGTGCTTACAGCCACTTGAACCATTTTTTGACACGAAGAGTTGTAGCATTAAGTACGTTTACTCTCTTTAACATTTGGTAAAGTCACAATTACAATGAAACAACATTACACCAGATATCAGCTTCATACCCCTACTCGTTCAAAAGCCAGATGGGGTCGATATCTGAGAAATGAAGCATTTCCAGACACACATTTATTTGAACGTTTTTACTTATATTGACTTAAGGAACCACTCGTAACTTCCTGAAGGTCATTTCTTCAACATCCAATATAATGTAATCAATAAATATCACCTCATATAAAATTATAGATACAGGTGAATTACTTGAAATGAAAAGGCAGTATTCCGAGTTCCAAAGTGATTACTTTCAAACATAACTTCACTTGTTGCTTTATGTTAATTAGTGTAAGTTATAAAAATGCCTGAGTAACCCTTAATTTTTGGATATTGTGGTGCTAAATTTCTTCTGTGGAAGTATTAAAAACTGTAACCGTTCCAGCTAACAAACTTTGCTTTTTATCTCAGTTCCTGCAGTCCAGTAACTGTGCATTCCGTAACGCTTGCCTTTCCTCGTGGAAACTAATTAATTGCACAAATTCTTCCTGAGTCCACTTCCTGGCAGCCTTCATCATTACATTTTTGCCTACACGTATCTGAGATTCACTCCGCTATGCGTATCCGCCGCGATAGTAGTTTCAACTGTCCCGACAATACCGGTAGACCTAGCGAGGTGACGCACTGGTTAGCACACTGGACGTGCATTCGGGAGACAGACGATTCAAACCCGCGCCCGGCCATCCTGGTTTAGGTTTTCCGTGATTTCCCTAAACCGCTTCAGGCAAATGCCGGGATGGTTCCTTTGAAAGGGCGCGGCCGACCTCCTTCCCCATTCTGTCCTAATTCTATGGGACCGATGATCTCGCTGTTTGGTCCTTTTCGCCAGATCAACCAGCCAACCTCTCCAGGTAGACGTTTATTCAAATTAACGTGAGGTCGAGTCTGACCAGTGACAATTTCCTTCTTTATTAATTCTGTTTTTATATACAAATATGTTTTATTCCAGTCTTTGATCACAATATCAATTCTTTTGACGATGACCTTCAGATCTTTTCTACACCATGTCCTAAAGCGATATACGTTAAACTCTCGCCAATCCGCCCATCAATAATCCGGCCTCACTGTAATCCGTTCCACATCCGGTCTCTAGTCGCTCAGGCAGAAAAGACGCATACAATAACGAATTCTCCTGTGAAAAGGGTTGTTATTTAATTACAATGTTAAAGAACGCTACACATGTTTGAAATTGTGGCATTCTTTACCGTTCAGTATAATGATTTATAAAAGGAAAAATGTCATGCTAGGCCTTAGGTAGAAACTCGAAATTAGAGATAAGCTGAATTGAGGTTCATCGCAGAATGGCATTACTCCTGAGTTCAATGTAGGACGAGTTACTATTTATAAGCAAACTTTTAAGGACGAATAGATTAGATTAAAGCGTACATGAAAGCGATGAAGAAGAGTACATAGGGGGAGAAAACACGGAAATATCTCACACGGCTGCTGCTGTAGCTGCAGACATCTTCGTGAAGTACATTATGCAACAATCAGATACATGCAGTACCGATGTAATGCTTGTAAAGCTGTTGTGTTACAAAGAGTGCCGGCCGGGGTGGCCGAGCGGTTCTAGGCGCTACAGTCTGGAACCGCCCGACCGCTACGGTCGCAGGTTCGAATCCTGCCTCGGGCATGGATGTTTGTGATGTCCTTCGGTTAGTTAGGTTTAAGTAGTTCTAATTTCTAGGGGACTGATGACCTCAGAAGTTAAGTTTCATAGTGCTCAGGGCCATTTTTTTGACAAAGCGTACTTCCGTCGCTTATCGTCACTGCGACAACTAAAAATTTGGGACATGTTTCATAGCGAGGGATACTACTGTATACATATACACACCAGGACTCCAGGACAAAGTTTTCTATGAAAATGAATGTGTCTTTGGATTCAATAAAGTGTAATCCCTAAGTGTTTTCACTAAATTTAGAACACTCCCAATAATTCGGCACTTCCATTAACTCGGCACTCATATTTGGAAGGAATGGCCGCGTTAGCAAGTGTTTAGTGTATTCTTTGCTGCACTGCATTGTTTAAGTCTATAACTTCAGAAATAGGCTGATTGATGTTCGTCCTCTTCGAATAGTAGGTAAACTGAGTGATTTCTTCGCTCAGAAACATGCCACGGCCACAAACTATAGCTCAGAACACGCAGTTTCGTAGGTACTCTAGTCTAACAAGAGCTTGAGCACGGTAAAATGTATTAGCAAGATGTGGTAGTGTAGAAACTGCGAAATGCTACACAGATCTCGGACGCAATATGACTTCTCAGCAGAGAGTAATCTCAGCTCTACCAAAAAAGTCGGTAAAATTGTTTTTATCTGAGAGCTATGGCGAGCGTCTCTCTAGGGATAGAGGTTGCCATCTACACAGGACGTCTTAACTGGCAGAGAGTGACTATCTGAGATCTTGCCATACAGTGTTGGACACTGTCGGCGAGCCGACTCTCGGTGCTGTTTACTCGACACGTATTATTCGAGCGAAGTACCCGACTCCAAATGTAAGTTGCATACAGGTTTGATTCGGATACTGTTTGATATGGACGTACACTCATTGACAGCAGTAATTCTTGTCGCGCCTGAAACAAGGTATAACCCTCGTCTCCGATTGCTGTCGGTTAGGATTATTTTTGAGCACCAACGTTTTATTACACCGTGTTACTTGGCTGCAAGTGATATATCATTCCTTGTAGACACGATGGACATTCTACACTTACACGTCAAGCAAATTGAACTACTTCATTCACGGTGAGGTGACTGGCGCGTCCGTATACAGAGTTCATATCTGCCTCTCAGTCGCTTACCAACATCTACCCACCTTGCTGTATTGATTGGTTCATTTTTTTTTAATGGCTCTGAGCACTATGGCACTTAACTGCTGTGGTTATCAGTCCCCTAGAACTTAGAACTACTTAAACCTAACTAACCTAAGGACATCACACATGTCCATGCCCGAGGCAGAATTCGAACCTGCGACCGTAGCGGTCGCGCGGTTCCAGACTGTAGTGCCTAGAAGCGCTCGGCCACCCCGGCCGGCTACTGTATTGATTCCATAGAACTGAATGGTATATGCACACCACTTCACCGCCCTGGTTACGCCAGTGGTAGAGGTCACATGACAACCTGGCGCCAGTTCTGAACCTTATACAGCGCCTGTAACAAAACAAGATCCATTCCGTTATTATTTCTATCAGAAACTATCGCGTTCACGTAAAATTTTAATAAATAAAATGAAAATTATGTTCCAGTTTGAGCAGAAACTGACAACAAATGTTAAAATAAAATGAAGACACGGCGCCTTATCACTACTGCATTGGAATTAATAAACGCGTTACAATTATAAAATGAAAAAAATAACTAATAACAAATCACGGAATAATTCATACCCTTGGACTAAAACTGTGACTGGTAACAATTTTCCATACTGCCTTTAGAATATTTCAGAATGATAATTTTTGAGGCGTAGGTAAAACCCATTCAACATTTATCTGTATGATTTAGAGTTTTCTCGTATCTAAGCGCTGTGCCTACGCCTACCCTTTGCTGATTAGTTTAAGCCAACTGGCTTACCGGAGGATCTATACGACACGCGTGTTTTACATAAGCATTGCACAAATGCCACTAACATCGACATAAACTTTGTATAAATACACAAATAAAGGAATAACACTCAAAAACCCTGCAAATGCACATTTATATGCAGCAAAAAGAGCGTAGGACAAGGATGCAGTCTTTCACCCCTACTGTACAATCTGCACATCCAAGAAGTAATGACGGAAGTAAAAGAAAGATTCAAGAGTCGGATTAAAATTCAAGGTGACAGGATATCAGCGATAATATTCGTAGATAACATTGCTATCCTCAGTGGAAGAAAAATTGCAGGATATGTCGAATGGAATGAACGGTCTAATGAGTACAGAATATGCATTTAAAGCAAACCGGAGACAGACGAAAGTTTTGAGAAGTAGCAGAAATAAGAATTGCAAGACGTTCAGTAGCAAAATTTTGATTGCGAGGTAGTCGACGTTAAGGAATTCTGCTACTTGGCAGCAAAATAACCCATGACGGATCGGGCGAAGTGGACATGAAAAGCAGACTAGTTCTGACACAAAATGGCATTCCTGGCCAAAAGAAGTGTACTAGTAGCACACATAGGTCTCGATTTGAGGAAGAAATTTCTGAGAATGTACGTTTGGAGCATAGCATTGTACGAGAGTGAGATATGGACTGTGGGAAAACCGGAACAGAATGGAAACATTTGAGATGTGGCATTCAAGACGAATGTTGAAAATTAGGTGGACTGATAAGGTAAGGAATGGGGAGTTCTCTGCAGAATCGGCGACGAAAGGAATATACGGAAAATACTGACAAGAAGAATCACCCCACAAAGGTAAATGCCACAATAACGGAATCCATGTCAAAAAGAAGCGTTCACATGTAGGTCTTATAGTTACTATTAAAATCATTTAATGTAAAATTTAATTGAATTTAATGTTTGAAATTACTAAAAGAGTTCGGAAAGATTCAGAAACAAAGCTGCGTAAGACAGATAAGAACCACAAGAACTCGTGCACTTAAATTCAGTGGAAGAATTATAGATTTATTATTATTATTATTATTATTATTTGCAAAAACATTGCGAGAGAAAACTCATGAGAGGAATCTCATTAGAGGAAAAGTTTCTAAGCGTCGGAAAATCCAATGAAACAGCTTAGCTGTCAGATATGTTGTATCGTCATTCCACGTTGGTGACAGAAACTCATGGTCTAATTGCGTTGTCTGTTCATATTGGCTGAAGTTACGGTAGTAGAAATAACTCCACCAGCCTCGTCGTCCTTACAAACATTACTCGTCACTGTTCGATAGTTGTAGCATTTAAATGATCTTCCCAGACTTGATTTTGTAAAGAGAAGCACTTCAGCACTTTTACACATGTAATTCACACCAAATGCCCAGTGTAGACATCACTCCACTTTGACTACACTGTTTCAAGTAGTATGTTTCAGATTGTTTTCTGAGATTGGTGTTTTCGAGAACAAAAACTTTGCTACAAATATACATTCGTTAATAATTCACACTTTGGATCTAAAACAGTTTACACGTGCTGTTAAGCACACACATACACACACACACACGCACACATAAACACACACACGCCACGTCCTGACTTAGCAATCAACAATCTCTGTTCTCTCGCAGAATATATATAACAAAGTTAAAAAACTTTTGAAACTTTTCATACTGACACGCAATATACACATAAAGGCCGTATCAAGGTCTTTGCGTCAAACGTCCGGGGGTGATAGATCACACCAAGGGAACAACTTTTGTAAGGGAGAAAATGTTCACTGACAAGTTTTGTAAGAGAGGAAATGTTATCTGACGCTTGCTGGTGACACTAGGAGTCTTTAGTAGTATTGTTTATTCCGCTGACCGCCGGGAGTTGATAGCCACTTGCGGCGTTCATATGCAACATGTGTTGCCTACAATCCAATCACCTGCTCCGTATAACATAAGACTGGGTTTCTACAGTGTCTTTTTCCGCTTAGAGACACTCATTTCTTGTTGGAAATCAATCTGTCTGATTACATGGGTACGCAGTACGTGGATGCAGCACACCTGGTTACTAAACCCTTGAAGTTCGCTAAAATTCAATGCAGCGAATTCAATTCAGCGAATTCAATGCGAAGACGCCAAGCGTCGCCGCCTAGTATCAACGAACATTTTGTCTCCAAGAAAAGTTTTTTTCCATGTCGCCATCTATCACCCCTAGATACTAATGCACTGGCTATGAAATACCCTGCATATACACACATCCCAAATGTTTTACATCACCTCAGTTCCGAGAGTTCCGGAACCTGTACAGAAAATTGGAATAGAGATCAATATAAACATCAATTCCACCCTTTTTATTGCTCATGAAAACCACACATTGCATGTTGTACAACCATACAGCGAGACTTTCAGATGTGGTGGTCCAGATTGCTGTACACACCGGTACCTCTAATACCTAGTAGCACGTCTACTTGCATTGATGCATGCCTGTATTCGTCGTGGCATAGTATCGACAAGTTCATCAAGGCCCTGTTGGTCCATATTGTCCCACTCCGATTCGGCGTAGATCCCTCAGAGTGGTTGGTGGGTCACGTTGGGTCACGTCGTCCATAAACAGCCATTTTCAATCCATCCCAGGCATATTCCATAGGCTTCATGACTGGAGAACATTCTGGCCACTCTAGTTGAGCGATGTCGTTGCCCTGAAAGTATTCACAAGATGTGCACGATGGGAAGGCGAATTTTCGTCCATGAAGACGAATGCCTCGCCAATATGCCGCCGATATGGTTGCACTACCGGTCAGAGGATGGCATTCACATATCGTACAGCCGTTACGGCGCCTTTCATGACCGCCAGCGGCGTACCTCGGCCCCACATAATGCCACCCCAAAACAGCAGGGAACCTCCACTTTGTTGCACTCGCTGCACAGTGTGTCTAAGGCGTTCAGCCTGACCGGGTTGCCTCCAAACATGTCTCCACGATTCTCTGGTTCAAGGCATATGCGACACTCATCAGTGAAGTGAACGTGATGGCAATCCCGAGCGGTCCATTCGGTATGTTGTTGGGTCCATCTGTGGAGTTGCTGTCAGGGTTTCTCCGAGCCATAATCCGTAGGTAGCGTTCATCCACTGCAGTAGTAGCCCTTGGGCAGCCTGAGCGAGGCATGTCATCGACATTTCCTGTCTCTGTGTATCTCCTCCATGTCCGAACAACATTGCTTTGGTTCACTCCGGAACGCCTGAACACTTCCCTTGTTGAAAGCCCTTCCTGGCACAAAGTAACAATGTGGACGCGATAGAACCGCGGTATCGACCGTATAGGCATTGTTGAACTACAGACAACACGAGCCGTGTAGCTCCTTCCTGGTGGAATGACTGGAACTGATCGGCTGTCGGACTCCCTGCGTCTAATAGGCGTTGCTCGTGCATGGTTGTTTAGATGTCTGAGTGAATTTAGTGACAGCTCTGAACAGTCAAAGGTGCTGTGTCTGTGATATAATATCCACAGTCAACGTCTACCTTCAGGAGTTCTGGGAACCAGGGTGATGCAAAACTTTTTTGATGTGTGTAACTATGTATAAGGGGCGACCAAAAAGTTTCTGTTAGTAGGCCGTACAATCCGGAATCGGTATGCCAATCAGACAAAATCGCCGTGAGCGTCCAGGCAATCATCCCGCCGGCGTATCAGGTTAAGACATGCAGCGGGTAGAACATCATGCCCTGTTGCATGAACGAGTCCGTAACTGCCTGCTGCACATCCGCTCTCCGACAGGAATCGTCGATCATTCATGGAGCATTTTAACTGGCTGAAGGAGTGATAACCACATGGGGAGATATGATGACTACAGGGCGGATGTTATAGAACTTCCTAGTTGAGTTGGCGTAACTTCTGCGTTACGGCATTTTCGATATTTGCACGTGCGTTATTATGAAGCATCAGCACCTCTAGGCGCAGATTTCATTCCAAAACAGTGCTTTGCGACAAACGTACTACTCCATACATGTTCTTCATTCTTCGACGGATGTCTACCAGAGTTTGTCCTTCGGCAGCTGTGGTAATAATAACAGCACTTTCGTCCTGTTTTGACGAGTTGGTAATAATGTTACCATAGTTCACGTTTCCAGATTTATCAGACGCACGTCGGAAAGACACGAATCCTACACGTCGGCGCTCATATATGCTCATTGGAGACCCGCTACTTTGCATATATCGAGCAACAACTCCCTCAAACAGGTTTTTGATCGTCCTTATATATACAGAAATTTAATTTTTGACTGAAACAATGGACAGTGTTGTCACAAAAATAAATTAAAATAGTTCCAGTCCCGATAGTCTGACCAAGGTCGTCAGAAGGCTTCTTTTGATCATCGTACGAATACCGGAACTGAAGATATCCTGTTAAATATTCCCGTTCTGTATCCCCTCTGTCCCAATCCCTGCCTGTTGGGATATTTGGCTGAAATGGACGAAGTTCTACAACAGCCCCTCCTTCTCTCACGAGTTTGAAATGACAGAGTCTACAGGGTGTTAGGGGTATAGTGTAAATACTGTGACAATTGGTAGCTTAATATGTACCCACTTCAGTGTCTTAGGTGTTTCTTTCTCTCAGTCTGATACTCTTCCCGCAAACACGTCACATAACTTACTAACTGATGTTTTCTGCACGTTCGTAACTGCACTGCTAAGTGGAATACACTTAGTATAGACTGACAGCTTTGAGTGTATGCATGCACACTTCGCAGGTGACCTGCTGTCCAGGGGAAAATAAACATTAATGGCTTGCTCTTTCCACATGTATTTGGAGCTATTAACCAACCTAAAAACATGATATTCCTAATAGCTATAATTACTAGTCGGCAAATGAAATAAATACTGATGTAGTGTTATTCAGTACACTGTCTTAGTGACCAATAAAAATATCTGTACTTACACCTCTAATACGCTGTTTATTTCTTCTCTTGTCTTCTTCTCTATATAAGACATAAGTGGAAGTTCTCTGCTATCTCCTGTCTGTACGTTCAGGATACTATCAGGTACCACTGTACTGATTTTGAACCAGTTCTGACTATCAGATTCACGAAGAATGTCGTGTGTATAATTTATATAAGTATTTCGAGGATATCGGTCGAACTGTGAAAATAAGGACATTGTTATTTAGCGGTACAGCCGCCACAACACCAGTGAACAACGAAGCTTGAGTCGAGTCGAGCCTGGTGGTGAGCGGTAAAGGGCGTGTCTGAAAACCGAAAAGCTGCGGAATCGAATGTCGGAATACCGATTTCTCACTCAGTATGTTAAGCTAGCAGTGACCTCTCAATGATGAGCACATTCGCCAGATGCGAGACGTGGTTCGGATTCCATGTTGAACTGTGGGTCTGATTTACCGGGAGGCAAATCCAGTTCGGGAGTGATAGTCACGTGGTAAGGCGCGTCACTAGTAATACAAAGTCGCGGTATCAAATTAAGGTCGAACCACGGATTCTTATTTCTGTTTTTTGAACCTAGAACCTATCAATTATCTCTCAATGATGTGAACATTCGCCAGAAATGAAATGAGTTTACCGTGGTGGCCACGCGGTTCTAGGCGCTGCAGTCCGGAACCGCGCGACTGCTACGGTCGCAGGTTCGAATCCTGCCTCGGGCATGGATGTGTGTGATGTTCTTAGGTTAGTTAGGTTTAAGTAGTTCTAAGTTCTAGGGGACTGATGACCTCAGATGTTAAGTCCCGTAGTGCTCAGAGCCATTTTCTTGAAATGAGTTTCAGATTGACGTTAAACTGTAGGTCACCTTTTCCCGGTTGGAAAACTGGCTAGGGAGACAAACATCGCCGAGGTGATTCCCAACTGAAGGACTTGCGCCAGAAAATTGACCTTCACGAAGTTATTAGTACCATAATCCGTGAAAGTGATGCCCTTGCCATCTAGCGGTGAGGGGCTTGCGAAGCCATGGGTCTGCTTGATGATGAGTCTCAAGAAGATTGGAGAAAACGCTATCCGAACCTGTGATATGCTGTACAGTAAAATCACAGAGGCACTTATTGGCTTCCGTTTTGTGCAGTTATTAGCCCCATGCTCCTTTGTCAAAATCATCACGAAAGCATGGCTCAAGGCATACAGCACTCAACGCGACAGGAATTGTCATCGGATGATGTAGATTGCGACCAAAATATATTTGATGAAACTTTACTTGACTTGATTAAAGAGACTGAATCTCTATCAGGCGAAACTGTAACACATTCTGGGTATTATTTACCGTTACATTCTAAAATAAAAACGTCAACCAACATGGAGTATCATTTACTAACTTTTGCAGATCGATCAAAGTGACTGCCATTTTAATCATGAGCAATAAATGTTTACAACTTGATAAAGACATAAATCAACAACAACAAAGGGAGAATGTCTTTTTTAGATGGACCTGGATGCACTGCCAAGGCATTTTTAATTAATCTAATACTCGCAAATGTCAGAATTGGCGGAAACGGTCTTAGAAGCAGAAAAGGCAGTGCATTACGCTACTTCTTTGCGCCGCCTGGAGTTCCAAGGCATAAATTAATACTGAAAATTAGTTCACCTATTTTTTTATTGAGAAATTTGAAGACCCCCTGACTTGGCAACAAAAGAAGACAGTGAGTAACTGATGTCAAAAATATTTTTATCGCTTGCACAATAATAGCTATCTGTGGAACTGTTTTGATACCAAGAATACCAATGATACACGCAAACGTACCTTTTCAGTTCAGGCGGCTCAATTTCCCCATAAACTCGCCATCGGTATGACAGTTAAAGCACTGGGCCAGACACTGAACGTTGCTGAACTGAACTAAGTATGCAGTGTTTTTCGCATAGGTGTACGTGGCTGTACACTTAACCCTGAAGAAGTTATCAGTCCAGTATACAAACAAATATTTTAAATACATAGAAAATATCCACTGGGTCACAGTTAAAATAAAAATAATAATCTTTCAAGTGCTTGATCTGTAAGCTAAATGCAACAAATTTTGTTCTTCTTTCTACACGAATATTATCACCATTGGAATTTGGAGTTAATAATCAGTTACTTAATGTTGTTCTCTGATTTTTAATCGTAAGTCTACGCAGTGGGCCGTAAATAAAATAACCGCAACTCCAGTCAAATAACTGCACAACGACGGCGGAAAAAATACGAAAAAAATTACGGTTTTAAAATCTTAACTTTACGTGCTTCGCAGCGACCTGTGTGATATTTTAGGAATGAGATTAACATTTTGTTCTGTGAGCTTAGCTTCTGTATGAACCAGAAAGAGAGTGTCTGACTAATTCATTTGTTGTGATATACGATGCAAACTGCAGTTCGTATCTAGAATCACTATGAGCTTTTATCCTAACTTACTAGCGCATTTATTAGATACTTTAGATACGAGATTCGGACATTATTAACGATACTTTCACTGAAAACCTTATCGGCCTTACGCTTATTATTATCGTCTCTATCGAGTTTTTGTAGCCGGTGGCATAGCTTCATAAATATGGCTGACGTGTGGAACGAATGGTGTGTGCCATTGTTTTAGGAAATAGGCTAACACAAAGAAAGCTGCTCAGTCGTAACAATTATTTATTTCACCAATTCATTCAGCACTTCCGGGTCAAGACTTGCCTGCATTAAATATATTTTCTTGCACAGTAAAGTAGTACGGAGACGTACAGGAGGGAAAAATTACCTGCGCAGTGCACTGCTTTAACGATTGTCAACAACCGTGCGCTACGTTAACGAAGGGTGTCACCTCGTACGTTTCTGTACTATTTTTCTTGTCACCTACCACAGGCACACTGTAAATTTCACTTGAAAATTATTATTCATCACCTAGTACAGAGAGAGAGTAGAAAGCACTTATCGTCTAACGACGACTACCTCTCGCTTACATCATTTTGAGTTGTGTGTTGGCTTCCGGTGAGGAACCGGTGGGCTCGTTAACGGGCGTGCATATTTCTTGCTGACGTAGTGCGGGTCGCCAGCTCAGAAGAGTCCTTGTTCTTTCAGTACTGACGCTAACTGAAAAGTATCGGAACAAAGTTCTTGTACCACGGCCCAGGGTAGAAGCATCTTCTTGTATTACTATGATACGGTAACTACGAGGTGCATTCAAGTTCTAAGGCCTCCGATTTTTTTTCTAATTAACTACTCACCCGAAATCGATGAAACTGGCGTTACTTCTCGACGTAATCGCCCTTCAGACGTACACATTTTTCACAACGCTGACGCCATGATTCCATGGCAGCGGCGAAGGCTTCTTTAGGAGTCTGTTTTGACCACTGGAAAATCGCTGAGGCAATAGCAGCACGGCTGGTGAATGTGCGGCCACGGAGAGTGTCTTTCATTGTTGGAAAAAGCCAAAAATCACTAGGAGCCAGGTCAGGTGATTAGGGACCATGAGGAATCACTTCAAAGTTGTTATCACGAAGAAACTGTTGCGTAACGTTAGCTCGATGTGCGGGAGCGTTTTGTCTTGGTGAAACAGCACACGCGCAGCCCTTCCCGGACGTTTTTGTTGCAGTGCAGGAAGGAATTTGTTCTTCAAAACATTTTCGTAGGATGCACCTGTTACCGTAGTGCCCTTTGGAACGCAATGGGTAAGGATTACGCCCTCGCTGTCCCAGGACATGGACACCATCATTTTTTCAGCACTGGCGGTTATCTGAAATTGTTTTGGTGGCGGTGAATCTGTGTGCTTCCATTGAGCTGACTGGCGCTTTGTTTCTGGATTGAAAAATGGCATCCACGTCTCATCCATTGTCACAACCGACGAAAAGAAAGTCCCATTCATGCTGTCGTTGCGGGTCAACATTGCTTGGCAACATGCCACACGGGCAGCCATGTGGTCGTCCGTCAGCATTCGTGGCACCCACCTGAATGACACTTTTCGCATTTTCAGGTCGTCATGCAGGATTGTGTACACAGAACCCACAGAAATCCCATCTCTGGAGGCGATCTGTTCAACAGTCATTTGGCGATCCCCCTAAACAATTCTCTCCACTTTTTCGATCATGTCCTCAGACCGGCTTGTGCGAGCCCGAGGTTGTTTCGGTTTGTTGTCACACGATGTTCTGCCTTCGTTAAACTGTCGCACCCACGAACGCACTTTCGACACATCCATAACTCCATCACCACATGTCTCCTTCAACTGTCGATGAATTTCAATTGGTTTCACACCACGCAAATTCAGAAAACGAATGATTGCACGCTGTTCAAGTAAGGAAAACGTGGCCATTTTCAGTATTTAAAACAGTTTTCATTGTCGCCGCTGGCGGTAAAATTCCATCTGCCGTATAGTGCTGCCATCTCTGGGACATATTGACAATGAACGCGGCCTCATTTTAAAACAATGTGCATGTTTCTATCTCTTTCCAGTCCGGAGAAAAAAAATCGGAGGCCTTAGAAATTGAATGCACCTCGTATGTTGGGACATTTCGAAAAAGAGAGTACTTCTAGATTAAACACAGCACTTAAGTATACTTCATGTGGTGGAAGCCGCACTTGAGGGTTCACAAAGAGGGAAATCAAATTTACTGATGCGAGATCGGCATTGTCAGAGATTGTCTTCAGTAACGAAGCTCCTTTCAGACTGAGATGATTTCATAAAAGAAGGCTGAAGTGAAACCATTTACAATGGATATCAGTACATGATAAACTGCAATTGACAATAAAGACTGTTTTGTTTGACGTAGAGAGTGAAACAGTTTTCAGCCGAAAGAACAGATCGAAAATCAGTGCGGCTAGATGGCGTAGCCTCAAGACTACTCTCAAAGGTTAGTCGATATACAGACGGTGGACTAACATATGGAAACGTCACAAACACAACACATTACCATGCCTTATGCGGAACACCGTTTCCATTCAAAACAGCTTTCTGTCGTCTTGGAGTGGACAAAAACAGTTCATGGGAATATTATACCATTCTTATCGGAAAATAGTGGTAAGTTCAGCTAACGTTGAAGGAGATGGATAGCGATCACGTACCCTCCTCTCAAAGCAGACCGCAAAAGATCAATAACATCGAGAACTGGCGATTGCCGTGGCCAGGGAAGATGCGACAGTTCATTCACATGCGCACAAAACCAGTCCTGTACCGCGCGAGCAGTGTGAATAGGGGTTCTATCGTCTTGGAACCCAGCATTAGCAGTGGGAACAAACATTGTATCATGGGAAGATCTGACCAGCCAAAACGTTCGCATAATCTTTGTCAGTAACGCGGCCTTACAGAGTGAGCAGGAATCGTGGAGTACCAGGCTATGGCTGTCCCAGTCATCATCGAACATTCTTCCATTGCTCTATAGTCCAGGTTTCGTGGCTTCGAGACCACGTTTTCCTGTTGGGAGCGTTATCATGTCCGACGTGTTGTTTTGGATCTTCAACTGGGTCCGAAATTCCCACCTGCCTCAGTGTTGTTTTGATGATGAGAGGGCTCGCGATTACTACATTCAATTCTGCAGTGACTTTTGCAGCTGTCGTGCTCTTATTTTTTGTCAGAATCCATTTCAACAATTGTCCGTCAGGATCATTCAACACACGCTATCGTCAGCATTGTGTCTTAGCAGGTGACGTGTTTCCACTTTTCTTTTATGCTGTATAGATCTTTGATCGGTGCCTCTTGAAACACCAAACACTTCGGCTTTCTTGGTTACGGGATTATCCACCATGCAGCACCAACAATTTGCCCAAATTCTAATTCAATTAGTTCCGACATAAAACATTCGCATCTGCACAGAACACTCTTCTCACTACGTCTGAGACTTGCAAATGTATTTGAGGACATTGCACATGTGCCGTTCGTGATCAAATGCATCAGCGCGACCTGCAGGCTTCGCTGTAATGTGTAGTTATGTTTAAGCTTACATTTCTCGTCGTGTTTCCAAATTTTTATCCAACCCTCTACATGATATTGAAAGCATATTGTTTGCGACCGAACTCCAGATCTGACAGTGCTAACTGGAAGCTTAAGAACTACGCTACTACAACCGTCGGTGAACCATAGTACGTCTGAAATGTTTGGCTTGCGTAGATATAGACTGGTGTCCAACATTAAAGCAACAAACAGCTATTTACCCGCCCTGTGTATAATTCGCGATATAATCATACAAACCGTCAACAGATCCGCACGATCATGTCCTGCACGGAAGATGGCATTCCGGTCAACGGACAACCACACCAACGATTACGTCATGGGACCTGTCAAATGTAACAGTGTTTTCCAGATAGCCCCACATCCACAATCGCTGTGCACACAGTCACAGACGCGGCAGGATCTACATCTGCATCTACACTTATACTCCACAAGCCACCCAATGGTGTGGCGGAGGGCACTTTACGTGCCACTGTCATTATCTCCCTTTCCTGTTCCAGTCGCGTATGGTTCGCGGGAAAAACGATTGTCTGAAAGCCTCCGTGCGCGCTCTAATCTCTCTAATTTTACATTCGTGATCTCCTCGGGAGGTATAAGTAGGGGGAAGCAATATATTCGATACCTCATCCAGAAACGCACCCTCTCGAAACCTGGCGAGCAAGCTACACCGCGATGCAGAGCGCCTCTCTTGCAGAGTCTGCCACTTGAGTTTGTTAAACATCTCCGTAACGCTATCACGGTTACCAAATAACCCTGTGACGAAACGCACCGCTCTTGTTTGGATCTTCTCTATCTCCTCCGTCAACCCGATCTGGTACGGATCCCACACTGATGAGCAATACTCAAGTATAGGTCGAACGAGTGTTTTGTAAGCCACCTCCTTTGTTGATGGACTACATTTTCTAAGGACTCTCCCAATGAATCTCAACCTGGTACCCGCCTTACCAACAATTAATTTTATATGATCATTCCACTTCAAATCGTTCCGTACGCATACTCCCTGATATTTTACAGAAGTAACTGCTACCAGTGTTTGTTCCGCTATCATATAATCATACAATGAAGGATCCTTCTTTCTATGTATTCACAATACATTACATTTGTCTATGTTAAGGGTCAGTTGCCACTCCCTGCACCAAGTGCCTATCCGCTGCAGATCTTCCTGCATTTCGCTGCAGTTTTCTAACGCTGCAACTTCTCTGTATATTACAGCATCATCCGCGAAAAGCCGCATGGAACTTCCGACACTATCTACTAGGTCATTTATATATATTGTGAAAAGTAATGGTCCCATAACACTCCCCTGTGGCACGCCAGAGGTTACTTTAACGTCTGGCGACGTCTCTCCATTGATAACAACATGCTGTGCTCTGTTTGCTAAAAACTCTTCAATCCAGCCACACAACTGGTCTGATATTCCGTAGCCTCTTACTTTGTTTATCAGGCGACGGTGCGGAACTGTATCGAACGCCTTCCGGAAGTCAAGAAAAATAGCATCTATCTGGAAGCCTGTATCTAATATTTTCTGGGTCTCATGAACAAATAAAGCTAGTTGGGTCTCACACGATCGCTGTTTCCGGAATCCATGTTGATTCCTACATAGTAGATTCTGGGTTTCCAAAAACGACATGATACTCGAGCAAAAAACATGTTCTAAAATTCTACAACAGATCGACGTCAGAGATATAGGTCTATAGTTTTGCGCATCTGCTCGACGACCCTTCTTGAAGACTGGGACTACCTGTGCTCTTTTCCAATCATTTGGAACCTTCCGTTCCTCTAGAGACTTGCGGTACACGGCTGTTAGAAGGGGGGCAAGTTCTTTCGCGTACTCTGTGTAGAATCTAATTGGTATCCCCTCAGGTCCAGTGGACTTTCCTCTGTTGAGTGATTCCAGTTGCTTTTCTATTCCTTGGACACTTATTTCGATGTCAGCCATTTTTCGTTTGTGCGAGGATTTAGAGAAGGAACTGCAGTGCGGTCCTCCTCTGTGAAACAGCGATGGCACAGAGAAGTCACCTACCGAACTATCTGCGGTGGAGAGCCATAGGGGGAAAGAAATATTGCCCGATGGCTTAATGTAGATCGTTTCGTTGTTTTTCGGATGAGGCAACACTTTATAAAGACCGGAACTGTATCCTGAAGACCAGGGCACTGCCAACCAAGTGTTACATCAAAAATAGCGGACCTTTATTTGGCTGTAACTCCGCGAAGGCCTTAGTACCGCACAGCAACTGCCATGTGACCTCGCAGCATCCACGTGTTGTATCGAGGCAAACGGTGTACATAACGCTTCAGGAGAATGACCTTTATTGTCAGAGATCTGCTGCACATGTATCTCTGACGCGTCTGCACAGAAAGGGGCATCTAGAGTGGAGTCGTCAACATGCCACATGGACAATCGAGCAGAGGGCCAGTGTTCTTTTCACATGTGGGAACCGGTTTGGAGAGTGATTCTCGACGGAATTGCAGCTCGAGGGAACATGGAACACGGTTTCAGGGCTCAGATGTTGTAGAAAGAGACGATAACGTGGAGGACCCCGAATGGTGTGGGCAGGTATTACGTCGACAACTCGAACACCTCTTCAGGGAGTTACAAGGGTGAATCGGCAAGATTTAACGGCTGTCAGGTATCGTGATGAGATCTTGGGACCTTATGCGCGGTTGCTGTGAGTTCCTGTGGGCCGAGACTTCGTTTGATGGACGATAAAGCTCGACCCCATAGAGCACAGTTGGTTGACGTTTTCTCTGAAACGGAAGATATACTCTTGGCGTGATCTGCTCCCTCTGCGGGTTTGAATCGCGTAGAGCTTGTGTGGGATGCATTAGGGAGATAGGTTACATAATCTCAGCACCCACCAATCACTCTCAAAGACTTGCGAGCAGCTCTGCAGGAAGAATGGGAGTTATTGCCTCAACATGAGATTGATGACATCATTCACAGTACGCCCCGTCATTGTCAGGTCTGTACTGCTGTCAGACATTGTCACACCCTGCCTGATGTATACCCCATACTTAACTCGTTATCCAATTGTCGGAATGTGTGTGCAAATCTGTTAAGTTGGAAAAAACGAAGATCATTTTTGTCTACAGTTATGCATGTTGCAGTTGTTCAGGTTCTGTATTCTTTACTTTGTTTCCACTTTACCATCACCTGTATATGCTGTTCTGTGGCAAAATTAAAGCAACCATGCAAAATTTCCGTTTGTCGCTTTAATTTTGAACAGCAGTATATAACATCACAGAAGACGTGTTGGAAGGATGCTTACCGAAGATATCCGTAACTCTTCTACATAATGTAGTTTGATTATAGACATTTTCGTCTGATTGATCCAGCATCGCTGTTTTGTGTAAAGGAGTAGAAAAAGGTCTATGAATATGTCCCATAATGACTGCGTGAAGTGATGCTATTAATAGCTGGGAAGAGCCCTGGATTACGCAGTCCTGAGAGTTAACGGTACTTATCCTCAATGGTACACAAAACACTGCAGTCTTGCAGAAGCAACGAAAATATCTTGTCAGATTTCAATGTAAACAAGATCTCCAAGTATGGTGGTGCTTTACAGAAGCTCGAAATTTAGCGTGGACTTGACGCGAGATACTTTTAATAGTCTACACAACAAATCTCGAAAATTGACCGAAAATTTAAAAGGAACCTTGTACGCAAAGAATACCGGTATCATAAGGCAGTCAATATCTTCACTAAACGATATCAACGATAATGTTACCGATGACAGCGCCATAAAAGCGAAGTTACTATATTCGGTTATTCGAAATTCCTTTATGCTCAAGAGCAACTCAATAAATCTCAGTATAAAATCATTATCCCATTATCCCATTATTCAGTCATACTGAGTGAGCCAAATAGTGCAATATCGCTACATAAGAGTAAACGAACTGCTTAAAGTATCAATATAACGACGAGGTATTATCATTTATCACTTATTAGAAAACAATTTCATTTTTAGTACCAATCCCTAACAAATTGCGTTGTGAAACATTCGTAAGTTGCAGATACGTTACTTATTTATTACGCTTTTTGTCCGGGTAGAGCTATTTCAGATAACGTTAAAATTAATGCCATGGCGTGTTCCATGTTATAGTAATGCCCCTGCCATTAATTTTAATGTTACACTATGTGATCAAAAGTATCCGGACACCCCTAAAACATACGTTTTTCATATTATGTGCATCATGCTGCCACCTACTGCAAGGTACTCCATATCAGCGACCTCAGTAGTCGTTAGACATCGTGAGAGAGCAGAATGGGGCGCTCTGCGGAACTCAACGGACTGCGAACGTGGTCAGGTGATTGGGTGTCACTTGTGTCATAGGTCTGTATGCGACATTTCCACCCTCCTAAACATATTTAGGACCATTGTTTCCTATATGATAGTGAAGTGGAAACATGAAGGGATACGTACAGCACAAAAGCGTACAGGCCGTCCTCGTCCGTTGAGTGACATAGACCGCCGACAGTTGAAGAGGGTCGTAATGTGTAATAGACAGACATCTGTCCACACCATCACACAGGAATTCAAAACTGCATCAGGATCCACTGTATATACTACTACAGTTAGGCGGAAGGTGAGAAAGCTTGGATTTCATGGTTGAGCGGCTGCTCATAAGCCACACATCACGTTGGTAAATGCCAAACGACGCCTCGCTTGTTGTAAGGAGCGTAAACATTGGACGATTGAACAGTGGAAAAACGTTGTGTGGAGTGACGAATCACGGTACACAATGTGGCGATCCGATGGCAGAGTGTGGGTATGGCGAATGTCCGGTGAACTTCATCTGCCAGGGTGTGTAGTTCCAACAGTGAAATTCGAAGGCGGTGGTGTTATGGTGTGGTCGTGTTTTTCATGGAGGGGGCTTACACCCCTTGCTCTTTTGCGTAGCACTATCACAGCACGGGCCTACATTGATGTTTTAAGCACCTTCTCGCTTCCCACTGTTCAAGAGCAGTTCGGGGATGGCGATTACATCTTTCAACACGATCGAGCACCTGTTCATAATGCACGGCCGATGGCGGAGTGGTTACATGACAATAACATCCCTGCACAGAGTACTGACCTGAATCCTACAGAACACCTTTGGGACGTTTTCGAACACCGACTTCGTTCCAGGCCGACCGACATCGGTACCTCTCCTCAGTGCAGCACTTCGTGAAGAACGAGCTAGCATTCTCCAAGAAACCTTCCAGCACCTGATTGAACGTATCTGGAGAGTGGAAGCTGTCATCGAGGCTAAGTGTGGGCCAACACCTTATTGAATTCCAACATTACCGATGGAGGGCGCCACTAACTTGTGAGTCATTTTCAGCCAGGTGGTTTTTGGGTTTCAATATGCGATTGAGACTGATGAAATAATTATTGTATATAAATAAACTGCTCGTTGCTAGCCAGCGGTATCATCACACACGGTCACTTCTTAGCGATTCACTGTATTGCTCGATAACCACTAGCCACCAGAGATCCATCGCTGCGATCTGCGATTTGCGCGCACACGTGCGAGTTGCGTGCAGATCCAGCGACCTGAGGACAGGCAACCGTCATCTGTCGTTAGTGTCTGTTATACTCATCTGTTTATGATGCTATTAGTTTCGCAAGTCATTACGGAACGTTACAGAGAATAACAGAGCTTTGTTATGGTGAGGAACCATTGCATTATCGGAGAATGTTACGCGACAATCGGTCGCCAATTATGTGAAATTTTCTATGGATGAAAGGAAATTAAACCTTTAACTGTGTAGAAAAGGAATAGGGAATTTGAAGAAAAGGTTTCCGTACTACATGTTAAGACGCCTTGGTTTCCACGTGGTACCTTTCTATTGTAAACAGAGCGATTGTAAAATACTGCGCTAAAGTGAGCCAAGGAAAATCAGTTCACCTCTGATCACAATAACTGATCATTCAGGGAAGCTCAGCACAAAGAACTTTAAAATCTTTATCTGAATGTCTATAAGATACAGTTGTTAACAGAACACAAGCAGGGTGATCATTTCAGGCACCAGGAATTTGATGGGAGGATATTGGGTTTAATTAACATAATTTTTTGTTATAAAATCTTGTGCAGTCATTAATCGTACTCCCATCTGAACAGGTACACGTAAATTAACAGAGTAGTCGGATCTGGAACACAGCAACATTCGCATCATTCAGGATCAGCCTTTGCATACTGAAAGAGCAACGGTCTGGTGCTGCTTGCGGACTGACGGCGAAATTGTGGGGTCTTTCTTTGAAACTGAGGCTTACTGCACAGTGGGAGCGTAGAATGATCATGAAGCTTTGATGTCCACAGCCTGAAGTGAAGTAATTGGAAGGCTTTTTTTGTGAATAGTAAGGAGAATGTAGTCATGCCGAACGCGAAGAACGGATTTGTTACCTGAAATAATTCCTGGACAAGTTATTCCACGATTTAACGGCCAGTGGTGTACTTTCCATTTCTTGCTTTTACATGAAGTTACATATTTGCGACAATTATCCACAAATAGCTTTTCAACTTAAGAATGAGAACCAACGATCTGTTGGCGACACTTAATCATCATTTGAATGACATTATTTTGCACACTTAATCACAGTAAGTGTATTTTCTATTAGTACGAGGGCATTTGACACACTTTAAAAAATAGTTACTCCTATTACTATGACTGACGCAGGACGTGAATTTTATACGCTTCCAGATGTAATTGCAGTAAACATATTTTGATTAATATGACAAAAGCTGTTATCCTTTATTTTCCATAAACAGTGTTGCAGCTCCAGTGTAGTTCAAGACCGGCATCACGAAATCATCAAAAGCTGCTCTGATATACGTTAATTTACGGACAACCAGCTTCGGTCAGGAGAGCGACTTCAAGTCACTTACACATGAACAAGAATGTGTAAATAGTAGTAGATTCAAAATAATTAAAACGAAATATTGCGTATAGCAGATACAAGAGCCATTACGACAGGTTAAAGGAAGGTTTTCTGGCCTGAAGTACACAATTATTATCAATTGCGGCATCTAAATGAAATAGTTAAAAATACAATATGCTTACAGACATTAAAAAAGTATAGTATACTAATGTTTGCACGTCATATGTATCTACATCTAAGTCGTTACGTACACATGTGTCCATTTGTAAAAAGCCGACCGGTGTGGCTGAGTGGGCATGGATGTGTGTGATGTCCTTAGGTTAGTTACGTTTAAGTAGCTCAAAGTTCTAGGGGATTGATGACCTCAAATGTTAGAGCCATTTGAAACATTTGGACTTGTAAAAATCCATTTTTATTTCTAATTTAAAAATTGTAACCTAACTAGTCTTTATTTTAAATCTTTCTTTTATCTGCTAGTTCCTAAGGGCAAAGTCGCGTCTGCTGGTTCGTGTGACTTTGCTACGACCTTCAGCAGCTACCGGTACATAAACTGTGGGCTCGAGAAGGCTAGTAAAGCTATGCTTTTATACTTCACATGACCACTTTTACTGAAAAGTAACTGATCTGAAATTTGCTTCACTGATATTAATTTAGAAAAAGAATCTGTGTTCTGACACTTGTTTACGCTACTGCAGGGGCTATGTCGTCATCAGAGTCGTTTGGCTGATATTGCCATGTTCATTAAAAATCGTTTTTCGCTAACACCTCACTTTCTAGTTTAGCTGTCGAGATGGCTTTGCATAAAGCGCCAGAAAACAGTGCCAGTATTCACCGCAGGGACAGGAAAGAGTACAATCTCACTTTATGCATTGTCCCTTTGGAAACGAATGTTGTTAACTAAATAAATCGGTAGCTAGTCCTGAAGGGATAAATTTTGAGAGCAGTTGTTGTATTTGCACTTTAAATCATTATTAAAACTTTTCTTGAGGTATTATCAGTTTAGCGAACGAGTGAAACAAGCAAACAATTGCTTTATTTACTTTAACAACTGAAAATATGAAATTATTCAAAGAGAAATCGTATTACTTGTTAATGTTAGTAATTTGCGTTTAGCCTGAAAAACGCTGAAAATGAACTGTACCTTGTAAAATAGCAAAGCAACTTTTCCAAGAATAGAATAACATTTTCGTTTGAGAATTTAAGTAAATACTTCTGTTAACTTCACATTACGATTACTGCACAAATATTAGTACGAACGGAATTTACTTTGTGTTTAACAGTGTTTGTTTCTTAAATAATTTAGGGAAAAGAATATTTACATAAGTTACCAGAAACCATGCAATTTTATTCTATATTATTTACCAAATATCTTTCCTGTTTCGCTTTTAAAGATAGAAAAAAACGTTCTTCCCTTTAAACACAACAGAGTCGTGTGAGCAGGGTGCAATCAATATTTTACATTATCTTCGCATTTTAAATAGAGAGTTACTACTCGCCATATCAGCTTCCTTAATCACAATGCTTGAAGTATTTATGGTGAGAGCAATTACAACTACACATTTTGCCTGCAAATATCTAGCATCCGATGTAGTTATTTGAATGAGACAGTTTACTTTTGTAAGTTACATCAAATGACGCTTCAGTTCCTCATTTTGCACCACTTTACTACACAAAAACTAACTTTCTGTTGCGCACATAATGTGCTGGATGTACCGTGATACTGCCTACAAGTGACTGACTGCTATTCACGCTTTCCGTGTCAAGGCAAGAGAACTTCCGAGGCTGAAGATCACACTCATAATATTATAATAAAATGACTCCCTCAGAAGGAATCAATAATTTACATATAGAAATAATGAAAGTAACTCCATGCATAACAATATTATACTGGATTATTACAAACAAACAGTTCATACTTGGTGTATGTATCTACGTCTTTGGTAGTGGACGACGAATAAAGCTAATAAGACAGAGGAAGTCAAATGGACAGTCAGACTTTAAAATATACAGGGTGTCCCACTCAAACCTCCCTGATTTCAAGGACCCAGGAGAGAAAGACCACAGTAGATACGACAATGAAAACTGCAGCCCATTGTAGCTTATATTACTGCGTCCGAAGTGCTAAGTATCGCCGCCAGAGTGCTGCATGGTCGCGTGAAGTGAAAATGGCGCCTCCACAGCAGTGCGTGAAAGCAGTAGTGTGGTTTGCAGAAACAAAATCGCCAATTATTGTGCAAAGAAATTATAGTCGTATGTATGAATGTGATAAACCTGATGTAAAGACAGTTAAGGAATGTTATAGGAAGTTTCTGGCAACAGGAAGTGTTCTGAAACATTCTGGCGGTGCACGTTACAGAGTTTCAGAAGAGACGTGGAGGACATCAGAAAAACGTTTCTCAGAAGCCCACGTATGTCAATTCGTCAAGCATCTAGGCAACTTGATGTATCGCTATCAACATTGCATCGTGTAGTTCACCACCGTTTTCATGTGTGCTTTCATTATACCATTTTGGTTAGGCAGTGTATGGAGTAGTGGAATGAACAGTCAGATTATGCATTTCGTCACCTATAAATAATTTATAAGACATTGAACGCCTGTATATGTGAGAAGCAGTCATGTTAGATTTCTTTGTGTGTGCAACGGGTACACATAGGTTTACTACTGCATATTTTAGGAGTATTTATGCGTATTGTATTATGCGTATTGTATTTTTAACTGATAATGTTATCTACTTGATGCAAAGAAACGTTCCTTTAACATAACGTAGTGGTACACGTATCTGCTACACGCAGTAGTTCGCTCTGTGAAGGCTCGTTTAGTGTACCATCAGCACGTATTTTAAGCATCGAATGAACCATAAATGTTGGGGAATTTTACTTCTACTGCTTAGATCCCAAGGGAAGCACTTCTAGTCGCATGTATTTATGCTAATGTTTCTATAAACTTTCTACAGAAGTGATGAATTAGAATATTTGGTATCAGAAGGTGTGAGCCACGACGGCAGGCCTACAACATGTTCCGTCAAAGAACTTTAACGAGATTTCTGTATAATGAAAAAAATTAGACAGGCTGTATTGTAAAGGTGGTTCTTCGTTGTATTCTGGAGCAATTGATGCGCCAACGGAAGATCGTACTTAATGATGAATCTATTTAATACTGAACTGAAGTTTAGTCAGGGATTTTACAGCTTTATAGACAATAGTACTTCCTGGAAGAGTATATGAAAAATTTTGCTGTAGCATTTGTGCTTTTATGATTGATAGATTTGTGAAGTGGAGGTTTTTTAAGTGATAAGATTGCAGTTTGATCATTGCATAAGCCTTTGTAAGTTGAACTATGTTATTTTGAAGTGTAATTGACTATAAGTATTAGCAGTGGTCATTTTATTACTTTAAAAGCCTATACCCTCTCTGATAATAAAAACTATTAACTTGTACTCAGTGACAAAAAATACTCAATAATTCGCAGTTGGATTACGTTTTAGTTAATTACACAGATTAACTGAACCTTGCACATAAGCTGGGGACATGTAGTAGGTCCCTAATGCTGGTGACCAAACCTCGTTCGAACTTAGCAGTTTTACTGTGGCCAGAATCGTCAAGGTTTTAGTTCGGGCCATCAGTTTAATATACCTCCAGATACACAGAATATCACACTGGTGACCCTGCTAGTATCGTTCTCGCTAATAACGGATTTCAATAGAAGCCTGAATGGGAGTGAATGAAAAACAGCGAGGTGGTTGGTTGGTTGGTTGATCTAGGACTGCGGGCCAAACAGCGAGGTCATCGGTCCCATGGAATGAGGAAAGGTGGGGGAAGGAAATCGGCAGTGGCCTTTCAAATGAACCATCCCAGTATACGCCTGAAGCAATTTATGGAAATCACCGAAAACCTAAAAGAGGATGACCGGATGCGGATTTGAACAGTCCTCCAGAATGAGAGTAAAGTGTGCTAACCACGGCACCACCTCGCTCGGTACAGCGAGGAGACGCTTCCAGTCAATGAGGAGCTATACTGTAGGTGGTGCAGTTCCACACACCCGTCTAGAGTCTGCTGTAGCATTTGGTGAGCCGGTGGCAGTCGATCCCGTGTGCTGATGGTCTAAGAAGAGCTCGGGATTTGGCGCCAGCGAGCACATGAGGCTCTTGAGTTCACTTAATGGCCTACAGGAAGTTTGCTCGTTCGCTTTCCCAATCGAGTTAGTGTATTGTCTAGCAGGTGTTGCTTCTATGTGGTGGGTTGTGGTGGAGCCTATAAATCTAACAGAGCGTGTAGCGGGCATGCGTTGCAACCGTCGACAGTGAGTGAAAGCGTCACGGGCGTGTGGCAGTCAACGGCAGCAATTGAGGGGGGTCACGCCATCAACGTGACGAACAGATGATGAAACGAGTGGTTGCTGATTGCTCCTCTACAGAGGGGCCACGACTGTAGTTCACACATCGCGGTTCCATGACCTGCATCCGCAACACATTAGCATCTGATCAACTCACCAGATGCACTGCATGTCTTATTAACTGTTTTTAACATAAGCTTAAAAGGTATCGCTTTTATAATTGAAATAAGGAACCATGAAAGGGAACGAAGATTATAAGATTGAGTTACAGATCATATGGTTAAAAAGATGAATTTGTAACAGACAGTGAAACTGTAGAAAGTGTTGATGATGGAGTTTTAAGTGATAAGATGTTAACAGAAACGAGGAGTCAACTAGTATGAAATGAAGTAACTCAGGGAATGACGAAGCTATTTACTCAGTACTGTGAAAATTATTTTCGGAGAAGTACGATTTAGAATCCAAATTTGATTCTAGTATCGAAGAGTTGAGCTCTGATAACCAAATAATTAATAATAAATTATAACCGAGAGCTGAAGATTGATAACTAAAATCTGAGATTAGAATTGTGTTCTAAATTGAATGAATTAAAATGTGATTTTATTGGTGAACTAGAAAATAAGCTAGATACTAATTACAAGGAATTAAAAATGAATTACAGCTTTAAACTAGAGAATTCAGAAAAGAAATAAAATTGGAAGGTGGTTCAGCAATAAGGGATCTTAACCGTCTTTTATACATGTCGAATTCAGTGAACATGCTATTAACGGTCCCTTCTTTGGCGTTTTCAGTCAGTTCGGTGACTGCAAATGCACATAGGGCACAGCACCAATAGCGAGTATCCACTGAAGTGGGTTGTGTGCATTTGCAACCTTACAACTGACTGAAAACACCAAAGAAGAGACATTAACAGCTGCCACTGTATACATGTGCACCACAGGGTTAGAAGAGGCGATTAAGTGATAAAGGAGGCTCACAGGGAGGCTGTTAATATTGTTAAAAATGAAGTTTCTAAGTTAACAAATTCCTGTGAACTAGTGCGTAAGAACTAGCCTGAAGAAACAGAAAATGTATATAAGGATTAAATAAAAAGGCAAAGAAGGGGGTGAGATGAATGGAATCATGGTTAATGATTTGAAGTCCGTTGTTGTAAACAATGCTGACAACGTTCAGGCCTCATAGCCCAAGTTAACGGAAAGAGTGGACATAGTCGTGTCTACTCCAGTCAAAGGCATTCCAGGTTGAAGACTTGTTTGGAGACGTCCCAGACGGTGGTGAGACACAAACATGACGGTCACCCGTCATTTTCTTCTTGTTGTCGTTTTTATTTGTCTTCTTTCCGTCTTTTTCTTCTCCTTCCTCTCCATCATATCAACGTGTAGACCTCCTTGCTGGGATGCCCCTGAGACAGTGATGTGTGAAAGGTGTAACTGACTGCTATAGTATTCAGAGATTTGAAAAATAAACTCATTACAGTGACAGACTAAACAAAGGAGGACAGAAAAGGGAAAAAGCGACAGGAGGAAGAAGAAGAAGGTGGAAGAAGAAGAAGAAGAAGAAGAAGAAGAGGAGGAGGAGGAGGAAGAAGAAGAGGAGGAGGAGGAGGAGGAAGAAGAAGAGGAGGAGGAGGAGGAAGAAGAAGAGGAGGAGGAGGAGGAAGAAGAAGAGGAGGAGGAGGAAGAAGAAGAGGAGGAGGAGGAAGAAGAAGAGGAGGAGGAGGAAGAAGAAGAGGAGGAGGAGGAAGAAGAAGAGGAGGAGGAGGAAGAAGAAGAGGAGGAGGAGGAAGAAGAAGAGGAGGAGGTGGAAGAAGAAGAAGAAGAAGGTGGAAGAAGAAGAAGAAGAAGAAGAAGGTGGAAGAAGAAGAAGAAGAAGGTGGAAGAAGAAGAAGAAGAAGAAGGTGGAAGAAAAACAGGAGTAGTAGAAGGAGAGCGATTCGAAGGACATGTACAAGGAGGAGGGGAGGAGGAGGAGGTGGTGGAGGATGAAGAGGACGATGAAGAGGAAGAAGAGGTGAATTAAGAGGAACAAGGTGAGTAAAACGAAGTACGAGGCCGTGCTGAAAAGTAATGTCTCATCACTTAAACTTTTTTATATAAAACAAACTATATTAACATTCTACATCATTGTTCTTTATGTATATGTATCTGAAGCGCTCTGTGACTTGAGGATCCGAATTGCACCGTGTAACAAGGCGGTACGTAACTAACTTCATCGGTGCATGAGAAACATTGAGCTGTAATAGAGTTTAGAGTTCGAAGAGTTCGTCCACACATGGAGCACCCTCTCCTTCAGCATGACCACACACGAGCGTTTCGACATCTTCGACAATGCGAAGCCTTGGGTTCGCTGTCATCGATCGTCCTCCTTACTGTCCCGACTTCATTCAATCTCCCGACTTGGCCTAATGCAATTTTTATCTGTTTCCAAAACTTAAAAAACAGCTTCGAGGACTTCGCTTTGATAGTGACGAAGCAGTGCAAGCAGCGGTGAGGCTGTGTCTCCAACAAAACGGTCAAACATTCTGCAATGATGATATCGACGAACTGGTCTCCCGTTGGGACAAATGTCTTCGTCGCGTGGATGACTACGTTGAGAAATAAATTACAGACATGAGAAATAAAGATTCAGAATGTTATTGAATTTTCAACCAAAAAATTCGTAGACTTTCCTTTCAGCACGTAGATAAGTAGAAGGACTGAATTGGTTTTTTTTCCATTTAGGTGTTGGCTCACGTTTATCTGCTAACCTAGCCACTTATTAACGACACCGTAATTTAAGTACCGGGTCATCAAAAAGTCAGTATTATTTGAAAACTGAATAAATCACGGAATAATGTAGATAGAGAGGTACAAATTGACACACATGCTTGGAATGACATGGGGTATTATTACAAAAAAAAAAAAAAAAAAAAAATACAAAAGTTCAAAAAATGTCCGACAGATGGCCCTTGATATGATCAGAATAGCAATAATTAGCATAACAAAGTAAGAAAAAGCAAAGATGATGTTGTTTACAGGAAATGCTCAATATGCCCACCATCATTCCTCAACAATAGCTGTAGTCGAGGAATAATGTTGTGAACAGCACTGTAAAGCATGTCCGGAGTTATGGTGAGGCATTGGCGTCGGATGTTGTGGCTCTGAGCACTATGGGACTCAACATCTTAGGTCATAAGTCCCCTAGAACTTAGAACTACTTAAACCTAACTAACCTAAGGACATCACACACACCCATGCCCGAGGCAGGATTCGAACCTGCGACCGTAGCAGTCCCGCGGTTCCGGACTGCAGCGCCAGAACCGCCAGACCACCGCGGCCGGCTCGGATGTTGTCTTTCAGCATCCTTAGAGATGTCGGTCGATCACGATACACTTGCGACATCAGGTAACCCCAAAGCCAATAACCGCACGGACTGAGGTCTAGGGACCTGGGAGGCCAAGCATGACGAAAGTGGCGGCTGAGCACACGATCATCACCAAACGAAGCGCGCAAGAGATCTTTCACGCGTCTAGCAATATGGGGTGATGCGCCATTCTGAATAAACATCGTACGTTCTAGCAGGTGTTTCTCAGCCAGGCTAGGGCTGATGCGATTCTGTAACATATCGGCGTACCTCTCACCCGTCACGGTAGCAGTTACAAAACCAGAGTCAGGCATTTCCTCGAAGAAAAAAGGCCCGATAACGGTAGAGTGGTAAATCCAACCCATACCGTGGCTTTCTCGTCGTGCAACGGAGTTTCCACGACAGTTCTAGGATTTTCGGTAGGCCAAATTCTGCAGTTGTGGGCGTTGACAGACCCTCGGAGCGTGAAATGAGTTTCGTCGGTAATGACAACACGTTACTCAACCAATCGTCACCTTCCGCCATCTTCTGAAACGCCCACACCGTAAATGCCCTCCGCTTCACTAAATCGCCAGGTAATAGTTCATGATGCCGATGGATTTTGTACGGATAGCATCGGAGGGTACGCCTAAATGCCAACCAAACAGCAGTTTATGGAATGCCGGTGCGACGTGCGACTGCACGAGCGCTGACTTCCCCGTGCATAGACGAACCCGCTACAGTCTCCATTTCTTCCTGAACTGTCTCAGCAGCAACACGGCTTGTGCTCGGTCGGCTACTACGGGGTCTATCGTCTAAACATCCCGTGGCTTCGAACTTCGAAATCATTCTTGCCACAGCTGCATTTGTCAAAGGACCTTTACCCGTTCGAATCCCCTTCCTATGGTGATAGGATCGTAACGCTGAACTAGCACATTCCCCGTTCTGATAATACAGCATCACTAAAAGCGCCTTTTCAGGTAACGTCAACATGCTGCGACTGCTGGCGCATCTGATTCTCTCTCTCATTACAGCTCCTTTTATACACGATTGTCATGCGCAGTTACTGACGTTTTGCTGTCCAGCGCCATCCGTCGGACATTTTGTGAACTTTGTTTTCTTTTGTTCTAATAAAACACCATGTCATTCCAAGCATGTGTGTCAATTTTTACCTCTCTATCTACATTATTCCGTGGTTTATTAAGTTTTCAAATTTATACTGACTTTTTGATAACCCGGTACTTTCCGACTTTCTACGCCGTGGGCTCAGCGAATACCATTTATTTTCCCAGACTACTCTTGCTAAAACAGCAAAAACGGAAGAGAAAACAGACGTGTATTTAGTTAAATGGTGGATTAAGCACGTTCTGAGAAGTTTTCTTCTCTTTAAAACGTGACACGTTGACTGTAACTGCTCCCTCATGAGGCAGGCTGGCGTGACAAATGCCTCGGCATCAGCTCACGACTGATCGACGTAGAACGGTCGTACAATGACTGGCGGCAGGGTGTTCCACTGTTAACATTACCGCTAGCACCTTCTAATAGCGAGGCAGCACGACCTAATGACCCCCTGCATGTGCCGCTGCCGTAGCGCCGTTTCTTCTCGCCTATTACAGTCACAGTCCAGCTGTTAGTTGCAGCTACGTGTCGAGTGCCGCACTCAGCCCGAAGCACTTCTTGTTACTCAGACGCCAATAAAAACAGCCGCCCGCTCGGCTATTGTGATCAGACTAGCGGTGTAACAGGTCTCCGTCGCGAATCTCCAGGAATTCTGTAACATGCGGACAATACTGGGTAGAACTGTGTTAGCAACCATTAACTAAGCGGTTCTGCAGCACACTTTCAACTGAATCACATTTTCTTTTCTCACGCTTCTGAACGTAAAGGTATCTTTGTTTTCGACTGTGGGAATCTTGCAGTTCTTGTCGAAAACGAATACAAACTGGTAACGTGGGAAACCATCGGAGAACGTTAAAGTTTCGTTACTACTTATATACACAGGTGCATCTCAGTTCCAGGGCAGGAGGTCTGTATACTCACAATATGACCTAGTTTGTATTAATTTAATTATTTGCATTATTTCGATTAATTTAATTATATGCATGTTCAATCCATATTAATAAATGTTTAACACTGTCACCTAATCATCCAAGCCGTATTGCAGATTGCGTATTTAACGCCTACAGGAACTACAAAAATTTGATTTGCAGTATTTTATACAATTACTAGCTGTACCAGGTCCCACATTGTAGTGGTTATATTGGAAAGTAAGAAATGCAGAAAGCGTATGGGAATTGGATTACGTCCTAGTCTCCTCCCCCATGTCTGTCACCTCTCTCCCACCCTTCCTCTCTTCCACCTTCCCCTCTCTCTATCCGTCACCTCCTGCCGCTTGTCTTTGTCCATCTTCTCCCCCTCCTTTCTCTCGTTCTCCTCTTGCCCCCTCTGCCCATCTCCTCCTTTCCTGTCCCTATGTTCATTTCCTCCCACCCCTCTGTCCATTTCTACTCTTCGCACCCTCCCCCCCCCTCTCTCCCTACCCTTCCGACCTCGAGATTTGTTTATTGTTACTGCAAGTTCAGATTTTATAGTAATATTCCAATCATAAGCCGATGAGCCGCAAATGCATATTTCCTGTTTCAAGTGAAAACCGTCTGTGGCAAGAAAACAAAATAATACATTGCTCCAATATATATATATATATATATATATATATATGTGTGTGTGTGTGTGTGTGTGTGTGTGTGTGTGTGTGTGTGGTTTGAAGTAGATCAGTCAATTACGTTTCCCTTTTATATATTATATTTATGTATTATATACAGCCTATATTAAAATATGTAGCCTATGCCCCTCCCAAAGTTCATTAGAGTATCGTGTAAAAATTTGAATAAATTGGCCAAGAGCTTTTTTCTATTTTTGGTAACGATGTTTTCCATTGATTTATTGCTTATTTTGCACATTTAAAAATAGATACTTAAAACCATGAACGTATTAGAATGTAAGACTGAGTTAAACCTTCAAGTCAATAAACTGACAGAATTCAGAGTTTAGCAACCACAAACATACACAGGCTAAATTTTTGTACGTAAGGATTGAATAAATTCTCATTAAGTGGTATCATGTTAAGTTACAGGTTTATCATAGAAATACAAGTACATAATTTAGATATTGTGTACATGTCTTGAGGGAGCATAAGTCACGGCGTGCATATTATTCAGACTACAGCTGATCATTATTCGAGGATGAGAGCACTTAGCGACTTCTTACAAACTTTACACATAATTTCAAACTTTTCGAAACTCTCGCTGACATTCATTGCAAATTAATGAAAGGAAAAAATCCATCGGTATTGGATTTTCACTGTTCCGGCAAGTATTCTTCTGCATTATGTATGACGTTGTAATTCATTATTTCTTTATTAACTCTATTCGCAACACATTTTGCAGTTATTTTCCACATAATTATATGACTGATTGTACCTACAAAATAATATGACTGTAGAACATATACAAGGTCCATTAATCTTGATGTGACCACCTGTGCCGGCCGCGGTGGTCTCGCGGTTCTAGGCGCGCAGTCCGGAATCGCGCGACTGCTACGGTCGCAGGTTCGAATCCTGCCTCGGGCATGGATGTGTGTGATGTCCTTAGGTTAGTTAGGTTTAAGTAGTTCTAAGTTCTAGGGGACTGATGACCACAGCTGTTAAGTCCCATAGTGCTCAGAGCCATTTGACCACCTGTCAAAAGCCTGAATAACCACGTTTTGGAGCGCAGATCTGAAGCAAGAGGGTCGGTGGGGATCTGGAAGGTGCGGACAGGGACGTAGAGCCATGACGGCTCCAGTGCAGTGCCCAGATAAACCTGGTTTATCGGTTTGGTCCCACAGAATCTCGATTGGGTTTAAATACCGGGAATTTGTTGCCAGAGGAGCATCGTAAACTCATTCTGGTGCTTATAATAAAAAATATGAGGAAATAATATCCGTCCCTGATAGCTGAGTGGTCAGCGCGAAGGAATGTCATACCTAACGGCCCGGGTTCGATTCCCGGCTGGGTCGGAGATTTTCTCCGCTCAGAGACTGGGTGTTGTGTTGTCCTTATCTTCAGCATTTCATCTCCATCCTCCAAGTCGCCGAAGTGACGTCAACTCGAAAGACCTGCACCAGGCTAACGGTCTACCCGACGGGAGGCCCTAGTCACACGACATTATTTGTGGAAATAATGAAATTAATGGCAGATAAGAAAATAATAAAGAGGTTATGTGAAATCGGAATTTTGATTACTACCTCCTATGAAATTTTCCGGCCTGTCGGACGAACACAATAAGCTGAGCTATGCCTGTGAATGGGTAAAAAATCTTTTCATATTAGTTCCACATCAACGAAATAATCTTTCTCTTGTTGTAGATTTATGCTTACCAATTAATAATACTACGTCCGATCTACGTATCCACCTACAAAATCTTGATCGTGTCCTTCACACTGTTGTCATCGGATCCTCGTGATAACCCCGTGGTACACAGGTGGGCTTCTTGGGTTTTTATATATTGCTGTACTACTTGGAATAACGACTCACACACCTTTTCACTGGTAAAAAACTATATTCTTCCTTCGACGCACATCAGGAATACAGACTTTTTACTTATTCTCACAATCAAAATGGCTACCGTCCATTACGTTCTAAAATAACGTGCGTCTTGGTTCAAATGGCTCTAAGCACTATGGGACTTAACATCTGAGGTCATCACTCCCCTAGACTTAGAAGTGCCTAAACCTAACCAACCTAAGGACATCACACACATACATGCCCGAGGCCGGATTCGAACCTGCGACCGTAGCAGCAGCACGGTTCCGGACTGAACCGCGTAGAACCGCTCGGCCACGACGGCCGGGGAACGTGCATCTACCTTCGTTCATTAGCAGAAAGAGAGTCCCTCCTATTACCGACGAACAGGAGAAACATTTTCTGTTTTTTTTTTTTTTAAAAAAAACAAACAGCGAAAGCTGGGTGGATTCAGGTTACCTTATCAACAAGGTTGAGGTTACGGATATGAAAGTAGTTAGGATGATTGCAGGTACTAGTAGATGGGAACAATGGCAGGAGGGTGTCCACAATGAGGAAATCAAATAAAAACTGGGAAGGAACTCTATAGATGTAGCAGTCAGGGCGAACAGGCTTAGGTGGTGGGGTCATGTTACTCGCATGGGAGAAGCAAGGTTACCCAAGAGACTCATGGATTCAGCAGTAGAGAGTAGGAGGAGTCGGGGAAGACCGAGGAGAAGGTACCTGGATTCGGTTAAGAATGATTTTGAAGTAATAGGTTTAACATCAGAAGAGGCACCGGTGTTAGCACTGAATAGGGGATCATGGAGGAACTGTGTAAGGGGGGCTATGCTCCAGACTGAACGCTGAAAGGCATAATCAGTCTTAAATGATGATGATGATGATTTAAAAAACATTTGAAAATGAAAAATACATGACGATAGGCGCAGGCTCTATGCTGGGCTACCGCTTCACATTTTATATTTGCCTTTGAAGAAAACGAAAACATAAAAGCAAGAAATGCAAGAGGTACACCTTATGCTCTTTGAACTACGCCGTACACTATTAGCTGTCTGACACGTTGCATTATCCTACTGGTAGGTGCCATCGTGTCAAGGAAAAACAATCGGCATGCGGGGATGGACATGCTCCTCAAGGATACAGGCATTCTGGTGTTGATCCATTGTGCCTCCCAGAATGAAGATATCACCCAGCCAATGCCATGAAAACATTAACACCAATAACACCCCATCCTCAGGCATGATGTTTGGTTTCGGCTGCGGAGGCCCGTACGCAGCAGCGTTCGCGGAACGGTCGTTGCTGCTGGCCCGTTGCCTCATCTGGCCGATCAGTTGCCGAACAGCTGCACGCCTATTCGCACACGTCTATTTGTCGTGCAGATGCGCAAAACTATGGGCCTATATCTCTGACATCGATCTGTTGTAGAATTTTAGAACATGTTTTTTGGTCGCGTATCATGTCATTTCTGGAAACCCTGAATCTACTCTCTAGGAATCAACATGGATTCCGGAAACAGCGATTGTGTGAGACCCAACTCGCTTTATTTGTTCATGAGACCCAGAAAATATTAGATACAGGCTTCCAGGTAGATGCCATTTTCCTTGACTCCCGGAAGGCGTTCGATACAGTTCCGCACTGTCGCCTGATAAACAAATTAAGAGCCTACGGAATAGCAGACCAGCTGTGCGGCTGGATTGAAGAGTTTTTATCAAACAGAACACAGCATGTTGTTCTCAATGGAGAGACGTCTACAGACGTTAAAGTAACCTCTGGCGTACCACAGGGGGTGTTATGGGACCATTGCTTTTCACAATATATATAAATGACCTAGTAGATAGTGTCGGAAGTTCCATGCGGCTTTTCGCGGATGGTGCCGTAGTATACAGAGAAGTTGCAGCATTAGAAAATTGCAGCGAAATGCAGGAAGATCTGTAGCGGATAGGCACTTTGTGCAGGGAGTAGCATCTGACACTTAACGTAGACAAATGTAATGTATTGCGAATACATAGAAAGAAGGATCATTTATTGTATGATTATACGGTAGCGGCACTAACAATTATAGCAGTTACTTCTGTAAAATATCTGGGAGTATGCGTACGGAACGATTTGAAGTGGAATGATCATATAAAATTAATTGTTGGTAAGGCGGGTGCCAGGTTGAGATTCATTGGGAGAGTCCTTAGAAAATGTAGTCCATCAACAAAGGAGGTGGCTTACAAAACACTCGTTCGACCTATACTTGAGTACTGCTCATCAGTGTGGGATCCGTACCAGGTCGGCTTGACAGAGGAGATAGAGAAGATGCAAAGAAGAGCGGCGCGTTTCGTCACAGGGTTATTTGGTAAGCGTGATAGCGTTACGGAGATGTTTAGCAAACTCAAGTGGCAGACTCTGCAAGAGAGGCGCTCTGCATGGAGGTGTAGCTTGCTGTCCAGGTTTCGAGAGGGTGCGCTTCTGGATGAGGTATCGAATATATTGCTTCCCCCTATTTATACCTCCCGAGGAGATCACGAATGTAAAATTAGAGGGATTCGAGCGCGCATGGAGGTTTTCCGGTAGTCGTTCTTCCCGGCAATCATACGCTACTGGAACAGGAAAGGGAGGTAATGATAGTGGCACGTAAAGTGCCCTCCGCCACACACCGTTGGTGGCTTGTGGAGTGTAAATGTAGATGTAGATGTACACATTTCTGGAGCCGTATTCCATCCCTGTCATCTATGGCCTGTGGTGAGCTACAGTTTCCTCGGCATCGTTTTGTATGGCGCCATTTAGCGATGCACGGTGTATTTTAACCACGGAGGCACGCGAACAGTTTACGAAATTACGAGTTTCGGTAACTCCTTTACCCTTGGCCCGAAAGGCTAATGATTATGCCCTCTTGAACGCCAGATAAACGGCATTACGGGAATGACTGCATTGTTCTTCGCGTCCCCCGTCGCTGTTAAGTACCCTCCGCTGCTAGTGCTGCCACCTGCCAGCTGGGAGTGGTTATTGCACGTTCACGTCGAACATAGCCGATGGTCACATTAATGCGACTGAACGTATAGTTCAGGAAATACGACCTGATTGTGTGATGTGTGAAAAACTGCCCTTAAAATGGAGTGCAAATTTTCCACTTTATATGATAATGAGCTCATTTAGCTGTTTCCAAAGTAAAGCTGTTTTACACGTGGGCGTGTGATTCTTTAAAGATTCGTGCATCGGGAATGGATTGCTGACGAAATATAGCTGCAGTCTCAAACTGTGTTGTGAACGAGGCAGTTTTACGATTATAGTTTACTTTGAAATAGTCTCGGCAGAAATAAAAGAGGATCGTGTACCAGGACCGCTATTACAACGCTTCACTTACCGACAAAAGGGAACATGTGTGCTCGTATATTCTCGCTGTATCAGTCTGTGAGACTTCAGTGTCATATCGTCTAATCTGGCCACTGTACGCAAAGAACAAACGTCGACACAGCAAAGCAGAACTTTGTAGTTGACTGGGATATATTTATTTTTTAGTGGTGACCGAACCGTCAAAGTCGTAGGACAAGTTAAGGATCTTGAAATAGTGAAGTCTAGCTTTAACATGATGATATTTAGTCTTAAGTTTCACAAAAGTTACATCTACATGGTTACTCTGCAATTCACACTTAAGTGCCTGGCAGAGGGTTCATCGAACCATTTTTATACTACTTCTCTACCATTCCACTCTCGAATGTCAAGTGGGAAAAAGAGACACCTAAATCTTTCCGTTCGAGCCTTAATTTCTCATATTTTATTATGATGATCATTTCTCCCTACGTAGGTGGGTGTCAACAAAATATTTCGCATTCGGAAGAGAAAGTTGGTGATTGAAATTTCGTAAATAGATCTCGCCAGAAAGAAAACTGCCTTTGTTTCAGTGACTGCCACCCCTACTCGCGTATATCAGTGTCACCCTCACTCCTGTTGAGCGATAACACGAAACGAGGTGCCCTTCCTTCTACTTTTTCGATGTCCTCCGTCGACCCTACCTAATAAGGATCCCACACCGCGCAGCAATATTCCAGCAGAGGACGGACAAGTGTAATGTAGGCTGTCTCTTTAGTGGGTCTGTCGCATCTTCTGAGTGTTCTGCCAACAAAGCGCAGACTTTGTTTTGCCTTCCCCACGATGTTATCTATGTGGTCTTTCCAATTTAAGTTGCTTGTAATTGTAATTCCTAGGTATTTAGTCGAGTTGACAGCTCTTAGATTTGGGCGATTTATCGTATATCCAAAATTTATCGGATTTCTTTTAGTACCCATGTGGATGACCTCGCACTTTTCTTTGTTTAGTGCCAATTGTCACTTTTCGTACCATACAGAAATTCTCTCTAGATCATTTTGTAATTGGAATTGATCGTCTGATGATTTTACTAGACGGTAAATTACAGCGTCGTCACTGAAACAATCTAAGGGGGCTGCTCAGATTATCACGTAGATCATTTATGTAGATCAGGAACAGCAGAGGGCATATGACACTACCTTGCGGAACGCCAGATATCACTTCTGTTCTACTAGATGATTTACCGTCTAACACTACAAACTGTGACCTCTTTTAAAGGAAACCACGAATCCAGTCACACAACTGCGACGGTACTCCATATGCACGCAATTCGATTAATAGTCACTTGTGAGGAAGGGCATCAAAAGCCTTCTGGAAATCTAGGAATATGGAATCGACCTGAGATCCCTTGTCGACAGCACTCATTACTTCATGACAATAAAGAGCTAGCTGTGTTGCAGAAGAACGATATTTTCTGAATCCGTATTGGTTATGTATCAATATTTTAGTCAAAAGTTATCAAGGATCAAGATCAAATGAATCACGAATTACCTCAACGAAAAGTCACGCTAACACTACTAAATTTAAGGAACACTGCTTGGCGACTGAAGCACCAGATTATCTGTGCAGCCCGCCGATACAAGGTGAACGGAGCGATTTACAATTTGGAATTAAGTCAGAAAATCCAGGTTGCATACCTGAAGCATATTACGAGCCAGCTGCTCATAGTAGAGATCGGGTTACTGTGCATTGTGCCGGCCGTCGTGGCCGAGTGGCTCTAGGCGCTTCAGTCCGGGACCGCGCTTCTGCTATGGTCGCAGGTTCGAATCCTGCCTCGGGCATTTACGTGTGTGATGTCCTTAGGTTAGTCAGGTTAAAGTAGTTTTAAGTCTAGGGGATTGATGCCCTCAGATGTTAAGTCCCATAGCCATTTGAACCTTTTGAACCCACATTTCAAAAATTCAAGTTTGAAGGGACGACTCCACGCTGCTACGAAGTGAAATTATCGGTGGCGTTTGCTACCGCCGACGCAACGAACAAGTGAGCCGTTTTGCAAGTTATGTATATACCCTGTCCAGCCATATTAATGTGGCCACCTGCCAAAAACCGGAATAACCACCTTTTGCAACGCGGAACGCCTCGAGACGTGCGGGAAAAAGAGTCAGATTCTGCAAGATATCGACAGGGATGCTGAGACATGCAAACACCTGTGCCGTGGCCAGCTTCGCTACGTGTCTCTGTTAAAGTTAAATAACTCGAACAGCCCTGTCGGGGTACTCACACAGATTCTCGATTGGTTTAGATCCGCGGAATTTAGTGGCAAAGGAAGTAAGGTAAACCATTCTGGTACTCTCTGAACCACGCACGAAGAGGCATGTCCTGCTGGTAGATACCATCGCGCCGAGGAAAAAGCAAACTACACTCCTGGAAATGGAAAAAAGAACACATTGACACCGGTGTGTCAGACCCACCATACTTGCTCCGGACACTGCGAGAGGGCTGTACAAGCAATGATCACACGCACAGCACAGCGGACACACCAGGAACCGCGGTGTTGGCCGTCGAATGGCGCTAGCTGCGCAGCATTTGTGCACCGCCGCCGTCAGTGTCAGCCAGTTTGCCGTGGCATACGGAGCTCCATCGCAGTCTTTAACACTGGTAGCATGCCGCGACAGCGTGGACGTGAACCGTATGTGCAGTTGACGGACTTTGAGCGAGGGCGTATAGTGGGCATGCGGGAGGCCGGGTGGACGTACCGCCGAATTGCTCAACACGTGGGGCGTGAGGTCTCCACAGTACATCGATGTTGTCGCCAGTGGTCGGCGGAAGGTGCACGTGCCCGTCGACCTGGGACCGGACCGCAGCGACGCACGGATGCACGCCAAGACCGTAGGATCCTACGCAGTGCCGTAGGGGACCGCACCGCCACTTCTCAGCAAATTAGGGACACTGTTGGTCCTGGGGTATCGGCGAGGACCATTCGCAACCGTCTCCATGAAGCTGGGCTACGGTCCCGCACACCGTTAGGCCGTCTTCCGCTCACGCCCCAACATCGTGCAGCCCGCCTCCAGTGGTGTTGCGACAGGCGTGAATGGAGGGACGAATGGAGACGTGTCGTCTTCAGCGATGAGAGTCGCTTCTGCCTTGGTGCCAATGATGGTCGTATGCGTGTTTGGCGCCGTGCAGGTGAGCGCCACAATCAGGACTGCATACGACCGAGGAACACAGGGCCAACACCCGGCATCATGGTGTGTGGAGCCATCTCCTACACTGGCCGTACACCACTGGTGATCGTCGAGGGGACACTGAATAATGCACGGTACATCCAAATCGTCATCGAACCCATCATTCTACCATTCCTAGACCGGCAAGGAAACTTGCTGTTCCAACAGGACAATGCACGTCCGCATGTATCCCGTGCCACCCAACGTGCTCTAGAAGGTGTAAGTCAACTACCCTGGCCAGCAAGATCTCCGGATCTGTCCCCCATTGAGCATGTTTGGGACTGGATGAAGCGTCGTCTCACGCGGTCTGCACGTCCAGCACGAACGCTGGTCCAACTGAGGCGCCAGGTGGAAATGGCATGGCAAGCCGTTCCACAGGACTACATCCAGCATCTCTACGATCGTCTCCATGGGAGAATAGCAACCTGCATTGCTGCGAAAGGTGGATATACACTATACTAGTGCCGACATTGTGCATGCTCTGTTGCCTGTGTCTATGTGCCTGTGGTTCTGTCAGTGTGTTCATGTGATGTATCTGACCCCAGGAATGTGTCAATAAAGTTTCCCCTTCCTGGGACAATGAATTCACGGTGTTCTTATTTCAATTTCCAGGAGTGTACATGTAGGGGTGGACATGAGCCCCAAGAATAGATGCATATTTCTGCTGATCGACTGTCCCTTCCAGAATGACGAGACTGAGACGCCTCGCTAAACCCGCAGACAGGACAAGTAGTACGAATCGTGGAAGGGGGCCAGAATGAGCGGCTGTCAGTTACTCTGCAAACATAACCCTTTATTTAGTTGTCCAAACATTACAGCGCAACGTCTAAGCTTGACTATCGACAGAAAACGTCTTTAATTCTAAAACAGCTGAAGGCCCATGAATTAAATACCACTGCTATAATAATTATTATTTTGTTCAGACGGAAGTCTCTAGGCTTTAACCTTAAACAGTATTTAAGGCCAAGTGATGTAAGACCTGATAAGTAAGAACCCAAAATTTTAAAGCGGCTGAAGGCCCATCATTTTAAGAACAACAAAACTACAATAAATTTTCAACAGGTAGAAGGCCCAAGCTTTATCATCAGACAACGTAAGACTTGCCCAATTTAGAAAAAAATACTTTTAAAACGGCTGAACGCCCATGTTTTTAAAAACACAATTACAAGCATACAAATTCCAACCATCGGCTATGAGCCATTAAAAATAGACAATTAAACGCTAATAAGAAGGCAGTATAGGCAACGGTGCTCAGAAGTTTCCAGGGGGCTCGGTCTGCCCTCGAAATCTTAACGTTCGCTTAGGTGGGACAAGAAGTCGGCCGAACTATACTCTATCCGCCGGCAACACAACCAAGAGACAGTCAGGGACACACCGACAAGACGACTTGCTAACTACCGGCCAGTATACGAGAACTCCAAAGCTAAAACGTTACCGACATAGCCGTCCACAACCAAACATACATTAAGCTCTCAAAAACTACACACCCTGTTGGACAGCGACAACAGGTGAGTAAAGGACACTGCCTGAATTTACGTCAGCGACCAGGGCAGGTAACCGGAACACTAATGGCCACAAGGCAGAAAATTCCGCTGGTGAACTGGAATTTCAAACTGTCACATATAATTAATTCCACCACACGGCGGCTAAATCTTCACCAACTCGAACACTCACTGTTGCTCCCAGGAATACCGCCAACAGCGAACCACCAACCAAACCAAGGGGACAACGTGAACAGACGTGCCTTCGGAAATTAAATCATCACTCAACTTTCATGTCCTGGGTAGGTGAGCCACGAACCTCGTAGCACTCGGAACAGCCCCCACACGCTCAGACACTGCGTAGAGACCGCCAGCGGGCCCGGCCGACTGTGCCGCGCCGAGACTTGCTTGCCGATCCTTTCTAACCGACCGACTGACAGCCAGTGTGCCGACAACATTTAAAACAAGTTGTCAGTGGAAATGACGCCAACTACACAGTTTGACAAACACTTGCACGAAGACTTGAACGACACTCAGCAGTGGCTGTGCAACCACGAAGACAAATCGGGAGTCGATACACACACTCAGCCAATCCATGAGCGATCGGCGAGCCAATACACGTCGTACAGTAGGACGACCGACCGACGATCCATGAAGACCGTCCCCAGCTCAAGTGATTCGTGGCGGCGACGGTCTGGCGAGCCATGGACATCCAGGCTTCACTGCTGCTCCAACCCGACTGAACTAGTGCCGCATTCCAACTCCACCACTGCCAGGTCCGAACTGCCCTCCTGGCACGCTCCAACTCACCCCACGACAGTTTTTTTTTATTGTTATTTTGAAACCTGTATTAAAGGCAGGCCTGCAGCAGCATACGACGCCGCTCTTTGGCCGCAGAGAAACACAAATATACAAATGAAGACATTTAGAGAAAAAACATGGTGGACTTATAAACGGAGCAAACACATTTTAAAATACAAGGTGCCGTTCACGGGCGTAGAGTGCAAGATAAAATTCTTCAGACACTTGGACACAGACAGAGACGAAAATTGTCACACGTGAACGTAGGTGCACAAAACGAATAACACTGAATCACTTAAGCACAAAACGACGGCACACACAGAACACGAGACATTGATCTCCGGCGCGCGAATGTTCACTAACCGTGGACGAGTCCGGGGACCTGCCAAGAGACGAGGAGGGGGGGTGGGAGAGGGAGAGGGGAGAGCAGATACCATGCGCAGGGGAGATAGGGGGAAGGGAGGAAGGGGGAGGGGAAGCCCGAGGGAAGAGGGAAGGAGGGAGGGGATGGGGGAAAAGGAAAGAGAAGGGATGGAGGGTGCCTAAAGGAAAGGGCACAGGAAGTGGGGGGGGGAGGATCAAAGTTGATAGGAGGAGTAGATGGAGGGGAGGAGGACATCATCAGGGAGGGGGCGCTGACGGAAGCCACCTTGGGAGAGGGTGAGGAGGGTGGAAAGATGGAGACCGGGTGGGACATGGGAATACAGGCGCGGCAGCAGGTGGGGGTGGGAGAGGATGGGTGAGACAAGCGGATGAGGAGGATCGAGTTTTCGGGAGGTGTACAGGATCCGTATCCTTTCAAGGAAAAGGAGGAGGTGGGGGAAGGGGATGAGATCATACAGGATCAGCGTGGGGGAGGGGAGAGGGATGCGATAGGTGGGGCAGAGAGCATGGCGTTCAAGGATTTGGAGGGATTTATAAAAGGTAGGGGGGGGGGGCAGAGATCCAGGCCAGATGGGCGTAACAAAGGATAGGGCGGATGAGGGATTTATAGGTGTGGAGGATGGTGGAGGGGTCCAGACCCCACGTACGGCCAGAAAGGAGCTTGAGGAGACGTACTCGGGAGCATGCCTTGGCTTGGATTGTCTGGAGATGGGGAGTCCAGGAGAGGCGACGGTCGAGGGTGACGCCAAGGTACTTAAGGGTGGGAGTGAGGGCGATAGGACGGCCATAGATGGTAAGATAGAAATCAAGGAGGCGGAAGGAAGGGGTGGTTTTGCCTACAATGATCGCCTGGGTTTTGGAGGTATTGACCTTGAGCAACCACTGGTTGCACCAAGCGGTGAACTGGTCAAGATGGGATTGGAGAAGGTGTTGGGAGCGCTGCAGGGTGGGGGCAAGGGCAAGGGAGGCAGTGTCATCGGCAAACTGGAGGAGATGGACGGGGGTGACGGCGGCGGCATGACCGCCGTATACAAAAGGTACAGAAGGGGCGAGAGGACGTAGCCTTGGGGTACACCGGCGGAGGGGAAAAAGGTGTAGGAGTCGGTGTTATGGATGGTGAAGTAGAAAGGACGGTGGGACAGAAAGGAGCCGATCAGACGGATGTAGTTAATGGGAAGGTCGAAGGTTTGGAGCTTGAAGAGGAGACCGGAATGCCATACGCGGTCATAAGTTCGTTCGAGTTCCAGGGAGAGGAAGATTGCGGAGCGACGGGAATTAAGCTGGTGTGAAAGGAGATGAGTGAGGTGAAGGAGAAGATCGTCGGAAGAGAAGGATGGCCGAAAGCCACACTGGCTAACGGGAAGGAGGCGCTGCTGGCGGAGATGCTGGTGGATGCGGTGGGTCAGGATAGATTCCAGGACCTTGCTGAAGACCGAGGTAAGGCTGATGGGATGGTGGGAGGAGACGGCGGACGGCGGTTTGCCAGGTTTAAGGAACATCAGGATACGGGAGGTTTTCCACAGGTTGGGGTAGTAACCGTTGGACAGGACTACATTGTAGAGCCTGGCCTGGGTAGAGAGGAAAGAGACAGCAGCTTCACGAAGGTGACGGTAGGTGACACGATCGTGACCAGGAGCGGTGTTGCATTTCGTGTGGAGTGTAGCAATATGATCCTGTGTAGTGTTAGGGGCATTGAGTTCCATGTGTGCAATGTTGTCCAAGTACTGGAAACGAGGAGCGAGGGGAGGGACAGAGGTGTCAGTTCGATCGCGGACATCCGGGAAGAGGGAGTAATCGAACTGGGGATCATCGGGGATGGAAAAGACATCAGAGAGGTAAGAGGCAAAGTGATTTGCCTTACTAAGGGAGGCAGGGAAGGGGTGATCATCATGGAGAAGAGGATAATAGGGGGAGGGTTTAGTTCCAGTAAGGCGATGGAATGCTAACCAGAACTTGGACGAGTTGATAGGTAGGGTAGCATTTAAACGGGTGCATGTCTGTCGCCAGTCCCGGCGTTTCTTAGCCGCGAGCAAATTACGAATGTGTCACTGGAGTTGCTGGTGGCGTCGGAGTGTGTCTGGGTCACACGTGCGGAGGAAGGCACGGTAGAGATGGCGGGATTCACGGAGGAGGAGGACGGCCTGTGGGGGTAAGGTAGGACGGTGGGGGTGGACGGCGACAATAGGGACTTGGGCCTCCATGGCCTCAGACAAGGTCTGCTGGAGAAAGGAGGCAGCATGGGTTACATCGTCAGGGTGGTGGTAGGTGAAGGGGTGGCTATCGACCTGGGTGGAAAGGGTATCCCGGTAGGCATTCCAGTTGGCACAGGAATAGTCATGGATGTACTGAGGAGGAGGGTCATGATGAGGGTCAGGGCGGTGGCGACGACCGTCTGAAATGGTAAGGAGGACAGGGAGATGGTCGCTACCAATAGGCTCCAGGACATCCACCGTTATGCGGCCAAGGAGGTTGGGGGAGGAGAGGATAACATCGGGACAGGTGTGCTGGGGGGATGAGTTCGCCTTGAAGGGAGGAGAGGAACCGATGCCACCGCCATAACTGGGCGGCGGAACGACTATGGATGTTGAGGTCGGCGGCGATCACGTAGGAGGAGAAGGTACGGTCAATGTGGGAGAGGAAGTCGAAGGGAATAGGGGCCTTAGGGCGGACATAGATGGTGGCGCAGGTAACGGTAAGGCCAGGGAAGAAGAGACTAAGGATCAGGTATTTGGTGGGGTTGGGAAGGAGAGGTTGGAGCCGAACGGGGATCTGGTGGTGGTGCCCAATGGCAACTCCGCCACGCGCAATCGGAATGGGATTATCGGAGCGGTGGAGGAGGTAGGGCGAAGTGTGGACGGTGTGGTGGGGTTAAAGGAAGGTTTCATTGACGAGGAAGGCATCCACGCGGTGGGTGGCAAGGGGGTGCAGGAAGAGGTTCTTGTTGGCGGGAAGGGAGCGGATGTTGTTGAAAAGGATACGGTGCTGTCGTGCCATGACAGGGATTTAAACGAGGGTGTCAAGATGGGAGAAGGTGAAATGGGCCTGGTTGTTGCAGTAGGTGGCGTACATTTTGAGTTGGAAAATGGAACGGGTGGTGAGGGAGATCTGTTGGACGGAGTGTGGGCGCTGAAAAGGATGAACATTCTGAAGGATGATGGTGAGGAATCTGATGATGCCCTCAGCGGTAGAGGGTGGGCGAAGGGAATTGCCGGGAGGGGTGGGGGCGTCCAGACAGCAGGCAGGAACAGTGAGTTCAGGAGTGGTAGGAAGGGGTCGTGCCTTACATTTCTGGGAGTAGTTAGGATGAGGGAGGTTACAGGTATTACAGGAGGGGGGGGACTGGAGATTGGGGCACTGCCGTAAAAAGTGGGCTTGCCTACAGTGCGGGCAGGTGGGGGCTTCGCGGCACTCAGATGTCGGGTGCGCATTATACTGCAAGCACTTTTGGCAGCGGAGGGACTGACGAGGGGAATGAGAGGGGTCAACTTTATAGCACTGGTTAAAAAGGAGGGCACCCTCCTTCAGGAGACGGTCTATGGAGGGGGTGTGCTCGGAAAAGACCCACATAAGGCTGGTGGGGCCGGCAGCATTGTGTATGCGACGAACCGCACGCACCTCCAGATGGGGATGGGCCTGAAGCTCTGCCAACACCTCATCCTCCGTGATCGTCGGATTAAGCAGAGTGATCACGGCGGTGAGGGTCAGCGGGCAACACGAGGGTTGGGGTTGGCGGGAGAGAGGCGGGGAAGGAGCAGGGGTGAGGGAGGCATTAGGGCCAAAGCGGGTGACAGGGATGCGGGAAAGGAGGTCTGTGTGGAGGGTAGGGCTGGGGGAGGAGATGAGCACCGAATCATGGCGAGGTGTGAGGAGGGAGATGGGGGCACCAGGAAAATTCTGGCAAAGGAAGAGGGTAAGGTTCCGGGATTAAAGAAGGGAGGGATCAGGACGGGAGAGGAGGTAGCGGAAGGAGGAGGGGGTGGAGGAAGAGGAGGAGGGGGCAGGAACAGGCGGGGAGACATTCATGGCATCATGGGTGGAGGAAGGGGGACGAGGCGGAGCCTTTTTGGGAGTAGAGGAGGCAGGGGTGCCACTGGGGCGCTTGACGGCGACGGAGGAGGTGTGGGGGATGGGAGCGACTGGAAGGTGGTGGGGAGTGGCAGGTCCCGGTGCTGGAGGCGGCGCCAGAGATCGGTTTCACTGCCGCAACATGTAGTCCCACATAAGCAGCAATTTCCCGAATGGATACGTCATATTCTCTCATATCAATAATGCGCCCTCTTTAAAACTCATGATTTGACGACACGGTTCGCGCAAACGTCTGTTAGGCATCCTGCACATCTACTCAAGTCACACTGATCCGTTATCTTGGTTTATAGCGACAACGAGAGTCCCACGCACATTTTACCGGTTGGTTGTGTTGCGCCGCGGTATCGATGTTGACCTTGAACCCGCGGACAGACATGGTTCAGATGCTAATCATTTCTGCGGAACATCCTAATGTACGTGTCCTGCGAATATGAACGTCCTTTCTCTGGTCGTTCAAGGTGTTCTGTTTTTCTGAACGTGAGTGTACTTGCAATTATTGATTACACCGATGTTATCCTACAAGGTCTTCTCAGGAAACGTTACGGCGCCTGGTACTAGTTATGAACCCCTGTGTTCATTATATCAGTGATGTTCGGCTCGTCGATTGTATTTCACAAATATCCACAGCTATGCCGCCTGCATACAGAAACGCGCAGACATTTTCATTCCCTCTGTCTTCTGTACGTTTTATCAACGTAAACTTTCCCTCACATCTCTGGCCGAACTTCAAGTTGTTTTCTGAACAACATGGCAGAAACACCGGTTCCCATGTGAGAAAAATCCTTTCTGTCCCACCACATCGTTCAGCAACTTTCTGAAGTCCTTCTCACTAACAGGAACCCGACTCTGGAATAGTTTCTCACATTATGTTACAGAACTAAATAACACATCCAGCTTGATAAGACAGTACATATACTGTATACTAAAACAATAATAGTGATTATCATTGCTGTGTACGTGGGCTGGAGCAAGCTTTTTTAATTCCTTTCCCGAAGACTACCTATACCAGAAAACATCTACTTTGTACAGATAATATTTTTATTTACAAGGGGAAGTCAAAAAGTAAATGGATTTTTTAGAAAAGGAATATTTATTCCAATGATATAAAACTGAAACATACATTATGTTTCTACGTAACCTCGATGCACTTCAACGCACTTTGTCCATCGTTTCACATTTTATTTAATTCCGTAGGAAAAAAGGTTTTGGGCTGTACCTGTAAACAATGCATCAGTTGCAAATCTTCTTCCCCTGAGCGCTCCTTCGATTATCCAAACACGTGGAAATCGTTTGGAGCCAGGTTTAGACTGTATGCTGAATGTTCCATCAATTCGAATCCCAACTTATTTATTATTTCGGCCGTGTGTTTATCAGAATGTGACCGAGAGTTATCTTACTGCAGGATGACACCTTTCCGTAGTTTTCCGCGACCTTTGGATCTAATTACATGTTTCAATTTAGTTCGCAACACTTCACAATAATTCTCGATGTTCGCAGTTTCGCCTGTTTCGGTGAAATGAATGACTACCACATCTTCCGTGTCCCAGAATAGTGTTAGCATAATCTTACTAGCTGATGGTTGACGCTTAAATTTCTTAAGTTCTGGTGACGATGGGTGTTTCCAAACCATGCTCGCAGTGTTACTTTCCAGTTCTTGAAGAGGCACCCACGCTTCGTCTGTAATAAGGCTTTGCTGTAAAAAAATCCATGTCCCTCGCGATGATAACAGGCCAAATGTTTTACGAGAGACGTCTATCCTTTGCGCCATATGCTGCACTGAAAATTCTTTCGATACCCACCATCACACACTTTCCGAAAATTTAGTCTGTCGTGTAAGATGGAATACTCTGAAACATGATATATATGTAAAGCACTGGCTATTTCGTCAACTGTGATTCGTCTGTTTTCCATCACCATATCCTCAACGACTTCCAAAATATCCTCAGTTGTTGACGTCAATGGCCTCCCCCGTCTTTCCTCGTCACATAGAGAAGTTCTTCCCTGTTTGAAGCGCTTTATCCATTCGTAGATCATGCTTCACGATAAAGAGCTGTGTCACCAGACGGCGAATAATCTCCTTATGTTTAACACCTTCCGCAACAAAAAGTGAATCACTGCCCCCGACAATGCTTCAGCACGGGATACTAGCAGTGTTACCAACCCCTCCGGCGAGAAACTGCAAAAGCCCCTTTACTTTCCGACTTCCTCTCGTATTTGTCAGTATCATTACTATCACTATTGTCATTGTTACTATGATAATAATAATAATTATTATTAGTACTATTATCACTGTTAGTGGCAGCAGCAACTGTAGTACAAGTACTGCCACTATTACCTACATTAGTTCATACTCAGCATTATTTACACACATTATCACCATAGACACTCAAATAATTTTAATGCCATCTGTCATAATAAAATTGTTATTTTTAGGTAACTACCATGTAAAAAGTAGTACTCTTTGTGTTAAACCTTGGTCCGATGCAAGAGAGGGCCTGTTACCTAAATAAATAGATAAAAATAAATAAACATAATGCGTTTCTACTTTAATTGTTTGGATAACAGAGAAACAATGTGTTACAGCGTATTGTTTACTTGTGAGCACTATTGGTAACGTTACCTAGGGGTGCGAGTATAAAGTGTTAGGTGATATGCACCATCGTCAATGCATCTACGTAAGCTTTCTTTCCAAAGGAATATGAGTCTCAACTGATGCCTCTTTACTTTGAAAGGTCATGAGTCATTTACTGATACTCCTGTGAAACTAAAATTGGTTTCTCGGAAGCATTTCTCATGTACATTAACTGATGGACAGATACCCCTTTAATGTCAGTTTGTGCAGTGTAGTACCTGGAGCAGTAATAAACTCAAAATTTTCAAATTACAGACTGATGCCTCTTCAAATATATACGATTCAATAGTCACCTCGCCTCGACGCCATATTCCTGTAAAGTGTGGCCCAGGAATGCTGTGAAGATCAAAAAATAAACTGTAGAATACAGTTTATCGGCAGTGAAAGAGTCTTTCATATTCACAAAAGGGTGGAAGAAGCACCAATATACAAATAACTCATGAATTTATAATGGCTGTTATCTTCCGAAAAGTAATACAAACCTGTCACGGAGAAGCATTTTATAGTACATAACTGAATATTCTTCTGCATGGTAAGCCATTCAGTCCGCTGCAAAACAAGTAGAAATCCAAATATTAAATGCATTTTTAATCCATAATTGCATGTCATGTGTAAGTATTGTGTGTTACGTCAAAAACTGGCAATATTTACGACGTCTTGGCGTATCGCCACACATTTTTGCTGAACGACTTAACGTGTGAGTCCACCTGGACAACAAAGGCTGTACATATTAAGTCCTTATGAATAATAATAATAATAACAAAAAATAGGAAACACTGAGACAGAAACCCCCTATAAAAAACGATAGATTAAGGTTTAAAGCCCCCATGAAAGAGAGTATATTAGAGACGCAACATTGGTTGGTGTAGACCAATATACACTACTGGCCACTAAATTGCTACACCAAGAAGAAATGCACATGATAAACGGGTATTCATTGGACAAATATATTATACTAGAACTGACATGTAAATGCATTTTCACCCTCTTTGGGTGCATAAATCGTGAGAAATCAATACCCAGAACAACTACTTCTGGCCGTAATAACGGCCTTGATACGCCTGGGCATTGAGTCAACCAGAGCTTGGATGGCGTGTACAGGTACAGCTGCCCATGCAGCTTCAACACGATACCACAGTTTATCAGGAGTAGTGACTGGAGTATTGTGACGAGCCAGTTGCTCGGCCATTGGCCAGACGTTTTCAATTGGTGAGAGATCTGTAGAATGTGCTGGCCAGGGCAGCGGTCGAACATTTTCTGTATCCAGAAAGGCCCGTACAGGACCTGCAACATGCGGTCGAGCATTATCCTGCTGAAATGGAGGTTTTCGCAGGGATCCAATGAAGGTTAGAGCCACGGGTCGTAATACGTCTGAAATGTAACGTCCACTGTTCAAAGTGCCGTCAATGCGAACAAGACGTGACGGAGACGTTTAACCAATGGCACCCCGTATCATCAAGCCGGGTGATACGCCAGTATGGCGATGACGAATACACCCATGTGAGTTCACCGCGATGTCGCCAAACACGGATGCGACCATCAGGATGCTGTAAACAGAACCTGGATTCATCCGAAAAAATGACGTTTTGCCATTCGTGCACCCAGGTTCGTCGTTGAGTACACTATCGCAGGGGCTCCTGTCTGTGATGCAGCGTCAAGGGTAACCGCAGCCATGGTCTCCGAGCTGATAGTCCATGCTGCTGCAAACTTCGTCGAACTGTTCGTGCAGATGGTTGATGTCTTGCAAATGTCCCCATCAGGGATCGAGACGCGGCTGCACGATCCGTTACAGCCATGCGGATAAGATGCCTGTCATCTCGACTGCTAGTGATACGAGGCCGTTGAGATACAGCACGGCGTTCCGTATTGCCCTCAAGAACCCACTGATTCCATATCCTACTAAAAGTCACTGGATCTCGACCAACGCGAGCAGCAATGTCGCGATACGATAAACCGCAATCGCGATAGTCTACAATCCGACCTTTATCAAAGTCGGAAACGTGATGGTAGACATTTCTCCTCCTTACACGAGGAATCACAACAACGTTTCACCAGGCAACGCCGGTCAACTGCTGTTTTTGTATGAGAAATCGGTTGGAAACTTTCCTCATGTCAGCACGTTGTAGGTGTCACCACCGGCGCCAACCATGTGTGAATGCTCTGAACCGCTAATCGTTTGCATATCACAGCATCTTCTTCCTGTCGGTTAAATTTCGCGTCTGTAGCACGTCATCTTCGAGGTGTAGCAGTTTTAATGGCCAGTAGTGTAGGAGAGGAAAACAGACGTAACTTCTTCAGAGAATCCATCACGCCACTTGTCTTAAGCGATTTAGAGGAAACAGCGATAATCTGAATTTGATTTCTTAGAATTTGAACACCATCTTCAAAGAATCCGACTTGATTGTATAACAATTGCAGCGACTCACTTGGTCCAGGTACACGACGAGTTGTAAAACGTTAAGGATGATCATAATTTCGTTATATATTATTAACATTCCTGAATTTAATAAAAGAAAGACAGATATTTTTATTCCTTTAAATACATATGTAACACTTCTAGTATACATTTCAAAAAAGTAGATTGTGCATTCATCTCCTCACACTCCGTACTCCAAAATACGAAAGTGCACTTACGAAATTTATGCACGTTGTTGTTGTTGTTGTTGTTGTCTTCAGTCCTGAGACTGGCTTGATGCAGCTCTCCATGCTACTCTATCCTGTGCAAGCTTCTTCATCTCCCAGTACCTACTGCAACCTACATCCTTCTGAATCTGCTTAGTGTATTCATCTCTTGTTTTCCCCCTACGATTTTTACCCTCCACGCTGCCTTCCAATACTAAATTGGTGATCCCTTGATGCCTCAGAACATGTCCTACCAACCGATCCCTTCTTCTGGTCAAGTTGTGCCACAAACTTCTCTTCTCCCCAATCCTATTCAATACTTCCTCATTAGTTATGTGATCTACCCATCTAATCTTCAGCATTCTTCTGTAGCACCACATTTCAAAAGCTTCTATTCTCTTATTGTCCAAACTATTTACCGTCCATGTTTCACTTCCATACATGGCTACACTCCATACAAATACTTTCAGAAATGACTTCCTGACACTTAAATCTATACTCGATGTTAACAAATTTCTCTTCTTCAGAAACGCTTTCTTTGCCATTGCCAGTCTACATTTTATATCCTCTCTACTTCGACCATCATCAATTATTTTGCTCCCCAAATAGCAAAACTCCTTTACTACTTTAAGTGTCTCATTTCCTAATGTAATACCCTCAGCATCACCCGACTTAATTCGACTACATTCCATTATCCTCGTTTTACTTTTGTTGATGTTCATCTTATATCCTCCCTTCAAGACACCATCCATTCCGTTCAACTGCTCTTCCAAGTCCTTTGCTGTCTCTGACAGAATTACAATGTCATCGGCGAACCTCAAAGTTTTTATTTCTTCTCCATGGATTTTAATACCTACTCCAAATTTTTCTTTTGTTTCCTTTACTGCTTGCTCAATATACATATTGAATAACATTGGGGAGAGGGTACAACCCTGTCTCACTCCCTTCCCAACCGCTGCTTCCCTCTCATGCCCCTCGACTCTTATAACTGCCATCTGGTTTCTGTACAAATTGTAAATAGCCTTTCGCTCCCTGTATTTTACCCCTGCCACCTTTAGAATTCTAAAGGTGGCAATTTATGCACACAGTACACCAATACATTTATTCCTTCGCTCCCATAATTACGTCCTCAGAAATCCGTCAGGATCCCACTCGAAACACTCTAGTTAATACCTCTGAGGGTATGTGAGTGCAGAATCAGTTTATGGGGATTCTACAAATGATATGGAGTCTGTAGTGAACCCATTTGACATAGTGGTCTGTCTCGAGATAGACTAATGCCACAGACTCTAAACCACATCTCTCGACTTGCTGACCTTCGGACTGCACTGTAGTCGATACAGAGGACGACTTTTTTTTTTTTTTTTGCAATATCATGAGAATGTGGCTAGGATACCAGGAGAGAGAGGAACAGATTGCGACTCTATTTCATGGGGTTGATAGGATTCAAGCTGCATTTATCACCATCCAGTGAACTGAGGAATTTTACGGTAGCTTTTTCTCAACAGATGATGAATATGAGACGAGACGTTGGTGGGCGTCGGGCAGACGCAAGCTCAGAACGTCTCGGAGCTTTCTTGAGGAAACGTTAGAACCAATTAGATGCAGCAGGCAGCTGTTTAGGAAAGGCAATTAATACAAAGTTATTATAAACGATTCAAGCGATTTCATAATTTCACCGTAAGCTCATTGAAATATTGTCACAAAACTCAAAACCCATATAGAAAAACTCAAAAAGTGAAATATCGTTGCAGCCGCACTTTAAATTTCTGCCACGAGAGCGCAGCAATGAGGAATTAGGCGAGATGGCGAAAGGATTCGAGAAAGCGTATGTTCAGTTTGAAATACATTCACATCAGTCTACCACAAAAGTGCAACGACACTTCGGAACGAAGTTCAGCAAAGATTCACCAACTGCCAAACCCATTCGCAGGTGGTACACGCAGTTTAAAGTTTCAGGATACCTCTGCAAGGGGAAACAGACGGGTCGGCCTGCAGTGAGTGAAAGACACAGTTGACCAAGTGCAGGCGACTTTCGCACGTTGCCCATAGACATCGACGAACAATGTAAGTAGAGACCTAACATACCACAACCGTCCGTTTGAAAAATATTAAAGGAACGACTGAAGCTGAATCCGTATCACTTGCAATTGCTAACAGCACTGACGCTCGATGAGAAAGTCAGATGCTTTGGATTTCCGGCACAGTTGCGACGCGTTATGGAAGAGGATGGGTTTTGTGAGAAACTCATCTTCAGTATTGAAGCAACATTTTTGTGAATGACGTAGTGGAAAGGTATTTCTTTGAGTCATTACTCTTCTGTCTGGTTTGACGCGGCACGCCACGAAATCCTTTCCTTTGCCAGTCTTCTCACTTCAAACCTATGATTCAATTATTTGCTGTATGAACTTCAGTCTCTGTCTTCCTCTATAATTTTTACGTTCTAGAGCCCCTCTGGTAAGATGGAAGTTATTCCCTGATGTCCTAACATATAAGCTATCATCCTGTCCCTTCTTCTTATCAGTTTATCAGTGTTTCCCATGTACAGTATTCCTTTCCTCGTCGATTCTGCGGAGGATCTCCCCATTCCTTACCTTATTAGTCTACCTAATTTTTAACGTTATTCCGTAGCATCACATCCTAAATGCGTCGGTTCTCTTAAGTTCCGGTTTTCCCCCAATCCATGCTTCACTACCATGCTCCAAACATGCAGCCTCAGAAATTTCTTCCTCAAATTAAGAGCTATATTTGATACTAATAGACTTCTCTTGACCTGAAATCCCCTTTCTGCCAATGCTAGTCTGATTTTTATGTCCTCCTTACTCCATCAGAAATGGATTATTTTGTCGTCTAGGCAGTAGAATTTCTTAACTTCGTCTGCTTTGTGATCACCAACTCTGATGTTAAGTTTCTCGCCCTTCTCATAGTTGCTTCTTCTCATTACTTCCGTCTTTCTTCGATTTACTCTAAGTCAGCATTCTATACTCATCAGATTGTTCATTCCACCCAGCAGAACCTGTAATTCTCCTTCGATTTCACTGAAAATAACAATGAATCTTATCACTGACATCATTTCAACTTGAATTTAAATCCATTCTAGAACTTTTTTCTTTTATTTCCTTCATTGCTTCTTCGATGTAGTGATTGAACACTTCGTTCTTCTTGATCTTCCACTCTTATTGATCCCTCTTGACTCTTGTACATATTGTATATCACCCGTGTGTCCCTATAGCTTACTCCTATTTTTCTCAGAATTTCGAACATCTTGCACCATTTGACATTCCCGAACGCTTTTTACAGGTCGAAAAATCCTATGAACGTGTCTTCAATTTTCATTAGTCTTGCTTCCATCATCAACGGCAACCTCAGAATTGCCGCTCTGATGCCTTTATCTTTCCTAAAGTCAAACTGCTCGTTGTCTAACACATTCTCAGTTTTCCTTTCCATTCTTCTGCATATTATGCTTGTCAGCAACTTGGATCCATGAGCTGTTAAGTTGATTATGCTGTAATTCCCGCCCTTATCGGTTCGTGCTATCTTTAGAATTGTGTGGATGATATTTTTCCGATTGTCAGATGGTATATCACCTGACTCATACATTCTGCGCACCAACGTGAATGGTCGTTTTGTTGGCACTTCCCCAGTGATTTTAGAAATTCGGACGGAACGTTGTATTTCCCTTCTGTATTATCCGGTCTTAAATCTTTCAAAGCTCTTTTAATTTCTGATTCCAATACTGCACCCCTATCTCTTCTGTATCGACTCCTGTTTCTTCTTCTGTCACATCCTCAGAAAGGTCTTTCCCATCATAGAGGCCTTCAATGTACTCTTTCCACTTACCCGCTCCCTCCACTGCATTTAACATTGCAGTCCCCATTACACTCTTAATCCACCCTTGCTTTTATTGACTCTTCTACATCTGAGATAATGGTTCCGACAATCATTTCTTTTTCGATTCCTTCACCTTTTTCTGCAGCCATTTCACCTTAGCTTCCCTGAAATTCTTGTTTATTTCATTCTTGTATTTCTGTATCCCTGAATTTCCCAGACAATCTTGAACTTCCTTCTTTCATCGATCAACTGAAGTATTTCTTCTGTTGCCCATGGTTTCTTCGCAGTTACCTTCCTTTTTATCTACGTTTTTCTTCCCAGCTTCTGTGATTGCTCTTTTGAGAGATGTCCATTCCTCTTCAACTGAAGTGCCTACGGAGATATTCCTTATTGCAATATCTACAGGCTCAGAGAACTTCAAGCGTATCTCTTCATTCCTTAGTAAATCTATATTCCACTTCTTTGCGCCTGTCCCTGATTAGTCTCTTAAACTGCAACCTACTCTTCATTATTACTTCATTGTCATCTGAGTCTAAATCTGCTCCTGGATACGCCTTACAATCCAGTATCTGGTTTGAGAATCTCTGTCTGCCTGTTACGTAATCTAACTGAAATTTACCCTAATCTCCCCCCTTTTCCAAGTATACCTACTCCACTTATGATTCTTGAGCAGATTGTTCGATATTACTAGGTGAAATTTATTGCAAAATTCAATTAGTTTTTCTCCTCCCTTTCCTCGTGTGAAGCCCATATTCTCCCGTTACCCTTTCTTCTTCCCCTACAGCCGAATGCAATTCCCCCCACGGCTATTAGATTTTCACTTCCCTTTAATTACTGAATCACCCCTTCAGTATCCTCGTATACTTTCTCTCCTTTCTCTGCCTTTTGACATCGGCATGTATAGATGAACTATCGTTGTGGGTGTTGGTTTACTGTCTATGATGTCTGATGAGAACAACTCTGTCACTAAACAATTGACATTAACTCACTTTCTGCCCTGCCTTCCTATTCATAAAGAACCCTACTCCCGTTATACTCTTTTTTGCTGCTGTTGATATTACCCTACACACATCTGACTAGAAATCTTTGTCGTTTTACCATTTCATTTCGCTGACCTTCACTACGTCTAGATTAAGCATTAGCATTTCCCTTTTCTGATAGTGTGGTCCTATCGCCCTCTCCGTCCTCATAGCGTTTTCCATTGCTGATTCTGCCGCCTTTCAGGGGCGGCTTCCTACCCCAAGGGCGAGAAAGGGTCCTGGACTTCTGTCTGCTCCTCCACCCTCTTTGACAAGTCCGTTGACAGAACGAGGGTGACTTCTTATACATGAAGTCTTCTGCATTCATTGTTGATGATTTTCATCCAAAATTTAAGTAATGGAGAGGTTCGAACCCTGACCGAGGTCTTTTTGATTACTAGTCAAAGAGACCACTCCTTTTTTTTCATTTTGTTCGTCATTTTTCTCGTCATTTGGTACGGGTAGACGTCGCAAGACAAGTTCATCGTAGAATATGTCACACAGGGGGTTTTCGTTCTCAGAACGAACCCGCTGAGGTACCGTGTCGGCACCCCTAGATAGCGTGTACAGTGTGCGAATCTGGGGGACACAGAATCCCCGTGCTACCGTATAGCATACAAAAGTTGATGTGTTCTGTGCAGTGTCACGAATTAAAGTTTACGGTTCTTTTCCTTCTGCGAAAAGACTGTTGTTAGACATTTGTGTCTGGACAAGCTCGAAAGTTGGCTCATGTTACAACTGGAGATCGCATATTTGCTAAGCAAAGTTATGTGCTAGAAACATATATCATCGGGGAATAATTAGTCTACTGTAATGTCCTACTAGATACGACTAGACAAACTTTTAACAAACTGGCATTACTTCGCCCTTAGTTGCAGCTTGTTTTCTTCAACGCTTGCATAAATTTTTGATAGATAGCTAAGCGTAGTACTAAATTTCTACATTACGAAATGCGCAGTCAAACAGTGGTTGAGATCGTTGACTTTACACAGACTCGCCATTCTGCCAAGGGAAACTGCGTTGTAGGTCAGGTACAAAGACTAGAGATAGAACGATGTGTTGAGATGCAGTTATACGGTTCGGGTTTCGTGATGTTGCTGCTGATTGACGTCTCAGTCACAACGATGAATAACAAGTCCACTTAAAGTGGTCCACATAATATCTCTGCTTCGATGGCAGAACATCATAAGAAGTTTAAGGGGAAGACGTGTGCAAATGTTGAAACGTCCCCTTAGAACAATTGTACACAAGGCTGTGCTTAACCTGACACACAATAATTTTTAGCGCAACGCAATCTGACTATCAAAGATCCCTGCAAAAGAATGGCCCTGAGTAACATTAAACTACACCTTTCAGAAATCACTTACCTCACAAAAATCTTCGTTACTCGAACTACTGCAATACAGCGAGCGCCACTACTGCCAGCTAAATAAAAGATTCAAACTACTGAAGGCACTAACTACTGATAGGGATAGTTAGCAAATGAAAGATATTAATAGAGAACAACCAATGTATTTACCTTAATATTCATAATTGACATCCAGTATTACAAATTATCAAAACTCCGCCATCTCTCTCCCCACATCCACCACTGCTGGCGGCTCACCTCCAACTGTGCAACGCTACGCGCTGTTCACATCCAGCTGCCGCTGCCCAACGCTACAATGGCAGACAACAATGCAAACTAGCCACATACTGCACACAGCACAGCCAGTGATTTTCGTACAGAGAGCGCTACGTGGCGGCGGCGTTACCAATATAAGAACCTAAACAGCCTACTTACATAAAGAAAACATAAACAGCCTACTTACAAAGCCCCCATGCTCCCCACAAAAAAATTTACAAATGGTGTTGGGCACTGGCCAATACATATTTGAAAAAATTTTTCACAATTACAGTAACAATGATATAAAATGCACACACTTATTGATACAATGTTGGTCAAAAGCTAAAATTTTCTCACAGTCCATAAAGACAGCCCTGATCATTCATCATAATAGTAATTACAGTTTTTTTTCACAAAGTCTCATTAGTAAAAGAAATTGCACACAGAAGTAGTGGATTTCCATGCAGTCTTGAAGAAGTAGTGGTGTCCTTCCAACGGAAAGACAGTGCTGACTCTTGACATGCTGACAGGTAATGAAACGTCCCCTTAGAACAATTGTACACAAGACTGTGCTTAACCTGACACACAATAATTTTTAGCGCAACGCAATCTGACTATCAAAGATCCCTGCAAAAGAATGGCCCTGAGTAACATTAAACTACACCTTTCAGAAATCACTTACCTCACAAAAATCTTCGTTACTCGAACTACTGCAATACAGCGAGCGCCACTACTGCCAGCTAAATAAAAGATTCAAACTACTGAAGGCACTAACTACTGATAGGGATAGTTAGCAAATGAAAGATATTAATAGAGAACAACCAATGTATTTACCTTAATATTCATAATTGACATCCAGTATTACAAATTATCAAAACTCCGCCATCTCTCTCCCCACATCCACCACTGCTGGCGGCTCACCTCCAACTGTGCAATGCTACGCGCTGTTCACATCCAGCTGCCGCTGCCCAACGCTACAATGGCAGACAACAATGCAAACTAGCCACATACTGCACACAGCACAGCCAGTGATTTTCGTACAGAGAGCGCTACGTGGCGGCAGCGTTACCAATGTTAGAACCTAAACAGCCTACTTACATAAAGAAAACATAAACAGCCTACTTACAATGTGACCAAACATTTCATTTGTGGATTTTGTTTCCATTCAGAAGTAAAAATTATTGACTACTATTTCCCAAAGTTTCATTCTCGAGATCGTATGATAAGTGATGAAAAAACAATCTTCGTTGTTCAGTGTTCTCCAGTCACTCTCCCTATCTGGGGGAATAACAGTTTCTGCGCCGACAAGAAATACATTCTCCTCTGAAGCGCCATGACAGGCCTCATTTAAACTCTTCTGTTAGAAGTGTTGAGGTGGAACGGCTGCTTGGATCAGGTATGGGGTCTCATATTGGTGTGATTCCTATTGACCGTGTGGTTCTGTGGGGCTATACCTGGCATGGCCTTCACCTCAATAGTAAAGGGAAGGACTAATAGTAAATAACTTAAAGTGAGAGAGGGGCACTATCACATATGATAAAGTGCTATTGGTTACAAGTAGCAGAACAGTAGACTTTTTTAGAGTGGGGGGGGGGGCAGAAAAAACTGAAAATTACATTCACATTGATGAAACAGGCAGCCAGAAAGAAAATTTTAATGTAGCCCATTCATGAAAACACAGATTACTGCAAAATATTGAAGCAGATAATGCAGAAATCTAAATATTTTATTATGAGGAAAAGATAATTGCATCAGGCAACGAAATAAAAACCGCATGGGACATAGTGAACACAGAGGCAGGTGTGGCCAGAAAAGAAGAGGAACAGAAACTCTAAAAATAAATCAGACATGGGTAACAACTGCATGTAGTGTTGCAAACCCCTTAAAAAGTACTTTGTTTCTGACAGCTTGGGTTATCAGGTTCAGTAAACAGTGTGGTGGAATATCGAATACCAGTCTCTACTAATAAATTCAGTGAAATGGGAATGACACTCACTTCTCCCAAAGAAGTAGCATCTATCTCGAAACTCTTAAACTCTAAGTATTCTAGCGTTTATGATAACATATCAATGAAGTTAATCAAAGAGTGTTCCATCTCAGGTTATTTGTGAAATCACTCTCTTTGAATGAAACTTTACCATACTAGCTAAAATATGCTGAAGTTAAGCATCTTTACAAGAACACAGGCCAATTTCACTTTTGCAGTCTTTCTGAAACATATTTGAATAGGTTGTGTTCAGGCATCATCTTAAGCCTCTGACTACAAATAATGTATTGTCCAAGTCACAGTTTGGGTTCCTTGAGGGGTCAGACATAGAAAAGGCTGTTTACATGTACAGTGAAAATGTACTTTTTCATTAGATGACAAATCAGACGCTGCTGGTGTTTTCTGTGACTTGTCAAATGCCTTTAACTGCATGAATTACAGCGTGTCGCTGATAGTATTACAAAATGGTTAGAGTTTTACCTAACCAACAGGAAACAAAGGGTGTCGCTGTGAAATACCTGTGGAGTAAGCAACGAACCTTCATCTCATTGAGAATTATTACATGTAGTGTTCCTCAAGGTTCATCTTGGGCCTGTTGCTTTTCTAGTGTACATTAACGACCTCTCTTCTGTTAAATTGCCAGACGCTAAGTTTTTTTTTGTTTTTTGTTTTTGTTTTTTGGTGATACAAACATCACAATAAAAAGAAAGTCAGGTACAGGTATATAAATGGCTGCTAATGAAATTTTCACAGGCATCAATTTACTGTCATTAAAATTTGAAAAGACCCGCTATATGCAATTCGGAACCTGTAAGAGATTTCTTTCCAGCATGTGTATAACCTATGAAGACATGCAAATAGAAGAGGTTGACAATGTTAAATTTCTGAGATTACAACTCGATAGTAAATTCAGAACTGATGAAGAGCCTAAATAAGTCTGTATTTTCAATGTTAATGACGTCAGAAGTAGGTGATGCAAATATAAAAAACTCGTATACTTCGCTTATTTTCACTCTTTTATGTCATATGGGATCATATTTTGGAGCATCTCGTCAAAGTGAGAAAAATTTTTAGATTGCAGAAGCGTCTAATAAGACTCATTTGTGGTGTACATTCAATAACTTCATGTAGAATCTGTGGTGTCACCGCCAGACACCACACTTGCTAGGTGGTAGCCTTTAAATCGGCGGCGGTCCGTTAGTATAAGTCGGACCCGCGTGTCGCCACTATCAGTGATTGCTGACCGAGCGCCGCCACACGGCAGGTCTAGAGAGACTTCCTAGCACTCGCACCAGTTGTACAACTGACTTTGCTAGCGATGGTTCACTGACAAAATACGTCCTCATTTGCCGAGACGATAGATTAGCATAGTCTTCAGCTACGTAATTTGCTACGACCTAGCAAGGCGCCATTATCAGTTACCATTGATATTGTGAATCATGTACCGGCAAGACCGACGTTCTTCTTTAACGGATTAAAGTTAAGTATTCCACTAGCTACGTCCGCTTTTCTAAATTCTAATTTCCTTGTTCTGTTCCAGACCTCACGCCAGCCTGCGTGAACTAAAACGCGTGCCTTTCGGCCTCCTTCTAGTAACACGGTGTTGGCTCTCCTGCCAACCAAAACAGAATCCTTCTCAAACAACTTGGTATTCTAACCACTGCTTCTCAGTATATTTATTTATTGATGAAATTAGTTACAAATAATGTCTGTGTTTCCAACCAATTGTTTTTAACATGGTATCGATACTAGGAATAACAACAATCTACATGAAGATCTATGTCACTTACCTTGGTCCAAAACGGGGTCCAATATTCAGGAACACAAATTTTCAATAAATTGTAAGCATCCATTAAAAACGTGGTTTTAGATAAAGCACATTTTGAACAGTCTTTGAAAAACTTTTTGGTAAGCAATGCCTTCTACTCTATAGATGAATATCTTAGCAGAGACTGTGAGACTGGCAGAAGAAAAAATGTCTGTTAGATTTCAGTTTCGGCAGCACTTGGTCACAACAGTCAAGATTGGGTATTCTGTGTATGATAAGTTTATTAAAAGTGCGTAACTATGATTCATTCAGACAGTGTATTAATTCTGTAAATATCAGCAGTTCCAGTTTATTCCAGTTTACTGTAATGTAATCGCATATTTTGACACTCTTCTGACAAATGATCAGGGAATTGAGTATTATATTCAGATATTTTATATGTTTTATGTTATACTTTCTGACATATTACCACACCCGCGAGAATCAAGCCATTTTTGGGTCTGTGCAACAAAAACTGAATCTGATGTAATCTAATAATTCCTGAATGTGAAATACATGCTATCAAGCTCACATTTAGGTTCCTGGCAATTTCCTGACCTACTAAGGAAGTGTGTTCATGGACAATCTCAAAGCTCAATATCTAAATGAGTCTCTGAATGCGCTAATCCCGAATTGTTGTTCCAAGCAAACATTTTCAGCATCTATAGTTGTAAATCATGCAACATTTGATGCTGTAATTGTTTTTAACCATGGAAAAAGTAGGGAGAGTGAAAATGTTACAGCGTTTGAGTTTCAGGGCTGTTGCAATCACTCCAACAATTCTTGAGAAATTTGGCCATCATCGTGTTTCTAAAGCTGAAATATATATTCAAGGCCGAGGAGAGGAAACAAGACAAAAGAAAAGGAGTTACGAGACAAGTCTTGAGGACAAAGAAGATCCTAAGTATAATTCTGCAGCATTATCTACATCTACACGGTTACTTCCAATTAATGACGAGCGGAGGATCCATTGAACGTCTTTCAAACTAGTTCTCTACCGTTTCACTCTCGAAGAACGCATGGAAAAAACGAACACTTAAAACTCTGATTTCTATTATTTCATGAGAGGGTATAATTGACATACCTTTTTCTCAGGACATCTGTGATATAATGCCTTGATATTTGGATCATATGTTTTTCACACTGCATCATCCACAGAGGTAAATTTTCAAATGTTTTATTTAAGATAAGACGTACGGATAAAAGCAGTGAAATTCCTGTACGGATTCCTGCACCCAAAAAAAGTAAAGGGTTATAAATTTTTTATCGAAGATATTCAGAACTGGTTATGCATTATTGTTTATATGGCTGTAGACATAACACATTTCAACTTTGACGATAATTTGTTTAATATGTTTTGAGGAAAATAAACATTAATAATTACTGATGTAGTGCAGTACATATTTTTATAGTAATTTCTGATTCGAAGAAAATTACAGCAACTTAACTCAAAGTTGCGTTATACTACCACAAACAACCGCAGAAAATTTTACATGTTCGTCTTCATTATTTTAGGCACAATGACAATATGAGTGCGTGCGTTTCAAACGCGTCCCCTCTCTAAATTACAGGGCAAGAAGCAGAAGTCAGACAAGTGTGTCTTGAGTAGGCGATTACGTACAGAACGGCATTTATCTGAGCAAGTCGTAATCTGGATTAGAATATCCTTTTCTTTTGTATTTTTTCTGCTGTACAGTCTACACTGCAGAGCCATTTTCAGCTTTGTGTTGTAAACTGTTAAACGGATATAATTACGTTAAGTCAAAACTTGCGCTGGCCATACATGGTTAACATGCAGGGGGTGGCCAGACTTTAAAATAAACATAAAACCAAGTGTTTCCTGGATGGCAGTGACGTAATACACTCCTGGAAATTGAAATAAGAACACCGTGAATTCATTGTCCCAGGAAGGGGAAACTTTATTGACACATTCCTGGGGTCAGATACATCACATGATCACACTGACAGAACCACAGGCACATAGACACAGGCAACAGAGCATGCACAATGTCGGCACTAGTACAGTGTATATCCACCTTTCGCAGCAATGCAGGCTGCTATTCTCCCATGGAGACGATCGTAGAGATGCTGGATGTAGTCCTGTGGAACGGCTTGCCATGCCATTTCCACCTGGCGCCTCAGTTGGACCAGCGTTCGTGCTGGACGTGCAGACCGCGTGAGACGACGCTTCATCCAGTCCCAAACATGCTCAATGGGGGACAGATCCGGAGATCTTGCTGGCCAGGGTAGTTGACTTACACCTTCTAGAGCACGTTGGGTGGCACGGGATACATGCGGACGTGCATTGTCCTGTTGGAACAGCAAGTTCCCTTGCCGGTCTAGAAATGGTAGAACGATGGGTTCGATGACGGTTTGGATGTACCGTGCACTATTCAGTGTCCCCTCGACGATCACCAGTGGTGTACGGTCAGTGTAGGAGATCGCTCCCCACACCATGATGCCGGGTGTTGGCCCTGTGTGCCTCGGTCGTATGCAGTCCTGATTGTGGCGCTCACCTGCACGGCGCCAAACACGCATACGGCCATCATTGGCACCAAGGCAGAAGCGACTCTCATCGTTGAAGACGACACGTCTCCATTCGTCCCTCCATTCACGCCTGTCGCGACACCACTGGAGGCGGGCTGCACGATGTTGGGGCGTGAGCGGAAGACGGCCCAACCGGGTGCGGGACCGTAGCCCAGCTTCATGGAGACGGTTGCGAATGGTCCTCGCCGATACCCCAGGAGCAACAGTGTCCCTAATTTGCTGGGAAGTGGCGGTGCGGTCCCCTACGGCACTGCGTAGGATCCTATGGTCTTGGTGTGCATCCGTGCGTCGCTGCGGTCCGGTCCCAGGTCGACGGGCACGTGCACCTTCCGCCGACCACTGGCGACAACATCGATGTACTGTGGAGACCTCACGCCCCACGTGTTGAGCAATTCGGCGGAACGTCCACCCGGCCTCCCGCATGCCCACTATAAGCCCTCGCTCAAAGTCCGTCAACTGCACATACGGTTCACGTCCACGCTGTCGCGGCATGCTACCAGTGTTAAAGACTGCGATGGAGCTCCGTATGCCACGGCAAACTGGCGGCGGCGGTGCACAAATGCTGCGCAGCTAGCGCCATTCGACGGCCAACACCGCGGTTCCTGGTGTGTCCGCTGTGCCGTGCGTGTGATCATTGCTTGTACAGCCCTCTCGCAGTGTCCGGAGCAAGTATGGTGGGTCTGACACACCGGTGTCAATGTGTTCTTTTTTCCATTTCCAGGAGTGTATACCGTTGGCATTTACAGTGTTCAACTTAAAAGAGACCCCATCTTTCAGCAGTTTATGGTACGTGAATATTGTTGTTGAAATGCATATACAGCTATAGGTGTGAGATGGCTGAAATTATATTGTTGGTGCGACTGGGGCTGGAGCTGGAGGGCTGTTTGTTGCCTGCACACTTAAGCTGTGCCAGTCACTGCTGAGACTGGCTTTTGAACAAAGTTGCGGAATCGTGCCTTGTTGGTTGTTAAAATGAGCTTAACTATTGGAGAATGTGAATTCGTGATATTACTTTGTGATGAAATCTCATCACGTGCGTCGAGGAAAGTTCGCGGAGAAATTTGAAAAGGAAACACCAGTGAAAAGCGTTTCTCAGAATTTAGTTAAAAAAATTCGCGAACCAGGCTCAGTGTTTAGATAAGGTACGCGCCAGACAAAGGTCAGTTTTGACGAGCCACGTCTTTCAGGAAACGACTGTGGATGTTGCCGTCTACCAACACATTATCCAGCAGTTCATATCCTTACTGCAAGAGGATGAGCGTGATTGCTGGTTGGAACGTAATGGCGCCATTTGTCACACAGCTTGTTCTGCTATGGAGATGCTATGGGATCTTTTTTGGTGGAAGAATCATTTCGACAGTATTATGGCCATCACGATCCCCTGGTCTTAACAGTCCAGACTCCTTTCAGTGGGGATACGTACAAGATATTGTTTACAGGAGCCACCCACATACCTTGCAGCAATTGAAAACAAACATTACGAAAGCCATCAACAAATGAGGCCGTGTAATGCTAACAAGAGTAGACAGAAACATGGTCAAACGTGTCGAGAAGTACGTCCAAATGGATGGACAACATTTCCTACACCTGTTGTAATTTATAATAACTTACGATGTAAGTTTGCCAATAAAATATTACTCATAGAATAAACTTAAGTGATAGGGCCTCTTTGAAGCTGAATCCCCCGTGTAACTGTGTACTGCCGTATTATGGTTCAAATGGCTCTGAGTACTATGGGACTTAACATCTGAGGTCATCAGTCCCCTAGAACTTAGAACTACTTAAACCTAACTAACCTAAGGACATTACCCACATCCATGCCCGAGGCAGGATTCGAACCTGCGACCCCAGAGGTCGCGCGGTTCCAGACTGAAGCGCCTAGAACCGCTCGGCCACAGCGGCCGGCGCCGTATTATGATTTAATCTACGGTCGACAACCAAATCGTTGCAGACGAAGAGCAAGTTCAGAGTGGTCACGGGAGGGCTTGAGACTAGCTGTTGTCTTTCTGAAGGGACCATCCTTGCATTCATTTTAAGGGTTTTGGAAAATCTGGAAATTTGTGGTAGGGTCTTATGGGACCAGACAGCTGAGGTCATCAGTCCCTAAGCTTATGCACTACTTAATCTAACTTAAACTAACTTACACTAAGGACAACACACACACCCATGCCCGCGGGAGGATTCGAATCTCCGACAGGGGGAGCCGCCCTTTTAAGGGATTTACAAAAAACATTGAAATCCTTAGTATTTATGGCTGCATTGGATGCTGAACCTTGCTCGTTTCGAATGGGAGTCCACTGCCTTAATCACTGCCTACCTCGCCCATTCCTTTCGAAGAAAACGTGTCAACTGTGGGACTGCGTCATAAGGAGCTGTTAGCTGAAGTAGAATCAAAGATGCACAAAAAAAACTTCTTTGCATAGATGGGTCTGCTTCCAAAGCGCTACTGCGAGTGCCTTTGGTAGCAAACGCAACAATAAACGCACAAGAAGTCTGTTAAGAGGGCTCGTAAGGCACAGGCTAACTGTTCCCCAACATTTCAAGTACTTTACTGGCTACAAATGACATTAGTGTGTATCAGCACACTGCAGCTATAATAATTTATTAGGAAAAACGCCTGTTCAAGAAAACTGAAGATACAGGTGAGGTAGAGCTCGCGTGAAGTCTCTTTAATCTTGGCAATATTAGTGCTTCTCATTTTCCTTTATAATACAAGTACTTAGTAACAAAAGTTAAATTTAGTTCTATAAATTTCTTCTTCCCAATTTCTCATCTAGAGATTGGTCTGCAGTAACTTCCTCCCTTCATTTCTTTCTACATTATCATGTCAAGTTCTCTTCGAAGAATGATATTACGTTTGGATATTTACTTCGTCTGCTTCATATGTTATACATTTTTCTGTGGCACCGCGGTTTGGTCATCTAGCAACATCCAGTAGAAATTTTGTATTGTATTAACAGTCACTATAGACGCAGTATATTTTTTTTTTTTTTTACTTACACTTTACAGCTTCACATGCTACGACTGGAATCTGAGATTTTTTGTTACAAATGCTGCCAAAGGAACTATAGTTAGGGGTTAACGCCCTGACAAAGAAGACAACGAACTTCAGGTATTAACCTCAACGTGTTGATATGCAGATCTCACAGATGCTTGCACAAAAGTTGTTTAATACTCTTATATTTCATACAGAAAGTGAAGTCTTCAAAGGCGGCACTTCTTTTGATATACGAAACCTGTCAAACGAGTAATCTTTACTCTGGACTACGACGATGAAAAATTCTTATTCAACCGTAGATGGAAGAACAGGTTTCAAGTCATTCACAGGCTAGTTCCGAGAAGATTAGTACCATAAAAATGTTTCGTGAACCAGATGTAACTGATTTTGGTCACAACCAGACAGTTTTTGTCACTCTTTCTGTAAATTATTTGTGGCTGCCATGTTCACGCATTTAAGGAACGACTGAAGCCGAGCGCCACCTGTACTGGTGCAACAGAACCTCCCAGTTCGACAGAAAACCGCCAGGTGGCACTGAGCTAGATTTCTCTCGCGCAGACCAGGGACGCAAAAAAGTTGCCGCAGTCTGATGCGAGTCCTGGCAGAGCTAAAAGGCTTATGTAAAATATTAACTGTAAAACACTGTAGCTTTGATAAAATTCACGTTATTTCTTATCCCGTACCTCTTACTACTCAAATATTTGCACGTATCTCCGCGGAACATTCGGCTTTTGTGCCGTAGTATAACAAACTGTCCTTAAGCGGTTAGTATTGTTTTCCTGTGTTGGTTACGGTTGATATTTCCTTTTTAATGTTTCGTATTTATGAATTTATCGCATTTATGTGAAATTACATGTTACATCACGTTTCCACATTTTCGTGGTTGATTTTAATACATGATACCAGTAATTTTTCCGTTTCTTTCTGAAACATGAACTAGTCTGTGTTACTGCTTGTACGGGTTGACATCGTCGTAGTTCTGCAACAAATCGTAAGGTAATGAATTACAACGGAAATGCTTATGAACCGAAGTGAAAACGATAAGATTAGCAAATGATATAACAGGGAATTAATGCCACACATCAAAGAAAAGCCTTCATTTTGCCTCATTGTAAGGCTGCAGGCTTTATACACCTTCTATTCGAAGCAGTCTTAATGTACATAAATGATTCAAGTGAAAAAGGAAAAAGAGCTTGCGAAAAAACGTGAAGGATATATCCATTTTACTTCTGCGTGATTATAATATAATTAATTTTAAAGTACTGGCATACCTTCCAGAAAACGTTTCCTTATTTAGAAACAGTTACTGGTAGAGACCATAACATATTTCGTTTTTTCATTACTGCTTATTTTGATTTTTATTGGACTGGGTCAGTGTAGTGTCAACACGAACATGCTACCTGACAAAGCAATAAATATGTGGTTATCAACACACTTCACTGAATATTCACCGTCATCGTCATCATCATCATCGTCGTCATCATCATCATCACGCATCTGACGCCAACCGTGCGATGAGGGCCTCCTATAGACTTTTCCATCACCCATTACAGTTTTAAGCAATAAGCATTTCTAACGTCATCTTCTCACCTTCCATTACCTCAACATCCAGATCTTTTCTTATCCTGGAAGCCAACAAAGAACTTTCTTATTTTATCTTCGGTCTCTTTTCCTGGACACGGGTCCCAACCACCTATGTTTTAATTACAGTTATAGTTAAATCTTCCATTACTGTATGTCCCTTGATCTATTCTTTTATTTTCACCGGCTCACCAATCATTCGCAATATGCTTCTCCCCTTAGTCACATTTACGTATCGAATGGTTTTTGCAATAAAAATTCAGGGTTGACTACAGTAACTCAAAGTTCGTAGAACTAATATCCGCCTTCCCTCCCAGTTATTCTTCAAAGAATAGTACTGCCATGCAGAAAACAATTTCAAACGCCTGATTACGAATGAGTGTGGAAAGGAATGAGACTTCGTAAGTCGCACTCGAATGACTCCTGTTTTCGTCATTGGATGACATCGAAGACCGACGAAATAAAGCGATTCACTGGTAACTATTAAGAAGTCGACAGCAACTGGTAGGATTATAGAGAGGGACAAATAGGAAAAAGTGAAGTGAGTAAAGGAAACTGAAACAGCATGATTCGTGACGCGATGCGTTTTTTTCTTAATTATGTGTAATGTGTGGCTATTTGTTTTTACTATCTGAGGGCAGGAAATTGAAACACAATTTAAAATTTTGAACACTGCATCTTGTGATCAAATTTGTGGACGTCAAGCAATAACGATTGAGAGAAAAAGGAATGTAATTGTTGGTGATTCTAAGGCACCATTCCGTTTTGGTGTTATAACTGTAACAAAGCGAAACTACAGTCCTGATGTACTCAACTGTAGCAGTGTCTTTCATTAAATTAGTTTTTCAGATACCCATCTTTAAATATCCTGCAAATTCCTTAATACGTCTATGAAAGTTATCCTGAAACGAAGTTCAGTATCTTATTGCAAACAGAAAAAGTAGTTTGCTAAAGAAAAATCAACTTACTATTTCATCAGTCTCAAAGGTTGTATTAAGTGCATTTTATGCAGTAATTTTGGCTTGTTAACTGTGCGAATTTGATCTTTTATATTCCTTTTTCATTCTGTTTGACGATCTCAGTTGTACTGGGCCCCATTTTGTGATCTGAAGAGGGTATTTTAACAAAGGGAATTTTCATATGAAATTGATTGATTGTCGGGTGGCTATAGCAATAGTGACTAACTTCGGAATGGCCGAGGTTGGCATATGGGGTGGTGTATCGTATAGTTCTATTGAAGCCTGTTGTGCAGACCGCGCGATACCAAGCATTTTGTAATGAATTAATGTATAATTTTCTCCATTTTTAGGAAAGTTAGTTTTTCATGTTTCTCAATATTTATGACATCAATGTTTATGACATCATATCTACTTAACTGTACGTTGTATAATCGTACAATTTGCTAGTGCATTCAGTCGTATATGTAGATACTGTCTGTTGTGGCTAGAATAAGTAATAAAATCTGATGACATAGTTTTACTGCACGAACATTCGTAGGCGTAGTCAGCAAGAGAAAGTTTCAGAAAAGTTGAAATTATGTGTAATATGTGATGGAAGTTTTTTAGTGCCCTCATTCTCATACTGGATGAATAGAGTCTGGGTAATTTGTGTGCCATGAGTGATGCTGTCTGAAGACATATGAACTGTATCTAACTTTGATACTTGTATCATTGTGCTAAATGTGCGATTATAACGGTTAATGACCACATTACTCGTACTGAAACTCAAACTTCGTTGCACCTGGTAGCTATTAGATAGGCAACATGCAATGGGATTCAGTGACAGGGTGACCGACGCTTCTACATCTGCATCTGCATGATTATTCCGCAGTTCACAATTAAGTGCCTGGCAGAGGTATCATCGAACCACCTTAAAGCTATTTCTCTACCGTTCAGCTCTCGAGCAGCCCACGGGAAAAACAAAAACTTAAATCTTTTAGTGCGAGCTGTGATTTCTCTTATTTTATTATAATGATAATTCCTCCCTGTGTAAGTTGGCACCAACAAAATATTTTCACATTCTGAGAAGAAAGTTGATGATTGGGATTTCATAGGAAGATTCTGTCGCAACGAAAATCGCCGTTGTTTTAATGTTTGCCACCTCAATTCGCGTATCGTATTCGTAGCACTCTCTCCCCTATTTCCCTATAACATAAAGTGAGCTACATTCTTTGAATTTTTTGATTTGCTCCGTCAGTCCTATCCGATGAGTATCCTACACCGCGCAGCAATACTACAGATGAGGCCGGACGAACGTAGTGTAAGCGCTCGGTTTAGTAGACCAGACGAATTTTATAAGTGTTCTGCCGATAAACTGTTGTCTTTCATATGATTTGCCCACAACATTACCTATCTGATTGTTTCAAATTGAGTTATTCGTAATTGTAACCACAAGCATTTAGCTGAATTCGTGATTTATTGTGTAACCGAAATTTAGAGTACTCCTCTTATTAGTCATGTGGATAACTTCACACATTTCCTTATTTAGTGTCAGTTTCCACTTTCCGCGTCATAATCATTTTGTAAATGGTTTTGATCATCTAATAACTTCGCAAGATGGTGAATGACAGGATCCTCTGCAAACAATCTAAGGGGACTGCTCAGACGGTCTCCTATGTCGTTTATACAGATCAGGAACAGAAGAGGGTATGTAACACTTCCTTGGAGAACATTAGATATTACTTTTCTTTTACTCGATGACTTTCCGTCAGTTACTACGAACTGTGAACTTTCTGACAGGAAATCACGAAACCCGTCGCATAACTAGGACGATACTCCATAGGTAAGCAATTTGATTAGAAGTCGTTTGTGATACGCTGTGTTCAAAGTCTTCTGGAAATCTAAAAATACGGAATCAATTCAACATCTCTGTCGATAGCACTCATTGCTTTGTGAGAATAAAGAGCTAGTTGTGTTTCTCAACAATGATATTTTCTGAATCCGTGTTGGCTGTTTGTGAATAAATAGTTTTCTTCTAGGTAATTTATTATGTTCCTACACAGTTTACATTCCAAAATCCTAGTGCAAATCGACATTACTGATAGGGATATGAAATTCAGCGGACTACTCCTAATTTCATTCTTGGGTATTGGTGTGACTGGTGCAAATTTTCTGTCTTTAGGTACTAATTGTTCGACGAGCAAGCGGTTGTATACAATTTTTAAGTATCCTGAAAGGAACTTGACTAATATACTGATTTACTGATTTCAGCTACTTCGCTACGTGAAGGATATGTAATTCTAAGTTACTCAGGTTGGCGGTTGTTACTGATTCGAATTCTGAAGTATTTATTACTTTTAGCCGTTTAGACTACAATTGCATTGGACTCTTACGTCTTCTGATCCGATGTGCCTCGTGGTCTCTTTGATATTGGTTTCTGCAGAAGAAGAGCGTTCCCCTTAATAGGAGAGTTAGGAAGGAGTGATGGGTGCACCAGTTTAAAGAAAGTAGATCAGCAGGAGAATGTTTTGAAACCTGCTAACCTTTACGAAATTATCCAGAGAAATTCAAGGGTTACCACCGCATGAATATAGAAACGTTGCCCACAGTTTTGGAGGCGTAGGAAATGATATAACTCGTGTACAGGATGGGTTTAAGGCACAAGGATCTCTCTAGGACTAAGCTGGTTTACTAAGCTGGAAGGTGCGTCAGAGGCGCCCAAGTGCAAACATTTTCATAATTATAGAGTGAAAATAATTAGTAGCGAAAACTGACACTAGTGAAAGTACGAGATAATACTGCAGCCCAACTGTTTCAGTAAACATTGGGCCGCAAACGAGCCGCTTTTGTTATAATGACGTTCATGTAGCTACTAACCGACATTGTGAAACATTGTCTTGGATAGTGCAAATGTATTTGAAATGTAAATTTTTCAGTTAAGTCCCCATCTAGTTTGGCGTAAATTTCACCCAAGGACTACCTTAACAAGAACTACAACAGTGGTTGAAACTAGTCACTGTACACTTGTGCCTGTTAAAGCAGGTGTTCCACATGTCAGCCTCAGGTTTGGAGACATGCCTGTGTCGCAGGGGAAAACCTATATAGCATATAACAACCCATTCTACTATAACTCGGATTTATTTTTAAAGGTCTTTTCAAGATACCTAGGAAAGTCAGCTTATTTAGGAGATGCGTTCAATAAGCAATGAAACACTTTTCTTAAAACAGGTTGGTTCGGGAGGGTTATGGGTCGCTACCAATATGTTTGAAAACGTCGCACATTTAATGGGATGTTTCCGATGCTCTTACCTCGGGTTCTATTGGTGACGAAAGATAGGGTCAGGTATTCTGATTAGCCCTAGGGTTAGGGACCACTTGTACACACAGGATCGTCTTACTGTAACTATTCTACAAAATACTTCCCCCCAATTTAGGCTAATGGAGCATTACATGCGTTACATGTCTTCTACGGTGCGCCTTAAGGGGCTTATGGAGGCAACATTTAGTTCATGGGCGGTTGCTGAGAAAATCCGAAAAAAGCGCTTTTCATCAGTTTTTCGCCGTCAGCAGTGGATATCTGAATGACTATCAGCATCAAATTGTTCAAATGTTAATGGTATATTCTCTAGGCATTTATCAAGAAGTGGTATCTTCCATTTTGTAAAAAGGTTTGTCGATTATCGAGAAACACCCCAAATACGTCATTTATGGGTACCAAAATCGAGCCACGAATTCCAAGCCGGCTATAAGCAGCAAATGGCTGAAATTTTTCCAATATATTCCTAAGATTCCAATCTCGAACAACCTTGAAACTTTTCTTGATATCTTTATCCCTTTTCGAGATAGAGATGTTCAATGTTACCATACTCTAAAATACGGTGTGAGGCGAAAACGTAGTTGATAAAATGACATATCATGGGTAAATAAGCTGTTAAGTGTCACCGTTATCATCAAAAGCGTTCTGGGAGCACACGCCAAATTTTTGTGCACGTAAAATCTGGTCTGCGGTGTAAAACTTTGTTTCTCATTACTTCAGTTTCACATGGGTAAACTATCAAAACTTTACTGCCCCACAGAGTTCTTTTGATAAGAGTCACATAACCTGTTGAGGTAGAGGAGTCGCCGAAAAAATTTTCTTATTGAAGCACAAAAAGGAGAAGATGCTCCTGTTTAAATTAAGATTCGAAATGAAAAGTGGGGTACCAGCTGCCTCGTTGTACCTTCCTCAGCACATTTACAAATTTTGGTACACGAAAATATTCGCCCTTTTTTATGCTGAGAGAGAACGAGTCAGTGGCAAAGACACGGAAAAGTAATAAACATTGACAGTAGACAGTGGTTGTGGTGTAGAAAGAGCGAAGGAGAAAATGGCAGTCTGAGCGAAAGACGGGGACACAGTGACACTGGAACATAGTCGACTGTGACATAACACTGATAGGGAAAGAGTCAAGGAGACACTACGAATGGGACAGAAATAAAGAGAAGAAGAAAGTGGAAATGGGTGAGAACCAGAGATAATGAGAGACAGTGTGTATGACAGTGACAATGGGGAAGAGAGAGATAGCGACAGTGAGAAGAGACAGCAGCAGTTGGAAGGAATGAATTAGTAGAAATAAGAGAGAGTAAGAGGGAGACAATGACAGTGACAGGATGCACTATTAGTAGGACAGAACGAAGGCTAGTGTGGCATTGAGACAGGAGACGATGACATAGAGAGACAAAGAGATTATGACAATGAGTTGGGACGACTGAGTGGTTGAGAAAGGACAAGTGGAAGTGGATGGGAAAGAGCGAGTTACAGCGAAGGACTAGCGGGCATGAGCGAGCTGCAATTAGGAAAGCTGGTGGGAATGAGATGTGAGTTGTATGTTAAAAAGGGAGCGGATGTGTTTGCATGCCAAAATTTTGGAGAATTTTTTGAAGGTGCTGAGGAAGGTAGAATGAGGCAGCTGGTACCGCACTTTTCAGTATCTTTTAATTAAACAGTAACATGCCTTTTTGCGCTAGTTACATTTATTTAAGGATAGAAGCAAATGAATCAGCTAAAAATAGAATACAGCTTAAATAGTATACAGATAACCAAAAAACGAAATCAATATAATGTGAAAAGTGGCGAAGCAGGTATGACTAGAGGCGGATGGATACGTGGTGCTATCCAAAACCGATGTCGAGGCAACTGTAGTACACTGTGGGCCATAGATGAGAGGTGTGAAACAGGGTTGAGGAGATGTGTACGGGGGAATAGACGTGTAACTGTTGTCCAACTGACTGCCCAGATGAAACAAGGAACTACCAATAGTGCCTCCTCAACAACCGTTCAGCAAACGTTGCTGCATATGGGCATCCACAGCACCTATTCCGACTGCTGTTCATCGGCGACGAAGGATGGAACTTGCTCGCCCATGGTGCACCTCGACGTCTACTGAGATTCGACAGGTGGCTTTCTCTGATGAATCATGTTTATGCTCCATTGGAGAGATTGCCGTCGACGTGTACGGCGTGAATCGTCTGAAAGCAAACACTCTGGGACAATCGTCGGATGGGTCCACATTGTAGTCTGGGGAATGTCTTCGTGCCATTTCCTGGGTGATCCCGTCATTCTGGAAGGTACAATGAATCAGCACAAAAATGCATATATCCTTCGGAACGAAGTCCACTCCTGCATGCACATTGTTTTTTTCCTCAGCACGATGGCATCTACCAGCAGGACAATGCAATGTGTCACGCAGCTCTCAGTGTACGTGCGTGATTCGAAGAGCGCCAGGGTGAGTTTACCGTACTCCCCTGGCCACCAAACTCCCCAGACTGGGAGTCGGCACGGCTTGCCGTCTGCAAGCCGCCTCATCTTGAGCTAACTATGAATGATGTGACTCCCAATACCACTCGACTTTGTCGTGATGGCTGCCCTGTGCCAAACCGGCAATCCACCAAAAATGCTGTTTGGAAAGGACACGACTACGTCTCACGGGCAATTCCTTAACTTTTACTATGCGGCGCTCAGGAGCCTCAGCATTCTACCCCCATCGCTGGACAGACAACGAGAATGTCACCCATTCAAGGCTCACACATTATGTAGACGTAGCGCCGGTTAGAAGGCTCCGTAGTCCACTCATGACGACATGATCGAACGGCCGCAGAGGTCCCCAACGTGCACCATATCGTGGCGGACATGCGCCGACGACGCCGACAGTCAATCAAACGCTTTACAACGCAAAAAGGTCGCTAATGTACAACCCACGTAACAACAGTGAAAGCATGGGGGATCATTTTCGTCATCGTTATCAGGAAAGAGCCGTAGACAATGAGGACACTGCTGAAGCGCTAATACACGCACTATCGACATGGTAACAGCGACGACATTAATGGAGAAAGTCTCGTCTGAGGAGGTGGGGTATGTCGTGGACAAAGGTGCGGTCAATACGTCCCCAGAGACTGGTGAACTACAAGTCGAGTTTTACTGGACCTTCCGTGATATTAAGATGCCCCGCAGGGTTAAAATGTTCCGAGAACTCACGTCCCTGGACTGCACAGTACCGCGTACGTAAGTCAAAGGACTTCTCATACAAGTACATAAGGCTATCGGCCACTTACAATGTTGAACGCCGACTACAAGATCATCGCCAGGCTTTTGCCAGGCCCCTTGAAGAAGATATAACCTTCGTCCCGCAACAGATATCGCAACGGAGAGGTGCCAACATCCAAATCGCCACCGGCGACTGCAGAGAATAGCGGTCCACTCGAGATGCCGCCTGCGAGCGGCCTTCGTCCCCATCAATTTCAATCAGGCCATCGATAGAGAGCCCCATAATTTCCTCCTACATCGAGTCGGCATGCCGGCTACAAACGGCCTGTAAAAAATGGTCCAAATGGCTCTAAGCACTATGGAACTTAACATCTGAGGTCATCATCCCCTAGACTTGAACTACTTAAACCTAACTAACCTGAGGACATCACACACATCCATGCCCGAGGCAGGATTCGAACCTGCGACCCTAGCAGCAGTGCGGTTCCGGACTGAAGCGCCTAGAACCGCTCGACCACAACAGCCGGCTGCAAGCGGCCTTCGTCTCCAACGGTTTCAATAGGGCCTTCGATAGAGAGCAGCCTAATTTCCTCCTACAGGTGATGGGCCGTATAGGATTTCCCCCTAGCTCATTGACAACCTGCAGCGCCTTCTGACAGCAGCCAGCTCTGAGAACCAGGTCAACGGACGGACGGTAGGCCCAACACCTATCACGACGTTTCTACGATAAGGTTGGCCCCTTTTCTACTTACTTTTATGCAATCGCGCTCGTGCCACTCCTCGGGGGTGTCTACCGTAGGCTATCTGGCACACACCCTTCAGCTATAGGGGGTACGCCAATGACCCGTTGCTGGTGGTACGTTCCACCAATGAAGTCGGCAGCGTACTCAACTGGATCTGGCTATATGGAGATGCTGCTTGCAGTCATCTGAAGGTAAACAAGTCGGCAGCGCTGGGTATCGGGTGCTGAGCGTTGTCGCCCTCCTCCTACCATTTACTGAACTGAGATACAGCATCTGGGAGTCACGTTTATGAGGGATGTACGCGGGGTGGCCGCGGCAAACCATAGACGGGTACTACAGATTGTACGAGTATGTGTGATGGTACGCCAGAACCTACTTCGCAACTCGAACCAGCTACAGCTTGTGGAATAGTTGAACCTCCACGTTACGTCCAAACCCAGTCACGTGGCACAGGTTCTCCCCTACCGGCGGCGGTAGGTTGCAGACTTCAGGCAACCTTCGGTTATTTCCTATCCACAGGACACGTATTCAGAGTACGTTGTGGCACTCTTACCCTGCCTCTGCGCGATGTGAGGCATGGACTGGTGAACGTTCGTGCACAGGCAGCTGCCCTTTGTATAAGCAGTATGTGGAAACGATGACCCAGTCGACACGTTACTATCACGGGTTGTCTATTGGAGGTCCTGATACCGTTCTCTCACGTCCGACAGTGTCGGTGGCGCACGTCGTGACACAACTCTCCCGTGTACCGACATTCATTCTGGAATACAGTTATGTGACATCGAATCTCGCCACAACACGGCCGCAGAAGGCAAAATATTTTTACAACACCCTTCTGTGGGACGTTCTGCATAACACGGTAGAAGCCAAGTGTCCAACTGTCAATTCACTGTGAGTGTGGATAATGATGCACCACCGATTTCTGCCAACTATCATGGGTTCGTGTTGCTGCTCGTAGTGTCGCCGAGGTGAAGAGCAGCGAGTGGAATGCTTCGGGAAGGCGGACCTTATTAGCTTTCCTCGACTTCTTATTACTACGGCAGTGTACTTTTCCTTGCCTTGCCGTTGCTGTCCGGTAAGGCGTGTAGATTTGACAGCTTTCTTGATTGTAGGCCGGTTGGTGATTCTTCTACCCTGGTGGTAGTGATTCCTTTCTCGGCCCAGGCCCTCTCAGCACATTATTCTGTGGACGCAGTGCAGACTGCCGGTTCCGGCTTTGGCGTATTGTTGCATCGCAGCATTTGGTTATTGGTCGTCAGGTAGTTTCTGCAATATTATCATTAGTAATTCTTTAGAGTGTCCCTAGTCTGAGTTATGAACTTGTGAAGTGAATGCAACTCTTGGATCCCTATCTCATCGCTCGCAAAAGTGTTCGTTGCCGGACTATCTGAGAGGTCGATTCCTGAAGCACCATATGTGGCCCCTTGGTTCTTGTAAGACGTGTGTTCTAAAAGGGGGTCTGATGGCCAGTAGCTCAGTGTAATACTGCTTTAGTCCACGCCTTCTGCGAGTATAATCCGCCTCAGTACCCTTTAAGCAACTTAGGTACTGGTCCTTGTGTTTTATTATTGTGTTATTCATTACAATACCTTGTAATGCCTGCATTAAAGGTTATACAGGGTGGTCCATTGATCGTGACCGGGCCAAATATCTCACGAAATAAGCTTCAAATGAAAACACTACAATGAACGAAACTGGTCTAGCTTGAAGGGGGAAACCAGATGGCGCTATGGTTGGCACGTTAGATGGCGCTGCCATAGGTCAAACGAATATCAACTGCTTTTTTTAAATAGGAAACCCCATTTTTATTACATATTCGTATAGTACATAAAGAAATATGAATGTTTTAGTTGGACCACTTTTTTCACTTTGTGATAGACGGCACTGTAATAGTCACAAACATATGTCTGACAATTTTAGACGAACAGTTGGTAACAGGTGGTTTTTAAAATTAAAATACAGAGCGCAGGTATTTTTGAACATTTTATTTCGGATGATCCAGTGTGATACACGTTCCTTCGTGAACTTATCAATTCTGACAACGTATGCTGTTACAGCATGATTACCTCTAAATACCACATTAATGCAATAAATTCTCAAAATGATGTCCGTCAACCTCAATGATTTTGGCAAAACGTGTAACGACATTCCTCTAAACGGCGAGTAGTGCGCCTTCCGTAATGTTCGCACATGCATTGACAATGCGCTGCCGCATGTTGTCAGGCGTTGTCGGTGGATCACGATAGCAAATATCCTTTAACTTTCCCCAGTGAAAGGAATCCGGGGACGTCAGATCCGGTGAACGTGCGGGCCATGGTATGGTGCTTCGACAACCAATCCACCTGTCATGAAATATGCTATTTAATACCGCTTCAACCGCACGCGAGCTATGTGCCGGATATCCATCATGTTGGAAGTACATCGCCATTCTGTCATGCAGTGAAACACCTTGTAGTAACGCCGGTAGAACATTACGTAGGAAATTAACATACATTGCACAATTTAGACTGTCATCGACAAAATGGGGGCCAATTATCCTTCCTCCCATAATGCCGCACCATACATTAACCCGCCAAGGTCGCTGATGTTCCACTTGGGGCAGCCATCGTGGATTTTCCGTTGCCCAATAGTGCATATTATGCCGGTTTACGTTACCGCTGTTGGTGAATGACGCTTTGTCGCTAAATAGAACGCGTGCAAAAAATCTGTCATCGTCCCGTAATTTCTCTTCTGCCCAGTGTCAGAACTGTACACGACGTTCGAATTCGTCGTCATGCAATTCCTGGTGCATAGAAATATGGTACGGGTGCAATCGATGTTGATGTAGCATTCTCAACACCGACATTTTTGAGATTCCCGATTCTCGCGCAATTTGTCTGCTACTGATGTGCGGATTAGCAGCGACAGCAGCTAAAACACCTACTTGGGCATCATCATTTGTTGCAGGTCGTGGTTGACGTTTCACATGTGGCTGAACACTTCCTGTTTCCTAAAATGACGTAACTGTCCGTCGAACGGTCCGGACACTTGAATGATGTCGTCCAGAATACCGAGCAGCATACATAGCACACGCCCGTTGGGCATTTTGATCACAATAGCCATACATCCACACGGTGTCGATCTTTTCCGCAATTGGTAAACGGTCCATTTTAACACGGGTAATGTATCACGAAGCAAATACCGTCCGCACTGGCGGAATGTTACCTGATACCACGTACTTATGCGTTTGTGACTATTACAGCGCCATCTATTACAAAGTTAAAAAAGTGGTCTAACTAAAATATTCATATTTCTTTATGTACTACACGAATATGTAATAAAAATGGGGTTTTATATTTAAATAAACGCAGTTGATATCCGTTTGACCTATGGCAGCGCCATCTAGCAGGCCAACCATAGAGCCATCTGGTTTTCCCCTTCAAGCTAGTCGAGTTTCGTACTTTGTAGTTTTTTTGTTTGAAGCTTATTTCGTGAGATATTTGGCCCGGTCACTATCAATGGACCATCCTATATATGTCTAGTTAACAGTTCTGGTCGCCTTCTGGAATAAATCTAGCAGTGCAGTGTTGAGTGGATGTTACGGGTTGTCTTACAAAGTTTACTATCATCTTATTTCACCCATTTGTTTTTTTAAATTAACCTTTGCTATTGTATTTGCTGTTTTACAGAAGATTTCTAAATTTTTTGTGTTATTGCGGTTCCTGGCGCGTAAGGTGTTGAGCTGTGATTGTGGTCATTTGCCTTAAAATTCTACTTTGGTGTTTCTATTTACGCAGTAAGCCTTAAAACCTCATTTACCGCCATTTCTGGCGTCTGATGCCTTCTGCTGTGTTTGTGGCTACTTACCTTTAATATTTCAATACCTGTAAGCTGTAAATTGCAGCGAGGTTTAAGCAATTCATAATTTATTGCCATTCTTTACTTGTAAGTCCTTCCGCCCAGATCACAGTGGCGTTATTTTAAAACATCTGTAATTAATGGTGATTTGCTGAATTGTAACTCAATGAAAACATTATTATTCACACAGTTGTTTATTCCTTTATTAATAACGTTTGCTATTTTTATTTATTGTTGAGTGTGGAATTACTGGTTTAAAATAAATTTGGTGTAACTGTAAAAGGCAACCAATAGTAACAGATTACGGTCCCGTCCACAATCGTAACCGAATCGTGGCTTCCCTTGACTACTAGGTCTCAACCTGCAAAACGCTGACGGTGCTCTTGAATGCACACCGTGGTATCGTACGCTTTTAACTAATTATTTGCATAGTGTTTGCGTAAACCTCCCTTCCCTCTCTACGTGGGGAGTGCTAGGCTTAGTGTGACGTTCCGCGCAGTATCACATCGATGACGAAATGTCCTGAATTGCAAGCAGAGACGAAGGAATGCGACTGGCTGATTGTCGGATCACAGCTTTCACTGAATCACTGGCAGTGCAACATTAATCTCTTGTAAATATTTTAGAAGGCTTTGTTGGAACTAGAAATCACCAGAGGCAGTGGACACGAAAACTTCAATTGTGCCATTTCTCAAAGAAATATACTATTAGCTGAGGTAGCGCAAGTAGTAAATAACGTAATTTTAGTTTGTGCTTTAAATCAAATTTTTTGTAACGTTCTATTTTATAAAAGTTTAATTTGTATACATTCACTAATTATACTCATGAAATAAAAAATAAAATATAAAAACATAAAAATTATATAGACCTGAGAAGCCTATCGCCCTGGGATAACTTTTGGGAACAGTATGGGAGGGTCAAAGTTGTGTTGCCAAGTAGGGGTACTTCTTTTTTCTCTTTTTGTAGATTAAATTTAGTTAGACATGGAGATAGGTCCACAAAAAAGGCAGGCGATCCGGGTTAGATTTACGCCACCGTTAAAATAAATAAAAATAAGTAAAAAAGGGTAGCATCTTTGATTAGTAAATGGTTCAAATGGCTCTGAGCACTATGGGACTTAACAGCTGTGGTCATCAGCCCCCTAGAACTTAGAAATACTTAAACCTAACTAACCTAAGGACATCACACACATCCATGCCCGGGGCAGGATTCGAACCTGCGACCGTAGTAGTCGCGCGGTTCAGGACTGCGCGCCTAGAACCGCGAGACCACCGCGGCCGGCTTTGATTAGTAATCAAAACGTTTTCTATCTTGGGTTCGAAACCCGCCACTGATTAAATTTCGAATAAAAATCGTCACAAATGGTGGCCGAAGCCTTCCGGCATAAGAAGTTACAGTAATTCAGCCAACGGTCTGGTGTCAAGGCACTCTCTTGTCCTTGGGGTGGGATACTGCTCCAAAATGGAGAAAGCATCAGCAATGATCAACGGCATGGGAATGCAGAAGCCAATGGAAACCACTGCATTAAAGATGAAAAATGTGACTTCGCAGGACATGTGGTCTATAATTCAAAAGCGTCATGATCTCTCCATTGGCAAAAGATTCCGGACTAGTTCTCCATTCGGATCTCTAGAAGGAGACTGCCATGGGGCAGGTGACCATGATAAATAGATTGAAAAACCAATGAAAGGATAATGTTCTCCGACTCGGGGCGAGAAATGTCAGAAGTTTGAACGTGGTAGGAAAGCTAGAAAATCTGAAAAGGGAAATGCTAAGGCCCAATTTAGGTGTAGTGAGGGTTCTCGAAAAATGGGAAGAAGGCAAGGATTTCTGGTTTGTTGAGTATAGGGTAATAATAACAGCAGCAGAAAACAGTTTATCGGGAGTAGGATTCGTTTTGAATAGGAATGTGGGACAGAGGGTGAGTTATTGTGAATAGTTCAGTGACAGTGTTGTTCTCATTAGAATGGACACTAAACCAAAGCCGACAACGATAGTTCAGGGCTAAATGACGACGTCGCAAGCCAAAGATGAAGATACAGAGAAGGAATATGAGGATACTGAAAGGGTAATTCAGTACGTAAAGGTATGTGAAAATGTAATAGTCAATGATGATTGGAATGCAGTTGTAGGTGAAGGAGCAGTTGAAAGAGCTACGGGAGAACATGGCTTTTGTCCTGGAATGAGAAACGAGAAAGACTAATTGGGTTCTACAATAAATTTCAGCTAGTAATTGCGAACACTTTGTTCAAGAATCGTAAGTGCATGAGGCATACTTGAAAAAGGTCGGGAGATAAAGGAAGATTTCAGTTAAATTACACAATGGTCGAGCACAGATTCCGAAACCAGATACTAATTTGTAAGTCGTACCCAGAAGCAGAGATAGACTCAGATTACAATTTAGTAGTGATGAAGAGTAGACTGAAGTTCAAGCCACTAGTCGTGAAGAATCAGTGTGCAAAGAAGTGGGATACGGAAGTATTAAGGAATGAACAGATGCGCTTCAAGTCTTCTGAGGCTCTAGATAGGGGGAGGGCATTAGGCAGTTCAGTTGAAGAGGACTGGACGTCTCTAAAAAGAGAATTCACGGAAGTTGGAAAAAAACATACGTACGAAGAAGGTGAATGCGAAGAAACAACGGGTAACAGAAGAAATACATCAGTTGATCGATGAAAGAAGCAGGTACAAATATATTCAGGGGAATTAAGACACATAGAAGTTCAAGTCGCTGAGCAATGAAATAAACACGAAGTGAAGGGACGATAAGACTAAATGACTGCATGAAAAATGCGAAAAAACCGAAAAAAAAGTCTGCCCGAAGGATTGACTCAGCATTTAGAGAAGTCAAAACAATCTTTGTTGAAATTAAAAGATGGGTAGTAACATTAAGAGTGCAATGAGAATTCCACTGTTAAATGCAGAGGAGAAAGCGGATAGTTGGAAAGAGTACACTAAAGGCCTATATGAGGGGGCAGACCTGTCCGATGATGTGATAGAAGAAGAAACAGGAGTTGATATAGAACATACAGGAAATCAAGTACTAGAATTAGAGTTCTGTATGACTAAAGATCTAATAAGGCAGAAGGGATAGATGACATTCGGTCAGAATTTCTGAAATTATTCGGGGAAGTGGCAACAAAATGAGTAATCATGTTGATGCGTAGAATGTACGAGTCTGGTGATGTAGTATTTGACTTTCGGAAAAACATCATCCACCCACTTATTCCGAAGACTCCAAATGCGGGAATTATCGCGCAATCAGCTTAATATCTCATGCATCCAGATTGCTGGCAAGACTAATACACAAAAGAATGTAAAAGAAAATTGAGGATATCTTAGACAACGATCAGGTTGGATTTAGGAAAGATGAACGCACCAGGGACCACTTGTAACGTTGCAGTTGATAATGGAAACAAGACTACAGAAAAATTAATAAACGTTTCTGGTATTTGTCTACCTGGGAAAATCGTTTGACAGTGTCAAATGGTACAAGACGTTCGAAATTCTGAGAAAAATAGGGATAAGCTACAGTGAAATCCGGGTAATACATAGTATTTTCAAGAACCAAGAGGGGACACTAAGTGGAAGACCAAGAACGAAGTGCTCGGATTAAAAGTTTGTTAGAAAGGGGTGTGGTCTTTCGTCCCTACTGTTTGAATCTACACATCGAAGAAGCACTGACGTAAATAAAAAGATATGAATGATAAGATTAACTGATGCCATTGCTAACCTCAGTGAAAGTTAAGAAGAATTACAGGATCTGCTGAATGGAATGAACTATAGAATATGGACTGAGAGTAAATCGAAGAAAGACAAAAGTAATGAGAAGCACCAGGAGTGAGAACAGCGACAAACTTAACATCAGGATTGGTGATCACGAAGTCGATGAAGGAATTCTGTTACCTGGGCAGCGAAAAAACCCACGAAAGAAGGAGCGAGGACGACAAAAAAAAAAAAAACAGACTAGCACTGGCAAAAATGGCATTCTGTCCAGGAGAAGTATTCTAGTATCAAACATGGGGCTTAATTTTAGGAAGAAATTCCTGAGTTTGTACGTTTGGTGCGCAACATTGTATGGTAGTGAAACATGGGCTGTGTGAAAAAGGAAAAGAAGAGAATCGAAGCATTTGAGATGTGATACCACAGAAGAATGTAGAAAATAGGTGGACTGATAAGATAAGGAATTAGGAGGCTTTCCGGAAAATCGACGAGGAAAAGAATATATGGAAAACGCTGACAAGAAGAAGAGGCTGAATGGTGGGATACTGTTGAGACATCGCGGAATAACTTTAGTGGTACTAAAGGGAGTTATAGAGGGTAAAAACTGTAGAGAAAGACAGAGAATGGAAGAAATCCCTCTTAAAGACGTGGGTTGCAAGTGCTACTCTGAGATGAAAAGTTTGGTACAGGAGGGGCTAGCAGAACATAGGTGTCGACGAGGAAGTTGAGTTAGAGTGTTGCGTTTCCACTACAACCAATCACTCATCATGATCTCTCAGCAGTAACTGTACAGGACGGAAGTAGGCACGTTTATAATACTAAAAAATGATTTAAACTGAAATTTTAGACCTACTGATGTACGTCGTACAAATGTGACAGACCTGTGTCGAAATGTGATGTGGACAGCGTGAGGCAGCAATATATAAGGTATTTTGTGATGTTGGGCACTTATCTGCAAAATTCTCTGGGTAAAGTAACGTAGAATATGAACAAGTAAGTGCAAATGAATGAAAATGCAAGAGTATGTTGAGAGAAGTTTTCCAGTCGTTCACAGAAAGCTGGCCTTCACGAGGTGTGAGGCCAGCGTGACTATAGCGCCAAATGGGGTGACAGTATTCTTCGTTGCAACATGGCCTGGAGACAACATTTGATTGACTGCACACAGGGAAGAATCATTGGGAAATTGGAGGAAGAGCGATTGTGACGAGTGTCACCCAGGAGTTTGTTTCTGCTCACAGCGTTGTTTCACGTGCATGGGAGCGTTCCGAACCACACGCATTGCTGCCCGAAGGAGAGGAGGCGGTTCTTCCTTGTCAACTACTGCAGCAGATGGCCGCCACATTATGTGACAAGCAGGAAGGGAACCACGTCATACAGTGTGTGCAAATGCTACAGCAACTGACAGGACTGCAAGGCGCGCTGTCTCATGGTCCACAGGGGCACGACGACTATATGATGGTGGTCGCTTTGTCCGACGACCATTGCACTGTGTTCCGTTGGCATCCGCACATCGGCAGCACTTTTTGCAGTAGAACACATAATGCACCAAGGAACATTGGTGAACATCGTTTTGGTGGTCCAGGTGTTATGATGTCAGGATACATGATCAACGCAGAAAGAAGAGCTCTTGGAACGAGACGACATTCGGCGAATGAACTGGTCTGCCCGTTCTTCCGACTTAAATTCCATCGAGGACGTGTGGGATGCGCTGGCGAGACGCACTGCAGAGTTGTCAACCGCGCCAGTAGGGCAATGGAACGCTCTGTCACAAGAACTTCTTACCAAGTTTGTAGATAGCATAGAAGCATGTTGAATACCGTGCGCTTGTCGTCCGTGGTGACCACATACCCGGTTAACAACCGTGTCTCGCTTTTTGTAACGTAAAGACAACCATTACACATCGCGGTAACTTCAGGGTGATTATTTTATCTGAAGAAAAGTCTCATCTCTGTTCTTATCATTGCGCATTTCTTTCAGTTACTTTCTGTGTTATAGCAGTCGTTTCTGTGTATGGTCCAAGTTTCATCTAGCTATGTTACTTCGCAGTAACACATCATGTGGAAGTTTTACACACCAGTGTATAAATGTAATGAGTCTATTGTTCAGAAAGAGGACGACGGTTGTGGCGGCTGTCACGTCTGCTTTCCAGAAGATTTCTTCGACAAGTAGCAATGTTATTTTTGCCTTGTTGTTAACCATCGTAGATAACTGTGATGAGAGCGTAGTATAGTAAGTAGTATTAGGGCGTGTGGTCTTCATGACGGTGAGAGAAGACATGGTTTGAAATGTCATGGGAGCAATTTCCCCCTCCTAAGAAACGGTGTTAACGTCCAGCAAAAGCATGCGGTGCGATTTAGGTGAAATGAGTGGTTCCAGAAACGAAATGAGAAACTACTGAATTAAATAAAAGCCTTTTAACAATTACACATGCTAATTATTTTCTTCGTGGTTGCTTTCCGGCGTAGTCTACTTGCAAGTGAAACAACCATGACATATGCACACCTGACGTAAATAAGAGTAAGACGTGAAAACGTGTAGTCTCTCATTGATCGAACTTTTTTGGAAGAAAATACTATCAGATTTGAATCGCTAATAACTGTGAGATTAGTAATACGCAAACAATGCTAAACCATTTATAGGACAGTGGTCGATATATTGATCATCTATCATAAGAGCGAAACATTGTACTTGTTATATTGAAAAGTGACCCTTGACAACAGATTAGGTAATTATCAATGGAATTCGCCAACAGACGTGTAATTGAGATGTTATTTTATTTTATTTTGACTACGATTTTCGGCGTTCCACTATGTCATCTTCAGACCCCATATGCATCTCTAAAAAATAAACGATATTGTCATACAGTGCCATTAATTCTTGGATGTCGTGGATTCCAAAACGTATCCCAAGTGCTCCATTCGAGGACTTGATTGCAACCTCTGTCCATGATGGATCGACAGAGACAGATTAGGATTCCTAAACGGATGGTGGCACCTTAAGAGGTCACTTTTTGTTTTCTGATGTCGTTAGAACGTTCTTATTGAAATTGTGGTCGGCTGGCCGAACACTGCCCACCTGAGATGTATCTTTCACGCCGTTTTGTGCGTACGAGATAAAATCGTCACACTGAAGGCGTTATTAATGTGAAACTTACTTAAAAATAAAGTATGTATGGTATTTATTTGCGTGTTTAACATTATATATACATTTTATATCACCTACATAATGTAAAATGGCATAACCTCACATTTCAGTTTTGCAGATGTACATATTGACGAACAGATTTTCGTTTCGAGAACTGGAAGAGATGTAACCACAAGACCTCCAACGTTTCATAGACGGAAGCCGAAGACGTATTGCCTAATAGTCATCCCATTACTAGCGGGGGAGATGATTCATTCCATGATTCTTGAAATGATATCATTGCTCTATCACCTCAACAAAAATTTGTAGTCCCTGTAAATGATGAGAATGAAGACGAAGTGAAGAAGAGGATGAATGTGACAATGCTCATGTTAGGTCTACCGTGCAGTACAATTTTTCAAAAAATGTTACTGATCCTTCCCTATATAATTTAGGAAATTATTCACAGGGTTTTGGAACAAATATTGATGTGAATTTAGAATCTCCTATAGCTATATTTTCATTGTTTTTTTTTCTAACTTCATCTTAGAACATATTGTTAGAGAATCTGATCTCTGTGCTAGTCTGAAAGGCACTGATCTAAACTGGACCACAGTTGAACTGAAAGCAAACTTTGGTGTACTTCTTGTAATGGGTTACCATCGACCTCCTAGCATAAGACGTTACTGGTCACCTGATTCCATTTTTTCTGTAAAAGGGTAGCTTCAGTTATGTCTGCCAGAAGATTTTTGAAGATAGTAAGGTTTTTGCATTCCCAAAAATGCCAAAAAAGGGAGAATGTCGGTTTGACAAGTTATGTAAAATTCGCTCACTTCTTCCCCATGTAAACCAATTATTTTTTTCTAATTTTAGATCTAGCAGTTTCTCAATATTGATGAAAGCATGGTGGCTTTCAAAGTTAGGATTTCCCTAAAGCAGTAAGTACCAACGAACCCAACAAAACGAGGATTCAAAATTTTGGTTGGAGCCTATGGCTTTAAAGCGTGCATGTTAACTTTTCAGGTTTATGAAGGCAAATATGAACTCAAGGAAGAAGATTCTCTAGGAGAGGAAGTTGTTTTGTCACTTTCAAAACCAATACAATTTTTAGGGTACTGCCTCTTTTTCGACAGATTTTTTACTAATTTGCCATTGCTTTAAAAATTATTGACTAGAGGTACATCTGTTTGTGGAACCATGTCCAAAAAATAGAAAATATTTTCCCAAAATGTTACTAAAGGCTGACAATCAGATGAAATTAGGAGAGCATGATTCTGCTATGGAACATGATCTTTCCACAACCAACTGGAAAGACAGAGGTACAAAATCAGTTGTAATGGGGAGTAACATGCATAACCCTAGCGAGGTGCTTCAAGTGTCTAGGAAAAACAAGCAGCTGAAATGGAAAGTATTGAGTGCCCCAAAGCTATTGCTCACTACAATAGGTAATGAATTCGATCAACTGATGCCTACCTACAGTGTTACATGGAAACCAAGAAAGTGGTTGATCAAATTATTCTGTTACTTTCTGTACGCTTAAGTTGTCATTTCCTTCATTCTTTGTAATGAGATCGCAAAAATGGCACAGTCACCATGGAAATCCAATGCAACACCTAAATTTCCGAAGCATCTCGGCCCATGAATTAACTGGAAATTTTCCTAGCAAGAAGAATCATGGACCACAGACTCCCCCAAAAGTTTTGATTACAGACGCGAAGTTTCTTGGCAGAAATGTCAGAAACGTGGTTCCATAGATCGTGAATAATGTAGGACCAATTTTGCCACAGAGGGTTACGAGCAGAAGGTTTGCTCATCATAGTAGAAAAAAGCAACCCAAGAGGAGTAGTATTACATGCAAAGTTGTTCTTTTCTGCCCTTGTTTTTACCCATTTCATTCCTAATCAAATGTTTAGCACTGGAATTTATAATATTTCATCATGTTCAGTTCTGTTTTCTTGTTTGAATATTGTAATGTGTTCCATTTTTGTAATTCCTCAAATTAATTGATATATTGTATTATCTCTGCATTCAAAATGTCATATTTTTTATATACCTACTCTTGATATAAGAAGGTGGACTTTTAAATGACCACCATACACGGTAGTACAAGCCCCATCCAAAATTAAGAGTGGTTTGTAATTCAGTTAACTATTTTTTTTCCTCTCAGTTCCAAGAAAAATGAACATAAAATAATTCTAGGTATAGTATAAGCAACAACAAATCCAATAAAAGTATTACTTTTCAAATTTTGACAAAATAGTGTTTTGTGTTATATGGGGAAGCCAACGAGGGATGGACTATGCCTGTACCTGTTTTGCCTGTGACTCATTGTACAAATGTAAGCGCATGTGCATGGTTTGTTACGAATTAGCTACGTTTAAAGCTAGAAGTGGAAACGCGTTTAATTAGGACACTGAACCGGATATTATTGTGAAGAGCTTGCGAAGCACTACTAGAACGCAAAATGAGATAGTAAATATATTCGCCGGAATATAAGTGAAAATTGGCATTAAATTAAAAATTACAAAATAACGAAAGGTGTTCTCTCACATGACTCGGAATTACAGAAAATGCAAGTCAGAGGACAGCTCGCATTGGAAGGAATCCAAAAAGTCCAAGGTCGAGTGAATGGAAGAGCTACAGCAGCGTCGAAAAGGGAATGAAATACGGCGCAGAGCGATTACGTAGCTTGCCCGTCCTGCATACAGTGGCCAGAGACAGTCCAAAGTTCTAAATTATCTGTGCTGTAACCTTTATAGCGCTCTGTGTAACCATCGCATTAAAGACATTGATCTACATCTACAACTTCATGGTTGTTCTGCAAATCACAACTAAATATCTGGCACAGGGTTAATCGAATCAGCTTCATACTACTTCTCTATTATTCCACTCTCGAACAGCGTGAGGAAACAACGAACACTATATCTTTCCGTGCGAACTCTGATTTCCCTTATTTTATAATACAGATCGTTTATACCTTTGTAGGACGGCGTCAACAAATTATTTTCGCATTCGGAGGAGAAAGTTGGTGATTGAAATTTCGTGAGAAGACCCCACCGCAACGAAAACCGTCTTTATTTTAATGATTTCCACCCCAAATCCTGTATCATTTCCACGGCACTCTTACCCCTATTTCTTGTAACATAAAACGTGCTACCCTTCTTTGAACTTTCTCGAGGTATTCCGTTAATCCTGTCTGGTGAGGATCCAACACCGCGCAGGAGTACTCCAAAAGAGGTCGGTAATACGTAGTGAAGGCAGTCTTTTTAGTAGATGTGTTGCATCTTCTAAGCATTCTGCCAATAAAACGCAGTCTGTGGTTCGTCTTCCCCATAACATCTTCTGTGTGCTATTTACAATTTAAGTTCTTCGTAATTCTAATTCCTAGGTATTTAGTTTAATTTAGTTGATAACTAAATTAGATGTTAATAAGAAACACCAAGCAGACAGTATTTATTGCTACCTTATAGAGAACTGTTGTTGACACAGTACAGTTCTCTAGAAAACAATTGCATCGTTTCAAAGACATGCTGGCTACTCGTATGTGGCTGGAAGCCTCTTGCATATCCTGTCATTGTCTGATGGCTTTCTGGACAGACGTATTACTAAGTCGCACCGCAGGTATTTATTGGAGCTCCACATGTTTCGAGTCCGCCGCTCGTGGTCTCGCGGTAGCGTTCTCGCTTCCCGAGCACGGGGTCCCGGGTTAGATTCCCGGCGGGGTCAGGGATTTTCACCTGCCTCGAGATGACTGGGTGTATGTGTTGTCCTCATCATTTCATCATCATCCAGGAAAGTGGCGAAATTGGACTGAGCAAAGATTGGGTAATTGTACGGGAGCTGATAACCACGCAGTTGAGCGCCCCACAAACCAAACATCATCATCATCATCATCATCACCACATGTTTCGAATCTTAACCATAAAAAAAGTGTGCCAGTGCTCTCATTTATATGTGTGAACTTCTCGCAGGCAGCTTCACGTGAACAAAAAATGGTGTCCTGGGATTGTAATAGTGTAACAGAGCGGGGGGGGGGGTTAGAAGCGTGAAAGAAGGAAGGTCATCGGATTGTGGTCATGCACTTCCTTTGTTCTTATGTCTGCGAACTGAAGAAAAATAAAGAGAGACCTCTTTCGGTCTATTCCATCCCGTCACAAGAAGCAACAACATGGTGTTCCACAAAGTTATACCAACCCTTCGGCAGTGCGCTTTATGAATCACGGGAACCACAGTGCAAAGGAATTTGTTGGGATACTCATTTTCCACAAAGTGCGTTAACAGTACATGGAATACAGACATGAATTACTAATAATACTAATGCAAGAGGAGCATATGGACAGACTGTATACTGTTCTACGCTCTAAATATGAAATTCGTTCTTAGGTATCCTGTACAGCAGTTTTAGCGTTCGTCCGTGAAATGCCACTTAACCCAGCCAGGCTATACCTCCTCAGCATTTCCTGTCCAGTTCTGTTATGTGAGTAGTCAAAATAACTTCACTGAACATGTGTTTAGATAGTGAAGTACTTATTTGCAGTTTTTAAGTGAGTTTTTATGTAATAAACGTTCTTGTAAACAATGGCGGTGAAGCGTGAAAGGCGCCGAAGTGTTTAATTTGCAGGTGTGATCTCAACGACCTATGTTATGCTGGTGGGAAAGGGATTCGCTTGGTAAATGAGGTAACCTGAGAGTATTGAAAGATTATTTTGAACCATGTAACCACGTTGTGGACACTTGCTGGTGAATCAATGAATGATCAGAAAGCTATTGCACTATTCTCAACATAACTAGTAGATTGGATATAAATCTCTTCCACTCAGAACTGCTGGCACCTGTGAAGTAAACCGCCCCGAGTGGAGCCTCTTGCCATAGGTCCACAGTATATCTTCTAAGGTGGGTATGAATATGTCTTACGCGGTGAGACTGATCATGTTAAAGCCTAGAGCAGTAATCTGTTGCAATGGATTAATTAACTTACGTTGAAATATTTGGAATTCCGTAATATCTAGGTGACCTGCTTCTGTTGCAGAAGGAGCCAATTTAAGCCTCAGGGCCTCTCCAAATATCTGGAGGGCTAAGGCTGTGGTTATGAATTTGATACCCCTCATGCTCTGAGAAGCATTACCTCCATCGATGCTGGAGGCAGTGAAATTGACCTTGTCGACTACATACTGACGACATGTCACACTTGGGACAAGCACTTAAATGTGGTGGACAGTTGACAGCTCCAGGTGTTGAGCTTGTGTACATAATAGCCCAACAACGTCAAATACGCTCTTACGTAATAAACTGAAAATAATTCCACTGGTATAAACACTAGCTCTATGATTTTGTCTACTTACGTAAGAGAAATGCACAGGAAATGCTGGGAAGGTATAGTCTGTAAACTGAAAAGTAAGCAGCGCTAGTGATGGAGGTGGTTGCCTTTCTCGGAAGTACTGTACAACTGTGGTAAAGGTTAATTAAGAATCTATTTCATATCTAGTAGTGTAAGAGATTTACGTTTATCCTTTCGACATGCTTTGCTTGCAATATATTATTAGTAATTTGTATTTGTATTTGTATCCCATGTAGTGTTAACGCACTGTGGATAACTAACAGCCCTCAGAAACCTCTGAGCACTGCGATTCATAACGCGCACTGCACAAAGGGTCGGTATAACTTTGTGAAACACTCTATAGTTGTTTATTGTGACGTGTGGGGATAGATAGCATGGGGATTCGTCTGCTTGCTTCTCATTCAGTTTGCAGATCTACGAATAAGGGAAGTGCATGGCCATAATCCGCGACCTGCCGCCCTTCGAAACCCCTTCCCCTCCCCGCCACCCCCGAAACGTTATATGCCCAGAAAACAATTTTTCCCTTAAAAAGGCTCTGTTGCATTTAAGTGTGGTACACACGTATTATATTTACTAGTAACACAGTTCATTTAAAACTACGAGGGTCACTCCAAAAGATATGCACACTATTTTTGTAAAAATACAGTTTTCATTCTGCATGTGTGAAAGTTTTACAGTGTGTAGATACATCGTTCCCGCTTGTTTTCAAACTTCGTTCAACCTGTTCCCGTGATGGCGCCGTCACAGCATGTCTTCAAGACGGCTGCTACACTTGACGTTCGTCAGAAGCAACGTGCTGTCATAGAATTCCTATGCCCTGAAAACGAGACAGTGGGGAAACATCCACAAGAGGTTCAAAAAGGTGTATGGAGATGCTGCTGTCGATCAAAGTACAGTTATTCGGTGGGCAAGCAGGTTACGTGATGAAAGCGGGCACGGCAATATTGAAGATTTTCCTCGCAGCGGCAGGCAGCGTACTGCACACATTCCAGAAAATGTGCAGAGAGTTAACGAATTGGTGACTGCTGACAGACGCATCACAGTGAACGAATTGTCACGCTACGTTGGGATAGGGGAAGAAAGTGTTTGCAGAATACTGAAAGTGTTGGCATTAAAAAGGTTTGTGCCAGTTGGGTTCCCAGTATGTTGACAGTGGCTAAAAACAAAAAAAACTTTTGGAACACTACAAGAATGGTGGAGATGAATTTCTTGGAAGAATTGAGGCAGGTGGTGAAACATGGCTCCATCATTTTTTACCAGAGACGAAGAGACAATCAATGGAGTGATATCATGCAAATTCACCCAAGAAAAAAAATTCAAAACCACACCTTCTGCTGGAAAAGTTATGGCTACGACGTTATTCGATTCCGAAGGACTCTTGCTTGTGGACATCATGCCAAGTGGAGCCACCATAAATTCTGATGCATATGTGAGGACACTAAAGAAACATCAAGCTCGACTGAGTCGTCTTCGACCACATCCGCAAAAGCAGGATGTTTTTCTGTTGCACGACAATGCACGGCTACATGTCAGTCAAAAAACTATGGAAGCGATCACAAAACTCGGATGGACAACACTGAAGCACCCGCCTTACAGTCCTAACCTGTCTCCATGTGACTATCCTCTCTTTGGGAAACTGAAAGACTGTCTTCGTGGAACAAGGTTTGAAGATGATGACTCCCTTGTGCAGGCTGCCAAACAGTGGCTCCAAAAGGTTGGTCCAGAATTTTACCGTGCGGGTATACAGGCGCTGGTTCCAAGATGGCTTAAGGCAGTTGAGAGGGATGGAAATTATGTGTAGAAATGTGTTTCTAAAGGATGTTTCTACATACTGTAAAACTTTCCAACATGTAGAATAAAAGATGAATTTAAAAAAAATAGTGTGCATTTCTTTTGGAGTGACCCTCGTATAACATTGAACATTGTATCATCTAAAGACTACTTTTAATCATCTGCAATTTTTCCACCCCCACATCGTGCAACCTACTCCTAGAGAAAATATAAACAGTACCTTTCTTGTAGGAATCTTAATGTAGGTTAATTTTGTACTGGGAAATATATTCGTTAGACGCAGCAGTTTTCGAATTATTCATGAAAAACATGATCAAGTGACCTTTAAACGACCCGCACGCACACACCTAATCGCTCAGGACTTGTAGTATGTTGTTCATCGTCCTGTCTCCTACTATTGCACAAAAATTTGTGACTACACGATTGTTTCCTCCTAATTCACCTTTGTTTGTTCCGCAGACTCGGGCCAGATTGTCCGGAGACGGGCGTTGGTCCGCTGTTTCCCCTCATCATATGACCATGCGTGTGTCCGTTCTCCTGATCTGATAATTAAAACAAACGAGCAACATACATGTTCTTGCAATGTGCAACTTTTCAGTCTTTAGGTGCGGGTTTTTGTCGAGCGAGCGATTGTATACCATTGCTAAATATGGAGCAATTATATCAACATACTCTTAAAGGAACCTAATTTTTATACAATCAGCTCAGAAAGGCTGGTCTTACAAAGTGGTATCAGCTGCTTCGCCACACCGAGGATATCAGCTACTAAGTTCCTCATATTTACAGGTGTACATGCTTGTAAAAGATATATACTCGTAAATCCAGATGGTTCTTTTGGAAGATGACCCTATAATCGTATGTATAAGTGAAAATGTATCCAAAGGTTCCATTTTCAATGCTACAGAAATCTTATGAAGTTACATGAATATTATTCCACCACATGAATGTGTGCGTGTGTGCGTGTGCCATCATTGGTCTTGAATGCCTGGAGCAATTTAAGCCAAAATTGATACAGATGTGACTGTATCTATTTATTCATCGCCTGGTTTTTTTTAAAGCACAGTATTAAATACAATGCAGGCAATAACACACCTAATTTACAAAAAGGCATCTAAATTTTTAATATAATCAGCTGTGTGGTTCGCTGTCATCAGCAAATCTTCGAAAGTACCACGATAGGTCCTGCTGGGACGTTCTACAACATTGTGACGAATGGTTTGCTCTGCACTCGCAATTTGGAGATGGAGCCTTACTCCACAAATGAAGAGAGTCCATGTTTCTGCCATGGAGCGCAACGTCAGATCGCCTCATGGTAACGCTAAAGAGCTGCCAACACTGGCTGCCAGGCAATCTTCGGATCTCCTGGCTAAAGCATATGATAGCAGGCCCCTCCCTTCAGAGGTTCGAGTCCTCCGTCGGGCATGAGTGTGTGTTTTGTTCTTAGCGTAAGTTAGTGTAAGTAGTGTGTTAGTCTAGGGACCGATGACCTTATCAGTTTGGTCCCTTAAAAATTGACACACATTTGAACAAATTCACACATGATAGCACATATGAATTAGTATCAGTTGGCAATGGGGGCAGGCAAGGTGTCGGACAAGGGGGCGGGCAAAGAGGGCAGGCAAGGGGGCAACGACACTAAGGCTACTATGGAATGTCAACTTATACAGCAATTGCTAAAGTTTCAGTATTGGCTCACTGCAGTCAGCAACTGGATAAAGTAGGGCTTTCGAGGAATCTCAGGTAATCGCTTCTACAATGCCTGAGAATGCTATAGTGAATAAAAACTCTGTATTCCAGATTCCTGTGGGGGAGAGAGAGGGAAAGTACTCGCGTCTTTCTTGATGATATGGCTGCTCATTCACGGGATAAAATAAGTGTTAAAAGTTTCTACACGTCTGAGACGCCCCCCGGACACGGAAAGCTTTTCACGGCCGCGTCTGCGGTCAGCGTGGAACGCGAGGTGTGTAGCTTTCGCCTGTGACGCGTGCTTGCGTCATCGCTCTGGGCGGGTCGCAACCTCGCCGGCGGCGTGGCTGCTGCTGTGGCCGCTCCAGTTACGCGGAATTCTTCCGCGTCCGGCCTCGCCGTATCTGGAAAGAGCAACGCGTCAGCCAGCCGCTCGCTTCCGACACGCAGAGGTTGCCCCATCTAGGATGCATTCGAATGTCGTATTAATGGCTGGACGTACCGACCAGACTGGGTGCACAAATGTGTGTCCGGCGATGGCTGCTGAGTCTGCAATAAAGCACTTAGTACTAGTACATAACATTACACATAACTTGGTGTTAATTTACGGGGTGTCCCGCTCAAACGTCCCTGATTTCAAGGACCCAGGAGAGAAAAACCACAGTAGATACGACAATGAGAGATGCACCACATTGTAAAGCATCTCAAAGAACTTATATTCCCGCGTCAGAAGTGCCGAGTATCGCCAGAGTGCAGCATGGTCACATGAAGTGAAAATGGCGACTCAACAGCAGCGAGCGCAAGCAGTAGTGTGGTTTGCAGAAATAAAATCGCCGATTACTGCGCAAAGAAGTTATCACCGTGTCTATGAATGTGATCTACCTGATGTCAAAACGATTAATGAATGGTATATGAAGTTTGTGGCAACAGGAAGTGTTATGAAACATTCTGGCGGTGCACGTAACGGAGTTTCAGAAGAGACAGTGGTGGACATCAGACAAACGTTTCTCAGATGCCCACGTAAGTCAATTCGTCAAGCAGCTACGCAACTTGATGTACCTCGATCAACATTGCATCGTGTAGCTGACCAACGTCTTCGTATGTGCTTATTAAGTGCAAATTCTGCAACATCTGACGCTGAACGACAAACCACGACGACAACAATTTGCTGCGGATATGCTGCAGTGTATTGATATGGATGCCAGCTTCCTGGAAAGATGTTTATTCTCAGATGAGGCAACATCTATCAGGAAGGGTTAATACGCAAAATGTTCTAATTTGGGGTTCACAAAATCCACACGTTGTCACTGAACATGTTAGTGATAGCCATAAGCTAAACGTCTGGAGCGGGTTAATGCACGACAGGGTTGATGCACCGGTCTTCTTTGCGGAACATGTTGGAGCAGTTTGTGTACCCTCAGATACAAGACTTGCAACCCAACATCATTTTTTAACAAGACTGAGCTCCGCCGCATTGGTCAACGGCTGTTCGCAAATTCCTGTATAGGAAATTTCCCAATCGTTAGATTGGACGCCGAGGAACCATTGCCTGGCCACCACGTTCACCCGACATTACGCCGCTTGATTTTTTTATGTAGGAATTCGTTAAGGACCGTGTGTATGTGATATTCCTGCGTTGCGACATCGTATCTACATTCCTGGAAATTGAAAGAAGAACACCATGAATTCATTGTCCCAGGAAGGGGAAACTTTATTGACACATTCCTGGGGTCAGATACATCACATGATCACACTGACAGAACCACAGGCACATAGACACAGGCAACAGAGCATGCACAATGTCGGCACTAGTACAGTGTATATCAACCTTTCGCAGCAATGCAGGCTGCTATTCTCCCATGGAGACGATCGTAGAGATACTGGATGTAGTCCTGTGGAACGGCTTGCCATGCCATTTCCACCTGGCGCCTCAGTTGGACCAGCGTTCGTGCTGGACGTGCAGACCGCGTGAGACGACGCTTCATCCAGTCCCAAACATGCTCAATGGGGGACAGATCCGGAGATCTTGCTGGCCAGGGTAGTTGACTTACACCTTCTAGAGCACGTTGGGTGGCACGGGATACATGCGGACGTGCATTGTCTTGTTGGAACAGCAAGTTCCCTTGCCGGTCTAGGAATGGTAGAACGATGGGTTCGATGACGGTTTGCATGTACCGTGCACTATTCAGTGTCCCCTCGACGATCACCAGTGGTGTACGGCCAGTGTAGGAGATCGCTCCCCACACCATGATGCCGGGTGTTGGCCCTGTGTGCCTCGGTCGTATGCAGTCCTGATTGTGGCGCTCACCTGCACAGCGCCAAACACGCATACGACCATCATTGGCACCAAGGCAGAAGCGACTCTCATCGCTGAAGACGACACGTCTCCATTCGTCCCTCCATTTACGCCTGTTGCGACACCACTGGAGGCGGGCTGCACGATGTTGGGGCGTGAGCGGAAGACGGCCTAACGGTGTGCGGGACCGTAGCCCAGCTTCATGGAGACGGTTGCGAATGGTCCTCGCCGATACCCCAGGAGCAACAGTGTCCCTAATTTGCTGGGAAGTGGCGGTGCGGTCCCCTACGGCACTGCGTAGGATCCTACGGTCTTGGCGTGCATCCGTGCGTCGCTGCGGTCCGGTCCCAGGTCGAAGGGCACGTGCACCTTCCGCCGACCACTGGCGACAACATCGATGTACTGTGCAGACCTCACGCCCCACGTGTTGAGCAATTCGGCGGTACGTCCACCCGGCCTCCCGCATGCCCACTATACGCTCTCGCTCAAAGTCCGTCAACTGCACATACGGTTCACGTCCACGCTGTCGCGGCATGCTACCAGTGTTAAGGACTGCGATGGAGCTCCGTATGCCACGGCAAACTGGCTGACACTGACGGCGGCGGTGCACAAATGCTGCGCAGCTAGCGCCATTCGACGGCCAACACCGCGGTTCCTGGTGTGTCCGCTGTGCCGTGCGTGTGATCATTGCTTGTACAGCCCTCTCGCAGTGTCCGGAGCAAGTATGGTGGGTCTGACACACCGGTGTCAATGTGTTCTTTTTTCCATTTCCAGGAGTGTATAATGCGATTGCAACAATAACAGAGGAAGTGTTACAAAGAACTTGGTAAGAAATTGAAAATAGACTCGATATTTTTCGTGCTACAAATGGTTCACTTGTAGAGGTGGATAGATGATAAATAAATAAATTCTTTGAGATGCTGTACAATATGGTGGATTTTTCACTATCGTATCTACTGTGGTTTTTTTCTTTGGTCTTTGAAATCAGGGTGGTTTGAGGGGGACACACTATATTATTCAATTGATCCTTTAAAAGACAGTCAAATAGGCGACATGAAGAAAAATCTGTTCACTGAGGTCGATAAAGTAGGTGTTAGAAACAAAATGAATCCAATACGTTAACTGAAAATAGATTTATTATTTTTTTACACAGTGTCGATTACGATGCACAAACAGTAACAAAGGTTGTTGCTTCCTGCATTATGAAACTGTTGAAACAGTTTCTGCCTCTGCAACACACAGTGACATCATATTTTTCACACAATACATGGAGTTTATGCTTATAACAAGACATTTCACCCCTTTAACCTTCTTTTTGTTCATGATTCTCAGAAAAATGCACAATAAGATGTTTTCGATTTTCTAGTCCTGGAGGAATTTCTGTTCTTGGAGTGGTATCGATAGCTACAATGCCACGGCGTAGGTGCAAGCTCTTAGGTTGGCGCTACGACACCGACATCGACGACAGCGCCCTCTGGCCGGCACTGTAGAGCTCTACGAGCTCCGCTTCAGATTCAGCCCATTTGATCAAGAGCAGACAGCCGGGACAGTTCGCTTCATAGAGACTTTGCACTGCTTACGACGGGTATAAGGCTTGCTCATCATGGCAAAGTTATGTAACCATTCATTCACTTGTTTTTGGCTATAGTAAATATATATAATTTTACACGCTGTACCGACGTGTTTTACCTTTTCCTGCTCCTACTCACTTCCTACATTCGGCCTACCCTTCAGTTTACAGGAGCATACTCACGGGCCGCCTTCCAGGCGGGATACAAAACTTAGACTTCTTGATTTGTTCTTCAAAAAGTCATTACTAGATCAAATACGTTTTATTTTGATGACTTTTGATAAGCTTAAAATGGAGTGAGAGTATTATCACTTTGTCTCCCAGTAATTCAGTAATTTCCTTGTACTCTGTCCAGCTGTTCACACAGGCTGAATCTATATCCTGGGACAACATCTTCCAATTCAATTGTCTAGACATAACGCAAATTCTGTACATGTTAATTAACACATATAAGTTTTCTAAACCTTCAATAGCATGTTTATAAGAACATAAAATGTCAGGCCATGTGACAGGAACATTCGTCGCATTAGTTTTATATCAGTGCCGTAGGGTAATGTGTCCTTAAGTAACATACCATTAAGGAAAAATTTTACTGTGGGTACATTTTTTAATTACAAACTTTATTTTTTTGTAAGTTAACACTAAAAACTATTCACTACACCATGACTCCTGAAAGGGAACTATGTTATACGTTATATCTTTATTACAACGAATTACTAGGAAGCTTATACAATGTCATTTCTTGAGATTCATTGGGCAAAACGACGTAATCTTATGTCTTCTATAGATATTCACTTTTTTTGCGAACGGCACACGTAAACATCTTTGACTTTGTGAAAACCCAGAAAACTCACTGTGGGCCCACAATAAACGATTAATGAGTTATGTCTCTTTTGGTTTACGTTGACTAATACCTGGCATCAGCGTCTGGTTGCTGAAACGATTGCCAATTTCATTCCTGTTCGCTAACTCCAGTGCCAGTTTCCTTACAACGTTCAATGTAAGTCAAAGTAGCCTGAATTCAAGGTCTTTAATGTTCTGTATTAGCTCAGTTTCTAGCTCTTTTGGAAGTGTTTGCTGGAACTGACCGAAACCTTTATCAGTTTTTATGACTTGCTTATTCTTGCCTTGTACTGCCTTTGGTCAAGTATATTGACAAACATCGAACATTTGTAGGCATGCTGCCAGCCCATTTGCCTCTTATTAACACCATCAACAGCCTTCTGCATGCTCTTGAATCCCATGACTTGTGATTGCTCGGTCTCTTACAACATCAAATCATTATTACTAACATAATAATGATAGTAATGAACTACATGCTATGAAATGAACGGAAAGACTGGAGCATAAACTGTGGTTGTGGGTAAAATGACATGCTTGTGTCATTTTACCCGCAGCTGATAGCATTCTGTGTGAAAGGACACTGGTCATAAACAGTTGCACTTAAATGGCCACTAATATGCTTAAAATGTTTGCAAAGGAAGTGTTTACTCACCTTCCTCGTAAAAAATATAAATAAAACGATCCAGGCGTAGTACTCTACAGAAGAACAGTTGTCTCAGCCTCTAAAACCTGATGTGTACGATTCTTTACATAGCATGTAAGTGTCTGAGTGAACACCCATGACGTTTCTTGTGTCAACAACTACAGAACATAACTTTGTGCCATAAAGTGCTGCCTCCAGTACCAGTAACAAGAAACACGAGATACGTCATTTTGCCACACTGTCATTTTAGACCACGTTCCCCTACTTGTTCCCGGGTTCGATTCCCGGTGGGGTCAGGGATTTTCCCTGCCTCGTGATGACTGGGTGTTGTGTGATGTCCTTAGGTTAGCTAGGTTTAAGTAGTTCTAAGTTCTAGGGGACTGATGACCATAGATGTTAAGTCCCATAGTGCTCAGAGCCATTTGAACCAACTGGTCTGTTATCAAACCATTTACACGGTATAGCTGCTTCACACAAGCTCAAAACTTCCTCAGAAAACCCACGCCATGTCTTTGTCATATCCATATCACAGCAAACGGATTTAAAGATATACGAGAACTGTTCAGAAACGCACGGAATTTAATCCACCGAATGTTTGGTAAAGTCAGTCATTCGAATTCTAGTCTCCTGTCTTCATAAAAGAGGTGTAATGTAACCTAAAAAGTTGTTTTCGCATAACAAACAACCACCGAGACCAAATGTCCGTTTAAATGGACACTCATTTTCTAACGCCTGCAACAAAATTCTTTTTGTGAACTGGTAATCAAATTTAGTTTATAAAGTACTCAAATGTTTTCTAAATATGCTAACACATATAAACTCTGATTCCTCTAACATTCAAATACGTAAAACTGAATGAAATATGTACCCATCTTTGTTACGCTTCCTGTATGCCGTCTGATACAACATCCAAAAACTTCGTCACTTCACAACTAGATGGCAGGATTGCCCTGCAGCAAGAACCAAAATATTTGCATTGAGATGTACAATCAGTCTTAAAATCATTCATCTCAAGTAGAAGATATTACTAAAGGAAATTTGTGAGCATTGAAATGGAAACATCGCTTCGCAACGTACGCGGTGGTTGTTGTTGTTGTTGTGGTCTTCAGTCCTGACACTGGTTTCATGCAGCTCTCCATGCTACGGCTACATGTTCTGAGGCATCAAGGGATCACCAATTTAGTACTGGAGGGCAGCGTGGAGGGTAAAAATCGTTGAGGGAGACCAAGAGATGAATACACTAAGCAGAGTCAGAAGGATGTAGGCTGCAGTAAGTACTGGGAGATGAAGAAGCTTGCATAGGATAGTGTAGCATGGAGAGCTGCGTCAAACCAGTCTCAGGACTGAAGACCACAACAACAACAACAATACAATTTAAAAAGTTTTCACCAAGCGTTCGTCAACACTCGTAGGAGATATCTCCAAAAGTCTCATGATTCCTACAGGATTCCTGTGACATGGAGGCACTTGTGACATGGGCACCTCGATCACCGTACTTAAGTTGAAACTTCTTTATTTAAATGAGTGTGTCTGCAATTAAATTGCAGAATGACTGAGAAGATGAAATTTCTACGTTATCTGATTCTGAAACAGCTGAGTAAGACTGAACGTACTGACCCTACTTGCTCTTTACTTTTTCTTATCATGTCAACACTTACCCAAAATATTCTAGCGCAACGCAATCTGACTGCTCAAAAAAATTACAACCTGGCTTCAAATAATTAATTCAAAAGAATGGCCCAGACTAAAAAGAAATCTTAACAATAACCTATACATTTCATCAAGCACTTACCTCACAAAAATCATCATTACGCGAACTATTGCAATACAGCGAGCGTCAATACTGCCAGTTAAATAAAAGACTCTAACTACTAAAGTCACTAACTACTAAAAGGCATGTGGTTAGCAAAGGAAAGATTTTGTTGCGAACCAAATAATGTATTTTTTTTTACCATAATAATGTGACATCCATTTCAAAAACAAATATAAATCGTCATTGACATCTAGTACAAAAAAAAACCGAGCAAGGTGGCGCAGTGGTTAGCACACTGGACTCGCATTCGGGAGGACGACGGTTCAATCCCGCGTCCGGCCATCCTGATTTAGGTTTTCTGTGATTTCCCTAAATCGCTCCAGGCAAATGACGGGATGGTTCCTTTGAAAGGGCACGGCCGACTTCCTTCCCCGTCCTTCCCTAATCCGATGAGACCGATGACCGCGCTGTTTGGTCTCTTCCCCCCCCCCCCCCCAAAAAAAAGGCTCTGAGCACTATGGGACTCAACATCTGAGGTCATCAGTCCCGTAGAACTTAGGACTACTTAAACCTAACTAACCTAAGCACATCACACACATCCATGCCCGAGGTAGGATTCGAACCTGCGACCGTAGCAGCCACGCGGTTCCGGACTGAAGTGCCTAGAACCGCACGGCCACCGCGGTCGGCTATCTCTTCCCCCAAACAACCCAACCTAATACAAACGTATATAGTCATGAATAATATTCAATCTCCAAGTCGAACATGTACAGATCGTTAGCCTACGCTAACACTTCAGACCTCTACCCTCCATCAGTGCTAACTTCTCACATCTAACATCCATCACTGCTGGCTGTTCACCTCCAACTGCCCAACGGTACCTCCATCACTGCTGGCGACAGACTTCCAACTGCCAAACACTACTGGCGATTAACTTCCAACAAAGAGTCCAATCAGCCACAGAGTCCCTTACAAAGGAAGCGCAGTCAGAGATCCAGTGCAAAGCGCTACACTGCGCTGCCAACGCAGAAGTAGCCTACTTACAAAGTCTCCTTGAATTTTACTTGTGGAGGGTTCTGAAAACAGTTGTCTTTGCTAGACACGTGCTAATGTACAGGCTCTTGAACAGCCTATCAGTGAAGCCTGTGGGCTATTCGGTTGCAGACCGGAACATTTCAAACAGTGAAGCGATGTGTGAGCTTTACATCGTATTCCATGATGGCCAATTAGAACAGCTTTTGTAAACCAAATACCACTACACAATGGCCGAGTAACACTTAGCTGGAAGCCCGTGGGGATTTAACTATTTAATCAAGATGATCTCAGTACTTCATACCATTGTGAGTCTGTGCATACATGAACTCTGCAACAAATTTCGTAATACAGTTACAACTTGTCTCTCAAATGATGTCCATCTTATTTGGCGTTCAGTCCCTCACTTTCACGATGGTAACACAAGTATACTACCTCGTATTTGCCAAACAGTAAAATAAAAGTCTCGATATTTAAAGTTAATTCACTTTTTCATCGTTGCACAAACTTCGAACTCATTTGGCAAGTAACGTTAATCGCTAAAGCCTGGTTTTAGCAGTTTCTTGTCCTTTGCAGCAACGATCATAAACTGCTCCTTGACAAACTGGCCGTTGCCCTAATCCCCGTTCGTTGCAAATGAAGTACATGGGTCTACACAGACTTCAATGGGTATGTCATTCGAACACGATTTATCGAACTTATATTTTATTTGTTCCATAGCTCCCGCACATACCACATCACTTTCGTACATAACTAACAATTTCTCTATGAGAAAGCTTTTGACAATGTTGACTGGAATACTCTCTTTCAAATTCTGAAGGTGGCAGGGGTAAAATACAGGGAGCTAAAGGCTATTTACAATTTGTACAGAAAGCAGGGGGAGTTATAAGAGTCGAGGGACATCAAAGGAAAGCAGTGGTTGGGAAGGGAGTGAGACAGGGTTGTAGCCTCTCCCCGATGCTATTCAATCTGTATATTGAGCAAGCAGTAAAGGAAACAAAAGAAAAGTTCAGAGAAGGTATTAAAATCCATGGAGAAGAAATAAAAACTTTGAGGTTCGCCGATGACATTGTAATTCTTTGTAATTCTGTGAGAGACAGTAAAGGACTTGGAAGAGTAGTTGGACGGAATGGACAGTGTCTTGAAAGGAGGGTATAAAATGAAGATCAACAAAAGCAAAACGAGGATAATGGAATGTAGTCGAATTAAGTCTGGTGATGCTGAGGGAATTAGATTAGGAAATGAGACACTTAAAGTAGTAAAGGAGTTTTGCTATTTGGGGAGCAAAATAACTCATGATGGTCGAAGTAGAGAGGATATAAAATGTCGACACGCAATGGCAAGGAAAGCGTTTCTGAAGAAGAGAAATTTGTTAACATCGAATATTGATTTAAGTGTCAGGACCTCGTTTCTGAAAGTATTTTAATGGAGTGTAGCCATGTATGGAAGTGAAACATGGACGATAAATAGTTTAGACAAGAAGAGAATAGAAGCTTTTGAAATGTGGTGCTATAGAAGAATGCTGAACATTAGATGGGTGGATCATATAATTAATGAGGAGGTATTGAACAGAATTGGGGAGAAGAGGAGTTTGTGGCACAACTTGACCAGAAGAAGGGATCGGTTGGTAGGACATGTTCTGAGGCATCAAGGGATCACCAATTTAGTACTGGAGGGCAGCGTGGAGGGTAAAAATCGTAGAGGGAGACCAAGAGATGAATACACTAAGCAGATTCAGAAGGATGTAGGCTGCAGTAGGTACTGGGAGATGAAGAGGATTGCTCAGGATAGAGTGGCATGGAGAGCTGCATCAAACCAGTCTCAGGACTGAAGACCACAACAACAACAACACTGGCGTGGGAGGCACGCTAATCTATGTTCCACTATTTACTAAAACACTTGCTTGTATTCTGAAAGCTTTTTATCCAAATTATTCAGTTACACTGTCCAGTCACATGTATGTGACACGCTATCAAAAACCTGAACAACCACTGTTTGCAGCGGGGGATGTGCAGGAAGATAGTCAATGCGAGACCGAAAGATACCGACAGAGATGTGGAGCCATGCCGACTCCAGTGCTGTGGTCAGCTGTGATAGGTTCCTCGGTTGAGGCTCCATGGCTTGCACAGCCCGATCGAGCAGCCCCACAGATTTTCGATTAGGTTTAAATCCGGGGAACAGGGTGCGGTAAGCTCATCTTGTGCTCTTCGAACCATGCACGTACAATGCGAGCTGTGTCACGTTGTACTGTACTGCTGGTAGGTGCCATCGATAAGAGGAGAAACAAACTGCAGTAGAGGTGTACATGGTTACCGAGGATAGATAAATACTTTCGGTGATCCATTGTGCCCTCCAGATTGACGAGATCACAGACCATAACGCTCCGTCCTTCGCTCTGGACCAGACCCTCACGCTCCCTCCTTCGCCCTGCGCCCTTCCGACGATTTTTGCAGACGTGATTCATCTGAAAAGGCCACCTGTCTTCATTCAGTGAACGTCCAGTTGCAGTATTCGCGTGCAAAATCCAGCTTTCGTCGCCGATGACCAGCAGGGGTGCCTGGACCAGGCGGCTGCTGTGGGAGCCCATACGCAACAACGCTTGCTACACGGACGTTAGTGGCACACTGTTGACAGCCCCTTAGTTTATCTGGACACTTGCACGTCTATTCGCCTGTACACATCTCCACAGCCGTCGTTCAGCCCAACGGTCTATGGCCCTTCGATCATAAATATAATAGACTGGCCCTGACGTCATTTTCGTGGCTCCTTCTCTAAATCCTTGCACAAACGAAAAAATGGCTGACATCGAAATAAGTGTCCAAGGAACAGAAAAGCAACTTAAATCACTCAACAGAGGAAAGTCCACTGGACCTGACGGGATACCAATCTCTGGGCTAAAGTCACGTGAATGTTGCCAAAACATGGTTGTTTCGTGTTGCGTTTATGGCTGTACTCAGCGTTTTGTAGGGGCAAATGGCATTGCATTTCACGTGTAAGTGTTTCTATGGTAGTGCAGATGCGTTTATTGAAATCTGCTGACGTGACTTTTATATGTTTTTTACACTTGAAATAGGCTATCACGTAAATTAAAGTGTTGAAAGTGATGCCTGTAAAGTCAGACTCATATTACATTTTGGAAAGTATCTGTGATAATTCGGTTACAGAAGTAACTATAACTCTTTCTCGTCCCTACTCATAGGTTCCCTAAGGATGAAAACCGAAGGCAGATTTGGACACAGGCCCTGAAACGGAAAAACTTTAAGCCATCTACACATACGCGCCTTTTTGTATATACAAGTGAAATTATAATAAGGTAAGAGCACCTATAGTCGACGCATGAAGAGAATTTTTTCTACCTTCTAATACTTTTAAATAAATGTTGGCTCCAAAATTATTTTCTGAAACTTCAAAGTCCCACCTTGCATCTAAAATATAATTTTTTTTAAACTGATAGTTTAAACTTTTGTAAAAATAGTAGGAACTGAACCTTTGAAGTGCACCTAAAATTGATACTCTAAAATCGACCTGCTCCTAAAGTCGACAATTTTGGCACCTATAGTTGACATAATTCCCATATCCCATTTTATTTTATAAGTCACTAGAGCTCAAAACGTGGGGAATCCAATGTTTAAAGTTTTGACACGGGACCACTCTTACTGATTAAAAGAATTTTAACGACATTTTACTTTAATTGATAGTTTATTGTAATTTCGTCCCGCTGCCCACCAGAGGGGCGTTCGATGTATTTGTTAGATTGTATAAATGGTACTGTGAACAAATCCAGGTCAAATGTAGTTCTGACATAATTTTCGCAAATAAAAAGGCAATTTTTGTTGGAAGCATTTGGCAGTCAACAGAGAAATGTAGGTAAAATAGGATACAAACAGAGGATGGCAGACCGCTGATTTGAAATCCCGCCACGTTTTGCCAACAGTCACGCGGTTTATGTTGGAGCTCTATAGCTCTATAGCTTCTGCACAGCAAGGCCAGTCTACTAGTATCTATGGTCGAAGCTATGGCCCGTGGTGCGCCACAGCTGCCTTGGTGTCGGTTTCGGATAGCGCTATTTACCACGGCGGCACGCGCACAGTAACAGACTTAGCCCTATCGGAAATGCTTCTACCTTTGGTCCGAAAGTTAATGGTTATGGCCCTTTGTACGTCAGATAAACCGCTCCGTTTCCGCATCACAACTGCACTAATATGGATGCTTGGTGTCTGTGCTTTGGGACATGTCCGAAAGAACAGACACTACGCGGTATCCGCAGGTGTGAGTCGAGACTTCATTTATCAAGTATGGACATCTGCTATAGAAGAAATAAACTTCTAGCCATCTGTACCGGCTTTGACACTTGTATTCTGTCATATGCTCTCTTCAGTGTACTCTGCTTATGCCTTTACTTGAATACTAGGCATTTCCCCAAAGGATTCCTATATTGTAACACTTCTGTCACTAAATGTAATTGGGTTTTCTCTTTTGATGCTAGACAATTGTCAGGATGAGGATTCTGCAAAGGGCATTTGACTCTAAAGCATTATGTCAGGGTGAAAATACTAAATTAATTAATTTTTCTCTCTTAACAACATGTGGGCAGGGTGGGTTCTTCCTTGGCTCGGGTATGAGGTAGAATGAAACAGCATTTTACATAAGATAACTTTTATTGGAGATTTGTACAACTGTTTCCTTACTCAATGTTCTGGCTCGGAGAGCGGCAGCTGTGTCGTTTGCGAAGCCTTCTGCTGCGGCAGCGGCGGCGTCTGATTACTCACAGCAGTGTGTATCTCGTGTCGCCGTCTTGCCCAGTTGACTGGAGACGCGCAGCGCGAGGTGGCCCGTTTAATTATTGCGAGCGAAGTCGTGCATCAGATGGTGATACCTTGGATGTGGCGTCCCAGTGTTTCTCTTCTCTAAGCGACCGCGTGTGTTGTGCGTCGGCCAGCGGAGCGGCGCTACGGGGGAAGGCCAGTGTCCCGGACTCGAACAACGGACTCCCGCTTGCCAGTCTTCGGCTGTCAGATCTTCATCCCAGCTCACAGGTGACTGCTGATGTGAGGCCGTCTCCTTCCCGTCCTCACGAGTCACCTGGGTATGTAAAAATCCGTCTACAAATACCTTTTAACTTCTGTCTTCTGGCGCCGAGTCTGCTGCTTGCTATTCCATTACAGCGGAGGACTTGGTGCGTCTGTGCATGATGTAGTCTCTTCTTGCATGACGGTCTTCAGCACCGAATCTGACTGAAAACTACTGCTACTCTTCTTCACTTCTTTTGTCTGTCAGGCCAACTGCGTCTCACGTATTTATTCACTTCAGTTTACTGGAGGTGAACGACTTCACGGTCATTGCCTCTTCTGTCACGTTGAAAAGCTTCTCGAAGAATCTTCTTAACGTCGGTCATTGGCTCTTGGAATGTTGGCGAGGCTCTTTGCTCACATGTGACAACTGAGAAACACGTGAGCCGGTCAGGCGATGCCCTGACGGCTGAACCGACAGCGTCCGTTTATGTGGAAGTTGCTGACTTCACGGTCATTGTCTCTTCTGCTCTGCTGTTCTGCCCGCTGTTTTCCAGTATGTAACTCTCTAAACTAAACCAAGTTTTTCATCTATTTTCTAATTTCTACTTCACTTTGATTTCACTAATTTATTTACTTATCTTAAGTACCACTCAACAATATGTATTCAATCGATAGATACACTGAACATATCTCATCCTTCCTCTTTTCTATCCATCTCTTACTCCTTCTGTCTGGCCACTTCATCCACACTCTATTTGTATATCTCCCCACTAACTTTGTCTCTTCATTTCCTCCTCCCACTCTATGTCCATTTCCTCCACTTCCCCTCTGCAACCATCTCTTCTTGTTCCCTTCTTCTGACCATATCCTCCTCCTCCCACTCCCTTCTCTTCGCCCACCTGGGAACTATCTCTCTATACTTTTCACCTGCCTCATGCATCTCACACTCCTGCCTTCTCTCCATCTATTTCCACCTCAGCCTCGTTCTGCCTATCGCCTCCTCTATTCATCTCAACCAGTACCCAGCTCTACGATAGGCATGTCTAACTCTTGCAATGCAGTTCAATAAAGCAGGGCAATACTACTCCCACAACTCACCTGCCACCCTGCTGCACATCAGGGGTTTGAAAATCATTTGTTTGACCCTGATGTACAGGTTGCCATGTATAGCAGGTTGATAAAGCTGGCCAATGACACACCAACACAGCACATCTGTCACACAGGGCAGGGCCCAGAAAACTATTTATTTCCCCCAAGACATGTAGGTTGATTTGGCAGGTCGATACTGTTCAAATGTGTGTGAATTCCTAAAGGACCAAACTGCTGAGGTCATCGGTCCATAGACTTACACACTACTTAAACTAACTTATGCTAAGAACAATACCCATGCCCAAGGTAGGACTCGAATCTCTGGTGGGAGCGACTGCACAATCCATGATATGGCGCCTCAAACCGTGTGGCCACTCTGCACTGCAGGCCAATACTGTTCCATACAGCATTTCCATTGTGCAGGGCAGCCTACATGTCAGGAGTTGGGAAAAATACGTTTTTCCCTGTATCTCCGCTTCTATTGGAGATAAGAAGTTATAAAACACACAGTACTGATTGTCATTAGGCCTGATGCTTCTGTGCTAGAATTGGTTAAAACAGACCAAGCGTTTGGGAGGATAAATTGGACATACACAGATTCATTCTGCTTTGTATATATATGATGATTATTAGTGTTTTAAGGCGCACAACAGCGAGGTTATCAGCGCCCGTTGTAGATATATAAAAGATAACAGACTATCAAGACACACACAACTGCCAGGTTCCAGCTTGGACAGCATTGATGTCAACTGCAGATTTATTAGTTATGTTGCAGCTCACTGGCCTGATCATCTATGTATTTACACTGACGGATCCAAAATTTCACAGTAGCAATATACTGGATGTTCTTTTCTATCCCTTCAGATCCAAGTCCAGAAAGCCTTGCCGGGTGAGGTAGCCATGCAGTATGAGATGCCTTGCCAAGGGTCACGTGGCTCGCCCGTCAGAGGTTTGAGTCCTCCCTCTGGCATGTGTGTGTGTGTGTGTGTTGTCCTTAGTGTAAGTTAGTTTAAGTTCGATTAAGTAGTGTGTAAGCCTAGGGACCGATGACCTCAGCAGTTTGGTCCTTCAGTAACTTACCACAAATTTCCAAAATAAATTTCCAGAAAGCCTTCCATGTTCCTATAGGCGTTTCTATCTTTACAGCCAAGATAGTGACACATTTACAAGCATTGAAGTTTGTATCCTCTATTCTCTTCTCAAAAAAAGTTAATCGTGTCTGATTTCCATAGCGTCCTTAAAAATATTCATTACTGGAGATGTTACAAAACAACTAACTGTTATATACTGTATGTCGTTTTACAATACGTTCACAGAATATGTAGGGGGCAAACCATCCATGTACCTTTTACTCTCCATCTACATTGAATAAATATTTACAGTTCTCCTGCATGTGAGTGTGATTCTGAATTGGAAGCTGATGTGAAGTACATATTGTTTTCGTATCCCAAATTTCACTGAGAAAGGTTGAACTTTTTGAAGGCACTGCTGAGTATGGGATATCACTTTCTTCAGTTAGCTTCTTCTCTTATGTTTATCAACAACACTCTACATTATTAAGTGGTTAATAATTTCCTCAACAGTATTGGGAAAAATCTGTACGTTTCAACAGTATGCATTTTTAATTTTTATGTCTTGTTTGTGATGCATTTTCCATAATGGGGTGAATTGATAAATCACAACTGTCTCATTTAGCCTCTCAGTATATTTGTTATCAATTGATGGTGGACAAAATTGTGACAGTTTGACCTCTTACGTCTGTAAATATGAATTTATGTATACTTGTCATACAATTCAGTATACATTGTAACCATGTGTTTTAGATGGCTAAATAGGGTACACACTCTGGAGTCCAAATAAATAAGAAACTGCCTGTTTGGGTCCTTTAAAATTCATAAAGACAAACTGATCGTCATCAACAAGCAATTTTCTTTTCTATTCTTTGTATATTACTCTTGTCAGCAGCTTGGATGTGTGAGATGTCAAGTTAATTGTGCAATAGTTCTCTCACTTATCTGCCCTTGGTATCTTTGAGGTTGTGTGGATGATATGTCTCCAATCTCATATACTACACATACCAACGTGAATAGTTTTGGGTCGCCACTTCCCCAAGGATTTTAGAAATTGCAAAGAATGTTGCCTATCCTTACTGCCTTACTTCATCACAAATTTTCTAAATAACTCTGACTGAGTCTGGATCCCATACGCCTTCCGTATCGACTTCTATTTCGTCTTCTGTCATGTTTTTATGTAGTTTTTCCCTTCGTAGAGGCCTTCAGTTTACACTGGTGACGCCGTTGCTTTTTAAATTTCATCAATAGTTGTTTTTACTATACCATATGCTGAATTAGTCGTTTCGACGAGTACTTCTTTTCCGATTTCTTCACGCGCTTTATGCATCCATCTCGTCATGCCTTCCCGGCAGCTTCATTGTATTTCATTCCTATGTTACTCATAACGCTGTACGCCTTTCTCTACTAGAACATTTTTGTAGTTCCTCCTTTCGTCGATCAGTTAAACTGTTTCTTCTGTTACCCAAGGTTTCTTAGCCAATACTTTCCATGCACTTATGTTTCTCTCTACAACATCTGTGGCTCCCCTTTTTAGAGACTCTTAGTGCCCTTCAAATGAACTGCCTATATTTGGAATTCATTATGGCCTTAGAAAATTTCAAACGCCTGTCAGCATTTCTTGGGTATTGTTTCGTCTGGACAATTCTTTTAATCTATGTCTGCTCCAGAGTATGCCTTACTATATGACGTCTGATTTTAGAATCTCTGACGTATCATGATGTAACCTAGCTTCAATCTTCCGTGTCTCGCAGTCTTTTCCAAGTATACCAGCTCTTATAATTCTTATCCGAACTATTGTTGCTCCTGTTGGCTTGCTGTCGATTCTGATAAGAACACCCTATCACTGAACTATCCACAATAATTCACTGGCTGCCCTCCCTTGCTATTCGTATCGAATCCATCTCCCACCACACGATTTTCTGTTGCTGTTGCTTTTACCCTGTAGTCGTCTGGCCTGAAGTCCTTATCTTTCCATTACTCCTCACTAACCACCCTGTAGACTGAACATCTGAATTCCCCTTTTCAGTTTTTCTATCTTCCCCTGCAACTTTTAAACTCCTGACATTCCACGCTTAGACTCGTAGAATGTTATGTTTCAGTTAGTTGATCCATCCATATCTCATTGGCAGTCCACTCCCGGACAACTGAATGGGGGAATAGTCCGAAATCTTCTGCGACTAGGGAGACCAGCAAGACTTTTTTTTCAGTTACAGGCCTGTTCATACACATTGTGCATCTTTCACACTGTGGTTTCCGTTGCCTTCAGCTTTCTCAAGCCTTTGACCATTGTTGATTCGGTAACCTTTAGGGACATTTTCTCATCAACCTGGCAAGGGATTTCCGTGAATACTTGTCCGCTTCTGCACCCTCTGTAACAAGGGCGTTGGCAGAGCGATGATGACTCGTTATGGCGGAAGTCTTCGATTACCATTTCTGACGATTTTTATTCAGAACTTTAGCAGTGACCGGAATCGAACTCAAGACAGAGGACGTTTTGATTACTAGTCAAAGATGCTGCCTCCAGACCACGAAAGTACCAGAAACTGACACTGATTGTAATATTCCATAATAGAAGGAAAACGTTGGACAAGGACTTTGCGAGATATCTGCGAATGTGTTGTTACGACCCGAACTGGCTTCAGTATCAAATACTGTCCTAGTTAAGTTTTTTAATTAAACCGCCATCTAAATGGAATCAAAGTTCTCACAAGGCCTACGTTAACAAGGGATACAGTAGTAAATTTCCAGGTCACATATTATAATCTATTATACACAGGTGCCTCTTAAAGCAAGTGTTCCGAATGTTGTCTTCACGTTTGGAGGCAATACTGCACTGGTTTCTGCAGTGAGCCATGATATCATTCTAACTCTCCCGAGTCATCTGCTAAATCTTGACAAGACTGTAGAACACACTGTTGGAGTTCTTCAACCGTATCGAACACAGTGTTGTTGACTTCACTTTTAAGATGATACCAGACAGAAAAACCGAGGGGACTGAGGTCAGGTGGCCATGGAGGCGCATTTAAACGCTGTGTCCGACCAATTCGTGTTGGACTATACCGGAAAGTAAGTCTGGTATCAGCAGAAAAATGTGTTTCATCACACATCTACCACAGAATCCAAGACTGCATAAGATACGATAGTCCGTGGGTGAAATTTTAGTCCAATTGTATTGGTACTTCATTGCAAAGTTGGTATTTCAAATACACTGATGGAAGAAAATTGCAACACCGAGAAGGATTTCTGCGACATAAATGAAAGGTGGGAGCCGTTTACTAGATATGAAATGTGATGTCGATTCAAATTTCCCACCAGCTGCACAACTACTATGAGGATGCAAAACAGGTTTGCTTTGTACACATGGTGTGCTGGTTGTGAGCGTTAGTTATCTTTGAGATAGAACAATGCGGCTTGATGTTAATTAAGAATACCCTTAAGGTGACAATGAAGCCATTATCAACACCTCACCGAGCTTGAACGAGGTAGTGTAATTTTTTTTTTTTTTTTTTTTTTTTAATTTTGGTTATCAGTCTTCTGATTGGTTTGACGCGGCCCGCCACGAATTCCTCTCCTGTGCTAACCTCTTCATCTCAGAGTAGCACTTGCAACCTACGTCTTCAATTATCTGCTGGATATATTCCAATCTCTGTCTTTCTCTACACTTTTTGCCGTCTACAGCTCCCTCTAGTAGCGTTGAAGCCATTCTTTCATGCCTTAACAGAAGTCCTATCATCCTGTCCCTTCTCCTTATCAGTGTTTTGTACATATTCCTTTCCTCTCCGATTCAGCGCAGAACCTCCTCATTCCTTACCTTATTAGTCCACCTAATTTTCAACATTCGTCAGTAACACCACATCTCAAATGCTTCGATTCTCTTCTGTTCCGTTTTTCCCACAGCTCATGTTTCACTACTATACAATGCTTTACTCCAGACGTACATTCTCAGAAATTTATTCCTCAAATTAAGTTCGATATTTCATATTAGTAGACTTCTCTTGGCCAGGAATACCTTTTGTGTCAGTGCTAGTCTGCTTTTGATGTCCTCCTTGCTCCGTCCGTCATTGGTAATTTTACTGCCTAGGAAGCAGAATTCCTTAACTTTATCTATTTCGTGAGCATCAATCTTCATGATACGTTTCTCGCCGTTCTCGTTTCTACTACTTCTTATATCCTTCGTCTTTCTTCGATTTACTCTCAACCCATACTCCGTACTCATTAGAATGTCCATGCCGTTCAGCAGATTACATAATTATTCTTCACTTTCACTCAGGGTAGCAATGTCATCATTGAATCGTATCATTGATATCCTTTCACCTTGAATTTTAATTCCACTCCTGAACCTTTCTTTTATTTCCATCGTTGCTTCCTCAATGTACAGATTGAACAGCAGGGGCGAAAGGCAACATCCTTGTCTTACACACTCTTTAATACGAGCACTTTGTTCTTAGTCATCCACTTTTATTATTCCCTCCTGGCTGTTGTACATATTGTATATGACCCGTCTCTTCCTATAGCTTACCCGTATTTTTTCCGTTATAACAGGGCTAGGAAAACGAATGTTCCTTCTGCGATATCATAGAAAAACTTGTCAGGAATATAACCACTGTACATGATTGCTGGCAGTGGTGGTCACAATGACCGGGATTTGGACGGCTAAGTGGCACTACCGAGATGCAAGACCATCGTGCTCGGCCTACGGGTCTGACGCATTGTACTGCATCTGCAGCAGCAATTTTAGCAGCAGTTGGCGCCACAGTGACACAACGAACTGTCACAAATCGATTATTTCAAGGACAGCCTCGAGCCAGACGACCTAAAGCGTGCATTCCACTGAATCCCAAACCATTGCCATTTGGAACTTCATTGGCGTCAAGCGAGAGCTCTCTGGAGGGCAGGGTGGAGGTCCGTTGCGTTTTCTGATGAAAGCTGGACCTGCCTCAGTGCCAGTGGTAGTCGGTTAGAAGGAAGCCAGTCGAGGGCCTTCAGCCAACATGTATGTGCTAGACACACTGAACCTACACCTGGAGCTACGGTCTTTGGTGCGATTTCATATGACAGCAGGGGTACTCCGTGGTTATCCGACGCATCCTGACTGCAGATTTGTAAGTCAATGAGCAGCCATTCATGAACAGTATTCCAGATGGTGTCTCCCAACAGTATAATCTCACCCACATACCGCCCTTGTAATCCATCATACTCTACAGAGTGTCGACATTTTGCCTTGGCCTGCTCGATCACCAGATCTGAGTCCAATCGAACACATATGTGACATCATCAAACGACAGCTGCAACGTCATCCACAAATAGTATTAGGAGCCCCTGTGTTGACTGACAAAATGCCACAGGATGGAATACTATCCCACAAACTGACATCCTGCACCTGTCACGACACAATGCATCTACGTTTGCCTGTTTGAAAGTAGTCTGGTGGCTACACCGTTATTAATGTACCATCGTTTTACATTTGCACTGGCTTATCTCGCACTTACATTAACCTGTGGTCTTGCAATATTAATCATATCAATATATTACGTAGACAAATCTATTCATGAAATTTCATTACTCTCAATGAATTATTTCTTGGTACTGCGGCTTTTTCCGTCATTGTATTTGCATCAACAGGACCAGTGGTTTATGGGGCAGGCGTTTCACTTTTTGGTTGGTCACTTTATCTACGCCTGGTCCTTTGTGTGATTCCAATATTCTGAAGATGGCCGGTACTTCGTTGATGGTCGTGTTCCATAGTGTGTGCGTCTGTCAAGATTCTCCTTGCTAGTTGGTCAACTCAGCGCTCTCCAATTGCGTCACAACCGTTTTGATGAGCTGGCATTGCCTGGTTTGCTCCTGGTAAACAGCAACAACACCCTCTGCTTTTGCAATGTACCATAGAGTAATCCTCGCCTCCTACTAATGACTGTTCATGTGCTTTCTGTGTGCTGACTCTCTTTAATAGCTGCCACTCGTCCCAGTTTTGGAGTATAAACGTAGTCACTTGGTCTTCCCACATTTCGGTGCGCCATTTGCGAAGTCTTTCCGTGAATTCTGGTCCGATTAGTTCCGTCTTATGTTTCAGTCTCAGGTCCCTCGGGTTCTGCCACCGTACACATGCCCTTCTTTTCTGATAGCTAATGAAGGAGAGGCGATCATCGCATCTGATACAAAACTTGTACGGTTGTGATGTTGGTCACCAGCTTTGCGCCCTGGAGATTTTCTTTGCCAGGTAAGTGACGGCTTCATCCATTTTTTCTACGGATGCACGATGGCAAATAGGATGGATATTGTTGCTGACATAGCGGGCGAATTGTATCCAGTTGGTTTCCGTTGACCTTAGTAATGTGAGTGGAGCGTTTAGGGTCTTGAAGTGCTTGGTTATGGTCGGACGTCATATTGTGGAGCATATTTTGTTCCAGCGGGAGGTCGATAAATTTTGTCCAAGACATCCGGGTGCTGGTTTTCCGGCCACAGCAGGTCTGTCGCTTCAGGAGGGCTCCACACTATCGAACTCAAACTCTCTTCGAGTTCGATTAGTTTTATTCGTGTTAGGTTGATGTTCCTCGAATAGCACGTTGCACGAATGCTGTCACATTCGAAAACTGCTTCAAGGGCGTAGGGTCTGAAGTACGCGGCAATCATTGTTATTTGTCCGTACGTTGTGTTGACCTCGACTGCTGTTGCTTCCTGGGTTCGTAACCTTGGTAGGCTTTCTTCTTTGCGTTCGAGTCAGTACCGAGCAATAGCTAACGTTGTTTCACCTCTGCCTCTTCTACCCGTCCTGCACCCACGCATATTACGGAGGGTGAGCGAGTTTTCCCGTTTGAGTCCTGTTTCCGGCTCGTGGAGTACGTTGAGAAACTTTTTTTTTTTTTTTTTTTTTTGGGTCATCAGTCTACTGACTGGTTTGATGCGGTCCGCCACGAATTCCTTTCCTGTGCTAACCTCTTCATCTCGGAGTAGCACTTGCAACCTACGTCCTCAATTATTTGCTTGACGTAGTCCAATCTCTGTCTTCCTCTACAGTTTCTGCCTTCTACAGCTCCCTCTAGTACCATGGAAGTCATTCCCTCATGTCTTAGTAGATGTTCTATCATCCTGTCCCTTCTCCTTATCAGTGTTTTCACATATTCCTTTCCTCTCCGATTCTGCGTAGAACCTCCTCATTCCTTACCTTATCAGTCCACCTAATTTTCAACATTCGTCTATAGCACCACATCTCAAATGTTTCGATTCTCTTCTGTTCCGGTTTTCCCACAGTCCATGTTTCACTACCATACAATGCTGTACTCCAGACGTACATCCTCAGAAATATCTTCCTCAAATTAAGGCCGGTATTTGATATTAGTAGATTTCTCTCGGCCAGAAATGCCTTTTTTGCCATAGCGAGTCTGCTTTTGATGTCCTCCTTGCTCCGTCCGTCATTGGTTATTTTACTGCCTAGGTAGCAGAATTCCTTAACTTCATTGACTTCGTGACCATCAATCCTGATGTTAAGTTTCTCGCCGTTCTCTTTCCTACTACTTCTCATTACCTTCGTCTTTCTCCGATTTACCCTTAAACCATACTGTGTACTCATTAGACTGTTCATTCCGTTCAGCAGATCATTTAATTCTTCTTCACTTTCACTCAGGATAGCAATGTCATCAGCGAATCGTATCATTGATATCCTTTCACCTTGTATTGTAATTCCACTCCTGAACCTTTCTTTTATTTCCGTCATTGCTTCCTCGATGTACAGATTGAAGAGTAGGGGCGAAAGGCTACAGCCTCGTCTTACACCCTTCTTAATACGAGCACTTCGTTCTTGATCGTCCACTCTTATTATTCCCTCTTGGTTGTTGTACATATTGTATATGACCCGTCTCTCCCTATAGCTTACCCCTACTTTTTTTCAGAATCTCGAACAGCTTGCACCATTTTATATTGTCGAACGCTTTTTCCAGGTCGACAAATCCTATGAAAGTGTCTTGATTTTTCTTTAGCCTTGCTTCCATTGTTAGCCGTAACGTCAGAATTGCCTCTGTCGTCCCTTTACTTTTCCTAAACCCAAACTGATCGTCACCTAGCGCATTCTCAATTTTCTTTTCCATTCTTCTGTATATTATTCTTGTAAGCAGCTTCGATGCATGAGCTGTTAAGCTGATTGTGCGATAATTCTCGCACTTGTCAGCTCTTGCCGTCTTCGGAATTGTGTGGATGATGCTTTTCCGAAAGTCAGATGCTATATCGCCAGACTCATATATTCTACACACCAACGTGAATAGTCGTTTTGTTGCCACTTTCCCCAATGATTTTAGAAATTCTGATGGAATGTTATCTATCCCTTCTGCATTATTTGACCGTAAGTCCTCCAAAGCTCTTTTAAATTCCGATTCTAATACTGGATCCCCTATCTCTTCTAAATCGACTCCTGTTTCTTCTTCTATCACATCAGACAAATCTTCACCCTCACAGAGGCTTTCAATGTATTCTTTCCACCTATCTGCTCTCTCCTCTGCATTTAACAGTGGAATTCCCGTTGCACTCTTAATGTTACCACCGTTGCTTTTAATGTCACCAAAGGTTGTTTTGACTTTCCTGTATGCTGAGTCTGTCCTTCCGACAATCATATCTTTTTCGATGTCTTCACATTTTTCCTGCAGCCATTTCGTCTTAGCTACTTCCTATTTATTTCATTCCTCAGCGACTTGTATTTCTGCATTCCTGATATTCCCGGAACATGTTTGTACTTCCTCCTTTCATCAATCAACTGAAGTATTTCTTCTGTTACCCATGGTTTCTACGCAGCTACCTTCTTTGTACCTATGTTTTCCTTCCCAACTTCTGTGATGGCCCTTTTTAGAGTTGTCCATTCCTCTTCAACTGTACTGCCTACTGTGCTATTCCTTATTGCTGTATCTATAGCGTTAGAGAACTTCAAACGTATCTCGTCATTACTTAGTTCTTCCGTATCCCACATCTTTGCGTATTGATTCTTCCTGACTAATGTCTTGAACTTCAGCCTACTCTTCATCACTACTATATTGTGATCTGAGTCTATATCTGCTCCTGGGTACGCCTTACAATCCAGTATCTGATTTCGGAATCTCTGTCTGACCATGATGTAATCTAATTGAAATCTTCCCGTATCTCCCGGCCTTTTCCAAGTTTACCTCCTCCTCTTGTGATTCTTGAACAGGGTATTCGCTATTACTACCTGAAACTTGTTACAGAACTCAATTAGTCTTTCTCCTCTTTCATTCCTTGTCCCAAGCCCATATTCTCCTGTAACCTTTTCTTCTACTCCTTCCCCTACAACTGAATTCCAGTCGCCAATGACTATTAGATTTTCGGCCCCCTTTACATACTGCATTACCCTTTCAATATTCTCATACATTCTCTATCTGTTCATCTTCAGCTTGCGACGTCGGCATGTATACCTGAACTATCGTTGTCGGTGTTGGTCTGCTGTCGATCCTGATTAGAACAACCCTGTCACTGAACTGTTCACAGTAACACACCCTCTGCCCTACCTTCCTATTCATAACGAATCCTACACCTGTTATACCATTTTCTGCTGCTGTTGATATTACCCGATACTCATCTGACCAGAAATCCTTGTCTTCCTTCCACTTCACTTCACTGACCCCTACTATATCTAGATTGAGCCTTTGCATTTCCCTTTTCAGATTTTCTAGTTTCCCTACCACGTTCAAGCTTCTGACATTCCACGCCCCGACTCGTAGAACGTTATCCTTTCGTTGATTATTCAATCTTTTTCTCATAGTAACCTCCCCCTTGGCAGTCCCCTCCCGGAGATCCGAATGGGGGACTTTTCCGGAATCTTTGCCAATGGAGAGATCGTCATGACACTTCTTCAAATACAGGCCACATGTCCTGTGGATACACGTTACGTGTCTTTAATGCAGTGGTTTCCATTGCCTTCTGCACCCTCATGTCGTTGATCATTGCTGATTCTTCCGCCTTTAGGGGCAATTTCCCACCCCTAGGACAAGAGAGTACCCTGAACCTCTATCCGCTCCTCCGCCCTCTTTGACAAGACCGTTGTCAGAATGGGGCTGACTTCTTATGCCGGCAGTCTTCGGCCGCCAATGCTGATTATTTATCAGAATTTTGGCAGTGGCGGAGATCGAACCCGGGACCGAAGACGTTTTGATTATGAATCAAAGACGCTACCCCCCCTTTCTTTTTTTTTTTTTTTTTAATCTCATCTTGCTCGCTGTAGTTCGTTCCATCTGCTCGGGGCGGACGTCGTAAGACATCCGTTTAAGTTCGTTGTTGATCCATTAACTCAGTTTTCTTATTACAGAGGGCAGCTAACCCTCTGACCGAACACGCTGAGTTACCGTGCCGGCGTCCCCTAGACCACGGGTACAGTATACTGATTTCATTTGCTTTACCAATTTTATGTTTAGTGGGTCTGGGTGTGGGTCTGCAAGGGGAGCGGCTCATTCAGCTAAATCCACTACTCGGGATACTTTGTGTGGTAAAAGCTTCGAATTGTTGGCTTACGAATTACCGCACAGGAGCCGTTATATTCTGGGCTTAAATTAAAACAGGCTGTATGATGATTTACTGGAGCCGTTATGCTTTGGGCCAAAACTACAATTTGTTGCTATATGAGCGGCTAATTCAGCTAACTCTGCCCCTCTGTAGTGGTGGGCAGGAAATCGCGTATCTGTTAGAAATCACAGTGACTGAGAAGTCACAGATATCACAGTAGCAACTTTACAGAATCTAACTGCGATTTCAGTCATAGTTAGCAGTCGCAAGTAGTATTTCATATTCAAAGACGTGAGCCATCTATTGGTCGAATTTAGCACTGCTTTCTGCGATTTCAGTGACAAGTCGCAACATATAGTCGCAAGTAGCAACTCAAAAAGCGCGGTTAACAGTGGCAACTGTTGGCCAAAGTTGGTACTACATCCATCTCTGCGGTACGCTATGGAGTCCAACTGCGATTTCCGTGACAAGTCGCAACTAAGAGTCGCAAGTAGCAACTAAAAAGCGCAGTTAACAGTGCCATCTGTTGGCCAAAGTTCGTACTACGTCCATCTCTGCGATACAGTATCGAGTCTAACTGCGATTTCCGTGACAAGTCGCAACTAAGAGTCGCAAGTAGCAACTAGAAAGCGCGGTTAACAGTGCCATCTGTGGGTCAAAGTTCGTACTACGCCCATCTCTGCGATACACTATTGAGTCCAACTGCGATTTCAGTGACAAGTCGCAACTAAGAGTCGCAAGTAGCAACTAAAAAGCGCAGTTAGCACTGCCATCTGTTGAGCAAAGTTCATACTACGCTATTCGCTACCGAGTCAAACTGCTATTTCTGTGACAAATCGCAAGTAGCAACTAAAAAGCGCAGTTAACATACTTTTCCTAGTGTCATCTGTTGACCGACGTACGTACTTCGTTATGAGAGCCTTGTGCCTCACGAGATCGATGTGCTGTGTGTGCATATGAAGGGCTTATTTCAATAGTGGTACAAGTCCATTTTTGTTCATTTTGAGATACAGAGTCGTAAAGTTAAATGAGCGCTGACAAAGCTGCATTAGAGATACCAGAAATATTCAAGCATATGGCTTCTTGCTAGAGATGAACCTTTATTTATGTTTGTTTGGATCACTAATTTCAGAAGCATTATAGACAGAAAAGTGGAGGTAATGGACTTGTACCACTATTGAAATAAGCCCTTCATATTATATGACGACATGCACATTCAGCATCAGTTATGGTTGGTCAAATACTGCTGTGACTCTGAATGTATTATTAATATAAAAAGCAACATTGCCTTTTTCTCCTGAAAATATCAAGTAACGTAACAAATGTGTTTGATTCTGCTTCCAATATGACAGTTTTGGTTAATACTCCACATGCCTACAGGACTTCGCAATGTTAACACAGCAGAACTCAGACATCTGTATAAGTGTAGAGAAGTGAAAACAGTCATATGAATGCCTCACTTTTGTTCCGACACAGTTCAAGACTCGGGAGAAAAGTTTTCCACCTGGTGTTCTACATGGCAACTTCACACACAAGAACTTTTTGCCGACACTACTACCACCTACCTGTGTTACTTTCAAGTAATGCACTTAAGCTATTCCTGATTTAACTGGAAGATCTGTACTTCCCACTTTCATATCAACAGCCTCAAAATGCATATTGTAGACTTCGGGATATGTTACAGGTCAGTGTCACACCAAGATTGTGGAGAAAGGGGGGGGGGGGGGGGCGGCATGTCACTCTCCAACAAGTGTTTACCAATAAGTAAGTGGAGGAAAATTATGGGTATAGGACGGCTTAAACATGTGGAAAATGAGATTTTTATTATTCACTCACTGTATTTGACATTTATTATTCCTTTAAAATCGCACAACAACTTGAATAAAACACAGTTTAATCATTCACACACTTATTTCACAATTATTTCACTTTTAAACTGCAAATCCTCTAAGAGCTGTCTTGAATCTTCACGAGTCTCTCTCAAAAACAGCCTTGATGTGGATAGATACGTACAGCAACCAGTAATCAGAGTCAGAACTGTGTTTGCAAAAACACAAGGATTATTAAACAATTTTTGCTGTCATTAATTACTAGCAATATAATTGACAGAGTAGATTGCTAATATTAGCTATAATGAATATCACATTTGCAAGAACGATCTCACTGAAGTAATTAAGTCCATCGAAACGCTTAGAAAGTAACCTCTCCTCTGACGAAAACGGTCTAATGACGCAGTGGCAATTTCTTCAGATCTGACTTTACTGAGTGACTGAAATGTAGTTCAGGTACCTGTGAACATAACAATATGTTAGAATTCTTTTTCTAAATACGAACTAATACGGTACTGTACGGCTACTTACATATTAATTATACTATTAATATTTTCATAGTTGTTTCTTTAATACAAAATTAAAGCCAACAGAAGAAAAAACGTAAAACATACTTGCCAATGACAGGTTTGTTGAGATGCAATTTTCTGTGTTGACAGATGTAACTTTTTCATACGGTGGTAAGTCGCAGGAATCACAGAAATAGCAGAAGTCACAGAAATCGCAGAAGTAGCAGAAATCGCGGAAGTAGCAGAAATCGCAGAAATAGCAGTGGCGGAGGGATACACGACCTATGTTCCTTAACTGCGACTCTAAACTGCGACAAATCACAGTTAAGAATAACAGATACTGAAAAGTAGCATTCACAGAAATCACTGATATCGGAAAATCGCAGTTTAGCCCATCACTACCCCTCTGAATAATTTGGTTGATGCTGCGGATACTTGTATTTGGCGATATTTTCGAATCATTGGTTGAAAAGGAGCCGTTATATTCTAAGCTATAATTACAGTCTGCTGTATGATGGTACACAGCACTCGTTACATTGCCGTACATCAACGCTTCGTGAAAACATCACTTATATATAATATATAAAGCAGTAAACATGACTGCGAGAGAGATTTAATATGGAAGATAATTTGGTGTATATAAATAACCTATAAGTACGATCTTTGTCAAATGCTGGAATATCAATGAACGCTGATGAGATTTACGAAACAAGACATGTGAATGAATGAATGACTTACGTAGACTCATAGCAGAAACCCTACTTTTCGAAAAGCACAGTTGGACGTGCAGTATCTCTCTCTCTCTCTCTCTCTCTCTCTCTCTCTCTGCATCTCTCGGCGATATCGTCCGTGGAGACAACTTAACGGTCACTCTTTCGGATGAAAAAGTCCGTTTCTCTGAAATTTTTAAGGAAACTGGCACGACAGTAGTACCAAGAAGAGCTTTATGTAAAATGAATCACTCTCACATTAGTTCGTCGACCTGTGAACGTGTGCAGGCAGTGTGTTGCAATCTCATTAAGTTCTTCGAAGTAATTATTTTATTTTTCAGTAACGACAAGCAAGGCGGCAGTAGAAATCAAGACATTCCGAGTTAATCGGAAATTAGATGGTTACGTAAGCGGACGACGGAAAGCCAGACACCTCTTACATCGTCACCTCTCTTTCCCCCCTCTCTCTCTTCCATGGCTGGCAAGCCCTCGTTCTTGAACGCCAAGGAGAGAAAATTGATTGAGGCAGAATTAGTGAATAGGATTCCTAATGAACACTTTTCAGTGATTGTACCATAGGCCAAAACACAAACAACATGCAGTGAAGTTTTTGTGAAGCTGGTATGACAGTGATGGATTTGAAACAGTCAAGCACTTTTTCCCTGTTCACAGACGTCCTTTTCTACCCTGTAATCGTGATTCAAGACTCAGCAAATGGTGACTGATGATATGCCTTCAATCACAGGTTGGTGGCTCCCTTTCTATAAGAAGACCACAAACTCCAATGAACGTTCTGGTCGAGTAAGCCCTAAGAATGAAAGGGAAACATTCAAGATATCCATGCTCAAAGAATTTCGATACAGCAATCTGACGAAGGGGAGGGTACACGCCAGCTCATTCACCAGTGTATCAGTTATGAATACCTTCAGTTATGCAAAAACAGCCAAATCCACTTCTCTTTCTCAGAAGAAGAATTATTCATAAGGATAAGGTAGAGGATTTGAAGAAAGTTGAAGTGTACATTCAAGACTATGAATCATTCCAGTAGAAAATATTTGATTAGCCAACCGATACCTATAATGACTGATATTTTGCACTCAGATGTAGAAGATGAGGACTAGAAAAGTTATTGTTTTCAAGCTCTGTTTATGCCGTTACACCAGCATTAGTGAAATATAATTTGCTTTTCTACGAGTAAAGAGCATTTTCTTATTGGTTGCTCCATGGAAACAATGAATAGTGTTAGTTAAAGTTTGTAAAGATCATTTCTTGCACAAAGTATAGGCCTATATCGCTGACATCGATCTGTTGTAGAATTTTAGAACATGTTTTTTGCTCGCGTATCATGTCGTTTTTGGAAACCCAGAATCTACTCTGTAGGAATCAACATGGGTTCCGGAAACAGCGATCGTGTGAGACCCAACTCACTTTATTTGTTCATGAGACCCAGAAAATATTACATACAGGTTCCCAGGTAGATGCCATTTTCCTTGACTTCCGGAAGGCGGACGATACAGTTCCGCACTGTCGCCTGATAAACAAAGTAAGAGCCTACGGAATATCAGACCAGCTGTGTGGCTGGATTGAAGAGTTTTTAGCAAACAGAACACAGCATTTTGACGTCTACAGACGTTAAAGTACCCTCTGTCGTGCCACAGGGGAGTGTTATGGGAGCCGGCCGATGTGGCCGAGCGGTTCTAGGCGCTACAGTCTGGAACTTCGCGACCGCTACGGTCGCAGGTTCGAATCCTGCCTCGGGCATGGATATGTGTGATGTCCTTAGGTTAGTTAGGTTTAAGTACTTCTAAGTTCTAGGGGACTGATGACCTCAGATGTTAAGTCCCATAGTGCTCAGATCCATTTGTTATGGGACCACTGCTTTTCAGTATATACACTCCTGGAAACTGAGATAAGAACACCGTGAATTCATTGTCCCAGGAAGGGGAATCTTTATTGACACATTCCTGGGGTCAGATACACCACATGATCACACTGACAGAACCACAGGCACATAGACACAGGCAACAGAGCATGCACAATGTCGGCACTAGTACAGTGTATATCCACCTTTCGCAGCAATGCAGGCTGCTATTCTCCCATGGAGACGATCGTAGAGATGCTGGATGTAGTCCTGTGGAACGGCTTGCCATGCCATTTCCACCTGGCGCCTCAGTTGGACCAGCGTTCGTGCTGGACGTGCAGACCGCGTGAGACGACGCTTCATCCAGTCCCAAACATGCTCAATGGGGGGGACAGATCCGAAGATCTTGCTGGCCAGGGTAGTTGACTTACACCTTCCAGAGCACGTTGGGTGGCACGGGATACATGCGGACGTGCATTGTCCTGTTGGAACAGCAAGTTCCCTTGCCGGTCTAGGAATGGTAGAAGGATGGGTTCGATGACGGTTTGGATGTACCGTGCACTATTCAGTGTCCCCTCGACGATCACCAGTGGTGTACGGCCAGTGTAGGAGATCGCTCCCCACACCATGATGCCGGGTGTTGGCCCTGTGTGCCTCGGTCGTATGCAGTCCTGATTGTGGCGCTCACCTGCACGGCGCCAAACACGCATACGACCATCATTGGCACCAAGGCAGAAGCGACTCTCATCGCTGAAGACGACACGTCTCCATTCGTCCCTCCATTCACGCCTGTCGCGACACCACTGGAGGCGGGCTGCACGATGTTGGGGCGTGAGCGGAAGACGGCCTAACGGTGTGCGGGACCGTAGCCCAGCTTCATGGAGACGGTTGCGAATGGTCCTCGCCGATACCCCAGGAGCAACAGTGTCCCTAATTTGCTGGGAAGTGGCGGTGCGGTCCCCTACGGCACTGCGTAGGATCCTACGGTCTTGGCGTGCATCCGTGCGTCGCTGCGGTCCGGTCCCAGGTCGACGGGCACGTGCACCTTCCGCCGACCACTGGCGACAACATCGATGTACTGTGGAGACATCACGCCCCACGTGTTGAGCAATTCGGCGGTACGTCCACCCGGCCTCCCGCATGCCCACTATACGCCCTCGCTCAAAGTCCGTCAACTGCACATACGGTTCACGTCCACGCTGTCGCGGCATGCTACCAGTGTTAAAGACTGCGATGGAGCTCCGTATGCCACGACAAACTGGCTGACACTGACGGCGGCGGTGCACAAATGCTGCGCAGCTAGCGCCATTCGACGGCCAACACTGCGGTTCCTGGTGTGTCCGCTGTGCCGTGCGTGTGATCATTGCTTGTACAGCCCTCTCGCAGTGTCCGGAGCAAGTATGGTGGGTCTGACACACTGGTGTCAATGTGTTCTTTTTCCCATTTCCAGGAGTGTATATGACCTATCAGATAGTGTTGGAAGTTCCATGTGGCTTTTCGCGGATGATGCTGTAGTATACAGAGAAGTTGCAGCATTAGAAAATTGCAGCGAAATGCAGGAAGATCTGCACCGAATAGGCACCTGGTGCAGGGAGTTGCAACTGGCCCTTAACATAGACAAATGTAACGTATTGCGAATACATAGAAAGAAGGTTCCTTTATTGTATGATTATATGATAGCGGTACAAACACCGGTATGCGTACGGAACGATTTGAAGTGGAATGATCATATAAAATTAATTGTTGGTAAGGCGGGTAGCCAGGTTGAGATTCATTGGGAGAGTCCTTAGAAAAAATGTAGTCGATCAACAAAAGAGGTGGCTTACAAAACACTCGTTCGACCTATCTTGAGTACTGCTCGTCAGTGTGGGATCCGTACCAGATCGGGTTGACAGAGGAAATACAGAAGATCCAAAGAAGAGCGGCGCGTTTCGTCACAGGGTTATTTGGTAAGCGTGATAGCGTTACGGAGATGTTTAGCAAACTCAAGTAGCAGACTCTGCAAGAGAGGCGCTCTGCATCGCGGTGTACCTTGCTGTCCAGGTTTCGAGAGGGTGCGTTTCTGGATGAGGTATCGAACATATTGCTTCCCCCTACTTATACCTCCCGAGGAGATCACGAATGTAAAATGAGAGAGATTCGAGCGCGCACGGAGGCTTTCCGGCAGTCGTTCTTCCCGCGAACCATACACGACTGGAACAGGAAAGGGAGGTAATGACAGTGGCACGTAAAGTGCCTTCCGCCACACACCGTTGGGTGGCTTGCGGAGTATAACTGTAGATGTAGATTAAGATGAAACAACACATGCTGTTACGTACACTGAGATGACAAAAGTCATTGGATAGTGACATGCACATACATAGATGGCGGTAGTATCGCTACACAAGGGGCGTTGGCTGAGCCGTCATTTGTACTCAGGTGATTTACATGAAAAGGTTTACGAAGTGATTGTGATCGCACGACGGGAATCAACAAACTTTGATCGGTGAATGGTGGCTGGAGCTAGACGCATGGCACATTCCATTTCGGAAATCGTTAGGGAATTCAGTATTTCGAGATCCACAGTCTCAACAGTGTACCGAGAATACCACATTATCAGGCATTATCTCTCGCCACCGACAACGCAGTGGCGACGGCCTTGACTTAACGACCGAGAGCAGAGGCGTTTGTGTAAACAGTCAGCGCTAACAGACAACAATACATGAAATAACCGTAGAAGTTGAAACGTCCCCTTAGAAAAATTATATACGTGACTGTGCTTAAACTGACACACAATATCTTTAGCGCAACGCAATCTGACTTTCAGAAATCCCTACAAAAGAATGGCCCTGACTAACATTAACCTATGCGTTTCACAAATCGCTTACCTCACAAAAATCTTGGTTACTCGAACTACTGCAATACAGCGAGCGCCACTACTGCCAGCTAAATAAAAGATTCAAACTACGGAAAGCACTAACTACTGATAGGCATAGTTAGCAAATGAAAGATTTTGATAGAGAACAAACAATGTATTTACCTTAATAGTGTTGAAAAATCATAATATACATAGCAGTTCATAATATCCAGTATTACAAATTTCAAAACTCCGCCATCTCTCTCCCCACATCCACCACTGCTGGCGGCTCACCTCCAACTGCGCAACGCTACGCGCTGTTCACATCCAGCTGCCCAAACTACAATGGCAGACAACAATGCAAACTAGCCACAGACTGCACACAGCACAGCCAGTGATTTTCATACAGAGAGCGCTACGTGGCGGTGGCGTTACCAATATAAGAACCTAAACAGCCTACTTACATAGCCCCCCGACGCAGTGTTGTTGTTTGTACATTCTTGCTTGTTAGTTGCACGATCGTGTCACGACTATGAGGCTCACATACTTGGAACTTCTGTAACGTGAGACATGTTTTAGTGGTGACTTTTGTGGTATAGCTACAAGGAGACAGCCTTTTCCGTAGCACAACAATACGTTACAGCACAGTACTTTCATCATCACAACAATAAGTGTAATAACTAAGATATCTATACGCAAAGCATTTCACTTTTGTTTATCATGAGGTAAATACACCTCCTGGAAATGGAAAAAAGAACACATTGACACCGGTGTGTCAGACCCACCATACTTGCTCCGGACACTGCAAGAAGGCTGTACAAGCAATGATCACACGCACAGCACAGCGGACACACCAGGAACCGCGGTGTTGGCCGTCGAATGGCGCTAGCTGTGCAGCATTTGTGCACCACCGCCGTCAGTGTCAGCCAGTTTGCCGTGGCATACGGAGCTCCATCGCAGTCTTTAACACTGGTAGCAAGCCGCGACAGCGTGGACGTGAACCGTATGTGCAGTTGACGGACTTTGAGCGAGGGCGTATAGTGGGCATGCGGGAGGCCGGGTGGACGTACCGCCGAATTGCTCAACACGTGGGGCGTGAGGTCTCCACAGTACATCGATGTTGTCGCCAGTGGTCGGCGGAAGGTGCACGTGCCCGTCGACCTGGGACCGGACCGCAGCGACGCACGGATGCACGCCAAGACCGTAGGATCCTACGCAGTGCCGTAGGGGACCGCACCGCCACTTCCCAGCAAATTAGGGACACTGTTGCTCCTGGGGTATCGGCGAGGACCGTTCGCAACCGTCTCCATGAAGCTGGGCTACGGTCCCGCACACCGTTAGGCCGCTCACGCCCCAACATCGTGTCCAGTGGTGTCGCGACAGGCGTGAATGGAGGGACGAATGGAGACGTGTCGTCTTCAGCGATGAGAGTCGCTTCTGCCTTGGTGCCAATGATGGTCGTATGCGTGTTTGGCGCCGTGCAGGTGAGCGCCACAATCAGGACTGCATACGACCGAGGCACACAGGGCCAACACCCGGCGTCATGGTGTGGGGAGCGATCTCCTACACTGGCCGTACACCACTGGTGATCGTCGAGGGGACACTGAATAGTGCACGGTACATCCAAACCGTCATCGAACCCATCGTTCTACCATTCCTAGACCGGCAAGGGAACTTGCTGTTCCAACAGGACAATGCACGTCCGCATGTATCCCGTGCCACCCAACGTGCTCTGGAAGGTGTAAGTCAACTACCCTGGCCAGCAAGATCTTCGGATCTGTCCCCCCCATTGAGCATGTTTGGGACTGGATGAAGCGTCGTCTCACGCGGTCTGCACGTCCAGCACGAACGCTGGTCCAACTGAGGCGCCAGGTGGAAATGGCATGGCAAGCCGTTCCACAGGACTACATCCAGCATCTCTACGATCGTCTCCATGGGAGAATAGCAGCCTGCATTGCTGCGAAAGGTGGATATACACTGTACTAGTGCCAACATTGTGCATGCTCTGTTGCCTGTGTCTATGTGCCTGTGGTTCTGTCAGTGTGATCATGTGATGTATCTCACCCCAGGAATGTGTCAATAAGGTTTCCCCTTCCTGGGACAATGAATTCACGGTGTTTTTATTTCAATTTCCAGGAGTGTATATTGGCTTCTGCAGAACTTAGCTTTCGGAGGAAAATAACTACGACACTTCCACAGAGATTATCGTACAACAAGACGCACAGTTTAGCGCTACAGTACACGTATTTGAGTGATTAATTTTGTACTTAAACCATTTATTTTTCAAGATTTTTGAATTACAAGGAAAGTTTTCCGTGATACATTTCATTCCATTGTTGTAATCTGTAACACCTGAGGGTATAATTACATTAATCCTCAGGGGGGTACACGATTACTTTGTGTATCATGTGTTTGGCCAGCACAAGGAGCCCTAGCTAATATGGTATTTGCTTACACAACTTTACACATTGGTACCATATTTCTCTAACACGTAATTACACAGCTATCTGATCATTTAACTGAGAGAGACAAAGTTTTTTATTACGTCAGTGACACATGTTTACGCAATTACAGAGTTGGATTACTTCACACTTACGAAATTGTATTTTGTCTGTACTTTGTGAACTGTTCATATTTTTTCAGACCCATTGTGATATTATGAGAGCTTTGAATGATATATTTGGTATGGGATCACGATTTTTAAAGTACGTTTGGGGCAGATGACACTTTTGACATGAGCAGAGAATTTTTTTAGGTTCTGAAATTATTGGAGGAAGCTACGACGATTTTGAGTGTTGGTTGAGGTTATTATTACGATGACTATGTGTATTATGCTGTTGCGGTATGTTTATGATCAATAAGCTGATGCCATATGAGGAATTTGATTATGCTATGTATTTATTATGATGAAATATTGAAGTGTCGTCGCAAGATTGACGTGTCGACGAATATATATATGTGTAATAAGGTAAGGAGTAATGAATAGTGGTTAGGGACTCTGACTTGTGAAAAAGGATGTTGGAAACCAAGAATCGTACTTTAAGAGTTATGAGATGTGTGTAAATACGTGAATGTATCACAATGCCGGCGAAAATTTTTTGGACACTGCTATATTCATAAGATTTTGCTTCTACACATTTGTAACGCAAATTCTCGACCCGTGAAATTTTGTATATGAGACTGTCACTGTAGCGGAAACTGCTGTCGTAAATATTTCCGTAAGAAAGTTAAGTGACCACCTGCACGTAATGCATCGTGGGCACCCAGCTGCGTCAGACGCCTGGATAAAAAGCCATTAGTGTGTGCGTTTTCAGAGGCACAGGTAGAAAAAAAAGGGAGGCCCTTATCCTCGCTATTGACATTCCTTTGTAGAAAGCATCCCAAATACGACACGCTCAAACTTGAAAACATATGATTACACTGTGGAGCTCTTAATTTATGATTTACTGAAATGCCTAATGAAATGATGAGAAATATTTTATGTCTATATACCTGATTATGACTACTGTCTTTATAGTTGAGAGATTTTTTTACTACCTTATGAAATGCCATATGGCTAATGAATGATGTTTCATGCCTTCCTTTGTACATATTTTCATGTTTTTTAATATCTAGTTTCTAGCTGCACTGGTTAAAATAGAATTTTGTAGATGTACTAATATAAATATTTTCTGTCTACAGATCCAGTAAATACTAATTTTGTAATACATTTCCCAAAAATGGGGGAGCACAAAGACATTTCCCTTCACAGGAACTGCATACATAATTTTCTTTTCAACTACTTGGTAATTTTTTTGGTAGAGTAAGTTTTTGTGATGCATCACTCTAGTGTTCAGATGTGACATAGGTATTAAACATGGCCATTTTTACTGTAATATTTTTTCTGCTTGAGCTATGTCATGTTTAGATATAAGTTACTTCATTTGATGCTGCTGTTTGGCAGGCATAGTGTTACTGAATTTGACTTTGTGTTACTCTTCTAAGCCAGTTTACTACTGATTTATTTTTCTTGTTTGCTGCACATTGCCTTATATTAGTTGTAATAGTGCAATTGCTTTGCTAATTTCTATAATGCTGCTTGCTTCGCAAATCTGCATTTTTTTCATTGCTGTTTGCATTAATTGTTTTGTGCTGCTGCATTGCCTTGTCCCTTAGTTTAGCATCTGAGCTCAGTAGATTTAAGTTAGCTTAAGAGGGGTAGACTACATAAGAAACTGACTATGGAGAATAGGTAAAGAATGCATTGCGAAGTTATATGAAAAAGATTTGGGCCAAAATGAGTATTGTACAATCAGAAATAATTATTTTGAAAGAAATATGAATAGAACACAGGAAGGAGCGCCTGGAACCGCTGGGCCACCCCGGCTGACAGGGTAACACACTTCACCACCTTGCAGGAGTTTCAGGTGTGATTGAAGCGAATAAGGGCGCGAAATACTTACCATTTACTTTCAGTCGCTAATAAATTCCTTGCTTGCCGGTAGCGTTCACGGGATAAAGTCGTTTATCGGCGTGTTTTTTTTTAGTGTATTGTGTTTGAATTGTTGTTATTTTTATTTTCCTGTGAACACTTGCAGTATGTCACGCGACCGAAAACATCGCAATATGAACTGGTAACATATGTAGAAAACGACGTCACATTTTACGACATTTCAGCACAATAAACCGTACTAAAATGAAGAGATCATTACTGTGGTGTAGCACTTCATTGCATATTTTCGTAATGGGCAAGTATAAATACGAAAAGCACATAATAGGTCATGTTAGCGTCACACACACACAATGATAAATAAGGTGGCTGCTCGGTTAGCTTCTGTCAGCCAATCACAGCACAGAACCCGTTACGTCATTGCAACATCACTCTTTCGTCACGTAAACTCATAAACGCTATCGACTGAACACTCATGATAAACATTAAACTATCGAGTTCGGAACTGGAAAAAATGAAAATAATTAAGCATGTGCTGAAGATAATGTGTCGTATTTGGTAGTTTTTGCACTTATGCTTGCGTATGTAGAGCGTTTAAAATCAGTTGCGACTTTTGACGGTTGGGCCACCGGAGAGGACGTGACGCCGTTGCCCAGGTAACACCAATGGCAAGCCGGTTTTCCTTACCACGTCAGCAGCGGTTTTGTTGGTAAAGAGCCCCTGTAGCCATGGTGGTGGTAAGTTCCTATGGGATCAGACTGCTGATCCCTAGGCTTACACACTACTTAATCTAACTTAAACAAACTTACGCTAAAGACAGCACACACACCCATGCCCGAGGGATGACTCGAATCTCCGATGGGGGAACCGCGCGAACAGTAGCAAGGCGCCCTAGACCGCGCGGCTACCCGGCCCGGTCACTGTAGGCATGCCGTGAATAACATTACCACGTAGTAGCGTTCTACGTACGTCATCCATCGTTGTAGAGTGGTATTTCCTGGCGATGAAGTGTTTGCCGTCGTCAGGTGTTGTGAACAAATGTTTTTTTGTGTTGGCGTTGCACTAATAACAACAATGCACAACGTCTGAGCACACAAGATTCTCAATAAAAGTGGATATTCACGAATACATTCACTGAGATAATGTTCTGCTGCAAAATCTTTCTCCGAATTCGATAACCACTCCGTTGTGATGGCTAAAGCTCCAACAATGCAGTGAAGGAAAGCGAATATTTTGTTCTGGGCAAAAAGAAATGTTCCACTGTATAAAGTTGAATGTAGCACGTAACTTTTAGTGCTGTATAATTCAAAAATCGCACAGTACCAGGTCGACAAACTGTAAAGCGCAAAGGCACATAGTTTAATCAGGCTTCCTCCATATCACGCTCATTTCAATCCGACTGAGGTTAAAGTACTGAAAACAGAAGCCATTGCAAATGTTACACCAGAGGACGTATCTCGAGTTATGGGCCATATCTAGAAGGTAGGTGAGGAGAGGACTATGAAGAATTTTGAATAATACGTCACTTCTGTTGTTACCATGTTAAAATCTCTTTCTTTTACCGAAACACAGCAGACTTTACACATATTCATCTCACTGGCATTCTAATGCATTTGTAATTGCGAAAGGATCCTCAAAGAGTGTGTTATTAAACTAGTAACTGAGAGCAAGTCAGATCAGAATAAAACCGTGTAACTTCTTCACTTATATTGTTACAAAACCCACAGCAATTTTGGTTTCGTCAGCTATCGACGGTCCTTAAAAATTGCATTATTCATTGAAGAAAATCTTTAGTCGCTTGAATATCGCGATGGATATGGAAGTTTCGAATTCTAATCATGTGGAAAAATATTCGGCTCTTTGTGTGCTATCGTTTTCTAAAATATTGTTTCGATACTTCGAACTGTTTATGAAATACCAGGGATCTATGAATCTTTCTATCTGGCTTTTTCGCACGTGCATTCGTAACGGAGCGGCTTGCATACATTCCATTTTTTCACTAGTCGAGACAGATAGCGATATCTCTCCAAGTTCAAAGAATAATTCAAGATATTATCTACATTTCATATGAAGCAACATATGACCTGACATGCAAATTTATAACTACCCTTATTTTTCACTGCAAACTTAAAGAATTTATTGCGGTAGATTACCTAATACCCTCCCAGGGGACACCGCCTTATACGTAGTAGGCACCTTCAGTGCCGGGCGGGAGGGTTTGAGTGCTTCGTCGAATTCGAGAGCTATGCCGGCGGTAGCATAGCTGCTGCCAGGGTCATCCAAGCCGGATTTGTCTCGACAGAGGAGCCAGACGAAGTGTGTCTCACAACATAGGGCAGGGAGGGCTCTAGAGGTGTAGTGAAGCCAGGCTTCCCTAGACGAGTAAACTTCATAAAAATCCTGTTCCTCCAGGATGGGGGTTGGGCATGGGGCTGATAACCCCATACTGAAAAAAAAGAAGAATATTACGGAAATTCAACAGAAGCCTCGGAAACTGGATGGAACGCATGTATCACGACCCCGGCAAAGGAGACGGACACTAGCATCGTGGAATGTGAGGACAATGCTTCAGCCTGGAAAAATGAAAGAAATAGCCAATGAAATTTTAAAATTCAAGTATGACATCGTGGGGCTACAGGAAATAAGATGGCAAGGGAATGACCAGACAGATAAACCTGAGTACTCATTGGTATATAGGGGACAAGAAGAAAGAACAGGCCAACTTAGAACAGGGTTTATAATAGCTAGGGAAGTTAGGAAAAGCCTTCTAGAATTTGAACCCATAAATGAAAGGATGTGCAGACTCAGACTAAGAGGGAAATTTAGGAATATATCAATAGTTAATGCACATGCACCAACAGAGGAAAAAGAGGATATATTAAAGAACAGTTCTACGAATACTTGGAAAAAGTATGCTGCGCAGTACCTAAATATGACCTGATGCTAGTAATAGGAGATTTTAATGCAAAAATAGGGAGGAATGAACATCCATATGGAGTTTCTGGAAAATAATCACTACATGAAGAAAACAACGAGAATGGAGACTTACTATGCCAATTCGCAGCAAGGAATAATATGGTTATTAAAAGTACCCGCTTTCCACACAAAAGGATCCATCTGGGTACTTGGAAGTCTGCAGCCGATGAGTAGTCAATCAGATTGACTATATCTGAGTGATTGCACACCACTCCATGTCAGTTACGGATGTACGGAGCTGCAGAGGACCAAACTGTGATTCAGACGACTTTGTGATAAAATCAGTCTTGAGAGAGAAACTGTCACTAACAAATGGCAACAGAGTAGGAAAGATGATGAAATGGAATACAGACAAATTGAACATCCCTGATGAAGTAAAAAAATAACAGGTAAGCAGAAAGTTGAGCAATGAAGAGACTGCAGTAGGAGTAGACGAATGGTGAAACGGGATTGAAAAAGCTATTAGGATGGTGCAGAAGAAATAATAGGCATAATGAAGGAATAGAAGAACCCAGGAATGGTTTAATGAAGGTTGCAGGACAGCAATAAAGGAAAAAAACAGGGCAAGAACAAAAGTGCTACAGAGAGAAACCAGAAATAATGTGGAGCAACATAGAGAATTAAGGAGAAGAGCTAACAGACTGTGCAAGAGAAAGAAAAGAGAGTGGAATAAGAAGAAATTTCAAGAACTAGAAGAATTAAAGGAACAGAGTGAAATAAGAAAGTTCTATCATGCTACAGGCAAAATGAAGAACAGATTCCAACCAAAAACAATGGCCTGTTCCAGTAAATATGGGAAAATGATAAGGGAGGAAGAACAGATAGTGAGGAGATGGGCACAGTACTTCAAAGATACACTACGCACCAGTCTAGAAGATGAAGAGACAGCTGCACAGGAGGAAAGAGTGGAACTGGAAGTAGACCATGACACCAATTAAGCATGAAATCCAACATTACAAGAGGCTGTGCACAAGTCAAAAAACAATCGAGCATCTGGGGAAGGCAGCATAATTGCTGAATTAATAAAAACTGGCGATGAGGCTGTATTAAAGGAACTGCACACATTAATATCAGACATATGGGAAACAGAAACTATGCCAGATAATTGGAAAATTGGAATAATAATCCCCATTTATAAGAAAGGGGACAGAACAGCATGTGAAAACTATAGAGATATAACACTCCTAAGCACAGCTTATAAGATCTGTGGTGTAACAGACGACAAGTGGTCTGTTGCATGCGCGGTCTATCGCTCCTGGCCTAGCACAAATTATAATTAAATGATAAAATTGAGTTGCGGGTTAGGATTTGTTAGTTATGTGCATAAATACTGCGGAAGTATTTGGTTTTTATATGTGCAGATAATTCAAACACCGAGCCAGCAACCGGCGCGGACTTTCGTTGACGCGGCAAGTAGCGGGCCGCCATGGAGCAAACACAGTGAGGCTGATGACGTCACTCCATAGAGGTCCAGAGTCGCAGAGGCGGGATATGCCGAGGCGGTTGTTGGACTTCGGAGGAAAAAAACGAAGAATGTATAATGAGGAACTTTGTGTATAACAGCGAAAGTAGGAAGAAGCAATTTGACGGCCGGTAACGCAGTAGGCGATATCTCAAGAGCCGACTGTACATAGGTATCAGAAATAAATCGCTGTAACTGTTGTAAAAAAGGAGTTCTGAATAAGAGTTATTACGAGAAGCAGTCAGACAGCTTCAGTTACTGGTGAATGATCGCCACAGGCGACATTTTCTTCACCAGCTGCGCCGTCCCCTCTTTCACTCGACGAATTTAGGAACATTGAGACAGAACCGAACTACGCAAATAATAAAACTCATCAGTGGGGCGGGGACAGCGCAGCTCTTCACAAGTATATTAAACGAAAGGATACAGAAGTGTGCAGAAGGCATACTAGGGGAATATCAGTGTGGCTTTCGACCAGACAGGGGAACAACTGATCAAATATTTGTGATAAGACAAATGATGGAAAAGTTCTATGAATATGATATAGATCTGAATTTCCTATCCATCGACTTCAAACAAGCCTTTGACAGCATAAATCGGCAAGAACTATACAAAGTACTGAAAGAAGTTGGTATATGTGCTAAACTAATAAGACTAATCAGAATGACAATGACAGAGCAAAAGTAAAGGTCCTTAACAGAACAAGTGAAAGCTTTGACTTTAATAAAGATGTGAAGCAAGGCGATATATTCTCCACTGTTCAATTGAATATAGCCTTGCATAGTGCAGCAAATAAAATCAACGAAAGAGGCACCATATTTATGAAAACTAGCCAATTATGTGCATACGCTGATGACATTGCTATAGTAGGAAGAAATACCAATACACTCCTAGGAATATACCGGGCAATGGGAACAGAAGCCTTAAAAACTGGCCTCATAGTAAATGAAAACAAAACAAAATATATGGTAATGTCACAATCAGAGACCAGAAGAATCCCTAAAAACCTAAACATCAATGGGAAATGCTTCAAAGGAGTGTCCTCTTTTAACTAATTGGGAGCCCTAATAACAAATGATAACAGTATTGGAAAGGCTACAAGGGAAAGAATACAAGCAGGAAACAGAGCTTACTTTGCAAGTATGTAACTTTTCAAAAAAAGCCTTGTTACAAAAAAAAAAACTGCTAATATATAATTCCCTAGTCCGCTTAGTTATCACATAAACGGGTCAGAAGTATGGACGTTGACAGAACACGATAAAAATGCACTACGAACCATTGAGCGGAAAATACTGCTAAAATCTATGGGCCAAAAAGGGAGGAAGAAGGCTGGAGAGCTACAATGCCGAATTGCAAGAGTTAATACAAGGCAGGGACATAGTAAAATTTGTGAAATCACAGTGAATACGATGGCTAGGACACTTGGAAGTTGCAACCTTCCCTGTTCCAAACATAAAGGTACGTCGGAACCTCCACGAAGGACATTTAATATAAAACCTGCAAGTCAAAGAGATTTTTAGAGCAACGACTTACGTTGCTTCTGCCGTAGCAGTGATAACAGCCAGCAGTCCTGGACCACGTGATAAAGAGGGCCCGGATTTAAATTCGCCTAAGAAGCAGCGAAATATGGAAGCATTTGTAACCTAAAACCCATACATTATTGTTGTTGTTGTTGTTGTTGTAGTGTTCGGATCTTATGGGCGCTCAACATCGAGATCATCAGCACCCTTGCAGTTATCAAAACAAACGAATGTGGAGATAAACTCTAAAACAGTGGCACACTCATGCACTCGAAATGACCACACAGTCACTCTAACTCACATGCTCTAAAACAGATTAGGAAAAGGGAAAGGAGCTATACTTGAAATTAAAACACAGAGAAAACAAAACACACAAGAACTAAAAGAAAAGTACAGGGAAATGTGATTTGCCGACCACTTACAAAAATCTAGGGTGAACCAGTCGCCCTGTAGACACATTAAAAACATCTCCCTAAAATCTTGTTAAAGCTGTTGGACAGTTCACAAAACTTTATAACCTCTAACCTCTAACCAAGTGGATGTAGATCATACGGCAAATTCGCCGCGGCCTTCAGGTCCGAAAATAAAACACAATTCAAAAAAATGTGACGTACATTTATCTCTACGTCACAACCGCCACACATTGAATGGTCCTCTCTCTGTAGCAAGATCAATGCGTCTGAAGACCGTGGCCTATGCGAAGACAAGTAAGGACGATCTCGTCCCTTCTACGTGGTTGGAAGGAAGTATACCACGACCGAGTTGTGCGCTTTACTACACGGAGCTTATTGTCGGTCACTTCCAGCCATTCGGCGCAGGACTTTGTACCTCAACAGCAAGGTGACAGCATGCTGGGGATGGGGGGGGGGGGGAGGACGGTACGCTGAAATACCTGAGGATCACGCCGCGCCTCCTTGACTGCTAGATCCGCCCTTTCGTTCCCCACAATACCCATGTGCCGTGGTACTCAACAGAATGACAACTCCTTCCCCAGTCGTTGTAGTTGGAACGGGACATCCTGGATATTCTGATTGACTTTAAATGACTTTATTTGCTGGGTATAAACGTTGGAGAGAGTGAAGGGCACTCAGAGAATTTGAACATACAAGAAATTTAACACTGGAAGAACGTCTCATCTGCTCCAGTGACCTCAAGATCGCACATAATTCTGCGTCGAAGGCAGCGAATTCTTGAGGCAGTCGAACCTTGAGGACACGATTAGGAAAACCGACAGAGTTCTCCTGCATAGACCCATCCGTAAAGACAGCTACATAGGGGTGATGCATATATAAAATTCTAGAAAATATCGCGTTAAAAACAGAAGCACGAGCGCAGTCCCTTTTGTACTGCACTTAATCTAAAATTACGCTGTGTCTTTGCAGTAGCCAGGGCGGCAGATGGTTAAAAATGGCTCTGAGCATTATGGTACTTAACATCTGAGGTCATCAGTCCCCTAGAACTTAGAACTACTTAAACCTAACTAACCTAAGGACATCACACACATCTATGCCAGAAGCAGGATTCGAACCTGCGACCGTAGCTGTCGCGCGGTTCCAGAATGAAGCGCCTAGAACCGCTTGGCCAAGCTGGTTAAAACACTGGATTTGTGTTTGTACTTTGTAACCTCCCAACAATAAAAATATGTATAGCATTCACATTCAGTGTAACCTCCCAACAGAATACTATTCCGTAACCTCGCAATAATAACGTGACTAACCTCCCAATAAAAAATGTGACTCGTATATATCCTTTCAATAATTAACTGACTGTGACTCTAACCTGGTAAATTTGGACGTCAGCAGGGTTGCGTCATGGCACTGAAAGATCATTCTAAATAAATTGAAAATCCTTACCTCAATGAAGTCGCCGGATAACGCGTATATATCTGCTCCTATAAGAAAATTTTCTGGCACAGCCCAGTGCAATGCTGGCCGCTAGATTTGCCAAGTATAAAAAGAAACAACTTATTTTTCTTTACGATAACTTGGATGACCAGGCATTTCTGCGAAATTAGTAAATTCTTTAAATTCAAATGAATGTCAAAAAAATTAATTTTATAAAAACATTTTTAAAAGTATTTAGATGGGACTTGATATAACAGTAATACAAATTTAGCTGTAACAAACTACATACGCGTGCGGCTGCTTTTACCTTATACTACAGCGCTGAGGCACAACCATCGCTCCCCTCGACTGGCCCCGCGAACTCCATACACCCGAATGCTAGCTACTACTTACTCCTACTGCCGGAGCTACAACTACTACTGCTGCCGCCACTGCTCTCTGGTCTGCGATTCTCTTATAGCTTACATATCGCAGGCAGCGTGTGAGCAATCCATCGAAATTACATCTGCTCGAGTGCGCTAGCAATAAATTCTTTAGTCATGGACCTCTTACAACTTGCTTCATGTGTAGTGACTCCAGCAATCGCTGCACGTAGATCCGAAATGACTTTAAATATGACCGTATATGTTCATTTCAAACCATTTGTGTTGATTGTTTTTTACACCTTATAATACAAAATAAATTTCTGAACAGATTGTGAGAATAGACTTACTCTTTCCAGTGTTTAAAAGTAACTACCACTTATTTTTGAAATTTCTGCATGCGTCTGAAAAAACATGAAGCAAAATGAAAATAATAACATTCAACCAAACAACAAAACCGTGCCTTTACACTGGATAACATGGTGCATTTTCACGTTTTCCATTTTCAGAAACCAACGGTTGTCGTTGAGGATAGTTTTGGACCGAGAGAAGCTCCTCTCCACATCACAGAACGTCACAGGAGCCTACTGGAAGGCGGCGAGGTGACTACAGGCCAGCTTTGGTTCATTGTCTTCAAGCGTTGTGGCATCCCCGGAAAGACTGTCACTAATTCTGCGCACTGCAGAGTACCCAGGGCTCCGCTGGAGAAGAATCTGCAATTCGTTGTTCACTTTATCAGCCACATGACTCGGCCACATGACTCAGGCACATGACCCAGCTCACTTTGCACAAGTTGCGCAATATCGAGGCCGTCACACAGTTGAGTACCAGCAGCTTTCAATCACGTGAAGGCTTCTGATCCCACTGAAAAGATGGCTTTGGTGTATGCCAAGTTTCCAGACAAGGTATCTGTAAAAAACTCTTTCGCAGTTTTGATGGCACTTGATTCATCGCTATCAACCTCACCAAAGACTCTCTTTGCTTTGGTTTAGTTGTTGCAGTAATACGTAGCAGCATTGAACCGAGACCCCACCGTGAAAGGCCAGGCTGAAGAGGGAGGAGTAGTGAATTCCTGCACCTATAGAAAAAACTTTCACATAGATTTTCTTGCCATAGGAAATTAATTTGTCTTCATGGGGCTAATTGGGCACCTCTTCTGCAACTCTGTGTCACGCATGTGCAAGCAAGTAACGTACGCCATACTATGTTAGATAATTTGAAGCCCTCGGCTGCGTTGGCCGCGTAATAAACGCCATATGATGTTACCAGAAAAACGTTATCTCTATTCAGACCATCCACCCACCGTAACTTCAGAGAGTTGTCAAACAAAGGAGCAGTTGTCAAGTTCTTTATTCTCTCGATAGCTTCACACGTTTTGAGGAATATCTGACTGAAATATGACCTATAATGGCAGACGTTGGCCAAAATATGACTTATTACTAAAAAAATATCATATGCAAAATAAAAATACGTTTTTCTACACTACAATACATGGGTTACTCCATGAAATGTTGTAAAATATACCCTGAAGTTCAGGAAAAAAATATGACTTGTCATTAAAATCCTAGCCCTGGTGAGCGACACAATACAAATTAGCTTTTTCACTGTATGTTGTATGGGATGGTCTCAATCAGAAGTAAAGTTTCGTACTTTCACGATGTGACCTACACACTGTTCTACAACTAAGGGCACGCCCAGTCGTGGTGAGGCGAACTTGGGACTGGCGCCAAGAAGAGCTGCCTGTAACGGGGAGGCAGGGAACTTGGCGAACGCAGTGCCCGTGAGCGGAGCCGCTTACGAAACTCGTCGACCGGTTAAAGTGACAGCATGTCGCATATATTAGGAGTGCTCACCCGCCCAGTGGGATGGGCTCTCAACGCCGGCCGTGGGAAACGTCGGACCAGGTCGCAAACGCCGAGCGCGGCCGTGGGTTAGGCTGAAATATGGGAGGCGAGGAAGAGCAAGGTCGTTACAGGGCCCTGGGCCCCAGATAGAGGGGGTCCTGCATCCTCACACGTCGCCGCTGCAAGGCTCTCTCTACAAGTAAATAACGTTTCTTCCTCCACTCATTTTTATTCAAGACGAGATAACCCGGCCATGCTTCGCAACTACTAAATGCCCCTAAGGGAAAAAAAAGAAAAAGAAAGAAAAGAAAACATCGGTGGACGTGATGTACGTGTGCTGACAAACAAATGATTGTAATTCCAGGAACGTCAGATGTTTTATTCAAGAGCTTCACAAACTGAGCAAGTTAGTGACATACTGATCCACCTCCGACGTTCGTGCAAGCAGTTACTCGGCTTGGCATTTATTAATAGAGTTTTAGTAAGTCCTCGTGGGGGATATAGTGCCAAATTTTGGGCAACTGGCGCATTAGATCCCCAAAATCCCAAACTGGTGGAAGGGCCCTTCCCATAATACTCCAAACATCCTCAATTGGGGAAAGATCTGGTGACTTTACAAGCCAACGTAAGACAAGCAGGAGAAATCTCGCCATATATGGGCAGGTGTTACCTTGCTAAAATGTAAACCCAGGATGGCTTGCATTAACGGCAACAAAATGGGGAGTAGAATATCGTCGACGTACCGCTATACTGTAAGGGTGCCGCGGATCACAACCAAAGGGATCCTGCTATGAAATAGAACCCCAGACCATCAGTCCTGGTTGTCAGGCCCTATGGCGGGCGACTGCCAAGTTGACATCCCATTGTTGATCAGGGAGTATCCAGACATGTCTTCGCTGGTAATTGGGCCTCAGTTCGAAGTGGTATTTATCACTGAAGACAGTTGTACTCCAATCAATGTCTTCTTGCTTGCCAGATCCTACCTTGGCCAGCATGGTCTCCAGATCTCTTTCCAGTTCAGAATGTTACGATCATTATGGGCAGGGCCCTCCAACCAGCTCGGAGTTTTGACGGTCTAAAGCACCAGTTGGACAGAATTCGACACGACACCTCTCAGGATGACATCCAACATCTCCGTCAATCAGTTCCAAGCCGAATGACTGCTTGCTTAAGAGACAGAAGTGGACCAATGAGTTATTGGCTTGCTCAGTTTGTGAAGCTAGTTTTCTTCAATAAATCATCCCTTTTCTGAAAACTGTAATCACTTTTTTGACTGTGAATGTCCATCATATCTACCAGTTTCCGTCCCATTCGACTGCGTTAATTCCTTTCTAGTGCGTCGTGTTTTTTTCCGCTCTCATCCATTTCCTTCTTCTCCTCTCTTTACTCATCTCCTCATCCTCCCCCTTCTCTCTGTCCATCACACCCCCTCTCTCTGTCCTTCTCCTCCCTCCCTCTCTATCTCCACCAACCCATCACTTTAATCAAATAAGGAAGTGATAGTTGCAGTCAAAGGGTATTTTGCAGAATTTGACAGATCCTGTTTTTCCAATGGGAAGAAAAAGCTCAAGGGTCGCTGGACCATGGGTACATGCTTCAAAGCAGACTGTCGAGAAGTAAGGTGAGATGCTTATGAAACAAACATTTTTATTGCTTTTTTACCAGACTTATCAAACCAATCTCGTAATCACATGTTGTATATATTAAAAACTAAGTAGCCTATGTCCATCAGAATGTTCATTAGACAACCATGTAAAAATAAGAAGTAAATCGGTCAAGAACTTTTCGACATTTTTAGTAACAACGCTTCCCCTTTATATATTATTCATATGTAGTTATCATATACATTAAAGGATTTACAGCCTATGTCCATCTGAATGTTGATTAGAGTAACGAATAAAACGCTGGTACATCGGTTAAGTACTTTTATGTTGAATATATATCTGTATATAATAAGATGGCGCTCCAATAACTATACAGGGTGATTCAAAAAGAATACCACAACTTTAAAAATGTGTATTTAATGAAAGAAACATAATATAACCTTCTGTTATACATCATTACAAAGAGTATTTAAAAAGGTTTTTTTTCACTCAAAAACAAGTTGAGAGATGTTCAATATGGCCCCCTCCAGACACTCGAGCAATATCAACCCGATACTCCAACTCGTTCCACACTCTCTGTAGCATATCAGGCGTAACAGTTTGGATAGCTGCTGTTATTTCTCGTTTCAAATCATCAATGGTGACTGGGAGAGGTGGCCGAAACACCATATCCTTAACATACCCCCATAAGAAAAAATCGCAGGGGGTAAGATCAGGGCTTCTTGGAGGCCAGTGATGAAGTGCTCTGTCACGGGCTGCCTGGCGGCCGATCCATCGCCTCGGGTAGTTGACGTTCAGGTTTCATAACTAACCTTTTTCGTAGGACTCTCCATACAGTTGATTGTGGAATTTGCAGCTCTCTGCTAGCTCTGCGAGTCGATTTTCCTGGGCTGCGAACAAATGCTTGCTTGACGCGTGCTACATTTTCATCACTCGTTCTCGGCCGTCCAGAACTTTTCCCTTTGCACAAACACCCATTCTCTGTAAACTGTTTATACCAACGTTTAATACACCACCTATCAGGAGGTTTAACACCATACTTCGTTCGAAATGCACGCTGAACAACTGTCGTCGATTCACTTCTGCCGTACTCAATAACACAAAAAGCTTTCTGTTGAGCGGTCGCCATCTTAGCATCAACTGACGCTGACGCCTAGTCAACAGCGCCTCAAGCGAACAAATGTACAACTAAATGAAACTTTATAGCTCCCTTAATTCGCCGACAGATAGTGCTTAGCTCTGCCTTTTTGTCGTTGCAGAGTTTTAAATTCCTAAAGTTGTGGTATTCTTTTTGAATCACCCTGTATAAAGATAAGCGTCTGTTCGAATGCAACGTTGTGCCAAAATTTTAAAGCAATTATTGAAGAAATTTCGGAGATCTAGGATTTTGAGCAAACAATCATTCACATTTTTGTTTATACAGATAACTAAAGAAAACTCATCTCACAACATATCTTATATCTCAGTTAATTTTCAGGAATATTAGCAATAGGAGCCAGAGTATGGAAAATCATCCAGAAAAGACTCAGGAATTACATGTGGCCTTTATACATCTAGAGAAAGAATATGACAGAGCGCGACAACAGGAAACGCGGAGATGTATGAAAAGCATTTATGCCTCGTGCAAAATATCCTCGAAGATGCAAGAACAAAGATAAGAAGCAGTGTGAGCACGAAAGATTGGATAGCAGTTCACGTCGGCTTGCACCGGGGTTCTGCACCCAGTCCCTACATCTTTTATCTTGTTATGGACGTCCTGTCAGAATGTATTCGAGAACGAGCTCCATGATGTATGTTCTTTGCAGACGTTATTGTTATGTACAGCATCAGAAAAGACGGTGTGGAGCGCACATTGAAGCTGGTAGGCGAGCACTGGAGGAGAGAGGGATTAAAATCAGCACAAGGAAAACGGCATATTTATGCCTCTGAAAGGAGGAGGGTAACAATGATGATCAATAGGGAGAGCCTAGAGGGTAGAATCCTTCAAATAACCAGGTGTAGCTGTGGCTAGTAATTTAAATCTGGGTTCCGAGATAGATTACACAGTGCAAGTTGGTTTTTGGTATCGAAGAAAGATGTCTGGAGTCCTGTGTGACCAAAATATGAACAGTTAAGTTGAGGAGAAGGAAGTAACCCGAGGCGGTAGGGCCAGCATTCTTATGTGGAGCAGAGACATGGATAACAACTAAGAACCAGTGCAATAGCTTACATGTAACTGAGGAACCGAAAAAGTTGTTGAGGTGACCGAGAAAGTTCAAGGGGGAAAACTCCAGTGCTGTGGACATATCGTGAGAAAAGTCCAAACCCATTTAGCAAGAAGAGTGATAGAGATGTCATTGGAACGTTCCAGGGAAAGAGAAACGCCTAAGAAGAGGTAGGCGGACTGCATTCGAGAGTACTAGGGAAAAATAACTGACAAAGGACCTCACGAAGGCTGGAGAAGAGTGGAGGAAACTTGTCAGAAACGTCGATCCTATGTAGGGCAGGAGAGGACGTAAGAGAAGAAGAAGAAGGACAATAAGAAGAAAAAAACTATTTTTTTACGCGATAGGCTTTCCAGTTTAAACATCTATCGTATGACTTCATGACCTATCCAATGCGTTTTGCATACTCACTTGTCATTCTTGAACCAGTCACTAACGTCCTCTATCAGTTCTTTCTTAGTTTCATAGTGCTTTCAGACCAACAAATAATTCATGTTGGGAGAAAGATAATAATCACTCTGCTCTCACTTAGGCGGATTGTAATATCTCTTCATATTCGATGAATTATTCAGATACAAAATGGCTCTGAGCACTATGGGACTTAACATATTCTGATACAATTCTACCCTTGAATGACGTTTACTAATTTTCTATCTTCATACTCACAGAATCCATGCGCAAAGTAGTTTCAAACAATAGCTATGCCATGAGCGCATAATTATTCTTTGTAGTACTCTCTCTGGTGGTTATTAGAAAAAAGCTTCCGAGATCGTCTTCGTGCCGTTTAGCCTGAGCATTGTTTGAAGAATTGTAATCTGAATATTGAGATTTATGACAAAAGATAACTGATACGAAATTGTACGATTAAAAGGGAAATATATATATATATATATATATATATATATATTGCTACTTCATACAAAAGGTGTGTAACAATTTACATTATTTGACATTTGAGAATTAATGATATTCATCGTTATATTGCGTAGTTGTTATCAGAAGGGAACTTCCGAAAGACTGGATACGAACCTGCATTTAATAATGCAAGAGCTCCATTACTTCTTAGGAAGGTTAAACTTCATTAAAGCCAAATATCCGCTTGATCTGAGGTTTCCCGACTGATTATACAACGCTCCCAAAAATACGAGGCATTTTATTTGTCCAGATTAGCGGACTGCCGCAAAGCACGAGCCTGCAGAGAAGAAGAATCATCGCCTGATTTCATTCTAACAAGTAAAATTTCTGAATCATTTTGAGTGACTGAGTTATGACTGTGTTTCCTATTTTGAATGATTGATTGCTCGAACGAATTGAGAACTACATAATTACATAAATAGTAGGAAAAATTACAAGTGGCTCTGAGCACTATGGGACTTAACTATTGAGGTCATCAGTCCACTAGAACTTAGAACTACTTAAATCTAACTAACCTAAGGACATCACACACATCCATGCCCGAGGCAGGATTCGAACCTGCGACCGTAGGGGTCGTGCGGTTCCAGACTGAAGCGCCTAGAACCGCTCGGCCACTCCGGCCGGAAAAAATTACAGGATATTCCAAAAGCACCAACTTAAACTACCGATGCAAATCCTCCGTCAACGCCGCAGAATGCGGGCGAGCGTGATAGTGAAAAGCAGAAAGCCACAGGAAAAAACAGTCGTCGTCTTTTGTTTTGAATGGAACAGCATAGTCGGTGAAACGTCTGACAATAGGCCGCAGCATTCATACGGTCTCCTCTGGCCTTAATGCCGAAGAGAAGGACGCCCTTTCTTTCGATCCCAGAACACTGTGGCGATAACCGTTTTGGTGCTCGAATCTGTTTGGCGTTTTTTGGTTTTCCTGGAGATCGTGAACGATTCTTTTCGCACTAGTAACAATGTGGTTCAAAAGCTCTTCACCAACCTTCTAGTACCGAGTGAGAAGAGACAGTTATAATGGGTCACTCTTTTCGAACATAAACTTTTATTCTATAGACTACAATGTATAAAAAGAAATTAATTTGTTACACTCTGTATGTACAGTTAAAAACATTCTTCTCTTAGAAATATTTGAAATTATGAAATTTCGTATTATTAATTGCACACTCTAATGCTAATTATTAAACTTATTTCTGGATTAACTTACAAAATAATGTTATATCTTGGTGATGATTCTTCTTTTGTCAAGAAAGTTTGTGAACTCTTCTGCTTTGGGAACTATTCGGAGTATTGTGAATACCACGGAATGTGTCCGCCGCTCGTGGTCTCGCGGTAGCGTTCTCGCTTCCCGAGCACGGGGTCCCGGGTTCGATTCCCGGTGGGGTCACGGATTTTCACTGGGTGTTGTTGTGTCGTCTCCATCATTCATTCCCTTTACGGTCGGAGAACCACCTCCTTTAGAACTTTGCCTAGCACAGCGGTGCGTGTCTCCCTCATCGTTCCCCTACGCTCTCTCAAGAAGCATGGGACTTCATTTCATTACCACAGTATGTGAGTAGTAGTAGTGGGCATGCCTCTGATGGAATCACACGTGTTTTTGATTGTGTCACTAAAATCAAAATTTGTGATGTCGTAGAAGTGGAAATTGTAAAGACGGTGTGATATTGAAAACTGTGACAAAGAATAAAATTCGAGAATAACACAGGCAAATCTTCATCTGTTATTTAGTCATCAGGAACCCACGACGTTATAAACCAAAATTTCAGCTGCAAGAATATACCCCTAGACACAATAACTGCAGCCAACAACAAGAAGCGAAAATGAAGATAAGTAAAAAGTTTTTCTTTTGTATATATTACGCCTCACGAAGCTTTCAAAACTTGTGCAGAGACATAGAAGTTTAATAGCGATGATTGGGAGGGTAAGATTACGCAGTGCATCTCCCGTTCATTGTTTTTTGCGTTCATCTGTAAAAATTGGAGGAAATTACGTGTCATGAACTTTTCTATAGGCCAGAATATCACTAACAACATGATAAAGAGCTGATCGCAAAATTTCAGGGAAGCACGCACTGAGTCCACCAGCAGACACAGTTCATAGAAATGAATTTGTTATCACTTCCTGAGAAACTAAATGGCGGCCTGATCGGTGTTCATCATGAGTATTCGTTCATACGGTATCAGACATTCATCATATAACCACGAACTTGGGTTTCATGTACCTAAATTTCGATGGGTGGACGTTTATGCATTCAGAAAACGTATTACACTCGAATCTCACACTTGGTGAGATTGCCAATATTATCTAACATTTTAAAATGGGACAAACAATCAGCAAACAACCGTTCCTGCTCGGTGTTAGCATCATGCTGGAGCGAACTACGAGGAGGTTGGTGTGGAGAGAATTCCGCGGCGATCGGGTGATCGATCGAAACGTTCTCTAATTCTAGAATGACCCTAATAATTGCCTATTTTAATCTTTCTTTTCGATTATACTTATTATTATTGTTTGCGTAATGCACTCACTGGTCGATAAACTAAGAATACTGCACTGAGCAATTCAAAATTAACACAGCCATTAGAAACGCAGCAACTATTGACGTACACTGCGATACATCAATAAAAATGCTAAGGATTGCAAAATAAACTGAAAAATTTCCATCCTTACGCTAGCGCAGTGAATCGTAAGCCGACACATGCGGGATGATCCACAGCGAAACTTTCCGTGTCGCAACTGGAACACCTTCTGCGTGTTACTACGCTCATGCTCATAAATTAAGGATAATTGCAGAATGTGGTGCAACACAACGTGGCACTACACAAAACTGGCGCTAATAGCATAGGCACATAGGGAACACACACGATACAGATCTGTAAGTCCACGGTATTGGTGGTAAGTTGAGAAAACCGTCCCGAAACACATGTGCTACAAAGCGCCACTGTTTCCTGCTCATGTACCCCGACACCAATATGGGATATGATCACCACGCACACGTACAAAGGCCGCACAACGGGTTGGCATACTCTGGATCAGGTGGTCGAGCAGCTGCTGGTGTATAGCCTCCCATTCTTGCACCAGTGCCTGTCGGAGCTCCTGAAGTGCCGTAAGGGTTTGAAGACGTGCAGCGATGCGTCGACCGAGAGCATCCCACACCTGCTCGATGGGGTTTAGGTATGGAGAACAGGCAGGCCACTCCATTCTCCTGATATCTTCTGTTTCAAGGTACTCCTCCACGATGGCAGCTCTGTGGGGCCGCGCGTTATCGTCCATCAGGAGGAAGGTTGGACCCACTGCACCCCTGAAAAGTTGGACATACTGGTGCAAAATGACGTACCGACACACCTGACCTGTTACAGTTCCTCTGTCAAAAACATGCAGCGGTGTACGTGCACCAATCATAATCCCACCCCACACCATCAAACCACGACGTCCATACAGGTCCCTTTCAAGGACATTAAGGGGTTGGTATCTGGTTCCTGGTTCATGGCAGATAAAACACGGCGAGAATCACTGTTCAGACTATATCTCGACTCGTCCGTGAACATAACCTGGGACCACTGTTCCAATGACCATGTACTTTGTTCTTGACACCAGGCTTTACGGGCTCTCCTATGACCAGGGTTCAGTGGAATGCACCTTGCAGGTCTCCGGGCGAATAAACCATGTCTGTTCAGTCGTCTGGAGACTGTGTGTCTGGAGACAACTGTTCCAGTGGCTGCGGTAAGGTCCCGAGCAAGGCTACCTGCAGTACTACGTGGCCATTGCGGGCACTGATGGTGAGATATCGGTCTTCTTGTGGTGCTGTACACTGAGGATGTCCTGTACTGTAGTGCCTGGACACGTTTCCTGTCTGCTGGAATCGTTGCCATAATCCTGAGATCGCACTTTGTGGCACACGGAGGGCCCGTGCTACGACGTGCTGTGTTTGACCAGCCTCCAGTCGCCCTAGTATTCTGCCCTTCATAACATCATCAACAGGTGTTCTTTGAGTCATTTTCAACACACATTTACCATTAGCACGTCTGCAAACGCCTGCACACATACTCGCCGCACTGCACTCTGACATGCACCAACACATTTGTGCGTATGTGGACTGCTGCCAGCGCCTCCGTGCGACGAATGCAGGTCAAATGCACCGCATGGTCGTACCCCGAGATAATTTAAACCCGCAAACCGCCCACCAGAGCGTTGTTTCACCAAAGTTAATGTCTTCTCCGTGCTGTCAGCACAAAAATGGTACGCCCAATTTTTCTTCACTGAACCAAGTAACTTAACAAACACTTACCTGGACATCCTTCAGCACTAATCACAGCCTGATGCGGATTCCATGCACTACATACTTCAGGAAACTGGAACACGTACACATTGATTTATGGAGGTTCAATTATTTTTAAATCAGCATGTTCCGAACTGTTGTACCCGTCGTACTGTACATGACGATTCTACTGTTGGCCGTCTAGATCTGTAGACCTGACACCCATGGATTTATTTTTATGGGGTTATATGAAAGGCCACGTTTATGTGCCTCCTTTGGCGAAAACAATTCCATGCAAGTACTGGGTGGTCATCATTAAACTGACGATGTTCCGAGGGCTGCAGTGCAGGATGTATATATCACAAGACGCTGAAACATCGGAGGTTTGTTCATTAATCGGTGTGCTCGTAGAGCATGCTGAAAAAATAATAGTTCTGTTTTCTGCCACCAGGTGAAAATATATTGCTGTAAATTCTCATAGTGTGGTGTGAGAGCAGGAAAAGGAGAGTAACGAACAACTACATGATAACGGTGGTAATGGCACGTTTATTATTATATGGCTAGGAATTACAACACGTCTTGAAATTAGTCCGCTGACTCGGGAATATGCTGCAACCGTAACACGCCAGCCGGCCGCGGTGGCCGTGCGGTTCTGGCGTTGCAGTCCGGAACCGCGGGACTGCTACGGTCGCAGGTTCGAATCCTGCCTCGGGCATGGGTGTGTGTTATGTCCTTAGGTTAGTTAGGTTTAAGTAGTTCTAAGTTCTAGGGGACTTATGACCTAAGATGTTGAGTCCCATAGTGCTCAGAGCCATTTGAACCCTTTTCGTAACACGCCATGGACGATAGTTTCTTGCAGAAGATCCGCTGTACTAAGAGAGATATGTCGTCAAATGCTACCTTTCAGATGAGGAAGATCTCTGACACATCCCTGATAGACACGATCTTTTTGATATCCCCACGACAACGACTAGAAGTCACTTCCATTTAGGTCGGGTGATCTGGAAGGGCACACATCTTGAAACTGCTTACAGATGATGCAGTTGTTACCGAAGGTTTATCGAAGCAAGTTATTCACATGGCAAGTGACATGTGGTGTCGCCCCATCTTGTATGAAAATAGTGATGTTGACACAGTAGTGTTTTTGCTAAACTGAAATTACGTGTTCCTCAAGGAGGTTCTTATAACGTGCAGATGTCATTGTATAGCTACTTGCCTGCGTGGTGTCATCTCCTCGAAGAAAAACCGACCTAGAATGAAGGATTATGTGGAACCACACCACACAGTCGCATAAACTGGATGCAGTGGATATTTCTGCGCAATATATGGCGGATTAGAGCCCCATATCTGACAGTTCCCTTCATTCACGGCTCCGTACAGAGTGAAATGTGCCTCGTCCGTCCAAAGAACATTCCGCGACCACATGTAATCAATGTCCACATGTGCCAAAAACGAAGTTCAAAAAGTTACGACATTGTAGCCTATCTTTGGGCATCATTTGGAGCTCATTCTGAATCTTATAGGGATATCATTGTAAAATGCGCCACAAAATCTTTTGAACAGTTGATCAGAAGAGAGATAATTCCCGTGACGCAGCTCGAACACTGGCCGCAGAATTTGGGGCATGTGCTGCACGGTCGGCTGTAGCTACAGCCGCGATTGATATGGGAATGGGCCACCTCCCTCAACCTACTGCATCGCCTAATTCACCCGTTTCTTCAAATTTCATGACCATATTCCTTAGCTCATTTACTGACTTGGGGCCTCTTCGCAGCCGTTCCTGTCGGCGATATTCCCGCAGTGTAGCACTGGTATTGCTGCCTTTCTGGTAAACCCGCTTTGTCAGTAATGTACGACCTTTTTCTCAATAGCCATTGCATTTCGTACGGAAAACCTTAATCTTCTAAACCCTTCACACTAACAGTCGCTTCACAAACGATAACAACCATCACCAAGGGGCAAACAGCATACTGACATCAAAACAGGAAACATTTCACGCTCTGGCTGCTTACAGCGCTATATTTTCATCTGAAGACAAAAGTGGAAATATTGTTTCTTCGCCAGACTTCGCCAGCGCACCGATTAGTGAACACTAGTGTCGCCTGTGGTCGAAATTCGACCAGGTGAGTCAGTGTACCTGATCTGTGAGTGATACTCTACATGTAAAACTCTGTCTGAAATTTTAGCCGTAGAACTGACCAACAGAAAATGCTGCATTGTAGCAATGAGTATTCTTTAATTAACTGTTGGATTTCTATTTAATTGTTCGATTATTTAAAGTGTGCCCTTGATACAGAGCGTTGACAAATAAATAAGACAATACAATGTGAATGCCGTTGTATTGCAGAAAGAAGTCTCAGATGTGAAATGATCAGCATAAAAAGATCTGCACTGTAGATTCATCGCATCAAAATTATTTGGAATCACGTTCAGTGCACTTTTAAATCTATCTATTAAAACAACAATATACACTCCTGGAAATGGAACAAAGAACACATTGACACCGGTGTGTCAGACCCACCATACTTGCTCCGGACACTGCGAGAGGGCTGTACAAGCAATGATCACACGCACGGCACAGCGGACACACCAGGAACCGCGGTGTTGGCCGTCGAATGGCGCTAGCTGCGCAGCATTTGTGCACCGCCGCCGTCAGTGTCAGCCAGTTTGCCGTGGCATACGGAGCTCCATCGCAGTCTTTAACACTGGTAGCATGCCGCGACAGCGTGGACGTGAACCGTATGTGCAGTTGACGGACTTTGAGCGAGGGCGTATAGTGGGCATGCGGGAGGCCGGGTGGACGTACCGCCGAATTGCTCAACACGTGGGGCGTGAGGTCTCCACAGTACATCGATGTTGTCGCCAGTGGTCGGCGGAAGGTGCACGTGCCCGTCAACCTGGGACCGGACCGCAGCGACGCACGGATGCACGCCAAGACCGTAGGATCCTACGCAGTGCCGTAGGGGACCGCACCGCCACTTCCCAGCAAATTAGGGACACTGTTGCTCCTGGGGTATCGGCGAGGACCATTCGCAACCGTCTCCATGAAGCTGGGCTACGGTCCCGCACACCGTTAGGCCGTCTTCCGCTCACGCCTCAACATCGTGCAGCCCGCCTCCAGTGGTGTCGCTACAGGCGTGAATGAAGGGACGAATGGAGACGTGTCGTCTTCAGCGACGAGAGCCGCTTCTGCCTTGGTGCCAATGATGGTCGTATGCGTGTTTGGCGCCGTGCAGGTGAGCGCCACAATCAGGACTGCATACGACCGAGGCACACAGGGCCAACACCCGGCATCATGGTGTGGGGAGCGATCTCCTACACTGGCCGTACACCACTGGTGATCGTCGAGGGGACACTGAATAGTGCACGGTACATCCAAACCGTCATCGAACCCATCGTTCTACCATTCCTAGACCGGCAAGGGAACTTGCTGTTCCAACAGGACAATGCACGTCCGCATGTATCCCGTGCCACCCAACGTGCTCTAGAAGGTGTAAGTCAACTACCCTGGCCAGCAAGATCTCCGGATCTGTCCCCCATTGAGCATGTTTGGGACTGGATGAAGCGTCGTCTCACGCGGTCTGCACGTCCAGCACGAACGCTGGTCCAACTGAGGCGCCAGGTGGAAATGGCATGGCAAGCCGTTCCACAGGACTACATCCAGCATCTCTACGGTCGTCTCCATGGGAGAATAGCAGCCTGCATTGCTGCGAAAGGTGGATATATACTGTACTAGTGCCGACATTGTGCATGCTGTGTTGCCTGTGTCTATGTGCCTGTGGTTCTGTCAGTGTGATCATGTGATGTATCTGACCCCAGGAATGTGTCAATAAAGTTTCCCCTTCCTGGGACAATGAATTCACGGTGTTCTTATTTCAATTTCCAGGAGTATAATTACCGTTAGCAACGTCCACATTTTCCTATTACTTTATCTACTCAAAAATTACGTCTCTCTAGCCCCTTGTCTTTTAGTGCAGAACAATAAGCGAAATAAGGCCGCCAATAAACAATGTTAGTAAGATATCTTGATTTCCGCTGCTTGACATCATCATCGACCTATCAGTTGTCGCATTGTAGCTGCCGGTTTGCGTGTGTTACTGAAAATGAACCATATAAGCATTAACGTCTCTACAGTGTGGTATAACGAAACGTTCTTACTATCATGTGTCTTTTCTTCCGTAGCAACTAATCGGTGCTCAGGTAGCACTTCAGTTTTCAGTGTTCGCAAAGTGGAGATTTTAATGCGTGATAAGAAGGTATCATCAGAGTTATGAATATGAAAACATCTGCTTCCATTTACCAATCTTAACTACAACGTATACATACATGATGTTTTTCGTTGTGCACATATATTACAAAGAACCTTTCGAATTACATAAGTTCCAGTGGCCTTGTTGTATAATTAATACTAAAAATGTATACTTCAATTTTCGTGTCCACATGTCAATAATACACTGAAGAGTTAAAGAAACTGGTACACCTGCCTAATATCGTAGATGTTCCCGCGAGAACACAGAAGTGCTGCAACACGACGTGGCATAGACTCGACTAATGTTTGAAGTAGTGCCGGAGGGAATTGACACCATGAATCCTGCAGGGCTGTCCATAAATCCGTAAGAGTAGGAGGAGGTGGAGAACAGCACGTTGCAAGGCTTCCCAGATATGCTCAATAATGTTCATGTCTCGGGAGTTTGGTGACCATTGGAAGTGTTTAAACTCAGAGGCGTGTTCCTGGAGCCACTCTGGGCGTGTGGCGTGTCCCATTGCCCTGCTGGAACTGCCCAAGTCTGTCAGAATGCACAATAGACATGAATAGATGCAGTGATTAGACATAATGCTTACATACGTATCACCTGTCAGAGTCCTGTCTAGAGGTATATGGGTCCAACATCACTCCAACTGCATATGCCGCACGCCATTACAGAGCCTCCACGAGCTTGAATAGTTCCCTGCTGACATGCAGGGTCTATGGATTTATGAGGTTGTCTGCATACCAGTACACGTCAATCCGCTCCATACAATTTGAAACGAGACTCGTCCGACCAGAACACCTTTCCAATTATCAACAGTCCATTGTCGGCGTTGATCGGCCCAGACGAGTTATAAGGATTTGTGTCGTGCAGTCATCAAGGGTACACAAGTGGGCCTTCGGCTCCAAAAGCCTGTATCGATGATGTTTCGTTGAATGGTTCGCACTTTGACACATGTTGATGGCCCAGCATTGAAATCTGCAGCAATCTGCGGAATGGTTGCACTTCTATCACGTTGAATGATTCTCTTCAGTTGTCATTGCTCCCGTCGTTACAGGATCTTTTTCGGGCCGCAGCGATGTCGCAGATTTGACGTTTTACGGCATTCCTGATATTCATGGTACACTCGGAAGAATCACCACTTCATCGCTACATCGGAGATGCTGTGTCCCATTGCTCTTGCTTCGACTATAACACCATGTATAAACCCATTTAAATCTTGACAGCGTGCCATCGTAGCAGCGGTAGTCGATGTACCAACTGCGCCAGATATATAGGCGTTGCCAACCGCAGAGCCGTATTCTGCCTGTTTACACATCTGTATTTGAATCTGCATTTGAATAGGCATGCCTATTCTAATTTCTTTGGCACTTCAGTGAATGACATCTAATATATTTAAGCGTTCTGCAATGTATACAGCCAGTACTGCAGCACTCAGAATATCATCAGTTTAATTATACCCACCCTGTATTTCCTGAGGAAAATTGTCAGAAGTGGAAAGACCATCAATGGTTTGACAGCCGTTTTAGGAAGCTGCTACAAAAGCAACCAGAGCTTCCCAGAGCCTCACAGCAAATTTAAACGTAGCCAAAGTCCTCATACACAAACGAAAACTTAAGGAAGCCAAAATTAGCTTAAGGATGCCTATGTGTACAGCATTCAACGAAACCAAAAGTCAAACGTTATCTATCAATTTGTCATAAAATCCTAAGAAGTTTTGATCTTGTGTTAAATTAGTAAATGTTTCGAAGCCATCTGTCCAGACGCTCTGTGAGCACAATGGCATTGCAACAGAGAATGACAAACAAAAGGTCGAAACGTTAAACGTCTTATAGCAAAACTGTTTCACAGAGGAAGATCGTACTGTGCGTGGTTCCTCCTTCAAATCGTCGCACGAACGACAGAAAGACAGATATCGAAATAATGACCCAGAGATAGAAAAGCAACTGGAGTCGCTCAATAGACGATAGGCCTCTGGAACTGACGGGATACCAATTCGATTCTACACAGAGTAAGCGAAAAATCTTTCCCTTCTTCTAGCGGCAGTGTACCGTAGGTCTCTAGAAGAGTGAAGCGTCAATAATAATTGGAAAAGAAGCACAGGTCATTCCCGTTTGCAGGAAGGGTCGTCGAACAGACGCACAAAACTTTAAGCCTATATCTCTGACGTCGGTCTGTTGTAGAATTTTAGAACACGTTTTATAGTCGCATGTTATGACATTTCTCGAGACCGAAATCTCCTCCGTAGTACTCAACGTGTATTCGGAAAACAACGATCGTTCGAAATCCAGCTTGCTGTGTTCGTTCACGAGACCCGGAAAACAATAGACACAAGCGCCCAGATAGATACCAGGTTCTGTGACTTCCGATACAGTTCTGAACTGCGCACAGAATATCAGACCAACTGTGTGATTGGACTGAAGAGTTTCTAGCAAACAGTACACAGTACGTCATTCTCAACGGAGGGAAGTCTTCAGACGTAAAAGTAATTTCGCACATGTCCCAGGGGAGGGTTATAGAACCATTACTTTTCACAACATACATAAATGACCTACTTGATAACGTCGGAAATTCCATAAGGGCTTTCGCGGTTGATAGCGTGATATTCAGAGAAGTCGCGATGCTAGCAAATTTTAGTTGAATGCAGAAAGACATGCAGAGGATCAACACATGGTACAGACAGCGACAATTAACCATCAACATAAACAAATGCATTGCGAATACATAGACAGAAAGCCCATTTATTGTATGGTTATACGGGGTGTTCAAAAAGTCTCTCCGCAGTGCCGTATGATAGTTAGCTGCGCGTGCCGTATGCCGCAGTGAATACACCGAAATGACACTCAGTGAAATACAAGTTATTAACTTATTGAATATTCATTTTTACTTACAAATTTTCACATTAAATGTTGAATGAGTCCCCCCTGTTGTTGAATACACAATTCAATTCGTCTAATCATGTTTCCAAACACAATCTGTAACATTTCTTCTGTAACAGAAGCAGTGAAAGTGGATATTGCAGTTTTCAATTCATCGATGGAGTTGGACGGATTTTATTGACAGTTGCTTTCGTTGCACCCCAGAAGTAAAAGTCAGGTGGTGTTAGGTCAGGCGCTCGTGGAGGCGAAAATCTCTGTGAAATTATGCGATCACCAAAAACATCAGCAAGCAGTGATACTGAAACGCGAACTGTATTCGCGGTTGTACCATCTTGTTGAAAATAACCGTTCAGTATTTCGCTTAACACAAGTACATAATATCAGCGCACTATCGTAGTGTGTTTATTTTCTCGTTGAAAAATGTGGGACCCACAATCCGATGTTTAGAAATTACAATCCAAACTCCTATTTTCACAGAATAACGTGGTTTCTCATGAATACACCATCTATTTGCAGTACTCCACATACGAGAATGTTGTGAGTTCATGTACCCAGATAAATGAAACCACGCTTCATCAGTGGCTGGCTCTGAGCACTATGGGACTCAACTGCTATGGTCATAAGTCCCCTAGAACTTAGAACTACTTAAACCTAACTAACCTAAGGACATCACACACATCCATGCCCGAGGCAGGATTCGAACCTGCGACCGTACCGGTCGTGCGGTTCCAGACTGTAGCGCCTTTAACCGCTCGGCCTCTCCGGCCGGCACTTCATCAGTGAAAACCGTTTCGTTAAGAATATCCCTTCCATTTTGTTGAACGAAATTTTTGAACCATTGACAACAATGCAGTCTCTTGCCATGATCAGTATTTTTCAGTTCTTGCACGACTGTCACTTTGTATGGGAAAAGTTCTAATTTTTTCCTTGCAGCTGTCAGGGCTGTTCCGACACTAACAGTGATTTCCTGGGCGAGTTTTCTTACTGACTTGTTCGGACTCATGGAAATTTTATCGGAAATATCGAGTAGTTAATTCTCAGACAAAACGCTAGGACGACCACTTCTCGGTACATCTTTCACTGAACCCGTACTTCGAAATTTGTTAATCAAATTTCGCACAGTCTAGCGATGTGAGAATGTTGTTTCCGGGAAAACTGAATTAAATGTTTGAGGAACTGAAACTGTGTATTTACCGCCTGCTTTGAATACTTGTTCGACTAAAAACACAAGTTCTTCAATGGTTAGCATTTTAACAGTGACAAAAACGAAACAAACGAACAAATGGTTCAAATGGCTCTGAGCATTATGGGACTTAACTTCTGAGGTCATCAGTCCCCTAGAACTTAGAACTACTTAAACCAAACCAACCTATGGACATCACATACATCCATGCCCGAGGCAGGATTCGAACCTGCCACCGTAGCGGTCGCGCGGTTCTACACTGTAGCGCCTAGAACCGCTCGGCCACTCCAGCCGGCACGAACAAAGGAACTAAACTTAAATGTTCACGTCAACACGTAACGACACACACCAACGATACTTCTGACGCTGGCTGAGATAAACGAAACAGTGGAATGTTGGGAGAGTCCACTTAATGGCAAGTAACCAAGGCAGGCGAACAATCATACAGCATGCGCGGCTAACAATCATACGGCACTGCGGAGAGACTTTTTGAACACCCCATACGACTGCACAATAACCATTGGAAACATTTACTTACATTAAATGTTGAGGATTACGCATAGGAGTGATTTGAAATGAATCGGCAACATAAAATTAATCGCCAATGATGGCAGACTGAGAGTCATTGGAACAGTCATCAGGAAAAGTAGTCCGTTAACAAAGGCAGTAGCTTAGAAAATACTCGTTCGGCCAATACTTGAATATTACTCGTCAGTGCGGGATCTGTGCCAGATAGGACTGATAGAGGAAGTAGAGAAGATCCAAATAAGAGCGGTGCGTTTCGTGACAGGTTCATTTAGTAAATGCAAAAGCGTCAAGGAGGTGCTCAGTCAACTCTATTGGCAGACGCTGCAAGAAGTCATTCTGCTCACCTTTTGTTCAACCTGCGTCTAATCCGAGCATGATCTGAGGACGGTTGGAGTGATAATCGAAACAAGACTAGTCACCAGAAGGGCAGCTCGTTTCGTGTTATCGCGCAATAGGAGTGAGAGTGTCACTGATACGATACGCAAGTTGGGGAGGCAGTCACTGAAACAAAGGCGGTTTTCTTTGCGGCGAGATGTATTTACGAAATTTCAATCACCAACTTTCTCTTCCGAATGCAAAAACATTTTTTGACACCCACCTACGTAGGGAGAAATGATCATCATGATAAAATAAGAGAAATCAGATTTCGAACGGAAAGATTTAGGTGTTCCTTTTTCCCACACGCCTTTAGATAGTGGAAGGATAGAGAAGTAGTATGTGCCCTGCCAGGCACTTAAGTGTGAATTGTAGAGAGACCATGTAGATGTAGATGTAGATGTAGACCATACTTCAGTTTTTGTACACTCACACTAAAAGGATGTTGAAAAGCGATTGTTTACATTTTAACATATTACGTAAGATTGCTTTCTCCTGTCCGGGGAATGTCAGGCATTATTATACAGGGTGTTTCAAAAATGACCGGTATATTTGAAACGGCAATAAAAACTAAACGAGCAGCGATAGAACTACACCATTTGTTGCAATATGCTTGGGACAACAGTACATTTTCAGGCGGACAAACTTTCGAAATTACAGTAGTTACAATTTTCAACAACAGATGGCGCTGCAAGTGATGTGAAAGATATAGACGACAACGCAGTCCGTGGGTTAGCCATTCTGTACGTCGTCTTTCTGCTATAAGCGTGTGCTGTTCACAACGTGCAAGTGTGCTGTAGACAGCATGGTTTATTCCTTAGAACAGAGGATTTTTCTGGTGTTGGAATTCCACCGCCTAGAACACAGTGTTGTTGCAACAAGACGAAGTTTTCAACGGAGGTTTAATGCAACCAAAGGACCGAAAAGCGATACAATAAAGGATCTGTTTCAAAAATTTCAACGGACTGGGAACGTGACAGATGAACGTGCTGGAAAGGTAGGGCGACCGCGTACGGCAACCACAGAGGGCAACGCGCAGCTAGTGCAGCAGGTGATCCAACAGCGGCCTCGGGTTTCCGTTCGCCGTGTTGCAGCTGCGGTCCAAATGACGCCAACGTCCACGTATCGTCTCATGCGCCATACAAAATTCAAACGCGGCAACCCCTCAGCGCCGCTACCATTGCTGCACGAGCGACATTCGCTAACGATATAGTGCACAGGACTGATGACGGCGATATGCATGTGGGCAGCATTTGGTTTACTGACGAAGCTTATTTTTACCTGGATGGCTTCGTCAATAAACAGAACTGGCGCATATGGGGAACCGAAAAGCCCCATGTTGCAGTCCCATCGTCCCTGCATCCTCAAAAAGTACTGGTCTGGGTCGCCATTTCTTCCAAAGGAATCATTGGCCCATTTTTCAGATCCGAAACGATTACTGCATCACGCTATCTGGACATTCTTCGTGAACTTGTGGCGGTACAAACTGCCTTAGACGACACTGCGAACACCTCGTGGTTTATGCAAGATGGTTCCCGGCCACATCGCACGGCCGACGTCTTTAATTTCCTGAATGAATATTTCGATGATCGTGTGATTGCTTTGGGCTATCCGAAACATACAGGAGGCGGCGTGGATTGGCCTTCCTATTCGCCAGACATGAACCCCTGTGACTTCTTTCTGTGGGGACACTTGAAAGACCAGGTGTACCGCCAGAATCCAGAACCATTGAACAGCTGAAGCAGTACATCTCATCTGCATGTGAAGCCATTCCGCCAGACACGTTGTCAAAGGTTTCGGGTAATTTCATTCAGAGACTACGCCATATTATTGCTACGCATGGTGGATATGTGGAAAATATCGTACTATAGAGTTTCCTAGACCGCAGCGCCATCTGTTGTTGAAAATTGTAACTACTGTAATTTCGAAAGTTTGTCTGCCTGAAAATGTACTGTTGTCCCAAGCATATTGCAACAAACGGTGTATTTCTATCGCTGCTCGTTTAGTTTTTATTGCCGTTTCAAATATACCGGTCATTTTTTAAACACCCTGTATGTAGAAATACACGACAAGCGTTCAGTACTCAGCAAGCTTGAGCTCCTTAGCCCATAGATAGACGTAGATCCCAAATGTCTTTAAGTTTCAACCCACCATCTAAGTCACGTGACGGAGGCCGAAAAGCCGAGTTTCTGTCTTCGCGCACTGTACGAAGTGAGTTAACTGTTACGTTTTTCTCATTTATAGATGAAACCAAGCACTGATTTTAATAACTGATCGACTTGTGTTGACACTGCAAATGAAGCAGTGCAATTAATCTATCTTCCCCGAAATGTCCAGTATTAATGCGATGGTTATCGTTTATACCTTTGGCCAGATGAAAGGAGAGCAAACAGTTTGAAAGAAGGTATTCACAAACTGCCTATTGGCTTCTGTCTCGGGTTCTTCGGCCGACGTTCATCTAATGATTTTTCTGACGTTTCGCCAGCACGAGTGGCTGGCATTGTCAAAGCTTCACCCTCCATTGCCGGTGGTGAACTGGAGCCGCGCTCGCGGCCGCAGACTATATGTACCTGGCGCGCCAACGTCCGAGGGCTTCTCCGCGGTCATTTCCGGTGCGGTTCTCCTCTTGCTACCTGCGACGGTCGTTCGCTGCAGTACGGGAAGCCAGGATCCGTTTACCTTAAGGCTTTCCTCTTTGTTGTTGAAACTGTTCGCGTGTTTTTGTATTTCTACAGCTGTACAGCTCGCCCCTGTGGCCGAGCGGTTCTAGGCGCATCAGCCCGGAACCGCGCTGCTGCTGCGGTCGCAGGTTCGAATCCTGCCTCGGGCATGGATGTGTGTGATGTCCTTAGATTAGTCAGGTTTAAGTAGTTCTAAGTCTAGGGGACTGATGACCTCAGATGTTAAGACCCATAGTGCTTAGAGCCATTTGAGCTATTTTGACGGCCTTGTACCTTACGCCTTACGTCTGTTAGCCCACATGGTACCACACTATTGGTCGACGTTGGGGCCAACATCTTGCTGCATCAATAGCCTTGCAAAACCAAATACTACTTCCCGCAGTGTGCATCCTTAAATGGGCCAGAGGTGCGAGACCCGGGATTCAGGGTGGCTGAGGAAGAACAGTCCAATGAAGTTTTGTGAGCTCCTCTCGGGTGAGCAGACTTGTGTGAAGCCTTGAGTTGTTATGGAGAAGAAGAAGTTCGTTTGCATTTTTGTGAGGACGAGCACTCTGAAGTCGTTTGTTCCCTCTGCAGAGGTTAGCAGAGCACACTTCAGAGTTGATCGTTGCACCTCGAGGATGGACATCAATCAGAATTACTTCTTCAGAGATCCAGAAGGCCTTCGCCAAGACTTTACTGGCTAAGGATGCGGATTTGAACTTTTTCTTTGTGGGAGAACTGACGTGGCACCACTTCACGGATTGCCGTTTTGTTTCCGTTTCTAAGTGATGAACCTGTGTTTCATCGTCTGTGACGATGTTCCGTACAAAAATTGTCACCATCAGCTTCGCAACGCGCAAGCATTTCCTCGCGGATGGACCTTCGTTTCTCTTTGTGGTCTCCTATTAGGCGGCGACTACCCCAGCGGGCACACACCTTTGAGGAGACCAACTGGTGGGCGAGGGTGTCAGCACTACCAACACAGTTGCGCAGCGAAGCGTTTGACACTGCGACTCGTCCTTCACCTCGGTTGAGAATGCACGCAATATTGCAGTGCCTGTATTGTTAAGATGAATGATGGAATGTCCCTCTTAACAGCACAGGCACTGCAATATAGTGTTTATCCGCCGATACCAGGCAGCGATTTTCAATTATGATGTCCTACACCTCTGTGGGAATTACACAATGTGTGTACGAGAACAGGTTGTGACGCAGCAACGACGACGTATGGAAGATTGCGTCTGGCCATGAGCCGTGTTCGGATAGCCAAAGCAGGAAAAGTGGTTTCGAATCCCGGTTCGGCACAAATTTTCATTGTCGTCATTACCTCATAGAGCTCACGGTTGCCAATACATTTCATGCATATCTAATGAGAATATTCGCACGTTCCACCATTGCAGGTGTTCGGCCGGGCGACATGCGGGAGGTTGGACAGGTTTGCGTCATCTTGTTGTGATTTGATCACAGACAAGTATCCGTAGACATTCGCCTACGAGTATCTACGGTAGTTTGGTTTATCGAAAAAAAAAAAATACTCGGTGACAGCTCTCTGCTTGGTACGCACCTCCCTCACAGAGGCTACTTCGAAGGTTAGGTATAGCGCAGCGACCTGTACGAACTTCATGAAACTATACGCGCTGAAGCGAGAGTATACCGCGATGTCCCACAAAAAAATCCGCATTTTTTTCGAATTGAACGACTCTCGGTTTCAGAAAAAGATAAATATTCCGAAATAGAAGGCCATTCGCATCTGCTTGGAAACGATATCGCTCGTTTACTTCAGCCTTTAAATTCACTGACTTGATCTCGAAAAATATATTAGTAAGACTTATTGTACACTCCTGGAAATGGAAAAAAGAACACATTGACACCGGTGTGTCAGACCCACCATACTTGTTCCGGACACTGCGAGAGGGCTGTACAAGCAATGATCACACGCACGGCACAGCGGACACACCAGGAACCGCGGTGTTGGCCGTCGAATGGCGCTAGCTGCGCAGCATTTGTGCACCGCCGCCGTCAGTGTCAGCCAGTTTGCCGTGGCATACGGAGCTCCATCGCAGTCTTTAACACTGGTAGCATGCCGCGACAGCGTGGACGTGAACCGTATGTGCAGTTGACGGACTTTGAGCGAGGGCGTATAGTGGGCATGCGGGAGGCCGGGTGGACGTACCGCCGAATTGCTCAACACGTGGGGCGTGAGGTCTCCACAGTACATCGATGTTGTCGCCAGTGGTCGGCGGAAGGTGCACGTGCCCGTCGACCTGGGACCGGACCGCAGCGACGCACGGATGCACGCCAAGACCGTAGGATCCTACGCAGTGCCGTAGGGGACCGCACCGCCACTTCTCAGCAAATTAGGGACACTGTTGCTCCTGGGGTATCGGCGAGGACCATTCGCAACCGTCTCCATGAAGCTGGGCTACGGTCCCGCACACCGTTAGGCCGTCTTCCGCTCACGCCCCAACATCGTGCAGCCCGCCTCCAGTGGTGTCGCGACAGGCGTGAATGGAGGGACGAATGGAGACGTGTCGTCTTCAGTGATGAGAGTCGCTTCTGCCTTGGTGCCAATGATGGTCGTATGCGTGTTTGGCGCCGTGCAGGTGAGCGCCACAATCAGGACTGCATACGACCGAGACACACAGGGCCAACACCCGGCATCATGGTGTGGGGAGCGATCTCCTACACTGGCCGTACACCACTGGTGATCGTCGAGGGGACACTGAATAGTGCACGGTACATCCAAACCGTCATCGAACCCATCGTTCTACCATTCCTAGACCGGCAAGGGAACTTGCTGTTCCAACAGGACAATGCACGTCCGCATGTATCCCGTGCCACCCAACGTGCTCTAGAAGGTGTAAGTCAACTACCCTGGCCAGCAAGATCTCCGGATCCGTCCCCCATTGAGCATGTTTGCGACTGGATGAAGCGTCGTCTCACGCGGTCTGCACGTCCAGCACGAACGCTGGTCCAACTGAGGCGCCAGGTGGAAATGGCATGGCAAGCCGTTCCACAGGACTACATCCAGCATCTCTACGATCGTCTCCATGGGAGAATAGCAGCCTGCATTGCTGTGAAAGGTGGATATACACTGTACTAGTGCCGACATTGTGCATGCTCTGTTGCCTGTGTCTATGTGCCTGTGGTTCTGTCAGTGTGATCATGTGATGTATCTGACCCCAGGAATGTGTCAATAAAGTTTCCCCTTCCTGGGACAAAGAATTCACGGTGTTCTTATTTCAATTTCCAGGAGTGTATTTTTGAAACCTTTGCCTGAGAAACACAACATTACTTACTGTCACATATATTTTGTTGCAACCAAGAACTGCAAAAGATTTCACCACCCTACTAAAGAGAAATACTACAATCAACATTAACTGAGAACTACACTACTGGCCATTAAAATTGCTACACCACGAAGATGTCGTGCTACAGACGCGAAATTTAACCGACAAGAAGAAGATGCTGTAATTTGAAAATGATAGTCTTTTCCGAGCATTCACACAATTTTGGCGCCGGTGGCGACATCTACAACATGCCAACATGAGGAAACTTCCCAACTGTTTTCTCATACACAAAATGCAGCTGACCGGCGTTGCCTGGTGAAACGTTGTTGTGATGCCCCGTTTAAGGAGGAGAAATGAGGACCATCACGTTTCCGACTTTGATAAAGGTCGGATTGTAGCCTATCGCGATTTCGGTTTATCGTATCGCGACATTGCTGCTCGCGTTGGTCGAGATACAATGACTGTTAGCAGAATAGGGAATCGGTAGGTTCAGGAGGGTAATACGGAACTCCGTGCTGGGGCCCAACGACCTCGTATCACTAGCAGTCGAGATGACAGGCATCTTATCCGCATGGCTGTAACGGATCGTGCAGCCACGTCTCGATCCCTGAGTCAATAGATGGGGACGTTTGCAAGACAACAACCATCTGCACGAACCGTTCAACGACGTTTGCAGCAGCATGGACCAGCAGCTCGGAGACCATGGCTGCGGTTGCCCTTGACGCTGCATCACAGACAGGAGCGCCTGCGATGGTGTATTCAACGACGAACCTGGGTGCACGAATGGCAAAACGTCATTTTTTCGGATGGATCCAGATTCTGCTTACAGCATCATGATGGTCGCATCCGTGTTTGGCGTCATCGCGGTGAACGCACATTGGAAGCGTGTATTCGTCATCGCCATACTGGCGTATCACCCGGCGTGATGGTATGGGGTGCCATTGGTTACACGTCTCGGTCACCTCTTGTTCGCATTGACGGCACTTTGAACAGTGGACGTTACATTTCAGATGTGTTACGACCCGTGGCTCTACCCTTAATTCGATCCCTGCGAAACCCTGCATTTCAACAGGATAATTCACGACCGCATGTTGCAGGTCCTGTACGGCCCTTTCTGAATACAGAAAATGTTCGACTGCTGCCCTGGCCAGTACATTCTCCAGATCTCTCACCATATGAAAACGTCTGGTCAACGGTGGCCGAGCAACTGTCTCGTCACAACCCGCCAGTCACTACTCTGGATGAACTGTGGTATCGTGTTGAAGCTGCATGGGCAGCTGTACCTGTACACGCAATCCAAGCTCTGTTTGACTCAATGTCAAGGCGTATCATGCCGTTATTACGGTCAGAGGTGGTAGTTCTGGGTACTGATTTCTCAGTATCTATGCACCCAAATTGCGTGAAAATGTAATCACATGTCAGTTCTAGTATAATATATTTGTCCAACGAATACCCATTTATCACCTGCATTTCTTCTTGGTGTAGCAATTTTAGTGGCCAGTAGTGTATTTCAGAAGTGAGGCATGCGTGGCTCGCGCTAGTGCCATCTCTTATTTTACATTCTGTTTTTTTCGTATTGCCACCTCGTTATGCTAGTTTCAATTTCTGCTGTCACTGAATTGCCGCTTTGTCTGCCCGTCAGCGGCAGCAGCAGCGCCTATCGATATAGCCCTCACATGTTATCTTTGCTGCACTGCTATTACTTCCCGATTGTCATCTGTTGTGGAGTGAGTTGGAAGTGCCTGGAGGGCAGTTAGAACTTGGCAGTCGTGGAGTTGGAACGCAGCACTAGTTCAGTAGGGTTGGAACAGCAGTGAGGCCTGGATGCCCATGGCTCGCCCGATCGTTGCCACCACGCATCACATAAGCCGGGGACGGCCTTCGTGAATTGTCGGTCGGTCGTCCTACTGGACGACGTGAAATGGCTCGCCGATCGCTTGTGGTTTGGCTACGTGTGTGTATCGACTCCTGATTGGTCTTCGTTATTGCACAGCGACTGCTGAGTGTCGTTTGTGGTGTCACCGCCAGACACCACACTTGCTAGGTGGTAGCCTTTAAATCGGCCGCGGTCCGTTAGTATACGTCGGACCCGCGTGTCGCCACTATCAGTGATTGCAGACCGAGCGCCGCCACACGGCAGGTCTAGAGAGTCTTCCTAGCACTCGTTCCAGTTATACAGCCGACTTCGCTAGCGATGGTTCACTGACAAAATACGCTCTCCTTTGCCGAGACGATAGTTAGCATAGCTTTCAGCTACGTCATTTGCTACGACCTAGCAAGGCGCCATTACCAGTTACTATTGATGCTGTAAAACATGTAATGTCAAGAGCGATGTTCACCATTTACGGATTAAAGTTAAGTATTCCAACAGCTACGTCCTTTTTTGCTAAAGCCTAACTTCCTTGCCCTGTTCCAGACCTCACGCCAGCCTGCGTGAGCTAAAACGCGTGCCTTTCGGCTTCCTCTCATAGTGGGTTGGCTCTCTTGCCAATCCACAACATCGTTCATATCTTCGTGCAAGTGTTTGTTAAAGTGTGTGTGCAGTTGATGTCATTTCCACTGACAACTTGTTTTAAAGGTTGTCGGCGTACTGGCAGTGAGTCGGTCGCTTCGAGCGGATCAGCAAGCAAGTCTCCTTCCTGGGCAGTCGGCCGGGCCCGCAGGCGGTCTCTATGCAGTGTCGGAGCGTGTGGGGGCTGTTCCGAGTGGTATGAGGTTCATGGCTCCCGACCCAGGACATGGAACTTGAGTGGTGATTTAATTACCGAAGCCACGTCTGTTCACGTTGTCCCCTTGGTTGGTGGTTCGCTGTTGGCGGCATACCTGGGAGCAACAGCGAGTGTTCGAGTTGGTGAAGATTTAGCCGCCGTGTCGGTTTGAAATTCAAGTGCACCAGCGGAATTTTCAGCCTTGTGGCTGTTAGTGTTCCAGATACCTGCCCTGGTCGCTGATGTAAATTCAGGCAGTGTCCTTTCCTCACCTGTTGTCGCTGTCCAACATCGTGTGTAGTTTTTGACAGCTTAATGTATTTTTGGTTGTGGACGGCTATGGGTTGGGTTGGGTTGGTTGGGGGAAGAGACCAGACTGCGAGGTCGTCGGTCTCATCGGACTAGGAAAGGATCGGTAAGGAAGTCGGCCGTGCCCTTTCAAAGGAACCATCCTGGCATTTGCCTATAGCGATTTAGGGAAATCACGGAAAACGTAAATGAGGATGGCCGGACGCGGGATTGAACCGTCGTCCTCCAGAATGTGTGGGCGGTTATGTCTGTAACGTTTTCGCTTTGGAGTTCTCGTATACTGGTCGGTGGTTAGCAAGTGGTCTTGTCGGTGGGTCCCTGACTGCCTCTTGGTTGTGTTGCCGGCGGATCGAGTAAAGTTCGGCCGACTTCTTGTCTCACCTAAGCGAACGTTAAGATTTCAAGGGCAGACCGAGCCTCCTGGAAACTTCTGAGCGCCGTTGCCTATAGTGCCTTTCTTGTTGAAGTTTAATTGTGTATTTTTAATGGCTCATAGCCCATGGTTGGAATTTGTATGCTTGTAATTGTGTTTTTAAAATCAAAGGCCTTCAGCCGTTTTGGAGTAAGGTTTCTTATTGTCATAAAGCTTGGGCTTTCTGCCTATTGAAAGGTTATTGTAGTTATGTTGTTTTAAATTTATCGGTCATCAGCCGCTTTTAATAAACTTAATCTATCTGACTAGTCAAGTCTTAAATCGCTTGTCGTTAAAGAAAAAATGGCTCTGAGCACTATGGGACTTAACTTCTGAGGTCATCAGTCCCCTAGAACTTAGAACTACTTAAACCTAACTAACCTAAGGACATCACACACATCCATGCACGAGACAGGATTCGAACCTGCGACCGTAGTGGTCGCGCGGTTCCAGACTGTAGCGCCTAGAACCACTCGGCCACCCCGGCCGGCCCCTCTGGCCGTAATAACGGCCTTGATACGCCTGAGCATTCAGTCAAACAGATCTTGGATGGCGTGTACAGGTACAGCTTCCCATGCAGCTTCAACACGATACCACTGTTCATCAAGAGTAGTGACTGGCGGATTGTCACGAGACAGTTGCTCGGCCACCGTTGACCAGACGTTTTCGTTTGGTAAGAGATCTAGAGAATGTACTGGCCAGGGCAGCAGTCGAACATTTTCTGTATTCAGAAAGACCCGTACAGGACCTGCAACATGTGGTTGTGCATCATCCCGCTGAAATGTAGGGTTTCGCAGGGATCGAATGAACGGTAGAGCCACGGGTCGTAACACATCTGAAATGTAACGTCCACTGTTCAAAGTGCCGTCAATGCGAACAAGAGGTGACCGAGACGTGTAACCAATGGCACCCCATACCATCACGCCGCGTGATACACTGGTATGGCGATGACGAATACACGCTTCTAATGTGCGTTCACCGCGACGTCGCCAAACACGGATGCGACCATCATGATGCTGTAAGCAGAATCTGGATTCATCCGAAACATGACGTTTTGCCATTCGTGCACCGAGGTTCGTCGTTGAATACACCATCGCAGGCGCTCCTGTCTGTGATGCAGTGTCAAGGGTAACCGCAGCCATGGTCTCCGAGCTGCTGGTCCATGCTGCTGCAAACGTCGTTGAACTGTTCGTGCAGATGGTTGTTGTCTTGCAAACGTTCCCATCTGTTGACTCAGGGATCGACACGTGACTGCACGATCCGTTACAGCCATGCGGATAAGATGCCTGTCATCTCGACTGCTAGTGATACGAGACCGCTGGGATCCAGCACGGCGTTCCGTATTACCCTCCTGAACCCACCGATTCCATATTCGGCTAACAGACACTGGATCTCTATCAACGCGAGCAGCAGTGTCGCGATACGTTAAATCGCAACCGCGATAGGCTACAATCCGACCTTTATCAAAGTCGTAAACTTGATGGTACTCATTTCTCCTCCTTACACGAGGCATCACAACAACGTTTCACCAGGCAACGCCGGTTAACTGCTGTTTGTGTATGAGAAATCGATTGGAAACTTTCCTCATGTTGGCACGTTGTAGGTGTCGCTACCGGCGCCAACCTTGTGTGAATGCTCTGAAAAGCTAATCAATTGCATATCACAGCATCTTCTTCATGTCGGTTAAATTTCGCGTCTGTAGCACGTCATCTTCTTGGTGTAGCGATTTTGATGGCCAGTAGTTAATAAAGTCATTAGTTGCCTTTATCATCTGCGGTCCAAGCTGTGCTCTGCAGGAAATGAGAGACGTTCGGCATCCAGCAGGTTCCGGGAGGTCTTGCCACGCCAGTACACGTGTGGGGCAGTGATCTGGATGGTCCGTGGGGAAGCACGCGGCTATGGCTGCAGGGCTGTCCTCCAGAGAGGCGTCAGCAGCAGCGAAGGCCGCGGCGGGCAACGACGCGAAGAGGCGTGAGTCAGCGCAGGCGCCGTTACCGCCCCCGCTCACCGTCAGGTATCCGCCACGCCTACACCGCCGCCTCCGCCTCCACGCCCTCGTTGCCTACTGCACCGAGGACGTGCTGCACGGTGCCGCCGCTAAATCAGCGCATCGCACGACTACGGCTCTTGTAAGAACCTGCTGGTACCGCATATACGCGCATGTTCACCTGTGCGCACCGCACACGCCGCAACAGTCGCACTGTCCCGCAGCTCTTGCGATGTAAGTGCGTGCTTTAAGTCTACACCTACTTTTACATCAGTACTCTGCAAGCCACCTCCCGGTGGATGGCGGAGAGTACTTCTGGTTCCACTAACAGGTGCTACACGTCCCTGTTCCACCAGCGAATGGCGCGTCTGGGGAACGATAGTCGGCGAGCTTCTGTGTTAGCTCTAATTTATCGAATTTTTTCATATTGGTCATTTCGCGAGATGTATGTGAAACGAAGTAATATGTTGTCCGACACTCTCCGGAGAGTACTCCCCAAATTTCAATAGCAAATCTCTTAGTGCCTCCCTAGTAGCGTCTGCCACTCGAGTTTGTTGAGCATCTCTGTAAAGCTCTGCGCCGACTAAACGACCCTTTGGCGAAGCGTGCCGCTCTTCAATGGATCTTGTCAATCTCTTCTATCAGACATCCTTTGTTCGGACATGACCCTCAACAGCCAAGAATGAGGTCAAGAAAAAGCTTCCTACAGAAAACTATGGCAATTCGTTCATCTCCCCTAACTCGCAGAGAGGAGCTTTGGCGAGACTCCCTAGCTGAAGACAATCACATAACGGTCAAGGAGGAAATAGCCGAAGGTTCACGCCTGTCATACGTGACCTGGAAGACTTTGAACAGACTGCGAGTTGGGGTGTCAAGGTGCAAAGCCAACCTCAGGAAGTGGGGCTTCAGTAATGAGGAGGAAACTTGTCAGTGTGGTGACGTGCAGGACGAACAACATCAGCTAGTCTGCAGGAACCTACCGGCTGCCTGCACTATCTGTGATCTTGCTGCAGCCAGCGAAACTGCTGTGATAACCGCCGAATACTGGGCCCGTCAAAAAGTATAATCATCTTGCTGCTTCTTTATCTGCTGTTTGTTTGTATATATTATTGAAACTGTGCCATAAATACTACTGTACATATTTAATTTTGCAAATTTGTTATGTGAATCAATACTTATAATTTTTTGTAATTATATTATGTCCTGGACTCGAAAAATAAAAAATCAGTCCGACCTATTAAGGATCCCAGGTTAACCAACAATACTCCAGAGTCAATCAAACGAACGTCAAATAAGCCGCTTTCTTCATGGGTGAGATACATTTTCTTAGGATTTTACCTATGAATCTCAACGTGGCGCCTGCTATTTCTGCTATTTGTTTTATGTGCTCATTCCACTTAAGGTCACTCTGGGTAGTTAGTCGTATACATTAAATGGTAGATCCTGCTTCCAGCAATTTGTCATCAGTAGTGTAGTTCTACAGTAGTTAATCTATTTTCCTATGTATGTGCAATATGTTACATTTACTTACGAGGGTGAGTCACATGAAAACCTTAAATATTTTTTAAAATATTATTTATTGTGCAGACGTGGTACAAAGCTGTATCACTTTTCAACATAATCTCGCCCACGCTCAATGCAAGTCCTCCAGCGCTTACAAAGTGCATAAATTCCTTTAGAAAAAAATTCTTTTGGTAGTCCGCGTGGCCACTCATGCACTGCGTGGTGTACTTCTTCAACAGAACGGAACTTCTTTCCTCATATTGCGCCTCTGAGTGGTCCAAACATATCGAAATCACTTGGGACAGCATCTGGTGAGTACAATGGATGAAGAAGACACTCAAAATGCAGGTCTATGATTGTTGCAACTGTTGTACGCGCAGTGTGGGCCCTTGCATTGTCATGTTGCAAAAGGACACCTGATGACAGCAATCTACGTCGCTTTGATTTGATTGCAGGCCGCAGATGATTTTTTAGGAGATCTGTGTATGATGCACTGGTGACAGTGGTCCCTCTAGGCATGTAATGCTCCAAAACGACACCTTTTTCGTCCCAAAAGAGAGTCAGCATAACCTTCCCTGCTGAGGGTTCTGTTCGAAACTTCTTTGGTTTTGGTGATGAGGAATGGCACCATTCCTTGATCACTCTATTCGTTTCCGGTTGGTGGAAGTGAACCCAGGTTTCGTCCCCAGTAACGATTTTTGCAAGGAAGCCATCACCTTCTCGTTCAAAGCGCCGAAGAAGTTCTTCACAAGCATCAACACGTGGTTCCCTCATTTCAGGAGTCAGCTGCCGTGCCACCCATCTTGCACACACTTCGTGACACTGGAGCACATCATGCACAATGTGGTGTGCTGACCCATGACTAATCTGTAAACATGCTGCAATGTCATTCACTATGGTTTCACCTGCCGCAATGTTCTGTGGAGTCACAACTTGTGCCTGACATGAACCAGGAGCATCTTCCACTGAAGTCACACCATTTGCGAACTTCCTACTCCATTAGTAGACTTGCTGATGTGACAAACATGCATCACCGTACTGAACCTTCATTCGTCGGTGAAATCCAATAGGTTTCACACCTTCACTATGCAAAAACCGAATAACAGAACGCTGTTATTCCCTGGTGCAAGTCGCAAGTGGGGCGGCCATCTTTATACTGATACTGCGACGGTATGTGTGAATCTGTACTATGCTGCCACCTACAGGCCATTCTGCACGCTGTTTGTAGCACGCGTACCAACTTACAGGATAACGGCGCGAAATTTCTATTTGTTATTACAAATTTAAGGTTTTCATTTGACTCACCCTCGTACCTTTAGGGTCTGCTGCCAGAGCTTGCACTATTCATCAGTCCTCTGAAAGTCATTTTGTAAATCGATACTGTCTTCTGGCGTTGCTACTTTCTTATAGACAACCACATAATCCGCGAACACTCTTCAAGAGATGAAATGTATTTGCAGTTGCGAATATGAACCACCTCAGGCTGTATAATGGAATGAAGACAGTGAAAACTTGTGCCGAACTGGGACTCGAACCCAGATTTCACGGTTTAGGCGAGTGGTCTCCTTAACTGCTTCGGTTATTCGAGCACAACCCTCGGCTAGAGCGAAACTTCCATTTGTCGTCGTCCATGTGTAACACCTGTGCTCGTACATCCCATTAATGCTATTCACGTACAGCGGATACATTTTGTTTGTAATTCGTAGGTCTGTTATCTGCCGATAAATACGAAATTGTAGTGCCTGTGTTGTGAACAAGACCGATTCTACTTCTTCACAACACCGGCACTGGAATTCCGTACTTCTTCCCAATATCGTCAATGCAGTTACTTAGGCTTAAAGAGCTTTCGAAGCTTTCCACTAGATCAGTCATATACCTTGTAAACAGTAACTGTCCTGTCAGTCTTACCTGGGGTACTCCTTTACATCTGTAGATTTTATTCCGTTAACAGCGAAGAGCAACATGCTGGGCTCTATCTACAAGGAAGTCCCGAACCCAGTCGTAAACTTGCTCCCATGCTGGATAGGATAATATGTTTTTCACTAGATGGCAGTGCGGGACGTTGTCGAACGCCTTCAAGAATTCAAGGAACACGGCGTCAACCCGAGAGCCGTTGTCCACAACCCTATGGATCTCATGGAGGAACAGAGAAAACTGAGTTTCACAAGATCTCTGTTTATGGAATCCATGTTGATTTACATACGCTGAAGGGAAAAAAATCGCAACACCAAAAAGAAATTAGTGAAGAGTCAAATGGCTCTGAGCACTATGGGACTTAACATCTATGGTCATCAGTCCCCTAGAACTTAGAACTACTTAAATCTAACTAATCTAAGGACATCACACAACACCCAGTCATCACGAGGCAGAGAAAATCCCTGACCCCGCCGGGAATCGAACCAGGGACCCCGGGCGTGGGAAGCGAGAACGCTACCGCACGACCACGAGCTGCGGACATTTGTGAAGAGTAATGAAATTTCCGGATTACGTTTTCCTAGGTAACATATCTAAGCGATCAACATTGCAAATTCGAAGGTTAATGTAAGTGCGAAGAAAGCCATTGCAAATGTGAAATTTTTTCACAATAATAACCTGTGTAGCCGCCAGACTGTCGAATGCAAGCATGCAAACGTGCATGTATTGCGTTATACAGGTGCCGGATGTCAGTTTGTATGATGGAGTTTCATGTCTGTTGCACTTGGTTGGTTAATAGGGGCACTGTTAATGCTGGCTGTGGATCACGCTGGAGTTGTTGTCCAATGTCTTCGTTGCGCTCGATTGGAGTGCTGGTGACCGAGCAGGCCAAGGCAACATGTCGACACTCTGTACAGCATGTTGGGTTCCAACAGCGGTATGTGGGCGAGCGTTACCCTGTTGGAAAACACCTCTTGGAATGTTGTTCATGAATGGCAGTACAACAAGTTGAATCACCAGACTGACGTACAAATTTGCAGTCAGAGTACGTGGTATAACCACGAGAGTACTCCTGCTGTGATACCAAACCACATTCCAGATCATAGCTCGAGGTTTAGGTCCAGTGTGTCTAGCACGGAGACAGGTTGGTTGCAGGCCATCAACTGGCCTGCTTCTAATAATCAGACGGCTATCACTGTCACAAAAGGAGAACCAGCTTCCATCAGAAAGCACAACAGCCCTCCACCCTGCCTCCAATGAGCTATCCCTTGACACCACTGGAGTCACAAATGACGGCTGTTTGGGGTTAGTGGAATGCAATGCGTCGTACCCGGAGCTCTCCTTGAGGTAGCCGATTTGCAATAGTTCTTTGTATCACTGCGGCACCAAACGTTGCTCAGGTTGCTGCTGCAGATGCAGTGTGATGAGCCAGAGCTATACACCGAACACGATAGTCTACCTTCTCAGTAGTGACACGTGGCCGTCCGGAGCCCGGTACTTACGACCGTAAATTACCGTGACCACCGTAGTCAGGAATCATGTACTTCTGTAGTGGCTACATTCCTGCCAACTCTTTCCGTAGTATCGCAGAAGGAACATTCAGTTTCTCACAGCTCTATTGCACGACCTCGTTCAAACTCAGTGATGTGTTAACAGTAATTTCTTTGTCACCTTAAAGGCATTCTTGACTAACATCAACTCACCACGGCCTTTAAAAGTGTGTTTAACGCAAACATCCTCATAGTGGCGCTACTAGCCACATTCTTACACGACTGGCGAGAAAACCGAATAGACATCACGTTTCAGATGTAGAGACACGCTACCAGCTACCAGCTTTTCTTCACGTTGCGCAACTCTTGGTGTTATTCAGAGAATGGAGGCTTTTACGACCGGATGACGTAGCTGCTAGCAAACCTTTCGGAATGTGAGGTCGTGGCCCAAGAAACTCTTCTGTTTCTGACGTTTCGTCCAGAACTGTGCTGGACATCTTCAGAGGCGCTCCTCCGCTAAGACTCAGCGGAGGAGCGCCTCTGAAGATGTCCAGTGCAGTTCTGGACGAAACGTTAGGAACAGAAGAGTTTCTTGGACCACGACCTCACATGCCGAAAGGTTTAACTGCAATCTTGGCGTTGTGTTTCTTTTCCGTCGGTAAAATACAAAGAGAAACGTTGTTATATAAATTTATTTTCCACATATATCCTCGTTTATGTATATTACATGGTGCCAAATATTTATTAGAGCGTCAAGTAAAATTGTCAGGTACACCGGTAAGCAATTTTCAAGATATTTTTCTGCCAACGGTTGCCCGTTATGTATTACATACAGGGTGAATCACCCAAGACTTAAACCGCAGATATTGCGAATTGGGTCGTGCTATTGACGTGCAGTTTTCACAGAATAGATTGTCAGTGAGGGCTCGTATTGTTACCCGTTCAGCATATTGCAGTAATACTTTGAAATTGTACTTTTTGTTCAAACATACGTTTGAAATGGAACAAAGCACATTGACATAACAGACCGAAAGTACGGTTGATTAGAATGTTAGTGGTGTTAGTTGTAGGATTCTAGTTCGAGTTGCTTACGAGATATATTATTCTGAAAAGTTCCGACACCGACACTTGTACAATATCTGTCATAAAGAACAAAGCAAGAACAAAACAAATTCATACACTAGTTATGAGGTTTCTGACCAGTAACGAGTCAATTAATCATCGAAGATTGTGTTCAAGTGACCGCCGGCAGCGGCAATACATGCTTCCAATCTGGTATGGAACGACTGCTGCACACGTGCTAACACTTTAACGGAGATGTTCGAAGAGGCTGCAGTATTATGTAGTTGAATATCATCGGGTGTAGTTGGTGTCTCCTTGTAGACAGCGTCTTTCAGATTTCCCCACAAGTCTACAGGCCTCAAATCCGGCAATGGGCCAGTCAAGGTACAAGTTCTTTGTGTCCAAGCCAACAATTCGTAAACCACCCGTGAAAATACGCTGTAGTACTTCGTGCACTGCGGTATCACACATTTCTCCTACTCTACTGAGAAACGTCTTCTATAACCCGTGGAAGCTGGTCTGCAAGGTGGCTGCGATACTCCTGCATGTTCAGTGTTCCTCCCAGAAAAACGGGGCTATGAGCTAATGATGCACTATCACACACCAAACGTTTGCACTCCATGGACGCTGACGGTCCACCTCACGAAGCCAACGTAGCTTGTCAACAGACCAGTAATGGTGTTTCGGCTTCATCACTAAGCAGAATACGTGGTACATCTGGAGTACACTGCCTTAATGCCCAAGTACAGATGTAACACGATTCCCATAATTGCTATGCAGTTCTTGATGGAGAGAGATGTGACAGGGATGGAACCTAGTCAACGGAGAACGCATAGGATACTTGCTTGACTCATGCCACTTCCTCGTGCGGCTGCGTGGGAGTTAACGTGCGGATAACTGCAACAGCAGCAACAACATTAATTTCGCCCCTTTGTCGTCACTTGTTTCCTTCTGTTACATTATCTAGGTGTTACGCCATCACTTTCATATAACTGTTTCAAGAAGCTAATAAATAACTGCTGAGATGGTTGACGTCTGTTGGGATATCCTGCCGCTTACACCATTCAAGAACGCCCTGATTTCTACCAACACTCTCCATACGCCATGGGAATGTTGGCTTTTTCTACGTACTTAAATCTCACTGCCTTTTGCTTGGACTGTCTCACACAAACTGACTAGCAAATCGCAGTGCACTTAAGGGACACACAACCACACTGTAAGCAAACAAAGCAACTTCGTACCTAGCAACAATGTAGGTTGAATGACACAAACAAGGGTCGGTGCAGAAACTTTTCAGAATATGATACCTCGTAAACGATGTACACTAGAATCCTGCATTTAAAAAAGTGTACATAAAAATACCTCCCCCATGAACCATGGACCTTGCCGTTGGTGGGGAGCCTTGCGTGCCTCAACGATACAGATAGCCGTACCGTAGGTGCAACCACAACAGATCGGTATCTGTTGAGAGGCCAGACAAACGTGTGGTTCCTGAAGAGGGGCAGCAGCCTTTTCAGTAGTTGCAGGGGCAACAGTCTGGATGACTGACTGATATGGCCTTGTAACACTAACCAAAATGGCCTTGCTGTTCTGGTACTGCGAACGGCTGAAAGGAAGGGGAAACTACAGCCGTAAATTTTAGCGAGGGCATGCAGGTTTACTGTATGGTTAGATGATGATGGCGTCCTCTTGGGTAAAATATTCCGGAGGTAAAATAGTCCCCCATTCGGATCTCCGGGCGGGCACTACTCAAGAGGATGCCGTTGTCAGGAGAAAGAAAACTGGCGTTATACAGATCGGAGCGTGGAATGTCAGATCCCTTAATCGGGCAGGTAGGTTAGAAAATTTAAAAAGGGAAATGGACAGGTTAAAGTTAGATATAGTGGGAATTAGTGAAGTTCGGTGGCAGAAGGAACAAGACTTTTGGTCAGTTGAATACAGGTTTATAAAAACAAAATCAAATAGGGGTAATGCAGGAGTAGGTTTAATAATGAATAAAAAAATAGGAGGACGGGTAAGCTACTACAAACAGCATAGTGAACGCATTATTGTTGTCAAGATAGACACGAAGCCCACGCCTACTACAGTAGTACATGTTTATATGCCAACTAGCTCTGCAGATGACGAAGAAATTGATGAAATGTATGATGCGATAAAAGAAATTATTCAGGTAGTGAAGGGAGACGAAAATTTAATAGTCATGGGTGACTGGAATTCGAGAGTAGGGAAAGGGAGAGAAGGAAGCATAGTAGGTGAATATGGATTGGGGCTAAGAAATGAAAGAGGAAGCCGCCTGGTAGAATTTTGCGCAGAGCATAACTTAATCATAGCTAACACTTGGTTCAAGAATCATGAAAGAAGGTTGTATACATGGAAGAAACCTGGAGATACTAAAAGGTATCAGATAGATTATATAATGGTAAGACAGAGATTTAGGAACCAGGTTTTGAATTGTAAGACATTTCCAGAGGCAATCTATTGGTTATGAACTGTAGATTAAAACTGAAGAAACTGCAAAAAGGTGGGAATTTAAGGAGATGGGACCTGGATAAACTGAAAGAACCAGAGGTTGTACAGAGTTTCAGGGAGAGCATAAGGGAACAATTGACAGGAATGGGGGAAAGAAATACAGTAGAAGAAGAATGGGGAGGCTTTATGGGATGAAATAGTGAAGGCAGCAGAGGATCAAATAGGTAAAAAGAGGAGGGCTAGCAGAAACCCTAGGGGTAACAGAAGAAATATTGAATTTAATTGATGAAAGGAGAAAATACAAAAATACAGTAAATGAAGCAGGCAAAAAGGAATACAAACGTCTCAAAATGATATCGACAGGAAGTGCAAAATGGCTAAGCAGCGATGGTTAGAGGACAAATGTAAGGATGTAGAGGCTTATCTCACTAGGGGTAAGATGGATACTGCCTACAGGAAAATTAAAGAGACCTTTGGAGAAAGGAGAACCACTTGCATGAATATCAAGAGCTTTGATGGAAACCCAGTTCTAAGCAAAGAAGGGAAAGCAGAAAGGTGGAAGGAGTATATAGAAGGTCTATACAAGGGCGATGTACTTGAGGACAATATTATGGAAATGGAAGAGGATGTAGATGAAGATGAAATGGGAGATACGATACTGCGTGAAGAGTTTGACAGAGCACTGAAAGACCTGAGTCGAAACAAGGCCCCGGGAGTAGACAACATTCCATTAGAACTACTGATAGCCTTGGAAGAGCCAGTCCTGACAAAACTCTACCATCTGGTGAGCAAGATGTATGAGACAGGCGAAATTCTCTCGAACTTCAAGAAGAATATAATAATTCCACTCCCAAAGAAAGCAGGTGTTGACAGACGTGAAAATTACCGAACTATCATTTTAATAAGTCACAGCTGCAAAATACTAGCGCGAATTCTTTACAGACGAATGGAAAAACTGATAGAAACCGACCTCGGGGAAGATCAGTTTGGATTCCGTAGAAATGTTGGAACACGTGAGGCAATACTGACCCTACGACTCATCTTAGAAGAAAGATTAAGGAAAGGCAAACCTACGTTTCTAGCCTTTGTAGACTTAGAGAAAGCTTTTGACAATGTTGATTGGAATACTCTCTTTCAAATTCTAAAGGTGGCAGGGGTAAAATACAGGGAGCGAAAGGCTATTTACAATTTGTACAGAAACCAGATGGCAGTGCTGAGTCAAGGGGTATGAAAGGGAAGGAGTGGTTCGGAAGGGAGTGAGACAGGGTTGTAGCCTATCCCCGATGTAATTCAATCTGTATATTGAGCAAGCAATAAAGGAAACAAAAGAAAAGTTCAGAATAGGTATTAAAATCCAGGGAGAAGAAATAAAAACCTTGAAGTTCGTCGATGACAGTGTAATTCTGTCAGAGACAGCGAAGGACTTGGAAGAGCAGTTGAACGGAATGGACAGTGTCTTGAAAGGAGGGTATAAGATGAACATCAACAAAAGCAAAACAAGGATAATGGAATGTAGTCGAATTAAGTCGGGTGATGCTGAGGGAATTAGATTAGGAAATGAGACACTTAAAGTAGTAAAGGAGTAGACTGGCAATGGCTAGGAAAGCGTTTCTGAAGAAGAAAAATTTGTTAACATTGAGTATAGATTTAAATGTCAGAATGTCGTTTCTGAAAGTATTTGCATGGAGTGTAGCCATTATGGAAGTGAAACGTAGACGATAAATAGTTTAGACAAGAAGAGAATAGAAGCTTTCGAAATGTGGTGCTACAGAAGAATGCTGAAGATTAAATGGGTAGATCAAATAAATAATGAGGAGGTATTGAATAGAATTAGGGAGAAGAGGAGTTTGTGGCACAACTTGACTAGAAGAAGGAATCGGTTGGTGGGACATGTTCTGAGACATCGAGGGATCACCAATTTAGTATTGGAGGGCAGCGTGGAGGGTAAAAATCGTAGAGGAAGACCAAGAGATGAATACACTAAGCAGATTCAGAAGGATGTAGGCTGCAGTAGGTACTGGGAGATGAAGCAGCTTGCACAGGATAGAGTAGCATAGAGAGCTGCATCAAACCAGTCTCAGGACTGAAGGCAACAACAACACATAAAAATACACTTTCTAGGTATTGCTACAATCTCTTTATTGGCTATCATTACGAGACCCTGGCTACCAACCCATTCTGTGAAGCCGCACATCAGCAGCACATTCCACTTCCGCAATGTTTGCTGTGCAAGATTTATGGGGTTCATCTGTTTATATCCATGAATTAAAATACACTGATCAGCCAGAACATAATGACCACAGACCTGCTATCGACATAAACCCGTGTAGGCGATATAAGCGTCGCCTGGCAGGAGTAACTGACAGCCAGCCGCTGTGGCCGAGCGCTACGGTCGCAGTTTCGAATCCTGCCTCGGGCATGGATGTGTGTGATGTCCTTAGGTTAGTTTGGTTTAAGTAGTTCTAAGTCTAGGCGACTGATGACCTCCAATGTTAAGACCATAGTGCTTAGACCCGTTTGAACCATTTTTTAATAACTGACCGTCAGACACACGCTCGATTCATGTAGTACGGGGTGTTCAAAAAGTCTCTCCGCAGTGCCGTACGATTGTTAGCCGCGCGTACCGTATGATTTTTTGCCTGCCTGGGTGTTTCAACGAATCAATAAACGCATACCGATACTGCAGTGATATTCTGTACCCATTAATAGGAGAACTTGTGTTAAGTGAAATACCGAACGGTTATTTTCTACAGGATGGTGCAACCGCGCATACAGCTCTCGTTTCTATGTCACCGCTTGCTGATGTTTTTGGTGATCGCACAATTTCACAGGGACTTTGGCCTCCACGATCGCCTGACCTAACACCACCTGAATATTCCTTCTGGGGTGCAGCGAAAGCAACTGTCTATAAAATCTTCCAAAATCCATTGATGAATTGAAAACTGCAATATACACTTTCACTGCTTCTGCTATAGAAGAAATGTTACAGCTTGTGTTCGAAAACACGACTAGACGAACTGAACTGTGTATTCAACAACAGGGAGGACACTTTCAACATTTAATGTGAAAACGTATAAGTGAAAATGAATATTCAATAAAGTAATAACTTGTATTTCACTGAGTTTCATTTCGGTATATTCACTACGGCATACGGCACGCGCGGCTAACAATCATACGGCACTGCGGACAGACTTTCTGAACACCCCGTATTAGTGAGTGTGCTGTCCGCGGGTAGAATGTCGAAGACGCTCGATCTATCTGAGTTTGACTGAGGGCAGATTGTGACGGCCCGGAGGCTCGGCACGAGCATTTGGGAAACTGCGCGGCTTGTCGGGTGTTCGAACAGCGCTGTGGTGAGCGTGTTCAACACGTGGTGAAACCAATTCCGCACAACATGGGGTTAGGCGGCCACCCCTTATTACAGGTAATCGGGTGTCGTAGGCTGGGAAGACAGGTAAAACTGTGACATCAGACTTAAATGCTGTGCAGAGTTCAAGTGTGTCTGAACACACAGTGACCGAACACACCTAATCATGGGTCTCGGCAGACGACGACCGATGCATGTGCCAGTGTCATCACAACATCGGCAACTATGACTCAGGTAAGTACTTGACCGTCGGTACTGGGTGTTGGCACAGCGGCAGAGCGACTCCCGATACATTCTTCATCATGCCGATTGTGAATATGTCGTCTTCCAGAGGAACAACTGCTTGATACCTGCACCGAGGGACTGAGACATTATGCTTTGGTGAAAATTTACGTGGACACCCATGAGTGCAGTTGAGTTCGTGCAAGGTATCATGGCGGTCAAGGAGTATCGTAAATTGGTTACAGAAAACGTACAGCTCTTCATGACGATCATGTTTCCCGACGGTAGTGACATTTCTCAAAAAGTTTTTTTCTTTTTTCCTTTCTTGCATTTCGGTGCCCCATCTGGGGCGGGCTGGCAGCAGCCTATGCGCTGCTCTTCAGCCGAAAGACAGTAATTCTATAAAGAAGACATTACAAATAACAAGAAGGACAAAATATGGCGTACATTGATATAAAAATGGGGAACACTACGGAAGAGAATAGACAAAAAGGGTGCGACTGTAAAATGGAGATAAAAACCGTAAAGAAGTAGCACACACAAAAAAACCACACACTGGGATAATTAAAGAACACAAGAAGAAGTATGACCAGAGCATAAGAATCTCGACGAACGGCGTAGCACATAACAATCACTGATAGTAGCACTATGCTCAAGTCCAGCACACAATTAAAATCACAGCTCTTGACGCACGGCAGAACAGCACCAAATACAACACTCACGTAGCACACTGATTACGACGAGAAAACTGATAGCATCTGCCAGGGGCATGGAGACGAGGGAGAAGGGAGGGAGGGGAGGAGAGGGGGGAGACGGGCGGGGAGCGCCCCAGAGAAGGTCAGGGAGGGAAGGACGTGGGAGGGAAAGAGTCGAGGAGGGGGTGCAGGAACCCAGGGGGAAGGCGGGAAATCCGCTCTGGGAGAAGGAGGGGAGAGGAAAAAGTGGGCTCTGGGGAAGGGGGTGGGGGATGGGGGAACAATGCCAGGTTACAGCTGGAAGGAAGAGTAATGTCACAGTGAAGTTCAACATCTGGGAGGGGGAGGTGGTGGAAATTGAGCTGATGAAGGAGATGGTGTGGAGGTGGAGAGTGGGAGGTTTACAGTGATAGAGGAGCGGCAATGGGAAGGGGGGTTTCAACAGGATAATGCGCCATGTCATAAGGCCAGAAATGTGATGAAGTGGTTCGAGGAACACAGTGCAGAGTTTCAGTTGATGTGCTGGCCCCCCAGTTGGTCAGATCTGAACTCGATCGAAGAAATCTGGGATGTGAGTGAACATGGTGTCACAGCTCATCTCCCTCTCCCGGGAATTTACTGAAAGTAAGTAACTTGTGCTCACATATGTAGTGCTAGCTCCCTCCAGCGACCTACCATGGCCCCACAGCTTCCCCACTGCGACGCATCGCCGCTGTTAACTGTTCCAAATATGGACTTACCAACTGTTAGGTAGGTGGTCATAGTGTCCTGTCTGATCGGTGTATTAGCCCATGTCCGTCCGAATGTTTATTAGAGTAACCCATATGAATGTGAAGTAAATCACTCAAAAACTTTTCGAGATCTTCGATAACAGCGTTAAACAGCATCTTGATATCTTGTCTTCATATAGAAACATGAAAGGTATCTACACATGACTATTTCGACAAGACCAGGTAAACGACATAGAAAGAAAACTTTCTACACAACAACAGTTATTTACAAAAGCGAATTCATAGTCAACATGCAATGTAAAAGCGACTTATGCAGTAGCTATGATACTAGTAAAAAACATGAAAGCCATATTCGGATGGCGAAATTTGGATGCTAGGATGGCCTTGCTAAAATTATGTGACCACGAAAGGAAAGGGAGCTCTCAGAAATAAGCCTGTTTCGTCAAACCATTGCTAGACGCATGCGCGACATTGGGACACAAAACTGAAGATAATTTTAAAAAATCGTGCATCTGTGTTCATATTTAATCTCTAGCATTGGATGACTGCTCAGATATGGCAGATACCGCCGTTGTGACTATTTATTTCAGGGGTATTGATACTAATTTAGTAATCCAAAAGAATCAGCGATATTGTATCTATTAATTGAAAATGAGTCCCTCAAATATGGCAATACGTCGATGACAAATTTTCATTGCATTATCCGTCAAGAGAATTTATGTACCGAGTTCCCCAAAATTGACCGCGCCAGAAAGGTTGTTGTCAAAACAGTGAACTTTATTAAGTCGAAAAGATTGTATTGCCGGCAGACCCAAGAAGTTCTCAAGTCTTTGGATTCAGATCATGACAACGTTACATTTAATGCAGGTGGCTGGCTCAAGCCAATAAGTTGAAAAGAATGATTTGAAGCAAGATATAGAATCATTACTTGAAAGCAAGTCAAAGATTATCCCGAAGTTTGAAAAGGCTTTCCGACTTTGCATTCTTGGTCGATATAATTATCTACCCAAATTACCTTAATATTCTACTACAAGAAAAAGATTAGTTTTTTTTTTTAGAGCAACAGTTAATCTCTGCCACACGGTGGCAGAGATTAAATATGCTTCTTTGACTTGAAATTCGAATTCGAAAACTAATTTCAAGATTGTAAGAAACATCGTCTGTTTTTGTCTGCATTTGATACGCTATTTTCCGCAGATAAGAATTCACTAACGGCACATTCATAAATGGAATGGTGCGAAATGCATTTTTTTGTACATTTAAAGAAGAAATTTAAGCAGGTTGGCTTGGAAGAATTTTATAAATCATATGGGAATTAGAAGAAGTATCTGGCGTTTTACAAACATTCTTTATTCATAATTTTATTATCTGGAAACACTTATTATTGTGAACAATGTTTTAGTGGGATGAATTACATCGTATCATAGATGAGAAGACGAATTAGTGATGTTCTTCCGGAAAACTCTTTGCGTGTAGCACAACTTCAGATGACAAAAATCCAGTCAAAAAACCCAGGCGTTCCACTGTCATTGTTTCCATTAAATTATCTAATAAATATACTTCTCGCTCATCTTTGTTTTATTTTCTTGAAAAATTTTTGCTTGTTTTGGTTAACAAAATGAAAATTGGTTGTGCGACCAATGGGGAAATATCCTTTCCAAAATTTGGCCCACCTGCCTAAAAAGTTGGCCAGCGGTGGTCTAAGAAGTGTGGTGACCATTTAAGCACCACTGTTAGACTGCTTGCGGATGATAGTTCCACTGATATCTACATCAATACTCCGAAAGCCACTTTACGGTGTGTGGCGCAGGTACCACCATCTGTTTGCCCCCTTCTTTTGCCATTCGGAAACGGCACACGAGTAAAATGGTTATCGGAAAATTTCCGTATTAGCTCTAATTTGCTTTTCCCGTTGTGACGTGTGTAGGACGAAGTAATATGTTGCTCGACTCTTCACAGAAAATACTCTCTCGGAATATCAGTAGTAAACTTCTCCATGACACCAAATGCTTCTCTTGTAACGTGTATCACTGATGTGTGTTGATCATCTTCATGAGGCAATTGTATGTATGTGGTGGGTAACTGTACTGAAAAAATGGAAAACAGAGAATTAACATTTTACCTTTAAATAGTTCCGTAGTCGCTTTATTGGTACTTAGCATGCTCGATCCAATTTTAGTAGCAGTTTCGTTGAATTGCTATTTTAAAGGTTTCATATAGGCTGTTTCGTTTGTGGCGTTATCTGGCTTATCTGTGCTGTATATTACAGCAATTTTTGGGATTCATTTCTCTGTGCTGAATAATCTTTTTGTATAGTTTGGGTTAGCTTTGCAGACAGTATTCGGAAACTGCTCTAGTGAATGACTTTTATTCATAAACTATTGTTTGGATTGAAGTGCAGTATATGCCTCCTTTAATTAATTTTAAAAATCTAGTCCGTCTGTCGCTGTGATTTTGTCAATGTGAGGCTTTCAGGACAACTTAGTACCCACAGCTCAAGAGACTTATCTTTCGATTTTAACGTTGTTTCTCGTCCCCATAATTTTTATTTTATGTCGTCTGCTGTTTGATTTTTATGTCTATATAGCAAAAATTTTTTCTCAAGATGACAAATGGCATTCTTATGAGCAACAGGCCGAGTCATTTTTCTAACTTCTTCATGTAATGCGTATTCATTTATTTTGGGCTTTCTGCTGTCTTTTCGTAGCACCAATATACAAGGAGGTAGAAAAGGCATGGGATACCTCCTAATATCATATCGGACGTTCGCCCCCGGCAGCTGAGTGGTCAGCGCGACAAAATGTCAATCCTAGGCCCGGGTTCGATTCCCGGCTGGGACGGAGAGTTTCTCCAATCCGGGACTGGGCGTTGTTGTCCTAATCATCATCATTTCATCTCCATCGACGCTTAAGTTGCCGAAGTGGCGTCAAATCGAAAGACTTGCACCTGACGAACGGTCTGTCCGATGGGAGGCCCTAGTCATACATTTCCATTTTCATCATATCGGACGTCCTTTCTCCTGGCGCAGTGCAGCGACTCGATGTGGCTTGGACTGAACAAGTCTTTGGAAGTCCCCTGCAGAAATACTGAACCATGTTGCCACCATAGCTATCCGTAATTGTGAAAGTGTTCCATAAATGTTGATGGAAATCACGTTGGGTGATTTGGATGGCCAGATAAATGTCTCGAATTGTCCAGAATGTTCTTCTAACCAATCGCGAACAGTTGTGACCTGGTGGCATGACGCACTCTTCTCCTTATAAATTCCATCTTTCTTTGTCAATGTCTGCAAATGTATTCCAAGTAGCCGAATATAACCATTTCTGATCAGTGTGTGTTTGACGATCCAGTCCATTGCGTGTAAACAAAATCCACACCATTATGGTGGCTTGTTGACAACCCATTGCTTTTTGGGATCTGCCCCACACTCATACCCTACGATCAGCTCTTACCCACTGAAATCGCCACTCATCTGACAAGGACACAGTTTTCCAGACGCGTAGGATATAACCAATACGGTCACGAGCCCAGAAGAAGCGCTGCAGGTGATGTGCTGTTAGCAAAGGCACTCGCGTCGGTCGTCTGCTGCTATGGTCCATTAACGTCAAATTTCGCCGCCCTGACATAAAGGATGCTTCGTCGTCCGTTCCACATTGATTTCTGCGGATATTTCACGCAGTGCTGCTTGTCTGTTAGCAATGACAACTCTACGCAAACGCCGCTGCTCTCGGTCGTTAAGTGAAGGCCGTCTACTACTGTGTTGTTCGTGGTGAGAGGTAATGGCCTGAAATCTGGTGTTCTCTGCAGGCTCTTGACACTGTGGATCTCGGAATATTGACTTCGCAAATGGAATGTCCATACGTCTAGCTCCAACTACCACTCCGCGTCCAAAGTCTTTTAATTCGCGCCGAACGGCCATAATCAACTCGGGAACCTTTCCACATGAATTACCTGAGCACAAATGATAGCTCCGCCTATGCGCTGCCCCTTTATACATTTTGTAAGCGCTGCTAACACCGTCTGTACACATGCATATCTCTATCCCATGACTTTCGTCACCTCACTCTATAGAGTCACACGCGTATAAAGCAGTGAGTAGGGCGAGTCACATCGACATTGTATGTACTGTATAGCAATGGACATAAGATGGTTGCCTGTGGTACTCGGCTTCTGGGATGAAGGGCCAGAATGTTTGTCACTCACTATGGCGGTTATGGACCCGTCGTCTAGGATTAAGCTGAGTAGTTGTACGGTTTCTGAATACCAAAGGTAATTAGTTTATAGTACAGTCCAAGATGAAACACTTTGTTAAATGCCTTTTCTGTGTTTAAATATGAATATGTGAAGTTCATTAATAAATAAATATGTAAAAGTTCATTAATCTTTTTTTTTAATATTGCTACAGATATTTAGTACAGGATCAATGGTAGAATGCTGTTTTCTAAATCAGTAGTTATCTTTTGTTTTTCAAAAACTTTATAGAGGTGTATTTAATATTGTCTCCAACTACCTGATGCGTGTAGTAAAGTGATTGGTGTATGTGAGTTAAGTTTTTCAACGGTTTGCCGTGCTTTAGTAACTTAATTACCTTAGATATATTGCGTTCAGTTGGCAGTCGTTTAAATTTCAAGGCTGCGCTAAACACAGGGAGCAACGTATTATTTATTTCTGTTTTGTGCTGCACGTAGATGGTATCTGCAGAAGCCTTCAATCCCAGAAGCCGAATTTTTCCTTTGCGTATACGGTTTCTATCTATTCTGTTGTTGTATTAGGAACAAAGTCTATTTTATCCGTTTAAAACTTTCGGTGCTCTTAGAACTCTGCTTATGTTGCTTTTTATTTGGCGTCAATACTTCTTGTGTATGAGAGTATCGTCGGGTATTTTGTACGTCACTGTCATAATTTCTCGGCACATTCGTGCTTTCATTTGACTGTCTATGACAATGTTTCCTTCGTTCCGAAGTGGAGGTTCCCATTTTACATTAGAGCTGGTTATACGCTTCAAGGCGTTCCCAGATGGGGTTGATAGTCTGTGATCCAAGATTTCCAATGTTTCTGTGAGAAATTCGGCTAGCTATCTTCGTATGAATTGTTGAGTCTGTCCTAAGCAATTCTGTGCTCATCACCTTGCGTTTTTTTCAGTGAGCAATAATTTCTGCGCTTTTGTTAAATGCTACATAGCGTACATGTTGGAATTCTTGTTAGATCCGGTTTGATTCTTTCTTATGGAGTATGGTGATATTTTTTAATATCTACGCCCTTTATTCTGTAAATGGTTTTAGTTGTTCTTTATAAGTTAGCTGAGCTGTACAACGTTGTCGAAGATGTATTTGAAGACGGTGGCTATTTATGGTGTTTCCGATCCAGTTAGTCGTGATATGTTTACAGCAGATGCGCTACACGGGATATGTCAGACATTGACCGTTATCTCTGATTAATGAAAGCTGATAGTCTGCTGTCGATTCTTGGCAAACTTGATTTCCGTAACAATTTTTCTATTATTTTCGCATTTGTGTTTATAGTAGATCCCCCAAAAGCGCTTGATCGGTGGTTGGTCATTTATGATGATACAAGAACCTAATATATTAAAAAATCTGTAAATAAGCTGTTAGGTCCTGACAATGGGCGGTTTGTGTATTACTGCTATGTGTACCTTTCTTGTTTTGATTTGCGGTTTTAATACCACGGCTTACAATCGCCGAAATTCCGACAGGATTTCGAGTCTAGCGACAGGAATGTCTTTGACATGGAACAGCGCCACGCACCCTTATAAGTTCACTCTGTTATCGGTTACGTCTTGTCTAGGACATATGTAGTCTTTGATTATTATATGTTAGATTGGTAGCCTTTGCTTCCGCTATTAGGTTTTCTAAATCTGTGGTAAATTTTATCACATTAGCATTAACAGAAGCCCAATAATAAAAGTTTGTTTTCTGATGAACCCACAGCGTATATTCGAACCATGAACTTACGACGTAACAAGTCTAGGGCCAAACCCTTGGCTGCATCTAAACATAACAAGTTGTTCGGCAGTCGAGGTATAGATTCCGTTCGGCCAGTGCGACCAGGACGCGCTCACAACAGAAGACAGTAACTTAACGAGTCTTGAGAGAATCCCGAGGCTGTAGTGGAACATAATACAGAGTCAATGGGGTTTGAATCCGAGTAAATATGAACAGAAATCTAGAACGTTTGAAATGGTTTCCGTTGAGTAGGCACTGAAAGGGCTTACGGACAATGAGCAAATTAGCGCAAGCGAGCGACGGGGTCTTGCCGCCTTGGCGTTTACAAGCGGACGCTTGTCATCAGCGCTGGACCACCGGTAGTAGAGTCCGAAGTGACGAAACTATATAAAAAAAGTGGCGTATACGCCTGGCTAACGACAGACATAGCATACATTTTTAGTAACCTGAAATGAGTCCTCTAAGACATACTCAGTAAATGCAAGAACGTCAATCAACGGAATGCAGTACATCGTACAAAAACTAACAACGGCAATTTTCAATCGAACCAATCATCACACCATAAATGCATACACTTACTGAGTGATAAATAATTTTATGATGCACAACAAACCATGTGTCCGCTAATGGTATTGCACAGAAGCCATCAACAAAGAATATCATGTTGTTAAATATTCTATAATAAGTTTACATATCTAAACGTGTCGAACTAGACCGTTCTGCACACTTACACTGATAAAATCAAGCAGTATATAGTTATTAGTGAATCAGCTTATTAACCTATAATCAATATTATTAAATAAATGAGATTGCGCTAGAAGAGCAAATAGATCGATGTTAATGGGACATATAATTAAAAATCATAGGAGCGGAGATTGCGCTAGAAGAGCAAATAGATCGATGTTAATGGGACATATAATTAAAAATCATAGGAGCGGGTGTCAGCAGACACGTCACGAAACAGCCTGTAGATTGGAATATGTATTTTACTGTAAAATCATTTGCGTAGGATTAGTGTCAATTTCCATATATGTCAAGCTATTTAAAGAGCAGCGTAATTCGGTGGGGGGCTGCTCGAGCTGTCATTGACGTATGATGATGATGATTACGGTGACATTTATCGAGAGCAACAGTTTCTAATAATCTGCCACCTTCTTAACAGTACAGCACGGTTTTAGTTCAACGTTGTTATTCGAGGAAGTTTCTGTTGATTATCACTCACGCTCTCCGATTTTTTTTTTTTTCTTTAAAATGGACTTGTAGTCGAGAGCAACAGTTTCTAATAATCTGTACCTTCTTAACAGTACAGCACGGTTTTAGTTCAACGTTGTTATTCGAGGAAGTTTCTGTTGATTATCACTCACGCTCTCCGATTTATTTTTATTTCTTTAAAATGGACTTGTAGTCCGAGGTGATAGGTTACAATACAGCATCACCGGTCTAACTGTGTTGGTGGGCCAGTAAATTTCCACTGTGCAGTGACTTTGTCACTGCAATTCACTTTGGAGGTGTGGCCGTGGGACTTCTAGTCCCGTACCACCCTCTTACGGTCATAGTACTACATGAGTCAGGCAGAATTTATTGCCTAACATGGGCAGGTGCAGGTGTGGCGGTGGGACTCGTAGTCCCGTACCGTGGGTGTGGCTCTCCGATCTGATGTTAGGTGTTATATGGGCAAGTGCTAATAATTCAACTGTGAGAAATTTTGTAATTTCGCGTTGAATATGCATCATTACTTTTCCTTGTGATCTTTTAAAACATACGTCTAAGTTTGTATCCGGAATTTAGTTATTTACTTCTAGCAGAAGATGAATGGATCTGCAATTGTAGCAACGAAGAAGGAATTTAATGATACTGTAATCGGCCGAGGCAACCTCCCTATTTGTATCAGAAAAATATGTTCGTATTGCGATTCCACGGAAGGACAAAATACAATGCAAAACTTCAGGTTCAAGAAACACAATAAGACCGCTCTATATGTTTGCTGCTCATGCTACTATTTATTTTTGAGCGGAGGCATACAACAGCTTTAAACTGTATGCTCTTATATGAATGTTTCTGCAGTCACCTTATAGCGTCGTTGTAATGTGCTCATATACTCCAACAGTCGGGCTCGTAATGTTAGATCACCTTCTCCCGTTCACAGGCTAAACTGCAACTTCTTCGACATGACAGTATCTAAAATCACTACCACTGCCTCCTGAAAATAAACACCAAAACAAACGTGTCAGTGCATTATTAGAGTTTTTCATAACTGCATTTATGAAAAGTTATTACAACATGGAGTCCAATACAACCTCTCTTCTCTCATTCACATGGCTCAACAGAAATCTTTCAGTTGGGTGTATATACTGATCCAGTACTCTTTTTGCAATGATTCGTGGGATAATATTCAACATATAAAAATTGACAATTCCAGTCTGTCCATTCAGTTGCACATTCAATGATAAATTAAAATTCGATAATATTATTTAAAAAGTCTGTCACCATGCTTTCGTTAACACTCGTAGGAGATATCTCCAAAAGTCTCATGAGCCCTACAGTTGATGCCCCTCTTCAGTTTTTATTTACTTTTTTTACAGCTCTAGTTTCATAGGACCAAATTGAGGCGCAAATCACAAAGATTATGGACCGTTTCAGTGCATGAAATTACAACATAAAAGTAATAACAGATAAAACAAAATGTTTATGGATCCAAAAAAAGACAAGCCATAAGTTTATGTACATGCTGAGCGGTCTTTGAGGAGACATTGTTGGTAGCCCGCTGGTTCATCTTGGCGGTCAGTTGGTGAACAGTTGTAGGTATATGTGCCAGTACACATCTCTGTAGCCATCGCTCACCCCTTTTTCTGTGGTCCGTGGTCGGTTTTGGATAGCACGATTTTGCCATGAACGGTATTCTTTAACCACAGCGCTACGTACACAGTTAACAAACTAAGCCGTTTCGAAAATGCTTCCATTTGTCCCGAAAGCCAATGATCATGCACTCTGAACGTCATATAAATAGGTCAGTTTCCGCTGCATTGTTTCCCGCGTCCTTCCGACGCAATTTATGTACCATCCATTGCTAGTGCTGCCATCTGCCGGCTGTGAGTTTTTAATTCACATTGACCTTGAACATAGACGGTGGTCACAATAATGTGACTGCACCAGGTAAAAATTCATAATAATTGCGGACTCATTCCAAAAATACATTATCTTTGTTCTTGAAACAAAAAATTAGAAACGACGTCTAGCGCAAAGACGGATTTCACGAAATGGTAAAAGGTAAGCAAAATGCAAAAAAGCTAGAAATCCTAAGGGACACCACACTAATATCGTGTAACGCCGGTTCCATCCTACTAATTCCGAAAGAAGTGGTGTCCACAAATTTATTCAGGTATACAATATCATGCTGAAATATTCAGTGATGATTGCACGAAACGAGGTACCAAATTCTGGGGTTCATACAACGTAACCTTTCATGGCCGGCACAGACTTAACGAGAAACATCCCGGCTAATGGGCAGAGTCGATCTATAAAATCTTTCTCTTAACGTTTCATCTCCAACAACGGGAGACGGCTTCAGAGATAAAGCGGCAAACCAAAAGCAGAATTGAAGAGAGCGCTGAATGTAGAGGCCATCACAGTCGATCACATGACGTAGCCTCCGAGACTATTTTTGGTAATGTCACAATTATCGATTGCTCTTACGGAGGGATGTTGATGGTTTAAATGGCTCTCAGCACTATGCGACTTAAAACTTCTGAGGTCAACAGTCGCCTAGAACTTAGAACTAATTAAACCTAACTAACCTAAGGACATCACACACATCCATGCCCGAGGCAGAATTCGAACCTGCGACCGTAGCGGTCGCTCGGCTCCAGACAATAGCGCCTAGAACCGCACGGCCACTCCGGCCGGCGGAGCGATGTTGACATCCAAATTTTGTATAATGTAGTGTCTTCCTCTATCCCATTAAAATTATTATGGTGTTTATAAATTTCAATAGCCTCTCTTATACCTGCTCACATGATAAAACCGTGTTACTCTATTGGAAAAATATCTGCTATACGTGAGACAGCTCCGTTCCCCGGGATCATGGTAAATAACGGCACAACGTCAAAACTTATAAGGATATCACCTGGGCCCACTAGCATGAATTGATACGAATTTTTAATATTACTGTCGACTCCAGCAAACAAGGTTACAGCAATGACGCAAGTTGTCTAGCTACCTCTTGGGTGGGAGACCGTACAGCACTGATGGGAGACCCTATACCACTCATCCATGTCAACAGTACCAATCCGAAAACCCAGTTTACTATAGAGACGGAGAATAAAGACCAACTGTATTTTTTGCATGTTATTTATTTTATTTTATTTCTCGTTCAGCTACAGGCAAAGCGTGATACACTTACAAACATCAACATAAAAATTTAAATTAACATTAACAATGATTTACAATAAAATTTTCAGGGTTTCCAGCCACAAAAGTGCTTGGTCACTTATCACATGTATGTCCATCAGATTTCCTCCCTTAAGTCCGTGTACGTCGCACTCAACTATATGCTGCATGGTTTGACTCTCTCCGCACTCACAATTGGGGTCCTGGGAGAAACCCCACTTTTTCAACAAATATCCGCACCGACCAGCACCTGTCCGCAGACGATTTAGAGTTACCCACACTCTACGTTGGAGTTGGAAGCCTGGAACTCGTTGAGATGGGTCCTCAATAAGGAAACTGTTATTCACTTTGCTTTCCTGCCATTGCTGTTTCCACAGGTTATCGATATCAATCTGTTGTTTGAGTTCTTTCCAGAAGGGATTTCTTGACATCAATCTGTCAGGGGGAGGAGGTAGGTCCCTGAACTTTTCTTTGTACCTCTGGATTGCTCTTTCGCGTCTAATCGAGGGTGGTTCGATATTGGCAAGGACGGGGTGGGTCTTACTGTTCCTGTTATGAGCCTCATTGTCTCGTTAAGTTGCACATCAATATATCTGACATGCCTACTGCGGGCCCAGACGGGTGCGCAATATTCCGCTACACTATACAGAAGTGCCAGTGCTGATGTACGTAGAGTTTCAGTGGAACATCCCCAGGTTGTTCCTGCCAGTTTCATTATGATGTTGTTTCTTGTTTTCATTTTTTGGGCGACTTCGTACAGGTGGCTCTTATATGCATGTGTCTGTTATCAAGCGAGGGGACGGGCTGTTGGACCATAGGGTATATACTCTGATCAACCAGAACATTATGACCAGACCACCTACCCAATAGCTGTTATGTCCATCTTTGACAAGGATAACAGCAGCGACGCGTCATGGCATGGAAGCATTGAGATCTTGGTAGGTTGCTGGAGGGAGAGGGCACCACATATGCACACACAAGTGTCTTAATTAACGTAAATTTTGGGGAAGGGGTTGAAGAGCTATGACGCCACGTTTAGATCTTACACCACATTCAGATCTGGCGAGTTGGGGAGGGGGGGGGGGGGGGCAGCACATCTATTGCAATTCGCCGCTGCGTTCCTCTAACCACCCCATCACGCTCCTGGCCTTGTGACATGGTACTCCTTGACCGTCATGATGCCCTGCGCGAGCTCCACTGGAGCCATGGGTACAATTGGCATAAGGGAGCCGCCTCCAGCTTGTCTCCGTCCAGTAGTACAGGTTCCAAGGAGCTGACCCTGGTCTTATCCTGGAAGACGACTGCCTGTCCATCTGCAGAATGGACAAGGTATCGGGATTCATCAGACCATGCAATGCTCTGCCACTGCGCCAATGTCTAGTGCCGATTGTCACATGGTCATTACAGTCGTAGTTGCTTATGACGTGGTGTTAACATTGGCACATGCATGGATCGTCGGCTGTGGGGGCCTATCGTGGGTAATGTTCGGTGCACAGTATCTTCAGACTCACTTGTACTCTGTCCAGCATTAAAGTCAGAGGTTAGTTCCGCCACAGTACGCCTTCCTTCCTGTTTTAACAGTCTACTCAGCTTACCCAGGAAGATATAAGGATGTTTAAGACCGGAAAAATACATACGGCATCCTTCAGCTACAACTGGTGTACATAAAATTCCTTGTACATGTAGGCTTGTTTATACTGGTACCGCGAAAAGAAACGTTAGCAGCTGTCTTTTTGAACACAAGAGGAATTCCACCTGAAGCATACGGATAAATCAGACATGCGTCCGCAGCTCGTGGTCTAGTGGCTAGCGTTGCTGCCTCTGAATCACGGGGTCCCGAGTTCGATTCCCGGCCGGGTTATGGATTTTCTCTGCCGAGGACTGGGCGTTTGTGTTGTCCTCATCATTTCATCATGATCATCATCATTCGTGACAGTGACTAGATTGGACTGAGAAAAAAATTGGACTGTGTAAAAATTGGGACTTTGAACGTGCGCCGATGACCGCGCAGTTGAGCGCCCGACAAACCAAGCATCATCAAATCAGACATAGCGTAACATGTTCCCCAAGAGGGCGATCATAAAATAAATTTCAATGAAACAAGGCTATTGAGGTTTATGAACACCGAAGTAATTTTAACAGAAAAGGGTTAGGTGTTAAATTAGATAAACTTCGGATGTTATATTGCACCATAACAATGATGGTCGATTACTTTCAATCGAGAATGTTGGCATTACCAGAGCAATCTTGGAACCGTCGTCATGTGATGGATTACGGTGTCCCCTACACTGCTTATATCGTCGGCGCTTCCTTGACTTCTGGTTGCGGTTTGCTGCTTTACCTCTGAAAATGTCTACCACAGTAGAAGATGAAACGTTAGGAATAAGTTTAATACACCGACCACGCCTCCATTAGCCAGGAAGTTTCAAGTGAGACTGTGGGGCTGTTGATTGTTACCTTTTAACAATTATTCTAAATAAACCAAGTGAGGTGGTGCAGTGGCCAGTACACTGGATTCCCACTCTGGAGAACGACGGTTCAAATCCTTGTCCTGCCATCCGTGATTTTCCGCAATTTCCCTAAATCGCTCGAGGCAAATGTCAGAGTAGTTCCTTTGAAAGGTCACTGCCGATTTCCTTCCCCACCCTTCCGAAATTCGAGTTTGTGCTGCGTCTCTCAAGACGGTGCTGCCGACGCGACATTGAACTGTAATCTTCCTTCCCTTTTTGTTCGTAATAATCCCAGACGTTTGCTATGGTATAACGATTGCGTGATTCTGCGGACCGGCCAAAAGACTATAAGGTCCCCTAGAGTTCGTCAAACCAATAACGCATGTGTGGCAGGTCTGTGAACGCGGATACCGTCATCTTGGAACGTGGGAGTGTCCACAGCATTTTCATATTGAAGATGTAAATGAAAGAGCAACCCTGGGTCACGAGAATGTTAAAATAAATATCCTGATTAATGTTAACAGTAATCCTCAAACACTGGTTTGCTGCAGAATTCTTGAGCACTTTCCCACTTCGAATACAATAAATTACCGTGAGACGGAAACTTTTTGTCCACAAATCAGCAAGCATTTCGAAATCGTAGCATTTCTTTTATGGAATTTTATGTTACCGATCGTTCGATAGCATGGTGGGTGCTCACGTCTTGGACCACTTTGATACTTGCTCTGAGCTGCATACAGCCCATGGGCTGCGGGTTGGACATCGTCGATCATTCCCTTTTGACTTACAAGGGTGATGATTATAACTAAATTGGATGTATTAATCCTACAACATATTTAAATTTTATAATTAATTCTTTAAGATTGTAGGGAATAAAATGAAATGATGAAAAATACATATTAGTAGTAATGAACACTAAACGAGAGCCAACAAATTCCGAGTCAAGTTACGTTCCAATAGGAATGTGAGTGCACTCAACGACTTTGATATGACTTTCAAATGATAGAGCACAGCAGTCAGTCGTACTTTTCTTTCAGGTTTTATTAGGAAAATTTTGATTTCGGCTGGCGTCTAACCATTATCAATGCACTATTTCAAGGTAGGTACCAATGTGTGTTCTAGCACGTCAGTCCTCTGTTGTTCGAGCTTCTGTCGCAGTTCGTTCAGGACTACTGTGTGTAGTCTTGAATGAACTGTGACAGAAGCCTGAACAACAGGAGACTGACGTACTAGGGCACGCATTGATATCATAAAATAGTGCGTTGATAATGGTTACGCACTAGCCGAAATCTAGATTTGCCTGATTGCTGCGCTCTATCATTTGAAATTAGGAATCAATATTGCTAAATACTCGCCCACAGAGCCGTTGCTTTGCCCAGCCCTCATAAAAACCTCATACTCTACGCTTGCACACCCAATTACAAAGAAAGAATATTGATCTGTTGCTATGATCAATGTAGCATTCCTAGTGTAGGAAGGAATGACGTCACATCACAGCATGGGCAGTTGCAAACAAATAATTGCGTCTCTTCTCTGAGTTGATCCTAACACTGGTTTCTAGTTTGCCATTTTGTTCACACACATGTCAAATTAGCACCCCTCCATGTTCCCGACATAGGAGGGCTCGAAACAGCTACATCTGCATCTACATCCACACTCCGCAAGCCACCTGACTTTTAGTTATCGTGAAGAGAGTGCTACAAGATATATTTTTGTCTGTTTTATTTGTATTCAGCACGCATTCAAAGACAAATGGCCTATCTTTAGTGCGATTTCTGGCTACCATTGGAAGAGAAATGGCATACTGTAGCATATTGACATATTATAGCACATAATAATCACTTTTGAATACATTATGGGAGTAAACAGTGATCAATGTGTTCGAAATATTTACTATCAAAAACAGTCTTGATCACAATTTATTTATTACGGTGACCGGTTTCGACCACTACTGTTGTCATCTTCAGACCAATGAGTAAGAACCTCCTGCTGGAGAATCACTAATGATTCTCCAGCAGTGATTCTCCAGCAGAAGGAGGTTCTTACTCATTGGTCTGAAGATGATCACAGTAGTGGTCGAAACCGGTCACCGTAATAAATAAATTGTGATCAAGACTGTTTTTGATAGTAAACATAATTGCTCACCACTGCAAGGCACCCATCACCGAAATCCTGCGGTTTTCTTATGGGTGGCTCAGGAAAGCATTTAGTATAGATACTAAAGGCCCTCAGGGCGTCAATGAAACCACCCATTTCCTTGGGGCGAGTCGGCCATTGTGACCGAGCGGTTTTAGGCGCTTCAGTCTGGAACCGCGCTGCTGCTACGGTCGCAGGTTCTAATCCTGCCTCGGGTATGGATGTGTGTGATGTCCTTAGGTTAGTTAGGTTTAAGTAGTTCTCAGTCTAGGGGACTGATGACCTCAGATGTTAAGTCCCATAGTGCTTAGTGCCATTTGAAACTTGGGGCGTTGACTCCAATATATTTCGCTTCGGAAACGTCAGTTCGCAGTGCCATAAGTAGCAGGACAGTAGCCCCCACATAAGGGCGTCGAACGGGTTGCCTACCCTAGGGCGTAGGGCAGCAGTGAAATACCATTAGTTGATGGGTGCTGAACTCTCTCACAGGTACATTTTAACGTGCTGAACAAAGGTGTGTGGGGGGCAGCGAGAGTGTTGCCAACGTGGAATGTCTTAGAGGAACGATTTACCGTTTTATTCACGCACATATCAAAGTTTACCCGCTATGATCATACCACATGAGGGCGCGAAACGGGAACGCTGAAAAAGCATAAACATCATCTGCCGCTTTGGATCACGTTCACATATCGCCGAAAGGATTTGAACGGTCCCTGGTAGTTGCACACTGTATAGATGGCAAAAACAGCGACTGCGCTACACTCCAAAGCGGTTAGATAACGTTTAGTTGGATATCAGTTCAAATGGTTCAAATGGCTCTGAGCACTATGGGGCTTAACATCTGAGGTCATCAGTCCTCTACACTCAGAACTACTTAAACCTAACTAACCTAAGGACATCACACACATCCATGCCCGAGGCAGGATTCGAACCTGCGACCGTAGCAGAAGCGCGGTTCCGGACTGAAGCGCCTAGAACCGCTCTTCCATAGTGCCCGACTGGATATCAGTCCCACGATATCTTTAAAGTAGGGTTGAATCGTCTGCGGTGTGTCAGTAGTGTCGCACGTTGTCCAGTACGTCGCCCTGTTGCTCATCGCATTGTGAACTGCCGCTTTTGACCTAGAAGGGTCATATCCCCAAGGGAAGTGGTGGTTTCGTTGATGCACTTTATAGCACTTGCTGAGGAATTTTCGTGTCGATTCTGGGCGACAGTTTGTGTTTTCCTCGGCCACCCATAAGAAAACGTGATTTCAATGCTGAGTGTCGCTGTTCTGATCTCCATCACAGAGGCGTCAAAAGAAGGGGTGAAACATGAGTAAAAGAGGGTGCAACGACATTGCCGTCGTGTGAGACTACGATGACACTGAGCAGAATTTCAGTGAAATGTGGGGCCAATATGGCATCACCAACCTACTTCAACACCCATACGCTTCTGGTCTGTGACCTTTTTCTCGCATGTGTCAACTCTTTGCTGTTTGAAGCGTCGCTGATCCAGAGGGTGACGTTGTTGGCACCACATTTCTGTACCATCGCAGAGAAAGGCTATGGACATGTTCGAGCCAAATTTAAAAGTTACACAGCGCAGTGGGAAACAATTAGAGGTTTCGAAAAAGTAATACTTTTTTCCGCAGTGTACAACCAGGTTTACGCCAAACTCGGCGTTGCATTCTTCCGCGATTCAGCGTGACTCAGACTACACTACCGATGTCTATAGGAGGCTTCAGTCACTCCACGCTATCTTTAGACACCACCTCACTCTACTGCATAACCTATAACCTATAGTTTAGTTTAGTAAAATTTTGCTTTTTTTCTCAGTGGGTATTGTTGGTCTTAAGCATATTACTCGTCCTCTTAAAATGTGGACCAGATGAACTCAAAAGCTGGTCGCCCCTGCTGTAGATGATCGTAAAAAAATGAGTATAAGAGCAAATTTAGCATGAAAGCTTTTTTTCCATACCGGATACCACAGCAATGGTTTTATTAAAAGAAAGTGGCATTTTCCACTTTTGCTGTATTAATTTTATTTGTTCATGATTTGTTTTAGCCTTCTAGGCCATTTTCAAGTGATTTATGATTCCGCAATAGGAAACTATGCCTTCCATATTGAAATGTCAGAATCTTTAAATCTGTGTTTTCTCTTCGTTTAGTTCACAAATGCCGTGCTGGTGGTTTGACGGCTTGATACTTACAAAGGTGTTATATCTTTGCAAATTTCAAGCCGCCAAACCAACAAGACAAAATTTGTGAACGAAACAAACAGTAAACACAGATTTAAAGACGTTCACATTTCAATATGCAAGGCATAGTTTTCTATTTGAGAACCACAAAATCACTTTAAAATGTCCTAGAAGTCTGAAACAAGGCATGACCAAATCACATAAATACAGAAAAAGTGGAAAATGCCACCTTTTTTTAGTAAGAAAATGTTTTATGTAGATGATGAGCTAAAGAGGTCCTTTCCAAATAGAGCTTAGGAGCTTTAAAGATTTAGGTAGATCTTTTACAAATATAACAACAGATGCGTGTCGGACGAGGATCACCAGTTTAACTACACAGACGAAAAGATAATCACTGCGCCAAAAATGACTTGTGCGACATAACAGAAAGTTGGTAGGCATGTTTCGACATCTGAAAGGTGGTGTCTATTCAAATTTCATGCTAGATGCATGGGAGTGGTGCTAGTAGCACCAGTGCAAAAATTCATATCAGGATTGCTTTAAATACCTGCTGTAATAATCTTTAGCGTCAGTTACCTTTGAGACTGGACGTTGTGAGTTGATATTAGTAAGGCATGCCTAAAAGGGGTGTTTTCCAACCGGATAACACTCGTCCAGATACCGCTGTTGTAACCCAACATGCACTACAGAGTTTCGACATGTTGCCTTGGGACATCATCGGACGATAACTCCAGCGTCATCCACTACCAGTCTTACACGTGTCCCACTGAGGAGAAAATAAACCAAAAACATTTAGTATTAAATTTCCTAGAAAGTTTATTTCAGAGTTCTTGGTTGGTGTCAGTTCGTAAGCCGGCTGTAAAAGTATTTCACTAACTTGCATTTATGACTTCGAGGCGTGCCGTTGTGGCCGAGCGGTTCTAGGCGCTACAGTATGGAACCGCGCGACCGCTACGGTCGCAATTTCGAATCCTGCCTCGGGCATGGGTGTGTGTGATGTCCTTAGGTTAGTTAGGGTTCAGTAGTTCTAATTTCTAGGGAAATGATTACCTCATAAGTTAAGTCCCATAGTGCTCAGAGCCATTTGAACCATCTGACTTCGCAGTTAAAAGTCAGAAGCCTTTTTCAGTTCAAAAACTCTAAATCATTACCCAACCAGCAAGTAGTAAAAAATGGAATAGAATACACTTGGAACTAAACCTCGCTCATCCACATAATAGTCAGAAGTGCTGACAGCTCATCTACAGAGGAGGCCAAAAGCTGTTTTCACACATTTATTAATAAATGCTGTGGTGATGAAGCTCTCCAAACTAAGGAATGTAGTTATTAATTCAGCATGGATAGCAAGTGATAAGTTATCGGCAAAAGTGAAGCTGAGTGTAATACATGCAGTGGTGCACAGTAACATGCTGTGAACAGGTTACAAACACCACTGAAACAATGAAAACATAATCTTTCTGATCAGTTATCCAACACAGGAGGACTGAGGTGTCAGCCGAAGATGTGCATCAGTGTTGCGGCTGGTAATTCAGGGAAGATACAAGTGATCGTACAACAAGAATGGAATCACAACTGTCTCTGCTGCTGTACTTAAATATGCAACTGGAGTCCTTGATGAGAGAAGCAGAGTTTGTCTTGTCATTATCTCCTTGTCTGCAGATGTGACATAGGCAACGAGAGCGTTAACTGCCGGAGAGTACAGGCAGGTTCGAATCCTGCCTCGGGCATGGATGTGTGTGATGTCCTTAGGTTAGTTAGGTTTAAGTACTTCTATGTCTAGGGGACTGATGACCTCAGATGTTAAGTCCCATAGTGCTGAGAGCCAGTACAGGCAGCGACGAATAGGAACAACTCTTAGGCGTCCTGTTAAGGGAAGCCGCAGCCCAGTACGGTCGCACACCTGTTGGTAGAGGCAACACTCACCATTGAAGACTCAACACCTAACCCTGACAGATTTTTATGTAAAGTAATCTGTGCGATTCTGATGTTGTACTACATCAACAGAGAGATATAGTGGAGACAGGGTGAGGTTGTCGCGCTGGTTGTTCGTCACGAGTCTCAGTTCTCTGTAGACATCAGAACCAGAGCGAGCACGAGTTCAGTGTTACAGATTGCATACTTCACAAACTAAAGCGTGGCTGTTACATCAGTGCATCAAGCTTCGTTTGTTCCCGCTGTAGTTCCACAAAAATGACGAGTCTGAGATTTGTGGCGCTGCAGTCGCCCCATACTCATCGACTCGTTCTCTCTTATGTAACTTTCAGGAATGTAAGGCTAGCTAGTTGTGACTTGCTGTTAGTACAGAAGATGAGAACACGATCTGGCCGCTGTAAAGTAGCACTGAAAAGGCGAATTAACCTATTGTTGTGACCAGATGGCCTTTAACGAAGTTGTATTTTGTGGGACTGTGGTGGGTGCAAGACGAAAATTAATTGATGCAAAGTATACAAGTGCATATGTGTTCCATTAGAGGAAGAGCTATATCTGCAACAAGGTTTTGTCCGTCCACGCTTTAGACGAAAAACGGAAAACGTACAATTTGGACAAACAGAAACAATATTGTTTTACTCTTGTTTATTCCCCCTCCACCACGAGGAAACATGTGCGCTGTATCAACAGAAAATTGGACACAGAGCAACATCACTGTTATATCTCTGCGACAAAATAAATAAATAAATAACATAAAATAAAAAATAAAATAAAATAAAATAAATGCGCTACTTCTGTAAACATTTGGTTATGGCAACTTGCGTTCATTGGCTAACAGCGAGTTGCGTAGCTTATCATTCATTTCTGTAATTTATTTTAATAATTAATTAGCCTTTAGAGGCTGGAATTCATCCTCATATCATGTTTTCTGGTACTGTAGTTACAAATTCAGTAACGTCTCAAAAGAGTGTATATGTAAACGAAATTGTTAGACACCCTCTGAATAGATTTTGCAGAGGACATCGCGGTACTCGCTGGCGACTTCAAAGCGAGTATGTGGAGCTCGTTTCTGATCTGTAGTTCTAAGTCGCTGCTGCTTCCTAGAGGTCTTAACTCAGATCGCAGTACGATGACAACATTTTGAATAGGGTGTAAGCAGTGTACGGCTCCTGCCGACAGTTTTCTGGATTTTATCGACGTTTTGTGTTTTTGTGTCTGTAAGTGTTCATTTATTTATATATGTTAACTCTCATTATTCACTCTGTATTCAATGAAGTCTAGATCCCAATTATTTTCGATTACCCTATAATCATTGAGCAGTGTTATTCTGTTTCAGCTATGAGGGTACGGGCAAGGTCTGCTTTTACAGTTTGGATTATGTTTCAGTTGCCTGTTCCGTGTTGGTTGTCGTAAAAATTTGGCGGATGGTTGTCACGTGTGACAACCTATACCAACAATATTTTTAGTAGTCTTTTCCCATTTTTTCAGTTGAAGATATTGTGAAATTATTAAAAACAGAAGAAACCGTTAGAAGCTACTCCAGAGCAGCAGCAAGGGAGGTAGAAAGGTGAGTTTATCAACTCGTAAAGCTGAAAATGATTATTAAATCGGTTATCGAATTTAAATAAAATATTGTAAGAACGTTTCCTGAGTTGAAATTGACATTGATAAGACAGACCGTCCTTCCACAACCATTGGTTATTTTCCAAATAGGAAACAGTTTTTGATGACGACAGAGAAGGAACTAAAGCTGCTTGGTCTTCGAGAAGTCGATGTTTTGTATGGTTTAACTCCAGAAGAGATCAAAACTTTGCCGTATTATCTTTGCATGACAGTTTATATGAAATGTCTTAAATCTTGGCAGGATGATTCTTATGTCAGAAATGATAGGTTCACTGATTATTTGAAAAGCCAACTAACTCTTTCATTACGAAAACCGAAAGCGACTAGCTAAGTACGAGCTTCTATGTTCAACCGAACAATTGTGGAACCTTTTTCCAAAGATTTGACAACAGTTAACGAAAGACATAGTATTCAACTTCATGAAATTTGGTACCTGGGCGAGATGGGTGTTACCTCAGAGCAATGCTAGATAGGATTTTTAGTAATAGTAAAGCAAAGGAAAATTGGAACCAGTGTGTAGACTCTAAGAAATGGGCTCTTGAGTTATGCGCCCCAAGGCCCAATAACTTTTACACATGTGAAAAATCGGAAAGTGCGCTCGGAAATTGCTACAATTTCTTAAATTACTATTTTAGTGCCTGACCAATCCGGTGTCACAGCAGGTTGTCAAAAAATTCAATCCTATAGAAGTTGTATTTCTGAAAAGCCAAATATTAGCATGGCGTCATATTCGTGGGAAGATATCGTCAAGGACACAAACACGACTATCTAGAACTGTACCTCAATGAGAATGTGTGGACCGTAATGGTATTGATCACCATAACTACTAACGTCAATCGACCTGATACGTAATGTGGAACAGTGTAAAGATTACTTTTATGTATGATGTTGGGACGCAATAAGCACTCAAGGCAAAAAACTATTGATTCACAGAAGATGTCATCCCTCCTAGCTTTTATAATTGTCCTTGTTCGTCAACTAAGAGAGTATTGTATTGTATGGAATTGGGGACCTAGGAGCGGCAGGGAGGCTTTGTCCCCGCCATAGCCCACAGTGGTACAAAACCCCACAACAGGGTACAGCAGTCCACTCACCCCACTGCCACCCCACACCGAACCCAGGGTTATTGTGTGGTTCAGCCACCAGTGGACCCCACCGGGAATGTCCCACCAGACGAGTGTAATCCCAATGTTTGCGTGGTAGAGTAATTATCGTGTAGACGTACGTGGAGGCAGTGTTTGCATAGCAGTCACTGACATAGTGTAACTGAGGCAGAATAATGGGAACCAGCCCACATTCACCGAGGCAGATGGAAAACCGTCTTAAGAACCATCCACAGACTGGCCGGCACACCGGACCTCGACACTAATCCGCCGGGCGGATTCGTGCCGGGGACCGGCACGCCTTCCTCCCTGGAAAGCAGTGCGTTAGACCGCACAGCAAACCAGGCGGGCCAGTTAAGGTAGTACTAAAGTATACCATATCCGACTAAAGTATAAAATATCTGACTGAAGACACTCATTGCTGATTACATCCTCTAGATCTACCAAACTGTTACTCACTATTCCAGATACAATGCACAACGCACTTAAAGGATCACTTTTCCGAAACCCTGTAATTGTCTCCCATTCTGACACAAAAATTTGAAATTTGGCTCAGTGGAGCCTACAACCTGTAACGTTAGAAAAGCATGGCACTCTGAGATGTCACCTCAGGCTTGGCCTCAAACAGCAAGGTGTCCACATATGCGAAGAAAATGCTACATCTCAAATGTTCATGTGTGCTGTAAGGGGGGTAACTGATTTTACTTTGGGACCAGTTCCAGCACAGTTCTTCCCAGCACCACCGTGGACATCTCACACGAGGGGAAAAATGTGAATGCTGTCCGAAGCAGCTTATGCATTTTCAGCCCTCCTGTTTCCAGGACTCCTGTGGCGTGATCATGAGAGTGGATGGGAGGTGAGGTGCGACATTGACACATGTGCGAATAAAACGTGAAAGGGTATTTCTTAGGTCCGCTTGCTTGGCAACACCCTCGGTGACATGCAACCGTCTTCATTGAGAATTTTAAAAATGTAACTTTGCTGAGAAATCCCATGGAGTAGTTCTAACTGCTTGCAGGCAGGCAAGCCCTTGACAACCCTCTAATCCTAGATGTCTGCTTGCATTCGCCTAATACCACTTCATAGGTTGTCTCAGTAAAGGTACATTCTTAAAATTCTCAGTGAAGGTGCGCGGGTGCCACATAGGGTGTTGCCAAACTGGTGGGTCTTAGACGAACGCTTTGCCGTTTCATTCAAGCATGTATCGATGTTAACACTTCTGCTTCGCTTTGGAAGACAATTACAGGGTTTTGAAAAAGTGATGCTTTTATTTTGTTGCACAGAGTAGTTCCAGGAAGTTGAGAGACTGCACGGCACTCGCACTTTTGATGTGGTGTTATGCCACTTCATGTTCTTAGGGAATATGATCTTTACTTCTATTTGACATCATACATCATAATCAAATGGTGGGCGGTAGTTAATGCTCTTGCCTGTGTGCTCTAGGGAAGGAATAACGGTAGGGTTTACCTGCGATCAAAGGAATATGGTGCCAATCTAAAAGACTGGAATAAAAGAGCAAGGCGACGGTGGGCCAAGGGAAGCATGTTTTTTTCTGCAGAACCTGGGTGGAAACATTTCTGGACAGCCGAGTTAATCAGGCTTATTGTGCAAGCACGTTGGCTGACGCCGGTTGGGAGACAGCTGCGTCCAGGTAGATTGACTAGCGCCAAAAAGTCGCCAAGGCAATGGCCAGAGCATTGTAGACCGCCAATAAAGCAGAGGATGGGCCCTTGTTGGGCAGGAAGCCGACAAAACAACTGTTAGCGTTCTGCGAATTTCCATGGGACAGGAAACTGGCGCCCAGACATTCAGATTCTGTTACAAAACATATTTGTGAAAGCACGAGGCTTTTAGCGAGTTTGTGGCTGTTCTTTGGAAACTCTGACATGCACACAAAAGGGGAGATAACAAGCTTTTTATGGAAGGGCGTGGTTCCATCCTGGTTATGTTATTAGCAAAAGACACAGCATGAATGTGCGAGAAAGAGACCGCACAGCTGTATTTTTTTCCTTCTCTCGCAATTAGCTTTAAAGTCTCTGACTGGTCAAATCGGTGTATGCAGAGCAAGGGGCACTCTCCGAGCTTAGAATTCTGCACCCCAGCTCGTGATTGGTTTGTGCTAAAGTGGGGAAGTCTAAGATGTAAATGGGCTTTTCCTACCGAGATGAGGATGAAGAGGACAGAAAGAGAAGTGATCACTCCTGTACTGGCACTTTGCTAGTAAAGAACTGCAGGTCTCTACCTAAACGGTGAGACTCCTCTCCTTTGCTAGTGTGCCACTTAGAGCCTGTGCCAGTCACCTTCTGAGCCGCCAGATGTACTGCTTCTAGCATCAGACACACAAGCGATGAATGGGTGTACTTATTTGTCTTGAGTCGGCCATCCAAACATTTGACATATTCCGTCACGCATAGTTGTGGCATCAAGACGAATTGGTTTGGCAGACCAGTAAGCGGGTCCACCCGCACACTGAAATCTACCGGGGTTTCAGAAGCTCATAGGAATGTACCTGCGTTCCGAATTAACTGAACGCGACACTGCGTACTTGTATATTTTGGGCGCATGCCATTAATAACAGATTGCGGCCGTCCATGACTTCAGTCACTGAATGCATCATGGCGTGTCGCCCTGATCAGCAGGGGGGTAATGTATTCGCTGTTACGGCGTAGGGCTCCAATATAGGTTTCTCGGCACACTGTTCTTTCGAACCATATTTTTCTTTTTGGAATGGTACAATACAGATGCTTCATGGTGGCGTAGTTTTTGTGCCATAACCTGGATTCACGCGTATGAAGTCAGATAAAGAGATTACTGTTCCGGTTAGTGTTGTGTGTCGATCCCCAGCTGATCACTTTGTCCACCATAGACCCCACGTTAGTAAAAGCGTTCGTCAAATAAAAATGTTTGTGTGACATTTCTTTAATCATTTTCGTTGTCTTGCGATGTTAAGGATGAATAAATCTATTATCATTTAGACCACAACTTCTCTCTGTGTTCTAATTAACAGTACCTTCCCATTTTATTATTAAATTCTAGATTTGAAACGTAAGTAGAAGGCTTTCAATTGGCGAACCGCTGCCAGGATCTTGGTCCTTGGCTCTTCTGTGATGCTATCAGTTTGTGTACTTGCCGATCAGGTCCACATTGTTTAGAAAAATATGGTTCATTAGTATGCTGTAGATATTTAATGCCCTGATTTTGTTGCTTATGTGTTTATTTGTTTTATTTATAGTACATTTGTGTCAGCGACTTCTGCGTCATTTGTCGACCGATTTCCCGTCGTTGCTAACTGCGTTGTATTATTTTTTTGGTGTTTACTATTGTATTTGCTTTGTATTTGGTTGTCTTTGATTCTGAATCTCGTATACTACTGTCATTTTATTATACTGCATATATCTTGTGAGTTAGATAACAGGTTGTCCACGTGTTGCACAGATAATTAAAGTTGTTGCTGATAGAGAATTTGAATGATAACGAAAAGTAGGACTAGACAAGTAGACTGGCAGTGGGAAAGTAAAGCATACGTCATGGAGGAAGAGCGCAATAAAACGGTTGAGGCACAGTTTGAACGTAGGGAGGCGTTGCTACTGAACGGTGTTAGCAACAACGATGACGTGCAACAAGGAAATCAGGGAGACGAAAGCGATATGCGATATGGCTTTTCTTGAGGTGACAGGCAGTGTGTGATAGAAGATGTGTGCGTACCACAACATATCGAGGCAGATGTGCTTATTATAAATCAAGACAGAGAAAACAGGTGATATCAGAACGCAATGATGCGGACACAACACCACAGAAATAATGTATGAGTTTGGACGATCACGATACTGAGGAAAATGAAGAGGACTTCAATCTACTGGCATTTTTAATGGGAATGGAGAAGAAACTTGATAGACCAAAAGGTATGGAGGAAAAGATTAATAGACTAGAAGCAATGGAGGAGATAATTAATGAGTCAGTACGAGATAATAACGAGACGAGTACAGACATCAAAAATATCAGTGCTCAGGTAAAGCAGATGCGAGAGGAACACAAAAAATGGCTCAAATGACTCTGAGCAATATGGGACTTAACTTCTGAGGTCATCAGTCCCCTAGAACTTATAACTACTTAAACATAACTAACCTAATGATATCACACACATCCATGCCCGAAGAAGGATTCGAACCTGCGACCGTAGCGGTCGCGCGGTTCCAGACTGTAGCGCCTAGAACCGCTCGGTCACCCCGGTCGGCAAGAGGAACAAAAGTCATGGGCAAATAAACTCCAGGAAAACCTACCGATAGTAAACACCAAAACAATGAAAAGTTTAAAGATTGCACATGATGCTAAGAGGACGGCAGAGAGCGCTAAGACAGTAGCAAATGTTGTCAGAAGAATAGCAGCTGAAGCATCAAAATTGAATAAACGCATAGGATTGCAAGAACGTCTAATGCATGGAAAAGCGGCAAAATGACGAGTCAGCGGCCATGACAAATCAGAATGTGAGCTGCGCAAATTAGGGACTGGTTCGGAGGTAACAACTGCAACACCAGTGAGCGAGACTTAAGAGATCCGGGCTCTCCTTTCGTTTAAAGCGCAACAGGAAGCGATCAACACGCGCGTGGAGAAGAAACTGGAGGAGACGCTTAGAAACAAATTCAAATGCGGCCAAGCGCGAACGCAACAGCACCTTAAACAAATTCAGTCGCAACGGATAACTGTTTACCGTTATGGGAAAGCAGAGGGTATGGTGCGATGAACGTTGCATTTTCTCGAAGCCGAGGAGGGGGCACAAATGAAGGGACGTCGAACGAGGACCTCCGAAGGTTTGATATTTTCCGAAGGACGGAAGTTGTCGATGAAACGCCATTTGGTTTTCAACACTTCTTACAAGTCTGAAAATTCGAAATTTTCCGAGATGAGGGTAATTTTACTCACCCATGGACTTGGATATCACAATTTGACCTCTCTTTACCTCCAAATTTGGCTTTAAAATATAATATGGACTTTATTTGCAGACAATTGCAAGGGTCAGTTGCGGAGAAAATGTGCGGAATATCAGCAACGTGTAGAAGTTACCAGGAGTTCAAGGACAGCTACCTAAATATCTACTGGTCCAAGGAGACTCAAGAGGGCGTAAAATACGAGATGATTGTTGGCAAAGATTTCGAGAGTTCAGGCTGCAAAAGCCCCGTCAAGTTCCTTGGTGCAATGATTGACAAGAACTAGTATCTTGACGTGCCATGCTCTACCGGTGAAATCATTCGTCATTGTTACACCAAACTTCCTTCAGCATTTCAACAAGTATTACCTAGCAGATGTAATGTGGAGCTCAGTGCTTTCCGTAACACACCTCACGAATTAGTATATGCATTCCGAGCAGAGAATATCAGAGAACACAGAGGGAAGTCTGACAAATATTTCGCAGGCTCTATGTCGCATCCACAATATAACCATTACCATTACTTACGGAAACCATTCACGTTTGGGAAATTTCGGGAATAATGAAGTTGAACAACGTAGAGACTGGAATCGGAACCGCAATAATTATGTACTATACAACATAGGCAGGAATGGAAGGAGGAATGAATGCTACGGACCACAAAACGGTGGATGCCGAAATCATGGCTCTGGTTTCAATGACAATAGAAGATGGGCGCAATTGAACAACGGAGGAAACGGAAATGGAGCTCAGATCGAGGAACCTTGAGATTCGGGGACCGAACCCGAGTCGAGGGGCGCAAGGAAATGATAACCAAGTCAATGACTAGTTAAGTATGCAGAAGAGGCAGAAAACGCATCTGCAGCTGAATTCGGACCTATCCTCATCAATGTTATTAGATACGACGATATTGAAGAAACGTTGCTGGAAGAAAGGGTGGGGTTCATTCAAAATGACGTGCATCCAATTGTTATGGTAATCATAGGAGGGAAGGAAGTTAGAGCAATACTGGATAGTGGTAGTGAGATTTCGGCCAACGCGGAAGAGACTTACAGACAATGTAAGGGACTACAAGACTGGGCGGAACTATCGGTAAAGAGACTAAGATTAAAAGGAGCAATAGTGGGGAAGGTAACTGAAGTAAACATGCAGACAAGGCTAGACCTACTTTGTCAAGGTCACCTGCTGGTAGGGAACTTCCTGATCGTGCCAAAACTAACAACTGAGTTGATTATTGGAGCCGATTTACTAAGCGAGTACAATACAATACTGGATCTAGGACGTGGTACAGCGACACTGAATTTGGATAAAAGCTTCATGCTTCATTTCATTGATCGGGTGATACGCTAACAAGTCCTGGCGAAGTGCCTTAGGATCTGCACAGGTTCAGAATACTGGCATTTACTGAAGGCGAAATCAGCGTCGAGAGATGAAGGGGATTGCCACTATGATCCAGAGGACACCGAGGGCGAGATCCGTCACGAGATACAAGAGAGGGTTTGTGGTACTGACTACATTACCAAAGAGGAGAGGGCAGAACTACAAATCGTGCTACTGAACAACATTGAAGTGTTCCTACCTAAGACAGGAGCCATCAATTATTTCTAGTATGAGTTCCGTGTCAGATAACATCAGAAGTCCTTCGTTCCACCTTATCCCATTCCCACTGCATACAGAGAGAAAGTCCAAACATACGTACAGAGGATGCTGCAAGAAAGGATCATTGAAACTAGTGTGTCCACATACAATAACCCATTGTGGGTAGTTGAAAAGAAAGATGGGTCAATACGTCTGGTGCCTAATTCGAGGAATATCAACACGATAATATTGCCGCAAACAGACCATCCAGAGCAGCTGGAAGACCTCTTCCAAAGATTTCGTGGTGTCAAAGTGTTTTCGTCCATTGACCTCCGTTCAAGGTCCTGGCAAATTGAATTACACCCTTCGTGTTGTCAATACATGGCTTTCCTAGTTGAAGGACACTGCTATCAGTTCCGGCGATTGCACTTTGGTCTCAATATATCGTCTGCAGCATTCATCAGGGGGCTGAACAGAATTTTGTTGGAGAGTCTAAAGAACGACTTCACGTCCCATGTTGATGATATCCTCATTGCAAAGCCCACTTGGGACGAACACAACGAGGTCCTTGGCGAACTACTATGAATACTGAGGCAACATGGTACCACAATTAATTTAGAGAAATCTTGTTTCGGAACGAGGAAGGTGTATTTTATTGGGCAAGTGATTTCAGCAGAAGGTATTGCACCTAATCCGGAATAACTCGACGCTATAGCAGAATTGCTGAGACCACATACCAGGAAGGACCTCAGAGGGTTCCTGAGCGTCATAAATTTTTTATAAGAAGTTCATTAGAACGGAAGAGAATGGTGCACCAAGGCTTTGTGCCTTAACAGGAAAGAAGACACCGTGGTTATGCGACGAACAAGCGGATCACGAATTCAATTCACTTAAAAAGGCCCTTGTGGAGGCACCTATCCTAGCTCACCCTGACCTAACAGCGGATTTTTGCATGTGGACTGATGCAGCGAAAACAGGTCTTGGCGTAGTAATATTCCAGCAAATTATGGAAGAGGGGACAAACAAGACCATAACATTTGGGAACCAGGTCCTTACGAAGTGCGAAAGGAATTACTCAGTAACTGAGTTGGAGACACTGGCTAACGTGTGGGCTTACAAAACATTCAAATATTTCCTGCTCAGACACAAGACCCATGTCTTTACAGACCACAGAGTCTTGGAATTTTTGCTGTCGGCAAAATTGGGACACGACAGGCTGACACTGTGTGTTTTATTCCTCCAGCAATTTGATTTAAGCATCACACATGTGATTGCGGACGCGCTTTCACGTTCGCCGATTCGGAGACAAGATGAAAAGCGGGAAGATGCGGAGGATAGTCACTTTAATCTATTCTATCTGCGGGGAGTCGCTTTCGAGAACTCCACGACTGCATCATTACGGGATATAAGAAGAGAGCAGGATAAAGATCCGGAAATGAAGCAGCTGAAAGATGGTTGGAAGGACCGCCAGGAAGTCGAATTACGAATGTTCTACCTTGTAAGGAAGGGGGGATCTTATTCCACCGACATAACGCAACCAGCACGATATGGAGCCTTTGTATACCAGACGATCTAGTTAATAGGTTAATCTGGTACACACACTTAAGTTACTGTCACTTCAGACCACGGAAATTATTCCTTAAATTGAAGGACCTGTGTCATTTTAAACAAATGGAATGACGCATAAGGAAGGTTCTATCAGTATGCAAGGCCTGTCAGAAGGCAAAACCTGACAGCCAGACAATGAAGGCAGCTCTCCACCCAATCGTTCCAAACAAACTGCGACACATGGCGGCCGCGGACTTAATGGGACCGCTCCCGGTCACTCGGCGTGGTTTCCAACACATTTTAGTAGTCGTTGAAGTAACATCGAAGTTTGCTGCATTTACTCCGTTACGACGAGCCACAGCAGTCACTGCAAAGCGTTAACGAAAGACTTCCTAGCGCAAGTAGGCAGAGTGTACAAAATGATTACAGATAACAGGGCTTAGTTCAGGTCAAAACGATGAAAGGACACTTTGGAGAGATATAGGATGGCACCCATCTACATATCGGGACATCACCCGAGTTCGAACCCCCGCCGAACGATGAATGAAGGACCTGGGGAATCTGTGTCGTATCTACTGTCATCGACAGCACAGCACATGGGACTTGATGATGTGGGATTTCCAAAATGTCGTGATTGAACATCCACATGGGTCAGCTCTCTTGGCACCGATAGCTGTGTTGAAGAACAGAGACCCACCAGATAAAGTACGGGAGTTAGTGGAATTTCCCCCGCGGAAACAGATTCCACACCGAGAGGTAATCGGAATGACGCTGGAAAGGATTCGGGAAGCTGGAAGGAGAAGGAAGGAGCGAGAAGATAAAAAAGCTCTGGTCCGTGAGTTTCGCGTTTGACAGAAGGTTCTCGTTAAATCTTTTAGGCTCTCAAACAAACAGAAGAGACACTGCCAAAACTTCTTCAACGTGTATAATGGACCGCTTCGGATACGCCGTGTCGCACACGAGAATGCGTATGAGCTGGAGTTCCTGAGATCTGGAAGATCGGCAGGAGTGCATCACATATCGCGCCTTAAACCCTTCATGGAATAAAGCTGGAGGTCACGATAGCATCAGTTACAGCAGGAGGAAGGAGAAGTGAAGAAAATAGAAGAGGGGACATACGATGGCAATTTCTTATTCTCAACAAGTCTCGGTGACAGCCGAACATACGCATTGTAGTATAAGTTTGTTGATTTATAATAATTTTAAAGATAACAATAATTTATTTAGATCTTTTTGTGATTCACCATGGTAATTACAGTAGAAACTTCTCCCAATACTGCTAGTTGTAAGAGTTGGCATTGTTAGAATTTCACTATACAAGTATTTCTTCGTAACATGTATAAAATGTAAAGAAGTACAGTTGGTCATCCCAGAGCTGAATAAATTACAATTGTTGAGAGTAGAAATGTGCCGATTTCACGACAGGAACATCGTTGCTAATTTTGCAAAAAATTGTTCAAATGGCTCTAAGCAATACGGAAGACATGTGGCTTCTAATTGAAAAAGTGCCATGATTATCTCTCCATTCGCAAACGATTCCGTAATGGTCCCCCATTCGGATCTCCGGAAGGTGACTGCCAAAGGGGGGGGGGGCGGTAACCATGAGGAAAAGGTTGAATAACTAACGAAAGGATAATATTCTACGAGTGGGGGCGTGGAATGTCAGAAACCTGAAAGTGGTAGAGAAGCTAGAAAATCTGAAAAGTGAAATGCAAAGGCTCAGTCTAGATGTAGCAGGGGTCAGTGAAGTGAAATGGAAAAAAGACAAGGCTTTCCGGTCAGAAGAGTATAGGGTAATATCAACAGCAGTAGAAAATGGAAGAATGGGAGTAGGATTCGTTATGAATTGGAAGGTAGCGCACAGAGTGTGTTTCTGTGAACAGTTCAATGATAATGTTGTTCTTTTCAGAACCGACAGCAAACCAAAAGGGAAAACGATAGTTCAAGATAGATGCCGACGTCGCAAGACATAGAGAAAGTATATGAGGATGTTGAAAGGGTAATACAGTACGTATGGAAAGATAAAAATCTAATAATCATGGGGGACTGGAATGCAGTTATAGCAGAAGGAGCAGAAGAAAAGGTTGTAGGAGAATATGGGCTTGGGGTAAGGAATGAGAGAGGGGGAAGACTAATAGAGTTCTGTAACAAATTTCAGCCAATAATATGGAGTACTCTGTTCAAGAATCACAAGAGGAGGAGATATACGTGGTAAAGAACGGGCGATACGGAGAGATTTCAGTTAGATTATATCATGATCAGACAGAGATTCCGAAATCAGATACTGGATTATAAGGCGCACCCAGGAGCAGATATAGACTCAGATTGCAGTTTTGTAGTGATGAAGAGTAGGCTAAAGTTTAAGAGATAGTCAGGAAGAATCAAAACACAAAGAAGTGGGATACGGAAGTATTGAGGGATGACGAGATACGCTTGAAATTCTCTAAGGCTGTAGGCACAGCAATAAGGAATAGCTCATAGGCAGTACAGTTGATGAGGAGTGGAAATCTTTAAATAGGGCAATCACAGAAGTTAGAAAGAAAAAACATAGGTACAAAGAAGATAAATGCGAAGAGACCATGGGTAACAGAAGAAATCACTTTAGTTGATCGATTAAATAGGTAACAACAAATATGTGGACATTCAGGAATACAGAAATACAAGTCGCTGAGGAGTGAAATAAATAGGAAGTGCAGGGAAGCTAAGACGAAATGGCTGGATGAAAAATGTGAAGAAGTTGAAAAAGATATGATTGACGGAAACACTGACTCAGCATATAGCAAAGTGAAAACAACCTTCAGTGAAACTAAAAGCAAGGGTGGTTACATTAAGAGTGCAACGGGAATTCCACTGTTACATGCAGAGGAGAGAACAGATAGGACGAAAGAATACATTGGAAGCCTCTATGACGGGGAAGATTTATCTGATGTGATAGAAGAAGAAACAGGAGTCGACTTAGAGGAGGTAGAGGTGCAAGTATTAGAATCAGAATTTAAAAACCTTTGGAGGACCTAAGATCAAACAAGGCAGAAGGGATAGATAACATTCCATCAGAATTTATGAAAACATTGGGGAAAGTGGCAATAAAACGACTATTCACGGTGGTGTGTAAAATGTATGATCCCGGCGGCGTACCATCTGACTTTCGGAAAAATGTCATCCACACAATTCCGAAGACTGCAAAAGCTGGCAAGTGCGAGAGTTACCGCACAATTAGCTTAACAGCTCTTGCATCCAAGTTGGTGACAAGAATAATATACAGAAGAATGGAAAAGAAAACTGAGCTTGTACTAAATGACGATCAGGCGATGTTCGAAATTCTAAGAAAAAGAAAAGTAGGCTAAGGGGGAGACGGGTAATAGACAATATACACAAGAGCCAAGAGGAAATAATAGGAGTGGACTACCAAGAACGTAATGCTCGGATTAAAAAGGGTGTAAGACAGGGATGTCTTTCTCTTTTACTGTTCAAAGGTACGTCGAAGAAGCAATAATGGAAATAAAACAAAACTTCGGGAGTGGATATCAATGATACGTTTAGCTGAGGACATTCCTATCCTGAGTGAAAGTGAAGAAGAATTACATGAATGGGATGAACAATCTAATGAGTACAGAATGCGGACTGAGAGTATAACAAAAAAAGACGAAAGTGATGAGAAATGTGAACAGTGGGAGACTTAAGATCAGGATTGATGGTCACCAAGTGATGAAGTTAAGGAATTCTACTACACAGGCAGCAAAATAACCAATGACGGCTGGAGATAGGAGCACATCAAAAACAGACTAACACTGGCAAAAAGGGCATTCCTTGTCAAGCTAAGTATATTAGGCCTAAATATGAGGAAGAAATTTGTGAGAATGTATGTTCGAAGGATAGCATTGTAAGGTAGAGGAACATGGACTGTGGGAAAACTGGAACAGAAGAGAATCGATGCATTTGATATGTGGTGCTGCAGAAGAATGTTGAAAATTAGGTGGACTGACAAGGTAAGGAATGATGAGGTTCTGCACAGAATCGCAGAGGAAAGGAATATGTGGAAAACAGTGATAAGGAGAAGGGACAGGGTGGTAGGACTTTTGTTGAGACATCGGGTAATGACTTCCATGGTACTACAGGCAGCCGCAGAGGGCAAAAACTGTAGGAAGACGGAGTTTGGAACACACCCAGCAAATAATTGAGGACGTACGCTGCGAGTACTATCCTGAGCCGAAGTGGTTGGCACAGGAGAGGAACTCGTGGTGGGCCGCAACATACAAGTCACAAGACTGATAACTCAAAGAAGAAGAGAAAAAAAAGACAACGCGGAGGAACTATCCGATGGGGCGGAAATCGATAGATGTGAAGTACATGTGAACAAATGATTACAGTTTCAGATAATTTTGATTATTTTTTAAGTGAAAGAGCTTCACAAAATGTATAAGGCAGTAATGCACTGGCCCACTTCTGGGCCTTATGCAGTAATTCGGCTTGGTATTGCTTGTCATTGTTCTTCGTTGTCCTCCAAAAGGATACCGTGACAAATTCTTTCCAATTAGCGCGTTAGATCGTCAAAGTCCTGAGGTGATTGGAGATCTCTACTCATTATGCTCCAGACGTTCTCGATTGGGGAGAGATCCGGCTACCTTGTTGGCCAAGGCAGTGTTTATCAAGCACGAAGACAAGCACTAGAAACTCTCGCCAGTGAGGGTGGGAATTATCTTGCTGAAATGTAAGCTCAGGATGGCTTTCCATGAAGGGCAGAAAAACGGGCCCTAGAACATCGTCGACGTACCACTGTCCTGTAAGGCTATCGCGGATGACAACAAAAGGGATCCTGGTCTGAAAGAAACGGCACCCGAGATCATCACTCCTGGTTGTCGGGCCGCACGGCGAGCGGCAGACAGGTGGTGTCCCAACGCTGTCTGGGGTGTCTCCAAACACGTCTTCTCCGATGATTGCTCGGTCCTCACGCCCTGACGTCTCTCTAGGTCGACCGCTTCCTCCATGACGCTGTGTTCGGCCTTGCTTCACCCATTCCTCCCAGCATCGTCCAATAGTGACATCCCTCTTTCTTTGAGCCCAGCTACATCTCCTACATCTGCGTATACTGTGCACACGAGTGTCCGCAAGGCACACGGAATGAAATTAACAAAGACTTCATGCCCTGATATCGACATGTCCCCTGTTTACTATGCTTACTAGCTGCGCGGTTACACTACGTTGCAGCGTCACAAAGTCATGCATCGGCTGCCAAAAGTTACAGTTTGAAATTTTCTGTCGAAACCTGTATGAGTATCAGTTTGTGACCAATTTGCATAATTCCTTCGTGATGGTAGGTGGTGGTAAGTTCCTATGGGACCAAGCTGCTGAGATCATCGGTCCCTAGGCTTACACCCTACTTAATCTAACGTAAACTAACTGACGATAAGGGCAACACACACACCCATGCCCGAGGGAGGACTCGAACCTCCGACGGGAGGAGCCGCACGAACCGTGGCAAGGCGCATCAGACCACGATCCTTCGTAGTGCATCGCTTTTTTTTAAGTGTACTTCGTTAGCAGCGCACTGTTTATCTTGTTCATGTATTCTCTTTACTTCTTAGGTCTGCTCTGTCGCTTGTGATAAGATCACGAAAAGCGTAATAACACTTTGACCAAGCTTGGCAACGCTCTCGAAAAATGATGACAATAATGGTATGTTGCCAAGTTTTTTTTTTTTTTTTTTTTTTTTTTTTTTGTCATCAGTCTTCTGACAGGTTTGATGCGACCCGCCTCGCATTCCTCTCTTGTGCTAACCTCTTCATCTCAGAGTAGCACTTGCAACCTACGTCCTCAATTATTTACTGGATGTATTCTAATCTCTGTCTTCCCCTACAGTTTTTGCCCTCTACAGCTCCCTCTAGTACCACGGAAGTCATCGCTCATATCTTAACAGATGTCCTATCATTCTGTCCTACTCTTTATCAGTGTTTTCCACATGCTCCTTTCCGATTCTGCGCAGGACCTCCTCATTCCTTACCTTATCAGTCCACCTAATTTACAACATTCGTCTGTATCACCACATCTCAAATGCTTCGATTCTCTTCTGTTCCGGTTTTCCCACAGTCCATGTTTCGCTACCATATAGACGTACATTCTCAGAAATTTCTTCCTCAAATTAAGGCCGATATTTGATATTAGTAAACTTCTCTTGGCCAGGAATGCCCTTTTTGCTAGTGCTAGTCTGCTTTTGATGTCCTCCTTCCTCCGTCTGTCAACTTCATCTAATGGTGACCATAAATCCTGATGTTTTCTCGCTGTTCTCATTTCTACTACTTCTCATTTCCTTCCTCTTTCTTCGATTTACTCTCAGCCCATACTCTTTACTCATAAGACTGTTCATTCCGTTCAGCAGATCATGTAATTCTTCTTCACTTTCTCTGAGTATAACAATGTCATCAGCAAATCATATCATTGATATACTTGCACCTTGAATTTTATTACCATTCTTGAACCTTTCTTCTATTTCCGTCATTGCTTCCTCGATGCAGAGATCGAGCAGTAGGGGTGAAAGGCCACATCCTTGTCCTACACTCTTTTAATACGAGCACTTTGTTCTTGGTCGTCCACTCTTATTATTCCCTCTTGGCTGTTGTACACATTGTATATGATCCGTCTTTCACTATGGCTTATCCCTAATTTTTCAGAATTTCGAACATCTTGCACCATTTTACATTGTCGAACGCTTTTTCCAGGCCGACAAGTCCTGTGAACGTGTTTTTATTTTTCTTTATTTTTGCTTCCATTATTAACCGCAACGTCAGAAATGCCTCTCTCGTGCCTTTACCTTTCCTTAAGCCAAACTGATCGTCATCTAGAGCATCCTCAATTTTCTTTCCCATTATTCTGTATATTATTGTTGTAAGCAACTTGGATGCATGAGCTGTTAAGCTGATTGTGCGATAATTCTCGCACTTGTCAGCTCTTGCCGTCTTCGGAATTGTGTGGATGATGCTTTTCCGAAAGTCAGATGTGAACCGTCTACAACTGGCGGAGTCTTTACTGTGAACCGGTGTGTACGTGTTAGTCGGCTGTATGGGGTCACTCCCAAATTTTATGCGACCGTAACTACACGGCCAAGCGTGTACAGAGCCATAAAGAAGGCAAAATACTCATGCAATTTTCAAATATTTCTTACGGGGCTCCTCAACAGGATACGACTTCTCTAATAGGGAATGGCTCGTTGGACGAGAATTTCCAACGTACGTGTTACTCGCTAGTAGAGAGTGAGTCATTTCGGGACCAGCCGCTGAAGGAGTCCGTAATACACGGGGAACTCTTTTCTTTACGAAGCCCTACGACCTGACCCCTGCAAGTACACGCCCACAGCTGCGTTCCCACGCCATGCGGCCGCTCTCTGCCAGGGTCGCCTAGCGGATTGTCCGCACAAGCTGTTATCCGTGGAGCGCCATGCGTCCTTCTGCCGATTCACAGAACTGTAACCCTAACAGACAAAATATTAATCAACCCTTTAAAAAGTACAGTGTTCGCTTCGAAGCGCTGTACGTTGTTTATTGCTGGTACTAGGGGTCGTGTGAACTGTGTACAATCGGCGGAGTCTTTGCTGTGAACTGGTGTGTGCATGCCAGTCGGCTGTACGGAGTCATTGCAGTAAGACAGATCTACGTAGAGACGTGACAGAAAGGGGCTGGCGTGATTGGATGTGCTCACGGCCACACTGTGCATGAAGTTGCCCGCTTTATCGGCGTATCAGAGTGGATTGTCCAACGAGTCTACAAAGAATGGTTTACCACTCGGAACATTGTAACACGTCGCTAGAGTAGTGGCGGTAAGAATATCCTAACCTACAGGGGCTGGAGACTAGTATCACGTCTTGCAAATGGGAATCTCTGTGAAAAAAGGACCACAACAAATATTGTTGATATTTGTGGGCTCTCGGTGGAACGTTGTGTATTGTATTAACTAAACCAAACACATTTTTAGTTTTATTTCACCAACTCTGTCATTACTGTACTACCAAGGTTTCGGGTTATAAGCCCATTTTCCAGTAGATAACTGATCCCAGAGATGAGAATCAACCAAAGATAAACAGGTCAACGTTTTAAAAGATCAGTTCTTGACTTACGCTATAAAAGTTTGTTGACAATTTTGACGAAGTTACATATGGATTTACAAAAGTCTTTAAGACAGGATTTACAATAACTAAGAATGTACATATACTGGGGCAAAGCGACGGATAGGAATGAAATTTTGTTGTGTGACTGAAGGCACTAAGGTTTTTTTTCTACATATATGGGTTAGTATATTGTCCAAAAGGAGCGAGTAGTTGAACTGAAATTGCTCATTCAATAATAAACGTGGGGAACACACATCTGTTTCTTAATTTCAAAATTTTCTGACTGAGTGTACTTTATACCCTTCCCACCTGCCTGTAGCACTTATATAACTGTGACGAAATTGTAGTTTTCGTGTATGCGATGTTCGGTGAAAGATGAATCTGGCTTCTTTAACGTCCAACATCTATGCCGTTCTCTGATGTTCTCTGAGCCTAGGACAATCTGAATTGCATGTGTACCATCGGTTTGACAAGTACTCTTCATTGATACTTGCAGATATTGCACTTTTACAGCTTGTGTTTTTGAGTCCACGGGGTTTGCATTGATGGTGGCCACGCACTGATTGAAATCGACTTGCAACAGAAATAAAGATTTATACTTCTACGACCAATGGTAACCTTTCTTTTATTATTAATACTCGTGTGGTAGCGGTGATGCACTCAACTCCTGGTGACGTCCCCACTCTTACGTAATTTTGTCGAAATTGCCAGTAGAGATAACTTTTACAGTGTAAGTGAAGAATCGTTATTTTATAAACTTGACTTGTTTAACTTTGGTTGTTTCTCATCTTTGGGTTCAGTTATGTACTGGAAAATGGGTTTATACAAGTGGTTCAGTGATATTAATGTTTGCGAAATAAAGTTAAAAACGTGTTTCATTTAATAAATACAAAATGAGAATCAGTATGTTTGTTCAGTCAGTGGTCGCTGAAAAACTTGACTTAGAAACAAGTATGTATAATATTAACATGGTATGCGTCCTCTCACGGAGTACGCCATTTTTTTCTGTTTAGATGATTTGAGACTGGGTTGTGACACCCGAAACGGGTTATTAAATAAAAAGGAACTGAATTTCGCAACTTTGGCCGTTTCCTACATCAAAAATTGAACATTAGTAACCGCTGTCAACGAATGTAGATGGTACACGTCAACCAGTTTCAGAGTGAATACTGCAAAGGGAACTGCATAGAATGGACGTTATAGGCAAAATGCCATTGTGCACAGCTGCATATACGTCTGTACGTCTTCAATGGGCCAAACAACACAGAAAGAGAATAGTAGCTGACGTGAAACGCAGGGTGGTCGGACGAGTCTCGATTTTGCCTCTTTTTCTAATGATGTAAGCCGTCGATACTACTGGCAGCCCAATGACGCACTTAACACGCAGTGTGTAGAGGATGTACGAGGTGCATTTAAGTTCTAAGGCCTCCGATTTTTTTTCTCCGGACTGGAAAGAGATAGAAACATGCACATTGTTTCAAAATGAGGCCGCATTCATTGTCAATACGTCCCGGAGATGGCAGCACCGTACGGCAGATGGAATTTTACCGCCAGCGGCGAGAATTAGAACTGTTTTAAATACTTAAAATGGTGACGTTTTCCTTACTTGAACAGCGTGCAGTCATTCGTTTTCTGAATTTGCGTGGTATGAAACCAATTGAAATTCATCGACAGTTGAATGGCGATGGAGTTATGGATGTGTCGAAAGTGCGTTCATGGATACGACAGTTTAATGAAGGCAGAACATCGTGTGACAACAAACCGAAACAACCTCGGGCTCGCACAAGCCAGTCTGACGACATGATTGAGAAAGTGGAGAGAATTGTTTTGGGGGATCGCCGAATGACTGTTGAACAGATCGCCTCCAGAGTTGGCATTTCTGTGGGTTGTGTGCACACAATCCTGCATGACGACCTGAAAATGCGAAAAGTGTCATCCAGGTGGGTGCCACGAATGCTGACGGACGACCACATGGCTGCCCGTGTGGCATGTTGCCAAGCAATGTTGACGCGCAACGACAGCATGAATGGGACTTTCTTTTCGTCGGTTGTGACAATGGATGAGACGTGGATGCCATTTTTCAATCCAGAAACAAAGCGCCAGTCAGCTCAATGGAAGCACACAGATTCACCGCCACCAAAAAAATTTCGGGTAACCGCCAGTGCTGAAAAATGATGGTGTCCATGTTCTGGGACAGCGAGGGCGTAATCCTTACCCATTGCGTTCCAAAGGGCACTACGGTAACAGGTGTATCCTACGAAAATGTTTTGAAGAACAAATTCCTTCCTGCACTGCAACAAAAACGTCCGGGAACGGCTGCGCGTGTGCTGTTTCACCAAGACAACGCACCCGCACATCGAGCTAACGTTACGCAACAGTTTCTTCGTGATAACAACTTTGAAGTGATTCCTCATGCTCCCTACTCACCTGACCTGGCTCCTAGTGACTTTTGGCTTTTTCCAACAATGAAAGACACTCTCCGTGGCCGCACATTCACCAGCCGTGCTGCTATTGCCTCAGCGATTTTCCAGTGGTCAAAACAGACTCCTAAAGAAGCCTTCGCCGCTTCCATGGAATCATGGCGTCAGCGTTGCAAAAATGTGTACGTCTGCAGGGCGATTACGTCGAGAAGTAACACCAGTTTCATAGATTTCGGGTGAGTAGTTAATTAGAAAAAAAATCGGAGGCCTTAGAACTTGAATGCACCTCGTAGTTCAGGGTACTCTTGGTTCTGTGACGTTTTGCGGCTGTTTCCCGTGCCGTAACTTTAGCACACTCATTGAGGTTGACACGAAGTAGGATCTTAATTTCAACATTCTCGGTGCATACGTATTGCTCTTTCGTCTATATATTTATGATTGTCGCGCTGTGGACACTTCCGACTTCCATGATGACGACATCTGTGTTTACAGGACTGCACGCATACGTTCCTGGTTTGACGAACACACAAGCACCCTATCACACCACGACTGACCCTCCAAATCTTTCCCATGGAAACTTTGAAAGCCTTCTACTTACGTTTCAAACCTACACTTTAATAATAAAATGGGGAGGCACTGTTAATCAGAACACAGGGAGAAGTTGTGATCTAAATGGCAGTAGCTTTATTCATCCTTAACGTCACAATACAACAAAATTGACTAAAGAAACGTCACACAAACATTTTTATTTGAGAAACGCTTTCACTAACATGGGGTATATGGTGGACAAAGTGAGCAGAAATAAACATGAATGAATATTTGTTCACCATAAATCCCAGCATAATTTTATTCCGTGTGTTTACCAAATTCAACCAGAGGTCTTGCATTCACTCTCTGCTGCATGACTACAAAATTAAAGTGGGAAATAAAAATGTGATGGGCATACCATCGAGTCATGTTTCTTGCAGACAGACGTGTGAATAATATACGCAGATGTCAGCATTTGAAAGAGGAGATGTAGCTGGGCTCAAAGAAAGAGGAATGTCACTATTGGACGATGCTGGGAGGAATGGATGAAGCAAGGCCGAACACAGCGTCATGGAGGAAGCGGTCGACCTAGAGAGACGTCAGGGCGTGAGGACCGAGCAATCATCGGAGAAGACGTGTTTGGAGACACCCCAGACAGCGTTGGGATACCACCTGACTACCGTGCCGACAACCCCTAGACTACTGACGTTACTTATAGTGTTTATCAGTGGGCAATAAATGTACGTTACCTCCCACACAAAATGGAATACAGCATCTGTGCTTGAACTATTCTGCTTTCGTTGTCTCACAGAATCTTGACCTCTCGTTCTGGGAGACGTATATTGAAGCGTATCATAAATCGAATGTAAATGGAATAAACCTGCGAGTCATATGAGTAATATGCAACTTAAATTTGTTGTTATGGGCAAGCGTTCACTACAGCTCCGTTTTCAAGCATGCAGAATGTAGGACCATTCCTACGACAGTGTTGATTAGAGTTTTCTACGAAGTAGGTGAAAAATCATGGAAAAAGAAGGAACAGAAGGACGAAAAATGAAAGGCAGATGACTATAATCTTCAAATTATGGTCGATAATATTCCCCATGTTCGTCTGTGGACAGAATGTTGCTTTCGGCGCTATACCAAATAGCATTTCTTCATATTTTTCTGTTTTCAATGAGACTAATTTTTTTTCTAAAGCAACATTGTCGCTTCAGACTTTTAAAACAATCTGCTTATTAGGTCACATATGAAATTTCCGCCTTTGCCCACTTTCAAGTGAAGCAGTGCAAAAACTTAGAGCCTCTCCGATAAAAGATAGTAATCGAATAATAGATTCTTGGTTAAAGTTGAGCTGCTCCATATATTTCTACTTAACGATGGACCATTTATATTAAATGATATATATTTTACGTTATTCTCCTAACTTGTTTGCTAAACAAATTTGTTAAGATTGGCTCTACCTAATTCTTGGGGTCCTGTTTTCACATTTGTAACGCGATGGAGCTGTATGATGTAAAAGAAGTCAAACAGACAGTCCCTTACTTATCCTCACAGGTGCACCTTAATCCAAAGATAATAATAAGCTATTTAGCTACTAATAAACGACGGACGTTACATAAAATTATGATCCTTGCAAATTTGCAGCCTTCTAACCATCAGCTTTGGACGTTCTTGGAGGCTCTCGAGAGGTGCGTTCAAGGCTGGCGGTCTTACAACCTTATTTCTCAACGTACTGGGATCTCCAGACACGAAAATAAAAATAACCGGTTTTATGTTATTAGCACTGGTCGCTCGACTTCGAGCTTGATTCCACATGGCAGTGTAGTAAGGCCCGTTACCTTTTTCCCTATATTAGCTGTATACCTCCCTCTGACATAATGTAGTTCATTTGTAGTTTGAAATGACCCAGAGTAACAATGACGAGGTACCTTTGCTTTATGCATAGGGATATCTACTCAACGGTGATTTTTTTCTCGAACTTAAGCCGGCATGTCGAGGTTTCCAAGAGATTCACTTCCACTTGCAAAGAAATGAAAAAAGTGCGAAAAAAAGAATAGACTGAGACTCCTAAACCTAAAGTGCGCTCTGAAAGTTAAATAATCCCAATAAATTTATTTCACGCCTGTAGTATATTGGATGGTTTGATGCCGTCGTTCACCTATTCAAACCTTATGCTTTTCTTCAGTGAGCAACTACTACACAGAACTGGGTGTCTGAAGAAGAAACACAAGTAAATAATTGCTACATGAACGAAGATAGAAACTTGGGATAAATGTAAACTTATATGTAGATTGTGAAAGGTTTATGCATTAAATGAAATATTAGTAAATCACAATTGGTTTGTTATAAATCGGAGTTGGTTTGGTATATTACCACATGGTGCTACTTTGAATGCAAATACAATGAAAATTATATGTTTATTCGGAACATTGTAACTTCAGATATATTTGTATGCTGAACACATGAGCGATACGCAGAGGCTGTATTAATGCGAAAAGCGCAGGCAAGCTAATACGTAACAGTCAAATCGCAGCCTGTCGCATAGTAGATGTGGAGTCGCAGAGAGAGGGCGTTATTTCACGATGGAGTGAGTAGCCTGGATAGCGGATGTGCCGCACATAAACTTCAATTTGAGACGCTACATGATCTATAACCTGAAGACGAAGGTTTATTCTTAAGGTAGGTTACTGAGTACCTCAGAGAAAGGTAAACTGTTTTGAGTTTGTTAGCTGCAAGTGCGAATTCAGTAATTATTGCTGTGCAGAGACTTTATTGTGTCCAATAATGTCTAGGTGCTGGTAATCAGGAAGAAGCATGAACCATGTGTGTAGTATTCTAATTAGTTCCCCCCCCCCCATTCAGATTACTTAAATGATATTGTATTAGGAATTCAAGAAAACAAATGTTTATAAAAGAAATATTTTTAGATGCAGACGATACCAAATATGACAATGCGGAGAGAGAGAATGATGAATACTCATATTTGTTGGAGTTCACTTTTATGTCATTAGAAGAGTTTGAAATATGTCAGTTATAAATACTGCGCAAACCGTATCTCGAGTGTTCAAAGAAATGTGTGGTAAAATTTGCATTGTCACACCTTGCACTTTCGCATGAACAATAACAATCAATTTTAAAAAAAGAATCAAAGACTAATATGCTAAAACATCAGCTTAAGAGAAAAAAGAATAAAAAGGCAAACTACCGCGCAGTCTTTTATTTCAGATCATCATTTGCAGTGCATCCAAAGCAGAGTCAAGTTATCCGTTGCAAGGTAAGAATTTCTTGAATGGCCTAAATGAACAATTTTCGCAGACTATTAGGAAGAGTTTTCAATTAGTGTAATTTAATGTAAGTTCAACAGCTGAGTTTATTGTAATAGGGCACATTTAAAGTACGGAACAGTTAGTCATTCTGAGTATTCTAGTAAATTATTATTTTATACTGTCTACTTTATAGACAGTCAGATGAACTCCCGCTCAATTAAAATTACATTTCCAAAAAGTAATAACCATAAATAAGTTCATGTTCTAAATTACGATAGCTACGCCGATCCTAGATCTGAATCTGCAGTCGTCATTTAGAAATCAGAGACTTTTCGGATAGCTGGCGGGAATTTAGTGAAACGCACTTTCAGCATAATTCTCCAATTACACAGGTAACTTTCAACTGCAGTTCTTTTATTCCCGAAACAACCATCCGGTTTTGCAAGAGTACATCCGTAACAAACGCGTACACACACAACCTCGACGTTCTTTTTACAATTGAACTTGGGATCGAAGTTGTCATTTATGTTTCACAGATATCTACTGTTCGCTCCACCAGACACATGACAAACATCCAGACGATAGTCCAACACACCCCAATTTTTTACGAATGTGTTTCCTGGAGTTATTCATTCATTGATTTTTGGAAAGGAAAGCTCATATATTAAATCTTTCACAAACCTCCACCAAAAGAAAAACTCGCGTAAGTTTTTGTTTTGCATAGTAGAACAAACTATGCAATGTACGAGAGGATTTATACATTAACTCCAACTCCTCGCAACGTTACCGTGTCTCTAATCGTCCTGTCACCAATAGCGACGTAGCAACCACTCTGAATTAACCTAATTACTCAGTCTCAGCACGACTGCCCATTCTTCTCATTACTGACTGCGTGTACAATGCTTGATGTCCCGGTAGGTTACACTTTTGGCATCAGGCCGTAAGTAACCCAACGTACATCTCCTGAGTATTCCCAATGAATCCTTTAACATTAATATGCGATTCCATCCCACCCCACTCCCCTACCTCCCAGTGAATCCAGCCTTATTACCTAATGTTCTTGGCGGTTCGCCATTTGCGACACGCCATTAACGATCCTGGAATAGAATCATCCTCAGTTTACTGCCCTGGATTTAGTTCTCTAACCCCGCCAAACGGTACGACCCTTACCAAAAGCTTCAACTCCATGCCAGATCAAGCAAAGCCTAAAGTAACAACAGAAAGGACCAGAACCCACAAACAGTTTACAAGCTGAAATGATTGTACTGAACTGCTGCTATGACTTTATCAAAACTATTTATTTTCATAAAAAAAGTTTTTGCGCGTGATTAACATTAATTCCGACTGTCAATCAAAAGAACTCACTATTCTCATCATAAAAATCCTGCACGGTACAGCATTTCAATGCGAGACGCCATCTGAACTTCGGAGGAAAGTTCGATTAAAGAGTCCGCCACCCCTGGACTCTCGTAAAACAGACAGGTTCCATGAACTCAATTACTACAAATGTGTGGTGCAACGCTAGCCAGTACCCACATTACTAAGAAGTTAATGTAGTCAAAACCTGAACCATAGTAACAGAGTTATGTTAATAAAGTCTCTATACACAACAAAAAGAAGGTGTAAATTCCAAAAATAAAAATAAATTTACTGTCCAGGATACTACAATTTTAATGTTTCAAATAGTTCCCTTTAAGTTTATAAAAATCTAAGCAAATATAAACCATAAAAAATAGACTGCACAAAAGAACATACCATAAAAAGCAAAAAATAATGACTTTGACGTTCAATTGAAATACAGGGAGGTAAGATCAAACCAACAAGGAATAAGCTAAAAGAATTTTGTCATGTCAACACGAAACGCAGTCAGAAGTTCCCCTCGATCGATTATCTACTTGAATAATTACTCGATACCAACTGAAGCAAGAAACGTAAACCAAAGCCCAAGATTCTGCGATAGTAGGCTCCGGCGAGTCCCACAAACACACCTATCCACCATTTAACAGTCCCACACGAACTAAACTGTAAATCGACCCATCCTGAACTTCATTACTGATTCTCTGCGTAATGCTGTAGATTCATGTTACCATTGCTATCTCACGACGGTAGCAGCTAAGGTAGTGTTGCCGTCGGCGAAGATACGCCATTGTCGGTCACTAGACGACCAGATGTATATCATCAGATTCTTCTCTCTGCCACTGCGATTCAATAGTGGGAAAGTACCGAGTTCGGTGCGCAATCCAGGTCCTCAAGACCGCTTGCTGCCGAATCGATCAATCGATCTACCTCCCTCCAACTCTGACTTCCATACTTACTCGCTTCTCTCTCTGTGCTGCATTTCCAAACAAATGCTACAGCAAGTCGGTGCACGGTTGGAAAGTTACTTCCAAAGAAAAGATTTTACAATAACCTTTCAGCTTCCAACAACTGAATCTGTAACAAAAAGCCAATAAGTAACATTCCAGCGAGTGGCGAAAGCCTTCCCAGGCTCTATAGGCAGGTGACGCTTTTCGCTCCCACAAGCAGAGAAAATACATGTAACCCTCAACACTCTTCTCACTTTCACGAAACGTGGGAAAGACTTTATCAGTTCGAAACAGTCCTTCAGTCTCACTCCACTGACTCGCCTTTTTTGGCAACAAATGCTGTTCGTATTCTTTATCCTATACAAACACACCACGTTGCCCAGTGGAGACTTTCATATTATCTGGTATCGTATTTCCGAAGAAAATCTCTGTCCTGGAGTCTGGAGCGCTCTTGTTTCGCAAGGAGACTCCCCACTGACTCCGACGATCTGGCACCCGTCACTTCACAGTCCGAAGCAGGCCGTCATTTCGGTTGTGCCCTTGCCCTGGATTCCTGCCTGGCCGGCGCTTGTGGCAGGTAGCATAAGCTGTAAATACCTCCCCATTCCACTAACACTGAGTCCCACAAAGAGCTTCTCAGAAAACATGCATGCTCTGTCGCTAAAGTAATGCACGGAACGTATCCAAACTGAAACGAAGTAAGCAGAGAAAATAAACTAAAGAACCAACTACAGATAAGTCTCGCAATCACACATCACCCTCGAGAAATCAAACTCGTGTTAACAACAATGACTGGAGCTTAAATTAGAATTAATTAATAAATAAATGAGAAAAAATGAGAGGGGGCAGTCCACTCTCATGCTAACGCATCTCACATTTAAGAACGCTCCAGACGGTTACTCCTAGGTAGTTTCAGGCAGTTTCCAGTGATCATACATCAAGAGTGAAACCGAATGGATCTCTTTGTCTATTTACGCGTAATGTATTACATTATGGTGGAGTGTGGATCGCGCTGAGGGGTGTATAGGCGTGAGATTACTTGGCAAGCAATTTTTATTAAGCCAAATATCTTTCATCACAATTAACTAACCAGCAGTTGGGTAAACTGAATTTAAACATGTGGCCCAGTTGTACTTCCTGCAGCAGTAGTATCAGAACAATAAGTGAAATAATATTTCTTCAGTATAATTATAAAGCAAATTGAAATCGACGCTGCCCCAGTAATACAAAAAATTAGGTGCAATAGTAAGAACATAAACAGTTCCCAGTATTCAGTCTCTTGGCTCAAAAAACAATATTCACAAAATTAAAATACCTTACACACGGAACCACTTTATATCAACATTAGAAAAATAGCCGTAGGATTTACACTGAGGTGACCAGAATCATAGGATGCCTCTTAATATCATGTCAGATCTCCCTTTGTCCAACGTAGTGCAACAAATCGACGTGGTATGGACTCCACAAGTCGTTGGAAGTCTAGAAGTCGCCTACAGAAATATTTCCTCCATAGCCGTCCATAACTGCGAAAGTGTTGCCGGTGCAACACTGACCTCTCAGTTATGACGCAAGAATGTTAGATGGGATTCATGTCGCCCCATCTGCGAGGTCAAGCTATACGCTCGAACTTTCCAGAATGTTGTCCAAGCCAATCGCGAACAGCTGTGGCCAGGTAACATAGCGTTTTGTCATGCATAAAAATTCCATCGTGTTTGGAAATATGAACTCGGTGAAAGGCTGCAAATTGTCTCCAAGTAACCGAACATAAACATTTCCAGTCAGTGAACGGTTTAGTCTGACCAGAGGACGCAGTTCGTTCAACGTAAACACATCCAACACCGCTATGGAGCCACATTAGCTAGCACAGTGCCCTGGTGACAACTTGGGTGCGTGGCTTCTTTGGGTCTGCGCCAGACTTGAACCCTACCATCAGCTCCTACCAACGGAAATCGGGATTCATCTGATCAAACCACGGTTTTCCAGTCGTCTAGGGTCCAATTTTTTTTCTTAGTATTGATCTGTAAAAATTATTATGTAATCTATGTAAATGGAAGTCTCTTATTACACCAGTAAATCGTATCTGTGCAGCATGTACTATACATGTCTGTTAACGATTATTGCAGCCTACTCATTGAAAATCGTTTCAGTAAAGACATGTTGCTGCTCAATAGTACATCGTCCGACGTGACAGTCTTTGCCATTCCACTTTCGCAACAACTTCGTTAGAAAGAAGCCTGCTGCCACATCTTTGGACTGGCGTTTATCCTCACCACGACAACCACCAGTTCGCCTATCGACTTTACAACAACTTCAGAGGAAAGAAGCCTGCTGCCACAATTTTGGAACGGCGTCCAACTTCATCATGGCAACCAGGGGTTCCAAATGGTTTACTAACAGGCCTTGCGAGGGTAACTCATGTACTATCAAAACGAAGTTCATGTATCCTGCAAGTTTAAATTTTTTAACGCTTCTTAATTGACAATAGCTATTAAATAAGCTAAGTTTAGTGTGTGTTTATTTTTATTTCTTGACAATGTTCTTTTAACTAAGAAATTTTACATTGTTATTCGACCTATAACCCATTGGTTAGTAATGACATCATTCTGTCAGAAGTGGGCGAAGCCTCCATTATATATAGTAATACGTGCACTGGTTTCTCCAGTAGTGATTTAGCACCAGAAAGAGGTTCTTACTCATTGGTAATTCATCGTTTTATAGTTTTATAACTTTATGTATTTTGTTTAATGTACGTAGCCCTCTAATTGAAGCTTTGTATACGACTTGTAGGTCTGAAGATGACCACAGCAGTGGTCGAAACCGGCCACCGTAATAAATAAATAAATTGTGATCAAGACTGTTTTTGATAGTAAATATTTGTAACACATTGATCACTGTGCGCTCTCACAATGTATTCAAACGTAATCCAATTGATGTGGTCACGAGCTCAGGAGGGACGCTGCTGGCCATGTCATGCTGTTAGCAAACGCACTCGAATCGATCGTTTGCTGCCATAGCTCATTAACACCAAATTCCGCCTCACTGCCCTAACAGATACGTTCGATGTACGTTCCGCATTGATTTCTATGGTTGTTTCATGCAGTGTTGCTTGTCTATTACCACTGACAACTCTATGTCAGTGCTGTTGCTGTCAGTCGTCAAGTGAAGATCGTCGCCCACTGCGGTGTCCGTGGTGAGAGATAATGCATGAAATTTGATGTTCTCTGCACACAATTGAGACTGTGGATCGCGGAGTACTGAATTCCCTGATTTCAAAAATGGAATGTCCCATGCAATTAGCTGCAACTACCATTCCCTGTTCAAAGTCTGTAAATTCGCATCGTACGGCCATAATCACATCAGACATGTTTTACATGAATCACCTGAGTACAAATGACAGCTCCGACAATGTATTGCCCTTTTATGCCATGTGTACGTTATACTGCCACCATCTGCATATGTGCATATCACTGTCCGATGACTTTCGTATCACTCAGTATAACGTAGCTTTCATACGTTTACACTTAAATGAGATATTTTACAGGGTATTTCCGTAAGAGATGACGGAGAAGATAAATACATCCGTATGAGATAGGGCACCCTGGCCCGGAATTGACCGAGTCAAAAGCTATAAGGGAATTTCTGATACCTCTGACAGTGGAATGTATGTACCGGTACTATTCTTCCTAAGATTGTGCAGTAGGAAGCTTCTAGAAGTGATATTATGGACCAAAACACGAAAAATCTGTCCGGTAAATTTGGGCTGTGAAACGCATGCTTTAGGGATATGGGCACTTGTTTAGTAGAAGGATGTTTCACAGTAGCGAAGATGAACAACTGCTCATAACTTTTAAGCTATCCAATTTAAAGTCCATGTTAACCGGACTTCTTTACATATTAAAGTCCACACTACAATCTCTGAAACTGCCTACCCTACAGTCACAGCAAGAACATTACCGGTACGTGTATTCCACTGTCAGAGGTATGAGAACGATTTTCGCTTATAACTTTCGATTCGGTCGTTTCTGGACGACGGTCCTTCAACTAAAATTCATAATTTACCGTTCTGCATCATCCCTGAAAGTTTGTAACGTCTTCACGGAAACACCCTGTATCTACTAACCACTCCCTTCACGAGCTACTCACGATTGGCAACATTACCGGTACCACCAACTAGCTACGATACCATCCACACAAAATTAAAAATAAAACATCTATCTAACAGCATACACAATTTTTCTCGTAATTAATAGCGTAAACGCTTCAAGCTGAAACTATATGATACTAGAATCCAAAAAGTCTCAGTAAACATGGGCTCTAAAACAGAAACCTTAAGACCTATGAGCACTTCGAAGTTTTCGATACTGTGAAACAAATATTTTCTACTGCAAGCTCTTTGTTTTTCATATTTTCGTATGATGTAATATGAACCAAAATAAGGAAAAAACGTCAGGTAAACATGGGCCTTAAAGTGTATACTTTATGAGCTGTGAGAACTTGTTCTGTAGACGAGATATATATCACAGTAGCGAAGACGGACAAGCACTCATAGCTCTTAAGTTATGCACTTTAAAGCCCAAGTTCACTAGAATTTTTTCCTTGTTTGGTCCGTAATACAAAGACCTTGCAGTATAAGAGTTATGTTCCACAGTATCGAAGATGAAGAAGTGCTTATGGCTCCTTGGTATGCGTTTTGGAGCCCATCTTTACTGAGAATTTTTTGCTTATAGTATCATGTACTTTCAACTCTAAATGTTTACGCCATTAATTATGCCACACCCTGTACAATTCTGGTTACATTAAAAGCATAGTAAAATACGAGACTAACATAGGTGTCGTTCCGAGAAAACATACACACGTCCATCGTTCGAATAAAGACATTCAACACACCACATTATGCACACGCTCCTTCTGTGTGGAATATAACTATGTCGTTACACTCAGTGCATACTGAGTGCGTGCTTTGCTGTACACTAGAGACAGTTTGAATCAACTCAACTGACGAGCATTCCACTGTCGGTCACTAACGCGCTGTGTTAGTGCTCCTGTTGCGATACGGAAGACCCTGTTACATCCTTTGGAATTGCAGTTATCTCCACTGGGAAAGACACCATTCACCCTTTTTGCCTGTTTGTGTCCATACTCTGCGGCCACGTCCCACGTCGACAGTTAATTGAGTCCCAGACCCGTCTCCTCTACACACCAGCTCTCCAACCATCCACAGCTGACTGTCGTTGACTCGCTCCTTTGCGCTGCCATGCTGATTCGGAAGGCTCGAGCCAATGCCCCATTTCTGGCCTGGCGTGCCACAGCTCGTCACCTGCTTGTAGCACGGCTTTTGGAGGAGTGTCGTGCCGCGAGAGGGAGCAAGAAGAGCACGTTTTGATAGCAAAGGCTTACCTCGATTGACGCAATCGAAGAGCATCTTTCGCGAGGGCAGCGAGCAGGACTTAAACCTGTAAGGAATCTACAAGCTAAAAGGGTATTCAGAGATATGAAACTCGAGGGAAATGAAACTCTGAATAACAAAGTTCAATGGAAGTATAGTGAATGAAGCTGCTCTAACTCAGTGCACGCTATTACTGTATATGGCTTATTCAGGCCTAAAGTCGGCTGCCTTAGATCTGTCTTTCTTTTCAGTAATGCTACCCTCTCGACATTTTCCAGCTAATATAATTCCACAGCCTGGTGACGAAGATTAAAGGGTACTTACTGTCCCACATGACTACCGAATTGTCGCCTCCACTTCAGGGCGGGCCACTCATTATAACGTACACCTACACTACTGGACATTAAAATTGCTACACCAAGAAGAAATGCAGATGATAAACGGGTATTCATTGGACAAATACATTATACTAGAACTGACATGTGATTACATTTTCACGCAATTTGCGTGCATAGATCCTGAGAAATCAGTACCCAGAACAACCACCTCTGGCCGTAATAACGGCCTTAATACGCCTGGGCATTGTGTCACACAGAGCTTGGATGGCGTGTACAGGTACAGCTGACAAAGTAGCTTCAACACGATACCACAGTTCATCAAGAGTAGTGACTGGCGGGTTGTGACGAGACAGTTCCTCGGCCACCGTTGACCAGACGTTTTCATTTGGTGAGAGATCTGGAGAATGTGCTGGCCAGGGCAGCAGTCGAACGTTTTCTGTATCTAGAAATACCCGTACAGGACATACAATATGCGGTCGTGCATTATCCTGCTGCGTAGGGTTTCGCAGGGATCGAATGAAGAGTAGAGCCACGGGTCGTAACACATCTGAAACGTAACGTCCACTGTTCAAAGTGCCGTCAATGCGAACAAGAGGTGACCGACACGTGTAACCAATGGCACCCCATACCATCACGCCGGGTGATACGCCAGTATGGCGATGACGAATACACGCTTCCAATGTGAGTTCACTGCGATGTCGCCAAACACGGATGCGACCATCATGATGCTGTAAACAGAACCTGGATTCATCCGAAAAAAATGACGATTTGCCATTCGTGCACCCAGGTTCGTCGTTGAGTACACCATCGCAGGCGCTCCTGTCTGTGATGCAGCGTCAAGGGTAACCGCAGCCATGGTCTCCGAAATGATAGTCCATGCTGCTGCAAACGTCGTCGAACTGTTCGTGCAGATGGTTGTCATCTTGCAAACGTCCCGATCTGTTGACTCAGGGATCGAGACTGGCTGCACGATCCGTTACAGCCATGCAAATAAGATGCCTGTCATCTCGACTGCTAGTGATACGAGGCCTTTGGCACCCAGCACGGCGTTCCGTATTACCCTCCTGAACCCACCGATTCCATATTCTGCTAACAGTCATTGGATGTCAACCAACGCGAGGAGCTATGTCGCGATACGATAAACCGCAATCGCGATAGGCTACAATCCGACCTTTATCAAAGTCGGAAACGTGATGGTACGCATTTCTCCTCCTTACACGAGGCATCACAACAACGTTTCACCAGGGAACACCGGTCAGCTGCTGTTTGTGTATGAGAAATCGGTTGGAAACTTTCTTCATGTCAGCACATTGTAGGTTTCGCCACCGGCGCCAACCTTGTGTGAATGCTCTGAAAAGCTAATCATTTGCATATCACAGCATCTTCTTCCTGTCGGTTAAATTTCGTGTCTGTAGTACGTCATATTCGTGGTGTAGCAATTTTAATGGCCAGTAGTGTAGTTTCTAGACGATTCCCTATGATGTTTATAGCGTCATGTGTGTGAAAGTAACCATATTAGGGGCAGATTAGGGGGTGCGGACGCCGCTGTCACTCGCTCGGTACGGGACCGGAATCGCGCTCGCTGGACGCTAGCCTCCCTATGTGTGTATAGCCTGTGTTCGGTCCGGCGACAAGCTGACGCTGTTTGAGTAGACGATTGCTCAAACGGTGCTGCTGCCTTCCCAAGACAGATCGTAACTACAAATTGAATTTAACGCCATATTCCGCGGTGGGAGAGGCGCACAGAAGTGTTCACAAGGTCCATATTTGGACTGAAAATAATATGTGTTCGTGCTCACATATTGTGATCAGTCGTCCCATAAACATATCAACAACATGTGAAAAGTTTGTAGATGCATTTGATACATAATTTGTTGTGAAAACACAAAAATATTCCGAATTAAAAATGGAATTTACCGTAAGAGGTGTGAAACTGCTCCACTTGTATAACGAAACATGTCGTCCCTGATGAATTTACGTTCTTTTGGACCTTGCAGAAACTTCCAGCGGGAAAGTTATTAAGGAAACTGTAAAATTGTTGTTTGTAACATCTGAGACAACATTATGGCACCGTGTCACGTGCGAAAGTGTTTTATTTACGAGAGACACTGTGCGCGACGACGTGCACGTATTTGTGTGACGCCGCCAGTATTTCAGTATCGATGACTCAGGATCCAGAATATTGCCCGCCTCGCGATCTTTCGTCAATGTACCCATCACCAAAATCACCGGTATACGTTATACAAAGTAACTACATGTGCTCTGTGTGATCAAAAGTACCCGGACAAACCCAAAAACACACGTTTTTCATATTTGGTGCGTTGTGCTGCCATCTACTGCCAGGTACTCCATATCAGCGACCTCAGTAGTCATTAGACATCGTGAGAGAGCAGAATGTGGCCCTCCGCGGAACTCACGGACTTCTAACGTGGTCATACAACTTGTGTCATACAACTGTACGCGAGATTTCCACACTAGGTCCACTGTTTCCGATCTGATAGTGAAGTGGAAACGTGAAGGGACACGTACAGAATAAAAGCGTACAGGCCGACATCGTCTGTTGACTTACAGAGACCGGTGACAGCTTAACAGGGGCGTAATGTGTAATAGGCAGACATCTATCCAGACCATTACACAGGAATTCCAAACTGCATCAGGATCCTCTACAAGTACTATGACAGTTAGGCGGGAAGGTGAGAAAACTTGGATTTCATGGTCCAGCGACTGCTCATAAGCCACATATCGCGCCGGTAAATGTCAAAGGACGCTTCGCTTAGTGTAAGGAGTGTAAACATTTGACGATTGAACAGAGGAAAAACGTTGTGTGGGGTGACGAATCTCAGTACACAATGTGGCGATTCGATGGCAGGGTGTGGGTATGGCAAATGCCCAGTAAACGTCATCACCAGCGTGTGCAGTGCCAACAGTAAAATTCGGATCCCGTCGTGTTATGGTGTGGTAATGTTTTTCATGAAGGAGGCTTGCACCCCTTGTTGTTTTGCGTGGCACTACCACAGCACAGGCCTACATTGATGCTTTAAGCACCTTCTTGCTTCCCACTGTTGAAGAACAATTCGGGGATGGCGATTGCATCTTTCAACACGATCGAGCACCTGTTCGTAATGCACGGTCTTTGGCTGAATGGTTACACGACAATAGCATCCCTGTAATGGATGACCTGAATCCTATAGAACACCCATGGGATGTTTTGGAACGCCGACTTCGTTCCAGGCCTCACCGACCTGCATCGATACCTCTCCTCAGTGCGACACTCCGTGAAGAATGGGCTGCCATTCTCCAAGAAATCTTCCAGCACCTGATTGAACGTATGCCTGCGAGAGTGGAAGCTGTCATCAAGGCTAAGGGTGGACCAACACCATAGTGATTGCAGCGTTACCGATGGGGAGCGACACGAACTTGTGAGTCATTTTCAGCCCGGTGTCTGGATACTTTTGATCATATAGAGTACTTTCGGGTCAGTGGTTCCATTGACGTGGAGCAAAATAAATTTTTGGATGTGGTTTTGTGAAACCCAAGTTTCATCGAAGTATACTAAAAGACTATTGTCCTCAGCAGGCAGTAAAGTGCATTTTACACAAAACTTCGTTCTTACTGCTGCTATGTCTCTGCATTCCATTAAAAATTTTTGTCCATCCTTATACTTCCTAATTCAAAAACCAAGTGAGTGGAGAAGACAGAGAATGGAGGTCTCCGAGTGAGAATAACTATTTTTTTCACGAATATTGTTTTTCTAGTTGTCGGATACTCTCCTGTGTTCTGTCGGTGTTACTACACTTAATAAGGAATACCATCGATTTGGAAATACTATAAGGTTTTGTTGTCATTTTGTGAGCTAGCGCAAGATTTACATTACCTAGCTTCTTCACTCTTGGCCAGATACGTAAAAAACTTCAGTACTTTGGATACGACGTATTTAGATTGTTGTAGAATGTCTTTTCACCCTGTACACACACCGAGCACTACTTGTGGGTCCCTTGCTACTGAGTTTCGCTCACAACCAGACACACGTCGTTCACCGTTCCACAGAAAAAGTGGAAATGAGCAATAGGCATTGCGGGCCGGGAGTCCCCCATTCGGGGAAGTTCGGCCGCCAAGGGCAAGTACTTACTACATTCGACGCCGCATTGGGCGACTTGCGCTTCGGGGATGGGGATGAAATGATGATGAGGACAACATAACACCCAGTCCCTCAGCGGAGATCTCCGGCCCTAGTCGGGAATCGAACCCGGGCCCTTGGCGTGGCATTCCGCCGCGCTGACCACTCAGCTAATGGGGGTGGACACCGTTCCACAGAAGACTAAAACTACACGTGAACACAGGAAATCGCTCGGAAACACAGAAATGCCGTTGAAGCAATTCACTGTTAACAGAGTTCATGTGGCAACAAAGCTATGAGACGCTCGAATCACAGCGCTGATTGCCGCCGAACTGCAGGGAGTGGGTGTGTCCCTGAGGTGTCCGCCACGCTAGTCCGTGCATCAGTCATCGATTCTCTGCGTGTCTTCCTACATTTTGCTAATGTCTTCTGCTGTTGTATGAGCATACTCTACAAATAGCCACATGTAGCTCGAGATACCGATACATATTGTATAAAGTAATGATCCTATAACATTTCATGAACGTGCTTCAGAAATTATTATCATCTCTGTCACTTTCGTCGTGTTAAGATCAACGTGTTATATTCTGTCAATTAGACCGTCGTCAAACCAGTCATAAATCTGGCCTGATACTAGCAATTTGTTCACCAAACGACACTGCGAAACCGTCTAGAAAGCTTTCCGGAATCCAAAACATGACAGCAATGTGAGTGTCGTCTATGCAGAGCTCTGGATCTCATCGACGAACAGAGTAAGCAGAGTTTCTCAGGAACTCTGTTTGCGGAATTCGTATTCGTTCATACAGGGGATATTTTAGTTCTCGATTTCGTAATACGTTATGATAAAACGTGTCCCACCATTCTACAACAGGTTGCCGTCAGCGCCACTGCCTCTCTCTCCGGCGACACTTCTTGAAAATAGGAATGGCCTGCTCTATTTTGCAGTTGATGGGTACCCTTCATTGTTCCAGCGTCCTACGATAAACTGTTGCTAGAATGGGTGCAAGATCTTTCGCATATTCTCTGTAGAATCTCACAGGTATGTGATCTGTCCCAGATGCATTTCCACTATTGAGCGATGCTAGTTGATTTTCTGTTCGATGATCGCTTGTCTCAAGATCTTCCATTTTAGCGTTCGTGTCGTGATCCAGAGGTATCACGATGCTTTGAGGTGAAAAAGCTTCGGAGTACTGAGTTCACTATTCCGGCCTTCTCTCAATCATTTCCCTTTTCAGTGTCATTACGGTCACAGAATGACTAAATAAATCATATCGAACCGCTTACTGAATTTAGTAACAGAAAAATATCTTACGTAAACCACAAAAACATTCGTTCAATCGTTATTTGAATATTGCTAGTCAGTTTGGGATCGTACGAGCTACAATTAGTAGAGGCAATTGAGAAGATCGAAAAAAGAACAGAGCGTTTTGTTAATGGCTCGTTTAGTGAGCGCGAAAGCTTCACAGAGATGCTAAAATTCCAGAGATGTTAAAATTCCTACGTTCCTAGAAGAGTCAGCCAGAATATTTCGCGGAAATGCTACGAAGGTAAAGTCTGAAATTCGAGCTCCAAAAAGTCTTACCAACAAGCGTTCTTCATACTAACAACTCGCAGTTGGAACAGGAAAGGGGGAAAGTAACGGTAGTACACCAAGTATTAGGTGAGTTGCAGAATATGGATGTAGATATGTAGAGAAGTGTAACTTAGGTGTCAGAATCAGACTGCGACATTAAATCCTGATAAAAGATTCACAGTGCAACTCTGTCTCATGAGGCGAGGGCAGCTGTCCATGATTTTTGTCTATCGCTTGGATGGAGGCAGTAGGCTCAACGATCAAATTAATGCTACTCACTCACTCCGTCGTCTGGCCACGAGTCATCCTCAGTGGAGGATGCGTATAGGAGGAGCGTGGGGTCAGCACACCGCTCTCCCGGTCGTTATTATGGTATTCTTGACCGAAGCCGCTACTATTCGGTTGAGTAGCTCCTCAATTGGCATCACGAAGCTGAGTGCACCCCGAAAAATGGCAACAGCGCATGGCAGCCTGGATGGTCACCCATCCAAGTGCCAACCACGCCCGACCGCGCTTAACATCGGTGATCTCACGGGATCCGGTGCATCCACTGTGGCAAGGCCGTTGCCCAAGGAATGTTACTCAAAAGAAGTAAATTATCTGGCGGCGCTAGATATAACTATCGCTCCTCTCTACGAACAACTTAAATACAACATTGTATTACAAATTGTGTTCCTAACAAAGAAGCTAACCCTACTGAGAAAAACAAACGAAAATGCTCGTGTACCCATAGTAATTTAAAAAGTATGTTATGATTGTTTTCAGATAATGTTGATGTGTTGTCTGGAGGAGAGATACTCTTAGATGACAAACAGAGACACCGCGGAGATGGTGCCCCATAGGTTACTTCAAAGTTCATTACCTTCCCTCTAGGCTAGAGGTTCACAAAGTGAGTGAGTGTTCCGCGAAAAACTATTAAGAACATGGCGGTTTTTTCCTACATTTTGAACTTATTAATTATTTTTTAAAAGTTATTATGATTTCTGTATTATTAAATATGAGTTAGACTTTAAGTAGTCAATGAATGAAACGAGTTTTTCTCATTTTTAAAAATGTTATTAATCTTCAGAACAACCGAGGTGTTCCATTACAGTACGAGGATTCTCAATGTGTTCCAGAGGAAAATTTTGGGAAAGATCTGCTCTAGAACTACACCTCACTGCTACTGCTACATACCTGCCATTCTAAACTAGCAGTTACTGCTAAATACACTCAAACATTGCAAATTAAGGAGGAAGCGTTTACGATTAGACAGCTCAGTAGTCCTCCCATGTATGCCAGTCGGTAATACACTCCTGGAAATTGAAATAAGAACACCGTCAATTCATTGTCCCAGGAAGGGGAAACTTTATTGACACATTCCTGGGGTCAGATACATCACATGATCACACTGACAGAACCACAGGCACATAGACACAGGCAACAGAGCATGCACAATGTCGGCACTAGTACAGTGTATATCCACCTTTCGCAGCAATGCAGGCTGCTATTCTCCCATGGAGACGATCGTAGAGATGCTGGATGTAGTCCTGTGGAACGGCTTGCCATGCCATTTCCACCTGGCGCCTCAGTTGGACCAGCGTTCGTGCTGAACGTGCAGACCGTGTGAGACGACGCTTCATCCAGTCCCAAAGTGCTCAATGGGGGACAGATCCGGAGATCTTGCTGGCCAGGGTAGTTGACGTACACCTTCTAGAGCACGTTGGGTGGCACGGGATACATGCGGACATGCATTGTCCTGTTGGAACAGCAAGTTCCCTTGCCGGTCTAGGAATGGTAGAACGATGGGTTCGATGACGGTTTGGATGTACCGTGCACTATTCAGTGTCCCCTCGACGATCACCAGTGGTGTACGGCCAGTGTAGGAGATCGCTCCCCACACCATGATGCCGGGTGTTGGCCCTGTGTGCCTGGGTAGTATGCAGTCCTGATTGTGGCGCTCACCTGCACGGCGCCAAACACGCATACGACCATCATTGGCACCAAGGCAGAAGCGACTCTCATCGCTGAAGACGACACGTCTCCATTCGTCCCTCCATTCACGCCTGTCGCGACACCACTGGAGGCGGGCTGCACGATGTTGGGGCGTGAGCGGAAGACGGCCTAACGGTGTGCGGGACCGTAGCCCAGCTTCATGGAGACGGTTGCGAATGGTCCTCGCCGATACCCCAGGAGCAACAGTGTCCCTAATTTGCTGAGAAGTGGCGGTGCGGTCCCCTACGGCACTGCGTAGGATCCTACTGTCTTGGCGTGCATCCGTGCGTCGCTGCGGTCCGGTCCCAGGTCGACGGGCACGTGCACCTTCCGCCGACCACTGGCGACAACATCGATGTACTGTGGAGACCTCACGCCCCACGTGTTGAGCAATTCGGCGGTACGTCCACCCGGCCTCCCGCATGCCCACTATACGCCCTCGCTCAAAGTCCGTCAACTGCACATACGGTTCACGTCCACGCTGTCGCGGCATGCTACCAGTGTTAAAGACTGCGATGGAGCTCCGTATGCCACGGCAAACTGGCTGACACTGACGGCGGCGGTGCACAAATGCTGCGCAGCTAGCGCCATTCGACGGCCAACACCGCGGTTCCTGGTGTGTCCGCTGTGCCGTGCGTGTGATCATTGCTTGTACAGCCCTCTCGCAGTGTCCGGAGCAAGTATGGTGGGTCTGACACACCGGTGTCAATGTGTTCTTTTTTCCATTTCCAGGAGTGTATATACGTCTACCCCAACTTTTGCTTACCAGAAGCAACGGATTTACAGAGAACTTATTGTAGATTGCATCCCGTATTAGTGAGTGATATCGGAGCATCCATCGAAGCCGAAGTCGCAACCAACTTTAGTATATCAGCAATTACTTCGTCAAAGCAGTCATCTTTTCCCATCACTGTGAAGAGGAAACAAGATCTGAACAGACCAACTTTTTCGAATGTCAGTGTAAACCGATTGCTGTTTCGTGTATGAAGTTCCTTCTGCAGCCCCATACGAGATAGACTGCCCACGTTGTTGTTTTATATTCGTTCCCAGTAACACTTTGGTTTAACTCGGCCCTCTTTTGTGGTTACTTTCTCACACGAATTAATGCACGTATAATATCATCATGTCCCGGAGACTGCACACTGATTTCCTTGAAGTAATACCATTTCATCAAAACAGAAAGCGAACTATTCACAAATTGAGCACTTTCTAAAACAATGACTCATACGGCGCCGCGTGGAGTGGCCGTGCGGTTTGAGGAGTCATGTCATGGATTGCGAGGCCCCTCCCGCCGAAGGTTCGAGTCCTCCCTCGGGCATGCCGGCCGGAGTGGCCGAGCGGTTCTAGGCGCTACAGTCTGGAACCGCGCGACCGCTACGGTCGCAGGTTCGAATCCTGCCTCGGGCATGGATGTGTGTGATGTTCTTCGGATAGTTAGGTTTAAGTAGTTCTAAGTTCTAGGGGACTGATGACCTCAGAAGTTAAGTCCCATAGCGCTCAGAGCCATTTGAAGCCATTTATGTCATTTCATTGTAGCCATTTTTGTTACTGTTTTTGTGGAATAAAAAAAAAAGCGGTCTAAGGCGCTGCAGTCATGGACTGTGCGGCTGGTCCCGGCGGAGGTACGAATCCTCCCTCGGGTATGGGTGTGTGTGTGTTTGTCCTAAGGATAATTTAGGTTAAGTAGTATGTAAGCTTAGGGACTGATGACCTTAGCAGTTAAGTCCCATAAGATTAAAAAAAATATCGCTTTGGTTAACCTCTGGTCCTTATGCAAGAAGTTATTCGGCTTGGCACTGATTGGCTGAGGTGGTAGATTTCCTTCTGGGGGACATCGTGCCAAATTTTGTCCTTTTGTCGCATTAGAACGTCAAAATCCCGAGATAGTTGGAGGTATTTGCCCGCAATGCTCCAAAGGTAGAGTTTGGCAAGCACGAAGACAAGCAGTAGAAACTGTCATAGCATACGGGCGGGAATTATCTTACTCAAATGTAAGCCCAGGATACCTTGCCATGAAGGACAACGAAACGGGGAGTAGAATATCGTCGACATATCGCTGCGCTGAAAGGGCGCTGTAGATGACAACCCAAGTCGTCCGGCTATGAAAACAAATGGCACGCCGGACCATCAATCCTGGTTGATAGGCGGTACAGCAAGCGACAGTCAGGTTGGTGTCTTACCACTGTCGGGGGCGTCTCCAGACACCGCTGGTCGTCGGGGCTCAGTTAGAAGCTGGACTAATCATAGAAGGTAATTCAGTCAATGAGATCCCAGGACGATGACGTGTCTGGAGACGTCTCGGATACCAACCTGTCGCCGGCCATACGGCCCGACAACCAGATGCCATCGTTTGAGGTACCATCTATTTTCATAACAGGACTCCTTTGGTTGTCACTGGCCACACCTTTGCAGCACAGAGGTTCGACGACGATATTCTACGCCCCTTTTTGTTGGTCTTCATGACAAGCCATCCTGGACTTACATTTCAGATAGAAAATGCCGGCCCGCACACGGCGAGAGTTCCTACTGCTTGTTTTCGTGCTTGCTAAATCCTACATTGGCCAGCAAGGTCGCCGGATATCTCCCCAAAGTAGAATATTTGGCACATTATGGGAAGGGCCCTCCAACCATCTCGGGATTTCGACGATCTAAGGCGCCAATTGGACAGAATTTGGCACTGTCTCTCTCAGGAGGACATACAACAACTCTTTCAAACAATGCCAAGTCGAGTAACTGCGGACATAAGGACCAGAGGTGGACAGCACGTCACTGACGTGCTCAATTTATGAAGCTCTTTGTTTTGAATAAATTATCCAGTTTTTGAAATTGTAATCATTTGTTTGTTTGTACATGTACATCACATCTACAAATTTCCGTCCCATTGGGATAATTCTTTCGTGGTGCGTCGTTTTGTTTTGCCCTTGAATTTACATGTAAAATGACTGGTATGAATAGAGACAGGAAATTACAACAAAGATCGCGTTGTTGTTGGATGTGTTTTTTATGCTGCATGTTTACCAACTTTTAATACGTGAAAATTTTTACCAAAGGAACGAAGAGCTTTAATCACAGTGTAAGCTGTCATGGTCGGTATTTGCACCCTGAACAATATTGTTTTATGTTCAATGGGAAGTGGACAAACGCATATTTCCCTGTCTAACGTTTCGTCTCTTAATGCTGAAGACATCATCAGAGGTTATGAAAGCAATGCAAATGCTTCAAACAGACAAGTTCCTTTATGTGAGTCTCTGTAGATTCTGATGATTTCTCCAGCCTTAGGAGAGAAAGCGATAGACATAGAAATATGCCTAGCACCACTGCCTAATGACAGTAAAAACAAATGTCACCAAAGAGCTATATGTCAGAAGCAATCAAACATATATCGCTCGAGTATTTGGTACCTGAACGGTTGGAGAGGTCAGTCCATAAAATAATTTTATATCTGACGCAGGCTCTACACGCAACCAGACGTATTTAACATGAAGCCGCCGACTGCCAAATTTCTGAAGATGCTCTCGTCTGACAAGTGAAACACGTAACAAAGTTAAGTTGTGGTTGCTCCACAACGTAATTCTAACAGTCACTGTTGCCTCTGCAAGTGATGCCTGCTCTCGCTCAAGAGTAGTGTAATCTGTCTTCACCATGAGTTTGGCGTAGATGTCATCTCGTCCTGATGCCTACCTTTTCAGTTACACAGCTTATAAGCCTTAATTTTACTGTCTTTTCGTTTTATTCTACAGTCAGAACAACTATGCGACGGCCGCTCACAACGACATTTGGCGCCATGTTTTGAAAATGTCACGCCCCGTGTGGAGGCGGCAGCAAGTGCGCAACCTTGGCATTGGCTGGCCTCTGTCCGTGTCAGGTACAGGCCGGCCGCTCTTGCTCTCAATATGCCGAACGCGTGTCAGAGGGGCCGGTTGCCACACCTGGACCTTTGCAACACGAAAATAACGTTCACGTATTGCGTCTGGCATCTTAAAACCTGTCTTTCAATTAGAGATCTCAAAAACTAAAGTATGCGTATATTAAATCCATCAAAAAATTCTGAATTTATTCTTTTCCATTTAGAAGTTTCTTGTAAGGAGTTTGCTAATCGGTATCAAAAGCAAATGTGGTAAAACATATCCACACGACAAAGTTATTTGCCTGCACAGTAATGTCCATTGACGATAATTTGTAAACGTTCATAGCGTTTAGAAACCATCAATGAAAATTTCAGTTGGCACAAATCCATCTTTTGTGCCCTGACTAACAGGGTGTTTTAACTTGAGACACTTAAATATCACGAAAACTGGGGGCTGGCCCGGGTGGCCGAGCGGTTCTAGGCGCTACAGTCTGGAACCGCCCGACCGCTACGCCGCAGAATCGAATCCTGCCTCGGGCATGGACGTGTGTGATGTCCTTAGGTTAGTTAGGTTTAAGTAGTTCTAAGTTCTAGGGGACTGATGACCTCAGAAGTTAAGTCCCATAGTACTCAGAGCCATTTGAACCATTTTTTCTCTTTTTTGAAAACTAGGGATCGTACAAAAAAAAAGTTCTAGGTGTAAAGTTAATATTAGTACACGCCACAATAGTCTGTGCTACAACTGGCCACCTCCTAACCCCACCCCCCTGCATGGGCAGGGTCAATTTTGTCTTTCCAAATGGCCAAATGGGAACCCTCCCACCTTTTTATTGCATATTCGGATTCTACGCTACAAAATACGTACGGTTTACTCAACATATTGCTTCCCATTCTTGGTAGATGACTCTCTAATCGAAAAATATCAAGTGTGATGCTTCTGGAGATGAGAACCAACGCACCTGATTTACAATTAATTTGCGATGTAAATGTAAACGTCTGTTTTCTAACGGTTGATATTATAGTTCGAAATTTAGTATCGCAAATTTGATTGTAGAGCACAGGATGGTTAGATGTTTCATTGTCTGATTAGAAAATTCGTTTAGGGTCATCCAGGAACAACGACGTGGATGTAATAGTTTTCCGTTCGGATCGGGATGCCTGATTTCGGTGAGTCGTCACGGCTCTGTCCATAATTGTAACCCAAAACAAATGCTCAACATATCCACACGACAACGTTATTTACCTGCACAGTAATGTCCATTGACCATAATTTGTAAACGTTTGTAGCGTTTTTCGATACTTTTAGAAATTCGTGCGTGAAATTCATGTACACAAGTTAAAGCACAGTGAACTGCAATTTATGGTGAAAGGCAAGGAGACTCAGAAATCAAGCACCCCAATGATGAAAGGCAAGGGGACTTACCGGTATAATACTCTGTATGTCACAGAGACTGTGATGGTTAACTACCTTATTTAGGATCGGAATGGTAACATCATGTAACACGAGAGGAGATGATAGTTGGTAAATACATAGACCTTGATAACAAATCTGGAACTTCCAGCTGCTCCATTCTTTTCCTTGAGGTCAGGATGTTCTGCTAATGGTGTTAATGCTGCCCTTTGCTAATCCTCAATTGGACTAAGTTCTGTAGAAGGGAAATACTAAAGGAATGGAGTTAAACCTACAGTGCGGTTCCAAAAGTACCAGTCTATATATTGCATAATATTTAAAAACTTATTCCAGTGTCTGGGCTCTTCTGTCGGTAAGTTAACGAAACATTGACTATGAGCGCAATTTTCGCTTCTGCAGAAAGGATCCTAGAATCCAGTAACGTGAAATACTGCTAGAATAATTCAGATACTAATCTTACGTTCTTTGCAAGGCCGCCACTGGGATAAATCCCAGAATCAGAACCAAAACTGTATTCATTACACCAATGCTTATCAGAAAACTGCTAGATATGATACGTTAAGGTGGAATAAATCGTCAGAACTGAAGCAGAACACGATCATAAAACGAAATACCCAGTCATTGTATGTAGTGGACCTATCAATAGAGTAAGTATGCCAATGAAACCACATTTCATTGTGCGAATCATTCGACTTTGACTGACACAGTGACTAAGTCAGAGCCTTCAATTTACGCTTTAGCCCTTGTCTGAAACACCTCCTTCTCCTTCCAGATCAGCTAGCCGTGTGATCGGTCCTGCCCTTGAAATTATCTTCCTCTTTGTCCTAAGAAGGACGGGATAAGAAGAATGGCCAATCTGGAGGCTCCATTTCCACCAACTATTTTCCTCTCATTAGCTTGTTAAAAATCACGACATTCGTGATTAAATGATGTCACCTGCAGTCACTTCCCAGTTCAGCATAGGTGAACCGCACTGCGTCTTTCCCCTATCTTCTTACACCCACTTAATTAATCACAGATTTACTTTTGGTCTTAGCATCGCCCTTAAAGGCAGGCAGCTCGCGATATGGTCATCTACCGTTTCCCGCGCCTGCTTCAACCCTAAAGCAACCTCTCTCTTCCTTTTCCGAATAAAATCTTCAGTGTCTTGAACGTATCTCATTTTATGGTATTATTGGCTGAAATACACCCTCTTTGCTTGATATTTATTTTCATTTGTTTTATGAGAATATTCCGAATCACAAGAGGACGTTCGAGAACATCGTAAAAATGAACGTTCAAACAAATCGTATAATGTTAATACAGGATGTCTACATTTCTCCCAGTAGGAAATTAAATGAAATAAACTTCAAGCCACAGAGGAATTAAAGGCATTAATTGCCAGTGGTAGTCGATTTAAATCGACAGGGAAAGTTGAAAATTTCTCCAGAACATGTTTTCAACCCGGGTCTTCTGCTTATAAGGTGCTGTCCGTAATTATCCTCAGAAAATTGCAACCATTAATAGGTAACAACATACAGGAGTACCAAGCTGGCTTTCAGCCAAACCGATCGACAATAGATCACATTTTCACACTAAGACAATTGTCTGAAAAGCACTGGGAATATGATAAAGACATCTACAGCTTTTTCGTCAATTTTCAACGTGCATATGACAGCATACACACATACACAGGAATAGCCTATACATTGCAATGCGTGACTGCAGAATCCCTGAGAAGCTAGTGAGAATCGTACAAAGGCAGCAGTACGTTTCCGAGGAGCCACATCAGAAACATTCGAAATTGAGACAGGCCTCAGACAAAAGGATGCTCACTCATGTGTTCTGTTCAATATCATTTTAGAGAAAGTAATAAAAGAGTGTAGGCAACAGGAGTGGGCTGGAGTAGAGATGGACGGTAACTTCAATTGTCTCGCATATGCAGATGACATAGTACTACTAAGTGAATCAACGCACAAGTTGAAAGAAATGTACCATAAAATGGACAATCATGCATAGAAGGTAGGGAGTGAATCGAGACAAAACAGAGTTCATACAATTAGGAAGAAGACAAGAGCAGGAAGAATTTCTTGAGATAGACGGCGAGAGGTTCAAGAGAAAACACCAGTTCAAATACTTGGGATCTTGGTTTACCATGGACAACAACATAAAAATGTACATCAAGGAAAGAATAGCGGTCGGAATGAAATGCATGCATTCCCTCAGAGAGACGCTCGGTTCTAAATCGATCTCAGTGAATACTAAGATGAAAATCTACAACACAGTGATATGCCCAGCGGTAATGTACGGTCCAGAAACATGGAGCATGACTAAGGGAGAAAGGGAAAAACTATTACTATTTGAAAGAAGAGTAATGAGGAAGATATGGGGACCAGTTTTAGATAACGGAGAATGGAGGAAGAGGAAAAACGAGGAAATCTATCTTCTGATGCGACAACCAACTATCCTACAGAAGATAAAGAGCAAAAGAACGCAATGGGTGGACCATGTAGCCCGTATGCCAAATGGAAGACTGGCGAAGATGGCACCAAACGCCCCATTGGACGACCATAGCAGCGCTGGATGGACGACCTAGCAAAGGACCTAGCAGCCCTGGGAATTGAAACACCTGGAGGAACCTGGACAAAACAGGAAGGAATGGAGGCAGTTTGTGGAAGCAGCGTGTGGTCTGCAGGGTCTGTGATCGCTGAATATCTATCTACTTATCAATCTTCTGCTTATTGCCAGATGCGCTGACCACTCTGCTATCTGGACACAGTGGCCATCACAACTGCACGGAGTACCCAAGCATGCTTCCCGTCAGAGCCAAATTCTCACCTTATCCGCACACTACTGATGTAGTAGTGCCTCTTGCCCATTATCCTCATTACTCGCAGCATCTCGCTGATTCCCGTAAGAGTTTGAACATGGTGTGCATTCGCTCTGAAGCGATGTAGTGTCTGTTCTTTCTGACAATCTAGGTGCGACACGATGCGTGCTACGGTAGCCCGTGCAGTTGTGATGACCACTGAGTCTGGATGCCACAATGGCCAGTGTATCTGCCTAGTAAGCAGAATATCCGGGTTCGAATCCCAGTCTGGCACAAATTATCATCTTTCCCCATTGATATAAATCAGTGCCCACTGGCAGCTAATGTCCTTAATTCCTTTGTGTTTTGATTCACAGTGGCTTGAAGATCAAAATTGTGTCTGTTCTTTCGGACATATGCGAAAGCCCAGACAGTACATATACACTGAGAGCAAAAGAAACTGGTAAATCTGCTTAATATCGTGTAGGGCCCCCGCGAGCACGCAGAAGTGCCGCAACACAACGAGGCATGGACTCGACAATTGGACTGTCTATAAATGTGTTAGAGTACGAGGGGTGAAGATCTCTTCTGAACAGCGCATCCCAGATATGCACAATAACGTTCATGTCAGGGGAGTCTGGTGGCCAGCGGAAGTGTTTAAACTCAGAAGAGTGTTCCTGGAGCCACTCTGTAGCAATTCTGGACGTGTGGGGTGTCGCATTGTCCTGCTGGAATTGCCCAAGTCCGTCCGAATACACAATGGACTTGAATCGATGCTGGTGATCAGACAGGAAGCTTATTTACATGCCACCTATCTAAATCGTATCTAGACGTGTCAGGTGTCCCATATCACTCCAACTGCACGCGCCCCACATCATTACAGAGCCTCCACCAGCTTCAACAGTTCCCTGTTGACATGCAGGGTCCATTGATCCATGAGGTTGTCTCCATACCCGTATACGTCCATCCGCTCGATATAATCTGAAACGAGACGCGTCCGACCAGGGAACATGCTTCCAGTCATCAACAGTCCAACGTCGTCCAACGTCGGTGTTGACGGACCCAGGCGAGGCGTAAAGCTTTGTGCCGTGGAGTCACCAAAGATACACGAGTGTATCTTCGGCTCCGAAAGGCCATATTGATGATGTTTCGTTGAATGGTTCGCATGCTGACACTTGTTGATGGCCCAGCGTTGAAATCTGCAGAAGGGTTGAGCTTCTGTCATGTTGAACGATCTCTTCAGTCGTCGTTGGTCCCGTTCTTGCAGGTTCTTGCTCCGGCCCCAGCTGTGTCGGAGATTTCATGTTTATCGGATTCCTGATATTGAGGGTAAACTCGTGAAATGGTCGTACGGGATAATCCTCACTTCATCGCTTCATCGGAGACGCTGTGTCCCATCGCTCGTGCGCTGACTATAACACCACATTCAAACTCACTTAAATATTGATAAACTGCCATTGTAGCAGCAGTAACCGATCTAACAACTGCGCCAGACAATTGCTGTATTATGTATATGTTGTCGACAGCAGCGCCGTATTCTGCCCGTTTACGTATCTCTGTATTTGAATACGAGTGACTATACCAGTCTCTATGGTGCTTCAGTGTATGAAATAAACATATTTCCGTCTCAAAAAAGTTATTTGTCACGTTAAGTCTAAAAATTTACGTCATCAAATCAAAACAGTTGCACTTGAGCCCATGTGGTGATGCAAAGAATGTCTAGTATGTAGTCAATTTCCAGCCAGGTCCGCTACAATATGTCCGGAGGGATGATGCCGATGACGTCCACAATTCAGGTACAGAAGCGTTGAGGATCCCACTCATCAGTGGTAAACGCCCCGTCCTTCACTTGGCCCTAGGGAAAAAAATCCAATAGTATGATGTGCGGAGAAGGTGGAGGCCAGTTCATGGGCCCATCTCGTCTAATCCAGCAACCTGCAAATTTTCGATTCAAAGTTATCCGTACATCCAGCGACCATTGAGCACCATCTTGTTGAAACCAAATGTTTGGTTGCAGGTCTTCAACCTGGGGAAAATCAGTCACCCCCAACATTCGCGGTACGTCATTCCTGTGACAATCTTCTCAGCAAAGAACGGCCCAATTATCTTGTTGCGTAAGAGGCAACACAAAAGATTCACTTTTAGGCTATCTCGTAGCCGTCTTCTGATACTGCGTGGGTTCTGTGACTCCCAAATGCGAATGTTATGCTGATCCATTGTTCCAGAGACAGTATACCTGATAAGAAAGCGCTAATCTGGTAGATTTGGTTAAGTATCCTACAATACAAATCCATATCACCGTTGCTTGTCATCGGGCGTTATGACCTGGAGAGTCTGCAGCTTGTACGAATACATACGCAACGGCTTTTGGAGGACCTTATGAATCGCTGCACCTGTCATCTGAAGTTCCCGTGAAGCCTGACGAAGTGATTTGCATGGACTTTTTTGGTCCGCTTGGTGAACATTCTCGACTCGTTCTTCAGTGACATACTGATCCCCTCCATGCCGCTTTAGAAAGCTGCTGGTGTTAAGAAACTGCCTATGCCATGCTTGTATCTTCTTGGAGCCTTGTGCTACTTCCTTATGAATAGGACGAAATTGTCTTTGACCATACAATGGATTTAAACTCTCCTCAACTGATGCCAATTTCGCTTGGACGAACAACAAAGACATAACTAAAACTCGCCAAACGTTGACAAAAATTAGGCAGTAACTTTGTGTTCCTCTGCACGCACCGGACAGGTCAGGCCTGGCACAAAGAAATATTTACTATTTTGAAACGGCCTTATAAAATAGGAAATTTCGGTGTAACACTCTGTATTTCACGCTCAAAAATACTCTCGGACAGAAGGACCTTTTGGCATAGGTTTTAACACTGATGTTGAACCCTGCTCTGCGAGTTCTAAGCATTTTGGTGAGTATATTTTTAAAAATGTTTTTAACTTTTTAATTATTCATCTTTTGTACTTTGTTGTAGTATAACAAACGCCTGTCGCTCTCTACGCTCCTCTGAGCTTAACTGCAGATATCAGATGACACCAGTAGCCGAAACAGCAGTGTACATAAATTTTTAAAAGCGACGTAGACGGTTAATATTCACAACGATCGCAGACTCATACAGGAAATTTATATCCTTTATTTGTATCAATTATTCAACATGACAGTCACAATCGCATTATTTATTTAGCCGCCAACCGGTTTCAACTCGCGATGGGGTCATCTTCAGTGCAATTTACACCATTTGGTCGCTCGCTGGAGTCGTCACCCTGGATAGTTACCAACCGTGCACAGGTAGGGTGACGACTCCAGCGAGGGACCAAATGGTGTAAATTGCCCTGAAGATGACCCCATAGCGGGTTGAAACCGGTTGGCGGAAAAATAAATAATGCGATTGTGACTGTCATTTTGAATAATTGATCATAAGTAAATTAATCGCTGTTTATCTCCATAGAACTATGTTGTCTAAAAACTTTATTAATATGCTCCACAATTCGTGGACTTTTTTGGACACAGCCTTTACCGGCAGAAATAACAGCATAAGTACTGAGAACTTTAAATCTTTTGGAGTTAACGGTGTTGTCATTCTTGGCAACTTTCCGAGTAATATGATATTGTTTCGTATACCAGAAGCTATAGGTCTCAAAGCAAACGAATCCCTGATTCCCCCGATGGAGCGAACAGTAGTTGCGGGTAGCAAGGGGTGAACTACAGTGGCGGGGAACAGGGAGAGGTCGTCAGACGTTGGTTCGGCGAATACATATAACCTCCGTTCGCGACCTCGGCTCCAGTTCGCCGTCAGTAATCGAGGACGAATCTTTGACAGTGCCAGTTGCTCGTGTGGGTGAATCGTCAAGAAAACTATTAAACGAAAGCTTAAACAATTTAAAATAGTAGAAATTGTCAATGAAGTCAGAGAACCAGTTGACATGTGTATTATATTTAGAGCACTGAAAGAGAATTATTGGATAATTGGGATTTCCCATTAAAACCTAATGTTTCGTCCCCATCTACGGAGAACATTTTTAGTGGGGATTATAGCGTCTTTGAGTATCCGATTCAGACTCTGGTTCGCTACCGACTGTACCATATTTCCTTTTAGACGTGCTCCCGCGCAGTCGGGGCTAACGAGATATACGTCACACTAGTCACCTTGTCCGCCACGTGAACGCTCGGTTCCGTGCAGGGCCTACGGGAAATCAATATTTAATTGAGAAGTTGCTCAATAAAAAGTCTTCAATTAGTCTTGTGCTGTCTAGAACTTTCAAGCATTTAAACAAGCAGTCAAGAATGACTAAATTCGTCCGCAATACACTCCTGGAAATGGAAAAAAGAACACATTGACACCGGTGTGTCAGACCCACCATACTTGCTCCGGACACTGCGAGAGGGCTTTACAAGCAATGATCACACGCACGGCACAGCGGACACACCAGGAACCGCGGTGTTGGCCGTCGAATGGCGCTAGCTGCGCAGCATTTGTGCACCGCCGCCGTCAGTGTCAGCCAGTTTGCCGTGGCATACGGAGCTCCATCGCAGTCTTTAACACTGGTAGCATGCCGCGACAGCGTGGACGTGAACCGTATGTGCAGTTGACGGACTTTGAGCGAGGGCGTATAGTGGGCATGCGGGAGGCCGGGTGGACGTACCGCCGAATTGCTCAACACGTGGGGCGTGAGGTCTCCACAGTGCATCGATGTTGTCGCCAGTGGTCGGCGGAAGGTGCACGTGCCCGTCGACCTGGGACCGGACCGCAGCGACGCACGGATGCACGCCAAGACCGTAGGATCCTACGCAGTGCCGTAGGGGACCGCACCGCCACTTCCCAGCAAATTAGGGACACTGTTGCTCCTGGGGTATCGGCGAGGACCATTCGCAACCGTCTCCATGAAGCTGGGCTACGGTCCCGCACACCGTTAGGCCGTCTTCCGCTCACGCCCCAACATCGTGCAGCCCGCCTCCAGTGGTGTCGCGACAGGCGTGAATGGAGGGACGAATGGAGACGTGTCGTCTTCAGCGATGAGAGTCGCTTCTGCCTTGGTGCCAATGATGGTCGTATGCGTGTTTGGCGCCGTGCAGGTGAGCGCCACAATCAGGACTACATACGACCGAGGCACACAGGGCCAACACCCGGCATCATGGTGTGGGGAGCGATCTCCTACACTGGCCGTACACCACTGGTGATCGTCGAGGGGACACTGAATAGTGCACGGTACATCCAAACCGTCATCGAACCCATCGTTCTACCATTCCTAGACCGGCAAGGGAACTTGCTGTTCCAACAGGACAATGCACGTCCGCATGTATCCCGTGCCACCCAACGTGCTCTAGAAGGTGTAAGTCAACTACCCTGGCCAGCAAGATCTCCGGATCTGTCCCACATTGAGCATGTTTGGGACTGGATGAAGCGTCGTCTCACGCGGTCTGCACGTCCAGCACGAACGCTGGTCCAACTGAGGCGCCAGGTGGAAATGGCTTGGCAAGCCGTTCCACAGGACTACATCCAGCATCTCTACGATCGTCTCCATGGGAGAATAGCAGCCTGCATTGCTGCGAAAGGTGGATATACACTGTACTAGTGCCGACATTGTGCATGCTCTGTTGCCTGTGTCTATGTGCCTGTGGTTCTGTCAGTGTGATCATGTGATGTATCTGACCCCAGGAATGTGTCAATAAAGTTTCCCCTTCCTGGGACAATGAATTCACGGTGTTCTTATTTCAATTTCCAGGAGTGTAGTTACTCGCTCCCCACCGGAGACGGCTGCTGGCATTTGTAAGACCTCTGCTTTGCTGTGACGTACGCGCCACGGCCTGTGTTTCACGTGGGCCTCGCCGCTCAGTGTCGTTATGTCACAGGCTCTGAATACCCGAGCGCAACTCGCCGCTGTCGGTTGCCGTAGTCTGCTGTTGCAATCACTCCATGGCAGAAGACTGGGACTCATCTTCTTCAGTACTAAAGTTCAGATGTCATTCAGTTTCACGCCCTCCTCCGTCCTATTGAAATTCCTAGGGTGTTTAATATTGTCTCTCGGTATAGCTTTTCATGGTATCAGCTTGACCCGAGTCCTATCAAAAGCAATTTGGTGTTCTCCTGACTGTAAAGCAAGTTCCGAAACAGCTGATCTGTCAATCTCTCCCCTTCTACAATTGGTCTTGCACTCTTATAGTAATTTTTAGACAGTTTTTTGTAGACCCGCGTACACCTCTCCACAACTACACGGAATCCTAAATTTTCTGCCTTTTCCAGCGGTATACGAACATCCATGGCTAGCTTAGGTGATCCTGTACCTTCCGAATGGTTTTGTAGATTACCTCGAAGTTTCGTTTTGTCAACGTTTTTTCCATGCGGTCAGTCACGTCCTTAATAAAAGGCAGGAACGCTTGCGATTTCACGGGCGCTTGTGCATCGCTATGATTTCTGATCGGCGGTCTTAGCGTTCTTTTTTGCCTCAGCGGACGAGCATTCATTTTTGAGCGATGCATTGGTGAGATGTTTTAATTCCCCGTCAAGCAGCTTTGGTTTGCAGACGTTCTTTGCTCCATCCGCTAACATTTTTATGATGCCTCGTTTTTATTGTACGTGGTGGTTCGAATACCGGAGTCGGTAACTGTTTACGTTCATGGGTTTTCCGTAAACTATGTGCCTAAAATACCGTCTTCTTTCTTGAAAAGTAAAAAATCAAGAAAATTTAATCTTCTACCTGCCTTCACCTTCATGTTAAACTGAATCTTCGGGTATATCCCGTTAAGATGCTTGTGAAAAAAACCTAGTCCCTCTCTGAAATGCCTCCACAAAACAAACGTATCATCTAGGTAGCGAAACCAAATATATGGATTTTTGTTGGCTGTTTTCAACACCTGCTCCTCGAATATTTCCAAAAAGAAATTCGCTATAACTGGGCTTAAGGGAAAGCCATAGTCGCACCAACAGCCATTTCATAGAACCAATCGTTCCATTTGAAACACGTGGTGGTGAGGCAATACTTAAACAGTTCTGCAATAACGGGAAGAAAATTCCGATTCAGCAGTTGCAACGACTCAGTGAGAAAACCATAGTAAACAGCGCTACCATATCAAAACTAACTAATACGTCCTCTGGTTGGACCACTATGCCGTTTAATTTACTGATAAAATGTGCTGAATTCTTGATATAGGATTGCGATCGTCGTCATAATGCTAGCACGAACTTGACAATCAAATATGTGGGCGAACTAATGGCACTTCCTATAGGTCTCAAAGGAACATCTTCTTTATGTACTTTCGGCAACCCATAAAGTTGGTGGTAAAGCAACTGAATTGAATAGACTTCTCTGAACGCTTTGTTCGATAGCGGACATTTTCAACAACCGTGTAACAGTAAACAGCAAAATGCTAAAACTCGACTGCGGTGTTCTATGTAAAATAAGCAGTGTATTCAAAAGTATGGGTAAGTGAGTCTGAATCAAGAAGTCTAACAATAAGTGCGTGTGTCCATATTGTCATATCAAATTATTTCGTTCCTGAAAATAGGCGATCCACAGTACAGATTTACAAAGCACCTTTTTTTTGCTTACTTTATTCACTGAAGATCCAAAGAAACTGGTACACCTCCTTAATATTGTGTAGGACCCTGGCGAGCAGGCAGAAGTGCCGCAACACGACGTGGCATGGACTCGTCTAATGTCTGAAGTAGAGCTGAAGGGAACTGACACCATGAAGAGGGGTGAAGGTCTCTTCTGAGCAGCAGGCATCCTATATATGCTCAATAATGTACATGTCTGGCGTTTTTGGTGGCCAGTGGTAGAGTGTAAACTCAGAAGAGTGTTCCTGGAGACATTCTGTAGCAATTCTGGACGTGTGCGCTGCCGCATTGTCCTGCTGGAATTGATCAAGTCCGTCGGAATTCACAATGGACATGAGTGGATACAGGTGTTCAGACAGGATGCTTACGTACGTGTCACCTGTCAGACTCGTATCTATACGTATCAGGGGTCCCATATCACTTCAACTACACACGTCCCACACCATTACAAACCCTCCACCGGCTTGAATAGTCCTCTGCTGACATGCAGGGTCCATGGATTCATGAGGGTGTGTCCATATCCGTATACGTCCATTCGTTCGACACAATTCGAAACGAGACTCGTCTGACCAGGCAACATGTTTTCAGTCATCAACAGTCCAACTTCAATGTTGATGGGCCTAGGCGAGGCGTAAAGCTTTATGTCATCAAGGTTACGCGAGTGGGCCTTCGGCTCCGAAAGCCGAAATAAATGTTTCGTTGAATGGTTCGCACGCTGACACTTGTTGATGGCCCAGGATTGAAATCTGCTGCAATTTCCGGAAGGATTACACTTCAGTCACGCTGAATGATTCTCTTCAGTCGTCATCGGCCCCGTTCTTGTAGGGTCTTTTTCCGGCCGCAGTGATGCCTGAGATCTGATGTTTTACCGGAATTCTGATATTCACGATACACTCGTGAAATGGTCGTACGGGAAAAGCCCCACTTCTCCGCTACCTCGGGATGCTGTGTCCTGTCGCTCGTGCGCCGACTGCAACACCACGTTCAAACTCACTTAAATCCTTATAATGTGCCATTGCAGCAGCAGTAATCGATCTAACAACTGCGACAGGCACTTGCTGTCTCATATAGGCGTTGCCGTATTCTACCTGTTTACATGTCTCTGTATTTCAATACGTGTGCCTGTACCAGTTTCTTTGGCGCTTCATTGTAACTTATGTTAGTGAGAAAGCAGTTTTAAATGCGAAAAACTATTCAAAAACTACGTGTTCGGCGAGCAGTGGAGAAATGCATTTTCGGAATTCTTAGGAGAGAAGTGTAAAGAAATAGATCAGGTATGAAACTAGTGTGGAAAATCTAATTATGGCTATAATGAAAATGAGCAGGACATGTCGCAAGCCCATAGGGTGGTAGACGGACCAAGGAAGTTATCTGCGGAATTGGAAGAAACAAGAAATGACCTTCTGAACGTATTTATGCGCAGTGAAACCCCGTGTGGAAGTAAAACGTGGACGGTAAGTAGTCCAGAAATTGAGACAAGGGGAGAACAGAAGCATTTGAAGTGTGCTGTCGAAGAAAGGTGAAAATCGGATGGGTCCATCGACTAACTAAAGAGAAAGTAGAGAATCTAACTGGTAAAGAATGAATTAGTTTCTCAAGCAGAAGAAGCGATCGGTTGATACGACACATCCTGAGGCATCGAGGAATCGTCAGTATGCTAATGGATGTACGTCTGTTATAAGGAGAGGGTGGAGGGGATAGAAATTGTAGAAGAAGACCAAGGCATGAGCCCAGTAAGCAGCTTCGAACTGATGAAGTTTCGGTTGTTGTGGCCGAGCAGTACTTGGCGCTTCAGTCAGGAACCGCGTGACTGCTACGGTCGCAGGTTCGAAGCCTGCCTCGGGCATGGATGTGTGTGATGTCCTTAGGTTAAGTCCCTTAGGGCTCAGAGCAATTTGAACCTTTTTTTTCGCTTGTTACGGAGCGATGAAGAGGCTTGCACAGGATAGACTCGCGTGGAGAGCTGCATTAAACCAGACTTCATACCGAACAACACCTCCACCACCACAACTACAAGAAGAACAGGCCGTGACATTTACCTAATAATAGGTCAGTAGATGGCATTAAAAAACATGTGAGAGAAAATGTGGATACATACAGCTGAAGTAGGCGTGATTCCACAAATGATCGGGGGAGGGGGGGGCGGTGAGCGGGTGGAGGGGGGAGGGGTGTCCTGCCCCTCCCCCACAGACACAAGAAGACTGTTTAACTAAACACGTACATTTTTTTTTTCGTACACGAGTTTCCCAATTAGTCAAATTTCGGATAATAAAGAGCATGAAACAAAATGTCTCAAAAATGGGAAATAATTCTAGAAGACTACGTGCTACAAGATACTTTCAGTTGCTTAGCTGAGCTCCACGTGGATTCGCTTGAGGAGCGACGGGTGCCTCTGAAGCCAGGTAAGTCGGTACATACCTACTTGCTCTCAACAACAAATCCGACACCATTCTTGAGTCCACAGGTAGAACGGAGGAAGGCACAGGTAAATGAGCAAGAGAAGTCAGAAAGCGAAAGGCCCTCCACTAAGAAAAACAAAATAGTGACTGATTTCCTGCACGTTGATGGAAAGGAGTGGAAGAAACATCATTCTCCCAATTTACGCGTGAGCACGCCATATTCTGAAGACCTGAATTCACTTTCTAAATGCTAAGTGAAATGCTAATGAATGTAATTACACACTTCAATTTTATGTTGTGTAAATTGTGACATAGAAGTGGTGATAATTATTGCTATTACGGTTCTTTAATTCTTTGATTTCCAAATTTTTGATGATGATGATGATGTTTGGTTTGTGGGGCGCTCAACTGCGTGGTTATCAGCGCCCGTACAATTGCCCAATCTTTGCTCAGTCCAATTTCGCCACTTTCCTGGATGATGATGAAATGAGGAGGACAACACAAACACCCAGTCGTCTCGAGGCAGGTGAAAATCCCTGACCCCGCCGGGAATCGAACCCGGGACCCCGTGCTCGGGAAGCGAGAACGCGACCGCGAGACCACGAGCGGCGGACCCAAATTTTTGAGACGTATGCTGTTCAAGCATTCTATTTTTCTGTATTTCAATTTCTTTGTTATACTAAACCGATGTACTTGAAAGTGTTGTAAGTAGATCATTATCGTCTTATTAGAATATTTTACACAATTTATTAGAGTTAATGTGGTCTTCAGTCAGAAGACTGCTTCCACGCTAGTCTATGCTGTGTAAGCTTCTTCACCTTTGTATAATTACTACAACCTACATAAATTTCACACTGCTTACTATACAATTAGGTAACAAATGTCGCGGGATACCTCCGAATTTCGTGTCAGTCCTCCTTTTGTCCGAAGTAGTGCAATCAAACGCCGGCCGAAGTTTCCGAGCGGTTCTCGGCGCTGCAGTCTGGAACCGCGAGACCGCTACGGTCGCAGATTCGAATCCTGCCTCGGGCGTGGATGTGTGTGATGTCCTTAGGTTAGTTAGGTTTAAGTAGTTCTAAGTTCTAGGGGACTAATGACCTCAGAAGTTGAGTCCCATAGTGCTCAGAGCCATTTGAACCATTTTTTGCTATCAAACTCGACGTGACATGGACGTAACAAGTCGTTGTAGCTATCTGCAGAAGTACCGAGCCATGCTGCCTCTATAGCCGTCCGTAACTGTGAAACTGTTGCCGGTGCACGATTTTGTGCACGAAATGACCCCTCAATTATGTCTCACGCCGGGCGATCTGGGTAAACAAATCACTCGCTCGATTTGTGCAGAATAGTCTTCAAACCAACTGGGAACAATTGTCGCCTGGTGACAATGCGCATTGTCATCCATAAAAGTCCCATCGTTGTCTGGAAACATGAAGTCCGTGAATGGCCGCAAATGATCTACAAGTTGTTGAACATAACCTTTTCCAGTCAATGATCGGTTTAGTTCGACCAGAGGACCCAGTTCATTCGATGTAAACGCAGCCTACACCATTATGGAGCCACCAATAGCTTTCACAGTGCCTTGTTGACAACTTTGGTCCATGGCTTCTTGGGGTCTGCACCACACTCGAACCCTACCGTCAGCTCTCACCAAATGAAATCGAGGCTCATTTGACCAGGCCACGGTTTTGCAGTCGTCTGGGGTCCAACCGATACGGCAACGGCCCCAGGAGAGGAGCTGCAGGCGATGTCGTCTGTTGCCACAGCCCATTAAAGCCAAATTTCGCCGCATTGTCCTAACAGATACGTTCGTCGTGAAACGTCCCCTTTGCAATGCAAACTAGCCACATACTGCACACAGCACAGCCAGTGATTTTCATACAGAGTGCTATGTAACGTTGCCAATAAAAAACATAAACAGCAAACTTACATAAAGAAAGCCTAAACAGCCTACTTACATAGCCCCCATGCTCCCCACAAAAAATTTTACAAAATGTTTTTGGCCGGTGGCCAATAATGATTTGATAAAATTTTTCATAATTACACTAACAAAGATATCCAATGCACACACTTATTGATACAATGTTGGTCAAAAGCTAAAATTTTCTCACAGTCCATAAAGACAGTCCAGATTGTTCATCATAATAGTAATTACAGGTGTTTGTTCACAAAGTCTCATTAGTAAAAAAAATTGCACACAGAAGTAGTGGATTTCCATGCAGTCTTGAAGAAGTAGTGTTGTCCTTACAACGGAAAGACAGTGCTGACTCTTGACATGCTGACAGGTAATGGGCCACAACAGAGCAAACCCACAGCAGAGTCATTCGACGTTTTGAAGAAGATTGGTAGGTAGGTCATCACAGAGCAGACCCACTATAGTCCTGGTAGAGAGTATGGTATTGGTGGGCCACCAGAGGAGCAGACCCACTGTTGTCCTTGTAGAGATGGCCAGCAGCCATCTGTTGCGACTGTGCAGGTGCACAATCACCATTGAAGAGTCTTGCGGATAATAGAGCAAGTCCATAACCACCACTTGTGCACTCACAAAGTTTTTGGAATTGTCCTTAGAACCAGCAATGCTGTTATCCAGTCCCTTGCTGAATTATTAACACACGTGCAAACACTAACAGTCCCTACTTCTCACATATTGTCCATATACTATGACCAACAGAAATGTGTGCAGTGAAATGAATGCTTACAAGTTACTTAATTTGAGTAACTGGTGTCAATTACAATTATATAACATAAGAATACAATTACAAAGATACAAAATACATCATTAAAAACATAACAATACAGATAATATTTGTAGTGCAGGCTTTACAAAACAATAGAAATAAACATATACATCAGTGTTACAGGAATGATGACATGAGTACATACATAAAAGATCAGAATCACTTTTAAAAATTCAACTTCACACATGAGCATTAAAACAACACAGAATAAATAATGTCTAAGCATCTTTACAAAGTAAATAACATATTATTAGAAAAAGTCTACAACAGAGCTCTCATCAGCTAAACATATGAAGACAGGAAAAACACAAATACACAAGGGCACCCAAACACATAGTGGGATAACACAAAAGGAAAGGACAGGGTTTGTTTTCAGTGTAACATTTGGTACTGCAGTCCACCCCACAACTTCATTCGATAGATCTTTCGTCTTATTTCAACATTTGTTTCCACCAAAAAAAATCCTATCCAAGCATGCTTTCTGTATTTATATGTTCACACATTGCTTACCTCATCATTTATTTCCAAGAAAATCCTACCTATACCTCGTTCCTGTATTCTATCCATATTTCTTTCAAAATAATTATTTCTGATTGTACAATACTCATTGGGGCCCAAATCTTTCTTCGCAATGCATTCTTTACCTATCCTCCATAGTCAGTTTCTTATATAGTCTACCCCCTCTTAAGCTAACTTAAATCTACTGAGCTCAGATATATATACCAAAGGACGAGGCAATGCAGCATCACAACAAATCAACACAAACAGAAATGACAAAGAAATGCAAATTGGCAAAGCTAGCAGCATAAATTAGCAAAAGTCAAATTCAATAACACTATGCCTTGCAAACAGCAGCAACTTATACCTAAACATGACATAGCGCAAGCAGAAAAAATATTACAGTAAAAACAACAATGCAGACAAGGGAAAAGCATATTCACATCTTAATGTCTATGTAATTAAAGTGGTCATCTTAATGTCTATGTAATTAAAGTGGTGCACCATAACAACTTATTGTAAAAAAAATATTACCATGTACCTGAAAAGAAAATTAAGTGTTACTGTTACGAGTTACTTCTTATTGTTCTTTCCTTTCCAAGTGCTCCTTTTTTAAAGAATGTGGATTACAAAATTATCATTTAATAGATCTGTTGACAGAAAGAGTTCACATTAGCAAATGCATCTCATTTTATAAAAGCAATGCTGCAACACAGCTGGAAACCAGACATCAAATGAAATAAGCAATTACACAAACCAAAGCATAAAAATGTCATTCAGTAGTCATGTGACATTTCATTTCATAAGTTAATTGCTCTCAACTCTCGTACAAAGACTCTTGTCATAATCAGGTGTGCAGATGTAAAAATATTTCTTGTCATTTTGTTAGGCATTTCAGTAAATATCATAAATTTTTAAGTAACGAGGGTGTCGCATTAGCGATGAAAGGCACATCCTAATGGCTTTCTTTTCTCCCTGAGCGTCTGAAAAGGCTTGTTCTCCAGGTGTCTGACACAGCTGTGTGCCCACAACGCATTACAAAAATCATATGTTTTCAAGTAACGAGCGTGTCGCATTAGCGATGAAAGGCACATCCTAATGGCTTTCTTTTCTACCTGAGCGTCTGAAAAGGCTTGTTCTCCAGGTGTCTGACACACCTGGGTGCCCACGTCGCATTATGTGCAGGTGGTCACTTAACTTTCTTACGGAAATATTTACGACAGCAGTTTCCGCTACAGTGACAGTCTCATATAAAAACATTTCATAGGTCAAGAATTTTATTGACATAAACATACCTCAACAGCATAATACACATCGTCGTCGTAAAAATAACATCATAACACCTCAGTCAAATGTCAAAAACGTCGTAGCTTCCTCCAATGATTTCAAAACCTAAAGAAAATTCTCTGCTCATTTCAGTAGTGTCATCTACCTCAAACGTACTTTAAAAATTATACTCCCTTACCAAATACATCATTCAAAGTTCTCATAGTATCACAATGGTTCCAAAAAAATATGAACAGTGCACAAAGTACAGACAAAGTACAATTTCTTAAGTGTGAAGTAATCCAACTCTGTAATTGCGTAAACATGTGTCACTGACGTAGTAAAAGGATGTTTGTTTCTCTGTTAAATGATCAGATAGGTGTGTAATTTATGTGTTAGAGAAATATGGTACCGATGTGTAAAGTTGTATAAGCAAATACCATATTAGCTAGGGCTCCTTGTGCTTGCCAAACACATGGTACACAAAGTAGGCGTGTACCCCCCTGAGGTTTATTGTAATTGTATCCTCAGGTATTACAGCTTACAGCAATGAAATGAAATGTGTCACGAAAAACTTTCTTTGTAATTCAAAAATCTCTAAAAATAAATGTCTTAAGTACAAAATTAATCACTCAAATACGTGTCCAGTAGCGCTAAATGTGCGTCTTGCTCTAAGATAATCTCTGTGGAGTGTCGTAGTTATTGTCCTCCGAAAGCTAAGTTCTGCAGAAGTCAATGTACTTACCTCATGATACACAAAAGTGAAATGCTTTGCGTATAGATATCATACTTATTACGCTTATTGCCGTGATGAGGAAAGTACTGTGCTGTAACGTATTGTTGTCCTACGGAAAAGGCTGTCTCCTTGTAGCAATAGCACAAAAGTCACCACTAAAACATGTTTTACTTTACAGAAGAATTCAGAAAAACTGTGCAGATATCAAACAGATACACCGCAAAAGCAACATTGTAAATTGTCACTCATTAGTAACGTCGTGATATAATCGTGTAGCTGTCACACAAACCAACCACTGTGTCATCTGGCATTTCACAGAAAGCACCTCAAATCCAGAATCCACTCGTAAGCAAACCAAAATGTTGCATGTTAACAGTTTCTTAACTCTGACAAATTGTACAAGTAGCGTGAAGTGAAAATTGCAAAGACTAAGTTAAAAAGCAAATTATCTGTCAATAAATGGTTTTACATGAGAAATGTGGTGTAAACCTTTACTCTTCCTAGTACGCAGCGTTTCAACTTCAACGCAATTATCATGTGGTATACGTCGGATTCTGTAAGGTCCATTGTAAACTAGAAAGAATTTGTGACTCAAGTGTTTCTTCTTATGTGACAATGAATGAGCTTTAATGAGAACTTTCTGACCAATATATAATTTCTTTGCATTTGCTTTACCGTGTAGTTTTCTCCTTTTGTCTGCTGCAGATTTTCCATCCACAAAAAAACAAGTACGTAGTTTTTTAGGTCTCGTAAATTTTTACCGTCGTTTTCTGAATATGCAAATTCTAGTTACACCAAAACTTTGTTCTCTCACTGGAAAAAATACTAGTTGGAACTGGGACGAACAAGCACAGTTGGAATTCAATTCTTTGAAAGAAGCGTTACTTCACGCGCCAATACTAGCTCATCCAGATCTGTCACAAGATTTCTGCCTTAGCACGGATTCTTCTAAAGTCGGTCTTGGTGCCCACTTATTTCAAGAAGCCATAGAAAATGACACTACTGTTCAGAAAACCATTGCTTTTGCTAGCCGAGTGCTAACAAAATCTGAAAAAAATTATTCCGTTACTGAATTAGAAGCTTTAGCTATCGTTTGGGCATTTAACAAATTCCGTTTCTTTCTTTCTGGTAAGCACGTAAAAGTATACAGTGATCATCGTGCATTACAATTTCTTATGTCTTCAAAATTAAATCATGATAGGTTAAAACGTTGGGCATTGTTTCTGCAAGAATTCCGCTTCACAATAGTCTACATTCCCGGCAAGGAGAACATTGTTGCGGACGCGCTGTCACGCGCACCGGCTGAGCTTGAGAAAAGTAACACAGAAGGCAACCTCGAGAAAAATTTCAGTATTCTTTACATTCAGAAAGTCGCCTTTGAAAACTTCATCACCACATCTTTAAAGGACATTGCTCATGAACAAGATAAAGATCCGATTTGGAAAGATATCAAAAGTAAATGGCATGAAAAGACACACACTCACATTCGGCATTATTACCTGGTTAGAAACAACATACTCTTCAAACGCTGCACTGTTGATGACAAGCTATGGGTACTTTGCATTCCAGACGATTTTGTTAATAAGCTCATTTGGTACATTCATTTCAGCTACGCACATTTTGGTCCACGAAAATGTTATCATATTCTTCGAACGACTTGTTATTTTAACAATATGGAAAAGCGAATTCGAAGAGTCTTGTCTATTTGTAAACTTTGTCAAAAGGCGAAACCATCTACTATCTCACATCGTGCTCCGTTATTTCCTATTATTCCTTCTAAATTAAAAGAATTTGCTGCTGTTGATCTCTTGGGACCCCTTGTCAGAACATCGAATGGATTTTCGTACGTTCTAGTCGCTGTTGAACTTACTTCAAAATTTGTTTCTTTCACTCCGTTACGTAAAGCCACTGGACGGTCTGTATCCAACGCCTTTGTTAAAAATTTCTTACGTGAAGTTGGACACGTTAGTAAAGTCATTTCAGATAACGGACCGCAATTCAGATCTGCTGTTTGGTCACGCATGCTTCGGAATCATAAAATCAAACCTGTTTTTATTTCATTGTATTCACCACACTGTAACCCGTCTGAACGGATTATGAAAGAAATCAATAAGCTTTGCAGACTTTATTGTCACAGAAAGCATCAGCATTGGGACAGATATTTACACTTATTTCAAAATGTGCTGAATGAAATGCCTCATGATTCCACTGCTTTACCACCTACTCTTGTACTGAAGAATGAAGAACCTCCGAACAGAATCAGAGAGCTTGTACCTTTCCCGAATACACGTAAACTTCGACACAAAGACATAATTGATTTGGCTCTAAAAAATATAAAATCTGCAGCAGACAAAAGGAGAAAACTACACGGTAAAGCAAATGCAAAGAAATTATATATTGGTCAGAAAGTTCTCATTAAAGCTCATTCATTGTCACATAAGAAGAAACACTTGAGTCACAAATTCTTTCTAGTTTACAATGGATCTTACAGAATCCGACGTATACCACATGATAATTGCGTTGAAGTTGAAACTCTGCGTACTAGGAAGAGTAAAGGTTTACACCACATTTCTCATGTAAAACCATTTATTGACAGATAATCTGCTTTTTAACTTAGTCTTTGCAATTTTCACTTCACGCTACTTGTACAATTTGTCACACTGAGAAACTGTTAACATGCAACTATGTTTTAAAGCTAACTAACCAACCAGTCAAGAACATAAGTAACTTAGACAAGTAATTGCTAATGCATTGTTATTGTGAACAGACGACACAGTGTTGTTATTTATACATTCCTCCTTGTTAGTTGCACGATTACGTAACGAATACGGCTTACATACTTAGAACATATACCAGCACTCCTAATGAAATTTTCATGCAACATTTTGGTTTGCTTGAGAGTGGATTCTGGATTTGAGGTGCTTTCTGTGAAATGCCAGATGACACAGTGGTTAGTTTATGTGACAGCTACACGATTTTATCACGACGCTGCTAATGCGTGACAATTTACAATGTTGCTTTTGCGGTGTATCTGTTTTATATCTGCACAGTTTTTCTGAATTCTTCTATAAAGTGAGACATGTTTTAGTGGTGACTTTTGTGCTATTGCTACAATGAGACAGCCTTTTCTGTAGCACAACAATACGTTACAGCACAGTTCTTTCTTCATCACGGCAATAAGCGTAATAAGTATGATATCTATACGCAAAGCATTCCACTTTTGTGTATCATGAGGTAAGTACATTGACTTCTGCAGAACTTAGCTTTCGGAGGACAATAACTACGACACTTCCCAGAGGTTATCTTACAGCAAGACGCATATTTAGCGCTACAGGACACGTACTTGAGTGATTAATTTTGTACTTAAAACATTTATTTTTAGAGATTTTTGAATTACAAAGAAAGTTTTCCGTGATAAATTTCATTCCATTGCTGTAATCTGTAACACCTCAGGGTATAATAACAATAAACCTCAGGGGGGTACACGCCTACTTTGTGTACCATGTGTTTGGCAAGCACAAGGAGCCCTAGCTAATATGGTATTTGCTTATACAACTTTACACATCGGTACCATATTTCTCTAACACATAAATTACACACCTATCTGATCATTTAACAGAGAAACAAACATCCTTTTACTACGTCAGTGACACATGTTTACGCAATTACAGAGTTGGATTACTTCACACTTAAGAAATTGTACTTTGTCTGTACTTTTTGCACTGTTCATATTTTTTTGGAACCATTGTGATACTATGAGAGCTTTGAATGATGTATTTGGTATGAGATCATGATTTTTAAAGTACGTTTCAGGTAGATGACACTACTGAAATGAGCAGAGAATTTTCTTTAGGTTTTGAAATCATTGGAGGAAGCTACGACGTTTTTGACATTTGACTGAGGTGTTATGATGTTATTTTTACGACGACGATGTGTATTATGCTGTTGAGGTATGTTTATGTCAATAAAATTCTTGACCTGTGAAATGTTTTTATATGAGACTGTCACTGTAGCGGAAACTGCTGTCGTAAATATTTCCGTAAGAAAGTTAAGTGACCACCTGCACATAATGCGACGTGGGCACCCAGGTGTGTCAGACACCTGGAGAACAAGCCTTTTCAGACGCTCAGGTAGAAAAGAAAGCCATTAGGGTGTGCCAGAGGCACAGGTGGAAGAGAAGGACAAAGAGAGGCCTATACCCCTGTTAATGACAGAGGGCATCGCTAATGCGACACGCTCGTTACTTGAAAACATATGATTTTTGTAATGCGTTGTGGGCACACAGCTGTGTCAAACACCTGGAGAACAAGCCATTAGGGCGTGCCTTTCATCGCTAATGCGACACCCTCGTTACTTAAAAAACATATGATTACTCGCACTTTGTGCTAATTATTGAAATGCTTATGAATTGACAAGAAATATTTTTACATCTGCACACCTGATTATGACAAGAGTCTTTGTACGAGAGTTGAGAGCAATTAACTTATGAAATGAAATGTCACAGGACTACTGAATGACATTTTTATGCTTTGGTTTGCGTAATTGCTTATTTCATTTAATATCTGGTTTCCAGCTGTGTTGCAGCATTGCTTTTATAAAATAAAATGCATTTGCTAATGTGAACACTTTCTGTCAACAGATCTATTAAATAATTATTTTATGATCCACATTCTTTAAAAAGGAGCACTTGGAAAGGAAAGAACAATACAAAGGAACTCGTAACAGTAAAACATAATTTTCTTTTCAAGTACATGGTAATATTTTTTTTACAATAAGTTGTTATGGTGCACCACTTTAATTACATAGACATTAAGATGTGAATATGCATTTCCCTGGTCTGCATTGTTGTTTTTACTGTAATATTTTTTCTGCTTGAGCTATGTCATGTTTAGGTATAAGTTGCTGCTGTTTGCCAGGCATTGTGTTACTGAATTGGACTTTGTGTTACTCTTCTAAGCTAGTTTTTCTTGTTTCCTGCATTGCCTTATATTAGTTGTAATATTGCACTTGCTTTGCTAATTTATGCTGCTAGCTTTGCCAATTTGCATTTTTTGTCATTTCTGTTTGTGTTGATTTGTTGTGATGCTGCATTGCCTCGTCCCTTGGTATATATATATATCTGAGCTCAGTAGATTTAAGTTAGCTTAAGAGGGGGTAGACTATATAAGAAACTGACTATGGAGAATAGGTACAGAATGCATTGCGAAGAAAGATTTGGGCCCCAATGAGTATTGTACAATCAGAAATAATTATTTTGAAAGAAATATGAATAGAATACAGGAACGAGGTATAGGTAGGATTTTCTTGGAAATAAATGATGAGGTAAGCAATGTGTGAACATATAAATACAGAAAGCATGCTTAGATAGAATTTTTTTGGTGGAAGCAAAGGTTGAAATAAGACGAACGATCTATGGAATGAAGGGAGATCTCCAAGCAAAATACTGCAGTAAAAGAAACCCTGTCCTTTCCTCTTTGCTGCTTTTTCCCAATATGTAATTGTGTGTTGTCCTTTCCATTTGTGTTATCCCACTATGTGTTTGGGTACCCGTGTGTATTTGTGTTTTTCCTGTCTTTATGTGTTTAGCTGATGAGAGCTATGTTGTAGAATTTTTCTAATACTCTGTTATTTTCTTTGTAAAGATGCTTAGACTTTATTTATTCTGTTTTGTTTTAATGCTCATGTGTGAAGTTGATGTTTCAAAAGTGATTCTGATCTTTTCTTTTTGTACTCATGTCATAATTCCTGTAACACTGATGTATATGTTTATTTCTATTCATTTGTAAAGCCCCTATTACTACAATTGTTATCTGTATTATTATGTTTTTAATGATGTATTTTGTATCTTTGTAATTGTATTCTTATGTTATATAATTGTAATTGACGCCAGTTAATCAAATTAAGTAATTTGTAAGCATTCATTTCACTGCACACATTTCTGTTGGTCATAGTATATGGACAATATGTGAGAAGTAGGGACTGTTAGTGTTTGCACGTGTGTTACTAATTCAGCAAGGGACTGGATAACAGCATTGCTGGTTCTAAGGACAATTCCAAAAACTTTGTGAGTGCACAAGTGGTGGTTATGGACTTGTTATATTAACTGCAAGACTCTTCACTGGTGATTGTGCACCCGCACAGTCGCAACAGATGGCTGCTGGCCGTCTCTACAAGGATTACAGTGGGTCTGCACCTTCGATGGCCCACCAATATAATTATTTCTACAAGGACTACAGTGGGTCTGCACCTCTGGTGGCCCACAAATACCACAATCTCTACCAGGACTACAGTGGGTCTACTCTGTGATGACCTATCTACCAATCTTCTTCAAAACGTCGAATGACTCTGCTGTGGGTTTGCTCTGTTGTGGCCCATTACCTGTCAGCATGTCACGAGTCAGCACTGTCTTTCCGTTGGAAGGACAACACTACTTCTTCAAGACTGCATGGAAATCCACTACTTCTGTGTGCAATTTCTTTTACTAATGAGACTTTGTGAAAAAAACTGTAATTATTATTATGATGAATGATCAGGACTGTCTTTATGGACTGTGAGAAAATTTTAGCTTTTGACCAACATTGTATCAATAAGTGTGTGCATTGGATATCTTTGTTAGTGTAATTATGAAAAATTTTATCAAATCATTATTGGCCACTGGCCAAAAACATTTGTAAAATTTTTTGTGGGGAGCATGGGGGCTATGTAAGTAGGCTGTTTATGTTTTCTTTATGTAAGTTTGATGTTTATGTTTTCTTATTGGCAACGTTACGTAGCGCTCTCTGTGGCTGTGCTGTGTGCAGTATGTGGCTAGTTTGCATTGTTGTCTGCCATTGTTGTCATGAACTGCTATAGCTGGATGCGAACAGCGCGTAGCGCTGGGCAGTTGGAGGGGAGCCGCCAGCAGTGGTGGATGTGAGGACAGAGATGGCGGAGTTTGAAATTTGTAAAAATTGATGTCATGAGCTGCTGTATATATTATGACTATAGATGAATATTAAGGTAAATACATTGTTTGTTCTCTATTAATATCTTTCATTTGCTAACTATCCCTATCAGTAGTTAGTACCTTCAGTAGTTTGAATCTTTTATTTAGCTGGCAGTAGTGGCGCTCGCTGTTTTGCAGTAGCTTGAGTAACGAAGATTTTTGTGAGGTAAGTGATTTGTAAAAGGTATAGGTTAAAGTTAGTCAGGGCCATTCTTTTGCAGGGATTTTTGAAAGTCAGATTGCGTTGCGCTAAAATTATTGTGTGCCAGGTTAAGCACAGTCGTGTACAATTGTTCAAAGGGGACGTTTCAGTCGTACGTCCCACACTGAATGCTGTGGTTATCTCAAGCATTGTTGCTTCTCCCTTAGCGCTGTATGCAAACGCCCCTGCTCTCGTTCATTAACTGAAGGTCATCGGCTACTGTGTTGTCCGTGATGAGATGTAATGTCTGATAATTAGTATTTTCAGCACACTCTTGACACTGTGGAGTATTGAATTTCCTGAAGATTTTGAAATTGAATATTCCATTTGTCTAGCTCCAACTACTATTCCGCGTTCATAGTCTGTTAATTCCAGTCGTGCGGCCGTAATCACTTCGGATTCCTTTTCACATCAATCGCCTGAGTACAAATGACATCTACACCACTGCACTGCCCTTTTATACGTCGTGTACGCGATACAACAACTGTCTGAATATGTGCATATCGTTGTCCCATGACGTTTGTCACCTCAGTGTATTCATGCCTGAGGATGTGTCCTATCAACCTCTTCCTTCTTTTAGTCACGTTTTGCCACAAACTGTCGTCTCCCCAATTCGATTCACTGCGTCCTCATTAGTTATACGTTCTGCCCATGTAACGAAATAATGGCTCTGAGCGCTATGGGACCTAACATCTGAGGTCATCAGTTCCCTAGAACTTAGAACTACTTAAACTTAACCAACCTAAGGACATCACACACATCCATGCCTGAGGCAGGATTCGAACCTGCGACCGTAGCGGTCGCGCGGTTGCAGACTGAAGCGCCTAGAACCGCTCGGCCACACCAGCCGGCGCTCATGTAACATTCAGCATTTTTCATCAGAACACATTTCGGAAGATTCTGTTCTCTTCTTGTCTGAACTGTTTAGCGTCTACGTTTCATTTCCATACAAGACACAAACCTTCAGAAAAGACTTCCTGACACTCAATTATTCAATCGATTTTAACAAATACTTCTTTATCAGATATTATTTTCTTGATACAGCCAGTCTGCATTTTACATTCTCTCTACGTCTGCCATCATCAGTTATATTGCTGCACAAACGGAAAAACTCATCCACCACTTTTGACGTCTGATTTTCTAATCTAATTCTCTCATCATGACGTGACATAATTCGACTGCATTCCATTACCCTTGTTTTACCTCTGATGGTCTTCATCGTGTAACCTCTCTTCAAAACACTATTCATTCCGTTTAGCTGTTCTGCCAACTCCATTTCCATCTCCGAGAGAAGTACAGTGACATACAATGTCTCCAACGACTGTATTTCTTGTCCCTCAAAATTAATTCCGTTTCCAAATTTCCCATTGATGTCCTTTACTGCTTGCTTAATGCACAGACTGAATAACTCCGGTGACTGATTACAACTTTGTCTCATTTCCTTTTCAGCACAGCTTCCCTTTCTTACCCATCGTCTCTTGCTACACTTTGGTTTCTCAACAAGCTGCAAACAACCTTTCGCTCCCTTTACTGAATCCTTCCTTCCTTCATATTTTCAAAGAATGTATTTCAACCAACATACACTCTAAGAAAAAAAAAAACGATCACCACGGAGGTATTATTCCAGTGAGTCGGAAATGGGTCATCGGGGCTTAATTCGAAGTGGGACTCATCAGTGAAAACCTTCTACTCCAGATACCAGGCCGAAGACGTGTCTTGAGATGCCCCAGACAGCGGTGGAATACTAACATGACTGTCACCCGCCCAACATCTAGGAGTGATGGTCTGGTGCGCCATCTCATTTCATAGCAGGACCCTTTTGGTTGTCATCTGTGGCACTAATACAGCTCAGTGATATGTCAATGATATTCTACGCCCCGTTTTGTTACCGTTGATGTCAAGTTATCCTGGGCTTACATTTCAGCAAGATAGTGTCCGTCCGAAACGGCGAGCGTATCCACTGGTGTCTACGTGGTTGCCAATCCCTACTTTGGCAAGCAAGGTTGCCAGATAACTCCCCAACTGAGTACGTTCCGAGGCTTTTAGGCAGGGCCTTCCAACCACCTCGGGATTTTGAGGATCTAACGCGTCAGTTGGGCATAATTTGGCGCGATATCCCTAAGGACACCCAGTAACTCTACCAATCGGTGCCAAGCCGAATAATAGCTTGTATAAGGGCCAGAGGTGAATCAATGTGTTACTGACTTGCTGAATTAGTAAAGTTCTTTCTCTTGAATAAATCATCCAACTTTTCTAAAATTGTAATGATTTGTTTATCTGATTATGTACATTACATCTACTGATTACCGTCCCATTATGATAATTCCTTCGTGGTGCATCCACTTTTGTCTTAGATTGTATTCAAATGCTGTAAACGTGTGTTTCGTTTTCTAAACCTCTCTTGCAAAATAAGTCATTGGGTGATTATTTTTAAGAATCTAAACTGATCTTCCTGGAGATCGGTTTCCACCAGTTTTTCTATTCTTCCATAAATAATTCGTGTCAGTATTGATTTTATTGTTACATTGTTACTATTGTTACTATCGTTGGCATCTTCGGCACATTGAAAGGGGGGCTTTCGGCAATTTGTGTTGTGTGGGCGGGAGGGGGCAGGAGGTGGGGGAGGAATAACAGGCTGTGATCCTAACTATGAGAACTAAACCCTGGATCCGTTCCTGAGCTGAAGACCGTAAAAGACCTCTATTCAGCCTTGGACGTCGAGTTACCGATAATAATTAAATTTTAGCAGAACACGTAATATGTGCAGATTCTTGAGAAGCAGTCGTACTGTGTGCAATGACCGGAGAGTAACAACTCGTCATTGTATACGGGATGGACATCGACAAGGCCGCCAGCCGCAATAATTTACGCGACTGCGTTCCAGCGTGGCGTCTTGCTGCGACCGTCCACTGGACGCTTGCGTGCCTGCGCGACAAGTGACTCGCGCTGAACTTGATGTGGAGATAAAGTGCCTCCAAAGATCAAGGCCCGCCGCCGACAACAAAGCCGCGGAAGCTGAGTCACTGTGGCACGCAGCGCAGCGCCTCGCGTTTCCAGAACTTTCCCCCGCTGCCACTGGAGTCGCCCGCTGACGTGACGAAACGCCAGGTGAACAATGTAAGCGCCCGTGGCCGCTGATATAATATCTGGAGCGAGGGGGCCGCTCGCTACGGTACGATGCTTTTGTTTTGGGTCCGCGCAGCTGTCTGAGGGAAAGGAGCGAACGATCTTTCCGCTTCAGAATATCCTGTCTTTACACAGCTGGAAACCAGAAGCAATTCTTTTTTTCTTTTGTTTCTTTTTGTGTTACGAAGTAAGTTCTTTTGCAGAAATGGACAAGCAATACCGTGATTTACAGTGTGGGTAAATCAAATGGTTGCGCTCGTTTGTACAGACTGACCTCCCGGTGTTAGAGGCTCTAATAAGGCGCTGCAGTCATGGACCTCCCGGTGGAGGTTCGAGTCCTCTCTCGGGCATGGGTGTGTGTGTTCGTCCTTAGGATAGTTTAGGTTAAGTAGTGTGTAAGCTTAGGGACTGATGAGCTTAGCAATTAAGTCCCATAAGATTTCATACACATTTTTTTAGAGGCTCTAATCCAACCATCCTGACGTAGCTTATTCACGGTTTTGATAAATTACTGCAGGCACACGGCCTTTATGTTTCATCATTGTCAAACTAGATCCATAGACTCATGGATGCCTGTTACGAATGTATTGTCATTTTATAGTTATGTTGGATGGCGAACCACAAACTAGGGCCTAGCCTAAAAGAAGCGCTCCGCAAGTACTTTGCTACCGAGTTGTCGAGTTGTTGCTTCTTCTGAGTAGTGCATCGCCGACAATAGATGGGAATCCTACAGTTCTCCACTCCATAACAGGTCCAAAAATCTGCAACCAAGACCGTCGGAAATCGACGGATCCACTGGTTAAGACCTTCCACTATGCCCCAAACCAAAGATCCCGATCAACTGGTAACACCGAAAATGCAGATAAAATACCATCCGCACAGTCCAATACTTTTCGCCGTTTAATATCTGTTGATGTAATATACAGCTATTTCTCAATATGTAAACTTTATTACAGAAACTATATTTTATACACTATGTGATCAAAAGTATCCGAACACCTGGCTGAAAATGACTTACAAGTTCGTGGCGCCCTCCATCGGTAATGCTGGAATTCAGTGTGGTGTTGGCCCATCCTTATCCTTGATCACAGATTCCACTCTCGCAGGCATACGTTCAATCAGGTGCTGGGTTTCTTAGGGAATGGCAGCCCCTTCTTCACGGAGTGATGCATTGAGGAGAGGTATCGATGAAGGTCGGTGAGGACTGGCACGAAGTCGGCGTTCCAAGACATCCCAAAGGTGTTTATAGGAAGCAGACCAGGACTCTGTGCAGGCCAGTCCATTATAGGAATGTTATTATCGTGTAACCATTCCGCCACAGGTCGTGCGTTATGAATAGGTGCTAAGCTTTGTCACTGGCTAAATTCTTCATCGCCTTCACATCTACATAATAGTAAGGCTGTTAACTGTTGCATTACCCAGTGGCATTTCTTTAACAAACTTTAATGATTAACTTTCTTGAATAATAACCTGCGATAGTTAAAACTTGTAGGGCACCTGTGTAGTCACTGTTCTCAGACATCATCACCAGGCAGAGTCCCCTTCCGTTCCATGCAGTCACAGAGTGTCGTAAAAATATGAAAACTGATTAACTATTTACTGCCAGTTTTGTTTTTTTTGCTAACGACCAGTTTCAGTCTAAATTTCATTGCCCCGGTAACTTTTCATTCTTGTACTGCACAACAGAGGCTTAACTAATTTGCAGTTTTTAATATTAACTCCACTCACTTGAAGTAATGTAAAATTTCACAGGCAAAAACGAATAACAAGAGATACAGTACAAATTAAGAGTGCGAAATTTCATTTATTCTCTGTTTAGCTTAGCTAGTGGCTTCTGCTGGATTGATACGTATTTTGTTGTTCTTATGTTACAAGCAAATCGGCTGCTCATTTGCTTAAAGTAAGAGCAGTCCAATCGTTCAATAATTACAATTAAATTGTTTGTCTTTTTCCAAATCTTGCGTGACGTTACGCTGAGGTTACTTGAAGTAATCTTTTACGAAACAAAGTTTCAGTTGGAGTTGGTCATTTGTTTAGCCAGCTACTTGGTCTAACTTTGCTTTCAAAATTTACTATTCGATAGTGGGTACCTGCAGGGTCAGTGCTTTCTGGTTCATTTATTTTCTCGTGAGCTGTTGTGTTGTGGAAAAGTGTGATCATTTGATTAATGTTCTTTGCCATTACTTTTCGTAGGAGGTTGGATATTAATTACTCTGGCGGGCTGGCGACAGTTCACTTGTTCCTTTTTTTTTTTTGCATTTAAATATTACGTAATATGCTTTTCCCCTGTGTGACTCATGAGCAGTGGCACTAAATTTGATCCCATTTCAAAATTATTATCAGTACTTAGATTAGCTTTAGAACGTATTTTTCCTTCAGGAGGAAAAAAATTCGAAACTTGTGGTAAGGTCTTATGGGACCAAACTTTTGAGGTCATCGGTCCCTAAGCTTACGCACTACTTAACCTAACTTAAACTAACTTACGCTAAGGACAACACACACGCTCATGCCGGAGGGAGGACTTGAGCCTCCGCCGGGGGGAGCCTCGCGGGCCGTGACAAGACGCCCTAGACCGTACGGCTACCCCGCGCGGCCCTTCAGAAGGGCATGGGGGTACACATTCCTCTTACTGACCGATATTATTTTCCTTCGGTAACAATAGTCTTACTGGCTGTGGAATTTCATTAGGCATGCGCTATCACGGTCATTTCTATCGCAACCGAATAGGCTGGTTAGGAAGTCGGAGATTGTGTATTGTGTATTAAACCGGCGACCTAGAAAGGAAGGAGAGGCTTCGTCCCTCCGTAGCCCTCAGTGGTTCACAGCCCCACAACAGGCCACAGCCGTCCACCCACCCCACTGCCGCCCCACAACGAACCAAACCGTCCCCAAGCTCGCCGGCACGTCGGAACCCGTCACCAATCCGCCGGGCGGATTCGTGCTGGGGACTGGCACGCCTTCCCGCTCGGGAAGCAGTGCGTGAGACCGCGCGGCTAGCCGGGCAGGTGAGTCGGAGATTACAAACCCTAGAAGTGATACTGCAGATTATAAGTTCTGCTTGCACCCCGCGAGTATGGCCAGTACTACTGTCAGTCGCTTGTAGGACCAGAGGACTGCCTCTAGCGACAGGGAACATTGTTGCCAACCTGAGCCACAGCTTGAAGATGGCTGCACCCTTCACCCTCCACACTCGAAAACCGCAGGCAGGACCTCTCTATTTCTCGCATGGCGTCCACCGGCAGACATAGCAAGCGCATATTGGATTTCTTTCCAACCTTGGACGCTGTTTCCCTAAGGGGAAAGTTGGAGCTCCCGATAACTACACTACTGGCGAATAAAATTGCTACACCACGAAGATGACGTGCTACAGACGCGTATTTTAACCGACAGGAAGAAGATGCTGTGATATGCAAATTATTAGCATTTCAGAGCATTCACACAAGATTGGCGCCGGTGGCGACACGTACAACTTGCTGACATGAGGAAAGTTTCCAACCAATTTCTCATACACAAACTGCAGTTGACCGGCGTTGCCTGGTGAAACGTTATTGTGATGCCTCGTGTAAGGAGGAGAAATACGTACCATCACGTTTCCGACTTTGATAAAGGTTGGATTGTAGCCTATCGCGATTGCCGTTTATCGTATCGCGACATTGCTACTCACGTTGGTCGAGAGCCAATGACTGTTAGTAGAATATGGAATCGGTGGGTTCAGGAGGGTAATACGGAACGCCGTGCTGGGTGTCAACGGCCTCGTATCACTAGCAGTCGAGATGACAGGCATCTTATCCGCATGGCTGTAACGGATCGTGCAGCCACGTCTCGATCCCTGAGTCAACAGATGGTGACGTTTGCAAGACAATAACCACCTGCATGAACAGTTCGACGACGTTCGCAACAGCATGGACTATCAGCTCGGAGACCATGGCTGCGGTTACCCTTGACGCTGCATCACAGACAGGAGCGCCTGCGATGGTGTACTCAACGACGAACCCGGGTGCACGAATGGCAAAACGTCATTTTTTCGGATGAATCCAGATTCTGTTTACAGCACCATGATGGTCGCATCCGTGTTTGGCGACATCGCGGTGAACGCACATTGGAAGCGTGTATTCGTCATCGCCATACTGGCGTATCACCTCGAGTGATAGTATGGGGTGCCATTGGTTACATGTCTCGGTCACCTCTTGTTCGCATTGACGGCACTTTGAACAATGGACGTTACATTTCATATGTGTTACGACCCGTGGCTCTACCCTTCATTCGATCCCTGATCCGTGCGAAGCCATACATTTCTTCAGGATAATGCACAACCGCATGTTGCAGGTCTTGTACGGGCCTTTCTGGATACAGAAAATGTTCGACTGCTGCCCTGGCCACCACATTCTCCAGATCTCTCCCCAATTGAAAACGTCTGCTCAATGACGGCCGAGCAACTGGCTCGTCACAATACGCCAGTCACTACTCTTGATGAACTGTGGTATCGTGTTGAAGCTTCATGGTCAGCTGTACCTGTACCCGCCATCCAAGCTCTGTTTTAGTCGATGCCCAGGCGTATCAAGGCCGTCATTACAGCCAGAGGTGGTTGTTGTGGGTACTGATTTCTCAGGATCTATGCACCCAAATTGCGTGAAAATGTAATCACATGTCAGTTCTAGTACAATATATTTGTCCAATGAATACCCGTTTATCATCTGCATTTCTTCTTGGTGTAGCAATTTTAATGGCCAGTAGAGTAGTAGACCCCGCCCTCAGGTGCCTGCACCAACTCTGCTGAACCTTAGGCTACTTGTCGACTCGTCGGGCGAATGGCTGAGGCCAGATGCCGAGCCTCCAAATTCACTCTCGACGTCGAGAGACCCGGACGGTTTACGAGCTCTCACTCACGCTGGGGTGAGCACTGTTCCCCTCCCATAGCGTACTCTTGGAGGTGCGTCGGCAGCAGAGCTCACGAGCCACCGAAGTGACACTTGGAGCGCCCAATGCGACGCACAAATTTCTCCATCGCCGCTTCCATGCAGCAGCCTGCAGACGGCTAATGGTGAGCAACAATGTCTTCAGGGGTTGGAGAACTACGGTTAGCTCCTCCTGCGTCTGCACAGAGGAAGCACACTCCCAATCAACCTAACTCTACAATTCGAAAGAAAACAATAAAGAAAAACGAACCCTGTTGCTTTTTAGACAGGGATTTGTACTACCAATCGGTAAATTCAAATTTTTACACACAGTCTGTTAAACTATGCCAGCACTTAGCTGTCCGATTTGGTCAGTTTGTATCCGAAATGTATGTGTGATTAAAGGGTCTGCTGCTTTTAAAGAATACGATGAGGAAAATATTCCACACTGAATCGAATGGGATGTTGATGACACTTAGATGACACAGGCTATCAAGAACTGACGGACTACAAAATATTTTCATCGACGACCAAGACCCTTGCGATGATGAAGAAAGGCCTTCCACCAACGACCATTCTGAGAAAGAAACAACTACTGAGGAAGCCTTTCACGGCGATTAATTGATTACAACAACAAAATACCGCCCAATTACTGTCTTTAAAAGGACTGTGAGATTTAGCTGCAAATGAATGTTTCAGCTCTGAACCAAACAAAAATTTTGGATTTCTTTTCCTGAATTGCATCTACATCTACTTGGGTACTCTGAAAATAACGCTTAAGTGCCTGGCAGAGGGTTCATCGATCCACCTTCAAAATAATTATCTATTATTCCAATCTCGAAGAGCGCGAGCAAAAGGCGAACAGCTTTATCTTTCTATGCATGCTCTGTTTTCTCTTGTTTTATTATGACGATCCTTTCTCCCTATGTAGCTTGGCGCCAAAAAAACAGTTTCGCATTCGGAGGAGAAAGTTGGTGATCTAAATTTCGTGAGACGGTTCCGCCGCAACGAGAAACGCCAAGTCCTGTATGATGTCAGTGACACTCACTCCCCTATTTCGCGATAATAGAAAACGTGCTGCCCTCCTTTGACCTTTGCCGATGTACTCCGTTAATCCTCTCATAACTTAACTGTACGACCATTTTTAACTTTCCAAAATAGGCTATGTGGTCAATCCTCTGTGTAACTTGTTAACATGGATGATACAAAGTACACAGTCTGACAATGTGGAAGAAAAACGAGATGAAATGTCCAAGGTATATGATGTTATTTTACTGTCTGCAAAATCGAGTTCCTTTCGGTAGAATTAGGCAGTATAAGCCCACTTATCACTGAATGTTGCACACTTTCCTGCCTGGATGCGTGAGTTATTTCGTTGGGAAGGGCAGACTGGCAGGACAACTTCTGTAACTGGCCCTTGATATCCTTTATACTGACAAAGGGGCTTAGTTGGCGCCCAAGCTGGTCCCACACACATTCTATCGGGGATGGATCTGGGAACTGCTTGACATAGGAGTGCGTTAGTATCGCGTAGAGAGCTCATAGGGACACGTACCATGCGTGGGCGTGGACGAGCCTTGTCCTGTTGTATAATGGCACAACGATACCGTCGCACGAATCGAAACATTTGATGACGCAGGGTGTCCGTGACGTGCCATTAGGCATTCGGAGTCCCCTCAATTAGTACTAGCCATGACCTGAAGCAATACCAGATAGCTGCTCACACCAAGACACCAGGTGTAACATTGCGGCATCTTTAAATCTATGTCACATGCCGATAACGCTGTCTCACATGAGTGCGTGGCATTTTAGTGTTCTTCACAGTGATCACTCCACATATGCCCCAGTTCATGCCCTTTATATACCCCACCACTCCTGCTGTAGTTCTTTCATTTCTTTCATATTTCCATGAAAACTGGTACAAAGTGCTTCCGAAAATTATCGCTTACCCAAAAAATCAGTTATCCGAACTCCCTAATGTCCCTAATTGTATCGGATAATAGATATACTACTGTACTGCATAATTAATTAATAGTTGTACGAATTACCTTTCAGCATGTGCTGAACTATAGTCTGGTGTGCGTTTATATAGAGTTATAAGACTTCGGAGATGGTAGGGAGCCAGTTAGTAATTTATAAAAGTTTAAAACTATTTTGCTTGTTAATCGACCGTGACTGTTTAAAAAATATCGAAAGGTTTTTCACAGACCGGTAACGGTCTCTGAAAACCATTTTCGACTAAGACAAGTTATAGATCAGCCACAAACTTTTGAAATGGAAGAGTGGTATCTGGGTTCATGTATTAGGAGTGTCCTACGCCATTCAGTAACAAGATGTTTAATATAGACGATATGGAGGCAACTTGTATACATCGACATCTGAGTGCAAAAGTTTTTGGTAGTGTATGAGAGTGTTTCGCTGCTGTGGATACTGGAACAAAACGTCTCTACATCGCACTCCAAATGGCATAAAATAGCGTGTAAAGTGTGCACGTATATTGAGATACCATCGTGAAACTAACACTGTACAAATAAGTAATTTATTGCAAGCTCACAGCTACCCGTTATGATCTGTATCTGATTAAAGCAGAATTTCGTCAATAGCGGTAACAGCAGTTTTCGACCTTGAAATACTTCAATCGGAGAAGTGGCTTTCACAAATTCCGCCTCTGCCCAAGGTGCCAGCATTGCCTATGCTACGCGTGTCTTGCCTCTCACCAGCTACGCATAACGGCAGAGGCCGAAGTTTGAGGTCGCGGTAATAAAACGAACAACTCCATAGCTTTCCATGACTGAGGAAAAGGTGTGCATAGTATCATTTATTTTTGAGTCATCTTTAAATCACTCCTGAAGTATAACGTAGCAGCAGGTCGTTTCTAAAACGGGTGCGACAGACCAACTGCCGTCCTCTCTTTGGAAAGTTATAGCTTAAATATCAAAATTAAATGACCAATTTAATATATTAATTGTAAACCTCCAGAGCGGCTGAAAACCCCACTAAATTGTCCCCACTTCTAATACCGTCGCATAAAGTGCTACATCTAAGTGATTCCTCTGCTATTCACAATAAAGTGCCTGGCAGACGGTTCAATGAACCACCTTCAAGCTGTCTCTCTACCGTTCCACTCTGGAACGGCACGCGGGAAAAACTAGTACTTAAATTTTTCTGTGCGAGTCCTGATTTCTCTTATTTTATGGTGATGATCATTTCTCCCTATGTAGGTGGGTGCCAACAGAATGTTTTCGCAATCGGAGGAGAAAACTGGTAATTGAAATTGCATGAGAAGATCCCGTCGCAACGAAAAACGCCTTTGTTTTAATGATTGCCACTCCAGTTCACGTATCATGTCTGTGACACGTGGATAGAGAGCTAAGTACGTAAAGTTAAGTCTACCAGTTTCAAAATACACATACACATTACGATCAGAAACAATTCAGGAGGTAGAGTTCTTAATCGAAGAAATAGGAGATCTATGTTGGGGATTACTGGGAAGAGACAACTAACAAAAAAAATGGGGAATGGAATGAAAGCATAATTATGATTTAATCGACAGCCTTCTGACTAGTTTGATGCGGCCACCACGGACTCCTCTCCTGAGACAACCTCTTTACCTCAGAGTAGCACTTGCATCCTACATCCTCAATTATTTGCTGTATGTATTCCAGTCTCTGTATTCCTCTACAGCTTTTACCCTCTACTGATCACTTTAGTACCGTGGAGGCTATTCCCTGGTCCGTTAACACATGTCCTATCATCCTGACCCTTTTTCTTGTCATTGTTTCCCATAAATCTCTTTTCTCATCAAATCTGCGAAGCGGCTCCTTATTCTTAGCTTATCAGTCCACCTAATTTTCAACATTTGTCTGTACCACGACACCGCAACGCTTCGATTCTCTTCCGGTGTTCCCACAGTCCCTGATTCACTACTATAGAACGCTGTGCTCCGAACATACATTCTCAGAATTTCTTCCTCAGATTGAGGCCTATGTTTCATATCACTAAAATTCTCTTTGGCAGGGGTGCCCCCTTCGCCTGTGCCGGTGTGCATTTTCTGTTGTCACTGCTTCATCCGTCATGGATTATTTGGCTTTTAGGTTAGCAGAATACCTTAATTTCTTCGACTTCGTTACCACCAATTTAATGTTAAGTTCCTCATTATTTTCATTTCTGTTACTTCTCATTGCTTTAGTCTTTCCATGGTTACTCTCAATCCATATTCTGTACTCGTTAGTCTGTTCGTTCCAGTCAACACATCCTGTAACTCTTCACCTTCACAAATGATGACAACGTCATCAGTGAAATTTTATCATTGACGTCTTTTCACTCTTAGTTTTAATCCCACTTCGTTCTTCCAGTCCTATTAATCCCTCTTCGATCTTATACACCTATCAGCCAGAACATTATGACCAAAGACTCACTATCGATATAGACCCATCCAGGAGAGAACAGCGTCCACTGGCGAGGAATGATTGCTACTCAGACACACGGACGATGCCCGTCGTATCAGTGAGCGTGCTGTCCGTGTCGAGAATGGGGATGGCGCGCAATCTATCTGAGTTTAAGTTCCCTTTAATTTACGTCTATGGTCACAAACCTTTTGTTAACAGATTACCGGATCGGTCTTTAATGACCATAATCAGACCTGTTTCATAAAAACAAAGTCATAATGTACTGCAGCCACAGTGGCATCGCCTAATGTTAAATGCGGAATCAGCACCAGCATCCGCATTTAATATTTGACGATGCTACTATGGCTGCAGTACATTAACACTTTGTTTTTATGAAACAGATCTGATGATGGTCATTAAAGAACGAGACCGGTAATCTGTTAACAAAAAGTTTGTGACCATAGACGTAAATTAAAGAAAACTTATTACATATACGGGTCACTGTTTTTTCGCGACGATGTCGCAGCTTGTAAAACTATCTGAGTTTGACCGAGGGTAGATTTTGATGGCCCGGCAGCTCGACAAGAGCTTTTCTGAAACTGCACGACTTTCTGGGTGTCCAAGGAGTGCCGTGGTGAGTGTCCTCAACACGTGGCGAAACCGACATGAAACCACGTCCAGACGTCGTGGGGTTGGGCTGCCATCTCTTATTATAGATGTCGGGCGTCGGAGGCTGGGAAGATTCGTAAAACAGGACAGGTTGCGAACTGTGGTAGAACTAACACCAGACTTTAATTATGGCAGAGTACAAGTGTGTCTGAACACACGGTGCTAATTCAAATTGTTCAAATTGCTCTGACCACTATGGGACTTAACATCTGAGGTCATCAGTCCCCTAGACATAGAACTAATTAAGCCTAACTAACCTAAGGACATCACACACATCCATGCCCGAGGCAGGATTCGAACCTGCGACCGTAGCAGCCGTGTGGTTCCGGACTGGAGCCCCTAGAACTGCTCGACCGCAGCGACCGGCACCCTCATTATGATATTGCGATTGTGCTCTACAGATTTTGAGCAGAATGAATGGTCACAAGGAAGGCTTGACGGCAACTGCATGGAATTTGTGTGATGTATTGGTGTTTTCCTCCACTGCTGTAGACAGTGTTTATATTTTTAATGTGTTCACTAGAGCAACCAAGTCTGACCTCTGCAATTGTTCAATCCCTTCCTGACAGACTAAAGTCCACAGAATATAACCCGGTAAGCAGACAGCCGGCCGCGGTGGTCTCGCGGTTCTAGGCGCGCAGTCCGGAACCGTGCGACTGCTACGGTCGCAGGTTCGAATCCTGCCTCGGGCATGGATGTGTGTGATGTCCTTAGGTTAGTTAGGTTTAAGTCGTTCTAAGTTCTAGGGGACTGATGACCACAGCTGTTAAGTCCCATAGTGCTCACAGCCATTTGAACCGGTAAGCAGACATACGGTTAAGGTGGGCCTTATTTGTTAAATTATTGCTAAACTTCAGGGAGAGAATACCTCGATTTTACAAATGTTCTTTTCATGGTGTATTATTCGATAGTCTCTCCGTCAACAGGTGCTCCACAGATACTTTTCACCTTCTGTGAATAATGGTAATAGCTGTTCTTGCTTGAGAAATGCTTTAAATCTTCAATAAAATTAGTTTCCTGATTAGTCCTACTGAGGCATTTATTCATATTTAGCTGTGCATCTTCAGATAACTCGTATTGTCAGATATCATCATGTTTTCTTCCTGATTTCAGACGACATTGCACTCAGTGCGATTTACAGACAGAGAGCCACTTTCTGGTCTTGACAGGTATGACAATAACTTCACCAAGTCCATTTGATGTGGGCATCTTTTATACTGTCCAGCAGCGTCACTGTTTTACGACCTTATGCGTCACTTAGTATTGACTACAAAATGTGTAGCTTATGAGGAGATGCTCGACCATTGTATCCTATTTTTTTGACCCCTGACGCAAAGTCAGTGCGCTAGCTGGATTTCCGGTAGCAGCTTGGAACTCTCGAGTGATTCTTAATTATAGGTACTGGCGCCTGCCACTAGGCCACCCCTTCGGCAGGAAACGTGACTTCGTACACTGGTAGACCATAGGCGGAACGCCTTACAATGTTCTTTATTATTCAGTGCTTGCAACTGATTGCCGTGGTCGCCAGTGGAGAAGATACAGCTAGCTGCTGTGTAGACACGCCTCGGTTTCTATGAATGCGATGCTCTGTTGTCTTGGCCAATGACAGTTTTGGACTCAGGCTTCTATTTGCAGTTCATTTTTCTCTGGAACCCTGCAAGACCTCCAATTTTTTTCGGCATACAGGAGAAAAATAAACCGCATATGGAAACCAAAGTCCGAAATAGTCATAAGAGACAAGGCCTGTCTACACAATAGCTGGCACTATCTTCTCCACTCGGGACTGTGGAAACCTGTCGCCATCACTGAATAACAAACAACATTGCGAGACGCCTGGCCTAGTAGCAAGTGCCGGCGTCTATAACTTCGATTCTCTGTAGCGTCGTCGGATGATGTTTCCCGACACGGGCTACTATCCTCGATCTATCCCTCAAGACACCCTCTACAAACCCTCGACGTTTGTCAGAACATTCCTGGGGCACTGGCCATTACTGCAACATGCATGAATCATTTTGTGCTTTAGTTTCTTCCAGTATACTGTTTACACCTTACCTAAGTCTTACATCTTCATTTCATATGTGATCATCTCTTGGTCACTCTGTAGTCAAGCCTCGAAACCTGCATGTATTCTTCATTTATCTTTTTCTGTCAGGGTCCAGCACTTTTCTCCATAAGTGACTATTAGGACTGTTGTGATTCTCCGAAGTTTTACCATTGACTCAGCACTGGATTTGCAATCCATGGATCTTTTAATTGGAAAAATTGTAGTCGGTGTCACTGGAACTGTCTAAATTGAAACTGAAGTGACCGGTCGATAGTTAAGGGGAGGGTTGTACCACTTTAAGATAAGAGCTGTATATCTTCATGTGTGGCTGCTAGGTGATGCATATGACGTGAATGGCGCAAAAATGTCTGAGCAATCCCATACAGACAAGTGGATGATGAATGGGTGGACGCATATGGGGTAATAGTCAAGAATTTGGATTCCCGAGGTCCACAGTGTCCAAGGTGTGTACTCACTATCACAGAAACGATCTTTCCACACGCATAAACCTACACCCTAGGACGACCGCAAGTGTTCGTCGTCGACGTACGGGCGTCTCGTTGCTTTCGAAATCCATACGGTACAGTCGACGGTCTACTATTAGTCTGATCGCCGCTGGTTTGAATGTATGGCGTCGGGAAACCATTTCTGTCACGACAGCACGGTCAAAAATCATCTTCTCATTCTGTTAGTACAACGACATCTGCAAAGAGTAATTTTATCTTCGGTACCTCCTTACTGTATTGCAGAACAAAGCATGATTTTCAAATTAGGAAAAGAGGTTTAGAGGGTATAAGTTCAGATATTTTTGTATGTAGTACCTTAATATGTACACTCATAGGTATGTTGGTCGTCTTTTCTCTGCATCGAGCAGTCTTCTCACAAACATATCACGAACTTTACGATCTACTGTTTTCTGTGTGGATGTACATTCACCATTACGAGGACCATGCCCGTCAGTATAGATTGACTGTTTTCGGTCCACGTGTCCACACTTTCGTACGTGACCTGCTGCCCAGGGGAAATAAGCATTAATGGTTTTCTCTTGCCACACATATTTGGAGATACTAACCAACCTAAAAACATACAACTTGCAGTAACCATAATTATTACTCTGCAAATGAGATATACTGACGTAATATTGATCAGTACACCGTCCTCCGTTATCGACATAAGTATCTGCACATAAACCAGTTACATACTGTATATAAGAGCACATAAAAAATAACGTAGGTGTTAAATGACTGCCGGCCGCTGTGGCCGAGCGGTTCTAGGGGCTTCAGTCCGGAACCACGCTGCTGCTACGGTCGCAGGTTCGAACCCTGCCTCGGGCATGGATGTGTGTGATGTCCTTAGGTTGGTTAGGTTTAACTACTACGTCTGGAGGAGTGATGACCTCAGATGTTAAGTCCCATAGCGCTTAGAGCCATTTTAACCATTTGTTAAATGACTCTCTTGTCAGATACCGTGATTTGTATTTATTTTTTTGCCATTCACGTCCACTCTAGTATTCGTTTTGAGATGAAGGCTGTTAACTGCTTTAATGGACGGGGCTCCTTCCTCTTCCATAAGTTGCTACAGATTTTCTGAATAACAAAAAAATCTAGGAATACACGTGAACATTTTGAAAAATGAAGAAACTGGAGGACAGTTGTTGACTCATTTATTTGGCACATGCCAATATGATTCTGTGTACTGCTTGAAGTCTGTCATTTTCAGTATTGCCTATTATGACCTGGTTGTTAGCAAACAATAAAGTTCTAAAATTTATGTTTTTAATAACAGAAATATTATTTCTATTTTATGACAGTGTCTTATAACACGGTGAATGTAAATACTGAAACGTGCAGGTGACCGTTCACTATGGTGTCTGACAGTGTGGTAAATGTTTTCTGAGATTGATCAACATTTCAGAGGGTAAAACTTTATATTGTTTTACACATATTCAGGAGCTGACCATGAGTGCGTTAGGATTCCTATGTTTCCTAATTTTTCCTATAACAGGTTTCGTTTCACACTATCTGCCTTGTTATGATGTATGAACATATTGTAACAGTAAATTGAATTCTCTCCATTTTTTCGGTTATTTATATGAGAGTAAAAAAATCCAGTCTGAACATCACTTTGTATTTCTGAAGCCATGTTGGGCAACTGAAATTCGTGTACCGATAATAAGGACTAATTTTTTATTACTGCTGTTGAATTATATTTAATTACTGAAAATTTTGCATTATTACCTGATGTATACATCAGAGCTTTACTCCACTCTCCTGGTACATATTCCGCTTGTCAACCAATGATAACAAAGTGTAAACGTCTCTGTAACAGACCGTGCAATGTCTGTTTGAGTAATTCGATATTGATATTGCCAGCGCCTAGTGATTTCTTATCTCCCACGTCCTTAATGACTTCAGTCGCTTTATTCAGATAAGATTCAGCATGTTCCTCTTGTTTCAATTTCTTCTTGATTACTCGCCCTCAAGGATTTCAAATAATTTGACTACTCTCTTTCTGATATTATGTTGAGGAATACTATATTTCAGATTTACTTTGACTTCCATATACTTCTTACCCTAAATTGCTGAAGTAGCTGTCCAAACTCTCCCATTTTGAGCACTTATTTGTTTATAGGAGATTTTTTATAATCTATTTTGCAGTTTACTCTTTTTAATTCCTTACTGGCTGATTACCTGGCATTGGCTGGGTACCTGTTTATTCCAGTCTTCTATTAGTCTATCTCCTCCTTCTCCTCCTCTCTGTCCATATCCCCCTTCCCCCCCTCACAGTCCATGTCCTCCACCTCCCTATCTCTGTACACATACTCCAACTTTCATTTTCCTTCCATCTCCCCCTGTCCCTCTGTCCATCTGCTGCTTCCCTCTCTGACCACGTCCGTCCTCCCCCTCTCTTTGTCAGTATCCTTCCCATCTCGCTGTTCCTCTCCTCCTCCTTCCTCTTCTGTCTGCCCACATCCTACTCTTTTCTTTCTCTCTCCATCTCCTCATCTTCCCTGCTGTCCATCACCTCCTCTCTCTCTGTAAATCTCCTCCTTCCTAGTATCTGTATCCGTATTCTCCTTCCTCCTTTCTGTCTGTCTGTCTTCTCTTTCCCCGTCTCCAGCCACGTTATCACCCCCACCCCAATAGAAGGCTGCAGATTCTTACCCCTACGGTATTTCTTTCCGGATAGTAAGTAATATGTGTTCAAATTTCGTTGAAATCCAGGCGTTTAGGAGGCCCTTTTTACCAGTGGGATTGTCTGCACATATCACATATATTTTACGTATTTCACATGTATTTCTATCTGTAACTCTAGCGAATTTCACCCTGCAGTTTCAATTTCACACAACCCAATGTTTATGACATCACATCTCTCGAAATATGTGCGTACAATGATATAATTTTGCAGGTATATTCAGTACTCTATGTGAATACTGACTACAAAATTTTTCGCGAATACGTTTAGCAGTAAAGAAGTAATTAACTAATTAAAATGTCGTGCCTCATATGGCAGTTTTACTGCATGAACTTCAAAAATGTGGTTAGCGATAACTTTTTTTCCATTCATCATTTTGTTGGGGTTGTCAGAGAGAAGATGATTCATAAAGGTTTGAAACTATGTATACTACTGGCCATTAAAATTGCTACACCACGAAGATGACGTGCTGAGACGCGAAATTAAACTGACAGGAAGAAGATGCTGTGATACGCAAATGATTAGTTTTTCAGAGCATCCACACAAGGTTGGCGCCGGTGGCGAAACCTTCAACGTGCTGACATGAGGAAAGTTTCCAACCGATTTCTCATACACAAACTGCAGTTGACCGGCGTTGCCTGGTGAAACGTTGTTGTGATGCCTCGTGTAAGGAGGATAAATGCGTACCATCACGTTTCCGACTTTGATAAAGGTCGGATTGTAGCCTATCGCGATTGCGGTTTATCGTATCGCGACATTGCTGCTCGCGTTGGTCGAAATCCAATGACTGTAAGCAGAATATGCAATCGGTGGGTTCAGGAGGGTAATACGGAACGCTATCCTAGATCCCAACGGCCTCGTATCACTAGCAGTCGAGATCACAGCCATCTTATACTCATGGCTGTAACGGATCGTGCAGCCACGTCTCGATACCTGACTCAGCAGATAGGGACCTTTGCAAGACAACAACTACCTGCACGAACCGTTCGACACCGTTTGCAGCAGCATGGACTATCAGCTCGGAGACCATGGCTGCGGTTACCCTTGACGCTGCATCACAGACGGCAGCGCCTGCGATGGTGTACTCAGCGACGAACCTGGGTGCACGAATGGCAAAACGTCATTTTTTCGGATGAATCCAGGTTCTGTTTACAGCATCATGATGGTCGCATCCGTGTTTGGCGACATCGCGGTGAACGCACATTGGAAGCGTGTATTCGTCATCGCCATACTGGTTTATCACCCGGCGTGATGGTATGGGGTGCCATTGATTACACGTGTCGGTCACCTCTTGTTCGCAATGACAGCACTTTGAACAGTGGACGTTACATTTCAGATGTGTTACGATCCGTAGCTCTACCCTTCATTCGATCCCTGAGAAACCCTACATTTCAGCAGGATAATGCACGACCGCATGTTGCAGGTCCTGTACGGGCCTTCCTGGATACGGAAAATGTTCGACTGCTGCCCTGGCCAGCACATTCTCCAGATCTCTCACCAACTGAAAACGTCTGGTCAATGGAGGCCGAGCAACTGCCTCGTCACAATACGCCAGTAACTACTCTTGATGAACTGTGGTATCGTGTTGAAGCTGCATGGACAGCTGTACCTGTACACGCCATCCAAGCTCTGTTTGACTCAATGCCCAGGCGTATCAAGGCTGTTATTACGGCCAGAGTTGGTTGTTCTGGGTACTGATTTCTCAGGATCAATGCACCCAAATTGCGTGAAAATGTAATCACATGTCAGTTCTAGTATGATATATTTGTCCAATGGACACCCGTTTATCATCTGCATTTCTTCTTGGTGTAGCAATTTTAATGGCCAGTAGTGTATAAAGTTTTGTTGCCAGTCACTACTTGTTCTCATTCTCTAACTCTGGCTGTGTGAAGTTTGCGTATTTGCGCATCGTGGTGTATACTTCTTTTTATCCCCACCCCAGCCGTTTTGTAGGTACGTGGTTCTTGTACATACGTATATACATACAAAGATACATTTTATTATATAATATAATGTAATTTTATATATAAAAGATTAATGTCTTTATTTTATCATTCGATATCGCCAGTCACTCTTTAGATTTTCCTTTTTCCTAGTTTTAATATTTCAGCAGCAGCTTGCCTCATTTTATTTAATTCCAATCTATTGTTCATTTTTGTTGTGGGTCACAGTATTTGAATTCCAATCTGAAACTTGTGGTTATCAAATACTGCAGCTGGTGGCACCAGTCGAAAGCTAGACAACAGCTCAACAGGAATGACGACGGCAGCACCTAAAGCTCACTTGTCGGAGCCTGTGGATCACAGCTGCGTCAGCGGAAAGAGAGAAACGGCGGACGTGTAAGGCGTGTCAAGGCTGGGTGCCGTACGGAGGCGAGCAGGAAGCGTTTGTGAAGACATCCTCAGGACGCGTGGCCTCTGTCCGCGGTCCACGCAGGGAGGAACACCCAGCACGCACACCCACCCGGCGCAGGAGATGAGTGGTGCTGCTGCTGTCGCCGTCGTAGCCCCAGCCGCCGCAGCCTTGGAGCGCCCCAGCCTTGGTGGACAGCGACGAGGCTTGGCTTGGCTTGGCTGGCGTCGGCCGAGGCGAGGCTATATATACAGGGCGTGTGGCCGGGCCGCCGCACTCCGGCCCGACGCACGCTAACAGCAAGACATGTCGCCGGCCACGCTCGCTATCGTAAGTCGCTTCTGTCTTGCTTCCTCACTTTCTCTGCCCTCCCTTTCTAACTTACCTCAGTTTTATTTCTATTTGTGCTTTTACAATCTTTCATGATTACTTGGGTTTCAAAGTTTTAACCCTCAGTAATATTAAAGTCGCCATTTATTTTTTCTAAAAGTTCACAAAAAATCATTTAACATTCGTCAGTTTGTTTATTTATACACTAAGATGTTTATTTATGCATAAACGTTTCAGGCTTTCCAGGCATTAAAGCCACTTTTTATCTAATCTCTTTCCTTAAAATCATCAGAACTTATAGTTTCACTTCAGTATGTATACTGACAAGCCTGCATGATTATTTATGTATCGAAGTTTCGAACTTCCCAAGGATTAAAGCCGCACTACTCATATTTTCCGATTCCTTCCTGAAAGTAATCCCAACATATAGTTTTACTTCATTGTGCTTACTAACAATATTACGTCATTATTTTTACATCAAAAGTTTTAACTGTGCCTAGCTAACTTTTAATTGTACTTCACTTTCATTATTTACAAACTTCCTTGATTATTTGTACATAAAAGTTTTTACTTCCCAAATATTTAGGCCATTTTTAAAATTTCTTAATAAGTTACAGGAAAATTGTGTGACTATCTGTGCATAAAAGTTCTAAATTTCGGGAGCATTATAGCCAATATTTATCTTTTGCATTTGCCCATGGAAAATCACCCCAACGAAAATTCTACTTCAACTTATTTATTTCCAGGCATATATGTTTATTTTTGCACAAAAGTTTCAAACTTTTGAAGCCTTAGGACCATTATTAATGTTTTGTAACTGCTTACAGAGAGTTACCCCAACTTGCTGTTCTTCATGTATTTGTTTACATGTGTGTAGAAGCTAGCATAATTACTTCACTATAAAATTTTTAAACGTTAGAAACACTGTAGAGCTATTTACTTTCTGTACTTACTTCAGGAAATGTCTATTTGCTACTCTTAGTTATTATGCATAGCATGTCTCCAACAATTGATATTAATATCGAAACAGTACTGTGTATGATATCCACAGAATACTAGTGCTTCCTCTTACTTACAGTGAGTTGATACACGTTCTGTTTAAATCCACATTTTTTAAAAATTTTGTTATCGTGTTTATTTTCGAGAATACCTGATAAATTCTGACGTAAACTATGAAACATTGTTGTCTTCAGTCCAAAGACTGGTTTGATGCAGCTCTCCATGCCACTCTATCCTGTGCAAGCTTCTTCATCTCCCAGTACCTACCGCAATCTACATCCTTCTGAATCTGTTTACTGTATTCATCTCTTGGTCACCCTCTACGAATTTTACCCTCCACGCTGCCCTCCAATACTAAATTGGTGATCCCTTAATGCCTCAAAATATGCCCTACCAACCGATCCCTTATTCTAGTCAAGTTGTGCCATAAATTTCCCTTCTCTCCAATTTTATTCCATACCTCCTCATTAGTTATGTGATCTACCCATCTAATCTTCAGCATTCCTCTCTAGCACCACATTTCGAAAGCTTCTATTCTCTTCTTGTCTTAACTATTTATCGTCCACGTTTCACTTCCATACATGGCTACACTCCATGCAAATACTTTCAGAAACGACTTGCTGACGCTTAAATCTAGACTCGATGTTAACAAATTTTTCTTCTTCAAAAACGCTTTCCTTGCCGTTACCAGTCTACATTTTATATCCTCTCTACTTCAACGATCATCAGTTATTTTGTTCCCCAAATAGCAAAACTCATTTACTACTTTAAGCGTCTCATTTCCTAATCTAATTCCCGCAGCATCACCCGATTTAATTCGACTACATTCCATTATCCCCATTTTGCTTTTGTTGATGTTCATCTTATATCCTCCCTTCAAGACACTGTCCATTCCGTTCAGCTGCTCTTCCACGTCCTTTGCTGTCTCTGACAGAATTACAATCTCATCGGCGAACCTCAAAGTTTTTATTTCTTCTCCATGGATTTTAATTCCTACTCCGAATTTTTCTTTTGTTTCCTTTACTGCTTGTTCAATATACAGACTTAATAACATCGGGGATAGGCTACAATCCTGTCTCACTCCTTTCCCAACCACTGCTTCCCTTTCATGAAACATTAAAACATACAAATCTTTCCTAACTGCTTACTAATCTCCATTTAATACTATTAATTTCGAGCAGACATTCGAATACTGGAAATAAATTACTTTCACCCACTTCAACGACCCTTGCTGAAAACATTGTATTAATGTCCCTACATCGAGCGATAAGTAACGCTTTAAATTTCTGTCATTATTGTTTTGGATATTAATGTGGTTTCTGTAGCAAAATATATTTTCAAATATTTTCTCTTTAATTAACTTCTTCAACCTCGATCATATTTAATATATTTATTCGTGAAAATACTCCTGGGAGTTAAAATAGCGGTGTGGGTATAGAAAATAACGATTATTTTGCGGAGAGAATGATTTACAGAGTCTAGAAATTTTTAGAATATCGTGGATTTCACACAGCTGTATTGTGACTGTATTAAACAATCAGTTTCGGTCATAAACATACCATTCTCAGACGTAATGTGACATACTCAGATGTACGACCAACCATGGTTTTACCAGGAATCATACCATGAACGAGTATGTTAACAGAACGAAAAACGTGGAGCACATATGGCTTACAGTGTATCTGTAGCGAAGAACGTGACGAGTCTTGCCATGTGCTTCGCCACAGATCTACTATAAGCCACATGTGCACCAAGTTTTAAGTTGAATGCAGTAGTTTCGTATCTTAATGTATTTTTGTTCTTTTTCTTTCATTTTTGTACATCTGAAGATGCCGTGTAACGGCCGAAACTTATAATCAACAGTATTATATCGCAACTGTGAAGTTAATAAAGAATCGCACACAAATTTGCAACAGTCGCTGTTTCTCTCGATTCGTATTATTTCTGTAGTAACGGATGCCTTCACAGTCGTGTGATTGACCTATAATTTGCCGGCCGGTGTGGCCGTGCGGGTCTAGGCGCTTCAGTCTGGAACTGCGTGACTGCTACGGTCGCAGGTTCGAATCCTGTCTCGGGCATGGATGTGTGTGATGGCTTTAGGTTAGTTAGGTTTAAGTAGTTCTCAGTTCTAGGGGACTGATGACCTCAGAAGTTAAGTCTCATAGTGCTCAGAGCCATTTGAACCAACCTATAATTTGTTCCGGAAACGATGTTCGTGTTTTTTCCTTAACGATACTTGCAAGGACTGTCCGTTCAAAGATATTACGACAGACGTGTTATGAAATCGTTCCACGTGTGTATTACCTCTGTCAGTGACGCCCTGAATGTTCACCGGGCCTTAAGAGTTAGCTTCCCATCCATTCCTCTCCTGTGCTCTCTTGTATCTTTTCATTCTACCAAAGGCCTATTCCTTCTGTGAACATTTCACTTATTCCATAATCTGTCAACTTGAGTGGCGCAGTGGTAAGCCACTGGATCCTCATTTGGCAGGACGATGCTTCTCTGCCGGGTCATCCGGATTTACGGTTTCGGTGGTTTCGCTAAATCACTTAGGACAAATGTCAGGATGGTTCCTTTGCAATCTTCCCTATCGTTCCGCAGTACAAACGTGCGCTCGGTGACTAATGATCTAGTCGTCGACGAAATTTTAAATACCAATCCTTTGCTTCAGAACTGATTTACGGGAACTTCCGTTGTACTCCATCGTTTGGTCTGCCACGGCTGGCCCTCGTCGTTTTCCTTTCTGCAGAGGAGGTGTAGTGCCGCGTCCTGGCAACAGCTTGCAAGCAACACGCGACCTGCTGGCCACACCCAAGGTTGGACCTGCCCAGCGCGGAATGCCAGCGGTCAGCGCGGGCCTTGAGAGCCACAAAGGCGTGTGCTTCGCCTCGCCTTCCTTGCCTCCCGCTGCCCTCTTCGCCCCCAGCCCACCTCACCTCGCCTCACCGCTCCACTTCGTCCCGTGCTCGCTCGACCGGCGAAACGCGCGTCACTGGCGGCCTAACCACGCAGGCCCGGGCACCACTGTCTCCCGCCTCAGGAATCCACTTTCGCTGTCAACAATAACGTAATCCAAAGACGCGCAACAATAAAAAATCGATAAATACGCCAAGTCATTATCGACAGTGGTGGTTCAACTGCATTAAGCACAGACTTCTTTCTTAATTTTATGTACTGACAGACGTGGAACGTGCTATACCATGAAGCACAAGTCAACGAGCCTTTTTAACAAGGTTTTAGGAGACGATCGTCATGAAGGTGTATTAAATGATTAAATTTTCAGAAAAAAAGCATTTTAACCATAATAATAATAATGTCGTGTGAAGAGGGCCTCCCCTCGGGTAGACCGTTCGCCGGGTGCAAGTCTTTCGATTTGACGCCACTTCGGCGACTTGCGCGTCGATGGGGATGAAATGATGATGATTGGGACAACACAAACCCAGTTCCTGAGCGGAGAAAATCTCCGACCCAGCCGGGAATCGAGCCCGGGCACTTTGGATTGACAGTCTGTCGCGCTGACCACTCAGCTACCGGGGGCGGACATTTTAACCATCAGATGCTTTTATTTGAACCTTAATATCTACCGGTTTCGGTCGTGGACCATCTTCAATGATATAAGGCATAAACAGACCAAGTATATCCTGTTAAGATGGTCCACGACCGAAACAGGTACATATTAAGGTTAAAATAAAAATACATAATAGTTAAAATGCGGTTTTTTCAGTTACTTTTTCAGTTACCTACTTAACATTAATGGTGCCATCCCAACAGGTGTGGGCAGACTTATATTCGTCATGGCGTGGATGCCAACAACCTGCGAATGTCATCTTCAGGAATTACTCACCATGCCTGAAACACATACTGAGTGTGTTTGTGAAGTCTGCTGTCTGGAATTTTGTATGAAAATACACGTCTGCCCACCGCATCCCAGACATCCTCTACAGGTGGAAAATCGGAACATTGGAAAGGCCTGTCATTCATTGCATATTCCTCAGGGAATTTCTAATGTGAGTTATAGTGTGGGATCTTGCTTTATCCCGCTGGAAAATGTCTAACCTGTTCATGAAGGGTGTGACAACAATATGTACTATGCAGCATTCAGCCTCAGTTGAACTGTTCTCTTGTAGCGAATGTCTGTCCATCTTCGTGACGTTCTCACACCGAGTAAACATTCCTGTGACGAAACGAGCCACTCTTCGTTGGATCTTACCTACATTTTCTATTAATCCGACTTTGTAAGAGCCCCATACTTATAAACAATACTCAAGAATCGACCGAACTAATGTTTTGTTAGGCTTCCTGGATGAATTACATTAACTTAACATTATTCCGGTGAATCTCAGTCTGGCATCTGTTTTTCCTACTATTAGTTTTCGGTGGTAGCTAGACTTTCGCCGCTCGGAGTGGCCGCACGGTTCAAGGCGCCATGTCACGGATTGAGCGGCCGCTCCCGCCGGAGCTTCGAGCCCTCCCTCGGGCATGGACGTGTGTGTTGTTCTTAGCATAAGTTAGTTTAAGTAGTGTGTAAGTCTAGGGACTGATGACCTCAGCAATTTGGTCCCTTAGGAATTCACATACATTTGAACATTTCCTACACTTTCAGTAGGTCACTTATAGTTATTTTATGGTTATTACTATTTCCAGTTTCGCCAATAATGTAGTCGGACAATAATGGCTCTCTTCGCCTATTTATCGGCGATATGTTAGGGTATTTACTTACGTTCATGGTCATTTTCCAGGCCCTGCACCAATCTTTGATCCTCCTCATATCCTCTAATATTTTGCTACTACTTCTACTACTACAATCTTTCTGTAGACAAGGGCACTGTCTGAAAAAAAGCATCATGGAACTTCCAATGTTATCTACCACATCATTTATATGCATTTTATAAACAGTAATGGACCTCCAACACTCCCTTGATATACCCAGAAATTATCTTTTCATATGTCGATTTCTTCCCGTTAAGAATAACGAATTGAAAGCTATCTCCTAGAAAGTCCTGTATCCAATTACAAATCTTGTCTGTTACTCGGTATGTTCGTATTTTGCGTTCTAAACGATAGTTCGGTACCGTATAGAAAGCCTTCAAGAAGTCATCGAGCATCATACCAAGATGTGCGACCGAGCAGTTTGGTAGCACAACATATCGAAATCTTTTCTTAGCAATTATGTCTCAGCATAACCTACCCTAAAATACCCTTTACATGCTTTTCCGACTGTTTCTGACCATCCTGTATTTGTCGAAGGCGCATCGTACAATGGTTTTGAGTGTCATCAATGTTAGATCCACGTCTTCGTCCTTACAGACAAATATCTGATGTTACCGATTCATATCCTTTGCTGTTTGTTTCCTATCACTCTTTCCAAGCAGACCCTTTCCAAATACACTTCTTTCTCTTGTCATTTTTAAACAGTTTAATATCATTTACTAGCTCAAATTTATCGCAGAACTTAATTACACTTTCTCCCATCTTATTCCTGCTACCGATTCCATATTTTTCCAAACTCTGTCTTCTGTTCCTTTCCCTAATACAGCGTTCCACTAACCTATGGTTGTTAGATTTTCATCTCCCTTTACAGACGTACTCGTTCAATATTCTCTACCTTTCTTCTGCTTCTGAAGTTGACACATATATCTGAACTACTGTTGTTAGCGTTGGTCTGCTGTCGTCGCTATTGGAAATGGACGTATCACTGGTCTGTTCACAGTAGCTCACTCTCTGTCGTACCTTCCTGTACATGACGAATCGTACTCCCGTTGCACTTTTTTTCTGCTGCTTTTGATATATACCTGACCAGAAATCTTCATCTTCTTTTTATTTCACTTCGCTGACCACCAGTGTATCTAGACTGATACTTAGCATTTTCCTCCTGACTTTCTAGCTTCCCTATCATTTAAAGACTTCTTACATTCGAATCTTCGACACATAGAATATTACGCTTTCATTAATTATTTAATATACGTACCTTTTGGCGGCCCCTCCTGGCAATTTGAATGGGGAACTAATCCTGTATCGTTAGCCAGTGGGAGGAATTTTATGACAGTTTATTAATCGTAGATCACATATCTCGTGGTTACGTATGATGTGTCATCAGTGCAGTGGTTTCTGTTGGCTTATGCGTCTTCATACCATTAATCATTGCAGATTCTTCAGTCTCTTAGGGGCAGTTTCCCACCGCGAGGGCAAGAGAATGTGCTGAACCTTTGTCCACTCCTCTACCCTCTTTGACAAGGCTGTTGGGAGAACGAGGGTGATTTCTCACGGCGAAAGTCTTTGGCCGCCATTGCGGATGACTTTTATTCAAAATTTAACCACTGGCTTCGTTAGAACCCGGGCCCAGGACGTTTTATTTAGTAATCAAAGGCGCTACACCTATGTCATGGTGAAAACTCATAGTGTATAAATACTCCTCACATAAATTCCCAGATTAATGCTAATTTTTGTCGCTAAGGAATGCTCTCTTTGCCAGTGCTAGCCTCTGCTCTATTCATCATGCCTTATTTGCTTCCAAGATAGCAGGATTCTTTCGCATCTTCACCAGTCTTGTTACGAACTTTATCACTAAGTCTGAAACGCGTAAGCTTTGGTCAGCATAACATATTTTGTTCGTGTATCGTATTTTCTGAGGTAGCGATTCAGGACCAACCCACGCTAAAATTAGCATGGAAAATCGCCTAAAACCCACACTTAGGCTGTCTGATGAACAAGACCAGCGAGCGTTAATCTTCCATGTGGATTGAATTCATGTGCAGCTCACCCCGCTGGCTCGCTAGGTAGCACACTGCGAGTTAAGCATTGCGATCAGGCTCTGTGATTTACGTTGCATCCGCTAGATTACAACCCTAGTCAGTCTCACAATCCATTGAGTATGGTTATATCTGGTATGGAGACACGCGTAGTAAAAATTCAATCTTCTCTGAGACGGGGAAGACGGACGTGAACATTGGACAATCTGGTGTTCTCTACAAAGAAAATTGTTTCGCACAGATGCATCGTGCTGCTCATGTACCATAGTGGAGGTGCTGTAATTTGTGTATCGTGTCACTGTAAAGCGTAAGATCCACGAACCACGTTTGTTGACCACATTAGCTGTGTTCTCACTCTGATGTACGATTTGGATTCTTCTGCTTCAGACTGATACAACAATCATGATAACAGCCTGATTTTTATTTTTATCCAAATGTGAAGGTATATCTGCATGAAACTTCACAGGATTGGAAAATAACAGCCAATCAGTTGCAGCATTAAAGGTTTATGAACCCTTTACCATGGTCTCGATAAATAGAAATTTGTCTTCAGCAGCACAGAGGTGCCTTAGACTTCGGCTCGCGGGCTATGCCCCGGCCCGAGAGCCCAAGTGCTCAGCTTCGCATCACATTTTCCCGACCGCCACTCCACGCTGTCCAAGCGCGTGGAGGGGGAAGAGGGGAAATCAGCGAACGCGCTGCTTTTAAATGGCAGTGCAGTTGATTTCACGCTTCTCAACAACATAGAACACAAACAAATCAAGTTTTCAATACTAATTAATTACTTTTGGTGTGCAGGAGACATAATATACATTTTATCTGATACAAACTGTCGGCATACGGACAGAAGACAGACGCAGACAATTCTACAGAGTTTCGGACTCAGGTGGCCACGTAAACCTGACTTATTTCGTTTGATAATAGAAAAAAGTTTTTCATCTGAATATGTCGATCGAAATAATGTAGCACTTTTGCAACCTCACTATGGAGATGAGGGAAATGTAGACGTCCTGGACAGTTCTAACGTAAAAATGTTTATCATTGAAACTGGAAGGTTAATCAGTTACGTCTGCACATGTACAGGGTGATTTCATCTAAATAATCAAACGGTCTCCAAAACAGCTCGAACAGAGGTGTAAGACTGACAGTGACCTCAAAACCTTTATAAAACTATCCTCTTAATTTCTGCAAGGCCACAATGAATTCTTCAAACCTCACGCTTTCTTTAACTCTAGTGAGCTTAGGGAACTGGACTGTCTTTGTCAGACTGTATGCCTTCCAAAACTCGATTTTCTTTTTAAACGCATTCCCATCAAATCAGAAAGAAGTTATCTTGCAATGTTTTACTGTGGGCACTGTGCAGTCAAGTCCATTTAAAATTCAGTCTGCAATCCATTCCGGATGTTCTAATTTTCGTTCCTCCATCCCTTTTATTTCATAAATTCAACAACGGTTAGTTTCGAATCGAAGAATCTTTCCAGGCATGCCCCCTGAGTTCACCAACTTAATATATGAAGTCTCCGTACTTTTCTTTCATTTCCATTGAAAACTGTCGCAACTGACAACGGTATAATGATGGCCACTTCTGGAATTTTACTATTCGTACCACCAATTTCTTCAAGTACTCTCTGCCTCTAAATTTAGCATAGAGTACGTCTTGATGTTTGCAACAATGAATCCCATCTGTCGATCGTTGTAATTTTTTTGCGCTTTCGTTATCATCAAAATGTTTAAATTCTCTCTGTACGGTACTGTAATGTCGTTTCGTAGCAAATAAGCAGTACTCGACACTTATGCGAGCTGAGAATTCTCAACCCTGTCTTCTGTCATTTCCATTCATTTTCAAGGATTGTGACGATAGATCGATAGATTGCCTCTTTTTGAGCAAACAGCCATTGCACCTGTGGACGTCCTTCATACAATGAACAAACAGCAAAGTGTAAATAGCGCTGCTGAACTGACCGCAATGCTAAATAAATTGTGCTCTATTCCGGTTACTTCCGAGAAGGATCGAGCAAACCCGAGTGACAGGCAGGGACTTGCCACGCCTGCAGCCCACACACCGTACATGTGTGAAATTTGGTACGTCATGGCTGGACGTGTAGTAGCTCAGTGGCTACAGAGTTTTGTCGTAAAACTTTCCAATGGATCCAGCTGAGATTTAGTATGGCTTTGACGTAAGTCTTTTAAAACAAAACAGACGTGACACTGGATCCAGCTGGCATTTGGTATGGCATATACGTGGCTAGTGACACGATGTGCCGTACTGGAGCCATTAGCACATGCGTTTTATTTTAAAATTTTTACGACAAAGCCCTGCAGCATTGGGCTACTATCTTCAATTACGCATTTTAGCTGTTGATATTTGCGGTTGAAACGCACACTGCACTAGGCAAGAGCCTTTTGGCTCCAATCTGTGATTCTATGAGTCCATTTCCCTTCTGAACAAGACAAATTTATATTTGTCTAAACCATGATAAAACATTAATAAACTGCAACTGGTTGACTGTTATTCTACAATCGTATGAAATTTCTGTAGGCAGGGTCGCTGAAGAGCAGCCATGTCTAAAATTATAAAATATAACGGCAGACAGTTTTTCTGTAAGTGACCTGTATTCTCAAGACGCAGCTATAGCCTGGCTGACAAATCAGGCGGAATACGCTAGACTGCCAAAGCTTGGTTCCACACCCTTAAAATTCAAGGATATCGGTGATGTTTACACTGAAATGTAGAGTGTAACGGTGGTTATTATATGGAAAGGTAAGTTAAAGTATGTTCTAAAAGTAAATCAAGTTAATTTCCTCCTTATTAACTTAGACAACGCTTTTATCAAATTCAAAGACCATACGACCCGAAAAACACGTTCCTTCCTTCCCAAAGAAACATGAGTAGTACAGTCCACAGCTGGTAACTTATCTAGACATTTCAAGGTTTTATTCCATGTGAGCACACTGTTACTGTGCTCATTCATAAGTTGAGTTATTGTTGCGTGGCTCACTGAACAGCCTTGTGAAAGCTCAAAATGCTATGCTCTTTCGACCAATTCCGCTTCTCGCGTTCACCACCTACTCTGAAAGACGCCCGGAGAGAAGGAAGTGAGTACACAACAGCGTCACGTGGTGAGTGGCGGGTCAGAGCAGCTAACTGCTCGCTGCTACCGTTACTGGCATTCCAGAGTAACAGCAAGTGAGAACGGCAGGCAAGGTCGGCGCGAAATGTCACCCTCCCTGGCCTCCGCTGTCTGACATTCAGAACAATGCACTAATATCGGCATAAATTATTCATGCTGGACAAAGGACGACTGTCACAGCAGCGGTCGTTAGAACAGGAAATGTCTCACACATTAGCAATGAAAGAGACGTGTTCTTCGACAAATGCTATTGGTGGCTGAAATATTTCCACTTTATTTTTTTGGAGAGGTGGGGGAGGTGCTATTCATCATGCCTCTGACTGGTTTGATGCAACCCATCACGATTTACTCTTCGATGCGAGCCTCTCCATCTCAGAGCAACACTTGCACTCAACGTTCTCTGTTGTTTGTTGGTTATACTCCAATCACTGCTTTCCCTACATTTATTACCTCTAGTATTATGCGAGCTACTCCCTGATATCTTAACAAATCTCGTGTCATTCAGTCCCTTCTTTCAGTCAACATTTCCCATAGGTTCCTCTTATTTCAGCTAATTTTCACAATACTTCTATAGCGTCACATATCAAACCCTTCAATTCTCTTCTTTTGAGGTTTTCCACAATCCATGATTCATTTCCGTCCAGTGCTGTGCTCCATATGTACATTCTCAGAAATCTCTTCCTTAAATTTAGACCTGTGTACGAAACTAGTAGACTTCGTTTAGCTACGAGTGCCCTTTCTTCCTGTGCTAACCTGATTTTTATGTCCTCCTTCTTCGACTGTCATTTGCGATATTGCTTCCGAGGTAGCAGAATTCCTTCACATCACTTTGTGGTCCCCAACTTTGATGTTAAGCTAGGTGGTACAGTTCTTTACTTTCATCCTCCTTCAGTTTACTCTCAATCCGTAATCTGTGTTCAGCAGACTGTTCATTCCATACAATAAGTCTGTGATTCTTCCTCACTTTCACAGAACATAGCAAAGGTATCATTGTATCTTACCATCGATATTTTTTCACGCTAAATGTTAACCCCGCTCTTGAACTTGTATTTTATTTACATTGTTGCTTCGGACTGAATAGTAAGAGGGAAACACTGTGAGAAACAATGCAGCCCTGTGTGAGGTTTTTAATCCGATAACTTCGTTCTTGTTCTTCCCTTCTTATTGTCTTCTGTTGATTCTTACACATGTTGTGTAGTACCCGCTTTTCTCTACAACTTATACCTGCGAAATACAACAAACAAATTACAGGCAGCATTTCAGGATTCGAATTGCTTTCCGTCACTCGAATGGACACATTTACACAGTACATCCGTAATTCGTACATCGGGTTTTGTGTTTACTGCAGCTGGCGCTTACTAAACAAGCTGATGACTGGCACATTACTGGTACTTGATGTTGCGCCTGTGTCAAGAACCGGAATCATTCCGAAATTCGCCTTAACCGAAATCACCAAATCTGAATGGCGGCCTGTACTAACAATGATTTCAAAGGCCGATAATTCGACTGCCAGAAACCGCGCACCAAACTCCCATTTTTTGTCGTTAAGACGTACGTGATGCATAACGTGAGGGCAGACCACTAGAGACTGGTCTGGCTATTTATGTGAGCAGTTAGAAAGGTGAAACCAAGCTTCATCGTTCTGAAGTACCGTGTTCGTTCAAGTTCAACACTCTTCCACCCAATCATTCGCAGTACCTAACAATCTTTTCTTTATCAATGACCGAGTGAGGTGGCGCAGTGGTTAGACACTGAACTCGCATTCGGGAGGACAACGGTTCAATCCCGCGTCCGGCCATCCTGATTTAGGTTTTCAGTGATTTCCCTAAATCGCTGCAAGCAAATGTCGGGATGGTTCCTTTCAAAGGGCACGGCCGACTTCCTTCCCCGTCCTTCCCTAATCCGATGAGACCGATGACCTCGCTGTCTGATCTCCTTCCCCAAACAACCAACCAACCTTTATCAATGGCGTAATGCCTGAGAAATAATACGTTGAATTTAGTAAAATTTATTAAATTTAACACGAAAATGGTAAGATGTACGTTTAACACATGAGTTGCGAAACCTACCTGACAGATTTTCTCGGGCTAGCAGTAATTTTCCGCGAAATCTTTGCAATAACTTTCGGAGTTAGGGACATTGCCATTTTGTTATCGATGTCGAAATACTAAATTCTGTATGAATAATGGAGGACGCGAACTGTTCATAATAACTCTCATGAGTCTTCTCAAATAAGCCGCTGTTGCAAGTTTCAACTTTAAACACTTCTTCAATCACAGAATACGGCATACTTTACTTGAATAACACAGAGAACGATTAAGCGACCCTCACAGAAGGTTCAAGCAGCAAGGAACAGCAGAAGTTGTGACAATTAAAAACGTACGCCTCGTCTTTGGAAAATAAGGTGACATTGAATCAGCAAAATCAAAAAACGTGTTGTTTGAGAACAGGGGGCGCTTTGTTTGCTCTTGGACGTACAGTATTTCTGATATGGCGTTAGGAACACTGACCGTATTTATTTTAGCGTATACAGCATCTCTGAAACACTTTACGATGTCGGAGATGATACCCACACAAGCAAAGGCACAAAATATTTATAAGGACCTGGCGTGTCATATCTTTGGATGGACGCTACTGAGGCTTACAAATGTTTATGTAATGATTATTTATTACTACCATATCAGCTTCTAATGACAGTTCTCACATTACCGATTACGGCCTCCTGTTGTCACCTTCAGATGTGATTAATCCACGCCGGCCGCTGTGGCCGAGCTGTTCTAGGCACTTCAGTCCGGAACCGCGCTGCTGCAACGGTCGCAGGTTCGAATCCTGCATCGGGCATGGATGTGTGTGATGTCCTTAGCTTACTTAGGTTTAATTAGTTCTAAGTCTAGGTGACTAATGACCTCATATGTTAAGTCCCATAGTGCTTCGAGCCATTAGAACCAATTTTTTATTAATCCACTGACAGCTTCGTCCTGTTATATATGCTCATTTCATGTACTCTGAACATCCTGATGTGGTACAAACCATATCGATGAATTATACATCATGTCGTCACATAGTTAGTCTTTCCAACTATGTGACTTGTTATCCGATTAAAACTTGGATTCACGCCGGTGCTCTTTCATTGGACCAAGCAGGTGAAAAGCACACGGAACTAGGTGAGAACTGTACGGTGGGTGCTTCAGCAGACCAAAACATGGATTTTCAATAAGCTAGATTTTCGAAGCTACATGACGGCAAACATTACTGTCATTTGAAATAACACCGTTTCTACGCTGTCGTATCCTCTTAGTTTGATTCTGGGATTCATAACTCGCATTGGCTCACGTCAGCTATCACTGTTCACTATTTGAAATTTAGGACGTAATGAATTAGCCATGAACCTTTCATATCCCAAAACACTGTCATCAACTGTCTTACAGAAAGTGTTCGCTACAGGTGATAATGGATGTTTACTGACCATGCTCTGCTGCTTGTTCTGTTGTTCGAATTATGGACTCACGTCCCATCAACAGTTGCTGCGCGTTTGAGAAATGTTTGTCCTTCCTCTTCTCATCACGTTACATCTACATCTACATGGATACTCCGCAAATCACATTTAAGTGCCTGGCAGAGAGTTCACAATAGTTCTCTGTTATTCCAATCTCGAAGAACGTGGAGAAAACGAACACCTGTATCTTTCCGTGCGACCTCTGACTTCCCTTCTTTTATTATGATGACCGTTTCTCCCTTAGTATGTCGGCAGCAACAAAATATTTTCGCATTCGGAGGAGTAAGCTGGTGATTGAAATTTCTTGAGAAGATTCCGCCGCAACGAAAAACTCCCTTGTTTTAATTATGTCCACCCCAAATCATGTATCTCTTCCCTATTTCCCGATAGTACAAAACGTGCTGCTCTTCCTTTAACTCCCGATGTACTCTGTTAATCCTGTCTGATAAGGATCCTAGACCGCACAGCAGTACTCCAAAGAAGGACAGACAAGCGCAATGTAGCCAGTCTCTTTAGTGGATCTATTGCATCTTCTAAGTGTTCTGTCAATAAAATGCAGTCTTTGGTTTGTCATCACCAAAACATTTTCTATGTGTTCTTTCCAATTTAAGTTGCTCGTAATTGTAATTCGTAGGTATTTAACTGCATTTACGGCCTTTAGCACTCATGTGATGACCTCACACTTTTCATTGTTTAGGATCAATTGTCAATTTTCGCGGCATCTGTTTTCTCAATCGGTTTGCAATTTGTTTTGATATTCTGATGACTTCACTAGACAATAAAAGACAGCATCATCTACAAACAACCAAAGACGGCTGATCAGATTGTCTCCTAAATCGTTTATATAGATAAGAAAAAGCAGAGGGCCTGTTACACCACCATGAGCAACCCCAGATATCACCTCTGCTTTACTCGATGGCTTTCCGTCAATTACTACGAACTGTGACCTCTCTAACAGAAAACCACGAATCCACTCACATAACTGAGACGATATTTCATAAGCATCCAATTTCACTACAAGCTGCTTGAGTGGTACAGTGCAAAAGCTTTCTGCACCAAGTATAGAAATACGGAATCAATTTGAAATCTCTTGTGAGTAGTACTCAGCATTTCGTGCGTATAAAAAACTAGTTGGTTTCACAAGAACGATGTTTTGTAAATCCATGTTGACTATGTGTCAATAGGCCGTTCTCTTCAAGGTAATTCATGTTAGAACACAATATATGCTCCCAAATCCTGATGCATATCGTCGTTACTGATATGGGCGCCAGCTGGAGTGACCGAGCGGTTCTAGGCGCGACAGTCTGGAACCGCGCGACCGCTACGGTCGCAGGTTCGAATCCTGCCTCGGGTATGGATGTGTGTGATGTCCCTAGGTTAGTTAGGTTTAATTAGTTCTAAGTTCTAGGGGACTGATTACCTCAAGAGTTTAGTCCCATAGCGCTCAGAGCCATTTGATATGGATTACTCCTACTATCTTTCCTGAGTATTGGTGCGACTTGTACAACTTTCTGGTCTTTGACTACGGATCTTCCATCGAGTGGATGGTTGTATATACTGTTAAGAATGGAACTATTGCATAAGCATACTCTGAAAGGAACCTCATTGGTATTCAGCCTGGACCAGAAGACTTGCTTTTATTAAGTGATTTAAATAGCTTCACTGTTCCGAGGATATTTACTGCCACTTCACTGATGTTGGCAGACGTTCTTGATTCGAATTCTGGAATATCTACTTCGTCTTCTTTGGTGAAGGAATTTCGGAAGGCTGTGTTTAGCAACTATGCTTTGGAAGCATTGTCGTCGATAGTATTTCCTTTTCTATCGCGCTGAGAAGGCACTGATTGTGTCTTGCCGCTACCATACTTTACATATGACCTGAATGTCTTTGGTTTTTGTGTCATGTTTCGAGACTAAGTTTCGTTGTGGTAACTATTATAACCATTTCGAATTGATGTCCGCGCTAAATTTTGAGCTTCTGTAAAAGATCGTCAATCTTAGAGATTTTGCATTCTTTTAAATTTGGCATGCTTTTTTTGTTGTTTCTGCAACAGTGGTCTGACCCGTTTTGGTTACCATGGGGGATCAGCTCCGTCGTTTGCTAATTTATTTAGAATAAATATTTCAAATACTGTCGATACTATTTCTTTGAATTCTTGCCATATCTGGTCTACACTTACATTCTTAATTTGGAAGGAGTGGAGATTGTGCCTCAGGAAGGTGTCGAGCGAATTTGTATGTGGTTTTTTTTTTTAATAGAAATATTTTTCGTTTGTTTGGAGGATTTGGGGGTTTCAGTATTCAGTCGCACTGCGACAAACCCGTGTTCACTAATCCCTGTATCCATTTTGATGCTCGTTATTAGCTCAGGATTATTTGTTGCAAAGAGGTCAAGTGTATTTTCACGACCGTTTACTATTAGAATGGGCTCATGAACTAACTGCTCGAAATAATTTTCAGAGAACGCGTTTAGCACAATTTCGGATGATGTTTTATGCGTACCTACAGATTTAAACATGTATATTCGCCAATATATCGCGGGTAAACTGAAGTCACCACCAACTATAATTGTGTGAGTCGGATAGATGTTTGAAATAAAACTCAAATTTTCTTTGAACCTTTCAGAAATTATATTATCTGCGTTGGGAGGTCAGTAAAAGGATTCTTGTTGCAAGAGTGACCTCTTCCCAAACTAATTCGCAGGAATTATCTACTTCAGTTTCGCTACAAGATAAACTACTTTTAACAACAACAAACACGCCACAGCCAACTGTGTTTAGACTATCCTTTCGAAACGCTGTGTAGTTATTAGTTTAGCTTCATTACTGAGTGAATGATGGGTGTCCATTTTTGTTGTGTTTCCATTTGTTTACTGTCATACTCAGCAAATGGAGTACATAGATTGCCGTGGGTAATGCAAAAATGGTTCAAATGGCTCTGAGCACTACGGGACTTAACTGCTGTGGTCATCAGTCCCCTAGAACTTAGAACTACTTAAACCTAACTAACCTAAGGACATCACACACATCCATGCCCGACGTAGGATTCGAACCTGCGACCGTAGCGGTCGCGCGGTTCCAGACTGTAGCGCCTAGAACCGCTCGGCCACCCCGGCCGGCGTGGGTAATGCAGTGTCTACTAGTACAGGAGAGTCAAAGTCAACATTGTAATTTCCTTTTCTTTACGATGTAAGTGTGTTCATGATGTGAAGATATTATTTACAAACTCTATAGCTCAATTACGTGCTTTACAGTTAAATTCAATTTATGACGTAAACGTTTCGTTAAAGGCTATAGCAAATCAGAGCAGAACTGTTACCGTAGTTAACTGGTGAACAATCCTTTGCTTGTAGTTCGCGTCTCGGTTCAGCCTCATGTAAGCACATGTGATTAGTATATTTTGAGTTAAATTTTTCCCACTATTCCGCTAAGTAAGTAGACATTCTTAGCGGCATCAAGCTGGAGAGCCCCGTCAGCCTGGCGCGAGCTCCGCGTAAGAGAACAAGTGGTTTCATGTCCAAAACAGACAAATACTCAGTTCTGAACACTTTAACGTCTCCGAAAATGAATTTTGGAAGTGAAACGCCTTTAGAACTCCCATATTGGCAGGAGAAATTACTATAGTTGCATTTGAAAAACCGAAGTTTATACCGACTTCTCTGAAATGAGGACATTTCCACGATTCATTTGGGAGAAAACAGAATTACGATATCTTAAAAGGTTCAAGAAATATCTCAGTGAAACAGCTTAGCTGAATCACCTTGCATATTGCTCATATACTATGGATATTTTAGCGATGACTCCCAGAATATGTATGTTAGATGTGGGGGGGGGGGGGGGGGTTTGAAGGCCCTAATCTTACTAGATAAAATCTACCCTAATAATAAAACTGTAAAACCGTCGTCTCTGCCTTTCAACACGTTAACTCCAAAACTACTAGACAGATTTCCATGCGGTTTTCAGTGGTAACTTAAGTCTAGCTTAGGGCAACTCATAGACTTCATTTCATCAAAATCGAGTGGCAGGAAGAATATAACGTAAATTAAAGTTTGACTAACATTTTCTTATCTGTCTCTGTTTGGACACGCCAATCTCCAAATGAACTAGAATTTTCAAGTTTTCACTGGTAACCTGAGTATAGCTTTCGGCACCGTATAGGCTTTATTTCATCAAAATCGGGTCACGGAAAAAATATATCCCCACATGTTATAAAAATGTATGTATGTATATGTGTGTGTATGCATGTTCCACAAATCCTCCGAAATGACTGGTCCAATTTCTACCAAAAATGAGGCATAGATCACTTACTGTCTAGAAAGAATAGCTGTGGGGTGAAAACCACCTACCTATCAAAGCGGTGGGGTGGGGGTGAAAAAGAAGTATAGGCCAAGACGCGCGAATTCCCGGATATTTTTCATCCGGTATTTGATTATGAGAGAAGTCTGTCTCTTTCAACAAACCTTACACTTAATTTCAACATTTACGAAGCTTTTTTCTAGCTGACACCTACTCTAAATAATGAAAGGAAAAAGTTTATCGCTTACTACATTACGCTGTTAATTTTCGCAACAGTCTTGACGTTTTACTTTATTACTTCTTTACTACTACCTGTATTCGCATCACATTTTGCAGATACTTCCATATACACTATAGAATGTATCTGAAAAATTATTTCATTGTAAGACACACAGTTAAGGATATATGACGTCATATACACTGAGATGCGTGAGACACTGCCATATCATGCATGACGTTTAAATTTATTATTACTAACGCGATGAACCAATTTCCATGAAATTTGGTAACGGGATAGCTCGAGCCTTGAGAAAGAATATGGGCAGCTTTAGAAAGTATATAGTACAAGATCCTTACTGGTTTGAAAAACATTACGCGAATTCGGGAAAAATATTTACTCTTTGGAAAAGCTATTTAGAGTTTGACGTTTGAACTTTATCATACTTATGAAAATACTTTATGTGCTACATAATTCAATTCAACGTAATGGCACAATGCACGATCGTTACTGTGTTTATTCAATACTTCCACACTATTCGTTTCATACTGTACACGTTGCATAATGTATTGTTATTATGCGCGCAAACCAGTACTTGAGAACGCGAGCACTTAATGACTTGCAACAAACCTTACACGTAATTTGAAATCTATCGGAACGTTTCTCACTCACAACGCCCAAAAAATGATGAGAGAAAAATGGTTATCACTTACTACACTTTCTCTGTTCATGCAGTAAAACTGCCGCATCAGGCATAACGTCATGATATTTAGATGTATTATTTATTTGTTACTAACTCTATTCGCAACACATGTCACAGACAGTATACGCATATACCACTGAATGTACCTGCAAACATATCATTGTACGACACAGAGAGGGTGGGAGGGGGGAGGAGATGAAGGGAAGAGGAGATGGACAGGAAGAGATGGGGAGTCAGGAGTTAGACATAAAAAGGAAAGAGGAGGTGGACCGAAAGAAGAGGACGAAGAGATAGACAAAGAGATAAGGGAGTAGCAGACGGACAGAGAGAGGGGCGGAAGGAGATGGACAAAAGGGACAGGGAGTGTGTGGGTGGAGGAGGTGGATAGGAGAAGGGGGAGAAGGAGATGGACAGAGAGAGGGACAGAGGAGATGGACAGAGAGAGAGGGAAGGAGAAGATGAATTGGTGGAGTTGAAATAAATACATATCCAGTCAATGCCGCGTACTAAGCTAGTAAATGCATTAATAATAAATAAAATTACCTTTACTTACGGACTTGCCTTCGTGTTGGCTTACTACGATACCTTTCCTCATGGGATCACATGGGGAACATTTTGGGGCAGTGGGAATAGCTGCTGGTGAATCTTCCGAGCTGTATGGCCGTGGTCCATGAAACATCTTCTTTCTTGGCGTTTCATTCAGAGCTATGTTCGAAATCTTCAGGGGTGTTCCATGGTTCTCCGGAGTCTTGTCGACTGGTAGGTCGGGTGTCGGAGAGTGACACAGTGCTATCTATAGGTAACTAAGTTTCAGGGCTTCTTCTTTTCTGTTAAAATTATTCCCATGTTTATAGATTTCGATTGCTTTTCTACATATATGTGAGTAATAGTCAGCGCAGACGAAATTTTCGTTTCGGAAAACTTCATGATTTACTGACTGAATATCATAGCCTGCTAAAACTGGTTTTCATCTGCAGTAACGAAAGGTTTGTTCTAAATGCTGGACCCATTTTCAAAAATTCGTATGTATTCAAGTACAAATCCAAATATATCAATGAAAAGAGGAAGTTTCAAAGTTTTTGGGTGGCGGTGGCGGACGGGCGGTGATGGTTTCAGAAGCGGCCGGTAGAGCTCGCGCGGCGATAGGGCCGTCATTCCGTTTCTCTGTTAGCTGCGAGTGAGATGGCGACTGTGGAGCACAAGGTTTTCTGCGTTATTGAGTTCGCGAAATGTGAGTCGCAAATTGTAGTGCAGCGGGCATTTCGTATCAGGTTTGGTATTGAACCACCAACTCGCAAAAGCATTAACCGTTGATTTAAGCAATTTAAACAGACCGGGAGTGTGTGAAAAGAAAAAAGCGCAGGCCGACCGCGTACGTCACAGATTCAAGAGAGTTTTGTGCGCAGTCGCAGTAAGTCTACCAGTAGAACCAGTCAAGAACTTGGAATACCCTAACCAACTGTATGGATAGTTCTGAGACGGCGTTTGCTGTACAAACCCTACCGATAACAGGCTCTCAACCCCAATGACAAAGAAAAGCATCTTGCATTCTGTTAGCAAAGATGGAGGATGACGCATTTCTACAGCGTGTAATTTTTAACGATGAAGCGACGTTCCACCTTAGTGGAAAAGTCAATAGACACAGTTTTCGCATGAGGGGTTTGTAAAATCCACATTCATCATTGCAACATGAAAGAGTCATCGAAGATCAACGTGTTCTGGACAGCATCCCGTACAAAAGCTTATGGACCATTTTTATTTGCGGAAAGAACTGTACTGGGAATCACGTACCTGGACATCTTGGAACAATGCCTGTTCCCTCAAGTTATGAAATATTCCCAGGACTTCATTTTACAACAGGATGGAACTCCGCCTCATTGCCACCGTGATGTAGGAGACTTTCTGAATGACTCGCTTCCTCAGCGTTGGATCGGTCGCGGTGGACTTGAGGACCTGGCTCTATACTTCTGACCACGGAGATCTCCTGATATCAAACTCTGCGACTATTTCTTAAGGGATTATGTGAAGGAAGCTCTATCAACCACTCTGAACGGTTAGCACAACCGGATCACTGCTGCCGTGACTCAGTAACAGCAGATACGCTTTCGCGTGTGTGGGACAGTTTGGCTACTGCGGCGATGTTTGCCGTGCAGCCAACGGTGGCCACATTAACATTTATAACATTTATCACATTTATAATTATTAAATAATTATTAAAAACTAATTAGTTACAAATTATTAGTTTTATTAAATTGATATTAAACATTGTGAAAAGAACTTTGAAACTTCCTCTTTTTATTGGTATAAAGCTTGTTCATTTTGGATTTATTCTTGAATAAATACGAAGTTTTGAAAATGTGACCATCATTTACAATAACCCTGTATTATCCACGTCTATTTGAGAAGCCATCGAAATATACAGGGTGATTCAAAAAGAATACCACAACTTTAAAAATGTGTATTTAATGAAAGAAACATAATATAACCTTCTGTTATACATCATTACAAAGAGTATTTAAAAAGGTTTTTTTCACTCAAAAACAAGTTCAGAGATGTTCAATATGGCCCCCTCCAGACACTCGAGCAATATCAACCCGATACTCCAACTTGTTCCACACTCTCTGTAGCATATCAGGCGTAACAGTTTGCATAGCTGCTGTTATTTCTCGTTTCAAATCATCAATGGTGGCTGGGAGAGGTGGCCAAAACACCATATCCTTAACATACCCCCATAAGAAAAAATCGCAGGGGGTAAGATCAGGGCTTCTTGGAGGCCAGTGATGAAGTGCTCTGTCACGGGCTGCCTGGCGGCCGATCCATCGCCTCGGGTATTTGACGTTCAGATTTCATAACCAACCTTTTTCGTAGGACTCTCCATACAGTTGATTGTGGAATTTGCAGCTCTCTGCTAGCTCTGCGAGTCGATTTTCCTGGGCTGCGAACAAATGCTTGCTGGATGCGTGCTACATTTTCATCACTCGTTCTCGGCCGTCTAGAACTATTCCCTTTGCACATACACCCATTCTCTGTAAACTGTTTATACCAACGTTTAATACACCACCTATCAGGAGGTTTAACACCATACTTCGTTCGAAATGCACGCTGAACAACTGTCGTCGATTCACTTCTGCCGTAATCAATAACACAAAAAGCTTTCTGTTGAGTGGTCGCCATCTTAGCATCAACTGACGCTGACGCCTAGTCAACAGCGCCTCAAGCAAACAAATGTACAACTAAATGAAACTTTATAGCTCCCTTAATTCGCCGACAGATAGTGCTTAGCTCTGCCTTTTGTCGTTGCAGAGTTTTAAATTCCTAAAGTTGTGGTATTCTTTTTGAATCACCCTGTATAAACATGGTGATAATTTTGACAGAAGAAGACATGAAATTTAGTGATATATGGGCAGCAGCTCTACAGAATTTGACATTCAATTCGATAATTAAGTTCAATCTCTGACACGCATTCCTGTGCCAGCCACCTGTAAACTTGTACTGATCCCTTTCTTCACAGTATTTAACTCGCTCTCCAACGCCCAACCCGTTAGCTGGCAAGACACAGTAGAACCAGGAGCACCTCTGAAGATGTCCAGCGCAGTTTGGGACGAAACGTCAGCAACGATAAAGTTTAATAGATCGCGACCACACAACATGGAAGCAAAGACAGTTGCACCCGCGGTACAAGAAAGATCAGGAGAATGAGGACAGGCAAAAGTTAGTAGAGATTCGTGCTGCTTTAAAAAGAGCGATGCGCGAAGCATTCAACCACTACCGCCGTCATACCTTAGCAAAAGATCTTGCTGAAAACCCAAGGAAATTCTGGTCTTACGTAAAATTGGTAAGCGGGTCGAAGGCTTCCATCCAGTCACTCATTGATCAGTCTGGCCTGGCAACGGAATACAGCAAAACGAAAGCTGAAATTTTGAATTTAGCATTTGAGAAATCTTTCACGCAGGAGAATCGTACAAACATACCGCCGTTTGAGTCTCGTACAGATTCCCGTATGGAGGACATAGTGATAGACATCCCTGGGACTGTGAAGCAACTGAATGGGTTGAAAATAAATAAATCGCTAGGTCCTGATGGGATTCCAATTCGGTTTTACAGAGAGTACTCTACTTCATTGGGTTCTTACTTAGCTTGCATTTATGGCGAATCTCTTGCCCAACGTAACGTCCCGAGCGACTGGAAAAAAGCGCAAGTGACGCCTGTATATAAGAAGGGTAGAAGGACGGATCCTCAAAATTACAGATCAATATCCTTAACATCGGTTTGTTGCAAGATTCTCGAACATATTCTCAGTTCGAATATAATGAATTTCCTTGAGACACATAAGTTGCTGTCCATGCATCAGCACGGCTTTAGAAAGCATCGCTCATGCGAAACGCAACACGCACTTTTTTCACATGATATCTTGCGAACCATGAATGAAGGGTATCAGACGGATGCCATATTCCTTGACCTCTGGAAAGCGTTTGACTCGGTGCCCCACTGCAGACTCCTAACTAAGGTACGAGCTTATGGGATTGGTTCCCAAATATGTGAGTGGCTCGAAGACTTCTTAAGTAATAGAACCCAGTACGTTGTCCTCGATGGTGAGGGTTCCTTGGAGGTGAGGGTATCATCTGGAGTGCCCCATGGAAGTGTGGTAGGTCCACTGTTGTTTTCTATCTACATAAATAATCTTTTGAATAGGGTGGCTACCAATGTGCGGCTGTTTGTTGATGATGCTGTGGTGTACGGGAAGATGTCGTCGTTGAGTGACTGTAGGAGGATACAAGATGACTTGGACAGGATTTGTGATTGGTGTAAAGAATGGCAGCTAACTCTAAATATAGATAAATGTAAATTAATGCAGATGAATAGGAAAAAGAATCCCGTAGTGTTTGAATACTGCATTAGTAGTGTAGCTCTTGAACAGTCACGTCGATTAAATATTTGGGCGTAACATTGCAGAGCGATATGAAGTGGGACAAGCGTGTAATGGCAGTTGTGGGGAAGGCGGATAGTCCTCTTCGTTTCATTGGTAGAATTTTGGGAAGATGTGGTTCATCTGCAAAGGAGACCGCTTATAAAACACTAATACGCCCTATTCTTGAGTACTGCTCGAGCGTTTGGGATCCCTATCAGGTCGGATTGAGGGAGGACATAGAAGCAATTCAGAGGCGGGCTGCTAGATTTGTTACTGGTAAGTTTGATCATCACGCGAGTGTTACGAAAATGCTTCAGGAACTCGGGTGGGAGTCTCTGGAGGAAAGGAGGCGCTCTTTTCGTGAATCGCTACTGAGGAAATTTAGAGAACCAGCATTTGAGGCTGACTGCAGTACAATTTTACTGCCGCCAACTTACATTTCGCGGAAAGACCACAAAGATCAGATAAGAGGGATTAGGGCTCGTACAGAGGCATATAGGCAGTCATTTTTCCCTCGTTCTGTTTGGGAGTGGAACAGGGAGAGAAGATGCTAGTTGTGGTACGAGGTACCCTCCGCCACGCACCGTATGGTGGATTGCGGAGTATGTATGTAGATGTAGATGTAGATCCGCTAGCAGCTAAGACAACTGGTGTTCGAAGCCTCGGTTGTGTGATGTAACGGGTATGTGTACGTGTGTGTTGCGACAGGTGGTGTCTCTGGCCGCCGTGGCGGCTGCGCAGTACAAGGGCCCGCAGACGACGCCGGTGCCGATCCTGAAGCAGATCAACCGCCACAACGACGACGGCTCCTACAGCTACGGCTACGAGGCGGCCGACGGCTCCTTCAAGATCGAGACGAAGCACCCCACGGGCGAGGTCTACGGCAAGTACGGCTACGTCGACGACTCGGGACACCTGCGCGAGATCGAGTACGGCGCCTCCAGGAGGGGATTCGAGCCCGCAGGTAAGCGTCACTGCCGCGCTCACCTTCATCTCCTCTGCCCTTGACAGGATTCTTACGAGTCGTCCAGCGAGGCCACCATACCTCAAAAACCCGAAGTCGTCACGGACAGCTCCAAATGTGGACGGCAAAAATTTGGTTCACTTTCCTTTTGATCGTGCTAGAAGGAAAAACCTCTTGCATATAAGAGGCGTGTGTAAGGTCTGTTTGAACATAAGTACACAACGAAAGGTTATTTCAAAAAAGTAAATTTATTTTCAGAAAGTACATTCATACTTCACTCTATTTTTCAACATCGTTGCCAGGTTTGTTCAAACACGTATCATACTTGTCTTTCAATTTTAAAATATCCTCTTCATAAGAAATTTGCCGCCTTCTCCGATAACCAATAGTTCACTGCCGTTTTCACGTCGTCGTCATCATTGTAACGGTCAGATGGTAAACGCTCGGCGCAAGATCAGGACTATAGGGTGAGTGGTCTAAAACTTCCCAGCCAAAACTGTCCAATAAATAGCGGGTCTGACCTGCAGTGTGAGGTTCAAAATGGTTCAAATGGCCCTGAGCACTATGCGACTTAATTTCTGAGATCATCAGTCGCCTAGAACTTAGAACTAATTAAACCTAACTAACCTAAGGACATCACACACATCCATGCCCGAGGTAGGATTCGAACCTGCGACCGTAGCAGTCACGCGGTTCCGGACTGAAGCGCCTAGAACCGCACGGCCACCGCGGCCGGCTGCAGTGTGATGTCTTGCATTGTCATGGAGAAGTACAATTCCCTTTGTCAGCATGCCGCATCTTTTGTTTTGAATCACTCTGCCTAACTTTCTCAGGATTTGGCAGTATGCTTCTTCATTGATAGTGGTTCCTCGTTGCATGAAGTCGACCAACAAAAGACCATGCCTGTCCCGAAACACCAGCGCCATGATTTTGACCGGGACAGAGTCTGTTTGGCCTTCACCTCTACAGACGAGTGTGTGTGTGTCTACATTCCATGCTCTGTTGCTTCGATTCGAACGTGATATGCGAAACCCATGTTGCGTCTCCAGGTACGATCTGACTCAAGAAGCCGTCACCATCTTCATGATAACGAGTCAAGCAGTTCATCGCACACTCAAATCTTTGGTTTTTGTGGTTCTCTGTTAAGAGTTTCGGGACCCAACGGGTGCACAGTTGTCTAAAATTTAGGTGTTCAGAAACAATGTTGCAAAGCACTGTTCTCGACACGTAAGGAAATTCGTTTGAGAGACCTGTTATTGTGAAGCGCCTGTTCTCGCGAATCCTCGCTTCAACTGAAGCCACCAAATACTCTGTAATCAAAGAAGAGCGACCGGAGCGGTCCTCGTCATGGACGATGTCACGGCCATCTTTGATCTGTCGATGAATTTCTGCAGCAGACATGTTCCTTGCTGACAAAAACCATATTACTGAGCGAACCTCACACGCGGCGGGCGAGTTGATAGTCTGAAACATTTTGAAAGCACAGAACAGAACCGTAAAGGTTAGCTACAGAGCTGGAACTGAGCACAGTTGTTCCCGAGGCATGCTGGTACACGACGCACGCGCTCGTTGCGATATGCACGCGAACTACTAGTGTCTACAACAAAATGGACCTTACTTAAAGAAACACGCCACATAACGACAAACAGTGGATGAAATTTGTAAACACAAATTTTTTAAACTAAAAACTGTGTAAAATATTGTATGACTAAGAAATTTTAGACCAAAAGTTGGTCTTATTTAGTGGATGTGCGTTAGCCTTCATGAGATTCTAAATAGTGCATAGCGCATAGTGCACAGTAGCACTGCATGACACAGAGGGAGAGAGATAGTTCTCTCTTGTCAACAGTCGTAGAGCACCCAGTTCGTCTGATAATTCCCATCTACTATTGTAGCTTTTGCTTCTTGCAATTCCTGAAAGTAGTCAGTCCCAAGATTTCCTGCCAGCCTTGGGGAAAATTGTAGCCTTTAGACCAGTCTCGGAAGTGGCTATTTTTTTCTTGTCACATTTCTACTCTAGTCTGCTGCAGGGTGTTTGTGAGGTTTTCTGTTCTGTGCAGGAAACTCCTCCTCGATTAAAGTCGGTGGCGGGATGTTTCGTATCCAAAAAAACGGTGCACTGCAGAAGTGAATACGAGGTGCATTCAAGTTCTAAGGCCTCCGATTTTTTTTCTCCGGACTGGAAAGAGATAGAAACATGCGCATTGTTTTAAAATGAGGCCGCGTTAATTGTCAATATGTCCCAGAGATGGCAGCACCATACGGCAGATGGAATTTTACCGCCAGTGGCGAGAATGAGAACTGTTTTAAATACTTAAAATGGCGACGTTTTCCTTACTTGAACAGCGTGCAATCATTCGTTTTCTGAATTTGCGTGGTGTGAAACCAATTGAAATTCATCGACAGTTGAAGGAGACATGTGGTGATGGAGTTATGGATGTGTCGAAAATGCGTTCGTAGGTGCGACAGTTTAATGAAGGCAGAACATCATGTGACAACAAACCGAAGCAACCTCGGGCTCGCACAAGCTGGTCTGACGACATGATCGAGAAAGTGGAGAGAATTGTTTTGGGGGATCGCCGAATGACTGTTGAACAGATTGCCTCCAGAGTTGGCATTTCTGTGGATTCTGTGCACACAATCTTGCATGACGACCTGAAAATGCGAAAAGTGTCATCCAGGTGGGTGCCACGAATGCTGACGGACGACCACACGGCTGCCCGTGTGGCATGTTGCCAAGCAATGTTGACGCGCAACGACAGCATGAATGGGACTTTCTTTTCGTCGGTTGTGACAATAGATGAGACGTGGATGCCATTTTTCAGTCCAGAAACAAAGCGCCAGTCAGCTCAATGGAAGCACACAGATTCACCGCCACCAAAAAGAATTCGGGTAACCGCCAGTGCTGAAAAAGTGATGGTGTCCATGTTCTGGGACAGCGATGGCGTAATCCTTACCCATTGTGTTCCAAAGGGCGCTACGGTAACAGGTGCATCCTACGAAAATGTTTTGAAGAACAAATTCCTTCCTGCACTGCAACAAAAATGTCCGGGAAGGGCTGCGCGTGTGCTGTTTCACCAAGACAACGCACCCGCACATCGAGCTAACGTTACGCAACAGTTTCTTCGTGATAACAACTTTGAAGTGATTCCTCATGCTCCCTACTCACCTGACCTGGCTCCTAGTGACTTTTGGCTTTTTCCAACAATGAAAGACACTCTCCGTGGCCGCACATTCACCAGCCGTGCTGCTATTGCCTCAGCGATTTTCCAGTGGTCAAAACAGACTCCTAAAGAAGCTTTCGCCGCTGCCATGGAATCATGGCGTCAGCGTTGTGAGAAATGTGTACGTCTGCAGGGCGATTACGTGGAGAAGTAACGCCAGTTTCATCGATTTCGGGTGGGTAGTTAATTAGAAAAAAATCGAAGGCCTTAGAACTTGAATGCACCTCGTATTTTAGTTTCTTGCTTCTTGGCTGCCACTTCGCTAGCGGAGCGATACCGGCTAGATAGTACAGCTTGTCAGTCATTGCTGGTCTCAAACAGTTGGTGATGATGCGATGTGATTCAATGAGTGGTACGTCCACTTGTCTAGCATGGCTGGAGGCTCATACAATACAGCACATGCGTACTCTTCTGATGAGAATCACATGGCTAAAGCTGTAGTCCCCATTGACCTAGGTTGGCATCCCGGGTAGTACCTGTTAATTTTTGCACGATGTTAGTTCTAACAGCTACTTTATACTTCGTGTTTGCAATGTTTCATGTAGCTGAGTGCTCTATCTACGTAGCATTTCAAAATTAATACATCGACTGCGAATGGCTATAACTATTTAATGCGTAGTGATAAGAATTACAGATAATGTAAAACAAAGTTCATAGTATCGATCGCTGCGCAGGTGCTGGAAGCTGAAAACATTAAATTTACAATACGAATCTGCTCTAACCGGAAGTCACTCCACGCCACAGACTTTATTTTCGCATACTTAGCTTTTTTTTATTACAACTTGCAGTATTATGTTTTCAAGGTTACGGCGCACTGAAGATTTGTCGTAACACGTCACCGTTATCATTAAATACCAGTTAATGACGCATCAACGATATAAGCCTTCAGGTGACACTATGACAACCAAGACAAAACACGGAATCCATTCGACTACGGCGTAGTGTAATGGATAATGTCGTAGCTTACAGTATCGAAAAGAGTAGGTTCGCGTTTCGCTCTAAACTAATGTTTTCTTTTTTTCTCTTTCTCCGTCTTAGCGTTTTATCACAGTCTGGTACTTTCTTACGAAAGTATGTTCTGCAATATTCGATGACATTTATATTTCTGTTTGGTTAGAATGTGAAGAATGACATAAATATTTTGCTCTTCATTTCCGAACATTTGGCTATTTCCGAGTGTTTGTTTAGGCAGGAACCTAAGAGGACAGCATAAATTTCTGCTATTATGAATAAGTGGAAAGGTTAATCACCGCAACAGTCGCATATGGGCTTCACCTTCGTCTGCAATTCAGCGTTATTATGATTCCCTGAGTGTTAATTTTCTGCGCTATGTCAGCAAAAAAGTAAAGAGTGGTGCACGACATAAACCAACATTTGTTTCTGTAAAAAATATTTACTTCAGTCGAAATACATAAATGTAAAATGCAGCGTGTTAATAATATAACTGAAAATTATGTTCTGCTTATGACGTGTTCAAAATGTCCACCGTTGCGTCTACCAGGTTCTTTAACACAAACTCCTATGTTTTGAATTACTCGCCGACACTTATCCTCGGTTATCTCTTTCACGCCTCAATCACAAACGCTAGCAGTTCTGTCACTGTGCGAACACGTTTCGGGAAAATCATTTCCTTCAGAAATTCCCAAAGAAAAAGATCACATGGACTCAAATCAGGACTGTTGGGGCGGGGGGGGGGGGGGGGTCAGTTTTGTCCATACGCGAAACGATTAGGAAATCTGTCTGAAATGACATTTGGGTTAAAAATTCCATGCATTCAACATAAGACAACATTATCTGTAATTGATTTGGCTCCATCCTGCATGAACCACTGGTTTTCTAATTGAAACCCTTTTACAAGGGTCAAGGAAACAAAATTATTACGCAACACGGTCAGATTACGTTCAGTGTTGACTGTGTGTTCAAAAATGAATGGCCCTGTTACTACATAACTTGAGAGAGATGGAGATACACTAAATCTTTGAGCGTGATGCACTTTTTCACGAAGCACGCTTGGATTCTGGGAACTCAAAAGCGCACATTTTGTTTATAAGCAACGCCATCAAGTTGAAATGTGCCTCATGTGAAAATTAAATATTGTTCAATAATACGTATCGATTCACAACCCGTTCAGGTAATGTCATTCTTCGATGTTAATTTAGGTAACACCGTTATATTTTGCAGATACAAATGCAAATCAGTTTTTAAAATTCGCTGTACAGATTGTACAGAAATCCTAAACAGTGCTGCTGTTTTTCTGGTTGATTTGCCTTGGATTCTCGGAAACTCTGCCCTGACAGTTTTGATATTCTGTGGTTAATGAAAATCGGCAAGGCCGTTCACGTGTCCTCTTACGGACTGAATCATCACGTTTAAATGATGGTGAACATCGAATTTTAAAACGTGCAGGAAACCGTCCTTGTGAAAACACCACACTTTTCGTTTCATTTACGAACAGTACAGTTATACCGCACCGTTCAAGAGTCAGTCCTCCTCTGTCAGCCATGGAACGATGCACAAACAGTGCAATCGAAAATAAAAGACACCAACCTCCATGAGCTATTCTCAATTCTACCAACACAATACAGAATAACAATTGCTAACCTAAAAAATTAGTGCCAAAACGAGTGCTGAATCATTTCATACGCCTCTGTGTAATGTGTCTATATTTCTTCATTGAGATAAGTGTTGCGCAGTGGGTGATGCCACAGATGATACGTACTTCAGCAGGATGGAGCACCTCAGTACTGGGGTATGGAGGCTTCGCACGTTCTTAAATCTCATCGCTCCCAAACAGCTGGTTCGGTGGTGTTCGACATGAGGATACAATATTCTCATTTTGGATACCTACATTTGCGGACGTGACAGGAATGGATTTACTTTATGGGTTTAGGTGCGTTCTTCGCAGAAAAAAAGTTCCAGAATTCAAAACGCGCATTTCTAATGCATTGCGCCAGTAACTCAACATATGCTTCAGATTATGACGTGAAGTGTATTATCTTTAGATGTCCGTGTGACCAGGAGAGTCATACTGAACACGTATAAATTATGTAAAAAACCTATACGTATAAAGCATGTATAAAAAAGTACTCTGGAGATGTGTTCATGGTATTGCCTATCTGGAGGCACGAAATAACTTTATATGACAATACGGAGCGGATGATTTGTGAACATTCTCTTACACGCCAACTCCTTGGCAGGGCGCTCTACAATTATTCCACACCGCTTATTACGAATCGACACATGTAGAGATGTACATGCCATAATTGCCATGTAGTCGTCCTCTGAAACCCCAGAGGTCCTTGTGAAAACCCTGTAATGTATGTAAATAGATAAAACTGCAACCAGCCACTTTTTAAACTAGTTATTTATTATTCGATGAACCGGTTTTCGAACCTTTTCAGGTTCATCTTCAGATGGTTTTCTGGAAGTTAAATCACTATTTCTAGCGTAATGCTGGGTGATGGCTATCGACATTTTAGGCGGATTTTTTCTGTTAGTGTCCACCTGTCTGCTGCCAGGTGGTACATCACTTCACACACTTTTACACAATCTTTGTGCATTTACACTGTAATAGTTTCGCTATTACAGAGTAAATGCATACAGATTGTGTCAAAGTATGTGAAGTGATGTACCAACTGGCCAAGAAAATGGAAGCAGACAGATGGACACTAACAGTAAAAAGCCGCCCATACTGTCACAAGCCAACACCCAGCATTATGCTAGAAATAGCGATTTAACTTCCAAAACACCATCTGAAGATGAACCTGAAAAGGTTTGAATACCGGTTCATGGAATAATAAAGAACTATTCAAAAAAGTGACTGGTTGCAGTTTTATGTATTTACATTCAATTAACAGTCACGGGTTCTACAATGTCCATTATGGATAAGCTTTGTCCTGCACTGTCTATAACCCACAATTTCCTTCTATTAGTGACAACTTATATACTATCCTCTGTCCTTACACTGTACGCTGAGCGCGATGCTGTGTGCGTGGTTACAGGTACGGGCATCAACGTGCCTCCACCGACGCTGCAGAACACGGCGTCGCCGTCTTACGACAACCCGGACGGCTACGACGACGGACAGTACCGCGAGGACCCCAGCGTCTACTACAAGTCGGAGGGCTACAACAGCCGCCCCAGCAGCAGCTTCCGCTCGCGGCCCGCCTTCTCGGCACCGCCCCCGCCGCCCCCACCGCCCCCACAGTACAGCGCGCCCGCCCCCGCTCCGGCGCCGGCGCCGGCGCACAACTATTACAACGCACCCCCGCAGAACAACTACTACAACCCACCCCCGCAGCAGCACCGCTACTTCAACCAGCCCTCATACCCTCGGCCGCCCATCAGCGTCGACCCCAACATCTTCCGGGGACACCCCGCCAGCAACTTTGACGTCAACACTGGGTCGTACACCATCACCTACTCCGGTCGCTGACCACCTCTTCTTCTCTGTCCCCTAACGAAGTTTCCACCAATAAAACCTATGCTTTATTTATTGTATCCACAAGCTACACCGTATATATTCAGTCCTTCCTCCTCCTATTTCTACCGTTATTAAAGCAGGAGGTAGACTGGCCACTGCATCGTGCCAACGGAAATATTTGTTCCTGTCAATGGAGGTCTCCACTGGTTTAAGTTACGAGCTCGTTACTGTAATGATAGCATGAGACCACCCAGATAACAGCTGCCAGATTAAACGTCAGAGAAGGTTATTCTGACAACACTGAATAACTTGGTGACCGACGGACATGTTGATAAATGATGTAAAGAAATTAAATATTAAACACACGTTATTCCTGTTGCAGGAACCAAGAACTATCCTATTGATTACACAATCTAACAGCTTCCCTAATAACATTATACAGCTTTATCTCTTTTCTATAAATTATATAAATTTGGCGCAGACGTCATTGGTGTGATGCTTGAAGTGCTTATACGTGTTATTCTTGATGAATAACGTTAGCAAGACACCTAGCAATTTTTCTATTGCTAAGACCGCTTTCGAAAGATCTATGCCGTCATCATTGGATCTTGTAACACAGTTAGTCGTACATTCTTGTTACAATACTGGAAGTCACACAGTCACGTATCGTCAAACAAAACGTGGCAAGGAACATCAGCTTGCCACAAACAAAATAACACACAGTTAAAACATACAGCATTCTGTGCTGATGTCCTAGCACTCTTGAGTGCATGCTGTGACATCAGCACAACAGTTATATGTTTTAATTTTGTGGTGTTGTATTGATGACTAACTGATGTTCTCTGCCACGCTATACTTGACGCAACATCACTACGTGACATTCAGTATTGTAACAAGCATGTACAACTAATAATGTTAATATATCCGATGATGACAGCTTAGATCTCTCGAAATTGGACAAGAAGAATTGCTAGCGATCTTGGCTAACTTGATTCTTCAAGAGTAATATAACTTCCAGATCGGCCCAAACTGGCGCAGTATAAAACATATATTACTTATATATGTAATATAAACGAGAACTTTAACTGAAATATTTAAAGGATTGCTGAAACATATGCTTTTATCTTCCTCCTTCAACTGTACCATCACTGAAAGTGATACCAATGTCTCTTGCAAGCAGTATGCACCTTTTCTACACATATTTTACTATGCAATTTGCAGTGAGCTTTTTCAACAGATTTTTCGGGCAGCACATGCATCGCTTAGTTCTTTTATTGTTTCAGAATGACCTAAATTGTAGTAAAGGTTATTTCACCTATAAATTTGATAAAATATTTATCAGAGTTACGCCGCTGAACAGGACCGTACATTTTCTATTCATTATTTTTCTAGTCTTTGCAGTATTTTAGAAGTGAATTTTCAAACAGTTTTTCTATAAATAAAGCATTACCAAAACGTAAAATAGATCACTTTATTTCCTTTCTACGTTCCTTAATACAGCACGGTAAGGAAAAGTAACCTCTATTCCTTTCATCGCAAGCGACTTTACATAAACTTCTCACACGTCAATGTTATGAAAGCGTAATAAATTTTAAATCAATTTTTCCTTGAATTAATGTATATGGTGCTAAACTACGCTTAATTATTACGCTCATAATGAGAACTAAGAATGAGATATCACTCGTAGTGTATAATTTTTCATATCTCAGTGTCACTCTGTTTTGTGCACACACTGTAATTTCCCCAAACTCTCAGAGGCCCAATGTCATTCACAGATACTTAGAGGGGAATACGTGTTACACATTACGCCATTTAATTTCAGTGTAATCTCTATCTGAGAGAAGTCAATATTTATACAAATACTGTACTGTAAGATTTTTGTATGTAAGTATTTAAACGACTTAAGAAGTCATCTGTGTTCTTGCACGTTGAATAAAGACTTACGCACACATGTACCTTTTATTTACCAATGTGCAAAGTTACATACTCACACAAAGAACGCAAAGAAATATCACAGATTTATTGATATAACCTTTCCTGTAGTTTTCATGGTTTCGGGATTTGACGCTCTTTCGAGCATCAAACTGTGTGTAAATGTCAGTAAATACTTATCAAATTCTTGAGACTGTAGTCCGTTGTGTCACCACCAGACAGACAACAGACAAGAGATCTGTCAGGATAAAAGACCAACGCTCTTCTCTAGAAGGATCTGATCACGCCTTATGACCAACGGTGAAGTATAATCTGCTGGCTTACTTGTGTCTTCGATATGTAACAGATATAAAATGTGTTGCCTTTCTGCAGTAGCGGCGACGATTTCAGGACGAACCATCACTCGCAGATGCCAGCTGGATATGGCAGGCTTCAAAATATTGTGCTGGACAACTGAGTCGGCTGGGAAGGCAGGAACATTTTTTTTTTTCCATGTTCTATCCACATTATCATTCCTGATACTTTTGTGAGAAAGAGATTCGTTTCCAGTGACGTAATAATAAGTATTATATATCATAAGGTAATGTTTTAATGTCTACATTAAAGCCATCTATTTAAGTTGATTATCGGGTAGTAAATTGACTGGGTCAGATTCTCGTTTTAAACTTCTAGATTTCTTCTCGAGCAGTAAATCTCACAGGTATGTGAACATACTTTTTAGGCCAAGTCACGGTACACCCCATTTCTCCTACGTTTAAAAAGACGTGTTTTACTCTAGTGTTTCACGATTCGTACTGCTCCACACATTATTTTTAGATAGGGTGATGTGCGGAAAAGTTTTCAGAGAAAGAGACAATGGAGGACGTCTCATGATCGTTAAGGCCATTAACCAACAAATTCTCGTCCACCTGTACAACAGATGGAGGGGAGAGATGTAGAAAAACACTATGGCGCTCTATAATCACGCCAACATATTTTTGAAATGATTAGGAAAAAGGCAAGAAGACTTAAATCTAAATCAGGAAAGTATAATTTCGTCATCCTTATACAAATACAGCGCCCAAACTAGTGTTTTCGTTGAGTGACGTCGAAGAGACGTAAGGTAAGAAATAAATAACGTTTTGATCCAATAGCGTCGTGATGATCGGTGATTGCTAAGACTAGTGATTTGTCTTTGTCAATAAAGGCCTATTTCTGTGACAGCCAACATTTTTCATTTACGTGTAGAAGTGCATCTAGAACTTTGAATTAAAAATCTCACCTGAATTGTCCACACTACTCGCGATTATGCATGTAATATTCTTTAGCAAAAAATTATATTATAACTGCTTTATGTAACATGAAGTTTTGTGAATTTTTGTCACACCTGAAGACAATAACGTGCTTAAACCGGTAATGTTAATGTTTGCAGTAATTAGCGATCTTTTTATAAGAAGTAGTTATATGAACATTTGGAAGAGCCTAGCTTTTAACTGACAACAGCAGTTCCTTGCCATATGTATTTACGTCGTTTGTAGATTAATAATTATAGCCATTACAAGTCGATTGTTTGTGGGTTGGTTAATACCTCCAACTACATGTGGCAAGAGCAACCCATTGATGGTTATTTTCCCATGGGCAGCACGTCAGGTGTTGAAGTGTCGACACGTGACGGCGAAACGGTTAGTTCATACTTTCAGGCGCTGTCTTAGTGGTACAATACAACCGTGCAGAAAACATCAGGTCGTAAAGGTTTTGATTTATTTGTGGGAACACTGTCCGTCACAGAGATAAAACAACCAAGACACTGATGAGAAAATATTAAGGTACCACATATAAAAATATATGCACTTTTACCTGCTACACCTGCGTATGGCGGCGTCCGAGTACGAAAATTTTGGTTCCCCTATTATAAATATGGTTCCCCTATTATAAATACAATGATCGACATTCGGTGATATGGCAAGATACAATCATTCGAAACAAAAAAGGGTACTAAACGTGTACAGTAAAATATATACCTTAACAGCTATGAGCACTATTTCAGAAGAGACGGTTTTCACAGTAGCGAAGATGAATAACTGCTGACAGTCCTTAAGGTATGCACTTTACAACCCGTGTTTACCGGAAAGTTTCGTCCTCAAAAATGGCTCAAATGGCTCTGAGCACTATGGGACTTAACTTCTGAGGTCATCAGTCCCTTAGAACTTCGAACAACCTAAACCTAACTAACCTAAGGACATCATCACATCCATGCCCGAGGCAGGATTCGAACCTGCAGCCTTTGTGGTCACGCGGTTCCAACCTGTAGCGCCTAGAACCGCTCGGCCACCCTGGCCGGCAAACTTTCGTCCTCTTTTGATCCATACTAGCATCTTTCAGAATATGGAAAGCAAAGAGATTGCAGTAGAAGAGATTTGTTCCACACATTGAAGATGGTGCATAACTCACAGCTCTTAAGATATGCATTTTGGAGCCCATGTTTACTACACTTATTTGTTTCGAATGATCGCTCCTGTCATATAGGTGAATATTCCTTCCGGGGCAGCCTGTTTTTATAATGGGGGAACCAAAATTTGCACCGTCGGCCGCCACTGGCCAAATCCTTGCACACCGACAGTCAAAAATAATCTGTACGAAAGATCGATGCAGTACATGTTTTTAGTGGGAAAATCGAGGTCAAAGAAAGCCAACTAGGGAGCGTTACAACAGCGCGTGAGTCAAACATCGTCATTCAGTAATGCGTAGCTATATTGTGTAGTTAATGCGTGGGTAGAGTTTTTCCTTAGAACATTCGAGTTGGACAACTCGATTCCGAATCTAGATCTGTCTTTTTTGTATTTTCTAATTATGGTATGTCCAGTAAAACTATGATATACACTGTCTCTTAGACAACTCATTTCCTACAGCTAAAATTGTTTTTAAAATGTTGAAAATACGAATTATTGCTCAGGCATGTTAGAAATATTCATGAAGAGTAATAAACACTTAAAAAGAAATTAGCTGTCACAGGACTGAAATAACTAAAAAAAATTAACAGTGTTGAGACGTTAAACGTAGAGTAAGAGTGGCCAGTTGTAATATTTTAAATACACTATCAGTGACAGCACGTTAATGAACTGGAAAGCATGTAAGGGTGTACTGCGTGGAAGAGAACAGAGTATACATTTAAAAGCAAAATAAGTCTTAAAAGCGGAATATAAAATCAATTATGCTGTAATTTCTGAGTTCGTATTAAATGATTATATGTGGTTTTTTTATAACTCATCCCGTAATTGCTGTATATCGGTTAAGAAGTCCGATAATCGATCATGCAGTCTAAAACTAGAAATTGAATCTAGAACCGAAATTAGATTCTACAAATTAGAGTATTCTGACGGAGAGTTCTACCCACTACAAAAACTGCACAGCGGTGACCAAATACTGACTGAAGAGACTTGTTGCAAGTGTTGCAAATTGTCTTTCTTTAACCTACATTTTCTACCGAAAATATGCACTACGAAATTTTTGTAGAGTTATTTTTGTACTGTTAGTATATAAGTAATGCGGTGTGGCATCCGAATGAGCAATGTTTTGTTTACCCTGTATGTGTATGGCATGATCCTGCTATTACGGGTTGAAATAGTATAAGCTTTGCGGTAAAGAACTTAAGTGGGTCACGTTTTACTATACTGAGAACCACCAGGAAACGCTCCATTTCCTTGTACTCTTGCACCACATCCCTGTGCCAACACGTCCTTGACATTTACACGGAACAATGAGCTGCGCATGTGGGAAGGTGTGGCATTCCTTTAGCAAAGCCACGAGAATTTATGAGGAGGAAAGTACTTTTACCTTGCCGAGCAATACTTTTCAGAAGTAATGTATTTTTTATTAATATTTTTATCTTGATGACTGTTTGGGAGATTCAGTTTATTCAAATGTATACGGAGTGTCTAGTAAGGTTTTGTTACAATGCATAGGAAGCAGAAGCAGTTTTGCTCAGTGAGAGGAGTAGACAAAAACCAAAGCAAGAGAGAAAAATTTACAAATTTTGCATGATCTGCCATTATACAGGTTTCTACCTTTGAACGAGATGACGCAGTGGCGGACTGGTATTTCGAAGGAGCTGCTTTCAAAGCTCTGCCAGTCTGCCCGATCACAGTTTTCTGTTGTGTATGTCATTCATTCTTGGCGAACACCAGGATGCCTTATACATAAATTCATGGCCATTCCATTTCCCCAATCCTCCTTAACTGATCTAGTGCAGCGTATCTAGCGTATCTTAGGCTCCCCAGCGAAAGATGTGGTACACTTCAACTTCCGTTCTTTCTCCCTTTTTTGGACAACCAGTATTACAAAAAAAAAAAAAAGGTTCAAATGGCTCTAAGTACTATGGGACTTAACATATAAGGTCATCAGCCCCCTAGAATTTAGAACTACTTAAACCTAACTAGGCTAAGGACATCACACACATCCATGGCCGAGGCAGGATTCGAACCTGCGATGGTAGCGGTCGCGCGGTTCCAGACTGAAGCGCCTAGAACCGCTCGGCCACACCGGCCGGCCCGGTATTACCATTAGTTCGTCCATCGTACTGGTTCACTCTCACGAAGCAACAGAATTTCGAGCGGGGGGGGGGGGGGGATATTGGGAATCCCTGTCAAGCAGCAGGTATAAAACATATCAGAAGTTATTAAGAACTGTCCTCTATTACAATTCAATATTATTTTTCGTCGTGGATAGTTTATAGAGCAAATCGTACGACAACGGCAAGAAAGTCATGGCTTCCTGATTTGCGTACATTATTTTTTTCGCATTTAATTCGTAGTTGATCACACGACATTGCAAAGCTTCCATTTATTTCCACCCAAGTGATCTACTTCCTTGCAGCGATCCTTATACACTGCAGAAAAACAATGCGGGATTCGGTATTGGCCTGGAAATTTGAAGCCAACACGTAACACATACTACATGCTCTTCATGCCATACATATTTTCGGTGGGAAATGGAGGTCAAAGAAAGGCATCCACGGACCATTGCAATCCAGCACGTACGTCAGCCATCGTCATTCAGTACTGCGTAGCTGTGCTGTGCAGTTAGAGCATAGGTAGAGTTTTGCGTTAGAACACTCAAGATAGACAGCTGGATTCCAGATCCACGTTTTTTTTTTAATTTTCTAATTACGGTACGTCCAGTAATACTGTAGTACACAGCGTTTCTTAGAAGACTCATTTCCTACAACTGAAGTTTTTTTTTTAAATTGTTTACTGTTTAGGCATGTTAGAACATTCATAAAGAGTAATAACCAGTTAAAAAGAAATTAGCTTATCATGACACTACAGTCGTAATTTGACGATTTCGAAGTATAGACGCCGGCCGATGTGACCGAGCGGATCTATGCGCTTGAGTCTGGAACCGAGCGACAGCTACGGTCGCAGCTTCGAATCCTGCCTCGGGCATGGATGTATGTGATGTCCTTAGGTTAGTTAGGTTTAAGTAGTTCTAAGTTCTAGGGGACTGATGACCTCTGATGTAAAGTTCCATAGTGCTCAGAGCCATTTACACCATTCGAAGTATAGACGTTATGTAATGGCAAAAGCATATTTCATTAACAACAGATGCTCATGTCATATGTTTTGTATAGAGGAAAGAACACTAGCATATCAGAGTAGTGGTGTGTAAAGAATATAAGAAGTGAATGTTCTCTGTTTAACATAGACATCAAAATAATATCAAAAGACATTTCATGTGTTCTGGAATTTGGGAAGCCCATTGATGGTGAGGACTTAGCATAATTCACATCACTTAGCTCGGATGCGGATGTTGTAAGAGGAGTTGCCGACTTCAGGTGCATCAAATGTTTTCCGTTTTCGTGTTTTCCACTTTGTAGTTTGAGGAGGATATGCAAAGTGATTGATTCAAATCGCATATTTATTTTCAGCAACGTTCTTTGTTCCTTAAAAAATTACCTGCAGATTGATGAGCTGCTAGAGATATAAACTTGACGCCAACAACAATCAGATTACGGTCACAGGTGAGAAATCGTCCCTTGGCAGCATTTACGACAGGAAGTTTTTGAGGGAAGGACAGGTGTAGATCAACTCAAGAGCACCGCCTAAAGGGCACGCGAGGAGCGGCGCTCCGGTTGTTTCGCAACCGCCGCTCCTGTTGCTCCAAATGCAGCGGCGCGGCTTCGGCTGCCAACTAGACGGCCGTAATTATAGCAGAAGCCGCCGGCCGGCCTCCAGCGCGCAAGGTGACTCCCTGGAATTCCAGTAGTCCGCAGTGGGCACGCCGCTGATGTCACCATCTCCAAACTGGCAGCATGTTTCCACTGAACCAGTTATCGTGGTCGAAAGGCCCCAAAACTTTGCTCGTTCCACTGACGATGGGAATATTCAATCGCTACATTCTCCACTGAAACCCAGTCGCTTCATATGAGAGGAGCCATATGATACCTCTCAGTGTAATGTGTATCAAGAACACTTTCCGTCTCACTGACGCATGGTGTGAGCAATGTTCGTAAACCATTAGCCACAAAGTTATTATTTTCATTTTCTTATCACCATATTGAGCAACCAGGATCATCTAACAACCATAGTTCCTCTTCTTTGTTTTCTTGATTAATATTTTTCCTGTACTCCTTCATCCTCTGCCTGTCATTTCCTTTCTTCTGCCGATGCTGTTCCCGATTTTTTATGTTGTCCGCCTTGAATCTTTCCAAAATTCAGTATTTTATTCTATAAAGGTTTCATTCTGTTATTTCCTATTTTTTGACTTTTTTGTTTCCATTTATTTTCTATACTTAGTCCATGTTAATGTCATTTCCTTTTTCCACAAATACAGGAATATTTGTTTCGCAAGCGTGTTCTCTTTTATTCTGTAGAGGTGTCCACAGAAAATTAATTTTTCTTTTGCTATTACCCATGATACTTTCTCTACATCTTCGTAAATCTCCTCGTTGCGTCTCACTTTCCAACCATCTGTGGTATGTATGCACCCATCATTTTTCTAATAAGCCGTATTTCAAATACCCCTGTTCTGTCCAGTTTATAGTACATTTTTAAGTGTTCACATGCGTATAAACATTCTGGTGTTACAACTGTGTTTTAGTTTCATTTTACTAGGTACCCATAACGTAATATAGATACATTCTGTCAAACCACAATTATGCCCTTTCCATTTTATTAACTCGTATACCTACTGCAAATTTTTCTAGTCCATTCTGGCTGCATAACTTCTCCGAGAAATTTTAATTTACAAACTCGCTTTATTTCATTTATTTAACTTTCTTTGTAGTATCGGGAATTTTTTAAATATTTGTTATGAATTAGCTTCTTCAGCTGAACTTTTGAGATCAGTTCTGTCCCCTACCTTCCCCAGAAGATTTATTTCACTAACAGCTTCTTTCAGTCCTTCTGAAAGCATTGTAAAATCTACAAAAGGCAGGCGGTTTACCTTCATTCCTTTTATTTTCGTTCCCGAATTATTGGTCCAGTTTTCAGGGTTCAGCGCCTCAGCCGGTAAAAACGGAACCATTATTAGATCACTTTGTTGTCTGTCTGCCTGTGCCGGCCCCGGTGGCCGAGTGGTTCTAGGGGCTTCAGTCTGGAACCGCGCGACCGATACGGTCGCAGGTTCGAATCATGCCTCGGGCATGGATGTATGTGATGTCCTTAGGTTAGTTAGGTTTAAGTATTTCCAAGTTCTAGGGAACTGATGACCTCAGAAGTTAAGTCCCATAGTGCTCAGAGCCATTTGAACCATTGTCTGCCTGTCTTTCTGTCCGTCCGACTATTAAAATCCTTTTTTCTCAAGAACGAGTAGACGTACCAAGCTGAAATTTGTGTCACATACTGACGTCTATATTCCATTGGCGGTGAGAAACATTGAAGCTTCTTCGTCCATAAAGTCAAATGACAAGGCCATTTATGACACGTATTTTAATGCTCGCAAACTCAAGTCCTATGGACTACTTCCCGTTGCAATAGAGTAATGAAATTTGGCAAGAAGCAAGATTTCACAACACAGCCAAGGAAAAAAAAATCCGAAAACTGTGAATTTAATGTTATGCCACGCGAAAAAGTTTGTAATTTTTTATCCGGCAGTCTGAACGTCTGGTAATACACCTAGTTCTTAGGAACGGTTAGATGTATCTCGTTGAAATTTATGTCTCATACTAAGAACTATGGTACCTTGGCGGTATGAAAATTGAAGCTCCTAGGTCAATGTAGTCAAAAGATACGGTCATTTGTGCGACGTATTTTGATTTTCCCAAAGTCACTCATCAAAACCTATATGGTATTTCCCGTTGGCGTAGAATCAAGAAATTTGTCCAGGAAAAAGGGTTTCACAGTACAACCAAAGGAAAAATCCGAAAACTATAAATTTGCACAAATTGTTTTGTCATCTATACCCCAGCGTCAAACTTGAAATTAAAACAATCAGTAGTAGAGAATTTTCAGACAAATGCTGTTAACAGCAAATAATATAAAATTAAGAAATACTAAAGTTAAGATTAATATAAGGGCAATAAGCGAAGGTACTACCACAAAAATAATTACAGAGTTACAATTACGAGAACGATAAGTGAAGGCACAGATACAAAGATAGTTCTAAAGTTGATAAAATCATAAGAATGTATTTAGAGTATAAGGGATATTACACTAGAGTAGTATTAAACCAAGGGCGAGAGATGTTAAATTTACACTTTGGTTCACTTAGTTTCACTGAATGCTTTTCAGTGCTGTCATGTTTGTCCTACCTTCTTTCCAGCTGCGATCTTGATAATTATTCTGCCATCCTGAGTTGACTCATTCCGAACACCGAAATGCGATACGGCATTATTCAAAATCCTTGGATGTCGGTCCGTAAGAGCTTTCCTTATTGTAAGCCCTGTTCTTGCTAATTTTTCCTTGTGGCTAAAGATCGCCACCCTCTTTCGGTATGAGACAAACTTCACAATTATTGGATGAGGTTTCGTAGCACCTGATAGGCTTCGTCCCATCCGATGGCTGACTTACTGACTTCAGTACCTAATTTCTCACGAACAACCTGTATAAGCAGGCCGTCTGCGTTTTCCTACTCTTCTTCTCCTACGCCAAAAATTCGCAAATTATACTTATGTGCGTTCAAATTTCCTCCTAAACCACTGAACTGATTTCAACCAAACTTGGTATACAAATCAATTACTGTCCGGAAAGAATCGCTTAGGAGCAAGACCACCAACCTACCAAACGAGTGGGGCTTAAAAAGTCGTGTAGCCCATGACATGAGGATACCCAGATTTTATTCATCCAGTACTTGACAATGAACGCGCTTAGTGACTAGCTGCAAACTTGACACATAATTTCAAACATTCAAGAAAATTTTTCTGATTCACAACCCCCAAAAAATGGTGAAAGGAAAAAAATTCGTAGCTATCCACATTTCGACTGTTCATGCAATAAAACTACTGCACCAGACATGATATTTCAATTTGTTACGTCATTACTACTAACTTTATTCGTGACAAATGTTACAGACAATATTCGGGTTTACACTGAAAGTATCTGGAGAGATGTCGTCATAAAAATTGAGATGCGTAAATACACTCCTGGAAATGGAAAAAAGAACACATTGACACCGGTGTGTCAGACCCACCATACTTGCTCCGGACACTGCGAGAGGGCTGTACAAGCAATGATCACACGCACGGCACAGCGGACACACCAGGAACCGCGGTGTTGGCCGTCGAATGGCGCTAGCTGCGCAGCATTTGTGCACCGCCGCCGTCAGTGTCAGCCAGTTTGCCGTGGCATACGGAGCTCCATCGCAGTCTTTAACACTGGTAGCATGCCGCGACAGCGTGGACGTGAACCGTATGTGCAGTTGACGGACTTTGAGCGAGGGCGTATCGCATGCGGGAGGCCGGGTGGACGTACCGCCGAATTGCTCAACACGTGGGGCGTGAGGTCTCCACAGTACATCGATGTTGTCGCCAGTGGTCGGCGGAAGGTGCACGTGCCCGTCGACCTGGGACCGGACCGCAGCGACGCACGGATGCACGCCAAGACCGTAGGATCCTACGCAGTGCCGTAGGGGACCGCACCGCCACTTCCCAGCAAATTAGGGACACTGTTGCTCCTGGGGTATCGGCGAGGACCATTCGCAACCGTCTCCATGAAGCTGGGCTACGGTCCCGCACACCGTTAGGCCGTCTTCCGCTCACGCCCCAACATCGTGCAGCCCGCCTCCAGTGGTGTCGCGACAGGCGTGAATGGAGGGACGAATGGAGACGCGTCGTCTTCAGCGATGAGAGTCGCTTCTGCCTTGGTGCCAATGATGGTCGTATGCGTGTTTGGCGCCGTGCAGGTGAGCGCCACAATCAGGACTGCATACGACCGAGGCACACAGGGCCAACACCCGGCATCATGGTGTGGGGAGCGATCTCCTACACTGGCCGTACACCACTGGTGATCGTCGAGGGGACACTGAATAGTGCACGGTACATCCAAACCGTCATCGAACCCATCGTTCTACCATTCCTAGACCGGCAAGGGAACTTGCTGTTCCAACAGGACAATGCACGTCCGTACGTATCCCGTGCCACCCAACGTGCTCTAGAAGGTGTAAGTCAACTACCCTGGCAAGCAAGATCTCCGGATCTGTCCCCCATTGAGCATGTTTGGGACTGGATGAAGCGTCGTCTCACGCGGTCTGCACGTCCAGCACGAACGCTGGTCCAACTGAGGCGCCAGGTGGAAATGGCATGGCAAGCCGTTCCACAGGACTACATCCAGCATCTCTACGATCGTCTCCATGGGAGAATAGCAGCCTGCATTGCTGCGAAAGGTGGATATACACTGTACTAGTGCCGACATTGTGCATGCTCTGTTGCCTGTGTCTATGTGCCTGTGGTTCTGTCAGTGTTATCATGTGATGTATCTGACCCCAGGAACGTGTCAATAAAGTTTCCCCTTCCTGGGACAATGAATTCACGGTGTTCTTATTTCAATTTCCAGGAGTGTAGCTCCGGCATTGTACATGACGTTTAATTGTATTACCTATTTGCTACTAACACATTTCGCAGACAGTATTCACATATGTCGCTGAATGTATCTACAAAATTATGTCATTGTACAACACACAGTTCAAGAGACATGGCATCATAAACACTGACGTGTGTGAAAAACTGCTGCATCATGTGTGGCGTTTGTATTTATTACTTCTTTGCTACTAACTCCATGGGCAACAAATTTCGCAGGCGGTATTCACTTGTGGCGTTGAATGTTACTACAAAATTATATCATTGTACGACACTGTTCGCGAGATCTGATGTCATAAACATTAAGCTGCCGTGAAAACGAAACAGCAGGGCGACATTCACAAGAGGTAGAGGTGAATTTGGAGGCAGTTAATTGTGAGGAGGAGATGGACAGAGAGAGGGGGGAGGAGATGGACAGGCGGGGGTAAGGAGGAGATGGACTTGGAAGAAAAGAGGAGGAGATGGAGACCTACAGTGGGGAGGAAGAGATGGACAGAGAGTGAGAGAGGGGAAGGAGATGGAGAGAGGGAGAGGAGCAAGTGGACAGGGAATGTTAAGAGGAGGAGATGGAGAGAGAGAGGGTAGAGACTGAGATGGAAAGGTAAAGAGGAGGAGATGACCAGAGAGAGGGGAAGAGGAGATTGACACAGAGAGGGTGAGGAAGGAGGAGGCGGATTAATAGAAGACTGGAATAAATTCATATCCGGGCAATGCTGAGTAATCAAGTAGTAGTACAATACGTAAGATTGGCCAGTCGCAGTATCTAAAATACACTAAGTCGTAATGTCTGAAATACACCGTCATGGATAGCATGTCGATTGACCGGAAAACATTGAAGGATGTAATGTGTGAAAGAGAATAAACGCTGAAAGGCAAAATACGTCTTCAACAACGGAATGATAAAAACAATTGGAATCTCATTTCTGTGTTAGTATTAAATAGTCGGCTGTATTTTACATAGAACTGCTGTAATTGTCGTATAGTGATTAAGAAGCCAGATAAAACAGAAAACTATATTAGAAAATAAAAAAGTACAAATAGATATGGAATCGAACTCACAAACCCGAACATCCTAACAAATATCTCTACACACTCCGATGACTGTACAGCCAACCTAGACAATGCAGACTGGAGAGTAGTGTTGCCAAATTGCCATTCTTTGACGATCGTTTTCTACCGAAAATATATATTCTGGTAGACACGTCTATGTGATGTGAGTATGCAGAGAATGTCACAGTGGCGCCCGAGTGGGCGAATTTAAGTTCACCCTATATGACTGAAGATCGCATCAACAAAATAGAAGAATGAAACGTAAAGCAGACGACAGAATGCAGCTAGCAAAAATAGAAATGTTAACCTCTGTACGTACCTGCAGACAAAGATCAAAACTACCGAATTGTGTCGTGGAGGTTTCTTATGTGAATCACAACTCCACTGACAAACGCTCAAAAGCTGTTCATGGTATTGTTCTGGGTATTTTGGGATAATGGATCCACGATCTCGGGCGGTCTCTGACAGCTTGTCACAGAATTATTGCATTGCGTCTGGTTTCTTGCCCGAAATAGCTTTATGTGTACTTGCACTGACAATAGTGCACAACAGTGCAAGTGTCGCCCTTATTTCTACAGGTAGGATTACTGATGGAAGAGTTGGCCAATATTCTCTTCACTCTATGGATTCACAAAATGCAGTGGATGAATGGCAAAACGACTCAACATTGAGCTGTTTCCACACCGATGGCAACCAAATCACATTACTTTCTGCATCTGTCTGAGGATTGTTGCATTACGTTATGTTGTGTGTTGTATGTTTTGATTATTGCATATTACAAGCATCTTCACCGCTGTGTAGATATTTTCATAGATATAAGGGTGGTTGCGGTAACAAACCGAATAGATCATAGTTACAGTATTACTCAGAAACGAACTTCCGGAGACCGTGCGTCCCTTATATCGAAATTCTCAGAAGGTATCCAAGAACAATCTCTGAAAGTTTGTCGGTGGCTTTCCTGTTCACACGGTGATCAAAAGTCATGTCCCGTAGGACGAAGTTTACGTTCATGTTTCAACAGCCTTGGCCCATAGGACAAAGTCGTATCCAGGAGTACGACAGGAGCAATCATCTAGTAAACATGAGATCTAAAATATATGCATTAAGAGCTTTGAGCAGTTCTTCATCTTCTATACTGCGAAACGAATCGCTTCTGTTGCAAGCTCTTGAATTTCCACATTTTGCGAAGAGGTGGTATGGTCCAAAACAATAAAAATTTGTATAGTATACGCGGGCTCCAAAATTCCTATCATAAGAGCAAAATCTAGACTTTCACCTAAGGGACATAACTTTTTAATCACCCTCTAATTCACAAATAGACACAAACACACACACCGAGCGAGGTGGCGCAGTGGTTAGCACGCTGGACTCGCATTCGGGAGGACGGCGGTTCAATCCCGTCTCCGGCCATCCTGATTTAGGTTTTCCGTGATTTCCCTAAATCGCTTCAGGCAAATTCCGGGATGGTTCCTTTGAAAGGGCACGGCCGATTTCCTTCCACATCCATCCCTCACCCGAGCTTGTGCTCCGTCTCTAATGACCTCGTTGTCGACGGGACGTTAAACACTAGTCTCCTCCTCCTCCTTCACAAACACACACACACATTCAAGCACGTTAGCACAAACAAATTCAAACACACATATTTCTGAAAAAATTTCATCAGTGATGTTGTTAAACCTATATTCAGAGCCTGTCTCAGTTTCTGAATCGATTACGTTCGCTTGTATGAGAAACATTTGCTACTATAATAAACGCCATTCGGCAAATGTTTGACGCTGTACTGCAGCAGTTACTTCTACAAAAATTAGTAGCCTACCTGAACGCAGGAGTAATTGTTCAAACCTGTCTCGAAAGCGGGGATCATGTCATGAACGTAGCGAACGCATTTCGAAGGCTCTTTACTTTGCCGGAACGTAATGGCTCAGCATGGGCAAATTACAGCTTGTGAAAATTGACCTCCTTGCACGTACAGCATTTCTTCTTATTCTAATTTCTTGTAACAGGATTATTTTGCTGAGTTTCAAAATAAGGTGACCTTGGTGTTTCAGGATGTTACAGTTTACAGTAACCTTGTGTAAATCAGGCGTATAAATGCACTTGCATCTGTTAATCATAAATAGAATCACGTAATCGTGATGGCGGTACGAGTATTAACAGCGTTAGCAGAATAAAACGTAAATAATCACGGTAGCAGGATATACAAGATAAACAGCTTACAGAAATACAAACAATGAAACTAAACTCGTCCAGGAGCTATTACCGCAACATATAACGGCTGCCCCACATATCTGACGTGGGCAAGTATTATTGTTTTATTGCTACGTACCTTCATCGTTTCTTTGTGCAGCATGGAACATAACTTACGTGTAAATGATGTTATTCATATCTGATGACCCGAATGTCGTTGCAGTTTCACTCTTAGCTATGGTTTATGTAAATGGGATTCACAGGAATCATTGTACAGCAATGAGTTCATGACCAGAAAAAAGACCGATGGCATGCAGAAGAGTGGACATGAAAGAAACACCCTCTTCAAAATCATAGCCGAAACAGTGAAAATATGCCGACTAAAAAATAAAGCGAAAAAATGAACTGAAAGTGTGTGAGGTACATTACACAAAAAGAACTGAAGGACATGAAGCATAGTAGGCATTAAGAATGAAGTTGGGCAGGATTACTTGATATGTCCAAAACAGTAAAGGATACCAAGGACGACCCTTGCAAGGAATTAATCTTCAGGGAGCAGAAATAAAAAAGTTACGATTTCCCCGTGACATTGTAATTCTGTTACGGATGACAAAGGACTTACAAGATCAGAACATCTAGTGCCTAGGAACGAGGTTATGAGACGACTGTAACAGAGATCAAAAAAGGTGATGCAGAGTGACTGAGATTATTAGATCAAGAAATGAAACACTTTTAGCAGGAAAGTGACGAATGACTGAGTAAACAGAATAAAATGTTGACTGGAAATTGCAAGTAAATCACTTCTGGATAAATATGTTAAATTCAAATATTATTTTATGTGTCACTGTAAGTATTTTTCTAGACTGTAGTCATATATGGAAGGTGAGCGTTAACGATAAACAGTTGAAAGGGCGCTGTCTTATTTGCCATGACGATTTTCAAGAAGTTTTTCCCATAAATGTGAATGAAATTGCGAATTCGACAAATGCATTCAACCTCTATAGTGTCGATATAACCATATTCTTTGTACAGTAAGTGTGTTCTTGAGACCACGGATGTTGGGCAGAGACGTTCCTTCTTTTGAAGAAAGTAGAAAGCAGTGAGTGTTGGACAGTCTGGATATGCACTTGGTTTTAAAACATTGCAAGCTGACCTGTCGTGTGCGGATATAGCATTACTTAAAAAAAAAAAAAAAAAAAAAAAAAGATTTTTCTAGTAATTTGCTTTGAGAAAAAATTTTGTGGAAATGAGTCGATGTGGATGCAAGAATGAAGAAACTGGTCTTCTTATATTTGTATGTGCGTATTGTTGGAACATGGTGTATGGTTGAAGTTTGCTGCAGAAGTTTTATAGTGAAGCACAAGGGCATACGGGCCCTCCCAATAAGGTGGCGTAAGGCAGTCTCGTTAAACGGAGATTACGTTGAGAAACCGGATTTTGTAACCAAAAGAGTGGAGAATAATATGATGTATTATAATCCTGAATAAAACCAACTTGCTTTCAGAAAAAAAATGTGTTGCAATAGTTATAGAATGCTACTCGTACGTAAATTTATTTTTTTCTAGATGATAATTAAAATTTTATTAATTTTAATTATCATTTAATTAAAATTAAAGGACTTGTCTAATAGTTGAAATAAGTGTCAAGGAAGGTAATTGTGTACAAGACCGTTATTAAGAAACGTTTTTGTTAACTTGTCTAGGTGTGAGAACTTTATGATATGGTGTATTATTATTATTTTTATGACTTAATGAACCATAGTTACACTTTGTTCCCATTTATCATTCGTTTAGTTCCTCATTTTTTAATTCTTTGCTCTCATGACTGTGTTTGCATACTCGCATGCCACATCGCGAGTTGTGTATTCAGAAGCATTTTTCTGAAAACTGATAAGATACCGTCTTGCATTGCACATCGCAAGTACAGTAAATGAAAACTGATTTTTGACAGACACATCATTGTTCTAATAGCGACAGGCTGCAGAGCAGACGAGCGATCCTTACGCACAGGTAGGCTGATAAATTTAATTACCACTAAAGTTCATATCCATTGTAAGGCACAGGGATTGTCAGCACGTTTTAGGGAAAATATGAGCATCACTTCTGAGTCTTAATACCAGTAAATGATTTCAGTAAAGTGCTACCAGGTGAATTTTCAAGCAGTTTTATCAGTTCGGTGTGGGGCGACGTAGGAGTGAAGTGGACTGTGGTAGTCGTCGTGGGGTTGTGGACCACTGCGGCTGCGGCGAGGACGGAGCCACTCCGTTAATTTTTATGTTCATTTTCTCAGTAATTACAATAACATTTCTGATAGAGTGTTTGCTTGCAAGACTAACACGAAAATTAACAATATTTAGGGCCAACATATTAATATGTAAATTTCATTGAAAACTAATCGCTTTCTCGCAGGTGAATTTTTGATGTAGCCTGGATTTCGCATCGGGTAGCGGGAATTCTTCAGATTTCCGTTCAAAACTAGATTATCATACAGTTTTGTTGACCTGGACTGAAATTTACGCATTTCGATATTGAAATAAGTTTTACAAGAAACTTTCACAGCAATACAAAAATAACATAAACTCTGAAGTGTACAGTGATGATTGTATGTGTAGATCGGTCAAGTAATGAAGAAATACTAGACATAATTGGGGATAAAAGAAGATATTGGTTCATAGGACCAAATCATCAATGAATAGTTGTAGCCCGCCCGGATGGCCGTGCAGTCTGACGCACGGGTTTCCGGGCGGGAAGGAGCGCCGGTTCCCGGCACGAATCCGCCCTGCGGATTTGCGTCGAGGTCCGGTGAGCCGGCCAGTCTGTGGATGGTTTTTAGGCGGTTTTCCATCTGCCTCGGCGAATGCGGGCTGGTTCCCCTTATTCCGCCTCAGCGACACTACGTGGGCAATTGCTGCACAAACAAGTTCTCCACGTACGAGTACACCATCACTAACTCTACCACGCGAACTTAGGGGTTACAGTCGTCTGTCGTGAGATGTTCCCTGGAGGGTCCACCGGGGGCCGAACCGCACAATAACCCTGGTTCGGTGTGGGGCGAAAGAGGTTTGGTGTGAGCTGCGTTAGTCGTCGTGGGGTTGTGAACCACTGCGGCTGCGGTGGGGATGGAGCCTCTCCGTCGTTTCAAGGACCCCCGTTAACGTACAATACAATACATAAAATGAATAGTTAATTTGGTGAGGGAGGTATGTGTGCGCCTGTGTGTGAGGTGGGAGGGGAGGTGGTGGACAGCTAGAAACTGTTATGGAAACTACGGATTAGCTACAGTAAGCAGGTTGCAGTAGCTGTGGAAAAATATACACCTCCGTTGCTGAGTGGTGAGCGTGTGTGACTACTATGCGCAGATCCCAGGGTCAGATGACTGCACTGCCAGGGATTTTTGCTTCGTAGGAGTACTGGAACGGTGTGCACTCCGCCTCGTGATACCCACAGGGGAGTTACGTGAGTGGAAAGTAGCGGTTCTAAGGTCTGGGAAACGCACTGGTGCGAGGACAGCGGCGGGGTGACTCATGCCTCTCTACACAGTGTATGACACGACCACACGGTAATCGGGATTTTCGTTTTTTTTTTTTTAATATTTACAGTACGTGAAGTTCAGAATCAAATATAAATATTCCAAATCAGTTCTTTGCAACTCTCAAAAATTCTCGAGAAAATCGACTCTGAAGTACTCCCAGCGTCTTTGACAGTCTCAATCAAGTTCAAATTTTCGAGAGCCAGCGTGGCTGGGTGGTACAATTTTCACTTGCCACGACGGGTGCTTCCGTTAGATTCCTGACTGATACAACTTCTTAAACAAAGGAGCATGCACTACGAGCATTTCCGTGAAGAGCAAAATACATGAAGATGAAAAAATTAATTAAACTATCTCTATTAACAATCTTTTATAAAACATCGGTAAATAAAAATTTACATTTGCAATGAATACTGAATTTTATGTGTGATATGTAACAAGAAATAAGAAAACCTAAATTTTCATAGTAATGGCAATTAGTTATGTTTTAATGAGCGTACATTTGATTATTTTATATTTAAATGAGGTAGGTAATCGAACTGGACGACAAAAAATAAAACGAAAAAATACAGTGACAGAAACAAGTGTAGAACTAGCTGTCCAGAAATTTCCAGTGTCGAGCGCTACTGATTTCTTTTTCCCATTTTTTAATATCTTACGTTTCATGGAAATACTCGTAGTACATGCACCTTTGTCTAAGTATTTGCCAAGGCTAGGAAACTGAACTCCAGCCTCCCGCGTGGCAGGCCAACCCTCTACTACACAGATACACTGTCAATCGGAATGTCGACCTTCCTTTACTGCACTCAATACGCTTAGGAGTCTTCAATGTCGATTTTATGGAGAATTTTTGAGGGTCCTATCCAACGGTTTTGGGATGTTGATATTTGAGTTCTAAAGTACCAGAAATATAAAGAATTTCAAAAATACAAATGCCGTGAGGTCTCCTCGGATAGAATGACACGACAGTTGATATGTAGTTAATGTCCGGTAATGGCGAGCTAGCGGTCCTGGTAGTAACAGTGCCGAGTCGTGCAAAGAAAAAAGATTAGGGTTTAACGTCCTATCTGAGCAGAGTCAAGCAAACTCGGAAGGCGCAAAGTAGCCGCCTGTGCCTTTTCAAATGGGACATCCAGGTACCTGCCTTAAATGATTCAGGCAAATAGCGAATACCGTACATCATGATGGACGGGAGATTTGCTGAGCGTCATTTCGTCATTTCATCATCTCCTGTGTCTTGAGAATACGCAATCTCATTCGGAGGCATATATCAAGTTACTTGCCTTGTATGGACCAGCGCAGAGAAATGAAGTAAAGCAATCTACGGAGTGAAGACCACAGTAACAACAACTTCAAACTAGACGGCTTTGGAAAGAAGTCCGAGAAAATCATTCAACTATTTAGCATTTTAGCTTGGTGTGTCTACTGTCATCTTATTGAGTAATTCAGATACTGTTGCCTGACGTCAGTACCACAAATGGTTCTTACATTCTGTGCACGATGGAGAGGTTGATCCGTAAATACTTTGTTTTTCAGATGAAGGTTCGTTACGCTTATCGCGTACATTGACGCACAAAACAATGGACGTTGTAGTTCTGAAAATCCTAATGAGTTACACCAGTTGTCTCTGAAAGCTGTCAAAACAGGAATATGATGTTCAGTCACAGCAACAGCAATTACTGGACCAACTGTTTTCCACCAAACCATAACTACTAGTAGATATATATTATTTCAACTAACGAGACGACCTACGGGAATCTAGTGCCGGACAACGCAAGAGCACAAACCGCCAATATCTCTGATCAAATTACCTTCCATTAGGTAAGTGGGATGAGCTCAACGACTGTGATATGACTTTAAAAATGACAGAAAGCAGCAACGAGTCGTCGTTACCTTCTACCGTTATTAAAGCAGATCCAGATTTCGGCTAGTAACCAGCCATTATCAGTGCAATATTTCAGAGTTTTTACACATGCCCTGCATATTGAGCAAACTGTAAAAGAAACAAAAGAAAAAATACTGGAAAGTCATGGGAGAAGAAATAAGAACTTTAAGCCTTGCCAATGACATTGTAATTCTGTCAGAAACAGCAAAGGATTTGGAAGAGCAGTTGAACGGGATGGACATTGTCATGAAAGGAGGATATAAGATGAACATCAGCAAAAGCTAAACGAAGATAATGGAATGTAGTCGAATTAAATCGGGTGATACTGAGTGAATTAGATTAGGAAATGAGACACTTAAAGTAGGGGAATTTTGCTATTTGGGAAGCAAAATAACTGATGATGGTCGAAGTAGGGAGGTTATAAAATGTGGACTGGAAATGGCAAGAAAAGCGTTTCTGAAGAAGAGAAATTTGTTAACATCGATTACAGATTTAAGTGTTAGGAGGTCCTTTCTGAAAGTATTTATATGGAGTGTAGCCATGTATGGAAGTGAAACATGGACGATAAACATTTTAGCCAAGAAGAGAATAGTAGCTTTTGAAATGTGGTGCTGCAGAATAATGCTGACGATTTGATGGGTAGATCATGTAATTAATGAAGAGGTACTGAATATAATTGGGGAGAAGAGAAATTTCTGATAAAACTTGAAGAAGGAATCGGATGGTAGGACACATTCTGAGGCATCAGGGTATCACCAATTGAGTATTGGAGGGAAGCGTGGGGGGGGGGGGGGGGGGGATGGTGTTAAAATCATAGAGGGATACGAAGAGAATACAATAAGCAGATTCAGAGGGATGTAGATTGTAGTAGTTAGTAGTTACTTGGAGATGAAGAGTCTTGCACAGGATAGGGTAGCATGGAGAGCTCCGTCAAGCCAGTCTCTGGACTGAGGACCACAACGACATACATGTCCTAGCTACAGCTGTTGTTCGGGCTCCTGCCACGCTTAAATCAAAACCACTGCGTAATTACACAGTAATCTTGAGTGAACAGCAAATAATGTTAATACAACCGGACTAGCCGACAAGGATGCCATGATGTTTTGGCCCAACATACGTCGGATCCACGGGATCTATGAGCATCATCTGAAGTATGTGGATAACCATATGTAGTAGTAATGAAACAGAATAACACGAATAAAACTATCAAAACAGAAATGCATTCGGTAAACTTAAAATCATAAACACACTTGTTGAAAAAAAGAGATACACTGGAAAGGGCCTTGTAACACGTAATGGACAAATGAAACCACTGCATGTATGTTAATTATAATGTGTTTAAAATGAAACAAACCAAGTTCATTCGTGCCCACAAAAGTGCGTTTCAGTATTCCATTCTAATACTATGTGGTTGTTCGACTGCGCCTCATACTTTTATAAATCACGCTTGTGCTTATGACATCGCATTTTGTTTGGCAAATGTTCTGAAGATGGTCTGCACCAGAAACGCGTCAGTATAAAAATTTTGAGTAACTGTTGACCAGTTCATCTCTAATGACCCACTCAGCATTGACAGAATACGTGTCGTCAAGTTCAAATCATGGCCTCAGGCCTCCTGCGCTACATTATGTCACGTGGTAATGTTCATCTGAAATATGATCTAGAACGGCGAGACGAGAAACCAAAATAAATTGGGAGCGTCCACAACTGTAACATACAGACACTCCTAAATATCTAACAGCATGCCTAGCCTGCTCTTCGACCTATAAAAATGACTGCATCCAATTGCTAAAAAGGTGACAACGATGAACAATATTTTAAAGAAACAGACTTGTGTGAGGAGCAAATTCTACTGCCTTCACAACAACTGCTAAGAAGCTGTGGTTGTCCAATGCGGTGCATACCTATCCAGTTTGGGCTGTATCTGCCCATATGGATGTCATCCTCCATGAAACTGAATGAAACGAGCCGTTTAACAACTAGGTGCATAAAAACCCCTGGATAATCTGTGTAAAGCAGCTGCTTTGTCTGCTCTAGGTATTGCCGGCCAGTGTGGCCGTGCGGTTAAAGGCGCTTCAGTCTGGAACCGCGTGACCGCTACGGTCGCAGGTTCGAATCCTGCCTCGGGCATGGATGTGTGTGATGTCCTTAGGTTAGTTAGGTTTAATTAGTTCTAAGTTCTAGGCGACTGATGACCTCATAAGTTGCATAGTGCTCAGAGCCATTTGAACCATTTTTTGCTCCGGGTATTCGATTTTCACCAACAGAATACACCGAGAAGTTCAAACAGACCTCCGATGAAAAAGCTGTGATGTACCGTGCTGAGAGCAAGTTTTTAATAAGATTAAAATTCAGAAGAAGCTTCATGAACAGGGTGGACATAGAACTTCCAGAATGGCACCCACTACAAGTAATTGTGCCGACAGGGAGCCGTCTGGAGCGGGAAACTTGGAGGTCACTCAACACATTACGTACAAGTATTGCAACAGTCAAGTTAAACACATCAAGGTGGGGGATACAAGGTAACAGCGACATTTTCTGCGATTATGATGAGGTCCGGGATATGGTATACAGATTAGATTGTCCTGTCAATGTCTACATGTGCACGTTCGAAGATCTATAATTGGCAAATAATACAGTTGTGCCGAAAATTTTAGAAGAGATGGGTGTGGATGAAAACTCGGTAGGAAATCGAAAAATTCAAGTAAGTACAAATAAAATACATTGAAGGTGGCATTTGTATTAAGAAGGCACCTCTTTATTCAGAGGTAAACTTGCACTTCAGAACAAGGCATAGAAGCGCCCTGAAATACACACAACGCATCCTTCCTGTTTGGCGTCCATCACACGAAAAGAAAGGAAACGGCAGCAGCGATACAACTGCTCAAAAATAGCGTCCTAAAAGAAAAAGATCTTTCTCACAATTAAATAAAAATATTAGTGTCACTTATGCAGGAGATATACAGGGTGTTACAAAAAGGTACGGCCAAACTTTCAGGAAACATTCCTCACACACAAATAAAGAAGAGATGTTATATGGACATGTGTCCGGAAATGCTTAATTTCCATGTTAGAGCTCATTTTAGTTTCGTCAGTGTGTACTGTACTTCCTCGATTCACCGCCATGATTTCATAGGGGATACTCTACCTGTGCTGCTAGAACATGTGCCTTTACTAGTACGACACAACATGTGGTTCATGCACGATGGAGCTCCTGCACAGTTCAGTCGAAGTGTTCGTACGCTTCTCAACAACAGATTCGGTGACCGATGGATTGGTAGAGCCGGACCAATTCCATGGCCTCCACGCTCTCCTGACCTCAACCCTCTTGACTTTCATTTATGTGGGCATTTGAAAGCTCTTGTCTACTCAACCCCGGTACCAAATTTAGAGACTCTTCGTGCTCGTATTGTGGACGGCTGTGATACAATACGCCATTCTCCAGGGCTGCATCAGCGCAGCAGGGATTCCATGCGACAGAGGGAAGATGCATGTATCCTCGCTAACGGAGGACATTTTGAACATTTCCTGTAACAAAGTGTTTGAAGTCACGCTGCTACGTTCTGTTGCTGTGTGTTTCCATTCGATGATTAATGTGATTTGAAGAGAAGTAATAAAATGAGCTCTAACATGGAAAGTAAGCGTTTTCGGACACATGTCCACATAACATATTTTATTTCTTTGTGTGTGAGGAATGTTTCCTGAAAGTTTGTCCGTACCTTTTTGTAACACCCTGTATACCGATTGAACAATATACCGATTGAACAATAATTCACCGACTCAGAAACCACAGTATTATGTCTCGCACGCTAACAGTAAAAAATGTCTCCAACAAAAATTTCGTCCCGTGCGTATATTTGGTAGGAAGCAGACGTAGAGAGAGTCATTTTGACAACGCTGTAATCACACGCGTGACAAGTATCTACATTTAATATTGTGTACCTGTTCTACATAGGTAGCGCAATGGGTACACTTTTGTGTCAGAAAACTCGAGTTCGATTTCGGTTCCAGGTTAATATTTCCCAATTCCGATTTGCCTACTAGTGCTACAGGATACACTGCTAATTAAACGATAAATATCCTGCAGCTAAAGGCTTTTAACGCTGAAAATAACAATTATTTGTCAGACATGCCATAAATATTAGTGAAGAGTAATAATATTAAAATTAATTTCTGAACAGTCACTTTTAGTAATGTTGAATTAGCATGCCTAGTGTCTTAGTCAGGTTTATTTCTCTGAAATGCAAATTACATTAACCTGGAGTCTGATTAGGTTCATTTGCTGTATGGCCAACGAATTTATGTGTCGAAATACAGTACTGTACAGAAAGATAAACACACTCGTTTTTTAAAGTGTGCATTAACTGGATTGCATGTTTGGATCATTTCATTTTTCTTGGAAATATAATTGTCTGGCGCACAGAGAACAATGACAAACACACCGCAGCTTGACACCTTCACATACAGACGTTTACATCATTCCGAAGTGTCTAAACCGCCAATATACACAACACTGTCCAGTCTCATTAATACCACTAACTGTCTAAAGGCTGATTAGATTAGATTAATTATTCATTCTATAGACCTACAAAAGAGGGGATCCTCCTGGGTGTGGAACATGTCAGATAAACACATATCAAAAATGTAATTAGAAAAACTTGAGTTTCATTAATTTTAATGTCGTGTGACTAGGGCCTCCCGTCGGGCAGACCGTTCGCCGGCTGCAAGTCTTTCGATTTGACGCCACTTCGGCGACCTGCGCGTCGATGGGGATGAAATGATGATGATTAGGACAACACAACACCCAGTCCCTGAGCGGAGAAAATCTCCGACCCTGCCGGGAATCGATCCCGGGCCCTTAGGATTGACATTCTTTCGCGCTGACCACTCAACTACCGGAGGCGGACATTAATTTTAATGATCCTCAGTCTATAAACAGTAAAATTATGTACATGAATTAAAATTAAACTTCTCATATTTACAGGTTTAATACTTACATCTGCTTTCATTAAATCCATCATTCACACAGTGTCTAGTTACTTGGCTATTACAACCAAGTATTGTCAGAAATTAAAGTAAATTATTCGTTTCAATGGTCCTCAGTTAAGAACAGTCAAATTATGTACAAGATTTAAAATTAAACTTCCACTCTTTACAGACTTAAGTTACATCTACTTTGCATACATCCATCATTCACACAGTAGGTAGTTACCTTGGTGTTACAACCAAGTATTGTCAAAAACTAAAGTATAATAAATTTTCATTGAAATGGCCTACTGCACTCGTTGACAAATTCATGGATGGAATAGAAGGAGTCGGCCACCAAAAATTCTTTTAAATTATGTTCAAATTGTGCCTTGTCTGAAACTAAACTCTTAATGGCTGCTGCTAACTCATTGAAAATATGCGTTGCTGAATACTGGACTCCTTTCTGGGCAAGAGTAATTGATTTTAAATCTTTATGTATATTGTTCTTATTCCTAGTATTGATGCTGTGTAATAAGCAGTTAGTTGAAAAAAGAGATGTATTATTTACAACAAACTTCATTAAGGAATAAATATACTGAGAAGCTGTGCTTAGCATGCCCAATTCTTTGTATAGGTTTCGACATAATATTCTTGGATTTACACTACACATTACTCTTATTATACGCTTCTGTACTCCAAAAATTTTTTCTCGGTTTGTGGAATTACCCCAAAATATGATACCATATGACATAATGTAGTGAAAATAAGCAAAATATGCCAGTTTTTTTATATTTATATCTCCTATGTCTGACATCATTCGCATTGCAAATACATACTTGTTTAGGCGCTTTAGCAGTTCGTTAGTATGTCGCTCTCAACTGAATTTATTATCAAGTTGTAAGTCGAAGCCGGCCGGAGTGGCCGTGCGGTTCTAGGCGCTACAGTCTGGAGCCGAGTGACCACTACGGTTGCGGGTTCGAATCCTGCCTCAAGCATGGACGTGTGATTCAGTTGGTCGGAACTTTGTGTTTTATGTAGAGTAATAATAAAGAGGAAATTAAACGTAGACTCGGAATCTCGAATCTTCTAACGCAATATTCTACCCTTTGCACTTTATGGGCAGCAAGCTACAGTCATTGTTGACAGACACACTTGTCGTGCACGTGATCACAGTGTTGCCAGATTGACCTTCTTTGACGTTCATCCATGGGACGAAGTTTTGTATTGTCATTATGCAAGGAATCACACTGTGGCGTCCGCGTGCGCGAATTTTGGTTCAGCCTCGATATCTCCATGGAAGGACCCATTGGCCTGTTACGGCGTTTACCTATAGCTTGGATCAAGATCAAGTTAAATCCTTTCGCAGCACTAGCTTAGTAGCGCCACATTAGAGAGCGCTATAGGAGTATAAGGTGGCTTTTATCAGGTTCAGTAAAGGGCTCAACGTCTTGCGTTCTCGTATTGTATTCAACAGGCTCGTAAAAAAGCTGGACTTACATGTCCCGAAACCGATGCAGCGAAATGCAGGAAGATCTGCAGCGGATAGGGACTTGGTGCAGAGAGTGGCAACTGACCCTTAACACAGACAAATGTCAAGTATTGTGAATACATAGAAAGAAGGATCCTTTATGTATCATTATACGATAGCGGAAAAAACACTGGTAGCAGTTACTTCTGTAAAATATCTGGGAGTATGCGTGCGGAACGATTTGAAGTGGAATGATCATATAAAATTAATTGTTGGTAAGGCGGGTGCCAGGTTGAGATTCATTGGGAGAGTACTTAGAAAATGTGGTCCATCAACAAAGGAGGTGACTTACAAAACACTCGTTCGACCTATACTTGAGTATTGCTCATCAGTGTGGGATCCGTACCAGATCGGGTTGACAGAGGAGATAGAGAAGATCCAAAGAAGAGCGGCGCGTTTCGTCACAGGGTTATTTGGTAAGCGTGATAGCGTTACGGAGATGTTTAGCAAACTCAAGTGGCAGACTCTGCAAGAGAGGCGCTCTGCATCGCGGTGTAGCTTGCTGTCCAGGTTTTGAGAGGGTGCATTTCTGGATGAGGTATTGAATATATTGCTTCCCCCTACTTATACCTCCCGAGAAGATCACGAATGAAAAATTAGAGAGATTCGAGCGCGCAGGGAGGCTTCGCGGCAGTCGTTCTTCCCGCGAACCATACGCGACTGGAGCAGGAAACGGAGGTAATGACAGTGGCACGTAAAGTAGCCTCCGCCACACACCGTTGGATGGCTTGCGGAGTATAAATGTAGATGTAGAAGAAGGTAGTACAAGAGCAACATTTTTTGCGTCGAAGTATGTACTACAGTCGTGCAAAAGCAGAGCGGATTCGGTGATCCTTTCAGCGCGTGCGATACTCCTAACTTCATTTACTAGGAGCCGAGATGTTTTTCGTGTCTTGGTGATGGGCAGAAAGCTCGCGTGGATCGCAGGCAGCGTGGTGCAAGTGCGGCGTGCAGCTAACAGAGCGTGTGTTGGTGCCGGCGGCTGCGGACCGACTAACGGCGGCCGCTCCGGCGGCGGCGTCTGCGGTGACCTTGAGGAGGGCGTGTCCTGGAGGCCAGTGGCGCTAGCCTTGGCTGGAGCTGGAGCTGGACGTGGTGCTGGGCGGGTCGCGGGCACCGTTACCGCCCGCCTCGCAGACCCCTCTACCGGAGACTCGCGCAGGCAACGGGGAAAGCGCATGCGTCACGAGGCGCTGTGCGCAGTCTCTAGCGATGGGGGCCCTAATGTTCCGTGGCTCACCTGAACTACAACTATGTCTAACATCGCACTGGATGTCTCGTGAAGCCAAATGGGAAAGTGCATGCGTCACGAAGTGCTGCGTGCAGTCTCCAGCGATGGAGACCCTAGTACTTCCACAGCACACCTGACCTACAACCATGTCCAGTGCTGCCAACATTCCGTGAAAGACGTTCTGGAGACGTCTCGCGCAACCAACGGAGAAAATGAATGCGTCACGAGAAGGACCGAGGGGGAGAAGGGCAACCATGTCAAGTACACATCCAGTCGATCAGCGTCAGGCACATCAATCAGGAACGGTCAATATTCATGCATGTGACAGAAAGCTTGATTTGAGGCAAAAATGTCTAGTAAACACGGGCAGTAAAATACATACGTTAAAAGCCATAAGTACTTCATCTTCGCTTCTCTGAAACAAATCGCTTCTCCTGCAGGGTCTTTTCTTTCCATACTTTGGGAGGAGGTACTACTACTACTACTACTACATTTATACTCCACAAGCCACCCAACGGTGTGTGGCGGAGGGTACTTTACGTGCCACTGTCATTACCTCCCTTTCCTGTTCCAGTCGCGTATGGTTCGTGGGAAGAACGACTGCCGGAAAGCCTCCGTGCGCGCTCGAATCTCTCTAATTTTACATTCGTGATCTCCTCGGGAGCCGGCCGGAGTGGCCGTGCGGTTCTAGGCGCTACAGTCTGGAGCCGAGCGACTGCTGCGGTCGCAGGTTCGAATCCTGCCTCGGGCATTGATGTGTGTGATGTCCTTAGGTTAGTTAGGTTTTATTAGTTCTAAGTTCTAGGCGACTGATGACCTCAGAAGTTAAGTCGCATATTGCTCAGAGCCATCTGAACCATTTGATCTCCGCGGGAGGTATACGTAGGGGGAAGCAATATATTCGATACCTCATCCAGAAACGCAACCTCTCGAAACCTGGACAGCAAGCTACACCACGATGCAGAGCGCCTCTCTTGCAGACTCTGCCACTTCAGTTTGCTAAACATCTCCGTAACGCTATCACGCTTACCAATTAACGCTGCGACGAAACGCGCCGCTCTTCTTTGGATCTTCTCTATCTCCTCTGTCAACCCGTCCTGGTGCGGATCCCACAGTGATCAGCAGTACTCAAGTATAGGTCGAACAAGTGTTTTGTAAGACACCTCCTTTGTTGATGAAATCAAAAAAAGTGTTGTTAGAATGAGGTATAAAATGTATACCTAAGAGCTATCAGCAAGTGTTCAGTGGAGGAGATACGTTTCACAGTAGCGAACATGAACAACTGCTCATTGCTCTTAAGGTATGCACTTTAGGGCCCTGTTTACTCGACATTTCTTTTTCTTATACTGAAACATCCTACCGTCTCTCAAAATGTGGAAACCAAAAAGTTTGCAGCAGAAGTGATTTGTTTCACGTTATCGAAGATGAAAAAGTTCTCATAGCTCTTACGGTACGCATTTTAGACCCCATGTTTACTGGCCTTTTTTGTTTCGAACGATCTCTTCTGTCGTATCTCTTTATATTTACCATTCCTCGTGTACAGGCTGGTCCATTTAAACGCTTCAGCGGAAATATCTCGGGAGCAGCAATAGATATTGAAAAACGACTTTCACGGGTATTAATTTAAGGGAGAGGTTCGTGAAAGTAAATACTATGAGACCTTCTAAAACGCAAGCAAATATTATTTAAAACGAAAACTTGTGTTTTTCAAATGGACACCCTGTGTTACTTCTTACGTAATCAAAAACATAAAAAGTCACAAAAACAATGGCGCTGGTTGCCAGAGAAATTGCAAAGTGAATTTGAAGCTTGAAATAAAGGTAACGCACCGCAATTGCACATTCCGAGATGCATGCTTGAACCCCACGTTACTTGTAATCGTGATGTGATTGACGTACTACGATGTAAGAAACGCTGTAATTATTGATATTTACGCTGTTATTAAGTGGGCTGGAAACAAAATAGATATCTAGTCACACAACTACGAACAACGACACACATCTATGTGCAACTATCATTTACTCCCTGGTTAGGTCCTTGGTCAGCCATTAATTATGTTTACTCTGGCCGCTCATTTTCGGTTTTCGGCTCCGTAATTTCCATTCTAGTACTGTAGTAATTATCAATAAAGCACAAACGAGCAAATTCCTTCATTATTTTTCATTGGGTGTGACTGGGCATCTGCATTGTTTCCAGTAGAGTACAGTATAAATAGCAATAAATGGTTCAAATGGCTCTGAGCACTATGGGACTCAACATCTTAGGTCATAAGTCCCCTAGAACTTAGAACTACTTAAACCTAACTAACCTATGGACATCACACACACCCATGCCCCAGGTAGGATTCGAACCTGCGACCGTAGCAGTCCCGCGGTTCCGGACTGCAGCGCCAGAACCGCACGGCCACCGCGGCCGGCATAAATAGCAATAACTACGGCATCCTAGTACGATAATCACATTGCGATTACGAGCAACGTGCGGTGCACGCATGCATCTCGAGATGTGCAATACTCGCGCGTTTCCTTTGTTTCAAGGGTCAGCGTCACTTTGTAATTTTTCGGGATGTAATTGACGTATTCCTATGCCACCAAGCCATTCTTTTTTGTGATTTTTCGTGTTACTGATTGCGTCAGAAATAATGTGGTGTGTCCGTTTAAAAATTAAGCTTGCGTTGAAAATAATATCTGCCTACGTCTTAGATTGCCTACCGCGAGAGTCGTTTTTAAGTATGTGTTGCTGTTCCAGAGATATCTGCCCTGTAACGTTTAAGTGGACCATCCGGTATATATACTGAAGAGACAAAAGTCATGGAATAGCGGTATGCACTTATAAAAATAGCGGTAGCATCGCATACGTAAGATATAAAAGGGCACTCACTTGGAGAAGCTGTCATTTGTACTCAGGTGATAAGTGTGATAAGGATTCCGACGTGACTATGGCCGCACGACCGAGCGAGGTGGCGCAGTGGTTAGACACTGGACTCGCATTCGAAAGGACGACGGTTCAATCCCGCGTCCGGCCATCCTGATTTAGGTTTTCCGTGATTTCCCTAAATCACTCCAGGCAAATGCCGGGATGGTTCCTCTGAAAGGGCACGGCCGACTTCCTTCCCCATCCTACCCTAATCCGATGAGACCGATGACCACGCTGTCTGGTCTCCATCCCCAAACCAACCAACCAACCTATGGCCGCACGACGCGAATTGACAAGCTTTGAACGCGAAATGGAAATTGAAGCTAGAAACATGGGACATATCAACGCGGAAATCGTTAGGGAATTCAATATTCCCAGGTCCACAGTGTTAAGACGGTGCCGAGAATCCTAAATTTCAGGCATTACCTCCCACCACCGACAACGTAGTAGCCGAGAGCCTTTACATAACGACCGAGAGCTGCGGCGTTTGCGTAGAGTTGACAGTGTTAACAGACAAGCAACACTGCGTGAAATAACCACAGAAATCAATGTGGACGTACGAGGAACGTATCTGTTAGAACATTGCGGCGAAATTTGGTGTTGATGGGTTATGACAAAGACGAGCAACGCTGTTGCCTTTGGTAACAATACAACATCGCCCGCAGCGCCTCTCCTGGGCTAGTGACCATATCGGGTGTACACTAGACGGCTGGAAAACCGTGGCCTGGTCAGATGAGTCCCGATTCCCATTGGTAAGACATGATGGTAGGATCTGAGTATGGCGCAGACCCCACGAAGCAGTGGACCAAAGTTGTCAACAAGGCACTGTTCAAGCTGGTGGTGGCTCCATAAAGGTGTGGGCTGTGTTTACATGGAATGGACCGATCAATCGGTGGAAATGGTTATGTTCGGTTTCTTGGAAACCATTTGCAGCCATTCATGGACTTCATGTTCCCAAACGACGGTGAAATTTTAATGGGTGACAGTGCGCCACTGTGCCACAATTGTTCGCGTTTGGTTTTAAGAACATTCTGGACCAATCGAGCGAATGATTTGGCCCCCCAGATCTTTCGACATGAATCTCATCGAACATTGATGAGAAATAATCGAGAGGTCATTTGATGCACGGAATCCTGTACAGGAAGCATTTTTCCTATTACGGACAGCCACGGGGGCAGAATGGCACAATATTTCTGCAGGGGACTTCCAACGACTTGCTGAGTCCATGCCTCGTCGATATGCTACACTACGCTAGGCCAAAGGAGGTCCGACACGATACTGGGAGGATTCCTATGACTTTTGTCACCTCACTGTATAGTTCTTGTTCCTTAAAAATTGGGTTCCGGTACTGGGACTTTCCCGAGGGATGTTTCTGAACTTAGACTTCCGCTGCGTAGCGTCACGAATCAAATACTGTATGCAGATATAAAACAGTGTTTGTTTGGGCTGTCTATAGCTAAATATTGCAGAAATGAAATCGCAAATAAGTTCCGAAACAGCGGAGAAGGTTCGCCTGGCGACTGTTATGTGGGACGTCCTGTATAAATGCATGGAGTTCCTCATAAGAGTCGTCGAAATATTATACATTATATACGTATACAGGGTGATTCACCTTAAACTTCCACCGCACATATTGCGTAAGTGAAGTGGAAAGTGCTACTGATGTGCGGTTTTAACAGGATGAATTGGTAGTCAGGAGTTCGTATTGTTAGACAATCAGCAGATTGTAATAATACACAGAAAGTGTATTTTTTGTGCGTACAGTTTTTTAAATCGAACAATGCCTATTGACAGTAACAAACAAAAGTATGGTAAATTAGAATGTCACTGGTGTTGCAGGATTGTAGTGCAAGACGTTTTCCGGCCGGAGTGACCGAGCGGTTCTAGGCGCTACAGTCTGGAACCGCGCGACCGCCACGGTCGCAGGTTCGAATCCTGCCTCGGGCATGGATGTGTGTTATGTCCTTAGGTTAGTTAGGTTTAAATAGTTCTAAGTTCTAGGGGACTGATGGCCTCAGAAGTAAAGTCCCATAGTGCTCAGAGCCATTTTTTATGCAAGCCGTTTACGAGATGTTGTTTTTGGAAAAGTTTCCAAACCGACACTTGCGCAATATCTGTGGTAGCATACACTAACAAACGACACAAGTGCAAACACTAATTGTGTGGATTCTAACCAGTAACGAGACAATTTGCCATCACAGCTTGTGTTTAAAATGACCATTGGCAGCGGCAATACACGCTTCCAGCCTGATACGGAACGACTGCTCCACACTTGCTAGCATTTTAGCGGAGATGTCCGAGCAGGCTGCAGTAATACGTCGTTGCATATCATCGGGCGTAGTTGTTATGTCCTTGCAGACGGCGTCTTTCAAGCTTTCTCCACAGAAAAACTGTCACATGCGTCAAATCCGGACAACGGACCGGCCGAGGTACAGGTCCTTTTCATACAGTTCAATGATACGGGAACAATTCGTGAAAATATGCTGTAGTACTTCGCGCACTATTGTACCTAGTCTGCTGAGGAACGTCTTCTAGCCCTCGTGGAAGATGGTCTGTTAGGTAGCTGCAATACTTCTGCGCGTTCACTGTTTCGTCTATGAAAACGGGCCTATGAGCTGACGGTTCACTACAGTCCATTGACGCTGACGTTCCACTTGACGAAGCCAACGAGGACTCTCAACAGACGAATAGTGCCTTTTCATTGGTTTACCTGGCCATGATTCTTTAATGTGGGTTCATCATTAAACATGACAGGTGATACATCTGGAGTATCCTATTTTATTTCCCATATACAGAAGTGAACGCGATTTCCACAATTGGTTCCATGCAGTTCTTAATGGAGAGACATGTAATAGAGATGGCACCCGTGTCGATGGAAACTGCGTAGAACACTTGCCTGACTCATGCCACTTCCTAGTGCGATTGCGCGGGAGCTAAAGTGCAAATCAACTGTAAAAACAGCAAGAACATTAATTTCCCCCTCTCCTGTTGTCACTTGTTTCCTTCCGTTATAATGCCTAGGTGCTACACTACCACTTTCACCTAATTGGTTGAAGAGGTTGATAAATAATTACAGAAATGATTGACGTCTATTGGGTTATCTTGGCACATACACCGCACAAGAACGAACTGCATTCTTCCTACACTCTCCATACACCATGAGCATGTCAACTTTTTCTGCGTTGGTAAATCCCGTCGTCCACCCACGACCTAGTGCTTGGACTGTCACGCACTAACTGACTAGCAGGTAGCACTGCACTCAAGGAACACACAAGCACACTGTAAGCAAACATAACAACCTCATACCTAGCAACTACGCAGTTTGAAAGGCACAAAGAGGTATCAGTGCGGAAACTTATCAAAATACGATATTTCGTAAACGACTAGCACAATAGTCCTGCAACAAACGCCACTGATATTCTAATTTACCCTACTTTTAGTCTGTTAGTGTCCATAGGCATTATTCCATTTAAATAGGTGTATGTCTGTACAAAAAATACGCTTTCTAGGTATCCCTCCTAAGAGTATTCGGGCCAATTTTCTCTGGTGTTTCGCCAGATACTTGCAATTTTGGTTTTGCAATGTGTAACTGGAATCTGTCCAAACAAATACTGCTCATCTCGTCCTCCGTGTGGCACTCAGTGTCGGTGGGAGGCATCGATTTGCTTCCCGTTACAAACAAAACTATTTTTTGTAGCACACTATTGCGTCTACATTCGATACAGGGGTTCAAAATTAATCTTCTGTGATATTCGTTTTATCGGTATGTGTATTTATTTGTTAGTTATTAACATTCCTAAGTGACTCACCGCCTTCATAATTGTGGTGGGTCGTATGCTACTAAAACCTGGTAACAAACTGCAAAAACTGTAAGTGCGCCGCATACATTCAAATGTATCACTTTGGCTAAGCCGAAAGTGGTGCAGGTTTGCAGGATAAGACACGTGGTCCATCAGGAAGTGTACCGTAAAGCGACTTAGGTCAGCGCCTCTGAGCTCCGATCCTTCTTGAACGTTTCGGAAGAAGGACAAGCCCCTATAACTTTGTCAGATGTTTCCCATTCTTTTTGCTACGTCTCAAACTTCCAAAGATTTAATTGGCGTTTATATGTAATTTTCTCCCCTGTTATTTCATGTACGTTGTCCAGTCTTCCCGTTTTGAGCAAGTATGCTGCTGCTCTGTGTCTAAAGGTTATCTTAATGGGTATGCTGCAAGTGCAACGCATGGATGAGGTGTCAAATGCCCCTGACATTCTGATCCACCCACCTCTTTCTCCACGCCTCACCATGGTTTTTTGGATCGTGACTGACAGGCGATACGCCCCGGAACTTGCTCCGAAGCACGTGATAGACTGACTGTATGATACATTCGTATTGTCTGCAATGGTAGTTGTAGTGAGTTGAGTTTAGCATGGTAAGTTTTAGAATTAGACTTATCGCTTCTTCAGTTGTAAGTATTAACGTGCTCGCTGAATATCAATCGTCCACCGAGCTGTTTCGCCAGCGATCTCGGTAATTTCCTCTGTACACTAGTGTTGTTCTTTCTAGGGATGGGGTCTCTCTGCAGTGCTCCATCGGTCAGTAAATATACTGTTTACCGCAGTCGTGAGCATTTTATCCCTGCAACGACCACTTACTTTTACAAGGAGTTGTGCAGCCTTGCTTTCGAGTTGCAACTTGAGTCTGCAGTTATTACTACTAGCAAATTGTCAGCACTGGTTGTTATATCCATAACCCTATCATCTTCGTCCAGGTTGTTTAGGAGAGGTTCTATGGCAATGTTCTAGAAAACTGCCCAGGAGATTGAGACTTGCGGGCAATCTTTGGCTATTTTCTGGATAACAGTTCGTTTTCCTGCTTGCCATTGAGCCACCCTACCTTTGAAAAAGTCGAGTAAGATATTGTATTGGACTGTTGGTGTCTGCATCCGTCGTACCCTTGCGCACAAGGTGGACTACCACCGATTTTCGAGTTACTATGATGACTGTGTATTTTTCTTGTGCGCCCTATATTTTTTGAGCGCGTGGTTAACTGCATCGTCTATTGAGCTTTTTGCTTTAAAGCCATACTGATGTGGCTGGGTCGATTACATAGGTCTGTACCTTAGCCAAAATGTTCAAGAGGCAAGTGGGCCTGTAAGTCTTTGGCTCTGAGTCACGATCCTCTGATTTTTGATGATTACTACGTTCGCAGTTTTTCCAAATGGCAGGGACCCTATCTTCCAGCAAAGATTCATTCAGTAACTCTGTTAGAAAAGGGGTGATCTGTGCAACTGTATACTTTAATGTTTCTGAGTCTATGTCATCTGGACAGGGAGTCTTCTTATTCTTTGACTGTTAGCTGCTAAAGCTGTCTCTTCTTGGAGAAATGGGACAGTTAAAGGGCCATTTGTATAGGTGTCATCCATTTGTCTTCATAAGTCTGTGTGATGTTGCTGGTCATACATCTTTTCGTCATCAAGGAAAAGTTTGTTCAGCAGGTACTCTGCTGGACTTCTCCAGCCCCTTGTAACAGTGCCTTCTGTGCCCCTGAGTACTGTCTGCGTCTTTACTCTATCTGTTTAAAGTTTCAATGGTCCCCCCCCCCCCCCCACACTATCCCATATTTGTTTTGTAGCTGAGTTTTGATGAAGTTGTTCCAGCGATCCTGTTTGGTGTTGTATAGTTCGTTTTTATACTTTTGCTTTGCATTACAGTATAGTTCAAGCCTTACTTGCCTCTCTTGTACTGTTTTTGCTGTATGGTAGTGTTTTCTTTAGTCTCTGGCGTCTCCCCTTAGTTTTGTTAATTCAGTGGACTGTGAGAGTTTCTGTTTCAGTGTTCGGTTGATCTTTGGGACAGCTAATTGTTGTGAGTTTTGAAGCAGACCCGTTAGAATGTGTGCTTTATAGTGTATGCTACCATAGACTGTAAGGAGGGAAAATTCTTCAACCACGCTCTATAATTATTGCTGGTCAGCCTATGTAGAAACAGTGACATTAAAACAGGAAGAATAAGCAGGATCCTAGCAGCGACTGAGCAGCATTGTTACATGGCTGTAGCAGTCAGTGCGGGCACTGATGGTAGTGTCGCTACTGGAGTACTGGTCATTCTTCGTGTTTTACTGTCCCTGTTAATACATATCGCTGCAACGAATACCGCACTAGACAAATTTGTACCGAGTTATCTGTAACTGTAGTTAGCCAATCAGGCCGTTGCGCACTCAAATTCAAGCGGCCCACGAGATACAGTCAGTGTCAGCTGTTCTCATAGCGTTGATGATAGTACACGAGATTGCTAAGCCTTTGGTTTGCGTTTGATTCCAACTACCCTTCAATGCCCAGTTTTCGTATCGCTCTCTTGTTCAGTTTTCGGAAACGAAAAGAAGAGCACATTTGACGACATCGTCTCTGGCGAGACGCTACAATTTGCTGGCGCAACGACCTTATTGTCTAACATCAATGCTAACTGACTCGGAAGCGGCGCAAAGTATAAAATTTTTTCTTGACATTTATTTCGCTGCACAACATTCCCTGCAGCACCCTTAGGAGCATATGAAATTATTTGTGGCTACCCTGTTTACGGATATGGGATTAATCGTATCATTCTTGTAACTCTACCTACACCGAAGAGCCAGTACGTTATGATCACCTGCATAACAGCGCATTGGGCCAACTTTTGAACGCAGTGCAGCAACGATTCTGGCGTTGTGAAACGAAGAGTTTTCCTGCTGGAACATGCCACCGCTTTCAGGGAAGATGTGTAACATGAAGGAACGCAGTTGCTCCGTACGCAGTACTCGTTGTGCCAAAAGTGGAAGTCCAGGCGAAGGACCATCATAGCATAATACCGTCTCTCGCCCCACCTGCCTGTATGCATGCCGCAGTGACTGCTTCTAAAGCAGTTCGTCTGGATGTCGGAAGATCCGGACACGGCCATCGACCTGGTGTAACAGGAGAGATTCATTCGACTAGGTGACACGTTCCATAGATCCACGGTCCAATCTCGATGATTCTGTGCCCGCTGATGTCGTCGGAACCACGTGGAGACACTTAGGAGTCGTCTGCGGCGGCGCCATACGAATAACAATGTGCGCCGAATGATGTGCTCTAAAGCCCTTGTGCGCCAGCTTTGTACTCTAAAATGTTCAAATGTGTGTGAAATCTTATGGGACTTAACTGCTAAGGTCATCAGTCCCTAAGCTTGCACACTACTTAACCTAAATTATCCTGAGGACAAACACACACACCCATGCCCGAGGGAGGACTCGAGCCTCCGCCGAGAGCAGTGAGAAATGACATCGAACATCCGTTCGCGCTTTCAAAAGGAGCAGCGGGGAAAAAAATGGTTCAGAAATTTTATAAAGCGCCATCCTGTCTTAGTAGAGTCAGTTTCTTTGGCTAAAGAGAAAGGTTTTTCAAAGAGAAACGTTAATTCCTTTTTCGACCGTCTGGAACTTGAGCTAGAATAGATCGGTTTCAATCCTGCCGAAGTGTTTAACGTAGGTGAAACGGGAATAACCGTTGTTCAAAATCAATGTACAAAAGCTATTAGTTTAAAGGGCAAAAAACGGGAAGGAAGTCTGTCATCACAAGAAAGAGGATCCCTGACGACGTTGGTAATTTACATGAGTGCAGCTGGCATGTTTGCTCTGCCGCTGATTGTCTTTCCTCGTAAAACATGAAAGCGGAATTATTGAACGGTTGTCCTCCAGGAACAACTGCAAGCTGTCACCCTCAAGATGGATTCAGCTCCATATTTTTGCAGAATGGTTCAAGCGCTTCTTACAGTTCCAAAACCATCTACCAACAGCCCAGTTATATTGATATAGGACCGGCATTACTCCCACACGAGGAACATCGACGTGATTGAACTAGCTCGGAAACATGGTTTAATAACCACACACAACACACAAACTCCAGCCATTAGATGTAGCCTTCATGGGACCACTCAAAACATACTGCAGCCAAGAAATAGAGTACTGGATGTCTAACCATCCCTTTATGGCAGTTACAGCACATCAAGTCGGGGAATTGATGAGGAAGGCGTATGCAAAGTGCGCAAATCTTGAAATTGCGATGAGTAGTTTCAAAAAATACGGCATAGTCCCCTTTAATAGGAATGTTTTAGTTTATCCAACTGGGCTATGGTCACGAAAATAATCCTGACAATGGTCCTGAACTTCTGGAGCCCAGCCAAACGAAAAACATAGTTTCGACTTTCCATATGCCTCCATCTCCAACAGTCAACCAAACAAATGCAACAGCACGTCCCACTGGTAAAGCCGCTACAATCACTAGCTCGCCTTTCAAGAAATCGCTTGAAGAAAAGTTGCAATTACAGGTAAGCCTAGGCCTAAACCAGGTCCATAAAACACTAAATCAGCCAGAGCCCTGTCAGAACGTTGGTCTCCGAAAGGTCAACAGCTGCAGCATCAAGAACGCCAGCAACAAGACAGAGAAAAGGAAACAAAAGGCAACGTTACTCATCTTCCTCCTCATCTGAGAATGATTGTGCTCTTCTCGTCCGCACTGATGACGAAGGCAGTGCGGATGAGGAGTGTTTATACTGCAATCAAGCTTACAGATTAGACACAAGTGGCGAACAGTGGATCCGTTGCACAAAATGTCTTCGTTGGGAGCATGAATTGTGTTCTGGCGTTGCCAAGAAGGGATGGAAAACATCTGTATGTGATCATTGTAATAAATTAAGCAAGTAATGCACGGTAAACAAATGAATAACGTCTTTATGTTGTATAAGTAAGGTTTTTGTATGTTACCTATTAAAAGTACTTAAAAGATAAAGTATGTTTCTTCTTATATTCAATTGTACCTAATCCTGACTACTATACGATAATAGGAACCCAAATTTAAAAACACCGAAATGCTCATAAATCAGATAACGTACAATTTGTGACCAAAACAATATTAATAATGAAAACCTTGGTAAGATAAATTTTATTGGGATGTTTGGGCATGTGAAAGTGTATTTTATTTTAACATAATGTGAAATAAAGTATGTAAAATATAATCATAAAAAAGTATCCGATAATCGGGCCCTCTCTACTACCACTCAATAGGTATCGAATGTAAAATTCATTACTTAAGGTACGAGGTCGAGGACAAACAATAGCACATTTTGTTCACGCAGTCATGCAAGATATTGATTCAGCGACTATTAAAAATGACATCGATCCTAAGATTACGATGTTTTTATTCGTTAGTTTCAAATCAAGTTTGTGTGTTAAGGACAGTAGTAATTTATAACTTGTCGTTTTTGAGCAATGCTGCGTGAATAAACATCAGGTACCAGAGATTCCACTGCTTTTCCTCTTATATTATCCTTCCTTCTCGCGATTATATTACTTTGCATACAATTCCTTTACTTCTTTTACTACGTGGTACCCAACTTTCATATTAAGTTTACTGCCAAACTTATTTCCACCACTCCTCACTGGCCTTTCTAGTTTTCCTCTAATCCATATTCTGTGCTCAGTAGACCACTCCATTCAATAAAGTACTCCGTCTTCAACTCACAAGTGGCCCATCGGGACGATCCGACCGCCGTGTCATTCTCAGTCAAGGATGTGGTCAGCACACCGCTCTCCCAGTCGTTATGACCGGAAGCGCTACTATTCGGTCGAATAGCTCCTCAATTGGCATCACGAGGCTGAGTGCACTCCGAAAAATGGCAACAGCGCATGGCGGCTGGATGGTCACCCATCCAAGTGCCGGCCACGCCCGACAGCGCTTAACTTCGGTGATATCACGGGAACCGGTGTATCCACTTTTTTTTTTTAATCGTCAAGCAGGTCGAGGGCCTCTATATTTTTGTTTTGTTTTTAATTTCATTTTGTTCGTTGTCATTTGTTGTATCTGATCGGGGCGGACGTCCTAAGACACCCTTTTAAGTTCGTTGTTGATCTATCAACTCAGTTTTTTTGTTACAGAGGGCGGCTAACCCTCTGACCAAGCACGCTGAGCTACCGTGCCGGCTGTCCACTGGGGCAAGGCCGTTCCCACTCCATTCACTAGGACCTGCAATTCATCCTCACTTGCACCGACTGTAGCAATGCCATATCCTCTCACAGCATTGCATGGTAGTGCATGGCATTGTATGGTAGTGAAATATGGATTGTGTGAAAACCGGCACAGAAGAGAATCGAAGCATTTGAGATGTAGTGCTACAGATGAATGTTGAAAATTTGGCGGACTTATACGGAATCAGGAGTTTCTGCGCAGAATTGATGAGAAAAGGAATACGTGGGAAACATTGACAAGGACAAGGGACTGTATGGTAGGACGTATGTTAAGGGAATGACTTCCGTGGAACCAAAAGGAACTGTACAGGACAAAAACTGTAGAGGAAGACAGAGATTGAAATACATCCACCAAATAATTGAGGACGTAGGATGGAAGTGAAAAGAAGTGCTACTTGGAGATGAAGAGATTGGCACAGGAGAGGAATTTGTGGCGGGCCGCATCAAACTAGTCAGAAGACTGATGAGTAAGAAGAAAAGATCCTTCCAGGGTAAACCTTAATTAAACTCCTGAGCCTTTTTTTTGTTTCTGTTATTGGTTGTTCGGGTACTGCTTGAAGAATAAGGGGAACAACTGTATTCCTGCATTACTTTCTCTCTAACCCGAGCACTCTTCTGTTCGTTATTGTATCCCGGTAGGAATATAAAACTTTATCCTTCCGATGACATGCCCATATTGAAAAAAGGACTATAGTTAGGTTATCTTATGTGATCCCACTTCGGTCAGAGACCAGAAGTAGCGTTTTATTGGTGCAACTGATAAACATCAGTTGATTTACTGATTATGTAAAAAGAAAGCGGAAAAGTGAATATGAATATGCTAATTGCAGTGGACGTGATTTCTGAGTCATAATCAGCCGTTGGATGCAACATTTTCTAGTACAGAGCAGACGCCAGTAACATAGACCGGTCGCCTGCCAAGCCGGCAACCCAGCGCTACACTCGAGTTTATATGCTCCACCCGCATAACGGAGCCTCGGCTCTGCTCAGAGGCAGCTCAAGTTGGCAGAGATCAAGGCCTACAACTCCCGACGATAATAATCAGATCGGCATACATTATGCGTCTACCTACAAGCAGTGATCTCCTTATACCTACTCGGATAGTTTCGAAAAATAGATGTTATTCTCAGGAATCATGTTTAGATGACATTAATTATTAATGCAAAATATAAAGGAGAATCCAACCATAAATTAAACTGAATCTTTGCCACACGTCAAAACTATGTGCGAGACTAGGACTAGAACTTCGGCCTCGCACAAATTCTAACATGCTAGAAATATTCATCTCAGTGTGTGGAGCGCAACGTTGTAGACAAACTTCTTCTGAAAAATCTAAATAAACGTAGAAAATGTGAGTTTTTAGTCAGTATGTAATCATTCCATCAAATATCAATGAAAAGCCAAGATTTAAAACTATATCTTGACCCATAATAATATACACTGAGGTGACGAAAGTCATGGGCCAGCGATATGGACGCAAACATATGGTGGTAGTATCGCACGCACAAGGTATAAATTGGCAGTGCATTAATGGAGCTATCTTTTCTATACAGATGCATCATGAGAAAAGGTTTCCGAAATGACTATGGCCGCACGACTGGAACGTGAAATGGTAGGTGGAGCTAGACGCACGGGACATTCCATTTCGGAAATCGTTAGGGAGTTCAATATTCCGAGACGAACAGTGTCCAGACTGTACCGTGAATACTATTTTCCTGGCATTACCTCTCAGCACGGACAGCGCAGTGGCCGACGGAGTTCACTTAACGACTGACAGCAGCAGCTTCTGCGTAGAGTTGTCAGTGCTAACAGCCCAGCAACACTGAGTGAAATAACCGCAGGAATCAATGTGGGATGAATAGTGAATATATACATTAGGACGCTTTCGCGAAAATGGTGCTAATGGGCTGTGGCAGCAGATGAACGACACAAGTGCCTCTGGTAACAGCACCACATTGCCTGCAGCGCGTCTCCTTTGTCTCTGACCATATTAGTTGGACATCAGACGACTCGAAAACCGTAGGCTTCTCAGATGAGTCCCCATTTCAGTTGGTAACAGCTGATGGTAACAGGGCAGACCCCAGGACCCAAGTTGTCAATGAGGTATTGTGCAAGCTGCTGTTGGCTGTGTAATGGAGTGGGTTGCATTTACATGGATTGGACTGGGTCCTCCGGTCCAACTGAATCGATCACTGACTGGAAATGATTATGTTCGGTTACTATGAGAGCATTTGTAGCCACTAATGGATTCCATGTTCCCAAACAACGATGGAATTTTTATGGATGACAATGCGCCATGTCACTGGGCCACAATTGTTCGAGATTGGTTTCTAGAACATTCTGGACCATTCGGGCAAATGATTTGGTCGCCCAAATCGCCCGATATGAATCCCATCCAACATTTATGGGACATATTCGAGATATCAGTTTGTGTACAAAACCCTGCACCGACGACACTTTCGCGATTAAGGACGGCTATGGAGGCAGCATGGCTCAGTATTTCTGCAGGGGATTTTCAACTACTTGTTGAGTTCATGTCTAGTCGAGCTGCTGCACTATGCAGAGCAAAAGGAGGTCCAACGTAATTTTAGGAGAGACCCCCTGACTTTTGTCACCTCAGTGTATGGCGGACTGAACGCTTTGAGTCTTCTTTTCCTTTAACGGCATACTGTGGATAAAACGTATTTTATTCACTGTGAATTGATCCAACTATCACATGACTGGACAACATAACCTCATCACAAAGACATCCTAGCTAGTAACACCGAAGTCTGCAATCTCGGCTACAGGACAATAACTGCCTTTGGTTCAATGGTAGAATGTAACTGTTTCAATTGGACGCCATTTCGGTTACCTGCGTGTCCCTTACCTTCCCAAGCTATCCAACCAGGGAAAGGTGACCAACAGTTTAACGTTGAATGCGAACCAAGAGTCGATCCCTTGACGTCTTACATCATCGACAGGTGAAGGCTGTGTTATACGCAGACAGAAAATTCCTGTGGTTCAGCCGGGATTCGAATTCACGACCTCTTGGTCTAAAGGTGCGCACTTTGCCATTAGGCCACCATAGTATGTTCAAGTAAATCAACAGGCATGCGACGTGAAACTCCTTTCCTCGTGTGTATCGTGAGCTCTGACGTGGGTCATTTGTGCTTCAGGATCTGTGCCTGAATTACAGATAAATGTTCTGTAATCAGTCAGTAACTGATTAGAGTTTCCCATACACATGAAGAAGAGATAAAAATGGCTTGCTTAAAACTTTTGCAGCTATCGAAGAAAAAAAAACAAGGAAATACTGAAAATAATTTTTGACTTTTTTGTGAAATGTAATCAAGAATAAGGAAAAATGGATATTTTCTGACAAAAGAGTCTCTTTTTTCCAGTTTTGGTGCTGTGCTGATTCCTCACATTTCCTTTTCTTTTTGTTTATTTTTTTCTCATTTCGCTCTTTTTGAGAATCATATTGAAATACGATATATGGAAACTTTATCTATTTAAATCCAGTGCAAATTGTAGAAGTACCCCTCATCCTTAGCCACTTTTCCTCTTCCTAGTTGTAAATTGACTTACCTAACGCATAAAACATTCTCGGTTCATTTGCTGTTTCAAAGCTTTCACCAAATTCTGGCCAAGCAGCGAAGTTAGCGTGACTCACAATTGGTCGAGCAGCGTTTTGTGATCACTTGGGCGGTGGATATGTAAACGCCTGTAAACGTCCCATTTCATTGATGGTGAGTCTGAACGAGGCGTTTTAAACTATATGGAAGTATAGTTGAAGTTTAAATCACATCTCATTCAATGAAGCAAGTTTAAGACTACCATTCAGACAGTGATCGACTTGTGTCACTGGTGGACTGGCTTCAATTATTTAGTGATTGTTTCTTTTTCTGAACCGGAAGTGTTGGCTGCGAACAGAAATCACCAATTATTAACAGTTAGGACATCCACATATAGCGTCTAACTTTACTGTTTTCTGCTCAGTAAAATTACTGGCTGCCCTGACACTAACATTCAGTAACTTTTGAAAAATATTATCAGAAGTAGTGACACATGATCAGAAGGCCATTGATAAACTGTTACCTCAGATTGAGGACGTTTTACTCGAGATCGGGAAAATGCCACATTTCTCGATATTTTGTTCTCTGTATTTGCGTTATGTCGTGCAAAACAACCGTTCTCTAGAAATTATAGTGTTATTGTTCAAACTAAATTTCCATGCTCCTAAGAACAGGACATCAAAAGGAAGACTGCTCACCTTTGACATGATCTTATCGTTCGTGTGTTTTTCAGTCAATAGTACCGTCACTTATGTTCTGGAGGACCATGGAACCTCATTGATCTAATAACGAGTAGCTCAGTCGCTGATGGGATACTGATTATCTTCGTGCTTTACCGTCTCTGTTAATACATGTCGATAAAACGAATATCGCACAAGGCTTATCTTGGACAGCTCTGTCGAGTGGGACGTAAAATTCCACTCGTCGCCACAGGGCTTCATGTAAAAGACGTGATGAGCAGCATCAATTTGGACTGACCCCTGCTACCCATTACAAAAATACGAATTTGGAAAATTGGAAAACATCAGATAGAAGGCGCCTGATAGCTCCTATGAGGGAGTATAATTTTTTTCAGCATATTACGGACAACCGAACACAAATGAAAAACGATTCGAATATTCGCAGGATTCTTTTATTCACGTGTTATATTTTTTCTACCTTTTTGAAGGTTCTTTACAAATCTGCCGAAATTGTGATACCGAAGGTAAAACTGGCTGCGCAAAATAAACGCCGAGGCACTCGAATTTCATGAAACTGATTTGAATGCATAATGCTCTGCGTAGCAACCGAGTCCGCTCGCCATTCAGCTATCTTGTATGTCAGTGAAAAAGTGCGTGTCGTCAGGTAACGGGAGGGTATTGCAGTAGTAAGAGCATCTGCACTTTGTGTAATACTGCCTTTAGCTGTCATTATATAGCGGGTTGCTACTGTTGAGTGAACATAAAATTGCGCAGCTTATCAAATTCAAGAAACACGAAGAAATTCAGCGAATCCGTGATTCGAGGGCAAGGCATTGTTGCGAAGCCATCTTCTGATGTCACATCACCATAGAACAAGAAATAACTCTCCTCAGTCCATTAAATGTAGAACTACTTTCTTTTGCGAACTGAATGACCTAAGTACATTTCTTACATGAAAGAAATGTATGTCGTTTCTGCCAAGCTATAATTAGTCTACATGTATCATCGAACGTTTGCTTCACTCAATTGGCAAACATTATTTTTGGCGACCCTGGTTGGTATCAGTGTATAACAGTTGCAATTTAGTTCCTGAGCTTACCATCTAACTACTTTTAAAACTGTGGAATTGAGATGAAGTTCGTTGCTCCAGTTTGCTTGACCGCCTGCATTGTATTGGATTGCTGGAGCTACTAAGATCTGGAAATCCGTATAACGACTGAATTTGTTTCTTAACAATATGATATAGAAGAAAAACACAAAAGTGCTACTTTGAATAACCATTTAACGATATCAGTGGTATGAATTTAACAAATTGTGTTAGGGTAGTCTCTGATATTTCAGATACGAGTAAAGTCCGCAGTCAAGTGTTTCCATGGACTTCTTCACCTTTCACGTCACCCCTGGGTATGTGACATACTCTGATGTTTTACTGCATGAATACACAATGTAGTAAACGATAACTTTTTTCCTTTCAATATTTTGCGGCGTGTGTTAGCGAGAAGAAGTTTGCAAAAGATTTCTAATTGTGTGGGAAATTTATTTGAAGTTGCTAAGTGCTCTCATTCTCAAATACTGAATGATTATAGTCTGGATAATTTTACACGCCATGAGTTACGCTGCCTCATGAAATATGCACAGTTTATAATTTCAGTACTTGACTTCCTATGTTAAACACTTAGCCTAAGAAAAAAATGGCTCTGAGCACTATGGGACTTAACATCTATGGTCATCAGTCCCCTAGAACTTAGAACTACTTAAACCTAACTAACCTAAGGACAGCACACAACACCCAGTCATGACGAGGCAGAGGAAATCCCTGACCCCGCCGGGAATCGAACCAGGGAACCCGGGCGCCGGAAGCGAGAATGCTACCGCACGACCACGAGCTGCGGACACTTAGCCTAAGATTGTACCTATTAATGAATAGATTATGACAGCATTTATAATTTTTAAATTCTGTCAATAATTACCTATATATGAAACACCTAAGAATAATTTTTTTTTATACTGAAAGTCGTTAGATTGTCGACCTGCGACTCGGTTCGGGTGACTGGCCAACCGCTTCACCCCGTCAGTAATATAGATGGGAACAGGCGATGCAAGAATAAGCCTTATAAAACTAAAGATAATTTTACTGGAAAATAAAAATAAAACAATAAACAAGATAAGTACAATTCAATCGAAAGTGTACATCTTTGCACATCCGTGAAATCAGAATTCGATGCTGGCTCACATTCAGTGGCGTGTTGCTCTGGACCGTTCTGTGTAACACGTTTGGGTCGTTCTTGGCGTGTTCCCTCCACAAGGTGGTCGAGAGTCTGTTGCTCAAGGCTCTTCCATCTTCATCGGTGGCCCCCTGAGGTCACTCAGTGCGTGAGGAAAGAGGCAAGATTCAAGTGGTTTCAAGCATGCTCAGTCGTGTTCATGCCATCATATACCGTCGGCAATTCCATTCCGTTGAGTCCTGACTCCTGAAGTAAGGTATTCACAAGGAGAGCGGGAGGTGTTCGTGCGTCGTCTTGAAAGGTGAACTCATCACCGCCTGCAGGGATGCACAGTAGATTGCAGTATCCTTGGCCCGATATTGCGTAACGCTCAAATTACCTTGAAAGCTCCGACATCTTTACACGATGCCAACCCAAAACGCGACTGACCAACATCCTTGCTGAACTCGTTGAACTGTATGGCTGAGTGTGCTTTCGTAGCTGACCTCCTTCGCACTCTTCTATAACTAAAATCAGGTACTATTAGACTTGCACTCGTGTGCGAAGAGAACCCAACGTTGTTGTTCCAGATTCCATTCCAGCAGTTCTCTTGACAGTCTTACATTGTATTGTGCCGGATGGTTTGTACTATTACTCGTCACTCACAAGGGAACATACCCAAGTGTAAAAAAACGATCTTGATGGAACTTGGCTGGTGTGTTGAGGGCGCATAATGTTGCAACACGTATTTTTTTGTTTCTACCCAAATTTCACTTTTACGGGGTAAAACACACCATGAAAAGTAACTTGGCATATCAGTTTTAGATGTAATATCTTCGAAACAATGATATATAATAATCATCTTTTGTAATAATTCTAAATTTCGCAAAATATTTCACCCCCACCAATTAAAGTTGAATATGAAATCTTTTGCTATAGCGTAAATTAAAGAGATTTTCAAGCCACATACATTCATGTACAATTAAACTGGTTTCTGAAAACAACATTTTTGGAAAATAAACTGTACACAGTGTGCTGTCAGAGTATTTTCAACATATCCTGTTAAAACTTTCATTATTTTTCCAATTATTTACTTTACTTATATTTGTTTTATGTGTTATGTGGTTATTTTACGTCTTACATTCTTGGATATTTTTATTTTATTCACCACTTCACATCTGCGTATTTTTTAATTGAAAATAATGAGCAACTCATTATTATGAAACAAAATCATTACAATAATGATAATCTGTAAAGAAATGGTAAAAATATAATGGTTTTTTTACACCAATCCCATTTCTTCACAGAGTATACACGACAGAGAACATAATATACAACAAAATTCAACAGTATTACAAATTGTAGCGGATGATCCTCTAAATATCCTGATTTGTATCAGGTATATTTTAGTACATTGGTAAGCCTTGGCGAAGAGAATTGATTATGTACTAGTGACTGCAGCTTGATTAGATTGTTTCTCAAATGGAGAACCATTCAACAGAACTAGATCTAAAATTCTACTCACAACGTCCCTCCAGCCTCGAAAAATGAATACGTCCTATGGCTGTGCCTATTCCGTCAACCTTTGGGATCACCAGATGAAGAAGTTCATTGTCCTCAGGTACGACAGCCTAAACGGTTCTTTCACATCGATCTTCCAAAGACTCTAACAATAATACAGATTTTTCTATCTCAGGGGGAGAGAAAACATCTTTAAAATATCTTTTGGCCTAGTCAGACGCTTGCTTCCCAGACTTCGATGTTGTCACAAGGACATTTGGGGTTTCAAAAGCTTTCCAACCTGATGTTTTTCTGCATGGTCATAACTGCACCACTAATTGTAAGCAGACTATGCCCGTCAGTATAGACTAACCACTTTGCATACACATGTGAACAATTCAACATCTAACATGCTGCGCGGGGCAAAATAAGCGGTAATAGCTTCCTCTTGCCACATGTACTTCGAGGTACTAACCAGCCTAAAATCATACACCTTGCAATATCTACAACTGTTTGTCTGCAAATGAAGTAAATACTAATATAACGTTGTTCAGTATACCGTCCTCCGTTAACAACAGAAATATCTCCAATTATTTCCGTTACACCCTACATTTTTTGTTCATTCAGAAGGTTGTTCACAAATTAAAATCTGACGAAATTATAATACCCAAGGCAAAACCGGCTGCATCAAAACAAAGGCCGTGGCATTCTATTTTCATGAAAGTGATTTGAATGCATAATGCTCTGCGCAGCGTAGAGTCCACTAGCCGTTCAGCTATTTAGTGTGTGAGTAAGACAACGCTCATCTTCGTGTAGCAGAAGGGTATTGCAGAGGCAAGAGCATGTCCAGTTTGTGTAATACTGCCATTAGCTGTCATCATAATCTGGTTCGAGACTGTTAAGTGGACGTATAACTGCAGAGTTTGTCAGATTCAAGAAACACGAATAAATTCAGCTAATCCACCGATTCAAGGGCAAGGCATTATTTGGAGCCATCTTCTGATACCGCATCACCATACCAAAAGAAACAACACTCCTCTACAAATTAAATGCAGAACTATTTCCTTTTGTGAATAGAATGGCCTGAGTTCATTTTTTTACGTGAAAGAAACATAAGTGGTTTCTCCCAGTCAGTTTTCAGCTATGAACGAACGTCTGAGACACTCAACTGACACACATTATTAGTGTATACAAGTTAAAATTTAGTGCCTGAGCTTACCATCTAACTACTCTGAAAACTGTGGAATTGGTATGAACTTCTTTGATCCAGTTCACTTGACCACCAGCAATGTAGTGAATCCGTGTAGGTACTGTTCCCTGGAAGTCCGTGTAACGACTGTATTTGTTTCTTAACAATATGACATAGCAAAGCACAGCGCAAATGCTACCTTGCATAACCATTTAACGATATCAGTGGTACAAATTTGACACATTAATACTCGAGTACAGTCACGTAATAAAGTGTTTTCATGGACTTCCTCATTTCCACGGTTACTGATCACCGGTGGGTGTGTGGCGCACTCTGACCCTACGCCACACCCTTTCTCTGAATGGCGCTACTCCAACAAACACCGCAGGAGGACGTCATGGGTTACCAGGTGTACCGTGTAACGGAACTGAAATGATGGTGGGCTGACAGTAATTTGGAGCCCGCGCGTCTGAAACGGGCGCGCTTGTGTGAGACTGCCAGGGAGTGCACCCTGATGCCATCTATTGGCGAAACTGGGAATTAGCGCTGTCAGACAATGAACTAAGCTCTCAGAGTCAAATGTATTCTTTTTCTTGGTAATTATAAGTTATTACTGTATAATTTAATGTTGTAAAACGCTAGTAGTAAATTATTATGACTGGTATGGACTCCAGGGTAGTAAATATAAATATTCTTAAATACTAAATGATTTTGGTAAAAAGGTGGTAGGGGAACGCCCCCACTCTTGGTGATACGAGCGTAGCTAGGGGTAGCTGGAGACACAGAGACTGAACAATGAAATGGCCTGGGGAGTGTTGACGTGATCAGACGTGCGTAACTGTGCTCACGCAAAAGTGATTGTGCAACAGCGAAGAGGCGAATATCGTCGCCGTTTGTGGAGTAGAACGCGACGAATGGTTGTCGAAGCCGCCTCTATGCCACTGGGGCTGATTGTAAGAGTTCCTGCGCCCAGAATTTATGGCGGACGTGCAGTAGCTTATACGAGTGCTACAGCTCGTAGTTCCAGCCGCCATTAAGGGCATGAGGCGTGAAGAGCTGCGTTAGCCACGTGCATCTCACCACCAGCACCGACACGTCTACCCAAGGCAAGACTGCTTGCAATTGTTAAGTCGAACTTTGTATACATGTAAAAGGAGAATACCAGTTTTCTTTTATGCAAGTGCAGAGGACAGAATATAGTAATGAGTAAAATTACGACGCATGTTGTTCATTGTAAAGTGTAGTAACCTCAAACATAGTATAGTGAAATCAGACTGAGGCCACCATCGCCTCTTTCATTTACAATTCTTTTGGTTGTAGAATACTTTAGCGTATAAGAATGTTGAAAAGAGCAATGGTCACACCAGAATGAGTCGCCTATTTACAGTTACTTAAATTTTTCTGAGCAACCTTTCAAGTAAAGTCACTTAACTGATTCTGTATCAATGGTCCAAAGAGTAATATCCAAAATCATTAAATAAGTTGAAGGATAGAATTTTGTTAACCGAAGTTGCATAACCTGTCTTGGTAGTAATTACCAAGCCACCTCACAGAAATTGAGAGAGTATTTGCTTTGTAGAATCATCTAGAATGATCAGAAATAGTAATATTCAGAATTAAGTTTAAATTCAACTCAAGCCATTTCACTCTGAAACGAGCCCAAAAAATTGACTTATTCTTTTGCTCCTTCAGAGCTGGCGACCGTAGTTATAAGTATTTTCAGGAGGATTCGACAGTAAGTCTGCTGCTCTCGTCGTGCTGATAGGATTATCCACTGCTGCTAGCAGTGGTGATTGGATACATAAGCTCACTACCAAGTTAAGTGGGTCAGGTAGGCAGTGTTACCGTGTGAACTGTAGGGCACTGTAGGCCGTGGATCGAACCCATTCAATCATCACAGCTCTTAGGGAAATAGTCCGGTTAGGAGTGTACTATTCATTAGGTAAATACTGGCGAGTAACGGTCAAAAATGTATACGCAAGTGAATTTAGCAAGGTCCACGTAGCACCTAGTTAATGTGGTGCAATAGCGAGGGTAGGAGTGGAGTAAAAGTGAGCGGAGCTTGTGGCAGCTGTGCTGGATTCAAATATTAACTACGTGAATTCACTACTGCCTCTTACCATTGGGACTGAGCTATTTACAGTTAAAATACGTAGCAGTAAGCGCAAAGGGGTGACAGCTACAAGTCCGTATTGGTTTTATACATACGGAATTGGGAAGTGGGTCATTCCGTCAGTGGAGGGTGTTAAAACAACCGAGTCAGTGGAGAACATACCCCATTTACTGATGGAAAGATTCAGCGGTTCGGTCGCATGTGGCGACCGTGACAGGACTAACCAAGTTTGTAGAATAATGGCTGCAATAAAAGTGTTTTATATAAACTTGTAGTTTCAAGAAAATTTTAAATTTAAAATTCTGTTGTAGACAAATATCCCACAATTGGTAAGTTCAAGACGACAACCTGCAAAGCAGCAAAAGAAAGTCCAATAGTAGGAGTTAAACAAGTAATACTTGGTTTAATAAACATTTCTATTAGGCACGAAATACAGCAGCATAAGATGGAGTCGAATAGTAACAAGCAAGACGAGAACATTACAAGGTCAGACCCAGAATTAGGGACCATAGATACTGTTGTAGGGTTGGAAAATCTTATAGATGAATCCACACCCATAAGACAGGAGGAACGGGAAGTGAAACCAAAGGTAGTGAAAAGTGAACCCAATGTATCTGTGGATGCAAGTCACAAGGGAGAGGATATGGAATTAACAAGTTTGTTAAATAGGATGATGGCGCGAATTCAAGAAGGGAATGCTAGTTTGAAAGCAGAAATGGCTAGTCATATATCCCAATTGGATGAAAACCTATCTGGTAAAATAAAAGCCAATTTAGATATTTTGAATACGCAAAGCCAACGTATCACAGAGGCAAACAAATCAGTAAATAGCATTAGGGCTGAAATAACAAATGTTCAGAGAAAAGTCACAGAAATAGAGGAAAGATTTGATACCGAAATTCAGAGAATAGAGAAATCAGTGGAACCTTTGGTTAGTGAAAAATTAGAACCGATAATTGAAAGTAAATTACAGGTGATAGTACCAGTTCTAAAGAAAGAGATTGTTAAAGAAACGGCAGCTGATATTGAAACACTGCGCAATACCATGTTGAGTTTTGATGCAGGTGTGCAGGAGCAGGAAAATACACTGTGTAATGAGATAAAATTGTTAAGTCAGCAAGTTCAGAATCAGACGTTTCTTAACTGTAGTGGTATCCCATTGGTAATGCAAAAATCGGAAATACTGAGTAGGGAGGAAAAATACGATCCTCAAAAGAAACAAGGTGGATGGCATCCAATGGATTTTATAAAAAATTGTGAACGTGTCTTACCAACAGACATGTCGGATAAAGAAATAATTAATTTAGTAATAGACGCTTTAGCAGGTCATGCTAAACGTTGGGGATTGAATTTGGATATCGACAATTTGAAGTTTACAGACTTCAAAGAAAAGTTCCTTGAGGAATTCTGGAGCACACAACAGAGAGATAGGTTGTGGAGAGAATTCGTTGTCGCCAGAATGCCAGAACATGGGCGTGGGCTCATGAAAGAATACTGTGAAGGATGGTTCAAGCGTTAATTTTTTGTTTTCATTTGAAAAAAGTGCTGCAGAGTCGCATCGAATGCTTGTCGAGGCATATGGTGATCATGCTCTATCAGAAGAAACATGCAAAAGATGGTTTCAATGGTTCAGAAATAATGATTTTGATGTAACAAATGAAGAACGTTGAAGACCACCAAAAAAGTTCGAAGACGCCGAATTGCAAGCAATATTGGATGAAGATGATACTTTGAGTCAGACGCAAATGGCAGAATGGTAAATGTTGCTCAACAAACAATTTCTGACCACTTGAAAGCTATAGGAAAGATCCAAAAGTGTGGAAAATGGGGGCCACATGAATTGAATGAAAGACAGATGGAAAACCGAAAAACCATTTGTCAAATTTTGCTTCAGAGACGTGAAAGAAAATCAATTTCGCATCGAATTGTTAATGGCGATGAAAAATGGATTTATTTTAAGAATCTTAAACAGAAAAAATCATGGGCTAATCCGGGACAACCATCAACATAGACTGCAAAACCAGGTCGATTCGGCAAGAAGACAATGCTCTGTGTTCGGTGGGATCAGAAAGGTGTGGTGTATCATGAGCTTCTAGAACCCGGTGGAACTGTGAATACTAATCGCTATAGACAACAAAAGATCAATTTGAACTATGCGTTCATCGAAAAAAGCCCAGAATGGGCCTGAATACATGGCAAAAGAATTTTTTTACACGACAATGCACCTGCACACAAAGCAAAACTGGTTCGGGATACAATCAAAACACTTGGCTGGGAGCTGCTACCCCACCCGCCGTATTCATCAGACTTGGCCCCTTCCGACTACTATTTGTTTTCATGAATGGGACCTTGGCTGAGGACCACTTCGATTCCTACGAAGAAGTCGAAAATTGGGTGTCTGATTGGTTTGCTTCAAAAGACCAACATTTCTATTGGCGTGGTGTCCAAAAATTGCCAGAAAGGTGGTCAAAATGTATAGAAAACAATGGTCAGTACTTTGAATAAAATGGTTTTACTTTTCAATTCAAAATTAGTGTTTCATTTTTACAAAAAAACGCTCATTTCATACCAGTACACTTGGTATTTTATATATCATCGTTTCGAAGATCTTCCCCATTAAACCTAGTATTACAGATTACCTTTGTACCTGGGAACGTTCCCTTATCAGTGCCGTTTGCCGTCAACAAGTTTAGTATACGCTACCTAACCAAGAAAGAGGAGCACACAGGATGGGAGGAGGAAATGACATAAAACTTCAAGGACTGAGAGGGTATGTAATGTTATTTCAGCGATTACGAAATCGAGTCAAATTTACATAGAACTTGGCTGCGTGATGCCACTTATCAGTTTGACGTTGTGCTCCCTCTGACCTGGATGCGTGGACTAATTCCCTTGGGAAACATGCCATAAATCCGTTTTAACCCCTCCTGAGGCAAGCTGGCACATAACTGTTCTTTGATATTTCTGATACTTGAACTTGTTCGGCGTTGATATTGCAGCTGGTCCCACACATGTTCTATCAGGAACAGATCTGAGGATCATACTGGCACGGGGAGGACTTAAACAGCAACATCAACATCATAGGCGCATGTACTATGTGTGGATGTGTTTTGTACCGTTGAAAACTGATGATACCACACAGTGGCATGAGAGGTAACACCTGGGAACATAAGATGCCAGTGGCGTATTGCTGTGCCGTCAGAGTTCCCCTCAGTCATTACCAGCCATAATCTGAAGTAGAAGCCTATTGCCCCCACACCCTAACGGTAGTACTAATACCAGCGTGCCTCTTCAAAACATTTGAAGAATAGGACCTCTCCTCAGGTCGCCGCCATACTCCCAGACAATGGTCACCTAGGGTAGTGCAGAAACCTGATTCATCGCTGAAAATATTGCGACGCCAGTCGTCACCAGTCCATGCTTCCCGATCACGATCTCAATCCAAATGCAATGGTCTGTGTTATGGTACTTACGCAGACTACACAGTGCACGGTAATTCCTTAGTCTGGCTCCTATTTTCCAACCAATGGTGTGGGACGACACAGAATGTTGCAGGGAGTACATTACTTGTTCTCGGATGGTATGTGCAGATGTGGAGGTGTTACGATGTGCTTGGTGCACCTCCATTGTGGTGGTCAGACTTGATCAGCTGGAATCTTGATGACGAGTACATCTGCCCTCAGGTTCCCATACAGACCTCCATCGGGCCACTTTCACATCCGATTGCCCCACAAATGTAGATATCATACGATTCGACCAGCCGGCCGGATGGAAGCAGACGGTATGGCTACTTTCACACTGCCAGGCACTGATAACGCTAATTCTGACGACAGGAACTACACAGTTGTTAGAGGCTTTCTCATTTACAGTATATGTAGCTGTACTTTGTTACTTCATACTCCTTTTATAACCCAACTATAGCTTGTTTGCGTGCTAGAGGGTGTGAAACCAAACGTACGATCGGTTTTCGTAAATATTTCGCCTCTCGGTCGATTACTCTACGTATGACCGCACATGGATGCAAAGTAGTGCCATTGCAATATATAGTTTATGAAGTCCACTCCAGGATATGAACTGCATATAATAATAAAACTGTAGCAGATGTGGTTTTAAATTACAGTTCTTACATTTGAACTCTAAATTTAATCAAAATACAGGGTGTTTCAAAAATGACCGGTATATTTGAAACGGCAATAAAAACTAAACGAGCAGCGATAGAAATACACCGTTTGTTGCAATATGCTTGGGACAACAGTACATTTTCAGGCAGACAATCTTTCGAAATTACAGTAGTTACAATTTTCAACAACAGATGGCACTGCAAGTGATGTGAAAGATATAGAAGACAACGCAGTCTGTGGGTGCGCCATTCTGTACGTCGTCTTTCTGCTGTAAGCGTGTGCTGTTCACAACGTGCAAGTGTGCTGTAGACAACATGGTTTATTCCTTAGAACAGAGGATTTTTCTGGTGTTGGAATTCCACCGCCTAGAACACAGTGTTGTTGCAACAAGACGAAGTTTTCAACGGAGGTTTAATGTAACCAAAGGACCGAAAAGCGATACAATAAAGGATCTGTTTGAAAAATTTCAACGGACTGGGAACGTGACGGATGAACGTGCTGGAAAGGTAGGGCCACCGCGTACGGCAACCACAGAGGGCAACGCGCAGCTAGTGCAGCAGGTGATCCAACAGCGGGCTCGGGTTTCCATTCGCCGTGTTGCAGCTGCGGTCCAAATGACGTCAACGTCCACGTATCGTCTCATGCGCCAGAGTTTACACCTCTATCCATACAAAATTCAAACGCGGCAACCCCTCAGCGCCGCTACCATTGCTGCACGAGAGACATTCGCTAACGATATAGTGCACAGGATTGATGACGGCGATATGCATGTGGGCAGCATTTGGTTTACTGACGAAGCTTATTTTTACCTGGACGGCTTCGTCAATAAACAGAACTGGCGCATATGGGGAACCGAAAAGCCCCATGTTGCAGTCCCATCGTCCCTGCGTCCTCAAAAAGTACTGGTCTGGGCCGCCATTTCTTCCAAAGGAATCATTGGCCCATTTTTCAGATCCGAAACGATTACTGCATCACGCTATCTGGACATTCTTCGTGAATTTGTGGCGGTACAAACTGCCTTAGACGACACTGCGAACACCTCGTGGTTTATGCAAGATGGTGCCCGGCCACATCGCACGGCCGACGTCTTTAATTTCCTGAATGAATATTTCGATGATCGTGTGATTGCTTTGGGCTATACGAAACATACAGGAGGCGGCGTGGTTTGGCCTCCCTATTCGCCAGATATGAACCCCTGTGACTTCTTTCTGTGGGGACACTTGAAAGACCAGGTGTACCGCCAGAATCCAGAAACAATTGAACAGCTGAAGCAGTACATTTCATCTGCATGTGAAGCCATTCCACGAGACACGTTGTCAAAGGTTTCGGGTAATTTAATTCAGAGACTACGCCATATTATTGCTACGCATGGTGGAAAATATCGTACTATAGAGTTTCCCAGACCGCAGCGCCATCTGTTGTTGAAAATTGTAACTACTGTAATTTCGAAAGTTTGTCTGCCTGAAAATGTACTGTTGTCCCAAGTATATTGCAACAAACGGTGTATTTCTATCGCTGCCCGTTTAGTTTTTATTGCCGTTTCAAATATACCGGTCATTTTTTAAACACCCTGTATATTTCACAGGAAGAAAATAACGGGTTTGTTAATCGTTAGTTGTAAAAATTAAGCGAGAGCTCATATGCTCTCTTATTAAAATTGACGATTAAATTTCATTGCTAAGCTACTTTACATTCTGTCACGAAGATCTCAATTCGGCTTCATTATCATAATTTGCGAGTAGCGCAACTGCACGCACATGCGGCCTTGCGTCCCCCAGGAAAGCTAAGTCCAATCCGTCTGCACCGTACCACAAGCTAGATGCAAGTCCCTTCCTTCCTGTTACCAAATCAAGACCACTATCTCCACCGTATCCCCAAATTAACGCCCATCTTTGCCGTGTCCCTAAAAGAACCCCATCCATATCCTAGGTCTAAGAGCTCTCTTTCTTGTTGAATCAAATCAAGTTGCGTGCCTGTGGGGTATCGAGTCAGTTGTGCGATTGGAGGCTTAATTCCCTATCGGGAAGAAAACAGTTCGGATGTCACCGAATGAAACAGAATTGATATCCGGCGCTCCTCAAAGAAGCTTTGCAGGCCGTCTCTGGTGCTTCTCGTCTATGGAAACGATTTGGGTAACAATGTGAAAAGCCATGTTAGACTGTTCGCTGATGATGCTGTCATTTACCCTCGTGTAATAACATGAGAAAATCAATAGAGTTTGCAAAATGATTTAGACACGGTATCTCCAATGTGCGAAAAGTGCAGTTTAACTCTGAACAATAAAAAGTGTTATGTTCTTGACTTGAATACTAAAAAAAAAAAAAACCATTAAATATCAGTTACAGGATAAATAACAGAAATTTAAAGGTTGCCGATTCAGCGAAGATCCAAAAATAACTCTAACTTACATACAGAGAAATGTCCATCGTAATAAAATAAGAAAAATTTGAGCGTACACGAAAAGATCTAGGTATTCAGTTTTCCCACGTGCTGTTCGAGAGAGGAACGGTTGCACAACAGTCTGAAAGTGATTATGTGAACCCCCGCCAAGCATTTGGATGCGAATTTCGGAGTGGTGGTATAGATGTAGACCTAAATTGCAACTTCCATTGCTCCCCTCCGAGCTGTAAAACCATTCGTGATGCCAGTCACTTTAAACTACTTGAGATTCATAACTCTCAAACCAATAAGGAGATTAAAAACAAAATATAACATCATTAGAAGTGAGATAATGCGCTAAGCATTTCCGATATAAAACATGCCATAGTACTATAAATTCTTATCCCTGAAATAACAAATTTCATTTTTACGATTAAGCACGAACTGTGTCATTAACTACAGCTCTTACCAGTATGATACTACAAATATTTATATTTCATCATTTTGCATTTCAACTTCCGTACCTTTTGTCTGGATCTCTTACATTGCATTATTTTGCATCGTTTCCTGCTTGATTATTAAATTAGGATAGTGAGCGTTAACACAAACAAAACAGTACATGTGTTTCTCGACTTTTCCCCGGCAGATAAATTATTCCTTCATCTTTCGCTCGTGATACGGAATAAAAGAATATTTTTATTCCGATATTTCGTCTGATAGCAGGGCAGCCATCTTAGGATGAGACGGTGACTAAATTAAATCTCCTGTGAAGAATGTCGCGGCATTAAATGTTTTTGAATTCCGTCACTCATTCATCTTGAAGATGGCCATAGGCACGATTATCAGCTGAAATATCAGAATAAGAAATAATTTTATCACGGACGCAAGCCGAAAGACAATGAAAGAACTGCACACGTTCGCAAGTACATAGTAAGAATGGGATAAAGAACATAAGGAAAAGGATACCCTAAATGAATACTCTGGTGTGTTATTATTTTTATGTTCACCCTAGCTGAGTAATCGGCATTGCGTGGGTTTGTATTTATTCTAATCTTCTATTTGTCCATCTCCTCCTTTCCCCTCTCTATGTTCAGCTACTACATTCCCACCCTGTATCTACCACCTCAACCCCACCAGTCCTCACTGTCTCTCCAATTGCTTCCACCCCTCTCTCTCTGCCCATCTCGTCCTCCCCAATCTCACTGTCCATTTGCTCCTCAGCTTCTCTCCGTCTGCTCCTTTGCCCACAGTCCATCACCTCTCCCCCTCTTCTCTCTCCACGTTCTCATACCACAAAAGGACGCTGATGCTTCGTACACCCATACTATTTATTTCCAGATTGTAACTAAAATGTGAAACAAACTGAATTGATATGATTCCAGGGCTTTCAAATCGACATTCAACCCGCGAATTTTCCGACGTATGTACATGTCAAATATGTTACAAAATAATTCAATATGTTTCACACACAATTCACCTGTATCCCTTGCGAATTTTGCCCTGTAGTTTCATTTTCACGCAGCTCAATGCTCATGACGTACACTATGTGATCAAAAGTATCCTGCCACCTGGCTGAAAATGACTTACAAGTTCGTGGTGCCCTTCATCGGTAATGCTGGAATTCAATATGATATTGGCCCACCCTTAGCCTTGATGACAGCTTCCACAGCTTCCGCAGGCATACGTTCAATCAGGTCTGGAAGGTTTCTTGTGGAATGGCATCCCCTTCTTCACAGACTGCTCCACTGAGCAGAGGTATCGATGTCGGTCGGTGAGGCCTAGCGCGAAGTCGGCGTTCTAAAACATCCCAAAGGTGTTCTGTACGATTCATGTCAGCACTCTGTGTAGGCCAGTCCATTACAGGGATGTTACTGTCGTGAAACAATTTCGCAACAGGACATGCATTATGCACAGGTACTCGCTCGTGTTTGAAAGATGCAATCGCCATCCCAGAATTGCTCTACAACAGTGGGAAGCAAGAAGGTGCTAAAACATCAATTTAGGCCTGTGCTGTGATAGTGCCACGCAAAACAATGAGGGGTGCAAGACCCTCCATTAAAAACACGTCGACACCATAACACCACCGCCTCCGAATTTTACTGTTGGCACGACACACGCTGGCAGGTGACGTTCACTGGGCATTCGCCATACCCATACCCTAACATTGTCATTCTTCGCTCCACACAACGTTTTTTCCAATGTTCAATCGTCCAATGTTTACGCTCCTTACACAAAGCGAGGCATCGTTTGGCAGTTACCGGCGTGACGTGTGGCTTATGAGCGACCGCTCGACCATGAAATCCAAGTTTACTCACCTCCTGCCTATCTGTGATAGTACCTGCACTGGATTCTGATGCAGTTTGGAATTCCTTTGCGATGGTCTGGATAGATGTCTGCCTATTATACATTACGACCCTCTTCAACTGTCGACGGTCTCTGTCAGTCAACAGACGAGGTTCACCTGTACGCTTTTGTGCTGTACGTGTCCCTTCACGTTTCCACTTGACTACCACATCGGAAACAATGGACCTAGGGATATTTAGGAATGTGGAATCTCGCGTACAGACGTATGACACAAGTGACATCCAATCACTTGACCACGTTCGAAGTCTGTGAGTTCCGCGGAGAGCCCCATTCTGCTCTCTCACGATGTCTAATGATTACTGAGGTCGCTGACATGGAGTACCTGGCAGTAGGTGGCAGCACAATGCACCTAATAAGAAAAAAACTTATGTTTTTGTATGTGTCTTGATACTTTTGATCACATAGTGTAGTATTTCCTGTACTATGAGCTGGACAACGACATAATTTTGCAGGTACATCCAGTAGTATAGGTAGCTACTGTCTGCGACGTATGTTGTGAACAAAGTTAGTAGTAAAGAAGTAATAAATTAAAACATACATAAAACTGCAGTTTTTCACGCATCTCAGTATTTGACGTCTTACCTCGAGAATTATGTGTCGTACAACGATGTAGTTTTGTAGGTACATTCAGTGACATGTGTAAATACTGTCAGCGTAATTTATTGCGAATAGAATTAGTACTAAAGAAGCAATAAATCAAAACGTCACGCATAACGTGGTAGTTTTTCACTCATATCAGTATTTGATGTCACGTCTCCTAACCCATGAGTCATACAATGGTATGTTTTTGCGGGTATATTCAACGGCTTATATGGATACTGTCTGCCAAACGTAATGCGAATAAAGTTAGTACACCGAAGTAATAAATTGAAACGTCTTGCATGATGCGACAGTTCCTCATGCATCTCACAGTCACTGTTTATGACGCCATACCTCCAGAACTACGTGTCGTACAAGGACATAATTTTGCTTGTACATCCAGTGGTATAAGTGAAAACTGACTGCAAAATGTGTCGCGAGTACAGTTGGTAGTAATATCGTAATAAATGAAATTGTCATGCTCCATGCGGCCGTTTTACCGCATGAATAGCAGAAATGTAGTAAGCGATAAACTTTCTTCCTTTCGTCATTTTGCGGGGGTAGTCAGCGAGAAATTTGTAGTAGGTCATTAAGTGCTCTCATTCTGAAATACTAGATGACTAAAGAATATGTATTCGAAAGTAGTGGGCTACGCTGCTTTTTTAACTCACCCACACCGCTTTGATAGGTAAAAGGTTGTTACGCCTACGGCGATTCTTTCCAGACAGTACGTGATAAGTATACTGAGTTTGGATGGAATTTGCCCACTAGTTTAGAAGAAAATGAGGAATATATATATATATATATATATATATATATATATATATATATATATATATACAGGGCTATTACAAATAATTGAAGCGATTTAATAAATTCACTGTAGCTCCATTCATTGACACATGTTCACGACACACTACAGATACGTAGAAAAACTCATAAAGTTTTGTTGGGCTGAAGCCGCACTTCAGGTTTCTGCCGCCAGAGCTCTCGAGAGCGCAGTGAGACAAAATGGCGACAGGAGCCGAGAAAGCGTATGTCGTGCTTGAAATGCACTCACATCAGTTAGCCATAACAGTGCAACGACACTTCAGGACGAAGTTCAACAAAGATCCACCAACTGCTAACTCCATTCGGCGATGGTATGCGCAGTTTAAAGCTTCTGGATGCCTCTGTAAGGGGAAATCAACGGGTCGGCCTGCAGTGAGCGAAGAAACGGTTGAACGCGTGCGGGCAAGTTTCACGCATAGTGATGTGAAATATTCAGTGTTTAAACCTCCTCTACCAAGAAACGTGCCAGAACTGCGAGCTCGCCTCAACAATGCTTTCGAACTCATTGATGGGGACATGCTGCGCCGAGTGTGGGAGGGCCGGCCAGTGTGGCCGTGCGGTTCTAGGCGCTTCAGTCTGGAACCGCGTGACCGCTACAGTCGCAGGTTCGAATCCTGCCTCGGGCATGGCTGTGTGTGATGTCCTTAGGTTAGTTAGGTTTAAGTAGTTCTAAGTTCTAGGGGACTAATGACCACAGATGTTAAGTCCCATAGTGCTCAGAGCCATTCGAGTGTGGCAGGAACTTGATTATCGGCTTGATGTCTGCCGAATCACTAAAGGGGCACATATCGAACGTTTGTGAATGCCTGAAAAAACTTTTTGAGTTTTTGTATGTGTGTGCGAAGCATTGTGAAAATATCTCAAATAATAAAGTTATTGTAGAGCTGTGAAATCGCTTCAATCATTTGTAATAACCCTGTATATATATATATATATATATATATATATATATATATATATACAATTCGTGTCACAACCTTCTAGAGGTTCTAGAGAAGAGTAAGTAGATGAAGTTCGTCGTGATGCTACATACATGGTAGAGAAAGATTATTGTATCAATTTGAGGTGAGATCCCTCTACCGGAAACGAAAGAGTCGAAAGTTACTAGCGAAACCCTTTCTGATACCTCTGACAGTGTAATACCTGTACTGGTACTGTTGTTGCTAGGACTGTAGGATAGGAAACTTTCAGAAGTTGTAGTATGGACCAAAACAAGGGAAAAATATCTGCTAAACATGGGCTCTAAAATGCATATCTTTAGAGCTATGAGCACTTGTTCGATAGAAGAGATGTGTATTACAGCAGCGAAGATGAACAAGTGCTCATTTCTGTAAAGATATCCTTTTTAGAGCCCATGTTTACTGGACTTTTTTCCTTGCGTTGGTCCATATGATACTTCTGAAAGTTTCCTGCGCTACAATCTTAGCAATAACAGTAGCAGTACATGTATTGCACTGTCAGAGGTATCAGAACGGTTTTCACGTATAACTTTCGACACGTTCGTTTCTGCACAGTGACCCTTACCTCAAGCTGATAGAATAATCCTTCTCCATCAATCTAGTTTGTAACATCATCACTGAATCACCCTGTATTTACATACTTTTATAGACGCCGGCGCCTGTAACTTTGTCGCTCTATACCGTCGTTGAATGACGTTTCTGCACATGAGTTGCAATCTAAAACTTGATCTACTGTATCCCCTATACAACGCCAATAAATGTGTAACATTGTTTGTGAAGCACCCTGTACTTCCTTAGTCAAGCGAGAATATTTAAAGTAGCTTTTAAAACAAATAAGATACAGTGTTGTTCATATAAATCTGTGTGAAAATATCTGCAAAACTGTGTTTCTAATTTAATTTTAACCCGGACAGTCGTGGGACTCCAACCCGATTGTCGCCCGCCATACGGCTCAACAGCCGGGAGTGATAGTCTTGTCTGCCATTGCTTTTCATAGAAGGACCACTTTGGTTGTCATCCGCGCCACTCTTACAGCACAGCGGAACGTCGTCGATTTTCTGCACCCGTTTTGTTGCTCTTCGTAGCAACGAATCCTGGGCTTACATTTAAGCAAGATAATGCCCGCCTACATACGACGAGAGTTTCTCCTGTTTTAAGGCCGTCAGATCGCTCCCCAATTGAGTACATTGGAGCATTATGTACAATATCCTGTAACCAGCTCGGAATTTTGCGATCTAACATGGCAATTGGACAGAATTTGGCACATCCAACAGGAGAATATCCAACAACTCTGTGAATCAATGCCAACCGCAATAACTGCTTGCGTAACGGCCAGAGATGGATCAATGCGTTACTGAATTGTTCAATTTGTGAAGATCTTTCTCTTGAATAAATGATCTGTTTTTCTACAGCTGTCATCGTTTGTTTGTCTATACATGTGCATCACATCTACCGATTTCCGTCCCATTCGGAAACTTCCCTCGTGGTGCGTCCATTTTTACTTTTTTTTATTTTTATTTTTTATTTTTAGTGTGTCTTGACTGAGTGAAAAGGGTAAGATTATTTTGTTTCCAATGGGCCCGCAGCTCGATCTAACTCATGTAAAGACACTATGCATTAAGTCCAAAAAATCTACTTCTATTTTCATATGTTTATTTAATCACGACAGGCCTGTTTCAGCACTACTGCCATCATCAGGCGATCTGAAAGTAATGGTTTTATTATATACTATTTTCTAAGGCAGATGGTAGCCTACTTGTCATATATGAGATCGACAGCCATACATTTTTGGAGTTCTTAATTTACCTATCTGTGAGTAAAACCAATAACACATTCATAGATAAACATAAAAAACACGGTAACTAAAGGAAATCGATAAGTAACTGCTCTGATGTTAACTTATAACATCGTTGGTTAAACGTCAAACAAAAAATTTGTCACACACAACAAATAAAATTCAGGCTGTAACTTCCAACAAATATAGTGTATGAAAGCTACGTCATAAAATAACTTTAAAACACGTAACAAAAACGCTTGAGTGACTAACCACTGATGTTATAGGTAAGTTAAGAATTCCATAAATGTATGGTTGTCGACCTCATATATGACAAGTAGGCTACCATCTGCCCAAGAAAATAGTATATAATAAAACCGTTACTTTCAGATCCCCTGATGATGGCAATAGTGCTGAAACAAGCCTGTCGTGATTAAATAAACATCTGAAAATAAAAGCAGCTTTTTGGACTTAATTCATAAGGGTAAGATTATGTTTTTAAGACGTATTGCCTCACTTCGTTTGTTACATTTCTTATTCTTATGGACCTCTCTTTAAGTGTGTGGAAGGTCTCTCATCTGCCAGCCCAACGCGTTGGGTTTCATTTCTTTAGCCTTACCTTGAAAATACTCACGGAACAAGTTTTTAAATCGTACCACTGTAGCACGCTATGAGCAAAAAACCTGTAGGTGTTCTCATCTGTTTCGAAATAGAGGTCTGATTCTTGGTTACCCTCTTAATATTTACAGAACCTTTAAAGGCTAAATTTAAATTGTGACTTCATTCTTTTTTGCACATCATTATATACGATACTCATGGCGGATATTCCGTCGTAGACTTGTATGAAACACCTGCTCACAAGCAGTCTCTTTCGTTTTATATTTTCAGTTAAGTGATGTTCGTACACCAATGCAGACTGATCTACGATTCGGATAAGGGCGATAAGTGTATCGCATAAAATTACGTCAGAATAATTTCCAAAACAGTGGTCCATTATTTTATCTAGTGAAAGAATTCTTGTGACCGATCGATTTTACTACATTGTACACTTTTCCTTCCCATTTTCATATTTACGGTTCCGTATCTCAGTCGGTAAAAATGGAAACGTTATAAGATCACTTTCTTGTTCGTCTGCCTGGCTGTCCGATTGTGAAAAACCTTCTCTCGGAACCTACAGACGTATCACGTTGAAATTTTTGTCACATGCTGAGGTAAACGTAACACACTGAAGCTTCTAAGTCGATGCAGTCGGAAGATACAGCAGCCATTAATGTCACATATTTGATAATCGCAAATTCACTCATCGATACCTATAGGGAACTTCCCGTTGGACTAGAATTGTGCCATTTGGCAAGAAGTAACGTTTCACAGTACAACCAAAGGAAAGGAAATCCGAAAAATGTAAACTTGAAATTATATAACAAGAAAAAATATTTTTTCTCATTTCATATCTGACTCCTTGTCTCTTGGTCCGTTTGTTATCACTCCTTCTTCTCAGGAACGGATGGACGGAACGAGTTTAAATTTATGTCATATACTAAGGTGTATAATAAACGGAAGCTTCTAAGTCAGCTCAGTCAAGAGATACGGCCATTTATATCACGTATTTTTACACTCGCAAATTCACTCACCAAATCCTATAGGGTACTTCCCGTTGAGCTAGAAACATGAAATTTGACAAAAAGCAAGGTTTCACACTACAAATAAAGGAAAAACTGCTGAAATTGTTAATTTTTAATTATATGAAACGAAAAAAATTTCTTTTCTCATTTCTAATCTTACGTCAAACTTAAAATTAAAACAATCAGTAGTTCTGCATTCAGACTGACTAGATCGCGAGAGCAAAAGTCAAACACAAGGCGAGGAATGAGTTTATTGCTCATATGACGCATTTCGGAATTTAGCCATCATCCGATATCCAGGAGCGATTACTGCACGTGTATATAGCGTTTCAAGTTGCATATGAAACAAACATTCGCAGGCTAGACGGCAGTCCTTGACTGTTTATTATTATCGCCAGATAATCGTCTCAATCGTGCGGCGACATGGCGCAGTTTTCAACAATACAAAGGTCTCTTAAGCCGTTGCTCAGCATCAGTCTGGGACGAGGCGATTGACGAGCAACGTTAATGTATCCGTCAGCAAAATCTTGCGTAAACCGCGAAATGCAGTAAGAATTCGGAGCAACGATAGAAGTCTGAAAGTACGCTATCGGCAAACATCTGAGTTCCATCAGACCGTCACATCCAGAACACAGGAGTCAAATGAACTGCATAAAATCACACAGGTATGTATGTATTTGTAGTGTGCACGGAGATATTCAACACAGCAGTTATATTCAGAGAGATTTGGTTTTCCACATCAGTCATCCGGATTGTTCGGCAGTGTCCTGAGGAAGTTTTTTGGAGGATTGTGAATTGTTATAAACCCTGTAATCACAGGAAATAGGAATACTGCAAATTATACATTCTGTTACGAATTTTCCGTCTCAAGTGATCTCTGTATTCCCGCGTATAGACATTGTTCGAGAAGTCGAGTGTATCACCAGGGTGTCTGACTCATGCATTTTCCAAACACATATGGCAAGAAATAATACCACGAAGAATTTCTTACCATTATAGATGTATTTCAAACATTAAGTTTCAGCTTTGTCAGCAACTAATTTATCTATTAAATCTTATCCACGGAATGAAATGCGATTTGAAACTGCCGAGTCTGCTTATGTATAATAAAATAAGGTGGTTCACCTTTTATCTTTGTGCCTCTGCAGTTTGGTTCCCCAGTCGCAGCAGAACACCACAGCCCATAGTTACCTGGCTTATCGTCTCTCTAGAGCTGATTATTATTATAATAATTTAGAGTGGGTCGCTGACGTGGTGCAAGTCTTTCTATTGGACGCTACTTCAGCGACTTGCGTTTTCATAACCTACCTGTTATCCAACCGGGTAAAGGGAAACTGCAGTTTAACGTGGAATCCGAACCACGTGTCATTTCTGGCAACTGCTAACATCTTTGAGAGGTGAAGGCTAGGTCAAAACTCAAACTGAAAAATCCAAGGTCCGACCGGGATTCGATTCCGTTGTTTCTTGCTTAGCAGTCAAACAATTTTCCGCTTTTTTCACCTCAGTTTGCTCGTCATTGTTCTACGCATTTGGTCTCGACAGCCGCGAATTTTTTTTTTTTTTTTTTTTTTTTTACACACACACAGACGGCAGCCAACCATCTAACCGACACACGCTACCGTACCGGCTAAAAGTAACATCATGACGTGCGTTCTAGGCGCTACAGTCTAGAGCCGAGCGACCGCTCCGGTCGCAGGTTCGAATCCTGCCTCGGGCATGGATGTGTATGATGTCCTTAGGTTAGCTAGGTTTAATTAGTTCTAAGTTCTAGGCGACTGATGACCTCAGAAGTTAAGTCGCATAGTGCTCAGAGCCATTTGAACCATTTTTGAACTACAGCTCCATGGTGAATGCGATTGTGATGTCCAAGCAGTACTTAATGAGCTACGATATCTGGTATTGCAGACCATCAGGCTCGACTTCATAGCACTGAATCGGTAGGTCGCTATAATTCGATCTGTTAACATGTCTGTTCATCTCGCTGTCGACTTTCGCGATTAAATAGTACTGACACTTAACAGTAGGCATTGTTTAATGCTATGTTTCATTTTGGTGGTAAGTAATTTGCAGACCTAACATTTGTAGATGAACTTTTATGGCATTGGACACCCACTGATACAACACAACAAGTTTTAATCGTTCGCTCTGAGATGATTTTTGGAGCGTTGGCTGACGAGAGTAGCTGTTCCGATGGAAAAAATTCGAAAATCTATATATGACTTGGAATTGATATTCGGTTAGTTTTCACTATAGTGTGCAGACCGCATCTTCAGTGAACGTGTCAATAAATTTAAGTCATTTTATATTCGATAACATATAACTTTTCTAGTACGCAGACGCACTGAACAGAGCATGGCCTGCTAAAGTTGGTAAATGATTCGCATATCTTTTCGTCAAAGTGACATTGAAAACCAACTTTGATTATTTTAATATAAGGAGAGATTGCAATAGATGATCCATTTTAGTTTCCATGTTTTTTGTCGGTTCTTTCTTCGACGTCTAGCGGATGCCGGTGCTCGGGGTCCCGTGGCCATGCTGCAGTTGCCCGATTGAAGTTAGCCTTCTGCTACTTTCTCTAAAGTAGCGAATACAAAATTATTTATTTAGATCAAATTCGCAGAATATTTGATTCATTTATTGGACTGCGTTATGGATCTCACAAAACGTATACAGTGCGTTATTCATATACAGTGCTCTGGTGTGGACGATGTGTATATGTGTGAGTCTTATATGTACGTTGCGTAACGTAAATAGTGGGTGAAAGAAGTTCGTTTTTGTACCTTAAATGTCTGTGAGAGAAACATCTACAAATTCTTCGCTGCTCCCCTCCATCGAGCCCCGGTAGCGGAAGGTGGCATCAGTCCTATAACTTGGGTTGTGACCTAAATACTATTATTCCACTTTATTTGGCTAGCACAGTATGAAAACATGTATTCCCACACTAAATAAGTTTATTTTGCTTATTCTTGTCCTGCAAATTGGTTGGCAGTAGTCAGTTTGGTGATGCACTGATCGTAGGCGATCAGTGTTTGCAAATCGAACCTGAACTCTATGTTTTTAACAAAGTCCAAGAGTGATTATTATTATTATTATGTGAACTATTTCTTACCATTGAGAAGTAACAACAACACAGTTTTGAGTCACCAAGATCGCAGCGTTCCACCAACGACATGTTGGCCTGCAGTGAACTATTCTATGAAAATGAAATCAGCCTCTGTCTTACAGAACTACTTTATGCCGTAAGGAAACCTTCTTTCAAATTTTGTAGCTACCTGTTTTCTTTATTGCTGGTAGCAACAGTTTACTCTCGAACATAAATTTAAAATAACTGAAATCCATACTGGAGGGAAAGGATACATCACATAAGGGAATAAAGTAAAAGCAGCACTTATAGAGTTACAGCTTTTACAGATTCCTAACAACTTAATACGCTCATCTTCTGGCAGCAAAAGCTGTTTGATTCAAATAACTCTTGTGGTCAGTCACCAGTAGTGGCCACTGGTGTGTAACAACACGATGCAATGAGGACTGTTACCCATGAGGCGCAGTTCTGAACAGGCCCTGTTGAGGCCACAGTATCGCTGAATTCGTTGATTCCCGCCTTGGACTCAGCTTTAAACCAGAGGTATGTTGCATCGTTTACTCTTCAAAAAACGTGCAGAAAACTGATTGGTCCATCCAGTCTGTTATCTGCAGGAAAGAACCGCGCACATTCTCGTAGCCCACGAGGCAGTCACTGTTTATTATGATGTGAGTCACACTCATCAACGAGTGGGAACGTCATTTGCTGCTGGGATGGTCTTTTCGAGATTTATTGACTCTGCCTATCATGCAACACGGAAACAAAACTTGGGACATCCTGTCCTATTACTTTAAACAGTGATAATTGCGTCACTCCTCTGCACGGCAACCATAACACACTCAGCCCCACGTTGTAACCTTTCCGACGATAGAAGTGTGTTGCATTGTCTCAGGTAGATTGTCATTACAACCTTCTAATAATGGGGTTTCGTACATCATCTGTGCTTCTCTCTGACAATTCTTCAACCGGCACTGCGTACCTTGATTTGGCACTAACTCAACGTTTTCAGTCATGTGGAGAGATAGCTTTAAATCCAGTCGTTCCTCAACACTAAACGTTATCAGTGGCAGATTAGAATACCTGGATTACTTATGCTATTTCAGGTGCATTAGTCGAAGAAGTAATCCGATAGAGAGAATTCAGGTGTGCACGAATAGTAAGCAGTACGATCCACATTTGAAGTGTCATTTTGTCCTAATTAATGTCGCAGATTTAATACTTAGTGGTTATAAAAAGTAAACGAGGTCGTACAGAAAGCGGCGCGGGGTAGCCGTGCGGTCTAGGACGTCTCCTCACGGTTCGCGCGGCTTCCCCCGTCGGAGGTTCGAGTCCTCCCTCGGGCATGGGGATGTGTGCTGTCCTTAGCGTAAGTTAGTTTAAGTTAGATTAAGTAGTGGGTAAGCCTAGGGACGGATGACGTCAGCAGTTTGGTCCCATAGTCCTTACCACAAATTTCCAATTCGTACAGAAACAAGAACAGATGAATAAACGAAAGTCAAGAAGAACAGCCGATAAAAATTCGAATCTGAACACTGAACCTTGATTACATGTTGTCTATAGTAAGCATGCCTGACACAAGCACTTCTTTTGCCCTTTTTAAAAACCGAAATTACTTCAGTTCGTCTCCAATTATTATGGAATTTTATAACTTCCCTAGCATTCACTAAGTAAATGTAACATTACTGGTTCGCAAGCGTCCCTCTGCAATTAAAAAATTTGAGCATTTATTTCACGTAGGCTACAACTCTTGCTATTTTCCAAACTTTTAAGAACCTGCTGAACCTCATCTAATATAACTGAATAAACTGTCTTATTATGTATTCTGTATTTATTGCAGCAGATTCGCAATACCATAGCGTCTTATAATGCTGTATCAACTGTTCGCCATTCATTACATTAATTCTAGCATTATCTCTTTCTGAACGATTTATGTTCTTTACCCTTTTATACAGGGTAGTTTGTTTCCCATGCAAATCTTCTTTTTTTATTTTTTGAGTCATCAGTCGTGTGACTGATCTGATGGTGACCGCCACGAAGTCCTCTCCAGTGCCAACCTTCTCACCTCAGAGTAGAACCTGAAACCTACGCCCTCAATTATTTGCTGGATGTATTCCAATCTATATCTTCTTCTACAGTCTCTACCCTCTACAGCTCCCTCTAGTACCATGCAAGTTATTCAATGTTGCCTTAACAGATATCCTGTCAGCCTATTCCTTGTTCTTGTCAGTGGTATATTCCTTTCCTCGCCGATCCTGCGGAGAACCTCCTCATTTCTTATCGGACCGCCTAATTTTCAACATTATTTTGTAGTAACACATCTCAAATGCTTCGACTCTCTTCTGTTCTGATTCCAAACAGTCCGTGTTTCACTAGCATACAACACTGTGCTTCAAACGTACATTCTCAGAAATTTCTTTCTCCAATTAAGGGCTGTGTTTGATACTTGCAGATTTCTCTTGGCCAAAATGCTCTTTTTTCGGTCTTAGTGTGAAGTTTACGTCCACATTGCCCTGTCCGTCATGGGTTATTTTGCTGCCTAGGTAGCAGAATTCCTTAACTTTATCTACTTCGTGATCACTAATTGTGATGTTTAAGTTTCTCACTGTTCTCTTTTATGCTCTCTCTTTACGTTCGTCTTTCTTCGATTTACTCTCAATCACTACTGTGCTTATTAGACTGTCCATTCCATTCAACATATTCTGTAAATCTTCTTCACTTCCAGTGGGAGTAGTAAGGTCATCAGTAAATCTTATCTTTGTTATCCTGTCACCTTGAATTTTAATCCCATTCTTGAACCTTTCTTTTATTTCTGCCACAGCTTCTTCGATGTACAGATTAAACAGCAGAAGCGAAAGACTATATCAATATGTTACATCTTTTTAATGCGAGCACTTTGTTCTTCGTCGCCGGCCGCGGTGGTCTAGCGGTTCTGGCGCTGCAGTCCGGAACCGCGGGACTGCTACGGTCGCAGGATCGAATCCTGCCTCGGGCATGGGTGTGTGTGATGTCCTTAGGTTAGTTAGGTTTAAGTAGTTCTAAGTTCTAGGGGAATTATGACCTAAGATGTTGAGTCACATAGTGCTCAGAGCCATTTTGTTCTTCGTCTTCCATTCTAATTGTTTCCTCTTGCTTCTTGTACATGTTATATATGCGCAGTTACACTTGAAAGGTAACCCGGTAAGGGCTATATAAAATGATTGATTGCGTTGGGATAGTATTAATGTTCTAACAACATTTTTTTTCAAAAAAAAGAAAAAAGCAGACATAAATTATGCTAAACAAGTTATTGATTGAATACCGTAAACAAGTAACAGATGGTTTAAGACTACAATGGACAAGGATCATGGGAGCAGAAGTGAATCAAGTACTCTCGCCCTAGAAATGTGGATAACTCAATCTGAATTGATCTGACGCAGAGCAGACTTTGATTGATCAAATCTACTGTAGTTTCTCTACGTAGGTGCTGCTGAGGGCAAGTTGCGATTGACATCTGTACGCCCTGACAATGCTGGAGCGGCTGTGCGTTACCCTGTTTTCTTCGTGGGGCGATGTAAATTGGGTGGCGAGATGTGTGCGGCGGAGGTGAGACGTGGAGGCAGCACCTGTGAATCCATCGCGTCCACGAAAGAAACGCAGAAATTTCACGGTCTAGCGATCAGGCAGACGGATCGCAAATTTACTCTCTACCAGAGCCCTGAAATCACGGTAGATTTCAGTGTGTGACACACCCGTTCACTGGGCATACCAAGGACCAGGCTCACTTACACGACAGAGCGCACAATAATACCAAACGTCAAGATTGGTAAAACAAAAACGAGTAAGTGTACCCTTGGCAAACGAGCAGTCCGAGATGTTTGAAGTGACACTATCGGTACAGTAACAACTTCACCACAGCTCACCAGTCTAAACTACTCGCAAGTGAAGTCAGCATCAGGACAGGTCCCAAGTACGAACCACACATGCCAGAGCTTCGACCAGAAGTGCCTAGAGACCAAAGTCCCTCACCCGACTCATTCACACCATCCCAGAAAAAAATCCATTTTCCCGCAAAGTGCAAGAACGACACCGTCTTCACCCAGTCTCGAGCCAATCACAGAGCTCTAGAGGCGCGAAATCTCCCCTCCTGCACGACAGCATAAACTCATGTCGAACCAGCGCAAGAGTCAAGAAACCTGTGTCTCTGAAAAAAAAAGAAACCGCCAATTACTTGGCTTTTTTAAGTTTTCACAGAAGGGGAAAAAAGATTTTCTCCGAAGTCGTGTCGCTTCCCACGGCGACAAGCGAACAGATACAATCTTAAAGATCTTTGTCTAAATCTCTTGAGCCTTGGAGCTTGTTAGTCCAAGCTATGAGGTGTAATAAAGATTCTGTCTCTAAATGTTCCTCAGACGCCGGATTTTCTTATACAACCGAGGTGGCCAGGCTATATCGTTTACTGGCCTATTTCCACTTTTCAACGAACGCGAAAATTTGTGAATTTTTATTATGCATGGCTCTGCACACAACGCCCAGTTTACGGCTCCACTGTGTAGACGTGTGTTTCAGTCTGTCGCCCCCAGCCCAGGCTTCTGCTAGCACCGCGGCACGTAGCTCGGAATTGTTCTGCTGGAGGCCTGTCTCAACGACGGGCTGCCCTGTCTGCCCTGTACGGCTGTGGGCTGTCCGGCAAGATTTACTAGGGGATGGGCTCGCTGCCAATTGCTTTCAACTCCCAACATGCCATTTCTACGAACCATAAAGATACCTCATGCTTTTAGTGCCCTACCAGGCTCCATCAACGTCTGCTCAGGCCGTTAACTTTCTAGAGTCTCGCTCAAGTTGCTTCAGGTTGTAATAAAATATTTAACATTTTTCCGTATGCGGAGAATAGGTGAGAGAATAACTTGTCCTTTCTCACACTGAGTATAATACGATTTATTTTGTTCGTTAGACGTTCAATTCCCAATTAATTTTTTGCTTGTTTGACCTGAATGTTACGATCTGGTTTTAAAGCTAATTGAAAACTGCTAAGTTTTAGATGCTGTTTTAACATGTGAACAGGTATTTAAACACTCATTTGCAACTCTTTTCGTAACTTATTACCATTTCCAAGAACCGAAAAAAATGTAATATTGGGTTCAGAGTCGAGTAATATTTTTGATGGGCAATACTTTCGTCTGTGACTGTTAGCTTTACATAAAAAATCTCCATACATGCTTAATGCGATATCCATAAATACTGTACAAAAACACATATTATCAATTAGTGCAAATACATTTGGAGTTTGTACGGTGGTAGGTTTTTCTAACATTTCCATATGTGTTTGTGCCGTGCGGGATTAGCCGAGCGGTCTCAGGCGCTGCAGTCATGTACTGCGCGGATGGTCCCGGCGGAGGCTCGAGTCCGCCCTCGGGCACGTGTGTTTTTCCTTAGGATAATTTAGGTTAAGTAGTGTATAGGCTTAGGGACTGATGACCTTAGCATTTAAGTCCCATCAGATTTCACACACACACACACATATGTGTTTGACGCAACTGTCATATTTCAAGCAGAGCTATGGCTCCTTCTTCCAACACTTTTTTGGTTTCTTGCGATCGTTTATTCTCACGTGAGTCAGATATCATTTGATTGTTCGAATGGCTCTCGATACTGCATCAGACTCAGCTGCGTACCGGAAGATCTCAGACTCGTGCAAACGCGAATATCGTTTGCCCAGCGCAAATTAGCAGAAGAGAGATGTGTATTCTAGGGCCCCAGTCATGATTCTTATGCTGGTAAATTAATATTTCTGAGTTTAGAGTTTCTTAAATTAATTTGTGATTTAAAAATGTCATTTGCTGTTCTGTTAGTTTCCTAAACTTTTTATTTATGACGCAGAGATTTTCATAGTCTGCATAGTTAATGCTAGTTTTTTAAAGCACCAACTTAGGTGTTATAACTCTAACATTATATATCCTGCGGCTCTGATAGTAATTTAATCTTTTTTTTTAATTGTTACATAAACCAGAGCAACGATTCTGATACAAGGCATATATTAATGCTTTGTTCAATATCATTTTTCTTCACCAGTACCCATATAAATTTCTGCAATACAACAGGAATCGTGTGAATCTAAATACAAGTCCATAGGGCAGCGCGCGGTAGTCGAGCGGTTAGGTTATGTTAGATAATTAGTGTGTAAGCTTAAGGACCGATGACCTGTGTGCAAGTGCATATGTTACCTTTTATCACCGTGTTGTAGATTTAGTTAATGAGTTGATTTTTCTCAGAATGGGTTCTTCACTCTGTGACAGGTGCGCGCTGTTATGAAACTGCACTTCTCTAGTGCAGATAAATTTTAAGATCAAATGGAAAAAATTAGTAGAGGAAGTGTAAGAGTAAGCCTGATAATCGTTTCTAATAATAATAATAATAATAATAATAGCGATAATAAATAGCGTATAATAAAAACACCGAAAAGCAATTTCTACAAATTAAAAACAACGGATCGATTTTTAAAATTTTGGTCAGTCGAAGAAAATGGGCCGAGAAAAGAATCAACGGAAGTATACAAACTGCCCAGAATACTTATTCTGAAAATATTTAGAATTTTCTGTTCTAAAACACCGCGAATATGTTCGCATGCCAAAATTTTTGGTAAGGAAGGCGGAAAGAAGATTAAGGCATCTGGTTCTGTCAGTCTTTGAAGGACGATCTTATTCGCCTTTTTTTTTTTTTTTTTTTGCTCCGAGAGGAGCATATTTTAGCTTTAAAAAAATGTTTCTAATATCTACTCAATCATTCTCAAGGAAAATGATAGGACGTATCTCATGGGCGTCGGGCAGAATATTCAGATAATCTATCCTAAAATGCTAATACTGTGTGTTCCATATTCCCATATAAATACTACTTTCCAAATATGGGTACTTCCATCATTTGTGCATGAAAGGATTTGCGTACGTGGAAACTGCTTAACTGCTTTATGTACAGTCATTTTTGAAAACAGTGTTGAAACGTACCTTCTCTTCTATATTTTATGTTGATCTGAAAATTGACTTCTGATATGTTGGACTGTTAAGAACGAAGATCTTTTGCGTGAAATTATTGTATTTACAAGTCGTCACACAAAAAAGTTACACTTCAAAAGCGATGGAACTGAGAATTAAAGAAAAGGAAACTGTGAATAAAAATTACTTAAAAATGATTTTAAAGAATAAATATTCCATCGCGAACTGTTATTTGAAACAGACCGATGTTCAATGTTGGCTCCTGTCGTTGCCTTGTGGCATCTGACGGCGGAAACTATTGGAATACTCTTACAATGAAATGATAACTAAAATACAATCGTATTTCGTTTCGTAAGAAAGCAACTTCTTGGTGATGAATAAGAAAATGTTCAACGATAGAGCACGACTGATGGACGACCATTTTAGCCGCTAAATAGCGCGATTCAAACGTTTAAAGAGGCTGATAATTTTTTAAATTGGAGGAAAAGAAATCTTCACTCTGATAAAGGACATGAGTTTCTTGAATACATATTTTCAAACACATTTAGGTACAAATATCATTATTATTAAAGTAATTTTGTACACGAGACTTACACTTGAACAGTCGGGGCGCAAAGCGAAAGAATAATTTTAAAAAATTGACACTCAGAAAAATGTAATTACTTAAATATGATACATACTAGAGTAAATTCTTTGACTATGACTAAATAATACCAAGTCTTTGGCACGTAGTATCTTATTGATACTGAATTCTCTGTTTACATACAGTTTTAATCGTATCATTTCTGTTGCAAGAACTCAATTAAAAATTTGAATCACTATAGTGTGCCACTGTTCTGACAATAAATTTGAAATACATTGTAATATCAAAAGCTGTAAGATCTTTCGATAGTATTCTGTGATCCATAAATCGGTGAAAAAAATATAGAAAGGCCTGACCACAGCCACTCTGCAAAGCGGTTAACGGTTAAGCATGGGCGAGGTCCGTAAATGCCAAGGTCGTGCTAAACGTCCGTATGTGCTGTGTCAATGTAACGACGATTTCACAAACGTTATTGAGGGGAAAGCGTTCATATTATGATCGAATAGCTGTTTTAATGTGTTTGGTGCATTTTCGAATTGTGCTGATCCGGAGCTCACTATTGAAGTAAATCTGTGTGCTATATTTGTCAAACATTACCTTCAAAGTGGCTGGAAGATTAAACCTATCTCGAACTGTGGCTCGAACTCAAAATATTTCGTTTTCCAAGCAATGAGCCCACATACTCGGGGTCCTACTTCCTGTTAACCGCTTGAAATTTGTAAATTTTTTATAGGTACACACACTCACACACACACACACACACACACACACACACACATATATATATATATATATATATGGACTTACTGAATGGTAACATCAAGCCAATCATATCCCGTTTCTTCTTCATTCCACGCCACTCATAAAATTTATAATGGTTTGAATTCTTTGCATGCATACTGCAGCCACTAAGACAAGTCAATGTCTGCGAGTACTTTGAGCCTCTATGCTCATCCTGAATATGTTCAACGTGACTACTGTATTTCATGTTCTTTAGTGAATAGGAGTTACCCTTACAAAATCAGGTGTTACTTCATCACTGCACGTAATTTTCATACGTGACAGGTCACAATTACACTTCCAGATCTCGCTCGGATATTAGGAATGACTATGAAGTTGCATTCGAAAAACGTGTTTCAAGCCCCGCTTATATTCTTCGTTGAGCTATAGAAGGTCTTCTGATTACCTCAATCGAAACGATGTCAAAACGATATATATCACTTGGAGTACATCAATCGAAACGATGTCAAAGCGATATATATAAACTTTGAGTATAATTCGACGGACCACTTGGAGTATAATTCCACAGAGCATGAAAATCAGTACATAAGGAAACCCCACAAAACTCCCGTAAAACTATTAAATTCGTGGGAGATATATAAGAGATTTTGACCCAAAAATGCAAATTTACGTGCTCTGACATCGTTTTGATTGATGTATTCAGAAGTAGGGAGGCCTTCCATGGCTCCATGAAGAATTTAAGCGAGACTTGAAACGTTATTTTTTAATGAACGCAACATAATAATCACTCCTAATATCCCAGGGAAATCTGTAATTGCAGTTGTGACCCGTCATGTACGGAGATCACGTGCAGTGATGATGTAAGACCTCATTTTGTAAGCGTAACCCCTATTCATAACTGAACATGAAATAAAGTAGTCACGTTGAAAATATTCAGGGTCCGCATAGAGTGTCAAAGTACTCGCCAACACTGACTTGCCTTACTGCCTGCAGTATGCATGTAAAACACTCAAAGCATTACAAATTTATGAATAGCTGTGGAATGAAGATCAAACGAGAGAGCTTTCGATAGACTTTGTGTTATCATTCAGTAATCCCATAAGAAAGTGCAATATCGAGATTACAGTCGTCCTTCAACGGAAAAGTTCCACAGAGCATGAAAGTCAGTACATAAGGTAACCCCACACAATTCCCGTAATAATAATTTTAAGCAAGTGGGAGATTACCGTCCGCCATAGCCTACACTAACGGATGAATAATAAATGAAGCACCAATATTAATCCCTGAACACGATCACTTACTTTATTATTGTCGTTATTTTTCCCTATGTAAGTGGGAATAATAAAATATTTTCACATTTAGAAATTTGTGGTAAGGTCTTATGGGACCAAACTGCTGAGGTCATCGGTCCCTAAGCCTACGAACTACTTAATCTAACTTAAACTAACTTACGCTATGGACAATACACACGCCCACGCCCGAGGGAGGGCTCGAACCTCCGACGAGGGGAGTCGCACGGAAAGTGACAAGGCGCCTTTGATCGCGCAGCTACCCCACGTGGCTTTTCACAATTGTAGAAGAAAGATGATTGAACTTTTGAGAATGGCTTTGTTTTAATGATTGCCACCGCACTCACAGCTGATATCGATGGTACTGTCTCTCCTGTTTCACGATAATACTAAACGAGCTGACCTTCTTTGAACTTGTTCGACGTCCTTCGTCAATCCTATCTCGTAAGGAGCCCATACCGTGATTAAGAAAAGCATAAGGATTTTTCTGCTTTTCCAGTGTTTTCGTCTAAACATTTACTTAATTTCCGCGCGTGTTATAGTAAAACATTTTACCTGAGATTATTGTACAACAAAGAATTACCCGTAGAGAAATCATTATAAGTATCATTTAATACTTTGTAATTCCGTACTTGAAATTGATAACAGCCTGGATTCAGTTAGGAAGTGAGTCTACACGGCTGTGTAGGTACGTCCACTCGTTGAGGATCTGATCGCACAGTTACACCAAATTGCGGGGATACTGACGTCGACGTTTTACCCACTGTTCCAGCATGTTCCACAGATTTCCTATGGGGTCAAGTCAGGTGATTTAACAGACCAATCGAGATGTAATAGAGTGGGGGAGTATTCAGAAAACCAATCACATGTTCTTCCAGACCGACTAACTTTGCTGCTACCGTCTTTAGGTGACTGTCTGAATAATCGCCTCTTGGAAGTTCACTGACTTGTTCATTGTATGTTCACCTCGGAACGTTGTCTCGCTAACAGGTGGGTATGGACCTTCATGCACTATCTACAACGATTAGTGTCGGATCTGGAAATTATTTTGATTCAAACACCACATGGAAATGCGTCTCCTGGCCCTCCCAGTCAGGATCTTTTTCCGACCACAATTCCGACGTCATGTTTCGTGGCCACGTGTGTCACACCACTGCTTCTATACATGTTGAACAGTCCACCGCGAAACACCGACAAATCCAGCAACTTCTCACGCCGTATGGCCATAGGCACGGCCAAACACAATTGCCCTTTTTTGCCACTCTGTCATGTCCTTACATTTACCCATGTTTCCGTACAGTGTCCGCTTGAGACATAAATGTCTCCCTGATTGCTACTGCCTTATGCTGACGTAGAGACAGTGCGCGCGCGGTTAAGCATGTGACTTGATCGCAATGCCATCTGTAAAGGGCTAACGATTTTTCCGTGCTTATTAAAACAACCTATTTACGCTAAAATCGAAAGCAGATGTCCAAAACAAAGTAGGTGAAAAAGATTTATTTTCAGATGGTATTAACGAAACACTTCGCTCTACTGCTTGACGGCGGTGTAAAATTTCAAGTGGGCCGAATATCGCAACGCCGAAGCTGGTTGTCACTTGATAGGTCCGTCCGCAACAGCTGAAAGTAGTACCACGGTCTCACGTGTTCGTAACATAGAAACAATATACACGACCTTGCAGCGCACAAGGAAAGCCACGGCACTACGTTGAATCGCCTGTTGCTGGTTTGTAGCGGATTCGAATATGTGACTTTAGGCTACTCTGCTTCCAAATGCTACATACCACGAAATCAGTTCGACCCAAATACTCCAGTTGTGTAATGTTTATTTCCTGCTCAGTTTTTTCCTGGTTTTCCAAAAAAAAAAATGTTTTGGTGAACAAGACGATTTCATAAATACCAAGGTCACTAGCAAGCACCAGCAAATGCCACCAGCGAATCAGCTACGTTAGATAGGTTGCAGGAACGCAGGGGCAAAAGAGCAATCTCCTGGTTCTGACAGACAACTTTCCTTATGAGGAAAACCGGACAGTCTGTGACGCTGTCTGGTAACTGCAAGTACGTAACTTCAGGACTACACGTTACACGTGCAGCTGAGTCAACGAATATAGCTGATACCGAGACACGACGTCTTCCAAACATTTGGGTAAGTGTCTTTCTTCCGGCGAAGCACAATTGTAAGATAAGCATATTCGGCGCACACCTGAGGTGGCATGAGAGTAAATCGAGGGAACACAAGATAGTGAGATTAGTAATTAACTAAAGATCGAAGATTAGGGATCACGCAGCAGACAAATGGAAGCTAAATATACCATGATGGACGAAGCAAGAAGGACCTAAGAGAGCAGTCCTCACCGAAATAAAGGGAAATAAAAATAAAAATAATTTTGTGGAAAAGGTAAAGGAATTGATTGATGAGAAGAAAAATATAATACTGTTAGAAGAATCTGACGGAGCACTGAAAGCTAAATCCAAACACGTCGTCTGAAGTAGGTGACCTTCCATCAGAATTATTAAGACTTTTAAAAGAACGTACTATGAATAAACTTTTCCATATGGTATGCAAGATATAAGAGAAAGGAGAAATACCCTCAAACTTAATGAAGAATGCAATAATTCGAATTCCAATGAAGGCAGGCGCTGGCGGATTTGAATATCACGCAACTACCGATTTAATAAGACATGCTTGCAAAGTACTGACATGAATTATTTAATGATCAATGGAAAAACTAGTGCAAGCCGACCTTGGGAATGGTTCCGGTAAAATTCACGAACGGGCGAGGAAATACTGATGTATCTTATAAGGTAGGTTGATGAAAGACTAGCCAACAATTATATCTTTTGTAGGTTTAGTGAAAGCTTTGCACAATGTTGAGTAGAAGACACTCTTTCTAATTCTTAAGGCAGCAGACACAAAAGACAGGGAATACGTATCGTCTAAAAGTTGAACAGAAAGCAGACTGCAATTATAAATGTCGAAGGATGTTAACGGTGTAAGTGAACTGTTCTTAATTTGGAAATGTCTCTCTGCTTTTTCTTTACTCCCTTACGTCAGCCTCCTTGCCTATCGCATAAATGATCCGGATGAAACAAGCAAATCGTGACCCAGTAGACACTAACCTAAGGTCGCGCAAAGGAATACGACATATTAGCAAACAAGCGTCGGAAGATAACGTGGGGGAGCGCATATAACATTCCTATACATTGTACATAACTTAATTTTGACATGACTCAGTACTGAGCGGTATCTCCCACTCTTTCACATTATTCAAGTTGTGTTGTGTGTGAACACTAGGGAGTGCTCGGGATTTCTCCGCATTAATGGTAACGTACTTCCATACATAAAAAGCCAGTATTTTATTTTTCAGGACAAAATTAACTTGTTTTTCAAGAACAAGTTAACAGGTTTAGCACACATTGTACAGTCACAATGAGAACATTGCACCAAGAACGAGTGGGTATTTAACACACAATAGTTTAAAAGCCGGTTAAAAATGTCAGAAACGCTGTCTTCTGAGGGGGAACTGAGGTAATCGTTAATGACGAATGAAAAAAATATATTACTCTCTCGCATTTCTCACAGATACACCAATCACCGTTTACTGTTGTAAAACACTGGTGACAGAGCACGGATGAACCATTACCTAACACGGAACTAAAAGCCTATGACACTTTTGTTAAATTCAATAACCACGGTGAAACGTAATTACTACACGAAACGCTTCCTTAACGTAACTGAGCAAAAATAAACGTAATCCATCCCGAAACAATCACAAAACTAAAGTAGTCTGATCACGAAAGAAACGCAAACTAAAGTAGTCTAGTGCCTTTCTTCCAAGACCAGGCAGAAGTACTTAGACGAGCACGTCTCTATACTTGACCTGTGCAACCAGAAATGTTTCGAAAGCATCCCCACTGGCGACACGATTCCTGTGCCCTTAATAGTGTGGGTGGAAGAGTTTAAAGTGACGAAAAAAAATCTCTCGCCACCGCTGTAACTTTTTCATCCTTCTTTGAGTCTGTCTCCTTCTCTGTCTCATTCGCCCCAACGCTGTCCATAGTGCAGTTCCGCCGTTCAAAATGTTGACGCAGAGACATTCGTTGAATTTGAAATGTCCAACCCTCTCTGTCTGTCTCGAGGTTTCGCGTTTCTCTATCCCTTTCAAGTCTTGTTCATTGTTCCATTATGTCTGAAACGACATCGACCAGTTAACCGGTTCCTCACTTTAGAAATAGGAGGTCCGTTAGGTTAGAAAACTCCCGAATAACTCACTCGCCTTTTATGACCTGCATAATGTCTCGTTACATCTCACATTTTCTGTGTCAAACTGTATGTTGTGGTAGTGGATAACGTAAGAGCGCTCGTTAATATCTCTGATTCTGCTACTATTCTTTGAGTTCTGAATGAAAAAAAGGAGGGAAAAGAACGGAGATTGTAATGGGTCGTGCTATATGCTACTACGGTTTTGCTAAAATGGGTGAAATGTTTCCGCATTGTAATCGCTGAACTTTTCTAAATTTTTAATACGAACTATACATTTCATGATATTTTATGTAATTTGTGTGGCTCACATTGGTTTGCTGCATCATGGTCGAGTGAGAGTGAACCTGCAGTCTTTGAACTTGTTTTTTTATTACAATGAAACATAAAAAGTAAACACATATATACAGATGACCGTTAACTACGCAGAAGTATAAGGTTCTGCCCTTTTTCTGAAATACCTAATAATTTAGAATCTTTAAATTTGATAATTTAATAGTGAAGCAGAATTAAGATTATTTAAAGAGTGTCAGAAGTAAGTCTCTATTCATTGTCGGCCTTTCTTACAGAACTTGCCATTACAGTATATTGTATTACATTGTTGTACCTTTTTGTGCGTCATGCAACTACGTATGAGTGGAGGAGAGACATTACATTAGGATTCCTTGTCACTGCCATAATCAAGTCAAAAACGTATCAAACTTATCAGGTGAAAAATATATTACATTTATTGCTGCCTTCTGTCCTGTTTGTATCAGTTTATAGAAGGTATTGGCAATTTTCCTCTAACATTATTACTAGTAAGAACATTTTTTCAGCGCTCGAAGGTTACTATTTTGAAACACTTATATTACGACCTGTTCATTGCAATCACTAATTTATGTATGTGTGTTGTATTTTGTTACTCATCGTCTTCATACACAGCTAGAGAATCTCATGTTTTTCTGGGATTTTGGATAGTATGGTAAAAGCTTGAAATAAGGCAAAAATGGATTGAACCAGCTGTACAGAGTCAACAGAACACAGATCCGATAGCTGAAATTTTACGTAGGTCTGAAATATTAGACCGGACCTCGTCAGCAGCGCAAAAAAAAACAACTGTAAAACGGCTGATAATTAACAGGATAGTTCCAAATAAATTACCGAATCGCTAGCTAGCTTTGCGAAAGAATTTGCTGTATATGGAAATAAATTTTCGCTCAACAAAAGCATGTGTCCAATGAAATTTCAAAATTAAAAAAGGTTAAGGAGAATATTCCAGAAGCAATTTCTAAATTAACCAGTTTCGTAGTCGTTGTCGGAAGCTGTAAATCAGTTGTCCGAAAGAGTAATCAATATGTCTTTTGAGCAAGACAACAGAATCGATGAACAGTTTTTACTACAAAAGGAACATCTTGTCCATGGATTTGGTTTTGGATAGACGCTCAAGATGTACAGACTGTCAATTCTGTAGACGAAAAAACTCAAACGGCAGTGAAATCAACTTTCGATGCAATAGGACACTCTCTAAGCGTGCTTATGGTGCATGAGCAGATTGTTGAAAAGAAGCTGGATGAGACTTATGGTGGTAATTTAACGAGATATTGTCTGACATGTGATATGTTTTGGAATGTAATTTAACTGAGATATGTGTCACTTAAAACTACTTACTGTGTCGCCCGAACAAGACACAGCCAGGGCTGTGAAGTTTACCTACGATTATTTGCACTTAGCCATTGAGGGTCTTTTTTGCGTTGTATTACATGCGGTGTTGCAGACCTAATCATTCAAGAACTCATAAAGATAAGTAAACCTTTTTAACTCATTTGTCTGACTTCGTTGCTAATTTGTTGGAGTGTTGTAGAATCTTCGCTCTCCTATTCTGTTACCTGACCCTCGGGCATAGCTGTGTAATAATGGCAGGGAGAAGCGTACTGCACCAGAAGCCGTTCCACGAACTCACAAACTTGGCCTCCACGGCAGTAGCGACGAAGCCTTTACAAAACTGGTGACGAGGGCTTACAAAACTATTAACTCCCAAGTCAATTATGATTCAGTGTAATTAAGTTATTGTTTTACAGGGAAGACCTAGCAATTTATATAGCAGATATTCCCTCAGTCATCAAATATGACTCATTATGTATCCTCATGTGAAGTAGGGTTTGAAATGTTACAACTAACATTTTTTTACTGCGTTTGTGTAATGAACTTTAAGTCAACAAAAAAATGAAAACCTGTAGTTCATGTAGCACACTAATGTTGAAAGCTTTTCTCAAGGTTTTACCTGGTTCTCCTTGTGACCGCTCTTGAATGGGGAAGCCTGAAAGATAATTTAATACAAGGCTGCACTAGATGCTAAATGGTTCAGTGTTCTAGATGGAAGACAAATTCAACCTCGAGACAGTAGCAATAAAAAAAGATTGTAATTAGATTTAAACATGTATCGTCATCATATCCATCGAAGAAAACTTCATTATAAACTAATTGTGAAAGTAAAAAAGTGAAACAAATCTTCCTGTGCTAAAGAAATCAATGGCCTTCAACATTAAGAGATGGGAGCAGAAATATTAAGTGCATAAGGATTCCCGTTTCCATTGGGGGCATTATAGAGTCTCGTCGTAACTAACGTTTTGTTGGTCAGAGTACATGTTGTGATAGTGGATAACGTAAGAATGTAGAGCACTGTCATACGTTACTAGACTGGGAAAGATGCATCTGTTACTGACGTCTGACACTTGGAGATGCAAAATGGAGGTGTCAGCGAGTTTGTGTATGTTACTACTACGATTTTCTGAAACCAAATGGCATTGTAATATTTACGAGGTAGGATAATCAAGTTCTGCGGGTGAGCAAATATTTGCGTACTAGTTGAGGTTAACACATATATTGTAGAATCGTGTTATGAGAAGAACAACAAGTTACATATTCACACGTTAAAGCAGACCGCAGTTTTTAACACTCAAATGAATAAAGACACTTGCTGTCAACGACAAATAGAACGTTCTGCTTACAGAAGCACTTTCATAACGACCGTACTATTCGAAGAAATGTCAAAGTTGATCAAACCTGGTTAAAGACATATCATTAAGCTACGTCTGTTAATACTAGGTTTATGAAACCCTCTAAAATTCACATAAATTAATCACAGCCGGTATTTCAGATAAGACAAACCGTAATATAGTTATGTATGATTACACACAGCGCAAAAGCAAAAATACGCAAGATCTTTCTAGTTATTCTTGCACTATGAGGTGTTCCTTTCCTCGTATCTTCCGTCTGCTGTGCGACAGATTACAGCCAAACACAACGTATGTATTAACCATTTTGTCAAAACCTTAAACGCAACGTAACTATGTCAGTTTATCCCCATTTCTTGCGATTGCTTTATCAGTAAATAGACGGCTGTTTATACGTCGTTTACGCTCTCCGCCATATTGCTATTCTAAAGTGACACCAATGATACAGTTTACGGTATTGCCCATAGGGGTAAAAAAAGAAGGTAGCTGTCACTACGTCGCAAACTTCAAGCCGACGTCCTCTGTCTTGAGTAGCCCAAAACATCGGTTCACCGCAGTCATACCTCCATCGTTCACCGCGGTGATACTTTCCCGTGAGCTCACTCTGACGTGTCCGTTCCCAGTTTCGACCGTGTTTGGTGCTTTGATTGCACGGAGTAGTTGTTTTATCAAAAATGGAATATTGCGTTGTTTACGGGTGTACTAACCGATCCAACTATAATATAAAGTTCAAAGGAATTCGTAAGTGGATCCATTCAAGCAATACTTTCTTTTGTATGCGTGAATTATAGTTCTACTGTTAACTTTCGTTGTAGTGGTTTTATTTCTGTCATTTGACTTTAGACTTGCCCTACTTTACTTAGTGTCCGTTCTTTCCTGCTTTCCTGTGTTTTTCATTGCCTTCCAAATCGATAACCCTCCGACATCCGATCCAAGCTCTATCAACGGTCTCGTCTCCGTACAACACACGGTTACGTAACCGCGAGGATTGTTGGGTCAACATTTCATGCCGTAAGTACTATATTTCTCCCACCGATAATTACTCATTGTTCACATTTCCTTCCCCTTTAGAAAAGATCATGGCTAGAACAGCTGGAGGCAGCGGCCATGTGTGTGTGTGTGTGTGTGTGTGTGTGTGTGTGTGTGTGTGTGTGAGTATGTATGTAAGGTTTGTGTCTCTCATTGTATGAATGTGTATGTTTGGCTGAAACCGTATGTGAATACTCTTTTGGGCGTGCCCGCATGTTGTTCAACGTGTGAGTAGCAATCTATCTGTTTCACAGTATAGTTATGACATTTGTTGTAAATAATCCACTGCACTTCAACAGCAACAATAATGTGCATAATTACAATACCAAAATAAAAAATGACATTGGTTACGCCACATTAAGGTTGTCTGTAACACAAACTGAGTTCCCAAATGCTGCAACCATAAGATTTGATAACTTACTCATTGATATAAAATTCTTGAGAGACAGTAAAGTAAAATTTGAAAAGTTTCTCCTTGACAATTCCTCATATTTCGCATAAAATTGCGTATTACTATAATATGTAAAAATCGTGATGGGTAGGAATTATTGACTAACATCTGTCTGTCTTTAATTAAAAAACGGAAAAAGTAATAAATGAGTAGCATGGAGGCATAGTTACAAAAATTAGATGTCAATATATGACTCGTTCCACATCATTACGATTTATCGTGCAAATGATACACGAAACTAACTAACTAAGTAACTAACTATCTATGTATATCACAAAGCATGGTACAGGCTTATACACTCTGAAATTCTCAAAATAAAATTCAAAAGTAAAGCCAAGCAGTTGATTAGAGCAGACTTACATTCCAAGCGTGCTGTGTTTGGTTGTTGCTGAAAAACTGAAAGAGTTACTGGCGAGAAATATTTGGGGAAAAGAGGCAAGTAGGCCTCATACGGAGGCATGTAGGCATTCGTTTCTCTCTCGCTCTATTTGCTAATGAAACAGGGAAGGAAATGGTGCAGGATACCCTCCGCCACGCACCACACAGTGGCTTGCGGAGTATCTGTGTAGATGTTGATGTAGATGTAGATGTAGATCTTACACAGGCTAGGCTACTATTACTAGAAAAAAATTACCTACACACATATTCAAGAATAATATCTATTTTATGGGGTCTTAAGCGTTTGAGACCACTCCCTTAAGCTACAGCTACATCTATATCACATTTATTGCATTCCACAATGCTGGAAGATGTTTAAAATATTATATCATTTTTTTCTGTAAATTTCTATTATTGGCCACCAACTGAATGACGCATCATAGATAAGATTTCAAAGTGCGATGACGTGTAAACTACAGTGAGACTAATGTACTGACAAAGACTCCATTCTGCATGGAGGTATACATGTGTGCAGTTCTGTTTCTTTGACAGTTCAATAATCGTTCACTTTGTTAACATGTGTAAGACATGATAGCATTCCACACGTTTATGGTCTAACAAAGAACACATTGGTAAGTTTTTTGCAAACCTGAACATTCAAAATTATGTGCATACGAGATGAAAGCTGAAAATGTGACGAACAAGAAGCAGTACAAGCAGGCAAACAAGCACTGGTTTCGGAATTCCAGCTTCATTTGCTATCGATACAAATATAGTAAAAGTAGGATAAAACGCTTTACACAAGCATCATTTTCACATCACATCCTTCTTTTCTGAGGGTTATTCAAAGTATATCAACAAAAACAAATTACATTAACGAAGTCAAATGTGTCGTCTTACTAGAGCAGATACCCATTAAAAAAAAAGTTCGAAATTGTCTTCCTTACAGTATGTTATTCATGTAATACCGGTAATTTTCAGTATTTAAAACAGTCGTGTGCACACGACAGAAATAATGAACAAGAAGCAATCGCAAACAGTAGTCTGCTAATGTTTTGGGCTATTCAAGATGGCGTCAGGCCCCGTCCACTCTGGCTTCAAAACAACGTAGACCTACAGCATAAGACTGTGGCGCCATCTCCCTTTTTTTTACCTCCATGGAATTGCCAGTCTAGTAATGTGCAGTATGTCTGTGGTGCAGAGTGAGCATTAATATCTCTGATTCTGCTACTATTCTGTGGATTCTGAACGACAAAAAAAAACGACAAAAGTAAAGAGATCGCCGTTACGTGCTGTTCTATTGTAATTTGCGCTGTAAATGCGACGTGCTGTCCACTACATATTATGCAGAACCAGGTTTAATAATAGGTGACATGTTCCCATTTTATTTAAATTTTCTAAATACTTCACACCACCAAAATAGTTCATGATATAATTTGTGTGGAGGTCATCGGTTTCTCATTTATTGTCAAGCGAGAGTGGATCTGCAATCTTCGACTTCTTTTGGAAATTTCCAAACATAAAACAAAAAATAAAAATAAACGCATACTTCTCGTTGACCATTAGCTAAGCAAACGTATCGCTGGAAGAACTAATCTGGCCAACACATACAAAAGTTTTACTCTTTTCTGAAATAAGACACAATTTAGAGGTTTTAAATTTGACGCTTTAATAGTGAAGCAGAGCTAGGAATATTTGAAGCGTGTCAGAAATTAAGAAAGCCATGTTTCAACTGTTACCTTCTCTGCCAAAGTGCCAGTTAATTTTCAAATACCCACACCACCATTCAACGACAATAAGCAAAGGCAACTATTTACATCAGGCAGTTTATTAGTCTACGTCTCTTCCTGAATTCCTTGACTGTTGTTGTGGATTCAATATTACATTGCCGCGCGGGATTAGCCGCGTGGTCTCAGGCGCTGCAGTCATGGACATTGCGGCTGGTCCCGGCGAAGGTACGAGTCCTCCCTCGGGCATGGGTGTGTGTGTTTGTCCTTAGGATAATTTACGTTACATAGTGTGTAAGCTTAGGGACTGATGACCTTAGCAGTTACGTCCCATAACATATCACACACATTTGAACACTATCACATTCTGTCTACCTCAATCAAGTACTGCTTTTCTCTTTCAATAGCCTCGTCCGATATCTTGCGGACCTGCAACGGAATTAATTCAACACCTCGTCCGATATCTTGCGGACCTGCAACGGAATTAACTCAACAATTAATAGGTGACTGACCTCGAACTGTGGAAACAGGGATCAGTCGCGTACTACAAAAGATATCACTGATGATTTACTTACTTCACGCATCAGATAGTTTAGTTACCACATTTGTCGACACATTTGAGGTTTCTCACAATTAATTGTAGTGAAACATTTCTTCTCGGCATTTCGGAATTCCGTTTGGTCGCTGTCGTCTTGCCATCCTCTCCGAGCTGCTCCATCCAAAACTGTCATTCGAATCTTATCGACCAGTGACACGGTTATTTAAATTCCTTAAACACATTATCATCGTCGTAATATGCTAGGTGTGTTTAGTGAGCTTGGATAATTAAATGATAACATCTATCTTCTGAATGACATTGAAACATTTTGTAAAAGAACCCCGATAAAGTACACCTTCGTTGGGTTTGAAAACTCTCGGCCAAGTTGCACGCCTGTTTTGCCCTCTGCCTCCAAGCTACGTTAATTTTCAAATAATCACACAATCATTCAACGAAAATCAAACATGGAACCCAGGATAAAGGAAATTATAATAGTAGTCATTCGAATAAACGAAATAAAATTACCTTAGTGGTCAATTTTCTCCCAAGAGGTTGATGTAACCGACGGACATGTATGAAAGCGAAGTATTGATTGAGAAGGGAGTGAAACAGTTTTGTAGCGGGTGCCCAATGCTATTCAGTCATAAAGTCAAGAAAACAAGCGAGAAACCTGGAAAAGAATAAAATTTCAACGAGAAGAGACAAGAAGTTTGCGGTCTGCATATGTCACTGTACTTGGAAGGACTTGGGAGAGGACTTGGAAGAGCAGGAAAGTATAGTGTTTTGAAGAGAGTTTATAATATGAAAGTCAACAACATGAAAACAAGGGTAATGGAATGAATGCGATTAAATGAGGAGACGCTGAGAGATTTAGCTTAGTAAACGAGACACTATAAGTAGTGGATTAGTTTTGATATCTGGGTAGCGAAATATCAAACGATGACTGAGGTAAAGAGGGTATAAAATACAGACTGTCAGTAGCAAGAAAAGAATGTCTGAAGAAGGGAAGTATTAAATATCAATCTAATTTTTAAAATCTTTTCTGGAGGTGTTTGTCCCAATTGTACACTTTGAAGGATATGAAACACTTCAGACTGGAAGAGAATAGAAGCTTCTGAAACATCGTGCTACGTAAGAATCCTGAAAGATTAGCTGAGTAGAATAGACCACTGATGAGGAGGTGCTCAACGTAATCTGGGAAAAAGAAATTTCGGGCGCAGTATAATTTAAGGGAGGGAACGGTTGATAGGAAAAATCCTGTCAAATTGTTCGTTTGGTAACAGAGACAAGTATCTTTGGTTAAAACTGTAGAGGGAGGCCAGGGGATGAATACAGTAAACGTAGTTGAAATGGATGTAAACTGCAGTAGCTATACACACACGAAAAGGCTTGCAAAAGGCAGACAAGCGTGGGGAGTTGCATCAAAGCAGTCTTCGCACTGAAGACCACAACGAGCACAACGCCGTCCGTAAATGACGACTTCTATCCGTAACATAGTTTCCCGGTAATTGTAGGGTAAAGTTTCTCTATCTTTTTGTGTTTATACAAATACGTTTTAACGGTCCCATATCGACGATAATAAACATGTTCTTTCGAGACAATACACCGATCAGCACTTATTACTGGTTTTAATAAAAAGTAGTTTGAATCGCAACAGCTTACTTATTTTTCAATCCGGTAACAGGTTTCGGTTTATATGACCACCTTCAGAAGAGAGGCTCCAGATGACGCAAGGAGCCGGTTCACCGAGCGGCTGAGTAATACCTGCAGGTACCTGTAGGAATTATGAGCGGTTGCCCGGAATCAAAAATAAATAAGTTATTGCGATTTAGACTGCTTTTCATTAGAGCTTCAAGTACGATCACTGTGATCCACAATGATGAAGAAATTACTGCCTTGTTACTGTACTAGGCGCACTGGTCATCACATCGTGGTTACTGGGTAAGGTGTTGCTGGAAATATTTCGTGAGTCTTAGCTTTTTCCACGTCTCTTGATTTGACAACGCGTTGCTCGGCAACATACTTGATATGTCGTCTCTGGCGATGGTTATCTTGAGTTGTGTCGACCATCGTTACGTACGTGGTGTGACATCGATTTGTCCGAGGCACTCAAGTAGGTTGAAAATGTGGTGAGTTTCGCCTAATTTTCCTGCTGGAGAACTTCCGTGACATGCTGCCACTAACAATTGGGGTGCTGCAGGCGTGTTCACAGAGTGCTGGAACTCCACCTCAGTGTATCCAACATACCATTAGATCCCACTGAGTCCATGCTACAAACGTTCTGCGCCTCAATATCCTTGACTCTGTTGAAATCTTATAATAATAAACTATTTCGTTAATCTCAATATTTCAGAATAAAATTGACTAACTTTTCATTTATAATTAATCACTTTTGCGTTACACGAAAACTTGCTTTACCTGCTCAAAGGTTAATTATCTTTTTTTTTGTTACAAGTCGTTCAGTAAAAAATAATTTCTTTGAACTTTGCTATTAACAATATTCCAGTCTTTTACTTCATTGGGCTTTGGATTTACTTTATCCTGAAAAGATATATTCTAGATATTAGTCTGCTTTCAAATAAGCCTTTAATTATTTTTTCTTGAAATAGTTGGGGGACTTTTTCAGTTTAACACTGTTTTCTTTATTTCTTGCAATTAATCCACTACACGTATAAGTCAGCATTTTATTTTTCGAGTGCTGGTTATCTACACAAAACTCCACTAAGCCGAAATGTAAAAAAATTAAAAAATAAATTAAACAATAAGCCTAAGTCTCACCGCTACTTTTCAGCTATCTGAACTTCAAATAATCACACAAAGCTCAACCACTTCAGGTGTTGACTTCCGCGACCCACTAATATTTAAAATTCAAAGCACAGCACTCGATGATCTCTTTCAGAGAAATGGTTCTTAATATGTCGTTTAGGGCCAAAGGGAAAAGCTACCACATTTCCAATAAACTTCTGATTGTTTCTCAATAAATAACCATTGTGTAGGACGACCGTTCTCTTTTATATACACTACACATTCAGTGCATCCAAAGAGATTTCCGGAATTTACTATACTGCGACGCTCACGCCGAAGTCATACAATAAATCCTAACCCAAGTACCGCTAAGTCACTACTCCTTACTGCTTGCGCATATGTATACAAACACAATGATCCATTGCAACGCTACTATCCCTTAGTGCGTGCTTTAATCCTCAACAACGAAAGAACTAAACGACTTACCGCAAACACGACTCTTCACATACACAATCCAACGGAAAATCTCTCAAAAATATTGAAATACGGTTCGCCTACAATTGCATGGCTATTACGCAGCACAAAGCACCATTAATCACATCTAGGAGAAACTAATTTCACACTTTAATAAATCGGAGCTTTTCCTGTAACTGGTGAGTCTACACACTACCAAAATTGGCGAAATAATCATTTCCTACAGAAGTTGATAATCTTCTCAAAATACCTTTCTAAGTGACTTAAAATTGCTTTGAACACATTTGAGTTCCATCCCCATTACAGACTAATTCATGTATCGTACGTGTGAGCCTATCACATCACACTATTGAGATAATCTCTCTCGAGGCTCACTACTCGAACTATACTCGGATACTAATCCTGAAACTCTCAGAGGACAAGCCAAGAACCATTATCTGCGAACAAACATACCAAGCTAATTCTTTCTTCAACAACAAGGTTTCTTCTATGCAATCGCCGGCAAACGTTCGTAATGACCAGCTGCATCGTAGTTGTTATCTTTGCCGCACGCCGCGATTCAGCAGTCGGCTGGGTGTTGCAAACTCGCTGACTGATAGGACACAGCTTTTACGATCCTCCAGTGTCACATATCTAACACATTTTAACACAAAAATTTAAGAAAACTATATAAACAACTTAAACTCTTCATTCTTCTAGCGCAAAAAATCGACAATAAGTTGAGGCGGCACAAACAGGCGATGCGCTTTTTTCGGGCTGAAGATGGTTTGGCGCATTACAGTACGTAAGTTACACGCTTGTGCAACAAGAGTGTCCCATTGCCAGAAAAGAGACGCCGTTCTACTGCAGTACGGATAACAGGTGCCCCAGAGCGTACGATTGAATTGGCGCGGCAACTGGAAACCTTCGCAGTTGAAGTACGGGGGACAGTACGATCCTTACGGGAAAAACGTCTATACTGCACACATATTTACGGTGAAATTCTGGCGGTATTGGATCCAAACTCAGTGTCGCTTCCATTCGTAGTGAAGCGGTGCAAACAGTTTGACCAAGGCCGCAGAGACGTGGATGATACTGATAGGAAAGGAAGGCCACCGAAATCTGCGACAGACGAGAGTGTCCAGGCAGCTTTGGAACTGATTGGCGGTAACGATTTTGCAGTGATGAGGACTTTCACACAGCGGTTCTCCAATGGCTCCGTGACCGAGAAACGGACCTCCATCGCCGATGAATTAAACGATTGCTACAACGTGCCGACCGCTGTTAACAAAGACTTGGTGACAAGCTGAGAAATGAAGGGCTTATTTCAATAGTGGTACAAGTCCATTTTTGTTCATTTGAGATACAGACTCCTAAAGTTAAATGAGCGCTGAAAAATCTGCAGTTGAGATACCAGAAATATTCAAGCATATAGCTTCTTGCTAGAGATGAACCTTTCTTTCTGTTTGTTTGCCTCATTAATTTCTGAAGCATTATAGACACAAAAGTGGAGGTAATGGAGTAGTACCACTATTAAAAATTAACTATAATGCAGCATTCAGAAAAAGATACTTCGCCAGCCACCATAGTGTATAACTTACTTTCTAAGGGCCCTCGATTGTTCCACTAACATTCATTCCTTGTTTACTTAACCAGTTTACGGAAGTGTAAACCTCCCCTAGCACTGTTAAGCATAATTCATACTGTTCTGAATTTCCCACTATTCTGGTGAAGAGTAATAGAGAAGTCTCACTGGTGCATATACAGTAGTGGCACTTTGTTGAGATGCATTGTATATTGCATTCAGGAGTTTTAGTTGAAATAAACAATATAATTCACTACAGATTTTCAGAAAACGTGCCCCAATCTCGACTACTTGAAAATTAAAGTACAGATCTGAATATCTAATTAAAAATTTTAAAATTCTAACAAAATGCTCACTACCCAATAATTTCAGATAGTTACAAATTACATGGCACGAATGGTATTGCAATATTTCTTAGTAACTTGTGGGATATTCTTTTGATTTAATCATTTCCTCGACTCTTAGCGTCATCGAATCCACCAAATGTGAAAGATCTTCTGGTATGATCACTCTGAACCGCGAATTGATGATGGCCTCTAGGATCTCCCTCTGGTTACTGGGACACTGTCGTGAAACTATGCTTTTGAGCCTGGACCAGAAGTTCTCAATTGGATTGAGATCGGGACTGCTTCCATGACAAGGCAGCACACTAATCTGATGATCGTCGAAAACATTTTGCAATGATTTCCGCGGTATGACAAGGCGAGGCGAAATTTCTTACTGAATGATGCGTTGATAATAATAATAATAATAATGAGTGTATGGCATTGGTGGCCGGGAGACCCCTCGCGGGGCGGTTCGGCCGCCGCTCCTTAAGTTCTATAACACCACTACGGCGACTTGCGAGTGAATGAGGATGAAATAATGATGAAAGACACACACAACACTCAGTCATCTCGAGGCAGAGAAAATCCCAGCCCCCGCCGGGAATCGAACCCGGGACCCCGTGCGCGGGAAGCGAGAACGCTACCGCAAGACCACGAGCCCCGACTCAGTAATAGTTGTTAACTTCGAAAAAATCGTGGGTAGAGGGCAGCAATTTCAACACTAAGACTTCGTCCTAGGACTTTTTTGCTGTAGAGTTGCCATAACATTGCCAGACGTCCAATGCCATGACTTGCCACGCTATGGTGCACTGAGGCAGTAAGTCGTCGCCCGGTCCGACGAACGAACTCAAGTCCATCATTCCGAAGTTGCTGACCTTTTCTTGTCACTTCAAGTGCCTCTAGCGCAGTCTGGTTGCGGACATTCCCTGCGTGCTAATGCCCACTGGACACGTTTCTGTCTCTGCATTTTGTTCGGATAAGGAGTCCTCGCTCGCAAAGCATTTACGCAAAGTTTCTGCTAGACAGTTCGATCAGAAACTTAAACACCTGAAGTCTTGAAGATAGCAATTTTTTCTTATGCAGAGAAAGACGGCAGATTCTATGACTGCTTCGATTAGTCAATATTGGTTTTCTGCCGGTTCTTGTAGCAGTTTTTATTGGCCAAGTTTCTTCATACCGCTTGCAAACTTTTCTCACACCCGCCTCTGTAGTGCCTCCACCCAACATTTTTGCTATTTCTGCACACGTCGAACCTTCTTCACCAAATGTTGCTGCCCGTTTACTTGGTGACCTGTGAGCGTGTTTAGGTACAAGAGACAACGTTTTCAATGCGGCATCCGTCTCAGCTCAGCTCACACTAAAGAAATCTTACACTTCAACAACAACAACAACAACAACGTATTGCGACTACTGGACTTAACAACGATCAGAACGCATTCTGTCATTGGATAAAGCGAAAACGACAGGCATCAGTCGATTGATTTGTGGAGCAGAATAAATTACAAACAGCTACAAAAGCGGGAAAAAGATTGAAATTCCTTAATCATTGTCAGTTAACTCTAATTAATCATTTTAATGAAAAATATAACATCTCATACTATAAAAATAATAAATATTCAATAGGACATATCACAAACAAAAATAAAGTCGTAATTTATTAATTTAGTACACTAAAGCTTACTTAAGTCTCTTGATGTTAAAATGAATGAACATTTCAACAAACTGTCCGACTGAATAGGTACTTCGTTGACAAAAGGCTGTTAGTGCTGATTGTGTTGAAATTAATCTAATTTGCTAAAGTTATGATTCCTACATGAAGTGATATTTAATAATTATTACTTCTACACGGGATGTCCCAGGAGAAATGGTCAGTAATCAAGAAAGTGATAGGAATGATAATTCGAAGCAAAAAAAAAAATCTAGTACACACGGGCTCTAAAATGCATACTTTATGGGCTAAGAGCACCTCTTGATCTCCGATTGGCCGGTTGATCTGAGGGGAGGGGACCAAACAGCGATGTCATCGGTCCCATCAGATAAGACAAGGATGGGGAAGGAAGTCGGCCGTGCCGTTTCAAAGGAACCATTCCGGAGTTTGCCTAAAGCGATTTAGGGAAACCACCAAAAACCTAAATCAGGCTGGCCGGACGCTGGTTTGAACTGTCATCCTCCCGAATGCGTGTCCACTGTGCTAACCACTGCAGCACGTCGCTCGGTTTGATCTCCGATACTATGAAACAAATCTCTTCTACTACAGGCTCTTTGTTTTTCATATTTTGGGAGGTGGTAGTGCGAAAAAAAAGAAAATCTGTGTATTAAGCAATGGCTCTAACATGAATACTTTAAGAGCTATGACTCTTGTAGAGTGGAAGAGATATATTTCGTAGTAGCGAAGATGAACAAGTGCTCATAGGTCTTAAGGTATGCATTTAGAGCCCTTGTTTACTAAGCTTTTTTGCTTTGAATGGTCGTTCTTGTCATATCCCCGAATACTGACAATTTCTCCTGGGGCACCCTGTATGTAATTTCATTGACAAAATACAAATGGTTTATTGTGCTAAATACACATCTAAAGCCAAACAGTTCCCGTCTTTCATTAAAAATTAATCTTTCGTAATGTGATTTGTTAACTATTTAAGTGAAAATCCGGCACATTGTAGAGAAGCGGTTGACAAGTCTACAGTCCCTTATGTCCTGTGTATCTCTGTTCTTGCGAAGAAGAATAGTTATAGTATTGTTTCACGTTGGACAAAACTATCTTCTACCACAAATATCCTATAAATTTAGTCACTAGTTCCTTTAGCCTTACTTTTCTCCTTGCTAGAGCAATTCTTACAGAAGTCTCATTTTTCTTCAAATTTTGAATGTCGTTTAAATACCTTATCTGACATTACTTCCGGAATGTCATTGTTTTCCTTATTAATTATCTATGTTACTGATCAATTTCCAGACCCATACATAGATTTAAAGAAATCTTGGAATGATTCCATAGTTTGTCCTCTATTTTAAGTAACTACGCCATCTGCGACTTTAATTAATGCAACATCTCGGCCCATCATTAATTTCTGAGCCTTTCAAAGTCTTTATCTTTTCAGTACTTTTATTTCCTTATTTTCAGTTCTTACATCCTCTCCTAGAAATTTCCAAGTAGTTTTCTTTACTTAAGGATATTGTACCAAGTTCCAGTATGCGAACATCTTGCTCTCCTTTTAAAACATGGCTTGCAGTATTTGAAATGGTTTTCCTTTTGCTTCTTCGTAAGTTTAAGTTTTGCAGTTTGTCTGAGTACCATCTTTAAAATAGCGTCCATTTCTTAAATATTATTATAATCTTCATTTTCTAAGTTGTTGAACTTCTCACTTAATTTGAACTTATATATCTCGCTATTCTAAAATATATTTTCGTGATCTATATCTCTGATATACTTTCTGGTGAGTTTGATGCAATCTAGCTCTTTTTGTTGACATGTGGTGTTTCATTTGCAGTCATATTTGTTGTCTTGTGTTCTTCTGCAAGAGTATATTGCCGCTTGTATGAAAGATCACCCTTCAGCAGGGCTCGACCGATTTTACAGATTTTTTGTTCTTGTGCTTCTTATTGACAAGACAAGGTTTGTATGAAAGAAAATTTTTGGAAAATCCAAGGGAAAAGTTGGAAATTTCGATTACATTTTTTTTATAAAAATCTCAATGAAAAAAATGTTACAGTCGGTTTGACAGTTCTATTGTCACATCGTGTCATAAACAAAATATGATGCTCAGTTTGACAGTTCTACTATCGCATGTTTTCATAACAACAACAAACTCTGCAATTAATATTGATATTTTGCAAAAAATAATACAATTGATAGCAATATGATAATATCTTTGGTTTGTCGCAAAGACTGAACTGATATCAGTTGGTGGTAATTTGGTGTGTCGCAAACTTTCAATTGATTTCAGTTTTTTAGCGAAAACGCTGTCAGTGAGGCGTCGAAATATCGGTCGACGTAAGCACAATGCAGGCCGGCAACGTGATTGACTATTCAATTATACTGACGAAGACCGTACACAATGTTTGGAGACGAGTCGAATAAGAAGTGTATCAAAAAAATGGTTCAAATGGCTCTGAGAACTATGGGACTTAACATCTATGGTCAACACTCCCCTAGAACTTAGAACTACTTAAGCCTAACAAACCTAAGGACATCACACACATTCGTGCCCGAGGCAGGATTCGAACCTGCGACCGTAGCAGTCACGCGGTAAGAACTGTACAATAAACACTTTCCCTTGAATCGGCTGCGAGAAAGAACATGTTAAGCTGCGCAGTGAAAAGTCCGGTTTTGTTTTGCTTTTCGCATTCATTTCTAAATGAATAAAAGAAAGTGGTGTTGGCTGATTCTAAAATCGTACCTGTTCGTAGGTTAAAACCATGCGAAATACTGTCATTAATGCTACTATCCCCAGAGATCCAGCAACTGGAAACGTCTCTTTTATACGGCGTCTACTAATGATTCCAGTCGATTTACCCTTTCATTTTGACTTCTATTCCCAGTCAAGGTTCCGTTTGCAGGAACAATAAATAAGATCAGAGAGAGGTGGGAAAGAGGGGATGGATATAGAAGGCGGGAAGGAAAAGATATAAAGAAGGGGAAGAAGGACATGGACACAGAGCTGAGGTAGGAGAGATGGGTAGAGAGAGTGTGGGGTAAGAGATGTACAGTGAGCAGGGGGAAGGTGAGGAGGAGAAGGATACACCACTAAAGCTGTAAACAGTCTCTAACAACCCTACCACAACAAAGGTCAAAAATTAATTATGATTGTGGTGTTGTTCACGCTGCTAAATACTGCATTTTCGGGCAACAACAACGTTATATTATGTAGCAGGTGTCATTAGAGCACAGTTAACAAAGTCATTTCATGAAATAATGGATAAACTAGGCACTCATCTTTTCGTGTTTCGCACGCTGGTCTCGTTGTGAAATCATGGCTCAATCGTCGAAAATCTAGGTAGTGATGATTCCAAGCTCGATGCAAAGAGGCCTAGGTGTTATTCTGCGATATTCAAAAGTTTTATAGATATCTTTCATAAACCATTCTTGAAGATTAAACTTTTGCAAGTTAAGACGGTGGTGATGTAAAAAAATAATCAGCACTCCGAATTTAAGTTACACTTCTTTTTTATTATTTTTATTGCAATATCACTTCACAATATGAAACATACTCGAAAATATCTTCCTCACTGCCAAAGTTCACATTTCACAAACTGACTACAATTTGCGTCCTTTCAACATGACGACCGAGACTTGACTCTTTCTAATAACCGCTTACGCGCCCAAAAATCAGAGTTACAAGTACGTCAAAGATCATAGTGACAAAAGAAATAATTCACATAAGAATAATATCATTGCAATATAAACATATCGATGTATCAAAGTACCTCTACATTAATGAAATCAAATCTGAATGTTGTCTCAGAAATATGTTAACTACTTTAAAGAAACACAGTAGAATATTGCTGGTATCGTGAGGTTGAGGTGAGGTGCCGTGATGGTTACGTAATTCAAGTACCATTACAAGACGTCACCTTCCCATGAAACATAGCGTAGTCTTTTTCTCGGTTTTGACAGTCGTACAGCATTAGAAGGGTTGCCTCGCTGTTTCTGTTCTGTGCCATTTCATCGAACTACCTGCGTCATTTACTCGTTGCAGACCTTCTAAAACAAAACAAAAAAAGTGTGAATGTCACTCAGTGAAGAGGCTCTTAGAAAGGAATTGAAGATGTGTTTGTTAACAACGATAATGTAGCTATTACTTTGTTATGACACATACAAGTGTGTTGCTCACATTAATACTCAAATATGAGACAGTTCCTTGCATGACCCACGTTCGAATCGTCCTACCGAACAAAACTATATGGAAGGGCTAGAAATCACATGTTCACATGTGTGTGAAGTCTTATGGGACTTAACTGTTAAGGTCATCAGTTCCTAAGCTTACACACTACTTAACGTAAATTATCCTAAGGACAAACACACACACCCATGCCCGAGGAAGGACTCGAACCTCCGCCGGGACCAGCCGCACAGTCCATGTCTGTAGCGCCTTAGACTGCTCGGCTAATCCCGCGCGGCGGCTAGAAATCAACATCAGGTCCTTTGCGAGCTAATCATACACGGTTATAGGTCCCAAATGACGGCTAAAAATATTCTGTTTAGCGCTGTAATAATAGTGTTTCAGGACAGATCTCCGAAAATGTCCATTCAGAAGGAGCTGCTACCAAATCTCGAACTGGTCAACCACATTTAGCTTATCTCTTTAGAGATAATCTCGGTGTGAGAATACCGGCGATTTATAAAATTCCATGTAAATGTGGCAGCAGTTACGCGGGGCACTCTGTAAGAACTGTTTCCATGAAATGTATTCGCAGTTGCGAATACAAACAGCTGTCAGCTGTATAAGGATTGACGACAATGATAATTTGTGCCGAACCGGGACTCGAACCCTGATTTCCCGTTTTATGCGACCAGTAACCTTAACCGCCTTGGCTATCTTTGCAAGACTCACAGCAAGAACCAAACTACCATATGTTCTCGTCCTTGCGTCACAACCTGTACTTGGACACACGTAATATACACTACTGGCCATTAAAATCGCGACACCACGAAGATGACGTGCTACAGATGCGAAATTTAACCGACAGGAAGAAGATGCTGTGATGTGCAAATGATTAGCTTTTCAGAGCATTCATACAAGGTTGGCGCCGGTGGCGACACCTACAACGTGCTGACATGAGGAAAGTTTCCAACCGATTTCTCATACACAAACAGCAGTTGACCGGCGTTGCCTGGTGAAACGTTGTTGTGATGCATCGTGTAAGGAGGAGAAATGCGTACCATCACGTTTCCGACTTTTATAAAGGTCGGATTGTAGCCTATCGCGATTGCGGTTTATCGTATCGCGACATTGCTGCTCTCATTGGTCGAGATCCAATGACTGTTAGCAGATTATGGAATCGGTGGGTCCAGCAGGGTACAACGGAACGCCGTGCTAGATCCCAACGGCCTCGTATGACTGGCAGTCGAGATGACAGGCATCTTATCCGCAATGCTGTAACGGATCGTGCAGCCACGTCTCCATCCCTGAGTCAATAGATTGGGACGTTTGCAAGACAACAACCATCTGCACGAACAGTTCGACGACGTTTGCAGCGGCATGGACTATCAGCTCGGAAACCATGGCTGCGGTTACCCTTGACGCTGAATCACAGACAGTAGCGCCTTCGATGGTGTACTCAACGACGAACCTGGGTGCGCGAATGGCAAAACGTCATTTTTTAGGATAAATCCAGGTTCTGTTTACAGCATCATGACGGTCGCATCCGTGTTTGGCGACATCGCGGTGAACGCACATTGGAAGCGTGTATACGTCATCGCCATACTGGCGTATCACCTGGCGTGTTCGTATGGGGTGCCATTGGTTACAAGTCCCTGTCACCTCTTGTTCCCATTGACCGCACTTTGAACAGTGGACGTTACATTTCAGATGTATTACGATCCGTGGCTCTACCCTTCATTCGATCCCTGCGAAACCCTACATTTCAGCAGGATAATGCACGACCGCATGTTGTAGGTCCTGTACGGGCCTTTCTGGATACAGAAAATGTTCGATTGCTGCCCTGGCCAGCACATTCTACAGATCTCTCACCAATTTAAAACGTCTGGTCAATGGTAGCCGAGCAACTGGCTCGTCACAATACTCCAGTCACTACTTTTGATGAACTGTGGTATCGTGTTGAAGCTGTATGGGCAGCTGTACCTGTACACGACATCCAAGCTCTGTTTGACTCAATGCCCAGGCGTATCAAGGCCTTTATTACGGCCAGAAGTGGTTGTTCTGGGTACTGATTTCTCAGGATCTATGCACCCAAATTGCGTGAAAATATAATCACATGTCAGTTCTAGTATAATATATTTGTCCAATGAATACCCATTTATCATCTGCATTTCCTCTTGGTGTAGCAATTTTAATGGCCAGTAGTGTAATTATTGTACAGGAAAAGATAATTGAAAGTCGTTACGTGATGTCGGCAGATAAATACGATATTGCGATGGTTGTGTTGTTACGAAGAACGGTGCAATACGAGTTGTTGTCGATCGCTGTATTAAGAGTCAGTGTCAAATTACTTATGTGAATTTCGATAAATCAGCTGTCGCCGAGCAAAGCTTGTTAAATAAATACGGATTATGTTTGAATAAACGAGAATTCTTGCTCACGCACCGAACTGTTCGCACTCTGTGACAAAAATGTAATGGAGACACCGGTTACGCACTTAGCAACACCTGGAATCGTTCACTTCATAAAGAGAGAGCGCGAAGGGTAATGTCACTGAGTACTGCTTGATGTATGCGGTGGTGCTAAAAGCGATGCTGGACAGCTAGCGCAACTTTAATCTGTGGACGAATAGGGCGCCACCTCATCAAATGCCTTCTGCGTGTGGTGATCCAGCTAACAATACGCCGTCCTGTGAGAGGAGAGCCAGTTACACAACATTCACGCTTAGATGGAGGCATTCATCAAAAGCATAAGATTTTATTCGAATATGACACTGCAGGTGAACCAAGAACATTTTTCCCAATGAAATCGTTGCGAAAGATTTCCTTCCCAGCGTCATTCATTTGAAAATGACAATGCCGATTTTCTTCTCCGATGTTGAGCAATCAAAACATGCGATCTGTCTCGAATACCCTCATCGGCCACGAAGCGTTAAACCCTAATCTTACGGTCGTTTGTTTTCAGAGATCGCTAAAGAAAACACAGTAATAAGACATCCCTAGAATAGAAATGTGCAAATTACCGTAGTGATACTGTATTGACCAATAATCATAAATCGACGGGGCATGTCTTTATACATTCTTTACGCTGTAGCTCGCCTCTAATTCTCTTCGGAGCCCGCGATTTCTTCGCGGTGCTACATTTTCGATATTCAACGGTTACCTCTGACCTTTCGCTAACGGGTTCTGCCCGAAAACGGTAGCGATTACGGCGCCAAGGCCCCACGTAACGACCGCTCCAGATGAGCAGAGCGTGGAAGACGACTCGCATAAGCATCCATACTGATGAGGCACAGGCAGCCTGGTCGGCCCTGAGCACCAGCCAGCCACGCACATCGCGCTGACCTGACCAGCACCGCAGCGCTTTCTCGGGATGAGCCCACCAGGTATGGCAGTCGCGATGTTGGACAACACGTCTCAAGTTGTTCCAGTTTCCCCACGCACACCTCGCTCGACCTCTGCAGCCACGCACCGAGGTCGCCTACGAACTGTGTCAATGACTCTACCTGTCGCAATTGTTGGCCTCTAACTTCGAATCTAATTACCGAAAATATGCGGCACTTTCCAGGAACCATAAATTTTGTGTGTCCCTAGGTGTCTGCGATCGCACTTGCAGTATACCACCTACGACATCTAGTCCCTTCTGCAAAAACTGCAAATAAATACAGCATTTTATTCTGATTTTTAACTTTCATAACAATCAGAGGCACATTTCCGGTGAATTTGGACGTGAGTAGCTGTATAAAAAATTTCTAATACTTTACGAATATAGAATGAGATTTTCACTCTTCAGCGGAGTGTGCGCTGATATGAAACTTCCTGGCAGATTAAAACTCTGTGCTGGCCCGAGACTTGAACTCGGGACCTTTGCCTCCGCTGCAGAGTGAAAATCTCAATCTGGAAACAGCCCCCAGGCCGTGTCTAAGCCATGTCTCCGCAATATCCTTTCTTTAAGGAGTGCTAGTCTTGCAGGTTCACAGGAAAACTTCTGTAAAGTTTGGAAGGTAGGAGACGAGATAATGGCAGAAGTAAAGCTGTGAGGACGGGGCGTGAGTCGCGCTTGGGTAGCTCAGTTGGTAGAGCACATGCCCGCGAAAGGCAAAGGTCCCGATTTCGAGTCTCGGTCCAGCACACAGTTCTAATCTGCCAGGAAGTTTCATATCAGCGCACACTCCACTGCAGAGTAAAAATCTCATTCTGGAAACATCCCCCAGGCTGTGGCTAAGCCATGTCTCCACAATGTCCTTTCTTTCAGGAGTGCTAGTTCTGCAAGGTTCGAAGAAGAGCTTCTGTGAAGTTTGGAAGGTAGGAGATGAGATACTGCCAAAAGTAAAGCTGTGAGGACGGGGCGTGAGTTGTGCTTGGGTAGCTCAGTTGGTAGACCACATGCCCGTGAAAGGCAAAGGTCCCGATTTCGAGTCTAGGTCCAGCACACAGTTTTAATTTGCCAGGAAGTTTCATTTAGTATATACACTGAGGAGACAAAAATCATGGAATTTCGGTATGCACATATACAATTGGCTGTATCATCGTGTACACCGGGTATAAAAGGGCGGAGCATTAATGGAGGACTCATTTGTACTCAGGCGATTCATGTGAAAAGATTTCTGACGTAATTATAGCCTCACGACGTCAATTAACAGACTTCCAACGCGGATAGTACTTGGGGTTATACACATGAGATATTCCATTTCACCAATCATTGTGTACCAATCATTGTGTCAAGAGTGTACCAAGAATACCACATTTCTGGCATTAGCTCATGCCCGGACAATGCAGTGGCCGACGGCCTTCACTTAACGACCGAGTGCAGAGGCGTTTGCGTAGAGTTGTCAGTGTTAACAGACAAGCAACACTGCGTGAAATAACCGCAAAGATCAATGTGGGGTCTATGTCAAACCTATCTGTTATGTCAGCGTGGTGAAATGTGGCGTTAATGAGTTATGGCAGCAGACGAGCGACGCTACGGCCTTTGGTAATAGCACGACATCGACTGCAGTGCCTCTCCTGGGCTCGTGACCATATAGGTTGCATCCTGTAAAACCGTGGTATAATGAGATGAGTCCCTATTTCGACTGGTAAGACCTGCTGTTAGGGTCAGAGTGTGACGCAGACTCCACGTAGTCATAGACCCATGGTAGCAACAAGGCACAGTGCAAGCTGGTAGTGGCTCCATAGTGGTGTTTATTGTGTTTACATGGAATGTAAACACGTGAGGCAATACTGACCCTACGACTTATCTTAGAGGAAAGATTAAGGAAAGGCAAACCTACGTTTCTAGCATTTGTAGACTTAGAGAAAGCTTTTGACAATGTTGACTGGAATACTCTCTTTCAAATTCTGAAGGTGGCAGGGGTAAAATACAGGGAGCCAAAGGCTATTTACAATTTGTACAGAAACCAGATGACAGTTATAAGAGTCGAGGGGCATGAAAGGGAAGCAGTGGTTGGGAAGGGAGTGAGACAGGGTTGTAGTCTCTCCCCGATGTTATTCAATCTGTATATTGAGCAAGCAGTGAAGGAAACAACAAAAAAATTCGGAGTAGGTATTAAAACCCATGGAGAAGAAATAAAAAATTTGAGGTTCGCCGATGACATTGTAATTCTGTCAGAAACAGCAAAGGACTTGGAAGAGCAGTTGAACGGAATGGACAGTGTCTTGAAAGGAGGGTATAAGATTAACATCAACAAAAAGCAAAACGAGGATAATGGAATGTAGTCGAATTAAGTCGGGTGATGCTGCAGGAATTAGATTAGGGAATGAGACACTTAAAGTAGTAAAGGAGTTTTGCTATTTGGGGAGCAAAAGTTCTGTTGATAGTCGAAGTAGAGAGGATATAAAATGTAGACTCGCAATGGCAAGGAAAGCGTTTCTGAAAAAGAAAAATTTGTTAACATCGAGTATTCATTTAAGTGTCAGGAAGTCGTTTCTGAAAGTATTTGTATGGAGTGTAGCCATGTATGGAAGTGAAACATGGACGATAAATAGTTTAGACAAGAAGAGAATAGAAGCTTTAGATATATGGTGCTACAGAAGAATGCTGAAGATTAGATGGGCAGATCACATAACTAATGAGGAGGTATTGAATAGAATTGGGGAGAAGAAGAGTTTGTGGCACAACTTGACTAGAAGAGGGGATCGGTTGGTAGGACATGTTCTGCGACATCAAGGGATCACCAATTTAGTACTGGAGGGCAGCGTCGAAGGTAAAAATCGTAGAGGAAGACCAAGAGATGAATACACTAAGCAGATTAAGAAGGATGTAGGCTGCAGTAGGTACTGGGAGATGAAGAGGCTTTCACATGATAGAGTAGCATGGAGAGCTGCATCAAACCAGTCTTAGGACCGAAGACCACAACAGCAACATGGAATGTATTGGGTCCATTCGGCTACTTGGACACCATTTGCACCGTTAATGGACTTAATGTTCCCAAGCAACGATTGAATATTTCTGGATGACAATGTGCCATGTCACGGGCCACAGTTGTCCGCTATTGATTTGAGGAACATTCCGGGCAGTCCGAGCAAATGGTTTGGCCATCCATATAGACCGACGTGAATCCAATCGAACATTTATGTAACATAATGGAGAAGTCAGTTCGTGCCCAATATCCTGCACCGGCAACACTTTCGCAATTATCGACGACTGTAGAGGCAGGATAGCTCTGAATTCCTGCAGGTGACTTCTTCAGACTTGTTGAGTCCGTGCCACGTCGAGTTTGCTGCACTACGCCGAGCGGAAGAAGATCCGACATGATGTTAGGAGATTTTTCACCTCAGTGTATATCCTTGGGTCAAAAAAATGGTTCAAATGGCTCTGAGCACTATGCGACTTAACGTCTGAGGTCATCAGTCGCCTAGAACTTAGAACTAATAAAACCTAACTAACCTAAAGACATCACACACATCCATGCCCGAGGCAGGATTTGAACCTCCGACCGTAGCGGTCGCTCGGTTCCAGACTGTAGTGCCTAGAACCGCACGGCCACTCCGGCCAGCTCCTTGGGTCAAAGCGCGTCCGACAATACAAGTATGCAGCCGCTAGAAGCTTCCGTTTAATCACACGTTTTCTATGAAACAGTGAAAATGTCTACAGCTCTGCGCTTCACAACTCCAGCGTGCGCTGACAAAGTCATTTCGAGAAAAGAACACCCAAGTGTTGAACTTCCAAGTGTTGAAGCGGTGTCTCTTTGACAAGAGTAAAATTACTACATCATTAAACGAAAAATTGTGTACGTCAACTGAATGCAGGTCGCACACGGCAGTGGAGGAAATTAAGAAAAAAAAATATTTTGTGTTCACAGTACTACCGAGAATGACATTTCATTCAGACCTCGAAGAAAAATACTACTGAACGTGAGGATGTTTGCGTACCAGAACTATGAACTTTTTTTAACAGACTCTGATTCACCAAAAGCATGGAGACTCAAAGTAGTCAATAACTTCTAGGAAGAAATTACTTCTTTTACATTACAGTGTCCAGCTTCGTTAATTTCAGTTGTACATGGTCTAGTAGCAATCGATAATTATCTTTCCTCGCCTTCAGTTAAATTCGAAACGACTAGCCTTTCGATAAAATAAGTTATTTTAGTTGAAATGCCAAGTTTCCTCTCTCCTCCCGCTGCTCGTCCTTTTCCCCCCAAAATAAAGGGTTTCTTCTTTTCGTGTTGTGGTGACAGAGAAAGCAAGAATTGCTGACTTCCTTTTAGCACTCGACGCCATGACAGCTTGTTCTGTGCGTGCAGAACTACGTGTTTTGTGGCTCATCTAAACATACAGGATTTTTGACGCTCGGTTTACAGCGCTCTTTGTTGGCCGCTGTAAGGAATGTATAAACGGATACTAATGTATTAAGTGGAACAGAAAGGTTTGAGAACATGTTGTTATTTCGTTCGGCAGCAAAAAACTCCGTATCTTACATAAGTTATTGGTGTAGCGTACATAATTTGGTAGGCCGATAAACAGACGAGATTAAATATTGAGTAATAAATCCTATGCAGAAGGAAGGGGAAGTAAATTAATTACACTGCAACAGGCGACAACTTTATAACCATAGCTCTTCACTTTCCTTGAGAAGGAAATGTTTAATAAAGTGAATGTTTCTTCTTTATCCCTATATTATTAGGTGATAATGAATTCGATTTCGAGGATTGTGTCTTTCTTGCATCGAACAGTTAAAGACCGTGATAAATGCGCCGCCGTATTTTTTTACTACGCAAAGCTTTTGGCTGTATACACAATGTTGCATCGCTTAACAGATCACATATGCGGTCCTGTCACATTAATAAGTCAGTGGCATGGGCAGCGCTAGCAGTGGAGGATATATAAAGCGTGTCGCCGGGACGCAGAAAATTTCCTCCCCCTCCCATCTCCTCTGCCACTGACATCTACACCCTCCCCTCTCCCTCCTCCACCACATTTTCCCCTTTCAGCAGGTCCCCGGACTCGTACACGTAAAGTGACCATTCGCCCGCCGGAGATCGTCGGCAGTGTTTTGTGTGTGCCATCGTGTTAGTGATTCATTGTTTCGTCATTTGTGCTCCTTTGTTCACGTGTGCAGTTTCCGTCGTCTCTGTTAGTGCCCGAGTGCTGAACATATTCTTTGGAGGCTGCACTTGTGAACGACTTCATGTATTTTTAAATTTGTGTGTCTACTGTTGTCTATCCACCGTGTTGTTTTGTTTTTCGATGTCTCCACTTGTATGCGTTAAATGTATTACCTGCGGTCGAAGAGTGGCGTAGTATTGCCGCTGCCGGCCTACCTTTGTATAAGGCGTCGAAACAGTGTTCGATTTATGCTTTTACCAGTGGGGGGGGGGGGGGGGTGGGATGTCTTAGGGGGTTAGTATAATTATACATGCTACTAGCTTGGACGGCGGCGTTACCCATGGTTAAACAGTTATTTATAAATACACTCCTGGAAATGGAAAAAAGAACACATTGACACCGGTGTGTCAGACCCACCATACTTGCTCCGGACACTGCGAGAGGGCTGTACAAGCAATGATCACACGCACGGCACAGCGGACACACCAGGAACCGCGGTGTTGGCCGTCGATTGGCGCTAGCTGCGCAGCATTTGTGCACCGCCGCCGTCAGTGTCAGCCAGTTTGCCGTGGCATACGGAGCTCCATCGCAGTCTTTAACACTGGTAGCATGCCGCGACAGCGTGGACGTGAACCGTATGTGCAGTTGACGGACTTTGAGCGAGGGCGTATAGTGGGCATGCGGGAGGCCGGGTGGACGTACCGCCGAATTGCTCAACACGTGGGGCGTGAGGTCTCCACAGTACATCGATGTTGTCGCCAGTGGTCGGCGGAAGGTGCACGTGCCCGTCGACCTGGGACCGGACCACAGCGACGCACGGATGCACGCCAAGACCGTAGGATCCTACGCAGAGCCGTAGGGGACCGCACCGCCACTTCCCAGCAAATTAGGGACACTGTTGCTCCTGGGGTATCGGCGAGGACCATTCGCAACCGTCTCCATGAAGCTGGGCTACGGTCCCGCACACCGTTAGGCCGTCTTCCGCTCACGCCCCAACATCGTGCAGCCCGCCTCCAGTGGTGTCGCGACAGGCGTGAATGGAGGGACGAATGGAGACGTGTCGTCTTCAGCGATGAGAGTCGCTTCTGCCTTGGTGCCAATGATGGTCGTATGCGTGTTTGGCGCCGTGCAGGTGAGCGCCACAATCAGGACTGCATACGACCGAGGCACACAGGGCCAACACCCGGCATCATGGTGTGGGGAGCGATCTCCTACACTGGCCGTACACCACTGGTGATCGTCGAGGGGACACTGAATAGTGCACGGTACATCCAAACCGTCATCGAACCCATCGTTCTACCATTCCTAGACCGGCAAGGGAACTTGCTGTTCCAACAGGACAACGCACGTCCGCATGTATCCGGTGCCACCCAACGTGCTCTAGAAGGTGTAAGTCAACTACCCTGGCCAGCAAGATCTCCGGATCTGTCCCCCATTGAGCATGTTTGGGACTGGATGAAGCGTCGTCTCACGCGGTCTGCACGTCCAGCACGAACGCTGGTCCAACTGAGGCGCCAGGTGGAAATGGCATGGCAAGCCATTCCACAGGACTACATCCAGCATCTCTACGATCGTCTCCATGGGAGAATAGCAGCCTGCATTGCTGCGAAAGGTGGATATACACTGTACTAGTGCCGACATTGTGCATGCTCTGTTGCCTGTGTCTATGTGCCTGTGGTTCTGTCAGTGTGATCATGTGATGTATCTGACCCCAGGAATGTGTCAATAAAGTTTCCCCTTCCTGGGACAATGAATTCACGGTGTTCTTATTTCAATTTCCAGGAGTGTAGATGTTAATGCCGAAACTCACTATTCACGCGTAAGCACTATCAGAAAAGCCATCCCTTGTTATATCTTTAAAAGTACATTATAGGTAAAGCTTATTTACAAAATCATCTACATACAGGTATACGAGGGGAATTCAAAAAGTAAACGCACATTTGTGAAAAGCTGTACTTATTCTGATGATAGAAAAGTGAAACATGTGTTATTTTTCAACGTAACCTCCCTGCACTTCAATGCAGTTTTCCCGACGTTTTACGAGTTTTTTTGTTTCATCAGAAAATACTTTATTGGTTGCACCGCACCGCACCTCAGCAATAACGTCTTCATCACTTTCAAATCTTCTTCCCTGTAGTGCTTCCGTTAAGGGTCCAAACATGTGAAAATCGCTTGGAGCTAGGTCTGGACTGTATGGTGGATGTTCCAGCACCTCGAATCTCAACTCCTTTATTGCGTCGTCTGTCCGTTGGGCAGAATTTGGGCGAGCGTTATCTTGCTGTAGGATGACACCTCTTCACAGTTTACCTCGACGTTTGGATCTGATCGCAGGTTTCAGTTTCGTACGCAACACATCACGTCCACCATACAACACAGACCTGGCTCTAAAGCCTCGTTTACGCTGGGGCGACGTCTTGTCGTTTTGTTCTAAATGTTTTGAAATGCTTACCTACTACATAACACTTTTTCAAAATTAATAAGCAAACATATTAATAGTATTAATAGTAAGACTGTATTAAAAACTTTCAGTGTTCAGCTCCACAAATTTAAATTATATGTAAAGTTTTACTCCAGTGCATCCCACGTTGGGATGCATAAACTAAAACCAGAGGAGGGGATGGTCTGATGCAGAAGGGGGGAAATCCCCCCCCCCATCCCCGCCTGCAAATCGCACACTGCCTCGAAATAACATTAAAGGGGAAAAAAAGACGCAGAAAACAGTGCAGTCGTTGTCGTAATGCGGAAACGGAGCGATTTATCTGTCGTCCACAAGGGCATTAACAGTGGATGGAAGCACTTCCTAAACAGTTAAGTTTTTAAATTGTTCTCATCCCGCGTGGTTAACGTACGCTGTGCATGGCAAATTGGCGCTAGTCAAAACCGACGGCGAGGCCACTGTGGTGCACCATCGGCCATAAATGACAGGGATGAACGACTGCACGGGCGAGTAGACGTGCAACTGTTGAGCAACTGACCGCCCAGATAGACCAAGAGGCTACAATGAGTGTCTCCTGAACGAGTGTTCACTGAACATTGTTGCGTGTTGGCCTCCGCAACAGGCACCTGGTTGGTGCACCCATGTGACTGCCGTTCACTGGCAATGAAGCCTGCGATTTGCACGCTGATACCGCGCAACTGGACGTCCATTGAGTGGCGAAAGGTAGTATTTTCAGATTAATACCTCCTCATGTTCGATCGGACGGACAGCCGTTGGCGTGTGCGGCGTAAAGTTTGAAAACAAACACACAGCACCAAACATCACAAAGGTCCATGACGGAAGAATGTTTTCGTGCTATTCCCTGGGTGATCTCGTCATTCTGTAAGCAAAATGGATGAGCACAATTACGTATTAATCCTTCGGGACTATGCGCACCCCGTAAATGCCGTTTGTTTTTCCCAGCATGATAGCACCTACCAGCAGGACAATGCGACATCCCACAGAGCTCGCAATGTATGAATGTGGTTCGAAGAGCGTCAGGATGAGTTTACCGTATCATCCGGGTCACCAAACCTAATCGAGAATCTGTGAGACCATCTTGATCGGGCTGTACCCACTATCCATCCTCAACCGCGAAATCTGGTGCAGCTGGCCACAGCACTGCAGTCGGCATGGCTCCAATCGCAGTCGGTAGCATCCAGAACCTCACTGATTCTTCCCGCACGTCTCTCAGGATTTTGACAAGTGGTCACATTAATGTTACTGGATACTGTTTTATGAAACAATGGAAACACGAACTGTTTGTAAATCATATACTATGGGATTAAAGGAAGACATACATAGTACACTACTGGCCATTAAAATTGCTACACCAAGAAGAAATGCAGATGATAAATGGGTATTCATTGGTAAAATATATTATACTAGAACTGACATGTGATTACATTTTCACGCAAATTGGATGCATAGATCCTGAGAAATCAGTACCCAGAACAACCACCTCAGGCCATACTAACGGCCTTGATACGCCTGGGCAGTGAGTCAAACAGAGCTTGGATGGCGTGTACAGGTACAGCTGCCCATGCAGCTTCAACACGATACCACAGTTAATCAAGAGTAGTGACTGGCGTATTGTGACGAGCCAGTTGCTCGGCCACCATTGACCAGACGTTTTCAGTTGGTGAGAGATCTGGAGAATGTGCTGGCCAGGGCAGCAGTCGAACATTTTCAGTATCCAGAAGGGCCCGTACAGGACCTGCAACATGCGGTCGTGCATTATCCTGCTGAAGTATAGTGTTTCGCAGGGATCGAATGAAGGGTAGAGCCACGGGTCATAACACATCTGAAATGTAACGTCCACGGGCAGTGAGTCAAACAGAGCTTGGATGGCGTGTACAGGTACAGCTGCCCATGCAGCTTCAACACGATACCACAGTTAATCAAGAGTAGTGACTGGCGTATTGTGACGAGCCAGTTGCTCGGCCACCATTGACCAGACGTTTTCAGTTGGTGAGAGATCTGGAGAATGTGCTGGCCAGGGCAGCAGTCGAACATTTTCAGTATCCAGAAGGGCCCGTACAGGACCTGCAACATGCGGTCGTGCATTATCCTGCTGAAGTATAGTGTTTCGCAGGGATCGAATGAAGGGTAGAGCCACGGGTCATAACACATCTGAAATGTAACGTCCACTGTTCAAAGTGCCATCAATCCGAACATGAGGTGACCGAAACGTGTAACCAGTATCACCCAATACCATCATACCGGGTAATACGCCAGTATGGCGATGACGAATACACACTTCCAACGTTCGTTCACTGTGATGTCACCAAACACGAATGCGACCATCATGATGCTGTAAACAGAACCTAGATTCATCCGAAAAAATGACGTTTTGCCATTCGTGCACCGAGGTTCGTCGTTGAGTACAGCATCACAGGCACTCCTGTCTGTGATGCAGCGTCAAGGATAACCGCAGCCATGGTCTCCCAGCTGACAGTCCATGCTTCTGGAAACGTCGTCGAACTGTTCGTGCAGATGATTGTTGTGTTGCGAACGTCCCCATCTGTTGACTCAGGGATCGAGACGTAGCTGAACGATCCGTTACAGCCATGCGGATAAGATGTCAGTCATCTCGACTGCTAGTCATAACGAGGCCGTTGGGTTCCAGCACGGCGTTCCGTTTTACCCTGCTGAACCCACCGATTTCATATTCTGCTAACAGTCATTGGATCTCGACCAACGAGAGCAGCAATGTCGCGATACGATAAACCGCAATCGCGATAGGCTACAATCCGACCTTTATCAAAATCGGAAACGTGATGGTACGCATTTCTCCTCTGTACACGAGGCATTACAACAACGTTTCACCAGGCAACGCCGGTCAACTGCTGTTTCTGTATGAGAAATCGGTTGGAAACTTTCCTCGTGTCTTCACGTTGTAGGTGTCGCCACCGGCGCCAACCTTGTGTGAATGCTCTGAAAAGCTAATCATTTGCGTATCACAGCATCTTCTACCTGTCGGTTAAATTTCGCGTCTGTAGCACGTCATCTTCGTGGTGTAGCACTTTTAATGGCCAGTAGTGTATTTGTTCCACGGTTAGTCTTCATAGCAGGAAAAGCGAAGCTACTTTATAATTACCAACATAATTCTATCTGTGCCGAGTTTGTAAGTTTGGCAATGACCCAGCATTACGTAACAGATAAAACATAGTACGGAACCCTGTGGTAGAAAAGATTTTTGTGTTGTCTTGTAGGGAAAAAGTATTAGGCACGGGAAATAATGGTAGCTCCATGAGATAACTGTTTTCATCCTATTGTTTAAATATGGCAGAGGAAGGTGGTTAGTACACTGAAGTATTTCTCACAGATACGCTGCGTACAATTCTCAGTTCTGCTTCTGACTATCTCTAACAATGTTTTGAATACTTCTGCTAAATAGTTTGTTATACGATGAAGCTGGAAACACACGTATTCTTTCCAATGCTTCTTCTATAAAAGTCGACTTTGACTCTGACATTCCTAAACATTAACTGAATTATTTAGTTGCCGTATGTACCTTTAATGAGACAATTTTTTTACGTTTCTTCAAAACTAATGAAATACTTTATACCGCTGCTGTCCTTTCTTTAATAAATATTGTGTTACACTGCCAAATTGATAAGTGACATATTCTGTAGAAAGGCTAGAGTGGAATCCAAATCTGATGGACTTTCGGACTGTTCGTTACAATGATCTTCAGCAAATCTTAAGTGCCTTATATTTTCTAAAACTGCAGAGCTCGATATCGTTACTGAAGTCGGTCGGTACACGTTACCCATCTTCTAACGCGTCTCACTGAAGAGTCGTGTCACATGTCATGCACAAAAAAATAGTTACGAGACTAAGCGCTGACAAAAAATGAAGCACCTGGAAGACATGGTCGAATGCCAATGCGCGAGTAACTTCTTACAGGTACACTCTATCGGCGGTATGTAAATGACCAGTTCCTATTCACTGTGAAAGGTCTAACAGCAACCGGAGTGTAGAAGCGTTGTTCATGTTTAGTGCTGTTATCAGGCATGGTAGATTATATAAGAGCCTTGACAGGTTTAGATGTTGAGTGACGACTGTATAAGACACGAATATGCAGCGTACGCGTGTGAGACAGATTTACAAGCGTCTGACAGAGTATGTATGCTGCCACTAGTCATGTACTTATTTTCGTAAACATCAAGATCACTAAAAGTTCGAGATGATAACTTGTTGGTGTGAAAGCCAAATAATTTGTTACTTAGGTAGCAGACGGCGGCCATAGCTTCCTCATTGGCCTCTAAATGTTTTTCAGCGAGAAAGTTCATTACAAGTGAGAACAGACAGACGTAAGTGGAGTCTGGTGAATGGGGAGAACGTTTCAACAGTTCGTAATTCAAACTCCTGTTTCTTTATTAATAGCGTTTGTAGGGAAAAACGAAAACTGCGTGTATTCACATGGACATAGTAGACATTATCGAAACAAACACAGTTTCTCTTCACCATAGAAGCCTTGTAAGCAGCTGCATTGTTTCGATAAAGACGACTCCTTTTTTCCTTACAATTTTATTAGCATTCCCTTATTCTCCTTTTTATCCATCTTAGTAAATCTAAAACCTAGAGAAAATGAAATTCATTCCAGCTGATGAAACTGACTTCACTACGGTTTTTTTTTCACATTTGTGACCCTGAAATTGGCTTCCACCGATTACTGCAATGACTATTTCGGCTACGGCTGACGTAAATTTCATCCACAGTAACAAATCTGAGTACGAAGTTAGTTAACTATTTTATTTACTTTTAAAACGGTCCAAACATTGGTGATAAATTCGTTTTCGCCTTTGTGTTGAGTCACTACTCAAGAAATGCGATTCTGATCTTACAGAAAGCAATTTTCATAGTTAATTCGCCACGTGTAACTTACCGTAATCCTTATTCAGATGAGGCTGAAATATTGTATCAGTTGTACTATAGGATCCTATTGAACACTCTTGAAGATTTTAATCGATATCAGCTCCGGGAAACAAAAAATGTTACCGTAGTTATTTAGTGTGTTGTAATACTTTATTACCGTGCAAAATAAAGCGTTCAAAAGACAATATAAACATACAGTGAATGTACAACTTTATTATAAGAATACGGTAAGGACATCATGTTCCTCACCAGGTACCGGTGCGACAGTAAAAAAAAAAATTACCCATCCGACCAATGACACTGTCATTTCTCAGTAAATGCCATCAGAACAAAAACTCTCTAGGTTTACCATGAAATCTGTGTAAGATTTGCATTTTCTAGGGAAATTCAGAAATTGGGTAAGCTTGTATTCGTACGTTACCGTTAGCCAGGTATTTAGGTCCAAACAGTTCATGGGCCTTGTACCCTCCGAGTAATTAGTTTCTTGACAGCACGATTCGAGAGTTCAGTGAAATTCAGTTTAGGCGAACATGCAGGGCTACCGGCCATTCAACGCGCAATGTCCTTAGTCTCGAGTGGCAGCAACGAGCGCCGTTACATGGGGACAGGCGTTGTCGTCCATGAAAACTAAGTCACGGCCCACTGCAGCACGTATAAGAGTCGTACATATTCCGGAACAAGACCACCTCAATATATGCGCAGTCAGCTTGGCAGATTGCTAACCGAAAGAGCCCGGAGTCGTTGCTTCGTCGGGTCGGAGACTTTTCGCCGCTCCGGGATTGGGAGTGCTGTTGTCCTTACGTTCATAACATCATAACTGGAAATCCACTGTTAAGGTGGCTGTATGGGCACGCAACAAAAGCCGAAAAAAATAAAAATAAAAAATATTCCGGTGCTATGTCGTCATCATATCCACGAGCCCGCTGTGAAGATACGCAGTGACCTTCACGTTCGTCATGACGCTCTTGCAGGACTGTTTTTCATAGTCGCCGTAACTGCACAGTGTACTGTAATTTTTGGGGTGGTAAACTGTTCCTCGTTCTCTCCGCAGTAGCTTGAGTCCAGAATTGCACGTTTCGCTTTGACGAGACTGATAGATAACATCGTCCTTGTTGTCAGTCTTCTGACTGGTTTGATGCGGTCCGCCGCTAATTCCTCTCCTGCGCCCAGCTTTTCATCTCAGAGTAGCACTTGCAACCTACGTCCTCAATTAGCTGCTAGGTGTATTCCTATCTCTGTCTTCCTCTACAGACTGTACCCTCTACAGCTCCTCCTAGTATCATGGAAGTTATTCCATGATGTCGTAACAGGTGACTATAATCCTGTCCCTTCTACTCGTCTGTGTTTTCCATATATTCCTTTATTTCCTGATTCTATGGAGAGACTGCTCATTCTTCACCTTGGCAGTCCACCTAATTTTCAACATTCTTCTATAGCAACACGTCTCAAATGCGCCGATTCTCTTCTGTTCCTGTTTTCCCTCGGCCCACATTTCATTACTATACAATGCTGTGCTCCAAGTGAGCATCCTCAGAAATTTCTTCCCCAGATTAAGGCTTAGGCTTGATACTAGTGGATTTTGCTAGGCCAGGAATACCCCTTTTGGAGAATAAATGGTTGAAATGGCTCTGAGCACTATGGGACTTAACTTCTGAGGTCATCAGTCCCCTAGAACTTAGAACTACCTAAACATAACTAACCTAAGGAAATTACACACATGCATGCCCGAGGCAGGATTCGAACCTCCGACCGTAGCAGTCGCGCGGTTCCAGACTGTAGCGCCTAAACCGCTCGGCCACCCCGGCTGGCTTTTTGGATAATATTGGACACAAATGGATCATCTGAGTGCACTCATTTTTTTGAAATTCCATAAAAAGTTCTACAAACACGAACGATCTTCTAACATTATAATAACATTTACTTTTAGTTAGCGATTTATTTTCCTACCCTATCTTTTGTTTAACTACGTGTTCTCCGTATTTGGCTTCATTCTTACGACATACTTGTTATAAGAAATCTTACATTTAATATGAAAACCATCACCTAGAAGTAACTAACTGTAACATTACTGTAAACAGTAAAAAGTAGAATAACAAAGTCAAGTCACAGGCAGAAAAATTTAAGTGGCACCTACGGCACTGAACGTTTCTAGAGAGAGAAAAACACATGATAGAACGAAAGTAATGAAGGCAGATGGTGATATAGTATCGTGAGCGATGGAGAAGTGAAAAGAGAAAGAAGTGTATTTGGGACAATAGTTTTGGAGCATTTGATTTAGTGAATGACGGAGAGAAAACGACCATATATTAATGTTTTAGGGCAGAGTTAAGAGGCTCATTAATGAAAGTGCTTCACTTCTTCCTTAAATGAAACTGGACATTGATTTGCGCGCAGCAGTGAAGGAGTTGGGGAAGGTTTTTGTTTTATTTTATGTGCAGAGTGCAGGATAAATCAGTGGAGAGGTTTACTGCGGCAGCTGAGAAGTTTAGAACTGTTTTCGCTTTATGGATGGTCACAGCTAATGTACTACATATGTGATGTAAACCATATTTTATGGTTAGTTTTAAGCATCTGGAGTTATCACTTCTTGTCCAATGCTGGATTACACCGTAATAGCGGAGGTTCGAAGAAGGAGTGATTACACAGTTTTACGTTTCACCTCCTGTCAAAATATGTTTCGATATTTCTGGAGGCTATAGTGGCAACTAGAAATCTTGCTATGCGTGGCGATAGTATTTTCTCCGCAACTGAGGTGCTCATCCGAAGCTAAACTCTTCATCCTTCATTTATTTGGTATGGAAATACCGTCGAGAAGAATATGGGGCATTGTTCACGATATTCAGAACTAATTAATTTCTCATGTGATACTAAAATTAGCCCAAAGTTACACTCATTCAGTTTAAATCCCTGCTTTTGTGCCTGTCTGAACACTGGAGACAGGTCATCGGAGGAGAAATCTTATTTTCAGAAAAACAGACACAACAAAAGGTAACTGGGGTATAGGGAGAATAATAGTGGACCCATGGTTGACCCCGGTAACATTCCTGAGAGAACATGCTTCCAAGAAGGCTTTTCGTTCTAACAGACAACACATTGCTGTCCGATTTTTAAGTAGCTCTGAAACGATTTCAGCGCACTTTTGAAAATTTTAATAGCCTCATTTTTCTGAGCAGTATGATGAAGCTTACCAGCATCAGTGCTTTGCTGAAGTCTAGTAGTGCCAATATTGTAAAATCACGTTTGTCTATAACGTACTGCAGGCTATCAGTAATGGTAATAATAGTTAGTCTTCATCAGCTGATCGTGATCCATATCCACATCTTTGGATGCAGCGTGTAAATACTTATTGGTCGTAAAGTCTTGGAGCGTGTGTGGCACTCGCGTTTAGGACTAGGTCGATGGTTCTTTTCCACTGATTGATACACACACCACTTACGAAAGAAAATTTAAATGCATGTGTCAAGGCTAATTCAATGCTACATCTGCATTTACATCTTGAAACGTCCCCTTAGAACAATTATACATGACTGCGTTTAAACTGACGCACAATATTTTAGCGCAACGCAATCTGACTTTCAAAAATCCGTACAAAAGAATGGCCCTGACTAACATTAACCTACACTTTTCACAAATCATTTACCTCACCAAAAATCTTCGTTACTCGAACTACTGCAATACAGCGAGCGCCACTACTGCCAGCTCAATAGCGTTTAAAAGACATAATGTATATAGCAGTTCATGACATCCAGTCTTACAAATTTCAAAACTCCGCCATCTCTCTCCCCACATCCACCACTGCTGGCGGCTAACCACCAACTGCTCAACGCTACACGCTGTTCACATCCATCTGCCCAACACTACAATGGCAGACAACAATGAAAACTAGCCACAGACTGCACACAGCACAGCCAGTGATTTTCATACAGAGCGCTACGTGGCGTTACCAATAAGAAAACCTAAACAGCCTACTTACAATCTATATACATACTCCGCAAGCCACCGTAAGGAGAGTGGCGGAGGATACCTGTACCACTACTAGTCGTTTCCTTTCCTGTTCCCCTCGTAAATACAGCAATGGAACAACGACTGCTTATACGCCTCCGTATGGGACTTAATTCCACGTATCTTATCTTATGCGCAAAGTATGTTGGCAATAGTAGAATCGTTTGGCAGTCAGTTTCAAATGCCGGTTCTCTAAATTTTCTCAATAGCGTTCCTAGAAAAGAACGTTACCTTCCCTCCGTAGACTCCCATTTGAGTTCCCGAAGCATCTTCGTAACACGTGTTGTTCAAACGTACCGGTAACAAATCTAGTAGCCCGCCTTTGAATTGCTTCGATGTCTTACTTCAGTCCGACCTTGTATTGATACCAAACACTCGAGCAGTACTCAAGAATAGGTTGCACGAGCGTCTTATATGCGGTCTCCTTTACAGATGAAGTACCCGTAAAGTTTTCCCAATCAACCGAAGTCGACCGATCGCCTTCCCTACCACAGATCTCACATGCTCGTTCCATTTCATATCACGTTACTCTCAGGCATTTAAACTACTTGATAGTTTGAAGCAGGATATTAGCAATACTGTATTCAAACATTACAGGTTTGTTATTCCTACTCATCCGCATTAACTTACATTTTTCCACATTTAGAGCTAGCTGCCATTCATCACGCCAACTGGAAATTTTGTCTAAGTAGTCTTGTATCTGCCTACACTCACTCAGCTTCGACACCGTGCCGTACACCGCAGCATCACCAGCAACAACCTTAGCTACTTGTGAAATTCTTCTACATCTACATCTACATCCATACTTCGCAAGCCACCTGACGGTGTGTGGCGGAGGGTACCTTGTGTACCTCTATCGGTTCTCCCTTCTATTCCAGTCTCGTATTGTTCGTGGAAAGAAGGATTGTCGGTATACCTCTGTGTGGGCTCTAATCTCTCTGATTTTATCCTCATGATCTCTTCGCGAGATATACGTAGGAGGGAGCAATATACTGCTTGACTCTTCGGTGAAGGTATGTTCTCGAAACTTTGACAAAAGCCCGTACCGAGCTACTGAGCGTCTCTCCTGCAGAGTCTTCCACTGGAGTTTATGTATCATCTCCGTAACGCTTTCGCGATTACTAAATGATCCTGTAACGAAGCGCGCTGCTCTTCGTTGGATCTTCTCTATATCTTCTATCAACCCTATCTGGTACGGATCCCACACTGCTGAGCAGTATTCAAGCAGTGGGCGAACAGGCGTACTGTAACCTACTTCCTTTGTTTTCGGATTGCATTTCCTTAGGATTCTTCCAATGAATCTCAGTCTGGCATCTGCTTTACCGACGATCAACATTATATCATCATTCCATTTTAAATCACTCCTAATGCGTACTCCCAGATAATTTATGGTATTAAGCGCTTCCAGTTGCTGACCTGCTATTTTGTAGCTAAATGATAAAGGATCTATCTTTCTGTGTATTCGCAGCACATTACACTTGTCTATATTGAGATTCAATTGCCATTCCCTGCACCATGCGTCAATTCCCTGCAGATCCTCTTGCATTTCAGTACAATTTTCCATTGTTACAACCTCTCGATACACCACAGCATCATCTGCAAAAAGCCTCAGTGAACTTCCGATGTCATCCACCAGGTCATTTATGTATATTGTGAATAGCAACGGTCATATGACACTCCCCTGCGGCACACCTGAAATCACTCTTACTTCGGAAGACTTCTCTCCATTGAGAATGACATGCTGCGTCCTGTTATCTAGGAACTCCTCAATCCAGTCACACAATTGGTCTGATAGTCCATATGCTCTTACTTTGTTCATTGAACGACTGTGGGGAACTGTATCGAACGCCTTGCGGAAGTCAAGAAACACGGCATCTACCTGTGAACCCGTGTCTATGGCCCTCTGAGTCTCGTGGACGAATAGCGCGAGCTGGGTTTCACATGACCGTCTTTTTCGAAACCCATGCTGATTCCTACAGAGTAGATTTCTAGTCTCCAGAAAAGTCATTATACTCGAACACAATACGTGTTCCAAAATCCTGCAACTGATCGACGTTAGAGATATAGGTCTATAGTTCTGCACATCTGTTCGACGACCCTTCTTAAAAACGGGGATGACCTGTGCCCTTTTCCAATCCTTTGGAACGCTACGCTCTTCTAGAGACCTACGGTACACCGCTGCAAGAAGGGGGGCAAGTTCCTTCGCGTACTCTGTGTAAAATCGAACTGGTATCCCATCAGGTCCAGAGGCCTTTCCTCTTTTGAGCGATTTTAATTGTTTCTCTATCCCTCTGTCGTCTATTTCTATATCTACCATTTTGTCATCTGTACGACAATCTAGAGAAGGAACTACAGTGCAGTCTTAGACATTTAGTATTTCGGCCTTTAGTCTGTCATTCTCTGTTTCAGTACCATTTTGGTCACAGAGTGTCTGAACATTTTGTTTTGATCCACCTACCGCTTTGACATAAGACCAAAATTTCTTAGGATATTCTGCCAAGTCAGTACATAGAACTTTACTTTCGAATTCATTGAACGCCTCTCGCATAGCCCTCCTCACAGTACATTTCGCTTCGCGTAATTTTTGTTTGTCTGCAAGGCTTTGGCTATGTTTATGTTTGCTGTGAAGTTCCCTTTGCTTCCGCAGCAGTTTTCTAACTCGGTTGTTATACCACGGTGGCTCTTTTCCATCTCTTACGATCTTGCTTGGCACATACTCATCTAACGCATAATGTACGATGGTTTTGAACTTTGTTCACTGATCCTCAACACTATCTGTACTTGAGACAAAACTTTTGTGTTGAGCCAACAGGTATTCTGAAATCTGCTTTTTGTCATTTTTTCTAAACAGAAAAATCTTCATCATGGTAATCCTTCTACACAGCAGAAATTATGATTAGTGTTTCCTTGTTGTGTTTCTTGCAACATATTTTACTTGGAAAATGTCAGAGTTAGCTACGTTGTCTGATTATTTTGGCCGGCGATAGTTAGTATTTACCCAATGGAAACAGACTGATGCTGAAATAATTCATTAGGCTCATCAGCCAAGACATGAAAAACAGTTATTGATTCTGTTTTTCCAAGCTACGGAACTTCTTCGACAGAATTGTGGGGGTTGTTTATCATTTGAGGTAAGTCAGTTGTCAGGCAAGGTGGAAAAGTTTTTCTTACTCGTATCGCCGCAGAAAGCGGTGAGCTTATCAGCAGTTTCATGAAACAATTTTGGGCCCTGTGATTGTTTGTGGCCATTGGGTTTCTAAACTGTCCGCTTTTAGTGTGTCACGGTCCATGTGTTCTACATCTACATGAATACTCTCCAAATCACATTTAAGTGCCTGGCAGAGGGTTCATCGATGACGAGTTGTGTGGCTCGAGTTGGGTTTTAGAGGACATGAAGAGCAGACCACGAATGTTATGTCAACAGAGGCCTGGAGCCGAAGAGTGCCCGATATCTACTACTCTGTCAGTCATTTTTGGTTTCGGTTACGACTATAGGGGTACGATGCACGTCTTGTGGTGTGTGGGCTGTAATGGAAGAATTCTCATGGTGTTGTAACTAAACAGTCTTCTTAGGTTTATTGAGGAGTGTCTCTCAGCAAGTCTATGTTCACGTCTCTCATTATGTTGACATGCTTGCACTGACACTGAAGTGAATGTAATTCTGACTCTAATGAGCTAGTTTCTGGCGATTTATAGACGACACAAATTAAGTACATCTGGCTCCTTAAATTTTTTTCGATTAACGTGAATTTCCGCTGTCTGTCTTCGTTTCAGTTCAGTTGTTTAAGACTTTGGGTTGGAGGTCAGATCGAAAATGTATGACTACACCCCCTTTACGCTTGTGTGGCCTTCTAGCCTTAAGAAACATATTTCCTGGGAAATGAACAGCGCCTAATAATTGGAATTTTGATCCATCAAACCATACTACTTCTTTTTTAACTTCTAATCAGATTTTGAAGAATGAAACCCACTTCAATTCGTCTCTTTTAGAAGTGCGATTTTAGCAGCAGATAATTCGAGTTCAGTAGGTTCATTTGAAAAAGGGAACTTGATACCGACAGCTCTGTAATTAATACAGCTAGGAAAAGAGACTACACGTCATTTAGTCTGCACTTTTTCATAATTCATTTGGGTGAAAACCGAACTGCGGTATCTTAAGCAGTTCAGAGAAAGAAATACAATGGAAAACGAATGGGTTGCTTTGAGAGATAAAACAGGGAAAGCAAAAGTAACTATATGAATATCAAGAGCTCTGATGACGAGCCAGAACTGCTAAGCAAAGAAGGAAAATCTGAAATATGTAAGGAATGTATAGGGGATCCATATACAGGGAACAAATTTGAAGACAGTATTGTAGAAAAAGAAGAAGTACGTGAATATGAGATCGGAGACCTTGAGAACAATAAGTTTGGGAATACAGGAAAACATATTTAGAAGCTTTTAGCAATGTGGACTGGACTATATTCATTGAAGTTCTGAAGGTGGCAGATATTAAATACAGGAACCGAAAAGTTATTTACAACTGGTACAGAAACCAGACTGCAGCTATAAAAATCAAATAGTCATGAAAGGGAAGCCATAGTTGAGCAGGGAGAGCAACAGAGTTGTAACCTATTCGCGATGTTATTCAATTTGTAAATTGATCAAGCTGTGAAGGAAACAAGTTTGGAAAGAGAATTAAAGTTCAGGGAGAAGAAATAAATACTTTGCGGTTTCCCGGCGACATTTTAATTCTGTCACAGGCAGGAATGAACTTGAAAAAGCAGTTGAACGTAATGGCTGGCGTCTTGAAAAGAGGTTATAAGATAAGCATAAACAAAAGAAAAAGAAGGGTAATGAAATGCACTCGAATAAAATTAGGCGGATCTGATGTAATAAGGTTAGGAAATAGCACACTAAAATTAGTAGATGAGTTTTGCAATTTGGGCACAAAAGTTTCGGATGATTGGCTAAGAGGAGAAGGTACAAAATGTACACTTTCTATAGCACGAAAAGCGTTTCTGGAAAGGAGATATTTGTTAGCATTCAAGTCTTTGGCAATATTTTCTGAAGGTATTTGCCTGGAGTGTCTGCTTGCATGGAAATGAAACGTGTATGATAAGCAATCCAGACAACAAGAAAACATAAGCTCTTTAAATGTGATGCCATAGACGAATGCTGACGATTATACGGGTAGACAGAATAACGAATCAAGAGATACTGAATATAATCACGGAAGAAGTTTATGGCGGAACTTGACTAAAATAAGGGATCGGTTGATACGACAGACCTGAGGCGTCAAGGATTTGTCACTGTGTGTGTGTGGGGGGGGGGGGGGGGGGGTGGGGGGGGGCAGGGGGGAGTGATAAAACTGTAAGTGGGAGACTAAGGCTTTAAAGAGTAAGCAGGTTTAAATGGATATAGTTTGCAGTAGTTATGCGGAGAGGAAGAGACTTGCACAGGATAGATTAGCACGGAGAGCCGTATCAAACCAGTCTTCGGACTGATGGCCACAATAACAAGAAACGATTTAGGAAATATTCAACGCGATCACCTTGTATTATCTTAGATGGAGGAATTTTGAATGACGTTCTGCATTAAAGCATGTTTTTCGACGGCCGCACTAACTTCCACAGGGCTGTAGTAGGCATAGTACTTACTACACGCTGTGGTATACAGGTACTTTCTTTTTCTTCTTTCAATCATGTACTTATCATTGTCTTAGACGTTTAGTTCCCAGAGACTGTCCAGTCAACAAAATTCTTTCTCACCTTCCACATACGAGGCTTAAAACCAGAAATCCTGTGGTGGTGCCCCACGCCAATCAACCATTTACAATTTAGTAGTGGACTAGTAAGCTAACTAGGCACTGTGAGCCGCGTAATGCTTGGACAATCAGACTGACCCATTCATATCGCCTTCAGGGATAGAGCCGTGAATAACATTTACTGGGGACCTGAACGACTCAGAAAGACCTCTCCAAAAGCTATAACACGGTTCCCTGGACAGAAAGATCTCATGAAACTTCAGTATTAACGCCTACGCGAGTATCACACTGTTACCATCAGAGACGGGAGTGAATTTGCCACAGTAAAAAATAATGTAACTTATATTTCTGTTTGGAATTATTTTTGCATTAGCGACGAGTAGTAAGACAGAGACGTGACCTTTGCTGGCTCACCTCTTTAGTCTTATACTGAGTGGCACATATTCCTACAGGAAGTAGTGTCGGTCGAAGTTCCTACGGTGGTATGTCCGGAAACTAGTATCTAATGAGATGTGTGTCAATCTGTCCTCTCATTCTCATCTGGTTGTTACGTAGAGGTAGACAATACAGGGAGTGCTGCATGTGGTTACCACGTATCCTGCCACATCCTTCAGCACTTTCTCGCAGTGAATCACGCACTATTTCAAATACACGTGGCTCCGTTCGGATTGCACCGCATACATTCAGTACATGCTCCTGTAACATCTCCAAAGTGTCGATTGGTTGGGCATACACCATCGATTTTACATGTCACAAATCTGATCCGACGTTCGGTAAGCTCTTATTTTCTTCACTGAACAACAGTGCGGACCTTCCAGAAGTCAAGGAACACGTTTTTGCCTGTAGCACTCTACATCTCATGAACGAAAGGAACGACATGCGTTTCAGAACATCTCTGTCTTGGATTCCGCGTTAGAATTGCATAATTCCGACAAAATATCAGGACCCAATTCAGCGATGAGCTAACGAAATCTAGGGAAAGCTTATAGACAAGGATACAGTCATTATCCAGAAAAAAATCTTGTCAGATTTTCCTGTGACAGTGAATGGATGTTCTCGGAACTGTGGTGATACGTTCGCCACACCCACGCTGAATCACACGTTGCACACACTCGACCGTTACTGGCGGAAACCGAAGCCAGGAATTCGGCGGTGCAAGGACGTGCGACCTCGCTAAGGGAGCTTTGCCGCCAGCCTGTACCGTTAGGACGGGCTCTTTCGAAAGCCGGGCAGACTGCATTGCGAGGGCGCAACACCTCGTGGAGATTTCGTTCCACTAGCGCAGCGTGCTCTGGCTGGCCGGAGGAGTGGACACGAATAAGAGCCTACAGAATACCAGACCATCTGTGTGGCTGGACTGAAGAGTTTTTAGCAAACAGAACACAGCATGTTGTTCTCAATACAGAGACGTCTACAGATATTAAAGTAACCTCTGGCGTGCCACAGGGAAGTGTTATGGGACCATTGCTATTCACAATATATATATATATATATGACCTAGTAGATAGTGTTGGAAGTTCCATGCGGCTTTCCGCGATGATGCTGTAGTATACAGAGAAATTGCAGCGAAATGCAGGAAGATCTGCAGCGGATAGGCACTTGGTGCAGGGAGTGGCAACCGACCCTTAACATAGACAAATGTAATGTATTGCGAAAACATAGAAAGAAGGATCCTTTATTGTGTGATTATATGATATCGGAACAAACACTGGTAGCAGTTACTTCTGTAAAATATCTGGGAGTATGAGTACGGAACGATCTGAAGTGGAATGATCATATAAAATTAATTGTTGGTAAGGCGGGTGCCAGGTTGAGATTCATTGGGAGAGTGCTTAGAAAATGTAGTCCATCAACAAAGGAGGTGGCTTACAAAACACTCGTTCGACCTATACCTGAACATTGCTCATCAGTGTGGGATCCGTACCAGGTCGGGTTGACAGAGGACATAGAGAAGAGCCAAAGAAGAGCGGCATGTTTCGTCACAGGGTTATTTGGTAACCGTGATAGCTTTACGGACATGTTTAGCAAACTCAAGTGGCAGACTCTCCAAGAGAGGCGCTCTGCATCGCGGTGTAGCTTGCTGTCCAAGTTTCGAGGGGGTGCGTTTCTGGATGTGGTATCGAATATATTGCTTCCCCCTACTTATACCTCCCGAGGAGATCACGAATGTAAAATTAAAGAGATTCGAGCGCGCAGGGAGGCTTTCCGGCAGTCGTTCTTCCCGCGAACCATACGCGACTGGAACAGGAAAGGGAGGTAATGACAGTGGCACGTAAAGTGCCCTCGGGCACACACCGTTGAGTGGCTTGTGGAGTATAAATGTAGATGTAGAATCTGGACCGCCGACCTACCGAATGCAAGTCCAGTGAGCTAACCACTTCGTCGTCCCTTTAATACTCTACAACTGTAGTGCATTTTACTCCTTCTCCTTACAAATCTGTCATATGAAATGCAGTTTCACAATTTTCTTCAGTACAAAATGCCAAACATTGGTTATATACAGCCGGAAAGCACCAGTCCGATATTTAACAATGTCTGTGGAGATGTTCAGCACATAACGGGTATTAAATGATTAAACTTTCATTCATTCTGAAATAATGTCCACCATAAAAATCAGCATAAAGAGTGACCACATTCTCGTATACTCCGAATGTCTTCTTGAGGACTATTACCCTCCAGCTTACAATATAATATACAGATAGGCTACTGATATGTCATAACTGTCTGAATATTTGTTTGTTTCCTCTCACATACATACATACATACATACACACACACACACACACACACACACACACACACACACACACACTATACGAGCAACATACATAGTTACAGATAAACCGATACAGTATAATTATTGTAAATTCAAATGAAACAAGCGTGTTTGTTTTAACGTGAGAGAACTAAAGATCTCGCATCGACACGCCGTACGAAAAAAAGTTGTAAGTGTAAAGTTAATAACAGTACAGCAGACATATCTCTGTGCTAGAACTGTCCACCTTGAAACCTCCTAGTCTAAGCGGGGTCAGCTTTGTATTTTCCAAAGGGAACCCTCTATCTGGAATACATATTCGGATTCTACGCCAAAAAATATGTACGGTTGACTCAAGCTATCGTGTTTCATTTGTAGTAAATGTCGCTCTAATAGAGAAACATAGAGTCTGCCTGTTTTTGCAGTTAAGAACCGATGCAACTGATTCCACGTTTCATCTAGGAAGTAAATGTGAACCTTTGTGTTCTAACGGTTGATACTGATGTCCTAACCTAACTTGAGTGTTGCAAAAGCGATTGTTCAATACAAATATTATGGCTAGACACTGACATTTTTGGCAAAGTAGCTGCTTCCGTTCCTAGCGGGATTGGTCGTGGCGAGGCCCCAAACCATCGCCACGCTACATTTCGGTGGCCGCCTTCGAACCCCGTCATCAGGGTGACTGATTTCGCTGTGTGATTCCATCCAGCCACTCTCTAAGTGGATACCGGCGGAATACAAATTATGAGTACAAACCACAACGATTATAATAAGGCAAAAAGTCCACGAAGCTATAGTGACAGGCGCACCCGCCTTGGATACTCACCAAATCAAGCAACCTGATCGTGAGAGGCAAGGGGACTCACCAATATCAAGCACCCCACTCGTGAGGGGCAAGAGAACTCACTGAAATCAAGCATTCCGACGGGAACAGAAAACTATTACATTCACGGCGGTGTTCCTGGATCAAGCCAAACGTAGTTTCTAATCAGACATTGAAACGCTAACCGTATCGTATAGTACAATTAAATTTGGACCCTTAAGTTAATAACGAACATCAATATCAACCGTTAGAACAAAGAAGCTTACATTTGCATTGTAAATGAAATGCAGAATAAAATGCGTCGGTTCTTAATTGCAAAAACAGGAACACTTAATATTTGTCGATTACAGCGCCGCCCACCGCGAATGAAAAACTATAGTTTGATTAACCGTACGTAGTTGTTGACGTAGAATGAGAATATGCAACAAAAATGGGGTTCCCATTTGAAAGTACGAAATTGATTCCCCTCATGCACGAGCAGTGGTTGGGATGTGGCCAGTTGTAGCAGAGTTGTAACACACACACTAGTATTAACTTTTAATCTAGAACGTTTTTCTCGTACGATGCGTCGTTTTCGACATATCTAGTTGCCTCTGGTTAAAACAAACTCCCTGTGTATAACATTTACTGTGATTAGTTGGTCTTTCATGTGGATACGTGCGGCAACGGTGAATCTTTACAACGAGGAGGAATTTCTGTCTGTGCCTGAAACACGTGCTATTTCACTTCGTGAAGGTTCTTGGCAGGAGGAATATATGAAAGTATACGTCTTCCCATCGCATCACAGACATCTTCCGTGTGTGTCGAATCAGGGAACTGAGCATTCCAGTTGGTTGGTTGGTTGGTTGGTTGATTCGAGGGAGGGGACCAAACGACGAGGTCATTGGTCCCATCGGATTAGGGAAGCATGGCGAAGGGAGTCGGACGTGTCCTTTCAAAGGAGTCATCCCGGCATTTTCCTGAAGAGGTTTGAGGAAACCTCGGGAAATCTAAATCAGGATTGCTGAACGCTGTTTGAACCGTTGTCCTCCCGAATGCGAGTCTAGTATGCTAACCACTGCGTCACCTCCCTCGGCATCCTAGTCAAGGATCCGTACACAGCATGATCAAAAGTATCCGGACACACCTATGTAATGCGTAATTGATCACTAGATGTGACGAGAGGCAGACCCGGCTGTATAAAATGTGGCGGGGAGTATTGCGTTGTCAGTGGAGAAGCAGTAAGAGCGAAATGTGTCGGTCAAGAGAACTCAGCCACTTCGAATGTAAACTAGACAGTGGATGTCACCTTATTAACAAATCCATTATGGACATTTCAGCCCTCTTGTGGATGACAAAATCTACTTTCGATCATATGACCGTGGAGTCGAAACGCTAAACCAAGACCAACTAAAACTCATGTACTGACGGACTGGGATCGTCGAGCATTCCGATGGGTGACTGTAAAAAAAAAAAAATGTGCGAAATCACAGAAATAAATCACTCGTCAGTGCCAAAGTGCTACCAGCAGTCAAGCTAGCACAATAACTTGGCGTTGTGAGTTAAAAAAATTTAGAAGAATGTTCGAGTATCTCATCATAACCCACATACTTCTGTGTCAATGCTGCCACTGGGCACTGGGTGACTGGGAAACGAGTCACTTGAAGTGATGAATCACGCTGTATCATGTGGCAGTCCAACGAAAGAGTTTCGGTTTGGCGATTCATCAATCCTCTGGAAGTGTTCGTGCTAATCGCTACAGTCTTCCGGTGTTGTTACCATCTAACATACAACCGCGTCATCTGCGGATCTTCCGACGTTACCTAGTAAATCACGTATACGTATCGTAAACAGTAATGGTCCTTTAACATACTGTAAGGCATACGTGCTGTGCCCGTGCGGCGATCGGTAATGTTCGTACGCCGCGACTGCAGGTAGTCTCTTTATTTGCTCCAAGACTGTTGAAACCGGCCGTCTTGGAACAATAAAAGTGTCTATACTGCGACTGCCATTTTCGGTCCTATAACACTCCCTTGGGATACTACTGAAATCACCTTTATGTTTGTCGATTTCGTTCCGTTAAGAGCCACATATTGAGTTCGACCTTTAAGGAAGTCTTGAACTGAATCGCAAATCTCGTCTGATACTCGGTAGATAGTATGTTTTTGCTAAACTGCAGCTAGCCGTTGTGGCCGAGCGGTTCAAGGCGCTTCAGTCCGGAACCGTGCGACCGGTACGGTTATAGGGGACTGATGACCTCAGATGTTAAGTCCCATAGTGCTCACAGCACTTTGCACCATTTTTGAGCACAACTGCAGTCCGGAATAGTGTCAAATCCCTTCCTGAAGTCAAGGAACATGCAGTCAACCTGAGCCCCAATGTCTGCTGCACACTGCATCTATTAGAGAAACAGAGCGAGCTGAGTTTCGCTACTTCTGTTTCTGAAATCCATTTTGATTTTTATAGAGGTGACTTTAGTTCTGCACGAACGTCGTACTGCGTGAGTAAGAAACATGTCCCATAATTATATAATAAAAAGGTATCAGTGATATAGGTTATACTTGTGTGCATCTGTCCTACGACCATTCTTGAAAACGGGAATGCCTTACGATTTGTTTTCCTTTCGCTAGATAGCCTTCGATGCTCCAGCGACCTACAATAAACTGCTGCTAGAAGGGGAGAAAGATTTTCTGCATAATCTCTTTAGGATTTTCCAGGCGTGTTATCTGGCTAGATGCCTTTACACTACTAAGCGACTGTAGTTGCTTTTCTGTTCCGCAATTACTTATCTCAATATCTGCCATTTCGGCGTCCGTTCTGTGACTGAAAGGACCTTTGAAGCGATAGAATTTTAGGAGACCGAGTTCAGTATTTTTGGCTTCTCTATGCCATCATCCTTTTCGGTGCTAGTACGGTCACTGAGTCACTGAACACATGACTTCCAACCGCTTACTGAAGACCTATTTTCAAAGTCACTGAAAGTTTATTGCATTGGTCGCATTACGCACATTTTCGCTTCATTCAGATTCTGTTTGTCATCTAGATTTTGGCTTCTCTTGAATTCTTGAATCTGTAATTAAGCCTTGTTTGTTTACGGAGCTGCTCCACATCGCCCTCCTCAGCATTGAACATTTGATGTTGACTGTGTTCAGATACTCAGCAATTTCTATCCTGTCATTCTTGCTAAGCAAGCTTAGCAGTCCTTATAACACCGTAGTAACTGATGCTCTCACACCCGTATGATCACTGACCCCCTACTCTACGTTAACTGATTCGAAAGTTCAGATCTGTTCGTTGTTAGGACATCTAAGATAGTACCCTCAGGAGATGGTGGTACTCGAAGTAATTTTCTGACACGACATTCAGAATAATTTCACACTAATAGCTGTATCAGCCACTAGTTTTGATCGTATGGCTTTCACATTCTACAACTGTCGAGCTCAAATCTTCCGCTATTAAAATAGCGTGATCAGGAAACTTATTCACGTAATTCTGCAAGTTTTCTCTGGTGCGCTGTGCTACTACGGCTCCTGACGCAAGAGCTCTACAAAAGCAATTGATCACCACGTTTCCACTTTTGACCAACCTTTCATGCTAAACTACACCCAGTTAATTTCACGTTCGGAATCCCTGATAACCACGCGATATATTATCGAATTCCTTCCTACAATAAATACACTGCCATCGTTGGCGTCTAACCTACCCTTACGATATATTTTCAAATATCATTTTAGTGGTTCGTTGCTATTCATTTCCGATTTCAAACAATTTCGTTCCTAATACTATTTGGGCAGTATTATGTTTAATAACCAATACTAATGCTGGGACCTTAGCATGGCTGCTAACGAAGTTTACTATTATCATATTACCCTTGTCTATTTCCGATCTGTGGGGACGCGCATTCTGTGAGCCTAATGTAACTGATTTATCTTCGATTTCAGAAGGCAGATCCCAAAGGGGGTTCCTGAAACCTAAAGGAAAAAGATGTGCACTCCGCGTGTATTCCGAAACCCTAGTAGCAGATTCCTGCGTATAGAGCCCGCCTGATATATTAATGGGAACCCTAAAATTCTCCCTCCAATAGCAGATGTTGATACACTTGCATCCTACACTGTCGCAGACTCATCTGAGCCTCTGCTTAGACCTTCGAATCTGCTGCAGAAAGTAACTGAGGATGACTTCAGAACCCGAGCACCAGTCACCATACGTGTCGACATGTACCACGTTTTGCAGCTGGCTGCACCTAGTGCACTCAATAGCCACAGGAATAGCCTCCTACACATCTCAGACGAATCCTTCAGGCAAACATACCGAATGCATACTGGCATTTGTACCCAGCGTGTCTGCTATTCCCCTGAAGGGGCTTCTGCCTATGGTTGAAGCTCTCACGTTTTAGCTTACCTGCCCTCTGATGTTGACTGGACTGGACAGCAAAATGGGCCCTGAAGCCGAGATGTAAGCAAAATATAAAAGAGAAAAATAAAACAACACTAAAAGTCTGCTCTACAAAATTCTCACTACACGCTAAGGTCGGAAAATCCACAAGCTCTTAAAATAAAAGTGAGTTACACTGCTGAGAACACAGGTATCAGTAGCTACTGTTCACTAGAAACTCATCTCAAACAAAAACGAATACACGAAATAAATACGCAAGCTTTTAACATTTATAGACAGAATCTGTGTACTTACACGAACTGCTGCTAATGCTGCTGCTATCCCCTCCTCTTGCCATTGTGGCTGGGCCTAATACTTTTCCCATTGCTATAGATCTGACATACTTGAACAGTACTCTAGGATGGTCTATACATGATTTTATAAACAATCTGTTTGGTAACTTCATTGCATTTTTGCCGTATCCCATCACTGAACCGAAGTCTACCACCTATGATTGAACCAATAAGAGAATTCCATTTCGCCTTCCCATAATCCATTACACCTATGTATCTGCAGCAGTTGACTGATTCCAATTATCACACATTGGACACTGGAACCGTAGGATACGACGATCCTACATTTTGTGCAGAACAGATGTGTATCCGCATCAGTTGATTGATTCCAACTGGGAACCACTGACATTTCTACTTTTTGTGGAGAGCAAGTTGTCACACTCTGCATCTCTATTAAATCTTATTACGTTGAATATTTATGCAGGTATTTCTTCCCTGCACTGCTGTATCAGGCAACAGTAAGAACCACTTGTCACTCCTGGTTCATCACTAATTATTAAGAGGCTGTTCTAGTTGCTGTATCACAGAAATCATAAACGCTTTTGTGCCAGAGACGAACAACCCATCACAGTGGCATCATGCCAATTTAATTACGCCAAAACAGTTTCTTATTGATTCAACAGCCAGTTTGTGCTCATAGACCAACAGCTTAATTGATCTACTGACATTAGAAAACAATGGATCCCACATTATTATTTTCAACCATAATTTAAAACTAAACTTCCTATTGGGATTGTTACGAAGACTTTAAGTCTGAAAATTTGCCATTAGTCACATCAGCCGATTTTTCTGTTTCCTCATATGAGCTCTATGTCGCAAGATGAAGTATAATTTGGATTTATTTTAGAAAGACCACTATTTTCAGACAGAAATGGCGAAAATTATTTTATCGATTTCGCAAATAATACTGCAGCCGGTCTCTACATAACCAATGATTTTTCACAAATTATGATCTAGGGTACACAAAATTTTTTGCAGCTTGTCTTCTTTGTTTTTTTGGCTGTTCTTCACTTTTCGTAGTTATACAAGTATTTTCCACCCCATGAACCATGGACCTTGCCGTTGGTGGGGAGGCTTGCGTGCCTCAGCGATACAGATAGCCGTACCGTAGGTGCAACCACAACGGAGGGGTATCTGTTGAGAGGCCAGACAAACGTGTGGTTCCTGAAGAGGGGCAGCAGCCTTTTCAGTAGTTGCAGGGGCAACAGTCTGGATGATTGACTGATCTGGCCTTGTAACACTAACCAAAACGGCCTTGCTGTGCTGGTACTGCGAACGGCTGAAAGCAAGGGGAACCTACGGCCGTAATTTTTACCGAGGGCATGCAGTTTTACTGTATGGTTAGATGATAATGGCGTCCTCTTGGGTAAAATATTCCGGAGGTAAAGTAGTCCCCCATTCGGATCTCCGGGCGGGGACTACTCAAAAGGATGTCGTTGTCAGGAGAAAGAAAACTGGCGTTCTACGGATCGGAGCGTGGAATGTCAGATCCCTTAATTGGGCAGGTAGATTAGAAAATTTAAAAAGGGAAATGGATAGGTTAAAGTTAGATATAGTGGGAATTACTGAAGTTCGGTGGCGGGAGGAACAAGACTTCTGGTCAGGTGACAACAGGGTTATAAACACAAAATCAAATAGGGGTAATGCAGGAGTAGGTTTAATAATGAATAAGAAAATAGGAATGCGGGTAAGCTACTACAAACAGCATAGTGAACGCATTATTGTGGTCAAGATAGATACGAAGCCCACGCCTACTACAGTAGTAAAAGTTTATCTGCCAACTAGCTCTGCAGATGACGAAGAAATTGAAGAAAGGTATGATGAAATAAAAGAAATTATTCAGATAGTGAAGAGTGACGAAAATTTAATAGTCATGGATGACTGGAATTCGGTAGTAGGAAAAAGGAGAGAAGGAAACGTAGTAGGTGAATATGGATTGGGGCAAAGAAATAAAAGAGGAAGCCGCCTGACAGAATTTTGCACAGATCACAACTTAGCTAACAATTGGTTCAAGAGTCATAAAAGAAGGCTGTATACATGGAAGAAACCTGGAGATACTGACAGGTTTCTGATAGTTTATATAATGGTAAGACAGAGATTTAGAAACCATGTTTTAAACTGTAAGACATTTCCAGGAGCAGATGTGGACTCTGACCACAATCTATTGGTTATGAACTGTAGATTAAAACTGAAGAAGCTGCAAAAAGGTGGGAATGTAGGGAGATGGGACCTGGATAAACTGACTAAACCATAGGTTGTACAGAGTTTCAGGGGGAGCATAAGAGAACAACTGACAAGAATGGAGGAAAGAAATACTGTAGAAGAAGAATGGGTAGCTTTGAGGGATGAAGTAGTGAAGGCAGCAGAGGATCAAGTAGGTAAAAAGACGAGGGCTAGTAGAAATCCTTGGGTAACAGAAGAAATACTGAATTTAATTGATTAAAGGAGAAAATACAAAAATGCAGTAAGTGAAGCAGGCAAAAAGGAATACAAACGTCTCAAAAATGAGATCGACAGGAAGTGCAAAATGGCTAAGCAGGGATGGCTAGAGGACAAATGTAAGGATGTAGAGGCTTATCTCACTAGGGGTCAGATAGATACTGCCCACAGGAAAATTAAAGAGACCTTTGGAGGTAAGAGAACCACTTGCATGAACATCAAGAGCTCAGATGGAAACCCAGTTCTAAGGAAAGAAGGGAAAGCAGAAAGGTGGAAGGAGTACGTAGAGGGTATATACAAGGGCGATGTACTTGAGGACAATATTATGGAAACGGAAGTGGATGTAGATGAAGATGAAATGGGAGATACGATACGGCGTGAAGAGTTTGACAGAGCACTGAAAGACCTGAGTCGAAACAAGGCCCCCGGAGTTGACAACATTCCATTGGAACTACTGACGGCCTTGGGAGAGCCAGTCCAGACAAAAGTCTACCATCTGGTGAGCAAGATGTATGAAACAGGCGAAATACCCTCAGACTTCAAAAAGAATATAATAATTCCAATCCCAAAGAAAGCAGGTGTTGACAGATGTGAAAATTACCGAACTATCAGTTTAATAAGTCACAGAAACCAGATGACAGTTATAAGAGTCGAGGGGCATGAAAGGGAAGCAGTGGTTGGGAAGGGAGTGAGACAGGGTTGTAGTCTCTCCCCGATGTTATTCAATCTGTATATTGAGCAAGTAGTGAAGGAAACAAAAGAAAAATTCGGAGTAGGTATTAAAACCCATGGAGAAGAAATAAAAACTTTGAGGTTCGCCGATGACATTGTAATTCTGTCAGAGACAGCAAAGGACTTGGAAGAGCAGTTGAACGGAATGGATAGTGTCTTGAAAGGAGGATATAAGATGAACATCAACAAAATTAAAACGAGGATAATGGAATGTAGTCGAATTAAGTCGGGAGATGCTGAGGGAATTAGATTAGGAAATGAGACACTTAAAGTAGTAAAGGAGTTTTGCTATTTGGGGAGCAAAACAACTGATGATGGTCGAAGTAGAAAGGATATAAAATGTAGACTGGCAATGGCAAGGAAAGCGTTTCTGAAGAAGAGTAATTTGTTAACATCGAGTATAGATTTAAGTGTCAGGAAGTCGTTTCTGAAAGTATTTGTATGGAGTGTAGCCATGTATGGAAGTGAAACATGGACGATAAATAGTTTGGACAAGAAGAGAATAGAAGCTTTCGAAATGTGGTGCTACAGAAGAATGCTGAAGATCAGATGGGTAGATCACATAACTAATGAGGTGGTATTGAATAGATTTGGGGAGAAGAGGAGTTTGTGGCACAACTTGACAAGAAGAAGGGACCGGTTGGTAGGACATGTTCTGAGGCATCAAGGGATCACAAATTTAGCATTGGAGGGCAGCGTAGAGGGTAAAAATCGTAGAGGGAGACCAAGAGATGAATACACTAAGCAGATTCAGATGGATGTAGGCTGCAGTAGGTACTGGGAGATGAAGAAGCTTGCACAGGATAGAGTAGCGTGGAGAGCTGCATCAAACCAGTCTCAGGACTGAAGACCACAACAACAACAACTAGTATTTTGTGAATATAATAAAAGACTTTTAAGACCACACACATTTCGCTCTATTTTAAGACATCTCCAGTGGTCACAGTAACAATTTCGGTTTTCTTACAATTCTGTTTGTTAGGAACACGAACGGTTCTCATGCTTTAACTTGCTCTAATAACAGTATTAAATTATTATCATTAGTTATGGTTTTTTGTTGTTCATTTATAACATTCTTCTCCACTAATGTGTTAGATTTTTGTACACAACACGTTCATTGATACGAAATATATTTGTTTTTTGGAGCATAGGTCGACTGCCATCTCGCCATTTCCTGTATTTTGTTTTGATATTATGGGATGCGAATGTCTTTCGTCGTGGTTTGGTGCTAATTAGAGCATCTACTCTCGTTCAGTGTGTTTGTATTTCTTGACTGGTGTGTGTGTGTGTGTGTGTGTGTGTGTGTGTGTGTGTGTGTATGTGCAAGTTAAACTAACATCCTAACTTCTGTCTGTGTAAATTATAACTTCACTATGATATGAGGAGGTGGTGGGTGATCTATGGTGGGTATGCAACCTACTTTACATGATATTGCATTTGTGGTGTCTACAGGGATTTTTACTTTTCTGTTCTGTGTTTTATAGTTCAAACAATGCTTGGTTGCTTATGTTTTTTTCATCTATTATTTGTTTATTTTCCACGATTGTCTTTTGGATTTGAAAATTCTCTTGTGTGGATACGAGATGTTTCTTGTTGTTGAATCTGATTATTTTCACTTCTTTTTCTGTTGTCGTAGGGTAGTGATTTTCTTGTCATACTTGTTATGCAAAAGTATAAGGCAGATTTCTGAAATATATCAGTGTCATCCTCCTTCTTAAAGCGTATCTGTACAGAGTTATTGCTCTGCAACCTGGTTTTATTCCTTGTTTCTTAAGAATGTTACCAATACTGTGTGTCAGTTTGTTTCAGTATGAGAGTTTGACCCACCTCGTGTGTCGAGTTTCGGTGTTGTGTCCTTGTTGTGTAGTGTTGGTGTTTTTGCTTTTGTGTGTTTGTGGTGGGTCTTGTGGGTCCCTGGATTTGTGTGGTGTTTTTTTTCATTATTATTTTTACATCTTTCTGTATTTCCTTATTTAATTTTGTAACTGGAGGTTCTACATATCCATTATTTTACGCTGCTTGAATTATAATGTCAAGGGCGTTATTATAGTTGCATTTGTCACGTATCTGAGAGCTACTTATTTTTGGGGCTATGGATAGTTACATGGCGGTCAAGTATTGTGGCTGTAGTGGTCATTTTCCCGTAAATGCCGAATGAGTGCTGGTTATTTTTCCTTGTGACAGATTTGTCTGGGAAGCATATAATTCACCTTGTTGTTCTTTCTCTAATGTGAACTACATGTTTTTGCGTAGAGTGTTTATATCCACTTTAGTTTCTGGTTTGCCACACAGCAGAGAATGCCATCCATGTATTTCCATCAACACAGTATGAGGGCTTTTTCTAGGTTTGACTGGTGGCGACAGTAAAACCACAGTGACAAATTACACAATTTCTCTAGTATGTCCATCGATTGTATCACATCACAATTTTCAGTTATTGGCACACAGTGAGCACATAGAGATGCCAGAAACATAGAGTCCCAATAAGTGTGAAGTGCATCCCGTCATTCTGTTTGTTTGTGCTGAGGTATTCCGCCTCATTTCACGTAGCCCACATTACATAACTGCCACGCATGACGGCAAAGTGCGTCAATGGTGCAGGAACTTCGAAGTTGTACACTACAATACAGTTAGCTGTTTCAGTGTGATGTGTGATGCGGGAACAACGATGTCGCTGTAACAGTTTTCTGCTCCCATCACAATGCTTGATATCGGTGAGTCCCCTCGTCTGTCACCAGTGGTGAGATTGATTTCGATGAGTATTCATAGCAAGTGCGCCTGTCACTATCACTTCATTAACATTTTCCTCATTATAGTCGTTGGGGTTTCTGTTCCCCCGGTAGCCGTGCAGTGGCCACCACCACGAGGGTTACAGCGGTTGGATGGAAATACACGCGAAATTAGTCACCCTGATGGCGGGTTTCGAGTACGGCCACAGAAAAATACCATTCCGATGGTTTGGGGACTCACCACAGTCAACACTGCAGGGAGCAGAAAACTACGTTACCATACAAATAGTTTATTTGACAGAAATTATAATGTCTAGCAAATGTTATTTGTACTGTACGATCATACTTGCAACACTCAAGTAACGTCTGAACATCAATTTCAACAGTTAGAACAAAAAAGTTTACATTTACATCATAAATGAAATGTATAATGAAAAGCATTGGTTCTTGACTGCAAGCACACGCGATATATGTGTATTACATTGCAATCTACCACGAATGGGAAACAGTAGTTTGAGTAAGTCGTATGTTCTTTTTGTCATAGAATCAGAATATGGAATAAAAATGTGGGATTCCCATTTGAAATATCCTATATACCTTTTGTGTGGTATGTTACCGCAAGAACACATAACACAGATAAGCACACACCTACACCTCATTACTGGCCAAAATTACTTAGAATTTAGTAAAGAAATCGACTTACAAGTAGAAAGATTGCCAGTGGAGTGCCCCATTTAAGAACAGTTAGCAAATATCTCCATGAATAAAATGGAAGAAAGGACGTTCCAGAAAAGTGTGACAGGAAAATATAGTGTTCTATGATTGTGAAGATAAATGGATGACATCCTTAACTTGTTAGACGAACCAGAAACCAAGTTACAACAACTAAATGTACAGATAAACATACTACACTAAAACATAAAGTGCATTCTTGAGAAAGAATGACTAGACCAAATAAATTCTAGATATATTTGCCACAAAGAAAAAAATAACCAACACTCATTCAGCATTTACAGGAAAATCACTACAGCTGACACAATACTGCACTGGTCTAACCACCCAGAGTCCCAAAAATAAGCAGCTTCAGGTACATGCTCCACATTAAACGCACCACCACTTGACAAATGCAACTACAATGATGTACATATGCAAATAGCATAAAGTAATTGATACCTAGACTCACTCGTTAATAACTGAAGAAGATTCAGAAGGACATAAAAATAAAAAAAAAAGAACCACACAAATGTAGGGACCCACAATGACCAACACAGACACACACTAACAACACAACCACTACACAACAAGGCCAGAACACCAAATCACGAAATTAATCTAGTACACAGTCACATGTGAAAACAAACTAACACACAGAATTTGTAACATCCATAAGAAAAAAGAATAAAATTAGTTTACAAAACAATAACTCTATACAGAAATGTGTAAGGAAGGAGGATGACACTGACATGCATCAGAAATATGGCTTATACCAACTTATACCAATATCAGTTGTGATACTCTATACTTTGGACAGACCAGCAGCAGATCTGAAAGGAGATTTAAAGAGCATGGATATCACCACCCTACTTTAACAGATAAGATGTGAAAATACTCAAATTCACTAATACGAAACATCTCATAACCCTGCAAGAAGACTGACAAATCCAAAACCCAATCATAGAAAATAGAAGCATAATAAACGACGTACAATAGATAATTACGTACCCTTCTAGAAATGGCGTAAGTAATATCACACAAAGCAGACTATATACCCGCCATAGATCACCCATCACTGCGCCATAGTGAAATTATTCACACAAAAGTTAAGACATATTAGCTCCCCTTACACACACACACACACACACACACACACACACACACACACACACACACATAAATGGGGACCTATTTTCCCCCTTAAAATTGTGTGTGTGTATGTGTGTAGTTTGGTACATAAATGCTGCTTATTAAATGGGAAGAAGTACAGTGTGGTTAAGAAACACCTATGTCCTATAGGGATAGGAGAGTGGTGAGAAAGGTTGTTACCCCAGAGATTTAGGCTGCCTTGCACAATAGGTGTATTATGAAGCAGTACTGCAATGCATTACAGGAGCTATATATTTAATGTACAGGATTGGAAGAGAGAGAGACTAAGAAGTAGATGGATAGCGAGAGGGTCACAGGATGAGGTGGACAAGAAAGTGGGGCTGGATGGGATAGACAGAGAGGGGGAAGAGGAGCTGGAGGGATCCAGGTCGGAGGATGAGATGGTCAGAGAAAGAGATGGAGATGGAGAGACAGAGAGAGATGGACAGTGGTTGGGGGATGAGTATTTGGGCAGACATAGAGGGGCAGATACACACAGATGGGCAGATGAGAGAAAAATACAAATTATTCTACACAAAGAAGAGATTCTTTGGAGAATAGTACATAAGATCCAAAGATGGCATTTTGAAGTCTGTTACCTCGATATAGATTGTTCCCAGAATGCAATAATGTCAAGCATATACAAACAGAGAGGATGGGGAGGAGATGGACGGTTGAGTGGGGAGCAGGGGATCGATAGAATGAGGAGGTAGGGAGATGGTCTTAGAGAAGGTGGAGGAGGAGATGAAGGGGACAAGCTGGAGAGAGAGATGAGAAGGATGAGATGGAGAGAGAAAGGAAGAGGAAGTGATGAACAGAAAGAGAGGTAGAAGGAGATGGACAGAGAGAGGGGGTAGGAGGTGATAGATGGGGAGGAGATGATAGACTAATAGAGATTGGGGAGGGGGGATTGGGAGATAGACGGTTAGGTTAGGTTAGGAATAAATGGATAGAGAGAGGGCGAAAGAGAAGGTGAATAGAGGGAGAGGTTGGAGGAGATGGACAAGTGTATGGGTAAGGAGGATAGTAAATAGGCCTGGAGCAGATGGACACAGGATGGGAGATGGACGAGATGCATGGAGGAGGACAGGTTGGATAGAAACTAAATAGACAGAAGGATTTAGAAGTAGATGGGTATAGGGAGTGATGAGGAGAAAACAGACAAAGAGAGGGAAAGAATGGGGTGGCCAGACAGAGGGGTTAGTAGGAGATGAAGAGAGTGGTATTGGAGGAAATTGTTAGGGGAAGGGGTGGGTGAAGTTGACACACGGAGCAGTAGATGGGTCGAAAGAAAGGCTGAAACAGAATGGATGAGGAGGAGATGGACCGAATACAGGAGAGAGATGGCGAGGAGGAGGAGGAGACAAAAAGAAAAGGAGGAGGAGATGGGCAGAGTGATGAGAAGAATGAGACACACAGACAGAGGACGAGGAGAAGATGAACACAGAGGAGGAGAATGAAGAGATGAAATGAGAGACAGCAGAGGCATGTGCAATATATGTGACATATGAATGAGAAATAAGAGATGGACAGAGAGGGGAGGCAGAGATATGTGCAGTACATGTGGTATTTGTGTGTGTGTTCAAAGCTGCAGGTAACACTACTTTTGTTACAGTCACAAAAGGTAGTATCACCTTAAGTTAGGAGCAAGGAAATCTTGGTTAAAAAATGAAATAAGTAAACAATGTGAAGAAGAAAACTTGAAGTTGACAAAGACTATACAATCTGCACCATCAAGTAGCAGCAACCTTAGTCGTTACTTCAATTACGTTTATCATGTTGATAACAACAAATGTTATCCACTCCTGTGAAACTTAACTTCATTTAGACTTAAAACTGAAACAAACAAAAAACTATATTAGCCAGTCAACAATATCATCTACATGTTTCTACTGTAGAATGTCATCCAGTACCAGTTCCTCCCGCAAAATCATAGTTCGTTGAATGATCTTTACTAATAAACTTGTAGAAACGTTAGGTGATGCTAGTTCGTTCTTTATATCCACCGTTTCTTGTACGTTATTTGTCGTAATAGATGCTGTCCCACATCACAGATAACACCACATCAAAATCCAGCAATTTTTCCTTATAATATACAAATTTAATAGCGAAAAACTATAGTATATAGTAAATAAAACATACATTTCACATACTGGTCACTAAAACCTAAACTCACTTTCAAATTTATTATCACTTTCAACAAACAACAAATAAGTTATTGATTTAGCTTTGGCTTCAAATCTTTTTTCATGCAAAGTTATAAAATAGGAAGTAAAACCATCTACAGCATATGGTACTATCTGTCCGCAATTTTCACAAGGTCAACACAGTTGCGTCTACACACATATTCCTCACATCATTTGCAATTAAAACAGAAAATCGAGCAAACTTAGCCAGTATTATCCTCTCAAACTGCTCATAGCATAATTTTCTCCTTTTTAGACTGCCATGGTACAGAAACCGACCTATTGCTGGCGATAGCGCAAGTACCTCCGACGCTATATAGGCATTTCGCAATTGGCTTCACTGCTGGACGTCAATGATGTCAAGACTAGCCCATTCTTGACATAGGAAGTGCTCTGATTCACATGTTTCCAAGGAATTCAACAGAAAAGGAAGGGGTAGGGGGAAGGGGGAAAGAATTGGTTTTGGATTTCGAAGGACAGAGTGATGTAGGAGAGACATGAGACTTGACAACGTTGTGCATTTGCCCCTGTATGTAGGTAATCCAATTTTCAAATGTCAAATTTGATCCAAATCACTATTGCTCTGCTCCTATGATCCGAACTGTTTTTGCATCCTTACCTTCTGTCAATCATATGAGTAAATCGTCCAGCTTATAAGTGTGTTGATCATAATACAGTAGGACTTACGACCTCATATTTACAATGAAAATTAGTGTTATTTATGAACCAGCTGTCTCGACAGAGTACCTTATTATTTTACTCATTGAAGATACGTCTAGTTGAACTGCTAGATATAACTGCAGAGTCGACTCGTTACATACTCAAGGCCAGTGTATTGACAACATTTTCACTAAACTAAGACATTGATGAAGTTACTGGTAATGAAGTTAAGAGAAGCATTGAGCATCTTTCTCGAAAAAAGTAATGAACAGAAGAATCAGAAGCAAAAATTATGATTATGATTAGAATCAACTGAAAATAACAGATGCAAGAAATAGTTTGGTAATACTATTTAGCTGGTAATGAACAATGTATAACACAGAACGATGTAAAATAAAGTAATAATGCTTGTATACTTACCCTAACTGCAACAGGAAAACAAGAAAATAAAATAAAAGAACTATGAGAACTCTTTTGAGAGGACGTACATCATCCTGACTTGCTAGGTAATGAAGGAATTAACTGTCTACAAAATCTTGTAGTTTCAGAAGATTCTAACCATCGCGTCTAGATACAGTGTTTTCTTTTATGAGGGCATTCTGTCGATGATTCCTACTTTTTTGTAAAAAAGCGGAGCTAGACATTACTTCCAATTAATTCAAATTATTTCTCGAAATTTTACTCCTAGTTCTATATCACTGAGTGAGAAATGACAATACTATTTTAATACTTATTCTTGCAGGATATGCTGTTGGATCCAAGCAGTATTCTCGTGGAAAAATCAGTTGTAATCCTCTTTCCTTTGACAAGTCCTTTAAAGGTGTTACTTTATTAAAAGAACTGAAGAATTCCATGTATAATTATGCTGGTACCAGATATAAAGCATAGCAGAGAACACACTGTTGGAATGATCATTAACGCAACAGATAGCTGCAATGTACGTACTAAAGTACAGGTAAATAGTTTTATGAGAAGTCGTCTTGCAGTTGTGTCAAACATTTTGGGTATAAGGTCACACAAGGAGTAATATAAATAATTAGGGCCACTGAATAATAAAAGGACACACCCAGATATGACGTGGACATTGCAAAACAGAATATGAATTTGAAATGCCCGAAGTGTAATGTTGCCTTCCATGCAAGTGAGTTTTCTAATAGTATTTTAATGATTTTGTGGCCAATTTCTCGTGAATAACGAAACAAATATGTTATTTCATAAGTTAGGTTCTGTTTATTTTTTCTCTATCCTAAAAACACTCTTCGAAAAGTCGAACTTCTAAGAATGTATAACCGGTGCCCTTGTGAGACTGCTGCAGCTAAAATGTAACACCAAAAATAGAAGGGATTATGTAAAACGTTTTTGGACCCCAAAGACGGAGGAAAAGACTAATTTATCTGGAACAATAAAGTTGGTCCCATTCGTATGGGACCAAGTTTATTGTTCCTAATTAATCTGCACTAAATGGGGCTGCATGCTGACCATTTATGAGTAACAGGAAAAAATTTAGTTTAACAACGGAAGATACTATGTAACACTTTTCCTCCACATTAATTGGAAGTTTTTTAATAGACATATTTCTATCAAATAGGAATCTAAACGACGTTTTTCGACTTGCATTCGCATTCACATTAACCTTTGCAGTTTTCGAATATTTACTTCAGCAGCAATGTGATTTGTGATTTTGATAGCAGCATTATCCCGTTTCAAACTAATCTTCTACATCCATGCAGAATCTGAATATCCAAGAAGCATCTCTGTGTACTTTCGCGTTTTCTAACAGAATGCGAAGTGAGAAGCGCTGCTCTTCTTTGGATCGTTTCTATTTCCTCTACCAAACTTTCCTGTTATGGGCCCGAAACTAAAGAATAATTCTCAACAATGTTTTTATCTATATTTTACTTCATTGGAATACACTTCTTGACGATTCTTCCAGAGAATCTCAATTTGGTATCTATTTTCCCTACGATTAGTTTTATTAGAACTTTTCCCCTTCAGTTGCTCCATAAGCATACTCCCATATGTTTGATGGAAGTCGATCTTCCCAGTGATTTCTCGGCAATCATACATGTAAGCGATAACGGGTCTTTCTGTCTTCTTATGGGCAATATATCGCTTTTCTTTGCGACGCAGGTCAACTGCCGCTCCCAGTACCAACACATTCACAGCTCGAAGTTCTGTCGTTATTAACTGGGTCATTTGTATTTATTGTCGACAGTGATAAGGCTCCATCGTGATGCGCCTGGAGCTACTTTGATGTTTAAATAGTTCTCTCCGTTAAAAGCGACTTTCTATGCTCTACTTGTAGTAACTCTTCAATACAAGTTCTAAGCTTGATTTATATTCTGCAGGGTCAGTTTTTGTTCATCGGGCGACAGTGTGAATATGTACTGAATCCTTCTGGAAGGCAAAGAACATGGCGCTGGTCTTCTGGGCCTCAAGGACGACAGATGCGGCCTGAGCTTCACGACATCCTTATTTGCGGACTCCATATTGATTCCCACTGAGCAGATATATTAGGGTGCATTTATTCGAGAAACGTTCTTGAAAGCGACGGTGACTTTTCTATTTCTTCACTCACATGGATTGCTTCCTTAGTCTGGCGTCCTATGACAGATAGCTGCTGGAAAAAGAGAAGTTGCTTAAAGTATTTAATGTTGCCTTGTATAGGTATCCCATCACCAGTCACCTTCCCTCTGGTCAACGATTTTAGCAGATGTTATATCTCCTCGCTTACTTAACTCGATATCCTTGTGTGACGATTGAAAAGAAGAACCATAGTATGATCTTCATCAGTACAACAAGGCTTCTCCAAATGTGAAATCATTCATCATTTAGGATTACACGTTTATTATCATAAGATCCCGTGACGAGGGAGCAGGGCGAATCCATATGATGAGGAATGTAATATCAACAGCAATATCAAAGGTTACACTTAAACATTGGTACGATTAGCAATTACTGCTTGTGGTTAGCGTCACCATTCCTCCAATGGGTATAACTGATGGAGGAAACAGAATTTAGTATTTGGGCCTGCTTTATGTTATATTCTGTATTAGCGTCAGTATTGTCACTGAGTAACTAGAGGTGTTATAGCATTTATTGCTATAGGCAAGCCTCTGACACTGGGGTTCAGCCTATCTTTGGAATATACATTCTTAATGGGATTCAAAAATTCCGATATACGTTCTGGGACCCTTGCATTAACACAGTTAATAGTCTATTACCCTTAACTTTAATTATAAGAGATGCAATTATATATTTGTTTTATTACTTCTGACATCTCATGAACTATTTGCATCAGCTTTTATGAAAGAACGTGTGTACTGGGGTTCTGTTGCTGAAATACCTACACTTTAAACTACTGCCTGGAATACCATTATTGCCAAGCACTCTACATTATTCCCACTGAACACTTTTGGACAAAGCAGATTTTACGTCCTAAAGATATAATACTGTAGTAATTTTGTAGCAAAAATCTGTAATGTATGCTAACTTGCTTATTTATTTCCCCAAAGTCCAAACGACCTACAAAAATATGTACTGAGCTCTTTAAGAAGCTTCTGCACGTTTGATTGTCCTTCAAAGACAAAGAGTTTAAAGACACTGTTTTATTTACTAACTCTTCACCATACATTAAATTTATCATTGATGCTTTATCCAGAACCGAATATATTGTTTTCCTTATAATCAAGATGGAGTTTGCTCTAGATAAGTTGCAATAATGGCCTTATTTACGATAGGAATGTTGCTATTTATCTTCCATGGTTGTAAAATTTTATGAGCCCACAAGTAAATACCATTATATGTTGTTCAACCCTTTCGAAATCTAAATAGTTATTTACTGATTATCTTTTTCTCACCAATGAGGTATACTAACTAAAACAATAAAAGAATTTAATGTTTCTGTATTAAAACTGTCTGGAAACTTGTATCATGTCTGATCTGGAGTTTTCCCATGCCTGCCAATACTAAATCAGTATACAAGTCAAAAAGTTATGTAATGTTACTAGCTGAATCTGGTTCATGTAATGGAGACATTCTATTCACTGTTATATTTAGGCATCACAGTTAATATTTCATTACTTATGTATGACGTACAATTTATATATTGCCACACGTTTTCCGCTCCTGTTTAGTAACAAGAATCGTCATTTGTCTAATTCAAATGCTTACTGAAAACTGTCTCAGATTGTTGCACATTTACACTACACTTTCCATTAACATATTCTGACATTTTTCTCTCAGGTTGTAAGAAGTAGTGACACTCTAGCTGATCATACGTTTTACTACAGTCAGTGTATGTTCTAGTATCATGTGTGTGTGTGTGTGTGTGTGTGTGTGTGTGTGTGTGCAGCTCAACTTTTAGTTCTTGTCATGTTTTGTGTTCTAAGCTGTCTTTTACATTCAGCTCTCTGCAGCATGTAGAAATAGCAAAAATATCATGTTAATAAGTATGTGTTTGATGTAAGCTGCTTTTTGATAGTATTCTGTTTTACCAGACAACTTTTGTGTATGGAATAATTGGGTCTACTGCAAGATATTTGTGTCGCTCTGGTACAAACATCCGGCAGTAGACCCGATTATTCCACATGTCAAGATCTCGCCGGGAAAGCCTGAAGAGTTACAACTTTCGTGTACTCTTCCATTATTGGCGGTATCTGTGCTACAAAAGACACATATTTCTTATAGTACATTGATATAGTGTTATATGTGTATGACACTTTACTTGTCATTATAATTTGACTTGCATTATATGTATTTCTTTTCATTGCATACCAAAGACGATATTTTGTAATAATCATATTATAATATGATCATATGACTTTATATGTATATATATATATATATATATATATATATATATATATATATATATGCAAACAGCCTAAGGAATTTGTATGAAGCTTTGCAGTGTGGTAATAGCTGTAAATTCAGAAACTGTTGTTTGTTGTATATCACAGACTACGTATATCGTTATTTGAATTTGTATTACACCTCTTAGCAGAAAATAGAAATGTGATGTAATCAGTCTTCTCATTAAAATAATGTCAGAAAATTTCATTGTATATGTGAACATTTCTTATTTCCTCCAGTATATTTAGTAAGCTGCCTTTTGTGGAAAACATTGTATTATGTCACTGGCCATGTGGTTTTGTTTAGTCAGGTTTAAGTCAGTCAGTTTGAGATTTTATTTAGATTTTGTTTTGAAATTTCACCCAGTTTGTCCTATGCAAATTTTCTCATAGTTGTTGCACTTTAACTTATGAACTTGCAAATTTACAGAAGTATTCTATGTTATGAAAAATTTCTGATCGCAATGTGTTGTGTATTCTAAAGTTTATTTCTAGGTAGGTTTTCTGACATGTACATCTGATTTTACCTGAATTTTTTCTTGAAATGTCATAGATAGTGAATTGTGAATTTTTCCTATAAATTGTCCTTGTTAAGGTAACGCTGTCTTTTGCATTCTTTTCATCTTTGTGTAGTGTTCTGGTACGAATTTTACCGAATATGTTGAGTTTGTAACGATTGTTGTTCGCTGTTCACTTAGTGTCTTTAATTCAGATGTTATGTTTCCTTCACTCAATGTCAAACATGTTAATCTGTCCCTACAGATTCGAATATATGCTTCTTTGTTTGCTTTTGGATGACAGTATTTATTGTGTATTACACAGTACGTGGTTTTCTATTTTTAGTAGGTGTTGAAGTGGTGATTGGTCCATTTCACATGATTTCGCAGTCTAAACAATTTATTTTATTGTCTTGTTCATCTTAGATTGTAAATGTGATATTTTTATGTAGGTTATTCCACAGTGAGTGGAAGTTGTTTTGTTTCCTATTCCTTCAACTCAGTTTAATTCTCTATCTAAAGATCTGTGACAGCACTGAATTTTATTAGTCCATTCTAAATAGTCTTTAAAAATTTGTTCTTGATATGGTGAAGAAATATATTTCCTAGTGTTTTTGCAAGAATAAGTCAATCGACGACGCCATCAGTCAAGTGCCTCGAAGCATCAGTGACACCGACAGAAAACATGCTGTAGTCCTACTAATAGATATACAAGGAGCATTTGACAACATGTGGTGGCCTGGATTATTCTTACAGCTAAGAGAGCTGCAGGTAGTGGGCTCCCTATACCAAAGCTTGAAAGACTAGTGCCGAGATAGGGTCGCCCAATGAAAAGAAGGCAACAGAAAGGTGGTCAAGAAAATAAGAGAAGGATGCCCACAAGGTTCGATCCTAGGGCCCCTATTCTTGGATATTACAATAGAGCCACTCTTAGTCTGATGAAAGAAAGCGTTAACACAGAAGGGATGCTGGATTATGCTGACGATCAGTAACAGTGATGGCGAAGTCAAGAGCCGAACTGAAACGAAAAGCAAATGACACCCTGCTTGAAGTGAACAACTGGTGCCAGAAACATAAGCTGATAATAGCGCCAGCAAAAATGTTATATATGCTGATGAAGGGGAATCTATAGTGGAATCCAGTGATACGATTAGGTACTAACAATACTGCCAGGGAGAAGGTAACCAGATACCTTGGAGTCCAGCTTATGCAACATATAAAGCTAACAACAGAAGAAGGCAATAGCTATTCTACACAATCTCGCCATAACAAACACGGCAGAGTACAGGATGCCACTACAAATGATCAAGACATATTACTATGCAATATACGAGTCGATAGTGACTTTTGTCTCTAGTACATGGGCACACAGATTACATATGTGACAGCCGTCAGAAGTGGTCAGAGGAACATACTCGTGCGGCTATCTGGCACCTTCGGAACGACATATCCTGAAGCCCTATGCGTAGTGCTCGGCACATAACCTATTGACATAGCAATCAGATACAGAGCGGCAGCGTATTTGCTGATACGGGGCCAACATTACAAGGTTCAGGGGATAACTCACGAGGATATCCCGACGAGGCACTACTTAAAACGATGGAGATTGACAAAGTGGCAAAGGCAGTGGAAAACCAGTGAAAAGGGCAGGCGCGTACATAAGTTCTTTCCTAGTATTGAAGAGCGCCTAAGAATGAGACATGCTGACCCAGGTATAGGCATGATGCGTTTCCTCACGGGTCAAGGACCATACCCAACATATTTCAACGGTATTAATCAGGACAGAGCCGCCAGTTGCACATGTGGAAACCTGGGCACACCAGAGCATGTTATTCTCCAGTGCAACAGATGCGACCCAAGTGAGGAACTTCAGCTGCTACAAGTGGACCTGAAGCGAGCGCTGCCGGACCCTGATAAATGGAAGTTAATCAACGACACAGCGGCCAGAGTCTCAAGGGCCCTGAAGGAGGAGTACAGAAGAGAGGGGCAACACCGGGCTGTGCAGTCAGGACCCCAGCAACGACATCCCCGGCAGGACGACAGCGTCAGCGAGGAAACAGAGGGAGGCGGCACGGACGAGAGCTACCACTACCTGTCAGACCAAGATTTGTAACGTTGTCATGTTCTGACGGCATAACACAGCAAAATAAGTGCACAGGGTCAGCCCCCTGCTAAGGGGTCACGGCTATGACTTTCTATTGTTAACCTAGATTAGTAAAGTCTTAACGCCATGACAGCATAATAATTGTACACTGTTTGACCCTGCCGAGATTTTACAGTTATGATGTACTAATTGTAAAAGTTTTATGACCTGACTAATTGTAAAGTTATATGAATTGACGCTGTAGTAATATGTAAAGCTTGTAAACTTGAGTATGAAAAACTTTAACTTTCTGACTGAACAACTACGTACGTATTATGTCTATCAACGTTAAGTTTTATCAGATTACCTTCCATTCAGAAGGCTGTTGCACGCAGCGACTGTTATATTGACTTGTAAGTAATAGATTTCAGCTGTCAGTCGTCCTTTTTAAATTCTAATGGCACATCTAGATTTCAGCTAGAAACGAACCATTCTCAATGCACTATCATTTTTGAATAGTATCCAATGAACTGTAGATGAATCCCGACCAACAGGCATTACATGCATTGATCAAAAATGATAGTGCATTGAGAATGGCTAGTTTCTAACTGAAATCTAGATCTGCCAATAAAATTTAAAAAGGACGAATGATAGCTGAAATCTATTATTTACAAGTTAAGTTTTATGCTATAATGTCCCAGATTGGTAAGGCTTTAATGCATACAGTTCAAATAACAACTGAACCACCACATACATATTATATCTGTTAATGCTAAGTTTTATACTCATAACGTTCTGCATCGGTAAGGTTTCAATGGTTATGGTGGAAGTAACAACTCAATGTGAGCGCAAAATAAGTCAGTTTCATTTAAAAGTCCAGACTGTTGTTAAATAAACTGTAAAGTGCAAGCAATAGACAAGTCAAACGAAAATTTTATCACCACACTCTTGAATGCTTAACACATGAATATCACATTATTAATTAACTTTCATTTCATCAACTTTAAAATTAATTCTTCAACTCTATAATTATAATTTATTTGTCAAATCTTTGGATTTTTATTTTTCAGTAACTATGTATAGCTGCAAATTAATACAAATAGGGCATACGGGTCCACCTCCACGTTGGTGAGACACGAGCAACGACATGCAAAGTATGGTCGTATCACTCTGTGTGCCGGCTAAGAGACCAGCCCATAAGGTTAAAAAGGACCTGTCTTACCCACAAAGATAGCCGGTTATTACAAAGAGTAGCAGCAGTGACAAAAAAGTGTGGTCAGATGCCCCTAACAGGTAAGTCCAGGTTGGCAGTTTTTCCGCCTCTTCAGCAGAACTCAATGTTTACACACCTTTGTGAGAAGTTCTTGGGACCAGCATCCCCAGTAATGGTTTTGAGATGTTCCTTTGCCTAATAGTTGCATGTGGCTTTCAAGCCCCGAAAGTCCACTACAAGATTTACTGTTAAATGACGAAACTGCCTGCTTATTCCCAACTCCACAAAATACTATTCAAATGACAGCCACCATAAATATCCTACATGCTTTAACAACATACATGCTCTGATCAGTGCCTACTCATGATGGTAACTTCCTGTAATCTAACAAAAACGATGTCGTGGTTGCAAAATCAACATTAAAGAGTAGCTTTGAATATGGAGAAGAGTGAGAGAGTGACCTATCCTCTCTCACTGCCTCCCATCATGGTTGATTCTGCATGTGTAACGTCTCACTTCAAAATGGGCACAGTGGGACATGGAACAGAGGAAATCATGAAATAGTACTTAGATCTCGCAATGATGACATGAGCATGGGGCGACTTTGCCAATCAAGGCTGCACATGATGAAGACATCCTAACTTTACCTCGTTCTCTTCAGGAGTCACTAACTCACACAGAACTGTGTGCCTCCATGATGAACAGATGAACATTGCCAAATGTAGTATGATTCATGTGCACCCAGTCCTTCAGATAGACAGTTAATAAGCGGTTAAAGAGGCTTTGCAGCAGTATTTTTACTCACTCATACAATATCTGAGGTCATAGATGACTAATGTCACTACTCGTATTGCAATTCCATGGATCTTTCACCATCCTCTACCACACTGATTAACCCTGCTCAGTCATACGCCAGGTTTTAGTCATTCATAATACACAATCAGACAATAATTTTAAATTACGAAGCACACTCATTGTCAAAGTCTAAACAAGTAAGTGTAATCTGTTGAATTTATTTCCTATGGCAGTGTAATACTGTTTCTTCCATCTACAAGACATTTGAAAATCCCTCTCTTTAAGAAAAGGTAACATACGTACTTGAAAAATTATCTACACTAGATCTGTTGTATAAAAATCTTAAATCAGTTTCACAAGAAAGTATACAAGATTACATTAAAATCTGGTGCTCCAAGTATAACTGTTACAAGCCAGTTACAAATCCCCCAATTATAATAAGTATTACTGTAAAGAAAATTATTACAAATGTGCGGGCTGTAATAATAACGTTATAGATTTGGTCATCCCCAATTAGTGATCTGGGTTGAACTGATTTGGCATGAATAAGTATTCTTACTGATGTTCCCACTATCCCTGCTCATGCTCTGAAATGGAGACAATTTACATTTACAATCACACAGATAGAACAGGCACTAAACACACACACTCATGGTCTCTGGACTGGCAGAAGCACTGAGGTGCAGTGATGTTGTGCCAGCGTGAGAGTCGCCCTGATGAAGGAGCAGCGGCGGATGGGTGTGGTCCTCCATTCGGTTAATGGTAGCATCAGTAAGGCACCTGGACTGTTGGCACCATCTCGACCTGGCAGCCAATAGGCAGTCTTGGCTCTAAGCAATATGGGACATAACATCTGAGGTCATCAGTCCCCTAGACTTAGAGCTACTTAAACCTAACTAACCTAAGGACAACATACACCTCCATGCCCGAGGCAGGATTTGAACCTGCGACCGTAGGAGCAGCGCGGTTCCGGACTGAAGCGCCTAGAACCGCTCGACGACAGCGGCCTGCATTGGCAGTCTGTCGCCATGTTGTGTGTGACGAACATGATATTTAGTGTGTGGGAATGTGACATCGGTCTGGTTGCATGGCGCCCAGAATCTCCAACTCAGATAGTGATGTCTCTGCCCCTGTCTCGTCTCTCGATCCGGTAGCTGAAAGAGTGCAGTCTTCCCTTGGATTAGGTGGTGAGACAATATTGCATCTGTTGTGCAACCCGCTTCCTAGTGAGGATTTCCTCTCTCCCACTGTGCCAGTGGATAACTTTTGATATCTCCACCATCACCAGTGCCCGTCTGCAACATAGTATGCGACTGCATGAGTAACTCGTCCATATTGTGGCCACCATGTTCTGCACTCCGTCTGTAGAGGTGGCGTGTCCACCCCTGGATTCTCTCTAGGCCTTGTTGTGTCGCCTTTGTGGGTCCTTTGAAGGCGTGGTGTGATGTCAGGGATGAGCCTCCAGTCCAGCATTCCCATTCAGAACTGCTCAATGGGTGGTTGCTGTCGGCTGTCAATTTTCTGCACCAATCCTGTCTGCCAGGCTGTCAAGGAAGTGACGTGGCGTCAACAGTGGGCCACCCTTGTCTGGTGGGCCACCTCCATTCACAGCCACATGGGGCAGCGTGGTTTACAGCAGCTGTGGCTTGTAGTGCAGCTCCCTCTCTCCTTTCCCTTTCGCTGGGCTGCGAAGACGGCAGGCAGATCCCTAGCTGTCCCAGCATTCCTTCAGAGCTGACGACTGGCCCTCCACTCGGCACATCTCTGGGAAGCCCCCACAGACATTCTCCTTTGAGGTGCCTCGTGGTCATCGTTGCCGTATGGTTGTTGCCTGTTGACACCCCACAGCATGCATCGATAGAGGGTTTGACAGCTCCCAAAATCTTCACAGTCCTCGTAGTATGCTTCAGTGTCCATTTTTAACAATTATCTCCATACATAGTTTCTTCTGAACAAAACAACAACCCCAAAATAAGCTCTTTGAATAAATACATCATGGGCACGTATACACCGAAGTGCCAAGGAAATTGGTATAGGCATGCGTGTTCAAATACAGAGATATGTAACAAGGCAGAATACGGCACTGCGGTCGGCAACGCCTACATAAGACAAGTGTCTGGCCCAGTTATTAGATAGGTTAATTGATGCAGATTTTATTTCTGGGCCACCAATAAGTGGCAGTATGCGAATTATTCAACGAAACATGATCGGTATGGGCTTTCGAAGCCGAAAGCCCACAGGTGTACCCTTAATGACTGCACAGTACAAGCTCTATGCCTTATGCCTGGACCCGTCAACAACGACACTGGACTGTTGATGACAGGAAACATGTTACCTGCCTGGACGGGTCTCGTTTCGAATTGTATCGAGCGGGTGGACTTGTATGGATATGGAGTCACCATCATGAATCCATGGACCTTGCATGTCAGCAGGGGACTGTTCAAGCTGGTGTAGGGTTTGTAATGGTGTGGAGCGTGTGTAGCTGGACTGATATGGGACCCCTGATACGTCTAAGTACGACTCTGACAGGTGACACGTACCTAAGCATCCTGTCTAATCATCTGCATCCATTCACGTGCATTCTGCATTCCGACGGACGTGGGCAATTCCAGCAGGACAATGCGACACCTCACACGTGCAGAATTGATACAGAGGGCTCGAGGAACTCTCTTCTGAGTTTAAACACATCCACTAGCTACCAAATTCCCCAGAAATGAACATTATTGAGTATATCTGGGATGTCTTGCAACGTGCTGTTCAGAAGAGATCTCCACCCCCTCGTACTCTTACGGCTTTATGGACAGCCCTGCAAGATTCAAGGTGTCAGTTCCCTCCAGCACTACTTCAGCCATTAGTAGAGTCCATGCCACGTCGTGTTGTGCCACTTCTGCGTGCTCGAGGGGGCCCTACACGAAATTAGGCAGGTGTACCAGTTTCTTTGGCTCTTCAGTGCTCAGTGTATAATTACGTGAGTGATCGTAATTAATAAGAACAAAGACTAAACATGACATCCATGCTTGTCGTAAACAAACGGTGTGAAGTGTCTCTGGTCTGTGTGTGAGGGTTGTCTTGTGTTAGTACCATTTCCCACCACGCGCACCCCTATGATAGGCCGGCACTGTATGCACTCTTCAACCGACATGCTGTTTCCACGCAGCACTTAGCATTAACTTATTTTCTTTACCCATCACCTGTCAGCCTTACCTCTTAGCCCTCTCTGCTCTTAGGTTATGAATACGCTACATGTGATCCTCCTGCTATTGGAACTTCTGGTGGCATTTTCCCCCAGTGGTGAAGTGATCGGAAAGCATGGTCCCATTTATCTCCATAGATGCTCTGTCTCGGGACACCTGCGCCTACATTCGCACAGCCTAAACTTACAGTTGCCCGATTACTTGTTGCTTTACATGCTACAAAGACGCCTCAAATTTCCTCCCGTTTGATCGTCGCTGTAGTAAAATAAAAAAGGTAAATTAGTTCACCGATATAGATCGGTCCTTATCATCACCAATGTTCCTCTTCTTACTGCTTCCTTCCTTTTCCTGAACCTCAGGTACGCCACCCCACTGATTCGCACTGTATGTGCTCGTGCCTCATAGTGTATTTCGCTTACAGCGTTCTCATGGTGCCCACAAAACACAAAGACCTCGGGAAAGGCTTCATTGCATGATTGGCGATGACCCAGAATCCCAGCAGCCTAAGCACCTCCAGGCTTTTAACGTGTGGGCAGGTAATACCGCTCATAACACACCCGAAAAACGTGACAAACACGCGCAGTGTCATGGCTGCAATCTCGTCGTCGCTTATCAATGGAAAGTAACGTACACCACCTCTTGAGCAATGCATAAGACACTGCAGAAAAGGGACAGAAATATTCTTACAGACCATAGTGGTGTTATGGAAGACACCACTAAAGGAACTATACAGCTGAATTTGTTGTCCAAAATGGGGTCATTTCTTGACTAATATTCTTATACTCCTTGGAGCGTGATAATGGATAACAACAGTGCGGTCCGAAGACATAATGGCCATTAGTGACAAAGGTAAACGTGGGTTGAACCCCAAGCTCAGTTCAGTCAATGTGCGGAAGTTATCATGCTACAGAAACTACAGAAAGTTAATACTTATTAAGACTTATCACGAATTTCTATTCAATCCTGACTTTCATTTTCAAGAAGGAAGTGAACGCATTGATACTATGATGTACCAACCACGCTATTCATTTCACCACGTTCCTCAAGACGTCGTACTATAACCTTATAAATGATGATTACAAATACATCAGTTTTACTGTTGGCACTACACAACCTGGCAAATGACGTTCACCCAGCATTCGTCATACCCACACCATGCCGTCGGATCGCCACATTGTGTACCGTGATTCGGCACTCCACACAACGTTGAAAGGTGGCTACACTGAGCCACAGCGCCAAAGATCGCGCCAGAGAGTATTGTTCCGCCGCCTCCACTAGCAGTGCTTATTGAGACGTAGCGGCAAGCAGTTCTTACCGAGAAGTTGTGGTGGACACTGCTTGTCGTGAAGTCAGAGTGAGATGTGTTAGTGTAGAGTGTTGTTCCATGTTTTATGCAGTGGTTTGATGGGAGAGATAGCAGATGTTGTTCTAATGGAGATATTGTAATGGTCAGAGTGCATTTCGTCAATATATATGGAGGTATTTTCTTTTATTCTTTTATTCTTTCAGTGACCTGAATAATGTGTCATTACAGGTTCAGTCAACAAAGCATCTGGCGTGTGTTCTTGTATTAGAGTGTAATTTTGGTTTTCTTGCACAATTATAGTATTTCTAATTTTCTTTTACCACGTCAGTATAAATGGTATTTAAAATTTCTTGTCTTGTTGAAGAAGAACCGTGCCAGATGTGTACGTTGAGTCATACTTCCACACACAGAACAGCTACACTTGTGCTATGTTGGCTTCGTAGATTTTATAGTTGCTGGGGACTTAATTAATTAATTGTGTTAACAGTAATTTTCTTAAATTCCTTGTTGTTGTTCTATGCAGTCAGATAGCGTGTTAATACTAGTCAGGGCCAGCCGTTTACGAGACTTGCGTAATCGGACTTACAGCTACTAAAAAATATTTGCATTCATATTTTTTTTATAATTAAGCCCCCATGCAACGTTTTTCCACTGTTCTATCGTCCAATGTTTACACTCCTTACACCAAGCGAGGCGTCGTTTGGCGTTTGCCGACGTGATGTGTGGCTTATGAGCAGCAGCTCGACCATGAAATCCAAGTTTTCTACCCTCCTGCCTAACTGTCATAGTACTTGTAGTGGATCCTGATGCAGTTTGTAATTCCTGTATGATGGTCTGGATAGATGTCTGCTTATTACACGCTACGACCCTCTTCAACTGTCGGCGGTCTCTGTCAGTCAACAGACGAGGTCGGCCAGTACGCTTTTGTGCTGTACGTGTCCCTTCACTTTTCCACTTCACTATCACGTTGGAAACAGTGGATGTAGGGATTTTTAGGAGTGTGGAAATATAGCTTACAGACGAATGACACAAGTAACACTCAATTACCTGACCACGTTTGAAGTCTGTGAGTTCTGCGGAGCGCCCCCTTCTGCTCTCTCACGATGTCTAATGACTACTGACGTCGCTAATATGGAGTACTTGGCAGTAGGTGGCAGCACAATGCACCTAATATGAAAAACATATTTTTTTGGGGGTGTTCGGATACTTTTGATCTCATAGTGTATTTGTTGCATCTGTTTGTGTTGTCAACAGTCATGTTTTATTTGTCATCACACTAACATATACTGCTTCTCCTGTAATTTTGATCAATAAACTTGTACCATACTTTTATTTAAGATAAATCATGGGTTGATGCATAAACCACCCATCAACAATTGACTAAAATAATGACAGAAATTTAATTTGCTATTCCATTGAACACCTATGGACAAATTAATTCTAACCTAGCTGAACAGCCATAAACACCTATTCTATAAATCTCGTGTCTTCATATTTTAGCATGTTGATGTTGCTCGTTGTGGTGGGTCCTAATGCCTTGTTTTTAGCTGTGTCAGCAGCAGCCGAGAACAGTTTCTATTACGACCTCTGCTACGTTTCCCCTGTGACGGGCTGAGCGACCTAATCTGGAGCTTCTTGGTTTTCTTGCTGCCAATGATTATTGCTCTGCCAGTTGTTTCTCTGCTGCTATGGTTCTCCAGAATCCCACTGGAACTGGTTTGTATTTCGTTGTTCTCTCCAGTTTCCGTTTTGCTATTCGTTGCAATTGCCTCGTCTACCTCTGTTCTCCTACGGTGGCCGGTTATTCCCTCTATATAGCTCGAGAGGTTGTTTCCCCAGAGTCGATAATTTCACCCATTTTTGTCTGTTGTCGTTCCTTCCTGACCAGCCTTTCCAACTGCACTCATTGCTTCTGTTCCTGTCTCTTGCGTTTTTGTTTCTTCGACATATTTGAATTCACTTACTGCGCTCTTGAATAATTCAATGGAATCGTCGCACCTTCCGATGAGGAACTGTTGGTAGTGCTGAGGTCATTTGACATAACCCATAATTTCCTTGGGACTGTACGGCTGGTCAAAAAATTTATTCTTCTTCATTAGCGATTCAAAGAACTTCATCGGAATACAGACTCCTGACGCATCTAGATGTTTTCCCAGCATAATCTCCTGCTTCGTTCTTTCCTGCGTGTCTTGCGGCCAATATGTGTTAAGGAACGCGTCCCTGAACACTTTATATGAGCGACATGTGTTCTGCAATCGATCCCTCAAAAAATCCGCAGATAAATTCCAGCTTGTATTTCAGAGGCCACGATTTCGGTAGTTCTCCGTCGTACTGAGCTATTCAACTTTTTGGATGTAATGTACCGTTATTCTCTTTGTACACTTGGAAATTTTGAATTGATAAGAAACGACTGTGGTTGAGTAGTTTCACATTTCCTGCGAACGAACTTTCCCTCGTTTCTGCAGCACGCATCTCCATAAATCGGTGTTCAGACAATCCTTGTGCACTGTTAGGGCCTCCTGTTGTGTCGTCAGATTCACGGAGTAATGTTTCCGTTTGCCGAAAGACGTACACAATTGTGCTCAGAGCGCCCTATGGCGGCTGGTATGTTTTCCTGCGGCATTCGCCTACGTGCTGGTGATATAGCCTCTATATTGCGCATCGAAATGTCGGAATACATGCTCTCCTCTCCTTCTCTGATCATGCGGGAGAGCTACCGAACCAGACCGTGATTCCAATTGCGCAATTGCGCCACCAGCTGGCGTGCTTACTGGACGTCTTTTGCTATCTCTTTTTGCTGTGAGGTGATCCGAGTCTGCTTTTCTTTAACCTCTGATATTTCTGCCCGTTTATTCTCGATCTGTTCGAGGCGCTTCACGTTCACGCTAATAGTTCTTGTGTTCACTGGACGATCCTTCTTCCCCTTTTTAGCAGCGTGGCAAGAACCTTTTTGGTTTTGCACATTTCGGTTCTGGCCTGTTTTACTTGTTCTTTAACTAACAAAGCGTCCTTGCGTGCACCTTGGCTTACTAATCTTGACGTCTTGATATAAATTTTTGTCTCGTTCGCGATCCCTCATGTCTATGTCGATGTTTTCTTGACGCTTTCTACTTCTTCGGTAACATCCGCGACTTCCTTCTTAACCTGCTCTATACTTTCAACAAGCTGTTCAGCTACCATCCGTATCTCCTTTGTCTCCTTAGTGGCTAATTCCCTCATCTCCTCTGGGATTAATTCCTTCATCTTCTTCATATCTTTAAGGTTATCTTCTCCCTTCTTCTCCGTTTCCCACTGCTTCTTCTCCGCCTCCTGCATAAATCGCATGAGGGCCTCGAGATCCTCCGCTAATACCTCCAGGACTAGACGAACGCGATTCCATCGCTCTGCGACGATTTGTTCGTCAGCCTGATCTGCCAGTCTCAATAATGGTACGTCTTGCCATGCCTGCAAATTCTACATGACGCTCTGCCGCGGTTTCATTTTCGTGCTCGTTGTCTGACTGAATTTCCTCGTCATAATCCGAGAATTCCGCGTTCGACATATCCGGAAGGTCAGCTACGACATTCGACTGAAAATTGTCCGCTACTTTCTTTTTATCAGTGCCACCAGTCTGACATTGATCCACTTGTGACGAGATTCGAATATTCTCACTACCTTGTAGCAAATGTGAGCACGTATTCAGGTTTCTGCTCCCGGGAGGTTTCTATTGGTCCTTGTCGCAATGCCACACAATTCTACCACAAAATTTGCTCTGGCGAACCACAAATTCTGAATCCCTGACAACGCATATAAAATAAAAACAACCATAATCTACGATAAAATGCGAAAGCCACCGATACCCCACCATCCCACACGTTAACATAACGCCGTTCTCCGTCGGGAACAATCAATAAGTGACACGCAAATGACAACAACAAATAAATGATAATACAAACAAACAACACAAACAAATTTACAAGCCATCAAAGTATTTATCTCCAGCAATTCTTATGGTCGCGCGAAACTAATTTACCTTAGTGCACCAACTGAATTTAGACATGAGAAAACAGAATCCTAGTAACGGAAATCGCATCTGACGGTCACAGAACGTGCAATCAGTTCAGGATCTTGGCAGCAGTCACCAAATTTCAAGACTTCACAGGACTCAGAATACGATTTGAAAGGCTACAGGCGACTATGAGTTTACGCCCTGACAGCTGTCACTTTAACATGTAATCCTTTCACTTGACTACCTGGCCTATGTGTTTGCTAAACTGATTTTTCCCTTTGACTGTGTTTGTTGTTGTGAGCCCGCTTTTTAGGTTACCACGTCTATCCGAATCTATATGACATTGAGTGCTAAAATAATGTTATGAAATGGGGGCCCTGTCATTATTTTATTCAATTGTTGATGAGTGATTAATGTATCAACACAGGATTTATCTTTTATAAAAGTTATGGTGCAAGTTTATTGATCAAAATAACAGGAAAAGCAGTACATGTTAGTGTGATGACAAATAAAACATGACTGTTGGCAACACAAACAGATGCAACAAATACACTATGCGATCAAAAGTATCCGAACACCCCCAAAACCATACGTTTTTCATATTAGGTGCATTGTGCTGCCACCTACTGCCAAGTACTCCATATCAGCGACCTCAGTAGTCATTAGACATCGTGAGAGAGCAGAATGGGGCGCTCCGTGGAACTCATGGACTTCGAACATGGTCAGTCAGGTGATTGGGTGTCACTCGTGTCATACGTATGTACGCGAGATTTCCACACTCCTGTTCCGATGTGACAGTGAAGTGGAAACGTGAAGGGACACGTACAGCACAAAAGTGGACAGACCGACCTCGTCTGTTGACTGACAGAGACCGCCGACAGTTGAAGAGGGTCGTAACGTGTAATAGGCAGACATCTATCCAGACCATCACACAGGAATTCCAAACTGCATCAGGATCCACTGCAACTATTATGACAGTTAGGCGGGAGGTTAGAAAACTTGAATTTCATGGTCGAGCGGCTGTTCATAAGCCACACATCAAGCCGGCAAATGCCAAACGACGCTTCGCTTGGTGGAAGGAGCGTAAACATTGGACGATTGAACAGTGGAAAAACGTTGTGTGGAGTGACGAATCACGTTACACAATGTGGCGATACGATGGCAGGGTGTGGGTATGGCGAACGTCATCTGCCAACGTGTGTAGTGCCAACAGTAAAATTCGGAGGCGGTGGTGTTACGGTGTGGTCGTGTTTTTCGTGGAGGGCGCATGCAGGCCTACACTGATGTTTTAAGCACCTTCTACACCGATGTTTTAACCACCTTCTTGCTTCCTACTTTTGAAGAGCAATTTGGGGATGGCGGCTGCATCTTTCAACACGATCGAGCACCTGTTCATAATGCGCGGCCCATCGCGGAGTGGTTAGACAACAGTAACATCCCTGTAATGATCTGGGCTGTACAGAATCCTGACCTCAACCCTAAAGAGCACCTTTGGGACATTTTGGAAGGATCACTTCGTGCCATGTTTCACCGACCGACATTGATACCTATCCTCAGTGCGGCACTCCTTGAAGAATGGGCTGCCGTTCCCCAAGAAACCTTCCAGCACCTGATTGAACGTATGCCTGCGAGAATGGAAGCTGTCATAAAGACTAAGGGCGGACTAACACCGTATTGAATTCCAGAATTAGCGATGGAGGGCGCCACGAATTTGTAAGTCATTTTCAGCCAGGATACGTTTGATCACATAGTGTAGTTAACACTCCACTGGGTGCCAACTGGTTGGCATAGACTAAGGTTTGTTTGATAGACTTGTGTCCTCTGGCTCAAAACATGGATAACACAATCTGAAATTATCTAACACTCAATAGAATATGATGGATTTATTCTACACAGAAGCTATACTCCGTTGGTCCAGCTGAGAACAAGTGGCGATACTGTGATTCTGTTTACCCTAAGAACCCAGAGCAGCAATACTATACCTCTTTCTGATGTATAGTGCTATCGTGGTTCAAGCATCTGCAGAGCAGTGGTGTGCGGCGCCTCTGATTCGCTATCACGAGCACGAACATATGCTGTCAGGACTGGCGATTTGTTTGACGGATCGCAGTTACTCTCTAGTGTTGTTGTTGTTTTGGTCTTCAGTCCTGAGACTGGTTTGATGCAGCTCTCCATGCTACTCTATCCTGTGCAAGCTTCTTCCTCTCCCAGTACCTACTGCAGCCTACATCCTTCTGAATCTGCTTAGTGTATTCATCTCTTGGTCTCCCTCTACGATTTTTACCCTCCACGCTGTCCTCCAGTACTAAATTGTGATCCCTTGATGCCTCAGAACATGTCCTACCAATCGATTCCTTCTTCTAGTCAAGTTGTGCCACAAACTCCTCTTCTCCTCTCTAATGGAGCATTGATTGTTCAAATGGCTCTAAGCACTATGGGACTTAACATCTGAGGTCATCAGTCCCCTAGACTTAGAACTACTTAAACCTAACTAACCTACGGACATCACACACACCCATGCCCTGGGCAGGATTCGAACCTGCGACCGTAGCAGCAGCGCGGTTCCGGACTGAAGAGCCTAGAACCGCTCGGCCACAGCGGCCAGCCTGGAGCACTGAAATCTCGCCTGTGCACAAAAGGCTATCACACGCCAAGGTGACAGATCTGTCACGAATAAGATTGTCCTCAGCACAGTGAGTCATCCAAGATGACTGAGGTCTCAACTATTGGTACAGCTAAGTCCTCACCACAGGCTGCCCAGTCAAGGCCAGTGCTAGTGTAAAGTCACGTTCAGAACAAGTGTCCCAAGTGCAAATCACTCATAACGAAAGTCAAGACCAGAATCCTCCCTAGACTGAAGTCTGAATCAGAAGACCTACTCCAGATCTGGAGTCTGAATCGGAAGACAAAGTTTCTCCTCTCCTCATTTTCCATCAAAGCTCAGGAAACTCCACAATAGCAATCCTGCAGCTGCACCCACAAGGGCCAGTCACAATACGCTACGAGCTGCATGTCTCACCTCTAACTCGTCTGCTCTACCTATTGGCCAATCCTAATCAAAGTTAACAACGTTCTTCTTTTTCCTGGAGAGGCAGCCAATCCCTGACTCGCATATATATATAGTGCTCCCAATCTTGTTTTTTTTTCCCCATGGACACTTTAGGCAGCGTGTCTTAAGTTTCTGTATAATTCTAAAGCGAAAAACTACATTTATCACAGAGATCATTGTCTGGACAGTCTGAACGTTACAGCGTGTCCGACCAGAGGAATCGGCCAAATAAAGAGAAGTGCTTTGGTGCCCCAGTGTCGATCTTTTCACAACTGCCATAAATGTTGGGTTCCTTCTAAACTTGTTTCGAAGGCCTGAGGCTTCCCGAGAAACTCTCCAGGCAAAGGAACGACACCACCTGACAGCTCCCTCGATAGCGTACATTCCACGGTGAACAAGGAAACTCACGAATTTTTATGGCTGCCATCCCTTTTCGCAATGGGCGGTTATGACACTGTCGAAAACATATTGACCAGGCCATCTGGATTTCTCTTGCGAACGTGCCCCTGCCAGAGGAGTCTAACAGGTAGGTCCACGTAAGCAGTTTTTCTGCCTTTTTGGCGGAATGTATTGTCCGCATTTGGTGCGAGAAATTCTTGGTACCAGCATTCTGTCCCTAGTAAGTGCTTTGAGATGTTCCTTCCGTAATAGCTGCACATGGCTTTCAAGCCCCAAATGTCCACTGCAAGCTTTGACCAAACAACCCGCTCGTTCTCAACTCCAGAAAATACTATTTGAAGGAGAGCATTAACAACGTACACACTCCCATCAATACTTGCTCATGCTGTAACTTCCTGTCGTCTCTTATAAACGATGCCTTGGGTGTAAAATCAACATTAATAGCTCTGAATATGGAAAATAGTGATAGAGCGACTCATCCTCTCTCACTCTGTAAGGGTATTAATTATAGCCCAGCTATGCCCATTGTACCCATTGCATACAACCTCTGACATATATATATCCACACCTTTTTTCCTTAACTTCTTCCACTAGTGTCCCAGTACTTTCCTGCATGTTGTTCTACAATTGCTATGTCCCGACAATCAGCGATCATACACTTCTTCCAGAACTTCTTCTTTTAGTTCCACTAACACCACTGTCATTGTCTTATACAATAACTCATCACACACAGTGAATTGCAGCTGCGATGCAGACTGTTTACATTTCGCATTACCTTGTTGTGCTGCTTGCCCTTCTGTAAGTCCATGACCCAGCGTCTGCATCACTGCTACCTTTCTGCTGAAACCATCTCTGTATGTTTCTTACCAAGCTTGTGTACGACTTCATACTCGAATTTGATCAACCTCAATGTACGTCTTGTCAGTTTACTAGAAGCGTCTTCGAGTCCCAACAACCTCTTAAGAGCTGCATAGTCACTTACTACTTTAAACTTACTTCCACAGAAGTAACATTGTAAATATGCGATTCCATGTATCACACTAAGCATCTCTATTTCTGCAGCAGTGAATTTTTTTCTCATTTCTGCTCAGTTGCCTGGAGGCCTATGCTACTGGATGCTCCTCTCCTTTTACTACTTGACTGAGAACACACGGCACAGCTTGATTAGAAATATGAGACACCAAGAAGAACTCTTTCCCATAGTACATAAAAATTCCTATTGGGCTTTATCCAAAAGCTCTCTTTAACTACTAGAGCGCATCTTGACATTCCTACATCCATTCGAACTTAACAACCTTTTTTAACAGTCGCATAAGTGGTCAGGCCACCTCCCCAAACTCTTGCACGCGATTTCTGCAAAAAACTCCCCAAACCCAGGAAAGATTGTAAGTCATTAACATTACTGCGAACTGCAAGTTTCCGTACTGCATATACTAACCTCGAATCCATCTTAAATCCTTCATTGTTAATCATGTGCTCTAAATATATTACTTCTTCTACAGCAATGTGACATTTTTCCAAGCTCAGTGTTAAATGCATTCGTAACATTCTAAAAACCTCACTAACGTTGTGTATATTCTGCCGTATCCTTCCATCTTAACACCTGCTTATTCAGCCCTTGCTTCCCCTTACCATGCCTACAACCGTGATGGTGGTGTCCCGTCACACCACGTCTACTACACTGAGGCTGGCGAAATTGCCTCTGTACATGTTGCATCTTCCCACATCTGTAGTACCTCACGTTAGCAGAAAATACTTCCCTTTTATCTTGGATTAATGTTGATACATCTGTTTCTTCAAACTGTGTGATTAATTTGACCGTATAGTACAAATATTTTAAGATAGTCATTTTCATCCTTCTCGACAGGAGACAAGACACAAATGTGCTCAATACCCTCTTTTCTACAGTACTGGCCATTAAAATTGATACACCAAGAAGAAATGCAGACTATAAACGGGTATTCATTGGACAAATATATTATACTAGAACTGACATGTGATTACATTTTCACGCAATTTGGGTGCATAGATCCTGAGAAATCAGTACCCAGAACAACCACCTCTGCCCGTAATACTGGCCTTCATACGCCTGGGCATTGAGTCAAACAGAGCCTGGATGGCGTGTACAGGTACAGTTGCCCATGAAGCTTCAACACGATACCACAATTCATCAAGAGTAGTGACAGGCGTATTGTGACGAGCCAGTTGCTCGGCCGCCATTGACCAGAGGTTTCAATTGGTGAGAGATCTGGAGAATGTGCTGGCCAGGGCAGCAGTCGAACATCTTCTGTATCGAGAAAGACCCGTACAGGACCTACAACATGCGGTCGTGCATTATCCTGCTGAAATGTAGGATTTCGCAGGGATCGAATAAAGGATAGAGCCACTGGTCGTAACACATCTGAAATGTAACGTCCACTGTTCAAAGTGCCGTCAATGCGAACAAGAGGTGACAGAGACGTGTAACCAATGGCACCCCATACCATCAAACCGGGTGATACGCCAGTATGGCGATGACGAATACACGCTTCCAATGTGCGTTCACTGCGATGTCGCCAAACACGGATGCGACCATGATGATGCTGTAAACAGAACCTGGATTCATCGGAAAAAATGACGTTTTGCCATTCGTGCACCCAGGTTCGTCGTTGAGTACACCATCGCAGGCGCTCCTGTCTGTGATGCAGCGTCAAGGGTAACCGCAGCCATGGTCTCCGACTACCTGGAGGTTGATTCTTGGCTCCTAGTGCTAAACCTAGCTTCATCACCTGTAGTATCTGATCCTGCGACCATCTCCGATTTCTGGTTGCTAACTGCTGGTCATCGAAAAAAAGACGCAATATCATCAGTGACTTTCCAGGAAAAGGCATGATCACACTGGTGGTGGCTGTCCCTAGTAAACCATTAAGTTGCTTGGCTAATTCTAACTGTTCATCACTAGCTACAAACTCGTTATGCAAGTCCATGTTATCTGCTCTCAACTGCACTACTTCATTAACCAGTACTTGAACTGCTTCCTGACTACTTACACCCCACATCTGTGACCCGATCATGATGAAACCTAAATTTGCAGTAGACACTAATTAACACGTATGAAACGTATAACATGTCATAGATCACAATCAAACATTTACATCTTTCGTCTTCTCACCAATCATCTTGACTCTGTACATTCACTAGCCACATGTCAATATTTATGATAGTCACAAACAGACTACAGTTACTGATTCCGTACATGGTGCAAAGGGCCCTAGCATACTATGCTGACCACATATCACTGCTTTTTACTACCACGAAACTGCGAAAGATCGGCTCTTCCACTGACTGTATAAGTTAAATCCTCAAATTTTTATGAAATCCCCTTAGACTTAAAAATGTTTCAAATGGCTCTGAGCACTATGGGACTTAACATCAGAGGTCATCAGTCCCCTAGAACTTAGAACTACTAACCTAAGGACATCACACACATCCATTCCCGAGGCAGGATTCGAACCTGCGAGCGCAGCGGTCGCGCGGTTCCAGACTGAAGTGCCTGGAACCGCTGGGCCACAACGTCCGGCCCTTAGACTCCATACACTTTACTCGTAGGACAGGAGAAACAACCACAATAGCCAATGGTGCGACAAAACTGGATGCTGTGATTGTGAAACCATGCTGTATGGAGCTCGACTGTGCTGACAGTAGCTGCCAGACCGGGGCGATTAATACCAAAACACTTCTGAAACCATTTTGTAGCGAGCCAGGGTGAGTGGGTCAAGTACTGTACAGAGGTGGTCGCGTCGTGGGGTGCCGGCCGGTGATGGCAAGGAAAACTTGGCTTCAAGGTATAACTCCTTTATCAAATTTTGCGCAACAATAGTGGAAGTGCTGCAACGTCACAGACACTTACTGCGGCAGCTTATTGTCTGCCAGCTGCGCCGTGAACTGTGAAAGGTCGTGGAGTCATGATGAACATGTGATGTCCTTGTTTGCTTCGCTGGCGCTTTTTTCTTCGCTCAACAGCGGTTGCTCCAATTATCACTGTGCAGCCGTGAGCTAGAAGTGCCTGTGATGCAAACATCTGCCCAGATTCTCATAGAGGTTCATTGCTACCAGAAGAGCAGCTCACCCCAGTGTGGGTCAAGTACTGTACAGAGGTGGTCGCGTCGTGGGGTGCCGGCCGGTGATGGCAAGGAAAACTTGGCTTCAAGGTATAACTCCTTTATCAAATTTTGCGCAACAATAGTGGAAGTGCCGCAACGTCACAGACACTTACTGCGGCAGCTTATTGTCTGCCAGCTGCGCCGTGAACTGTGAAAGGTCATGGAGTCATGATGAACATGTGATGTCCTTGTTTGCTTCGCTGGCGCTTTTTTCTTCGCTCAACAGCGGTTGCTCCAATTATCACTGTGCAGCCGTGAGCTAGAAGTGCCTGTGATGCAAACATCTGCCCAGATTCTCATAGAGGTTCATTGCTACCAGAAGAGCAGCTCACCCCAGTGTGGGTCAAGTACTGTACAGAGGTGGTCGCGTCGTGGGGTGCCGGCCGGTGATGGCAAGGAAAACTTGGCTTCAAGGTATAACTCCTTTATCAAATTTTGCGCAACAATAGTGGAAGTGCTGCAACGTCACAGACACTTACTGCGGCAGCTTATTGTCTGCCAGCTGCGCCGTGAACTGTGAAAGGTCATGGAGTCCTGAAGAACATGTGATGTCCTTGTTTGCTTCGCTGGCGCTTTTTTCTTCGCTCAACAGCGGTTGCTCCAATTATCACTGTGCAGCCGTGAGCTAGAAGTGCCTGTGATGCAAACATCTGCCCAGATTCTCATAGAGGTTCATTGCTACCAGAAGAGCAGCTCACCCCAGTGTGGGTAGATAGCAGTGGTAGTGCTCTAGCCACGAACAACGGATCTCCAAGGCAGAAGCCTGGAGATCGACCACCTGTTGTATTGCTTCAAGTACACAGTTGCGGACTTAGCCGCTTGAGCTAGTCTGGTGGAGATGGCAGCCCACACCGGCGTCAGCAGACTTGCATGACTGTGGTTTAGTGGAGGGTACTGCCAGACTGTGCATATTTGTGCTAGAATGAAAGGGTATTTATAGTGCTTAATGGCACGTTTGTTGTGTCGGTATATGGGTTCCAGTCGTATACACCTTGATGGACCAATGTTGCGAAAACTGCCCTCAAACCAGTTCACAGTTGCACTGCTTTCCTGTGACATTCCCAGGATTGTATGTCATGGACAGCCAATTTGAGGCAAGTAAACAAGCGCATTCGTGAAATAGCATACCAGTGCCTGCTTGATCGTCTCAAATGCTACTTTAATGGAACTGTTTTCCACACAGAAATTAGCGACTGTCTTAGGTAGTGATGATTGTCTCGGATCTCGTTTTTTATCCACACCATTTCACTTTCTTTCCTTACACACATGCTTATCTTTGTCATTGACATTTGATATTGATATTTGCGTATTTTGGCATCATTTCGTATCGAAACATTTGCATTTGCTGTTCCTTGTTGTATTCGATCATGTCTCCTGGTATGAGAGAACAGCACCTTTTATAATGTCTGGGAGTAATAAGACTGCTCTGCAGCTTGTAGAACCTGCAAATTTGCCATGCTAATATTATCTGTTTGATGCTAGCTGCGTTTTGATAGTCTTTTACTTCACCAGCCTTCCACTCAGCCCTTATGTGGCCAACTGTGCAGCTACTTGACTGAAAAGTATCAGCTCTGGTAACGAAAACTGATAACGACCAGGAGAGTGGCGCACTAATCACGTACCCCTCCATAGCTGCATCCAGTGACACCTATCAGCAGAGGATGACACAGTGGTTTGTCAGTTCTACTGGACATTGTGAGACCTGTTTGTACAGAGTTTTTATTTCACCAGAATACTTTTGGGCATTCATCCATCATCAGCAGTATTTATATCAAAAATGACAAATATTCCTTATAGTATGTTATTTATGGTATGGATAATAGTATTTCCAGAGTACATGATTTTTCGTATCATTATAACACGACTTGACTTGTATGTACTGCTTTTATGATACATCAGTTATTATATTTCATATTAATCATATAATAATAGAATTAATATTTGTTTTTAAATCAGTGTTTTCAGTTAAAATAGTGTTATGATGTTTCATTACTTATGTGAAAAATTCTATTTCTTTTCATACATTTAGTAAACTGCCTTTTTTGCAATGTGTAGAACTGATGGTCATTGTGTCATATTACTGGCTGTGTGGTGTTATTGTTTTAAGTTGCACTAAATAGATTCATACCTGTTAGGTTCAGATGTTATTTATCTTGTTTTGAAATTTCATCCCATTTTGTGACAGTTATCGCATTTTACCTCATAATAAAAAATAAAACATGTACTACACCATGATGAGCCGATCTCCACCTAAGTCAACTGCAATTGATAAAGGAAATACCCCTCTCAGATCTATATTTAACTGTATGAGCACTACAGCATACCGATTTAACAACAAATTAAATTATATTTTGACTCAAAATTATGTGTACAATAATCAGTACATAAACAAGAATTCAAGTGATTTGATACATCAAATTAAATATGTTCACATTACATGCAATGTAAAATCTATTTTCTAAGATGTAACCAACATGTACACTAATGTACCAGTTAATGGAACTATTGAAATTATTGAGAACAATTTACCTACACATGGTAACATGTGCTCAGTTTGAATAGAAGACTTCGTTACTTCATTCATATTAACACTCTTTCATATCCATTTTATGTGCAACAACCAACTATGTATCCAGGAATGCAGTTTAGTAGTTGGAAATTGCCTTACTTTTACGCTAGGTAGCACTTTTCTTCACCATATTGGGAACAAATTTGTTTCTTATCAACCATAATGGACTATGAAATTTAATATTGTCACAGTTATGTAGAAATGAAATTATTTTCACTTGAAGGAAAAGAAAACGAAACAGATATCTTCCTCTCACAATGGAATAAACTGCACACAAAATTTTTATTGTAAGTTCCTATGGGACCAAACCGCTGAGGTCAGTGGCCCATAGGCTTACACACTACTTAATCTAATTTAAACTAACTTACGCTAAGGACGACACACACACACATGCCCCAAGGAGGACTTAAACCTCCGATAGGGGGAGTGACACAAACTGTAGCAAGGCCTCTCAGACTGTACAGCTACACAGAAAGATATTACAACTGAACATTGAACAGTTGCACATGAACAAGACAGTAGAATAAATTTTCTACATCTTGACATCATAATAAATGGACCAGTGCACAAATTCAACGTTTACTGAAAACAGTGAGTCACAGACTGTATAATACACAATAATTCTCATCATCCTAAAGCACATAAAAGGCTATAACTTCGAACCTGTTGACCAACAATGTCGACGAAATATATAACAGAAAACCACTCACAAATGAAAAGAATGAAAAAGATGTCATTACCTTAACAATGACAAATTATAGCAAATAAACAGATAAAATGCAGATAAAATCCGCAAACCAAACTAAAAATTGTCACAGCACACTACTATCACAAATTAACCATAGCACAGAACACTCCTGTTAATTTGTACACTCAGGTGTTTATAATTTAAAGTGAAATAACTGTGATAAAATTTACATAGGGCAAACTGAATTAGATTTTCAAACAATATTTAAAGAACATCTGAACCATTATAGCTAAACCTACCTCCATTTAGTACAAACTCAAAAAACAAAAAAAAACATTATGCCAGTGACGTGACACAATATACATCAAATCGACATATTGCTGGAAAGGCAATTTCAAAAATAATTGAAGACATAAAAATTTTCATATAATACATCTTTATATTACGAGAGTTGTCCAGAACGTAACGCATCGCTTTTTTTCTCAGCTGGAAACAATGCTACGAGTGTAAAACGTTACATATGCATTATTTGAAAAAAAATGTTTTAAATGGCTGTGAGCACTATGGGACTTAACTTCTGAGGTCATCAGTCCCCTAGAACTTAGAACTACTTAAATCTAATTAACCTAAGGACATCACACACATCCATGCCCGAGGCAGGATTCGAACCTGCGACCGTAGCGGTCACGCGGCTCCAGACTGAAGCGCCTAGAACCGCTCGGCCACTCCGGACAGCCATTATTTGAAGTGTCCTGAGTGAGTGAGCCAAGTTTCCATCACTTCCGACAGATAGCATAGCTGCAGGACAGTTTCAAAATGGCGTCTGTATCTAATGTACATTGCAAGCAATGTGCCATCACTGAATTTTTCACTGCAGAGAAAGAAACTGTGGGGGATATTCGCAAACGCTTGTGCAAAGTCTGTGGAGCATCTGTTGTCGACAGAAGTACAATTAATCGCTAGGCACGGAGGGTGAGGTCATCAGAAGACGGTTCGGCGGAGCTCCACTATTTGCAGTGGTCGGGGACAGCCCTGACCTAACCCCCTCCGACTTCCACTTGTTTGGGCCATTAAAGGATGCCATTCGTGGAAGACATTTTGTGGAAGATGAGGTGATTCACACAGTGAAGCACAGGCTCCGCCACCAGGACAAGGATTGGTACCGACAGGGCATACACCCCCTTGTTTCACGATGGAGGAAGGCCATAGAACGGGATGGAGAATACATGGAAAAAGAGGGTGTCAGATAAAACATCATTTTTTCACTCGCTATATTCAATAAAGAATTGTTGAAGGAAAAAATGCACTACATTACCTTCTGGGCAACCCTCGTATTAAAACAAACAGACCAATTTAAATAGAAAGCGTCTAAAATTTCACTAGTACTTATTTAACAATACATTTAGATATTGTTTAAAATAAGCAGACTAATTTTTAAAAAATTGGCCAAAGTTTCACTAGTACTCATTAATGTGTAACACCTCTCTTTGTTCTGATAACAAAGCTAATACAAATTAGAAGTACCATCATATACAGTCTATGGTATACAATAAATACGTAATAATCTGTAGTAAACTACAGTAATTTTAATAAAAGATATTTTAGACTATATACACCAATTAACCAGTCAGTTACATCTCTTACACTTCACATACATCGTAAATATGTTGATATTCCTTCTCTATAGCTCACACAAAGTCATGTAGCATCAGCTGACAACATTTTCACTATAGTTTTGGCACTTCCATTAGCAATACCTACTCTAACATTGTGCAGATTTCTGACCACTCTAAGGCTTGATATTTCTCCGTGAGAACTCATTTTTATAAATTATGTTCTGACACTTTTTTATCTTGTGGATATACATATGTATATATTTATATATCTGTTGATAATAACATTTTAAAGTCTTAATTGACATATATCGATTGTTCATAAAGGCTATTTCTTTACATATTACAATTATACATATATAAAAAGTAGGCTATGAAAACCTTGGAACCTCATCCGTCTCTCAAAACATAGAATCCAGTTAGCAGTAATTCCATAATTATAATTCATGATCAGATACTTTACTAGCATTTTAAGTACACTTTTATTTGACAGTGACAATCATGCAAATGATGAAATTACAAATAGGATACATCTGAAGAAATATCATTATTTAGTTCCTTAACTCTAACATTACCTTTCCAACTGTAATATCTACTTATTAATGTGTTTCTTTGACAATTCATTCTAGTTTTTAAATTCATTAGACAATGTTCCCTTATTTTTCTGCTGATACTGAACGGTATTTTATAAACATTTATTACACAGCAAGTATTTTCGTGTTTTTGCTGTCTTTCATGTTCTTTGTTGATCCTGTTTGATTTGTCGAACTTCTGACTTTCCATTCCTTTATGTAGCCCATGTTTCATTATTTTTCATATACATCCCTGTTCTTCATTATTATTTATAGACAGAGTGGACTCTGTCTCATGATGGGACTTTAATTTTTTCATGTTTCTCCCATTTACAGTCATTGTCCATAAAAAACGTTCATGGTATAATTAAACATAGAGCATTCTAATTCTGCCTTAAAAGAGCTTTTAAAGAATTTCCTTTCCAACTAGTGTTATGCAGTTTTGCTCTCATAGGTTTACAGCAATCTGCAACTACATGGCTGTAGTGTGATTTAGTAAATATATAAAATAATATTGTTTAGTGTTATACATTGTTTTTCATCAGAAAATGAGACATGAGTGGGGAACCTCTTCATTACACAATATCTTATTAAGTTGATCTCGAGTTACATGGAATAATACTCAGATTTTTCTTCAGTATAAAGTAAAAGTTCTTACACTATTCAAAATCAATAAACTCATCTGGGAGTTGAAAACTAAAATGTCACAAATACCTGTTGATGATAGTGACAGTAAAAAGTGTGTTAAAATAGTTCTTCCAATCACAAAACTGAAAAATATTGTTTCCACAATGTATATATTCACTGACGTTAATATTATTATCATTTTAGAGCATTTACATTATCTGCTCAATGACTCCAGCTCAGTAATTATACGATTGTCGAAAAGGTAACTCCAGTGTAAAACTGGTTCCCTGGTATTATATGAAGAACACCTAATAAAGTCCATATTAGGAATAAAGTTACTGATGTTACACTTCTAGAAACAGAACAGTATATTGCTGGTTTAGTCTAGCACATCCAAGATGGTTTTAATAACTGTTATCATTATTTATTTTTGCATTGTGTACTCAAGTAGAAGTGTTTGGTTGCATACCAGGGAACCAGTTTTAAGCTGAAGTTAACTTTCCAACAATCATATAATTACTGAGCTGGAGTCATTGAGCAGATAATTTGAATGCTCTTAAATGATAATATTAACATCAGTGAATATATACATTGTGGAAACAGTATTTTCAGGTATGTGATTGGAAGAACTACACTCCTGGAAATGGAAAAAAGAACACATTGACACCGGTGTGTCAGACCCACCATACTTGCTCCGGACATTGCGAGAGGGCTGTACAAGCAATGATCACACGCACGGCACAGCGGACACACCAGGAACCGCGGTGTTGGCCGTCGAATGGCGCTAGCTGCGCAGCATTTGTGCACCGCCGCCGTCAGTGTCAGCCAGTTTGCCGTGGCATACGGAGCTCCATCGCAGTCTTTCACACTGGTAGCATGCCGCGACAGCGTGGACGTGAACCGTATGTGCAGTTGACTGACTTTGAGCGAGGGCGTATAGTGGGCATGCGGGAGGCCGGGTGGACGTACCGCCGAATTGCTCAACACGTGGGGCGTGAGGTCTCCACAGTACATCGATGTTGTCGCCAGTGGTCGGCGGAAGGTGCACGTGCCCGTCGACCTGGGACCGGACCGCAGCGACGCACGGATGCACGCCAAGACCGTAGGATCCTACGCAGTGCCGTAGGGGACCTCACCGCCACTTCCCAGCAAATTAGGGACACTGTTGCTCCTGGGGTATCGGCGAGGACCATTCGCAACCGTCTCCATGAAGCTGGGCTACGGTCCCGCACACCGTTAGGCCGTCTTCCGCTCACGCCCCAACATCGTGCAGCCCGCCTCCAGTGGTGTCGCGACAGGCGTGAATGGAGGGACGAATGGAGACGTGTCGTCTTCAGCGATGAGAGTCGCTTCTGCCTTGGTGCCAATGATGGTCGTATGCGTGTTTGGCGCCGTGCAGGTGAGCGCCACAATCAGGACTGCATACGACCGAGGCACACAGGGCCAACACCCGGCATCATGGTGTGGGGAGCGATCTCCTACACTGGCCATACACCACTGGTGATCGTCGAGGGGACACTGAATAGTGCACGGTACATCCAAACCGTCATCGAACCCATCGTTCTACCATTCCTAGACCGGCAAGGGAACTTGCTGTTCCAACAGGACAATGCACGTCCGCATGTATCCCGTGCCACCCAACGTGCTCTAGAAGGTGTAAGTCAACTACCCTGGCCAGCAAGATCTCCGGATCTGTCCCCCATTGAGCATGTTTGGGACTGGATGAAGCGTCGTCTCACGCGGTCTGCACGTCCAGCACGAACGCTGGTCCAACTGAGGCGCCAGGTGGAAATGGCATGGCAAGCCGTTCCACAGGACTACATCCAGCATCTCTACGATCGTCTCCATGGGAGAATAGCAGCCTGCATTGCTGCGAAAGGTGGATATACACTGTACTAGTGCCGACATTGTGCATGCTCTGTTGCCTGTGTCTATGTGCCTGTGGTTCTGTCAGTGTGATCATGTGATGTATCTGACCCCAGGAATGTGTCAATAAAGTTTCCCCTTCCTGGGACAATGAATTCACGGTGTTCTTATTTCAATTTCCAGGAGTGTATTTTAACACCCTATTTTACTTTTTCAGTAATTGATAAATGAAATTAGTTCCAGCTGACCTAAAACTGAAATATCACACAAGTGTTTTCCTTACCACTGATCTGCTTCCCACTCATGACTGCAAGCTTCTGAGCATATCTGTGGATCTTTTTGTGCTCTTCTCAAAATTTTCTGAGTAACAATGGATTCTAGCAGGATTTACTTTACACTCATGTGACATGTATCAGTAATTTACACATTTATGAAATCTGTAATGCACTTTGTTCTATAAACACATCATTCATTCTATTCATATTACAGCCTAAACATCTGCATCACTATGCTTGTTATAATGGACAATGCATACACTACTTGATACTGACACTAAACTCTCAGACTTTTTAATGACAGCGGTGTTTTATGTAACAGTCTCCCAATATGCTGCATGTACCAGAAGGATGTGACTCAGCAAAACTTTAATCCATTTTCCACAACTCCAGAAATTACACTTTTATTCAAAAATTTCTAGTATTCCAGTCAGTGTTCATCATGTTGACATATCTTCAGTGCATTAGCTGTTTTAGAATTGCATAGTTGTCTCTTGAGTCAGTATGAATCCGTGTTCAAAAGTAGTCAACTCAGATTAGTTTATAACTATTTGCTAGCTCATAACAGTTCAACAGAATACATTATAAAGCATTACATCCCATCTTTAATATACAGTTCATGTTGTTCCTTTGTTTATTTTCATTGTAAATTAATTGCATGTTATCATAATGTAAACACTGTTGGATATATCATTTGTTTTCTTTGCCAGTAGCTCTGTTATTACATCTGTGTTGTAATGTTCCTATCATCAGTGAAGAGTTATTACCTAACTTATCTGAAAGGTTATTTATGTGTATCAAGAACAGAATTTTTTGTAAGATGCCACCCTGAGGAACTATGTTAATGTGTTAAAACTATGTACCCAACAGGGACTTGAACCTGGAACCTTATCTATCATAAGCAGTGCTCTCACCGACTTAATAAAGGACACAGAAATGGCTTTTCCAGAGCGTAGGGGATTGTTTCCAGAACGAATCCTTCACTCTGTGGCGCAGAGTACGCTCTGAAACTTCCTGGCATATTAAAATTTTGTACCAGAATATAAATATAACTCAGAAAACTGCCTGGTTTTGTCAGCAGTTCTCTTTTCTGCGTTAGCTCGGCTCACGCAATAAGCGAGTTCCCAGATTATAGTTGATGACTGTGATCTCCTCTCCAATTCTCGGTGCAGATCGCATGTGCTGTCACGCATGACGTGAGTTCATCACTGCAGACTCGTTTTCTGCCCAGGAAAAGAGGGAACACAACACACGTACCTTTGTTCTTGCTTATCTCGTAGACGTCGAACTTGAGTAGTTAATATCTCCAGCTCCATAGTCGCAGCTATGCAAGAAAATACATGATGGATTTAGTGATGATAGTTGAAACCGCGCGGCTGCCTCGGTGGCAGGTTCGAATCCTGTCTCGGGCATGGATGTGTGTGATGTCCTTAGGTTAGTTAGGTTTAAGTAGTTCTAAGTTCTAGGGGACTGATGACCACAGATGTTAAGTCCCATAGTGCTCAGAGCCATTTGAACCATTTTTTTGATAGTTGAAAAAAATTAAGAAACGGCCGCTAGTTTAAATAATCTTCATGCTTTATTGGTACTTCTGGGTCCACTTATGTATCAAACTTATTGAAGTTTCAACGTAAGCGCTAACATTGCGCAACACTATAAAATATCTATAATTCACAAGACACAAATAGAACATAACTCAACTGACAAGCGACTCCCTGTTCCTCTTTTCCGTGCCAAACATGAGATACCTCTCCAAAGTCAGTACAATCCTTCCATATGTCTACATCTACTTCTCAATGTGCATCTACGTACATACTCCGCAAGCCACATAGCTGCATGGCGAATGGTACCCTGTATCACTACCAGTCATTTCTTTTCCTGTTCCATTCGCAAATAGAGCGAGGGAAAAACGACTGTCTGTATGCCTCTGTACAGTCCCTAATTTCTCTTATCTTCGTGATCCTCAAGCAAAATATATGGCTGCAGTAGAATCATTTTGCAGGCAGCTTCAAACGTCGCTTCTCTATATTTTCTCAACATAGTTCTCGAGATGAATATGCCTTCCCTCCGTGGACTCACATTTGAGTTCCAGGAGAATCTCCGTAATACTTGCATGTTGTTCGAACCTACGGCTATAAACTCCAGCAACCTGCCTCCGAATTGCTTCCATGTCTTTCTTTAATCCCACCTGGTGTAGATGGATAACTGTTTATAATAGGCTTAAATATTAAACAGATGCTGGCAACTTCAATCTAACATCTCTGTTTTCGTGCAGTGATCATTTCACTCCGTCTTCAGGCCCCAAGTGGTCCATCGGGACCATCCGATCGCCGTGTCACACTCAACTGAGGATGCGGATAGGGGGTGCGTGTGGTCAGCAGACCGCTCTCCTGGTCTTTCTGGTGGTTTTCTGTGACTGGAGCCGCTACTATTCGGTCGAGTAGCTCCTCAATTGGCATTACGAGGCTGAGTGCAACGCGACAAATGGCGACAGAGCATGGTGACCAGGATGGTTACCTATCCAAGTGCCGGACACGCCCGGCAGCGCTTAGCTTCGGTGTTCTGACGGGAACCGGTGTATCCACTGCAGCAAGGCCGTTGCCCCACGGTGATCATAGTCTGAACAAATATAATTTAGCATTCCTATTTTCAACAGTTCCTGGAACTTGGTTACGGTAGATATTGTGGATACCCATAAAGTCAGACTTACAATTTAATGTTGTCTATTTTATAAAGACGATTCCTCAAGTTTTAAATATTGTTTCAGTGTTACGAAAAATCCAAATACAACGTTAGTACCAGTAATTGTGCGAATTAAGCGTGTTTTAGAATTTCGATTTGAAACGCAGTTTAAGTAACTACACTACTGGCGATTAAAATTGCTACAAGACGAAGATGACGTGCTACAAACGCGAAATTTAACCGACAGGAAGAAGAAGGTGTTATATGCAAATGATTAGCTTTTCAGAACATTCACACAAGGTTGGCGCCGGTGGCGACACCAACAACGTGCTGATATGACGAAAGTATCCAACCGATTTCTCAACCACATACAGCAGTTGACCGGCGTTGCCTGGTGAAACGTTGTTGTGATGCCTCGTGTAAGGAGGAGAAATGCGTACCATCACGTTTCCGACTTTGATAAAGGTCGGATTGTAGCTTATCGCGATTGCGGTTTGTCGTATCGCGACATTGCTGCTAGCGTTGGTCGAGATCCAATGACTGTTAGCAGAATATGGAATCGGTGGGTTCATGAGGGTAATACGGAACGCCGTGCTGGATCCCAACGGATTCGTATCACTAGCAGTCGAGATGACAGGCATCTTATCCACATGGCTGTAACGGATTGTGCAGCCACGTCTCGATTCCTGAGTCAACAGATGGGGACGTTTTCAAGACGACAACCATCAGCACGAACAGTTCGACGACGTTTGCAGCTGCATGGACTATCAGCTCGGAGACCATGTCTGCGGTTACCCTTGACGCTGCAGCACAGACAGGAGCGCCTGCGATGGTGTACTCAACGACGAACCTGGGTGCACGAATGGCAAAACGTCATTTCTTCGGATGAATCCAGGTTCTGTTTAAAGCATCACGATGGTCGCATCCGTGTTTGGCAACATCGCGGTGAACGCACATTGGAAGCGTGTATTCGTCATCACCATACTGGCGTATCACCCGGCGTAATAGTATGGGGTGCCATGCGTTACACGTCTCTGTCACCTCTTGTTCGCATTGACGGCACTTTGAACGGTGGACGTTACATTTCAGATACGTTACGACCCGTGACTTTACCCTTCATTCGATCCCTGCGAAATCCTACATTTCAGCAGGATAATGCACGACCGCATGTTGCAGGTCCTGTACTGGCCTTTCTGGATACAGAAAACGTTCGACTGCTGCCCTGTCCAGCACGTTTTCCAGATCTCTCACGAATTGAAAACGTCTGGTCAATGGTGGCCGAGCAACTGGCTCGTCATAATACGCCAGTCACTACTCTTGATGAACTGTAGTATCGTGTTGAAGTTGCATGGGCAGCAAATTGCGTGAAAATGTAATCACATGTCAGTTGTAGTATAATATATTTGTCCAATCAATAGCCGTGTATCATCTACAGTTCTTCTTGGTGTAGCAATTTTTATGGCCTGTAGTGTAATACTTGATTTTTATTCCAACTGGACATATTTGAAATAATCTAAAACGCATTTTACTAACTTTGTGCTTTAATCTTTTCACTGAGATATAAATTATCGAAAGGTAATAACTTCCCAAAAATAAGAAATTTTTGAAGCCAACTGTTTCACTAGGCCACGTATCAATTTGTATACCTTACTTTTTTTTCGCTTTTCGGTGTTTTACAGAATAGGTGGTCATTGACGAAGTGAATTATATAGTGACGAGAACGAATTGTTCCTCAAGATATTACTTTTAGACACGTAGACGTTCGCCAACATGGCTGCAATTACTGATCGTCAGAAACCTTTCTTTCTTCATCAGTCTACGAGAATACAAAGTGAAAATTAGAAAATTGTATAAGCATAAATATCGAGGAAACCATTCGGACGTGTAGTCACTTGTCTATCGGTTTTATTTGCTAACGTTTGATCGTGAAATAAAGTAGTGTAGTATCTGATACACGGACTAAAACAGTATTGTAGTATCTGATACACGACCCTATTTATTACAGATATAGAATAGTGTGAACTGTGGACAGTCACGTGACGGCCCCACAGTTCTTCCTCCAGCAGGTCTCGGTGCGGCGCCTGTCGGCGGTCCGGCAGAGGACCTTGTGTTCTCCTCCAGTGGCGGACCTTGTCTGACCCGCACACAGACACACACGGACGGCTGCACCCCTCCCACTGGCCGCGGTGGCATTTTGCTTTTTCCCAGCCGCGGCGGCGGCGCCCCGTATAAAACTGGCTGGAGGCCGCGCCAGCCGGCCCAGTAGTTGCTCTGTCAAGTTACCGACCGGCTCCGCCAAGCAGAGCCACCGGACACCCACCGCTACAGACATGAGGACCCTGGCTCTGGTGAGTACCCACTGCAGTGATTTCTTAAAGGGAACAGAATTGTTGTTACTACACGTCATTCTGCGTAATATTCTCACCTAAAGCTCCCGAAGATTTTCCAAAACAGAGACAGAGTAGTTGACCAAACGACTATAGCGACGGTCGTATGCTTCAGCCATTATTGATGGTGGCCTGGGAAGCCGACAGATGGTTCCTGTTCTGCAAAGCAACATAGAAAATTCAGTTACTGTTTGTAATAGAAGAACATGTATCACCGGTACAAACCACATTGCAAGGTTGTAAAAACAATCGCAAACCGATTATTGATAAGTGCGAAGTCACGTGGGAAGAGTAGTACTATTATGTGTAAGATTCTGGAGCCGTGTTTACAGTCGTGGACTGTAGTGAGGAAGAAAGTGTGGAAAGGGCTACCTGCTTCTTCGCCCCCCATACGAACGAAGTGTTCTGCATGGTAATATGTACTGAATACATAGCTACTCCGATATTCCATAAGCTCTATTTTATCCAGTACGTAACAGTGCGGAACTGTATGGAAGGCTTTTCTTTTTTCCAATAAAATCCATCTGGTTGTGTGATGACGGCAGGGTGTGATAAAACCATCGACAGTCTTCGTCATGATATGGCTACACAAGTCATCACCCTGATGGTGGCTTTCTGCCATAGCGTCCGGAACGTTGGTAGCGTTATTAGACCTTGACATTGTCACATAGCCAGAATGAATTTATTAAAAATGGCTTCTCCTGCGAAAGCGTACTCTCTTCTATTACGTATCGCCGGACGTTGTAGCCGAGCGGTTCTAGGCGCTACAGTCTGGAACCGCGCGACCGCTACGGTCGCAGGTTCGAATCCTGCCTCGGGGATGGATATGTGTGATGTCCTTAGGTTAGTTAGGTTTAAGTAGTTCTAAGGTCTATGGGACTGGTGACCTCAGCAGTTGAGTCCCATAGTGCTCAGAGCCATTTGAACCATTTATTACGTATCGAATGCCTTGCGGAAGTCAACAAATACGCTGTCAACTGGGGGCTCATTATCTACAGCCGTATGGATCATATGCTCGAATAGAACGAGCTGAGTTTCACAAGGTTCCTTTAGAGCAGATTTTCTGCATGACAACAGCTTTCCCAATGATAATCCTGGCTCCATGTACAGATAGTAACTGTACCTGAATTTTCGAAATGAAACGTTCAGATTCCTCTTTTGGTTTCTTGGTACTTAATATTTATGAAGCTACTGGATTCGTTTTCTAAATTTCAATGTGTTAACGACTATTTCACGTTACTTCCTGTTATCCTTACCATCCTGTTGAAATTTATACACAAACAAATCGTATATGCATTCAGATGCGATTTATCTACTTACAATTAAATTATTTTCCTGGTCAGTTTATCAGTGGAAAAACTTGTTGATATTTGAAGAGGGATGCCCGAAGAAAACAAAAATTAGAAGAACAAAGACTAATATTTGACGTCTCGTCGACTACAGGGTCATCAAAGACTCAAGCTCGGAATGATGAAGAATGGGGAAGGATCTGTCCTTTTCAAACGAACCATTCCGTCATTTGCGTAAAATGATTTAGGGAAACCACGGAAAACGTAAATCAGAATGGATGGACGCGGATTTGAACCGAGACCATCCAGAGTGCAAGTCCAGTGTGTGAACCACTGCGCCACCTCCCGCGATCATGGAAGACAGACCCGAAAAGCAAACTCGAGCGCCATCAGATAACATCTCTCGAACCGTCTTGGCAGCCCTAGTGTGCTTTTGTCCCACAAACAAGTGGCAAATGTGTATCGCAATTCACAGTATCTAAAGATAGTTTTATTTGAAATACTTGGAGAACTCATTCATTAAGTTTTGTGTTTTATTGGTAGTGTTGTTATATATCTCGATTGCACTTAGTTAGGCAAATGCATTTTTCCACTGAAAATGTGTTGTTATGAGCGAGAGACAATTCAAGTCTTTGATACTGGGGCTGGGTGAAACAATTACAGTATGAAATATTATATTATTATTTAATCAACCTCATGTCGTTCAAATGGTTTCATATCCGCTTTCGAATTCTTAAAAATACATCATCAGATGATCTGAATACGGTGCATAGTAATTCGCCAGAGTGCAACTTTAGCGAATTAGTACGTAATGGATTCAAATCATCAGATGATGACTTGCTAAGGAGTCAAAACCGGTTATGTAATCATGTGTGTGACTGAGGTTGAAATAGGGAATTAAAATATTCTGTTACAAGACGATCACTGCGTCCCCTCAGGCAGAAAGTCTACTGTAGATAAGTTACGAGTTATTCGCATTATTTTGCTAAAACTGTAAATCTAATTGCAAAATAACTCGGCGTATCACTCGAAGCAACATGAGCAGTCAATGTAAGGTCAACTCCGTCAGTATTAACACCGCAGACGTACGTAAACTCTAGCTACACACAAGTAAGGCACGAATGTGCGGCATTTGTTGGATGCTATATTGTGGTCGACTGTGACACAAGCACATTTCATAGGGAAGATGGCACTTGGGGAGGAAAGATGTAGGAGCAACTGCAATTATTTTCCAGTGTTAAGTAGATCATCACTACTCTTCAGTTAACTACAACAGACAAAATATAAAAAAACAAGAGAAGTTCAAAGAAATATGTCACTGTCATGTTCAAGCATGTCCACTTCCCTAGCTGAGTTATCATGGTGGCAGACTGCCATTCGGGGGACTCGTTCCTGGTGCAGCCAGGGATGTTTCGTTAGTGGGAGAACTGGAATGGGTTGCACTCAGCCTCGTGATGTCGGCTGAGAAGCTACTTGATCGAGTGCTAGGTGCTCAATCCCCAAATGACATCATTGGCAGAGCACTGCACAGTGGTCAGTTGCGCCAGGACTGGCCTTGATCACACTGGTCTTGATCACACGTAGTACTGTCGCCTAGTACCCATCTGGGTAACTTGACCTCATCTGGCGTCCATATAGGTCACTTAACATTGACTAATTAGTTGATCTCAAATGACCAAGATGGGCATTATGTTTGATGTGTTACTTTTCTATCAAGATATTGGTTCTGATGATGACTTGTAAGAGCAGAAACCTGTTAAGTGTTGTAAGTCCATCCAGTGGGGTAAAGACAATTTTGAACAAAAAGTGTTGAAAGAATTTTACAAAATACTTTGTTTGGGCATCTTGCACACTGGAGCTCGTGAGAATTTAAGCGAAGAAATCTGTTGCCTCTCTCTTAGACTCCTATACTCCCTCTCTCTCCCCCCCCCCCCCCCCCCGCCCTCTCTGTCTCCAGCCCACAACGAATACCGGCTAGCAGAAAATGAATCTAAATAGCTTGAGTATACAGGTTCCTTGCATGCAATCAATTTCTCAGGTCACGCATCATAGGTAAAAGGAGGAAGAAAAAACATTTTCTCCGAGTAAAAGAAAAAACATTTGCTACAAGTAACGGTGCATTTGCTGCGTTGCTGAGTTATCGTCAACCGCCCTCATCGGTCGGCGGCTACCGTTATGAACGAGGACGTGGAACCGAGCCATCGAGTGAAAGGAAAAGTGGTTCGCCTCCTAGAGTAGCCAGCCAGAGTGGCCGTGCCCTGGACAAAGGACTCGACATGCAGACAGCTCGTCAAGTGCGTCCAGGAACAATGCATTTTGCACAAGTGTTGCAGCGAGTCTTATTCGGAACAGTGTCTATATTCGAAAAATAAAAGTAGAAATTTGAAAAAGGAACCACGCAGTCTGTAAAACAATACTCCCAAATTTAGCTTGGTTTGTGAGACTCGCGGATGTGGATGTTTTTGAGATTTGCAGCTTTCTGAATATAAGTAGTACTTCTGCTATTATTATTATTATCATTATTGTTTTATTTTTACCTAACGTAATGCTCAGGAACTAGAAATGAGAATTTCTTTTATCACTTCTCTCTATCTTGTAATTCCCACCTCATCATTTGTGAGTATCTTTTTTCTCGGATTCAGTATATGAAGAGAACTTCTTCGAGGCCTGGAATCCATTTCTCGGCTAGCAAATCTCATGCATGATCGGTCTTTCTTCATCATTATCTCCTGATCCCTACCGCCGGAGTACCTCTGTACCATTTCGATCTGTTACTTCAGCTGAATTTTTTTCAGCAGGGTAGTTATTGAAGCAGTTCTGACTGATCTGCAATATATTAAGAAAAATGGTTTTAATAGCTATAGATTTATGACTTTATAAAAGCATAATATGTAGACATTTCCTTTCTTGTACCTTTAAATTGAAAAACATATCTCATTTCCGGAAATTTATGTAAGTTTAATAAAAAGATGAATTGTGTTACGATGCACGTTTCCATATACGAAATTTCCGTAAGTAAGCTGGAATTCATATGAACTCATGTCTTACGAATAGAACGTTTGGCAAAGCCAATAAAAAATGAAAATGTTCAGAGAAGTTGGTATAGTCGCAAACAGAACGAGGGATAAACGCCTGCCTATAAGCCTCTGTACGACCCTAACTTCTTTTACCTTCCTGGTCTTTGCGTGAAATGTATATTGGCGGCAATGCAACCGTTCTGCAGTCGGCTTTGTATACCGGTTCCCTATATTTCCCCAATAGTCTTCCGCGAAAAGAACGTAGTCTTGCACCCAGGGATTCCTACCTAAGTTCACAGAGCCTTTCCGTAATACTTGCGTATTGATCGAACCTACCATTAACAAATGTAACGGCCCGCCTTTGAATTGCTTCGATGACTCCCTTCAGTCTGACCTGATGGGGATCCCAAACACTAGGGAAATACTCAAGAATGGGTCGCACTAGTGTTCCATACGTGGTCTCCTTTACAGATGAACCACACTTTTCCTGAAATTCTCCCAATAAACCAAAATCGACCAGTGGCGTTTCTTACTACCGTCCTTACGTGCTCGTTGCATTGCTTATCGGTTGGTTGGTTAATTCGTGGGAGGGGAGCAAACAGCGAGGTCATCGGTCCCATCGGATTCGGGGATGATGGGGAAGAAAGTCGGCCGTGTCCTTTCAAAGAAATCATACCGGTATTTGCCTGAAGCGATTTAGGGAAGTCAAACAAAAATCTAAATCGGGATGGGCGGACGCGTGTTTGAATCTTCATCCTCCCGAATGTGAGTCCAGTGTGCTAACCACAGCGCCACCTCGATCGGTCCATTCTGGATGGTACATTCGCTTGTAGTCAGTTCACCTGTATGGTAGCACGATGATACATTCTTAAAGAAATGGTTCAAACGGCTCTGAGCACTATGGGACTCAACAACTTAGGTCATAAGTCCCCTAGAACTTAGAACTACTTAAACCTAACTAACCTAAGGACATCACACACACCCATGCCCGAGGCAGGATTCGAACCTGCGGCCGTAGCAGTCCCGCGGTTCCGGACTGCAGCGCCAGAACCGCACGGCCACCGCGGCCGGCCTTAAAGAAATATTAGGAATCATAATATCTTCCAGTGACAGAGTGGAAGTCCACAGATCGTGGTCTAGCGGTAGATCAGCGTGTTTGGTCAGAGGGCTGGCTGTCGTCTGTAACAAAACAAAAAAAACTGAGTGAAGTATTCAACGATGAACTGGAAGAGGTGCCATGTGTTGTCCACCCAGACCCAGACCAAATGTCAAGAACAATAACGAATAAAATTAAAAGGGGAAGAAAGTTGTTAGCGTCGCTGCCTCTGAATCGGGAGGTCCGAGGTTCGATTCCTAGCTGGATCGGAGATCTTCTTTGCTCGAGGACTGTGTGTTGGTGTTGCCCTCATCATTTCATTTCATCTGCGTCGAGGCGCAAGTCGCCGAAAGGGCGTCAAACAGAAAGAGTTGCGCCGGGTCGCCGATCAATCCGAGAAAGCACCTCCCCGCCAATAATGCTTTCACAGCTGTGCCTTCGTGTTTCAGCGTGATGTTTTGGTACTGTCCTCGATTCTTGCACTGCGGGAAACAGGATAATCTATTAACAACTTAGCTCCTGAATGTGATTTTCACTCTGCAGTGGAGTATGCGCTGATGTGAAACTTCCTGGCAGATTAAAACTGTGTGCCGGACCGAGACTCGAACCCGGGACCTTTGCCTTTCGCGGGCAAGTGCTCTACCATCTGAGCTACCCAAACACGACTCACGCCTTGTCCTCACAGCTTTACTTCTGCCAGTACGTGTTTGGGTAGCTCAGATGGTAGAGCACTTGCCCGCGAAAGGAAAAGGTCCCGAGTTCGAGTCTCGGTCTGACACACAGTTTTAATCTGCCAGGAAGTTTTAACTTAGCTCCTTTCTCACGGAGGCACAAGGCGTGGCCGATGCACTCGGTGAATCACGCGGCTACAGTTCACTGCTCCGCTGCAGAATGCAGTTTTAGAAAGGGCATCAGCGTCGAAAAGGGCGTGAAATTGCGGAACCGAAATGCCGTATTCTGGTATACATCTGAAGTGTTGAGACCCCGCAAACTTCCAATTGTTTTACAGACCGCTGAGACGCTGGCTCAGGCGTTATCTCGGAGCGGCGAGAATAGACTATTAAAAGTGCCGACTGGGGGAATAAGGTGATCCGGCGGAGATCGCTGGCAGTTCCGCGAGTCCGTGGCCACAATGGCGGGCAGCCACGCCCTGGCCGGCGAGGTCGGCCCGCTAGCGGACACTCCCAGCAAAGGTCAGACCGCGGCCTTCACACCGCGCGTTTCGCAACGCCGGGGCACCCGTCCGACACGCGCCGGCCGAACGGGGATGGCGAGCCGGTTTTGTCAGACGTACGGGAATCTGCCTCCAGCGACTCTAGCTACACGACAGTGTATCGACAGGCGTATGTATAGGATGTTCTGAAACAGTCTGAAGAGCTCGTAATTGTGTTGCTGGGAAGCTTTCACTGAGAAATATTTTTTAATGAGAACATTAGAAACATTTCTCCCTGTCCATGATATTTAGCGTTGACGTTAGCTTGTCATAACGTCGTGTGCGCAAATTCAAGCAGCCTGCCAGAGCCAGTGTCGCCAAATGTGTTCTTTTGAGTTACGTTTATCACTTTCGAAAGAGGCACATTTTAACTGATCATTGCAACAAGTGGTAACTCATAGACTCGCAGATGTCTGTGCATTACCGCATTGTAGCCTATCCAAGTGCTTTAATTTGCGCGCACAACGACATGACTGGCTAACGCCAGTGCTAAACAACTCGAAACGGCGAGAAGTATCGATATTTTTTAACAATTATTTCTCTGCACAACCTCGTCTGCAATACCCTCGCAAGCTTCTCAGACTGTTTTTGGACGCGCTATTACTGGTATATTGGGTGTTCCAAAATCTTTGTATCAAACGTCCAGTTACAGACAAAATGTTCGCTGACGCTTCCCAGCGAGGGTAGGCGTTCTTTTGTAGGCTTTTTCGCCATGGGACGACGAAATTTCTGCCAACTAGCAGCTTCTGATAACCCTCTGCTGCCTACTACCCACCCCAGAAAAAATTATAGAAAGATTTTTAGCAAGAAAACCGTAAGAATGAGTGCCTGTAAGTGGGTGAAAATATATTTGAGAAGCGATCCGGGAACTTTAATGTGGCTCAGCCCAGCCACTTTCATTTGGATCAGATGACTGCTTTATAGGCAACACACACTGTGTACACACACAGCCGAGTGCCTGTATTCCGCCGCCTCTCAGGGGCACAACCTGTACAAAGGTATGTCTAGTGTGGGTGGAAAGCGTCAACGGACATTTTGCTTCTAACAAAAGTTGTTCCTCACGACTTAATCTATCACCCCTAGACGTATAATGCAAATACTTTGTCATCTGTCTTCTGACTGGTTTAATGTAACCCACCATGACTTCCTTACCTGTGCAAACCTCTCCATGTCGGAGTACCACTTGCACCATACGTCCACAATTAATTGTTAGGTTTAGTCCAGTCTCCGTTTTTTTTCCAGTTTTTATACGCTCTTCAGCTCCATCTAGTACGATGGAAGTTAATCGCTGATGTCTTAACAGATGTCCTTTCATCCTCTCTCTTCCTTCTGTCATTATTCTCCGTACGTTCCTTTCCCCACCAACTCTTCGGAAATCCACATTTCTTATCTTATCAGCCCACCTAAGTTTGGACATCGTTCTGTAGCAGTACATCTCAGACACTTCGATTCCCTTCTTTTCCGTTTTCCTACAGTCCATTATTCGCTTCCATACAATGATTTGCTCCAGACGTATATGCTCTGAAATTTCTTCCTCAAATTAAGGCCGGCGGTCGACACTAACAGACTTCTTTTCGGCAGGAATCTCATCTTCTCATGTGCTCAAAGTTAACAGCACTCCTTCACTTCATTTAATCGATGTCGGCTCTTGTGGTCTAGAGGCAAAACTTGTGCCTGGAAACAGAATGGTCATGGGATCGAATATCGGCCACAATACACTATTCTTAATCTGCCTTCGATCTAGCCCTTACCTGCCGACGATGTACGAAGTCCCAGCAACGTCACATGGTTCGAATTCCACGTAAACTGTAGGTCACTCTTCGTAGCAGAACTGTGGTAGATTAGATAAACTCAAGTCGCCTAAGTGGTGTCCAGTTGACAGACGAACCCGACCATTGAGCCAGACGCAGTCTAATTCGGAGTCACCCATCTTGGTGTTATATTTATTGCTAATCTCATTGCTGTTGCTCCTCGTCACTTCCATCTTTTTTCGGCTCACCCGCTATCCATATTCTGTACTCATTAGACTGTTCTTTACTTTCATCAGGATATAAGTGTCATCAGGGAATTGAATCACTGATATCCTATCACCTTGAATTTTAATCCCACAACTGAGAATTTTTCTTTTATTTCCGTCACTGCTTCTTCGATGTAGAGATTAAACAGTAGACGCGAAAGACTGCATCTCTGACTTACACCCTTTTAATCCGAACACTTGGTCCTTGGTATCCTATTTTTACCGTTCCCTCTAGGTTTTTGTACCTGTTCATGTACCCGTATTCACCTATAGCTTACTCCTATTTTCCTCCGAATTTCAACGATCTGGAACCATTTGTCACTGTCGAACGCTTTTTCTACGAACAGAAACCTCGTGAAGTAACTGTCGTTATTCTGATATGTAACGGAAGTGTCAATATTTACGTATCGAAATTCGTGTATGGTCTGAATTTCTATTCTTTGGGGTGACTGCCTTTAACAGTCTCTACAGTATCGTCGTGACAGGTGTGGATGCACTCGATGCCATCTAAAAGTCGGTCTGCCAGCTTATTGTTTCGTGTTGCTGCCTACAGCCGTCGGCATATTGGACGAGGCAACTAACATTGACGTACACGCAAACGGGATGTCCAACGTCACGAGAAACAGTGCCTTCGGCACACGGGATGAACGATTAACGTAATTTTTCGCTCTTTGGCTAGCAAATAATACAGTTTGTTCACGAAGATGGATACGCGTAAAATTCCTACTTATAACACGATAATAACTAAATACGAAAATTCTTTAACCACCAGTATGATATTTCCCGTCGTTTGATTGCTACAAATCGTAGTAATAACAATTCATTCTCGAGACGTTCAATGTGCTGGTGGCTAGGAAATAGCATATATTCATGGGATCTAAGGTACAACGTAAGACCCACCGAATATGGGCCTCAATTGAACAGGACAAATACTATATGGCGTCTTACATTTTGCGGCACTAGAGCTTGTGACATAGGGAGCGCTCTTGCTTCGTATTCGTTCTACTTTACGCGGTATGTTGACGAAATATCGCAGAACTACTTTTATGTTTCGCGTAATGAACTGACTCCTCACCTTTAAATAGCAGGAAGTGACGTCACAAAATTCGTAGAGCGCTACGTCAACATTAGCTAACTCATTCTCTGTGCCGGCAGCTTACCGGCTAGCCCAGCAGCAGGCTCCCCCCCCCCCCCCACACACACACCCCTTACCGTCTTACATCCTACATCACTTCGAGCCCTCCCTCTGGCATGGGTGTATGTGCTGATCTTAGCATAAGTTAGTTTAAGTAGTGTGTAAGTCTAGGGACCGATGACCTCAGCAGATTGGTCCCTTAGGAATTCACACACATTTGAACACTTTCCTCCGTCAACCAACCGCGTTCATCACCTCCAACTAAGAGTAAAGCGTCCGTTTGATGAGGTGACGGATATGAGATCTGCGAGTAGTGTTTAATGCTTCTAGCATCCGAATTATGACACCCACTTTTTTAAGTGGAACTACATTGCGCAGCAGAATTAAATGCTCACTTTTTCATATTCCTTAATTGTATCCCATGATGACACATAAGTTTAAAATCTGTGTCAAAGGTGCCAATGACCTTCCTCTGTGACGGTGCACAAGCACGACCTCCTGTGACGTAATCCTCGGGCTTGGAATCATTTCAAGCAGCGAGGAGTCGACACACGTAAAAAAAAAGCTCAGAGCTCAGTAGTTCATGTGAGATGTAAGGTGGGTTAACGATGTAATATTGGCACCAAATTTTGCCATAATACCGCCCAACGCTGCCGCGGACGTGTCACATGATTAGAAGGTTGTCACAGCCTCTCTTACCCACATTTCACTCCTTTTGACGTCTCTGCCAAGGGGGTCAGAGCCGTGACGCCTGGAGTTGAAATCACGCAGTTTTCTTATGGGTGGCGGAGGAAAACAATTCGGACACATCGTCGATCAGGATCGACACGAAAAGGCCTTAGGGGGTTGCATAAAGGGCGTCAACGGAACCAACACTCTCCCTGGGGCGTTGCTTCGACATTTCGTAGTGCGATGGGCAACAAGAAGATATTCTTGACAACCTTTGACACTGCTGTCACTCTCGAACCTTCCAACGCTTCTATAAGGACATTGTGGGGCCGCACCCCTATTGAAAGTGATGGCACCACTTTGGAGTGCAGCGAGACCTCAGTGATTGTTCTGTTCTACAGGATGGAGCCACAAGAGATGGTTCAAAACCGTTCAGCAAAATTTGATCGCGATCCGAAGCTACAAAGGGTATTTATGCTTTTTCAATCCTCCTGTTTTCCACCCTCCAGTGGCGTGATCGTGTAGGAGTGCAACCTTAATATGTGCGTGAATAAATCGGCAAAGGATTTCTGTAATACCCCTCAGGTCGGCGACACCCTCTGTGCCACCCACGCAACTTCGGTGAAGACGTTACAATTTCGTAGTTTTCGACGGATTTTAAACTTTAAAATTTAACCGTCCTTCATCAATTGTGATGTTTTGACTTAGATTAAGAGTTTCTTTAAACTTTTTGGAAAAATAATCAGTTGCGAATTGCACTTTGTAAAGTCGGTCGGCATTATTCGGTTCATTGTTTTTGTCGGGAAAAAGAAAAAATGAAAATATTTGTCTGAATCGGTTGCGGGAAATCGTTTTACGAAACATCGGTTTGTGTATCAACGGATTCGTTGACCAATAGTCATCGATCCATAGTTATTTTACAATTCCCATAAGGACAACAAGCCTAAACCATTTTCTACGTTTCGGTCCCCTAAAGCCGACAAATTTGGCATTTTTTATCCAGTTTCCTTCTATTGCAATTCTGACTGTAGTACTTGTGGTTTCGTTGCTAATATATTGAAATAGATCGTTCGCAATATATAATTCTACGATATCTCCGACGCTCTGTGTACCTGTGGGAAATCCTTCCAATTTATTATTGGTCCTCGGTAAATCAAAGTATGACCACTGTCCACTGTCTTTTTCGTCTGATTCATCCGAATCACTTGGCAACAGTAGCGCTCGCCGAATTCTTCTTGAACGTATTTCCTTAGCTTCCGACGATTCTGCTACACTTCCATTTCTTTGATACCCAATGTCTTCTTCCCAATCGGCCAAGTCGTCCGGAACGTCAGACAAGACATCCGCGTATTCGTCGTAAATAATCGTATCGTCTCTTTCGTCTCCCACGATAAAAACAAAAACTTGTTCACGTGTGTAACTTATTGTTACCTAAACGAAACACCAACAGAACGCAAAAGATACTAAAGTGCTGTCGCCGGCCACTGCGCGATGCTATGCTCACGACACCACTGTGGTGTCGCCGGACGGCAGAGTGTTAAAATGATTTTATCGTTTAGAAGTTAGATGTAAGGAGCACAACCATACAGCCTACTCCCTAGGGAAACATACTGTGGGAGTGAGACATTCCTGCCGGCCGGTGCGGCCGTGCGGTTCTAGGCGCTTCAGTCTGGAACCGCGAGACCGCTACGGTCGCAGGTTCGAATCCTGCCTCAGGCATGGATGCGTGTGATGTCCTTAGGTTAGTTAGGTTTAAGTAGTTCTAAGTTCTAGGGGACTGATGACCTCAGATGTTAAGTCCCATAGTGCTCAGAGCCATTTGAAACATTTGAGACATTCCTACCGCTGATGGGAGCGGACGTGTTGGTGGGAAAGCGTGAGGCGTAAAAATAACCAAAATGAACTGACATTAGTGTCAGACGCACAACTGTTAGCTTTAGGCTCACTGGTGTCACTTATGTTGACATTTTACCCCTAGTGGTGTTGTGGGGTTAGTGTACAAAAGCGGAAGAGGTAAAAATAAATGTAAAGGACACTTTTCTGTGTCGCGTAGAAAGTATTCGTGGTTGATCAGCTGACAACAAATATGGAAGTCTTCGAGGAAGGGGGAACGGTGAGGGTCGACATACGGAGCGTTATTGAAGAACAGGTGGGATAAATTCACCAAGCATGGTACATATGTGACCAATGCCGGGCAGGAGTAGGTAGTTTGGCAACGAAGAATAACGGGTTCTAGGCGCTTCATTCGGGAACCACGCGACTGCTACGGTCGCAGGTTCGAACCCTGCCTCGAACATGGATGTGTGTGATGTCCTTAGGTTAGTTAGGTTTAAGTATTTATAAGTCTAGGGGACTGATGACCTTAGATGTTAAGTCCCATAGTGCTCAGAGCCATTTGAACCTTTTTTCCCGTTATTGGTTCAAAAATGGCTCTGAGCACCGTGGGACTTAACATCTAAGGTCATCAGTCCAGTAGAATTTAAAGTACTTAAACCTAACTAACCAACGACATCACATACATCCATGCCCGAGGCAGGATTCTAACCTGCGACCGTAGCGGTCGCGCGGTTCCAGACTGTAGCCCCTAGAACCGCTGGGCCACACCGGCCGGCTAACGGGAAAAAATAAGGAGTATGACAAACAGCAGTTTATGTGTTATAGACTCCTGTTGTCACTGAGTGTAGAGTGTATGCTGATAGGAGGAAATTGGCACAGTATAAAAAAAGCTAGAAAACGGCGTCAGGCCGTTCGGGAGGATAGACAACTGAGTTTTAACTTAATGTAGAGGGGAATTTCAAAAACGTACCATCTCGTTCTACTGCAAACCTCGATGCTGCGTCAGAGCTTCAGTATTTATTTCAGCGTGCAGCAGCTGAAATGCACAAAAAGCAGCAGAACACTTCGTCGTGGTTACTAAAGGAACAGACGTCACAGATGTGTTTACACTGCGCAGCCCTTCTCTCTCGTCCGGATATCCGCCCTCCAGCCACACTGTCCGTTGTCTGCAAGTGCCTGGCGGCCGTCCAGTGTCTGGCGTATCGCTGCAGCCATCGCGCACGCGTGCAGCGGCGTGCTGGCCACGGCCGGCGGCATTCTTTCCCTTTCCGTCCGCAGTTTCTACCGCGTTTTATGATCCTTCACGGCGCACGACTGCTGTTACACATGTCCCATACTGCACGCACCAGCGCTCGCGGTAACAGCCTTGTTTGCTGCTAACCCCGTTATTCTGTTTTGTGCCTGGCAGAGACTCCTTAAAAAGAAGAAAATATCACACAAAACGTTTCGCTTTGTTTATAGCGGTTTTTTATCGCTTTAGTTGATGATTTAAAGAAACCGTGCCTGTAGAACTCCAGTATAATTGTTTTCTTACAAGTACCTTTCACAAAGCAAATATTGATAAGAAGGAAAGCATTAATAGTGACAGCAATAGTCTTTTTGTTTATTGCGCACACAAATACAACCCTTCCTTACGCCTGTACACAGTTTCTTTCACTACAGAAGCAGTTGAAGCTATGGGGCAGATGCTGACTATCACTATCGTAATACTAATCTCTCTGTTTAACCAGCATCAGCCAATAACAGTTTTTTATCATATCCTTATGGATCTGCCATCGAGGAGTGAGTGATTTGAGATACGGGGAAAGTAGACAATTGTTGCGTTGGCAAAAGAGCCAACATCGTGTTCCTAATGGAGGCCGAAATGCGCGCGCTTTAGCTCACGCAGGCTGGCGTGAGAAGGGAAGAACTATACTGACGTGAGGTCTGTAACATGACAAGGGATTAGAATTCAGAAAGCGAACGTAATTAGTTTGATACTTAACTTTAATCCGTTAATGATGAACGCCGCTCTTGACGGTACATGTTTCACAATATTATCTGTTCAGATTATAGTAACTGAATATGGCGCCTTGCTAGGTCGTAGCAAATGACGTAGCTGAAGGCTATGCTAAACTGTCGTCTCTGCAAATGAGAGCGTATGTAGTCAGTGAACCATCACTAGCAAAGTCGGCTGTACAACTGGGGCGAGTGCTAGGGAGTCTCTCTAGATTAGACCTGCCGTGTGGCGGCGCTCGGTCTGCAATCACTAATAGTGGCGACACGCGGGTCCGACGTATACTAACGGACCGCGGCCGATTTAAAGGCTACCACCTAGCAAGTGTGGTGTCTGGTGGTGACACCACAACAATCACGGTCAATTTCATAAAAAATGTAAATCCCAGTTATCATTGTGGTTGTCGGGTAGCGCTGATTAGCATCGAGAGTTACTAGAATATCCTTGGTAACCCTGCCACATTGTTTATTGCCAGCTGCCCCTAAACCACACGAATTTAACGTTATGATGTTTTGGGCACTGTAAACATACCAAAGAAAAAACTAAATAAATAATCAAGTGTCTTATTATCCCCACATTTACAAACAATTATCACCTCTTGAACTTTAGTTACTCATATATGTAAATACGTGTAACCATTACACCGATCTCTGCACCACGCTTAAATGGTAATCCTATTCCTAGTGTACGTAAACTGAACTTATTATCCGAAGGTGCCATCACTTGATGACATTTTCCATCTATGTCCGCCAAGAAATAAGTGAGTAGTGGAAGCATTCTTCCAAGTGATTTACTGAGAGTTGAGAATGCCAGCGATTAGTTCCCGTTTCGTGGCTCTCGTCCATATTTTCCCTGTTATAGTATTTCGTGTCTACGACAGTATAAAATTGCCTTCATTCATCAGAACATGAATTTAATCTGTTATATGTTCATGCATTATTTTAATCTACTGAGCGTCTAGAGCGGCGAGCATCGTGAGTCATCTGTAAACGTGCATGTAAATGTCAATTGACTTCAGATATCACAACTAATCTCGTGACAGTATAAAGCTTTCTCGTTGAAAATTTTGTAGTGCCATTAGTGTATTATGTTAAATTATCCTATTATTACAGTGAGATGAATACTTCACAGCACAATAGCAATCATAGTAGTAATTTCAGTAAATCTGATACTGAAATACAAAACTTCATCTCACCTGATAGTGACTTACAAATTCATCGTGATAACATTGAAATCAAAATAAATACTGGTCAAGGAAATTTTCATATAACATATCTTTAGTGGCTCAATGACAAGAACACACTGAAATACATCAGTTACATTTATTGATTTCGTGCGTTTTATTGTTGGATATGGAAGTGATTGTGTGCTCTTTGAATGCATCAGAAATTGAAAAAATGCGGTGTAGTATTATTTTAGGTTGTGTAGTACCTCCAGGTGCATGCGGAAAGAGCAAGCCATTAATGCTTATTTTACCCTGGGTAGTACGTCAGGAGTTGAAGTGTGGGCACGTGGGTACAAAACCTTAGTCTATACTGACAGGCATAGTCCACTTAGTAGTGCAATTATGACTGTGCAGAAAATATCAGGTAGTAAATTATGTGACTTGTATATGAGAAGACTGCAGAGATAAAACAAGCAACACACTGCAGTGGGTACACACTAAGATACTAATGACCGCATTATCTACACTTGTTTCCTTGTTTCCTTAACACCCTGTATATGTATCTGTGGCTGGTTGCATTCTCCATCAACAATACTTAATAAAACATAGTTTCGGAGGGAGTAGGATTAGAACCAGGTTCATACCCATCACTGTCAATGTTAAATGGATCTGATGACTCTTGAAGTGACATGGCAAGAAACTGGATCTAAAACAATTTTCGTAGTTCGATACTGATTGGTTCTGATACTTTATGTAAGTGGCTGTACTTAACAAACACTGAATTCTGAATCGTGCCGCTCAGAAATAATCGGAAACAGTAGTCGAGAGTAAAACTCTTTTCTTGAAGACATTACCGTAGCATACCAGCCTCAATCACTTACGAACTCTGGTGTAATGGCGTTGGACTCGGAGGTAGCCGGTTCCAGTCCTGGCGATGGAACAAATTTTCACCACGAATATTTCCCTTGCAGGAGAAATAAATTGGCGCCGGAAAGTTCCTAATCACCATAGCTCGTGCCATCGTCTAGCATTAAATTACAAACCCCTCCGTAGTGTTTCATGAAGTGAGTGTATGAGGCGCTAGTTACGGGGATCCGTCCATCGAATACGTTACTTGAAGCCCTGAGGTCCTCTTGGTGCTATTCGAAAGGAGTCGGCTATACGTTAGCATTGAGTTTCACTCTCTACTTACCTGATCATCATTACAGCCACTGCACGCGGCGGAGAAAAACCGATCAAGTGGCTGAACCTGCCCCTCAACGTATGCCAGTCAACAACACCATACTTCCTGTCAGCGTAACATTAGCATTTTCTACAACGATTTATAGCTTTGCTCTTATAAGTGATTTTAATATATACACGGATGTACCAGATGCTACTTCAGCACGACACGCATCTCAAGCGTTTCAGAGAAATTGAGGTTCAAAGTGCCAAAATTGTCATGTTAGTGGTTAGTTGTTACATTTTAGACATTAACATGACAATCTGGCGTGAGGTTCCAACATATAATGAACACGTTTGTTAACAAAAATTTGGAAGACCTGAAGATGAGAGAAAAGCCTATCGAAACTCGTTGTTGAAAATAAAGAACTATTTACGCGATATTGGCATTAGAAAGTTTTGTTACAAACTCGTCCAGTTCTGAGATCCTACAATACCGTTGAGAAGTACTGTACCTGCGAGAAGACTCAAGAACACTATTGTAGAAGATGAGCGAACTGTGTAGTTGTGGACGGTAGCTGTGAGAATGAACAGCAGTGCTGTCGCATAAACTACCTTAGAGACAGACGTCTGCTCGATAATGAACTGCTTATGCAAAATTACAGTGCAAAAACGACACTGTGACAACAGCGTCCGATTACAGTCGCTGTCTGAGGGAAGAACTTCTTCTAGTACGCTGAAGATAAGAGCACTAGTTGTATGAGAACTCACATACCTCTCCGAGTTAATTGTTAAATTCTTCGATAACCCTTTGTGTACTCTGTACCGGCACTCTTGTCGAGGGCCAACCTTGCCACATATGGCCATAAGTAGGTTCCAAGGGAGATACACCGACTCGAAAGTGGAGATAAAACATCTTTGACAGTGGCCCCAGTGTGAGCACTACGCAGGTGGCCCGCCAGGATGTGGTAAGCTACTCATCAGTATACAACGTTCTTCATAACTGCCGCTATCCTTATCACACACAACACCTCCAGAGGTTATTACCTATGGACTTCCCTCTGCTTGCTTGTCTCTGGTTCGTCGCACATGGCACCGTGCTGCTGGGATTGCTGTCATGCATTAATGTTGACAGATGAGGCTATCTTTAGAAAGGGTGGCATCGTGAACCTTCACAGCACCCAACTGTGGACCAAGGAGAGTCCCCATAGCATGGTGTTAGCGAACCATCTGCACCCGTTCAACCTCAGTGTTGGGGCGTATCGTATCACAGGTGCAGTCATCCGCAGTCATCCTTCCACAACGTCTCATAGGCGAGGCATATCTGCACTTCCTGCGGGAAACGCTGTCTCCCTAGCTGGAAGATGTCGTTTTGGTGGTATGAAGGGCAATTTGGCTACTACATTATGATGCTCCAGTTCACTATCCTCTAGAGTGTGGAACTAAAACACCAGTAGACACATAACAATCTCAGCTGTCTGGTGTGTTTTCATGTGTGCTTCCGTTGAAACCTACAAAGCCAAACATTTATCTCCATCTTCAAGAGAGTACACATGCGTTGAAAGCATTTCTAGCCATGTGCTTGTCACATCTTTTGCGTTCAGGGATCATTTCTTGCAGCTAGTCCCCGTTCAGCAAAATCACTCTATATATATGAGGGTCGTTCAATAAGTTACGCAACACATTTTTTTCTGAAAGCAGGCTGGTCTTATTCGACATTCCAATACAGCATATTATTCCCAATCCTCTTGTCTACTAAACCACATTTTTCAGCATCATCTCCGTTCAATGCGACCGCATTACGCCACTTACCTGAGAGGGCTTGGATTCCCACATGGTACCACTCTACTAGTCGACGTCTGAGCCGACGATGAGCTGCATCGATAAGCCTCCTCCCGCCCACACACACACACACCAATCATCTGCATTCTGCTTCCCGAAGAGTGCATCGTTCATTGGGCCAGACAGATAGAAGGTGGAAGGTGCGAGACCCGGCCTGTAGGGTGGGTGAGGGAGAAAAGTAAAAAGAAGTTATGTGAGATCCTCTCAGGTGTGCAGACTTTCGTGAGGCCTTGCGATGTCAATTTTATGGCGACAGATACGCTGAAGTTTATTCAATTTACTGAGGGTAGCTCAACACACTTCCGAGTTGATCGTTCACCATGAGTGAAGAAATCAAACAGGATAACCACTTCAAGGTCCCAGAAGACAGTCGCCATGACTTTACCGGCTGAGTTATACATTTTTCAACTTTTTCTTCGGAAGAGAGTAGTTGTAGGCCACCCCATGGCATGAACCCATGTTTCTTTGCCTGTGACGATATTAGGCGAAAACCTGTCACTATCAGCCTCAAAATGTGCAAGCACTTCCGCACAGATGGTCTTTTGTTGCTCTTTCTGCTCTTCTATTAGAAGGCGAGGAACCTAGCGGTCACACATCATTGCGTACCCCAACTAATGGACAAGTGTGTCAACACTGTCAACAGAGACGCCAAGTTGTGCAGCGAGGTGTTTGATTGTGTTCCATCAATCACCTCGAATGAGAGTGTCCGCACATTCTATCATGGCAGGAGTCACAACTGTGCGCGGCCGGCCGTCACGATGGAGATCGCACGGGTTTGGGCGACCTTGTTGCGATGATGACAGACTCTTCGCCCAACTACTCACCGTGCTTTTGTTCACTACCAGCTCTCCAAAGACTTCTGCAAGCACCTGTGAATATATGCGACTCTCTGTTTTCCCACCAAAAGTGTTTCAGTGACAGCTACCTGCTTGGGTCGCACTTCCGTTACAGGCCGCAATTTGAAGGCCACGTATGGCGAAGCCGACTATCGGAAGTTCATGAAACTATCGGGTCTGAAGCGGGAATACCACGATGTCCCACAATAAATTCCGCATTTTTTTCAACCAAAATTGGTCGAGAGAAAATTTGATGCATTACTTATTGAACGCCCCTCGCACATTGGTAAAAAAAATATGAGTGCAGTTGAATAATAAGCTATTCATCCAGTTGAAAACAGGAGGTATATTCATTAACATTAGTTTTATTTCTTCCTACTGAGACTCGCGCGGCGACCATCTTTTACACTACTGAGCATTAAAATTGCTACACCAACAGGAAGAAGATGCTGTGATATGCAAATGATTAGCTTTTCAGAATATTCATACAAGGTTGGCGCCGGTGGCGACACCTACAACGTGCTGACATGAGGAAAGTTTCCAACCGATTTCTCATACACAAACAGCAGTTGACCGGCGTTGCCGGGTGAAACGTTGCTGTGATGCCTCGTGTAAGGAGGAGAAATGCGTACCATCACGTTTCCAACTTTGATAAAGGTAGGATTAGTAGCCTATTGCGGTTCTGGTTTATCGTATCGCGACATTGCTGCTCGCGTTGGTCGAGATCCGATGACGGTTAGCAGAATACGGAATCGGTGGGTTCAGGAGGATAATACGGAACGCCGTGCTGGATCCCAACGGCCTCGTATCACTAGCAGTCGAAATGACAGGCACCTTATCCGCATGGCTGTAATGGGTTGTGCAGCCACGTCTCGATCCCTGAGTCAACAGAAGGGGACGTTTGCAAGACAACAACCATCTGCACGAACAGTTCGACGACGTTTGCAGCAGCATGGACTATCAGCTCGGAGAGACCGTGGCTGCGGCTACCCTTGACGCTGCATCACAGACAGCAGCGCCTGCGATGGTGTACTCAACGTCGAACCTGGGTGTACGAATGGCTAAACGTCATTTTTTTGGACGAATCCAGGTTCTGCTTACAGCATCATGATGGTCGCATCCGTATTTGCCGACGTCGCGCTGAACGCACATCGGAAGCGTGTATTCGTCATCGCCACGCTGGGGTATCACCCGGTGTGATGGTATGGGGTGCCATTGGTTATACGTCTCGGTCACCTCTTGTTCGCATTGACGGCTCTTCGAACAGTGGACGTTACATTTCAGATGTGTTACGACCCGTGGCTCTACCCTTCATTCGATCCCTGCGAAACCCTACTGTTCAACAGGATACTGCACGACAGCATGTTGTAGGTCCTGTACGGGCCTTTCTGGCTACAGAAAATGTTCGACTGCTGCCCTGGCCAGCACATTCTCCAGATCTCTCACCAACTGAAAACGTCTGGTCAATGGTGGCCGAGCAACTGGCTCGTCACAATACGCCATTCACTACTCTTGAGCCGGCCCCGGTGGCCGTGTGGTTCTAGGCGCTGGAGTCCGGAACCGCGGGACTGCTACGGTCGCAGGTTCGAATCCTGCCTCGAGCATGGATGTGTGTGATGTCCTTAGGTTAGTTAGGTTTAAGTAGTTCTAAGTTCTAGGGGACTGATGACCTAAGATGCTAAGTCCCTTAACGCTCAGAGCCATTTGAACTACTCTTGATGAACTGTGATATCGTGTTGAAGCTTCATGGGCAGCTGTACCTGTACATGCCATCCAAGCTCTGTTTGACTCAATGCCCAGGCGTATCAAGGCCGCTATTACGGCCACAGGTGGTTGTTCTGGGTCCTGATTTCTCAGTATCTATGCACCCAAATTGCGTGAAAATGTAATCACAAGTCAGTTCTAGTATTATGTATTTGTCCAATGAATACCCGTTTATCATCTGCATTTCTTCTTGGTGTAGCAATTTTAATGCCCAGTAGTGTAATCGCCGCTGTAATACTCTGTTGCGTGTAAGCTAGGTGAAAAGTCCAGGAACAGTAAATACGCACTGTGGTTAGCGAGTACTCTAACTGGAAGTTGCAACTTGCCGCTGGTTACGCCGCCGCCGGCCCTTGACGCCCTGCAGGCTAGGCGAGGCGGGGCGCGGCGACCACGGAGGCCCCAAGGCCGTCGAGACCGGTGCCGGTCCCGTTAGAGGCCAGCCGGACAGCAATTGTGGCAGTCCGCTGTCCGCCGCCAAGGATGACGGCGTGCGGGCGCGGCTGCCGCTGCCGCTGGCGCTGGCGGAACGCGTTCAGCTACTTTCGCTGCCGACCGAGTTGATTGAAGATGGCACTCTCAAAAACCTGCGGCGTGTCACGTAATTAATAACACAGGCACTGAACAAATGTCAACACAAACATAAAAGCCACTCTGTCTCTCGCAGCTTGCCAAACTAACGTTTTTACTTCTAAAATATCTTGGAGTGCGTACGGAATTAATTGTTGGTAAGGCAGGTACCAGGTTGAGATTCATTGGGAGAGTCCTTAGAAAATGTAGTCCATCAACAAGGGAGGTGGCTTACAAAACACTCGTTCGACCTCTACTTGAGTATTGCTCATCAGTGTGGGATCCGTACCAGATCGGGTTGACAGAGGAGATAGAGAAGATCCAGAGAAGAGCGACGCGTTTCGTCACAGGGTTATTTGGTAAGTGTGATAGCGCTACGGAGACGTGTAGCAAACTCAAGTGGCAGACTCTGCAAGAGAGGCGCTGTGCATCGCGGTGTAGCTTGCTGTCCAGGTTTCGAGAGGGTGCGTTTCTGGATGAGGTATCGAATATATTGCTTCCCCCTATTTATAACTCCCGAGGAGATCACGAATGTAAAATTAGAGAGATTCGAGCGCGCACGGAGGCTTTCCGGCAATCGTTCTCCCCGCGAACGATACGCGACTGGAACAGGAAAGGGGGCTAATGACAGTGGCACGTAAAGTTCCCTCCACCACACACCGTTGGGTGGCTTGCAGAGCATAAATATAGATTTACATGTAGATGTAGAAGTTTCATTTTCACTGCACGTGTTTCAAATACGCTGAGCTACCAAAGAAACTGGTATAGTCATGCGTATTCAAATACAGAAATATGAAATAGGCAGAATACGGCACTGCGGTCAGGAACGCCTATATAAGACAAGTGTCTGATGCACTTGTTACATCAGTTACTGCTGCTACAACGGCATGTTATCAAGATTTAAGTTAGTTTGAACATGGTGTTATAGTCCGCGCACGAGAGATGGGACAAAGCATCTCCGTGGTAGCGATGAACTGGAGATTTTCCCGTACGACCAGTTCACCAGAGTACCGTGAATACCGGGAATCCGGTAAACAATCAAATCTCCGACATCGCTGCGGCCGGAAAAAGATCCTGCAAGAATCAGACCAACGACGACTGTAGAGAATCGTTCAGCGTGACAGAAGAGCAAACCATCCGCAAATAGCTGCAGATTCAATTCGGGCCATTAATAAGTGTCAGTCTGCGAAACATTCAACGAAACATCATCGATATGGGCTTTCGGAGCCGAAGGACCGCTCGCGTACCCTTGATAACTGCACGACACAAAGCTTTAGGCCTCGCCTACAGCCGGCCGCAGTGGCCGTGCGGTTAAAGGCGCTGCAGTCTGGAACCGCAAGACCGCTACGGTCGCAGGTTCGAATCCTGCCTCGGGCATGGATGTTTGTGATGTCCTTAGGTTAGTTAGGTTAGTTAGGTTTAACTAGTTCTAAGTTCTAGGGGACTAATGACCTCAGCAGTTGAGTCCCATAGTGCTCAGAGCCATTTGAGCCTCGCCTAGGCCCGTAAACACCTGCTGGACTGTTGCTGACCGGAAACATGTTGCCTGGTCGGACGAATTTCGTGTCAAATTGTATCATTCGGATGGACGAGTACGGGTGTACAGACAACGTCATGAATCCATGGACCCTGCTTGTCAACAGGAGACTGTTCAAGCTCATGGACACTCTGTAATGGTGTGGGGCGTGTGCAGTCGGAGTGATTAGGACCCCTGATATGTCTATATACGACTCTGACAGGTGACACGTACGTATCCGGTCTGATCACCTCCATCAATTCATGTCCATTGTGCATTCCGTCGGACTTGGGTGATTCCTTCAGGACAACACGGCACCCCACACGTCCAGGAACACCCTTCTGAGTTTAAACACTTCCGCTTGCTTCCGAACTCCCCAGACATGAACATTATTGAACTTCTCTGCGATGCTTTGCAATGAGCTGCCACGTCGTCCTGCGGCACTTATGCGTAGGCGCGGGGGTTCTACACGATATTAGGGAGGCGTATCAGTTTCTTTGGCTCTTCAGTGTAATAACAAACCGAAATTTTGCTGTCATAGTCTTATCATTAAAAGGTATAACCTTACCTTAAAGGTTTAACACAATAACAACAGTAGTAAAGTTAGAAACTGTCTACTCAGGCTGTTAAAAAGAAGTGTCGAATATTTTGCGGGATGGTAGCACCCACCAAAACAACAAGACAGAACTCTAGAGAACACAGGCTCTAGAATGCATACGTTAAGAGATGTGTTCACTTGTTGAACCGAAGATACGCGTTTTACAGTTTCGAAGGTGAGTAACTGCTCAAATCTCTTAAGGTATGCATTTTAGAGCCCATGTATACTAGACATTTTTTTCTTGTTCGGAAGGGTCTACCACCTATCAAAACATTCGACACTTCTTTTGTAAACACCAAGTATATATCGTAAGGCTGCATAGCTTACGGCGCTCAAATTCCCAGGATTCATTCATATAATGATAATGATAATGATAATGATAACACATAGCGACTTCCAAAAAACTTTACATATAAATTCCACATTTTTCAAAACGTGTTCTTGCTGACACTCTCCTCAAAATAATGAAAGGAAAAATGTTTATCGCTTACTACATTTCCAGTACTAAAACTTCAGCCTCAAGTATGACACTTTAGTTTATTACTTCTTTAGTACCAACTCTATTCGCAACACATTTTCCAGGTAGTGTCCACACATGCCGCTGAATGGACCTACAAAATTATATCACAGTTTGACACAGTAGTGCAGGAGACATGGCATCATAATCACAAAGGAGCCTGAAAAACTAGCTTTTCTTGAAACAGAGTGCAAACTAGTCAGATTATACTCATCCTGTCTTTGATAATAAGAGCAGATAGCTGCTTCCAACAAGCTTTTAACATAATTTGAAACCTTTTCAATATTACCTTGGTTACAGCCCCACAAAATAATAAAAGGAAAATACTTGGTTTTGACTGTTTCGTTAGACCATGGGTAAATAATCTGAACAAGGAAAACAGATGGTTTTGACTCTTTCGTTAGTCCATGGGTAAAAAATTCGAGGCTGTAACATATGTAAATGAAACATTTTGAGCATACAGAGGAAAAGAAATCCGCTACCCTGCAACTACACTATAGATGATAAATTACTGGAAACATCATCCATCGTAAAGTATCTATCCAGAGCGGCCTTAAGTGGAATCACCAAATAAAACAAATAATAGGAAAAGGAGATGAGATTCATAGGTACAATCTCAAGGAAATTTAATAATTCATCCACTAAAAAAGTGGTTTACAGGCAGGCTGTTGTACCGATTCTTGAACCTTGTCCATCAGCCTGAGACTCTTAGCAGGTAGGACTGACAGAAGAAATTTCAGCAAAGAGTGTCGCGTTTCTGACAGATTTAGATGAAACTTCTCATATCGTATCGGTACAGTTCCTTCTACAGATGTCAGTCTTGTAGGAAACCAGGACGTTCTGAGGCAGCACAAATTTCCCCTGCGGTGCATGCAACCCATTCATCATTCCTATACTGCGGGAAATCTATACCTTCAACTGCCTGCATGTCGTGACATTACATTTTTATCTACGTCTAGCTATGTCCTCGTGAAGGCCGTTCACGTGAATAAACAATACTCAATTCTGAAACGTGTTACTGTACGAAAAGCAAGTGAAGGTAGAGCTTACCAGGGTAGAAGGTATCTCTTTTCTCAGAAACACAAGTTTTTACCCATGTGTGTTCCAGAGCAAGTGCACATTTCATACTTGAAACTATAAAAATTAGCTCCAACAGCAACAGTAATGAAATTAGGAATAAACGTGATTTAAAGTGATTGTTGGAAACAAGCACAAGTAAACTGATATCGGCTTCAATTGTACAGTAAGACATCTGCGAAATCCTTCGTAAGTACTTTCGGTTTTTCGTCACTGTTATTTCCTTTACGATCATTTTCTCACCGTGCAAAATAGTTGATACAGCCATGGTTATTACGGTTCTCATAAGTACCCATTTTCCTATTGCTACACGTTGTTGATTTCTTTTTCAGATCTGGGGAAATAAGTTTCTATAGATACATACATTCAAAGGAACTTGAGGACATTAATTTCGTTATTTAACCCGATGATGCAATGTTCACAAGGCCCTGCCTTACATTGGACAAAAGTTTCTTACACGCAATACATTCGCTAGTAGTTAATGATAATAATTATCATATAATAGACAGTAATGAAACGACAACCATTTGAAACAAGATATGAATTTATTTAACGCTATTTGGAGTGATAGTACTGACTAAGACCTATCGCAAATAATGGAAGCGATTTTATTACTTCTGCTGCTGCTAACAAGAATAATAACAATAGTGACAGTAATAGATACATAATGTATTTACAGCTGTAAGGAAGTGAGATATGAGCGAGAGTAATTGAAATAGAGAGCACCAGCTAACGAATTAGGGAAAAGAGGAAGGCGCGATGGGACATAACGCTACGTTGTAAAGGTTAACATTATTGTTTTAGTATATATGCCATTAACTCTCTTTCGAAGGTGGAGATGTCATTTAGTTCTTTGACGAAGTGAGGCAGATCGTTCCAGAATAGGGTTCTCGCTACGATGAATGAGATACAAGTTGTTAAGTGATAGAAAGAGCAGAGAAAGGTTTTCCACTCAATGGCATGGTGATACAGCAACCAGTAGGTAGAATGAGGAGAAAAAAACAGTCATAGTTACGATGTTGAAATTACTATATGTTTATTCATCAATGACACGTGTTTCACCCACTTCAACGCGTCTTTAGATTGGCCGACAAATGTTGATAAGCAAGTTATGGATACTGATGATACAACATCCGCAAAAATAAATTGCCCTTGTCATGTGCAAAGAAAATAGTCGAAGTAAATATATGCTTCCCTTCTGTGTTAGAAGCTTAACGTCCGATAACCTTGCCGGGACGCGTAGCGTGGTCTAGTGAATACAAGGCAGGAACAGTCCTGTACAATCTGTCAAATGATAAACATGCTGCAAGCGACGTTCTACATCCTGCGACAACCTACGCACTGGTCAGTCTGAAGATGACTTGAGTTAGGCGAAACGGAAGTCATTGATGAATAAAGAAACAGTAATTTCAACAGCATAACCAAGACTGTTTTGTTCTCCACATGGTACAGAAAGGATTTTGCCCCAAAGGAAAAGTGTGTTAATGCTGTGTGATAACATCGCTGTAACCAACAACTGAAAGTACATGTGTTTCCACAAGTCTCTTTATAAAATCAAAGGGAATGATCATTTTTTTATGTTTTTGTAGAGTATGAAGATAAACTACTGGCAATTAAAATTGTTACACCACGAAGATGACGCGCTACAGACGCGAAATTTAACCGACAGGAAGAAAATGCTGTGATATGCAAATGATAAGCTTTTCATAGCATTTACACAAGGTTGGTGCCGGTGGCGACACCTACAAAGTGTTGACATGAGGAAACTTTCCAACCGATTTCTCATACACAAACAGCAGTTGACCGGCGTTTCCTGGTGAAACGTTGTTGTGATGCCTCGTGTAAGGAGGAGAAATGCGTACCTTCACGTTTCCGACTTTGATAAAGGTCGGATTGTAGCCTATCGCGATTGCGGTTCATCGTATCGCGACATTGCTGCTCGCGTCGGTCGAGATCCAATGACTGTTAGCAGAATATGGAATCGGTGGGATCAGGAGGGTAATACTGAACGCCGTGCTGGATCCCAACGGCCTGGTATCACTAGCAGTCGACATGACAGGCATTTTATCCGCATGGTTGTAACGGATCGTGCAGCCACGTCTCGATCCCTGAGTCAACAGATGGGGACGTTTGCAGAACAACAACCATTTGCACGAACAATTAGACGACGTTTGCAGCAGCATGGACTATTAACTCGGAGACCATGTCTGTGGTTACCCTTGACACTGTATCACAGACAGGAGCGCCTACGATGGTGTACTCAACGACGAATCTGGGTGCACGAATGGCAAAACATCACTTTTTCTCATGAATCAAGGTTCTGTTTACAGCACCACGATGGCCGCATCCGTGTTTGGCACCATCGCGGCAAACGCATATTGGAAGCGTGTATTCGTCATCGCCATACTGGCGTATCACCCGGCGTGATGGTAGGGGGTGCCATTGGTTGCACGTCTCGGTCACCTCTTGTTCGCACTAACGGCACTTTGAATAGTGGACGTTACATTTCAGATGTGTTACGATACGTAGCTCTACCCTGCATTCGATCCCTGCGAAACCCTACATTTCAGAAGGATAATGCACGACCGCATGTTGCAGGTCCTGTACGGGCCTTTCTGGATACAAAAAATGTTCGACTGCTGCCCTGGCCAGCACATTCTCCAGATCTCTCACCAATTGAAACCGTCTGATCAATGGTGGACGAGCATCTGGTTCGTCACAATACGCCAGTCACTACTCGTGATGAACTGTGGTATCGTGTTGAAGCTGCATGGGCAGTTGTGCCTGTACACGCCATCCAAGCTGTGTTGGGCTCAGTGCCAACGCGTATCAAGGCCGTTATTACGGCCAGAGGTGGGTGTTCTGGGTGCAGATTTCTCAGGATCTATGCACCCAAATTGCGTGAAAATGTAATCACAAGTCAGTTCTAGTATAATATATTTGGTCCAATGAATACCCGTTTATCATCTGCATTTCTTCTTGATGTAGCAATTTCAATGGCCAGTAGTGTATGTTAATGCCTGCTCGGAAACTGTAGTCTTGTGCTCAGCTCAATTTAGGTTTTCGTCTGTTATTACTCCTAGACTCCTTTGTAGAGGCATACAAATTTATCGGTTCCATTTATGGTCAAAAGCGATAGGAATACCCGAAATGATCTATAGTACCATCTTGGAGCGCTTGGGTTTGGGATGAATTGAGCATTAACTTTTCTCATTTTGATAATGCACACAAGTCAGCATTGACATGGTAGTGGAATAACTACGTTCAAGGTCCGTTAATCAGCCTTCCAGCTGTCAGTCGCAGTGAGTGCACCAGAGGAGTGCCAAACAATCGGTTGCGTTGCAGGTGCTGTTGCTGGCGACGGCGTCGCTGGCGCAGTACAACGGCAACTACCTGGACAGCGACTACCAGGACTACCAGGAGCCGGCGCCCAGCCGGCCCGCGCCACCCCCGCCGCCCCCGCAGCGCTCGTACAGCCGGCCGCCTCAGCAGTCCTCGCCGGTGCGCTCCTCCTTCTCCAGCTCGGCCGCCAACGCCGCGCGCCCCACGCCAGTGCCCATCCTCAAGCAGATCAACAGGTACACACTCCCGTCAAAGGGAGGCGCTCTGTCGCTCTCTGAAGGCACATATAGCTTTAATATCATCTTCCCAGCATCCCTGTCAAGCCTGACCATTTGACACTTTACATGACAATTATCTTTTTCCCATATGTGTGAGTTATCACCCTTCCTCCTGATCTCTACAAATTTCTTTGTCTCGGAGTTGCACCCAGCGTCCTCACTTACTTGTTGTACACATTCCAAATTCTGTCTTCACCTGCAATTTTCTTCCTCAATCGATGCCCCTAATACCAATGAAGCCAGTCTCTGATGCCTTACCTACGTCCTGTCATCCCATCCCTTCTTATAATCAATTTTCCCTTCGTCGCCGATTTTGTGGAGAACTTTCTTATTCCAGAAAGAGATTTTCACACTGCAGCGGTGTGTGCGCTGATATGAAACTTCCTGGCAGATTAAAACTGTGTGCCGGACCGAGACTCATTCTGGAAACATCCCCCAGGCTGTGGCTAAGCCATGTCTCCGCAATATCCTTTCTTTCAGGAGTGCTAGTCCTGCAAGGTTCGCAGGAGAGCTTCTGTAAAGTTTGGAAAGTAGGAGGCGAGGTACTGGCAGAAGTGAACCTGTGAGGGCGGGGCGTGAGTCGTGCTTGGGTAGCTCAGATGGTAGAGCACTTGGCCGCCAAAGGGAGGGGTCCCGAGCTCGAGTCTCGGTCCGGCACACAGTTATATCTGCCAGGAAGTTTCATATCAGCGCACACTCCGCTGCAGAATGAAAATCTCGTTCTGGAAACATCCCCAAGCTGTTGCTAAGCCATGTCTCTGCTATATCCTTTCTTTCAGGAGTGCTAGTTCTGCAAGGTTCGCAGAGAGCTTCTGTAAAGTTTGGAAGGTAGGAGACGAGATACTGGCAGAAGTGAACTTGTGAGGGTGGGGCGTGAGTCGTGCTTCGGTAGCTCAGATGGTAGAGCACTTGCCCGCTAAAGGCAGGGGTCCCGAGTTCGAGTCTCGGTCCGGCACACAGTTTTAATCTGCCAGGAAGTTTCAACTTTCTTATTGCTTATAAGCTCACTTTTCATCATCCTTCTGTAACACCACACCTCAAACTTTTCAAACCTCTTCCTTCCCAGATTTCCCACAGTTAATGATTCACTTCCCTAAAAAGCTGTCATTCACACGTAAATTCACACAAATTTCTTTTTCGAGATGAACCCTATTTAATATACTGATAGACTGTTTTGCCTATACTAAGCTGCTTATTATATTCTCCTTGCTTCGTACGTCACGATTTAGTTTTCTTCCCAGGAGCAGTAGTGGAATTCCTTCACTTCGGCCGCTACAGAGTCCCCAGTTTTATGTTACAATTATCGATAATTTCATTTTCACTGTTTTTCGATACTTTTTCTTCGGTTTCCTGTCAGTCCATATTATGTGGTCATATTCTGTTCTCTACATTCGACAGCATCTGTGTTTTATATACTTACTAAAGATAATACTAAGGATAGCAACGTAATCAGCCTATCTTATTATTGATATCATTTCACCCTGAATTTTAAACCGTATCTGAAAACTCCTTTTATTTCCTTCACTGCTTCTGCAGTATAAAGGTTGAAGGGCAGAGCAGAAGGACTGTGTCCCAACAGTACGTTCTCTTTAATCAGTGTACTTCTTTTTTGGTTCTACATTCTTATTATTCCCTCTTCGTTGTCCCTGTAGTGTTCACCAACATAGTATTAGTGGATTGTAAATACACTGCATCACTTTACAAAGGCGAATATTAGTTAGGTAAAACCGTAAAGATACATCTATAGAGACATCTTACTATAACGTTTCAGGCACAACGAGGATGGTTCATACACGTACGGTTACGAGGGAGCCGACGGCTCCTTTAAGATTGAGACCAAACTAACGACAGGCGAGGTAATGGGCAAGTACGGCTACGTCGACGACAACGGCAAGGTGCGAGTTGTGGAATACGGCGCCAACAGGTGAGCTGCCTCATATGCAAGGTGTGCAAAAGAAAACTGTCTCAGAAAATATTTCACTTACCTTAAGATAGGCAAACCAACTTACATCATCTACCCCACGAGCGGATGATGTAAGTTGGACTGTCTACCTTAAGGCGCGTGAAATATTTTCTCAGGCAGTTTTATTTTGCCCACCCTGTACTTGTTACATTTACAAGATCGTTTATCCACCTACTATTCGGAATTATGTTGATTAACTATACATAGCTTTTAGATCGATATGTCACTGTCTTTATTGTTGTCTTCATTTTTCTCACATCATTCCTCTCTCTTTGTAACTACGGTAATTTCTTCACTTGTGATTTCATCTGAAACTGAAATTATTTGCAACCTGTCTTTACTAAACTCATGGATGGAATTTAATGAAATCGGAGACATATAAACAGAGCGCTGCTTAGTCTGTGTTTGTTGAGTAAAGTGACGTCTTTCAGTACAGATGAGTATTAAGGCGGAAGAGAAGAATCACACGCACTAGGTTTCCTCTGAATATAATGATGTTGAAATTACGATTCACTGTAATAATTAAATTAGTAAAATAGGGTAGCAGTCGTGACAGTTATTTGTTCGTCAAATAAAAATCATAAAGATTTTCTTCGGATGTTTTGGGAGCAGACATTGTTCATACTGTAAGTATTTCACACTTGATGTTGAAAACGTGATCTTTATGGGCGGAACACCTGCACAGATTTAACAGAGTTATAATCACTGAACGTGAGACTGATTTTAATTCGCAGAATTACGGTCACAGAAAACTATTGTTGATAGTTTCCTTTACCCTTTTAAGTTATGAGTGAGTCTATGTTGACAATGGTAAGTTATTATTTCGAAGTCTAGCTAAGGGAAAATAATATTACGTAACAGTCTGACACAGGTTGTGGATCTGAGATCGGTTACCTACGCATCTTGTCACATTCTTATTGGGAGCTTGTCAAACTCTAAGGCGTGTGTCACAGAGCAACTTATAGTCATAGTGACGAATCGTGCAGTTCAGTTGACAAGGCTGAACATGACGTATCAAACTGGGGAGATGAGGACTGCCTTGCTTCAATCCAAGGCCATTAAAAGGCGATTTTACCGGAGAATATGAAGGTGGTTTTGGGAGATTCTCCTACATTCATCTAATTCCGTCTTACCGAAACAACCCAAAAACATATAGCTTTCTAAGCACATTAAGTTTACCTTTAATTATGCTAATCAACATTAGACAATAGAATGCATGAAAATAATGCAAGGGTGAAGTTTTATGAATGGACACACAATTGAGTAACCGTTTTTAATGTTTATGTCCTGTTATTCCAGTTTATGAATATTTTGTGGTGATTCTTTCTTGATATTTTTGTCTTGTGAAACGTTTTTTTTTTCTTTTTGCAGTTCGTCCAGACTTCATTTGCATTCCATACTTTTATTGTTCATTGCCAACCTAACACTATCAGCATGTGAATTAAAATGTTTTTATGAATAACTCGTTGGATACCCTGGAAGTAATCATAACAAGATGTAGCTCCTGAGCATTACAGTAAAAATTCATTATCATAATACGTATTTGCATACAGTAATAGAAATACTTACCACTTAGGTATCAAAGAAATCTATCTTTCAAACATTGAATGTGTAACTGCTTTTGCCAACTTTAGCTAACCGAAAAACAGTATATTAGGTCGACAACTTTGCTTCAGCCGTTTTGCAATAGCTGGCAGTATCGGCAAGTGGTGTGCATGTGGTCATATAGTAAACTTAAGCATTTGTTAACATAATGCCATCAAAACATTAGTCGATTTGTGATTGCGCCATAAAGGTATTCTCTACTGGATATGTCAACTTATGAGCCCAGATTTTTGAAGCTACTGAAACCGATGGAAAAAATCACAGGAGATCGTTACCGAAATCGAACCATACGATTGAGCCAAGCACTGATAGATAAACCGCCACAAAACAGCGACCGTCTTTAAAAGGTGATTTTGGAGCATGACAGTGCTCGACTGTGTCGCAATACCTGTCAAAATATACTTGGATATGTTGAAGTGGAATGTCCTACACCACCCGCCGTGTTTTCCAGAAACTGTGACTACAACTTTTCCGGTCAATGGCACACGGCAAGGCTGGCCAGCACTTCCAGTCATATAAACAACTACAAAATTGAATCGATTCATAGATCTCCTCAAAAGACGCTTAATTCTTCCGCCCTCGGATTCGTTTTTCTGCCCGAAAGATGAAAGTATTGGTCAGAGACGACCAGTACTTCCGATTGTAAATTTTTTGTAAGATTTTCACAATGAAGTCTAGAACTGTATAAAAAGCGGTGGAAGAAAAGTTATAGACCTAACAGTTTATATAAAAAATGGTAATTTCCGTATCTTTCCCCCTCCTGGAAAATTTCTGCAGACGCCGTGTGTAACGACTTCATGTACGCAGCCTGCCTGACTTGTCCTATGGAGGTGTAAGCCCCAACATCTACATCTACATCTACATGATTACTCTGCAATTCACATTTAAGTGCTTGGCAGAGGGTTCATCGAACCACAATCATACTATCTCTCTACCATTCCACTCCCGAAAAGCGCGCGGGAAAAATGAACACCTAAACCTTTCTGTTCGAGCTCTGATTTCTCTTATTTTATTTTGATGATCATTCCTATCTATGTAGGTTGGGCTCAACAAAATATTTTCGCATTCGGAAGAGAAAGTTGGTGACTGATATTTCGTAAATAGATCTCTCCGCGACGAAAAACGTCTTTGCTTTAATGACTCCCATTCCAACTCGCGTATCGTATTACGTGATAATACAAAACATCGCTGTTTTCATTGGTGCCGCTTGGTGCAGGTTCGGCTTCCAGCCATCTGGAGAGGGCATCACTGTGGCGCCGCCCACGCTGGTGGACGAGACAACGCGCAAGCAGCAGCCCGGAGGCGGGGGCGGTCTCGGCGGCCGCCTGTCGGCGCTGAGCAGCGACCAGCCCGAGTACGACGACGGCCAGTACTACGAGCCACAGCCGCCCCCGAGGCCCGCCCCCAGGCCGGCGCCTCCCCGCCCCCAGCCCGCGCCGGTGCGAGCCGCACCGCCCCCACCGCCGCCGCCGCCTCCTAGGCCTGCTCCCATAAGGCAGCCGCAGTCCTTCGAGCAGGTACGTGCGTTCTCCTTACTGCGCCATCTGGACACTGCTGTTGTTGTGGTCTTGAGCCTGGAAACTGGTTTGATGCACGTCTCCACTCTAATCTATCCTGTAGAAGACTCTTCACCTCTGCGTGACAACTGTAACCTACATCCATTTGAACTTGCTTAATGTAATCAAGCATTTGTCTCCCACTACAGTTTCTACCCTACGCACTTCCATTACCAGACTAACTATTCCTTGATGTCTCGGGATGTGCCCTATCGACAGTAGATTCGTTCACTCAAATTGTACCATAAATTTCTTGTCTCCCAAATCTGATCCAGAACCTCCACGTTTGTTATTCAACTTTGACTCAGTCACAACGTGGCGTATAGTGAATTGTACGCCAGAGGCATCGCAGCAAGAGCTCAGTGGAAAATGAAGCCATGTGTTAGGCGACTTTACCCAATTTGGAGGAGGGGCAGGGTCACTTGACACCGCTGGAGTGACCGGTATGAGAGATGCCATGTGCCGACCACAACTTATTGTCACTCACTACTCAAGAGGTACACGACACCCTGTGGGGTAATATTTTAATATTCAGTATTCACTTCAGGATCTTCTCCAGAATCCCTGGGTCAATTCCAGCCAAAATACGCACAGAGACAGCAGGTGTCAAGAGGATCAGCACTATGGTGTTATAACATCCCAGTTCTAACAGAAACAGAGACATGGGCAAAAACATGTTTCTTCCCACCCTCGGCATACAGCCTGCCCTGCATTACAGACATGTTAGGGAACTGTATCAGCATGCCAAATAAACCCACTAAGTGGGGCAGCCTACATGCCAGGGGCAAAAAATTGTTTTCCAGGCCATGACATATAGGTTGTCCTGCTTGACAGACATGTAGTGTTGAAGTAGTATCAGCAGACTTCATTGAGTTGCTTTGCATGGCAGTGTGTACATCAGGGGCAAATAAATGATTTTTCAAGCTCCTGATCTCCACCCTGCACTGCATGACATATATGTTATGGAAGTGGTAACTGCTGCTTTACTGAATTATATTGCAGGGGCTACATGCGCTGACAAGCATGACTGGGAACAGTTGGACCTAGGTAGAGGAGGGTATGGACAGAGTGACAGGAGGAGGATATGCACAGAGAGAGGGGAGGAGGGGAAGATGCATAAGGCAGAGGGAAGGTGTAAAGGCGTAGTGCTCAGGTGGTAAAGAAAGAGGGGGAGACAGAGATGGAAAGAGAGAAGGGAACAAGATATGGTCAGAGGTAGGGAAGGAGGAAGATATGATCAGAGGGAGAGGTGCAGGAAATTGGCAAAGAGAGGGGAGGAGGAGACAAAGAGACAAAGAGAGTGAGTGGGGAAGAGGAGATTGTGGTTGGAGGATGAGGTGAACAAGTGAGGAAGAGTTAGACACAAAGAGGGGGAGGTGTGTTCAGTGTATGCGTCGAACGCGTACACACGTGAAGCTGCAGGAAAAGTCTAATTCTGATAATAATCATTAATAAGAACAATAATAATAATAATAATAATCAATGTCTTAGCTACATGGACACACCAAACGTATCTCCTGATTTTAAAACTAAGATGTTTCACTAAATATAACATTTTATATCCATTTTATATTAGTAGATAAGCATATAATACGATAATAACTGTATGAATGTAATTAAAAGTAAAAACAGTATTGGGTGAAAAATGTTATTGGATCACGAAGTGAATGAAGTATGTGCATTGGATTCTTCATTAGACAATGAGACTGTACCACTGACCTACGTGCTGCTGTACAGTTCTACGAGTCGCCCGCGCCGGCTCCTGCGCAGCGCTTCTCCGCCGGCCCGCCGTCGCCCAGCCGCAGCCACAGCCACGGACCCAGCCTGGGACCGGCGCCGCCCCGCGCCCAAGTGCCCGGCGCTGTCCCCGTCGGCGGCGTCGTCTACTCCGAGCAGCCGAGGCCGCCGCGCCCACAGGTACCTACTCGGTCACTACCATCCAGCCACCAAACTACACTACTGGCCATTAAAATTGCTACACCAACAAGAAATGCAGATGATAAACGGGTATTCATTGGACAAATATATTATACTAGAACTGACATGTGATTACATTTTCACGCAATTTGGGTGCATAGATCTTGAAAATCAGTACCCAGAACAACCACGTCTGCCCGTAATAACGGCCTTGATACGCCTGGGCATTGAGTCAACAGAGCTTGGATGGCGTGTACAGGTACAGCTGCCCATGCAGCTTCAACACGATACCACAGTTCATCAACAGTAGCGACTGGCGTATTGAGACGTGCCAGTTGCTCGGCCACCATTGACCAGACGTTTTCAGTTGGTGAGAGATCTGGAGAATGTGCTGGCCAGGGCAGCAGTCGAACATTTTCTGTATCCTGAAAAGACCCGTACAGGACCCGCAACATGCGGTCGTGCATTATCCTGCTGAAATGTAGGGTTTCGCAGGGATCGAATGAAGGGTAGAGCCACGGGTCGTAACACATCTGAAATGTAACGTCCACTGTTCAAATTTCCGTCAATGCGAACAATAGGTAACCGAGACGTGTAACCAATGGCACCCCGTACCATCATGCCGGGTGATACGCCAGTATGGCGATGATGAATACACGCTTCCGATGTGTGTTCACCGCGATGTCGCCAAACACGGATGCGACCATGATGATGCTGTAAACAGAACCTGGATTCATCCGAAAAAATGACGTTTTGCCATTCGTGCACCCAGGTTCGTCGTTGAGTACACTATCCTAGCCGGCCGGTGTGGTCGTGCAGTTCTAGGCGCTTCAGTTTGGAACCGCGTGACCGCTACGGTCGGAGGTTCGAATCCTGCGTCGGGGATGGATGTGTGTGATGTCCTTAGGTTAGTTAGGTTTAAGTAGTTCTGAGTTCTAGGGGACTGATGACCACAGATGTTAAGTCCCATAGCGCTCCGAGCCATTTGAACCATTTGAACACTATCGTAGGCGCTCCTGTCTGTGATGCAGCGTCAAGAGTAACCGCAGCCGTGGTCTCCGAGCTGATAGTCCATGCTGCTACAAACGTCGTCGAAATGTTCGTGCAGATGGTTGTTGTCTTGCAAACGTCCCCATCTGTTGACTCACGGATCGAGACGTGGCTGCACGATCCGTTACAGCCATGCAGATGAGATGCCTGTCATCTCGACTGCTAGTGATACGAGGCCGTTGGGATCCAGCACGGCGTTCCGTATTACTCTCCTGAACCCACCGATTCCATATTCTGCCAACAGTCATCGGATCTCGACCAACGCTAGCAGCAATATCGCGATACGATAAACCGCAATCGCGATAGGCTACAATCCGACCTTTATCAAAGTCGGAAACGTGATGGTACGCATTTCTTCTCATTACACTAGGCATCACAACGGCGTTTCATCAGCCAGCGCCGGTCAAGTGCTGTTTGTGTATGAGAAATTGGTTGGAAACTTTCCTCATGTCAGCACGTTGTAGGTGTCGCCACCGGCGCCAACCTTGTGTCAATGCTCTGAAAAGCTATTTTTTTGCATATCACAGCAACTTCTTCCTGTCGGTTAAATTTCTCGTCTGTAGCAAGTCAACTTCGTTGTGTAGCAATTTTAATGGCCAGTAGTGTACCTTGTTTCCTCGCTACTACTGCCATCTGTTTATGTGTGTATCGCTATCCCGTGACTTTTGTCATCTCAAGGTAGAATATGATATTTTATTACGTGAACCATATGTTCTCAGCCGCAGCCGCAGCCGCAGCCGCAACCCATCCAGCACCGCAGCCCCGCCCCGGTGTACCACAGCCCGCCCCCGCCGCCGCCCCCGAGGCCCTCCCCCCAGGTGAGGCAAGCTGGAACCGGAGGCGGCATCCTGGACCAGCTGGCCAAGGACTACGCTCTGCCGCAGAGCAACAGCGCGCCGCTCACAGACATCAGCTTCTCCTCCTTCTACTAGTGCAGTGCGCCGCCCCCTTATGGGCGTGTGCCACCTTTGTACAGTACTCAAACCTCTCCTCCTTTCTTTTGTACAGACATTTCAACATCTCCGCTTTCTACGATTTACTCTATAGACACTTTTCCGTAGTACAATTTGAAAGGCGAGCTTAAGGAAAGACTTCACAGTCCTCATATACACTTTTCGCCCTGTATTTCAACAGAGGGCTGTGCGAACAATAAGACGCACAATAAATTCCTAATCTATCTATTCACCTTCTCTTACACATTTAATGTAATTATATCTGAATGTTCCTATAGCCTTCCGTTTCCTACAAACACCCGAGTTTCCTAAGGAGCAGCAAAGAACGAATGGCAGTGTGTCTGTGATTTCTGTGAACTTTCTCTGTTGACATTATATAATGCTAAAGTCGTTCTTGAATTTCTTTTCGTTCTCTCCACATGAATTAACCACTAATATGTTGCAGTTTACTGAAAATAGTTTCTGAAGCTAATCCCAAGATACGTAAACGTTATTTTGTAACAAGCAGCAACGTTAATCACCTGCTTGCTCTTTGCCTTATGTCTCCTGAAATGCAATAATCAGTTCTCCTGGTTCTTCGACTCCAAAAACCTTTTCTAGATTTGTTTTCACGGATATTCACAAGCTACTTAATAGTTTAAACGTATAAAACGGGTTCTTCATATTGGGCCATGGAAAGTTTTCTTATGCTTGTTCTTTATTATTCTTGGTGATAGGGCGTACCATACATTTATGATATTCGTGTCTCTGTCTTTCTGATATGGGTTTAGTATATACTGCATTTCGGTAGATGAAACTTATGTGTACTTTAACTTACAAAACTTAAAATATTTCTGTCCTTTTCTTGATGGGCGTTATACTCTTCGTTTTGTTACAGCTATAGACAATAGAGCTACTGTACCCATTTAACACACTACTAAAAATTAATTTCCGTCGTTGACACAAATTAAGATAGGACTAATTTCTTTTCATACGGCAAAGTTAACTATTCTTAGGTACTTATGTGCTACGTTCATTGGCATGGAATAACCTCTTCCACGGTTCAAAGCCTATAAAACAACTTTTTCTGCAAATTCCTTTCAAGGACTTTCTTACTGTAACTTTACTACTATACTCCCACATCCGTTCGATATCCAGTGAACGATCTACTTCAGTAGTTTAAACATGTAAAGTGTGTCCTGTTATTGCAGTCTGGAAAGTTTTCCTACGCTTATTCTGTACACCAAATAGTAGTAGCAAAAAAAACCTTGCATTTTCGATATTTCTATCTCCATATGTCTCGGCTGTGTTCATTATTTAATGAATAACATAACTGAAAGGTATACTTGCCATAACTTACAATGTATCTGTCTTTTTCATTATGGAGTTGGTGCAGAAATTTTAATACATTTAGCCATAGAACACAAAATCAGCCTACCTTACAACACCCCAGATAACTATGTGATAGGCGCTGATAGTTACTGAGCCTTTTCAAACTAACGGCAAAACCTGAGTGTCTCCTATGCACTAACACTATTTTCTTTTAATCACTCACATTTCCGGACTTCTTATGCTCTACTTGTTTCCTCGTTTACTTATTACACGCATGCTCAGCTTCGGAATTAACTCAAACGCCGTATACTACATGGGTAATTTTGTTAATGTAGATGACATTGTACCACAGTGCTAAACAATTTTGGTATACAGGTACTAAAACCAAACTTACAGCTTTAGACTACTGTATATTTACCTAATTATTATTTTGTAGAACTTTAACCTTCCTCCGAATCACAGGAACACTGCCAGTTATTCGTTTCCTGATATGCTTCAAATAAGTTCAACACAAAATTTGTTTTAAATATCGACTGTTATCCTTAGGGTGTGACTGATGTTATTTATCACTTTTAGTCGAAGCATTCCAATTGTAAGAAAGTTTTCAATACTTCTGTATTGTGTGTGAAAATTAGATTGTTACGTTCCGATTTTAATGTTTTGAAAAATAGTAGCCATATTTTTATAAATTTGAATGCAATATATTTCCTCTATTTATTTGACGAAAATGTTAATTGACAAATGGAAAACAAATTTTGTTTCGAAATATATTTCCATATTAAATAAAACTGTGTTTTTTGTTATTTTTATTTTTTCATTGCACCTTCTATAGACAGTGTCATTCCATAGAAACAGTTCCTTGTGCCTGATGAATTTTATTAGTCGAATGTTGGTAGTAGCAACGCTGCAATTTTCTGTGATAACATAGTGGGATGGTTTCGTTCACCGTCAGTAACGCTCACAACATGAAGACAGTAGCAGGATTGGAGGAAGAGATTATGTCTTTGTATTTGTTTACACATTAAGACTATAAACATACGATCTATTGAAATGTTTCTCAGTCATATACGATGAGATACACAGTGCATCATGTATGTCTATAATAAAAGTATAGGAGTTATTTTCCAGGTGCTCTGCTGGACCAATATTCGAATCTGGAGTTTTTTCACTAGTTAGCATTATCCAGATTCGATTCCTGTCGCCCTGAAGAAGATCGGTGTAAAGACATTTTAATTGTTTTTATTCAATGTGTTCATGACATTTTGGTGCATCAGTTTGTGTATCACAATTCTTTGCCTGAGTGGGAAGAATAACAATACGTTAATTATTGCATGTGGCCCACTGGACGAAGCTGCATGTGACGATAAACACATTACAAATAGTCGTCGCTCTCGGAGTAGTTAGCCCCAGTGAAAATGGAGACAATTATGATGCAGGCGCGTATAATCAACTTCTTCGCGGAGGTCGCAAATAAGTTAGGTACTGAATCAGAGTCCACTTGGCGTTACAGTTAGCTGGCGAGGATCATATGTTGGCAATATGAATCGAGACGTATCATAAGACCAACTGACAGAACAATCTGCAGACAAGTGATTAGTGTCATCGTACTTGTAATATGATAACTTTTCGTGCGTACAGCCATTTTGTTTGAGCTCTCCTCTTCTTTAGCTTCTCGGAGGCCTGTTTTCTCCATATTATGCCATCTGTAACAAATAATATTTTATTCCAGTGATGATGGAAGCTGTTACTCATCTTTCAAAATTATTATTTCTTCACAATTCATCGGCGATTTTCGTCTATCTACATAGTACTTAAATTTCACCAGGAAACCTAAAAAAGATCTCTTCTGATGTTCGGCCGGCCGGAGTGGCCGAGCGGTTCTAGGCGCTACAGTCTGTAACAGCGCGACCGCTACGGTCGCAGGTTCGAATCCTGCCTCGGGCATGGACGTGAGTGGTGTCCTTAGGTTAGTTAGGTTTAAGTAGTTCTAAGTTCTAGGGGACTGATGACCTCAGAAGTTAAGTCCTATAGTGCTCAGAGCCATTTGAACCATTTTGAATCTTCTGATGTTCCCAGGTATCATATATCATCTCACACAGTCAACATTGGTTTCTGCTGGCACGGTTTCAAGTAGCTATACACCTCAGGGGGTTTATATTAGATGAAACCGTGGGTTAGGCATTCATTACACCCCGCAGCATGTGGTATACTGACGTCTATTAAGACTATTGTAAGGAGATGAGAAATGCAGCAGATGTTTGGGAGTGTCCGAGCTCGCAGCGTGCTCCAGAAGATAGGTATTGTGATAGAATTCTATTCCTCTTTTCATTCACCCGAGGACGATTGCGACCAACCAATCTATTCGAAATCGACTGCTGCAGACGAAAACTGCTTTGTTCATTATAACCTAAATGCTACCTAATAAATTGGTTCTGATGTAATATAACAGACACTTCCAGCCACTACAAAAAAACTGCTTGAAATTATCCGCCCCTTTCCATACCGTGCTATTAGCTTACATTTATTTTATCAGCTTTCTCGTGTGGTTCAAGTTTTCATACTTGTTTTATCTTATATAAACTGAACGAGATAGACACTGAATCTTCTATTTATAAGGTTTCTACATTATGATAAATGGCAGTTTTATTTGTCATATTTACCACAGATAGCTTCTTTGGATACCTAAACACATGCCTGATATTATGCTTACCAGAGTTTGTGTTAGGAGCAGATGACGTAACTGTCATTTTGCCTCACGCGGGAGTTTGTTGTCGATGATCGATGAGAGAGCAGCGTGGATGGTGGACATGGCAGACAGAGGATAATTTTTTGACATGCTTTCTGATGTGACTGTTCGTTTGGAATGAGGTAATATGGGAAAAGTTCTTATTTGCTGCGAGAGCTAAGGTGCGCTAAGCTGCTAAAGTATCAGTATTCATTCTGCAAACCACTAAGATAAAATAAACACGAAATTCTGATCAGCAAGCCATACTTTGGTATTAATTTCTAAATTATCAATCATATGTTGAGCGTACTGATAAACTATTCTCATCTTTCACCTTTAAGAGCACGAGAAAAAGGAAGAAAAGAGAAAATTTTATGTACGAAGTGTTCTTTAGTTTCAATGTGAATCAGCTTCATTGTTCTTATAAAGCGTGAAGAACGTTACAGTCCCAATGTTAATGTGATTCAAATTCTGTGTGTTTCGAAGTCGAAATACAATTTCAGTTTGAAACAACCTTTTCATTTGTATAAATCCTTCTCGGACTTCTTGCCGGGACAGTTCATGGTGAAATGTCAAGCTTTCGAAGATTATCTCCAGCGTCTTCGTCTGGAGCAACTGAAACATTAAACGCGGCAAGAAGTTCGACAGCAGTGTTCTATACAAACCACCCCAACTCCCCCCCCCCCCCCCCCCGTCACCCTCTGTTTGAAAGTGAAACTTCACGATGCATTCTTGGCTAGGTATCAATCCTTATTTGGAAGCAACTACAATAAATTCTAAGGCTATCAGCTGCAAAGTGGTTTCTTTCAGGTACATGCTGCTTAGCGTTTTAATTCACTCATGAAAGCGGAACAGAGCAGCGTTTCCTGTTTCGAAGGTTAAGAATCAACCGTAGGGCCAAGACGAACTTCGTGAGGAAGCATTAGGAAACTGTTTAGATTTGTACATTTTTCATAAAACCCATCTGCATTTTCTAACGGCATACAGATTTAATACGCGCCAAGTAACTACTGTAGCCCTGATTGTTCATGAGGAAGTTATTCAGTATATCACAGATAGTTACTCTTTATATTCAATTATTAATCATTGAAATACTGTCCAACTCAGTTTGATGTTGTTGAATATCACATATTTGTCAAAATTTACACGGTTAATGTTTATATTCTATAGCAGTATATTTCTAGGACTTCTAGGTCACGGCATACTGTAGGCGATAAGGTAATCAGAACTTAGACACTTCCTTCATCATTCCAAATGGTACGGAAAGTCACACAACGTAAACAATCAAGCAGCTAGGAGAACATACGCACGAGAACATAGGTAGTTAGTGTCGTATCAATACAAGTGTTGCTAAAAATGGTGAAAACATACGTTCCTTGTTCTTAAGTAATAGAACCCAGTACGTTGTCCTCGATGGTGAGTGTTCATCGGAGATGAGGGTATCATCTGGAGTGCCCCAGGGAAGTGTGGTAGGTCAGCTGTTGTTTTCTGTCTACATAAATGATCTTTTGGATAGGGTGGATAGCAATGTGCGGCTGTTTGCTGATGATGCTGTGGTGTACGGGAAGGTGTCGTCGTTGAGTGACTGTAGGAGGATACAAGATATCTTGGACAGGATTTGTGATTGGTGTAAAGAATGGCAGCTAACTCTAAATATAGCTAAATGTAAATTAATGCAGATGAATAGGAAAAAGAATCCAGTAATGTTTGAATACTCCATTAGCAGAGTAGCGCTTGACACAGTCACGTGGATTAAATATTGAAGAGCGATATGAAGTGGGACAAGCATGTAATAGCAGTTGTGGGGAAGGCGGATAGTCGTCTTCGGTTCATTGGTAGAATTTTGGGAAGATGTGGTTCATCTGCAAAGGAGACCGTTTATAAAACACTAATACGACCTATTCTTGAGTACTGCTCGAGCGTTTGGGATCCCTATCAGGTCGGATTGAGGGACATAGAAGCAATTCAGAGGCGGGCTGCTAGATTTGTTACTGGTAGGTTTGATCATCACGCGAGTGTTACGGAAATGCTTCAGGAACTCGGGTGGGAGTCTCTGGAGGAAGGGAGGCGTTCTTTTCGTGAATCGCTATTGAGGAAATTTAGAGAATCAGTATTTGAGACTGACTGCAGTACAATTTTGCTGCCGCCAACTTATATTTCGCGGAAAGACCACAAAGATAAGATAAGAGAGATTAGGGCTCGTACAGAGGCATATAGACAGTCATTTTTCCCTCGTTCTGTTCGTGAGTGGAACAGGGGGAGAAGATGCTAGTTGTGGTACGAGGTACCCTCCGCCACGCACCGTATGGTAGATTGCGGTGTAGGTATGTAGATGTAGATAATAGTGCTGCCATATTGCTTTCGTTTCCACTAGACCCATCTACTCAACATTAAAAGAAAATGCCTACAGCAGTGATGGCTCCCGTGCAGTGCAGGAGACAGCGGTTGCGTCACACGTGAAACACCCTGCCTGACAAAAAGTACCAAGCATCCAGAAGACATTGATGGACGCGAACGCAACTTCGTATACTTACACACCATCAGCGGGTATGTAACGGATCAGAGTTACAATTCACTGTGACAGGCTTGAACGTCCGCTAGAGTACATTAACGTCGTTCGTGTTTAGCGATGTCAGCAGGCTTGATAGGAATGTAAGGGGCATGAACACGTTCTGGTGATGAGTGGTCACTGGAGGAGGTGATGCCGCGTACTCGTTTGAGACAGCGTTATCGGCACCTGACATCGTTTGAAAGGAGGTCTCACTTTGAGCCAATATTTTGCCGGCTGGTCGAATCGTGCAATATCCAGATTTGTGGGGGATTCGGATGTGATAGTGGTCCGATGTTGGACTGTGTGGGAACGTGAGGACAGACAAACTAGTCGACAAGGTTCTGTTCAACTATGTTTGATCACGGCAACGGAGGATCGCCGTATTGTTCACCAGGCATATGGAACCCCCTTCATATCTGCGCCTGCCGTTCGAGAAAAACTAATGTACTTCCCGCAAGTTTCTGTGTCTTCCCGCACTGTTGGTCGGAGACTAGCAGCAGCTGGCTTAGGGAATAATAGTCCCACGTGTAAGCTGCCGTTAACAGCACGACACAAACGGTTCTGCCGTGACTAGGAAGCATGCTTTTCTGATGAATGGCGTCGCATTGTGTTCAGCGATTAATTCCGCTTTGGGACTACCCCGCATGACCACTGTCGGCAAAAATGGCGGCGACCTGGGAAGAGGTCTCATTCTTCCAGTATTGATGGGGAGCCATCGGTTATGACTTCAGATCACTTTGGCAAGTGAGTATGCGAACTCTGATTGCACAACGATACGTTGCATATATCCTGCGTCCTCATGTGTTACCTATGATATGACGGTATCTTGGGGCCATTTTTAGCAGGACAACGCTCATCCATACACGGCAAGTGTCTATGTACTGTCTGCGTGATGTTGAGCAACTCCAGTGGTAGCAAGATCTCCAGATCTGTACCCAACAGAACATCTGTGGGACCAGCTCGGATCTTCATACCGCCCCACTGCCAGTATCCAGGATAAAGAAGACCAGTCACAGTTCTACTTCAGCTTTCCTCAAGAGAGGATAGAACGGCCTTATGATATCATTCACAACCGAATCAGTGCATTCATCCACACCATAGTGGGTGCAACGTCAAAGCGGACTCACACAGCCAAGTTCTTTGTAAATTTCAGTCGACTTTCCAATCGCTGAAATACACTCTCAGCGTGTAATGATTCTTTGCATTTCCTGCTGCCCTTCAGGGTGCATCACATTTTTTGTCAGGCACTGTATTTCTCAAAACGTTTTGCAATAGCGAGACATGACAGGATCGTGAATGTTTTGCTCGATATATATTAAGAGTGAGATTGACTATGGACAAAACATAAATGAGGAATTCTTACCTTAAAACATCAACAAGAAAGGAAACGTAGTAAAGGAATGTAGATGTGACAAAAACACATCCGGAACGTGGCTGCCATTTCGCCTCCTTTCCTTGCTTAGTGCAAGTTGGCATACGCAATGAGTCCCAAAGATGCCTGCATATATTGTTGGAGGGTACACCTTACACGACTACCTTTGTGATGATGCGCGTCAGGGCTACAGAGCGGCGGCCAGTAATTCCTCGACCACTCGAAAGATTGAATGGGCTGTTTATTCTCTTAAATCTCGTGGCAAATCCACGGTACTGAGAGCAGGCAGACTTGGTCAAAGACCCGTGATGCTGTAATCGATGAGATCGCACAATACGTTAGCGCTTAGGGAAAGCAACCCTTTTCAAATTTTCTGCATTTGTCTTCATTCTACTTGTTGAAATGTATGTGAAATCGTATGGGACTTAACTGCTAAGATCATCAGTCCCTAAGCTTACACACTACTTAACCTAAATTATGCTAAGGACAAAGACACACACACATGCCCGAGGGAGAACTCGAACCTCCGCCGGGACCAGCCGCACAGTCTCGCTCTACTTCGATGCTTCTTATATGTATGAGTGATACACACAATTTATTTGCGGCTTACGTCAATCAGAACTAGATGTTTTGCGAAGGGATTTGAACTACAGAATCTCGTGGATGAGGAAATACCTTATTTCGAGTGTTGTTGAATACGTATGTAACAATTGTCTTTTTTTGTGAGACAGAACCACACGTGTGTAAATAGTAGGTGTAGTCATTATAGTGATTTTCTTATCCTTTAAGCTGATGTATTATGAGAAACGCAAGATGTTGCCTCTTAATGTATCCATTGCTCATGAATGCGTGTGGTGGATCCTTTGCATTGTTAATTTACGAGTCCTCGGTTTTCCTCAACTACCACTTCTCCCTTACTGTCATAAGACTACAACAGGTATTGATATACAATTGATACTATTTTTTAACTGAACTTTCCACAAGAAAGTTGTGAGCTTGAGCACTTTGATTACCTGTAAATTTCAGTGCCACAAACTAAGTGGATCTGCAGTGCATCCAGAGACTACACGTCTTTCATTTAGAATGAAATAATCTCTCTTCACATACTGAACAATATGTTTATAATTTGAAATCTGTTGCATATATCTATCCTTACTAGTTTTTTTCCAGTGTGTATTCACATAGGCTCGCATGTTAGATACGTTCCATTCACATTGACATTCGATGGATGATTTCTATAACGAAGATTCCAGTTACATATATGTTATCTGTATTTTTCATCAAGGAGCCACCATTTACTACGTTTGTTAAACAATGCAATATTCTGATGACGATGAACAATTGCGTGGTAGTAAATAAATGCGGATTCTGCAAGTACGGCAGTCGGTTTGCAGTGTTTCGTGCCGCTCCAGAACAACAATGTAATCGAATTTGTGAAACCAAGTTTGGTTTCGTTTAAGTTCTCTGAGTGTTCAGATGGGATTATGCTGTCAACCCACAGTGGGTTCTTTATACACACCATAAGAACACTATTCTACACGTAGAAAAAATATGAATAGTTCCATTACTTAAACAAGTTGTACTATATACGATGGCAGCTCGATGGGGCCGTGCGTTATCATACATCAGGAGGAAGGTAGGACCCACTGCACCCCTGAAAAGGCGGACATACTGGTGCAAAATGACGTCCTGATACACCTGACCTGTTACAGTTCTTCAGTCAAAGACATGCACGGGTGTACCTGCACCACTCACAGTCCCACCTCACACCATCAAACCACGAACTCCATACAGGTCCCTTCCAAGGACATTAAGGGGTTGGTATCTGGTTCCTGGTTCACGCCAGATGAAAACCCTGCGAGAATCACTGGTCAGACTATAGCTGGACTCGTCTGTGAACATAACCTGTGACCACTGTTCCAGCGTCCATGTACTGTGTTCTTGACACCAGGCTTTAGGGGCTCCCCTGTGACCAGGGGTCAGTGAAATGCACCTTGCAGGTCTCTGGGCGAATAAACCATGTTTGTTCAGTCGTCTGTAGACTGTGTGTCTGGAGACAATTGTTGCAATGGCCGCGGTAAGGTCCCGAGCAAGGCTACCTGCAGTACTCCGTGGCCGTCTGCGGGCACTGATGGTGAGATATCGGTCATCAAATGGCTCTGAGCACTATGGGACTTAAAATCTGAGGTCATCAGTCCCCTAGAACTTAGAACTACTTAAAACTGACTAACCGAAGGACATTACCCACATCCATGCCCGAGGCATGATTCGAACCTGCGACCGTAGCAGTCAAGCGGTTCCGGACTGTATCGCCTAGAACCGCTCGGCCACCGCGGACGGCTAGATATCGGTCTTCTTGTGGTGTTGTACACTGTGGACGTCCCGTACTGTAGCTCCTGGACACGTTTCCTGCCTGCTGTAGTCGTTGCCTTAATCTTGAGATAACACTTTGTGGCATACAGAGGGCCCATGCTAGACCTGCTGTGTTTGACCAGCCTCCAGCCGCCCTAGTATTCTACCCCTCATAACGTCATCAATAGGTGTTCTATGAGCCATTTTCAATACACAGTCACCATTAGCACGTCTGAAAAAAGGCTGCACACTTACTCGCTGCACCGTACTCTGACATGCACCAACACACCTCTGCGTATGTGGAGTGCTGCCAGCGCCACCGTGCAACGAACGCAGGTCAAATGCACCGCATGGTGATTTAAACCCGCAAACTGCCCACCAGAGCGTTGTGTCACCATGTATCAACATTATCCTCAATTTATGGGCATGTGTGTAACTTATGCTAAGAACAACACACACATCCATGCCCGAGGGAGGACTCGAACCTGCGGCGGGAGGGGCCGCGCAGTCCGTGACAAGGCGCCTCAAACCGCGCGACCACTACGCGCTGCCGGCAGCAGTACAATCACAGTAGTGTGCATGTGCAGTAACTGTTTTGATTCAAGAAGAAGGAGATGACACGATCTTTAGTCATCTGTGTGTTGTTCCTGCTGCATAGAGCTTCTTCCGAATGGTTAAGTGTATTGGAAATCGCGCTCCTTGTGGGATTAGATCTACACTCCTGGAAATGGAAAAAAGAACACATTGACACCGGTATGTCAGACCCACCATACTTGCTCCGGACACTGCGAGAGGGCTGTACAAGCAATGATCACACGCACGGCACAGCGGACACACCAGGAACCGCGGTGTTGGCCGTCGAATGGCGCTAGCTACGCAGCATTTGTGCACCGCCGCCGTCAGTGTCAGCCAGTTTGCCGTGGCATACGGAGATCCATCGCAGTCTTTAACACTGGTAGCATGCCGCGACAGCGTGGACGTGAACCGTATGTGCAGTTGACGGACTTTGAGCGAGGGTGTATGGTGGGCATGCGGGAGGCCGGGTGGACGTACCGCCGAATTGCTCAACACGTGGGGCGTGAGGTCTCCACAGTACATCGATGTTGTCGCCAGTGGTCGGCGGAAGGTGCACGTGCCCGTCGACCTGGGACCGGACCGCAGCGACGCACGGTTGCACGCCAAGACCGTAGGATCCTACGCAGTGCCGTAGGGGACCGCACCGCCACTTCCCAGCAAATTAGGGACACTGTTGCTCCTGGGGTATCGGCGAGGACCATTCGCAACCGTCTCCATGAAGCTGGGCTACGGTCCCGCACACCGTTAGGCCGTCTTCCGCTCACGCCCCAACATCGTGCAGCCCGCCTCCAGTGGTGTCGCGACAGGCGTGAATGGAGGGACGAATGGAGACGTGTCGTCTTCAGCGATGAGAATCGCTTCTGCCTTGGTGCCAATGATGGTCGTATGCGTGTTTGGCGCCGTGCAGGTGAGCGCCACAATCAGGACTGCATACGACCGAGGCACACAGGGCCAACACCCGGCATCATGGTGTGGGGAGCGATCTCCTACACTGGCCGTACACCACTGGTGATCGTCGAGGGGACACTGAATAGTGCACGGTACATCCAAACCGTCATCGAACCCATCGTTCTACCATTCCTAGACCGGCAAGGGAACTTGCTGTTCCAACAGGACAATGCACGTCCGCATGTATCCCGTGCCACCCAACGTGCTCTAGAAGGTGTAAGTCAACTACCATGGCCAGCAAGATCTCCGGATCTGTCCCCCATTGAGCATGTTTGGGACTGGATGAAGCGTCGTCTCACGCGGTCTGCACGTCCAGCACGAACGCTGGTCCAACTGAGGCGCCAGGTGGAAATGGCATGGCAAGCCGTTCCACAGGACTACATCCAGCATCTCTACGATCGTCTCCATGGGAGAATAGCAGCCTGCATTGATGCGAAAGGTGGATATACACTGTACTAGTGCCGACATTGTGCATGCTCTGTTGCCTGTGTCTATGTGCCTGTGGTTCTGTCAGTGTGATCATGTGATGTATCTGACCCCAGGAATGTGTCAATAAAGTTTCCCCTTCCTGGGACAATGAATTCACGGTGTTCTTATTTCAATTTCCAGGAGTGTATAATTCGTTTTCTGAATGCAAAGAACACGAAATCAGTCCATATTCTTCGCTAGATTTCGAAAGTTTGATAAGAAGCTGCAATGAGTGGTGCACCGGTAAGGGAGTGGGTCCGACAGTTGAATCAGGTGACTACGACGAAGTGGGCGAACACGCCCGGCCGTTGTGGCCGAGCGGTTCTAGGCGCTTCAGTCGGGAGCCGCGCTGCTGCTGCGGTCGCAGGTTCTAATCCTGCCTCGGGCATGGATGTGTGTGATGTTCTTAGGTTAGTGTGGTTTAAGTAGTTCTATGTCTAGGGGACTGATGACCTCAGATGTTAAGTCCCATAGTGCTTAGAGTCATTTGAACCATTTTTTTGGGCGAACATGCATGGTTAATGAAGAAATGGTTCGTGTATTTGAATAACTCGTAAAGGGAAACAGTAATAGTATCCGATCTTTTTAAGAATTTTCCGGAAATGTGAAGATCTCTTCTTCCTACAACTGTATCTGAAAAACTCAATTTTTGAATACTGAGTGCTTGTATGCTCCAAAAATCCTCTTTCAGAGCATCATAGAAATCCGTTTTTAGGCAGTGAACTTGACCTTTTGACAAGGTACAACAAACGTGATAATTTTCTAATATTAGCTAGGATGAGACTTCAGTCGCTTATGAAACCCCTAAATCGAAACGACTGTCAATGGAATGGAGGGACACTGAGTCACCAGTAAAGAATAAAGGCAAACAAATACTGACAGCACAAAAAGTCATGTGCACAATCTTTTGGCATGGACAAGACATTTTCCTGGTGCATGCTTACCGCGAGATGAATCAATGAGTGCCTATGTTTACTGTGAGACGCTTATGAAACTGGTACGGGCAAAACACTATAACCACCGCGGAAGCCTCACAAACGGTTTTGTCGTGATTCATAACAACGCCCGACCTACTGCTGCGAAGAATAGAAGAATACATGACAGCTCCTACAGGACTTCAGTCTGATCAGCCTCCACACTAGAGAACTTCCCTTGGTGATCAAAAATTCAACAACGACAACGATCACAAAGAACACGCTACCACATGATTGACAACACAGGTAGCAATATTCTATGAGGAAGGCATACAAAAAATTGTGCCACGCTGCGGAAAGTGCCTATGAAATTGTAGGAGCTATGGAGAAAGATAGTTACCATTTGTAGTGTTTTCTAATGATTAATTTTTATGTATCTGTACCCGTTTTGTTCTCATTACCGGAACGTGCTTTCTGGATTCGCCTCATATTGACACACCTTTCTTCTTGGTTTAAACACTGTGTCAATGCAGCGCCTTCTTAGTGCCGATGCAATATATGACAGTTTTTCGTATGGGAGGAATACTTTCCCTTTAGATTGGTCCTTTTCACTAGAAGATCAAATAAAATGAGCGGTGCCTACTCTTCCCCATTACAAGCTCCATACCACAAGTCGGAACGACACCGTAATCTTAGGCATTATCTGATGACCTCGCGACACTGCCATTTCACGGAAACATTTCGGTTTTTCCGATCTTGTTTCCATTTTTAAGCACCGTCTGAGACTTTATAGCCCCTGATGATGTCTCCAGTATTATGAGACGGAACGCTAAGCTCATAAATATGCTTTTGACTATAGCCTCTATAGCCTACTGCCCACAGAAGAAAAATCACGAAGTGTGTATTGTACGAATGTAGGGCACAGATAACCCTCACTTTTATCATGTGGAACGTTCGCAACTCTTCGAAACTTTTCGTGTTTGGTGCAATCTAACACTTTACAATTTGACTAGCAATTTGTATTTTCAGAGTGAAACACATCAGTTATTTTAATTAATCCTGTAGTCAGAAGTAACTATAAGAAAAAAAAAATATGCATCCCGTCGCACCTTTTCAATTGCGGGGAGAGGTGGGACGCACAGGGTTTTTCGTATGTACCTCTGCGGTTTCATAAGATGGCTACTAAAACCTGAAACACATACAGAAAACACACACACACGTCGGTACATAGAGAATCTCTCCAAGTTTTGTAGCTCACATCACCTGTGCTCAGTATGGATAGCGTTTGTGAGGCGGCAAACGTAAATACGGTCGCGCAACTCATAGAGACGAATTATTAGGGAAAGCGTGACAGCTGCCCGCTTTGCTCATCTGTTCACTGTGGTGCTTATTAGTGATGGGGAGCTCGTGAATGAGTCGTTCAAATGAACGCTTCACTCCAGTGAAGTGTGAACTAACCACTCAATTTCAATGAACTGGTACTTCAAACTCTTCACAGATAGCACACTCCACACTTTTTTCTAGTTCACTCACTCTCTTCCCCTCTCCCTCCCCCACTACATCGGCTCTACGTCACTCACCCTCCCTTCCTCCCTTCACATCAGTCAACCTTAAGTCCTCCCTCTACTGCCTGTCGACGAATCGCGCGGTGTTTATGGGGAACGATAGGTTTACGAGGGGTTGGGGAGGTGAGGGGCGAGGGGAAGGCAGCGTCAGCTGCTTCCTGCAGTGCAGACATCATTACCCGTGACTATTTGTGCACTTAAACTTCGCGTCTACGGGTAGCCTAGAGTTGGCTGCGCTTGCAGACAAATGAATATTAAAGATACAAACGAAGCGGGTGGCTGTGTTAGCACGCACAGCCAACATGAAAATAAAAGGTTTATTAATAACACTAAAAGAGGGATTTTACCTGAAATCGTACCAACGACTACAGATGACAGTTTACGTTTTGAATCTGGAGGATTATTATTCTCAACAAAAATAAAATCTACAGGAAAACTTCTGAATAATTCCTTATCTTAGGTATATAGACTCTGTGACAGTGGTAAACATACTCATTCTATTTTGGATTAAATTTTAAAACGAACATAAAATTGGACTGCATTTCGTTGGTAGCCCTAGTTTTCGGCCCATGAATACAACAAATAATATTTCATTTGGCAGATAAAGACTATTTTTGGCGCTTCATGAGAAAATGTCGAGCAAGATTAAATGTAATACCTTCTTTATATGTGACAGGCATCTCTTTTTATCTTTCCTTTGTCCCCTTCGACCATGCTCTATTTAAGTTAACTCAGACGCTGTAAGAGCGTAAAACGTTGCGTGCACGTTACTGCATAGTTCGACCATCTGTTGGTAAAATTATGAAGTATTACGAAGATTTATTGTATGAGCGAGGCGAAGCGAGCGTAGCCGCGGCTGAGCGGCGAACTGGGCAACTTCGCCAGGCCTCCGTACTTCATGAATGAACTACTTCATTTGAACGCTTCAGGGCAAAGAGTGAAATGAATGAAGTAGTTCACGGGAATGAACGAGTTCGACCCATCTCTAGTGCTTATCTACAAGTGTGAACTAATTCTGTGCCACAGCACGGAGCAGATGATTTGCTTACGTGTTCTGACACACCTGCCCCGCAGGCCGCAATGGCAGAGCGGTTCTAGGCGCTTTAGTCTGGAACCGCACGACCGCTACGGTCGCAGGTTCGAATCCTGTCTCAGCCACGGTGTGATGTCCTTAGGTTAGTTAGGTTTAAGTAGTTCTACGTTCTAGAGGACTGATGACCTCAGATGTTAAGTCCCATAGTGCTCAGAGTCATTTGAACCATTTGAAAACCTGCCCCTTACTGCGTCTATGTAACGGCACGTACTATGAATCGCGACTTGGAGAGATGGTCTGTCTATTGATGTATGTTATTTTTCTATATGTCTTTTAGTTTTCGCGCAGTCGTCTTTTAAGACTCCAGAGGCACTTGTGAATAACCCTGTATGTAACCCACTGGTATTTTGACATGCAACCTATGTGTCCCAATGCTAATGATATAAATGATCATCGTGTATTTTGATTTATGATATAGATTTTCAGAAAAGCGCTTAGCTCGTATTTGTCATTACATATTTTTAGCATTTCGTTAAATTAATATAAATGACAAACTCTGTATGATTATAAGCACGTGACAGTCACATCGATCCTCCTGCTAGTGATATGGTTGGAACAGATTTTGCACAAAGCAATTTGACACATGATAGGTAACGACTGTGTTCTGTTTATAACGAGACACTGCAAATGTATCACAGAAGGTACGAGAATGAAAAATTATGTTACTATTCATAGTTGAATGTTTGAGTAGTGGGAGACATCACATAGACGACGAAAAGGAAAAAGCATTTTGCTGCTGCTAAGCTCAGTGATATGGCGAAAAGCTGTCTTTTGCGTCATAAGTGTCCTTTCGTCGTCGTAATTTATAACTCTTAAAGCCAAGGGTCGTAGCTGGAAAACTGTGAGCTTAGGGACGTCTGACCGTGTCATCGTTGTGTATAAGGCAAAAAATCAGCTTTGCATGAAGATAACAACTGTAATCGAACATCGTTAATTGTATAGACTACACGCTCGAAAGATGGACGTAGTAAATTGGAAACGATAACAGGCTAATTGCGTGCGATTGTAACGATAACATTGCCGGCCGCTGTGGCCGAGCGGTTCTAGGCGCTTCAGTTCGGAACCGCGCTGCTGCTACGGTCGCAGGTTCGAATCTTGCCTCGGGCATGGATGTGTGTGATGTCTTTAGGTTAGTTAGGCTTAAATAATTCTAAGTTTAGATGACCTCAGATGTTAAGTCCCATAGTGCTTGGAGATGTTTGAACCATTTGAACCATTTTCGTAACGATAACAACGCGATAACTTCCAACTGGCTTAATATGATGAAATCATATGAAATATTTAATAATTAGTGCAGCACGATATTAGTTATTTTTGTGCTAAATAAAAAAGAAAGCAATTTTCACTACATTCGTTATCAGATACGGTAATAAATGGTTCATGACTTTCTGTTCCGGAGGCGGACAAGAAACAGATAACAAGCATACAAGATAAGCGTGAAGACGAAAGTTTCAACAAGAGTGAGTTATATGTCAATTTTTTAAAAACAGTTGATTCACGATATTAGCACAAATATTATTACATGCACTACAGATGTACTATCTGTAAGGTGATAACTTCCTTGAGTTTAAGCTATAATGACTTCCTACAACATCTAGCGAGCAGAGCGTTAACAATGAAACCTTAAGACAGCATAACCTATCTATAATTGTAAGAATACCACAAACCGTTATCCGGCTTTCATTTACCAGTGGGACATAGATACATACTACGAGTAGCACGGCCGACCAGGGTGGCCGAGCTCTTCTACGTGCTACAGTCTGGAACCGCGCGACCGCTACGGTCGCAGGTTCGAATCCTGCCTCGGGCATGGATGTGTGTGATGTCCTTAGGTTAGTTAGGTTTAAGTAGTTCTAAGGTCTAGGGGACTGATGACTTCAGAAGTTAAGTCCCATAGTGCTCAGAGCCATTTGAACCATTTGAACGAGTAGCATGTAGAAAATTGCCACTGGTTCTCTGATAACCTATCGTGGCACTCATACATCCCAGTGATAGCGAAAGTGCTAAAGTTCGCAGTCCCCTTTTCTTCTTGGAACAAACCATTACAGGGCGATTGTGTCAAGACGTGGTTCACAGCTGATTCACGCCGCCGTTAGAGATTGAGGTAGTCGGCTTCACGTAGCAACTGGGTGGTACTGCAATTCACATTCATCTAGACTATCATGGATTCTTAATCGTGTCTCTGGGAATCCTTTGAATAAGTCACACGATGGTGGTAATCATCAGGAATTCCTGTCATCTCTGTCATACTCACCGGACTATACTTAAGAGGTTTTGTCGTGTGAAGTTGTGTGTATAAGGAACATCACTAGCTGAATTACTAGAATCACAAGCTAGCATCAACAAACCTTCGAACAGATTCGTGTGAACATTTTAAGTCGAGTGAGCGGACAGCTTTGTTACATACATCATACCCGCAGAATCGACGACTGCGACGTTTTGAACACTTTTGACAAAAATTCGAATTCATTTCTCTGTATCGCTGTACAGTTCTGTAATATTATGTCAACCATCTCACTACGATGTATTAGGGAAATCACTTCCATTTTCTGACGACGGTTCTCTTGCTCAGTTCTCCACACACGCACTCAAAGTTCCTTCTGCATCACTACCATGAAAAATCACTGCGAAGCACGGATACGGAGCTATACACTATCAACGTTCTAGATCGCTGTAGTCGACTTTAAAACACACGAAATTAGTCTTCTACATACCGGTCCTAAACGTAATAGTACAAAGTAGTGTTGTACTCTACTATTTAACTGTGATTAATTAAGAGTGAAAGATTGTAGCCTAAAGGTAGATTTTTGTGAAGGTGCTCCATTTATTTTTTTCAATGTTAGAACTTTAATCTACTTACACTATTGAGGTGCGCACATCTACACACTAACACAGAATCCTAACGAAGAGGAATTGACGTGTAAAAATTATGCCAGTGTTCGACACAATACACTTCCCTCCAACTGGATATGTTGTTTGCGAATATAAAAAACACTTAACGGTAGACAGTATAAAGATGAACTAATCTCTAGCACGAAATGCAGTCGGCACAAAAAATGTCCATAATGTGTGAATGGCAATGACTATAGATCAACTGCTGAAAACGCTTTTGTCCGAACGATATCAAATATTACTCGCTTAAATATAGAGGAAATACGTTTGTCTATTCCTCTTTAGCTGAAACACGTAATTACGTAAACCTCGAAATAATGGGAAGCAGCTAGATTATTTAAAAATCGACTCACATCCGTTCAACGTACAAAAATTTTTATGCGTTAAAAGTGTGTTTAAACTAGCTTTAAAGGCCCGTATTTAAACGACCTAAGGAAGGCTGAATTTTCCCCATCATATACGAGGTAATGGAGACGATTTCATAGAACGCCACGTGACATCCACTGACCACGGGAATGGAATGACAATAAACCAGTTTGCAGTGTGACTGACACTTCAAATAAAGATAAGTAAGCCACAGAAGTTATCTCTGGCGATCAAAGTGCTCCAGCACGAAACAAGTGCAACAAACCCAACCAAAGAATTCGGCCATTATTCCAAGCTACGTTGCTAACAAGTGATTAGCGATTTTCTATTGAGATACGCAGATCCAAAGATGCTACAAGCACAGAGAAAGGAGTGAATTGTGAGTATAGCGAAATGCAAAATTATGTGAAACTAGCTATACATTCAGGCCATTACATGATGGTATTATGTGCAAAGTACTGACAACAAGAACACTATTTAAGTGGTTCTTCTCAGATAATTACTAGGAGAAACTTTTCGGGTTGCAATAAGCGTTTGAACAAGAAACACTGGGAGTTAGCCAACAACAGACGAATTAAAAGCTGATCTTACTTTCTCATATGAATTATAAGAACAAATATGGGTAACGAAAACTGATCACATAGGCTACATTAAATCTTCTCCATAATTTTATTGAGCGAAACTATTCAATGCTGAACTTTTCAGTTTGGAAAGTCACTGAGTGAACGTACAGTCGTGCTCAAAAGTAACCGAACGACCTGAATTACATTTCGCCTGATTCACATGCAACCCACATAACGCAGCTGTCCAGCAGGTCCTCTAATCGCTCCTGGGTACAGTCGTTTGACTGTTGAAAATGGTCCCAACAAGTCACCACTAGAAAACACTGCTCTGTATCGCAATAACTCAAGATGTAAAGTAATACCACGATACTACAAATATCAGGGAACACCTTATCACAGATAAGACTGTCCTTAAGGCTTGTAAGCTCACATTTATTACAATAAATGACATACCTGAAATGTTACCACTCTAATTATTACTTCAGATAGGTAATGCACGTAATAAGTTCGTCGTATTCATGATTTCCTCTTCAAAGTAACATACCGTACTTATTATTTAACACAAAATGAGATTAAAAATTTAAGTTACTCACGAGCAGCTAGTTGAGGATATGTATGAGCTTCAAATGACACGACGAACCGTCTCGTTCTGCATATGGATTCAAACCCAGGTCATGCAGACTAAGCAAAGATTTCGTGACTGACGGAAACTAACAGTCATTGCTGATTAGGCATACAGAGAGTGATATACCTCGATTTTAGACAGTATCAGTTAGCAAATACCAACTTTAAATTACACAACGCAAGCATTTTTAACGGACGCGAATTCCTACCCAGCACCTATTGTCCCTGTTAACGAACTACGAGAGATGTTAAATATTGCTTCTTATCAAGCAACTTACTTCAATCGCCATGAGGTAAAGCTTTGTGTTGGACAGGGATTCGAACCCAGAACCTAATCGGATACATATCGACGCACAATTAACTGTGACATTTCGGAATCTTTCGGCAGTAGCTAGATGTTTTAACTGAAATGACGAGACGAAGCATTAATTTTTTTCCTTCCCAGGACTCCAACCCGGCACCTATCGTTATTATATTCTAGAGAAAATGAACGTTAAATATGGGTTTGTTGCACCAGCAGCGACATGTGAGCATGTTTAGACTAGAAATAATATGACGAGGAGTTCAGTGATGACTAGGAATAGAGCTCCACACATATCGTTGTTGACTACACACAAAGAGACGTCAGCTACCCAATTTTTCTCCAGCTCGCACTACCATCTTGAACTTACAGTGATCTCGTAAATAGTTCTGTGTCTCACTGGGAGTTAAAAACGTCACATATCGTTGACCGAATCACCATGAACTAGCTTCCTCGGCTATCCAGTGCATACAGTAGACTTAATTTTGTAATCACCGAAATAAAATCACGTAACTGCCAACAGTGTAAGATGCAGAAATTGAAGTAGGAAGTGTTTCTTTCCACTTGAGCTACTCTATTGCGCTATCTCTTTGTTGAGAAAGTCGTGCAGTGCAAATGTAGTATTTCATAAATAAAGTTTTGTATTCCTAGAAACCCAAAATTTGCTTGTCAGTGGCGGGAAGAGGAGTTACCTGTTGTGCAGCGTTGTAAGTTTTTCATCATTGCACTATGAGCCGAAAGTATTTTCTTTCGATTTCCTTATCGATGTTTGATCTGACTGCTTGTAGCTCTTTCACAGAAGGGATAAAAACGCTACAGTCAGTGAGACTGGAACTGCGAACCATAACAGACGGTTTTTCACAGGTCAGCACGTTACCACAGAGCCGGCGAAGAAGTACGTGTCTTAGCTTCCTCTTATGAGATCAATAGTGCCTAGAACTCGTAAACCGCCATTTAAAGGACGAGATTAGTTGCGATGGCACGTGCAACGACTTTTCTGCGCTGAAAACCATATATTTACAATCTGTTTTAACACCTCAAGCGCTAATAACTCAGATTATTCAATGGAAATGACAGGTAAAATCAAGTGAACTTTGAGGCTTAATTCCGTGCACACCAGGAAGTAACTCGTCGATCACAGAGTTGCCAAACATACGTTGCCTTGTTTCCCAGTCTCAGTTACAGTACCAGCAGGAAGAAGACGAACTGATTTGATCCTACAGCGGGCTGGGAAGTGACCACAGCTGGTGTCTCCAAGTCGCGGCTGCTACGGCCTGGAATACGTAATGCGTCTGATTCGCATTTCTGTAACTAGGTTTAGGGACTGGAGCGTACTTACTAATAATACTCAGAACTGACTGCAAACTAAGCATCATAAATCAGTAACTCTCATAGTTGTTTTTATATTTCTTTCGTAAGTGTACTCAAAACTAAGAAACTCATTCACAGACGTTTTCGTGCCTCACCGATAGTCGAGCACAACAAACAAATAAAAATAAAAAAAGAATGTGTGTGTGTGTGGGTGGGTGTGATAGAGAGACAGAGAGAGAGAGAGAGAGAGAGAGAGATAAAAATCAAAAACAATGAGAGAGAGAGAGAGAGAGAGTAAAAATTGTTGTAAAGAAATTGAATCATGGTACGTGAAGAAATCTTTCATTAAAATGACACGTTCCACATCATTATGAAATATCGTATTTATGATCTATGAAACAAGAATTGATTAATGTAATCTAATCTAATCTAATCATATCATATTGATGACTAGCCATGAAGAGTCATGAATTACCGAAACTTTTGCCAATACCAGTAACCAAATCTAAACTTGAAAATAAAATACGACAATTTTTTTTAATAAACCGGGACTCCTCTCAAGACCCTATCGTCCGTGTTAACTAACCACGAAAGATGTCTGATATACCTTGTAAGAGGTCCGAGCAGATGTAATTTCGATGTATCGCTCACGCGCTGCCTGCGATATGTAAGGTATAAGAGAATCTCAGACCAGAGAGCAGTGTTGACTGCAGTAGGAACTGTGTAACTGTAGCAGTAAGTTGTTGCTAGCGAGCTGTCTGGTCTGGTGTATCGTGTTGACTGGGCCGGTCGTGGTGCAGCGATGCCGGAGCCTGAGCATTATTGTATAAGGTAAAAAGCAGCCCCGCGCATATGTAGTATTGTTATCTCAAGTCCCATGTAAATGTTTTAAAAATCTCCTAATAATAATCTTTCTCATAAAAAGTAACTTTTAACAACCATTCATTTCAATTTAAAGAATTTACTAATTTCTCCAATCCATGATTATCCCGATTATTGCAAAAGAAAAATCAGTTGTTTCCTTTTATAAATGACAAATCTATCGGCCAGCATTGCACAGGGCTGTGCCAGAAAAATTTATTGTAAGAGCAGATATATATGCGTTATCCGGCGACTTCATTGAGGTAATAATTTTTCTCTTTTTTATTCAGAATGATCTTTCAGGGCCATGACGCAGCACTGCTGACGTCCAAAATTTACCAGGTTAAATTCACAGTCAATTATTGAAAAGTTATAAGTGAGCGACAATTTAATTGAGAGGTTAGTTACATTGTATTATTACCAGGTTACTGAATTTATTTTTTGTTGGGACATTACACTGAATGTGAACGACATAATTATAATTTTTACTGTTGAGAAGTTTTGGAATTTTTCTGTTTTGAGGTTACACTAAATGTGAATGAATTTTGTGGGGAGGTTACAACCTCCATTCTGAAGTAACAAAGTGTGCCGGCATTTAAAGATGAAGTGCTTGATGTGAAGTTCTGTGACGGAGATACGAACCCAACACGGTATCGGATAGTTAACTAAGTAAAATCAAACGTTACGTATCGGTTTTTCTTACCAGCTGCTACGTGTTTGAATCTAAAATAAGGATACAAACTTTCGTGCCTGAGCGACAATCGAACTGCACACCTACCGTGCATCCACGAATATAGCTTAAATATCAGTTGCTTACTCACCAACGGTAAGATGTGTGTGTGTTTGACCAGAAATAACGACATCTATTGCGATTGTTGTCAACACATGAAGAGACATTAAAAATGCACGTTAATTTTCCCTAGAAGGACGGTGTGCACGTGATTGGGCTTGAAATGAAATTATGAATATTTTTGTATTGGATCAGGATTCGGACCCACATACTTACCTTTGGAGGAGACCTAGAGAAGATTGCAGTCTTGGGAAAAGGAACGAAATGATTGAACTATACTGTTCCGAGAGATTCAGATCCTCGAAAGAGGAGATACGAATTCGAATCACAGTCCAGCGCCAAATGTTTCAACGTCTCTAGTTCAGTCAGGTACAAGTAAAATAAGAGCCCTGTTCCTTTAAATGGCTATCGCTTCATCAAATAAAATAAAATTTTCTAATGTAAGTAAGTTTACCGGCAACTGTATTTCTGTTTACCATGACTTCCGCTGTCATTTCCCAACGTAAACCGGCTCTGCCCAGTTGGTAATGAAGGAACGTGATGTTTAATGCGGATTCTGGATTATAACGTCTTTGTCTTGAGGTTACCAGAGGTAAAGTAAATCTATATGTTCCTTTTAAAAGTAAATGCCTGAACCCACGCATTGCAACTGTGATAGTTCGTTCCACCAGACCATTGTGGCCACATTTCCCAGCCCCAGAAGTGTGCTGTAACGGATGATGTGCTTAACTTACAAAATGAGTCATGGTGGAAAAAACGCGAGTCTGTTAAATGGTTAAGTAGAAGCAAGCTTCTGACGCGGAGATTATGCTATTCTCATGTCAGCAGGATGTAAAGACTCTTCTAGGCATCATAGGCTCGATGTGAAGCCATTTTGAAATTTTCACAAATTCAGCAAATTTCTTAGTTCGAGAAAATCCACTGGGAAGTGTGAAGTTACCGGATAATTCGATTATTACCGTCATTATTACTATCATTTTCTTCATACTGCTGCTGGAACACTGTACTTGAAGATCAGTTGATGCTTCCAACTTCTGTCAATGATTTTAGATAGGGAGAGACAGATTCCATTCTCTTCTGGCTACACCAAGTGCAGAAGATATAATGGCATTGTGGTCTGAAATTAACATTAAAAATGATATTCCTTCTCTACCAAGTAGACGTTAGGTTGAACCACAATGAAGTCTGGAGTGGCGACATATAGAAACTCTATCACCAGTAACCTTTCTTATACTAGTTATTTATTTCTAGTGACGAAACAAACGCTATGTAGGCTCACAGGACACTTATTCCATCTTTTATCTGAGCTTCTGAATGTCGATAAAATTGGTTCTGAACTGGGAATGAAAAACAGACCATCCATAACGCGGAATTTGATCCCTTCGTGACAGTACAGCTCGGCTACAATTTGTTGTTTGTTCAAAACTGCAGATTCCTCAACATATCCACATATTGCGCGTGAATGGGTTCGAATCCTGGCCTGGCACTAAAGATTTCATTATGTATTATCAAGCTCTAGCATGAGAACACCTATCTGCTGGTGGATAATAATTTTGATTTTTAATGTATTTTCATTCGTTGTCAACACTAACGCTATGTGACGTTTTTGACTCTCAGTGAGACACAGAACTATTTACGAGATCACTGTAAGTTCAAGATGTTAGTCCGAGCTGGAGAAAAATTCGATACCTGACGTCTGTTTGTGTGTAGTCAACAACGATATGTGCGGAGCTCTATTCCTAGTCAGCACTGAACTCTTCGTCATATTAGTTCTAGTTCAAACATGCTCACATGTCGCTGCTGGTGCAACAAACCCATATTTACCGTTCGTTTTCTCTAGAATATAATAACAATAGGTGCCGGTTGGAGTCCTGGGAAGGAAAAAAATTAATGTTTCGTCTCGTCATTTCAGTTAAAACATCTAGCTACTGCCGAAAGATTCCGAAATGTCACAGTTAATTGTGCGTCGATATGTATCCGATTAGGTTCTGGGTTCGAATCCCTGTCCAACACAAAGCTTTACCTCATGGCAATTGAAGTAAGTTGCTTGATAAGAAGCAATATTTAACATCTCTCGTAGTTCGTTAACAGGGACAATAGGTGCTGGGTAGGAATTCGCGTCCGTTAAAAATGCTTGCGTTGTGTAATTTAAAGTTGGTATTTGCTAACTGATACTGTCTAAAATCGAGGTATATCACTCTCTGTATGCCTAATCAGCAATGACTGTTAGTTTCCGTCAGTCACGAAATCTTTGCTTAGTCTGCATGACCTGGGTTTGAATCCATATGCAGAACGAGACGGTTCGTCGTGTCATTTGAAGCTCATACATATCCTCAACTAGCTGCTCGTGAGTAACTTAAATTTTTAATCTCATTTTGTGTTAAATAATAAGTACGGTATGTTACTTTGAAGAGGAAATCATGAATACGACGAACTTATTACGTGCATTACCTATCTGACGTAATGGTTCAAATGGCTCTGAGCATTATGGGACTTAACATCTGCGGTCATCAGTCCCCTAGGACTTAGAACTATTTAAACCTAACTAACCTAAGGACATCACACACATCCATGCCCGAGGCAGGATTCGAACCTGCGACCGTAGCGGCTCCAAACAGGAGACTGTCCTTGGCTGATCTGTGGTGTTCCCTGATCATGTTAGCCGGATTCGCCTCCCTGCTGAATATACCGTTTTGGTGTTGTGGGAGGACGAATGGCTGGCGGTGACGGCCAATAAACTGCGGTCGGTAAAGTCAACCACTCGGCCGTGGCGTTCCTCCTGCCGGCTGCTCAGGCGGGAAGAGGTGGCCCTCACACGTCTTCGGATCGGGCACTGTCCACTGACACATAGCTATTTATTACGGCGGGAGGATCCTCCGTTTTGTGATGCTTGTGGTGTGCACATCTCTGTCCGGCACATTTTAACAGACTGCGTTTTATACCGTGATGCAAGGGCAGAAGCACAAGTTGATGGGGATCTGCCCTGCGTTTTAGCTAACGATGAGACCTGTGTGTCTAGGGTTTTTAAGTTTTGTGATGTGTCTGGACTCTGGCCTAAACTTTTAGGCTGGCAGTTTTAGTGTATTGCAGAGTGGCTGACTCCTCCCTTTTTTCCTTGCGGTCAGCCAGCCACTTCCATCTGCTCCATTGTTTTAGCTCCCTCTACCTTTTTCTTCTTGTGTTGTCCATGTTTTACTGCTGACGCCCTGCTTCATCCTAAGCTTCGGTGTGGGTGAGCACATATTTTTCCATGTTTGTTCCCCGTGTTTTATGTTCCGTTTAATGTAAATGTTCTGAGTTTTTTTCTTGACACCCGTCTCACTATGATCCTGTCGTGCGCCCACAAAACCCTTCTACTACTACTACTACTACTACGTAGCAGTCGCGCGGCTCCGGACTGCGCGCCTAGAACCGTATCTGACGTAATAATGAGAGTGGTAACATTTCAGGTATGTCGTTTATTGTAATAAATGTGAGCTTACAAGCCTTAAAGACAAACGTATCTGTGATAAGGTGTTCCGTGATATTTGTAGTATCGTGGTATTACTTTACATCTTGAGTTATTGCGATACAGAGCAGTGTTTTCTAGTGGTGACTTGGGACCATTTCCAACAGTCCAACGACTGTACCCAGGAGCGATTAGAGGACCTGCTGGACAGCTGCGTTATGTGGGTTGCATGTGAATCAGGCGAAATGCAATTGAGGTCGTTCGGATACTTTAGAGCATGACTGTACAGAGATCACAATCATTGTAAGATTACTGATGTCCTGTATTGGGTGGTGAGGGCAGACTCCATTGTACTATACAGGGTGTTCCCGTAAGAGAGTGCAAACATCTAACAGGACGTAGAGAATGCTCCACCGAATAATTGGAGGTGGGGAACCTGGGCTCAGAGAAGCCAGCTGAAGTAGATATGGAAGTAAACTTGTCTATCGCTTTGTCTAGCACTGCTGTTTTCCAGCTTATTTACAACCAACATCCGTACAAGTTTACACGTACTGTTGCGGTTTATCTACACATACATTCTTTATTTCCGGAAGGAAACAAGGAGGAGGAGCCTGTTTACTAGGAAGTCACGATGCAGGTTTTGTTTACTTTACTTGAGCATAAGGTGGCTCTTTTGTGTCGTATTTACATTGTCCCATGACAGAACGTGCTACGAATCAACGACAGACCCACTCATTGCTCAGTGCTATTCAGAGGCATGCAATAGAATACGATGAAGCAGTCCCGTTATAGTTTTGCAGAACTCACTGACATGCACCTTCTGTACGGAGAAATACGTTGCAATGCTCTCGCTGCTGAACGATTTCCTAAGAGGCATCATCCGGCACGACGAGTGTTTATTTCTCTCGATCGACGAATGCGGGAGACTGTTACATTAGAAAGAAGAAACGAAGGACCTGACAACGTGAGGACCACTTGCACACCCGATTTTGAATATATTTCGTACGCTGAACGAGAAGGTTCCTTCTCATGCTGTTTCGGCACATTCATTTAATTTACCAGCGGCGACTGAAGGCGACGCACATATTACCTTAGCGAATGAAGCAAAAGTCTTTCAACGCTTCCCGCGTTTTCGCAGTGTAGCAAGATGGTTTGCGAGTGCACAGAGCGGTGGCAGCACCAGCGACGGCTGCGTGCGCAATACTTTCCATATCGTCCGCTAGAGAGCGACAAGATACAATTCGAGCGCTTTCGCGCCGGTAAGTCATGTCAACGAAAATCGTCCTTTCTCCAGCAGCGGTCTGTACCACGTTTCATCCATGTTTTGTCTGTCAAAGGAACTTCGCACGTAATGTGTAAGACAGTTACATTAGTTCTTTATAAATTCAAGTTTGTGCCTCATTATTGCTCGAAAGAATGTATTTCTCTGGAAACTATAACACACATTTAGTGACTGCACTCCGCATTGTGGAAACCTATCTTGTACCGCACGGTCAAGGCATGGTGTTTCGAACACAATATTTTAAAACCGTTAAATTAACTATAAGTTAAAATTCAACAATTCCTTTGACTTCATAGTAACTATTAAAAAGCAGCTTCAAATGAAACTTGTGTAGTTACTTAGCAAAAGGAACATTTTGAAAGTTTTTGAAGCATAATTTTATGCACGAAGAAAAAAAATCAACTCAGTATTATTGCAACATAATAAAAACGCTGATAATAGTACCGGAATAACGGAATGCAAACTGCCTACTCTGCAACTGCTAAAACGTATTTGGAACATTCTCTAAATTGTTCAGCCTTTAAACGGACACTGGTGACAAATTAAATTCAAGCAACTACCACCTCGAAACACTTACAGAGCTGAGAAGGTGTAAAACAGCCTGTTTTTCCAGTTTTCTGTGGAAACGAATATTGTAAATGAGCACATAATTTTCTAAGTTGACTCAGGAGTTAAGTTTTACCGAGAAAACAACTTCTAAGATAAAACACTAGTTAAAATTTGTATACAAAGCACAATTTTAAAAAGTCTCCACTAATTGCAGACAAAGTTGTTTCAGTCAAGTGCCGTAATTCTAGAACACTTTGGAATGTTGTAATCTGACTTCTAAGCTTTTAGTCACAGCACTAGCCACTGGATTTTTTTTCTTATCGCAAAGGAAAAAGAATGTTGATCAAAGTTGTTGAAATTCGCCCATGTAAAAAGGACACTGATTCGACAACCTAACAGCACTGAAGCCGAGCGAGGTGGCGCGTTGTTTACCACACTGGACTCGCATTCGGAAGGACGACGGTTCAAACCCGCGTCCGGCCATTCTGAATTACGTTTCCTGTGATTTGCCTAAATCGCTTAAGGCAAATGCCGTGATAGTTCCTTCGAAAGGGCATGGCCGACTTCCTTCCCCATCCTCCCCTAATCCGATGGGACCGCTGACATCGCTGATTCGTCCCCTCCTCTCAAATCAATCAACGAACCAGGACTTGAAAATGCTATGTACAGGAAACTAGTGGGTTTACTTCCTTTCAACATACCTGCAATGTGGGGTGGGAAATAAGCCAGTCACTAATATCACCAGTCCTGGAATCTTGCTAGGTAATTTGAGTTCGACAGTTGTCAAACAAACACTGTCAGAACAGCTTCACTTCGAGCACTAATCTGAGTTCCTAGACAACTTAGTGTATGCAAATATTGTTCATTTCTGTCCTATAGCAATGATAAATCTATTTCTATATTTTGCATGGTAAGTTTCTGCCGATCTCGTTGTCTCATGGTTCAAATGGCTCTGAGCACTATGGGACTTAACGTCTAAGGTCATCAGTCCCCTAGAACTTAGAACTACTTAAACCTAACTAACCTAAGGACATCACACACATCCATGCCCGAGGCAGGATTCGAACCTGCGACCGTAGCGGTCTCGCGGTTCCAGACTGTAGCGCCTAGAACCGCTCGGCCACACCGGGCGGCTCGTTGTCTCGTGTTTTGATGTTAGTCACTACAGGTGGATAATTTTTCATTCACGTTCTGGCGCAAATCTCAGTTAGTTCTGGACGAACAGTGCGGATATGTTCGGTACGCGTGGCACACAGGCGCTTAATGATACCATTTACGCTGGGCAGTTTGTCGTATATATAGATCCGGACAAAAATTAATCCGTATTCACCGGTTGTTTCAAATCATGTAAATACAGCAAGTCTGTAACATAATCTATTTGTTCGAAATGGCGAGAGCATACTATAGCACTGCAAACATCCACTGTGTCTTTCCTGCAGCATTTCCACAGTCTAATCTGTTGAAAACTTGCATTGCGAGGGAAAACACGAAGCACAAGGTCAGCGCCTTTTGAGTTACGACTGTGGTCATTACAGCCAATATCAGGGCAGCCTGGTACTGCCTAAACACACTCACAACGAATTTACTTGTGAATCGGTTAGCGAACAAAAGCAACTAAGCGAAAACCGTAACATACACTAAATCATACAAGTACATTGTTCGGTCAAAAGAATCCGGACAGCTATTAGTGGACATTAATATGGCATGTGTCCACCCCTCGCCTTTATAACTGCTTCAATTCTGGTGGGACATTTTCAATGAGGTGTCTGGGTGTGAGTGTGTGAAGGAATGACAGTCCATTCTTCCTCAAGAGTCGGAACCAGTGAAAGTACTGATGTAGGAGGCTAGATTCTGGAGCGAGGTCGACGATCTACATCTACATGGTTACTCTGCAGTTCACACTTAAGTGCCTGGCAGAGGGTTCATCGAATCATTTTCATACTACTTCTCTGCCATTCCACTCTCGAATGCCGCGTGGGAAAAAGGAACACCTAAATCTTTCCGTTCAAGCTCTGATTTCTCTTATTTTATTATGATGATCATTTCTCCCTACGTAGGTGGGTGTCAACAAAATATTTACACATTCGGTAGAGAAAGTTCATAATTGAAATTTCGTAAATAGATCTCGCCGCAAAGAAAACCGCCTTTGTTTCAGTATCGCGTATCATATCAGATCTTATCAGTGAGACTCTCACCCCTATTGCGCGATAACACGAAACGAGCTGCCCTTCTTTGCACTTTTTCGATGTCCTCCGTCAATCCTACCTGATAAGGATCTCACACCGCGCAGCAATATTCCGGCAGAGGACGGGCAAGTATAATGTAGGCTGTCTCTTTAGTGGGTTTGTCGCATCTTCTGCCAACAAAGCGCAGTCTTTGTTTCGCCTTCCCCACAATATTATCTATGTGGTCTTTCCAATTTAAGTTGCTCGTAATTGTAATTCCTAGGTATTTAGTCGAATTGACAGCCCTTAGATTTGTGCGATTTATCGTATACCAAAAATTTATCGGATTTCTTTTAGTACTCATGTGGATGAACTCGCACTTTTCTTTGTTAAGTGCTAATTGCCACTTTTCGCACCATACAGAAATTCTCTCTGGATCATTTTGTAATTGGAATTGATCGTCTGATGATTTTACTAGACGCTAAATTACAGCGTCGTCTGCAAATAATCTAAGAGGGCTGCTCAGATTATCACCGAGATCGTTTATATGAATCAGGAACTCTCCCCAAAGACTTTGCATTGGGTTCAGGCCTTGACTCTGGCCAGCCCATTTCAGGCATGTTATTCACAAACCATTGAGTCACAGAGGCTGCCTTATGACGCGTTACATTGTCTCCGAAATATCCCTCTACTGTGCCCAGTACACAGTGCTGTAAAATGCCTTCATATTCTCCCGCATTTAGAGTTTTCTTAAGCGCAATAACGGCTCATATCCTACCCACGAAAAACACCCCATACCGTAACACCTCCTCCTCAGTACTTCATTGTTGGCAGTACACGTGATGCGAGGTAAAGTACTCCAGGCATTCTCCAAACCTAACCCTTCCACTGGATTGCCACAGGGTATAACGTGATTCACGAGTACAAATCGCTCGTTTCCAGTCATTCACTCCCCAGTGGTGTTGTTCTTTACGGCACCTCGAGCGTTGCTTAGCACTGACTATAGAAATGTATTTTTTAAAAACAAAAAATAAAATAAAATACGTAGATGCTTCCAAATTATATTAGTAACTGTGTAAAGTCATATCCGCTACCACTCGCAATGTATCTATTCTCTTATTTTATATATTTTAAGAACGCCAGTTTTTTATGTGATGTATATGACAAATTTTGTCTTAAACCATAAGTAACAAATTTTATCAGTAATCTGGTGTATTTTACTGTAAAGAAAAGTTTATGGACTATAACGAGGGAAGAAAAGCATACTCCAATGTATTTTATTTTTGTATGTTTTATAAATGAATGTAGCCTCGACATTTAATTGTATACGAAACTTGTGATTTATTGTATCACTCTACTTCAACAGTAATTCATAGAATTGTACAGTTATCTTAGACACTTATACAATTTCGATGGAATAGTATACATATTTACTTAGATCCGTTTGCTATAATAGAGCCTGGTTGAAGGATGCATCAAGTATTTGTGCGGAGGCTTTGTGATGTTTTATCATAATTTGTAGTACTGCACAGTGAATTGGATTGCTGGCGAGCGTTTTACGCCATTTATATTCGCAAAATTTATACGCATACAAAGTATTAGATATCAGAGTTCTGTCTTCATCTCATTTACGAGCGCTTAAGTCAATGTGAGAGCTTATTAACAGATAACACACGTATTATCCCCTATTATGTTATAAATAAATATTCCCATCCTATCCTACTGCCCATTACAATCATAGCACTATTTAGTAATCTGTATGATGGCGACAGATGAAAAGACTTTACGATATAAAGTTATAAGTTGTATCCTTGGTGTGCACTATCTTCGCTACGTGCACAGGCAGTATCTTTAGTAAATGTACTTTCGCGCCAACTGACTTAGCTCCACATGTTGTCAGTGCACCTGAACTTGTATGTGTGATGGATTATTAGAACGATGGTAACATCGACAGTTCAGTATATATTTAACAACATATTACGATGTAATAAGTGTCGTACTCCTCGGATCTTGTGGGACTCTCACAGTCATAAGGTTGCATTTTGACGACGACATGTACTCATGTCAGGTAGTCTTATATTCTGATAGAATGCAAGTAATGTACATTTATCTCCAATTTCCATAATTGAGCTGCTTTCTAAATGAAATGTTTGCGTAATTATGTATATACATCCTGTGCTTCACTTTGGTATTTTTGTGTTTAGGTAACTTTGCAGTGTTACTTGAAAATGGCTATAAGGCCGAAATTGCAAAAGTAACAAATATTTTATACAGTCAACGGCGACTATGATGTCTTTTAAGAGAAATGTGTAGCTTATGAGAAGCTGCTCGACCACTGTACCCCATTTTTAAACTCCCTAAGCACATAATGGTAGCTGGTCTGTGGTAGAACTTTGGTGCTCACTTGTGATTCCGTCCGCTGACTTTATGGAATTTTTTTATAATCACCCTCCGCTATGATCGACGGACCCTGTCCGTCGTTACATGAGGTCCGTCTGGTTTTGTTCTAACTGCAGCTGTTCCTTCACAATCATCAACAGTCGACTTGGGGGCCTGAGAAGCGTTGAAAAGTTCCAGATGGATTTCTTACTCAGGTGATATTCGATGAGTAGTCCACGTTCGAAGTCACTGAAGTTTCCAGACCGACCGGTTCTACTGTTGCTGCTTCTCTGCTGACAACACAGAACCCCTCCCTCCCCCCCCCCCCCCCACCGCCTCCATTTCTACTGACATGTCGGCCTTTCGTGGCATCTAGTGGTCAATTTCGCATTACATACGGGTGTCCGCATACGTGTACGAGGACACGATATCTGACGAACGTCAACTTCTACGGATCACCGAACGGATACAAGAAGGATACAACAAGCAGCACTTCACGATTGGTGTATTCCTTGACATCGAAAAAGCATACGATAAGGTGTGGCGGCCCAACCTTATCGTCAAACTACGTCGCACTACCCGTATTGCGGATTGTTACATTTGACTCATAGACAACATTCTCCAGGACGGGAAACTGCATATCCCACACATCCAAGCTGTTCAATCTTTGGAGTGACGTTGTTGCACTAAAGCCTCTAATAGCGTTTGCCACTGATGTTACAAGTAATGGTCCTACAATAAACGATTTCGTCAAACCGCACCGCGTAGTTACCTATGCATTACGAAGCGGTATTGGCTGATGTGCGAGCGGATTTTCCGCCATCCATATGCTACAACTGTGTGTATTGACTTGTCCTTGGATATGGAAATGGGCTTTGTATGTCCACAGAATGTTCCACTATCTTTCATTGTCCACATCCATTAAAACAAGAAATTTAGAGCAAACTTTTGTCATACTGACAGGTCAGCATGAAGCAACTACTGAACATGGGTAATTTTGTATGGACAGCAGTGCGGGATGTTTCGTGGAATTTTATGCACCATGTTTACAGTCATGTCCAAAGTGCTGGCAATTCCCCCTAACGCAGAATGTTTGCACATGACAACTCGACTCCCCCTATCCACTGCAACTCACATCTTCTAGCTTCTAGTGACTTCGGATCAATTGTGTTACTCCCTCTGTGGCACAACACTTCAAAAGAACCTTTTTTTTTCGAATTTCAGAATCTTCTCCGACTCTTGGCAGATATGGAGGCGTGTTTTTTTATTTTTTTTTATTTTTTTAAAACGCTGAGAACTACTGGCGCAAGACACCGTTCTTGTAACCTTGTAACACAGCTTTACGTGCATTACTCGACCTTGAGTTGAGACAGTCATGCCGAGAACCTCAGACGCAAACCGTCTTTTATTTCGCATATTTTGCCGCTGACACCGCCGTCTATTGGCAATATTTTCGTCAAAATCTTTTGTTTCCATAACGCTCTCCACTTCTACAATATTCCGTTCAAATTTGACGACATTTTGAACAGTGAGTCATTTTTGCAGCGTTTTGAAACTGGACCGTTAATTATAATTACCCTGTGCTTAACGTTAGCCAGGGACTGAAGGGGCGCAATACCTGTAATTACTTGCGAACAGTGTTAAGTTTCTTGAATTACAGCAGTTGTGACTGTGTTTTGTGGTCTTGCAGCCATGGAAAGGACATAAATTTACAGATGATCGTTGATTGAAACACAGTAGACAGACCACTGTTATTCAGAAGGGAAATTAATTATGGTATTTTGCGGTGAAGTAATTACTCCAGAGAAATACTAGAATCATTGTCTGTCTTGAACTTTTATTAGTTCTGAACAGTTACAATTTTCTTAACTTGAAGCACCATGCAGTTGGAGCAGATCTTTTGAATCAGGGCCATAACAATTATTAATCACTGCACTTTATCAGAGTATTTATTGTAGTACAGTTCGGTTAGCGCTGCTCCTTCCGTCAGTTTTTAGAATCTTTGCGCGTCTAGGTACCGGAAAGCGGAAACTGAACTGACTTACTAATACCGGCTATAATATTCACCTCCGGAAGCGCTGACCGTCACAAACATTAAACGTCCATCCATTTTACAAATAGACAGCTGACGAAAATCCTTAATGAACAGAATATAATAATTTTGGCTTTACAACAAGTAAAATTCCAGACAATAATATTAAAATTCTAGTGGGGGACTTTAACGCACACATTGGGAAAGATATATGTTTTAAGTAAAATTGTTGAGGAATTTCCAGCACATAAAAAGTCATATAAAAATTGCAATCGGCTTACAGAAAGGCACTAACCGTTACGGCTGAAACTGATGTCTACAATTTTCAAGAGGTTTCCTCACAAACAGAAACCCTGGAAATTTCCAAATAAACTTTTTGGGAATTCCAAATACGTCATATAGCGATCGGAATGAAATCGTCAAGAAACGGATAAATCTCGAAACAACCATTGTCCACCATTTATCAAGATGAAGTTCACCCCTCAAAATCGGTTGATGTTTAAGAAGTAAACAGCTAGACTTGATTTAGAGAATATAATAATAAGCAAGGAAATCCACTTAAAAACCTGAGACACTGACGTCCGAATGTGGGAATAGATGAGGAACAGAATAATCAAGGTCGCTGAGGATACAGCTTCGACAAGGAGAACTAACAAACAGATGAAGGAACCAAGAGTGTGAGGAATCCCTGACGAAACAGAAGCAGGTACGGCAAAGGTGATACTCGAAAACGAAGGATAATTCTATTTCAAAATTTAACGAAGTTCGCCGCTAAACAGCAAACGTAATAATAATCTTCAAGTGCGTAAGTGATAAGAACCAACCGTGTAGCACTGAAAATGATTTTCAGCAACAAAACACTCGAGATTTCTATAAAGAGTTGAAAGAGTTGAAATATAATTTCTCAATAAATTATACATCATATCTTTGTTTTGGAAAATAAAATGGAAAGCTAGCATAACCCCACAAATAAAATTGTTGATAGCTACGTAGTTCGAGAAACTATGAAACTACCGCGAACCAAAAGAGAGACTTCCCACCTTCGCTCCTGGAGTGAATCTTCCAGAATCGAAGTCACCATATAAGAAGGAACTTACATAAGACATAACAAACACAAAAAACGTCATACCAATCGAAGAAGAAGGGATAACGATATCCATAATGTTTTTGAATACCATGGTTGAATTGACACATTTTATAAAAAAAGTCGTACACAGTTTTGGGCCGAGCCCATCGTCAGAAGGCAGCGAGGACCTCTTGTACAAATTTCGCATTATTTTGGCCTTATAACATAGGGTATTCTGAAAGTTACTGTGCAGTTACACTATAATTATGCTGGAAATGACATCCACAGTCACCTCTACAACTCTGAAACTGCTTAATTTTATTGAAAAATAATAGCTGAAGATGTGATTGTGATATGCTTCTCACTTTCGCAGTTATTTCAGTTTTGAAGGCCCAAACCGTGCTTGGGAGATTGCGATATACTACAGATTTTGTTTCTCCCCAAAGAAAAACATCTGGTGGAATTAGTTCCGGCGAGTGAGAAGGCCATAGATTTTTTTAAGATCACACGGTCCCCAAAAAACCCTTACAGAAGACTCACACTGTTGTTAGCCGTGTGCGCAGTAGCACCATGTTACTGCTAGCGCGAATAGTTGATCTTGCTTCCTTTAGCTGGCCACTGAAATTGCGGATCATTAAACGATAACGTTCACTGTTCCCCGTTTCCTCAAAAAATGAACTTCCAACAATCGACCGTCTGGATATTGTTATCCACATTCCAGTTTCCTGGTCATGCAATGGCGTTTCAAGCACAGCACGAGAATACTCCGTTGACCTTTATTGTGTGTTTTGTGTGTGAAAATGACCAGAGAGTTGGAATCAGGCCTCGTCTGCATAGAAGGTGACAGCTAGAGTATCAGAGGCATTCGTCTCAATAGAAGACGCAAACCATTTGCGGTAAGCAATTCGCTTGTCATGATCCACGTCTTTCAATTCATGGACATAGGGGTAATAAAAATGGAGCATCCGAAATGTGGTGCCTCACAGATATATCATAAATTAACCAGATAAAATATGAAGCGCTAGATGGAATAAGTGGGAAACTTACACGAAACCTTTTTCAGAATAAAAGCCAGATAACTTTTACACATTCTGAAGCACCTGTGTGTAGTTATACTGGCACTGGAAGTAGCCTTGTGAAGAAACATTGAGTAGAGAAACAACAGTGACAGTAGGTGCAACAGACTACTGAGTAATATTGGTTTAGATGAAATACACAGATGAAACGACAAAGGTGAGATAGGAAGGCATAGCGGCAACAGACTATCTGAAAGACTAATGAACTAAAACAAAAACATATCACTAGCAAGAAAAGTGATTGTGAGAAAGTGCAGACTAAGTATGGCTTAATAGTATTGCAAACTCACCTGTGTATCGAGTGGTAGCAAGTTTAATCACGCCTGATATAATATCTGATTAACGCTTTCAAAACGCGATCTTTTTGTCGCGAACTATAAAACACTGAACGACGGTGCTCATCGTAATTGGATCACGAAGGCTATAAAAAGAAAGCCATTAAATTCCATCAAGGGAAAGGCAGCGTTACATCATTACTTAGAAGCGACGGTAGAGGAACGCGAAATAAGTGAAAGTATTTGAATTTTTTCTCTTTAACTGTGGTAATGTTTACGTGCTACTGGAACTGAGAGAACTACCAGTATTTCTTAAGTAACATCATGAATTAATTGTGCTTTGTAGATACTACTGAACAGCATGTCAATCGTATTATCTTCCAGTGCATTAACATGAGAACCAGTGAGCTGAATAACGCCATCTACATGTTGTTGAAAGGTATTCGGAGTTTAATAAGATTACCCGGTGAAACCAAGAAAATATTTTAGTAAATGGCTGTCCCTGAAATACCGCAATGCCCAACCACACAGCTGACCAATTCCGGAGCAAAAATTTTGAATTCGGGTTCGTATCGTAAACTCTATTTGAGCGAAAGAGATATACACTGATGAATCAGCTTCATAGGCTCTTTGTCCACTTTTGGAAACCAATACTGCAGCCATTCAGAGTGGCATGGGTTCGACTAGTCCGGAAGTGTGAGGGGCAATATGTTTCCCCAAAAGTCATGCAATCTCTGTCAATTACGGACTGGTAGCAACAAGAATACCACAGGAAATTGTCATTGGCTGGCCACTTACATAAAATATTGGCGAGCTTGTCGTACAGTGAATAAATTAAGAATCTCTCCCTAAAATCTTTGTAAAAACATTTGACATGGCACAGAACTTTAAAACTTTAACCACATTCGTCTGAGCATTTCCTAAAAGAGAAGGCAGGTCCCGTGGCAAGTCAGCCGCGGCCCACTGGTCAGAAAATAAAATGCTACGTTTTCCCTTTCCTTAGGTTTTACTTTCTTATGTAGCATTTTCCTTCTTTTCCTGCCTTCTTTGCGTGTGTGCTTCAGTTTTATTAGGTCTGCCCCCATTCGTTCCTTTTAATATGTGTCAGGGCGCTGATGACCTCGACGTTGAGCGCCCATAAGCCCCAACACACACACACACACACACACACACACACACACACACACGGACTGGTGGTTTGTGAGCGCGCAGCTGGTGACAGAGTTCAAGATATCAGTCTGAAAACGTAGGCTCAACTACTTATTTGTAGTGTAAGAAGCTGTAGAATGTACGCGTTTGGAAGGGCATCTTCAGAATTACTGTACAAGAAACCTCTAAGAGCGACCAACATAAAACACAGACAAGAGCAATAAAGATAATAAAATGACGTCACAGTCACGACATCACATCCATTGTTGATAAAATCAATGTCCAAGATCTGTTTGCATCGAGTTCAGATCAGCTAAATTTACTGGCCAATTCAAAACGTAATGTCAGTCTCATGTTCTTCAAAGCACTGTAACACGATTCTGGTGTTCTCACACTGACCGAAATCCTGCTGGGAGATGCGATCGCCGTCGGGCAAGACATCAGGCATTAAGGGATGCAGGTGCTACGCAATAATGTTCGTCCGCAGCTCGTGGTCGTGCGATAGCGTTCTCGCTTCCCACACCCGGGTTCCCGGGTTCGATTCCCGGCGGGGTCAGGGATTTTCTCTGCCTCGTGATGACTGGGTGTTGTGTGATGTCCTTAGGTTGGTTAGGTTTAAGTAGTTCTAAGTTCTATTGGACTGATGACCATAGCTGTTAAGTCCCATAGTGCTCAGAGCCATTTGAACCAATAATGTTCAAGCAGTCCGCAACTGTCATAGTACCTTCGACTACTACGATAAATCCCATGAAATACAATGCCCTATGTGGACATGACCGTTGACGTGTAAAAGAAAAGTGCGTCATGTGACATGGCGAGACGTTTTCAGTGATCCGTGGTCCAATATCAATGGTCCCGGGCCAACAGCATTTGTATTTGGCGATGTCGTTGGGTCAGCATTGGAAGACATATGGAGCCCATGTTCAACAATGTGTGCTAAGCGGTGTGCTCCGTAATCCCTGTTCCTGCATCAGTATCGTACTTTGTCGTCAGCTCTACCATAAACTGACACTTATCCTACTTTACAGAACAGACAGGCCTCTGACCTCCACGTTATGTAATAACGTGAGGACTTCCACCACCTTATCCTCTACTAGTGGGTTCATCGTCCTTCAGTCACTTCCAAAAGATTCTCAGGACAGTAGCATGCAAACATAGCATAAATTAACGGCAGAATTATATCACTTCCGTTTAGGGCCAGAGACCACTACATTGTACCTTTCTTTCTTTGACTCGAAGCGTCACACGCCATATTGATTTTGGCGTATTTCGATGTTTTGTATTATAGCTTGCAATATGTGGTTTCAAGACAACGGCGAATCGACAAACACTTTGCCCTTATAATTAAATGTCAGTTAATAATGCATCAACGGTATAAGCCTTCAAGAGATAAGAGAGGCGTTGAGTAACTAATGCAACAAAATTTTTTCTCGGCAAATTTCGGTTAAAAATGCAAAATTTGTTGTGGGACATCATGGAATATTCCCGCTTCAGCCCCTATAGTTTCATGAATTTCCGATAGCTGACGGCACTATACGTAGGCTTCAAAATGGCGTCTACAACCGAGGTACATTTCAGGTTTCTTTTGGCGAAAAACCAAAGCATCGCAGATACTGATAGGCGCTTGCAGAATGTCTACGGTGTCCTAGCAGTGGACGAAAGCACTGTAAGTCGTTGGGTTAAGCATCTGTCATCATGGCAACAAGATCGCGCAAACCGGTGTTAACCCCTGCGTGCCGGCGGGCTGCCTTCAGTCCGGAACCATTCTGCTGCTACGGTCGCAGGTTCGAATCCTGCCACGCGCATGGATGTTTGTGATGTCCTTAGGTTAGTTAGGTTTAAGTAGTTCTAAGTCTAGGGGACTGATGACCTCAGATGTTAAGTCCCATAGTGCTCAGAGCCATTTGAACCGGCGGGCCGCACACGGCTACGACTCTTGCAGTGTTGAAACATCCGTACACTCTCATTCGAGGTGATCGACGGATCACAGTCGAACATCTCGCTGCACATTTGGACATCTCTGAATGGGCTGTTCTGTTTGACGTCCTCCCTCAATATGCAACGATCGGCTATGAACTGTATTGTGCTACCCTCGGGATATTGAAGAATCGGCTTCAGTGTTTTCTTCGCCACAAAAATGCAAACGGACTTCTCCTTCTTCTCCAAGACAACACTAGGCGTAGGCCGAGAATTTACAGGCAACCGTTGCCCCCGATATAATGTTTTGTTTGGTTAAGGAGTAGCTTGACGAGGTTGACCTGCTGATACGATTACACCTCCTCCCCATGTTGTTATGAACATCTCACTGTCTGTGGACCAGCTGCAAGCCTAGAATATTGTCTTTATCAATTTTAGTATGATCGGCTTACGCATCCATCTTCAATTGCTGCGTGATGTCCTCAGAGTCGCGGATGTGGATGTTGCACTAATGCGGGAAGTTACCTTATAAAATTTCTGTAGGTTTACTGCAAACCTTACCCCTTCTACTACAGACAGCAGTGGAAGGGCTGCCTTCCTGTAAGATAGGTAACCAATGTGATAATCCTTGCCATTGGCACAGGGATTGGAGTTCGATATGCAGGGATTCGAGGTATTAGTGTCTATGCCCCTTCTGAGAAAGATGAAAGGAGAGGCTACTCACAGTTTTATCCAGAATAAATTACACCTCTCTCCTTCGGCCGCTTAGATGACATCATTTTGGCGTTGACTTTAGTATTGTGCTATCTCGGAAAGACCAAAAACAAAACTACACTCCTTGCCCGAATCTGAGTCTCTTGGTGTAACATCTGCTGGTACTTGGGAGGTACTACATGCTGATCGCTCTGGCTTTACTTCTGTGACCAGCCAGTACGCCAGCAGACTCGACTACATCTACATCTCTCCTGACCTAGCGATGGTGATTCTGGAAGGAGAGTGCTGCCTCGCGCTTTTCATGGACTATAGTGCATACAGTTGCATAGTCAACCTCTGGAAGCACATGATGCAGAGAAGTCAGGGATTATGGGGACTGCCGGCCGGAGTGGCCGAGCGGTTCTAGGCGGTACAGTCTGGAACCGCGCGATCGCTACGGTCGCAGGTTCGAATCCTGCCTCGGGCATGTATGTGTGTGATGTCCTTACGTTAGTTAGTTTTAAGTAGTTCTAGGGGACTGATGACCGCAGCAGTCAAGTCCCATAGTGCTCAGAGCCATTTGAACCATTTTTTTAATTATGGGAACTCAATGTGGCACTCCTAAGGAATCAGGAAGTTAAGCAAGTATATGGGCCTCATGTGAATGTCGATTACTGAGATATACATCGACGATTTGATGGTGGCTCGACTCCGTCAAACTGGCTTTAACATTTTCGGTGGTTGATTAGAGTAGAGAAGGATGGCTCAGGTACCAAACAACGACAGACTTTTCTTATGCTCTTCTCTGAGAACTTACAGCGCTCTCACCACCCAAGATCGCGAAGACTTGATCGGCAGAGAGCCTCCCGCTATGCATCACACTGTCTCCAAATGACGACAAAGATGATGAACATTGGAGCACACTTTGGATCTCCCAGATGGTTACAGTGTGATGTCCCATGCAGACATTGCAAATGCTTTTGTTGATCACTGTCACTGACTATATCAGGAGATGTGCCACAATGATGCAGCCTTTGAAGCAGTCCTGCAGAGCCTCACTGGCATATTTGATGCTATGGTGTTAACATCCCTTTTGGAGGAGATCATGAGTGATGATGTTGCAAATGCCCTTCCCGAAAGGGCAATTAATAAATCAACTAGATAAAAGATAGGTTTCCATTGGAATGTAACAGAACTTTAAGGATCTAATTAGCCCTTCAGTGGAGGGAGAACTTCCAAGAGTTGTCACCATTAGCATTCATTATACCACCAGATTTCACTGAAGATGATTTCAAGATCTTCACTAGAATCTTGGTGATACAGCTTAAGCAAGTATTGTGCCCGGTTATTACATATGTCGGGAGGGGGCGGGGGGGCACAGTAATATCCTGAAGGCTTTTAGCAACTGTCGAGATGTGATCACCTTTGAATTTGCATGTCGGTTGCACAGTGCCCAGGTCTTTGTCGACATTGATCGCTCATTGGATAAACTGAGTCATTATCTCTTTGCTGCCTTGATGGATCATACGGCCTTCCCTGCCGCCTTTACCCGCATGGCCATACACATTCTGCATGATGCCTCGTCGAAGGTGATGGTTAACAGTAGGATGGAAGAACACATCCCAATTTTACATCCGGCTGACAGAGCTGTCCCTTTTCAATGTCCTCTATGCGACAGCTTCTGTATGGGCTCAAACAACATTTTTTGGGGATTATGCTGACAAGACAAAATTTCCATCGCCACACTAATGCGGGATGGTCTAGTCCTTTTCGCCCATTATGATGAAGGAATCCAGGTGGCGCTACGATGTACAGTCGGCAGAGGGCTCCAGGAGGGGAGTGTGGACCCACTGGGTATGATGGAAACACTTTGGTGTTTTGGCATCATATTTACTAGGAATCTCCACCATACGAAGGCGCTGAACTACAAACGCTTTTCACAATTTCTCCATATGGACGTCCAAGGTTACCTCCTCTAAGCATTAGATATGGTCCGAAAGGTTGCCTTCATTAACACCCACATGGCATCCCGGATCCCTCATTTGGCGCAGATCCTACCGATGACACCAATGATGGTACAGTGGATCCAGGCAGTGTTTGGATGCTTCACTAGTAAAGGACATCTCTTCAAGATACGATACGACAACCTCACCCTCCTCCATCGCAGCGGAGGACTGGAACTAATCAGTGTCATGTGCATGCAGCAGTCCATTATATTAATACCATGCTGATGATGAAGTTCACTGGTCCCCTCTTTAATGTACTGGCGCCTCCGTCCTGCCTGCCCCCTACTGCACTCGCTCACATTTCGCCTGCGCCCTTCCACATCAAAACATTCTTCCTTGAATGTAACTGTGTGCACACTAATTTCTTCCTTATCAGGGCACCTACAAGTAGTGATGTGTACGGCCTACTGATGACGAGTCACCATCGTAATGTGTTGAGAAACACCATCCAGTTTTGGCGTGGCCCGCAGTGTAGAGAGCGATCTTCTAATTCGGACGATGCTGCCTTCTGTCTCCGAGAGCCTCCCACACGATCGGCCCAGAATGCTCCTTCGCCCGGTTGAGATATGCTATCCCTAATCAAATACGCATGCAATGAAGTAGATCAAAGGACTTTATGTCTACTATCTTTTTCGGGGCTGTCTCAAAGAAATGCTTGACTTTTGGACTTTTTACAGGACAGACACGGTGAACTGCAATACCCTTCCAGATAGTCAGATTTTTGTTAATTACTTAAGCAGTGAATTCAAGGATCCCCCCACAACTGGGCTGTACAGGTTAAGAGCAATTGATTCAAGTGGACACTGATTTGCATCTAGCAATGGACCGTTGAACAAGAATGTACTCCGAGAGGACAGAATGGGTCCCCGCTGTGGAGAGCTGGGACTGGACACCTCAACGACCCCCTTAAAGTCAATTAAGACAGAATATCATAATATGAAGTAGGGAAGAGTCATCTTGGCAAATAAGACATCTTTGCCGATAAGGTAACACCAAGAAGTTTTGATAACAACAACATTATACATCACTGAGAATTTTTGTTGTGAAAAGAGGAGGAAGAAACCTCTGATTTAATTAATGGAGAAATCTCCAAGTGATAATTGCAATTAATATCTTGAAAGCTAAGTCCAAGTTGATGTTAGTCAGAGATAACTTTTATGTGGAAGAGAGTTGTAAGCGCAACGAAGAAATTCAATGCGCCTACAATACTCTTTGACAGAAGAAGTCGCTTGCTGGCTCTCGTCCTGTAAAGACGTGGGAGAACAATTCTTGTCTTAGTTATTGAGAGTACGCAACGCGACGAGATTGTTTTGCGTTCAGAAGTGTTTCTTGCGTGACGTGATCCACGAACTTCGGAAACTGATTTTCTAAGCAGAGACAGGAACTGATAGACGCGCTTAACCGTGCATAACGGGTTAATTGAACTTTATTGACAAAACTAGTGAATATTGGACTTGACTTTCAAATAATTGGAACTAAAAGAAGAGTGGATAGTATATCAAAGGACTACACTCAATTAGTCTCGAGTAGGACACAATTACACGACTTCACGAAGATAATACAATTACGCTGAAGAGTCAAGTTGTCGTAATTGTCAAGAAACTTAATTTTAATCGAACTGACTTTACCAACCAACTGCGTGTGCGTGTGGTGCGAAAGTTATAAAGTATTTAGTGGCCAAGGAATAATAAACCGTTCGTTCCAAGTGAAATATGAAGCGTAGACTGCATTATTGAATGATTTAATCAATGATAGTTAACCAACGACTGTTCAGCAGGGCCAATGTAATGTGAATATCAAAATACCAACTTCATTAATTGAAAAGAGTACTTTTGAACATTTTTTTTAACATTACGGCGTAGGTTCACTCAGACGTGATCAAAGAGTATCTGTGGATCTCGCTTCATACAGGTTCAACAACTCCATAGCAACGAGCCAACAACGTACGAGAAGACTGATAATTACAATATTTCCTCGCAATTGGTGGTGTGTACGATGCGGATGAGATAAGATTTAACAACTACTGCATATCTGGGCAATGAATCATTCAATCTTAAATCAGAAGAAGCACCCATCATACGAGTTCGCATTTCTGTCTCCCGTTCACCAACGGGGACCTACGTCATCGCGCATCGTGTCTAGAGATGGGCAAAACTGTTCTTTTCAGAGATTGGATCAGAACTGTTCACTCCCTGAAATGAATTAGCTCTTTTTCATGACTCACCACTCATTTACAATAGAAAATAAATGGAAGGCACATTGCCCTTTAAACTTGGTTTATTCCAGTACTATACCTGTATTTTGATCTTATTTGATCCTATTTTGAAGTAACACAGATAATGAGTAAGAATTTTGTATTGTTTATTGAAATTTCCACAATATGATAAAGTTTTTGATTATTGATTTATTTTGCACTATCGTGGTTTTTTGGGTGATCGGAAAATGTTGTAACTTGAGATTTACATTAACAATATATTTGGCTATAATGTATTAAAATTTCATTAACCTCATACAAATACATCGCAAGCCATATATTTTTAAAGTGAACGTTTCCTTTCGAAGACGCCTAAAATCGCAAAATCCGTACCAGAATAAGAAAAAAAAATATAAATTTGACTGTAAAACGAAAGTGCTGCATATAGCCTTACGCAGAATAAAACAAGGAAAATATTGGTGTATCACATTTTGCGATACGTTTATCGGTTCGCTCATAATTAAAGCGTAAATTCGAGTGTCCATAATAAAAATCCTATAGTAAGAGGAGTCATCAGGAACCTAATCTAATCAGTTTAAACAAATAAAAATAAAATAAAAACAATTGATGTATACATAACATAATAATGTAATATACATAGCGGTATTACTACGAAGAACAATATCCAGTGGGGACGAACTCCGATGCAGAGGCGCTGAGTCGAGCAGGTCGAGCCGCGAGCTGTATTACTGCGTGAGCTGAGACCGCAGAGACCAGAGTGACACCTGAGTCGCTTTGCTCGACGCTCTGGCTAGAGTCGAGACGGTGGGGTGAGCGTCGAGCGGGCGAGTTCCGAGGGTGGGGGGGAGCGGTGAACTCACCCGCTCCGAGACAAATCGTCCGTTCCCTTGCGAGCAGGTTTTTGCAAGTAGTTCCTATGTTATCCGCTAGGTGGCTCTCTGTCCTGTTGCTCGCATCAACTGCCCAGAGGGCAGGACGTGCGACTGAAACGATCGCCGACAGAGTGCGATGCGAAGTTAAGCTGCGCCAGACACTGCACAGTGCACACGGCAGACGACGCACAGAGACGGCACGGCATATGTGAAACACAAAATCCAATGGGGCACTGCACAATGCAGGCAGCCAAGGTAGAAGCAGGGCAGAGGCCGGCGCTGGCTGTGTTGTGTGGCGTGCACTGTGCTCTGACCAGCAGAGGCGCTGCTGATATGCTCCGTCTCTCTCTCTCTCTCTGTCGTGGGAAACGTTTGGAGCTACCGTTCTTTTTTTTTGAATCACTGATTGTTCACTCCTTTGAAAGATTGAACTCTATGAATTAGTTCAAGAACGGATCCCCCATCTCTAATCGTGTCTCAACACTGCGAGAGCTGTGGCAGTAGCAGCTCTACGGCGTCGACAATATCAGCGCGCGGTTGGAGTGCGGGGACGCAACAATGTTCAGAGTGGTCGTCGCTCTTACAGTGCACTACCAGAAGGTTATTCTCAGTCTGGTATTGTTCTGTTTTATATTGTTTTCTAATAAAATACGTCCTTGGCATACAGGTTTCATTTTGTATTGTGATTTTATTATATTTACTATTGTTGGGGTCATTTGAGTCCACTGGCCTTACAAAAATGGTTAACGCCACAAGGGGAATAACTGTAGCTAATTTTTTCTTGTTCAGCTTGTGCATTACATTTTCCACCTTTTAGTTATTGTCAACTTTTTTGTAATTGTCCTTGATTTTGTGAAGAATCAAAAATCATCTTCGTATTAATGTTTCGTGTCAGACTAATGTTGAAATGAATAGTAATTCTGTCGTACATTGGGGAAAAAGAAGTAGTGGTTATCCCCAAGGACTATTGCGGTACACGTCGCCAGTTCAATTCTGAGCACCAGAAAACATTTGTTATTTGGTATTTTTTTATATTAAGGGGACCACTTGTAAGAGAGGAAAAATGGGTACCCTAGTGGAATGGGAGAAAGAGAGTGGTTAAGGTGACAGCTTGTGCAAAGCGGGAAATCCAGTTTCGAGTCCCGGCCCTGCACATATTTTCACTTGTTGCCATTGAATTATTTCAATGTCCTCACGCGACTGACGTCTGTATTTCTCTTTCATGCCTCATAACGTCTGTTACATTAATTCCTCTGCTGAAATTTTGGAGGATGTTCAGTTATAGCTTCTGAGTATTTTGGCTTAAGAGACACTTGGTTTCCTCTTGCTAGTTACACAATAATGATGTACTCCAATTACCTTTTCCTGTGAAAATACAGGGTATAAGTGCAGATATTTCTGTTGGTGACTGAGGACGTTATGGCGAATAACATTACATCATTATTTACCTCATTTGCTGACTAGTAATTATAGCTATTGTTCGGTAGTACCTCCAAGAACATATGGTGAGAGCAAGCCGTTAATGCTTATTTTTCCCTGGACAGCAGGTCGGGTGTTGAAGTGTAGACCCATGAACAGAAATTAGTAAGTCGGTACTGATAGGGAAAGTCCACTTAGTTGTGCATTAACAGCCGTGCAGAAAACATCAGATAGTGAATAAGGTGAAGTGTTTGCTGGATGCCTGTTCGTCACAGAGAAAAAACAACCAATAAGCTGAGATGTGTATGTATTAAGATACCTCATATAAAAATGCCGTTCTGCTGAGCTCACTATTAATTTGCAATTAACGCTACCGAAAATCAAACCAGAGACAGGACTGAGAAGTACTCAATGCGAGCTCGAGATCGAAGGGCAAAGTGGGCATTACTGCGTTCAACATCGAATGAACTTTTCTACTAGTGCTGATTATCAGAAATTATATGCACAGATTGAAACTACAAATATTTTCTCTAATAAAAGCAGTCGAGTGCGGGTTGTCTTCGCACTTGCTGTAAACAATCTCACTTAAGCTCATTCACAAGCTGAGATATTAACTTTAAGGGAGACGTGGAAATTTCTTCAGTTCTGCTTTCGATGATGTTTTGATTTAGCTCTATATCAAGTGACTGAAAATGTAGATCGGACACTTGTTAGAAAAACAAAGCTTTAGAATCCGTATTCTAAACACGAACTCGTAGTGTACTGTGTAGCAATTTATACATCACACTATTATAATTCAACACTCGTTTCATTAACACAAAAGATAAAGCTAACTGAGGAACAAATGTGAACCTTAGTTATTACAGACGAAACGTCTTCATCATGCAACAACTGAGGGAGAATAGTTGCTAAGAATATCAATATAATACCCAACTTTTTTTCAGTTGGGTTACTGAATGCGGTGACCTTAGGCACTGACAGATAATTAGTGACGAGAACATATCACTTCCGTTGTGTTGACACAGTCCGCCTGCTACTTGCCTGGTACTTGCTAGTATCTCTTAACTGTTACCCGTGACTAATCACAGTCTAAAAGCAACGGTGATAAAACTAGTAGGAAAATTTTAACGTTGGTCGTGTTCGGAGGGACGCAGTTTGTGAATTCGTAAAGTGTGATTTAGAATGTGACAAATTACAACTAAACATATCAGATGCTGAAAAGTAACATTAACAGAAATTACGTTATAGGGAAGTAACAGTTTAGTACACTACTGGCCATTAAAATTGCTACACCAAGAAGAAATGCAGATGATATACGGGTATTCATTGGACAAATATATTATACTAGAATTGACATGTGATTACATTTTCACGCAATTTGGGTGCATAGATCCTGAGAAATCACTACCCAGAACAACCACCTGTGGCCGTAATAGCGGCCATGATACGCCTGGGCATTGAACCAAACAGAGTTTGGATGGCGTGTACAGGTACAGCTGCCCATGCAGCTTCAACACGATACCACTGTTCATCAACAGTAGTGACTGGCGTATTGTGACGACCTAGTTGCTCGGCCACCATTGACCAGACGTTTTCAGTTAGTGAAAGATCTTGAGAATGTGCTGGCCAGGGCAGCAGTCGAGCATTTTCTGTATCCAGAAAGGCCCGTACAGGACCTGCAACATGCGGTCGTGCATTATCCTGCTGAAATGTAGGGTTTCGCAGGGATCGAATGAAGGATAGAGCCCGGGTCGCAACACATCTGAAATGTAACGTCCACTGTTTAAAGTGCCGTCAATGCGAACAAGAGGTGACCGAGACGTGTAACCAATGGCACACCATACCATCACGCCGAGTGATACGCCAGTATGGCGTGAAGAGTACACGCTTCCAATGTGCGTTCACCGCGACGTCGCCAAACACGGATGCGACCATCATGATGCTGTAAACAGAACCTGGATTCATTCGAAAAAAATGACGTTTTGCCATTCGTGCACCCAGGTTCGTAATTGAGTAGACCATCGCAGGCGCTCCTGTCTGTGATGCAGCGTCAAGGGTAACCGCAGCCATGGTCTCCGAGCTAATAGTCCATGCTGCTGCAAACGTCGTCGAACTGTTCGTGCAGATGGTTGTTGTCTTGCAAACGTCCCCATCTGTTGACTCAGGGATCGAGACGTGGCTGCACGATCCGTTACAGCCATGCGGATAAGATGCCTCTCATCTCGACTGCTGGTTATACGAGGCCATTGGGATGCATCACGGCGTTGCGTATTACCCTCCTGAACCCACCGATTCCATATTCTGCTAACAGTCATTGGATCTCGACCAGCGCGAGCAGCAATGTCGCGATACGATAAACCGCAATCGCTCAGTCGGAAACGTGATGGTACGCATTTCTCCTCCTTACACGAGGCATCACAACAACGTTTCACCAGGCGACGCCGGTCAACTGCTGTTTGTGTATGAGAAATCGGTTGGAAACTTTCCTCATGTCAGCACGTTGTAGGCGTCGCCTCCGGCGCCAGCCTTGCGTGAATGCTCTGAAAAGCTAATCATTTGCATATCACAGCATCTTCTTCCTGTCGGTTAAATTTTGCGTCTGTAGCACGTCACCTTAGTGGTGTAGCAATTTTAATGGCCAGTAGTGTTGACCCTCACTGCGCACTACTTTGGAAAGATCGGCCGTCTTTGGCCGATTTCGGCCGGGCCGCAGCTTTATCGAGAGGTGCTGCAAAGAAAGCACACAGCGTCTGGGCGCGCTGCGTCATGCACTGGCGGTGGCGGCGTGGCGTGGCCTACGTGTTGGGACGCAGCGCAGGTAGCGTATGACCAATGCCTGGTTCGATTTGGCACGTGCGGCGTGCCACCACCACGCAATGCGTGACGCAACTCGCGGAGAGGGTAATGCCCATTTCTGCGCCCTCGGCATATCAAACAGGTGCGTGCCGGTCGCTACCGGGCTATCGAAACATCGTGCCTTCTGACGTGGCTCTCAGTGGCTCTTCTGTCGTGTACGTAGCGACTCCACGACCTTCACAAGACAAGAATACAGGTAGTGCAATGACTGTCCGAATGATTCGACAGAAATAGATCAGAAAACAAATGATATGCCTGTTCCCTTTCTTAAAAAGGAATATGATTTTATATTAGAACAAATAAGCCCTCGGTCACAAATATTAAGTCAAAATTGACCAGGTTTCGACGCTACTATGAGCGTCGTCTTCAGAATTAAACTAACTGTTCTAAAACATATTAGGTATATAATACATTAATAAAATTAATGTTTGTACTGACTGGAAAGAGATGCAGTACTTACAAGTCACATTTTAAAAAAGATCTAAGCCGGAAAGGCGACGTCATGAATAGTTATAAATAAGATGGCGAGCCGCTAAGGGCTGCTCGTACTTGAGTGAACAAGGGTTGCAACATGACTTGCTCACTCGAGTACGAGCAGCCCTTAGCGGCTCGCCATCTTATTTATAACTATTCATGACGTCGCCTTTCCGGCTTAGATCTTTTTTAAAATGTGACTTGTAACTACTGCATCTCTTTCCAGTCAGTACAAACTTTAATTTTATTAATGTATTATATACCTAATATGTTTTAGAACAGTTAGTTTAATTCTGAAGACGACGCTCATAGTAGCGTCGAAACCTGGTCAATTTTGACTTAATATTTGTGACAGAGGGATTATTTGTTCTAATATAATTCTGACACGGCCACTGAAACTTAGCAGCTAGGTTCACAATATCATTTTATGTTGACGTTGATAGCCTCCACGCCCGAGCGGTATAGTTCAGCCTAAACATACCTTCAGTTTATACTGTCGCTCTAGTGAACCACCGCAATAAAGGAACAAAACAAAAACGTCCAGGGAAAACAACGTTCGCAGCATAGAAGTCATAACTGGGCCGATAGATATAGCACAAGACTGCACTGACATGTTGCGCCGCTAACAAAATAATGGCTCTGAGCACTATGGGACTCAACATCTGTGGTCATCAGTCCCCTAGAACTTAGAACTACTTAAACCTAACTAACCTAAGGACATCACACACATCCATGCCCGAGGCAGGATTCGAACCTGCGACCGTAGCGGTCACGCGGCTCCAGACTGACGCGCCTAGAACCGCACGGCCACAAAATAATAAAGCACAAAACGCTAACGTTATTTTATGCATTCGGGATCGCGTGAACTCAGCGGCCATTAACGATTCTTGGTGAATAACGCAACCAGGCACAAACACTGTCAAAAAACTTTATTTAGATGCCATTTTAGTATATAGGTTTAACAAAAATGAGGTATGATTACTAAAATGAATTGTTTGATGAAAAACATTGCACGCAAAAAATTAAATGAATCATTATTGTAAATAAATTGTGTAAACTAAATAAACTGAAAGTAAAATAAAATCTGTATCTCTTTGGTTATGGCAACTAACGTAAATTGATTTTAGTACGAGCAGATTTTATTTGCTCCTCATAAATTAATAATAGTCAGTGCTTTTTTTCTAAAAAAATGTTTGGGGGTACTCCGACATCGGATATAATGCAGTGAAAATTACTTACAACTGAAGCATGGGATACCACCCATCTGATTTTAGCCATGACGTCATTTTCCATAGTCTTCTGTGTGGCACGAAGTATTATTTGGGTAGCAGCTTGATGAGTGAAACTTTCTTCATGTTTAAATATTTTTTTACGCAAAGAAACCATTTCTTCTTTTCTGGAACCACCTAAATATGACACAGATACTGTAGATCAAGGCTGTGCAATGTTCATGCCGTGTTTATTTCTTTCTATGCCTGAACTTCCTACTTCTTTGCAAATTCAGCAGCCAAGTTTTTTGTTTGAAACGATCAACGAGTCATTTTTCTCATAAAATGCTATTTCTTGGTCCAGAGTCCAACATTCTGGACGATCATTTAATTTTCTATCATGCACATGTTCATTCACTGCATTTTCATACGTAGGTTCAGTGTTCAGGTTTACAGTTTCGCTGGCCGGGGTGGCCGAGCGGTTCTAGGCGCTCCAGTCTGGAACCGCGCGACCGCTACAGTCGCAGCTTCGACTCCTGCCTCGGGCATGGATATGTGTGACGTCCTTAGGTTAGTTAGGTTTAAGTAGTTCTAAGTTCTAGAACTGATGACCTTAGAAGTTAAGTCCCATAGTGCTCAGAGCCATTTGAACTATTTTTTTTACAGCTTCAGTTTCGTCATCCACTGATGTTGAACTTCCTGACTTTTCACTCGGACACAAATTATTGACAGTTTTTGGTTTTTTAAATGCCGGAGAACAAGTAAAATAGTTTGCTAGTTTTCTGCTCATCTCTCACCTCCAACTTAACTTACAAGTTGCAACGAAAGACAGGACACACTGTAAAACTTCACACAACCAACAAGACTGGAACCGCAAACGCAAACGAATAAAGAACAACAAAACAAAGATGGCAATGGATCGCGAAGGATTATGGTAGCGGGACCATAGAGACATCTATCGTTATCTCGGCGTTTGAGCGTACTCATATCGGTTTAGCATTACCATCGCCCTCTATTAACGGGCAAGGGCACTGGCTGCCAGAGATTCGGTGGTCGAGAACAGTTGCCGCAAAATTCGAAAGGCTAGAAGCAGTCAATGACATCGCTTTTCTCACCAAAAACTGCACTGGTATCGTTCGTATTGCAATTACCAACACGAAAAAGTGAAATAAAAAATTTATGTCCGTGAAATAAATCTTTTGCACTCTTGCAAGTTCTCAACATCGTAAAAAAATTACTTTGTCGACAAAAAAGTTTAGGGGTACGCATCCCCCGTGTTCCCCAGAAAAACAGCATTGATAATAGTCCTCAGTCGAAATAGGTCAAAATCAGAAACCTTTAGTCCAATAACATATTTACTTCACAACACCCATGTCAGCATCTGACATCATACAATACCGCACGTATCGAAGTAACAGAAAGAAGTCCATTTCTGAACGTGTGATGTGTAGACGCTACTGCTGTTGATAAAACATCGATATATCAAAAGATTTTTTCAAAAGATATCATTATACACCAGCGATATTTTTGACCGATATATCGATATCGAAATGGCAATATCGAGAGCCGATATTTTTATTTTATATCATATTTTTTCGTAATTTTCGATAAATTTTTGAAGTTGTTCTTTTGAAATTGTAGTAGAACATAATTTTACTTTCACTGTGTGAAGGAGTTTTACTACTTTTTGAGCTTTCATCAAATCGTCTTTCTCTTCGACCCTGTGAGGCAAGTATAGATGAGACAATTCTTAACGTAACAAGTGTGCTACTTCTTGACTTCGGGACACCAGTTGCATCATTAAAAAACAGTTGTTAAAGCAAGTGGTGCTCTATTTCTTCACATCGGCATTCTTCAAAAACAGATGCTGAAACTGATGAAAAAAAAATCTAAATGACAAGATTGATGTTTGTGGTGGACGGAGACTTGTGAGGAGAAATGCTGACGTAATCGGCGCTCGGTGCTACCAACAGAAACTGCCACGTTTAACTTCACCACGCAATTTTGACACTTCGACTGCTAGCGTTTGCAGAAATGATAAAACAGGGCAGTCGACATGAATTGTTCCAGAGAAACACGATATGTGACGAAAGCGAATGGCGGACTCATTGGACACCTTTTATTGTGCAACTTACATACAGTTACCATTGTTAGCAAAGTGGTTATCGCCGAACGTAAATGTGCATCTGTCTGAAACCGCACGACCGCTAACGGTCGCAGGTTCGAATCCTGCCTCGGGCATGGATATGTGTGATGTCCTTAGGTTAGTTAGGTTTAAGTAGTTCTAAGTTCTAGGGGACTTATGACCACAGCAGTTGAGTCCCATAGTGCTCAGAGCCATTTGAACCATTTAGCCAAATGTGCATCTTTTTCCTTTCAGTTCTTCCTTTAAGGGGGATAAGCAAGCTGCTAGCTTCTTGGTGTACAGAATATCTAATAATAAATTAATACTTAAATATACAACTCTAAAACTAGCAGGATATTTACAGTGTGTAACTTATTTTCCCGGCGCGTCTGTATTTCAATCGGCTATGTATCGATGAATTTATTAATTTATTCGGTATATTGAGGGCTGATTAAGAAGTTCTTTTTAAACACCGCTCAAAAAGAGGAAAGGCCTCTGGACCTGATGGGATACCAGTTCAATTTTACACAGAGTACTTGCCCCCCTTCTTGCAGCGGTGTACCGTAGGTCTCTAGAAGAGCGTAGCGTTCCAAAGGATTGGAAAAAGGCACAGGTCATCCTCGTTTTCAAGAAGGGACGTCGAACAGATGTGCAGAACTATAGACCTATATCTCTAACGTCGATCAGTTGTAGAATTTTGGAACACGTATTGTGTTCGAGTATAATGACTTTTCTGGAGACTAGAAATCTACTCTGTAGGAATCAGCATGGGTTTCGAAAAAGATGGTCATGTGAAACCCAGCTCGCGCTATTCGTCCACGAGACTCAGAGGGCCAAAGACACGGGTTCCCAGGTAGATGCCGTGTTTCTTGACTTCCGCAAGGCGTTCGATACAGTTCCCCACAGTCGTTTAATGAACAAAGTAAGAGCATATGGACTATCAGACCAATTGTGTGATTGGATTGAGGAGTTCCTAGATAACAGGACGCAGCATGTCATTCTCAATGGAGAGAAGTCTTCCGAAGTAAGAGTGATTTCAGGTGTGCCGCAGGGGAATGTCATAGGACCGTTGCTATTCACAATATTCATAAATGACCTGGTGGATGACATCGGAAGTTCACTGAGGCTTTTTGCAGATGATGCTGTAGTGTATCGAGAGGTTGTAACAATGGAAAATTGTACTGAAATGCAGGAGGATCTGCAGCGAATTGACGCATGGTGCAGGGAATGGCAATTGAATCTCAATGTAGACAAGTGTAATGTGCTGCGAATACACAGAAAGATAGATCCTTTATCATTTAGCTACAAAATAGCAGGTCAGCAACTGGAAGCAGTTAATACCATAAATTATCTGGGAGTACGCATTAGGAGTGATTTAAAATGGAATGATCATATAATGTTGATCGTCGGTAAAGCAGATGCCAGACTGAGATTCATTGGAAGAATCCTAAGGAAATGCAATCCGAAAACAAAGGAAGTAGGTTACAGTACGCTTGTTCGCCCACTGCTTGAATACTGCTCAGCAGTGTGGGATCCGTACCAGATAGGGTTGATAGAAGATATAGAGAAGATCCGACGAAGAGCAGCGCGCTTCGTTACAGGATCATGTAGTAATCGCGAAAGCGTTACGGAGATGATAGATAAACTCCAGTGGAAGACTCTGCAAGAGAGACGCTCAGTAGCTCGGTACGGGCTTTTGTCAAAGTTTCGAGAACATACCTTCACCGAAGAGTCAAGCAGTATATTGCTCCCTCCTACGTATATCTCGCGAAGAGACCATGAGGATAAAATCAGAGAGATTAGAGCCCACACAGAGGCATACCGACAATCCTTCTTTCCACGAACAATACGAGACTGGAATAGAAGGGAGAACCGATAGAGGTACTCAAGGTACCCTCTGCCACACACCGTCAGTTGGCTAGCGGAGTATGAATGTAGATGTATATGTAGATGTAGATATCGGATGCTCGAAATTTTTAAAAATGTCGAGTCCTAGTAGGCGGCGACTGAACCAAGCGCAGTGTTGCGACCGAGTGCAGTTTTGCAACCTAAACCATGTTAGCCACAGACGTCTGTTCGACAGTTCTCCTTCCTTTATGATGCTACTTGGACGAAATGACACTGTGACAACAGCTTGCGTTTACAGTCGTAGGCAGAGAAATGACTTCATCTCTTAGGCATGTACCTCGTGCATCTCCCGATTTTAAACCACCTCTTTTTCTTGTTTCGATGAGTTTTAGCTCCCGCTCTGTGACTGCAACCTTGTCGGGGCGCTATATTGCCACCACTGCGGTAGGGTCCTGAGTTAGTGATACTCTAGCTCACTTAGTACAGTTTTTGCGATGCTGGTTTACGTTCGTTTCACAATTTCAGTCGAGAGACAGTGCGTCTTTGTAATATGTTTGTATGCCATGTTTCATCAATGCTTTAATCTTTTACCCTCGGAAATACCTCGGTGTTGCCATTCCCTCGCGCCAAATGTTGCTGTGTCAGCTTTCCAGCTGCCCTCACTCTTCCAACCGATATGGTACGACGTTTTGTCGTGTGACTCCGAACTACAGCGCGTGACGAGAAATATTTTTTTTTATCCAGAGGTAAAGACTTGGCAAGTTTATAATACTACGCATTGTGAGCTGTAATCAGTTATAATGCATTTCGAGACAGTCTGCGCAAGTCAGCGCTTGCAACGGCGATCAGTTGTCGCTTACTGCGGGTAATTTGAGAAAAGGTGAGAATGTGTAACACTGGTGACCATAGTGTTTCCACTTAGCCTGGTCACTTGACCTAAGCAGTTTGTGGTCCAAAAACATTATTTCAGTTTTTGATTTTCCTTGCACTGAGAATGGAGATACTAAGAGTAAACGACAGGTAATTTTAGTGCACTGAGTAATGCTGATTACGTTGCTCGGTTGATGGTGAAACGTCCCCTTAGAAGAATTTATACACGACTGTGCTTAACCTGACACACAATATTATTTAGCGCAACGCAATCTGACTATCAAAGATCCCTGCAAAAGAATGGCCCTGAGTAACATTAAACTATACCTTTCACAAATAACTTACCTCACAAAAATCTTCATTACTCGAACTACTGCAATACAGCGAGCGCCACTACTGCCACCTAAATAAAAGATTCAAACTACGGAAGGCACTAACTACTGATAGGGATATTTGGCAAATGAAAGATAGTAATAGAGAACAAACACTGTATTTACCTTAATAATCATAATATATATAGCAGTTCAATTTCAAAACTTCCGCCATCTCTCTCCCCACATCCACCACTGCTGGCGGCTCACCTCCAACTGCGCAACGCTACGCTCTGTTCACATCCAGCTGCCGCTGCCGAACACTACAATGGCAGACAACAATGCAAACTAGCCACAGACTGCACACAGCACAGCCAGTGATTTTCATACAGAGCGCTACGTGGCATTACCAATATAAAAATCTAAACAGCCTACTTACATAGTCGCCATATGAAACGTCCCCTTAGAAGAATTTATACATGACTGTGCTTAACCTGACACACAATATTATTTAGCGCAACGCAATCTGACTATCAAAGATCCCTGCAAAAGAATGGCCCTGAGTAACATTAAACTATACCTTTCACAAATAACTTACCTCACAAAAATCTTCATTACTCGAACTACTACAAAACAGCGAGCGCCACTACTGCCAGCTAAATAAAAGATTCAAACTATGGAAGGCACTAACTACTGATAGGGATAGTTGGCAAATGAAAGATAATAATAGAGAACAAACACTGTATTTACCTTAATAATCATAATATATATAGCAGTTCAATTTCAAAACTTCCGCCATCTCTCTCCCCACATCCACCACTGCTGGCGGCTCACCTCCAACTGCGCAACGCTACGCTCTGTTCACATCCAGCTGCCGCTGCCGAACACTACAATGGCAGACAACAATGCAAACTAGCCACAGACTGCACACAGCACAGCCAGTGATTTTCATACAGAGCGCTACGTGGCATTACCAATATAAAAATCTAAACAGCCTACTTACAATGGTTCAGACATCAAGGTGCATAGTGTTTGTTAATAATTAAATTAGTGACATAAAATTTTATTGGACGCTACCGTCACATATATAGAAGTAAGATAATATGTCTAAAAAAACAATGAGTGCTTAACGCTGAATAGGGACGCCCCTCAGTTCATGTGTTACGGGCACCGCGCTTTCGTAAGCCAGCCCTGACTACAAGCATGCGCAAGATATATTTCGGGGACTCTAAGGAAAACGTCCATACCATCACAGTTTTAACGAGTCGTTCAGTAGAAACACTGTAATTCCACGTTAAAAGTAAAAGAAAAAAGAAAGGTTTATTGTTCTGCGCCGTCCAAACGAAAACTTTGAATAACATGAACACGCGTGATGGAGGTTCCCGGCACAGTTTTCATTTTTGTGCTTTACTGAGGAGCTTTGCGTCCACTTTCCACTCTTCACGCTACTCTGAGGATGCTAATTGTCTCGATATCCTACAACAGAGAAAGCCGCGCTATGTGAAGATACAGGTTCGCAAACTGACCTGCAATTAGCAGTAACGTTGTGAGTAACTTTCTTCCACGCTAACGTGACGATCGTAGATCAAACAACGAGAAAACCAAACTACACTGAAAGCCAGATTGAACGACTTTCACAAAGCCTTTAGTCTCAAAGTATTTATCTGTCCACAAACAATTCAGGTGTGATATAAGAAACAGTCATTATATATAAGGACAGAATTAAGTTTCAAAGCGAAATTTCTGAACCACTCAAAACCAAAACTGGAGTTCGACAAGGAGGTGGACGGTTCCCAATTCTCTTTAACTTGGTTTTAGATAAAATAGTAAAAAAAGGGAAACCACATTAAAAAAACAGAGGTACAAAGGCTATAAGCATGGCCCAAGGAAAGAACAAATTTGAAGTGAAATGCTTAGCCTTTGCGGATGATATGGCATTGATAACTGAAAACCGAACAGACGCCACAGTTATGCTTGATCTGTTACACGAGATTGCTGAAAAGATTGGGCTAAAAATATCCTACGAATAAACCGAGTATATAGAACACAAACATAATACAGGAAAGTTTATGAAAACAAAGTATGGAAAAATTAAAAGAGTTGATAGATTCAAATACCTGTGGGAGTGGATCCAAGTCAATGGACTGGATAACACAACAAATAAAGAAAGTATAAAAAAGTTAGGATTTGCATATAAATTAACACAAAACTACTGCAATAAGAAATCAATATCCATACAAGCGAAGATTAGACATTATAATTTAGTTATTAGGACACAAGCGACGTATGGATCAGAGTGCCTAACATTGAATAAGAAAGGCGAATTAAGAGAACTAGAAAAAGGAGAGAGAAAAATACTAAGAAAAATTCTAGGTCCTGAAAAAAACAAGGAAAATAGGTGGATTAAAAGGAGAAATGAAGACTTATACATAACTACATAAAAGATCACAGATACAATGAGGAAGAGACGGCTAAAATTTTATGGACATTCAAAAAGAATGGAAGAAACACGGATTACAAAGAAAATTTATAATTACGTTAGTAAGCTGATGGATAGAAGCAGTAAAGAAAGACGCCAACAAAATAGGTGTTGCAGAAGAAATAATACGTGACAGGAATCACTTCAGGCTACTGATAGAAAACGCAAACTATGAAGAAGATGAGCCAAAACCTCGACCCAAGACACTGTGGACAGATGAGCAGAGACGAGCAGGTGGCGAGAAAATGAAGAAGTACTGGGATAACGGAAGAAAAAGACACCATAAGTCTTAAGTTGTATGCGGTCCATAGCTGGCCAAATTCATAAATAAAAAAAATTAAGGACAGAAATGAATTATACATTGACGGACAAAAATCGCAATACCAATTAATGCAGAGTAATGAAATTTCGGGAATACATTTGCCTAGGTAACGTATTTAAGTGGTTAACATTGTAAGATCATATGTTAATGTAAGTGCGAGATAAGCCGTTGAAAATGTGAAATGCTGGTACATTAACAACCAGTGTAACGGCCAGAATGTTAAATGCAAGCATGCAAACACGCGTACTTTGTGTTGTACGGGCGTCAGATGTCACTTTGTGGGACGGAGTTCCATGCCTGTTGCACTTGATCGGTCAGTGCAGGGACTGTTATTACTCGTTGTGGATGACGCTGGAGTTGTCGTTCGATGAAGTCCCACATGTGCTCGACTGGAAACAGATCTGGTGATCGAGCAGGCCAAAGCAACATGTCGACACACCGTAGCGCGTGTTGGCTTACAACAGCAGCATGTGGGCGAGCGTTATCCTGTTGGAAAACGAACCCTGGAAGGTAGTTCGTGAATGGCAGCTCAGCAAGTCGAATCACCAGACTGACGTACAAATTTGCCGTCAGGTTGGGTGGGATAACACGAGAGCGCTCTTGCTGTCATACGAAGTCGCACCCCATACCATAACTAACTACAAGTGTCTAGCACGCATTCGGGTTGGTTGCAGGCCCCGAGCTTGCCGTCTTCTCACCAACATACGAGCGTCACTGGCATCGAGGCAGAACCAGCTTTCATCAGAAAACCTAACAGACCTGAACCCTGGTCTCCAATGAGCTCTCGCTTGACACCACTAAAGTCGCTAATGTGCGTTGGTGTGGGGTCAATGGAATGCACGCTACAGAGCGTGTGGCATCGAGTTCTCCTTGACGCAACCGATTTGAAACAGTTCATTGTATCACTGTGGTTCCAACTGCTGCTCAAATTGCCGCTGCAGTTTCAGTACGATGCACCAAGGCCCTGTGCCGAACACTATGGTCTTCCCTCTCGGTGATGTAATGTGGCCGCCCGGAGCCCGCTCTTCTTGCGACCATACTTTCTCGTGACCACCGTTGCCAACAATCATGTACAGTGGCTACATTCCTGCCAAGTCTTTCTGCATTATCGCAGAAGAAACATCAGACTACTCGCAGTCCTATTACAGGAGCTCGTTCAAACTCAGTGAGGTGGTGATAACGGCGTCCTTGTCGCCTTAGAAGCATTCTTGACGAACATTAACTTCTACGTTCACTCTCGATAGTAACTAACGTTCACGACCGTTACAATGTGTATTTAAAGCAAACCTGATTCGCATCCTCATAGTGGCACTACTAGGGCCATCCCTAAGCGAATGACGCGAAGTATGGTTCAAATGCCTCTGAGCACTATGGGACTTAACTTCTGAGGTCATCAGTCCCCTAGAACTTAGAACCACTTAAACCTAACTAACCTAAGGACATAACCATGCCCGAGGCAGGATTCGAAACTGCGACTGTAGCGCGCGAAATATGGATATACATCATCTTTCAGATATAAAAACACTGTAAGTAGGCTGTTTAGGTTTTTATGTTGGTAACGCCACGTAGCGCTCTGTATGAAAATTACTGACTGTGCTGTGTGCAGTCTGTGGCTGATTTGTATTGTTGGAATATTTGCTATTGTAGTGTTGAGCAGTTGGATGTGAACAGTGCGTAGCGTTGTGCAGTTGGAGGTGAGCCGCCAGCAGTGGTGGATGTGGGGAGAGAGATGGCAAGAGTTTTGAGAGCGGACAATCTGGACGTGTGTCCGTCAGAAAAGGAAATTTGTAAGACTGGATGTCATGAACTGATATATATATAATGACTTTTGAACACTATTAAGGTAAATACATTGTTTGTTCTCCATCAAAATAATTCATTTGCTAACTATGCCTATCAGTAGTCAGTGCCTTCAGTAGTTAGAATTTTTTATTTAGCTGGCAGTATTAGCACACGCTGTATTGCAGTAGTTCGAGTAACGAAGATTTTTGTGAGGTAAGTGATTCATGAAAGGTATAGGTTATTATTAGTTACGGCCATTCTTTTGTAGGGATTATTGAAAGTCAGATTGCGTTGCGCTAAAAAAAAAAAAAAAAAAAAAAAAAAAAATTGTGGGTCAGTTTACTGTTGATCAGAATAAGTAAAGAGAGTAATGTCTGAGTACGTTCAGTTTTGGTCAGCTGTTTGAAAATCAAATAACGTAAGAGGTTTACCAGCACTGTCATTCTTAATTTTTCTAAGGGGACGTTTCAACACGCCTACCAACTTTCGTTTATGTCGCACAACTCCACCTTGGTGTTCAACTATTTTTCCGTCATTATATATCCATTCGTTCATAGATATAACTTAACTTCAACTTATCTTGTAGTTCATTTAGACTAAAAATTGTGTTATAGACAGAAATTTACATTTAAGTTTTGTAGAATGAGTTACAGTTTAGTTTCTTAACAGAAATATTTATAAGGTAAGAGCATGCTTTTTTCAATAAGACAAGTGTTTTTAACATTCTACATCCTTATTCTTCATGTGTTCATGTTTATTTCTCACCCTGGTCACCCTGGCAAAGAACACATTTTTCCAGCCGACAGACCAGTTTGTTGTTACCGTCACTGTAGAATATTTAACTTTGTTGCTGGAGACACAACGACACCTCTGCTTGCATCGCTTCATTATTATCAAAGTGAAGTCCTAGACGGTGTTCTTTAAGGTTGGGAGACAGTTCAAAATCGGTGGGGCCAAGTCGGGTCTGTATGCAGGTAATCGATATCAGTGAACTCAAGACGCCGAATTGTTGCCAAATGTCGCAGCGATCGGAATCGAAACTCGTTTACAGAACGCTGTTTCTCAGGCACATGCGTGGTTACATAACACACCGCTATGTTGTACGATACAATTCGTAGCCCTCTAGCGGCAGAGGGCAGACAATTTGTAGTCGCGAAGAATAAAGGCGTAGAATGTTAGTAACATTTGCATTTAGTTAAAAAGTTTTAAGAGTTTTCACATTAAAAATGCGGATGGGTTACTTTTTAGCACACCCTTGTAATCTCAATATTCATCAACCTTGTTTCTCGCTCCATAGGAATGAATATCTGATTCAATTTAATACACATATATATATTCTTTTTGGCACGTAGCAGCACTTTGGGTACGAAGAGTCTGAGGATAAGTGTTCTGTGATCAATAAAGTATTGTTACAAAGAAATTGGCCCTTAGCACTATGGGACTTAACTACTGAGGTCATCAGTCCCCTAGAACTTAGAACTACTTAAACCTAACTAACCTAAGGACATCACACACATCCATGCCCGAGGCAGGATTCGAACCTGCGACCGTAGCGGTCACGCGGTTCCAAACTGACGCGCTTAGAACCGCACGGCCACACCGGCCGGCCACAAAGAAATTAACGTAATTAAACTGAAAATATGTCTTAAGGCTTTCTGCTGCGAGAAGAACCTCTCCTTGTCTCAGTAGTATTGGGCCACAGCATTATTCCTTATTGCAAATGTGTGTGGCAAAAGGCATAACAACCCAAAAACTAGAAAGCTGTTCCCACACAGTTCTTCGGTTGTACTAATGCAAAGATTTTCTGAGTGAGTATTCCAGAACAGTTTAATGTCGAGGTAAATATCTAACAATTTTACAGGAATCAATTCGCACTTTATCAATATTTCTAAGGGGTAAGAGGGTGTACATGTTTTAACTGTTGTTTTCCGTAAACTTACTAATGTGGAACTTCAGAGCTAATTAATTTCCATCATTAGGGCGACAGAAGTGTCTTCCGGCAAGCAAGAACTGAAACGTCCCCTTAGAACAATTTATACAAGACTGTGCTTAAACTGACACACAATGTTTTTTTAGCGCAACGCAATCTGACTATCAAAGATCCCTGCAAAAGAATGGCCCTGAGTAACATTAAACTATACCTTTCAGAAATCACTTACCTCACAAAAATCTTCATTACTCGAACTACTGCAATACAGCGAGCGCCACTACTGCCAGCTAAATAAAAGATTCAAACTACGGAAGGCACTAGCTACTGATAGAGATAGTTAGCAAATGAAAGATATTAATAGAGAACAAACAATGTATTTACCTTAATATCATCACAAGTCATAATATATGTAATTTCAAAACTCCGCCATCTTTCTCCTCACATCCACCACTGCTGGCGGCTCACCTCTAACTGCGCAACGCTACGCGCTGTTCACATCCAGCTGCCGCTGCCTAACACTACAATGGCAGACAACAATGCAAACTAGCCACAGGCTGCACACAGCACAGCCAGTGATTTTCATACAGAGAGCGCTACGTGGCGGCGGCGTTACCAATATAAGAACCTAAACAGCCTACTTACATAAAGAAAACATAAACAGCCTACTTACAGAACTAACTGACTTACTCCGTTGGGCTTCTACTTCACTCATGACTGTATGAACCTTATGATATTAATGTTGTTTACGTTCCAGACGCGATTCGATGATGAGACACTTCCCTTGGTTGACGTCTTATTATTTTAATTTTTAAATTTTTGAGTGTAAATTATTTAATACACAAGCACAATTTATTGTGCTATTTCCTCTTCGATATCGGTTTTCTCCAGATCTTCTTTCACGGTGAGCCGCTCTCCGTCAGATTCTTGCTATCTGTGCTTTCTTTTGCTTTTACCATAAGCATCCCATCTACATTCTATATGTTAAGATCTAACGATTTTACATTTAACTTCCAGAAATTACAATTAATTTGCTTACAGGAAGCCACAGCTCGTGGTCTCGCAGTAGCATTCTTGCTTCCTGAGCACGGGGTCACGGGTTCGATTCCCAGTGGGGTCAAGGATTCTCATCTGCCTAGAGATGACTGGGTGTTGTTGTGTTGTTTTCATCATCATTCATCCCCATTACGGTCGGAGGCAGGCGATGACAAACCACCTCCGCTAGGACTTTGCTTAGTACGACGGTTCAGGTCTCCCGCATCGTCCGCTACGCTCTGTCGAGGAGTATGGGATATCACCATGCTTATAGGAAGCGTCAGATAGGCCTAAGTATACCATTATTCCAATTTACGTGTGCTGCTGTGTTTATATTCTCTTGACTGCCGCTTCGACTAAGGCCTTTGTTCAGTGCCACGGAGGATTTCCACTTTTTTAAGTGGTCATTGCCTCACTGTTTGGCATGCTGATCTTCGTTCATTTCTTTGGAGCTCACTCTCCTATTTCCTGTTACCAGGTTACGATCAGAATTAGTTTCCACTTTCAGGTTTGTTTTGAAATTCAGTATTTGCACCTTTAACCTTTTTCCTTGTTGGCTTTCATTTCGAAGTATACATGTGCCTCTTGTCATTTTCAGGCTCTATTCGCAACCATTGGTTGACCTGTGTGATAGAATTCCTAATGTCTTTCTTCCCCCTCCGTTCTGACCTAATCCGTACCTTAGTATTTTGCTGTAGATTTCCATATACCATATTCGATTCAGAATCAGATTCTCCTCGTAAGGTGGGTGTTTTACCCTTTATAGTGGCGATATATGTTGACTTCGTTTTAATTCAGAGGAGAATAATTCGTCAATACCAGTTATTAGTAAGTGTGTTTTTATTTACACGTCTTGTTCAAAAATGGTTCAAATGGCTCTGAGCACTATGGGACTCAACTGCTGAGGTCATTAGTCCCCTAGAACTTAGAACTAGTTAAACCTAACTAACCTAAGAACATCACAAACATCCATGCCCGAGGCAGGATTCGAACCTGCGACCGTAGCGGTCTTGCGGTTCCAGACTGCAGCGCCTTTAACCGCACGGCCACTTCGGCCGGCACACGTCTTGTTCCGTAGGAATAAACTGAGGGGAGTCTCCATGGTCATGGATTGGGGCAGTACGTGAAATTAACACCATAAAAACTGATAACAGATATAATAAAATTTACACGAAGCGACGACAAGCAGCTGCGTATAATCTAGCATAATCAACGGTGTAACACTGGAAATTGCCTAACATTTTCAAAGGAATTCCTCAACAAAAGACAATGTGTGAGCCAAAAGGAAATTCTTCAGTTTGGATTTAAAAATGCATGGATTACTGCTGAGATCTTACTATTCGTAACGACATTAATACCTATCATCTACTTTTTCGCCTCTCCATCTCGTTACACTAATAACTACTGTGTTTCAACCAACCGAGACGAGACCTTCTTCAGACTAACATTTTACTCATAATCCTCCTCATAATCATACTGTGATCTATACTTTTTAATTTATCCGAAATTTGGACACTTGGATAGATGTTACTAAGCCTATTAATGGAGTTTTGCTAGCAAAAAAATGGTTCAGATGGCTCTGAGCACTATGGGACTAAACATCTGAGGTCATCAGTACCTTATCACTTAGAACTACTTAAACCTAACTAACCTAAGGACATCACACACATCCATGCCCGGAGCAGGATTCGAACCTGCGACCGTAGCAGTCGCGCGGTTCCGGACTGAAGCGCCTGGAACCGCTCGGTCACCGCGGCCGGCTTTTGCTAACATGTTCTGTTGATATTGAGATAGTTCTCAACCGTTTAAACAATGACAGATCAGTCGACAGCTCTCGGAATTCCCAGATCGTTTTTGCATCTCCGCTTTTCAATTAAGAATTTCATTCTACAGGTCCCGGAGTCATGGTAGCGGAATATTTTTCTTCTGGAATCAAAGAGGACAGCCTACTCTTTACCTTTAATACAGAATAACACGAATCATTTTCGGTTAGCAGTGGTTTGCGTTGCTGTCTTTTCCCTGCAGAAACACTTTTCGTAATTCTGATCTGTGTCGGGAATACCTATGCTCCTATATTATCTTTATGTATTTTAGTATTTGTATAATCCTGTTACGATGTGCACTAAGCCGTTGCGAGACCAATTGAGGAGCTACTTGATTGAGAAGTAGCAACTCCGATCACGGAAGTTGACATCGGCCACGAGAGCGGTGTGCGGCCACACTACCCTTCATATCCACATTCAGTGATGCCTATCGGCTGAGGGTAACACGGTGGTCGGTCGGTACCACTGGTCCATTCGTTGTTTTCTTTTTTTATAATACTGGTAATGCTATTTCCTCTCTGTCACTGATATGTCATTTTTGTAAATGACGTAACTGTAGCAACTCGAAAAATTTAATCACTGTTTTCAGTGCACTATTCAGAGCCTTAATATGGGAAGTATGAGACACATTGTTTATATAGCTGAATAAAATGTAGCACCGAGCAACGTGCTGCATCCAGAGCAAATACATATACACTAATGAGCCAGTAAATTATAACCAAAGACCTGCTATCGATACAAACCCGTCCAGGCGATAGTAACGTCACCTGGCAAGGAATGACTGTCAGACATACCCATGGTGCATGTAAGAGGGTCATTCCAAAGGAAATGCACACTATTTTTTTTTAAAATCCATCTTTTATTCTACATGTTTGAAAGTTTTACAGTGTGTAGATACATCCTTTAGGAACAATATTTTCATTTCTCCACATAATTTCCATCCCTCTCAATTGCCTTACGCCATCTTGGAACCAGCGCCTGTATACCCGCATGGTAAAATTCTGGACCAACCTGTTGGAGCCACTGTTTGGCAGCGTGCACAAGGGAGTCATCAACTTCAAACCTTGTTCCACGAAGAGAATCTTTCAGTTTCCCAAAGAGATGATAGTCATATGGAGCCAGGTCAGGACTGTAAGGCGGGTGTTTCAGTGTTGTCCATCCGAGTTTTGTAATCGCTTCCATGGTTTTTTGACTGACATGTCGCCGTGCATTGTCGTGCAACAGAAGACATCCTGCTTTTGCCCATGTGGTCGAACACAACTCAGTCGAGCTTGAAGTTTCTTCAGTGTCGTCACATATGCATCAGAATTTATGGTGGTTCCTCTTGGCATGATATCCACAAGCAAGAGTCCTTCGGATTCGAAAAACACCGTAGCCATAACTTTTCCAGCAGAAGGTGTGGTTTTGAACTTTTTTTTCTTGGGTGCATTTGTATGATGCCACTCAATTGATTGCCTCTTTGTCTCTGGTGAAAAATGATGGAGCCATGTTTCATCACCTGTCACAGTTCTTCCAAGAAATTCATCCTCACCATTCTCTTACTGTTCCTAAACTTCGTTGCATACCGTTTTTCTTATTTCTTTGTGAGTCACTGTCAACATACTGGGAACCCACCTGGCACAAACGTTTTTTAACGCCAACACTTTCAGTATTCTGCAAACACTTCCTTCCCCTATCCCAACGTAACGTGACAATTCGTTCACTGTGATGGGTCTGTCAGCTGTCACCAACTCGTTAACTCTCTGCACATTGTCTGGAGTGTGTGCAGAACGAGGCCTGCCGCTGCGAGGACAATCCTCAATATTGCCGTGCCCGTTTTCATCACGTAACCTGCTTGCCCACCGACTAACTGTACTGCGATGGACAGCAGCATCTCCATAGACCTTTTTCAACCTCTTATGGATGTTTACCACTGTCTCGTTTTCACATCACAGGAATTCTATGACAGCACGTTGCTTCTGACGAACGTCAAGTGTAGCAGCCATCTTGAAGACATGCTGTCACGGCGCCACTCACGGGAACAAGTTGAACTAAGTTTGAAAACAAGTGGTAAGGATGTATCTACACCTTAAAACTTTCACACATGCAGAATGGAAATTGTATTTTTACGAAAATAGCGTGCATTTCTTTCGGAGTGACCCTCGTAGTATCAGTGCGCGAGCTCTCCATGTGTAGAACAGGGAAGGTGCACGATGTATCTGAGTTTGATCGAGGACAAATTGTGATGGTCCAGAGGCTCGGCACGAGCATTTCCGAAACCGCACGACTTGTCGAGTGTTCGAGGAGTGCTGTGGTGAGTGTCTTCAACATGTGGCAAAACCAAGGTGAAACCATGCCCAGATGTCGTGGGATTGGGCGGCCACTCCTCATTACAGATGTCAGACGTCGTAGGCTAGGCAGATGATAAAACAGTCTGCGAACTTTGGCGGAACTAACATCTGACTTTAATACTGGGAAGAGTACAAGTGTGTCTGACCACACAGTATAGCCAACAGTCCTAACGATGGACCTTCGCAGTCGACGACCCCTGCATGTGCCAGTATTAACACCACGACATCGGGAACTACGGCTGGAATGTGCACGTGACCATCGGTACTGGACGTTGGCGCAGTGGCAGAGCGTTGCATAGCCTTCTTCATCATGCCGAAGGGTGGGTGTGAATCCGTCATCTCATATGGGAACAGTTCCCTCACATATGTACTGTGGGACAGAAACAAGCTGCTGGCTGCTCCATTACGCTCTGGGGAATATTCACGTGGGCGTCTCTGGCTCCAGTGGAGCCCGTGCAAGGCACCATGATGGCCAAGGGGTATCGTACAGTGGTTGCAGACCACGTACATCCCTTCATGACGATCATGTTTCCCGACGGCAGTGACATTTTTCAGCAAGATAATGTACCGTTTCACAAGGCCAGGAATGTGATGGACTGGTTCAAGGAACACAGTGCCGAGTTCCAGTTGATGAGCTGGCCCACCAACTCGCCAAATCTGAAACCGATCGAACACATCTGGGATTAGATTGAACCTGGCGTCAGAGCTCATAGTCCCCTTCCCCGGAATCTACAGGAATAAGGTGACTTCCACGCCATGACTCATATAGACACGTTACTGCAGTCTCTTGAAGATGAAAACGAAAGGACTCCAAACATCCCGTGAATGATACGGCAAAAGTTTTTAACTAAAACAGAAAAATGTTTCATTTTGATCCATGTCACATAGGCTCACAGATTTGTAATAAATATTCAGCATGGATGGAGCTGAGTTTTACCATGTGCATTCATCACAATATTAAATAGCCAATATTTCCTGTTAAGTTGTTGTGAGGTACTGAATTATTGCTTCGTGATATTTCAAAAGATGAGCAAAATTCTTGCTGAAATCTATGTAACGCACATCCGCAGCTCGTAGTCTTCTTACTGTGATATTGCACATGTGCTTTGTGCTAGTCTTAAGCACCGTCTGTCTGATGAGATTAAAAAGACTAAAAGTAAGTAATTTTTTACGATAATGCAGAGCTAACAATAGGAAATAAGTTTTAGAATATTCATACGCATGGCGTTCTCGAGAACTGTTCAAGTACCGTGCCGTGATGAAAGTCGTAACCAAATGCTTCACAGCTGTTTCAGGTATTTGATATACTACATTACTAGTCTATTTGATTTGTTGTGTATTTAATAGTTTTGCCTTCAACAAGATTACCCCTTACCTTCCCCTTGAAATTCCGACGACCACACGAAAAACTTACTTGTACTGTGGAGCTTCTGGAATACCGGATAGTGGGTCCTTTCGAAATAAGAGTGTAGCGTCCAGACAAGGACTTTGTGAGGGCACCGTTACGGCTGCAACCATACACCTTGGCCCCTGAAAACTGAGACCAGCCTCATGTAACTGCACCGCTATGCAGAAATTTGTCCTTTGCCTCGCGACTTGAACACTGTGAATCGATGACGTAAGTGAGTGGTACAAATGTATTCATTTTCCTGCGGCTGCTTATGTGAACGCTGCCAGAGTGAAACTGATTATTTTATAACAGACCAGGTTTTTTCTGGGACTGTGAAATCAGGCTATGTTCTTAATTTGTTTGTTTTGATTTCAGACTTACTGCAACTGTAAGTTCAGCATTTGTGGATAATATGGTACTTTTGGCATCCTCCCCTATACCTACGTCCCCATGCCAATGTATAGCGTCCACTCACCTCTTTTTGCCTCCTTTCTCTTGTCCTCCCACTCTTTCTATCGTCATGCACCTCCCTTTAACTTTTAGTGCCACTATCACTCACTGACCATCAATGTCTCATCTCTCTTCGGCTGCCACTGCCATTGTCTTCGTCCACCTCTCTTTCTCTTTCACTGACACTTTCTTTCTGTACCACCATTACTGTATGCTCTCCCTTCCTTTCTCATTAGCACTATCTCCTCTCTCTTCCTCAGCATCTGTCTCTCTGCTATTCTCTTCCAGCACAAAAAACGCGACTGTTTGAGCTCCGAAATTTTTGTTGAGGAAGACGGATGAGGATTGAAGCAGCTGGTTCCCCACTTATCTATCAGTTTCTTTACAAGGGGAATACATTCGCCCTTTTGTGCTCCAGTGAAAGCATTTTTCCGCTGCTTTCCGTCTATTACGTGCTACAGCGGCCTGAATTCTAAAAATCAGCAAAATTTTGACAGTTTCTTTATATGCTTCGACACATTTATATACACTGACTCGTAAACAACAAATACGTGCGCATAATATAAGTTTGATACAAAATCATTTGCTTTGCGTTTTTCTCAGCACTTTCTTCATTGACCGCAATTCATCGAAAACGCCCCGGTTGGTTTACTGTTTGTATCACAAACGAGTGAAAAAGTGATATTAGAAATATTTTATTGAATTTGCAGTGTTTCCAATATTACACAACTTTTGACAGTAAGTTCCTTTTTAGCCCAGTTTTTTGTTACTCCAGTACCACTTTGGACATACTTGTTTAGGCGTGAAGCGCCCATTATAGAGAGATAATGCGTCATAAAGTTTTATTGGTGAAAAGCGCTAACGAAAAGTATAGTTTACTGATCTCAGAATCCTTCTGAAGAGCTTAGAATCCTTTCCATGTGTCCATAGCGTCCGGTGAAACAACATTTACGCGTCAAACCAAATATTACGAGCATATTTTACTGCACAGGTGCGACAAATTTGTATCTCTGTCTGGGACTTCGTAACGGATAATGACATCGAAAAAATTTCGAAGTTTCGCGAGAATATCATCTTAAGAACACACGGCAAAATTTTGTACCATTAACAAAAACTATAGAAGTGATCATCCCTATAACTGGTACTTTTCGTACCCTAAAATCGTGGTTTTTCTAGGTTTTCTCAGGAGTCGCCCATTAATAAATGGAGATTTCATAAGTCACCTGATTTCCACACTACACCACACCTAATGCAAAAGAGGCAAGCGATTTTCCCAATTTCCCTGGGCTGGAAAAGGTGTGGAATGTTTAAATTTTGACCCTCTACTGTAGGATAGCTGCGGTAGGCCAATTCTTCCGATAGATACACATATGGTCGATAGGCCGAGGGTTACCCAAAACAGTAGACCCCTTATCTTCGTGATCAATAGAATCCGAGATATAGCGCCCTGAAAAATCGATTTTTTGCGCGCTGCCTTTTGGATTCGATTTCACTTGCGAAGGAATGCTTAGGGTTCAATACGAACTTATATTTATTCTATTTTTTCATCCAAATAAGCATTTTTTGTGTATCTCCAGTATTCCCCAAATTACATTACGTTTAAATCAAATCAAGCTTTCTTTAAAAGAGCAGAAAATTGGGTTGCTACATTTGGAAATGGGGCCCAATCACACATCTTACCCCGGACCCAGTCCTGGCTCTCCGCGGTAGTGTGCATACAAACTGAAAATCGCACGTGAAGCAGTACGCATACATACTCAGAAATAAACGACTGCCGAGATACATTATTATAATACAGTGGATCGTGAAAATCAATACAGAAACCTTTCCTCCGTATACGGGGTCTGTTTAAAAAGTTCCGGAACTTTGCCCACCAATTTTTTCTACGCTCACCTTTTACTTATTGTGCACTGTCACCTCCACAACTGATACACCGTTCCCAACGCCGTTTCCACTTCTGGAAGCAATCTTGGTTCAGCTCCTGCTGGATCGCGTGAAGCGCCGGGGGCGAATTTTCTTTTATCTCGTCTATCGTTGCAAATCTTTGTCTTTTCAACGGGGTTTTCAACTTTGGAAATTAAAAAAGTTCCGCAGGGTCTTGTCTGAAGATCACGGAGGACGAGGCAGCACAGTGATTTCGTTTTTTGTGCAGTAGTCACGCACCGACAGGGATGAATGTGCGGATACGTTATCGTGGTGCTAGAGCCTTAAATTGTCTCGCCACATTCAGGCTGTTTCCTTCTCACATTTTCTTGCAGGAGTCACAATACGTCCCGACTGTACCATGGATTAACATTTGTCCCTGCGGCACGAATTCATGATGAACTAATCCTTAAAAAGGCAAAGAAAACTGTCAGCATGACTCTGACATTTGACCTGTCCTGGCGAGTTGTTTTTTTTTTTTTCCATGAATAACCTTTCCCGACCCATTGTGTAGATTTAACCTTGATCTCAATATCATAACGGTTACAGTTCTCTTAAGGAAGATGTCATTCTCATCTTATCGATCCAAAAACCCTTCACAGATTTCAAGGCGTAGGTCTTTCTGGTCCTGACTCACGAGTCGTTGGACGAACTTGGCGACAACACGATGCATTCCGAGATGCTCTGTCAGGATTTCATCATATGATCCAACTGAAATGATACATTCTTCAGCAGTCTCTCTGACAGTCTTCGATTGGCACGTACAATTTCCTTGACGTTCCTGACATGAGCGTCGTCGGTAGACGCCGAAGGAAGTACTGAAGGAGAGTCATCTTTAACTTGCGTTCGTCCATTTTTAATCCGTGTGTACTATTCGTAACACCGAGTACGGCTTAGGCCTAACCACCGCAGGGTTCCTGCGTCATGTTGTGTGCCTCTGTAAAGGTTTTCTTGAGTTAGATGCAAAATTTAATGCAGTCCTCTAACTCTGCCATTTCGAAATTCGCAAACAGTGCCACACAACGTTCTACTCAGTACTGAAGTGAACAATAACTAACAGATATTCAACAATGAAACTTCCAGCAGACACACATTAAATATAGTCGTGTGCGGCGATGCCAACCGCATTTCGGTCAAACCTCCTACGCACCACTGGCGCGAAATTAAGAATGTCCCTGGATTTTTTGAACAGATCTCATAAGCCTGGATTAGGGCGCTAAAGCGTTGTTAGTTGCATTCCATTTCTTGAACACGAAGCAATGACTACGGGGAATGCTTTTTGGAACAGCAACACAAAAAAGGAAGTCTGCCGGCTAAAATATTGCATTTGTTGATGTGCCACATTTATGAAAATTTATTCACTGAAAAATGTATCAAATCTCTAACACAACAGCCTGATTCAGCTACTGGGACACAATATGAACAATAACAGTCAACAATTAACAATAACAAGCAGAAATAACTATCGGAATACCTCTTACCTAGCGTGCACGCGTTATTGGCGCCTAGTCTGCATGCGTCGATTTAGGTAATTTTGAAGTGCTGCATGTTTTCGTGCGCCGATAATGTGTATGCTAAATCTCCTAGTTCCAGCTATTCTACCCTAGGTCTAGCCACGCAATTCATGTTTACTATCGTCGTGTAATACCCGCTAAGCACCTGTGCGGTGCGGTGAGGCGAGAAGGCAAGCAGTGGCGTTATCACTCTGAGCAAGACAGCGGTGACACCTATCATATATTTCGGTAACCGCACAACAGGGTACGGGGCATCGCACGCCGGCTCATGTTGGCCTGGGAAATCAAAATGTTCAAATGTATGTAAAATCTTATGGGGCTTAACTGCTAAGGTCATCAGTCCCTAAGCTTACACACTACTTAACCCAAATTATTCTAAGGACAAACACACCCACCCATGCACGAGGGAGGACTCGAACCTCTGGCGGGACCAGCCGCACAGTCCACGACTGCAGCTCCTGAGACCGCTCGGCTAATCCCGCGCGGCTTGGCCTGGGAGATTGGAGCCGGTATAGTACACGCACAACGTACACACGGGGCTGCCACACACACGCACTGGCGTGTCACAGAGTCCGGTCACGCGGCGATTTCTCCCGACTCTCACTGTCGTGCCAGCCAGAGTCCCGCTACCTGCTAGCTGCTGCCTATTATCTGCTAGCTGTTGGGTTGCTCACTGCTCCTAATTGCAAAGCGTTGCGTTGCACGGTGACCGCCGTGCAGTTCCGGTTCTGCGTTCCGGCCGCTGCGTCATCCTGTTTGATGACTGTCGTACGCACCCGGAACTATCCAGTCAGTTGTTGTTGTGATTGACTTATCCTAGCACCACTACTACGGCTGACAGGTATCCTGCTTTAGCCGGACATTTTTTTTACGTTCGTGTCTGGCGAAATATATCCACATCGGGCCTTTGTTAGGACTTTTGGCAACGAAGTATAGAATGCAGAACGAAGGCCCTTTCCAAGTTAATGACGAAAGCGCAAGGAATCAGGAAATATGCCAAATGGGTACTGATATACCAGCAAATTCTAGTCTCACGTCTGTTTCTATGCCTAGGTTTTCTTTTTATTAAAAACAGAATTTAGAGCAAACATGAATATTTTGTATCTAATAGCCAAAAACTACTTAAAGTCCTGGGCACGTGAATTACGCATGCAATTAAAGCACTTTCAGTGAATGGTATCAACTATAGTTCCAACCTGGAAACAAGTAACAAAAACTATAAATATTTACATTGAAATGAATACCCCTAGCTGCATACAGGCGTTGATATAAGTCAACGGGGACAGCTGAAAATGTGTGCCCCGTCCGGGACTCGAACCCGGGATCTTGTGCTTACATGGCAGACGCTCTACCCATCTTTTTTTATCTTACTTTGTTCTATATTGTTCATTTAATTTGTTCGTGGCGGACGTCCGATGACGCCCGTTCAGGTTACTCATTTATCCGTTCACTCAGTTTCTTTTTTTTTTTTTCAATTACAGAGGTTAGGTAAAACCTCTGACCGAACACGCTGAGCTACTGTGCCGGCGAACCCATCAGAATCACCGAGGACACAGAGGATAGTGCGACTGAAGGGACTTCTCTCTGGCACACCTCCCGTGAGACCCATATTCCTAACTTATTGTCCCACACTATATTCATAGCGCCCCTGCCCATTCTACTCATGACTCGCGGCTTTTTGCCGATTCCCGTAAGAGTTCGGGCACTGTTTGTGCATCCGCACAGAAGAAGATGGTCGAATGGCCAGTGAGCCTTGAATCTGTTCCGAAAGAACAGATGAACAGATATCATCTTCATATATAGTCTAGAGAAAACGTAAGGGTGGACTCCGCGTTTAAGAAGCTTTTGATACATAAGTAGAACAGCTTATTTCAGATCACAGCATAACGAAGGATTTTATTCGGTATTACTGAAACTGGTAGTACACTGCAATTTCAGGCCGTAATACCGACGTCGAAAGGGTGTCCCCTTCAGAAACGCCCAGTGGAGAAAGGAATGCTATAAATTGCAAAGTGACAAAATCACAAACATGGTGTTATTGTTGTATCATTGAAACTTATCCTGTAAAGAATCTCACGTAATGATTTCCAAGAAAAATAACATCCATACATATTATAAAGTATGGATTAATGTATGTGTGTGTGTGTCCACGTATGTTCCTCATGTGCTCCTAAACCACTGGACCAAATTCAGAAAAAGCTCGCTACAGCGCGCACTCCGCTGCAGTGTGAAAATCTCATTCTGGAAACATCTGCCAGGCTGTGGCTAAGCCATGTCTCCGCAATATCCTTTCTTCCTGCACGGTTCTCAGAAAAGCTTCTGTGAAGTTTGGTAGGTAGGATACGAGCTACTGGCGGAATTAAAGCTGTGAGGACGGGTCGTGAGTCGTGCTGGGGTAGCTCAGTTGGTAGATCACTTGCCCGCGAAAGGCAAAGGTCCCGACTTCGAGTCTCGGCCCGGCACACAGTTTTGATCTGCCAGGAAGTTTCAAGCTCACTACACACATACCTTATTGTCAGGCAATAATCGCTGTGGGGTAAGAACCACCTACCTATCAAAGAGCTGGGGGTTGGGGTAAAAAAGGCGTAGCACGCGACGCATGAATTCACAGACTTTATTCACCCATTATTTGAGAATGAGAGCACTTATAGACTTGCAAGGAACTGTACACGTAATTTCAAACCCTTACGAAAATTTTTCTCCCTGAAAACCCCTACAAAACGACGAAAGCAAAAAAAAGATTTTCGCTTTTTACTTTTCCGCTGTTGATGTAGTAAACGTACCGCATGAAATATAATGTTATTATTCATTACTTCTTTACTATTACCTGTATTCAAGACACATTTTACAGACAGCAAGCACATATGGTACCAAATGTACCTGCAAAATTACATCATTGTACGAGACTTAGTTCAGGAGATATGACGTCATAAACAATGAGATGCATGAGAAACTGCATGACGTTTAAATTTAGTACTTCTTTGCTACTAACGCCATTCGCAACATATTTTGCAGATAGTATCTATATGAGATTCTGGCAACATCCTCCAGGCTGTGGCTAAGCCATGAGATTCTGGAAACATCCCCCAGGCTGCGGCTAAGCCATGTCTCCGCAGTATCCTTTCTTTCAGGAGTGCTAGTTCTGCAGGTTCGCGGGAGAGCTTCTGTTAAGTTTGGAAGGTAGGAGACGAGATACTGGCAGAAGTAAAGCTGTGAGGACAGAGCCTGAGTCGTGCTTCGGTAGCTCAGTGGCAGTCTGCGTTCGGCAGGGCAGCAGTGCGCACCGCGCTCGGCCGTCCACGCCGCTGCGCGCGCGGAGTGTTTTGTTTACTTCCTCGTCACCGCGCTTCTCAGTCGAACAAGCTCTAATGGCCAACTCTTACAGGAAGAACACTCTTAAGTTCACCTTCTCAAATGAATACGCACGACCCAAAGCTCTGGCCGTCGAACGCTTCCTACGCGAAGACGTGAAGATCCCCCGTGACGAACTCATCGGCATACACCTATCGACCATTAGCAGCGTCGTTTATGTTGAGATGACTTCCGACGCGGCCTGCAATGAGATCATTCAAAGGACGTGACATGGACTAAAATTTCGGCACTCCTACGGAAACGTCGGGCCTGTGGATGTCGACCATGCAGGACTTGGCCTTCGGACGATCCGTGTATGCCTTTCGAGGTAAATGAAGATGAAGTCATCGCGGCGCTAAGCCCTTTCGGGAAAGTCCAGAGCCACGTAGCCGAGACATGGGCCCAGTTTACGACGTATCCGGTGCTTAATGGTGTGAGACAAGTCCGAATCGATCTCAAACGGCACGTTCCATCGTACATTTCTATCGGCGGCTGCCGTGCGGTGGTCATTTACGACGGACAACTTCGAACATGTTCCGGATGTGGCAAAGAAGGCCACGTCCGTAATGAATGCCTGCAACGCCGCATCACACAACTAAGGCACGACGACACGAACACCGACAGAACCACAACCACCCTTCCAGTCACCTATGCGGCGACACTGCACGTCCAGCCCTCACAAGACGCCATTCATGAGCGTCTCTCTGGTCCGATACACCCGGAGGCGTCCCAGCACCTTGACACCGGCGACGCCGCCCGTGATCATGTCCAACAGCCGGACACGCCCACGCTAGAAGATCACAAGGATACCAACGAGACTGTTCTGGAGGATGACGACCGCATCATAACACCCGCGGCTTTTGTACCGGAACGACGTGAATCTCTTCCTTCTTCAGACACCGAAACTCATTGCCGAAAGCAGAAGTCGCCCAAACGACGAAAAAAACGTCGCAAGACATCAGAATCTACCATTGAGCCCCCTCCACAGGACGAAGAGATGGCACATCACTCTGACGGAGAACACGATAACTCTTTCTCCTCTGCCATGGAGACGCGTCATCCGCAAGACGGTGAACCGTCCAACAGAGATCGTGCGCAAGTCCCGCGCCCAGAAGCTATGGAACATAGCATGGCTGTTGTCACCGACGCAATTGAGCCGACTCGGCCAGCGCTGCCACCTCTCGCCGATGTCAAACCTGTCGGACATTTTTGATGGGCGGATGACACGGATTTCCCACCTCCATCCGATGCGGAAATGAGATCTGTTCCTCCGTTAGACCAACACTAAAATGGGGGAAGTTTCTACGGCGACTCTTGCGACTTCTATGGACTTCACGCATCCACCACGACAATCTTCACCAGCTACGAACCTATCGGCAGCACGGATCTCCCATCAGGCGTACCGAATAGCTACTATCAATACTAATAATATCGGCTCCCACGTTAAACTTCAACTGCTCCGTGACACGCTAAGAGCAGCGGACATCGACATCGCCCTGTTACAAGAACTGAGGACAGCAACTTGGACTGGGTGTTATGGATATGAGACGTACGCCGCCCCTGCAGCTATGGAACGCACAGGCGCAGCCATCCTCCTACGAGAAGGGATCGCAGTTTCCGATGTCGTATATCTCCCAACGGCGCGAGGGGCGGCCATCACGGTTGAAGGACTCAAAATCATAAATCTCTACGCCCCATCGGGCACTGATAAACGGAGGGATCGCTCCCAGTTCTACGCAGAAGATATCACGCCTTTATTCCTCGGCCGATACGATCACCTCATCTTAGGTGGAGATTTCAACTGTGTTCTCGAGCGCACAGACCAATACCCCCATTTCACCACATGTCCGGAACTTCGCTTCCTCGTCCGCCGCCTTCGTCTCCTCGATACTTGGCGAGTGGTACACGGCGACCGCCCGGGGTATACACACATCACGAGCCACTCCGCCAGCCGACTTGATAGAATATACATCTCTGACGCTCTGAAATCGGTTCTCCTCGACGCGGAACGTTGGCCGTCTGCCTTTTCGGATCATGACATCTACATCTGTACTATGAACCTACGTCGACAATGTATATGGCGCAGTGCAGGACCTTGGAAACTCAATGTCGCGCTACTGCAGGACCCTGAATGTGAACAACAGGTCACCGACACGTGGCACACCTGTGTTCAACGCATTATGTGTTACGAGACCACACTGCAGTGGTGGTTGCTGTGCGCCAAACCGGCCATCCGACGCACATTGACATACTATGGCAGAGCCAAAGCCCGGTGGAATCACCATACAACTGATTTCTACTATAGCGCTCTACGTGAACTCATGGATTATCCTCCATCCCCGGATCGTCTAAAAGAAGCTCAACACATCAAGGCAAAGATTTTAACCTTGACCAGATGCCGTCTAGAGGGAGCCATTGTACGAGCACGCAGTCGAGATAGGATTAACGGTGAAGAACCTTCTATGCATCATATTGTTCAAAATGTTCGTCGACGCCGACAGGCTTTAATGACAACTTTAGACTTACCTGATGGACGACGGCTGACTTCGCAAGCTACCATTGCGGATGCATTCACAACGCACTATAGACTTTTCTATCAAGAAGTACCTGCCGGTGCAGAGGCCATTGCTGAGGTTGCCCAGGAGACACTTGGTACTCTCAACGCAGCAGCTGCAACCCTCTTGACTTCTGAAGTGACCACCGACGATGTCCAAGGCGCTGTGGCCAAAGGGTCTCTGAATCGATCTCCCGGCCCGGATGGTTTACCTCTCGAATTTTACAGAACCTTCCAAGATTTGATGATGCCACGATGGAGGGACATGTACTGGGAACTTTTGTCCGGCGCGGCGAACCCGCCACCAATGTTCATGGAAGGCTTCCTTGTACCAGTCCCGAAACCCGCAGGAGGAACACGACTCGACAGTTATCGGCCGATCACGTTACTCAATTCCGACTTCAAGATTTTCACACGCCTTCTAGCAATGCGACTCAAACATGTCTTACGAGATATTGTTTCCCACGAACAAACATCCTTAGGCGGCGATCGTAATATACAGACAGCCCTCAGTGAATATCGAGATGTGATCGCTGTGGCAACACACTCGCGACTGCCAGGCGCTTTAATCTCCATCGACTTCAAACAAGCCTTTGACCGCGTCAATCACGCATTCCTCAACGCAGTGATGGACCGAATGGCAATTCCCCCGACGTTCACGCAAGTGATTATGCGGCTCCTTCGTGGGGCAACGTCCAGACTTCTCGTCAACGGCAGACTTACAGAACCTATACGGATTGAACGCTCAGTACGGCAGGGTTGCCCTTTGTCTACGGTGCTTTATGCCATTGCGATGGAACCACTCATTTGCGGATTACGGCGACGTTTGACAGGTATTCCACTCCGGGATCGTATGTTCCGCTGTCGAGCTTACGCGGACGACTTGGCCCTCGTCGTACGTTCAGCGGCCGACGTACAAGCTGCGATGCAGTGGATTACCCGTTACAGTGCAGGGGCAGGGAGCGCTATGAACGTGGCAAAATCACGCGCCATGAAGATCGGCCGCGGCCTTCCCGCAGACAGCGTAGTCCCATTTCAACTGGTGGACACCCTCCGTTGTCTCGGATTGGTGTACACGCGAGACATTCGCCGCACCTCGGCGATCAATTTTCGGGCACTACTGCAACGCATCCGGGCCAACATACAAAATCACATACTACGCCCGCTGAATATGTGCCAGAGAGTTACTTTCGTCAATACCCATCTGGCAGCCCGGATACCCCATATAGCGCAGATTCTGCCCATCACTGCGACAATGGCGGCCAGATTACAGGCGGCTTTCGGCTATTTTGTTTGTTCTGGACACATCTTCAAAGTCCAGTATGAAGCACTCACCTTACCGAAGCGGGACGGTGGCCTCGATCTAGTTAATGTGAGATCCAGGACTACGGCACTTTACACCAATACTATGCTCCGGTTATGGAAAAGCCAAAATGTTAATTTTACTGGAATGTTGAGCACTGAGCTCGCACCTGTTTCGAGACGCCCACCGACGTCTCTGGCACACATCCCACCTCCGATGTCACATATCGGCCGTTTCTTTTTGGAGTATAGCTCCCCAGGACCAGGAAGACGACCACCCGCGACATCTATTGCCTTCTCCGAAAGTCTCCACCCCGCAACCCCGTCGAAACACGTCACCCCCAGGTTTCATGGCCTACAGTTTGGAAAGCGATCCATCAACCGTATCACACCACTGACACCACCTCTATGTGGTACCTTCTCGTCAACGGCAAGTATACTACAAGACAGAAACTGCATCGCATCGCACTGGTGGACTCACCCCTGTGCCTCAAGTGCAGTGTCGAAGATACACATTTACATCGTTTTGAGTGTGGGCCAGCAGCAGCTGTCTGGACCCTCGCACAGAAGATTGTGGCTTTCTACCTCCGAGTACCTCCACATCACGTTTCTCCTACCATGACGATATATCCCGACTCGACCTACTTTCCATCGGCTAAGTGGCACGCCATCACATGGATCAGTGGCATGGCTGTCAACTACCTCTTCCGGGACGACATCGTCGATCCGGCGGACTTTTGGATACGCCTCCAAGTACATCAAAACACCCTTCGCCGACATCGACACTATCGGGCCACTTTCGCGAACTATTTACAGAGTATTTTCACCAACCCGCCTCAAATCTGGAATCTCAACGAACTGTGCCAGCCAAGACTGGACGATCCCACGTTCCCCTTTAATGGTCAATGAAAGAATGCATTTTGTTGTGATGGCGCGCCAAAGTGGAGCATGGCGCGGAAAGTATTCCTATTTTATTTCACTTCTCTTTTCTCCTCCTCTTCTCAGTTTTTTTTCCTTACACATGTAACAAACACATAATTAAATAAATAAATAAATAAATAAATAAAAGAAGGCCGTTGCGGAAATAGCTCCCTTTTATGTTTTACGTTTTCAAAGGATATTGTTATTTTTATGAAGAATGTCGTCTTTTATTTTCATACACAAGAGGTTTTTATTTGTTTCATCCTTACCTGCAAAAAAAAAAAAAAAAAAAAAAGGATGGTAGAGGACTTGCCCGCGAAAGGCAAAGGTCCCGAGTTCGCGTCTCGGTCGGGCACACAGTTTTAATCTGCCAGGAAGTTTCATATCAGCGCACACTCCGCTGCAGAGTAAAAATCTCATTCTAAGAAAGTTATTTTTCATCTGAAATACCTGGACATAACAATTCGTAGTTAATCGATACATCGATAATTTTAAAATTCTATCGATAGCGTCGGATGTATCAGCTATCGATGTTTAATAACACTACACGAGGTCACACCGTTAGTCCGGCGGACGGATTCGATCCGGAGCCGACGCAACTCTCCGTCCCGGAATCGGAGCTGTGACACGCACGGCTATCTGGGCGGGTAGAAGGATTAATACTCATCTAACGATTGTTGTTATTTCTTTAGAAGTCTAATTGAAAAGACTATGGTTAGCAAATATCTTTTCAATTTCCGTCCCAGAAGAATACATAATTGTTAATTTGGTTAATGAAGGAAGTTTAGTTTTCTTGACATAATTTTATCTTAGAAAGAAGACAGTAGTCAAAGAGACTGAGCACTTAGTTACGCACACAGTCGCCAAATTTCAAGACTGTTTTTTCAGTTCAAGCACATTCAAGGCTGAGCTCACGATAAACGATTGAACATACCCAAGGACTATATTCTTATTTAGCATCTATATCTACGTCTACATACATACTCCGCAAGCCACCGTACGGTGCGTGGCGGAGGGTGCCCTGTATCACTACTTCTCATTTCCTTTTCTGTTCCACTCACAAATAGAGTGAGGGGAAACCGATTGTCTGTGTGCTTCCGTATGAGTGCTAATTTCTCTTATCTTATATTCGTGGTCCTTATGCGGAATGTGCGTTGGTGGCAGTAGAATCGTTCGGCAGTCAGCTTCAAATGCCGGTTCTCTGAACTTTTCTCAATAGCGTTTCTCTGAAAAGCGTCACCTTCCCTCCAGGGATTCCCATTTGAGTTCCCGAAGTATACCCGTAACACTTATGTGTTGTTTGAACTTACCGGTAACAAATTTGGCAATCCTACCTGGTACGGATCCAAACACTCGAGCAGTACTCAAGAACAGGTCGCACCAGCGCCCTATTTGCGGTCTCCATTAAGGTGAACCACTCTTCCATAAAATTCTCCCAATAAAACTCGACCATTCGCCTTCCCTACCTTAGTTTTCCATGCTCGTTCCACCTCATATCGCTTTGCAACATTATGTCTAGATATTTAAACGACTTGACTGTGTCAAGAAGGATGCAATTAATACTGTATCCGAACACGACAGGTTTGATCTTCCTACTCATAAGCATTAACTTACATTTTTCCACATTTAGGGCTAGCTGCCATTCGTCACACCAACTGGAAATTTTGTCTAAGTTGTCTTGTATCGCCGGCCGGAGTGGCCGAGCGGTTAAAGGCGCTACAGTCTGGAACCGCACGACCGCTACGGTCGCAGGTTCGAATCCTGCCTCGGGAATGGATGTGTGTGATGTCCTTAGGTTAGTTAGGTTTAAGTAATTCTAAGTACTAGGGGACTTATGACCACAGCAATTGAGTCCCATAGTGCTCAGAGCCATTTGAACCTTTCTTTTTTTTTTTGTCTTGTATCTTCCTACAGTCAGTCAACATAAACACGTTGCCGTACACCACGGCGTCATCAACAAACAACCATACATTGCTGCTCACCTTGTCCGCCAAATCATTTATGTATATGGAGAACAACATAGGTCTTATCACACTTCCCTGCAGCACCCCTGACAATATCCTTGTCTTTGATGAACGCTCGCCATCGAGGACAACGTACTGGGTTCTATTATTTAACAAGTGTCCAAGCCACTCACATATCTGTGAACTTATTCCATATGCTCGTACCTTCGTTAACAGCCTGCAGTGGGGTACCGTGTCAAAGGCTTTCCGGAAATATAGAAATGTGGCATCTACCTGTTGCCCTTCATCCATAGTTCTCAGTACATCCTGTGAGAAGAGGAATTCACTCTGCGATGCGTTGTCAAACCATGCTGATTCGTGCACATAATCTTCGAACTGAGAATATGTCCAAAGATTCAAACAGAAGTTGGGATATTGGTCTGTAATTTTGCGGGTCCGTTCTTCTACCATTTTCATATACTGGAGTCACCTGCGCTTTTCCCCCACGCTTGGGACTCTTTACTGGGCGAGAGATTCACGATAAATGCCAGCCAGGTAAACGGACAATACGGTAGAGTAGTCTTTGTAAAACCGAACTGGAATTCCATCCGGGGTGAACTACAAAGCTTAGCAAGAAAATACCTAAGGTGTACATTGTTATTTAACGCAGGTAGTCTGGCTTCTGCGACAAAATGTCTGGCTAAACATAACGGCGAGTACGGCTTTTCTGTTTCTGAGCATGACAATTCTATCTGCAACCAAAATAACTTGGGATGTTGGGTGCTTTCTGTCTACGGTGAACATAGCTGCTTACACGGTTTGTCGGTTTCCGTGTGCAGCGCACCAAAAAGGCTGCACGGGACGTTATTTTCCAACGTAAAAGCTGTGACACAGTCTCCACCACCCTCCTGGACGCCTTGACATGTGTGAATCAGGTCGCTTTTAGATGCAGTAAACATTGATAAAGAGTGTGGTTTATGAATCAGCCGAGACCTCCCTCGAATCCATCAGAGCTTATTCTGATGTTTAATTTGTTTTTAACTGTATACTTTTAACGGCACAATGTTTCCAGATTCGCTTCATTTGAGGAAGAATATGATAAGAAAGAAAATTCTTTTCTATAATCAATACCAGAAGCCATCGTAATATTCATTTGTTGACTTTGTTCACATCCCAGACAACGAACTACGATAGTAGTTAATCAGATAGTCAACAATGTCGGTATTAGCAAATCAAAACTCGTATACCCTTGGTTTCTGGTCTAGAACCTATACTTGAAATTAAAGGTTTTCAAGATTCATACACCCTACGGATATTGAGGTCGGCATATGTGTTTTTCATGCGCTTTCGGTTATAGCTCATTCCAGTATTTGAATCATCAAAATACTGTTTTGCAAATGAGTCTTGGCCAAGTATTAGAAAAAAATTCCCACCTGTAAAAATTCAGTCTTTTTCAACAATGTGTAACACGTTGATTATAATTCTCAGAGTAGTCACAACGGAAATAATCTTCCCGCAGACACAGCAGATAGTATGCATTATTCAGTTATTATTAGTTAGTTTCACAAATCAACTGTGTTTATTTTCAGCAGAGATATGCAGTGGAATGCCACGTTACTGGTTGCTTGAAAAACAACCCATGAACTACACACGAGTTCTCGAAATGGACAAGCGCAAACCAGATTTTCACTTAGAGACACGAGATAAGACTTCAGCGAGATAATATTTGTAATAGTAATTTGTATTTTTGACGTTCTACATGCACTTAATCTTTAAAGGGCTCTACCATTACACATAACTGTTCACATGTCCAAGCAGCCATGATGCTCTCTCTATTGAAACGAGAAACAACCTGTATGTGACGAAAGCGGCGCCCTTCCATGTCATTGGCTGACTTTCGAATGCGCGCTCAGAATATTTGTCGTGCTTGATATTTCTCCGCACGTTCGGAAAGACTTCGCAACGTGCTTTTTCCACGCTCGGACATCATAAATGCATCACGTAGCACGTTGACGTTCGAAGCCACGGTCCGCGTGAGGGCAGTTTAACCTGGTTTTCAGTCAAACTGGTGCACGCACAGAAGTAATCCCTCAGATCACATAGTACGTGCGCATCAACGTGATCTGATTTTGCATCTGGTGCGTGAACCACGCAGATTTCTTTGTTTCCTGACACAATCCACTCCGTCAGACACATGAGTATCGATCGGGGTGCACAACACAAATTGATTTCTAATGTAAGGCTTACGTCTGCACATAAGTTGACACACACACAAACACACACACACACACACACACACACACAAACAAACAATCACAGGGTGAATCATCTTAAAAAAACATAACATCTGAGGTCATCAGTAACATAGACTTAGAACTACGTAAACCTAACTAACCTAAGGACATCACACACAGCCATGCACGAGGCATGGTTCGAACCTGCGATCGTAGCAGCCGCATGGTTCCGGACTGAAGCGCCTAGAACCAATCGGTCACAGTGGCCGTCAGTCATCTAAAACTTGCACCGGAAATGGAATGTGCTATTGATGTGTGGTATTCACAGAATGGATTAGTAGTAAGGGGTTCGTACTGTTAGCCAATCTACGAGGGTCAGTCAAAAAGTAATGCCTCCTATTTTTTTTCTACGTTTAATTGTCAGGAAATTTAAATGCAATTACATAGGTTGAAAACCACAACATTGAGGATCATTTTATCATTTTTCAATGTAATCTCCGCCCATCTCTACAGTTTTGGTCCATCTTTGAACAAGGGCATGTATCCCAGCACGGTAAAAATCACAGCTCTGCTTCCTAAGCCATTGACGCACGGATGTTTTGACGGCCTCCTCATCTTCAAAATGAATCCCACGATGAGCTTCTTTTAGTGGCCCGAACAGATGGAAGTCTGATGGTGCCAGGTCAGGGCTGTATGGGGGATGAGGCAAAACTTCCCATCCAATTTTGACAATCTCGTCAGAGGTGTGACGACTGGTGTGTGGTCTTGCATTGTCATGCAAAAGAAGAACATCTGCCATTGATTTTGTTGGGCGAACTCGCTGAAGACGTGCTTTAAGTTTGTTGAGGGTTGTGACGTATTGAACAGAATTTATTGTGCATCCCTGCTCCAAAAAATCAACCAGAATCACACCCTCTGTATCCCAGAAAACTGTTGCCATAACTTTCCCTGCCGATCGCACAGTTTTGAATTTTTTCTTCCTCGGCGAGCTTGTGTGGCGCCACTCCATTGACTGCCTCTTTGATTCGGGTTCAAAAAAATGCACCCATGTTTCGTCCCCGGTCACAATTTTTTTCAGAAACTCATCTCCCTCCAAACGGAAGCGCTGCAAGTGTTGGGAGGCTATTGTTTTCCTTGCCTCTTTATTCTGATCGGTTAACATTCTTGGAACCCACCGTGCACAAACTTTTGAGTACCCCAATTGTTTAATAATCGTGATCACACTGCCTTTACTAAGAGAAATAATGCGACACACTTCATCTGCAGTCACCCGACGGTCACCACGAATGATGTCATCAACTTGCTGAATGTTGTGTGGAGTCACTGCACTCACCGGCCTGCCGCTCCGCTTTTCGTCAGTCAACGGTGTTTGCCCTTCAGCTTCCTTACAACGACGAACCCATCGTCTAACAGTGCTGACATCCACTGTCACAACACCATACACCTTCTTCAGTCTTTCATGAATGCGTATGGGCGTTTCACCTTCTGCATTCAAGAATTCAATCACACAACGCTGTCTCAAACGAACATCGATGTCGGCCATCTTACAAACTTCTGCTGTGCTGCCACCTGTTGACACAGAAAGTTACTACTGCAGTGGATTGCAGAAGAAGGTTTGAGGAATGGCGCCAAATTCAAATTTTTCACTTAACTTAATTTCTTTAAGTAGAAAAAAAATGGGAGGCATTACTTTTTGACCGACCCTCGTACAAATTGTAATAATGCTTAGAAAGTGTATTTTTTGTACAAACATGCACCTTTTAACTGGAACAAAAACTAAAAATAGGGTAAATTAGAATATCAGTGGTGTTTGTTGTAGGATTCTATTGCGAGACGTTTACGAGATATCGCACGAGATTTTAAAAAGTTACCACACTTACCCTTGTACAATACCTGTGGCAGCACACACTAAAGAACAACGGAAGTATATACACTACTTATGTGGATTTTGACCAGCAACGAATCAATTGACCATCACAGGTTATGTTCAAAGTGACCACCGGCAGCGGCAATTCATGCTTACAGTCTGGTTTGGAACGACTGCAGCACGCATGTCCGAGCAGGCTGCGGTAATACGTAGTTGCATATCATCGGATGTAATTGCTATGTACCTGTAGACAGCATCTTTCAGCTATTCCCACAGCAATAAGTCTAAAAGTGTCGAATCTGGGAAACGGGCTGGCCAAGGTACAGGTTCTTTGCGTCAGTCCATCAATTTGCAAACAATTCGTGAAGACACACTGCAGTACTTCGAGCACTATGGGGTGGACGGCTATTACGTTGGTATTGCAGGTTCCTGCTAGACTGCAGAGCATCCGTGGAATATGGACTGTTAGGAGGCTGCGATATTGTGCGTGTTCAGTGATCTGTATATGAAAATTGGGCCTATGAGTTGGTGATTCACCATGCCACAGAATACGTTTACACTCCATGGACGCTGACGTTCCACCTGACGAAGTCAACAGGGATTGTCAGCAGACCAATATTACATGTTTCGGCCGTTTACCTAGCCATGATTGGTAAATGTGGCTTCATCACTCAACACGATGCATGATACATCTGGAGTGTCCTGTCTTAATGTCCACGATTCTCATAATAGTTTCCATGGACCTCTTGACGGAGAGAGATGTGGTGGGGTGGAACCTATGTCGATGAAGAATGAGTAGGACAATTGCCTGACTCATGCCACTTCCTCGAGCAATTGTGCGGGGGCTAACGTGCGGATCAACTGCAAAAGCAATAGGAACATTAATTTCTCCCTCTTCTGTCGTCACTTGTTGCCTTCTGTTTTGTCTAGGTGTTATACTACCACTTTCACGTAACCGGTTGAAGAGATCAATAAATAATTGCCGAGATGGCTGGTGTATATTCAGCTGTCTTGCCGCATGCACCGTACAAGAACAAACTGCATTCTTCCTGCACTCTCCACACACCATACGTACGTTGGCTTTTTCTGCATTGGTACACCCCATCGTCCACTCACGACCTACTACCTGGATTGTCACAGGCTAATTGACTAGCAACTCGCAATGCACTCGAGGAACACACAAGCACACTATAAGCAAACATAACATCGCACCCAGCAACAAAGCAGGTTGAATGCCACGAACAAGTGTCGTTGTGGGAACTTTCAAAAGTACAATATTTCATAATCGATTCGCACTAGCATCCTGCAACAAACAACACTGACATTCTAATTTACCCTACTTTTAGTTTTTTATTGTCAATAGGCATTGTTATATTTGAAAAAGTATATGTTTTCACAAAAATACACCTTGTAAGCATTATTATAATCTGTTGACTGGCTAACAATAAGAGCCCCTGACTACCAATCCATTCTGCGGAAACCGCACATCAATAGCACTCTCCATTTCCGCAATATTTGCGGTGCATTCATCTAACATATACCTATAAACACACACAAACTATTCAGTCAGTCAGTTGTTTCAGTGTAACAATCAGGCACACAAATAAGCTTCGCTTCCTAAAAGTAGTTTAAAAATCTCTATAAATATCTTATTAACGAATTTAAATATATGTTTGTGTATTATCAAATCACTATTTGCAGCAATAATTCAAAAGCCAAGATCGCTTAAACACTGTTTACTGGATAACTGGTTTCAACACACTAAAGGTGCCATCGTCGGATGTGAATGTAGCTTAACATTTATAAACCATTTGGATATAACGATACACGAGGCAGACCAGCCGATATAAAATCATTGTCACAAAAAAAAAAAAATAAAAAACAACGGCTCTCATGGTCATTCTCTTCCATCAGTTATGTAAAACCGAAGTCACAAGATAAAACTATTTTGTACATGATCGCTGCTCGACTAACAACGATCGGCATCATATAGAGTGTTTTTTATTTATGTTTCAGATCCGATGACGGCACCTGTAGTGTGTTGAAAGTGGTTATCGATTAAACAGTATTTTAGCGATCTTGGCTTTTGAATTATTTCTACAACAGAGTGATCGCCCCACTACGCAATGTGTGTTCACTCCAAAATCATTAATTGCTAACAAATTTATCACACTTGTGGAAAATATTGTTGTCCAAACTTCACTAAACGGTCTTATTAACTAATTGTTTCTTGTGATAAGAAGACGTTGTGGTTTAGTGTCCACTTCTGCATCAAACTTCAATAATGGCTATTCAGTCCATTGTTTCCGTTCGAAAACCGTACAGTTCAGAATCGGTATCAGGTAAAATCACCATGAACAAGGGAATCATCCCACCGATGCACAAGGTTTAATATACAAGTCTGGTAAAATCCTGTATCCTGCTGCGCGAAGAAGTCCATAACTGTCTGCTCAATCTTGTTCGACAGGAATCATTGCCCCTTGAGCTTCTTTTTTAAGAACCGAAGGCGTGATGGAAAGAGATCAGAACTATAGGGAGGATGGTGGAGTGTCTCCCACTTAAGCTGGCGTAACATCTGCTATGCTTACGACATTTGCGGTAAGACGTGCTTTAACATGAAACAGCAGCATCCATTGTCGCAGTTCGTTTTCGACACATACTGTGTAAGTAGGCTGTTCAGTTTTTTATGTTGGTAACGCCACGTAGCGCTCTGTATGAAAATCTGTGCTGTGTGCAGTCTGTGGCTAGTTTGCATTGTTGTCTGCCGTTGTAGTGTTGGGCAGCTGGATGTGAACAGCACGTAGTGTTGCGCAGTCGGAGGTGAGCCGCCAGCAGTGGTGGATGTGGGGAGAGAGATGGCAGACTTTTGAGAGCGGACGATCTGGACGTGTGTCCGCCAGAAAAAGTAAATTTGTAATACTGGATATCATGAACTGATATATATATATATATATATATATATATATATATATATATATATAATGACTTCAAAATCTTTCATTTGCTTAGTATGCCTATCAGTAGTTAGTGCCTTCAGTAGTTGGAATCTTTTATTTAGCTGGCAGTATTGGCGCTCGCTGTATTTCAGCAGTTCGAGGAACGAAGATTTTTGTGAGGTAAGTGATTCATGAATGGTATAGGTTATTGTTAGTCAGGGACATTCTTTTGTAGGGATTATTGAAAGTCAGACTGCATTGCGCTAAAAATATTGTGTGTCAGTTTAGTGTTAATCAGAATAAGTAAAGAGCGAAATGTCTGAGTAGGTTCAGTTCTGCTCAGCTTTTTAAAAATCAATTAACGTAAGGGGTTTATGAGCACAGCAATTAATAAACTTTTCTAAGGGGACGTTTCAGCTGGACCATGTACATTCTTCATTCTCCAATGGATGTCTGCCGGTGTTTGTCCTTCGGCAGGCAAGAAAAAAAAACAGCACGTTGATCCTATTTGGACGCACTTGATAATAACGTCGCTATAGCTCATGTTTCCGTATTTACCGCACCCAAGTCGGAAAGAGACGAATGCCTTGCTTATTTACTCGCATCGTAATCGCGCTACGTTGCGTATACGCAGCAGCAACGTCATCAAACGGAAACTTTTTGATCGCTCCTTATAATGAAGGTGCTGTCTAAACTTACTGGAGTTGAAGCTGTGGCGGAACGACTCCCAGAGAATCCTTTTGTAATGTATAGCACAGTTATAAAATATTGTGCACTACTGGTGCATAATCACGTCCCTTGTAGTTGTACAGGATGATCGCAATTAAAGTTTCTCTACTTGAACCAGTGTAGACGGAGAACTATTTGCCATATGGGTACCCAGATTCATAAGAATTATGTCCAGACTATGTTCTGCTGGCTTTGCAACCTTAGTAGTGTTAGTGTCATGACTTGCCGTTAGGCCCCGGTGCTGGCACGGCGACGTGGGGTTGAAACATAGGCTTCAGTGTGCATCACAAGTGCAGACACTCAACATAGTTCTGGACAAGGTGATCAGAGCTTTACTCCGAAAGCTTTTATATCAAAACAACAGCAATTGCGCTGCTGCTTCCGCCAACGTCGAGGCATTAAAGGAATGCGGAGAGGTTCTGTTTCTGCACCGGGGTTGAAGTAAATGATTCAGAATGAACTGGCTATCTGGTAACTGCTTCTTTGAGAAGCCGACGACTAATTGCACCACAAATTGTTGAAGAAATTACTGTTGCCATGGCTGAGAATACTGGACGCAATGCCCGATATTCGAGCAATGCGCGGCTTGTGTCACGATAGCTGAACATTCCACGGTCCACGGTTCCAAAAGTGCTGCGAACAGTTGTGAAATGTTATGTCTAGTGCGGCGCAAAGCTGTCGTGCATGCAAATGGTCGTCACATTGAGCAACTTTCGTAACCTGGAACCTAAACATGGGTACGCAACAACAAATGTTACGTTCTTAAGCGGAAATTAAAATGTGTTTCTTTCCCTTGTTCATTCGTTGTTTCTCTTCCACATGTCCTTACAAATGTTTTTACGACGTTTTATTGTCCTACGATCTCTCGTTTTTCATATAGGCCCTCTCAAGAAGCGAAAGTTTAGTTATAACCACCACGTATTTTCTGACTGCTTTGATGCGGCTCGCAGCCACTTTCGCTCCAATGCCAGCCTCATCATTTCAGAGTAGCACCTGCAACCTACCCCCTCAATTAGTTGTTAAATAAATTCCAGTTGTCTTCCCTTGCAGATTTTGGTGTCTACCGCTATCTTTAGAGCCGTGATAGCCATTCCCTGATATCTTACATGTCCTATTAACCCTTCCCTACGTCTATTCAGTGTGTTCAACATATTCTTTTCCTTGCCGTTTCTCGTAGGTCTTTTTTTTTGTAACATTAGCCCACTTAACTTTCAGCATCTCCCATGCTTCGATTCTCTTCGTTTCTGGTTTTCCCACAGTTCCTGATTCACTGCGATACAATACTGTGCTCAGGGCGTACATTCTCATAAATATTTTCCTCACATTAATGTCGATGTTTGATACTATTGCAGTTCTTTTAGCGCGCAATTCATTCTTTGCCTATTCTTATCTCCTTCTTTTATATCCCTCTTCTTTCATCCACCTTACGATATTTTGTTGAAACATAGAAATTTTCCTCCACATCGCATAATTCGTGGTCCACTGTTCTCAGACATTTCTCGCCAATCTTATTACTACTACTTCTCATTACTTTCCTCTTTCTTTGTTTTCTTCTCAGTCAAGTTTATGGGATCAATACTGTTCATTCCATTCAAAAGATTCTGTAATTCTCTCTCACTTTCATTCAGGGTAACATCGTCATAGGACAGTCTTATCACTGCAATCCCTTCAACATAAGTTTGAATTACGGTATATTCCTTAAACTTTATTTTATTTCTTTCATTGTTTCTTCGACGCACAGATAGAACAGAAGTGGAGACAGACAACATTTCTGCTTTACGCCATTTTTGACCCGACCATCTTGGTCTTCCATTCTTACAACTCAACGTTTGTTGTTACACATGCTGTAAATTATTCATCTATCCCTGTAGTTTATACCTACGTGCACTCTCCCCTATACTAGCATGAAAGACGAATATTGCAGTTTCAGCTAGTGTAACAAACCGCAGATGCCGGAGTAGTTGCACGTAAGGATGCTAGTCGTAATTCTCCGCGAAAACATACAGGCTTGAGATAACTTCCTGGCAGATTAAACCTGTGTGCCGAACTGGGAATCGAACGTCGAACCTTTGCCTTTCGTGGCCACGTGCTATCCAAGCACGTCTAACGACCCGCCCTCACAATCTTACTTCCGCCAGTACCTCATCTCCTACCTTCCCAAATTCATAGAAGTTCTTCTGCAATATCCTTTCTTACTGGAGTGTAGGTCCCGCAAGGTATGTATGCAGAACGTCTGTGAAGTTTCGAAGGTAGCAGATGAAGTACTCTTGGAAGTAAGGCTGTGAAGACGCTTCGCGAGTCGTGCTTGAATAGCTCAGTTGGTAGATCACTTGTCCACGAAAGGCGAAGGTCCCAGGTTCCACACTCGGTCCGGTGTACAGCTTTAATCTACCAAGAAGTTTCAAATCAGCGCATTCCGGACGCTTCGGATAGCTGTATTAACTGTGTAATCGATCGTCGAAGGGAGTAAGTTTGGGGTTTAAGGTCCCAATTCATGGCAGACGGAGTACAGGTTCGGAATCATTCCCGAAGACTGCTTCAAAAAGAGTGAAGGAAACGGCAGAATGCTTCAGTCGGATTGGCAGTACGAAGGTGCGAGAACCTCCCGAATGCAAGACCACAGCTTCCTAAACTACGCTTTCTCACTCGGTATCCAAATAGCGGAGGATGTCATGAAGACCATTGTGGTAAGGGTAATAAATCGAACGGCGGTTGAAGAAAGGAAAACTTTAAAAATGTGCAAATTTTTCGTGAAATAACGAATGAGCCTACAGGTGTAAACAAGTAATGTTTGCGACAAGAATGTAATATTCTAGACAACGTTTGAACCTAAAAGTTATGGTAGCCCTTTTAATCACTATTGTGCGTGTAATTATGACAGCCTGTGTCGAAAAGGCTCATTTTGAAGATAACTTTCATGCTTGGTTATCTAGAAACAATTATATTTTCATAACACCATTAAAGAAGGATCCTTTATTGTATGATTATATGATATCAGAACAAACACTGGTAGCAGTTACTTCTGTAAAATATCTGGGAGTATGCGTGCGCAACGATTTGAAGTGGAATGATCATATAAAATTAATTGTTGGTGAGGCGGGTACCAGGTTGAGATTCATTGGGAGAGTCTTTAGAAAATGTAGTCCATCAACAAAGGAGGTGGCTTTCAAAACACTCGTTCGACCTATACTTGAGTATTGCGCATCAGTGTGGGATCCGTACCAGATCGGGTTGACGGAGGAGATAGAGAAGATCCAAAGAAGAGCGGCGCGTTTCGTCACAGGGTTATTTGGTAACCGTGATAGCGTTACGGAGATGTTTAACAAACTCAAGTGGCAGACTCTGCAAGAGAGGCGCTCTGCATCGCGGTGTATATTGCTCGCAAGGTTTCGAGAGGGTGCGTTTCTGGATGAGGTATCGAATATATTGCTTCCCCCTATTTATACCTCCCGAGGAGATCACGAATGTAAAATTAGAGAGATTCGAGCGCGCACGGAGGCTTTCAGACAGTCGTTCTTCCCGCGAACCATACGCGACTGGAACAGGAAAGGGAGGTAATGACAGTGGCACGTAAAGTGCCCTCCGCCACACACCGTTGGGTAGCTTGCGGAGTATAAATGTAGATGTAGATGTAGAAATGGGACAACTGAACGACAGAATTATGCAACCCAACATGATGTCTGTTCTGTGAAACTGAAACAGATCTTACTCAAGTTTTCCTACGTTCTGCTGCACCTTCAGAAAACCTAACATAGTTAGTTCACTGTTTATGTTTGGAAATGCTCCGCAACATGAAATCCTTATATGCTGTCTGTCCACCATTTATTCACAATTTCAATCTGAAATAAGAGAAGGATATTTTTAGTTTCACTACAAGCAAACTAAAAAGGGATAAGGAAATCAGAAAAGTTATAATTATATAATGAATTAAATAAGATGTACATTGGTATTTTAACCTAATAAAGCATCTCAATCGTAAGAATTCGAAAAGAAGAGCTACATACTGTATCTCGGAAACAAGAGCTACCTAAGCGTTTCAAATATCATACTCGTTTTTCAGCCCAAAATACATAAGAAATAGTTGTTTTCAAGCAAGTCATATTTTCAATGTTAACCTGCGTAAGCCTAGAAATAGCTTGATTCCCCCAAATTCAAAGGTCTCCTAGAATTCAACAGACGGTGATTTTTTAGTGAAAATGGGACTGAGAAATGAAGCGGAGCGTTCGCAGTGCAATTGAATATCTTGTTATTTAAATTAATGGTCTGGTTTCTTCTTTATTTATAAAAGAAAGAACAAATAAGTATGGATGTAAAAGAAAATAATTGTCCTCCTCACTCGCGTCAAGTTAAGAGATAGGGAGGAGTTAAATTCAACCTTTGATATTCTACATATCGCAACACCATTAAAAAAATCAAGTAATAGCTTTCCATATCGAATGAAACAAAACTTTTACTATTACAATTCACTGTTGACTAGTAACGGTAAACATTTTTCGTTTGATATCATTAACAGTCACGGTAAAACTTAAACCAAAAATGTTGACCTTTAAAGACTTCCGTATATCGTGCTTCACTTTCTTGTCAGTATTTTGCGTCAGCACATAGGCAATAGTTTCTATGTTTTCCGCTATGGATTTCCTACTTTCATTAACTGTTTACCATCTCAGACATCGTTACCATATTTCTCAAGACACAACTCCTTACGAAATCACCAGAAACAGTAAACTGCCACGAGCAGAAACGTTCAGATCCTAGCAGTAATGTCGTAAATCCACGGAGGTGGCAGCCGGCTGATCCGAATATTCGTGGGAACACCTCACTTTTGCAGTGTTCGCACAGAGACGTTTCGTAAAATGTGTGGCGAGCTGCGTACGATTCGAAGTCTAAGGACCGTACCTGCAGAGCGTTTCCCACACCCACTGTAGGTTACTAGAAAGCTCGGCACCGTTATGTAACTTACGTGTTTTTGGTAATTAATATCAACTATCATGCAAAACGTTACCATAATGGACTGCCCACAACTTACGTGCAACCAATTCGTCTTGGTCGGTGACTAGTTGCTGGAAACAATGTGGCCTCAGGCCGCTCAGGATCCACAGGAAAAACGTGAAGCACAGCAAATAAGGCTCACTGATTATTACGTCATAGCAATATGAAATACTGAACCTGCTATATCATCCTTCTACTTTGATACAGGACACCATCAAAATGACTGACACAAACAACTTATCAAATTCCAGTATGTGTAAAAGACGTGTCAGAACGGGATATTTAGGGCTGAAGTTTCCTTTGTTCCATCAGTATGGCGAAAGAAGAGCCCTGACAATTAAAGCCGGTTGGAGGGGCTTCTTCGCGCGCTCGCCATAGCCAATCAAGTACAGCAATTTTATATGCATCTCTACGGCAATGTCTGTGTTCCTGTATCCCTATATACTCTTTATTTAGGATTCCGTACCTTAATCGATAAAAACCGAAGTTTCTCTTAATTATCCGTCTGTCTGTTCGAGTATTAAGATCACTTTTTCCCAGGTACTGGTAGACGTTTCAAGTTCAAATTTATGCCACATTTGGGTCCTTGGTGGCGTAAAAGTTTTTAGCATATAAGACAATGTAATCAAACGGTGCGGACATTCATGCTACTCCATGAAATTTGGCATGGAGTAATATTTCACAGTACAAGTAAAGGAAGAAAACCGAAAAACTGATAAACTGTAATTAGACCACATAAAAATATGCTTTGCTATTACAAACTTACACTGCATTCGTAATCCGTCAAAAATCTCAGGAAGTACCGTGGGATTTTGATCTCATTTTCAGTAATATGTACAATGATTCTCAAGGAAGGTTTATGTACATAATTTACAAATATTTCTTGCTAGTTGACTTAACTACCATGAAATGAAGTCCTCTGGCGCTGTGAAAACGGTACCTTAACCATCTAGCGGTGATAAGTCGCCCGACAGCCGAACTGACACTCTCTGCCAACATGTACAGCATCTGTTAAGTTTCAAAGCAAAGTAATACTGGTAACAGACGCAGGGTTGTACTTCCATCTCCAGTATCTCACAAACTATGCATTAGAACGTTAAGTAGAACAGTTCAACACTTGTGTAACAACAATAGCCCTATGGCTGGCTGTACCGCTTTCTTCTCTGAAGACTTAAATCTTACCTGTAATCGCAACAGGAACAAGCGCAAACAAAGTCAACACGTCTGCAATTGCCAGTTAGCATGGAATATTAATGTAACTCGAAATTAATAAAATAAATGAAACATTACAAATGCAAATGTGAAACTACAAAAAAATTTAAACTTAAAACTTAAAATTAAAAAATTCCCGAAAATCCTGGAATATCCGGGGACGGATATCACCCCAATACCGATATCGATAACAGGCAAAAATTGTATGGATGAAATATCTATATACATAATTAAGTTCTCGGTGCACAAATTCTACTCGCACTTATCCGGAATATTTTTAGAGTCATTGGTCTTCTGCCTGATTCGATGCAGCATGCCACGATTGCTCTCTTTTGCCAGTCTCTTGCATTTGCATTCTACATCCTCAGTTATTTACTGAGAGTATTCCTGTCTCTGTGTTTCACTATAGTTTATGCCCTCTACAGCTGCCTCTAGTATCCCGTTGTCTTAACACGTGTCTTATCATCCTGTCACTACTTCTTGTGAGAGTTTTCATGTGTTCCTTTCCTCTGCGGAGAACCATCTAATCCCAGATCTTACCAGTCCGTCTATTTTCCAACATCCATCTGTAGTAAGATGGGGCTGGACGTTTTAGCTGTTAGTGACATTCGGGTAAGGGGTGAGAAAGAAGAGGAAGTGGGAGAATACAAGGTCTACCTGTCAGGAGTCAAAGCAGGAATAGCACAATGGGGTGTAGGGCTTTACATCAGGAAAGAAATGGAACCCAGCGTAGTTGCAATAAGGTATGTAAACGAACGACTGATGTGGATAGATTTGACAGTGTCTAGCAAGAAAATTAGGATTGTGTCAGTATATTCGCATTGTGAAGGGACAGATCAAGATAAGATGAATAGTTTTTATGAGGCACTCAGTGATGTAGTTGTTAGAGTAAAGGACAAGGACAGTGTTCTGCTCATGGGTGATTTTAATGCCAGGATTGGAAATCGAACAGAAGGGTATGAAAAGGTTATGGGTAAATTTGGAGAGGATATGGAGGCCAACAGGAACGGGAAACAACTCTTGGATTTCTGTGCCAGTATGGGCTTAGTAATCACAAACTCCTTTTTTAAACATAAGAATATTCACCGGTGTACTTGGGAAGGCAGGGGAACCAGATCTGTCATTGACTATATAATAACAGATCAGGAATTCAGGAAGGCTGTGAGGGACACACGTGTATTCAGGGGATTCTTTGATGACACTGATCATTATTTAGTCTGCAGTGAAATTGGGATTGTGAGGCCGAAAGTGCAGGAGGTCAGGTCCATATGTAGGAGGATAAGAGTGGAGAAACTTCAGGATAAGGAAATCAGGCACAAGTACATAACAGCGATCTCAGAAAGGTACCAGTTAGTTGAATGTAGTCAATTACAGTCATTGGAAAAGGAATGGACAAGGTACAAGGACACAGTACTAGAAGTGGCTAAAGAATGTCTTGGAACAGTAGTGTGTAAAAGTAGGATGAAGCAAACAACTTGGTGGAATGATACAGTCAAGGCAGCCTGTAAAAGGAAAAAGAAGGCGTATCAAAAATGGCTACATACCAGAACCCAGGTAGACAGAGAAAGTTATTTTGAAGAAAGAAACAAAGCCAAACAGATAATTGCAGCATCCAAGAAGAAATCGTGGGAAGACTTTGGAAACAGGTTGGAGACTATGGGTCAAGCTGCTGGAAAACCATTCTGGAGTATAATTAGCAGTCTTCGAAAGGGAGGTAAGAAGGAAATGACAAGTATTTTGGACAGGTCAGGAAAACTGCTGGTGAACCCTGTGGATGCCTTGGGCAGATGGAGGCAATATTTTGAAGAGTTGCTCAATGTAGGTGAAAATGCGATCAGTAATGTTTCAGATTTCGAGGTAGAATGGGATAGGAATGATGATGGAAATAGGATCACATTTGAGGAAGTGGAAAAAATGGTCAATAGATTGCAGTGCAATAAAGCGGCTGGGGTGGATGAAATTAAGTCGGAACTCATCAAATACAGTGGAATGTCAGGTCTTAAATGGCTACATAGGATAATTGAAATGGCCTGGGAGTCGGGACAGGTTCCATCAGACTGGACAAAAGCAGTAATCACACCAATCTTTAAACATGGAAACAGAAAAGATTCTAACAACTACAGAGGTATCTCTTTAATCAGAGTTGTGGGTAAAATCTTCTCAGGTATTGTTGAAAGGAAAGTGCGAGTATTAGTTGAGGACCAATTGGATGAAAATCAGTGTGGGTTTAGGCCTCTTAGAGGTTGTCAGGACCAGATCTTTAGCTTACGGCAAATAATGGAGAAGTGTTATGAGTGGAACAGGGAATTGTATCTATGCTTTATAGATCTAGAAAAGGCATATGACCGGGTTCCTAGGAGGAAGTTATTGTCTGTTCTACAAGATTATGGAATAGGAGGCAAACTTTTGCAAGCAATTAAAGGTCTTTACATGGATAGTCAGGCAGCAGTTAGAGTTGACAGTAAATTGAGTTCATGGTTCAGAGTAGTTTCAGGGGTAAGACAAGGCTGCAACCTGTCTCCACTGTTGTTCATATTATTTATGGATCATATGTTGAAAACAATAGACTGGCTGGGTGAGATTAAGATATGTGAACACAAAATAAGCAATCTTGCATATGCGGATGACTTAGTTGTGATGGCAGATTCGAGTGAAAGTTTGCAAAGTAATATTTCAGAGCTAGATCAGAAATGTAAGGACTATGGTATGAAGATTAGCATCTCCAAAACGAAAGTAATGTCAGTGGGAAAGAAATATAAACGGATTGAGTGCCAAATAGGAGGAACAAAGTTAGAACAGGTGGACGGTTTCAAGTACTTAGGATGCATATTCTCACAGGATGGCAACATAGTGAAAGAACTGGAAGCGAGGTGTAGCAAAGCTAATGCAGTGAGCGCTCAGCTACGATCTACTGTCTTCTGCAAGAAGGAAGTCAGTACCAAGACTAAGTTATCTGTGCACCGTTCAATCTTTCGACCAACTTTGTTGTATGGGAGCGAAAGCTGGGTGGATTCAGGTTACCTTATCATGAAGGTTGAGGTTACGGATATGAAAGTAGCTAGGATGATTGCAGGTACTAGTAGATGGGAACAATGGCAGGAGGGTGTCCACAATGAAGAAATCAAAGAAAAACTGGGAATGAACTCTATAGATGTAGCAGTCAGGGCGAACAGGCTTAGATGGTGGGGTCATGTTACACGCATGGGAGAAGCAAGGTTACCCAAGAGACTCATGGATTCAGCAGTAGAGGGTAGGAGGAGACGGGGCAGACCGAGGAGAAGGTACCTGGATTCGGTTAAGAATGATTTTGAAGTAATAGGTTTAACATCAGAAGAGGTACCAATGTTAGCACTGAATAGGGGATCATGGAGGAACTGTATAAGGGGGGCTATGCTTCAGACTGAACGCTGAAAGGCATAATCAGTCTTAAATGATGATGATGATGATGATGACTGAAATATGCTATTGTTAAACCATTGCATAAAAAGGAGACAGGTCTGTTTCCAACAACAATCGCCCTGTCTCATTTCTGACAGCTTCATCCAAAATTCATGAAAAAGTAATGTATTCAACAGTATTTGTAGAAATGAAGTACTAACAAAATGTCAGTTGGTTCTCAGAAAGGCTTTTCAACAGAAAATGCTATATTTCCTTTCACTGATCAAATATTAAATGGTCTGAATAATCGAAAATCACCCATTGGGATATTTTGTGATCTCTCAAAAGCTTTCGACTGTGTGAATCATGGAATTCTTCTGGACAAGCTTAACTGTTGTGGTATGAGTGGGACAGTGCATAAATGGTTTAATTCTTATTTAACTGGAAGAATGCAGAAGGTTGAAATTAGCAGGACAGATAGTCTGCAAAAATCAGCAGACTCCTCTGACTGGTGAGGTATCAAGACTGGTGTCCCACAGAATTCAGCCTGGGGTCCCTCATTGTTCTTAATACATATTAATGACTTGCCACTCTAGTTCATGAAGATACAAAGCTAGTTCTCTTTGCTGATGATACAAGTACAGTAATCAAACCCAAAAACAAGAATTCGCTGACGAAATTGTAAACAAAGTCTTTCAGAAAATTATTAAGTAGTTCTCTGCAAATGGACTCACACTAAAGTTTGAGAAAACACAGTATATACAATTCAATACAGTAAATTGTATAGCACCATTGATAAATATAGACTTTGAACAGAAATCTGTTGCTCAAATTTCTGGGTGTTTACAGTGATGAGAAATAGAACTGGAAGAAACTCATTGATGATCTGCTGAAACGGTTAGGTTCAGCTACTTATGTTATTACCGTCATTGCAAATTTTGGTGATAAACGTATCAGTAAATTAGACTACTATGCCTATTTTCATTCACTGCTTTCATATGACATCACCATATTTTGGGGTAATTTATCATTAAGAGAAAAAGTATTTACTGCACAAGAGCGTGTAACCAGAATAATAGCTGGAACCCACCCAAGATCACCTTGCAAGCATTTGTTTAAAGAACTTAGGATATTCAGAGTACCTTCGTTATTTGCTATTAATAATCCATCCCAGTTCGAAAATAATAACAAAGTGCATAGATACAGCACTAGAGGAAGGACGATCTTCACTATTCTGCATTAAATATGACTTTGGCTCAGAAACGAGTGGATTATGCTGCCAAAAAAGACTTCGGTCATTTGTCAAATAGCATTAAAAAGCTGACAGATAGCCAACCAACATTTAAAAACTAAGTAAATTAATTTCTCTATGACAACTCCGTCTACCCAACACAAAAAGTTTTGGATATGAAGTAGTAACAGTAATTCCACGTCAGTACCAAATGTCTTATTCATGATCTACAGAACAAGTATTAATGTAATGTATGTCCGACTTCTGTAACTGCTTTTTTAGGGATGACCATTCCTTTTCAGCTGATGTGCCTGCTGTGGAGTTATCTATAGCGTCAGACAGCTTCAAAGCCATCTCATCATTCCCCAGTACTTCATTACCCCAGTTCTTTGCACACTGATTGCTCCAGACGAGTCTCTTACACTTCATCCTCACTAAACTGATCGTGGATACGTCTTACAACCCAGTATCTGATTTCGGAATCTCTCTGTGAGCGTGATGTAATCCATATGCATTCTTTCCGTATCTCGTGGCCTTTTCCAAGTATAAATCCTCCTTTTGTGATTTTTGGAGCAGTGTGTTCGGTATTACTAGCTGATGAAGCCCATATTCTTTCGTAATATTTCTTTTTCTTTTCCTTTCCAGCTACAGCGTTCCAGTCCTCCATGATTATAACCCCCATCTGTACGTACTGTACCGCGCATTGAGCATCCTCATATACTTCCCCTGTCTCTGCATTCTCTGTTTCTGACGTAGGCGTGTATATCTGAACTATTGATTTTGGCGTTGATTTAATGTTGACTCTGATGAGAACAACACTATCACAGTAGCTCACTCTCTGCCTTACTTTCCTATTCATAACAAAACTTATTCCCGTTATACCATTTTCTGTCGCTGTTGCTGTAACCCTATATTAGTCTGGCCAGAAATACTTGTCTAGTTTCCATTTCACTATACTGACTACACCTATATTGAGCCTCTGCATGATCGTTTTCAGATTTTTTAGCTTCCCTACCAGGTTCAAACTTCTGACATTCCACGCTCCGACTCATAGAATGTTACATTTTTGTTGGTTATTCAGTCTTTTTCTCGTGGTTACCTCCTCCCCGGCAGATCGCAGTTGAAGATCCGAGTAGGTGACTTATCCGTAATCTTTTGTCAATCGAGATACCATCATAAAAATTGTTAAATTACAGAGTACAATATGTCTTGTAGATATATACGAGGTGCATTCAAGTTCTAAGGCCTCCGATTTTTTTTCTCCGGGCTGGAAAGAGATAGAAACATGCGCATTGTTTTAAAATAAGGCCGCGTTCATGGTCAATACGTCCCAGAGATGGCAGCACCGTACGGCAGATGGAATTTTACCGCCAGCGGCGAGAATGAGAACTGTTTTAAATACTTAAAATTGCGACGTTTTCCTTACTTGAACAGCGTGCAACCATTGGTTTTCTGAATTTGTGTGGTGTGAAACCAATTGAAATTCATCGACAGTTGAAGGAGACATTTGGTGATGGAGTTATGGATGTGTCGAAAGTGCGTTCGTGGGTGCGACAGTTTTATGAAGGCAGAACATCGTGTGACAACAAACCGAAACAACCTCGGGCTCACACAAGCCGGTCTGACAACATGATCGAGAAAGTGGAGAGAATTGTTTTGGGTGATCGCCGAATGACTGTTGAACAGATCGCCTCCAGAGTTGGTTCTGTGGGTTCTGTGCACACAATCCTGCATGACGACCTGAAAATGCGAAAAGTGTCATCCAGGTGGTTGCCACGAATGCTGACGAACGATCACACGGCTGCCCGTGTGGCATGTTGCCAAGCAATGTTGACGCGCAGACTTTCTTTTCGTCGGTTGTGACAATGGATGAGACGTGGATGCCATTTTTCAATCCAGAAACAAAGCGCCAGTCAGCTCAATGGAAGCACACAGATTCACCGCCACCAAAAAAATTTCAGGTAACTGCCAGTGCTGAAAAAATGATGGTGTCCATGTTCTGGGACAGCGAGGGCGTAATCCTTACCCATTGCGTTCCAAAGGGCACTACGGTAACAGGTGCATCCTACGAAAATGTTTTGAAGAACAAATTCCTTCCTGCACTGCAACAAAAACGTCCGGGAAGGGCTGCGCGTGTGCTGTTTCACCAAGACAACGCACCCGCACATCGAGCTAACGTTACGCAACAGTTTCTTCGTGATAACAACTTTGAAGTGATTCCTCACGCTCCCTACTCACCTGACCTGGCTCCTAGTGACTTTTGGCTTTTTCCAACAATGAAAGACACTCTCCGTGGCCGCACATTCACCAGCTGTGCTGCTATTGCCTCAGCGATTTTCCAGTGGTCAAAACAGACTCCTAAAGAAGCCTTCGCCGCTGCCATGGAATCATGGCGTCAGCGTTGTGAAAAATGTGTACGTCTGCAGGGCGATTACGTCAAGAAGTAACGCCAGTTTCATCGATTTCGGGTGAGTAGTTAATTAGAAAAAAAATCGGAGGCCTTAGAACTTGAATGCACCTCGTAATTCTGCTACGGTCGCAGGTTCGAATCCTGCCTCGGCCATGGATGTGTGTGATGTCCTTAGGTTAGTTAGGTTTAAGTAGTTCTAAGTTCTAGGGGACTGATGACCATAGATGTTAAGTCCCATAGTGCTCAGAGCCATTTGAACCAGATATATAATTTGTGTCTTTAATGTAATGTTTTCCATTGCCGTCTACATCTTCTAGCCGTTGATCACTGCTAATTCCTACGCCCCAAAGCCAAGAGCGCCCTTACAAATTCCCACTCCTTGCCCTTTCCAGTCTCGCCTGTTCCTGAGTGATGATGAAACGAACACCCAGTCCACGGGCGGAGAAAATTCCTGACTCGGACTGGAATCGTACCTAGGATTCCGTGATCCAGAGGCAGAAACGCTAACCACTAGACCACGAGCTGCGGACGCGGAACGAGAGTAACTCCTTATTCGGGGAGCTCCCGATCACCGTTGCTGCTAATTTTTTTCCAGTTTCAAGCAGTGGTTGGGTTCTAACCCGGGATTCAGGACATTTAGATTACCAGTCAAAGTCGCTGCACTTACACCATGCTCAGACGTACACTCGACGTAAACAGAACAATTAAACACCTATTATTCGTTATGTATAGCCATCGCAGCAGTAGTTACGACAGACCGTTGTCCCTGACTGAGACAACTGAAGTTATCGTCAAAAGCTCGAGTTTTTTCCGATTAATCCAGACAGGAATACCGAGAGAATTCTATACAATTAAACACGGTAACGACGATCTGTACGCAAAGGTGAACTCCCATTAAACGCGGTAAATACCACTAGAGGCGCATGGACGCGAGTCCGGTATACTTTTCAAATGTCACATTGTTACACAGGGCACCTCCCAGTTGACACGGTAAAGCCGAGCCTCCAGTAGATTAATGTATCATGAAGATACGTTAACTACACTAAGGAAATATTTCTCTTAGTGTACTATTCATCGGCCTTGAAACAGTCCGTTATGCTGTGACCCGTTTCAGCATTAACAATCAATTCAATGACAGTTTACAAGCAGTTTAGTGCAGATGTATTGTTGTGTTCCGCCGAAACACAGTGCAACAGCTTAGAGGCCTCGAGGTAAACGGCGGAAAGAGATGTTTTGAGCGGCGGCTGATCTCAAAGGGACTCTAAGGCAACCAGCAATGAACATTTGAGATACGCATACAAATTTACTGTGTGGGTTATCTTTCATTTGTGACAGATGTGCACTACTACAGAATTCAAAGACACATACCTAGCGCAGTAATACTGCCGGGGAAAGGAGACCTAGAGCTGAAAGTGTAATCCGAACCACGCATCACTCCTGGCCAATCTTCACACCATTGAGAGGTGAAGGCTAGATTAAAGATGAATGAAAAAACACGGGGTGCGACTGGAATTGAGCCACGCGACCTCTCGCTTTCCTAGTACGTGCTTTACGACCAGACATTTCAACATCCGCATCTATGTATGTACTCCGCAATCCACGGTATGGTGCTTGGTGGAGGTTACCTTATGCCCCTACAAGTCATTTCCCTTCCTGTTCCATTGGCAAATACAGCAATGGGATTACGACTGCTATGCGCCTCCGTATGAGACATAATTACGTTGACGGCAGTAGAACCGATCTGCAGTCAGCTCCAAATGCCAGTTCTTTAAATTGTCTCAACAGGTACGTCGAACAGAGTGGCGAAAGGATGAAACGGAGAAAGTGTATAGCTTACTACATTTACGCTATTCATGCAATGAAACTTCAGCATAACGCATTTCTTCTTCAAATGGTGCAAATGGGTCTGTGCACTATGGGACTTAACATCTGAGGTCATCAGTCCCCTAGAACTTAGAACTACTTAAACCTAACTAACCTAAGGACATCACACACATCCGAGCGAGGTGGCGCAGTGGTTAGCACACTGGACTCGCATTCGGGAGGAAGACGGTTCAATCCCGTCTCCGGCCATCCTGATTTAGGTTTTCCGTGATTTCCCTAAATCGCTTCAGGCAAATGCCGGGATGGTTCCTTTGAAAGGGCACGGCCGATTTCCTTCCCCATCCTTCCCTCACCCGAGCTTGCGCTCCGTCTCTAATGACCTCGTTGTCAACGGGACGTTAAACACTAATATCCTCCTCCTCCTATGTCCGAGGCAGGATTCGAACCTGCGACCGTAGCAGTCGCGCGATTCCCGACTGAAGCGCCTAGAACCGCTCGGCCTCCGCGGCCGGCATATCTTCTTCACTACTAATTCTATTCTCAGAGCATTTTGGAGACACTATCAATATATAGTATCAAATGTTGGGGTTGTCCTTGTTGATTTTGTTGTGGTCTTCAATCCGAAGGCTGTTGTTTCCATAATGTTTGAATATCCTGAATACAATCGCCAGGCCGTCTGCAAAAGCTAATCAGTCTATCCTAATATTGGTTTCTCCTAATACGAATGCGTCCGTAAATTTTTCGCTCTGGTTAAAGTTCCCGCCACTCCTAGATTAATTTTTTAAAGACATATTTGAACCGCACCGAAGAGCCCCCATGCCCCCATCACATTTTCTCAATCCTGTTTTAATTTTAAGATGTTTCGAAATTTCTCCCCTTAATTTTGCCTTAGATTTTGTACCCTTTAACGCTTAACTAAAAACTCAAGTGTTTTTAGGCTCCTAAACTCGTTCTTTTATATTTGGGAAGATCCACAGAGTCATAACACTTTTAAAATCTAAGACCGTAAAAACTACTTTTGTATTGCAACTTTTTTGAGCATTACAGAAGCGTCTGATTCCAGCCGTTTGCTTTGACCCATGACGTCACCAATATGCCGGAAACGGGTCCACCGCAACTACAGATACAAAAGAAAAGCCTACTTCTCCAAGACCCCACCAACTCAAAAACCAAATACCCCAGATCCACTACATGAATTAAAACACAACCGACCTACCATAAATATGCAACAGACAAAACATCACAATATTGTAGAATAAAACAAGAAAAAAGTTTCTTAGCAACAAAAGCCTCCGACAATACCACTTAGATTGGCCACTGCACATGCCCCCACGCACACATGCACACACACACACACACACACACACACACACACACACACACACACACACTCACACTCACACTCACACCCACACACACACACACACACACACACACACACACACACACACACACACACACACACACACACACACTAAAAACAAAAAGACACCCAAAGCACCCACTCGTGAACTTCACTGTTATATCCATATGTAACTAAAAAGCAATAAATTTTTAGGCTTCTTTCCGCACAGCAAACACATAAACAAAAATAAACCTTAGTAACGAATTGAAAATACTTCCATAACCCACGCTACCGCACCAGTTACCTAACTCAAAATCACGTTAGCACAATGATAACCAAAACTCAAACGAACCGTATGTCACACTTTAAACTCAGCACGTCGACGTCCACCACCAGAGAGCACCACCAAATACAACACATCTACACACACAACCAACTCAAAAACACCGAAACACCATTATGTCACGGATCAAAGCAGACAGGTGGAACTGGACATTTCCGTTGACGCATCTTTTGACACCAGGGATTAGTTTCAGAACTAAAAGTTGTTTTCGGCAAGATCTGCATGGTCTCAACCCTACGCGCAAATTTTGCACTCAGATTGTTGTTGAGCTTTTTCCAGTGTACACTGAGACACAATTTTGTATAAGACAGGAAGAACAGAAATCCATCTGTAAGAATTAACATCAATTCTGTCTCAGGTATATAAGGGGCATACAAATGAAACCCGGTCACTAGTGTAGAGTAACGATAACGATTTTATTAACTCAAAAATTTAGTTATACACAGCAGACTTGCTCAAAAATAGTCGCCAAAACTGTTGGCACATTTATCCCATTGCGACACTAGCCAGTCAGTTCCATCCTTGAAGAAGCTAGTAGCCTGATGTCGGATCCAGGCCTGGACCCAGTCACACAAATCGTCGTCCGTTGCGAATCGAAGTCTGCGAATAGCTCGTTTTAGAGGTCCAAACACATGAAAGTCACACGGTGAAAGGTCGGTACCGTACGGTGGATGTTCCAGCGTTTCCTACCGAAACTACTGCAATGTCGTCTTCACCACAAGGGCTGTATGTAGGCGGGCATTATCATGCAGGACAACGCCAGTGGACAACATTCCTCCGCGTTTCGACTTGATGGCTCCTCTAAGGTTCTGTAAAGTGGCTCGATAACGCTGGGCGTTGATTGTGGTTCCCCGTTCCACGAACTGGACAAGCAGTGGGCTCTTGTGGTAAAAAAAGAAGGACATTATGACCTTACTAGAACTGATGTGAACGGCCTTTGATTTCTTTGGAGGTGGTGAAGTCGCAAGATTCCACTGCTTGCTCTGATGCTTGCATTCCGGTTCAAAATGGTGATACCATGTTTCATCACCTGTGACAATACGCGACAGAAAGCAGTATTCCTCCTCGTGATAACGTTGCAGATGACTCAAAGACAGTACCATTCGAGTATTGCGCTGTTCGGCGTCAGATGGCGCGGAACCTACCGCGCACAGATTTTTCGAAATTTCAAGTGTTGATGTATTATGGTGTGGGCCGTGCCCACTCTAATACTCAGTAACCGATGGGTCTCGTCCACGGTGATTCAAAAATGGTTCAAATGGCTCTGAGCACTATGGGACTTAACTTCTAAGGTCATCAGTCCCCTAAGAACTACTTAAACCTAACTAACCTAAGGACATCACACACATCCATGCCCGAGGCAGGACTCGAACCTGCGACCGTAGCAGCAGCGCGGTTCCGAACTGTAGCGCCTAGAACCTCTCGGCCACCTCGGCCGGCCCACGGTGATTCTGCGGTTGTCCAAGACTAAAGCACTCACTTCCGCACCGATTTCTGGCATGATGACACGATTAGCCTGTGCAGGACGAGCATCATCTTCCAGTGACTCGCGCCCCTCAAGGAATCGTTTGCGCCATTCCAAAACACTTGAACGACTCAAATTGTACTCACCGGACACAGCCTTCATCCGTCGATACATTTCACGGCATCCAACTCTCTCCGCAGCCAAAAATCTAATCACTCCTCGTTGTTCCTGCTTACTCGCCTGCATCATCGGTAGTGGACGATAACTTGTGTGACCACCTTGTCTTTGGCGTGAAACCACACTGGCGCTATGCAACATCAAACTGTGGGCATGCGTCTGTCTCTCTACCTATAGATGGCGCCACCATACCCGCAGTTACCTGGTGCCACCTTACGTGTAAGGCAAAGGTAGACGCACTGACCAACTTTCATTTGAATAAACCTCATATTTATAAGACGTACGGTATCCAAACAAGTTCTCTTTAAAAACTTCGGTACGCCTCGGCACGCTAGTTCGGTGGGGCGCAAAGGAATTCCAGTGGTGATTCAGAACCGCTGTTGCGCCGTGCACGGTGGCCGGTACCCAAGAGCTGTTGTGACGTTTCATTATTATTCGCAGAGGGCAGGGCTCGCTGCCCGCTGCCGCCTTGAGCAACAGACCGAGACGCAACCGCTGCGTCGCTACAGGTGCGCGCGTGCTACCAGGACATTTCTCCCAGTGGCACAACAGCCGTCGTTACGAATACTCGCTGACCACCCGCCTTTCGACATGATGGAACATTGGCCAGCAACTCGCATTCTGTGGCGACTCTATTCAAGACGCTTTCATCGCGCGCCATCTATTCTAGTGCCCAAACACTAATTTTAATCAGGAAATGAGGAAAATGGAAAGATATGATCGGTAGTTACTGAAAATCTTCCAAAAAATTAGAATCGTGGTATCTGTTTCATAAAGGAGTATTAGAACAGACATGTTATTAAAGCTTTGTTTCGCCATGTTGCAGTTCTGCAACATTCCATTCAGATCATCATAAGCAATTTTTCTCGCATCTTAGGACACTAAATCTTCAGTGCTGCATGCTCCAACATTCACTCTTTCTAAGTTCTCAAACATTCCGTTAGATATCTCCGCTGTAAGTATTCATCAGTTACTTTCCAAGGATATGTGTATCTGAAGTCTTGTTTTTTATGTGCGAAAAATCGGTAAGAAGTGTTACATAAGACTCATCTGATACTATACGTAGTAGGCATGCTTTCATTTTTCTACTTCCTGATAGATGTGTTTATGAAATAACACTGCTTTACATACGTAAGTGTAATCATTTCTATATTGCAGAAATGTAGCATCACATAAATACACTCAGCAAAAATCGACTATTTCCTGCATGATACTCAAGATGAGAGGGCGGGCTGGTTCATTTAATGCTAACTGCAATTTACATCCCATTACAGATATCCGCTGTGACAGGTTATTCAAAATAAAACCTGTGGCAATCAAACCCAATGAAGCATTTGGTAAACTGCCCTGTGAAGAATATGTTGCTGTTGTTGAACAAATGTGCTCAACAAAATCTCGTAACAGCATAAAACGGCAAGTGCCAAACAAACCATACAAGTGGGATTACAGAATTATAGAATTATTGTGCTCAGTGATGGTCAGAGTTCGTTTACAAGTTTAAGGCTGAAACAAGCAAAGAGAATTATGTAACAGACGGAGAATCAAGTGTGGGAGCTTTCTCAAATATCTTGGCAAAGGGTATTCGAAGATATTAGAATTACTGTGTATTTTTTTATAGTTACTTCACATCGGTTCCTTTCTCGAAGTGCCTGCACCTACAGGGGATCCTTAGACTTGTTACTATTAGAAGAAACCGAATTCCAAGCTGTGAGATAGCAGATGTGAAGAAAATTCAGAAAAAGGAACCTGGTGTTAGGAGAGTATCTAGCTTATATCAGTGTGCAGAAGTTTCGGTGGTTAGTTGGAGGGGTAGAACGATAGTAAATCTGGCACCAACATTTGCAGATGAAATGTCTAAATCACAGGTGCAATGGTATGACAGATCTCAGAGAAACGATATTTCCACTAGAGGGCCATTGATTTTTGGTGAATATAACCGCTACATAGATGGGGTGGATCTGATCGACAGCACTGTAGGGAGATACATGCACATATGTTTTACCGGTACCATTTTCTTGACATGAGTGTAGGAAATACCTTCGTGCTATAGAAATGTGTGCAAAAAGAGAAAGGGTTATCATGGAAATCAATTTCCAGCTTAATTTGGTAGAATTATTGTCAATCTAAACAGAAGATAATCTGGAAGAAGAAAAATCAAGGGGTTCAACCGAAGAGGATATTCAAGCAAAGAAAGACAAAGGCCTCACGCAGCTTGTGCCACAAAAGCCTGTATGTCAGGGTAGGTTGCTCATTGGCCAATATGGACTGTGTTAGATGCAGGTTCACTAATGGTACATTCAATCCACATATGTGTGAAAAGTGTGTTGTTCGAGACTGCTTCAGTAAAGTAACAATTGTTTCAAGAGACTTCATTTCGAGTAGCACAGGAGATATGTTATACTTGTTATGTAAAAAATTATCCCTTGATGTCGCAATGTTGCAGAACGTTGTTTTAAATAAAAACTGTGTTATTTGAAAGAAATGACTTTTTAATTATTTTTCCCTCATACCATGTCTGCTAAAGAACATTAAATTATTGAGAGCAAAGGGTTAAAGTTACAGAAAAGTAGTTGCCTCGAGCCACAACATAGAATTCGTGCTTGCACTTCAGTTGTGAAGAAGTTAACAACGGTGTGAGTCAATGATACTCAATAGGTCTTGATTCGGTCAAATTTTTCAGCCGCCTAGATGTTTCTGTAACAAGGCCTTAACATTAGCTACGTGTAAATGTACTACGACATGCAACCTCAAAAGAGATGTGTTTCACAGTAGCGGAGATGAACAAGTGCTCATAGCTCTCAAGTATGTCATCTTAGAGCCCATGTTTACTGGGTATTATTTTCATTTAGTCCACTATACCATCTCTCAAAATATGGACAGCAATAAGCTTGCAGTAGAAGAGATTTGTTTCACTGTGCAAAAAATGAAGAAGTGCTCATAGCTTTCAGATACGCATTTCACACCCCAACTTTCCTGGTACATTTACCCTTCTCCATCAGCTCTAAAAGTTTGTTACATCATCAGGGAATCTCCCTTTATAGAAAGTGTTCGTCGTATGCGATTAGGAAGTCGGCCAAGAGTAATATAGCTACACAAATATTTGGCTTTATATGCACCTTTAAATTAAATGATACATGCAAAATAGTTATCTACTTCACCTTCGGTTTTCTAACGAATTTACTGACAAACTGTCTATCTATATGCCAGACGAACAATCACAGGGATACCGTGGAAAGATATACTTCCACTCCTCTCGTAACAGCACGTACTGTGACTTGAATGTGTTGTTTTTCTGAAGATTGAGTGCCAGTAGTCATTGCCCTACCTTACAGCCAGGACGTGGCGTCGTTGCGACGTACACTATGCTATCAAAAGCACCCCGACAGTCCTATCTGATGGGGAACCGACCACTAGTTGTCACAAGACGTGAACCCACAAGTGTGAAAGGAGGCGGAGATTATTGTGTTATCAGTAGAGAAGCTGTAATGCAGAATAGGTCGGTTGGGACAATTCAATTATTTCGAACGAGAGCTTTTTATTGGATGTCACTTGAATGACAAATCCATCCAGGACGTTTCAAATCTTCTAAGGTTGCCCAAGTCGACTGTAGTTGATGTAACTGCGAAGTAGAATCGCGAAGTAACCATCACAGCTAAACAACTACCAGACCGATCTCGTGTACCGGCGGATAGGGACCGTCAAGCTTTGCGGAGGGACGGGGTGTGGTCCCCCTTATTGCGTCTCAGAAACGCTTAAGGGCGAAAGGACATGAATACATTTCACAGCATTGTGAAGAGCGTTCAGTAGAGGAACACTTCGTAGATGATGACTGTATCAGCATGACAATGCACGCTGTCCTAAAGCAGCGTGTTAAAGCGTCGACTTCACTAGTTAGTCACATGTTCCGTAAACCATTTGAACTATTCCTTTATCGAAATGATGTGGCGCGAGTCAGTTTACAGGATAAATACATATTAGTTTGAACGTGGTGTTACAATAGGCGCACGAGAGAGGTAGCGATGAAGTGGGAATTTTCCAGTACGACCATTTCACGAGAGAACCGTGAATTTCAGGAATCAGGTAAAACATCAAATCTCCGACATCGCTGGGGCCAGAAGAAGATCCAGCAAGAATGGAACCAGCGACGGTTGAAGAGAATCGCTCAACGAGACAGAAGTGCAACCCTTCCGGAAACTGCTACAGATTTCAGTGATGGGCCATCAACAAGTTTCAGCGTGAGAACCAGTCAACGAAACATCATCGATATGGGCTTTCGGAGCCGAAGGCCCACTCGCGTATCCTTGATGACGCCACGACACAAAGCTTTACGCCTCGCCTGGGCCCGTCAACACTGACGTTGGACTGTTGATGACTGGAAACATGTTGCCTGGTCGGGCGAATCTCGTTTCAAATTGTATCGAGCGGATGGACGTGAACGGTATGGAGACAACTTAATGAATCCATGGACCGTGCATATCAGCTGGGGACTGTTTAAGCTGGTGGAGGCTCTGTAATGTTGTAGGTCGTGTGAAGTTGGAGTGATATGGGACCCCTGATACGTCTAGAAAAGACACTGACAGGTGACACGTACTTAAGCATCCTGTCTGATCACCTGCCATCCATTCATGTCCATTGTGCATTCCGGCGGACTTCGACAATTCCAGCCGGCCGCTGTGGTCGAGCGGTTCTAGGTGGTTCAGTCCTGAACCACGCTGCTGCTACGGTCGCAGGTTTGAATCCTGTCTCGGGCCTGGTTGTATGTGATGTCCTCAGGGTTAGTTAGGTTTAAGTAGTTCTAAGCCTAGGGTACTGATGACCTCACATGTTAAGTCCCATAGTGCTTACAGCCATTTGAACCATTTTTGATTTGGACAATTTGAAAGGTGGCTACAAAAGTGGCTACACTGAGTCACGGCGCCATAGATTGTGCCAAAGAGTATTATTCAGCCGCCTCCACTGGCAGTGGTAGTTCAGAAGTTGCCGTGGACAGTAGTAGTTCTGAGGTTGCCGTGAGCAGTGCTTGTCGAGAGGATGTCGATAGCAGTACTAGTTGAGGGTATGTCGTGTGCTTTTGTTCTGTTGGACGAGACAGCAGATGCTATTTGATTGGGGGTGTTGCAATGATCACAGCGTATTTTTCGTCAATATACAGGATGTTACAAAAAGGTACGGCCAAACTTTCAGTAAACATTCCTCACACACAAAGAAAGAAAATATGTTATGTGGACATGTGTCCGGAAACGCTTACTTTCCATGTTAGAGCTCATTTTATTACTTCTCTTCAAATCACATTAATCATGGAATGGAAACACACAGCAACAGAACGTACCAGCGTGACTTCAAACACTTTTGTTACAGGAAATGTTCAAAATGTCCTCCGTTAGCAAGGATACATGCATCCAGCCGTCCACAATACGATCACGAAGAGTCTCTACATTTGGTACCGGGGTTGCGTAGACAAGAGCTTTCAAATGCACCCATAAATGAAAGTCAAGAGGGTTGAGGTCAGGAGAGCGTGGAGGCCATGGAATTGGTCCGCCTCTACCAATCCATCGGCCACCGAATCTGTTGTTGAGAAGCATACGAACACTTCGACTGAAATGTGCAAGAGCTCCATCGTGCGTGAACCACATGTTGTGTCGTACTTGTAAAGGCACACGTTCTAGCAGCACAGGTAGAGTATCCCGTATGAAATCATGATAACGTGCTCCATTGAGCGTAGGTGGAAGAACATGGGGCCCAATCAAGACATCACCAACAATGCCTGCCCAAACGTTCACAGAAAATCTGTGTTAATGACGTGATTACACAACTGCGTGCGGATTCTCGTCAGCCCACACATGTTGATTGTGAAAATTTACAGTTTGATCACGTTGGAATGAAGCTTCATCCGTAAAGAAAACATTTGCACTGAAATGAGGATTGACACATTGTTGGATGAACCATTCGCAGAAGTGTACCCGTGGAGTCCAATCAGCTGCTGACAGTGCCTGCACACGCTGTACATGGTACGGAAACAACTGGTTCTCCCGTAGCACTCTCCATACAGTGATGTGGTCAACGTTACCTTGTACAGCAGCAACTTCTCTCACGCTGACATTAGGGTTATCGTCAACTGCACGAAGAATTGCCTCGTCCATTGCAGGTGTCCTCGTAGTTCTAGGTCTCTCCCAGTAGCGAGTCATAGGCTGGAATGTTCCGTGCTCCGTAAGACGCCGATCAATTGCTTCGAACGTCTTCCTGTCGGGACACCTTCGTTCTGGAAATCTGTCTCGATATAAACGTACCGCGCCACGGCTATTGCCCCGTGCTAATCCATGCAGCAAATGGGCATCTGCCAACTCCGCATTTGTAAACATTGTACTGACTGCAAAACCACGTTCGTGATGAACACTAACCTGTTGATGCTACGTACTGATGTGCTTGATGCTAGTACTGTAGAGCAATGAGTCGCATGTCAACACAAGCACCAAAGTCAACATTACCTTCCTTCAATTGGGCCAACCGGCGGTGAATCGAGGAAGTACAGTACATGGTTCAAATGGCTCTGAGCACTATGGGACTTAACTTCTCAGGTCATCAGGCCCCTAGAACTTGGAACTACTTAAACCTAACTAACCTAAGGACATCACACACATCCATGCCCGAAGCAGGATTCGAACCTGCGACCGTAGCGGTCGCGCGGTTCCAGACTATAGCGCCTAGAACCGCTCGGCCACCCCGGCCGGCTAAGTACAGTACATACTGACGAAACTAAAATGAGCTCTTACATGGAAATTAAGCGTTTCAGGACACATGTCCACATAACATCTTTTTTTTAATTGTGTGTGAGGCATGTTTCCTGAAAGTTTGGCCGTACCTTTTTGTAACACCCTGTATATGAAGGTAACAAAAAATTTTTTATTTCAAATTTCCTAAATAACAATGCCTCTTGGTCACAGGTTCAGTCAACAAAGCATCTGGCTTGTGTTCATGTATTAGACTGTAATTCGGGTTTCTATGTGCAATTACAGTATTTCTGGTTTTTTAAATACTTCATTGTAAATGCTGTTTAAAATATCTTATCGTATTGAGGAAGAACCGTGCCAGATGTGTACGAGAACAGTTACACTTGTGCTTTGTTGTTTCGTAGCTTTTATAGTTGCTGGGGACTTAATTAATCGATTGTGTTAACGGAAATTTCCTTTCATTCTTTATTGTTATTCTATGCAGTCAGATTGCGTATTAATACTACTAAGGGCCAACCGGTTACGAGACTGCGTAACCGGACAGACAGCTACTAAAAATTATAATTATTTTCATTAAAAAAATAATTAAGCCCCCCATGCACTTGGCGACCGCTGCTTCGGATCGTCCCTTTGAATTCTTTTAATAGTAAAAATAGCAGACAGTAGTATTGTTGAAGTAATTTGTAGTTTAGTAATTGCAGTCTATATTGCATGTGTAGATTTGGTAATTGAACATTTGTAGTTGTCTTGTCTGTCTTCTAATGGTATTTTTGCAGAATTTAATTTCTGATGTCTTGTATACGGGTTTGATAATGTTGTGCAATTATGAAGATTTCAATTGTTCGTTAATCGTGTTTGTCGGGAAGCATTTCGTGTGAATGGTATTGTTGGTGATAAAGTGTCATATTGTGTGTAATTTTCGTATAGTGACGAGTTTTGTATGTTTCGTAAATGATTACGCGATCGATGAAAAAGGCAAAAATGATGGATAGTCAGAATGACGATATTGTTGATATGGCGAACTCGCCAACACAGGAGAACAGTATGATGAATAATGAAGTTGAAAAAAATTTAATAAGTCTGGAAAATAGTCCGGAACCAGTTCAAAATTTTTCACAATCAAAAAATTTTCAGAATACGAGATTAACGACAGAAGATTCTGGAATAGTATCGAACACAGATAGCTTTACATTTTTTACGAAAGAAGTTGGTTTTGCGAGAAATGGTAGGGGTGAAAAGAATTTCGAACCAGTTAATATGGAGCAGTTGATGAGTGCAATATTAAATTTGGGATCTGAATTAAAAACAGTGGGATCACAGTTACGATCTGAATTTAAAACAGAGATGGGAACTTTGGCAACACGGTTAGAAACTGATATGGGAACAATGGAAACACGGTTAGACTCACTGGGACCACAGTTAGGATCCGAATTTAAAACAGTGGCAACACGGTTAGAAACTGATATGGGAACAATGGAAACACGTTTAGACTCACGAATAGGGACATGTTTCAAAAAGATGAAAGCTGAATTAAAGAAAGAAATCAGAGAAGAAGTACAACCGATTTTGAATGCTCACAAGAATAGATTAATTTCAATAGAAATAAGACAAAAGGTACAGGATAGAGAACAGGAAGAAAGAGATCGTGTGATAGCACAAAAATTTTCAGAGTTAAATTTACAACGTGCACACCATAAGGAAGAAATATTTGAAAGAATCGAGGAATCCGTACCAAATGACAGAATAAATAACCTAACACAACAATATGAACAGTTAACTACTAAATGTGTTAATACTGAACCCGAGTCGCGACACTTACGGAAGACGTAAATAAACAGAAAGAACAAATAGGTGACTTACCGGAAAGAGTTGAGGAGATTTCAGATAAATTGACAAGTCTTAGTTTAAATGGGGACAGAGATTTAGATGATACAGCTCCATTGCCATTTGCAGAAACCGAAGAGTACCAGAACATAAATAAACATGTTGAAAATCATAGAAAATTTAATGAACGCGTTAAAAGGGAATTTGAGGCGTTACGAAAGCAAGTCAAAAAAATTGAAACCGAGATCGTAGGAAAAGACAGCAGAAGAAATTTAGAATCACAGATAGCAGAGGGCTTTGAAGAAAATAATTTATTTCATTTACGAGAAGCAACAAGAGAGCGCCAGGGGCTCGAACTTGACAATAATCGACAGACTGGGACAGACGCGGTAGGTCTTTGTCGCCACGAGGCGAAAACTTTTGACTATAAACACTTTTTAACTGTTCGGAAATTTAAGGTCTTTCGCAATTCTAAGAATTACATACATCCATGTTCATGGTTAGATCAATTTGTGTACGCACTTCCACCAAATTGGCCACTAAGTCACAAACTGGAATTTATGTGTGGATATTTAGAAAACGGATGCGCGCACTTATTAGAGATTGTAATAATTTAAATGACTTTTATCATGCATTTCTATCGGCATATTGGTCCGAAAACACACAAGACAGAGTCAAACAAGGTCTTATTAGGCAGCGTAATTTTAGACAGTCTGAGTTCCGCACGCCAGCAGAATACTTTGAAGACATGATTCGAAAGAATCAGTTCCTTTCCAACCCTTATAGCCCGACTGAATTAATTCGCATTTGCTTAACTATCCTACCATAATCGATAAGACAAATTGCTTTAGCCGGAAGATGTAAAGACGACATTGAGACTTTTAAGACTTTGCTACAAGAACTTGAGTATGACAACGACGACGGGACTTCTTGTAATTTTTTCAGTAACAGTAATCACAATAGATTTTCAGAGAAAAGGGATAGTGATTGGAACGGACGTTATAGCGGTAAATTTGAAAATGACAGACGAAGCAGACAGGACAATAGATACCAGCCTTATGACAATAACAGACGTCCTAACAGAAATTACACAGACAGTTATAATAACGGAAACTCCTACCGGAATGATCAATCATACGGAAACGGTAGTCGGTATCATCAAGACAGAAATTATTCATACAATAATAGAAATTCTTACTACAGAAATAACCAGGGTAGTAGATATAACAATAATTTCAGAAGTGACAGTCGAAATTACACTAGAAGTAGTCATGCAGATAGACAGGAAAACAAATTTTAATACCAGATACAACCAAGAATTTACATGTAACAGACAGTAGGGACCTAATTGGCAACCTCCACGTGACAGAAATTCAGAGAGACAAGCGCAAATCGTAGAAATTGATCCGCGAAATGACGTGAGTAATCAAAGACGTGACGCAAACAATAGACAATGACTTGTAGCTTCGGCTTCTGGCAGCAATATAGACGGTTCAGAAAGTAATGACACTACGACTTTACACTACGTACGCCTGGAAGACATGAGAGACATTTTGCTAGACGAAAAGGAAAATAATGTAGACGCATTTTTACATCCTGTTATTGAAGTATGTGTGGGTAAGAATGAGTTCACTGCGGTTTTAGATTCTGGGAGCCCATTGAATGTTATTAGTGAATCAGTTTTTCGTATATGTGTAAGAACTATTGCTTGTCCTGTGTTACCTGTTTCTGAAACTACAATTCGAGGAGCTATTTCTGGAAAAAGTGTGGAAGTCAAACAACAGACCAACTTAAATTTCATTTGTCAAGGATATGAATTTTCTGCTAATTTTATTATTGTTCCATTACTCAGTATACAAATTATATTAGGTATGGAGTTTCTTAACACACATAAGGCAATTTTAAACTTTAAGGAAGGAAGTGTGAACCTGACAGTTGTCGGAATGCCGAAATGTTTGAAATTTTTTGAGTGTGTAACGAAATCTGAATCAGACACAAAATGTTTAAGGTTTCTTACTTCTGATGTTTTCGCTGAGCATTATGACTACAATGTGTTCATTCATGATAACGACAATAGATACAGAGACGGGATGGATGATATAATTAATAGTGAAGAATTAATTAATGAAAAGGTTAACAAAGCTGAAGTGCCAGATGACGTTGCAAGAGAAGAATTGCACCAAATTTTGACTTCACATGCTACAGTATTTAATCATCACACAGGAACTATACAAGGCTTACAATATTTATTTAAAGTAAAAGAACACACACCATTTCGAGGAAAAACGTACGCTATTCCTTTGGCTTACACAGACAAGGTTAAGAGTGAACTTCAATACATGTTAGATCAAGGCATTATTGAGCCAGCAGTCAGTCCTTATACCAGTCCATTACACGTCGTTCTTAAAAAGGGTGGGTCAATTCGTTTGGTTCTGGAATCCAGACAGATAAATAATATCATCATTCCTGAAACTGACCGTCCACAAAATCTGTATGAACTTCTTCAACATTTCCATGGAATTAAAGTTTTATCCACGATTGATATGCGCGCAAGTTTTTGGCAAATAGAACTCCACCCTGATTGTAGAAAATACACTGCCTTTTTAGCGTTTGGTAACTGTTATCAATTTCGGAAATTACCGTTTGGACTTACTGTATCTTCAGCAGCATTCATTCGTGGTTTAAACGAAATTTTGCCTGTTTATCTTCGTGACAATATTACTTCATATGTTGACGATATTCTTATTGCTAAACGTTCTTGGAGTGAGCACAACAAAATTTTGGATTCATTATTACGTATTTTTGCAAGAGTTGGTATTACAGTGAACTTGGAAAAATCTGAATTTGGTCGTTCTCAGGTGAAATTTCTTGGTCATATTATTTCTACAGAAGGTATTCTTCCTGATCCAGAGAAACTAGATGCTATTCGTAATTATGCTGTTCCTACTACAAAACGTGATGTTCGTAGTTTCCTTGGTGTCTGTAATTTTCTTAGACGCTTTGTTAGATTGGACGATCTGGCCACACGTCGTTTATGTAAACTATCTGGAAAGAATTCTAATTGGTATTGGGATGAGGAAGCTCAGTCAGAATTTGAACAACTTCGTGATGCTTTAGTTGTTGCTCCACTTCTTTCACATCCGGATTTATCTAAAGATTTTTGTTTGGCGACGGACTCATCATACAAAGGCCTAGGTCCACTCTTGTTTCAAGAGATAGAAGAAAACGGCGTTGTAGTACAGGAAACTTTTGCATTTGGAAGTCGTGTTCTCTCTAAATCAGAAAAGAATTATTCGTTTACGGAACTTGAAGCCTTGGCTGTTGTTTGGGCTTTCACAAGATTTCGCGTATTTTTGTATGGCAGACATACTAAGGTTTACACCGATCATCGAGCTCTGGAGTTTCTTATGTCAACAAAATTAACACATGGAAGATTGTCACGATGGGCGCTGTTTCTACAGGAATTTGATTTTAGTATTGTTTACATACAGCGTTCTTCAACTGTTATTGCTGATGCTTTATCACGTGCACCTATGGGTTTGAAGCAAAGTGCTGAGGAGGACTGCAAAGAAAACAATTATTGTTTGATGTATATTCAAGGTGTTGCGTTTGAAAATTTTATTTCGTCTTCGCTCCAGGACATCGCTAAGGAGCAAAACAACGATCCAATCTGGAAGGACATTACGGAGAAGTGGAGGAGAAAGGAAAGCGTAGCGATTCGACAGTATTATTTAGTTCGCAATGATATTCTTTTTAAACGAAAATCGGTCGACAGCTCTGTTTGGTTAGTTTGCATTCCTGATGAGTGGGTTAATAAATTGATTTGGTACACACATTTCAGTTATGCCAGGGTGCGATTTGTGCTTCTACCACTGGGGGAGGGGGGGGATGTCTTAGCGGGTTAGTAGAATTATATATGTTACTAGCTTGGACCGTGGCATTACGCATGGTTAAACAGCTATTTATAAATAGATGTTAAAGCTGAAACTCACTATTGACGCGTATTCACTATCAGAAAAGCCATCCCTTGTTATATCTTTAAAGGTACATAATAGGTAAAGCTTATTTACAAAATCATCTACATACAGGTACAGATATACGAGGGGAATTCAAAACGTAGAGGCACATTTGTGAAAAGTTGTACTTATTCTGATGATAGAAAACTGAAACATATTAACAGTGTTGATAGTAATACTTACTAAAAACTTGGTGTTCGGGTCCACAAATTTACATTATATGTCAAGTTTTACTCCAGTGCGTGGGAAATAAACATCGCAGGTTGGGATACATAAACTAAAACCAGAGGAGGGGATGGTCTAATGCAGAGGGGGAAAATCCCCCCCACCCCCACCCCCACCCCCATCCTGCAAATCGCACACTGAGTTATGCACACTTTGGTCCCAGAAAATGCTTTCATAAATTACGAGAAAATTGCTACTTCAGTAATATGGAAAAACGTATTCGATCTGTTCTTGCTAAATGCAAATTATGTCAAAAGGCTAAGCCGCCGACTATTTCTCACAGAGCACCGTTTTTTGCTATCATTCGAGCGAAGTTAAAGGACATGGCTGCAGTCGATTTGTTCGGTCCAGTGGTCCGTTCTACTAATGGTTTTGCGTACATTTTGGTACTAGTGGAATTGACATCAAAATATGTGTGTTTTACGCCTTTACGCAAAGCAACAGCTCGTTCAGTATCTAATGCTTTCATCAAACATTTTCGTAAAGAAGTGGGTCATGTTGGTAAGGTTATTTCAGATAATGGATCACAGTTTCGCTCTAAAATTTGGCTTCATACTCTACGGCGTCGTAAGATTAAACCAATTTTCATTTCACTTTTTCACCCTCAATCTAACGCTTCAGAGAGATGGATGAAGGAAATCAATAAATTGTGTCGACTTTATTGTCATCAGAATCAGAGAACGTGGGATCAGTATCTTCATATTTTTCAAAACATTCTGAATGAACTCCCTAATGATTCAACTTCTTTACCGCCTATACTGATATTAAAAAATAAAGCACCGACAAATCGCATTTCTGAAATCGTTCCTTTTCCGCCTTCACGGAAACTGCGGCATTCTGAAGTTGCCAACCTGGCTCTACAAAATATTGCATCTGCGGCTGCTAGAAGAGAGAAATCAGCTAAACGTCCTGGTCGTTTCAAAACCTTGTCAGTTGGTCAAAAGGTGTTAATTAAGTCTCATCGTTTGTCTCACAAAGGAAAGGCTTGTGTCGCAAATTTTTTCTGCTTTATAACGGTCCATACAGAGTTGGCAAAATTATTCATGATAACACTGTCGAAGTAGAAACTCTTAAATCTCGGCGCTCTAAGGGAATACATCATATATCGAACGTTAAAATTTTTGTGGAATGACATACTTTGAGAAACTAACAGTTATACGTAAACATTCAGAGAATACAAGGATACTGCGCCGTGTTCCGGCGGCGGCACATACTCAAAGCAACAGTCAAGTCTGCGCGCCGCACAAGTCAGTCGTTGACTGCAAACAATTACCTCCTACGTCACGCGTACCTACAGCTGATCGAGCGCTCAGTGCGAATGCACTGACAGCCGTAAACAAATACACAGTCTAATTTCTCTGATTAAATTCAGTATAAAGCTATAGTGACTTGATAAATTATGTTATTAATTTTTCAGGATACGGTTGTATAAAATATTTAAGAACTTCAGGTAAATTCTGTGTGTGTCCGACGGTAAGAGGACTTGCTATCGAGAAATTTCAGGCGCCGGCCGGTGTGGCCGTGCGGTTCTAGGCGCTTCAGTCTGGAACCGCGTGACCGCTATGGTCGCAGGTTCGAATCCTGCCTCGGGCATGGATGTGTGTGATGTCCTTAGGTTAGTTAGGTTTACGTAGTTCTAAGTTCTACGGGACTGATGACCACAGATGTTAAGTCCCATAGTGCTCAGTGCCATTTCGAGAAATTTCAGGAAGAATGTAATTTCGAAGAAGAAACTAATAAACTAAGAAGGTAACTATTAACTGAGTTTATTTTTCAGGTAACATATTTCCACTTAGGTACGTACTTTAGACGTAATTTACTGCTCGCGATTACGTGATTTATACTTTGTGCTAAATTTTATGTTCTATGAATTTACTTGTGAAGCGACGTGCTTGCGTACATTTGCTGATTTTGACAATGTTTTATTAATGAACAGGGTTGTTACTTGTGTATATTATGCATCGCTTGGCTGCTATGTGTTTTCACTGATGTCATATTTTTTTATTATGTGCCTGCAGTGCTTATTTATTTAAATTATAATTGTCACCTGATTAGTTGTGCTGATATGGTTATGTATGTAAGCTATACTTCGTGATTTATCTGCTTTTGCCTTCATGTTTACTTGTTAAGATTACATATGAACATTTATTTGCTTATGCTGATATGATGCTAATGACCTGTTTATTATGTAAGACATATGTTTGCTGCTTTGCGTATGGACTGCATATTTACACATTTCTGTTTCGTTGTCATAACTACTCTTTAATTTGGTATATAGAAATGCTGATATACTGTGTACGAACATAGAGTTTAGGTTACACTATGGTATTAATTATAGATTGTTTGCTTGGCAGAGCCACGTTGTAGGGATTGTGCTGCATCCACTTGTTGGCATTCTGCTCTCTACTGGTATATTTACTCGGTATTGCATGTTTTGCTTATGCTCAGTGCCTTATATATTAAGATAAGAAAATGAACTGCTAAAATTCTACGAACGACATTGGTACAAGAAACTTCATTGAAGTCACACAAGCTGGAGGTTTTATGGAAGCTCTATAAATTTATTCTAATAGGAAGGAAGCTAACGACATGACATACCAACACTAGGTTTAGACCATTGACAGTTATTACACTGCATTATTCGTGAGCAATCGAAATAGCAAGTGACACTTGACACAAGAAATACTCCACATGTTTGCTTCTGTTTTGCCATGATTCTTGAAGTGGTGTACACACTGTGAAATATTACGATCATTCACACTCCGTACTCGTACTTACTTACTGAAAGTTATTCAAACTAAAGGCTGTTAGAGGTCATGTATGCATTTCTGTTATTTAATGATGGACATGGTAACCAAAATGTATTTTATAATTCATAATGAGTAGAAGATTTGGGTCAGATGGATTACACAGAGGTTGTGTGTGGATATTGTGTCTTCTGATTGTATGGGATGATGAATTGAAGTTTGCACTAGGATGTTATTTGTACTTGTTCGAGGAGACTGACTAGAGGAAAGAGTTGTTATGGAAGTGAAATGATATTGGCGATAAGGTTTATATGTATCGACGTATTGAAGAGGTATTATTGAGGTATTGAGATTCTGTGAAGTTGATGATTATTGAAGTTTTGGTGGACAAGATGTAAGGTAAATGATATTGATGATAAGGTTTATATGTATCGACGTAAGAGGTATTATTGAGGTATTAAGATTATGTGATGCTGATGATTATTGGAGTTTTGTTGGATAAGAGGTAAAGTAAGTGAGGAGCGTATTTTTTTTGTTGGTTTATATGGAACAAGGAGGATGAAGATGACAGACTAGAACACTCAAGTGGAAGGAAGATTGTCTACACACACACTTTGTTAAATCAATAAGCAGTATATACTTTTTTTTTTTGAGAGAGAAAGTATTTGCATATCTTGGCACACTGACAGTTGTTCAGCAACCGTACATTTGATTTGGATTGGCAAACATTGGTCTTGACATGATGACTATGACGTTGACTAACTATTATTGACTGTTATACATTGCTGCCACTACTACTTGATACACATGTCGAACATCAAATCTTTGACAGAATTGCATTTACACAGATAACACTATTCAATTACACAGTAGTACTTAATGTGGATGAAAGATGAGTGAGTGTGTTTTGTTTGTTTTCCTTTCCTAATCCCAAATAATTGGTACCGACCTATCTCCTAAATATTATTTTACTTGTTTGTTATGGCTTGCACTGACATCCATAAACATTATAGATTTACTGATACTTGTGTATTTGTAATAGTTAATATGACAATTATCTGATACCATTTGTGTGTTTATTATAATTTGTATGTTTAGTGTAAGAGCATTGATAATAATTTTGTAAAAGCGATTGTGTGTGCCTTCAAACTGTTGTTCGTGTCTGCACCTGCTCAACATTGCTGGGTGCCATTGATGGAACTGCTTCTACTGAAATGATGCCACTTGTTGCTTTCTGCACCTGTTCAACATTGCTGGGTGCCACTGATGGAACTGCTTCTACTGAAATGATGCCACTTGTTGCTTCTGCACCTGTTCAACATTGCTGGGTGCCACTGATGGAACTGCTTCTACTGAAATGATGTCACTTGTTGGTGTCTGCACCTGCTCGCCATTGCTGGGTGCTACTGTTATAGCTGTTTAAATACTGCTGATGAAATGTTATGAGACTGCTATTTGCACCTGTTGACCATTGCTGGGTGCTACTGTTGGAACTGTAAACTACTCTGAGGAGTGCTACCTGTTTATTGAACTATTGAAAAGATTTTATGTAAATATTTGTATAAACTGATTTTTTGTATATTTACTGTTTATGAAATGTTATGAGACTCTTACCTACACCTATTTGTCATTGCTGGTGCCATTGATTGGATGATACTTGTGTAAACTATTATGTAAAATCACATGTATTCAAGAATTTGTATTCCTTACTGTATTTTATATATTAGGTTATTGAAGGGTCAGTTCAAAGCCAAAATTTATTTAGTTATCTGGTATTTACTTGTAAATATTAAATTTTATTTTTGTCTGTATTTTTTTGGACGAATTTGGTGGTATTTTCACCACCAATGCTGGCAAAAATACCATCAAATTCTAGCCCGTGGAGGAGGGGCATATGAAAGGTGGCTACAAAGGTGGCTACACTGAGTCACGGCGCCATAGATTGCGCCAAAGAGTATTATTCAGCCGCCTCCACTGGCAGTGGTAGATCAGAAGTTGCCGTGGGCAGTAGTAGTTCTGAGGTTACCGTGATCAGTGCTTGTTGAGAGGATGTCGATAGCAGTACTAGTTGAGGGTATGCCGTGTGCGTTTGTTCTGTTGGACGAGACAGCAGATGCTGTTTGATTGGGGATGTTGCAATGATCACAGTGTATTTTTCGTCAATATATATGAAGGTAACAAATTTTTTTTTTATTTCAAATTTCCTAAATAACAATGCCTCTTGGTCACAGGTTCAGTCAACAAAGCATCTGGCTTGTGTTCATGTATTAGACTGTAATTCGGGTTTCTATGTGCAATTACAGTATTTCTGGTTTTTTAATTACTTCATTGTAAATGCTGTTTAAAATATCTTGTCGTATTGAGGAAGAACCGTGCCAGATGTGTTCGTTGAATCACACTTCCACACACAGAACAGTTACACTTGTGCTTTGTTGTTTCGTAGCTTTTATAGTTGCTGGGGACTTAATTAATCAATTGTGTTAATGGAAATTTCCTTTCATTCTTTATTGTTATTCTATGCAGTCAGATTGCGTACTAATACTACTCAGGGCCAACCGGTTACCAGACTGCGTAACCGGACAGACAGCTACTAAAAATTAAAATTACTTTCATTAAAAAAATAATTAAGCCCCCATGCAAATTCCATCAGGACAATGCGACACCCCACACATCCAGAACTGCTACAAAGTGGCTCCATCTTCTGAGTTTAAACACTTTCTCCGGCCAGCAATCTCCCCAGACATAAACATTATTGAGCATATCTGGGATGCCTTGCAAGGTGCTGTTCAGAAGAGATCACCCCTCGTACTCTTATGGATTTATAGACAGCACTGCAGGATTCATTGTGGCAGTTCCCTCCTGCACTACTTCATAAATTAGCCGACCCCATGCCTCGTCGTGCTGCGGCACATCCATGTTTTTAGAGAGGTGTACTAGTGTCTTTGGCTCTTATTATATGTAGTCCTATTCATGCAAAAACAATTTTTTTTTATTTTACTGGCCAGCAGTTTTTAAGTAGAAACTTGTTAGGGGAATCGACGGAGCTGGCCAGGACACATGATTTTAAATTTAAAACTTGCTTCACTTCCTGTCAGACATTTTATGTTGTTGGAGAAATGATCAAACATTTTTTGCTGCATGTTGGACTCCTTTCTGACGCACTGACAGCTTTAACAATGGGCAATAAAAGTCATCTTTCCCTGTAGTGTGTAGCTATGGACATCACTTTCATTTCAAATTGTGAAGGATTATTTTTGACAATTTCGTTGGCGAATATACAGGGTTATTCTTATTAATGTTTAAAAGGTCCCGCAGCGACGTAGATGGCACTGAGTCAAGTAATTTAAAAGAAGACACATGGGACGGAAAATGTTGGGAAATACGCCAAAAATGGAAATCAAATGTTGAACATGTGACGTCACTAGTTGCTGTACCTCGCCGCACGTGCAGCGGTCTGTTGCACCTGGTCATCCCAGCCCAAGTCAAGAACTCACGACTGTGTGGCTCCGGGTGTACGTGCGCGACTTTAGCGTTTGGGGCTAAGGATACGAGTCTTGTGCCTCGCATGCAATAATTTTTTGCATTGCGTTAGATATTATGTGTTTACATTTACGTAATATTCATTGTTTTATTTGTTGTGGATTGGCAAGACAGCCAATCCACTATGACAGGAAGCCGAAAGGCACACGTTTAAGCTCACGCAGGCTGGCGTGAGGTCTGGAACAGGACAAGGTAATTATAATAGCCAATAACGTACGTAGCTGCTGGAATACTTAACTTTAATCCATAATTGGTGAACATCGCTCTTGACGGTACATGTTTTACAGCATCAATAGTAACTGATAATGGCGCCTTGCTAGGTCGTAGCAAATGACGTAGCTGAAGGCTATGCTAACTATCGTCTCGGCAATTGAGAGCGTAATTTATCAGTGAACCATCGCTAGCAAAGTCGGCTGTACAACTGGGGCGAGTGCTAGGAAGTGTCTCTAGACCTACCGTGTGGCGGCGCTCGGTCTGCATTCACTGATAGAGGCGACGCGCGGCTCCGACGTATACTAACGGAACGCGGCCGAATTAAAGGCTACCACCTTGCAAGTGTGGTGTCTGGCGGTGACACCACATTATTTACCCGTCTCGCGGTCTCCATTGGTTAACATCTAAGTGCAGTACAACAAAAACCTATCATATTACGTCACAAGTAAATAAAGTATAAGATTCTGAGTTGCATCGCTGCCAGTAAATGAACTATATTTTCTTTAATAAACAAAGTCTGTAAGCAAACAAAGAAGGTACAAAATAAAAGAAACTCAAAATAAGAATGGCTTTTGCTTGGTTATGGCGAGGACAGTAATTTTGTAACTTCTACATTTACAATACATCACATTTACAAAAGATACAAGTGAGCAGCCCAGCGGAGCGAGAAGTAGCACTGCCCCTGCCATCCCACGGATTGTATGGGAATGTTCACGTAGTGTGGATCACGAAATAAAATACAACCTCTCTAATCAACTCGCAGAAGATCAAAATTCTGAACTGTTCTCAAATTCTGTATGAGTTACGAGCCCCTACGTGCTACTGCATGAAAAGACTTACCCATCCATTACACAGCGAAAACAGCTTCAATGGTCCCGAAAATTTGGTTGGACGTACAAGTTTGGCAACGTTTCGTCTATGGGGTGCCAGCTCACATTCTTCGCAATGCACCGAATATACCACCAAATTATTTAATATAAATTCAGGCAGAATTTGATATGCAAAAATGATGTACACACTCACGAATTTTTTCAAGATTCACAAATTCGAATTTATTCCCAACAAGAACACAGAGAAATCGAAAAGCCACAATTCACATAAATTATTTTGAGGGTCTGACCGAGTTTCTCAAGATCTTGGAGGCGGTTGAATAAACCACGATTAATTGCATGTTATCTTTAGAGGACCATTAATGTTCCACTATATCACAAAGTGTAAATTCCACAACGGCTACCCGTTGAAACCTTCAAAGTGCGTCTTGTATAACATCCAGCCCGACAAATAAGAAGACCGTCAGATGCCAAAAAACGTCAGTGTCCCAAAATAGGAACTCTGAATAATTCACAGACGCGAAGTAGCGGTTATTTCACCGCTCATCAGATAAAACATTCTCGAAACACAGACTAACGCAGCCTGACCATCTCCAATGGGATTCGAACATAGACTCCCTCCCAAAATGCCACTGTTCATCCAGCAAACCGGAGCCAAGCACCACTGAAGTCAGTTAAGCTACTGAGTATGAAAAATGGCTGATATTCTTAATTTCAACCTTTTTTACACTTGTTGTTGTTGTGGTCTTCAATCCTGAGACTGGTTTGATGCAGCTCTCCATGCTACTCTATCCTGCGCAAGCTTCTTCATCTCCCAGTACCTACTGCAACCTACATCCTTCTGACTCTCCTTGGTGTATTCATCTCTTGGTCTCCCTCTGCGATTTTTACCCTCCATGCTGCCCTCCAATACTAAGTTGGTGATCCCTCGATGCCTCAGAACATGTCCTACCAACTGATCCCTTCTTCTAGTTATGTGATCTAGTTATGTGATCTACCCATCTAATCTTCCGCATTCTTCTGTAGCACCACATTTCGAAAGCTTCTATTCTCTTCTTGTCTAAACTATTTATCGTCCATGTTTCATTTCCATGCATGGCTACACTCCATACAAATACTTTCAGAAACGACTTCCTGACACTGAAATCTCTACTCGATGTTAACAAATTTCTCTTCTTCAGAAACGCTTTCCTTCCCATTGCCACATCAAATCACATGGAACTTTTTCGAGATATATTATGCTGTTATCAGTTTTCCTTCATCTTTTTTCTTAATTTATGTGGTTTTCCTCCATTTTCAGAGATATAGGCGTAAATTAAATTACTCATTAAATAATTTCCTGTATCTAAACATTACAGTACTGCCGCTACTTTTAATGTTTCTCTATGTTCTTAGTAAGAAAAGCTGTTTTTAATTGCGCGAAATCAACTTTTCGGCCTTTCATTTAAATATCTGAATAATTTCAGTAAACATACTATCACAGGCCGATACAGTTCTGCGAGATATATCCATAGACACATCGTTTGATGCAATCGCCTAATGCGTTGCCGAGATATTCTCTTTTACAGTACAGGAATTATTTTACAAGAACTTATAAACTAATACAGATATCAAAGATGCATCTTCAAATGGTTCAAATGGCTCTGAGCACTATGGGACTCAACATTTTAGGTCATAAGTCCCCTAGAACTTAGAACTACTTAAACCTAACTAACCTAAGGACATCACACACACCCATGCCCGAGGCAGGATTCGAACCTACGACCGTAGCAGTCCCGCGGTTCCGGACTGCAGCGCCAGAACCGCTAGACCACCGCGGCCGGCGATGCATCTTCACACGCGTAATCGTCCATCTTTTCCGCTTCAGATAAACCTACTGACTCTTTAGTGACACATATGGTTCAATATCTATTAATTTTGGGGTAAGCTTTTAATTTTGCACTGTACGCGAAAACCGGCCATGAGAAACTAGCAGCCATTGTGCTGCCTAACACACGGGTTTTCCCGGTCACGCGGTCACTTTAGCTGCCGATGGAAGTCCAGAGACAACCCCATCTGTGGAGCGTAGTGCGAAACTGGCCCTCCACGTGTTCCCTCAAGCGGATTTCACCTCTCAACACGAATATAATCCGATCTTACCCGCCGCCTATGCGTCCGCGGTCACGTCTTTGTAACTGAATAAGGTTTCTCTTCGCTTTACGATAGACTACCGTGTTATAAATGGTTCAAATGGCTCTGAGCGCTATGGTACTTAACATCTGAGGTCCCCTAGAACTTAGAACTACTTAAACCTAACTAACCTAAGGACATCACACACATCCATGCCCGAGGCAGGATTCGAACCTGGGACCATAGCGGTCGCTCGGTTCCAGACTTAAGCGCCTAGAACCGCTCGGGCACACAGGCCGGCTTGTCGTGTTATACCCCTACTGCCAGTACGTCTGGCGACATACATCATTTGGTGACGTCACATGTTCAACATTTGTTATCCGTGTAGAGGTACTTCCCGCTATTTGCTACCCCACGCGTCTTATATTAAAGAGAAAGACCGCATAACTTGAGAGTCTTTCTTCGCTACTGGCTGCTGCGTTCGGAAGTAGCGCGCCAAAATTGTAAACTTCTATTACTATTAGAAAAACTGAACAGTGAATTTACTTGCACTGCATATAAAAGCAGGCTATCATTTTATTTAATCCAGGCTAGTTGCCAAATATGGGGTATCTAGGAAACCTGCTGTCTCGGATCGCTAGGCAGCATTCAAACAAATCGTATTAATGAGTTTTATTATAATACGAAAAAGTACAATACTTTGTGTTACACAATGCCTCGCAAGCAAAGGGCGACAGACAAAATAAGAAATATCTTCAGAGTAACATTTCCCAGGTTCGTATTACAAAGACATTACAAGCAAGTGATTAGAGTTGACACTTCTATCCAAGTTACTACTCCTGAAACTGCTGTAGAACTGGGCGTGACCGGTCGGGCGCGGCGCTTATGTCCTCTTCGCATAGAGGCCGCTGCTGTCGCGTTGTCGTCCTGGAGAAGGGTCAGTCAGCGTGCGATTGGCTGACTTCTTCTCACAGCCATCTCTTCTCTTTCGTTCTCGACTAACTTGCCGTTGGCTGACTTTATGTTGTAACACATTTCATTAGGAAAAACTGTTAACAGTAAAATAATAAAAAAAATTGTTAATCGAAAAGGCAGACTAAGCACTTAGATCTTCGGATTGCAATTAATTTGGATGACGGGCGAAGTGGTTCGTCTGTTAGAACTGGATCGGCTGTCTCAGAGGACAGACATATTGTCTGTCGCGAACGGTATTGGTTAAGAATTTAATTAGAAGTCTCTGGTTTTTTGGACTTCTAATTGAAAACTTGTGTGACAGTTTTTACGCAGACATGTAAGTTATTATTTTGTTTATTTCCTGTGAAAGTGTGGGGAAAGCAGATTATTTGTGTTTTATAAAGTGGACTATAATTGTGCGATTTCTTGTACTCGGCTAATAAAAAGCGAGTGGAATCTCGTTTAAACGAACCAGTTCAAAGTTTATTTCTTTTACAAAATCAGTTCCTCGCTAACAGTGTATTACAGCATCAAGATAACTGACTCACGAACTACGTACCGTTATCTGCGCAGGGGACAACAATCATAGACTGCAGTTTGGTGAACATTATTCAGAACTGATGCATTCCAGTCAGGGCGGTGAAAGCAGCTAGTCACCTCGCGTGTACTGCCGTCTTAGTACAAATGAGACCAGTGACGAGTCATCTGCGGTAACACGAGTTCTGTAAGCCCTCGTCGTGTGTTTTGGAAAGGCCTCGACGCAACTACTTTGGAGGTCGCGTTGCCGCTGTTGTTACAGTAGGCCGAGTTTGTGAGTTCGTGAAACGGTTTCTGGTCCAGTACACCGCTCAAGACAATTCCTCCCTGTCACTATTACACAGCTATGCCCCAGCGTCAGGTAACAGGATAGGAGGACGAAGATTCTACAACAATCAAACTAATTAGTAACAAAGTCACACAGATGAGTTAAAGAGTTTACCTATCATTGTGACTAGTTGAATAATGAAGTCTGCAATACTGCACGTAATATAACAGAAAAAAGGCCCTCAATAGCTAAGTGCACTTAATTGTAGGTAAACTTCACATTACATGTTGTTGTTGTTGTGGTCTTGAGTCCTGAGACTGGTTTGATGCAGCTCTCCATGCTACTCTATCCTGTGCAAGCTTCTTCATCTCCCAGTACCTACAGCAGCCTACACCCTTCTGAATCTGCTTAGTGTATCCATCTCTTGGTCTCCCTCTACGATTTTTACCCTCCACGCTGCCCTCCAGTACTAAATTGGTGATCCCTTGATGCCATAGAACATGTCCTACCAACCGATCCCTTCTTCTAGTCAAGTTGTGCCACAAACTCCTCTTCTCCCCAATTCTATTCAATACCTCCTTATTAGTTATGTGATCTACCCATCCAAACTTCAGCATTCTTTTGTAGCACCACATTTCGAAAGCTTCTATTCTCTTCTTGTCTAAACTATTTATTGTCCATGTTTCATTTCCATACATGGCTACACTCCATACAAATACTTTCAGAAACGACTTCCGGACATTTAAATCAATACTCGATGTTAACAAATTTCTCTTCTTCAGAAACGCTTTCCTTGCCACTGCCAGTCTGTGTTTTATATCCTCTCTACTTCGACCATCATAAGTTATTTTGCTCCCCAAATAGCAACACTCATTTACTACTTTAAATGTCTCATTTCCAAATCTAATTCCCTCAGCATCACCCGACTTAATTCGACTACATTCCATTATTCTCGTTTTGCTTTTGTTGATGTTCATCTTATATCCTCCTTTCAAGACACTGTCCATTCCGTTCAACTGCTCTTCCAAGTCCTTTGCTGTCTCTGACAGAATCACAATGTCATCGGCGAACCTCAAAGTTTTTATTTCTTCTCCATGGATTTTAATACCTACTTCGAATTTTTCTTTTGTTTCCTTTACTGCTTGCTCAATATACAGATTCAATAACATTGGGGAGAGGCTACAACCCTGTCTCACTCCCTTCCCAACCACTGCTTCCCTTTCATACCCCTCGACTCTCATAACTGCCATCTGGTTTCTGTACAAATTGTAAATAGCCTTTCGCTCCCTGTATTTTACCCCTGCCACATTCAGAATTTGAAAGAGAGTATTCCAGTCAACATCGTTCCTAAATTTCTGTCTTACCATTATATAATCTATCTGAAACCTTCTAGTATCTCCAGGGTTCTTCCATGTATACAACCTTCTTTCATGATTCTTGAACCAAGTGTTAGCTATGATTAAGTTATGCTCTGTGCAAAATTCTACCAGGCGGCTTCCTCTTTCATTTCTTAGCCCCAATCCATATTCACCTGCTACGTTTCCTTCTCTTCCTTTTCCTACTGTCGAATTCCAGTCACCCATGACTATTAAATTTTCATCTCCCTTCAGTACCTGAATAATTTCTTTTATCTCATCATACATTTCGTCGATTTCTTCATCATCTGCAGAGCAAGTTGGCATACAAACTTGTACTACTGTAGTAGGCGTGGGCTTCGTGTGTATCTTGGCCACAATAATGCGTTCACTATGCTGCTTGTAGTAGCTTACCCGTACTCCTATTTTTTATTCATTATTAAACCTACTCCTGCATTACCCCTATTTGATTTTGTATTTATAACCCTGTATTCACCAGACGAAAAGTCTTGTTCCTACTGCCACCGAATTTCACTAATTCTCACTGTATCTAACTTTAACCTATGCATTTCCCTTTTTAAATTTTCTAACCTACCTGCCCTATTAAGGGATCTGACATTCCACGATCTGATCCGTAAAACGCCAATTTTCTTTCACCTGATAACGGCGTCCTCTTGAGTAGTCCCCACCCAGAGGTCCGAATGGGGGACTATTTTACCTCCGAAATATTTTACCCAAGAGGACGCCATCATCATTTAATCATACAGTAAAGCTGCAAGCCCTCGGGAAAAATGACGGCTGTAGTTTCCCCTTGCTTTCAGCCGTTACGTAGCAAATTCAGTTTGCAATTATTGCCCGTTCACTTCTTAAGAGTTTACTAAACAACATTCCCTATCTAAATCAGCCCTGGACGATGATCTATAGCCAAGTGAGTGAGAGCTGTTCTTCTATATTCCGAATAGGCTTCTGTACGTTGTAGTGCGGTCATCGTCGGAGTTTACTCCGTCGGAAATTGGCCGATGCGAAGTCGATGTCTTCATCCTCAGCGCCGCCTTTGGCGCTGGTGGAACTCGCGCAAGTGGCGAGTCTATGACACTGTTACTAGCTCGCACCTTTGCACCTGTGATGTTTGTGTCCTTGTTGTGTCTTGTTCAGACGACACAGCAACATGTAAATCCCTCTTGAAAATAACTGTATATCTCTCTCTCTTCAAGTTGCCGTACTGTAACTAATTGGTGTGGACGGGTCGGACGACAAGTTGGTGTTGAGAGGTTGATTTGGCTAACGCTACAGTGTTTTCCTGGAGGCAAGAGCCTAATGAATATTCAATTCATTAATTAATTGCATCACGGGAGTAAAATGCCGTACATATTATAAGGTGATGAGTTTTAAAGACGTCCAGTCTAGGGGACTGATGACCTCAGATGTTAAGTCCCATAGTGCTTAGAGCCATTTGAACTGTCCTTAGCTGCTGCTCAGGCATTGACGCATCAGGTCGACGATTTAGGTCTTCGTGCAGGACACACTTTCCTACTAACGAGCCACGCCTACTCGTTGATAGCAGTTGATATATTTTCGGAAGTGTCCGTACATCCATATATATTACTGAACTGAACACTACATGTCACTAAAGGCGGAACAGTTAGTATAAAAAGAGGCGGCGGATACTGTGTTGTCGGTACAAGTGAGACCAGTGACACGTAATTTGCGGTAACACGTTGTCGGTAGACCAGCAGTGATAGCAGGGCAGCTTAGTGACTTCTAACTTGGAGTAGTCACTAAATGTCACCTTAGCAAAAAATCCAACATGCACATTTCAACCCTTTTACAGCTGACAAAATCGAGTTTTGGTGACACGATTGTGAAGTGAGAACTTGAAGGAACAACCACACCTAATAAACCAAGACCTCATGTACTGACGGACAGGTTGTGATGTTGTTGCATTAATCTGTTCTGAAATCGGTGCTGATAGACAATAAAAGCGGGTTAAAAGCTGTGAGCTGTCTGGGGAAGTTAACCTTGCATTACTGAGCAACTGTTTCACCAGATATCCAGCCTAGCTTACCAAATTCGCAACCAGACTAACATTAATTATAATCTTTTATTAGTCATACGACAACCGGTGATATAGATATATATATATATATATATATATATATATATATAAGAGAATTTAAATAAAACAAATAAATCAGTTTATATTTGGAAATTTATTTTAACATTGATCATTGAAATTTGAGCATATTAAACTTGATTCATAAATAAACTGGTGCCTTAGTTAGAATTGTGAAAATGTGAGTTCGTAATCTTACAGAACACATCAAATATGGAGCCAAGACTGGGAGACTGCATTCAACACTGCATTCATAAAATAAAACACGAAGAACGTTGAAACATATCTAAGAGGAAATTAACCAAAACCAACCGATTCAATTTTCACCCAAAGAAGTTACGTTCGTAGCGCAATCCTGTCCGTCATGTAATTACCACACACTGGTATACTAAATTCATACTAACTCTCTGTGAAATCATCCCGAAAAGAATAGCTGAGGCTTACTTTGATGATTACACCACATGCTTCACGTGGTCAACTTGCTTTACACAAAGAGTATAACTCCACAATAATTTTGATAATTAAAATAAATTAGATCGAAAAGCAATTTACAAAAGAAAAACCTTTAACTGGTTACTACCGTCTTACTATTAACCTGATGGGTCAAACAATTGTATAAGCACGTGGTACTGGTCTCACAAAGTACACCCCATGTGGGTTGAACATAAAGAAAAGTTGCTATATTGAAAAATATTGTCAAGACGAGACATTATAATCTCACACACATTCGCGTTTAAGATTGATGATCTTAGTTAGAGTTACTCATCAACACGTGGTTCCACTTTACTCACAAAGTAGTGACAAAGCAACTACTGGAAGATATTCTGAACTTCACACTCGAAATACACTGCATTGCAATTTTAAGATAACATTAGATATTTTAGAGCTAAACCTGAAATAAATGTGATTAAATTTTCAGTTAGGCTGAACTTAAGAAATCCATTGTCCTACGGACTTAGCAGAGACGCGCTTAGCCGGAGATCTTACCACTTCAGACGCTCGCCACAGACAGACTGATGTGGGTCCCTCCTGAAGGGTGCCTCACAAATGCAAACGGAAGTGACCAGAGAGGCAGCTTCCTATACCAACATGACAAGGGATGGACAGGACCACACTAAGAATAGAAACCTCAAAGCGTAGCTACCTGTTCCGACGTTGGTCCTACCGTTCTCTAGCAGACAGGCTTGTCTGCTACCATCAAGCATGCAACTAGAAATACATTTGCTCATTCATTCTTTCACACAGAAGGGAAAGGGGATGACAGTTTCTTATCATATACAGTATGTAAAAGAAAGTGGATGTAGGTTCCGTATGAGACTGTGTGACATGAATTACATATAAACTGTGTTTTAAAGTGCATTAGTGTGACAGATCGTTCTTGTTTATGTGTAAAAGTAACACGCTCCACTGCTCAATCTCCTCCCAGATAGTCAGAAACACCACAGTAAATTTAGAAGAGGAATTTATGCCGTAACTGACAACATATTTAAGAAATTATCATTAAAGGAATCCAACAGAGACCTTTCAAGGTACGCTCTAGCACGGCCGCATAATACACTACCGGCCATTAAAATTGCTACACCAAGAAGAAATGCAGATGATAAACGGGTATTCATTGGACAAAATATTATACTAGAACTGATATGTGATTACATTTTCACGCAATTTGGGTGCATAGATCCTGAGAAACCAGTACCCAGAACAACCACCTCTGGCCGTAATAACAGCCTTAATACGCCTGGGCATTGAGTCAAACAGAGCTTGGATGGCGTGTACAGGTACACCTGACCATGCAGCTTCAACACGATGCCACAGATCATCAAGAGTAGTGAGTGGCGTACTGTGACCAGCCAGTTGCTCGGCCACCACTGACCAGACGTTTTCAGGTGGTGAGATATCTGGAGAATGTGCTGGCCAGGGCAGCAATCGAACATTTTCTGTATCCAGAAATGCCAGTACATTACCTGAAACATGTGGTCGTGCATTACTCTGCTGAAATGTAGGGTTTCGCAGGGATCGAATGAAGGGTAGAACCATGGGTTGTAACAAATCTGAAATGTAACGTCCTCTGTTCAAAGTGCCGTCAATCCGTCAATGCGAACAAGAGGTGACCGAGACGTGTAACCAATGGCACCCCATTCCATCACGCCGGGTGATACGCCAGTATGGCGATGACGAATACACGCTTCCTATGTGCGTTCACCGCGATGTCGCCAAACACGGATGCGACCATCATGATGCTGTAAAGAGAAGCTGGATTCATCCGAAAATATGACCTTCTCCCATTCGTGCACCCAGGTTCGTCGTTGCGTACACCATCGCAGGCGCTCCTGTCTGTGATGCAGCGTCAAGGGTAACCGCACCCACGGTCTCCGAGCTGATAGTCCATGCTGCTGCAAACGTCTTCGAACATTTCTTGCAGATGGTTGTTGTCTTGCCAACGTCCCCATCTGTTGACTCAGGGATCGAGACGTGGCTGCACGATCCGTTACAGCCATGCACATACGATGCGTGTCATCTCGACTGCTAGTGATGCGAGGCCGTTGGGATCCAGCACCGCGTTCCGTATTACCCTCCTGAACCCACCGATTCCATATTCTGCTAACAGTCAGAGGATCTCGACCAACGCGAGCAGCAATGTCGCGATACGATAAACCGCAATCGCAATAGGCTACAATCCGACCTTTATCAATGCCGGAAACGTGATGGTATGCATTTCTCCTCCTTACACGAGGCATCACAACAACGTTTTACCAGGCGACGCCGGTCAACTGCTGTTTGTGTATGAGAAATCGGTTGGAAACTTTCTTCATGTCAGCACGTTGTAGGTGTCGCCACCGGCGGCAACCTTGTGTGAATGCTCTGAAAAGCTAATCATTTGCATATCACAGCATCTTCTTCTTGTCGGTTGAATTTCGCGTCTGTAGCACGTCATCTTCGTAGTGCAGCAATTTTAATGGCCAGTAGTGTTCTTTGGAAAATGTAGAGCGTTGAAAACGAATGAATCGTTTATAGTAGGCCTGTAAAGTCGGATTATTGGCAACCCTAGACGTGTCAGTCAGCCTGCCGAGTGTTCTGCAAGTGAGAGGACTCTTGCTTTCACTGGAGGTGGACCCGCTGATTTCATAGAGCAATAAAGCACGGGTTACCTTTTAATTGCACCTCCCGCGCCGAGAGAGATGCGGCCAGTTGCGCAGAGCGTGCATTTAGTGAGTGGACGAAGCTGCCCCAGTTGACGCTTTATTTCGGGCGCTCCCATTGTTACGTTTGACAGTGGTGCGGCGCGCACCTGCGGACTTTCTACCCGCGCTGGCGGCCCAGCCCCTAATGAGGCCGCTAACGAAGCGCAGGTAGAGACAGGCCTGCCACTGTGCAGCCCGCCGATTCCAGCACGCAGCGAAGGCGTAGAGGTGTGAGCTGCGCCGCTGGAACGCCCGGCGCTCTTACGGGACAGGGCGCCCGCAGCATGTTACGCAAAACGCTCCGCGTGCCGCCTCGAGCTGAGCTGGAGAATGTGGCGCCGAGGAAAAGGCACCGCCACTTCCTAGTCGTTCCACCGACCTCTTTCCACTCCTGTCTCCTTTCCAATTGGAAAATGTATTTATTATTTGAAGTACAGGTTTAGATGCACTTCAAAGCCAACCCCTTTCTTTCCTGTCGGAGGTATCGCTAAGGTATGTCCACATGATGCCTCTTGTTATGCGTCAGACGCACGGGAATAAATGGGCATGGACAAAAATCTGTGGAAACTACACATGTACGCATGGGAGTTCTCATATCCACATGTTGCCTCATTGTGCAAGCAGTCGGCAACGAATCTCCTTTCCTTGGGAGCTTGTGTTGCGTTTATTGTGACGAAAAGGCGACAGAAAAAAAACCGCAAAAGTGCCTGTAGGTAAAGAAGTATGTAAACAACTGAGAAACCAGAAATACAAAGTAATGACAATGTTTCCTGTGCAATATTTGTTTTGTAAATAAAACTGTCTTTTCCTGCTGCTAGTTACTTTATTTATCCCATACGCGTTTCGCCTTCTCCTGTTCTAAAGCATCATGAATGGGATCTATGCCATATATGGCAGTGATAAAAGTGGCAGTGCGACCTCCAGAACAGATGTGAGGAAATACAGATCAGCAAATCGTAAGTAATTCCTTTTTTTTACAAAAATAGCGAAGTGAACTGTTTGATAATGTATAACTAACAAAACTGTATCGTTATAGATGCCACTGATAATGCCTTAGAACAGGAGAAGGCGAAACGCGTATGGGATACATAAAGTAACTAGCAGCAGGAAAAGGCAGTTTTATTTACAAAACAAATATTTATATGCTTGCTGCGGAGGATGGCCGCATAAACTTGTTTTCCTCTGCAAATTTCCAAGTAGGTCACGAAGGGATTTTAGATTTTCTGCTTGAGAAAATTGCAGCGAAAAGGCTGGAAATAAAATTTTTTTAGCTACTAACTGGCAACCTATATACTCGTTTCAATTATTTATTCCTCATTTCAGAACAAGGCACTTAAATTCAATCAAATATGTAACTTGTAATGTGGAATAACTGTAATTTATTATTTGATAGTTTTATACCTCTTTTCACCGTAGGAAATGCCAAAGCTTGTAATTATTAGCATATTTGGTTCCTATGCAAATTATAAATTGCATCTATTAGCATTTATAGGTACTGTTCTCAAGTACAACCATGACTCGTTCCAATATCCGCGCAGTTCCCTTGCATACTGGATCAACAGAACACAAATAAACAAATAAAAATAGAAGTGATTTTACATGAAACTGCGAAATTCTTTAAGGAAGTTCTTAGTCGTTATCTGAAGGTTAATTTACTTTCAATGCGTCATTTGTATTTGATCATGAAATACGATAGATAGAATAGCATCCTAGGACTTAACAAATTTGGGAAGCCACTAGAGGGGAGCTTGTATTTTTCAGTTTCGTATTTTTTGTATAATCAGTGTGCTTCTTTTCTATTTTTAGAAGTTTGTTGAGGAGAGACACATACCGCATCACTTGTTTTGTTCAGATATCAGGCTCCTCAGCTGTTGTGCTTTTAAGGTACCTTAGCATGAATGTTCGTCCACCGTTTTCATATACACTTTTCATAAATTTTTGGGTTATTCTCCTCAGTTTTCCTACTTCGAAACTTACGGTATCTTCATTTTAACAGAAATGTGATCGGTGACTTTTTACCTAATACGCTAAGGTCAACACATCCCGAATTTTTATTCAAATAATCTTTAGAAATGGCATTGCGCACGATATTTTTCTTTGTCTGTAATCAGCTATAAACTTAAGCGTGCTTCCTTTGGACTGAGTCAACAGACTTAAATCGCATTACAGGATAATCTCAACGCACTAAACAATCAGACACATATGAACCCCAGCTCCCCATAGTCTGCTAAAAAGCGCGAAGACTCCCACTGAAGGCGGGTAGCAATGCGCTTTACGCACGGTCTCCATTTCCAGAAAATTGTGCATGCACAAATGCGCAGGCGTAGTTGTGCTATTGGAAACTTAAGGACATGTGCAAAGTTGAACACAAAAAGGGAATCGTGTGAACGCATCTTTAGTTGTTCCGAGAGTTGTGGTGACGCCGCTTCGCCTTCGTGGCTTCTGCTGGGTGTTTCACAATATTTTGACGATTTCAAATTTGAATAACACACAAACTTATCTCAAAACAATATTGTACCTTTTACACAAGGTACAACATTTATTCAAGTTTGCTTATGAAATACTACATCGGACAAATGACGACCATTCACGGCTACACGTTACTCGACGCGTTTCACCCAGGTTTGACCAAATTTCCGTAACTGCTGGAGGACTAATGGAAATTTCGTAATGAGTTCGACATTTAAATATCGCAAGCTTTGGGTATGTGTTCGTAACAAGCGACGAGGGCTTGCCTCTAAAGTGCTACGCACACGTTCGATGTTCTCGGTAGTTTTCCGAGGGCCGGTTGACTTTCGATTCAATACTGTTCCACGATCAGGAATTGGATATCGCGGCTGAATCTTGAAATACTTACGAAGGGCAAGCTGCACGCATACAGCAGAGTCGCCGACGCGAAAGTAGCACTCCACCGCGAGCGCACGGTGTTGCTTCGACCACTACAATATGATTACCGATCAGCGTATGTGATGAAACTTGGCACTCCGCACTACTAATAGACGCCACCCCCGTTGATGTATCTTTTAGCGCGCGTTATTCAAATTTGAAATCATCAAAACTTCGTGAAATCGACTCATCAGTATAATTTCCGCTGGCGCCGTACATAATTTTGTGCTGTCTACGGCATGATGAGTCATTCAAGCTCTATTCTACCTATCTGTTCTAGTTAAGAGATATTAATGTCGCGTTTTTAGTATGAATATGAGCTGTGGTGGTTGAGGGCTTCATATTAAGCATATATTTCAGCTGAGACAGCATCGTGGATTGGCAGTAACTCTAACGTGAGTTCCAGTTGTGACCTACTATAGTTTAAAACATGATTACTTCCACACCTGCATCTACACATCTGTACAAATAACATCACTTTAATGTGTGTTATGGCAGTTGTTTAGCATTTATAACAATAGAGGGTGGTCGTACAGACTCTTGCGCTAGGCGTTTGATGTAAGACGTATTTTTATGTCTCATTGAGCTCGCAAAGCGTATGAAATCGAATTTTCGTTCCGATTCTGCTTATATTACTATAAACATGCAGTTCATTGAGCTGTACAGACAATTCAAATGCATCCATTTTTAATTGTGCTTGCAAAGTGTAAGATGCCTCACGATATGTGATAAGTAGTTTTATTTATTTTCCGAGATTTCGACTCTGACACTGTCCTTGGAAATGTCATAGCTCTCACTGTTACTGTCTTTGGTCGTGTATTTATAGGCAGTCCATGTCCTGGTACAGTTTAAGTGATATTTACTACCTTATTCTTTCCTTCCCCACTAAGAAAATTGTGTTGTGTGTGTGTGTTTGTGGTGGTATAGTTGGTTGTGGGTTTTATGTTCTTGAGCCATAGTTAACAGAAATGTACCTGCACTGGTTGAATAGTCATTTCACGTATTTAGATACCTCTGCAATGTGAACTGCGCTCTTTTTCGTGTTGCTGATATATTTTTACAAACGTCTGAGTAGTAATATAGAAAAAATATAGTGTATAAGGCTTTTAGAGAGACTTTTAGAACAGGCAGCAAGGGCATGTACCTAGTCAGAGGACACAGTCAGGCCCTAGGGGAAGGGCTGGAGAAACTGTTGAACATCATACGTCATTAAGTACCTCCTCGAAAAATTTGTTAACCAACAAGGCATTCTTTTCCAAAACAGTAACAAGGTGCAACCTTCTATGTTTTCTTTTATATCTAAAAATGGAAAAAATTAAATATTAAACACATCAAATATTAATGAATTGCAATTAACCAGCTCGATGCCAGATAGCGTCACAAGCCCATTGGTGGCACAAGAGGCCCCAGACGTAGATCCAGGACCCCAACCCCCGGTGATAACAAGGCAAGTGAGAATAAGATGACCGCAGGTAGACTACAGCTCTTGGTCCAGCTCTGAGAGATATCACAAGGCTTTAAAATCAAAATCATAAGAAAACAACAATTTGAACCTTAAAATCAGGCGCCCAAAATTTTGTTGTGCACGTGCCAGCGGCCCTTTTAAATAATCACAACGAAATGCAAAACACGGGACCGGAGCACAACTGAAGTTGAACCAAGAGGAAGGCAATCGCCAAGCTGCTTCAGACTGCAGGCGACCAAGGCAAGTTTATGGCCACCATTACAAACGACAGTCACCCTTAAACAGAAGGAGGCATGACGTGGTGCTGTCCTCGACCGGAAAATCGCGATGAAGGTGTTCCGAGCATCTAGGGCTCCTGGGGCACGTTCTGTAAGCTTCATAGAACAGCGCCGAGTTCTGCAGGAGGGAGCCCGAAACCACACGCACTAGCGGAGGTAGGGCGGGCATAGCCTCGCCGAGTTCGTCACGTCGACAGCCGTACTGCCCTCTATGGTCAACACTGGCTCGCACCAGAAAACACTTGCGCCAACAATACTAGCCAATTGCTCCCCATGTAGCACGTACGCTCCGCCAGACACCACTACTAACGTCCTCCACCTTCGACAATCTCTCTCTTGTTTGCTCCACACCTTCATTTACACCAAATAGCCTTGAACCTGCAAAGAAAGTGCTCAACTCGTCGGGTGCGAGCTATCGCTCTTTTGATTGCAAACTGCTGTTATTTGCATAGCTTCTACCAAGCCTGTGTCATTTCTAACAATAGCAATAACTTTCAGTCAATATCATGGTATATATCTTTTTAGTGAATAACATGTTGCATTATCTCTGTACCTTCTAAAATGGTGTTTGAGACCAATTCGTCATCATCATCATCTTGGACAGTTTCCAGCCACTGGCTGGGTCTGTCGGGAACACAAGCCTCTCCATCGTGTTCTGTCTTTCCACCATTCCCCCTCTTCCACCTTCGTCCAGTTCTCTCCTCTTCTCATCACACATTCCTTCACTCCCTTCACCCATCTATCCCTTGGTCTTCCTCTGGGCCTCTTCCCCTCCAGTTGCAGATCAAACATCCTCTTTGGAATTCTTCCCTCATCCATACTCTTCATGTGTCCATACCACTGCAGTCTTGATTTTTCTATCCTGTCCTGTACTGGTTCCTCCTTTAGTCTTTCCCTCACATACACATTTCGCAATCTGTCTCGTCTTGTTACACCCAACCTGCTCCTCTGGAACTTCATTTCACTATCCTGTATTCTACTTTTGTCGCTTTTGTGCATTACCCATGTCTCACTTCCGTATGCCAATATGGGGACAAAGTAGGTTCGGTATATAATTCCCTTGGATTTCTGTGGCACCTCCTTGCTCTAAATAAGCCCCCTAATACATTTGTAGAACTGCCCTGCTTTTCTGCACCTTTCATTTGTTTCCATTGCGTTTCCCCCCTTACTTTCAATCACGCTTCCCAGGTACTTGAAGTTCTCTACCACTTGTAGTTTTTCCCCTCCACAAGTTATATCCACATTTGGCCTATTCTTCTTCCTTGTTGTGACGATTATTTCACTTTTCTTTGCAGAGAAATGCATTCCATATTGTGCTGCCGTTACCTCCCATGCATCTAACTGCTCTTGCACCTCCTTCTCGCAATTTCCCCATAACATCAGGTCATCGGCAAAAAGCACTGCTTTCATTTTATGATCTCCAATTGCATCTGATACTTGCTGTAGGATTTCATCCATAACAATAATGAACAATAAAGGCGAAAGTGCACTTCCCTGTCGCAGCCCATTTTCCAGCTTGAACCATGCAGTACGTTCCCTCCCCACTTTCACACAACTCTCACTTCCCTCATACATTTTTCTGACTTTCCGTGTTATCTCTTCATCTATCCCTTTTGCGTTCAGTACATCCCAGAGCTTGTCCCTACAGATACTGTCATACGCCTTCTCAATATCCAAAAAGGCCATGATTAAGTCCTTCCCGTACTCATAGTGCCTCTCCTGCAGTTGCCTTACCGCAAATATGAGGTCCGTTGTTGATCTTCCCGGTCTGAAACCGTACTGCTCCTCTTGCAGTCTACTTTCAATACTGCTTCTTGTTCTCTTCTCCAGGATCTTTTCATAGATTTTTCCACAGTGGCATAGCAGGGTGATAACTCTGTAGTTCTCACATCTCCTTTTATCCCCTTTCTTGAAGATCGGGACCAATTAAAATACGTAAATATTTATTTTTGTGGTGTTTTGTGACTAACATAATAGTACTTCTAATTTGTTACATTTAGTCTATTTGCCTGCTTAGTGTAGTATTTTAGGTAACACTTATCTTTCTGCTGTTATAAGCTCAGGCAAGTTAGTTTTATGACATCCATTTGTTAGGCCTAATAACTAAATTGTCACAGTTATCAGGTGCAATCTAGCGTTGGGTACATACTTCACAAATTTGGGCACTAATTTGATGGTCATATGTATAGGTGGAAATTAACTCATATTCTCTTTTACACTGCAGATGTATTTCTAAAGTATTTTGACACCACATTAATTGATTTCAGTCTTACGGAATTTTTTCACGTACAAAACTCAACTAGATCTGTATAGTTGATGTAAACATCGTACTTTTGTGCTGCCTACGTAGTTTGCAGACATTTTTAGAGTCACTATACTGCAGTGCCTGTCTTGTTAAGAAGAACGTTGTAATATTCCTTCGGAAGTGCATGCATGTCTGAAGGAATATGGTAGTGTTCTTAACAAACTGCCACTGTAATATCGTATTTATCCACCGACACTAGGCAGAGATTTTCAACTAAAGTGTTCTCCCCTGTGAGGGAATTATATAATACATGTATGAGTACAGCTGTGACGCAGGAACGACAGAATGTGGAAGTTTGGCTCTGCTGTGAGTCATGCAAAGAGAGCGAAAGCAATTAAGGTGAGCGCTCGCGTAAAGTGAGACATCGGGGTTCGAATGCTGGTCAAGAAATTTTCATTGTCATCATCTCCTTATATAGCTAATGGTTGCTCGTATTCGCAACTGTGAGTATATTTCATGTACTTTTAGAATTTTCCAATATCTTATATGTGGGAAATAGTTAATGTACCACTCTGTTCATTTTTTAACTATGCAGCGATCTATTGGTGGCAATAACAAGCTTTGGTATAAAGTTCGAACGCTGATGCATTTTTATAGTGCAGCCATCTGCTGGTGAAAGATACACTCGTTTTCTACAGTGCAGTCATCTGCTGGTGGCATGAGCAATGGGCTATGAAAGAGGCTTTTATTTAGTTTTTGCAGGCTTTGTGGGAAAGTATTTAAGGTAAAACTTAGTTTCAACAAATAGCAGTTCTTAATTTATTATTTAAATTTTAAAAGCAAATATTGGTTTTCAGTTTTTTATTTGTATAGAGAAATATGTTGTCTACTCGTTGCAATAGTCCATTGAGAATGTTTTACAGCGCGAAATAAAATTTATCATTTTTTGGAAGTCAGTAACACAAACAAGGTTGACATAATTTTCGGTAAGTCAGATACTTTATCGTACTTGGCCGCCAAACGTGGGTGCATGGGGGGGGGGGGGGGCAGTGATGATCTACCCCTTCCCTCCCTCTACGGCCGGATGTGATGGTACTGGTTTCATGATTATGGGAATGACCTTGGAGATAAGAAAGTGCTGATGCTTATGTAGCATGATACCCGGTTCCCCTCCTCGGTGTTGGCACGTGGTCAGATGTCATGATTCCTGGAATGACCATGGACATAATAAAGTGCTGATGCTGCTGTTATCGAAATATGACATGTGCAGTTGTCTCAGCTGTAATATGACACCACAGATAAGAGAGTGCTGACGCTGATGTCATAGAATTCCCGGCCAGAAATCCCACTGCCACCCTATTAGCGACAAACACCCTGTAACGTTAATTTGACTGTGTGACAGTATATGGGGAGTAGAGGTGGTCAAACGGTTCAGTAAAAATTGTCAGAAACTTAGATTGAGGAAACAACAATTAATTCTGTTGGCCATGCCTGTACAGGTAAATAAACACTGTCCATAATTTTGAAACTAGGTTAAAAGACAAATAATTTGGCATTAGCGCAGTAGGGCCAGATACCGTGTTAGCTGTGGCTCTAACGGGCAGTTGAGGCTCACAGAATTTGGCAGCGAATTCATGGATTATTGGCATAGTAAATATTCCCAACGCTAGTTTTAAATTATTCACCCAGTAGGCCCACACGATGTATCTCGTAATCCACTTCACAGTGTATGGCGTGGGTTGACAGTGTGCTAATATCATCTTTCCACCTCTCTAGATTTGGTACATGAGAAGGGTTAATATTTGTAAAACATTTTATAAGTCCTCAAATTTTTCTGATTTGACACTATTGCTCTTAACCGTCTTGTAACGTGGGAAGTGCAAATGTTTCGCGATTCATTATCCCAACTCTGGCAATATTTAAGAGAAAGATCGGCGAACTGTTACTCACGTTATCTTAGTAACGCCAACGCCGCTGCTAATTAGGGCTAAAATCTGAAGCAAGCAGACTGCAATCAACACGACTTCTAGTTGTTTCTGAGCAGTGAGCAATTTCTCCCTTTTTCCTTGCCCATAGCCGTCTTTCACTGCTAATTACAACTAACTAAGCATGGGAAAGGAAGCGTTTGGAGTAATATGAGATGTAAACGGAATGCAAGAACATGAAATATTGCAATATAAACGTTGCTTAGTTATAATATTGGAAGAAGAGCTACTAAATTAACGGTATACACATACAGCCAAAAGAATTTAGATAAACGAATGTGTTAAAATAGATAAAATAACTGCACTTCAACAACATTTATTCAAGAAAATAAACTACAGATTCAAATATAAATACTTTTATGCTTGTACTCCACGCATGCAATGTAAAAATTCGGTTAATTGTTGAATTTGGGCTACTTCTATGATGAAGTTTAAGGTTAGAAACATAAAAGATGTGTGCTATGGTAATGAGGACCAAGTGTGAAGAAAATGTTGAACAAGATTGATATGAAAATGGAACAAGCCTGGAGTTGGATCATTTGCAATATGAAGATGATGATGATGGTGTGCATACTGATGATTTCCCCTCGAAACCGTATTGGCTTTGCCGTCTGATTTATCAGCCGTTTTAGAGAATGACGCGTGGGCTGTCTACCGCGTATCACTTTTTATCCGCCGAAGCAATATGGCGAAGGCCATTTAATTTTTAGTTTTGGACGTCCATTTCTGCGTGGTGTTTTTTTAGCCCTTTTTCCACATGTCTGCTTTTAGCTGTCTCCTTTTTTGTCCATTGGCACTCAGGTATTGTCGTTTAACTCCTCTCTGTGTACGTGTTCTAAAGGTTTGACTTGGGCGCTTATGAACCCAGTTATTTTTTGCACCGTAAAACAAAACAAAACAAACGGTAGAAAGAAAGGTGAATCACTTTTGAGTACGGGATGGAATTGATAGAATGCTTATTTATTCGTTTTAGCAGCCAACTGAAAATCGCAGGTGCCATATCAGTACAGCGATACCCAACATTTGGAATTGGAAACATCCGAATGCATCGTAATCTAGAACCGTCATTTTATATGGTATCAGTAACGCTCCCCCCCCCCCCCACCCCCCACAAGAATGGAAACAGGTAATTTTTCACCCATCTAAATGTTTATGAAGTCATTTTTCCTTTGATAACTGTAGTACATTCAGTAGTATACAGGGTGTGTCATTTATCTTGACCACCTTAAATAACTGTTTATCCAGACGCAAATTACAAAATTTTTCAAGCAAATTTTCTTTAGCCGTCAGGGGGACATCAATCAGCATGATTGCCTTCGTTGTAGCTTTGTTTTTACAAAGATATGAACAGCGGTATGACTTTTTTAAATGGCACCCTGTATTTTTTATTCGGTCATTCATTTCCTATTCTCAAGACCTATTCAAAATGTATCACAGTGTACCATTTGCTTGAAAACATTTTGTAATTTGCATCTGGACAAAAGGGACACCCTGTATATCTGCAAGACGTATAGCGAATATAGTTAGTAATTAAGAAATAATAAATCAAAACGCCATTCCTGATGCTGAAGTTATACTGCATAAACAGCGAAAATGTAGTAAGCAATAACCTTTTCTCCTTTCATTATTTTGTAGGTGGTGTCAGCGAGAAAATGTTATGAAAAGGTTTGAAATTACGTGTCATGTTTGTTGTGAATCGTTAAGTCCTTTCATTCTCCAATAGTGGATATACTGGATATAGTCAATGATATTCTAAATGATGGACCTATTTTCAAAACTTCGTATTTATTCAAGTACAGTTCCAAAATGAACAAGCTTTATACCGATGAAAACAAAAAGTTTCAAGGTTTTTTTCATAATGTTTGATATCAATTTAAAACTTGCTTGAATCCGTCAGACATCATCCTCTGACACACGCGGTCGGCCTGTGCTTTTATCCTTTGCACACACTCCCAGTCTGTTTAGCTTGCTTAAACCAACCACTAATACTTTTCCGAGTCGGTGGTTGAATACCGAATTTGGTACGAAATGCCCGCTGCAGTACAATTTGCGACTCACTTTCCGCGAACTCAAGAACTCCGAAAACCTTGTGCTCACGGTCGCCATCTCACTCACAATTGACACTGACAGTGAAACCCAATAACAGCCCTATTGCCACGCGAACTCTACCGGCCGCTTCTGAAACCATCACCGCCCGCCAAAAGCTTTGAAGCTTCCTCTTTTCACTGGTATAGAGCTCGTTCATTTTGGACTTGTATTTGAATACATACGAATTTTTGAAATGGGTCCGTCATTTAGAATAACCTTGCAATTTGCGCCCCTACAGTTGTTCTTCAAATAAGCTATTCATATGGAGAGGAAAACGCCGCGGGGAACTTTAATTTATAAAGATTCTTGTCAAGTTTAGCTGCTTTCTGGAGTAAATCATATAAGCAAACTTCCCTATCTGTTAATGAAAACTGCATCCGATACCGACAGTGCTTCCTGAAATTAACCAAAAGATACAGATACAAAGACGTAATGGAGGACTATAGTTTATAATATGTACAGAAAGGTTACGACCAGGAATTTATTTAGTCCTCATAACACAATTTTTAGTAATTGGATTAAGATCAGTTTTCTGGCGTAGATATTAGCACTTCTTGTAAGGGAACATCTATAACTGTGAAGTACAATATTGCGTCATTTTCATCGTGCAACTAAGAATCAGTTTTGGTAAAACACAATCACACCCAAAAAATGGAACTGTTATTGGTAAATCTGAAGAAAGGTGAAAGTTCAACCAACAATATAAATTGGTGGATGGATTTCTTTCATTTGTCTTTATGTCCGTAGGACATTGATTAATTGTAGCATCATTAACAGATGAAATCTGCAATGCCACAGATTACCTCTCTGGCTGTTGGGCTTCATCATGGTGGAAGCAATGCTATTTACTTAACTAGCAACCCTCTTGTCTTCACATGGGTAGAACTAACAAGGAACTCCTTGAGTACGAGATCGCTAAAGGCCAATGATGTTTATGGCATTGGACGCCCCAAATATTATAGCATGCAATCACAATAATATTGGCTGCTAATGGCAACAGGGGGCGGAACTGGAGTGGAGGTATCAATGGTGAGCAGAGAACGATGCTACAGAGCATAGTTGAGCTGCTTAGTCGACGAGTAACTCAACAAAACCTTAAAAAGGTAGACACAATGGAACAAAATCTTCAAAAGTTAGACACCACACTTGAACAAACACGTGAAGATTTAACTACTGAGTTACATAACATCGAATCGAAATGTCAAAAAGTCTGTAATGACGTAAAAACACAAATTTGTGAGCATTTCCAACCTATTTTTTCGCGTCATGAAAATGCGTTACAGAATCACGAAGCAGCCATAAAAGAACTGCAGACTATTGTTCATGAAAATCATGAGACCTTGCAAGCTAAAATGGACTCAATTGCATCTACCGATTCGGTTACGCAACTTGCAAAAACTCAGGAAAACTTAAAGGACACAGTAGAAAGACACATGGAGGAAATTAGTTCATTATCAGAGAAAGTAGTTGAACTTTCGGATCAGCTAAATAATTTATCGACGAAGGTAGATGATAATCTGAATGACACAAATCCAGTAGTCTTTAATGACACAGAAGAGTGCGAACAAATTAGGAAACTGAAACAAAATCTGAATCAAATTAATACGCAACACCAAAGAGAAATCCGCGAAGTACAAGATCAGCTGACACAGGTAATACAAGAATTACGTATTTCAGAAGCCACTCGCTCTCCAATACGGGAAGAGGGTCATAGAAATACGGAACGGCCACAAAATAATAACACAGGGCACTTCGGAAATTATGAAAGATATTGGCAAGGTACACCGAATTTTGAGATGGAACCACCGAAACGACGTAACAATGACCGACATGCGTCTCGCCGACATGATGATTTTGACTATAAGCTGTTCATTACTACACGTAAATTCAAAACGTTTAAGAATTCTGCCAGCGACATTCATCCACAAGCGTGGCTCCATCAATTCTCTCATTGTTTTCCTCCCAACTGGTCATTGGAGTACAGGTTAGAATTTATGTGTGGCTACTTGGAGAATGAACCAGTTGTAAGAATGCGATCGGTCATTCACGATTGTCACAGTGAAGGAGAATTTTACCATGCGTTCCTCTCAGCATATTGGTCTCAAGCTACTCAAGACTGAGTAAAACATAGCATCATAATGATGAAACATTTCGAACAATCTGAATTTTCCAGTCTTGTCAAATATTTTGAAGACATGTTGCAAAAGAATCAGTACCTATCAAACCCATACAGCAACGACGCGCGCCAACAAAGGAACAGACAATGACTCGCACCGCAGGCTGCCGCAAGATCAGCTGACACAGGTAATACAAGAATTACGTATTTCAGAAGACACTCGCGCTCCAGTACGGGAAGAGAGACATAGAAATACGGAACAGCCACAAAATAATAACACAGGGCACTTCGGAAATTATGAAAGAAATTGGCAAGGAACACCGAATTTTGAGATGGAACCGCCGAAACGACGTAACAATGACCGACATGCGACTCGCCGACATGGTGATTTTGATTATAAGCTGTTCTTTACTACACGTAAATTCAAAACGTTTAAGAACTCTGCCCAGGACATTCATCCACAAGCGTGGCCCCATCAATTCTCTCATTGTTTTCCTCCCAACTGGTCATTGGAGCACAGATTAGAATTTATGTGTGGCTACTTGGAGAATGAACCAGCTGTAAGAATGCGATTGGTCATTCACGATTGTCACAGTGAAGGAGAATTTTATCATGCCTTCCTCTCAGCGTATTGGTCTCAAGCTACACAAGACTGAGTAAAACATAGCATCATAATGATGAAACGTTTCGAACAATCTGAATTTTCCAGTCTTATGAAATATTTTGAAGACATGTTGCATAAGAATCAGTATCTTTCAAACCCATACAGCCCCTCAGAACTCATCCGCATTTGCTTAATCAAACTGCCTGAACATTTACGACATATTATTTTAGCTGGACGTTGCAAAGACGACATTAAAGCTTTTCAGGGACTGTTACAAGAACTGGAAATTGACACTGACAATCGCGGAACACGAAAACAGGAGCACAACAATTACAAATCACATCCGTCACAATTCCGTGATGACAGAAATAATATACTACAAGGCTATTCTTTCAATGTAAATCGTGACCGAAACAGACACCACCCATATGACAACCGTTGGCAGAGTAGTAATAATTACAGGGAAAGATCACCTCTCCGCGGTAATGACTATCACAGAGACAATCAGAGAAACAGACAATATGGGTACCAAAATAATTATTATCAAGGGAGACAGAATAACTTTAGACGCAACAGTCCAGCGCGCAGTTACGACTCAGGGAGAAATTCTCCACCACGTGACCGACAAGAAAGAAACTGTGGAATCTACCGACATGACGACAGATGATATTATCGTAACGACAGACCTGAACTGCATGAGAACTGGCGGGATTTAAACAGAGCAGGGCCCTCTCGTCACAGTGCATTTGTAGAAGTTAGGTCTCCAAATCCCAATAACGATGCGCGCCAACAAAGAAACAGACAATGACTCGCACCGCAGGCAGCCACTTGCGCCCGCTGGCTCAGGGAAAAAAAACGTTGACGCTAACCTTGAGCAAAATTCCGGTATTCTTTACGGACGAATACCGCATGATAATTGCATTCAAGTTGAAACTCTGCGTACTAGGAAGAGCAAAGGGTGCACCACATTTCACATGTAAAGCTGTTTATTGAGAGATAATCTGCTTTTTAACTTAGTCTTTGCTATAAAATTTTTCACTTCACGTTACTAGTACTTTTTTTCAATCTTAGAAACTGTTTACATGCTACAATGTTTGAAGTTAAATATCCAGTCAAGAACCAAGAGAACTAATTTAAATAGAAATTACGAATGCATTGTCATTGTGAACAGACGTCACGGTGTTATTGTGTGTGTGCATTCTTGCTTGATAGTTGCACTATTACGTAATGACTATAAGGCTCACATACTTAGAACATTTACCAGTACTGCTAATGAGATTTTAATACAACATTTTGGTTTACTTGAAAATACATTCTGGATTTAAGGTACTTTCTGTGAGATACCAGATGAGACAATGGTTAGTTTATGTGACAGCTACACGATTTTATCACGACGCTACTAATGAGTGACAATTTACAATGTTGCTTTTGCGGTGTTTCTGTTTTATATCTGCACAGTTTTTCTGTATTATTCTGGAAAGTAAAACATGTTTTAGTAGTAACTTTTGTGGTATAGCCACAATGAGACAGCCGTTTCTGTAGCACAACAATACGTTACAGCACAGTAATTTCTTCATCACAACAATAAGCGTAATAACTAAGATATCTATACGCAAAGCATTTCACTTTTGTTTATCATGAGGTAAGTACATTGACTTCTGCAGAACTTAGCTTTCGGAGGACAATAACTACGACACTTCCACAGAGATTATCTTACAGCAAGAAGCACATTTAGCGCTACAGGACACGTATTTGAGTGATTAATTTTGTACTTAAATCATTTATTTTTAAAGATATTTGAAGTACAATGATACAAAGGTTTTCCGTAATACATTTAATTCTATTCTTGTAATCTGTAACACCTGAGGGTATAATTGCATTGATCCTCAGGGGGGTACACGCCTACTTTGTGTACCATGTGTTTGGCAAGCACAAGGAGCCCTAGCTAATATGGTATTTGCTTATACAACTTTACACATCGGTACCATATTCCTCTAAAACACAAATTACACAGGTCTCTGATCATTTAACTGAGAGAGACAAACTTTTTTACAGTGGCAGTGACAGATGTTTACGTAATTACACCATTGGATAACTTCACACTTATGAAATTGTATTTTGTCTGTACTTTGTGAACTGTTCATATTTTTTCGGACCCATTGTGATATTATGAGAGCTTTGAATGATATATTTGGTATGGGATCACAATTTTTAAAGTACGTTTGAGGCAGATGACACTTTTGACATGAGCAGAGAATTTTTTTTAATTATTGCAGAAAGCTACGACGATTTTGAGAGTTGACTGAGGTGTTATGATGTTATTATTACGATGACTATGTGTATTATGCTGTTGCGGTATGTTTATGATCAATAAGCTGATGCTATATGAGTTATTTGATTATGCTACATATCTGTTGTGATGAAATATTGAAGAAGCGTCAACGAATATGTATATGTGTAATAAGGTAAGGAATAAGGAGTAGTGGTTAGGGACTCTGGTTTGTGAATAAGGTTGTTGGAAACCAAGAATCGTACTTTAAGAGTTATGAAATGTGTGTATATGCATAAATGCATCACAATGCCGACAAAAACGTTTTGAACACTGTTATATTCATAGGATTTTGTTTCTACACATTTGCAACGTAAATTCTCGACCGGTGAAAATTTTTTATACGAGACTGCCACTGTAGCGGAAACTGCTGTCATAAATATTTCAGTAAGAAAGGTAAGTGACCTTGACGTAATGCGTTTTGGGCGCCCAGCTGAGAGGTAGTCGTCTGACAAAAGAAAGCCATTAGTATGTGCGCCTTTCAGAGGCAGAGGTGGAAAAAAAAAAGAGACCATTAACCTCGCTATTGACATTCCTTTGTAGAAAGCATCGCAAATATGACACGCTCATTACTTGAAAACATATGATTACTCGTACTTTGTGCTAATTACTGAAATGCTTATGAATTGATGGGAAATATTCGTACATCTGCACACCTGATTATGACAAGTGTCTTTCTACGAGAGTTGAGAGCTACTGACTAACGAAATGCCACATAGCTACTGAATGATGTTTTTATGATTTGGTTTGCGTAATTGCTTATTTCATTTGATACCTGTTTTCCAGCTGTGTTGCAGCATTGGTTTTATAAAATAAACTTAAATGCATCTGCTAATGTGAACACTTTCTGTCAACAGATTTATTAAATAATTATTTTCTGATCCACATTCTTCGAAAAAGGAGCTCTTGGAATGGAGAGAACAATAAGAAGGGACTAATAACAGTAACTGCATCTATAATTTTCTTTTCAAGTACTTGGTAATTTTTTGTAGAATAATTTGTGGTGCACCACTTTAATTACATAGACATTAAGATGTGAATATACATTTTCCTTATCTGCATTGTTGTTTTTACTGTAATATTTTTTCTGCTTGAGCTATATCATGTTTAGGTATAAGTTGCTGCTGCTGTTTGCCAGGCATAGTGTTACTGAATTTGACTTTGTATTACGCTGTTAAGCCAGTTTTACTACTGATTTATTTTTCTTGTTGCTGCACATTGGCTGATATTAGTTGTAATTTTGCATTTTATCTGTTAATTTAGATTTACTGCTGCTTGCATTGCTGTTTGTGTTAATTGTTTTGTGTTGCTGCATTGCCTCGTCCCTTAGTTTAGCATCTGAGCTCAGTAGATTTAAGTTAGCTTAAGAAGGGGTAGACTATATAAGAAAATAACTATGATGAATTGGAAGAAATGCATTAAGAAGCTATAAGAAAATAGTTTGGCCAAAAAAGTAGTGCACAGTGGAGAAAAACTATTTTTGAAGGAGGATGTGAACAGAATACAGAAAGCATGCTTGGATAGGATGTTTTTTTGGCTGGAGCAAATGTTGAAATAAGAGGGACGACATATGGAATGAAGTTTTGGGTTGGACTGCAGTACCAAATGTTACACTGAAAACAAACCCTGTCCTTTTCTTTTGTGTTATCCCACTATGTTTTTGTGTACCCTTGTGTATTTGTTTTCTTCCTGTCTCTGTGTAGTTTCATAGAAGTTTTTCTTCTTCTAATACTAAGCTATATTCACTATGATGAGGAATACTGTTATCCTCAAATATAATTGGCATTAATAATATGTTCTTTACCTTGTAAATATGCTTAGACATTATTCATTCGGTTTTGTTTTAATTCTCATGTGTAAAGTTGATGTTTCGCAAGTTATTCTGATCTTTTATGTATGTACTCATGTCATAATTCCTGTAACACTGATGTATATGTTTATTTCTATTCTGTTCTAAAGCCTGTACTACAAATGTTATCTGTATTGTTATGTTCTTTAATGATGTATTTTGTACCTTTGTAATTGTATTCTCATGTTATAATATTGTAATTGACACCAGTTCATCAAATTAAGTAACTTGTAAGTTCCATTTCACTGCACACGTTTCTGTTGGTCATAGTATATGGACAATATGTGAGAAGTTGGGACTGTTAGTGTTTTCACGTGTGTTAATAATTCAGCAAGGGACTGGATAACAGCATTGCTGGTTCTAAGGACAATTCAAAAAAGTTTGTGAGTGCACAAGTGGTGGTTATGAACTTGCTGTATTATCCGCAAGACTCTTCAATGGTGATTGTGCACCTGCACAGTCACAACAGATGGCTGCTGGCCATCTCTACAAGGACTACAGTGGGTCTGCATCTTTGATGACCCACCAATACCATTATTTCTGCAAGGACTACAGTGGGTCTACACCTTTGATGACCCACCAATACCATTATTTCTGTAAGGACTACAGTGGGTCTACACCTTTGATGACTCACCAATACCATTATCTCTACAAGGACTGCAGTGGGTCTGCACCTCTGGTGGCCCACCAATACCGTAATCTCTACCAGGACTACAGTGGGTCTACTCTGTGATGACCTACCTACCAATATTCTTCAAAACGTCGAATGACTCTGCGGTGGGTTTGCTCTGTTGTGGCCCATTACCTGTCAGCATGTCAAGAGTCAGCACTGTCTTTCCATTGGAAGGACAACACTACTTCTTCAAGACTGCATGGAAATCCACTACTTCTGTGTGCAATTTCTTTTACTAATGAGACTTTGTAAAAAAAACTGTAATTACTATTATGATGAATGATCAGGACTGTCTTTATGGACTGTGAGAAAATTTTAGCTTTTGACCAACATTGTATCAATAAGTGTGTGCATTTGATTTCTTTGTTATTGTAATTATGAAAAATTTTATCAAATCATTATTGGCCACTGCCCAAAACAATTTGTAAAATTTTTTGTGGGGAGCATGGGGGCTATGTAAGTAGGCTGTTTAGATTTTTATATTGGTAATGCCACGTAGCGCTCTGTAAGAAAATCACTGTCTGTGCTGTGTGCAGTCTGTGGCTAGTTTGCATTGTTGTCTGCCATTGTAGAGGGGCAGCTGGATGTTAACAGCGCGTAGCGTTGCGCAGTTAGAGGTGAGCCGCCAGCAGTGGTGGATGTGGGGAGAGAGATGGCGGAGTTGTGAAATTTGTAAGACTGGTTAGCATGAACTTCTATATATATTATGATCATTAAGGTAAATACATTGTTTGTTCTCTATTAATATCTTTCATTTGCTAACTATCCCTATCGGTAGTTAGTGCCTTCCGTAGTTTGAATCTTTTTTTGAGCTGGCAGTAGTGGCGCTCGCTGTATTGCAGTAGTTCGAGTAATGAAGATTTTTGTGAGGTAAGTGATTTGTGAAAGGTATAGATTAATGTTAGTCAGGGTCATTCTTTTGTAGGGAAATTTGAAAGTCGTATTGTGTTGCGCTAAAAATACAGTCTGTCAGGTTAAGCACAGTCTTGTATAATTGTTCAAAGGGGACGTTTCAGTTGGTGTCGTGGTGTCGTATACGCTCGACTGAGCTGACAATGTAGGTACATGAGGAGTACAATGATGACAACACGTACTTAACAAGTCCACTTGGTACTGAAACACGTGTCGAGCCATGTGGTTCATCATCCTTATCGCACAGGCAACCACAATTACGAAAAGATTTCGAATAAGCCCGCAGCAGTATGACCGTGTACTGCATCAGAAAAACTATGGACATTCAAGGGAGAATGAGGCCTTCTTGTTACAAAAACTGCTGTTTGCGCGTTTCAAGAATGATCGATACAATTTCTGGGATGTGTGTGATAGTGATCTACTATGTTATACACATCAAATTAGGGGCGACATAGATTACGGTGATTTTAAGGGAAGCAGTTGATGGTTTCATAACTTCAAACGGTGCTATAGAATTGGAAGACGTAACATCACGAAATTTCAAACAAGTATCAACGCGACAGTGCACAGCAAACAGCTGAATGGGCCTGAAATTTGTAGATGACATAAACTTATCCTGTCATTCAATAAGGAATTTGGTTCAACTCCTACCAAACGGGATTTGAAGAGGCAATGACTATGAAAGAAACCCCGGAAATTAAAGGTACCAAGAGATATGCATCAAGATCATCTAACATCAACGTCTTAACGCATTCGTATGCAATTATGTCGACTGTTAATCTGGATGGTAAATTGCCTGGAAAGTTATTTATTGTGCTGCGAAAAGTTGGAGGTGCTTTGTCTCCTACTCTTCTTTGTAAATTTGTGGTAAGATCTTATGGGACCAAACTGCCTAGGTCATCGGTCCCTAAGCTTACTCAGTACTTAATCTTACGCTATGGACAACACACACACACACCGCGCTGCTGCTACGGTCGCAAGTTCGAATCCTGCTTCGGGCATGGATGTGTGTGATGTCCTTAGGTTAGTTAGGTTTAATTAGTTCTAAGTTCTAGGGGACTGATGACCTCAGATGTTAAGTCCCATAGTGCTCAGAGCCATTTGAACCATTTGAGCCAAGGAGCCGAACCTCCGACGGGGAGAGCAGCACGGACTGTGCAAGACGCCCTAGACCGCGCGGTTGCCCAGCGCGGCTACTCTTCTTTCTCGTGTGCGTGACCCTGCGAGTACAGTAGGGAATATTTACGTCACAGCAAGCAACACTGTGAAAATAGGCCTAACAGAACTACAGCTCTGGTATGAGCACTGCTTTTGGCCAATAGCCGGTCAAAATAACTTGCTTTAGTTTGTCTCAAGGTCTGCGTACAAAACTCGTACTCCCTTATAGAAAATTAATTCTCCTGAAAAGTGTGTAACATTGCTATTCGTCCCACCTGGAATCATTGGACAAATTCGGCCTCTGGATGTTTGTTTCTTCCATGCCTATGAAACACATCTGCAACTACAGCTTAAAAGATTGTAAGTTTCAAGAAAAGCTCACGATAGATTAGTTAGCATTCTCTTGCATGTCATCACATTGCATCAGTTCTCATCACCCCGTTACACCAACATGATTCTCTATGCATTCTTGAAGAATGGATATCTAGCTGAACGTTCCACACTGTTTCGCGCCATTTTTGGTTCGGTGTTCATGATGCAAGTTAATGGCTTGTTCTCAACATCTCTTGAATGCCGACTATGTCCATTTTGTGAAATGTAATATAAGCATCAAAAAGAGTTTTGCATCACCCGGGACCAGAACTCCTGAAGATAGACGTTGACTGTGCATATTGTATTACAGACACAGTCCACTTGCCTGTTCAGAGATGTCACTAAACCCGCCCAAAGATGTAAATAACCATGCATGAGCAGCGCCTATTAGACGGAAGGGGTCCGACAGTCGAACAGTTCCAGCCATTCCACTAGGAAGGAGGTACACGGTTTGTGTTACCTGTAGTTCAACCATGCCTAGACGGTCAATGCCGCTGTTCGACCGCGTCCGCATTGGTACATTGTTCCAGGAAGGGCTCTCAACAAGGGGAGTGTCCAGGCGTCTCGGAGTGAACCAAAGCGATGTTGTTCGGACATGGAGAAGATACAGAGCGACAGGAACTGTCGATGACATGCCTCGCTCACGCCGCCAAAGGGCTACTACTGCAGTGGATGACCGCTACCTACGGATTATGGCTCGGAGGAACCCCGACAACAACGCCGCCATGTTGAATAATGATTTTCGCGCAGTCGTGTTACGACTCAAACTATACACAGTAGGTTGCATGATGCGCAACTTCACTCCTGACGTCCATGGCGAGGTCCATCTTTGCTACCACGACACCATGCAGCCCGGTACAGAGGGGCCCAAAACATACCCAATGGGCCGCTCAGGATTGGCATCACGTTCTCTTCTCCGATGAGTGTCGCATATGCCTTCAACCAGACAATCGCCGCAGACGTGTTTGGCGGCAACCCAGTCAGGCTGAATGCCTTAGACACATTGTCCAGCGAGTGCAGCAAGGTAGAGGTTCCCTGCTGTTTTGGGGTGGCATTGTGTGGGGCCGAAGTACGCCGCTGGTGGTCATGGAAGGCGCCATAACGGCTGTACGATACGTGAATTCTACCTTCCGACAGATAGTGCAACAATATAGTCAGCATATTGGCGAGGCCTTCGTCTTCATGGACAACAATTCACACACCTGTCGTGCACATCTTGTGAAGGACTTCCTTTAGGATAACGTACATCGCTCGACTAGAGTGGCCAGCATGTTCTCCAGATATGAGCCCTATCCATCATGCCTGGGATAGATTGAAAAGGGCTGTTTATGTACGACGTGACGCACCAACCACTGTGAGGGATCTCCGCCGAATCGCCAATAAGCAGTGGGACAATCTGGACGAACAGTGGCTTGATGAACTTGTGGATCGTATGCCACGACGAATACAGGCATGCACCAATGCAAGAGGAGACGATGTGTACAGCAATCTGGACCACCACCTCTGAAGGTCCCGCTGTATGGTGGTACAACATGCACTGTGTGGTTTTCATGAGCGATAAAAAGGGTGGAAACGATGTTTATGTTGATCTCTATTTCAATTTTCTGTATAGGTTCCGGAACTCTATGAACCGAGGTGATGCAAAAATTTTTTTATGCGTGTACATCCTACAGAAAGTCGATCTCTGCACCTCCAGGGCACACATCTCCTGTCGCCATCCTGAAGCACATGGTGAGTCATTACCTTAATTTCTAATATATTCTGCACTGCAGGTCATTTAGGATGTCGGGGTAGCTGACGCCAGTCTCCCGGTTGTGGCAGGTCACAACAATGTGATACACTGATGGAAAAAAAATTGCTAGACCAATGAGGAATTGTGCGACGTAAATGGAAGTTGGCAGGCGTGTTTCTGCATCTGAAAGGTGATATCCATTCAAACTTCTCGCCAGTCGCATAAGAGCGGGGCTAGTGACTCCACTATGAAAATACAAATCAGGTTTGCTTTAAATACACGTTGTACCCGTCGTGGGCGTTAGTTAGCATTAAGACTGCACCTGGTGAGTTGATGTTAGTTAAGAATGCATTTAAGGCGACAAGGACGCCGTGACCAACATTTCACAGAGTTTGAGCCCAATCGTGTAATAGGGCTACGAGTATCTGGATGTTCCTTCTACGATACTGCAGAAAGACTTGGCAGGAGTGTAGCCACTGCACATAATTGCAGGAATGAAGCCACTGCACATAATTGCTGGCAGCGATAGTCAAATGGTTCAAATGGCTCTAAGCACTATGGGACTTAACATCTGAGGTCATCAGTCCCCTAGACTTAGAACTACTTAAACCTAACTAACCTAAGGACATCACACACATCCATGCCCGAGGCAGGATTCGAACATGCGACCGTAGCAGCAGCGCAGTTCCGGACTGAAGCGCCTAGAACCGCTCGGCCCCAGCGGTCGGCCAGCGATAGTCACGAGAATGTACTGTCACAAGACGACCAGGCTCCGGAAAGCTACGTGATACTACCGAGAGGGAAGACCATAGTGTTCGGTGAATGCCTCTGGCGCATCGTATTGCATCGACAATGCATGTACGTTTGCATTAACGTACCAGCAGTTAACAACTTGCCGCGACTTGTCTCTCGCTTACATTAAACTGTGCTCTCGCAGTGTTAATCCCTTAAATATGTCACCTACACCAATATGGTCGTATTTCCAAAATTCCATTCCTCTACATTAATTGTCTTTTAATGTTACAACCTTTTTTTCCATCAGTGTGTGCATGGATGATACCAAGCAGTTTTGCCATTCAATGCTAGATGTTATTGGAATCGTTCTCGTAGTGGCAGGGAACTCTAATTCTTGATTCATCACAGTTCAATCGATTTGCACGGAATATTTATAAATTGTATACAAGAATCTTCATTGTGAGCTACTACCTATTAGTGTTAAACATATCAAAATCCCTACAGTAGTTCCTGAGATGGTGTTGACCGTAGAGAAGGAAACGACGATGGAGGACTTTATTTCAAATACGTATAGAAAAAAATAGATGGGGATTATTCCTCTCCACTGTCTTCCTATAAAACCTTGGTCTGGTCGTATAAACCCATCCAGATCCCAGAATATCAAGCACTCCACCGCGCTTTCCGCATCCGTCGACCTTACCCTATTTGGATCCTCTACAATCTTTTCAGATTCCCATTCGTCTTCAACCACGACGACCATCTCCGCATATCCTACACTATCCACAGACTAGATTCCAATACCCCTATTGTTTCCCCTCCGATCACTAGTCCCAGTATGCTGTCACGCCTTTACAAACACATACCACCATCATTACACCTACACGGCCTCCACACACTCCATATCCTATCTGAACACAAATTCAACCGACTTCGTCTCCCGAACAATGATATCCGCCCCAATCTCTTTACATTTTAATAGTACTATTTTAAAAGCTCGCGGGGCGAGGGGTATGAAATTACAATTCAGAAAAAAAAGATACAAGAAGAGGAATATGGAAGATAAGTTTGTCATAGGGAAGCTTGGATATAGAAAACTGTATGCAAGATGGGTACCGACAAATGCGTCCACAAAATGCTGCCTCTAGCAAGGATCAGATTCAGTATTTGGAACTTACACGTTACAGTCCCGACCTCACACCCTGCGAATATCTCATCGTCTTGTTCTTGGAACAATGTCTCTGAGGACAACGGTTTGAAGATGATAAGAAACTTCGCTGTTGTTAAGTGAATCACTTTCCAGGCGGAGAAATTTTATGCAGGACAGCTGAAGAAGCTAGAAGTGTTGAAATGTGAACGGCCATTGGACGGGAAAGCCAAGTGGGGTTTCAGACAACTAAAATCAATAATAATAGCTTATCGTAGATCGATTTAATTAATAGTACTTTCCCTTCCAGTTATATGTTTTAGAGAGCTCTTTCGGAGAAGAAGTGCTGAAATATTGATTCCTGGAGGCTTATGAACCTCAAATAGGTTTCAGATAATGACAGGTATTTTCCAAGAAATATGTTGGACGACTAACACTCTACACTGCTGGTGTTAAAAAGATATCAGAGTCTCACTTTCGTTTTTACGATTAGTTAAGTATCCCGCGACTTCCCCTTAAAGATGAGGAATAGCTTAGTGATAACCTGCCTCAAGCAATACGCAGGTCGAAGTTACAGTAAGTGAAAAGAGGTGCCGATAGCAGATTTCTGCGAATGGGATACATGTAGAATAATTTTCCCAGCGGTCGAAAACTTTGATTCAATTTTCGGCTTTATCAATTTTAAAAATCAACCCAGTGTTCCCTGAAGCTTAGCACCATTTATCTGAGGAAAAATCATTCATAAAATGCTGTACGTGAAAGAAAATTTCACACTCGCAACAGCATTCATCAGCGTGTAATTAGTAACTAATAAATTCTTTGAATAAAACAGATTACTTTAACCTTTTCTTCTTCACAAAAAAAAACACGAATGTGTGGTAAACACATAGAATTAAACGAACACATGTATGGAGAAAGAAATGACAAGAAGTTACAACCAATGCAAGGGCGTTAGGTTACAATTCTTTACGAAAACGTATTGCGTCAAACATCGAGAATTTATGGCACACCGGCCATTTGAAAGCTACTGGCTTGTCTGTATCCATTGGGTATACTACGCACCAAAGGTAACTACAGCTGTCTGTGAAAATATGTGATGTTCAATGTTGTGTCTGTTTTTCACCTACTGCAGAAAACAGGTTTTTAAAACACTGTCTTGAATGCACGGCATGACAGGCGTACAGTAACGAGTAATCGATACAAAAACCACTGATGGCTATGAATGTACAGCTAAATGACTACCGGAAACGAGCAAACAACATGTTATGGCAGCTGGCTTTCTCCTTAAGGAATCTATCTCACCTGGTACCGGAAAAACTACATGAAACAATCAAATGATGCCCTGACATCCACAACTGTCACCAGAATAGTCGTTGACAGCAACTGCTGTGTGAACACGAGGAAATGTATTTGAGTGGACACATGTCTTAATTCACATCCGGTGTGAGGTGGCGCAGTGGTTAGCAGACTGTACTCGCATTTTGCTGTACGCCGGTTCAAATACCCGTCCAACCAACCAAATTGCCGGTGTGGTTCCTTTGAGAAAGGCACAGTCTGTTTCCCTCATATTTCCGAAATCCGTGCACGTGCTTCGTCTCTAAAGAACGATCTGTCGACAGGACATTAAACCATAATCTTCCTTCCTTTCATTTTTATTCGCATCTGTTTATTCACAAATTGCATTTCCCATTAAGAACTGTGTTTTTATGGTCAAACTCACTAACACACACACAATCCGCCAAATTTCTGACCAACCAAATATTTACTGAGTACCATTATGGTGTGATAATATTTAGTATACTAAACACGCCCTTAGTCAGCACGACTAAATCGTTAAGCCAATATAAATGTGACTAGCTGACTATTGGATGAATTGGATGAAACATTCATCTTTCAACGGAGTGGCATACTTTACGTTTCTGCATTCCACAATGATTTAATAGGTCAGACACAAGTAAACTGACTTCTACAAACGGAGTGTAAAACATACAGACGGCGATGACACTGGAAAGCATGATGCACTTGTCACAATAGTTCAGCTTGGTGACACCACAATAATGCATAAGCAGCGTCGTGGAAACCAGCGTTGTCCATCCTTTAGACCTGACCTGATGGTAAGGGAAAACAAGCATTAATGGCTTCCACTTGCTACATGTACTTGGAGGTACTATCCAACCTAAAAACATACTACTACTAATATATATAATTATTAGTCTGCGGCGGCCGGTGTGGCAGAGCGGTTCTAGGCGCTTCGGTCTTGAACCGCGCTGCTGCTACGGTCGCTGGTTCGAATCCTGCCCCGGGCATGGGTGTGTGTGATGTCCTTAGGTTAGTTAGGTTTAAGTAATTCTAAGTCTAGGGGATTGATGACCTCAGCTGTTAAGTCCCATAGTGTTTTGAGTCATTTTTTATTAGTCTGCAAGTGAAGTAAACACTGATGTAATGTTTTTCATTGCACCGTGCTCAGTCGCAAATAAAAATGTCTGCAGTTATACCTCTAACACCATGTATCATTAAAGAAACCAGGGTCATCACAACAACTGACGGAAAGTCATCGAGTAAAACAGAAGTGATTTCTGACGTTCCCCAAGGTAGTGTTACAGGCCATTTGCTGTTCCTTATCTATATAAACAACTTGAGAGATAATCTGAGCAGCCGTCTTCCGTTGTTTGCAGATGACGCTGTCGTTTATCGACTAATAAAGTCATCAGAAGATCAAAACAAACTGAATGCGATTTAAAAAAGATATCTGAATGGTGCGAAAAGTGGCAGTTGACCCTAAGGAACTAAACGTGTGAGGTCATCCATATGAGTGCTAAAAGGAACTCGTTAAACTTCGGTTACACGATAAATCAGTCTAATCTAAAAGCCGTAAATTCAACTAAATACCTAGGTATTACAATTACGAACAGCTTAAATTGGAAGGAACACACAGAAGTGTTGTGGGGAAGGCTAACCAAAGACTGCGTTTTATTGGCAGGACACGTAGAAATGTAAATGTAACAGATCTACTAAGGAGACTGCCTACACTACACTTCTCCGTCCTCTTTTAGAATGCGTGGTGTGGGATGCTTACCAGATAGGACTGACGGAGAACGTTGAAAAAGTTCAAAGAAAGGCAGCACGTTTCGTATTATCGCGAAATATCGGAGAGAGTGTCACAGAAATGATAGAGGATTTGGGCTGGACATCATTAAAAGAAAGGCGTTTTTCGTTGCGACGGAATCTTCTCACGAAATTACGATCACCAACTTTCTCCTCCGAATGCGAAAATATTTTGTTGACACCGACCTACATACGGAGGAAGTATCACCACGATAAAATAATGGAAATCAGAGATCGTACGGAAAGATATAGGGGGTCCACAGCTCGTGGTCGTGCGGTAGCGTTCTCGCTTCCCGCGCCCGAGTTCCCGGGTTCGATTCCCGGCGGGGTCAGGGATTTTCTCTGCCTCGTGATGACTGGGTGTTGTGTGATGTCCTTAGGTTAGTTAGGTTTAAGTAGTTCTAAGTTCTAGGGGACTGATGACCATAGATGTTAAGTCCCATAGTGCTTAGAGCCATTTGAACCATTTTTGAAAGATATAGGTGTTGGTTCTTTCCCACGCGGTATACGAGATTGGAATAATATAGAATTGTGAAGGTGGTTCGATGAATCCTCTGCCAGGCACTTAAATGTAATTTGCAGAGTATCCATGTAGATGTAGATGTAGATCAACATATTAAAGTGCCCGAATGCCATCCTGCAACAGCGTTATACTAGGAGTGAAAACACAAGAAGTCAGAATGGGCTCGTCTATATAGCACACAGATTTCCAGTATGGTTAGGCGACTTGTGGCTAGCGATTTTACAAGACGACAATGGCGCATTCTGCACTTTTGTGCACGCGCGCGCGCGCGCGCGCACACACACACACACGCACACACTCACACACACACACACACACACACACGTTGACTGCTACTTATTTTATTTAAAATACTATCAGGGTGTAAGGTTCCTAAGATAAAGGCGTCTCCAAAAGACTGTCGAACGTTAGAACAAGTGGTCGTTACAAGTGGTCGCCAATCCTAGCAAGGTACTCTTTAACGTGTGTTTATTCTTAGAATAATAATAGTTCGTTGTGGGAGGTACCAACTTGGTTTCCATAGTAATGCCTTGCTAAAGAGCTACACGCTATACGTTTACATGCTAGGCGATGTCTAACGTCAACGTGAAGTATGGAGTGACGCCGTATCACTCTGGAAGAGCGGTAAGACGTTTCACGCAGTGATGGATCTCAGGATGCCGAGAGCTGTTCCATTGTGAGCGAGCTGACAGGGAAGAGGTTTATGACCTGATTCAACGTAGCTGCGAAATGATGTAGTGCAACGCCGGTGAGAGGTAAGTTGCAGAATGATGATGATGATGATGTGGTGGTTTTGTGAGCGCACGACCTGGTTTTAAAAGAGTGAAGCTGTTGTCCCTCAGTAGCCTGATCATGTTAACCTACATACCTTAAACTTCCTTTTTAATTTCTTGCAAATATATGGCTCAAACTAGATGCATTATTCGCAGTTTGATTCAATTGGGTACGAATGTCAATCAGATCGTGTCATACACATAAACCCTCGGGTCAACGTCTACATTACTGAACGGCCAGCTACCAATCGCAACTGCACGTTGCCCATCTAACGGCATCCAGGAACAACACTAATTTCGTTTTCAATAGTTCTCGCAGTTATTGATCGAATTTTAAAATTTTGAAAGTATTACAGTTAGAAACTGTGTATATGTACCGAGGCAGCATAAGTTACGGCGTGCAAATTACCCACACCATATTCACCCAGTATTTGAGAAACGGAGCACTTAGCGACTTCCAAGAGCTTTACATATACACTCCTGGAAATTGAAATAAGAACACCGTGAATTCATTGTCCCAGGAAGCGGAAACTTTATTGACACATTCCTGGGGTCAGATACAATACATGATCACACCGACAGAACCACAGGCACATAGACACAGGCAACAGAGCATGCACAATGTCGGCACTAGTACAGTGTATATCCACCTTTCGCAGCAATGCAGGCTGCTATTCTCCCATGGAGACGATCGTAGAGATGCTGGATGTAGTCCTGTGGAACGGCTTGCCATGCCATTTCCACCTGGCGCCTCAGTTGGACCAGCGTTCGTGCTGGATGTGCAGACCGCGTGAGACGACGCTTCATCCAGTCCCAAACATGCTCAATGGGGGACAGATCCGGAGATCTTGCTGGCCAGGGTAGTTGACGTACACCTTCTAGAGCACGTTGGGTGGCACGGGATACATGCGGACGTGCATTGTCCTGTTGGAACAGCAAGTTCCCTTGCCGGTCTAGGAATGGTAGAACGATGGGTTCGATGACGGTTTGGATGTACCGTGCACTATTCAGTATCCCCTCGACGATCACCAGTGGTGTACGGCCAGTGTAGGAGATCGCTCCCCACACCATGATGCCGGGTGTTGGCCCTGTGTGCCTCGGTCGTATGCAGTCCTGATTGTGGCGCTCACCTGCACGGCGCCAAACACGCATACGACCATCATTGGCACCAAGGCAGAAGCGACTCTCATCGCTGAAGACGACACGTCTCCATTCGTCCCTCCATTCACGCCTGTCGCGACACCACTGCAGGCGGGCTGCACGATGTTGGGGCGTGAGCGGAAGACGGCCTAACGGTGTGCGGGACCGTAGCCCAGCTTAATGGAGACGGTTGCGAATGGTCCTCGCCGATACCCCAGGAGCAACAGTGTCCCTAATTTGCTGGGAAGTGGCGGTGCGGTCCCCTACGGCACTGCGTAGGATCCTACGGTCTTGGCGTGCATCCGTGCGTCGCTGCGGTCCGGTCCCAGGTCGACGGGCACGTGCACCTTCCGCCGACCACTGGCGACAACATCGATGTACTGTGGAGACCTCAGGCCCCACGTGTTGAGCAATTCGGCGGTACGTCCACCCGGCCTCCCGCATGCCCACTATACACCCTCGCTCAAAGTCCGTCAACTGCACATACGGTTCACGTCCACGCTGTCGCGGCATGCTACCAGTGTTAAAGACTGCGATGGAGCTCCGTATGCCACGGCAAACTGGCTGACACTGACGGCGGCGGTGCACAAATGCTGCGCAGCTAGCGCCATTCGACGGCCAACACCACGTTCCTGGTGTGTCCGCTGTGCCGTGCGTGTGATCATTGCTTGTACAGCCCTCTCGCAGTGTCCGGAGCAAGTATGGTGGGTCTGATACACCGGTGTCAATGTGTTCTTTTTTCCATTTCCAGGAGTGTAGTTTCAAACGTTTTTGAAACTTTTTCTCCCGGACACCCACAGCAGAATAATGAAAAGATAAATGTTCATAGTTTACTACATTTTCGGTGTTCAAGGTGCACAACCTTAGCACCAGGCGTGACGTTTTATTTTTTTACTTTCTTACTGGTGACTCCATTGCAACAACTTCTCCAGACAGTAACTACATTACATCACCTTAAACTACATTATATCATTGTATGACGCATAGCTCTGGAGATATGACGTCCTAAACACTGAGATGCGTGAAAAACTAGCTTCTCTTAAAAGCGAGCCGTTTTATACACGTGAGTTGGTTTCTGTAAAGAGTCGAGGGTTGACGTCTTTACTCTTTGTTCATATTCGAAGATACTACCTTTCGACTGAGACTGAATTTTAGTTTTCTTAGGTATCTTTCTCTTGTAGATCACTTGCTATCTAAAGAAAAAAAGCAACATTGTTCTACTTTATTAGGTGACTCTGAGAGCGCAGCTACACTACACTCGAGACATTCTTTTAGTCATTAATTTTGGAACAGCTTTTACTGACACTTCGAAGGGTATTTTTTCAACTGTAGATACAATTGCTGATTATATCAGTTTCATTATAATTTCTGTCTATGAAGAATAATACTACATGCAATAACTAATTCTGGAATTCACGAGTTGAATTATAACGAAGATCTATATTAATGTTTTGAGTCGACGTTCAAGTCGCATTCAACGCTTTCAAAATGATCGAGCACAGCAATCAATCGTCCTTTCCCTTCAGGTTTTGGTAGTCTTTAATGAACTGTGCCAGAAGCTTGGAGAACTGGGGAGTGACATAGTAGGACATATATTGAAACTCTGAAATAGTGCATTCATAGTGGCTAGGCACTAGCCGAAAGGTAGATTTGCTGTAATAAAGCCCGAAAGGAAAGGATGACTGATTGCTGTTTTCTCACCTCCCGCGTAACCTTCATAGTACTTGCAGTGGATCCTGATGCAGTCGGGAATTCCCGTGTGATTGTCTGGATAGATGTCTGCCTATTACACATTACAACCCTCTTCAACTGTCGGCGGTCTCTATTAGTCAACAGATGAGGTCGGCCTGTACTCTTTTTGTGCTGTACGTGTCCACTTCACTAACACATCGGAAACAGTGAACCTAGGGATGTTTAGGAGTGTGGAAATCTCGCGTACAGACCTATGACCCAAGTGGCACCCAATCACCTGACCACGTTCGAAATCCGTGAGTTCTGCGGAGCGCCCCATTCTGCTCTCTCACGATGTCTAACGACTACTGAGGTCGCTGATATGGAGCACCTGGCAGTAGGGGGGAGCACAATGCACCTAATGTGAAAAACGTATGTTTTTGGATGTGTCCGGATACTTTTGATCACGTAGTGCAATTGGCAAGCTGTTGGCCTTTCACATCTTAAAAACAGTGGAGTCCTCTGTAAAATGGAGCGAATGAGCTCTGAATCACGCTTCATGAATCATATATAAAACTCCGTAGCCTTCGAAAATATGCCAAATATGAGGCAAAAAAAGTTTCATGGGACGAGTGGAAAAACATTTGGGTCTTCATTGGTATGGCTTGCATTTTATACCACGAGCTTCAAATTATCTCGAGACATTACTGAAGCAGAAATTGATAGTGTAAATAGTGGTGTGTGTGCTGATGAACAAAAATAAAATTAAAATAAAACTGTATTTTTATTTCAAATTTACCTCAACGAAATTCTACAGTCCTACCAAAGGATTGTACATAGGGTGCGGGCCTTAAATCCGGACAAATTTCAATTTGGATTTCCCGATACATCGTAGTTCCACCGGAGGTCGCGATTAACGTTCTCGAAAACCACAGCCATCTAGTAAACACTCAGAAACTCAAAATGGCCGAGTTGTTACGGACAACTGCGGCTTAGAACCGAAGAGCCGCGGTTATGGAAAGTCATCGCGCTCGGCGAGAAAAGCTCATTCGAGGAAACGCGTGTCACGAACTCCAGTAGTCATCGAAAAGGCTCAGGTGCTGATTTCGAAGGACCCGGGGCAATGGCTGACGAAATTGGCATCAGTATTGAATGTCAGCGAGCGGTCAATCCGTCCGGCGGCAGAGGAGGATCTCATACGAGCCATTTGGTACAAAACTGGCTCTCGAATAACGTTGACATGCTTCGGTTAAAGGAGTTCTGGCCCCCGAATGGGTCGGATTTGAACCCCCTCGACTACTATGTTCGGTGCGTAATCGAAAAAGAGCAAAAAGACAAGGCACCCTAATGTCGCATCTCTACCCACCGCTAACGAAGCTGTTTTAAAGGGTGCGTGCGGTCGCTTCAGGACAAGAATAGCGGCGGGCATTGCGGCTGAAAGGTGTTACATCGAGTAATGTTATTTTTGAACGATGCCACTACTTTTATGTAAAAGAATTTTCATTTTCATTTGTATTTTGTTTTAATAAATGTGCTTTTTACAAAAATTGTCGTTTGTCCGGATTTAAGCGTCTCACTCTGTACTTCTAGTATCAAGAGGCTCGTTAGTGAATAATGAACTTTAAAGAGGTACATTAAACTTCTGTACAAATAAGCAGTAGCTAAAAATGGAAGGTTGATCGCCAATAGGATTGTAAGTTGTATCCATATTTGTATCGGTTTTAGCAATTCTCGGACCAGTGTCTTGTACCAAATATTTGTTTTTTCCGCACGGAAGTACTCTCGCCGACACAACGGTGCGTTCTTTGATTTGGTCTGCAAGGAGGTGTGCCGGCCGTTGTGACCATGCGGTTCTAGGCGCTTCAGTCCGGAACCGCGAGACTGCTACGGTCGCAGGTTCGAATCCTGCCTCGGGCATGGATGTGTGTGATGTCCTTAGGTTAGTTAGGTTTAAGTAGTTCTAAGTTCTAGGGGACTGATGACCTCAGATGCTAAGTCCCATAGTGCTCACAGCCATTTGAGCCATTTGCAAGGAGGTGTAAAATATTAGTTTACTTTATTACAGTGAAGACGTGAAAATTTACTTAGTTTCGTATAATCGTTTTCCACAGGAATGTTCTGAGTAATGAGAAAAATCTGTGGCCCTGTGTTGGAGAATGGCGATGGAGAATTCGAAAGAACAATGAAATTTATCTGTTAATTAAGCAACCCACTATCATCCAGAAATTAAGAAGTAGGAGACTGCAATGGGCTGGACATGTGGCCAGAATGGAAAACAACAGAATCACCAAGAAAGCATTTGAAGGAACTCTCCAGGCAACAAGACCATTGGGCCGACCTCGTACAGGGTGGAAAGATGACATAGAGAAAGGCATCGCAGCATTAGGAATTTCCGCAGGGTGGAGAGAGGCTGCGAGACATAGAAGGCGGTGGAAGCAGATCGTTGATGCAGCGCGTGGTCTACATGGCCTGTGATCGCTGAGAAGAGAGAGAGAGAGAGAGAGAGAGAGAGAGAGAGAGAAAGAAAGAGAGAGTTTACAATTAAGTTTATAATTAAGTATCACTTGTTACAGTTCGTTTGATGATGTCTGGTTTGTGGGGCGCTCAACTGCGCTGTCATCAGCGCCCATACAAAATCCCAATTCCTACACCGTCCATTTTTTTTCACAATGTAGACGCTAACACAAATGATGAAGATGATGAACTTGATACAGGAAATTTTACGTAACTCTTCGTTTGAGGACTAACTGATACAATGTACACATTAAGGTGTGCTTAAGACATGTAATATATAGGTTGCCTAGCTAAGACGATGCAGTCGTGTCGCTCGTTGACTGCAAACTGGACCGAGCATTCCTCTGCTCAGCCGTAAGTAGACCGTCGACTGCGGCGGCCTATCAGACGTCTGGCAGGCGTGGCTACCCCAGCGTTGCTAATTCGTGAGCTCGGCATGAAGTGACTATACTCTTCTGTGGTTTCGTTGCGAGTTGCCGATCTTGGTTTGGTACCCCATTTTTTGGACGCGCACTCACTTCCACTTGCTGCCATTCTTCCATTTTTTGGCAATACCGTGGACCTTTGCAAACACTTTTGGCCCTGATACGTATTGCCGCAAACATTACTGGTTAGTGGTGGCTGATAGTATTGTGGGACATGTCGCTGCAATTGCAGTGTTGCCAGACAACATTGTCGAGATATATTGTCAGCAATAGGCAATTATTATCGCCCATGTAAATGTACGCTAAGAAATGTGACGCCGGTGGTCTAATTATAGTGTTAGAAGTGCAAAGGTTTGAAGCACCCACAGTCCAGCTAATCAGTCTACACGCTGCGCAAGGCCGCTGCAACACGGCTGAAACGTCATTTATTTTAGTAACATTTTTATAATTTTAGATATTTTATGATTTAGATATTTTTAACGCACCAGTACACCGAGTAAGCTGTTAATCAGAGATTCTGTTCTACTTAACGCTTTGCCCATCATTACTACTTCTCTCATGGTGAAGTTCGTATATCCTATGTGTTTGTTGCAGGATTTACTTGTCCACAACCTACACAATCAGTTGTCTTTGACGCAGCCACACGTATCCTGCATCGTCTAATCACTGTGTTAGACAGTCCCTAAATGAACTCCTCGACTGTAACAGAGGTAACAGACAGTCGATGAGAAAGAGAATACTGCGTCTGGAACGTGGTAAGTGATGTGCGTTATTGACATTAATTGATAGTTCCACGACAAACCGTGTCTCTGTCTCTAATTTGAGTTTCTCACCAATGGCAACTATGCGAGGACGTGTGAATGTAAACAGTGATGTGCCGGAATCATGGTTGTCAGAAGAAATAATGCATGCGGTGTTTGTGCCAGTAAAATGCTCTTCGGGATGATTTGAACGACTATGAGGGTGATGTGGATAACTACGACTCAGGTAAAGATCCTGAAAATGTTCCTGAACGCAAATGTGCTTCAAACGTTGTTGCTAGTCAGGTAAACGAGAACGTTTATTTAAGCAAGTAAACACTGTTAAGTCCCTTACCACTGTTTATCGGAATTTACGTGTCAGAGAGACAGACTTATTGAGGGCCGTTCTTAACATTATTTACATGTTGTGGTAAGGTGCTTGCTAAAATTAAATTCATATTATGTTGAGCCATAAATTGATTTTCATTTTCTTATACTTTGTCACAGCAAAACTAGCTAAAGCAAGTCTTAGTATCAAAAACTGGACAATTTTTACCTTTTAAACTTGTATTTTGAGACGTTTCGCTATAATGTTGCGTTAATTTAATAAGGAAACTATTTCTTAAATTCAACACACGTAGGCAAAGAGAGTCGGTCTCCCACCAAGACATCAGGTCATATTACTTTACAAAGTCATAGTTACCATAAAATGGTATTAAAAGCTAAAGCAGAGTGAAGGGATGTACTGGCCACTGACTGGCGGGCATAAAAATTAGTTGTGCTAGTCTGTCTGGAAACAATACTGCTCGAAAAATGCATTTCATCCACGGCACTCATGAGCAGCAGACACAGAAAACCACGTCATCGACACTCGGGAGCTGGTGAGTAGTGGTGCGTACAGTGGAGAACAACATAGGTCAATGTTGTGTACTGATTACCTTGCTCCATTGGTTTCGGTTTTCCCTATATAGGAACACAACGCGAACTGGCCATTTTAATCCAAATAATGGTAGCATGAGATATGAATGGTGCTTCTGAAAAGTTAATCAAGACGTCTTATGGTAGAATGTGCCAATTGTAACAAAAACTCTCCTATTCTGACGTAGCTTTGTCAATTCCGTGTTGGGAACCCGGTGGCGTTCTTGACCTTTTTATTAGGTGGTGCTGATGTAGTTGCACAGGTTGCATGCATTGTCTTGGGTGTATTCGTTGTGCGAGAGGGCGCAGGGCTGAAGGTACAGGTGTTGGGACAATTGTGCTTCAGCTATTCAAAGCAGATCTCGATCCACTGGATTCCGCAGGTTACTGAGTCTGAACGAACAAGCACAATATAAGTTCAAATCCCTGATGCCACAAACAATTTATGTCATTGCAAGAGTCGCTGTTAAGTGGGTCAATATTCCTGTGTATGTCCGTTTCGAATTTCATAGTTTTGAAACGTTTTGGGTAGCAAGTGTCGAAGAAGTGATTTATTTATTGATTGATTTATTTACATTTCAAGTTCCGTTAGACAAAATTGAGGAGCAAATCTCCAAGGTCATGGAACGTGTCAGTACATGAAATTACAACATAAAAGTAATAACAGATAAAAATAAAATGTTTATGAACCAAAAAAGTCAAGCAATAAGTAAAAGTAAACGCAATCAATAATATAACATAAGAATCAGCTTAATTTTTCAAGGAACTCCTCAACAGAATAGGAGTGATCCATGAACAAACTCATCAGATTCGATTTGAAAGCGCGTGGGTTACTGCTAAGTCCGATCCAAATGCAGGTTGGATTGCTGCCGAGTATTAACTGAGTGAAAGCTGCTTATTCTTGAGAAGTTATATATTGAGAGGCCAATGTCAAAGTACCCAGATTAGTGAACAGGGATCGACCAGAGGTTCGTGAACTTACACTACTTATTGCACGAACCGCCCGCTTTGGAGCCAAAAATATCCTTTTAGAATGGGAAGAGTTACCCCAAAAATGTAATACCATACGACATAAGCGAATGAAAATAAGCAAAGTGGACTAATTATCGTGTCGAACGACCACTTACTTCAGATACCCTTCGAATAGTAAAAATGGCAGCATCAAGTCTTTGAACAAGATCCTGTACGTGGGCTTTCCACGACAGTCTACTATCTGTCTGAACACCCAGAAATTTGAACTGTTCAGTTTCACTAATCATATGCCCATTCTGTGAAATTAAAACGTCGGGTTTTGTTGAATTGTATGGTAGAAACTGTAAAAACTGAGTTTTACTGTGATTTAGCGTTAGTTGATTTTCTACAAGCCATGAACTCATGTCATGTACTGCACTGTTTGAAACTGAGCCAATGTTGCACGCAACATCCTTTACTACCAAGCTAGTGTCATCAGCAAACAGAAATATTTTAGAATTTCCAGTAATACTAGAGGGTATATAATTTATATAAATAAGGAACAGGAGTGGCCCCAACACTGGTCCCTGGGGCACGGCCCATTTGTCCGTACCCCACTCACATCCCACATCACAGCCTTTCTCAACACTGTGAATAATGACCTTTAGCTGTCTGTTGCTAAAGGGAGACATGAACCAGTTGTGAGCTACTCCCCATATTCCGTAATGGTCCAACTTCTGGAGTCCTTGGTCTCCATCTATAATTTCTTCCCCCGCCCCCCCCTTCCCCCCCGCCACACACACACACACACACACACACATATTTGCTTCCAGTACCAAATTGACGATTTCTTGACGTCTCAAGATATGTCTTTTCAACCAACCTGTTCTTTTAGCCAAGTTCTGCCATAAATTATTTTTCTCTCCAATTCTATTCAAAACCTCCTCGTTAGTTATTCGCTCTGACCCATCCATCTTCAACTTTTTTCCGTAGCACTACGTTTCAAAAGTTTCTCTTCTCTTCTCCTCTTGTGTGACCTTCTCACTGTCCGCCTTCCAGAAAAATATGTCCAGAAATACTTCTTATATTCGATGTCATCAAAATTTCCTTTTTCAGAAACAGTTTTCTGGCTGTTGCCAGTTTACGTTCTATATCCTCTCAATTTCGGCCGTCTACAGTTATTTTGTTGCCCAATTAGCAAAACTTACCAACTGCTAGTAGCGTCTCATTTCCTAATCTAATTCCCTTAGCATCATCTGATTTAATTCGACAGTCAATTAGGCTTGTTTACAGCTTGTTGATGTTTGCGTTATAACTTCTGTTCAAGGTGCTGTCCATTCCCTTCAGTTGGTGTCCCAAGTCCTGTAGCGTCTCATACAGAATTATAACGTTGTCGGGAAACCTGGAAGTTTTTTAATTTTCTCCGAGAAGTTTACCTCGGTTTCAGTGTACAGACTGAATAAGATTGGGGGGAGGGGGAGGCGGACTACATCCTGGCTCACTCCCTTATCTAGTTCTGTTTCCTTTTTATGCCCTTCGTCCCTTATAACTGGAATCTCGTTTCTCTAAATTATTGCTTACCTGTGTTTCACTCTTACTACCTTTATAATTTCATTCAACGTTTGCGAAAACTTTCTATAACTCTACAAATGCTATAAATGTTGAGACAGTCTTCTATGATACGCCATCAGCTCAGTATGGCCTCGAGTGTCCCTACATTTCTACGGAATCCAAACTGATCTCCCTCGAGGTTGGCTTCCACCAGTTTTTTCATTCTTTTGGAAATAACTGGCTTCAGTATTTTGCATTCACGGCTTATTAAACTGATGGTTTGGTAATATTCACACATGTCAGCACCTGCCTTCGTTGGCATAGAATTATTACATTCGTGTTGAAGCTGTGGGTACTTCGCCTGCCTGATACATTTTGCATACAAGGTGGAATAATTTCGTCATGGCTCTCATGAGGGTCTCAGTAATTCTGATGGGATATCGTCTGCTCTAGGATACTTCATTCAACTTAGGTTTTTCATAGCTCCATCAAATTATTCGTGCACTATCATGTCTTTCACCTCATCTTCATTTCCTTACTCCTTTTGTGCTATTGTCTTCAAGTTTGTTTCTGTTACATAGGCCCTCTGTGTATTCTTTCAACCTTTCAGTCTACAGTTCCTTACTTATTATTTAAATTAAATGGAGGTTACACTTAACGTTTCAACCTATGTAGCAAGAAATAAACACGGAGAGGAAAGCGAGAACACCATCGGCTGCAAGCGTATCCTGAACATTTTCTTTCCCTCTCTTATGAAACTCTTATAAAGTTTATGATGATTTGCACTTAGCACGTGGCTTGCTGGTGAGTGATTTCACGATATTAAACATACTGTTGCCCTTGCCGAAGAACAGGCATGTATTTCACGGCGAACATTCGATCACCAAGTATCTAGTAGTTGGTTTGTAACTGGTTGGGTAGTTACGCGTTTCATTGATAATTGTCACGTCGTGTCTGACCAACGCGGAACGAACAGATTATAAGGTTATTATGCAGAAATTTCTTACAGAGGTACATACTGCTCACTTTCCGTATTTCAGTATTTTTGCTTTATGATAAATATGTTGCAAGTTTCGAAATTAACAATCCCTTGCACACAGGAGTTGGCGAGGATTAGGATTTTCGACTTTGATTTTCACATTTACTTCGCTGCTATCAGACGTTTTTAGGCAGTTTAGCAAGTTACGGAAAATTTTCTTGAAGCGTTATTCACTTTTCTCATCTGAAATCTGTCTTTCTAAGTTGTAATAAGACAAATTTATTGTCTTTTATCGGATGGTGAGTACTGTTATTCGACTTCAGTTTTGATGGATGCATTACTTACAAAAAATTAATTAGAATATAAGCACTCTAAAACAATAGTTAAAACATTTACCTTTGTATGAAGGTGACTACAAAATGCTCATGAATGGCCACAACGTGTACATATTTTGAAATATTTCTCCCCAAAGATAGTTTGGTCGAGGAAATTACTCCGTATACCGTTGTTGTTGTTGTGGTCTTCAGTCCTGAGACTGGTTTGATGAAGCTCTCCATGCTACTCTATCCTGTGCAAGCTTCTTCATCTCCCAGTACCTACTGCAACTTACATCCTTCTGAATCTGCTTAGTGTATTCATCTCTTGGTCTCCCTCTACGATTTTTACCCTCCACGCTACCCTCCAATACTAAATTGGTGATCCCTTGATGCCTCAGAACATGTCCTACCAACCGATCCCTTCTTCTGGTCAAGTTGTGCCACAAACTTCTCTTCCCCCCAATCCTATTCAATACTTCCTCATTAGTTATGTGATCTACCCATCTAATCTTCAGCATTCTTCTGAAGCACCACATTTCGAAAGCTTCTATTCTCTTCTTGTCCAAACTATTTATCGTCCATGTTTCACTTCCATACATGGCTACACTCCATACAAATACTTTCAGAAACGACTTCCTGACACTTAAATCTATACTCGATGTTAACAAATTTCTCTTCTTCAGAAACGCTTTCCTTGCCATTGCCAGTCTACATTTTATATCCTCTCTACTTCGACCATCATCAGTTATTTTGCTACCCAAATAGCAAAACTCCTTTACTACTTTAAGCGTCTCATTTCCTAATCTAATTCCCTCAGCATCACCCGACTTAATTCGACTACATTCCATTATCCTCGTTTTGCTTTTGTTGATGTTCATCTTATATCCTCCTTTCAAGACACTGTCCATTCCATTCAACTGCTCTTCCAAGTCCTTTGCTGTCTCTGACAGAATTACAATGTCATCGGCGAACCTCAAAGTTTTTATTTCTTCTCCATGGATTTTAATACCTACTCCGAATTTTTCTTTTATTTCATTTACTGCTTGCTCAATATATAGATTGAATAACATCGGGGAGAGGCTACAACCCTGTCTCACTTCCTTCCCAACCACTGCTTCCCTTTCATGTCCCTCGACTCTTATAACTGCCATCTGGTTTCTGTACAAATTGTAAATAGCCTTTCGCTCCCTGTATTTTACCCCTGCCACCTTTAGAATTTGAAAGAGAGTATTCCAGTCAACATTGTCGAAAGCTTTCTCTAAGTCTACAAATGCTAGAAACGTAGGTTTGCCTTTCCTTAATCTTTCTTCTAAGATAAGTCGTAAGGTCAGTATTGCCTCACGTGTTCCTGTGTTTCTACGGAATCCAAACTGATCTTCCCCGAGGTCGGCTTCTACTAGTTTTTCCATTCGTCTGTAAGGAATTCGTGTTAGTATTTTGCAGCTGTGGCTTATTAAACTGATTGTTCGGTAATTTTCACATCTGTCAGCACCTGCTTTCTTTGGGATTGGAATTATAATATTCTTCTTGAAGTCTGAGGGTATTTCGCCTGTTTCATACATCTTGCTCACCAGATGGTAGAGTTTTGACAGGACTGGCTCTCACAAGGCCGTCAGTATTTCCAATGGAATGTTGTCTACTCCGGGGGCCTTGTTCCGACTCAGGTCTTTCAGTGCTCTGTCAAACCCTTCACGCAGTATCATATCTCCCATTTCATCTTCATCTACATCCTCTCCCATTTCCATAATATCGTCCTCAAGTACATCGCCCTTGTATAGACCCTCTATATACTCCTTCCAGCTTTCTGCTTTCCCTTCTTTGCTTAGAACTGGGTTTCCATCTGAGCTCTTGATGTTCATACAAGTGGTTCCCGTATCTCCAAAGGTCTCTTTAATTTTCCTGTAGGCAGTATCTATCTTACCTCTAGTGAGATAAGCCTCTACATCCTTACGTTTGTCCTCTAGTCATCCTTGCTTAGCCATTTTGCACTTCCTGTCGATCTCATTTTTGAGACGTTTGTATTCGTTTTTGCCTGCTTCATTTACTGCATTTTTATATTTTCTTCTTTCATCAATTAAATTCAATATTTCTTCTGTCACCAAAGGATTTCTACTAGCCCTCGTCTTTTTACCTACTTGATCCTCTGCTGCCTTCACTACTTCATCCCTCAAAGCTACCCATTCTTCTTCTACTGTATTTCTTTCCCCCATTCCTGTCAATTGTTCCCTTATGCTCTCCCTGAAACTCTGTACAACCTCTGGTTCTTTCAGTTTATCCAGGTCCCATCTCCTTAAATTCCCACCTTTTTGCAGTTTCTTCAGTTTTAATCTACAGGTCATAACCAATAGATTGTGGTCAGAGTCCACATCTGCCCCTGGAAATGTCTTACAATTTAAAACCTGGTTCCTAAATCTCTGTCTTACCATTATATAATCAATCTGATACCTTTTAGTATCTCCAGGGTTCTTCCATGTATACAACCTTCTATCATGATTCTTAAACCAAGTGTTAGCTATGATTATGTTGTGCTCTGTGCAAAATTCTACCAGGCGGCTTCCTCTTTAATTTCTTAGCCCCAATCCATATTCACCTACTACGTTTCCTTCTCTCCCTCTTCCTACACTCGAATTCCAGTCCCCCATGACTATTAAATTTTCGTCTCCCTTCACTATCTGAATTTCTTCGTCATATGCAGAGCTAGTTGGCATATAAACTTGTACTACTGTAGTAGGTGTGGGCTTCGTATCTATCTTGGCCACAACAATGTGTTCGCTGTGCTGTTTGTAGTAGCTTACCCGCATTCCTATTTTCCTATTCATTATTAAACCTACTCCTGCATTACCCCTATTCGATTTTGTGTTTATAACCCTGTAGTCACCTGACCAGAAGTCTTGTTCCTCCTGCCACCGAACTTCACTAATTCCCACTATATCTAACTTTAACCTATCCATTTTCCTTTTTAAATTTTCTAACCTACCTGCCCGATTAAGGGATCTGACATTCCACGCTCCGATCCGTAGAACGCCAGTTTCCTTTCTCCTGATAACGACATCCTCTTGAGTAGTCCCCGCCCGGAGATCCGAATGGGGAACTATTTTACCTCCGGAAAATTTTACCCAAGAGGACGCCATCATCATTTAATCATACAGTAAAGCTGCATGCCCTCGGGAAAAATTACGACTGTAGTTTCCCCTTGCTTTCAGCCGTTCGCAGTACCAGCACAGCAAGGCCGTTTTGGTTATTGTTACAAGGCCAGATCAGTCAATCATCCAGACTGTTGCCCCTGCAACTACTGAAAAGGCTGCTGCCCCTCTTCGGGAACCACACGTTTGTCTGGCCTCTCAACAGATACCCCTCCGTTGTGGTTGCACCTACGGTACGTCTACCTGTATCGCTGAGGCACGCAAGCCTCCCCAACAACGGCAAGGTCCATGGTTCATGGGGAGACGCCGTATACCGCTAGCGAATAAAAATGTATCGAATAGTTTAATTTTTTTGATTTGCTTGGCTCCAACAATTGTGAAAAGCCGAAATCCGAAATTTACTGCATCTATTTCGGCTCAACTCGCTAACTGTAGACCATGTATTATGTTTATCATTAGCGGCACACTGTTATGCAGAATACGTTGAGTTTTTCGAAATAAAGGAACATATCATTTTGTAAATAACTGATGATGGTCGAAGTAGAGTAGACTGGCAATGGCAAGGAAAGCGTTTCTGAAGAAGAGAAATTTGTTAACATCGAGTATAGATTTAAGTGTCAGGAAGTCGTTTCTGAAAGTATTTGTATGCAGTGTAGCCATGTATGGAAGTGAAACATGGACGATAAATAGTTTGGACAAGAAGAGAATAGAAGCTTTCGAAATGTGGTGCTACAGAAGAATGCTGAAGATTAGATGGGTAGATCATACAACTAATGATGAAGTATTGAATAGAATTGGGGAGAAGAGGAGTATGTGGCACAACTTGACAATAAGAAGGGACAGGTTAGTAGGACATGTTCTGAGGCATCAAGGGATCACAAATGTAGCATTGGAGGGCAGCGTGGAGGGTAAAAATCATAGAGGGAGACCAAGAGATGAATACACTAAGGAGATTCAGAAGGATGTGGGTTGCAGTAAGTACTGGGAGATGACGAAGCTTGCACAGGATAGGGTAGCATGGAGGGCTGCATCAAACCAGTCTCAGGACTGAAGACCACAACAACAAACAACATCATTTTGTGGAAATAGACTTTGTTTTCGATAATTTAAATTAGTTATTACATTAATGATAGCACTGAGCATAATACTTGTGCAGCGTACAGAAAGAACTACTATTACTTGTATATGTTAAACGGAAGACCATGTGGATCAAACACGTACCTTGCGGTTTCCTTATTCGGAAAAATCTTGTCGTTTTTCATTAGCTAAACTTAGTTTATGCGATGTTCTGTATTATTTTTGTTAAATATGAGAGGGACTAATCTTCCGCTATATTAAACCAGAGTTTTCGAATGAAGATGCAACAACAAGAGTGAATAATAATGAAAAAAATCTATTAGAATTCAGTAAATTAATGTTAGTCAAATTACTGGAAGTAAGACGGACGTTTAGGAATTTTCAACAGCAAAGTGATGTACTGTACTTGTTTTGATACGTACTTACGAAGGTTGTCTTGTGTTAGTTTACAGAAAAATTGTGATCTTTTTTCCTTTAAGTCTTTTTATTGTTCCTTAAATATTCGTACAGATACAAAGATTATGCGTGTATTTGAAGAAACTCTAGAAACGCTTTTACCATTTTTATGTTAGTATCTCAAAAAAATTGCGTGGAAGGATTCAACAGCTGATTGAGATGGTGAAAAATCGCTATTCATGAACTTCTTGTTTCAGATAAGGGAACAAAGGGAAATCGTTAGGTGACAAATCAGATGAAAGCGGGACGTTTATGAAATGTCCCCTTCGAAAAATTATGAATTACTGTGCTAGTAAACTTCTACGTTATTTGATTTACAAACAGCTGAGCAAAACTCAACGTACTCAGTTTTCTCTTCACTTATTCTGATCATCACTAAACTGACACACAATATTTTTAGCGCAACGCAATCTGACCTTCCCTACAAAAGAAAGGCCCTGACTAACAATAACCTATACCTTTCATGAATCACTTACACACAAAAATCTTCGTTACTCGAACTACTGCAATACAACGAGCGCCAATACTGTCAGCTAAATAAAAGATTCTAACTACTGAAGGCACTAACTATTGATAGGCATAGTTAGCAAATTAAAGATTTTGATAGAGAACAAACAATGTATTTACCTTAATAATGTTCAAAAGTCACTATATATATCAATTCATAACATCCATCTTTACAAATTTCCTTTTTCTGGCGGACACACATCCAGATCGTGCTCGCATAGTAATCTCTCAAAACTCTGGCATCTCTCTCTCCACATCCACCACTGCTGGCGGCTCACCTCAAACGGCGCAACGCTACCCAAGCGAATACTCCAGCAATGAGTCCAACCAGCCACAGCCTTCACACAGCACAGTCAGTGATTTTCATACAGAGCGCTATATGGCGTTACCTACATAAGAACCTAAACAGCCTACTTACACATTATACATTAATTCGATATTTTTCTCCGTCAAACTGACGAACAGATCGTGGTGTGCCATGCAGCATTAACTGTGTTTCGATCTGTTTAAAGGAATGGACATGGAACATCGATTGTAATTAAAGAAGCGGGAGATCATTTTCTTTAATGTGCTACACAAACGAACTGCTTTTGTTGGTCTTGGAACATGCGAATAGTTGGCTGTTGCTTCGTTCCCGCCTCTTAAAAATATAGCCAAGTTTCGCCTCCTGTAACGAGGTTGCATATGGATTCTTTACTTGGGATGAAACATATCGGCTGTCTCCTCCAACTTGTTTCAAAGCCTCTCAAGCGTCCTGTTCACCAGTCCGCTGCTTATTTCCAAAGTATTTCGGACGAGCTACACTAGCATTATCGATATGAAGCCGCGCGTGGTATATCCTGTGGAGTCCAAGGGCTTTGTCTTGCAAGTGGTAATCAGAGGCCTTAAACCGTCCTCACACAGGACGAGTTAGCTAACGTTGATGTGAAGCTGTACAACATATTTCACGTTGCCTCACGTTTAACATAAAGTACGTCCTGTGTTATTTTTGCAACGTACTACGAAAGGAGGAACAAGCAAGAGGCGAGAGCGCTCTCTGCGTCACGAGCAGAACTTGGGAGACGCCATATTGTATTGGTCGTTTTCAGCTGAGTCCATATTTGGTGAGTTTTATGCACTACTGGCCTTTAAAATTGCTACACCACGAAGATGACGTGCTCCAGAAGCGAAATTTAGCTGACAGGAGGAAGATGCTGTGATATGCAAATGATTAGTTTTTCAGAGCATTCACATAAGGTTGGCGCCGGTGGTGACACCTACAACGTGCTGACATGAGGAAAGTTTCCAACCGATTTCTCATACACAAACAGCAGTTGACCGGCGTTGCCTGCTGAAACGTTGTTGTGATGCCTCGTGTAAGGAGTAGAAATACGTACCATCACGTTTCCGACTTTGATAAAGGTCGAATTGTAGCCTATCGCGATTGCGGTTTATCGTATTACGACATTGCTGCTCGCGTTGGTCGAGATACAATGACTGTTACCAGAATATGGGATCGGTGGGTTCAGGAGGGTAACACGGAACGCCGTGCTGGATCCCAACGACCTCGTGATCACTGGCAGTCGAGATTGCAGGCATCTTATCCGCATGGCTGTAATGAATCGTGCAGCCACGTCTCGATCCCTGAGTCAATAGATGGGGACGTTTGCAAGACAACAACCATCTGCACGAACAGTTCGACGACGTTAGCAGCAGCTTGCACTATCAGCTCGGAGACCATTGCTGCGGTTACCCTTGACGCTGCATCACAGACAGGAGCGCCTGCGATGGTGTACTCAACGACGAACCTGGGTGCACGAATGACAAAACGTCAATTTTTCGGATGAATCCAGGTTATGTTTACAGGATCATGATAGTCGTATCCGTGTTTGGCGACTTCGCGGTGAACGCACATTGGAAGCGTTTATTCGTCATAGCCATACTGGCGTATCACCCGGTGTGATGGTATGGGATGCCATTGGTTACACGTGTCGGTCACCTCTTGTTCGCATTGACGGCACTTTGAACAGTGGACGTTACATTTCAGATGTGTTACGACCCGTGGCGCTACCCTTCATTCGATCCCTGCGAAACCCTACATTTCAGGCGTATAATTGACGATCGCATGTTGCAGGTCCTGTACGGACCTTTCTGGATACAGAAAATGTTCGACTGCTGCCATGGCCAGTACATTCTCCAGACCTCTCACCAATTGAAAACGTCTGGTCAATGGTGGCTGAGCAACTGGCTCGTCACAATACTCCAGTCACTACTCGTGATGAACTGTAGTATCGTGTTGAAGCTGCATGGGCAGCTGTACCTGTACACGCCATTCAAGCTCTGTTTGAGTCAATGCCCAGGCGTATCAAGGCCGTTATTACGGCCAGAGGTGGTTGTTCTGGGTACTGATTTCTCAGGATCTGTGCGCCCAGATTGCGTGAAAATGTAATCACATGTCAGTTCTAGTATAATATATTTGTCCAATGAATACCCGTTTATCATCTGCATTTCTTCTTGGTGTATCGATTTTAATGGCCAGTAGTGTATTATAAATTACACCCTATGAATGTATGCTGTTTCTAAGTACCAGCACATTGAGGATATCTCTAAAATGTGTGGTTACTAGTACGATTTGTTTTAATAAAATGATTGGAAACGTCTTACTGGCGGTAAAAGAATTTCCATATTTAGTTATTTTCGTGTTATTACTTTCTAATTGTGAATGGACGCTGCTCTAAGGCAATGACACACTGAGATTAATCAAAAACACCTCGGTCTTGATAGGATTTGTTATAATTAAATGTCAGTTAATAACATATTGACGATTAAAGCTGTGAGGAGATCGTGACGTGAAACACACGGACGTTTGTTGCAGAAGTTCAGTGTAGCGTAGTTGGTTTAGGGATGCAAGCTGTAGTAGTGATTTAATAAGGGGACGAATTGCCGTGGTAAAGGACGTACGTTTGTATACTGCTGGATCTGAAAATATTTTGCCGGCACGGTAGCTTAGCGTGTACAGTCAGAGAGCCGGTTGGCCTCTGTAATAAAAAAAACTGACTGGAAGGATCAACAAACGAACTTGACCGGATGTCATGTGACGTCCGCAACGACCAAACACAACGAAGAAAAGAAGAAAAAAAGGCACCGAGTTGCGATACAACGTATAGCGGGTTCGTGTTTTGCTGAATCCAATTTTTTTTCTTTATCTTCACATTTTTCTATAAGGTTGTGGGACTTCCTCATTAAATTAATAGACACATTTTCTTTAATATTTGATGTTATGGAAATATAAGTGCGTTCTCTCTCAGGAGTGAGTATTCCCGATTTTGTGACGTTTTGTCTACGGATGTCCTCCTTTACTGGACATGACACTTTCCTTATTGTCTTATAATATGTTCATAGATACTGAAGCTTTTATTTACGTATACTAAAAATAGAACAACAACGCTAGCATATGGTAGATGCGAGTGTTCTGACAGAGCTAATGGAGGAACGTTAGAGAGGGTTAGATTTCCAGTCCACGTCAACGTTATCTGCTTCATCCCATGTGAGAACGTCTCAAGCGCAAATTTCAGTTCGAGGAAGAGCAGGAGCGAGAAGGAGGCCACGCTTGGTCGTTACGCGATGTTCAACTTGGTAACTCTATTCTGTTTAGTTCGGACGCTGATCTGCAGTTCCTCATGCAGCTACACATATTTGGGCGAGATCGTTGCGTGCTCTTGGATTAATTCGCGTTTTCCACTTACTTTTCCTACAGATCGTATTATTTTTCGAATAGCGTTTCACGTGGAATGACTTCTCGGGCTTGTTTTATTTAAATCTTAATGGAAAACAGCATTCATTTCTGCTAGGCTCTGAAACATTGAGCGAAGTGGAAAACGATGTCTAGTTGTGCTCCTCACGTACGTGTTCCCACAGGGCAATCACTCTATCTCTGCATCCATCTCTTCTCTCTCTCTCTTAAAAATTTTTTGGCTCTTGTGTAGCATTTGAAACAGTTTTTCAGTCGGCCGTATGGGACAGCCTATCGTGACATAAAAGTACTTGAATATTATATTTGCAGAATCCCATGCTAATATTAATCACTTTGTTTCCTCCAAGAATGCACCTTTGAAACATAAGTTGCCCTTGCGAAAGTTTAACAATTTGTCACTAAATCTCTCGAATCAGATAGCGATATCACACGAATATGACTAAAAATGTCCATAAATCGGTGATAAGTTGTTTGAAAAGTTCTATTGGGCATTTAAATGAGTTTCAAGACAACGGTTAGCTTTCACACTCGAATTTTGTTACCACTTCCTTACACCAACAGACTTTCATTTCGTTTGAGGTTCGGTCGAATCGTGCAGAGTCCATCGGAAACAGATCTTTTTCACAGCTGGATGTAAAATCAAATGTAATCCAGTCTTCCATACGCCTAAGGAAGCCTTGATCTCGCAGCAAGACACATGTCAGTATTCTTCAAAGATACTGCCCACCGCGAACTTCTACAAACCACTTCTATACATTCTTCTGCGAACATAATTAATTACCAAAAGTTGAACGAAGTGGTTCGTGGTATTGTTGTTAGGAGACGTCTTTAAGAAAACGGTGAAACAATCATGCAAGGTAACATTCATGTGAGTCATCGTTTATTTACAGTACCGTTTTTTCAAACGGTCACAGTAAACAAACTGCAGATATTGTTTTGATAAAAACGTTACGAGTGTCACATCTCAATAACGGCACGTAGAAGTCACTTGTTGAAAATTCCCGTGTGATCACATATGTAGAAGATACCGAGAAATAAGCGTTTCATTCAAGCGTTTTTCATATCGACAAATGAGTCAGCACTGTCATAAAACTCAACACCTCCTAGAGGACGACTCAGTCCCGGATTCATTCGTTCTGATTCATAATACTTGCGAGTTTTCTTTATCTTAAGCCAGTTAATAAAGAAAAGTCTTCCGGTCCAGACTATATACCAATTAGCTTCCTTTCGAAGTATTCTGATGTAATAGCTCCGTATTTAGTACTCATATACAACCTGTCGCTCGCCGTAAAATTCGTACTTAATTAATGGAGAGACGCACAGCTCACTCCCCGGCAAAAGAAAGGAAATAGAAGTTTTCCGCTGAATTATACACTCGTGTCACTGGCATCAATATCCAGTAGGATTTTATAAATATACTCAGTGTCTTCGAACCCTAGAAGAAAACAATTCCTTGACACGTATTTGGCACGAATTCAGAAAATACCTTTCTTGTGAAACACATGTGCCTCTTTATTAGCCGGCCGCGGTGGTCTAACGGTTCTGGCGCTGCAGTCCGGAACCGCGGGACTGCTACGGTCGCAGGTTCGAATCCTGCCTCGGGCATGGGTGTGTGTGATGTCCTTAGGTTAGTTAGGTTTAAGTAGTTCTAAGTTCTAGGGGACTTATGACCTAAGATGTTGAGTCCCATAGTCCTCAGAGCCATTTGAACCATTTGAACCTCTTTATTCACGCGAAGCAACGACTAGTCTCAAACTGATTCCATATTTGTAGATTTCCAGAAGTTCCTCACAAGTGGCTACTAATCAAAGTGCGTGTCTGTGGAATACCGTCGCAGTTGTGTAACTGGCTTCATAATTTGCTGTCAGAAAGGTCAAACTTCGTAGTAGTTGGCGGAATGTTATCCAGTGAAGCAGAAATGGTGTTTCCAAAGGAAGTGTTATAGAATCCCTGCTGTTCCTAATTTATATAAATTATTTAGGAGATACTGAGCAGCCATCATAGGCCATTTTGAAATGATGCTGTCATTTCAGATGTTCAAATGTGTGTGAATTCCTAAGGGACCAAACTGCTGAAGTCATCGGTCCCTAGACTTACACACTACTTAAAATAACTTACGCTAAGAACAGCACCACACCCATGCCCGAGGGAGGACTCGAACGTCCGGCGGGAAGGGACGCGCAGTCCGCGGCTTGGCGCCTCAAACAGCGCGGTCACTACGCGCGCCTGCTGTCGTTTATCGTCTAATATCGTCATCAGAAGCTCAAAACCAATTGCAAAGTGATTTAGGTACCTGTATGGTACAAAAAGTGACAGTGGATTCTAAACAATACATTTCGGTTACACGATAAATCACAGACGAGATTACGATTACGAACAGCTTAAATTTGAATAACCACATAGAGAATATTGCGGTGAAGCTGAACCGCATGCTGCATTTTATCGACAGAACAACTAGAACAGGCCTCAAATACACTGAAGAGCCAAAGAAACTGGTACACCTGCCTAATACCGTGTAGACCCCCGCGAGCACGCTAAAGTGTCGCACACGACATGCCATGGACTCGACTAATGCCTGAAGTAGTACTGAAGAGAATTGACACCGTGAATCCTGCAGTGCAGTCCTTAAATCCGTAACAGTGCGAGGGGATGGAGATCGCTCGTGAGCAGCACGTTGCAAGGCATCCCAGATATGCTTAATAATGTTCATGTCTGGAGAGTCTGGTGGCCAGCGGAAGTGTTTAAACTCAGAAGAGAGTTCCTGAAGCCCCTCTGTAGCAATTCTGGACGTGTGGAGAGTTGCGTTGTCCTGCTAGAATTGCCCAAGTCCGTCGCAACGCACAATGGACATAAATGGATGCAGGTGATCAGACACGATGCTTTCGTACGTGTCACCAGTCATAGTGGTATCAGGGGTCCCATATGACTCCAACTGCACACGTCCCACACCATTACAAAGCCTCCAACAGCTTAAACAGTCCCCTGCTTACATGCAGGGTCCATGGATTGATGAGGTTGTCTCCATACCCGTACACGTCCATCTGCTCGATGCAATTTGAATCGAGACTCTTCCGACCAGACAACATGTTTCCAGTCGTCAACAGTCCAATGTCGGTTTGACTGGGCCAGGTGACGCGTAAATCTTTGTGTCGTGCAGTCATTAAGAGTATACGAGTGGGCCTTCGGCTCCGAAAGTCCATATCGATGATGTTTCGTTGAATGGTTCGCACGCTGACACTTCTTGATGGTCCAGCATTGAAATCTGCAACAATTTGATCCCGTTCTTGCAGGATCTTTTTCCAGCCGCAGCAATGTCGAAGATTTGATATTTTACCTGATACCTGATATTCACGATGCACTCGGTGAATAGTTATACGCGAAAATCCCCACTTCATCGCTACCTCGGAGATGCTGTGTCCCATCGCTCGTGCACCGACTATAATATCACGTTCAAACTCACTTAAATCTTGATAACCTGCCATTTTAGCAGCAGTAACCGATCTAACAACTGCGCCAGGCACTTGTTGTCTTACATAGGCATTGCCGACCGCGGCGCCGTACTCTGCCTTTTAACACATCTCTGTATTTGAATATGCATGCCTATACCAGTTTCTTTAGTGTTTCAGTGTATATTGCAGAGGCAGTCTATGCAAGGCTTGTCCGTCCGCTTTTTGGAGTATTGCTGCACAGTATGGTTCAAATGGCTCTGAGCACTATGGGACTTAACTTCTGAGGTCATCAGTCCCCTAGAACTTAGAACTACTTAAACCTAACTAACCTAAAGACATCACACACATCCATGCCCGAGGCAGGATTCGAACCTGCGACAGTAGCGGTCGCGCGGTTCCAGACTGAAGCGCCTGGAACAGCTTGGCCACATTGGCCGGCCACAGTATGGGACCCTTACAGATAGCACTGACGGACGACAGGCAAAATGTTCCAAGGAGGGCAGCACGTTTTGCATTATCGCAAAATAAGGAAGATAACCTCATGGATATGATACGGGAATCGAGGTGGCGATCATTAAAACAAAGGCATTTTTCATTGCGACGATATCTTTTCACGAAATCAATCATCAACTTTTTCCTCCTAATGCGAAAATATATATATATACGGAAAAATGACCGCAGTAATAAAGTAAGAAAACTCAGAGCTCGCACGGAAAGACTTAACATATTCTAGAGTGGAAAGGTAGAGAAAGAGAAAGAAAGTGGTTCGACTAACCTTCTACCAAGCTCTTCACCGCGAACTGAAGAGTATTCATGTGTATATAGATGTAGGTCATTTCAAATACATGTGTCATAGAGGGTAGGATTCCTAGGCAGCTTCTATTGGAAGTTGAGCTACTGGTCACTCGCTATAGACACTGCAGTCGACGGTACATTGAACTGTTAGAGTCCAAAGGCACGTGAATAACTGCGCAATTTACACATCCCTGTTTGTAATCTAACTTCAAAGACTGAGAAAATGCGTTACATATGAAGACCTAGTTCATAGAGCTTAGAGGAAACTTTTCATCTTATGCTGCAGTAACGCAGTATGCACTATCTAAATGGGATCTCAAGAATAACGTTCCTCACTTTCTTATCCATAAACATCGTGAAACCTGGAGCAGTTGCAGTTTACAGAACCTGGTAGCAGAGAATACGAGTAGTTCGTTGATGGTAATACCTGACAGGGGATCTCAGTTACGTAATGCAGTGGTACGTGAATATGTTAAGTGTCATGAAGATTTGGACTAATTAAGAACGAGATGGTCTTTAACAAATTTCCACGATTGTTCTGGCTGCAACCAGGATGACTACGCAAAAGTTACCGTTTCGCCAGGGAACTGGTGGATGGCGTAAAAGGAGCTGAAACAAACGAAGATTTGCTGTGTCTGTAAGAAAACTTTCTGAAACTAACGGCCGGGATCAGTGTGATGAGCCTCTATAAACATTGTTAGATACCACTTTACTCAAGAAAACAAAATTTTTTTGATACAAAAGATGAATGATTACCTCTTCTGACTTCTTCTGTGACAAGAGCCTTTGCTATTTAGACTTGTGCTTCTTCTTTACGGCTGCAAGTAAGTGACAAACGTGAAACTTTTGGACCCAAGTGGAAATGTTGTTTACAGCTAGACGCAGTCATAGCATGGAAACCATACCGAGCCTGTTGGCGCAGCGGGCAGTGTGCGCTCGCATTCTGGAGAGCAACGGTTCAGATGCCCATCAGGCCAGCCTGATTTAGAATATCAGCAGATTTCCTAAACTGTTTAACGTAAATGCCGGGATTGTTCCTTTGAAAAAGATATGCGTGATTTCCTTCGCCCACAAAAGCTTGCGCATCGTCTCTAACCCTGTAATCGACGGGGGAGGTTACACTGCAATCTTCACCCCTGTCTAGAGATGCGCAAACTCGTTCATCCTTGGGAACTAGTTCACTGATGATCGCTCTTTTTTTGGAACCGTTCATTTTTACCCGTTCGCCGTTCAATTGTGCATGGTACATGGTGCTCCTGAAAAACTGAAAATTAGTGGCATAGGTGACTGTACTCCAGGAGGGAGGCCAGTGCCCCCTCTTGGCGCCTTCCATCCTTCAGAGTTTTTATTCGTTACAGCATTCTCAAACACCCGAAGGAAGTAATTTCCGTGATTCTGCAAAAAATCTCGTTTAGCCAACTACAGCGTTATGTTGCTGATCGCAGTGAAATAATATCAGGTGGCGCACGAAAAACCGGCCCCAGTAAAGACTGATCGCCAATTACGTACGATTTGTTGACTGCTACGAGCGGAATAGAAAAACATGTAAACATTAGGCAGTAAAGAAATAACAAATAAGCAAATGCAAACAACAACTTCGAAACTACAGATGAAGATTGGTGGGCGACAGTGAACAGTCTAGTACTCGGGCCGGTTTTCCGTGAGCCACCCTGTACCACTCAAATAATATTGTACAAGTTATCGTATTCTCTTCATAAAATACGAGACCAGACACTCGACTATGGAGCGCTGGCTTCATTCTATTGTAAGTATTCTGCCTCCGACATCAATGAACATTCTGTTTTACCTTGGATCCAAAAAGACGTAAAATGGCCACTCGAGTGTGCCGTGCCGACTTCCTCTGCAGGAGTAATAACAAAAGAACTTGTCTTTTTATAAGTACGTCGTCTCCTGTTTATCGAAGTAATGAAGTAAACTGATATGCTCTTTTGTTAACTGAAAATATGTATGTATTACATACAACGTAATTTGTGTAATTTACGGAACTATGAAACAAATTTAAATACCGGTCGTGGACGCTGAATAGAATACGAAAAGAACCAGAAGTCCAGAGTTCAAGAAAAGTTTGAAACAGATCTAGAATGGGTGTTCGCAGTAAACGAAATGAACAACACCTCGATACTGAACTAACTAGAAGCAGTCGTCTGTGTAACTGAGACGAGTGGCCACGCAAAGAAGGACGAGTCCGGCCGAAGGAGACAGAGACCGAGACAGGCGGGAACGGGCCCGAGGCTGGAACGAGACGGGCCGCTTCCCGTTCCCGGGAACTGCAAGTAGAAAGCCGCGACCGAAGTCAACTATGAAAGACCGTTCCTTAGAATTCGTTCCTCGCTCCTACCGTTCATCTCAGTGAACCGTTCCATTGGACCCGTTAGTCGCGAACGACCAATCTCTACCCCTGTCCTTGAGCATCGATAGCACAACTTTATTCTGTTAAGACCGATACGAGATGGATGACAGAAAGACAGAATTTTGGACACATTGTTTGCGGAAAATTTAAGTTCTGAATCTCTCTTCATTTGACAGAGGGCTATATTTAACATCACAATTTCCGAAATCACTTCAGTCCTGCATAGAAAAATCTGAATCGTATATTCATCTGACTGAATCTACTCCATTGCAGTTGTTGGAATACTTGGATTTTTTTTTATTTTGAAATCGTATTTTGAGAACATAAATTTCTCTTGAACAAAACAGATTATATACATACCAGTATTTGGTTACCATAACTTTGTAGAAATGATTTTCAACATTTGTATCAGCCTATAAGCTTCGCATTTTGGAACCTTTTCATATATAGCGTGAACATTAATAAAGCCGACAAACTGCAGGGGCGGCTTCCTGACTGGAAATGGGGGGAAAAAACGTCCTATGAACAAGTGTGCGGAAATGCACCATTGCAACAGTAGATGGCGCTGACGAATCGAGGTTCCTCTGCCCTCGTGACGTGTATTCCTTGTGTGCTGCAGGCTGTGTGATAAGGATGGTAGTAGGGAAGACGAATTATCAACTTCCGTTCATTGGGAGAATTTTAGGAAAATGTTGCTCATTTATAAAGGTGACCGCGTATACAACACTAGTGCGACCCATTACTGAATACTGGTCCAGTGTTTGGTATCTCCATCAGGCTGGATTAAAAGAAGACGTCGAAGTAATTCAGAGGCGGGTTGCTAGATTCGTTACCGACAGCTGTGATCAACACGTAGGTATTACGGAGATGCTCCGTGGAATCAAATGGGAATCTTTGGCAGGACGGTGACGTTATTTTCCCGAAACACTATTGGGAAAATTTGGAGAAACAGCATTTGAAGCTGGCTGCAGATCGATTCTAACGCCGCCAACGTACATTTTGCTTAACGACCACGAAGATTAAGATAAATAAGGTGTCGTATTGAGGCATATAGACAGCTGTTTTTCCCTCGCTTTATTTGCGGTTCATCAGCGACAAGGGTATCAAACAGGAGCGTCCAAGGGGAGTGAGAAAGAACTGCTATTATTTTCAGTATGCGTAAATGATCTGGCGGACAGTGTAGACAGCAAACTCTGGTCGTTTGCTAATGATGCTGTCGTGTCCGTGAAATTGTCATCGTTGGGCAACTGTATGAGGATACAAGATGATTTAGACAAAATTTCTAATTTGTGTGATAAATGGCAGCAAGCTCTAAATACACTCCTGGAAATGGAAAAAAGAACACATTGACACCGGTGTGTCAGACCCACCATACTTGCTCCGGACACTGCGAGAGGGCTGTACAAGCAATGATCTCACGCACGGCACAGCGGACACACCAGGAACCGCGGTGTTGGCCGTCGAATGGCGCTAGCTGCGCAGCATTTGTGCACCGCCGCCGTCAGTGTCAGCCAGTTTGCCGTGGCATACGGAGCTCCATCGCAGTCTTTAACACTGGTAGCATGCCGCGACAGCGTGGACGTGAACCGTATGTGCAGTTGACGGACTTTGAGCGAGGGCGTATAGTGGGCATGCGGGAGGCCGGGTGGACGTACCGCCGAATTGCTCAACACGTGGGGCGTGAGGTCTTCACAGTACATCGATGTTGTCGCCAGTGGTCGGCGGAAGGTGCACGTGCCCGTCGACCTGGGACCGGACCGCAGCGACGCACGGATGCACGCCAAGACCGTAGGATCCTACACAGCACCGTAGGGGACCGCACCGCCACTTCCCAACAAATTAGGGACACTGTTGCTCCTGGGGTATCGGCGAGGACCATTCGCAACCGTCTCCATGAAGCTGGGCTACTGTCCCGCACACCGTTAGGCCGTCTTCCGCTCACGCCCCAACATCGTGCAGCCCGCCTCCAGTGGTGTCGCGACAGGCGTGAATGGAGGGACGAATGGAGACGTGTCGTCTTCAGCGATGAGAGTCGCTTCTGCCTTGGTGCCAATGATGGTCGTATGCGTGTTTGGCGCCGTGCAGGTGAGCGCCACAATCAGGACTGCATACTACCGAGGCACACAGGGCCAACACCCGGCATCATGGTGTGGGGAGCGATCTCCTACACTGGCCGTACACCACTGGAGATCGTCGAGGGGACACTGAATAGTGCACGGTACATCCAAACCGTCATCGAACCCATCGTTCTACCATTCCTAGACCGGCAAGGGAACTTGTTGTTCCAACAGGACAATGCACGTCCGCATGTATCCCGTGCCACCCAACGTGCTCTAGAAGGTGTAAGTCAACTACCCTGGCCAGCAAGATCTCCGGATCTGTCCCCCATTGAGCATGTTTGGGACTGGATGAAGCGTCGTCTCACGCGGTCTGCACGTCCAGCACGAACGCTGGTCCAACTGAGGCGCCAGGTGGAAATGGCATGGCAAGCCGTTCCACAGGACTACATCCAGCATCTCTACGATCGTCTCCATGGGAGAATAGCAGCCTGCATTGCTGCGAAAGGTGGATATACACTGTACTAGTGCCGACATTGTGCATGCTCTGTTGCCTGTGTCTATGTGCCTGTGGTTCTGTCAGTGTGATCATGTGATGTATCTGACCCCAGGAATGTGTCAATAAAGTTTCCCCTTCCTGGGACAATGAATTCACGGTGTTCTTATTTCAATTTCCAGGAGTGTATATAAAAAATGTAAGCTGATTCAGATGAGTAGAGAAACAAGCCAGTAGTGTTCGGATACAGCGTTAGTAGTGTGTTGCTTGATACAGTCACATCGTTTAAATATCTTGGCGTATCGTTACAAAGAGATATTTAATGGAATGAGCATATAGGAGTTGCAGTAGGGTAGGCGAATGGTCGACTTCGGTATATTGGAAGAATTTTGGAAAATTGTGGTTTCTCTATAGAGCAGACCGCGTATAGGACGCCAGTGCGACCTATTCATGAGTACTGCTCGAGTGTTTTAGATCAGCGTCATGTCAGATTAAAGGAAGACATCGAAGCAATTCAGAGCTGATAGATTTGGTACCGATGGGGTCGAGCAACACGCAAATACTCTTATTACGAAATATCTGAGGAAGGAAGGCGATGTCCTTCCCGAGGAACGCTATTGAGAAAATTTAGAAATAACTGTTGAAGCTGACTGCAGAGTAGTTCTACTGCTGTCAATATACATTTTGCATAAGGACCAAGAAGATAAGATACGAGAGATTAGGGCTCATGCGCAGGAATGAAGATAGTCGTTTTTCCCTTGCTCTATTTGCGAGTGGAACAGGAAAGGAAATGACTAGTAGTAATACAGTGTACCCTTTGCCTCGCTCATTACAGCGGCTTGCGGAGAATCTATGTAGATGTATAACAGGAAAGCAGATGACTAGTTTGGTGCAAGGAACCCTCTACCACGCACCATACCGTAGCTTTCGAATTAGGTACGTAGATGCAGATGCATATTTAGAACCCAGAGAGTAATATATATATATATATATATATATATATATATATATATATATATATATAAGACTGATTTTCTTTGCAAGATGTGACAACCCTGTGTAGGCAACATATCTTTGACCTTGGTCTATAAGCTGCTTCTAGTACAAGCGGCACATCGATGCAACTGCTCAGTCATGAGTTCTGCTGTAATAAGTTAACACATGTTTGTGTCTCTCGTCACGGAAATGGAACAGCAAAATCTGTTAGAACAAATGGAAATCAATTCAGAATTGTTGAGCTGTGTTATCACTGGTGATGAAAGTTGGTTTTTTCAGTAAGATCCAGAGACAAAACGCCAAAGTTCGCAATGGTGCTCAAAGGGATCACTCAGACCAAAAATAGTCAAAAGTGAAACGTATGCATGTGTGCTTCTTTGATTCGAAGAGAATTGTTCATAAAGAGTGGGTGCCTCCTGGACAAACAGTTAACCAGTATCACTACAAAGAAATTTTATAAAGACTTCGTAAAAGAGTTCTTCGTGTCCGTGCCAACATTGCTGATAATTGGATTATGCATCACGATAATGCGCCATCCCATACTGCTCTGTCAGTACAACAATTTTTAACTTCAAAACAAATTTCAGTACTACCACAGCCACCTTATTCACCAGATATAGCTCTGTGCGACTTCTTTCTATTTCCAAGAGTCAAAACGGCAGTCAAGGGACACCATTTTCAAACAACAATAGATGTCCAAAAACCTGTGACGAGGGTCTTGGAGGATATTACAGAAGATGAGTTCCATAAATGTTACCATCAATGGTAGAAACGCTGGAAAAAGTTTGTGAAATCAGAGGGGAATTACTTTGAAGGAGACAACACTAAACTTGACTAAAATGGTAAGCAACATTTTTTTCACATTACTTTATTGTCGCATCTCGTATATATTGCAAATGTGAATTTGTCTCTAAGACTGGTGAAATATAGTGCTATGCAGTGACGTTTATTTTCGAGTACACTAATACAGAGTGAATCATTGTTTAGTGTCTCAAGGCTGTAATACAGAACGTGTTGGAACTCAGTAAAATGGTTTCTTAGAATTTATGAATGATACGTAGCGGTAATTTAAGCTCATTTCTAGTTTCTGTGTGTTGGTTCATGACTTTCAAATACTGCAGTTCGTTTCTTTGTCTGATTAAGAAAAAATTTCATGCCATTAGTGATATTTTTGCTGACAGCCTTACACATTACTAGAACGAGGCAGAGAGGGCTCTAGCTTTCTGTCGTTTGTCTTTGTCTGTTCTTATGGAATACAATAATGATAGCATTGTTCCAGTTTTGGGGAACTGTCTCGTTTATTACAGAGTTTCAGTAACCAATTACATCACCAGATTCACCCATTTCCAAACTGCTGGAAAAATGTTTTACACCCCTCGCATTTCTGCCTACATACATCATCTCATCAAAGGTATGTGGATTTGCCCACTAGACGTCGCAAGAGGTGAATCTGCCGGCATAAAAGCAGGCGGGGAATATTGTGTTGTCAGTAGAGAAGCAGAATGGGCCGCCCAGAGACATTGAAACTCATGTAAAGCTACCCAGGTCGTCACTTGGTGATGTGATAGTCAACTTTAAACTTGAAGGAACAACCATTGATATAACAGACCTCACGAACTGTCGGACAAGGTCTGTCGAGCATTACGGAGAGTTACAATTAAAAGAAACCAGCCCTCAGTCACTAATTTTTTAACAAATTAACCGGGTTTCAACACTGCTAGGAGTGTCTTCCTCAGAATTTAAACCAAAGGATGGTCTATATAATGGTCACAGAATTATGACTAAAAACGTATGGTACAAATTATAAGTAAGGAATTATCGTGAAAGACTGGCAGTACTTATACGTCATTTATAAAAAAATAAATATGCCGAAAGGGCATTAGTCACAAAGATATTTAAGATAAAAAAACTGTGATGGCGAGCCACTAAGGGCTGCTCGTTACTTGCGAGGTGCAGGTTCTAAACGGACTCTTTTTTTCCGAAACGATTTGAGTAGGAAATTTGCGCTGTTGATGGCTGTTCTGACCTCTTTTTGTAAAACTGGAGTCGGATCCTCGTGCAGTTCCGAAATATTATTTTAGTTAAAAAATCTAAGGTTTTGGAAATACACTCCTGGAAATGGAAAAAAGAACACATTGACACCGGTGTGTCAGACCCACCATACTTGCTCCGGACACTGCGAGAGGGCTGTACAAGCAATGATCACACGCACGGCACAGCGGACACACCAGGAACCGCGGTGTTGGCCGTCGAATGGCGCTAGCTGCGCAGCATTTGTGCACCGCCGCCGTCAGTGTCAGCCAGTTTGCCGTGGCATACGGAGCTCCATCGCAGTCTTTAACGCTGGTAGCATGCCGCGACAGCGTGGACGTGAACCGTATGTGCAGTTGACGGACTTTGAGCGAGGGCGTATAGTGAGCATGCGGGAGGCCGGGTGGACGTACCGCCGAATTGCTCAACACGTGGGGCGTGAGGTCTCCACAGTACATCGATGTTGTCGCCAGTGGTCGGCGGAAGGTGCACGTGCCCATCGACCTGGGACCGGACCGCAGCGACGCACGGATGCACGCCAAGACCATAGGATCCTACGCAGTGCCGTAGGGGACCGCACCGCCACTTCCCAGCAAATTAGGGACACTGTTGCTCCTGGGGTATCGGCGAGGACCATTCGCAACCGTCTCCATGAAGCTGGGCTACGGTCCCGCACACCGTTAGGCCGTCTTCCGCTCACGCCCCAACATCGTGCAGCCCGCCTCCAGTGGTGTCGCGACAGGCGTGAATGGAGGGACGAATGGAGACGTGTCGTCTTCAGCGATGAGAGTCGCTTCTGCCTTGGTGCCAATGATGGTCGTATGCGTGTTTGGCGCCGTGCAGGTGAGCGCCACAATCAGGACTGCATACGACCGAGGCACACAGGGCCAACACCCGGCATCATGGTGTGGGGAGCGATCTCCTACACTGGCCGTACACCACTGGTGATCGTCGAGGGGACACTGAATAGTGCACGGTACATCCAAACCGTCATCGAACCCATCGTTCTACCATTCCTAGACCGGCAAGGGAACTTGCTGTTCCAACAGGACAATGCACGTCCGCATGTATCCCGTGCCACCCAACGTGCTCTAGAAGGTGTAAGTCAACTACCCTGGCCAGCAAGATCTCCGGATCTGTTCCCCATTGAGCATGTTTGGGACTGGATGAAGCGTCGTCTCAAGCGGTCTGCACGTCCAGCACGAACGCTGGTCCAACTGAGGCGCCAGGTGGAAATGGCATGGCAAGCCGTTCCACAGGACTACATCCAGCATCTCTACGATCGTCTCCATGGGAGAATAGCAGCCTGCATTGCTGCGAAATGTGGATATACACTGTACTAGTGCCGACATTGTGCATGCTCTGTTGCCTGTGTCTATGTGCCTGTGGTTCTGTCAGTGTGATCATGTGATGTATCTGACCCCAGGAATGTGTCAATAAAGTTTCCCCTTCCCGGGACAATGAATTCACGGTGTTCTTATTTCAATTTCCAGGAGTGTATATTCAGAGTTATAAGCAATTACTAAAGAGCTCCCCTTATCTGACTTAGTAATTAGGGCTTCTGCTTCTTTAAGTTTATCATTAGTGGAAGAGACCAATTTTCTATCATTATGCATAACGTTATGAATAATGGCTGTATTTTTTCATGAAAATGTTAGCTACGTCAAAAGCAACACGAGTTTGACAAGCATTATCCATTTTTTTACTATCGAGACCAACTTTAAGATCTACAAGCACTTTTTCAATCACATTTCTGTCTAACAAGTTGGGCGAGACATACTTCAGCCTCTTTTCCAGCAGGACAGTTTCATTATGTGTAAAAATAATGTTAGTTTTGTTCAGAATTATTTTGTAAAAAGTATGACTGCTTTTTTTAAACGTACTCTGAGGACACTTTTCACTAGGAAACAGACAGAAAAGCTTGCTGAGTTTCTTTTCATGCTTCTGTATCATACCTAGTTTACAAGTTTCTAAATGTTCATTAATTATCGTCCAGAGATCGTCAATATTAAAATTGTAATTAATATGAAAAATATTTGTCAGTTCTAAGTACAGGTAATAAGCTTGTTCGTTAAGAAGACCTTTTTTGGAATATAGCCTTTTAATTCGATCAGAAATGAGATTTTTTATGAAACGTCTGAAGGATTTAGGATTTTTCTTGCAAACAACAAAGTTTATATAAGCTTTCGCGTAGGTAGGGACTAATCCCCTTATTTCACATTGTTTATTAAAATTAATAGCCATACTTGTATTTAGTATTTTCTTTTTTAAAACTTTATATTTGGTGGCAGCCTTGGATGCTTGGGCAGGCAAGAATCGCAAAATTTTGTACATGGCATATTTATTGTTTTATAAATGACATATAAGTACTTCCAGTCTTACACGATAATTCCGTGCTTATAATTTGTATCATACGTTTTTAGTCACAATTCTGTGACCATGATATAGACCATCCTTTGGTTTAAATTCTGAGGAAGACACTCCTAGCAGTTTTGAAACCCGGTTAATTCGTTAAAAATTAGTGACCGAGGGCTTTCAATTGCACCTATTCACGGTCTCTGAATGTGCAGCCATGTACAAAATATTACGGAGAGTGGTTGTAAAAAATCGCATGAAATCAGCGGACTGAATCATTCGTGAGTTCCAAAACGTTGCCAGCAGTCCAGATAGCACAGTGACAAGGCACAGGGACAGAAACAGAATAGGGTACAATGGTCGAGCGGCTAGTCGTAACACACATTTCTGTAGTCAATGCTAGGCGATGCCTGACCTGGTTTCATTAGCGACGCACCTGTACAATGGACAACTGTAAACTAGCGATCTGTAGTGCTGAATCACGCTATACTTTGTGCCAGTCCGCTGGAAAGGGTTTGGTTTTTGCGAGCTCGTGGAGTACTCTCCCTGCCATCATGTATAGTGCTAACAGTAATTTGCAGAAGAATTGGTGTTACGGTATAGAGTGTTTTTCGTGGTTATTGTGCGTTCCCCTTATTTAGCATTTAAATAAACACCAAAAGTGGAAGACGGTGAACACATTTTACTGAATCCACCATGACAATGCACCTTCTCATAAAGCAGCATTTTGTGAGGCAACTGTTTGTGGACACGAACGTTCCGGAGATAGACTTGCCAGACCAAAGTCCGAACCTGAACCCAATGGAATTCCTTAGGCTGAGCTGGAACGTCGATTTCGCGTCAGATTCCAGCGTGTAACGTCGCTACGTTCTCTGGGTTTGGCTTTTGAGCTAGAATGGGCTGTCAGTCTCATTCATCGACAGACATTCAGACACATTATTCAAAGTTCTTGTATGTCCATTCTTGTGATTGGAGGTCTGGGGGACTACAGCCGTTCACTATTGTAAGAAAATGAGTTTATGGCTGGACAGACAACGTCACAGTTACAGGTGGTCTCTGGAAACCAGTTATGTTGGCTACTGATGCATCGTGTATACAGATGGTGTTAACCCCTTCAGCAGCAGCTTAGGCCAGAAGATGGTGCACTGAAGCGCCGAAACTGGTAGCTGTACAATAAATGACATCATAAGGACAGCTGTAGATGTTTCATTTTCTTACATTATTGGAGGTCGGAGGACTACAGCCGTTCACTATTGTAAGAAAATGAGTTAATGGTTGGACAGATATCACAGTTTCAGGTAGTCTGCGTAAACCAGTTACGTTGGCCACTGATTCTTCGTGTATACGGATGGTGTTAACCCCTGGAGCATCAGCTTAGGCCAGACTATGGTGCGTTGAGTTGATGGTTGGAGAGACAACATCTCTGTCACAGGTAGTCTGCGGAAACGAGTTATGTTGGCCACTGATTCTTCATGTATACGGATGGTATCAACCCCTTCAGCATCAGCTTAGGCCTGAAGATGGTGCGTTGAGTTGATGGTTGTAGAGACAACATCTTAGTTACAGGTAGTCTGCCTAAACCAGTTATACTGGCCACTGATGCATTCGGTGTATGGATGGTGTTAACCCCTTCAGTATCAGCATAGGTCTGAAGATGGTGCGTTGAGTTGATAGTTGGAGAGACAACATCTGAGTTACAGGTAGTCTGCACAAACAAGTTATATTGGCCACTGATGCATTGGGCGTGTGGATGGTGTTAACCCCTTCAGCATCAGCTTAGGTCTCAAGATGGTGTGTTGAGTTGATGGTTGGAGAGACCACATCACAGTTACAGGTAGTCTGCGTAAACCAGTTATGTTGGCCACTGATGCATTGTGTATACAGATGGTGTTAACCCCTTCAGAATCAGCGTAGGCCTGAAGATTGTGGACTGAAGCGCTCAAACTGGTAGCCGTACAATAAATGATATCATAAGGACGGCTGTAGATGTTTAATTTTCTTATATTATTGGAGGTTTGGGGGACTACAGCCGTTCACTATTGTAAGAAAATGAGTTTATGGTTGGACAGACGTCACAGTTACAGGTGCTCTGCGGAAATCAGTTATGTTGTCCACTGATTCTTCGTGTATCTGGATGGTGTTAACCCTTTCAGCATCAGGTTAGGCCTGAAGATGGTGCGTAGAGTTGATGGTTGGGGAGACAACATCTCAGTTACAGGTAGTCTGCATAAACCAGTTACATTGGCCACTGATGCATTGAGCATATGGATGGTGTTAACCTTTCCAGCATCAGCTTAGGTCTCAATGCGTTGAGTTGTTTGAGAGACAACATTACAGTTACAGGTAGTCTGCGTAAACCAGTTATGTAGGCCACTGAGCAGCAGAGTTCAAGACGTCACAAAGACAAAGGGTTGACACACCCTGTATTAATGTCCACTAGTAGGTATCCATATACTTTTGATTAGATAGTGTACCTTGGCTTAAATTCAAAGAAATCAGGAAGTGAAAGATTCTACCAGACGAATTAAAAGAAGAAGAAGAAGACGAAGAAGAAGAAACGGATCAGTGAGTGTAGGACTGAGGGTTTCGTATGAACTTAATTGTGCGTATATTTAGTTCACCTATAGGAACTGAAGAATGACTTTGCGAGTTTTACACTGTTAGAGGACCGAATACCCTAGTATTTGACACAAATTTCTTCTTCATACCTGTATCCGTTCTGAGAAAAAGGGGTTTTAATAGACGGACAGACAGATGGGCGGGCACAAACGACAAATTTTTGGGTGATGTTATTACAAATTAGCAAATTTAGGATTTTTCCTTTACTTATGCAATGAAACCTTGCATTCTGATAAATTTTATGATTCTAGATCAACGGCAAGCACACTATTGAATCTGGTGAGTGAGTTTGCAAGTATCAAAATATGTCACATAAATGGCCGTATCTTTTGACTGTACTGACTTACAAGCTTGAACTTTTTACAGCAGTAATACACCGTAGACCTTAGCATTGACATAATTTTCGGCTTGATACTTACACTCGTTCCTGAGAAAAACGCGTCTTAGCAGACGGACAGACAGACAGACAGACATACAGACAGACAGAGGGCAAAGCGTTCTGTTTTTGCCGACTCAGGTACGGAACCATAAGGACGAGTATACTGTGAAATGAAAAACAAGAAAGTATTCAAAATGAAGGCAGTCTTTTCGAAAGTGGACTTCCTTCTAAAGCTTTACAAATCGGGAGAGCTGTTGCCAAGGTTGTTTCTGCTACGCTGCAGATGTTTCGTTCGGAAGGCCTAACACATTATCCATATAGTCCCGCCCCGTCCGAGTCCATATTTTTGGAGTCCTGCAGAAAGACATTGGTGGCTGTCTATTTGCTTCAAACGACGAAATGCACGCTTGGGTACATGTTTTTCATGAAGGCATTGACGGTCCTGTCCCACAGTGGGATTTATATGTTAACAGTCATGGTGATTACTTTTGCAATAATAAACGGTTTTCTCACTTTTATTGCACCTGCCTCGTTTTTTTTTTTTGGCTGCCCCAAATTAGAAAACATTCCGGCGTTGCCAGATACCTAGTTTCCAGGAATCTGTATCGTCCCATTGATCGTCTATTAACTCTCTTGATTCCATTCGTAACCGAACCTCTTTGGCACGTATTTAGTCTTTTCTGGATATTCCCAAAGAGCGTCTGGCCCCCAACTTCCTCTTCTGATTCTCTTTAACTTTCCGTGTCTCTGCCTCATACAACAACGAAATTTTAATTAGAGTTTCACAGATAATATATTTCCATTTCTATGCTATTGCGATACTGCAAAGTGTTATGTTTGAACAACTCCAGCCTGAGTTACTCGTTTCGTGACTTCTTGATCATCTTTACCTGAGTTATCAGATTCCATCCCTAGAGAGGCGTAGCTACTGCAGCCTTCAATTCCCTCTGTATCGAGTGGGATGCTGGATAGTTCTGCCCCTCCTCGAAGATATATTGTGTTCTGGGTGTTGACTTTTAAGCCCCGTCGTTTGTACTCTTCCTGTAGTTTTCGTACCGTGGATTCCTGATGGTCGTTTTCGATGGTAATCAGCATTTGATAGTCAGCATGTACTTCCATTTCTATTGATTTGCAGCTTTTGATACGTATATTTTAAAAAGAGAGACTGACACACAACAATGACGCAAATCCTTGTTAACAGGAAACCTTCGAGATAGTCTGTTACAAAGTGTTTTTCTCGATGTTGAAACATTGTCAAATTTCGGAGAGCCCTTATTAAGGTGTAATTAATGTTTGAGTCGTGTATTACTTACTAGAGCCTTTGTGTAGGTACAGAATCATATGCCTTATGAAGGTTTACAGACATAAGATGGGTTTCTTGTTTGGTGTTTGATATTTTCTCTGTACCTTGTTTTCGAAAAAAAAAACACGTTGTCGGTGTAAGTCGTACCATCTCTGGATCTAACTAACATGAAGAATTTCATGCCTGACATGTGCATTGGTACCTGGGTTCCTCCAAAATCACACTTAACGATGATTGGGCGTAAGTCAATTTCTCCACTATCCGTTATCGCTGAACAGAACCCGACACCTTTAACCCAGGCTCAATTTCAGGTGCTTGTGAATTTCAGGTGTTACCCTGTGAACGTTCTTGGCACGCAACGTTGCTGACGGCTTCGTACAGTTTCTGTCTGAGTTGACACTGTCATTTCCGTTTGTCACAAGGTGGGGCTCTATTTGATTGTCTTCGTGGTAAATACGAGACGTTTTGCGCAACAGCTGGTATTCTCGATTGCGGCAACCACGACGAGGCGGATCTTCAATGCTTTATGTCCAACGAAAGCAGCTGGGTGTTAAACGACATCGTTGTAGTCTACGCCAATTTGGCGGGAAACTTCATTTGCCGACAACCATAATTGCCGAAAAATGAAAATGTGTGAGTGATCTTAGGTTGAAATAACCTTCCGTTGCACATTGAACCGCGTACACGAGCTACATTGTCTACTTCACGATTCGAGACACAACATGCCCCAGTGAACTACGCTGAGATTGCAATGGAAGATTAGGATTTAATGTCCCGTCGATATCGAGGTCATGACAGACGGCGCCAAGCTTGGAATGTTTCAAGAATGAGAAAGAGATCGGCCTTTCCCTTTCGAATGAATCGTCCAGACATTTTGGTGCTGGAGCGGTTTAGGGAAATCACGGAAAATCTAAATCTGCATGGCCGGTCGCGGATCTGAACCGTGGCCCTCCCGTATGCGAGGCCAGCGTGCTGAACACTGTGCCATTTCGCTCGGTCCCATTATGTAGGTTACTTTTACCTCGATTACAAAGGGAGCGATTTCCTGGGCAAAAAAGAATTCGGAAAGTGGTTTCCGATTTAAAGAAACCAAAAAAATGTGTGAAATGTTATGGGTCTTAACTGCTAAGTTCATCATTCCCTAAGCTTACACTCGACTTAACCTAAATTATCCTAAGGACAAACACACACACCCATGCCCGAGGGAGGACTCGAACCTCCGCCAGGACCAGGCGCACAGTCCATGACTGCAGCGCCCCTGACCGCTCGGCTAATCCCGATCGGCAAGTAAACAAAACAGCAATAAAAATAAAAATACACTGCATATCATGAAGTGTGAGTAAAACTCTTGCGGAGGAGTTGATTTGAAGAACCAGCATGTCCAGGTGCCCGCCCATCCTTCATATATTGAATGACCTTATACATCTCAACTGGCATTGCTTCTGGAATATCATTATTTTAATTATTCAATATGTGTAGTTCTGCTTTTACAGAAACTTTAGTGAACCCGGCTAGCCTTCGCAATTTCGTACGGGAATTGGATATATGTCGTAATCTCCTTCTGGACCCTCTGTCTGTCCACTTTCCCCTCCGCTTCTCTTAGTTCGTCTCCCACCCCTACGCCGTCTCGCTTTGCCCATAACCTCATCCCGCTGTCTCCCTCCACTTCTCCTTCCCTTTTTACTCTGTCCACCTCTTTCTTGCCTTCTCTATTTCTATTTCCTCCTTCCCCTTTCTGTCCATTTCCTCATCTACCCTTCCTCTGACTTTGAGCCTTGTTTATTATTATTGCAAACAAAACCTTGATTGGGAAGTGAATTTGCTTAAAATGAGTAGGAAAGTGGTTGGTGTCATCGGTATGCGGGATATGATAGAGACCTATCCAGCTACTGGATATATGGGGATAGGAGCTTCAATGACAGTATTTTGCACATTTTAATCAGCGAATGTGTAGGCTTATAAGGTTGAGGACAATTCCGATTTCATACTAGCATTCTAATCATAAGCCAATAAGCTAGAAGAACTACTTTCCTATTTTCTGTTAAAACCATGTGCGAAGAAGAAAACAAAACAGCCCATTGTTGTCTACACAATTTTGTTTAAAATTATGTATAAGGAGATAGAATATATATGAGAGAAAGCATTTGTACAATGATTTAGAAGCCCTCCTATCGTGGTTAAAACTGACTGTGAAAGTATTATATAATACATAAAATATATAATATATATTCTTTTAAACAATTTGCAGATTTTCTGTAAATACTAAATGAAAGAAGTAAAATGCTGTGCTATCAAAAATATAGTTTCGTTAATATTTTTGCAGTCAGTTTTAACTACGATAGTAGGGCGTCTAAACCATTGCACAAATGGTTCTCACGTATATATTATTTTAAACAATATACATATAGTCAGTGCATGTCCAGATATTTATTACAGCCCGCAGCTCGTGGTCGTGCGGTAGCGTTCTCGCTTCCCACGCGCGGGTTCCCGGGTTCGATTCCCGGCGGGGTCAGGGATTTTCTCTGCCTCGTGATGGCTGGGTGTTGTGTGATGTCCTTAGGTTAGTTAGGTTTAAGTAGTTCTAAGTTCTAGGGGACTGATGACCATAGATGTTACGTCCCATAGTGCTCAGAGCCATTTGAACCATTTATTACAGTATCATGAACAAACACGAAGTGAACTGGTTAAGAACATTTCGAGATTTGTGCTGTTTTACCCTTTATATACAGGGTGATGTTTTCCACCGTGTACAAACTCTAGGGATCGATCGATGAGAGGATGCGGAACATGTCTAATGAACTTATGTCCGGAAATGCATGATTTCCATGCTAGAGGCAATTTATTCAATCATACATTGTAACAAAGACTGTACCATACATCCACAGTTATCATATGTTATGAAAATGGTTTCCGTGTGCCTCAACGCATGCGTGTACGCACCGTATCCTGTTCTGTGCTACACGTTCACATCGCACATGCTGCATCCGAACAGTGTCAAAGGCAGAATGAGTACGCCAATGAGTACGCCAATCCAGTGTCTCCACATCTGAAATGAGCTCTGGATACACGATACTTTTAAGATGACCATAACCAAAAATCGCACGGGTTGACATCCAGTGGAATAGTAGGTCAAGCAACTGCATCCCCTCGTCTGATCTATCGACCAGAGAAGACACGATTGAGATGCGTCCGGAAGTTAACGGCGAAGTGGGCTGGAGCACCATCACGTAGCAGCCATATAACCCTTACAGTCAATAATGGCACTTCCTCCAGTAGGGGGGGCAAAAAAATGGTTCAAATGGCTCTTAGCACTATGGGACTTAACATCTTAGGTCATCAGTCCCCTAGAACTTAGAACTACTTAAACCTAACTAACCTAAGGACATCACACACATACATGCCCGAGGCAGGATTCGAACCTGCGACCGTAGCAGTCCCGCGGTTCCGGACTGCAGCGCCAGAACCGCACGGCCACCACGGCCGGCAGGGGAGGCAAAGTCGCCAGCAAGAAACTCCGACAGTTCCGGCCTGTTAGGAGACGTGGAGGGAAGATTGGTCCCAAAATACGGTGGCCGGCCGCGGTGGTCTCGCGGTTCTAGGCGCTCAGTCCGGAACCGCGCGCCTGCTACGGTCGCAGGTTCGAATCCTGCCTCGGGCATGGATGTATGTGACGTCCTTAGGATAGTTAGGTTTAAGTAGTTCTAAGTTCTAGGGGACTGATGACCACAGATGTTAAGTCCCATAGTGCTCAGAGCCATATGAACCATTTTGAACCAAAATACGGTAGCCAATTTTCCCGACCTACGTATTCAGGCTGCACCGATGCTCATGATTTGCTGTCACCATGCCTTGGGGATTCTGCATAATATCCCACAGATGACTGTTATGCGAGTAGAAGATACAACTCCGCGTAAAGGTTGCCTCATCTGTGAATGTGATGGATGACAGAAATCCCGGAATCGTGGTTGCCTTTTGAAGAAACCGATGACAGAACTGCTCCAGATGTGGAACGTCTGTCGCTAGTAAGCCCTGCACACGCTGTAACAATGTTCCACACAGTCGTCCGGCTTACCCTTTACTGGCGGGCCAACTGCCTGGTACTGACACGGCGGTTGCTTTCCACAGTCACATATTCCTCCAAATCTGGTGTCCGAACATTTCGAGTACGTCCTTCATGATTTCCTGCTTCTTGAAACGATCCTATCCCAGAAAAACGGCGAAACACTGTTGTAAACATTGAATGCTGTGGCTGTTGTCGGCGGGGATAGGTCTTCTGATACAGACCTGCTGCTCGCCGCCCGTTGCCATTTTGCTTTCCATAAGTAAATATCGTGTCGGCAAACTCTCGGTTCGAATACGAAAGCATTGTGTACAACGCAGTATCGAGTCCACTACAAAGCGAGACGCCAAGAGAAGTGAATCGGGCGTTAGGGTATGTCTTATGAGGAACAGTAGCACCATCTAGGAGGAAACCATGCATACTGTAACTGTGGCGGTATGGTACAGCGCGTATTAGACCACAGTCTCTGTAACAAGGTATGATTGAATAAATTGCCTCTAGCATGAAAACGATGCATTTCCGGACATAAGTTCATTAGACCTTTTTTTGTTCCGTATACTCCCATCGATCAATCCCTACAGTTTGTACACGGTGGAAAAAATCACCATGTATATAAAGGGTAAGCGCAGTACAAATCTCGAAATGTTCTTGACCAGTTCACTTCAGATTTGTTCATGATACTGTAATAAATATCTGGACACACACTGACTATATATATTGTTTAAAAGAATATATATATATATATACACTCCTGGAAATGGAAAAAAGAACACATTGACACCGGTGTGTCAGACCCACCATACTTGCTCCGGACACTGCGAGAGGGCTGTACAAGCAATGATCACACGCACGGCACAGCGGACACACCAGGAACCGCGGTGTTGGCCGTCGAATGGCGCTAGCTGCGCAGCATTTGTGCACCGCCGCCGTCAGTGTCAGCCATTTTGCCGTGGCATACGGAGCTCCATCGCAGTCTTTAACATTGGTAGCATGCCGCGACAGCGTGGACGTGAACCGTATGTGCAGTTGACGGACTTTGAGCGAGGGCGTATAGTGGGCATGCGGGAGGCCGGGTGGACGTACCGCCGAATTGCTCAACACGTGGGGCGTGAGGTCTCCACAGTACATCGATGTTGTCGCCAGTGGTCGGCGGAAGGTGCACGTGCCCGTCGACCTGGGACCGGACCGCAGCGACGCACGGATGCACGCCAAGACCGTAGGATCCTACGCAGTGCCGTAGGGGACCGCACCGCCACTTCCCAGCAAATTAGGGACACTGTTGCTCCTGGGGTATCGGCGAGGACCATTCGCAACCGTCTCCATGAAGCTGGGCTACGGTCCCGCACACCGTTAGGCCGTCTTCCGCTCACGCCCCAACATCGTGCAGCCCGCCTCCAGTGGTGTCGCGACAGGCGTGAATGGAGGGACGAATGGAGACGTGTCGTCTTCAGCGATGAGAGTCGCTTCTGCCTTGGTGCCAATGATGGTCGTATGCGTGTTTGGCGCCGTGCAGGTGAGCGCCACAATCAGGACTGCATACGACCGAGGCACACAGGGCCAACACCCGGCATCATGGTGTGGGGAGCGATCTCCTACACTGGCCGTACACCACTGGTGATCGTCGAGGGGACACTGAATAGTGCACGGTACATCCAAACCGTCATCGAACCCATCGTTCTACCATTCCTAGACCGGCAAGGGAACTTGCTGTTCCAACAGGACAATGCACGTCCGCATGTATCCCGTGCCACCCAACGTGCTCTAGAAGGTGTAAGTCAACTACCCTGGCCAGCAAGATCTCCGGATCTGTCCCCCATTGAGCATGTTTGGGACTGGATGAAGCGTCGTCTCTCCAGCACGAACGCTGGTCCAACTGAGGCGCCAGGTGGAAATGGCATGGCAAGCCGTTCCACAGGACTACATCCAGCATCTCTACGATCGTCTCCATGGGAGAATAGCAGCCTGCATTGCTGCGAAAGGTGGATATACACTGTACTAGTGCCGACATTGTGCATGCTCTGTTGCCTGTGTCTATGTGCCTGTGGTTCTGTCAGTGTGATCATGTGATGTATCTGACCCCAGGAATGTGTCAATAAAGTTTCCCCTTCCTGGGACAATGAATTCACGGTGTTCTTATTTCAATTTCCAGGAGTGTATATATATATATATCCGCTCGATATTTGTGCAATGGTTTAGACACCCTATCGTTGCCTATGTCCATCCAAGCGTTTATCAGAGTATTGTCTAAATATTTCCAGTACATGGGTCACGAACTTTCCAAGGATTTTGCTAATAAAAGAATTGGAAGCATATTGTGTAACAATTTGAAGTAAATCGATTAAGAACTTTTCGTGATGTTTACCAACATATTGAAAAATATGCATCCTATGTTCGTCCAAACGTTCATTAGAATATTGTTTATTAGTGTATTGTGTAAAAATTTGAAGTAAATTTGTCGAGGACTTTTGGAGATTTTTGGTAACATCATTAAGCAGAATTTCTCTCTGTTGCTCGTTACTGTCTGTCTGCCACCGTAACAGATCAAAACTGTTGTCTATCTAAAGTTTCTGTTTTCTTTCCTTTATGCCACGGAACGCCACACGGGGCAAGGCTAATTACTTAGGGAGGTCGCCTGTTATCCCTTCCCATGTGCCACGCACCCCTCAACATGGATTGCACCACATCTTGGGTTGGGTATTTGGGTGACGGGGAAAGGACTGTGGGAACTGACAGTGGAGAGATGTGGCGTTGAGGGACACCCTTGTACTGATTCATCCACTGAGGCCTGTTTGGCATGGGACACCCTGTCAGTTGCTGAACTACAGCCGTCATAACCTTCAGTTTGTTAGAAACACGCAAGCCTCTCCGCTCACACGCTTTTACAAGGTGGTCTCTCCCAATGGGAAGCAAAGTTTTACATCGTCTGCCTGTCAAAAGTGGAGAAACCATAATGAAAGGTAAAAATCATTGTCGTTGTTAAGCGCCAGGGTCACCAAGAGAAGCGACAAATAATGTGCGTATCATACGATCCTGGGAACAATATTCTTAACAGCAGTTTTAATAGGAATTACAAAAAAGCAAAACAGGAGAGAAACGTTATTGTTATGTTTGCTTTTCAGATTTTAAGTCAAAGTTTCTCGTTAAAATGATCTAGTAGTCATCATCATCAGACACGAAAGATAACGCCTTGCTGATGTATCAATTCCTCTCTACCATCAGTACCAGTCGATTGTTAGCTGCAACAATTCATTCCACAGATAACGGTTTGCAATATGGGTGTTCTGGTTCCTCCTCTTGATTCTTTCCCCAGTGTAGTTTTTTCCCAAATTATTTATGAAGGTGTTTTGTCGAATTAGGTGTCCAACTAATTTTGTTTTCTGCACTGTATGATTTTAATCAATGTCCTTTACTCTCTAATTTATTTCAGTTTTTGTTCATTAGATTTACTTTCAGTTTATGATGTTTTTTGGCTCTTCTCGATAAGCACATCTCTATTGTTTTACATTTTTTTGTTCCCGCCCTTCACAACCATAACTTGAAATATTTTTTAAATATATATCTTTCTTGTTTATGTATTAAAGTGGTTTTTTGTTAATAAATTGATCTCATTTCTGAATGTTTGTTTAATCACTGCATTTCTCCTTTTGATATGCGTTATACTTTTGTTGTCATGTTTTATTGTACTTTCCAAGTAACAAAATCCATTTTCTTGCATTAGTATTTTATTTCCTATCTTAACGTTTCCCTTATTTGTTCTTTCAACTTAACTATCACTAGTTCGCGGCTATTTTTAATTTTCGATAGTACAAGACAGCAGACAAAATTTTTAACATTTTGTTCATGACCTTTTCAGAATCAACTGAGAGTACTACATCATCGACAAATCGAATACAGTGTATGAAAGACTGAGAGGAGTATACAAACGCACATCGAAGTCTGCTTTTGAATTTATTTGCAGAGCAATTTTAACACAGTGGCGGGTCCTAACGTTTCCATGCACTGGTCAGCATAGACAGTAACTGCCGACTCTTTAATTCATATGCAGCAAGAAGCATAGCTGTCGCGCTATGTGCCGTATTTTTCGTATTGCATGTTGATGTGCTGTTATATGCCTCTACAGTTTGCTTATGAAGCATGCCCACGCAGTGGGAAGTACTTACTTCAGGAGTACTGAGGATAATTAGCCCATACAAATAGATGTCGCTTTGTGACCTTAATGAGTGAACTGCCTACGGACTCCAGAGCCTATTGTGGACACTTAACGTATGCCACACGTCTGTAGACAGAGTGAGACAATGGGCGAGCGTCGACGTGAAGGCGGTCCACTCAAGGTCAACTCTTTTTCCTGTGCGACGCGACGTGACATTCCTCTTCCAATAAGATTTCTGTGCAGTAACCGTTGCCTGCAGCGACCACAAAAAGACGGAGACGGAGGGGCAGTATGGCACCCTGCTGGAATCTGCTTACTTCGGTCTTTCTTTAGAAACAATATTTCGGTTGGTTTGATGCTTTCCTCCATCTACTCCTGTCCTGCGCTAATCTGTACTGCACATTCTAAACTTGGTTTTCCACTATGTTCCCCGCCTACAGCCCATCCCAGTACCAGGTTAACTACTCGTGGATGCTGTAACAAATACGCTTACTGCCCCTTCTTCTGGTACGGGTCATCCACAGATATATTGTTCTTTTCAGTGTCTCTGCATTTCGTACTTCATCGGTCCACTTCATTTTTAGCATTATTCGATAGCATGGTGTTTTATATCTTTCAGTTTCTCCTTCTGCACATTTCCAATGGTCCTCGTTGCACTTCCATACAATGTTGTGGTCCGCTCTTTCGGACGTCTTCAGTTCCTTAACTTCTTTTGATAACAGTATAGTACTTTTCATAAAGAAGCTTTTCTTCATGCGTGCCGCTTTCAACTAGCAGCACAGAGTAAACTTGGCTGTAGTATAACTGCCCGACATCAGTCCGTACGTCTCATGTGCGAAATGTCGTAGCTGTGGTATCTAGTCAAAAGACTAATTTGTTGTTACAGTCCAAGCTAGTTTAGCCTCTTGATTTCTAAATAACCACAGCAACCACTTAGTCTACTTACTGTATTCGTCCCTTGATTTTCCTCTACAATTTTTGACCCCCCCCCCCCGTCTCATATTTCCCTCCGTTATCAAACTGATTATTTCTTGATGTTCCCTCCCCTTTCCTTTCCCCTCCCGCTCCCCCTCCCCGCCAACTTAAATGTTGGTGTCTGTTCTTTCGGACATCTACGATAGAGCAGACACCACGCATTTATATAATCTATGTTTCATAGCACCTCCTGACTTAACTCCACTACATTCCACTATCTTTGTTTTACCTTTGTCGATGTTCATCTTGCCGGCCGCGGTGGTCTCGCGGTTAAGGCGCTCAGTCCGGAACCGCGGGACTGCTACGGTCGCAGGTTCGAATCCTGCCTCGGGCATGGATGTGTGTGATGTCCTTAGGTTAGTTAGGTTTAAGCAGTTCTAAGTTCTAGGGGACTGATGACCACAGTAGTTAAGTCCCATAGTGCTCAGAGCCATTTTGATGTTCATCTTATAATCTGTTTTTGAGACACTGTCCTCACCGTTCAGTCGGTCTTACAAGTCTTTTGCGTCTCTGACAGAATTACATCATCGGCAAATCTCAAACTTTTTATTTCTTCTCGCTGAAATTTAATTTAATTTTCAGATTTCGCATTGGTTTGCTTTACTGCATGCGCAGTGTAAAGACTGAATAACGATAAGGATACACTACAACCAAGTCTGACTCCATTCTCAACCACTGCTTCCTTTTCATGTCCTTCGGCACTTAAAACTGCAGTCTGGTTTCTGTACCAACTCGTAAATAACCTTTCATTCCTTGTATTTTATTCCTGTTGCTTTTAAAGCACTACACAATTCTTACACTTCCTAGAAATAAGCGTTTGTAAGTCAAAAGATCACAGGTTTAGCACAGTTGACTGCAACGGAAAACACTGCTGTTTCAGCAAGAACTCCATGACCTGCGTTTGTTTGGTTGTCTGGCTGTTCTACGTGAATCGTAGCGTTGCGTTGGGGCATAGGTAGTTTCAGCGCTGTTTCACAGTCATAACGGATTTGAGCCTTCACATAACATTGGCGAAATATATTCCCCAGTCTGTTATCTGTTGCTTATCTTTACTATCTTTATGGAGTTCAGAGAGGAACGGTTCCAACCCCCAGCACAGAGTAAACTTGGCCGTGGTACACCTGCCCCACATCAGTCCATGATTTCCAAAAGAACGCCACTCTCCGCTGTTGCACAAGTAAAATAATAGTACTTTACCCACCATGGCTTTGTGAGACTATACTCAGCTGTACACAGCAAAATGACTGCAATAGATTTGGGAGCACACGGGTATACTGTACTGCGCGTGTGTTCACCTAAACGTCATTTATGGACACAAATATATTAGTCGAGACGATGAAATACAGTTTCCTGTGCTAGAGGAGAGGGAACAAACTGTAGTATTTCACGGTCGGGAAGATGTCTTCATCAAGTGTCGGGACCTTTCAACTGCATGGTTGCAAAACAGCGCTACATACAGTCGTAGAGTTATGAACAATTTATACACGACTGTGCTGATAAACCTCTTACACTATTTGCTTTTCAAACAGCTGAGCGAAACTGAACGTACTCAAACATTCACTAAAGTGACACACAATATTTTTAGCGCAACGCAATCTGACTATCAAAGATCCCTGCAAAAGAATGGCCCTGAGTAACATTAAACTACACCTTTCAAAAATCACTTACCTCACAAAAATCTTCATTACTCGAACTACTGCAATACAGCGAGCACCACTACTGCCAGCTAAATAGAAGATTCAAACCACGGAAGGCACTAACTACTGATAGGGATAGTTAGCAAATGAAAGATTTTAATAGAGAACAAACAATGTATTTACCTTAATATCATCACAAGTCATAATATATGTAATTTCAAAACTCCGCCATCTCTCTCCTCACATCCACCACTGTTGGCGGCTCACCTCTAACTGCGCAACGCTACGCGCTGTTCACATCCAGCTGCCGCTGCCTAACACTACAATGGCAGACAACAATGCAAACTAGCCACAGGCTGCACACAGCACAGCCAGTGATTTTCGTACAGAGCGCTACGTAACGTTGCCAATAAGAAAACATAAACAGCCTACTTACAAAGCGTACGAACACTTCGACTGAAATGTGCAGAAGCTCCATCGTGCATTAACCACATGTTGTGTCGTACTTATAAAGGCACATGTTCTAGCAGCACAGGTAGAGTATCCCGTATGAAATCATGATAACTGGCTCCATTGAGCGTAGGTGGAAGAACATGGGGCCCAATCAAGACATCACCAACAATGCCTGCCCAAACGTTCACAGAAAATCTGTGTTGATGACATGACTGCACAGTTGCGTGCGGATTCTGTCAGCCCACACATGTTGATTGTGAAAATTTACAATTTCATCACGTTGGAATGAAGCATCATCCGTAAAGAGAACATTTGCACTGAAATGAGGATTGACACATTGTTGGATGAACCATTCGCAGAAGTGTACCCGTGGAGGCCAATCAGTTGCTGATAGTGCCTGCACACGCTGTACATGGTACGGAAACAACTGGTTCTGCCGTAGCACTCTCCATACTGTGACGTGGTCAACGTTACCTGGTACAGCAGCAACTTCTCTGACGCTGACATTAGGGTTATCGTCAACTGCACGAAGAATTGCCTCGTTCATTGCAGGTGTCCTCGTCGTTCTAGATCTTCCCCAGTCGCGAGTCATAGGCTGGAATGTTCCGTACTCCCTAAGACGCCCATCAATTGCTTCGAACGTCTTCCTGTCGGGACACCTTCGTTCTGGAAATCTGTCTCGATACAAACGTACCGCGCCACGGCTATTGCCCCGTGCTAATCCATACATCAAATGGGCATCTTCCAACTCCGCATTTGTAAACATTGCACTGCCTGCAAAACCACGTTCGTGATGAACACTAACCTGTTGATGCTACGTACTGATGTGCTTGATGCTAGTACTGTAGAGCAATGAGTCGCATGTCAACACAAGCACCGAAGTCAACATAACCTTCCTTCAATTGGGCCAACTGGCGGTGAATCGAGGAAGTACAGTACATAGTGACGAAACTGAAATGAGCTCTAACATGGAAATCAAGCGTTTCCGCACACGTGTCCATATAACATCTTTTATTTATTTGTGTGTGAGGAATGTTTCCTGAAAGTTTGGCCGTACCTTTTTGTAACACCCTGTATACGTGGCGCGCCAACGTGCGAGGACTTTCCCGCGGTCGTTTCCGTTGCGATCAACTGTCGTTCGCTGCAGCACAGGAATCCAGGATCCGTTCACTCTGGGGCTTTCTTCTTTCTTGTGGAAGCTATTGTCATGTTAATGTATTTCTAAAGCTTCTCTGAACAAGCAGGTGTGATAGCTCTTCTCTACAACAAGAACTTGCATGTCGGCGCATTTCACTATATGGTTGGTCTCACACAGAGCGTACTGCGCCACGGACGACTGCGCCACCTACCGCAGCCTCCAATGCCGCTGATGTTCGCTGATCCTGGTGTTGTGTGATTGTCCAGGCATTCCAACACAGATTTTCCTGCACTTGCATGGTAAGCGGTATGTTCCCGACATTGCAAGTGGATCCTGCTGTGTCGTCCGAATAAGACACAGCCAGGACAAAAGCACCACAAGAGGAAAGATGCGAACTGGTGCCAGTGGCATAGAGACGGCCCACTTGCGCGAGTCCCACCAGCGCCACGCGCGGCGCTGAGGATGAAGATATCGACTTCGCCTCGGCCAATTGCCGGCCGAGTACAGTCCGCCAATGACCGGACGACAACGGGCAGAAGCCTACTCGGAGGATAGAAGAGCAGCTGTCGGTCACTCGGCTATACGAGGGTGAGTCAAATGAAAACCTTAAATATTTTTTTAAATATTATTTATTGTGCAGAAGTGGTACAAAGCTGTATCACTTTTCAACATAATCTCCCCCACGCTCAATGCAAGTTCTCCAGCGCTTACAAAGTGCATAAATTCCCTTAGAAAAAAATTCTTTTGGTAGTCCGCGAAACCACTCATGCACCGCGTGGCGTACCTCTTCATCAGAACGGAATTTCTTTCCTCCCATTGCGTCTTTGAGTGGTCTAAAGGAAAATCACTTTGGTGATGAGGAATGGCGCCATTCCTTGCTCGCTCTCTTCGTTTCCGGTTGGTGGAAGTGAGCCCAGGTTTCGTACCCAGTAACGATTCTTGCAAGGAAGCCATCACCTTCTCGTTCAAAGCGCCGAAGAAGTACTTCACAAGCATCAACACGTCGTTCTATCATTTCAGGAGTCAGCTGCCGTGCCACCCATCTTGCAGACACTTCGTGAAACTGGAGCACATCATCCACAATGTGGTGTGCTGACCCATGACTAATCTGTAAACATGCTGCAATGTCATTCAGTGTCACTCGGCGTTTTTCCTTCACTATGGCTTCAACTGCTGCAATGTTCTGTGGAATCAGAAATCGTTGTGCCTGACCTGGACGAGGAGCATCTTCCCCTGAAGTCACACCATTTGCGAACTTCCTAGTCCATTCGTATACTTGCTGCTGTGACAAACATGCATCACCGTACTGAACGTTCATTCGTCGATGAATTTCAATAGGTTTCACACCTTCACTACGCAAAAACCGAATAACAGAACGCTGTTCTTCCCTGGTGCAAGTCGCAAGTTGGGCGGCCATCTTTATACTGATACTGCGATGGTATTTGTGCATCTGCACTATGCTGCCACCTACAGGACATTCTGCACGCTGTTTGTAGCACGCATACCAACTTACAGAATAAAGGCGCGAAATTTCGATTTGTTATTACAAATTTAAAGTTTTCATTTGACTCACCCTCGTAGATCACCGTCCAGGGCTGAACTAGAGAGGAACGTCGCTTAGTGAACTCTTTAGAAGTGAACAGGCAGTTGTTCTAAATTGCGTTTGTTATTTACTGTGAAGTTTACCTACGATTATTTGCACTTAGTCTTTGAAGGCCTTTTTTGTGTTATATTACAAGCAGTGTTGCAGGTTTCAATCTACATCTACATCTACATTTATACTCCGCAAGCAACCCAGCGGTGTGTGGCGGAAGGCACTTTACGTGCCACTGTCATTGCCTCCCTTTCCTGTTCCAGTCGCGTATGGTTCGCGGGAATAACGACTGCCGGAAAGCCTCCGTGCGCGCTCGACTCTCTCTAATTTTACATTCGTGATCTTCTCGGGGGGTATAAGTAGGGGGAAGCGATATATTCGATACCTCATCCAGAAACGCACCCTCTCCAAACCTGGGCAGCAAGCTACATCGCGATGCAGAGCGCCTCTCTTGCAGAGTCTGCCACTTGAGTTTGCTGAACATCTCCGTAACGCTATCACGCTTACCAAATGACCCTGCGACGAAACGCGCCGCTCTTCTTTGCACCTTCTATATCTCCTCTGTCAACCCGACCTGGTACGGATCCCACACTGATGAGCAATACTCAAGCATAGGTCGAACGAGTGTTTTGTAAGCCACCTCCTTTGTTGATGGACTACATTTTCTAAGGACTCTCCCAATGAATCTCAACCTGGCACCCGCCTTACCAACAATTAATTTTATATGATCATTCCACTTGTAATCGTTCCGTACGCATACTCCCAGATATTTTACAGAAGTAACTGCTACCAGTGTTGGTTCCACTATCATATAATCATACAATAAAGGACCCTTCTTTCTTTGTATTCGTCATACATTACATTTGTCTATGTTAATGGTCAGTTGCTACTCGCTGCACCAAGTGCCTACCCGCTGCAACTTTCTAATGCTGCAACTTCTCTGTATACTACAGCATCATCCGCGAAAAGCCGCATGAAACTTCCGACACTATGTGTTGCATCACAAGCACTGTTGCAGATTTCAATATTGAACTACTCGCAAAGATAAGCGAACCTTTTAACTCGTTTGTGTGACTTCGTTGCTAATTTGTTGGAATACTGCAGAATCTTCGTTCTCCCATCCTCTTACCTGACCGTGGGGCAGAGCTGTGTAATAGTGGCAGGGAGCAACTGTCTTAGCGGTGTACTGCACCAGAAGCCGTTTCACGAACTCACAAGCTCGGTCTACCGTAACAAAAGTGGCAACTCGGCGCCCATAGCAGTAGCGACGAGGCCTTTACAAAAGATCTCTTTTCTCCTTTGCCGAACAAATACACCATTTGATCTTCTTTGACGGTTTATAAATAGTCTTTACGTCGTGTTTGCGCAATATACTGCCGAATCTGTCAGTCACTCTGCGAAAGTATGGCAGGAAGGCCGCCTCGACATTTCTTTTTCCGGTGTGTCACTTCACCGATTCTTTGATTCTATGACACTTATTACGTAACTCCCTCCTCAGAACACTTTCCAGGTGTTGCATCTCGCGTCTGAGGTGCTCCGTTTCACATATTCGTCTCGCTTGCATTACAAGCGTATAAATCATGCCTCTTTTCTGGCTAGCGTGACTTGACAGTTAATGCAGGTGTCAGTCCGCGAGTGACGATTTACAATACACTCTGTGTCCCAGGTTTTCACCATCCCTCGCGACCAGCACGTATAGAAACGGTGGCTGTTGGACCTACGAACAGCTGGAGGGCGTAGCCATTGGTAGTCTACTTAGTCCAGTGGTGGCCAACTTCTTCATTGAACACTGCTAAACATAGGCATTGGACTTAGCACCTTGTAAACTTAAAGTGTAGTACACATACGTCGGCGACATTTTCGTTGTGTGCAGTCATGGTGAGGTAATTGGAAATTTGTGGTAAAGTCTTATTGGACCAAACTGCTGAGGTCGTCGGTCCCTAAGTTTACACTCTACTTAATCAAACTTAAACTAACCTACGCTATAGACAACACTCACACCCACGCCCGAGGGAGGACTCGAACTTACGACGGGAGGAGCCGCGCGGACCGTGACAAGACTCCTCAGACCACGCGTCTACCCCGCTCGGCGTGGTGAGGAACAGCTCGGGAACTTCCTAAGACATCTGAACAGCTTCCATGAAAACATAAAATTCAGCACGGAGGTAGAAAAAGACCAACAGTTACAATTCTAGATGTGTTTGTCACGAGAGATGGTAAAAATCAGGGGCCAAAGCGTGTTTCAAAAATCGACACACAGGGTTCAATACCTGCAAAAAAATGTCAAATTACCACGAGAGCCAAAAAAGATAGGCATGATTAATAGGCTTGTAACGCGAGCGAGACAAGTATGTGAGGCTCAGTACCTCAGATGCGAGATGCATCACCTGAAAAGCGCTTTGAGGAGCAATGGGTACTCCACCAGTTATTACAGAATCAAACAATCGTGGAAGTGGCTCATCGGAAAAAGAAATGTCGGGTGCAGCCTTTCTGCATGCATTCCCAGAGTGACTGACAAAGTCGGTCATATATTGCGGAAACAATGCGTAAAGACTATTTATAATCTGACAAAGAAGATCAAATAGTGTCTCAGATCGGAAAACGAGAAAAGGGACCCACTTGCAATGTCATGAATATACAGGGTTATTACAAATGATTGAAGCGATTTCACAGCTCTACAATAACTTTATTATTTGAGATATTTCCGCAATGCTTTGCACACACATACAAAAACTCAAAAAGTTTTTTTAGGCCTTCACAAATGTTCGATATGTGCCCCTTTAGTGATTTGGCAGACATCAAGCCGATAATCAAGTTCCTCCCACACTCGGCGCAGCATGTCCCCATCAATGAGTTCGAAAGCATCGTTGATGCGAGCCCGCAGTTCTGGCACGTTTCTTGGTAGAGGAGGTTTAAACACTGAATCTTTCACATAACCCCACAGAAAGAAATCGCATGGGGTTAAGTCGGGAGAGCGTGGAGGCCATGACATGAATTGCTGATCATGATCTCCACCACGACCGATCCATCGGTTTTCCAATCTCCTGTTTAAGAAATGCCGAACATCATGATGGAAGTGCGGTGGAGCACCATCCTGTCGAAAGATGAAGTCGGCGCTGTCGGTCTCCAGTTGTGGCATGAGCCAATTTTCCAGCATGTCCAGATACACCTGTCCTGTAACGTTTTTTTCGCAGAAGAAAAAGGGGTCGTAAACTTTAAACCGTGAGATTGCACAAAACACGTTAACTTTTGGTGAATTGCGAATTTGCTGCACGAAAGTGTGAGGATTCTCTACCGCCCAGATTCGCACATTGTGTCTGTTCACTTCACCATTAAGAAAAAATGTTGCTTCATCACTGAAAACAAGTTTCGCACTGAACACATCCTCTTCCATGAGCTGTTGCAACCGCGCCGAAAATTCAAAGCGTTTGACTTTGTCATCGTGTGTCAGGGCTTGTAGCAATTGTAAACGGTAAGGCTTCTGCCTTAGCCTTTTCCGTAAGATTTTCCAAACCGTCGGCTGTGGTACGTTTAGCTCCCTGCTTGCTTTATTCGTCGACTTCCGCGGGCTACGCGTGCAACTTGCCCGCACGCGTTCAACCGTTTCTTCGCTCACTGCAGGCCGACCAGTTGATTCCCCCTTACAGAGGCATCCAGAAGCTTTAAACTGCGCATACCATCGCCGAATGGAGTTAGCAGTTGGTGGATCTTTGTTGAACTTCGTCCTGAAGTGTCGTTGCACTGTTATGACTGACTGATGTGAGTGCATTTCAAGCACGACATACGCTTTCTCGGCTCCTGTCGCCATTTTGTCTCACTGCGCTCTCGAGCGCTTTGGCGGCAGAAACCTGAAGTGCGGCTTCAGCCGAACAAAACTTTATGAGTTTTTCTACGTATCTGTAGTGTGTCGTGACCATATGTCAATGAATGGAGCTACAGTGAATTTATGAAATCGCTTCAATCATTTGTAATAGCGCTGTACCGCATACGACGTACATGTGGAAAAGTCTGTGATGGAGTGCCTGGACGATCACTCAACACCACGATCACCGAACATAAGTAGCATTGCAGGTTGCGGCCGGTGGAGAAATCGGCCGTGACTGAGCACTCGCTGTGTGTGACCGACCATATAGTGAAATTCGCCGACACGGAAGTTCTTGCTGTAGAGAGGAGCTGTCATACCTGCTTGTTTAGATACGCTTTAGAAATACGCAGACATGACAAAAGCTTCTACAAGAAAGAAGAAAGCCTCAAGGTGAACGGATCCTGGAATCCCGTTCTGGAGCGAACGGCCGTTATCGCTGCGGAAACGACATCTTGCTCAACTCAAGTCCTCCACCAGCGTTGGAGGCTGAAGGTTTGATAATGCCAGCCACTCGTGCTGGTGAAACGTCAGAAAAATCATGAAACGAACGTCGTCCGAAGAACCCGGTACAAAAGGCAGTTTGTTAGCTTCCAAAAGACGGAAGATGAAGAAAAACGAGGTATAAGAAATCACTCCCGGCCCTGAAAACAGAATTCCCTGCCAAGATTCAACTTCTATCTTAATTTCTTCTTAACTTTGTGTTGCGTATGATATAACGTTAAGGATTATTTCTACTGTATTCTCAAACGAAATGAATAACAACGAGAAGAGTGGAGCATAGATCTGATAAACCAACCAATAGACGTAATTCGGATAATGATAATTCTAGAATGGTCATAGATTACGCGCTAAAGGCATAAATAGTTATATATTCTATACAGGGTGGTCCATTGATAGTGACCGGGCCAAATATCTCACGAAATAGGCACCAAACGAAATGACTACAAAGAACGAAACTCGTCTAGCTTGAAGGGGGAAACCAGATGGCGCTATGGTTGGCCCGCTAGATGGCGCTGCCATAGGTCAAACAGCTATCAACTGCGTTTTTTAAAACAGGAGCCCCCATTTTTAATTACATATGTGGTGTCACCGCCAGACACCACACTTGCTAGGTGGTAGCTTTAAATCGGCCGCGGTCCATTAGTACATGTCGGACCCGCGTGTCGCCACTGTCAGTAATTGCAGACCGAGCGCCACCACACGGCAGGTCTAGAGAGACCTACTAGGACTCGTCCCAGTTGTACGACGACTTTGCTAGCAACTACACTGACGAAGCCTTTCTCTCATTTGCCGAGAGATAGTTAGAATAGCCTTCAGCTAAGTCCATAGCTACGACCTAGCAAGGCGCCATTAACCATTTCTAGAGAGAGTCTCACTTGTATCATCAAGAATGCTGTATACAAATGATGGATTAAAGTTAAGTATTCCAGCAGCTACGTACTTTTCATTATAGCATTCATTCCGTATCCTGTTTCAGACCTAGCGCCACCTGCGTGAGTTGACGCATGCATTTCGGCCTCCTCTTGCAACACAGTGTTGGCTCTTCTGCCAACACTACAACATATTCCTGTAGTACCTAAAGAAACATGAATGTTTTAGTTGGACCACCTTTTTCGCTTTGTGATAAATGGCGCTGTAATAGTGACAAACGTATAAGTACGTGGTATCACGTAACTTTCCGCCAGTGCGGACGGTATTTGCTTCGTGATACATTACCCGTGTTAAAATGGACCGTTTACCAATTGCGGAAAAGGTCGATATCATGTTGATGTATGGCTATTGTGTTCAAAATGCCCAACGGGCGTGTGCTATGTATGTTGCTCGGTATACTGTACGACATCATCCAAGCGTCCGGATCGTTCGCTGGATAGTACGTTATTTAAGGAAACAGGAAGTGTTCAGCCACATGTGAAACTTCAACCACGACCTGCAACAAATGATGATGCCCAAGTAGGTGTTTTAGCTGCTGGCGTGGCTAATCCGCACATCAGAAGCAGACAAATTGCGCGAGAATCGGGAATCTCAAAAACGTCGGTGTTGAGATTGCTACATCAACATCGATTGCACCCGTACCGTATTTCTATGCACTAGGAATTGCATGGCGACGACTTTGAACATCGTGTGCAGTTCTGCCACTGGGCACAACAGAAATTACGGGACGATGACAGATTTTTTTTCACGCGTTCTATTTAGCGACGAAGCGTTATTCACTAACAACGGTAACGTAAACCGGCATAATATGGCAACCGGAAATCCACGATGGCTGCGACGAGTGGAACATCAGCGACCTTGGCGGGTTAATGTACGGTGCGGCATTATCGGAGGAAGGATAATTGGCTATTACAGTTCCATCTATCAGAAAGCGAAAAAATTGGTCCAACTAAAACATTGATATATATTTACGTACTACGCGAATATGTAATAAAAATGGGGGTTCCTGTTTCAAGAAACGCAGTTGATATCCGTTTGACCTATGGCAGTGCCATCTAGCGGGCAAACCATAGCGCCATCTGGTTTCCCCCTTCAAGCTAGACAAGTTCCGTTCTTTGTAGTTTTTTCGTTTGACGCTTATTTCGTGAGATATTTGGCCCGATCACGATCAATGGACCATGGATCACCCTGTATACTGAGTAAAGTTCAACTTACTCTTATGAAATGGGAATAAACGACTAAACTAAGTTTCCTCCCTCTCCATTATAAGATGCCATAATTTTGCACAAGATTTCAAGTGATACTTCATAAATGCAAATATTGTTTATACAAATAGTTACGTCTCATTGTAATTGTATTTTGCAGTCTATCGGGTACCCGAGATTAGAAACAGCCCTTGTCACTCTTACACGAAATTACTTTTAATTGGCTTGCTGACATATTAGTATAATACATCTTACTGAAAAGTCATCCGCAACTACGGGGCCGTTCCGACAATAGTTCGGCAATCGGACTTTATTTTGGTTACGTTATTGAGAGAGGTTCAATAGCATAAAACTTGAATGGTCACGTTCAAAAGTTATTGACGTTAGGAATGGGCATGCTACGTAAATAACTACAGTTCTGTGTTCCCGCTACGCTTTGGGGTCACGATTGCCTGTACCAAAACTCACCATCCCTGGTCATAAATAAGGCTCAGCCACGAACACTTTCTGAAATTTTACTGTCCTTCTGCCTCTCAGTTGTGTGTAATACGATTTTGATAATTATTACTTTGTCTGTGTCTACTCAAAATCGAATAAAACATATTTTTCGTGCCATATGCGTTTCGCCTTTATAATTTTATATATATATATATATATATATATATATATATATATATATATATATATATATATATATATATATATCCTGTGATGTTGTAGAAGCTTAAATTTCTACTAACAGATTTCGTAGATGCTGATGTACATGTGTTCTATGTCCCCTTTTCAGCTTTTGTTCTACTTACTGCCGTAAGAAATTTTGTTTTCACTGCACTAGGAAATGAACACACTTTTATTTAGTGATACGTTTTGAACAGTGTTGTCAACTGTTGAATGTAATAGCCATCCACTATGTTGCAGCACGAGGCGCTCTTCGTGTTTCTCCACAAGTAGTTCTTTCCTTGTACTTTGTAGTCCACCAGCTAGTTAAGTGTACAACATTTTAGAAGTAACTAACGCTACACTGCTTCGATGCATATAGTCTAACTACATGTAGTCATCCGTTAAATAAAATTAGGCAATCAACAGCCTAGCCGAGTAATCACGCTCATATGAACATAAAGCATCAGGTACATTTTGAAAGTAATAGTAGCGTTCATAAATATAGCACCAGGAATAAAAATAGCCTCTACTGTCTACACTATAACTTTTTGAACAGAAAACGCAAAGTACGCAGTGATAAAAGTATTTGATCACCTCCAGTAATAATTGAAGGTGCTAGCAGATCAAGAATATTTTAAATACAAATTGAAATCATTCCTGCATGTTAACACCTTCTACGCCATGTACGAATATCTGAATAGATAGTATGCATATGTTCAGATTAAACTTTGTAAAATGTTGTAATATGTTATTATTTAAAAAAGAAAGAAAAATTTGGTTATGTAAAAGGAAGACTTGTAGCCCTGTGTTCCCAGAGATCTTCTACTTCTTCACTTCATTGAGAAGACTGACAGCCTGTTCCGTCTTCACTGGAGCCACCTGTTCCTTAGTCGTCTTACATGTCTCTTTCCTACTGGTTTATCGTTGATTACTTCTTTAACTAATCTGTCTTCCGCCACTCTTTTTACTGTCGTTTCTATTTTATGCGTCCTTTACATTTATATAGTATATATTAAGCTCTTCCCTCGTAATAACGTTTCGTATTTGATCACCGAAGGAACTGCCTTTATCTTTCCTTAAGTCCGCCCCGACAGCTGAGTGGTCAGCATGACGGATTGACGTTCTACGGGCCCGGATTCGATTCCCGGCTGGGTCGGAGATTGTCTCCGCTCAGGGACTGGGTGTTGTGTTGTCTTCATCATCAATTCATCCCTATCCGGATCGCAGGTCACCCAATGTGGCGTCGAATGTAACAAGACCTGCACCAAGGCGGCCTGACCTGCCCCGAAAGGGGCCTCCCGGCCAATAACGCCAAATGCTCATCTTTCCTTAAAAATTCCATTTCAGCCTACTGTAGCCGGGCGGTGTGGCCGAGCGGTTCTAGGCACTTCAGTCTGAAACCGCGCGACCGCTACGGTCGCAGGTTCGAATCCTGCCTTGGGCATGGATGTGTGTGATGTCCTTAGGTTAGTTAAATTTAAGTAGTTCTAAGTTCTAGGGGACTGATGACCTCAGATGTTAAGTCGCATAGTGCTCAGAGCCATTCAGCATACTGTAGTCTTTTATCTTCTTAGTTAATGACCAAGGTTCGCTTCCATATGTTACAATAAGGGGAGCTGTTCCTTTGCAAAATCTTAACTTTGTTTTCTCCCTTGTCTTGAGATCCACTGTTCTGCTTTTCCACATATCTTTTCAAAATTATGTAATTTATCACAGATATAGTTTTCATAATGATAGCTAATATCGCATCCTAACAGATGAAAATGTGACACCTGTTCTATTGATTGTCTGTCTAGTACTATTTTGGAGCGTACTGAAAATGTGCCTTTGAAGGACATTACTTTAGGTTGTTACTGAAATGTTTAGATGATTGATAATACATATTTGATTTAGGTAACGTGTTGTAAATTGCAGATTGTTTTCTGGCTTGTGAATAATTATTTGGTCATCGGCAATTGACACCCTTTGGGGTGTTTTAGAAAGCCGACTTCGTGCCAGGCCTCACATACCGACATCGATACCTCTGCTCAGTGCAGCACTACGTGAAGAATTGGCTGCCATTCCCCAAGAAACCTCCCAGCACCTAATTGTACGTATGCCTGCGAGAGTGGAAGCTGTCACCTAGGCTAAAGGTGGGCCACCACCATATTGAATTCCAGCATTACCGATGGAGGGCGACAGGCACTTGTAAGTCATTTTCAGCCAGGTGTTCGGATACTTTTGATCCCATAGTGTAGCTTCTGTCCTAAATCTCTTCACAAGAGCGTCAACTGTTTTGTTAGCTGGTATATTGGTGCCGTATTTTACGAACTATAAGACGCTACGGACTGTAAGACGTACCTTAACTTTTAAGCATTTTTAAAAATATCTTTTCACCATTTTTATTATGAGATTCCAAAGCCAGACTAAAAAAATTCTTGGTTTATAGAACCGAACTGAACTTTAAAATCCCTGAAATCGTCACCTGAGCTTTCTTCTTCTTCTTCTTCCTCTTCCTCTTCTTCGTCATCGTTGTCCACTTCATATATAACAAGGTCTTCACTGTCATCGAGTTGCTCCTTATGCGCACTTCTTGAAAAATTTAACAACAATTTCTTCTCTTACTCTAGACCACGACTGTTTCATACACTGACACATTTGTTTGATTATAGGTCGCTTTAAAGCTTGCTTCGGCGTGAATTCAAGTTGGGTTTCATCCATCATCCATTTATTTAATTCCTCTCTCACCTACGCTATAAATGGTTCGTTGAACAGGACATGAAGAGGTTGCAATTGTGAAGCACGTGCTCCCGGAATAACAGCAAGCTCTGTATTTCACAATTCCTCATTCACAGAATTTTTCAAGTGACTGCTAAACTGATCTAGCACAAGAAGAGATCTCCTCTTCAATAAAGCAGCTTCCCTTCTCTCCCATACTCTGTTAATCCATAATTTGATACCAGCCTTGTCCATCCAATCCTTTTCATGTACGTGAACAACACCTGGCGGAATTTCAGAAGGTTTTAGAATTGGTGAAAACGATCATTGTGTTAAGTTTAGTAGCGTCAGCACAACATGAAAGGGGACCATGTAGTGCATTTTTTCATGTCCACTTGTTTTTACAGTTTAGTTTTAGCATATTTTTGTTACTTGATACATCGAATGTCAGAGAAGTTTCGTCAATATTCAATATTTGGTCCATTTCCACACTGGTTTTCTGTAGATGTTGAATAACAAAGAGAAGGAAAGATGACGTTTTCTCTTCATACTCTTGTTTCATTTTCTGAGATATTTTGGGTTTGGTTCGCGTGCTAAGTCCATTACGCTTCATACACCGGTAACACCAACCAACTCCACCCTTAAAGTTTGTTAAGTTCCACTGTAGCGCTAGTTTACGAGCGTGTATGTGAATCAATTTTGTATTGATTCCAATGCCATGAATCCATTTCAATATGCCACTTTCTAGATTTGGCCAATGTGCGTTCAGTGCTTTATTTGCACATTTAGTGTTTCTCTATTTTTCGCTTCTTCTTTACTGGACCACCAACCGCGAATGGTTTTTTCTACACTCCTGGAAATTGAAATAAGAACACCGTGAATTCATTGTCCCAGGAAGGGGAAACTTTATTGACACATTCATGGGGTCAGATACATCACATGATCACACTGACAGAACCACAGGCACATAGACACAGGCAACAGAGCATGCACAATGTCGGCACTAGTACAGTGTATATCCACCTTTCGCAGCAATGCAGGCTGCTATTGTCCCATGGAGACGATCGTAGAGATGCTGGATGTAGTCCTGTGGAACGGCTTGCCATGCCATTTCCACCTGGCGCCTCAGTTGGACCAGCGTTCGTGCTGGACGTGCAGACCGCGTGAGACGACGCTTCATCCAGTCGCAAACATGCTCAATGGGGGACGGATCCGGAGATCTTGCTGGCCAGGGTAGTTGACTTACACCTTCTAGAGCACGTTGGGTGGCACGGGATACATGCGGACGTGCATTGTCCTGTTGGAACAGCAAGTTCCCTTGCCGGTCTAGGAATGGTAGAACGATGGGTTCGATGACGGTTTGGATGTACCGTGCACTATTCAGTGTCCCCTCGACGATCACCAGTGGTGTACGGCCAGTGTAGGAGATCGCTCCCCACACCATGATGCCGGGTGTTGGCCCTGTGTGCCTCGGTCGTATGCAGTCCTGATTGTGGCGCTCACCTGCACGGCGCCAAACACGCATACGACCATCATTGGCACCAAGGCAGAAGCGACTCTCATCGCTGAAGACGACACGTCTCCATTCGTCCCTCCATTCACGCCTGTCGCGACACCACTGGAGGCGGGCTGCACGACGTTGGGGCGTGAGCGGAAGACGGCCTAACGGTGTGCGGGACCGTAGCCCAGCTTCATGGAGACGGTTGCGAATGGTCCTCGCCGATACCCCAGGAGCAACAGTGTCCCTAATTTGCTGGGAAGTGGCGGTGCGGTCCCCTACGGCACTGCGTAGGATCCTACGGTCTTGGCGTGCATCCGTGCGTCGCTGCGGTCCGGTCCCAGGTCGACGGGCACGTGCACCTTCCGCCGACCACTGGCGACAACATCGATGTGCTGTGGAGACCTCACGCCCCACGTGTTGAGCAATTCGGCGGTACGTCCACCCGGCCTCCCGCATGCCCACTATACGCCCTCGCTCAAAGTCCGTCAACTGCACATACGGTTCACGTCCACGCTGTCGCGGCATGCTACCAGTGTTAAAGACTGCGATGGAGCTCCGTATGCCACGGCAAACTGGCTGACACTGACGGCGGCGGTGCACAAATGCTGCGCAGCTAGCGCCATTCGACAGCCAACACCGCGGTTCCTGGTGTGTCCGCTGTGCCGTGCGTGTGATCATTGCTTGTACAGCCCTCTCGCAGTGTCCGGAGCAAGTATGGTGGGTCTGACACACCGGTGTCAATGTGTTCTTTTTTCCATTTCCAGGAGTGTATATTGACCACCATGAAATAGGTTGTGAAATAGTTTAAGTGTGTTTTCCTGAACCTTTTAAGTAAAGTGATTGCAGATTTGGAATCAGACAGAATACCGATAAGTTCACCGGAAAAAATATTGACCACCCACTTTGCAAGAAAACACGGGTCGCAATGAAGCACTGTAGTTTGGTTGGTTGGTTGATTTGGCGGAGTGGAAAACCTAAATCGGGATAACCGGACGCAGATTTGAACTGCCGTCCTCCCGAAAGCGAGTCCATTGCGTTAACCACTGCGCCACTTTGCTCGGTGAAGCACTACATGTGTTTTAGAACTGATATAGGGTATTCATGTGATATCCCACCGCTGTCGTAAGTCATGGCAGTGAAGCGGTTTGCCGGCCGCGGTGGTCTAGCGGTTCTGGCGCTGCAGTCCGGAACCGCGGGATTGTTACGGTCGCAGGTTCGAATCCTGCCTCGAGCATGGGTGTGTGTGATGTCCTTAGGTTAGTTAGGTTTAAGTAGTTCTCAGTTCTAGGGGACTTATGACCTAAGATGTTGAGTCCCATAGTGCTCAGAGCCATTTGAACCATTTTTGAAGCGGTTTGTTTGTGACAGTCGGTTACACCGAATCAATGTAGCACTATGGGTCGACGTGCAGACGTGACAGACACAAAAGAGCTAAAGTTTTTGGATGTGGCCGCAACTGTGAATGAAGTTGCCCGATTTGTTGGTATATCATAGTGGACCGTCGAACGAACTGTCATAATCAGTCATGTAGCTAGATGCAAGAGCGGTGGTCGTAAAAAGATGCTAACCAACAGGGACTAGAGACGTGTCAACGACAGTCGATTTCAAACCCAACTGAAACATCTATTGTCAGTGAATTCAGGTCCTTCTCAGTAAGTCTCCGAGCGAAGACCGCGAAGGGAACGGTTCGAAGTGGACGTTTGGAGTCGCGTACATCCCAAGAAAAGGCCGGTGCTTACAGCAGTACTTCAAGCTGTACGCCATGAGTGGACCAAACAACACTAAAATTGAAGATGTGTAGTGTGGTCCAACGATTTTGCTTCATAAAATAATGACGCAAACCGCTGAATGCACCGACAACCCAACGCTGCTTTTTAATCTGCAGTTTGCGAACGGTGTACTTAACGTCAAAGGTGGTACCGTAACTTTTTCGTGCGTGTTCTTCGCACCCTCTCTTGTGCTCACTCATCCAGGTTGCCTTCAATATTACGAAATTTGAGGCGAAAATTGCAAATCTAAAGTCACATCAGCTGCACTTTTTATTGGTGTCACACGAAAATTTGTGCTGGACTGGGATTCGAATCTGGATTTCCCGCTTTACGCGCATGGTCGACGCAAACTTCCATTACGTCACATTTGCACGCATTTCATATAGCTCGGACATGCAGTGTGTGATTCCCGCCAGAGAGAAACATTCGATATGATGGTCGTTTCAACCCGTCATGTAGTACTTACTACGCAACAGTCCAATGTCTGTGTTGACAATCTACCTGAAACAACGTTCCTTTTGATACGCATTGCTTTTATGTTATGGACAGTCCCATCTTCCAATACGGTAATGGCTGCGTTCACAGGGCTACATGCATTTGTTCCCGGCATGTAGAAGACTCAGACACTCTAATGTACTTCGCCTGCTCTTTTAAATCGTCCGATCTTAGTCCCAAAGCGGATGCGTGGGACTACTTGGGGCAACGGTTGAATTTGCCGTAGCAGTCAACGTGCTGCAATTTGGTAGCGCTACGATATGCGGTCATCGATTAGTGTCTTCAACTGGAGAGGACATACCTGAGGAAAGTGGAATCTCTTGCCAGCATAACTGATGATATTATCAAGCCTAGAGTTGGTGTTACACGGTATTAGCGTGACGTCTCCTGGGGGGTTAATTTTTGGTCCTGCGTGCTTACATGCTGCTCAGCCATAATATTATGATCACCGACCTACTATCGATATAAACCCGTCCAGGCGACAGCAGCGTCACCTGGCGAGGAATGAGTACTAGTCAGACGCTTGCGCTGTGCACGAAGTATCACTGAGTGCGCTGTCCGTATGTAGAATGCGGAAGGCGATCGACGTATCTGGGTTTGACCGAAGGCAGATTGTGATGGCCTGGGGCATTCCGGAAACTTCACGACTCGTCGGGTGTTCGAGGAGTGCTGTGCCAATGTTAACACCACGACATCGGCAAATACGACTGAAATGGGCACGTGACCATCGCCACTGGACGTTGGCGCAGAGGCAGAGAGTTGCAATGTCTGATGAATCCCGATACTTTCTTCATCATGCCTATGGGAAGGCGCGAATCTGTCGTCTTCCAGGGAAGCAGCTCCTTGATATCTGTACTGCGGGACAGAGACAAGCTATTGACTGCTCCAGTATGTTCTGGGGAACATCCACGTGGACATCCATGAATCCAGTGGAGCTCGTGCAAGGCACCATGATGGCCAAGGAGTATCGTACACTGGTTGCAGACCACGTACTCACCTTCATGACACCGAGCGAAGTGGCGCGGTGGTTAGCACACTGAAATCGCATTCGGGAGGACGACGGTTCAAAGCCGCATCCGGCCATCCTGATTCAGGTTTTCCGTGATATCCATAAATCGCTTCAGACAAATGCTGGGAAGGTTCCTTTGGAAGGGCACGGCCGATTTCCTTCCCCATTCTTCCCTAATCCAATGGGACCGATGACCTCGCTGTTTCGTCACCTCTACAGCATCAACCAATCAACCCTACATGACTATCATTTTTCCCAACAGCAATTACATTTTTCAAAAAGATAATGCGCCATTTCAGAAGCCCAGAAGTGTGGAGTGGTTGGGAAATATAGTGGCGAGTTCCAGTTGATGTGCTGCCCCCCCCCCCCCCCCCCCCCAACTCTCCAGATCTGAACCTTAACGAACATATTTGGAATGTGATTGAATATGGCATCAGAGCTCTTCGACCCCCTCCACGGATTTTCGGGAATTAGGTGACTTGTATGGACAGATGTGGTGCTAACACCCTCCAGCGACCTACCAACGCCTTATTACTTCCATCTTACGACATGCCGCTGCTGCTATCTGTGCCAACTGTGGACATTCCGGCTGTTAGGTCGTGGTCATAATGTTCTGGATGATCGGCGTATTTCTCTCTTCATATACATCCTGATGGAAAAAAATGAAGCAGCCATAAGGGAAGGAGGAAACGAAATGAAATGTCACATATTAGGAGAGTATGCGATGTTATTTCAGTGATTCTAAAACTGAGTCGTAGTTACAAAGAATTGGCCAGTACGAGCCCACTTATCACTATGGCGTTCCACTATGGCCTGGATGCACGCACTGATTCGGTTCGAAAGGCTGTCACAGAGCCGTTGTATCCTCGCCTGTTGCACTGGTCCTCGATATCGTCGATACTGACACTAGGATAGAGCTGTCCCACTCAAGTTCTACTGGGGACAGATGTGCTGATCTTCATAGCCATGAGTACCCCAGCACCACGATGACAGTTCTTAGAGATCCACACCGAGTGTGGACGAAATTAATCCTCTTGAAAAATGGCAGCACGGTACAGCTGCGTAAGAGGTAGCACATGCCAGAGTTCCCTCAATCGCTACCTGCCGTGAACTGAAGTCATAGTCGATGTTGCTGAATGTCATGACGCCGGGACTAACACAGCTGTGCCTCTACAAGTAATGGATCTCTCCGCATGTCACCGATATACCCGCTGACGTAGGTCATCTGAGATAGTGTAGAACCGCGATTCATTACTGAACACAGTGCGAATCTATTCATCAGCAGTCCATACATCTCGGCCATGACATCAGTCCAAACACAGATGTTTGTATTGTGATGTTAACGGCAGCCTGTACATGGGACAGTCTAGCTACTTTCTAGTCTCAGCCCAAAGGTATGACATGACCCACAACGTTGCAGGAAGTCCATCACTTGTTCTCGGATGGCAGGCGCAAATGTAGTTACAACGTGCTTGATGTGCGATCCCTCCCTTGTGGTGGTCAAGAGTGTTCGACAGCAACCTTCACAACGGGTATGCTAGCGCTTACGTCCCCATACAGTCCAACGTCGGATCCCTGTCACATCCGAATACGGCATAAATGTGAATTTGTACACTGCGACCAAAAGGATACGCACAATGAAGCGCTTTTCAAACAATCTCAGGCGCTGCTAAAGCAGTCTCATACGAGTATGCCGCATCTTGCTGTGTTTGCCCCCCTCATATATTCTTCCAGGCCTGGTAACAACACTAAACATGCACAATACTAATGCACTCTGGTGGTCGTCCAGTCCGCCACAGAGAATTGCTGCTCCAATCATTTTCATACCCACCAACGGTCTGTACATATACGAAGTTACATTGACATCAGACCATGTTTTCTGGATGCATCACCTTTTTGTCAGGCAGTGGAAGACGGCTTACGGTACAGTTTACTGACTGAATACCCTGTTGTTGCCAGCTTATGTATTTATTCCAGTTCTATTCGTCCATCTGCTCCTTCCCTCTCCCACTGTCCATCTCATCCGCTACCCTACTCTATCCATCTCATTCTCCTCTCTCTGTCCACGTCTTCCATCCTCCACCTTCTGTTAATCTCATCTTGCCCCTCTGTCTGTCCATTTGTTACTCCCCCTCTCTATGTCCATCTGCTCCTCCCAGTCGCTCTATCCATATGCTCCTTCCCCTCTGTCTATCCCGTCCTCCTCCTTCTAAGTTCATTTTCTGCTTCTTCTGTCTCGTCCTCTCCGCCTCTATCTTGTCTTGTCTCTCTCTCTCTCTCTATCTCTCTCTCTCTCCCTCTCCCTCCCTCCCTCTCCCTCCTCCTCCTCCTCCTCTCTCTCTCTCTCTCTCTCTCTCTCTCTCTGTGTGTGTGTGTCTTCGTCCATCTACTTCTCCGCTCTCTCCCTGTCCATCTCCTCCTCTCCCTTCCACTGTCCATCTCCTACTCTTTTCTTCCTTCGTCCATCTCCTCCATCCCCTCTCTCTGTTCATCTCCTTCTCAACCCTCTTCTTGTCCATCTCCTCTTCCCTTTCTCTGTCCGTTTCCCTTTCCCCCTCTGTCTGTCCATCTCCTCCTCCCCCACAACTGTCTCCATCTCCTCTTGCCCCCTCTCTGTCTGTCCATCTCTTCCTCACCCGTTCTCTCCCCACATTATCACTCTCACCCAAATAGAAAGTCTGCAGGTTCTCCCTCTCACAGTATTTCTTTCCAGATAGTAAGTAATATGTGTACCAAGATTAGCTGAATTCGATCGAGAGGTTTACAAGGAGCTTTTTACGCACAGTTTTTCCCGCATACGCACCTGTCGCATGTATTTCCTTGTATTTAACACATTTCACACACATTTGTACACATATTTCACCTGTATCTCTACCGAATTTCCCACTGCAGTTCCGTTTTTACGCAGTTCAAAGTTTATGACGTCTTGTCTTCTTAGCAATATATCGTACAATGATATAATTTTGTAGGTACAATCAGAGACATTTGAATACTGTCTCCGAAATGTGTTGCGAATAGAATTATTAACAAAGAAGTAATATATTTAAACGTCATGTACGATGTGTCAGTTTTTACGCAGCTCACTGTTTATGACCTCGTATCTCCTGAACTATACGTTGTACAATGATATTATTTTGCAGGTACGTTCAGTGGCATACGCGAATACCGTCGGCAAAATGTGTCGTAATTGCAATAGTATTACGGGAGTAGTGAACTGAAACGTCTTGCCTCATGCAGCAGTTTTACGCATGATCAGCAAAAACGTGTTAAGCGATTAACTTCTTTGCTTACCTCATTTTGTGAGGATTCTTAGCGATAAACGTTTCGTGAAAGTTTGAAATTATATGTAAAGTTTGTTGCAAGTCGTTAACTGCTCTCAGTCTCAAATACTCGATGAATAAGGTCTGGGTATACGCGCGTTGTGAGCTACAATTCTTTTTCACCCCCGCTCATCTGATAAACTTCCCGTACAAACACGCCTGTAAACGCCCAACGGTACCGACCGACCGCCGTGTCTTCCTCAGACGATAGGCGCCACAGGATTCAGATATGGAGGGGTATGTGGTTAGCATACCGTTGTCCCAGCTGTTGTCAGCTTTCGTGACCGGAGTCGCAACGTCTCAGTCAGTTAGCGCCTTCGTTGGTTTGACAAGCGATGAATGCACCCCACTTGCCAACAGCCCTCGGTAGACTCGAACCATCACCCATCCAAGCTCTAGCCAACCCCGACAGCGCTTAACTTAAAGAGTGATGTAACGGGAACCGGTGTTACCACTGCGCCAAGGACGTTGACACCCATTTGGTTGATAGGTGGTTATCACCGCCACAGCGTTTCTTTTCTGACAGTAAGTGGTATACGTACCAAGTTTCTTTGAAATCGGACCAATGTTTTAGGACAAGATGACAGCGAGCTCTGCAGTCGTAATAATGGCGTCGTTGTTTGCATACGGTTGATGCCAAGACTGAGCGTCGGACCCACCGAAGGGAAGAGTCACCACCAACGGCGGGTATGCCGGCCGAAGCGGGGCGCGTAACGCTCGGCCCGGGGCCGCTCTCACTGTGTGCGCGGCCTTATAAAGCGACCGCCTGTCGCGCGCGCCACTACTGCACTGTCTGCCGCGGACTCGACGCCGCTCGCTCCAGATTCTCGACGCGCTCTCCTACGACTCACCATGAGGCAGCGAACTCAGGTACGTCCCGTCCAGTGTTCACACAGTTGTCAAATTCTTTTGCAGCCTGTGTCGTATAAAGAAAATAATAACAATCGTGGAAGTGACATTCACAGAATAACATATAAACTGTGTTCCACCACCAGAATGAAGTTGTGTCAGCGACGAGGCAGCGTTTCGTCCTGGAGGGAATCAGCTTAGCTAAGTTCAAACGATTTTTACCAATATAGTACCACAGACCCTCGCAGTTACAGTATGATTTAGAAATGTGTTTGGCGTGTGACTACGTCATGATACGAAACGAGATTAAAATGTTTCAGTGGGTATCTGTCATCAGCGGAAGATTTCTGAACATTTGCAGTGGAGCTAGAATATATTGTGGACTCCGTGAAAATCTGTATTGTTGTGAAAAAATGGTCTGCAGCTTAGCTCGAGGTCTAGGTTAGGACGGAAGGTGATAATTTAGTCGTGCGTTCCTACAACAACGAATATCAGTGCGAGAAAAAGTATGTGGTAACAGATTGAACTGTGGTGTAGCCCGATGTCTACGTTATCACTTGTTGATGTGATGCCTACTAGCTTTTGTCGCGGGATCTTCGGATAAAGTTTATTTATTGATTTTTGTGACGTTTCGCCAACACGAGTGGCTGATGTTGCCGACGATTCACTCTCTTTTGATTTTGGAGGATTGGAGATTATATATACTTGCCGTTCCAAACTTGGGTGCTACCTGCAATGGTCGTTCGCTGCAGCAGGGAAATCCAGGATGCCTTTGCCTTGTGGCTTTATTCTTTCTTGTTAAAACTGTTGTCACGTCGGTGGATATCAATGGTTTTAGTAAATGTCTTCAGTAAACCTATATTATATAACAGACGAATCTTCGACGAGTATCTTGATGCAGATTACGAACGTAAAATCTTATGTAAACTGTAAAGAAATGCAAAACGGAAGGAGTCCGAAACGTAACTTTTCCCGGCAGTGGTTTACGGACATGACTTGCATTCGGTAGGCAGCGCAATTAACTCCACTGATGGTCGCAGAATTCTAGATTTTATACGTTGTCTGTAAATCATTTCATAGGAACATTAGGGCAGTTCCTCCAATCACGAGGCTTCTTATTCACCTAATCCTAGTGACCACTTCGTTGATGTGATTCTAATATGTAACTTGAGGTATGTTCTTCTACGTTCCTAATTAAATCTGTCATCAACTGGAAGTTCGGTTTGAATACTAAAGAGCTTTGCTACTCATGGTCCTGTTGGAGACGGTATGACGTTGTCTTTCTCTGATCTTTGAACTGATTTATACAGCCAGTTATAGGGGGAACTACAATCGATCGTGGACTCCGAACCACGATTCAACTCGGAAATTTTTACATCAACAAGAGGTGAAAGAGATGAAAGAAGTAATAAGTGACTGATAATATTTCTAGAACCGAGCAAAGATTTTTTAAAATCTACAAGTATTTCAGTGCGTTGAAATGCAATGAACTGCAACATTGTGCTAATACTGATTGTAAGCTTTATTTCAATCAACACATTTTTCAAATTATTAACGTTAATCTTGTACCCACACCTTCTGAATATGGATACTGTGTTCTACCATCGATTTACAGAAACACTTAACAAACATTGTATCCAAAGGCAGGAAAGTCTTGTGTGTCACCTTTTATTGAGTTGTATAGACTTAGTTCCGGGTGTACGGTAGTTTAACTGGTTAGGTGTTGTCATTCTGAGGCGGAGATGGAAAAATAACCAGGAAACTGACTATACACAAATTTAAATGCGAGTCACACCACAGTCAGGCAAGGATGGGAGTCTGTTCCGGAATTTCTTAAGACAGCTGTTGAACTCCATCACATTTGGACGAACAAGTGGCCTGATTACTATTGCACGTCTATATAGACGACTGTTAGAACAACGGTCGTTAATAGTCATCTATCTCGCTAGATAGCGACCTGCCCTTCAGTTAAAACTCTTTCACAAAAAAAAATTTCTATCCATATGCAAATCTTGGTGCTTTTTGCCGCAAGTGATGTAAGTTCCCTAGTTACACGTTTATCATCACGTAATATTTCGTCTTGATCTCGCAAATGTGTATTTGCCTCACGTTCATTGTTGTAAATTTTTCACCTGCTTTTAAATATGAACAAGTAATTGTGTCTGTACCGACCTGGGTTAACCAAAATTAGGTATGCCTTGTTTCAAATACCAAGGTGCTCAATTTCGAACGTGTTATGATTTGTGTTGCTTTTATTATTAGTTTTACGTTTGGTGCAGTTTTCTTCTTGTCGATGAACGATTAGGATAAAGAGGGCTTTTCCAATTATTTATACTGTTTATGTTGAGGGGAATGCTTCTCACGGGGACAGAAACTGACAAGAGAAGTATTTGTGTCAATTATTTCTGTATCGGTTATGTGACGTATTGAGTACGTGAAAGGAATGTGTCTTGCACGCATTCCGTGGTATCACCTTGAAGAAAGTTGTGAACAGTTCCTTCTACGATGTCGCCAAGCTACGTAGTCAGTTCTACGTAGAGCTTTGTTCAGGTGGCGTACAAATAGATAGCTTGTTTAGATTTGTCGTAAAGCGTCGAACTTTCCTCCCGGATATACAGTTTGCCGTTCACCCAGGTCCCTCTCAGCAAGGTAGCATTTTATTGATCGTAATACAATCGTTACGTTTATAACTCTGTACCGTTTACAAAAACCGTCAGCTCATTTGAACATCTCCTAGCTTTCTACATGTCAGTGTTACAGCTACTAGATAATTAGCGAGTTCAGTGGTAACAGCATTACCCCGTTGATGTTCATAGAAGGTGACGGGATTTTCACGCAGTGACGTAAGCAAAACTCTGCGCTGTGTGTTGAAGCTTACAAGGCACTCACTTTCAGACCTGGAATGACTTGCTACAGAACAGAAGTCTACACGCGTACTCACAGGTCACAACAGTTTTCACTGTATAGTTGCTTACCACTTTGTAAGTATTTCAAACTGCGCAGTAGTGTACCGTGCAAGAACTCGTAGACTGTACACTGATTTGAATGAAACCGGTGGCCTTTTCTTGATGAAATGTAAACAGGCAACAGTAATATAGAGTTATCCAAAATTATGTGCACAAATTGAAGTAGCTGACACAGGAGCCGAAATTCAGCAACTTTGGACCAGACGGTTGTGGTGTTAGAAGTAATCCTGAATCAGTGAAGTCTTTGAAATGTGAGGTACAACAATGACAATCGATGTACAGGAAAGATAATGTACTATTTCCGTATACGTACGCTTGGATGCAACTAGAAGGAGCACTGAAAACTTTCCCGTGCAAATACGTGACGTAAACGGTGGCACATATCCCAAGCGTTGGATTGGAAGGGAAGTAGAACTGTATAGCCCCCCTGATCTGATGCATTATGATTTTTTGGGGGTGGGGGGAGGGAAGGGGTACATCAAAAGTCTCATGTACGCGGTACAAGTTCCCGATGTAGCAACACTTCTTACCAGGATACTTGCAGTGTCTGACGAGGTTCTTGCGCTGGATGTCGCGCTTGGTAGAGGGTGCCAGAATTTTCCACAAAGATGTCATGCCAGTATTGAATGTGTTGGTCGCCTGTTTGAACACCTTCTGTAATGTACGACAGTTCTGAGTAGACACTGCATTGACTTTGACGAACTTCAAGCGCGTGTGCACTGATTGTTCTTAATGTTTCTGGCATTCCAAATCCTTCATTGGCTCAGGATCTATACCAAGATTAAAGTTCATATTCCAAAATTGTTGCTTTTGAATTCTCTGTCACCTCATTTAAAAAGAGTGTAACCTTTTGAATCCTCCTGTATAGCGGCAGTTCAGTCTCTTCTGTTGATTAATTATGAACTCAAGTGCCACCTTTGGCTCTCATGTGTCGAACGTCTGTTGTAAATGTCGCGTATGGCACTTTTCGTTAGGAAATAGAGAGCATTAAACGGACAGCTAACCTGAAATACATGTTGTCTCGCGTTAGAAGAGACACAACAGTAAGTGAAAGTACCCAACTACGGTAAGGCAAATTAAGGGCTAGTGAGAAAGAACAGCCAATTTACATAATAACGTTCATAATAACTAGACTGTTTCACTGGGCGTGCAGCGACATTTTTGAGTAATTGGAACAGTTTTCCAGGTGATGACGGTTTAGTGGACTCCATTCATAATTGCTAGTTCACGGTCTGCCGACCGTCTAATGGTCCATCCCTGATTCACTAGGAACGTTTCGTCGACTGTCACTTATTCACAAGCGACAAGGTATCGAATAACTGGCCACTAAGTGTAGCTTTGATGATAATGAATTCGGGCAACGTAAAGTTTTACCCTACTAACATACAGCAATCGGTCGTTATGTGTTTACAGAGCTCTCCTTGTCTACGTTATGTTGGGAACATAGTAAGATTTTTTATTTTGTACAATATCTAAAATACGCACTGATATATCATCAGAATCGCCACATGATGTCATCTACTTATTGCTCCGTGCACTGTTTTAGTGACGAAGTATTGTGATGGAACCGTTGCAAGTAAAATTCGCGATTTAGCGAAGGAAATTATTGTCAAACGTATTTGTAGGATATGCCTATATGGAATATTACCATCGCTCTGGAATCTTGTTGCGCGTCGCATACTCATTGCACTGGGTGTTTCACTGTGTCTGGCGTTGAGAGGAAACCTGTACCCCCATAAGCAGGCTCCATTCGCCACATATGCCGCGGCCCTTTTTCGGACTCTGCCAGCCGAACTGGAAGAGTCAGGAGTGCCCTTGGAAGTCCGAGAAAACGCTTGCGGCATTTAGCACTTACAGTGGACTGTCCGAAACTCAGATTGCCCTTTTCTCGCACTACATCCTGAGAACCATAGATGAAGGGCAAAGCGTCCGACACAGTGCCACACTGTAGGCTGTTAACCAAGGTCCGAGCATACGGAATAGGTTCTCAGATAACGTGAGTGGCTCGACTATTTGTTAAGTAATAGAAAGTACGTTCTCCAGGACAGCGAGTGTTCATCAGAGACAAGCATATCGTTAGGGAAGCCACAGCGACGTGTGCTAGGACCGATATTGTTCTCTATGTAAATAAACGACCTGACGTACAAGATGAGCAGCAATCTGCGGCTGTAGGCTGACGACTGTGCACTGTATTGTACGTTGGGTGACTGGGAAGATGCAGGATGAACTGGTAAGAATTTCTGTTTGGTGTGATGAATGGCAGCGTGCTGTAAATACAGAAAAATATAAATTAATAGAGAAGGGTATTAAAAACAATCCTATAATGTTCGAATACAATATTATTAATGGCGTTCAAAGCGACTTGAAATGGAATGAAGACGTAGTGGCGGTTGTAGGGTAGGCGAATTTTCGACTTTGGTTTACGGGGAGAATTTTAGAGGAGTGTAGCTCAACTTCATGACTGCGTATAGAAAACTTTTGAGACCCATTCTACCCATTCTTGAGAACTGCTCGAGTATTTTGAGTTCCCCACCAGATCGGATTAAAGAAAGACATTGTTGCAGTTGAGAAGCCTGCTGTTAGATTTCTTACCAGTAGGTTCGATGAAGATGGGAGTATTACTGAAATGCTGTGTGAACTCGATTGGGAACCCATGGAGGGAAAAAGTTCTTTTGGCGCAACACTGTTGTGAAAATTTAAGGAACCGGCATTTGTGACAGATTGTAGAACCAACCTAATACCACCAACATACATCACGCAAAGACAAGATAAGAGAAATAAGTGTTTATACGGAAGGACATAGTCGTTTTTCCCTCCCTTCAGTTGTGACTGTAACGATGTGAATGCTAAACATTCGAGCAGTACTGAATAATGGATCATACAAGTATTGTGTATGCAGTTACCCTTACAGAAAATTTACAATTTTGTAGAATTTTCCCAATAAAGCAGAGCTAAGCACTCGCCTTCACAACAACCGAATTTGCTTGGTTGTTCCATTTCATGTAGTTTTGCGTCGTTGCTACGACGTATTTAATCGATCTGACTGTATTAAGCAGCAGACCACTAACACTGTAATACAACTGATACTCTGTATAACATCTTTTTTTAACAGCGTTTTTCTAGCCAACAGTGCACAGCACGTCATTTTCAAAGGAGAGAAAACGTCAGACATAAAAGTAGCGTCTGGCGTACCCCAAGAAAGGGTTACGGGATAATTAAATTCCATAATACGAAGGCTTGCTGAAAAGCATAGCCTCCGAACTTTCTACGGAGAACTCTGACAGCTGTTTAAATAAAACAAACCTTACTAACATTCCACATTTTTATCCTCCTTGCCTACATAATTGCAACCCTCTGCTACTACAGGGCTCCGTATTATAACGTGTAACGTGGCGGTGGCGGTGCGTGAGAAACCGCTCGCTGTAATCAAGTTTCGAATTCAAAGAGTTTTTCCACACGTGGAGGACCCTCTCCTTCAATATAACAATGCCAGACCATATACGAGCGCTACGACATCTGGAACAAGCTAACTGCTTGGGCTCCCTGTCACCGATCATCGTGCATACAATACCGGCTTCACCCCATCTGATTTTCGTCTGTTTCCAAAGCTTAAGGAACACCTTAAAGGACTTCATTTCGATGATAAAGCGGTGATTGCAGATGTGAGGTTGTGGCTCCGTCAACGAAGTCAAACATTCTACAGTGACGGTATCAGTAAACTAATCTCTCGTTAGAAGAAATGTTGGTTTGGTTAGTGTTGTTTAACGTCCCGTCGACAACGAGGGCATTAGAGACGGAGCGCAAACTCGTGTTAGGGAAGGATGGGGAAGGAAATCGGCCGTGCCTTTTCAAAGGAATCATCCCGGCATTTGCCTGAAACGGTTTAGGGAAATCACGGAAAACCTAAATCAGGATGGCTGGAGACGGGATTGACCCGTCGTCCTCCGGAATGCGAGTCCAGTGTGCTAACCACTGCGCCACCTCGCTCGGTAGAAGAAATGTGTTTGTCGTCAAGGTAACAGTGTTGAGAAGAATGAAGAAGTATAATGCTAATAATGTTTGTCATAATTAAAAAGCTGTAAGCAGAATGAATGAAAATTTCATTCTGGAAACATCCCCCAGGCTGTGGCTAAGCGATGTCTCCGCAATATCCTTTCTTTCAGGAGTGCTAGTTCTGCATGGTTCACAGGAGAGCTTCTGTAAAGTTTGGAAGGTAGGAGACGAGGTACTGGCAGAAGTAAAGCTGTGAGGACGGAGAGTGAGTCGTGCTCGGGTAGCTCAGTTGGTAGAGCACTTGCCCGCGAAAGGCAAAGGTCCCGAGTTCGAGTCTCGGTCCGGCACACAGTTTTAATCTGCCAGGAAGTTTCAAAAAGCTGTAAGGGTTTTTACATAAGAAATTCTGATGCATTACTCCTCGTATAAGTGAGTTACTGGATACTGTCGGAATTTCCGTGAGGTTTTTCGCTGGTTACACTGCTGTATACAAAGAAGTCGCAACACTAGAAAACTATAGAGAAATCCCAGAAGACCTGCAGAAGATCGACGCAAGGTGCAGGAATTGGCAGTTGAGCCACGATATAAACGAAAGTAATACACTGCGCATAAATAAACATATAGAGCCATTATAGTGTCGTTAACGACTGCAGAACAATCAATAGAAGCACTCACATTCATTACATATCTAGGAGTATACGAACGATTTAAAATGGACAACCACATAAAACTATTCAAAGGTAAGGTAGACACCAGACAGATCCACTGCAAGAATCGTCTGGATGTATAGCCAATCCAGAAAGGAGATAGGTCGTTCGACCAATATTTGAATGTTGCTCGTCAGTCTGGGATCCGTACCAGATATGAATGATAGAGGACCCAAAGAAGAGCAGCACGTTTCGTTACAGGTTCATCTAGTAAGCACGAAAGTGTTACCCAGGTGTTCAGCCAATTCTAGTGGCAGACGCTGCAAGTGATGCATTCTGCATCGCAGTATGGTTTACTGTTAAAGTTCAGAGTGCTAGAAGAGTCGACCAGTATATTGCTTACTCCTTCTTAATATGACCTGTGAGCTTACGCGGAGACATAGGAGCAAACGTTATGCTGCGAACCATTCCCGACAGTAACAGGAAAGGGGAAAGTAACGATGGCATACAAAATATCCTGCACCACACACAGTAATGAGGCTCGCAAATTGTAGACGTAGAAAGATATAGATGGGACTGAAACAGTTTGGAGTAGTTGAGATTACTTTTGCCTCAGAGATGAAAGAATTCTATTCAATTCATTTCCTTCCCGCAATCTGGGGTAAAGTTGATCAAAATTTGAAGTTTTGTTACAAAATTATTACACTGATGATTAATGAGAATCTATAAAAAATCTGGCATTATCTTAAAGATGCCCCCAAAATTATATTTTTACAGGACACGGTAACTAACAAAAAAATTCTACAATTCTCATCCGCTTTTCACTGCTACTTAGGTTGAAGTGGATCACCTATATATTTTCGTGTTTAAAACGCTTTACCACATCCAAGGTGTAAAGAGACAGGCTGTAAGACTTTCTGGAAGAAATAATGCTAAAAATTTTAATAAAAAATGTCTTCGGTATTAAAGTTACAACTGAAGACATAGTGAGATGACTACTACCGGTACTCTTCAGAACTTGAACATAAGGCCAACAACATAGCAATGTTTTCGCATCACATATAGCAATGCGGTAATTCTGTCTACTCCACACTGATCGCTTCGATGCCTAAGAATATTGGCTCCTACTCAAGTTTTCACGTTCGCCTTTACCATTTAGTTATGTTTTGTAAGGAAGCTGTTTGAATGTTAGCAACACTAGCGTTCACAAAATGTGTCTAATTCGTATCCTCTTCTTCCTTAAAAAATGATTACTGCAGTGGCTTTACCTGCCTCCAGTCTTTTTCCTTCGTAGCATCTACCTCACTTACACTATGAAAGAGATGAGAGCACTGTCTCCTGTGTCATAATTAGTTTCAAACACTTTTCATACGGCAGTTTAATTGATATTTACTTTTCTCACTCCTTCGTGCAAAAAAGTTTCATTCTAATTCCTTTTTACCTCTGCTCTAAGCCTCTTTGTATATTTTCGGGGCATGATCCACTTGAAATTAGGAAAAGATCGTATTTGGCACAATAGCGAAAAGATAACCTATACTGATGAAAGATTCGGGTACATTTCTGATACCTTATTGCTTTGATACAATTCGACAGGAAAATAAATGTAGCTAGGCTCCTGTGGGTGCTGCAACATTTTGGTTTCGTTGAAATCACAAATCTGTATAGGCATCCTACGATGATAATCGCTTATGGAAGCCGCAACTTTCGTTTCTCGTGTTGCTTACGAGACAGATAACAAGCAAACAGCTCATATGCGTCGAAATACGTTTCAGTATCTGTGTATCTCTCTCTTGTCATCAAAATGGCAGCGATTTAGTACAGTGTCTTCGATCCGCTTTACCCCACCTCATTTTACCAGTACATTGCTGCCGAATCACGTAACATTGGTCTAATTTATGATAGGGCACGAATTATAGGTGTTAATGTAACTACACAAGAATGTGTACTGTAATTTTTAGCTTGAACGATATGGTGGTCGTCGTCAGAAAATAGGGAGTAATTTTGTACATATTTGGAGACGCAGACGAATTAAAAAGGATGCTGGGCCTTAAATTGGCCTTGGCCACAAAGGACCAGGCTGAGAGTAAGGAGGCCGCCATTGTCCGTGGGCAGCATTGTGATGTAAATGACGGAACGTGGCGGGTGGCCAGCGAGGAGTGAACGGAGGCGTGGGTCTAGGCCGTGCTGCGGGTTGCGAACGCCAAGGCGCTTGTGCAGGCAATCTAGAATTTCAATGGTAAGGTCTCGTTGTTGGTAAGTTATATAACATGTAACGCATAGTACGTCCATTATAATGCATAAGCCACACTTATACAGAGTTTTTTTCCGTCTCAAACATACTACAATTTAAGTGAGTTTTTCACAAGGCCCGTTTCGCTTCCATTAACAAAGCATCATCGGTGATGGTTCTGCAGATTCAATCTACTTAACACGTTTCTACGTTTTTAAAATTATAGATTAAAAACTGTTTTCTTGTGTTTTTTGTACACGATCAACTACGGTGTTTATTATCTATCTACATGTTTTACACTAGACAAGTTTTTCCCTCATTTTTTCTTTTGGTGAATTTTCGTTCTATGCACTTCACTTCTGTAAAACTCATAAAGGTAGTAGTAGTCATAGAAACTTTGTGATTTCACGTGTTACGTATTCAGCCCTGTGTGTTTGTGTTTCATTTGTTTCTCGTGTAGTTTGTGAAGTTCACGACCTCGTCAATGCAAAGTTTCTGAACAGACTCATAAACAACAAGAAAAACAAATGAACACACAAAAAGTTAGTGCTGAATTCAAAAGAGATGAAATCAAAGTAAAATGTCTATGAAGCCAACTTGTGTGAAGTTTTCCTGAAGTGCAGTGCGTGGAACGCAACTGCAGCAGTGTAAAATGTGCCCACCTAAATACGAAACATCACCAAGCGTGCAAGTGCAACTACAGTTCTTTTTTGACTTCAATCCTACTACATCGGAATGGGTACAACATAACATTGTTTACTTCTTTAAGGAATTATTCACGTTTTACAGATTAGTAGGGGCCAGTTTAAGCCACAAGCGATACAAACGATGAACATTTGTGTGCAGTGAGTATCACAGCAAGCACCAAAGACTGATAGAGATGGAAGTGTACGTGGAAAATCTAAAGGTAGGAGGTGGGGCGCCAAATGAAAAGTCGCTTACGTAGGGATATGTTTCTAACGGGCCTTACTGATTAGCAACAACTTTTGAAGAGAATTTCCATTCAGGAATATATTCAGGATCTTTGTATGGATGGTAGTCATCCACATCATCCTCGGATTTGTACAAATTTCTCCTGAAAACCATTTACCTGCCGCGAACGTAACACACATTACTACTACTGGGAGCCCTGTTTCTGGCACATACCACTGTTACAAGCACACATCCTGACAAAGTTATCGTTAGTGAGAGTCTCAAATTAGAAATAGAGCTGCCATTTCTCTGTTTATCGTGGAGTATTAACTGACATGAATGCAGCACATCACCTACCATGTGTCCGTTACCATTGTTTATGGCCATCTTCTTGACATTGCTGTCCAAGGCTCACTCCCGAAGGATGAGGCAGTGTTCTATCCGCTGCGAAAACTTACAGACACTTCCTGTCAGATTACAGCTGTGAAGCGACATGGAACCTTGCCTTTAGCGAAGCAATGCGCTAACTGAGTTATCCAGGCATGATCTATTCTGGACACAGTCCCTTAGATTGTGGCTAAGCTATTTCCCTACAACATCCTTCTTCCTTCCAGATGAGTACCAATTCAGCAAGGTATGCAACATAAGTTACCTGAAATTTGTACTAAAGTGGGAAAGTGGTACTGGGAGACGCGTAGCTGTGAGGGAAGGATGTGAATCGCGTTTGCTTAGTTCAATCAGTAGACACATTGCCGCGAAAAGCAGTGTTCCGTTTTCGAGTCAAAAATGGTTCGAATCGCTCTAAGCACTATGTCACTTAAAAAATTGGTTCAAATGGCTCTGAGCACTGTGGGACTTAACATCTGAGGTCATCAATCCCCTAGAACGTAGAACTACTTAAACCTAACTAACCCAAGGACAGCAAACACATCCATTCCCGAGACAAGATTTGAACCTGCGACCGTAGCAGCTGCGTGGTTCTGGAGTGAAGCGCCTAGAACCGCTCGACCACATCGGCCGGCGTTTTCGAGTTCCGGTCCGACACACAGCTGTAATAAGCCAGGAATTTTCAGTACAGCGCACACTCCGCTGCACAGTGAGACGTCCATTCTGAAAATACGATACCTATTTTTCTTAAAAATCTCTGATCGATCGCGAAATTAAAACCGCAGCGAAAATCAGGAGAAGTTTTGCGCTGACGTGTTGCGCAGTGTCTCTAGCATGCGACACATCGTACTTTTCATTTCTGAGTACACAGTGCGCTTGTAAAGATGCCCAGGAAATAGTGTCTTCTGCCAAGTGTGAAGTCCTGGTGAGGGGTTCCGCTTGATTTGATAAAGCGCACATAAAATAACTGTCATGTCCATCCTTCTTCATCATAATTCACGGCCGCATACTGCAGGTACAACGAAGACGCTCCTGCAGCGTTTGCAATGGGAAGTATTTGATCACCACCATACAGATCGGACTTAGCTCCCTCTGATTTTCGTCTCTTCGCACACAATAATAGCTGACTATGACGACAACATTTTGCCACAGAAAACGAGATGGAGACCAGCGTAGGAAATTGGTGGAAATCACAGGTGGCTACCTTCTATGAAAGGGGTACTGGAAGGTTTGTACCACAATACGGTAAATTTCTGACTCGGCGAATATGGCTGAGAAGTAGCTGAAAGTTGTGGCTCACTGTTGCAAGTAATGCGTTTTTGATTTTCACTGTGGTTTCCGTTTCACAACCAGTCGGAACTTACTTTCCAAATAGTCCTCGTATTTCCTGCCCCTTAACACAGGAAACCCAACTAACATCGTCTACCCGAGGTGCAGATATTGTTAAGTTTGGTTGCCTTTCTTAAAGTGCTTTTAATATTTACCAGATCAGTTTTATTTTGCCACCCAGTAGTCTCACACGGAATGTACGAACGTGAAGTGTGTAGAAGAGACTTGTCACGGCCCGTTCGACGACCAGCGAACTGGCACACGACGATAACTAGCGAGAGTTTCGAGCAGCACAAATATAAAGCAGGCATCGCTTGCTGGTAACTTCGTATTTGTTTGAGGTTTTTGCCGTGCACGGTTACAGCTGCAGCTGCACGCGGTTCGCTCGACTCGCGTGCTTTTACTTTCCGTCGTCAGAAGGCGCCTCGGAAATTGGACGGTTCGCACGCGACGCTGTAATGTGGGACTGGGGCCGGCGGTGCGAAATGCGTGCGGGAACCTGAGGCCGGCGTGCGTCGCAAGCGGCCCGCGCGGACAATGGGCGTTCCCTTCCCAGTGCCCGGTCCCACAGACAGCGGCGGCACAACAGCTGCTGCCGCTGCTGCTGCGGCTGCGGCAGGTCACTGACGCCTCCGGGAAGGAAAGTGAGGCGAGGCGTTCCACAGGCTCCGCAGACGCTGCCCCGCATCGCAAACGAGGGCATTTCACCTGGCACACCGCCTCGCGTATGGACCGGCTGCTAACAAGCCAGCGCCCGTCGACGCGTTAACATTTCATCCTTCTAGCACTCGCACCAGGTCTTCGATAACCGAGACAAAGAGCGACTCGGCAGTCACTCTGAGGCGCGGCAGCCCCAAGTTACACTACTGGCCATTAAAATTGCTACACCACGAAGATGACGTGCTACAGACGCGAAATTTAACCGACAGGAAAAAGATGCTGTCATATGCAAATGATTAGCTTTTCAGAGCATTCACACAAGGTTGACGCCGGTGGCGACACCAACAACGTGCTGACATGAGGAACGTTTCCAACCGATTTCTCATACACAAACAGCAGTTGACCGGCGTTGCCTGGTGAAACGTTGTTGTGATGGTTCGTCTAAGGAGGAGAAATGCGTACCATCACGTTTATGACTTTCATAAAGGTCGGATTGTAGCCTATCGCGATTGCGGTTTATCGTATCGCGACATTGCTGCTCGCGTCGGTCGAGATCCAGTGACTGTTAGCAGAATATGGAATCGGTGGGTTCAGGAGGGTAATACGGAACGTCGTGCTGGATCCCAATGGCATCGTATCACTAGCAGCCGAGATGGCAGGAATCTTATCCACATGGCTGTAACGGATGGTGCAGCCACGTCTCGATCCCTGAGTCAACAGATGGGGGCGTTTGCACGACAACAACCATCTGCACGAACAGCTTGACGACGTTAGCACCAGCATGGACTATCAGCTCGGAAACCATGGCTGCGGATACCCTTTACGCTGCATCACAGACAGGAGCGACTGCGATGATGTACTCAACGACGAACCTGGATGCACGAATGGCAAAACGTCATTTTTTCGGATGAATCCAGGTTCTGTTTACAGCATCATGATGGTCGCATCTGTGTTTGGCGAACATCGCGGTGAACGCACATTGGAAGCGTGTATTCGTCATCGCCATACTGGCGTATCATCCGGCGTGATGGTGTGGGTTGCCATTGGTTACACGTCTCGGTCACCTCTTGTTCGCTTTGACGGCTCTTTGGACAGTGGACGTTACATTTCAGATGTGTTACGACCCGTGGCTCTACCCTTCATTCTATCCCTGCGAAATCCTACATTTCAGCAGGATAATACACGACCGCATGTTGCAGGTCCTGTACGGGCCTTTCAGGATACAGAAATGTTCGACTGCTGCCCTGGCCAGCACATTCTCCAGATCTCTCACCAATTGAAAACGTCTGGTCAGTGGTGGCCGAGCAACTGGCTCCTCACAATACGCCAGTCGCTACACTTGATGAACTGTGGTATCCTGTTGAAGCTGCATGGGCAGCTGTACCTGTACACGCCATCCAAGCTCTGTTTGACTCAATGCCCAGGCGTATCAAGGCCGTTATGACGGCCAGAGGTGGTTGTTCTGGGTACTGATTTCTCAGGATCTATGCACCCAATGTAATCACATGTCAGTTCTAGTATAATATATTTGTCCAATGAATACCCGTTTATCATCTGCATTTCTTCTTGGTGTAGCAGTTTTAATGGCCAGTAGTGTATATACTGTACTACACGGTCCAGTCACATTAATGTGACCACCGCCTATGCTCGATGTCAACGTGCACCGAGCGAGGTGGCGCAGTGGTTAGCAGACTGGACTCACATTCGGGAGGACAACGGTTCAATCCCGCGTCCTGCCATCCTGATTTAGGTTTTCCGTGATTCCCCTAAATCGCTCCAGGCAAATGCCGGGACGGCCGACTTCCTTCCCCATCCTTCCATAATCCGATGAGACCGATGACCTCGCTGTTTGGTCTCTTCCCCCAAACAACCCAACCCAACCCTCAACGTGCAATAACCACTAACGGACGTCAGGTGGCAGCACTAGCCATGGAGAATATATAAAGGGTGTTGAGGGAACGCGGAAAACAATGCATTCGTTGTTGTAATGCAAAAACGGAGCGAGTTATCAGACGTCCAAAATGGAATGATATTGGCCTTCGGGTTCAAGGGTGCACTTATTTCTTAAACGGCTAAGTTTGTAAACTGTTCGCGTGCCGATGTGGATAAATTAATCTGTGCGTGGTAAAATGGCGTTATCCAAAACTGACCCCGAGGCAACTTGGTGAACCACGGGCCTTAGACGACAAGATCAGACGATGGCTGTGAAAAAGTCTATGGCCGAATTAACGGGCAACTGTTGAGCAACTGACCGCTCAGATGAACCATGAGGCTACGAACAGTGTTTCTTCAACGAACGTTCAGCGAACGTTGCTCCGTATGGGCCTCCGCAGTAGCTCCTAGTTCATGCATCCAGGCTGACTGCTATTCATCGACGACGAAGGCTGGAATTTGCTCGCCATTACCGAAGCTGGACGTCCACTGAATGGTGACAGGTGGTCTTTTCCGATGAATAACGTTCTACGCTTAATCGGACAGACCGCCGTTTGTGTGTATGGCGAGAAATGGCTAAAAGCGAACAAGGGGGAAACGTCATGTCTGGTGAACGTTTCCGTGATATTCCCTGGATTATCTAGTCAATATAGATCACGAGAATGATATAACCGAAATTAGGGCACATCCAAAGGGATATAGAAAGTAAATTTTCCCTGGCGTTATGCGCCTGTGAAATAAAATCGAAATGATGTATCTTAGCCGGCCGGGGTGGCCGAGCGGTTCTAGGCGCTACAATCTGGAACCGCGCGACCGCTACGGTAGCAGGTTCGAATCCTGCCTCGTGCATGGATGTGTGTGATGTCCTTAGGTTAGTTAGGTTTAAGTAGTTCTAAGTTCTAGGGGACTGATGACCTCAGAAGTTAAGTCCCATAGTGCTCAGAGCCATTTGAACCACTTTTTTTTAATTTATTCTACGCCTGCACGCTACTTCTGGTGTATATACGTAAATGTAGAGTGGCGTAGATGCAGATGAACAGTAACATTTATTAAGTGCCATGCAATTCACAAGACATTTCTTCTCTACTGGCTCTAGCTATAAGACAAAACTGGAATAATAATGCACCCCCAACTGGCGTTAAGTTCGAATATTTTCCCTGCCAGTTCCTTCGAACTGTGATAACTGCAACAGGTCCTCGTAACATTTTACTTCATGAGATTTTCCGAGTTTCCCTGGAGCACGAACGCGAATGAAACCGTGAGAGAAGACTGAGGCCATATTACTTAACATCTTTTTTATTTTTTACTTATTTTTTCTTCACAAAGCAATACCTGTGAGCTTTCGGGACGCATAAGGAGCAGTCAAATGGAAACGAGATAGACCATATACCGAAGTAAGGCACGGAAGCTGTTAACGCAGGCAGGCGTGTTTCCAGAAGTGCCCTCTATTGGAATGAGGAGGGATGACCAGGAAAGTTCAACGCCACACCATTTGTCTGTTAGATGTGCTCGACCTGATATCAGTGTGTCGTGTGTGCGTTCGTCTTCACTACAGTTGCCAGGAAAGAGCAACAGCTAAGTCCAAATCGTTCAAATGGCTCTGAGCACTATGGGAATTAACTTCTGAGGTCATCAGTCCCCTAGAACTTAGAACTACTTAAACCTAACTAACCGAAGGGCATCACACACATCCATGCCCGAGGCAGGATTCGAACCTGCGACCGTCGCGGTCCCGCGGTTCCAGACTAGCGCCTAGAACTGCTCGGCCACCCCGCCCGGCAACAGCTAAGTGTGGTGCAGTTTTTGACTGAGAAAGGAGTATCAGGAAGGGAAATTCATGACCATATCTTTACCGTGTGTGTGGCGAAAACTGTACGTCACGTGCTCATGTGTTTGCGAGGAATAAGCAATTTCGGAGGGGTATCACTGGAAGACTGCAGTCGCCCACGACAGGCTCATCGCATAATTAACCATTCTGTCATTGCTGCTGTGGTTGCTGCCGTCATAATCGATCGACGACGGCCGGTGTAAGACATCCACCTCATGAATGAGATTTTCGAGTTCGAGGTTCGGCAGACAGTTTTAATCTGCCAGGAAGTTTCATCCGACTCATGTTGGGTATCAGCCACGGCACCACTCACGCCATCAGGGCAGAGCATCTGGAGTTCCGGAAAATCTGTGCGCAGTTCGTTTTCCACAGCCTAACGAAACTGTAGAAGTTGAACAGAATGTCGAATTCACTGCAGCACCTTGAACGGTATCACGTTAAGGAATATCATTCCTCGTCCTGTTATGTCGCGGGAGATGAAACATGGTGTCATCATTTTGAACCGGAAAGCGAGCATCAGAACTAATAATGGAAGCACATGGATTCACACCCACTGAAAAAATCCGAAGCCGTGCACGCCAGGTCCGGGAAAGTAATGATGTTCCTTTTCTTAGACTGCAGGGATCGCTGCTCATTGAGTTTCTGGAACGCGGCGCCACAATTAAGGCACGGTGCTACGTGAATACTCTCCATAAAATTGAAACCCGCCATCGAGTTCTAACGCCCAGGAATTCTGACGGATGGCATCATTCTGTTGCTCTACAATGCCCGCCCACATCGTGCCAAGGTCGTTCCGACTAGACTGCAGAAGTTTCGCTGTGTAGCCCTTACATATCGCCCATACAGTTCCGATCTTTCGCCATCCGATTTCCACATTTTTGGAGCCCTGAATAAAGACTTTCTTGGCCGTCCATTGCTTTGCACGAACAGGCGACTGGATGCAATCATCGTTCCGTAGGCATTTTTCCATTAAGGCATTGACCGTCTTTTCTCACAGTGGCATAAACGCTAAAAAGTAATGATGATTAGTTTTGAAATAACGAACACTTTTCATCGGTTTCGTCTTCATTCGACTGCCCCTTATACGTAGCTTCGGAGTGAGTTTTGTTCTCCGTGCGTGAAGCCGTTCCAATTATGCGCTGGAAATTACGTTTCCAAGAGACACGCACAAGGATTCCTAGCAGGGCACACAAGCGGCAGCTGACCTTTCTGCCGGCCATCTGTGGGCGAGCTCTTCGGAAGGCTGCAATTGTTTCGTTCTGGATCGCAGAGATGCCGGCACGCGAATGCTGCACCCTTGCTTGCTCGCCGCCTCGACTAACCATTATGTTCGGGCTGTCTGTGTCCCTCTCCAGCTGCGATTGCTAGCGAACCCCATAGTTAAACTTCACTCTTACGAAATTAGGGAATATTTAGGAAGATGCAGACCCTTCTTTTGTAGGAACTATGAGTTTGCGTAAATAATTCATAGTACAGTTTATAGAGGACTCATAGATTAGAAATTATTTAGTCTCTCTCCAGGGCGTCATAGTCACGCAAAATCTGTTATGGTTGAGCCGTTGAAGATTGTAGAAATGCTCAATAAATCGTCCTCCTCACATAGAAACATGGGGGTTATTTCTCATGTCTAAATGCCTCCCTGGTACGAATCACTTTATGGATGGTGTTTTATTTCCAAAACAATGTCGCGTTTCGAGAATTTATTCCGATTTTTGGCTGGCTGTTTTGGCATGTTTTGATATCTGATCGTCTAGTTATTTCCCAGTGAGGTGCGTGGCAATACTTTATTTGCTGAGTGTGTGATAGATGTTTGGCGCTAAAATAAGTCGCTGTGACACATCATTGTACACACGTAATATATTTGCAGAAAACATGAATTTGCTGTACATTGTATTTTCTTACGGAGGAAAACAAGTGCCAAATATGATGCATTATTGCCTGAATTACTTATATTAAAATGAAAGAAACCTTGTTCCAGTGTCAACATTATCACATATGAGGTGCCATGATGGAGATATTCTCTTCCCCCAGTCCCCCCACACTTGGCTACAAAGCACTGAAAGTGCATACAACCATATGTATCTGTCCGAAAAGTCCCCCTTTTGGATATTCAACTCGCGCCCCACATTTTCTTGAATGTCGGCTATGTAGTCAAGTCGTCGACGCTTCAAGTGAATTTCTGCACTTTGTCCTTTTATTGTATGTTTGTATTGACAGTGCTAAGTCTCCTCAGTAGTGACGACTTTTTACAGACAAAAACGTCCCCATTTTACATTTCAATCAAGTCGCGGCAGCTGTCCATTCGTCGTTATTTTTTTCAGGAGTCAGGGCGTGTGGACAAACTCTGCACACACTTTTCCCTTCTTTAAATATTCTGGGAAATGTCTTAAATACTTGTTGCTCCATTCTGGTTTGTGACACAATAATGTTCACACGCTACGGCTGCACGTTCACTACTTCACACTGCCTGCCCACAGCTGATTTGTCGAATGCACATCTGTTGTTTACAATTGTTAGCTCAAGCTGCCACCATAGGCACAGGGCTGGCTTTATTTTTACGCCTGGAGTGTACATAATCTTAGAGCATTGTGAACTCACAATCTATGTGGAAGACTGAGAAGGTGCAAGACTTTCAGACGTATCGAATTAATAACCTTCCGGTTAGAAACAGCATTTAACGTCAGATATGTACAATCAAAATATTCACAAAGTGTTAACTGATGAGCTTTGCTCGTCAGATGTTATATAGAGTTCCTTACTTCACATCGTGTTAGTATCCCCACGCCGGCGGAGTCGTGGCAGTTCGTAGTCATTTTAGCCGGCGCCGACGCTACAGTCTGAACCTCCAACAGGGGCTCTCGTACGGCAATCAGACGGCTAACGTTCGGGGCGAGAACTTGACTACTCATGTTGGCCCCTGTCCACTGTGAAACATCTGGCGGGCAAAGCTGTGAACATTTAGACAGTACACACACCAATTTTAATCGCAGTCATCGAGGCGCGGGGATTAGTAATGCACGAGGAAAATGCTGGGCGTTAGACCTCGCGATATTGCGACTCGAATGAAGAAAGGCAAAGTTGGCATTTGCCTGGTCAGAGGCGCTCCTTGTGGGAGTACGGCCCCTGCAGAGCGCCTGCAGTGGACGGAAGGCGTCGCTTCCGGCGGTGTGCGGTTTCAACAGAGTCGCTCAAGGCGGGGGTGCTCAGCGCAGTGAGAACAATGCAGTGGGCCAACAACCGCGAACCACCAGCCGCCAACCTCCGCTGATACTCGTCGCTGACACATTTCCAGCAAACGCGGCGGATTTCACTGCCACGCACCGCCTACTTGCATTGTGCACCATAGTTGTTCCGAGCAAATCACCAGGCATCTCAAAAGCATGCACAGGTTCTCGACGATGGAGAGGAAAGGGGGGGGGGGGGAGGTTGGCGTGGAGGAGCAACTCATGTCAGTTTCGCGGCGTACAGCGAAATACACTGCCCGACAAAAGAAGTAAAGCGCCCAGAAGACATGCTCAGTATAACTTCGTACACGTAGCAGCTTCGCAAGTTACGTAAATAGTGGTTAGAGTTGCAATTCTCTGTGGCAGGTAGAACGACCAGCACGTTGTTCGTGTTCATTGTTGTTATCAGGCCTGGCAGGTTATATAAGGAGCGTGATCTATGTCAGATCAGTGACACTCTGAAGGACACTGAGATTTCGCGTATACGTGTGAGACAGCGTTATCAGCAAGTGACAGAATTTGAAAGAGACCTCGTTGTGGAGATCCATTTGCCCGGCTGCTCTAATCGAGCAGTATTTCTGGTACATTCGGATGTGACAGTGGCTCTACGTTAGACTGTACGGGAACGTTAGGGCAGGTAACCTTGTTATCAAGGTTGCGGTCGACCACACCTGACGACAACAAGGGAAGATTGCCGTATTGTGCACCAAACGCACCGAAACCGCTTCGTATCTACATCATGACTACTCTGTTACGTGCCGAGCGAAGGATTTACCGAGCCACATTCACGCTATTTCCCTACCGTCGCCAGCGAGAGAAAAACAAACACTTAAATTTTCTGCGCGAGCTCTGATCTATCTATTTTATTACAATGGTAATTGCGGGCGCCAGCAAAATATTTTCGCATCCGGAGAAGGAACTTGGTGATTGAAATTTCGTGAAAAGTCCTCCCGTAACGAAAAATGCCTTTTTTTTTAATGGTTGCCACCAATACTCCTTTGACACGGTCCCCTATTTTCCGATAATACAAAACGAGCTGCCATTATTTGAACTCTTTCGATGTCATCCGTCATTGCTATTTTATTCCGGTCCCACATCGCGCTGCAGTGCTCAAGAAGAGGACAGAAAGGCGTAGTGTTGACAGTCTCTTTAATTGACCTGTTGCATATTCTAAGTGTTTGTCAATAATTCCCAATTTCTGGTTTGCTTTCACGACCCCACTATCTATGTGATAATTCTACTTTAAGTTACTCGTAACTGTAATCCTAAGTATTTAATTCAATTCACAGCCTTCAGTTATCTGTGATTTACCGCATAACCTAAATTTAATGGATTCCTTAAGTACTGAGTGGATCACTTCTCTCTTATCGTTATTTCGAGTTAATTGCCACTTTTCGAACTATACAGATATCTTGTCTAAATCATTTTGAAATTGGTTTCGATCTTCTGATGATTTTGCTAGGTTGTAGATGACATCATCATCTGCAAACAATCTAAGAAGGGCTGCTCAGATTGTCTCCTAAATCGTTTATGCAGATTAGGAACAGCAGAGAACCTATAACACTTTCTTGGGAAACGTTAGATATTACTTCTGTTTGACTCGATGACTTTCCCTCAGTAACTGCGAAATGTGATTTTTCTGACAGGAAATCACGAATCTAGTCGCCCAGCTGAGAGGATACTTCGTAGGCATACAGTTTGGTTAGAAGTCACTTATGAGCAACGGTGACAAAAATCTTCGGGAACTGTAGAAATATTACGTCATGTCAGAAATGAGCGAGCTGTTTTAAAAAACCATATTTTCTGATTCCATGCTGACTATTTGTCAAGGAATCGTTTTCTTCGAGGTAATTTATAATATTCGAAAGCACTGTACACACCAAAATCCTACTGCAAATCTAAAATAGTGATATGGGTCTGCAATTCAGTGAAGTATTACTATTTCCTTTCTTAAGTATTGGTGAGACCGGTGCAACTTTCCTTTCTTCGGGTACGGATCATTAGTTTGCGCCTTCCACGCGAAAACGAGTAATGGACGCCCTGCTACGTTCTGTGTCACCGCGGACCATCGGTCGGAATCTAGCAGCAGCCTCCGCGTATGGCTCCAGGTCGCGGTTGATAGTGATTGAAGGAACCATTTTTCAACAGGACAATGCACGTCTTCGCATGACACGTGCTTCTATTAAATGTCTGCGTGCTGTTGAGGTACTCCCGTGACCAGTAAGATTCCCAGGTCTCTCCCCGACAGCACATTTGTGGAAACAGTTCAAAAGTCAACGGGGTCCCTGCGCCTGCTCCCAGGAAATCAGGGACCAGTTAGAAAAACTGTGTGGACAAGCTTGTGTCAGGAGAGGATACAACGTCTTTCTGACACCGGTCACAACCGAATCAGTGCATGCGTCCAGACCAGAGGAGATTAAACGTCATTGCGCTAAGTAGGCTTATACTGCCAAGTTTGACTCGATTCTATATTCACCGAACTAACACCACATACGCCATCAGCCTCGACCTATGAAGTTTCCCGTTTCCTCCTTTCCTTCTTGGAGCTTCACATTTTTGTGTCAGAGAGTGTAATAATAAGATTCGACGACAAATGCCACTGATTGTACTTCCTACTAATCATTCATTACATGTCCCAGATTTCTTGAACTTAATTTCACTGTGTAAACTGGCGATTTTAAAACATCAAAGTGAAAGTTTGTCGCCACACGCATACAGTCGTGCCATACGGAAATTAATTTGTTTCTCAAGCTGTTTGAAGTGAAAGCATTTCATGCCGTGTGCCACAAAACTGCATTCCCTCCCACAAAGCCGATTTAACACCTGGCGCGCATTTTCGGTATACGACTTTCGCTTTCTCACGGTTGTTAACGATGTCGCCGGAAGGAAACTCAGTCTAATGAACGGCGGAAATGACGCGGGCTGAATAAAGTGGTTTGTCCGCTTATAGGAGACGGGAAAGGTAATCCGTGATTTTACAGATCTCGCTTCAATTGGCGCCTTCCGCGCCGCCGTCTTTGACTCCTGTGAATATTCAGCCGCTAACTTCGTGCCATCCGGACTTTCACTAGTAAATAACGTCGGATTCATCGCCAGTACCGTGCGTCATGTACAGGATAGAATTTCGGAAGCGAGCGGTCGGGTGTCCTTCACCTTGTAACGACGGTCACAGGGCGTTACCAGCAAAAGATCAGCAGTTCTTGCTCCCCTCCTTAGCAGAAGTGATGCCCTTCGCCAACCTCAATGTTTCGTTCAAAGAAAGGAGAATTTCTCAGCGCTTCTTGCTTCGTCAAGCTCTGGTAACTGTACACAGATGTGCATTAAAACTGCAGCACCATGGAGACGGCATGCAACGAACGTGAAGCTGGTTGGAAGTGTACTGTCTGCTTCGACATGCAAATGGTTAGCATTTCAGTGCAGGCGCACAAAGTACGAAGCAGAAATGCCACCTACATTCTGTACTGTACATAACGTAAGATTACGTAGCGGGTTTGTCGTTCATAAATCGTCTCTGGATGTTGTTTGTTTGCAAGAAGATTGTGTTATGCCTCATGCAAGTAAAAGAAATCTCTACCAGTACCGACGAACTTTTTTGCTAACTGGTTTTAGTTTATTAAACATTCTACCAACAGCTTGGTACAAACGTAAAACTTATATAAAGAGAAATGGCAATATAAAATCTTGGAACAATAATTTAAAATTATTTCACAGTGTTCACATAGGTACTGTACACACAGCTAAGGAACCAGAGTTATTAATTCGAGTTAAAGCAGGAAATAAAAAGAACGCAGTAGATATTGGGGAGCATACACTTGTGGAGTAAAGGGCTGGATCAATTCTAGTGTCCGATTCCGACGGTCGGCTTCGCTAGGCAGCATGGACTATCAGCTGGGCGACCATGGCTGCCGTTACCCTTGACGCTGCGTCACACACAGGAGCGCCTGCGATGGTGTACTCAATGACGAACCTGGTTGCACGAATGGCAAAACGTCATTTTATCGGATGAATCCAGGTTCTGTTTACAGCATTATGATGGTTGCACCCGTGTTTGGCGACATCGCGGTGAACGCACATTGGAAGCGTGTATTCGTCATCGCCATACTGGCGTATCACCCGGCATGATGGTATGGGGTGCCATTGGTTACACGTCTCGGTCACCTCTTGATCGCATTGACGGCACTTTGAACAGTGGACGTTACATTTCAGATGTGTTACGACTCGTGGCTCTACCCTTCATTCGATCCCTGCGAAACCCTACATTTCAGCAGGATAATGCAGGACCGCATGTTGCAGGTCCTGTACGGGCCTTTCTGGATACAGAAAATGTTCGACTGCTGCCCTGGCCAGCACATTCTCCAGATCTCTCATCAATTGAAAACGTCTGGTCAATGGTGGCCGAGCAACTGGCTCGTCACAATACTCGTGACTAATCTTTGTGAACTGTGCTATCGTGTTGAAGCCGCATGGGCAGATGTACCTGTACACGCCATCCAAGCTCTGCTTGACTCAATGCCCAGGCGTATCAAGGCCGTTATTACGCCCGGAAGTGGTTGTTCTGGGTACTGATTTCTCAGGATCTATGCATCCAAATTGCGTGTAAATGTAATCACATGTCAATTCTAGTATAATATATTTGTCCAATGAATACCCGTTTATCATCTGCATTTCTTCTTGGTGTAGCAATTTTAATGGCCATTAGTCTATTATGACTTCACTAGGTGCTATACTGTAATGGAATTTATAGGTTCTCTGTGTGTTTCTTGCTCGCTTTAATTTCGACAGTAATTTATTTCTCGCATTCATATTTCTCTTTTGTTTTGCTCTTATTTATTTCCATCATTTTCGATACGTTTCGATATAACTTGTGACTAAGTAAATAATCGTGTGAATTGTGAATATAATTTTACCGTATGCAACATTCCTTTGTTTACTAAAATCATCCATTGTTTTCAAAGATTGGCTCTACGTAGTTCCTTGCCTTTGGGATGACGTTATTACCCAAAGCCGGCGAGTGGAATCGGACGCTAGAATTTATCCTAGCGTCTGACCTCGCTCGGAAACAGTGGCCATCACCCCGGCTTGCAGATCGCTCATAATTGCATCCCGTGAAGCCTTACGGCTGTTAGCAATTGCCACGGACCTTCGTTACGGGCGGCCCGAAGCCTCTCACGGACAGCCGCGGGAAAAATCCCGTGTCCGATGTGATTGAGGGGCGCGCCTTAGAGGTTAGCGCCTTCACGAATCGTGCTTCGTGCGTCGTTGCGCCACGTGTCTAGTTTTCTTGGTGGATTCTCACGAGACAGTTCGCACGAATATTGCTGAACCACATCTCAGTTTCCATTACGTGGTCTAAAAAACAGCAGAGGGATGTTTAGTGTTTAACGAGCAAACCAGGGACTATTCTTGCCGTTTAACGATGCGAAATGACCGCCAGGACCGAAATTTAACGATTATCTGTTTCACAATTCTAAGATTTCTTTAGGTTTGCGAATATTCTCAGTTTACAGGGAATATTCTTAGCCTAGAAAAGGGATGTCACTTGGATCTGCGGGATCAGTACTTCAGTTCCTGCGGGTCGTTGTTCGAGCGTTGTTACAACATTCACATACGCGTATTTCGTCTCGTGACTCACTGTTAATGAAAAAGGAGCAGCCACATTTGCTCTTGGATAACTCTTCTTTAGCTACTGCTTACAGATATGTTCTCGATTCTGCAGAGGTTGCTTTGAATAGGCTTCCAGAAGAACTAGACCGAAATTAGCAAAATTTTCAAATTTAACAAATCAAAACCTTCACTCGTACTACAATCTTTTCATTCTGTACGGGAGATTCTCGCCATTGTTTGGAGTCAATTAATGTAACCCATTCCTATTATTTATTATATATACTATCATAACTCTATTTCATAATCTTTGTTTTATTTTGAAAATTTCTTATCAACTTTCTGTGAGTTACGTAGTGGCTTCTTCCAAGTAGCTTTGGTTCATAAATGAGATTAAATTAAATGAAAGGGCTAGGACAAAGGAGGACTTGTAACGCAGAATATCCGTAATTACATTTATCTGATCTGAACAAAATATTCTAACAGAAAATTTTCGTGCTGCAGTAAATACTTCAGCATATGAGAAAAAGAGATTTTCCCGTGCGATCCAATTGAAAGTACTACTAACTAGGATACGAACCTTTAAGTCAGTGTTCACGTAACCAGGGACGTCGGAAGAAGCCTGCAGATTTTTGTAAATCAGTCAGCCATGCAAACCTTAGCCTACTAGTTACTGGTGCCATCTAAGGTCGCTCTGAACGAATCGTAGTAGAAGTTGTGTTTGAGTAGAAGAAATAACAGCACTGGTTGGCGAGTAGCCATCAGGTGCGCTCGCTCGATGTTATCGACAACGCTACCTGAGCGATCATGATGTCCTTCAGTTTGTTCAGCTGTTGAATTCAGTTGCGTGGAACAGAGACTGGACGAGCTACGAGCGTCAAATAGTATAAAGTTATTGTGTATAGTGACGAACTTCTGCTTTTATTATCGCGTTCCCTGCTTTAGAATCAATCAAAAAGATTTACTAATGAACTGCAAGTAATTGTCACTACACTAAAATGAAACATGCCAGCTTCGACCAAGAGGAATCCACGCGATCCCAGAGCGGATGAATCGTCAATTAAAGAAAATGTAAGCCGGAATTCTGTGCGAAATCCACGCACTACCGCGCTCATCCATGACTCCCGAGGAATCAAGGATGCATCCAGCGAGGCACAAGTGCAGGCAAGGGGTGCCTCCCCCAGCCCCACCCGCTTGAAATAAAGCTGCGCAAGTCAAGTTCGCTTCCTGCACCCGCAACACAGTCAGGCTTTATAACTTAGTATCAGTATGGAGAAATGCAGAATATGTAACGGGTATGGGCTAGTAGCAATTATACCTAGAGCTGTACGTCGCGAAATGTCAAAACTATTGTATTCATCAGGAAACTAACAAAGTCGCCACCTACAGCTCAGATCCTGGGTGCGCTCGTCCGAGCAACGGTAACGAACGAGCAGAAATTATACGATGTAGCGTAGGTAGCGCTTCACACTATCAACACACAGCCCACTGTCCAAGCGCACAGATTTGTTTGACTTGTTCTTCCAGCGAACAGATGTTATCTGACGGAGTATCGTAAGTTCAGAAGTTCAGGAATCGATAGCGACAGCTTGCGAGATGACCAAAATGAAAAAAAAAGCTCTTAAATTTTTCATTTGAATCATTATGTGAGAATTGAAAGATCCGCGCAAAGAGATATGCTCTGCCGATTTAAAATTCCCCTCGTACCACTCACAGAACGGACGGCCTTGCTTATGTTTGCAAACATCGTGGCGAGCGATACAGCCACGTTCGCTTCTGGACTCAGTCCACAGCCAGCCACAACGTGCTGGCTTCGTGCCCAGAGGTGACCTTGCTTCCGGTTCCGCCAGCTGGCTCGTAGCGAAACTCGAGCCAAGCAACGAACTTAACGTGCGCGGGAGGGCACCTCTACCTGTCCAGTCGCTGAGAGGCAGGGGTACAGGTTCGACAATAGGCCTCATTAACATCAGATTAGGAGTGAGACTACAAACACTTCTACATATGTGTCCAAAATTAAAGCAACAAACGAAAATTTTGCGTGTCTGCGTTTATTTTGCGACAAAACAGCACAAACAGGTGATAGTAAAATAGAAGCAATGTAAAGAATACCGAATGTAAACAACTGCAACGTGCATGATGGTAGGTAAAAATGTTCCTCGTTTTCTTCCAGTTTAACGTATTTGCACACACAGTCCAACAACTGGTTGAGGTGCTCAGTATGGGGTGTGACCACCTCTGGCAGCAGCACAGGTCTGATAGCGACAGGGCATGCTGTGAATGATGTCATCAATTTCATGTTGAGGCAACAACGCCCCACTGTTCTTGCAGAGCTGCTCGCAAGTCTTGGCTAGTGGTTGGTGTATGCTGACGTGATGTAACCCATTTCCGCAGTGCATCTCAGTCATGCTATATCGGATTCGTATCGGAAGAACGAGCAGACCACGCCATGCGCGCAGTATCTTCCAAGAAAACATCAACCACCCAGGCTCTGTAAGATCGAGCATTATTGTCCAACAATACAAAGTCTGGGCTCACAGCACCTCGTAACAACCACACGTGAGGTCCCAAGATCTCCTCACGATACGTGATAGCAGTTAAACCTCACCGATTCACCCGTGCAATTTCATGAAGAGCTGTTCGAGCGCTCAGCATGATCCCTGCCCACGCCATTAAGGATCCTACTCCGTGCCGGTCTCTTTCCGCAAAGTTTGGGTCCCGAAATCGTGTTCCAAGTTCCCTCCAGATACGAATCCGTCAAGTACCACTGTCCAGACCACATTGGGACTCATCTGTGAAAAGAACATTGACCCGATGTCAGACCGTCCAGGTGGCATATTGACGACTCTACATCTACATCTACATACATACTCCGCAATCCACCATGCGGTGCATGGCGGAGGGTACCTCGTACTACAACTAGCATCTTCTCTGCCTGCTCCATTCCCAAACAGAACGAGGGAAAAATGACTGCCTATATGCCTCTGAACAAAGTAAGAGCATATGGACTACCAGACCAATTGTGTGATTGGATTGAGGAGTTCCTAGATAACAGGACGGAGCATGTGATTCTCAATGGAGAGAAGTCTTCCGAAGTAAGAGTGATTTCAGGTGTGCCGCAGGGGAGTGTCATAGGACCGTTGCTATTCACAATATACATAAATGACCTGGTGGATGACATCGGAAGTTCACTGAGGCTTTTTGCAGATGATGCTGTGGTGTATCGAGAGGTTGTAACAATGGAAAATTGTACTGAAATGCAGGAGGATCTGCAGCGAATTGACGCATGGTGCAGGGAATGGCAACTGAATCTCAGTGTAGACAAGTGTAATGTGCTGCGAATACACAGAAAGATAGATCCTTTATCATTTAGCTACAAAATAGCTGGTCAGCAATTGGAAGCAGTTAATACCATAAATTATCTGGGAGTACGCATTAGGAGTGATTTAAAATGGAATGATCATATAATGTTGATCGTCGGTAAAGCAGATGCCAGACTGAGATTCATTGGAAGAATCCTAAGGAAATGCAATCCGAAAACAAAGGAAGTAGGTTACAGTACGCTTGTTCGCCCACTGCTTGAATACTGCTCAGCAGTGTGGGATCCGTACCAGATAGGGTTGATAGAAGATATAGAGAAGATCCAACGGAGAGCAGCGCGCTTCGTTACAGGATCATTTCGTAATCGCGAAAGCGTTACGGAGATGATAGATAAACTCCAGTGGAAGACTCTGCAGGAGAGACGCTCAGTAGCTCGGTACGGGCTTTTGTCAAACTTTCGAGAACATACCTTCACCGAAGAGTCAAGCAGTATATTGCTCCCTCCTACGTATATCTCGCGAAGAGACCATGAGGATAAAATCAGAGAGATTAGAGCCCACACAGAGGCATACCGACAATCCTTCTTTCCACGAACAATACGAGACTGGAATAGAAGGGAGAACCGATAGAGGTACTCAAGGTACCCTCCGCCACACACCGTCAGGTGGCTTGCGGAGTATGGATGTATATGTAGCTGTAGATGTACCTCTCTTATCTTATCTTTGTGGTCTTTCTGCGAAATGTAAGTTGGCGGCAGTGAAATTGCACTGCAGTCAGCCTCAAATGCTGGTTCTCTAAATTTCCTCAGTAGCGATTCAAGGAAAGAACGCCTCCTTTCCTCTAGAGACTCCATTCGAGACGCTCCCTTCTGAGAAGACACGTCAGAGGTACTCTTAGAGCATGTCTCCGACAATAAAGGCTACTCTGCCGAAGCCTTCTGTACACCCTTCGCCTCGATACAACACGCCCAGAGGATGCTGCGAGGTCAGATGCCAGTTGCCATGCAGTACTTTGGTGGCCCAGCCAAATAACGCTCCTCTCTCTACGATGTCACACGTGGTCTGCCCTGCAGTACTCTTTGAGATACAGCTTCGGTCTCTACAAACTGTCGCCACATCCGAGAAACAACTGAACGATTCACATTATGGCCGATCGGTTCTAGGCGCTTCAGTCCGGAACCGCGATGCTGCTACGGACGCAGGTTCGAATCCTGCCTCGGGCATGGATGTGTGTGATGTCCTTAGATTAGTTAGGTTTAAATAGTTCTATGTCTAGGGGACTGATGACCTCAGATGTTAAGTCCCATAGTGCTTAGAGCCATTTTAACCATTTGATTCACATTAAACCATCGGGCCACGTCAGTTTGTCACTGTCCTGCTTCCATTCTTTGTATGGCTTTCCACTGCAGAGAGTCTGACAGGCGTCTTCTCTATACCATACAGCGATTGTGGATGTGGGACTACTAAATAAATACTATCCCGTCTGATGGGTGCCCTGATCTCATCGCTGGCGTGGTTGTTCGTCGACCGGAATGTCATCTCCCGCGCAGAACACGATCATTCGGTCATACGGACATCTGTTGACAGTTGGAATGATTATGTCATCACTTAGACAGAAGACGGAGGTATAGCGGTTTGTTGCTTTAATTTGGACACCAATGTAGTTAAAAGCACCCAGACGTCCACACGTGATGCGGAACTGACCATGAGATGTCATGTAAGGTGGACCCGCCAGTATAAACGAAGGCGGGGAGTACTGAGTTTTCAGTAGAGAAGCAGTAAAAGCAGGATTGATCGGTCAATAGAGCTAAGTGACTTCAAACGTGGACTAGTCACTGGGTGTCACTTGAGTAACAAATCTATCAATTGCATTTCAAGCCTTCTAAAGCTGCCCAAGTTGACTGTTCGTTACGTGATTATGAAGCTAAACCAGGACCAGACAGATTTCATGTACTGATGGACACGAACCGTCGGGCATGGCAGAGGACGGTTGAGAAAGTTGCATGAAATCAGTGGGAGGGGAGCTATCACTCGCGATTTTCAAAGCGCTAACAACAATCTAGCTAGCACCATGGCTGTGCGTGTGGAGTTAAAAAGAATTGACGGCAATAGTCGAGCAGTTCCTCAAAGTCACGCGTTTCTGTAGTCAGTGCTACGCGATACTTGAGGTGGTGTACAGAGGGACGCAGCTGGACAGTGGATGACTGGAAACGAGCGATTGGGTTGATGATTCACGGTGTACCCTGTGGCAATCTGATGGGAGGTTTTAGGTTGGCGAATCCCTTGAGAACGGTCCCTCGCACCATGTGTAGCGCTACACTGACGTAGGGAGCGGTTCGTTTTCTATTAAGAAAATGCTAAAATGTAGTGGATTTGAGCACATTTTACAGCACTGTGTGCTGTCTACAGTAGAGGAACAGTTCGGAGGCAACAGTTCGGAGTCGATGATAGTATCAGCGTGGCAATGTACCCAGACGAAAAGCCACAGTGTCGTCAGAGATAATTTTAAAACTTGAGCAAAAACAGCTAAGATAATTATATGTGATTGCTTGAAAATTGATACAGTGAACATACGAAACTTCCTGGCAAGTTAAAACTGTGTGCCGAACCGAAACTCGAACTCGCGACCTTTGCCTTTCGCGGGCAAGTGCTCTACCATCTCTACTAGCACTTGCCCGCGAAAGGCAAGGGTCCCGAGTTCGAGTCTCGGTCCGGCACACAGTTTTAATTTGCCAGGAAGTTTCATATCAGCGCACACTCCGCTGCAGAGTGAAAATCTCATTCTAGACACGGTGAACAGTTTTAAAATACTGGTGTTGAAACTATGAAAATGAAATTGAATGAAATGTTCAATGGTCCGCCTTAGCTGTTATTTTTTCAAGTCACTTAAAAATTGGTTCAAATGGCTCTGAGCACTATGGGACTCAACAGCGATCCCAGCGCTGCAGCAGCCATAGTTGAAAGTACGAGTATTACTTAACTTCCTTCGTACTTTACTGGATAAATTTGCTGGGCACATACGACAGCCTGTTTGCGACCAGCATATCGGTCACTGTGGCGGCGTTTCGGACGCACGCAGTGCTTGTACGTGCGAGCTGAAAGCGAAAACCGGCTGCGGCGACGTGGAGGAAGGCGGTGGCGTACGCGCAAGGTCACCGCTGCCTCCGTAACTCTGGGCGAAAGTTGTCCACGCTTTAAGAGCGCAGCCCCGTTTGTACCAAGCTCTTTCGCGGAACGCACATTTTCTCTATGCACGCAACTTGTATTCTCATTGGGAGAAATTCCCCACCTTCCCGGTGGAAATCAATATTTCACAAGTAGTCACTCAATAGTCCCCAAAATTTCTCAACACCGGGAAGGATATCAAATAACGAAATCTTACTTACACTACTTGTACAGTATTGCGCGTAGGAAACACAGCAGAAAAATGCCCCTAATGCAGCACAAAAAATGCAAATATGTTCCTGTTTACTTGAAGGCTCTGACTGAAAAGTGGAGGACCAACTGCCTCATTCTACCTTCCTCAGCACTTTTAAAAATCTCCCCAGAATTTTTGGCATGCGTATATATTCGCAGTTTTTTTAACATACAACTCACCTCAAACTCCTACAAGATTCCTTAACTTTAACTAACATGCACTCACTAGTCTATCGCTGTAAGTCGGTCATGCACATCTACTCTCAGTTGCCCTTTTCAGTCACTCATTCAGCCGAATTCATTGCCATTATCTCTTTGTCTCTCTCTGTCAGAGCCGCAGCCCCTTCGCTCTGTCCTACTACACACTCTCCTATCACTGTTACTTTCTTCCTCTTGTTCTCCCTTTTACTGCTAATATCACATTCCTTCCTTCCTACTGCTGCCTTCTCTCCTCACTGTCACTATCTCTCCCTTCCTCGTTCTCATTATCGTATATTCTGTCTCTTATTATCACTATCTCTCACTCACTCTCACATTCTCTTTATTCCACCCCATATCTCCCTCTGGGACTGCCACTGTGCCACTGTGTCCCTCTCTTTCTTTCACATTGCCATTGTCTCCTTCACCATTTCTAGGCACATAAAAAAAAAATTTGCAGCACTGTGTGTGTGTGTCTGTGTGTGTGTGTGTGTGTGTGTGTGTGTGTGTGTGTGTGTGTGTGTGATCCACGGTATACAGGGTGCTTCTTATTAACGTTTGAAACTGCAGCACCTCGGTTCCGGAACCTGTACAGAAAACTGGAACAGATATCAGCCGGCCGGAGTGGCCAAGCGGTTAAAGGCGCTACAGTCTGGAAGCGCACGACCGCTACGGTCGCAGGTTCGAATCCTGCCTCGGGAATGGATGTGTGTGATGTCCTTAGGTTAGTTAGGTTTAAGTAGTTCTAAGTTCTAGGGGACTTATGACCACAGCAGTTGAGTCCCATAGTGCTCAGAGCCATTTGAACCATTTGAACACATATCAACATAAACATCTTTTCCGCCCTTTTTATTGCTCATGAAAACCAAGTTTAAGTCGATGTAATTTTGACGTCTGTGACTCAGCTGTGTTGCTTCTCGCAGTTTAATATGAGAGACACTGAGCCACAAATGTCGAGAAATACGCCAAAAGTGGATATCAAATGTTGAACATGTGACGTCACGAAATGACGTGCAGCGGTGGAGCCTATCGGTTTGTCACACCTGATCATTCCAACCGAGGTAATTATGTGTTAACATTGAGTATTAAGTGACTTAGCGGTCTCGCGGTATCTTCTGGTTTATTGTGAAGTACAGTGGAAAAAATCTTCCGTATTGTCACAAGTAAATAAGTGTAGGCCACGCTTCCGAATTACGTAGCTACAAATAGATGACCCATGTTTTCTTTACTAAATAAAGTCTGTAAAGAAAAAAAGAAAGGACAAAAAGAAACACAAAATAAGAACAGCCTTTGGTTGGTTACAGTGAGGACAATAATTTTGTAGCTTCCATGTTTACAATAGATCACAACTCCAAAAGGTGTTTGAAAACAGAGTAGCCTAGTGAAGTGATGTGCAGCACTGCCTCCCCCTGGCGAGGGTAGGGTTGTCGAGTCCAGTCACTGCATGTACGTCGTCAGGTGACGTCACATATTCAACATCTGTGATCCACTTTTGGAGTATTTCCCTACATTTGCGACCCACTGTGTCTTACATTAAATTGACTCATCTACGTCGCTTCCGGGGTTTTTAAACGTTAATAAGAATTACCCTGTATAAGCGGCGACTTGTGGCCGTCGAACAGAAAATTTTCGATTGCCCCTTACACTTCGATTATATTTTGCCACGGATGTACGACAGTTATTATTATTATTATTATTATTATTATTGTCCCTACACGAACGAACATAATTGATTGCAGTGGCACAGATGTTTGGTGGAATATTAGATAAAAAGGACGAGGCTGGAACTCAGTAAGGCCGGAAATACTTCTAGTCTACCGCCGTAGTCGGTTACGCTAACGCTGCACCCCGAAGACTGAAACTCACGTGTGGTATATATCATGCGTATAGAATTTTGAACTTGGATCTCTCGAAAAAGCTTAACAAGCGCATCGTGCGAAGGCAGCCTTCATTACACATAAGTATGTACTACAGCCGAGCTGCAGAGGTTCATTGAAAGATCGTTCGATGTTCTACAATGAAAGTGTTACACTTTAAACTGGGACATTTTCACTCGACCTGTTTGTCGGGCCTAGTGCGACAGGTGGTGACTCCGCCCACTTGATCTTCCGAAGCTCGACGCAGAAAAAACGTAAATACACGCAAAGAAGAAAGTTCTGGAGCGGCGAAACGCGATCTGGCGCAGATACGACCAGTCGCCCCCTTAGGCGCAACGCGTCGCCTTAAGGCGGCCCGTTGCCCTCGCGGCTGAAATGGTTGTGTGTTTTCTTTCTGCGAGATCTCCGCCGTTGCGGCGCTGACTCCCGCATCACTCCTTTAGAGCGGCCGGACATGTGGGACAGCGCGAGAGAGCGGACGCGCGCAATTCGAGGCCAAAAGCGGCTCCGCCGATGGAGCGGCGACGATAGCGAGGCGGTCGGCGAAGGCGGCTTTCTAGCGTCGCGTACCAGGCGCCGGACACGAGCCCTCGAGACGGCGGCACTGACGCAACAGCCGCCGCCCTGCCGGCGTCGCGATAAAACACTCTGCCTCACTTCCGCTCTGTGCGCTGACCGGTGTCCGTCACCGGCGAATGGAGTCGACCGAGAGCGAACGGGAGAGAAAAAGCTGCAAGGACAGCGGCCACTCGGTTGCCAGAGCATTCAGTTCTTTGTACGCTAAAGATTGCTGTCGAGCTCTGGTGTCTGTCGTCCGTCTCTCAGCCTCTGCCGTCAGTGTATCTACCTGGTGCTGCTTACGATATTTCTGAAGTGGAAGGAATATACTGGTGTGACAAAAGTCATGGGATACCCTAATATTGGTTCGGACTTCGAGTTGGTCAGCTTAGTGCAGCAAATCGACGTGGCATGGACTAAACAATTTAGAATTCCCCTGCAGAAATACTGCGCCATCCTGCCTCTACAGCCGTCCATAACTGGGAAAGTGTAGCACAAACTGACCTCTCGGTTATCAACCATAAATGTTCGATGGGATTCATCCAGTCGACTTGTACGCAATGTTCTGACATACTGCATTGTCATCCATAAAAATTCCACGGCTCTTTTTTTTTTGTATCCCGCCTAGAAGGCGGCGCGTGGGTCCGCTCCTGTAAACTGAAGGGTAGGCCGAATGTAGGAAGTGAGTAGGAGCAGGAAAAGGTAAAACACGCCGGTATTTCGCGTAAAATTATTGATGTTTACTATAGGCAAAAACAAGTTAATAAATGGTTACATGACTTTGCAATAATAATAATGTCGTGTGACTAGGGCCTCCAGTCGGGTAGACCGTTAGCCGGGTGCAAGTCTTTCGATTTGACCTCACTTCGGCGACTTGCGCGTCGATGGGGATGAAATGATGATGATTAGGACAACACAACACCCAGTCCCTGAGCGGAGAAAATCTCCGACCCAGCCGGGAATCGAACCCGAGCCCTTAGGATTCACATGCCGTCGCGCTGACCACTCTTTTTTTCCCTTTTTGTTCGTTGTCGATCGTTGTCTTTGGTCGTTGCGGACGTCACATGACATCCGTTCAAGTTCGTTTATTGATCCTTCCACTCAGTTTTTTTTTTATTACAGAGGCCAACCAGCTCTCTGACCGAACACGCTGAGCCACCGTGTTGGCTGTCACTCAGCTACCGCGGGCGGACACTTTGCAATGATGGGCAAGCTTTAGACCCGTCGTAAGTAGTGCGAAGTCTCTATAGCAAGCCAAGCCTCTGAAGTTGAAGCCAAGTGTCCCGGCCGTCTGCTCTTGATCAGACGGAGACAATCTGCAGCGGCGCTCGTAGAGCTGAACATCGCCGGCTAGAGGGCGCTGTCGTCGGTGTCGTAGTACCAACCTACGAACTTGCACCTACACCGTGGCATCGTAACTATCGATACCACACTTTCGGAGCGTGTACATCGCTGCAAATGGGCTCCACATACCCAAACATAACCATTTTCACTCAATGATTTGTTCAGATGGACCAATGGACCCAGTCCATTGCGTGCAAACACAGCTCACTTAATTATGGAGCCACCGTCAGCTTGCACAGTGCCCTGCTGACAACTTAGTTCCATGGCTCCGTGGGGTCTGCGCTACACTCGAACCCTACGATCAACTCTTACCAAAAAAATCAGCGCTACACTCGAACCCTACGATCACCTCTTACCAACTGGAATCGGCACTGATCTGACCAGGCCAGCCGGACAGTGTGGCCGAGCGGTTCTAGGCGCTTCAGTCTGGAACCGTGCGACCGCTACGGTCGCAGGTTCGAATCCTGCCTCGGGCATGGATGTGTGTGATGTCTTTAGGTTGGTTAGGTTTAAGTAGTTCTAAGTTCTAGGGGACTGATGACCTCAGATGTTGAGTCCCATAGTGCTCAGAGCCATTTGAACTTTTTTTTTTTACCAGGCCATGGCTCTGCAATCGCCTAGGGTCCTACCGAAATGGCCACGAGCCCAGGAGGAGCGCTACAGGAGATGTCGTGCTGTTACCAAGGGCACTCGCATCGGTCGTGTGCTACAATAGCCCGTTAACTCAAAATTTCGTCGCACTATTCTAACGGATACGATCGACGTAAGTCCCACATTGATTTCTGCGCTTATTTAACGTAGTGTGGCTGGTCAGTTACCAGCAGAAATTCCACGGGAATTGCGCTGCTCTTGGTTATCGGTCGTCAGGTGATGGCCATCGGCCACTGCGTTGTCCATGGTGAGAGGTAATGCCTGAAATTTGGAACTGTCGGCACGCTGTTGACACTGCGGCTCTCGGAATACTGAGTTCCCTAACGATTTTCGAAACTGAATGCCCCATTCGTCTAGCTCTAACTACCATTATGCCTCCAAAGTGTGCTAATTCCTGTCGTGCGGTCATGAAATGAAATGAAATGATCGTACGGCATTGTTGGCCGGGGGACCCCATGCGGGGTGTTCGGCCGCCGAAATTGCAAGTCCTTTTTAGCTGACGCCACTTCTGCGACTTGTGAGTCAATGATGATGAAATAATGATGAAAGACACACAACACCCAGTCAACACGAGGCAGAAAAAATCCCTGACCTCACCGGGAATCGAACCCGGGACACCGTGCACGGGTAACAAGAACGCTACCGGAAGACCACGCGCTGCAGACTGTTTTTTTTTATCGTTGTGTTTGCTTGTTGCGGACGTCGCGAGACATCCTGTTCAAGTTCGGTGGTTGATCCTTCCACTCAGTTTTTTATTACTGAGGCCATCCGGCTCTCTGACCGAACACGCTGAGCTACCGTGCCGGCTAAGACACGCTGAGCTACCGTGCCGGCTATAGGACCATGCAGTCAGAATCACGTCGAACACCTTCCCACATGAGTAGAAATGACAGCTTCGCCAATGCAAAGCCATTTTATGCTTTGTGTACGCAGTACTGCCGCCATATGCATATCGCTATCAGACAAACGAACCTAGAGTAAAATCTCAGCTGACACTGCTCAGCAATGGAATGGCAACTGTGCAAACCCCCCTGCGAACAAAAAGCTATGCGGTCCCAGAAAACTAATTGTGAGCCAGTCACGCCTTTGAGATCGAAGTTAGCAATTTTAACGTGCGCAATTTTAATGGATAACGCCATTTCAAAGCCCATAACTATAGATCCTAAAATGGAAGTTTACACAAACTGTCTTTTAATATGAATTGGAGGCATGTAACAGAAACACTCTTTTAGTAAACACAGTAGTTTATTCAATAAAACATAGAAAAAAATGAACATATTCAAGACTGCTGATTAGTTTATAAAATCAATACATATCAGTTTAACTACTGGATTATTACACAAAGGAATTAATGACAGCCGCATAGTAGGCATTGACTTATATCAATTGGGAAAGTTGAAAATTTGTGCCGGACCGGCATTCAAACCCGGGTCTTCTGCTTGCGATACAGATTCTTTGAGTACTTTTTTAATCTCATTTTGTTTGTTACTGTTCGTTGCATTTGTTCAGGGCGGACGTCCCATGCCACCCATTCAAGTTAATCGGGGATCCATTCACTCAGTTTTTTTATTGCAATGGGCACCTAACCCCCTGACCGAACACGCTGAGCTACCTTGCCGGCTTACCCACTAACTCATCCGCACACAATGATCATCGCAACTCCACGGACTACGTTAGCACTCTTCTCGTCAGACCCAAATTCTCAACCTATCCACACAGTACTGACGTAGTGTCCCTGCCCATTATCCTCATTACTCGCGCCATTTCTCCGAATCGCGTAAGAGTTCGAGACTGGTGTGTGTCTGCACTGAAGGATTCATTGGCCAGCCTCGCCTTCAAACGATACCGAGAATATGTACGTCACGATCAGGATTCGGAAATTGTTCAAATGGCTCTGAGCACTATGGGACTTAACTGCTACGGTCATCAGTCCCCTAGAACTTAGAACTACTTAAACCTAACTAACCTAAGGACAGCATACAACAGCCAGCCATCACGAAGCAGAGAAAATCCCTGACCCCGCCGAGAATCGAACCCGGGAACCCGGGCGTGGGAAGCGAGAACGCTACCGCACGACCACGAGATGCGGGCGGAAATTGTAGTCTCCCAAATTTGAGTGCTACCGCTTATGTCTTTCACTCGGTCGTTTCCGGACCGGGGTCCATTACCTCAATGTCAGAAAGAACATACGCCACATATATACTGGATTTTGAATGGTCCCCAACGAGACTGCTAAGTCCTTCTAGCGTAAATAACAAGGAGTAATTTGGTCTGAAAATTCATTATCCCCAAGCGAGCACAGTGACTCGACACCTGCTGGTTAATCAAGAGCCTCTTACACTTAATATGGCATCTGTGGACCTGGGACAGGTTACTGTGCAGAAATCCGCAATTGCGGGCCAAGAATACACTATCACGAGCTCTCCGTAATTATTCTCTGACCGCAGTTTCAGTGTCCCGACTGCGCGCCCCGAACTCTGTCCAAGACGAACACTAACCACCGACCCGCTGTTTTCTAGCGTCTATCCGGGAATATTTTCCCGCAAAGCCGCACATGTCCGCCAATAGCGAATAGTGTACACACGGCGGCCCAATAGCGCGGATTCAAGACAATGACCACATAAAACAAACTGTAGGAAAGATAGATACCAGGTTGAGAGTCATTGGTAGAACCTTCAGGAAATATAATTCATCCACGAAAGATGTGACTTACATAACTGTTATTCGACAGATTCTTGAGAGCTGATCATTCACTCTAGGACGCTTACCAAGTTGGATTAATAACAGAGATAGAGAAGGTTCAATAAAGAGCGGCGCGTTTCGTCACGGGATCGTTTGGAACGGACATTCTCAACAAAGTAGGATGACAGGGAGAGGCGTCGTTTATGAAGCAGAGGTTTACTGTTGGAATTCGTACAGTGTACGTGGAATATCCACGACGAGAGAAGCAAAGAAATTAGAGATTTTATGAACGTGTACCGACAGCAGTTGTTCCCACCTATTGTTCGTAAATGGAACGCCAAGGGGCCAAATGAACCACCCTCCACTACACTCCAAGTTTCCTTGCACAGAATTGGTGTAGATGTAGATATGCTTGAAGAAGATACCGGGTAAGGTGGACTAGTAGTAACACACTGGAAATGTGACGACGACGACTGTTGAAATCCCTGTTCACTGAGATTTCGATTTTAGATTTAGATTGTCACTGATTTCCGTAAGTCACTTAAAGTGAGGTCTGGTATGGTTAATAAAAGCACTGTCAGTTTCGTTTCCCAAGCCTAGCTTCTGTTTCATCTTTAATGACCTTATCGTCGACGGGACGTTAATCACTAATCCTGCTTTCTACCTTGGGAGGAGAAGTAGCGCTTTAATTATTGACAGCTGGTAGTAATGGTCTGGAGATGTGTGTACCCCTACACGCCTCTACAACACTACCCTTCTAGTGAGGAGACTGAGGGAGGAGCAATGGTTGATCTACGGCACTGCATGGCTCCTTGTAGTGTAGTTCTCAAAATCCTGATACTACATAACAGACTGTTGTTCCTGAGTGGCTGCGTGATGATTTGTTGGTGACCATGTCTGAAGTCGCGATACAGGATGAAAATATGTCAGCGTTCAACGTCTCTTCGTCCAACATCATCAACAGCAAAGACAATGTACTGTCTCAGTCGCGTGTAGAGTGGTTGGATGTAGCGGCGGTGATGGCTCGGGTTTATTGCAGAAATTAATTCGATGTCGTTTGAAGTCATGTTGAACATTACGGAAATACTTGATGAAGATAGAAATAAGGAACATCCACCTTACGATTGCTACGCATCTGCCTCAGTTTTTGCATTACTGTTTTATCAAATTTATAAAATAATAGGAATATCCAGTACGAGCAAAACTGCGTCATTTTGTTCTACCGGCTCTCCGGGTTTAAGCTAACCTCGTTCCGGTTTCATCTTCTTGTTTTCGGTTTGCCCACTTATCTTCTCCTCAACTCCTCAATGGTTTAGAACGTAATGCGTGCCCTGAGATTCTGGTCGCTGACACGCACAGTTCATGTTCCATTAATTCATTTTCGTTTTTTACAGCTTTGTTGTTGATTTCACATCTAATCCTGCCCTTATGCACATGATTCTCGTCAGAGTCATTGCGATACGGGCGGCAGTGAAACTACTGGAAGGGACTACCAACCTGGACAGGCCTCCACGGAGAAGCCAGATGAAGTATCTCCTGAACCTTGAGACAGGGAGCGCCGTAGCGCAGCGAAGTCAACATTTCTAAACAAGACAGAAACCCGATACAGATAACTGAAAAACAGGAAGGAGCCACACCACTCGACTTAGTCACTTCCAGAACACGGAGGACAACGTATAGCGTTTCACACTTGGATAGGGAGAACATAGTTTAAAATTTCGCTGAAAAACTAAAAGTCAAAATAATTCGAATAAGCATCGATAAAAGAGGCACAATTTTTAGAGCTTTCATGGAAGGTAATAATAATTAGTCTGAAATACGTTGGGAATTTCATACGAAAGGGCACTAGTGTAAGTAAGGAAACAACCAAAATTTTTTACTAGCTCTTGCAAAGTCTTACTTCTTCACTAAATCCAAATAACACATATATGAACAAGAGTCAGGACTACAAACTGGTATTAATGTTTTGCAATTAATGCTATCGGGAATCGTAGCAACTCTATTCGTATAGACAAAGGTAGTTAAAGAAGACACTGATTAGGATTAGGAAAATTACAGAAGATAACTGTGAATATATTTCTAGAAAAGAAAAGTTCAGTAACAACACATAGATAGTTACAGCAAAACGTAACTATCTGTAGTGTAACACTCTAGATAAACTTTTTGTTTTATTTTGAGTCATCTGTGTTCTGTCTGATTTGAAACGGCCAGCAACGAGTTCCTTCTCTCTTATGCCAACCTCTTCATCTCAGAGTACTTTTTGTAGTGTACGTTATCAATTATTTGTCGAATGTATGGAAATTTCTGTCTTCCTCTACAGTTTTTACCCTCTACTGCTCCCTTTTAGCACAATCGAAGCTATAGATAGACTAGGGCAGGAATATAATGATTAATTACAAGCCAAACGTAGGGGCCATCTCCTCTTCCTTCTGTTGCTTCAGATGTACTCTGATGACGTAGGAATTATATCCAAGGAAGCGTGGATTCATCCAGACCACGATTCATACATAACGAATAGCCATCGTCCCGAGTGACTACACGTACGAAAACGGAACACCTACAGCCGTCCTTAAGATATCACTTACTGTATGACTACCAGTTTCGGTGCTTCAGTGCATCATCTTTAGGCCTTAGCTGATGCCATGAGGTTAACACCATCCATATGCATGATGCATTAGTGGTCAATATCTATAACAGGTTGTCGCAGACTACCTATAACCACAATGTTGTATGTCCAACCATCAACTATCGATGTTCCATTTCTACAGCAACGCTGCAGTTGATGGTTGATGGTTGGAAAGACAACATTGCGGTTACAGGTAGACTGTGAAAGCTAGTTATAGATATTGGCCACTGGTGCATCATTTATACGGATGGTGTTAATCCATAACATCTGCTAAGGTCTGAAGATGGCTCGCTGAAGCACCGAAACTGGTAGCCATACAATAAGTGACATCATAGAGACGCCTGGAGATGTTTCATTTTCTTACATAAGTGAACTGCCGAAGTCCCCCAGACCCCAAATCACAAGGATGGACATACAAAAACTCGAGTTTTAATAGTTTTCATTTCAGACATGCGTTTTAAAATCAAAGGAAAGTCACACTATTGTCAATATGATGTCATCAGAGATTTTCACTTGGAGAAGTGGGTGAGAAGGATGAGGTTTGTGAAATAAATCGTTTCGGAATGGGGATAAGATAAATTACAGAAATCATACTAAAAATAATTCGGCAAGTTGGACAATAATTTGAGTTTCGCACGTCCCTCAAAAAATTGAAAGAGATTTCAATCACCTTGCAGCAGGAGTCCCAAGGGTGGCAGAGCTGGCATTTGTTAGTGGAGGCAATGATGCCTGGTTATCGTAACTCAATCACAGATCACACTTTTTGAAATCTGGAATGAAAGACCCTCTCTATCTTCTGTGCATCACGGAACAGATCTTGTTCAAACAGGTGAGTCATAACTGCGTTTGAGAGGCATCACATCGGTTAGGTTAAAGCAGAGCGCAGTTCGTGGTGCGACGCAGAAATCAAGGTACGGGCGTCTATAAAATTACGTTCCATTTCTACAGCAACGCTGCGCGAGCTATCACAAGAGAGAGACGGGGCCTTTCACCCGGGTTACGCTATGATTACGGCTTCCCAAGTGAGCGGTGTGGTCGCAATTATTACAGTGCCCGGGAGGCCGGTTTTGTCATATCTTCGCGTGACGAGCCCCGCTTTTCATTTGCTGCCATGACATAACTTGCTATGTCCTACCTCCTATAGGAAGCGACAAAACAAGAAAAAATTCTCAATACCGATTCTAATAAATAAATGGATATCAACATTCAACATGAAACTTAGACTACGATTAAAATTTTACCTGATTTCAGCCGTGTTACGTTGCCTATATTTTTCCACTTACGCTAAGTCCCAGTATTCTGACTGGTTTCGTGCGGCCACATCAAACGTCCTAAATCACTCGTTGAGTATATTCCAGTCTCTTTCTTTCTCTATAGTTTTTACTCTCTACAGCTCACTCTAGTACCCTGAAAGTTATTCCCTGATGTCCTAAGACATGTTCTGCCAACTCGCGCTTTTCTGTTCATTGTTTTCCACATATTTCTTTCCTCACCTATTTTGTGGAGAACCTCCTCATTTCTTATCAGTCCACGTAACTATCAACATGCTTCTGCTGCATCAAATCTCAGTCGTTTCGATTCTCTTCTTTTCCCGGTTTTCCATGGTCCATGTTTCGCTTCCTTACAATATTGTACATCCTCAGACATTTCTCCGTCAAATTGAGGCCTTTGTTCATATTAAGAATGTTCTCTTTTCCTGTACTGATCTGCTTCTTAGGTAAACTCACCTAGCTTCGTCCCTTATGAGATCTTTTGCTTCCAAAGTAACAGAATTCCTTCACTCCATGTACTACGTGGCACTGAAGTTAACTTTATCGCTAACCTCATTTTTGGTAAAGCTCATAACTTTCGTCTTTCTTTAGTTTACTCTCCATGCGCATTCTGTACTCATTAGAATGTCTTTTCCATTCAATACTTCATAATTTTTTTTTTCACTTGCTGTGAATATAGCAATGTCATCATAAAATCTTATCACTGACACGCTTTCACTTTGAATTTCAATCCTGCTCCTGGAACTTTACTCCATTTCCTTCATTAATTTTTCTGTGTACAGCTTAATCAGTACGGGAGGAAGACTGCATCCTTCCCTTATGATCTTTTACGTCGAAGCACTACTCTCTTGGTCTTCACACTACAGCAGTGTATGTGTATAAGACTATCCGCCGCGATGTTGTTTTATTGTCGACGGATACGAGTAATCTGCTACACACGTATACGTTATCCTCCTCCCAGTCTCTCTGTAGTATCTCAAATTCAACGACTGTTTTGCAGGATATAAATAGCACCACAAATGTATTCCGGTATATTAGTAAATCATAAGAAGTGCTACTTCAAAGATTATGATGGACAACGCATTTACCGACCGCTTCTAATGATAGGGCAACGTTTTCTCTTTTCCGTACTGTCGACCAGCATTTTTGGTGTAACTAGGAAAAGGCAGGAGACTACACTCCATCGTAATGCTCTTAAACAAGATAACAGATTGAATGCAGACTTATGTAGATACGTTTTCAATCGCGCCAGAACGTGGCATATCTCACAGTCTCCTGATTGAAGCAACTGACAATATTTACCTGAACTGACTCGAAATGGCCCGTGAAGTGAAGGACAGATTTTTTGATCGACAGCACTTGCACCGTTGACTGCATATATTTATCACAAATTCCACAATTGCTGTTTCGCTTTTAAGAGTAACTGGTGCAGATGCTGAGGCACAACTGTCTATACGGATTAAATAATTTGTATGCACTAGTACATATTAAGATCATTATAAACAGATCACTACACTAGCTCAAATGTAGTAGGATAGAGGAATGATAACTCCGCGCCCCTTGAAGGAACAAACCCGTCATTTTTTTTTAAAGTGATATTGAGGGTCAGCGGAAAAACTAAACTAGTATAGTTTGATGCGGCTTGTCTCGAATATGAAAACATCTTCATATCAACTGCGATACCTGTTATGCGGCAAATGCCCCCCCCCTCTGCAACGCGTCCCGATTGAGGAGCGAAAGGGGAACGAAGACCACTTTAAGCGTCAGCTATCTCCTCAAAGGTATGTCCACACGCTGTCTCTTCCATCGACAGCTCTCGCAGACGCATGAGAATAAAAGGGGAAGCACAAAAATTTGTGAGAAGAACGGTTGTACGCATGGACGTGCTCCACACGTTGCCTAATTGCGCAAGCAGTCTGCTGTGGATCCGCTTCTTTGCTTCGTAGCGTGTGCTGCGTTTATTGTGAAGAAAGAGCGACAGAAAAATAAAACCCAAAAGCGATTTCAGTAAAGAAATGTCTAAATAACAGTTGCACGAGAAATACAAATTGACGACAATGTTTTGTTTTCAGGAGGAGGTCACAGCGTGATTTTATATTTTCTGCTTTCAAAACTCCAGCGATAAAACTGGCAACAACATTTCGTTACCAAGTAACTGGGGACTTCCATACCAGTTTAAACTATTTATTTCGCATTACAAAACAAAGCCTTTCAGTAATTAATCCTGAAAGTGAGGAACCACGTAAGTGACGTTCTTAGTCATTATGTGAAGGTTAATTAGCAGCGTCATTTATATTGTAGTTAATAAAGACTTAGTTTGACAATTTTAATCTTAAAAGATTGTAGGTTGTGTGGATAAACGCCCTCCAACTCGACAAATCTGGGTATTTCATAGACGCCAGAATCCACCAGAACCAAAGGTATGTGCTCAAATTTGTATTTTTTTGTGTCATTAGTGTCTTTCATATCTATTTCTAATTGTTTGTTGAGAAGCTACCCGTCATTTATTTCGTTCATATCTCAGGCTCCTCAGTTGTCCAATTAATCGCCACAGCTACAATTTTTTTATACACTTTTCATACGTTTCTAGCTTATTCTTCCCTATCTTCCTACTTCGAAACTTAGATTATCTTATTCTTTGCAGTAATATGAGTGGAGACTTTTTATCTGATACTTGACGCTCAGGGCATCACATCTAAAAATTTTATTGAAATAACCATTAGAAGCGACATTCCATACAACTTTTCTTTGTCTATAATCGTTTATAAATTTAAGCCTGCTTCCTTTGGAGTCGACAGACGTTACTGCATGTAAACTACTTCACAGCATAACCTTTAACACCCTACGCAACGAAACACACGTGGGGCCCAGCTGCCAGTCGTGTGCTAAAAGTCACAAGGATTCCCAACGAAGTCGGGATGCAATGCGCTTTATGCCAGGCCTCCATTTCCACGAAATTACGCATGTACAAATGCGCATGCGTAATTGCGCTGTTGGAAATTCACGCGCATACGCAAACTTGAACAGAAAAAGGCATCGTGTGGACCGCTCCTTTAGAATTACGATTTTTGATTGTCTCCGTCTCAAGTGCTCGTCTCCAGATACTGCCCCACACTGGACACATCAGTCCACCCACTCCACCGCCGCCCCACTTCAAACTCAGGGGTTATTGTGCGGTTCGGACCCCTGTGAACACCCCCCTCCCCTCCCTGGGAACGTCTCATACAAGACGAGTGCAACCCCAAATGTGTGTGTGGTGCACACATACGTGGGGACAGTGATTGCGCAGCAATCGCCGACGTAGAGTAACTGAGGCAGAAAAGGGCACCCAGCCAGCATTCGCCGAGGTAGATGGAAAACCGCCTTAAAAACCATCCACAGGCTGGTCGGCACACCGGACCTCGGCACTAATCCACCGGGCGGATTCGTGCCGGGGACCGGCACGCCTTCTCGCTCGGGAAGCAGCGCGTTATACCGAGCGGCTAGCCGGGTGGGCTCGTTTCCTCACAGTTGATTTTGTGCCATTCCGTTAGTCTATGTTCCGCTAGCGCTGATTTCTGAAGGTTTGTGTACTTGATGTGCCGTCTTTCTTCAGTACAACAATCGGCTACGGTGCGGATTGTCCGCCCTACGTAATTTTTATCACATTCACACGAAGCACTGAAGACACCCGGTACTCTCTAATCCACTTTCAATGGATACAGCAAATCCTTAATTTTCCACAGAGGTCGGAATGCTGGTCTGTTAAAAGGAATTACGTAATACGCGCCCAGTTTTGCTCATGGTCAACCCGCAGAATGGAAGTAATGTTGTAGATTTTTCTTCTTCCGTTGGCTGGGTGCGTTTGCGCCTACTTTTACCAGAAAATGGAGCTCTAATTTGATGTGGCTTGCATGCGATGTTCCTCAACATATGTTTGATGTGTTTCAGTTCGTAAGCCAGTTGATCACTGACTGAGATTGTCTGTGCTCTGTGTAACAACTCTTAAGAGGGGAGGTGATGAAGGGTATGGTCTTTTCCTTTCCGCCCGTCAATTGCAGTCCGCTGTAAGTCGGTGGCATACCAACACACTGCCGATTTCTTGCACTTGCACGTGTGAATACTTCCCAACAGGTGACATCACCGCCAATAGAAGTTAGAATTCGCAGCACGACCAATGACAAGCTTGAGCCTTAAAGTGGATTAAAAGCAGTCTTGAGAACAATAAAATATTTATTTGCAATTATTACCGATTTCGGTCAAAATATGACCATCTTCAGACCACTTATATGAAGAGCTTATTTCAATAGTGATACAAGTCCATTACCTCCACTTTTCTGTCTATAATGCTTCTGAAATTAATGACCCAAACAAACAGAAAGAAAAGTTCATCTCTAGCAAGCAGCCATATGCTTGAATATTTCTGGTATCTCAACTGCAGATTTTTCAGCGCTCATTTAACTTTAGGACTCTGTATCTCAACATGAACAAAAATGGACTTGTACCACTGGTGAAATAAGCCCTTCATATCATGATGGTAGGCGGTCACGGTGAACATAGCAGGTGCTTGTGACTCCACGAACGTCAACTGCTTAATTTTTCCTCCACGAGAAATGCTCTCAACAATTACAGGCTTGAATGCCACTAGAGATGAAGAATACTTCGGTCCTTGCAGACAATCGTCTCCTGATGAACAGGATGGGCTTAATCTTCCAGTGCTTGAGTTTTAACTCTGATTTGATGTGGTCTGAACAGGAAGAAGATTTTGTACAACATCCAGTAGAATGAATCATGGCCAGTAAAGCACTGTGGTATTCAATCCTACTTCCAGCTGAGTATAGCTTTTATTTAATGTTGGTATAACTTTCTCAGCTGAAGTTTAATACAACTATAAGAGACAAAGGATGGAATACAGTATATGTAAAATACATGTGAGATTTTAATTTGTGTGTGTGTGTGTGTAGAAAACTACGTTAAAAATACCACGATACGCGCCGGTTCGTCGGTAGCACTGTATTCTACACTAATCCAAAGAACTGAGCAATTACAGCAAGGCAGTTTAAATGACCGGGACAGGTTGATCAGCACCTGGAATTACGCGTGTCACGTTGGCGATTCAAGGCTCCAGAACGGTCTCGCAGCGTTCAGCGAATATGCCTCTGGCCGCTCCTCTCGCTGGAACTCGTCCAAGGCCGCAGCTTCATATGGCCGACCAGGTGTAGAAAAAAGAAAAGCAAACAAACCAGATCACAGGGCAGATGGCGGGCAGAGGCGGATCCGATGATCACGCATCCCTGATGGCCTTCATAACCTCGCTGCCGTCTCGTTAGCCACATCCGTCCCACAGTTCCAGTTGCTGAGAGTAATTATGTTAAGTGCCATTTTCTGTAGGAAATTAGTTTTAGGGAGAGGCGTGCCATTCAGATTCATTTGCAGTCTACATTATTGTGCTGTTCAACGGAAATCTCCTTAGAGAGGGGACGTTATTGCTAAAACTATCATCAGCCTCGATGCCAGAGGTAAGCGATGTGTGTAACTTTGAAACCTCCACTTAGAAAAATTAGTGAATGACTGTACTGGTAAACCTCTTACGTTGTTTGATTTTCAAACAGCTAAGCAGAAATGAACGTACTCAGACATTTCTCTCTTTACTTACTCTGATCATCACTAAACTGACACACAATATTTTTAGCGCAACGCAATCTGACTTCCAATAATCCCTACAAAAGAATGGCCCTGGCTAGCAATAACCTATACCTTTCATGAATCACTTACCTCACAAAAATCTTCGTTACTCGAACTACTGCAGTACTGCAAGCGCCAATACTGCCAGCTAAATAAAAGATTCTAACTACTGAAGGCACTAACTGGCTCTAATTGGCTCTGAGCACTATGGGACTTAACATCTGTGGTCATCAGTCCCCTAGAACTTAGAACAACTTAAACCTAACTAACCTAAGGACATCACACACATCCATGCCCGAGGCAGGATTCGAACCTGCGACCGTAGCAGTCGCGCGGTTCCGGACTGCGCGCCTAGAACCGCTAGACCACCGCGGCCGGCAGGCACTAACTACTGATAGGCATAGTTAGCAAATGAAAGATTTTGATGGAGAATAAACAATGTATTTACCTTAGTAATATTCAGAAGTCATCATATATAATCAGTTCATGATATCCAGTATTACAAGTTTACTGTTTCTTATGGACACACGTCCAGTTCGTCCGCTCTCAAAATTCTGCCGTGTCTCTCCCCACATCCACCACTGCTGGCGGCTCACCTCAAACTGCGCAACGCTACGCGCTGTTCACATCCAACTGCCCAACACTACAATAGCGAATATTCCAACAATGCAAACCAGCCACAGACTTCGCACAGCACGGTCAGTGATTTTCATATAGAGCGCTACGTGGCGTTACCAACATAAAAACCTAAACAACCTACTTACAACGGGTATAAATGCAGATATTTTATTTGTGGTGCCTCAGTATGTACACACATCATTGTGTTGGTTTTTTCTCGTGTTGAACATTCTTCCCACAAATACATCACAAATATTACGACCTGATGTTTTCTGCCTGGTCATACTGCACCACTGAGTGGAGTACGCCTGTCAGTACAGATAACCGTTTTGCGTTCTCGCGTCCACACTTCCCAACACTTGACCTCCTGCACAGGATTAAATAAGCATAAATGGCTTGCTCTTGCCTCGTGTAGTTGGAGATACTAACCAACCAAGAAACATACGACTTGTAATGACTATAATTATTGTTCTGCAAATGACGTAAATATTGATGTAATGTTGTTCAGTACACCAACGGGAATATTTGCACTTATGCCTGTTACACCTTGTATATGGGTGGACACAGATGATGTAGGAAATCGATAACTGCGCTATTCTACAAATTGTCTCGAGAGAAGTATGGGAGGCTACTTGCATGACAACTTGTAGTCATCCAGACTTCAGTTCATTCTTCTCCTAGTTTCCATACTCATGACGGATGACTGGTAGGTCATCTGCTAAGATTTTCGTAGGTTCCATGAAGTTTTGGGATTGAAACCGGGTAACGTCGACTTCTTGCCACAAGTTGCGGACTCTACTAATTATGGTTACCTGGCGAAATATCGTGGTAAACAGTCTACGTCTTCTAGTTGCAATCCTGAAACCTCATGGAGTACGCATCGCGCCGGCGGAGCTTCAAAACACATTTTGTGAGGTCACCATTTCTACCTGTCGATCGATACGAGAACAAATTCAGCCTCTGTAAGGTGCGATAAAGTCCGGCGTTCTCTGTGATCGTCAGTGAGTTTTACGGTGGCTTATTTTGAACGCGCTAGCGTAGTAATAGTTAATGTGGAGCCTTTACATGTGGTAGATCGTAAACGCCCGGTCGGAGAAAGTATTCGAAACAAAGCCAAGTAGTGCACTGAACTTGATGGGTGCGTGTCGAAAGAATACTGAACAGTAATTCGAGGGTAGAGAATGTCGTCCAAGAAGGAAGCATTCATGGAAGTTTTACTCGAATCTTGTGGCATGACTTTGTCATTACAGTTGAGTACAAGTAGTCGGTTAATACCGACTCTTGCGACTATAATTAAAGTCTTATGCAGACAATACGCCTTTCGCTTTATTCCAAAGCATTTTCAGTGTCGAGATTTTTTTTTCCTACTCCATTCCTCATGTTCTACTTTAGGAATGGAGTAGGAGGAAGCAAAAAATATGACCGCTGAAAATGCTTTTGAATAAAGCGAAACGCATATAATGTAAACAAGATTTTTATTACCGTTGCCAAAGACGGTTATTTTCAACTTTACTTGTGTAGTTGCGATTGCCGAAAAATGGAGGGCTAAAAACAAAAAAGACAACTTGTATAATTCAATAATAACTTACAGCAAAGGATATAATACTAATGGCATCTCAGTCCACTGTGTTTAATAAATTCCCTCCAACCGATCATCAAATAATACAAAAGACGGAACAAGCCATCATCGTCAAGGGGAGGCGTAACTAACGACGAAGTAAGCAACGAGAAGAAACTGTATAATCTTCATGTATGAAGAGATATCGCATAATAGTGTAACTCTTGTCTTGACGAAAATGAATTGGGTACTGTGTTATGTAGCATAAACTCAAGTCTTTTCTATGGCGAAGTGATGTATTCGTATGTTTTGGTACGCACAATAGCATCACAGGTAGCACCCTAAGTTCTAATGTGAAATGGTTTGTATGATACACGTTATGGCAAAGTGAAGTAGGTCTGGCTTTCACCACAATTCCATGAAACAAAATTACAGTTTCTGTTCCATCATGGGGAAGTTTGTTTTCATTATTACTATTATTATTTTGCAGAAAAGCTTGAGATGTTTATTTGTGTTAGTTAAAAAATTGTAATTCGTGCAATTTATGCACGGTTATGGTGGTAATATTAATATTACTACACTTAACTGTGCTCAAGTGTTGTTAATTCAAAGTGAAATTCGTGGAATTTACACTCCTGGAAATGGAAAAAAGAACACATTGACACCGGTGTGTCAGACCCACCATACTTGCTCCGGACACTGTGAGAGGGCTGTACAAGCAATGATCACACGCACGGCACAGCGGACACACCAGGAACCGCGGTGTTGGCCGTCGAATGGCGCTAGCTGCGCAGCATTTGTGCACCGCCGCCGTCAGTGTCAGCCAGTTTGCCGTGGCATACGGAGCTCCATCGCAGTCTTTAACACTGGTAGCATGCCGCGACAGCGTGGACGTGAACCGTATGCGCAGTTGACGGACTTTGAGCGAGGGCGTATAGTGGGCATGCGGGAGGCCGGGTGGACGTACCGCCGAATTGCTCAACACGTGGGGCGTGAGGTCTCCACAGTACATCGATGTTGTCGCCAGTGGTCGGCGGAAGGTGCACGTGCCCGTCGACCTGGGATCGGACCGCAGCGACGCACGGATGCACGCCAAGACCGTAGGATCCTACGCAGTGCCGTAGGGGACCGCACCGCCACTTCCCAGCAAATTAGGGACACTGTTGCTCCTGGGGTATCGGCGAGGACCATTCGCAACCGTCTCCATGAAGCTGGGCTACGGTCCCGCACACCGTTAGGCCGTCTTCCGCTCACGCCCCAACATCGTGCAGCCCGCCTCTAGTGGTGTCGCGACAGGCGTGAATGGAGGGACGAATGGAGACGTGTCGTCTTCAGCGATGAGAGTTGCTTCTGCCTTGGTGCCAATGATGGTCGTATGCGTGTTTGGCGCCGTGCAGGTGAGCGCCACAATCAGGACTGCATACGACCGAGGCACACAGGGCCAACACCCGGCATCATGGTGTGGGGAGCGATCTCCTACACTGGCCGTACACCACTGGTGATCGTCGAGGGGACACTGAATAGTGCACGGTACATCCAAACCGTCATCGAACCCATCGTTCTACCATTCCTAGACCGGCAAGGGAACTTGCTGTTCCAACAGGACAATGCACGTCCGCATGTATCACACACAGGGCCAACACCCGGCATCATGGTGTGGGGAGCGATCTCCTACACTGGCCGTACACCACTGGTGATCGTCGAGGGGACACTGAATAGTGCACGGTACATCCAAACCGTCATCGAACCCATCGTTCTACCATTCCTAGACCGGCAAGGGAACTTGCTGTTCCAACAGGACAATGCACGTCCGCATGTATCCCGTGCCACCCAACGTGCTCTAGAAGGTGTAAGTCAGCTACCCTGGCCAGCAAGATCTCCGGATCTGTCCCCCATTGAGCATGTTTGGGACTGGATGAAGCGTCGTCTCACGCGGTCTGCACGTCCAGCACGAACGCTGGTCCACCTGAGGCGCCAGGTGGAAATGGCATGGCAAGCCGTTCCACAGGACTACATCCAGCATCTCTACGATCGTCTCCATGGGAGAATAGCAGCCTGCATTGCTGCGAAAGGTGGATATACACTGTACTAGTGCCGACATTGTGCATGCTCTGTTGCCTGTGTCTATGTGCCTGTGGTTCTGTCAGTGTGATCATGTGATGTATCTGACCCCAGGAATGTGTCAATAAAGTTTCCCCTTCCTGGGACAATGAATTCACGGTGTTCTTATTTCAATTTCCAGGAGTGTATCTTTTCCGGAACACTGAAACAAATTTTTTTATTATGTCATTTAAAGACATTTCGTCCGATTATTGATAACCACAATTTGAGTATGAAAGACTATGCCCCGGCTACAACCAAATTGGCAATCATCTCTCTGGTATTGGCTACTGGCTATTCATAGAGAAATTTAATGTAACTCTTTGAGGTGCATTTCTCATCGATGTGTCCCTCGGTACGAGACGTTTGCAACGATTTTGCGAAAGGACAAAGAGTTCGTTAAAATAGTATGAAGCAACAATCAAATGTTTATGGTAAGATATTATTGAGGTTCTCCACTGCAATGATAGAACTAAGAATTTCATAAACGCAATCTATTTACGACCAGAGTTACTGGACGTGAAAAGCAATTTTAAAAAGGCCGTAATAAAAAGACAGCTGGTAACTTGCTGCCATGAAGAACACGGAAACAAAAAGTCTTAATAACCTATTAAGAATACAGTTATTGCTCATTAGAGCAGATCTTTTATTACGACTGTAGCAGCGACAGTGTCGTTTTCAGATTGCGGTCTTTGTCTGTACATATATTACTTTCTGCGTCCTATGACTCTGGTCGTAAATGTTCTCATCATGGTTGTCTCGTTACCTCACTTCTGCATTGCTGTAGATAACACATAAGTATAGTGCATCTATGTGCGCACGCTATCTTTCGAACTGAATGGTCATTATATTATATCACCGCACCTATTATGACTTGGCACTGCAGCGCTTCTAAACTTAACAAGCAGGACTGGAAGTGAGAGGTAAGTATTTATAGACAATTAGTGACCGTTCTCAGCCAAATATCTGCGGCCAGGCGACTTGTCTAGTGTGGCGGATATAAATTATATACACGAACGTTCCTCTTGAATCAGTCTGTTAGTAAAAGCCGTAACAAAATCCCTACTGTAGGTCCTTAAATTAGCCTCAACCAACTATCAGAAACTGCGCCCGGCGACTTTGATTTAGTTATATACATGTATACAGTGTGTTTGTCCTAAGAGTCGTCAGGCGTATTATCCTTGATGTTTCGGCAGGTATTTGCAATTACGCTTTCGCAACGTGAAACTTAGCGTGTTATCGAACAGATGTACCCACTGTGGAACAATGCAGGAAGGAGCATGAGAGGTTTTATCGCCTTCGCTACAACAAGGAATCTGCTTATCAGAGCAAGCTGTAGAAAACGGTCACCGGATAAAATATGACCAAACATCCGTTGCTCGCAGTATCGGCTTCTGAGATTGTGTGACCGCTACGTTCGCAGGTTCGAATCCTGCCTCGGGCATGGGTGTGTGTGATGTCCTTAGGTTAGTTAGGTTTAAGTAGTTCTAAGTTCTAAGGGACTGATAACCTCAGAAGTTAAGTCCCATAGTGCTCAGAGCCATTTTTTTGAGATTGTGTAATTAATGAAGCCATTGAAATAAAAATCACCGACAACACCCTAAATAGGGATGGTGGACTGCAGCTTAGCACGGCGTAGAATCCGGCGATCGCACGGTTGAAACGAGCAAATCGAACGCTGAGTCTACGTATGCCCATATATGGCGATACTGCGAGCAACAGTGACGTCATAAACGGTAGCTAGAGTAAGGAGCATTCCGCCTGACAATGGCCAAGGAGTGTTTGGCCGAAACCTCATGTAATTTTAATCGCTTCACGCTGCAGGAAACCCGAGAACTTTTTACTAAAACTATTATTGCTCATCGCATGTTCGGCTGCTTAGCTGGGTGCCGGCACGGTAGCTCAGCGTGTTCGGTCGAAGGGCTGTTCGTCCTCTGCAACAACAACAAAAATTTAGTAAAGAAATCAACGATCAACTTGAACGGATGTCTTGTGACGTCCGCCCAGACCAAACGCAACGAACGATACCGAACAAATTGGAAAAAAAGAAAAGAAAGTGTGTTCGCTCAGGTTGTTGGCTGTCCTCTGTAATAAAAAGCTGAGTGGATGGATCAACTATGAACTTCAGCAGGTGTCATGGGACGCCCGCCCTGAAAAAATGCGTCGAACAATAGAAAATAAGGTGGTAACGTGCTTACCCCTCATGCAAGCGGGCCCGGGCTCGATTCCCGGCGGCCTTGGAAATTTTGTCCCCTCGGGGACTGGGTGTTGTGTTGTCATCATCATTTCATCCTCATCACCGGCGCGCAAGTCGCCCAATGTGGCGTAGACTGAAATAAGACTTGCACCTGGAGGCTGAACTTCCCCACATGGGGCCTCTCGGTCGAGGATCCCATACGCTCATTTCCATTTTTTGCTCATCTCATCTTTCACGCGACACTCATTGTTTATGGAAGGCGTCGCTTTGTTTCCCTTTACAGACAAAATTTTACGTGCTCATTCGACAGAGCTGCCCCAAATTAGTCTATTGGCATATCCGTTTAATCGATGAGTATTAACATGGATAGCAATTCACGTAGAATAACCAGTACTCTAGCAGCGCCCCGACCTGAAGTGACGGCTGCGGCCATGCAGCATCACTTCTGAGACGCTTCTGAAGTACAAGCTATTCCTCGTGTTATACTGTTCCTGTTAACACGTATGGAGAAAAAGGAATAATGCACTGAACTAAGTTGGGAACGCTCTATCAAATGGGAACGTAAAATTCCGATTTAAAAATCATTTTGTTTGTAATGGAAAACAAATCGACGCTTTCCGTCGACGGTCGGAGTCATAATGAAGACGTGACGAGCAGTACTTGTTTGGGCTGGCTCCAGCAAAAGATTGTAAAAACGAAATAGCAAATATCTGCGGAAACAGTAGAGAAAATGCGCCCCGGTAGATAAGACAGAATACGAAATTTTCACCACCGTTAGTGGACAACATCGTCAACACATCTACATCAGAAATATTGCCATACCATGCCGAAATATTGCCGTCTATTGCGATCTCGTTGCAGCAATACTGACAGCAACGACTGTCGTAAAATAAGGTCCGTGTAAAGGCACCTCTAGATAAGCCACCGATGATTCAATTCATCATGGCTGGGCTACAAGTTACAGCCAGCCCCTCTCAAACAAGTGTCTATCGTCATAGTGACTGGACAAATACGAGGGTCGTCCAGAAAGTAAGTTCCACTCGGTTGCTAAATGGAAACCACAGTGAAAATCAGAAATATTTTATTTGCAAGAGTTAGCTACACTTCCCAGATACTTCTCTACATAGTCGCCGCTCCGACTTAGACATTTGTTAGAGCGTTATACCAAATCTCCAACACCATCGTCATAAAAGATAGCCGCCTGTGCTTTCCGATAATTCTCTACGCTGGCTATAGCGCGTAGCCTGCGCCCAAGTGTTGTCTTCGTTTCCAGCGTTTCATGTGAACAGGGACGATACCCAGGACGAGCCAATTAGGGCTGTGTTGTGGGTGTTCGAACACTTCCCACTGAAAGGGCTGCAGGAGCGTCTTCACTGCCCCTGCAGAGTGCGGCTGAGAATTGCCATGAAGAAGGAAGAGTGTGGCACTTGTGTTAGGTGGGCTGCATTCATTAAGGCGAAGCCTCTCAGCGGGCCTCCTACTTGGCGGGAGACATCGTTGTTCTAGGCACCTTTACTCGCTCACAGTGCGCTCACAACTGAAAAGAGCGTCTTGATGTGACCGACGGTCACTCTAGAGACACTACCCAACACATCTGTTCAAAGCTTCATCGGTTTTTCACTGTGGTGTCCATTTCGCGAGCGATCGGAACTTACTTCCTGGACCGGCTGGTGTGGCCGAGCGGTTCTAGACGCTTCAGTCTGGAACCGCGCGACAGCTACGGTCGCAGGTTCGACTCCCGCCTCGGGCATGGATGTGTGTGATGTCCTTAGGTTAGCTAGGTTTAAGTTGTTCTAAGTTCTAGGGGACAGATGACCTCAGATGTTAAGTCCCATAGTGCTCAGAGCCATTTGAGCCTTACTTTCTGGACAACCCTCGTAGTAAGGTGGCAGGCAGCCTTGGGGCTGGGAGTCACCATCGTGTTGTGGTCATGCAGAGGCACCTCTAGCCAAGTCACTAAGTCACTGATGGCACAATTGAGCACGAGCAGTCTACAAGTTAGAACCACCTCCTCTCAAACAAGTGTCTAACGTCAAAGTGACTGGTCCAGTAGAATGATGGCAGCCTTGAGGCTGAGAGTCGTCACAGTGCGAAAGCCCGTGTAATGGCGCCTCTGTGCAGTTACTAATTACCCAGTTTGACAGGGCACAGCTAGAAGTTAGAGCCACCTCCTCTCAAGCAAGTGTCCAATGTCTAATTGACTGGGCTAGTACCATGGTGGTACGTGACGGTGCTGGGAGTCATCTCTGTGCACAGTGTTAAGAGGCTGGTCCTTCTGGGCAGACAGGGCCGTAAGTCACGGACGTGGCGTTGTTTACTGGCGCTGACCGCGCAGTCACGGAGAGGCCGCGTTCAGGACCTGGTCTGGGCTGTCTCACCTTGAGGCGTGGCGCAGCAGCAGAACAGCGGAATGCGAGCGCAAGGAAAACCACTCGCTAGCCCCACTCACGTCGCCCAGGCCAACGCTACGCTCGTCAACACGGCTCGTATCCACCTGCTGGCGAGACCAGATCTCCATTGACGCTCTACAGTATCTTTCGATCCAGTAACTTCTATGTCTTCCCTACTCATTGTCGCTTTGCAAAAGGGATACTTTTGTATTCAGTGTAACATTTGAATTGTGCAAAATTTTCAAAACAGACTTTATACTTTCGCATCCTAGTGAAACCTGACTTTAACCTGACTGAGTACGTGATATAATTTTATGCCGACTGGTGACTGTGTGCAACCATTACTTGTACTGCATACCAAACATCTATGTTTAAAGTACCTACGAGCATTATTACAAGCAATCCTTATGAACAATACACACCTGACCTATCACATGTGATAACTTTATTGCTGGGTGAACTTCATACGTAGTCCGAATGATTAGATTTCTAACGCAAAACACTTACGCGACCATTGAAACAAATAGTATCAAAGTACGTTAAACCAGTGGAGAAATCGGCAGTGGCAGAGCACACGCTGTGTGAGGCCGACCACATAGTAAAATTCGCCGACAGGGAAATTCTGGTTTTAGAGAAGAGCTATCAAACCCGGTTGTTCAGAGAAGCAACAGAAATACAGAAACATGAGATCAGCTTCAACAAGGAAAAAGAAAGCCTCAGGGTAAACAAATCCTAGATTTCCGTGCTGCAGCGAACGACAGTTACAGATAGCAAGGGGAGGACTGCACCGGAAATGACCACGGAAAAACCCTCGGACGTTGGCGTGCCAGGTACATATGATCTGCGGCCACGAGCTCGACTCCAGTCCACCATCAGCAATGGAGGGTGAAGATTTGACAATGACAGACCCCCGTGCTGGCGAAACGTCAGAAAAATCATCAAACAAACGTCGGCCGAGGAGCCCGAGACAGAAGCCAACATGCAGTTTGTTAACAATTGATCAAGAAAGCTTTAAGAATTTTGTAAAGAGACAATATCTTGTATGATCTCAATGACAGCAACATGTGTAGCCGCATTGTGTCGAGCGCTGCTTCTGTACTGGGAAGTCAACTTTCGATTTCACCGGAAGCAAGGGAGAAATTGTTGCCTCGCTTTCGCTCTTTCCGACTCGGGAACTTAGCACGCGTATCAAATTCGACATTTGTCTGCCCCTGAGTTTTTCGTAGAGGCATCTTAGTGGTTCTATAAGCTAGTAACAGAAAGTCACGGATACTGCATGTCGTGGGTATAACCCGCAGTTTTAATTTCGTATGGCTCACTATGTAATTCACGCCATTTTTACGGATTCTGAATCGTGAATCGTGTTTAGTGTTTCGAGTAGCTCTTCATTTCGCAAAGTGGTGAGTTCTTTTCCTCTTAGGAATAATCCTGAGCAGATTCCTATAACAGAAGTCAAGATCTCTGTAACAGCAACCAATGAAGTATTGAATTCACCTAAAGGTTGCTGTAAACCGACAAAGAATGGTCAAATTAGGATTTACAACTCTCCTACAAAAGAACAATATCGGGACCGTTAGGACGCTTCGCGCGGCTCTGTTTAAAAGGACTTGTATGACGTCTGACGCCGCAGTTATAATTCGTGAATTAATTACGTTGCATTGTAATAAAGCTGCTTTCCTTGGTGATATGTTTGGTTTGTGATGCGCTCAACCACGCGCTCATCAGCGCCCGACAAAGTCTCAATTTTTACATAATCCAATTTTTTTACCCAATCTAATCTAACCACTGTCACGAATGATGATGATGATGATGAAATGTTAAGGAGAGCACAAACACCCAGTCCCCGGGCAGAGAAAATCCCCAACCCGGCCGGGAATCGAACACGGGCCCCCGTGATCCAGAGGCAGCAACGCTCGCTACTAGATCACGAGTTGCGGACGCTTTCCTTGGTGCGTAATTTTTAGATTATCATACCAGATACATGTTGTTTACCTTCTTCCAGTGTATTAGTTATATTTAATAGGACTCTTTGAATTTCTGAAATTATCACGGATACAATACAGGGGCAGATGTTATCTACAACTGAAACGTCCCCTTAGAAAAATTATGTACGTGACTGTGCTTAAACTGACACACAATATTTTTAGTGCAACGCAATCTGACTTTCAGTAATCCCTACAAAAGAATGGCCCTGACTAACATTAACCTATGCGTTTCACAAATCGCTTACCTCACAAAAATCTTGGTTACTCGAACTACTGCAATACAGCGAGCGCCACTACTGCCAGCTAAATAAAAGATTCAAACTACGGAAGGCACTAACTACTGATAGGCATAGTTAGCAAATGAAAGATTTTGATAGAGAACAAACAATGTATTTACCTTAATAATCATAATATATATAGCAGTTCATGCCATCCAGTATTACAAATTTCAAAACTCCGCCATCTCTCTCCCCACATCCATCACTGCTGGCGGCTCACCTCCAACTGCCGAACGCTATGCGCTGTTCACATCCAGCTGCCCAACACTACAATGGCAGACAACAACGCAAACTAGCCACAGACTGCACACAGCACAGCCAGTGATTTTCATACAGAGCGCTACGTGGCGTTACCAATAAGAAAACCTAAACAGCCTACTTACACAACTTGCACAGATATCGGACTGCAATTATAAAAGTCGAAAGAAGTAGAAGGGCGATAGTGGACGAGAAAGGAATGTGATAAAGTTGCAAGCTAAGTCAGTCTGCACAGTGAGCAAGCACTAGAGGAAACCAAGGAGGAATTCGGAAAGGGAACTGATGTTCAGGTAAAAGAAAGTGTAACTTCGAGTTTTGCTGATGACACAGTAGTCCTGTCAGTGAAGGCAAAGTACTTTAAGGAGCTGTTGGACGTAAATGGATGATGCCTTGAAAAAAAGAATATAAAATGAAAAGCAGAAACAGTAGTAGGTGGGTAATCGAATCATATTTGGAATAAGTCACATGTTGCTGGTAGAATTACCTGACGAAATAATACAGTACAATTATAAAATAATTACTTAATTTTGTCAGAAAAACGACAGACGACGACAGAAGAGGATACAAAATGTTAACAGGCAATGTCAAGAAAAGGTTTGCTTACAGCGAGAAATATGTTACGAAAGAATATAAATTTTATGCTTTTATGCCTCCGAAAGTATTGGTCTGTAGTGTTGCCTTATACACAAATGCAACGTGGACGATAAACAGGAATTGAATCTTTTCGAAATAGGTGTTACACTGCCTGCATACGTTTTGATGGATAGATCATATAACTGATAAAGAGGTACTGAATCCACTCGGGGGCAAAAGAACTTTTGACACAGATAGAATGAAGGATAGAAGACATCCTGAAGCATAAGATAACAGTTAATTTGGTATTGGAATTTTGAGACTTAAAACCGTAGAGGAGGATCAAAGAATGAATGCAGTGATTTTCTACAAATGGGTGTGTAGGATGCTGCATCTATTCAGTGGTGCAGTTATGTAGAGCTGAAGATATTTGTACAGCACAGTCTAGCATGGAAAGCTGCATGAAACCAATCTTCGGACTGAAGGCTACAGCAAGAACAACCATAACATGAAAGTGATGACTATAAACTATAAACGAATCAGAATAATCAAATTTTAAAAAATGCTTTCGATTTGCTTCGATGCTTCACAACAGACTACAAGGTTCAATGAAAATCATACACATGAACGTCAAAGAGCTATCTTTGTACCACAAAGTAGTGTCTAATACTGTTGTTCGCAGAAGCGTATTAAGCATTAACAAATTCGTTCCTCAGGGAAAAATGTTAAAGGTGCTTGAGCTGGCGAACTGCTCCGGCTTCACAGGAGTAGCACTGGGTATCTTACGTCCGGACGACTAGGCTGGTGTAACGGGAACAAATTATATGCGCAAAATTTCCTTGTGAATCAGCGTATCTATTAGTGAAAACCATACTAATATCCGTACAGTAGTTCCTGAGGTTAGCCTTCATAAAAAGACAGAAAATCGCGGTGGGGGACTTTCATTTAATAATATGTATACACTGGCTACCCACTTTGATCTGTGCAGTACTAGATTTATTCAAGGAAAACTTGTTACGACATAAGACAGCCGCTAAGCGACTCGCCTGTACCAGTTTAACTGATTTCTCCTTTCCCTTTTTATGCAGTTCTTTCATAAGAGAAATGTGAAGAAAGATCGTACAGGATACAGGAAGTCACAAGCTGCTGTCAACGTGACGTTTTCTTTTCGATCTGCGAATCGTGCGTCACGAAAGACGTGATACTGACTGCTGTCACTTCCTCTTCAAGTGACAGAATTGCTTCCTCGAACTTTTTCCTGTGTTGCTACTTGTTTTAGCGACAGTATTGCACGTTCACACGTACAGCTTTCACTCAATCGTCAAGAAAGGAAACGATCTGTCCCTTCATGACTTTTCAGTCTGTGCTATTAAACAGAGCTAATAGTTATAGTTTCACTGACCTGTGCAAACACATCCCTTCTATAGTAATTACAATCGTAAAAGATAAATTAAGACACTTACCTGTGTCAATAACTTTTTATTTTCTCCCACGACGCGTTTCGAGAGCTTACACTTCTATCTTCAGGTGAATCAGTGGATTTTATTACATTTAAGTTTGCTGGATGTAGACAGTTGTCTGTTTTGAGTTTCATTTTGAATATGTTCCAGCAGGAAAAACCCTGAGCGTCATTATAAATATACATTTTCATCTTTACATGTCACAAAAACCCGAACCAATAACACAAATTGTCCAGAGACCGTGTTTTTGTGATAAACAATGCGTGATCCATTGATAAATTATCATTCTAGCCACGTGTCGCACTTTTAGCACTTTCGCTGAGAGATAATTAATAATGGTGCTCAGGTGTGATCGATCGCACACTCGATTTCGCACCTCACGACCACAATGACCGTGGCCTAAGTAGGGCAACCACGAAGCCACCAAGCGTGACTCACAATTCCGTTGTTAGCGAGACACCGCACTGCCTTTTTATTCTGTCTGAAAGGGACACGCATTTCTGCACAAGGTGTTGGGCGCATACTCATAACTCGACCTGCATTTCTGTATTCGTTTCCAAATTCTGTTAGCAAAAATTCCATTTCTCGACAAGGTTCCCCTGATTTCTGTGATCTTCGGCGCTTTGTCATTTTATTGAAATGAAATGGTTCGCGTGACGTAAAAGAAATGAAATTATCTGAGGAGCTCTCGAACGTGTCTGTACTAAGCTGCACATCGACCAGAGTTAAGTTGGCTGAAGAATTTGAAACTGGTCACAGAGTAAAGAAAGTGTTCAATGTCGACAAACAGCTGTGCGCTAATACGCTATGAGAAATGTTTCCTGTTACCTCGGCAGCGTTCACTTATTTATTTACAGACCTCTTAGACTTCGAGTCACTTTACCTAATCATGTAAGTGCAATAGCAGTTTATTACTTTCAAACTCTTTTGTCGTTTCCTCAACAGTAATCCGTATCAAAGTTTATATTGCTGTTTCACGATAATAAATAATCGATTTAACGAGGATATGGAATTATGCTGGTTCTGAAACTAGCATGTAACTTTACGAAGAAAGTAATTATGTGACAATATTATTGCTTACATTTAAATAATTGTTCAATAACGTTACCCATAAAGGCAGGTGCATTAGAGGCCAGTGTTCAGGTTTCGATTTCTCGTTTCTGGAACGTTTCAAACTAACCTAATCAAATCTTAAATGCTTTCGATTTGCTTCGATGCTCCACCACAGACTACACTGTTCAATGAAAATCATACACATAAACCTCAAAGAGACTATCTTTGTACCGCAAAATAGTGTCTAATAATGTGGCTCACAGAAGCATATTAAGCATTAACTAATTCGTTCCTCAGGACAAAATGCCAACGGTGCTTTTCATCAATGCGGCCCAAGAAGAGAGTATCTATCACACGATCGGTAAAAAAATAAAAAAAATACGTTTATGTAAAGTTATGATAAATTGCATATTTTCAATTAGAAACTTCCTCCACACGATGCTATTCTCCCATTGGTCCATCTCGTTCTTAAATTACAGCCTGCGCTATAATTAAAGACCCAGGGTCTCGTTCTTACAACAAGCCGGTCCATCAGAGGCAGAAGTCTGCTATTCAAAGCTACTTCAGTTGCAGCTGCGAAACTAGAAATTTAGAGACGTATAATGAAATTAATTTATGTAAACATAAGTAAATTCTGTGTTATTTCCACAGTAGTTCTGATCGCTACAAGAAGGTAGAACTTAGAAATCTTCATGTAGATTGCAGTTACTGCCAATGTTTGTTATCCAGCAGTGCCGTAATTATGCAAATACCGTAAGTCAACTGTCACACTAATTATAGGATTTTTAATTACATATATATAAAATTATTAATGAAATCTCTTATATAAAATGCAAAATTAATCTCATCTTGCATTTTTAGGATAAATAATCATAAATTAATAAATTCTAATTAAGGGAATTACGATAATATGATATATGAAACGAGATTCGTGACTGGATTCAGGATTTATCGATGGGCAGTGCATAGCTTAACTTGAATCTAAAGTCATAAAGAAATGTAAAAGTAACTTCAAGACTTTCCTAAGCAAGTGTGGTAGGACCCTTAATGTTCAGTTGTATGTCAATGACTTCGCAAATAATGTTATAGTAACCTCTGATTTTTTGCGGATGATGTAGTAATCTGTACAGAAGCAGGTTGCATACTGCAGTTCGTTGACAGGACACTAGGAGACTGCAATCAGTCTCGGAAGGAGACTGCTTACACGACATGACGGAAACTTATTGCCCATCATACTCCAGTTAGCTGTATGTGAGCTGTTGGCGTAGCCTGATAGGACTAAAATCCAAGCACCTCGCATTTACGGGACTGCTTCCAGAACACACTTCTTTATCATCAAGCTGCGTCAGACATTCCTGATCATACAACGTTGCAAGTCGTATTTTCCAATTTTTACTTTCTCTCCTAATTTTTCCAATTTTTTCCCCTTCCTTTCTTTCTTCTGGGCGCCTGGAGGGTCCCTTTGTTTCCTGGACCTCCTTGGCTTTGATCCGACTGCCCCAGCGCATCAGGCTATTTACGCCCATGTTACTATCACAAACTGATGTAACATTTATATTTCTCCTCCTTGTTCTTTAACTCCCTAAGTTTTTGTTTCGTTCACTTTACTGATTTCTCAGTGTACAGACTGAATAACTTAGGAGATTGGCTATAACCTATCTCACTCCCTTCTCAGTTACAGCCCCCTTTGATGTCCTTGGACACCCATGAGTGCAGTCTGGTTTCAGTAACACAAGATGGACAAAGTAAACCTGTCCCAGAAATATTACATTCCCCTTAAGACAGGCAACCCAACTTACGTCATCGCCCCAGGTGTAGAAGATGGAAGTTTGGTTGCCTATCTTAAGGTGCATTAAATATAACGGGCGATCAAAATGTTTCCGTTGGAGAGCGTTATTGCACCGTAAGTCAACCCACGTCTACGAAGCAAGTATATAAGCAGCGACATGTAGGCAAGGGATTAGTGTGGCATTTGTGTCTTTCCGACGTGCTTGTGGTAAGTGCGGAAACGTGAACTGTGGCAACGTTACAACAAAATGCTTCCAAACGGGAGTAACGTGTTTTACTCTTTTCTTGGCTGCTAAGTACAAACACTGGTAGACATCCAACGGAGATTGAAGAATGTGTAAGGGACAGTATATCTGTCGAAAACCGCAGGTGGATTGTTGTGCCAGGTTTCGTGCTGCTCGCGGTTCGACACAAGACGCCGGTCGATGGAGCAGGCCAGCCTCGTTCATTAAGGACGAATAAAGTGGGAGACACTCCAGTTACAGACTCCTGCGCGCAGCACGACCCGGTGTTTTACCAAACGGATACGTTCAACGTGGTGTGTTGGTGGGATGATTGCCTCAATGCTCACGGCGATGTTGCCTGAGTGGCATACCGATTCTGGACTGTTCTTCGAACAGGAACGTTTTGATCGTCCTTTGTATTTTCTGGGTCATGTTTGTTTTGTCCACCCTGCAGATAACCTTTCGCTCCCAGTGTTGTATCACTGAAAGCTCCTGAATTTCTAACAGGAAACAGGACCAGTAAAAGCAAAATGAAATGCCGAGTTTGATTATACGACCTGGCCGCGCTGACCTCGCAACGGCACGAGTGGTTAGCAGAGCGGCACGCGAACAGTTGTTGCTGGCTCTCCCACGACTGTGGGCCAGCGGAGGCTGCGAGCTCGGTGTGGCGCGCCGTGGCCTTGGCACAGGGTCGGGAGTGGCCGCTCCACAGGCGGGTCCCCTCTTGCGTCACCGCACCTGGCGCTTTCCTAACGCGCTGCCGCAGCAGTTACAACGGCCGCAGTCTCTCCAGAAGCGTCTCCTCATGCGCAGATAGGCACTTCGGTCTGATACCTTCGGATGCTCCATGAGGCTGTTCGCAGATGATACTGCTGTTTACAGAGTTGTTTCGTTGACTGGTTCGCCATAAGAAAATTGTGCTGATGTGTAGGAACACCAGCCGAGGTTCGATGCCTGATGCAGGGATTGGCAACCTACCCCTGACATAAAGAAATGTTTATTTAATGTTTACCTGCGCCAACAGTTCTGCGATATTTTAGAGAAAACAACATTTTTCACCTATACTGTTAAATATATAAAATGAAGCGCCAAAGAAACTGGTACACTTGTATAATATCGTGTATAGCCCCGCGAGCAAACAGAAGTGGTGCAACATGACGTGTCATAGACTTCACTAATGTCTGAAGTTGTGCTGGAGGGAACTGACACCACGAATCTTGCAGGGCTGTACATAAATCCGTAAGAGAACGAGGGGATAGAGATCTCTTCTGAACAGCACGCTGCAAGGCATCCCGGATATGCTCAGTAATGTTCATGTCTGGGGAGTTTAAACTCAGAAGAGTGTTCCTAGAGACACTCTGTACCAATTCTGGACGTGTGCGGTGTCGCATTGTCCTGCTGGAATTGCCGAAGTCCGTCGGAATGCACGATAGACATGAATGGATGCAGGCGGTCAGACAGGATGCGTACGTGCGTGTCACCTGTCAGATTCATATCTAGACATATCAGGGATCCCATATCACTCCAGCTGCACACGCCCCACATATTGCAGAGCCTCCACCAGCTTGGACAATCCCTTGATGACATACAGGGTCCATGGATTCGTGGGGCTGTCTCCATTCACTGTACACGTGCATCCGCTCGATACAATTTGAAACGAGACTCGTCCGACCAGGCAACACGATTCCAGTCATTAACAGTCCAATGTCGGTGTTGACGAGCCCAGGCGAGGCGTAAAACTTTGTGTCATGCAATGATTAAGGGTACACGAATGGGCCTTCGGCTCCGGAAGCCCATATTTATGATGTTTATTTGAATTGTTCGGACGCTGACACTTGTTGATGGCCCAGCATTGAAATTTGGGGAACGGTTGCTCTTCTGTCAAGTCGAACGATTCTCTTCAGTCGTCGTTGGTACTGTTCCTGCAAGATTTTTTTCCGACCGCAGCGATGTCGGTGATTTGATCTTTTATCTGATTCCTGATATTCACGGTACACTCGTGAAATGGTCGTACGGGAAAATCTCCATTACTTCGCTACCTCGGAGATGCTGTGTCCCATAGCTCGTGCGCCGACTGTAGCACCACTTTGAAACTCACTTAAATCTTGATAACCTGCCATTGCAGCGGCAGAAAGAGATCTAACAACTGCTCCACACATTTGTTGTCTTCTATAGGCGTATCGGCCTGTTTACATATCTCTGTATTTAAATACGCATGCGTGTACCAGTTTCTTTGGCGCTTCAGTATATATTCATCACGAGATCGAATTCGGCCTTGTATCGCGCGATCAGGTAAAAGTGGTAACAACTTAGATTGCTGAATGTCCAATACAACTTTAAGAAAGCGTTCTCCTCCCAATACCCATCCATATTATGAAAATGAATGTACGTATATATGTACGAAAGTTTCACATATCCTCCTAATTTCAACCAAAGTTTGTACACGTATCATTTACTGTCTGGAACGAATCGTTGTGGGGTAAGTACCACCTATCTGTCAAAGGGGTTGAAGTGGGGGGTGAAAAAGCAGCGTAGCCCACGACGCGCGAATACCCATACTTTTAGTCACGCAGTATTTGAGAATGACAGCACTTAATGACTTGCAATAAATCTTAGACATAATTTCAAACCTTAACGAAACTCTTTCTCGCTGACAATCCCCACAAAATGATGAAAGGAACAAAGTTCATCGGTTACTACATTTTCGCTGTTCATGCAGTAAAACCCCCGCATGGTATTTTAATTCATTACTTCTTTTCTACTAACTGTATTCGCAACACATTTTCCAGACAATATTCACATATACCACTGAAAGTACCAGCAAAATTTATCATCGTACGTCACATGGTTCAGGAGACATGACGTCATAAATACTGAGATGTGTGAAAAACAGCCGCATCATGCAAGACCCTTAATTTATTACTTCGTTGCTACTAACTCTATTCATAACACATTTTACAAACAGTAGCCACATACACCGTACCCACATATACCGCTGGATGTACCTGAGAAATTATATAGTTGTACAGATCGTAGCTCAGGAAAATAAAACTGTAGGGCGAAATTCGCTAGAGATACAAGTGAAATGCGTAAAAATACTGTGGAATGTGTTAAATATATGTGGAATATACGACGGTAATCCCAAAAGTAAGGTCTCCTACTTTTTATAAGTACGTACACCCGTTTATTTCTACAGTGGTTTACATCAGTTTACAACTTGAACATTTAGCTATTTTTCGATATGATCACCATTTCTGTCGATGCATTTTTGTAGACGCTGTGGCAGTTTTTGTATGCCCATGTCATACCACCTCGCCGCCATGCTGTTCAGAAAGTTATGAACCTCTTCTCATTTTTATTTTGAAGACAAAATGTATTGTTGAAGTTGAACTGGTCCTCAGGTAAGCAATTTATCTAGTTAGAGCTGTCACTTGATAATGACATGAAAGGGGGAAATCGCAATCGTAATGAATAAACACATGGTGGGTAAAATGAACCAGCCCTCAGAAATATTTCCCGCACCTTAAAAAAGGCAACCCAACTTACATCATCCACACTGGAAGCGCATGATGTAAGTTGTATTGCCCATCTTAACGTGGGTCAAATGTTTCTCGGGGCAGGTTCATTTTACCCTCCTTCTAAATTTAATAAAAATCTTGGCGGTAAAAAGTAATTTCTAAAAATAAACAAAATTGGCGTTGTTCTTGTACGCTTACTCCATTTCAGAGTAATCAATGGAAACAATCACAAGCGTTAAACATCTGGGAGTAGTCATACCGAACGATTTAAAGCGAACTTTGGCTTTCGTGGGCAATATTTGTACTGAGTTAACTATTGGGGCAGGACTCGTAACCAGCCCTCACAGCCCTTGGCTTCGGAGCAGAACAACTAACTTTGAGTTGGCTGTAGTGCGTTGCGTACCATGCGAATGAACCTCATTCGTGCTCATAAATAATAAATGAAGAGCTGTAAAGAGTATTTGCTTAAAGAAAAGTGATCGTATGCGTGCGACCTATCGACCATAAAAATTTGTCAGCGACATCCTTACAGAGAGTGTACAATGAGATAATAGCTTTTACTCTATCTCAAGTATACACTTTGGAGCTAGTAAAGTAAAATGCTAATAAGAAATAAAGTACACGACAGCCACAGAGCTGACAAGACAAACAGCTGCAGGTGAAAGGTCAAGTAATGCAGACACGAGGAAACAATACGTTCACGCTCCTGACGAATAGTGGGAAAAAATCTTACCTCCTCCTACTGTGACGTTCTCATTATACTGTCACAGTGCGCTGGTAAGCGTTGTAACACCTTTCAGCTTCTTTATCGTTATTTTATTCTTCTGAAAGGGAGGTCTTCTCTAGTTTGTTCCGCTGCACTGTTACTTAGTTTTTATAAGCGATAGTCTTATAGGCTCATGCAGTATTAAATTTATTCACTTAGTGTAAAACTCCGCATGTTCGAATCCCTCTCGTAACTGCAGTTCGTAAATAAAGTAACCATAATAACAGACGCAGTGGTTTAGTTATTGGAAGGTGTAAAGTATAATTTTAATGAGCATGGAATAGAGATCGCTAGGACATATAGAGTTAGGGAAATACCTAAATGACGACAGAATGGAGTGTGGGTAAGAAAAAGTGCGTTAGAAAAAGTGCAGTCGTAACATCAATGCGTGTATCTTGGACGTAAATGCGTGGAGAATTTGGAGCAGGCCTTCCTCCAACGGTGAATTTTAAGTGGTTGATGATAGTTAGGTCATTCAGACTTCAGTATTCATTGGACAAAATGTTTGGAGATGTAAGTTCTCCCTATGCTACATTCGATCAGCAGCAGTGATCAGAAATGAAACTAGGAGCAAGTGAAATGCGTGTTTACTAGTAGTCGATGGACTAATGCAGAATAAACTGAGGTACTCTGGGTGATGAATGTTCAGTGGTAAATCACGAGACCTTGTGTCGACTACATTACTGGCTGCAATCACTTTTGCATATACAAGACCGTGGCTCGTAGTCTTTCTGACACCATTACCCTTTAGTGCAATCAGATATTAGCTAGTAACCCACTTAACCCTCTCCCCCCATCATCATCAGCATTAACACCAAACTAAACTTTAGAACGAAAAAGAATTTTCTTTCAATTATTTCACTTTCTAAGTAACGAAAGATTTGATATTTAATTTTTGTAGTTGTCTTATTAAACCACGAAGTAATGAATCCATGAGACAACTGCTACTGCTTATCTCTAACCTTTTCCACAGAATGATGTAATAATTCTTAGTGCATCCCGAGTGCTATCTACAACTCCCCAGAAAACAAAGCATCTATCCACACTGAGGGCAGATACTTGTTACAGAACATGGTTTCTCTGCGCCACTCCTCTACATAGTCATAATTGTCTTACCCACAACCTGCACATTCATTTGAAATCAACCTAATTAAAATGTGTGCACTATGCTTAGGTCTACAGTTTGTAAATCACTAGATTGATATACTCCTTATTTAATATCTAGCAGAAATTGGAAGGCTTGAGACCGTCAATGCTATGTGTCTGATTACTGCAACATAATTATAATAATAATAATAATAATAATAATAATAATAATAATAATAATAATAATGTGGTGTACGCCCAACAACAGTGCAGTAATCATTACATAGTTATTATTGTTTTCTGCTATCAGATAGTTTGTTTATTATTACGAAGTGAATAATGAAGAAATTTCTGGTCTATTGCGGAAACTAGCTACAGCTCGGAGAAGGCACATTTATGATATCAACAAATGTGATGCATACATCTCAATTTAACTGTCATATATGCATGGTCTAAAGTATGTGTGTAGTAGCTGAATTCTCCGAGAAAGGTGTTGTTCATGCAATCGTTCTACTAGTTGTAACCTCCACTGCATTGTGTCGCACGTTAATGCTAGTATTTGGAAAAAATTATATTATTACTGGTAACTTTTGTAGTAATTTTGCTGTCTTATCAAGCAGTAATAATAGAGGAGGAATGTGCCCTAAACTGGACTCCCACCTTCAAGCGGATCCCCTGCTCTCTTGGCCCTGTATTCTCCTGACTTTTAGTGGGACCACGTGTAAATAGCAGTTTAGGCTTCTTCTGTTCTGTAGCTGAGTGTACCAGTCTCAAGCTTTACTTCTTTCATGTCAGTCCTTCATTACATGTGCTGTGTATAACTCATCAAAATTTTTTTTCGTTGTGTCACGTTTTTTCTTATTTCTGCTAGATATTGGCAGTTAAGTCTTTTGCTTATATGTGTTTATGAATAATAAGGTTCAACCGAATGTGCTCTCGCTCTACTTACTGGTGAAATAGGAAAGGAAATGGGTAAGAGTGGTACAAGATACCCTCCGCCATGCATATACAGTGGCTTATGGAGTATCTGCGTAGATGTAGATTCTCAAATACTAGATGAATATAGTTTGGGGAATTGGTGCACCGTCAGTTAGGCTGACTGGAAACATACACAGTACACAGTTTCTAACTTAAGTACTTGGCTCCCGGTGTTAAATCTTTAACGTAAGATCATGCCTCCTAATGAGTAGAATGTTACCGAATTTTAAATTTTTATATTCGGTCAATAATTATATGAAAGAATGAATATCGGTTTTTGTTGTTCCTGGAAGCCGTTAGATAGGCAAGTACCTTTACGAATACACATATTGGTTGCGTGTTCAGCAATGCGTAGAACTGGGGACTCATAAAGGAAAGCAAAAACCATATTTCATATATTTAAGAGACGACTGTCGCTGCGGACGACATGACACAGTTAGTTGGCTATATTTTCCACAGAAAATTTGCAAGATTTTTGTCGAGATGCTATGGAACGTGTGAGTTTACAATTATCGCCAATTGTTTTTTAGTATTGCTGCATTGTTACTATATTTAGATAGCCAAATACCACGCTGTCTCAAATGTAATAAGAATGAATATACTGATGGCATTTGCTCACTGTGAGAGTATTGAAGGGCGATCCGTTTTAATTGTTAAAAACCATTCAAAAGCCAAGATCGCACAAAATATATTTCATTAATGACAACCGGTTTCAACAATCTTCGCTGCCATTGCTGTTATCTTCAGGTCTTAAACCAACAAAAAGATGTATAGAACCTGAAGATGACAGCTAAGACGCTTGAACCCGGTTTCACGAATAAAAAAATATTTTATGCTATCTGGGCTTTTGAATGGTTTTTAACGAATATATTGGTGCTTCATACTACTCAAATAAGTAGTTATAGCTTTTCTCAGCTAGGTCTGCTTGCGGTTTTTAGTGGAAGATCCATCAATGATATAGAAGGAGCTATATAGGCGAAATGATTTTAGGTTAGATTTAAAATTTTGTTTACAAACTGTCGGACAATTTATGTTATTGCGAAGAAGATCAAAGATTTTTTAGGCTCAACAAGTTTGTTTGTGTGGCCATCCTCCGCAGCAAGCATATAAATACTTGTTTTGCAAATCAAACTGCCTTTTCCTGATGCTAGGTTACACTACCTCCAGACCAGATGTGAGGAAACGCAGATCAGCAAATCGTAAGTAATTATTTTTTACAAAAAATCTCGAAGTGAACTGTTTGATAATCTATAACTAACAAAACTGTATCGTTATAGATCCCACTGATAATGCCTTAGAACAGGAGAAGGCGAAACGCGTATGGGATAAATAAAGTAACTAGCAGCAGCAAAAGGCAGTTTTATTTACAAAACAAGTATTTTTGAGGCTGCATGTTAAACTCTTTTCTGAAGCATTGACATCTTTAGTAATGAGTCAGTCATATTTTGTTCTGGTGTTGTGGCTGGGGACATCTCTCTTCTTCTCAAACTGTGTAGGAGCGGTTAAAATGCTTAGCTCCTGAAAGGGACGCCTACAAGATGATAGTGGCGTAACAGCACATATTAGTCTCACTGCTCGTTTTTGTGCAACCATTACTTTTTAAGTGGTGAATTACCTCTGAAAAGCATTCCACGAGACATCAGTTTCATGCTTCCAAAACTAGCTACTATACGAATACCAAAAGTTCCAGAACTAAGTTGTTTGAGCAGCTCAGAAATGTAGTTCTTCCATCTCAAGTTTTCATCGAGACTGAGGCTCATACAGAGGAATCATTTTTCCCTCGCTCCTTACGAGATAGAGACGGGAAACGGAATGAGGGGGGGGGGGGGGTGACTAGCAGTGTACAAGGTATCCTCCATCACGCACTTGTACAGTAGTTTGCTGAGTACTGGTACGGATAAAGGCAGACTCGCTATAAATTTATAATTACCATCTGAAAAAAATAAAGTGCCTACAAACAAGCAAAAAATTAATTGCGTAACTAAATTTTTCTGAGATGATAATTTAAAATTTATGACTGATTAAATCTCCTCGTGTTATCAGTCGAGCAGAAGTGTCGTATTGTCACAACGTTTTGACGACTTTCTCACTCACGATGTTCAGGTGAAAACCAACATAAAACACTCAGACTGAATACCGAGTTTCTGTCCGTCAACCGAGCATGATGAGCCAGTGGTAAGATGCTGTACTCTATCCGTGAGGGCTCCAGTTCAGATCCCCGTCTGGCCACCCAAATTTAGCTTCCGAAGAGATTCAGAAGGCGCTGTTTTGAAAATATCGAGCAGATAAATCTCTTTGCCAGACCAAAACACGAACCTGGGCACTTGACTTTCGCCGGCAGTGTCTTACCGACAACGCTTGCATGCATAAGTACGAGCCCCTTTCACAGGCAATTTTCATGTTCGAGTGCCCCTCCGGGGCACCATTTTAATCTATTTTTTTTCTGAGATCTTCGTAAATCACTAGACGGCCTCCGTAGCTGAATGGTTAGCTTCGCTGTCTCCGATGCTCAGGTTCTTTTCTGAGTAAGGGAGGCCTGGAACGGGGTCCCCTCAGCATCGTGATGCCAAATGAGGAGTTGCTTCGCCACGATTCATCTACCGGCAATAACGACTGGAGGAATTGGCATCATACTGCTCACACGTCCCACGATGACAGACCGCTCCCCACACTGCCTTACAGGCGGCAGTCAGCCAATCGCAGCAGCCTAAAGTCTAACTTGTGAGTGCTTAAGACAAATGTCGCGATGATTCCCTCGAAAGGGCTCGACCGATCCCGTTCCCATTTTGTGCTTCTGCTACGTCACTAATGACCTTGTCGGTCGACGAGACGTTAAACTCTAAAATTCCTTTCCTTCTTTCGGTCCTAGGCGCTGTAGGGCAACTGGTGCTGCGAGGGAAAGGTGTTCAGCATACGACTTTTTTGCGAGACGCCATTTACGTAGCTGTGCTCTCATTGTAATGCAAGAGTGGCCGCAGTGAATCGTTAACACGCTAGGCCAGACCGGACGTGACCAAAGCGGCGTTAGAAAGGAGAGGCGAGGGACTTTCGCTGTAGGCCGGCTTCGTGGTCAGCAGCCACGGCTTCCTCCGACACACTTACTAGAGCGCTCGTGCACGTGAGCCACTTGCTCTTGACATTGAGAACGGGTTTCTGTGTCCTGTAGTTCCGAGGCAAATGTGGGTTATGACACGCCCACGTCAGCTCGGGCCTTGTTTTAGTCGCTTTCATGTCACGGTGGATGGACCTTGAACTTCATACGCTTTCAGAGCCAGAAGAAAAGCTTCTTTAACATAGTGTCGAGAAGGTTAACTTTCCTCATTAAACATACAGGCTGCTTCAAAAAGATTCGTCCACTTTATTAAGGCAACGACTACTGCCTCAATGGAGATAGAAACATGGAGTGAATTTTACTTGGCTCGTTCAAAAATGATTGGTACCACATTTTTTGTGTTCACAGGAACCATTTACTAAACAAACGAATGCTGATAGTTACAGGTATTCCTCACCAACGTCTATATACTTTTGCCGTCGTTTTGGCGATTTCCGTATTTGACTAGCGCCACTGGCGAGAAAGAGAATGACATTCGTCTTTGGGGTGAACCTCTCACTCTGCATGACCTCTTTCATTGCTTGAATAGGGCATAGTCGCCAGAAGCCAGATCCAGAGGATGTGGAGGATGTGGCTGCACAACTCACCCCAGTTCGCACACGGTTGCAATAGTGTGGCGACTGGCGTGTGACCGTGCATTAACGTGCTGGAGCAGAACGCTACGGCCTCATCTCTCATGGAGGCGTTGTTCGATGCGTCGGCGGACTTGGTGCAGTGAACTACAGCATCGACCAGTGTTGAGGGTCTTGTTGGGAGGGAATCAATCCACCAGCAGTATCCCTTCCTGATCCCAGAACGCAGTCGCCATTTATTTCTGCACGAATAGCCCCTGCCGTGACCTCTTGGGACGAGGGAACCCAGTATCCTTCCACTCCATAGACTGGCTTTTGTTTTCTGGAGTCTCGCGGAGGAGCCATTATTCGTCGCCGGTTACCAGACGCTCAAAGAACTCTGCTGGATCTGCGCTGTACTGTTGCACCAACTGTTGGCATATGTCCACACGCTTCTTTTCCTGCACAATGGTGAGGGAATGGAGAACCCATTGTGCACACACCTTCTTCACTTTCAGATCCTCATGGATGATGGTGTGGAGCGTTCCCTGCGATGGACTTGCTGCCCTCTCTCTAGTTCATAAAATGTGATTCTCATGTGCCCCATTATGAAGTCATTGACACGCTGGGAATTGTTTGGTTTACGTGCAGCTGCTGGATACCCAATGATTTTGCGTTTTTCAGCAATGAACTCTGACACCCAACGAAACTCGGATTAACGACTTGGTTCTGTTTACCCACATGTGGCTACTAACCTCCTGTGAATGTAGGAAGCAGTCACTCCTTCCCTTCAGGAGTCAAATCTTAACCGTGCTAAGTACTGAATATGACGATGATAGTCTATTCGCAAATCAACACTCAGACACCACATAACTCTTCCGTCGCTTACCCTCCTCCGTGTTACCACAAGTCACATGTAACTACGTAACTGTCTCCATTGGAATTGGAAATGAAGGACATGCGGGAGACCTAGTCGTGTTCTGCCGCCTCAGGATAGGACACAGATATTCTGTTACACTTTACTAACCCGATATCTCCTGAAGATGTTGTCCCAGCGCAGATGTAGAACTCAGGTTACAGGTGAGGCTGTAAAATAACTGGTGAGGTGGCTAAGGCTGTCGATCCTACTAAATCTGTTAAGTTCCAAATTAGGGATGCCAATAACTTTATTGGCACACGAAACAGATTAAGTAATAAAATGCTAATAAGACGTTTTCAATATGTTCGACTATAGACTCACAAGTTACACAGTTCATTTTAGAATCAATAACTATTCTGTTTCATTAAGTTTTGTAGAAATCATGTTCACAAAAAAATTATATACACTGTTACCCTGTTCTTCTCTGTTTTGCGCACAGATTCGCGTTACTTGAATACAATGTTGTGTGGCGTGCATCCGAGATCTTAATCGTGGGGCCGGTAACACGAAGCTTACCGTTCAACCTCTCGCTCCCGACAGACTACACAGCCCAAATCACTTCGCTTCTTATCGCGCTTTTGTCGGGAGCCGAAGGTGCACGAAGTGCATCGTCTGTATATCGTTACTCCAATATTAATCAAAATGGTTGTAAAAGTGAGATTTGAAATAAGTGGATTAAAGCTTGCTATTGGGAGTGTATTCAGCATGACAGACCATAAAATTTGAATTTTACTTCATCAAATATATTAATAAGAAACTAACAAATTTACCACTGGTTTCTGAGTCGGCAACCAATCAGATTATCCTCGTACTAAACTGGGACAATTTCTCATAGAACTGGTACTCACTGTACCATCTCTTGTCTTCCTCTCACCTCATCTCTTACATTACGCCTCACCTGCTGTAATCTTAGTCAAACTATGAAATGAATCTTACATTGAAATCCTATGATTCTAAAGATAGAAATAACACAATGTGCATGTTTGTAAGCTGTATACGTTCGCAGAGTCACATAGCTCTGCTCCAAAATAAGAACTTTGTAGTGCTATGCGGAAGTTAAAAGTTTTTAGGGTTGTGGCACTAGGTAAGGTTAGGGATGGAAACCGACCTTGCTGTTTTCAAAGGAACCACCGCAGCACTTACTTTAAGCGATTTTGGGAAACCATGAAATCTTAAATCTGAATTGTCTGAAAGGGGATTTGAGACATCAGCCTCCCGAATGCCAGTCCAGTGTCTTACCACCGCACAACCATGGCCGGTAACATCTATTCGTAGTAAAAGTCTAGAATGTATTCTGCTTTCAGACACTATGAACCACCTGGAACCTGGTCGATGGAAATTAATGATTCCGAAAGACTGTGAATTCTATCCTACGAAGTTTTCATTTCACTTTGTAAGATGACGCATTTGTGTACAAGAGATGACCTCATGTGATCTGACAGCGACACGCTCTCATGGCAGATGTAATTTTGCAATAAGCCAATATAGTTTCTTCTTCTTTACTCTTGTCTTAGCATTACTTTGTAATGATTCATTTGCTATATCTAGGAATCTCTAATATTTGCTCAACAGTCTGAACGTTTTGATTTAAAGAATACGGGGTTAATCATTAGTACCTCTAGGGTTTCGGAAGATGTCTGTGAAAACATCAACATACAGAAAAATGACACACATCAGTGTATATAGCATCTCTCCTAGTTTGTAATTCACATTACGCGTGTTCAATGCGGGCGCCGTTCGTGATGCGACGGAACGTCGATATGTAATTTACTGAAGTCGCTGAGACGAATTTCCTGAGAGGGCGTAACAGCAGCCCACCTATGCACATTTGGTCGCCTTTCTGCAGGCGTGGACTAATTCAGTGCGACAGTACGGTGTGTATGATTTATCTCCATGTTCTGATACATCTACCCCAAAGTGCAACTGCGGCACGGTGTATATTACGAACCGAAACTTGAAGAGATGATCTATCCACTGTGTGTAAGTTGTCTCCATGTCTTGCCGTTTTCACACAGTCGTCTTTTGAAACCACGGAGGTATTTATGAATAACACTGCATATTGCAGTAGTTGTTTATATTCAATATAATAATTAATTTATACATGTAATACTTGCTTAATAATATTTATAGATTACAGAAAAAATCTGAATTTATGCTCAGATCGAAAGCATTAATACAGAAAATTCAGCAACTTCTTAACTAGTAGGTGGTCCACTAAAAGCAACCAGCGGTACTTCAACACCCCATATTCAGGGAGTTACGGGTAATGTGCACACATTGTGATCATCGGCACCTTAACATGAACGCATTTCAGTGTGTCACTTATTTTTCCTCTGTGTCTAACACATCACTTAATTTACTACCTGACGTTTTCTGTACAATCGTAACTGCACCACTAACTGGACTACGTATGTCAGTTCATACTAACCTTCTTTGCGTCAACGCATCCCTACTCCAATACTTGAGCTGCTGCCCAGGGCAAAATGAGCATTAATGGTTTGCACTTGCCATGTGTACTTGGAGGTACTAACCAACCTGACGACATACTACTCCTGACAGCTGTAATTATTAGTCTGCAAATGAATTAAATACTGATGTAATGTTATTCACTATACTGTCTTCAGTCAGCAATAAAAACGTCTGCACTTATACCCCTAACATACTGTGTTTTGTAAGGTGCTTGATGCGTTCACGAAACAATTATCGTGAATTATTTCGCCTCCATAGCATAACAGGGCTCATAGCTGAGAATATTAGATTCTGTCATCACCTTTCGTATTCAAATTTCTTTATTTACCGGTTGTTTCTGAGAATACATCCGCTGAAAATACTGACAAGCTATATATCCCAGAAGTTCTAAAGCAATTCGAACACTGTTAAAAAGCCGTGAAAGCCGTGGAAAAATTTGTTACCCTCTATTTGGCGTTGCTTCATAATTTTGAGAAAAGAACTGTTTTAGTTTTCTTGTTCTGGGTACGGGGATTCCTGAACGTAGTGAAGTTTATTTAAAAATACGTACGTTATCTTGCTCATAAGTAATTAAATCTTTCCAACGCCTAAAATATTACTTTATTTTTATGTAACTCATTCTAAAAGTAGATATTTTTTGTGCAACTGAACTGACGAGGCCTGCATGAGAGTTTTCCCTGATACGAGATTTTTTTAAAGAAATATATCGATTGGAAGATCACAGTTCTCGTGGAACCTGAGGTATATCTATCATCTGTCGACAAAATATCGCACTACAAAGCTAAGTCCTGCCAAGTATGAGTAACTATTGGAAGGCTGGGAGCAACACTATCGGTTTTAATCTATTAAAATTCTCTGCGGTTGTACAGAGACTATTGGAAACCACTCTTCTTTGAGTGAGATATTGTCAGCCGCACGTAAGGACCAGAAAAAGAATGATTTCCTTACAATACATCGCTATTTGCGAAGTCTATGTGTCTTAACTATACCTACATATACTCGTATCCACTTGATATCCACGTGACTGCCTACTGTCACGTATTAAAAACATAATTGCGATATATTAAACTATTTAAGAAATCCTCAAGCAGTCCATGGGACTTTTTATAGCTGGATGAGCGCAAACCAAGGTAAGCCGATGGCAACGATGACACACTATTTTGAGGTGTCTGAAATATTTGTGGGTGTTCGCAGTGTTGTAAACGTTCATCAAAAAGCGACTTACTCGGTAATAAAGTAAAATAGATTGCGGCTACCACAAGACTTGAGACATGCGTTCAAGTTATTTGTTCGCTTGAGCATACATAAAAGCTCAAGTTATGCACAAAGTCACGCCAGTAGAGGAAAGCGAAATAGGAGTCAGTTTAGAAATGACGGTCGTTATTCTCCGGATGTTGCAGTCACTAAGCAACTGCAGCCGGTACTCCATGCAAAGGATGTAAACCCTAAGAGTCGCAACCATGTCGGGAAGCGCTTTCTCTTCTCTGTCGAAAAGAGAGAAAGTATATGTCGTTTTAGCAGTTATTCAGCATGGTCGCACATGCAACTCGGGGAACTTTTTAAGTCATACGTGTCGAATCGTGAAGAACAGTTGGAACTCCTACGAAAATCATCATTACTTATCCGCTACAGCTCGCCTGTAATTCTGAAAATAACAAGAAAAAACTGTGATAAACACAAACTAATATCTATCCTGAAAGTAGTAGAAAAATAGAAAGATTCTCACACTGGAATACAGACCTCGGCAACAGTTTTGATGCAAATCGGAAGTGCTTTCCAGATTAGAATACTAGATAGCAGCGTATATCGTGTCTCCCGATTTAGGGTAAGTGTCACTAGATCATTGTTACGAGATGCTATGTAGACATTGCTCGGAGCTTTCAAAGACTGTGTCTCGTTCGCACTGTACAGTTTGGAGCAAACTGCCGATTTTTTGACTGACTGAAGGAAGGAATTGCCTTTGGGCGTATCAGTCACCTTATGACTTAAGGGATGGATCTACCCACAAGTATTCCTCATACAGTCGTAAAGGGAGTGCCGCTATCTTTTCAACCCGAAGTCAGATTAAAGGTAGTAGAATGACAATCGCGATAGATCGACGTATCTAGTGTGCTTCTCGGTTCCAGGCTAAAAAAATCCTGTGTGGGACAAACTGACGAAGTAGGTCAACATTGTCCTTCCAGACGATGGTTAAAATTAGAAATTTTTGCACGCAATAGATTCAGGACTGACCTACAAAGTCTCTGACTTCGGACCCCATTAAGAAATCTCTGAGATCGCTGGAAACGTTGCGCCGTACGTTGAGGATTGTATCCATGCAATCTAGTCGACCTGCTCTATTCGTTGTGTCATGAGAAGTTTGCCACTGACAATGACTGAATCCAGAGTCTCGACACAGGGAATCACAACTGTTGCCAACCCTCTGTTAGAATGAATATGACTCGTTTCTTGTGTAGCTGGCATACTGTACTAATGGAAGAAGTAGGTACTACCGTAGAATGTTAGAACACATTTTATGCTTGCATATTATGAGCTTTCCGGAGACCGAAAATATCCTCTGTAGGAATCAACATGAAATCCGAGAACAAGGATAGTACCAAACGAAGTTGGCTGTGTCTGTCCACGAGATCAAGAAGGCAGTAAGCGCCCGACCCAAGGTTGATGCCTGTCCCTTAAATTAGGGAGGGTGTTCGATATATTTCGACACTGTCACCTAAAGAACACGATGTGCATCAAATATCACACTAGCTTTGTGGTTAGACTGGAGAATTTCTAACCAATAGAACATAGTATGTCATTCTTAACGGAGAGGAGTCTTCAGACATAAACATAATTTCGAGCGTATTACAAAACCGTTACTGTTCACATTATTTACAGGGTGTAACGAGTATAAGTCCGGATATTTTTGTTTGGTATCTTAATATGTACGCACATCGGTGTGTTGATCGTTTTTTCTCTGCATCGAACAGTCTTCTCTCAAACACGTCATAAACTTTAATACTTGATGTTTTCCACGTGGTCGTAACTGCAGCACTAGGTGTACTACACCTATGAGCATAGACTTATCGTTTTGCGTCCATGTGTCCGCACTGCAACGCCTGACTTGCTGCGCAGGAGAAAATAAACATTAATGGCTTGCTCTGGCCACAAGTATATGGACATACAACCAAACTTCAAACTATACGACTTGTAATGGCTGTAACTATTAGTCTGAAAATGCCGTAAATACTGATGTAATTTTGTTCAGTACACCGTTATTATCTGCAATAGAAATACCTGCGCCGGCCGCGGTGGTCTAGCGGTTCTTGGCGCTCAGTCCGGAACCGCGCGACTGCTACGGTCGTAGGTTCGAATCCTGCCTCGGGCATGGATGTGTGTGATGTCCTTAGGTTAGTTAGGTTTAAGTAGTTCTAAGTTCTAGGGGACTGATGACCACAGATGTTAAGTCCCATAGTGCTCAGAGCCATTTGAACCATTTTGAAATACCTGCACGTCTCGTTACATCCTGTAAAATTGACGTAGTGGATAACGTCGGAAGCTCCTTGGGGTTGTTCGGCGATGGTAATATTGTATACATAAAAGTCGCAACATTATAAAAGTCTAGTGGAATGCAGGAATATCTGCAGAGAATCGACGCTTGGTGTAGGAATTGGCGGCCATCCCTCAACATAAACAAATGTAATGCGTTGCTCATAAATAGCCGGAACGAGCCGTCTCTGTATGACTGCATGATTGTCGAACAGCGTTTGAAGCTGTCACACCCATCAAATATCTTGGAGTATGCGTCCAGAGCGATTTAAGGTGGAGCTACCACATAAAACTAATCATAGGTAAGGCAGATTCTTTAGAAGAATCCTTAGGAAACGTAGTCCACTTACAAAGGAGGTAGCTTACAAAACTCAAATTCGATCAACAGTTGATATTCATTGGTTCGAATCCGTTACCAGGTAGAGGGAGGAAAAAGGAGATGAACAGAAGTGCAGCGTTCTTCGTCACAGGTTGGTTTAAGAAGGATGAAATCGGCGCGGAGATGCTCACCCAGTTCAAGTGGCAGAAGCTACGAGAAAGGCATTGTGCTATAACAGAGTGGTTAACTGTTAAAATTTCGAGAGTTTACGCTGCCAGAAAGGATACCAGCACATTGCTCTCTCCTACGTATGTCTCGCGAGAAGACTATGAACTAGAGAGATTACAGCACATGCGGAGTTTTACTGTCATTTCTTCCCGCACACGACTCGCGATTGGAGCAGGAAAATGGAAAATGGGCGAAAAGCGGGGGGGGGGGGGGGGGGGGGAGTGAGGGTGGTACGCTCTGCCATATATTATTAGGTGGTTTGCAGAGTAGTATAGGTGACGATGTACACTATCTCGTCTAAAGTATCTGGACACATGTTAGTGGATATTAATAATGGGTGAGTCCACCCTTCCCCTTTATGAAGGCTTGAATGCTGCGGATACTTTCAATGCGCTGTCTAAATGTCTGTGGAGGAATGGCAATCCAGTCTTCTTCGAGAGCAGAAACCAGACAATGTAGTGATGTTGGACGCTGGTGTCTAGATCAGAATCGATATTATGACCCATGCAAATGTGGTACCATTAGGTTCTGGTCGGGACGCCCGACGGGACAGTCCATTTCAGGAATGTTACTCTGCACAACCTTTCCCTCACAGATGTTATATTACGACAGTTCGAATCCTGCCTGGGGCATGGATATGTGTGATGTCCTTAGGTTAGTTAGGTTTAAGTACACTACTGGCCATAAAAATTGCTACACCAAGAAGAATTGCAGATGATAAACGGGTATTCATTGGGCAAATATATTATACTAGAACTGACATGTGATTACATTTTCACGCAATTTGGGTGCATAGATCCTGAGAAATCAGTACCCAGAACAACCACCTCTGGCTGTAATAACGGTCTTGATACGCCTGGGCTTTGAGTCAAACAGAGCTTGGATGGCGTGTACAGGTACAGCTGCCCATGCAGCTTCATCACGATACCACAGCTCATCAAGAGTAGTGACTGGCGTATTGTGACGAGCCAGTGGCTCGGCCACCATTGACCAAACGTTTTCAATTGGTGCGAGATCTGGAGAATGTGCTGGCCAGGACAGCAGTCTAACATTTTCTCTATCCAGAAAGGTCCGTACAGAACCTGCAACATGCGGTCGTGCATTATCCTACTGAAATGTAGGGTTTCACATGGATCGAATGAAAGGTAGAGCCACTGGTCGTAACACATCTGAAATGTAACGTCCACTGTTCAAAGTGCCGTCAGTGCGAACAAGAGGTGACCGAGAAGTGTAACCAATGGCACCCCATACCATCACGCTCGGTGATACGCCAGTATGGCGATAACGAATACACGCTTCCAATGTGCGTTCACCGCGATGTCGCCAAACACGGATGCGACCATCATGATGCTGTAAACAAAACCTGGATTCATCCGAAAAAATGATGTTTTGCCATTCGTGCACCCAGATTCGTTGTTGAGTACACCATCGCAGGCACTCCTGTCGTTGTTGCAGCGTCAAGGGTAACCGCAGCCAATGTCTCCGAGCTGATAGTCCATGCTGCTGCAAACGTCGTCGAACTGTTCGTGCAGATGGTTGTTGTCTAGCAAAGTCCCCATCTGTTGACTCAGGGATCGAGACGTGGCTGCACGATCCGTTACAGCCATGCGGATAAGATGCCTGTCATCTCGACTGCTAGTGATACGAGGCCGTTGGGATCCAGCACGGCGTTCCGTATTACCCTCCTGAACCCACCGATTCCATATTCTGCTAACAATCAATGGATCTCGACCAACGCGAGCAGCAGTGTCGCGATACGATAAACCACTATCGCGATAGGCTACAATCCGATCTTTATCAAAGTCGTAAACGTGCTGGTACGCATTTCTCCTCCTTACACAAGGCTTCACAACAACGTTTCACCAGTGAACGCCGGTCAACTGCTGTTTGTGTATGAGAAATCGGTTGGAAACTTTTTTGATGTCAGCACGTTGTAGGTGTCGCCACCGGTGCCAACCTAGTGTGAATGCTCTGAAAAGCTAATCAGTAGTATAATTCTAAGTTCTAGGGGACTGATGACCTCCGATGTCAAGTCCCTCAGTGCTCAGAGCCATTTGAACCATTTGAACTCAAACTGCTTCAGGCAAATGGTGGGATGATTCCTTTGAAAGGGCACCGCTGATTTCCTTCCCCATCCTTCCATAATCTGAGCTTGTGCTCCGTCTCTTATGGCCTCATTTTCGACGGGATGTTAAACACTAATCTCGTGCTCCCTATTCATTACAAGCACTGCCTTCGGACCCTTCCACCTGTCAGAACTCTCGCTGTCCATGGACGCCTCAGGGCTCTCAGCCCGGTTCTGGTGGGCGCTGTGGGAAAGAGTCAGCCGGTTCCTTTGGGAGCGTAAATGGGACGGAAATCCCACACGCCCCGCCGGACGCGGAGCCGCAACTTTCCGGCGGTCAGCGCCGCGCCTGACCTTCGGTACGCCTCCAGCCGCTCCTTCGTGGCCGCCATCTGTGGTGATGGCGAGCGGGGCCGTGCATTCATCACCACCGCGCCGTGACGTCACGCTGAAGCGGCCCAGACGAAAGTGGTCCGCGGCGCGAGTCGGCGCAGTCAGCCCGGCGGTCGTTACTGGCTGGCTCACGCAACGGGCGCGACTCCTACGAGCTGCTTCCTCGTAACATCGCAACTCACCGCAGGCAACGCCCTTCTCCTAACGACGCATTGTAACGGAGGCCACAGTGGGCATTACCACGCTGCCCAGCATGCGTCACGTAACTGGACTACGTAGCCAGTCAGTTTCCGTGCAGCCGTATTACTGCCACGTCACAGACGAATGACCAACTCGAAAAATTTCTATGATGTATAAACGCATATTAAAGCAACAAATGAAAATTTGTAACATGGCTGGGATTCGAACCCGGCTCACTAGGCAGATGTGCCTACCATTAACGCCGACCTGGCACAGTTCGATACTGAGGTGCTCCTCCAGTACAAATGGAGAGCGTCTGCAACGCTGTTCGAGTCTATGGGGAATACCACACAGGCTGAGGCGTGAATGAGAATTTGGGTTGAGGAGGGAGGCGTACTAGGGCAGTCCATGCAGTTGTGAAAAATTACTGTGCCAGGGTGGCGAACTGGTTAATGCATCTGCCTAGTGCGTAGGAGACTTGGGTTCGAATCCTGACCTTGGTACAAATTTTCACTCATTGCTACAGCTTGGTATCTGTAGGATGTTGGAGACTGGAAAGGTTTATTTGAAAATTTCTGAGGTAGTAGACTTAAAATACAGGGAGTGAAAGCTTATTCACAACTTCTAAGTAAACCACACTGCACATTCAAGATTCGTAGGATATGAAAGGGCAGCAGTAGTTGAGAATGGACTGAGGCAGGGTTGTAGCCCATCCCCGATTTTGTTCAATCTGTACATTTACCAAGCAACAAACGAAACCAAGGCGATATACTGGAAAGGGAATTAAAATTCGGGGAGAAGAAATAAAAACTTCTGGTTTTCCACTGTCACTGTAACTGGAAAAAGCAGTTGAACAGAACCAACTGCGTCTTGGAAAGAGTCTGATGAAGATTAATCAGTGTAAAATAAGGTTAATGGAATGTAGTTGAATGAAATCAAGCAATGCAGAGGAAACTAGGTTATGAAATGAGACGCTATAAGTAGTAGATGCGTTTAGCTATTTAGGTAGCAGAATTACTGATAAGAGAATATAGAAGACGTAAATCAAACCCTGGCAATGGTAATAAAAGGATCACCAAAAAGAGAAAAATTGTTTCATCGTCTTGTCTGAAGATATTTGTCTCAGTTGTAGTCTTGTACGGAAGTTAAACGCCAACTGTAAACATTTCAAACCAGGAGAGAATACAAGCCTTTAAAATGTGGTATTACAGAAGAATGCTGAAGTTTAGACAGATACACTGAACAATCAATGAGGAGCTACTGAACCGAATAGGAGGAAAAAAAGGATACGGCACAACCTCACTAAAGGAAGTGTTTGGTTAACACAGCACACCCAAAATTCTAGTCAGTCTAGTAATGGAGGAAAGTGTAGTGGTTAAAACTTGTAGGGGGAGACCAGTGGTAGAATGGTTCCAATGGATATAGGTTGCAATGGAAATACAGGAATGAAGAGACTTCCATAGGAAGGAGTAGGCTGTAGAGCTGCATCAAACTAGTCTTCGAAGTGAAGGTCACAGCAATGACCAAATGGGATCAGTTAACAATTTCCTATTCTTTCTTCACTCTCAACTATTTTTCCAGTACGCCTTCGTCTTCTCCAGCTTCATCAAACCTGGACACGCATCCACGTGAAAAAATAAGCTTATATGTGGCGTTTGAGGATACATGCTCCTCGAAATTATTAACAGTAGTTGCTCACGTTTCAAACACATTTTCTTAATCAATGCGTCACTTGGCTCCATCTCGTACATATAGCTGTAGGAAATGGGCTGCAGTGCCACTGGTTTGCATGTGACAAGTATTTACATTGTTTTTGTGGTAGCAACATAGATAACTTCTGTTTCACTTAATACATACACTGCTGGACATTAAAACCGCCACACTACGAAGAAAAGATGGAACAAACATGAAATTCCCGTGGAGTGTACTACACACTTGGATGTGCAAATGGTAACCATTACTGTGCAAGCCGGCCGTTGTGGCCGAGCGGTTCTAGGCGCTTCAGTCCGGAAACGCGCTGCTGCTATGGTTGCAGGTTCAAAGCCTGCCCCGGGCATGGATGTGTGTGCTGTTCTTAGGTTAGTTAGGTTTAAATAGTTCTACGTCTAGGGGACTGATGACCTCAGATGTTAAGTCCCATAGTGCTCAGAGCCATTTGAACCATTTTTTACTGTGCAAACGTACAATGTATTATAAGTAACGCCGCCTACATTCTATATATAAGAAAAGATTACAGAGTGGGTTACTCAATCAGAAACCGTATTTGTTTATAAGGAGATCGTGTTGCGCATTGTGCAAGGAAGAAAAATATATAACATACAGGGTATAACGGGATAAGTGCAGATATTTTTTAGTGACTGAGAACAGTGTACTGAAAAACGTTACATTGGTATTTACTTCATTTGTAGACTAATAATTATATCTATTAGAAGTAGAATGGTTTTAGATTGGTTATTACCTCCAAGTACGTGCGGCAAGAGGAAGCTATTAATGCTATTTTTCCTCGGACAGCAGGTCTGGTGCTGAAGTGAGGACGCGTGGTCGGAAAAAGTTTAACTTGTACTGACAGCCGCAGCTCACTTAGAAGTGCAGTTACGAGCCCGCAGAAAACACCAGACAGTATATTATGTGATGTTTTTCTGGGAAAAGTGTGCGATGCAGAGAAAAAACAACCAACAAACTTATGTACCTTAAAGTAGCACATGTAAAAATTTTTGCACTTACACCCGTTACACATTGTGTATAGGTATTCTTGTACAAAGAGAGGGTCTTGCTCTACTGAGATCTCGGTTTACCATTACGTCTTTTTTTTTTGCTAGTGATCTGTGTATGTATGTATCCCATGGTTCTCATGTGAATATGGAATCGATGGGTTCAGGGGAACCAACCACGATGTGTCTCCGAGTGGCTAGCGCATGAAAAGATAGACATTTGTTCTCTTGGTCATGCAGCGTCATAGATCCTTGTCAAGTAACTTTAGTCAGGAAATAGGATTGTTTGCAGCAAGTCAGCTGTCTACATAGCATGTGGTATACCATACCAGTAACACCAATGATAGTCAGCACGAAAACCATTGCTATAGTTTCTCTTGACACGGCAGTACAGATAGGCGATCCAGCAATAACACTGGACACATAAGCGATATTTAAGAAGAGCCTCATCTCTTTGTCCAGCATCCGAGTGTGGAGGTCCTAAGAAAAAACATTACAGTGTGGCATTCGTAACACATTTGATGCGTTAAGGCTAGTGGCTGCATCCAATATTCATGCTCTCAGTGATGTCATCTTTTTAAAAGATATCGCAAAACTGCATGTTGTACATGCTGTGCTGAAGTACCTAGCCTGTTCGACTGCTGACTCATCAGCACACTTAGCGGAATTCACACACTTTTAAAACACTTGTTTCTGGATTATCGAGAGACTGGGTCGCCACCAGTCACCAACAACTACGGTGGATGAACCTTCCCGTGAATTTGAAATAGCATGGGACGACGTACCTGTATTTGTGATCCAGACTCCGTTCGACTCGATTCCCAGTCGGGTTACAGTCATTTGCGGCTAGAGGTGGCAGCTCTGTGTACCATTGTACACCTTGTACACCCACAAATCGCCTACAAATTTAATCATGTACACTCAAAGACAAAAGATCGAGGCACCAATAAGGAATTATCCGAATGGGATGGAAACCAGTAGATGATCACAATTTCGGAAAAAACTGGATGATTTATTCAAGAATGTAATGAAATGATAGTACGGCATTGATGCCATAGAGTCCTCGCCTGGCTACGTTCGACCGCCCAGTTGCAAATCTTTTCAGTTGACACCACATTAGGCGACTTGAGTATCGATAAGGAATAAGTGATGATGACAACACAACATGTAGTCCCTGAGTGGCGGCTGGTGGGAGTACCCTGGCGATAATGCTCCAGACCTTCTTAGTTCTGGAAAGATCCGGCGATCTTGCTGCCCAAGGTACCGAGAACGTAGACAAGCAGTAGAAACCCTCGTCGCGTGCAGACGGGCATTATCTTGCTGAATTGTATGCCCAGGTTGGCGTGCCATGAAGGGCAACAACACGAGGCATAGAATATCGTCAACAGACCATTTTGCTCCAAGGTTCCGCAGATGACAACCGAAAGGTTCCTGCTATAAAATGAAATGAGATCCCAGACCATTTCTCCTGGCTGTGAGGCCGAATGGCGAGCGAGAGTCAGGGGCATCTCCAGGCATGTCTTTGCTGGTCATCAGAGCTCAGTTCGAAGCGGGACTCATCACCGAAGACAGTTCTACTCCAGTCAATGAGATTCCATGTCGAGGCATGTCTGGAGACGCCCAGATAGCTGTGGGATGCCAGTATGTTTGCCTAATGGCTCGACAATCAGGAGTGATGGTCTGGGGTAACATTTCTTTTTTCATAACAGTAACTCTTGATTGTTGTTATGCCATAGCCAAGGTAGCCCCTGAGGGCTGGCAACCCATATAACACCACAGAGAACGAGGTTGTTTGTGTCCAAGGCGTACCAGAAGCACCAAGGTAAACACCGGCTATTTACATACAATATAATGGAAACAGACATTCCGAGCACTACTTCCTGCAAGGTGAGCTCGAGCCACGGCCTGCAGGAAGTATCACTACGCCAAAAGCTGACTGGCTGGAGACAACTATTTAGGGGCTAGAACCAGCCCATGTACTGCGACCGCTGAAGATTAAGTCTTCGGCTCTGAATTGGACTCTTACTAGTGTGTGTGTGTTACCACGAACCTTTGTGGAAAATTAGAAGTGAACTTTTGTTTGCCTCAATTAGGCGACTTTTACTGGCATCGTTATTGTTCCCTTTCGTTTGTTGTTCAGCCATCAACCTTGTGAACTTACATCAATAAAAGTTGTGTTTGTGAAAAATTGCGAATTGTCAGTCGCAATAGTTCTCATCCCGTCATCGTTAGAGAACAGGGTAACGTGGACGATATTATACGCCTCGTTTTGTTACCGTTCCTGGGAAGCCATCCGGACTTACATTTCAGCAAGATAATGTCCATCCGCACATGTCGAGAGTTTGTACTGCTTGTCTTCGTGTTTGCCGAACCCCACCTCGTCCAGCGATGTCGCCGGATCTCTCCCCAACTGAGAACATTTCGAGCATCATCGGCAGGACCCTCCAACCAGCTCAAGATTTTGACGATTTAGTACAGTAAATGGACATAATTTGGCACGATATCCCTCAGGATGACATCCAATAACTCTGTCTTCATTGGGTCTGAGATGCTTCAACGCGTTAGTGATTTGCTCAATTTGTGAAGCTCTTTCTCTTCAATAAATCAACCATGTTTTTCTCAAATTATTATCGTTTGCTTGTTTGAACATGCTCATCACATTACCAAGTTGTGGACCTGATGGGCTACCAGTTCGATTTTACACAGAGTACGCGAAGGAACTTGCCCCCCTTCTTGCAGCGGTGTACCGTAGGTCTCTAGAAAAAGCGTAGCGTTCCAAAGGATTGGAAAAGGGCACAGGTCATCCCCATTTCCAAGAAGGGACGTCGAACAGATGTGCAGGACTATAGACCTATATCTCTAAAGTCGATCAGTTGTAGAATTTTGGAACACGTATTATGTTCGAGTATAGTGACTTTTCTGGAGACTAGAAATCTACTTTGTACGAATCAGCATGGGTTTCGAAAAAGACGATCGTGTGAAACCCAGCTCGCGCTATTCGTCCACGAGACTCAGAGGGCCATAGACACGGGTTCCCAGGTAGATGCCGTGTTTCTTGACTTCCGCAAGGCGTTTGATACAGTTCCGCGAAGTCATTTAATGAACAAAGTAAGAGCATATGGACTATCAGACCAATTGTGTGATTGGATTGAAGAGTTCCTAAATAACAGAACGCAGCATGTCATTCTCAATGGAGAGAAGTCTTCCGAAGTAAGAGTGATTTCAGGTGTGTCGCAGGGGAGTGTCGTGGGACCGTTGCTGTTCACAATGTACATAGATGACCTTGTAGAATACATCGGAAGTTCACTGAAGCTTTTTGTGGATGATGCTGTGGTATATCGAGAGGTTGTAACAATGGAGAATTGTACTGAAATGCAGGAGGATCTGCAACGAATTGACGCATGGTGCAGGGAATGGCAATTGAATCTCAATGTAAACAAGTGTAATGTGCTGCGAATACATAGAATGAAAGACCCTTTATCATTTAGCTACAATGTAGCAGGTCAGCAACTGGAAGCAGTTAATTCCATAAATTATCTGGGAGTAGGCATTAGGAGTGATTTAAAATGGAATGATCATATAAAGTTGATCGTCGGTAAAGCAGATGCCAGACTGAGATTCATTGGAAGAATCCTAAGAAAATGCAATCCGAAAACAAAGGAAGTAGGTTACAGTACGCCTGTTCGCCCACTGCTTGAATACTGCTCAGCGGTGTGGGATCCGTACCAGATAGGGTTGATAGAAGAGATAGAGAAGATCCAACGGAGAGCAGTGCGCTTCGTTACAGGATCATTTAGTAATCGCGAAATCGTTCCGGAGACGACAGATAAACTCCAGTGGAAGACTCTGCAGGAGAGACGCTCAGTAGCTCGGTACGGGCTTTTGTTGAAGTTTCGAGAACATACCTTCGCCGAGGAGTCAAGCAGTATATTGCTCCTTCCTACGTATATCTCGCGAAGAGACCATGAGGATAAAATGAGAGAGATTAGAGCCCACACAGAAGCACACCGACTATCCTTCTTTCCACGAACAATACGAGACTGGAATAGAAGGGAGAACCGATAGAGGCACTCGAAGTGCCCTCCGCCACACACCGTCAGGTGGCTTGGGGAGCATGGCTGTAGATGTAGATGCCCCATTCGAATATATTCATGCATGATGTGTGGGTTGTTATTGCTATTATTATTATTTCGTTGAAGTTTTATGCTGTGTACACACAAGAAGTAAGCGTCCGTTACTTGCTGTCCTTCCAGGGGTGACGGCTTTAATGATGTATTGGTGTATGTGCGTGGAATGACCCATCTAAGTGTACAGTGGAAGTAGCATGCCCTGGTGTGTTTGTCAGCAGAAGCTGCTGTGGACTGCGGCGCTCGTCTCGGCGCTGCTGAGCGTGGCTGCGGCAGCGGACGCCCGCAGGAGCCGCTACCGGCCGCAGCCGGTGTCCGCCGAGGACGACGACCCGCAGTACTACCAGCAGCCGGCGGCGGCGGCCGCCACGCAGGTGGAGACGGAGCAGGCGGGCGTGGTGCTCGTCTCCAGCGACCCCTACAACGGGCTGTACGGCCGCCAGACCGACCCCTCGGCCGCTGCCCAGCGCTACCGAGGCTCCGCCGGCAGCAGGGCGGCGCTGGCCGCCACGGGCGCGCCGCGCACCAAGGAGCCCAAGCAGCCGCCCGTGCAGACCATCCGCAACTACTCCAAGGTACGGACGGCGGCTATCGCTGAAGCTACCCGTTATCAGTTACATCGGTTTCTTTCCACGCCAGTTTAACGTGACTTAACGCCATTCAAAATAAACGTTTCTGAAATAACCGACTTTTGGTTTTGAAATCCCTGGGCTAGTAGGACAGAGCGGATGAGGTTATATTTGTGGAAAGGGGCCAAAATAGGTTACTGTCACTTGCACTTAACATATAAACTTTATTTGTTAAAACACACAGTAACATAAGCAAACATCAAAAACTCTCAAGCTTTTAACGAAAGACCTCCTTCGATTTAATTTAGATCGCTGAAGGCCACATCGAAAATCCAAGGCACAAGGCCTAAGCAAGGAATAGAGGTACAGGAGTTCTTCTGGAGGTTTCTCTTCCTTAAAAAAATTTTATCTTAAGTATAAATAGGCTGAAAGCCTTAGTTAAAATTTTTCCAATAGAACTCGGCTGAAGGCCTCACATTAATCAAGAACAGTGTTACGGCTTAAGGCCAAGATAAAGATTTTCGATGGTTAATCTAAATAGGCTGAAACGTCGGCTGAAGGCCACATATCAGCAAAACAATTTAAGGGCTTAAGGCCTAGGAAGAAGAGCTTTCAATCTGAAAAGGCTGAAGGCCTTATCTTAAAATATTTCGTGTAAAACTCGGCTGAAGGCCTCATACTAAAGAATAACAATCTTATGACTTAAGGACAAGAAAAGGATTTTTAATTTTCAATTTAAGAGAGATTAAAACTCGGCTGAAGGCCACGTATCAACAAAACAATTTAAGGGCTTAAGGCCTAGGAAGAAAAGCTTTCAATTTGAAAAGGCTGAAGGCCATATCTTAAAATATTTCTTGTAAAACTCGGCTGAAGACCTCATACTAAAGAATAACAATCTTACGACGTAAGGGCAAGACAACGATTTAGAATTTTATTTCAGCAGAGATTAAAACTCGACTAAAGGCCACACACCATGCAGCAAACAATTTTACGGCTTAAGGCCTAAGAAGAAAAGCCTTGCAATTTTAATAAGCTAAAACCCGGCTGAAGGCCACACAGAGTACTTAAGACTAAAAAGGAAATCACTATGTAAAACACAAGGAGCGGCGCTCAGAAGGTTCCAAGGGTCGTTCTGGGAAGTAACACTAACGCACGTTTAGGTGAGACAGGCAGCCAGACCGACAACCTCTTAACTGGAAGGCAACCCAACCAAAAGTCAGCCGACGAAACAACCAACAATGCTCGACCAGATCAGCACAATGACAACAAGATGTCAATAGCACAATGTTGTGGATACTGGTGGCCAATCCAGCCAAGTCAGAAGAAACGCCCAAAACTACCAACAACACCTCAGCTGTCGAACTACACGGTCTGCTGGACAGCATCAACGTGATGAGGAAAATACACTGCCGAAAACCACGTCAACGATCAGGGCAGGTCACCGGAACGTCAACGGCCACAAGGCAGAAGATACCGCTGGTTCACTTCATTAATGAAGGAATGAATTAAATTAAGTTAAACACGACACAGGAAGACGGCTGCAGTTCTATCCGACTTCAATGCACACACGTTGTTGCTTGTGCGAATCTCCCAGAAAGCGACAACCAGTATCAAACGAAGTGATGTGATAGCACTTGAGGCTTGATAGTAGGTTAAGTTAGCACTCAACTTTAGTGTCCAGAATCGGTGGGTGACGAACTTCGTAACTCTCGCAAGAAACGCCTCACAACTCCAACCGCGCGTGCACGCCGCCAGCAGCTCCGGCCTGTCTACGAGCCACGGAAACTTCCTCACTGCTCTGCCCAAACCGAACGACTACCACACACAGGAATGGTCAAAGGACCAAATACACGTCGGCTGATGACACGACCAACCAAACGACCAACCAACGGTCGTCCCGCTCCAATCTCCTTCCGTTGGACAGTTCATGTGTGTCGCCGCCAGTGGTTAGCGAGCACTGGCTGTAAGCGCCTAACTGGCGCTCCGTCCCCGACTTCATTGCTGCTGCCTCCCAACTCACTGCTGGCCCGTCAACACTGAACTCAGACACACGACCACCTGGAAATACTATCGATCGCTTCAGAGATGGTACGACAGTGCACTTACCGATAAGCACTGCTGCTGCCGTTCACGGGCAGGTGAGGTAGGAAGTCAGTGACTCCAATAAATGGAATAAGAAAACGAGGCGGCAGTACCGTAAAAGAAGATCACCAACAATAAACGGCGTGAACACGAGCCGCGCACGGCTCAGGTTTTTTGTTCCCATTATTTCCTGTATTAAAGATAGAAATAACACAGATTGAAAAATTTTCACTCTCTCAGTTTCAAGATACATGGAATCAAAATATTTAATTAACTATGTAAGTAAAAGAAAACTTAGTCTTTCCACGATTCACTGCTTTTCTCGAAGAATGGTAAGAGGTTGAATACCACAAAAAATCACCACTATTCTCCTACTGATTCCAATTTTTTTGAAACCCTGCTCAGAAATCATGTTGTAATCGGGGATCATACAATTACAAGACAAATCTTTAATATTTTAAAGCAAAAGAAGTGTTGCACTTCTTGCCACTTCATTTCATAAAGGTATTTCCAGACCAGGGTGCGTGCCATTCTGCAATGTCCAGTGATGACAGAAACTATCGTATAGACTAGTTCAGGGCAAGTGTTACACATTGCAAATACACCTTAAGCCATGAGACGCGGCCATGGGAACATTACTACATGAATATGTGGTGTCTGTTCTTCCTGACACGGTCGACCCACATTCCCAATGAGTCCCACTTATCTGCAGTCCCTCTCTATTTCCTCCATGCAATGCCGGTCAACTGCTGTTTGTGTATGAGAAATCGGTTGGAAAATTACCTCGGACAGCAGGTCAGGCGTGGAACTGAGGAAGCGTGGTCGGAAACAGTTTAACTTGTACAAACAACCGTAGCTCACTTAGAGGTGCAGTTACGAGCCCGCAGAAAACTGTTTCGCCTAGATGGGCAATGGGTTCACCTGCTTCAGCGCAGATGCACAGATACGTCCGACCTCCTACGGAAATCTCAGAGTAGCGAGCATGGAGGAAATGGACAGGGATTGCAGATAAGTGGGACTCATTGGGAGGGTGGGTCGATCATGAGGCGTGCCAAGATAGTTAACACAGTTGCTGGTCATTCCCCCAAACCAACCAACCAACACACTTGCGATAACACTGTGTCCCGAATGGCACAGTGGTTAAGGCACCTGCCTAGTAAGCAGCAGATCCCAGGTTTGAATCCTGGTCTGGTACACATCTTCGCTCGTCGCTGCTGATTCTACTTCATGTCCCGATGCAGTCGACGTCAGTAATGGCTTCCCTTTCCTTTCTCCTCCTTCCACTTCCAATTTACATATACTGTATCACAGCTGCGCATTCCGTGTCACGTGTGTTCATTCGGACATGTTTGAAGGAACAGACACCATGCGTTCATATACACTCCTGGAAATGGAAAAAAGAACACATTGACACCGGTGTGTCAGACCCACCATACTTGCTCCGGACACTGCGAGAGGGCTGTACAAGCAATGATCACACGCACGGCACAGCGGACACACCAGGAACCGCGGTGTTGCCCGTCGAATGGCGCTAGCTGCGCAGCATTTGTGCACCGCCGCCGTCAGTGTCAGCCAGTTTGCCGTGGCATACGGAGCTCCATCCCAGTCTTTAACACTGGTAGCATGCCGCGACAGCGTGGACGTGAACCGTATGTGCAGTTGATGGACTTTGAGCGAGGGCGTATAGTGGGCATGCGGGAGGCCGGGTGGACGTACCGCCGAATTGCTCAACACGTGGGGCGTGAGTTCTCCACAGTACATCGATGTTGTCGCCAGTGGTCGGCGGAAGGTGCACGTGCCCGTCGACCTGGGACCGGACCGCAGCGACGCACGGATGCACGCCAAGACCGTAGGATCCTACGCAGTGCCGTAGGGGACCGCACCGCCACTTCCCAGCAAATTAGGGACACTGTTGCTCCTGGGGTATCGGCGAAGACCATTCGCAACCGTCTCCATGAAGCTGGGCTACGGTCCCGCACACCGTTAGGCCGTCCTCCGCTCACGCCCCAACATCGTGCAGCCCGCCTCCAGTGGTGTCGCGACAGGCGTGAATGGAGGGACGAATGGAGACGTGTCGTCTTCAGCGATGAGAGTCGCTTCTGCCTTGGTGCCAATGATGGTCGTATGCGTGTTTGGCGCCGTGCAGGTGAGCGCCACAATCAGGACTGCATACGACCGAGGCACACAGGGCCAACACCCGGCATCATGGTGTGGGGAGCGATCTCCTACACTGGCCGTACACCACTGGTGATCGTCGAGGGGACACTGAATAGTTCACGGTACATCCAAACCGTCATCGAACCCATCGTTCTACCGTTCCTAGACCGGCAAGGGAACTTGCTGTTCCAACAGGACAATGCGCGTCCGCATGTATCCCGTGCCACCCAACGTGCTCTAGAAGGTGTAAGTCAACTACCCTGGCCAGCAAGATCTCCGGATCTGTCCCCCATTGAGCATGTTTGGGACTGGATGAAGCGTCGTCTCACGCGGTCTGCACGTCCAGCACGAACGCTGGTCCAACTGAGGCGCCAGGTGGAAATGGCATGGCAAGCCGTTCCACAGGACTACATCCAGCATCTCTACGATCGTCTCCATGGGAGAATATCAGCCTGCATTGCTGCGAAAGGTGGATATACACTGTACTAGTGCCGACATTGTGCATGCTCTGTTGCCTGTGTCTATGTGCCTGTGGTTCTGTCATTGTGATCATGTGATGTATCTGACCCCAGGAATGTGTCAATAAAGTTTCCCCTTTCTGGGACAATGAATTCACGGTGTTCTTATTTCAATTTCCAGGAGTGTAACTGATTCACCTAGATGGGCATCGGATTCACACCCTTCAGTGCAAATGCACAAGCACGTCCAACCTCCTGTGGGAATCTCACAGTAGCGAACATTGAGGAAATGGACAGGAACTGCGTATAAGTGGTGCTCAATGGAAATGTGGGGCGGCCGTGACCCATGCGGAGATAACCTGTGCATTTGTGATAACACTGTTTCCTGGATGGCGCTGTTATTAGCTCACCTGCCTAGTAATCAGGAGATCCCGGGTTCGAATCCAGATCTGGTACACATTTTCACTTTTCGCCTCTGATTCTTGCTTTCCTTTACTTTCTCCCCACCCCCCACCCATCTTCTCTTCCAATTCACATATAACGGACATTATTGCCTGAGTAACACTGTGCCACTTCTTATGCCATGTGTTAGTTATTCATTTCAATCAGCATTGTTATTAAAATAGCACTCATCTTTTTTCCCATTTTCTAGAATAAGGCAATATTTCACCAGCAATGCGAATTGCACAGAAAAAAAATTATTCCTTTTTTAAAAACCGTATATTTATAAACAAAAAATTTTACCACTGCTGCTGTGGCTACCTGATTTTCTGTTGCTTTACTCAGTTACAATAAAAAATACTTGTTATTACCAAGACCAAATAAATGTCGAAAATACAGGTTACTGGGAACTAAAATACCGGCATGTTACAACTGTTCATTTTTGCTACCCGTACTCCAAGGTTAGCTCGCACTTGCCACTGTCTCACAAACTGGGTGGTTATAATTAAAGTACAGCTACGCACAAATGTTCAGTGTGGGCCATGATTAACGTATGGCAGCAAAACTTGGCAGATATTGTAATGAATTCATGCAGAACCGATTTATGCTTGAAAAATTAGTTCCAATTCTTGCCACCAGATGCAAATCTGGCGCTGTGAACGAAAGAAAGACATAGGGTACGGCAGGGCTAGTCCACCCTATATAATACAACACTAAAATTTTTAAAATAACCTGTCGGTGTGATACAGTTATGGTGTTTTAGTCGCCATTACATTCTAGCATATAAAAACTCGAAATTCATTTACACGAACGAAGTATTAAAGAAACATGTGAAGAATTTAATAATTGTGGGCTATTCCATCCCATCAAGAGGGTCTTCCGCTCAGTGTATTTCGGTGTCAAAATCACAAGCATTTACCACAAGTGAACGTTTTTCGTCATTTTGAACCTACACGCTTTGTAAAACAATGTAGCACATTGCTGGCACTTTATACAGAGGAGCTGCCTATAGCACTTCTTAATGCTTGTTTTGTATCTTCTTCGGACCAAGAAGCACTTGGCTTTTTCCTTTAGTATGTACGCACCATCTGGAAAGAAACCTAGAAAACGTGTTCTCTAGAATTTCACAGTAAGACATCAATTAAATAAATAACCAAACTGAGCGGAAGTAGCCCCAAGTGTATCTGGCGAAATAGCCTCATATGCAGACACTTGGAAAGGCGTGAGAAATAGGACGTTTGTAGAAAAAACCAGCAATATTTGTTGATATACACACTACATAACATGTGTTCTTATACAGGTAACAATAAGAATTTATAATTTCACATTATTGTGAATGGTACACCTTAATTTGTTAGGTTGTATTTTTTAACTTCAGCAGTAGTCAATCACAATTCACTTACCTGTAGAGTTTGTTCTTCTGCCCTGTCAATAACATAAAAGACAACTTCAGTACTACAACCACATGCTGCGACACAGAGGTGCTGGCTCACACTGAAGGCAAAACAATCTTGACTCTTTGAGGAACTAGTGCACTGTTGCAACATTTCTTATTTCAGGCGGGTTAGCCCCGTGGGCGGATTAGCCCCGCTGTATCCTATAGAAACGTTTCTATATGTAATGAGTTAGGAAAGGGACGTGGGAAGAATAGGTCAAATAGGTCGAAAGGCATAACGTTGATTTTATTATTAATCGCCGTTTATACTACTTGTTCAATATGAGCATCTAAAACTTCGACGAGACGCTGCATCCATAAAACGATTTGATCAACAGTTCCTCTAAGCAGTTCCCGTGGTATCTGAGCGTTATTTTATATATCCCGCGAGCCAGAAGTTACACGGATCCAGATCAGGTGATCTTGCAGGCCGTGCATCCCGAAACCCTCTGAAGATACAGTCAGTTCCACAAGAAAGTGTACGCCGTTATCTGTATCAAATAAAAGACACTATTACAAATATATGTTACTTAAAAATACATGTTATTACTACGAGGTTCACTCCAAAAGAAATGCACACTATTTTTGTAAAAAGTACAGTTTTCATTCTGCATGTGTGAAAGTTTTACAGTGTGTAGATACATCCTTCCCGCTTGTTTTCAAACTTAGTTCAACCGGTTCCCGTGACTTGCGTCTCGCGACCCGCTGGTCGCGATGCTGATTGGCTGAAAGTTAAATTCATGACGTCTTATACAGTAGCCAATCAGAAGCATAGGTGACATCTGAGCGAATGCAACGTCTTTGCTACACACATTCTCGTATTCACAGTTGATGTGAGTGAAAATCCTTGCACCTTGTGAGAGTGAGTTATTTCGTTGGAATGGCTGGTTCTGTTGCGTGTTATGTATGTGATAGAGAATATTCAGTAAGGAAGCATTTGAATGCTCATTTGAGAAATGTGCATAAAATTCAGCCAGGTGAAGAAGGTACGATAAAGTGTTCAAAAAGTGACTGCAACTTTTAATGCAATTTCTTGGCTAAGTTGCGACTACATTGTAATATATTCGATCTCTTTTATTAAGGGATACAGTCAGACTGGAATTATACTGTTACTAGAAACCTTGTTACTTCCTTTCGGAAAACCACTTGGCAAGTGTTTTGTTTAAGATCACTGAAGGTGCCAGTACGAGAATATGAATCTAACGCCAGCACTGCATTAATTTAATCATTTGTAGAATGTGCAACTACAATTTATCTATCAGTAATTACTCAATAATACTAGCTTCCTCATACAGAAATGAAAGACTGAATTAAAAATGGCACTTTTTGGAGAGATCTTTAATACGGCGGATCATTACTTTTGTAATACGCAAAATCGCAGGCTTCAATACGAGAAACACCGAATACGTCAACAACTTCGGAAACCTTGAAATTAAGATGGCGCCTGTTATTTACTTGCGTCTCGACTAGAGTCTTGCAACCCGCTGGTCGCAGTGCTGCGCTTATGATTCGCTACTGTATATGACGTCATGAATTTAACTGTCAGCCAATCAGCATCGCGACCAGCGGGTCGCGAGACGCAGGTGTTCCCGTGAGTGGCGCCGCCACAGCATGTCTGCAAGATGGCTGCTACACTTGACGTTCGTCAGAAGCAACGTGCGGTCATAGAAATCCTGTGCTGTGAAAACGAGACATTGGGAAACATCCACAAGAGGTTGAAATAGGTGTATGGAGATGCTGCTGTCGATCGCAGTACAGTTAGTCGGTGGGCAAGCAGGTTACGTGATGAAAGCGGGCACGGCAATATTGAGGATTGTCCTCGCAGCGGCAGGCCTCGTACTGCACACACTCCAGACAATGTGCAGAGAATTAACGAATTGGTGACTGTTGACAGACGCATCACAGTGAACGAATTGTCACGCTACGTTGGGACAGGGGAAGGAAGTGTTTGCAGAATACTGAAAGTGTTGGCGTTAAAAAAGGTTTGTGCCATGTGGGTTCCCAGGATGTTGACAGTGGCTCAAAAAGAAACAAGAAAAACGGTATGCAGCGAACTTTTGGAACAGTCCGAGAATGGTGGAAATGAATTTCTTGGAAGAAATGTGACAGGTGATGAAACATGGCTCCATCATTTTTCACCAGAGACGAAGAAAAAAAATCAAAACTACACCTTCTGCTGGAAAAGTTATGGCTAAAGTGTTTTTCGATTCCGAAGGACTCTTGCGTGTGGACGTCATGCCAGGTGGAACCACCATAAATTCTGATGCATATGTGATGACACTGAAGAAACTTCAAGCTCGACTGAGTTGTGTTCAATCAAAACGGGAAAAGCAGGATGTTTTGCTGTTGCACGACAATGCACGGCCAAATGTCAGTCAAAAAACCATGGAAGCGATCACAACACGGATGGACAACACTGAAACATCCACCTTGCAGTCTTGACCTGGATCCATGTAACTATCATCTCTTGGGAAACTGAAAGGCTCTCTTCGTGGAACAAGGTTTGAAGATGATGACTCCCTTGTGCACGCTGCCAAACAATGCCTCCAACAGGTTGGTCCAGAATTTTACTGTGCGGGTATGCAGGCGCTGGTTCCAGGATGGCGTAAGGCAGTTGAGAGGGATGGAAATTATGTGAAGAAATGAAAATGTTGTTCCTAAAGGGTGTATCTACACACTGTAAAACTTCCAAACATGGAGAATAAAAGATGGATTTAGAAAAAAAAAGTATGCATTTCTTTTGCAGTGACCCTCGTAATTGCACAAGTACTTAATAGTTAATCCAGTCGCCGCCATTATGGATTATAGCTTGGCACCCTAGCCCTCACTCCGGTAAATCATCCACGTTTCCAACCTCTAAACATCGTTTGACCCACTTCGAAACAAATGTCTTTGACGTTTTAAGAATTTTAGCAGCAACTCCGTATGAAAGCTTTGGTCCCTTTGGATGATTTGCTAGGAACACAGCCTAGCGACGCTTCAAATATTTGGCACTCATTTTAAACTCAACCGACAAAACAAAATGTTCAGCTCTCACACTGTTTATACACTGTGCAAAAGTGTACTGATTACAGATTCGAGACCACTACCTAAGATGTCCCTGCGGACGTTACCTTTAAAATTATGGTGTACACTTTCATGTGGAACTGACAGTAACAAGTTCATGGAATGTTGCATTAAACACATCTTTCGCTGGGCAAGCGACATGAGATGTTGCCCAACTTGCGTGAAAACAGTGGTTTCCACACATAGTTGTGCTCTTGCAAAGTGACAAAAAAATGGTTCAAATGGCTCTGAGCACTATGTGACTTAACTGATGGGGTCATCAGTCCGCTTGAAATTAGAACTACTTGAACCTAACTAACCTAAGGACAACACACACATCCATGCCCGAGACAGGATTCGAACCTGCGCGGCTCCAGACTGTAGCGCCTAGAGCCGCTCGGCCACTCCGGCCGACTCCAAAGTAACAATCACATTCTGCACAAGAAGGTCTCGATAACGTGCAGACGTCACGGTACACCTTACAGGCCCTCTGGATGTATTGTTTTCAAATAAGAAAGGACCGGGAATAAAGGTACTTGCGAATCCACACCACACAGTCACATACAGCAAGTACAAACAACTCTTCGTGTACGGCACGCAATGTAACAGTGACGCAAATTCGTTAGTTCTGTGTCCTCACCGCATGCTGTAGTGTAAAATGTGCCACGTCACTACACAGAATATTGCCCAGCCACATATCATCAAGTTCGATCCGTGCCAGAAACTGAAGAGCAAATACAGAACGTTGCTGCGGGTAATGAGGTTTCAGTTACTGCTTCATCTGGATCTTGTACGGATACCAGTGTAAAACAGATCGCGAAAGTTTCCGTACTGCTGACCATGCGATAGACAATTCTCGTGACACTGCGTGAGTACTGGCACTACCAGGGTCACATGCTGCATAGTCAGTTACAATGACAGCGACCTCATCAATAACTTCCAGGAGCCACAGCAAGCTCACGCGTCTTTTCGTATTTCATTGTCACCTTTCTTAAACCATTTAATGACGTCTGGTCTCTCCCCAGGCCTTTCACTCGGCGATACTCTATCAATGCAGCACTGTAATTGCCGCCGTTCACATAACACGATCTCTCTTGTCGATTTGCCATACTGATCACTCACGTTGTCAAATGACAGTGTGGATGTTACACCACCATACAAACAGTGCACAGTGCCAGCTTTGCTCCCGATGGTCACAACTGGAATTAATTTGTTTTCCAACGTAATTCGGTTCCGCATTAACGCGTTAGCACTTCTACCAAGTTTCGCTGCCATGCGATAATTACAGCCCACACTGGACCTCCGTGAGTAAGCGAACTTTAATTATAATTATCCGGTAGTTTTATTTGATAGCAACCGGTTTCGGTTATACAATTCATCATCTTCACGCCCTAGATATATTTATATAGCTAACATATCATTATCGCACTAATTCTTAACAGAATTATACTGAACCAGTTTACATCATACAGTTGTTTCAAAACTTCTTTTATAAACTTTGGAGACAGCTTTCTTACATCAAAACAAGAAAAAAAGTTTTAATTAACTTGTGTCCGAAACTCGTTCTTTTCGGGTTTTTAATGAAAGTTTGTACTTCAGTTGATTGGTGCTCATCAACACAGAAACAGACAATAAATGTTCGAAATGTCGTCCTCTTGCTTCTAAACACACATGAATTCGTCGAATCATGGGTTATCGCGCTCTTTCGAATACTCACTGACTGTTTCGAACGGTTTCGCAGGCTTCCGTGTCACGTCTATAAAGTTTCTTCATCAGGGTGGTTTGCCGCATAGACCAATTGCTTAAGGTGCCCCCAGAGATAATAACCCAAAGAGTTGAGGCCGGCAGATGTGTAGGCCATAGATCTACTTATTCATTTGTCAAGGTAGATACCAGCCAGTGCATCTCGAACACTGAGATTGAAATGTGCTGGAGCTCCACCACGCCTAAACCACATGTTTCTTATAGTAAGTCTTGGAGCAAATAAAGTCCCTGTAGACATCACCTATAACACCTGCTGGGAAAACATATGGCCCTACCAGATAGTCACCTACAAATCCAGCCTACACATTAGTCTTAAACTGATGCTGATATCTAACCTGAACTGTAGCATGAGCATTGCAGTCGGCCCATACGTGGCCTGTTGTGGGAATTTATTATTCCACCTCTTCCAAACCTGAAATTACATTGAAATCTAGACCATTGGCTGCTTACAGGCGTTGATAAATATTAACGGGAACAGTTGAAAATGTGTGCCCCAACCAGGACTCGAACCCGGGATCTCCTGCTAATATGGCAGACGCTCTATCCGACTGAGCCATCGAGTAAACATAGGGTAGTGCGACAGCAGGGACTTATCTCTGGCACGCTTCTCGTGAGACCCATATTTCCAGCTTACTGTCCACACCATACATTTGTAGTGCCCCTGCCCACCATACTCATTACTCGCGGCAGTCGATCTACCGATTCCCGTGAGAATTTGAGCAATGTGAGTGCATCCGCATTGAAGAAGAGCATTGGCTGGTAAGCCTTATCTATATGAATATGGTATCTTTCTGGCATGTCCGAAAGAACAGATACCATCTTCATATTTTCCAAGCCGGCCGCGGTGGTCGTGCGGTTCTAGGCGATGCAGTCCGGAACCGCGGGACTGCTACGGTCGCAGGTTCGAATCCTGCCTCGGGCATGGATGTGTGTGATGTCCTTAGGTTAGTTAGGTTTAAGTAGTTCTAAGTTCTAGGGGACTGATGACCTCAGCAGTTATGTCCCATAGTGCTCAGAGCCATTTGAACCATTTGAACCATATTTTCCAAACTTTGCCTTACCTGTAAACAAGTAAACAAAACTGAAGAGACAAACTACGGATTGGTCCAACAGACCATCGGCAAAAGTTCTCTCGTGGTGGTTGATCGGCGGAAGGTCCTGCACACGTTGAAGATGATACGCTTGCATGAGAATCCTCCATGCTGAACTTGGAAATGTACCACTTGCCAGGGCCACTTATCTTGCGCAGATGCCTGGCTCTTCTTCGACAGCCCATATAACGTGCTCTTCCTGGTCAGATGTACGGGCAGTACGTTGTCTCCTCGGTCAGTAATCTGTTGTGCTGTCTCAGCAGAGTGACGATACACAGCACCAAAGGTTGGATGACTCCGCTGACTTCGGTCTGGAAACGCCCTCTGGGACGTCCATGCAGCCTCGTGTCCATCACCATTCGTGCGGCCGTACATAAAATTCATGCCTACCTGCTCACTAAATGGTTATCCTGCCATATATGAACGAAGCACTTTTAGTTAACTCACTACCTGAAGTACATGTACACAATGGGCACGTTGAAGACAGACGAATGACGAATCCAAACAAGTCTCCATGGCATCAAAACGCTATCTAGGATACAATGAGTCAAACTGGTCTGTAGATAAGTGAAGTTGTACGCTTGTACCTGGAAATGGTTGAACATCAACTTTCATTAATAACTCGAAAATGAAGGATTTTCGCACGTTTGTTTATGTAACTTTTTTTTTCTTGGTTTGGTGTACGAAAATTGTCCCCAAAGTTTTAAAAGTATTTTTGAAACATCGTGCAATGAGCAGGAGAGTATTCTAGTACTAAAACTGTAAAAGGCTACATAAACTGCTCCACTGTCATACAGTGTATTAGCTACTGAAAAGTAAATAGCCTACTCAATGGGTATATCACCCAGAAAGGCTGATACACATATTAATTAGAAGGTGTATGTACATAGGTTTATTTCTTACGGTCTAAAAAGCTGCTAGGCTAAACTAACCTGATGAGTAGAACTGCGTTCCTCTTGCGTTGTGCATACGAAACAGATAAAACTCTGTGATATGTAACGTGTCATCCATAATAGATAGGATATAAACGCATAGTCAGATATATGTAGTAAACCAATCTTTTCAGTCAGTTAAGGCAAACTGTGAACTACTTAAGGACTCCGACTGCAGACTATAGTGAAACAGCGAGACGCTAGTGGTAAGGAGGCAACAGAGTGAAGTGTATGTCAGCCCTCGGTTATAAAAAGGAAACATATGTACGTGATATGGTGTTTAAACATCACACCAGACAACAAATAGGCACTTGAGTTGGGAGGGGTATAAGCGCATGTTAAAAAGAATATAGACAAAGTAGTGAAACTGAAACACACGGTAAGCAACTGAGTGTGAATAGCATAAACATGGCTAACTATGACGTTCCACATCCTACGTCCAGCTAGACAAATATGCGATATGAATCGTACGTCCCATATTCATGGCCTATGACAACAATGGGACTTCGCTCACAGTCAGTCACTCAATATGGTAAAAATTTTGCATTTCTCTCTCTCTCTCTTCTGCTGTTTTACTTCTTAATTTCCGTCGCGAATACATAATTGCTTCGGAACTTCTCTTCACGTTTATTCCCAAGCCGCAAAGAGGCTCTGGTACAATGGTGTACTTACAGCTCTCACTGTTGAGAGAGTATAGTTTCGAATTTGGCTTTACCACAGTATGAGCTTTACCATTGTATACTAAATAAACAATATTCAAATGGATTGGAATGGCGCCACAACGGGTGCCAAAAATGTGCTAAATAAAATTATTAAAACAGGCGGTAAATTATGTTTATTATTTACATGTAATACATAGGGCACAAGTCACACAAATTTCTCATAACAAAAATGTTCAGTTAGTGCCAGACCAGTAACGGTGTCCCATAGCAGTTTGCTTACGAAATATGAAAGCTACAAAACAGAAAGTTCATGGCCTAAAAAGTGTCGTTATTTTAAAAGTGAAATGACAGTGCGACCTCTAACCTATGATTAGATGAGAGGAAACGCAGATGTTGGCCGGAAAAACTAGCAACTGTAATTAATAAATTATTTATGTAACGAGTGTGGACAGTTTTCTAATCTGAAAGTAGCTCATATAAAACAAAACTATATTATTGCCGATAAATATCTACTGAAAGTGCCTTAATGTGAAAGGCGAAACGCCTCTGGAACTTGAATAAATATAGACTGCAGCAAGTAAAAGGTCTTTCAGTTTATAAAACGATTATTTATATACTTCCTGCGGATAATGGCCAGTGTGATAAGACACACTATGGGGACTCTTTTATAAAGTATTCGGTACCACGCTGTTATGTATTATACGATACTTATTTCACAGTACATCAAATGTTAAAATACAACTTTTTGTGCTCTATATTGCATCAAGTAGCACTGCACACGAAATACATAAAATATAACCACACCTATTTAGTCAACTACAGCTCATTGAAATACAATTAACAGGAATTTTTGATTATTGGAAAAGTATCTTATTGTAATCCTCAATTTTACGAAATTTACAAACTAATTCTTTAATTTGTGTAAATACAAGACAATAATCACCTAGAAATGTTAATTTTAAAATAATTTCAGTCATTGAATGGGAAATTGATTGTCAAAATTCGATTATTTCATAGAACGTGAAAATTAGTTTGCTTATATTTCTGGCTAACTGATGCACTGATAGTTAGGTTCAGGCTCAAGATATGTTTCTATAAAAACTCAAACCAGATTCATTGTAATTAATTCCATAATTACGAGTTCTAGAACTTTCTGTCATAAACAAACTATTATTTCGATCATTTAATCAAAACAAGATTATTACGTAAAATTTGAATCTCAAATCTATTTCCGCATTATGTCAAGCACTCCAAAATCTGTTAGCAACGACATTTCTGTTATAATTAACGACATACTAATTATTTTGTATCAAATATTGTTATTTACATTTCTCATGCAGAATCTCGATACTAAATTTGAAAAGCATTTTTAGAATTTGCGTTTGTTGTAATCAGGTATTTATTATCTTCAAAACTGTAGCTATAATTTCTTATGAAACAACCGAATTTAATAGTAACTCAGTTAATGCGACTTTGTTGAATAGTACTTTGAAAGAACTTGTGTTTGTAAGAAACCGTATAAGCACTGAGAGCTAAGAGCTCGGGGTTGACAGTAAAGAAGGATTTGTTTTCAGTTAGTTCGAGTACATGATCTGTAAAGTTAGTTTCTTTGGGCTGTGCATTGTACAAATATTCTGAAACAATGTAAACATTAACACATAATGCTAACTATGTGTTGGTGTAAATTATTCAATATCATCGGCTTTTTACATTGACTCCAGGGATTTCTGCAGTGAAGCAATTAATATTAAGAACCCCAGTTCTCCGCAGCTCGTGGTCGTGCGGTAGCGTTCTCGCTTCCCACGCCCGGGTTCCCGGGTTCGATTCCCGGCGGGGTCAGGGATTTTCTCTGCCTCGTGATGACTGGATGTTGTGTGATGTCCTTAGGTTAGTTAGGTTTAAGTAGTTCTAAGTTCTAGGGGACTGATGACCATAGATGTAAAGTCCCATAGTGCTCAGAGCCATTTGAACCATTTGAACCCCAGTTAACATTGAATTGGTAGAGAGAAGTCGTCGAAACCAACATGATTAGTACGCACTCCAAGCGCTTCATCGAACTTAACACAGACTTCTAATTTACGAGTATGTTACTAGAACATTTTTAGCTAGAACCTGGTAAAAAAAGTGTAGAAACATAATTAAATATTTTTCTCGAAATAAATTCATTTGTACATATCGGATTGTACGTTCCGTTCAGTTTGTTCCGCTGGACTTCATAATGTTGATCTTCAGCACTGAATAACGTTGCATGACAGCATCTGTTCCACTTCGCTATTGTCTCCGTCACCATTATACAGCAGTTGGAGGTAAGGTAGGCTGACGCTGCTATGTTACCTGTTGTGTTCTGTCCAGGTGAACGATGACGGATCGTTCACGTTTGGCTACGAGGCGGCCGACGGCAGCTTCAAAGAGGAGACGCGTGGCACGGACTGCGTGGTGCGCGGCAAGTACGGCTACGTGGACCCGGACGGCAACAAGCGCGAGTTCACGTACGTGTCTGGAAACCCGTGCGACCCCAACAACCCGGAGGGGCGCGACCCCCAGCAGGCTGAGGAGGAAGAAGACAGCGGCGAGGAGAACATCCCCAAGGTAAGGCAGCACTAGTTTCGTGAAATAGCTGAGCTCATCTACTCTAAATTTATTGTGACAAATCAAACAGAAAATACGGGCAACTCGAAAGTGTCAGACTCTTCAAGTATCTCGGTGAGATTGCAGAACCTAAGCGACTAGAAAACGAAGCACAGGGAGGTCGATTACAAAAAATGGAGAGAGCTCTTGTGAGAACACCGAAAATCTACGAGAAAAATCCATGTTCACACATAAAAAATCAGACGTTACAAAACAGTGATCAGACCTGAAGCCGTGTACACGAATATACCTTTCTCAACAGAAAAACCGCTCTGAGAAACGTCTTGAACGAAGAACGAAGGATTATGAGCAACATTCTTGGCGCATAACAAACGGATGACAGACACAGATTGAAATCTTACAAAGCAAACGAGATTGTCCAAACTAGTAGCAGGCATTAGAAAACGAAGATAAAAATTTTATGGACATGTTCAATCATTCCCGACATTCCACACAAGATTATGGCACACGTCGGAAAATTAAAGAGTATACCCCCGACCCAAAAAGTTAACAAAGACCTCTAGAAAGCCAAGATATAAGCAGTGGACGTAGCAGACAGGAATCTGTTCAGTCCAAAGGTAAGCAGTTGGGCAGTACAGGCAGAACATGAGGACCCCAAAAAACCAGGAGCCAAGTGAGCTTAAAAACGAAAAATAGCCCACTGAGGGAGAATGAGAGCCGCATGGAAGATCACAAAAACGAAACTAATAGTACTGTGTGGTGCAACTGTGTCTGCATGCATATAATAACGATGAAAGATATGCGTTCTGAAAGGACGTCTGTACCACAAAGTAAAGCAGTTATTAGTGAAACATGTAACTGTACGAAATTTGAAGTTCAGAGGAGAAATTATGGACGATTTTTAAGTTAATATATGAGTGAAACAATGTGAATCACCCCCTTAATTACTTTTCAACAAAGTAATCAAAGAGCGGCGGAAATTAAAACCTGAACTTAAAATCGACGAGATAACACAATTTCAAACCACCAGTATTAGGAGAGACTGCTTTTGCTGCGATCTGGCGATTCTATGTCGGGTCATTCAAATAGCATAAAAACAAGTAAAATTTTTTAAAGAAACAGAGGAAAGGCAAACCAAAATACATGTCTAGCAACAATCTGATTCTAAAAGTTCTACTTTAGAGAAAGCGAGAGTTTTTACTTCAAATTACGTTAAATTATTCAGAAAACTCGTCTGGAAAAGGCTGGTTGTGAGAATCCTTGTCACAAAATGGATTCATGAAAGAAAATGCTACTTCCAATTTACAAGACTGAGATACTATAACGCAGTCGTCAAACTAATGAGTCTCTTTTGGGATTGACACAGTCATTGTTAGAAAGAGAAAAATTGAAGAAATTCAAAAGAGACAAAGAAAAATAATCAAGAAAATGGTAGTTCTAAATTACACTGAAGAAGGTATGTAAATGTAAAGAAAACGTAAAGGAACTGAAAATATGCTATAGTTTGCACATATGTGAAAAAATTCAGGCTAAAACACTGTAGACATATTAAAAGAATCAAATCAACGAGGTAAACTAGACGTGTTACGGTTTGCTGCGAAAGAAGCAGTAAAGAGAAAGCTAAAACAATAAAATGATGGGTACAGTGGAGACAGACCTGAAAGAAGAAGGAATAACATGCTATAAAATTTTTGGGCAGAAGACGGAAGACTGGACAGTTGGTCTGGCAGAATAACCCAATAACACTGCACCTACTTGGTTTAGCGATGGAAAAATGTGTGTATCCTGAGTAATATAGGGACAACGAAAAGCTGAAACGTTGTTGTACATAGCATTGTCCACTAGGATCTAAAATCATACTATAATAATAACATAGCTACTAAGTACAGGGTGACAATTATTAAACTATGAAGTAAAATCGTCATAGCTTCTGAACGGTTTGCGTTACAACGTTTAAACTGCACAGTTGGCCGCGGGGCATGATGGGAATTAGGATGCAGTGTATAGTTTGGTTTAGCGACGAAGGCCACTTTCATTTGGATGGGTTCGTCAATAAACAAAATTGGCGCACTTTTGGGCTGAGAATGCGCCTTTTGTAATCGACAAGTCTCTTCACCCTCAACAGGTAACTGTGTGGTGTGCAGTTTGCAAGATCGCCTCGCTTCTGAACTGATACTGTTATTACTCATCTTAGCCGCGAGTCCGTAGAGGGTGGTATATGTAACGTATAGTATAACTGGTTAGCATTTCCACCTGTTAATTTGCGAGTGTAACACGGACCTTCCTTGATCCGCCTTGGTGGGTCGTGTCGTCGGATTTCCTCCTACCTGTGCGCGGTGCAGCTCTCGTAAATGTCGTCCCGTGCAGATTCTTCATTGGCGCATTGTATGTCTCTGTCAGTGGAAGCTTATTATCTGAAATTGCTGTCGATCAACTTTGGGGTATCTATTTACTCGAAATTAGCATTCAGAATGCCGTAATATCACTTTTATTCCCATTAGATCAATAATGAAAAACTCATGTCACAAACTACTCGTAACCGAGAGCATGGCTACCATCGAACAAGACAGGAGGAGCTCTTAACGCCGACTGCCGACTATGGCGCGCAGTCCGTATCTCTTATTAGTTTCGTCATAGTTCGTGGATTTCCGATCAAGTTCGTACTTACTAAGATATGGATTTGTTAATGAACGGGTGTGAATTTTAACGAGGCAAACTATGATAAATAGTTTTAAACATCCAGAGGCTCCTCCTAATATTCATGTTGTCATAAATGACTTTAATTATTAAATATAAATGAACAAAATCGGTGACTTTGGGGCCAAGATGGCGTTACTTCCCGTCATGTATATTTCCCAGGCTGACGCTTGTTGCTAGAGTCCAGCGCCGAGCCCCACCCCACTACGCGCGACGTATGGTCGCTGTGGTGTCACCGCCAGACACCACACTTGCTAGGTGGTAGCTTAAATCGGCCGCGGTCCATAAGTACGTGTCGGACCCGCGTGTCGCCACTGGCAGTACTTGCAGACCTAGCGCCACCACATGGCAGGTCTAGAAAGACGGACTAGCACTCGCCCCAGTTGTACGGACGACATTGCTAGCGACTAGACGTACGAGGCCTTCCTCTCATTTGCCGAGAGACAGTTAGAATAGCCTTCAGCTAAGCACATGACTACGACCTAGCAAGGCGCCATTAGCCTTACCTACTTTGAGAGTTATAGTATAAATGTCTCAAGAAGAACGCTGTATTCATCAGAGAATAAAAGTTAAGTATAAAGCAACTACGTATTTTTCTTGCTACCATTCAATAGTTATCCTGTTTCAGACTTCACGCCCGTCTGCATTATAGCGTGCCTTTCGGCTACCTCCGAGTGGTGTGGCTGTCTTGCTACGCCACAACAGTCGCTTCGTCACCTAGCCAGCCAGCGCGGGAAATGATCTCCGACTCATGGCCGGCTACGGACTACAGCACTTCCTAACTATCGTGAATACATGAATAAGAGACAATAATTTATTAAAACTGGTAAAAAAGTCTTCCTCACGTACGAGGCACCTTACAAGTTTCCAATCACGGAGAAATCGGTGCGATATTCCTTCAAGGCACGGTGACTGCCGAACGGTACGTGAAGGTTTTGGAAGGTAATTTCATCCCCATTATCCAAAGCGACCCTGATTTCGACAAGATTTGGTACATGCAAGGCGGAGCTCGACCACATCGAAGCAGAAGAGTGTTTGATGTCCTGGAGGAGCACTTTGCGGACCGCATTACCAAACGTCACTGGCATGGGTCTCGATTGGCCGCCATATTCTCCGTATCAGAACACATGCGACTCCTTTTTGTGGGGCTATATCAAAGACAAGGTGTACAACAATAACCCCAAAACCATTTCTCAGCTGAAAACGGCCATTCAGGAGGTCATCGACAGCATCGATGTTCCCATACTTCAGCGGGTCATACAGAATTTCGCTATTCGTCTGCGCCACATCGTAGCCAATGATGGCAGGCAAATCGTATATGTCATAACCTAAATCCGAATATCTGTGGTGACGTTTAAATGTTGAATAAATTGTCTGCACCCCGCAGTTTCGATCTAATTTACGTTTTTTTTTCATATAGCTCAATAATTGTCACCTCGTACATCCCACTACAGTCACTTTTGGCTGCCTGCAGGTTCCCATCAGACCTCTGCGCCCCCTGCGTCCGACGGTGGCGACGCCGCCGCGCCCGCAGACGACGACCACGGTGTTCCAGAACGACTACCGCCAGGACCAGCTGGGCCAGTCTGTGGAGGACGAGGTGGACGACGAGCCGCAGCAGCTGTACACGGCCAGGCCCGCCTCCGCCTACTCCATCCCCAGCACCAGCTCGCTGTACCACCAGTACGACAGCCAGCAGTACACCACGCCCGCTCCCCTAGCCTACCGCCCACAGCCGCAGCAGGCCGTCAGGTACGCTTCATCTCCATATTGTCCGCCCCCGGTAGCTGAGTGGTCGCCGGCACGGTACCTCAGCGTGTTCGTTCAGAGGGGTAGATGCCCTCTGTAATAAAAAAAACTGAGTGAATGGATCAATAACGAACTTCAACGGGCGTCAGGGGACGTCCGCCACGACCAATTGCAACGAACTATAACGAACAAAATGAGATTTAAAAAAAATGGGGGTCAGCGCGACGGACTGTCAATCCTAAGGGCCCGGGTTCAATTCCCGGCTGGGTCGGAGATTGTCTCCGCTCAGGGACTGGGTGTTGTGTTGTTGTTGTGTTGTCCTAATCATCATCATTTCATCCCCACCGACGCGCAAGTCGCCGAAGTGGCGTCAAATCGAAAGACTTGCACCAGGCGAGCGGTCTACCCAATGGGAGGCCCTCGCCCCACGCCATTATTATTATTATTATTATTATTATTATCTCCATATTGCTGCAGCATGGACACCCTGACCGAATGCTAACAAAAAGATATTCCAGCACTTCCATGCCTATGGGATATTTTGATTACAATTTCATCCTTCTGCCAGCTTACTTTCAGTAATTTCAGTACATAAAGTAGCCTTTCCTAAAGGTGAAGAATGGCGTGAGTACATGATTTCCATTGGGTGTCTCTAAAGTTACAGGAACTCTTCAAGTGGAGATCAGAACACGGTATATCCAGGTGACTTCCACGTGCATATTATCTTTCAGACTTTGACAAAGGTTTTATGATCCTGCCTTCTTGTGCGGTTGTTTTCCCACCATGGTTCGCTCCATTACCATGGGAGCTACTCCCTGATATCTTAACACGTGGTGTATGATTAAGCTCCTCGTAGTCGTGAGTGTTTTCCATATATTCTTTTGCTTACCGATTCTGTGGAGGACCTGCTCATTTTTCAGCAGTGCACTTAATTTTAAGCATCTTTCTGTAACACCACGTCTCAAACGCTTCTACTTCCATGTTTTCCTGCTTACCACAATCCATAATTCACTTATACACGATGGTGTGTTCCAGACTTGCATTCTACGAAATTTCTTCCCCTAATTAAAACCTATATCTTTTGGAGGAATACTCTCTTAGCCGTTGGTAGTCTGCTTCTTATATCCATCTTACTTCAACCATCATGTGTTATTTTGTTACCAAGGTAGCAGAATTCTTTCTCATCATCCACTATGTGGTCACCAATTTTTATGTTAAATTTGCTGGTAATCCGTTTTCTGATGCTCCTCATTACTTTTTTTTTCTTTTTTGGTTTACTCTCAAAGGATATGAGGTGTATCTATAAAATAGTGGACCGATGCTGTCACAGAGTAAGTATGCATTCGCCAAAGATGAACTGCCAAGTAGAATGCGACATGTATGATGTCTGCAGACAGATCAGTGTGGCCGTGGACTTCGTTTGAGTAAGAGCTGTTATTTTGTTTTGCCGGAAAAGTCATAAGTATAATAACAGAGAAGCGAATAGTCGAGAAGTTTCACACGAAATTTGAGAAAACTGGTACTGAAACCCACCTTTTACTAAAAGAACTACCTTTTACTAAGTCGCTTCAGGCAAATGCCGGAATGGTTCCTTTCAAAGGGCACAGTCAACTTCATTCCCCCATCCTTCCCTAATCCGATGGGACCGATGACGTCACTGTTTGGTCTCCTCACTCAAATCAACCAACCAACCTAAAAGAAGTCTATGGCCGAGGGTGTTTATCACGTATACGAGTTTTTGAGTGGTTAAAATGTTTCCAAGATGGCCGAGAAGATGTTGTAGATGACTCACGCCTGGGACGTACTTCAACGTCACAAACGGATTAAAATATCAAACAAGTATGTAATGCGATTCGATCTGAGCGTAGATTGAGTATTCGGTCGATTGCTAAATGAGTAAAAACACATTCAAAGCGATGATGATTGTTGTTTTCGATACGCATGGAATTGGGTATCTTCAGTGGGCTATTGATCACCATTACTACCTTGAGGTCCTTACTCAACTCCGTGAGAAAATAAGAAACAAACGACTAATTACGGAAGAACACGTTAAGAGTCCTGCATCAAGACAATGCATCGGATCACACCGCATTGTCTGTTAAGAGGTTTCTAACTCCGTGGTAGACTACACACATTATTCGCCTGAGTTAGCACCAAGTGGCTTTTATCTATTGCCCAATGTCAAATCTATAATAAAAGGAACAAGATTTAGGTCCGCTGAAGCAGTGAGAGAAAAGCAGCATGCGTCATCAAGGAGCTCACAGAGGAAGACGTCCAGTACTGTCTTCATTAATGGTAAATTCGCATGGAGCGTTTTAGGGATAGTGCATGGAAGTATACTGAGGATGACACTCGCTAAATATGTATATTTTTGAAATAAAATGTTTTGCAGCAATAGTCCCGTTATTTTATAGCCACGCATATTATGTTTTCAGTAAACTGTTCATTAAGATCTGTAGCTCTCTTAATTCTTCCTCACATTCGTTTCTATGTTAGTAAGAAATTTTATATAATCGTCTTCCTTAAACCCAGATAGCTGTCTTTATGAGACGCTCCCTTAACGTTCTTATGGTCATCTGAAAGGCAAGTAGAAAGAGAAAGTGATTTTGTTAAACTGTGAACAGATTTGGAAGGTAAGTACATGTGGTTCACTTAGAAGAACACTGTCTATCAGAGACAAATATCTGGATTTTAATCTGATCTGGCACCCACCTTCAGCCTGAGTGCTCAAAACAGTGCTTGGTACTGCCAGTAGACACATATAAAAACATGTACGCTATCCTACCCTTCAGAACTAATAGTTCCTTCGTTAAGAAGCAGAGTCCACCTCCACACCTGAATGGTCAGCATGGCTGACCCAGTACTGCCACGTACTTTTCATTGTGGAAGGACTGGTACGGGGTGCACTCGGCCTCTCGACACCAACTGACGAGGTACTCGACCGATTAGGAGCGGTTTTAAGGTCAAGACACATGGCAACGATGAGGAGAGCGGTGTGCTGACACCACGTCCATTCAACCACATATGATGACGCCACTGACAGAGGTTGACATGGCCCGTCTAAGGCCAGAACGTGGAACTTTACCTTTACCATGTGGAGTAGAGCCGGATAATTTGGGTAAAATTAAAGAGGAAGGCCAGGTACTGAGATTCTCAGAGAGAGGGGGCTCAGTTTTGAGGACGAGCATCCGAGCGACCTTCCCTTCCCTTTTAACCTTCTCCAATCTGTCACTCACTCCTCTGACAGGAGGAAGATATTAGCTCCAGCTGTTATATTACTGCATGAACTTTTATGCAGCGTTATCATTAGTACGTTCTGGGTTTCAAAAGACGACTGTGTGAAAACTATAAGACACTAACAAAAACGAAACCCATTGTGGCTAGAGCATCTCTCCAAGCGTCGATTCATAATAAGCGCCCTACCATTGTTTCAGTAGGGGAAGGGATGTCAGAACATGAAGAAAAACCATTCGTTATGTATCGTCAGATTGAATTATTTCGCAGTTAGCGACAGGCAACTCAGTGAACAGATCTAAAAAGTGGACCGCTGTCATACTTTCCCAGGTATTTCATGACAGAAGATTATTTGTTGTTGTTGTTTTTTGGGGAAGGAGACCAGACGGCGAGGTCATCGGTCTCATGGGATTATGGAAGGACGGGGAAGGAAGTCGGCCGTGCCCCTTGAAAGGAAGCATCCCGGCATTTGCCTGGAGCCATTTAGGGAAATCACGGAAAACCTAAATCAGGATGGCCGGACGCGGGATTGAACCGTCGTCCTACCGGACAGAAGATTAAATGAACTACACACACATATTGACGTTTGTCCATATTGAGTGTTATGTACAACTTGATAAGAATGGTAAAGAGAAGTGGGTTACACAGTGGTGTGGCAACTGTCGTCATAGGCAAGCTGGAAAGAACAGAAATGATTAGCGTACAAGTTAACGTAACACACAGAAGATTTACTTAACTTGTACTTCTCCAAGTGTACAAAGAATTATTACAAATAATACAGCAATCATTAGAGTGCAGCACACACAATAGCAACAAGCACGAGACTCGCTGTACTAAGCACGAACGATGGTGTCATAGTGATGAGGCTCCAAGAGCAAGTGGGCTGAGTGTCTGCCACAGGCCGTCCTGTATTGCAATGGCAGAGGACGCTCGTAGTCTAGAGCCGGTGGAGGCGTGGCTCAGTGGCCGCTCATCAATTGGGTCCGCCAGATACTCCATGATCACTGTCGGCATCAGACAGAAAACTTGCAATTCCGTTGCCAACTGTTACGCCCGTGGGGTGGTATCGATACGTGATACCACAATGAGCACGTGTGAAGTACGTTAAAACCTAGGACAGATGCTCTCCACTAATATATGTGTATCTTATGAATGTGTAATAGTGTACGCGCATTTTCTTTTGAAACTCCAGAAAATATTAGATACAGGCTCCCAGGTAGGCTCCCGGAAGGCGTTCGATACAGTTCCGCACTGTCGCCTGATAAACAAAGTAAGAGCCTACGGAATATCAGACCAGCTGTGTGGCTGGATTGAAGAGTTTTTTGCAAACAGAACACAGCATGTTGTTCTCAATGGATAGACGTCTACAGACGTTAAAGTAACCTCTGGCTTGCCACAGGGGAGTGTTATGGGACCATTGCTTTTCAATATATATATAAATGACCTAGTAGATAGTGTCGGAAGTTCCATGCGGCCTTTCGCGGATGATGCTGTAGTATACAGAGAAGTTGCAGCATTAGAATATTGTAGCGAAATGCAGGAAGATCTGCAGCGGATAGGCACTTGGTGCAGGGAGTGGCAACTGACACTTAAAATAGACAAATGTAATGTATTGCGAATACATGGAAAGAAGGATCCTTTATTGTATGGTTATATGATAGCGGAACCAACACTGGTACCAGTTACTTCTGTAAAATATCTGGGAGTATGCGTGCGGAACGATTTGAAGTGGAATGATCATATAAAATTAATTGTTCGTAAGGCGGGTACCAGGTTGAGATTCATTGGGAGAGTCCTTAGAAAATGTAGTCCATCAACAAAGAGGTGGCTTACAAAACACTCGTTCGACCTATACTTGAGTATTGCTCATCAGTGTGGGATCCATACCAGATCGGGTTGTCGGAGGAGATAGAGAAGATCCAAAGAAGAGCGGCGCGTTTCGTCACAGGGTTATTTGTTAATCGTGATAGCGTTACGGAGATGTTTAGCAAACTCAAGTGGCAGACTCTGCAAGAGAGGTGCTCTGCATCGCGGTGTAGCTTGCTGTCCAGGTTACGAGAGGGTGCGTTTCTGGATGAGGTATCGAATATATTGCTTCCCCCTACTTATACGTCCCGAGCAGATCACGAATGTAAAATTAGAGAGATTCGAGCGCGCACGGAGGCTTTCCGGCAGTCGTTCTTCCCGCGAACCATACGCGACTGGAACAGGAAAGGGAGGTAATGACAGTGGCACGTAAAGTGCCCTCCGCCACGCACCGTTGGGTGGTTTGCGGAGGATAAATGTAGATGTAGATGTAGGTACTCATGAATAGCCCTGTACATGAGGTAAGAACTGGCTACCAATTCTGTCTCATAACTTTAGTTTTCTGTAGTGAATTTTCGTTTCGATACAACACGTTGTTTATGATGTGCCGAGTAACAAAGTTCTATCAGCCTCCTGTTTGTGTGTCAGCTGTAGAGTGTATGGCCCGGTGCTGTAAACTGCCCTGTCTACCCTCAGCATCACGCCGCGCCCTCGCCCAGCTGTGGCGCCGTCGACGGTGCGCAGCCAGCTGCCGGCCACCACTTACCGGCCACAGCTGCTGGCCACGGCCACACCGCGCCCACAGACGACCACCACGCAGCTGTACACCCGCCCCCCGCACGTCTTCCAGTCCAGCACCGCGTCGCCCTACTCGACTGCAGCTCACTCCCAGGCGCAGCTGTACGGCAGGACGACGTCGCTGTACCAGCCTTCCAGCACGGTGGCCGCCGCCTCCACCGCCGACGTCGACTTCGACGACGAGCTGCGCAAGTTCCAGCTGGAGAACAATGTCGTCACGACGCCGCGCACCGTCAGCCCCGCCGCGCTGGCGCAGCGAGTGCAGCCCGTCCAGCACGCGCAGCTAGCCACCGCCAGGCCGCAGCAGGTGGTCCAGCAGGCACGCAAGGTGAGACGGATTGCCTTCACAAGATGTGAGCGAGACGTGTAACCAATTTCACCCGATACCGTCACGCCGGGTGATACGCCACTATGGCGAAGACGAATACACACTTAGAATGTGCGTTCACCGCGATGTCGCCAAACACGATTGCGACCATCATGATACTGTAAACAGAACCTGGATTCATTAAAAAAATGACGTTTTGCCATTCGTGCACCCAGGTTCGTCGTTGAGTACACCATCGCGGCGCTCCTGTCTGTGATGCAGCGTCAAGGGTAAACGCAGCCATGGTCTCCGAGCTGATAGTCCATGCTGCTGCAAACGTCGTCGAACTGTTCGTGCAGATGGTTGTTGTCTTGCAAACGTCCCCATCTGTTGACTCAGGGATCGAGACGTGCCTGCACGATCCGTTACAGCCATGCGGATAAGATGCCTGTCATCTCGACTGCGAGTGATACGAGGCCGTTGGGATCCAGCACGGCGTTCCGTATTACCCTCCTGAACTTACCGATTCCATATTCTGCTAAAAGTCATTGGATCTCGACCAACGCGAGCAGCAGTGTCGCGATAGGATAAACCGGAATCGCGATGGCTGCAATCCGACCTTTATCAAAGTCGGTAACGTGATGGTACGCATTTCTCCTCCTTACACGAGGCATCACAACAACGTTTCACCAGGCAACGCCGGTCAACTGCTGTTTGTGTATGAGAAATCGGTTGGAAACTTTCCTCATGTCAGCACGTTGTAGGTGTCGCCATTGGCGCCAACCTTGTGTGAATGCTCTGAAAAGCTAATCATTTGCGTATCGCAGCATCGTCTCCCTTTCTGTTAAATTTCGCGTCTGTAGCACTCCATCTTCGTGGTGTAGCAATTTTAATGGCCAGTAGTGTAGATATGTCCTACAGTTAACACTTTTTTTAATTTATATACGATTGCACAATTTCGGTCTTGGTCATAACGTGAAAGTTGAGTGCAATGGTACGTTGAAAGATAAGTAATTTAGCAACTGTAACGTGCACCCATATTAATAGTGCTAGTGATCCAGCTTTTATTGTATAACAACTGATAATCATAAACAGAAAGGACACCATACAAATATACCATGAGGTGACAGAAGTCATGCGAACCTCCTAATTAGCGTGACGGATCTCCTTTTGCCCGATATAGCACAGCAGCTCTACGTGGCATGGAATCAACAAGTCGTTGAAAGTCCCCTGCTGTAATATTGAGCCATGTTGCCTTTACAGCTGCCCATAATTGTGAAGGTGTTGGAGTGCAGTATTTTGTGCATGAACTGACTCCTCAGTTTTGTCCCATAAATTTTCGACGGAGTTCGTGTCAGGCGGTGTGAGTAGGCAACATTGTCATCAATAAAAATTCTACAGTTGTTTGGGAACATGGAGTCCATGGATGGCTGCAAATGGTCTCCTAGTAGCCGAACCATTTCCAGTCAACCATCGGTTCAGTTGGACCAGGGGTCCAGCCCATCCGTGTAAACACAGCCCACACCTTTATGGTGTCAACAGTGCTTGGTTGACAACTTGGGTGCATGGCTTCGTGAGGTCTACTCCAAGCTCGAATCCTATCATCAGCTCTTACGAGCTGAAGTCGGGACTCTTCTAACGGGGCCACGGTCTTCCAGTCGTCTGGGGTCCAACCGATATGCTCATGAGCCCAGGAGAGGTGATGTCGTGCTGTTAGCAAAGGCGCTCATGTCGGTTGTCTACTGCCACAGCCAATTAAGGCCACCCTGTCCTGACCGCTGCGTTCGTCGTAGGTCCCACATTGATTTCTGCAGTTATTTCACGCGGTCTTGTCTGTCTGTTGACACGGACAACTCTAAGCAAACACCGCTGCTCTCGGTCGTTAAGCGAAGGCCGTCGGCCACTGCGTTGTCCGTGGTGAGCGGTTATGCCTGAAATTTGGTATTCTCGGCTCACTGTTGATATTCTGGGTCTCGGAATAATGAATTCCCTAAGATTTCCGAAATGAAATGTCCCACGCGTTCAGCTCCAACCACCATTCCACGTTCAACATCTGTTAATTCCCGTCGTGCGGCCATAAGCATGTCGGAAACCTTTTCACTTGAATCCCCTGAGTGCAAATTTCAGCTCCTCCAATACATTGCCATTTTACACTTTGTGTACGCGATATTACCGCCGTCTGTGTATGTGCATATCGCTATCCCATGACTCTTGTCAGAGTATTTCAGTCTGCTCGTCACAACACTAAGTTCACTATCGTCACTGAAACTCAGTCCACAGCTGCGATGAAATGTTTAAATAACTTGGTACGTCCTATAGCTGTCTTTTTTTATTTGTGTATGATTGCACAATTTATGTCTTTGTCATAACATGAAAGTGGAGTGCAATTACGCGTGGAAATATATGTAACATAAAAATGGTGACATGCAACCATATTAATGGTGTCACGTTCATGATAAGCCACAAGCGCAATGATAAAGGACACCTTTCAAGTCCACTGCCCAGCGGAATTAAAGGATGACTTCTTCGAAACTCCGGAATTACCACCCACTGCGACCGTTAAGGTTGAAATTTGGCTCAAAGGTATTACCTTCCTCTGGAATGGTACAATAGCGTAGCGCCCTCCGACGTCACCCTAGGTCACGACGACGTTCCACAGCAAGCTACCGACAAATGCGAAAAAGGACACAGATCATAAGTTTATGTGACACGTAAGATGGGTTAATGACGTCACATTGCAGCTAAGTATCACCAAAGTTCTTCCCAATGCCACCGTGAACGTGTCGCACTTTCGGAAGGACGTACACTCCCTCTTACTCTCATTTCACCACTTCCATTGCTGCCTCTGCGATGGAGGTCAGAACCGCGGCGCCCAGCGTTGAAACTATGCGAGTTTCTCATGAGTGCCTCAGGAAAACAATCCAGACCTGCAGCCTCTCAGAATCTTCACGAAAAGGCCGCAGGGATTGGCTTAAAGGGCGTCAATGAAACCATCCTTTCTCCAGGGCGTTGATTCCCACACATTTCGCTGTCGAAAACAGTTCACAGTGCGATGAGCAACAGGGAGACGTTATTCACATTCTTTGGCACTACTGACTTCCTCAGGCGTTTCAACCCTTCTCAAAGTATACTGTCGGGCTGCTTCCCTATTAAACGCTATTTCACCCCTTTGGACTACAGCGCGACCGCAATTTTTACAGGTTGGAATCACTAGAGACCGTTAGAAACCATTAGATGAAATCTGAAAGTGATTCAAACCAGAAAAGGGTGCTTATGTTCTTCCAACCGTCCTATTTCGCATCCTCCCCCGGTGTGTGTGCGTGGGTAGGGAGGGAGGGGGGCGCGATATTGGCGAATGCATGAATAAAACGGCAAAGGATCATTCTAAAACACCCTAGTTCGGAAAAACCCTCGGTGTCACCCACCCACCTTTGTTGAGCACTTTGAAAGTGAACCTGTACAGGCAGAAAATGTGACGAGAGTACCAAGCGTCCGCAGGCAAGCTACGCTGGTGCTGAAACTTCCTGGCAGATTATAACTGTGTGCCGGCCGAGACTCGAACTCTGAACCTTTGCCTTTCGCGGGCGAGTGCTCTATCACCTGAGCTACACAAGCACGACTCACGAACTTTCCTCACAGCTTCAATTCTGGCAGTACCTTGTGGTGTCACCGCCAGGCACCACACTTGCTAGGTGGTAGCCTTTAAATCGGCCGCGGTCCGTTAGTATACGTCGGACCCGGGTGTCGCCACTATCAGTGATTGCAGACCGAGCGCCGCCACACGGCAGGTCTAGAGAGACTTCCTAGCACTCGCCCAGTTGTACAGCCGACTTTGCTAGCGATAGTTCACTGAAATTACGCTCTCATTTGCCGAGACGATAGTTAGCATAGCCTTCAGCTACGTCATTTGCTACGACCTAGCAAGGCGCCATTACCAGTTACTATTGATGCTGTAAAACATGTACCGTCAAGAGCTATGTTCACCAATTATGGATTAAAGTTAAGTATTCCAACAGCTACGACCTTTTTTGCTAAAGTCTGACTTCCTTAAATGCTCCAGACCTCACGCCAACCTGCGTGAGCTTAAACGCGTGCCTTTCGGCTTCCTGTCTTGCCAGTCCACTACATACCTCGTCTCCCACTTTCCAAAGGTAGGGCAGAGGCCGGCCGGCGTGGTCGAGCGGTTCTAGGCGCTACAGTCTGGAACCGCGCGACCGCTACGGTCGCAGGTTCGAATCCTGCCTCTGGCATGGGTGTGTGTGACGTCCTTAGGTTAGCTAGGTTTAAGTAGTTCTAAGGTCTAGGAGACTGATGACCTCAGAAGTTAAGTCCCATAGTGCTCAGAGCCATTTGAACCGTTTGGTAGGGCAGAACAGCTTCTGCGAAGTTTCGAAGGTAGGAGACGAGGTACTGCCAGAATTGAAGCTGTGAGGATGGGTCGTGAGTCGTGCTTGGGTAGCTCAGATGGTAGAGCACTTGCCCGCGAAAGGCAAAGGTCCCGAGTTCGAGTCTCGGTCCGGCATACAGTTTTAATCTGCCAGGAAGTTTCATATCAGCACACACTCCTCTGCAATGTGAAAATCTCATTCTGGATACGCTGCTACTCTTGCGCCTGATAGTAGGCCACCTGGCATTGGAGCTTGTCGAAGACGTTGCTGCCTTTCAGGCACCAATGACTTCGTCCTGGATTAGGTCTGTGCACAGATACATTTTTAAATTTCTCAGTAAAGGTGGGCGGTTGGCAATGAGGGTTTTCCTGAACTGGGGGGTCTTAGAGGAACCATTTGCTGTTGTAATCGTGCGTGGGTCAACGTCTGGACCAAAAAATATTTCAAACACCTTATGATAGGCAACCCAGCTTACGTCGTACAAAATCGTGATAGATTATTTAAGTTGTTTGCCTACCTTGAGGTGCTCTACAAGTTTTCTGGGTCTGTTTTACAAAGCTTGACCAAAACGTTTACGTGTAAGGGCCACACTAAACCCCTGCTTATATATCCGCATCAGAGTAGCACTGAGTTGTATATACGCTGTAGTGACGCCCTCCGACGGAAACTTTTTGATCATATCTTCTACTTTGCCCATCCTGTACGAGAAGACCAAAAGAATTTGCTGCATAGTGCGACATTTTATTTCTTTGTGTTTGGTAACATGATCAAGCACCCCTGCACTGAAACTCTAGCAACAACAACAATCACAACGAGAGGGTGTTACTGCAGGTTCCCCCTGCGGCGGCGGCGCCTGCGGCGAGCTCGGACCCGATCTACTCGTCGGAGCTGTTGTACGACCCGGCGACGGGCCAGTACAACACGGTGCTGTACCAGACGCTGCCGCAGACGCAGGGCGGTGAGCTGAACCTGCGCGCCAGCATCCAGCCGTACGTGGCGCCGCAGCAGTCGCAGCAGCAGCACTACTTCCAGCAGCTGCTCCAGTCGCAGCAGCTGTACGCGCAGCAGCGACAGCGCTCACGCTACGAGGTGACGACGCCGCCGCCGGCGCCCGCGCCAGCTGCGGCGAGACAGCAGCAGTACCGACAGGCGCAGGTGCAGCAGGCGCCACAGACCTACTATTACGTGGCCGCACCTGCTGGCCCCGCAGCCGCTGCGCCTACGGGCAGGGAGTCCCTATCGCACGGCCAGATAGAGGCCTTCCTCCGGGGGCACAACATCGCCTTCTAAAAGGTAACCATCTCTCGTCTTCGGCCACTTGTAATACTGTAATGATCTCACCTGGGGCCGTATGCTCTCGGGTACAGCTTTCTGACCTGCCCCTAATACAGGTTTCAAGTTTCTGTGAAACTTGCAGGCGTAATTAACCTCATTCTCTAGTGTAATCAGTGTGATTGTGACCAAGCTACTAACACACTGAGGAGACAAATCTCATGGGGTACCTCATAAAATCGTGTCGGACCTCCTTTTGCCCAGTGTAGTGCAGCACATCGACCCAGCATGGACTCAACAAGTCGTTGGAAATCTCCCGCAGAAATATTGAGGCATGCTGCCTCTATAGCCGTTCATAATTGCGAAAACATTGCCTTTGTAGGATTTTATGCGTGAACTGTGAAATATGTGTGAAATCTTATAGGACTTAACTACTAAGGTCATCAGGCCCTAGGCTTACACACTACTTAACCTAAATTATCCTAAGGACAAACACAAACACCCATGCCCGAGGGAGGACTCGAACCTCCGCCGGGACCAGCCGCACAGTCCATGACTGCAGCACCTAAGACCGCTCGGCTAATCCCGCGCGGCTTATGCGTGAACTGACGTCTCGACTATGTCCTGCGTCGAACGGTCTGGCTGACCAAATCGTTCGCTCGAATTGTCCAGAATGTTCTTCAAACCAATCGCGAACCACCGTGGCGCGGCATCGTGGTGCATTGTCATCCATAAAAATGTCGTATTAGCAGACACTCACATCGATCGTCTGCTGCCAAAGCCCGATAACGCCAAATTTCGCAACACTGTCCTAATGGATGCCTCCATCATCCGTTCCACGTTGATTTCCATGGTTATTTCACGCATCGTTCCTTGTTTGTCAGCACTGACAACACTACGCAAACGCCCCTTCTCTGGGTCCTTAAGTGAAAGCCGTTGGCCACTATGTTGTCTGTGGTGAGAGGTAATGCCTGAAATTTGATATTCTCGGAGCACACTGAATTCCGTAAAGATTTTGGAAATGGAATGTCCCACGCTTCTAGCTCCAACTACCTATCCACATATAAAATCTGTTAACTTCCGTCGTGCGGGAAACCTTTCCACATGAATCATCTGAGTACAAATGGGAGCTCCACCAATGCACTGCCCTTTTATATCTTGTGTACGCTATACTACCGCCATCTGTATACATTCATATTGCTGTCCCATGACTTTTGTCACCTCGCTGTATATAAGTGGCACATATCTGAAAACGATACAGGTGGAAAAAAGTGCGTAAACTGTTCATGAAATCGAAAGTAATCGGCGTAACTGTTAATATATTTACCCCCTGTGAGAGAAGACGGTCAATGCCTTCATGGAAAAGTGTTTTCAGTTACTTACGGAATCCTGATTGTACCCAGGCGTGCACCTCTTCGTCCAAACGCAAACGACGTCCGCGACGCGAAAAATATGGAAATCACATTGGGATAGGATGTGTAAGGGGTTCCCAGCAAAACATGTGCAGCGTAGTCGAAACGACCATGGCAACATCTGGACGTGTATTATCCTGCAACAGAATGATATCCGCCGTCAACGTTCCTGAGCGTTTAGACTTTACTGCGCGCTTCAGTTTCTGCAAAGTGTCCACTCACCGCTTTGCGTTAATTCTAGCATTGTGCTCCAGAAAATCAATGAGCAGCGGTCCCTTGCAATCAACGAAAAGGGTCACCATGACTTTCGCGGAGCTGGCGTGCATGGCTTTGGATTTTTCGAAGGGGATGAATCCATGTGCGTCCATTGTTGGGCCTGACGATTGCTCTCCCGTCTCAAAATGAGACACCTTGTTTTATCTCGGGACAGGAAACGTCATTCTTTATCGCGATGCCGTTCCAGGTGCTACAGTGATGTCGACATTCTATTCAACTTCGGCTCCTCCGTCATGCTGTTAGGAACCCATTATGCAAAGATTTTCCAGATCTTCAGATGCTCTGGAATGATGGCGTGACAGGTACCGTGACTGATCCCTAACATGAACCGAAGGTCTTCAACCATCCGGTGTCCGTCATTTCTGATGGCAGCCTCCGCCGCAACAGTGGCAGAAGGGGTAATGAACGATGAGACTATGGTGGCCGATAGCTGTCTTTCAGTAACACCCGATCGTCTCGGGTTAATACGAGTATATTCCACGCAAACATACGTGCAAATAACATACTGTGTTCTCCAGGCACAGTAAACATTCAGGAATGAATTTCTCTCCCTTTACATCTTCCGTAGTGAAAAACCACTCTACACCTCGCTATTCCGCTTTTCCAGCCCCACAGTGAAGAGGCCCACACAAAATTCGCTAACTTCAAGTCGAGCACGTCTCACAGACATACGACATAGCTGTGAGCGTTGGTGCTGTTCCTTGCCGACTCCAAATAGACAGCGTTCCTATACACAAGCCTATCGCCGTTACCAATATAGTCTCTCTTACAGCGTCTGCCTCTGGATTTGATTGAGCAACTCTGAGATGAATTCACGCTTAGTAAATGAACTCGTAACGAAACACGCTGTTTTTATTTGATCCTCTTTATTTGGTCTATCAGTCCTAGATCCTAGACCACCGAATACTGGTTGCAGAAGAGATTTGTAAGATATCTCATTTGTGGGTGGACTGACCATCCAGTTGATTTTCTGTGGTCGCTCCTTACGCATACTCTCAGCTCACTTAATTGATGTAGAGGCACTGAAATGAGTGGTAAAGGGTGTTTAGACCGTACGACTTTAACAGAAATTTCAAAATGGTTCAAATGGCTCTGAGCACTATGGGACTCAACTTCTGTGGTCATCAGTCCCCTAGAACTTAGACTTACTTAAACCTAACTAACCTAAGGACATCACACACACCCATGCCCGAGGCAGGACTCGAACCTGCGACCGTAGCGGTCGTGCGGTTCCAGACTGAAGCGCCTCGAACCGCTTGGCCACTCCGGCCGGCCAGAAATTTCATCTCAGAATAAAATTTAGATCTGTCTGTATAACTACTCTTGCCTGGATCACCGTTTCTAAGAGGCCTGACTAAAAATAAAAAATAAACAGATGATGCCAAAAAGTGAACAAAAAATTGAAATTTCAAAGAATAAACAACTGACCCACTTTATAAGCGCCTATTACGAATTTTTGTTTTACACCTTTATACAGAGGCTTAACTCTAAATTAAATGCGTATGCTGAAGGTACACATTTCATCAGTTAATTACTAATAGAAATATTCCTAAGTTACGTAACTAAGAAATTAAAAGAACGAATATCCGAGACGCACTGTACAACGAATCTTCAGCCTTCCCAAAATCCAGTACATCAGCGTCGAGGTGATATTAACCATTAACCTTCCTTTTGTGATTTCCTACTGCTGCCTTGGTAGTATACGAGTTGGGAAACTGTAAGAAAAAGATAAGGCCGATTTATACAGAGTGTCATTTTTCTCAACAAAGGGATATTCCTGAACGGAACCTGAAACATAAGTACAGAAAATGGTATATTGTGACCTCTCCAACAAGTACTTGCCTGCGAATTATTTATTGGGATCTAGATGTAAATGCAAATTCAGATGTATAAATATATGCTACTTCCTCGTTTTCCAGCTCTTCATTCTCAGACTGGGCGCTGTAACGTACTAACAAGATTCCTTGATAAAAAGATACTTTATTGCTGGGTGACAACTCAAGAAATTTGCTTGGCCCTAAGAAGCGTCGCGTCTTTTAGAACGTAGACACGTCTCGTTATTTTTGTTCGTCTCTGCATTTACTGGAAGCCGTCGCGAACGAGAGACGGAACCTTTATCATTGTTGTTTCCCTAGTAGCGTGACAAGGCAGGGCTATATTCTCATCTGGAAGCTACACACGGACACAAAAGTGTTCCCAGCAAACATCGAAGTCCTTGCAACCGATATAATATATTCTCTGGAGAGTTGGAGAAAGTGTAAGAAGAGAGCAGTTGTCAGAGCCAGAATATTTCACACTTTATGTATGCAGCACTCGTGTTAACCTGCTACACATGTGGTCCACTTTTCGTGCAGTGAAACGCTAATGCGACTTCCTATCTTCAAACACACTCTCTCTTAAAACTTTCCGCCGCATCTGGAAGAAAACTTATTTCCTTAATAGATACTGATTACCTGGTATCCTCAAGTTTCAACTGCGATATTAACGAAAAAAAGCCTGCATGAATTCATGAATTAAAACCAATTTCAAGACTTCTGCTTACTACTTCCCATATTATGAACAAACAACACATTAAATTACTACGTTAGTTAAGTTTCTTGGTCTTCCAAAATGTGACAATATAGATCTGCACCATCCAAAGAACGATAACGCTGGATCACTGATCTTTCTGTGGCTTTCTCTTCAGCATTTAGGCAATGAGGAGTTTCGATGATTTTGGACAGCAAAAAATATGTGTAAGTGAAAACCGCATCAGGGATCAATAACAAAAGAAAACCTTGGATTATTTTTCGTGTTATATAACAAGCACTTCAGTTACCTAGGGAGATATATTATTTCAATGGAGATACGTAGATATTAAATTATAGAAATATTAGTGAATACGTAGCATTGTAAACCGAACATTAAAATTCAGGAAGATATATAAAAATTAAATTCTATAAGGTGATAGCTGCACATGTTATCGTATTTGGCAGTGAGACCAAGCTCAGGTTGCTCAAATGAAATGTTTAGGGCTAATCAAAGGTCGCACTAAGTTGGACAGGATACCTAATGAATACATTAGACAAGAACTCAATATTTTTGCAATAAATGACAAAATAGAAGTGTATAAACTAAAATGGAAGGAATGTCTGGAACGAGAGGGAGAAACAAGTATTATTGCAAAATGAGAGGAAAGAGGGACATAGGACAGCCAGTGAAAAGACCAGATCAGGTCGATAAGCCGAATATGTGAAAAGCAGAAGAAGATGAAGAAGACAATGCTGTAACTCAAGGAATATGTACAGGCCAGGCCGATAATTAGGTGTTTAGCAGCGAAATACATTTTAAACGCAACTCTTAGGAGGGAGGTACACAGTCATTGTGTCATTGTGGTAAACATTGTATTAGGTAGGCTGTTCTGGCAATCACTAAAAGGAATAGCAGAGGCATATTGCACTGAAATTAACTGACCACATTAAACAACAAGTCATCACAGTCAAGCACAAAAATCAGATTTGTCCCACAAAAGCTGGCAAAAATGTTTAAAACAATGACTGTGGGCGTTGTCTGGACATCAGTAAATTCTAAGGGTTTATTGATGATTGAGGACGATATACTGAACAACATTACATCAGATTTTACATCATTTGCAGGCTAATAATTGTAGGCTTTACAAGTCATATGTTTTATGTGGGTTATCACCTCCAAGTATGTGTGACAAGAGCAAGCCATTAATGCTTATTTTCCCCTGGGTAGCTGGTCAGGTGTGAAGTATGGACGCGTGGTCACCAAACGTTAGGTCTATACCGACAGACATAGTCCACCTAGTGGTGTAGTTATGGCCATAACATAAAACGAAACTGTAAGGTCGTAAAGTTTGTGACATGTTTGTGGTTAAGACTATTCAGCACAGAGAAAAAACAGTCATTACACTGCTGTGTGTACATATTAAGGCACCACATATAAAAATATCTGCACTGATACCCCTTACACCCTGTGTAATGCAAGTACAAGAGAATCCTTAGAATAGTGAAACTAAGAAAAAATAGTTACTTCACTGTCCAGCAAACCTCTTGCCATTTCAATACTGGACCACAATGACTGGTGAGCTCCTTTTCGTACCAGTTAAACACTAGTTTCAACATTTTTAACGAAATCTTTTATGGGAAGAGAATCCAAGAGTTTAAGATGAGGTGCTATAGAAGGCTGCTGAAAATCAGGTAGACTGTTAAGTTCAGAAATGAGGAAGTTTTCCGCAGAACTGGCGATGAGAGAAACATATGTAAAACATTGAAAAGAAGTAGTGGAGGGACAGTAAAATGTGTGTTAAGACATCTAGGCATATCTGCCATGGTATTAGAGGAAGCCGTAAAGGGTAAAAACTGTAGCGGAAGACTGACACTGGAATAAATTGAACAAATATTTGAGAACGTTGGGTTGAAGTGCTACTCTGGGATGGAGAAGATACCACATGAGAGGCAGTCTTGGCGGGCCGCATCAAACCAGTCGTAAAACTGATGACGAGCTCTCTCTCTCTCTCTCTCTCTCTCTCTCTTTCTCTCTCTCTCTCTGTCACACATACACACACACACACACACACACACACACACACAATAAAACAAAAGGTCTAACACACAAAGAGGAGGACCAATATGCGTAGCACGTTTTCCTCGTAATATATCACCAAGTGGCAAATCAAATACGGCATTGTGGTCCAGGAAGCGAAGGAAACACTTTCACTCGAGAGCGCCTAGAGCAAAATAAACATGGAACCGGACTTCCCACCTACCAAAGCGGAACTGCTTTGCATAACCAGAGCGCATGTCCTCTGGCGAAACTTAGATTCCGGAGTGATTTCGAAACAGAATGTCTACAGCAGATTGTTACGGAGGACGCATTCCTACTTTGCAACACTGCTGTCGTTGAACTGTTGTCTCTTATACGATTGCGCTGCTAACGGATGACTGACTTTTGGTGCTCAGGCGGTATGAAAACACAGAAAAAAACGTTCACAGTGCTCCGAAGCACTCGCACAGGGTGTAATCCAAGGTGTAAGATATTATTTAGGAGCCTTTAGCGATGGGCTACCGTAACAGTTAAGAATCTGATGACGTTTCTAATTGGGCAGCGGGTTAACACCGACGTGAAAGATTTCCGCCGCCTAGACAGAATCTTTGTGTCATCACATAAGAGAAGGCATTTTTGAATTTCTAGAAGACACCGCTTCGTCGCTAATAATTACGTGATAAGCTGGGTCTTAACCATAGGTGTCTTGAGGTATGTGGCCGGCCCGTCGAGAGTGCTCTTGTATTAGCTACTGGTTTCGTCTGTATATCACAGGATTTCCCCTTATGTTTATTTACTGGTTATTTAGCCTGAGCAGATTATGGCCTTAAGGCCCTCTCTGACATCTGACCAGGAGTAACACATACCAATGATGCTACAAAACCGGCCTTGGCGACCGAGCAGTTCTAGGCGCTTCAGTCTTCAACCACGCGACTGCTACGGTCGCAGGTTCGAATCCTGCCTCGGGCATGGATGTGTGAGATGTCCCAGTAGGGGACTGATGGTTCAAATGGCTCTGAGCACTGTGGGACATAACTTCTGAGGTCATCAGTCCCCTAGAACTTAGAACTACTTAAACCTAACGAACCTAAGGACATCACACACATCCATACCCGAGGCAGGATTCGAACCTGCGTCCGTAGCGGTCGCGCGGTTCCAGACTATAGCGCCTAGAACCGCTCGGCCACCGCAGCCGGCAGGGGGGGGGGGGACTGATGAACCATTTTTGATGTTACAAAAACATTGACAGGAGTAATAATAATAATAATAATATAGCACTAATAATAATAAATTAATAATACTAGACACAATAATGATAACAATATTTGACAATAATAATTGCAAACAATAGATGACACTAATAATAATAATGACATAGTAATAAAGGGCATTTGAATAATGTGGATTACTTTAGCACATTCGAATACATTTTTAGTATTAAAGAAGCGGAAGGAAAAAAGAGAGAGGATAAAATTGAAATGACAAAGGAATTGGCTTTTAGGAAAGAACATAATTTAAACAAAGAACTCTGCCACCACGTAGGAGGGAAAACTTATGGCGTATGGGAGTTGACGAGAGTGAGCTGGAGACTAGTACACAGGAGGAAAAAAAATGGTTCTGAGTATTATGGGACTTAACTTCTGAGGTCATAAATCCCCTAGAACTTAGAACTACTTAAACCTAACTAACCTAAGAACATCACACACATCCATGCCCGAGGCAGGATTCGAACCTGCGTCCGTAGCGGTCGCGCGGTTCCAGACTGAAGAGCCAAGAACCGCTCGGCCACCACGGCCGGCAGTACAGAGGAGAGATGGCTATTGTGTTAGGTGGGCCCTTAATTGTCTTTTGGAGGTTGGAAGGACTTTAATTTTTCTGATTTTTTGAGAAATATCGTTCCAAAGTCGGGTTCCTGATACAGAAAATGATTTATAGAACATGCCAGTGTTTTGTGATGGTACAGAGAATATTTTACTTTGTTGAGACCGAGTATTTCTGCTGTGCTGTTCAGATACTAATATAAAAGATGAAGGTAAATAAGAGGAAGCGCAGGGATAAAGAAAAAAATAGAAATAGTCTCTATGCTTGTGGGCAGGTAGCCATAATTATTGTTCGTAGGCAGGAATGATAAGGTCGAAATAGCGAAAGTGAGAAATGTGTCGCACACAAGCATTCATCGCGAGTTCTAGCCTGAGTGAGCTTTCCTGTGGAAGTCCTTCGACAATAATAGCATCACCATAGTCAAGCATGAAGTGTATTAGTGGCTCTACGAGCGTCTTTTTAAACTCGAAAGGATATACTTTTTTTATATTTATGTGGTGAATGAAGCGATGTTGACACTTTCTTCCAGACTTCAGTTGTATTTTCAGACCAGCGTAAGTGATTATCAGGACAACATTTGTGTGTTGAATAATGTGACGAGATTTCGCCTTACAAGGTAGCACCTTACAATGCGTTTGAGGACTGTTACCAGAAACTGTGGCAGTAAGGAAGAATATTTAAGAGTACCTTGTCAGTGATAGAGTATTCACTAGATTCGCAACACGAAGTTGCAGAGCGGTAATGGAGGGAATTAGCGCTGTCGGAATAACTTAGCCATAATTATATGCTGTAGATAATCATGCTTCTTCTTTAAAACTTCTGGCGTACTCAGTGTTATTATGATATACAAAGATAAGCTCAGACGTTATGCCCGCCTTATTAATAGCGTGTTGGCGCACCTCTGGTACGCAATACATTGGCGACTCTGAGTTGTATGGTTTCGATAAGTCCTTGGTAGGTTTCAAGAAGTACGAGGCATCAGATGTCTACGCACCGGTCACACCATTCCGGTGAACTACGGGCCGATGGTTTGAACGCGTAGAGTTGGAGCCCGATAGCTCAAATGGTTCAAATGGCTCTAAGCACTATGGGACATAACATCAGTGGTCGTCAGTCCTCTAAGACTTAGAACTACTTAAACCTAACTAACCTAAAGACATCACACACATCCATGCCCGAGGCAGGATTCGAACCTGCGACCGTAGCAGCAGCGCAGTTCCGGACTGAAGCGCCTAGAACCGCTCGGTCACCGCGGCCTGCAGCCCGATAACCTCCCGGATGTGTTCCATCGTATTCAGACAAGGCCAAAATCTGAGTTCCCAACATGCCACTCGAATCACTTCAGCACGGTTCTAGCCTTGTGACTGAGACAGTTATCCAACTGGAAATGCCATCCCCACTGGGAAAATCATCAAGCATGAAGTGATGTAGGTGGTATGCAATAATGTCTGCTTAGTCCAAAGTTGCCAGGATGCCTCCGATTACTACCATAGGGCCGTGGAAATTCAGATGAATGTCCTTTGTAGCATAATATTGCCCCCATCGGGCTTTGTCCACGACGTGATGCCTGTTTCAAACAGCCTCTCACCTGTATGACGCCGTATTCGGACAGAGCATCGACTTGGTGTACCAAGAAAGATGACTTATCCGACCAAGTTACACGTTTGCATTGATTCAACGTACAATCTCGATGAAACCCTGCCCAATGCGATTGTAACTGATGACGTCGTCGGGACAATATGGGAATATGCAGAAGTCACCTGCTACATACCTCACGTTCAACTATTTTTGCTGAATGGTGTGCTCCACTAGTGTCTGCACCAGCACTGTACTCTCTCGATCTGGCACATATTGCCTCATATCCCTCCATGTTCTGTGATGAGCCATGGACATCAAACACCCTGTCGCCCACTCATGGTTTCACCGCCCTTTAACGACTTTCCGTAAATGATCATGACATCAGCATGCAAACAATCGACCAGCGTCCCAGTTTCTGAGATATTTAATCCAAGGCGCCGGGCCATAACAAACTCCCCTTTCTCAAAGGCGCTTATGTCAATGAATTTCTCCATTTCCGGTCCGCGTCGTTGCTAAAAACTGTTCCCCATTTGTCTCTGCTGCGCTTATTTTCCTTACCGTTTTACGTAGCGGCAACTCCAACAGGCAGTGTTCTACGCAATGGTTATAATTACAATGGAGCTACTTACAGAGATAAAATGTGAGCTGTAATTATTGTATGGCAGCGAAACTTGGCATGTGATAAGAGTCATGGGATACCTCCTGATAAGCGAGTGGCACTTGCAACCTGAGTCCTCAATTATTTGCTGGACGTATTCCTGTCTCTGTCTTCCTCTACAGTTTTTACCCTCTACAGCTCCCTCTAGTACCATGAGAGTTACTCCCTGATGTCAGTTTAAGCACAGTCGTGTATAAATGTTCTAAGGGGACGTTTCATATGTCGACCCTGCAAGGATTCCGCATTGGGTATCGCCCAATGACTCGCGCACATGTTAGACTCCTTGGTCCGTGTTACATATGAAACGTCCCCTTAGAACATTTATACACGACTGTGCTTAAACTGACACACAATATTTTTTTTAGCGCAACGCAATCTGACTTTCAGAAATCCCTACAAAGGAATGGCCCTGACTAACATTAACCTATACGTTTCACAAATCACTTACCTCACCAAAAATCTTCGTTACTCGAACTACTGCAATACAGCGAGCCTACTGCAATACAGCGAGCGCCACTACTGCCAGCTAAATAAAAGATTCAATCTACGGAAGTCACTAACTACTGATAGGGATAGTTAGGAAATGAAAGATTTTAATACAGAACAAACACTGTATTTACCTTAATAATCATAATATATATATATATATATATATATATATATATATATATATATATATATATATATATATATATATATATATATCAGTTCAATTTCAAAACTCCGCCATCTCTCTCCCCACATCCACCACTGCTGGCGGCTCACCTCCAACTGCGCAACGCTACGCGCTGTTCACATCCAGCTGTCGCTGCCCAACACTACAATGGCAGACAACAATGCAAACTAGCCACAGACTGCACACAGCACAGCCAGTGATTTTCATATAGAGCGCTACGTAACGTTGCCAATAAGAAAACATAAACAGCCTACTTACATAAAGAAAACATAAACAGCCTACTTACAAACTGTGCTGCCATTCTGCCCCTTCTTCTTGTCAGTGCTTTTCACGTACTCCTTTCCTCTTCGGTTCTCCGCAGAACCACTTCATTCCTTACCGTATCAGTCCACCTAATTTTCAACATGTCTTATACCATATCTCAAATGCTTCCATTCTCTTCTGTTACTGTTTTCCCGCAGTCCATGTTTCATTACCATACAATTCTGTGCTCAAAACATACATACTAAGAAATTTTCGCCTCATATTAATGACTATGTTTGATACTGGTAGACTTCTCTTGGCTGGGAACGCCCTTTTGCTCGTGCTAGTCAGCTTTTGATGTCCTCCTTGCTCCGTCCATCAATGGTTATTTTGCTGACTAGGTAGTAGAATTCCTTAACTTCATCTGCTTCGTGACCATAAATCCTAATGCTAAGTTCCTCGCTGTTCTCGTTTCAGCTACTTCTCATTACTTTCGTCTTTCTTCGATTTACTCTTAATCCATATTCTGTACTCATTACACTGTACATTTCATTCAACAGATCCTGTAATTCTTCTTCACTTTCACCGAGGATAGCAATGTCATCGTTAATTCCACTCCCGAAACTTTCTTTTATTTCCATCAGTGCTTCTTCGATGTATAGACCTAACAGTTGTAGGGGGGGGGGGAGGGGGGAGACTACGTAACTGTCTTACACCCTTTTTAATTCGAGCACTTCGTTCTTGGTCTTCCACTCTTATTATTCCCTCTTGGCTTTTGTACATGTTGTACGGGTATATTACCCGTCTCTCCCTACAGCGTATTCCCATTTTTCTCAGAATTTTTGACATCTTGCACCATTTGGCATTGTCGAACGCTTTTGCCAGGTTAACAAATCCAATGAAAGTGTCTTGAGTTTTCTTTAGTCTTGCTTCCGTTATCAACCTCAACGTCAGGCTTTCCTCTCTGGAGCCTGTGCGTTTCATAAAGACGAAATGATCATCGTCTAATACGCCCTCAATTTCCTTTTCCATTCATCTGCTTATTATTCTTGTCAGCAACTTGCGTGCATGAGCTGTTAAGCTGATCATGCGATAATTCTAGCTCTTGCAGCCTTCGGAATTGTGCGGATGATACACTCCTGGAAATTGAAATAAGAACACCGTGAATTCATTGTCCCAGGAAGGGGAAACTTTATTGACACATTCCTGGGGTCAGATACATCACATGATCACACTGACAGAACCACAGGCACATACACACAGGCAACAGAGCGTGCACAATGTTGGCGCTAGTACAGTGTATATCCACCTTTCGCAGCAATGCAGGCTGCTATTCTCCCATGGAGACGATCGTAGAGATGCTGGATGTAGTCCTGTGGAACGGCTTGCCATGCCATTTCCACCTGGCGCCTCAGTTGGACCAGCGTTCGTGCTAGACGTGCAGACCGCGTGAGACGACGCTTCATCCAGTCCCAAACATGCTCAATGGGGGACAGATCCGGAGATCTTGCTGGCCAGGGTAGTTGACTTACACCTTCTAGAGCACGTTGGGTGGCACGGGATACATGCGGACGTGCATTGTCCTGTTGGAACAGCAAGTTCCCTTGCCGGTCTAGGAATGGTAGAACGATGGGTTCGATGACGGTTTGGATGTACCGTGCACTATTCAGTGTCCCCTCGACGATCACCAGTGGTGTACGGCCAGTGTAGGAGATCGCTCCCCACACCATGATGCCGGGTGTTGGCCCTGTGTGCCTCGGTCGTATGCAGTCCTGATTGTGGCGCTCACCTGCACGGCGCCAAACACGCATACGACCATCATTGGCACCAAGGCAGAAGCGACTCTCATCGCTGAAGACGACACGTCTCCATTCGTCCCTCCATTCACGCCTGTCGCGACACCACTGGAGGCGGGCTGCACGATGTTGGGGCGTGAGCGGAAGACGGCCTAACGGTGTGCGGGACCGTAGCCCAGCTTCATGGAGACGGTTGCGAATGGTCCTCGCCGATATCCCAGGAGCAACAGTGTCCCTAATTTGCTGGGAAGTGGCGGTGCGGTCCCCTACGGCACTGCGTAGGATCCTACGGTCTTGGCGTGCATCCGTGCGTCGCTGCGGTCCGGTCCCAGGTCGACGGGCACGTGCACCTTCCGCCGACCACTGGTGACAACATCGATGTACTGTGGAGACCTCACGCCCCACGTGTTGAGCAATTCGGCGGTACGTCCACCCGGCCTCCCGCATGCCCACTATACGCCCTTGCTCAAAGTCCGTCAACTGCACATACGGTTCACGTCCACGCTGTCGCGGCATGCTACCAGTGTTAAAGACTGCGATGGAGCTCCGTATGCCACGGCAAACTGGCTGACACTGACGGCGGCGGTGCACAAATGCTGCGCAGCTAGCGCCATTCGACGGCCAACACCGCGGTTCCTGGTGTGTCCGCTGTGCCGTGCGTGTGATCATTGCTTGTACAGCCCTCTCGCAGTGTCCGGAGCAAGTATGGTGGGTCTGACACACCGGTGTCAATGTGTTTTTTTTTCCATTTCCAGGAGTGTATTTTTCCGAATGTCAGATGATATATCGCCACACTCATACATTCCATACACCAACATGAATAATCGTTTTGTTGACACTTTCTCCAATGATTTCAGAAATTCTGAGGGAATATTTTCTATCCCTTCTGCAAGTCAGATAAATCGCTCAGTTTCCACATTATGACAACGATTGCACCGTGTCCCCCCGACAAGTTTTGTATATCCTCCACTTCTAATGCTGCCACTTGTGGTCTGTAAGTAGTTATTGCACGTTGGTATCGAACATAGACGCTGGTCACATCAATGTGACTGACTCATGTATTTTGCCCACAGTGTAGAATAAAATCTAGAAGCAGAAACTTGCAGTTACAAGTTTCGAGACTCGCACATTCTTTCACCTGCTTCTTCCGTACTGGACTTCATATAATTTTCCTTTCCTGTAGTCGGCCGGAGTGGCCGAGCGGTTCTAGGCGCTACAGTCTGGAACCGCGCGACCGCTACGGCCGCAGGTTCGAATCCTGCCTCGGGCATGGATGTGTGTGATGTCCTTAGGTTAGTTAGGTTGAAGTAGTTCTAAGTTCTAGGTGACTGATAACCTCAGAAGTTAAGTGCCATAGTGCACTGTGTGTTAGCACTGACAACTCTATGCAAATGCCACTTCTGTCGGTCGTTAAGTGGAGACCTTCAGTCACTGCGTTGTCCCTGATGGGATGTAATACCTGAAATTTGGTATTCTCGCCACACTCTTGACACTGTTGATCTCGGAATATTGTATTCCCTAACGATTTTAGAAATGAATTGTCCCACGCGTCTAGCTCGAACTACCATTCAACGCTCAAAGTCTTTTAATGCGGAACCAGTTTACGCTGGAAAAAAATTAGTTCCAATTTTGGCTACCAGGTGAGACTCTTAGGCAGCGAATGCAAGAAAGATGTATGGAAGTGTTTCCATATATAATGGATTGGGAACTGGACGTGGGCAGGGGAAGTCAGAGAAGTGAGACAGGTATAATATTTATCTTATTATTAACCGCCGCCTACGCAATTTCTTCAGTATGAGCACCGGAGACTACATGTTGTGAAGTGCCAGATTTGCACTGATGGCCAAAATTAGCACTATTTTTTTCAGCATAAATCGGTTCCATATTTACGCACCAGAATATGTACCAAGTTTCGGAGCCATACAGTAATTACTGGACAAATTGGATCTCCATGAGTAGCTGCATTTTAATTATAACCATCCGATAGCTCACGGTGTTCAGGAGTCGTAAGGTGTTAACTCATCAGCGTATTTTTCAAATTTATACTTTGCACATTTGGACAGTTCAGTTGGCACGTGTTACCTACGCTAACCGTGTGTTACTAGAACGTGACCGAGCGAGGTGGCGCAGTGGTTAACACACTGGACTCGCTATCTGGAGGACGGCGGATCAAATCCGCGTCGCGCCATCCTGATTTAGGTTCTCCGTGAGTTTCCTAAATCGCTGCCGGCCGCGGTGGTCTAGCGGTTCTAGGCGCTCAGTCCTTAGGTTAGTTAGGTTTAAGTAGTTCTAAGTTCTAGGGGACTGATGACCACAGATGTTAAGTCCCATAATGCTCAGAGCCATTTGAACCATTTGAACCTAAATCGCTTCAGGCAAATGTCGGGGTGGTTCCTTTGAATGGGTACAGCCGGCCTCTTTCCCTAATCCGATGCGCCGAATGACCTCGTTGTTTGGTTCCCTCCTCCAGATCGACCAACTAGAGCGTGTTTCTTATTCTGTATGTTTTCGTAGTTTACTAGAATCTTGGTAGTGTGTTCGTGAACATGGAAAAGCGGTCCGGTGTTTGCTGTAAGGAGTTTGCGAAACCACACTGACACTTAACAGGTGTGTCAGACCGCACTTCTTTAATCCATGACTTTGACTGAATCCGGGTTTGGCCCGCCCCGAAGTTCCGGAAAGATATACAAGCGGGTCACCACCGTACTCGTTTGTATACTCGCTACGTGTAGTTCTGAGAAAGGCAAAAAGAAATTGTGCGTAGAAACCGGTTCAGTAAGAGAGCCTTGAAAAGTGAGAGCGTCGACTCACGCAAAGAATGCCGCGCGCGGCCACGCAAATTAGGAGCAAGGCTGAACCACATTGTCGGCTATTTAAGCTCTTAATGACTTTGTTATGAACTGATGGCGCATATTCGGTGCCCTTGCGTTCTGTAACTGCCTAATTGTTAATTAGGCCTCTGTTAATACAACAAGACGTGGAAGATTTACATTGCAGCTGGTTTAACGAAAGAACGTTGAACACACGCATTCGTCAGTGACGCTGTTCTCATACACATACACTATGCGGATCCTATGAGTATTAATAACAGTAAAAGAGAATACTGTTCATCAGAAATGCAAGACCAAGAATGTAGCATGGAATTTGTAAAATTGGCACATCAGATGGAGCACACGGCCCAGTCACATTAATATGACCACCACCTGTGTTCGACGTCAACGTGTAATAACCGCTCACAGACGGCAGGTGGCAGCACTAGCAATGGAGGGTGTACAGGGTGGTACATTGAACGTGACCGGGCAAATATATCACGAAATAAGCGTCAAACGAAAAAACTACAAAGAACGAAACTTGTCTAGCTTGAAGGGGGAAACCAGATGGCGCTATGGTTGGCCAGCTAGATGGCGCTGCCATAGATCAAACGGATATCAACTCCGTTTCTTTAAATAGGAACTCCCATTTTTGTTACATATTCGTATAGTACGTAAAGAAATGTTAATGTTTTAGTTGGACCATTTTTTTCGCTTTGTGATAGATGGCGCTGTATTAGTCACAAACATATGGCTCACAATTTTAGACAAACGGTTGGTAACAGGTAAGTTTTTAAAATTAAAATACAGAACGTAGGTAAGTTTGAACATTTTATTTCGGTTGTTCCAATGTGATACATGTACCTTTGTGAACTTATCAGTTCTCAGAACGCATGCTGTTACAGCGTGATTACCTGTAAATACCACATTAATGCAATAAATGCTCAAAATGATGTCCTTCAACCTCAATGCGTTTGGCAGTACGTGTAACGACATTCCTTTCAACAGCGAGTAGTTCACCTTCCGTAATGTTCGCACATGTATTGACAATGCGCTGACCGCGTGCAAAAGATCTGTCATCGTCCTGTAATTTCTCTTGTGCCCAGTGGTAGAACTGTACACGACGTTCAAAGTCGTCGCCATGCAATTCTTGGTGCATAGAAATGTGGTACGGGTGCAGTCGATGTTGATGTAGCATTCTCAACATCGACGTTTTTGAGATTCCCGATTCTCGGGCAATTTGTCTGCTACTGATGTGCGGATTAGCCGTGACAGCAGCAAAAACACCTACTTGGGCATCATCATTTGTTGCAGGTCGTGGTTGACGTTTCACATGTGGCTAAACACTTCTGTTTCCTTAAATAACGTAACTATCCGGCGAACGGTCCGGACACTTGGATGATGTCGTCCAGGATACCGAGCAGCATGCATACAACACGGCTGTTGGACATTTTGATCACAATAGCCATACATCAACATGATATCGACCTTTTCCGCAATTGGTAAACGGTCCATTTTAACACGGGTAATGTATCACGAAGCAAATACTGTCCGCACTGGCGGAATGTTACGTGATACCACGTATTTATTGTTTGTGGCTATTACAGCGCCATCTATCACAAAGCGAAAAAAGTGGTCCAACTGAAACATTCATATTTCTTTACGTACTACACGAATATAATAAAAAGTGGGGGTTCCTATTAAAAAAAAATGCATTTGATATCCGTTTGACCTATGGCAGTGCCATGTAGCGGGCCGACCGCAGCGCCGTCTGGTTTCCACCATCAAGCTAGACGAGTTTCGTTCTTTGTAGTTTTTTCGTTTGATGCTTATTTCGTGAGACATTTGGCCCGGTCTCTATCAATGGATCACCCTGTATAAGGCCACTCGGGGGCAAGCGGAAACAGTGAAGCGTTTTCGTAGTACAGAAACTAAGTGATTTATTCAAAAGGGTGTTGATACCTCATAACAAGGGTTGGGATAATTTTAGGGAAAAACACATGGAAGGTGGACCAACAGATTTCGTCATTTGCTGTTTCATGGAAAACATTTTACTGCTTAACAACAATACATTAATTACAATTTTAAAACCTTGTTAAAAGAATAACAACCCTCAGAATAATTTAAGGAGCTTCAACAAGCTCTGTTCATTAATAACAAATTTTAACAAGTTATACCATTAATAAACTGAGATTTACCAGTTAAAATAATTACAAATGACTGCCTCTAAATGTACTAACAATTCCCAAGCATGGATAACACGCTAAACAAGCGGATAGCGCCGTTCCAAAATGCAGAAAGGATAAAAAGTCACTTCACTGAATGTGACTGTTGGAAAACCGTTAACAATGTATAAGCCTCAATAAAATCCCTTAAGGAATAAAATACACAGTCCCTCAAAATACAGGCAAAGCTGGAAGGTATGCAATGTAAATGTGACTCCCAGATGGTACACACCAGCAAAAACATTGAGAATGATGCTTAAATAAATATAAAATTGCCAAATTTCAAGATAATCTTGGTGGACATGCAATTTGAATGTGACTCCCAAGTGGTTCACACCAGCAGAAACATTAACAATGATCCTTAAATAAATATACGATTGCCCAAAATACAAGTTAAGCTGGGATACGCAGTAGGCGGCTATCACAGCCAACAGGGAGCAAGCAGACAAGTTTCACAATGAGGCCCAAAATACAATTTAAGCGAAGAGGAACTTCGGGCTTGCAGAACACGCTTTAAAACTCATGAACTTACTGAATTCACCAAACAGGATAAATTAATAGTTCGCAATTAATTGTCGACACTCCACCATGGCACGTATCAAGCGATGGACTTTACTTAACCTGAGCCAAAACGATGCTGCTGGTAGAGTCACCAGATTACGGGCCAACCCAGACTTCGTGCGACTACGGAAGTGCCGCCGCAGCAGATAGAAAACCGATCCATGGAACAGGAATGTGTCGTTCGCTGCCAAAAGTACCCTACCACACCTACCTACATCAGAAGGGAACAGTAATAAGACTACAGACGAGAATGCCTAAGATATAGGGAATATTAACTTATAGCGTAAGCGACTACACTTACAAATTACGAGCTTATCACGCCTTAAAATTACTCGTAAATTACAAGGTGAAATATCAGCGCCCGATAATGCAATGACTAGGGCATACTCATATACGAGGATTGCCCAGAAAGTAATGTACCGCACTTTTTTCTCAGCAGAAAACAATGCTTCGAATGCGAAACATTCCGTATGTATTATTTGAAATCTCCTGAGTGAGCATGCCAAGTTTCCGTCACTTCCGACAGATAGCGTAGCTGCAGGACAGTTTCAAAATGGCGTCTGTAGGTGATGTACGTTACAAGCATCATGCCACCATTGAATTTCTCGCTGCAGAGAAAGAAACTGTGGGTAATATTCACAAACGCTTGTGCAAAACGTATAGAGTATCTGCTGTCCACAGAAGTACAGTTAGTCACTGGGCACGGAGGGTGAGGTCATCAGAAGACGGTTCGACGGCGCTCCACGGTTTGCAGAGGTTGGGGAGAACATCCACGGCTGTCAAACCTGACATGTTGCAGCGAACCGATGTTGTCATTCGCGACTACAGACGCTTTACGACTCGGCAGTTGGCTCTGCACCTGTCAATCAGCAAAGAAAGTATGGATGCACAATTCTGAGGACTGCTGAACACATCGAAAAACACGGTTGGACACTATAACACCATACGCCCTACAGCCCTGACCTAGCCCCATCGGACTTCCACTTGTTTGGGCCATTAAAGGATGCCATTCGTGGAAGACATTTTGAGGACATGAGGAGGTGATTCACACAGAGAAGTACTGGTTCCGCCACTAGGACAAGGATTGGTACCGACAGGGCATACAAGCTCTTGTTTCGCGCTGGAGGAAGGCCATAGAATGGGATGGAGATTATGTGGAAAAATGGGGTGCCTAGATAAAATACCATTACTTCGTGTGTAATTCTCATTATATTCAATAAAGAATTGTTGAAGAAAAAAAATGCGGTGCATTACTTTCTGGGCAACCCTCGTACATGGGTGACGTTTCCGACACGTACTGTGTTACAAATTTAATTTCATCAAGTCAATTTATAACAGAGAATGCTAGTACACTTGCACAGTGTGTGGCCGGGAACAACAAATTAACATCAGTTAAACTAACCTCTGATCATACACAGTTGTTGTTGGTTGGTTTGGGGAAGGAGACCAGACAGCGTGGTCATCGGTCTCATCGGATTAGGGAAGGATGGGGAAGGAAGTCGGCCGTGCCCTTTCAGAGGAACCATCCCGGCATTTGCCTGGAGTGATTTAGGGAAATCACGGAAAACCTAAATCAGGATGGCTGGACGCGGGATTGAACCGTCGTCCTTCCGAATGGATCATACACACAATCACTCGGAGGTGTGTTAATGTAATAGGTCGAAATGGTTCAAACGGCTCTAAGCACTATGGGACTTAACATCTGAGGTCATCAGTCCGCCTAGACGTAGAACTACTTAAACCTAACTAACCTAAGGACATCACACACATCCATGCCCGAGGCAGGATTCGAACCTGCGACCGTAGCAGCAGCGTGGTTCCGGACTGAAGCGTGTGAGAAGATCGTGTTATGAATCGTATAAGAAGGAAAAACATCTACCAACTTATGTCGGAAATCTACAGCGGCAGGATCTTGGCCTATGGAGACTGCAGTTTATCGCTCCGTGATGTCGATTCTCGCGTTGCTCGGGATCCCACGACTGTCATGTTAATGTTTAATCCAAGGGTTCATGAGAACGTTACTCAGTGCCATGCAGTATTCTAACGATCCCAGTGACCAGCACCCCAGAGTAGATGCATGTTGTCTGTCCGGCCTTGTTGGTTCTTACAGCCTTTTCAAGTACCTTGGCTCAGGAAATGGGCTTGTTTTCAGTATGACAATTATCCACATGGTCAATGCGATGGCATCTGGAGCATCGCTGACTGGCGATCACTGTTGCGTCAACCCCAGACGCGGCTAGTAAGGCGTGCTGACAGTATTGTGCCCAACGACAATGGTCAGAGGAGTGGCAATCGTCCTTTTAGACGACTTCCGTTTCTGCGTATTACAGTACAAAGAATATATGAAGGGCTTATTTCAATAGTGGTACAAGTCCATTTTTGTTCATTGTGAGATACAAAGTCCTAAAGTTAAATGGGCGCTGAAAAATATGAAATTGAGATACCAGAAATATCCAATCATATGGCTTGTTGCTAAAGATGAACCTTTCTTTCTGTTTGGATCATTAATTGCAGAAGCATTATGATCAGAAAGTGGCGGTAATGGACTTGTACCACTATTGAAATAAGCCCTTCATATCCACATGTGGAGGTTCCTAGGAGTACAAGCGTCACCAAATTGCATTCGACATTTACGTTCGGAGCCAGCACCTTACTCTATGGTATAGGGAGCCTCTGGCTACGCTATACTGTAACTTCTGGTTCGCACAGCCGATAATTTGGACAACAAACGTTACACTTCTAATGGCTATGTTGTATCTTCGAGGGCTCTGTAACATTAACTTTCAACGAGATAATGGAAGACTACATGTTGTACGTGCTGTCCTAACTTATCTCGATGCAGAGGTCGTTCAGATATTGCCTTGGCATTCTCCAGATCATCTATTGCAAACATCTGGGCAAGAGATATCGAGAGACAAGCCACACGCTACTATTGATGGACTCTTGAGTTGAATTTGCATGGAATCACATGCCGGTATACGTTCGTCAATTATAGTGCCTAGCGTGACTCTCGAGATGAGTTTGACTCGATGCCCAGCTGGGTTAAACCAAGTCTTGTTGCCAGAGGTGGCAACTCTCTTTACCAGAACCGCCAAACCACACAGAGATTTAATCATGTGTTTCTCCCACAATAAGTAAGATTTCGTTATTTCTATAGATGCCGGAAGTCAAGTAACACGCTCAGCATATTTCTGTTTCTGCTCACAACCAAAGGCGTTTCAGTTTCCTTAACAGAATCATTTAATAAATAGTCGCTTACTTCAACACAGATGGGCATAACTGACCCAGAAAATACATCACGCATCTTTAGGTAGGCAACCTAAGTAACATCATCTGCCCAGATCCGCGGTGGCCGAGCGGTTCTAGGCGCTTCAGTCCGGAACCACACGGCTGCTACGGTCGTAGGTTCGAATCCTGCCTCGGGCAAGGATGTGTGTGATGTCCTTAGGTTAGTTAGGTTTAAGTAGTTCTAAGTTCTAGGGGACTGATGACCTCAGATGTTAAGCCCCATAGTGCTCAGAGCCATTTGAACCATTTTGAACCAGATCCATATGACGTAAATCGTGTTGCCTATCTCAGGGTGCATGAAATAGTTTCTGGGCTAGTTTTACATTGTCCAGTCACACTGACATGACCGCCTTTCAAAAGCCTGAATTATCACCTTCTGCTACGCGAACCACTGTGACACGTGCAGCAAGAGAGTCATTGAGGTTCTGGAAGATACTGACAAGGATGTCGACCCATGCTGACTCCAGTGCTTTGCCTCGAGATGACTGGGTGTCTGTGTTGTCCTCATCATTTCATCATCATCATGCAAGTGGCGAGATTGGGCTGAGCAAAGGTTCGGCATTTGTACGGGTGCTGATAACCACGCAGTTGAGCGCCCCACAAACCCAACATCATCATCATCACCATCATCATCATCATCATCATCCATTGCTTTCGCCAGCTGCGCTAGGTTTCTCCGTTGAGATGGATCCATGGCGCAAACAGCCCGACTGATGTGTTCCCCCAGATTCTCGACTGAATTTAAATCCAGTCAGGGGAGTTAGAGTATGGTAATTCATCCTACTAGTTGTGTGACCCATTCAATTGTCCTGTAGGCAGATACCATTGCGCCGAGGACACACTGCTTATAGGGATAGACGCGCTCCCCAAGGATAGACAAATACTTTGTTAATCCACTGTGCCTTCAACAATGACGAGGTCAGCCAGAGAATGCACGAAAACATTCCCGAGACCATGACTCTCCTTCCTCCGGTATGGACACTTCCGATGAAGCATAAAACGTGGTTCTCCTGAAAAGACCATTTCTCGCTACTCAGTGGACGTCCGGTTGAGGTACTGGTGTGAAAATTCCCTCCACTGTCGCCGACGAAGAGCAGTCAGCATAGATGCCTGAACCAGGTACCTGTTGCAGAGGACCATACCACAGCACTGTTGTTGAATGATCGTTGAAGACACACTGTTGGTAGCCCCTCAGTCATCTGCTCTACAGCTACACGTATATGGCCCTTACACATCAACGCAGCTGTCGTTCACCCCTGTCATCTATCGACCATGGTGCACCACTGTGGTGTGTGTACTATAAGACCTTCGGTACACACACCATCAGGTTATTTGACTTGTCGCTCAAACGAAGTAGGCGAGTGTCAGCAATATGTCTCTTTATCGTGGCGTGTTTATCTTCTGCCATTAGGTCAGACGATAGAAATGCCACTTGCACACTTAGAGTAGCAGATTGACGGTGACCAACTTTAAGCAGAACTTGATTAATTTTCAAACACATTTATTAAAATAATAACAAGCATAAAAATAACTTAACTTGGTTCTGGATGCTATTTACAACTGACAATCTGAAGTTCCTTTGGTCTTGGTACGTTAATCTTATTCTCACATATCTCTGATACTTGACAAGGTGTCTATACATTTATCTTCTTGGCTATGTAAAGGAATATGATAATCTTATTAGGTGCAGACTGAAACTTGACTGCAGACTAATGCAGACTGACTAATCGGAGGTCTGTACACTCGTTGTAATACCTCGAGCGTTAAGGTATCACTGCGCGAGTGTGATCCGCGACGAGAAAAGGTTCTACGTTAGCAGCAATCTCATTGGCTGCGTTACGTATTAATACGCAGATCGGCGGAAGCAGAATTTGGTCCGTCTCTAAGACAGCGCCATCTCGTAGTGCGGAAACGGACGAGCGCTGCGCCTGCGCTGGTGTGCAACCACACGTACCTCGGCGCCGGTTTTGAATAGCGCCATTTTGCCATGCATGGTATACTTTTAAGCACGGCAGCGCGAGAACAGTTTACAACCTTAGCCGTTTCGGAAATGCTTCCACCATTGGTCCGAAAGCCAGTGATCATGCCCTTTTGGACGTCAGATAAATCTCTCCGGTTCCACACTGTGACGACTGCACCGTCTCCCCACGACAAGCTTTGTATACCCTCCACTTCTAGTGCTGCCACTTGCGCTCTCTGAGTAATTACTGCACATTAATGTGACCGACTCATGTAGTTTTGCCAAGCTGTAGAATAAAAACTAGAAGCAGAAACTTGCAATTACAAGTTTCGAGACTCGCACATTCTTTCACCTGCTTCTTCCGTACTGGACTTCATATGATTTTCCTTTGCTGTAGCCGGCCAGACTGGCCGAGCGGTTCTAGGCGCTACAGTCTGGAACGGCGCGACCGCTACGATCGCAGATTCGAATCCTGCCTCGGGCATGGATGTGTGTGATATCCTTAGGTTAGTTAGGTTGAAGTAGTTCTAAGTTCTAGGGGACCTCAGAAGTTAAGTCCCATAGTGCTCGGAGCCATTTGAACCTTTTCTGTAAATAAATCTGCTACCACGCTACTGATCGAACATTGCTTGTCACACAGTCCTTTGGTCACCATCGTCACCCCCATAACCGAAGTAGTAAGTCCTTCACGGAGCATTCATTCCTTTCGCATCAAAACAAATGGTAAATCACATACGCTACAAATTTCCGTAACGTCATCGAGAATTCAGGCTTCCCTAAATTACCTGAGGCGAATTAAGGAATCATTCCTTTCACTCGATCACGGCCGTTTATCTTCCCCATTCTTGTCTACTGTAAAATGTTCCTCTGACTCTAATGATCTCGTCGTCGACGCGACGTTGAAACCTAATTTTGTCCTTTTTTTCTTTCCACATTGTAATACGAGGCAGATGAGGCAGACAGGACGCGACTGCCGTTTCCTGCTAACTAGTGCTCCACGCACAATCCTTTCGCTATAATTCGCCAAGCCGCAGTGCGACAGTTCGGAAAGACGGCAACATTTTTCACGCTCTCCGTCTCGCTTGCGCGGGCTGCGGTTACCACGGTGGGTGACCGCTGACGGTGCTGGACCAGTGAAAACGCCCGTGGCCGGAGAGTTCTCTGAGGCAGATAATTTCGTGATTCGCTGTAAACACAGACGCGCCGCCAGCGGAAGGAAAAAACTGTCCCTCACACATTAAGCGGAAAAGTGGAGTCCTGGAGCAGGAGAACCACAACTGCAGGAAGCGGATACCGTCTCATTCAAAAACAAAAAGAAGCTAGACGAGCCAGTGAGGTAACCGAAAATAGCTTATGAAACAGTAAGCATCGTGAGGAGCTTGTGTGTGTGTGTGTGTGTGTGTGTGCTCGTGCGTGCTTACATGTCCATGTGGTGCAGTCTGGTTAAATGGAAAAGAAAGAAGATAGAAATCACACGTTTTTGTCATGTATGGGAATTGGATATACGTCTAATTCCTTCCCCCCCCCCCCTTCTCCCCTGTTTCTGTCCATCTCCTTCACCCCCCCCCCCCGACAGATGGTGTCGTTTGGTGATGATCGTGTCCTCAGCCGCCTCTTTCGTCATGCTTGGCCTCCCAAGTCCCCAGATCTCAGTCCGTGCGATTATTGACTTTGGGGTTCCCTGAAGTCGCAAGTGTATCGTGATCGACCGACATCTCTAGGGATGCTGAAAGACCATCCGACGCCAATGCCTCACCATAACTCCAGACATGCTTTACAGTGCTGTTCACAACATTATTCCTCGACTACAGCTATTGTTGAGGAATGATGAGGGGACATATTGAGCATTTCCTGTAAAGAACATCATCTTTTGCTTTGTCTTACTTTGTTATGCTAATTATTGCTATTCTGATCAGATGAAGCGCCATCTGTCGGACATTTTTTGAACTTTTGTGTGTTTTTGGTTCTAATAAAACCCCATGTCAGTCCAAGCATGTGTGTCAATTTGTACCTCTCTATCTACATTATTCCGTGATTTATTCAGTTTTCAAATTTATACTGACTTTTTGATCACCCAGTACATAATTAAGTTTGTACGGAACCCTTTCGATTTGGCCAAAGCTTTACACTAAAATGAAATACTTTTGCTTTGCCAAGCTTACCAACTCACATAAAAAGCAAGGCACTTCATGTAACCAACTTGCTGCCCGAATAAAATTCCTACAACTACAATTAAAAGAAACCTTATTTCATTATGAAAAAAGTGTACGTGACAGAAGAAAACTATTGTATTTGTTGTTGTGGTCTTCAGCCCAGAGACTGGTTTTGATGCATCTCTCCATGCAGCTCTAATCCTGCGCAAGCCTCTTCATCTCCGAATAACTACTGCAACTTCTTCTAATGTGCTTAGTGTATTCATCTTTTGGTCTCCCTCCACGCTTCCCTCCAGTACTAAATTGGCGGTCCCTTGGCCGGTCTCTGTGACCGAGCGGTTCAAGGCGCTTCAGTCCGGAACCACGCGGCTGCTACGGTCGCAGGTTCGAATCCTGCCTCGGGCATGGACGTGTGCGATTTCCTTAGGTTAGTTAGGTTTAAGTAGTTCTAAGTCTAGGGGACTGATGACCTCAGATGTTAAGTCCCATAACAGAATAGCAATAATTAGCATAACAAAGTAAGACAAAGCAAAGATGATGTTCTTTACAGGAAATGCTCAATATGTCCCCTCATCATTCCTCAACAACCATAACCAACCGATCTCTTCTTCTAGTCAGGTTGTGCCACAAATTTCTCGTCTCCCCTGTTCTGTTTAGTACCACCTCATTAGTTACGTGATCTTCCCTTCTTATCTTTAGCGTCCTTTTATAGCACCATATTTCGAAAGTTTCTATTCTCTTCTTGTCTAAACTGTTTATCGTCGATGTTTCACTTCCATGCATGGCTACACTCCATACAAACACTTTCAGAAAAGACTTCCTGACACTTAAATCTATACTCGAAGTTAACAAATTTCTGTTCTTGAGAAAGGCTTTCCTTGCCATAACTAATCTACATTTTATATCCGCCCTACTTCGACCATCATCAGTTATTTTGTTCCCCAAGTAGCAAAACTCATTTACTATTTCAGGTGTCCCATTTCCTAATCTAATACCCTTAGCATCACTGATTAGTTCGACTACATTCCACTATCCTCGTTTTGCTTTTGTTGATGCTTATCATATATCGTCCTTTCAAAACACTGTTCGTTCCGTTCGGCTGTTCTTCCAGATCCTTTGCTGTCTCTGACATAATTACAGAGTCGCCGGCAAACCTCAAAGTTTTTATTTCTTCTCCAGGGATTTTAATTCCTACTTTCTTTACTGCTTGCTCAATATACAGCTTGGATAACATTGGGGATAGGCTGCAACCCTGTCTCACTCCCTTCTCAACCACTGCTTCCCTTTCGTGCCCCTCGACTATAACTGCCATCTGGTTTCTGTACAAATTGTAAATAGCCTTAAGCTCCCTGTATTTTACCCGTACCACCTTCAGAATTTGATAGAGAGTATTCCAGTCAACGTTGTCAAAAGCTTTCTCTAAGTCTACAAATGCTAGAAACGTAGGTTTGTTTTTCCTTAACTTATCTTTTAAGGTAAGTCGTAGGGTCAGTACTGCCTCGCGTGTTCCAACATTTCTATGGAATCCAAACTGACCTTCCCCGAGGTCGGTTTCTACCAGTTTTTCCATTCGCCTGTAAAGAATTCGTGTTGGCATTTTGCAAGCGTGACTTATTAAACCGATAGTTCTGTAATTTTCACAGCTGACAACACCTGCTTTCTTTGGGATTGGAATCATTATATTCTTCTTGAATAAGAAACTAACACAGTTTTAAAATCACCCTGAAAACGTAAGTTAAGGGCACATATTTATTTTCAGTCACCTGATACCACGCAGACTGATGTTATATCACCTCACAGTACAGGAAATTATGAGTGAATAAGTAACTCTGGCACAATATGTCTTGCATGCAAAAGAACATGTGACACAGAAGACGGCATAAAAGCAGAAATTAGCGTGCGCAAGCTCAGTGGGAAGGTTGCGGAGAAAGCCCAGAATTGGTCGTGGGAGCTTTTCGCAGGCCTACATCACGCCTACCTCTGTCTTTACGGGCCTAAATTACCGAGCTGTCTCCTGCACTGCCTGCATTTAAAATTTTCTCCCCTACGTCCTGAATTGGAACTGACCGCACAGTGTCTTGTGAAATTCGGAGCTTCTTTTAACTGAGATCGCTTCGCGGGATTATTAATGCTTGTAGTGTCACGTAAATATTAAACTGGGAGTTGCGTTGTAAGAATCGCAGAGCTCCATAATTTCCCAAGAGTTACAAGCGCGAATTATGAAAATCGCTGAACACCGTTTTCATTCTTCCGGCTTAAATGTAAAAGGTATTATCCGCCACATTTTAACCTCTCTCTTGTCTCGTAAGTGCACTAGTTCAGAAGCTGATGAACGTGCAGTATGTTCAACAGCATTACCTCCATATTGTTTTATGTCTTCATTTTATCAACAATCTTGTGAAGCTAAATCAAGTACTACTTCAGAGTTATTATTGGATTCAGCTCTATCTCTGATACGTATTTTAAAGTTTTTCAAACAACCTGCACTCTTAGAAACGAAGTGTATAAAACCGAAGTTCGAAATAGTCATACGAATATATTATCAAATTATTATTAGTATTTTATTGTATATTAACTTACGTACTCGCATGAGGAGGATAGTTAAATACCTTGAATAAACCAGACAGTACAAAAAGAATAAACAAGCAGAAAAGCTATCCATTCGCTTATTTCAGCATACCTTAATGAAAGATCATACAGACAGAACTTTAACGAAAGTATTACCAATGACAACAGAATTTATCATCAGTTTTCGTACATAGTACATTTGACAAGGGAACAATAATTCTCAGTTGCTATGACGTTTCATGGACTTCATGTTGACATTTTCATTGCCAGAATATGAACATTTTGTCCATTTAGCAGACGAAACGAGTATAACAATAAAAAGTAGCACTAGTCCTCACACAGATAATGCAGCTAATAAACTCTTTAAGAACATCAGCACATGGTTCAAGGCAATCAGGTTTTCATTACTCTTTGACAAGACTCGGGACATACAGTTTAGCACTTTTCATAGAATTCTCCTCGCTATAGAAATAGTCTGCTCAAATAGTCATGTGACAACATCAATTTCTTGGAATTACAAATACATTACAACCCGAATGAAACACTCACTTCTCACTATTATCAATGAAGCGCCTTGGTGTCTCAAAAATGAATATGCAAAGTCGTTCCGAATTCGCTATGGATTTGTTCTTTCTGATCGCGACACCATTTCGAAATGAGCGTGTTTTGCAGAAATGGCTGTTTTATCATCGATCGTTTTTACTGTTTCTTTATGTTTCTCTTCAAACTTGACTTCCGAAAAATGTCTTTCACGTTTACTGTCAATATGGCCCTCTATATCGCCCGAAATCGTGTCCAATGGACGAAATAGACATATATTATTGGTTAATCGAAGCTTGTTCTACAGCCAATTTATTTGCTCAGCGACGATTACATCAATTTTCTCAACTTTTCTATAGTACCTTACGGTTCATGGACGATAACTATGCCGGCCAGAGTGGCCGAGCGGTTCTAGGCGCTTTAGTCTGGAACCACTCGTCCGCTACGGTCGCAGGTTCGAATCCTGCCTCGGGCATGGATGTGTGTGTGATGTCCTTAGGTTAGTTAGGTTTAAGTAGTTCTAAGTTCTAGGGGACTGATGACCACAGCTGTTAAGCCCCATAGTGCTCAGAGCCATTTTTTGAACGATAGCTATTACTACACCAAGTGTTTACTCTAATTTCGACAGCATGTTAGTACTCTTTTCCCGGGAAACCTCCGCAGTTTGGCTTCCCGGTTAAATCTCAGTTTCGATAGCCGGTGTCTCGTCGACTTCCGATTGACATTTGGTTCCACTTCACAAATCAGTCTCCCATTTTTAAAAATAATTCCCCTATTTCAAATTAATTATTTTCCTAGAAAAATGCAAAAGCATCTTATTACGATGATATCTGCATGCAACAATTGTTCCTCAGTCTATGAAAATAATCGCGTGTCCGTACGTACAACAATAGATGGCTGACATTACATACCTCAACGTCAGTAGCAAGTCATTATTAGAAAATCAAGTTCACCATTATCTACAACATTCTGCACAGTATAACTACGACTACTTTTTAGTACTTTGAACGGGAAATTACTACTCCTGGAACTCAGCGCAGAATCTGCTATTGTGAAATCCAAGACAAACGAAAAAAGTTTTACAAGTTCCGTATTATTTTCTTTTTATTACAAAAGTGGTAGATGTTGGTTTTTTTCAATTACATTCCAGATTCATTGCATTCTAGCAGCAAAAATTTACGAAAAAATATTAGTAATCTGATACGTAAAATGTTATTTTCTAATTTTCAAATTAATGTCTTCACTTTTGAAACAAATTTTTTCTTATGTTTGTTTCTTTTTTCACTTCTACCATAACTCGACCAGGGCGTAGCATATAAACACTTCACTTGAGATAGTACAAAAAGTAATTTTATTGTTCCAGACCAATTTAGGTTATGTTGATATTAATCTCGTTCACCAGTCATTCTTTGGAGCATAAAAGTGCTGTTTGATTAAAAACGCTGAAAACACGTCAGACATAGATTGTCCTACACCTTTGGTTTAGTTCTTCTTGAAATACAATTTTGAGTACGTTCTTTAAGGTTTATTGATATTAAGATGATAAAAACCTCCGAAATAGATTGTCAAACTCCCATCACGTCGCTTTCGTAATACTTCGCCTGTACAAAATCCTCTGTAAGTTTCGTCATCCACTGATCGTACGAAATAGTTTGATATACATTACGATAACAATGTTTGATTTTTCTTTCGACATTTTTCTAGTGATTTTTGTTTTGTATATTTTTAGTCGAAATCCCGGATTAATAAATATACTATAAACATGATTTTCATGCGAACAGAATCGCCATTTTGTGAGGTATTCACAGTGTCTTTTGGAAGCACCGAACAGTCTGCATAGCTGGCCATCAACATAGCTTAAAATTACATAAAACTTAATTTGATCCCAAGACATGCCGTAATTCTGACGTAGGTATTGTTCGTCGTCTTGGGAATGACGTCACAAGTCAGTGGAATAAATACAGCAGCCACTGGTGAAGGCCGGCACTCGGGCAGTTGTTGTGACAGTCTTAAAGCGACATCGACGTGTGTAGCTAGCAGACGCTTTGGCAGTTGCAGAAGTGCGTGTTTTGTATTGTTTTTGTCTTGGGTGGAGTTGGCAACAGTGAGACAGCGAGATATTTCAGTGCACCGCACTCGTGTAACAGTGTTCGTACTGAAAAAAATAAACAAATATTATTCTAAGTTTTTGTTTTGTTTATAAAGTGCATATTGCATCAAGTATATAATGGAGCCATGTACCTACAATCCTAGTCAACTAACTACCGTAAGAAAATTAAATCCATTGGAGTTGTGTTCTTGAGAATATGCTGATGGGAGCTCGCCTTTTGTAAACAAAACTAAACAAAGAGCTACTGTATATGTAGATTTCAGTTTTATTATTTCTCATATCAAAAACATACATACTATACACAGCTACCTGTGTATTACTTTTTCCCAAAGCTTGGCCACTTCCAATGCATTTTCTGTTCGTTGATGAAGTTCATTTTCTGTGCATGATGCTAGACACAGTCGGCGTTGAAGCATATGATGACGAGTCCGGTCTTCTTCAGTCTCACTGAATATCATCTAGATCAATGTAGCCCCATCTTGCCAAATAAACCTTTGATCTGCCAACTCCAGATCTCGGTCTATTCAAGGTTCAAAAATGGCTCTGAGCACTATGGGACTTAACATCTGTGGTCATCAGTCCCCTAGAACTTAGAACTACTTAAACCTAACTAACCTAAGGACATCACACACATCCATGCCCGAGGCAGGATTCGAACCTGCGACCGTAGCAGTCGCGCGGTTCCGGACTGAGCGCCTAGAACCGCTAGACCACCGCGGCCGGCGTCTATTCAAGGACTTCCAAGTCGTCCATTCCTCATCATAGCCAGGAGGCCAGGAGGTGACGCTTCAGAAATGCTTTTTCAGCAAGGTGGAAGTTGAGTCATAGTTGCATCCTATCTTTCACAGCAGTGGCTCTATGTGCCGTCGATGTTCTAAGGAAACTCACCATTGACGTCAGTGGCAGCTATTTCTCTTCGAAGAGGAAGTGGTGTTATTCCTGCGAGGTGGTAAAGCCATTCGAGTGGAGTGGATTTCAGGAAACCTATTATGATTCTGTAGGTGCCATTGAGAGCTACTTCCACCTGTTCGGCATGTGCTGAATTATACCAAACTGGGCCTACATGCTGTACCGCAAAAGAGCATAGAATCACTGCACAATTTCGTATAGTTGCCAGTTAGCTACACCCCCTCCCCCCCCAATTGTGATCCGTTCCGTTTCCGTAGAAGATCGTTCCTGGTGGAAACCTCTGACGTTTAGTTCATGCAGTGCTTCTTGAAATAAAGAATCTATCAAGTGTCACTCCTAGATACTTTGTGGTCTGACGGGGATCCAGTTCGACACCCGATCATAGTACCTTTAATTTGCGACTAGCTTACCATTTGGTTTAAGTTGTTCTGTGTATCTGAAAAAATGTTCAAGGGTATTTGTGTGGGTGTTCTCCACAATTCAAAATTTGTGCTCTGGGTGGCTATAACAAAGTAATCGGCATACAATAAGTTCCTACTATATGGTGTTATGGGTTACTCATTCAGTTATACATTCTAAGACGAGAATTAAATAGAAAAAAAAGAAAAACACAGCGCTCGACGAAGGAATTATCCGTATGGAACGGAAATCGGTAGGTGTAGTGTACATGTAGAAGTAAACAAGTGATTACAATTTCAGAAAAATTGAATGATTTATTCAAAAGGAAGAACTTCACAATTTCAGCGAGTCGATAACGCGTTGATTCACCTGTTGTCCCTTTGAAACTTCGGCTTCGCACTGATTGATAGAGTTGTTGGATGTTCTCCTAAGGGATATCGTGCTAAATTCTGTCCAACTGATGCGTTAGATCAGGGCTTCCCAACCTGTGGTCCGCGGACCCCTTAGGGGTCCGCCGGCTCTTTCTAGGGGGTCCGCGGCCACCTTTCACCAAATCCTCTAAAAAAATGAGTAAAATTATTGAATAAAAATGTGAAAATCAAATTCATCCCTATTTTTTTTTCGTGTGAAAAACATGTGTACTTTTACTTCAGGTCGTATCCCCAAGCAGCCTTTGGGGTTCAAAAGTGAGAACGTATGCACAATTTAGTGCCGGAGAATGCGGCTTCTCTTATCAACTGTTTAGCAACAATACGGAGGTCGTTTGTGCCCCGGCTTACGGCGCTAGATGCACTGAAACCTTTTACGCATGCGCGGAGCGAGCTTTGTCGACCAATCACAGCGCTCGCTGGCACGTATGCGGCCCCAGGCATCATTAAATGTTAACTTGCTTTGTCAGTGCACTATCTATTTCATAAGTCGATTTTTGACCAGTTTATTACTTCTAACATGGATCAGTGGCTGAAGTCAGGATCATTGAAGAAGGGTGCAGTTTCTCCATCGCCTTCACGACAAGGGAGGGTTTCCAGTTGAAATGAATGAGGAGGGAGGACGACCAAAGAAAGACTTTACATAATTTTAATCAGACTATAGTGTTTTGAACAAAGTGAGTAAAGCCACTAGTAAGTGTCTGGATAAAGTGGGAATTCAAATTGGATCATTAATTTCAAGTTGTTTTCATTCATCTCTAAACAAAAGACTATTGATACTTCGGGGGCGGGGGGACGGGAGGGGGGGGGGAGCATTGGGAACATGGCACTTGCATTAAGAAGCTTTCAGTTCCCATGGGTTTCGCTCTGAAATTTAAAGTTACTGTGCTCTTGACTGACTAGGCGTCCGCCATGGATTTTCGACTGAAGAAGGGGTCCGCCAGCTGAAAAGGTTGGGAAGCCCTGCGTTCGATAGTCGAAATCCCGAGCTAGTTGGAGTGCTCGAAACATTGATAATTGAGGAGAGATCCGGTGACCTTGCTAGCCAAACACACCGTAGAATATCGTCATCGTGCTGCTGTGCTGTAAGGGTGCCTTGGATGAAAACCAGAGGACTCCTGCTACAAAAGGAAATGGTCTCCCAGACCATTACTCCTAGCTGCCCGCCCGGATAGCGGACGACAGTCAGAGTGATATGCCACGGCTGCCCAGAGCGTCTCCAGACACATCTTTGCTGGTCATCGGGGCTCAGTTCGAAGCTGGACTCATCACTGAAGATAGTTCTACTCCAGTCGATAAGATTACAGGCCGAATGTGTCTGACACCACTGCAAACTGGCTTATTTGCGTACCGAGGTAAATGGTAATCGGCGCAAGGAGCCCTCGTTCTGTGGGCCGGCTCTTAATGGTCCTTGTGATCACAGCTCCTGTTGCACGTCGGGTTGGTTGGGTTGTTTGTGGGAGGAGACCAGACAGCGAAGTCATCGGTCTCATCGGATTAGGGAAGGACGGGGAAGGAAGTCGGCGGTGCCCTTTCAAAGAAACCATCCCGACATTTGCCTGGAGCGATTTGGGGAAATCACGGAAAACATAAATCAGGATGGCCGGACGCGGGATTGAACCGTCGTCCTCCCGAATGCGAGTCCAGTGTGCCAGCCACTGCGCCACCTCGGTCAGTAGTTGCACGTCGGCCCCATGATAATAATTAATCCGGGGCTCTGAGCGCCTCTGTGATGACTGCTCGGACATCACGTTCTGTCGGTCTCTAGGTCGACCGCTTCCTTCTTGACGCTGTGTTCGGCCATGGTTCACCCATTCCCGCCAAATCGACGGATAATTGCATCGCTCCTATTAAAATGTCGAGCGATTCGCTAATTACTTCAACCGACTTTTTTGAGCCCACCTACACGTCCTCTCTCAAGTGCTGACATCTGTGTATGTTGTTCACGCACCAGACTGCGAGGTATAATTACTTTTCAGCTTAGTAGACGGAATGAAAGTCGCAAAAGACTTTATGCCCTGGTATGGTATCGACGTGTCCCCTGTTAACTCTAGCGGTTCTAGGCGATCAGTCCGGAACCGCACGACCGCTATGGTCGCAGGTTGGAATCCTGCCTCGGGCATGGATGTGTGTGATGTCCTTAGGTTAGTTAGGTTTAAGTAGTTCTAAGTTCTAGGGGACTGATGACCACAGATGTTAAGTCCCATAGTGCTCAGAGCCATTTGAACCATTTGAACCATTTAACAGCTGAGTGGTCAAATTGCACTGCAGCGTTATACGTTCATCTATCGGCCACCATAGTTTACAGTTTTGCGTTTTTCGTCGATACCTGTATGAATATATTTCTTTTATTCGTGTGTATTTTGAACAGAATTGTAGCCAGCACACTTCCATCCGAGAGCTCGTTTTTCTGCACAGTGTCAAGAATTGAAGGAACGTATAGCATAGTATGCGTTGTGCTTTAATAACTGCTGCAGTAGTCCTGCTCTAGTTACGACTGCAATGCCGTGAAACCTGTTTCTTGCACAGCAGTGACGTAGGCGGGGAGCTGGCGGCCCAGCAAGGCGCGGCTGGGCTGGCGGAAGCCGCAGGCTGGTACCGCCGCCGCCACGGCAAGGACGCGGCGGCGCAAGGCTGTCGCAACGCTGTCCCCTGCAGATTGCGTCGCGTACACCGTTTACCGTTAGCGGACATCTCGTTATCTCTAATTCCTGTTGTCTATCTAGTGACTTCCCTCCCATTAGCGAGTGGCCTGTCTACTGCAGGTAGGCGCTTCCGACGTCAGAAGGAAAGACTGGAGGTACGTTCTGCGCACCAGCTAAAATGCGCTCCATGTTGACAGAACAACCCTCTTCCTTTGTATTCATGGCTGCCGTAACCTGTAACAGGTCTAGACAACTTTTATTCAGAACTTCCTCTAAGACGTTAAACAGTACAAAGCTTTCACCCTTTTTTCACCTGTTCCAAGGTTTCATGTTTCCTCATCGTTACTATTAATCTAGTCCAGCCTGTTGGATTTTGATGGCAATGAATCACTATCGGCAAATAAACACAAAAACACTTGTCCTAAAATAGCACAAAAATTATTTCCCCTACAGGTACCAGTGCTATCCCGACAAATCGTTGGTTCTTCCATTGAAGTAATGTGTCATTCGATAGCAGTACGTAGGGGCCTGCTCCAAATTCACCACTGTCCACGGAATTAATATCAGCTTTATAATCCAAGCATTTCATCCTCATGACGTAACAATGAAACTTCCTATAGAGATAACCGACCATTGCATACTTGCCCTCAATACTGTGTAGGAATGTTTTTATGGCAAATCTTCTTATTCCATGCACACGAAGCGATTCAAGATCATGACCTTCAGATCTTTGGTATGTAATGCTCTTTTCATAACAGTTACGTACTGTGCCCCGATGGAAGAGGACTGCCAGCGGTGTAATTGTCGCTCTTTAGTCGCTGAACTATAACATTTACATTAACACAAAAAAAAAATCAAGAACATACAATAAGTGTTGATATTTATGACGAAATGATAGAATCTGACGAACATTCTCTTGATTAAGAGCATGGTATGATGGGAGCTTCCGGTAACTTTAAGAACTGGGATGTAAGAAGTGTTGGAGAGAAGGATACATCGAAAGGTATAGGGATTGTCTTCGTGAGAAGGAAATCATAGGGGGGATGTAGGTGTTATATGAGTGGGATGCCACTTGGGCAAGTAAAGGACGAAATGGAGCATTCATTTGAGATCGGGTAGATACGGTTGGTTATGTTTGCAAGGAAGGGTAGACTTAAGGGTTCAGCGATGAGTCATGGTTCCGGGAGCGACAGGTGATTAGAACTGTGTATTAAAAGGAGCTAGTTTATGAGGAATTTTAGCACCGACATTCTTCAATAAATGCTTCACGGATTTCTTACTGCGTCAGGTTTCAATGTAACCTCAAGCATTCGACGACTTCCTGCGACGTCATCGTTAGGAGTTTTCTGAAGGCCGTGTGATCCTTTAGTTTTCCGAATACATTCAGTACATTCCATACATTCACCGCTGCCTATCGCGGAAGGAGATTGGCAGTGATGCTTATTTCGTTTGGTGGCGGATGACTCAGTTTATTTCTGTGTTGTCTTTCAGCATCAAGAGCACCACCGAGGATATAGCTGCGCTGCCAAAGTTCTTCCATTATAGACAACGACATATCTCTGGTATCATTTGGAAGTTCCGTGGTTTCGTGACGTGCCTATGATAGTTGTAATTCGGAAAAGAGTAGCTCTCATTTCACAAGACTTTCTGAAAACGTCATTTTGACGTCACACGTAATATCGACAGGTCCAAGAACTGTTATCGACTTTCTTCAGCGTTCGATGCGGGCATCTCTAATATGGGCAACAGCTAACGTATGCCGCTAGCGAAAGAGATATGTCAACCGCGACTGCCGTTGGTTTGCAGGAAGACTTATGAAATGCTACCCTGAAATATTTGTCACCAGAAAGAATACGAGTGTTATTTCTCATCATTTCGCTTGCAGAAATTTAAGCTGATCTCTTAGATTTCCAACTAAAACCACACTCAGAAATCACCACACATTCAGAAAGAAACAATCAAATGTTTATTTCATCTTTCATTCTCTAATCAGACGAAAATCTCGAATAACATCTACTGTTGCGGAACATATATTCATAACAGAGTCCTAAAATATGTTAACAAAGTTAAGATGAAAAAAATTTTTAACATGTCGTGGGATGCGAATCTACATCTTTCAGCTCCATAAATCACAAAAATATGCATTACGCTTTTTTTATTTTTTTAAATAACGGAAGGAAGAAGAGAGAAGAAACAATCGGGGCTATACATCGGTCCATCGGAGGAGCCCGAGGGCACGGAGGACAGGGGTCGTAACTGAGGCCTGGCCACTGTGCCTCCGGACCTCTCCGCAGTCGGGTGCCCAGAAAGGGAGGGTTTGTGGTAGTTAGGGTGCAGTGATCACAGTTCCGGCGAAATGGGAGTAGAGGGTAAAGTGTCATGATGCTGTCTTATGTGGGCTGCCTTGTTCGGTGAAAGATGCGCTCGCCTTTGTGACTTCCTCAGAAGGCGTGGACCGAAGATGCTGATGCAGCGAGAAGAGCGGGAGGAGAAGTCATAGGTGTGGAATGGGAACAACTCCCATGACGCCCTAAGTGAGCGTCCTAGGGATAAATGTCTTCATTGCTCCTTCCCTCCCCCTCCCCCCTCCTTCTCACCGCTCCCTGTGGGCACAACTGTAACTACACACATCAAAAAAAGTTATGCATCACCCCGGTTCCCAGAATACCCGAAGGTAAACGTTGGTTGCGGATATTGTAACACAGACACAGTCCCTTCGACTGTTCAGGGATGTCACTAAACCCTCCCAAAGATGTAAACAACCATGCATGAGCAGCGCCGATTTGACGGAGGGGGTCCGACAGCTAATCAGTTCCAGTCATTCCCCCAGGAATGAGGTTGTCTGTAGTTCAACCATGCCCAGACGGTCAATACCACGGTTGTTACTTTGTGTCAGGAAGGGCTCTCAACAAGGGAAGTGTCCAGGCGTCTCAGAGTGAACCAAAGCGATGTTGTTCGGACATGGAGGAGATACGGAGAGACAGGAAGTGTCGATGACACGCCTCGATCAGACCACCCAAGGGCTACTACTGCTGTGGATGCCCGCTACCTATCGATTATGGCTCAAAGGAACCCTGACAGCAAACCCACTATGTTGAATAATCTTTTTCGTGCAGCCACAGGACGACGCGTTACTACTCAGACTGTGCGCAATGCCCAACTTCACTCCCGACGTCCACAGCGAGGTCCATCTTTGCAATCACGACACCATGCGGCGCGGTACAGATGGGCCTAACAACATACCGAATGGACCACTCACGCCCTCTTCACCGATGAGTGTCGCATATGCCTCCAACCGGACAATCATCGGAGACGTGTCTGGAGGCAACCCGGTGGCCTTGAATGCTTTAGACACACTGTCCAGGGAGTGCAGCAAGGTGGAGGTTCCCTGCTATTTTGGGGTGGCATTATGTGGGGCCGACGTACACAGCTGGTGGCCATGGAAGGCGCCGTTAACGGCTGTACGATTCGTGAATGCCATCCTCCGACGGATAGTGCAACCATATCGGTAGCATATTAGCGAGGCATTCGTCTTCATGGACGACAATTCACGCCCCCAACGTGCACATCTTGGAATTACGTCTTTCAGGATAACGACATCGCTCGACTAGAGTGGACAGCATGTTCTCCAGACATGCACCATATCGAACATGCCTGGGATAGAATGAAAGGAGCTGTTTATGGACGACTCACCCACCAACCACTCTGAGTGATCTACGCCGAATCACTGTTGAGGAGTGGGACGATCTGGACCAACAGTGTCTTGATGAACCTGTGGATAGTATGCCACGACGAATACAGGCATACATCAATGCAAGATGACGTGCTACTGGGTATTAGAGGTATCGGTCAGTACAGCATTCTGGACCACCACCTCTGAAAGTCTCGCTGTATGGTGGTACAACATGAAATGTGTGGTTTTCATGAGCAACAAAAAGGGTGGAAATGAAGTTTATGTTGATCCATGTTCCAATTTTCTGTACAGGTTGTTACGAGGAGATGCAGAACTTTTTTTTGATGTGTGTATACGTCTTTCTTATTTTTTACTGTTGTGGAGTCAATATCACTTCCAGAGGCGGATAAAGACGTTTTAGCAATATGTTCAACACCACACAACTTAAATGCAGGCCCACGACAAAAAGACACAGCATCATATTAGAAACGCCAAACTAAGACGCTTTTAAAACAGCTAGAGTAGTTACTGTGTCTATAGCTATCGTTCATTTATTTTTAATGAAGAATATCTAGACTCAGACGTCAGGCATGAAACACAAAACAATATCCTTGTGTGCTGGAAACACAATGTTTCAAGCAACTGAGCAACAGATACCTACACCAGATATTAGAGTGACCAAAGAGTTAAGGGTGGACGCACTCGAAATTGGGATACGAGTACGTTCCATTCTTCAAACCAACGAATATTTCTAAGTCCTATTAAGGCGGCACATAAATCGTTTTCATTCCCTTTCTATAGCTCACAATGCGCATCTATATGCTAACACAAGCTTGGTGGAAAAAAATCTGTTTTTTGGCGCTTGTTCCCTTCTTCAAACTTCAGACTCATTTGTTGTCATGTCACTTGGTTCTGAGGTATTTTGGTTGTGATAAACATTCCTCCCATCTGTTAATTAGTCGATCAAAAAGCACTGTGTATATGCTTCCGTACAAACCCTTACTTCTCGTATTTAGTCTTCGTGATTCGTACGCCGGGTATATGTTCGCGGCAGTAGGATAGTTCTGTAAGTCCGTCGTAAATGCCGGTTCTGTGACGATATAATGTTAAAAGTTCATTTTTACAGGGTGAATGTCACTTCATCTGATTCCTTAATTGTGTTGACGAATGTTCTTTCCGTTCTATAAGCTAAGTCAACGTACCATCTAAGATACTGACGGCTGTGGTAAGTAGGGCTATTGGACCATGAAATGGGCAGTCGGATTCCCTACAGGAATAAAATCAACGTAAAAGTGTAAGAAATAAGATACAGATATGTCAAATATCTAATCTCAATTTGTTGGTCTACAGAGGAAATCGATGAAAAAAAGGCTTCGGTGGATCGCAGCCTATTACTAAAGGCAGTTCCGATGATTTTGTTAATGACACAAAAATTCTGAGCAGTACTCGTATAGGCGGCAAGAAGTCGGTAACAAAATAGTGTAGGTGCTTTATAACATCCTTGGTTTACAATTAATGGGATAAAGTGTGCAGAAAATCAACTGCCTGCTCTAGTAACAAATTTGCTTGTGACTTTTTTTACGCAGTACGTTACTTCTTGAATGCGAAATCCTGTATACTCACAAGGTACAGTTTCCTGATGAGGTTGGGAATCGTTGTTGACGGAACAGAAATAGGTTACTCAAGTGACAGTAATGAAGGGCTATGGTACTGCAAAGGCGCATGTTAATACGCGAGACAATATGCAACGGAGGGAAAGCGGCAAGGTGGGCGACGTTCAAGCGAAATTTTCGCTAGAACAGAAATTTTTTGACAAATATGTGGTGTAAAAAATAATTTATATCAAGAAGGACACCGTGGATCGTACAAGTGTTTTGAAGGTTTCGGAAAAGCAACAAAGTACTAACACACTCGTTACAAACGATTTTTATCTTCGAGATCCGACGATTATACTGATTACCTACTTCTCTGTGAGGTCACTTACAGCGTTTTCCGTGAAAACGGTGAAAGCTACAAAAAATGTGTAAAGAACGGACGGCCTTGGCGAAGGTGACAGGGGTCGAAAATGTAAAGCATTCCTCGTGAATGATTCAGAGCTGCGCAACAGTTCGACCAAGGTGACCTCGATACAAGGTCGCCGGAGAGAACTGTTCCGTAAAGTCTTAGTCACTACGCCAGTCGCATCAGCTGTTTCTGGACCGATTCATGTGCTCACTGCACAAATCAGTAGAGACTAGTCACGAAGAGAGAGAATGTCCACTCGCAGTCAAAAGTACGTTTTATGTGGAGAATACGTGCCTGTTCGCTATTTTAGAGACAAACTCCTTGCTGCAGTCCGGGAAACGCCACGGCAATTCACAACTGTCGCTTTTCGAGAATCAGTCCTACGCCTATTAACATTTCCTTGGCAACGCTATGCTACCTACCTTCGTGACAAATGTCTATGTTATACACTGTCTAGTGACATTAGTGTGACCACCTGTCACAAGCCTGAATAATCACCTTTTGCAGCGCGAGAGGTGCAGGAAGGAGGTTAATGAATTCTTGAAGGGCCGGCCGGAGTGGCCGAGCGGTTAAAGGCGCTACAGTCTGGAACCGCACGACCGCTACGGTCGGAGGTTCGAATCCTGCCTCGGGCATGGATGTGTGTAATGTCCTTAGGTTAGTCAGGTTTAAGTAGTTCTAAGTTCTAGGGGACTTATGACCACAGCAGTTGAGTCCCATAGTGCTCAGAGCCATTTGACCCAATTCTTGAAGGTACCTTCATGAATATGGGGCCACGTCGACTCCAGTGCTCTGAAAATCTGGATCCATGGTGCGAACAGCCTGATCGAGGTAGCCACACAGAGTCTCGATTGGGTATTGATCCGGGAAGTTTCGTGGCCAGGGATGTACGCTAAACTCTTCCTGGTGCTCCTAGAACAACGTACGGGTACTGTGACCTCCGTGGCACCTTGCATTACCCCGCTGGTAGATACCGGTGCCAAGGGAAAAGAAACTGCGTGTAGGGGTGGACATGGTTTACAAGGATAGTCGTATACTTTGTTGATACATTGTGTCTTCCAAAACGACGAGATCACCCCGGGAATGTCTGAAACACTCACTCCAGGTTGCAGGGCGTTTGCCTTCAGACGTTTCACGCTGTACACGAAAACGACCATCGGTCCGATGAAGCATAAAACGTGATTCATCTGAAAGGCTACCTATCGCCACTCAGTGGACGTTCAGTTGCGGCATTGGCATGCAAATTCCAGCCATCGTCGCCGATGAACAACAGTCAGCATGGGTGCATGAACCACGTTGATAATATTGCGTTTGCTGCGGAGGCCCATACCTAGCACTGTTCGATAAACGATCCTTATTAGCCCCCTGATTCATCTTGGCGGTTAGTTATTCGAGAGTTGCTCTTCTGTTCACCGGTACACATCGCCACAGCCGCCGTCACCCCTGTCATCTACAGCCCATGGTGCACCAGAGTTACATCGGCGCTGCTTTTGAATAGTGCCATGTCACCATGCGCAGTAAACGACTACTTTAACCACGGCAGCAAGCGAACGGTTTACAAATTAGCCGTGTCGGAAATGTTTATACCCTCCGCCCGTAAGCCAATGATCATTCCCTTTTGAACGTGACACACATCACTCCGTTACCACATTACGACAAGGGCTGCACCATTTTTCGTGTCCCACCGGCACGCTTTACATACCCGCCGCTGCAAATGTTGTAACCTGCCGTTTGCGACTGGTTATTGCACGTTGAAGTCGAACTTGGATGGTGGTCACATTAACGTGACTGAACTGTAGAGTGGCAACGTTTCTGACGCTAGCCTATAAAAAGTTTCATTACCACGAATTCACGGCCAGCGTTTAAGAATCTTTAATGCACCTGGAACCAAGTCGTCCCCCCTTGAAATTAAAAAAAAATTCTATTAAGTCTTACGATATAAATTCGTAAGTCGCAGTTGAATGGTGTAATTAGTACTGGTGGTTCGCTTTTAACTAACGTGTTGTAATGATGTGCCACTCGTCTCAGAGGTCGCTGGTTCCAATACCGCTCAGTGGATGGCGAGGGGTGGGGAGAGGAGTGCGGAAGGTTCGCAACCAGCAGATCGTGCGGCCAGGTCTTGAACTGAAGACCTAGCCATACATCGTTCGCTTGGTGTCAGAGCTCAAGCCGTTGTTTATGACAAAACGAAGGTCTGATATCAACACTGAACCTGGTACTCCCGCCGTTCTACGCCCCAGTACCTGATTTCACGTGTTTGTTGTCACACCTAAGAAATACAAAAGAGTCACTTGGCAGTAATGGGTAACAATCGTCTATGTTACTGTTGTGGTCGTTAGTCCGTCGTACGGTTTCGTGCAGCTCTCCACACTAGTCTTTTATGTGCAAGCCTCTTCATCTCTGCATACCTGCAGCAGCCTATATCCACTTGAAGTCAAGTCATTGCCTGCCTCTACAATTTTTGCCCCACGGAAGCAACACGGAAATCCTCATCCAGCTCCAGTGACTGGCACTACAACGGAGGCGTTGGGCGTCATGCTATAGTTTACTGCGCAAGAGCGTACATTCCTAGAAGAATCAAACAGTATATTGCTTCCTCTTACGTATACCTCACGAAAAGACCATGAAGGTAAAATTAGAGAGATTCGGGCTCAGATAGCGGCTTTCCAAAAATCGTTCTTCCCGCGAATTATTGGACTCTGGAACAGGAAATCGGGGAAGTGACAGTGGAGAGCAAAACATCCTTCGCCACACATCATCAGGCGGCTTGTAGAATATATGCGTAGATGGGAGGAAAGAAGATCGGAGTTTAACGTCATGTCGACTGTGAGATCATTGGAGACGGAGCACAAAATCGGATTACGACAGGACGGCGAAGGAAATCGGCTATGTTCTTTCCAAAGGAACCATACCGGCATTTGCTTCGAGCGATTTCGGGAAATCATGGGAATGCTAAATGTGGATGCCCGGACGGGGATCTGAACCGTCGTCCTCACGAACGCGAGACGATTCTGGTAACTACTGTGTCATCTCCCTCGGTATGTAGATGTAAATGTAAACGCAGTTGCAGTAGAGAACTGAAGCGTTTGAATGGTGGTGTTAGAGAAGGTTGCTGAAAATTAAGTCGACTGATAAGAAACCAGGAGGTTCTCTATAGAACTGACGAGAAAGGTATACCTGGAAAACATTTATTGGAAGAAAGGATATGACGATAGGACGTGTGTTATGACATCAGGGAATAACTTTCATTGACTAGAGGGAGCCGTAGAGGGCAAAGAGGTGCGTGGAGACAGAGATTGGAATGCACCCAACAAATAACCGAGCATGCTGGGAGTAACTGCTACTATGAGATGAAGAGGTTGACAAACGAGCGGAAGTTGAGGTGGGCCGCATCAAACCAGTCTGACGACTGATTTGCCTGAAGTTGCTACAAGCGTTGCAGAGTTATAGATTACATGCCACGTACCTCTTATTTCGAGCGTCGGCACAAATATATGTAAAATTAATTGTCTTTCGTGCTAAGTCAGCTGTCTACAATGTTTGGCTGAAATTGTTCCACCTGTTGCTGAGCAATGCTGGAAAACGCACGTACATCCATTTTTAGGTTCAAATGGTTCAAATGGCTCTGAGCACTATGGGACTTAACTGCTGAGGTCATCAGTCCCCTAGAACTTAGAACTACTTAAACCTAATTAACCTAAGGACATCACACACATCCATGCACGAGGCAGGATTCGAACCTGCGACCGTGGTGGTCGCGCGGTTCCAGACTGAAGCTCCTAGAAACGCCAAGCCACCCCGGCCGGCCCATTTTTAGGATTCTGTACCTCAGTCGGTAAAAACGGAATTATTATAGGATCGCTTTATTGTCTGTATGTCTGTCTGTCTCTCCGACTGACAGACTCCTTTTTCTCAGGAACGGCTACAGGTATCGTTTTGAAATTTGTTTCAAGTATTAACGTCTGCTGTTCTTTGGCGATGTACAAAATTTAAATTTATAAATCAATGCAATCAAAAGATATTGTCTTATCTGAAGATGCATTTTTCTCAGGAATGGTTAGACCTATCGAGCTGCAGTTTATGTCAAATACCAAGGTTTACAGTGGTGTATATAATTTAAGCTTCTACGTCAAGTCAATAAATACCGCCATGACTGTCACATATTATTTTTATACTCGCAAACTCACTCCTCAGAACCTGTGGATGAACTACCTACATACGTGGCGGGCCTAGTGGTCTAGCCGTGATGGATCTGCCTGAAAGCTGTTAGGACGCGGGATTTTCCAGTGTTCATTTTAACCTAGCCTTCACCTCTCAACAATGCGATGAGTCGCCAGAAACAACACCTGGTTTCGGATTCCACGTCGAAATGTAGGACCCCTTTACCCGGTTGGGGTAGGGTAGGGACACACAACTCGCCGAAGTCGCGTCCAGTAGAAAGATCTGCACCAGACCACTGAGTGAGCGTCGTGAAATTATTATTATTTTTCTTTCCTTTCTCAGACGTTATGTCTGGTTAAAAATGGAAAGTGACGCGGATCTTGATCAAGCGTGACTTCCTTTTAACTGTACAGTATATGCTACATTGCATTTGGAAACTTTCGGGTAATTGAACATGTATCAATAATTACAGATTTCTGTAGTTGTATATATACGTTTGGATGTAGCTGTACTGCGTTGATGTACTGGTGGATATTGTGTGGTATGACTCGAGTAGTTGATAGTATAATCGGTATAATGTCAACTTTATCCTGATGCCACATGTCCTTGACTTCCTCAGCCAGTCGGATGCATTTTTCAATTTTTTCTCCTGTTTTCTTCTGTATATTTGTTGTATTGTTTATTATTTATTATTATTATTATCTATGTACATAGTTAAGTTTGTACAGAACCCTCGGAGTGCGAGTCCCATTCGCATTTCTCCGGTTTTTTATGCATAGGGATACGAGATTAATGGTTCAACCAGGTGCCTTTCAATAATTTGACAGCTCAATACTCAAAAGACAAAAATTTAGAAATTTTGCTTATATTTGTTTCTTTTTATTTATGTTCCAGACTGGCAGCGGTCGCAGTTTGGAGCTCCGTTCGCAAGGTGCCCAGGCATCCTGTCTGTGGAAAGTCTGGCTTCAGCGCCGAACGTCAGCTGGGAAAAGCAGCGCTACTTTGTGTACAGAGCCTCCCTGTTTCTCATCCCGACCTAGTCCCTCCTCTGTAATTTAGCTTTAAATCCTCCAAATACCCTGGCCAACCATGACAGCGTCAACTATCAACACTTTAAGAAACCGATGTGGATTCCAAACTGTCAGGTTATTTGTTAACACAGTCTTAACACTCTAGTGGCCAGCTACATTGCGCAAAATTGGTACATTCTTTACATCGTTCTTCGAAATAGGGTAATTAAACCTAATTAACGTGTTGCACACTATATTACCGGCTAATCGTTAATTTCAACGGAAATTATCACTGGACACACATCCGAATCTCCGTATTATAGTCTAATTAGAACTTGTTAATTACGTCTGCCAAGTGTCGCTGTAGCGTTGTCACAAAGCATTTAAGCTCCAAGTCACTTAAAGCTCAGTCGTAGTAATTCCCCCTGCCTTCAAAACTCACGGCTCACATCGGCGCTCGGGGATACTGAAACAAGTCGTGGTTGTAGTGCGTGTCAACAGTTGTACACTTCTCGAACCCTGCGCGCAAACTAATATTTTGTAGTAGCGCGTAGGCAACAGAAGGTAGTTTGTGCGCGACCTTGAGTTCTCAGGTCAGTGATGTAAAGCGTAGAGTAACAATTAATTTTGATTAGACTATAGTAAATTTGGATGGCACATTCTTCATATCACCGGAGAGCTGTTACGTGTGAAATGCAGTGACTGACGTCTCACTCGAAAATAAAACACTGTTTCTTAAAATATACCACTTGGAAAACAGTACGCTGCAAGTACTGCGAAATGGCATTTCGTCTCACAACAGAAAATCCCTATCCAAAAAAGTCTGTTTCAATGCAGTGGCTTTCGTAGGGTTGTTGGTGTTACTAACCGCAGGTTGTCATTTACAACATCTCCCATTCACAACCAAACTGCAAAAGCAGTGCGTTAGAGTACCTTCAGATGATAGCTTTATAAAGTAAGGCAGATGAAAGCTTTTCACGTGACCGTGGAAACATTGCCTAGTAACGTATCTGCGTGTGAGTTGCTTCAGAGAAATAATTGCTCTATATACTTCAGGTGCAGGTCACAAAGGCTGTATAATTCCCTGTTTCGATTTACTGCCAAGTCGTCATTAAATGGCCTGTTTTCGAATATTTTGAGTGACGACTGCAACCAGTCATCTTTAGATGTTGTTCTCACGCCCTTTAATTAGTAAATTACTTCCCTATTGTTGAAATTCATGGTTATTGTATTAATCACACTATCAAATAATGTATGTTGTTGAGCAGGAAAAACTGGCTGAAATCTAGTGGATTTTTTTCAAACACATCAGTAGTGCGAGCTTTATCTTTCGTATGGGTGAAATTTTTATCTTTTCCTTATGCCTAGATTGCCGAACTATGTCTAAGAATTTTAAAAGTTGTCAGGTTCTTAAATCTAGTTTCAGGCCACAAAATTATTTGTTGCGTAAGACTCTTTGTCTGTAGTGGGACTTAATTTCGTTTTTTCTATGTGGTTTCACATTTGCATTTCTGGCTGCTTGTACTGTTTCACTGCGGTCTCTAATACAACTCTAACATAATTATGAGGAACGTTGTCTAAGATACATTTCTTATTGAATTTAATTACGAGAACTGTTCTCATTGCCGTCAGTTTACACTTCCTGTAAGTTTTCATTGTTCCTCTGACCTAGTTAGGTAGCGAAATAAAAAGTTTATCCATAATGAATGTGGAATACTGCCACTGTGATGAATAATGGCTTTCAGAAATGATTGATTTATTCATCATAGCTGCAGTTTCTACATCCGGAATGGATAAAAGTTAGGTATGTTTTCCGCCTCTCTTTCTTTCGTCACGGATCATATGGTGAGTTGGTAAAGAATTGCACCAGGTAATGATACGACTAGTGTGACCTGAAGCTGAAACATATATCTAATAAGAAGGACAAGACGGTGACTGCGTTTCCCTAAGGGAGCATCCCAGTCTATAGACTCTATGCAGTTCTTCTGGGGCATTAAATGTTTCTGCGAAGGCACTTGTCGTCTTCTTCGGGGCAAGCGTAGCACCCGCGGCTACAGTCACCACTAACGGTAGCTAACAACCAGTCCACTGCACGCAAGTACCATCATCAGTTCGCGTGATACCTGTTCGCTATAGGCAGCTCGTGAGCGGAAAGTGTGTCCGCTTTCTAGCGGCTACATCGCTGACCACCACGTGGGGGCTGGGCGGACCAGCCCACAGCCTTCTAGAGTCGCGTTCTGCCTGGGGCGCCAGGAAAGCCACAGAAGAAAGTGGGCGCGCGTTACGTCACTCAGCGCGGCCCGCGGTCGTGTATTGTTCCGCTACGCCAGGCGAGTCCGCTTGTTTTGGTTTCACTCCGGTCGTCTACCCCAGATCGCCCGCTGCTGGCAGTATTTGAATCCACTCGGTTCCTTAATCCCTCGGTTTCATCGTGAAATAAATTAAACAAATTTGAGCACGTACTGTAGTTCAAGAAGACAACTTATAATTCAAGAATACGGCCAGACCCATAACATCAAATAACCGTAACTCTTCTAGCGGAACTAACACACCTCATTATCTTTACTACCCATACTCTTCCTCTATAAAGCAAGGATGTAAGCTCCCTATCTTTTCAATATCCCCTATCCACTATTTATTTATTGATTCCGCATTCGCAGGCACCGAAGTTGATTGAGATAACAGAGTCTACCCTTTCCACCCCGCCATTCTCTCTCTCTGTTTTAGCAGTAATCGCCAAGGAGGATTTCCGTATTTCGTCTCGAACTGCGGGAAGTAGAGTATTGATAAGGGACAGTTTTCCTGTCTCACGTGGTATTACTATACCAAACATACTGTATCAAGTATTTTACGAGTACCTTTTATTGTAAATAACTTTTACATGCATTGTTAAGAACTTATTCATTATTTTATTACTCACGTTGTAGTTGTAATAGTTTTGCATTTGTCATATTAAACGTAATGTACAAAATACTTTCGTGTTTTTATTTAAACCATCTACTCTTAATGCAAGTTTCAAAGACATTATTCATTTCTCTGGACAGAAATTAACAGAATTAAAGTGCAAATATCTTCTGGTAGTGTGATAAAGAAAACAGTAGGCTACAACTGTAATTTATTAGCACCAACACAAAAGGTAAAATATCATTAGATTTAAGAGCAAAAGTCGATTCAAAATAAAGATCAATCAATTAAGTTAGGTAGAAGTGATATTAGAGTAGACTACCTCCCCTTTGCAGATGATTCGACAATTTTAAGTAGGGATGTTACCACAGCTCAAAAACAAATTGAAATTCTTAAAGAAATCTCGGAAAAGATAGGACTACAAATATCATTCGAAAAGACGGAATACATGACATGCAACAAACAAGCACCAAAGTTTTTGAACACGAAATATGTAAAAATAAAGAGTATCTCAGTTTAAATACTTGGGGGAAATAATACAAGAAAACGGTCTGGAAAAAGCTGTAAGTGAAGTTTGCTGTCAAAAGAAGGCAACTGCATTCAGATTGACACAAAATATTTATAATAAAAAATCGCTTCCTAAATTCAGTAAACTTAGACAGTACAGCACTGTAATCAAACCTGAATGTCTTTATAGAGCAGAAAATTTAATTTTAAATAGGAAGAGGGATATTGAAATAATTCAAAAGAAGGAAAGAAATATTATCAGGAAAACAGTAAGCCCCAAAGTTACTGATGGAGAAACTTATAGGCTGAGAAGTAATAAGGAAACATAAGAATACACAGACATACATGGTGATATGAGAAAACGAAGATTTAAATTTTACAGGCACATTAAAAGAGTGGCACCCACTAGGTTGACAAAACAAATAGTAGAATACTACGAAAACAGAAGTAAGGCCAAAGTTGAGCCAATGGAATGGATTGCTGCGATTAGGGACGATCTTACAGCAGCCGGTATAACTCAGGCAGACTTTACAAATAGTGAAACATTCAGAAAAAAGATATTTGATTGGAAAGATGGTCAGAGGGAAGTTAGAAAACGGACTGGAACACCGTGGTCTGATAAAAGAAAGAGACTTCATTCAGAAAGGATGAAACAAATTTGGGCACAAAGAAAGGCCAACCATCAAACGTGACATTGATGAAACTTCCTGGCAGATTAAAACTGTGTGCCGGACCGAGACTCGAACTCGGGACCTTTCAATGGGAAAATATACTTACTGTATGGGTTCTTACAGACTGACCAAACAAAGTCTATAGCACACAATACAGCGACGTCGTGCCAAAGTATGACCAGCACTAGTCAGCTGTATAGAATTGGAATACAAATTATATACGCCAAAGAATAAACAAAACAAGAGAATGACAATAACACTTTACTTTGAATACATATTGTTCTCCTAAAACAGGACACATGTTACACAATTAGTTCTCTTTATGGCAGTGCAGTGTTGTACCGTGTAAATACAGTACTTAACAGTCAGTAGTTAAGAATTTAGAGATTCTAGTAGTACCTAATGTGCGTCATCTGGTAGGTTCTATGAGCGGTTCTAGGCGCTTCAGTCTGGAACCGCGCGACCGCTACGGTCGCAGGTTCGAGTCCTGCCTCGGGCATGGTTGTGTGTGTTGTCTTTAGGTTAGTTAGGTTTAAGTAGTTCTAAGTTCTAGGGGACTGATGACCTCAGAAGGTAAGCCCCATAGTACTCAGAGCCATTTGGTAGGTTCTACAGGGGGTGGACAGAAACATGGAAACACCGAAAACACGACACATTACCATACCTAATACGGTGTGGCATTCAAAACGTCTTCCAGTCGTCTCGGAATGGACAAATACAGGTCCTGCATGGTTTTCAAGGGAATATGGTACCATTCTCCCTGTAAAATAATGGCAAGTTCAGGTAGACCAGCCGGCCGTTGTGGGCGAGCGGTTCTAGGCGCTTCAGTCTGGAACCGCGCGACCGCTACGGTCGCAGGTTCGAATCCTGCCTCGGACATGGATGTGTGTGATGTCCTTAGGTTATTTAGGTTTAAGTAGTTCTAAGTTCTAGGAGACTGATGACCACAGATGTTAAGTCCCATAGTGCTCAGATCCATTTGAACCATTCAGGTAGACCATAAAGCCAGGGGAGTTGAGATGTTCCATTCTCTTGCTCACCAAACCAGTCCCGGACCAAGCGCGATATGTGAACAGCGACCCTGTCTTATTGGGATACAGCACCGCCATTGGAGAACAACCATTGTACCATGGGATGGACCTGGTCTGACAAAAAGATCACATAATCCTTGACAGTAACGCGATCTTGCAGAGTAATCGTGGCCCTCAAGGAATACCACGAGATATACTAAGTTATCAAAAGTATCCGGACACCTGGCTGAAAATGACTTACAAGTTCGTGGCGCCCTCCATCGGTAACTCTGGGATTCAATATGGTGTTGGCCCACCCTTAGCCTTGATGATAGCTCCCACTCACCCTGGCATACGTTCAGTCAGGTGCTGGACGGTTCCTTGGGAAATGGTAGCCCATTCTTCACGGAGTGCTGCACTGAGGAGAGGAATCGATGTCGATAGGTGAGGCCTGGCACGAAGTCGGCGTTCTAAAACATCCTAAAGGTGTTCTATAATATCAGGTCAGGACTCTGTGCAGGCCAGTCCGTTATACTAATGTTACTGTCGTGTAACCACTCCGCCACAGACTGTGCATTATGAACAGGTGCTCGATCGTGTTGAAAGATGGAGTCGCCATCCCCGAATTGCTCTTAAACAGTGGGAAGCAGGAAGGTGCTTAAAACATCAGTGTAGGTCTGTGCTGTGATAGTGCCACTTAAAACAACAAGGGGTGCAAGCCCCCTCCATGAAAACTACGGCCACGACCACCGCCTCCGAATTTTACTGTTGGCACTACACATGCTGGCAGATGATGTTCACCGGGCATTCGCCATACCCACACCCTGCGATCGGATCGCCACATTGTGTAGCGTGATCCTTCACTCCACATAACGTTTTTACACTGTTCAATCGTCTAATGTTTACGCTCCTTACAGCAGGCGAGGCGTCGTTTGGCATTTATCAACCTGATGTGTGACTTATGAGAGCCGCTCGACCATGAAATTCAAGTTTTCTCACCTCCCGCCTAACTGTCATGGTACTTGCAGTGGATCCTGATGCAGTTTGGAATTCTTGTGTGATGGTCCGGACAGATGTCTGCATATTACACATTACGACCCTCTTCAACTGTCGGTGGTCTCAAACGTTGTTTAAATGTGTGTGAAATCTTATCTTACTTAACTGCTAAGGTCATCAGTCCCTAAGCTTACACACTACTTAACCTAAATTATCCTAAGGACAAACACACACGCACCCATGCCCGCAGGAGGACTGGAACCTCCGCCGGGATCAGCCGCACAGTCCATGACTGCAACGCCTTACACCGCTCGGCTATCCCTTGCGGCTCGACGGTCTCTGTCAGTCAAAATGGTTCAAATGGCTCTGAGCACTATGGGACTTTACATCTATGGTCATCAGTCCCCTAGAACTTAGAACTACTTAAACCTAACTAACCTAAGGACATCACACAACACCCAGTCATCACGCTCTGTTAGTCACAGACGAGTTCGGCCTGTATGCTTTTGTGCTGTACGTGTCCCTGCACGTTTGCACTTCACTATCACATCGGAAACAGTGGACCTAGGGATATTTAGGAGTGTGGAAATCTCGCATACGAACGTATGACACAAGTGACATCCAATCACCTGACTACGTTCGAAGTCCGTGAGTTCGTCGGAGCGCCCCATTCTGATCTCTCACGATGTCTAAAGACTACTGAGGTCGCTGATATGGAGTACCTGGCAGTAGGTGGCAGCACAATGCACCTAATATGAAAAAATTACGTTTTTGGTGGTGTCCAGATATTTTTGATCATATTGTGTAGCTGCCAAAATTATCACCAAAACCCAGCCATGTTTCACTCTTGGGACGTAAACTCGAGCAGATGTTGGAAACAGTGTGGAGCAAGACTCGTCCGACTAAACGGCATACTTCCATTGCTTTTACAACTTTGGTACCCTTTTTTCCGTTAGTCATTTCTAAAACTAATGAGTGGTTTAGGAATTGCAGCTCGTCCTTCAATTTCCTCCTTTTGAAGGATTCTGCGTGTTGTTTTGGTGTTGAGAGGTTTCGCGTGTACAACACTCAGTTCTGCAGTGACTTTAGCGTTTGTCGTCCCCTCGTTGTTCGTCACAGTCCCCTTCAGAGAACGCTTGTCACGACCACTATATACACATTTTCGTCCACTTGGTTATGTTTTTCCACTTTTCCTGTATGTGGTATAAATCTTCGATACGGTGCCTCCTAAAACACCGAACACTTCGGCTACCTTGTTTACGGGAGCACCCACCACAGGAGCACCAAAAATGTGCCCACGTTCGAATTCTCTTAGCTCCGATATGACACACTCACAACTACATAGAACACTGTTCCGATCACGACTGACAGTTGCGACGTATAGAGGACATTCCACAGGTGCCGTCTGTGGTCAAATGCAACAGCGCAACCTGTAGGATCGGCTAGCATCTGCATTTATGTTCAAGCATACATTTCTCTCGGCATTTCCATGTTTTTATCAACCCCTCTATACGAGTACAGAAATTCAAACCAGAGTATAGTGGAGTTGAGGGGTGGGAGGTGAGGCTTCTCTTCCCATCCGAGCGAACTGAATTGGTAACTGAGCTAATCTCGGCAACCTTAAATCCTTATCCGTACCTTCAGTGTGGAAGTACCTCTCTGTCACGTCTGATCAGGTAGCTCAGTAGTTCGGTCAGACAGAAGTTTTGCTTTTATCAGTGACTTTAAGATAGTTAACTCCGTACAAACACTCCCATGCAAAGCAGATTACATATTGCAGCGTTGCTGGATATTTTCCTTGGTGTAGCGAGTCGATCGGCAGGAAAAACGTGCAAGTAAAGTCTGACAAATTTGTTTTGGCAAATAAAGGTAATTTGACATATCCAGATACGGCAACCTTTAACTCTTTAAAAGCTCGTTTACGACATGAAAATATCCTTCTAGTTTCAAAAAATGGTAAAAGTTTGTTGGAAGTCGCCGAGTGCTCTCATTCTCAATTACTGGATAAATATAGTCTGGGGATTTGCAAGCTGTGAGTTACGCTGTCTGAAGACAAATACACAGTTTTAAGAAAAATCAACTGTCCACTGTGCGAAACATTTAACTTGATGTTATACCTATTAATCATCAGATTATGACAGCATTTTAAATTTTTAAATTTAGCCAATACTTACATGAAGTATAACGTATATTTAACATGAGGGGTGGGGGCTGTATACAAGGCGACTGTTCTAAGAGACTCATTTTCTCTAGTATTTTGAAAGATATTTGCAATTTCTTTTTTGCATCATGTAGCTGGACTCAGCCCAAACAAATACTGGTCGTAAAGTCTTTCACGCAGCGTCGATGGAAAACTTCGGTTTTTTTCCTGTTAGAAAAAAAAAATTTTTAAAGTGTAATTTTACTTGCACATTCGACAGAGCGGTCCCATTTTAGTCTAGTGCGATATTCCCTTCATCGCTGTATATTAAGAGAGACAGTAAAACGCGTACTCCACCAGCGACAGCACCGCCCTGGCCCACTACGACTGCTACTGCCATGCATCAGCGCTGCTCAGTCGCTGCTGCCGGAGCACTGATAGTTCTTCGCGTTTTACTGTTCCTCTTAGCACATACAGATAAAGCGAATACCCCACGAGACTAATTTGGGAACGCTCTATCGAACGAGCACGCAAAATTACACTTCAAAAATGATGTTCTTTGTATCCAGAATGAGATTTTCATTCTGCAGCGGAGTGTGCGCTGACATGAAACTTCCTGGCAGATTAAAACTGTGTGCCGGACCGAGACTCGAACTCGGGACCTTTTCCTTTCGCGGGCAAGTTCAAATGGCTCTGAGCACTATGGGACTTAACTTCTAGGATCATCAGTCCCCTAGAACTTAGAACTACTTAAACCTATCTAACCTAAGGACATCACACACATCCATGCCCGAAGCAGGATTTGAACCTGCGACCGTAGCGTCGCGCGGTTCCAGACTGTAGCGCGTAGAACCGCACGGCCACTCCGGCCGGCTGGTGTTCATGTTGTCCTCATAATTTCATCATCATCATCATCATCATCATTCGTGACAGTGGCTAGATTGGATTGAATAAAAATTTGACTTGTAAAAATTGGGACTTTGTATACGCGCTAATGACTGCGCAGTTGAGTGCCTCGTCAACCAAACATCATCATCATCGTCATTCATATTACTTCTGCTCATTTAATGTTTCTCATCCCTTTTCAAATGTCGTAACAGTTTAGGTAGCAATGGCATTCGCATAAAACAAAATCAATTTATCGTTAATCTCCTTATGTGACCACTACTATAACATACAAAAATCTCGTGTGCATGGGCCACAGGGAGAAAGGGTGAGACAAAAGTAACTGAAGTGCATCGTCTCTAATAAATGGGGGTACAAGGCTCATACATTCCGATAGAACCAAAAACAACTGCGTGGATCATCGTATTTTAGCTAAATGAATGTTAATCATGTATGCAAAGCCACCCATCAGCAGTTCTTCGATAGCAAGTATCTGGAAATAAGAAACTAATCTTCAATTCATTCTAAAACTCAAGATAAGGAAGCCGCGCTGAGTGGCCGCTTTGGTTAGAGGCGCCATGTCACTGACTGCGTGGCCACTCACGCCGGAGGTTCGAAACCTCTTTCGGGCATGGACGTGTGTGTTGTTCTTAGCATAGGTTAGTTTAAGTTAGTTCATTTGAGCAGAGACGAACCTCAGGGGTAGCCAGTTACTGGTTGTATTGTGGGTGATCAAACACTTCCCATCGAAAACGTTGCAGCAGCATATTCATTGCCCCTGCAGAGTGCGGCCGACAATTGTCGCGTAGAACGAACCGCATGACAGTTATGTTATGTGGATTGCATAGCTTCAGTCGAAATCCTTCGGCAGGCCCTCATACTTGGTGGGAGACGCTAATTTCTCGCCATATTTACTTTCTCACTGTGAGCTCATAAGTGAAAAGAGCGACATGATGCGATCGACGGGCGTACGAGACACAGTGCCAAATGCATCTGTGCAAAGCTTCATGAGATTTTCACTGTATTTTTCATTTCGCGACCGATCGTTCCTTAATTTCTGAATAGACTGGTAGGACTTATTTCTAACAAGCGCTTTTATATTTGGTTCGTTCGCTGACAGTGCACTTCAGAAACATGCTACAAGTGTATTCCGGTCCTTACTTGTTTCACTGATATGATAGGAAAACTTCTATTTCCACATATTTAAATATTTACCGCAGTGTTTCTGTTTCATTTGCTGTGATACAATAAGTGCTGAAGCAACTTCCAGTACATCACGAGTACTACCTACAACTCCTCAGAACAGAAAGTTGCTCCATGCACCTCCATAGCGACACTTGTTTCGCGCAAAAGTTGCACCCTGTTTAAAATGAACCAAGTGAAAATATGTAAGCCATAATTACTGTCACAAATCACTTGAGTGCTGGACTCCTTCTATATGAATTGCTAGAAATTGGAAGACTTCAGGCTGCTAATACTTTGTGTCTGGACACTGTCAGTAGCAATACAATAATAATAATAATAATAATAATATCTACAGCACTAAAGTAGCCGTTATGTAGTTTCTGTTGTATTAGACTGTTGTTTTCGTTTATCTCTTTCAAGGTGAGAAATGAAGCAATTTCCGGTCCAACGCAGGAAGTTCAAACAATGCGGAGAGGAGATTTTCATGAGATATTTAGCATATGAGATGCTTAGCATATGTCACCTGTCTGTTCCACTTTTACAGTCATAGATCCGCGGTAAAAAACAAAGTACATGTGTAGTGGGTAGACTAAGTGAAGAAGATTTTGTCCATACTCATGTTTCACAAGCGTAACTTCCGCCATATCGTGTTATTCCTAAATGGTGGCAATGGAAAAAAGTAATTACTACTAAATTTATGTACTCAGTATTAGAGCTTTAGGAAATTATGATGATAAAATCAATTATGATCTTTTAAAAATAATGTAGTTTCGTGACAGACACAGCAGTTCATATGCCCTCCACGCAAAATTTTAGATACTAGCCAACGGAACAGAGCGGACGATTTTGGATTCTGTCATCGTTAACGAAATCGAATGCAAATTTCCCCGTACGTCTACCAGAGACAGACGTAGATAAGGGAGAGAGAGAAATAGAGAGAGAGAGAGAGAGAGAGAGAGAGAGAGAGAGAGAGAGCATTTGTTTGTGCAGCAAATTGTTCTGGCGCCAACTTGTCGGAGAAGGCAGACCCTTAGACAATTGTCTCTGGTGAAACTTGCATCGGAATCTCAAGGTTGTTCCGCCTTCCACTGCTTAACCTGTGACTGCGTTCAAGCGTTCACTGAGAAGAGATATGCCCTCAGCTCCGCCTATCTAGGTACCTCCAGGTCGCACCAGCGGAGAAGCACCCGCTATTAGACAATGAGAAGGGGCGTAACTGAAGTTTGTGCTGTCTCGCCTCTCCGAGGCTAGCCCGCCAGACACCTGTAGAAGGCTTCATTTTACAACTCGCATCAGAAAATCTACACAGAACACGTAACGAGGCTCCCATTTTCAAAGAGCGACTTCCCGTGGTGTGGGCACAGCCAGAACGGCTTACGCGTGTATTCACATAGCATTCGAGTAGGCAGGGATCGAGTCTTCCACGATGGATGCGTTTCTCCTCCACCAGGGACTCGCCAGCCGTGGCTCGCCCTCACGGCTGAAGCCAAAAACCAACATTATATTATTTAGTTAAGATTTTATTTTCTTGTACAGAGTAATAAAAACTGCCCATACTCTGCCATATCAAGCAAATACAGCTGCATTAAAATTTAGAGGATACTATGAGGGAAGTCTCATACCCTGATCTTCCGTAAATGTTTCTATTCATTACTGTTCCCTTGCCCATTCCCTTCCTATTACAGGGTAGGAAATTAAACAAGATACTGAAGTAGTGGTTGCTCTCAGTGTAACGGTCCAACTAGTAATCAGAAGGACTGTTTCCAAAAAACTGAAAATCAATATTTATAATAACATCGCATAATTGTCATACAATTTGGCTGTAGGAATGGTAAAATGACCAGAGACGAGGTTCTGGCGTTGCGCTCAACACTGGAGGCAAGACTTTAAAAAAAATCAAGACACCTTCACAGGATCTGTCGGCGTAGAAAAAGTTTATGAAAAATAAAATTATGTAAGATTTTCGAAATTCTCAGAGAAGTAGATGTAATGTACAACAGATTTAAGAACCAAGAGCAAACAGTAACAACTGAAGACAAAGTGGGAAGCACTCTAATTAAAAAAAGTATAATGTGAAAATGCAGCCCTTCTCTCCTGCTGTTCAATCTGTATATCAAAGAAACAAAGTCGAAAACAAGGATACACGAGAGGAATTGAAAGCCGAGTTGGAAGGATATCATTGTTTACACTCGTGGATGACACTGATTATTCTCAGTGAAATTAAGAAAGAATTACAGGAAATGTTAAATGAAATGAACAGTCTAATGAGCACGTCTTATGAACTGACAACATATCAAAAAAAGACGAAAGTAATGAGGAGCAGCAGACACAACAACAGCATTAAAACTAATGCCAAAATTACGCACCACTTAGTACATGAAGTGAAGGAATTCTGCTACCTTGGAAGAAAAATATGGCATGATGAACGGAGCTAGAAGTATGTCAGAAACAAACTAGCACAGTAAAAGGGGACGTTTCTCCATAAATATTAATATGAAACAAAAACCTTCATTTGAACTAGAAATATCTGGAAATTTAAGTCTGGAAAACAGAACTGTATGCATGTGCAGCATGGACTGAGGGAAAATCGGAATAAAAGAGAATCGAAGTGTCTGAGATGTGACATTATAGAAGCACGCAGCTGATCAAGTGAACTGATAAGATTAGAAATGAGAAGGTCATCTGCAGAATGGCTCTGAACACTATGGGACTTAACTTCTGAGGTCATCAGTCCCCTAGAACTTAAAATTACTTAAACCTAACTAACCTAAGAACATCACACACATCGCCGCGCGGGATTAGCCGAGCGGTCTAGGGCGCTGCAGTCATGGACTGTGCGGCTGGTCCCGGCGGAGGTTCGAGTCCTCCCTCGGGCATGGGTGTGTGTGTTTGTCCTTGGGATAATTTAGGTTAAGTAGTGTGTAAGCTTAAGGACTGATGACCTTACCAGTTAAGTCCCATAAGATTTCACACACATTTGAACATCACACACAACCATGCCCGAGGCAGGATTCGAACCTGCGACCGGAGCGGTCGCGCGGTTCCAGACTGTAGCCCCTAGAACCGCTTGGCCACCCCGGCCGGCAATATCTGGAAAGCACTGACCATTCGAACAGACAGAATGATGGGGCATGTGTTAAGACATCAGGCAATAACTTCCACAGTACTAATGATTGTAGGATGATATGATAAGAAATTCAGACCAAATGGAATTCACATGTCTAAATCTGGTCACCCTGCGAGCACTGGTTACTTTGTCCATCAGAAACATGAACTGTGACCGCGAGTTGTAATTGATGCCTCGCCCCAGCTCACCGTGAAACCTGGGATGAGACCTGAGTGTCGAAGGCGAATGTACTCTGGAATAGACAGCTCATTAAGTATACACTGTATCCATATAGGTCCATCAGTCGCGTAGGGACAGAACCTGCTCCCTTCACTGAAGCGAAAAGAGCGACATTCCACTCTCCAGTTAACTCTTTCACGACACCAGAGTATCCATGACTGGTGGTGTCGAGGTGTCAGTGGCAGCCCGCCCAGATTCAAGCGTTTGCTTAGTCCTGCTGCGTGTAGACGGTTCCCAGTGGTCCAGTTGACACAGCAAGCGTGAACGTGCTCCCTGGATGATGTTCGGTCGACCACCGCTGTTTGCACAGTGCGTCGATTTTGATGTGCGTCTGTACTATGTAGACATCCAGAACCTGGTCTACAGGTGTGAGAATATTTCATAATTGAAAGCGGCGACACACTAACGATACATTGTGCTCAACATGTGTAGCAGTCCGTTGCTACAAATCCATCCAGCTTCCCGCTGGCCCACGAGGTGACCGTATTCAAATGGCTGAAGGCGTTCAGCATGATTATGAATTCATCGGCGGGCCTGGTTGTACCCTGGAAAGAATGTTGCAAATACCGTTCACCTCTGCAGTCAATACAGTTACTGCTTACAAAGCCAAAACAGATCGTACACATGCAGGTCTCCTGAACTCCATCTGATCGCCGATGATCATGACACATGAATCACTAACACTACAGCATCTCAGCGCGCATATAGTATTACACCCTGGTGCCACCGAGCACGATCCTTGAGGACACAGTATAGGATCAATGATTTTCTGGCTGTAAGTTGAAATCTTCCCTGGGCCACTGACAGATTTAGTAATCAGCAACGTAGCTTTAAAAGCAAACGGAAAGTGTTTATTCTTTAGAAACTTTTCTACTGCATGCAGCAATTGTTATTTAGAAAATGTAACTCATACATAACCTTAAAAAAATAGATTTTCACAACTGTTGCTAAAGAAAAATATTTTTCGATATTGAAACTGTAGGTTTTCGGCATACCCGGTCAAACTTTCAAGAGTGCAGGAAAAGCAAAAGAATATAGTACATAAACCCCGTCAGCAAGTTTTCAGACGTTACACGACAAAGTACACGATTCCGCTTGTAGGAAATAACAGCACACTTCAAGGAACCAGGAGGAGAGCGGGTAGCTCTTCTATCATTATGGGCACATAGCGAGCGCTGGTAGCAATTAAAGTGCGCCACGGAACACCAAAAGATACATAAAGCGCGAATAGAAAGTCATGGACGCTACAACTTGAAAAACAGGTTCTGACATCCTTAAGTCCCAGTGCTTTGATGGAGTTCTTTAAGCTTGCACTTACCGCACTGAGCATTTAGTCTTCTTAGTCTCAAAGAAAGATACCTGTTGACTGAAAACAACTGCGAGTGGTGTGGCATTTAAAAATTCCGAGCAGGGCGTTTCCAAAGAAGAGCTTTTTTTAGTTTGTATTCATTTCCTCAAATTTGGTAAAGAAAACACAGAATATAGTCCACAACAAGCCAGCACCGTGTGTAAAAATAAATTATGTTAAAGAATTAGTTTATTTTCTCATCCACTTAACGAACATTGGATACCAAGTTATTTGTTCATGGAAAAAATGTCTACAACAACAGCTCACGCAATGGCAAATGATTAGAATAAGAGATACAATAAGTTTCCCATCCTAACACCACATTACGTGTGTATCTGCACCTTCTTATGCTCTAAGATAAAGAATAAAGCAGCACTAAGAAATTATCTCAATAAGTCGAAAATCGTTAGATACAATCTACATGTGCAGACAAACAAATGAGTACATCATCAGTTTTATTCAAGAGGAAGTCAATAACGCATTGGTGCACCTCTGGCCCTTGTGCAAGCAGTTATTCGGCTTGGCATTGATTGGCAGAGTTGATGGACGTCCTCCTGCGGGATGTCGTCGAGAATTCTGTCCAACTGGCGCGTAAGATGGTCAAAATCCCGAGGTGGTTGGAGGGCCCTATCGATAGTGCTCCGAACTCAGCTGGAGAGGGATCCGACCTTGATGTCCAGTGAGAGGTTTGGCAAGCACTAATACAAGCAATAGAAACTCTGGACATGCGCAAGCGGACATTATCTTGCTGAAGTGTAAGTCTAGGGTGGCTTGCCATGAAGGGAAACAGAATGAGATGTAGAGTATCGTTGACGTACCGATGAGTTGGAAAGGTGCCGCAGATGGCAACCAAAAGTGTCCTCCTCTGAAAGGAAGTTGCATCCCAGACAATCACTCCTGGTTGTCGGACCGATGGCTTCCAACTGCTGCCCCCGGCGTCTCCAGACACGTCTTTGCGCTGGAATCTCATTGACTGGAGGAGAACTGCCTTCAGTGACGGGTCCCGGTTCGAACTGAGCCCCGATGACGAGTGAAGATGAATCTGCAGACACCCCGGACAGCAGTGAGACACCAACCTGATGGTCGCACGCCATAAGGCGTGGGCGTTGCATAAGGGCCAGAGGTGGACCGTCGCGTTATTCACTTGCTCAATTTGTGAAGCTCTCTCTCTTGAACAAATTTTCCAATTTTTCCTGAAATTCTAATCATTTGTTTGTCTGTACATGTACATCTCAACTACCGATGACCTTGTGGATAACATCCGAAGTTCACTGAGGCTTTTTACGGATGATGCTGTAGTATATCGAGTGGTTTTGACAATGGAAAATTGTACTGAAATGCAGGAGGATCTGCAACGAATTGACGCATGGTGCAGGGAATGGCAATTGAATCTCAATGTAGACAAGTGTAATGTGCTGCGAATACATACAAAGAAAGATCCTTTATCATTTAGCTACAATATAGCAAGTCAGCAACTGGAAGCAGTTAATTCCATAAATTATCTGGGAGAAGGCATTAGGAGTGATTTAAAATGAAATTACAATATAAAATTAATCGTCGGTAAAGCAGATGCCAGACTGAGATTCTTTGGAAGAACCCTAAGGAAATGCAGTTCGAAAGTAAAGGAAGTAGGTTACAGTACGCTTGTTCGCTCACTGTTTGAATACAGCTCACCGGTGTGGGATCCGTACCAGATAGGGTTGATAGAAGAGATAGAGAAGATCCAACGGAGAGCAGCGCGCTTCGTTACAGGATCATTTAGTAATCGCGAAAGCGTTACGGAGATGATAGATAAACTCCAGTGGAAGACTCTGCAGGAGAGACGCTCAGTAGCTCGGTACGGGCTTTTGTTGAAGTTTCGAGAACATACCCTCACAGAGGAGTCAAGCAGTATATTGCTTCCACCTACGTATATCTCGCGAAGAGACCATGAGGATAAAATCAGAGAGATTAGAGCCCACACAGGTGCATACAGACGATCTTTTTTTCCACGGACAATACGAGACTGGAATAGAAGGGAGAACCGATAGAGGTACTCAAGGTACACACCGACAGGTGGCTTGCGGAGCATGGATGTAGATGTAGATGTAGATTTCCGTTCTATCCAGATAATTCCTTCCTGGTGCGTCGTTTTTTATTTATTTTTATTTATTTATTTATTTTTTGTCTTAGAGTGTATATATTTCACAAACCCAACTTATGGCGTGTTGTAGAGGGCACTGTACCTAACACTGTCGTTGCGTCCGTTCCTTACTCCATTTGTGAATGGCGAGCGGGAGGAACAACTAACGGTAAGCCTCAGTTTCTCTAATTTTACCGTGATGGCCATTTGCAAAATGTGCTAGGGACGAAATAATATATCGTCCGACTCTTCTTGAAACATAAGCTCCTGTAATTTTAACACTAATCCCCTCCGTGATGTACAATGTCAGTCTTGCAGTGTCCACCTCTGAATTACGTGGGGCATTTCCGGAACGCTCTAGCATTGGAATGAAACCGCGAGGAAATGAACATAATCTTTATATCTTCTCTAGTTCGTCTGTTAATTTCTTCCTGGTAAGGATCCCAGATTGGCTACCAACAGTATGGAGTCAGTTGAACAATTGCAGAATGGAATGGAAAACGTTCTAAGGGCAATTTTTTCTTTCAAAAACGTGTTTTCAGAGATATTGTGTTCTCGTACACTCTTCTGCATGTCCCTAGACTTGTTTCAGGTGTCAAATCACGAAGAAATGCTTCAAAGACGCATTACTAGAAGGTGCACTGTCTTTGTGCCAGGCTGTGCTTCCCTTAGGAGTTTTGTTAGCTAAAGCTATGAACACATTCCGTATAATTCCAATGCAGTTTGATTTAAAAGATTGTTGATGTAGGCGTGTAAGATCTCCAAATGCAGTACAATCCAAGTGTGTCACTCTCATCCATCTAAGTAAGCTATTTTCGGGAGGAAAACGGTTCAACCCTGCGTACGGCCATCGTGATGTAGGTTTTCCGAGATTTCGCTAAATCGCTTCAGGCGAATGCCGGGAGGTCCTTTGAAAGGGCACGGCTAATTTCCCTCCCCATCCTTCACTAATCTGAACTTGCGCTCCGTATCTAATGACCTCGTTGTCGACGGGACGTTAAACATTAATCTCCTCCTCCCTTCTCCTGAAATAGCTGATAAAAGTTCTCATTCTGAAAGAGAGTATTGAAAAAATGACAGTGTATTCAAAAGAGGAAAGACCATAGAAGATGTATACCACACCGTTCTATTTCTGAAAAAGCAGCCGTGTCTGTCAATTTTAATAGAAAAACATGTTGACGATATTGTGATTTCTTCCTCAACAGGACAGGGAACTGGAGAGTAAATTTTGCAACATCTGGCCCAAAATAGAGTTGCGTAAGAAACAGAATGAATTTTTTTCGTAAATTTAATTTTTTATTCTCTTCTAAAGAAATTTAAGAAATGGGAAACGGTTTTTGTTGACTACCGTTTACTAACTAAAATATTATTACCTTATTTGTGCACTTGTATAAGGGTCAATCAGGAAGTTTCCGTTCGAAGGCTGTACATTCAAAAATCGGCATGCCAGTTAGGCAGAACTGCCGTCACCACTCAGGAATCATCCAACCGAAGCACCAGGTTGAGGAAAAACACCGAGTCCAGCTGTGTGTACGGGTCAGTAAACTGTCTAACGCACATCCTCGTCCGACAGCAATTGTCGACCCTTCAAGGCCATTTTTAACGGACTAGTCGCCTGATAATCGCATTGGGAGAGATCAGGACTGTATGGCGGTTGCTCGAGTGTCTTTTACTTGAGTTGGCGTAACTTCTCCGTTACTACGCTTGTGGTACGGGGATGTGCGTTATAATAAAGCAACAGCACCCGATGGCGCAGTTTCCCCGGAGGATTCACCTTAATTCGTTGCCCTTACATATTATTCCTTATCCGATGGCAGTCTTACCGGTGTTCGTTCTTCGGCAGCCAAGAAAATAATAACAACACGTTGGTCCTGTTTGGACGCATTTAGTAATAACGTCGTTATACACTCATGCTCATAAATTAAGTATAACTGCAGAATGTGGTGCCACACAACGTGGCACTACACAAAACTGGCGCTGATAGCATAGGCACATAGGGAACACACACGACACAGATCTGTAAGTCTACGGTATTGGTGATAAGTTGAGAAAACCGTCCCGAAACACATGCGCTACAAAACACCACTGTTTCCTACACATGTACCCCGACATCATTATGGAAAATGATCACCATGCACACGTACACAGGCCGCACAACGGGTTGACATACTCTGGATCAGGTGGCCGAACAGCTGCTGGGGTATAGCCTCCCATTTTGCACCAGTGCCTGTCGGAGCTCCTAAAGTGTCCTAGGGGTTTGAAGACGTGCAGCGATACGTCGACCGAGAGCATCCCAGACGTGCTCGATGGGGTTTAGATCTGGAGAAAAGGCAGGCCACTCCATTCGCCTGATATCTTCTGTTTCAAGGTACTCCTCCACGATGGCAGCTCTGTGGGGCCGTGCGTTATCATCCATCAGGAGGAAGGTGGGACCCACTGCACCCCTGAAAAGGCGGACATACTGGTGCAAAATGACGTCCCGATACACCTGACCTGTTACAGTTCCTCTGTCAAAGACATGCAGGGGTGTACGTGCACCAATAATAATCCCACGCCACACCATCAAATCACGACCTCCATACAGGTCCCTTTCGAGGACACTAAGGGGTTGGTATCTGGTTCCTGGTTCACGCCAGATGAAAACCCGTCGACAATCACTGTCCAGACTATACCTAGACTCCTCTGTGTACATAACCTGGGACCACTGTTACAAAGACTGTGTACTGTGTTCTTGATACCAGGCTTTACTGGATCTCCTGTGACCAGGGGTCAGTGGAATGCACCTTGCAGGTCCCCGGGGTGAATAAACCATGTCTGTTCAGTCGTCTGTAGACTGTGTGTCTGGAGACAACTGTTCCAGTGGCTGCAGTAAGATCACAAGCAAGGCTACCTGCAGTACTCTGTGGCTCTCTGCGGGCACTGATGGTGAGATACCGGTCTTCTTGTGTTGTTGTACACTGTGGACGTCCCTTTACTGTCTGCTAGAATCGTTGCCATAATCTTGAGATCACACTTTGTGACACACGGAGGGCGCGTACTACGGCCTGCTGTGTTTGACCAGCCTCCAGTCGCCCTAGTATTCTACCCCTCATAAGGGGTCATCAATATGTATTCTTTGAGCCATTTTCTACACACAGTCACCATTAGCACGTCTGAAAACGTCTGCACACTTACTCGCTGCACCGTACTCTTGACAGGCACCAATACACCTCTGCGTATGTGGACTGCTGCCAGCGCCACCGTGCGACGACTGCAGGTCAGACGCACCGCATGGTCATACCCCGAGGTGATTTAAACCCGCAAACCGCCCACCAGAGCGTTGTTTCACGATGTATCAGCATTATCCTAAATTTATGAGCATGAGTGTAGTTCACGTTTCTGTTTTTACCGCACTAACGTCGGAAAAATACAAATGACACACTAATCCCTTGCTTACACGTGTGTATTCGCTCTACGATGCATATACCCTGCAGCGACGCCCTCAAACAATAACTTTTAGATCGCCGCTTGTATGTATTACCACAAGTAAAACGTAGTTTCTTCGTACTAACGGCACTTGGAGCAAAAACTTTCTTATTATCGCTTAGAACCAATCAGTTTCCTCTTCTGGCACTTAGAACTTTCTTAACGCATTATTTCCTTTCTAATTTGTCTCATTATTTTTTGCAGTGGTGAGGTGGGCAACAGAGATGTCTGGTATCGGAATATCTTCTCAATTTGTTAGGTACAAATAAGTTATGTACAAAAAGAGATACGTTCTCTATTGCTTCTCCCGACAAACTTGAGATCTTTTGGTGAACGTTTTCCACCCCTACGTATAAGTTGTTTTTGAAAGTTGCTTTTTTCGAGAGTGAATTACGTCTTCAAAGGCTTATTCCAGTGAACCCCAGTCTGGTATATTCTTTTCCTTCAGCTAGCTACATTTAAGTCTTTCTGGGAGCGTATTTTGTAGTGCTTATTGTATACAGTGGCTGATCGCTAGTTGAGTAAAAGAACAATATAGCAAAGGAGCACTCCAACGTACTGTGAGGAACTAATGCATATAATGAAAAGAATGTACCGCTATGATGCCTCGGGGTTTGATTTTAAAAAGAGTCATACCTACTGAAAAGTAAACTAGCAGAATTGTTTGAAAGAAAGGTCACAATGTAACACTTGTACTTATGTCTAATGGCTACTGTGTGTCTGCTGTTCCTTGTGAGTGAGTTTATATTATCTGTACCAAATCCAATGCGTAACAAAATGTCTTGTAATGATTTGTATTAATTTTGTCAAAAAAGGGTAAATATAATGGGAGATTCGTGTATAAAAGAATACGATTCAAATTTGTGAGGATAGATTACTACTGGAATAATTACAACTCCCACAACGAAAACGAATAGGAACTGCAACTTACCGTAAAAATGAGAAAGCATTTACAAATGTTTTTCTTATTAAAACGCAGTAAAATAAAGAATATTACATGGAGGATAGTATAAAAGTAACATACGCAATAAAAGGTTGAAAATTCAGAAAATAAACTATATTTGACAAGAAACTAGATGCAATGAGACTTAGACAATACATTATGTGTAATGCAATTCACAATATAAGACGGGCATTCAGTAAGTAAGCAACACATGTTTTTCTGGAAGCAGATTGGTTATATCGAATATTCCAGCCCACCATATTTTTCACCATCCTTTTAGCTACAAGACCCTATTTTTCTACGTAATCTCCGTTGAATGCCACGGCCTTACGCCATCTTGCACGCATGCTACCACTCTACGGGTCGATGTGGGAGCCAATGTCTTGCTCCAACAATGATCTCCACATCATGCGCGCTCTGCTCCCCTAAGTCCATCCTTCACTGGGCCGAACGTATGGAAGTCAGAAGGTGCGAGATCCGGGCTGTATGGTGTGTAAAACTCTCCTTCTGTGTGGCTTGCTGTTACTGACGAGGACAGAAAAACTGTTGACTGCTTAGTGAGAGAAAATTCATTTAATGATTTTAAAAATCCGGTACGCCCGGAATTTGAGGATGATGGAATCATTAGTCGCAGCACACAAAAGGTATTTACGTTAGCGAGAATGGTACGAAAGGGTTGTTACCTAGTGCCACATTTCATGATTAGGGTTAGTTTTACGATCTAAAAAATTATAACAAAACAAAAATATCTGTCTCGCCTTAGGTCGGTATTTAGGAGGCAGAGGGTTTCTCTAATGAGCTGACCTGGAAAAACTATATTTCCCTTTATGTTTTGACTGTGAAATCGGTAAGTTAAAGACTACAAACTCTTGATAATGGTAAGAACTACTCTCTTCATTTTTACGTACCTAGGAAGCGGCCATCTCGACACAATCCAAGTCAGCCAGGAATCCGTTTTCATTTACCTCTTTTTACAGCCTCGAAGAACCGCTAACTCTATCGCCTTCTCTACAATAAAAGGTACCATACACGATAGTAATTTTGTACATCGATTTCTTCACTTGAATGGTTAGAGTAAGTCAGCGTGATTTGGTGAATCGGGTGAAATGGTGAATTGCTTTAATTCTTTACTGGTTAAACAGATGTCTCCGTATGTCATGCATGCCAAGAGTCTCTGATCATCTGTGCAGCGTGCATGTGTTGAAAACCAGCTCCGTTTTAAAAACCGTAAGTACTTTGTACAAAACTGTTTTCGATGCTAAATAATTTTTATATGCTGCATGCATTTGTAGATGTCACTTCAGATAGCGTAGACCGTGGGGTATTTTTTGATATATTCTGCCTTCTTATACTGTTTATGTACTACACATCCTAGAAATCGTTGCGTCTAGTGTTTTGAACTTCTTGCGGTGCTATTCACCGATTCACCCATAGCAAATGGGAGAAATGGTGAACTCGGGCAGGGGTGATACGGTGAAGGACTTTTCTTATGTGTAAAGCGTAGAGCTTTTATTTAGGTACATCCCAACCAGGGTTTTTGACAAGTCATGAAATGTTAGCGTTTCCTATCCCATGCGACAGTTATATTCTGTTTTATCCGATGTCTCAATATAATCGTTAATTTAAAAATTAGTTTTTATATATTTTTTGCGAGTACAGTTTGATTTGTCTGTGGTTAAAAAAGTAAATCTTCTAACTACCGCCATTGTTCCAGGCAAAGATGCCTACAATTTACAAAAGATAAAAGGATCCAGCCGTGCTGATTGGACACAGGAGCAACTTAACGATGCCGTAAAAGCGGTGAAAAATGGAATGAGCCTGAATAAAGCCTGAAAGGAGTTTCACGTTCCATGGTCAACGCTGAAGAGACGATTAGAAAACGGGTGCTTTAAGAAAAAACCTTCAGGTGGGCCGCCTTTACTAACACAAGAATGTGAGAAAAAGTTGGTAAAACATATCATAAAATTACAAAACTTCGGATTTGCACCGACACAGACAGAAGTACGTACCATGGCATATAAACTAGCTGAGAAATATAACCAACATCACAAATTTAACTGAGAAAAGGAAATTTCTGGAATGGGCTGGCTACATTTATTCTTAAAAAGAAATCCGGAACTCTCAATCCGCAAATCGGAAGGAGTTTCACAAGTACTGTCAAGGGATTTAAGTACGAAAAACGTTTCAGACTATTTTGCATTGCTGCAGAACATCTTGGTAGAGCATAACCTCCTTGATAAGCCGGGAAATATATTCAACGTAGATGAGCCGGATTTCAGTTGAATAATAGACCAGGTTAGGTGTTGGCAGAAAATGGGTCTAAGAGCGTTCCAGCGATAACATCCGGTGGAAACGGTGAAACCATATCTGTTATCGCTTGCTGCAATGGAGAGGGCATGTTTTTACCCCCAGTTTGTGTTTTGAAGGGAAAAAAATGAAAACGCCGAGTACAAGGACGGTATGCCGTCGGGTTCCACGATTTTCATGTCACAAAAGTCGGCCGGAGTGGCCGAGCGGTTCTGGGCGCGTGACCGCTACGGTCGCAGGTTCGAATCCTGCCTCGGGCATAGATGTGTGTGATGTCCTTAGGTTAGTTAGGTTTAAGTAGTTCTAAGTTCTAGGGGACTGATGACCTCAGCAATTAAGTCCCATAGTGCTCAGAGCCATTTTTGAACCATTTTGCACCGAGGAAGCCTGAGGGAACTGTCGTGCTTATTTTGGATGGACATAGCTCTCAAGCAGCAGCATGGATACATTAGAGTTTGCAGAAGAAAAAACCATAATTTTGCTCTGTCTACCCAGCCAGACCACACACTATCTGCAGCCGCTAGACAGAGCATTTTTTAAAGCTCTGAAATCCTATTATTACAATGCTTGCAATTTGTATATTAAAATTAATCCAAATAGAAAAATTTCCAAACTAGTGTTCGGAGGACTGCTTACAAAGGCATGGGTACAAGCAGCTGCGACAGAGAATGCAATATCGTGGTTCAGAAGCACAGGAATCCTCCCGTTTAATCATGATGTCATCGTCGAATACGCGTTTTTATCATCAGCTTCAGATCAACACCAGGAAAACGACGAACCACATGAAAACAGACATACTTCACCTCGACCAAGTTGTTCGCACTGGCAGGAGATACCTAATCCTTCGGAAGAAGCAACTGCAGACGTAGATAACGATCAGGGACTTGAACACATACAAGCTTCATCATAATTGGGCTGTTCGCAACAGGCGGAAAATCCACAGGAAAAGATGCAGTCTTTATCAGAAGCAACAGATATGGCCTCGACAGTGGCAACAGAAGAATCTCAAATAACCCCTGGCAAACTCTTGGACCATATTTCGCCGATACCTATCCTAGATGAAGTTGCATCTGCAAGGAAGAAGTCCAGAGCTTTAGCTGAGGTTTTGACTTCTCCAGAAAACATCAACAACCTGCGAAACAGAAAACGACAAAATGAGTCAGTGAAGAGTAGAGAAAATGCTAAAAAGAGGACCAAAGGAGAAACCGTAACCGAAGGAAAAACCGTAACCAAAGAGACTACCAAAGGAATTATCAAAAAGAAACAGACTAAGAAACGAAAAGCGTCTACCACTGACACTGAATCCGACTCGTCGCTGGATATCCAATTGCAAGGCGATGATGACGACGCGGATGATGAAGAGTGCTGTTGTGTAGGGTGCGGTGAACTGTACAGTTGCACTAAAAAGGATGTGGATTGGATCAAATACACCTATATACATAGGTGAAATGGTGAAATTGATAAAAATAACTATTGCTTTTTTTTAACTTTTGTAGTGCCGTAAAGAGGATGTGGTACTGTTAATGTGTTATTTATGTATTTTGCGAAAGGAGAATGTTTTAATTTTTTTAAATAAACAATTTCTTGTCTTATACGAGGCACAGTTTTTTTGCTCACCATATCACCCTGATTTACCCTATTACTAAATAATGAACGGACATACTCCCATTTGCTCAAGATGTATTCGACGATAAAAAAAGGAAAGATACCAGAACGTGACAAAACAAGGTCAACCTTAACATATTTACTGCTTTTCTACAAGGATGACAATATTCCATCTGGCACCGAAATTATTTATTGTAACGTTTCACCGCCCCCTTGGGCGAAGTCTGAACAGGTTGGGCCCAATGATTCACATCACAAAATGTTTTCACATACTGTCTTTCACTTGTATCAGAGTATTCTCAGCTATTTTAAAATCCTAGTATTTATTATTACTGTCCATCTTGTTTTGATGTTCGATGGCCTAGTACGTGGTTATTTCACGTATCAGTTTTTTCGGTAATATGAAATGGTCTTTCTTTCTCTTCTTTCAGCTATGGTGACACACACAATATTGTCTTTGCACAAAAAAATCGTTCTAACTTATCGAATTACATCGCATAACTTATCTCTTATCACAGTAACTTCATACGAGGTGATTTCTCTCTTTTTGCGCATTCATGTTTCAATAATACAATAAAACAAATGTTTTACAGTAAAACGGTTAGTTCCTTGTACTAGAAAGGGAAACAAGATAAAAGTACAGGATTCTCACATAGCTTTTTGTTCTCTTCAGCTGACTTGTTGGATATTACAATCGTAGGTTGAATCAGGGTAATTGGACTGTCCTTTGATCCATCCGTGAAATGGCCTTCAGAAGTGTAGTTTTTTGATACCCGAGACTCCCCACGATACTTGATGCTTTTGAGAAATATCCACCTCTTTCTCAAATAACAGTTAACATTAAACTATTATTTTAACAGAACGTAGATAACATCTTATACTACATACATATATATAAAAATACTCCGTTCTCCGTTATTACATCATGATATCATTCTCGATCTTAGGTCTGGAGTGTGTCGACATATTTGCTTTTGTGTTAATGTATAAGCTTTTAGTGTGGATACACTTATTCCTTTCTCTACAAACTCCCTCAATATGCAATTGCGTAAGTGTCTTTGTGAAGCTCACTTCCTGTTTAAAGACTCACATATGTCCCTACGTCCGTTTAAAGGCAAGATTGTTGGCGAGTGCACGGGAGCGAATGCAACAATCTGTACGGTGGCATAGCGCTGAAACTGGTCTTTTTATCCACCATAGTAGAACAGTGCGGCATACATTGTAACTGTACGTGTGTTACGAACGCAGGTTGCCGTGTGCTTTCTTTCATCGTGATTTAACGTGCACCGGACTTCACTACATTAAAAGAAGAGTAGCAAAGATCTTGAAGAAGTCAAGAGGAATACAGAGGAGTTACTGCTGTTATAAACTGCGTCCTGGCGACGTCATCGATACAGACAAATAATATCATACAATGCTAAGAGAAGACCTACACACACCGTACTATGCTGTAACTGTCATCTGTCCTATTGCACAAGAAGTGGTTGCCCTAGCAATCTCAGTGATCAAAAACAAACAAAAAGAATGACATGGACCAGATGGTATCCACTCAGAAACGATGATAAAACTAGCACAGCACATCACCCCGTTCTAAACAACGTAACTGAACGATTCCTTGCGGGTGGGCAGAGAACCTGTAGTACGTTGTTCAAATGTGTGTGAACTCCAAAGGGATCAAACTGCTGAGGTCATCGATCCCTAGACTTACACACTACTTAAACTAATTTTAACTTATGCTAAGAACAACACATACACCCATGCCCGTGGGAGGAGTCGAACCTCCGGCGGGAGAGGCCGCGAAATCCGTGACATGGCGCCTCAAACCACACGGCCACAACACGCGACCCTGTAGTATGGATAGCCCCCAAAGCAGTCATTATTAATAAATCAGCAGACAGAGATCCTTCAATTCCGGAGACTTAAAGGTCAATATGACAAATAAACATTACGGTAAAGTTTCAGGAGAAGCTACTGTGTAAGCGCTTGCAAACCCACAGAGCTCTCAGTGGCGTGAGCCAAGACCAGTCCGACTTCATAACTGGCAGATCAGTAGATGATGCCATCAACCATGACCTACATATAGTTAATACTGCAACACAGAAATCCGCCATGACAATAATGACTGACGTTCCCAGGTAGTCGATAAACTCTGGTAGCCCGCAATGTTTCAGAGGTTAACACATCTGGAGGTAACACAGTCACTGTACAACAATTTCCTACACTACTCTAAAGATCGAACAGTCGAATGGCAGACGGACAGCCAGAAAGTAATTAAAAGAATTAACAAAGGCTGTCCTCAAGGGTCGATCTGCAGCCTCATCTTCTGGGGGATAACAATGGAACCCCTCCTACAATTTCTAGATTCAGATGACAGGTGAGACGGAACTGTCGTCAACGCAGATGAATTATTCTACATCTACATGGATACTCTGCAAATCACGTTTAAGTGTCTGGCAGAGGGTTCATCGAATCGCCTTCACAGTTCTCCATTATTCCAATCTTGTGTAGAGAGTTACACTTTCTAAGTGTCCTGCCAATAAAACGCAGTCTTTGGTTAACCTTCCCCACAACATTTCCTATATGTTCCTTCCAATTTAAGTTGTTCGTAATTGTAATTCCTAGGTATTTAGCTGAATTTAGAGCCTTTAGATTTGGCTGATTTATCGTGTAACAGAAACTTAACGGATTCCTTTTAGCACTCATGTGGATGACCTCACACTTCTAGCTATTTTGGGTCAATAGCCAATTTTTACACCATATAGATATCTTTTATAAATCTTTTTGCAATTTGTTTTGATTCTCTGATGACTTTACTAGCCGATAAACGACAGCGTTATCTGCAAACAACCGAAGACGGTTGCTCAGACTGACTCCCAAATCGTTTATATAGATAAGGAACAACGAAGGGCCTATAACACATCATTGGGGAACGCCAGAAATCACTTCTGTTTTACTCGATGATTTTCCAGCAGTTACTACGAACTGTGACCTCTCTGACGGGAAATGATTAATCCAGTACCACAACTGAGACGATATTCCATAACCACGCAATTTCACTACAAGCCGCTTGTGTAGTACAGTGTTAAAAGCCATCCGGAAATCCAGAAATACGGTATCAATTTACAATCCCTTGTCAATAGCACTCAACACTTCGTGTGACTAAAGAGCTAGTTGTGTTTCACAAGAACGATGTTTTCTAAATCCGTGTTGACTGTGTGTCGATGGACCGTTTTCTTCCAGGTAATTTATAATGTTCGAACACAAAATATGTTCCAAAATCCTGCTGCATATCGACGTCAACGATATGGGCCTGTAATTTAGTGGATTACTCCTACTACCTTGGGTACGAATCTTTCCTCAAGCGAACAGTTGAATATGATTGTTAAGTGTGGAGTTATTGTATCAGCATACTCTGAAAGAAACTTAAGTGGTATACAATCTGCGCCGGGAGACTTGCTTTTGTTTAGTGATATAAGTTGTTTCACTGCTCCGAGGATATTTAATTCTACGTTACTCACGTTGGCAGCTGTTCTTGATTCGAATTCTGGAATATTTACTTCGTCTTCTTTGGTGAAGGTATATCGGAAGGCTGTGTATAGTAACTGCTATGGCAGCACTCTCTTCGAGTTTGCTATCGCGCAGAGAATGCATTGATTGAGTCTTGCCGCTAGCATACTTCACATACGACAAGAATCTCTTTCGATTTTCTCCCAGGTTTCGAGACAAAAATTCGTTGTAGAAACTATTATAAACATCTCACACTGAAGTTCGCGCTAAATTTCGAGCTTCGCCAATCTTGGAGACTTCGCGTTCGTTTACATTTGGCATGGCTCAAATGGCTCTGGGCACTATGGGACTTAACTGCTGAGGTCATCAGTCCCCCAGAACTTAGAACTACTTAAACCTAACTAACCTAAGGACATCACACACATCCATGCCCGAGGCAGGATTCGAACCTGCGACCGTAGCGGTCTCGCATTTCCAGACTGTAGCGCTTAGCTGCTCGGCCACTCCGGCCGGCACATTTGGCATGTTTTTTTTCGTTGTTTCTGCATCGATGTAGTGACCCGTTTTGTTTACCAAGGAGGATCAGCTCCGTCGTTTCTTAATTATTTCTTTTTTAGTATAAATGTCTCAACTGCTGTCGATACTATTTCTTTGAATTCAAGCCACATTCGGTTTACACTCACACTGTTAATTTGGAAGGAGTGGGGGAGTGGAGATTGTCTTTCAGCAAGGTGTCAAGCAAATTTTTATCTGATTTTTTGAATGAGTACACTTTTTGTTCATTTTTAGAGTATTTGGGGGTTACAATATTGAATCTCGCTATGAGGTTTGTACGCACATCGTGACCTGAAGAAGTACTTCCAGTTGGAAAGCGCGAAGAAAATCAACAGCAGAAGTAATGTTTGCGTAGGTAACACTAAGAAAAAAAATGTAAGAAGAAAGTAAGACTGTAGATCGGAGCACAAAACTAAAGAAAAAATTTGGTACATCTATGTGGCAAATGGCGCTTGGTTATAAAAACGAAATTGGACTGCGATACATTTATGACTAGCAGATAAGAAACGAGTAAGTGTAATTATCAGGCAAGATAGTACAGGGATTATTGCAGATTAGGTTAAGTAATAGAGGAATCAGGAGTCTATAGGCATAGACCTCCAAAGTATTTTAGTAAGGGTTGATCAAGATGAGTGGACAAGGATTGGAAAAAATGGGCTTCCTTAAAGGAATGGGATAGAGGAAACGATAGAATGCTAATATTATTATTGACGGCAATAAGAGCTAAGTATTCGGTACATATGGAAAAGTATGAATACTAATAAAGAGAGTAGTTTAATTTTATCTTAATTTTTAAGTAAATTATAGGACTAACCTAGAGAAGAGTAGAAGTAAAAACCACTTGAGAAGAACCAGCAAGGAACTTTTGTTTTATAGTGACTGGCAGGACCCAAAGGATTATACATTTTTAGCATCACTGGAGCTCTGACAGGCACACAGAAACGAATGAACACTCATAAGTACATGTAGCAGCACGATAAGAGCTCAGCTGTAGCGCACACTGCTTTTATTTAGTAAGTATGACCTACGCGGCAAGCTGTGGAAGGCGAGTTATCATGAAGGTAAGTAAAAGACACAGTGAAGTGAACGTGAACCACAGACTAACTGAAACAACTAGATCAGTGGATATCGTGAACCTAGTAGGAGAATAACAAACGATGCAACCAAAAGGGTTCTGCTATCAAAATAAACGGCACCCTAGACCAACACTGCTGGTGGTCAGGCACTATGGCGGACTGTAGTCAGGTTGGTATCCCACCGTTGTCTGGAAGGTCTACAGACACGTATTCGCGGGTCTCTGTTCGTAATGGGACTCATTACTAAAGATAGTTCTACTCCAGTAACGAGATTCCAGACCGAAGACGCGTCTGGAGACATCCTACAGACAAGCTGTCTGTAGCCTGCCATGCGACCCGACAACTGTGAGAGATGGTCTAAGGTGCCATTTCTTTTTACCGGAGAACCTCTTGGGCTGTCATTCGCGGCACCCTTATAGCACAGCGTTATGTCAACGATATTCTACGTCCCGTTTCGTTGCCCTTCATGGCCAGCCAACCTAGGTGTACACTGCAGCAAGATAATATCCGACCGCACAGGGCGAGATTTCTACTGCTTGTCTTCTTGGTTGCCATACCCTAAGTTGGCTAACGAGGTCGCCAGCTATCTCCCCAGTATAGAACGTTTAGAGGATGATGGATAGATCCCTCCAACCAGCTCTGAATTTTGACGATCAGTTACGCAATTGGACAGAATTTGGTACGCCATCCCTCAGGAGAACATCCAACAACAACTCTATCAATAACTCTCCGAATAAGGGCCGGAGGTGGACCGACACGTTATTGGCTTGCTCAATTTGTGAAGCTCTTTGTCTTGAATAAATCAGCCAAGTATTCCGAAATTGTGATCTTTTGTTTCTCTGTACATGTACAGGACATAAACAGATTTTCAAGCCATTCTCTTTTTTTCTTGTCTTGGACTGTCCTTTCGGCCGTTCCTCAGCGCAGTGGCCTGATGTATCGCCGTCAGAAATCCTTCAGCTTCTGCATGCAACCCCATCTTCGTCAAGCAGTTGTTCCATACTCGCAAATCGACAATATACTGTCCGACGTCACTCGCACGTTTCCTGTGTAGTTGTTTTCTTCCCCACCCTGTTATATTCGTGTCAGTCTTTTCTCTCTTAGACGCTGGGACTGTTCTGATGTGTAGTTAAATTCTTCGGCTGCTATTCGTTTATTATGTATTGATGGGTTGCTGTTGTAAACATAGTGCTTCAGATTCTAAAGTTGGTTTCCATGCGGCTGCTTAACATCTGTTAGATGCCTGCCTCCTTTGCCACGTGGAATAGTCAGTCTTCCAAAAGTTGATTTACCAGGATGGATCTCATGATTAATGAGACTTCCCCTACTTCTTCCCTTATTACTATTATTATTATTATTTTACACTACTGGGCAACAAAATTACTACACCAATAATAATTGCAGATGATAAACGGGTATTCATTGGACAAATATATTATACTAGAACTCACATGTGATTACATTTTCACGCAATTTGGGTGCATAGATACTGAGAAATCAGTACCCAGAATAACCTCCTCTGGCCGTAAAACGGCCTTGATACGCCTGGGCATTGAGTCAAACAGAGCTTGGATGGCGTGTACAGGTACAGCTGCCCACGCAGCTTCAACACGATACCACAGTTCATCATGAGTAGTGACTGGCGTATTGTGACGAGCCAGTTTCTCGGCCACCATTGACCAGACGTTTTCAATTGGTGAGATATCTGAAGAATGTGCTGGCCAGGGCAGCAGTCAAACATTTTCTGTTACCAGAAAGGTCCGTACAGGACCTGCAACATGCGGTCGTGCATTATCCTGCTGAAATGTATGGTTTGGCAAGGATCGAATGAAGGGTAGAGACACCGGTCGTTGTTGTTGTTGTTGTGGTCTTCAGTCCTGAGACTGGTTTGATGCAGCTCTCCATGCTACTCTATCCTGTGCAAGCTTCTTCATCTCCCAGTACCTACTGCAACCTACATCCTTCTGAATCTGCTTAGCGTATTCATCTCTTGGTCTCCCCCTACGATTTTTACCCTCCACGCTGCCCTCCAATACTAAATTGGTGATCCCTTGATACCTCAGAACATGTCCTACTAACCGATCCCTTCTTCTGGTCAAGTTGTGCCACAAACTTCTCTTCTCCCCAATCCTATTCAATACTTCCTCATTAGTTATGTGATCTACCCATCTAATCTTCAGCATTCTTCTGTAGCACCACATTTCGAAAGCTTCTATTCTCTTCTTGTCCAATCTATTTACCGTCCATGTTTCACTTCCATACATGGCTACACTCCATACAAATACTTTCAGAAATGACTTCCTGACACTTAAATCTATACTCGATGTTAACAAATTTCTCTTCTTCAGAAACGCTTTCCTTGCCATTGCCAGTCTACATTTTATATCCTCTCTACTTCGGCCATCATCAGTTATTTTGCTCCCCAAATAGCAAAACTCCTTTACTACTTTAAGTGTCTCATTTCCTAATCTAATTCCCTCAGCATCACCCGACTTAATTCGACAACATTCCATTATCCTCGTTTTGCTTTTGTTGATGTTCATCTTATATCCTCCTTTCAAGACACTGTCCATTCCGTTCAACTGCACTTCCAGGTCCTTTGCTGTCTCTGACAGAATTACAATGTCATCGGCAAACCTCAAGGTTTTTATTTCTTCTCCATGGATTTTAATACCTACTCCGAATTTTTCTTTTGTTTCCTTTACTGCTTGCTCGATATACAGATTGAATAACATCGGGGAGAGGCTACAACCCTGTCTCACTCTCTTCCCAACCACTGCTTCCCTTTCATGTCCCTCGACTCTTATAACTGCCATCTAGTTTCTGTACAAATTGTAAATAGCCTTTCGCTCCTTGTATTTTACCCCTGCCACCTTTAAAATTTGAAAGAGAGTATTCCAGTCAACATTGTCAAAAGCTTTCTCTAAGTCTACAAATGCTAGAAATGTAGGTTTGCCTTTCCTTAATCTTTCTTCTAAGATAAGTCGTAAGGTCAGTATTGCCTCACGTGTTCCAGTATTTCTACGGAATCCAAACTGATCTTCCCCGAGGTCGGCTTCTACTAGTTTTTCCAATCGTCTGTAAAGAATTCGTGTTAGTATTTTGCAGCTGTGACTTATTAAACTGATTGTTCGGTAATTTTCACATCTGTCAACACCTGCTTTCTTTGGGATTGGAATTATTATATTCTTCTTGAAGTCTGAGGGTATTTCGCCTGTTTCATACATCTTGCTCACCAGATGGTAGAGTTTTGTCAGGACTGGCTCTCCCAAGGCCGTCAGTAGTTCCAATGGAATGTTGTCTACTCCGGGGGCCTTGTTTCGACTCAGGTCTTTCAGTGCTCTGTCAAACTCTTCACGCAGTATCGTATCTCCCATTTCATCTTCATCTACATCCTCTTCCATTTCCATAATATTGTCCTCAAGTTCATCGCCCTTGTATAGACCCTCTATATACTCCTTCCACCTTTCTGCTTTCCCTTCTTTGCTTAGAACTGGGTGTCCATCTGAGCTCTTGATGTTCATACAAGTGGTTCTCTTATCTCCAAAGGTCTCTTAAATTTTCCTTTAGGCAGTATCTATCTTACCCCTAGTGAAATAAGCCTCTACATCCTTACATTTGTCCTCTAGCCATCCCTGCTTAGCCATTTTGCACTTCCTGTCGATCTCATTTTTGAGACGTTTGTATTCCTTTTTGCCTGCTTGATTAACTGTATTTTTATATTTTCTCCTTTCATCAATTAAATTCAATATTTCTTCTGTTACCCAAGGATTTCTGAGAGCCCTGGTCTTTTTACCTACTTGATCCTTTGCTGCCTTCACTACTTCATCCCTCAAAGCTACCCATTCTTCTTCTACTGTATTTCTTTCCCCCATTCCTGTCAATTGTTCCCTTATGCTCTCCCTAAAACTCTGTACAACCTCTGGTTCTTTCAGTTTATCCATGTCCCATCTCATTAAATTCCCACCTTTTTGCAATTTCTTCAGTTTTAATCTACAGGTCATAACCAATAGATTGTGGTCAGAGTCCACATCTGCCCCTGGAAATGTCTTACAATTTAAAACCTGGTTCCTAAATCTCTGTCTTACCATTATATAATCTATCTGATACCTTTTAGTATCTCCAGGGTTCTTCCATGTATACAACCACCGGTCGTAACACATCTAAAATGTAACATCCACTGTTCAAAGTGCCGTCAATGCGAACAAGAGGTGACCGAGACGTGTAACCAATGGCACCCCATACCATCACGCCGGGTGATACGCCAGTATGGCGATGACGAATACACGCTTCCAATGTGCGTTCACCGCGATGTCGCCAAACACGGATGCGACCATCTTGAAGTTGTAAACAGAACCTGGATTCATCCGAAAAAAAAATGACGTTTTGCCATTCGTGCACCCAGGTTCGTCGCTGAGTACACCATCGCAGGCGCTCCTGTCTGTGATGCAGTGTCAAGGGTAACCGCAGCCATGGTTCAAATGTCTCTGAGCACTAGCGACTTAACTTCTGAAGCCATCAGTCACCTAGAACTTAGAACTAATTAAACCTAACTAACCTAAGGACATCACACATATCCATGCCCGAGGCAGGATTCGAATCTGGGACGGTAGCGGTCGCTCGGCTCCAGACTGTAGCGCCTAGAACCGCACGACCACTCCGGCCGGCTAACCGCAGCCATGGTCTCCGAGCTGATAGTCGATACTGCTGCAAACGTCGTCGAACTGTTCGTGCAGATGGTTGTTGTCTTGCAAACGTCCCCATCTCGTGACTCAGAGATCGAGACGTGGCTGCACGATCCGTTACAGCCATGCGGATAAGATGCCTTTCATCTCGACTGCTAGTGATCCGACGGAAACGTGATGGTACGCATTTCTCCTCCTTACACGAGTCATCACAACAACGTTTCACCAGGCAACGCCGGTCAACTGCTGTTTGAGTATGAGAAATCGGTTGGAAACTTTCCTTACGTCAGCACGTTGTAGGTGTCGCCACCGGCACCAACCTTGTGTGAATGCTCTGAAAAGCTAATCATTTGCATCTCACAGCATCTTCTTCCTGTCGGTTAAATTTCGCGTCTGTAGCACGTGATCTTCGTGGTGTAGCAATTTTTATGGCCAATAGTGTATTAGCATGTACACGTCATGTACTGAGCAAATTGTTGTGTTAAGTCGGTGACAGGTGTGTGGTTAAATGCACCAGACACTAATTTACCCAGATGAAATGACGTTACAAACTAATACAGGGCGGATATTATTTAATGACCACATTTATATTTAGAGTAATTTTATCCGTGTAAAACTTTCCGCTGTAATACTAAAGTGGTTAATAATATGAGACACTAAAACGCAGAAAAATCACGAACATTGCCTACTTTCTGGAAAATACAGACTTGAGGTATTCTGCGGTGAATCGTATGCATTCCTGAATGCGAACTCACTCTTCATCCACAACTTTTGCAAGTTTTTCATTTGATACCAACTAAAGTTCATTTCTTTGGCTGTTTTCACATTCTCTAAGTTGTTTGGTTTACTGACATAGACTTTAGACTTTAAATAAACACCTCAAAACAACTGGAGAACTTAGGTGTGGAAAACGGGGAGGCCGTTCATTTCCACCAGACTTCGAAATCACTCGGCTGGGAGACGCCTATTACAATAATTTTCTTGTTTCTAGATTTGCTTGACTTGTTGTCCCCAAAACCGGGGTTCCGATGTTGTAATTAAGGAATAACAAATCCTCTAAGCATTTATCAACAAAGATCGCCAGTAACGTTTAAAATAACACCATTTTCATTTCCAAAATGAGCATGTAGCTATTACGCATGATCTTCATAATGCTCCCCATACAGTAGCTTTTGTACTGTGTAAAGGACTATCATGAATCGCACATGACTATTGGCATGTTTATAATTTCACATTCTGTTTATTCAAGGAACCGGTTAAATGGAAGTTTGCTTCATCAGTCACTACAAGACTCACTCCAAAATTGTGACTGCCTAAATCAAATCCAACCAAGGTGTTGCACAGCGCAAAGCGATTGTGAAAATCCGCTCGTTTCAAGTTGTGCAATGCCGAAAGTTTAGAAGGGAACAAGTTCAGATCTTGTATCAGGATATCGCAAAAAAATGGTTCAAATGGCTCTGAGCACTATGGGACGCAACTGCTGAGGTCATTAGTCCCCTAGAACTTAGAACTAGTTAAACCTAACTAACCTAAGGACATCACAAATATCCATGCCCGAGGCAGGATTCGAACCTGCGACCGCAGCGGTCTCGCGGTTCCAGACTGCAGCGCCAGAACCGCGCGGCCACTTCGGCCGGCAGGATATCGCATTCTGTTTCTCTGTTGCCAATAATTTCTTGTGGCAACCTTCTTGGATTTCTTTTGGCTGTTTCTGATTATGTCTCTCACCCTTTCAATGGTTTCTTCATTGCGTACTGTGTAAGGTTCCGAGCTTATTTTTGGTATTCAATGAAAACGATCTGAACACTCCTTTTATTCGATGTGGCATACTTCATATCTGTGGAATAGATATTATTCAGATAGAAGACTTCAATAGTCGATACGTTACGCCACAGAGATTCTGAGTACAGGCAATGTGATCTTTGTTTGTCAGTAGCAGTATTCAGGGAGAAGTACGTGAGAGAGTGGTGTGTTGGTCACACAGCTGAGCGATCTGGAAGTAACCCGAGAACACAGAGATGCAAACGCAGGTGATGGAGCTTTTTGGAAATATGATATTGTAAAAATTGATTTGAGAAGTGTGAAAAAATGCAGGTAATTTTCTCTTTACATTGTTTGATCGCGCAAAATTTGTAATGAAACAGGTAGGCAAATATTTAGCACGATTTTTCCTTTATTGGTTCGGGTCAGTTAATTTGATTGTTGAAACGTGAGTAAAATAAGTTAGCTGCTTACATAACTCGGACTCAAAGTTACAGAATCACCACTCTTTAACATTTCATTAACTGCACTCGTGTTCAGAAAAAAAAAAAACAACCAACCTTGAACGACTAGAGATAGGACGGTCATATTCACAGGGTATGTACGTTAGTATTTTCTGCAGAAATGATTAGCATTTCTTTCATCTCGGTTCAGTATGTATCCTGTTGTCTTGGAGGCACAGGGTCCGCCATGGGCCCCGATAACTTGCACCATCCGTGATGGCATGACGCGTTTAGGCGCGAATGGCGTTCAAACGTGTGGCTGGGCATATTCCACACGTTCTCGATTGGTGACAATTCTGGTGATCATGCGGGCCAGGGCAAAAGGCTGACATACTTTGACACCAAGAAGGCAGGTATTCGTGTAGTAATATGTGGTCGTGCATTGTCTTGGTGAAAAATGGCGTCTGGGGTGTAGAAAGCGTATGGCTACGGGTCGCAGGATATCATCCACGTAGGTCACATTGATCGCAGTGCCCTGGATACGCATCACCTGTGATTTGTGGTTGTACCCAATAGTACCCCACAGCATAATCCCTTGAGTGGCACTGTATGTCTTGTGCGAATGCAGTTACTGCAGCGAGCGAAAATGCAGCCATCATTTTCAGCCAAACAGAACCTGAATTCGTCCTTAAACACTATCTGATGGCATTTCCGTTCCGAGTGACGTCGTTCCATACACGGTTGCCGTCTAGCATGTTTCTGCACATTCGTCACAGGTAGGCGGAGAAGTGGATGACGTGTAATAAACGGACTGTCGCCCCTGATAATGTGCGATGTGTTACACTTTTCCACTGTTGCGCAAGGAGGTGAATACAATTCCGTCCTGGAATGTCATTCGGATGAGTTGTGGATATTCTACATCTACATCTACATTTATACTCCGCAAGCCACCCAACGGTGTATGGCGGAGGGCACTTTACGTGCCACTGTCATTACCACCCTTTCCAGTTCCACTCGCGTATGGTTCGCGGGAAGAACGACTGCCGGAAAGCCTCCGTGCGCGCTCGAATCTCTCTAATTTTACATTCGTCATCTCCTCGGGAGGTATAATTAGGGGAAAGCAATATATTCGATACCTCATCCAGAAACGCACCCTCTCGAAACCTGGAGAGCAAGCTACACAGCGATGCAGAGCGCATCTCTTGAAGAGTCTGCCACTTGAGTTTGCTATACATCTCCGTAACGCTATCAAGCTTACCATATAACCCTCTGACGAAACGCGCCACTCTTCTTTGGATCTTCTCTATCTCCTCTGTCAACCCGACCTGGTACGGATCCCACACTGATGAGCAATACTCAAGTATAGGTCGAACGAGTGTTTTGTAAGCCACCTCCTTTGTTGATGGACTACATTTTCTAAGAACTCTCCCAATGAATCTCAACCTGGCACCCGCCTTACCAACAATTAATTTTATATGATTATTCCACCTCACATCGTTCCGTACGCATTGTCCCACATATTTTACAGAAGTAACTGCTACCAGTGTTTGTTCTGCTAATGTATAGTCATACAATAAAGGATCCTTCTTTCTATGTATCCGCTGCAGATCTTCCTGCATTTCGCTGCAATTTTCTAATGCTGCAACTTCTCTGTATACTACAGCATCATCCGCGAAAAGCCTCATGGAACTTCCGACACTATCTACTAGGTCATTTATATATATTGTGAAAAGCAATGGTCCCATAACACTCCCTTGTGGCACGCCAGAGGTTACTTTAACGTCTGTAGACGTCTCTCCAATGAGAACAACATGCTGTGTTCTGTTTGCTAAAAACTCTTCAATCCAGCCACACAGCTGGACTGATATTCCGTATGCTCTTACTTTGTTTAGCAGGCGACAGTGCGGAACTGTATCGAACGCCTTCCGGAAGTCAAGGAAAATGGCATCTACCTGGGAGCCTGTATCTAATATTTTCTGGGTCTCATGAACAAATAAAGCGAGTTAGGTCTCAAACGATCACTGTTTCCGGAATCCATGTTGATTCTTACAGAGTAGATTCTGGATTTCTAGAAATGACATGATACGTGAGCAAAAAACATGTTCAAAAATTCTACAACAGATCGATGTCAGAGATATAGGTCTACAGTTTTACGCATCTGCTCGACGACCTTTCTTGAAAACTGCGACTACCTGTGCTCTTTTTCAATCATTTGGATTCTTCCGTTCCTCTAGAGACTTGCGGTACACGGCTGTTAGAAGGGGGGCAAGTTCTTTCGCGTACTCTGTGTAGAATCGGATTGGTATCCCGTCAGGTCCAGTGGAGTTTCCTCTGTTGAGTGACTTCAGTTGCTTTTCTATTCCTTGGACACTTATTTCAATGTCAGCCATTTTTTCGTTCGTGCGAGGATTTATAGAAGGAACTGCAGTGCGACCTTCCTCTGTGAAACAGCTTTGGAAAAAGGTGTTTAGTATTTCAGCTTTACGCGTGTCATCCTCTGTTTCAATGCCATCATCATCCCAGAGTGTCTGGACATGCTGTTTCGATCCACTTACTGATTTAACGTAAGACCAGAACTTCCTAGGATTTTCTGTCAAGTCGATACATAGAAATTTTCTTTCGAATTCACTGAACGCTTCACGCATAGCCCTCCTTACGTTTAGCTTTTGTTTGTCTGAGAGGTTTTGGCTGCGTTTAAATTTGCAGTGAAGCTCTCTTTGCTTTCGCAGTAGTTTCCTAAATTCGTTGTTGAACCACGGTGTGTTTTTCCCTTCCCTCACAGTTTAACTCCGCACGTACCTGTCTAAAACGCATTTTACGATTGCCTTGAACGTTTTCCATAAACACTCAACATTGTCAGTGTCGGAACAAAAATTTTCATTTTGATCTGTTAGGTAGTCTGAAATCTGTCTCCTATTACTCTTGCTAAACAGATAAACCTTCCTCCCTTTTTTTATATTCCTATTTACTTCCATATTCAGGGATGCTGCAACGGCCTTATGATCACTGATTCCCTGTTCAGCGCTTACAGAGTCGAAAAGTTCGGGTCTGTTTGTTATCTCCACCGGTCGGTTCTCTGTTTAATTGCTCGAGGTAATTTTCGCACAGTGCACTCAGTATAATGTCACTCGATGCTCTGTCCCTACCACCCGTCCTAAACATCTGAGTGTCCCAGTCTATATATGGTAAATTGAAATCTCCATGTAAGACTATAACATGCTGAGGAAATTTATGTGAAATGTATTCCAGATTTTCTCTCAGTTGTTCTGCCACTATTGCTGCTGAGTCTGGGGGTCGGTAAAAGGAGCCAATTATTAACCTAACTCGGTTGTTGAGTATAACCTCCACCCATAATAATTAACAGGAACTATCCACTTCTATTTCACTACAGGATAAACTACTACTAACAGCGACAAACACACCACCACCGGTTGCATGCAATCTATCCTTTCTAAACACCGTCTGTGCCTTTGTAAAAATTTCGGCAGAATTTATCTCTGGCTTCGGCGAGTGGTCTGTATGGTGCGACCTGATCCATCTCTCGTGTTGTACGACTTATCGTGAACTATTCTGCATGCACCCGTGCACTGCCGAAACACTTCGTCCCACACGAGCGGCAATTTCCCGGATGGATGCAACACCTTCTCTCGTGCCAGTAATGCGGCCTCTTTCAAACTCAGTGATATCACGGTACGGTCCGCGCATACGTCTGCAAGGCATCCTGCACGCCTGTTCAAGTCACACTGACCACTGAGACTAGGGCTCTTCCTTTCCCATGGTGGACAAAATGACACGCACGTAGCAACGCGTGGTTGCGGGACTTGAGCTACGAGGTATATGTAACGTGAAGAAATCTCCCAGCTCAGTCGGCGACCTAGAGAGCTGTTGTAGGATAATAACAATTCCGTGTGGCCTATCAGCGTGATGCATCTCTTTCAACAGGACGGTTTATAGCGACAACGAGAGCCACAGGCGCATTTTACCGGCGGATGGAGTTGGGTCGCGATAGCGATGTTCATCTTGAACCCGCGGGCCGACATGCTTCAAATGCTAATCATTCCTGCAGAACATAGTATTGTACATGTCCTATGAATATAAATATCCTATCTGTAGTTGTTCAAGGTACTCTGTTTTTTTCTGAACATGAGTGTAATTTCATGGCAAAGTCATTTTTTATAAGAAGTTATTTTTGTGAAATTGTAATTGTTAACGAATGAGGTTCATAATACAGTTTTGAATGTTATCCTCTTATCAATCATTCACTAGGCTTCGTTTCTTCCACATTTTCCTCAACAAAAAAATTTCTTTTGTTACTGTGTGCCGCCACGTTGCATTGAACAGAACACAGTCACTCAAGTACAGCATGGCGTGCATTGCATTGCTGTTTTTCCTTGCGCTGCACATGACAAGGTTTCTCTTTAGATGGTTTGCTGCTGCGCTCTTCGAGTAGTACCGAGTTTCCGTTACCACAAGGTCTGTCATGTAAAATTTCTAGGGCCCGTTTTACGTCAGAATCGGAGCACTGTAAGATCAGTCACAGTCTAACTCTGCATTTCATAATTATTATCAGGTTCCCTGCAGAACAGTTTAGTTCAGATCTCGTTTAATTTATCTGACCACCTTATTCAAATGGTTCAAATGGCTCTGAACACTATTGGACTTAACTTCTGAGGTCATCAGTCCCCTAGAACTTAGAACTACTTAACCCTAACTAACCTAAGGACATCACACACATCCATGCCCGAGGCAGGATTCGAACCTGCGTCCGTAGCGGTCGCGCGGTTCCAGACTGTAGCGCCTAGAACCGCTCGGCCACTCCGGCCGGCTGACCATCTTATTCTTACAATGCAGCATCACATATGCATGTACGTGTCGTTTAGTGTTCAGGATTTTATTTAGTCTGCATACGTGAAATTCCAGGGAATTTTAATAAAAGAAATTTGCACATTTATTCTTTCAAAAATTCTATTTGTAATTTAATGTAGAATTTTTATTCTGTTAGTTTTGTGTGTTGGTATTTTAAGACAAGTACTGTGACGTCACGTATTGTAGCACTGTTCACTCCATTATACAATACAGAATTTCACACAATAGATTATTTAAAATACAGCTTTACGTTTTCTAATTATTATCGGCGACAGTGGAATTGGTATATAGTTCTACAGTATCAGAAGATTTTTGTAAACTTTTTATCAGATACCGTTTACCTACGCACACCACTTGTGTTGTTCAGGTTCACGTTACATCGCAGACAAAAACGAAGGTTAAGAATGGGGAACCAGTTTACATATAACAACAAACAATAATCATAAAAAAGAGCTACAACTGATCTGTGTTAACCCTTATGTTTAGCAACATTTACACTACCACTGGTTCTATGAGATTCGGAATACTGCAGAACTGAATTCGAGGGCATGCACGCCCACCAAACGTAGCGCGAAATCTTCTTCGAGCAGCGATAACCGAGTAATTGCTAGAGAAATGCAGTTCCACTACTGCTGCTTGCTGTTGCGTAAACCACTTTTGCATCTTACTCATACAAATTTCGCAAATGTAGGTTTGTATCTTCAACTATAAAAAAAAAATTGTACCACAAACCTTTCAATGTAAATGTGCTAATTTATTGTCATCCTGCATACTACCAAATGAAGTTCCTTACTTGTCTTACGTTCTGAAGTACATATTTTCAACACTTTCTCTTACGAACCGAGGTACGTCCGTTACAAACTCGAAACATGCAATTAGAAAACTGAAGGCAGTGATGGTTTGAGACCGTTGTGATTCTGCCGCAGATTTCTAAAAGTCTGTTATTGGACCGAAGCCTTCTGATCGCAACAGCGCCACGCTCTAGAAACGCTTTCCCCAGAAGCAGGCAATACCTGTCCTCCGCTTTTGGATTTCTAAGTGAAACGTGGCTTCCTTCGGTTCCGCTCGGTACGTGCAGATCGTTCTCTTCCCCTCCCCCCCCCCCCCCCTTTGGTCAGCTTCGGAGGAGCATACTGACCACTGAGACTAGGGCTCTTCCTTTCCCATGGTGGACAAAATGACACGCACGTAGCAACGCGTGGTTGCGGGACTTGAGCAACGAGGTATATGTAACGTGAAGAAATCTCCCAGCTCAGTCGGCGACCTAGAGAGCTGATGTAGGATAATAACAATTCCATGTGGCCTATCAGCGTGGTGCATCTCTTTCAACAGGACGCCTCTTAGGCAACTTGCGTGTCCCTTACCTAATCCAGTGATCCTACTGGGGCAAGGGGACCTACAGCTTGACATGGCATCCTAATCGCGTTTCGTCCCTGGCAAAATTTGTCGCAAGGCCACGAGGCCCAGCTGTTGTTGAATGAACGTTGTCTCCGGTGTTCGATATTAAAATAGCGCACTCGATAGCTCTTTCATTATTAGCTTAGCTCTTTTTGAAGTCTAGTATTGCAGGTTTCGGAGGAGAAACTGAGAAGCATACACCTATTCGTACAACAACAAAAAAATGTGGAAATAGGGACAAGGCATTAGTTTATTAATGTTATTTAAAGAGTAGAATGCAGAAATCTTTTAAGTTGTTACCCAGCAGAAACTGATTGGCTTCCGGCTAGGTTTCCACGTCCGAACCACTTTTATTTCTCGTCTATATTAATACACGGTGTTTATAAATTAGTTACACAAAAGTAACCTTTAAATGAAAAAAAGGCAAATAATTTACAGAAACGTTTGTTGCAGCCGTGAATGCAGTATACCTTCAAGTTTTATTCCCACCTAACACTGTTTGTTACCGACGTTCCTGCCAGGTGGCACGCGCGAATGAGCTATTCCAACAATCATCAAGCAGTAATACAACTATGCAGACCGTGCACAATGTTGTTTATCGTTTCATGAATCGAAATCCTCCACTACAGTTTATAGACAGTTAGACATTAAATATTGCAAGCCATCACCTCTAAGAAAAACTGTTATTAATTTGTACAATCGTTTCACCGACGCTGCCTGTGTATCACATAGGACGCCGCCTCAGGATAACAAGATTTACGGTCCTTTCTTTTTTGCCGAGTCAACTGTAACTGGCGTATTGCACCTAGACATACTTGAACATTATCTAATGCTTCAATTACAACAGGATATGGGCACGAAGTTTATTTTATAGCAACATGGCGCGCCACTAGATTACCACCGCGAAGTCGTTGCTAATCTCCATAGGAATGTGCCGACTTGGATTGGACGTGGTGGAACAATATACTGGTTATCACTATCACCTGGTTTAATCGCAGTGGAATTCTATGTATGGGGTTACATCAAAGACAAGAGTGTTTGTTCCTCTGCTTCCGGGAACGTCGACTACCTGTAACAAGGGATAACACAAGCAGCTGCCACGATACATCAAGAGTTGCTTCACAGGGTCTGGCAGGAAACGGATTACAGTGGGGCATTTGTCGTGTTACAAAAGGTAGCCACAATGTACATTTACAAACAAAACTTGAAGATATACTGCGTTCAGTGCTGTATCAACACTTCTGTAAGTTATTGACCTTTTTCTCAATAAAGGTTACTTTTGTATACCTAATTTATAGCCTCCCCCCCCCCCCCCCCCATGAACCATAGGCCTTGCTGTTGGTCGGGAGGCTTGCGTGCCTCAGCGATACAGATAGCCGTACCGTAGGTGCAACCACAACGGAAGGGTATCTGTTGAGAGGCCAGAAAAACGTGTGGCTCCTGAAGAGGGGCAGCAGCCTTTTCAGTAGTTGCAGGGGCAACAGTCTGGATGATTGACTGATCTGGCCTTGTAACCTAACACTAACCAAAACGGCCTTGCTGTGCTGGTACTGCAAACGGCTGAAATCAAGGGGAAACTACAGCCGTAATTTTTCCCAAGGGCATGCAGCTTTACTGTATGGTTAAATGATGATGGCGTCCTCTTGGGTAAAATATCCAGGAGGTAAAATAGTCCCCCATTCGGATCTCCGGGCGGGGACTACTCAGGAGGACGTCGTTATCAGGAGTAACAAAACCGCCGTTCTACGGATCGGAGCGTGGAATGTCAGATCCCTTTATCGGGCAGGTAGGTTAGAAAATTTAAAAAGCGAAATGGATAGGTTATTTAGATATAGTGGGAATTAGTGAAGTTCGGTGGCAGGAGGAACAAGACTTGTGGTCAGCTGAACACAGTGTTATAAATACAAAATCAAGTAGCGGTAAGGTAGGAGTAGGTTTAATAATGAATAAAAAAAATAGGAGTGCGGGTAAGCTACTACAAACAGCATAGTGAACGCATTATTGTGGCCAAGATAGACATGAAGCCCACGCCTCCTACAGTAGTACAAGTTTATATGCCAACTAGCTCTGCAGATGACAAAGAAATTGATGAAATGTATGATGAGATAAAAGAAATTATTCAGGTAGTGAGGGGAGACGAAAATTTAATAGTCATGGGTGACTGGAATTCGAGAGCAGGAAAAGGGAGAGAAGGAAACGTAGTAGGTGAATATGGATTGGGGGTAAGAAATTAAAGAGGAAGCCGTCTGGTAGAATTTTGCACAGAGCATAACTTAATCAGAGCTAACACTTGGTTCAAGAATGATAAAAGAAGGTTGTATACATGCAAGCAGCCTGGAGATATTAGAAGGTATCAGATAGATTATATAATGGTAAGACAGAGATTTAGGAACCAGGTTTTAAATTGTAAGACATTTCCAGGGGCAGATGTAGACTCTGATCACAATCTATTGGTTATGAACTGTAGATTAAAACTGAAGAAACTGCAAAAAGGTAGGAATTTAAGGAGATGGGACCTAGATAAACTGAAAGAACCAGTGGCTGTACAGAGTTTAAGGGAGAGCATAAGGGGACAATTGATAGGAATGGGGGAAAGAAATACAGTAGAAAAAGAATGGGTAGCTTTGAGAGACGAAATAGTGAAGTTAGCAGAGGAACAAGTAGGTAAAAAGACGAGGGCTAATAGAAATCCTTGGATAACAGAAGAGATATTGAATTTAATTGATGAAAGGAGACAATATAAAAATGCAGTAAATGAAGCAGGCAAAAAGGAATACAAACGTCTCAAAAATGAGATCGACAGGAAGTGCAAAATGGCTAAGCAGGGATAGCTAGAGGACAAATGTAAGGATGTAGAGGCGCATATCACTAGGGAGAAAAGAGAACCACTTGTATGAATATCAAGAGCTCAGATGGAAACCCAGTTCTAAGCAAAGAAGGGAAAGCAGAAAGGTGGAAGGAGTATATAGAGGGTCTATACAAGGGCGATGTACTTGAGGACAATATTATGGAAAAGTAAGAAGATGTAGATGAAGATGAAATGGGAGATATGATACTGCGTGATGAATTTGACAGAGCACTGAAAGACCTAAGTCGCAACAAGGCCCCGCGAGTAGACAACATTCCATTAGAACTACTGATAGCCTTGGGACAGCCAGTCCTAACTAAACTCTACTATCTGGTGAGCAAGATGTATGAGACAGGCGAAATACCCTCAGACTTCAAGAAGAATATAATAATTCCAATCCCAAAGAAAGCAGGTGTTGACAGATGTGAATATTACTGAACTATCAGCTTAATAAGTCACGGCTGTAAAATACTAACACGAATTCTTTACAGACAAATGGAAAAACTGGTAGAAGACGACCTCTGGGAAAATCAGTTTGGATTCCGTAGAAATATTGGAATAGGGTATAAGACGAACATCAAAAAAAGCAAAACGAGGATAATGGAACGTTGTCGAATTAAGTCGGGTGATGCTGATGGAATTAGATTAGGAAATGAATCACTTAAAGCAGTAAATGGGTCTTGCTATTTTGGGAGCAAAATAACTGATAATGGTCGAAGTAGAGAGGAAATAAAATGTAGACTGGCAATGGCAAGGAAAGCGTTTCTGAAGAAGAGAAATTTGTTGACATCGAGTATAGATTGAAGTGTAACGAAGTCGTTCCTGAAAGTATTTGTATGGAGTGTAGCCATGTATGGAAGTGAAACATGGACGATAAATAGTTTGGACAAGAGGAGAATAGAAGCTTTCGAAATGTGGGGCTACAGAAGAATGCTGAAGATTAAATGGGTAGATCACATAACTAATGAGGAGGCATTGAATAGAATTGGGGAGAAGAGGAGGTTGTGGCACAAATTGACTAGAAGAAGGGATCGGTTGGTAGGACATGTTCTGAGGCATCAAGGGATCACCAATTTAGTATTGGAGGGCAGCGTGGAGCGTATAAGTCGTAGAGGGAGACCAAGAGATGAATACACTAAGCAGTTTCAGAAGGATGTAGGTTGCAGTAGGTACTGGGCGATGAAGAAACTTGCACAGGATAGAGTAGCAAGGAGAGCTGCATCAATCCAGTCTCAGGACTGAAGACCACAACAACAAACAACAATTTATAAACACCCTGTGCCCTGACTCTGCAACATTTAGGCTGAAGATACAGTAAGCCAATATAGTAATGGATCCTGATATGAATTATCTCTGAACACTCACATTTTGGAGCGTAACTTGTTTCGAGAGTTCACAACTCATTCTGAAATGCCAAAAATATCTCGAAAGTCCTACAAAATGGTGAAGTAGTGGTTGTCTAGGGATAATCTATTGTAACTTTCCAAATTTAATCAACCTCGTAACTCAAATCTTCATCATTATGGCGAGGAAGCTCTTATAAATACAAAGACACTTTTGTAGACGATATAGCTGTATTATCCGAATCTTAACACATTCTTAAACTTATAAACACAATGCCAAAGAGCTTTTCAGAAACTTACTACACGAAAATAAGTAAGAAGACACATGTCGTCCCAAGCTGAGACCACTGTGCGACAAGAACGGCGCATTATCAGAAGGTACACATTATGGGTTTTCTGCAGACATAGTTCTGCTGCGGTACGGGTAACAGGTGCATCGCAGTGAGCGCCTGTAGTGATGTTGCAACTGTAAACGTAGTCCAAAGTTGGAGTACGCAGATCAGTACGATACCGGTGGGCAAACTGCACTCAGATTCAAAATGTAATTAAAATCTTTATCGAGATCGAGCTAGGTTGTAAACCTACCGAAAAAATTCAGACTGAAAATCTTAAAAAGCTAGTACTTAAATTTAAGTAATTTTAAAATTTTAAAAGTGATTTTTTTGTCATTTGACAGTTACGTAGCAATTTTTTTCTACATGTCACGTGTTACCACGCAAATATATAAGAAATCTTTCGTTTCTTGTAATTTTCACTTCATTCCCTAGTTACTTTTATAGTTTTAAAATCAGTTGGACTCTTGAATTATTGAGTTAGGTCAGATTTGTCTTTTGCATACGGCATGTTGCTAGCTAGCTGTAGATGACAGCTTTCTTGCCTTGTAATCTTAACTTCATTCCCTAGTTATTTTTATAATTTTAAAATTACTTGGATTTAGGTACTAGTTTTTTAAGATTTATGGTCTTGTATTTTCTTTTTCGGCAGGTTTACAACGTGGCTCGCTCTCGTTGAAGCTTTGAACTACGTACTGTCCTGGTCTTGTTGGCCCACAGTGCGATAGCATGTCAATGCGTCACTGTAGCTAATGATGACGTTTTTCAATAAAAATCCTACTCGTTTTTGCTATTTGAACGGTTAAGTCATCTCAAAATCAGTGACGTATTGTTTATATAACACTACTAAATGGATTTGTTACATGTACGCTTTTACTATTGGAGTTAGTTCTCCTTCCATATTTTGTTCAGTTGTTATACGAGGGTTATTCTGAGAGTAAGGAACGATCGGTCGCGAAATGGAAACCACAGTGAAAATCAAAACTGTTTTATTTGCAACAGTTAGTTGTAAGTTCCAGCTACTTATCTCCATAATCCGATCCGACTTAGACGTTTGTCGTAGCGTTGTACCAACTTTCCAATACTCTCATTATAGAAGGCAGCCGCCAGTGCTTTCCGCCAATTTTCTACGCTGGCGTATAGTTCGTTGTCTGTGCCAGAATGTTGCCTTCATAGCCAGCGGTTCATGTGAGCAGAGATGAAAGTTAGAGGGAGACAATTACGTGCTGTATTGTGGGTAATCAAACATTTCCAATTGAAAACGATGCAGAAGCATCTTCATTGCCCCTGCAGAATGCTGCTGAGAATTGTCTTGAAGAAGAAAACGCACGACAGTTATGTAATATTGGCTGCATAGCTTCAGGCGAAATTTCTCACCAGGCCCACGTACTTGGCGGGAGACACTATTGTTATAGGTATTGTTATGTGCTCCCTGTGTGCTCAGAACTAAAAAGAACGACATAATGCGATCGACGGGCATACTAGAGACACTGCCCAACACACCTGTGCAAAACGTCATCGGAGTTTCATTGTGGTTTCGATTTCGTGACCGATCGTTCCTTATTTTCCGAATAACCCTCGTACATTCTTTTATATTCTACTTTATTGTACAAAATTTTCGTATTCTACTTCTCTCTACCTGTTGACAGATCTGAAGCTGCTTGCAGAAAGTAACAGAAACCATCAACAAGCTTTAATTATATAATGAAAATTGCGGTCAGGGCATTAACAATTTTTTGCACTAGAAAATTTTTATTTTTTAATTGAAGGATCCACTCCGAAAACGATAAAAAAGGAGAAGTGTAATTATTCTCATTTGTAACTAAAACTGTTGTAAATTCTGGTTGTTTTTACTTTAAATGAAATTATATTAATTGACTTAAAACGTGGATAAAAATGAGCTTCTGATCAAATAGGAAATGATCGTACGGCATTGTTTGCCGGGAGGCCCTATGGGGGCGGTCTTATTTCAATCGACGCCACATTGGGCCGACATGTGTGCCGTTGATGAGGATGAAATGATGATGAGGACGTGACAACACCCAGTCCGCGAGCGAAGAAAATCTCCAACCCGAACGGGAATCGAACCCAGGCCCACTGCATGGGAGGCAAACACGTTGCCATCCAGCTAAGCAGGCGGACTCTGTAAAGAAGTATTTGGTGACGAATGACCATGTACGTAGTTAATATTCATACCATGGAAACAATTTTGTAGAAAGTTAATAGGACTTCGAATTAACATGCAGTCTCGATTTTTTGTGAATGATAAAATAATTTACGGTAGAGAGCTTAAGACGCTCAATCGTTGCGACACCAAACATGAAGCTTGCAACTTAATTTAAAGAGTTAGAAATTAACTGCATATTTCAGTTAAAACTGCAGAACTTAGACGTTTACCATTTTACAAAACGAAGTTTCTCTTAGCACACTTATATCCGTATCGTGCCGACGCCAGAACAAGGAGACAATCTCGTGTAGTAACTTCCAGAAATAGAACTTTTACATATGCATACTAAGCCAAAACTCAGCTACATCAAAGCTGATTATCGAAGAAGAAAGTTGCGTGCATCAGTGTGTTACTGTCATTAATTTTTCAAAGATGTTACTTTTTCACAGGGACCAAAAGAAATAGCTTCTTACTGTTCATTCAATGGAATTTGTATAATCTTACGAACATTTTAACTGAAATAACATTAATAATTGTTGTGTGGCAGTTCACCAGTAGGAATATTACTTGACATTGTTATTATCATTTCTCTTTGGCTCCATAACACATCGTTAGCGCTGTCGGTGTCTAATACCTTGTATTGCTGCTTATTGTAGGCGTAGCGCAGACGAAATTGTACGAGTAGATATGTAATGTCTCAGCATTTCTTGCTGAACAATGTTCAGTGAGACCTATTTAATACTTTTCGTAAGTTTGACAGTTTCAGTTCTCAAACGTACGGGAAATATTAAACATGTCTCACTGAATATTGCTAAGCAACTAATTCCGTCGCTGAGATATTACGTATCTAGAGATAACAATTTCGTCTGCATTACACCTACGATACGGTGCAATACAACGTATTATACAGCGACAGCGTTAACAATGTGTTATGCAAGTATCTTCATAATGGCCGTGGAGCGCCGGCTGAAGTGGCCGAGCGGTTCTAGGCGCTACAGTCTGGAACCGCGCGACGGCTACGGTCGCAGGTTCGAATCCTGCTTCGGGCATGGATGTGTGTGATGTCCTTAGGTTAGTTAGGTTTAAGTAGATCTAAGTTCTAGGGGACTGATGACCTTAGTAGTTAAGCCCCATAGTGTCCAGAGCCATTTGAACCATTTGATTTGGCCGTGGAGCCGAAATAAGCTGATAAATTCAGAAAATAATAATCTTAATAAAAAAGTCTTCCATATAGCAGACTTTTGGCTTAGTATACGTATAATGTCTATAACGCAACACGCCAGAAGAATTCAAAACGAAAAATTACAATTATCGAAGAACAAAGATTGGTACAATACCAGTGTGTTACAGATATTAATTTCTTGGAGACCTTGCCTTTTAGTTACCATAACCAAAAGCAACAGCTTTTTATTGTTCATTCAATGGAATGAGATAATCTTATAAACATTTTAACGGAAATAACGATAGTAATTGTTACGTGGCGGGCCACAAATTGGAATATTACTTGACATTATTATTAGCATGTCACTTCGAGAGTATTCAGTCAGGCACAAGAGTTCACCATTGCGTTTTTATCAAAAGATACCGTATTTTACGGTCCATAAGACAAACTTTTTTCTACGAAAAACTTCCTCCAAAATTCAGGTGCGTCTTATACTCGTAATTAATATAAGAAGTGCAGTGTTTGAGTTAATATTCTCGCCAGTCTTAAAAATGGCCATATATTCGAAGTTGCGGAAAACCTATTTCTATTTGGCAACACTACATTCAAGTGGCAGCAGCCTTGCACCGATGTGACGAATATGAGCTGCAGGGATTCACAATCTTGCTAATACTGTCAGCCTCCCGCCCCGCCATCACAAACTCAGAACACTGTCCTTACCAGTGGTTCGCAACCTTTCTTAGACCATTACCCCTAAATAAAATCAGATATTAGCTACTACCACCCCCCTGACATCTGTTGCCCCCCTCTCCCCCACGGCCGGCCGCGGTGGTCTAGCGGTTCTGGCGCTGCAGTCCGGAACCGCGGGATTGCTACGGTCGCAGGTTCGAATCCTGCCTCGGGCATGGGTGTGTGTGGTGTCCTTAGGTTAGTTAGGTTTAAGTAGTTCTAAGTTCTAGGGGACTTATGACCTAAGATGTTGAGTCCCATAGTGCTCAGAGCCATTTGCACCATTTGAACCTCTCCCCCACGTTATCACAAACTTTAGCACTTAACTAAACTTTAGAATGAAAAATTTTTTCTTGGAACACTTTTATTTTTAAAATGATGAACGATGAATGCTATTTAGTTTGAGTGTGGTATGTGAAGGGTGGAGTGTGTGTTAGAATGAGCGACGAAGGAATTTGTGGTGTATCGCAGGTGCTACCCACAACTTCTTCTCTGATAAGGAAGTTAACTATCCACTGTCTAGGTAGACGCTTCCTGCAAAACATACTTCCCCTGCATTATTCGTCTCCAATGCGGTACTTGCTTTACCTGCACACCGCAACCCCATTCAAAATCAGACAAGTTCAGATGTGTGCACTATAATTACTGTTTGTGAATCACGTGATTGCTGGAACCCATTACGTCTGAACTGGCACAGATTGGACGACTTCAGGCTTTTAATGCTTTGTGTCTAACCAGTCTGAGCAAATGGCTCTGAGCACTATGCGACTTAACTTCTGAGGCTATCAGTGTCTAACCAGTCTAATAACAATAATACTGTGTACAGCCTTATGTAGTTTTTGCTGTGTCGTGCTGTCTATTAATTTACTTATCTGTTTCAAACCCAGTAATGAAGCAATTTCTGGACGACTGCAGGTACTATCTACAACTTTGAGAAGACATTCTCCTGAGATATTTAGCATTTGTTACGTATATGTCTCACTTTTATCATCAGCAACGTACAGGACAAAGCACAACTCATGTGTGTAGTGGGTGGACTATGTGATGAACCTATAACTTCCACAGGATTAATGCTACTAACTGAGAAAAAGTAATTCTTGATTCTTATATAATCAATATTAGAGTCTTACAAAATTGTGAAAAGAGTAATGATCTTTTGAAAATAATTTATTTTCGTGACTGGAACAGAATCTAATTGTTTAATTTTTACCCCTTGCAAAATTTCATTTTACCCCTCAGGGGGTAATTACCCCCAGGTTGAGAACCATTGGTGCGTCACTGAAGTCTACGGTGCCAGTGAACTTGAGTTGAAAGTGATTTGTGTAATACGTAACAGTGCAATGCGGGTTATAAATTGAAAGTAATCGCACATACAGAAGAAATTGGAAACAGAGCAAGTGTGCGGCATTTCGGCCCTCCGATACCAGGAAAATCATTTGCGATCGGAGGGCTAGTAAAGAAAAGCTGAAAAAAATGAGAAGACCAAATGTGCAAATAGAGGACTGAATGTAAAATCAACAGAACTAGAAGGAGACGTATTCAAATGGATTCCAGGTGATCGTCAAAATGGCATTAGAATTAATACAAAAATGATTCAAATATATGCTCGTAAGCTAACGCTGCCGTGGAAATTAACAGACTTGAGGGGTGGAGCAGGTTGGTGCTACAGGTTTATGAAGCGTCCTGGACTTAGCGCGCGAACCAAACCCGAAATATCTCAGAACGTGTCACAAGAGTATGGAGAGAAGATATTATCTTTCTATCGCTTCATTATTCAACATCGAAAGAAGCCCCGTGTGGAACTAAGCCGAATAGCGAATATGGGCGGAACTCCTGTGACATTTGATGTACCGAGTAACAGAACTGTTGTCATGAAAGATGCTAAAACTGTAACTTTACAACAAGTGGAAAATAAAAAAAAATGCTCTCTTGTCCTATATTTTATGCTGGCGGTACTAAATCCAACGATCATTTTCAAGTGTAAAACCTTCTGAAATACCTCCATGTGTTGTTCACGTACATGACAAGGGTTCGATGGACGAGGCTGGTATGAAATTATGGATTAAATGAGTGTGGTAGAGAAGGTGAAGAAGAGTGTAGCAAAATTTTGATTCACTGGAAGAGCCGACACGTTTCCATTGATCGGTCGAATCCCGATAGTCCCGTGCCCACTGCAAACGTAACTGACGTTGCCGTTGCGTCAACGTGTAAACTCGCAGGAGTGGTCTGCTGCGGACTCCATGTTCAACAAAGTACAATGAACGGTGTGCTCCGAAACACTTGCGCACCATCATTGTGCTCTTTCGGCAGAAATGCCGCAGATCACTATCTATCATTCTTTACAGAGCAGACGAGCCACCGAACCCTGCTTTCTGTGAAGAGTCGTGGCCATCCAACCGTTTGGCGCCCAGTGGTAGCTTCACTGTCCTACCTCTTTCCGTAGATGCTCAGGACAGTAGCACATGAACATTTGACCAGCTTTGGCTTTATCGAGATACTTGTTCACAGGCTCTGCGTAACAATAATCTGCCCTTTGTCAGAGTCGCTTGTCTCAGTATATTTCCCCATTTGCAGACCATATCTTCGCTAGGGCGATCCCCTGTCCTTGTCTGCTCCGCTTACATATTTCTGTTATCGCGTCACGTTCCCGCAACTCCATCAGGCGGCAGCCAACGTCGTGGTGGGCTGTGCTAATAATGTTTCGGCATATCAGTGTATTTCGAGTATGTTAGCTGCAAGCGTAAGTTCACTAATTATTGCTGTGCAAGGATTTCATTGTGTCCAGTAATATCTGCATGCTTGTAATCAGGGAGCACTATCAATCATGTGTTCACTAATCTAATTATTCTTCCCAATAATTTGTTAAATACTATTGCATTAGGAATACAAGAAAACAAATTTTGGTATAGAAATTTGTCGTAGAAGCAAACATTATGGTGTATGACAATGCAGGGAAAGACCATGCTGGTAGTAAATATTAACGTCAGATTACTTTTTGAATATAATTTCAAAGTACTTCCTTTTGTAATTTATAAATATTTCACAAAGCATATCCCAACTGTTCAGAGAACAATGTGTCTGATACAGTTTGCATTGTCATGCCTTCCACTATATGTGAACAGTAATTAATAATTTTGAAAAGAGAATCAAAAACTAATTTGCTAAAACAGCAATTTAAAAGCAGTAACTGCCACGCAGTGATTTATTTCAAATCATCATTCTTGCTGTGCAGCCAGAGCAGAGTCAAATCATCCGTTGCAAGGTATGAAGTTATTGTATGGCCTAAATGAACGTTTTGACAGAATATTAGGAAAAGTTTTCAATTGGTGACATTTCATGTGAATTCAACGGATGCGTTTTTGTTAGAAGGAACATTTAAATTACGAACAGATAGTCTAACTGAGTATTTTTGTGAATCATTCTTTTTATACAATCTCATTTGCAGGCAGTCAGATGTATTTCAAATTAATTAAAATTACATTCATAAAAACTAATTTGCATAAATAACTTTATGGTTAAAAGTAGGGTAGCTACGCCGATTCTAGATCAGAATCTGTAATCGGAATTTAGAAGTCAGACAGTTTTCAGATTATTAGCGAGAAATTCAGTCACACACAGTTTCAGCTTGCAACGTACATAAAACTTTCAATGTACACTACTGGCCATTAAAATTGCTACACCACGAAGATGGCATGCTAAAGACGTGAAATTTAACCGACAGGAAGAAGATACTGTGATATGCAATGATTCACACAAGATTGGCGCCGGTGGCGACAACTACAACGTGTTGCCTTGAGGAAAGTTACCAACTGATTTCTCAAACACTAACAGCAGTTGACTGACGTTGCCTGGTGAAACGTTGTGTTGTGATGCCTCGTGTAAGAAGGAGAAATGCGTACCATCACGTTTCAGACTTTGATAAACGTCGGATTGTAGCCAATAGCGATTGCGGTTTATCGTATCGCGACATTGCTGCTCGCGTTGGTCGAGATCCAATGACTGTTAGCAGAATATGGAATCGGTGGGTTAAGGAGGGTAATACGGAACGCCGTGCTGGATCCCAACGGCCCTGTGTCACTAGTAGTCGAGATGACAGGCATCTTATCCGCATGGCAATAACGGATCGTGCAACCACGTCTCGATACCTGAATCAACAGATGGGGACGTTTGCAAGACAACAACCATCTTCACGAACAGTTCGACGACGTTTGCAGCAGCATGGACTATCAGCTCGGAGACCATGGCTGCGGTTACCCTTGACGCTGCATCACAGACAGGAGCGGCTGCGATGGTGTACTCAACGACGAACCTGGGTGCACTAATGGCGAAACGTCATTTTTCGGATGAATCCAAGTTCCGTTTACAGCATCATGATGGTCGCATCCGTGTTTGGCGACATCGCGGTGAACGCACAGTGGAAGCGTGTATTCGTCATATCACACGGCGTGATTGTATGGGGAGCCATTGGTTACACGTCTCGGTCACCTCTTGTTCACATTGACGGCACTTTGAACAGTGGACGTTACATTTCAGATGTGTTACGACCCGTGGCTCTACCCTTCATTCGATCCCTGCGAAACCCTACATATCAGCAGGATAATGCACGACCGCATGTTGCAGGTCCTGTACGGGCCTTTCTGGGTACAGAAAATGTTTGACTGCTGCCCAGGCCAGCACATTCTCTAGATATCTCACCAACTGAAAACGTCTGGTCAATGGTGGCCGAGCAACTGGCTCGTGACAATACGCCAGTCACTACTCTTGATGAACTGTGGTATCGTGTTGAAGCTGCATGGGCAGCTGTACCTGTACACGCCATCCAAGCTCTGTTTGACTCAATGCGAAGGCGTATCAAGGCCGTTATGACGGCCAGAGGTGGTTGTTCTGGGTACTGATTTCTCAGGATCTGTGCATCCAAATTGCGAGAAAATGCAATCACATGTGAGTTCTAGTATAATATATTTGTCCAAGGAATACCCGTGTATCATCTGCATTTCTTCTTGGTTTAGCAATTTTAATGGCCAGTAGTGTACAAGGGACTGGCACGTACACAAACAGCTTCATTGCCATGACTTGTGTCAGTCGTGGAGAGTCACCAGTTCTACATAGTCTGAGGTGCTTAAGGTGATGACAAATATTTTACCCCGTGAGACATCTGGGCACACTCCGTAGCATCGCTGCGCGGAGAGTGAGACGCGGGAAGCAAGCCTCTTCTGACGACAGGTACAGCGGCCCCACAAATTATCTGTTGGCAATCGCAGTTAATCAGAGCAGGCAGCATTCTACCTCGTCAGACGTCAATTAAATGCCGAGTAAAAGTTGTTACGTAAGGCTGTTACTCAAAAGTGTTCCTGCGCGGAAATTTCCGCGGCTTTCTCTGGCTGGCCTCTCACAACGGCGGCAGTGGACAGGGAGTGGTCGACACGTAGACCCCCGCCGCCCGCCCCCCTCGCCATGTCAGTTCTGGACCGTGTCACACGTCCTCAGCACTGACGTCACTACTCAGTTATGCCAGGAGGCTGTGGCCCTTGAAACTTTCACATACATGTTGAGTTCTCTGACGGGCACATTCGCAGGGTGAAAATTATTTAAACCGACAAACTCTGGACCTTGCACGGGACACCAAAACAAATATTTTTCTCTAATGTCATAATTTCCTGTTAGCATCATCCGGTACAGGGCATATTCACTCTTCAGTCGTAATGACTCATTTGTTGTTTTAACGGTTACTGTTGCACCGGTAGAGGGCGTACTTCATTGTTTAGCTGTAGTACCCGTTTCACATTCACATTCAGTTTGTACGTCTTGCCATAGCATAGTACTTATTTACTAATGGAGCGCCGCGCGGTATTAGCCGAGCGGTCTGAGACGCTGCAGTCATGGACTGTGCGGCTGATCCCGGCGGAGGTTCGAATCCTCCCTCGGGTATGGATGTGTGTGTTTGTCCTTAGGATGACCTTAGCGGTTAAGTCCCATAAGATTTCACACCCGTTTTTGAACTAATGGAGCGATACAGCTGGAGTGAGTACACTGCTGTGGTTGGTGCTCACTACAGGGTGGGGCAATGAAAAGTGGCCCGGACGAGTGGATACGACTGGATGTGAATGTATGCATATAACGACACCCCATGACGCGCACACTATGTGTACGCCGGCGACATGTTCCACACGGGCTGTGTCAGTGGATATGAAGTAGTGCAAAGGGAACGGTGCTACTTACAGTGAAGCAGAAGGTGTTCGTTGTAGAAAGCTGCATGGCAACAAAGTTGTGGAACGATGTGGGCAGTTGTTTTCTGAGAAGCTGAAACTGCTAGCAAAGAGTGTCATGCAACGCTTCATACGAAAATTGTGTCCGAGAGAATCTGATTTGAGCAAGTCAAAAAACATTCTGAAACATGCCCGCACACCTGAACACGCTGCAGTTCATTAGAAAATGTTTCATAGTCCTACCAAATCAACCCGACACCTGTCGCAAGAGACCAGCACATCACGCAGGTCTTGCGGACGAATACTCTATCTGTACCAGTACACGCATCCCTGCCGAGTGTTTGTTGGTGATGCATTAAAACCAGCTGATGTTCCTCAGCGCCTCCAGTTTTGTGAGTGGCTATTCACAGAGTTAACGAAGAATGTCTTGGACATGGATCTGTTCTTTATGTCTGATGAAGCCTGTTTTCACCTGAGTGGTTATTTTGACTCACAGAATGACAGGTTCTTAGCAGCGAAGAATCCGCACAACTTCCACGAAACACCACTGCATGATCAGAAGGTTGATGTTTGGTGTGCAGGGTCTGCACGCTACATTATTGATCCCATCTTCTTTCGTCAGACGCTGACTTGGGCGCGTTACATTGCCAACATTTCGAAACCATTTGTGGCAGCGCTGACGGAGGAGGAAAAGATCTACAGTTACCTTCAACAGGACGGAGCAACTGAACACAGACCTGACCGAACCTTGGAGCACATTTACACAATCTTCGCGCCTGACAGAGTTGTTAGTAGAGGTCACTCTTGTGGCGGCCCTAGCTGGCCACCCAGGGCACCTGATCTATCAGCTTGCGGTTACTTTGTTTAGGGAGCCCTCAAGTCTAAGATGTATCACAACAACCCGGATAGTCTTCAAGAACTGCAGGAGAACATCTCGGCTGAGACTGCAGCAATTACAGCAGTCCCGCTTTGGTCCATGTTCAACAACCTGCTGGCTGGGGCCCAGAAGCGCCAAGAAATTAAAATGGTCACTTTCAACATCTGCTTTAGCCAGGTTAGTACTCCTATTTCCTTCCCTCTGCTATGTTTCTTTGTACCCTGGAACTCTGTTCTCAGGGTCACTTATATTTGCCCCACTCTGTATATTGAAGTGGTGACTTCCTCACCCACAATTCACATCCCTGGTGTGAGTTTAATACACCTGCCACATTTACCTGCTCTCATTAAATGCGGTTCTAGGTGCATGTCTGGGATTGCAATTTCCTTGGCAGAGCATTGCCAGAATTGATGGATGGTGTGCTACTCGCTACAGACAGAGCCTGGGGTTCCAGCATCATTAAGCGCCGGCACATTTGAGTCGTCTTGTGAGTCTACCGACTCTTTCCAGAAAAGCGGATTGGCAGGGGTGGTCCTGTCCCGTGGCCTACTGCGGACATTTTATGGGGGAGGAGGAAGGGGTAATGCGTAACCTTGTTTACAAAACCGCTGTTGAATCAGAAGAGGATCTGGTTGCTCAAATAGCAGCAGCAGGACGAGAAATTAAGGACACTGCTGCAGTCTTTGACCGTGTTAGACAGAACATGCCCCAACGGTGTAATCTTCGTTTACAAGCCAATGGAGGCGTTTTTGAAACGAAGTAAATGTGTTGTGTTAATGTTGTTGTTGCTTGGCACTAAAGTTTTAAAAATTGTTTGTGTTACTTTTTACTCCTGTAAGTAAGATTTGATGTCCTCATAAAACAGTGCCCCACAGAAAAACACATTAGAAAAAGTTTTATGGAACATTCCAGAATTTTTGAGTTTAATTAATTTCTGTCTAGAGAAGACTCCTACTACCTGTTAAAAAAAGTTCATTAGAGATAAATAATTGTTTTGATGTCCCGTGAAACCTCCCAGAGTCTGCCGGTTGAAATAATTTTCACCCTGTGTTGTAATTATCATCAGCTTCAACTTTGAAAAAACTTGTGACTTTTCATGCTTTCACGATGTATCTGTTGCAAACACACATCTCGGGTTTGCCGCCGTATCGTATTGTCTAACTCGCACAATATTTCATCGATGTAGCTGCTGCTGTCACTGCTGCAAGGCGCGACTGATGATGATCGCGCGGCAGCGTCGAAATTTATGATGCCAGGAGCAGGTAATACGCGTGTGCGGGAAGACGCTCGTAGTTGGAAAAAAGCGGCGCTCCTGGTGCCCCCTGCTGGGAGCCGCAGAAAGGTCATCCGCGCGTGCGCTATGGGCAATGACTGTGCTGCCGGACGCTCCTGCGATTAAAGGCTGAATTAAATCTCATTAGTGCGTTGCGTCGCGTGACGAATCGGAAGTTTTTATTTTCCATGTTTTGATTTAATGGCAGCCAGTGCTGGATTCCAGGCGGCACTTAGTTGAAAACCTGCATCCCTGTTGATAAGATTCTACGCCGCACGTATACGTATGGCCTCCTTAACAACACAGTCCCAGAAAGATGACGCTGGGGATAAAACTTCAGTCTTTTCGAAAAACATACGATATCCCTTATCCAGGCAATGCTCCGTTACTGCAGATTTATCAGGTTGTTCCAGGCGTGTATGATGATGGTGTTCGACGCAACGTTCTTGCATGGTTCGGCATGTCTGCCCAATATAAGATTTTCTACATTGGCATGGGATTTCATGCACGCCACATTTCCTGAGGCCAAGGTCGTCTTTGGCCGAGCATAATAAATTCCTCGGTTTTGGTGGTGGCCGGAAAACACACTTGATATCTTGCCTTTTGAGGATTTGTTCTATTCCTGAAGACATGCCTTCAAAGTAGGGCAAGGGCGGTGTTGGAGTGGATGCCTCTTCGTTTCCATCCCTGCTTCGAATTTGCTTGGAACGGAATGCATGGCGTATCTGCCTATCGGAATAGCCATTCTGTTTGAATTCCGTTCTTAGGTGTTGTAGATCACTAGGCAGGCTGCCGGCATCTGAGACCACATGTGCTGTATGAACTAAAGAGCGTAAGACAGTTCTGCGTTGCGCAGGGTGATGACAACTTGTGACCTGCAAATATAGTTCCGTATGAGATGATGCGCTATAGACGCTGTGTCCCAGTGTTCCATCAGCTTTTACTCTGACTATGACTTCCAGGAATGGTAAAATGCCATCCTTCTCCATTTCCATTCTAAATTGTATGTTAGGATGGAGCGAGTTCAGATGACGGAGAAACACAGGTAATGTCCCTATCCCGTGGGACCACACCAAAAAAGTATCGTCTACATACCGATAGAAGCAGGAAGGTTTGAGACTTGCCGACTGAAGTGCTTTTTCCTCAGAGTCTTTCATAATATAGTTGGCCACCATGGGAGACACAGGACTTCCCATGGCTTGATCAAAATACTGGTCTCTGCATAAGAAATAAGTTGAGATAAGCACATGTTTAAATAATGTCACAATGTCTTTTTGAGACTGGCTGCTGACAAACTCTAACAAGTCCTGCAGAGGTACTTTCGTAAATAAAGATACAGCGTCAAAGTTAACCAAAACATCCGACACTTGTAGCTTAAGTGTCTTAAGGCGTCCTATGAAGTCTCTGAATTCCGGATATGGTGATCACACTTGCCTATGAGAGGTCCCAACAGTGTAATAAGATGTTTGTCCAGAAAAAAGGTAGGAGCTCCAATGTTCCTAATTATTGGACGAAGAGGAGTCCCATCCTTGTGTACCTTGGGTACGCCATACAGCCTTGGGGGATCTGCAGCCTGTTGGCGTAGGCTTTTGGTCACTTTAGAAGGAATAGACCTCTTCTTGAGGGGATCTCATTTTTTTCTCTGGATTTTGCCAGTCGGATCCTCTCTTAGCTTGCGATAGGCAGGATCGTCGAGCAGTGCCTCCATCTTGCAACAGCTGAAACATTGTGCGAGTTGAAACTTCCTGGCAGATTAAAACTGTGTGCCGGACCGAGACTCGAACTCTGGACCTTTGCCTTTCGCGGACAAGTGCTCTACCGATTGAGCTACCCAAGAACGACTCACGCCCCGTCCTCACAGCTTTAATTCCGCCAGTACCTCGTCTCCTACCTTACAAACTTCACAGAAGATCTCCTGCGAACCTTGCAGAACTACCACTCCTGGAAGAAAAGATATTGCGGAGACATGGCTTAGCCACAGCCTGGGGGATGTTTCTAGAATGAAATTTTCGCTCTACAGTTGAGTGTGAGCTGATATGAAACTCCCTGGCAGATTAAAACTGTGTGCTGGACCGAGACTCGAACTCGGGACCTTCGCCTTTCGTGGGCAAGTGCTCTACCGACTGAGCTACCCAAGCACGACTCACGCCCCGTCCTCACAGCACTTGCCCGCGAAAGGCGAAGGTCCAGAGTTCGAGTCTCGGTCCAGCACACAGTTTTAATCTGCCAGGGAGTTTCATATCAGCGCACACTCCGCTGTAGAGTGAAAATTTCATTCTAGAAACATCCCCCAGGCTGTGGCTAAGCCATGTCTCCACAATATCCTTTCTTCCAGGAATCCTAGTTCTGCAAGGTTCGCAGGAGAGCTTCTGTGAAGTTTGGAAGGTAGGAGACGAGGTACTGGCGGAATTAAAGCTGTGAGGACGGGGCGTGAATCGTGCTTGGGTAGCTCAGTCGGTAGAGCACTTGCCTGCGAAAGGCAAAGGTCCCGAGTTCGAGTCTCGGTCCGGCACACAGTTTTCATCTGCCAGGAAGTTTCATTTCAGCGCACACTCCGCTGTAGAGTGAAAATTTCATTCTATTGTGTGAATTCACAATACGATCCGGCGACGAATCCGAGAAGTGTACTGACAAAACTTGTTTAGATGTAATATCTACTTACGTCTCTGAAATAGGATATAGAAGTGATCTTGAAGTATAGACTGACCTGAAAGGTCTGCTGAAATGTGTATCGCTTTCTGAAAATAAGGTAGCTGCACGTGATCTGAACGGATATGTGGATAAACATACTGCACTTGAATCTGTAAACCAGGAAAGTTAATATGGAGATTCGAGAGGCCAGGGCGAAGATATCTTTTAGGCTTCTGACGTCTTCGACATTTCAACCATAACACATTTTACCTTAAAAATACCATCTCATCGCCTATCAAAGCGCAACATCTGCATCCCAAATAGATTACATAATGTGCAACAACTTATTGCGTAAGTGCCTTAGGGACTGTAAGATGATGCCAGGTGTGTTATCAACCGCACAAAGCCGCCTCTTGGTAACATGCTTGAAAATGCGGAACTGGAACGCAGTACACAAAAAGAAACGCACCCCACCAATAAAATGACTTCATCTTCGAAGGTCAAAATGAATGCCGGTGGCATCTGTGGAATACATGGAAAAGTATAACATTGTCTGGGAGGATTTCCACAGTTACGTAATAAATACAGGTAAGTAATTAGTAGGTATTAACAAGTCCTAGGTAGGAACAAAGACAAGTGATTTACAAGGCCGCAGCTGATGGAACAGTGACGTCAAAAAATAACTTGTAACAAAGAACAAATGTTTCAAGAAGTGGCAAACATCAAAAGCAGAATCCGTCGCCTTGCGAACATGCAAGCGAAAAAGATACAACAGACTCGAAGTGGCTAAAACAGATCAGTAAATTTGAAAAATTTCAAAATTTAGGATGTCGGACGAGAAATATAAAGCACAATAGATATATAAAACAATTATGGGCATCCTGATTTAGGTTTTCCGCGATTTCCCTAAATCACTCCAGGCAAATGCCGGGATGGTTCCTTTGAAAGGGCACGGCCGACCTCCTTCCCCGTGCATCCCTAAACCGATGAGACCGATGACCTCGCATTTTGGTCTCTTCCCCCAAAACAACCCAACCCCAATTCTGGAACACTGTTAACTTGCAATAAGGATATTGATGAAATACGGCACGAATATTATAAAAATTGTTAAATTGAGGGGTCCCTCAAAAAACATTATATGATTTTCCATCAGTTCAACGCCAATTAGAAGAAGGAGAAAAAATTGCCCCTAAAAATGTGAGAAACCATATAGGAACTCGGTCCGACGAAACACCGGTAGTACTTCTAAACAAGCTCGGGGATTTCAGTATATTATGGCTCACCACGCTATTTAATCGTGTCTCGAGAAAAGGGAGAACGATTGATAACTGGAGAGGAAGTAAGCTAACACCGTTCTAAAAAACAGAGGGGAAGTAACTAATTGTGAAAACTGTGGAGCGGCAGTGGAACAAGCCAATGAGATATTGCCCCTTTCACAGCTGAGCCACTGCTCGTGTGGTGGAGCCCATAGGACGCCTTGAAACCCATTCAATATTTTGGAAAGATCGATCAAATTTTTTTCCGGTCTGGTTCTGCAGGCATTCATAATTGTTTGAAAGAAGATATAATTTCAACAAAGTCTGCATATTTACTGAGAATGCTGATTATTTATACCACTGTTCGAAAACAGAGTCATTTTCAAAGGCACTTCTTTGTACAAGATAGTGAATAAAAGTTATATGACCTCAAAAACCAAGGCAGTTACCTCCTTAAGTAAACAACCACGACATCTAACCATGCGATGTTCCACACGATCAGTAAACGTCAAATCTCTTCCGTGAAATCAAGCGCAGTACATCATATGGAAAGAGACTTGGTGATGTCATTCTTCCCGATTTAGGCAGCACCATGTTAATAGCATGTACGCAACTATATATGTTTTCCTGCGGTACTTTGATGACGGCATTTGATAGAGATGACATACTACAACGGCATTTGTGCCTTTTTCCTAGCGTATTTGCAAAATGGTTCAAATGGCTTTGAGCACTATGGGACTTAACTTCTGAGATCATCAGTCCCCTATACTTAGAACTACTTAAAGCTAAATAACCTAAGGACATCACACATATCCATGCCCGAGGCAGGATTCGAACCTGCGACCGCAGTTGTCGCGCGGTTCCAGACTGAAGCGCCTAGAACCGCTCGGCCACCTCGGCCGGCGCGTATTTGCTTATGGGTCCATCTGATGGCTGGTAGTGTCAGACCACTTAGGGCAGGTGGCCTGATAAAGGAATGTCTACAAATAAAGACAGCATGAGTCTAGAGCGCTCAGCAAGTGTGGCAAGACCTAACACTGACATTTGGCTGACAAGTTTCCTGGAAGTAATATTTCTACGAAACATTTTTATACACAAGCATATGTCCTGGCAGGCGGAAGGTGTATCTTACAGCTCCAAGAGTGATCTAACATACATTTAAAGTAGCACGTGATATTCCGTAAGCACTATATGTGCAGTGTTGATTTCTCAAAGGTGAACAACTTTCCGGAGCTGTATCATCCCGTAAATTCTCCAGTGGAATTCGTTTCATTACAACAGCGGCTTGTAGGCCATTCCCGATGTTGGGAGAGTGAGGTTCTCCTGAAATATCTGTAACTTACGACTGAGAGCAACCACAAATCTCCGAAACATTCCTCAGTTAAACGGTTGTTAGTATAGGATTTGGAGCTGGGCTGCCGAGGAGACAAACTGAAATATATAGCCGGCGTGGGCTCTGTTTCAAAATTAAAGCGGCAGCGAAGCTTCTACTATAAAATTCGGCGCCAGATGGTACACCTGCTGTCCGAATAAGTTTGTGAACTGCCAGGCGCTACGTTCACACGGTCTCCTTAGGGAAGTTTATACCTGTTGCTCTGACGGTCACAACTTTTACCTGGCCTTAGGATTGCAGCTTTTAGCTGGTTTTGTAGGGAAATCCGTCTGTCTAACCTGCAGACACGGAGCAGAAAAGGGCACATCATTTCGTCTGCGCCCTTACAAAAGAAAGCGATAATACAAACAAGGCAGAATTTGAGCGGGAGATTCTAGTGGAAGTTTAAACGTTCGTTACGTCTCTTACTGGGTGAATTGAAACGCTCATTGCTGGCCCCAGATTAATTCTCTGCATTGTTACACTATTAAATCAATCTTTAAAAAACCGGAGAAGTGTAAGTAAGACTAGAACTCTCTGGGCTCCGTACAAACTTAATTATGTATATAGATACTAAAATGACTTCGTGTGGCTCAATTGCCTGGTGCTAGTCGTCCTATTGGACGCCACTTCCGCGACTTGGCTGTCCCTAACCTAACCACAGTTATCCAAAAGGGGAAAGGAGTTTTACAGTTTAACATGAAATCCGACACCCGTGTTGTTTCTGATGACTTCTCACATCGTTGACAGGAGAAGGCTGGGTCAAAACGAAAACTGAAAACTCCGTAGCCAGGCCGAGTTTCGGTCTCGCGACCTGTCGGTTTCAGCGGTTACCGCTAGACCACCAGAACCGACAAATACATAGAGGCATGAAATGTATTCGCAGTTTCGAATATGGACGACCACCAGCGGTATAATGGGATGGTGATAGTGAAAATTTTTGCCGCACCGCTACTCGACCCTGATTTCACGCTTATAGCGGGCGGTCGCCTTAGCTTTTGGCTATCCGAGCACTACTCACGCCCAGACCCGAACTCTTATAAGTCGTTAACCATGTGTATATTCCCTTTCAAAGGAGACGCTTTACTTGAAAGTCGGCTGCCCGCTATCGGCGGATAAATTCGATAATGCGGTGCCTGTGTTATTCCAAATTACGATGCAGGTTGTAGACACTTGTCCGAAGGAACACTTCTTCGTAATTTAGAGTAACGAAGTCTCTGCAATATCGTACCGTCGTATGTAGGTAGTTCATCTATAGATTTTGATGAGTGAGTTTGCGAGTATCAAAATATGTGATTACGCTGCCGTATTTTTTGATTGCATTGACTTAGAAGCTTAAATTATTTACACTGCCAAAAGACCGTAGACTTTAGTATGTTGCATTAATTTTTACCTAATACCTCTTCCTGTTCCTGAGAAAATGGTGTCTCTACTGACAGTCCGTATCTTTTGTTTGCACTGACTTAGAACCTTTATACCGTCAGGACACCGTAGGCCTTAGTGTTGTCGTTGTTGTGGTCTTCAGTCCTCAGACTGGTTTGATGCAGCTCTCCATGCTACTCTAACCTGTGCAAGCTTCTTCATCTCCCAGTACGTACTGCAACCTAAATCCTTCTGAATCTGACTAGTGTATTCATTTCTTGGTCTCCCTCTACGATTTTTACTCACCACACTGCCCTCCAGTGCTAAATTTGTGATCCCTTGGTGCCTCAGAACATGTCCTACCAACCGGTCCCTTCTTCTTGTCAAGTTGTGCCACAAACTCCTCTTCTCCCCAGTTCTATTCAATACCTCCTCATTAGTTATGTGATCTACCCATCTAATCTTCAGCATCCTTCTGTAGCACCACATTTCGAAAGCTTCTATTCTCTTCTTGTCCAAACTATTTATCGTACATGGCTACACTCCATAGAAATACTTTCAGGACGACTTCCTGACACTTAAACCAATACTCGATGTTAACAAATTTCTCTTCTTCAGAAACGCTTTCCTTGCCATTGCCAGTCTACATTTTATATCTTCTCTACTTCGACCATCATCAGTTATTTTGCTCCCCAAATAGCAAAACTCCTTTACTACTTTAAGTGTCCCATTTCCTAATCTAATTCCCTCAGCATCACCCGACTTAATTCGACTACATTCCATTATCCTCGTTTTGCTTTTGTTGATGTTCATCTTATATCCTCGTTTCAAGACACTCTTCCAAGTCGTTTGCTGTCTCTAACAGAATTACAATGTCATCGGCAAACCTCCAAGTTTTTATTTCTTCTCCGTGGATTTTAATACCTACTCCGAATTTTTCTTTTGTTTCCTTTACTGCTTGCTCAATATACAGATTGAATAAAATCGGGGAGAGGCTACAACCGTGTCTCACTCTCTTCCCAACCACTGCTTCCCTTTCATGCCCCTCGACTCTTATAACTGCCATCTGGTTTCTGTACAAATTGTAAATAGCCTTTCACTCCCTGTATTTTACCCCTGACACCTTCAGAATTTGAAAGAGAGTATTCCAGTCAACATTGTCAAAAGCTTTCTCTAAGTCTACAAATGCTAGAAACGAAGGTTTGCCTTTCTATAATGTTTCTTCTAAGATAAGTCGTTAGGTCAGTATTGCCTCACGTGTTCCAACATAAATTTCAGTGTGATACCTCTACTCGTACCTGTGAAAAAGCGGTCTTAACAGACGGACAAAAAAATATTTTGTGGGTGGTATAGATATAAATTACCTATTTTCAGATTTTTTCTTTACTTGCACTGCAAATCTTCGTTCTTTCCCAATATAATGATTCTAGATCCACGGAAAGTACCGTATAGGTTTTGATGTGTGAGTCTGCATCAAAAAGTAACATAAATGGTCTTATCTTTTAACTGAATTGACTTAGAAGACTAAATTTTTCACACCGCTGAGGGACCGTACACCTTAGTATTCGTGATTTATTTCAGATTAATACCTATACCTGTTCATGAGAAAAAGCAGTCTTAACAATCGGACAGTCAGACGTACCGTCGAACGGACAATAAAGTGATCCGGTAAGCGTTCCGTTCTTACCACTGAGGTACGAAATCCTAAATAGTGCCGAAACCTTCATTTTGGCTCACGAGACAAGATTAAAATTGTTGCTACTCTTATATCATTAGTAAATACCGTGTAGCATCCCAAGTACTGTCAGAAACACTCTCAGACCCTACTACTGGACTGTAAAACGTACAGTGATAACATCCACTGCACTGACTCCAGCTGGTTACTAGCAACTACCTCAGGAATACCCTAAAAACTGTACAAAAATGTATTAGAATTACACAAAAAACAACAGCCTTGTGTTTCCAACGGCTCAAATGTAATTCATTGCCTTCACTTACACCACCTACAGCTAAAAAGTGTCTCCATGGTCTGATAGGAGGCCGCTTCCCACCTAATACGTGTTCGATGACTAAATCGTAACACCGGACCTGTAAGCCGGGAAATAACACGAATTCCACGCCTAGGCGCGTTAACGCACTTGCGAACTTTTTCAAAGTTTTTCGTACCGGCTGAAAACATTACTAGTCTCTGAGGAACACTCACTCCGGGCTTGATAAATCCGATCAAAATTATCCTGTCATCCGGGAAATGAACGCTAAATGGAGGCGGAGCCGCCAGTATAAAAGAAGGCGAGGAAAGTATCGTGTTTCCAATACAGAAGTAGTGTCAGCAGATGGGTCGGTCAGAAGAGTTCAGTGACTTCGAACTGGTACTAGTCATTGGATACCTTGTGTAAAAAAAACTAAAGGGACATTTGAACCCCTCTAAAGCTGAACTGTTCGTGATGTGTGGGAACGCGAAGAACAACCAAAGCTAAACCAAGACCAGCCAGACTCCATGTACTAACGGACAAAGACCGATTAGCATTGCGCAAGGTGATCATAAAAATCGCTTAAAATATGCGGAAGGAATCACTAGTGAGTTCCACAGTGCTATCAGTTATACAGCTAGGACAACGACTGTTCGTGAGGTGTTTAAAAGAATGGGATTCATAAGTCGAGCAGCTCCTTTCAAGTCACACATTTCTGTAGGAATACTAAGTGACGCTTGACGTGATGTAAGGAACGAAGCCCTTGGTCAGTGGATGACTGGAAACAGATAATTTTGAGTGATCAACCACGCTATACTCCGTGACGATCCCTCGGCGTGGTTGGGATTTGGCGAATGTCTGCAGAACGCTACGTGCCATCACGTGTAGTGTGAACAGTTACGTACTAAGGTATTTGTGTTAGGTGTGGGCGTGTGTTTTTCATAGTTAGGTGGCGGTCCTCTTACCTAGCTTAAGATAACGCTGAATGCGGAAGGATACGAACACAATTTACAGCATTGTGTGTCGTGTACAGCAGAGGAACACTTCGGAGACGATGATTGTTTTATCACCATGACAAAGCCCCCTACGATAAAGCAGCATCTGTGAATCGATCTTTTGTGGACAATAACATTCCTGAAATGGACTGTCTTCGCCAAAGGACCGACCTGAACCCATTAGAACGCCTTTGGGATAAATTAGAACATTACTTCGCTCCTAACCCGAGCATCCAACACCACTACCTTCCCCGGCTTTCACTCCTGAGGGAGAATGAGCTCCACAGATATTCAGACACATCACTCATAGTGCCCCAGCAGAATCCAAGCCATCATGAAGGTGAAGGGAGCATACACATCTTATTAATGTCCAGTAATAGGTGTCCAGATACTTCTGATCCGACTGTGTACAATCAGCGCTCTTAAAACAACACCTACACTCGACAGGGCCCACTACTTACCTCCTTCACCAGTGATGGCTTTTGGCTGACTTCTAATTATAAGAGTTCTTGGCTGATCAACTAAACTGTTTTAACATCCATGCCTTTCAGACAATCAACCTCATAAGTGGACTGCTGGCATTTCTGTTTTGCATTTCCTGCTCCCAACAACAGCACTCCTCTGTAAAGTGCTGCTTCATGCTTCCGACAGATGCTGGAAATCACCTCTCAGCGTAGGAATATCACTAGCCATTATGCAACGACAGCAGGCCTAACCACAACCAATTTATAAAATTTGCAGAATGACCATGGGCTTGACGCCATAAAGTGGGTCACTTACAGCAATAATGCTAACCCATTGTTCACTGGGGATTGCAGTATTTTTGCCAGTTGATGACCAGACGATTACTGAAATTGTAACACAGCAAGTTATTACGAGACGACATTCGTTGCAGTAAGGCACGCAGCCGTCTAGTACAGTGGCTGCAGGATGCCTATGTTTTTTCTTGCTTTGCTCACAGCACAGCTGACGCTGCCTGCCGTGAAAACTGCATGACGTAACATTCAGTCAATACGAAGATTCATACCCTCTACGAATCTAAATAATCCATATTAGTTACTATCCGATTTTGTTCAAATTTGGTACACAGCCTTTTGTTTCTAATGGAATGATACTGTCAAAATTCCAGATTTTTATTTATTGTAGTTCTGGAAATAAAGAGAATTACCTAAAACTCCAAAAACCTATGCTTGTTTTTTTAAAAAACCAAGTTATGAACAACAACAGATTGACTTTCATTATCATTTGAAGCCATTCCAAAGTTACTAGTGAATAAAAATCAATTAATTATAATATTCGTTTTAAAACTTTAGTCCCTGTGCATAACTTTATCACAGCTAACACTTGGTTCAAGAATCATAAAAGAAGGTTGAATACATGGAAGAAGCCTGGAGATACTGACAGATTTCAGATGGATTATATAATGGTAAGACAGTGATTCAGGAACTAGGTTTTAAATTGTAAGACTTTTCCAGGGCGGGGTGACCGAGCGGTTCTAAGCGCTACAGTCTGAAACCGCGACCGCTACGGTCGCAGGTTCGAATCCCGCCTCGGACATGGGTGTGTGTGATGTCTTTAGGTTAAAGTAGTTCTAAGTTCTAGGGGACTGATGACCTCAGAAGTTAAGTCCCATAGTGGTCAGAGCCATTTGAATGTGTTCCAGGGGCAGATGTGCACTCTGACCACAATCTATTGGTTATGAACTGTAGATTAAAACTGAAGAAACTGCAAAAAGGTGGGAATTTGAGGAGATGGGACCTGGATAAACTGAAAGAACCAGAGGTTGTAGAGAGCTTAAGGGATAGCATTAGGGAACGATTGACAAGAATGGGGGAAAGAAACACAGTAGAAGAAGAATGGGTAGCTTTGAGAGACGAAATAGTGAAGGTAGCAGAAGATCAATAGGTAAAAAGACGAGGTCTAATAGAAATCCTTGGTTTAATTGATGAAAGGAGAAAATATTTAAATGCAGTAAATGAAGCAGGCAAAAAGGAATACAAACGTCTCAAAAATGAGATTGACAGGAAGTGAAAAATCGCTAAGCAGGGATGGCTAGAGGACAAATGTAAGGATGTAGAGGCTTATCTCACTAGGGGTAAGATAGAAACTGCCTACAGGAAAATTAAAGAGATCTTTGGAGAAAAGAGAACCACTTATATAAATATCAAGAGCTCAGATGGAAACCCAGTTCTAAGCAAAGAAGGGAAAGCAGAAAGGTGGAACTAGTCTGTAGAGGGTCTATACAACGGCGATGTTCTTACGGACATCATAGAAATGGAAGAGAATGTAGATGAAGATGAAATGGGAGCTATGATACTGCGTGAAGAGTTTGACAGAGCACTGACAAATCTAAGTCGAAACAAGGCCCCTGGAGTAGACAACATCTCATTAGAACTACTGCCAGCCCCAAGAGCCAGTCCTGACAAACTCTACCATCTGGTGAGCAAGATGTATGAGACAGGTGAAATACCCTTAGACTTCAAGAAGAATTTAATAATTCCAATCCACAAAGAAAGCAGGTGTTGACAGATGTGAAAATTACCGAACTATCAGTTTAATAAGCAAATAAGCAATTAGCAAATACTAACACGAATTCTTTACAGACTAATGGAAAAACTGGTAGAAGCCGACCTCGGGGAAGATCAGTTTGGATTCCGTAGAAATGTTGGAACACGTGAGGCAATGCTGACCCTACGACGTATCTTAGAAAATAGATTAAGGAAAGGCAAACCTAAATTTCTAGCATTTGTAGACTTGGAGTGTAGCCATGTATGGAAGTGAAACATGGACGATAAATAGGTTAAACGAGAAGAGAACAGAAGCTTTCGAAATGTGGTGCTAAATAAGAATGCTGAAGATTAGATGGGTAGATCACATAACTAATGAGGAGGTACTGAATAGAATTGGAGAGAAGAGAAATTTGTGGCACAGGTTGACTAGAAGAAAGGATCGGTTGGTAGGGCATATTCTGAGGCATCAAGGGATCCTATTTAGTATTGGAGGGCAGTGTGGAGGGTAAAAATCGCAGTGGGAGACCAACAGATGAATACACTAAACAGATTCAGAAGAATGTTGGTTGCAGTAGGTACTGGGAGATGAAGAACCTTGCACAGGATAGAGTAGCATGGAGAGCTGCATCAAACCAGTCTGTGGACTGAAGACCACAACAACAGACAACAACAACAGTCCCTGTGCATTACGTAATACATAAATCGGTCAAAATTATTGTTCGATTATATTTTGCCGTGTGAGTGCGTGAGAATGACTGAGAGAGTGTATGTTGGATGTACGTTAAAATTTAATATTTCATTTTACGTAAAACCTTGTACAAACGAACCGTGGGAAAGTTATGCTGCAACCACGATTCAGGTGACGTATGTCGGTGTGTGCTTGCTTTTGTATAAAAGCAGACAGAATGGAAGTTAGAGGCGGAATAGCTTTATTTATCAATTTGAACAATATTTCGCAGTTCGTTTATTTTGATTAAACGAAATACAAGAATTTGAAGTTTTGCTGACATTAATTATTATCAAATTAGTGATTGGACTAGGCAAGATGTGCTGCGAGAATGATCTGGAAGGAACGTTCTGACTGGTCGTTTAGATCAGCAGCCAATCAAAAGTAAGCTGTTCCCACGCGAAAAGAGGATTGGGCATACAGGAGCATACCTCGAGAAGAGTCGCTTGCTATCCGGTCTACGAATATCAGATCGCTCCTTAAAAATACTCTGTAAGATGAGGAAATTGTGAGCTAATTTCCGTCCGAGAACATCGTATCTGAAGCGATTGGAGTTACGAACATTTTAATGAAAGTTTGGTGTTTCTGGTCGTAGTAACAACTCCGCGTGGCGTGTTTCGTGTTCTGTACGGAATATTTTCGCGAGAACCTCTTACGAAGAAGACTACTGAAACGACCGAATGTTTAACTCGCGAATAGTTGTGGGCCTGTGACTGGTAGATCGTGAAAATTAGTCGGGTCGGACTTACTAAAATTCTGGCTGCTTTTCGAGTGAATAGTTGTTATACAGACAGTGAACTTTGAATGACAACGTTTTGCTGTATTAAATACGGACTTGGTAGCCATTTGATGCGTTTCAATACGAATAAAATACAGAGTTAATCTAATTTTAAACGCTTTTCTGCAAGTACATTGAAGATCTCGAACGCCCGATTTTTAATCACGAACTTTCAGGAACTGACTTTCAACTGAGTTATGCGGCCTGTGTGTGGTATGTATTAGGTGGTGGTTTCATCAACGCTGCTTTACACTGCCTAGCACGTATCTGCTACCACAGAGTGAAGGGATATCGGCAAGAATCCTACCGAGGTGGGTGGACTGAATGATAGTGCTAACAAAAAACGCAAACGACCGACCCCACCCTGCCGCAAAACCTACACTTGGCCACGGAGCGTGCTTGACTTGTGCAGCCACGACCTCGCAACAATCTTGCTTTGGTGTGAATAAATACTTTCCATCCAGCCAGGCTGGAAGTTCATCGAAGTACTGGCTCATCAACTGTCATAATGTCGGTCGCCGCTTTGAGGTCACTGCTGCTCTCTCATTATGATGCCAGAACTGCCTGCAAAGAGGGTCCAATAACCGCCTGATAGGTCAGGGGTCGAACGTCGGACCTCCTAGAAACCTAGCCACTCAGTTACTCACCAGCTCACGTCGCTGCCAGCCAACTGATGGTCCAGGGTTTGCGCCTACGACGTCTGCGCCCATTACTTGCCAATGGCCAGACAGGACTTAGCCTACCGCACTGTGCGGGCAATGCAAGCGTGCTGAATCAGCTCTGAAGCTGGTTGACCTTTGGCTGAGATTGTCTACAATATTGGGCCGCACCACACCTTGGCCGAACTATGAAACGTCCCCTTAGAAAAATTTATGAATTACTGTGCTGATAAACCTCTTACATTATTTGATTTTCAAACAGCTGAGTAGAACAGAACGTACTCAGACATTTCGCTCTTTGCCTATTCTGATCAACCCTAAACTGACACACAATATTTTTAGCGCAACGCAATCTGACTTTCAAAAATCCCTACAAAAGAATGGCCCTGACTAACAATAATCTATACCTTTCATCAATCACTTACCTCACAAAAATCTTCGTTACTCGAACTACTGCAATACAGCGAGCGCCACTACTGCCAGCTAAATAAAAGATTCAAACTACTGAAGGCAGTAACTACTGAATGGCATGGTTAGCAAATGAAAGATTTTGATAGAGAACAAACAATGTATTTACCTTAATAGTGTTCAAAAGTCATAATATATATATATCAGTTCATGACATCCAGTATTACAAATTTACTGTCTGTGATGGACACACGTCCAGATTATCCGCTCTCAAAACTCCGCCATTTCTCTCCCCACATCCACCACTGCTGGCGGCTCACCTCCAACTGCGCAACGCTACGCGCTGTTAACAGCCAACTGCCCAACACTACAGTAGCATGTACTCCAACAATGCAAACGAACCACAGCCTTCATACAGCACAGCCAGTGATTTTCATATAGAGCGCTACGTGACGTTACCAAAATAAAAACCTAAACAGCCTACTTACAACTGATCGTAGCAGCGGCCAACGTCTTACTGCAACACTTCGCTGCCACCAGCTCCGTGGATCGAGTCCTACCTTCCAGCTGCCGCCAGATGAGGGCCTGAGCTTGTAACATATTAGTAAAGGGATTCTGTTACCTTAGAGTGGCTTCTGATTCACCCCGATCCATCATTCCTCACCAGAGCATGCAGTCCCATATCCCGGATTCTGGAAACTGTCTCTGACGTCCACAATACAAGAATGAAACGTTACAAAGTAACAGTATTAAGCAATAGCTTTTTCGTCCCTTTTACACAGTACTTAATCAATTCTGAAAGCTTTTTTTTACGATTTATATCTCTCATATCCCAATTCCATGTGTACATAAAAATATCATAGAGTAGGTAAGGCAGCTAATCGTGACTAAATGAATTAGAGACACCAACTCAGTAGAGCGCCCATTCCTCCTCGATAATGGCGTTATGCTTTTAAATAAATCGTCGAATTGCGAACTCCGAGTGGTACACGAGTGACTGGTTACGTTGTAAATACTCCCATTTTTCAGAAAATTTCCAGGACAGTTCTTTTTTATTTTCCGAGTTTGCAACACTAAAAAGAAAAAAAAAGTTTTTATGTTACGTGGTATGTGTGCGTCGCCGGCCGGAGGACCGAGCGATTCTAGGCGCTGCAGTCTGGAACCGCGTGACCGCTACGGTCGCCGGTTCGAATCCTGCCTCGGGCATGGATGTGTGTGATGTCCTTATATTAGTTAGGTTTAAGTAGTTCTAAGTTCTAGGGGACTGATGACCTCAGAAGTTAAGTCCCTTAGTGCTCAGAGCCATTTAAGCCATTTGTGTGAGTCCTTGAAATGACCTTGGCCATGTTTCTCTGCAAACTCACCAGGCAACAGGGCTGTGCTCACAAGGTCACTGTTTCGATTCTATTCACGTTAATTACGGTGACACAGTGATTGTGAGCAAAGAGTAAACATTAAATTTTGCGTTAAGCTCGAGAAAACATGTGAAACATGGATAATGATTAAGCAAGCATATGCAGGCGAGGCACTTTCAAGGAGTCGTGTTTCCGAGTGGCACAAAAGGTCTCGTGAAGTCAGAAATTCAGTGCAAGACGATCTCAGAGCTGGTCGCATATCTACAGCGCATACCGATGCAAACTTGGAGCTTGTGAGACGGTTACTGCGACCAGAGCGTCATGTTGTAATTGTGCTGCGGTATCAGAAGAACTTAATCCTAACCGTGACGTGTGTCATAAGATTTTACGGGAAGATTTAGGGAAACAGAAATTGAATGCAGAACTCGTCCCTCATACACTAACGGACGAAGAGAAAAATGAGAGACGAAGAATTTCTGCTGAGTTACTGGACAGAGCCAGACGTAATCCCATATTTCTGACAAAGATTATTTCTGGGAATGAAAGTTGGTACTGTTAGTATGATCCCCACACGAAGCGTCAAATTACTGAATGGCGAATTCCTGGATCACCAGCCTCGAAAAACATGACATGTCCGAAAGAATAGATACCATCTTCATATAGTTAAGGCTAACCGGCCATTGACCTTCTTCTGTGCGGATGCACACGTATTGTCCGAACACTTACGGGACTCGGTAAGATTGTCTGCCGCGAGTAATGAGTGTAATGGGCAGGGGCACTACAAATGCAGTGTGTGGACATTAAGTTGGGAATGTGGGCCTCACGGGGAGCAGTCGCACTGTCCTCTGCCCTCGGTGGCTCAGATGGATAGAGTGTCTGCCATGTAAGCAGGAGATCCCGGGTTCGAGTCCCAGCCGGGGCACACGCTTTCAACTGTCCCAGTTGTTATCAATGGAGAGACGTCTACAGACGTTAAAGTAACCTCTGGCGTGCCACAGGGGAGTGTTATGGGACCATTGCTTTTCACAATATATATAAATGACCTAGTAGATAGTGTCGGAAGTTCCATGCGGCTTTTCGGGGATGATGCTGAAGTATACAGAGAAGTTCCAGCTTTAGAAAAATGTTGCGAAATTTAGGAAGATCTGCAGCGGATAGGCACTTGGTGCAGGGAGTGGCAACTGACCCTTAACATAGACGTAATGTATTGCGAATACATAGAAAGAAGGATCCTTTATTGTATGATTATATGATACCGGAACAAACACTGGTAGCAGTTACTTCTGTAAAATATCTGGGAGTATGCGTGCGGAACGATTTGAAGTGGAATGATCATATAAAATTAATTGTTGGTAAGGCGGGTACCAGGTTGAGATTCATTGGGAGAGTCCTTAGAAAATGTAGTCCATCAACAAAGGAGGTGGCTTACAAAACACTCGTTCGACCTATACTTGAGTATTGCTCATCAGTGTGGGATCCATACCAGATCGGGTTGACGGAGGAGATAGAGAAGATCCAAAGAAGAGCGGCGCGTTTCGTCACAGGGTTATTTGGTAACCGTGATAGCGTTACGGAGATGTTTAACAAACTCAAGTGGCAGACTCTTCAAGAGGGGCGCTCTGCATCGCGGTGTAGCTTGCTCGTCAGGTTTCGAGAGGGTGCGTTTCTGGATGAGGTATCGAATATATTGCTTCCCCCTACTTATACCTACCGAGCAGATCACGAATGTAAAATTAGAGAGATTAGAGCGCGCACGGAGGCTTTCAGACAGTCGTTCTTCCCGCAAACCATACGCGACTGGAATAGGAAAGGGAGGTAATGACAGTGGCACGTAAAGTGCCCTCCGCCACACACAGTTGGGTGTCTTGCGGAGTATAAATGTAGATGTAGATGTAGATGTAGATGTAGATGTATATCAACGCCTGTCGGCAGTGTAGGGTCTCGATTTAATTATCATTTCAGCCTCGAAAAAAGTCAAACGACAATTTTAGAGAACAAAGACAATGTCCATCGTATTCTTTGATAGTAAGGGATAAGTTCACCATGAATATGTTCCTCCAGGTGAAACAGTGGACCAAACTCTTTACATCGAAGTCTTGAAACGTTTGCGACAAGCAATGCGACCTCACCGCCCTGATTTGTGGCATTCTCGGAGATGGTTATTATTGCATGACAATGCAAGATCCTGTATTGCGTTATCTGTTACCGAATATGTAGCCGGATATTCTGTTATTGCCATCCCACATGCGCCATATTCGCCCAGCCTCTCGTCTCGTTATTTTTCCTTGTTCCGCGAGTGAAAAGGCGACTGAAAGGAAAGCTTCATCAAGATATCGCAGACATCCATCGAGTTGTGGCAAATGAGCGTACAAGCATCGCAGTTGAAAATTTCCCTGCTTGGTTCCAAGACCTCCGGAAACATTGGCAACTGTGTACTGATATCCAAGGGGACTACTTCGATAAGAGATAAGATTATTACCTGGTCTTTGTGACAGAGAGGACACTTTATGCGAACGGCACTCCACGATAACTTTCTGCCTGCTTCAGGAATGGCTGACTTTCGAGTCCACAACAGCAAGTATCGGTCATCGTCGCTTGTTCTTCGCTGAAACTTATCGATATGTAAACTGTTACTACAACCTGAAAGTAACGAACATATCGTCATTCACCGTCCTGCAAGTTCAGAATGCAGATACCTAAATACATGGCATTAAAAAAAGAATTCCATATTTTGAGGGATGATACTGTGGACCAATATAAGAAAAAAAGAGTCCAGTAACCGTGGGCTCTAAAAATACCTTGAAAGCTGTGAGCAATTGTTGAATAAAATACATGTGTAGCAGAGATGAACAAGTGATCATAGCTCTTATGGTATGCATTTTAGAGCCCATGGTTACTTGGCATTTTTTCCTTATTTTGATCCATATTAGCATCTCTCAAAATATGGAATAATTTTTTGATACCTTGTATATGGATATGGTACGTATATTATTTTATTACCTCACACAAATTCCTTATATCATATGTCCGAAATGATTGCCCTTTTCAGTAACGCATGCACGAACTCGTTTTAACACGTAAGAGACACGATTTGCGGAGCGCGTTAACACTGGTGTTGTTAATGTTCGTTGTTATACTGTTCCTTAGTTCCGTGGTTTCTGTGGCCTGATCTTATAAACCCATTTTTTGAGGTAGCGCCACAAGAAGAAGCCAGGAGACGTTAAACTGGAAAAACGTGAGGTCCATAATCCTTTAGAGATTTTAGAGATGTTTCATCTACCAAAAAAATTAGCACTCTCTTCCACCGTCATCGTCTTTTTGCTACTCTCTTTCAGCACACAAAAGTGCGAATATGTTCGCTGGTGGTTCCCAGCTTTTTCGTCAGAGTATTTTAAAGAAAAAAATATTCGCTTTTCTTGTGCTCCGACAGGAGCCCTTTCCGCTGATTCCCTTATTTTACATTTGTGTACCTTGACACGTAGAAACAACAAATAACTATGCATAGTATAGGGTTAACACAAAACCATTTGCTTTAAATATTTTGTGGATACTTCGATCATCGATCACAACACATCGAAAACGCTCGGCATATGGTTTGTGTGCCGGCCGGAGAGGCCAAGCGGTTCTAACAAGGGAACCTCCCCATCGCACCCCCCTCAGATTTAGTTATAAGTTGGCACAGTGGATAGGCCTTGAAAACTGAACACAGATCAATCGAGAAAACGGGAAGAAGTTGTGTGGAACTATGAAAAAATAAGCAAAATATACAAACTGAGTAATCCATGCGCAAGATAGGCAACATCAAGGGGAGTGTGAGCTCAAGAGCACCGTGGTCCCGTGGTTTGCGTAAGCAGCTGCGGAACGAGAGGTCCTTGGTTGAAGTCTTCCCTCGCGTGAAAAAGTTTAATTTTTTATTTTCAGACAATTATTATCTGTCCGTCCGATACGAGGTAACTGCACCGTAGTATGGGGACGCTACACCTAAACACTTCTTTGGGAGTGATTATCACACCCACACCAAAACCTAAATCGGGCAAGGTAGATGAATCTTTTTACCCATTCGCCAAGTGTACAAGTTAGGTGGGTCGACAACATATTCCTGTCGTGTGACGCACATGCCGTCACCAGTGTCGTATAGAATATATCAGACGTTTTTTCCTGTGGAGGAATCGGTTGACCTATGACCTAGCGATCAAATGTTTTCGGTTCCCATTGGAGAGGCACGTCCTTTCGTTTACTAATCGCACGGTGCGGTCACAAAACACAGACACTAAACTTACTACAGTGAACAAAGACGTCAATGAACGAACGGACAGATAATAAATTTGCGAAAATAAAGAAAGTAAACTTTTCACTCGAGGGAAGACTTGAACCAAGGACCTCTCGTTCCGCAGTTGCTCACGCAAACCACGGGACCACGGCGCTCCCGAGCTCACACTCCCCTTGATGTTGCCTATCTTGCGCATGGATTACTCAGTTTGTATATTTTGCTTATTTTTTTCATAGTTCCACACAACTTCTTCCTGTTTTCTCGATTGATCTGTGTTCAGTTTTTCAAGGCCTATCCACTGTGCCAACTTATAATTAAATCTGAGGGGGGTGCGATGGGAAGGTTCCCTTGAAAGCGCTACAGGCTGGAACCGCGCGGTTGCTACGGTCGCAGGTTCGAATCCTGCCTCGGGCATGGATGTGTGTGGTGTCTTTAGGTTAGTTAGGTTTAAGTAGTTCTAACCCTTGGGACTACCATGGAATACTTGTCATGTATTCTCTATGATGGTTTAAACTACTTTCACGCGTGAGATCGTATATTACGCGCATAAATACAGTAACTTCGAACCTCTGGATCTCGGTAATGAATAATGATGTCGAAAAAAGTTTCAAAGTTCCCCAAGAACATCTTCTTAAGAACATACGTATAAATTCTTCCTGTCTGCCATGAACAGAAATTACACTACTGGCCATTAAAATTGCTACACCAAGAAGAAATGCAGATGATAAACGGGTATTTATTGGACAAATATATTATACTAGAACTGACATGTGATTACATTTTCACGCAATTTGGGTGCATAAATCCTGAGAAATTAGCACCCACAACAACCACATCTGGCCGTAATAACGGCCTTCATACGCTTGGGCATTGAGTCAAACAGAACTTGGATGGAGTGTACAGGTACAGCTGCCCATACAGCTTTAACACGAATACCACCAGTTCATCAAGAGTAGTGATTGGCGTATTGTGACGAGCCAGTTGCTCGCCCACCATTGACCAGACGTTTTCAATTGGTGATAGATCTGGAGAATGTGCTGGCAAGGGCAGCAGTCGAACATTTTCTGTATCCAGAAAGGCCCGTACAGGACCTGCAACATGCGGTCGTGCATTATCCTGCTGAAATGTAGGGTTTCGCAGTGATCCAATGAAGGGTAGAGCCACGGGTCGTAACAAATCTGAAATGTAACGTCCACTGTTCAAAGTGCCGTCAATGCGAAGAGGTGAGCGAGACGTGTCACCAATGGCGCCCCATACCATCACGCCGGGTGATACGCCAGTGTTGCGTGGACGAATACACACTTCTAATGAGCGTTCACCGCGATGTCGCCAAACACGGATGCGACCATCATGATGCTTTAAACAGAAACTGGATTCATCCGAAAAAATTCGTGCACCCAGGTTCGTCATTGAGTACACCATCGCAGGCGCTCCTGTCTGTGATGCAGCGTCAAGGGTAACCGCAGCCATGGTCTCCGAGCTGATAGTCCATCCTACTGCAAACGTCGTCGATTTGTTCGTGCAGATGGTTGTTGTCTTGCAAACGTCCCCATCTGTTGACTCAGGGGTCGAGACGTGGCTGCACGATCCGTTACAGCCACGCGGATAAGATGCCTGTCATCTCGACCGTTAGTGATACTAGGCCGGTGGGATCCAGAACGGCGTTCCATATTACCCTCCTGAACCCACCGATTCCATATTCTGCTAACAGTCATTGAATCTCGACCAACGCGAGCAGCATTGTCGCGATAAGATAAACCGCAATTGCGATAGGCTACAATCCGACCTTTATCGAAGTCGGAAACGTGATGGTACGCATTTCTCCTCTTTACACGAGGCATCACAACAACGTTTCACCAGGCAACAGCGGTCAACTGCTATTTGTGTATGACAAATCGGTTGGAAACTTTCCTCAAGGCAACACGTTGTAGGTGTCGCCAACGGCGCCAAACTTGTGTGAATGCTCTGAAAAGCATCTTCTTCCTGTCGGTTAGATTTGGCGTCTGTAGCATGTCATCTTCATGGTGTAGCAATTTTAATGGCCAGTAGTGTATAAATGTGAGCATACCACAACCTGTACTTTTGGTACCCAAAAATCATAGATTTTCGGGTGCATCTTGATAACGCATATAGATTTTTGGTTATGACGTTTCTAGATAAATATCTAAAGAATACACAGTTAAAATTTGAGCCATTTTTATATGGTTAGTTATTTAAATAATTGCGGCGAATGGTGAAAAACAGCTAAAAACCGATTTTTGCTGCTTCCTGCATAAGTACGGTAACATTAAACGTTTGCATCTCGGTAGCGGAAAATGATACCGAAAAAAGTTTCGAAGTTTCTGAGAATATCATCTTAAGAACACAAGGTAAAAATTTCGACAATCTCTCATGAACAGCGATTGTGGAAGTGGCCATCCCCACAACTGGTACTTTTCGACCCTTAAAATCATGGTTCTTAGAGGTTTTCTCAGTAACAGCCCTTTGACAGATGGTGCTTTTATAAGCCGCCTAAGGTCACCCTACACCACATCTCCACGGCTAATGCAAAAAGACGAACCGATTTGCTCAATTTTCCTGATTTCGAGACAGAGTGTAATGTTTAAATTTTGAGACTGCACTGTAGAATAGCTACAGTATGCCCGTTCTTCCATAGGTGTACAAGTGATCACCGGGCCAAGGGGTATCCAAAATAGTTGAACCCTTTTTTCTGTAATCAATAGAGCCTCGAGATATGACCTGAAAAATCGCATTTTCACGCACAGCTAATAGGAACATATTGATACCAAGCACTACCATGCACGGGCAGGTATCGGGATCTGTAAGAGACACTAAAGACGGGAACAGAGATTAGACTTCCAACTCATATCGCCAAAGACGCTTGCAAAAAGGTGCACACACTGGCGCATCATCTCAGAAGTTTTTCGTTATGCTTACTGCTTTGTGTTATCGCAGAAGGTTGCGAAAGAGTTTCCACTAATTTACAACCGGAAGGCACACGCAGACGCAGAAGTGTGACCAGCAGACGTCAAGATTTCTGCGAACGATACGACTCACTCGGAGGAAAGCGAAAGAAAGTGTTAGAAAGGGCAAGTCGTCAAGGCCTCAGCGGATGCGTCGTATTTCATATGCGGCGCCTAACCTAAACCTAATGCATATGCGTCCGCCTCTTAGAACGCTGAATCGTTAATGAGACTTGGCAGCTGCTAACACACACTTTCTCATAACGTTCCGGAACACTCTTCGACGAAGAATAGACACTAATTATACCATCCCCTTGTGTTTTTACTACATTACTGGTGCAATGCCCACATGTCCCGTTAACCTGAAAGCGTTCCCGGAACAGTACACAAACAAAAATAAATTAGTTTCCAGATAATTGGAGAGGCTGTCTGAACCGTCCGACGTACTGGAATACCAAACATGAAAAACAAGGTACTGTACATCTAGATAAAGACACTGTACATGAGTGAAACATGATGTCTATATACACACATCAAAACAAGGTTTGCATCACCTCGGTTCCGAGAGTTCAAGACCCCTACAGAAAACTGGAATAGAGATCAACTTAAAAATCATTTCCGACCTTTTTATTGCTCATGAAAACCACACATTGCATGTTGTATCACCATAGCGAGACCTTCAGAGGTCGTGGTCCAGGTTGCTGTACACAACAGTAACTCTAATACCCAGTAGCACGTCCTCTTGCGTTGATGCATGCCTGTATTCGTCGTGGCACACTATCCACAAGTTCATCAAGGCACTGTTGGTCCAGATTGTCCCACTCCTCAACGGCGATTCGGCGTAGATCTCTTAGACTGGTTGTTGGGTCACGTCGTGCATAAACAGCCCTTTTCAATCTGTCCCAGCCATGTTCGATAGGATTCATGTCTGGAGAACATGCTGGGCACTCTTATCGCCCGATGACTTAATCCTGAAGGAAATAATTTACAAGATGTGCACGATGGGGGCGCGAATTGTCGTCCATGAAGACGAATGCCTCGCCAATATGCTACCGATATGCTTGCACTATCGGTTGGAGGATGGCGTTTACGCATCGTACAGTCGTTACGGCGACTTCCATGAACACCAACGCCGTACGTCGACCCCACATAATGCCACACCAAAACAGCAGGGAACCTCCACCTTGCTGAACTCACTGTGGACAGTGTGTCTAAGGCGTTCAGCTCGACCGTGTTGCCACCAAACAAGTCTCCGACGATTGTCTGGTTGAAGGCATATGCGGCACTCATCGTTGAAGAGAACGTGATGCCAATCCTGTGCGGTCCATTAGGAATGTTGTTTGGCTCATCTGTACCGCGCTGTATGGTGTCGTGGTTGCAAAGATGGACCTCGCCATGGACGTCGGGAGTGAAGTTGTGCGTCACGCAGCCTACTGCGCTACAGTAGTAGCCCTTGGGCGGCCTGAACGAGGCATGTCATCGACAGTTCCTGTCTCTCTGTATCTCCTCCATGTACGAACAACATCGCTTTGGTTCACTCCGAGACGCATGGACACTTCTCTTGTTGAGAGCCCTTCCTGGCAGCCGGCCGCTGTGACCGAGCGGTTCTACGCGTTTCAGTCCGGAACCGCGCTGCTGCTACTGTCACAGGTTCGAATCCTGCCTCGCGCATGGATGTGTGTCATGTCCTCAGGTTAGTTAGATTTAAGTAGTTGTAAGTCTAGTGTATTGCTGGAATGCTTAGAGTCATTTGAACCATTTGAACCTTCCTGGCACAAAGTAACAATGCGGATGCAACCGAATTGTCTAGGCATGGTTGAACTACAGACAACACAAGCCGTGCACCTCCTTCCTGATGGAATGACTGTAACTGATTGGCTGCTGGACCCCCTCCGTCTAAGAGGCGCTGCTCATGCACAGTTGTTTACTTCTTTGGACGGGTTCAGTGACATCTCTGAACAGTCAAAGGGACTGCGTCTGTGATACAATATCCACAGTCAACTTCATTGTTCAGGAGTTCTGGTCTAAGGCGCTGCAGTCATGGACTGAGCGAGTGGTGCCGGCGGAGGTTCGAGTCCTCCCTCGGGCATGGGGGTGTGTGTTTGTCCTTAGGATAATTTAGGTTAAGTAGTGTGTAAGTTTAAGGACTGATGACGTTACCAGTTAAGTCCCATAAGATTTCACACACATTTTGAACAGGAGTTCTGGGAACCGGAGTGACGCAAAACATTTTGGATGTATTTTATTGCATGTACGTTAGAAACTGATTAGACAGGTGAAGAACATAATGAAGACGAAGAAAGTTGTTTATAGAGAAGTTTTAGAAGAGTAGGGACAGATCCATTGTTAGGACATCTATTCAAGTCGAGGAACTACCTAGTGTTGCAGTTGATGCAACAATAGCACAAGAAACTTGCAGATGACGGAGATTTTACGTGAATGTCGTAAACCTCAATAAACCAGTGTAATTATTCAGTACGAATCCTTTTCGGAGGCCAGCTTCTTAATTCCGCTGCCTATTTATTAGCAAACTTCTCACCGGGCTTAAGAGGTACAGAAATTATTGCTGCTCACCGAGCGTTTTTTTTTCCGGAAGCGGAGCTTTCATGTCATTTCAGTCGCAGCCTCAGAATCGCTCCTGCTGAACAGGGAACGAAAAAATTTTAAACGGCCGATTTGCGTGGTTCGGAGTAATGTCGTTTCCTCGAGGTTTATTATAGCAACTTTTTGATCCTGTAAAGATTTTGTTTATTTTTACTTTGCTAGACAGTCTTTTTGGTTTCATAAAATATCGAAAAAAGTGTTACAGTAATATTATTAACCACTGAGATGCAGGTGCGATGGGATCTTAAATAAATAAATTACACATCATTGTGGCAGGCCTTGGAACTTGCACTGAATGCAGCACTGCACTTCAAGGAGACACAGATACGTGGCACTATTTTTCAACATAGTCTCCGGTCTCTGTAAACAACTGCCGGAGCGTTCCAGCAATAGTTCAGTTCCTCGATGATAATAATCCGCTCCTTTGCCACAAAGCCATTCGAGAAACGTTGTGTGAACATTCTCACCGCAGGGAATTCTCATTCACCCCAGACGTTCTTTCATCTTACAGAAAATATGGAAATCACATGGTGGAAAATCTCGACTTTCCCATCAGCATCACCAACACACGTGCGCACTGCGTCAAATTGCTGATACGATTTATCTATGGCTGGGTGCAACATCATGTTTGTTCAATACACAGTCAAAAATTTACGGTGAATCTGTGTGAAATTTAGACGTTTTGCGCAGAAGAACCGTACTGTCCTGCGTACATCGCCTTTGGAGTGCGTTTTATAGTAGCTGTCCCATTTCACTCTCACATGTGATGCAACTGTTATCCGTATCGCAGCAGAGCCCTGTCTGCAGCAAACCCGGAAATATAGTCTCTTGTGATGGTTCAAATGGCTCTGAGCACTATGGGACTTAACATCTGAGGTCATCACTCCCCCTAGAACTTAGAACTACTTAAACCTAACTAACCTAAGGACATCTCAGACATCCATGCCCGAGGCAGGATTCGAACCTGCGACCGTAGCAGTCGCGCGGTTACGGACTGAAGCGCCTAGAACCGCTCGGCCACCGCGGCAGGCTCTCTTGTGATGATGTTCCACTGTTACTGCACCATGTTCTTAGCATGGGACGACATTCTAACTTCCTTTCTGAAGTCCCTAGTAGTTCGCGAATACGGACGCGACCATCGGCCTGATGTAACAAAAAACGTGATTCATCCGATCAAGAGACACTTTTCCGTTGATCCATGGTCGAATCTTGGATCTCCAGTGTGCACAGGACTCGTAATTGACGACGTCGTTGGGACAAAACGGAAACACCTAGGTGTCGTCTGCTGCGGAATGGTATGTTTAACAATGTGCGCTGAACTGTGTGCTCCAAAACACTCGTGCCTTTAATCTCATTGTAGTCTCTCCTCAGATCGCCGCCCATCCTGATATAGATCGGGTAAGCGTCCGACCTCCACGTTCTGTGATGAGGCGTGGACATCTACATCCACATCTACATCTACATGAATACTCTGCAAACCAGCTTCACAATTCTCTATTATTCCAATGTCGTATAGCGCGCGGGAAGAATGAACTCCTATATCTTTCCGTACGAGCTCTGATTTCCCTTATTTTATCGTGGTGATCGTTTCTCCCTGTGTAAGTCGGTGTCAACAAAATATTTTCGCATTCGAAGGAGAAAGTTGGTGATTGGAATTTCGTGAGAAGATTCCGTCGCAACGAAAAACGCCTTTCTTTTTAACGATTTCCAGCACAAATCTTGTATCGTTTCTGTGACACCCTCTCCCATATTTCGCGATAATACAAAATGTGCTGCCTTTCTTTGAGTTTTTTCGATGTACTCAGTCAGTCCTATCTGGTAAGGATCCCACTCCGCCCAACAGTATTCTAAAAGTTTACGGACAAGCGTAGTATAGGCAGTCTCCGTAGTAGATCTGTTACTTTTCCTAAGTGTCCTGCCAATAAAACGCAGTCTTTGGTTAGCCTTTCCCACAACATATCCTGTGTGTTCCTTCCAATTTAAATTATTCGTAATTGTAATACCTAGGTAATTAGTTGAATTTACGACTTTTAGATTAGACTGATTTATCGTGTAACCGAAATTTAACGCGATTCCTTTAGCACTCATGTGGATGACCTCACACTTTTCGTTATTTAAGGTCAACACCCACTTTTCGCACCATTCCAATATTTCTTCCAAACCGTTTTGCAGTTTGTTTTGATCTTCTGATGACTTTATTAGTCGATAAACGACAGCGTCATCTGCAAACAACCGAAGACGGCTGCTCAGATTGTCTCCAAAATCGTTTATGTAGATAAGGAACAGTAAAGGGCCTATAACACTACCTTGGGGAACGCCAGAAATCACTTCTGTTTTACTCGATGACTTTCCGTCAATTACAACGAACTGTGACCTCTCTGACAGGAAATCACAGATCCAGTCACGTAACTGACACGATATTCCATAAGCATGCAATTTCACTACGAGCCGCTTGTGTGGTAGAGTGTCAAAAGCCTTCTGGAAATCCAGAAATACGGATTCGATCTGAAATCCCTTGTCAATAGCACTCAGCACTTCATGTGAATCCAACACCTTGTCACCTAATCATAGTTTCACCGTCTTCAATCACTTTCCATAAACGCTAACGACATCGGCGCGATAACAGCTGACCAGCTTCGTCATTTCCGAGATGCTCGTTTCTGAGCGCAGAACCATAACAATGTTAGCTTTTCAAGACTCGTTTATGTCATTTTATTTTGCCATTTGTCGCTGGAATGATTTTCCATTCGTCTAAGGTCCATCTATACAGGGTGTTCTAGGCGAAAGGGATACGACAGGAACGAACATTCGAAGCAAAAAATTCTAGTAAACATGGGCCCTAAAATGCATATCTTAAGAACTATGAGCACTTGTTCATCTTCGATACTGTGAAACAAATCTCTTGCCGGCCGTTGTGGCCGAGCGGTTCTAGGCGCTTCAGTCCGGAACCGCACTGCTGCTACGGTCGTAGGTTAGAATCCTGCCTCGGGCATGGATGTGTGTGATATCCCTGGGTTAGTTAGGTTTAAGTAGTTTCTAAGTCTAGGGGACTGATGACCTCAGATGTTAAGTCCCATAGTGCTTAGATCCATTTGAAGAATTTGAACAAATCTCTTCTAGTGCAAGCTCTTTGCTTTCCATGTTTTAAGAGGTGATAGTATGGACAGACACACGAAAAAAATTCTAGTAAACAAGGGTTCCAAAGTGCATGAGCATTTGTGAAACATATCTCTTCTACTGAACAAGCGCCCATAGCTCTTAAGGTTTTACAGCCCACTTTTAGTAGATGACTGTTTCTTGTTTTCGTCCATACTGCCTCACAAGAAAATATGGACAGCAAAGAGCTTGTAGTAGAAGAGATTTGTTTCATAGTACTGAAAATGAACAAGTGCTCATTGCTCTTAAGGCACCCATTTTAGAGCCCAAAATGGTTCAAATGGCTCTGAGAACTATGTGACTTAACATCTGATGTCATCAGTCCCCTAGATGTAGAACTACTTAAACCTAACTAACCTAAGGACATCACACATATCTATGCCCGAGGTAAGATTCGAACCTGCGACGGTAGCTAAACGCGGTTCCGGACTGAAGCCCGTAGAACCGCTCGGTCACAGCGGCCGACTTTTAGAGCCCATTTTTACTAGATTTTTTTCCTCGATTGATCGTTCCTGTCATATTCCTGAGTATTGACCACTCCTCCTGGAAAATCATGTATTCTTTCCATACCACGCTGTCTGCCCGAAACGGGTAAGTTTTTATTCAGACGCCAAGATCTGCCATTCACAGTTTATGAATATGAGAATGAAGCCTTCCTCTGTGAATTTCACCCACGAAATCTTCTCAGATTATTAACGGTGTCGTGGCGTCCTATTAAGGCAGCGTTTGGACACATTTTGTATTCGTCGGTTTGTCGAGTGGGAAGCTTCCCGAAATGTTGTATCAATAAGACATTGTTTTGCGGCCGATAACTTGAGATGATTTCAACACAATACAAGGAAGTTTTGACTGGACCGTGCAACATGATTCTCTTCTTACGACACAGGCGAAAGTCCATCGGACGCGGGACAGCGGATCAGACGGTTTATCGTCACGTTCACCAGTGCGAATGCTGCGGCACAGAGTTTTCAGAGGGTCAGTTGCGCCAGCAGAAGTGTCTCAGTCGCGTCCCGCAGCGGTTAGCTTTCACCGCTGCCAAACTGTCTGTGCTAAATGCGTTTTCCGCAGATGCTCTGTACGTGTGGGCTGCGACGAGTACTGTGGCAGGCATCCATAGAACGCGTGGGAGCAACGATGTGCACACCTCTGATAAAAATAAAAATAAAAGAAAAGAAAAGAAAATTGGCGGGTGCGAATGGAACTCGCGAACTGAGAGTTCCGTACACCCTTCATTATGTGCTGTATATAGACAGTTCATCCACTCCGAGAATCGAGAGTCACGATCATTTTTGCCTGTTAACGGCATTAATACTGGCAAGTTATCGATCCCAGAATTTCCTAGATTTTCGAAAGTGTTTTTATTTAAAAAATATGAATGTTACAAAGGCATGCAGGAGGCAGACGACCATTATTACAATAATCAGTAGTTTTGCACTCAGGCTGACTGGGTTGCACTGGTAAAAGTCAAACATCAGGCGGGGAATGACGTTTTTACTCGTATGACGCATTTCGGAATTTATCCATCATCAGATATCCAGGGGCGACTACTTCACGTAAATATGGCGCTCCAAGCTTCACATTTGCAGACTAGTTTGCGACCCGGTCAGCCTGAATGCAGAACTACTCATTGTTTTAATTTCGAGTTTGACATCGGGTAACAAATGACAAAAGAAATATTTTTTCGTGTGATATAATTACAGATTAACAATTTTCGGATTATTTCCTTTACTTGTACAGTGAAACCTTGCTTCTTACCAAATTTCATGACTCTATGTCAACAGGAAGTACGCTACAGGATTTAATGAACGAGTTTTAGAGAACTAAAATATTTTATATAAATGACCTGTCTTTTGGCTGCATTGACTTAGAAGCTTTCATTTATTACTCAGTCAAGGGTCTATACGCCTTAGTATGTGACATACAGTTCAACTTGATTTGGTCTAGCCATTCTTGAGAGAAAGGGGTGTTAACAGACGGATGGACAGGCAAACACAGTCTGGTAATAAATGCCAAAATTTTTTATCGTGTGATGTAATTACAAATTATAGTTTCTGAAGTTTTTCCTTTGGTTGCATTGAGAAACTTTTCTTCTTGGCAAATTTCGTTATTCTAGGCCGACGGGAATTACCCTACAGGGTTTGATGAGTGAGTTTGCGAGTGTTAAACATGTGGCGCAAATGACCGCATCTTTTGATTGCACTGAGATAGAAGCTTCAGTGTTTTACAAAGCCAAGGGACCGTAGACATCAGTACGTGGCATAAATTTCAACTTGATACGTCAATCGGTCCCTGAGAAATAGGATTTTTAACAATCGGGCAGACAGGCAGATAGACAGACTGACACATGTAAGGGTTCCATTTTACCGATTGATCCACGGAACACTAAAAACGATGCAAAATGTGGTTTACTGCTCATTCGTTTGTTTCAGAGCCCCGTCGAAGTTGAAACAGCTCTGATTTAACATGTCACACTAATTACCGGGTAGGTGACACAGCCACATATTACATCGTACACACATTTCCATGTGTTACTTATCTTAATGTTAAGTAGGTCATTATTAACGTCTATTGCTGCTATATGCAACGACTGCATCGCATAAAGAACGCAACTTTGGATTCACAATAATACAAAAATGTATTGACGACGTTAAGTCTGCCTGTATTAGTGATTATGAAGTGCTCTCTACTTCTCTTTAGGCACACTCGTTCTATCGATGAAATTTTTCTTGCGTTTTCGGCATACTTTCACCTTTAGTTCCGAAATTACACGTTCAATCTCGACTTTGAGCTCTGGAAGAAATCGTGGTTTGTTGGCATACACACGAGATTTCAAATGGCACCACAGAAAGAAATCACATAATATCAGTCCACAAGATCTGGGTGGCCAGTTCAGGTCACCGTTCGAGTGATAGCCTGGCCAGGAACTTTTCACGTAAAAAGTCCATTATTACAATCTATGAGTGATAGTTTACGTAATATTGATTTGAAACAAACCTCCACAGCGTTCACGCAATGTAGTGTAACGACGTAAGTTTTGTATAAATGATTTTCTTTTGACATATGACCATGTGCAGACTTCGTCACCTACGTCAGTTACAACACACTTCAGAATTATTTTAAATTCTTTTTAAATTGTCTCTTAATTGTTCTTGAACGAAACTGTAATTAAAACATCATCAATTGAGTCGTATGCGCAGAATTACGTCACTCAGTCCTATTGGTTTGCGCAAGCTTTTTCCAATTTAGATGTCGTTTGTTTCTTCTCGGAAATTATATTAATGCAAGTTATCTGCTTTAATAAACATTAGAACCACATTGAATAAACTTTCAAGACTCAAACTCGCGATGAACGTTGTCAAAATTAATAATCTTGTCAAATAAATTCGTAATTCCTTAAGATAATTCTTCAAAATAAATTCTCGGAACACGTATTTAAACTTTAGTAGCATCCACTAGTTTATTAGCTTCCTACATATAGACGTGAACCTGAGCCTTGACAAGATACGACTGACCATTTACAACATGATTAAACTTTCTATGACGTCATTGTTGTAGAAACATTACAAATTCTTATTTTTTCAGTTTTTAGAAGCACGATGCAACAACTCGGTTTCAGGATCTTCTGTTGGTCTCTGGCTGTCGACCCGCGACGTATAGTGGCCAGCAATTTTCTCTCTGGTCTCGGCAGTGAAGATGCTGTCTCCGTTCGTTGCGCCGCCCTCTCCGTACATGAAACATAAAAAATAAATACAAAACTTTAGATAATTCACAACAATTACAAAGATTACAAAAATACATAAACAAAACACTAAATTAAATTTATATTCACCTGCAAACTGGGCTGACACTAGTGGATGTGTGACGCTTCAGTTTCGCGTCCCACTACATACCCCACCCACAAGCTCAGTTTGTCAGGTTTTAACCGAAAATAAAACTTCTTCTATATACAATATTTAACTGTTAATATTATACATTTTTCTCACATTTTCCGTAATCTAAAGTCCTTGCTCTTAGATAGATTCAATCCTTTTATGACAATATTGTTATGACTCTTGGTCATTTACTTTTAATTGTGTTATTATGGTAAGTCACAACCGAATATATAGAGATTACTCCTTGTCATTTAATGGTTACTAGTAAATAATAATTTAGTACGTTCTTTAACGTTGTTACATTAGGACAGAGCGTTCAAATTGTGATAGGTTAGTTTCAGTTTTATTCATTTACTAGAGTTATTCTTTCCAAAATGCATATTACTAATAAGTTTCTGACAATAACTAATAGTAATATTTACTTTACGACGTGCTTTTCCCTAATGCTTTATTTATGCCTGAGGTCAAAAAGAAATCAAGCAAAACTTTCTTTAGAATCTGGGCACGGCTTCCTTTACCTTCGGACACTTTGTTGGGTAATGGCAATTTATTTAGGAGAAACAAGCGAGAGAACCCCGTTTGGTGTGTTCTACAGTAACACTATTACAAATCTCTATTAAAGGCACTCTGCTATGTTCTCGTGAGCCATATAGCTCTGGACGCCCATGGTCCCTAAAATTATTAACCATCCCCTTTAGTTCCTACTATCCGAGTAAATATAAAATATACAAAATTCCTTCTGACCTAATAACAAAATTTCTTCCATATAAATCCCCTTTTGTTATCTTTCCCTTTTTGAAGTGCCGGTAGATTATTGTAGAACACTTGTTTAAACTTCCTGTCATTTCTTTAAAATAACACGTAACTATCACGAAAAACTTCACATGAATAAACTATGAACGCTCGTCCATATGTAACATATACTAAATATTAACTTATTTAGGAATGAAGGGTTTAATTTGGTCGACACTATATAATCCTTTAATTACACCTGATGAAGGTTCCATAAGTAGTAACGCTTTGGGATGTACCATCTTATGTACAACATATGGACCTTCAAAGATAAAGAAGAATTTTCTACATTCTTTATTGATCTTCGAACTTTTAGGATGAGATCGTACTAATACAAGGTTCGTTCGGATGGACAATTCGTAGAATAACATTTTTCTTTCCTTTACATAATATGGTAACCTACTAATTAGGACTCGTATTATATGACTTTCAATAATTTGTTCTTCAATTAATTTAGCACGGTTTAAATGCCATTCGAAATAATTCCTATAACCTCCCCACCGTTTAGAATATGGAGGAGGGTCTAACAACTCTAAAGTTAAGTGTTGTTGTTTTCCTCTTGACCAATAATTTTGTTTAAACTGCTTACCAAAATCATCCCAGTCCCTAAATTCAGTTCTATGCAGTACTGCCCATTCCGCAGCTTCTGCTTCTAAATGTCCTATTACAAATTGAATCCGTATTTCACTACTCCATTTAGGAGATAATGAAGTTTCAAAAGCTTTTATAAAGATTATAGGGTGAAGTTCGCCTCCTGGTTTGAATACAGGAAATCGACTTGCTACATTTGAATTTGTCGTTATCTCCTCCCAACATTCTGCGAGATATATAGTTGGATTTTGTTTAGATTGCAGAGACGGAGTTGCGTCGGATTTGCTTGCCGCGATTTCTTTATTTGTGTTGTTGTCGTCCGAGCTAGCAAACACGATGGGACTGTCGTCTCTGATTACGTTATTGCTTCTACTACTTGAAATGTTTTCATTATTATCTAATTCCGATAACCGTTTAGTAATTTCCTGTATTCGCATATCTGTATTGGATACGCGGTTAGCTAATATCGATTCTTCACTGCGTTCGCGATGTGAACGCTCTGTACCTTCGTCAATGTTTTATCTTTGGAAGTCTCAAGGTTACTGCATATTTCGGCAATTAAAAATTTCATGTTTTCTATTTCAGTATGATCTTTTTCTACTCGACGAGTTAATGTCTCTAATTCTACATTATCTATTGAAGAAATCTCTACAGGTTTGGTAGAAACCTCTTTAATAGATTCTAATAATTCTCTACGAACAGTTTCTGTTTGTGTAGAAAATTCATCTCGTAACTTATCGTTATTTTTCTCTATTTCATTTACAACTAAGACATTGACATTATCTAGTCTCTTGGTTAAGTCAGTAATATCATTTCGCATGCGAGCTTTCTCCTCACGCGATTCCTGGATATGTCCTTCTAACCTTTTACAATTATCAGCAGTCTTATTACTAAGTCCTACTAGTTTTTCCTGCATTTCAACTTTAAAAGCCTCTATTTTATCACTTAATTCTCGACTGGTTTCATTAAGATGTTCCTGTAACCTGTCTGTAGATTTTGTTAGCTCCTCGTTTAATCTAGCAGTAGATTCTTCGTTAGACTGTTTTAATTCCTGTTTTAATCTAGCAGATTCTTCGTTAGATTGTTTTAATTCCTCTTTTAATCTAGCAATAGATTCTTCGTTAGATTGTTTTAATTTAGCGATCGCCCTAAAAAGGGATCTCATGCCCCTATCGGGCACAGATTGCTCTTCGTCTGACATTTCACTTCCCGACATTATTGTAAGATATTAACTAGTTACACACGCAGACTTGTAATCAACAATCCTATTAAAAGCACACTCCCTATGTACAACACTCCACTTCCAACTTAAAACAGACTCACCGGACACTAATATTATAGTTTGTAGTTCTCGGTGATCAGTGTGCTGCTATGGGCTGCAGAAGTAACAACCGTCGATGCAGCCGCTGAGACGCTGCGACCCCGCTTCCGCAACCGGCAGGACACTGAGTCGAACACCTGAGACGTCACTGGCTGCAACCACGCCCGGCCCCACTGGAGACAGGCGAAGCCCTCAGCAACACCTCTAATACCAGCCGGAGGAACACCCCCAGCTGACGTACTGGGCCTGTTAGTTTAGGGAGAAAAAGGTTGTCGGGGTTTGCAGCGTTCAGCTGCTGCCCAACAGATGCGCCTTCTCGTGGAATAACTGCGTGACCGTACTGCTTGGCTGCGCTCCGTCAGATGCCCACACCCGCGAAGTCGCCGGTGGCTGGTGAAGGCTCCACGAAGACTCGTGTAGACTTCCGAAGGACTCTTGATGTTTTAATTGTTTCGTACCTGTGTGCCTTAGTCGCACACAAGTCCTGTTTATAAGGTCGCCACGGTGTAGTGTAACGACGTAAGTTTTTGTTTTCTTTTGACATATGACCATGTGCAGACTTCGTCACCTACGTCGGTTACAACACACTTCAGAATTATTTTAAATTCTTTTTAAATTGTCTCTTAATGGTTCTTGAACGAAACTGTAATTAAAACATCATCATTTGAGTCGTATGCGCAGAATTACGTCACTCAGTCCTATTGGTTTGCGCAAGCTTTTTCCAATTTAGATGTCGTTTGTTTCTTCTCGGAAATTACATTAATGCAAGTTATCTGCTTTAATAATTATTAGAACCACATTGAATAAACTTTCAAGACTCAAACTCGCGATGAACGTTGTCAAAATTAATAATCTTGTCAAATAAATTCGTAATTCCTTAAGATAATTCTTCAAAATAAATTCTCGGAACACGTATTTAAACTTTAGTAGCATCCACTAGTTTATTATCTTCCTACATATAGACGTGAACCTGAGCCTTGACAAGATACGACTGACCATTTACAACATGATTAAACTTTCTATGACGTCATTGTTGTAGAAACATTACAAATTCTTATTTTTTCAGTTTTTAGAAGCACGACGCAACAACTCGGTTTCAGGATCTTCTGTTGGTCTCTGGCTGTCGACCTGCGACGTATAGTGGCCAGCAATTTTCTCTCTGGTCCCGGCAGTGAAGATGCTGTCTCTGTTCGTTGCGCCGCCCTCTCCGTACATGAAACATAAAAAATAAATACAAAACTTTAGATAATTCACAACAATTACAAAGATTACAAAAATACATAAACAAAACACTAAATTAAATTTATATTCACCTGCAAACTGGGCTGACACTAGTGGATGTGTGACGCTTCAGTTTCGCGTCCCACTACAGCAATCGAAAAAGTTGTTTTAACATACGCGGTAGCGTTCCTTGCCCGCTGTTAACGAGTTTCCGGCGACATGTTCGAAGAAGTAAGCCCCAATTACGCCCTCAGCCCAAATTCCATATTACACAGTCAGTCGTCGTGGGTGTAAGAGTTTTTACATAATTACTCGTGGGTTTCCTGTGCCCTAAATCATGCAATTTTGCTTGTTAACGAAGCCATTTAACGGAAAGTACACATCATCAGTGAACATTACTTTCTTGATGAAATTGTTGTGCAGTCTTTGTTTTGCAAGGACCCAATGGTCAAATTCTCGGCGCTCTTCGTGATCGTCTGGCTTCAATCTTGCATCAGTAGTATTTTGTAGGACCAAAGGTGCACATCTTCTTTCAGATTTCGTTGCATACCGATTCTGTGAATATCCAGTTGTTCTGAAGGTCGGCGGGATTTAATGGAACCTACAGCAACATTATAACACCCGATGGCGATTTTTTCACAGAACTTCTGCCACGAGGATGACCCGACTGTTTAGTGTACACAACCGAAACGGTATTTTCTAATATGTCAGTCAGTGTTGTGACAGTGCGTTACGTTGAACAATCACTCCACGCAGTATGTGATCAGTCTCTGCACAACATTCACCACATTTCCACACTTGTAATATATTTTCACTATGACAACATGCTGTTCCATCATGAAGCGCTCCATTAATAACAACAAAGAAACAGGTGAAAATCGTGCAACGTTCAGTGCTAAGATGAATGGCATAAATTTAAAAAGTTGCATTCCATATGGTTCACGTCACTCAGATGATAGCCACACCACCAATCATCGGATGGCAACAGGCATTCGGATTCTGAGGGACCTGGGTTAATACCATCACACAGAACGTGTGAGTTTTGTGGCAAAGTACCAGCAAAGAGACCTACGTACGTTGAAACCTTCGATTTCAACACCGTTTTTCAACTAGGCAAACTGCACAACCTCATTTGAGAACTACATCGACAAAATGTACATGAACTAGTCCTTCAGGAGCCACGCTTCACAGTCGAGACCACCACAGTCTACTTATTACTGTAAATATCCTATCTTCAAGAGCAAAACAGACGAGCAAGTCTGAAGAGATGCCACCCCATTCTTGTGTATGTCTTTTATTGTATACGAGAATATAGTCTGTAGTGGGTCCTAGATTTACTTCTGGAGGCGGTCGAACAGATACTGCCACACACACGTAATTTTAGATCACTTTATTAAACTTGAACAACCTGAAATGCATAAGAATCCATCTCCACATGACTGACATACGTATTTATTACTGCCGCAGCACATATAACTTACCGCCTCATACAGTACTGAATGATAGATTATTTTCAATGTACAAAAATGGTTCAAATAGCTCTGAGCACTATGGGACTTAATTTCTGAGGTCATCAGTCCACTAGAACTTAGAACTACTAAAACCTAACTAACCTAAGGTCATCACACACATCCATTCCCGAGGCAGGATTCGAACCTGCGACCGTAGCGTTTGCGCGGCTCCAGACTGTAGCGCCTAGAACCGCTCGGCCACCTCGGCCGGCTTCAATGTAGCTACAATTGGCTGTTAACTTTGATAGACAGTTCGGGCTTCTCATACAACTCGCCTACTGGTTATGAAGTAAAACGATACTGTTGTCTTAGGGAGTGGGGCAGAGTGGCACTGCGCAATAATGTAAGCAATCTTCCGGCAGCGGTGGCGTAAGGAACGTCTTGAGAACGTGTCTACACTGACGTTTCTCATTCGTTGCTGCGTCAGGCAGCGACTGTCATTACTTGTGGTTCGGTCGGGAGGTACCAAGTACGCGCCGGCCACAATGGCCGAGCGGTTCTAGGCGCTTCAGTCTGGAACCGCGTGACCGCTACGGTCGCAGGTTCGAATCCCGCCTCGGGCATGGATGTGTGTGATGTCCTTAGGTTAGTTAGGTTTAAGTAGTTCTGAGTTCTAGGGGACTGATGACCACAGATGTTGAGTCCCATAGTGCTCAGAGCCATTTCAACCATTTCGAACCAAGTACGCCATAGGACATTGTTCTTCGCAGGACACCACGTAGTCAACCCAACCAAAGAAATTACATCCGTAAGCAACAGAATCATGATGATGTGTGTGCAGTGGGCGATTAACAATTACACGCTGATTAATGCACGTGGCCGCGCAAGCATGGATAGAAAACAAGACCCCGAAGAGGTTGGCTAATTTTGGACTAAACTGGAAGAGATCTTGTCTAAAATTCGTGACGGAGGTATAATAATTGCACTTGGTGACATCAACGCACAACTTGAGGAGGAAAAAAAATACCAAAAACCGGTAGAAATTTCCCTGCACATAAATTCACCAACAAGAATCGGACAAGACTCGTTGTATTGTATCACCACGAAAATTTGAAAATTTTGTCGACCCCTGAGGAAGCACGCCTGAAAGCAAAAGACCTGGAGGTCACCCATACAGCATTGGCGAATATCAAATCGTTCAGGAAGCTATCAGATACCATTCAGCGAAAAAAGTGCATACGTCGATCCGGTTCATTATCTTGTGCTCTTCAGAGTTAAACTTAACCCAAAAAGAAAATACCGTAAGAGAACACACCTTCAAAAATTAGACAACAGGAGTCAAAAATCTAATACAAAACCGGAACGGGAGGAAGAAAAGGCAGTCTCCCGGAAACAGTTCGAAACCAAGATCATACACCTTTTTCTCTCAAAATACGGGACAATGACTTAAAAATACGAAAATAATTGTGAAACGAACGGAAAGTTAAAATAAATGAAAGACTAAGAGGAAAAATGCCGCTCTCATTTAATAAGTTGGTGAAATGGTGACTTTATGTATCTTGAAATGAGTATGACGTTAGTTTCTTTCATGAGACTGGAAGAATTTTGTACATCGCTTTTTCCAGTAAGCTACCTGAGCGCACCCTCAGGACTTTCTAAAACTTCCATGGTCCCTATTGTTTTCAGGTGCCTCTAAATATTCATCACATTGCACGTTCAGCATATCTGAAGAGTCTGCACTGATTTCACTTCATGTTTTTACATCTTCATTGATTTCATCCCCAACGTTCTGCTCATATTATTTTAGAGCATTTAATTCATTACAAGCTGTATTTTATTACTTTAAATGTCTGTATGTGCAAATATTGACTTCAGTAAGAATTAGCTTTACTCTCCATCATGCACTCTGAATTGATCTTCATGTACTTCGGCTTCTGCGTCATGTGTATTAATCATTTCCGCGAGCTCATCTATACAGAGTGATGTTACAAACTTTCAGCGATGATAGACAAGGATAAATGTATCAGTTTCAGATAAGGGACCATAGCCTGGTAACGACCAAGTCGGAAGTTATAAGCGAAAATCGTTCTCATACTTCTGATAGTGAAAGACGAATAGCGGTAGTGTTGTTGCTAAGATCGTAGAGTAGGCAGCTTCCTGAAATTGTAGTATTAACCAACACAAGAAAAAACGCATAGTGAACATGGCTCTAAAATGCATATCTTAAGAGCTATGGATACTTGTTCGGTAGAAGAGATGTGTTTCACAGTACCGAAGACGAACAAATAGTCATAGCTGTTAAGGTATACCTTTTAGAGGCCATATTTACTATACACATTTTTCTTGTTTTGGATCATACAACCACCTCTGAAAGTTGCCTACCCAACAATCTTAGTAACAACAGTATCGGTGCAAGTATTCCACTGTCAGAGGTATCAGAACGATTTTTGCTTATAACTTTCGGCTCGGTCGTTTCAGGACCAGAGTCCCTTACCTCAAATTGATACATTTACCCCTCTCCAATACTCGCTTTCAAATTCTAAAGGTGGCAGGGGTAAAATACAGGGAGCGAAAGGCTATTTACAACTTGTACAGAAACCAGATGGCAGTTATAAGAGTCGAGGGGCACGAAAGGGAAGCAGTGGTTGGGAAGGGAGTGAGACATGGTTGTAGCCTCTCCCCGATGTTATTCAACCTGTATATTGAGAAAGCAGTAAAGGAAACAAAAGAAAAATTTGGAGTAGAAATTAAGTTCCATGGAGAAGAAATAAAAACTTTGAGGTTCGCCGATGACATTCTAATTCTGTCAGAGACAGCAAAGGACTTGGAAGAGCAGTTGAACGGAATGGACAGTGTCTTGAAAGGAGGATATAAGATGAACATCAACAAAAGCAAAACGAGGATAATGGTTCAATGGTTCAAATGGCTCTGAGCACTATGGGACTCAACTGCTGTGGTCATAAGTCCCCTAGAACTTAGAACTACTTAAACGTAACTAACCTAAGGACAGCACACAACACCCAGCCATCACGAGGCAGAGAAAATCCCTGACCCCGCCGGGAATCGAACCCGGGAACCCGGGCGTGGGAAGCGAGAACGCTACCGCACGACCACGAGATGCGGGCGAGGATAATGGAATGAAGTCGAATTAAGTCGGGTGATGCTGAGGGAATTAGATTAGGAAATGAGACACTTAATGTAATAAAGGAGTTTTGCTATTTGGGGAGCCAAATAACTGATGATGGTCGAAATAGAGAGGATATAAAATGTAGACTGGCAATGGCAAGGAAAGCGTTTCTGAAGAAGAGAAATTTGTTAACATCGAGTATAGACTTAAGTGTCAGGGTGTCGTTTCTGAAAGTATTTGTATGCAGTGTAGCCATGTATGGAAGTGAAACATGGACCATAAATAGTTTGGACAAGAAGAGAATAGAAGCTTTCGAAATGTGGTGCTACAGAAGAATGCTGAAGATTAGATGGGTAGATCACATAACTAATGAGGAGGTATTGAATAGAATTGGGGAGAAGAGGAGCTTGTGGCACAACTTGACAAGAAGAAGGGACCGGTTGGCAGAACATGTTCTGAGGCATCAGGGGATCACAAATTTAGCATTGGAGGACAGCGTGGAGGGTAAAAATCGTAGAGCGAGACCAAGAGATGAATGCACTAAGCAGATTCAGAAGGATGTAGGTTGCAGTAAGTACTGGGAGATGAAGAAGTTTGCACAGGATAGAGTAGCATGGAGAGCTGCATCAAACCAGTCTCAGGACTGAAGACCACAACGACAACAACAACTCCCTTCTCCAACCTCCTTGAAAGTTTGTAACATTATCACGGTATCCCCTTCTATCTCAATCACAAAAAATGTGTAACATTAAGTTCACAAGAAATATTTCTCAACGAACGAAGTGTGTTTAGTTTAAGTACTAACGTCTGCAGCATCCCTTAGTAAGCTTAAATAAATAACTATTATACCCATAATTGTTTAAGTCGTTGCACTGGTAAACAATGACTTTTCGAGTGATATTCAACCAATTTGTATAGTGTATTACACATCCTTTGTTTTTAAGAAAGTGAGTGAAATGTCGGAATACTAGAAGACAGACTGCTGGATTCCGAAATATTACCGTACATCAAAGTAAAAATATTTACAATTGTAGGTGAAACATAGACATACACTCATTCAAAAAGTGACTTACTGTTTAGTACCCTAGAATCTGTTGGTGTAGAAGGACACCAACAGCTTCTCTAGATTGTCGCACAGATGACAAAATGGTAGATATCGAAATAGACGACAGAGGGATAGAGAAACAATTAAAATCGCTCAAAAGAGGAAAGGCCGCTGGACCTGATGGGATACCAGTTCTATTTTACACAGAGTACGCGAAGGAACTTGCCCTCCTTCTTGCAGCGGTGTACCGTAGGTCTCTAAAAGAGCGTAGCGTTCCAAAGGATTGGAAAAGGGCACAGGTCATCCCCGTTTTCAAGAAGGGACGTCGAACAGATTTGCAGAACTATAGACCTATATCTTTAACGTCGATCAGTTGTAGAATTTTGGAACACGTATTATGTTCGAGTATAATGACTTTCCTGGAGACTAGAAATCTTCTCTGTAGGAATCAGCATGGGTTTCGAAAAAGACGGTCATGTGAAACCCAGCTCGCGCTATTCGTCCACGAGACTCAGAGGGCTATAGACACGGGTTCACAGGTAGATGCCGTGTTTCTTGACTTCCGCAAGGCGTTCGATACAGTTCCCCACAGTCGTTTAATGAACAAAGTAAGAGCATATGGAGTATCAGACCAATTGTGTGATTGGATTGAGGAGTTCCTAGATAACAGAACGCAGCATGACATTCTCAATGGAGAGAAGTCTTCCGAAGTAAGAGTGATTTCAGGTGTGCCACAGGGGAGCGCAATGGGACCGTTGCTGTTCACAATATACATAAATGACCTGGTGGATGACATCGGAAGTTCACTGAGGCTTTTTGCAGATGATGCTGTGGTGTATCGAGAGGTTGTAACAATGGAAAATTGTACTGAAATGCAGGAGGATCTGCAGCGAATTGACGCACGGTGCAGGTAATGGCAATTGAATCTCAATGTAGACAAGTGAAATTGCTGCGAATACATAGAAAGATAGATCCCTTATCATTTAGCTATAAAATAGCAGGTCAACAACTGGAAGCAGTTAATTCCATAAATTATCTGGGAGTACGCATTAGGAGTGATTTAAAATGGAATGATCATATAAAGTTGATCGTCGGCAAAGCAGATGCCAGACTGAGATTCATTGGAAGAATCCTAATGAAATTCAATCCCAAAACAAAGGAAGTAGGTTACAGTACACTTGTTCGCCCACTGCTTGAATACTGCTCAGCAGTGTGGGATCCGTGCCAGATAGGGTGTAAGTAGGCTGTTTATGTTTTCTTATTGGCAACGTTACGTAGTGCTCTGTATGAAAATCACTGGCTGTGCTGTGTGCAGTCTGTGTCTAGTTTGCATTGTTGTCTGCCATTGTAGTGTTGGGCAGCGGCAGCTGGATGTGAACAGCGCGTAGCGTTGCGCAGTTGGAGGTGAGCCGCCAGCAGTGGTGGATGTGGGGAGAGAGATGGCGGAGTTTTGAAATTTGTTATACTGGATATTATGAACTGCTATATATATTATGACTATTAAGGTAAATACATTGTCTGATCTCTATTAAAATCTTTCATTTGCTAACTATGCCTATCAGTAGTTAGTGCCTTCCGTAGTGTGAATCTTTTCTTTAGCTGGCAGTAGTGGCACTCGCTGTATTGCAGTAGTTCGAGTAATGAAGATTTTTGTGAGGTAAGTGATTTGTGAAAGGTATAGGTTAATGTTAGTCAGGGCCATTCTTTTGTAGGGATTTTTGAAAGTCAGATTGCGTTGCGCTAAAAATATTGTGTGTCAGTTTAAGCACAGTTTTGTATAATTTTTTAAAGGGGATGTTTCATATGGCGACCCTACCAGGATATCTCACTGGAATCTTCTGATTTTTTCTTGTAGTTTGTGTAATTAGTGTAGCTTTTGTTTATTGCTAGCACATAATTGTAGAGAAAATCTCCTTTGTAGTTGCAGTCTTTCATTGTTGTACAGTAAAACAGTTGTGGCATGCATGTAGATTTGCACCAAGTATTTTGTAGCTGCAATTAACTAGATATTATTCTCAGTGCTATGTTAATGTGTTCCCCTATTCTTGCTCTTCAAATTGTGCTTTTCTGTGTTGTCGTGTGAAATATTGTGACAATAATGGCGTGTGAAAAACGTAATACTAGGCTCCAAAGTAAACTGAGAAATGACAGTGAAGACGAAAGCAGTGTGTTAGCGCCACCATGTAATGAATTAACTAATGTTCATAGTAGTAATTTGGTAATTGCACATAGGGAAATGGAGCGGGCTGCAAACAATGGTGTAGACAGTGAAACAATTAGTGAACAGGGAAGCATTATCGATCGATCGGTCAGCAACAGCTTGCCTCAGGAATCCGAAATGACAGGACACAATCTTGCAAATACTGTAGATTCAGGTTTTGCGTCCTCACCCTTTTCTCAAATAAGTGAAGACACATTTTCTGCTTTTCAAACTGCGAATATTGCCGGTTCAAATGCATTGCCGAATAGCACTGAGGAACATGTTTCAGACACCAGTGCATTGTTATTACAATTAATGCAACAAATGGGACAAAAGCTTCAAAAGTTAGACACAATGGAACAAAATCAGAGACAAACACAGCAAAAGCTTCAAAAGTTAGACACAATGGAACAAAATCAGAGACAAACACAGCAAAAGCTTCAAAAGTTAGACACAATGGAACAAAATCTTCAAAAGTTAGACACAATGGAACAAAATCTTCGAAAGTTAGACACAATGGAACAACACCAGAGACAAACACAGCAACAGTTACACACAATGGAACAAAATCAGAGACAAACACAGCAAAAGCTTCAAAAGTTAGACTCATTGGAACAAAATCTCGAACAAACACGTGAAGATTTAACTGCTGAGTTACATAACATTGAATCGAAATGTCAAAAAGTCTGTAATGACGTAAAAACACAAATTTGTGAGCATTTTCAACCTATTTTTTTGCGTCATGAAAATGCATTACAGAATCACGAAGCAGCCATAAAAGAACTGCAAACTATTGTTCATGAAAATCATGAGACCTTGCAAGCTAAAATGGACTCAGTTGCATCTACCGATTCGGTTACGCAACTTGCAAAAACTCAGGAAAACTTAAAGGACACAGTAGATTCGATTTCGACACAAATGGACACTCTGAAGCTTGGTTCAGAAAAACACACTGAGGAAATGTGTTCACTATCGGAGAAAGTAGCCGAACTTTCGGATCAGGTCACTAACTTATCTACAAAGGTAGATGATAATCTGAATGACGCAAAACCGGTAGTCTTTAATGACACAGAAGAGTGCGAACAAATTAGGAAACTGAAACAAAATCTGAATCAAATTAATACGCAACACCAAAGAGAAATCCGGGAAGTACAAGATCAGCTGACACAGGTAATACAAGAATTACGTATTTCAGAGGACACTCGCGCTCCAATACGGGAAGAAGGACATAGAAATACGGAACAGCCACAAAATAATAACACAGGGCACTTCGGAAATTATGAAAGAAATTGGCAAGGTACACCGAATTTTGAGATGGAACCGCCGAAACGACGTAACAATGACCGATATGCGACTTGCCGACACCATGATTTTGACTATAAGCTGTTCATTACTATACGTAAATTCAAAACATGTAAGAATTCTGCCAACGACATTCATCCACAAGTGTGGCTCCATCAATTCTCTCATTGTTTTCCTCCCAACTGGTCATTGGAGCACAGGTTAGAATTTATGTGTGGCTACTTGGAGAATGAACCAGCTGTAAGAATGCGATCGGTCATTCACGATTGTCACAGTGAAGGAGAATTTTACCATGCGTTACTCTCAGCATATTGGTCACAAGCTACACAAGACCGAGTAAAACATAGCATCATGATGATGAAACACTTTGAACAATCTGAATTTTCCAGTCTTACCAAGACAACATGAAGACATGTTGCACAAGAATCAGTACCTGTCAAACCCATACAGCCCCTCAGAACTCATCCTCATTTGCTTAATCAAATTACCTGAACATTTACAGCATATTATTTTGGCAGTACGTTGCAAAGACGACATTGAAGCTTTTCAGGGACTCTTACAAGAATTAGAAATTGACACAGACAGTCGCGGGATGCAAAAACAGGAAAACAATCACTACAGGTCACATCCGTCACAATTCCATGATGACAGAAACAATAAATGGACACGACAAGTCTATTCTTACAACGCAAATCGTGACTAAAACAGACACCACCCATATGACAACCACTGGCAGAGTAGCAATAGTTACAGAGAAAGATCGCATTTCCGTAGTAATGAATATGACAGAGACAATCATAGAAACAGACAATTTGGCAACCAGAACTATTATTATCACGGGAGACAGAGTAACTTCAGACGCAACAGTTCAGTGCGCAGTTACAATTCAGGACGAAATTCCCCAACACGTGACTGGCAAGAAAGAAACTATAGAATCTACCGACATGACGACAGACGATATAATCGTAACGACAGACCTGAATTGCATCAGAACTGTCGGGATAAAAACAGAGCAGGGCCCTCTCGACAAAGTGAATTTGTAGAAGTTAGGTCTCCAAATCCCAATAACGACGCGCGCCATCAAAGAAACAGACAATGACTCGCAGCGGCAGGCTGCCGCATGCGACAGCTGGCTCAGAGAAAAATAACATAGACGCTAACCTTGAGAAAAATTCCAGTATTCCTTACCGACGTATACCACATGATAATTCCGTGCCAGTTGAAACTCTGCGTACTAGGAAGAGTAAAGGTTTACACCACATTTCACATGTAAAACCGTTTATTGAAAGATAATCTGTTTTTTAATTTAGTCTTTGCCATAAAATTTTTCACTTCACGTTACTACTACTCTTTGTCACACTTACAAACTGTTAACATGCAACTATGTTTTAAAGCTAACTAAATATCCACTCAAGAACCAAGAGAACTTATTTAAACAGACATTACGAATGCATTGTTATTGCGAACAGACGACACAGTGTTATTGTGTGTGTACATTCTTGTTTGTTAGTTGTACGATTGCGTAATGACTATAAGGCTCACATACTTAGAACATTTACCAGTACTGCTAATGAGATTCTAATGCAACATTTTGGTGTACTTGAAAATACATTCTGAATTAAAGTACTTTCTGAGAGATACCAGATGACACAGTGGTTGGTTTATGTGACAGCTACACGATTATATCACGACGTTACTAATGTGTGACACTATTTACATTGTTGCTTTTGTGGAGTATCTGTTTTATATCTGCACGGTTTTTCTGAATTCTTCTGGAAAGCAAAACATGTTTTAGTAGTAACTTTTGTGGTATAGCTACAAGGAGACAGCCTTTTCCATAGCACAACAATACGTTACAGCTCAGTACTTTCTTCATCACGGCAATAAGCGTAATAAGTAAGATATCTATACGCAAAGCATTTCACTTTTGTTTATCATGAGGTAAGTACATTGACTTCTGCAGAACTTAGCTTTCGGAGGACGATAACTACGGCACTTCCACAGAGATTATCTTACAGCAAGACGCACATTTAGCGCTAAAGGACACATATTTGAGTGATTAATTTTGTACTTAAAACATTTATTTTTAAAGATTTTTGAATTACAATGACACAAAGGTTTTCCCTGATACATTTCATTCCATTGCTATAATCTATAACACCTGAGGGTATAATTACATTAATCCTCAGGGGGGGTACACGCTTACTTTGTGTATCATGTGTTTGGCAAGCACAAGGAGCCCTAGCTAATATGGTATTTGCTTATACAACTTTACACATCGGTACCATATTTCTTTAACACATAATTACACAGCTACCTGATCATTTAACTGAGAGAGACAAACTTTTTTTACTATGGCAGTGACAGATGTTTACGCAATTACACCGTTGGATAACTTCACACTTATGAAATTGTATTTTGTTTGTATTTTGTGAACTGTTCATATTTTTTCGGACCCATTGTGATATTATGACAGCTTTGAATGATATATTTGGTATGGGATCACGATTTTTAAAGTATGTTTGAGGCAGATGACACTTTTGACATGAGCAGAGAATTTTTTTAATTATTGGAGGAAGCTACGACGATTTTGAGAGTTGGTGGTGGTGGTTGTGGTGGTGGTTAGTGTTTAACGTCCTGTCGACAATGAGGTCATTAGAGACGGAGCGCAAGCTCGGGTTAGGGAAGGATTGGGAAGGAAATCGGCCGTGCCCTTTCAAAGGAACCATCCCGGCATTTGCCTGAAACGATTTAGGGAAATCACGGAAAACCTAAATCAGGATGGCTGGAGACGGGATTGAACCGTCGTCTTCCCGAACGCGAGTCCAGTGTGCTAACCACTGCGCCACCTCGCTCGGTGATTTTTGAGAGTTGACTGAGGTGTTATGATGTTATTATTACGACGATGTGTATTATGCTGTTGCGGTATGTTTTAATCAATAAGCTGATGTTATATGAGGAATTTGATTGTGCTGCGTATTTATTACGATGAAATATTGAAGAGGTGTTGACGAATATATATATATATATATATATATATATATATATATATATATATATATATATATATATATATATATGTGTGTGTGTGTGTGTGTGTGTGTGTGTGTGTAATAAGGTAAGGAATAATGAGTAGTGGTTAGGGACTCTGACTTGTGATAAAGGTTGTTGGAAACCAAGAATCGTACTTTAAGAGTTATGAAATGTATGTAAATGCGTGAATGTATTACAATACCGACGAAAATTTTTTGGACAATGTTATATTCATAGGATTTTGTTTCTACACACTTGCAACGCAAATTCTTGACCTGGGAAATATTTTTATATGAGACTGCCACTGTAGCGGAAACTCCTGTCGTAAATATTTCAGTAAGAAAGGTAAGTGACCTTGACATAATGCGTTTTGGGCGCCCAGCTGAGAGGTAGTCGTCTGACAAAAGAAAGCCATTAGGTGGAGAAAAACAGAGGCCATTATCCTCGCCATTGACATTCCTTTAGAGAAAGCATCGCAAATACGACACGCTCATTACTTGGAAAGATACTTACATCTGCACACCTGATTATGACAAGCGTCTTTCTACGAGAGTTGAGAGAAAACTTATGAAATGTCACATGACTATTGAATGATATTTTTATGCTTTGCCTTTCATAGTTGCTTATTTCATTTGATATCTGTTTTCCAGCTCTGTTGCAGCATTGGTTTCATAAAATAAAATTAAATGCATTTGCTATTGTGAACACTTTCTGGGACTTTCTGTCAACAGATCTATTAAATAATAATTTTGTGATCCACATTCTTCAAAAAAGGAGCACTTGGAAAGGAAAGAACAATAAGAAGGGACTAGTAACACTAACTGCAAACATAATTTTCTTTTCAACTACTTGGTAATGTTTTTTGGTAGAGTAAGTTTTTGTGATGCATCACTCTAGTGTTAAGATGTGACATAGGTATTAAACATGGCCATTTTTACTGTAATATTTTTTCTGCTTGAGTTTTGTCATGTTTAGGTATAAGTTGCTGCTGTTTGCCAGGCATAGGGTTACTGAATTTGACTTTGTATTACGCTGTTAAGCTAGTTTTACTACGGATTTATTTCTCTTGTTGCTGCACATTGGCTCATATTAGTTGTAATTTTGCATTTTATCTGTTAAGTTAGATTTACTGCTGCTTGCATTGCCGTTTGTGTTAATTGTTTTGTGCTGCTGCAATGCCTCGTCCCTTAGTTTAGCATCTGAGCTCAGTAGATTTAAGTTAGCTTAAGAGGGGGTAGCCTATAAGAGAATGAGTTGCGATGAATTTGAAGAAATGCACTGAGAGGCTACACGAGAAAAGTACAGAAAGCAGGTATAGATAGGACTTTTGGAAATAATGAAGAACGAAGGGAGATCTCCAAGAAGTAAAGAAAGTTTTGTTTGCAAAATACTGCAGTAAAACAGACCCTGTCCTTTCCTTGTATTATTCTGCTATATGTTTGTGTACCCTTGTGTATTTATGTTCTTCCTGTATTTATATGTGTATCTGATAAGATTTATGTTGTAGAAATTTTCTAGTACTAAGCTACATTCACTATGATGAGGCATACTGTTATCCTCAAATATAATTGGCATTAATAATATGTTATTTACCTTGTAAATATGCTTAGGTATGATTTATTCTGTTTTGTTTTAATGCTCATGTGTGAAGTTGATGTTTCGAAAATTATTCTGATCTTTTATGTATTTACTTATGTCATAATTCGTGTAATACGATACGGTCTTGCTTTCGACTGTTAATCTGGTTGACGCTGCGGTATTCGTTACTCAACTGAGATGATTTCACTGAGCTCGTTATATGCACATTGCGCTACCGCAGAGCAGTGACTTGGAAAGCGCAAGTCATCTGTCTCACTCCGGAACTAGACTCGGTATAACAATGACACGGAAAAGCGCACTGAAGAGATTTCTACTGGCGTTATCTGCAGTGTCAGTGGTAAACTGTGCTTATTGTGCGTACGTCGTACAGTTTACATCGCGTTTAAACTGTTGTTAAAATAGAGCACCCTTTACCCAGAAGAAAACAGTCGCAGGTAACTGTTGTGGTTGCTCAGGTAAAAGCAATTTGTTACGCAAATACAGACTTCCATAATGCTTTTGTGGTATATATTAAGGATTTATGCTTGCCGTCTAGAGTAACAAAGCTATTACGTAACTCAAAAATAGGTTTTATTATACAAACGGCGTAAATCAAAAATAAAAAAAAACTGAATCATGGATATATTGAACAACTATAAAACTTTAGATGTATTTAATAACGCTTTTTTTTATAGAAGAAGAATCTTTTTTGTAATTTAGAGACAGATCACTGACGAATTATGTTATGTATGCTGTACTTAACTTAATGAAATATAATACATGTAAGTATCGCTATGTGAAAGATGTGCAACGTTGGTTTTCCACATGATGAGGTAGAGAGCTGAACTACCCCATGTGGGCCACATAAGCAGTTTTTTGTTAAAAGCCCACTAAGTCCTAGTAAACAATGTCTATTACTAATAATGTACAGATAGGCTGCTGCGGCATTATATGCTTAACGCAGATATAATCTTCAAACAAAATTTTAGGGCTTATGAAGTGGTATCACTAAACTAACTACACTGATGGAAAAAATTCAAAACACCAAAAAATAATGTAGAGTAAAGAAATTTCGGTAATACACTTCCCTAGGTAACATATTTTAGTGATTAACATTGCAAGATCGCTAGTTAATGTAAGCATGAGATAAGCCATTGTAGTTGTATAGGACCAGTACAAAAATTTTCGTTACACTATTTCAAGCTGAGACTTGCCAGCTGATACTGGCTATAAATTTGGGATTTCACGTCTCTTTATGTCTAGTCAGAAATGACGATGGGTGCTGTGTCCAGCCGAGTCTCTGTCAGCCACGAAAGCTTTGTTTATATGAAGCTTGTATCTGTACAGCTATCATTGGTGATCTTGCAGCTCTCGAAAAATGAAGTTATAATGAAAGCAGGAGGTCCCGGCTTCGAGCCCCGGTCGGGGCACACATTTTTCAACTGTCCCCGTTGATATTTATCAATGCCTGTAAGCAGCGAAAGGTCTAGATTTCATTAAAGCTTTGTCTGGTTATCATTGTCTGAAGGTGCAGAGTCTGAATCCGTATCGAGAACAAAATAGTTCAGTATGTCAATTAAAGTTCAGTTATGGCACAATTAGTTGCTTATCAACGCCTTAGATATTTAATGTCACACGATAGTTGAATGTCGAACTGTTCATAAGGCACGAGCCACCATGAGTACAGAGAAATTACTCGTAAAACGGGTTTGATCATGAGGTTTCTGTACGGGGCTTGATGCTGTTAATCGAGGTTTTTCAAACTGGTCAGTTCATTAACCTATTCATATAAAAGGACTCGCTAGGCAACTAATGAGCAATGTGTGTTTGATAAACCTTTTAGGGAGCAAGAGTACTTCGACTTACAATAGCATTTTGGAAGTGCAGATATTCTTGGAAAATTTCTTGTTTGCAAAAAAATAACTGATTATGCGGTATAACTACAAGTATTAGTAGTCTCAAAACCTAATGAGAATGTAACATTTGTGAAATGTCGTTTATTGTAACAAATTTGGGTTTACAAGCATTAAGAAATGCCTCATCTCTAATAACACGTTTACTGATATTTGTAATATCGTGTTATTGATTTACATCTGGATTAATTGCCATAGAGTAGCGTTCTCTGAGTATATCTCATGCTGACCATTACGCATACAAACGACTGTACCGAAAAGAGTTTAGAGGACGTGCAAGAACGTTACGCTATGTAGACTGCGTGCAAATCAGGCGGAACGTAGTTCAGATCGTTCGGATACTTTTGACTGTGACAGTACAAGTATATGTTTTGTAATTTAAGTACTGTCCAGAGAAATTAATATCAATGTAAAACCAGAGGAACCGTGAGAAGGAGACAGCTGAAGGCCAGATGAGCGGAGAGACGTCTGTAATTGCGTTATGTTGGACTGACTTATGGTTCGATGAAGAAGGGGTACAAAAGTAAGGAACACTAAAAATTAATTATAAATGTGGAATGGCATTAAAGTGATGGCAGACAACTGAAGAAATGAATGTTGCAAGAGGGGGAGGAGAAATGTCGTTTTTGAAATTGTATGGTGACTCCCTTAGCAAGACATACTTCAAGTTACAATAAACAACTTTAAGGATTAACCACCTGTATCTAATGAACGTGAAAGAGAGTCTGCCCTGTTGGAATTAGAAGGGAATTGCTTAGGAGCGAGTATATCAGTAAGGAAGAACTTTATTTGAATGGACATTTATTCATATGCTTACTCTTTGCCGCCGATCAATGTCTCTAGCACTCGTGTACTTGAATTTTAAGACGCTGTTACAAGTACTGTAGTTTTAGTCTGTTGGCTCACTCTAAAGATGGCAGAAAGGCAATGGATCAGTTACCGCATCGCAGAAACATGGAGACCTTTGAAATATTAATCCCCTCCAACCACGATGAACAAGTAGTGAAGCAGTTTCTAACGGCTGATTGATGGAAGCTAATAGTCATTTATCGAAGAATGCAGCAGATTGCACTTTATGTGAAATACAGTTGACACCACTCGAAAGCAAACATTCCGCCCTGTTAGAATCGTGACAGATCGATGGGGCCCACACACAATCATCATTGATATTCCGAGGGAACTTAAGGAGGAATTTCTGGAAAACAAGCTACATGGTTCTCGCGGAACCTCGTAGGACAAATTTACAGAACTTGTATTAAAGGTGGACTGTGCAAACACTCGACAGCCTCGATCGCATATAAGAATATATACATAAGATAAAAGGAATTAGGGTTTTTAAGGAAGTATACAGACGCACATAATTTCCTTACTCAAGTGCAATGCTCTGAACAGTTCTTTAGCGAAATGAGTTATCACAAGGGAAGAACTGTAGCTCTAACAACAAATACCAAACAAAAACAATTTTAAAATGCGGAAAAGTGTCTTTCTAATGTTCTTAAAGGCCTTCTCTATGGAAAACTCAGTATTTATGTACAATCGATGAACGAAGGTTAACGAATCTGTGTAATAGGCAGTTATGACCAGCAGAGTCATTAATGAGGTGGTATTTATCACAAAGTTAACCATTTGCTCGAAACGATGTACACTCCTGGAAATTGAAATAAGAACACCGTGAATTCATTGTCCCAGGAAGGGGAAACTTTATTGACACATTCCTGGGGTCAGATACATCACATGATCACACTGACAGAACCACAGGCACATAGACACAGGCAACAGAGCATGCACAATGTCGGCACTAGTACAGTGTATATCCACCTTTCGCAGCAATGCAGGCTGCTATTCTCCCATGGAGACGATCGTAGAGATGCTGGATGTAGTCCTGTGGAACGGCTTGCCATGCCATTTCCATCTGGCGCCTCAGTTGGACCAGCGTTCGTGCTGGCCGTGCAGACCGCGTGAGACGACGCTTCATCCAGTCCCAAACATGCTCAATGGGGGACAGATCCGGAGATCTTGCTGGCCAGGGTAGTTGACTTACACCTTCTAGAGCACGTTGGGTGGCACGGGATACATGCGGACGTGCATTGTCCTGTTGGAACAGCAAGTTCCCTTGCCGGTCTAGGAATGGTAGAACGATGGGTTCGATGACGGTTTGGATGTACCGTGCACTATTCAGTGTCCCCTCGACGATCACCAGTGGTGTACGGCCAGTGTAGGAGATCGCTCCCCACACCATGATGCCGGGTGTTGGCCCTGTGTGCCTCGGTCGTATGCAGTCCTGATTGTGGCGCTCACCTGCACGGCGCCAAACACGCATACGACCATCATTGGCACCAAGGCAGAAGCGACTCTCATCGCTGAAGACGACACGTCTCCATTCGTCCCTCCATTCACGCCTGTCGCGACACCACTGGAGGCGGGCTGCACGATGTTGGGGCGTGAGCGGAAGACGGCCTAACGGTGTGCGGGACCGTAGCCCAGCTTCATGGAGACGGTTGCGAATGGTCCTCGCCGATGCCCCAGGAGCAACAGTGTCCCTAATTTGCTGGGAAGTGGCGGTGCGGTCCCCTACGGCACTGCGTAGGATCCTACGGTCTTGGCGTGCATCCGTGCGTCGCTGCGGTCCGGTCCCAGGTCGACGGGCACGTGCACCTTCCGCCGACCACTGGCGACAACATCGATGTACTGTGGAGACCTCACGCCCCACGTGTTGAGCAATTCGGCGGTACGTCCACCCGGCCTCCCGCATGCCCACTATACGCCCTCGCTCAAAGTCCGTCAACTGCACATACGGTTCACGTCCACGCTGTCGCGGCATGCTACCAGTGTTAAAGACTGCGATGGAGCTCCGTATGCCACGGCAAACTGGCTGACACTGACGGCGGCGGTGCACAAATGCTGCGCAGCTAGCGCCATTCGACGGCCAACACCGCGGTTCCTGGTGTGTCCGCTGTGCCGTGCGTGTGATCATTGCTTGTACAGCCCTCTCGCAGTGTCCGGAGCAAGTATGGTGGGTCTGACACACCGGTGTCAATGTGTTCTTTTTTCCATTTCCAGGAGTGTATATTAACACATGGAGTAATAAGGTGTCATATTTCCCAAAATATAAATTGCTTTGTTGCAAGTTCTTCCCTTATCCGCCATCAATGAACAATTGAGGAGTTTCAGTTAGATGATTAAAACATAGCAGAATGGAGCAGCATGCACATTACATAGTTATCTTCAGTGCATATAACAACAGGTGACATTAGTCCAAAGTGTCAATTGAACTCCTTTGTGTTAGACTCCTGTATGTTCTACATCAGCCAATATTGTCTACTACGTGACGCTTTGGACTAATGTCACCTGTTGTTACATGCAGTGAAGAGGACTATGAAATTGTTGAAATCTATTCCTGCTCTAAGAAAACGACGAATTTCGCGATCGATTGCTGTTCTTTTCTCCATTGCCTACATTCAACGATCGCTGTGCACAAGGAGACCATATGGATTCCAATCTAATTTATCTACACTATCTGATGAAAGTCTCCGGACAGCTATTAGTGAACATTAATAAAGAGTGAAACAACCTGCCATATTAAAACTGTTTGCCGGACCGAGACTCGAACTCGGGACCTTTGCCTTTCGCGGGAAAGTGCTCTACCAACTGAGCTACCCAAGCAAGACTCACCCCCCGTCCTAACAGCACTAATTCCACCAGTACCTCGTCTCCTACCTTCCAAACATCGCAGAAGCTCTCCTGCATACCTTGCAGAACTAGCACTCCTGGAAGAAAAGGTATTGCGGAGACGTGGCTTAGCCACAGCCTAGGGGATGTTTCCAGAATGAAGAGTCTCGGGCCGGCACACAGTTTTAATCTGCCAGGAAGTTTCATATCAGCGCACACTCCGTTGCAGAGTGAAAATTTCATTCTTGATTAATAAAGGTTGCGTCCACCCTGGTTGACTTCAGTTAAGGTCCGCCTCGATAGTTGAGTGGTCAGCGCGACGGAATGCCATGCTAAGGGGCACGGGCTCGATTCCCAGCTAGGTCGGAGATTTACTCCGCACGGGGACTGGGTGTTGTGTTGTCTTCATCATTATCATCACATCCCCATCGACGCACAAGTCGCCGAAGTGGCGTCAACCAAAAAGTTTTGCACCAGGCCATCGGTCTGCCCCACGGGAGGCACTCGCCACACGACATTTTATTTCACCTCCTTTAGGGACAGGTTCAATGAGCAGAAACCATAAACGGTAGTGATGTTGGACGCTGGGGTCTGGAAAGAAGTCTACTTTGTAACTCATCCCAAAGTTGTTCCATTGCGTTCAGAAAATGACTCTGGCCAGCAGATACATTTAAGCAATGTTACTGTCCACAGACTATCGCCTCACAGATGCTGCATTATGAGAAGGTGCATAGTCAAGCTGATAGAGTCTTCATTTCCGGAACGTTCCTCTGCTGTATGCAGAAGACAACGCTGTAAAGTGTATTCATAACCTTCCGCATTTGGTGTTTTCTTAAGGGCAATAAGGGGTCCCTAAACACGAATAACGTACTCCATACCGCAGCACAACTTCCTCGGTGCTTCACTATTGGCGCCACACATGACGGCAGCTAACATTCTTCAAGCATTCGGCAAACCCAAACCTTTCCATCGGATTGTCGCAGGATACAGCATGATTCATCACTCCAAATACATCTGTTTTCAGTTATTTACTATCCAGTAGTGTCGCTCTTTTAACACACATCAAACATCATTTAGTACTGACTGCAGGAATGTGTGATTTATGAGGAGCTGCTCGACCATTGTATTCCATTCTTTTTAAGCCCCTGGTGGACTGCTGGTAGCACTTTGGAACTCACGAGTTATTCCTGCCGCTTGTTCAAGCGATTTTTTTACCACCACCCTCTGCATTGCTTGACGTCTCCTATCCTTCATCACATGAGGTCTGACTGGTCTTCGTATAGCAGGGGTGTTGCTTCGCATATACACTTCACATTCACATCACCAACGGTCGGCCTTAGCACGTATAGAAGGGTTGAAATGTCGCTGATGGATTTGTTACTCGGGTGACATTCAACGAGTCTTCCACGTTCAAAGTCACTGAGATCTGACCAACCGCTTCTGCTGTTCCTGCTTCCCTCCTCTCGTGACGTCTAATAGTCAACTCCGCATTACATAGAGGCATTCGGATATTTTTGAACAGGTAGTGAATACGGGTACTAAAACTGACATCTCCAGATTTTAAAGTCATTTTTGTTTTGTTTCAGCCTTTAGAGCTTCTTCTCTTATAAGCAGATGACGAACGGCGAATCTGACGTGCTCAACACGTCAGGCAATACAGACCCTACGACTTATGTTAGAAAATAAATTAAGGAAAGGCAAACCTACGTTTCTAGCATTTGTAGACTTAGAGAATGCTTTTGACAATGTTGACTGGAATACTCTCTTTCAAATTCTGAAGGTGGGAGGGGTAAAATACAGGGAGCGAAAGGCTATTTACAATTTGTACAGAAACCAGTTGGCAGTTATAAGAGTCGAGGGGCACGAAAGGGAAGCAGTGGTTGGGAAGGGAGTGAGACAGGGTTGTAGCCTATCCCCGATGTTATTCAATCTGTATATTGAGCAAGCAGTAAAGGAAACAAAAGAAAAATTGGAAGAAGGAATTAAAATCCATAGAGAAGAAATAAAAACTTTGAGGTTCGCCGATGACATTGTAATTCTGTCAGAGACAGCAAAGGACTTGGAAGAGCAGTTGAACGGAATGGACAGTCTCTTGAAAGTAGGATATAATATGAACATCAACAAAAGCAAAACGAGAATAATGGAATGTAGTCGCATTGAATCGGGTGATGGTGCAGGAATTAGATTAGGAAATGAGACATATAAAGTAGTAAAGGAGTTTTGCTATTTGGGGAGCAAAATAACTGATGATGGTCGAAGTAGAGAGAATATAAAATGTAGACTGGAAATGGCAAGGAAAGCATTTCTGAAAAAGAGAAATTTGTTAACATCCAGTATAGATTTAAGTGTCAGGAAGTTGTTTCTGAAAGTATTTGTATGGAGTGTAGCCATGTATGGAAGTGAAACATGGACGACACATAGTTCAGACAAGAAGAGAATAGAAGCTTTCGAAATGTGGTGCTGAAGATTAGATGGGTACATCACGTAACTAATGTGGACGTATTGAATACAATTGGAGAGAAGAGAAGTTTGTGGCACTAGAAGAAGGGATCGGTTGGTAGGGCATATTCTGAGGCATCAAGGAATCAACAATTTAGTATTGTAAGGCAGCGTGGAGTGTAAAAATCGTAGAGGGAGACCAAGAGATGAACACACTAAACAGATTCAGAAGGATGTAGGTTGCAGAAGGTACTGGGAGATGAAGAACCTTGCACGGGATAGAGCAGCATGGAGAGCTACATCAAACCAGACTCTGGACTGAAGACCTCAACAACAACTACTCAAACCCACATCTACGAAACGGCTTGGAGGTGCTCACAATGCAATCGAAGTGAACCCGTCACTGAAGTAGCCGTGACTTGCATCTTTTCTGGATACAGTTCAGCACGAAGTCTCCCTTGATGCTATGTAGTGCCAAGTTTGCAGAGATTAAAAACCAGACTTGGTAACCTAGCACCCTAACAAACTATGTGTGAGGTTTAGTTTTTTGCGTGTGACGTGGTGTAACCGTTTAACGGAAAGTTGCCGGGATTGCATCATTTGGCGAATTCCAAACTTCATTGTTTTATCCCGCATACCTTCACGATTAATCCTTAATTCATTAGAAGCTCTTGCAAAGAAAGGTTGGACTCAACAACAAACAGATTTCTACTAGCTAGCTTCTGCATGCTAGTTGAGTGACGACAGGAGATGGGGGGGGGGGGGGGTAGGGAGGGGGACAGTGGATACTAATTCCCGTTTGTTAATTACGCTTTTCAAAAAATTCTAGGTCGAAGACCATAATACAGGGTCCGTTAAGAACCAGATGGAAGTGTTAAAATACTCCAAAATGAGAAAATTTAGTTACACATGTCAAGCCCACAATTTAACAGTTTGCGAGACATGTAAGAATTAGTGATTTCGATGGGTTACTGAGGTACGTCACTAACTAAGCGGTACTTTGTGTGGGTGTTACCAAGGTTGTAAATGTACGATTCGATGACAGTCAACTTCCTTCGCATGGGTTCAATGCGCACATCTTCCAGTTTGCCTTCCTATTTGGCAAGCGAATGGCAACTGTGTATAAAATTTATGTCCGCTTGTGATCCAGTGGCATGGTAGATTAGCATGATCGGTCCGGGAGAGGGGAGAGGGAGAAGGGGGTGACCTCCATCTGTAATAAAAAACTAAATAAAAAATTAAAAAACTGAGGGAAGTCTCCATTGACGTATTCTGAGATAATTCATGCGACATCCGCACAGAACTGCTGAACAAAAACGACTAAGAAGCAGATAGAGAGAAAGAAGAAAAACCAAAAAGAAAGTGGTTAACGTCGCTGCCTGAAGACCAGGAAGCCTCGGCTTCGATTGCCGCCCACATCGATTTCTTTCGCTTTGGACTGGAAGATTGTGTTGTCCTAATCTTTCATCTCATTGTCATCGGACGCGCAAGTCACCGGAATGGCATCCAATAGAATGACTTGCACTTGGCGGATGAACAAACTCAGCCATCAGTGCCACGTGATTACTTCCATATCCATGATAAATTAATTAGCTTCTGTTCCTACGATATGACAACACGTAATTAAACCCTGATGCAAACTGTATGTTTTTCGGCGTTTTTCTCACAAAGTAGACACTCAACCGAAAGAAAACGACGCACCACCAAGGAATTATTGGAATGGGATGGAAAACGGTAGATGTGTACATGCACAGTTAAGCAAATGGTTATAGTTACATAAAAATTAGGTGATTTGTTCATGGCAAAGAGCTTCATAAATTGAACATGTCAGTAGCGCTTTGGTCTACCTCCTTATGCAGGCAGTTGCCACTTCTCGATAGAGTTGACTGGTGTCCTTCGGAGGGATATCGTGCTGTATTATGTCCAATTGGCGCGTTAGATCTTCAAAATCTCGGGATGGTTGGAGGGCCCTGCCCATAATGCTTCAGACGTTCTCAAGGGGAGAGATTCAACAATCTTACTGGCCAAGGTAGGATTTGGCAAGCACGAATACATGGAGTAGAAACTCTCGCTGTATGCAAGGGGGCATTATCTTGATGACCTGTAAGCTCAGGACGGCTTGCCATGAAGGGCAACGAAACGGGGCATAAAATATCGTCGACGTACCGCTGTGCTGCAAGGGTGCCGCGAATGACAACCAAAGGGACCCGGCTATGAAGCGAAATCGTGCCCCAGACATTCACTCCTGATTGTCTAGTCGCATGGAGCCAAGAGTCAGGTTGGTATCCAACCACTGTCCATGACATGTCCAGACACGTCTTCGCTGGTCATCGGGACTCATCACTGAAGACAGTTCTACTCCAGTCAATGGCATGCCAGGCCGAAAGTACCCGACACCAATGCAAACTGGTTTTGTTGGTGTCCAGATGTCAATCCCAGTAAGGGCAAAGGGTGCCGTGAACTTTTTGTGAGTCGCTTATTAATGGTCCTTGTCGTTACTTAAGCACCAGTTGCACTTCGGACCAAAATGGCTCTGAGCACTATGGGACTTGACATCTGAGGTCATCAGTCCCCTAGAACTTAGAACTACTTAAACCTAATTAACGTAAGGGCATCACACACATGCATACCCGAAGCAGGATTCGAACCTGCGACCATAGCAGTCGCGCGGTTCCGGACTGAAGCGCCTAGAACCGCTCGGCCACCACGGCCGGCCACTTCGGATCGATGAGTGTTATGAATTCAGGGCTCTGACTGCCACTGTGGCGATTTCTCGGTCCTCACCTTCTGTCGTCTCTCCAGGGGCCCTATTCTGTATCGTTCATACCGATTGGTGTAGTAGGTTGGGCTCGGTAGTGACGTCATTTTTGGTTCTTTATCGAAATATCCTATTCAGTAAGCTTCTGGCACTTGTTAACGAACGGTCGTCCCACCCACCGATTTTACGACAATCGCACCGAGAGGTTTTGGATTTCGGTCTGGCCCAGTCGATCGGTGAGCTGTGGTTTATTTACACCTATAATTTGTTATTTTAAACATATTTAGCGGTTTTAGCTTTGGATTTACTGATTGCGTTATTAAAGAATCACCAGAGGACGCATCCAGTTGGAAAGTGAGTTCATAATAGACTTATTTTCCTTTGTTAGAAATATGGTTAGGTTAGGTTGTTCAAATGGCTCTGAGCACTATGGTTAGGTTGTTACTGTGAATGATTACATCTAAATAGAAAACGTTTACGGTCAATATTCTCTCAAAATACGTGTTATTTTAATGCAAATAAGAGTGTAAAGATCATTAAATAGCAAGACATCGGCTCTGCTTACGTATATTACATGAGTGTGAACTGACGTTACTAGTGACTTTGGGTACTTTTTCCCACAAATGGTTTAGTTAGTAACTATAGAAACGTTTCTATAACTTTCAAGTAACAATGGAAAGCAATTATGTGAAGCCTGATACTAGAAACATTCCAAACTATTACGCATTTCTGACTTACGCAGCATCGTTTGGCAACGAGGTCAGCCTACGTTCCTACGCAATAGTACAAGAATTCAGCCACGTGTTGCAGTTGTTTAGCGTAGCCAAGTGGTGGCAGTCTCCATAGACTGCCGACGTGAAATACTTAGTTCTTGTTATGTATGCCGGCACGGTAGCTCAGCGTGTACGGTCAGAGTGTTAGCTGCCCTCTGTAATAAAAAAAACTGAGTTAATAGATAAACAATGAACTTAAAAGGGTGTCTTACGACGTCCGCCCCGATCAGATGAAACGAACAAAATGAAATTAAAAATAAAGTGGTTAGCGCGTGGCATTACTATACATAAGGACATAGGTTTGCGCACAGATGGGTGCAAATTTTTTTTTCCTCTTCATATATGCAACACGTTCTGAGATATTGTTATTCGTGTAATTTAAGATTTTTCTGCAATATTACTTACATGTAAGAGAGCACTTCCTCAGTAATGATTCCTTGATTTCTGTGTGTTTAAAATACGAAATATGAAATTGTTGGAGATGAAATTGCTGTGAGTGAAACAACCGACAGTGACCTTTATATTTTTTCCTATCAGAAATAATTCACCATTTTTTCCGAATATGTAGCGATTTCCGAGTATGCGGTTAGGCAGGAATCTAAGAGCACAACTTAAATTACTGGGAATGTAACTAGCAGCAGTCATCTTCATAACCGTGCTTGTCACTAGTCTTTATCTGCAATCGAATCCTCAACAACAGTAGATAGAGATGAAAGACCTCCGCCGTAATATTTTTAGACTGTAGCACCATATACGAAACATTTTCATTCATGAGATGCATGTTATAAACTTCGACAAACTGCAGGAGCTCTCGAAAACGTATTTTTTCAATTTTATTTTTAAGACGGAAATCGGGAAATGGGCTACTTAATCATTTGGATCTCTTAAGAGCGAGTTGGTTCAATACACAATACAAACAAAACACACAACCATACTTTTCTAAATATATTTTGTTGGCAGTAAACAAAATTACAGTCTCACACCAATTAATATCGTAGGACACATAAATTTCACTGGCAGTAAATAAACGTCTTGGTGAACTTACACCTGTCAGCATAATACGGCCTCAATAGAAGTGTGAATGTTAATTAAATGTCTATTGATAATCATTGTTCGAGTTGCAATTTACAAACACAAAAAATAATGTTTCCTGTGGCACAACAGTCGTGAGCCCACCTTTTACATCTATGGTACTGGACCCAGTTTGTACTGGACCCAGTTTGATTTCTTTTTGAGTGGTTGTATGGTTTCAAGCAGTAAATACAAAGGCAATTTTCATTTTCTTCATCAGACTGCTGCAGGTTGTAAGAGTAAGGAAGAAGAACTGGACGAGACATTCTTTAAGATGGGAGTACTTGCTAGCAGACGCTTTGGAAGGACTAGTTTATAAGAAGAGACTGAGAGGAAGACGGAGAAATGACAGACGACGTAAACGGGAATTACACAGACCTGCTGCAGAGATTGGGAGAAGAAAGCAGAGCTACCATGTGAAAACATGCCCTTGGGCAGAACACTACCGACGACGTCAGAAGTAGGCCTATTCACATTTTTCCTTGTTTTTGCTTTTAATAGTTTCTTGCCCTTCTCAGTTCTTGCTGTCATAGAATTAATTGTTTGTGCTTTAGATTAGTTACGTTCAAATAACTTTTTTAGAAATTTACACCTTTCATTACTTTGTGCCTTAATTTTTTTGAATTGCGTTTTCAGCTGCTGTTGTCTTGAAGTTACTTACCTGGGGTATTAGTCAGGAGTGGGTAAACGTACCTGAACAGAAACTGCGTTAACGTGACCCATCGCCATATCTGAAGTCGTTTCGAAACTACAGCAGTAACTTCCAGGCTTTCAAATTAAATAAACAAACCCTGTAAAGTAGAATTACCTCCTTAAACGAACGTATATTTATCTGTTCTCAAACATTTCGAAAAGTGTGCTCCCTAGGAGCTTCGATATTTGAATATCAGAATTTGCGCGCCTTGCACAAAAACAGGAACTTGTTGATCGCCCTAAGAGGTTCTCTCAATTGGTGCCGTGAAGTTTGTGAAAACCCTAAATACATGGCAATACTGAATTTCCATTGGGGTAGCGCTCTAGCAAGAATGGTTTCCAAGAAAAGGGCTGTGCGTAAACATGCCCCGTGCGCAAACGTTCTCCGGTCTCCAAAAATGGTTCAAATGGCTCTGAGCACTATGGGACTCAACTGCTGAGGTCATTAGTCCCCTAGAACTTAGAACTAGTTAAACCGAACTAACCTAAGGACATCACACACATCCATGCCCGAGGCAGGATTCGAACCTGCGACCGTAGCGGTCTCGCGGTTCCAGACTGCAGCGCCAGAACCGCGCGGCCACTGCGGCCGGCTCTCCGGTCTCCCCTATATAGGACGTTCGGAAGCTCCCGTTACAATGGATAATATTTTGAATCGAAACCCATGTACGGACCTAACGTTTCCGAGCTACAACAATTTTGAAAACATGTTAGTAACGCGACCACTTTTACAAGTAATTGATTAGGAGTGACCAGCACATCAGTTCCGCTCATTAACAGCCAACGGAACTGCTCGTGTAGTCGTTGACGGGTTCTCTTCAGCGTGATGCACTACGATCTCTTCGATTTCAGGTGTCGGAGGTCTCCTTGAAGCACCACAATCATCCCTGCTGATTGTGAAGGTATCTCTTTCTCGTAGCCGTTGCGTAATTGTGGCGAAAAGGGTACGCGATGGAGTCGGACGTTGTGGAAACGACCTTGACAAAGGCGACGAGCATTTCTTCCATTACCGTGAGCTTAACCATTCGGTAGGAACATGTCGGTGTATTCTGCAAACGTGTACTCACCAATTCTGTTCTAACATTCTCAGACAGCTGAATGAGGTTCGAACCAGGTCAGAGAGGTAGGACAGACGTCAAATGACATCAGCCGATCCGACGTAACCGCCCCCCACCATGACTACTCAGTAGCTTGTCTACCTACACTATGTGATCAAAAGTAATCGGACACCTCCAAAAACATACTTTTTTGATATTAGGTGCATTGTGCCACCAGCTACTGCCAGGTACTCCATATCGGCGACCTCAGTAGTCATTAGACATCGTGAGAGAGCAGGATGAGGCGCTCCGCAGAACTCGCGGACTTCGAACTTGGCCAAGTGATGGATGTCACTTGTGTCATACGTCGGTACCAGTGATTTCCACACTCCTAAACATCCCTAGGTCCACTGTTTCCAATGTGATCGTGAAGTGGAAACGTGAAGGGACACGTACAGTACAAAAGCGTACAGGCCGACCTCATCTGTTGACTGACACAAACCACCGACAGTTGAAGAGGGTCGTAATGTGTAATAGACAGACATCTATCCAGACCATCACACAGGAATTCCAAACTGCATCAGGATCTACTGACAGTACTATGGCAGTTAGGCGGGAGGTGAGAAAATTTGGATTTCATAATGTAGCGGCTGCTCGTAAGCCACACATCACGCCGGTAAGTGCCGTACGACACCTCGCTTGGTGTAAGGAACATAAACATTGGACGATTGAACAGTGGAAAAACGTTGTGTGGAGTGACGAATAACGATACACAATGTGGCGATCTGATGGCAGGTTGCGGGTATGGCGAATGCCCAGTGAACGTCATCTGCCAGAGTGTATAGTGCCCACAGTAAAATTCGAAGGCGGTGATGTTATGGTCTGGTCGTGTTTTTCATGGAGGGGACTTGCACCCCTTGTTGTTTTGCGTGGCACTATGACAGCACAGGCCTACATTGATGTTTTAGGCACCTTCTTGCTTCCCACTGTTGAAGAGCAATTCAGGGATAGCGATTGCATCTTTCAACACGATCGAGCACAGGTTCATAATGCACGGCCTGTGGCTGAGTGGTTACACTACAATAACATATTTATAATGGACTGGCCTGCACAGAGTCCTGACCTGAATCCTATAGAACACCTTTGGGATTTTTTGGAACGCCGACTTCGTGCCAGGCCTCATCGACCGACATCGATACCTCTCCTCAGTGCAGCACACCGTTCAAATGTGTGTGAAATCTTGTGGGACTGCGAAGGTCATCAGTTCCCAAGCTTACATACTACTTAACCTAAATTATCCTACGGACAAACACACACATCCATGCCCGAGGGAGGACTCGAACCTCCGCCGGGACCAGCCGCACAGTCCATGACTGCAGCGCCCTAGGCCGCTCGGCTGATCCCGCGCGCCAAGAAACCTTCCAGCACCTGACTGAACGTATGCCTGCGAGAGTGGAAGCTGTCATCAAGGCTAAGAGTGGGCCAACACCATATTGAATTCCAGCATTACCGATGGAGGGATCCACGGACTTGTCAGTCATTTTCAGCCAGGTGTCCGGATACATTTGACCCCATAGTGAAGCTAACATGTTTTCAAACGGCTGTAGCGCGGAAACCGTACGTTCCCGGACATGGGTTCCTGTTCAGAATATTATGTATTCACTCCACTCTACATGTCCTAGAAGTTTGTAACGGGAATTTCCGAACACCCTGACACTATTACCACTGTGCGGTATATAAGACTGATAGTGGACTGATGACGTTGCGTGCCACGATAAAGAAAGTGTAAGTACAACAGAGACTAATGGGGAATCAGGTTAGCGACCATACGGCCCGCAAACTGGGAGAACCACTGACGAACGGTGAAACCACGCGTTGGTGACGAGGTGTTGGTCGACCACATCTCGTGAGAGAAAACGCTCTGAGAATTGTGCGGTCTGTAAAGTAGAATAGGCGGCTGTTTTTGGCAGATCTCACGACAGAGCACAATGCTGGTGCGGGCACAAGTGAACCTTCAGCGTACGTTGTTGAACATGGCATTCCGCAGCAGGCGACCCCTTGTGTTCCCATGTTTACCCAACGACGTCTTCAGTTACGATTTCGGTAGGCACGGAATCATCGAGGAGCCTGGAAGGTGGATGGTGGAAACGTGTCGCCAGGTCCATGTATCACGTTTCTTAGTACACTAGATCGATGGTCCTGTCTGGATACGCAGTCATTCAGTAGACCGGCTTCTCAAAACATCTACAACTGCGTTTACATCTACATCCTCATCTGTGCACCGCACAGGACGGGGGGGGGGGGGCAATATCATGCTTCGGGGCACATTCACCTAGGATTCCGTGAGTCCTGTCGTTAGGTATGCGAAAAACCGACCGGTTAAAAACGATGCCGTTGTTTTAGTTCTGAATAACCGGTATTTTTCAGTATTTGTTTGCTCTCGGTCTAATAGGCGATTTTTTAAAAAATTTTCATTAATAATCGAGTAAAGAACCGAAATATCAAGTAGCCATATTAACAATTCTAAAATTTTTCGTGTTTAGATAAACCTTTTTTAAGAAAGTAGTAATTTTTATTCATAAGCCGGCCGGACTGGCAGTGCGATTCTAGGCGCTACAGTCTGGAACCGCGAGACCGCTACGGTCGCAGGTTCGAATCCTGCCTCGGGCATGGATGTGTGTGATGTCCTTAGGTTAGTTAGGTTTAAGTATTTCTAAGTTCTAGGGGACTGACGACCTCAGATGTTAAGTCCCGTAGTGCTCAGAGCCATTTGAACCATTTTTTTTATTCATAAAACTTGCACTGATTTGAGTTATTGCATTATTATGGAAAATGGGAAAAGAAATCACTGCCAATTTAATAGCAATGGCGACAGACGCGAGCAACGAACACACGGCATAAGAATTGGCACAGCACTGCTGAGACATTAATGTCCCCATTGCCGTGTGTTGTGGCTTAAGGAACGCGTGTACGTGCGGTCTGCAAGACGTGTCCCCACCTGGCCTGTACGATAGTATGTCGCTGCCGTCGCCGGACATCCGTTGTATTGCAAAATGGCATCACCACTACTCTGGAAATATTTTTACGAAGTGGCTTAGCAGTGTAGTACAATGCTTCGTTTGCTTTGAAAGATTGGAAGATTTTCTACCATTGTATGAATTTTCTGGTAATAATACAGGGAGGAAATTACGGTAAATAAAAATAAAAATAAAAAAGCTGATCTGTTCCCTCTGTCTACCTAATCTTCCTTTAGCTGCTTGTAGCCCTTGAAAACAGACAAATCAACACGAAAACAGTTCTTCAACCTCAGTTTTCATTCTTTAGCACTGATTATTCGTAATTCCCAAATGATGGTACGATCCCTGATTGCAACGAGATTTTAGGAGCAGCGTGTCGAAACATTAATGACAGGGGAATACTGGTGATTCTTTGAAGTATTCGACGACTTACCGCTTTTAGGGAGAAACAGTGAACGATGGATGAACTTTCTTTTATTTGCCTATTTAGTTTCACGTTTAGATTATATGTATCTGAAAATTGAGACAGTCAAAATTTTTCGATCTTCGTTCGATTTCTACGTTTATTACAGCAAATAATACGAATAAAAAATTGAAAATCGTTTATTTTAGAAAGCGATTATTTTGGATGGCTTTGACGCTCAGATTAAACTGGCGTGGAAAAAGCCCTATATAACAGAAAACAGGTTGTTCCAGCGATATCCGCCATCCCCACCTGTGGTAGTAATCGAAGGCGCTATTGCAACTGTGGACTACGTGACCGTTATTGCAAAGCACCTGCGTCCCTTCTAGCTTCATAAATTCACCGACAGTTTGTTTTCAAATTTTGCTTTACAATTTATATCGCACGATTGAAACGTCCCCTTAGGACAATTGTACACGACTGTGCTTAAACTGACACACAATATTTTTAGCGCAACGCAATCTGACTTTCAAAAATCCCTACAAAAGAATGGCCCTGACTAACATTAACCTATACCTTTCACAAATCACTTACCTCACAAAAATCTCCATTACTCGAACTACTGCAATACAGCGAGCGCCACTACTGCCAGCTAAATGAAAGATTGAAACTACGGAAGGCACTAACTACTGATAGGGATAGTTAGCAAATGAAAGATTTTAATAGAGAACAAACAATGTATTTACCTTAATATCATCAAAAGTCATAATATATGTAATTTCAAAACTCCGCCATTTCCTTCCACACATCCACCACTGCTGGCGGCTCACCTCTAACTGCGCAACGCTACGCGCTGTTCACATCCAGCTGCCGCTGCCCAACACTACAATGGCAGACAACAACGCAAACTAGCCACAGACTGCACACAGCACAGCCAGTGATTTTCATACAGAGCGCTACGTAACGTTGCCAATAAGAAAACATAAACAGCCTACTTACACGATAAATTTTCAAAAATTTTCGTTGCAGCTTTGTGCACCTCTTTTTTGTGCTAAAGACAGCCTTAGTCTGAAGTAACGAATGTCATTTTTCCTTCTGGTATTGTAATTACGTACATCATTGTTCTATTTGAAGTGCAGTGGTTTATTTAGAACAAACTTCATGAGGAAATAAATATATTGTGAAGCAGTAGTCAGAATGCTCCACTCCTTAAATAGATGTTTACAAGATGATAGTGGGTGAGCACTGCTCACTGAGCACCAATACACTGATGGAAAAAAAATCAGTACATCCTTTTCGAGGTTTCCAATTAACTCAAGAGTTATTGTTGCAACAGTGTATATGGAGTACATGTAATGATTACATTTACAGATCAATAGCACAAATCTTTCTGAGATACCATGTATCAGCCCATGCTGAAACAGCCATTAGTTGTGTAGCCTCTATGGGCGGCAACGCAGGCGCAACTGTCGCATCCAGTGGATCATACAGATGGTAGATACGTCCTGGGGTATGTTACGCCACGCTTGCGGCACGAGCACACGTAGATCTGTAAGGGTTGTTGGTAGATGAGTCGCACGGCTCACTTCTCGTCCCGTCACATCCCACACGTGATCCGTTGGAGACAAGTCCGGAGATCGTGCCGGCCAGAGAAGTTGCTGCAGGTCTTGCAGAGTACGTTGAGTTCCACCGGTAGTATGTGGACGAGCGTTATCCTGTTGGAACAACACATCAGCTTCCTGTTCCAAGAAGAACAAAATGCCGAGCCTGACAACATCCTGCAAGTACTGAGTGTTGGTTAGCTTCGTATCCAGAAACACCAAAAGTGAACGAGAGTGGTAGCTTATCGCACTCCAGACCACAAGCTCTGTGTGTCTCGGACGAATGCACTGTACGAGACAGTGCTCCCCATGACTTACCTGCAGGCAGAATCTGCTTTCATTGTCGAACACCGCTCCATGTCATCTTCCAAGTGATCCTCTGACGGCACCAGTCGAGCCGCGCATGTCAATACATCTACATCTACATTTGTACTCCGCAAGCCACTCAACGGTGTGTGGCGGAGGGCACTTTACGTGCCACTGTCATTACCTCCCTTTCCTGTTCCAGTCGCGTATGGTTCGCAGGAAGAACGACTGCCGGAAAGCCTCCGTGCGCGTTCGGTTCTCTCTAATTTTACATTCGTGATCTCCTCGGGAGGTATAAGTAGGGGGAATCAATATATTCGATACCTCATCCAGGAACGCGCCACCATAGTGTGGCGTGAGTGCAAAACAGGCTAGAGATGTGTGTACCCGTAGCCCCACTGCAAATAAGCGATTTGCAACAGTTCGTGTTGACACGTCTGGGCTCACAGTACCTCTTATTTGTGCTGTGGTAGCTGTACGGTCTGTCACTGCTGCCCTTAAGGGGCTCCGGAACGCCCTATACTTGCACTGTTAAAATAACGCTTATAAATTACATCTTTCCTCACAAAGTATTTGAGGTAGGAAGTTGAACTTTTTACAGATTATTTATTGGAATATGGGCTACAACTTAACACAGGGATTTTACAAAATTTTAGTTCAGTTATTAAAGATGATTTTTTTTCAATTGTAATGAAAATTCACAACATTTTTTGCAATTTTTTATTTATATATTCAAAGATAAACAGTTTTTTGGAAAAAGGCTGTGTTAAATTATGCAGAAGGTACTGTGTAACATTTACTGAAAGTTTGAAACAAATATGTTTGGAAGATCCTTAGAAAACATGTAATTAGTATAAGAAAATAAAAGTTTTGGGAATCGGGCGACAAAGATTGGATTAACTTTTTAGTGCATTCCAGGTCCATAGGATGCATTATCTTCATCCTCTGCAAACTCCTCCTCCACCTTCCTCTTGTTCCTCCTCCTGTTTACTCTTACTTGTATTTCTAGACTCTTTACAGCCGTGTCTGCAGCCCGAAGGCGTTCCTTGTCTAAAGCAAGCATCGCTCGTACCATGTTAGAACCTATCTTCATTCCCATATTTCTAAATACCTTGCACCTTACAATGTTGCCATCATTGAAAGTCGCAACAGCATCATACACACCAAAGTGAAGTGTTTCTATTCCAACAAATACAGTCTTGGGGATTCTCGACCATATAACACTATTTACACTTTCATTGGGGTTTTGAGTTTTTCCGTGAATACACTTTTTCAGCAAGTCAGTTATTATTATTATTATTATTATTATTATTAATTGGTTAATAATAACACCATTTGACAGCAGTTTAACAGCGCCACAGTGGGTCACGCCCATGTAGAGCACATTTCAAAAAAATTTTAAAAATAGTTGTAGTCTTCGGAATTGAATAAATTATATATCTATTAAAAGGTAATAGTCTGCAGATTCAGAAAACGCAAAAAAGTAAAAATTGAACTTTTCATGATTTTGAGCCTTTCCGGAGCCCCTTAATATACGACAACCCTGGCGGGCGTCTGTGCTGCGATGACGTCCAGAACCTGGTCGACAGGTGTGACAATGCTCCTGAGACCACTGACACCAGCAAACAATGCAGCACGTGCTGCTTGTGTGCCAGTTCCCTGAAAGGACCAACACGCCACTCTGAAGGCCACAATTCGACCCCTTTCAAACTCGCTCAGTGGGCTGTAGGAAGCACGAGTGCATCTCCGGGGCATGGTTGCTGCTTGTTTCACATGTTTGCACCACACTGAGCCTTCTGGCTGTGAGAATTCCCTATTAAGTGACAGACACAGACGGCGCTCTTGTAGCTGTGCCACTATGCTATCCGTTGGCGGACGACGTTGAAACCATTATCAGTGCATCTAATATGCCCCAAGTGACATATGGCGCCATCGGATCAATTTCAACGTCGTCTTTAAAGGTGTACTAGTTTTTTTTCTGATAGTGTGTGATTCCTACAGCACATTTTTGAACAATGAAGACTTTCTTTCTTAAAGAAGAGTTACCTCGGAGTATTATTCCACGTGACATCATAGATTGGAAATATGCACTATGTGCAAAATTACTAATTTGTCTCTCCTCAAGATTTGTAATGATTCTAAGTGCTAATGTGGCTGGATTAACTTGCTTTAGTAGTTCCAAAAAGCGCTTTCTCCAGTTTAAATTCTCGTGAAGATGGGCACTCAAGAATTTTGTAGTTTCCAAACTATTTATTATTTCTTCATCGTGTATTACACTTATTATTTGTGTTGTATTCCTACATGTGCAGAACTAAACATGTAGCGCCTTTTTAAAAATTAAGGTGACATCATTTGCAGAAAACCAGACTACGATACTTTTAAGAATCTCGTTTGCCATTTGTTTTGTTGCTCTGTATGTGCTTCGACTGATTACAATACTAACGTCATCTGCAAAACTAACTAAGTCAGTTCACTGTAAATTAGACGGAAGATCATTTACATACAGGAACAACAATAGCAGACCTAAGAGTGAGCTACGTGATGCGCCCTCTTATATTTTTAAGAAAATCCGCCACACTTGAAGGTTTCAGTGGTCTTTTCGTGTATTATTTTTAGTGACTGTTTTGCATAATGTAAAACTCCAACTTTTCAGTGAAACTGGCAGCGAAATACATTTCTCTTCGTTTTAGAGAATAATATTTATGAAAATCAATTTCGCAACTTTCCTTGGACCGTGAGTTTGTACGTTGGCGAACGCGTGTACTCACGATGGAGGAAATGGGCTAAGAAACGACGGAACGAATTAGGCAGCAAACCGCCCTTCAGAGCAAGCGTGCGAAGGCGCTTTCACTGGATCACGACCTCAGAGACCAGCGCCTTGGCCCAGTAACCCTGCCCCACGTCTGAGCACTCGAAGTGCGTATGTGTGCGTTTGTTTGTGAGAGAGAGAGAGAGACAGAGAGACTTACAGTATTGGTATGGTGTTAAGTCCACGTCGCGTATTTCTGTCTGTATGTGAAAGCGATTCTCAGCGACTACTGTAGGGATTTCGACACGGTTTTCAATAATAGACTGATTCACGTGGAAAATTGAGTACATGATTTATAAATGTTTTATGCAGACTGGCTGACCTATGACAATGTATGTCGATCAAGTCGTTCCTCCTGAGAACTTTCCCGGTATACGCTGCTTTAATCGTTTCAGTGATATGGGAGTCACATGGAAGAGTCGTTCTACATCTACATCTACATCTACATTTATACTCCGCAAGCCACCCAACGGTGTGTGGCGGAGGGCTCTTTACGTGCCACTGTCATTACCTCCCTTTCCTGTTCCAGTCGCGTATGGTTCGCGGGAAGAACGACTGTCTGAAAGCCTCCGTGCGCGCTCGAATCTCTCTAATTTTCATTCGTGATCTCCTCGGGAGGTATAAGTAGGAGGAAGCAATATATTCGATACCTCATCCAGAAACGCACCCTCTCTAAACCTGGACAGCAAGCTACACCGCGTTGCAGAGCGCCTCTCTTGCAGAGTCTGCCACTTGAGTTTGCTAAATATCCGCTATCACGCTTACCAAATAACGTTCCTCTCTAGTACATCCAAAGAGAAGACCGTGACATTGCATGTCTCTAAATTACGGCAAACGTGCAATAACAAACTGAAGAGCACACAATGAAAAATTTCAATTTAAGTGAGTCATTTGGGTAACAAAAGATGTATATTTATCAAAATAAAAACGGATTTTATGCATTTAATCTAGGCTATAACAGTTTTTATCTCGAACCTGTAGGAATGTAATTTACTGTTTACAAGTGTTTTTCAAAACTTGGGTTACAAAATGTGTATCTTTATCGAATTAAACGTGATCGTCATTTTATGCATTTAATCTAGACTGGAGTTTGGAGTTAATAATCGGTTACCTAACGTTGTTCTCTGAATTTAATCAACTGTACGCGGTGGCTTGTAGACGAAATTACCGTTACAGCAGACAACTCGTCCGGCTGTAGATACTTGTACTACCCGTGGGGCGTGTCGCTCTTGTATTATTAATAAACGTGCGTAAAGCCATCGACACACGGGAAGAGTTAGCTAACGTTGAAGTGGCGCTCTACGAGTTTTTTAAGATTACTTCCTGCTATTTCTGGTTGGGGAGCCATTTCGTTACGTGAAAAATAAAATAAGTTCTGCGAAATTTCGGCAACGTGCCACGTAAAGTAGAGCCAGTGGAAAACAAGAACAATCTCTGCGTCCCAAGCAGAAACCTAGACGCCATGGTGCATTTGTCTTGTTCAGTAGAAAACCATATTCGCTAGTTTTTGTCTTATACGTTACACTCTATGAATACATGCTGTTTCTAAGCCCCAGCACATTGAACGCCTCGAGAAAGAATCGTTATAGATACGATTTGTTGTAATAAAATGACCGGGAACGCCATACTGGTGGTTAAAAAATTTTCGTATTTAGTTATTTTCGCGTTAAAATTCGCGTGTTATGAAACTAAGCCATTTTGAGTCAACGACTCACTGAAGATTCATGAAAACGTGCCGTTCTTGCCAGAATTTGTTTTAGTGAAATGTCAACAACGTTCCAGCTATTCAAGCCTTTAGAAGATTTTACATAAAATACGCGAATAATTAAAGCTGAATTTCGGTGTGACGTAGTTTGCTGAGCTGTCACGATCGTTATCTGAGGGTAAAGGGCGCCACGATCTTGTTGGTTGGTTGATTTTGGGGAGGGAGGTCCGCAGTCCCATCAGATTGGGGAAGGATGGGGAAGGATGTCGGCCACACCCTTTCGAAGGAACCATCCCGGCATTTGCTTGAAGCAATTTAGGGAAATCACTGAAACCACGATCTGGCTCTGAGGCTCTGAGCACTATGGAACTTAACATCTATGGTCATCAGTCTCACGATCTGGATCTGAGGGTAGAGTAGAAGGGGGTTTGCTGCATTCGCGTTTTATAGAAGGTTATGGGGGTATCCTATGAAATTAATAGAAATAATTTCTGTAACATTTGATGTTATGTAAATATGAGTGTTCTCTGTCAGGAGTGAGTTTGTTCGATTTGGTGAACTTTGATAAGCTGACGTCCTTCCTAACTGGACATGTATCTTTCATGTTTGCCTTATTACAAGTTCATGGACATTGAAGTTTCTATTTATGTACACCACAGTCAGAACAATATGACTGGCGTGTGGTCAAGGAAGAAAATGTGTTTTTTAATAGGGCTGACGTAGGAATTCCATTGGTGTCTATTTTGAGAATAAACTGTATTGTTTGTGGGCCAAAAAAAGCTGACAACTGCCGCTGGAGAGCGCTGAGAACGCAAAATCATGTTAACCAGCTCCGTGGCGTCTGCCGACGGCGCTGTATCTCGTGTCGTGCAATTCTCCATCTGCGTGCACATCAACGTTAGTTGCCTCGTCCCGTGTGCCGACGACTTAAATCTCATCAGATCTCATTTCCAAAGTCTGGATATGTATTCCACTGCTGAAGAAAAAGATGTGTGGCAGTGTTGAGTGGGAGATATTGAGCATTTAATGAACCACATCAGTGGAGTGATGTGTCTTCTGTGTAACTATTCAGTGTCAAGGAATGCAGTGTGCATGTACTGTGTCATGTGATAATGTTAGCGCGAATGCGCACTCTAGTGGGTGTGAGTGTGAGTAGTGTGCCCTCACCCTATGAAACACAGGTTTGGCATTCAATCCAAGTCGCTGATCTGCTTAATAGATAGAAAGCTTACACTGTATGATGTTTTAACAAGTTATTAATTACCTTCTATGTGGTGCATAAATACTGTCACACCAACGTATGCCGAATAGTTGTTAAATGTATGAAATTAAATGTATAAAATTAAATGTATAAAATGGGTGGTGGTATATCGCGCATCTGAACCAGTAATCACCCACAACAGTTTTGACTAACGAAACAGGATGGTCCTCAAAGCATAAAAAGAAGGGGGAGTGGATAAAGCTAACGATATTTTTCTGTACCAATTTATTCCAAAACTCACACATACATCTGTGAGCGATTAAACAATATCAAGATGAACAAAAAATAATAAACCATTCCAAACACTAAACGAAAATACTCCGTGTAGCTCGTTTTCACCAACTGATACGAATTATAATTAGAGCAAACAGTAAGAGCGAGTAGAGTAAGTATGGCTTTCAATATTATTAGAGAAGCACCTGTGAAAACAAAGGACGTTCAGCTTTTGCAACACACTGTTCAACAAATGTTTTGTGTCATTCTATTGCAGGACTAGTTAGTCTAGTTGAAGTACGACATGTATCCATTCAGAACAGCTATGTGCTAGAAGAAAAGCAATGTACTCTTCGGGATGAATATGTACACTGGCCATTCCTCAGATTGTGGAATGTGCAGGCAGACAGGGCTGTAGTGAGGAGAGTAGTGGCGGAAAAATGCTTCGTCACATTTTGAAGAACCCAGCCAGCTTCGTCATTATTTGCAGAAGCCATCATCCAGCTTTGTCGCCCCCCCCCCCCCCCCCACACCCCCACACACACACACACATGCAGGCACAAATTTTGCTCTCCCAAGCATAACTCAATACTTTACTGGCTATCAAAAACGAAACATCCCGCCATCTTGTTGTCCCACTTGGCACCCAAACATGACTGTAGTTCGAGCTTTGCACCCACTTTTGAGCGAGGCAAAATGGACCCACAGATTAACTGCTGTAGTGTTATTTCCAAGGTCAAAATTGTCTGTATTAACGTTCTACAACAGTACAAAAGACATCTGGCTAATTTTATGGACACCAATAATGTAACTTCCAGGTTAAGTTACAGTCGACAGAACAAAAGTGTTTGTGTTCTTGAAAGCACGGGTACGTTCGGTTGTGTACAGCTCCCACCAACACGAAAGCTGCTCACGCTGGCAATGGTGGCAGCGTCACATGCAACACACTTTTAGCAGTTTATTTGTTCCCTCTTATTGTAACAGTTTAATTTACAGAAATTTTTTATTTTCTGTAATTTTATACGGTATAATTACCGCATATTGTTTTATACAGGTTGGTCAGAAACAGTCTGAAAATCTTGTAAGGGCGTCAAACGAGAGATTGTGCTGGGAAATAACTATTACGAAAAATTTCAATACGTTGCGCCGTTCATGAGTCATTTAGCATTGAAATTAACCAATACGATCGTGGCACGCGGAAATTCAAGCAGCCTGCCAGGAACACTGTCGCCAAACTTCGTTCGGTTTATTTAAACCGAAATAACGTAGTTTCTACTCAAGTATCTTAAATTTATCTCTTCCGAAAAAGGCACATTTTAACTGGTAGCGATCACCTAAACAAGTGGTGACTCACGGGCCCACAGATATCTGTGCATTACCACATTTTAGCCCGTGCATTTGCTTAAATTGACGCACGCAACGACCTGATTGGCTAATTTCAATGCTAAATAACTCGGAAACGGCGCAACGTATCATTTTTTTCTTAAACGTTATTTCTCAGGACAACTTCCCTAGAATCCTTACAAGTTTTTCAGAATGTTTCTCACCACCTTGTATATACACTATAACACTTACTTTTGTGTCTGAATCGCCGAGATGTTACTATCTCGTATATACAGTTAAGAGGAGAATTTTACACTGACGCAGTAGCCGCGTGACTGCAGCGTTTGAGGACTGTACTCCCGTCGAAGTAATTAAGGATCGAGTCCCGCAATATAATTTTTTTTTTAAATTGTATTCTTCTTTGATGTGTTGTAAGTGTATTATGAGTAAAGCCGAAGTATGCCAAACATGATAACACAGTACTGCACAGACGGGTATATGACAGTCATTTATTGCCAGGCTGTCTCAGCATACACAGGCAATGAAAGATACCGTCCTGGTACTCCTCCAGTATGATGGTTTTAGTAGGCTGTCCCAAAGAAGTGAACCAGTTCCAGCAGAACCACTCACCATTTCACACGAGTCCAATCGTTCATTAATGGTTTCCGCAACAAGTAGACGTCGAACAGATCGACTGGCCTCATAGAGCGCCAGACTTGAATGCCACTGAAAATGAGAGGCCAATATGCAGAGTCACATGAAACTACGCTCTCCGACACTGGCCCTCGGGCCTAGCGTTGAATACATGGAAGGTTCTCGCGGACCATGAGACAATTCCCATAGGCTGTCCGCTTCCACGCCCCATCGGATGACACAGGTAACCAATGCCTGTGGTTGCCCCCAACTAGCTTCACCCTTAATGTGAAGCTTTCTTCGTCTCACATTACTCCATTTTATATTACCACAATTGAGACAATTGTGTGTTTGTTAATTGGAAATGTAGGTCAAATCATGGTTCTTTACACTTCATTTATTAGATTCGCGCTATTCTACACTTAATACATCTAAATTTGAAAAAAGCTCGAACAAGGCAATACGAATAGAAACAGAAATGGTGTCCTAACATGAGACAGTCAGAGAAAACAGTTAATATCGACCAGTAAGGAACAGGTACACTCCAAATTAATAAAATTCTCTTACTTACTGCCTCTCCAACATGTTCTGCGTTTATTGTGCAAAATAAGTGCAGTCAGGACATACAAGAGCTAACATTCTTCGGGAGGCCAAGGACAGCAATGCATGCACTGTGTACATTTCTCTATGTTAGTCTTCAGATATTGCAGAATATATATTTAATGTCTTCTTCTTCAGACTGCACGTTTGAAGCATTGTTCTCAGTTACACTATGTGAACAAAAGTATCCGGACACCTGGCTGAAAATGACTTACAAGTTCGTGGCGCCCTCCATCGGTAATCCTGGAATTCAATATGGTGTTCGTCCACCTTTAGGCTTGATGACAGCTTCCACTCACGCAGGCATTCGTTCAGACAGGTACTGGATGTTTCTTAGGGAATGGAAGCCCATTCTTCACGGAGTACTGCATTGAGGAGAGGTATCGATGTCAGTCGGTGAGGCCTGGCATGAAGTCGGCGTTCCAAAACATCCCAAAGGTGTCCTACAGCATTCAGGTCAGGACCCTGTGCAGGCCAGTCCATTACAGGGATGTTATTGTAGTGTAACCACTCCGCCACAGGCCGTGCACTATGAACAGGTGGTCGATCGCGTTGAAAGGTGCAGTCGCCATCCCCGAATTGATCTTCACCAGTGGGCAGCAAGACGGTACCTAAAACATCAATGAAGGCATGTGTTGTGATAGTGCCACGCAAAATAACCAGGTGTGCAAGCCCCTTCCATGAAAAACACGACCACACCATAACACCACCGCGTCCGAATTTTATTGTTGGCACTAAACGTGCTGGCAGATGACGTTCACTGGGCATTCGCCAAAACCACACCATGACATCGGATCGCCACCTTGTGTGCCGTGATTCGTCGCTCCACACTAGGTTTTTTCACTTTTCAATCGTCCAATGTTTACGCTCCTTACGCCAAGCGAGGCGTCGTTTGGCATTTACCGGTGTGATGTGTGGCCTATGAGCAGCCGCTCGACCATGAAATCCATGTTTTCTCACCTCCTGCCTAACTGTCACAGTACTTGCAGTGGATCCTGGCGCAGTTTGGAATTCCTGTGTGATGGTCTGGATAGATGTCTGCCTATTACACATTACGACCCTCTTCAACTGTCGGCGGTCTCTGTCCGTCAACAGACGAGATCGGCCTGTACACTTTTGTGCTGCGCATGTCCCTTCACGTTTCCACTTGACTATCACATCGGAAACAGTGGATCTAGGGATGTTTAGGAGTGTGGAAATATCGCGTACAGACGTATGACACAGGTGACACTCAATTACCTGACGGCGTTCGAGGTCCGTGAGTTCCGCGGAGCGCCCCATTCTGGTCCAAATGGCTCTGAGCACTATAGGACTTGGCATCTGAGGTCGCGCGGTTCCAGACTGAAGCACCTAGAACCGCTCGGCCACGCAGGCTGGTCGCCCATTCTGTTCTAAAAAAAATGGTTCAAATGGCTCTGAGCACTATGGGACTCAACTGCTGTGGTCATCAGTCTCCTAGAACTTAGAACTACTTAAACCTAACTAACCTAAGGACATCACACACATCCATGCCCGAGGCAGGATTCGAACCTGCGACCGTAGCGGTCGCGCGGTTCCAGACTGTAGCGCCTAGAACCGCTCGGCCACTCCGGCCGGCCATTCTGTTCTCTCACGATGTCTTGTAAGAGGCCCGAGCAGATGTAATTTCGATGTATTGCTCACGCGCTGCCTGCGATATGTAAGGTATAAGAGAATCTCAGACCAGAGAGCAGTGTTGACTGCAGTAGGAAATGTGTAGCTGTAGCAGTAAGTTGTTGCTAGCCAGCAGTCTGGTCTGGTGTATCGTGTTGGCTGGGCCAGTCGTGGTGCAGCGATGCCGGAGCCTGAGCATTATTGTATAAGGTAAAAAGCAGCCTCACGCATATGTAGTATTGTTATCTCAAGTCACATGTAAATGTTTTAAAAATCTCCTAATAATAATCTTTCTCATAAAAAGTAACTTTTAACAACCATTCATTTCATTTTAAAGAATTTACTAATTTCTCCAATCCATGATCATCCCGATTATTGCAAAAGAAAAATCAGTTGTTTCCTTTCATAAATGACAAATCTATCGGCCAGCATTGCACAAGGCTGTGCCAGAAAAATTTATTGTAAGAGCAGATATATATGCGTTATCCGGCGACTTCATTGAGGTAAGAATTTTTCCTTTTTATTCAGAATGATCTTTCAGGACCATGACGCAGCACTGCTGACGTCCAAAATTTACCAGGTTAAATTCACAGTCAATTATTGAAAAGTTATAAGTGAGCGACAATTTAATTGAGAGGTTAGTTACATGGTATTATTACCAGGTTACTGAATTAATTTTTTGTTGGGACGTTACACTGAATGTGAACGACATAATTATAATTTTTACTGTTGAGAAGTTTAGGAATTTTTCTGTTTTGAGGTTACACTAAATGTGAATGAATTTTGTGGGGAGGTTACAGTCTAATGACTACTGAGGTCGCTGATATGGAATACCTGGCAGTTGGTGGCAGCACAATGCACCTAATATGAAAAAACGTATGTTTTTGGGGGCGTGCGGATACTTTTGATCACATTGTGTAAATTTGTATCGGACTACGAATGACTGGAAAATTGTTTCCTGCAGTTTTCAAGAACAAAATTCTTGCTGCTGTCTCCTCTGATTCCGCTACAGCTTTTGGTTCTTTGCATTGTTGTGTTCACAATGTTGCTAAACCACTTACTGAAAATATGAGTCTGAATCCAGCTACTAGTGCGGCAAGATGAAGTTACCCTAATATTAGTTACCGTGTCCTAATATGCGATACTGTCAAATATTAAAATACCTGCGGTGTGGCATATCAGGAATAAGACATCTTACACTAGAAACCTAGCCACATAGCTACGTAGCTCCGTTTGGAGGACAACTCGTTATATCAAATGAAAGAATATTTCGTGAAGAATATAATCACATGAATGCTGTTGCAACAGCTACTAAAGTTCAGATATTAAAATTCAACACCTTTAAAATCAAGAAGTCTCGACAATACCCAGCACCGGAATGGTCTTTATTGTCACTGCTCTACGCCTCAAGCGGTGTGAGAACTAAGTTCTGATACCTTCCAGCAGAGCTGAACACTTATTTTAGTCAGAATCTAGCTTTTCCACATCAGCGAACCCTCCTGTTATAGGCACCTTTTCTCTATATTCAAACTCATTTTCAGTAATGATAGTACCTTTTGTGTAAATTAAAAACACTTGCATTTTCTCAAATTAAAATTCTAATGCAAAGCGTAGTACATTCCGCCGTATCTTGTCTGTACTTTCACACCCGCAGATCACCGATGTTCTATTTACCTTAAAAATTACGGTGAAACGAACCGTACTTCTCCATTGGGAAACCATATTCTACTCTTGTCCTGTCAATTGGAAGGTTGTGCAGTGTCTTACTAGCTTATATGTTTTGGATCATTACACACCTCCGACCGAATTTTAATAAATATTATCTGACAGAATTTAAACGTCTTACTCAGACACTTTACATTGAATAGTTGAAGTTATTTTTCGCAGCAAATTCGTAATTTTCCCCCGAGACAAAAATTTACGAGCTTGTTGTTAAATAGTTATTCTCTCTTACTCAATTTCATCTTAATGATTTCTTCTGCTGCATCTTCTTTCCCGTTCCTTCTGCTACTTATGTGAATCGTTTTTTGCATGCAGACAAAATTTTGTTCTTAGCAACTTCAATTGTACCTGGTTGTTCTCGAAATTGGGAGTTTAGTATTCACGAATAAAGGAGCAATAGGAATTCTGGTGAGTTCTGCACTTAAATTTGAATGCGGAATTTGATAAAAAGTGTATCATTATCTGTTTTTTCACGCCAAAGAACTGAATAATTATTGGATTTGTAACTCTCTCCTACATTTCAAGCACGAGCTTCGTAAAACATAAAATTTTGTTAGAAGTCAGATTGATATAAAATTACTTATTCCGCAATATAACAATATTCTCTCACTCTTACAAAATGAGATCTTTTAAAATAACTCGGATAGATTTTGTTTAAAATTTTGTGTTACAGTTTCTGTTAGTTTGTACTGAAAACCGTTCTATTAAAGCCTGCAAATAACACCAGTGTTGTACTCATTAAGAAAAGAAAAGCTACCAGAAAAAGTCATTGACACCTATCTCGACGCGGAAAATAAAAAATTACTGGCTTGGTACAGAACAGAACTGTGGATCAACGAGTGACAACCAGGCACTTTGACCATGAGCTACTTGCACACCAATGCTAGCACTTCCTTCGGATACATCTAGTGCTGCAGGTCGAATCACTACAGTTTTCGCGCTCGCTATCGATGTCCTATATTTATGTGTATGATGTTTAATTGGTATTACTTTCCAATGTTTTGCGTAGTACTTCTCCCTGATATGATCGTAAGTTGCCGCTGTAACGAATAAAGGGGCATTAATGGAGCGAACGTACACGGTGAGAATGCCAGATGTGGAACTAAGCTATTTTCTGTGCGAACAGTTTTGTTTCGTCGACTGTGAACTTGGCGATGATTGTGATTCGGTCTTTGCTCCTTATTTGGTGTAAGGCACATTTTGGGCCCTCAAATTTACTTCCACATCTAAATTGCCCGTTTTATTTCTCAAAATACATATACATTTATTCTATAAAATTAAATAATAAATAGGGAGAGTAAAATGTGTGTGAGTGTGAGTGTGTGTGTATGTGTGTGTGTGTGTGTGTGTGTGTGTGTTTGTGTGTGTGCTGCGATGTTGCCACTGCTGTTCTCGGCGCCACTGGTCCCTACATATAGGCAACCAAAGTATCTGCCACCAAAAGTACACATACCATGGACCAGAAACTCCATAGGCATACTACTCACAATTTTCGGTAATTAACACTTTCTGTGGAAGAGCCACACTTTTGATAAGAAAATGGTACCTGGTTTCGTTCCGGTTGTCTGTACAGGTTCCGGAACTCTCGGCACCGAGGTGATGCAAAACTTTTTTTGATGTGTGTATTTGCACGCTCCTGCATTGCACTTCACATGGTTTTCTCTCCTATTTAATCAGCTTGCTGCTGCGCTGGATATCTGATGTTCATCACTTCGAGCAGTACCAAGTGTCCACTGCCACATACACTCCTGGAAATTGAAATAAGAACACCGTGAATTCATTGTCCCAGGAAGGGGAAACTTTATTGACACATTCCTGGGGTCAGATACATCACATGATCACACTGACAGAACCACAGGCACATAGACACAGGCAACAGAGCATGCACAATGTCGGCACTAGTACAGTGTATATCCACCTTTCGCAGCAATGCAGGCTGCTATTCTCCCATGGAGACGATCGTAGAGATGCTGGATGTAGTCCTGTGGAACGGCTTGCCATGCCATTTCCACCTAGCGCCTCAGTTGGACCAGCGTTCGTGCTGGACGTGCAGACCGCGTGAGACGACGCTTCATCCAGTCCCAAACATGCTCAATGGGGGACAGATCCGGAGATCTTGCTGGCCAGGGTAGTTGACTTACACCTTCTAGAGCACGTTGGGTGGCACGGGATACATGCGGACGTGCATTGTCCTGTTGGAACAGCAAGTTCCCTTGCCGGTCTAGGAATGGTAGAACGATGGGTTCGATGACGGTTTGGATGTACCGTGCACTATTCAGTGTCCCCTCGACGATCACCAGTGGTGTACGGCCAGTGTAGGAGATCGCTCCCCACACCATGATGCCGGGTGTTGGCCCTGTGTGCCTCGGTCGTATGCAGTCCTGATTGTGGCGCTCACCTGCACGGCGCCAAACACGCATACGACCATCATTGGCACCAAGGCAGAAGCGACTCTCATCGCTGAAGACGACACGTCTCCATTCGTCCCTCCATTCGCGCCTGTCGCGACACCACTGGAGGCGGGCTGCACGATGTTGGGGCGTGAACGGAAGATGGCCTAACGATGTGCGGGACCGTAGCCCAGCTTCATGGAGACGGTTGCGAATGGTCCTCGCCGATACCCCAGGAGCAACAGTGTCCCTAATTTGCTGGGAAGTGGCGGTGCGGTCCCCTACGGCACTGCGTAGGATCCTACGGTCTTGGCGTGCATCCGTGCGTCGCTGCGGTCCGGTCCCAGGTCGACGGGCACGTGCACCTTCCGCCGACCACTGGCGACAACATCGATGTACTGTGGAGACCTCACGCCCCACGTGTTGAGCAATTCGGCGGTACGTCCACCCGGCCTCCCGCATGCCCACTATACGCCCTCGCTCAAAGTCCGTCAACTGCACATACGGTTCACGTCCACGCTGTCGCGGCATGCTACCAGTGTTAAAGACTGCGATGGAGCTCCGTATGCCACGGCAAACTGGCTGACACTGACGGCGGCGGTGCACAAATGCTGCGCAGCTAGCGCCATTCGACGGCCAACACCGCGCTTCCTGGTGTGTCCGCTGTGCCGTGCGTGTGATCATTGCTTGTACAGCCCTCTCGCAGTGTCCGGAGCAAGTATGGTGGGTCTGACACACCGGTGTCAATGTGTTCTTTTTTCCATTTCCAGGAGTGTATAACCCCTGAAAATTAGTTAGGGCCAGCTTTCCATTGCGATCAAGATAGTTACGTCATTCAGCATTAAGCATTGCATTTCAAAATTCATTATCAGTTCAGTTTCGATAGAGTTCATTACAAATTTCATTTCATTTTCAGATAGTTTCATATTTTAGAGTGCGGAGTACTATTCAGTGACTGGAAATTTACTCAGTCAGATTGCGTACGTACGGGACTTTAGAGAAACATTTTCTGTTTCATTCCTTCAAATTCTGTTTGGTAAACTTATGTAGATTTTTTGATTCTGTTAGCTTTGTGTGTTGCAATGGCAAGTTGCGCATTGTGACGTAATGTACTGCAGCACTACTCACTCCTCCAGAGTCCGTGGTCTGGCAGGATAGGTTATTTAGTTTACAGTTTTGTTTTTCCGATTGCTTTGGCAAAGTTAGTTAAAAATACAGTTATACAATTTCAGTTTGGCGACTCATTTATCAGATGGCGTTTCCATAACTACGCCACTTGTATTGTTCAGGACAGCAACACAGGTACACGAGCGTAAAAAAACAAGTTCAGTTTTCTTCAGTTTCAGTTCACATGAAATTAAAAGTAGAACAGTTACACATTAAAATGAATCAAGTGATTTTCTTTTAACAGGACGATTGATAACGATGAACGTCGTTTCAAAGACGTGACTTAGTATCAACGGGCACATCGAAACGATTGGTGAAGCCCCGTCACACGGCTGTCCTCGTTTGCTGCCAAATGAGTCAGTAGAAAGTTTACTCCAGTTGTCCGCACCTTGGTGCCGCTTCGCATAGTCCGCTGAGTTTGTGGGTTACATTCCAGCACGCGTGTTTTCAAATGAACAGCCCCACAATGAGTTTGTGAGAACGTGAAGCCCACCTAACCTTAGAAAGTTTCGTCTGCGCAAACAACGCTGACAGTCGACAAAAGATAAGTGAGATCGTCCGGAACCACCGTTCCCAGTACACCGGCATACCGCTTTCCTTTTTTACGTTTTCAGACAGCTACTCTCAGGGAATAGCGTCCTAAAAACAGCTGGCTTAACGCAGCGTGTGATTCTATTTCTGAACAGCACTAACATCGTCATATGGGCCACATGAACAGTTTCGAAAGCTTTGCGTTCCATTCGGCCCGCAGCATAGTGTACGTCAGTATAAGACATAATGAAAATAAATCCTCCAAAATTAGCTGCAATAAGGTAACATATTTTTAATATTTTATGCGATAGGTCTGTTTCGTCTAATTGTCCTTACCAAGCGACGTCTAGTTGGAAGTGACGACCATATTACATAAACGGTACATTTTTTCTGTCGTGTCTTGTGTTAAAAATATACGGGATCCAAAAAAAATGTGAGGCATACACAAGAGGAGAAGCAAACGAAATAAATATTCGCAGATTGAGAGGGTTGTTGTTGTTGTTGTTGTGGTCTTCAGTCCAGAGACTGGTTTGATGCAGCTCTCCATGCTACTCTATCCTGTGCAAGCTTCTTCATCTCCAAGTAACTACTGCAACCTATATCCTTCTGAATCCTCTTAGTGTATTCATCTCTTGGTCTCCCTCTACGATTTTTACCCTCCACGCTGCCCACCAATACTAAGCTGGTGATCCCTTGATGCTTCAGATCATGCCCTACCAACCGATCCTTTCTTCTAGTCAAGTTGTGCTACAAATACCTCTTCTCCCCAGTTCTGTTCAGTGCCTCCTCATTAGTTACGTTATCTACCCATCTAACCTTCAGCAGTCTTCTGTAGCACACCGTTTGGAAAGCTTCTATTCCCTTCTTGTCTAAACTACGTATCGTCTATGTTTCACTTCCATACATGGCTACAGTCCATACAAATACTTTCAGAAAAGACTTCCTGACACTGAAATCTATATACGATGTTAACAAATTTCTCTTCTTCAGAAGCGCTTTCCTTGCCATTGCCAGTCTACATTTTATATACTCTCTACTTCGACCATCATCAGTTATTCTGCTTCCCAAACACCAAAACTCATTTACTACTTTAAGTGTCTCATTTCCTAATCTAATTCCCTCAGTATCACCTGACTATATTCCATTATCCTCGTTTTGCTTTTGTTGATGTTCATCTTATATCCTCCTTTCAACACACTGTCCATTCCGTTCAACTGCTCTTCCAGGTCCTTTGCTGTCTCCGACTGAATTACAATATCGTCGGCAAACCTCAGAGTTTTTATTTCTTCTCCATGGATTTAAATTCCTACCCCAAATTTTTTTTTGGTTCCTTTACTGCTTGGTCAATATACAGATTGAATAACAACCCTGTCTCACTCCTTTCCCAACCGCTGCTTCCCTTTCATGCCCCTCGACTCTTATAACTTCCATCTGGTTTCTGTACAAATTGTAAATAGCCTTTCGTTCCTTGTATTTTACCCCGCCACCTTCAGAATCTGGAAGACAGTATTCCTGTCAAGATTGAGAGGGTATGTGATGTTATTTCAGTCATTACAAAGTCAAGCCTACAAAGAAATTGGCAGTTTCAGCCCACTCAGCAAAGTGACGTTGCACTCCTCTGGGCTGGATGCATGCACTAATTCGGTTGGTAAGAGTGTGGTAAATCCGTTGCATTCTCTCCTGAGCCAAGTAGTCTCGCAACTGGTGTAACTGGTCGTTGGCCCTGGGACTTTGTTGACGTCCAAGCTGGTCCCACATGTGTTCCATCGGAGACCGATTTGGGGATCTTTCTGGTCACAGGAGTACTCAGCATCATGTAGACAGGTCATAAATACAAGTACCACGCGTGGACGACCATAGTCCTGTTGAAAAATGGCACCAAGGTATTGTACCTGAAGTCATATCCCTTGCCTCCCCACACTATGATGCCAGGTGTAACAGCGCTGTGCCTCACGAAAACTATGGAAAAATGGGACCTCTCCCCTGCGCGTCGCCATACTCGTCGACGATGGTCATCCGGGTTAGTGAAAAACAGCCATTCGTCTCTGAACATGCGATGCCATTCATCGGTAGCCCATGCTTCCCGTTCAGAACACTCATCCAAACACACACGTTTGTGTAAGCATAGACTTCCGCGGCCGTTGTCACTGTCAATAAAATTCTTCTGGGCTGGTAACCGCATTGTCAATATAAAAACTTGTCCTAAGTTTCGGTCGGTATTGCAAGTGGCCATCCGCAGAGCTTTGTGCTGAGCTGACAACAGAATGAAAGAATCTTTGGATCTTATGTAGTGGTGGAGGAAGCTGTTTACGTCATTTGGTAGGGTACTTGAGGATATGTGCAAGGGGTCACTGAAAGTGTGGGCAAAAGTCTCCGTCCAGCCGCCGTGAAGCCAATCTTTCGGAGCAATAACAAAATAATAGATGTTCTAGGCTCGACGAAAGATGCGCCCCACAAACTAAACACCGCAGGAGTGTACCAAATCGGTTGCGAATGTAGACTGGTGTATGTAGGCGAGACGAGGCGGCCTATCTTCACACGAATTGCAGAGCATGAAAGATATATCCGTCTGGGACAACGCAACAGATCAGCGGTAGCGGAACACCAGGATGAGTGCGATAAAGATTGAATATTCCGTAAAGCCCGCGTAGTGGCGAAACAGCCATTGACATTGAGGAGAGAGATCAGAGAAGCGATAGAAATAGCCAAGCGACCCGCCAACATGCATAGAGTGGCCGGGTATAGGATTCCGCCTTTCTGACTGCCACCAGTGACGACGCTACGGGAGGACAGCGCGAGCAAAGCAACTCAAACAGGCGCGAGGGAAATGCGATGGTCGCACATACACAGAGAGTAAGCGCGCCGCAAGCTCGCACTTGGCAACAAGTAAATAGCACTACGTCACAGCTGCCGCCCTTTTCTACACTACTGGCCATTAAAATTGCCACACCAAGAAGAAATGCAGATGATTAACGGGTATTCATTGGACAAATATATTATACTAGAACTGACATGTGATTACATTTTCTCGCAGTTTGGTTGCATAGATCCTGAGAAATCAGTACCCCGAAGAACCAACTCTGGCCGTAATAACGGCCTTCATACGCCTGGACATTGAGTCAAACAGAGATTGGATGGAGTGTACAGGTATAGCTGCCCATGCAGCTTCAACACGATACCACAGTTCCTCAAGAGTAGTGACTGGCGTATTGTGAGGAGTCAATTGCTCGGCCACCATTGAGCAGACGTTTCCAGTTGTGACAGATCTGGAGAATGTGCTGGCCAGGGCATATAATATAATAAAATAATGGAATAGATGATAATAAAATGTTGAAATGCGTGGCTTTTTAAAATGTATTGAATTAATGAGATTAATTTTTCGGCATGAATGACAAGTACAATAAGCTGAACTATGCCTGGAAATAAGTTCGTATTAGTTCATATTATTTTGCAGGGCGAAGTGGTTTCTTTCTCCGCTGTAGATTTGTGCTTACCATTCTTTATAATGCTACGTTTGGTCGCCGTGTTCACCTTAGAAGTCTTGACCGTGTTCACCTTTGAAGTCTTGACCGTGTTCCCATTAGGCTTATCGGATCTTCGTCCTTTTCCAAAGTACACAGGTGGGCTTCAGTTCTTGTAATTATTTTACTATTTGAAATAACAGCTCACACGACCTTTCTGTTAATAAAACAATACTGTATTTTTCTAAACGGTGCACATATGGAATACATACTCCTCACTTATTCAAGCGACGCCAAAATGGCGGTCTACAATTACTCGCTAAAATTGGCGTGCTTCTCACTCGTTCACTAGCTGAGCGCGAATCCTTCCTTCCTCCTACTGGTACCAGAAAAAATCCTCTGTTTTTTAACAACTGAAAGTCAAAAAATACATGACGGTAGGCATAGGCTCTATGATGGGCTACCGCTTCATCTTCTCTCTTTGCCTTTAAAGAAGACGAAAACATAAAGGAAATGCAAAAGGTTTATCACAAATGCCCCCTTACTGTATACTGTGGAAATAAGTCTCTTTATTTAGGGAGACAGTATACAGTAGCCTTATTAACATTGGGGCTCATAGTTCAGTCACTTGGTGCACATCAATGGAGTTTTAATACCCTTATGCTACTACAAGTATATCTACAAAGCTCATTTTCTCGGCCATTACAAATTCATACATATAAATACATTCACATATACTTATATCACGTAATTACATTCACATATATTCGTATTACATATCACACGTCCATGGCGTGCTAACGTCGTAGTCTCTTATTTCTCCTTACATTTGTTAAGCAGTATTACATTTTTTAAATTGTCCTTTCACTATATTTTAATAATTGTTTTTCTCCTTGGTTTTTGCTTCATTAGCCATTCTGAGAAGCTGTCCTTTCGGCACACGTTATCTCATTGTTCGCTGCACTTATGGCCAGCAGCAGCTCATTGTTTAACGCGCCCGACGCAGTGACGCAAGCGCCACGTGAGCAGCAGCACTGTAATGTCGCTCCAGGCTCATGAAGTCGGTGTTGTATATGCCCTCCAGTCAGGAGCCTGGATACGACGGATTCAGCTCCAACGCTCAACCTGAAGAACACCAATACTTCATCTCGCGCCTGGACGAGGTTTTCGGCCAGTGACATTGAAGGTAAGAGCCGCACTGCAGGATACGCCATTATCTTCCGTCGTGCATTATACGATGTGCATACAAGTTCTAAGGCCTCCGATTTTTTTCTCCAGACTGGAAAGAGATAGAAACATGCGCATTGTTTTAAAATGAGGCCGCGTCCATTGTCAATACGTCCCAGAGATGACAGCACCATACGGCAGATGGAATTGTACCGCCAACGGCGAGAATGAAAACTGTTTTAAATACTTAAAATGGCGACGTTTTCCTTACTTGAACAGCGTGCAATCATTCGTTTTCTGAATTTGCGTGGTGTGAAACCAATTGAAATTCATCGACAGTTGAAGGAGACATGTGGTGATGGAGTTATGGATGTGTCGAAAGTGCGTTCGCGGGTGCGACAGTTTAATGAAGGCAGAACATCGTGTGACAACAAACCGAAACAACCTTGGGCTCGCACAAGCCCGTCTGACGACATGATCGAGAAAGTGAAGAGAATTGTTTTGGGGGATCGCCAAATGACTGTTGAACAGATCGCCTCCAGAGTTGGCATTTCTGTGGGTTCTGTGCACACAATCCTGCATGACGACCTGAAAATGCAAAAAGTGTCATCCAGGTGGGTGCCACGAATGCTGACGGACGACCACATGGCTGCCCGTGTGGCATGTTGCCAAGCAATGTTGACGCGCAACGACAGCATGAATGGGACTTTCTCAGAATGGCTAATGAAGCAAAAACCAAGGAGAAAAACAATTATTAAAATATAGTGAAAGGACAATTTAAAAAATGTAACATTTTCCCCCTGGTAATACTGCTTAACAAATGTAAGGAGAAATAAGAGACTACGACGTTAGCACGCCATGGGCCACGAATGCTGACGGACGATCACATGGCTGCCCGTGTGGCATGTTGCCAAGCAATGTTGACACGCAACGACAGCATGAATGGGACTTTCTTTTCGTCGGTTGTGACAATGGATGAGACGTGGATGCCATTTTTCAATCCAGAACAAAGCGCCAGTCAGCTCAATGGAAGCACACAGATTCACCGCCACCAAAAAAATTTCGGGTAACCGCCAGTGCTGAAAAAATGATGGTGTCCATGTTCTGGGACAGCGAGTGCGTAATCCTTACCCATTGCGTTCCAAAGGGCACTACGGTAACAGGTGCATCCTACGAAAATGTTTTGAAGAACAAATTCCTTCCTGCACTGCAACAAAAACATCCGGGAAGGGCTGCGCGTGTGCTGTTTCACCAAGGGAACGCACTCGCACATCGAGCTAACGTTGCGCAACACTTTCTTCGTGATAACAACTTTGAAGTGATTCCTCATGGTCCCTACTTACCTGACCTGCCTCCTAGTGACTTTTGGCTTTTTCCAACAATGAAAGACACTCCGTGGCCGCACATTCACCAGCCGTGCTGCTATTGCCTCAGCGATTTTCCAGTGGTCAAAACAGACTCCTAAAGGAGCCTTCGCCGCTGCCATGGAATCATGGCGTCAGTGTTGTGAAAAATGTGTACGTCTGCAGGGCGATTACGTCGAGAAGTAACGCCAGCTTCATCGATTTCGGGTGAGTAGTTAACTAGAAAAAAAATCGGAGGCCTTAGAACTTGAATGAACCTCGTAGTTCAGCTGTTCTCACACCTCAACTCGTGGTTATACGGATTTCCTCTGACACCTCCGTCGCACACGCATCACACTCTCTGTATTCACTTTGCTAGACTGTAGCGTTTACTCATATTACGGCTGAGCCGTTATTTTCAATATTATTAGGCCTTAATATTTTTGTATCACTTCACACGTGCGAGTATTTTACTCGTCCGTCGCGTTGCACTTCACATACATTCGTACGTTGTTCTTCATCAAGTATAAAATCTCACATAAAATTGATAATAGTGCATACATAGACATAAACATTGACAATAATAGAGTTGACACATAAATTTACAATTCACATTCACATTTCATTTACGGACTCCATGACATGCGCCCTCTTACACACTAATATGTAAATCAGGAGGTATCTTTCATTTATTCTGAATATTGGCATTTTCTATTCTTGTCTTGCAGGACCGACCTCCTGCGCGTTTTTACGTCCACAACTACACATAGAAAAGAGTACATACAAACATTTTACATAGACATCGACATTAACAATAATATACACTCCTGGAAATGGAAAAAAGAACACATTGACACCGGTGTGTCAGACCCACCATACTTGCTCTGGACACTGCGAGAGGGCTGTACAAGCAATGATCACACGCACGGCACAGCGGACACACCAGGAAGCGCGGTGTTGGCCGTCGAATGGCGCTAGCTGCGCAGCATTTGTGCACCGCCGCCGTCAGTGTCAGCCAGTTTGCCGTGGCATACGGAGCTCCATCGCAGTCTTTAACACTGGTAGCATGCCGCGACAGCGTGGACGTGAACCGTATGTGCAGTTGACGGACTTTGAGCGAGGGCGTATAGTGGGCATGCGGGAGGCCGGGTGGACGTACCGCCGAATTGCTCAACACGTGGGGCGTGAGGTCTCCACAGTACATCGACGTTGTCGCCAGTGGTCGGCGGAAGGTGCACGTGCCCGTCGACCTGGGACCGGACCGCAGCGACGCACGGATGCACGCCAAGACCGTAGGATCCTACGCAGTATCGTAGGGGACCGCACCGCCACTTCCCAGCAAATTAGGGACACTGTTGCTCCTGGGGTATCGGCGAGGACCATTCGCAACCGTCTCCATGAAGCTGGGCTACGGTCCCGCACACCGTTAGGCCGTCTTCCGCTCACGCCCCAACATCGTGCAGCCCGCCTCCAGTGGTGTCGCGACAGGCGTGAATGGAGGGACGAATGGAGACGTGTCGTCTTCAGCGATGAGAGTCGCTTCTGCCTTGGTGCCAATGATGGTCGTATGCGTGTTTGGCGCCGTGCAGGTGAGCGCCACAATCAGGACTGCATACGACCGAGGCACACAGGGCCAACACCCGGCATCATGGTGTGGGGAGCGATCTCCTACACTGGCCGTACACCACTGGTGATCGTCGAGGGGACACTGAATAGTGCACGGTACATCCAAACCGTCATCGAACCCATCGTTCTACCATTCCTAGACCGGCAAGGGAACTTGCTGTTCCAACAGGACAATGCACGTCCGCATGTATCCCGTGCCACCCAACGTGCTCTAGAAGGTGTAAGTCAACTACCCTGGCCAGCAAGATCTCCGGATCTGTCCCCCATTGAGCATGTTTGGGACTGGATGAAGCGTCGTCTCACGCGGTCTGCACGTCCAGCACGAACGCTGGTCCAACTGAGGCGCTAGGTGGAAATGGCATGGCAAGCCGTTCCACAGGACTACATCCAGCATCTCTACGATCGTCTCCATGGGAGAATAGCAGCCTGCATTGCTGCGAAAGGTGGATATACACTGTACTAGTGCCGACATTGTGCATGCTCTGTTGCCTGTGTCTATGTGCCTGTGGTTCTGTCAGTGTGATCATGTGATGTATCTGACCCCAGGAATGTGTCAATAAAGTTTCCCCTTCCTGGGACAATGAATTCACGGTGTACTTATTTCAATTTCCAGGAGTGTAGTTGGCAAATAAATGTCCAATTCACATTCACATTTCGTATATGGACTCTTATGTTAAGCAGCATCTGACACAGCAATAAGTAAATTAGAAGGAATCTTGCACTTGTTCTGAATGTTTGCTCTTTCTTGTTATTGTCTTGCAGGACCGACCTCCTGCGCGTTTTTACATCCACAACTACAATAGAAAATACTACATACATATTTTCATAGACATCGACATTGGCAATAGTAAAGTTGACACATAAATGTACAAGTCACATGCACATTTCCTATATGGATTCCATGTTAGGCATCATCCATCTTACACACTAATAAGTAAATTAGAAGGAATCTCTCATTTGTTCTGAATTTTTGCTTTTCTCTTGACTTGCAGGCCCAACCTCCTGCGCGTTTTTACCATCACAAATACACATAGAAAATACGTTCCAACACTACTCACCACATGGAAAACAGGATTCGCTAAGGTCTGCTTCAGAGATCAAGCTACTTCTAGTATGTTTACCGTATGTTCGCGTGCTCGCCAGTTCGTGTCCCGGTTGTTTCGATTTGACTGTACGGGCTGCCTGTTATCTCTCGGATCCCTATGTTGCATATTCCGTTCCTGGTAATTTGCATTTCCTTGTCGCCTATTGTCGAAGTTTTCCCTCGAATTTCTATTGTCTCGGCCATTACCGTACCTATGGGGCTGATATTTAGTTTCGTACCCTCGGTCACCCTGTGACTGATGGGTAGACCGATTGTACGGATTTCCGTTGTGGCGCGGCGGTGCATACGGATGCCATTCATTCATACGCACACGACCGTTATAATTCCCAAAGCCATTGCCGTTACCGTAGTTCTTCCCGTTTGGGTTGTGCCCATTACCGTTACGATAACTAGGCGTAGCTTGCCCATCCTCATGAATCAGACCTATTGAGTCGAGCACTGAAAGAAAATACTCGAGATCATATTCGGGAACAGTTATTAATTTTTCCCTAACATTTGCAGGTAACTTGTTCTTGAAGATTTTCAATACATCGACATGAGATATCGGATTATTCCAGTAACGGGTCCTGTGTAGGTATTTTTCAAAATAGCTTCTTATCCCCCCGAATTTTGAATGATATGGTACTGGGTTAAGTACCTCTCGTCTTAAGCTCTCCTGGATAGCTGTTGACCAGTATTTATCTAAAAATGCATTCTCAAACTGATCATATGTCTCGCAAAGTTCTGACATCTCCGTAGCCCACAAAAGGGCATCACCCTCGGTGTGTCCTACTACATATTTAATCTTTTGAGCTTCTGTCCAAGTCCTGGGCAGTACATTTCTAAAGGCTCGGACAAACACTACCGGGTGCGTTCGCTTTTTCTCATTTGAGAATACGGGAAACTGTCGATGTTTTATTAAGCTCTCATCCACTAACAACGCTGTCCAGCACGGCGGAACAGCATTTCCCTGCTGTGATGGTATATTTGTTTCAGCAAAGTTTTGCCCGCTGCTCGCGTCGCGCGTCGCCATGCGGTCGCGCGGCGTGGGTTGGGCATTGTTGTCCGCGCCACTGATTTCTCCCACTGGCGGATGGCTGTTTATCGCTCCGCTTACCGCCCCAGGCGATGATATTACCGTACTTTGCTTGTTAACTATTTCGTCTCTTAACCGTTGTTCTAACTGTCTGATATCATGTCCTACGCGTTTTAAGATTTCTTCTTCCTTGTCCCCCATTACTTCCTTTACCGCTTCCACATAGGTACGCTGTTCACGTACGCATTTTTCTGCGAACGTTGTATTTTCGTCCTATGCATTGCTCTTTACCGATTCATAAAGCCGCATAATGTCTGAGTTGATCCTCTTGTGTTCTAACTTGAGTAATCCTACCTCCAATGTGATTTTTTCTACATTTTCTGGCAGGTCGTCACAGAAAGAATGTAGTTTCGCTACTTCTGATTGTACATTGTCTAAGTTGACCTGCGTATTCTTTTGCATTGCCCGTAAATTCTCTTGGGTTTCTATAATTCCGGATAGCTCCTGTCGATACGTGTGTGTTAGTGTTTCACATTTTTCGCCCATTATGCTTTTTAATTTCTCACCCATATCGTGAACCGAAATTTGTACTTGTTCATTAATCTTCCTATCCACCTCCGTGGAGCTTTGTTAAATCTGCTGTGTGAACTTCGTGTCCAGACTATTGAGTTCTGTGCGCAAATTTTTTACCTCGTCTGAAATGTGTGTCATGTTTGTATTAACCTTCTCGATCTCGGACTTTACTGTGGTCATGTTTGCTTTCGTATTAGTCATGTCTGCTTTCATATTAGTCATGTCTGTTTGTATCGTTTGTAAACTTGACATTTTAGTCTCTAAACCCGACATTTTTGAATTTATGTCTGCTTTCATTGCATTCATGCTTGTTTGTATGGATTCTGTTAAGGCTCGAAATAAGGCTTGCATATCTTCCGTATTCACTTCCGGCCTACGCGCCGGCCGAGGTGGCCGAGCGGTTCTAGGCGCTACAGTCTGGAACCGTGCGACCGCTACGGTCGCAGGTTCGAATCCTGCCTCGGACATGGATGTGTGTGATGCCCTTACATTAGTTAGGTTTAAGTAGTTCTAAGTTCTAGGGGACTGATGACCTCAGATGTTAAGTCCCATAGTGCTCAGAGCCATTTGAACCGGCTTACGCCTGTCAGCATCTCCGTCCGTACTACGCGTACTGCTCTCATTTAAAATATTCTCTTGCCTCGAGGTGCCATTAGTTACGTCTACTGTAATTAACGTATTGCTTGTAATTAAATGTTCTGTATTCATGGGCGTCGAATGCAACAATGGCATGTCGCGCCCAGCATCCAAATAATCACCGCTAAACGGTTCACAAACCACTCGTTGTTGCATTTTGCAAATGAACATCCACTACAGTGGCATTCTGATTTTCGAATGACATTTCCTTATTGTTTTGACCCTCCATTATAGAAATTCTTATACCACTGCAGTTATCAAAATAAAAATTTTCTTTTTTAAGATTTTGCTTCCGCGCTACTTCTCACGCGAAAAAATGCATATACAGTTGTATGTAATTGTAGTCTCAACTGTTCTTCAATCTATATATTTTCCGTACTAATAAAGAAATGTCATTATTTCTACTTGACTACAATAGCGTTAATCTCTGAAGCTTTAGGTTCTGGATTTTAGGAAATAGGTGAATGGATTTTCTAATAGGGCTACTGGGAACAAATTCTCTATATGCATTGCGCGGTCCTACCTGATTGTTGTCTTGTAAATGGTACTTCCTCTATTATGCTTTGTTGTGTGCTCTTGGTATTGTCGCCTTCTTCCTTCTAATTTATTTATTATTTCCTTTTGATAGTATTTCTTCAGTATCACATCACCATCTCCGTCACATCATCAGCGTACATGGAACATAAAGAAATTGTTAACATATGTGTATATTCATTTTCCTAACAATACTAGTACTCAACAGTTTTCCCCACTACTTATCGTGCCTGTCACCTGTCGCCACTTTATAATATAATAAAATAATGGAATAGATGATAATAAAATGTTGAAATGCGTGGCTTTTTAAAATGTATTGAATTAATGTGATTAATTTTTCGGCATGAATGACAAGCACAATAAGCTGAGCTATGCCTGGAAATAAGTTCGTATTAGTTCATATTATTTTGCAGGGCGAAGTGGTTTCTTTCTCCGCTGTAGATTTGTGCTTACCATTCTTTATAATGCTACGTTTGGTCGCCGTGTTCACCTTTGAAGTCTTGACCGTGTTCCCATTAGGCTTAACGGATCTTCGTCCTTTTCCAAAGTACACAGGTGGGCTTCAGTTCTTGTAATTAATGTACTATTTGAAATAACAACTCACACGACCTTTCTGTTAATAAAACAATACTGTATTTTTCTAAACGGTGCACATATGAAATACATACTCCTCACTTATTCATAGCGACCCCAAAATGGCGGTCTACAATTACTCGCTAAAAATGGCGTGCTTCTCACTCGTTCACTAGCTGAGCGCGAATCCTTCCTTCCTCCTACTGGTACAAAAAAAAATCCTCTGTTTTTTAACAACTGAAAGTCAAAAAATACATGACGGTAGGCATACGCTCTATGATGGGCTACCGCTTCATCTACTCTCTTTGCCTTTAAAGAAGACGAAAACATAAAGGAAATGCAAAAGGTTTATCACAGGCAGCAGTCGAACATTTTCTGTATCCAGAAAATCCCGTAGAGGACCTGCAACATGCGATCGTGCATTATCCTGCTAAAATGTAGGGCTTCGCAGGGATCGAATGAAGGGTAGAGCCACTGGTCGTAACACACCTAAAATGTAACGTCCACTGTTCAAAGTGCCATCAATGCGAACAAGAGGTGACCGAGACGTGTAACCAATGGCACCCCATACCATCACGCCGGGTGATAAGTAGTATGGCGATGACGAATACACACTTCCAATGTGCGTTCACCGCGATGTCGCCAAACACGGATGCGACCATCATCATGCTGTAAACAGAACCTGGATTCATCCGAAAAAATGACGTTTTACCATTCTTGCACCCAGGTTCGTCGTTGAGTACACCATCGCAGTCGCTCCTGTCTGTGATGCAGCGTCAAGGGTAACCGTAGCCATGGTCTCCGAGCTGATAGTCCATTCTGCTGCAAACGTCGTCGAACTGTTCGTGCAGATGGTTATTGTCTTCCAAACGTCCCCATCTGTTGACTCAGGGATCGAGACGTGGCTGCACGATCCGTTACAGCCATGCGGATAAGATGCCTGTCATCTTGGCTGGTAGTGATACGAGGCCGTTGGGATCCAGCACGGTGTTCCGTATTAGGCTCCTGAACACACCGACTTCATATTCTGCCAAGAGTCGTTGGATCTCGACCAACGCCAGCAGCAATGTCGCGATACGATAAACCGCTATTGCGATAGGCTACAATCCGACATTTATCAAAGTCGGAAACGTGATGGTACGCATTTCTCCTCCTTACACGAGGCATCACAACAACGTTTCACCAGGCAACGCCGGTCAACTGCTGTTTGTGTATGAGAAATCGGTTGGAAACTTTCCTCATGTCATCACGTTGAAGGTGTCACCACCGGCGCTAATCTTGTGTGAATGCTCTGAAAAACTAATCATTTGCATATCACAGCACCTTATTCCTGTCGGTCAAATTTCGCGTCTGTAGCACTTCAACTTCGTGGTGTAGCAATTTTAATGGCCAGTAGTGTAATTCGGCTGTTTCCAACAATGGCAAGAAATAAAGTAAACACCAATAAAGAACGCCTAACACCCCTTCTCCTATCCTCAAGTACCCCATCAAATGATGTAATCAGCCTTCCTCTGCCACTATATGAGATCTAAAGTCTCTCTCATTCAGTAGTCAGCTCAGCACAAAGCCATGAGGAAGGCCACTTGCGATAGAGGGCCAAACGTCGGACAATTTTATCAATGCGCCAAACAGCCAATTTTATTGACACACCCGTTTATGTGGTGCTGTTAATGACGCCGCTATTCCCTCGGCCGGCTGCTGCTAGTCTCCGACCAGAGGCTCGAGATAACATTGAATGTCACACGATGTCAATTACATGTTCTCGGATGGCAGTCGCGGTTGTGAAAGGGTTACAATGTGCTTGGTGCGTAATACGGCGATCCACCCTAAAGGTGTTTAGAATCGGTCGACCGGAACCTTGACGACGAGGTTACCTGCCCTCACGTGTGCAGTTCAACACTGGACCACAGTCACATCCGAATGCTCCACAAATCTGGACATTGCTCCATTCGAACAGCTGGCCAAATGGAATCTCATAATGAAATTTCCTTCAAACCCTGTCAGGTGCTGATAAGTTACTCACAGGGGTACGCTGCATCTCCACCTTCTTCACAATGATCAGCCAACATCTAACGCTGGTCACGTCCCTTATACACCCTACCAGGCCTGGTCACAACACTAAAGACGTACAACACTAATGCATTCTGGTATGACGGAAGGTAGGGAACATCATTGTATAAGGGGCGATCAAAAAAGTTTCCGTTTGAGAGCGTTGTTGTAGCTTAAATGAAACGTATCGCGACTCCAATGTGGGTCTATAGGCATAGACATGTAGGACAGGGACCAGTGCGACATTCGTGTCTTTCCGACGTGGGTCCGGTAGATGCAGAAACAAGAACTATGGCGACGTTATTGCAAGATGCGTCTATACAGGACCAACGTGATGTTATTCCCTTCTTGGCTGCCGAAGGACGAACATCCATCGGAAAAAGAAGAGGATGTATGGGGAAGCAACTCTGTAGAAAACCACCGCTAAGGAACGGCGCGACAAGGGGTACTGCTGCTCTGTCATAACGCACGTCTCCATTTCACAAATAGCGTAACCCAAACTCGAGCACCCACCCTACAGTCCTGATTTCTTCCTATGTGATTATCACGCCATCGATGCATTAAGTAAGGCCTTCAAGGATCAACGAATTTTCTCGGACGACGATCTGCAGGAGGCATATTGGACTTCTTCAGGAAGCAGCGAAACGGGTGTTTTGGACTCGTTGCCTGGTGGGACGATTTTCTCAGCGCTCAAGGCGATTTTGCTTGATTGATGTACCGGTTCTGGACTGTAAGGCAGTCGAACGTAAACTTTTTGATCACCCATTATGTAAGTGCAATCCGCCGATTTTTACCCTTTTTTGCCAAATTTTGTGAAAGTACCTGAGCCGGCCGCGCGACTGCTACGGTCGCAGATTCGAATCCTGCCTCTGGCATGGATGTGTGTGATGTCCTTAGGTTAGTTAGGTTTACGTAGTTCTAAGCTCTAGGGGACTGATGGCCTCAGATGTTAGGTCCCATACTGCCCAGAACCATTTGAAGCATTTTGAATTATCTGACAAAATACATCATGTGAAAAATACAAATTATTATTTAACCAACAACAAAAACGTTTCCGTTGCTTTCTGCTAACATTCCTGGGTTCTCTCGATTTCACAGAATCGTCTTGAAATTATCGAAATGATTACGATCACGTTTTAGGATCACCTGCAGAATTCTGTAAAAGAGTTACTATGCAACACTTACCTAAGCTATAAAGCTCTAGAACTATTCGGCGACAAATTTTAATAAAAATTTGCATTTAACTTACTGGAGCAGACGTGAATATTACCTTAACTTTTGCAATCTACAAAAATTTTCGTTATTTATTACGATAAACGATGACAGCCAGAACAGCTGCAGGATGAAAACTTATTGAAATTCTTGACCAAGGTTTCGATATATATAAACATACCTTCATCAGAAGCATAAAATCCTGAACAGGAAGACACTTTCATTAGATAAACCTTAGCATCGGAAATGATTTTTTTTTCTTTATTGTAATTTTAACCACCTCATACAAGGCGGGCTGGCAGCAGCATATTACGCTGGTCTTCAGCCTTGAGTGTTACAATAACAGGACATATAGGTGGCACAGATAATACAATAAAAACGGCGGGCAAAAAATGTAGATACGAAAAACAATAAACACGAAGCCGTTCACGCTGGACGAGAAAACACACTAACATTTGTTGACACGGCGCACTTAACATGGATGACTGCGACGGCACACGTGAACAGTGGTGGCGTGACGGCGAAAAACCACTAAACACAACACACGAGACACTGATGGCGATGATCTCCGGCGCGCGAAAGTCCACTGAGCGTGTACGAGTCCGGGGACCTGCCAAGAGAGGAGGAGGGGGGTGGGAGAGGGAGAGGGGAGAGCAGAGATGCCACGGGCAGGGGAGATAGGGGGAAGGGAGGAAGGGGGAGGCGAAGCCCGGGGAAAGAGGGGTGGAGGAATGGGGATGGGGGGAGAAGGAGAGAGAAGGGAGGGAGGGTGCCTAAAGGAAAAGACACAGGAAGTGGGGGGAGGATCAAAGTTGATAGGAGGGGTAGATGGAGGGGAGGAGGACATCATCAGGGAGGGGGAGCTGGCGGAAGCCACCTTCGGAGACGGTAAGGAGGGTGGAGAGATGGAGACCGGGTGGGACGTGGGAATACAGGCGCGGCAGCGGGTGGGGGTGGGAGAGGATGGGCGAGACAAGCGGGTGAGCAATATCGAGTTTACGGGAGATGTACAGGATCCGTATCCTTTCAAGGAAAAGGAGGAGGTGGGGGAATGGAATGAGATCGTACAGGATCCACGTGGGGGAGGGGAGACGGATACGATAGGCGAGACGGAGAGCATGGCATTCAAGGATTTGAAGGTATTTATAAAAGGTAGGGGGGGCAGAGACCCAGGCCGGATGGGCGTAACAAAGGATAGGGCGGATGAGGGATTTATAAGTGTGGAGGATGGTGGAGGGGTCCAGACCCCATGTACGACCAGAAAGGAGCTTGAGGAGACGGAGTCGGGAGCGTGCCTTGGCTTGGATTGTCCGGAGATGTGGGGTCCAGGAGAGGCGACGGTCGAGGGTGACGCCAAGGTACTTAAGGGTGGGGGTGAGGGCGATAGGACGGCCATAGATGGTGAGATAGAAATCAAGGAGGCGGAAGGAAGGAGTGGTTTTGTCTACAATGATCGCCTGGGTTTTGGAGTGATTGACCTTGAGCAAACACTGGTTGCACCAAGCAGTGAACCAGTCGACCTTGAGCAAACACTGGTTGCACCAAGCAGTGAACCAGTCAAGATGGGACTGGAGAAGGTGTTGGGAGCGCTGCAGAGTGGGGGCAAGGGCAAGGAAGGCGGTGTCATTGGCAAACTGGAGAAGGTGGCCGGGGGGTGACGGCGGCGGCATGTCCGCCTTATACAAAAGGTACAGAAGGGGAGAGAGGATGGAGCCTTGGGGCACACCGGTGGAGGGAAAAAAGGTGTAGGAATCTGTGTTGTGGATGGTGACGTAGGAAGGACGGTGGGAGAGAAAGGAGCCGATCAGATGGACGTAGTTAATGGGTAGGGCGAAGGTTTGGAGCACCGGAATGCCACACGTGGTCATAAGCACGTTCGAGGTCCAGGGAGAGGAAGATTATGGAGCGACGGGAATTAAGCTGTTCAGAAAGGAGATGTGTGAGGTGAAGGAGAAGGTCGTCGGAAGAGGACGGCCGAAAGCCACACTGGGTAACGGGAAGAATGCGGTTTTGGCGGAGATGCTGGTGGATGCGTCAGGTGAGGATGGATTCCAGGACCTTGCTGAAATCCGAGGTAAGGCTGATGGGATGGTAGGAGGAGATGGCGGATGGCTGTTTACCAGGTTTAAGGAACATCAGGATACGGGAGGTTTTCCACAGGTCGGGGTAGTAACCGGTGGACAGGACTACATTGTAGAGCCTGGCCAGGGTGGAGAGGAAAGAGACAGGAGCTTCACGAAGGTGAGAGTAGGTGACACAATCGTGACCAGGAGCAGTGTTGCGTTTTGTGCGGAGTGTAGCAATGAGATCCTGTGTAGTGATAGGGGCATTGAGTTTCGTGTGTGCAATGTTGTCCACGTACTGGAGACCAGGTGCGAGGGAAGGGATAGAGGTGTCAGTTCGATCGCGGACATCCGGGAAGAGGGAGTAATCGAACTGGGGATCATCGGGGATGGAAAAGACATCGGAGAGGTAAGAGGCAAAGTGATTGGCCTTACTAAGAGTGTCAGGGAAGGGATGATCATTATGGAAAAGAGGATAGTAGGGGGAGGGTTTAGTTCCGGAAAGGCGACGGAAGGCTGACCAGAACTTGGACGAGTTTATAGGTAGGGTAGCATGTAAACGGGTGCATGTCTGTCGCCAGTCCCGGCGTTTCTTAGCCGCGAGCAAATTACGAATGTGTTGCTGAAGTTGCCGGTGGTGTCGTAATGTGTCCAGGTCACGCGTGCGGAGGAAGGCACGGTAGAGATGGCGGGATTCACGAAGGAGGAGGACAGCCTGTGGGGGTAAGGTAGGACGATGGGGGTGGATGGCGACAGTAGGGACGTGGGTCTCCACGGCCTCAGACAAGGTCTGCTGGAGAAAGGCGGCGGCATGGGTTACATCGTCAGGGTGGTGGTAGGTGAAGGGGTGGCTATCGACCTGGGTGGAGAGGGTATCCTGGTAGGCATTCCAGTAGGCATGGGAATAGTCATGGACGTACTTTGGGGGAGGGTCATTACGAGGGTTGGGGCGGGGGCGACGACCGTCTGAAATGGTGAGGAGGACAGGGAGATGGTTGCTACCAATAGGCTCCAGGACATCCACCATTATGCGGCCAAGGAGGTTAGGGGAGGAAAGGATAACATCGGGAGTGGAGTTGGATCGGGACGGGTGTGCTGGGGACTGGGGATGAGGTCTCCTTGAAGGGAGGAGAGGAATCGATGCCACCGCCATAACTGGGCGGCGGAACGACTATGGATGTTGAGGCCTGCAGCAATCATGTAGGAGGAGAAGGTACGGTCAATGTGGGAGAGGAAGTCTAAGGGAAGAGGGGCGTTAGGGCGGACATAGATGGTGGCACAAGTGACGGTAAGGCCAGAAAATAAGAGACTAAGAATCAGGTGTTCGGTGAGGTCGGGAAGAAGAGGTGGTAGCCAAACTGGGATCTGGCGGTGGTGACCAATGGCAACTCCACCACGCACCATCGGGAGGGGATTATCAGAGCGGTGAAGGAGGTAGGGCGAAGTGTGGACGGTATGGTGGGGTTGGAGGAAGGTTTCATTGCGGAGAAGGGCTGGGGGAGGAGATGAGGACCGAATCACGGCGAGGAGTGAAGAGGGAAATGGGGGCACTGGGAAAATTCTGGTGAAGGAAGAGGTTGAGGATCCGGGTCTCAAGAAGGGGGGGATCAGGATGGGAGAGGAGGTAGCGGTAGGAGGAGGGGGTGGAGGTGGAGGAGGAGGAGGGGGAAGGGGCAGGGACAGGCGGGGAGACATGCATGGCATCATGGGCTGGGGAAAGGGGACGGGGTGGAGCCTTTTTGGGAGTAGAGGAGGCAGGGGTGCCACTGGGGCACTTGACGGCAGCGGAGGAGGTGTGGGGGATGGGAACGACTGGAATGTGGCGGCGAGTGGCAGGTTCCGGTGCTGGAGTCGTCGCCGGAGATGGTGAGGGCGATGGCGATGGCGATGGCGATGGCGAAGACGATGGCGATGGTGAAGGCGAAGGCGAAGGCGAAGGTGAAGGTGAAGGTGAAGGTGAAGGCGATGTACCTAACGCTTCGATTAGAACCAAAAGGCCAATCGAAGGGCGGTATCCTTCCGGATTACCGCTGGAGATGCGTCGGAAATGATTGTTTTTTTTTCTTTATTGTTATTTTAAAACCTGTACAACAGGCAGTCTGTCAGCAGCATTCTACGCTGCTCTTCAGCCATAGAATAGACAATGAGAAAACAACAGAAAGAATACACATAAGTTACATAACGGTGGGTAATAAAACAGTAGACACATAAAGACAAACACAGAGCTGTTCACACTCGACGATAATCCACACTACAAACTGTTGTCACGACGCACTAACACTGGAGATGGCGATGGCACAGGTGAACGATGGAGTGTGACGGTGAACACTGAACACTAAACACGACGGCACACACGAGACACTGATGGCGATGATCTCCGGCGCGCGAATGTCCACTTAGTGTGTGCGAGTCCGTGGACCTGCCAAGAGAGGAAGAAGGGTGAGGTGGGAGAGAGGGGAGAACAAAGATGCCAATGGCTGAGGAGATGGGGGGAGGAGGAGAGGGACAGGGGAGGGGAAGCCCGGGGGAGGAGTGGGGAGAAATGGAGGAGGGAGGGAAGAGGGAGAGAAGGGTGGGAGGGTGCCCAAAGGAGCAAAAACAGGAAGAGGGAGGGAGGATCAAAGTTGGTAGGAGGGGTAGGTGGAGGGGAGGAGATCATCATCAGGGAGGGGGAGCTGGCAGAAGCCACCTTCGGAGAGGGTAAGGAGGGTGGAGAGATGGAGACTGGGTGGGACGTGGGAATACAGGCGCGGCAGCAGACGGGGGCAGGAGAGGATGGGCGAGACAAGCGGGTGAGGAGGATCGAGTTTGTGGGAGGTGTACAGGATCCGTATCCTTTCAAGGAAAATGATGAGGTGGGGGAACGGAATGAGATCGTACAGGATACGCGTGGGGGAGGGTAGATGGATGCGATAGGCGAGGCAGAGAGCATGGCGTTCAAGGATTTGAAGGGATTTATAAAAGGTAGTGGGGGCGGAGATCCAGGCTGGATGGGCGTAACAAAGGATATGGTGGATGAGGGATTTATAAGTGTGGAGGATGGTGGAGGGGTCCAGACCCCACGTACGACCAGAAAGGAGCTTGAGGAGACGGAGTCGGGAGCGTGCCTTGGCTTGGATTGTCCGGAGATGTGGGGTCCAGGAGAGTCGACGATCGAGGGTGACGCCAAGGTACTTAAGGGTGGGGGTGAGGGCGATAGGACGGCCATAGATGGTGAGATAGAAATCAAGGACGCGGAAGGAAGGGGTGGTCTTGCCTACAATGATCGCCTGGGTTTTGGAGGGATTGACCTTGAGCAACCACTGGTTGCACCAAGCGGTGAACCGGTCAAGATGGGATTGGAGAAGGCGTTGGGAGGGCTGCAGGGTGGGGGCAAGGGCAAGGAAGGCGGTGTCATCGGCAAACTGGAGAAGGTGGACGGGGGGGGGTCATCGGCGGCGGCATGTCCGCCGTATATAAAAGGTACAGAAGGGGAGAGAGGACGGAGCCTTGGGGCACACCGGCGGAGGGTCGGAAATGAGAAACACAAAAGCTTAAGTAACAGTGAAATTACCAGAGTAATACAGGCACAAAATCTTTTAGTTACTTACTAAAATTACATCATGCAATGGAGATTAATAAAACAATTGTACCGAAGGCGTCGTCAATAATTAAGACATCTTCTCCATTTGTACAACATGACTATGGGCACCGGGTCAATGCGAACAGTTTAGTAACAGTACTTCGCCTATGAACTATCGAGACGAGAGTGTGAAATCAGTATTGCAGATGGTTCGGCGAGAAAGGGCACTTGTGGTGTGTGCCAGACACTCGCGCATATTAAAATCCATGGATACCTACATAAGCGCATCAAAAATTATTAAAAATTGTGCTAATTCTGTCTTAATAAATACAACATATCAGACTATTTAAAAACATTTATGAAAAATAGAAAATATGGAACCAATTTACCTGTGTCCTAGTGTCAAAAAGATGAAGCTTGCGCTATGGAACACATCTAACGAGACAGGGCACTAGTGTAATGCGCGAGAATCTCGCGTAACGTAGGCGGTGAAATACATACCAACGAAAACAACCAAAATGTTACAATAAAACGAAACCATCTGTCGTTGTGAATAAAAACATAATAGTCAATTAACCACACTTACACATCGAAAATCACAAACAGCAAACATCAAACATACGTAAAATCCGAACAAGACAGGAAAAGCGCATTTCACCGGCATCAACAAACAAGAAAACTAACTTCTAGTCAGCCAGACTATATTACATTAAGGCAAGGATGGGTTTGAAACTGTCTAAAAAAATTTTGTTTCTAACCTGCACCTGTTCATTAAGAACCAAACCATCTTATACAGACAGATGTTTGAAAAACTCTAATTCTTCGAGCAAGTCCAGTTTGTAACCCTTATTCGCTTCATGAAGCAATTCTACGTCGTTCAGTTTACGTGACGTATGCTGTAAGAACCATAGATGCTCGGCAAACGTGGAATTATGTACGTTTTCCCCATTTTTACCTAGCATGTGTTCTTTATCCCTTACTTTAATGGGTCTACCTGTCTGTCCAATTTAATAGTTTGGGCAGTAGTTTCAAGTAATTTTGCATACACCGGATTTAGTGCCGAGTTCTTCCCGTGCTCCAATAGTTATTTATTAGAATACACACACGCGCGCGCGCGTACGCGAACATACTAAGACGCAAAAATAAAGTGAAACAATAAATATTCCAACGAGAAAGTGAGCAAGACAAATGTTAGGAATTGTCAAACAACAAAATGAATTGCTGTTTGGGTTGTACGTCTAAATTTAAGGTTGTTGGAGGACAGTCGTTTTGGACTACATGTGAAGAAGAGAACAGATGACTATTACGACCGGATCTTTAGGTCTAAGGACTAATAGTAGCCGGCCACTGTGGTCGAGCGCTTCTAGGCACTTCAGTCTGCAACCGCGCGACCGCTACAGTCGCAGGTTCGAATCCAGCCTCGGGCATGAATGTGTGTGATGTCCTTAGGTTAGTTAGGTTTAAGTAATTCTAAGTTCTCGGGGACAGATGACCTCAGATGTTAAATCCCGTAGTGCTCAGAGCCATCTGAACCAATTTTTGACTAATAGTAATACTACTATTACTTCTACTACTCATAATAATAATAATAATAATAATAATAATAATGAGCGTAGAAGATGCAACTGTGTCTATAGGTGTACAAATGTTAAATAGTAGACACACGAAATTCTAAGACAGAGAAATTTGGGTAACCAAATAAATAAGGTATGGTAGTAATGGGGTGAGGAGCTCGTACAAAAACAAAGGCATTATCGTTATTTCAGTGGATAGGCCGTTAGCTGTCTGTTCAATCTCTAGAAACGGTTCAGTACTCTAATATAGTGATGGAGAGTATTCCAAAGTCGTTTTCCTGCCACAAAAAAGGACTGTGAGAAGAGAAGTGTTTGAGGGAGTGGGACTGAAAGAATGTTGCTTTGATGGGAACGAGTGTTTCTGCTGCATTATTTAGACAAGAGAGATACGAAAGACTGTGTACACTGATAAGAGGGTAAAGCAGGCTGCATGTGTGGAAGTCTTCGCACTAGTCTGCACGTAGAAACTAATACGCTCCAACGGGAATATAAGAATCACCAACAAAGTGGAAATGAGTTCCTGTGGACATTTACAGCTGAGAGAGTTTATACGAAAGCCGAATCCGTTAGCTATCCTTATCGCGACGAGAAGACGGTGTTGGCACTCGCCTGCGAAGATGCGCAGAGGATGCGCCGGTGTCGTTTGGGTTGCATACCGAAGGCGCTCCTTGGTTAGAGATCGTCTCATCCCAGGCGGCCACGAAAACCGAAGAAAAACCAGTGCACAACATGTGCAAGAAACAAGAGGGAACAATAAGAAGTTTCCTGTTTAAAAAGCGCTTAAGTCGAGAACACAGTCTTCCTCCTCCGCTGTTCATCCTGAATATCGAAAAAGTAATGAACGGAATGAAAGATTCAGAAGTGTGATTAAAATTCGGAGTGAAAATATATGAACTGGAAGATTTGATGGCGACATTGTCGTCCTCTATGAAAGACAGGAAGAACTACAGAACGTGTTGAATGGAACGAACACTATGTGAAGGCTCATTTTTTTGAGAAACAGAACATCAACGGCAAACAAAAGTTATGGGGAATGAATGGGGAGCAGACCAGCCAAATTAAAATTTTGATTGCCGGCCGCAGTGGCCGAGCGGTTCTAGGCGCTTCAGTCCGGAACAGCGCGACTGCTACGGTCGCAGGTTCGTATCTTGCTTCGGGCATGGGTGTGTGTGATGTCCTTAGGTTAGTTAGGTTTAAGTAGTTCTAAGTGCTAGGGGACTGATGACCTCAGATGTTAAGTCCCATAGTGCTCGCAGCCATTTGAACCGTTTTCTTATTTCTTGTTGAGTTGAGAATTCGTAAAAAATACGTAGCTGATTTTGCGGTCAACTGAAATAATTAAAATTCGGCAAGCCGTGTTATTATAATCCTGACCAAATATCTTACCCATTTGTGGATTACTAGTAACGACCCCCATCTTCCTCCAACGCCCGTCTCTTAAAAGATTCGTTTTAAGAAAAGCTTCTTTTCCCGCGTCTCAATGTTTATGAACTCATACCTCCTGAACTGTACTAGTCAGAAAAAGAAAGTTGTCATTGGTATGAGGTTTTGTGCACACGAGTAAACAGAGCACATCGAAGGACTTCCACTACAATGACAAATACAACGTATTATCCTCACATTTACATGAGTGCTAGACTTACCATGTTGAAAGATAAGAGTCGAGGCATACAGTACGCAAAATGAGGTGAGTGTGCAGCATTTAAGAGTTTGTAAACATAGCATACAACATTGCATAGGCACGGAAGGTCGTGGCAGAGGCCGATAACAGTATAAACAGACAATTAACAGTGGAGGATGCTAGTCGTGGAGTAACTCCTCTGCAGCAAAATCATTCAAATACATATGTAACAAAAGAACTTGGTGTGAGTCAAAAGTCCGCAGCCGTGGTCGTGCGGTAGCGTTCTCGCTTCTCGCGCCCAGGTTCCCGGGTTCGATTCCCGGCGGGGTCAGGGATTTTCTCTGCCTCGTGATGACTGGGTGTTGTGTGATGTCCTTAGGTTAGTTAGGTTTAAGTAGTTCTAAGTTCTAGGGGACTGATGACCATAGGTGTTAAGTCCCATAGTGCTCAGAGCCATTTGAACCATTTGTGAGTCAAAATGCAGTATCTAACAAGGGGAGGCCACGACGTTTGGAACGCGGATTTACTGCAAACTTCGTACACTCGCAGTACTCCATGAGGACAACAAAATGTGTAAGCAGTAGCGAGTACTTCTCAAGCGTTATTGAGAAAATCGCAAGATAATTTCGGTCCTCAAATACATACCTGTGCGTGGCCATTTTTACCATGAAACACCGGCATCCGAGTGGTTAGCGTTCAAGTCGCCGGCACGGTAGCTCAGCGTGTTCGGTGAGAGGGCTAGCTGCACTCTGTAATAAAAAAAAAAAAAAAACTGAGTGAATGGATCAATAATGGACATCAATGGGCGTCAGGGGACGTCCGCCACGAACAATTGCAACGAACTATAACGATGTAATGGGAAAAATACGTGTAATCGGATGAACTTTTATTAAATTTACAATGTTAAGAAACTCTGAAACTTCCTGGCAGATTAAAACTGTGTGCCGGACCGAGACTCGAACTCGGGACCTTTGCCTTTCGCGGGCAAGTGCTCTACCATATGAGCTACCCAAGCACGACTCACGCCCCGTCCTCACAGCTTTACTTCTGCTAGTACCTCGTCTCCTACCTTCCAAACTTTACAGAAGCTCTCCTAATTTACAATGTTATTTTGCAGTCTACAAATTTTTATTATCACAAATAATATAATATTCATAACTACTGACTATTAAACGGCCAAACGCATAAAGTGATACTGAAAATGTATGCTTGTCCGTGATTTGAGAAATCCCTTATACCTGGAAGGAGCCCGAAACGACTTGTTACCTCCAAGTTTTGACCGGCACAGACGGCTTTCGAAAGATGTAAAATTAATCGTCGCTTTCGACATTACGAGCACAAGTTCGAGATGGTATTTTTCGTAAAAACATGAAAAACAAAGTTAAACGACACCAGCTGCATTGAATAAATGCTGTGTTTCCGCACACGCAAGGTCTGTTGAGGTTTTCCGTGAAAAAACAGATCTCGTTAACATTTCCAAAAACCTCTCTTTCAGCCGATAATATGAAGCAAACCATGCATAACGCAACACTTCCTTAAATATCGGCGCTGATAATCGGTCTTGCAGTATCGAGTGTATTTTAATAGCGTCTTCACAAGAAGCAATTTCTCGTTCTCTTTCAATTAAATACGAACAATTTTGAAGACACGGACAAGTATACACTTTCAGTATCACTTTATGTGTTTGGTCGTTTACTAGTCGGTAGTTATGAATACTATATTATTTGTGATAATAAGCCGGCCGGAGTGGCCGAGCGGTTCTAGGCGCTACAGTCTGAAATCGCGCGACCGCTACGGTCGCAGGTTCGAATCCTGCCTCGAGCATGGATGTGTGTGATGTCCTTAGGTTAGCTAGCTTTAAGTAGTTCTAGGGGACTGATGACCACAGAATTTAAGTCCCATAGTGCTCAGAGCCATTTGAACCATTTTTTTGTGATAATAAAAATTTGTAGACTGCCAAATAACATTGTAAATTTAATAAAAGTTCATCCGATTACACGTATTTTTCCCATTACATCAATTGTAATATAAATAGTAAAGAAAATGACTGTGTTAGAAATAAAAAAAATTGACGAGCGGGACTCTATCCAGCGACCAAGCGATTACGGGGCTTGAACGCTACCCATTTTTTTAAAACTTTATTGGTCATAACATTCCACAGAAGTACATAACTTTCAACTGACATTTAAAAGTAATAAAACAAACTAAAATTAATTACAGGTTCCTTGACATGTAATTAATTTCATTCGGCTGCTGGAGCTTCATGGCAAAAATGTCCACGCACAGGTATACAGGGTGTTACAAAAAGGTACGGCCAAACTTTCAGGAAACATTCCTCACACACAAATAAAGAAAAGATGTTATGTGGACATGTGTCCGGAAACGCTTAATTTCCATGTTAGAGCTCATTTTAGTTTCGTCCACCTACGCTCAGTGGAGCACGTTATCTACCTGTGCTGCTAGAACATGTGCCTTTACAAGTACGACACAACATGTGGTTCATGCGCGATGGAGATCCTGCACATTTCAGTCGAAGTGTTCGTACGCTTCTCAACAACAGATTCGGTGACCGATGGATTGGTAGAGGCGGACCAATTCCATGGCCTCCACGCTCTCCTGACGTCAACCCTCTTGACTTTCATTTATGGGGGCATTTGAAAGCTCTTGTCTACGCAACCCCGGTACCAAATGCAGAGACTCTTCGTGCTCGTATTGTGGACGGCTGTGATACAATACGCCATTCTCCAGGGCTGCATCAGCGCATCAGGCATTCCATGCGACGGAGGGTATATGCATGTATCCTCGCTAACGGAGGACATTTTGAACATTTCCTGTAACAATGTTTGAAGTCACGCTGGTACGTTCTGTTGCTGTGTGTTTCCATTCCATGATTAATGTGATTTGAAGAGAAGTAATAAAATGAGCTCTAACATGGAAAGTAAGCGTTTCCGGACACATGTCCACGTAACATATTTTCTTTCATTGTGTGTGAGGAATGTTTCCTGAAAGTTTGGCCTTACCTTTTTGTAACACCCTGTATATTTAAGGACCTACATTATCGTAGGATTTTCTCAATAACGCTTGAGAAGTACGGGCTACTGCTTACACATTTTGTTGTTCTCATGGAGTACTACGAGTGTACGAAGTTTGCAGTAAATCCGCGTTCCAAACATCGTGACCTCCCCTTGTAAGTTATGGAAACGATACAATAAAGGCATTCTGTTGTTAGACAGTAAGGTTCAGGGGTAGAAAGAAAACAACTTGAAAACAGAAGTAACAAACTTCAAAATGCCACGTTCGCTTTAGTAGAGCTTTTATTAAGAATACCGGTTGTTACTTCTGTTTTTGTGTCAATTTAGATCGCCTCCGGGGTGGAATAATGTCAAGCATATAAAACAACAGCTGTTGAGATCGCTGTATTCGAATTCTTGTATCGAGGAAGAGCCCAAAAACAGGTAAAGGCGGCAGCACAAAGTGCCTCGTTTAGCCACATTACATAAACAAATGAGACTGCACTTTGCCGAAAACCACAGACAACGTCAGTTGAGGCGTTAGGGGAAAGCGCTGTCCTGCGAAGAAACTAAAGTGAGATTAAATGGAGACAATGGTCGTATCGGTCTATGCAGTACCCGTGGGGAACGCAATATGGAAGCTTTAGTGTCCCCAACAGTCCACTTTGGAAGAGGCGCTATAATGCTATGCGGAGGAGTTACAGTGAACAGGGCTGGTTCTGGTCCACAGAAGGAATAACGGAGGTCTAACAAGGGGAGATGCACATCAACGTATAGTTGATCTTCATGTACGAATTTTGGATCAAGATCTTGAGGAAGAATTTCTTCTGATGTACGATAATTCTCGAGCCCACGTTGCAGACCCAGTGCAAAGTTTTCTTCGGCGACACAATATCAATATTCCACAGTGGCCGGCATGTGGTTGACATCTAAACCCCATACAGCACGTATGGGAGTAAGTAAATAGAGGAGTTAGAGCTCGGGCAAATTCTCCAGAAACGCTACAGCGGTCACAGGGACCCTTGCCAGTGGATGTAACGTTTGAAAGAAAAATAATAGAAATGGCGGCCGTGGATTGTTATTGTAATGTTCACCTACCTTTACCTTGCACGGTGGGTTTCATAAAATGTCCTACCCACCTTGCAGAAATTCCAAGTTCTGTCCATACTGCAGTTTATGTTGGTGCATCTTTTCACTTTTCTAGCATCACTGACTTTGATTTGCTTACCTCGCGCCTCCTACAGTTGTCTCGCATCTCTCGTCCCGCTTGGCTTCTTCTCCATACAGGCGCAGAATTCGTTGTGCACACAACAAATTATGCTAAACTGAAGTGGCAATGTGGGACAAAACCCAGTGCTACGGAGTAAAGTTGTCAAAACATAAGACGCCATTTGATTTTTTTTCCGCAACTGCGGAAGTTCCGCACATTTTTTCACATCCGCTTCCACATTCGGCTCCGCACTTTTATATCGGAAATTTATCGGAACATTCAACAATGGCGAGACTGCCGATGCGCACGCTTATTGACACAACGCGCCGGTGGCTGCGCATTCGGGAGTCCGTTGGGTGGGGCGTGAAGCAAGCTGACACGTGTGATTGTTGCGTTTATTGGGTTATTGCGCGGTGATCTCTGTCCACTACCGCGAAAGTATAGCGTATTCGCTCACGTCAGTCTACTTTGTGTTGCTGTATGTTATTACTACACTGAAGCGCCAGAGAAGGTGATATACGCATGCTTATTCAAATACAGAGATATGTAAACAGACAGAATACAACGCTGCGGTCGGCAATGCCTATATAAGACAACAAGTGCCTGACGCAGTTGTTAGATCGCTTACTGCTGCTACAATGACAGGTTATCAAGATGTGAGTGAGTTTGGACGTGGTGTTATAGGCGACGCACGAACGATGGTACACAGCATCTCCGAGGTAGCGATGAAGTGGGGATTTTCCCGTACGATCATTTCACGAATGTACTGTGAATTTCAGAAATCCGGTAAAACACCAGATCTCCAAACGACGACTGAAGAGAATCGTTCAACGGGAGAGAAGTGCAACCCTTCCCCAAATCCCAGCAGATTTCAATGCTGGTCCATCAGTAAGTGTCAGCCTGCGAACAATTCAACGAAACATCATCGATATGGGCTTTCGGAGCTGGAGGCACACTGGCGTACCCTTGATGAATGCACGACACAAAGCTTTACGCCTCGCCCTGGCCCGTCAACACCGACACTGGATTGTTGATGACTGGAAATATATTGCCTGGTCGGACGAGTCTCGTTTCAAATCGTATAGGGTGGATGGATGTGTATGGGTATAGAGACAAAAATGGTTCAAATGGCTCTGAGTACTATGGGACTTAACTTCTGAGGTCATCAGTCCGCTAGAACTTAGAACTACTTAAACCTAACTAACCTAAGGACATCACACACGTCCATGCCCGAGGCAGGATTCGAACCAGCGACCGTGGTGGTCGCGCGGCTCCAAACTGTGGTGCCTAGAACTGCTCGGCCACTCCGGCTGGCGTATAGAGACAACCTCATGAATCCATGGAACCTGCATGTTAGCAGGGGACTGATCAAAATGGTGGAGGCTCTGTAATGATGTGGGTCGTGTGCATTTGGAGTGATATGGGACCCCTGATACGTCTAGTTACGACTCTGACAGGTCACTCGTACGTAAGCATTCTGTCTGATTACTTGCATCCACTCAGTCCATTGTGCATTCCGACGAGCTTGGGCAATTCCATCAAGACAATGCGACACCCCACACGTCCAGAATTTGCTACAGAGTGGCTCCAGGAACACTCTTCTCAGTTTAAACACTTCCGCTGGCCACAAAACTCCCCAGACATTAAAATTATTGAGCATATCTGGGTTGCCTTGCAACGTGCTGTTCAGACGAGATCTCCACCCGCTCGTACTCTTACGGATTTATTGACAGTCCTGCAGCATTCATGGTGTCATTTCCCTCCAGCACAACTTCAGACATTAGTCGAGTCCATGCCACATCGTGTTGCGGCACTTCTGCGTGTTCGCAGAGGCCCTACTCGATATTAGGCAGGTGTACCAGTTTCTTTGGCCCTTCAGTGTATATTGTATAGTGTTTACTAGTCAACAGTTTTATGGTGTAACTTAGTTAAGAGTGCAATAATGAAACCAAAAATAAGTCTTATTTGGAACTATTTCGTTGAGATTAATGGTTTGACTGCCAAATGTGAAATCTGTGACAAAGTATATTCGTGAAAAGGGAGCACGACCACCGCATGGAAGAGTTATCTCGAATCATTAGATGCGAGAAATTTGCAAAGTTTGAGAAATTAGATAAATCTATCAAACTCTCAGTGGAGGCGAAAAGACAAAAGGTTAGTCAATATTTATATAATAATGCAGTCGGTACTAATAATATGTTTCGATTATTATAGGATGAGCTCTGAGCACTGCTGGTGCAAAGCTGTTTTATCCGAAAGTTGTGTTATCCGAATGATTCACAATACGATAACGTTTTATAGAGCTCATCCCGCACTTGGTTCTTGTCGGATCTTGTTGGTACAAGTCCATAGATAATGTACCTTTTCTCGTTTCTGCCAATAGTTAACGATATAAACATATAACAGTTTGTGCACGGAATAAATACACCACTGTAATGCGTGAGCTGCACTCGAGCGTATGTTGGCAGCACTGCACGAAATTTAGACCGGTTTTACGTTCCTGCCCCTCATACAACTCAGTAGAATGTTAATCTATTATTGCATTTTGTCCTCCATATTGCATACTGGTATCGGCAACTTCTTTACCGTCATCGGTTGTAAAATAAACACTAATGATGATAAATAAGTCATCGAAACCTAGTGTGCAATATGAAGAATAAAATCCAATATTTATAAATTAACGCCCTACAGAGAAACTGCAGCGCGGTTCGTAAATTACTTAAGAAACTTTTGTTTTACAATTGTCGCTTTAGCTTGGCACGCTGCGAATTATTGAAGTGCCCTACTTAATAACTTGGAGTTTTAATATTGTATTACTTTTTACATATTTAACTTGTTGGGGTATTTTACTATTTTTATTGTGTCGTGTTATAGGTTTCTTTTACTGTAGCCAAAGATGCTAAACAACAACTTACAATGCAACAAAGTCTGCAAGTAAGTGATTATTGGAATTTCTCACACTTAGCCTCAACAAATGGATCGTGTGACCATCGCAGAGCAGTAGTGTTGTTCGAGTTTACTGTTCTTACCAGGCTTGGTAGGATATAGCGTCAGATGTTAAGTGATCACTGTGAAAGACGTGGACATGTCGCGTACTAGTATGAGACAGTGTTATCAGCACTTGACTGAGTTTGAAAGAGTCTCCATTTTGTTGGTGGAGTATCGTGCAATATCCAGATTTGTGGAGCATTCGAATGTGATAGGCTCACGTTAGTCTGCATGGAAACATGATGCAGACATAATATTCGTCAAGGCTCTGGTCGATCACGACTAACCTCCAAAACGGAGGATTGCCATATTTGGCACCAAGCAAATCTCAACCCGCTTCAGATCTGCGTCTATCACCTGACAACAAGTAATGTTAATATTCCGTGTCATCCCACACCATTCGTCAGAGACTTAAGAGTTCCCGGACTAGGGAATTAACCATTCCATGCGTACGCTGCTATTATCTCCACAACATAAACGGCTTCGTTACGAGAGACGCAATGACTCGGAAGGATGGACTGCTGATGAATGGCGTCGCATCGTGTTCAGCTATCAATCGCTGTTCTGCATTACCCCAGATGACTATCGTCGGCGACTATGGAGGCGGCCTGGAGAGAAGTTCCATTCTTCCAATCTTTTGGAGAGGCTCAGCGGCGTTACTCGTGGTTTCACTGTTTGTGGCGCTACCGGGTATGACTTCAGTTCAGACCTGGTAGCGACTGAGGAAACTGACGGAATAATGGTACGTAACGGACATCCCGCGTCATCATGTGTTGCTCTCGCGTGACAGTATCGTGGTGCTTTTCTTCAACACGACAATACTCGTCCACAAGTGATACGTACAGGGGATAGGCAAAGTAATGTGAAGAGTGGTAGTAATGGGATGGTTGTGTTTGATGGCCAACAGCGCAGGTAAGGCACGTAATGCGCTGGACTGTGCATTTTCAGTAGGGACTAGGTATCAGTGCAGGTTGTTTACGAGTGGTGAACACTTCGTATTTGCATTCAGAGGCCAAGGTCGACGTGCGATGAAATATCTAACAGAGTTCCAAAGAGGGCAGATTGTGAAGGCCCGATTAGCGGGTGCATCAGTAACCAAGACAGCCAACTTATTGTGTGTTTGATGAGCAACTGCTTCATCAGTCATGAGATCCTGCACAAAACGTCGAAAGACATCATCATGTAAATGCAATAGTGGATGCAAATCAAACCTAAATGACAGAGATTGTCGTACGCTAACACGAATTGTGTAAAAACAACACGAAAATACTGCGGCTAAAGTGACTGCAGAGATCAATAGCCATCTTCGGGACCCTCGACACTTTCCACCGAGAACTCCATAAACCGAATATTCATGGACGAGCTGTTATACCAAAAACATTAGAGGTGACAAGGAACGCAAAGAAGCGGAAAACAAGGTGTCAGGAGCATGAATCTTGGATGTTGATCTGTGGAAACACGTCATACTGTCCGACGAGTCAACGTTTTCGTTATTTCCAACATCGGGCCGGGTTTACATTTGTAGAACATCAAAAGAAGGCTACAATCCTGATTGCTTGATTCCAATGGTTGAGGATGGAGGTGGAACTGTGACGGTGTGGGTAGCAATATCATGGTATTCTGCTGGTACAATACCATGCACCCCATGATCAAAAGTTGTTCCCCAACAATGATGCCATATTTCAGGACGATAATGCACCCATTCACACAGCCAGGACAGTACAATCGTGGTATGGGGAGAATGCAACTAAACTGCAGCGTCTTCTCTGGCCAGCACAGTCCCCGGACTTTAACATTATCGAGATCTTTTGGAAGGTACTGAAACGCAGACTCCGGAGCAGATTTTCTCCTCCCTCGTCACTACAAGAGTTAGAAGAGGTTTTGATCGAAGAGTGGCATAACATTCCACTACAGACTTCAGTCATTATATCCAGTATTCCAAATAGAACTGAAGCTGTATAACGGGCAAATGCGGGTCCAGCCCCTTATTAATAAACCATTCCCAAGTAAGTACAGCTGTGCACATTATTTCGCGTGTCCCCTGTATCTCTGTGAACTGTTGGTGTGATGCTGAGATATTCCCGTGGGCAGCAAAATCTCCAGGTCTGGCCACAATAGAACATCTGTGGGACAAGTTCGGACGACAACTACACATTGTATCCAGGATATCAAGGACCAGTTATAACAGTTGTTCGCTAGCTTGGCTCAGGGGAGGACACAACGGCCTTATTTTGCTCTTCCCCACTGTATCAGTGCGTGCATTCAGGCCAGGGAGAATGCAACGTCAACTGGTAAGTGGTCTTATACTCCCAAATTCATTGCAAATTTGAATCGATTTTTTAATCAATGAAATAATATCACATAGCCGCTCGATTTCTTAAGTTTTATTTGGTTTTGCTCTTTCCTTCTGTGTGCTTCGTTGGGTGCTGCCTGGTGGCGTTGGGGACACATGACACTGTAACACAAGTATGTAAGCGGAGCAAACACGGAAGGGGGATCACCCTGAAGAAGATATGGGCTGCAGATGGGGAAATCCACTGTGATAAACGACTCTGACTAAGGGCAGATGATGATTATTATTATCAGTATTATTACGCGGAGCCTGTGAACGAGTATGTCGAAAACGATGAAGCTGGTCGAATGTTCACGAGCTACTATCGTGAGCATCTATGCAAAGGGGAAAAAAGGACAGTTTAACTACCACTAGGCATTAAAAACACTACTGGCCATTAAAAATGCTACACCACGGAGATGACGTGCTACAGACGCGAAATTTAACCGACAAGAAGAAGATGCTGTGATATGCAAATGATTAGTTTTTCAGAGCATTCACACAAGGTTGGCGCCGGTGGCGACACCTACAATGCGCTGACATGAGGAAAGTTTCCAACCGATTTCTCATACACAAACAGCAGTTGACCGGCGTTGCCTGGTGAAAACTTGTTGTGATGCCTCGTGTAAGGAGGAGAAATGCGTACCATCACGTTTCCGACTTTGATAAAGGTCGGATTCTAGCCTATCGCGATTGCTGTTTATCGTATCGCGACATTGCTGCTCGCGTTGGTCGAGATCCAATGACTGTTAGCAGAATATGGAATCGGTGGGTTCAGGAGGGTAATACGGAACGCCGTGCTGGATCCCAACGGCCTCGTATCACTAGCAGTCGAGATAAGAGGCATCTTATCCGCATGGCTGTAACGGATCGTGCAGCCACGTCTCGATCCCTGAGTCAACAGATGGGGACGTTTGCAAGGCAACAAACCACCTGCACGAACAGTTCGACGACGTTTGCAGCAGCATGGACTGTCAGCTCGGAGACCATGGCTGCGGTTACCCTTGACGCTACATCACAGACAGGAGCGCCTGCGATGGTGTACTCAACGACGAACCTGGGTGCACGAATGGCAAAACGTCATTCTTTCGGATGAATCCAGGTTCTGTTTACAGCATCATGATGGTCGCATCCGTGTTTGGCGACATCGCGGTGAACGCACACTGGAAGCGTGTATTCGTCATCGCTATACTGGCGTATCACCCGGCGTGATGGTATGGGGTGCCATTGGTTACACGTCTCGGTCACCTCTGGACACTGACGGCACTCTGGACAGTGGACGTTACATTTCAGATGTGTTACGACCTGTGGCTCTACCCTTCATTCGATCCCTGCGAAACCCTACATTTCAGCAGGTAGTGCACGACCTCATGTTGTAGGTCCTGTACGGGCCTTTCTGGATACAGAAAATATTCGACTGCTGCCCTGGCCATCACATTCTCCAGATCTGACCGAGCACCTGGCTCGTCAGAATACGCCAGTCACTACTCTTGATGAACTGTGCTTTCGTGTTGAAGCTGCATGGGCAGCTGTACCTGTACACGCCATCCAAGCTTTGTTTGGCTCAATGCCCAGGCGTATCAAGGCCGTTATTACGGCCGGAGGTGGTTGTTCTGGGTACTGATTTCTCAGGATCTATGTACCTAAATTGCGTGAAAATTTAATAACATGTCAGTTCTAGTATAATATATTTGTCCAATGAATACCCGTTTATCATTTGCGTTTCTTCTTGGTGTAGCAATTTTAATGGCCAGTAGTGTAGTTGGACGTCCGCGACTCTTCACAAAACGTGCGGTTCGGAGGCTTGTCTGCTCTGTAAAGTAGGGTACATGGTGTACTGTGGCATCTCTGCCGAAATAGCGTAATAATGGTGTGTTTCGGAGCACACCGTTTTTCGCTGAAGACGATGCGACACCGTTCATAAGCAGTCCATCCTTCCGGGTCACTGCATCACTCGAACCGACATCGTCAATTCATTTTGCAGTGGGTACGGTACCATCGGGATTCTACCGTAGATCAATGGAAACTTGTCGGCTCTTCGGGTATAATAAAATTTTTGTTTCTCTAGCTCGATGTCCAGACCCGCCGTCATCCAGGCGAACTGCTGCTAGAAACATGTAGCGCGCCACTGACGCAGGCTGATGGGAGCAGAATTATGCTATGGGATGCATTCTCCTGCGTTTGCACGGTACCTGTGGTAATAATCGAAGGCACGGTGACAGCTGCGAACCACCTGCATCCCTTTATGCGTGATGTCTTCCCCGTCGGCGATGTCATCTTTCAGCAGTGCAATAGTCTGTGTCTCGGAGCCAGAACCGTGCTACAGTGGTTTGACGAGCATTATAGTGAACTTACGTTGATGTCTCGGTAACTAAATTCGCCTGATGTAAACCCTATGGAACCATCTGGGCCGCTATCGCCGCGTTCGCAAATCAGCGGCTTGTTATTTACGCGAATTACATGACCTGTGCGTAGAAACCTAATGCCACATACGTCCAAAAACTTACCAACAAACTGTCGGGTCCATGATATGTAGAATCAATGATTTATCTCGTTCCAAAGATGTACAAATTAGCTGCAAAAGCAGATGATCACAGTGTTTTGGTTCATCGGTGTAAAAAGCCCGGAGCACTGTCATACCATATATTAGTGAAAATATTCAAGTAAAAATAAACTTGCATTTCAAGAAACTAATCTGAGAGTAAACAACACAGTGCTATCACGAATTTGTCATTCTCTGGAACAATCTTGTAAATATTGTTCATAGTCTTTCCCCGAAAGCCAATGATCATGCCCTTTTGGACGTTAGAGAAATCGCTTCGTTTCCGAAAAGACAACGATTGGACTGTTTTTCTCGTTCCCCGAACACACTTTATATATCCTCCGCTGCTAGTGCTGCCACTTGCTACCGGTGAGTGGTTATAGGACGTTGACGTCGTACATAAGTGGTGGTCACGTTAAAGTGACTGGACCGTGTATTGAAAGTATTTGGATCGTACTGTAAATTCTTCCTTACCATGGGACATGTGATACTTGCAAATTAACTTAGTTTCTTTAACATCTTAACAATTTTACCTGCAGTGAAAATGGAAGTTTCTTTTAGTTTCCACTGTTTTTATTTCAACATGTATTTAAGTTGCAGTTGGTTTTTGATAATACTTCTGCTTCATTTCATTTAACTTGCTAATTATTATGTTTGTGTCGTAGAGTAATAATGTAACAGACAGACAATTAAGTACAATACTGACAAGATTTTCGAGATTGCATCGCTTTTAAATTTCAGTAGAGTATTTGTTACTAGGTACATGACCAAGCGTAGGCCCTACCTTGGAACATATTTTCACATTTGGAAAAATCTTAATTTTCCGGTGTAGTTTTTGTAATTAAAAAAAATTGCAGCTTGTAAAAATTGAAAAATCGTAGCACATGGCAAGTAATACCATCAATTCAAAATGAAAATATATTTAACTTCTATTACATGGCTGGGTAGACGCGAAAGTCTGAAAAATGTATCTAACTACAACTCTCCCTCCCTACCCGTCCAGGTTCTTATAAATTAAATCGCGATAGCTGTGAGAAAATATACATAGTTGAACAAACAGGAAGGAATTTTAAAACAAGATTCAGAGGACATTTGAATCTTACTGGCATGAACTTATCTTCACTTGGATTACAACAAAAACACGCAGCTATCGACATAACACAATGCCTGTCAGTCCTACACACGGCCGAAAAATCTAGGCTGCTCTGTATTGTGGAAGAAATAGATATTTTCACATGTTTGACGAAATACCCCAACTTTACTTTGAACGAACAGACAGATATAAAAAAGAATATAAGAATCACTGAAAATTTCGCCAGTATTCTCATAAATCTTCAGTACTAAAATACATACCTTTGTTTAGAAATTCGGTAACAGACGAAACAGTGTAGAAATGAAATTACCCAATCCATGAAATAAACAACTTACTCGACATCTATAGACGTTAAGCAGATCGCCAAAGACAAGTAAATAATATCCCAAATTAATATGCTGATTAAAACTATTCTATAGTTAGATAATTGAATAACTTCTAATGACGAACGTTTTTGGAGCATGCTACGAGATTAGTGAATAATATGTCGCTAATGATGGGTGTGTGACCGATGATAGTCCGTCATTAAATCCATATTAAGGTGTAAATACCAGTTGTTCTTTAATGTCACCAAAAATCTGGAAAAGTACTTGATCTATTTAGTTCAGATTTTTACACGATACTCTAACGAACATTCGGCCGAGCATAGGCTATAAACTTTAACATACATAAGATATAAATATTCGCGAATATGTAATATATAAAGTGGAAACGTTGTTACCAAACTTCTAGAAAAGTTCTTGACTGCTTTACATCACACTTTTTCATGATGCTCTCATGGTAGTTCGGACGCGCATAGGCTATGTATTTATAAACATGAGTGTAATAAACGAAGAGGAAACTTTGTTAGCACCAATCTCTACACGTTCTTGACCAATTTGCTTCACATTTTGATAAACGTTCCAACGAACACAATCTATATATTTGATACGTATTTATTACAACAAAATTTATGTCACAAGGAAGAACGTTAGCCTTGAGAAACTAGCTATGGCTATATATTTATAAAAATGAGTGTAATAAACGAAGAGGAAACTTTGTTAGCACCAATCTCTACACGTTCTTGACCAATTTGCTTCACATTTTGATAAACGTTCCAGCGAACACAATCCGTATATTTGATATGTATTTAATACACAAAAACTATTTCACAAGAAAGAACGATAGCCTTGAGAAACTAGCTATTTGCACTTATGCACAACAAACACATTCTGTATATTTGAAACGTGTTTAATACTAAAAAAGTATTACTCAAGAAAGAACGTTAGCCTTGAGAAATTAGCTATTTGCGCTTATGCGCTTGCGCTGTGAAAATACGCTGTTCTTTTTTTGTTCTTGCATTCAGTTTCAGCAACGATAACAAGATATGTAAACCATTACACAAATTATTTCTAGCACATATATTATTTCCCATTATCTATAATTTCAAACCAAAATGGTACACACAACAGTGTGCTGTTTTGCATTTTTCTTGCCGTCGGTTTCACACAGAACAGAAAAGGTGTATTTATGGGTTGTCTGGTGTATGATTAGAATACAAGTAAGGGAAATCATTCGACCGAAACCTTGCAGTCCTACCCATTCACAGATTAAAACTATGGGAAATACAGTCATTGAAGCTACTACTCTCACAGATCCAGAACCTTGATGGATCTCTCTCTTACCTTATATACCAATGACCCCAACCGATTTACCCATTCATTTTAAGCGATTTCTATTCGCAAAAATTTAGTTTGCAATAACAGTACACAATGTCAGAGTCGGGAGTAATATGACAGAGTGTATGCTTTTTCAATCCCCATCCGGCGCGGAGGTCGCTCAATATGGGGCCGAACGTAATAAGACCTGCACCAAGGCGGCCGGACCTGCTCCGTAGGTCGCTCCCATATGTCAAACGGATATCAACTGCGTTTTTTTAAAATAGGAACGCCCATTTTTATTACATATTCGTGTAGTACGTAGAGAAATATGAATGTTTTAGTTGGACCACTTGTTTCGCTTTCTGATAGACAACGCTGTAATAGTCACAAACCTATGGCTCACAATTTTAGACCAACAGTCGGTAACAGGTAGGTTTCTGAGAACGCATGCTTTTACAGCGTGATTACCTGTAAATACCACATTAATGCAATAAATGCTCAAAATGATGTCCGTCAAGATCGGTGCATTTGGCAATACGTGTAACGACATTCCTCTCAATAGCGAGTAGTTCGCCTTCCGTAATGTTCGCACAAATTTATTGACAATACGCTGACGCACGTTGTCAGGCGTTGTCAGTGGATTACGATAGCAAATATCCTTCGGCGTTGTCAGTGGATTACGATAGCAAATATCCTTCAAATTTCCCCACAGAAAGAAATCTGGGGACGTCAGATCCGGTGAACGTGCGGGCCATGGTATGGTGCTTCGACGACCACTCCACCTGTCATGAAATATGCTATTCAATACCGCTTCAACCGCACGCGAGCTGTGTGCCGCACATCTATCATGTTAGAAGTACACCGCCATTGTCTCATACAGTGAAACATCTTGTAGTAACACCGGTAGAACATTACGTAGGAAATCAGCATACATTGCACCATTTAGATTGCCATCGATAAAATGGGGGACAGTTATCCTTATGAAACGTCCCCTTAGAACAATTTATACAAGACTGTGCTTAAACTGACACACAATATTTTTTAGCGCAACGCAATCTGACTTTCAGAAATCCCTACAAAGGAATGGCCCTAACTAACATTAACCTGTACCTTTCATAAATCACTTACCTCACCAAAAATCTTCGTTACTCGAACTACTGCACTACAGCGAGCGCCACTTGGATTACACTACTGCACTACTGCCAGCTAAATAAGTGATTCAAACTACGGAAGTCACTAACTACTGATAGAGATAGTTAGCAAATGAAAGATTTTAATAGAGAACAAACAATGTATTTACCTTAATAGTCATAATATATATAGCAGTTCATAACATCCAGTATAACAAATTTCAAAACTCCGCCATCTCTCTCCCCACATCCACCACTGCTGGCGGCTCACCTCCAACTGCGCAACGCTACGCGCTGTTCACGTCCAGCTGCCCAACACTACAATGGCAGACAACAATGCAAACTAGCCACAGACTGCACACAGCACAGCCAGTGATTTTCATACAGAGCGCTACGTAACGTTGCCAATAAGAAAACATAAACAGCCTACTTACATAGCCCCCATGCTCCCCACAAAAAATTTTACAGATTGTTTTGGGCACTGGGCAATACATATTTGTTAAAATTTTTCATAATCGTAATTACAATAACAAAGAAATCAAATGCACGCACTTATTGATACAATGTTGGTCAAAAGCTAAAATGTTCTCACAGTCCATAAAGACAGTCCTGATCATTCATCATAATAGTAATTACAGTTTTTTTTTTCACAAAGTCTCATTAGTAAAAGAAATTGCACACATAAGTAGTGGATTTCCATGCAGTCTTTAAGAAGTAGTGTTGTCCTTCCAACGGAAAGACAGTGCTGACTCTTGACATGCTGACAGGTAATGGGCCTCAACAGAGCAAACAAACCGCAGAGTCAGTCGAAGTTGATGAATATTGGTAGGTAAGTCATCACAGAGTAGACCCACTGTAGTCCTGGTAGAGATTACGGTATTGGTGGGCCACCAGAGATGCAGACCCACTGTAGTCTTTGTAGAGACGGCCAGCAGCCATCTGTTGTGACTGTGCAGGTGCACAATCATCATTGAAGAGTCTTGCAGATAATATAGCAAGTCCATAAACCACCACAAGTTTTTGGAAATGTCCTTAGAACCAGCAATGCTGTTATCCAGTCCCTTGCTGAATGAGTAACACACGTGCAAACACTATCAGTCCCTACTTCTCACATATTGTACATTACTATGACCAACAAAAATGTGTGCAGCGAAATGAATGCTTACAAGTTACATAATTTGATGAACTGGTGTCAATTACTATTTTATAACAGAAGAATACAATAACAAAGGTACAAAATACATTATTAAAAACATAACAATACAGATAACATTTGTAGTAATACAGGCTTTACAAAAGAATTGAAATAAACAGATACATCTGTGTTACAGGAATTATGACATAAGTACATACATAAAGATCAGTAGAACTTTTGAAACATCACCTTCACACGTGAGCAACAAAACAGAATAAATAATGTCTAAACATCTTTACAAAGTAAATAACGTAGTATTAGAAAAATTCTATAACATAGCTCTCATCAGCTAAACACATAATGACAGGAAAAACATAAATACACAAGGGTACACAAACATATAGCGGAATAATACAACCCCTCTTAAGCTAACTTAAATCTACTGAGCTCAGATGCTAAACTAAGGGACGAGGCAATGCAGCAGCACAAAACAATTAACACGAACAGCAATGACAAAAAATTCAAATCTGCAAAGTAAGCAACAATATTACAACTAATATACGGCAATGAGCAGCAAACAAGAAAAATTAATCAGTAATAAACTGGCTTAGCAGAGTAACACAAAGTCAAATTCAGTAACACCATGCCTGGCAAACAGCAGTAACTTATACCTAAACATGACATAGCTCAAGCCGAAAAAATATTACAGTAAAAACAACAATGCAGATAAGGGAAATGTATATTCACATCTTAATGTCTATGTAATTAAAGTGGTGCACCACAACAACATATTGTAAAAAAAATATTACCATGTACTTGAAAAGAATATTATGTATGCAGTTACTATTACTAGTCCCTTTTTATTGTTCTTTCCATTCCAAGAGCTCCTTTTTTGAAGAATGTGGATCATAAAATAATTATTTAATAGATCTGTTGACAGAAAGTGTTCACATTAGAAAATGCATCTAAGTTAATTTTATAAAACTAATGCTGCAACACAGCTGGAAACCAGATATTAAACAAAATGAGCAATCACTCAACTACAAAGACAATAGATGTAAAATGTTTCTCATCATTTCATTAGGCATTTTAGTAAATATCATAAATTACGAGCTCCACAGTATGCTTTCAACAAGGAAATGTCAATAGCGAGGATAATGGCCTCCCCTTTCTTTTTTCTTACCTGTGCCTCTGAAAAGGCCCTCAATAATGGCTTTTTTTTCAGGCGTCTGACACAGCTGGGTGCTCACAACGCATTACGTGCAGGTGGTCACTTAACTTACTTACGGAAATATTTACGACAGCAGTTTCCGCTACAGTGACAGTCTCATATAAAAATATTTCCCAGGTCAAGAATTTGTGTTACAAATCTGTAGAAACAAAATCCTATAAATATAACAGTGTCCAAAAAATTTTCGCCAGCATTGTGATACATTCACGCATTTACACACATTTCATAACTCTTAAAGTACGATTCTTGGTTTCCAACATCCTTCATCACAAGTCAGAGTCCCTAAACACTACTCATTATTCCTTACCTTATTACATATATACATATTCGTCGACACTTCTTCAATATTTCATCATAACAGATACGTAGCTTAATCAAATAACTCATATAGCATCAGCTTATTGATCATAAACGTACCTCAGCAGCATAATACACATCGTCGTCATCATAACACCTCAGTCAAATCTGAAAAACGTCGTAGCTTTCTGCAATAATGTCAAAACCTAGAGAAAATTCTCTGCTCATGTCAAAAGTGTCATCTACCTCAAACGTACTTTAAAAATCATTCTCCCTTACCAAATACATCATTCAAAGCTCTCATAGTATCACAATGGTTCCGAAAAATATGAACTGTTCACAAAGTAAAGACAAAATGCAATTTCGTAAGTGTGAAGTTATCCAATGGTGTAATTACGGAAACATCTGTCACTGCTGTAGTAAAAAAGTTTGTCTCTCTCAGTTAAATGATCAGATAGCTACGTAATTTATGTGTTAGAGGAATATGGTACCGATGTGTAAAGTTGTATAAGGAAATACCATATTAGCTAGGGCTCCTTGTGCTTGCCAAACACATGATACACAAAGTAAGCGTGTACCCCCCTGAGGATTATTGTAATTATACCCTCAGGTGTTACAGATTACAGCAATGGAATGAAATGTATCACGGAAAACTTTCTTTGTAATTCAAAAATCTTTAAAAATAAATGTTTTAAGTATAAAATTAATCACTCAAATACGTGTCCTGTAGCGCTAAATATGCGTCTTGCTGTAAGATAATCTCTGTGGAAGTGTTGTAGTTATTGTCCTCCGAAAGCTAAGTTCTGCAGAAGCCAATGTACTTACCTCATGATAAACAAAAGTGAAATGCTTTGCGTATAGATATCTTAGTTATTACGCTTATTGTTGTGATGAAGAAAGTACTGTGCTGTAACGTATTGTTGTGCTACGGAAAAGGCTGTCTCATTGTAGCTATACCACAAAAGTTACTATTAAACATGTTTTACTTTCCAGAAGAATTCAGAAAAACTGTGCAGATATAAAACAGATACACCACAAAAGCAACATTGTAAATTGTCACTCATTAGTAACGTCTTGATATAATCGTGTAGCTGTCACATAAACTAACCACTGTGTCATCTGGTATCTCTCAGAAAGTACTTTAATTCCTAATGTATTTTCAAGTAAACCAAAATGTTGCATTAAAATCTCATTAGCAGTATTGGTAAATGTTTTAAGTATGTGAGCCTTATAGTCGTTACGTAATAGTGCAACTAACAAGCAAGAATGTACACACACAATAACACTGTGTCGTCTGTTCGCAATAACAATGCATTCGTAATTTCTGTTTAAATAAGTTCTCTTGGTTCTTGAGTGGATATTGAACTTCAAAACATTGTTGCATGTCAACAGTTTCTCAGTGTGACAAATTGTACAAGTAGCGTGAAGTGAAAATTGCAAAGACTAAGTTAAAAAGCAGATTATCTGTTAATAAATGGTTTTACATGTGAAATGTGGTGTAAACCTTTACTCTAACTAGTACGCAGAGTTTCAACTTTAACGCAATTATCATGTGGTATACGTCGGTAAAGAATACTGGAATTTTGCTCAAGGTTAGCGTCAATGTTATTTTTCCCTGAGCCAGCGGGCGCAAGTGGCTGCCTGGGGTGCGAGTCATTGTCTGTTTCTTTGTTGGCGCGCGTCGTTATTGGGATTTGGAGACCTAACTTCCGCAAATTCACCGTGACGAGAGGGCCCAGCCCTGTTTAAAGCTCGCCAGTTCTGATGGAATTCAGGTCTGTCGTTTTGTCGGTAGTTCCTGTAGATTCTTTCTTGTCGGTTAAGTGGTGGAGAACTTCTCCCTGAATTATCACTGCACGGTGGACCATTGCGTCTGAAGTTATTCTGTCTCCCGTGATAATAATAGTTCTGGTTGCCATATTGTCTGTTTCTATGATTGTCTCTGTCATATTCATTACTATGGAAATGCGATCTTTTTCTGTAACTATTACTCTGCCAGTAGTTGTCATGTGGGTGGTGTCTGTTTTGTTCACGATGTGCGTTGTGAGAATAGCCTTGTTGTGTCCAGTTATTATTTCTTTCATCGCGGAATTGCGACGGATGTGACCTGTCATTCTTGTGTTCCTGTTTTCGCGTTCTGCGATTGTCAGTGTCAATTTCTAATTCTTGTAAGAGTCCCTGAAAAGCTTCAATGTCGTCTTTGCAATGTCCTGCCAAAATAATATGTCGTAAATGTTCAGGTAATTTGATTAAGCAAATGCGTATGATTTCTGAGGGGCTGTATGGGTTTGACAGGAACTGATTCTTGTGCAACATGTCTTCAAAATATTTCACAAGACTGGAAAATTCAGATTGTTCGAAATGTTTCATCATTATGATGCTATGTTTTACTCGGTCTTGTGTAGCTTGAGACCAATATGCTGAGAGGAACGCATGGTAAAATTCTCCTTCACTGTGACAATCGTGAATGACCGATCGCATTCTTACAGCTGGTTCATTCTCCAAGTAGCCACACATAAATTCTAACCTGTGCTCCAGTGACCAGTTGGGAGGAAAACAATGAGAGAATTGATGGAGCCACGCTTGTGAATGAATGTCGTTGGCAGAATTCTTAAACGTTTTGAATTTACGTGTAGTAATGAACAGCTTATAGTCAAAATCATCATGTCGGCGAGTAGCATATCGGTCATTGTTACGTCATGTCGGCGGTTCCATCTCAAAATTCGGTGTACCTTGCCAATTTCTTTCATAATTTCCGAAGTGCCCTGAGTTATTATTTTGTGGCTGTTCCGTATTTCTATGTCCCTCTTCCCGTATTGGAGCGCGAGTGGCCTCTGAAATACGTAATTCTTGTATTACCTGTGTCAGCTGATCTTGTACTTCCCGGATTTCTCTTTGGTATTGCGTATTAATTTGATTCTGATTTTGTTTGAATTTCCTAATTTGTTCGCACTCTTCTGTGTCAGTGATGGCTACAGGTCTTGTGTCATTCAGATCATCATCTACCTTTGCAGATAAGTTAGTGAACTGATCCGAAAGTTCGGCTACTTTTTCCGATAGTGTACTTATTTCCTCAGTGTGTTTTTCCGAACCAAGTTTCAGAGTGTCCATTTGTGTTGAAACCGTATCTACTGTGTGCTTTAAGTTTTCTTGAGTTTTTGCAAGTTGCGGAACCGAATCGGCAGATGCAACTGAGTCAATTTTAGCTTGCAAGGTGTCGTGATTTTCATGAACAATAGTTTGGAGTTCTTTTATGGCTGCTTCGTGATTCTGTAATGCATTTTCATGCTGCGAAAAAATAGGTTGAAAATGCTCACAAATTTGTGTTTTTACATCATTACAGACTTTTTGACATTTCGATTCAATGTTATGTAACTCAGTAGTTAAATCTTCATGTGTTTGTTCAAGCTTATGTTCCACTGAGTCTAACTTTTGAAGCTTTTGTTCCATTGTGTCTAACTTTTGAAGAATTTGTTCCATTGTGTCTAACTGTTGCTGTGTTTGTCTCTGGTGTTGTTCCATTGTCTCTAACTTTTGAAGATTTTGTTCCATTGTGTCTAACTTTTGTAGCTTTTGCTGTGTTTGTCTCTGGTGTTGTTCCATTGTCTCTAACTTTTGAAGATTTTGTTCCATTGTGTCTAACTTTTGAAGCTTTTGTCCCATTTGTTGCATTAATTGTAATAACAATGCACTGGTGTCTGAAACATGTTCCTCAGTGCTATTCGGCAATACATTTGAACCAGCAATATTCGCAGTTTGAAAAGCAGAAAATGTGTCTTGACTTATTTGAGAAAAAGGTGAGGACGCAAAACCTGAATCTACAGTATTTGCAAGATTGTGTCCTGTCATTTTGGATTCCTGAGGCAAGCTGTTGCCGACCGATCGATCGGTAATGCTTCCCTGTTCACTAATTGTTTCACTGTCTACATCATTGTTTGCAGCCCGCTCCATTTCCCTATGTACAATTACCAAATTACTACTTTGAACATTAGTTAATTCATTACTCGGTGGCGCTAACACACTGCTTTCGTCTTCACTGTCATTTCTCAGTTTACTTTGGAGCCTAGTGTTACGTTTTTCACACGCTATTATTGTCACAATATTTCACACGACAACACATAAAAACACAATTTGATGAGCAAAAATAGGGGAACACATTAACATAGCACTGAAAATAATATCTAGTTAATTGCAAGCGTAGCTGCGAAATACTTGGTGCAAATCTACATGCATGCCACAACTGTTTTACTGTACAACAATGAAAGGCTGCAACTACAAAGGAGATTCTCTCTACAATTACGCGCTAGCAATAAACAAAATCTACACTAATTACACAAACTACAAGAAAAAATCAGAAGATTCCAGTGAGGTATCCTAGGCTAAGGGTCGACATATGAAACGTCCCCTTAGAACAATTTATACAAGACTGTGCTTAAACTGACACACAATATTTTTTAGCGCAACGCAATCTGACTTTCAGAAATCCCTACAAAGGAATGGCCCTAACTAACATTAACCTGTACCTTTCACAAATCACTTACCTCACCAAAAATCTTCGTTACTCGAACTACTGCACTACAGCGAGCGCCACTACTGCCAGCTAAATAAGGGATTCAAACTACGGAAGTCACTAACTACTGATAGAGATAGTTAGCAAATGAAAGATTTTAATAGAGAACAAACAATGTATTTACCTTAATAGTCATAATATATATAGCAGTTCATAATATCCAGTATAGCAAATTTCAAAACTCCGCCATCTCTCTCCCCACATCCACCACTGCTGGGGGCTCACCTCCAACTGCACAACGCTACGCGCTGTTCACGTCCAGCTGCCCAACACTACAATGGCAGACAACAATGCAAACTAGCCACAGACTGCACACAGCACAGCCAGTGATTTTCATACAGAGCGCTACGTAACGTTGCCAATAAGAAAACATAAACAGCCTACTTACATCCTTCCTCCCATAATGCCGCATCAAGGTCGCTGATGTTCCACTTGTCGCAACCATCGTGGATTTTCCGTTGCCCAATAGTGCATATTATGCCGGTTTACGTTACCGCTGTTGGTGAATGACGCTTCGTCGCTAAATAGAACGCGTGCAAAAAATCTGTCATCGTCCCGTAATTTCTCTTGTGCCCAAGGCAGAACTGTACACGACGTTCAAAGTCGTCGCCATGCAATTCCTGGTACATAGAAATATGGTACAGGTGCAATCGATGTTGATGTAGGATTCTCAACACAGACGTTTTTGAGATTCCAGATTCTCGCACAATTTGCTTCTGATGTGCGGATTACCCACGACAGCAGCTAAAACACCTGCTTGGGCATCCTCATTTGTTGCAGTTCGTGGTTGACGTTTCCCGTGTCACTGAACACTTGTTGTTTCCGTAAATAACGTAACTATCCGGCGAACAGTCCGGACACTCAGGATACCGAACAGCATACAAAGCACACGCCCGTTGGGCATTTTGATCACAATAGCCATACATCAACACGATATCGACCTTTTCCACAATTGGTAAGCGACCATTTTAACACGGGTAATGTATCACGAAGCAAATACCGTCAGCACTGCCGGAATGATACGTGATACCACGTACTTAATACGTTTGTGACTATTGCAGCGCCATCTACCACAAAGTGAAAAAAGTGGTTCAACTAAAACATTCATATTTCTTTACGTACTACACGAATATGTAATAAAAATGGGGGTTCCAATTTAAAAAAAACGCAGTTGATATCCGTTTGACCTATGCAGCGCCATCTAGCGGGCCAACCATAGCGTCATCTGGTTTCCCCCTTCAAGCTAGACGAGTTTCGTTCTTTGTAGTTCTATCGTTTGATGCTTATTTCGTGAGATATTTGGCCGGGTCACTATCAATGGACCACCTTGTATACATGACAATTTTTCAACATATTCCCCGTCCAACGATCGGAAAGTTCTACCAGTCGTTCGGTTTTCGACGATAGGAATCGGCTCCTTGGTCATGGAGCCATTCGAGAACGGATGTGTGAACGTCCTCACCTTTGCAAAATCTCTTTCCCCCGTATGTTCTTTCAGCATGCCGACATTGTCGTCTGTGATCGATGTCGATATCGTTCCTTACCGATCGGCATCACCCACGCCTGTATGGCCTCGGTTAAACTATTGGCACCATTTCACTACGGATAGACGCGACGTTGCATTTCCTCAATATACCGCCAGAATTCCACGACGAAACTGTCTGTAGTTTGGAAATTTTGGACACAAGAATCATACCTCCCCGCGTGCTTCAGAGTACGTTTCCAGTTGCCGCAAAATTTGATTACTGCACTGTGATGCTACTACACTACTGGCCATTAAAATTGCTACACCAAGAAGAAATGCAGATAATAAACGGGTATTCATTGGACAAATATATTATACTAGAACTGATACGTGATTACATTTTCACACAATTTGGGTGCATAGATCCTGAGAAACCAGTACCCAGAACAACCACCTCTGGCCGTAATAACGGCCTTCATACGCCTGGGCATTGAGTCAAACAGAGCTTGGATGGCGTGTGCAGGTACAGCTGCCCATGCAGCTTCAACACGATACCACAGTTCATCAAGAGTAGTGACTGGCGTATTGTGACGAGCCAGTTGCTCGGCCACCATTGACCAGACGTTTTCAATTGGTGAGAGATCTGGAGAATGTGCTGGCCAGGGCAGCAGTCGAACATTTTCTGTATCCAGAAAGGCCCACAGGACCTGCAACATGCGGTCGTGCATTATCCTGCTGAAATGTAGGGTTTCGCAGGGATCGAATGAAGGGTCGAGTCACGGGTCGTAACACATTTAAAATGTAGCGTCCACTGTTCAAAGTGTCGTCAATGCGAACAAGAGGTGACCGAGACGTGTAACCAATGGCACCCCATACCATCACGCCGGGTGATACGCCAGTATAGCGATGACGAATACACGCTTCCAATGTGCGTTCATCACGATGTCGCCAAACACGTATGCGACCATCATGATGCTGTAAACAGAACCTGGATTCATCCGAAAAAATGACGTTTTGCTATTCGTGCACCCAGGCTCGTCGTTCAGTATACCATCGCAGGCGCTCTTGTCTGTGATACAGCGTTAAGGGTAACCGCAGCCGATGTCTCCGAGCTGATAGTCCATGCTGCTGCAAACGTCGTCGAACTGTTCGTGCATATGGTTGTTGTCTTGGAAACGTCCCCATCTGTTGACTCAGGTACCGAGACGTGGCTGCACGATCCGTTACAGCCATGCGGGTAAGATGCCTGTAATCTCGACTGCCAGTGATAAGAGGCCGTTGGGATCCAGCAAGGCGTTCCGTATTACCCTCCTGAACCCACCGATTCCATATTCTGCTAACAGTCATTGGATCTCGACCAACGCGAGCAGCAATGTTGCGATACGATAAACCGCAATCGCGATAGGGTACAATCCGACCTTTACCAAAGTCGGAAACGTGATGGTACGCATTTCTCCTCCTTACACGAGGCATCACAACAACGTTCCACCAGGCAAGGCCGGTCAACTGCCGTTTGCGTATGAGAAATCGGTTGGAAACTTTCCTCACGTTAGCACGTTGTAGGTGTCGCCACGGGTGCCAACCTTGTGAGAATGCTCTGAAAAACTAATCATTTGCATATCACAGCATTTTCCTCCTGTCGGTTAAATTTCGCGTCTATAGCACGTCATCTTCGTGGTGTAGCAATTGTAATGGCCAGTATTGTATTATACGTACCACAGCAGTACTGTGTGTGCTGGAAACCTGGAACACTTTCTCTCTTTTGACAGTGGGACACTCTTGTTTGGCAATGGTCTCAGCGTGGGACTGCCTGTGCAACTTACTTTCTGAAGTCACTACGTAGGAAAATCCAACTACTACGAGGGGCGTTCAATCAGTAATGCAATCCAATTTTTTCTGAAAGCAGGTTGATTTTACTCATGATTTCAGTACACCATGTTGTTTCCCACTCTTTCGGCTACAAAACCCTATTTTGCTACATAACCTCTGATCAGTGCGATGGCCTTACGCTGTCTTACTGAAAGGGCCTGTATACCCGCATAGTACCTTTGGGCGACGTCGGAGACAACGTCTTGCTGCGTCAGTTACCTCCCCTTCGTTCACGTATTACTTGTATTACTTCCCTCGGAGTGCATCATTTATTGAGCCCAAAGACGGACGTCGGAGGAGCTAGATCGGAGCTGTAGGGTGGACTAGGAAGAACAGTTCATTGAAGTTCTTGAGTTCCTCTTGGGTGCGCAGAGTTGTGTGAGGTCTTGCGATGTCATGGAGAAGGGGAAGACTGTTTGCATTTTTGTGTCGACGAACTCGCTGAAGTCGTTTCTTCAGTTTCCTGATGGTAGCACAATACCCTTCAGACTTTATCGTTGCACCATGAGGGAGGACATCAAACAGAATAACTCCTTCAGGTTCACAGATGACTAAGACTTTACCAGCTGAGAATGCAGCTTTGAACTTTTTCTTTGGAGGAGATGGGGTGTGGCGCCAATCCATGGATTGCCCTTTTGATTCCAGTTCCACGTTCTTATGGTCTTCTGTTAGGCAGGGTGGAAATCAGCGAGCACACGCCTTTGAGTACCCCAAATGGTGGACGAGTGTGTCGGTATTACCGGCGTAGACGTACAGTTGAGCAGCAAAGTGTTTCCAGAATTAATTTTCACTCTGCAGCGGCGTGTGCGCTGATATGCAACTTTCTGGCAGATTAAAACTGTGTGCCAGACCGAGACTCGAACTCGGGACCTCAGCCTCTCGCGGGCAAGTGCTCTACCAACTGAGCTACCAAGCACGACTCAGATTCCGTCCTCACAGCTTTACTTCCGCCAGGACCTCGTCTCCTACCTTCCGAACTTAGCAGAAGCTCTCTGGCGAAACTTGCAGAACTAGCACATCTCCCAGAAAGGATATTGCGGAGACATGGCTTTGCCAAAGCCTGAGGGATGTTTCCAGAATGAATTTTTCACTCTGCAGCGGAGTATGCGCTGATATTAAACTTCCTGGCAGATTCATCCTGGAAACATCCCTCGAGTCTCGGTCCGGCACACAGTTTTAATCTGCCAGGAAGTTTCAGCGACGTGTTTGTTTGCGTTCCGTCGATGAGAGTGTCCGCGCGTTCCAACATTGGTGTGTGTGGGCGGCCGACACGAGGGAGATCGGACAGGTTACCGCGAGCTTTTGCGATGCTGATGACAGACGCCTCGTCCAACGATTTACTGCGGTTTTGTTCACTGCCAGGTCTCCGTTGACATTCTGCAATCGCCTATGAATGTCTGCGATGCTCTGGTTTGCCATGAAAAACAGCAATGACAGCTCTTTGCTTGGAACGCACCTCTGCTATAAATGCCATTTTGAAGGTCACTTATAGGGTCACCACTTACCGGAACTACGTGGAACTATATTGGCTGAAGCAGAAATTTACGTGATATCTTGCAACCAATTCCGCATATTCTGAACCGAGAAAAAATATGTGTTGCGTTACTTATTGAAAGCCCCTCGTTTTTTTTAGTGTCTCATATTCTGCGTCACCTTATTTATTTTGGCTACATTGCATTACCCTTCCCTTACTTTTGTCAATATTCATCTTACAAACACTATCCACTCCATTCAAGTGCTCTTCCGGGTCCTTAACCACCTCTGACATAATTACAATGCCATCGGCAAACCTCGAAATTTTTATTCTTCCTCCCCTTTTCGAAATTTCTTTGGGATTGTTTACTCCTTGCTTAATGAACAAATCCAGTGGCATCAGGGAAGGACTACAACGCTGTCTCTCTCCGCTCTCAATTACTACTTCCTTTCGTGTCCTTTCGACTCTTATGATTGCTGTCTGATTTCTTTAGAAGTAAGAGATAACATTTCCCTCCCTGTATTTTATCTATGCTAACTAGAGAATTTTCGACAATGTATTCTGGTAAACATTATCAAAAGCTTTCTCAGATCTACAAATAGTGTCAACATTGGTTTATGTTTTCTTCAGTCTATCTGTAAGGCAAGTCGTAGATTCAGTAATGCTTCACGTGTTCTTTCATTTCTCAGGAGCCCAAACAGATTTCCCCCAAAGGCAGCTTCTACCATTCTCCCCTTCTTCTGTAAATAAATTTCGTCACTGTACTGCAAGAGCGACTTACTAACCTAACGGTTCAGTAACATACATGGCCGCCAAAATCTGTGCTCTACAGAATTATTACAGATTTATTAGATTCCTCTTGTACAGGATGGCGCAACAGTTACTGGAGGACAGCTGGTTAAAAGACAACAAAAGTAACAAAAAAACAACTGATCTAACTGATTTATCGTTATTGAGTTGATACATAAAGCGCACAAGTCACAGACTTCAGAAGACTGATAAATTTTCTAAAAGTGTGTTTTTAGGTAAATTGAGATTCACTAATTTTGCTAATTAATTATTGGTTTATTTACAACATATCTATTTGTGCTAACATTTCTATGGGAATGAGAATGAAAGTATATATTTTGCTGAAATTTATGACAGTATGTTAATTCACAACATCAGGTTTTCTAAATAATTTTAACTTCCTGTTAATTACAGTTAACTTATCTGAAATAATGTTAATGATGATGATTCCGTATAATAAATGAAACATAGAGTTTAATTTGCTGTTAGAAATTATGAAAATCCGAATTTTCTAACACTTGTCTACTACATGCTGCGGTACTAAGCGATTTGATGTGCAACTGCTACATGAAAAATGGTTCAAATGGCTCTGAGCACTATGGGACTTAACATCTGAGGTCATCAGTCCCCTAGAACTTAGAACTACTTAAATCTAACTAACCTAAGGACATCACTCACATCCACGCCCGAGGCAGGATTCGAACCTGCGACCGTAGCAGTCGCGCGGTTCCGGACTGAAGCGCCTAGAACCGCTCGGCCACCTCGGCCGGCACAAAAGTAACAGCACGATGTAGTACAGCAAGAAGTTTTAACCCGTTAAGTTGTTAATACCAAATGGTAATAATTACCCCTTATTAAGTTGGTATACAATGCAATGGCAAACAAAGCAAACACAATAATCAAACTAGTGAACTGTTAAAAGCGTGATTTGTGAGACGTGTTTATAGCTATAGTTCACTGAATTGCAGCGATGTTAACAAAAGAAGAAAGGATTTTCGCTTTAAAAGCATTTTATAAAAGTAGTACTATTGCAATTGTTAAGGAATGGGGAAGACACTTTAGACCAAAACCAGCGTCTAGACAAACAGTGTACGACATACGAGATACTCGTAGATTTGAAGAATATGGATTTATTATGGAAGCACCAAGATTTGGCCGCCCAACAACAGTCACAACTGAGCAAAATGGATTGTGGCTGTGTTCAGCTGTGACCCAAAGTCCGCGAAAGTCAACCAGACGATTAGCAACTGAGCTGGATTTATCGCGAAAGTCAATGCAAAGGATGTTACACAAATAGAAGCTTAAAGTTTAAATTCCATGTTTACGACGTGGGTTACTTGAAGATGAGCCAGATGGACGTCTTCAGTTTTGTGAATTGATGCTTGACCAACAAAACGTGATCCTAACCTATTCAGTAAAACAGTGTGTTCTGACGACGCCAATTTTAAGTTAATTGCACAAGTTAACAGAGATAACTGCACCGACTGGCATATGGACAGTCAAAAACTTTTGTTAGTACAACCTCTAAATCAACCTTATGTGAGTGTTTGGTGGGGAATGTAATCATTTGGCGTACTTGGATCACATTTTTTGAAGAAACAGTGACAGGAGATAACTATTTGGATATGCTTCAGAATCACGTGGTACCAGAACTTATGACAAGTGTTTAAAACTTTCAAGAAATTTGCTTTCAACACGATGGTGATCCGCCACATTATGCCGCTGCCATCGCGATTATTTAAACGAAACTTTCCATAGAAAAGTAACTGGTCAAAGGGCAGATACTGACATGCCTCCACGTTCACCAGATGACGCCCATGGGTTTTATTCCTATATAGTGTCGTGGAGGACTTTGTTTACTTTCAAAAGCTTTAGACCATTGCTGAACTAAAAGACAACATACACTACGCATTTCATGATTTGGACAGTGATATCGAACTATGCCATTGAGTATGTAACAGTGTTCCAAAAAGACATCAAATACGTATTAATGAAGACGGAAAACAGTTTGAACGTAAAAAATAGTTGTAAGTATTGTTTGTATTTTGTAATAAAATATAAATCCAGTATTTTGTTTAAATCAGTGTCCAGTGTCCAGTGATTTTTGCGCCACCCTATACGTTCGTATAAGAATCTCAACATTCCTAAGGAAATATGATTTACTCCAGGGACCTTGTTTCGACTAATGTCTTTCTGGGCTCTGTCAAATCATTCTTGCAGTATAGCATCTCTCATCTCATCTTCACCAATTTCCTCTTCCTTTTCCTTAATATTATCTTTAAGTTTCTTTCCTTTATATTACCCTTCTATCTATATTTACATCTACATCCATACTCCGAAAGCCAGCTTGCGGTGTGTGGCGGAGGGGTCTTTGTGTACCGCTGTCGCTTCCACCTTTCCTGTTCCAATCGCGAATACTTCACGAGAATAACGATTACCATTAAGCTCCATGCGGCATGGAATCTTTGTAATTTAATCTTCATGGTCTTTTCGCGAGATGCACGTTGAAAGAATCAATACATTTGTTGACGCGTCTAGAATCGTACGCTCTCGGGATCTTAACACCGTGCTGCATAACGCCTCAGTGCAGTGTATACCACTGGAGTTGGTTGATCGTCTGCGTCGTGCTTTCGTGCTTATTAAATCAAGCAGCAACGAAACGCGGTGTTCTTCTTTGGATCTTGTCTGTTTGCTCTATCAACCCTGTGCGGTACGAATCCTAAACCGACAAGTGATATTCAAGTATTGGTCGAACGAGGGTTTTGTAAGCTATCTCCTTTGTTGACGGACTACAGTTTCTGGCGATTCTTCCAATGAATCAGTCTGGCAGCTGCCTTTGCTGCTATTAGTTTCACGTGGCGCTTCAGTCTGGAACTGCGTGACCGCTACGGTCGCAGGTTCGAATCCTCCCTCGGGCATGGATGTGTGTGATGTCCTTAGGTTAGTTAGGTTTAAGTAGTTCTAAGTTCTAGGGGAATGGTGACCACAGATGTTAAGTCCCATAGTGCTCAGAGCCATTTGAACCATTTTTCATGTAGCAGTTGCACATCAAATCGCTTGGTACCACAACATGTAATAGACAAGAGTTAGAAAATTCGGTTTTTCATAATTTCTAACAGCAAATTAAACTCTATGTTTCATTTATTATACGGAATCATCATCATTAACATTATTTCAGATAATTTAACTGTAATTAACAGGAAGTTAAAATTATTTAGAAAACCTGATGTTGTGAATTAACATACTGTCATAAATTTCAGCAAAATATATACTTTTATTCATTCCCATAGAAATGTTAGCACAAATAGATATGTTGTAAATAAACCAATAATTAATTAGCAAAATTAGTGAATCTCAATTTACCTAAAAACACACTTTTAGAAAATTTATCAGTCTTCTGAAGTATTTAACTGTGACTTGTGCGCTTTATGTATCAACTCAATAATGATAAATCAGTTAGATCAGTTGTAATTAACTATTTCACTAACGATTCGCGAACATTCTGATGTTAAAACTATTGATTTTCAGTTTTGTGATGCTACGAAATTATAATAGAGAACTTTAACCTGAAATTCAGTTCTGGCATTTTGTACTGTACCTCAGATAATGTTAGGAATAAAATTCAACGTGAAATCAAGATGTAATTAATGATTTTATGATAGGTACTGTTACTGTAACTTCATAACCAATTATCCACACAAAAGTCAAGAGAACAATATTTGGAAATCTATTCAGAATTAATCATCTTTATTCTCTTTAAAACGGTTTGCTGTAAATCATTATCTTTTCATTATAAATTAGTAAATGGTTCAAAAGGCTCTGAGTACTATAGGACTTAACATCTGAGGTCATCAGTCCCCTAGAGCTTAGAACTACTTAAACCTAACTAACCTAAGGACATCACACACAACCATGCTCGAGGCAGGATTCGAACCTGCGACCGCAGCGGTCGCGCGGTTCCAGACTGAAGCGCCTAGAACCGCTCGGACACTCCGGCCGGCAAATTAGTAAATGTAGATGTTTTTGACAATAGTTTGATGAACATAGATTGCTAAAACAGCGTGATATCTGAGCGGTGCATAGCATTTGAAGTCAGTCGCAGTTTGGCCTACGCAACGAAACAAAATCTGTAACAGTTGCTGTTTGTTAGCCATGTTAGTAGAAAACGGTTATGTATGAACGTCTTTGTAAATGCTTTCGGAAAATACATCTTGCTGTTGAAAGGATTCATCAGTATGTTGGAAAATATTATTTTCACACCCAAGTTTTCATCACGTTCGAGATCCAGGCAAATCTGAAACATACATCCCCTAATGGACTTTATTGGCGGATAAGATTCGACGATTCAAAGCTAAGTATTCCACTGCAGAAACTACATCACCCTCATATTACGATGTATCTCTCGTAATGAGAAGTATTTTGTCCAGAACTGCAGTTGGAGTAACATTAGAACCTACAACACTCCCTTAGTTACTTTTACATCTGAAGACTTCTCTCCACTGATTGCTAGAAACTCTTCAGCCCAACAACACAGTTGGTCTGATATTCCGTAAGGTCGTGTTTTGTCGATTGGTCGGCAGTGAGGAGGCGTAGGCCTTGTAGAAGACATTGGGCGCCAGCATCTATTGCTTGTGGGTCTCGTGGACCAACAGAGCGAGCTGGCTTCCACACGATCGTTGTTTGTATATTCCTGCCGCCTGTCGTCGCTTTCCTGTAAAAATACCGCTGATTTTAATATGAAAACAATGGAAAACATGTAACTGGGCGTGTTGCTTTACTACCTGTCTGCTATTTGCGAACAGTTGTCATCATACAAACGTACTGTTGGAAAAGTAGAGGTTCATAGGAATTGTATAGTGTAGTCCATTGATGGTGACCGGGCCAAATATCTCACGAAATAAGCATCAAACGAAGAAACTACAACGACTGCTACGGTCGCAGGTTCGAATCCTGCCTCGGGCATGGATGTGTGTGATGTCCTTAGGTTAGTTTGGTTTAAGTAGTTCTAAGTTCTAGGGGACTGATGACCACAGCTGTTAAGTCCCATAGTGCTCAGAGCCATTTTTTGAAGAAACTACAAAGAACGAAACTCGTCTAGCTTGAAGGGGGAAACCAGATAGGGCTGTGGTTGGCTCTCTAGATGGCGCTGCCATAGGTCAAACGGATATCAACTGCGTTTTTTTTAAATTGGAACCACCATTTTTTATTACATATTCGTGTAGTACGTAAAGAAATACGAATGTTTTAGTTGGACCACTTTTTACAGTTTGTGACAAATTGCGCTGTAATAGTCACAAACGTACAAGTACGTGGTATCACGTAAAATTCCACCAGTGCGGACGGTATTTGCTTCGTGATACATTACCCGTGTTAAAATGGACCGTTTACCAATTGCGGAAAAGGTCGATATTGTGTTGATGTATGGCTATTGTGACCAAAACGCCCAACCGGTGTGTGCTATGTATGCTGCTCGGTATCCTGGACGACATCATCCAAGTGTCCGGACTGTTCGCCGGATAGTTACGTTATTTAAGGAAACAGGAAGTGTTCAGCCACATGTGAAACGTCAACCACGACCTGCGACAACTGAGGATGTCCAAGTAGGTGTTTTAGCTGCTGTCCTGGCTAATCCGCACATCAGTAGCAGACAAATTGCGCGAGAATCTGGAATCTCAAAATCGTCGGTGTTGAGAATCCTACATCAACATCGATTGCAAATGGTTCAAATGGCTCTGAGCACTATGCGACTTAACTTCTGAGGTCATCAGTCGCCTAGAACTTAGAACTACTTAAACCTAACTAACCTAAGGACATCACACACACCCATGCCCGAGGCAGGATTCGAACCTGCGACCGTAGCGGTCACGCGGTTCCAGACTGAAGCGCCTTTAACCGCACGGCCACACCGGCCGGCCATCGATTGCACCCGTAACATATTTCTATCTACCAGGAATTGCATGGCGACGACTTTGAACGTCGTGTAAAGTTCTGTCACTGGGCACAAGAGAAATTACGGGACGGTGACAGATTTTTTTGCACGCGTTCTATTTAGCGCCGAAGCTTCATTCACCAACATCGGTAACCGGCATCATATGCACTACTGGGCGACGGAAAATCCACGACGGCTGCGACAAGTGGAACATCAGCGACCTTGGCGGGTTAATGTATGATGCGCCATTATGGGAGGAAGGATAATTGGCTACCATTTTATCGATGGAAATCTAAATCGTGTAATGTATGCTGATTTCCTACGTAATGTTCTACCGACGTTACTACAAGATGTTTCACTACATGACAGAATGGCGATGTACTTCTAACATGATGGATGTTCGGCACATAGCTCGCGTGCGGTTGAAGCGGTGTTGAATAGCATATTTCATGACAGGTGGATTGGTCGTCAAAGCACCATACCATGGCCCGCACGTTCACCGTATCTGACGTCCCCGGATTTCTTTCTGTGGGGAAAGTTGAAGGATATTTGCTATCGTGATCCACCGACAACTACTGACAACATGCGTCAGCGCATTGTCAACGCATGTGCGAACATCACGGAAGGCGAACTACTCGCTGTTGAGAGGAATGTCGTTACACCTATTGCCAAATGCATTGAGGTTGACGGATATCATTTTGAGCATCTATTGCATTAACGTGGTATTTACAGGTAATCACCCTGTAACAGCATGCGCTCTCAGAAATGATAAGTTCACAAAGGTCATGTATCACACTGGAACAACCGAAATAAAATATTCAAACGTACCTACGTTCTGTATTTTAATTTAAAAAACCTACCTGTTACCAACTGTTCGTCTCAAATTATGAGCCATATGTTTGTGACTATTACAGCACCATCTATCACAAAGCGAAAAAAGTGGTCCAACTAAAACATTCATATATCTTTGCGTACTACACGAATATGTAATAAAAAATTCGTGTTCCTATTTTTTAACAAACGCAGTTGATACCCGTTTGACATATGGCAGCAGCATCTAGCGGGCCAACCATAGCGCCATCTGGTTTCCCCATTCATGCTAGACAAGTTTCGTTCTTTGTAGTTTTTTCGTTTGACGCTTATTTCGTGAGATATTTGGCCCGGTCACCATCAATGGACCACTCTGTATACTGCTTCCTTTTTGTATTTAAACAACATCGGAAAGACGTCATGACCTGCGCAAGTTTCTCCTTCCTTCATTGCGGAAACATGACGCAAGACACAGTTTCCCAGGAGTCACAAGAGCAAGGCAGCAGCAGCAGAAAAGTCTGCAACACTTTCATTAGCGACCCGCGGCGGCGCAGCAGACCATTCCCACAAGGAAGTTACAACAGCGCTCCCAGACCTGCGGGCTGGCAGTGAGGTACTGTTGCCCGACATGTTAACTTATCTCTCCGGGTACTACTTATAATCACTCCCAGGAAAAAAACCGGGTGGACCCAGAGTTTCAGCGACAATATGGCGATAAGTCAGAGGCTATTCAAAGATACTTTCCGACAAGCGAAACTCTCAATAGCAACCCCCCCCCCCCCCCCCTCCATCAGATTTAGTGGTAACGTGGCCCAGTGGATAACCCATCAAGAACTGGACACAGATCAAGCATGAAAACAGGAAGAAGGTCTACTGGACTGTGAGAAAGGAAGCAAAATAGAAACAACGAACGGTCCAAGCTCAAGATGTGCACAATCGAGAGAATCAGGGCGTCATGGTCGTGTGGTCACGGTGTTGGACTGCGAAGTGGGAGACCTGTGTTTATATCTCCCTTATGTCCCTTTTTCAAAAAAAATTATGAGCTGTTGCCGGCCGGGTTGCCGAGCGGTTCTAGGCGCTACAGTCTGGAACCACGCGACCGCTACGGTCGCAGGTTCGAATCCTGCCTCGGGCATGGATGTGTGTGATGTCGTTAGGTTAGTTAGGTTTAAGTAGTGCTAAGTTCTAGGGGACTGATGACCTCAGAAGTTAAGTCCCATAGTGCTCAGAGCCATTTGAACCATTTTTGAACTGTCCGTCCGCTCATTGTCGTGTCTGTTTGCTGTATTCAGATCTAAGTCTGTGTCGTGGTGTAACTTCCGTTTGCAACAGCGAGATGTAAGGAAGGGACCTCCAGACTTGCATACCTCCTATTTGTTCAACACAAGCACTACATGCTATCGCTCTTGCATTCTGTTTTGGAAGTGACATAGTTCACACCTGTTTATTTGTTGTTTTCGTTTCTGTGAGAGGTGTATACGGCATCTCGTCTGCTGTCACTTTACCGCATTTGCTAATATGTTCTTACCACCTGACTTATATCTATAACCAGTGTATAGTATGACAATTGCCAAAAGTATAGAAAGAGAACAGACACGTCAATGACCGGAGCAACAAAATGTTCAAATGTGTGTGAGTTTTTAAGGGACCAATCTGCTGAGGTCATCGGTCCCTTGACTTACACACTACTTAAACTAATTTAAACTAACTTATGCTAAGAACAACACACACACCGATGCCCGAGGGAGGATTCGAATCTCCGGCGGGAGTGGCCGCGCAATCCGTGACATGGCGCCTCAAACCGCGCGGCCACTCCGCGCGGCACCGGAGGAACAGTTCATCAGTTTGTGATGTACACATATATGGGGCACGAGGGAGATCTGAACACGGATCTCGAGCTTAGCAATCCATCACCGTGACCACAGAACCCCCACAGCGTGGAGCTTACAGTTCGCTCGATGTTGCACGTCTTAGCTTGGACCGTCCATTTTGCTGCCTTTTTCATAGTTCAGTACAGGTTCCTCCTGTTTTGATACTTGATCTGTGTACAGTTTTTGATGGGCTATCCACTGGGTCATTTTACCACTAAATGTGAGGGTTTGCGAGAGAACCGAAGTCTAGGGTGGCTCGTTACACAGTAATGACACGTTACACAGAAACAGCACTTCGCTTGATTCCATATCCTCAATTATCTCTGTATCTGTATTGCATTGAAAATATCTATGAAGTACTTCAAATGTCGACGGTATGCACTGTATATCTTGTTTCATTCGCGCACGGTACTTGCTGTTGAAAACAGTAATGCCCACTTTATTCTTCGACCTTAAGCTTCCTTTCAGTGCTCTTCAGTTCTGTCTCATTCTTCTTTCGGCGGAGTTAGTTGTTCCTTAACGGTGATACAAGCAGTATGGATAGGTTTACTGATGGCGAGTTGGCCCATATGCGCCTCGTGTGTAGATGAATTCACTGAATGCGACGGAAGAGCGGCACAACACGCTTAGCTGAGCCATTGTCCCATCGACGGCAAGTCAACACAGTAGTTTTTCATCCTTTTATAGGTTGCTGCATTATTCTGCGTCCTGTATCGTCGTCGATGTGTTTGCATATTTACACGCATTCTCACTGTCGTGAAGGTATTTTCCAATAAATATAGTACCTGATCAAAAATATCCGGACAGTTACTAGCGGACATTAATTTGGAGTGACTTCAGCCTTCACCGTTATGACGAAATCTTCTGGGCACTTTCAGTGAGGTGTCCGAATGTCTGTGGAAGAATGGCAGCCACTCTTCCTCAACAGATTGTAAGGGGTTCACCACCCTGCTGGAACAAATGTAACTTCGATGTATTGCTCACGCGCTGCCTGCGACAGAAAGTAGCTTTACTGAAACAGAGCCGCAGGTCAGAGCAGTCTCGGAAATTGCTGCAGTCGCTCTCTGCTACAGGGCAGTTGTAGTACGTCGCTGGTACAGATCTAAAGATTCAGATCTCAGACAAATGTTGTCCAGTATTAGTACACTACTGGCCATTAAAATTGCTACACCAAGAATAAATGCAGATGATAAACTGGTAATCATTGGACAAATATATTAAACTAGAACTGACATGTGATTACGTTTTCACGCAATTTGGGTGCATTGATCCTGAGAAATCAGTACCCAGAACAACCACCTCTGGCCGTAATAACGGCCTTCATACGCCTGGGCATTGAGTCAAACAGAGTTTGGATGGCGTGTACAGGTACAGCTGCCCATGCAGCTTCAACACGATACCACAGTTCATCAAGAGTAATGATTGGCGTATTGTGACAAGCCAGTTGCTCGGCCACCATTGACCAGACGTTTTCAATTGGTGAGAGATCTGGAGAATGTGCTGGCCAGGGCAGCAGTCGAGCATTATCTGGATTCAGAAAGGCCCGTACAGGATCTGCAACATGCAGTCGTGCATTATCCTGCTGAAATGTAGGGCTTCGCAGGGATCGAATGAAGGGTAGAGCCACGGATCGTAACACATCTGAAATGTAACGTCCACTGTTCAAAGTGCAGTCAGTGCGAACAAGAGGTGATCGAGACGTGTAACCAATGGCACCTCATACTATCACGCCAGGTGATACGCCAGTATAGCAATGACGAATACACGCCTCCAATGTGCGTTCACCGCGATGTCGCCAAACACGGATGCGACCATCATGGTGCTGTAAACAGAACCTGAATTCATCAGAAAAAATGACGTTTTGCCATTCGTGCACCCAGGTTCGTCGTTGAGTACACCATCGTAGGCGCTCCTGTCTGTGATGCAGCGTCAAGGGTAAACACAGCCATAGTCTCCGAGGTGATAGTCCATGCTGCTGCAAACGTCGTCGAACTGTTCGTCCAGATGTTCGTTGTCTTGCAAACGTCCCCATCTGTTGACTCAGGGATCGCGACGTAGCTGCACCATACGTTACAGCCATGCGGATAAGATGCCTGTCATCTCAACTGCTAGTGATACGAGGTCGTTGGGATCCAGCACGGCGTTCCGTATTACCCTCCTGAATTCACCGATTCCATATTCTCCTAACAGTCATTGGATCTCGACCAACGCGAGCAACAATGTCGCGATACGATAAACCGCAATCGCGATAGGCTACAGTGCAACCTTTATCAAAATCGGAAGCGTGATGGTACGCATTTCTCCTCCTTACACGAGGCATCACAACAACGTTTCATCAGGCAACGCCTATCAACTGCTGTTTATGTATGAGAAATCGGTTGGAAACTTTTTCTCATGTCAGCACGTTGTAGGCGTCGGCACTGGCGCCAACCTTGTGTGAAAGCTCTGAAAAGCTAATCATTTGCATATCACAGCATCTCCTTCCTGTCGGTCAAATTTCGCGTCTGTAGCACGTCATCTTCGTGGTGTAGCAATTTTGATGGCCAGTAGTGTAGAGAGGCCAGCATTGCACTAAGCTGTGCCACTCAAAAGCAAATATACAGACAGTGTTATCCGGCGACACCATCACGAGGTAAGAATTTTTCAGTTTATTCTGACTGATTTCACAGTGCCATGGCGTAGCGCTGCTTACGTCAAAATTTATCAGTTTTCATGAGTTAATATATCAATTGAAAAACTTATCTTTTTTTTATTTTTATACGGGAAGGTTACAAGATAAAGTCGAAACAGCAAGTGATGTCATACGCAGGAGTCTAGAGCGAGGTCGACGTTCTAACTCATTCCAAAAGTATTCCATTGTGTTCAGGTCTAGACTCGGGGCAGGCCAGCCAATTTCATCAACGTTATTGTCCACAATCAGCTGCCTCGCACATGCTGCGCTATGACAGGATACTCTGCCATACCGATAAAATCATCATTTCCGAGCTGTTCCTCTATTGTACTCAGTAAAAAATGCTGCAAAATGTGTTCACTTCCTTCCGCATTTAGAGTTTTCTTAAGCGCAGCAGGTGCCCAAAGCAGTCCATCGATTTGCCGCAGGGTGTAGCGTGATTCACCACTTCGAATCAATCGTTTCCAATGGTCCACTATCTAGAGAAGACGCTCTTTACACCACCAACAGCGTCGCTTAGGACTGACTGACTATATGAACGTGTGGTTTGTGGGGGGAGAGGCTGGGAAAGGGGGGAGGGGTTGGGGGGAGGGAAGGGCTGCTCGACCATTGTAAATGCCATGTGACTAGGGCCTCTCGTGGGGTAGACCATTCGCTTGGTGCAAGTCTTTCGATTTGACGCCACTTCGGTGACTTGCGCGTCGATGGGGATGAAATGATGATAATTAGGACAACACAACACCCAGTCCCTGAGCGGAGAAAATCTCCGACCCAGCCGGGAATCGGACCCGGGCCCTTAGCATTTACATTCTGTCGCGCTGACCACTCAGCTACTGGGGGCGGACGCTCGACTATTGCACCCCATTCTTTTCTACATCTACATCTACATCTACATTTATACTCCGCAAGCCACCCAACGGTGTGTGGCGGAGGGCACTTGACGTGCCACTGTCATTGCCACCCTTTCCTGTTCCAGTCGCGTATGGTTCGCGGGAAGAACGACTGCCGGAAAGCCTCCGTGTGCGCTCGAATCTCTCTAATTTTACATTCGTGATCTCCTCGGGAGGTATGAGTAGGGGGAAGCAATATATTCGATACCTCATCCAGAAACGCACCCTCTCGAAACCTGGACAGCAAGTTACACCGCGATGCAGAGCGCCTCTCTTGCAGAGTCTGCCACTTGAGTTTGCTAAACATCTCCGTAACGCCTACCAAATAACGCTGTGACAAAACACGCCGCTCTTCTTTGGATCTTGTCTACCTCCTCTGTCAACCCGACCTGGTACGGATGCCACACTGATGAGCAATACTCAAATATAGGTCGAACGAGTGTTTTGTAAGCCACCTCCTTTGTTGATGGACTACATTTTCTAAGGACTTTCCCAATGAATCTCAACCTGGTACCCGCCTTAGCAACAATTAATTTTATATGATCATTCCACTTCAAATCGTTCCGCACGCATACTCCCAGATATTTTACAGAAGTAACAGCTACCAGTGTTGGTTCTGCTATCATATAATCATACAATAAAGGATCCTTCTTTCCATGTATTTGCAATATATTTCATTTGTCTATGTTAAGGGTCAGTTGCCACTCCCTACACCAAGTGCCTATCCGCTGCAGATCTTCCTGCATTTCGCTGCAATTTTCTAATGCTGCAACTTCTCTGTATACTACACATCATCCGCGAAAAGCCGCATGGAACTTCCGACACTATTAAATGCCCTAAGTACAGTGTTCTAACTGAACTGCTGGTAGCGCTGTGGAGCTCATAGTGATTCTGGCTGTTTGTTTTTTGCGTATCCACTTCAGATTCACGTCACCAACAATCGAATCGGGCAGGCTTAGAACGGTTGAAATGCCCCTGATGGTTTTGTTACTCATCTGCCCTAAATGATCACTCCACTTTCGGATTCAAAAATGGTTCCAATGGCTCTGAGCACTATGGGACTTAACATCTGAGGTCATCAGTCCCCTAGAACTTAGAACTACTTAAACCTAACTAACCTAAGGACAACACACACATCCATGCCCGACGCAGGATTCGAAGCTGCGACCGTACTTTCGGATTCACTGAGTTCTCTTGATCGACCCATTCTGCTGTTACTGCCTATCTACTGACAACACAATATGCCCTCATGAGCCGGCCGTTGTGACCGAGTGGTTCTAGGCGCTTCAGTCCGGAACCGCGCTGCTGCTACGGTCGCAGGTTCAAATCCTCCCTCGGACATGGATGTGTGTGTTGTCCTTATATAGCTTTAAGTAGTTCTAAGTCTAGGGGACTGATGACCTCAGATGTGCTTAGGGCCATTTGAACCATTTATGCCTCGCATCCTTTTGCACTGGCGGCTCCACCTCTCGTGACATCTAGTGGTGAATTCCGCCTTACAAAGGGGTGTCCGGATATTTTTGATCAGATAGTGAATGCGTGCAACGGTGGTGCTCTTTGCACGCGGCGTGCTATACAGATTCCGGCGGACAGTCCGAAATCCCTGTGTCTGGCTGAAGCACAAGATCAGCTCACTTGCATTTCAACGGCGCTCCTGTTGATTGACAGTGGATTATTCTCCGTATTTCTGTAGCTCTGAAGAATGTGGCACGCTTCGAGATCCACTGTCTAGATGCAGCCCATGTCCTTCCTGCCATTTACGAAGGCGTTAAACACGTAATGCAACACTGTTTTTTTCTCGGCCAGTTTCGTTTGAAAAATGTAGAATTTGTTGTGAAACATCGTGAAATATTCCCGCTGCAGTCCCTATAGTTTCATGATGTTCCTATAGGTGGCGGCACTATACGTAACCTTCAAAATGGCGCCTGTAACAGAGGTAGGTTCAAACAGAGAGCTGTCATTGAGTTTCTTTTGGCGGAAAAGCAGAGCATTGCATATATTCTTAGGTGCTTGCAGAATGTCTACGAAGACCTGGCAATGAACAAAAGCATGATGAGTCGTTGGTTGAGGCGTCTGCCATCATCGCACGCAACAAGATCGTGAAATCGTGTCCACTCTCAGGCGCGCCGGCCGGGCGCACACAGCTGTGACCTCCTGCAGTGATGGAACGTGCGGACACTCTCATTCGAGGTGATGCAAACGAACGTCTTCTTCTCCATAACAACGCAAGGCCTCACACACGTCTGCGCATCCGAGAGGAGCTCACAAAACTTCATTGGACTGTTCTTCCTCAACCTCCAGGGCGAATCTCGCACCTACCGACTTCCATGTGTTTGGTCCAGTGAAGGTTGTAGTCCACTGGAAGCAGTAGGCGGATGATGGAGGCGTTATTGATGCAGAAAGACGTTGGCTCCGACGTCGACCAGTAGAGTGGTACTGTGCGGGCAAACAGGCCCTCCCAATAGAGTGGCGTAAGGCCGTTGCATTGAACGGAGATTATGTTGAAAAACAGGGTTTTGTAGCCAGAAGAGTGGGGAATAATATGGTGTAATGGAATCCTGAACAAAACCAACCTGCTTTAAAAAAATGTATTGCATTACGTATTGAACGCGCCTCGTAGATTGCCTGTTAGTCCGGTGTATTTGTGGTCTAGCCAATCGAAAAAGCCGAAAAAGAATGTGAAAAATACATCTCAGAATTGTGTATGTTATTATATGTGTGCAGTACCAATGACAACACCAATTCTTTCAAAGCAGAAATCATACAGCAATAAAGTTCGAAGCGACAGAACACAAGACAATGTCTACATCTACATCCATACTCCGCAAGCCACCTGACGCTGTGTAGCAGAGGGTACTTTCAGTACCTCTATCGGTTCTCCCTTCTATTCCAGTCTCGTATTGTTCGTGGAAATAAAGATTTTCGTATGCCTCTGTGTGGCCTCTAATCTCTCTGGTTTTATCCTCATGCTCTCTTCGCGAGATATACGTAGGAGGGAGTAATATACTGCTTGACTCCTCGGTGAAGGTATGTTCTCTAAACTTCAACAAAAGCCCGTACCGACCTACTGAGCGTCTCTCCTGCAGAGTCTTCCACTGGAGTTTATCTATCATCTCCGCAACGCTTTCGCGATTACTAAATGATCCTGTAACAAAGCGCGCTGCTCTCCGTTGGATTTTCTCCATCTCTTCTATCAACCCTATCTGCTACGTATCCGACACTGGTGAGCAATATTCAAGCAGTGGTCGAACAAGTGTACTGTAACCTACTTCCTTTGTTTTCGGATTCATTTCCTTAGGATTCTTCCAATGAATCTCAGTCTGGCATCTGCTTTACCGACGATCAACTTCATATGAGCATTCTACAGGGTTATTACAAATGATTGAAGCGATTTCACAGCTCTACAATAACTTTATTATTTGAGATATTTTTACAATGCTTTGCACACGCATATAAAAACTCAAAAAGTTTTTTTAGGCATTCACAAATGTTCGATATGTGCCCCTTTAGTGATTCGGCAGACATCAAGCCGATAATCAAGTTCCTCCCACACTCGGCGCAGCATGTGCCCATCAATGAGTTCGAAAGCATCGTTGATGCGAGTTCGCAGGTCTGGCACGTTTCTTGGTAGAGGAGGTTTAAACACTAAATCTTTCACATAAACCCACAGAAAGAAATCGCATGGGGTTAAGTCGGGAGAGGGTGGAGGCCATGACATGAACTGCTGATCATGATCTCCACCACGACCGATCCATCTATTTTCCAATCTCCTGTTTAAGAAATGCCGAACATCATGATGGCAGTGCGGTGGAGCACCACGCTGTTGAAAGATGAAGTCGGCGCTGTCGGTCTCCAGTTGTGGCATGAGCCAACTTTCCAGCATGTCCAGATACACGTGTCTTGTAACGTTTTTTTTGCAGAAGAAAAAGGGGCCGTAAGCTTTAAACCGTGAGATTGCACAAAACACGTTAACTTTTGGTGAATTGCGAATTTGCTGCACGAATGCGTGAGGATTCTCTACCGCCCAGATTCGCACATTGTGTCTGTTCACTTCACCATTAAGAAAAAATGTTGCTTCATCACTGAAAACAAGTTTCGCACTGAACGCATCCTCTTCCATGAGCTGTTGCAACCGCGCCGAAAATTCAAAGCGTTTGACTTTGTCATCGGGTGTCAGGGCTTGTAGCAATTGTAAACGGTAAGGATTCTCCTTTAGCTTTTTCCGTAACATTTTCCAAACCGTCGGCTGTGGTACGTTTAGCTCCCTGCTTGCTTTATTCGTCGACTTCCGCGGGCTACGCGTGAAACTTGCCCGCACGCGTTCAACCGTTTCTTCGCTCACTGCAGGCCGACCCGTTGATTTCCCCTTACAGAGGCACCCAGAAGCTTTAAACTGCGCATACCATCGCCGAATGGAGTTAGCAGTTGGTGGATCTTTGTTGAACTTCGTCCTGAAGTGTCGTTGCACTGTTATAACTGACTGATGTGAGTGCATTTCAAGCACGACATACGCTTACTCGGCTCCTGTCGCCATTTTGTCTCACTGCGCTCTCGAGCGCTCTGGTGGCAGAAACCTGAAGTGCGGCTTCAGCCGAACAAAACTTTATGAGTTTTTCTACGTATCTGTAGTGTGTCGTGACCATATGGCAATGAATGAAGCTACAGTGAATTTATGAAATCGCTTCAATCATTTGTAATAGCCCTGTATTTTAGATCACTCCTAATGCCTACTCCCAGATAATTTATGGAATTAACTGCTTCCAGTTGCTTACCTGCTATATTGTAGCTAAATGATAAAGGATCTTTCTTTCTATGTATTCGCAGCACATAACACTTGTCTACATTGAGATGTTTAAAGTTTTACTACACAAAACACAGAACAGAGTAATAATATAGTACGGTCATTCAAAAACAAACTGCCCGAAGCGTATAAATTAAATAGCGTTTGAAAGGATCGGGATGCCATTGCCTACGGAAGAAGGTATGGTTCCTATCAGGGCCCTGAGGCCTCAGACTGGCCGCTAAAAGAGACATGGGGGCGCATCCACGTGACGAAAGAGTGAGCGCATGCAATAGCCGACCGTTCACTGCACTCAGTAGTGCGGGATACAGAGGAATGGAATCTTCGAAGAATGGCACAAGTGCAACTTAATTTTCAGCTGCAGTTCAGCTACGAGTGATTTAATACCCTATAACAAGTGTTGGAAGCTGCTGCGGTATATTGGATTTCATTGGCACCAGAGAGGAGTATTTCTACTCTTTCTTGACGACAGAAACTTCCACTTCGTTCCCTACAGTTCTACAGTACGATGGTATCCATTACAAGCTGATATTCTCTGAACGTATATGTTACTTTGTTTCTAACGCCAACTACAATCACGATAGCTGTCTGTGAATGTGAATATTTATCAAGGATATAAATTACATTCCCTGAGATTCTGTAAACTACAATCGCGATAGCTATCTGTGAATATTTATCGAGGATATAAATTACGATAGCTATCTGTGAATATTTATCGAGGATATAAATTACGATAGCTATCTGTGAATATTTATCGAGGATATAAATTACATTCCCTGAGATTGTGTATCTCTAAGTCCTCACCTGTTCTATATGCTTCTGATATGACGAAGATGTCAGTATGTACGAGTACTTCAGTTATTATTTTGATCAGTTCACCCTCCATTCTTTTATGTGAGAAGCCTCCACAGTATCATTCTTGTCTTTTTCATGATCCGCTCTAGGGAGGACGATTTGTCTTGCCGCTTGTTTTAGTCATATTAATCTGCTTCTTGATCGTTCACTTGGACATCCAGTGGACATCCCCACTGTACACCGCCGGGAACTACCTTTGTACAAGAAAACTTTAATCTAGCAAACTGAAACCCGTCGATGTCGCCGAGCGGTTTTAGGCGCTTCAGTCCGGAACCGCGAGACTGCTACTGTCGCAGGTTCGAATCCTGCCTCGGGCATGGATGTGTGTGATGTCCTTAGGTGAGTTAGGTTTAAGTAGTTCTGAGTTCTAGGGGACTGATGACCTCAGATGTTAAGTCCCATAGTGCTCAGAGCCATTTGAACCATCAAACTGAAACCAGGAATTCCCCTGCCCCACGTCCCGCGCCCACCACCAACACATGATTCGTTATAGACTCGAACTCCCATGTATAAAACACCTCCAGATGTCTGTTTGCTTCATAGATTAGTGAGTGTTAAATTTTTGATGTTAATCACGTAAAACGTTTGTAGTTCAAGGGACTTCGTTTTAAAAATGCTAACATTCCACGCATCTCCATATTTATGACGTCATATCTGCTGAGATAAGTTTCGTACAGTGATATAATTTAAACGTACACTCGGTGGTATATGTAGATACTGGCTGCAAAACGTGTTGCGAATCGAAATAGTAGTAAAGAAATAATAAATTAAGACATCATGTCAGATGCCGAAGTTTTACCGTATTAACAGCGAACATGTAATAAGCAATAGCCTTTTTCCGTTTCATTATTTTGTGGGGGATGTCAGCGATAAAACTTTTCGAAATGGTTTAAAGTCTGCGTAAAGTTTATTGGAAGTCGCGAAGTACTCTCAGTCCTAAATATCGATGAATACATTATGTGTAATTTGTGCGAAAAAAGCTGCGCTGCCTCAAGGCAATTTTTAACTTCAATACTTTTTTTATTGTGTTAAACCTTTGCCGTAATGAATAAATTATGACAGCATTTTAAATTTTTTAGGTTAGTCGTTAATTGTGACATACAGAAAGTCAAATTTCTGTTGCCCCTGGAAGCCGTTGTTTAGACTACCTCCAACGGCGACTAAGTCTTCGGGTGACCGTTTTGCCGTTTAGTACGAGTGGCGTTGGAGAAGTTCCCGTTCGAAGGTGTGCAGTCCATAATTGGTATGAAAACCGGGCGAAATCGTCGTGAGCATTGAGCCAATCATGCCACCAACGCACCGGCTTCAAGATACTATTTTGGTAAAATACTGTGTCCTGCTGGTTGAAGAAGTCTGTAACAGCCTGCTGCATATCTTCCTCCGACAGGAATCGTCGACCCTTCAGGGCCCTTTTTAAGGGACCAAAGGCGTGACAACCGCATGGAGGGAGACCAAGAGTACATGGTGGGTGCTCGAGTGCCATTGCGAGATGCTTTTAATAGTTTCCACAATGAAACATCGTCTCATAATATGGTAGAAAACACAAAGAGGGCAGTCAATACCGTCACTGCGCGATAGCGATGGATATGTTACCGATGATGGTGCCACTAAAGCGGAGTTACTAAATACAGTTTTCCGTAATTCCTTCACGAAAGAAGACGAAGTAAATATTCCATAATCCGAAACCAGAATAGCTGTTAGCATGAGTGACATAAAAGTAGATATCTTAGGTGTTGGGAAACAACTCAAATCATTTAAGAAAGGCAAGTCTTCCGGTCCAGATGGTATACCAATCAGGTTCCTTTCAGAGTGTGCAGACACAATAGCGCCTTTCTTAGCAATCATATACAACCGCTCACTTGACGAAAGGTCTGTTCCTGAAGACTGGAAAGTAGCGCAGGTCACACCAATATTCAAGAAAGGAAATAGGAGTAACGCATTGAATTACAGACCCACATCACTACCCTCAATTTGCAATGGGATTTTGGAGCATATACTGTACTCGAACATTATGAATCACCTTGAAGAAAATGACTTATTGATACATGACCAACACGGATTCAGGAAATATCGTTCTTGTGCAACACAGCTACCTCTTTGTTCCCATGAAGTAATGAGTGCTGTCGACAAGGGATCTCAGATCGATTCCATATTCCTAGATTTCTAGAAGGCTTTTGATACCGTTCCTCACAAGCGACTATTAATCAAATTGCGTCCATATGGAGTATCGTCTCAGTTGTGTGACTGGATTCGTGATTTCCTCTCAGAGGATAGACGGTAAATCATCGAGTAGAAGAGAAGTGATATCTGGCGTTCCGCAAAGTAGTGTCTTAGGCCCTCTGCTGTTCCTGATTTACATAAACGATCTAGGTGATAATCTGAGCAGCCCCCTTAGATTGTTTGCAGATGATGCTGTAATTTATTGTCTAGCAAAATCATCAGACGATCAATTCCAATTACAAAATGATCTAGAGAGAATTTCTGTATGGTGCGAAAAGTGGAAATTGGCACTAAACAAAGAAAAGTGCGAGGTCATCCACATTGGTACTAAAAGAAATCCGATAAATTTTGGGTATACGATAAATCGCACAAATCAATTCGACTAAATACCTAGGAATTACAAGTACGAGCGCCTTAAAATGGAAAGACCACATAGATAATACTGTGGGGAAGCCGAAACAAAGACTGCACTTTGTTGGCAGAACACTTAGAAGATGCGACAAACCCACTAAACAGACAGCCTACATTACACTTGTCCGTCCTCTGCTGGAATATTGCTGCGCGGCGTGGGATCCTTACCAAGTATGATTGACGGAGGACATCGAAAAAGGGCAAAGGAGGGCAGCCCGTTTCGTGTTATCGCGCAATAGGGGTCAGAGTGTCACTGATATGATACGCGAGTTGGGGTGGCAGTCATTGAAACAAAGACGAGTTTCTTCGCGGCGAGATCTATTTACGAAATTTCAATCACCAACTTTCTCTTCCGAATGCGGAAATATTTTGTTGACACCCATCTACGTAGGGAGAAATGATCATCATAATAAAATAAGAGAAATCAGAGCTCGAACGGAAAAATGTAGGTGTTCCTTTTTCCCACATGCCATTCGAGAGTGGAATGGCAGAGAAGTAGTATGAAAATGGTTCGATGGACCCTCTGTCAGGCACTTAAGTGTGAATTGCAGAGTAACGATGTAGATGTACATGAGTGTCTCCCACTTGAGTTGTCTTAGCTTCAGCGTTACGACATTTGCGATATGGGTATGTGCGTTATCGTGAAACAGCAGCACCTCTTGTTACACCGTTCCACAACGGTGGTTTCCGACGTACATGCTCCTCATACACATCCTTCTTCTCCGACTGGTGTGTACCAGCATCTGTCCTTCGACAGCCAAGAAAAGAATGCCAGCACGTTGATCCTGTTTGGACGCATTTGGTGATAACTTCGTGATAGTGCACGTTTCCGAATTTGCCACACTCGCAACGGAAAGAAGACACGAATGCCAAAGTCTCCCTTGTCAGCATGTCAGTTCTTATACAGGGCGTTTCAGAAGTGATGGTCAATAATTCACACTTCGAGAGTACAGGCCAAAAGCAGTTAAATAGCTTTTATAAACATGAGTCAGCAAATCAATCGCTGTCGAGATACATTTTCTGTTGGGGTTCATCAGTGTCTAGGAACATAAGGCATCTTTAAACGTTAAAATAGATGTTCTAAACGTTGTCCATGTGTCTGAATGCAACACTGAACTCGTCTGCCGGCCGGTGTGGCCGAGCGGTTCTAGGCGCTTCAGCCGGGAACCGCGCGACCGCTACAGTCGCAGGTTCGAATCCTTCCTCGGGCATGGATCTGTATGATGTCCTTGGGTTAGTTAGGTTTAAGAAGTTCTAAGTTCTAGGGGACTGATGACCTCAGATGTTATGTCCCATAGTGCTCAGAGCCATTTGAACATTTTTGAACTCGTCTCTGAAATGAGCTGCGATTCCTCGCAGACAGTCCTGGGGAATTCTGTAAATGCTGGAAGGCTGCTTCAATCCGCAAGCGTAATTCCTTAACAGAGTTGACCTCGGTAGCATAGACCAGGCTTCTGAAGTGACCCCACAGGATTTAAATTCGGAAACCTTGGAGGTCATGACACAAGCCCTCCTCTACCTGTCCAATGTTGACCATACGTCCAAGTTAGAAGCCGGCGCACTCGTAAATGAAAAGTGTGCTGGAGCACCGTCATGCATCAACCACATGTTCAGGCGTTGGTTAAGAGGGATATCATCATGTACATGTGGAAGTACAGTCGGCGGAAACCACATCCACATGTACTGCTGTCCGGTTAGTCTCTGTGGTGGGAAGTGTCAACCAGTTATGCGGTTTCCGAGCAGTCCTGCCCAGACGTTCAACGAATAACGCTGATGATATTGTTATACGTGTGTCGCATTAGGACTGACATCGGTTCAAATGTGACAGTTATGGTAGTTAAAAATATCGTCAGGGGTAAATCCAGCCTAATCCTTGAACAGAGTACTGCTTACAAACAGGGGATTCATGGTATACTGTTGTTCCACCCACTGGAAGAAATTCTCTCCAGGAGGGAAGTCTCCAGTGTTGAGGGCTTGCACTCGCTGGAGATGATATGGATAGAGTACTTGCCGATGTAAAATCCGCCAGACACTGCTATGACACAGGACACGCTCTTGCGTAGCAATCGTCCTTGCTGAAGTGTTCGGACGTTCGTGTACAATACGTAACACCCTTTCCTCAACATCGGGTGTTATGAATCAGGGTCGACCTTCTCGTACATGGGGTGCGAAGCTCCCGGTTTCTATAAGGTGATGACGACGTAACAGGCTAAATGTACGCCTGTACGGCTGCCTACGGAGAGGAAATGCTTCTTCATACAATCGTATAGCCTCACGGGCACTGCCATTCGCTTTGCCATACATGAAGTGCATGTCAGCGTACTCTTCAGTGGTGTAACTTCTGTCCATGGTGACTTCACGTTTCTAACTGATTGTGAGGCAGGTACGGAGCAGCGCACGGAGTGGGAAAGATATAGTCGATCCCAAACCTTGAGACAGCAATGTACACTACTGGACATTAAAATTGCTACACCAAGAATAAATGCAGATGATAAACGGGTATTCATGGGACAAATATATTATACTACAACTGACATGTGATTACATTTTCAAGCAATTTGGGTTCATAGATCCTGAGAAATCAGTACCCAGAACAACCACCTCTGGCCGTAATAACGGCCTTGATACGCCTGGACATTGAGTCAAACAGAGCTTGGATGGCGTGTACAGGTACAGCTGCCCATGCAGCTTCAATACGATACCACAGTTCATCAACAGTAGTGACTGGCGTATTGTAGCGAGCCAGTTGATCGGCCACCATTGACCATTGAGGTTTTCAGTTGGTGAGAAATCTGGAGAATGTGCTGGCCAGGGCAGCAGTCGAACATTTTCTGTATCCAGAAAGGCCCGTACAGGACCTGCAACCTACGGTCGTGCGTTTTCCTGCTGAAATGTAGGGTTTCGCAGGGATCGAATAAAGGGTAGAGCCACGGGTCGTAACACATCTGAAATGTAACGTCCACTGTTCAAAGTGCAGTCAATGCGAACAAGAGGTGACCGAGACATGTAACCAATGGCACCCCATACCATAACGCCGGGTGATACGCCAGATATGGCGATGACGAATACACGCTTCCAATGTGCGTTTACCGCGATGTTGCTGCAAACGTCATCCAGCTGTTCGTGCAGATGGTTGTTGTCTTGCGAACGTCCCATCTGTTGACTCAGGGATCGAGACGTAGCTGCACGATCCGTTACAGCCATGCGGATAAGATGCCTGTCATCTCGACTGCTAGTAATACGAGACCGTTGGGATCCAGCACGGCGTTCCGTATTACCCTCCTGAACCCACCGATTTCATATTATGCTAACAGTCATTGTATCTCGACCAACGCGAGCAGCAATGTCGCGATACGATAAACCGCAATCGCGATAGGCTACAATCCGAACTTTATCAAAGTCGGAAACGCGATGGTAGGCATTTTTCCCCCTTACATGAGGCATCAGAACAACGTTTCACCAGGCAACGTCGGTCAACTGCTGTTTGTGTATGAGAAAGCGGTTGGAAACTTTCCTCATGTCAGCACATTGTAGGTGTCACCACCGTCGCCAACCTTGTGTGAATGCTCTGAATAGCTAATCATTTGCATATCACAGCATCTCCTTCCTGTCGGTTAAATTTCGCGTCTGTAGCACGTCATCTTCGTGGTGTAGCAATTTTAATGGCCAGTAGTGTAAATACCGCGGTATCCAGGGTCGTTTACAGTTGGTTGCCAGTTCGAATTAATGCGATACCTCAGCAACGGTTGATTCGCAGACCGCTGTTTAATGGAGCGCTTTAGCTACTTTTGGCCTGTACTTTCCATGTGTGAATTATTGGTCATCAGTTCTGAAACATTCTGTATACTTGTATCGGAGTTGCGCTACGTTGGAATGTACACTTCAGCAACGCCCACAAACAAAAATCCTTTTATCGCTCCTTATAATATAATTTGAATCTTGATATGGTACATAATTTGAATAAATCAACTGTATACTTATTTCACTGATAGTGGAAGTCTAAGAAGAAAAAAAAATGAAGGACTAAAAGTGGGTAAGAGATGCTGCGGCGTCTCCACTGTGTGACTTGACTCATAGTGCTGCATAACAGATTGCGTCATATGAGTGACGGCGACCGAACGTTGCACCCAGACAACTGAGTCACACAGTGCATGAAACTCTAGCGAGAGCAGACGGGGGACAGTGAAACCGGAAGGGAAAGGTTTTACGCTCTCGGCCGCCGTCGCTGCCGCGTTCCACGCACGCATAGGGTCCCACTTTGTTTCCGGGAAACAAGCGACAGGCGAAAGCAGGAGATACCGTGTGCGACGCGTTTACAACGGCCTCATAACCGCCAACACAGGCGCCTGCCCTGTGTCTTGCAGTCATCCTTAGACACGGCCATTTTGCGTAATTTTCATCGAGGTTACAGAAACGAACGTAATTTGACGTGTAGCTGCACCTGTAGGTCGTCCCAAAAGGACTCTTCAAAGTGCGCCTAAGCTTGCGCAGATTTATTTTTTTCTTCTGGAGGGAAAGGGCCGACAGTTGGAGGGAGGGCGGGTGAGGCATTCCACAGCAGCATTTTATTGTCTTATTTTATTTTATTTATTTTTCTTCCTTTGAAACTATATTCGGGGTTGCAGTCTGGTTCCGAAGCGCTCGTTCTTGTAATTGGTGTGACCAGTCATGATGCCGAGTGACAGAGTTGAGAGAGAGAGGTTTGAGAAGTGAAGCTTGCCGCTTTTTCTATTTGTAGCTTACAGTATTTAAAGAACAGTTACCATTTATTACAAGAATAAAAAGAAGTTGCTGGACAAGCATTCACAATTTCCAGTAACTCGAATCCCATGTTCAACACTAAAAAAAAAAAAAAAAAAAAAAAAAAAAAACTTGACTGTGAAAGGATTACTATCATCTTTTGTAACAAATTCAGTAAGTTTTAATTTAGCAATTCCAGAGGTTAAACCGTCGTATATATATCCGATAAACTGCAGGGACGGATTTCTGACTGGAAATAGAAGAAAAATGTGCCCGGAAGTGTACGGTGTGCATGCAATGAAAGCAAATCCCCCTATAACACAGTACAGGGCTGCATCGCGTCCACGACAGAACAAAGTGGCCTCCACGGGATGCAATGCATGATTTCAGACGCCGCATCATGGACTGACGCACCCTTTCGTACTTTGACTTACACCATGTTGGTGGACCACTTGCCTGTAACTTGTGCTAGAGTTCTCCTCAATATCCTGTAGAACCCGGTCCTCCATATCTGAAGTACGCACAGATGCAGCCTCCCTGCACGTTCGTCTGCCTGAAAGGACCCGTGATCACACAAACGCCCAAAAAGGGTTCGAAATATTGTGTGATGTGGTTGGTGTCTGTGAGGATACTTGTTTTGGTACAGCTATGCTGCCTCTCGACCGTTTCCATCTGCCTGGCCATACGCAAACGTCAGTGTCAGCAGCAGTAGTAGTAGTAGCAGCTCGCAGTCGGGCTGTTGGGTCAGGCCACTCGTAGAGAGCAGTTAGAGAGCAGTTGTCTAGTTGTATAGTACTTGTGTCCTGTACGGAATTACCAGGGCCAGTCGTGGAGAGCGATGGCGGTACCTGAGCGATGCAGTATAAGGTAAAATAATTATTTATTGCCGTGCGCATATGTCATTTGCAACAACTCATTTTGTACTATTGTTATATCAAAGTCACATGTAAATATTTTTCGATAACTTTTCAATAATAATCTTTCTTATAAAGATAACTTTTGACAGTCATTCATCTGAATTTAAAAGTTTTTACTAATTTCTTCTATCCATAGTCATGCCAATCGCCGTAAATAAAAGCAGTTGTTTTTCATACATGACAAAATCTAGTGGTCAGCATTGCACTGGGCTGTGCCAGAAAAAATTTCTTGTAGGAGCAGATGTATACGCATTACCCGGTGACTTAATTAAGGTAAGAATTTTCAGTTTATTCAGAATGACTTTGCAGGGCCATGACACAGCGTTGCTGACGTCTAGATTTTTCAGTTTAGATTCACAGTCAGTTAATTATTGAAAGGTTATATATGAGTCATGTGGTGGACTAACAAGACAGCCAGTCCACAGTGACGGGTAACTGAAAGGCACGCGTTTACACACGCCGGCTGGCGTTAGGTCTGAAACAGGATACGTAACGAATGCTATAAAGAAAAGTACGTAGCTGCTGGAATACTTAACTTTAATCCATCATTTGTATACAACATTCTGGATGATACAAGTGAGACTCTCTCTAGAAATGGTTAATGGCACCTTGCTAGGTCGTAGCCATGGACTTAGCTGAAGGCTATTCTAACTATCTCTCGGCTAATGAGAGAAAGGCTTCGTCAGTGTAGTCGCTAGCAAAGTCGTCCGTACAACTGGGGCGAGTGCTAGTCCGTCTCTCTAGACCTGCCGTGTGGTGGCGCTTGGTCTGCAATTACTGACAGTGGCGACACGCTGGTCCGACATGTACTAATGGACCATGGCAGATTTAAAGCTACCACCTAGCAAGTGTGGTGTCTGGCGGTGACACCACAAGTCACATTTTTATTGAGAGGTTAGACACATTTTTATTCCGAGGTCACTGAAAGAATTTATCTGTTAGGAGGTTACTATATATATATATATATATATATATATATATATATATATATATATATATGTGTGTGTGTGTGTGTGTGTGTGTCTGTGTGTGTGTGTGTGTTAAGTAAACAGGTGCTAACTAAAAGAGAAAAAATCTTTCGAAAAAAAAAAAACGTAAAATAAACACCTGAAGTAATAAGAAAGTTCCTTGGTTAACATGATCAATGTTATCTAATATCAGCTGGTTTTTCTACCTTATTCTACGAGACAAACGTGCATAAACAAAATATTGTGTACATAGTTCCGCATAGTCAGCGCATACACAACTTTCCCACCAGAGTGCACCCCGCTAAGCACAACAGCGTAGTGCCGAGACGGACGAGCGCTGGCTCGTCCGTCTCGGCACTACGAGATGGCGCTGCTATAGAGACGGACCAAATTCTGCTTCCGGCGATCCGCGTATTAATAAGTAACGCAGCCAATGAGATTGCTGCTAACGTAGAACCTTTTCTCCTCGCGGATCACACTCGTGCAGTGATACATGAACGCGCGAGGTATTATAACGAGTGTACAGACCTCCGATTAGTCAGTCTGCAACAGTCTATAGTCAAGTTTCAGTCTGCGCCTAATAAGATTACCATATTCCTATACATAGCCATGAAGATAAATGTATAGACACTTTTGTCAAGGATCAGAGATATATGTGAGAGTAAGATTAATGTACCAATACCAAAGGAAGTTCAGATTGTCAATTGTAAATAGCATCCAGAACCAAGTTAAGTAATTTTTATGCTTGTTATTATTTTAATAAATGTGTGTGAAAAATTAATCAAGTTCTCTTTAAAGTTGGTCACCGTCAATCTGCTACTCTAAGCGTGCAAGTGGCATTTCTATTGTCTGACATAACGGCAGAAGATAAACACACCATGATAAGACCACGAGACATATTGCTGACACTCGCCTACTTCGTTAGAGCGACAAGTCAAATAATCTGATGGTGTGTGTACCGAAAGTCTTACAGTACGCTCACCACACAAACAACTCAGGCAAGAACAGTAACCAGAATGAAAATCTTAAACAGCTGAGACTACAACGTCGCTAAGAGGCTGTTTAACCACCAATATTGTTAAGAACAGAGGAACAAAATTCAGCACAGCGACCAAACGCCAGTTGTTAGTTTCGCAACACACCTTAAAACTGCGTGCACTGGATCGTCGACTGGTCATACACTACGCGGCCCCCACTAGAGCAGCGGCCTCTGTCCACAGGCGGGCGTGGCTGTGCAGTGGTAAACCGCACTGCCACATAACCATTATATGAATGCACAAATACGTCCGACCTCCTGTGGGAATCTCAGAAAAAAGAATATGGAGGAAATGGATAGGCGCTGCGGATAGGTGGCGCTCGATGGGAGTGTGGATCGGCGAGACAGTCCGTGCAGGTGCGATAACGTTGTGTCCCGGATGGAGCAGTGGTTACCGCACATGCCTAGTAAGCAGGAGATCCCGGGTTCGAATCCCGGTCTAATACATGTTTTCACTCATCTTCTCCGATTCCGCATAATGCCCCAATGCAACTGACAGCAGTGATCCCTCCCCTCTCCTTTCCTTTCTTCCGTTCGCCACCTTCAATTTATACGAGGGTTGGAACTTTAATAGTGGCAACTATTTATTTACAGCTCGTACAAAACTGATATGTGTTTCAAAGTTTTACTGACCTTCAAAGTAGTCACCAGCATTGTGTATAACCTGTTGCAGCGATGTGGAAGTCGTAGGATACTCTTTATCAGTGCCAGCTGTGTTGACAGTTCGAGCGGCGCCGTCTATTGCCCGACGAATTTATAGCAGTTCTGAAGCGTATACCGTGAAGTGTTTCCTGCAGTTTAGAAACTGACTTGAACTCACGAGAGCTTAAGGCAGGGGAGTGCAGTAGGTGATGTAGCACTTTTCAGCCCCATCAGTCAAACAAATCAGCTTTGTCCTGCAAAATGATGCTCAGGTCCTGCAGAAAGTGTCATCACTTCTGTCCCTATGCTGTTCATTTTTGGAACACAACCTACGACCACCACGTAGCCTGAACCACTCATCAATCCTCTTCAGGTCATTCTGAATATCTGGCGTTTCTGCTTTGTTATAGACAAACGTATGATCTGCAAACGGTCTTAAACAGTGTCCGACGCTTTCTACTAGTTCATTAATACACTCCTGGAAATTGAAATAAGAACACCGTGAATTCATTGTCCCAGGAAGGGGAAACTTTATTGACACATTCCTGGGGTCAGATACATCACATGATCACACTGACAGAACCACAGGCACATAGACACAGGCAACAGAGCATGCACAATGTCGGCACTAGTACAGTGTATATCCACCTTTAGCAGCAATGCAGGCTGCTATTCTCCCATGGAGACGATCGTAGAGATGCTGGATGTAGTCCTGTGGAACGGCTTGCCATGCCATTTCCACCTGGCGCCTCAGTTGGACCAGCGTTCGTACTGGACGTGCAGACCGCGTGAGACGACGCTTCATCCAGTCCCAAACATGCTCAATGGGGGACAGATCCGGAGATCTTGCTGGCCAGGGTAGTTGACTTACACCTTCTAGAGCACGTTGGGTGGCACGGGATACATGCGGACGTGCATTGTCCTGTTGGAACAGCAAGTTACCTTGCCGGTCTAGGAATGGTAGAATGATGGGTTCGATGACGGTTTGGATGTACCGTGCACTATTCAGTGTCCCCTCGACGATCACCAGTGGTGTACGGCCAGTGTAGGAGATCGCTCCCCACACCATGATGCCGGGTGTTGGCCCTGTGTGCCTCGGTCGTATGCAGTCCTGATTGTGGCGCTCACCTGCACGGCGCCAAACACGCATACGACCATCATTGGCACCAAGGCAGAAGCGACTCTCATCGCTGAAGACGACACGTCTCCATTCGTCCCTCCATTCACGCCTGTCGCGACACCACTGGAGGCGGGCTGCACGATGTTGGGGCGTGAGCGGAAGACGGCCTAACGGTGTGCGGGACCGTAGCCCAGCTTCATGGAGACGGTTGCGAATGGTCCTCGCCGATACCCCAGGAGGAACAGTGTCCCTAATTTGCTGGGAAGTGGCGGTGCGGTCCCCTACGGCACTGCGTAGGATCCTACGGTCTTGGCGTGCATCCGTGCGTCGCTGCGGTCCGGTCCCAGGTCGACGGGCACGTGCACCTTCCGCCGACCACTGGCGACAACATCGATGTACTGTGGAGACCTCACGCCCCACGTGTTGAGCAATTCGGCGGTACGTCCACCCGGCCTCCCGCATGCCCACTATACGCCCTCGCTCAAAGTCCGTCAACTGCACATACGGTTCACGTCCACGCTGTCGCGGCATGCTACCAGTGTTAAAGACTGCGATGGAGCTCCGTATGCCACGGCAAACTGGCTGACACTGACGGCGGCGGTGCACAAATGCTGCGCAGCTAGCGCCATTCGACGGCCAACACCGCGGTTCCTGGTGTGTCCGCTGTGCCGTGCGTGTGATCATTGCTTGTACAGCCCTCTCGCAGTGTCCGGAGCAAGTATGGTGGGTCTGACACACCGGTGTCAATGTGTTCTTTTTTCCATTTCCTGGTGTGTATACATTGTAAACAGTAACGGTCCTGTCACACTTCCTTGGGTTACTCCGGAAATTACCTTTACATCTGCATATTTTGTTCCGTTAAGGTCGAAGTTTTGAGTCCTATCTCCAAGGAAGTCGCAAATCTGGTCCGATACTCGATAAGCACGTATTTTTTCACTGACCGGCAATGCGGTACAGTGTGAAATGCCTTCCTGAAGTCAAGGAACACGGCATCAACCTGAGCGCCGTTGTCTGCGGCGCTATGGGTCTCATGGAGCAACAGACAGAGCTGAGTTTCGCAAAACCTCTACGGAATCCATGTCGATTTTTTATAAAGGTTTTCTTTGTGCAAAAACGTCATAATTCTTGAGCATAAAACATGTTCCGCAATGCTACAACATACTGACGTCAACGATACAGGCTCATAATTATGTGCACCTGTCCTACTACGCTTCTTGTAAACTGGATAGGCTTTTTTCCAGTCGCTCCAGCAATCTACTATAAACTGCTGCTAGAAGGGGAGCAAGTTATCCGCATAAGCTTTGTAGAATCTTATATGCATCTCATCAAGTCCTGATTTCCATTACTAAGCGATTGTAGTTAGTTTTCTCTTTCGGAATCGATTATCTCAGTATCCGCCATTTCGACGTTCATATAATGACTAAAAGGAGGGACGTGATCCTGTCAGATCGTTTCCTACGGTTTATTCTCATTTAGCAAAATCACCCTGTACAACTCCTTTCTGAATCCCAGACAACTGACCAAATTCTATGTGAATACTTGTGAATATTATTATTGTTTGTCGTTTTATAATGTGCAAATAAATAAAAATGCAGCTGAAACTGCCGGCCGCGGTGGTCTAGCGGTTCTGGCGCTGCAGTCCGGAACCGCGGGACTGCTACGGTCGCAGGTTCGAATCCTGCCTCGGGCATGGGTGTGTGTGATGTCCTTAGGTTAGTTAGGTTTAAGGAGTTCTAAGTTCTAGGGGACTTATGACCTAAGATGTTGAGTCCCATAGTGCTCAGAGCCATTTGAACCATTTTGAACCAGCTGAAACTAATTTTGTTGCCAGCAACAAAATATCGTTAAGGAGTAAATGTATTGTGTAAAACCTGTAAAACCACAAAGATATTTAGAGAGATGTCTATTAGATATGCGCTATTGTTACTGCTCGGTTCTACTGAATAAACAGTTCACTTGCTTTAGACGCATTGCCTCCGATTACTATTTCATAAGACGCCATGAGATGACATACGCCAAATAAGCCAAGACGTTGTCTTTAGATCAACATAACTGGAGATACTTCTAAGTTCAAATGGCTCTGAGCACTTTTTTTCACTTGCTGCTTGCCAAATAAGCCCGCTGCCTGTATGAAAAAGTGGGCTGTAATACTGCAGTTGGTCTCTTAGCCGTCACATCAGTATCTCAAGATCAAGAACAAGGAAAAATCAACATAGTAATGAGCATAGACCCATCAAAGCTACAAATACTGATCTAATGCATATATCGACTTGAATTACTGATGTGCCGTTGCCCGTGCCCCTCCCCGTGGAGGCGGACCAAATATAGTGTCAGGCAGTTTTGGTCAACTACTGAGCAGCATTTGATAACTAGCAAAGAAAAAAGAAAATACAAACAGACATTCTTGTAATTTTAAATATTAATAATAATACAAAAAGAATCTTTAGTTATTATAAACTGAAGAATATATGTCATACCAAAGAAAAATACAAAACAACGAATGAATTTACTAAATATCCCTTCACCAACAAGGCCATGAGAGGAAAAACTCGGAACATTCCTCGAGCCTTACCACTCTTGGCCTCATACTAAGTACTAATTCTCATATTGTTTATCCATATCCAACATCTCTAGTAATTACTGTGATCTTGTTACAACAATACAACATTTTTATAGTTGTGATGCTGGTGTAAGGGGCAGGGCTCGGAGTGATATCATCGAGCTATGGCCCTCTCACCAGCAATTTTCTACCTTATTCTGTATCTAAACCTACTCTACTGCAATTCATATTTAGCATTTTATACTACTTCACATTGCCACAATTAATTTACAGTTTGTTGCGTAACTTTGTACCACGTTCTACAACAAAATGTTATAAGTGTGAATCAGTTATCCAGTTATGTGTCTGTATCATTATCAGTAATATGATCATCGAGTTCCTCAGTACTGCTATCATTAGTTGAAGATTTCCGTCCTCTCTGTCTGTGTCTCCATAATCTCCCTCTATTGAACTCTACTTGTAATTGTCTAGAGATTTTGTCTGCTGTGTTATTTAATTCTGTCCATTTATCTGGGTCTCTAATGGAGTTGTAAATATTAAACTGTCTCAAATCTGATTGTCGTATATGTGAGTGTAATACACAAGAAATAATCGTGTGTTCTGGGGTCCCAATGTCCCCACATATGCATGTATCACTCTCCCTGAGATTCATACGGTGAAGGTGTGCTGGGTAAGGCCCATGACCGGTCAAAAAGTGTATCATTCCTCGACTCGGATCTATGTATTTCATTTTTAGTCTCTCCCTAATGTTTGGGAAAAAGTCGGGGACCCTACGGCCCTTATCACTCGTATCCCAGTCTCTCTGCCAATTATCTAGGAGCCATTTTTTAAAATGTAATTTGTCTTTAATGTCTTCTCCTGTTATACGTCTTACCCGATCTCTACTGCCCTTCTTTAAGCAGTATGCTGCGGCACGGCATTTAATATTTATGTCGGTTGAAAAAACACCCAGGACCACAGACAGGGCATCCAGTGATGTAGTTTTGAAAGCGCCTGACAATCTAAGCAGTACGCCTCTCTGCCTTCGGCGAACAATAGACTTGTTTACTGCAAGGCTCTGTTTATGAGCCCATGTGCTGGTTCCAAAACATATGATGGACTCAAAAATTGCACAGTAGTAGACTCTCATGTATCTTAATGGTATTCGAAATTCTGTTGTATTGATTCTAGCCAGTTTCGGCAATAATTTTGCTGCCTTATCGGAGGTCATCCGTATGTGTTCTCTAAAAGCCTTTCATCGATCACAACACCCAAATACCATGTAATCTTTTTCCTAGATACATTATTAGTTCCTAATTTAATAGAGGGATCTCTCCTAAGACATCCCTTTAGCATTATGTATATTGTTTTATGCAGATCAATTGTCAATTTGTTCTTTGTACACCAGTTCGCCATGTCACTCATTATGCCTCGTGCTCTCATTTCCAATTGTGCTCTTAAATTTGCTGACACTGCTACTACAATATCATCAGCGTAGGCGAAAATTCCATCAGCACACCCAAGGCTTTCCACTAGATGTAACAAGAGTTCAATTGTCAGGTCCCAAAAAATGGGACCACAAATTGATCCCTGTGGACATCCTTTCGTAAGTTTCTTAATTACTTTACGGTTTCCCGCACGCCACTCAAAACCCCTGTCTCTACAGTAATCCAGTAGGCTATAATAGAGGGCTGCTGGCACCCGAACTTCTCTGAGACGTGCAAACATCGCTGGCCACTACAAGTTGTTGAACGCATCTGCGATGTCTATCATGATTGCAATAGAATATTGTAAGTAGGCTGTTTATGTTTTCTTATTGGCAACGTTACGTAGCGCTCTATATCAAAATCACTGGCTGTGCTGTGTGCAGTCTGTGGCTAGTTTGCATTGTTGTCTGCCATTGTAGTGTTGGGCAGCGGCAGCTGGATGTGAACAGCGCGTAGCGTTGCGCAGTTGGAGGTGAGCCGCCAGCAGTGGTGGATGTGGGGAGAGAGATGGCGGAGTTTGGAAATTTGTAAAAATGGATGTCATGAACATGTATATTATGGTTTTTCAACACTATTAAGGTAAATACATTGTTTGTTCTCTATTAAAATCTTTCATTTGCTAACTATGCCTATCAGTAGTTAGTGCCTTCAGTAGTTTGAATCTTTTATTTAGCTGGCAGTAGTGGCGCTCGCTGTATTGCAGTAGCTTGAGTAACGAAGATTTTTGTGAGGTAAGTGATTTGTGAAAGGTACAGGTTAATGTTAGTCAGGGCCATTCTTTGTAGGGATTTCTGAAAGTCAGATTGCGTTGCGCTAAAAAAAAATATTGTGTGTCAGTTTAAGCACAGTCCTGTATAAAATTGTTCGAAGGGGACGTTTCAATATTTTGGTTCCGTGTGACAGACTACCCTAAGTGCTTGATTGATTACATCGTCAGTTCACTTATGTGTACGGAATCCATACTGATATGGACTCAGTCCGACTAACTCTCTATGGGCCTGTAGTCTATCACATAAAAGTCGTTCTGGTACTCTGGCTAAGGTATTTAAAAGACAAATGGGACGATAGGATTTCGGGTCCTTGGGATCTTTATCTGTGGATTTTTTTATAATTATTGTGCTGGCCGTCTTCCATATTAGGGTTATTTTACCAATCTGAAGTGCCTCATTTAAGGTCTCTGTCAGAAAAGTTGTTATACATGGTGCAATCTGTTGGAGCACTTCCGCATAGATATTGTCAGGGCCGGCGGCCTTACTTTTCTTTGTCTTGCGATTGCTCTAGCCACCTCCTCGTTGGTAAATGGATCGATTACCCTTTCAGTTACATATTCTTGTTCCATTTCAGTTCGAATATCAGTGTGTATCTCTGAGCCAGTATATATGTCATCATCAGGAAGGAGTATCTGCAGCAGGAATTCTGCAGTACCCCTCCAACCTTGTGTTAATGTTCCATCGTCTTGTTTCAGAGTAGCCAAAACCAGCGGGGTTTTGACCCTTTCTGTCAAGATTTTGTATGGGGTTCCCCACATATTGTCTTGTATCTGTCGCTGTACGTAAGTGTCCCATTGCCGTTTTTTGGTCTCAAATATTGTAGTCCTATTCCGTTCTTTAGTCTCTCTGTATATTTGCAGTCTATCCAGTTTTTATCTAGCATTGTTTGCGCGCTGATAATATTTACGTGTTTGTCGTGCTCTTTTCCTTAGTTCTGCGACTTCACAAGTCCATTTCATCTTCATGCGTGGTTTTGAAGTTTTGTTTATATGTGGTACTGATCTTAATTGTGCATCTTGTATTAACTCTGTCAGTTTATGTATTTTGTAATCCAGACTACCGATAATGTCTGATAGCAGGTAGTTCGAGACTGTCTGTCGCAGACTATCCCAGTCTGCTTTGTTCAAGAGAAATCTCTTGTACATTATTGTATCTTCTACATTCCTAATTTGGATGTTAAGCATGATGACATTGTGATCACTTTGACTATAACCTTCGTGAACTGTCCAATCAATCGCAAACCTCAGTGTATTATTATTTACTACAGAAATGTCTATGTTACTGTGATGTCCAGTATGTGTGCAACAGGTCGGTGGTTGCCCTTCCCTGTTCAGTGTATGTAGGTCGTTCTCATACATTGTATCATTTACTATCCTACCTCTTTCATTCTTTTCGTTTGAGTGCCATAGCACTGACCTGGAGTTTATGTCTGCACAAATGAACAAGTTTTTGTGAAACGAATATTGTGCCACATTAGCAATCAGTTACGTATATGGATGAATGTCGTCTGAATATTGGGCATAAAGTGAGGCTATGACCCATTTTGTACGCCCACATGTAAGTTCCACTGTGACTAAGTGCTTATTACTAAACTGGCTTACTTTGGTTACAATTACATTTCTATTTAATACTATAATAGCTACCATCGGAGTAAAGTCGCCAGTCACTGTAATTGTTCCAGAGGGAAGGTGTATGAGCTGTCCGGCCCTGTAATATGCTTCCTGGAGTCAGATGACGTCCACATCACGTTCAGCTGCTACTTTCATCAGTTCAGCACTCACTAACACACTCCTACCGGCGTTCAGCTGCATTACTCTCATAGTAGACATCTAGTAAAGATGTAGTCGTTGGGCGAGGATTTGTTATGGTCAAAGTAAATTGTACCGCCGGCCGCGGTGGTCTCGCGGTTCTAGGCGCTCAGTCCGGAACCGCGTGACTTTTACGGTCGCAGGTTCGGATCCTGCCTCGGGCATGGATGTGTGTGATGTCCTTAGGTTAGTTAGGTTTAAGTAGTTCTAAGTTCTAGGGGACTGATGACCACAGATGTTAAGTCCCATAGTGCTCAGAGCCATTTGAACCATTTTTTTTAAATTGTACTAACTAAATCTTTGCAAATCTTCTCTAAATTTAACTTCTCAGAACGACGTTAACACACTTTTTTTATCTTCTAATGCCTTCGCATCAGTAGGTACATTTTCTGATCGCAAAAGTATCCTATCCGTCTGTTCTATTGTTGGGTAACATATTTTATAGCCCTGTGGATGAGTTACCCTAATAAGCAGCCTCTCTGCTGTCTACAGGTTCTCCTTGTTCTCCATCCTAGTTAATTGTAGATTTTCCTCTAATTTATTGTAATCTATCATAGGATAAGAAGGGGGCATTTCAACCTGTGTACTTTTACTTACACTTAATTTAGACAGGGATTGATCTAATTCGAGTGTAGTTGAAGTCACTGTACACGTAGTTGTATCTTGTACTCTCACCTCCTCCGAACCTGTCTGTAAATAACCTCCTGATTCAAATTCAATAGGCTTAACACTTCCCTTGCACCTCGTTGTATCATATTTATGTTTAAATTCTTTTTTATTTTCATTTGCAGGTGGTTTATGTGTTAAATGTTCACTAAAATTATTGGGTGTGCAATGTAATTGATTAGTCTGTTCTGAAATTGCAATGTCAAGATCATGAACATGATTGTCCGTAACATTATTTTTATGATTGCTTGTAGCCATGCATTCATAGATGTTTTAAATTACGTGCAACAATATAATCAATAGCGCCCTGCATGGTCATATCATCTATGTAATCTGTAACTTCAAAAAATTTTGACGGAATTTCATCTGTTAAAGATGTAAGTGCAGTAGTATCCACCTCATGTGTTGGCTTTCTGTACAAAATTTAGTAGGGTGCTCCAAATCACAGCACTTAAAACATTTGACGACATTATTGTAGTTTTCTGCTTTGAGGGCGTGGAAGCTGATATAGATTCTTTCCTGTCGCAGTAATAAGTTACGCACTCTGGGGCTGACTTCAATTATATTATTGACTGTACCTCTTCCCTTAGGTCCAGTTTTAAAGCAAATTTTCACTTCATCTGCATGTTCCTGCTCTGTTAAGTTGTCACTTAGATTCAGAGTATACAGCTCGTCTAAGAATTCCGCATCAAAAACGGTAGATGGTATTGCATGTACTGCAAGCAATGGTCTCCTCTTTTTTGGGCCTTCACACTTAATGTCTTTTATCTGTGACGTTTCTTCAATTAATTTTTTGCAATCTTCCTTTGATTCAGTTTCCACAATAACCACATTAGGAGTGGTTCTGATAGACTTGATTTTAAGTTTCTCTACTCGGGGACTAATACTTGTTAATATGTTCCTATATCCTTTGTGTCTTGTTTGGTTGTTGCCCTTAAGAAAAAAAAAATAGTCTCCTGCTTTTCTTTGACTTGGTCAATCTTTATTCGTGGACTTACTGTTTTGGCTCTGACTACTGCTGCGTAGGAAGGAAGGATTGGTCTGTGTTCTGCATTTCTTAACTTGTCATTTTCAGTTTTAAATTTATCGTTTTCCCTTTGTAGGTCTTCGATACTCTGCTTTGCGTCTGGGGCATTTGCAAATGCTAATTCTTGTCTTAGTCTGTCATTTTCTTCCTTCAAGATGTCTGTTTGTCCTTCCAGTCGTGCTTGTCTCAAGGCCTCAAGTGATTCGACATTGCTGGCAGCTTGTAGCCCGTTTACCGTATCTACCTGCAGTTGTAGTCTCGTGTTTTCCCTTTTAAGCACGGTTATTTGTTCCTCAAGATTGGCTTGATAGAAGGCAAATGGAAATAACTCGTTTCTTATAATTCCTATGATTCCTTGACCAACATGTTTCCCTTTCAAATCATTCGATAGTTTCGTAATTATTGAGTCTATTAGGGCTAATTTCTCAGTTGCAGATATTGGTGGTTCGTCTTCCATTTCCGAAATTTGCTAGCGCGCTGGCGAGCTCTTACCTGCTACCTTTGGCTTCGTTCCCATTACTGCAAGGGGCGAGGGATCTTGGCTCCTACATTTCTCTCCAGTTCTTCTTGTCGCCGCCACTCTTCTGGTAAAGTCGAAGGATAGCGACAGACTTGATCAGTACTCAGTTCGTGGTACAAAGAACGAACTATCCCCGTGGTACTTAAACCAAACTCTGTTAGTGGTACACAGATCGAATTATTTCCGTGGTACACAAATCAAACTAACCTGCTTTTGCACAACACACTGGAAAAATAAGACACGTAAGGTGCTTTTATCACCTCAAACAGCCCTTTGGCACTAAAACTGATATTTCGTAAGAAAGGGAAGTTCACAACATTGCCAAATTAAAGTGTGCAAATTCTAACCTCTCATTAACAAAGTGTCACTGACAAACTTGAGTTTTTAGCACTATCACAAAATCACACAAAAATCCCTCGTTAGCACCAATGTAATCTCACAGGAAGGGGATCACTTCCCATGAAGCTTTCAAACGGACATATACCCCGAATTACCGTGTTATATGTGAGAGAAACACAAAGTGAAAACAAACAGCGGCCATGTGGGATAGGGACAGCACTATTGGACTTAGCATCTGAGGTCATCAGTCCGATAGACTTAGAACTACTTAAACCTAACTAACCTAAGGACATCACACGCATCTATGCCCGAGGCAGGATTCGAACCTGCGATCGCAGCAGCAGCGCGGTTCCGGACTGAAGCGCCTTGAACCGCTCGTCCACAACGGCCGGCATACTCCTAAGTACACAACATACTGAATTGAGCGTCACGATTAGTTTTGCTGTGTATTGACTCAGGTTTAGTTTATTATCTAACTCAACCACACGGTCTTTCATTCTCCGGAAGTCCACTGATGTCTACTTTTAGTATTAGCAACTCATTTTTACCTGTTTCAAATTTCTCTCACTAAACTCACACCTGAGAAGACTTAAATCCAAATCCACGCAAAGTCGTCAATATATAGGTTTTAAATGTTTTCGTGTAAAGCACTTCATACCACTAATGTCATGGTTTCTTTAAATAGATCACGAACGATCTTCTATTCCATCGCAGTCGAACCCGGGATTCTGCTCTCAGTATCTAATGATTTCATTGTTGAAGGGGCGTAAAACTGAAACTTTGTTTTCTGCTCATCCTTCCACATGATACCATAAATGATACCCTCTGCCATACAACTTGTAGTCATTTACTGACAAGTAACCCCTTCAGTGCAAGGTCGCAAAATGCCAGTGACGTTTACGCATTCGACGCCCCACATATTGTCTACCACGCACTACAATATTGGCTGCTAATGGCAACAGGGGGTGCGACTGGAGGTATCCAGTGGTGAGCACATCTTGAGGCTACGGTGCCTAGCTGAACTGCTTAGTCGACGATTAACTCACCACAGGGCTACAGTGCTAATGGTGTTGATACAAAGCAGAGCAATGGCAACGATAAACACAGCACACATTGCATTATATCTACAAGAACAGTTGCCGAACTACAATTTATTCAGAAAAGAACCCAAGGAATTTCGTAGAATGAGAAAGAAGTGGCAGATGAAATTTTCTCACCAACTGCGACATAATCGCGTACACAAACAGTGATCCAATACTGTCAAATGTTTTTTTATTCCAGTCTCTGATCACAATATCAATTCTTTAGACGATGACCGGTTTTAGTCCGTAAGGACCATCCTCAGATCTTTCTTACACCATGTCCTAAAGTGATAAGGCCATAATGGCATCGTCAAAACATATACATCTACATCTACATCTATACTCCGCGAGCCACCTTACGGTGTGTGGCGGAGGGTACTTATTGTACCACTATCTGATCCCCCCTTCCCTGTTCCATTCACGAATTGTGCGTGGGAAGAACGACTGCTTGTAAGTCTCCGTATTTGCTCTAATTTCTCGGATCTTTTCGTTGTGATCATTACGCGAGATATATGTGGGCGGTAGTAATATGTTGCCCATCTCTTCCCGGAATGTGCTCTCTCGTAATTTCGATAATAAACCTCTCCGTATTGCGTAACGCATTTCTTGAAGTGTCCGCCACTGGAGCTTGTTCAGCATCTCCGTAACGCTCTCGCGCTGACTAAATGTCCCCATGACGAATCGCGCTGCTTTTCGCTGGATCATGTCTATCTCTTCTATTAATCCAACCTGGTAAGGGTCCCATACTGATGAGCAATACTCAAGAATCGGACGAACAAGCGTTTTGTAAGCTACTTCTTTCGTCGATGAGTCACATTTTCTTAGAATTCTTCCTATGAATCTCAACCTGGCGCCTGCTTTTCCCACTATTTGTTTTATGTGATCATTCCACTTCAGATCGCTCCGGATAGTAACTCCTAAGTATTTTACGGTCGTTACCGCTTCCAATGATTTACCACCTATGGCATAATCGTACTGGAATGGATTTCTGCCCCTATGTATGCGCATTATATTACATTTATCTACGTTTAGGGAAAGCTGCCAGCTGTCGCACCATGCATTAATCCTCTGCAGGTCTTCCTGGAGTACGTACGAGTCTTCTGATGTTGCTACTTTCTTGTAGACAACCGTGTCATCTGCAAATAGCCTCACGGAGCTACCGATGTTGTCAACTAAGTCATTTATGTATATTGTAAACAATAAAGGTCCTATCACGCTTCCTTGCGGTACTCCCGAAATTACCTCTACATCTGCAGATTTTGAACCGTTAAGAATGACATGTTGTGTTCTTTCTTCTAGGAAATCCTGAATCCAATCACAAACCTGGTCCGATATTCCGTAAGCTCGTATTTTTTTCACTAAACGTAAGTGCGGAACCGTATCAAATGCCTTCCTGAAGTCCAGGAATACGGCATCAATCTGCTCGCCAGTGTCTACGGCACTGTGAATTTCTTGGGCAAATAGGGCGAGCTGAGTTTCACATGATCTCTGTTTGCGGAATCCATGTTGGTTATGATGAAGGAGATTTGTATTATCTAAGAACGTCATAATACGAGAACACAAAACATGTTCCATTATTCTACAACAGATTGACGTAAGCGAAATAGGCCTATAATTATTCGCATCTGATTTATGACCCTTCTTGAAAATGGGAACGACCTGCGCTTTCTTCCAGTCGCTAGGTACTTTACGTTCTTCCAGCGATCTACGATAAATTGTTGATAGAAAGGGGGCAAGTTCTTTAGCATAATCACTGTAGAATCTTAAGGGTATCTCGTCTGGTCCGGATGCTTTTCCGCTACTAAGTGATAGCAGTTGTTTTTCAATTCCGATATCTTTTATTTCAATATTTTCCATTTTGGCGTCCGTGCGACGGCTGAAGTCAGGGACCGTGTTACGATTTTCCGCAGTGAAACAGTTTCGGAACACTGAATTCAGTATTTCTGCCTTTCTTCGGTCGTCCTCTGTTTCGGTGCCATCGTGGTCATAGATGAATAATCACTATGTGAACGATGTGGCCTATTCTAAACCTTATTTTAGATCTATGTGACGATGCTGTGCTGATTATATGTTTTGACGATGCCATTATGCCCCTATCACTTTAGGACGTGGTGTAAAAAAGATCTGAGGATGGTCATTACGGACTGAAACCGCTCAGGGTCTAAAGAATTGATATTGCGATCAGAGACTGGAATAAAAAAAACATTTGAGATGAAATATTAGCGTTTCTGCAAGATGAATCAGTGGACTGTGTGGTGTCGTATACGCTCGACTGTGTGGACAATGTATATGAAGAGTACAATAATGGCGATGCGTGCTTAACAAGTGAAAGTGATATTAGAACCGGTGTCGAGTCACGTAGTTTACCATGCTTGTTAAACGGGGAGCCACAAATCCCTTCTCCAGTGAAACATAGTAAAGGACAATCCTTGTCCAATGAACGTGTACTAAGTATAATTACGTAAATGTAAGATCATCCGCAGCATAGTAAAAAACTAATGAACAGATTTTGAATAAGTACGCAGCAATATGACTGTATAGTGCATAAGAAAAACTACTGATATTTAAGGGAGGCAAGGCGTACTTGTTACAAAAACTAGTATTTGCCCGTTTCAAGGCTGCTCTATACAATTTACATGATGTGCATGATAGTGACTGGCCAAGTTATGCACTTAGTATTGCGCTTGACATAAATTACAGTGATTTCAAGGTAAGCAGTGGACGGTTGCATTATTTCAAGCAGTGCTACAGAACCGGGCGACGTAAGATAAAGGAATTTCAAACAAAGCGTCAGCTTGACGATGCACTGCAAACTGCGGAATCGGCCAGAAAATTTGTAGATCAGATAAACAAACCTATCCTAACGTTCAGTAAGGAATTTGTTTTCAACACTGACCAATCGGGATTTGAAGAGGAAATGCATGTGGAAGGAACCCCGGAAATCAGAGGTACGAAGAGAGTTATATCGAGATCATCTAACATCAATGACTTCCGGCATTCCATCGGTTCTCATCACCCTGTTACACTAATACGATTCCTATACGCATTCTTTAAAAGTGGATACCTAACTGGACGTCCAGCATTCCCAAGAAACTCGCTTTCGATCTTGATGGTGCGAACATTTGTGATCACTGTGGCGCGCCACTTTTCATTCGGTGTCTATGGTGCAACTTATTGGATTAGTTTGAACATTTCTTGATGGCGACGATGTCCATTTTGTGAAGTGTAATACATGCAACTCATAGAAGATTGATCTCTGCACCTCATGGATACTCATCTTCCGTCGCCATCCTGATGCACATGGTAAGTCATAAGCAGCTAATATTTTTCCTGTCGTAGTTGTTAACACATCACTTTCAAATGAGCCTACTAAAGACTGAACTTGCAACCTCACACTCAAGGGATTCCTTGTGAGTATGGACGTAAATGTTGCCATAATTACGGAGCCCTATATTGTCAGCAGCTCGTGGTCTTGCGGTAGCGTTCTCGCTTCTCGCGCACGGGCTCCCGGGTTCGACTCCTGGCGGGGTCAGGGATTTTCTGAGTGTTGTTGTGTCGTCTTCATCATCATCATTCATGCCCATTACGGTCGGAGGAAGGCAATGGCAAACCACCTCCGCTAGGACCTCGCCTACTACGGCGATGCGGGTTTCCCGCATCGTTGCCGGCCGGTGTGGCCGAGCGCTTCAGTCTGGAACCGCGCGACCGCTACGGTCGGAAGTTCGAATCCCACTGCGGGCATGGATGTGTGTCATGTCCTTAGGTTGGTTCGGTTTATGTAGTTCTAAGTTCTAGGGGACTGATGACCTCAGATCTTAAGTCCCATAGTGCTCAGAGCCATTTGACCATTTGAACCCGCATCGTCCCCTACGCTCCTCGGAGTATGGGACTTCATCATCATTATCATCATATTGATGCTCCTGCATTGCTGGCTTTCCCCTCTTACGTTCGCCTTATACCGCCAGTCTTTACGAAAAGAGCCTCAAACATAATTCGAGAGCTATAAATCATGAATCGGTTATTTAAGCACAGATTTGTTCGTAACCCACATCCTCATGTTTAGTTTGATGCCATCTTCCATCTGGTTGCTCGCCTTTTGACTCTGAATATCTACTCTACTTCTCGTAACTTCGTTTCAGATATTTTGATCTTCGCCTGTCCCACAGTTCATTCCCTTTAAAGAAATTATGAGCAGTGAAGCGTACAGCATGAAGCACTACTGTGTCCAGAATCTGTCTCTGACGGAGGGGAGGTAAGAACACAAGTTGTAAGCTGCAACTCCTTTCTATACCACGTACGAGTGTTCATAAAGAGTGACGAACACAATTTATGCCCTGAATTTACAGACGGGTGGTACAGGAATCGATTCAGACCACCACGTTTTCTGAAGCAATCGATAATGTGAACAAAAACCAAGTCATCTGCACGCGAAATCCACATCTAAAAGACAACGCGATACGACTTCACCTAACTTGAATAATATCATAGAATCCACTCGTGCGAAGCAACTGTACGCGATTTGCTATGGTCTCACTATTATTCTTAATCTTGATGGCCGAATGCATCCATATTAACGAAAGACAAACGTCTCAAATACTGCTTACTACAAGGACCTCGTCAGGACAAACGACAAGACGAGAGTGCTTTTGTACATCGAAGTATGATGGAACCCAAACTAATCCTGCTGCCTAGAGTTCCTATTAGATGGATCCACGCAAAGCTCTTGTCATTTGATGAAACGTGCTAGCACTTATTTGTCTCCTAGCGAAGATGAGCTCCTCTCGCTATCAGTGGTAGCTCGTGACACGTAGCCGAGCGATGCGGTGAACACCGTCATAGAATTTTTGCGCCCCGTGTTGCCTATCTTCACTTCCTATCTCATCTGCCCACTCAAGGTTTGACATTATTAGACTGTTATGTGGCACCAGCTCGCACGGGTAGCTGTGCTTGTTAATGAGCCGCTTCCGGGACGGATCGAATCCTCGAATCCTCCAGCGCATTAATGACCAGGGTCGCTGTACCCGCCGGTCGTCCTGGATGTGGTTTTTAGGCGTTTTCCCACACCGCACATGCCACTGGTACACAAGTCCCGCCTCAGTTACACGTTTCGCAAACATTTAGAAAACTGTTGCTCACTTTCACCTGAACACCACTACACGCAAACTGGGATGGTCGTATCCCGTCCCGGAGGGGTAACGTTTGGCCATAGGAAGGGTATCCGGCCATCCCTGAAACTAACCACGCCGAAATCCTTAATAACCATGCCGACCCTAAGCCGATGCTGAACATAGACACAAGATAAAGAAGAATATTAATATGTAGCATCAGATTTCAAATGATCAATTGTTTCTTCAGTCCTCAAAGAGCGCTTTTCATTCTCGCAGAAAGCTATCTATTTTATAAATTTGTCTCGGAATTCAGCGACAGTATTTAATTTATACCACTCAGGTAGTTACTTTTTACTTGTGTTGTTCAAATGTTCAAATGTGTGTGAAATCGTATGGGACTTAACTGCTAAGGTCATCAGTCCCTAAGCTCACACACTACTTAACCTAAATTATCCTAAGGACAAACACACACACCCATGCCCGAGGGAGGACTCGAACCTCCGCCGGGACTAGCCGCACAGTCCACGACTGCAGCGCCTGAGACCGCTCGGCTATTCTTGTGTTGTTCCGATCCTCACACATTCTCTGCTTGTTTCTGGATAAAGTGGTAGCTGCGGTATCACCACTTGTCCAGACATAAAAATGGCTACTATAACTTCATATTCTTGGCCATACTTTGAAAATAAACAAAACAAATAATTTTGATTATCAAAATTGTGAGAAAAAACATCAATCACTCTGCCATCGAGACAGAAGATTCAATGCTGTTTTTCTCACACACAACAGAGATTAAAAAATAAATTCTCTCCAAACCAATGACAATGTGACAACGAATAACTCTACAAAAAAATTAAATTCAAAGTAAACCCCAAGAAGTGACCTCACAGCAGCCATTAACATTAAGTCACTGATCAAAACTGACGCCTAGTATCGCAGACTACGATACGCGGAACACAAGATCTTTAACTATTTATCGGAAGCAACACGAATAGAGCACCGTAAAAAAACCGACAACTGTAACAGAGTCTACAATAAACAGAACATATTTTTTTAAAAAAAAGCATATTTATCGCAAAGGGAAAAAGACTGATAAATCGATTGAATATCACAATTTCCTCCGAAACAGAAGAAACAGTGTTTTATTTCACATACCCAGCAGACAGTAAAAATATTTCTCTAGAAGCCAACGGAAGTACGACACTAGCGCTATAACGTAATGCTATTTAAACTGCGCACCAAAAATTGCTATCACAAAGCCATTGTCATTACGCCACGGGCTAAAGCCGAACATTAGTATCGCAAATTTCTGTTGATCCTACACGATATCAGCAGAAAGACTAGGTGAAGGCCGAAAGTTATTACAATACATGGACACACCCATCTGTTACCTGAAGTCATGAAACGTGCCTTACCTCACTCCTTGTTTATCGCTGCCAGCTTTCATTCCGTTCGGACTTAGACGAAAGCGTAGCCAAATCAGCGCGTTATCATAGTTGCCAGATCCCAGTTGCTCGACTCATGGGACTCTCCATTTCTGACGTAGGGCTGAAACTGAATTCTAATAGGGTCACATTGTGTAGTCACAGCAAACGCTCCCCGCCTAGTCGTTGCCGGGGAAACGCTTTGATGGCAGCATACGCCGTCTATTGTCGTGGGTTGTAACAGCGGGTAGATGGACCCTCAGTGAAACCAAAGCACTCATAAATTCATTGTCGGACACCAACCTCAGCTGTAACTATCCAGTAATGTTTTAAACACTGATTACCTATGAAAGTAGGCCGGGATAGGCCCTGAATGAAAAGAAATGCCCTCTAATATACAATGTTTAGCCCCATGGAACAAATTAGTAAGCGATGTGACCGCTAAATTTCTGGGATATTACCTAGGCACTAAATTTCTGGGATATTACCTAGGCACTGAACCCTTACACTGCGCATCGATTTATAGTGGGGATGGCAAAAGAAAACAGAATGTATATGATCTTAAATTGTTGTAATAAACATCTCACTTTGCATGAAAACTTGTAAGCATCGTGGCTTAGAGCTTCTTGCGGTGCTGTTCGCGGTTGGCCCAGTGAGAAATACAATATCACATAGGGTGTTTCCGTAAGAGCGTGCACAAATTTAAGAGGACATATAGGATACTCCACTGAACAATTTGAGGTAGGGAACCTGGAGTCGGAGAAGCCAGCTTGATGAGATATGGAACTAAACTTGTCTACCGCTTTGTCTAGCATTACTGTTTTCCAGCTTATTCACAACTAACATGCTACAAGTGTACACGTGCTGTGCTGTTTACTTACATGCACTTTCTTTATTACCTGCAAAGAAACAAGGAGGACGAGCCTGATTACTAGGACGTCATGGTGCAGTAGGCCGTCTGAATGGGCACCTGTACATGAGGTTCGTGCAAAGAGTTCTGCCGCAACCATCTCATTGCTGTATTTCCTAGTCGCTGGATTGGAGAGGGAGGCCCTATTCCATGGCTTGCGAGGTCACCTGACTTGAATCACCTTCGTTATTTCCGTGGGGATATCTAAAATCACTGGTGTATGTGATCCCTGTGGATACGGAGATGGAATTAGTTGCCAAAATTGTAGCTGCCTGTAATGTGATTCGAAACACACCAGGGATATTTGTCAGAATGCGCCAGATGTCGTGCTTGCATTTAGGTTGATGGCTGTCGCCTTCAGAACATTTTGGAAGACACAGAGCAAATGATACATTCAGTGTGTCAATGAGCGTATTTACACTTAACTGTAACTAATGTAAATAAAAAAGTACACATTCATGTGTTTTTATTCCTGTTAACTACGTGAGCTGTCTTCTCCGACTGCAGGTTTTCTACCTCAAATTGTCCAGTAGAGCATCCTCTATGCCCTGTTAAATTATTCCACGCTCTTACGGAAACACACTGTACAATCTCACTTAACAGATGAAGGACTGCCAGTACGTCAGCTGCATCATCTCTAACTATCCGTTTCCTGCTGAAAATGGTTCAAATGGCTCTGAGCACTATGGGGCTTAACATCTGTGGTCATCAGTCCCCTAGAACTTAGAACTACTTAAACCTAACTACCCTAAGGACAGCACACACATCCATGCCCGAGGCAGGATTCGAACCTGCGACCGTAGCAGTCGCTCGGTTCCGGACTGCGCGCCTAGAACCGCTAGACCACCGCGGCCGGCCCTGCTGAAAAGTCATACGTATAAAGACGAAGTATTATATTCACATTCAATGACTTTACGTTTGGATATCAGCTGTAGTGAGAAAGCCTTGAAAGATTTTACTAACTGTTGTTGTTGTGGTCTTCAGTCCTGAGACTGGTTTGATCCAGCTCTCCATGCTACCCTATCCTGTGCAAGCTTTTTCATCTCCCAGTACTTACTGCCACCTACATCCTTCTGAATCTGCTTAGTGTATTCATCTCTTGGTCTCGCTGTACGATTTTTACCCTCCACGCTGCCCTCCAATGCTAAATTTGTGATCCCTTGATGCCTCAGAACATGTCCTACTAACCGGTCCCTTCTTTTTGTCAGGTTGTGCCATAAACTCCTCTTCTCCCCAATTCTATTCAATACTTCATCATTAGTTATGTGATCTACCCATCTAATCTTCAGCATTCTTCTGTAGCAGCACATTTCGAAAGCTTCTATTCTCTTCTTGTCCGAACTATTTATCGTCCATATTTCACTTCCATACATGGCTACGCTCCATACAAATATTTTCAGAAACGACTTCCTGACACTTAAATCTACACTCGATGTTAACAAATTTCTCTTCTTCAGAAACGCTTTCCTTGCCATTGCCGGTCTACATTTTACATCTTCTCTACTTCGACCATCATCAGTTATTTTGCTCCCCAAATAGCAAAACTCCTTTACTACTTTAAGTGCGTCATTTCCTAAACTAATTCCCTCAGCATCACCCGACTTAATTCGACTACATTTCATTATCCTTGTTTTGCTTTTGTTGATGTTCATCTTATATCCTCGTTTCAAGACACTGTCCATTCCGTTCAACTGCTTTTCCACGTCCTTTGCTGTCTCTGATAGAATTACAATGTCATCGGCGAATCTCAAAGCTTTTATTTCTTCTCAATGGATTTTAAAACCTACTCCGAATTTTTCTTTTGTTTCCTTTACTGCTTGCTCAATATACAGATTGAATAACATCGGGGAGAGGCTACAACCCTGTCTCACTCCCTTCCCAACCACTGTTTCCCTTTCGTGCCCCTCGACTCTTATAACTGCCATCTAGTTTCTGTACAAATTGTAAATAGCCTTTCGCTCCATATATTTTACCTCTGCCACCTTTAGAATTTGAAAGAAAGTATTCCAGTCAACATTGTCAAAAGCTTTCTCTAAGTCTACAAATGCTAGAAACGTACGTTTGCCTTTCCTTAATCTTTCTTCTAACTACAGAGGGCAAATACTACGTTCAGCGATTTAGCTAAAGTGTGCTGAAAGCTACGTGCAAATCAGCACATACTCAAGTAAGAAAGCAATTGCCAAGGGAACTGATTTGAAAGAACGTGTGAGTATAAATTCGCATAGTATCTCCGAAGACAGTAAATCACGATGCCACTGATAATATTAAAATTCAGAAATCACGTGACACACATTCTTCCAACATGGAACAAAAGTGAATAAATAAAATTCACTGCAAGACACAAAATACTGACCAAGATTCATTAACAGGAAGTGTTAGAAGGCACAGACGTTAATACGGTCGTGTGATCATCGGATTCAACACTCCGAGCATGTCAAACAATCTCCTGGACTCAGGAGCTGGTACAAGATGATGGCAGGGAACGATTACGCCGGAAAATCACCTCCTACCGGTAAACGACACAGAAGCGTACTGTCCGCTCAAGCAATGGAGTCCAACGTTTCCGAATCACCTTCATAAATCGAAGCCAACCAGCATATTGCCATGTGCATATTCATGTTACAGCGACAAATGACAGAGTTGGTGTTTTAAGGCGTGTGACGAGGGCCTCCCGGCGGGTAGACCGCTCGCCTGGTGCAAGTCTTTCGACGTGACGCCACTTCGGCGACTTGCGCGTCGATGGGGATGAAATGAGGATGATTAGGACAACACAACAGCCAGTCCCTGAGCGGAGAAAATCTCCGACCCAGCCGGGAATCGAACCCGGGCCTTTAGGATTGACAGTCTGTCGCGCTGACCACTCAGCTACCGGGGGCGGACAGAGTTGGTGTGAAGAGAACGTACTGCTGTGTAGACGATTATGTTGGTGTTATCATCAATATGAACTTCTATGCAGCAGTACGCTGGTTTGCTGGCTTTAGTGAAGGTGAGCGGAACTGCACTGCTTGAACTGTGTTTCACTATGCGTGAAATGCTCATGTTTGGCCAAAATCATTTAAACTGTTGTATGTGTTCTAGGCATGAAAGCTTTGACTTGTATACTGTTGTCGTTTGTAGTGTGCTGAATCCTAAAATGATAAAAGTAAAGCCATATCAACCACCATTGTTATTACAGCTCCCACTCAATATTTAAAGAAATGCATTTTAATGACATATGTTTCATATTCCATTTTAGTTAATAATAGGAAGGTAAAATTTCGGTGCCAGTATTTCCACTGGTTTTCATGCATCGTAACTATTATTACAAGCTCTTTGACTCCTCTTGTATATTTACAGTTACCCGTTTTGTAATAAGATAACTATATTTTCTCCTTTTAGTGCCTGTGTTTCTCGTACAGTGGTTACTCATGGTTGTAAAAACGGTTCTGACAGCTTTCTTAATTTACTTTGCAGTAGGTTTACGATTAAGAAACATCAGAGGAACATTACAGATTCCGTAAAAGTATCTTTCTAACAGCTTGGAAATAAATTTGTTTAGGATAAGTCGTGTGCGTCGCTTAAGGCATGCCCTACATCTTTCTATTTATAATGCATATTATATTTAATTATTATGTTATATTGATTTGTAACATAGCTTTCACAATACAGAGTGTATGTTTTGTCATAAAAATTGACAGTAACTAAAAAATGACGCCACATTTTTCACTACTTATTTCCAAAGGACCCTGGAAGGAGAGAAACGGTACTTCAAAGGGACAGATGTTTACTGAATAATGTTGTTTTCCTTTAATAACGAAAAACTGATAGAAAACAACAGAAGACCGGATGTTCTGGAGGAAGATGCTGTATATCTGCCCAACAAAGAGGAGTCTTGTTCGCTATACTCAGGGAATGTGAAAAGTAGGAAACCCATATGGAAGTAATGCCTACATTATTTAACGTACGAAATAAGCCACCACAACTGTAGCTTAAGGAAAAATCAACTGGAAGAGAAAATAAATCGTCAAAAGCAATAAAATTGTTCCCCAACACAGATGAAATCAGTTCCACAATTGTTGCTAAATCTGAGCGGCAAACGGCAAGAATCTTCCACAAATTCGCTTTTGAAGCGAAAGTAAGTACCTTTACAAAAATATTCGTGTAGGCCTAATAGAAAGTCGAATGCACTGCAAGACAGGGCAAATTATTAGACTTAATAAAAAATTTTAAGTATCAGTGAAAGTGCCTATAATAATAACTGCAGAAATATATGCATTTATATTTCCTTGCTTTCAGCGGAATAAGTTGCAAATATACAACATATTTGGAAGTATTTCTTCATGAATAAGTTGTAGCTTATGTCATGGAATCAGTGTGATTCGGCTGTTTTTACGTTTATTTCACGATAATTCATTCCTCTTGGTAATTTACTAACTCCTGGAACGCGAAAATATTACATCATTTTCCTTGTTTAAGGAGAAGAAATTGAAACAAACGTTATCCTTACGTCGCATGTGACTGCTTTCTCACCAACCAGGGCGCTAGTGTCGCTCCAGCTGTCAAACGGTAATAACTTTCACACCAGAGAGTGTCGTGACTGTGCGTATAACACTGTGGTGTAACTGTGGTGTGGAGGGTTACATTCCTAGTGACCGCAGGACAAGGAGGAACTTCTCCTCATGAGCTGCGCTGCACGCTGTTGGTGTCGAATTAATTCTCCATTATTCTTCTACACATTTCGCGAAAGGCTTTTGATCATTCCAGTTACCTCTATGATCCCTTACTACAAGAGACAGATTCTACACGTACTATGTTTTCAGTATTGTGATTAGTTGGTTTTTGTGAAAATTACATAATTAGAACGTCCAATCGGTATTCCGACTCGTGCTCTCGCCCACATGAACATTCTTGCTTCCGCTATTCGTCTTTTATATTCTCTTATACCCATTCTTAGTGTCTTCTTCAACGTCAGTGTTCTGCCAAAATGCAAGTTTTCTCATGGTAGTTCTCCAGGCTGTCCCGTCTTCTACCATTCTCTTCAGGTCTGCATAATTTCCTCTTGCCTTTAAGTCGTCTATCATCTTGTATCTCCTTCTTCCTCTCAGTCTTCTCCCACAAACCAATCCTTCCAAAGCATCTGCTAGAAAGCACTTCCTTCTCAACGAATGTCCCAACCAGTTTTTTTTTTCCTTCTTCTTACAACCTTTAGCAGACATCTTCTCTCACCAACCCTTTCCAATACTCTTTCATTACTCACTCTTTCCATCCAGCTTATTCTCTCCATTCTCCTCCACATTCACATCTCAAATGCTTATAACCTATTTTCATCCTCTCTCAGCGTACACGTTTCTGCCCCATATAGTGCCACACTCCAGACAAAACATTTGCAAAGCCTCTTCCTTAGACCTTTATTTAATTTGCCACATAAGAGTCTCCTCTTTCTGTTGAATGCCTCCTTCGCTATGGCAATTCGAGTTTTCACCTCCTGGTGACATCTCAAGTCTTCAGTTATTGTTCTTCCAAGATATTTAAATGCACTTACTTGGCTAATGGTAGATTGTCCTATTTTAATATTGGACAGTCTGCTTCTTGCACTGATGACCATACTCTTTGTTTTTGCTGTGTTTATTTGCATCCCATATTCCACACAAGCTTCATTCAGGTCTTTCAGCATGTTATTCACTGTCCGCTCACTTTCTGCCACTAATACCATGTCATCAGCAAATTTTAAACATTCTATTCTCTTTTCACCAATACATATTCCTCTTTTTCCATCTAAGCCTTTCGCAATAATCTCTTCAAGGTACACGTTAAAAAACGGTGGGGAAAGGCAACAACCTTGTCTAACACCTCGTCGAATGCTGCTTCCTTCTGACATTTCATTTTCAATCCTTTCTGGTCTAAATATAGATTCTGTATCAGCCGTCTCTCCTTCCAATCTACTCCTTTACTCTTCAAAATATCCATCAGCTTTTTTCCACAGAACTCCGCCAAAAGCCTTTTCTAAATCTACATATAAAAACAGCAAAGATTTCTCTACCTTTCTCCATATATCTTTCCCCTATAATTCTTAACAGGCCAACAGCATCTCTTGTTCCTTTTCCTCTTCTAAATCCGAGCTACTCCTCTACAATCCCTCTATCCAGCTGGCCATATAGCCTTCTGTTTAACACTCTCAGGAAGACTTTAGCTGCATGAGAAATTAGACTCATGGTCCGATGCTGTTCACATTTTTTAGTGTTTCTCTTTTTCTCTACTGGTATTGTAGTGGACTGACAAGACAGCCAGTCCACAGTGACGGGTAACCGAAAGGCACGCGTTTACACACGCCGGCTGGCGTTAGGTCTGAAACAGGATACGTAATGAATGCTATAAAGAAAAGTACGTAGCTGCTGGAATACTTAACTTTAATCCAACATTTGTATACAGCATTCTGGATGATACAAGTGAGACTCTCTCTAGAAATGGTTAATGGCGCCTTGCTAGGTCGTAGCCATGGACTTAGCTGAAGGCTATTCTAACTATCTCTCGGCTAATGAGAGAAAGGCTTCGTCAGTGTAGTCGCTAGCAAAGTCGTCGTAAAACTGGGGCGAGTGCTAGTAAGTCTCTCTAGACCTGCCGTGTGGTGGCGCTCGGTCTGCAATTACTGACAGTGGCGACACGCGGGTCCGACATGTACTAATGGACCGCGGCCGATTTAAAGCTACCACCTAGCAAGTGTGGTGTCTGGCGGTGACACCACAGGTATCATAAGTGCTGCAAGGAAGTCCTCAGGCCATTCCCCTTTCTCATATATCTCGTTACAGAGATAGACTATTTCTTTTCTTGCCTTGTTTCCCAGACTCTTCAACAGTTCTGCTGGCAAATCATCAATTCCACATGCATTTCAACGCATTTTTTAAATTGTAATCATTACAGGACTTCACAAGACTGCGATTTTTGGTAACACATGATGACGCATTATGAGCCTTTGGTACTCAGCCATGTGTATGCTTACAGCGTAATTGTAATTCCTACGGCATTTGCTATATTTGTCTCAATACGCATTGTCCGCCGCTCGTGGTCTCGCGGTAGCGTTCTCGCTTCCCGAGCACGGGGTCCCGGGTTCGATTCCCGGCGGGGTGAGGGATTTTCACCTGCCTCGAGATGACTGGGTGTTTGTGTTGTTCTCATCATTTCATCATCATCCAGGAAAGTGGCGAAATTGGACTGAGCAAAGATTGGATAATTGTACGGGCGCTGATAACCACGCAGTTGAGCGCCCCACAAACCAAACATCATCATCATCATCATCAATACGCATTTATTCGAAATTGTTGTTACTGGTTTTAGACACCCTCTCCATAATCTTCCGTAATGCTCGGCCTGTTTTTCCATGGTCACAATTTGGTCCTTCTGTAACATACTGAGCTATTTACAGTGCTAAAGGGTACATAAATGATTTCTCTTCCAGCATATCTGGTAAGTATGTCACTGAATGAGTCCACAAGACGCGGAACGAGTGCACAGAGAGATTTCGTTGCGCAAATTGCTATTGACTCATGATTCATTTCAGGGCAATAAAAAGCATCGTTAATGCTTATACAGTGATCAGGCAGGACCTTATGACCACCGACATATTATCGATATAAATCCGTCCAGGCGATAGCAGCGTCAACTGCCGAGGAATGACTGCTAGTAAGACACACGCACGGTGCATGTAATATGAGTGAACGTGCTGTCCGTGTCTAGAATGCGGAAGGCGCACATCTATCTGAGTCTGAACGAGGGCGCATTGTGATGGCTCGGAGGCTCCGCACGAGCGTTTTGGAAACTGCACGACCTGCCTGGTGATCGAGTATACTATGGTGAGTGTCTTCAACACGTGGCGAAGCCAAAGTGAAACCACGTCCAGACGTCGTGGGGTTGGACAGACACCCATCATTACAAATGTCGGACGTCCTAGGCTGCTTGGCTGGGCAGACTGGTAAAACAATACAGGCGGCGAATTGTGGCGGAGCTAACGTCAGACTTTAATGCTTGGTAGTACACAACTGTGTCTGAATAAACAATGCTCTGAACAATCCTAACGATGGGCTTTCGCAGCAGACGATCCATGCAAGTGCCAGTGTTAACACCACGACATCGGAAACTACGACCGAAATGAGCACGTGACCATCGGCACTGGACATTAACGCATGGCAGAGCGTTGAGTGGTACGATAAATCCCGATATCTTTGTCATCATGCCGATGGGAGGCCGCGAATCCGTTATCTTCCAGGGGAACAGCTCCTTGACAACTGTACTGCAGGACAGAGAAAAGCTGGCGGCGGCTCCCTTATGCTCTGCGGAACATTCACGTGGGCATCCATGGGTCCAGTGGAGCACGTGCAAGGTACCATGACGGCCAAGGAGTATCGTAAACTGGTTGCAGATGACGTACACCCCTTCATGATGATCATGTTTCCAAACGGCAGTGGCATTTTTCAGTAAGATAATGCGCCATGTCATAAGGCCAGGAGTGTGATGGAGTGGTTCGAGGAACAGAGTGGCGAATTCCATTTCTTCTGCTAGCCCCCCAAATCGCCAGATCTGAACACGATCGAACACATCTGGGATGTGATTGACGTGTTTTCAGAGCTTATCGCCTCCCTCCTAGGAATTTTGGGGAATTTGGTGAACTGTGTGCGAAGATGTGGTGCCGACTCCCTCCAGTAGCCTACCAAAGCGTCACTGCTTCCATGCCACGTCGCGTCGCCACTATTATCCGTGACAATGGTGGAGATACCGGCTATTAGGTAGATGGTTACAATGTTCTGGCTCGTCAGGTGTAAGCAACAGAGGCCGTTTTCAATAAGACTGACTGCTAAGTATTAATCATAAACAAGCATCAACTACCAATGCTTCATTCAGCTGTTAGTAACACCCAAATTAGCAAGTAAGAGAATGAAAGTTTCAGACTATATCAGTGACAAGATTTGCTGATGATACTATCCTAGGAAAAAGTGAGGAACACCTACAGGACCTGTTTAACAAAATGAATAGTCCAATGAGCACTGAATTTTGTCTGAGAATAAATTGAAAAAAGACGAAAGCAATAACAAGTTTCAGAAATTAGATTTTCGATAAGCTTAACGTCAAAAATTGAGGTCCACGCATTTGAGAAAGTGAAGGAATTCTGCATCCTAGGACGAAAAATTGTGGATGATGGACGACGCAACGAGAATATAAGAAGCACAGTAACACAGGCAAAGACACCTTTTCCCTCACAAAAATGTCTACTAGTGTAACAGACAGGCCTTCATATGAGAAAGAACTTTCTGAGAATTTGGAGCACAGCATTGTATGGAAGAGAATTATGTATTATGGACATAATGGAAAATTAGAAAATCAAGCATTTGTGCTCTCGTCCTATAGCAAGACATTGAAAGTTAGATAGATCGAGAGGGTAAAAAATTAGGTGTTACTCCACAAAATCGGCGAGTAAAGGAGTATGTGCAAGACATTGATACAAAGAATAGACAGAATGACAGAACATATGTTAAAATACCAGGGGATAACTTCTGTGTTACTGGACGTAGCTGTAGAAGGTAGAAACTGTACCGAGAACAGAATTTCAAAAATACATACATTACTAACGGCTAAGATGGGATACGGTCCCATTTGCAGGTTGTCTATTTAACAGCTCCCAGGGGTAACAAAAATGTGATTTTCAGTACTTCATACAGTTACTTAGCAAATTTAAAATTTTAAGGTAGTGTCGTAATCCACTCATTAAGAGCCGTGATCTTACGTTAATTGTTTAATACAATAAGTTAGAAACTGTGTCTATGGCCCGAGGCACAGTAAGTCACGGCGCGCATATCACCCAAACTATATTCATCCAGTTTTTGAGAATGAGAATACTTAGAGACTTACAAAAAACTTTACCCATATTTTCAAACATTTTCGAAATCTTTTGTTTCTGACACTCCCCACAAAATTACGAAAGGAAAAAAGTATGTCAATTCCTTGTTTTTCGTTGGTGATGGAGTAAAACTTCAGAATAAGGAACGACGTTTTAATATATTATTTCTGTAAAACTAACTGTATTCGCAGCATAGTTTACAGACAGTATCAGCATATACCAGTAAATGTACGCCGCCCGTGGTGGACGAGCGGTTCTAGGCGCTCAGTCCGGAACCGCGCGACTGCTACGGTCGCAGGTTCGAATCCTGCCTCGGGCATTCATGTGTGTGATGTCCTTAGGTTAGTTAGGTTTAAGTCGTTCTAGGTTCTAGGGGACTGATGACGTCTGATGTTGAGTCCCATAGTGCTCAAAGCCATTAGAACCATTTTTGAACTGAAGAGAATTCAATTTACTTCAGGGGAGACCAAAAACCATTAAAATTGGATGGATACTGTAGCGCAGGCGACGACAACCATGCCGAAAACATGGTTTTGAGAAAAACGCGTTAAAGTTTGACAAGTATTTATCATATAAAAAAGGGATAAAACTTGATTTTAAGGGATATTACCGATGCCTGAACCATAATAGCTATCGCCCCGGCTACTGGATGGTCGCTTTATGCTACTTGGACCTGGTAAGCCCTCATTTTCGTCCACAAAGCCCTTTTCGTCGCTGAACACATCACCGCTGGCATCTCTACCTTCACAGAATCGGCACATTTCATCGCCGATTTAGATTTTTAGGGCATTTGCCAGGTGCATTAATGCAGTATAATCTATATTGAATAGACATACGCCCAAATTTGAAGCAATGTTGACAGTTTCTCTCAGGCTGGATGTTATTTTTGGAGCGTGTCTCCAAATAAGGCTATTGAAATTTTCGTTCACATTTCGAGTAAAATCGCCCAAACAACGCCCCAGCAAATCAGGTTTTCTCAAATCGGTATAAATACGGGTTAATGGCATCGATAAAGTCTTGTGGTAACCGGTTCTCTAACGCCGAAGTGTGCCGTCCACCCTCGCTTTCTAAAGCTCTCATAATTGTTAGATTTTGGAGTTCGCGCATAATATTTTGAGGAATAATTCTTCAATGTATATACATCCGAATTCCGTAATAAAAAAATAGTTATATCGGCCGTCACTCTGTCGTCGTTTCTTGCTTTTTCTGGTTTAACAATTACACTACTGGCCACTAAAATTGCTACACCACGAACATGACGTGCTACAGACGCGAAATTTAACCGACGGGAATATGATGCTGTGATATGCAAATGATTAGCTTTTCAGAGCATTCACACAAGGTTGGCGCCGGTGGTGACATGAGGAAAGTTTACAACCAATTCTCATACACAAACAGCAAATGACAGGCGTTGTCTGGTGAAACGTTGTTGTGATGCCTCGTGTAAGGAGGAGAAATACGTACCATCACGTTTCCGACTTTGATAAAGGTCGGATTGTAGCCTATCGCGATTGCGGTTTATCGTATCACGACATTGCTATTCGCGTTGGTCGAGATCCAATGACTGTTAGCAGAATATGGAATCGGTGGGTTCAGGAGGGTAATACGAAGCGCCGTGCTGAGTCCCAATGGTCTCGTATCACTAGCAGTCGAGATGACAGGCATCTTATCCGCATGGCTGTAACTGATCGTGCAGCCACATCTCCATCCCTGAGTCAACAGATGGGGACGTTTGCAAGACAACAACCATCTGCACGAACAGTTCGACGACGTTTGCAGCAGTATGTACTATCAGCTCGGAGACCATGGCTGCGGTTACCCTTGACGCTGCTTCAAAGACAGGAGCGCCTGGGATGGTGTACTCAAAGACGAACCTGGGTGCACGAATGGCCAAACGTAATTTTTTAGGATGAATCCAAGTTCTGTTTACAGCATCATGATGATCGCATCCGTGTTTGGCGACATCGCAGTGAACGCACATTGGAAGCGTGTATTCGTCATCGCCATACTGGCGAATCACCCAGCGTGATGGTATGGAGTGCCATTGGTTACAAGTCTCGGTCACCTCTTGTTCACAATGACGGCACTTTGGACAGTGGACGTTACATTTCAGATGTGTTACGACCTGTGGCTCTACCCTTCATTCGATCCCTGCGAAACCCTACATTTCAGCAGGATAATGCACGACCGCATGTTACAAGTCCTGTATGGGCCTTTCTGGAAACAGAAAATGTTCGACTGCTACCCTGGCCAGCACATTCTACAAATCTCTCAGCAATTCAAAACGTCTGGTCAATGGTGGCCGAGCAACTGGCTCGTCACAATACAACAGTCACTACTCTTGATGAACTGTGGTATCGTGTTGAAGCTGCGTGGCCAGCTGTACCTGTACATGCCATCCAAGCTCTGTTTGACTCAATGCCCAGGCGTATCAAGGCCGTTATTACGGCCAGATGTGGTTGTTGTGGGTAATGATTTCTCAGGTATCTATTCACCCAAATTGCGTGAAAATGTAATCACACGTCAGCTCTAGTATAATATACACTCCTGGAAATTGAAATAAGAACACCGTGAATTCATTGTCCCAGGAAGGGGAAACTTTATTGACACATTCCTGGGGTCAGATACATCACATGATCACACTGACAGAACCACAGGCACATAGACACAGGCAACAGAGCATGCACAATGTCGGCACTAGTACAGTGTATATCCACCTTTCGCAGCAATGCAGGCTGCTATTCTCCCATGGAGACGATCGTAGAGATGCTGGATGTAGTCCTGTGGAACGGCTTGCCGTGCCATTTCCACCTGGCGCCTCAGTTGGACCAGCGTTCGTGCTGGACGTGCAGACCGCGTGAGACGACGCTTCATCCAGTCCCAAACATGCTCAATGGGGGACAGATCCGGAGATCTTGCTGGCCAGGGTAGTTGACTTACACCTTCTAGAGCACATTGGGTGGCACGGGATACATGCGGACGTGCATTGTCCTGTTGGAACAGCAAGTTCCCTTGCCGGTCTAGGAATGGTAGAACGATGGGTTCGATGACGGTTTGGATGTACCGTGCACTATTCAGTGTCCCCTCGACGATCACCAGTGGTGTACGGCCAGTGTAGGAGATCGCTCCCCACACCATGATGCCGGGTGTTGGCCCTGTGTGCCTCGGTCGTATGCAGTCCTGATTGTGGCGCTCACCTGCACGGCGCCAAACACGCATACGACCATCATTGGCACCAAGGCAGAAGCGACTCTCATCGCTGAAGACGACACGTCTCCATTCGTCCGTCCATTCACGCCTGTCGCGACACCACTGGAGGCGGGCTGCACGATGTTGGGGCGTGAGCGGAAGACGGCCTAACGGTGTGCGGGACCGTAACCCAGCTTCATGGAGACGGTTGCGAATGGTCCTCGCCGATACCCCAGGAGCAACAGTGTCCCTAATTTGCTGGGAAGTGGCGGTGCGGTCCCCTACGGCACTGCGTAGGATCCTACGGTCTTGGCGTGCATCCGTGCGTCGCTGCGGTCCGGTCCCAGGTCGACGGGCACGTGCACCTTCCGCCGACCACTGGCGACAACATCGATGTACTGTGGAGACCTCACGCCCCACGTGTTGAGCAATTCGGCGGTACGTCCACCCGGCCTCCCGCATGCCCACTATACGCCCTCGCTCAAAGTCCGTCAACTTCACATACGGTTCACGTCCACGCTGTCGCGGCATGCTACCAGTGTTAAAGACTGCGATGGAGCTCCGTATGCCACGGCAAACTGGCTGACACTGACGGCGGCGGTGCACAAATGCTGCGCAGCTAGCGCTATTCGACGGCCAACACCGCGGTTCCTGGTGTGTCCGCTGTGCCGTGCGTGTGATCATTGCTTGTACAGCCCTCTCGCAGTGTCCGGAGCAAGTATGGTGGGTCTGACACACCGGTGTCAATGTGTTCTTTTTTCCATTTCCAGGAGTGTATTTGTCCAATGAATACCCGTTTATCATCTGCATTTCTTCTTGGTGTAGCAATATTAATGGCCAGTAGTGTAATTGACGACATGAGATGCATGTGCTACTATGAGAGGAAGAAGTTAGTACAGGAGGAGAAGTCGTGGCGGGGCGCACCATATCACTCAGAAGACTGATGAATAAAACCCCTTATTTTAGACGGGTCGATTTTTTTTCATTTTCTGATGGTGTAACAATTTACGCTTGCGCAAGAGTTTGGCAATCCATCAGCATCCTCTACGCAGAGTCTCTCGCGGGGTTGAAGGTGAAGGTCGCACCACGCCCAGCAGCGCTGCAGCCATTGTGTGCAGCACTGCGAACTGCGTATTGTCCCAGCTCCCAACATTCGCCGTAGCCATAACCATTACTGCACGCGGATGCACCACGGCGAGCGGCGCCCGCTCGCTGTGCCAGACCGGATAGACGCTGCCTCCTCTTTGTGCCGCATTCACTGACGCAACGGCTTTCTGGAAGCGGCACGCTGTCACCGGTATCTCCTGAAACGTCCATTTCGTAAATCACACTCGTGCAGGCGAGGTCGCTTTTTCAATCAATTAACACAGTCGCGACTTTCTCTGTTGTGTAAGCTGTCATCTGGACCGACGCTAGTAGTACTGTTGATGTTTTTAAAAATACCGGGAATCCGATAAATCTATGTTTAAAAACTGTCATTATCCGCCCTCGTTATATCGAAAAAAATAGCGATTCATAAATATATGTTGTGTGATGTCCTTAGGTTAGTTAGGTTTAAGTAGTTCTAAGTTCTAGGGGACTGATGACCATAGATGTTAAGTCCCATAGTGCTCAGAGCCATTTGAACCATAAATATATCGACCGGAAAAATATAGACGTAACTGCCAAAAACAAAAATATCGGCTGCACATTGTAAATATACTGCCGGTTTTAGAGCTGCACGTTTAAGTATCGATTTATTATTAAATATTCGTACATCAACAAGCTAGCGGCCTGCTTATCCCCCTTAGAGTAAGGATTGAAAGCAAAACAACGCACCGGCCGCTGTGGCCAAGCGGTTCTAGACGCTTCAGTCCGGAACTGCCCTGCTGCTACGGTTGCAGGTTCGAATCCTGCCTCGGGCATGGATGTGTGTGATATCCTTAGGCTAGTTAGGTTTAAGTAGTTCTAAGTTTAGGGGACTGATGACCTCAGACGTTACGTCTCATAGTGCTTAGAGCCATTTCAACAAAAACAATGCACGTTCACGATTGGCGATCATCATTTTGCCAACAATGACGTCTCCAAGTAAGTGTCCGATGGGTTATCGGATTCGTCTGGAGCACTTCATGTCGACTTCCCTGTTGTTTTATTTCTGTAAACGCCAGCGACCTAGCAGCTGTAGTGCCAAAATTGCTTGGTGAAGTTAAACGTCGCAGTTTCTCTTGGCAGCACCAAACACCGATTACGTCAGCATTTCCCTTCCACGTTTCTGCCCACTGCAAAGACCAATCTTGTCATTTAAATTTCTGTTCATCAGTTTCAGCTGCTGTTTTTGAAGAACGCCGATGTGAAGAAATAGCACACCAGTTGCATTAAAAAACAATTTAAAGCCGCTGGTGTTTTATAAACACAGTATTTCAAGCACGACAAGCACATATTTCATTATGCTATTGCTGTGCCTGTGTTGTTAAGAAGAGCGCTGCAGGATTACTTCGGACATACATGCATTCATACGATAATTGCAGTACTTGTGTATTACGATGCAAAGTTCCTTTGGACATACATGCATTTTTAAAGAAACAGGCACTGTGGTGACTACAGCCGTTATGAAATACTTTAAATGTATATGCAATTGCGAATATGGACAACCATCAGCTGTAGAATGGAATGACGACAGTGAAAATTTGCGCCGGACAGCGACTCGAACCCGGATTTCCCGCTTATCAGGAGTGGTCACCTTACCTTTTTTTTTTTTGCTGAACTCATTTTATTCGTTATTGTTCGTTGCATTTGTTCGGGGCGGGCAACCCGTGACACATGTTCAAGTTAATCGTTGACCCGTTCACTCAGTTTTTTTATTACAGAGGGCAGCTAAGCCTCTGACCGAATACGCTGAGCTATCGTGCCGGTACCATTTGGCTAACCGTACATGACTCACGCCCACACCCTGACTTCCATATGTCGTCAACCATGCGTCTACAACACATATGAAAATTTGGGTGTGGCCGTGAGTCGTGTACGGAAAACCAAATGGTAAGGCGACCGCTTGTGATAAAAGGGGAAATCCACGTTCGAGTCCTAGTTCTCCACAAATTTTCACTGTCGCCACTCTGTTCTACAGCTGATGGTTGTGCATATTCACAGTTGTGAAGACACTTAATGCGTCATATATGAAGTCTTCACGGGTTGTCAGCCGAGTAGCTTCGTCGTCTCGTAGCAACGTTTCGACGGAATGCGTCTCCGTCATCTTCTGCCAGAAGAAATTCGCCGAGAAAGCCTGCACTCGCACTTGCATGCATTCATGTCCAAAGGCACATTGCATCATACTTCTGAACAACACAGGCAATGCAGCATTGTATTTATCCGCCGACACCAGGCAGACCACTATCAATTAAAATGTCTCTCCTACACGGGAATCTACATAATGAATGTACGAGTGCACAATGAAAATTTGTGTCGTATAGGGATTCGAACCCAGGCTTCCCTCTTCTTGCGAGCGGTTACATTACCATCTTTTTTCCAGCGGAGCCTTCCCGGTGCCTAAAGGGAGGGGCGGAGGCAAAGTTGGCAACGGTCGCAACCAGAGGCCTCGCCATCATGTCCCGTTCCCTCCCCCAGGGACAAAGGAAAGCGTAGGAAACTAGGGGTAGAGGAACAAAGCACATTAATAATTAGACAACGCTTTTTTTTCGTTACAGGACCAAGCGTAGCGGAAAACAGACATAGCGAGGAGGAGGGAGCGTCATTCGCCGCCTAGGTGGTTACTATCGAGGCAAAGTTTCTCAGAGATCATTACAATGATAAGAGAATAATCGGTAGTAAGAGTGGAGAATGTCTGTATCAACTTCTCATTGCAGTAACACCACAACCATGGGGTGGGTTCAGGAAAACACTACAAAGAAAATTAAAAAATAAAATTGTCTGTATTTGGGATTGCGCACAACTGTACAATGTTGTTCATTAAGGAAATGCCAAAAATCAAGGACATTATTCTCGCCCTCAGCAAACAAGTAGTGAGCTGCGTGTCCACAAATCACAGCGTTTGCCTATGTTTCTAGGAAGTATCCCGAGACTGGAAAGAGGAGCAGGTGAAGATGTATCTGATAAGGATTCGTACTGGTCATACAGGCCAGCATCTGTCGCATCAGTAACGAGTCACCGATCGGCACACCAAGCGATGCTCGTCCATATCCAGGAGATCACAGGCTTCACACAGTGGGCTGTTTGCAAGATGAATCTTGTGAAGGCATACTTCCAATTGAACGTAACGTACCCTGAAGATTCGACATCAATGGCAAGAGCGCACACCGATCGGCATACGGTAAGCCAGTCGACGTGAAGATGCTTCACCTCAACCACATTAATGATTATGCTGCTGAAGATCGCCTGTGTGGACGTCAAGTGCGTTGGCAACAACACAGTGCAGACGTATCTCAGTTCGAGGGAAAAATGGTGGAAGTAAAAGAAGGATGGTAGGATGTCTGATTTCGGGACACACTGAGAAAGAGCGTGGTGCAAGGGTCTCCAGCAACAGGCTGGTGAGGTACGTGGGAAAATGGCGCCACAACACCATTTGAGAGCCGAGGAGAAGGGCTATCGCTCTGTCAGGAGCGTGATACAGGCCTACACTGCCCCTGCGGTAGGGTTAGCGTCTTGTACCGTATCTTCAACAGCAAGCTGTGCCAGACGTACAAACCCAATGCCGCTAGAATGCGGCGGGCCATAGATGGTAGAATGGGGCCTGGAATACATTAACATATGATGTCCGTTGCAGAAGATCGGGGACACGTAAACGAACATCTGGGAGCCCAGCCTGTAATTGGGACAGTAAGCGCCGGCAGTTGAGGGCAATTGTGCGCAGCATATCACCCGTCAATTCGAGTCCTAAACATCAGATAGTAGCAGCTTCACGCATTGGAACAGCGCTTTCTGCAGGAAACCCCGCATCTACTGCCATAGCACTCGATTTGCGGATGTTAAGGCAGCTCCCAGAAGCTTCTCTGTAGGTGGTGAACCATGTCAAGGACTCCCTGACCTATGCACCGCTACGAAGAACGAGGACTAGTTCGTCAGCACAAGCAGTACAGCAAAACACTTGGCGACCGAGAGACATCCCAGACAGGCGTTGACAGAGGCCACAGAGCAACGGTTCCATGGAGAAAGCACATAACTGCGCAGAGAGCGGGATGTCTTGATGTACCGAACCATAGATCAAGATGGGAGGAGTTAAACGGCCATTGTAAAGTAAACGGACGTTGCTCCAAGAAGGAGACGTATTACGACGTCGACGGTAGTATCAGGATATCCCATACTGCGGAGCACCCCTTCCAGGTACTCACGATCGACCCGATCTAACGCCTAGCTGAAGTCAAGAGCGGCCAAAACCCGAAGTACACGATGAGACTGGGCAAGAGCGATTATGCCTCAATAGCGGCAGAGGGCAGTGCGGATGTAATTAGCACCGCCCAAAGAAGTTGGATTAGGGTTAAGCATGTGCTGGGGCGTCCGTTTAATCTGTACAACCAATAGCCAAGTAAAGACGATCGTGTCGCTGTTGGGCAACATCAAAGGGCGATAATCGCATATCCATGATGTACCCGGAGGCACGTGAATGAGAATGAGGAGAACGTCGAGGAAATCGTCATCGATCTGCACGACAGGTGACTTAAGGTCTCGACATATTTCCATCCATGCCGGTGCCAGTAGGGGACGAAATGTACGAAAAACCCCTAGTGGGCGACTTTTTCATTCAACTTGATAGCATCATGGCCTTCATACTCCGCGCCGTCAGAAGGCAGACCCATAGTTGCATTCCCAGGAACCGAACCAAAGGAGAGACAGGAGATGGCCGTAGTGTTGGTGGAGTGGTGACTTTACGTATACATCTAATGTAAAGTACATGGTGTGGAGAGCTTATATCACATTGGATATCTAAACTCCGTCCACAGCCAGTCGTAAGACCATTAGTCAGTCCTCCGACGGTGGCATTAATTAAAGTCCTCCAACAGTGGCACCATTCTACTATGAAGTGGCACATAGATGGGATCTAACCTGTAGTGTGTGCGCGCCCTGACCATAGCTCTTTCAAGGTGGTGTCGAGAGATGGCCGTGAACTGTGTCCTGGCACGACTCACCATCGCCTCACGCTGACGTGCAAATGGAATCGTAGTGCATTCCCTGAGAATGAAATCCTGTGTTCATCACTGCCACTCAGCAACTTCCCTTTACTAACCAATTAAGGTCTTGCTGAGGACAAGCTTTTGCACAGAGGACCCACCATGACATGGCAGACTGACGAGCATCGCGAAGTCGACGACAGACTGTCCACGTAGTCTCAATGAGCTGCCAGAAGTCAGTTGAAGTAAAATGGATCGTGTTCAGTTCCCGTGGTCCCCAGTTTCCCTGGTGCTCTCTCTGATGGCAGAGATTGACAGCACACATGTAGGTGAAACGGTCAAAGGACACAATGGACCAGGCTTCAGCATCCTGCCCCCTACCGACAATACCGTGGGATATGTAAACACGGCTGAGGAAACTGGAATAATGACTAGTGAAATGTGTAAACCTCAGAGTACCACCATGAACATGCTCCCAAGAGTCCACAAGGTTGAGGTGTTGGACAAAGGCCGTTAGCGATGGGCATGTAGAGTGATGTGACAGCTGATCTTCGGGGCGCGTGGGTGGAGTTGAAGTCACCTTCCATGATCAAGGCGTCCTGCCGACCCAGGAAGAGTCGTGATTATCTCGGAGAAAGTGGAAAGTTCATAGCGGTGACCCGAACCAGATGACCCATAGATGTTGATGATCTTAATGCCACCAAACATGAGTGCCATACCTATGGCATCCGTGAGATGGGCAACTGTATCAGCGAGGATATCGTCATGTAACAGGATTGCCACCCCACTACCAGTAGGGGAAGCATGGGAGACGTATGCTATAAAGCCATGTTGTTGTTGTTGTGGTCATCAGTCCTGAGACTGGTTTGATGCAGCTCTCCATGCTACTCTATCCTGTGCAAGCTTCGTCATCTCCCGGTATCTTCTACAACCTACATCCTTCTCAATCTGCTTAGTGTATTCATCTCTTGGTCTCCCTCTACGATTTTTACCCTCCACACTGCCCTCCAATGCTAAATTTGTGATCCCTTGATGCCTCAAAACATGTCCTACCAAACGATCCCTTCTTCTAGTCAAGTTGTGCCACAAACTTCTCTTCTCCCCAATCCTATTCAATACCACCTCATTAGTTACGTGATCTACCCACCTTATCTTCAGCATTATTCTGTAGCACCACATTTCGAAAGATTCTATTCTCTTCTTGTCCAAACTAGTTATCGTCCATGTTTCACTTCCATACATGGCTACACTCCATACAAATACTTTCAGAAACGACTTCCTGACACTTAAATCTATACTCGATGTTAACAAATTCCTCTTCTTGAGAAACGCTTTCCTTGCCATTGCCAGTCTACATTTTATATCCTCTCTACTTCGACCATCATCGGTTATTTTACTCCCTAAATAGCAAAACTCCTTTACTACTTTAAGTGTCTCATTTCCTAATCTAATTCCCTCAGCATCACCCGACTTTATTCGACTACATTCCATTATCCTCGTTTTGCTTTTGTTGATGTTCATCTTATATCCTCCTTTCAAGACACTGTCCATTCCGTTCAACTGCTCTTCCAAGTCCTTTGCTGTCTCTGACAGAATTACAATGTCATCGGCGAACCTCAAAGTTTTTACTTCTTCTCCATGAATTTTAATACCTACTCCGAATTTTTCTTTTGTTTCCTTTAGTGCTTGCACAATATACAGATTGAATAACATCGGGGAGAGGCTACAACCCTGTCTTACTCCTTTCCCAACCGCTGCTTCCCTTTCATGCCCCTCGACTCTTATAACTGCCATCTGGTTTCTGTACAAACTGTAAATAGCCTTTCGCTCCCTGTATTTTACCCCTGCCACCTTCAGAATTTGAAAGAGAGTATTCCAGTTAACATTGTCAAAAGCTTTCTCTAAGTCTACAAATGCTAGAAACGTAGGTTTGCCTTTTCTTAATCTTTCTTCTAAGATAAGTCGTAAGGTCAGTATTGCCTCACGTGTTCCAACATTTCTACGGAATCCAAACTGATCTTCCCCGAGGTCGGCTTCTACCAGTTTTTCCATTCGTCTGTAAAGAATTCGCGTTAGTATTTTGCAGCTGTGACTTATTAAACTGATAGTTCGGTAATTTTCACATCTGTCAACACCTGCTTTCTTTGGGATTGGAATTATTATATTCTTCCTGAAGTCTGAGGGTATTTCGCCTGTCTCATACATCGTGCTCACCACATGGTAGAGTTTTGTCATGACTGGCTCTCCCGAGGCCATCATGGGGAGCACAAAAGGTTGCAACATGCACCTCCTGCAGGAGTGCAATGACAATGTTCGCGCCAGCCGGTGTGGCCGAGCGGTTCTAGGCGCTACATCTGGAACCGCGCGACCGCTACGGTCGCGGGTTCGACTCCTGTCTCGGGCATGGATGTGTGTGATGTCCTTAGGTTAGTTAGGTTTACGTAGTTCTAAGTTCTATGGGACTGATGACCTCAGCAGTTAAGTCCCATAGTGCTCAGAGCCATTTGAACCATTTTTGAACAATGTTCGCAGCAAGAAGCATTTCATGGAGTAATGCCAGTTTACTGCGTGCGCAAAATTTATTGACATTGACCGTGGTTATGCACTAAGTTTGAAAAGGTGCCATCGCCGGGAGGGCGGGCGATGCAGACGTGGAGGAACCGCATGGAAATCCCGGTTAGGCCCCCATGAAAGGGCACATCACTGTGACAGGGAGGTAGTCGACCTCACCGAGGTGGTTCCATCCTCAGCATCGACGTCGTACGCCCAGGAGATAGACATCGCAGTGGGCCATGTCAGTGGAACACTTTGGCAGATACGCCGACCGGTAGCGCCAGACACAGAAAGAGAGGCAACCGCATCAGACGCAGGCAGGGGAAGGTCGGCGTCCGTAGGTGGATGCTGACCAGAGACGATGGCAGCGAGAGACGTCGCGTCGTCCGGTGTCAGGGCGTCAGAGGACAGCGCGTTATCAATAGGAGGTCATCATTCTGTGCACACATCCAAAGGAGGCAGTCATCAGAAGCGCTATGGCGCTGCCTCTTTCTTTTCATCGGCGAGCGTTCCTTCCCAACAGGCTGTTCCACTTCAGATTGCGGACGGCTGTCTACCGACATGCAGCCAGGCGGCAGGAAAAGAGCAGGTCGGTAGAGTCCCACGATCAACAATCAAGAGGTCGGCAGAAACGTCTTGCGACTGCTAAGACCCATCGCTAGTACTGCCGCCGTTAACAGTGTAGGAGAGACATGCAAACCGTTCATCGTATAGTCGAGAGGAGTCCCCGCCGGTGCCGACTGATTCAAAATGAGCGCAGCAAACAGTCCCACCACGGGTGCGTAAGACAGAGGTAGCCTTCCGCAGGGAAAAGCGATGTCTCTGATCGGCGACTGAGCCAATCTGCGTCGGAGACATTCTGAACGGACTCGGCCTTCCTGGCCACAACCTGAAAAAGCGCGCGGATGGATATCCTATATGTCGACAGCCCTGCAACCAGGAATAACCAAGTAAGAAGCCATGTGTTTCACCAAGTCAGTATTCGTCTGAAGGACACCATTGACAACACCGTAGGTTTCGAACGTCTCCCACGTTTCAGCAGTGCGACTGATGACGTTTCCGCAAGGTTTGAAGGCGGCCACAACGTCCGACGGCACCTCAAAATGAAGTTCGAAAACCCTCAATGCTCGGAGGCCAAAACCAGCGTGTTCAACCACGAGAGCCCTTATATGGCCCTCAGACGATGGAGCTTGAGATCATTAGCATGGCGCCGCACATCGTCGCACGTCATCTCTTCATGCGCCACCTTGATATACACTACTAGTGATTAAAATTGCTACACCAAGAAGAAATGCAGATGATAAACGGGTATTCATTGGACAAATATATTATACTAGAACTGACATGTGATTACATTTTCACGCAATTTGGGTGCATAGATCCTGACAAATCAGTACCCAGAACAACCACCTCTGCCCGTAATAACGGCCTTGATACGCCTGGGCATTGAGTCAAGCAGAGCTTGGATGGCGTGTACAGCATCAACACGATACCACAGTTCATCAAGAGTAGTGACTGGCGTATTGTGACGAGCCAATTGCCCGACCACCGGTACCAGACGTTTTCAATTGGAGGGAGATTTGGAGAATGTGCTGGCCACGGCAGCAGTCGAACATTTTCTGTATCCAGAAAGGCCCGTACAGGACCTGCAATATGCGGTCGTGCATTATTCTGCTGAAACGCAGGGTTTTGCAGGGATCGAATGAAGGGTAGAGCTACGGGTCGTAACACAGCTGAAATGTAACGTCCACTGTTCAAAGTGCAGTCAATGCGAACAAGAGGTGACCGAGACGTGTAACAAATGGCACCCCATACCATCGCGCCGGGTGATATGCCAGTATGGCGATGACGAATATACGCTTCCAGTGTGCGTTCACCGCGGTGTCGCCAAACACGGATGCGACCATCATGATGCTGTAAACAGAACCTGGATTCACCCGAAAAAATGATGTTTTGCCATTCGTGCACCCAGGTTCGTCGTAGAGTACACCATCGCAGGCGCTCCTGTCTGTGATGCAGCGTCAAGGGTAACCGCAGCCATGGTCTCCGAGCTAAAAGTCCATGCTGCTGCAAACGTCGTCGAACTGTTCGTGCAGTTGGTTGTTGTCTTACAAACGTCCCCATGTGTTGACTCAGTGATCGAGACGTGGCTGCACGATCCTTTACAGCCATGCGGATAAGATGCCCGTCATCTCGACTGCTAGTGATACGAGGCCGTTGGGATCCAACACGGCGTTCCGTATTACACTCCTGAACCCACCGATTCCATATTCTGCTAACAGTCATTGGATCTCGACCAACGCGAGCAGCAATGTCGCGATACGACACACCGCAATTGCGATAGGCCACAATCCGACCTTTATCAAAGTCGGAAACGTGATGGTACGCATTTCTCCTCCTTACACGAGGCATCACAACAACGTTTCACCAGGCAACGTCGGTCAACTGCTGTTTGTGTATGAGAAATCGGTTAGAAACTTTCCTCATGTCAGCACGTTGTAGGTGTCGCCACCGGCTCCAACCTTGTGTGAATGCTCTGAAAAGCTAATCATTTGCATATCACAGCATCTTCTTCCTGTCTGTTAAATTTCGCGTCTGTAGCACGTCATGTTTGTCGTGTAGGAATTTTAATGGCCACTAGTGTAGATAGTGGTACTAACGATCGAGAAATGAATCCCGAGAACGTCTTTTGGTGGGAGACGCATTTCGTCCAGTATAAACCGTTCGACTTCATACGCTTTTGGTAGCTCATGATCCAAAGGAAAAGTGAATATCAGGAATCCGGTAAAACATCAGATCTCCGACATCGCTGCGGCCGTAAAAAGATCCTGCAAGAACGGAACCAACGACCACTGAAGAGAATCGTCCAACGTGTCAGAAGTGTAACCCTTCCCCAAATTGCTGCAAATTTCAGTCCTGGGCCAGCAACAAGTGTTAGCGTGCGAAACATTCAATGAAACATCATCGATATGGGCTTTCGGAGTCGAAGGTCCACTAGTGCACCCTTGATGACAGCACGACACAAAACTTTACGCCTCGCCTGGGCCTGTCTACACCGACGTTGGACTGTTGATGACTGGAAACATGTTGCCTGGTCGGACGAGTCTCGTTTCAAATCGTATCGAGCGGATGGACGTGTACGGGTATGGAGACAACTCCTGAACGATGGGCACTGCATGTCAGCAGGGGAATCTTCAGGCTGGTGGAGGCTCTGTAATGGTGTGCGGCGTGTGCAGTTGGAGTGATATGGTACGCCTGATACGTCTGTATACGACTCTGACGGATGATACGTACGTAAACATCCTGTCTGATCACCTGCATCCATTCACGTCCACTGTGCGTCCGACGGACAGGGGCAATTCCAGCAGGACGATGCTACACCCCGCACGTCCAGAACTGCAACAGTGTGGCTCCAGGAACGCTCTTCTGAGTTTAAAAACTTCCGGTAGCCACCAAACTCCCCAGATATGAACATTATTGAGCATATCTGGGATGCCTTGCAGCGTACTGTTCAGAAGAGATCTCCACTCCCTTGTACTCTTACGGATTTATGGACAGCCCTGCAGGAATCAGGATGTCAGTTCCCTCCAGAACTACTTCAGACATTAGAGTTTCTTTGGCTCTTCATTGTAGTTCGATGATGCCGCTTGGTATCGTTCGATAAATACGATATTGCAGTGGTTGTGTTGTTGAAAAGAACTATGCAGTTTTCCTTCAGATCTGCATGCATATCCAGTAAACGCATATCTTTGTATTTATTCTTCAAAGGAAGGCGGTGTTGTGGCTCAGATGTAGCTACAATTGCGGAATTCGTTTCTTCCGTGTTTGTAAACAGTTTGAATGCTCTTGACGTTTTCTTATCACGCCTGTTTAGTTTTCTCCTTGGCGTCGATTGCAGTGGCTTGTTTGGTACGTTAAACAACCAAGGTACTGCATTCCATTTCTATTACTTATTTTCCACATTCATCGACTGGTTTATCTGGAAGTGTAGCAAACAAAATTTAACATTATTGTATAGACGTATGACGTATGACGTCTGCAGCAGGTCATATCTTCTGCTGTTCACTTAGCTATTTTTGTCCTTGTAAGAAAGAACAGTCTTCAGTAAATACTTGCAAGTTACAAGACAGTCATAAATAAACCGTCTTGCAGTGTGCTGTTTCATGCCTATCATTGTCTTTAACAAACTTAAGAAATACAAAAGTGGTTTCGTCTTTTTATTATTGCTGTTATTTATTGCATTTCCGATGCTCCCTAATGTAAAATCTGTGTTACAAGTAAATATAAAATAAAAGTCGATATGGGCACTCATTCGATGTAACAAATGTGGGCAGAAGTGCCGCGACTGAATATGCTAGGCTGTGATACTAATAACTACAAATGTTGTTTTTGAAAACATCCTGGAATTACCATAAAGATTTTACGATCGATGCAGAAACACGAGGGTTAGTCATAAAGTTTTAATCATCATCTCGAAAATAATCACGCTACGACCAAAAAAAAAAAATTGTCATGGTGTTAGGCTACATATTCACCCTTTAATGGGACACATTTTTCCCAATTACGAATGAATTTTCGGACACCTTAATAGCAGAAGTCTACATTTTGGCTGCTGACTCATCATGCTTGGAACGCCAGCCACGCGGTGGTTTCTTCATCCGAGGAAACAGAAAGAATCAGTGGATGCCACATCAGGAGAATATGGGGTTGGGGCGAAATCTAATTGCCCAAAGAAGCGACATGTGTGTGTCCAGCACAAGATGAGCTACAGCATTGTCACGGACAGCCCCTCACGATGCATCATATTGATAGCCTCCCGCAATCTCGTCAAGAGATATCGGTAGTGTGCTCCTGTGACTGTTTGCTCCTTACGAACTAATATATTAGCACCACACCATGGTAGTTCCAAAAACACACACAGCTTCACCTTTCCTGATGATAGCTCAGTATTCGCCGCCTTCGGCGGTGGTGAATCGACATGTATCCGCTGTTTAAGTAGGCCGGCCTAGTAGTCTATCAGTTCGTCTTACTTCCCCCAGGTGTCCTGCAAGGGGGTCCCCTATCTGTGTCATTATTTGTGCTATTTCTGGGACAGTTACTGCAGTCCATAGCTGCTCGATTGAGTGGCAGGTCGTTATTGGGAGAAAGGTTTATTGTCCGCTCATTTGTCAATGACGGTATGGTACTTCTTCGTAGTCATGACGACATACTGGTGCTGAAGAACATTTTGGATGCGTTTTGCCGTCTTACGGGAGCACAGAATGACGACCAGCGGTATCCGTTACTTAATTTTCGGGGATTTGACGTGATTGAGATTCCATATGCTGCAGCGGTCGCCCGCCGTCGATGGTTGGGTGTTATTACTGCTGGTTTTCCGATGAATCTGGCTGCGTTAAACTGGAATTCCGTCACAGATAGATTTCAAGGATTGATCCTTGAACACGAGCGTCGCATCCTCTTGTTACTCCGTAAGGTTCGGACCTTGGAAACTTATATGCAGAGTAAACCCTATTCTGCTGCACAATTTTTTTCCCTTTCTGTGATGATGTCTCGAAAGTTACAACGATTATTGAGCAAGTTTATCCGGTGAAAATAAATTTTTCGGGTGTGTTGTGAGGTTTCGGCGAGACCTCGGCTGATGGGAGGTTTGGGTAAACCTGATTTTCTGGCCAATGTTTCTCCTTCATTTCTTAGACACATTATTTTAACACGTCTCCTAGTCCCCCAGTCACTTACAGCTCGTCTTTTTGCCTGTCTCCAACCAGCGAGCTCAACCTCTCCAATAGAAATTGCTGGGATAAATAATAAATTAAGACATATTCGTGAATTTTTGTTGATGTCATTTGGAGGTTGATATTCAAAATACAAAAATGTTCCGGGAAACTCAAGTATATAGAAATACAAGTCGCTGGGGAATGCACTAAATAGGAAGTGCAGGGAAGCAAAGAAAAAATCGCTGCAGGAAAAATGTGAAGACATCGAAAAAGAAATGATTGTCGGAAGGACAGACTCAGCATACAGGAAAGTCAAAACAACCTTCGGTTATATTAAAAGCAAGAGTGATAACATCAAGAGCGCAACGGGAATTCCACTGTTAAATGCAGAGGAGAGAGCAGATAGGTGGAAAAAATACATCCTCTATGAGGGGGAAGATATGTCTTACGTGATAGAAGAAGAAACAGGAGTCGATTTAGAAGAGATAGGGGATCCAATATTAGAATCAGAATTTAAACGAGCTTTCGAGAACTTAAGAATAAATAAGGCAGGAGAAATAGAAAACATTCCATCAGAATTTCTAAAATTATTGGGGGAAGTAGCTATAGAACGACTATTCACATTGGCGTCCAATGTATAAGTCTGGCGACATACCATCTGACTTTCGGAAAAGCATCATCCACACAGTTCCGAAGACGGCAGGGGCTGAGAAGTGCGAGAATTATCGTAGAATCAGGTTACGAGCTCATGCATCCAAGTTGCTTACAAGAATAATATACAGAAAAATGGAAAAGAAAATTGAGGATGCCCTAGATGACGATCAGTTTGGCTTTAGGAAATGTACAGCCACGAGAGAGGCAATTCTGACATTCCGGTTAATAATGGAAGCAAGTCTAAAGAAAAATCTAGAAACATTCATAGAATTTGTCGATCTGAAAAAAGCGTTCGACAATGTAAAATGGCGCAAGATGTTCGTAATTCTGATAAAAGTAGGGGTAAGCTTTTGGGAGAGACGCGTCATATACAATATGTACAACAGCCAAGAGGGAATAATAAGAGTGGACGACCAATAACGAGGTGTTCCTATTAAGAAGGGTGCAGGGCAGAGACGAAGCCTCTCATCCCTATTTTTCATTCTGTACATCGAAGAAGCGACAATGGAAATAAAAGAAAGGTTCAAGAGTGGAATTAAATTCAAGATGAAAGGATATCAATGATACGATTCGCTAATGACATTGCTATCGTGAGTGAAAGTGAAGAAGAATTACATTATGTGTTGAACGGAATGAACAGTCTAATGAGTACAGAGTATGGGTTGAGAGTAAATCGAAGAAAGACGAAGGTAATGAGAAGCAGTAGTAAAGAGAACAGCGAGAAACTTACCATCAGGATTGATGGTCTCGAAGTAGATGAAGATAAGGAATTCTGCTACCTAGGCAGTAAAATAGCCAACGATGGACGAAGCAAGGAGGACTTCAAAAGTAGACTAGCAATGGCAAAAGGGAATTCCTGGCCAAGAGAAGTCTAAAAGTATCAAATATCGGCCTTAATTTGAGGAAGAAATTATTGAGAATGTACGTCTGGAGTACAACATTATATGGTAGTGAAACATGGACTGTGGGAAAGCCGGAACAGAGGAGAATCGAAGCAATTGAGATGTGGTGCTAGCTACAGACGAATGTTGAAAATTAGGTGGACTGATATGGTAAGGAATGAGGAGGTTCTGCGCAGAATCGGGAAGGAAAGGAATATATGAAAAACACTGATAAAGAGAAGGGACAGGATGATAGGACATCTGTTAACACAAGAGGGAATGACTTCTATGGTAGTAGAAGGAGCTGTAGTGGAAAACAGAGATTGGAACACATCCAGCAAATAATTGAGGACGTAGGTCGCAAGTGTTACTCTGGGATGAAGAGTTTGGCACAGGAGAGGAATTCGTGGCGGGCCGCATCAAAGCAATCAAAAGACTGATGACAAAAAAATTCTTTCCCAGTCGCACCTCTATGTAAAAATACTGTTTTGTCGCTGGATTTTTCCAAATCGCTTTTCCTCTTGTCCCTGTCGCCAGAGACAGATCGCAAGATTGTTTCGTCCAATTTCAATTTACCTATTTTTCCGATAGAAGTTGTGTCCTCATGGCACCAAGTCGTTTATAACCTTGTCCGCACCAAAGTTCGACTTTTTCGCTTTGTCCTTAGAGAGACAGGCCGACTTAGTCGTCTTTGGTTGGTTTTTGCGGCCACAAATACTGTAGTTGGCTCCGCCGACAATTGGCCTTTCTTGCCAGGAGATTCTCCTGCGTTCCGATTCAACGATTTTTCCCAGAACGAAAAGTAGTCGGACCACAAATTTTTCAGTCTGCGTTTGAACCTGTCCATCACTTCTCAACCATGTGGGATGTCACCAGAAAACTACACGTGGTTCGGATTCTTCTTTAAACATTAGGTCCCCTTTGCCCAGTTGGATAACTGGGGGTAGATTAGTGACACGCAAGCTGCCGAAGTGGCATCCAATTAAAAGACTTGCACCGGGTCATTGAGCCGCAGCAAATTATTAATTTTTCATTCATTTTGCTGTCATTGTGATACAACCAGCACCAGACCATGGTGACAGGCCGCCTCAAGAAATCATCTGCTTTGGTCTGACATGGCTGCAACGTTTCCGGTGCTGCGTCAGTTTAGTGGGCTGTCTTAACGGAGGTGACCTGTCGCAGAATCCAGTGGGCGACGAACTTTTTCATTCACGAATTATGTTTTATGGGCATTAGGCCATGTTCCATAAAACAAAATAACTAAGGACGGAAATATTGGCATTGAAAGCCACCATTGTATGACCTTTGTCGTGTTCGAAATGTCGTGAAAGATGAAAGGTAATCCATAAGTCATTTTCAGTTTGTCTCCTGTCTCCTCGATTGTGATACGCTGGTCTTCCTGCCGCAGGACCTCCACTTCCCTTGAAATTCCCGGTTCCTACAGAGAGATGGTCTGCTTCTTCGTTCTTCGTCATTCAGACTTGATTGAACACACTGGAAGCATCTGCAGCACCTAACCAATGTGTCATATGATGGTACACTGTTAACGAACACTTCAGCATGGACTGTTTGGTTATTTTTTTTCCACTTCAAATAGAGAAAGCGAATCTCAGTTTATCAACGGGTTGCGCCATTTTCTTTTGGCTCCTCTTCGAGGCTTGCTGCGTTACTATGCACTGGGATGACAGAAGTTGTGGGATACCTCCTTTTGCCCGACGTAGTGTAGCAAGTCGACGCGACATGGACTCAACAAATCGTTGGGAAGTCCCTTGCAGAAATATTAAGCGATAGTGCCTCTATAGTTGTCCATAATTGCAAAAGGGTTGCCGGTGTAGGAGCTTGTGCACGAGCTGACCTCTCGATTATGTCCCGTAAATGTTCGATGGGATTCATGTCGAGCGATCTGGCTGCCAAAGTCATTCGCTCGAGTTGTCCAGAATGTTCTTCCGACGAATCCCAAACAATGGTGGTCTGGTGACATGGAGCATTCTCGTCCATGAAAATTCCATATGAAGTCCATAAATGGCTGCAAATGGTCTCCGAGAGGCTCAGTTGGACCACAGGACCCAGTCCATTTCACGCAAACACAGCCCAGACCATTATGGAGCCATCACCAGCTGCCACGTCCATGACTTTGTGGGGTCTGCGCCACACTCTAATCCTACCATCTGCTCTTACAAACTGAAATCAGAACTTATATGACCAGGCCACGCTTCTCCAGTCGTCTAGGGCCCAACGGATGTGGCCAAGAGCCCAGGAGAGGCGGTGCAGGCGATATCGTGCTGTCAGTAAAGGCACTCGCGTCGGCCGTCTGCTGCTACAGTTCATTACCATCAAATTTCGTCACGCTGTCCTAACGGATACGTTCGTCGTACGTCCCACATTGATTTCCGCGGTTACTTCATGCAGTGTTGCTTGTCTGTTAGCGCTGACAACTCTACGCAAATGCCATGCTCTCTGTCGCTTTCGGCCACTGCGTTGACCGTGGTGGGAGGCAATGGCTGCAATTTGGTATTTTCGGAACATTCTTGACACTATGCATCTCGGAATACTGAATTCCCTAACGATTTCGGAAGTGGAATCTTCTGGCTCCAACTACCATTCTGCGTAAAAAGACTGTTAATTCCTGTCACGTTAGAAACTTTTCCCTATTAATCACCTGAGCGCAAATGACAGCTCTACCAGTGCACTGTCCTTTTATACCTTGTGTACGCGATACTTCCGCCATCTATATACGTTCATATTGCTGTCCCATGACTTTGGCACCTCAGTGTATAAAGAGGCGGCGTCGTTCTGTACCATGACTACAGACACACACTCCCAAACGAACAAAATATTAATTACACAACTTTTTTTCCAGGTGAAGATTAAAACTTCATGACCAGTCTTCATATGTTTCTTCGGGTGTATGTCGACGGTAATGAGTCTAACAGAAGAGACGGTCAAGCTGTATAAATTAACAGGGAAATTCAAATTTTCGTGTTACCCCTGTCTTATACTAACACTTATTGATGTGTAAAATCTCTCCAGCTGTCGAATTTATAGAGCACGTACAGTCATAGAAACAACATTTTATTTAAAATCAGCAACAAACTTTTAAAAATTGGAACAATAACGACAATTTTAAACGTACAAAACACGTTGAAAATTGTCGTTCTGCGCCGTGATGTGATTTTATGTATATGAAACGACATTCAGATTCACTTTATGCAGCACCATACACATGCACAAATGGATGGGGAGTGGGGGGATGGGGGCAAAAAATTAGGCCTTCACCCTCCTTCCCCCCTCGACAACAGTTTTTTTATTCGTTGTAGAATTTTCATATACTTCTAGAAGTCAGGTCTTAATCTTCTCGTATCTGGGAGAAAATGAGATTTATGTCACCTACGAGGCGTATTCCGAAAGTAAAGTCCGATCGGTCACGAAATGGAAACCACAGTGAAAATCCGATAAAGCTTTGCATAGGTGTGTTGGAAAGTATCTCTAGTATGCCTGTTGATCGCGTCACGTCTACCTTTTCAGTTCCAAACGTACAGTGAGCACGTAAAATACCTAAAAAACAGTCTCCCACCAAGTACGAGTGCCCGTGAGAGATTTCGCCTGATTTGATGCAGCCCACACAACATAAGTGTCATGCATTTCCTTCTTCATGGCAGTTGTCGGCCACACTCTGCAGGGGCAATGAGGACACCTGTGCAGCGTTTTCGATGGGAAGTGTTTGAGCACTCTCCGTACAGCCTGGACTTGCTCCCTCCGATTTCCATGTCTGCTGACATGAACCACTGGCTATGAAGTCAGCATTTTAGCACAGACAGCGAACTATAGATCAGCGTAGAGAATCGGCGAAAAGTGAGGCGGCTGCCTTCTACGACAAGGGTATTGGAAAGTTGGTACAACACTATGACAAATGTCTCAGACGGAGCGGCGGCTATGCAGAGACGTTGCTGAAAGGTGTGGATAGCTATTGCAAATAAAAAAAACTTTTGATTTGCACTGTGGTTCCCATTTCGCGACCTATAGGATTTTACTTTCGGAATACGCCTCGTATAAAATGTAGTCCTTATGGTACGACAAGTCAGGAAACTGATCAGCTCCTTTATAACAAAAAAAGTCAATTTTAGAGTCCTCCGGCCCCTTCTCCGCCTGCCTTTCCACATGGCTCGTGTTGTTGCTTCGCGGTTGTTGGGCAAGATGCTCGCGCTCACTGAGCGAACGAAACGGTGCGCGAGCGAGAGCGACATTCATGCGTTGCGTCCAAGTCGATGAACAGTCAAACTGCTAAATACTAATTGCAAGGCGGTAAACGCCTGTTGCAAGACACATCTGCGACGGTGACGAAGCTGCAGCTGCTGTTCCGTCTCAAAGTTCAAACTGAATTGTCAGGACGTGGTGATGGCCAGGCCCTTTATGGCTTCATTGGTGCCACACTCCTGTGAGCTTCCGATTTCAAAACATACAGCCATTCTCTACTGTGTGGAAGAAGAGGTGCCAAAGCCTACCTGCTAAGACACAGGAGTTCACTACGTCTTTTTACTCACAGGGGTTTCCCATTCTGTCTCAGTTCCAAACGCCTGAAACGCGGTTCTCGCTGTATTTCTACACTGCCACGAGGAACAGAACCGACCATTTAAAACTTGAATATTTTTAAACTGTTGGCGCCAATTTCAGGTAAAGCGTCATATTATCTCAAAGCAATTGCAGCCGCAATTTGTTCCCAGATTTTGGGTTGTCAGTGCGTTAGCAACCGCTGGTATGAAGATCCTCCTCTCTCGGAACTTTCTATAATGGTTTAAATCGCGACTAGAAATAAAATTGACAGGGTAATTATAAATACGCCAGTGGGTTGTTCATTACTGAAAATCCTTGGATTTGTCATCTAGCTGATTGTCGATTAATTTCTAATCTCTTTCATTGCTTTTGGCCATGTGTGGTCGCCCATAAGCGCATCTCGTCACTTGGCAATCCTGGGAAGGTTGGCTGTGTTACAGTATGTATGGAATAATGGAATGGGATAGTTAGATGACGAAGAGGAATTTGGAAGTGGGAGAGGATGTAGGGGGTTGGCGAATGAAACATGTCAGAATTGCCGGCCGCGGTGGCCGTGCGGTTCTACGCGCTCCAGTCCGGAGCCGCGCTGCTGCCACGGTCGCAGCTTCGAATCCTGCCTCCTTAGGTTAGTTAGGTTTACGTAGTTCTAAGTTCTAGGGGACTGATGACCACAGCAGTTGAGTCCCATAGTGCTCAGAGCCATTTGAACCATTTGAGCCATGTCAGAATTAGTGTGGGATAATGGAGTGGGAACCGGGTGTGTGAAAGCTAGATCAGCGAAGGCTACCTTGGCGGAGGAAGTAAAACACGGGTTGTGCTGGGAGTCGGTGGCAACGGCTTTCAGATAATAAACGGCACGGGGCGGCCAGTGTGGGCTGTCGATGGATCTGACGACACTCAGAGTGGTGGATCTACATCTACATCTACATGGATACTCTGCAAATCACATTTAAGTGCCTAGCAGAGGGTTCATCGAACCACCTACATAATTCTCTATTATTCCAATCTCGTATAGCGTGAGGAAAGAATGAACACTTACATCTTTCCGTACGAGCTCTGATTTCCCTTATTTTATCGTGGTGATCGTTCCGCCCTGTGTAGGTCAGTGTCAACAAAATATTTTCGCATTCGGAGGAGAAAGTTGGTGATTGGAATTTCGTGAGAAGATTCCGTCGCAACGAAAAACGCCTTTCTTTTAATGATTTCCAGCCCAAATCCTGTATCATTTCTGTAACACTCTCTCCCATATTTCGCGATAATACAAAACGCGCTGCCTTTCTTTGAACTTTTTCGATGTACTCCGTCAGTCCTACCTGGTAAGGATCCCACACCGCGCAGCAGTATTCTAAAAGAGGACGGACAAGATTAGTGTAGGCAGTCTTCTTAGTAGGTCTGTTATATTTTGTAAGTGTCCTGCCAATAAAACGCAGCCTTTGGTTAGCCTTCCCCACAACATTTTCTATGTGTTCTTTCCAATTTAAGTCGTTCGTAATTGTAATACCTAGGTATTTAATTGAATTTACGGTTTTTAGATTAGACTCATTTATCGTGTAACCGAAGTCTAAGGAGTTCCTTTTAGCACTCATGTGGATAACCTCACACTTTTCGTTATTTAGGGTCAACTGCCACTTTTCGCACCATTCAGATATTTTTTCTAAATCGTTTTGCAGTTTGCTTTGATCTTTTGATGATTTTATTAGTCGATAGACGATAGTGTCATCTGCAAACAACCTAAGACTGCTGCTCAGATTGTCTCCTAAATCGTTTATATAGATAAGGAACAGCAAAGGGCCTATAACACTACTTTGGGGAACGCCTGAAATCACTTCTGTTTTATTCGATGACTTTCTGTCAGTTACTACGAACTGTGACCTCTCTGACAGGAAATCGCAAATCCAGTCACATAACTGAAACGATATTCCATAAGTACGCAATTTTACTACGAGCCGCTTGTGTGGTACAGTGTCAAAAGCCTTCCGGAAATCCAGGAATACGGAATCGATCTGAAATCCCTTGTCAATAGCACTCAGCACTTCATGTGAATAAAGAGCTAGTTGTGTTTCACAGGAACGATGTTTTCTAAACCCATGTTGACTGTATGTTAATAGACCGTTTCCTTCGAAGTAATTCATGATGTTAGAACACAATATATGTTCTAAAATCCTGCTGCACATCGACGTTAAAGACATGGGCCTGTAACTTAGTGGATTACTCCTACTACCTTTCTTGAATATTGATGTGAGCTGTGCAACTTTCCAGTCTTTTGGTACGGATCTTTCGTCGAGGGAACGGTTGCATATGATTGTTAAGTATGGAGCTAATGTATCAGCATACTCCGAAAGGAACCTAATTGATATACAGTCTGGACCAGAAGACTTGCTTTTATTAAGTGATTTGAGTTGCTTCACTACTCCGAGGATATTTACTTCTACGTTACTTATGTTGGCAGCTGTTCTCGATTCTGATTCTGGAATATTTACTTCGTCTTCTTTTGTGAAGGCATTTCGGAAGGCTGTGTTTAGTAATTCTGCTTTGGCAGCACTGTCTTCGTTAGTATCTCCATTGTTATCGCGCAGAGAAGGCATTGATTGTTTCTTGCCCTTAACATACTTCACATACGACCAGAATCTCTTTGGATTTTCTGCCAGGTTTCGAGACAAAGTTTCGTTGTGGAAACTGTTGTAGGCGTCTCGCTTTGAACTCCGCGCTAAGTTTCGAGCTCCTGTAAAGGATCGCCAATCTTGGGGATTTTGCATCTGTTTAAATTTAGCATGTTTGTTTCGTTGTTTCTGCAACAGTGTTCTAACACGTTTTGTGTACCAAGGAGGATCAGCTCCATCGTTTGTTAGTTTATTTGAAAGAAACCTCTCAACTGCTGCCGATACTATTTCTTTGAATTTAAGCCACATCTGGTTTACACGTATACTATTAATTTGGAATGAGTGGAGATTGTCTCTCAGGAAGGCGTCAAGTGAATGTTTATCTGCTTTTTTGAATAGGTATATTTTTCGCTTATGTTTCGAGAATTTGGGGATTACAATATTCAGTCTCGCTACGACAACCCTGTGTTCACTAATCCCTACATCGGTTTTGATGTTGGTTATTAACTCAGGATTATTTGTTGCCAAGAGGTCAAGTGTGTTTTCACAACCGTTTACTATTCGCGTGGACTCAAGAACTAACCACTCGAAATAATTTTCAGAGAATGCGTTTAGCACAATTTCGGATGATATTTTATGCGTACCTCCGGAGTTAGATATGTATTTTCGCCATCATATTGAGGATAAATTAAAGTCACCACCAACTCTTATCGTATGAGTCGGATACGTGTTCGAAATCAAACTCACGTTTTCTTTGAACTTTTCAGCAACTGTATCATCTGAACTGGGAGGTCGGTAAAAGGATCCACTTATTTTATTCCGGTTGCCAACAATGACCTCTGCCCATACTAACTCACAGGAAGTATCTGCTTCAATTTCGCGACAAGTTAAATTACTTCTAACAGCAACAACGCCACCGTCAACCGTGTTTAGCCTATCTTTTGGAAACACCGTTAGGTTCTTCGCAAAAATTTCGGCTGAACTTATATCCGGCTCTAGCCAGCTTTCAGTGCCTATAACGATTTGAGCATCAGTGCTTTCTATTAGCGCTTGGAGCTCTGGTACTTTCCCACCACAGCTACGACAATTTACAACTGTTATACCAATGGTTCCTGTATCTATGTCCTTCCTGTCTTCAGCCTGCACCCTTTGTGATTGAAGCCCATCTTGTGTTTTCCCGAGACCCTCAAACCTAAAAAAACCGCCCAGTCCACGCCACACAGTCCCTGCTACCCGTGTAGCCGCCTCCTGCGTATAGTGGACACCTGACCTATTCAGCGGAACCCGAAATCCAACCACCCTTTGGCGCAAGTCGAGGAATCTGCAGCCTACACGGTCGCAGAACCGTCTGAGCCTCTGATTCAGACCATCCACTCTGCTCTGTACCAGAGGTCCGCAATCGGTCCTGTCTACTACGCTGCAAATGGTCAGCTCTGCTTTCATCTTGCGAGCAAGATTGGCAGCCTTTACCACTTCTGTTAGCCGATCGAAACCAGAGAGAATCTCTACTGATCCAAAGCGAACACAGTTGGCTGCACCCTGTGCTCTTCATGGTATACGGGAGGACCCTTTCCACATCTGGAATGACTCCACCCGGTATGCACACGGAATGCACATTGGTTTTCTTACCCTCCTTGTCAGCCAAGTCCCTAAGGGGCCCCATAACGCGCCTAACGTTGGAGCTCCCAACAGTCCCACCCTCTGCAATTACCCGGATCTTGCAGGCTGAGTGGTTTCCTCTGAAACAGGACAGACGACAGCATCCGGCTAAGCGACAGTGCCAGCCACAGACAGCACCTGGAACTTGTTTGTCAAACAAACCGGGGAGGCCTTACTTGCGGCCGCCTGGGAAGTCTTTCGCCGCCTGCTTCGCCCTGGGGCGACCTCCCACTCGACCACATGTGAGGGGTCAGCCTCAGTGAGAGCAGTAATTGGGTTGGCCAGTGGTGAGGACCGATCGGAGGACTCTGACGCGCTGGACGTCCGTTGGATCCCCACACCCGGACCACAACAGTGGCGCCCATCCACTGCAGCACAGAGCATAAGCGACATTGCAGGTTGGGGCAGGTGGAGAAATCGGCCGTGGCAGAGCACGCACTGAATGAGGCCGACCACGTAATAAAATTCGCCGACACGGAAGTTCTGGCTGTAGAGAACCACTATCACACGCGCTTGTTCAGAGAAGCTGTAGAAATACAAAACCCCGCGAACAGTTTGAACAAGAAAGAGGAAAGCCTTAAGGTAAACGGATCCTGGCTTCCCGTACTGCAGCGAACGACCGTCGCAGGTAGCAAGAGGAGAACCGCACCGGAAATGACCGCGGAGAAGCCCTCGGACGTTGGCGCGCCAGGTACATATAGTCTGCGCCCGCGAGCTCGGCTCCAGTTCACCACCGGCAATGGAGGGTGAAGCTTTGACAATGCCAGCCACTCGTGCTGGCGAAACGTCAGAAAAATCATTAGATGAACGTCGGCCGAAGAACCCGAGTCAGAAGCCAATAGGCAGTTTGTCAACAAGTGGCCACGAAAGCCTCAACAATTTTGTATTACGCCTCTACGGGGAGGAGATTTGCAGATTGTACCGACGCCTTGACCAACGGCGGAAGAAGAAAGCGCGACTGATGTCCTCTCTCGCCTTTCTGTCACGTTGCCGAGATGAATGTGCTACACCGAAGTTCTTGAGATGCAAGCGCCTATTCACCACCGCCAAAGCACATCGTATCTACGACAGAATGGAACGAGCTTTTCTTCGTGAGCGAATTCATACAACACGGAGAGAGTTGGCTAGAACGGATCAGGAACTTCTGGACATTTTCTATCAACTAAGTAGCAGAATGCATCGAGACGACTGGGACAAAATCGACAGCATCACTCACAGGAGCATGGAGAACGAACTCGAGCGCTGCGCCGAGCGACAGAAGAAAAAGTTTGAAAGATGCCGGAAGCAGACCGACAAGGCGACTCCCGACATGTCACACACAGTGGTCAACCTCACTGAACGACAATTGACCGAAGAGGAAGTACCTGTTCTCCAAAAAGAAGGGAATTTCGCTATCATCCCGAGAACTATACCTATGGAGGACATCATTGCCAATACCGAAGCAGCCATTCGTACCCTTCCTTGTGAAAGGGCAGAGGAAATACGCACGGAAACAGCCAGGATAATGCGCCGAGCAAAACCACCAGCTTGCAGCCTGAAGAAAGAAGAGGTACAAGCCATTAAGAATCTCAACGCCGACAAGAGTATATTGGTACTGCCTGCCGATAAGGGGAATGCGACCGTCGTAATGAAGACCGAAGATTATGATCAAAAGATCCGAGACTTATTAGATCCGACGACGTACCGAAAACTGAGCGCAGATCCGACGCAACGTATCACACGGAATACGAATCGATTAATCAAGGCGTCTTCTCTGCCGGCGGACATACAGAGAAACCTGCGCAACACAGAAGCCCTACCACCTCGGCTGTATGGATTACCCAAGATCCATAAGAACAACGTTCCACTGAGACCGATCGTTAGCGCTCCTGGATCACCGACATATAAACTGGCAAAACACTTGGCCTCTCTGCTCCAGCCACATGTGGGGAAGACCGACACATACATTAAGGACTCGGGACATTTCATTGAGAAGCTGAAGAAACTGAAACTTGCACCAAACGACATCCTGGTCAGCTTTGATGTTGTTTCGTTGTTTACGAAAGTGCCACTCAGTGACGCTCTGGAGCACATCGGTTCCATTTTCCCGCTAGACATCAGAAAGCTCTTCCATGCATGTCTCACCACGAGCTATTTCACGTCGAATGGCGATTTCTACGAACAGCTGGAAGGCGTCGCCATGGGTAGTCCTCTCAGTCCAGTGGTGGCCAACTTCTTCATGGAACAATTCGAAGCACAGGCACTGGACTCGGCGACTTGCAAACCTAAGGTGTGGTACAGGTACGTCGATGATACTTTCGTGGTGTGGAGCCATGGTGAAGAACAGCTCGGTGACTTCCTAAGACACTTGAACAGCCTCCATGCCAACATAACATTTACCATGGAAGTAGAAAAGGACAAGAAACTGCCGTTTCTAGATGTGCTGGTCACAAGAGACGGCGAAAACCTGGGACACAGCGTGTATCGAAAACCGACTCACACGGACCGATACCTGCACAAACTCTCAAACCACCACCCGAGCCAGAAAAGAGGCATGATTAGTACGCTCGTAACGAGAGCAGGACGAATATGTGAGCCACAACACCTCAAACAAGAAATGCAACACCTGGAAACTGTCCTGAGGAGCAATGGGTACTCCACAAATTATATTAGAAGTGTAACAGAGCCAAACACGCGGCGAAGTATGGAACCAGAAAAAGAAATGTCCGGTACGGCCTTTCTGCCATACATTCCCAGGGTGACTGACAGAATCGGCCGTATATGGCGCAAACATGGCGTAAAGACGATTTTCAAACCGACATGGAAGATCAAAGAGTGTCTTAGATCGGCGAAGGAGAAAAGAGACCCACTTGCAATGTCGGGAATATACCGCATACCATGCACATGCGGAAAAGTTTATGTCGGAATGACTGGACGATCCATTAACACCAGGATCAAAGAGCATAAGCGACATTGCAGGTTGGGGCAGGTGGAGAAATCGGCCGTGGCAGAGCACGCACTGAATGAGGCCGACCACGTAATAAAATTCGCCGACACTGAAGTTCTGGCTGTAGAGAACCACTATCACACGCGCTTGTTCAGAGAAGCTGTAGAAATACAAAACCCCGCGAACAGTTTGAACAAGAAAGAGGAAAGCCTTAAGGTAAACGGATCCTGGCTTCCCGTACTGCAGCGAACGACCGTCGCAGGTAGCAAGAGGAGAACCGCACCGGAAATGACCGCGGAGAAGCCCTCGGACGTTGGCGCGCCAGGTACATATAGTCTGCGCCCGCGAGCTCGGCTCCAGTTCACCACCGGCAATGGAGGGTGAAGCTTTGACAATGCCAGCCACTCGTGCTGGCGAAACGTCAGAAAAATCATTAGATGAACGTCGGCCGAAGAACCCGAGACAGAAGCCAATAGGCAGTTTGTCAACAAGTGGCCACGAAAGCCTCAACAATTTTGTATTACGCCTCTACGGGGAGGAGATTTGCAGATTGTACCGACGCCTTGACCAACGGCGGAAGAAGAAAGCGCGACTGATGTCCTCTCTCGCCTTTCTGTCACGTTGCCGAGATGAATGTGCTACACCGAAGTTCTTGAGATGCAAGCGCCTATTCACCACCGCCAAAGCACATCGTATCTACGACAGAATGGAACGAGCTTTTCTTCGTGAGCGAATTCATACAACACGGAGAGAGTTGGCAAGAACGGATCAGGAACTTCTGGACATTTTCTATCAACTAAGTAGCAGAATGCATCGAGACGACTGGGACAAAATCGACAGCATCACTCACAGGAGCATGGAGAACGAACTCGAGCGCTGCGCCGAGCGACAGAAGAAAAAGTTTGAAAGATGCCGGAAGCAGACCGACAAGGCGACTCCCGACATGTCACACACAGTGGTCAACCTCACTGAACGACAATTGACCGAAGAGGAAGTACCTGTTCTTCAAAAAGAAGGGAATTTCGCTATCATCCCGAGAACTATACCTATGGAGGACATCATTGCCAATACCGAAGCAGCCATTCGTACCCTTCCTTGTGAAAGGGCAGAGGAAATACGCACGGAAACAGCCAGGATAATGCGCCGAGCAAAACCACCAGCTTGCAACCTGAAGAAAGAAGAGGTACAAGCCATTAAGAATCTCAACGCCGACAAGAGTATATTGGTACTGCCTGCCGATAAGGGGAATGCGACCGTCGTAATGAAGACCGAAGATTATGATCAAAAGATCCGAGACTTATTAGATCCGACGACGTACCGAAAACTGAGCGCAGATCCGACGCAACGTATCACACGGAATACGAATCGATTAATCAAGGCGTCTTCTCTGCCGGCGGACATACAGAGAAACCTGCGCAACACAGAAGCCCTACCACCTCGGCTGTATGGATTACCCAAGATCCATAAGAACAACGTTCCACTGAGACCGATCGTTAGCGCTCCTGGATCACCGACATATAAACTGGCAAAACACTTGGCCTCTCTGCTCCAGCCACATGTGGGGAAGACCGACACATACATTAAGGACTCGGGACATTTCATTGAGAAGCTGAAGAAACTGAAACTCGCACCAAACGACATCCTGGTCAGCTTTGATGTTGTTTCGTTGTTTACGAAAGTGCCACTCAGTGACGCTCTGGAGCACATCGGTTCCATTTTCCCGCTAGACATCAGAAAGCTCTTCCATGCATGTCTCACCACGAGCTATTTCACGTCGAATGGCGATTTCTACGAACAGCTGGAAGGCGTCGCCATGGGTAGTCCTCTCAGTCCAGTGGTGGCCAACTTCTTCATGGAACAATTCGAAGCACAGGCACTGGACTCGGCGACTTGCAAACCTAAGGTGTGGTACAGGTACGTCGATGATACTTTCGTGGTGTGGAGCCATGGTGAAGAACAGCTCGGTGACTTCCTAAGACACTTGAACAGCCTCCATGCCAACATAACATTTACCATGGAAGTAGAAAAGGACAAGAAACTGCCGTTTCTAGATGTGCTGGTCACAAGAGACGGCGAAAACCTGGGACACAGCGTGTATCGAAAACCGACTCACACGGACCGATACCTGCACAAACTCTCAAACCACCACCCGAGCCAGAAAAGAGGCATGATTAGTACGCTCGTAACGAGAGCAGGACGAATATGTGAGCCACAACACCTCAAACAAGAAATGCAACACCTGGAAACTGTCCTGAGGAGCAATGGGTACTCCACAAATTATATTAGAAGTGTAACAGAGCCAAACACGCGGCGAAGTAAGGAACCAGAAAAAGAAATGTCCGGTACGGCCTTTCTGCCATACATTCCCAGGGTGACTGACAGAATCGGCCGTATATTGCGCAAACATGGCGTAAAGACGATTTTCAAACCGACAAGGAAGATCAAAGAGTGTCTTAGATCGGCGAAGGAGAAAAGAGACCCACTTGCAATGTCGGGAATATACCGCATACCATGCACATGCGGAAAAGTTTATGTCGGAATGACTGGACGATCCATTAACACCAGGATCAAAGAGCATAAGCGACATTGCAGGTTGGGGCAGGTGGAGAAATCGGCCGTGGCAGAGCACGCACTGAATGAGGCCGACCACGTAATAAAATTCGCCGACGCGGAAGTTCTGGCTGTAGAGAACCACTATCACACGCGCTTGTTCAGAGAAGCTGTAGAAATACAAAAAACACGCGAACAGTTTGAACAAGAAAGAGGAAAGCCTTAAGGTAAACGGATCCTGGCTTCCCGTACTGCAGCGAACGACCGTCGCAGGTAGCAAGAGGAGAACCGCACCGGAAATGACCGCGGAGAAGCCCTCGGACGTTGGCGCGCCAGGTACATATAGTCTGCGCCCGCGAGCTCGGCTCCAGTTCACCACCGGCAATGGAGGGTGAAGCTTTGACAATGCCAGCCACTCGTGCTGGCGAAACGTCAGAAAAATCATTAGATGAACGTCGGCCGAAGAACCCGAGACAGAAGCCAATAGGCATCTCGTGGAAAAGTTTCTAAGTATTGTATCGAGTTTCGGATTGCTAGCTGCAACATTATGTTATGGTATGCTAAGTTAATCTGAAGGACTTCTAAGTCTCACATTCCGTCCTTTAAATGTCACACACAGGAATTTTACAGGACTGTCCTGAAGATATTATCGACCTTGAATAACATTGTTCTTCAAACTTAGGCTTTTAATGAGATTATCGTCCACATATTTCCAGGCTACTTCGGCGCAACGTAAAAGATATGGTAGAGGAACGAGACTAATGTTGCGATACAGCAAAGAAATTCAGAATCCGCTGATTGGAACTGGCGATCTGGTAGGTTAAAATGTAAGTGGTATTGTTATTGTAAAAGACAATAGTTCTAGAAACAGAAATAATTACAAAGCTATGTAGTGGAAAGGAAAATAACAAGCTATCGAAGGTCAAATTTAACAAGATACAGTAGAAACATTCAAATGGTTCAAATGGCTCCAAGTCCTAAGGGATTTCACATCTGAGGTCATCAGTCCCCTAGACTGAGAACTACTTAAACCTAACTAACGTAAGGACATCACACATATCCATGCCCGGGGCAGGATTCGAATCTGCGACCGTAGCAGCGCCAAGAATCGCTCGGCCACCGCGGCCGGCTACAGTAGAAGAACTCAAAGATGATTACGTTAACTTTTTAGATTTTTTATTCAAGGTGGACTTTTTCCCACATTTGATGCAAGTAATATGATAGATAAAATTAAGTTACACAAGATTGCCGAATCAAAAGACGCATCATAAGCAGAATGATGCTGCAGCAGGAATCCGTCATCAATAAAACTTGTTTCCACTGTAAGTATTTATGCGTTGAGTAAAATTATTTCTGAAGCTGTTCACCTAGAATATTGTATTTTAGTCCACCTGCTTAGCTAAGTGGTAATGTGTTTGCCTACCATGCAGCGGACCTGGGTTCGATTCCCGGCCTGGTTGGAGATTTTCTCCGCTCCTGGACTAGGTATTGTGCTGTCCTCATCATCACCGACGGGCAAGTCGTCCAGTGTGGCGTCACCTGAAATAAGACTTTCACCTGGCAGCCGAACTTCCCTGGATGGGGCCTCCTGGCCATCAATGCCACATGATTATTTCTTTTTTTTTTTCACTGCATTTTAGCCATGTTAATACCCTACCGTGAAAAACCGGACGAAACTAGAATCATTTGAAATGTGGACTGCAGAGGTGAATTACATCTACATACACACTTCGCATAGTCCCATTTGGTGAATGGAAGGGGGTGTTACACACTACTACTAGTCATTTGCTTTGCTGTTCCATTTGTAAATGGCCCTAATTTCCCTTTTCTTGTCTTCTAGACACTTAGCAAAATCTACGTTTGCCGCAGTAGAATCGTTCTGCTGTCAGCTGCTAAGGCCTGTTCTCTAAATTTATCACTTTAGAAGGAGAAGAGAAAATATGTCCTTGCGAAATCTTTGGCATTAGGATGAACAAAAAAATGGTTCAAATGGCTCTGAGTACTATGGGACTTAACTTCTGAGGTCATCAGTCCCCTAGAACTTAGAACCACTTAAACCTAACTAACCTAAGGACATTCACACACATCCATGCCCGAGGCAGGATTCGAACCTGCGACCGTATCAGTCCCGCGGTTCCAGACTGTAGCGCCTAGAACCACTCGGCCACCCCGGCCGGCTAGGATGAACAGGTTGATAAGATATACACGGAGCCACGTAGGAAAGAGGAGAAGAAGAATAAAGTTGTAGATGCAAACAGATTTTAAATCTGATAAAACAATATATCGATCATGATGCATACTGTATGTATGAAGTTGTGTAAGGATTAGCATCATTACAAAACTGACGATTCCTTCGCGCCTCAGGATGCGTCGTATCAATCGATGCCTTCTTTCGCTCAAGTCGTGCCACAAATTTCTTTTTTCCCTTGTTATATTCACTACCTCCTCATTAGTTATTGGATCTGCCCAACTAATCTTCAGTATTCATCTAAAGCACCACATTTCGAAACCTTCTTTTCTCCTCCTGTTTCAACTGCGTTAATCCATCTTTCACTTCCACATAAGGCTACGCTCCAGGTAAATACCTTCAGAAAGGACTTCCTAACATTTTTTTCAAATTTCTCTTTTTCAGAAAAGCTTTTCTTGCTACTTGCAGTTGTAAGCATGTATCGAGTAGCGCTGATATCGATTATGATGACAGCGGTATGGTCACTTTTTTTTCCGCGCCAGAACGAGCGAGGGAGTCACGTGAAGAGGCTTAACCGTGTGCTTGGTGTGAAGATGTTAAGGAATCAGGCTAAGAGAACAAGTAAATTTTGTGACTATAAAGGTGTTTGATGTTGTGTAATCATTCGTGTACCTCACGAGACGTAATCCGCAGCTCGTGAAGTCAAAAACTACGAGAACAATCGCGAGAAGATGATTAGATGCACGCAAGCATCTCATCCGCGCCGGTAAATGAAACTTTGTTTACTTATATTGCCACGAACGCCGCATCTCGATTGCAGTGTGGGATGATGTATTGTGGTGTAGTGTTATTGTATGTATCAGTGTATCAACATATTTATTACTTTGTAAAGCGTGTAACAGTGCAGTCCTGTGTAGTGCAAGGGTTAAAAAAATACATCAATGGATTATACCAGGCTGAAACTTAAATTTCGGTAATTGGCACTCCTTTATTCCTCTTGTTAGTTATCATTTATTACAGCAATACTCAAGCTGCTGCTCCTAGACTGCAAGGGAAGAGGCGAACGACGATTGGATTTACGAGGTGAGTGGTTAGGAATAGCAAACACAGACGTAAAACAATAACCCAACCCTCCCCCATTCGCTTACACAGTCTCCATTTTATATTTTCCCTGTTCGTACATAGTCACTTATTCTGCAGGACAAGTAGCAAAACTCGTTAAATACTTTTAGTTTCTCCTTTATGGAGGCACTGTCACATTCAACCGAGATGAACTGCAGACGCAGTGCGAAATTATGGCCAACATTAGCGGTACGTGATCTGTTGGAGACCATCCTCCATTGAAAAAAAGGATTACATGCTAAACGGTGGTCTGCCTACGTAAAGTGTGGTACGTCGTCGTCGTGGAGCCTTGTAACAACTCATGCCTTCGCAACAAACACCAACGCAACGCCTGTCAAGCCGCACCCATCACGCCTCCGCAGCGCCTCTGCAAGACATCAGTTTTCGGTGATCGCGGCGTGGGCTGAGCGGGGGCCTCGATGACATCTGGCCGGCCGTGGCCTGTGCCCTCAGACACAGCACTTCACGCTTTGATCCTGAATGACAAAGCAGAACGAAACAAAAGGGAAACTATTCCCAGAATAATCGAACATTTACCTAAAGGAATAACCAAATATTAAATGACACAAAAAGATGACGCATCATTCAAGTATTATGTATTTATTTATTCTTTATTATTGTTTATAATCTTATTAACAGAATCTTCCGTCGGTTCTTGGTAGAACAAAATTATAATAAATGAAAAGCACCAGTTTGCTTTTGTTCTACAATATTGTAGAACAAAAGCAAACTGGTGCTTTTCATTTATTGTTTATAATCTCATCATTCATCATCAACAATTTAACTCGGGTCATATTTCCACATAGTTGCAGGAAGATGTTTCTTCAAATCAATGATCACCAGAATTGTAAAACTGCCCCTAGATACAAAAGGAAATTACAGCACTACAGTACGTAGCAGAGAAAGACAGTAGATATAGTGATATAGTTCTCAGGAAGTACAACCAGCAAACAAAAACTAAAATACAAACCATGCATAAGTTAAAAACACTGAAAGAGAGACCTGCAACTAAAACAGAAATAACGTATGAGCAAACAAATTATCTGGGTCACATAACCAATAAAATGAATGAAGCTTCACATAAGACAAATGTAAAATTAGCATTTCACACGACCACGAATTCGACCAGGCGAAGCCATGATCTCAAATTTTTCAAACCCAGGAGTCTTCAAAATTCCCTGTAAAACTGTACGAAATTCTACATCGAACAAACGCGAAGAAACATTAACATTAGATTCAAAAAACATAGGAGAGCATGTGAAAGTAATCGGTCAGCTTCCTATCTAAATCTTAAAAATGAAAACATCAAAACAGAACACACTGGAAACGCTGTTCAAATTTTACACGGAATATCTAAACGATGTACTATGAATATTTTGGAAGAATTAGAGAAATACAAACATGCAAAAGTTTGCCGAACGACTTACTCCATGAACAAACTGACCTGAAACAAAAGCTCTCTTTGAAAACGTATCCATATTATATTCTTCATAGTTACATGGGCCCAATTACTAGCGTGATATTTTGGGATGCCATTGGAATCAGAAGAGGAATATCTCAGCTTCACATAGTCAGTATTAAGAGAGCAGGGGTTACATTTGTGGTCTTTTGGACATTTACATTGTCTTTGAAGTCTCTGTGAAGTTTTCGTTCAACAAGATAACTAAAGGCAGCATGTCGCCCGTACTGTTCTGAAGTATCTCGATACAGAGGTTGTCCGACTGCTGCCCTGGCCAGCACTTCATCCAAATCACTTACTCAGTGAAATCACCTGGCCGTGGGCTGACGGCAGACCAGCACGCAAGCAGTCGCCAGCCGCTAACTCTGATGAGATCTGGAAATGAGATGGAGCAGCGTGGAATAACGTACCCTTATCTCTAAAAAGCAGCTTCAACTCAGCCTACAAACAGCTTTAAAGCATTGTTCCTGCGAGAAATGGTTCCTCTGTGTACTACATTATGCACTCTGTATATCCCAAATTCACTTACAAATTTAGGCTGGTATTCTTCTTCCCATGCCAGTGGCTCCCAACCTTGGGAAATTATCCCCTGATGGGTAAAATCAAATTTTCTAGAGGGGAGGGGGTATGAACAGAATGGTCGATTGTGTTTCGGCTAAGAAACTAAATTATTTTTAAAAGATAATTTCAATACTTTGTAAGGCCGTTATGCTCATTATATAAATCACTAATAATATATTTTTTTCAAATAGAACTAAAAAATTAATATACAAATCCATATTAGAGAGTGTAGTTCTGTATGGAACGGAGACCTGGACAGTTAACATGAAGCACATTAAAAAATTACAAGCTCTAGAGTTGGACTTTTGGAGAAGATCGGCAAGAATCTCCAGGAAAGAAAAGATAAGGAACACCGAAGTAATAAGGAGAATGGAAATAAAAGAAAGAATATATGACGTAATGGATAGGAAGAAATTACAGTGGTACGGGCATGTACGACGAATGGAGGAAGCCAGAATACCAAAACTGATACTGGAGTGGGAACCGGAGGGGAGAAGAAGAAGAGGACGACCTGTGACCACCTGGCTCCAAAATGTACAGCACACAATGAGGAGAATGGGCGCAGAGAAAGAGGACACGCAAGATCGAAACACCTGGAGAAATATTTTGAGAGTATAGTTTAAGAACGTTTATTGTTTGTATTGTATTTTCCAAGTAAATTATTGTGTTGGAGATAAGCCTCTGTAATGAGGAAAAGCTCAAAAAATAAATAATATACTACCCTACTGGCCATTAAAATTGCAACACCAAGAAGAAATGCAGGTGATAAACAGGTAATCATTGGACAAATATATTATACTAGAACTGACACGTGATTACATTTTCACGCAATTTGGGGGTATAGATCCTGAGAAATCAGTACCCAGAACAACCACCTCTGGCTGTAATAACGGCCTTGACACGGCTGGGCATTGAGTCAAACAGAGCTTGGGCGTGTACAGGTATAGCTGCCCATGCAGCTTCAACACGATACCACAGTTCATCAAGAGTAGTTGTAACACCATAGCTCTACTGCTCTACTGATTTATTTTGCCTTTCATATTATTTAATGTTACATCGTTGAGTTTCTGTAAATGTTGTTGGATTGAATCCACCCCATGAGAGTGTTTATTCTTTTCTGTGTTATAAACCTTGATGTCTTTTAGAAGGTGGGAAGTTCGACCTATGTAATACATACGATATGAGCAAATGATATGTTTGTCTTTCTCCCTTAATGTCTTTGGTTATCTTTGAGATTGAATAATTTTATTTAAATAATGTTTTGTAGAAATACCAATATGTGCAAATGTCCTATTTTAATTAATGTGTTTGGCTGTTGTTATGTAATTGCTGATCCTCAGTTAGGGTTCTTAGTTATTTCATATGTAAAAGGTGTTGTGGTTCCCCTCAGGAACGGATTTGTGTAGCGCGCGCAAATTGTGGTTGGCCTAGGTAAAAAAGGTGGAACTAAGAGTCAGTCGGGGACGAGTTACCAAACTGTGTATATTGTGCTGGTTCCGAGAGAGGCTTTTCCTGACGCTTTCCAATGCCTCGGATGGATGGATAAAGAGATTGAACTATTCTGAAATTGGTATCTATCATCGCCACCAAGAAATGACAGAGTCCAGCAATTCTACCTGCAAATCCGCCTACTAACATGCAATCGCCACTACATTGCGCAACCACTGTAACGGGACACTATAATAATGTACAGTGAAGGATCAGCTTATCGGATGTGTTAATCTGCTCAAATATAAGCTAATTTTATAGCTGATTTTAGTACCTACCTTGATATTTTTCCTTATCATAACACCTCTCAGGTTCCTCTCCGTTTGAACTAAAGTGATTACCGAGTGTCCTTACTGAAAGAACATTAAAGCCCAGTGTTTTGCTAAGTAATGCCTCTTGAACATAGTAAAAAAGCAAATTAAAGTTAATGTGGCAAGAGAGTGAGTTAAAGTAAATGATGCTTGCTGAAAATAATTTTCCTATTAAAACGGCTTATTAGTATGTTGTTGCCAACTTCAAAATTAAAAGTTCTTAAGACTGAGGCTTATAAAGTTTTGCTTAGTAAATGATCACATTGCTGCCTGTTGTAAATCACAGAAGGGGAGTCATATAAATACGTTAATTTTGTGTCTCGCTGTAGTAAAAGTGGAAAACTGCAGTTGTGGAAAGTTATATACTCATGCTTGCTACGCACTTGTTTCTTTTGGGTATTGAAAGTGTATTGATAGTGTAATAGGATCCACAGGTTATCCATTAAGCTCATGATAAATAACAATTAATAGAAAGACCACTATTTATGAAAACAATAATTTCTTTAATAAAAAAAAGTGAGAAGTAACCTGTTAGTGAATTCCACTTAACTTTCATTCTAAATAGAAAAGTATTTAGCTGAGACAGACTTAACCCATGGCCAGTTCTTAATTTTGCAATGAACTACATTTACAATTTTATGTCAGCTAGGAAAATGTTTGAAAAGTAATACTGAACCTATGTCCAATTTATGATTCAACAGTGAATATTAATAGTAATGTTATAAAGACCATTCAGTTCGAGTAATCCATGAAAGTAATAATATGTATTGTTATCTGTTACATTTATGCCAGTAGTTTGTTGTGATCTGTTAACTCCAACCTTAACCTGAACACACTGTATTCAGGTGCCAAAGTTCATTGCACTCGCGTGTGGCAAAGTATAGGTTGTTTTTGTCCGTTGAAGTTACTCATACCTATTTTCTTAAACAAGAATGTTAATCATTCTCTTGCTTAATTAGGCTGGCGACCGTTTTCTTTAATCTTTAAACAGTGTAGCTAGGTAAAAAAATTATGTGTTACTGTTTGAATATATACGTAATTCTGCCTTTCACTTCCGATAAGCCGCCTCCGATAGGTACAACACGGTCAATATAACAAAATTCCTCTCAGAGGGTAACACTGCTCTGCTTCATCATACTATAATTACTTGAGTAAGAATAATTTCACTACACGAACTGCCTTTAGCTGTGAGGTTATGGTATAGTAGTAGCAGACGGTAGTGTTATACGTGGCTTTCCCGTGACAGGACTAGTTGTTCTGTTGGGGCATAGTACATAATAGACCAAATTTGGTATTTGATTACATAGTCTATGTAAATATCTAGTTGCAGTGTTATATAGTGACTGGCGTATTCGAGCTAGTTGCTCGGCCACCATTGACCAGACGTTTTCAATTGGTGAGAGATCTGGAGAATGTGCTGGCCACGGCAGCAGTCGAACATTTTCTTTATCCAGAAACGCCCGTACAGGACCTGCAACATGCGGTCGTGCATTATCCTGCTGAAATGTAGGGTTTCGCAGGGATCGAATGAAGGGTAGAGCCACGGGTCGTAACACATCTGAAATGTAACGTCCACTGTTCAAAGTGCCGTCAATGCGAACGAGAGGCGACCGAGACGTGTAACCAATGGCACCTCATACCATCACGCCGGGTGATACGCCAGTATGGCGATGACGAATACACGCTTCCAATGTGCGTTCATCGCGATGTCGGCAAACACGGATGCGACCATCATGATGCTATAAACAGAACCTGGATTCATCCGAAAGAATGACGTTTTGCCATTCGTGCATCCAGGTTCATCGTTGAGTACACCATCGCAGGCGCTCCTGTCTGTGATGCAGCGTCAAGGGTAACCGCGGCCATGGTCTCCGAGCTGATAGTCCATGCTGCTGCAAACGTTGTCGAGCTGTTCGTTCAGATGGTTGTTGTCTTGCAAAGGTCCCCATCTGTTGATTCAGGGATTGAGACGCGGCTGCACGATCCGTTACAACCATGCGGATAAGATGCCTGTCATCTCGACTGCTAGTGATACGAGGCCGTTGGGATCCAGCACGGCGTTCCGTATTACCCTCCTGAACCCATCGATTCCATATTCTGCTAACAGTCACTGGATCTCGACCAACGCGAGCAGCAATGTCGCGATACGATAAACCGCAATCGCGATAGGCTAAAATCCGACCTTTATCAAAGTCGGTAACGTATTAGTACGCATTTCTCCTCCTTATACGACGCATCACAACAACGTTTCACCAGGCAAGGCCGGTCAACTGCTGTTTGTGTATGAGAAATCGGTTGGAAACTTTCCTCATGTCAGCAAGTTGTAGGTGTCGCCACCGGCGCCAAACTTGTGTGAATGCTCTGAAACGCTAATCATTTGCATATCACAGCATCTTCTTCCTGTCGGTTAAATTTGGCGTCTGTAGCACGTCATCTTCGTGATGTAGCTATTTTAATGGCCAGTAGTGTAGTATTAACGCGTGACACTATGAGGTGATGATTACAGCTTGTGAAACGAATGTATGAGGAACATCTTGCTCACATAGCCCACCCGCAACATAGTTGATACTTTGGAGGATGCCTTTGTGACAGTATATCTGCGACATACACTGATCAGACAGAACATTACGACCACTTACATAATAAACGGTATGTCCACGTTTTCCACGGATAACGGAGGTTACGCGTAGTGGTGTGGGAGAAATGAGGCCTTGGTAGGTCGCTGGAGGGAGTTGGCACCACATCTGCACAAACAAGTCACCTAATTCCCATCAATTCCCGTGAGGGGAGTGATGAACTCTGATGCCATATTCAATCACATCCCAGATGTGAAACTTCCTGCCAGACTAAAACTGTGTCCTGGACCGAAACTCGAACTCGCGACCTTTGCCCTTCGCGGGCAAGTGCTCTACCGTCTGAGCTACAAAGCACGACTTACGACCCATCCTCACAGTATCAGTTCTGCTAGTGCCTTGTCTCCTACCTTCCAAACTTCACGGAAGATGTTCTGCGAACCTTGCAGAACTAGCACTCCTGGAAGAAAGATATTGCGGTGACATGGATTAGCCACAGCCGGGGGGATGTTTCCAGAATGAGATTTTCACTCTGCAGCGTGCTTGGGTAGCTCAGATGGTAGAGCGCTTCCCGCGAAAACCAAAGGTCCCGAGTTCGACACTTGGTCTGGCACATAGTTTTAATCTGCCAGGAAGTTTCATATCAGCGCACACTCTGCTGCAAAGTGAAAATCTCATTCCGGAAACATCCCCCAGGCTGTGGCTAAGCCACGTCTCCGCAGTATCCTTTCTTCCAGGAGTGCTAGTTCTGCAAGGTTCGCAGAAGAGCTTCTCTGAAGTTCGGAAGGTGGGAGACGGGGTTCTGGCAGAATTGAAGATGTGAGGACGGGTCGGGAGTCGTGCTTGGGTAGCTCAGATGGTAGAGCACTTGCCCGCGAAAGGCAAAGGTCTCGAGTTCAACTCTTGGTCCGGCACACTGTTTTAATCTGCCAGGAAGTTTCGTATCAGCGCACACTCCGCTGCAGAGTGAAAATCTCATTCTGGAAACATCGCAGATGTGTTTGATCCGTTTCAGATATGGCGAGTTGGGGGGCCTGCATATCAATTGGAACTGACCACTATGTTCCTCGAACCACTCCATCACATTCCTGGCGTTGTGACATGGCTTATGATCTTGATGAAAAATGCCACTGCCGTCGGAAAACATGATCATCATGAAAGAATATATGTGGTCTGAAACCAGCGTATGATACTCCTTGGCCGTCATGGTGCCTTTCACAAGCTCCAATGGACCCATGGATGCCCACGCGAATGTTCCGCAGAGCATCATGGAGCCGCCGTCACCTTGTCTCCGTCCCACGGAACAGGTGTCAAGGAGCTGTTCTCCTGAAAAACGACGGATTCGCGCCGTCCCAAAGTCATTTTGAACAAGGTATCAGGATTCATTAGACCCTGCAACGCTCTGCCACTGCACCAACGTCCAGTGCCGATGGTCACGTGCACGTTTCAGTCATAGTTGCCGATGTCATGGTGTTAGCATTGCCACATGCACGTATCGTCGGCTGCGGAGACTCTTCGTTAGGAATGTTAGGAGCATTGTGTGTTCAGAACACACTTATACTCTGCCCAGTATTAAAGTCTGTTGATAGCTCCTCCACAGTTCGCCGCCTGTCTTGTTTTACCAGCCTGCCCAGCCTGCAACGTCCGCCAACTGTAATGAGGGATGGTCGCCCATCCCCACGACGTTTGGACATAGTTTCACCTTGGTTTCATCACGTGTTGAACACACTCACCACAGCACTACCCGAACACCTGACAAGTCGTGCACTCACAGAAATCCCCGTGCCGAGCCTCCAGGTCATCACAAACTGCCCTCGTTCGAACTCAGATAGATCGCCCGCCTTCCCCATTCAACACACGGACAGCACGGTCACTGATACTACATGTACCGTACGTGTGTATTACTAGCAGTCATTTCTCACCAGCTGACGCTGCTATCGCCAGGACGGGTTTACATCGATTATTGGTCGACGGTAATTGTTGTGTCTAGACAAGACAGCCTAGACACAATGAGAGGAAGCCGAAAGGCACGCGCTTAACTCACGCAGGCTGGCGTGAGGTCTGAAACAGGATACGTAATGAATGCTATAAAGAAAAGTACGTAGCTTCTGGAATACTTAACTTTAATCCACATTTGTAGAACATCGCTCTTGATGATATATTAATAGAATCTCAATATCAATTTTGTAGAACATCGCTCTTGATGATACATTAATAGAATCTCAATATCAATTGAATACGGCGCCTTGCTAGGTCGTAGCAAATGTAGCTGAAGGCTATGCTAACTATCGTCTCGGCAAATGAGAGCGTAGTTGTCAGTGAACCATAGCTAGCAACGTCGGCTGTACAACTGGGGCGAGTGGTAGTACGTCTCTCTAGACCTGCCGTGTGGCGGCGCTCGGTCTGCAATCACGGACAGTGGCGACACGCGGGTCCGTCGTATACTAGCGGACCGCGGTCGATTTAAAAGCTACCACCTAGCAAGAGTGGTGTCTGGCGGTGACACCACAGTAATTATGTTCTGGTTGATCAGTTTATAACTTACATATAAATCAATGTCTCATGAAAATGACTTCTCCGAGATGTAGGTACTCATAGTTCTCGAAATGGACTACAAACTGCTCCATTCTTCAGTTAACAAAAGATAAACGAACTAATTGACGACACAACGCAACAGTAACTCGGTAACAGCTGTTAAACTGCTGCAGGACCTGCACAGTATTATTATCATTAATATTAGTATTATTATTATTGGCAGAGACACAAACCGTGGCAGCCTGAAGTCTTCGTATTTCTGCCAGTTCAGATGTAAGGAGTCCAGTAATCAATTCATTTACAGACAATAACTGTAGTTTTAAAGGTGTGTGAAGAGAGTAGGTGAAGCAAGTGTCTGTAGGCAGAGGCGTGGTGGAGTGGAAACATGTGTCTACCGTCACTGTGGATAGTTACCTTTGTTCTCTAAGAACGTGTTATAAGTAGCACTCACAATGCGTTGACAATTATTTTATCATTCTATAAATAAAGTTTGTTAGGAATAAGCAGTACCAATCGTCTCGCTGACTCATTACTTCGTGCTTTATTAAAACACCTACATAAAATTAATCAGGCTTCCGGTGGGAACAACTGGTTTTTTGGCTTGTTTTAACGGATACTATTTTGAACTTGGTGTCTATTATCCCCTCATAAGAAGTATGGTAGTGTATTTTATAGGAGCTGTTAGTGTTCTGTGCACGTACCGTTATGATAGGCTAGGTTTCTTGCTGAGTGGTTGGCTAGTTTGTCATACGGAGAAAGATAGGTTGGCATATACGGATTTGTTCACCACCGTACCCTTTGGGTGGTCTTTGGTGACACAATGGTTTATTTTATTGATTTCAGACTTCAGAGTTTTAACACTTTTCATGTTTTTTTTCTTTTAAAAATCTAGAGCTCTCCGGTATCCGGATAGCACAGGTAGGACTCGAGCAATTGTCGTGCCACTAGTTTATAGCGTATAAGGAATGTGTGAGGTATAACCCACGTGTGTGTTTTGGGATTTTATAAAAATGCTCTTCCTCTCGCTATTAAACTTTTTCCATGTGGTAGAGGAGTGGAAGTTGTTGTTTGAAGGCTTCTATTTGGGCAATCATGGCCCATGAGTATCACTTGGCTGTCATTCGATAGGCAAATGGCTGCCGCCGATGTGGTTGCCGTTGGTTTTAACAGATAGCGCCTAAGACGTTTGCGTTCGCGAGCTGATCACGGGGTTTTAGTTTATGACGGATAATGTTGGTTATATTTAATTTGGTGGTATTCTTTTAGAGATTTGAGAGATTGAAAGTTTTATTCATGAAGGAACTCTCCCCCCCCCTAATATTTATTTTATATTGACATATGGTTTGTGTTGTGTTTAGTGCCGCTACTGGCTATAGGTATAGTATGGCAATGTAAAAAATTTAGGAGTTAAAAAAAATTTAAATCTTTTAGTGTTAACGTGTACGGAAGTACTATTCCGGTTGCTAGTCGTAATTACACCCTCTTAGATGTTATATGCTGAGTATAGTATTATTAAATTACATGTGAATTCATGGAGCACATGACCACGCAGCGCCCCCTACCGAGGGCGCTTCGCTGCTAGTTGACTTCTTTAGCGTCAGTATACGCTCTGCTTCAAGACTGCTTGTGTCGCAGTCATATGTTATTCGACACTTTCTTTGAGTTGTCAAGGCTGAACACCTGGTTGGTTAGGAAGGAGTTGAAGTTCGTGGTATGTAACTCATATGACCAGATCTCATTTTCTGTAACGTTGAGACGTGTTGAGTGTGCTGTACACTTAAGTTTTGTACATTTTTGTAACAGATGTCTGAAGATGGGTGTAATCCCAAAACACGTAAAATGTTCTAATAAAAGAGTCAAGTGAACATCTCATGACTTTATTGAGATTGTACAGCATTGGCTGCCAATTATTAACATAAAAATGATCGCAGGCCGCAGACGGGATTTTACGTCCTGTGTATCATTTATCGTTCGTCATTGTACAATTAATAGTGTTGAGAGAAAATATATGTTCGTTCAGAAAACTGACAGCATTCCGGGGTAACGGTGTCAGAAGGGTTGAGAACCACTGTGCTATACTGTATACAATCAATAAGCGAAATTTCATTTGGTTTTCAAGTTTAAGTGTCTGTATCACTCTTGCCTTGTCGAGCTTTGTTGTCCTCTGCCCCTGCACGGATTGTCGTAGTTAGAGAGATGTTACAGATTGGTTTTTCTCGCATACGAGTGATTAAATCTCCCTTTTTAGCGCGAAATTGTATCTCCAATAACTACACTGATGAGTCAAAACATTGTGAACACCATCCACCACGAGACTGAGCTCCGCACGACGGCGTTTTCAGCACGTTACGCGTTAAGGCGAAGTATGTAAGCGGAACAGGGACGAATATGAAACCATTGTAGCGATGATACGGATCGCAAATGGGGAAATCCACATAGGGAAGCGACTTTGACAAAGGACAGGTTGTTATGGCCCGGCGGAAACGACGAAACTGGTCGGCTGTTAGCTTACTACTGCCGTGAGCATACATGACAGGTAGTTGAATGATTGCGGAACCACGAGTAGGCGACAAGGTCTTCGATGAGCAAAGCTCATCACAGAACGTCGAGGTTTGAGACTTGCCCGCTATGTAAATCAGGATAGGTGGCAACCTGGGGCAGATCTGAAGACAGAGTTCAATGCTGGTGTAGCCACAAGTGTTTCGCAGGAAACAGTGCACTGCACTTTGTTGAACATTGAGCTCCACAGTAGATGACATCCTACGTGTTCCGATGTTGATCCAGCATCATCGTCAATTGCAGAAAGGACCGGATAATGGAGACTGGACCGTGGATCACTGGAAACGTATCCTCTGGTCGAATGTCTCACCTGTCTTGTTGCACCAGGTCGATGGTCGTGTACGTGTATGCTGTCACCAGGTGAACGGCTCCTCGGTTCAGCCCGATGTGGGTCGTATTATGCTGGGCGTCCATGGGACCTGTGATAGTAATCGGAAACAACATAACAGCTGTGGACTACGTGAAATTTATTGCAGACCACCAGCATCCCTTCATATCTGATGTCTTCCCTGACAGCCGTGCTATGTTGCTGTGGGATAACTGTCCGTATCATAAGGTAGGAATCGCCCTAAACTGGTGTGAGGAGCATTGCAGTGAACTCATGCTGATAACTTGGCCACCATGTTCACCTGATCGGAACCCAATGGAACACATATTGGGCGCTGTCCACAAACCACCAGCCCGTAATTTAGGAAATTAGGCGACCCTTATGTAGTCACCTATTGCCACATATCTCCGGAAACCTACCAAGGATTTGTTGAATCTATGCTATGTACAACCGCTGCTGTATTGCATTCCAAAGGTGGATACGCTGTTATACAGATGGCCATAATGCTTTGGTTCATCAGTGTATTAATTCTACAAACGCGCCAGTAGTCTACCTTTCACACGGCGAACGGCGCTCAGAGGGGATACAATTTTGGTGCGCAGCAGTGAGCAGCGGATGTGGGCGCGTCTGGACGCCACAGACTGTCAAGGTCGGAACTGCGAAGTGGAGGCTGGCTGGTCAGCAATTTCGCGTATCCGTGCCAGACATGCGAGCAATACGGCGCCTGTCTTCTCCAGGCACTCTCAACGCTTAATTCCCGTCCTTGTAACAGCCTGTGCTATTAGCCGCACAAATCTCCGCGTTGCCTACGGCACAAGCAGCCAAACACGGAAAGTTAGAGGGCTCCTTCTTGGAGAGCAGTAAAAGACAATTGCCGTGATAGCATCCGTGGGAAATGAAACAGGCATCAGTCTTGCCTTCTATGTACTAGAGACCTCATACGAGTGCAAAGAGAACTAGATAGCTGAGAAACTTTAGAAATTATTTCAAAGTAAAAAGTTGCTCTTTCTAAGTAAAATCCATCTCAGAACTGATAAGACAGCGAAACTGATCCTGTTTCACGAGGCTTGTATTGAAAGCATCCAAATTCTCACAGTCTGATGTTAACTATAAAAATCGTAGAGTTAAAAGATCGGTTTCAAATCGTGCAGTACATGAGCTCAGTTCATGGCTTGTAGAAAATAAACTAACGTTAGATCACAGTAACACTCAGTTTTTCTAACACACAATTCAACAAAACCTGAAGTTTTAATTGCACATAACGGGCATATGATTAGTGAAACTGAACAGTTCAAATTTCTAGGTGTTCAGATATATAGTAAGCTGTCGTGGAAAGCCCACGTTCAGGATCTCGTTCAAAGACTTAATACTGCCATTTTTACTATTCGAACGGTATCAGAAGTGAGTGATACTTCGACACAAAAATTAGTCTACTTCGCTTGTTTACATTCGCTTATGTCGTATGGTACTATATTGTTGGGTAACTCTTCCCATTCTACAAGGATATTTTTGGCTCAGAAACGGGTAGTTCGGGCAATAAGTGGTTTGAGTTCACGAACCTCTTGTCGACCTCTGTTCAAGAATCTGGGTACTTTCACATTCGCCTCTCGATATGTATATTCCTTATTGTCGTTTCTTGTTATCAATATTAGTTTATTCCCAAGAATAAGCAGCTTTCACTTGGTTAATACTCGGCAGAAATCAAAGCTGCATTTGGATCGGACTTCCTTAACTCTTGTGCAAAAAGGTGTGCAGTATACTGCTGCATCCATTTTCAATCAGCTGCCACTCGAATTCAAAAATCTTAGCAATAATCCACGCGCTTTCAAATCGAAACTGAAGAGTTTCCTCATGGGTCACTCCTTCTACTCCGTCGAGGAGTCCCTTGAAAAATTAAGCTGATTCTTATTGTATTTCTGATAGCGTTTACTTTAACTTATGGACTGACTTTTTTCAGGTTGATGAACGTTTATTTTAATCTCTTTTTACTTTTATGTTGTAATTTTACGTACTGACACGTTCCATGACCTTGGAGATTTGCTCCTCAATTTGGTCCTACGGAACTTGACGTGTAAATAAAAAAATAAAATGAACGCTTCTGGAAATATGATCTCTACGAATGATTAATATATTAGTCTCAAACACTCCTGTCCTTCAGTTGCGGAAAAGAATAATTAAGGCATACATGGTGACAATTATTGAACTATATGGAAAAAACGTAAATTAGTTACAAACTACGGTGTGCACACACTTTATTCAACATGTAAACGTCACTAAAGATATTCGGATTTAGATTATAACACGTTCGATGTTCCTGCCGTCATTGGCAGACGAATAGCGAAATTCTGCATGACCCGCTGAAGTGTTGGAACATCGATGCTGTCGATGATAACCTGAATGGCTGTTTTTTAGCTCGACAATGGTTTTGGGGTTATAACTGTACACATTTTCTTTTATACAGCTCCACAAAAAGAAGTCGCATATTTACAAATCCGGAGAATATGGCAGCCAATCGACTCCCAGGCCCAGGACCATGCGATCCCCAAAGCGCTCCTCCAGAGCACCAAACACTCTTCTGCTTCGATGGGGTTGAGCTCCGTCTTGCATAAACCACATCTTGGCGATATAGGGGTCACTTTGGATAATGGGAATGAAATCATCTTCCAAAACCTTCACGTACCGTTCGGTAGTTACCGTACCATCAAGGAATATCGCACCGGTTATTCCGTGACTGGACACTGCACACCACACGGTCACCCGTTGGGGGTGAAGAGACTTCTCGATAGCGAAATGCGGATTCTCAGTCCCCCAAATGCACCAATTTCGCTAACTGACGAACCCATCCAAATGAAAGTGGGCTTCGTCGCTAAACCAAATCATACAGCGCATATTAATTCCCATCATGCCCCGTGGGCAAACGTGCATTTGAACGTCCTAACGCAAACCGTTCAGAAGTTATGGCGATTTTATTTCATATAGTTCAATAATTATCACTCTTACCATAACACACTACCCACTCCACTACACACGCTGCTACTAGTCGGTGCATACTACGGACAGAACGCCTGGCACGGCGTGGACCGCAGACGGAGCGCCTAGCATGACATAGGCAAAAATACCGCGTTTCACACTGGAATCAGTATGAGACGGGACCTGAAAAATGCTAGTCACGCAGTTGAAACTCCGTGCAAGAAAGACGCGAATAATCGGCAGAAGCCCGACTGTTCAACATGACAAGATACAGTTTGTTTGAGCTCGAGGAATGAGGTTTCCATCAAAGATTGTAAATATCAAACAAATTCCGATCAGTGTTGTGCACGTCGAGGGTTTTGACGTTTTTCTTCGATCACGTGCTGTAATTTACAATTGATCGACCCAAGTTAAATGACGAAAGCAAAGTTGTTATAAATAAAATGAACTATGACATGAAATCACATGCAGTAACCTTGGATCTCACCACTAACTGCTACTTTGAAGTGCAACTTGTGCAGTTATCGGAAACAGAACATTTGTCATGTAACAGCACTTTTTTTAAATATTTATTAAGCATTTGGTGGCACTGGCCATCTACATATTGAATATCTCACTATGAAACTATATGACAAGGTTTAGTTCGCATAATTATACGGTACCGTAAGACTTGTCTAAATAAGTTTATTATATTCAATCGAGTATCTCGTTAATAGTTTATGGATGCCAATCGTCATTAGAGTATAAATAGTAAATAGTTGCTGAGGCTACAGTAAAACATTCATTACTGGGAATTCAAAAGATTTAATCGGATGCAGACGCCTATAAAATCATTTGTGGTTGAAAGTCAGTCATTTATGATGGAATACAACGTCTATTTCGTTTCAGTGAAATATTTAACGGGTTTGGGCCATATGTGCCTGTAGATTTGCGTAACTTCTGCGTCCTGTAGTTTTTTATACATTCCACGTGTTTTCCCATTCTTGCAACGCTCGTTTTTCCTGATACTGTTCGACTCAGCTGGTGATAATTTGAACAGACGCGTTTGTCATTGTTCATTTCCACTTACTCTTGTCTGCCCACAAGTGCATTATGTCTTGTTGCTAATCACATAAATTATACTAATAGTATAGCTGGGCTAAATAAAAGTGGCCTAGAAAAATTTACAAAAGTCCCGTGTATTTGGCCCTTGTTAATGAACAGGAGAAGTGTCTATCATAGGAAGTGCTAGAAACTGTATTTCGTTCAACCAGTGGGTTGCTATCACATGTCTACGAATGTGCGTCTCCCGTAGTGTGTGAGTTACGTTTCAGAGAATGAGACCACTTGAATGAAATACAAAATAGTGCTCACGATAAAACATCACGTGTTCATTGTCGAGTCTTTTACGAAGCACAATTAGTGAAAAACGCGTGAGGGACTGTTTGCGCAAGAGTTTAAGACTAGAAATGCTTCTTTGAAATCTCCAGAAAAGTGTGCGTTGCAAAATTTAGTGGCAAAGATTTCGAACACTAGAACACTGGAACAAATTCCGACGAGATCTCAACGCAGTTTATCTGTGCAAGTGCATTTCTTGAGATGAGTCATGGTTCAGCTTGTTAGGGCATGCGAACTCACAGAAGATTCGCCATTACGCATCAGAAAGTCCCAAACAGTACTCTGAAGAGCCGTTGCATGATCGCAAGGTTTTCGAGTGTGGCGCAGAGACGCCTCCATCAATGTATCACGCGTCTTACAGACGACGCTGAATCGAGAGCATTTCAACGCAACATTTATATAATCTATTATAAATATAACAATGAACTTTATAAATAAATAAATGTTAACTTACCTGTACAGTACTAGAAAATCCTTGAAACCCTAAGGGAAGGCTATACAGTCCACAATCCAAAATCCAACAAAAAAATTGACAAAATTCTCTAGTAAATGTAAACCATTCGATATGTGTAAATCAATAACTGGTTGATTTGAATAACATTTTGAACAATTATAACGAATGCCACAGGACGGTAAATCACTCACTCTACTCGTATAACCTGAGAATTTTATCGAACTAGCCAGCTTATCACAACTACGGAAGAAAAAAATTTGTGTCAGTTCCTAAGGGACCAAACTGCTTAGGTCATCGGTCCCTAGACTTACACTCTAGTTAAACTAACTTATGCTAAGAACAACACACACATCCATGTCCGAGGGAGGACTGAAACCTCCAGCGGGAGGAGCCGCGCAATCCGTGACATGACTCCTCAAACCGCACGGCCACTCCGCGCGGCTACGGAAGAAAAACCCTACTCGTGTCTATAACCAAATCCGGTGTCTTTGCTTGGCAAGAGGGGGTTCGATGTTGGTACCGAGTTCCTAACCATTATGACGTGCCCCGGTATGCAGCGGCTCGATATGCATCCAACCGATTGCTTACGCAAGACTCTTCGTTCATTACAACCGAAACTTCCATATAATAGAAGTTTGTTCTGATCTAATGTAACAGACACTCCCGCCTAGAAAATAAAATGGCTTGAAATGATCTCTCTCTCTTCCTTTTTTTTTCATGCCAATCTTTTTGCATTTAAGGAGCAGTCAAATTAATACAAGACAGATGGAAAAAAGTACCTAAACTGTTTATTATTTGAAAAGTAATCGCCATAGCTATTAGCATTTTCATGCCACTGTCAAACAAGATGGTCATTGCTTCATGGAGAAATGTTTGTAGTTGCCTAGGGAACCATGATTGTATCCAGGCGTGCACCTCTTCGTCCGGAGCTAATAGACGGCCACGAATCTCTATCTCCAGCGCTCCAAAATTGTGAAATTGCATGGAGAGAGATCGGGACTTTATGGAGTATGTGTAAGGGCTTCCCAGCGAAACGTGTGCGGTATACTCGAGATAACCTAGACTGCATGTAGGAGAGGGGGGCTTCATCTTGCAACAGAATGATGTTGTCCGTCAACATTTCTGGGCACTTGGAGTTGATGGTGAGCTTCATTTTTTCCAGTGTATAAAGGTACTAATTGTGATGCAGTGTTCCAGAAATTCAATATGCAGCGGGCCCTTGAAGTCACAGAAAAAGATTATCGTGACCTTCCCGAAGCTGGCGTGCCCATTGTTTCCACTAAGCTGCAGAAGTCTCGCTGGGAAGCCCTTACACATTCTCTATATAGCCCCAGTCTCACCCCATGCGATTGTCATAGTTTTGGAGCCCAAGACATTCCTAGCGTTCCGTTACCTCGGGTGCAGAGGTGCAAGCCTGGGTACAACCATGGTTCTGTAGGCAACTGCAAACATTTTACCATGAAAGGATTGATCGTCTTATCTGACAGTGGGATAAATGTCTTAACATTTATGGCAAATACTTTCGAAATAATAAATAGTTTACTTACTTTTTTCCAGCTGTCTCATTTTAACTTCACTGCCCTATATATTAACTCTGTCATATCTCACTGCTTGATTCCAGTTTTGGCTTTTCATTCCCTTCATAAAATTTTAAAAATTCTACCCAACATTACAAACATTAATTGAAAGCAGAACCACCAGTTATTCATAGAATCATAATAGTTTTTGTGGGGGACAGTTTCTGTGAACTAATCCCATTAGGCCTGACATGCGATCACTGATCAATAACTCTTTAAAAAGCATTTTGAAGCACAGGTATCTCAATCAAAATACCTCGATTCCGATAATTAGTTTCATCTAAACATGACGATTATTATACATGAAATTAATACTAATTAAATAAAACATCGATAAAAATACATCCATAATTTTTAAAATACATCGACTTGAAAAACTCGTATTTGTGCTCCCTTAATTAAACGCAATCATTTGATAAACGTAACAATTTTTATTTTGGCATTTTTGTAGTGATTTTCATTTTTGTATGTTTTTGCATCTTCCACCCACATAGCAAAAGGTTCAATCAACACACATTATACAGAAGACTTACATGCGATCAGAACCGGCCTTCCCTGAGAGTCTCCGATTTTTATTTTGATGCTCTGAATCTTCCATAAAATTTGCCTTCAGCGAAATTTGAAATTACGGGATAGCTAATTTGATTTGAAAGACTATTGTAATTATGGCACATTCTTTGGTGACACCTAACGACGACGTTATAGGTCAGAATTGGAAAAGACGCTGCCTTAGTTGAGAGTAGGCAATTGCAGGTAGAGTGTTAGAATTCCCGCAATAACAAGAGTGTGTCATTTCACATAGCACTGTATTTTCGTTACTGAGTAATAGTATGTGCCAACACTGATAGTAGCCATGCTGGAATGCATCAGATATATGTTTTTGTTGGTGTTGGATTTCAATAGTAAACAAACATTTCATACCCTTTTCGTTTGTTACTGATATCTCAGTATCACCTCAGATTACAGAGACTTGGAACTAAGGTTGCCAAGTCTAAAAACAGAAAAGGCGCACTCGTTATATTTAGCTGACATTATGCCCTACTAGCCAGACTACCAATTTTAAGTACAAATAGAGTTAGTTGGATATTTTCAGTGGCTGATTACAAAGACCAACGATGGAAAAACTTTTTTTGGTAAAAATACCTTATTCTTATGTTTTTTAGGGTGGAAAATACAAATATGATACTTAAAAACTATATCACCCACCATTTCTTCACATATTACAGTTAAATTTATTAAATTAAGCGGTTTTTAAAGAATTTAACAGCTTTTATATAATTAAAATAATTCTAAAAATGAGGTATAATGAATATAGATTACGCTGGTAGCACTGCTGAAAAGCATTTGCTGGCAAAAAAAGGTCGATTCTGTTTTTGTGTTAACAGATGGTGTTTTGTTTAATGTCAACCTAACCTCACTTTCCCGTTTCCTGTACATGTGCTCAGTACATTGTCTAATCGTGATTGTAAAAACTCTGCTGACAGTTTTTGTTATATTTGTGGTGAATTTGTGATTAAAAAACACCACAGAAAGATTACAGACTTTGTGAAAAAGGCTTATCTACATACTTTGGGTCCAAACATGGTGATCAAGATAAATCTTGGGCGACACGTAAGGTATGTTATGTGTGTGTTCAGGATCTGAGAAAATGGTGCAAAAAGGAGAAAAAAGCCTTTAGATTTGCTGTTCCTATGACATGGAGGGAGCCAAGAAATCATTCCGATGATTGCTACTTTTGCACTGTTGATATTACTGGTCATAATTCTAAAAACAAGAAGGTAATAAGCTACCCTAACCTTCTGTCCGCCATCTGACCAGTAGAGCACGGTGTACATCTGCCAGTTTCTGAACGACCAAGTGATTTAAATTCTATTCCAAGGAAAGTATTTTCTGGTGTACGATCTGATTTAAATGAACCAGATGATGATGAATTCCATTGTAATACAGAAAGTCTAGAGGCCAAATTGTTTACCCAGACCGAGCTTAACAATTTGGTTAGGGATCTGGGCTGAACGAAAGAAAAACTGGATTACTTGGCTCTAGATTAAAAGAAAAGAACTTATTGGCAGTTGGAACCAGCACATACATGTATAAAAAGAGAGATCTGCAATTTTCCAAGTTTTTTCAACAAGAAGGTGATTTAGTGTACTCCTCAGACATTCCCGGTCTAATGAATGAGTTTGGTATTGAATACAAAAAGGAAGACTGGAGGCTGTTTATTGATCCATCCAAAACTAATTTAAAAGCTGTTTTATTACACAATGGTAACATGTATGCATCTACACCTGTTTGACATTCTGTACATATGAAAGAAAGCTATGAAAACCTAGAAACAGAGCTAAATAAAATAGGCTATTCTGCTCATGGTTGGATGATATGTGGCGATCAAAAAGTAACATGCATGTTCCTTGGTCTTCGAGGTGGCTTTACCAAATTTCCATGTTTCTTATGTGAATGGGACAGTAGGGCTAGGGCTCAACAGATCAACACTGGCGCAGAAGGAATTGGCCTGTGAGGGAGTCTTTAAAACCTGGTGAGAAGAACATTCTATGCAAAAACCTTGTAGATCCAAAAAACGTACTCCCACCACCCTCCTACCACCTCTACATATAAAATTAGGTCTAATAAAACAGTTTGTAAAGGCTTTGCCTAAAGATGGACCATGTTTTAAGTATCTCTGCCAAAAGTTTCCACACCTTTCAGAAGCTAAACTAAAAGAAGGCATCTTTGTCGGACCTGATTGATGTTTGATGTTAACTTTGAATGCGCAGTGACCTTAAATGAGAAAGAAGCATGGGCATCTTTCAAGCAAGTCGTTACAAAGTTCTTAGTACATGAAAAAGACCCAGAATATGTTTTTATTATAGTTACAATGTTAAAGAAGTTTCAAACTTTAGGATGATTAATGAGCCTGAAACTTCACTTTTTGAACAGTCACCTTGATTACGTCCCGGACAATACGGGAGATGTTAGTGAGGAGCAAGGAGAGCGTTTCACCAGGACATTAAAGTGATGGGAAAACGCTACCAAGGCCGCTGGAACGCCAACATGATGGGGGGTACTGTTGGTCACTTCACCGAGAAGTTAACCATCGACTCATCGTAGAAAAAGCTATACAAGAAGCTTCAAAGAAAAAAGAGAAAGAAATTACAAACCAATTCCAGCTGACAAGTGAAACCTCTACTAACACACATCATTGTTTTAAATAGCTTACTGTAAATACATACCATGCTTATGTTGTAACAAAGCGTTTCATTAATTTCCCTGTCTACGGTCTAGCATAGGATTTTTATATTATATAGTAAAAAGCATATTGCTCGAAATCTATGCGTGATACAAAAAACCAAGGCTAGATTTGGACTCAGCTCCTAAAAATCTATGAAGATCAGCCATCAATGTAAAAAAAAGTTTTAAAAAAAAAATTTTCGTTGGCCTGTGTTATTAATCAGCTACAGCCAGTTTTTTTCTAGATCAACCTTCAAAGTTCTTGAACTAAAAAAAAAAGACCACAATCAGTAAGCTGCCTTATTGAGAGGGCCTGTGGTCGATGTCGACGATAATTTCCTCACACGCGAGGTTTGCCTCGCCGTTAGGGGGCGGGGTGGTGCCGCAGAGGTTCGAGCTGGAAGCTGGACTTGTTGATGTTTCTGGCCGGCCAGACCTTTCCTTATGCACATCCTGAACAGTACCGTCGGCTTCAAATTTATACTGAATACAATAGAGTGTTGTACGTATCGGTGGCTGTGATCCGAACACATTACACCATTGCCGTTGTACTTCCATCATGTTTTCGTACGTCCAGTACCACTTCAATACAGTCTTGAGTCGCCCAAACGACAATCTTACTTCGTCCATTGTTGCACTGTTATCTGCTGGAAATCGTGCGCCAGGTTCTGTTGAGAAAGCAGTGGACTACGCTTCCGCGCAAAACTGCAACGATATGTAATTTTGTTCGAAAGATATTAATTATCAAAGAGTATATACATTTTTCTGGGCCCCTCTGTTTTCGTCAGAGGCAATCAAACACTCCTACGATCTTCTCGTGTTGTATCCCTCCCGAAAAGACCTGTGCAAGCTCTTCCTGCTATACTATTGTCCTGATTCCACCTCGTCATTACACTGCAGCCAACTGTGTGAGAGATGTGTCACGCCAATCATTCGACTGAAGTCCGAAATATGGTGTTAAGTTGCGCTTGTATGTTCTCTGGGCATACTCTGTTATAATTTATAACTTAAAAGTTGTAGTATTCGTTAGAAATATCTAATAGCCATCACGATTAACACCATTCTTCATCTGTAGAGACGGCTCTTCTCGGTACTTAGAAAACAAGCTTGCACACAGATGAAAAAAAATGGTTCACATGGCTCTGAGCTCTATGGGACTTAACATCTGAGGTCATCAGTCCCCTAGAGCTTAGTACTACTTAAACCTAACTAACCGCCGGCCGAAGTGGCCGTGCGGTTAAAGGCGCTGCAGCCTGGAACCGCAAGACCGCTACGGTCGCAGGTTCGAATCCTGCCTCGGGCATGGATGTTTGTGATGTCCTTAGGTTAGTTGGGTTTAACTAGTTCTAAGTTATAGGGGACTGGTGACCTCAGCAGTTGAGTCCCATAGTGCTCAGAGCCATTTGAACCATTTGAACCTAACTAACCTAAGGACATCACACACATCCATGCCCGAGGCAGGATTCGAACCTGCGACCGTAGCGGTCCACACAGATGAAATTTTAATCCACAGATATCGAACTGCTGGAGTAACAGTTTGGTGTCATTGCGTAGAGGTGTTCACGGTGTAACACTTTCCGATTTCTATCAGCATAAATGACACGACAGGGTTTCCAAGCTGGGTCCTCCTGATAACAATTTTATGTCCCAAACAAAATTCCATCGTGGTCGATCTACACAGCGTTCACATTAATAATACGCATGCAGGCAATTGGGCGCCGCAGATGTGTCGCCGCGGCCTAATATTTCCACCGAAGTTCATTCCAGCTCAAGCTTCTGCACCGCTGGATGAAATCAAAAGTATCTACATCTAGATATACACTCTCGAAACCGCGTACGCTGCATGGCGGATTGTACCTTGTACCATTACCAGTCATTTCCTTTCCTGTTCCAGTCGCTAACAGAGTGAGGGTAAAACGACTGTCTACATGCCTCGGTATGAACCTTAGTTTCTCTTATCTTCGTGATCCTTACGCGAAATGCACGTTGGTGGTGGGGAATCGTTCTGCATTCAGCTTCAAATGGCAGTTCTCTAAATTTTCTCAATAGTTTTCATCGAACTGAACGTCGCCTTTCCTCCAGGGATTACCATTTGAGCTCTCCAAACATCTACGTAATAGTTGCATGTTGATCGATCCAACCGGTAACAAATCCAGCAGTCCGTGTGTAAATTATTTCGATGTCTTCCCTCAATCCGAGCTGATGGCGATCCTAAACCCGGTACCACTAGATTTCTATATGCGGTCCACACTTTCCTAACATTCTCTCAATAAACCACAGTCACTCACCTTCCCTACTTCCGTGTTTATGCGTTTGTTTTATTTCATATCGCTTTGCAACGTGACGTCCTTTAAATGTACTTTTTTAATCGACGTGACTGTGTCAAACGGCACGCTACTAATGTCGTTTTCGCATATTGAAGGATTGTTTTTCCTACTCTCTGCATTAATTTACATGTTTCTACGTTTAGAGCTAGTTGCCATTCATCACTCCAACTAGAAATTTCGTGTAAGTCATATTGTATCCTCCTACAGGCAGCAGCGGTGGTACCTTCCGGTACACTAAAGCATCATCGGGAAACAGCTACAGATTGCTGCTAACCCTGTCCGTCCGGTGATTTATGTATGGCGGGTGCAACGGGTGTAAGTACGGGTATTTCTGTTGGTGGCTGAGAACGGTGTACTGAAAAACATTACATTAGTATTTACGTCGTTTGCAGACTAACAATTATGACTATTACAAGATGTATGGTTTTAGGTTGGGTAATACCTCCAGCAACATATGGCAAGAGGAAGTCATTAATGCTGACTTCCTCTGGCAACAGAGAAGGTGCTGAAGTATGAACACAAAACGGTTACTCTATACTGACAGGTGTAGTCCACTTAGTGGTTCAGTTATGGGCGTGCAGAAAACGTCAGGTAGTAAAGGAGTGACGTATTTGTGGGAAGACTGTTCAACGCAGGGAAAAAAGAACCAATACACTGATGTATGATACCACATACACTATGTGATCAAAAGAATCCGAACCTCCCCCCCCCCCCCAATAAAAAAAACATACGTTTTTCCTATTAGGTGGATTGTGCTCCCACCTACTGCCAGGTACTCCGTATCAGCGACCTCAGTAGTCGTTAGACATACTGAGACAGCAGAATGGGGCGCTCTGCGGAACTCAACGGACTTCGAACGCGGTCAGGTGATTGGGTGTCACTTGCGTCATACGTCTGTACGCGAGATTTCCACACTCCTATTCATCCCTAGGTTCCGATGTTATAGTCAAGTGGAAACGTGAAGGGACGCGTTCAGCACAAAAGCGTACTGGCCGACCTCGTCTGTTGACTGACAGAGACGGCCGATAGTTGAAGAGGGTCATAATGTGTAATAAGCAGACATCTATCCAGGCCATCACACAGGAATTCCAAACTGCATCAGGATCCACTGCAAGTACTATGACAGTTAGGCGGGAGATGAGAAAATTTGGATTTCATGGTCGAGCGGCTGCTCATGAGCCACACATCACGCTGGTAAATGCCAAACGAGGCCTCGCTTGGTGTAAGCAGCATAAACATTGGATGACTGAACATTGGAAAACCGTTGTGTGGAGTGACGAATCACGGTACACAATGTGGCGACCCCATGGTAGGGTGTGGGTATGGCGAATGCCCGATAAACGTCATCTCCCAGCGTGTGTAGTGCCCACAGTAAAATTCTGAGGCGGTGGAGTTATCGTGTGGTCGTGTTTTTCATGGAGGGGGCCTGCACCCCTTGTTGTTTTGCGTGGCACTATCACAGCACAGGCCTACATTGACGTTTTAAGCACCTTCTTGGTTCCCACCGTTGAAGAGCAATTCGGGGATGGTGACTGCATCCTTCAATACGATCGAGCACTTGTCCATAATGCACGGCCTGTGGAGGAGTGGTTACACGGCAATAACATCCCTGTAATGGACTGGCCTGCACAGAGTCCTAATGCGAATCCTATAGCGCACCTTTGGAATGTGCCTCACCGACCGACTACGATACCTCTCCTCAATGCAGCACACCGTGAAGAATGGGCTGCCAGTGCCCAAGAAACCTTCCCGCACCTGACTGAGTGGTAGCTGTCATGAAGGCTAAGGGTGGGCCACTACCATGCTGAATTCCAGCATCACTGATGGAGGGCGCCGCGAACTTGTAAGTCATTTTCAACCAGGTGTCCGGATACTTTTGATCACATAGCGTAAATGTCTACACTTATACAAGCTACACCCTGTATAGAGAAGTCTTCCATGCGGCATTCCTTACGACACCCTTGTCTCTGATGAATACTCGACGTTAGTTAGTTACATGTTCCGTAGATCATTTGAATGATTCTTTTATCGAAATGATGTGGAACGAGTCAGTTTACAAGTATACGTGATTCCTGTTAACGTTAATGAATACATTATCATTTTACTCCTACTCATGCAACTACGCTTAAAAATAAATCTTTTGTTTACTGGCTCCCAGTTTTTAAATAGAAATCCGTCAATCGAATACAGGAAGCTTTCCAGGAGAAATGATTTTAAACTAGATTTAAAGCTCCCTTTGCTACCTGACAGACATTTTCTCTTACTGGACAAATGATCAAAAATTTTTGTTGCTGACAAAAAAAAAATTTTACTGTGTCAAACGTACTGGCTTCTGTTACTTAAGAAGCCCTAGAGCCAATCACATATCTGGGAACCTTTTCCGTATGCTAATACCTTAGTCAACATCGGAGCACCGAGTCAAATGCTTTTCTGAAATCTAGGAATATGGAAGCTGACTGTTGCCCTTCATTCAAGGTTCGCAGGATGTCATGTGAGAAAAGGACAAGTTGAGTTTCGCACGAGCGATGATTCCTATAACCGTGCTGATTTGTGAATGGCAGCTTCTCTGCCTCATGGAAATTTATTATATTAGAACAGAGAATATGTTCGGGAATACTGCAGCAAACCGATGTTAACGATATTGGTCTGTAATTATGTGGTCCGTTCTTTTGCTCTTCTTATACCCTTGCGCCTTTTTTCCAGTGGTTAGGGACTTTGCACTAGGCGAAAATTTTGCGAGAAACGCAAGGTAAATAAACTTGTGTTCTAAATTAAAGCAACAAACGGATATTTTGCAAGTTTTCGTTTATTTTGCCACAAAACAGTACAAGCAGGTAATACTAAAGTAGAAACAATGTAAATAATACGGAACGTAGCCGGCCGTGGTGGCCGTGCGGTTCTAGGCGCTTCAGTCCGGAACCGCGTGACTGCTACGGTCGCAGGTTCGAATCCTGCCTCGGGCATGGATGTGTGTGATGTGCTTAGGTTAGTTAGGTTTAAGTATTTCTGAGTTCTAGGGGACTGATGACCTAAGATGTTAAGTCTCATAGTGCTCAGAGCCATTTGAACCGTTTTTGAACGGAACGTAGTCAACTATAACATGCACAACGGTAGACAAAAACGGTGTTCGTTTTTTGTCAACTTAACGGGTTTGCACACACATTCTGACAGCTAGGTAATGTGCCCAGTATGGGGTGTGACCGACTCTAGCACCAATATAGGCCTGACAACGACGGGACACAGTGTGAACGATTTCATCAATCTCATTTGACGCAATAACTCCTATTTTTCCTGCAAGGCTTCTCACAAATCTTGGAGAGAGGTTAGTGGATGCTAACCCATCTCCCTAATGCATCCCAGGTATGCTGTATGAGATTCAAATCTGGAGAGCGAGCAGCGTATGCCACGTGTGCAACATCTTCCATTTCCAAGAAAACATTAATCACCCATGCTCTATGAGGTAGAGCATTATCGTCCATCAACACGAAGTCTGGGTTCACAGCACCTCGCAACAAGCACGCATGAGATTCCAATATCTCTTAACGGTACCTGATAGCAGTCAAATCTTGCTGATTCACCTGTACAATTGCATGAACAGGTGTTCGAGTGGTCAGCATAACCCCTGCCCACACCATTAGGGATCCTCCTCGATATCGCTCTCTTTCCACAATGTTTGGGTCCCGAAATCATGTCCCACTTGCCCTCCCGATGCGATCCGTCGATAATCACTCTCCTGACCAAATTGGGACTCATCAGTGAAAAGAACAATGGCCCACGTTCGACCGTCCAGGTGGTATGAAGGCTCTACGCCACACGTTCTCTTCTGTGAAGACACGCCAGAGGTAAACAGGCAGCAGAGCTCCAATAATAAAGGCTACTCTGGTGAAGCCTTCTGTACACCGCTTGCACCGATACCACACGTCCAGGGTATGCTGCGAGGTCAGACGCAAGTTGCAGTACAGTATTAAGGCGGCAATGTCGCGCCCTGGCAGCCAAATAACGGTCTACTCTTTCTGATGTCGCACATGGTCGGCCATTCCTGGTCTCCGGAATACAGTTTCGGTCTGTATAAACTGTCACCTCTTTTTTTTTTGTCATCAGTCTACTGACTGGTTTGATGCGGCCCGCCACGAATTCCTTTCCTGTGCTAACCTCTTCATCTCAGAGTAGCACTTGCAACCTACGTCCTCAATTATTTGCTTGACATATTCCAATCTCTGTCTTGCTCTACAGTTTTTGCCCTCTACAGCTCCCTTTAGTACCATGGAAGTCATTCCCTCATGTCTTAGCAGATGTCCTATCATCCTGTCCCTTCTCCTTATCAGTGTTTTCCACATATTCCTTTCCTCTCCGATTCTGCGTAGAACCTCCTCATTCCTTACCTTATCAGTCCACCTAATTTTCAACATTCGTCTATAGCACCACATCTCAAATGCTTCGATTCTCTTCTGTTCCGGTTTTCCCACAGTCCATGTTTCACTACCATACAATGCTATACTCCAGACGTACATCCTCAGAAATTTCTTCCTCAAATTAAGGCCGGTATTTGATATTAGTAGACTTCTCTTGGCCAGAAATGTCTTTTTTGCCATAGCGAGTCTGCTTTTGATGTCCTCCTTGCTCCGTCCGTCATTGGTTATTTTACTGCCTAGGTAGCAGAATTCCTTAACTTCATTGACTTCGTGACCATCAATCCCGATGTTAAGTTTCTCGCTTTTCTCATTTCTACTACTTCTCATTACCTTCGTCTTTCTCCGATTTACTCTCAAACCATACTGTGTACTCATTAAACTGTTCATTCCGTTCAGCAGATCATTTAATTCTTCTTCACTTTCACTCAGGATAGCAATGTCATCAGCGAATCGTATCATTGATATCCTTTCACCTTGTATTTTAATTCCACTCCTGAACCTTTCTTTTATTTCCATCATTGCTTCCTCGAAGTACAGATTGAAGAGTAGGGGCGAAAGGCTACAGCCTTGTCTTACACCCTTCTTAATACGAGCACTTCGTTCTTGATCATCCACTCTTATTATTCCCTCTTGGTTGTTGTACATATTGTATATGACCCGTCTCTCCCTATAGCTTACCCCTACTTTTTTCAGAATCTCGAACAGCTTGCACCATTTTATATTGTCGAACGCTTTTTCCAGGTCGACAAATCCTATGAAAGTGTTTTGATTTTTCTTTAGCCTTGCTTCCATTATTAGCCGTAACGTCAGAATTGCCATCCTCGTCCCTTTACTTTTCCTAAAGCCAAACTGATCGTCACCTAGCGCATTCTCAATTTTCTTTTCCATTCTTCTGTATATTAGTCTTGTAAGCAGCTTCGATGCATGAGCTGTTAAGCTGATTGTGCGATAATTCTCGCACTTGTCAGCTCTTGCCGTCTTCGGAATTGTGTGGATGATGCTTTTTCGAAGGTCAGATGGTATATCGCCAGACTCATATATTCTACACACCAACGTGAATAGGCGGCCGCGGTGGTCTAGCGGTTCTGGTGCTGCAGTCCGGAACCGCGGGACTGCTACGGTCGCAGGTTCGAATCCTGCCTCGGGCATGGGTGTGTGTGATGTCCTTAGGTTAGTTAGGTTTAAGTAGTTCTAAGTTCTAGGGGACTTATGACCTAAGCTGTTGAGTCCCATAGTGCTCAGAGCCATGTGAACCATTTTTTTGAACCAACGTGAATAGTCGTTTTGTTGCCACTTCCCCCAATGAGTTTAGAAAATCTGAGGGAATGTTATCTATCCCTTCTGCCTTATTTGACCGTAAGTCCTCCAAAGCTCTTTTAAATTCTGATTCTAATACTGGATCACCTATCTCTTCTAAATTGACTCCTGTTTCTTCTTCTATCACATCAGACAAATCTTCACCCTCATAGAGGCTTTCAATGTATTCTTTCCACCTATCTGCTCTCTCCTCTGCATTTAACAGTGGAATTCCCGTTGCACTCTTAATGTTACCACCGTTGCTTTTAATGTCACCAAAGGTTGTTTTGACTTTCCTGTATGCTGAGTGTGTCCTTCCGACAATCATATCTTTTTCGATGTCTTCACATTTTTCCTGCAGCCATTTCGTCTTAGCTTCCCTGCACTTCCTAGTTATTTTATTCCTCAGCGACTTGTATTTCTGTATTCCTGATTTTCCCGGAACATGTTTGTACTTCCTCCTTTCATCAATCAACTGAAGTATTTCTTCTGTTACCCATGGTTTCCTCGCAGCTACCTTCTTTGTACCTATGTTTTCCTTCTCAACTTCTGTGATGGCCCTTTATAGAGATGTCCATTCCTGTTCAACTGTACTGCCTACTGCGCTATTCCTTATTGCTGTATCTATAGCGTTAGAGAACTTCAAACGTATCTCGTCATTCCTTAGTACTTCCGTATCCCACTTCTTTGCGTATTGATTCTTCCTGACTAATGTTTTGAACTTCAGCCTACTCTTCATCACTACTACACTGTGATCTGAGTCTATATCTGCTCCTGAGTACGCCTTACAATCCAGTATCTGATTTCGGAATCTCTGTCTGACCATGATGTAATCTAATTGAAATCTTCCCGTATCTCCCGGCCTTTCCCAAGTATACCTGTCACCTCCACTGAAGGAAAAAAAAAAAGACCGGAAATTCATACTGAGCCATCGGGCCAGGCCACATCAGTCTGCGACTCTCTTGCTTCCATTCTTCCTATTGCCCTCCACAGCAGAGAGTGTCTAGGTGTCTTCGCTTGAAAGGTGTCCTGCCGTCATTGCTGGCGTGGTTGTCCGCTGATCGGAACGCCAACTTCGGTGCACAACACGATTGTACGAACATCTGTTGACAGTTTCTATGATTATACAGGGTAGTCCATTGATCGTGACCGGGCCAAATATCTCACGAAATAAGCGTCAAACGAAAAAACTACAAAGAACGAAAATTGTCTAGCTTGAAAGGGGAAACCAGATGACGCTATGGTTGTCCCGCTAGATGGCGCTGCCATAGGTCAAATGGATATCAACTGCGTTTGTTTTTAAATAGGAACCCCCATTTTTATTACATATTCGTGTAGTAGAAATGTGAATGTTTTAGTTGGACCACTTTTTTCGCTTTGTGGTAGATGGCGCTATAATAGTCACAAACATATGGCTCATAATTTTAGGCGAACAGTTGCTAACAGGTAGGTTTTTTAAATTAAAATACAGAACGTAGGTACGTTTGAACATTTTATTTCGGTTGTTCCAATGTGATACACGTACCTTTGTGAACTTATTTCTGAGAACGCATGCTGCTACAGCTCATTACCTGTAAATACCACATCAATGCAATAAATGCTCAAAATGATGTCCGTCAACCTCAATGCATTTAGCAATACGTGTAACGACATTCCTCTCAACAGCGAGTAGTTCGCCTTCCGTAATGTCCGCACATGCATTGACAATGCGCTGACGCATGTTGTCAGGCGTTGTCGGTGGATCACGATAGGAAATATCCCTCACCTTTCCCCACAGAAAGAAATCCGGGGACGTCAGATTCGATGAACGTGCGGGCCATGGTATGGTGCTTCGACGACGAATCCACCTGTCATGAAATAGGCTATTCACTACCGCTTCAACCGCACGCGAGTTATTTGCCGGACATCCATCACGTTGGAAGTACATCGCCATTCTGTCATGCAGTGAAACATCTTGCAGTAACATCGGTAGAACGTTACGTAGGAAATCAGCATACATTGCACCATTTAGATTGCCATCGATAAAATGGGTAAACGGTAAATTGGTAAACGGTCCATTTTAACACGGGTAATGTATCACGAAGCAAATACCGTCCGCACTGGCCGAATGTTACGTGATACCACATACTTATACGTTTGGGACTATTACAGCGCCAACTACCACAAAGCGAAAAAAGTAATCCAACTAAAACATTCATATTTCTTAACGTACTACACTAATATGTAATAAAAAATGGGGGTTCCTATTTTTAAAAAACGCAGTTGATATCCGTTTGACCTACGGCAGCGCCATCTAGCGGGCCAACCATACTGCCATCTGGTTTCCCCCTTCAAGCTAGACGAGTTTCGTTCTTTGTAGTTTTTTCGTTTGATGCTTATTTCGTGAGATATTTGGCCCCGTCACTACGGTGCCTACATCTCTGACATCGATCTGCTGTAGAATTTTAAGACCTGTTTTTTGCTCGCGTATCATGTCATTTCTGGAAATCCAGAATCTACTCTGTAGGAATCAACATGGATTCCGGAAACAGCGATCGTGTGAAACCCAACTCGCTTTATTTATTCATGAGACCCAGGAAATATCAGATACAGGGTCCCAGGTAGATGGCATTTTCCTTGACTTCCGGAAGGCATTTGATACAGTTCCGCGCTGTCGCCTGATAAACAAAGTAAGAGCCTACGGAATATCAGACCAGCTGTGTGGCTGGATTGAAGAGTTTTTAGCAAACAGAACACAGCATGTTGTTCTCAATGGAGAGACGTCTACAGACGGTAAAGTAACCTCTGGCGTGCCACAGTGGAATTTTAGATAGTGTCGAAAGTTCCATGCGCCTTTTCGCGTATGATGCTGGAGTATACAGAGAAGTTGCAGCATTAGAAAATTGCAGCGAAATGCAGGAAGATCTGCAGCGGATAGGCACTTGGTGCAGGGAGTGGCAACTGACCCTTAACATAGACAAATGTAATGTATTGCGAATACATAGAAAGAAGGATCCTTTATTGTATGATTATATGATAGCGGAACAAACACTGGTAGCAGTTACTTCTGTAAAATATCTGGGAGTATATGTACGGAACGATTTGAAGTGGAATGATCACATAAAATTAATTGTTGGTAAGGCGGGTACCCGGTTGAGATTCATTGGGAGAGTCCTTAGAAAATGTAGTCCATCAACAAAGGAGGTGGCTTACAAAACACTCGTTCGACCTATACTTGAGTATTGCTCATCAGTGTGGGATCCGTACCAGGTCGGGTGACAGAGGAGATAGAGAAGATCCAAAGAAGAGCGGCTCGTTTCGTCGCAGGGTTATTTGGTAAGCGTGATAGCGTTACGGAGATGTTTAGCAAACTCAGGTGGCAGACTCTGCAAGAGAGGTGCTCTTCATCGCAGTGTAGCTTGCTGTCCAGGTTTAGAGAGGGTGATTTCTGGATGAGGTGTCGAATATATTGCTTCCCCCTACTTATACCTCCCGAGGAGATCACGAATGTAAAATTAGAGAGATTCGAGCGCGCACGGAGGCTTTCCGGCAGTCGTTCTTCCCGCGAACCATACGCGACTGGAACAGGAAAGGGAGGTAATGACAGTATCACGTAAAGTGCCCTCCGCCACACACCGTTGGGTGGCTTGCGGAGTATAAATGTAGATGTAGATATAGATGTATCAATGGACCACCCTGTACTGTGAATTCGACACGAGATGAGGAAATTGCAATCTATTGCCTCAATTTTAGACACCAGTGTAAGTGCCAAGTGATGCAGAATACTTTTTATAAAACCGAATTTGGTATCCCAAGAATGTCGATAACTTCAGGAGTAGAAAGTGTCTCGTGTTCCATTGCGTAGGTAAGCCTTTCACAAGGTTATGACAGAAGAGAAGCAGTGTGCCCGCGAGTGGCTAACGTTCCATTTCAGCCGAGTTGGGCCGGCGGTTGCGCAGCACAACACGGAGCCGCCACGCCCTGACCCCTGACCCCGGGCTGTTCCCACGGCACGCCGCCGAGGCACGCCCTGGGGCTGCCTCCTGTCACCTCCGTAATTCTCCACCTCTGGCCGCCGCCAGTCACTCTTGCAGATCGTTGCACGTAACTCGCAAGGCCGGGAAGGTTGGTTCTTGTGGAGCGTTGCACGTACCGTAACTCGCAAGGCCGTGAATGTTGGTTGTAGCCACTGAATTTTAACACCTTTGGCAAAACTGCTAATGTGTTACCAGGAGATGGCGCAAGTGATGGTAACACCAGGGCTTCCTTGTCCATAAGCGTTCACACAGGAGAAAAAGAAGCTAGTCGATCTGTCAACGAATCAGATGAACCGTCTGTTGGTGCGACCGTGTGTGGTCAGTTAGGCTCAGAGTCTGTCAATGGGCCGTCAGACACACAATATTCATTGCACAATTAACGGTTCCTGACCTCGTGTGGCTGTGGCTGTCTGCTTAGATGGAAAAAAAACTAAGAAAACAGAAAGTACACGTTTCTAATGTGTAAGGGAATTGGATATACGTTCCCAACTCCTTCTCCCATCTTTCTCTGTCCATCTTCTCCTCTCACTTTGTTTGTTCAACTCCTTCTCCTTTCCCCTCTCTCCATCCACCTTCGCCTTTCCTCCTCTCTTTATCTCCTCCTCCGCCGTCCCTCTCCCCTCCCTCTGTCCATAACTTCTTCCCTCATTTCTGTGTCCACCTCCTCCCCTCTCCATCCCTCCTCCTACAACCCCTCCTCTCTCTCCCTTTCACTTTGTGCGTCACCTTCTTCCCCTTTCTATGCCCATCTTCTCTTCCCATGTTTCCACTCCTCCTGCCCCGTCTCTCTGTCTGTTACCTCCTTTCCGCATTCTACACTCCTGGAAATGGAAAAAAGAACACATTGACACCGGTGTGTCAGACCCACCATACTTGCTCCGGACACTGCGAGAGGGCTGTACAAGCAATGATCACACGCACGACACAGCGGACACACCAGGAACCGCGGTGTTGGCCGTCGAATGGCGCTAGCTGCGCAGCATTTGTGCACCGCCGCCGTCAGTGTCAGCCAGTTTGCCGTGGCATACGGAACTCCATCGCAGTCTTTAACACTGGTAGCATGCCGCGACAGCGTGGACGTGAACCGTATGTGCAGTTGACGGACTTTGAGCGAGGGCGTATAGTGGGCATGCGGGAGGCCGGGTGGACGTACCGCCGAATTGCTCAACACGTGGGGCGTGAGGTCTCCACAGTACATCGATGTTGTCGCCAGTGGTCGGCGGAAGGTGCACGTGCCCGTCGACCTGGGACCGGACCGCAGCGACGCACGGATGCACGCCAAGACCGTAGGATCCTACGCAGTGCCGTATGGGACCGCACCGCCACTTCCCAGCAAATTAGGGACACTGTTGCTCCTGGGGTATCGGCGAGGACCATTCGCAACCGTCTCCATGAAGCTGGGCTACGGTCCCGCACACCGTTAGGCCGTCTTCCGCTCACGCCCCATCGTGCAGCCCGCCTCCAGTGGTGTCGCGACAGGCGTGAATGGAGGGACGAATGGAGACGTGTCGTCTTCAGCGATGAGAGTCGCTTCTGCCTTGGTGCCAATGATGGTCGTATGCGTGTTTGGCGCCGTGCAGGTGAGCGCCACAATCAGGACTGCACACGACCGAGGCACACAGGGCCAACACCCGGCATCATGGTGTGGGGAGCGATCTCCTACACTGGCCGTACACCACTGGTGATCGTCGAGGGGACACTGAATAGTGCACGGTACATCCAAACCGTCATCGAACCCATCGTTCTACCATTCCTAGACCGGCAAGGGAACTTGCTGTTCCAACAGGACAATGCATGTCCGCATGTATCCCGTGCCACCCAACGTGCTCTAGAAGGTGTAAGTCAACTACCCTGGCCAGCAAGATCTCCGGATCTGTCCCCCATTGAGCATGTTTGGGACTGGATGAAGCGTCGTCTCACGTGGTCTGCACGTCCAGCACGAACGCTGGTCCAACTGAGGCGCCTGGTGGAAATGGCATGGCAAGCCGTTCCACAGGACTACATCCAGCATCTCTACGATCGTCTCCATGGGAGAATAGCAGCCTGCATTGCTGCGAAAGGTGGATATACACTGTACTAGTGCCGACATTGTGCATGCTCTGTTGCCTGTGTCTATGTGCCTGTGGTTCTGTCAGTGTGATCATGTGATGTATCTGACCCCAGGAATGTGTCAATAAAGTTTCCCCTTCCTGGGACAATGAATTCACGGTGTTCTTATTTCAATTTCCAGGAGTGTATATCCATTTCCTCCCACCTCTCTGCCCATCTCTTCTTCCCCCTCTCTCTCACCTTGAGCCTTGTTTATTGCTATTGCAAATTCAGATTCTGTAGTAGTATTGTAATCATAAGCCGATAAGCCATAAATACAACTTTCCTGTTTTATCAACTGTTCATTCTGATGAAGACACCTGTAGTAGGTGTCAAAACCTGCACCAATGTACCTAACCTTTGTGTGCAACCGGTTGGCTGTTTAAGCTCATCTTGAAACTAGTATACAGTTGCTGAATAACAACCATGTTCAAAACTATATATATATATATATATATATATATATATATATATATATATATATATATATATATATATATATATAGTGTGTGCCCGCGTGCGTGTCCAAGTGTGTAGAATTTTGCAGTATTTGAGATTCTTGGCAAAGGCGTTTCCCCATTACATATTGCATATATTAAAATAAGTACATAAAAACACGGGCGTAATGGAATGCAACGTCCTGTTAAAATTTCGGAGCGATCGGTGAAGATCTTTCGGAGATTTAAGATTTTGAACAGACGATTTCTCCTACAATTATTAATATATATTTGTATATTACATGTGACGCTCCAGTAGGTATAGAAAAACACGAGCATATTCCAATGCAAAAGCAGTCGGTGAAGAACTTACGGAGATTTAAGAGATGGTTCAGATGGCTCTGAGCGCTATGGGCCTTAACATTTGAGGTCATCAGTCCCCTAGAACTCAGAACTACTTAAACCTAACTAACCTAAGGGCATCACACACATCCATGCTTGAGGCAGAATTCGAACCTGCGACCGTAGCGGTCACGCGGTTCCAGACTGAAGCTCCTAGAACCGTTCGGCCACACGGCCGGCACGGAGATTTAACATTTTGAACAAACGAGAATGAGGTTTCCCTCATATGGCGCTCCAGTAGGTGTACAAAAACACGCTCGCTTTCGAATACAACGTTGTGTCAAAATTTCAGAGCAATCGGTGAAGACCCTACAATTTTGATCAAACATTTACATTTTTCTTTATGTAGGTAAAGAATACTGTGCATTTAAAATTGACCATATGAGACTGGTCTTGAAGGTTATCGCAATATACTGAAGGACTGCAGAGAGTTGAAAATACTGACTCGTTCAACATACAGAGTATCCCAGGAGGAATGGTCACTATTCAGGGATATGACAGCAGTAAAGTCTAGTAAATATGAGCTCTCAAATACATACCTTAAGAGCTATGAGCACTTCATCTTCGATACTGTGAAATAAATTTTTTCTACTTCAAGCTGTTTGCTTCCCATATTCTGAGAGGTGGTAGTATGGGCTACAAAAATCAAGAACACATGGACTCTAAAGTGCACACATTAGGAGCTTTAAGCACTATTCATCGTCACTACTGTGAAACACATCTCTTATACTGGTCCTAAGCAATACATTTTAAAGCCCATGTTTATTAGACCATTTTGTCTTTTTTTGCTCCATACTATCATCTCTCAAAATATGCAAAGCAAAGATCTTGCAGTACAAGAGATTTGTTTCACAGTATCGACGATGAAGAAGTGTTCATAGTTCTTAAGGTACGCATTTTAGAGCAATGTTTACTAGACCTTTTTTGTCTGCTTCGTATGATCGTTCTTCTCATATCTCTGAATATTGACAACTCCTGAGACACCCTGCATTGTGCGTGAGGGATAGTATTGTGCAATACACTTCAGTTCCTGCCAAGACCAAGAGAAATCCAGTTTGGTCCGAACAAATTTCCGTAAACAACTGAAAAGGAAGTGGGCTAGAAGATGTATATGAAAACACCGTGTGGTACTTTCAAGAAATGAAGTTCTTGATTGTTCAGGAAAACGCAGATACCTCGTCATTCACGTAGCGAAGATAACTGCAGATCACCGTGTCATGACAGTAATAAAAAGGTGTTTATTTTGCTTGCAACATTTCTCAGAACTGACAAGTAAGATCAAGTCAGGTGTCCACTGAGCATACTGGCACAAGTTTTTTTTTTTTTTTTTTTTCTTGCAAGAGTTGTCAAGCACTCACATAACATCCTGTAAACTATCGGTCAGCATAATTGTTTTGTTTCGTTTCCAGCAGTGGTTACGGTAGTAAAATTTAGAGAAAACACCACATGTACTTAAGATTTTATAAAATTCACGTGTTTAACTTGTAATTATTTGTTGTGGTTTGCGAATCTATGCTGTCATGCAAGAGCCCATCATGTACTGAAATACTCAAAGCAAGTTTATCAGATTTACTTCGCCTGTTCTGTGGTACTTTTGCTTGTGTATTGGAGCATGAAACGTGATTCAGCTGAAAGGGTCGCCTATCCCCAATCAGTGTGTGACGTTCGCCTGGTTTAATTCTTCGTTGATGGTCCTCGGTGTCGACGCATTGCGTTGTGATACTGGCTGAAAAAATAGGAGTGGAAGTGCCGTACTGACTACTGTAAAAGATGTAGCTGACATGTACTCAGTTGTGTTTCACAATTCTTTACTTTCACTGTTCACAACCCCCCCCCCCCAATAATACACAGTTATATGGCCAGTGCATAATTTTCGATAAGCCTCATTATTAGGCTGCAGGCAAGCATTCACATAGTGCTACAATAGTTTACAGTTGAACATCTACGAGCAGTAAAAAAATAACCACACATTTCACAGTCTTTCAGATAAATTGGAACAGACACTGTCATTGCTTTAACACACGACCTATTGGTGTAACACTTATTTCATGGTTAAGTTCCATTGTTGTTCTAACCAGCACAGGTTTCTCGTCTGAAACTTGGCCCTGGACTGACTGTCTCCGGACCAAAAATCAGGCCTTTATATATCCGCACAATTATAGGTACTGAAACTACACACTGTTTGATGTTTAAGTTACATGAATTACAATTAAGACATCACTCATTAAATTAAATGAATACATCGAAATATTCGTTCTTTTTAATAGTTTCTTCTACTACGAGGGTTAGGCCGAATTATTTGTTTAAATGATGAGTTTAAATGATGAAATTAACAGTTATCACTACACAAACAATACATTCGACAAAACTGTCAATTACTTTGGAATTAATTAAGGGCTGGATTTGCGAACATATTTTGGAATAGAGCCAAGTAGATCCTTTAAGGGGAGGTTTACTATCTTTGGCCCGAAAGAACCATGGTCTTTGAGAATTTTTTTCTCGAGTTGTGCTATAGATATCAATGACAAATTAACTCAAAATATTTATTGATATTTCCTCTACAAACTGGAATTTTTTCGACCGGAAATGTCGAAGAGCAAAGGCAGAAGTGCCATCGGAACGAAACAAAATTTCGATGTAGACCTCCACGCGCGGTATTTGTCAGGTCAGCCGGCTCGTCTGCAAGATTCTTTAGTTGTACCTCGCTTAAGTTATTTGGACCATAGGAAACAAAATGGTGGCAATTTGAAAAAATAGGGTTTTTTCATCGATTTTTCCACTTCGTCGGCCAATTAAAAATATTTATAGTTGATGGATCGGTATAAAAGTGGTACAACTCCCAGACAATTTAGTTAGCTTCGCCGCAAACAAAGAATCATGCCAGTCGGTTCAGTAGATTTGAAGTTACCATACGGCGCGATAAAAAAAAGGCATTTTGATAAAAACGCGTTTGGAAGTTTTGCCTACATGTAAATGCAATATTATGGAACTTACTTTCGATCTGCTATTCCGTGTCCATAAACTAGTCCTTCCTCTTCCTCATAGAGGGCGTTCTGCTCGATCTGGGCCATCCTGCGCTGCTCCAGAGCCGCTCGTACGGCCGGTGACAAGCGGTTTTCAGCAGCTTGAATACGGTGGTCGTCCGAATGCTTGGCGAACTGCGTCGTGTAGAGTCCCAGGGTGGCGTACATCGTTGTCATGGTCTTCAGAATTGCTGAATACCCTTCGCTGAAGCTGCTCACTGCCAGGAAAGTCGCAATCTCAAAATGGTTCGAATGGCTCTGAGTGCTATGGGACTTAACATCTGAGGTCATCAGTGCCCTAGAACTTAGTACCGAAACCTAACTAACCTAAAGACATCACTCACATCCATGCCCGAGGCAGGATTCGAACCTGCAACCGTAGCAGTCGCGCGGTTCCGGACTGAAGCGCCTACAACCGCTAGGCCACCACGGTCGGCGTCGCAATCTCCACAGTCTTCGCACCAGAATGCAAATGCTTGGGGGATAACTTCCAAACACACATATTTGAATTTTGTGTGTTTCCTCCCAAGCAGCGGTACAATAATAACTCGTCCTCAAAAATGGTTCAAATGGCTCTGAGCGCTATGGGACTTAACATCTTAGGTCATCGGTCCCCTAGAACTTAGAACTACTTAAACTTAACTACCCTAAGGACATCACACACATCCATGCCCGAGGCAGGATTCGAACCTGCGACCGTAGTGGTCGCGCGGTTCCAGACTGAAGCGCCTAGAACCGCTCGGCCACTTCGGCCGGCAACTCGTCCTCCGAAAGAAAAAAACTGGTGCGTGTAAAAGGCCGATTTCCACCGGTGCATTTTCTTGTTCAGCCGCGAATAACAAACATTTCCGTTCCGTAATCGGAAAAACCGTTTCAGTGGATTCTAAACACTTTTATGGAAACAAAAATGCAATTTTAAAAAATCTATTTTTTGAACCAAAAGATAGTAAACCTCCTCTTAAGAATACCATTAGTTGTTCCTCCAAATGTTTGTGATTAGTACAGAATTTGTTTATAAGTCAACAACAGAATTTAAGCTACGAAACAATTACTGATTTCACCCTATAACAAAAGATATTAACTAGGAATAGTCGAAATAAATTATAAAATCAGTTACATACCTAAAACTAAGCAAAAAAATGATATCTTGTGTTATATTCATTAAAACTGAGGGCCAACCTTTCTCTTTTATGAAAATGCAGATTATACTCATGTACGTTAATGGTAATTAGTCAAAAATGAAAAAATGAATTTTAAGGAGGCAGATGGCAAAACAAGAGAGGAAGTAAAAATATCCCAGCTCGCTTCGTCATAAGTGGACGTCCAGCTGCGCTACTGGCGTGCAAATTCCAGCCTTCCTCGCCGAAGAACAGCAGTTGGCATGAGTGCATGAACCAAGCGCCTACTGAGGAAGTCGATACGCTGCAACGTTCGCTGAACGGTCGTTGAGGACACACTGCTGGTAGCCCATTGGTCCATCTGGATGGTCAGCTCCTCAACAGTTGCACGTCTAATGGCCCGTACATACCTCCGCAGCTGCCGTTCACCCTAGCCATCTGTGGCCTCTGCTGCACCACATTTGTCTTGGTGCCGGATTTGGATAGCTCTATATTGCCATGTACAGTACGATATATTTTAACCACGGAGATACGCGAACACTTAAAAAAATTAGCCGTTTCGGAAATGCTTCCACCCAAAAGACAATGACCACGCCATTTTAGACGTCACATAAATCGCTCTGTTCCCGTATTACAACGACTGCACTATTTTCTGTGTCCTCCTCGACAAGCTTTATTGACCCTCCTCTGCTAGTGCTGCCACCTGCCGTGTGTGAGTCGTCATTGCACGTGAACGTCGAATACAGGTGGTGGTCACATTCATGTGACTGGAACGTGTAGAAAACATTGTTATTCTGCCTCGCATCCGGTGCTGATGGCAGTTCAACATCATTGATAAATCACAACATTTCTTACAAATTACACAAAAGTCAGCATAACTAAAACATTGATCGTGTCTCTTTGCCCGACACTGCATATTCTAACGTTTTATGCCCAACCATTTAAAGTTGCTCATCTCGATTACTACTTCCAAGCGACGCGAACGTGTGTACCGACTGAGGCCTGAAGGACAACTCCGTTGCCAGACATAAGCCATCATTCAATTGACTCCAAGATCAATTCTGGTACTGCTACTTTGAATTTACCTTCGTAACCGTGTGTGTACATTCGTGGGTGATCGAGTTACAATCTACCCCTCGTCTTGGTATAGAACTGTATTTGATAAGGTTTTTATACTACTGTGGTGTTTTTACTAACATTCCGACTTTCCCCGAATCCTTCAGGATGAGTATATTTATAAAAATCTGTGTTCTGAACGAGTCCGAATTCATTTAACTTCGGGGAAGTTTTGCTGAAGTTCTCGCGTAATCAGGTGGTGCATTTGTCCGCTGCACTGGATAACTGTTGATGTCCCTTGTTTGGCGTTTTCAATCAGTCCTAAGCCTCCATATGCACACAGGGCACAGCACCAGTAGAGACTACACACTGGAGAAGCTACGTTAGTCACTGCCCATTGCAGTGAAAAACTGCAGTGCGGGGTTAACTCTACACGTGTGACTAATATGACGAGTCACCTCGAGCCCCGTTGAAAGAAAATCAAGTTGCGGCATTCAGCAGCTGATAATGCTAAAATTCTCACAATGGTTCCACACGCTGAAATAATATCTTCCTAATAACGGCGGAATTCTGCAAGTTCCTGCGCTACCGAACAGTGAAAAATAGTATTAACTTGTAATTTTAACAGTTATGCCGCCTCCATGCCCACTGGAAATCTAACAATTATTCCAAGAACGCTCGCGCGGAGACAGTCTCTCAAACGTAACAGGTTGCGCATGCAGAATTGTACTATATGGTCCTATAGACCCCTTTCTTATCATTTTATTTGCTTTCCAGTGCACTTTGCATCCTACAGAACAATTCGGGTGTTTTCCTTGCTAAAGTTCGTACCAGGGAAGACTCAGCTATGTTTCAATCTAACCATAGCCTATTTCTTTCTACGATTTTCAAGCATCATATGAATGTTATGTTGGTTCTTTTGAGACTTTCAAATGCATCTATAACTCCATTATAAGTCTTCCATGTTTTTATAAGTAACCCAACTCACGACTATGATTCCATAATATGTTTATCCATTGTTCTCCTATTCGAAAACGCTCTGGCATGCGTGAGTGAATGAATTTGGGTGTGTTTCATTTTGCTGTACGGTGGTATAGTCTGTTGCAGGGAATCATTGGTAGTCTTACAGAATGGCCAACCCTTGTAGTTTTCAGGGAGGCAAAGAGGTTTGTTCCCTTTGTATGAAAGTTGCCGGTGTTAGGTTGGTGGCGTAAGCCTCATCTCTGGGTTTTCCTGGCCACAGGGGTGTGTAGGAGAGATCTGGAAACAACTACAGATTCGGCCGTTTCATGAGCTCAGGAACGATGCCTTCATCGAGCTCTTGCAGATCGACAGATTGCAGTGTGGAATTTTCGGCTATTGGTGGCTCACGGTTAAGAGAAGCCGAAAGCACTAAGCAAAAGAACATCGGGAAACCGATGAAACGACTCATAACGAAAAGATTGCAGAATGCACTGCAAAAGCAAAACTTCGAGAAGACGAACTCTGAAGCCGTCGGTGGCACACTGCAATCTGTCGATCTGCAGAGCTCAATGAAGGCATCGGAAGTAGGTGATGTCAATTCCTTTTCATTGTCTTGTCCATGATACCTTAGGGCATTTAGATTGGTTTTCTCAGTGGTAAGTAGATTATCGAAGATTTTGGATGTAATAGGTACGAAAGATTTGTCATTAATAGAAAAATAATGACTAGGACCCATATTACTGATTATCCCAATACGTAAACGCAGTGCAAGTATTGCGTTCTGGAAATATCTTGTTGAAGGGCAAAATTTGGGGATGTAAGTTAAAGAATACATTAGTAAGTATAGCCTGCTATCATAAACTGCTTCCGGAAGAATACGAATGCTTTTTGTTTTAGACGCAATCATAGAATATGGTTACACTCATCGCAAGTTTCCATTATTCATTGGCTCTCGTTCCTACCTGCACGTCGTAGGCGGCATCCAGTGAACTAAGCGTCCACGACATACGCGATCATATTCTGCGAATTGTCTGGAATAAAAAGACGTTTATAAACTGCTTCTGCGCTCTGCATAAACAGGTGACAAATTGTGTTTTTGCGGGAGCAATAAGTTCGATAACGCCACGCGTTCTGCATTGTCCGCGATTGAGCAGATCGTTTAGTGAAAAACACTAGCAAGGTCGTGAACTGGTGCCACCACTCCAGGGACACCACCAGAGTTCTTAAGAGATGAGAAAAGAAGAAAAAGAAGGAGAAAGAGGAAAACTAAAAAGTTCGTGTAGCGATCATAGTCGCTGCCTAGCGACGTGCGGGTCATCGGTTCGATATCTGCCTTTGCCAGTTATTTGTGATTTCATGTTCCTGATTTTTGTAAGATTCTGGGACTTATTACTGTAATTTACTAGAACATTCTACTTTTGCAGACAGGCAGTTCAGCTGCACCTGTACTTCGGTACTTCATGTGAGCTCACAATCAGTACAAGTGCCTTCAGTGTGACGTGTTACTTCTTACTGCCGACCCTGCTTTCATAACGTGTACATCATTCCAATCGCTACGCGCCAATTAACTTTTATGAATTTATGGACTAAATTGCTGTAAAGTACTTCACGCCTTGCATCAAAAAGCCACTACTTGCGAAATAGTTGCTTTTTCTCCTGCGAAAGCTATTCTCTAACCACCATTTACTGCAGTTGATGGACTCTTACGGAGAGTGTAAATTATGTACTAAAATTTCAAAAACTATGTTTTCTACTTCTAAAATTCTTCCATTAAGTTCTTTTATGACGGGAATGATCATTTGAACGCTAAAAAGAAACAGGAAATAAGTTCGTCTTCTGTCATTTCACTTTCTAAATACAAATATCAGTTTGTACATTTTAACACACAGCCACATCGGTCACGTTATTTGCGTTACAAATCTCTAACGAGCCTGTCTAGTCGTTAGTTTGAATTTCGAACCTGAATACAACGAGACCTGCCTAGAGGCACTCAAAACATTTCTTTATATTTCAGTACCTATTATGATTTATAACTTTATTCGTCCATTATTATATACAGGACCTCAAACATCTTTATACATTTTGATACAGTTCAGTGTGGGCATCGTAAACGCTCGACGGATATCGAGACGGTGCTACCCTTCTCGCCACACGTTCATACGTAGGACAGTTGTTATGGCCTCTACTGTAGCGCAGTTCCATTTTCTCGAATCTACCAGATCTCGAACCTTCGTTCTGTAAACAATGTCCTTGATAAACCGCCAGGCACTGAAATCCAGCAGAGTCAGATTGGGAGACTGAGGAGGCCAGACAGTGAGCCTCCGCCCCCCGCCCCCTTTCCGATAAAAGGTTTCAGGAAACGCCTCATGGAGAAATGTGTCGCCATGATAGGGGAGTGCGACACCATCCTCGTGAAAAATGACGTCGGAAGGCATCTGTGGAAATACATAGTTCGCCAACATGTCGAAATAGGCTCTGTTTCACAGAGGGAGACTGCACTGTAGTTCCTTCTCTAGAGTGCGGAACACAGATGACAAAATGGTAGATATCGAAATAAATGACAGACGGATAGAAAAACGATTAAAATCGCTCAAAAGAGGAAAGGCCGCTGGACCTGATAGGATACCAGTTCGATTTTACACAGATTAAGCAAGAAACTTGCCCCCCTTCTTGCAGCGGTGTACCGTAGGTCTCTAGAAGAGCGTAGCGCTCCAAAAGATTGGAAACGGGCACAGCTCATCCCCGTTTTCAAGAAGGGACGTCGAACTGATGTGCAGAACTATAGACCTATATCTCTAACGTCGATCAGTTGTAGAATTTTGGAACACGTATTATGTTCGAGTATAATGACTTTTCTGGAGACTATAAATCTACTCTGCAAGAATCAGCATGGGTTTCGAAAAAGACGATCGTGTGAAACCCAGCTCGCGCTGTAGTCCTCGAGACTCAGAGGGCCATAGACACGGGTTCCCAGGTAGATAACGTGTTTCTTGACTTCCGGAAGGCGTTTGATACAGTTCCCCACAGTCGTTTAATGAACAAAGTAAGAGCATATGGACTATCAGACCAACTGTGTGATGGATTGAAGAGTTCCTAGATAACAGAACGCAGCATATCATTCTCAATGGAGAGAAGTCTTCCGAAGTAAGAGTGATTTCAGGTGTTCCACAGGGGAGTGTCGTAGGACCGTTGTTATTCACAATATATATAAATGACCTTGTGGATAACATCGGAAGTTCACTGAGGCTTTTTGCGGATGATGTTGTAGTATATCGAGAGGTTGTAACAAAGGAAAATTGTACTGAAACGCAGGAGGATGTGCAACGAATTGAAGCATGGTGCAGGGAATGGCAATTGAATCTCAGAGTAGACAAGTGTAATGTGCTGCGAATACATAGAAAGAAAGATCCTTTATCATTTAGCTACAATATAGCAGGTCAGCAACTGGAAGCAGTTAATTCCATAAATTATCTGGGAGTAGGCATTAGGAGTGATTTAAAATGGAATGACCATATAAAATTAATCGTCGGTAAAGCAGATGACAGACAGATTCATTGGAAGAATCCTAAGGAAATGCAGTTCGAAAACAAAGGAAGTAGGTTACAGTACACTTGTTCGCCCACTGCTTGAATACTGCCCACCAGTGTGGGATCCGTACCAGATAGGGTTGATAGAAGAGATAGAGAAGATCCAATGGAGAGCTGCGCGCTTCGTTACACAATCATTTAGTAATCGCGAAAGCGTTACGGAGATAATAGATAAACTCCAGTGGAAGATTCTGCAGGAGAGACGCTCAGTAGCTCGGTACGGGCTTTTGTTGAAGTTTCGAGAACACACCTTCACCGAGGAGTCAAGCAGTATATTGCTCCCTCCTACGTATATCTCGCGAAGAGACCATGAGGATAAAATCAGAGAGGTTAGAGCCCACACAGAGGCATACCGACAATCTTTCTATCCACAAACAATACGAGATTGGAATAGAAGGGGGAACCGATTGAGGTACTCAAGGTACCCTCCGCCATACACCGTCTGGTGGTTTGCGGAGTATGGATGTAGATGTAGACCTGTCACTGTGGACCACACACACACACACACACACACACACACACACACGAGAGATAAAATGGACTAGTGACACCATTTTTACTTAATCCTAAGCACACACTAACTTTTGGTGTGTCCCTTTCGTATTCCCTAGAGGCCCATTTCCCCAGTGATGTCAGTTAACTTTGTACAGACACGGAAGGTCGATTCATCATTGAACAACACTGCATTGAGCTAATTGTTTTCATCTATATGATGCAACATTTCAACAGTGAAAATCACATCGTCTGCGGCGATTCTCAGTCTTAACGTGATGCAGAGGTTGAAGCCTGTAAGAACGCAACCGGAGACGTTTGTGCGTAATGTTGAGCAATGTCTAACGTGGGACGAATCATTCCTTAGCCGCTTGTCTAATGGATTTAAGTGGGCTTCTAGCGAATACTTCGCCCACACGTTCCACTGTCTCTTCTTTCACATTCGTGTTCTGATGTTTTCCAGCATTGGAAATCAAACTTCTTGTTTCTCGAAGAGTTCTGTCCCACTGATAAATGGATTTACGCGTGGGAGGATCCACGACCCATTCCCTTCTTGGACGCCGCTGAACACGTTTTACAGATTTCCGCTCTGCTAACCATAGCACATACTACACCTTTCGTTGTGACGTCCACATGTTGACTGTCAGGAGTACTTCTCCCTGGTGCCTAATAAACATTCGTGCGCTGTTCATGAAATCTAGGATAACATCTTGGAGTGTCTCTATCGATGGCATATTTAGCCAACAACATAAATTTTAGAGTTCTTTCGTTACAAGCATTTGATGGGTATACCTTTTGCCCGGATGCACTGTATTACGATACGATTTTCCCAGGTTTTCGAGAGAGATTGAAACGTCCCCTTAGAAAAATTAGTGAATTACTATGCTGATAAACCTCTTACATTATTTGATTTTCAAACAGCTGAGCAGAACTGAACGTACTCAGACATTTCGCTCTTTACTTATTCTGATCAACACTAAACTGACACACAATATTTTTAGCGCAACACAATCTGACTTCCAATAATCTCTACAAAAGAATGGTCCTGACTAACAATAACGTATACCTTTCATGAATTACTTACCTCACAAAAATCTTCGTTACTCGAACTACTGCAATACAGCGAGCGCCAATACTGCCAGCTAAATAAAAGATTCTAACTACTGAAGACACTAACTACTGATAGGCATAGTTAGCAAACAATGATAGAGAACAAACAATGTATTTACCTTAATACTGCTCAAAAGTCATGACATCCAGTCTTACAAATTTACTGTCTCTGGTGGACGCACGTCCAGATCATCCGCTCTCAAAACTCCGCCATCTCTCTCCCCACATTAGCCACTGCTGGCGGCTCACCTCCAACTGCGCAACACTACGCACTGTTCGCATCCAACTGCCCAACACTACAATAGGGAATATTACAGCAATGCCAACCAGCCACAGACTGCACACAGCACAGCCAGTGATTTTCATACAGAGCGCTACGTGGCGTTACCAATATAAAAACCTAAACAGCCTACTTATAAGATACTTGAAATATTGAAATAGCCTCCCTCTTCCTCTCTGAGCATAATGATTAATGCGACGGTCTGTGTTTTGCAGGTAAAGGAAGGTAGGAAGGAAGGGGGTGGGGAAGGGGGGAGATTAGGGTTTAGCATACGGTCGACGGCAAGATCATTAAGACACGGAGAATATTGTAATGCTTCTGGCTTCAACGGTCTCGGTTACAGGCTTTAACGTTAATTGCAATTCACTCAAAAAAGGAAAAAAAAGGAGTTTGTTACATTATTCAACGGTATGAAACGAAACAAAATTTTACTTTTCTTTTCGGATGGATGCTCTTGACCACTTTTGATTGTAGCACTTCCAGAAGGTGCCTAGATTTTGAAGAGTTTGCATACAACTTGTGGAACTGGTGATTTTTAAATTAATTTGAACTTCTTGGCCAAATAATTTCGGTAACTGTATGATTACGGTCTAGCACATCCTTGCACACAAATGGTCACAAATAGAACAGTGATCCAGAAAGTGTAGAATAAATGTCTTTATTTCCGTCTAAGATCACAACTTGTAGACCCTCAGGCAACCAGTTTCGGTTAGCAGTTACTATCTTCAGATTTGCAGCAAAACATGGGAAAAACACAAGTATTACTAACGGATTGTCTACAGCTCAAAAGAATAAAATAGACCATAATGAAAAGTATTACTAACATACATGCGAAAACTCTGCGCATTAAGTATGACGAGGCATACCTGCTTTAAAAGCATGTCTTAATATAGTGGAGCCATAGTGACATCGTCAAAAGTTACACACAAAATCAGCTTAGCATCGTCGCACATACATAAAAATACGCTAAATACTAGCGTCATCTTGTTAACAGCGCTACTGTTCATAACAAACGATAGCTACCAAATGTTCGTGTCGTAAGCCCGTTAGATGTCGCTACCGTAGGCGTTTACTTGTCCCTCCTCTGTTTATGTAATATATTTCATTAACTAGATAATCTTGTTAATTGACTGGTACGGTGTTTTATCATTCTTTCCTTGGAACGGCGTGTCGCAGGGTACGAGGAGCCCTCTGGATTTTAAGTTCCTTTGACCACTTCTCGCCTCTGCGACATTCTGGAGGTCACGCCGAGGGCGCTGTTTACCTACTACAGTCTGTTTTTATTCATTTGGCGCCTTTCCCTATTTATTTTATCGTTTTTATATTGTTCTGTGAAAAACATAAATTTGTTGCTATGCATGCCATTACATTTTTATATAAAATTCGCCACAAGAGCGCATGAGAATTATTGTCATCTAACTACTTCCTTTTTAAAAATCTAACTTTGGTCGTGCTTTTAATTTATTGCATTTTATTACTGTAATGACTTATACACTTGGCAAGCCCACTACGGACATTACAAATTGTGATCTTTTTTTAATTCCATATTGTACAGTTACATGATTGAAGAATATGTGAACGCCTACAGTAGCAACGTCTAACGAGCTTACGACGAAACATTTTGTGACTAGTATACAGCAGTTTATTAACAACATCTCTGCGACATTCTGGAGGTCACGCCGAGGGCGCTGTTTACCTACTACAGTCTGTTTTTATTCATTTGGCGCCTTTCCCTATTTATTTTATCGTTTTTATATTGTTCTGTGAAAAACATAAATTTGTTGCTATGCATGCCATTACATTTTTATATAAAATTCGCCACAAGAGCGCATGAGAATTATTGTCATCTAACTACTTCCTTTTTAAAAATCTAACTTTGGTCGTGCTTTTAATTTATTGCATTTTATTACTGTAATGACTTATACACTTGGCAAGCCCACTACGGACATTACAAATTGTGATCTTTTTTTAATTCCATATTGTACAGTTACATGATTGAAGAATATGTGAACGCCTACAGTAGCAACGTCTAACGAGCTTACGACGAAACATTTTGTGACTAGTATACAGCAGTTTATTATCAACAGTAGTGATGTTAACATATCATATTTTATATATAGGCGACGACGCTAAGCTGAATTTGTAATTATCTTTTGACGAGATCACTATGGCTTTATTGTATGAGGACATGTTCTTAAAACAGGTATGCCTTTTTCTATTTAAAGCTCATAATTTTCATATGTTTGCTAGTAATACTTTTCATTGTGGTTATTTTATTCTTTTAACTGTACACAATCTACGAATTGTACTTGCATTTTTCCCACGTTCTACTGCAAATATAAAGATGGTCATTGCTGACTGAAACCGATAGTCTGAGGACCTAACAAGTTTGTGATCATAGACGGAAACAAAAAAATTTATTCTAAACGCTTGCACTCTGGTTGTTCAACCGCAACTTATGCACCACTTGCTGCCATACAACTGTGATACGTCCCTACCGCCCGAACTCTCGCTACAAAGCAAATCGAAGATTTAACTTATATACAAAAGCAGCGGAATACTATTTTTATGAGCTGAAAACTATAGTAATTTTCGTTTTAAGTCTTCTTTTTATATACTTATTCCACTTAACTTGGCTCTACAGAAATTATTTTTGTACAATGACATAATTATTTTGAAACATTTTAATTGAAAATTAGGTTACAACAAATAGTTTTGGATTCTGAAGGACCACACTCTCACAAATTTTACATCAAAATCGATACCGAAACGTATTATAAAAATGTATGTATGTACGTTCCACATCTCCTCCTATACTACTGGATCTATTTCAAGTATACGTGGTACAAATATCATTTACTGTCTGGAAAAAAGCGCTCTGGGATAAGAATCACCTGCCTATTATAGGGGTGGAGTGGGGGTCAAAAAGAAGCGTAGCCCACGACGTGCAGATACCGCGGCTTTGTTCATCCAGTATTTGGGAAGAAGAATACTTAGTGACTTCCAACAAAATTTACATACAATTTCAAACTTTTATGGAACTTTGCTCCCCGACACCCCCTACAAAATCATGAAAGGGAAAAAGATTACCGGTTACTATACATTTTCGCTGTTCATGCAGTAAAACTGTCGCATCAGGCACGACGTTTTAATTTATTACTTTCCTACCACCAGCTGTATTCACGACACATTACGCAGACAGTATTCACATATACCACTGAATGTACTTGCAATATTATATCATTGTAAGACACATAGGTTAGGATATATTACGTTACTAACACTAAGATGCGTTAGAACGAAACTGCAGGGCGAAATTCGCTAGAGATACAGGTGAGATATGTATACGAATATGTGTGAAATATTTTGAATAGATAGGCCGGCCGCGGTGATCTAGCGGTTCAGGCGCTCAGTCCGGAACCGCGCGACTGCTTTGGTCGCAGGTTCGAATCCTGCCTCGGGCATGGATGTGTGTGACGTCCTTAGGTTAGTTAGGTTTAAGTAGTTCTAAGTTCTAGGGGACTGATGACCACAGATGTTAAGTCCCATAGTTCTCAGAACCATTTGAACCATTTTTTTTAATACATATATGTGAAACATACGTGACATAGGGGCACACGGGTGAAGCCACGGATAGAAAGCCCCTCCTTAATCCCTGGATCGATTTCAACCTTACTTGGTATACATATTACGTATTATGTGGAAAGAAATACTTTGGGGGTAAGAACCACCAACCTCCTGTTGGGGTGGGAGTGGAGTGATGGACGGAGATTGATGGGAAATGAGAGATAGAGAAACAGAGAGTGAGAAGGAGGAGGTGGGCAGGTAGGGGGAGGAGATGTGAATAGAGAGACGGGGGGGGGAGGAGAGGTGGATAGAGAGACGGGGAGGATGAGATAGAGAGATGAGAAGGATGTGATGCACAGAGAAAGGGAGAGGAGAAGATGGACAGAAAGAGGGGGGAGAGGAAAAATAGACAGAGCGTGTGGAGTAGGGGATGGACAGACAAAGGGGGGAGGATATGGACAGGGAAGGGGAGCAGGAGAGAGAGAGAGAGAGAGAGAGAGAGAGAGAGGGAGGGAGGGAAGACGAAGAGATGAATAGAGAGAGACAGGGAAGACGAAGAGATAAACAGAGAGAGAGAGACTGGAGGGGGGGCGCAGGAGGAGATGAACTAACAGATTATTGGAATAAATACATACTGAAGTGTTCTTCCTTCTCCCTCCAAACACTGAAACACTGAGATATTTCAATAGAAAGTTTTCACAGTAAGTACAAAGAAATTCTGCGTAACTTGAATAGTGCTGCGAGGAAGAGAAAGCCTCCACATGACGATGAATACAATAGTCTCCTTTTAGACAAAATGCCGCGAAATACTGAGTAATCGTGTGGCAGCATTAATTTACAAAATAATTCATCGTCAAAAGTAAACCATGAGGCGGGGTAAATCAGACCATCGTTTGTTTGCATGGCCATCTTCCGCAGCAACTGTTAAAATCTTTCAAAATAGGTTATCCGTCTTTGTAATCAAATTGCAGTCAGCTCAACACGGATAACCTATAGTAATAAGTCTCAGCGAGGTTCGGCATTGTAATAAAGAATAAATAATGAAATAACGCGTCAAAAATGTCCAGTCGTTGTATCACTGAACAATCGCCCTTCAGTCCTTTCGATGCGGCTGCTGAAACATTAGAAAAATACATATAAAATTATATTCATTACACTGGAATCGAGGAAGGTAAAGGCGTTTTTAAATAAATTCAATTTTCATCAAGATTACGATAATATAATCCATTTCGACCCAGCACAGGACAGTGCCACTTACGTGTTCACAATTGGACATCAGATAAAGAAAAAGCGCAGATGTGCAGAGTAAGAAATTGAAGATAGCTATTTTCATATGTCAAAAAAAAATGATGGTACGACTTCCAGATGCTTCTAATGGTGTGGCTCATTAATTACTCTCCCTGGCCACTATAATACAGTTGTCACTCTGTCAATATTTGCTATTTCACAGAATAAAAAAAGAAAAGAATACAATATATCGAAATAAATGTACAGTCACATGTACTTGTTCAAGTGCTTGACTCCTATATATATCCTATTTCCACATATGTAACACTTAAATACATACTCTGGATACTCATATAGTTAAAACTCTAATGACTTGTATGGATTTGTGGGTAAAAATGGCAAAATGGAAATATTGAGATCAATACCGTTGATACGAACTTCCATACCTTAAATCTATTACAGCTCGCTAAAGTTGAGAAAGAGTTTGGAAGAGAATCAGCCGCGTACATTTAAAAAGAACTATCCCGGCATTTGCCTTAAGTGATTTCGAAATACGACGGAAAATGTAAATCTGGATGGCTGTGTCATATCATTGCGCCACTCTCTCCATTCTTGTAGCGGTCTATGGCGAGAGTTTAAGTAGTGTAGCGGTATGCTGAAAAGGAAAAAGAAAGAGAGTAAGTTCCGATGCCAAAACGTCCTCTGTTGTTCTCAGATCCCATTAACGTGGCCTTTGAGCTTAGCGTTATCACTCGAAGAACTGATTACAGTCGTAAGTGTCTCTTGCTCACACTACAGGAGGCTCTGCACAGAGATTGGCGAAGAACACTGTCGCACAATTGATGATCTGGGATTTTACGTCAGCACTTCATCTTCCCCCACATGAGCCATACCTTACTTTTCGCATCACAATTAGTATAGTGGCAATGATCAGGTGTAAGTGTATGAGCGCACCAGATTACCCCCTAACAGAGCAAAGAGGGTTAGACAAGTTTGAAGAGGCAAAAACGCCTACGTTCTAATTAGGTAAAAGAAGGATTTTCATACTCTAAATCTTCTTTTCGAAGTAACAAAAAAAAGCTATGCATAATATACTCGACACTCTCCACAGCGAAGACGACAATGGCCATAGACGAGCCCACGGAACAAGAATGGAGACTATTAACTCAACGACAAAATTATGCAGTAATGGTAGTGTGAATGTAATGGACACATCATAGGATTAAAAAGATCAGTGGCGCTCTATGAAAAGCAATGTGATCAGATCCGTCGCCGTAGACAACAACATAATGCTGGACAGGTCAGCGTGAACGATTTGAAACAGGACGCTAACTGTAACTACAGTCCGATCCACAAACGGTGCGGTTCTCGCGGGTCGAGACACGGACGAGGATTGCTTTGTTGCAGGTTCCAAGCGATAGTTGCGGTACGCACATGCGCGTGCTTTGCACCTGATGAAAGTTTGCAATCCTATATGTTGTATGTACCTTCGTATCGTCAGTAAAAATGCGTGTAATAAGAGAAATGTGTACTATTAGGATCGAAATTAATATGAAAGGCAAAGCAAATACTAATAAGTCGAAAATAGTAGCAATAGGAGTATAATACTACAGGGTGGCGCACGAAAAACCGGCCCCTAGTACGGACAGCTCGCCAGTTACGTACTAATTGTTGCCCGCCACGAGCAGATACAACAAACAGATAAACTCGTAATAATTAGATACAAAGAAATAAAAATTAAGCTAATGTAAAGGTCTATGTTTACCTAACTGATCTGGTCTTTTACATTACATTACTTTAGGAGCTGAAAATGAACTCATTGTGCTTCAATGAGGATTTGCCTGCGCCCTAACATGTTAACATAATTCAAAATTTCATTATGAATAATGTTCTTTAAGTTTTCTAACGATATTAGGTTATTTGCGTACTTTTCCCCGAGTCTCCCCCAAAGATAAAAGTCACAACTGATTAGGTCTGGCGAAAGCGGCGGCCACAATCCTTTACTAACGGTTCTTTCTTCTGTGAATTCGTGAAATTGACCTGCGTGAAGAGTGGGGTCGCCCAATCCTGCTGAAATACAGCATATGTACGTTCATGGGGGGGGGGTTGGGGGTGGGGGGTCAACTGTCCTTAAAATTCCTCAAATATTCGCATATACACAAGAGTGTTTACTGTTGTTTCAAAAAATATAGGACCCACAACCCGAATTACTGACATGGCACATCACACCCGATTTTTTCACAGTGAAGAGGTTCCTCATTAAGCATATAAGGACTGTTTGTTGACCAGTATCTGGAGTTCTGGGAGTTTATACGTCTTGTCAGATGGAACCAGGCTTCATCACTCAAGAAACAATATGCCACTCTTAATTATTTGACATATCCACGTACAGTAATTCACACATTTTGTCTTATCTTCTTCCTACAGTCCTTGGACATAATACATTACCTAGGTCTCTACCCCTGTGTGGTGTAAAACACGTGGACAAGACCTATACGGAGCGCTGACTTCCGCGTTTCCATAAATAAACTAGAAGACAAGTATGCCTCCACTATTGCAATTCTTTCTTGAAGAGGATACATATTGCTGAGATATTTACTTCACGCGTCTTAACCAAGTCGCAACGGTTTTCGTATTGACAATACAAAACGTAGTTGCAATAGCTTTGAAACAACAGATAACAGTTTTTCGTGCGCCACCCTGTAGTATTGGCAGCAAAATATTAGTGATAGTTGCTCTGTAGTAAATCCAAGATAGTAGTGGTAATGGGTCTGCTAAAGTTAGCAGTAATAGTAGAAGTAATAGCTGTTTTCATTAATGTTGTTACATCACCAATAGCTCTACGAGATAAAATCAAATTTTAAAGATGTATGAATAGATAAAACATATAGAACATCCACGTCTCTTATTCTGTTACAGGAGAAGGAAACCATATTGGGAACATAAATTAGTGTTACGGAAAGCCACATGTTAGACCAGTAGTTGAAGGACTAAAATAATATCGCAGAATCAACGTGAAAAACATTGAGGAAATCCTCTCTCTTTATCAGGCGAGTCGTGACGTCACGTTGTCGACGAGTATCCTACTCGTCATCTCTGTCTGAAGATCATAGCGCGAGAAGATTTCATCGATAAAGTTCGCCGAGAAAGCCTGCATTCACATGAAGAATGTTGTAAATTTAGATTAAGATTTAGTCCAGAATAACAAAAATATCAAACTGAAAATGTAATATTGACTTGTAAACTGTAACTTTGAACTGCTACTGTCAATATTTTTTTCGGGAAATACTATAGTGAATGACTAAGAAAAGCAGATAACTGTTGACAAAACATAGCTCATGGAAATTGCTTCCGCCATTAAGGAATGAGGTCAGCTATTTAGAGCCAAGGATCCGGCTGCGGGGGAATGTTTCTGCTAAATAAAGAAAAGAAGTCGTTTTCTGTTTGTAATTCTTCAGAGCCTGACCAGCCAAGGTATTACTGGAGACGATACATTCTTTCCTACCTACAAGCTGCCAACCGGCTCTCGTAGTTAATCACATGGGGAGAGAGAACAAAAATAGAAGAGAAGGGGGAATCAGATCTTATTTCTATATTTCTGAAATTTATGCCTGAACTCATACCGAGTAAATGCCCAGGTATTGATGAAATATCAGCTAAACATCAGGCTTATGGGAGAAGCGGGAACTGTGAAAGTTCATGAATGAAATTTATGTAACTTTGGAACTTGCAACAGATTTTAAGTTAACAGACTTCAGGAATAACAACAGCTGATAGATGTGAAAATCACATCACAAATAATCTAGCGCTATATGTGACTAAAATTTCCACAAGAATACTTTATCTGAGAATGGAAGGGAAAACTGAAAGCAAGTTAGAAGACCATTGTGGTTTTAATAGAAGTGTGAACACGTAAGAAGTAATGTTAGCATTACAATTAACAACAGAAGGCAAATTTAGGGGAAAAAATTAAAGGACACATTCACTACATTAAAAGATTTGGAGAACGCTTTTGAAAATACGGAACAGAATAACACTTTTTTCATTCTTAGACAGCGTGGCATCAACCACAAGAACAGAAAGCTCGTCCATTCTCTTAATCTGTAACTACATACATGCTCCGCAAGGCGCCATACGGTACATGGTGCAGGGTACCCTGTACCACTGCTAGTCATTCCCTTTCTGGCTCCACTCACAAATGGAGCGAGAGAAGAACGATAGTCTGTATCCCTCTGTACAAACCCTAATGTCTCTTATTTTATTATCGCAGTCATTACGCCAGCTGCACGTTGGTGGCTGTAGAATTGTCCTGCAGTCCGTCGCAGATACCATGGAATTCCACACAATCGAGCAGTGCTCAAGAATGAGTCGCGTAAGTGTTTTATGCGCAATCTCCTTCATGTCAGCGACACTTCCCTATAATTCTCCCAAAAAACCGGAGTCGACCATTCGACCTCCGTGCAACCTGCCTCAGGAGCTCGTTCTATTTCATGCCGTTTTGTAACGTGACGCCTAGCTACTTAATATGTTTCTGAGCACTATGGGACTTAACATCTGAGGTCATCAGTCCCCTAGAACTTAGAACTACTTAGAACTAACTAACCTAAGGACATCACACACATCCTTGTCAGAGGCAGGATTCGAACCTGCGACCGTAGCGGTCGCGCGGTTCCATACTGAAGAGACTAGAACCGCTCGGCCACACTGGCCAGCAGCTATTTAATAGACATGACTGTGTGAAGCAGGATGCCACCACTAATACTGAACTCTAACACTGCAGGATTGTTTTTCCTACTCATCTGCATTAACTTACATTTTTTGCACTTTTAGAGCAAGCTGCTTTTCATTACACCAAATAGAAATTCTGTCCACGTCATCCTGTGTGCTCCTACAGTCACTCAAAGACGACACTTCACCGTACACTACGGCGTCATCAGCAAACAGTTGCGAATTGATGCTCACACTATTAGTCAGACTGCTCATGTTCGAAGGCCAGTTAAAAACTAATGCTTCCTATTTTTTTTCTCCTCAAATAAAGTTTCTCAAGTGAAAAATTTTAATTTGGCACTATTCCGCAAAGTTCCTTCTCCAGTCCACTGTAGTAGTAACTTTCTGCGTCAATAGATGCCAGTACTGCAGTCGCTTGTAAACCGACCGACATCGATGTCCGTATTAGACAACGCTCTGTGATTAAATTCTTGAACGCAGGAGGTAAAACGCCTATTCGCGTTCATGAAAGATTGAAAAACGTCTACGGCGATGTAACAGTGGTTACCAGTACTATTAAACAATGGGTTCGACGTTGCAGCGCAGCTGAAGGGCAAAAACACCGTTGGTTGACAAAAGGCGGAACAGCAGACCCGTTACTGCAGTGACTCCACGCTACGTTCCGCGAGTCGGTGACATCATTCGTGGTGACGGCGGTTAAATGCAGATAGTTTGTGTCGCGTAACCTCACTCAGTAAAGGCAGTCTGGTGAAGATTATTCAATAACTGGGATATTCAAAGGTTTGTGCAACTTGTGTACCAAGAACGTTAACCGACCAGAATAAAGAGAGACAACAAAAACAATTGCCTCCCAACTCTTGCAGTGCTTGGACGGAGACGAGTTTCTGGAAAAAGTCGTGACCAGAGACGAACATGAGTTCATTTTCTTGAACCAGAATCAAAGAGGCAGTCAATGGAATGACATCACACAAACTCACCGAAGAAGAAAAAGTTCAAAACTGCGCGAGCAGCAGGGAAGTTGTGGCTACAGTATTCTTCGATGCACGGCGTGAGATCATGGTTAATTTTTCGGAGGTGTCATGCACAGTAAATTCTGTCCAGTACGTGATAACGCTCAAACAGCTTAAAGCCCGTCTTCAGCGAGTTCGCCCAACAAAAGCTATGGCGGATGTTGTTCTGCATGACAACGCAAGAATACACACCAGTCATCACACTACCGAAAAAAAATGTGAAAATTGGATGGGGAGTCTTGCGTCATCCGTCATACAGACCTGACCTGATACTATCAGACTTTTGTCTGTTCAAGCAGATCTTTGTGAGATTCACATTGTAGATGGAGAGGCAGTGAAAACGTACGTCGCCAATAGCTTCAGAAGCAGGGCCTTACGTTTTACCACACTATGTTACATGGCCTTATATGCCCTTGTTAAAAGATTGACCAAAACTATAAAAATGGACGGAGGTTATATTGAAAATTAATCCTCAATGTTGTGGTTAAAACCTAAGTAGTTCCATTTTAATTCTTGGAAAATAAAAAAGAAAAAAATAGGAGGAATTTTTGATTGACCCTCATATGTAGACAACAAGAACAGTCCCATCACATTTCCCTGGGGCACTCCTGACGATACCCTTTTCTTGGTGAACCACCGCCGTCTAGGACAAGTTACTGGGTTGCATTATTTAAAAAGTTTCGCGTAACTCACATACCGAGAACCAGTTCCTTATACTTGGACATTGATGAATAAGCAACAGACTGGAGTAGTCACCACGAAAGGAGCAGCACAAGGCGCCAAAATCAGAAAAGGTGTTGGGATGGGTTGCTTAGTTTCAGCACTGGTATCTAATTTTATGCAGGACAGCCAATGCGAAAGGTAAAAGGCCATTTTCATCTCAGAGTTGTTTGTCATGGACAGAAAACCGGCTTGGTATTGCTCGCTTATGACGTAACAGTGGTCAACGAAAGTGAACAGGATCTAACTTTAGAATTGAATTGAGGACAGCCTAAACGCAATAAAATATTTATTGGCAATGGTAACCCGTTTCCCATTTTCACTGAAACAGATCACCATTGTCAATAAATATTTTATTGCAATTAATACTGTCCTTAATTCAGTTTTAAAATATTTTATCGAGGTCGTTGATATTCTCCACGAGAACTGTGCTAAAAAAAAAAAAGAAAAACAGAAAAAAAGCCACATTACTGTACAGGAACTGAGTTGAGTGCTTAATGAAATGGAGCATGTGCTAGCTAACTGCTAAAATGTGGACACAAACAAAAGGAAACCAAAGGTAAGGTGTGCGTGTAGCAAATGGACATGCTGTATGGCTAAATGTTAAACTTATACAAGAGAAATATTTAGCGTAGGCGGTGCTGTAAGATTTGCTTCAACGTCAGTAACTGCATCATGCAGTACACCGTTAAGATATTTTTATTTTTACACGCTACTTCGGCCGCATTGTGACTGCCCTCAGACCATAAAAACGTGTTTAACTGTGTCTTCCACATTTGCAGCAGCTGATCAAAATCTTGAAAGACTCCATTTTTAGCGTAACTTGTGGCATTACAGTCATGTTCTTCTGCCATCTGATGTAAGCTATCAACGCGTTTGGAAGAGTAGTAATAGAGAAGGCACTAGTGTTGTTCCAAGTGTGTAAACAACTTCAGTTTGAATGATAATTACTGGCATTGGAAGACAGAAGAACATGATTATGATGTCAGGTTTTATACTGAAATTTAGCAGTTTGAAATGTAATTGCGTGGGGAAGCGGGGGAGGGGGCGAGGGATAAGGGTTGATAAATTTCCATTATTGTGATAGACTGTACAAATGTTTGCAAAAGCTCTCAATTCTAATTTGTATCTGAATTATGCAATACATGTAGTGACATGTAAGTCATTATTTCATTCAGCATGTGTTGAAATTCATAAAAGCATTCAACTACATCACGTATGTTTAAAATACTGGATGAGTATTAGTAAAACCTAAAAACTACGGGTATGGACTCCTGACTGGGAATGGAGGGGAAAAGGTCCAATGAACCTTTGTCTAGAAATGCATCATTGTCACGGTAGTTGGCGCTGACGAATGAGAGTTCCTCTGCTCACGTGCCGGGTGTTCCCTGTATGTGGCAAGCCGTGCAACAGAATCAATCGTACGGTGTTCATGTAGGGAAATAGTCGAGATGGTGTTTACGCACGGCCAAGCAGATGGTTCAAATGGTTCAAATGGCTCTGAGCACTATGGGACTTAACTTCTGCGGTCATCAGTCCCCTATAACTCAGAACTACTTAAACCTAACTAACCTAACGACATCACACACATCCATTCCCGAGGCAGGACTCGAGCCTGCGACCGTAGCGGTCGCGCGGTTCCAGACTGTAGCGCCTAGAACCGCTCGGCCACCCCGGACGGCCCAAGCAGATAGAAACGGTCGAGAATCAGTATGGTTACACCAAAACAAGTATCTTCATCGACACCAACGACTTCTCACAATATTCCGAGCCCTTTTTGGGCCTTTTTGTGATCATTGATACTTTCAAACAGACGAACGTGCAAGGAGGCGGCGGACTGTGAGTACACCAGATTTGGAGGACCGGATTCCACCTCTCGATCGTTTCCATCTGCTTGGCCGTACACAAACACCATCTCGGTTTGTTCCCGAAATAGATACCGGACAATTCTGCTCCTTACGGAACGCTACGTCTATCACACAGCCCGCAGCACACAAGGAACACACGGTACGTGGTCAGAGGAACTTACTTTCCGAACAACCCTCAAGTATTGGTCGAGTGAAGCACGAGGACGTCCTTCGACGAGCCAACGGGAAATTATTTCTAGTAAAGAACATAATGTGATAGACTGGTTGGGCGCACACGGTACCGGATGAGAAATGTCCAGATACCCCTATGTAATACGTAAATGACCGCTAGACGTCACGAAAGGCCACCAGTCTAAAAGAAGACCAGAGAGAGATAGTAACAGCAGAATGCACTGGTCAGAGGAGCTGAGTGACATCGAACATCACCTGGGTAACAAATCTGTCGGGGATATTTTAACCATTCTAAGGCCGCCAAAGTCGACTGTTCATGTTGTAACTGTGAAATGGAAACCCAAAAGCCAACCATAGCTAAATCAAGACCACGTAGACCTCATGTATAGGCGGACAGAGACCGTCGAACATTGCGAAGGATAGTTGTAAAAAATTAATGAAATCAGCAGAAGGAATCAGTCGTGAGATCCATAGTGCTATCAGCAGTCCAAGCAGCACAATGACTGTATGTAGGGAGTTAAGAAGAATGGAGTGTAATGATCGAGGAGCTCCTCATAAGCCACACGTCTCTGCAGTCAGTGCTCAATGATGCTTGATATGGTGTGAAGATCGACTCTGTTGGACAGTGGATGACTGGAAACGACTGACTGGGACTGATGGATCACTCTGATGGAAGGGTTTGGATTCGGTGAATTGTATGGGGGTCTTTCGTGGTTAGGTTGTGGTGCCCTTATTGCGTTTAAAAAAACGCAAAATGCGAAAGGATGTGAACACATTTTACAACATAGTGTACTGCGACAGTAGAGTAACAGTTCAGAGACGATAATTGTATCTGCAACTCAATGCAGCCTGTCATAAAGCATCATCTGTGAGGCAATGGTTTGTGGACAATGCCATTCCTGCAATGGACTTGCCTTCCAAAACTCCCGATCTGAACCCAGTGGAACACTTTTGGGATGAGCTACAACGTTGACTTAGCTCTACACCCCTGCGTCCACTACCTTCTCTGGTTTCGGCTCATGAGGAAAATAGGCTGCCTTTCCTTCAAACATGCTCGGGAATCTCACTGAAGTGTCGCCAGCAGAGCCAAAGCCGTCATAAAAGAGAAGGGTGGACACATCTCATGTTAATATCCACTAATGTGTGTCCATACACTTTTTATCAGAGAGTGGTTCGCGGCGCGAGTCGTGGCTGAAAGCAGTACTTCTAGGAATGGTGGAAGGAAACAATCGCAGGGGTAGGCAGATATTCAATGGTGTAGAATGCGACAGTCTCGTTGGAATGAAGAAGATAGGTGGCAAGGTACAGGAATGAGGAGCTGCCCCCAACCCACCTCATGGTCCGTGAGCAGTACGTTAACTACAGTTTACGACGCAGCCCAAACTTTGGTACTGGCATAGGAAAGTACTGTTAGGCATGAAACTCACCTCCAGTCAAGAAGATATATCCTTGCCACCACCAAGAAAGATATTCCAGACCTTTTTGTTGTTGTTGATTGAAATTTAGGAATGGAATCCAAACATAGGATTGACATAGAAAATATTACTACAGATGAAACTCAACAGCCACAAAGAAATATCCTCGCTTGGCACCAACAAGAAAGATATTCCATTCTTTGTTGTTGTTGTTGTTGTTGCAGTCTTCAGTCCAAAGATTGGTCTGATGCACTCTCCATGCTAGTCTATCCTGCCCAAGCCTCTTCAACTGTGGATAACTACAGCAACTTACATCCATCTGAACCTACATACTGTATTTAAGCCGTGGTTCTCCCACTATAATTTTTAATCTCCATATTTCCCTCCGTCATCAAACTGACAATTCGTTGATGCTTCTAGTGCCATAAATTTCATTTCCGTCAGTCTCATTCAGCACCTCCAGATTAATTATTCGAGCTGCCCAACTCACCTTCAAAATTTCAGAAATTTCTATGGTTTTCTCGTCTGAACTCTTTATCGTCCGCATTTCATTTATGTACAAAGCTACGTTGTTGTCTTCAGTCCTGAGACTGGTTTGATGCAGCACTCCTTGCTACCCTATCCTGTGCAAGCTTCTTCATCTCCCAGTACTTACTGCAACCTACATCCTTCTGAATCTGCTTAGTGTATTCATCTCTTGGTCTCCCTCTACGATTTTTACCTTCCATGCTGCCCTCCAATGCTAAATTTGTGATCCCTTGATGCCTCAGAACATGTCCTACCAACCGGTCCCTTCTTCTTGTCAAGTTGTGCCACAAACTCCTCTTCTCCACAATTCTATTCAATACCTCCTCATCAGTTATGTAATCTACCCATCTAATCTCTAGCATTCTTCTGTAGCACCACATTTTGAAAGCTTCTATTCTCTTCTTGTCCAAACTATTTATTGTCCGTGTTTCACTTCCATACATGGCTACACTCCATACAAATACTTTCAGAAACGACTTCCTGACAAATTTATACTCGATGTTAACAAATTTCTCTTCTTCAGAAACGCTTTCCTTGCCATTGCCAGTCTACTTTTATATCCTCTCTACTTCGACCATCATCAGTTATTTTGCTCCCCAAATAGCAAAACTCCTTTACTACTTTAAGTGTCTCATTTCCTAATCTAATTCCCTCAGCATCACCCGACTTAATTCGACTACATTCCATTATCCTCGTTTTGCTTTTGTTGATGTTCATCTTATGTCCTCCTTTCAAGACACTGTCCATTCCGTTCAACTGCTCTTTCAAGTCCTTTGCTGTCTCTGACAGAATTACAATATCATCGGCGAACCTCAACGTTTTTATTTCTTCTCCATGCACTTTAATACCTACTCCGAATTTTTCTTTTGTTTCCTTTAGTACTTGCTCAATATACAGATTGAATAACATCGGGGGACAGGCTACAACCCTGTCTCACTCCCTTCCGAACCGCTGCTTCCCTTTCATGCCCCTCGACTCTTATAACTGCCATCTGGTTTCTGTACAAATTGTAAATAGCCTTTCGCTCCCCATATTTTATCCCTGCCACCCTTAAAATTTGAAAGAGAGTATTCAAGTCAACATTGTCAAAAGCTTTCTCTAAGTCTACAAATGCTAGAAAAGTAGGTTTGCCTTTTCTTAATCTATTTTCTAAGAAAGTCGTAGGTATCAGTATTGCCTCACTACAAAGCTACACTCCAGGCAAAACCTTTAAAAAAAACTTCCTAAGGATTAACCTATAATCAATGTTAACAAATTTTTCTTTTTCGGGAGTGGTTTCTCGCTATTGCCAGTCTGCGTATCATATTCTCTCTACTTCTGCCTTTATCACCTACTTTGCCGCCCAAATACCAAAACGCATCTTCTGGTTTTAGTGTATCTTTTCCTAATGTAATTCCTTCATCACAGTTCGCTTTAATTCGATTACAGTCAATTACCCTTGTTTCACTTTTTTTAGGTTTATCTCACAACCACTTTTCAAGACAGTATCGGTGTAGTTACCTTTTTTTTTGTGGTCTTCAGTCAGAAGTCTGTTTTAATGCAGCTCTTTACGCTAGTTTAACCCGTCCAAGCTCCTTCATATCTGTGTAACTAATGGCACTACTGAGCTTGTTTACTGTATTCAAGTCTTGGTCTCCCTCTGCAATTTTTACCTCCCGGACTTCCCTCCACTACCAGTTTACAATTCTTTGATGCCTCAAGGTGTGTCCTATCAACTGATTCCTCCGTTTACTCAATATGTCTCACAAATTTCGTTCCTCTCCGATTCGATTTAGTACTTCCTTAGCAGTCATTCTATCCACCCAACCAATCTTCAGAATTCTTCTGCAACATCATATTTCGAAAGCTTCAGTTTTCTTACTGTTCGAACTGTTTGTCGATCATATTTCTTTTCCTCACGAGGTTCCAAACAAATATCCTGAGGAAAGACTTCCTAACTCTTAAATGCACATTATATGTTAACAAATTTCTCCTTTTCTGAAGAGTTTTTCTTGCTACTGTCAGTCTACATTTTATGATCTCTCTACTTCAGCCTTTTCTATTTATTTTGCTGCCCCAATAGCAAAATTTATTGACTGCTTCCGTTGTCTCGTTTCCTCCAGTCCTAAAGATACTAATCTAGAACCTGGGAGCTCCTAAGCTTTATGCCGGATAGGTAACATGCAACAAGCTAGAAGAAACACGACACTTCTAGCTGCTAAGACAGCTATATTTCGTTGTGACCTTCCATAAATGTGAGTAGTTTTGGAGTCGGCAGTGCTCTCTAATGCTCTCGTGAGGCCCAGCTGCCTGAGGGCCACAGACAGCGCGAGGAAAGCGACAGGATGCAAGGCGCGGATTTGCAGACGTCTTCCGTAGCGCTCATTTCCTGTGCTGCACTTTGCATGGCCTCTGCATACAGCGGACGCAGTCCTGTACCATTCATCACCTCCTGCGCTCTCTTCTCAAGCGGGAATGATCTCAGCAGGTCAAGGACTGCCAAATCCCACGCCATCTCTGCAGTAGCAGTTGAAAGAACACCCGCCACACACAATCAGGAAACTTCTTTATTATTGTGAGAACTTAAAATTGTTTCGTTTACGGTCATCGTTGTGGGAGAAATGGGGGTCCTCATAAATTTATCAAAGAGGGGACGGGGAAAGAGGGGAGGTAAGATTTTCACTGTGCCATTTATTACATAACTGAATCTGAGTTTGAGGTGAACGTGCCACGATGATTAAATTTGGTAGAAAGTACACGAAGCATATTGTATCTTACAGGTTAGATAGTTACCCATTCAGTAGTTTTTGGAGGTACGTTCCATATACGAAGCGTTGACATATTTCATTAAAGTCTGCAAAGTACGTCTGTTTACATTATTAATATGTCTACGGATGCCACTTTTTTAGCTAATTATCTGAAATTGTAAGAACCTCGTTTATCCGGACTAGATGTAGCTGGATGTAAAGCGGATTACCGAAAATACGGAAATATTCTGCTAAGTGTAAAAACTCTAACAGGTACTACAATATAAATTATTTTGCCACTAATAAGAAACACCTTTTTGCCACTTAAACTCTACAGTTACTGCAGACCACTCATGTTTATTAACTAAAATAGTGCGTAGGTTTCTTTTGTTTCAAACTTGTGTGGCGTTTGAGAGCAGCGTGATCGCGTACGCGTTTCAGTAACATCAGTTCAGCTGTAGTTGTTCCCGAGGGACGTTCTAGGTAAACCATTCGATTTTACATCTTCGGAATTATCTCCGTATGTGGAATATTAAAAGGAAAAGGAAACAAAAAATGAATCCCGATAAACCGGAAATCCAGATTAATGACAGCCGAATAAACGACGTTCTTGTGTACCTCCTCGCATGAGTGCATGCAATGAATTAGAAAATAAAGCAACAAAATATTCACAAAATATATTTTGTTCATGTGTGTATGATGTTACGCTGCCACTAGATATTAAAACTCTGACACAGAAAAAAACCAGAACGGCTGAGAAGCATCCTGTTGGAAAACCACGACAATAACCAGCAAAAAGATCCTACATACTCACACTAAAAAAAAGAAAAACATTAGAACAGCGTGTTCCAGTTTTTTTTTTTTTTTTTGCCTACAAAGCTTTACATGTTATCATATTAATGAATGTATTCCATTATCTTCGTCTCTTCTATTTTTTAACGTTCTGTGGTGTAATTAAAGTCGAATAAATACGTTTTGAAAGCAAAATCTGTTCACTGTTTGAATAAAGTGTAGTAACCCATGAGCAACATTCGACCAAATGGGTGTGGGAGTACTCCAAACAGTACAGTCATGCTGGCCGGTAGAACCAACTTTTTAATAGCCTCGGACTGAACCAAAACTGTCCTCTTCTCTCCTGTTGAACACCTTACTGTGCAGTCATGTCATCTAATTTACAGATTTTGTAACTGTGTTACTGCCTGTTGCGCTGTGTGCACCACGTAAAGATGGAGAAGGTGCTAAGTTCTGAACAAGACAACTTTTCGACCATGAAGTACTACATTTTTTTCACTCTCTCCTATCGCAGAAAGTGATGTTTTCTCTTTGTGGCTGAAGAAGTACAGATGAAACCAGCTGCAGTACAAGATGGCCATTTTAACAAAAGATACTAGATCGGATGGATCGGGTAGGCTTTTAGGAAGATGCGGAAGGTTCATGATCTGTGTGCTGCAGCTCGGACTTGTACTACGATTTAGCTTTCATTTAGTTATAATTAATGCAGGCAAAGTACAAAAAAGATAAATATTTTTACATAAATAGGCGCAATATTGTAACGAAAGGTTAGCCAGAAACATAACTATTTTCATTATTTGCTGTGGTGACAATGATATAATCTGTTTTGTAAAGTCAAATCATTTAACTAAAATTTTTGTTATTATTGTACTGATGTTGAGTATATACACCACCTGACCAAAAGAGAGAAGCACTCAGGAGACTAGCCCAAATGTCAATGTAACTTCATGCATACACTGATAAGCCAAAACATTAGGAACACGGCCAACCGTGACGTTATATGCCGCCTGGTGGCGTTGTGTGCACGTGGCGTGGTAACAAAAGTATGTTAGCAGATCAGACACGGACGGAGGATCACCCAAGCCAAGATGGGGGCTGCAACTGCGGAAATCCATTGAGATAAGCAACTTTGACAAAGGGCAGATGCTATTAAGCAGAGCCTGCGAACGAGTATCTCGAAAACGGCGAAGCTCGTAAAATGTTCACGTGCTACTATCGTGAGCATCTACGGAAAGAGGTAGAAGGACAGTGAAATTACCACTAGGCGCTAAATGGTTGGGCGTCCACGACTCTTCACAGAACGTGGCGTTCGAAGGCTTGTCTGTTCTGTAAAGTAGGATAGATGGTGAACTGTGGCATTTATGCCGAAAGGGCACAATTCTGGTACATGGACAAGTGTTGCGGAGTACACAGTTCACCGTACATTGTTGAACATGGCGCTCCGCAGCAGACCAGTCTTACGTGTCACAATTTGACCCTACGACATCGTCAATTACGATTGCCCTGGGTATGGGATCATGCGGATTCTACCGTCGATCAAAGGAAACGTGTCGGCTCTTAGGGTGAATCACATTTTTGCTACACTAGGTCGAGGATCGTCTCCACAAACGCCGTCATTGAGGTGAACGGTGGCTCCAAACGTCCGCCGCGCCACGGATGCAGGCTGGTGGGAGCCGTATTATGCTATGGGAGAGATTGTCCTGCGCTTGAATGGGACCTGTGCTAGTAATGACACACTGGCTGTTGTGAGCCACCTGAATCCCTTCATGCTGAACGTTTACCCTGATAGTGATTCATGTTTCAGCAGTATAATTGTCCGTGTCGGAGTCAGAACCGTTGTACAGTGGTTTGAGTAGCATTACAGTGAACTCAAGTTGATGTCTCGTCGACTAAATTCGCCTGATGTAAATCCTGTGGAACTTATCTAGGTCGCTATCGGCCGCCATCATCGCGTACGCAAATCAGCGGCCCGTTGTTTATGTGAATTACATGATCTGTGTGTAGACATCTAATGCCACATACTTCCACAAACTTACCAACAACCTGTCGGATTCCTAGTATGCAGACTCAGTGATGTATCTTGTTCCAAAGACAGACAAACTAGCAATTTAGCATGTGGTCATAATGTTTTGGCTCGTGAGTGTATACTCACCATCAGACATCCCAGAGTTACAGTTCTCTTTGACAGATAGAACATGCACCAAAGTGCATTAATGATGTTTGTGTTTAATGTTCACACTGGGTTTGGAAGGGTTATATAAAGGGTATGAACAGTGCCAGATATTGATGGATCACAATGAAGTACATGGAGATGTCGCATAATGTGTGAGACACCACTTTAAGCACCTGACAGAGTCTGAAACGGGCCTATTGTGGGTCTCCATTCGGCCAGTTTGTCGAATCATGCAATGTTCAAAGTTGTAAAAAATTTGGATGTGACATTAGCCCGATGTTGGACTGTCGTTGACACGTTAAGAACGTATCCCTAAAATCTTAGGAAACAAGCTGGTCACGTCAGAAAACCTTAAAACTCAAACCACATTTATTTGAATGTCACTTAAAATAGAGAGCAGATCTGTCAGCAAATCTGCCGATGCCCTCTGGTCTGAAAATAAAACACAGCCTAGTGAAACGTAGAGTTCAGTGATCTGGACGGCACAAGAACCACGCATTGGAGGACCCTCTCTCTGGTGGGACGAGGCATGGGTTATAGTGTTGTGGCCCATGTGAAGATGAGGAAGAAGGAGCTCATCCTGACTGCATGACTATGATCTTGTTATGAACCTTACCACACGCAGCATATTGTCTGTCACTTCCAGCCACTCTTCTTCCCATCAACATATGACTCGGTACCTCAACAGCGAGGTGATAGCATGTAGGGGGACGGCACACTGAACTAACTGAGAACCACGACACACCTCCTTGGCTCGTATATCTTCCCTTTAATTCCTCTTGATACCCAGCAGAAAGACAACTCCTTCCCCAGGCTTTGTAAATGGAGAAGGGTGTCAGAACAGACGAGTAATTTCGGAAGCACGACACATCTCACCTCCTCTAGTGCCCTCAAGATCACAGATAATTCGGTATCGAAGAGAGTGAGGACTGGAGGCAATCGAATCTTGTGGATGCTGTCAGGGAAAATAACAGAGCAGTCAACGGAATCTTCCTGCTTAGACCCATTTGTGGATACATCTACATAGTTCTGGTGCTCAGTTAAAACTTTGGAAAATATCATAGTAAAAACATAAGTCACAGTGCAGTCTCTTCTGTACTGCAGTAAATCTATAATTACTCTGGGCCTCTGCAGTAACCAGGGTGGTAATCCGTTAAAACCATGGATTTGAGCCTGCATATGCCCCACCCCGCGGGACTGCAGTTCATCCTTCACACAGATTCAAAATGGCCTCATTACTCGTAGACAACTGGAGAAAAGGCGTTCCACAGCTGGACAAACACAGTTTGATACGCTGGTGAATTTGGAGCAGTGAGAAAATTATATGCTTGACGCACCATGAGCTGTTGCCGCTGGATGGAAAGTATCAGGTACCAAACCTCAGCACATATACTGGATGTGGGATATGGTCCTGTAAGCACCTGTGGCCACTCTGATCCCTGCACTGTGGATAGCATCAAGGGTCTTCAAGTAAGGTCTCGCTGAGCTGTATACTGTGCACCTATAGCCCAGTTGGCCCCTGTCCACCCCACAAGACATTCAGTGCCTTCTGAGCCCTTGGGCTTTGCGTGCTTTAGATGTGGTAACATCAACAGATTGTAATAGAAAATGAGGCCCAGAAACCTCATAGAGTCTAAAAAGTAGAGCTGTGTCCTCCATATGCAAGTCTGATAAATTAAAATTAACCACACACACACACACACTCACACACACACACACACACACACACACACACACACACTTATCTGCAGAAAACGTAAAACCCATCTTTGCAGAACACTCCTCCAACATCTTCACTGTAAGTTGCAACTGGTCAGTCGCTATTGCAGTACTGAAGAAGGAACAGAAAACTGCAAAATCGTCCACAAATAAAGAGCATCTTGCAGCACTCATTACTGTAGGCATGATACTAATTACGGCTTTGGCAAACAGTGTGACACTTAAAACACAACACTGCCCTGAAAAATACCATATTCCTGCTCAGTATGATCCGACAGCATGTCACTAACTCAGGACCTAAAAAAGTGCTTAGATAGGAAGGACCATATAAAGATGGGTAGATAGTCATGAAAGGCCCACTGGTAGAGTCGCCCTAGAATATTGTGCCTCCAAGTAGTGTCATACAACTCACTGATGTCAAAAACTATACCGAAACAGAGATGGTAGCTGCTGAATAGCTGCCTGTAGCAGGGATAAGACATTGACAGTAGGTCAAAATCTATAGAGTTGGCTGGTCTCTAAAACCCAAACGAGGTGACAGCTTAACTATTCGTTCATGGGTCTTTCCCACGCAGCTCATTAAGATGACATTCCAGTAACTACTGGGATACGTTCCGTCCTTTCCTGGTTTGAGGACAGGTATCAAGATGGCCTCTGTCCACGACTGGGGGAAGTGGCCTATCTGCCATATCAAATTAAAACCTTCGAGGATGACTTCCTCTGACGTTGCCTGTAAATGTCGAAGCATACTGTACTGGATTTGGTCATGACTGGGTGTAGTATCACGAGCTGTACACAGTACCAAATCCATCCCACACATGGAGTAATTGTAAAACTCAGAATTGTTGGATCTGCAGTCCAAATGGCCCCTCTCTATGGTAGCAGTGGAATGCTGGATATTGGCTGGCATTAGCAGTAGTCATTGCGAGATACTCTGCCATCGTCTGAATGATGTCTCTGGAACATTGTTTGGGGACAGCTTTTTTTCAGCAACGCTGCTGTTGGTAAACACCTGTCTTTGCTGGAAATCCCTCTGATGGTTTCACATACTTTTTTAGAATAAGTGAAACGGTTGACAGAGTCCACAAATTATAAATGGGTCAAATTTAATAGTGGTGTCATTCTACTAAATAAAATAATTTTGTTTAAATGTATATTAGATAAATTCAAAAGTTAACTATTTGGTAGATATTATGTACATATACACAGTGGTTTACTGAGTTTTTGTGTAGCAGTGTCTTTTTCAGGTTCATAATTTTCCTGATTATTAACTTCTTAATTAGTACATTATTCAGATAGTCAATTGTATTATCTGGTTCAGAAAAATTAGAGCAACAAAAGTATAATGTGAGATCTGGAATATAAAAAATATTAAAATTTCAAATGACAAAACATGTTCTGGTGAGCTAAAACTTTCATTATGGATCATACTTCAGGCAATGACTTTTCAGAGAAAGGTATCCGATTACTATACAAGGTGAAATAAGGGCTTTTGAATGAGGTAGATTTCTTTGGAAATAAACAGTTATTACTCACATGATCATATGCCATAGGAACACAGCCAGTTACCAATTTATCTTTTTAACAAAGCTTTATGAATTATCCAAAATTATATGTACAAAGTAACCGGATAGATAAAAAATCTGCTCACCAAGTGGTGGCAGAACACACATGTAAAAGAAGTTATGATTAGGGAAGCTTTTGCAGCCAGTGGCTCCTTCAGGCAGAGAGGTTGAAGGGGATGGAAAAGGTGTGAAGGAAAACGACTGGAGAGGTCTAGGAAAAGTGGTAGATCTTGGAAAAGCCATCCAGAACCACAGATCAGAGGAGACTTATCGCACGGGTTGAGATGGAAAGACCTCTTGTTAACCACTGTCTATTCTCATGATTTTCATACAAATTTTTCTGATTTTTTCCAATTTTTTTCTTTTCTTTTCTTCTGTTTTTATCGATCCTCTGGTTATCTCTTTTGCCACCCCCATGATTTCTAACATCCAAATTGTCCTCCCATCATACATTAGATTCGTTCTTGACTCTTTCCTTCTCTACCCAAAGCCTGCCCTGACCCATGGTTCTGGGAGACTTTTCCAAAATCTACCCCTTTTCCTAGACATCTCAAGTCCTTTTCCTTCACCCCTCCTCCTACGCATCCAAACTTTCTGTGTGTCTTCTGTCACCACTTGGTGAGTAGATTTATTATCTATCCAGTTACATTATACTGTCAAAAATTGACTGTTTCCAAAATTATATGTGCCACACTTACCGTTTCTGCTGACACATACATTTTAAAAAATACATAAAAGTGTTAAATAACAAATAAACAGGCCAATAATAATTCTCATAGCATAGTGCAGAAGAGGAAAGGAAGAGGAACTAAATGAAGATGAGAACGGAGATATGACATTGTGAGAAGGATCTGGCAGAGCATTGGAAGACCTAGGTGGAAACAAGGTCCCGGGATTTGATTACACTCCTTCAGAATGTTTGAGATTCTTGGAAGAGGCAGCCATGACAAAACTATTCTACCTGGTATGCAAGATGTGTGAGGCAGGCAGTATGCCGTCATACCAAAAAGAATGGAATAATTCCATTCCAGTTCCAAAGAAGTCACATGCTTACAGGTGTGAATACTACCAAACCATTAGTTTAATATGACAGAGTTGCAAAATACTGACATTTATTATTTACAGAAGAATGGAAACAGTGATAGAAGCTGACCATGTGGAAGATCATATTACCTTCTGGAGAAATGGAGCAACACTTTGGGCAGTACTGCCCCTGTGAGTTACTTTAGAAGATACGTTGAAGCAAGGCAAACCTACATTTATAGCATTTGTAGGTTCACACAAAGTGTTTGACAATATGGTCTGTGCTATAATTATTTGGCATTTTTGAAGGTGTCAGGAATAAAATACTGGGAGTGAAAGATTGTTTACAACTCATACAAAAATCAGACTGTGGTTATAACAGTTGAAGCACAGGAAAGGGAAGCAGTGGTTAACAAGGAATTGAGAAAGGTTTGGAGCCTATCCTCAATATTATTCAGTCTGTGATTTGTGCAAGCAGTAAAGAAACCAAGGAGAAATTTGAAAAGTGAATTAAAGTTCAGGGAGAAGAAATAAAAACTTTGTAGTTTGCTAATGACATTTTAATTTTTTCAGAGATGGCAAAGGACTTGTAAGAGCAACTGAATGGAATGGATTGTGTCTTGAAAAGTAATTACAGGATGAACACCAACAAAAGTAAAATAAGGGTAAAGGTATGTAATCAAATTAAATAAGGCAGCACTGAGGAAAGTAGATTAGGAAATTATGTGCTAAAAGTACTAGATGAATTTTGCTATGTGAGCAGCAAAATAACTAATTAGGCTGAATGAAGTAAAGAGGATATCAAATGAAAACTACAAACAGCAAGAAAATAATTTCTGGAAAAGGTAGATTTATTAACATCTCATATCAATTAAATGTTAGGAAGTCTTTTCTGAAGGTATTTCTCTGGAATGTAGCCACATACAGAAGTGAAATGTGGACAACAGATAGTTTGGACGCGAAGTGAATAGAAGATTTTTAAATGTGGTGCTACAGAACAATGATGAAGATTAGATGGGTGAATTGTATAACTAATGAGGAAGTACTGAATCAAACTGGAGAAAACAGAAATTTATGGCATAACCTGACTAAAAGAAAGGTTCAGTTGGTAGGAGACATCCTGAGGCATCAAAGAATAGTCAATTTGGAAGTGCAGGAAAGTGTGGGAAGTAAAAATTGTAGAGTGAGACCTATGCATGAATACAGTAAGTACCTCAAAACATATGTAAGTTGGAGTAGTTATTTAGTGATGAAGAGGCTTGCTTGGGCTAGATTAGTGTGGAATACTGCATCAAACCAGTCTTCAGAATGAAGACCACAACAACACATAACAACATCAGTGCAGCTACATTATCTGTGACCCACAAATACATCCAACTGCTGTACATCTATGCTGTAACAGAGTGAGAACACTCGACACAAAGTGAACAGGTCATCAGAACACATGCACATGAGCTGTCAAAGTTTGCATAATTTACCTGAAGACCAATAGTGAATAATAACAAATGTTCTGATAGGTTAGAAGCTGTGGCCTCAATAGTTTACTCTATATCTGTTCACTTCAAATTTTAAAATATTGCGTCAGCTTAAGTTTTAACCTCAGAAGTTCTGTAATTGCACCAAAAAGTTATTAAAGAAGAGATGTACTGCCAGAAAATTAGTGACAGAGGTATCATATATGCACAACTATCTACACCCCACGCTGTGTCTTTCTTCTTCTTTCTTTGTCTAAGCTTTGTCCCGCAGTTACGCAGGGTTGGCCATGGTTAATCGGACGTGGTATGGTAAGTTTAAGGGGTGGCAGGATGCCCTTCCTGCCCCCACCCCATACCCCCCGGGAAGGAATTAGTGTATCCCAGCTGTCTGTGTCTACTGTAAGCCATGGAATAGTGCAAATGTGTTGCAAATGTCTGCGAGTCATGTAACTGAGGTGGAACATCGGGACCAGCCCAGTATTCACCTAGGGGGATGTGGAAAACTGCCTAAAAACCACATCCAGGTTGGCCGGCACACCAGCCCTAAGTCATCAATCTGCCAGGCAGATTCGATCCAGGGCCGGTGTGCCTACCTGAATCCAGGAAGCAGCGCGTTAGTGCTCTCGGCTATCCTGGCGGGTCTGCACCTCATGCTGTGTGTAACTTACCATATGTGTACCGAATTTGGCTGAAATTGTTCCAGGGGTATAGGATGAGGTTTTTACCTGTGTCTTTACCCACATACACACTTAAAATATATTTCAGATGTATTTAAGTATTTTGTACATATTTGTACACATATTTCACCTGTATTTCTCGGGAACTTCACTTTGCAGTGTCATTTTCATCCAGCTCAATGTTTATGGTGTCATTATCTTCTGAAGTATGTGTCATACAATGACATAATTTTGCAGGTACATCAATTGGTATATATGTGGCTACTGTCTGCAAGATGTGTTGTGAGTAGAGTTAATGGAACAGAAGTAATAAATTATAACCTCATGTATGATGCAGCAGCTTTCCATGCTTTCAACCAGATCCATCAAGTCACTTCAGCATGAAGGAGTAACAAACATACTAACACACTTACTCAAACTATTGCATTTCCCAATTATTTATGTGCCCTATAGTATAGTTAGAAAAAACTGTATTTGCATTTACTCTTAAGAAATACTGTAGAAATGTTTGATAAGTTGTTTTTGAACATTCTTTAACATTAATTAGTACCAAGATACAGATACCAGAAAAGGAGAAATTTTGTAAATTCATAACTTGTGTGCAAGGTTTGTATTTACCAAACAGCATTTTGAAAGAAGAAAGGAAGACTGGGTTTAATGTCCCATCAACATCAAGGTCATTATGGGCAGAGTGCAAACTCGGTTTATGTCAAGGATGGGGAGGGCAACTGGCCATGTCCTTTCAAAGGAATCATCCTAGCATTTGTCTGGAAGGATTTACAGAAATCTTGGAAAAAATAAATCTGGATGGTCGAACTATGATGTGAACTGTCGTCCTCCTGAAAGCTAGTCCAGTGTGCTAACCACTGCACCACCACACTCAGTAACAGCAATTTTAGTAACAGAAAATGATTTCTTGCAACTTTAAGATGTAATTATTAATAAAATTATACTGCTTGCAGTCAGTCTTTTGAAATTATGAATCAAGAAACAGAAATTAATCTAAAGTGAACAACAGTTACAGTAGTTCATTGCTATCAGCACATCATGGAGAGAATGCAGTTCACAATTATTAAATTTGGTGAGCAGAAGAGCCTATGTTTCTCTAAAAGTCTGTCCTGTGTGGCACTGGTAAACTGGCCTCTTTTTACCTTGTGGACATATTCCATCTTTTACACACTAGCACATTATATGCCAGTAAAAGTGCAGTCACATACAATGGTGGTAATCATTCCTGTTTATTTGCCTGATCCCTTCAGACAAATTACCAAATGGATGTCCTCTCCTTGCAGCACACATATTTTTTACACCACCAACATGTATAATTAGTAATATGTAGGGACAAAACATACATTACAGTCATTGCACATTATAAATAAAACAATCTGAATTGGTACATTGCAGAAAACTCCCTATTTTATGTTGTTTTATTTCTCTTAGTGTTTTTAGATAAATCCCATCCAAAAACCTACTGTTTGCTATGTTCAAAACCTATGAAGAATTTTGCCAATATGCATGTAAAGATCCAAAACTTTACAGTAATTATATAAATACTACTTGAAATGTAGTGCTTTAGTATTGTTTTACATTTTTCCAGCTAATTGTTTTTTCACATTGTTAGTATAAGTTCAATTTTTTGAGACTGACGTCTAGCCAGATTTGTAAATTCATGTAATGGGAAAGTGATGAATTTGCAAGTGAGCTAAGGTAGGGGAGAAAGTATTTTCTTGGATGTATTTGATATTTCTTGTACACACGAATATCAATTTAATTTTTTCGTAATTTTTTTAATGAAAGTTCCATTTTGTATGATTCTTTAGATGAAATTTAAACTGTGACCTGGAAACTATAGTAAACTTTGAATGTTGAATAATTAATCTTATGACTCTATTTAAGTAAGGACAGGATTATTTTGTAGTTTATTTAAGTAATAGTGACTTGCTCCAGCTTCAAGTAGGTAGCACTGCATATGATTGGCTGGAACGTGTCTGACATATGAGTGATTTTGTTTAAGACTCACTGTGTAGAGTTATAATTAAAATTTGGAGAAAAGTATTAGGTAACTGAATACCATCACTTTCATGTAACTTAAATTGCAAGCTACTGAGCCACCCAGCCCACCCAGCCCACCCGACTACAACACCAGTTTCATACGAGCTACAGCCACTTCCTGACTACCTGACCCCAGTGCCGGTCTGAAGCAAGCTGCATTTTCTATATGACTTTTTTCTACCGTTCCCAACATAACATTGCTGCAAAGCATCCTCTCCCGTGTAACATACGAATGAACCATCCTCCGACATGCAACACTGGCATGAAGAATCTTGAGACAGGAAGGGGCTTTAATTCATCAAAGTTCAGCCAGTTTGCACGAGATAATTGTAAATTATATTAAGAAACCTTCTTGGTAAGTTAGTCTACCTATCAGTGAGAACCGCATTAAAATTTTTACAGTAGTTTCTGAGATTAGTGCAAAATACAAACAGAACTGAGCCAATAGACTTCAGTATATACACAATCCAGTCACATTAATGGGATCACCATCTATGTTCGAAGTCAGTGTGCAAAAACCACACACAGATGACATGTGGCTGCACTAGCAGTGGAGGGTATATAAAGGTTGTCAGAGGCACAAAAAATAGTGCAGTCATTATCATAATGCAGAAACAGAGCAATTGATTTGACATCCAAAAGGTCACTGTCATTGGCTTTTGGGCCAAGGGTTGAAGCATTCTGGAAATGGCTACATTTGTAAACTGTTCATGTGCCACCATGGTCAAAGTATGCCATGCACAACAAAAATGCACCAAGGTAACTGTGGTACACCATAGGCCATAGATGACAAGGGCGACCAACACCAGCAGAAATGTGTATGGGTCAATAGACATGCAATTAAGTCTCCAGATGAACCACAGAGCTACAAACAGTGTCTCCTCAACAACCATTTCACAAGTGTTGCTGCATATGAGCCTCCACAGCAGGCATCTTGTTCGTGTACCCATGCTGAATACTACTCATCGGTGATAAAATTTTCAATTTTCAAGCCAGCCCTACAAGTGGATGACTACTGAATGGCAACAGGTGGCCTTTTCTGGTGAAACACATTTTATGCTCCATTGATCATATGGCCATTGGTGTGTACAATGTGAAATGTCTGAAAGCAAACACTGTGCAACAATCATCAGAAGTGTCCAGGCTGGAGGGAGTACTATGGTCTGGGGAATGTTATTGTTGCATTCCCCTGGGTGGTCTTTATGGATGGCACAGTGGATCAACATGAGTATGCATCTATCCTTGTTGGGGACCATGTCCATCCACACATGCAATTTGATTTTCCTCAGCACAATGACATCTACCAGCAGGACAATGCATTGTGTCACAAAGCTTGCAGTATCTTTGCATGGTTCAAAGAAAACCAGGATGAGTTTACCATATTCCCCTGGCCATACATACCTCGATCAGGTTATTCATGGCATGGACACTCAAACGACATACATAGTGCAGCTTGCCACAGCAGTGGAGTTGGCATGGCTCCACATCCCTGGTAGTACCTTCTAGAACATCAATGGCATTCTTTCTGTACGACTTGCAGTGGTTCATGCTGCAAAAAGTGGTTTTTCAGGCTTTTGACTAGTGATCACATTAATGTGTCTGGACAGTGTATATGTATAGGTAGAATAAGTCTTTTTAGTTAAGTGTCTTTGAGAAGAGGTAATTAAGAATATTTTTGTATGTTGGTGTATATTACTATGATTAACTTTATTAGTGAAAAACATAGCAAATATTTTTTCATGCCTATGGTCAATAAGGTAAGGTAAGATAAGGTAAAGATCCATGGTTTGGTCCAGGCAGGCCAATGGAGACCAATTGACCACCGTGTCTTCCTAAGCCAAAGGTGTCATTCGGATTTGGTATGGAGGTGCGTGGGGTCACCACACTGCTCTCCCAGCCATTGTTTGCTTTTTTGACCTATGGTCAGTAATTTTAAGATAATGTGAAGCTAATTACAAAGAAATCATGTTGTGTGAGTCGATGTATTGCAGAAACGTTTAGATAACTGGGAAATTGCCATTTTTAAAACTATTTATATAGAGAAAAATGCAAATTTTTTGTTGATATTTCATCTTTACTTACCTTTAGTGTAACTGGGATGCTGATATTCTTAAGTTATGTATGAAATTAAGGATTTTTTTCGAGTGACTTTATTTGTGTGCAAATTTTGCCTGGATGTGATACTTTGCATATTGTATAAAGATGCCTACCATAAGTTGTGTTCCTTGAAATATCAGGGTAAATTTCAGAAGAGACTACTGGAGAATTGTAAATAGAGAACAGCCATTGATTGAGTATTTCCAAAAATGATACAGAGTGTGATCCTTGAGAAAATAAATGGGCAGGTGAGATGAAATAAGACATTTGTTTGTTGTGTGAAGGACTTCCACTATTTTCACTTGAGGACAGCACCTGACTACTTACCAAAAATGAGTGGCCCACTAGTATCGAGAAGGCAATAGGCAGACTGAACTATCAAGAGAGAAAGAGAAGGAGAAAGAACAGTAAGTTGTTGGTTGGATTGGAAAGAAGACACATATTTATAACCAAATATATTTCCTTCACATTACTGATAACATGGAATTAATAAATTCGATTTTGAAGTTCATGACCAGCAGCTTCTTGTGCATAAGAAACCTACTTAATATTCTCATTCTTTTGCAAAGGAACTAATAGTTCAATATAATACACACATGGTTTTGTGGGAGTTGGTGATGAGTGTTGGTTATTGTTTTGTGTGTGTGAGTGTGTGTGTGTGTGTGTGTGTGTGTGTGTGTGTGTGAGTGAGTGTGTGTGTGTGTTTTACAATGACTAATTTTGAGGATTTTTAAATATAATTTTAATCTAGTGTATTTTGTATGTTATGGTTTTCTTATAAACTGACTCTAAGATTTTTTTTTTAATTTTTGTACTGATGGAAGCAGGTTTACAGGTTGGGGTAATTCAACTGAATTACTTTATTGTCAAAGACTGAACACCCAAGTAGTTTGTCACAATACAGTCATCATTGAAGGAGAATTTAATCTTAAAAAAATTAATAAATAAAAATAAAAAATGGAATAATTAAAACTTTGTAAGTGGTGGGCATGACAACTACTGCTGAAAACTACTGTAGAACAGATAGTTTGTAAGCCCACTCATGTGGGAAATACAGTCTGCCAGAAAAATGTATACGCACTTTAAGGGACGAAAAGTATTACTTATGTGTTTATTTTACATTTAATAATTGATCACATATGTAGTATAACCTTCAGTTTAGTACAAGGTTACTTTAAATGTTCAAAATGTTCAACATTGGCATCTATATACATAACAGGACGATGAGCAGTTGCCATAACTACGTTACAGTGGAAATCACTGCACATGTTGTTGTAATGTCCTGGCGAAGTTCCTCCAGCAAGCATGACTTATGTTGACAGATGTTATCTTTTACAGTTCTCCATAAGTAAAAGTCCATAGGTATTAGATCTGGTGACTGTGGAGGGAACTCAACAGGCCCTCTTTGTCCAATCCATTGCCCCAGAAAATTGTCATCCAGGAAAGCTTGTATGGCTAGGTCGTAGTGTGGTGGCACCCTGTCCGGTTGGTAGATGACCTCTTCATCAGCTCGATAAAGTGCTCATATAACTGGCAAAATTGATGTGTGTAACATTTCCAGGTACACTTCTCCAGTGACAGCAGCATCAAAGAAAAAGGACCCTACTAAGTTCCTAAATGATAGTCCACACCACACATGAACCCCTGGTAGATTGAGCACTTTATCCACATGAACGTGCAGATTTTCTGGTGCCTTGTACGCACTATTATGCCGATTCACGGTTGGGGTGCAAATTTCTTGACCTCCGCTATCGGATGGAGAAATGTAGGGTCCCCGTGAATAGGTCAGGCATGCACTACATGCAGGAAGTGGCTACAAGGTTATCGGAGTATGTGTGGAGTGCACATGTGGGTTTATTAGGTTAGAGAATTCCCTCCCTTGGCCCGACAAGAAGCCTCCTGAGACACGACAAGATAGCAGTAGGCAAAACACAACAGGGATTGACAATATTAATGTGGTAATAGTAAACTGCAGAAGCGTCTATAGGAAGGTCCCAGAACTGCTCTCATTAATAAATGGTCACAATGCCCACATGGTACTAGGGGCGGAAAGTTGGCTGAAACCAAATGTAAACAGTAATGAAATTCTAAACTCAGATTAGACTGTATACCACAAAGACAGGCTGGACAGTGAAGGGGGAGGCGTGTTTATAGCGATAAAAAGTGCAATAGTATCAAAGGAAATTGACGGAGATCCGAAACATGAAATAATTTGGGTGAAGCTCACAGTTAAACCAGGCTCAAACATGATAATTGGGTGTCTCTATAGGCCCTCTGGCTACAGCAGCTGTTGTGGCAGAACACTTGAAGGAAAATTTGGAAAATATATTGAGTAGATTTCCTGACCATGTTATAGTTTTAGGTGGAGATTTTAATTTACCAGATATAGACTGGGAGACTCAAACATTTATAACGGGTGGTAGGGACAAAGAATCCAGTGACTTTTTTTTTTTTTAAGTGCATTATCTGAAAACTACTTTGAGCAGTTAAACAGAGAACTGACTCATAGCAATAACATGTTAGACTTTCTGGTGACAAACAGACCCGAACTATTTGAAACAGTTAACGCAGAACAGGGAATTTGCGCAGGAGAGGTTCTGTAAAGTTTGGAAGGTTAGGAGGCGAGGTACTGGCAGAAGTAAAGCTGTGAGGATGGGGCGTGAGTTGTGCTTCAGTAGCTCAGATTGTAGAGCACTTGCCGGCGATAGGCAAAGGTCCCGAGTTCGAGTCTCTGTCCAGCACACAGTTTTAATCTGCCAGGAAGTTTCGTATCAGCGCACACTCCGCTGCAGTGTGAAAATCTCATTATGGATGTAGATGTAGATGTAGATGTTACAAATAATATCACTTACACATATGAGGTCAACAGGGTAAAAGATAACTTGAAAAATCTGAAACTTGAGCCCAGGTGTTCTTATAAATTGTAGGAGTAGCTAAGGGTATGTCATTTTACTTCATTTTTAAATATTTGAGTATTTTCAGTTTTTTGCATAATATCCATCCCACTGGACTATAAAACACCATTATGATTCCTACCGAGTAAATTTATAGTCAATATGGAAATTATTTCTACGCTAATACCGTTACTGTGAACTGTTGATTTCATCCTAAATACACAGTTATTATTAAATAAAAATTGTATAGGCATGTATGTGTAAGAATCCTTGAGCCACTGGAGAGGCTCCTGCAAAATGCTTGGCTGTCAAATTTGCACAATATTGTTATTGGATGCTTCTGTAGAATAAATAATTTTTCACCTTGCCTGCAGTCCCCAAGAAAGTTATACCATAGGTAGAACTGAATGAAAGTATGCTAGCAATGCAAGTCAACACAGTGAGAGAAATTTCCGAATGTAATGTGGACAAAACTGAGCTTTCTGGTTGAATCATCCACTTGCCAGTACCACCTACATCTACATATACAGGGTGTTACAAAAAGGTACGGCCAAACTTTCAGGAAACATTCCTCACACACAAAGAATGAAAATATGTTATGTGGACATGTGTCCGGAAACGCTTACTTTCCATGTTAGAGCTCATTTTATTACTTCTCTTCAAATAAAATTAATCATGGAATGGAAACACACAGAAACAGAACATACCAGTGTGACTTCAAACACTTTGTTACAGGAAATGTTCAAAATGTCCTCCATTAGCAAGGATACATGCATCCACCCTCCGTCGCATGGAATCCCTGATGCACTGATGCAGCCCTGGAGAATGGCGTATTGTATCACAGCCATCCACAATACAAACACGAAGAGGCTCTACATTTGGTACCGGAGATGCGTAGACAAGAGCTTTCAAATGCCCCCATAAGTGAAAGTCAAGAGGGTTGAGGTCATGAGAGCGTGGAGGCCATGGAATTGGTCCGCCTCTACCAATCCATCGGTCACCGAATCTGTTGTTGAGAAGCGTACGAACACTTCGACTGAAATGTGCAGGAGCTCCATCGTGCATGAACCACATGTTGTGTCATACTTGTAAAGGCACATGTTCTGACAGCACAGGTAGAGTATCCCGTATGAAAACATGATAACGTGCTCCATTGAGCGTAGGTGGAAGAACATGGGGCCCAATCAAGACATCTATTTATTTATTTATTTATTATCATCCCAATGATCACATTTGTGATATAGGATTTTTTTACAAAATTTGTATCTGTGCTGAATTCATACTAATCTATCTTATGTTTAATACAATATACAACTAATAAGTGTTTTTATAACATAATTTATTATGCACTGATGTAATTTCATTTGTCACATTAACTTAAACATATATTTTATGCAGTTGCGCAGAGATATTCACTTATGCTGTAATAGCATTTGTCAAGCATGTGGTTCTTTAGAACAGTTTAAATTTATCCTCATTTTCCAGCTCTTTGATATGTTTTGGTAGTGCATTAAAAAGTTTGATGCCTTGATTACATACATGTTTCTGGCTTCGGGTCCTTGTTACAGCATGTATGTGGAGATCTTTACATTGCCGTGTATCGTAATTATGGAAGTCTGTATTGGTTTTCATTTTGTCCTGATGTCTTTTGATCACCAACAGACATTTCAGAATGTATAATGATGGAATTGTTAAAATTTTCAATGCTTTAAAAAGGGGCCTGCAATGTGTTTGAGGTGGGCTGTGGGTCATTATCCGAATAGCACGTTTTTGCAATTTGAAAATCTCATTTAGACGACAATTTGTTTTTCCCCAGAATACTATCCCATAGGATGCAATGGACTGAAAATAGCCAAAATATACTAATCTGGTACAGTCATTACTACAAACTCTTGAAATTATTCTAAGCACAAAACATGCTGAATTTAGTTTTAGTGCTAAGTTCACCACATGGTCCTTCCAATTAATCTTCTCATCAATGTGCATACCCAGGAATTTTGCACACTGTACTCTTTCAAGTTGTTTGCCCTCCATGGTGGGATTTAGGTCATCCTGTTCACTTATTTTTCCATATTGCACATAATTAGTTTTTTTTTTTTGCATTCAGTGTTAGCTCGTTAGCACTAAACCATTTTTGTATATCTTGTAGGACATGGTCCACAGTACTGTGCAATGACTGCTTCATATCACTAACTATTAAACTAGTATCATCAGCAAATAACATGATTCTAGCTTTTCTCTCTGACACCTGAATATCATTAATGTAATTGAGGAACAGCAAGGGACCTAATACACTTCCTTGAGGTACTCCTACTGTGACCTCCCTTGGATCTGATCTTAGTTTAATTTTTTGATTAATATTTGGTGATGTAATTTCAACCACCTGCATCCACTTTTCCAGATAAGACTCAAACCACTTTTTTACCGGTCCTCTGATACCTATAGCTTCAAGCTTTTTCAAAAGTGTGTTGTGGTCAACAGTGTCAAAGGCTTTTGACAAATCTAGATTTATCCCAACTACACTATTTCCCTCTTCCAATTTAGTGATTATTTCTTTTGTGTATTCTAGTACAGCTGTTTCGGTACTTCTCCCAGCTTGAAATCCATGCTGATTACTGTTTATCAGATTGTGCATATTAAGATAATGTGTGACTCTATATTTCATTAGTATCTCTAAAACTTTAGAGAATGTTGGGAGGAGTGAGACAGGTCTGTAGTTTTCTATTTTAAATTTATCACCCTTTTTCAACAGGGGAATGACTTTAGAAAGTTTCAGTTTTTGTGGAAACACGCCCTCAGTCATTGACAAGTTTGCTATGTGCGTCAATGGTTTCGCTATCTGATTAGCTGTTTTCTTTACTAATATTATTGGCACCTCATCTACTCCAGCTGACATCTTGGACTTCAGACTTTTAATCACTTTTAAAACTTCTTATTCGTTTGTTGGAACTGCCATCATACTGCTGGCTGCCTTGGGTGCTTCCATCTTAATCTGCTCCCCAAGATTCCTGCTTAATGTCTGGGGTACATTTAAAAAGTAATTATTTATATAATTAGGCATGGCATATTTATCTACCATTTTATTCTCCTCGTCTTTTAGAATAATTTCCTTGTCTTTGGTAGGTACCCCGGTTTCTTTTCCCACAATTTCCCATGCTATTTTAGTTTTATTTCTGGACTGTTTTATTTCCATATTATTACTTAATAACTTTGCATTTGCAATTACTCTGCGGTATATTTTCCTATACCTCTTTACATATTCTATAAAATCAATATTTGTACACTCCCTCAACTCTGAATTCAGTTTTTTCATGTTTTCACATGATTTCTTAATTCCAAGAGTCATCCAAGAACTTGACTTTATGTATCCAGTAGACTTGACTCTGGTCAGTTTCTTTGGAAAACACATCTCAAAGTTCATCATATAAATCGATGCAAATACACTATATGCCTCATCTGTACTTGACTGTTTCAAAACATCTAACCAATTTTCATTTTCTAAGATACTTATGAACTGATGACAGCTGTCCACAGAGAAGTTTATTTTGTAAATATTATTTACACCTTTATCTTCCTTTGACCTTAAAGGGATTTCAGTGGTGAGAGCATTGTGGTCAGACAATCCTAAATCTATGTTTGTTACCTCTATGTCAGTTTCTGACATATTTGAGAGAATGTTATCTATGAGGCTATTGGAGGTGTTTGTTATTCTAGTTGAATTGTTTATGTGTGGTGACATGTTGAAACTCTTTAATATGTCCAAAAATTGCCTTTTTTGTTGACTTTCAACTAGAAGATTAATATTGAAATCACCACAAAGAATAATCACAGTTTCTTTTTTGTAAATAGTATTTAGCAACAATTCTAATTTATCAAAAAAGACTTCTATGTTTCCACATGGTGACCTATACACTGTTATGACTATTACTTTTTTCATCAGGCCATATAGCTGGACAGCACCTGCTTCAAAAAACTTTTCAATACTTAAGTTCTCTGCTTCACATCTCTTTTTAAATTCTAACTCTTGTCTAAGGTAAATACCGACTCCACCACCTTTTGCAATTTTCCTACTATAATTATTTGCCAGTTTAAATGGATTAATATGAATACTACTAATTTCTTGGTCCTTACACCAATGTTCTGTAATACACAAGACATCAGGTTGGGTGTTACTTACTGCTATTTCAAGTTCACAATATTTGTTCTTGAGGCACTGCACATTTAGAGTCATAATCTTCAGAACAGGGGAGTGAGCACTGGTGGTATTTCTCCTTTCGTTTAACACTGTTATCTTGGAGTTTTCATTATGGCTGGATACCAAAAATCCTGTTGTACCACAGGTTTCTTGTTTCTGTTGCTTTTCCTACTTGAAGTTGATGATGCTGATTGATTGTTTATACTTGCTGTGGCAGCTGATGACATTTTAATATTTACAATAGCAGATGATGATTTTTTTAGTGCTTCAGCAAATGTTGCTCTTGTTAAGGTTTTCATTTCTTCTGCTTCTGTCCTCATTTGGAGTGGGATTTTAGGGAACTTTTCTACTGTTATGCGGCTTATTTCTTCTAGTATCTTTTCACCCATCATCTTTTTTCCATAATAGTTCCTGTGCTGTCCATGCCTCGTGAAAAGATTTCTCACTGAGCTGTTTGCATCCACAAAAGTTGCACACTTAAAAGCACAGCAGATCTTCCTGAATTTATTATTTGTTGACTTTATTTCTTTGTTTACACATGATTCCTCGATTAGATCATGTCTATGTGGCACACTTACAACGAGAACCTTTAAATTTAGATCTGATAGCTTTTTTAGAGTTGTTTGAAGTGCCCTTGTCGCTAGTTGGCTTTCATTTTTGTATATGTCATTTGCTCCACCTATTAGCACACAGCATGTTCCAGTCTTAACTAAGTTTTCACAATTATTTACTATTTCATTAAGGGGAGCACCAGGTTTGACAATGGCTGTTACTCTGAATTGCGACTGCCGATCATTTATTATTTGTGCCACACCCTTTGCATGACTATCGCCTAATACACAGACTTGATATTTGTTGTTCTCCAGGTTCCCTCGTTCCGTCGTTTTTATAGTACACTTTGGAGAAACGTTTCTCTCGTTAGAACACACAGATGATCTAGATTCACTTTCACGTGTCTTATTTTTTGAGTTCACATTTCGTCCTGTCGTGTCTTTATTACCCGTTTTTCTTTGCACTCTATTTACTGACAATGTCATACCGCCAGAAAGATTTCGTTTACTACTAGCAGAAGTTTTGTTTGAAACGAAAATTGCCGGTATGTTTTCATTACACTCGTTTTTTAAATCATCATAATTCTGCTGCTTTATCAGTTCCTCTAACTTATTTACATAATGATTTGCAAGCACAAGGTCTTGCTGAAGTGATGTAGTAACACTTTCTTCTATGCAGTTATCGTATCTTGACAAAGCTACCGTTAGTAGATCGCAGCATTCCATGCCACAGTCACATTTCGCGTCCCATTCTTCCGTTCCTGCGGAACACTTTGTATGAATCCATTTTTGCGACACTGCACATAACTTGATACCTTTCGCAATGTAGTTATTGCACTTCACATCACCAACAATGCCTGCCCAAACGTAGAGCAATGAGTCGCATGTCAACACAAGCACCGAAGTCAACATCACCTTCCTTCAATTGGGCCAACTGGTGGTGAATCGAGGAAGTACAGTACAAACTGACGAAACTAAAATGATCTCTAACATGGAAATTTAGTGTTTCTGGACACATGTCCACATAACATCTTTTCTTTATTTGTGTGTGAGGAATGTTTCCTGAAAGTTTGGCCGTACCTTTTTGTAACACCCTGTATATTAAATCCCTGCTCTGCAAACCACTGTGAAGTACCTGGAAGAGGGTGCTTCCATTTTACCAGTTATTAGAGCTTCTTTTTGTTATATTCACAATCGAAATGTGGAAAGAATAATTGCTTAAACACCTATGTATGCAATGTTAATTAGTCTACTTGTCTTGATTAAATGAATGGGAGTAAGTGTAAGAGGCTATAGTATATTATTGGGTTCATCACTTAAAGTTGGTTCCTGAAACTTTGTAAGCAGGCTTTCACAGGATAGTTTGGTCTGTCTTCAGAGTCTTCCATTGCAGGTTTTTCAGCACCATTGTGGTTCTCTCCCATAGGTCAAACAAAACTGTCATCATTAATGCTACCATTCTTCATATACATTCAATATCCTCTGTCAGTCCTATTCTGTATGAGTCCCACACACTTGAACAATATTCTAGGATAGGTCACGTGAATGATTTGTAAACAATCACCTTTGTAGACTGACTACACTTCCCTAGTATTCTATCAATGAACCAAAGTCTGCCACCTGTTTTATGACTGAGCTTATGTGATCATTCTATTTCATACCCATGTGAATAATTACAGTCAAGAGCTTGTATGAGTTGGCCAATTCCACTTGTGACTCATTGATATTGTAGTAATAGGACAATATTTTTTTTTTCTTTTTATGAAATGCAAAATTATATATTTCTCAATATGTAGAGCAAGATGCCAATCTATGCACCACTCTGAACTCTTTTCAAGATCTGACTGAATATTTGTGCAGTATTTTTCAGATGACATTTCATTACATCTGCTAATATTTTGAGGTTACTATTAATATTGTCTATAAGATCATCAATAGACAGCATGACCAGCAGGGGCCGCAATCCACATCCCCAGGGAATGCCTGAAGTTACTTCTACATCTTTTGACAATTCTCCATCCAAGATAACATGCTGTGCCCTCTGTACCATAAAATCCTCACTCTACTCAAATTTCTCTTGATACCCAGATGACCATACTGATAAAATTCGTAGGTGTGGTACCAAGTCAAATACTTTTCAAACATCAGTGGCCTTCAGGATGTCATGTGACAGAAGTACGAGCTAGGTTAACATGATTGGTGTTTTCAGAATCCATACTGGTTGTTAAGGAGGAGATCATTCTGTTCAAGGCACTTCATTACACTTGAACTCAGAACATGCTCAAAGATTCTACAACAAATATATGTCAATATAGTGAATGGTAGTTTTGTGCATCACTTCCACTACCCTTCCAACCAATGGGCATGGTTTCTTGTTTAAGGGATCTATTGTATGTTATGGTAAAATCAAATGCTGCCTCAATCAAAAATTCAGTGTAGAATCTGATAGGGATTCTATGATGCCCTGCAGCTTTGTTCAGCATTAACAATTTCTGCTGTTTACCAATACTACTGATAGTAATATGTATTGTGCTCATCCTTGGAGTGGTAAAAGAATAAAATGTGGGGCAGTTGCTCTAGACTTTCCTATGTAAAGGAACATTTGAAAATGGAGTTCAGGATATCGTTGCCTTTTCTTTGCTACCCTCAGTTTCAGTTCCTGTCTAGCACATAAGTGTCTGCATACTAACTTTTATGACACTAATGGCCGTTACGTATGACTAGAATTTCTTTGTGATATACAAGAAATCTTTCAATAATATTCTACTATGGTTGTCACTGAGGGCCCTCTTAAAAGCCAAGTCTGTGTCATTCAACATTTCTTTATCTATATCCATGTGTTTGGCTTTACATATATTACACAGTAACCCCATTTTCTGCAGGAGTCTCTTTACAGTGACTGTATACTGAGAAGAGTCCGTTCCATTATGAACTGTTCTGCTGGGAATGTATCTGTGAAGTACATGATAATCTTTCCTTTGAAATTGACCCAAATTGCTTCAACAGTCTACTGTCCACAGATAAAAGCTTCAGATTCCTCATTGAGAAACGACACTACTTCCTCTTTATCTAGTTTGTTGAACACATGAACTATTGCATTTGTTTTAGTCATCCTCTGTATTTTTCTAAGCATTTGTGCTGTCACTGACTCATGGTCACTGATCTTAGTTTCAGTGTGGACTTCCTCAAAGAGGTCAGGTCTATTTGTTACCATTAGAACCAATACACAGAGTCCACTAGAAAAATGTATACACTCTTTGCCAGGCTCTATTGAGATATCGATATTGTCATTCGATGTGAGTTACAAGTGTGTTGTAGTATGATCTTTGGCTCAACAGATGTTAATACTTTCATCTTGGTATAGAGAAAACAAGATGACTGGAGCATGCTTGACATTCGGGCAACGAAAATGTATTGTGAAGTGGCTTTTCGATAATGCCAATGAAGTGCAAAGTTTGAAACAGAACCATCAACCTTCCTAACAATTAAATGCATCATTGACAAGTTTGAATTGCATGGAACAATTTGTGATATTCACAAAGCAAGATCAGGAAGACAGCATACTGCTACAAGTCCTGCTTCATCAGCTCTTGTGTTGGAAACGTTTGTTAATTCTCCACAGAGGTTTGCTACACAATGTGCACGTGATGTGGGGGTTAGCAGTACAAGTGTACGAAAAATTCTGAAAGCTGCAAAGTAAAAAGTTTACATTCCATGATTACTGAACACGACTAATGATGATGATCCTGATCACCAAATGCAATTTTGTGAAAGGTCAGCAAATGGTAACTGATGATTTGTGATGAAGGTAGTGTGGAGTGACAAGGCACAATTTAAACTTAATGGAACCGTGAATCGGCATAATAGTGCATACAGGGCACCAGAAAATCTGTACGTTCATGTGGATAAAGTGCTCAATCTACCAGGGGTTCATGTGTGGTGTGGACTATCATTTAGGAACTTAGTGGGGTCCTTTTTCTTTGATGCTGCTGTCACTGGAGAAGTGTACTTGGAAATGTTACACACATCAATTTTGCCAGGTATATGAGCACTTTATGGAGCTGATGAAGAGGTCATCTACCAACCGGACAGGGTGCCACCACACTACGACCTAGCCATACAAGTTTTCCTGGATGACAATTTTCTGGGGCAATGGATTGGACAAAGAGGGCCTGTTGAGTTCCCTCCACAGTCACCAGATCTAATACCTATCGACTTTTACTTATGGAGAACTGTAAAAGATAACATCTGTCAACATAAGTCATGCTTGCTGGAGGAACTTCGCCAGGACATTACAACAACATGTGCAGTGATTTCCACTGTAACATTGACTGACGTAGTTATGGCAACTGCTCGTCGTCCTGTTATGTGTATAGGTGCCAATGTTGAACATTTTGAAGGGGGTATACAAACTGCCTTGTATGTCCAACAAACACATACAAACTCCTATGTATCTGGTTTTGTACACTGTGGAACCTTCGGTAACAGATCTATTACAATCCTTTATTGTTATTGCTCTGTTTATTAGCTTACACATAATCATTTAGATGAGAATGAACATCTTCATCCCTAGCACCTCCTGTCTGGGCTTCCTGACTGATTTTGGATTTATAGGCCTTAGTTTGCAATATTTTTGTGTAATGTCAATATATTGTAGATCTAGTGTGTTTATCTCTTCTCCTTAGTCCTTTTACAATATTTACACAACTAAATGCTTCTGTTTCTGAGTGTGGATACTTCAAGCAGAATTTTAATGGGTAATCAACAGATAGTTTGAAGGGAGTGTTGCAACTAAAAGCAACTGCATTTCTGTGCTCAGCTGATTTGCAATTAGTTATTTTATCTGTTAAAAGCTTTGTACTTACAATATCAGTCTGTTGCATCTCAACAACATTAATTTTTTTACCTGTCCTAGTAACTTTAATAATCTGTGCCTGCCCAGTAGGTGTACTAACATATTTTTGTTCCCCCTTTTTCTTCTCTATTAGCCCAAAGTCCCTCTGGCATGATAGATAACTATGACCTGGAACTAGATATTTCTTTGACAATCAGAATACATAATTAATGTATCAATATTGCAGACATTCAAAGAAATAATTAACTAAACACAATATTTTTTCATCAGCATCACACTCAGCAATATTTTCTGGTCATACAAACATATTTACTTTGTCTGTAGTACAATTAACACAAAAATTATAAGTCCTGAGCAGTCTTTCATAAAAAAAGGAGAGAGAGACAGAGAGAGAGAGAGAGAGAGAGAGAGAGAGAGAGAGAGAGAGAGAGAGAATTCAGTAATCTGTATATGTGGAGCTGGTCATGCTTGATGCATGTCAAATGTTATAACTGTTACAGAGCTATGTTCTTTGGAATGAGCTCTATTGGCTTTTAAATTGTTATATGCTACCTGTGCCTGTAACTGAAGCAAGTTTAACTCTTGCCGCAATATTCTACTGTCAGCATCATTCTCTGCAGCTGAAACTTATATAGCCTATATGCAGAGGATCACAAGTCTTGCAAGTGTCTGTAGATGGGGTGGAAAAGGAGAAATTGAGTTTTGTGTTACAAATTTCCCTGTAAATATACTTTCTAACAATATTATAAGAATCATGTTCCTGTTTCATACAGCTAACAAAGTTTATATATAATAGGAACATTGAGGCCTTCAAGCAAGTATTTTTTGTTTGGAGCAGAAACTGTACAATAGTGAGACTCACTTAGTGGGAAACTATGTATATGATTTAGACTTATGGTTAAATTATATTTATTGTCATTAGTTTTATTGGGTTGGCTGACATGACATCCACGGCCACCAAATTCCCGTATTCCTTCACTTTGCTTCTTTCCTACTGCCCTGAAAAGTCTACCATTATTAATGCCAAGCAAGGATATGAATGCATTTTTCTTTTTTTTTACAAATCCTTTTGTCACAGCCCTGATCTGAAATGTAGCAAGGAAAAATATTATAAAATATGCAAGATTAATATTTTGCCAGAAATCTGAATCTTTAATTTTTTATTGCCTTTTTTATAAAAAGCCATAACTCAAATTCTAATCATGCAATTAATCTGAAAATTTTATTGTAGTGTCCTGAGAAGGTTATAAGACCATTGAATTACAGTTATTAATTTATGGTACAAATTGTATCATTAACAGAATTTTTAATTTTGCACATCCAAAATTAACTTTTTTCTACATACAGTCATCTAAAAATCAGAATGTAATTGCAGGATCTCATATTTTTTTAGTTCCAGAGAGACAGAAACATGTTGCGAACAGTTTCTGAAAATTTCATAGCATTAATGCATATACTTTTTGAGAAACGTCTTCTAATAACGTAAAAAATGCAAAACAGTGGTTTCAGTTGTTTGAGGCAGCAGACGTGTGTGCAAGTTGCATTTGCATGAGTGTGTGTGTGTGTGTGTGTGTGTGTGTGTGTGTGTGTGTGTGTGTGTGTCTATTGCTGACACAGGCCTTAATGGCTGAAAGCTATAATTGTGTGAATCTTTATGTTGTGCCTATCACAACTCAGCATCTCCGCTATATGATGAGTAGCAACTTTCCTTCCCTAATATTGTTACATTCCATCCTGGATTTTCCATTGTCTGATTTAAAAATAAATTATGAATTTATTGCTCTAGTGCACCAAGTGACTAGTCCTATAAATCACATGAACAATACTTTTCTCAATTTTTTAAAAATGTTAATGATATGAGAGAAATGTCCCCATATCATTTAGCTCATTGGCTATATGTAACTGGAATAGTTGAAAAAATATTACTAGTAGGTAACAACAACTATCCTGTAAAGCATCACAACCCATACCCAAGATCTCTTTTTTCCAAACATTGTTGACATTTCCTTCCTACAGAAATTTTGGACTCAATATGTGTACCTAAAATGTTGACACATTTAGTTCTATAATCTTAAATTTTTCAACAGTTATTAATAGTTCTTTCTGTTATAAGCTTGAGCTATAGCATCATCACTATCAGGAGTTCATAATCCTCATCTCCTCCTCCTCCTCCTCCTCCTCCTTGTATTTATGATGTGGTCTTTACTCTCAGCATGTTGCCAAAGCTTTCGATGTATTTGGCATATTTTGTGATATTCCAGATTTTTTTTTTCCTTTCAGTATATGATACACAGCTTTACAACGTAGCTGCTTTGTGGTGTGTTAGCTGCTTTGTGGTGTGTTACACCAATATCTACATAGATACTCCACAATCCGCCATACAGCGCATGGTGGAGAGTACACGGTACCACTACTAGTCATTTCATTTCCTGTTACACTCGCAAAGAGAGTGTGGGAGAAATGAATGTTTATATGCTTCTGTATGAGCCCGTGGTGCTCCTTATATGCAATGTACATTGGAGGCAGTAGAATCATTCTACAGTCCGCTTCAAATGCTGGTTCTCTACATTTTCTCAATAGTGTTCCTCAAAAAGAATGTCACCTTCCCTCCACAGATTCCCATTTGAGTTCCTGAAGCATGTCTGTAACACTTGCATATTGTTCTAACCTACCTGTAACAAATCTAGCAGCCTGCCTCTGAGTTGATTTGATATATTCCTTTAATCTGACCTGACATAGATCCCAAAAAACTTGAGTAGTACTCAAGAATAGGTTGCGATAGTGTCCTATAAATGACATGCTTTACAAATGAACCACACTTTCCAAGAATTCTCCCAATAAACTGAAGCAGACCATTCACCTTCCCTAGAACAATCCTTACATGCTCATTCCATTTCATATCATTTTGCAATGTTTCATCCAGATATTTAAATGATGTGACTGTGTCAAGCACAGCACTACTAATGCTATATCCAAACATTGCAGCTTTATTTTCCCTACTCATCCACATTAACTTATGTTTTTATACATTTAGAGCCATCCATCGCATGAACTACAAATTTTGTCTAAGTCATCTTGTACCCACCTATTGTCACTCAACTTTGACATCTTACAGTACATCACAGCATCATCAGATTGCTGCCCACCCTGTCTGCCAAAACATTTATGTATGTAGAGCATAATAGCGGACCTATCACACTTCCCTGGGACACTCTTGATGATACCCATGTCTCTGATGAACACTTACTGTGAAGGATGACTTTCTGGGTTCTATAACTTATGAAGTCTTCGAGCCACTTGCATATCTGTGAACCGATTCCATATGCTCATACCTTCTTTAACAGCCTGCAATGGGGCACTGTGTCAAACACTTTCCAGAAATCTAGAAATATGGAATCCGCCTGTTCCCCTTCATCCATTGTTCACAGCATATCATGTGAGGAAAGTGTAAGCTGGGTTTCACAGGAGCAATGCTTTCTAAAACCATGCTGATTCATAGACATAAGATTCTCAGTATCAAGAAAATTTATTATATTTTAACAGAGTGTGTTCAAGGATTCTGCAACAAATCAGTGTTAGGGATATTCATCTCTAATGTTGTGGGCCAGGCCTTTATGCCTTTCTCATATACAGGAGTCACCTGCGCTTTTTTGCAGTCAATTGGGACTTCGCGCTGGGTGAAAGATTTGTAATATATTAAAGCTAGGTAAAGAGCCAGTGCTGTAGAATACTCTTTGAAAAACCAAACATGTATTCCATCCAGACCTAGTGACTTATTTGTTTTCAGCTCTTTTGGCTGTTTCTCTCTGTCAGAGAAGCTCATTACTATGTCATCCATATAGGAGTCTGTTCAATGGTCAAACAATGGTACGTCTGTATGATTCTCCTGTGTGAAAGATTTCTTAAACATATAATTTAAAACTTCAGCTTTCATTTTGCTATCTTCAGCTGCTACACAGACTGGTCAACAAGTGACTGGATGGAAGCCTTAGACCAATGAGCAATTTTACATAGGACCGTAATTTTCTCAGGTTCTCTGCCAGATCTTTTTATAAGGTTTGATGATGGTAGTTGTATGCTTCACACAAAGATCATTTCACAGATGCACAAACCTCTACTAACCTTTGCTTTTCATCATTTGTGTGATCTCTTTTGAATTGAGACTGCCACAGCCTCTGCTTCTTCAGCATTTTCCGAATCTCGCTATTAAACCATATTGGGTCTTTTCCATCCTTACGGTAATCTACTTTCAGGGCACATAGTTCTTCAGAACACGATTTACAATTTGCCTAAACTTTGCCCATAATTCCTCTACGCCCATCTTACTGGAACTAAATGATATCAGTTAACTGTCTAAGTGAGAAGCTAACAACTGCTGTTTATAGCAGAAACACTCTCCTAGGCTTCTTAACTGGTTTATTAACTTCTGTAACTATAGTTACTATAATGACATCATGATCGCTAATCCCCGTCTCTATACTGACATTATCAGATCCAGCCTATTTGTAGCTACTATGTCTCAGATATTTTCATTGTGTGTATGCTGCCAAATTAGCTGCTCCAGACAGTTTTCAGAAAACATGTTCAAAAGTACTACGCATGTCTGTCTGTCTGTACCTCCTGCAATGAATCCACAGACATCCCAGTCTGAACTCAATAGGTTAAAGTTGCCTCCAAATAGGTAGTTAGTTACATGTTCCACAGATCATTTGAATGATTCTTTTATCTAATTGATGTGGAACAACTCAATTTACAGTATATGTATACATGATTAGTGTTAACATTAATGATCACATTATTACTTTAGACCTATTCATGCAACTGCACTTAAAAACAAGTCCCCCCCCCCCCCCCCCAAACCCGTTTCTAAGTTACAGTTGCATGAGCATCCAGACTGGAGAGTTTTTCTTTGTTCTCTAGTATCTGAGGCTTTCCAGTCACACCACTTCAAATATATTTACACTTGTGGTGTTTGTTCTGTCAAACATTGGCAATTTCTGATGAAGAAAATCCTACATATCACCTGTGTGTCCACAAATAAACCTGTGGATTAATGTATCAATATTTCTATACACAGTGGGCAAAATAAATGCTGCATATTGCTGAAACTTTAGTACTGAGTGTTGTGATCCAGAAATACATTATGATATCATTACATTGGTCTGTTTGTAATGCAATTCTATTGAAAACAGTCAATGTTTCTACTGTTAGCGTGCAGTATATGCAGTCTATTGCAACTATGTCACCTTAAATATTGCAGTGCTTGTGCTGTGTGCCTTTATGACAGTAGTGTTGCTTCAGGATAGTTCAGACATCAATAATGTATCAACAGAGGCTCCACACAGTCACTCTAATGGAGTAGGAAATGAGACAAATGGACATCACAATGCATCTCACTGTGAGTCAAAGTGAAGTCTCTAGAATATGAAACAAGTTTCTAGTGACAGGATCAGTTGAGGATTTTCAAAGATGTGGCTAATAAAATAAAAAAAGGGAGTGCAGAACCAATATCTGTACACAAAAGCAAGCATAAAACCTCAATACAATGCTATACATGTCTATACAAATGATACAAAATAGGCTCAATGATCAGGGATTATGTGCCAGAAGACTTCTCAAGGCTCCTCGTTTGATTCAAGTTAGGAGACGAGCTTGTATCGCAGGGACGTGAAACCACTCTTCCTGGACTAGGCAGCAGTGGGACACAACACTCTTTCTGTTGAGACTTGTATCAGTCTCCATCCTGCCAATACTGATATTCATGTGTGGAGGCAACGAGGACAACATTTACACCCTAACTGTATCGTAGACTGCCACCATTGTCAAGGCAGTGGCAAGGCATCTTTTGAGGTGGAATCATGTATGGCCACAGGACACGCCTTGTGCCAACATACAGGAGTATGACCAATCTGAAGTATTGGGAGGACATCCTTGCATGCACTGTGGCTCCATTTGGTGAACATATTGGAGAAAGATTAATGCTGATGGTCAACAACACGCATCCCCATCATCACAATAGTGTGAACACCTTCCCAGTGACCTAGTAGAATCAGTCTGATGGAATGGCCTCCATCTTTTCCATTTCTCAACTGCATTGAGAATGCATGAGCCATGCTAAAGCAAGCAATTTACAATCACCCTGTCCCACCAGAGATCTTAAAGGGCATCTGGCCACTGTGGAGGAATGGGACAATATCTCATAGTTTTATCTGGACAGTTTGATAAGAAGTATGCCTAAACATATTCAGAAGTGTCTCCAATTATGAGAAGGGCAGTCAGTTCACAAAAAATGTGTTATGCTAGATGACAGTGAGAAGGAACTGTAGTGTTTGCAGTGGAACCTTTTGCAAGGTTTATTACTATTATTATTATTAATTTATTGAGACCTGACAGATAAAATTAGTTTTGTTTCCTATCATGACCAGTATCAATGATAAAGTAATAAGCAACAATTAATTTTAACCACTGTATAATGCAGTCATAGGTCTGTCTAAGGTATGTTTTGTGGAGTTTTTCATTGGTCAGGAATCTGTAATTGATTATGATGTACCTGTGCCATTTACATGTAGGTGACAGAAGTCATGGGAGACCTTCTAATATCGTGTCAGACCTCCTTTCGCCTGGTGTAGTGCAGCAACTTGACATGATATGGACTCAATGGGTCGTTGGAAGACCCATGCAGAAATACTGAGCCATGTTATCTCTATAGTCAACCATAATTACGAACGTGTTGCCGGTGCAGGATTTTGTGCACAGACTGACCTCTCAATTACATTCCATAAATGTTCGATGGCATTCATGTCAGGCAATCTGGGTGGCCAAATCATTCAAATTGTCCTGAATATTCTTCAAACCAATCACAAACAATTGTGGCCCTGTGACACAGTGCGTTGTCATCCATAAAAATTCCACCATTGTTTGGGAACATGAAGTCCATGAATGGCTGCAAATGGTTTCCAAGCAGTCGAACATACAGTTTCCAGTCAATGATCAGTTCAGTTGTACCAGATGACCCTGTCCATTCTGTGCAAACATATCCCACACCATTATGGAACCACCACCATCTTCCTTGTTGACAATTTGAGACCATGGCTTCAAGGATTTATGCCCCATTCAGACACAACCATCAGTTCTTAACAACTGAAATAAGAACTCATCTGACCAGATCATGGTCTTCCAGTTGTCTAGGTCCAAATGAAATAGTTATGACCCCAGGAGAGGCACTGCAGGTCATGTCATGCTGTCAGCAAAGGCACTCACATCGGTCATCTGCTGTCATAGCCCACTAAAGCCAAATTTCCCGCACTGTCCTACCAATAAGTTTGTCGTATGTCCCTCATTCATTTCTACAGTTATTTCATCCAGTACTGCTTGTCTGTTTGCACTGAAAACTCTGCAATAATGCCACTGCTCTCAGTTATTAAGTGAAGGACATCAGCCATTGCATTGTCCATCGTGAGAGGCAATCCTGAAAGCTGGTATTCTCAGCACTCTCTTGACACTGTGGATCTCAGAATATTGAATTCCCTAATGATTTCCAAAATAGAATGTTGCTTGATCTACCTCCAACTATCATTCCACATTCAAAGTCTGTTAATTCCCATTGTGTGGACATATTCACGTCTGTAACCTCTTCACATGTATCACACCTGGGTACAACTGACAGCTCCACCAACACACTCCCCTTTTATACCTTGTGTATGCGATACTGCTGCTGTCTCTATATGTGTATATCATTTTTGTCATCTCAATGTAGATTTCATGGCCAACATGAGGTGAACATTGTGTACATTTCACATTTCTCCAGATGATGTTGCATTCTGAGCAAGGATATTTTTCTTCAATTCAGTTACAGTGGGCTACTGATGTCAGGCTATTCTAAATGTTCTCTTACAGTAAGTAATTCTGATTTGTCCATTTTGCAGTTTATCTAACTACATTCATTTGCCTGATGTGCTGATATAAAATGTTAGTTTCAGTTAGGCTTATCAGTGGCATGGTACTTTCCACATTGTGATTGAATACTAGATTTCAGACGAGGCTTTGATTCTGCTTCCTTACTTCTTTCCTTCTGTGATTAATTAGAAGTGTTTACAGTGCCAGCAGGAGGTGTTAATGTTAGTTCTGTATTACATACAAGGTAACTGGATAAACCTGTTCAGTGTTTTTCTTAGATGTGACTGGTGCAAGTGCATTTTATTTGTATATTTCTGTTATAAGTATATGTTGTAACTCTCAAAGATCTTGTGATGACTGTAATAGACTTGAAGGTAGGTTATGAACAAGAACTGTTGAAGTACTAATTCCTGTGAGGTGTATTTGAGTTTCCTCTCATTTCCAGTTTTACTCCTATGGTGCTGCCTGTTGATGTAATCAGAAGTTCCCTGTTACAGAGAGAAGTTTCAAGTGATACAAGTGATGTACCTTTGATGGCAAATATGTTAAATTCTTAGAGCAGTTTCACGAAATAGGTGATCAAATATCTTGGCAATCTCACAATAAAATGCCAACAGAACAGTTTCCATGCTAAACTCTACCAGAAGTTCATTATCAAGGTAAAAAATAACTTTTCCTGTAGAGAAGCCATTACAGTAGCAAACTGAGAGATCGTTTACAAATTACTGTCTGAAAACTGGATATATATTAAATAATAACATACTTTCTTAAAAACAAAACTGTGTGATTGCTATACTGAACTTTTATAACTGGATGATAGTGTTTCACATTTAAGCCGTTCAAAAAAACACCATTTGAGTAATTGATTTAAAGATAGCTCGTGAATAATCCTATCAAATTACCTCATGGAGTCTGTATGTTGCTAGCCTCATAAATATGGACAGCAGATTACTGAAATGCTCTGCTATTTTGTAAGGAATCATCATGAGCTCTAATCCATGCCCAACAACTTTCCTCACAACATTCTGATGCCATGGAACAAGGTACTCAAGTAAATACAGTGTTTCTTTATTTATTAAGAAACATGACTGCCACCATGTCTCAAGAATCACAATCTCTTGCATTAGAGCAAATAAACAAACACCATCTGGATCACAACTTTCTATTACCAACTACTGATACAAGTCTGCACTGTGACAGGAAAAAGGGCAATAAAGATAAAAATTACAGAAGAGTGATACTACAAACACTATGCTCAAAGGTTGTACAAATGACAACAAAATATTAATTCACACATATGTGGCACTTCAAAGTGCAGTTTGTCAACAGTGGTGCAAAACTAATGTAAATTCATGGATATGATGAGGAAAAATGTTTGAATAGTCAAATGACATATGCAGTAGTCACAGATGGGTACATTAAAACAGAGTAAAAGGGATTCCTGCAGCATAAAATAAGATAATTGATAAAAATTAAGAATTAAGAGACACATTAATATGATACATTTCAGCATGTGTGATGCATTACACATTAAAAGTACATAAAACAAATGCAATACACAACCTCACAGTACACTGTGTGTTGTCTATTTTTGTTCTTGTTTATATATTTCAAAAGACAGTGCCAACTTAACAAACAGATCTAATTTGCATTGCTTGGATCCTCTGTTTATTAAAATAAAGCTTTAATTCTAGCTCAAAAGAGGATTTATGTGATAGCTAGCAAAGTTTTCATTCTTTTTTTGTCTGCCTGTCAACAACTCAATGCTTCTATTATCAGTTTTAAAGTGGTGCAAAGATTGGTAACTTGCTTTAAACTTTCACAAATGTAAACTTCTGCACTTCACAAAATGCATAAATGTTGTATATGACAATGATATCAGAGGGTCGCAACTAACCTATGACCACAACTGAGGGGTATCTGTGGAGCAACCAGACTAACCTGCAGTTCTTGAAGAGAGGCAGCAGCCTTTTCAATAGTTCCAGGGGCAACCATCTGAATGATGCCCTGATTTGGCCATGTAACAGTAGCCAACACGGACTTGCATGTTGGTATTGCAAACAGTTGGATGTGAAGGGAAAATATGGTCGTTATTTTTCCTAACAACAAACTGCTTAACTGTGTGCCTTAATGATAGTGGCAACATTCTCCTGGGTAAAATATTGTGGAGGAAAGTAGTCGGAATACGGGTATGCCACTGTGAACTGCATGGTGAACACATTATAGTATCCAAGCTAAAATAAAATGCCAACACCCAACACAAAAGTACAAGTTTATAAGTCTAGTAGCTCTGCAGATGACGAAGAGATTGGAAGAATGCATGATAATATTAAAGAAATTATTCAGATAGTTATGGGAGACTAATATTTAATTGTGATGGGGAACTGGAATTTGGTAGTATGAAAAGGTAGAGAAGGAAAAATAGTGTGGGAGAGAAATAAAGGTGGAAGCTGCTTGGTATAGCTTTACTTTAAATTCATGTTGATTCTTAAAGTGGAGATTTTTAGTGTCAAATAAGATCATAATACACTGAACATAAAACATAGTCCATAATTTGATAATAAATTGTTGTCAGTGATACCAGTCTATAATTATACACATGTTTTATGACTATGAAAATATGAATTGTGATTTTTTTCCAATAGCTTGGAATACTTCCAGCTACCTAAACTGATGCTATATAAGGAAAAAGTTGCTTTGAATAATCTATTAAAATTATACGGGTATCTCATCAGGCTCAGTTGCCACCTCTGTTGAATGATTTTAGTTGATTTTCTATAATGTCATCAATAACCTTAATATCATACTTGGATTTTCATCCAGTGATTGAAAGGAAAAATCACAAAGCATGATTCCTCAATTTTTTAAAAAGTTGGAAAACATAACTCCATATTTCAGCTGTCTACTTGTCAACCTCCCATTTCAGTGTAAATGTGATCACTGAGCAACTGTACAGATGAGTTACGTGTATTTACTGACTTTATGTAAGATCAGAGCATCGTAATATTTTTCCACCAGATTAATAAGAAAATATTTTTAACACACTGAATGCTTTTTGCTGATCTTCTGATGCTCATTTTGGCTTCATTAGGCTTTTTTAAAGTAATGCTTTGCCTTCATTTAAATCTGTGATGAGGTTCTCTTTGCTTTCACAGATGGTTTTTGACATAGCTCTTGAAATAAGTCAGGTCATTCCCACCCCTCACAACCTTGAATAAGCATTTTATTCATTAATCCACACACACATTCTAAATTGTAAATCTTATCATGGAGGAAAGCCTTTAGGGCTGTGGAACAAATAAATTTCTACTATTAACTGGCAGAACCATCCACTGCTTGTAAAGTGTAACAATAACCAATTACAACTTTATGTTTCCAGAATAAATTTTCACTTTGCAATGGGTGTGTTATAGATCTCGGTATTATGAACAGTAACAGCAAAATAAATATTTAGAAATAAAATCACTGATATTCCTCTTACACTGTATAGTTGCTGTTTCCACTTAGTACTAAATATTAAGTGTTTACATAATTTACTTTCTTCAAAGAACACTTTTGGCTGTCTATAAGATGTAAAAATTAAAAACCTGTCTAATACAAACATGTGTTAACTGTAATTTACATCCCATGTTCAAATATTATGATAAATTATAGAAAGTACTGTTTTGCTTTAGTTTAAAAGTTTGGAGATTTCCAATATCCAGCCTAATTTTTACTGGCAACCTGCTAAACATATTTGCACCAGTATGTAGAACTTCATTGTGAACTACGGACAGAACCACACAATCTATATGGAAATTATTTGTAACCATCATGCAGTTGCTAATTTCACAATTCATTTTACATTTTCTTGTATTGTTAACAACACATAACTGCCATCAGAAGTAAATGTATTGATATGTGACTTTAAGAATCACATGATCCCTAAGGCAGTTTCTGAAAAAGGTTTGATTATCAATTTTGAAAGAATGGAAAATCCAGGATAGAATAATGACAATTATGGAAAGGATAGATTGCTACTCACCACACACAGATGATGTTAAGTCACAGAGAGGCAGAACAAAAGGACTGCTATAGACGTGAGCTTTTGGTCAAAAAAGGCCTTCTTCTAACATAAAAAACACAATCACATTCACACAAGCACAACTCACAAACACATGATCACTGTCTCTCACCACGAAGAGCAGAGTTGATGGCCGGAGACAGTGGTCACTTGTGTGCGAGTTGTGCTTGTGTGAATGCATGTGCGTTTCCCACATTAGAAGAAGGCATTTTGGCCAAAAGCTCTCATTTATAGCAGTCCTTTTGTTGTGCATGTCTGCGATTCAACATCTCATCTACATATATGGTGAGCTGAGGTTACCAATTTTGCACAACATTCTTACGGTATGCATCTATAGAACAAATCTTTTTTACATTAGCTGCATTGCCCCAGAAAATTATGCTACAGGACAGCATTGAGTGACAGTATGCAAAGTCTGTGCCAGCAATCCTGTCTGCACGTGAAAACAATAAGATTTCTAAGTGCAAATCAGGGAGAACTGAGCTTGCTGATGAACTTATTCTTAAGCTGGTACCAACTCAATTTGTTGTCCATTCAGATACATAGGATTTGCTCACAGTTTCATTTAGCCCATTCCCCATTAATTGTTACTTCTAGTACATGTACACCTTCTTCATTTGTTTCTTCTGTAAGGCTGAAAATTAAACTCTTTCATGTGACATAAATTTAATTGTATTGCTCTGATGTCTTGGCTGTATCTGGTATGTGTGTGTCTGGGGCCTTTTATTGGTATACAGTAGTTGCATTTGAAACATAAATCATAGTTTTTAAAATTCCTGCAATGCCTTTGGTAAATCATTTACTTAGATCAAGAACAAGACTGGGCTGAGGCATAAATCTCACAAGACACAACATTTAATATTTCCTCACTCTGAATATACTTTCAGCCCTACCTTATTTGTTATTATAATTCTCTGTTCTCTGTTATAAAGATAATACATCATTAGTTCAAGGGAGATGCCTTTAACATTACACTGGTGCCTCTATCATCCACTGGTGACAGATGATTGTAGAAGTATCAGGGATCAAATTTCATCCTGTGTAAACAGACATTTGCATATAAATACCTCTACCATCATTCACACATTGTGCTATGTCAGTCCCATCATGAAGGACAGCCTTCAGGGATGTGGAATGAGGCAAGTTATGCATTAACAAACAGAAGCAACCACTGCTGGCTACTTCTGTAAAGTATAGCAACAACAAATTATGACTAGTGCTAGCCTAATCAAAGTGATAAATATGTTAATTACTTGTAGATTACTTTATGTATGTATGTTAGGAGAAAAACAACTACCAGTTGTTAGCTGAAACCAGCAGCTATTTAATGTAATTAGGCAGAACTTACATTCTGCTGCATGAATGGTGCACTTTTGGCAGGTGTGATGCATAAATTCACATGGGCTTTTATGTACTTATAATTTGCTATCAACATGTACCAATGAGTACCATGACTCATCAGAGCCACCAACCATTCTCCCAGTTTGGGCACCTAATGGCACTGACCCTGTGACCATGCTCAATAGATCTGGGAGGAATATGGTTACTATACCTGTCTAAACAACCTTTTTTAGGTTTTCCATATTTTTCTAAATTGATTAAGACACATTCCCAGATAAGTCCTATAAAACAAATGGCATTTCTGCTTTTCATCTTTGTGTGCTCCATCTCTAATGATCTCATCACTTCTGATACTCACCCCTGATCTTCCTTTTTTCTTTCCCTGCAACAAGGATGGTATGGCTGCTCACAATCTTTGATCGTTCAGCATTGAACTGATGATTTGCTATACTGCAGCTGGTCTACCCAATACTGTGTCTCACAAAATTTGATGTCAACCACTGTTATCAACACATTGTTCCCAATGGCACAGACTGTAATCACAGCAGTTTCCATGAAATTGAAATATTTGTGATGTACACTCGACACGACAGCACTTGGAAAGCCCAGTACGAGCATGACTTGGAAGATTGCATGACTCGTGTCAGGCACTCACAATCTGAGTATAATCAAAGGCATTGGTACTGACTGATAACATACCAGTCATGGGAAATGGTGAATGTTTCATCCACTGTGTGGGTATTCTATCGACACTGGTGAGCTTCTGGATAGAAATAACCAACTGTTACAATTAAAGCTCTTTATTCGTGCACAACAAGCTGAAAAACAACACACGTCGAGCAAATACAAACACAACCCACAACAAGATTCAGAGCTCACTAAATCCTAAGATAGAGCACTCCTTCTTCTACTGTTATTGGTGATCTATAGTTGCCACAAAGCTACACCCCCCCCCCCCCAAATCCACCTTCAGCCCCTAGCAGTGTGGAGCACTGGGGAAAGTAAGTGGAAGTGGGTGTTTCAAATTCAAGGATGTCAAGGATGTTGAGGGCCACTAAACAGGTGTCGGCTGATGATGCAAGGAAGCATAATCTACCATGCCATGGCTGGTTCGAATGGGAGGCATGGGTGGACCATTTCTTGTAGAGTTGGGGAGGTCCATGCAGGATGGGCTAGAGAAGGTATAGCCCACCATCCAGAAAGGAGGATGGACTGCATGCATGAACTGTACTGGCGTGGGAGGTGACAGTGTTGGAGTATCAGTGAAAAGGGGGAGGCGTATCTTGAGCATCACATTGGTGCTGAGTGTCACTGTTATTCCAGCAGCAACCACCTCATCTGGAATGGGAACTGAGCAGAGGATGGTTATTTGTGAAACGGGTGTGGCCTTGGGTGAAGTGCCCCTTGTACGAAGGATGAAGAGTGATCCATCTTGGAGCAGTGTAAGGGAAGCTCATCACGCGGGCACCCAGAAGTACTGATGAAAAATCAAATCTTGTTGATGGCAGTCATTGGCGGCACTGAAGGAGAAAGGGGGGGGGGGGGGATATCGTATTGAGGGCAGCACTTGTGATGATGGAATGTCACACACAATGTGTTTTTGAACATCAGGCAATGGATCATCACACACTGAGTCCATGTGAGGCAAGGGAGGGAAATCATAACATGCAACTGACAGGCATAGGCTCAACACATGCACAATCAGGCTGATGCACAGGTTGAGGGGTAGTATGTACTTGTTCAGGGTCATCGTGATGGTGGGGAACTCAACTCAAGAGGTTGTCGTGGGCAGATTCCTCGATTATCCAAGCTGGTTTAACCCACTGAAATGAAACTGTCTGACACTGGCCATTGATGAGGATGTCCACAGTATTAGCCATGCTTGCCAATACCCAATGCTGACTAAAGTAAGGCGACAGTAGTGCTGATTTGACAGTGTGATCCCATAATATAATAAATTCACATGAGTCCAAGGCCGAGTGCAAGATAACTGGCGGTGGGAGGGAGGGGGGGGGGGTAGGTATACATTATGGGGGTGGTGAACGGATCACAGTTATGTGCAACTGGACACGCTTGATGAGAGTGGGGAGACCAGCTAGATCAACAGTTGCAGCATCATTGACAAACTCAGTTGGGAGGACTAATCTCTCACCACACAGGACATCTGCAAGTGACACCTGGAAGTCTGCCTTATAAGCCTTGTGGATTTACAACATGACCCAGGGGAGGTCATAGAACCATTCACTGCAGTGGCACATGAGGGGCACTTTCTGAGCCCTGTGCCAACACTCAACGAATCTGTTACTCTCAGGGTGATATGCCGTAGTGCAAAATTTATCCACGCCACAGAGTAGGCAGGGTTGTTAAATAACAGTGATTCAAACTGTCTATCTTGATCAGTCGTGATGGAAGTAGGGCATCTGAATCTAGCTATCCAGGAAGATAAAAATCTTGAGCTAGAGAATCCATGGAGGAGAAAAAAAACTTTAAGGTTCGCCGATGACATTGTAATTCTGTCAGAGGCAGCAAAGGACTTGGAAGAGCAGTTGAACGGAATGGACAGTGTCTTGAAGAGAGGATATAAGATGAACATCAACAAAAGCAAAACAAGGATAACGGAATGTAGTCAAATTAAGTCAGGTGATGCTGAGGGAATTAGATTAGGAAATGAGACACTTAAAGTAGTAAAGGAGTTTTGCTATTTGGGGAGCAAATTAACTGATGATGGTCAAAGTAGAGAGGATCTAAAATGTAGACTGGCAATGGCAAGGAAAAGCGTTTCTGAAGAAGAGAAATTTGTTAACATCGAGTATAGATTTAAGTGTCAGGAAGTCGTTTCTGAAAGTATTTGTATCGAGTGTAGCCATGTATGAAAGCGAAACATGGACGATAAATAGTTTGGACAAGAAGAGAACAGAAGCTTTCGAAACATGGTGCTACAGAGGAATGCTGAAGATTAGATGGGTAGATCACATATCTAATGAGGAGGTATTGAATAGGATTGGGGAGAAGAGGAGTTTGTGGCACAACTTGACTAGAAGAAGGGATCAGTTGGTAGGACATGTTCTGAGGCATCAAGGGATCACCAATTTAGTATTGGAGGGTAGTGTGGAGGGTAAAAATCATAGAGGGAGACCAAGAGATGAATACACTAAGCAGATTCAGAAGGATGTAGGCTGGTGTACGTACTGGGAGATGAAGAAGTTTGCACAGGGTAGAGTAGCATGGAGAGCTGCATCAAACCAGTCTCAGGACTGAAGACCACAACAACAACATGTGACAGATAATAAGCTATCACATTTTAAAATCCATGAATATGTCAGATGTTCTTTGTGTATAGCCAGACGAAATCCAACAGCGAAAACTTGCGTGTGTGAGTGTCAATGGCAAGTTTGCAAATGGCATCCATGAGGGGACGATGATCGGTGAAAATTGTTACATTCTCCCTTTGACGTTTGCGTGGAAATGTTCAATGGCCTCATACACTGCAAGAAGTTCTCTGTCGATAGCTGACCACTTACGTTGAGCCAAAAATAGGTTGTTTTTTTTTTGTTTTTTTTTTGTTTTTTTGAAAAACAAGGAAAAAATGGCTTGGCTGATTTGTGTCACCAACATGTTGTTGAAGAACAGCACCTATCGCAAAATCACTTGCATCTGCCGCAACAGAGATTCGAGCATGTGGCAAGGGGTGGACACATTCTAGAGCTGTCTTGAGACCCTCAAATGCTTTTATCATACTGTCAGACCACTATATCCAGCGATTATCAGAAGTTTGTTTGCCAGCTAATGTATCCTTAAGGGTGGCTAGGATAGCTGCCACCATCAGCAAGTTACATCTGTAAAAACTGATGGTCCCCAAAAACCAGTGCAATTCACGAAAAGTTGCAGGGAGTGGCAGGCTGCAAATGCGGTTGATCCGGTCTTGTGAAGGGCATATACCGTCACAGGAGACTGTGTACCCCAGAAAGATAACAGAGGTATGTCGAAGCTGTGATTTATTGTGATTAATCTTAACTCCGTTACTTGCCAGCAAGTCCTGTATCATGGCCAAAAGATGTGGCTTATGTTCCCCATCAGAGGAGGGGAAAATGAAAATAATGTCTAGATGTGTGTAGCTGTAATAACAGTTACAGAGAAGTGAGTTGATGAAAAATTGCCAAGTTTCAGCCACATTTTTGAGGCCATATGGCATGTAACAAAATTTATGATGGTCGAAGGGGGTGATCAAGGTTGTTTTGGGTATGTCACTCTATTCCATCAGTATTTGTAAATATGCCTTGCAGCAGTCTGAAACACTGAAAATGTGTGCTCCACTTAGTAGTTGGGCGAAGTCCTAAATATATGGGATAGAATAATTGTCCATTATGGTATGCACATTAAGGCAATGATAGTCACTACAGATGCACAATGTGTCATCCTTCTTGGAGGCTAAGTGTATTACTGTCCAACAATCTAATGGTGCCTACCTGCAGAAGTTCATCCACTGCAACTTTAGCCATGCCTATTTTGTGTGGAGGGAGGCGATGTGCTTTATGACACACTGGTGCACCATCTGTCTTGATAGTTTTATGTTGGCCACATGGAAAGACCAAGCGAACAGTGCACCAGGGATGAGTTTAATAGGTAACACAACCATGCCATCAATACAAAGTGTCAATTTATTGTCCAGTTCAAGGAAAAGTTTGGATGGTGTTATATCTGCTACAGTGAATGAGAGTGGAACAACGCTAACATCAGCTCCCACGTTGACAAGGAAATGATGACGTGAGCGTAAATACAAGGCATATGGATGGCGTTGTGCAGTAGAAAGTTGAACAGGGTTCATCGTTGGTAGGCACCCTTCCTCATTGTTTCCTCATTGTCATGAGCTGTAGCCCATGTGAAAAGTTTGGGAATGCACAGGGCAGTTGGCAGTTCCAAGTGGCGTCTCCAAAAGTTGTGTGGAACCAGCTCAGTGGATATACTGGGTGTGGGGCTGAGCATGAGTCAGCTGGGACTTCTACTCATCCTGTGGCAGTAGGCGAGGGTAGCGGATGGGGGACGTGCTCTGGCTCGGCTGCAGTCGGTGAACTTCGGTGAGAAACAGCTGGTGGTTCACGTTGCTGACTACTACGTACCTGCAGTTCATTACATTGCTCAAGCTGAGCCTGCACCTGACCTCTACCAACTGACAGAGGAAATATAGGCGTTGGCATCCAACCTCAGTACGAGGGGCGTTTGAAATGTCCGTGCAAAGTCTTAGAGACAGCACCACCGGCACGTATCCAGGTCATGTTTTGTTAGTAGCATCTTTGGAAAGAACGCACACCAAGTTTCAGCCATATTGATCTATTTCTTTGTGTTTGGCATTCATGTGATTCAAGGAAATCAAGTGATTGTCAAAAAATGTATGAAAAAGAGTTTCGTGTGGTGATTAAACATTACTTTATGAAAGGAAAAACGCCTCAGGAGACTAAAGAGAATCTTGATAAACATTACGGTGATTCTGCACCTTTGATTAGAACAGCTTATAAGTGGTTTCAAAATTTTCGGAGTAGCCATATGGGCACAAGTGATGCTGAACTTTTTGGACGCCCTGTGGAGGTTACGGCTCCAGAAATCATAGATAAAATCCATGATATGGTGATGGAAGACAGAACAGTTAAGGAGCATGAGATTGCTAGTGCTGTGGGCATCTCGAATGAATGGGTACATAATATTTTGCATAAACATTTTGACATGAGAAATCAATCCGCAAGATGGGTTCCACGATTCCTCACGTTTGACCAAAAATGGAATCGTGTGAAGTGTTGCAAGGATGGTTTGCAGCTGTTCAGGAAGAATCTGCAGGACTTTAAGCATCATTTCATCACTGTGGATGAAACATGGATACTTTACTATACTCCTGAGACCAAACAACAATATAAACAATGGGGTACCGAGGGAGACTCTGCACCAAAAAAGGCAAAGACCAGTCCCTCGGCCAGAAAGGTTATGGCGGCTGTCTTTTGGGATTCGCAAGGGATAATCCTCATCGACTATCTGGAAAAGGGTAAAACTATTACAGGTGAATATTATTCATCGTTATTGGACCATTTGAAAACAGAGCTGCAAGAAAAACGCCAGCGATTGGACCGCAAAAAAAGTCCTTTTCCATCATGACAATGTACCAGCACACATCTCAGCAGTTGTGGTCGCCAAATTAATGGAAATAGGATTCCAACTTGTTTCACATCTCCTCTATTCTCAAGGCTTGGTTCCCTCGGACTATTATTTGTTTTCCAGTTTGAAGAAATGGCTGGCAGGACAAAGATTTTATTCAAACGAGGAGGTGATTGCAGCAACTAATAGCTATTTTGAAGGCTTGAACAATTCCTATTATTCGGAAGGGATCAACAAATTAGAACAGAATTGGGTGAAGTGTATAAGTCTAAAAGGAGACTATGTCAAAAAATAAAAAAGGTTTACCCCAAACACGTAAGTAGTTTTTATTTTAGCACAGACTTTTCAAATGCCCCTTGTAGCAGACGCCGCACTACATGAGAGAAGTAAACAGCACTGTCAAATAATGGTGTATGCCTGGTCAGCTAACCATAGTTTACCCACACAAGATGATGAGGTATAAGGAAGCAATTGTAGTTGTAATTCCTGCAGCAGTTCAACTAACCATAAAGCCCAGAGCAATAAGTCCGGCATGACCTTTGTCATGACATGAGTACAAAGGTGTCAACCCGCTGGGACGGGTTCTGTCGCTTAAACTTCAGTCGTAAATGATGCTGTGGATTGCATATGGTGGCATGTATGAAGGATGTTCAAAGAGGAGAGTATGAGCAGAAGTGTATTTATTACACTTGGGTGGGTTTACCAACACGTCACTAGTAAGATGGGGGTGGTGATACAAATGGTTCATCAAACAAACAGACTAAGTGCTCTTGTTAATGATTCCGTGTATGTCCAGCAAGGTAAAAATGTCACGGAGTTGTCCTTTATCAGTAGCGGCTTCAGAAAACTGCCTGGAGGCAGAGCTTCCACACCATCGGTAGGGTGCAGATAGTGTGATGGTTTGGAGAAGTGACATCTGCTGGCATCGACTGTGCAGCAGTGACAGGAGCGATGTTCTGATGAAAGCCTGGTACTTGTGCTGGCGCAATGTAATGCCCAGCATTCACACATTGTGTGGAGAAAGGGCCTATATTGCCACATACAAACACATCATGGCCAGCGCAGAAGAATCATGAATGGTGAAACGAAAGCAGTGGTGCCAAGATATTGTGCTGGTGATCCATTGTCCTTGCTCTGTGCAGGATGGGCCAGCACATGATGCCAAGCAAAGCCTGATGTGGAAGCATCGACAACAGACACTGGTGGATTCCCACAGAAAGCTGCAAAATCGGAATCGAGTGCCGAGTGGTGGGGCAGAACCACAGCTGGTGTGTCGCCCAAGATCTTTATTTGCCAGAGCATAAGTGGGCACATATATGGCATAGCAGGATTGGTGAGAAAGTTGGTGTAAAATGTGTGCGATGTCTGTAATGGCAGGTCACATGGGCACGGGGAAGATATGCGTGTAGGCCCTGAAACTGTACCACTATGTGGTCCGTAGGAGAGTGAGGAAGAAACACTGGAGAGAGGAAACTAGAATCTCATGCAAAAGAACTTTCCTTGCAAACATAGAAACCAGTAGCAGGCATCATTGCAGGTTGTGCTGCACATGGTGCGGCGTGACATTAAAAAAGGTTAGAGTCATCTGTTCAGGTGGAGTAAATACTGCAGAAACAAGTGTTCTCATTGTGTGGCAGTACCAATGGAAAAATGTGGTGCTTCACAGTCAAAAGTCATTTCTGTGGTCATGATGTCCTGTACTATTGGGAAGGTTGGAGGTTGAGCCATTGTTTGAGCTGGCGCGAAACCGATGATAAGTGACGCACAGATTGAAATGTATTCATACGATACACCAATGTGGGTATTCTGTCGACACTGACAAAGGTTCCAGATAGAAATAACCAACAGTTACAATTAAACACTCTTTATTTGTGCACAACAACCAGAAAAATAACACAAATCAAGCAAATATAAACATGATGCAAAGCTCACTAAATCCGAAGACAGAGCACTCCTCATTCTATTTGTCATTAGCAAGCTATGGTCGCCACAACTGTAATGACAGGAGTGCTGTCTCTGCAACACAGTAGCTATCTGTCATTCAACTGCTCACCACTGCAGAGCACTGAAACTCAGATGCACTGAAGACTTTTTGGTCAGGACAAAGGCTTTGCCTGTTGCATGTAAGAACTATTGTTCAACAAATGTCCATTAATTTAATTATTAAAATACTATATTTCTCAGACATCAGCCTTAAGAACAACCTTCATGCATGTGAAACACATAATGATAATGCCATTAGAGAGAAATAAACTATGTCTGCTAGCCTCAATAATTGTTTCACTTAATTTTTGTGTGTTTCTGAGATATTAAAATGAAGAATTTACTACATTCTGTTTACATTATTAAAGTTCAATAATGTACCTAGAATTCTTTTTTAAAGGAAGGTCCTAAGTAGAAGCCCCTGACATAACACTTTTGTAACAATGAAAACAATCAATTTTTGACAAAATAAGGTAACCAGATAGATAAAAAAAATCTACTCACCATCTACTCACACATAAAAGATTATAATTAGGCAATGTCCGGTAAATTTCCCCTCACCCATGGTTCAGGGTGACTTTCCTGAAATCTTCCCCTTTTCCTAGACCTCTTCAGTCCTTTTCCTTCGTCCCTCTTCCTTCCCCTTCAACTCTTCTGCCTGAAGAAGGAGCCACTGGCTCTGGAAGCTTGCTTAATTATAATCTACATCTACATATACACTCTGCTAGCCACCAAGCAGTGTGTGGTGGAGGGCACAATTCGTGCCGAAGTCATACTCCCCCCCCCCCCCCCCCCCCCCTCTCTGTTCCACTTGCGGATCGTGCGAGGGAAAAACAACTGTCTGAGAGCCTTAGTATGAGCTCTAATTTCCCTATCTTTGAATAGTGATCATTGCACGATTTGAAAGTTGGTGGTAATAATATTTGCTCTACATCCTTGGTGAAGATCGGATTTTGGAATTTAGTGAGCACTCCCTTCCTTTAAACACACTGTCTATCTGCAAGTGTGTCCCACTTCAAACTTTCTATGAGATTTGTAATGCTCTCGTGATGGCTAAATGTACCAGTCATGAATCCTGCCACTCTTCTTTGTACCTTCTCAATCTCTTGAATCAGACCCAACTGACAAGGGTCCCATCAGACGAACAATACTCAAAGACTGGGCAAACTAATGTACTGTAAGTAATTTCCTTTGTTGAATGACTGCATCGCTTCAGGATTCTACCAATAAACTGCAATCTAGAGTTCACCTTACCCATTACTTGTGTAATCTGATGATTCCATTTGAGATCATTTTGAATAGTCACACCCAGATACTTTATGGATGTTACTGCTTCCAAAGACTGGGTATTTATTCTGTACTCATACACTGATGGGGATTTTCACCTTGTTATACGCATTAGGTTACACTTACTAATATTGAGAGATAACTGCCAGTCATTACACCACACATTTATTTTCTGCAAATGCTCATGGATTTGATCACAACTTTTGTGTCATACTACTTTCCTGTAGACTACAGCATCATCGGCAAACAGTCCAATGCCACTGTCAATACCATCAACTTGATCGTTTATGTAAATTGTAAAAAGCAGTGGACCTATTACGCTGCCCTGGGGCACACCTGAAGTCACGCTTTTTTCTGTTGAAGTCACCCTATTGAGGATGACATACTGCTCCCTGTCTGTTAGAAAACCTTCTATTTAACTGCATACGTCATCCGACAGACCATAAGTAAGCACTTTTTGGAGCAAGCGACAGTGCAGAACTGAGTCGAACGCCTTTCGAAAGTTGAGAAATGTGGCATCAACCTGGGAGCCGGTATCTAGAGCCTGTTGTATATCATGCACAAAGAGGGCCAGCTGTTTCTCGCATGACCGCTGTCTCCTAAAACCATGCTGGTTTCTGCAGCTAGGCTTCTCAGAGTCTAGAAAAGTCATTATGTCTGAACACTAAATATGTTCCATGATTCTACAACAAATCGATGTCATTGAAATTGGCCAGTAATTATGTGCATCTGATTTTCTATCCTTTTTATAGATTGCTATGACCTGGGCCTTCTTCCAGTCCCATGTAACTTTCCGGTGTTCCAACGATCTCTGTTAGATGATGCATAAGAATGGCGCTATATTTGTAGCATCATCAACATAAAATGCCTTCCTGGTGTCTAAGGATCTTAACTGTTTTACAATCCCAGATACATTAAACACTACGTCAGCCATCCTTGCATTTGATTGATAATTGAAAGGGGGAATGGTGCTGCAGTCCTCTACCGTAAACGAATTTTTGAAAGCTAGGTTTAGAATTTCAGCCTTCAGTTTATCATCAGTTACATTACCCATACTGTCAGCAAGAGAAGGTATTGAATTATTTGCAGTGTTCATAGATTTTATGTACGACCAAAATTTTTGGGGTTATTTTTAGAATCTGCGATAAAATATTGCTTTCAAATTCATTAAAAGAATCTCTCATTGTCCTTCTGAAGCTGCTTTCATTTTGCATAATTTCTGTTTGTCAGCGGGGCAGTGATTATGTTTAAAATGACTGTGCAAAATTCTCTGCTACCTCAGCAACTTCCTAATATATTTGTTGTACCTAGGTGGATCCTTTCCCTCCCCTATATTTTTGCTAGGCACACACTTCTCTAGCACATGGTGGACAATACCTTTAAATTCTGACCAAAGATGCTCAATATCTTTGTGTCCCATGAAGAATGCTTGGAGCTGACTATGAAGATATTCATTAATGACACTTTTATTTGCTTTCCCAAACAAGAAAACTCTGTGCCGTTTCTTTGGTTTTTTTCACAAATTCCACTGACACAGAAGCCACAATGACATTATGGTCACTAATACCTTCTTCCAGATTAACTTCCTCAAAAAGACCAGGTCTGTTTGTCACCAAGATATCTAATATGTTCCCATCTCAAGTTGGTTTTCTAACCAATTGCTCCTAGAATAACTTCACATGAATCTTTGCTTCTGCCCCCTGAAATAAACATGTAATTTTCCCAGTCAATGGATACCAGATTAAAGTCTCCACCAATAACTAATGGATAATTTGGATATTTACTTCCTACTCCTACTCAAGACTTTCCTTGAAATGTTCTGCAATGTTTGTTGCGGATGTTGGTGGTCTATAAAAACATCCTAATACAATGGTCAATCCTTGTCTGACTGACAGCTTTATCCAGACTACTTCACAGTCTGACCCAGTATCAAACCTCAACTGCATTTAAACAGCTTTTAACTGCAATGAACACACCACCTCCCACAGCATCAATCTTATCCTTCCTAAGCATTGTCCAATCTGAGTTCAAAATTTCGCTGCTCTTTGTGTCTGGTTTCAACCAGCTTTCAGTACCTAATACAATATTGGCATTGCTGCTGTTTATTTCGGAGAGTAACTCGGGGATCTTGTTGCAGACACTAACATGAGATTAAACATATTTAAATCCTTTGGAATGTCCTGTTTTGGCCACCTAACAATTTTTTCAGTTGGCACACCCACATCAGTGACATGAACTGGTAATTTTTCAGGCCAACAGATTGTTTCTTGCGGGGAGGAACCTAATTGTGATGGGAGACTGGAAATGGAAGAGAAGGAAAAATAATAAAACAACATGGACTGGGGTAAGGAATAAAAGACAAAGGAGTCTGGTGGAATTTTGGTGCAGATAATAATTTAGTAGTCAGAATATTTGGTTTAAAAATCATAGGAGGAGGTTATATAGATGGAAGAGACTGAGAGAAGCAGGAAGATTTCAAACAGGTTTCATAAAGATAAGATAGAGATTTGGAAACCAGATTTGAAACTGCAAAACAATTCTGGGGTCAGATATATACAATGATCACAATTTATCGGAACTGAAGGAAAGGCAGGAAATTACGGATATGGGATCTGGATAATCTGGAAGAACCAGAGGAGGTTGAGAATTTCAAAGTGGGTACTAGGCAACCATTGGCAAAGAGGGGAAAGGAAAGCTATGAACGTGAATGAGTAACATTGTGAGGTGAAATAGTGTAGGCAGTAGTGGATCAAATCAGCAGAAAAGATAAATCCTAGTAGAAATATATTGACAATATACAAAATATTGAATCTAACTGACGAAAGGAGAAGATATAAAAAATGTCGCTAATGTATCAGGCCAAAGGGAATACAGACATCTACAATACGAGACTGACGGGATGTGAAAAATGGTAAAGATGGAATGGCTAAATAAAAAATGTAAACATGTAGAAGCATGCGTAACTATGGGAAAGACAGAGCCACCTATGGGCAAATTTGAGTGGCCTTTGGAGAAAAGAGATGCAGCAGTATGAATATCAAGTGCACAGATGGCAAGCCCTTACTAAGCAAAGACTGGAAAGCTGAAAGGTAGAAGGAATATTGGGTGTCCAAAGGTACGCAAAATGAACAAACTATAACCTGCAAACTATTTATTATATATATTTATGGCTTACTATGGCCTACAATGTTGCAAAAGAACACTGCTGTAGTTTTTTCCTGAATATCACACCCTCAGTAGATTTCAATATAGAACCCCGTGGTGGCACGACAAATATCCAGGAGATATTCCACCTCGTCCCATGTAGCCTAGAGCATGATTAGCATAACTGCTGCCATAGCATCCCTTATGTGGTCTTTCAAGTGCTGAAGATTGTTGGTTTTAAACAGGTAATTACATTTTTCATATAAACCCATAAGAAACAAAATCTAATGTTGTGAAGTGCACAGGCCAAGCAGGCCAAACAATTGGCTCACCTCTGCCAATCCATTTCCCAGGCATTTCTCTATTCAGACATTCCGTAACAAAGAGGTTGAAATGTGGTGGAGCTCCATCTTGCTGGTAAAACGTTTTCATGTGATAGTTTTGGGAATTCGTACTGTACCAGTATATCCAGGTACAAAATTCCAGTCACTGTCAGTGAAGAATGATCCACTCACCATGTTAAGCATTAAGCCAGCCAACACACAGACTTTATAGGGATGCACCTCTCCAATTCACATGCAACAAGTGGGTTTTCACTTCCTCATATTCTACAGCTGTGTGTGTTTACAGCTCCACTAACAGGAAATGTCATTTCATAAGAGAAACACACATGTTGAAGGCAGATGGGTGACTCAGCATTCCTTTTAGCAGTTCTAATGCGGATTTCATTAATCTTGTTTGTTCTTCGATGGAATGTTTTGTGCACTGTTTAATGTGGAATCTGTAACTGCAAACTAGAAGGATGAACAGATATATTAAGGCTTCATTGAATTGCATCTCTAACAAGATCCTGACATTTTCTTTGGAGACCTGTGGCTTTTCAGCAGAATTTACATGTAACAGACTAACTGTGCTTCTGAGTTTATTGTTCCAGAAATGAATGCTTTTCCCCCATAGGCAGTTCTCATCCCTGTTGGGTTCTGAAACATCTTTTACTGATCTAACAGATTGTACCCTGCCCACATTAAAACATACTGAACCTGATCCTGCATTGTTGCCATTTTAACTGTGCTTAACAAAAACAAATTATTTGCACAACCTTGACAACTATGCAGAACAAAACTTCCAGAGACTCTATTTGTACCCATCTAGCTAGGAAGGGATAATAAGGAGAGCCATCATGGTGTCAAAAACTTGGAGCCAATGTCCAATTTGTTAGTTGTCCTTAACATTAGCTTCTGGTGGAAGCATCTTCACAAAGGAAGACACCATGGTAATAGTGGGTGGGGTGGGCAACAGCATAGATAGGAAACTAATTATTCAATTGAGAGTGACCTGGTAAAGATAGCTTCAGCAACGAGATATACTGGTGTTGGTCTTGTGTCTCTTCTGAGGCACCATGACCGGCCTCATTTAAATCCTTCTGTTAGGAGAGTTAATTTAGAGGTGGGACGGCTGCTTGGATCAGATATGGGGTCTCATATCAATGTGGTTTCCATTGACTCTATCAGCAGGTGGGACTATACTTAGCATGCCCTTGTAACGCTACTGCCCGCTCGGGCATACGTTAGCTCTTTAAAGCGTGTACTGTAATAAGTTCACGGGCTATAGTGATGCGTCAAGCAAATGTAAAGTATAATTACTCGTTCGCATGGACAAGAAGTACACACAGTAGATACTACCAATGATTAATAATTCAGTCGCCAGCCTAATTAGGCATTGAGTGAGTTTTACCTTGTACAAGTGGGTGCATGTACAAGCATAATAACACATAGTAATGTTGCGTTTTATGGCAAAGTTTGGAACCGGAAAAATCCACTGAACTAAAGTTTTCTCCTTTTGTACTAATTTGGACGAGCTATAAATACACAACACCACACTGCAATGATTACTACGAACTGCATTTTGTATATTGATCAGACTGAAATCGGGCATAGATTACCCTAGAATTAGCAATTTTGAAAGCACACATACAATGTCACTATTAAAATTGGAAAAACACTAATACACTTAGGTTTAATATAGAACTTAACTTTGCTGTTCAAATCTCATCAGTACCCTTCAAGATTTGAAAGAACAGACAAGGAAAAAGGGGGAGGCCCTAAAACTGTTATGGTCGTTATACTGAAACTATTAAGTACTGAAGGTAAATTAACACTCAAAATTATCAATCTATGGATAACTACTCTTTTGTCTTACTTCTGAATTATTTAACTGTCATTATTTCTGTCTCAAATTAATTAAATAACATCGCTAACTCAATTAAAAAAAAACTCTCTTCCAATTTAGTCATACTTTTGTTCTTTATCAACATTTGCAATAACACACAGAACTTTAAACTTCTTTATAGCATAGATTTGTCTGCTGATAATTCTCGTTAACACTAACTTTAAACTTTCAGTTTGGGATACTCGGGTTGCACAATATGTGGTAAGGACCCTGTCTAGGTCAGTGATCAGGATAAGTAATGGCTGAGGCAATTCTGGTAAAAGTCACATTATTATTGAACAGTTAGAAACATTTTTGACACTGGTCCACACAGATACAATTCTAAAGATGAATTAAATGTTTGACCTGTGCAAGTCGGTGCGGCGGATGGCGGGCAGTGAGATAGAGAGAAGCACAGCACACATACAAGCACGGCTAAGGCTCTCACTGCATCGGCACTTTCCTTCTTCTTAGCATCGTAATCTTTCCAATTTTGTGCCTAAGAATATAGCCATGCCATGTAGTCGTCGGAATCGGCACATCCGAGGCTCAATGGAATCCACTTTTCCTGGATAGCCTCCTCGATACGGTACGTGTTCCTCTGACCGATGCCCAACTCCAACTGTTATACTGAGCCCGTTGTGCCGAACCGCGCCAGTGTGCGTTTTCCCGCACTCGCCTGCCTCCACCTTTTCCCGCTCCCCTACAGGTAGGGTATTCACCACAGGTTTTCTACTCAACATATATTAATACCTTTCCTACGTATGGACCAGGCGTATAAAAAATACAATTTTCACATCTTACAAGAGTTTCAACATTAAGTAAACTTCTTGAAATCTAACATAATAATAATATTCATTTCAAAAGTTGCTTATAGTTTCTTTAACATAACGATACGAAAAGAAAAAGAAATTCAAAACATTGCTTACATTAATCTCTCGAAATTCAGAAAGAAAAAAATTTATAATATGTACAGTTGTTGTTGTTACACATGCCCCTGTTCCCAAAAAAATTTTTTTTTAAGTCTAATTTTTATGGGAACGCTAAATCTTACCATTATACAGTGGTTCCGAATCTTTACTTAAATGTCCAAAAAGATTTACACTACATATTTCCTTTTACTCACTGTATATAGGTTTACACTTTTTTAACATATCAAGAATAATTACTTGTCATTTACTCAAGTGCCTTTTGCACAGTCCAACTTCCCATTATAACATTATTAAAATAGTAATTTAATCATTTTTTCTAAATTTCTCGAAGAAATAATTTCAGATTATGGAATACAAACATTTAACTACAAAAACAAATGCATATTTCGTATACACTATAAGATAATTTGTTGCTGCTTGCTTTGAATAGCAGTCCATTTCCTTACTTACTAAACAAAACACACACATATATTCAGAAAATTAACTACACATATTTACTGCCTATTATGTGGATTTGGGCAGTCCTTTTCACTTCATATTGTCACATCCCCTGGATTACATTTACAATTTTCCATCGACTATTTATCTGCCCTCATTGGTATTTGGCAGTCCTTCATATTATGGTTCATACACTGCCCATTTTCATTTTTGACAGTTCCATCTTTTATCTGGCTGATAGCATTTATCCTTTCTTTTCAGTCCTTTTCTCCATACATTTTTACAGTTACAGTACAATTGGTAATCTGAAACTCACATAACTACATTAGCACACTTTCAAGGGTATACAGACATTTACAAAGATTAGTTACATTTAGAATAACTTGGGTTCAGCATAAGATACAGCACAATTACTCGTTCCTAGGAACATACAGTTTCAGGTCCACAATATTTCTTACACCTAAAGGTCTTTTGGATTTTGGGTAGATCAGGTAGTAAGCATTATCGTGTGGAATGTTCTGTATTATATATGGTCCATTATAAATATATTTAAATTTTGAAATTTCGTGGTTTAGTTCACTAGATTTTTCGTGGGTTTTTAAAAGAACATAATCTCCAATTTTAAATTTTGAAACTTTTAGATTTTTATTGTGTCCTTTAGATCTAGATTCAGCATTTTGCTTTGCCCTTTTTATCACCAATTCTTTCTTTTGATCCAATCCCAAACTTGTACAAGGTGGAAACTCTAGTTTTTCTTCAATTAAACTTTTACTACTTCTGCCTAACAAAATTTCTTCCAGTGGGAATCCTGTAGTTTCATGATGTAATGTGTTCATGACATTCTCAAAATCCAATATGAATCTGCCCCAGGCTCTAATTCAACAAAACAATAATTCACTATCAGATAACACTGAGTTACAGTAACAATAAAGTCATGCATAATATTAATAATATATACAAATACAGCATCCTGCCCCCTAGTCTCTTTATTAACAAGGCAGTCTTTTATAGTTCATAAAACAGTCACTTAAGTCTGGTGGCGTTTTAGGCCTCTGGAGTTCAAAGTCTTTGCTTACTTGAACTCTTCGCAAAATAAACACTGAGTCGTCAGGTGGTTCTTTCTTTCTTTCTTCGGTCTCAACGTCTGGATTTTGTTTTGAAACTTCTTCATTATTAGGTACAATTTCGCAATTAGCTGCATTCCCATTATTTCCACTAATTTTCTCATACCCTCTTTCAGTAAAAGTATATTCACTTTCTTTTACACCTGAAAATTCATCTACACTAGAGTCATCACTACTCTCTTCCTCACCACCAGATTCACTTACGTACGCTACTTTTGCACAATAGGGAAAGTTAGTATATTCATTTTCGTCTGTATTTGCGTACCTTTCATCATCTGAACTATCGTCGGAATCCGACCATTCTGGATCGCTTTCAGGTTCTAACTTAAAAGCTTTTCTGAGACAGGCACTAAGTTCTTCCTCAGTATTGTCATCAGGCTTGGATTTTAATTCAATCTCCTCTTTTGGCAAAACGGCCTCATCATCAGTTTTATTTACATCTACTGTGGCTTCATATTCAGTGTAATACTCGTGGACTTTAATTACTTTCAGGTAATCATCTACCCCTTCTCCACGGTGCCTCTCGGTAGCAGCTTGTACTATTGGCGGATTGTTAGCAGAAGTTATTTCTTCGTCAATGCTGAGGATTTCATCCTCCAAATCCTTCCTATCATTAACCTTCCTCCTATCGGCAGCACGCGTACTTTGCGCGGCGCTATTTATTCTCCCCTCTTCAAATTTGGGCCACGTCACTTTATTGACGTCCCTACTATCTCTATTTCCACCAACTAATTTCCTCGCCTCATACTCCTTCTTAAAATCCTCCCACTCACCTTGCTTTAGGCCCTTGTACAGATCGTCGATCTGCACACGCCAATCAGTTACTTCTGCTAATTCATTTTCACCTTTTACCTCATTGCAAACACTGCTAACCGCACCTCTCTGTGTACTCACAGTCTCATTTATTGTTTCCTTTGCCACGGAATTATCACTCGTAAAATTTTCATTAGCTCTGACGGCTATGTTCGTACCTACTGCTGCCGTATTACTAGCGGCTTCTTTCCGAACAGGTGTTCTGCTAGGCTGGGTCGTTGCCCTCTGATGCTCCACTCGCCTGTTAACATGTAGCGCTCTGTGCGGCAGAGATGACTCATTCTGGCTCGCACCTGACGCTTGTTTCGCCACAACACGTTGCGTCGTTCCATGTCTGTCCCTAGCCTGTCTCATTACATTACGGTCGGTCCGGTATCTTTTCTTAAATCGGGGCCGGTATGTATTGTCCGCTTCCGTTCGCGGAAATTAGTTTCCCGCATCGTTATTATTTTGCGCGGTATACCCTCTACCGCGACCTGATAATTTCCTCTGCCTCTTCCTCTCTGTATTACATTGACGTGAAATCCATCGCCGTCATTTCTTTTGTCATTGTTTCGGTTATTACGGTTACCAAAATTTTGATAATTGGCACGACTTTTGCGCCAATGATCTTCGTCTTCGACTCTTTCGAGAAATGCTTGGAAGCTGCGATGATTGCTTCCTACATACCTCTTTGAATCTTCTGGAAGCTTTTTATATAGCTCCCAGATAATTTCTGAATCTGATCTTCGGCCTCTTAAATGCGTCAATTTCCGGTACCAATACTCACAGAAATCTTTCAAAGAATTCCTGCCCCTGTTATCATACTGTTTGGCCACAATGAACTCGCGCCATAAATGGTCCTGCTTTTGTTCAGACCAATATTCTTCTGTAAATCTTTGCCTAAATTCTTCGAACGTCATTCGTTCGGTATTTAAATTTATTCCCCAGCACTTAGCGTCACCTGCTAAGGCGCTAATTACTACATTTATCTTTTCCTGATCAGACAAGTGCTCAGGAAATACTCTCTCGCAATTTTTGATAAAATCTAACGGATGCCACCTGTTATGTTTCTTGGCTGGATCGAAGCATTCCTCACCTTCTAACAGCTTCGTAATTGGTGTGCCATTACAGACAACACCAGGCCTATCTTTAATTTTGCTCTCCAGATCGAAAATTCTGCCTTGAATTTTCGTAGTATTTTGTTCACAATTTTGAACACATCCGGTTACTTTTTTACCTAAATCCCTTTCAGTGTCTAAAACTACCTTTTTCAACTGTGATATTCCGTGTTGACATTCGTTTACGATCTCAGTTTTAAGACCGAAAACTTTTTCGTCTACCTTAGTTTCAACCAGAGGTTCTACTTTCTCTTGGATGTTGAGAATTTCAACATCGAATCTACTATTAATGTTTCCAATTTCCTCCTGCATAGTATCCATATTTTTGTTAATGGTATCAATTTCAAATTTCATATTGTTTACCACAGCACTTAAATTACCCATTTTTTGTTCTACCTGTTCTATTTGTTTACTAATTTTAATTCCCTGTCCTTCAACCTGTGATTTAATCTGATCACTTTGAGTTTTGAGCTGCTGATTAACGTGTGTTTTAAGCTGCTCGTTCTGTGTTTTGAGTTGCTCGTCAACGTGTGTTTTTAGCTGATGGCTCTGTGTTTTAAGCTGCTCTGCAACGTGTGTTTTGAGCTGATGGCTCTGTGTTTTAAGTTGCTCAGTCTGTCCTGCAATTTGTTTGGTTAATTGTTCAAATAAGTCGTTCATGCTTAAAATTTTTACACTGTTTTGTTCTACGGAATCCGTGTGTTCTGGTCCTACTTCATAAGTTTCTTTCGGTTCTTTCTTTATCTGTGGTGAATCAAATATGTCAGTGGATTCGTTCACGTACCCACTATCATCTACAAAGTCACCCTCTACTTCCTGTTTTGTCCCTTGCTGTGTTCGAGACGATCTCGACATTTCAATCTGCTCGTTGACGTGTTCATGGTATTGTATGTACGCCAATTGTCTTCCGCTAACGCCATCTGTTATCTGGTCGCGTAAACTCCTGCTACTGCCAGCCGCATTCTCCATTTCGCTTGGCACATAAACGTCTACGTTTCTGTCCATACTAAATGCCAATTACACCACACTATTATACTTGACTCACACTGCCGTTTATTTTACTGAACTTTATTGCTATTCGTGCCACTGAACATCCACTGTTCAGTCTTTACGTTAATTTGTAACCGACAACAACTGGATGTCCTCTCACCGGGAAGCCACTTGTAACGCTACACTATTATACTTGACTCACACTGCCGTTTATTTTACTGAACTTTATTGCTATTCGTGCCACTGAACATCCACTGTTCAGTCTTTACGTTAATTTGTAACCGACAACAACTGGATGTCCTCTCACCGGGAAGCCACTTGTAACGCTACTGCCCGCTCGGGCGTACGTTAGCTCTTTAAAGCCTGTACTGTAATAAGTTCACGGGCTTCACCTTATAAACAAGGATTTTAGTATATAAGTTGACCGCGTGTACCTAATTGGAAGCAATTCGGACTTATATCCAGTCAGTAACTACAGTGATGCGTCAAGCAAATGTAAAGTATAATTACTCGTTCGCATGGACAAGAAGTACACACAGTAGATACTACCAATGATTAATAATTCAGTCGCCAGCCTAATTAGGCATTGAGTGAGTTTTTCCTTGTACAAGTGGGTGCATGTACAAGCATAATAACACATAGTAATGTTGCGTTTTATGGCAAAGTTTGGAACCGGAAAAATCTACTGAACTAAAGTTTTCTCCTTTTGTACTAATTTGGACGAGCTATAAATACACAACACCACACTGCAATGATTACTACGAACTGCATTTTGTATATTGATCAGACTGAAATCGGGCATAGATTACCCTAGAATTAGCAATTTTGAAAGCACACATACAATGTCACTATTAAAATTGGAAAAACACTAATACACTTAGGTTTAATATAGAACTTAACTTTGCTGTTCAAATCTCATCAGTACCCTTCAAGATTTGAAAGAACAGACAAGGAAAAAGGGGGAGGCCCTAAAACTGTTATGGTCGTTATACTGAAACTATTAAGTACTGAAGGTAAATTAACACTCAAAATTATCAATCTATGGATAACTACTCTTTTGTCTTACTTCTGAATTATTTAACTGTCATTATTTCTGTCTCAAATTAATTAAATAACATCGCTAACTCAATTAAAAAAAAACTCTCTTCCAATTTAGTCATACTTTTGTTCTTTATCAACATTTGCAATAACACACAGAACTTTAAACTTCTTTATAGCATAGATTTGTCTGCTGATAATTCTCGTTAACACTAACTTTAAACTTTCAGTTCGGGATACTCGGGTTGCACAATATGTGGTAAGGACCCTGTCTAGGTCAGTGATCAGGATAAGTAATGGCTGAGGCAATTCTGGTAAAAGTCACATTATTATTGAACAGTTAGAAACATTTTCGACACTGGTCCACACAGATACAATTCTAAAGATGAATTAAATGTTTGACCTGTGCAAGTCGGTGCGGCGGATGGCGGGCAGCGAGATAGCGAGAAGCACAGCACACATACAAGCACGGCTAAGGCTCTCACTGCATCGGCACTTTCCTTCTTCTTAGCGTCATAATCTTTCCAATTTTGTGCCTAAGAATATAGCCATGCCATGTAGTCGTCGGAATCGGCACATCCGAGGCTCAATGGAATCCACTTTTCCTGGATAGCCTCCTCGATACGGTACGTGTTCCTCTGACCGATGCCCAACTCCGACTGTTATACTGAGCCCGTTGTGCCGAACCGCGCCAGTGTGCGTTTTCCCGCACTCGCCTGCCTCCACCTTTTCCCGCTCCCCTACAGGTAGGGTATTCACCACAGGTTTTCTACTCAACATATATTAATACCTTTCCTACGTATGGACCAGGCGTATAAAAAATACAATTTTCACATCTTACAAGAGTTTCAACATTAAGTAAACTTCCCTTTGATTACCACATTACTTGAAATCTAACATAATAATAATATTCATTTCAAAAGTTGCTTATAGTTTCTTTAACATAACGATACGAAAAGAAAAAGAAATTCAAAACATTGCTTACATTAATCTCTCGAAATTCAGAAAGAAAAAAATTTATAATATGTACAGTTGTTGTTGTTACAACCTTCACCTCAACAAGAAAGGGAAGGGAAAACTGTCTGGGCTAATAGCAAATAACTTAAGGGGGGACAGATCAGCAGTTTTTTAAGGCAGGGTGGGGAGAAACAAAAGACATTCAGAGACAGGCTGGAAATGACATTCACATTGATAAAACAGGGAGCCAGAAAGCAAATTATAATGTACACAATTCATGCAGACAGCCTCTGACTGAAACCAGAGATACTCAAAAATTGGCAGGAAAATTAGGTTCATCCAGTTGTAATTCAGCCACTGCAAAAAATCAGTTATCGTTATTGCATCAGAATATCTGAGGACTAAGGGGTAAGCTTAATGAGTTGCTTATTTGTCTTAAAGAATTAGAGTTGAGCTAACCAGTTGATATAATCTGCCTCTCTGAACATCATGTGATCACTGGTATAGATCTGTTAAACATTACAGGATTCAAGTCAGCTTCTTATTTCTGTAGAGAAAATATGGAGAAATGAGATGTTGCCATATTTGTCAGAAACTGTTTTGATTTCAAGACTAATGATATTAATAAATTTCGCTCAGAGCAGCACTTAGAAGCTTGTGCAACAGAAGTAGTATTTCATAATGAGCCCTTTATAATAGTAGGTATATACAGATCACCTTCAGGAAATTTTAACCTCTTCATAAAAAATATGGAAGCTCTGCTATCCCATCTCATGGTAGAAAAATGAAGAAATAGTGGTTGCTGGCGACTTTAACATGGATTTATTGAAAAGCTCTGTCAATGAACAATTATTGCAGTCAGTAACACTATCGTTCAATTTAGATCCTACTGTGAACTTTGATATGTAAATGCTCTGAGACTGCTACTGATAATATCTTTGCAGACAAATCTAGGGGGAAAATGTCATATCACAAAACCAATAGTAAATGGGATATCTGATAATGACATGCAGCATCCTGTGTTAAATGTTGAAACTTGTCAGGATAAAAAATCTATTAAATCTGAGTCCAGGAGGATAATAGATAAGTCGAAACTTGAGAAATTCAGGAAATTGCTCAAAGACATGAACTGGATAGATGTTTACAATATTTCTGACTCAAATGGAAACTACAAAGCATTCATTAATAAAGTTACCTCCACTTTTGAAAACTGTTTTCCCCTAAAGATAACTCAAATCACACACAAGTCAAAAAATAAACTTTGGATTACACAAGAAATAAAGATATCATGTGGGACAAAAAGGAGACTGTATCTACTACCTAGGAACAGCGCTGGTGTTAGAATTGTAATGTATTACAAAGAATACAGCAAACTATTGAAGCAAGTAATCCAGAAATTGAAGCAACTTTATTGTGAGAAAATCAGGCAACAAAATAAAAACTGTATGGGATATAGTGAAGACAGAGACAGGTGGAGCCAAAAACAAAGAGGAACAGATAGCTCTAAAAATAAATGAGACTTTGGTAACAAGTACATGTAGTGTTGCAAACCTCTTAAACAGGTACTTCATTTCTGTTACTGACAGCTTGGGGTTATCAGGTTCGGTGAACAGTGCAATGGAGCATCTGAGACCAGTCTTTAAAAATAACTTCCGTAAAATTGGAATGACACTCACGTCCCCCAAAGAAGTAGCCATCCATCATAAAACCCTTAAATTCTAAGTATTCCATTGGGTATGATAACATAACAACAAAGTTAATCAAAGAGTGCACATGTGAGTTGAGTTATATCTTATTTATGTAATCAATCTCTTATCAGCAGAACATATCCAGACTGGCTAAAATATGCTGAAGTTAAGTCTGTTTACAAGAAGGGGGATAAAGAGATACCCTCAAACCATCGACCAATTTCATATTGCCAACTTTCTCAAAAATATTTGAAAACGTTGTGTTCAAACATCTCCTTAAGCATCTGACTGCAAACAATATATTATCCACTTCACAGTTTGGATTTCTTAAGGGTTTTGATATAGAGAAAGCTATTTACACTTACAGTGAGAATGTACTTAATTCATTGGATAATAAATTAGAGGCTACTGACATTTTCTGTGACCTGTCAAAAGCCTTTGATTGCGTGAACCACAGCATTCTCTTAAATTGGAATATTATGGTGTCATCAGCAATGCTGCGAAATGGTTTTGAGTCTTACCTATCTAAAAGGAAACAAAGGGTGTCATTGCAAAATACCTGTGCAGTAAGCAGTCAGTCTTCATCTGACTGGGAATTAAAAAATGGTTCAAATAGCTCTGAGCACTATGGGACTTAACTGCTGTGGTCATCAGTCCCCTAGAACTTAGAACTACTTAAACCTAACTAACCTAAGGACATCACACACATCCATGCCCGAGGCAGGATTAGAACCTGCGACCATAGCAGTCACGCGGTTCCAGACTGTAGCGCCTAGAACCGCACGGCCACTCCGGCCGGCGACTGGGAATTACTTACATGTGGTGTTCCTCAAGGTTGCATCTCGGTCCACTGTTTTTTCTTGTGTACATTAATGACCTCTCATCTGTTATGTTGCCAGATGCTAAGTTTGTTTTGTTTGCAGATGATACAAACATTGCAATAAGTAGCAAGTCACGTACAGAATTAGAAATAGCTGCTAATCAAATTTTCACTGACATTAATAAGTGGTTTAAAGCTAATTCACTGCCATTAAACTTTGAGAAGACCCACTATATGCAGTTCAGAACTTGTAAGAGATTTCCTTCCAGCATGTGTATAACATATGAAGACATGCATATTGAAGAGGTGGACAGTGTTAAATTTCTGGGATTACAACTCGATAACAAATTCAGTTGGGAAGGGCATACCACAGAATTACTTAAGCGCCTAAACCAGTCTGTATTTGCCGTGAGAATGATGTCAGCTGTAGGAGATAGAAATATAAAAAAAACTTGCACACTTTGCTTACTTTCATTCTGTTACATCATATGGGATCATATTCTGGTGCAACTCATCACACTGAGCAAAAGTTTTTAGGGTGCAAAAGCATGTGATAAGAACCATTTGTTGTGTAAATTCAAGAACATATTGTAGAAACCTGTTCAAGGAACTTTGTATTCTAACCACTGCTTCTCAGTATATTTATTACTTAATGAAATTTGTTGCAAGTAATACATCTCTATTTCCAACCAATAGCTCAATATATAGTATCAATACTAGAAATAAGAACAATCTACATATAGACCTAAAATCCCTTGGTCCAAAAAGGGGTCCAATATTCAGGAACACACATTTTCAATAAATTGTCAGCAACTATTAAAAACTTGGTTTCAGATAAAGTACGGTTTAAACAGAGTTTGAAAACTTTTTGATAGGCAACTCCTTCTACTCCATGGAGACCATTAAGCCAGATTAAGTAAACATATCTGTTAGATTTTAATTTTGACAGCACTTGGTCACAACAGACAAGATCAGGTATTTTGTGTATGATAAATTTATTAACAATGCATAACAGCGTTTCATTCTGACAGCATATTATTTCTGTAAATATTAGCTGTTCCAGCTTACCGTATTGTATTCACCTATTTCGACAATCTCCTGACAAACGATCAGGGTATTAAGTATAATACTCAAATGTTTTATGTTAGACTTCCTGACATGTTCCATACCCACGAGAATCATCTTATTTTTTGGGTCTAAGGAACAAAAACTGAATCTAATCTAATCTAATCTAATCAAAAATGCCATCCTGTGTCATTTACAGGTGTACTAATCATTCTGATTATTGTCTGAAGTGTAGAGAAATCACATTTCATCTGTAAATGGACTCATTCAAGCAATGTTTTCTTTTATACATATGAAGTTTGGTTGCGCTGTTTTATTACTGTCATTTGATTTTTGATTCTACATTGGTCCAACTTGAAAAGCTCTCTGGGTAGAAAGGACGAACGCTGGCCAAAGTAATGTGTTAGGGAATACTAACAAAGGTACAGAGCTGTGGACTGTGGGATGGAAGGAAAGCCATTAGGCAAAATCAAACAGTGGAATATCCAGGATGGAATAATAACAATGTGGAAAGGATAGCCTGTTACTCATCACACAGGGGAGGCCTCTGTCACTGGCAGGCACAATAAAAAGGACTGTTAAACATTTAAGCTTTAGCACAATTTTCTACTGTGCCTGTCTGCAACTCAACACTGCCTTTGCATGTTGAGTAACAGGCTATCGTTTTCATATTATTGTTATTCCATCCTGGACTTTCTTTTGTTTGATAACATTTCTCTTTTTTGTGATTCAGATTCAGATGGAGATTCTTTTTTAGTCGTTCAGCATTATTACAAATTGCCACCTTCTGAAGAAGACAAATTTAAATTTGTTGAAACCTAAGTAAAGAATTCTTTATCCATTGCAACTGGTTGGCTGTTTATAATTTTATTATTACATGTAATAGTCTTCATCAGTTCACTTCACCCAAGCCTATTAATTTTATAAAATATATTTTTACATATTTAAGTTGATATTGGGCATTTTTAAAAATTCTTCTAATGAATAGAATGGGTTAATTAACAAGAAGTTATGTAACTTTTCCTTAAATACTTTGATGGGTATGAGTGAGACATGTTTAAAAAATGTGTTATATATTTTAATTGCCATGTACTTATGACAATTGTTAATTTTTGCCGATCTATTTTGTGGCAAGAGCAGATAAGTACAGATTCTTGCATGTAGTTGTGCCTTTGATTTGATACACTTAAATTTGGTTGTTCAGCAAGTATATGGTTAACATTATCAAGAATATACAGATTAATAACCGTTAAAACTCTATATTTAATGAACAATGTTTACAATGTGTCCTATTGTCTACCTTTTCCATTACTCTGATTGCTTTCTTCGGGATCAACAGAATTTCACATATTCTTTTGCTGTATCCCAGAGTATTAACCCATACCTTAAAACAGATTGAAACAAGACAAAGTATTCTATCCTTACATATTCAAATGTCGGACAGCACATCAGTCTCTTCAGCAGATATATAAATCTTGACACCCTAATCACTGTGAGTTCGACGTGAGAGTTCCATGTTAGTTTATTGTCAAGTATGATACCTAAAAATTTTGTATTTTGTTTTTCTAATAGTCTTTGTAGACTGAACCACATATTCTGGGTCTTTTTTTATTTAATAGTAGACTATACACATTAAACCATGATATTGCATTTCCTTTTGCCAAATTCATACAAAGTTTACAGACAGAAAAGTTGTAACATATGCATACATATATGTCTTTACGTCTATGTTTCCAGGTAAGTCATTTATATGTACAAGGAATATAAGTGGTCCTAATTTAGATCCCTGTGGTACTCCATGTTGGACCTCAAGTGTGTTTGAGAGATGAGTTCCTGAACTAACCACTTGCTTTCTTTTATTGAGGTATGATTTGATGAGTTTTAAACTTTTGTCACTAATTCCATAGTACTCAAGTTTGGAAAGCAAAAGAGTGGTCAGCACAGTCAAAGCCTTGCTCAGATCACATAAGCTTACCTGTATATGAGCATGGTCCTCCAATGCTGCTAAAATGTCTCTTGCTAGGAGTTCTATGGCATGTATAGTTGACTTTCCTTTTCTGTAACCAAACTGTGATGTACCAGCAATATCATTTAGTTAGTGAATTGTTATTTATTAGTCTCATAACATACAAATCATGTGATTATGGTACAGGAGACATATCAAAAATTACAAACTAGAATCTAATATTAATTTTTAAAACTACATTTAGACTGTGTAGCAGTATCTACATTTTCTTATTTACCAGCATAGGTACATTACTTTCTTGATAATGGATAATTTGTTGTTGGTTTTTTTTCCCACAATATAATGCTAATTTGCGGTTGGATTCTGCTCAAATTATCAGATCATCTTCCATGAACTCTTCTAATGAGTACTAACATTTGTGTATAAGAATTTCATGTAACTTTTTTTTAGTATCCCTAGTTCCATGTTTAGAATGTTTTAGCCTTTAAGTTTGTTGTAGACTTTCATGCCCATATATTATGGGATCTGGGCATATAATTTCAATATATGGGCATGAAGCATAAAACTATCTTTAGTCCTTGTACTGTATGGATGATCAAATCTGTTTTTAATGAACAATTCCAGTTTGTTGTGTAAAAATATCATTAGCTCGTGTATGTATATGTACAAACAAAATTTTTAGTTTCTGTAATAATGGACAACATGATTTTCTTTGCTGTGTAGTGCACATATTTCTGATAATTTTCTTCTGGAGCTTCAGTACATGAGACATAATACTGGATCTCCCCCCAGAAAATAATGCCATATCTTATCACTGATTCAAAGTAACTTAGATATGCTACTTTGTTAGTGGACATGTTAGTAGCACTTGATAATATATGCATGGCATATGCAAAGCTACCCGGTTTGCTGCACAGGTACTCAATGTGTGTGTTCCAGTTTAGATTTTTATCGAGGAGTAGACCTTGAAATTTGGCAGAATGCACTTCTGTTAATTTTGTTTTTGATGTGTTAAACTTCAGACCATTTAACTGGAACCACGACTCTAGCCTGTCTAATGTACCAGCGACTATTAGGAATCATTTCTGTTTCTTCGCTTTCTATCAAGACAGTCGTGTCATCAGCAAACAGGACGGATGGTGAATTTATGTTTAATGGTAAGTCATTGACGTACAATAGAAAGAGAATTGGATCGACAATCAAACCTTGCGAGATACCCTGTGTTATTGTTTACCAGTCTGAATGGTACTTTACACCATTTGAAGAGATGATTGTTCTTTGTTTTCTATTAAATAAGTAACGGACCTTGGCGTTGGTGGGGAGGCTTGCGTGCCTCATCGATACAGATAGCCGTAACATAGGTGCAATCACAACGGAGGGGTATCTGTTGAGAGGCCAGACAAACGTGTGGTTCCTGAAGAGGGGCAGCAGCCTTTTCAGTAGTTGCAGGGGCAACAGTCAGGATGATTGACTGATCTGGTCTTGTAACACTAACCAAAACAGCCTTGCTGTTCTGGTACTACGAACGGCTGAAAGCAAGGGGAAACTACAGCCATAATTTTTCCCGAGGGCATGCAGCTTTACTGTATGATTAAATGATGATGGCGTCCTCTTGGGTAAAATATTCCAGAGGTAAAATAGTACCCCATTCGGATCTCCCGGCGAAGACTACTCAGGAGGACGTTGTTTTCAGGAGAAAGAAAAATGGTGTTCTACGGATCGGAGCATGGAATGTCAGATCCCTTAATCGGACAGGTAGGTTAGAAAATTTAAAAAGGGAAATGGATAGGTTAAAGTTAGATATAGTAGGAATTAGTGAAGTTCGGTGGCAGGAGGAACAAGAATTTTGGTCAGGTGAATACAGGGTTATAAATACAAAATCAAATAGGGGTAATGCAGGAGTAGGTTTAATAATGAATAAAAAATAGGAGTACGATTAAACTACTACAAACAGCATAGTAAACGCATTATTGTGGCCAAGATAGACACGAAGCCCACGCCTACTACAGTAGTACAAGTTTATATGCCAACTAGCTCTGCAGATGATGAAGAAATTGATGAAATGTATGAGGAGATAAAAGAAACTATTCAAATAGTGAAGGGTGACGAAAATTTAATACTCGTGAGCAACTGGAATTCAAGCGTACGAAAAGGGACAGAAGGAAACATAGTAGGTGAATATGGATTGGGGCTAAGAAATGAAAGAGGAAGCCGCCTGGTTGAATTTTGCACAGAGCACAACTTAATCATAGCTAACACTTGGTTTAAGAATCATGAAAGAAGTTTGTATACACAGAAGAACCCTGGAGATACTAAAAGGTATCAGATAGATCATATAATGGTAAGACAGAGATTTAGGAACCAGGTTTTAAATTGTAAGACATTTCCAGGGGCAGATGTGGACTCTGACCACAATCTATTGGTTATGAACTGTAGATTAAAACTGAAGAAACTGCACAAAGGTGGCAACTTAAGGAGATGGGACCTGGATAAACTGAAAGAACCAGAGGTTGTACAGAGTTTCAGGGAGAGCATAAGGGAACAACTGACAGGAATGGGGGAAATAAATACAGTAGAAGAAGAATGGGTAACTTTGAGGGATAAAATAGTGAAGGCAGCAGAGGATCAAATTGGTAAAAAAACAAGGGCTAGTAGAAACCCTTGGGTACCAGAAGAAATATTAAATTTAATTGATGAAAGGAGAAAATATAAAAATACAGTAAATGAAGCAGGCAAACAGGAATACAAACGTCTCAAAAATGAGATCGACAGGAAGTGCAAAATGGCTAAGCAGGGATGGCTAGAGGACAAATGTAAGGATGTAGAGGCTTATCTCACTAGGGGTAAGATAGATACTGCCTACAGGAAAATTAAAGAGACCTTTGGAGAAAAGAGAACGACTTGTATGAATATCAAGAGCTCAGACGGAAACCCAGTTCTAAGCAAAGAAGGGAAAGCAGAAAGGTGGAAGGAGTATATAGAGGGTCTATACAAGGGCGATGTACTTGAGGACGATATTATGGAAATGGAAGAGGATGTAGATGAAGATGAAATGGGAGATATGATACTGCATGAAGAGTTTGACAGAGCACTGAAAGACCTGAGTCGAAACAAGGCCCCCGGAGTAGACAACATTCCATTAGAACTACTGACAGCCTTAGGAGAGCCAGTCCTGACAAAACTCTACCATCTGGTGAGCAAGATGTAAGAGACAGGTGAAATACCCACACTCTTCAAGAAGAATATCATAATTCCAATCCCAAAGAAAGCAGGTGTTAACAGATGTGAAAATTACCAAACTATCAGTTTAATAAATCACAGCTGCAAAACACTAACGCGAATTATTTACAGACGAATGGAAAAACTGGTAGAAGCCTACCTCGGGGAAGATCAGTTTGGATTCCGTAGAGATATTGGAACACGTGAGGCAATACTGACCTTACGACTTATCTTAGAAGAAAGATTAAGGAAAGGCAAACCTACGTTTCTAGCATTTGTAAACTTAGAGAAAGCTTTTGACAATGTTGATTGGAATCCTATCTTTCAAATTCTGAAGGTGGCAGGGGTAAAATACAGGAAGCGAAAGGCTATTTACAATTCGTACAGAAAGCAGATGGCAGTTATAAGAGTCGAGGGGTATGAAAGGGAAGCAGTGGTTAGGAAGGGAGTGAGACAGGGTTGTAGCCTATCCCCGATGTTATTCAATCTGTATATTGAGCAAGGCATAAAGGAAACAAAAGAAAGTTCGGAGTAGTAATTAAAATCCATGGAGAAGAAATAAAAACTTTGAGGTTCGCTGATGACGTAATTCTGTCAGAGACATCAAAGGACTTGGAAGAGCAGTTGAACGGAATGGACAGTGTCTTGAAAGGAGGGTATAAGATGAACATCAACAAAACCAAAACTAGGATAATGGAATGTAGTCAAATTAAGTCGGGTGATGCTGCGGGAATTAGATTAGGAAATGAGACACTTAAAGTAGTAAAGGAGTTTTGCTATTTGGGGAGAAAAATAACTGATGATGGTCGAAGTAGAGAGGATATAAAATGTAGACTGGCAATGGCAAGGAAAGTGTTTCTGAAGAAGAAAAATTTGTTAACATTGAGTGTAGATTTAAGTGTCAGGAAGTCGTTTCTGAAAGTATTTGTATGGAGTGTAGCCATGTATGGAAGTGAAACGTGGACGATAAATAGTTTAGACAAGAAGAGAATAGAACCTTTCGAAATGTGGTGCTACAGAAGAATGCTGAAGATTAGATGGGTAGATCACATATCTAATGAGGAGGTATTGAATAGAATTGGGGAGAAGAGGAGCTTGTGGCACAACTTGACTAGAAGAAGGGATCGGTTGGTAGGACATGTTCTGAGACATCGAGGGATCACCAATTTAGTATTGGAGGGCAGCATGGAGGGTAAAAATCGTAGAGGGAGACCAATAGATGAATACACTAAGCAGATTCAGAAGGATGTACGCTGCAGTAGGTACTGGGAGATGAAGCAGCTTGCACAGGATGGAGTAGCATGGATAGCTGCATCAAACCAGTCTCAGGACTGAAGACCACAACAACAAGTAAGAAGCAAGCCACTGAAGTGCTGCACCCTTAATCCCATATTTTTCTAGTTTGTGGATTAGCAAGGAATGTTTTACGGAATCTAAAGCCTTTGTCAGGTCGCAGAAAATTCCGGCTACTTTATCGTTTTTGTCTAGAGCTGTGCTAATTTTTTCTATGAAATTATTTATAGCATCTGTTGTATTTTTCCCTTGCTGGAAGCCAAACTGATTGCAAAAAATAGTACCCTGTGATACAATAAAGTTTTAGATTTGGATAGCAGCTACTTTCTCGAAAATTTTTGACAGCACTGGAAGGAGGGAGATAATTCCCCATATCTTCTCTTGACCCTTTCTTAAAAAGTGATTTTATTTCTGTATGTTTTAGTGATTCTGGAAAACAACCTTCTTCAAATGATTTGTTGATTAATTCAGCTAGTGTCAGACTTACTATTTTGTACACTGACTTAATTACTTTCGCAGGTATCCCATCCCAACCCACCAATTTTTTTTTTTTTAGTGATAATATAATGTCTTCTATTTCTTTCATTTTAATATTTCTAAATTTCATGGGAGATGTATTTTTCGATCTAGCCCATATGGACATACATTTTTATTGTTATTTGTAACATTGATGTTTGATTTTGTCACATTGATAAAGAATTCATTGAAGTGTTCCGATATTTGAGCAGGATTTACAATGGTGGTGTTTTCATGCTTTATTTTACAAATTTCATGGCTGCCGACATTTAATGTACAATTCGGATTTAACAACAGACCACACTGCTTTTGATTTATTCTTATGATTTGAGATTAGTTCACTGTTAAACAAGGTACCCTTATATCTGCTGATACATTATGCCTTCAAAGGCTTTGGCTGGTACTGGAATTGGTGAATTGTCCTGAAACTTGTTGGCTCAGATTTGCTACACTTTTAAGGACTGGAGTCACTTTGGCTAGTTTGAGAGCATCGGTAAAAGCCCCTTTTATGAGACACAAGTTTGCTACAGTGTAATATAGACAATTTTAAGAACTTCATGTTGGCATACCACTTTGCAGTCTTTCAATGAAGGTCTGGCCTGATTATTTGAACATATCTGCTGGTATTGGGACTTTATCAAAATTTCTTATTCCACCTTCAACAGTATGAGTTACTGACCAGGCTGTTTTGCACTAGTTTTTAATGTTATCCATGAGATTACCGTAGTGTTGTATCTCTGTTTAGCCACTTGTAGCTCTTTGTTATACGGTTTCTTATTTCAAGGTCCTTAATTTCATTAGAATTATTTAATTTGCCAAGGTGCTCGAATAGCAGTAGCTTATTTATTTATTTATTTATTTTAAATTATAAAACTCTCAGGTGTACCACAATTTACCCTTTCTTGTTTTATGATATTTCTTTGGAACAAGATAAGCTTTTAACGTATTTATTAAGTAGTTGTAGAATGTTTCATAAGCTGTTTGTGCATTGGAATCACATGTTTGAAATAGTTTGTCCCAGTTGGTTGTGCTCAGCTGGTGTGTTACTTTTCTGAGATTGTTTTTTGTTAGTATGAAGGTATTGGATTTTGGTAACTTTTGTGCAGCCATGTTCCCATCCCCTTTTTTATAAAAATGTCTTAACTGTGCTGTTAACACAGAGTGGTCTGAGAAACCAAATTCCTTTACACTGGTGGAGTACATACTACGAGCACAGTTGACAAAAGCATTATCTAAGCATGCTTTTACTCTTGTCAGTTCTGAATTTACATGATTGAAGATATGCTGCCTTAGCATATTTTGTAACTTATTTACATTGGGTTTGTTACATATTGATCAAAGCTGGAATTACAGACTCCCTCAGCTACAGTTACATATTGTAATTTCACAGTGTCTCTCTACACATGCCCAATTAAGATCTGACACTCTAAACTCTACTTCATTAGAAACATAGATAACAGAACCAGCATTACAGTACTAATATCTGCAAAACCTGTTTCCATGTTCTGGTACATAGTATTCTATTTGTCCTGGTTTAAGCCAATGATGAAAAACATAGGAGAGAATACTTATTGAGTGGCAATGACTTATCCAATATTTCAGCTTTATTGCCAAGATCCTGAATGTTTAAAAATACAATGTTGCTGTGAGTGAACTGCAGGTTGATTTTTCACATTTTTATTTTCTTTCTGGCTTGAAACCATAAAAAATTATCACCGAGTGCCACAGATGTTTTTTGGCTTTGGCTGCTCCTTAAGCCGTGCTGTACTGCTGCTCACTTTGTTGTTAGTGCTGTTGTTGCTGCTACTGCTTATGATGCTGGTGGTGGTGGTGGTGGTGATGACGACGCTGTTTCACTTTATTTCTTGCGTTCTCTCTTCCACAACTACTGTGCTCTTCTGTGAGCTGCCTGCACTTGGAATGTTCATTTGCATTAACAATCTCTCACTTTTATCTTGGAGGCGTGTAGCTCCACTGACAGCAGGTTTCACATTTAAGTCTCCAGCTAACACACATTTCTCGTCCATGAGAGGTGTGGCTCCTATATCATCACACTGCACAATGGAGATTTTATTTACTACATCGAAAATTATTGTTACTATACTGCCCTTTCCAAGTTTATTTAGATGAAAACCATGTGTTGTATGGAATCTTTTTCCAACTTGCTGATGTTCACAAATTTTACATTTTCAAACTGCCTGCAAATATTTTGAATCTCTGTATTTGCATTTTCAATGTCTTTGTTTACACAGGATCATTCTCTCGAGTCTTAATGATGTGGCACTAAGAAAACAATAAGGTTTTTTGCTCTCAGCTCACACTATTTTTAACAAGATTAAGAGATCCTTTTTTTCATTCCTTGCAACATCCTTTGATCCTGCTAGTTAAATGGAGAAGTACTTTTTGCTCAGTGAGGAAATTTTTTCCCAGCTCATTGGCGTAACAGCACTGAACTTCACTCCCAGCTTTATTATGAAATTAAAGTTCTGACTGCTTGTCCAGCAAGATTCAGTGGCTATACTTCCCCCTTGGCGATCTGCATACAATTCAGTTTTACATGTACTTGCTGTTCAGAGCTTACTGATTTTCTGCCATCCTTTGATGTGCACAATATCTTGTTTGGCACTATTTATTTTGTTAACAGAAGTTGATAATGTCTCATGCATACAGCTTATTGGTTGTATATTTTCTGAGAGCACTTTCACATATAATCTTTCACTTACTTGCAGCTGAAATATTCCATGTTCTATCTTATTCACAAAGTCATTTTGTTTTCCACGTGGTACACTCAAACTGTCAACAACACTATTCACAGTCCATAGTATAAAAAGCTTGAAAGTGATTTTCATGCACTACATTTATTCAAAACGCATAACAAAAAGAAAGTTACATCAATGAGGCAAAATGGCTCATATTACTTGATCAAAAATACACAAGACTAGAAAAATGTCTGAAACTGACTTCCTCATACTGTGTTGTTCATGAAAGCACCATAACATTTTCTATGTAAACAACTATTCTGTGGATACAACATAAATTAAGACCAAGAAGCAATTATTGACAGCAGTCTGTTAACGTTTTGGCACATCTAACATGGCAGTAACAGCCTCAAAGCAATCTGCAACGTAAGTTTGTAGTGTCATCTGCCTTATTATTCCTCCATTAATGTAACCTGGCTGCATGTATATAAATTGGTTTCTAAAATATTAAATTTTTATTTTTGATATGTTTCAAGTGGGCACCCAGTATAAAACAGCTTTACAAAGGAAATAAACTTCAAAGAAATATTATACCAGGCAAGAGGAAGTAAATGAAGTACACCGACAGAGTTAAGAATAAACAAACCCTCTGGCGTAGCTGACAGAATTATTCCATCTGGGGTGCACAATACATGAGACAGGGAAAATACCCCCAGAGTTAAAGGAGAATGTAATAATTACAATTCACAAGTATGCACATGCTGACAGATCTGAATATTACCAAACTATCAGTTTAATAAGTCATACTTGCAAAATACTAACGAAAATTATTTACAGAAGAAAGGAAAACCTGGTAGAAGGTGACCTCAGATAAGATCAGTTTGAATTTCAGAAAAAATATTAGGAATACACAAGGCAATATTGACTATGACTTATGTTAGAGGACAGGTTTACCTCTGTTTACAGCATTTGTAAAATTAGAGAAACCATTCGACAATGTTGACTGGAATATGCACTCTGAAATTCTGAAGATAGGAGGGATACAATACTGGGAGTGAAACGTTATTTACAGCTTGTTCAGACACCATGCTGCAGTTATAATAGTTGAAGGACATGAAAGGGAAACAGTTGTTGAGACGATAGCGAGATAGGGTCCCCAATGATATTCAATCTGTGCAGTGAACAAGCAGTAAAGGAACCAAGTAGAAATCTGGTTAGGGAATTAAAGTTCAGCAGGAAGAAATAAAGACTTTGAAGTTTGCTGATCATGTAGTTACTATTTCAGTGACAGCAAAGGAAATGGAAAAGGTTGATTAGGATTAATAGTGTCTTGAAAAGAGGTTTTAAGATGAACATCAAAGAAGTAAAACAAAAGTTGTGAAGTCAATTTTGGTGATGACAAAGGAACTGGATACCAAATTGAGATACTAACAGTAGTAGATGAGTTTTTCTTTTGAGAAGCAAAATAACATGGTCACTGAAGCAGAGAGGATGTAAAATGCAGACTGACAGTAGCAAGAAAAGTTTTTCTGAAAGAGAGTAATTGGTCAACATCTAACACAAATTTGTGTGCTAAGAAGTCTTTTCTGAAGGTGTGTGTCTGGAGTGCAGCCATGTACGTAGACTGCAGTAACTATTTGGAGATGAAGATGCTTGTGAAGCATAGACAAGCATGGAGAGCTGCATCAAACAGTCTTCGGATCGAAGACTACAACAAAAGTCTGCACTTCTCATTAATCGTTTTGGTCTCAAGTTTAGCAGCTGGCGCTTTTTACAAAAAGTCATTAGCCGTGAGTGATTTCTGCTTCTATATCTTTCTTGCATCTTCCTCCATCTATTCTACTCCCAAAATAGAATAATTAGTCCACCTCTTCCCGAGTCTCTTGTCCCAGTCTATCATTTAGCCTCCCAGTTGTCCATCTGCTGTGCACACTGTTACATTATTTTTTTTTTTTATTTACAGATGTACAGCAGCTAGCACAGGTTCCCATTTACTTTCGACTACTACTGCCATATCATCGTCAAACTATATCACGCTGTTTTCTATCTGTATCCAAATTGAGACAATCCTTTACATCCTTCATTGCCCCTTGAATATGCATACCAAACATCAGTGGTGTAAAGAGAAGCTGTGCCTTATACTTTTCTTGATTTTACCCTTTTGCATCATTCCCCATCAGTTATAGGTGTCCGCAGAGTGGGGAATCCCTCCTTGTACTCTTTTTCACTTGACCTGATTCCTCCATGGCAACTCCCCAATATTGATTTCATCTTATCACATTACTTTCTGCTTCCACTGGCCAAGTATCTTTTTCATCTCAAATAATGGTACTCATCTTGTGCTCTCTAAAGTAATTGTTTATTAGCCTATGTGAAACATTTAGGTTATCCTTTTTCAATTTTGTATCCATTCCACAACATTTTTCCTTCACTCATTCTTCTTCACTTTTCTTTCTAAATTTCCAGATAATGTAATTTCTGTGTTAAGAGTATGTTACAGCCATATTTCAGTGTCCCAGTACGAATAAATTCTCATCCCCTTTACATACGAGTTCATTAATATTACTGTACCTTCAATATCTCTACCATCTTAATCTGTGAATAGCTATTCAATTTGACCATCAATGATCTTTCTGTTTGCTCCGGATAAACTTTTGTTCTGTTACTAGTTACCTTATTCATTATTATACTTACTCCAACTCTACCATTGCCTGGCCCAGTATGAATAATCCTATGACCCCTACTCCTGGCTACCACATCACACTTACTCCTAAAATATTTATCTGCCTCCTTTCCTTACATTTTAGATTTTTTTATTTGCCACACTGCTTTAGCATAGTATCATTCCACATCCATGATCTAATTATTATTCTCTTTTTGTCTAGTTCCTCACAAGTATTTCATGTCCAGGGATCCAAACAGAGGACTGTTTTATCCAGGAGGAAGCATTATGACTTATTCAGAGAACTGCACATACTACGATAACAGAATGTGATGGTTTCCCATTGCATTCCAGATTGCAGCACTGCAGGTAACATAACAACTGCTGAATGCTGTGGCTTTCAGCTTAAGTCTACAAAGAGGGGCCGTTACAAGGTACTATCAGCTGGGTAAGTTGAACTATGTTTTTAAAGACCTGTTGCTCCTTTATCATTCCCTTTCACCCTAACTTGTCACAGGCAGCCTATAGCCTCAGAGAGGGGTCAGGAATATGGGTTTCCATACAACTGGAAAGTAATGAGAAGTTTCCATAAAATGTTGGAATATCTGAATTTTGTGATAATGGATGTAAATTAGTCATCACCTTGTAACAATTCAAGGAAAGACAATCTCTGATACAAGTTTTAAGAAATTTTAAACAAAAACAATATCATTCAACGTGCAAAAGTCTCTCTCTCAGACATACAACCACATAATGTAGGTTCACAGGGGAGGTGTGTGCGTGTGTGTGTGTAAACTGTAGTGTAACTCTCAAACCATGCAATCACTTAATGCTTTGTAGTAATTGAATCAGTCATTTTAGAAACAGCATAACACCATACATGCATATTTTTCAGAAACATAAAAAACTATTTTTTAAAAAGTTCAATAGATATCAAAAGTTGCTTCGTCCTTTTTAAATAGTAGAGTTAGGTGAGTTATTTAACATACAATATAATCTCCAGCTCCTAGTATATCCAGCCAAAACAATGATCAATGTGATTGGATTTGTATTGTTTTTCTCCTAATATTAACTCAAGTGCTAGCGAAAATTTACCACTGAAACATGCTACTGTAATCAATTTAATAATAATTTTACTTAAGAAGCTATGAAACGCATAAAAACTTATTTATACAGCAGACTTACACAAATGTATGTCATTATTAATATTAACACTAATTTGAGGATATAACTTTTTTTTTAAAATTATGCAACAAAAATAATCTTATAATGCTGTGATTTGCCAACGCAAATGCAAGACTGAAAACAATTACTTCAAATTAGCAATGATTGTCCAAAATTTCAGGGTAAAATTGCTGATATTCTTCAGGAATATACTACAAGGTGATCGTCATATCAACATGTTTAGCTTCAGTGACTGACAGCTGTCTGGTGTATGCCCTAGTTTGCAGTAAACACACATTTTGTTCCCAGTACCCCACGAGATATGCTGTGTTGATGAATGGTGATGCAACTATCAGCCATGGATGCTGAGATGTGTACCTGAGATGCCTTAACATGGAATGCAGTATGATTGTCTCTTGAAAGATGTTCACTTTCCAGTTAATTTACTATCTTCCTCTACAGAGGCAGCCACCAATCCTTAAAGTTAGTTACATCTTCAACATCAACCATAGTAACCACAAACTTCCCACGGAGTCTTGATTTTACTATTCTCTCACATAGTTCCTTTGGAAGACAAATTTGGCCATGCTTTGACAAAAGCCTCTCCACAACACCAAAATTACAGTCATGGAGAAAATAATGTCCTCTCTGGGGAAAGAAGTGCTAGATTTCATCAAAACATTCTGTTTCTACAACTGCATTAAAAACTTTACTATGGTGTGGTTTCTGTTTTGACCACCACAGCTGAAATCAGACCTCATACATTTCCTCACAGAGTATGATTAAGTATTTAAAAAACTTTTTTTACACTTAATGGATGACTTATTTTTAGACAGACAAGGTATTTGTACATTGTTACAGGCGATGAGATCTTATAAGTATACAGTTATCCTGTTCATCTTTGCTCTTGAAGTTATTAAATTTATCTACAAAGATGTCCGATAAAATATATCACCATTAGCAAAACATGCATTTTCACGTTTGTCTTTCCGGAATTGCTGCTCCTGCGTAGTTTGTGCATTCACTTCCTTCAAAATATGCTCTTTTAATTACCTCTCTTTATATTCTGCTTCATTCCTGAGACCCCTCTTTCATTTTGTGAAGTTTTCCATTATCAAGGAACTTTAAAATAAATTGTTATCACCCTCCACATTGTAATCACATAAGATAACCAAGATCAACAATGGGTTCTGTTCTGTCTAAAAGACAACCAACTCTTCAGCAATGACAAATCTTTTACTACAATAAACAGACTGCACAGCACTGGCAACAGAATCAACAGTGCTGCCATGTTAAAATTAGAAACACCAGCACTCTAGAAGTTACATTATTTCTAAAACTAAAACAAACTTATCAAACACACAAAACATACAAAGGTAGATGGAAATTACACCATTTCTATACAGAATGCTGTTGCTACCCTTAAAGAAGGCCTGGACGTAAATAAGTCATTATGCATAAAATGTGGACTTAAATTACCACCGATTCAACTGTGTTCTTACCCAAAAGGAATATCTGTACTGCCGGGAAAAATATTATATCCAAAGGAAGCATATCTCTCTCTCTCTCTCCCTCTCCCTCTGTGTGTGTGTGTGTGTGGTGTTGTTCTCCCCCCCCCCCCCCCCCCCCCCCCATGCACCTATTGGTTTGTGGTGCATTGGTATTGTACATACCCCATTACATAGTTTACACTACAAGATATTTCTGGATTGACTGAATTTGAATTTGTAGTTCTGCAGCACCATAAAGGAGATTCACATCCTGTACATATTTCCTTGAGCCTAATCAGACTGGGTTAAAGCTTCAATCCAGTACGAGTGCCAATTCAACAACATTTCCAGAATGTCTCTATTGGCATTTGCAGCAGTGCTGCACCTCTGGTCTACAAAACTACATGACATAGTTTCAAACTCGAAAAAGTTTCATTGAAAATGGCTTTGGCCACAAAATATTACTTTCACACAGTACTAATAATGTTTCCATTCTGTCAGTCTCTTTCATAACCCTGTAAGAAGCTGTATTATGTTCTCCTGTATCCACAACAGCAATGTGAGTAGTAAAATTACTTACTTAGGTTATATGAATTGATACAGGAGCATGTTAAACTGTCGGCATGCTGGCATCTTGCACAGTGAAAAACTACAGCAACTACAATTTTTTCATGTTTTCTATAGCCCTCTCAAAGAGGCCAGCATTTATAGTCCAATCACAAAAGGAAAATGGTGAGATTGGAGGAGGGGGGGGGGGGGGGGGTCACTGTCTTACATTTTTCTTGATTATCTTGAGAACTGCAGATTCTAGTGAAAATACTTCCCAGTACAAAATCAAACTACATTAAATTCCCCACAAACAAGGCCCTATTCACATTTTACCTAAGACTAATAATTTTAATGTTGCAGGGGCTGAATAATCGCAGATTATTAAAAGTTGTGTTGTAATAGTGTAAAGTTGATGTTTATTGTTGAGTGAAGTGGGTAATGAACGAATATTAAATATGTGTACCACATCTACGTGCAATACAACCGTATCGGGGTATAAATTGTATTCTGGGGTTGTAACAAGGTGGAAAGGGGAGGGGGGTAGAGGTTACAAGTGCGAGGGAAGGTACATCACTGGATTGTGGTCATGCACTTCCCTCCATCATAAGTCTGCAAAATGAAGAGTAAGCAAGCAATTCCCCATTCTCTGTATCACCCTATATTTCAAAATGCACCTACTTTCATTCATCTTATGAATTACTGGCTATACAATATGTAGGCAGGCCCGAAGGTGTTTATTTTCCACAAAGTACACTAACACTATATGGGAAACATATGAATTACTGATAATACTAACACAAGAAATGCATACTGACAAAATTTACATAAAACAATGCAAGAGGGAAATTAATTCTTTGCCATCCAGTACAGCAGCTGTATCGTTCTTGTGGGAGAGGCAACTTCCACTATTGCACATTCTGCTCACTTTTAGGTTTATAAACAAACTGTGCCTCCCCAATGTTTCCTGTCCAGTTCTCTTATGTGAGTAGGAAAACTAACTTCTCTGAGCTGATGTTTATATACTGGAGTTATTTTCAGTTTAGTGAGTGAGTATTTACTGCAGTTGTTAAAAGAGCTGTCATGTAAAAAAGCTTGACAGCTGGAACTGTCAAATATCTACCACACTACAGAGCCTGTCCCAAGTGGAACATGCCATCAGTACATATTTGACAATGTCAATTGCTTTCACTATCAATGGCTCAAATACTTTTCGCAGCTTGAGGGTATTAAAGGTATAACCCCAGGCCCAGCTCATCAATCTGCTGAAGAGGCCCAGAGGCTTACACTGGCTCTCTGTAACAGCAGTCACCCAGGTTTATAGAACTACACATACTTCAACACTAAGCAAGAAATGCATTACAGCAATTTCTGTTCAAAATTTAAACATGACCAGTCCTATTCCATCCCATTGCATAAGATATGCTGTGTATACCTATGTAGTAAACGATCCACTCAGTGCAGTGCACTTTGTAAATGGCAGCAGCTCCTGAATGGAAGAAATTTACAGTCGGGAGTGCTCCAGGTCAGTGTGATAGGACAACTATTATTTATTATATAGAATAATCCTGTAGGAGGATACAAGATAGCTTAGACAAAATTTATGGTCCAAGTGATGATGGTGGCTAGCTCTAAATGTAGAATAATGTAAGTTAATGTGGATGAGTAGGAAAAACAAGTCCGTAATGTAGGGATACGACATTAGTAGTGTCCTAGCCTACTTGACACAGTCACATTGTCTGAATACCTGGGCATAATGTTGCAAAGCAGTACGAAATGGAATGACCAAGTGGGGATTGTCGTAGGGAAGGCGAATGATAAACTTCGATTTATTGGTGAAATTTTGAGAAAGTGCGGTTCATCTGTAAAGGAGACAATGTATAGCACACTAGTGCAATATATTCTTGAGTAAATTGGGATTTGTACCAGGTTGGATTAAAGGAAGATATCAAAGCAATTCATAGGCAAGCTGCTAGATTTGTTACTGGTAGGTTCAAACAACACGCAAGTATTATGGAGGCGCTTCAGGAACACAAATGGGAACCCCTGGATGGAAGGCAAAATTCTTTTCGAGAAACACTATTGAGAAAATTTGGAGAACCAGCAGTTGAAGCTAACTGCATAACATTTCTTCCGCTGACATACATTTCGCATAAAATAATGGTGGTCACCACCATGTGACTACAACACAGATACACAACTTTACAGTATGCTATCAATGACAGATAGCGGAAAGATGGCACATTCACCAAACCCTTTACCACCAGCACAAGATAAATCACTGCCAACATCATACAAACAAATTCAGCCCTTTTCATGAACTGCTTATAGTAATGTATTTTACATGGAATATCACTCAACAATTAAAAATAAGTATTTGCTTAACTGAAAATAACTTCACTACAGGCCTATAAACATGAGATCAGTGGAGTTATTTTGTCTACTTACATCGGATAAGTGGACCAGAAATGCTGGGTAGATATAATCTGTCTGTAATCTGAAAAGCAACCAGCACTTGTGGTGGAGGAAGGTAGGATTTTCCTGGAAGAATGCTACAACTGCTGTACAGGATGACTTAGAACCTATTTCCCCTGTAGCAGGGCAGAACAGTGTGCAGAGTTTTTTCACAGAATCTGTCCACATGCTTTCCTTGCATCTGTTTCATTAGCAACTCATTTCTGTGTTCAATGAAGTGTTAGCACAATTTGTAGAAAATAATTGGGGGATAAATAAAAGTATAGAGGAAATACAACTTCTGTTTATGAGAAACAATGATATTCTATATTTCTGTTACATAAAGTCAACTGTTCTCAAGGTACAGAGTAAATCTTTAACAGCATTACAATACCAAGCAAAACCTGTCATATTTTCATGATAATGGTACTATCTAAAGCAGTTACCCATATACATGCATATAGGTTTTTGTAACAGTTGCATGGAAATGTCTGTCAAAACATGTTACAGATTTTTCCAAATTTGAAATCAGACGTTCATTTTAATTAACACTTCATACTGTAGACAGACCACACTGCTATCAAAAGTGACTCACTCTGAAGAAAGAGCCAGTTACTAGTACTGGCAATGTTCCGGAAATGGTAAGTTTTCTATTTGCATACTATAACATCTGATAGTTTACAGATTTGGAGACAGACAGGCGATGCACGTAAAACGAGAAAAAGACAACTTTAAGTTAACTACACAATACAGTTAAGATGCTGCCGTTGTAGTCTTCAGTTCGAACACTCATTTGATGCAGCTCTCCATGCTACTCTGTCCTGTGCAATCCTCTTCATCTGCAAATAACTACTGCAAGCTACAGTCTTCCAAATTTCCTTAATGTGTTCAGCTCTTGGTCACAGTCTATGATTTTTACCCCAGACACTTTCCTCCAGTACTCAAATGACAATCCCTTGATGTCTCAGAATGTTTCATATCAACTGATCTCTTCTTTTAGACAATGTGCCACATATTTCTTGTCTCCCCAGTTCTATTCAGTATCTCCTCATTAGTTACTTGATCCACCTATCTAATCTTCAGCATATGTCTGTAGCACCAAATTTTGAAAGCTTCTTTTCTCTTCTTGTATAAATGGTTTATTTTCCATGTTTCACTTCCATACAAACACTTTTTTAAAAGATTTCCTAACACTCAAATCTATATTCGGTATCAACAAAGTTCTCTTCTTCATAAATGCTGTTCTCGCAAATTGCAAATGCCATTGCCAATGCCAGTCTACATTTTATATCTTGTGTAGTTCGACCATCATCAGTTACTTTTCTGCCCAATTAGTTGAACTCACCTCATAAGAACTCATTTCTTAATCCAGTTCCGTCAGTGTCAACTGATTTAATTCGTCCACATTCCATTATCCTTGTTTTGCTTTTGTTGGTATTCATACATATCATAAATTGGTATTCTTTGATTTGAGGAACTACAATATGTCTAATCAAATAAAGACACAGTAATACCATTCAACTTGAAAATGTTGAAGGTTATAGAGTATAATAAAACTGTCAACTGTTCATAAAAGTTACATATTGGACCCCCTTGCATTTTTAAGTGTGGTGCAGATGTAACCAGTAGGCTTCATTACTGGTCAGTTTGTTACCACAACCATGTTCTCCACTTCCACGTTCGTTGGCTTCGCCAACTCAAAACCAAATTGCCACCATCCAACCTAACGTAGACCTCGAGCTATGCTATAGATCAGTCTGTCACCACAACCAAGTGTGTGTGTGTGTGTGTGTGTGTGTGTGTGTGTAACAAAACTGTTTGCCATTACATATTTCATAAGAAAGGTGAATACAACGAAACCTTTCCTCATTGGAAGTTCTTTCTACAAGTCAAACAGTTTCCCTTTAATGCAACAAATTGGAAACAAAATGTTAGTCACAAAATATGTTGCAGCAGGTAGCATAAGATAAAGAAAAATGTTCTTATGAACTGCGTTACTGTATTTAATGATGTTGGTGAAATGATGAACTATCGAATGATAAAGTATCTCGTGTTCAACATCAGAAATCTTGCAAAACTGACACGGCAAATATCCTGAAGCTGTTCCATATTACACATGCTTCGTGTTAAGCAGTTACATATATATGCATAATTCCACTTCCTATAACTGGTAAAAGCAACAACACCACGATTATTGTAATTTTTGGCTGACACTATAACCATCCAATTAGAGTTCGCGTGTTTTTGGTATAATCCTATTTAATGTTACTGTTATTTACTGTCGACACGTCATTAGACCAACAACGTTCACTACATACATGGTACTTCGTGTTTCAACTAAACGTATTTCGTATTGTTAATGGCCCAATGAATTATTTTACGAAAGAATTGTCGACTATATACTATGCACAAGAGTTTTTAAGTGTCAAAACTGCCAATGGACACGTTTCACTAAAGCAACAAAGTAGCCGTTGACATGACGTCTAATTAGGGCAACACAAAGTGCTTAATACATTTTTCACATGACAAGGCTTCTCTACTCAACGGAAACCTTGCTGAGTTTTCTGCTGTTTCTAGTAATCTAGTGTTCCACTAAATTTGTGCAAAACACTGACAGTACTAAAATATAGTGAGAAACCAGAGGCGTCGTATCGAGTATCGGTAATTTAAATCAGGTAGCGTAAACAGTAGGACGTAACCTTCATTTCTTGTAACAAACGTTCACGCACACACTGCGGATAACGACTACGGATTTAAATTAAAATCTCTTTTGTCTTCTTTCATATAAATCACGCTTCTTTTTGTACCTTCTGTATCCACAATTCCACATCCACTTTGTCGAAGCCCGAAGGCAACGATTGTCATTTGTTTACTTGTTTTTCGTGTCTGTGGAGTGAAACTTCGGAGTCCCCATCTAGCAGCAAATCCAAAAACTAATAAAATCACGAAGCACTCAATAGAATTACCAAATAAAGCTTTTCTCCCTAGAAGCAGGGATAGTTTCCGTTCTTAGCATTGTTTTTTAGTATGAAATCGACAATTTAACTGATATCAGTTTGTTAAAAAAAAACGAGTAACAAACAGAAATTAGTGTGAATACTTATTCAAAGACTAGAGAAAAATACATCAAAAAATAAAAAAGGTATAAAATTTAGTTTAAATTATGCGGTTTGGTGGTAAAAGCAAACAAGGTCAACTCACTATACAAACTGTATCTATGAAACAAACATTTACAGAGTAAGAAACGCCAAACAATTTATGTGCTCGTACATACTTTGATACCATACTTGTGTGTTATATACAATGTGGTTCCCATTACAATTTCGTGTTGTATGAAAGGAGAGACGGTTAGCACTCCCCTTGACAAGGATGGAACACATATAAGGTTGAGGCACCGCTGAGTTATCAGCGCTTGACCCATTTTTTTTACATTATAGTAGCATAAAACACTTAAATAAATGTCAATTTAAGCTTGAATATTTCACAGCTCATATAGGTTGGGCACATCATTTAGTTCACATTATAGGCCTATTACATGATTTCCTACACATTATAGTAGGCCTTTCTTTCAAGCCAAGATTCGATCAACATTTTAAATTTATTGTGTGACATTTTCTTTACACTTTGTGGTACTTTGTCCAGTAACGCCTTCCCAATACGTGCATTTTTTTTTTTTTTTTTTTTTTTTTTAGTTCTGGAGACATTGCTCAAGTTTCTGCTCTTGGTTTTATAAGCATGGACACTACAGCTAATTTTACAGATATGGCCATTCTGTTTGGCCTAGAGACGGACTTGGGAGTAATATAAGATGGAAACAGTTTGTATTCTGTATTCAGTTATATATTGTTTGCAGGAAGCTGTGGTTGGTAGACCAACAATGCATCTTATTACATTCTTCTGCCAGAGGAAGACATTCTTAGCCCCGAGTTTCCATGAATATTAGCCCATATTAGCCCATGCGTAATAGGCGACAAAGAGGAAGTCTTGACTGGCACAGCTTTTTAATTTTCATGTAAGGTACCGGTACACTACTCTCAATACTTTATCACAAGCTTTTTCTGTCTGGGTATTCTAATGTAACTTCCTGTCAAGACGAATGCCTAACAATTTGACTGAATTATGGTTTATTAGCCTCATAATATGCATAATCTAAATCATATGCTTCAGGCACCAAGCGAAGTGGTGCAGTGGTTACCACAGTGGACTCGCATTCGGGAGGATGATGGGTCAATCCCGCGTCCGGCTATCCTGACTTACGGTTTCCGTGGTTTCCTAAATCGCTTCAGACATATGCTGGGATGGTTCCTTTGAAAGGGCATAAAAGACACGTCAATATTGTGGTAAAATTTCACCAAAACCATACCGTCATCCTCCTGAATGCGAGTCCAGTGTGCTAACCACTGCGCCACTTCGCTCGGTACATATACTGGGTGATCAAAAAGTCAGTGTAAATTTGAAAACTTAATAAACTACGGAATAATGTAGATAGAGAGATAAAAATTGACACACATGCTTGGAATGACATGGGGTTTTATAAGAACCACACCATATTGCTAGACACAAGAAAGATCTCTTACGCGCGTCGTTTGGTGATTATCGTATGCTCCGCTGCCACTTTCGTCATGCTTGGCCTCCCAGGTCCCCAGACCTCAGTCCATGCGATTATCGGCTTTGGGGTTACCTGAAGTCGCAAGTGTATCATGATCGACCGACATCTCTACGGATGCTGAAAGACAACATCCGACGCCAATGCCTCATCATAACCGTGAACATGCTTTACAGTGCTGTTCACAACATTATTCCTAGACTACAGCTATTGTTGAGGAATGATGGTGTAGATATTGAGCATTTCCTGTAAAGAACATCATCCTTGCTTTGTCATACTTTGTTATGCTAATTATTGCTATTCTGATCAGATGAAGTGCCATCTGTCGGACATTTTTTGAACTTTTGTATTTTTTTGGTTCTAATAAAACCCCATGTCATTGCAAGCATGTGTGTCAATTTGTACCTCTCTATCTACATTATTCCGTGATTTATTCAGTTTTCAAATTTATACTGACTTTTTGATCACCCTGTATTACCTATGTTTCTGCCTATTAACTTGTTATGTAGTGTCATCCTCATAACTCATGTTCACCAACATGAAATGTGATGAAAGTGTTGTCATATTCATACACCACTGTTTTACATGGTACAAGGCTTGCCAAGTCATTTACATGTACATAACAAACAGAAATGTTCCCAGCACACAACCTTGTGGCACTCCATGTCTTAACATTCAAAAAATCATATCTTTGTTTGGATTTATAAACATATTATTTTGTTTTCTATTAGCTAACATACGATTTCAGAAGTGCTAGTTTATTGCCTTTCATTCCATAACCCTGTAGTTTGTTTATTAAAATATTACTGTAGCAATGTCGAAGGCCTTGCTAAGATCCACTAGAGTGGCTTGAGTGTGTTGTCTATTTACAAAGACATGTAAGGCAAATAATACATCATCCTGAACTGTCTTGAAAGTAGACAGTCCGTTTCAAAACCCCTACCAGGCTTGCTTAAGAGATTTTTACTTAAAAAATCATTTAGTTGGTTATTTTTACTATGGTTACAATAATTTTTGGTACTACTGACACTGTTGAAATAGCCCCATAGTTTTCAAGTGAGTTTAAGCCTTCTTTTTATACAAAGAGTCTGTTAAATCCATCTTTCCATGAAATAAGTAACCTTGCCACATTGCCATTATTACCATGTATGGTATGGTACATTGAGATGATAAAAGTCCTGGGATACCTTCTAAAATCATGTCACACCTATGTCTGCCCAGTGTAGTGCAGCAGCTTGATGTGGCATGGACTCAACAAGTCATTGGAAGCCCCCTGCACAAATATTGAGCCATACTGTCTCTATAGCCATCCATAATTTTGCACAAACTGACCTCTTGATTATGTCCCATAAATGTTCAATAGGATTCATGTTGGAAAATGTGGGTGGCCAAATCATTCACTCAAATTGTCCAGAATGTTTTTCAAACCAATTGTGAACAGTTATGGCCCCAGGAATAATGCATTGTCATCCATAAAAATTCCATCATTTTTTGAGAACATGATGTCCATTAATGACTGCAAATGGTCTCCAAGTAGCCAAACATGACCATCTCCAGTTAATGATATGTTCAGTTGGACGAGAAGACCCATGTAAACACAGCCTAACCCTTATGGAGAAACCATGGTACCTTGTTGAGCACTGGGGTCCTTGGCTTTGTGAGATCATTGCCACACTCGAACCCTGCCATCAGCTCTTACCAACTACAATCACGATTCATCCGACCAGCTTGACTGTTACCACTGACAACTCCACACAAATGCTGCTGCTCATAGTCACTGAGTGAAGGCCGTTGGCCACAGTGCTGTCTGTGGTGAGAGGTAATGCTTGAAAGTTGGTATTCTGATGACACATTTGACACTGTGGATCTCAGAGTATTGAATTCTCTAATGATTTCCAAAATGGACTGTCCCATGAATGTAGCTCCAACTACCATTCCATGTTCAAAGTCTGTTAATCTTTGTTGTGCAGCCATAATCACATTAGGAACATTTTCACATGAATTACATGAGTGCAAATGACAGCAGTGCCAGTGCAGTGCCAGTGCAGTGCCCTTTCATAGCTTGTGTACACAATACTACTGCCATCTATACATGTGCATATAGCTATCTGATCACTGTAAAATAAGATTAATCTTGTTAGGTGGTGTGAATCTAATCATTTACCTACTTTCCAACCTTTGGCTATCTGAGTGTACTTCCTAACAAGAACATCACAGCTGCCCATTGTTGTGAATTGTTGACTGATTTGTCCGTAATAGTGACGTCTTGGAGCATGCAGTACTAACAAATCGCCCTTTCAGTAGATGCGTAATTCATGTGCTGCATTCGTGAAGTGAATACATAGTCAGAAAACTTCTGCTGCACCATGTACTTCCGGTGTGAAATTTGTAATCTGCATTAATTTTTACTTGCATGTGCACATCTCAAGTGCTAATGTTTTATCTTTTGTTCATTATTTATACATTTAGATGCTGTGTATGCCTAATTACAAAAGTGTCCTTTTTGTGGGTAAATCTGATTATGCTAGTCTACAAGAAGTTTCTAGGAGCAACCCAGAAATCCACAAAAATATGCATGACTACGGGAAATATGTATGAAAATGGGGGGCTTTTGGAGAAAAGAGAAGCAGCTGCATGATTATCAAGAGGTCATATGGTAAGCCACTGCTAATCAAAGACGGGAAAAGAGAAATGTGAAAGGGAATATGTAGATGGTCTATACAAGAAAAACAAACTTGAGGGCAATGTTTTGGAAAGAGAAGTGGAAGTAGGTGAAAATGGAATTGGAAAAATGTTACTTTGAGAAGAATATGACAGAGCACTGAGCCAGCCGTGACAAATATTTTGCCTGGTGTGTAAGATATGCGAGATAGTGGAAATACTCTCACACTCCAAGAAGAATGTAATAATATCAGTTCCAAAGAAGGCAAGTGGTGACAGGTGTACACAACACCAAATCATCAGTTTAATGAGTCCTGGTTGCAATTTGTTGACACAAGTTACTTACAGACGAATGGAAAAACTGGTAGAAGCTGACTCCAGTTTGGATTCCGGAAAAATGTAGGAACACATGAGGCAATACTATCCCTATACCATATTTTAGAAGACAAATTGAACAAAGGTAAACTTTTATAACATTTGCACACTTAGAGAAAGCTTTTACAATGTTGACTGGAATCCTCTTTTCGAAATTGTGAAGGTAGCAAGAGAGCGAAAGGCTATTTACAGATTGTACACAAACCAGACTACATTTATATGAGCCAAAGAACAGGAAAGGGAAACAGTGGCTGCCAAGTGATTGAGAGAGGGTTATAACCTATTCCCAATGTTATCCAATCTGTACACTGAGCTAGCAGTAACTGAAACGAAAGATAAATTTGAAAAAAGAATTAAAGTTCAATGGAAAAAAAAAAAATCTTGGAGGTTTGCTGATGATGTTGTCAGTCCATCAGAGGTGGCAAAGGGCTTGGAATAGCAGTAAAATGGAGTGGATAATGTCTTGAAAGGATACTATAATATTAGTGCCAACAAAAGCGAAACAAGGGTAATGGAATGCAGTTGAATTAAATCAGCCAGAGCTCAGGGAACTGGATTATGAAGAGACACTAAAAGTACAGCAGTAGATCAGTTTTGCTATTTTGGCAGTAAAATAACTGATGAAGGCAGAAGTGGAGAGGATTTGAAATTCAGAGTGACTACAACAACCAAAAAATCACTTCTGAAAAGGGGACTTTGGTTAACAACTTACATAAATTTAAGTGCTAGAAAGTCTTTTCTAACGTATTTGTCTGGACTATAGCCTTGTACGGAAAGGAAACATGAGCACTAAACAGTTCAGCTAAGAAAAGAATAAAAGCTTTTGAAATGTGGTCCTACAGAAGCACATTATAGATTAGATGAGTAGATTGAATAACTAACAAGAAAGTATTAAACCAAACTGGGGAATAAAAGAAATTTATGGCATCACATGATTAAAAGTTAGTTTGATAATAGGGGAAAGTGGGGGGGGGGGGGGGGGAGGGAGGTTGTAGAGAAAGACCTAGACATTTTTAGAAGTTATTTAGAGTTGAAGAGGCTTGCACAGAACAGATTAACCTGGGAAGCTGCATCAAAGTAGTCTTCACACTGAAGACCATAACAACAACTATAATGTCCTGCCAAATGAATAAATTCATTTAATGGGAACATGATGAATTTGCAGATGAGTTAATGTAGATGAAAAAGTATTCTTCTGAATTTCTTTGATATTTATTATAAAGCCAAATATCAGTTCAACGATGAAATGTATAATGCGAGAAGTATGCTAATGTAAATGCAGAGTGCTGAATAATTAATCTTATGTTATTATGTGCTGTAATTGAGGAGAAGAATATCTTAAAGTTTACTTAAACAATGGAGACTCCAGGAATATCAACAATGTAGGAAAGGATATATTGTTACTTACTGTGAAGGTGACACTTTAAGTTGCAGATTGGCACAATTAAAGGCTACTTACACATAAGCGTTTGGCCGTAACCTTTGTCAGGAAAAGACGAACACACAGTCATTCATACAAGCAAGCACATCAGGCACACATGACTGTGAACACTGGCAGCTCAGGTCAGAATGCCATTAGCAAAAGATTAATACTTCTTATAGCCTGCACCTTACAATAAGAGTGAGATCTCATCTGCATATTTTACTGGAAGTAAGTTGAGGGTTTATGCAATCTCATTAATATGAAGTGTGTCCTTGGACTTCCTTGTAAGCCCCTTTTCTATAAAGTGGTGCACTCAAATTCTGAGTCTGCAAAATGAGACTTCTTACAAAATGCTCATGCAACTCATTCTAGAATATTGCTGAAGTGCGTGGGACTCATATCAAATAGGATGCACAAGAGATATTGAACATATACAAAGAAGGGCAGCACAGATGGTCACAGGTTTATTTGACCCAAGGAAGAGCTTCACTGAGATGCTGAAAAACCCGAACTTTGACATATGACTACTCACAAAGTTTTAAGAAACTGCAGTAAGTGAAGAATCTAGGAATATACTACAACCCCTATCTATGACTTCTAAAGGAACTGCAAAAGCAAGATTAGATTAACTACAGTGCACACAGAGACATTTAAGCAGTCATTCTTCCCACTTCCATATGTGAATGGAACAGGAAGAAACTTTAATATATGGCACAATGGGAAGTAACCTCTGCCATGCACTTTACAATGATTGCATAATATAGAGTCAATGTTGATGCAGGCAACCAAGTACACTGTTACTGTAAGAATTATGTTCATCATCAAGAGCTATCATGGTCTAACATCAATATCGCTGAATAATACTTATCGTTATCCTCAGGCTGAAGGTACATGGTCTTCCTTTGCCTTCCTTTGAACTTTAACTGTTGAAATAACCATCCTGGCTAAACAGGCTGAACAGTGGTAAAAGTAAGAAGTAGAAATTTAGGAGGATGAGGAATGTCTTTAAAAATATTTTTTAATGTTTTGGCAAGGATAGATATGGTTTGGAAATAATTAAAGGGGTTAATTAATTAATTAGGATTTTTGCCAGTTGCTCATTCACCACAGATAATTTTACAATGATATGAGATATGTGGGTTTAATGCAGAAATAAAAGATAATTGAAAATTTAGAAAGATGCAGGCACATATCCTGATGGAAGAAAGTTACAGAAATGGAATAAAAAAGTGTACAGTCTCCTTGATGCAGATATTAATAGAAATCAAGATCTACTTATCATAGAAACACAGATAAAATTTCAGAAAGCCACCAACTATCAAATTGGACCTAGAAAAAAGAAGATTAAAAGGAAAGATATTTCAAAGAGTCACTGAAATAACTAATACACTAGGAGAAACAGAAACTTCTGGAAATATTCATGATTATTTTAATAGGTCTATGGATACTACAATAACAAATAAAGAAGAATCAGTGGGATTTACTAAAGGAAATGTAGGAATATCTGACTGTTTACAGGACATTAATAACAAATATCTTCATAAAGTAGCTAGTTAAAGGTTTAGTTAGATTATACAGACTTCACTGGAGGTTCTTCGTTTCTGGAAAGTTTAGTGTCAATTTTCTGTCAGGCACTGATAGTTGTTGACATACAGCTTTGGATTATTTCCCACAGTAAAATTTCTGAAACAACTGGCAGACAGTGCACCAGCCACTGATTTAAACATAAGACCATTACTCAATGGTTAATCTAACCATGATGGTCAAATGAAAACAAAGTAAACTGAACAGTTTTGTTCACATAAACCAAAGTATATTTATTTCAATTACAGCTAAAACTTGGTGCCCTTATTAGAGCAATTATATTATTTTTCCCATTTTCCACACCACTGTAGAAAAAGAAGATTTAAAGTGAGCCACATTCTTGAAGCTGCTTGTTGCCAAATGGCACTGGAGGCCTGTAATTTTTCACTACAAGGCCTAGAAATTCATTTCAAAGATAGTCTTCTCCTGGTCCATAGCATCACAGCCTACAAAATGCTGAAAGCTGACTGTCATATACTTGAACTGACTATTTTGAGATAATGCATACTACACTTTTATTGCATGGTGGGGTTGTCGTGAAGCCCTCATAAGCCCAGTACTGACTACATCAGCTAACAATCTGTTCGGATCTGCAGGATCACTTAGTTCAGACTTCTGACTTTTAAGGTCATATTTGGCAGAGCATCAAACATCTTTTGGTGCTCTTCCTCAATAAATATTCCAAGAACATTTAATCCATCTGGACGTCCGGCAGCTTCATTGAAGCTTCTGTATTTTCTCATGTTCCACTAAACAGTATGCAACTCACCTGCATACCAGTGCCTGTCGACAGTCTGTTCAGAGCAGCCCCAGTGGCAATGGAACTGCTAAAGCACATATATATCTGTCATCAGCTTAGCTCAGAGCCACAGTAGTCAAGATCAATGTGCCAACCGTGGCCCATGTTGATGAGAACAAAAGCAAAGGATGGGTAAGGCCAGATGAGCCCCTGTGGATTCTGTGGCACATCGATTGGGGTCCTGCTGGTGCAGGTGTAGACAGGTGACTGACATGTGCCCACTGCCAACAGAAATTTCTCTGGCCTTGTTTCTGGTCCATTCCTCTGTGTATATACCCAAAGATTCATAAGGCAGGCAGTATAGATGTTCTTAAACATTTTCCTACATCCCTTTGAGACTTGCCCCTAAGACATACAAGACTAAAACTGAACAGAAGCAAAGATATGGAACAGAAACTCCTGGGATTAGAAAAGTCTTGTGCTAGGAAGAACGAGCAACAAGCTGTAACACTAGTGATACGTACACATGGACAATTGCATAAGATAATTATTTCTGATCAATAGTAAGATGTGGCACTGTTTTTTGGATCAGCTGTAGTGATGTATCCTGCCTATTGAAACTCCAGAAAAAAATCAATCAGAATTATGTGCTGCACATCTGTGCAAAAGCTGATATGTTGTTGTTGTTGTTGTTGTTGTTGTTGCTGTTGTGGTCTTCAGTCCTGAGACTGGTTTCATGCAGCTCTCCATGCTACTCTATCCTATGCAAGCCTCTTCATCTCCCAGTACCTACTGCAGCCTACATCCTTCTGAATCTGCTTAGTGTATTCATCTCTTGGTCTCCCTCTACGATTTTTACCCTCCATGCTGCCGTCCAGTACTAAATTGGTGATCCCTTGATGCCTCAGAACATGTCCTACCAACCTATCGCTTCTTCTAGTCAAGTTGTGCCACAAACTCCTCTTCTCCCCAATTCTATTCAATACCTACCTCCTCATTAGTTATGTGATCTACCCATCTAATCTTCAGCATTCTTCTGTAGCACCACATTTCGAAAGGTTCTATTCTCTTCTTGTCCAAACTATTTATCGTCCATGTTTCACTTCCATACATGGCTACACTCCATACAAATACTTTCAGAAACAACTTCCTGACACTTAAATCAATACTCGATGTTAACAAATTTCTCTTCTTCAGAAACGCTTTCCTTGCCATTGCCAGTCTACGTTTTATATCCTCTCTACTCCGACCATCATCAGTTATTTTGCTCCCCAAATAGAAAAACTTATTTACTACTTTAAGTGTCTCATTTCCTAATCTAATTCCCTTAGCATCACCCGACTTAATTCGACTACATTCCATTATCCTCCTTTTGCTTTTGTTGATGTTCATCTTATATCCTCCTTTCAAGACACTGTCCATTCCGTTCAACTGCTCTTCCAAGTCCTTTGCTGTCTCTGACAGAATTACAATGTCATTGGCGAACCTCAAAGTTTTTATTTCTTCTCCATGGATTTTAATACCTACTCTGAACTTTTATTTTGTTTCCTTTACTGCTTGCTCAATATACAAATTGAATAGCATCGGGGAGAGGCTACAACCCTGTCTCACCCCCTTCCCAGCCACTGCTTCCCTTTCATGTCCCCCGACTCTTTTAACTGCCATCTGGTTTCTGTACAAATTGTAAATAGCCTTTCGCTCCCTGTATTTTACCCCTGTCACCTTCAGAATTTGAAAGTAAGTATTCCAGTCAACATTGTCAAAAGCTTTCTCTAAGTCTACAAATGCTAGAAACGTAGGTTTGCCTTTCCTTAATCTTTCTTCTAAGATAAGTCGTAGGATCAGTATTGCCTCACGTGTTCCAGCATTTCTACAGAATCCAAACTGAGCTTCTACCAGTTTTTCCATTCGTCTGTAAAGAATTACGTTAGTACTTTGCAGCTGTGACTTATTAAACTGATAGTTTGGTAATTTTCACATCTGTTAACACCTGCTTTCTTTGGGATTGGAATTATTATATTATTCTTGAAGTATGAGGGAATTTCGCCTGTCTCATGCATCTTGCTCACCAGATGCTAGAGTTTTGTCAGGACTGGCTCTCCCAAGGCTGTCAGTAGTTCTAATGGAATGTTGTCTACTCCCGGGGCCTTGTTTCGAATTAGGTCTTTCAATGCTCTGTCAAACTCTTCACACAGTATCGTATCTCCCATTTCATCTTCATCTATCTCCTCTTTCATTTCCATAATATTGTCCTCAAGTACATCGCCACTGTATAGACCCTCTATATACTCCTTCCACCTTTCTGCTTTCCCTTCTTTGCTTAGAACTGGGTTTCCATCTGAGCTCTTGGTATTCATGCAAGTGGTTCTCTTTTCTCCAAAGGTCTCTTTAATTTTCCTGTAGGCAGTATCTATCTTACCTCTCATGAGATAAGCATCTACATCCTTACATTTGTCCTCTAGCTATCCCTGCTTAGCTATTTTGCATTTCCTGTCGATCTCATTTTTGGGATGTTTGTATTCCCTTTTGCCTGCTTCACTTGCTGCATTTTTTTTATTTTCTCCTTTCATCAATTAAATTCAATATTTTTTCTGTTATGCAAGGATTTCTACTAGCCCTCATCTTTTTACCTACTTGATCCTCTGCTGCCTTCACTATTTCATTCCTCAAAGCTACCCATTCTTCTTCTACTGTATTTCTTTCCACCATTCCTGTCAATTGTTCCCTTATGCTCTCCCTGAAACTCTGTACAACCTCTGGTTCTTTGAGTTTATCCAGGTCCCATCTCCTTAAATTCCCACCTTTTTGCAGTTTCTTCAGTTTTAATCTACAGTTCATAGCCAATAGATTGTGGTTAGAGTCCACATTTGCCCCTGGAAATGTCTTACAATTTAAAACCTGGTTCCTAAATCTCTGTCTTACTATTATATAATCTATCTGAAACCTTTTAGTATCTCCAGGGTTCTTCCACGTATAGAACCTTCTTTCATGATTCTTGAACCAAGTGTTATTATGATTAAGTTATGCTCTGTGCAAAATTCTACCAGGCGGTTTCCTCTTTCATTTCATAGCCCCAATCCATATTCACCTACTACATTTCCTTCTCTTCCTTTTCCTACCGTTGAATTCCAGTCGCCCATGAGTATTAAATTTTCATCTCCCTTCACTACCTGAATAATTTCTTTCATCTCATCATACATTTCATCAATTTCTTCATCATCTGCAGAGCTAGTTGGCATATAAACTTGTACTACTGTAGTAGGCGTGGGCTTGGTGTCTATCTTGGCCACACTAATGCGTTCACTATGTTTGTAGTAGCTTACACGCACTCCTGTTTTTTATTCATTATTAAACTTACTCCAGCATTACCCCTATTTGATTTTGTATTTATAACCCTGTATTCACCTGACCAAAAGTCTTGTTCCTGCTGCCACCAAACTTCACTAATTCTCACTATATCTAACTTTAACCTATCCATTTCCCTTTTTAAGTTTTCTAACCTACCTGCCCGATTAAGGGATCTGACATTCCACGCTCCGATCCGTAGAACGCCTTTTTTTTCTTCTGATAACAACATCCTCCTGAGTAGTCTTCGCCGGGAGATCCGAATGGGGTACTATTTTACCTCTGGAATATTTTACCCAAGAGGACGCCATCATCATTTAATCATACAGTAATGCTGCATGGCCTTGGGAAAAATTACGGCTGTAGTTTCCCCTTGCTTTCAGCTGTTCGCAGTACCAAAACAGCAAGGCTGTTTTGGTTAGTGTTACAGGGCCAGATCAGTCAATCATCCAGACTGTTGCCCCTTCAACTACTGAAAAGGCTGCTGCCCCTCTTCAGGAACCACACGTTTGTCTGGCCTCTCAACAGATACACCTCCGTTGTGGTTGCACCTACAGTACAGCTATCTGTATCGTTGAGGCGCACAAGCCTCCCCACCAACGGCAAGGTCCACGGTTCATGGGGGGGCAAGAGCTGATAGTACTGCAAAATCCTCCGTCAGTTACTAAGCAAACAAAACACATGCACTTTGATCAAAAAATGGAACACTCCAATTATAACTCAGAAACTACATGGATTACTATCAAAAAAGGAACAAACAAAAACAACAGTCCAAATAAAACTGATCTCTGGCAAGACAGTAACACTTTCAGAACACTGGACACTGAATTCACTGATTTCTAACAGCGATTGTAAACTTAGTACCCAATTAAAAAGATGCACTAGATTTACTTTTGCAGACACTGTATACACCACCAATAAAACTTTCAAAGACATTTCAATAATTGTAAATATGGATCAAAAACTGCAATATTATGTGATTTCAAACATGCTAAAATGACTCCTTGGCACCGGATAGAGACTTCAATGGTCATACACTAAATGCAATACTGTGTGTAAAATTTCTTGATGTCCAGCTGGATAACAAATTAAAAATGAGTCAACACAGAGAGATAGACTTAATCACTAAGCTCAGTTCAGAGTCTTATGCCCTTAGAAGCAGCTTTAGCTGTGTTGACCTGAAGCCAGTCAAACTAAAATGAATAAAATGTTTATTCGATAAGAATTTTGCACAAAGTAGATACCTACTTATCTTGTAGAACCCTTTTTAGGGATCTTGGAATTCTTACACCCACTCCCCAATACATATTTACTCTTTAATGGTTTTTGTTGCTGATAATAAAAAACAGAGTCAACTGAACCGTGACTTACACAGTCACACTACAAGACACAAAAATTATTTTCACGTGTACTTTGCTTCCTTGTCTACACTATGTGATCAAAAGTATCCGGTCACCCCCAAAAGCATACATTTTATCATATTAGCTGCATTGTGCTGCTGCCTACTGCCAGGTACTCCATTTCAGTGACCTCAGTAGTTATGAGGCATCGTGAGAAAGCAGAATGGGGTGCTCCACAGAACTCATGAACTTTGAACTTGGTCAGGTGATTGGGTGTCACTTGTGTCATGCGAGATTTCCACACTCCTAATCATCCCTAGGTCCACTGTTTATGATGTGATAGTGAAGTGGAAACATGAAGGGAAACATACAGCACAAAAGCGTACAGGCCGACCTCGACTGTTGACTGACAGAGACCGCCGACAATTGAAGAGCATCGTAATTTGTAATAGGCACACGTCTCTCCAGACCATTACACAACAATTCCAAACTGCATCAGCATCCACTGCAAGTACTATGACAGTTAGGCAGGAGGTGAGGAAACTTGGATTTGATGGTCGAGCAGCTGCTCATAAGCCACACGTCATGCCACTAAATGTCAAACGATGCCTCAACTGGTAAAAGAAGTGTAAACAATGGATGACTGAACAGTGCAAAATGTTGTGTGGAGTGATGAATCACGGTACAAAATGTGGCGATCTGATGGCAGGGTGTGGGTATGGCGAATGCCCGTTAAACGTCATCTGCCAGGGTGTGTAGTGCCAACAGTAAAATTTGTAGATGGCGGTGTTATGGTGTGGTCGTGTTTTTCATGGAGGGGACTTGCACCCCTTGTTGTTTTGCATGGCACTATCACAGCACAGGCCTACATTGATTTTTAAGCACCTTCTTGCTTCCCACTGTTGAAGAGCAATGCAGGGATGACGATTGCCTCTTTCAGCGTAATCGAGCACCTGTTCCTAATGTACGACCTGTGGCAGAGTGGTTAAATGACAATAACATTACCGTAATGGACTGACCTGCACAGAGTGCTGACCTGAATACTATAGAACACCTTTGGGATGTTTTTGAATGCTGACTTCGTGCCAGGCCTCACCGACCAACATCGGTACCTCTCCTCAGTGCAGCATTCCATGAAGAATGGGCTGGGCTGCGATTCCCCAAGAAATCTTCCTGTATCTGATTGAACATATGCCTGCGAGAGAGAACCTGTCACCAAGGCTAAGGGTGTGCCAACACCATAATGAATTCCAGCATTATGGATGGAGGGTGCCACAAACTTCTAAGTAATTTCCAGCCAGGTGTCCAGATACTTTTGATCACATAGTGTAGATATGAAAATGGAGTAACGTTCTCTTTCGACAAGTTCCCATCTAACACAAACTTGGGAAACCCCTCCATTTCAAAAGAAACTTAAAAATGTACCTCATTTGGCACTCTGTTTATAAATTATTTGAATACCTAGATTCGGGAATTGAAAAGTTCTGTTAACTGCATGGAAACTAGCAATGTTTGTTATAAATTTGTGTGACAAGTATTGGTGTACCGTAAATAGGACATAGTATTTACAAACGCAAGAAAGCATTTTATTTGCGAAATACCACTGTAGTCAAGTAAATATTTATCTGCTAACAGCAGACAAACAGCAACTACATACCAGTAGAAAAACGGAGGAGGTAGCACTTTTGTTTATACACTCCTGGAAATGGAAAAAAGAACACATTGACACCGGTGTGTCAGACCCACCATACTTGCTCCGGACACTGCGAGAGGGCTGTACAAGCAATGATCACAAGCACGGCACAGCGGACACACCAGGAACCGCGGTGTTGGCCGTCGAATGGCGCTAGCTGCGCAGCATTTGTGCACCGCCGCCGTCAGTGTCAGCCCGTTTGCTGTGGCATACGGAGCTCCATCGCAGTCTTTAACACTGGTAGCATGCCGCGACAGCGTGGACGTGAACCGTATGTGCAGTTGACGGACTTTGAGCGAGGGCGTATAGTGGGCATGCGGGAGGCCGGTGGACGTACCGCCGAATTGCTCAACACGTGGGGCGTGAGGTCTCCACAGTACATCGATGTTGTCGCCAGTGGTCGGCGGAAGGTGCACGTGCCCGTCGACCTGGGACCGGACCGCAGCGGCGCACGGATGCACGCCAAGACCGTAGGATCCTACGCAGTGCCATAGGGGACCGCACCGCCACTTCCCAGCAAATTAGGGACACTGTTGCTCCTGGGGTATCGGCGAGGACCATTCGCAACCATCTCCATGAAGCTGGGCTACAGTCCCGCACACCGTTAGGCCGTCTTCCGCTCACGCCCCAACATCGTGCAGCCCGCCTCCAGTGGTGTCGCGACAGGCGTGAATGGAGGGACGAATGGAGACGTGTCGTCTTCAGCGATGAGAGTCGCTTCTGCCTTGGTGCCAATGATGGTCGTATGCGTGTTTGGCGCCGTGCAGGTGAGCGCTACAATCAGGACTGCATACGACCGAGGCACACAGGGCCAACACCCGGCATTATGGTGTGGGGAGCGATCTCCTACACTGGCCGTACACCACTGGTGATCGTCGAGGGGACACTGAATAGTGCACGGTACACCAAACCGTCATCGAACCCATCGTTCTACCATTCCTAGACTGGCAAGGGAACTTGCTGTTCCAACAGGACAATGCACGTCCGCATGTATCCCGTGCCTCCCAACGTGCTCTAGAAGGTGTAAGTCAACTACCCTGGCCAGCAAGATCTCCGGATCTGTCCCCCATTGAGCATGTTTGGGACTGGATGAAGCGTCGTCTCACGAGGTCTGCACGTCCAGCACGAACGCTGGTCCAACTGAGGCGCCAGGTGGAAATGGCATGGCAAGCCGTACCACAGGACTACATCCAGCATCTCTACGATCGTCTCCATGGGAGAATAGCAGCCTGCATTGCTGCGAAAGGTGGATATACACTGTACTAGTGCCGACATTGTGCATGCTCTGTTGCCTGTGTCTATGTGCCTGTGGTTCTGTCAGTGTGATCATGTGATGTATCTGACCCCAGGAATGTGTCAATAAAGTTTCCCCTTCCTGGGGCAATGAATTCACGGTGTTCTTATTTCAATTTCCAGGAGTGTAGTAGTAGCTTTCCCTGCTATTAACTTGACTAAATTCAGATAGCATCTGTGTGAACAGCATTAAGCAGTTGTAAGCAGTGTATCGATTAAGTTTCTATGATGTCCTTGTTTTGTTTCAAATACCTTGGAGGTTTTTTCTCTTGATGGGACCCATGGAGCATTATTATGAATGAATGAATGATTGAACAAACACAGTAGTCAGTTGATAATAACTGGAACCAATGAGAGTAGTAAATTTGTTGGTACACTTATCAAACAGGTTCAAAAAGTGAAATCTCAGATGATAGGAGAAATGCTAAAAATATAGGTTTTTCAGTTCTTATATGAGAATTTGAACAAGGGGAAGCTATATATCCTGTGCTCTGATGCGAGAGTAAATGGAGGATGAGCTGAGCCTTGCCAAAACTTATTACTTATAACAGAATATGGTGAGAAAATTTTAGACTGAATTATTACTAGTGAGAAGACTGGGTGTCTTGCCTGTGATCCTGAAACAAAGCATCAAAGTGCTAAACAGTTTGTCAAAACAAATTCAACACCAAATTCAACTGCACTTTCAAATGGGTGAAGACTATGTTGATCGTGTCTTTCAATAGAAGTATTTGCAAATAATATGTGCATTCAATACAGAATTCTATCATATTACAATGCTCAGAAGCAATGAGTTTAGCCAAAACATATTCAACTCGTCTTTTTTTTGCTACATGACAAGATCCCCAGCTCATTCAGTGAACAGAGCTGCCAGTTCCTTGGTGAAACATAAATTTTACCAATGCACCACTCATCATATTCAAGACATTAATGAAGTGAAAAAATCAACAGTAGCAAGACTCAACTAGAGTTACGAGATCCCAAAGCCTGTGATCAGTAAACTCCATAAATATACTTCCAAGACGCCTTGTGCAGAGAAATAAACTGTATGTAATAGAATCAAATTCAGTAAATAAAATATCATAACTCATACATTTCTGGTTTTGAATTAAATATTGTTTTCATCCACGAACTTGTGGATGACAGTGTATACAACAGTAACACCACTAATATTGCATAATATCTGAGTTTCCCTAACGAAATTGAATGATCAACTATCCGGATTGATGCAACATAAGATTCCTGTTGGCACAGGCGGATACTACAGAGTTAAGGATACAGGACACCTGTTATCAGCTATTAAAACTTGCAGCCTATATTCTTGGCAATGCAACATTAATATCCAGCCCACAGCTTACTTGATATACACCCAAAGAATAGGATATAATTGGTCTGGTCTTCTTAATATTTGCTCAGCAAGGGTGACAGGATACAAATTTCAGAATATCTCAGCAGTCAGCATCAAATATTTGGTGATGAGGATGAAGATGTGGAGAACGAATGGAAAAAATTTAAAGGCATCGTTCGATATGCCCTAGACAAGTATGATCTGAGTAAGATTTTAAGGGATGGGAAAGATCCGACATGGTCTAATAGCCATGTTAGAAAAGTGATACATAAACAAAGAGCACTTCATCTCAGATCCAAGGGGTTCAATGATTCTGAAAGTAAGACATTGTCAACCGACCTGAGTAAATCTCTTAGATTTTGGTCGTATGTAAAAATCAGTAAGTGGGTAAAAACCATCTATTCATTCTCTCAGTGACCACACCGGCACCAAAACAGAAGATAACAGAGAGAAGGCCGAAATACTAAATACGGTCTTCCAAAGTTGTTTCACCACATAAGATCATAACACTGTCCCTCCTTTCAATTATTGTGTGAATGTCGAAATGGCAGATATTGAGCTAACTGATCGCAGAAGTGAAAAGCAGCTACAATCGCTTAGCAGTGGAAAGGCTTCATAACCAATTGAGATATCTGTAAGATTCTATAAAGATTATGTGAAAGAACTTGCTCCCCTTCCAGAAGTAATTTATCATTGATCGCTTGAGCAACAAAAGGTACCTAACAACTGGAAAAAAGTGCAGGTCATTCTCATTTTTAAGACAGGGCGCAAGACAGATCCACACAATTACAGATCTATATCATTGACATCAATTTGTTGTAGAATTATGGAACATGTTTTATGCTCAAGAATTATGACATTCTTGAAAAATGAACATCTCCTCTATAAAAATCAACATGGATTCCGCAAACAGAGATCCTGCGAAACTCAGCTCGCTCTATTCCTCCATGAGATCCACAGCGCACTGGACAACAGGGCTCAAGTTGATGCCATGTTCCTTGATTTCAGTAAGGCATTTGACACTGTTCTGCATTGCTGTTTAATTAAAAAAATATGAGCTTACGGAGTATCAGAGCAGACCTGTAATTAGATTCAAGACTTTCTTGCAGACAGAACTCAACATGTGATTCTTGAGTTTCTCCCAGCGTATTTGATAATCAAAATATCCACGGGTGTACTGCCGGTCTACAGTGTCCAACGGTCACAATATTTCGGCGATCATACATGTCGCCATCATCAGGTGAACTGACGGACTGAGCTCCTGTGAACGAAGCCAGTTCCCCCTGAGCAGTCATAGCATACTGATCTCCGTACCGGCACGTTCACAGGAGCTCAGTCCATCAGTTCACCTGATGATGGCGACATGTATGATCGCCGAAATATTGTGCCCATTGGACACTGTAGACTGGCAGTACACCCGTGGATATTTTGATTATCAAATACGCCGGGAGAAACTCAAGAATCACATCATACACTGTTACGGGGAGGAGCTGTACTGCAGCATGAAGAAATTTGAAAAGTTGCGCCACCGTAGATGTCATCTGCTAAGTACTCTTGCCTTTCTAAAGAGATGTCGTTCCGAGAATGTTGTTCCAAATTTTGCTAAGGTTATGCATCACATCGATTCTGCAGCAGCTAAGAGAATCAAGAAATGAGCCAGCCTCGCATTGGTACGCGAGAGAGTGCAATTCACCCGTCGGAGCCTTGAGTTTATCTCACAGGAATTACTCAAACTACATTTGCAACTGGCTAGAAATTTCACTTCTTTTTCATGGGATTGGATTGATGGTGTCACCTGGGTTGCAGCTGATTCCGCCCATAAGAAGGCAACGGGACGTCAAACAGCTAGGTTCTCATGTCTCCTTGACAAACCATCTCTGCAGGTTCCGTGCAAGACTGTCATCAATTTGAGTGGCATGGTGTTGAGTGATGATGCGGTCTCGGTTTTGCAGAAAGGTCTCAACTTCGCTCCAACCCCCAAGTTCACTCCGGTCGCAGAAATTGTTAGTGCTGTTGAACAGGTTGCAGCTCGACTTCCGCCTAAATCAGCTGAGGAAATACTTCATGAAACTTGACGTGCGTTGACGAAATCCAAGCTGATGAAGTCAAATATCACCAGTAAAGAGAGGGCGGCCATTCGTGATCTGAGGGAGCACTCTGAAATTGTTGTCTTACCGGCTGACAAAGGCAATGCTGCAGTTGTTGTCTCCCATAAGGACTACACTGATAAGATGCAGAGCCTGCTAAATGACGATTCCTACCGGAAGATCAGCGTTGACCCTACAAAGAAGGTGGAGAACAAGACAAGGTCGCTTCTCAAGGATGCAGATTTACCAGAGAGTGACGCTAAGAAATTGTTACCGCAAGGTCCGGTACCGCCTAGACTATATGGGCTCCTGAAGGCTCACAAAGAGGGGGTACCATTACGCCCCATTGTCAGCAACATCAGGGCACCTACATATTTGTTGGCCAAATACCTGACGGGAATATTAAGTCCTTAAGTGGGTAAATGCCCTCATCACATCCGTAATTCCGTGGATTTTGTTAAACGCCTTGATAGCTTCAGGTTGGATGAGTCAGATATCATGGTGAGTTTTTACGTCGTTTCCTTGTTTACGAAGGTTCCTCTGCGAGAATCACTAGAATTGATTAGTCAGAAGTTTGACGAGAAGACCACTGAACTTTTTAGGCATGTCTTGACCTCCACATATTTTCTTTTTAATGGTGAATACTACGAACAAACGGAGGGAGTCGCCATGTGTAGCCCACTCTCACCGGTGGTAGCGAGTTTGTACATGGAGAACTTCGAGGAGGAAGCCCTGTCGTCTTCCGAATGGAAACCTACTTGCTTTTTCCGTTACGTGGATGACACGTTCGTCATCTGGCCACATGGTATGGATAAACTCCTTGACTTCCTTACACACCTAAACTCCATACACCCCAACATCAAATTCACTTTGGAGACTGTAACGGATGGCTGACGGCATCCTAGGTCATGGGATGTATCGGAAGACAACGCACACTGATCTGTATTTGCACGCAGATAGCTGCCACCACCCTTCACAGAGGAATGGGGTACTTAAAACTCTAGTGCATAGGAGGCGCACTATCTCTGACGCAGAGTGTCTACCCCAGGAATTGGAACATCTGAGATCTGTATTTCGAAAAAATGGGTACTCAGAGTGGCAGATTCAACGTGCTCTCCGCCCAACCACTACAGCACAACCTGTGAAGAAGGTTGAAATCACGAGGGAGGAGGTAGGCACTGCGTTTATTCCATATACAGGCACACTCTCGGGGAAAATCGCCCGCATTTTGAAGAAACACCGGGTCGGAACTGTGTTTTGTCCTCCGAATAAAACTCGAGCACTGGTGGGGAGCGCCAAGGATGACCTCGGTCTGAGGAAGGCCAGCGTGTACCAGATTCCGTGTCAATGTGGCAAGTTGTATATTGGTCAGACGATGCGTACCGTCGAGGATCGATGCCGTGAACACCAGAGGCACACTCGACTGATGTATCCGAGAAAGTCGGCGGTCGCTGAACATTGTTTGTCGGAAAATCACGCTATGGAGTATGAACGCACGAGGATTCTGGTACAGACGTCCAGATACTGGGACAGCGTTGTTAGAGAGGCCATCGAAATTCGCACCAATGACGACCTCATAAACCGTAACTGTGGCTATAATCTTAGCAAGGCTTGGGAACCAGCGATTGGGTTAATCAAGAATAAATCGAGCAAATGTATAGTTGTGATGACCACGGCGGACAGAGCCATCACACCGACGTCATCTCAGACGCCGTCGCAATCTGTTTCACCGCGTGACCGTGGCGCGGGCGGTGGAGGGAGTGAGCCACGGGCGGAGGGTATTTAAATCAGGCGCTGCCGCAACCGAAGCCTGGCACATTCACAGGAGCTCAGTCCGTCAGTTCACCTGATGATGGCGACATGTATGATCGCCGAAATATTGTGCCCGTTGGACACTGTAGACCGGCAGTAGACCCGTGAATATTTTGATTAGAACTCAACACGTCACTCTTAACGGAACTAAGTCAACAGATGTAAAGGTAATATCTGGAGTACCACAGGGAAGTGTGATAGGACCGCTGCTGTTCACAATATATATAAATGATGTAGTAGTATGCATCAGATGCTCTTTAAGGCTATTCGCAGATGATACAGTTGTTTATACCAAAGTAGCAACACCAGAAGATAGTAAGAATTTGCAGAACGACTAGCAGAGAGTTGATGAATGGTGCAGACTCTGGCAGTTGACCCTAACGTAAATAAATGTAACATACTGTGCATAGATAAGAACAGAAATCCACTACTATACAGCTACACTATTGATGACAAACAGCTGGAGACAGTGTCTGCCATAAAATATCTAGGTACAACTATCCAGAGAGACCTTAAGTGGAATGACCATATAAAACAGGTAGTGGGAAAGGCAGACATCAGACTCAGGTTCATCAGAATCATTGGAAGAATCTTAAGGAAATTTAACTCATCCATGAAAGAAGTGGCTTATAAGGCACTTGTTCACCTAATTCTTGAGTATTGTTCATCTATTAGAGCCAATACAGATGCTTACCGACAATCATTCTTTCCATGCACTATTCATGAGTGGAACAGGGTTGGAGGGATCAGATAGTGATACCGAAAGTACCCTCCACCACATATCATTAGGTGGCTTGCAGAGTATGATGTAGATGTTAACCACATCCAAATGGGAGACTGCATTGTGTCTTTTTGAGTGATCTGGATGTGTTTGTACAGTTAACTGAAGGATTTTTTTGTATTTAAGTTAGAGATACATAATTGCAGTGTCTCCATAGTAGAGATAAACAAAGTGTAGAATCAACCACAACAGAGGGGAATTTGTGGAGAGGCCAGACAAGCTCGTGGTTTCTGAAGAAGGGCAGCAGCCTTTCCAATAGTTGAAGGGGCAACAGTTTGGGTGATTGACTGGTCTAGCCTAGTAATGTTTAGTTAAGTTTTATTTCACAGCTTTACTGCATTACCATTTACACTGCCCTTTCTCATTATTATCACTGTTATGTGTAGTTTCTAATTAATTCAGTTCTTTACATGTTACAAATTGCGCTTACTATTGTTAATGAATCTGTTTTCTTTTTTGCATAGTAGTGTTACATATATATGAAGAAAGAGTAATCACTGCAATGTGGTAATAAATAAAATAAGCACATCTCAATATGCTCTCATAATCTGTTAAATACATGTAGATCAACCCCCCCCCCCCCCCCCCCCCCCCCCCCCCCCCCGCCCCCCATGAACCGTGGACCTTGCCATTGGTGGGGAGGCTTGCGTGGCTCATCGATACAGATAGCCGTACCATAGTTGCAACCACAACGGAGGGGTATCTGTTGAGAGGCCAAACGAACGTGTGGTTCCTGAAGAGGGGCAGCAGCCTTTTCAGTAGTTGCAAGGGCAACAGTCTGGATGATTGACTGATCTGGTCTTGTAACAATAACCGAAACAGCCTTGCTGTTCTGGTACTGCGAACGGCTGAAAGCAAGGGGAAACAACGGCCGTAATTTTTCCCGAGGGCATGCAGCTTTACTGTATGATTAAATGATGATGGCGTCCTCTTGGGTAAAATATTCCAGAGGTAAAATAGTCCACCATTCGGATCTCCAGGTGGGGACTACTCAAGAGGATGTCGTTATCAGGAGAAAGAAAACTGGCGTTCTACAGATCGGAGGGAGGAATGTCAGATCCCTTAATTGGGCAGGTAGGTTAGAAAATTTAAAAAAGGAAATGGATAGGTTAAAGTTAGATATAGTGGGAATTAGTGAAGTTCAGTGGCAGGAGGAACAAGACTTCTGGTCAGGTGACCACAGGGTTATAAACACAAAATCAAATAGGGGTAATGTAGGAGTAGGTTTAATAATGAATAAAAAATAGGAGTGCTGGTAAGCTACTACAAACAGCACAGCGAACGCATTGTTGTGGCCAAGATAGATACGAAGCCCACACCTACTACAGTAGTACAAGTTTATATGCCAACTAGCTCTGCAGATGATGAAGAAATTGATGAAATGTATGATGAAATAAAAGAAATTATTCAGATAGTGAAGGGAGACGAAAATTTAATACTCATGGGTGACTGGAATTCGAGTGTAGGAAAAGGGAGAGAAGGAAACGTAGTAGGTGAATATGGATTGGGGCTAAGAAATGAAAGAGGAAGCCGCCTGGTAGAATTTTGCACAGAACACAACTTAATCATAGCTAACACTTGGTTTAAAAACATGAAAGAAGGTTGTATACATGGAAGAACCCTGGACATACTAAAAGCTATCAGATAGATTATATATTGGTAAGATAGAGATTTAGAAACCAGGTTTTAACTTGTAAGACATTTCCAGGGGCAGATGTGGACTCTGACCACAATCTATTGGTTATGAACTGTAGATTAAAACTGAAGAAACTGCAAAAAGGTGGGAATTTAAGGAGATGGGACCTGGATAAACTGAAAGAACCAGAGGTTGTACAGAGTTTCAGGGAGAGCATAAGGGAACAATTGACAGGAATGGGGGAAAGAAATACAGTAGAAGAAGAATGGGTAGCTTTGAGGGATGAAGTAGTGAAGGCAGCAGAGGATCAAGTAGGTAAAAAGAAGAGGACTAGTAGAAATCCTTGGGTAACAGAAGAAATATTGAATTTAACTGATGAATGGAGAAAATATAACAATGCAGTAAATGAAGCAGGCAAAAAGGAATATAAACATCTCAAAAATGAGATCGACAGGAAGTGCAAAATGGCTAAGCAGGGATGGCTAGAGGACAAATGTAAGGATGTAGAGGCTTATCTCACTAGGGGTAAGATAGATACTGCCTACAGGAAAATTAAAGAGACCTTTGGAGATAAGAGAACCACTTGTATGAACATCAAGAGCTAAGATGGAAACACAGTTCTAAGCATAGAAGGGAAAGCAGAAAGGTGGATGGAGTATATAGAGGGTCTATACAAGGGCGATGTACTTGAGGACAATATTATGGAAATGGAAGAGGATGTAGATGAAGATGAAATGGGAGATACGAAACTGTGTGAAGAGTTTGAGAGAGCACTGAAAGACCTGAGTCGAAACAAGGCCCCCGGAGTAGACAACATTCCATTGGAACTACTGACGGCCTTGGGAGAGCCAGTCCTGACAAAACTCTACCATCTGGTGAGCAAGATGTATGAAACAGGCGAAATACCCTCAGACTTCAAGAAGAATATAATAATTCCAATCCCAAAGAAAGCAGGTGTTGACATGTGAAAATTACCGAACAATCAGTTTAATAAGCCACAGCTGCAAAATACTAACGCGAATTATTTACAGACGAATGGAAAAACTGGTAGAAGCCTACCTCGGGGAAGATCAGTTTGGATTCCGTAGAGATATTGGAACACGTGAGGCAATACTGACCTTACGACTTATCTTAGAAGAAAGATTAAGGAAAGGCAAACCTACGTTTCTAGCATTTGTAGACTTAGAGAAAGCTTTTGACAATGTTGGCTGGAATACTCTCTTTCAAATTCTAAAGGTGACAGGGGTAAAATACAGGGAGCGAAAGGCTATTTACAATTTGTACAGAAACCAGATGGCAATTATAAGAGTCGAGAGACATGAAAGGGAAGCAGTGGTTGGGAAGGGAGTAAGACAGGGTTGTAGCCTCTCCCCGACGTTATTCAATCTGTATATTGAGCAAGCAGTAAATAAAACAAAAGAAAAATTCGGAGTAGGTATTAAAATCCATGGGGAAGAAATAAAAACTTTGAGGTTCGCCAATGACATTGTAATTCTGTCAGAGACAGCAAAGGACTTGGAAGAGGAGTTGAACGGAATGGACAGTGTCTTGAAAGGAGGATATAAGATGAACAACAGCAAAAGCAAAACAAGGATAATGGAATGTAGTCGAATAAAGTCGGGTGATGCTCAGGGAATTAGATTAGGAAATGAGACACTTAAAGAAGTAAATAAGTTTTGCTATTTGGGGAGCAAAATAACTGATGATGGTCGAAGTAGAGAGGATATAAAATGTAGACTGGCAATGGCTAGGAAAGCGTTTCTGAAGAAGAGAAATTTGTTAACATCGAGTATAGATTTAAGAGTCAGGTAGTCATTTCTGAAAGTATTTGTATGGAGAGAAGCCATGTATGGAAGTGAAACATGGATGATAAATAGTTTGGACAAGAAGAGAATAGAAGCTTTCGAAATGTGGTGCTACAGAAGAATGCTGAAGATTAGATGGGTAGATCACATAACTAATGACGACGTATTGAATAGGATTGGGGAGAAGAGAAGTTTGTGGCACAACTTGACCAGAAGAAGGGATGGGTTGGTAGGACATGTTCTGAGGCATCAAGTGGTCATCAATTTAGTATTGGAGGGCAGCATGGAGGGTAAAAATCGTAGAGGGAGACCAAGAGATGAATACACTAAGCAGATTCAGAAGGATGTAGGTTGCAGTAGGTACTGGGAGATGAAGAAGCTTGCACAGGATAGAGTAGCATGGAGAGCTGCATCCAACCAGTGTCAGGACTGAAGACCACAACAATAACAACAACATGTAGATCTAAGTATCTGATCTCTTCCATTACTTAAGTTAAAAAGTTGATGTCTTTGTAAAGATTGCATTTAGATACGGAACTGAGGTGGTGCTTTGTAATATTTTTGGAAAAAAAATATTAATAACAGAAAAGAACACTAATGAATAAAACAGTAGTCAAAATAGCAAGCTTTTGAAAGAGTTATAAGAAGGATATTCTACAACAGGGAGTTTGGTTTGGTTTGGTTGGTCTGGGGGATGGGACCAAACAGCAAGGTCATCAGTCCCATAAGATTAAGGAAAGATCGGAGAGGAAGTCAGCCGTGCCCTTTCAAAGAAACCATTCTGGCATTTGTCTGAAGTGATTTAGGGAAATCATGGAAAACCTAAATCAGGATGGCAGGACGTAGGTTTGAACCATTGTCCTCCCAAATACGAGTCCAGTGTTCTAACCACTGCGCCACCTTACTCAGTCAACAGAAAGAAGTTCTTCTAACAGCGCTCTCTGCACTGACATGTCATTTTTCTCTACGTCTTGTAGTTTTCATGCAGGTTACTTCAGATGTACAAGAGTGTGCTTAAAAGTATTGCCTGTCTACATATTTTTTTCTCACCGTAGCCATCCCTGCGATGAACACATTTCTCCCAATGAGAGACACCCATAAATATATATATAGCAAAGACAATATAAAATTCAAATGTAAGACATGTGCTGAATTTTCTTTCCTCAGTCAAATTCTCCTGATAAATCAAACAATGGAAAATCCAGGAAGGAATAACAACTATACGATGAAGAGGATAGATTTCTATCCACCAAATAGACGAGACGTTGAGTCGCAGACAGGCACAACAAAAAGACTGCTAACATGTGAACTTTCAGCTAAAACGCCTTCTTCTAAAGGAGACAACACACATGCTACATTCACAACTCACACTCACATGACCACTATCTCTGGAGACAGTGGCCTCAGCGGCCAGAAATAGTGGTCATGTATGTTAGAGTTGCGCTTGTGTGAATGTGTGTGTGTTGTCTACTTTATGAATAAGGGGTTTTGGCTGACAGTTCAAATGTTTAGCAGTATTTTTGTTGTGCCTGCATGCAACTCAACATCTCTATTCTGATAAACTGTTAGAGGTGTAGCTAAAGAGTTATTATTTTACTTTTGTTTTGAATATTTGCCTGCTTTCAATTTACTATCTGTTATCCACCAGTGACATGTAATAGACTTTTGTATTAGAATATGAAATTTCATTCTGAGCCATCGAAAGGGATGCATTGTCTTTATGAAAATTACTTTTACTTCTAGACAAATGGTTGTGAATCGGTAAGTTCATTCTAAATTCACTGTTGTTATTAACCACAAATATGTATACGTAGTATACGTATTGACACATAAGTGTAAACATTCCTACTCCCCTGAACAGACTCTTGTAAGATGTTCAGTTACAAACTTCACCGAATATTCTTATTATATGCTTCTGCAGAATAAACACTGTTTTCACCATAGATGCATTTCCCCAGAGGGTTATACCATCAGACAGTACTGATGGGAAATATGCCAAGTAGGCTATGCTAGGCATTTTGCCTGCAGGTCAATCAATGAGAGATATTTCTAGGTGGAAATCAGATTGCACTGAGCCTTTTGGTTAACTTGTCTATATGTTTGTGCCACCTCTGTTTATTATTCATCTGGATGCCAGGAAAACTGACGTTGATCCCCAATCCCGTTCATGCCCATAGATCTCTACTTACAGTAGGTCAACCTGCAAGTCATCTTTATTAGTTTATAATTGCCTAACATGAGATTTTGTAAAATGTGTGAACCAGTTTTAAACCTGTACCATTACTCTCTTGGGTGTGCCTGCTAAGGATCTATTTGGACCCTTCATGAATATAGTTATGTAATCTACACACATTACTGTTTTTGAAGAGTCTTTCAATGTCCTGGATAAATAATTTATGTAGAACAATAACAGGAGCAGGCCAATCACAGTATCAGTATCAGTACCATATTTAAGGTTTCCCCCACTCAGAATTTAATTTTATTTCTGTCATGTCATTTTCTTATGTGATCCTCTGTTTTCTATCATTAAGATAAGAATCTATCAATGCAAAGGTAAGTTCTTTAATGCCGCATCACGTTCTGATCTACACAATTAAAGGCCCCATAGCCTTAAAATCTGATGCTGGCCTTGTAAGTTGAAAACTGTTTAATGAAATAAATTAATACTATAAGCATCCATAACTTTATGCTTTTCTTTTACAACAGTCAAAGGCCTTGGCAGGACCACGGAAAATGCCAATCAGGCAGTTTTTTGTGTAGTTCTACCAGAATTGAGTTCATGAGGTCAAATGTGGCTTTTTCAGTACAGAAGCCTTTATGGAAGTCAAACTGAACTCTTGTTAAAAGGTTATTTGATCAGCATGACGATTCAGTATTCTGTTGTAAGCTATGTCTCAAAAAGTTTTGGAAACACAGGAAGGAGAGAGATGAATCTATAATTAAAGGTCAGTTGTTTGTCTCCACTTTTTACAAATTGGTATTACTACTACATACTTCAGCCATTCAGATAATACATCTTGACTAATTGATTGTTTAGAGAGATAAAGGAATTTAAGGAGATGGGACCTGGATAAACTGAAAGAACCAGAGGTTGTAAAGAGTTTCAAAGGGAGCATTAGGGAATGACTGACAAGAACAGGGGAAAGGAATACAGTAGGGAAAGAATGGGTAGCTATGAGAGAAGAAATAGTGAAGGCAGCAGAGGACCAAGTAGGTAAAAAGACAAGGGCTAGTAGAAATCCTTGGGTAACACAAGAGGTTCTGAATTTAATCAATGAAAGGAGAAAATATAAAAATGCAATAAATGAGGCAGGCAAAAGGGAATACAAACGTCTAAAATGTGAGATCAACAGGAAGTGCAAAATGGCTAAGTAGGGATGGCCACAGGAAAAATGTAAGGATGTAGAAGCATATATCACTAGTGGTAAGATAGATGCTCCATTCTGGAAAATTAGAGAGACCTTTGGAGAAAAGAGAACCACCCATATCAATATCAAGAGCGCAGATGGAAAACCACTCCTAAACAAAGAAGGGAAAGCAGTATGGTGGAAGGAATATATAGAGGGTCTATACAGGGGAGATGTCATTCAGGACAACAATATGAAAATGGAAGAGGATTAGATGAAGATGAGAAGGGAGATACAATACTGTGTGAAGAACTTGACAAAGCACTGACAGGCTTAAGTTGAAACAAGGCCTCGGGAGTAGACGACATTCTGTTAGAGCTACTAAGAGCTTTGGGGGAGCCAGCCACGATAAAACTCTTCCATCTGGTGAGCAAGATGTATGAGACACGTAAAATACCAGCAGACTTCAAGAAGATTATAGTAATTCCAAATCCAAAGAAAGCATTTGCTGACAGGTGTGAAAATTACCGAACTACCAGTTTTATAACCCACAGTTACAAAATACTAACATGAATCCTTTACAGAAGAATGGAAAAGCTGAGCGGTTCTAGGAGCTACAGTCTGGAACCGCGCGACTGCTACGGTCGCAGGTTCGAATCCTACCTCGGACATGAATGTGTGTGATGACCTTAGGTTAGTTAGGTTTAAGTAGTTCTAAGTTCTAGGGGACTGACGACCTCAGCAATTAAGTCCCATAGTGCTCAGAGCCATTTGAACCATTTTTTTGGAAAAGCTGGTAGAAGCTAACCTCGAGGATGATCAGTTTGGATTCTGGAGAAATGTAGGTACAGGTGAGGAAATACTGACCCTACAACTTCTCATAGAAGATAGGTTAAGGAAAGATAAACCTACGTTTATAGCATTGTAAACTTAAAGAAAGCTTTTGACAATGTTGATTGGAATAATCTCTTTCAAATTCTAAAGGTGGTAGGGGTGAACTACAGAGACTGAAAGACTATTTACAATTTGTACAGAAACCAGATGGCAATTATAAGAATCGAGGGACACAAAACAGAAGCAGTGGTCAAGAAGAAAAATTTGGAGTAGGAATTAAAGTCCAGGGAGCAGAAATAATAACTTTGACATTTATTGATGACATAGTAATTCTGCCAGTCACAGCAAAGGACTTGGAAGAGCAGTTGAATGGAATGGACAGTGTCTTGAAAGGAACAAGGATGCTGAAATGTAGTCTAATTAAATCCAGTGATTCTGAGGGAATTAGATCAGGAAATGAGACACTTAAAGCAGTAGATGAGTTTTGCTATTACAGAAGCAAACTAACTGATGATAGTTGAAGTAGGGAGGATATAAAATGTAGACTGGCAATAGCAAGAAAAATATTTATGAAGAACAGAAATTTGTTAACACTGAGCATAGATTTATATGTCAGTAACTCCTTTCTGAAAGTATTTGTGTGGAGCGTAGCAATATATGGAAATGAATGATGGATGATAAACAATTTAGACAAAAAGAAAATAGAATCTTTTGAGGTGTGGTGCTACAAAAGAATACTAAAGGATAGATGGGCAGATCATCTAACTAATGAGGAGTTACTGAGTAGGATTGAGGAGAAGAGAAATTTGTGGTACAACCTGACTAAAAGAAGGGATCAGCTGGTAGGACACATTCTGAGACATCAGGGGATTTCCAATTTAGTACTGGAGGGAAGTATGGGAGGTAAAAGTCATAGAGGGAGACAAAGAGATGATTACAGAAAGCAGATTCAGAAGGATGTAGGTTGCAGTAGTTACTCGAAGTTGAAGAGGCTTGCACAGTATAGAATTGCATGGAGAGCTGCATCAAACCAGTCTTTGGACTGAAGACCACAACAACAACAGAGATAAATCAGGTTAACAGACAATTTTAGAACTTTGGCTGAGATATGATCATAGCCAGAAGAGTTACTCCTTCCCTGTGTAACAATAAAGGTTTTTTGATCTCTCTGATGATTTGACAAAACAGATGTCTTGTCATGGGGTATGTAATACCTGTCTAATTGTAAGTAAACCTAAAAGATACACTTTTTTTGCCCCCATGTTTTCAGCTACTGTAGGAAGAATTCACTGAATTTTGTGGCCAATCATCTGAACTTAATGTCATTCACCTCACTACTTGTCTTCTGAGAGCTGAACATCAATTGTGTTATGAAGTTTATTTGTTTTGTCCCCAATATTACTGCTAATTGTCCTTGCCTTGTTCCTGCAATTTTGATTTTTCTGTGCAAAGTACACGGTTTTTGCCTTTTTGAAGATATGCTAATGAGTTTTGCAATACTGCTTTGGTACATTTTTAGGTCTTGATTAGAACTAGTCCTTTGCATTAAATAAAGCTCTCCCTTCCTACTGTAAAATATTTTGATCCAAGATGTTAGCTAACATTTTTTCAGCTTCCACTGTAAATGTCCCTGACCTGCTGCAAATGAAAACTGGATTCACAATGCTATAATAATATTTGTAGGAAATAATTTATTGTGTACTGTGTGTCCTTGGTGAACTCAATCAGTTTTTTTTATTTGTAAATTCTCACTGAACTGTGTAACTGAATCAAATTTACAATTATGTGAAATTTTCCTTTTCCTTTTTTAGTTAATCCTGATTGATGGGTTTACTTTACTGCTGCTATTTGACCATCATAACCAGATAAACCACTTATAATGGGACTCACATCTATTTCTTCATCTATTTCTTGAAATATAGTTGGATTTAGAAATATATTACCTATTGCTATTGCACTATGTCCTTCTGTTCTTGATGGCAACATTACTGTGGCAGTTAAACAAGTGCTGGGCATCAGTAAGTCAAGGTTCCCTAGTCAGAACTATTCCAATATGATATCTATATGGAAATGTCCACATGCAATTGCTTCCCAATTATTTCTAATAAGTTTTATAAGTATTCTCTTTAAATGTTTAAAACCATTTCCTGTTAGGGGCCTACAAACTGTCGGAACTGCTATCTTGTACAGAGGGACTTCAAAAAGCAAGTCACATATGCCATTCCACGTTAAGACGAGTGCTCAACAAGAATGGTGTATTGCCGGAGGAGAGTGCATGTTCCCATTCTCCTGCAAACACAGTTCTGCAATGGTATGGTTAATAGGTGCATCATAGTGTGCAATTGAAAAGAAATGGCAACTGGAAACATATTTCAAAGTTGAAGTAAGCGGGACAGTACAATTTTTGTTAGCAAACATCTAAATCATGCACAAATTCACCATGAAATTCTGGTGTTATATGGAAAAAACGCAATGCTGCATTCAACTATAATGTAACAATGCGAACAAATTGACCAATGCAGCACAGACACAGATGATACTGATTGGGAAGTCCATACCTTCCACCACATGATTTCCAACTTTTTGACAAAAAGAAGGAACATCTGGGGGAAAGAAATTTTTCGGTGAAGAGGATGTACACATAGTAGTTCTTGAATGGCTTCTTGGCTGAGAAGTGGATTTCAGTCAATGATGAACTGAATGACTGGTAGAATATTCTAATTATTATTTACAGAGACTTTGTGACTACGTTAAAAAATAAAAAGCAGTGTCCAGTATCTGTGTCACTTTGATGTGTCGTGCAGCATTCAATAAAAGTTCCTTGACATTACATAATAATGTGTATTGGTATTCCAGGAACTTACTTTTTGAAGTCATCTCATATGTTTCCAAATCTGTTACTGGTATATAGCTGTAAAATTCAGTATTTACTGAGGTCTATGAGCTGAGACTTTATTTCACTTTTGTATGTATAGGTACTACCTGTTTGTTCATATTATGCCTACAGTAATATGATACTAGCTTGTATTCATCTAAGTGCATCTCTTCAGTTTCTGCGACTCTGAGTGATGATCTGTTATGTAATGCACATCTGTAGAAATACCTTCAGATTTTTCAGTGTGACCTGTATTGATGTGAGAAGCTCATCTTTCTTAACTTACTGAACAAGCTTCTTCTAGTTTGATTGTCAAGTCCAAATGTATTATGACTGCCTTCCTTTGATTGGCCATCCTGCCATTTATTTATCCTCCATTGACTATTGCAACTGCAGCTATAGTTATTCTGTGGAAACATAAAAACTTTAAAAGCATGTTAATTTTGGAAATCACTGGGAATGGGTCGACAAGGCACTGAATACTTCTGGAAATTAGTTGAGCAAGTAACTTCTTACCGGACACATTCATATTCTGACCACATTGTGTGTCTTGCAACAGTGTGTGTGGGTGACACAACAGTCACACTTCTGTATGGTTGCTCCATTCTGTTGAGAGACTCTTGAAGCTCTGCATTTACACATTCAAAAATCGCTCAGAGATTAACACAATTTTCATATTTCTATGAGAAGCATTCCCAGTGATATACCTGATGTGAGCCTCAATTGTACAGTTGTCATTATGGTCCAAACTCCTTTTGGCACTCCCAATAATCATAGCATATTTTTTTTTATTAAAATCTCTCCTGAGGCAGCCTAAATCATACCTGACATCACTGAGCCCTGTATTTAGCTTAGTTACTACTCAGGGAGTTCTGTACTTTTTGAGAAATTCCCTTCCCATGACTACTCCCTATCAGATGAACATTTTTGGTCTTTTTAAACCTCTGACTACTATTACCAGAAATATTAGATTCCCCTTTCTTCCCTCTCTTTATCAATGTGTTCCTGGACTTCTTGTCTGCATACTCTTCTCACCACAGGTTACAGAATAATGATCCTGTTGGAGACATGTGGGCCCTTATATAATCTGGCAGTTTCAACCACAGTTATCTATTTGGTACCCTCTTCCTGACTTTAGTGCTACCAACTGCTGCTTCCAACTACTCTAATTCTGCTTGTGATGCTGCCAGACTAGTTTTGAGATTTACGATGGGCAGTATAATTGTGGAGTGATTAACACAACTACCACAATGCCAAATGGGTATCTAAGCTGACTGATTCACAGCATCCAACATGAAAAAAGTGTCGGCAGTCTTCACACTGTCAACTATTTCTCAGTACTCTTGGCAGTGTCTATCTTTGACAACTGTCATGATAGTTCTTTTGGACTGGACAGATTTTACAGCTGTGGCAACCATCAACCGCCAGTAACTGCCACCTGCAAAGTGCAGAGTAAACAGTCTTTGGGACTCATTGTTCTTTGGAGTGGTCTTGGGGATGATGTTAAAGTTGTGATTTTCTGTATTGTTTTCCTTGTGTCTTGTGTAATTATACGAGCATTCATAAAAGCGCCTGATCGTAATAAGCTGGATTTTTCTGTGCGCAGTCAGTCACTATAGCTATAAAACCCATACAGTAATAACTGTTCAATAGCTGCAGTTCTATGAAATCAAAAAGATTATGATACCCATATGCAATTTATGGTAGAAATACATGTATTTGTAGGGCTACCATATTTTAATGATCAAAAACTGGGGAAATTCAATGTGATTTATTTCACATATTTTTCATTTCCTTGAACCTGTTTTAGGAAATATATTTTTGAGATAAATCTGTTGTAGCACTTAACACATTACATTTTTCACGTTGTACAGTACAATCAACTGTTTGACATTTTCAACAGTAAGCTTATTCTGCTCATCCGTCTACTCAACATTTATCAGAGAAAATATTCTCTCAACAGCTGCATTATGTGCAGGTATAGCAAAATAGTACTATACCATTTCAGCAATCCAGTCTTGTAATAAACTTTAAATTTGCACTTACAGTTATCTTTCGGCAATGTGATTCCTATAACAATACACTGAATGTCTTGTAATACCCTAGTTGTTCCACACTCTTAAAATATGTAGGTCCACTAAAAACATTACTGTGAGGATTCTCTTGTTTACTATATCTTCACAATGTGAAAGGAAAACAAAGAGTAGAAAGATGTAGTGTTGTAAACTTTAAGCAGAGTTAAGCAAAGACACACTAGAGAGCAAACAAATCATAACAAAATACATCTACAAAACAATTGCTAATGAATGGCTGTTGCCGGAGCCAGGATTCAAAATAAACTGCCGTGATAAATAAGTAATATATTTTGATGGTATGCTAAAAAACGGGTGGTTTTCCAAAAAAAAAGATTCCAAAACTGGGTGGAGGATCGGGTAAGTCAACAAAAACAGGTGGCCCCTGGTGAATATGAGATATACGATAATCTTATGTATATGACATATAAACGTCACTGAATCATCGCAATGTTAGGTTACTAAATATGTTTCTTGCATGCGATTTAACTGTCAGCAGAGATTGTGATCAGATTACGTTACGCTCCCTACAGAATTATAAACTGAACAAACTTTTTACTAAAATATAGCAATGCAATTTGTTATTTTTATCATCTGAACTGGCGCTGGCTCATAACTGTTCTACATAAACAGCGCTTTAGAAAATATTGACGGTACTGTTTGCAACAAGTCATACTACGAGGGCGTGCTGAAAAGTAATGTCCCCAAATTTCGATATGAAAACTCTCAAAGATTTATACACACAACAGACTTTATTAACATTTTACACCTTTATTCTTCATGTCTACATTCATCCTTCTCAATACACGTCACCCTGGCGACGAACACACTTCTCCCAGCGGGAGACCAATTTTGATGCTGTCACCGTAGAATGATCGACTTTCTTGGTGGAGGGAAACCTCATCTCTGCTTACACCGCGTCATCAGTATCATATTCAAGTCCTATAAGGCGTCTTTAAATTTCGGAAACACGAAAATCGGTTGAGGCCATGTCGAGAATGTATGGAGGATGATCGATGACAGGAAACCCAAAGCCCCAGTTTGTTGGAGATACCGCAGCGCCCCTATGTGGTCTGCTATTGCCATGCTGAAGGAGAGAAGGCTTCATGTGTGGAAAAACTGTTCAAATTCGTAATATGATCATATCACACTGTTTGTCATACACAGACTCAGTTACGTTACACACTGCCATGTTACACTTTAAAACTCGGCCCTTCCAGCGGCAGTCGGCTGCAAATACGTAGACATGAAGAACAAAGATGTAGAATGTTAACTAAGTATGTTTTATTTAAAAAGATTTAAGCGTTTTCACATAAAAAAGGTGGTAGGCATTGCTTCTCAGTACGCTCTCGTATTATCACTGATCCAGAGTTAGTTATTGTAAATACATGGATGCTAACACTTCTGCTGCTGCACTAAAACTAAACTTCTAATTAACTAATATCAACAATTCTTAATCAATACAACGTATAATTTAGCAGCACTTGCAACTTATCGCGGTGTTTTCAGCGTCAGTGATACCAACGAACTCCAATGACCCGTCAACAAAGACAGAGATTCTTGTATTCAGAGCCAAGAAACTGTTGGTATGGTATCCAGTCGAAAATCTTGTTTCATTTGAAATGGGGTACCAAAGTGCTGAACATTTTAACGAAAATGACCAGCGTTGTCAATAGAGGCAATCTAAACATACGATGGTGAGCGCGATTAACAGGATCCTGCAATCGTCAGAAAAATAAGAGCGACCAGGTTGGGAGTCTTGGGAGTCGCACGATTGGCAAAAGTGATATAGGAGCAGCATCAATTTTCTTGAGACGCAAAGACTAGGAGAAGAACTGCCACCAGTGTTGCCAACTCGAACGTGAAGAAATAAGCAAGTTCATCGATCAAAATAAGCTAAATAGAAACTGAAAAAAGCTAGAAAGAAAGGCAACAATTTACCTATTATTGTTTAGTATGCCCTAAAACAAAACATAAATTGGTGTCAGACATTAACTACCTCTAGTACATTTACCTTTGTATTGGTAACAAATGGTATCACTACGGTTACCTGATTTAGATGCAGAGCTGCTTTCTTCTGGCTCATTGGTGTCGACTTTTTGGTTTCAGGGAATAGAAGTGAAGAAATTCCATGTTTCACTGGTATTTGTGATGACGTATGTTACGAAGTGCTTGGCCTGTTGTCATTAGATCCCTCACAGGCCTTGCTATATGCAGCCTACCTCAGTCCACACTTTGGGGGGAGGGGGCAACTGGTTATTTTTGCAACACTTCCCCATCCGACGAAGTCCTGACCTTCTCGCTGTAACAGCATTTAACATCTGTATTCCCATTCTAGTAAATAGTTTGGTTTTTATGATATTTATCAGTCTACGAAGTCTCTCGACGTTAGTATGAAACCATAGTAGAACTAGCAACGAAACTGCAACCTCAACTAACTCTTGAAATGGATTAACATCTGATGCATATTTATAATTTCCCACTTCACGAAAGAAACGCAATGTTATTTCTCAGCAGGAATCTTCAAATGTGCAATTATTGGATTTAGAGACTCCTTCATCATCCCCAAGGAATTTTCGACTGACAAGATCGATATTTTCCGTAGAATACTGACATTATCTGGAAGCCTTGCCTTAAGTTCACAATGCCGTTTCAACAGGAAACAAAACAGATGTTCCAATTTCTGATTTGATCAGTACAGTGGCTATTTCTCTTCACTTGAACATAAGAAGTAGTCAGTTTCATGCTCATTCTAATATTTCTGCTTCTCCTTGCCCGCGCAATAACTCACCCAGTCCATATTAGTTGAATATTTTGAAAACAAGACGTAACCCGACAATCCAGGCACGGTTCAGAAACGGGTGTGCGCTTACACGGGAACGAAAATCGATCGTGGAAGTGGAAAACCTGCAGCTAGAAATGGACTTCCAGAATCAATTTTGGAGTGTTTACATGACCACTCAGTAACGGTATTGTGAAAGCGGTTTACGAAATCCGGTTTGGGAGCTCCACGTAAATACAGTAAACTCGTGTGTTCTACGTGTTTTGCCGCCAGATGGGAGCTGCGCTAGGCTGTTTTGTTCGTGGCAGATGACGTAACACTCGCTTTAACGTGTGCGTGCGTGACAAAGAGAAATGTGTGTTGATGAACCAGTTTAATACAACTTACCGTAGCGGTACCTATTTGGAAACGAAACATGAAATGCAAATATTATTTAACAATCACTTTCACTGCAGTCTTTGACATTGCAGTAGAGCAGCGTAAATAAAGTTTTCATCACTAAATAATTCACTAATGAACACCAACACAAAAGTACTTCTCTGTTCCTTATGTTGTTTATAACTTGAGAGTTATATGTCACTCAACTAACGCTACTAGTCGAACCACTTTGAGGTCGCTTCGAGAGTAGGAGTCGCTTCAGCGGTCTACTACTCGCCGATGTTCTGCGAGGGTGGCGAGGTGGGTGTGGGCGGCGGAGGCGTTAGCGCGTGCGCTGCCCCTCGGACTCTGCGGTGTCGCTGTAGTCGTCGTCGCTGGTGGTGCTGGTGGTGGTGGTGGTGGCAGTGGTGGTGATGGCGGCGCGCCCCGTGCTGCTGCGCAGCGAGGAGCCCGTTCGCGTGGGCGGCGGAGCGTGCGACAGCGAGACGGTGACGCTGGCGGGCGGCTGACGCGCCAGCGACAGCGGGGTTGAGCGGAAGCGCGCCACCGTCGTGGGCTCAGCGTCCGGCAGAGTGGCCAGCGGCGGCACCTGCCACACCCACACTCCCTCTCCTGGTGTCATACATTCCTGACACGGCGCCGCTGTACGAGGCTATAATAAAGCCGTCGGTACATGGACCGTACGTTCGAACGTTTAGCGTTGAACGTGCCGAGTTTCTGACGTCATAGTGGGGAAAAAGCAAGTTGCACAGTCTTTCCGAACGTGTACAGAAGTATATAGCATGTTAGATAATCTGAATCCGGGAGAGTGGTGTGCTGACCACACGCCCCTCCTATCCACATCCTCATCTGCGGATGACACGGCGGTCGGATGGTCCCGATGGGCCACTTGTGGCCTGAAGACGGAGATAATCTGAATGTGCGTTTGAAAATACTGCATATACGAGGTCACTCCAAAAGAAATACACACTATTTTTTTTTAAATCCATCTTTTATTCTACATGTTTGAAAGTTTTACAGTGCGTAGATACATCCTTTATGGACAATATTTTCATTTCTCCACACAATTCCCATCCCTCTCAACTGCCTTACGCCATCTTGGAACCAGCGCCTGTAAACCCGCACAGTAAAATTCTGGACCAACCTGTTTGAGCCACTGTTTGGCAGCGTGCACAAGGGAGGCATCATCTTCAAACCTTGTTCCACGAAGAGAGTCTTTCAGTTTCCCAAAGAGATGATACTCAATGGAGCCAGGTCAGGACTGTAAGGCGGATGTTTCAGCGTTGTCCATCCGAGTTTTGTGATGGCTTCCATAGTTCTTTGACTGACATGTGGCCGTGCATTGTCGTGCAACAGCAAAACATCCTGCTTTTGCCGATGTGGTCGAACACGATTCAGTTGAGCTTGAAGTTTCTTCAGTGACGTCACATATGCATCAGAATTTATGGTGGTTCCACTTGGCATGATGTCCACAACCAAGAGTCTTTCGGAATCGAAAACACCATAGCCACAACTTTTCCAGCAGAAGGTGTGGTTTTGAATTTTTTTTTTTTCTTGGGTGAATTTGCATAATGCCACTCCATTGATTGCCTCTTCGTCTCTGGTGAAAAATGATGGAGCCATGTTTCATCACCTGTCACAGTTCTTCCAAGAAATTCATCTCCACCATTCTCGTACTGTTCCAAAAGTTCACTGTATACCGTTTTTCTTGTTTCTTTGTGAGCCACTATCAACATCCTGGGAACCCATCTGGCACAAACGTTTTTCAACGCCAACACTTTCAATATTCTGCAAACACTTCCTTCCCCTGTCCCAACGTAGCGTGACATTTCGTTCACTGTGATGCGTCTGTCAGCAGTCGCCAATTCGTTAACTCTCTGCACATTGTCTGGAGTGTGTGCAGTACGAGGCCTGCCACTGTGAGGACAATCCTAAATATCACCGTGCCTGCTTTCACCACGTAACCTGCTTGCCCACCGACTAACTGTGCTGCGACCGACAGCAGCATCCCCATACACCATTTTCAACCTCTTGTGGATGTTTCCCACTGTATCGTTTCCACAGCACAGGAATTCTATGACAGCACGTTGCTTCTGACGAACGTCAAGTGTAGCAGCCATCTTGAAGACATGCTGTGACGGTGCCACTCACGGGAACAGGTTGAACTAAGTTTGAAAACAAGCGGGAAGGATGTATCTACACACTGTAAAACTTTCACACATGCAGAATGAAAACCGTATTTTTACAAAAATAGTGTGCATTTCTTTTGGAGTGACCCTCGTACCTTACATCACACCTTCTTTTTTTCAGAACAGAGTCGTGGGGCGTCGTATTGCCTTTCAGTTGAAGCCCATTTGTACTGGGTGAACAAAAAGTCAGTATAAATTTGAAAACTGAATAAATCACGGAGTAATGTAGATAGAGAGGTACAAATTGACACACATGCTTGGAATGACATGGGGTTTTATTAGAACAAAAAAAAAATTCAAAAAATATCCGACAGATGGCGCTTCATCTGATCAGAATAGCAATAATTAGCATAACAAAGTATGACAAAGCAAGGATGATGTTCTTTACAGGAAATGCTCAATATGTCCACCATCATTCCTCAACAATAGCTGTAGTCTAGGAATAATGTTGTGAACAGCACTGTAAAGCATGTTCGTGGTTATGATGAGGCATTGGCGTCGGATGTTGTCTTTCAGCATCCGTAGAGATGTCGATCGATCACGATACACTTGCGGCTTCAGGTAACCCCAAAGCCAATAATCGCACGGACTGAGGTCTGGGGACCTGGGAGGCCAAGCATGACAAAAGTGGCGGCTGAGCACACGATCATCACCAAACGACGCGCGCAAGAGATCTTTCACGCGTCTAGCAATAGTTTTTTTTGTTCTAATAAAACCCCATGTCATTCCTAGCATGTGTGTCAATTTTTACCTCTCTATCTACATTATTCCGTGGTTTATTAAGTTTTCAAATTTATACTGTCTTTTTGATCACCCGGTATATAGTTACATTGACGGAAAAAAATCGCAGCAACAAAATACAATTAATGCAGAGCAATGAAAATGCATGACTACATTTGTCTGGGTAACCTTGCAATGTCACAGGTTAATGTAAGTGCGAGATAAGCCATAGCAAATGTGAAATACTGATACATCAGTAACCTGTGTACCCGCCAAACGTGCACGGAGCATGTTTTACAGGTGCCGGATGTCAGCTTGAGGGATGGAATTTCATGCCTGTTGCACTTGGTCGGTCAATACAGGGACGGTTAATGCTGTTTGTGGATAACACCCGACCTTTCGTCCGATGATGTCCCACACGTGCTCCACTGGAGACAGATCTGGTAATGACGCATGCCAAGGCAACATGTCGACACTCTGTGCAGCATATTGGGTTACAACAGCGGTGTGTGGGCGACCGTTATCTGTTAGAAAACACCGCGTCGATTGCCGTCCATGAATGGCAACACATTAGGTCGCATCATCAGAGTGACAAACAAATTTGGGGTCAGGGTGCGTGGGATGACCACGAGAGTGCTCTTGCTGCATACGGAATCGCACCCCAGACAATAACTCCATGGGTAGGGCAAGCGTAACTAGCAAGCAGCCAGGTTGGTTTCAGGCCCTCATCTGGCCTCCTAACCAACAGACGGCTATCACTGACACCGACCCACAACCTGCTTTCATCTGAAAACACAATACTTTCACCACACCCTCCAATGAGCTCTCGCTTGACACCATCGAAGTCTCAAACAGCGGTGGTTTGGGGTCAGTGGAATGCACGCCATAGAGCGTCTGGCTCGGAACTGTCCTTGAAGTAACTGATTTCTAACACTGAATTTTTTCATTTTGAGACGACGGAGCGATCTGTTTTACTTGCTAAAAACTTTCTGGAGTCAAGATCGTGGTTTCGACATACTTTACTGCCATCTTCAGGTCTCAAAAAATCTTTTTGTTCATAGCAAAAAGATTTTTAAGACCTGAAGATGACAGAAAAGTCTGTCGAAACAGGTCGTTTTAAATAAAGAAATATTTATGTGGTCTTGGCTTTAGAAGGTTGTTAGCGATTTGTGATAGTTCGTTGTGTCACTGTGGTGTCAGCTGCTGCTCAGATTGGTGCTACAGATGCAGTATGATGCCCCAGAAACATACGCCGGATACGATGGTATTCCTTCTCGGCAATGTTACGTGGCCGTTCGGAGCTCGAGGAAGTCGTTTCTGAACGTATTTGTATGGAGTGTAGCCATGTATGGAAGTGAAACGTGGACTATAAATAGTTTAGACGAGAAGAGAATAGAAGCTTTCGAAATGTGCTACAGAAGAATGCTGAAGATTAGATGGGTAGATCACTTAACTAATGAGGAGGTATTGAACGGAATTGGAGAGAAGAGAAATTTGTGGCACAACTTGACTGGAAGGAGGGATCGGTTGGTAGGGCATATTCTGAGGTATCAAGGGATCACCAGTTTAGCATTGGAGGGCAACGTGGAGGGTAAAAATCGCAGAGAGAGACCAAGATATGAGTACACTAAACAGATTCAGAAGAATGTAGGTTGCAGTAGGTACTGGGAGATGAAGAAGCTTGCACAGGATAGAGTAGCATGGAAAGCTGCATCAAACCAGTCTCTGGACTGAAGACCACAACAACAACAACAACGTTCTTGTGACCACCGCTGCCAGAAATAATGTGCAGTGGCGACATTCCTGCCAAGTCTTACTGCAGTATCGCTAAAGGAATGTCAAACTTCTCGTATCCCTTTCACACGATCTCGTTCAAACTCAGTGAGTTGCTTATAATGGCGTCTTTGTGGATAACGTCAACTCACTAGATCCAGTCACAAAGGTAACTAACGCTCACGACCTTTACAGTGTGTATTTAAAGCAAACCTGATTTGCATTCTCATAGTGGCGCTACTAGCGCCGCCCTAATGCGACTGGCGTGAAATTTTAATAGACGTCGTCTGTCACATGCCTACCAACTTTGGTTGATGTTGCACAACTCCTTCTTGGTGCTGAGACTTTTTTTCAGTTAGAGTATATGCCGTTTCTAAGCACCAGCAAATTGTCCATCTCTTGAAAACTAGTCTTTAATACATACGATTTTTCTAATAAAATGACGGGGAACATCATATTTGGGATAAAAAATTTTTGTTACTTGCATGTTATGAAAGTATGCTGTTTCAAGGCAATGCCACATTCAGTAGCCATAAAAAACGCATTGTTCTCGGTAACACATCTGTGATTAAAGCTTTCAGGAGGTGGTAAGATGGAAAATACGGTCGAAAATCATTCAACACTGGTGCAGCGTAATAAGCAGAGACGAAGAATTGTATACTAAAAGATGATCTGTTGCTGGTTTGCTTCTCACTGGATTCCAAACTTCTTTTAGTAACCTCCGCATTTTCTAACAGGTTCTCACAGTTTCTTATAAGTCTAGTAGAAAAACATTCTATAATATTCGATGTCATGTAAATATAAGTGCACTCTTTCTGTAGAGTGAACTTGGTCTGTTGGCTTTATTTACAATAGTTTGCACTACTGCCAGTGAGAAATTTTGCAACTCCTTGTGTATTTCACAGTTTGTAAAGATTCTACTTCTGAATAGGAACTATGATCAAGTAAGAATGAGCTTGGGGTTTTACTAAAATGTGTGAATGATGAAATAATTTTTATCTTACTTGGAGAACGATTGTAAATTTGTACCACACAATTTGCAAAGGAACTTTAATTTTCCGATGACATTGAGTGGACACTGTTCTTCCTTTTTCCCTTATAACACGTTGATGGATATTGAAGTTTTTGTTTATGAGTACAGACAGAACAACATGAACAGCGTATGGACAAGAGAGGAAATCAGCGTTTTAATAGAGGTAACGTAGGAATTTTACATCCGTCTGTTTCGTACACAGTACGATTTGCAAGCCAGATATAGCTGGAGAGCGCTGCGATCGAGCATACCACATTGGAGCGTATGTTCTGTTCGCACAAGCTGCATCAGTTCTGAGCATTCAGCAGCACGTTTAATTCGGCACTTTCAATGTTGAGGATCGAAAGCACGGTCCGGGTACCGACGACTTAATACTCGAGGAGAATGATCAGATCGACATCTACGTCAGAATGGAGTTGAACAGTTATATGGGGTCATATCTTTGCACCTCCGGGACTTCAGAAGACAGCTGCGTGAATAACTACAGGACGTACGGAACAAAGACACGTATCAGTGGATACAGCATGTCTCCATGTCTTTAACACTTATTGCAGGTGCTCAGTGTGAGCATAACGTGTGACGTAGGTCAAGAACAGCAGCCCAATTCGAAAATCTGTTTATTGCGTTGGTTATCTGCAGGTGCGATCTAATTCGACGTGATAAAAATAAGCAGCGCATGAATTATCTACCTGTTCTGACACACTTATCCCCTAGTGATGAACCCTGTGTCGAAGTATTACGAATCGAAACTTTCAGAGATGCACTATCCATTGGTGTGTAATTTTGTTGTTTGTATTGTACATTTTGCACATTCGTCTTACGAAACCCCAGAGATACTTCTGAATAACCCTGTGTTCACTGACGAGGTGCCCGCATCTCGTGGTCGTGCGGTAACGTTCTCGTTTCCCACGTCCGGGTTCCCGGGTTCGATTCCCGGCGGGGTCAGGGATTTTCTCTGCCTCGTGATGGCTGGGTGTTGTGTGCTGTCCTTAGGTTAGTTAGGTTTAAGTAGTTCTAAGTTCTAGGGGACTTATGACCACAGCAGTTGAGTCCCATAGTGCTCAGAGCCATTTGAACCATTTGAACTGACGAGGCAAAACATTGTGATCACCTGCTTAATAATATGTTAGTCCATCTTTGGAATACAGGGAAGTAGCGGTTCTGCATGACATGGATTGGACAAGTCCTCGGTAGGTTTTTGGAGGCATCTGACCCAGATGTCGATGCATAGGTCCTGCAGTTCACATGTCGCCCAATTGCAGTAGCCAAGACCTTCGCCTGTGACCACGGCTACCCGCATTACAGACTTGATGGGCAAGTTGCTTGTGCTTCTGCACTACAGGGGACACTACCTTGGCAGGCCTGCATGTCAACAGTACTGCAAGCACGATGTATCGACCGCAACAAGCTGGAGTGTGTCCAAAATATGCCAGTCTGTTTTGAAGCAGACCTCCAACCGGTACCATGGAAACAAGCGGCATTAACCCCTCCACGAGGGGCACCACGCTTCCCTGACAACAGTGCCACACTCAGGAGCACTGTTTCGCATCCGCGAATCACGTGCTATCCGAGCAACAAACAAGTCATACTACGCTGGTCATGTACTTAGGACGGCACCTGGCTGCACACTGCCAGTTCAGTTCAAGCAGTTCTGACACAGAGCGACCACCACCTCGTGGTTCCAAATCTGGAATAAACCTCAATGCAGCCGCTATGAGCAGCCATATGTCGGCCAGGGAACTTCGCCTCCTGTGGGAACAGTGCTCCGAAGCTGGTAGTCTTGTGTGGAACTGTGCCTTCATTATACGATCGAACGGACTTTGACTTTTCACCAATAAGTGGTAAATGAACTCAAGATTTATCATACCAATGGTAAACGAGTTCAGTGGCTCCAGTCATCGTGATACCTTCTGCATTTGTAAATGGATTGAGACCAAATAAGGTTATCGTTTATCAATAATTAACTCGTGGTAAATTTTGTCTTCACTTGAGTGACGCAGATAGTCAAGAAAAACGATTTAGTTCTATCTTGTCTTTTTGGTGTGGAATGAAAATAAATGTTAGTCGTATACAACCTGGGACAGTAGTTCGTTGAACGTGTGCTACCACGTGGGACACATTACCAACCGCATCCCAGACGTGTTCCATCAGGTTCAGATAAAGTTAATTTGGTGGGCAAGATGTCAACATGAGTTTACTACCACATAGCACGGTTCTGCCCTTATGATAGAAATTTATCCTGCTGAAAGATGCCAATGCCCTTGGGGATGAAATCAAGCATGAAAGGATGCAGGTGGTAAGCAATAAAGTTCCCACAGTCCGCAGCAGTTACCCTACCTTTGATTACCACCACACGCCCCATGTAATCTCTTGTGACTGTACCCCACAGAAAAACAGCGCTGCCAATTGCTTGTGCTCGTCTTGAGCTGAAGTTCGTGTGGATGACGATGCCTGCAGACACGACTGTCAACATGGTGTAACAAGAACATGATTCATCCAAACATGTGACACGTTTCCTCTGATCAACATATGTACCCGCAGACCAATATCGATGATCCTATGACCAATACAGTTGTAATTGACGATGTCGTTCCGTCAACACGGGTACATGTAGGGATCATCTGCCGCGATACCTTATGTTGAACAATGTGTACTGAACGGTGTGCCTCGAATCACTTGTGCTTGCAACAGTATTCTACACAGTCATCATATCTGCCACAGATTACCAGCTATCCTGCTTTACACAGCGGGCAAGCATCCAACCTCCAGGTTCTGTGTTGAGGCGACACTTTGTCGGCTACTCACTGATACACCATTCTTTCTTTCCTTAGCAACTCATGACAGTAGCATGCGAACAGCCGACCAGCTTCGTTTCCGAGATGCTCGTTCCCAAATGCTGGGTCACAATGACCTGCCTTTTGTCAAAGTCGCTTATGTCAATGTATTTTCCCATATGCGATCTGTCTCAGCGCTATAACGATTGTACATTCCTCTGTGCTTCACTTACATACTTTCCTTACCACGTCATATGCACACATCACGACCAGGCGGCATTCGATATTGCGGTGGGCAGTGTTTATAATGTTTGGGCTCGTCAGTGTATGTACCGGGCTGTTATAATTAAAGTTCAGCTACTCAAGGAGGACCATTGTGGGCTGTAATTATCTTATGACAGCCAAACATTGTAGATACGGTAGTGTGTTAATGCAAAGCCTATTTACGCTGGAAAAAAATTGTTATAGTTTTGAGCACCAGGTACAAATCTTGCTCTGTTGATCATGTCGCTTTACAGATGCATCATCTCGTCGACCTCTCCGGCGCACACATTGAACAAATTGTATAAGCGGCAGTTAATATTAAAATCAACAATGTGCCTTTCTCACCCTACCTACCAACATCCAGTTCCTAATCAGCTGTATATGGAAACATTTCTGTGAGTCTTCCTTGCATTCGCAGTGCCATATTTGCACCTGTCGGCCATAAATGAAACTAATTTTTTCCATTCGGTTCCGCATTAACACATCAGAATATCTACCAAGTTTCGCTGGAATACGATAATTACAGCCCACATTGGACGTCTGTGAATAGCAGCTCTTTCATTATAACCACCCAATATTTATGCAGAAAGCATCAGGTTACTGCATAGCAGAGACTCTATGAATTACCAGAAATGAGGATAATCCTAAATATGCAGGTTTTACCGAAGACTGCTATTTGCTGGGAAATAACGCTGCAGTAAATATCCGCAACTCGGCGGAAACTGACGACTGATTACAAAACTACAATCAAAAGAAACTGCTTCTGTTTCTTCTCAATTTCTGGAGAGTCAAAACATCGTTATAGTCAAACTGCAATGAAAATTGAGTGTACTCCAAACGAAAATATTGGGTCTAGTTATACCATGATATTTTAAGCATAGTCATTGATATTTTCGGAAATCATCAAACAAACTGGATAATCTGCCCTAGGATATTAACGGCAGTCATCATATCAAGGAGAACTTTGCTTTTCCACCTACTAACACGAGTTGTGTTGGGTTCCGTGAACAGGGAGATTACAACAGAATTAAAACTTTGTGTGCAGGATGTGGGTCGCGCCTGATAGCTCAATTGGTAAGAGTAGTTCCTGAGAAAGACATGATTTCTGGGTACTGTGTACACACCAGAGCGAGGTGGTGCAAAGATTAGCGCACTCGACTCACATTCAAGAGGATGATGGTTTAAATCCACGTCTGCCCGTCCAGATTTATGTTTTCCGTGATTTCTCTAAGCCGCTTAAGGGAAAGGTGGGGATGGTTCCTTGAGAAGGGCACTGCCGATTTCCTTCTCCCTCCTTACCCAATCCGACTTCGTGCTCCGTCTCTAATGATCTCCTTGTGGACGGGACGTTAAAACCTCATTTTCCTTCCTTCCTGCAGCGCACACAGTTTTGGCATGTCAGGATACTTCAATTCACAGCATGTTTGTAGCTCGCCACCGACTGGGAAAGTAGTGCACGTAAGTCCACTTTCCACATGGATACTTCCATGTCCATTGCAGACGGCGCACAAATTCCTGGTACTACACCCCTCTAGAATTTTCTAATGGGTGGGCAAACTAACACAGGCCTTGAAAATATTCCTTGTGCCTTAAAATAGGCAGCCCACCTTACATGATCTGTACTCGTAATGGATGATATAACTTGGATTGCCTATCTCAAGCTGCGTTTCTCGGGGCCTGCTTTACACTGGAGTGACAAGTCAGCCATACCTCATAATATCGTCTCGTACCTCCTTTTTCCAGGCGTGACGGAGCAGCTCAACATGGCATGGACTCAGCAAGTCGTTGGACTTCCCATACAGAAATTTTGAGCCGTGTCACCTCTATAGCAACCTATAATTTCCAAAGTGATACCTGTGCAGGATTTTGTGCACGAACTCACCTCTCGATTATGTCCCATAAATGTTCGATGGGATTCATGTTGCGCGATCTGGGTGGCCAAACCATACGCTCGAAATGTCCAGAATGTTCTTCAAATCAATTATGAGCAACTGTGGGCCTGTGACACGGCGCATTGTCATTCATAAAAATTCCATCGATGTTTGAATGTTGACGTCCATGAATGGTTACAAATGGTTTTCAATTAGCCGAACATAACCATCTCCACTAAGTGATCGGTTCAGTTGGACCATACGACCCAGTCCATTCCATGTAAAACAGCCCACCAGCTTGCACATTGAGTGGTTGATAGCTTGGGTCCATGGGTTCGTGGTGTCTCCGCCACACTCGAACCCTACCGTCAGCTCTTACCAACTGAAAACAGGACTCATCTGACCAGGTCAAGTGTTTCCAGTCGTCTAGGGTCCAACCGATATGGTCACGAACCCAGAAGAGGCGCTGCAAGAATTTCGTGTTGTTAGTAAAGGCACTCGCATCGGTCGTCTACAGCCATAGCCCCTTCACGCCCGTTTTCGCCTCACTGCCCCAAAGGGTTCATTCATCGTATGTCTGACACTGTTTTCTGCGGCTGTTTCATGCCGTGGTTCTTATCTATTAGCACTGACAACTCTACGCAAACACCGCTGCTCTAGGTCGTTAAGTGAAGGCCATCGGCCGTTGTGTTGTCCGTGGTGAATGGTAATGGCTGAAAATTGACATTATCGACACACTCTTGACACTGTGGATTTCGGAATATTGAATTCCCTAACGATTTCCGAAATGGGATATCTAGCTCCAGCTTCCATTCCGCGTTCAAAGTCTGTTGATTCCCTTCGGAAACCTTTTCACATGAATTACCTGATTACAAATAACAGCTCCGCCAATGCACTGCCCCTTTATAGGTTGTGTACACGATATTACCGCCGTCTGTATATGTGCATAGCCCCATCCCAAGACCTTTGTCACGTCAGTGTATTTTGTCCAGCCCTGAGAACAGTAACCGGCAACCTGCGGGCCGCAGAACCATGACAGGGAACAGAACTATCGACGTTATCAAGCAGAAAATATGTTTCTGAACAGCCAGTAAGAACAGGAGGAGACAGTGTGTTTCACAGGGGACTTCACGTACTGGCCTGGCCATACTTCGGTTTTCTTCAGACTTATATATGTTGAAACTTAGTGCATGAACATAAAATTCTTAAAGCAGTACAGCGCGAAACTAACAAAACGCGTCATCTTTGAAGATTAAAAGACTGCCGGGAGTATTAGTTAGACTACTGGCCATTAAAATTGCTACACCAAGAAGAAATGCAGATGATAAAACGGGTATTCATTGGACAAATATATTATACTAGAACTGACATGTGATTACATTTTCACGCAATTTGGGTGCATAGATCCTGAGAAATCAGTACCCAGAACAACGACCTCTGGCCGTAATGACGGCATTGATATGCCTGGGCATTGAGTCAAACAGAGCTTGGATGGCGTTTACAGGTACAGCTGCCCATGCAGATTCAACACGATACCACAGTTCATCAAGAGTAGTGATTGGCGTATTCTGACGAGCCAGTTGGTCGGCCACCATTGACCAGACGTTTTCAATTGGTGAGAGATCTGGAGAATGTGCTGGCCAGGGCAGCAGTCGAACATTTTCTGTATCCAGAAAGGCCCGTACAGGACCTGCAACATGCGGTCATGCATTATCCTCCTGAAATGTAGGGTTTCGCAGGGATCGAATGAAGGGTAGAGCCACGGGTAATAACACATCTGAAATGTAACGTCCACTGTTCAAAGTGCCGTCAATGCGAATAAGAGGTGACCGAGACGTGTAACCAATGGCATCCCATACCATCACGCCCGCTGATACGCCAGTATGGCGATGACGAATACACGCTTACAATGTGCGTTCACCGTGATGTCGTCAAACGCGGATGCGACCATCATGATGCTGTAAACAGAACCTGGATTCATCCGAAAAAATGACGTTTTGCCATTCGTGCACCCAGGTTCGTCGTTGAGTACACCATCGCAGGCGCTCCTGTCTGTGATGCAGCGTTAAGGGTAATCGCAGTCAGGGTCTCCGAGCTGATAGTCCATGCTGCTGCAAACGTCGTCGAACTGTTCGTGCAGATGGTTGTTGTCTCGATCCCTGAGTCAACAGATGGGGACGTTCGCAAGACAACAACCATCTGCACGAACAGTTCGACGACGTTTGCAGCAGCATGGACTGTCAACTCGGAGACCATAGCTGCGGTTACCCTTGACGCTGCATCACAAACAGGAGCGCCTGCGATGGTGTACTCAACGACGAACCTGGGTGCACGAATGGCAAAACGTCATTTTTTCGCATGAATACAGGTTATGTTTACAGCATCATGATGGTCGCATCCGTGTTTGGCGACATCGCGGTGAACGCACATTGTAAGCGTGGTTTCGTCATCGCCATACTGGCGTATCACCCGGCGTCATGGTATGGGGTGCCATTAGTTACACGCCTCGGTCACCTCTTGTTCGCATTGACGACACTTTGAACAGTGGACGTTACATTTCAGATGTGTTACGACCCGTGGCTCTACCCTTCATTCGATCCCTGCGAAACCCTACATTTCAGGAGGATAATGCACGACCGCATGTTGCAGGTCCTGTACGGGCCTTTCTGGATACAGAAAATGTTCGACTGCTGCCCTGGCCAGCACATTCTCCAGATCTCTCACCAATTGAAAACGTCTGGTCAATGGTGGCCGACCAACTGGCTCGTCACAATACGCCAGTCACTACTCTTGATGAACTGTGGCATCGTGTTGAAGCTGCATGGGCAGCTGTACCTGTACACGCCATCCAAGCTCTGTTTGACTCAATGCCCAGGCGTATCAAGGCCGTTATTACGGCCAGAGGTGGTTGTGCTGGTTATTGATTTTTCAAGATCTATGCATCCAAATTGCGTGAAAATGTAATCACATGTCAGTTCTAGTATAATATATCTGTCCAATGAATGCCCGTTTATCATCTGCATTTCTTCTTGGTGTAGCAATTTTAATGGCCAGTAGCGTACATTTTCACCTAGCTCCAGACATGTAAAATTATTTAAGGGCATCATATCTAAATACAGTATAATTGCATCATTTTTAATACTCCATCCACACCTAAGTGCTTATGGCATGCGCGAAAATAGAAAGTGAAGCTGATGTTGCATCTAAGTTTTGGATTATAAATTAGAATTTATTTGCTCTGTATTCTAAAAAACTGTATCAACGCAAAACAAGACAAATATTGACATGCTAAAGGAAGAATAATTGTGGAATGATAAAACGAGGTGCCATAGTGATCAGTGAAAAAGTTTTCAGTGGAAGAAATGAAGAACGTCTGAGCAGTGGTTCACCTGCTGGTTCCGTCTCGGCAGATGAGGAATTTGGTCTTTCACCCAATGATCCACTTTCCACTAATAATTCTGTCTCATTATCCGTGTCGTTTGCTCCTGAGAATAAATTTTCTTGCTTTGTGTGTAATTTTGAACTTGTCACGCACACCCATTCAAGGAAACAGGTAATATGTGTGTAGTCGTAAAATAATGCATCCATTAAAGTTTTTGGAGAACACAATGAGGAAATTACATCAGTAGAAGATTCGCAACAGTATTCAAAAGTTTTTTCACAGGTCAAAGAAGTCATTTAAGATGTCACAGGCAGCTTAAAAATGTCAGGACTGGAATAAAGATGTAAAACGAAATTGGGAACGCAGCAATACATATCTATATATTACAAAGTGAACAATAAGTCGATAACAGGTCAATGATTTACACATCAGTAACTGACATTTCAACATAGGTATAACTTAAATGCTCACAGATACTCGTTTTAAGTAACTGTTTTTAGAAGATGCAGAGTGAAAGAACACTAGACGTGTTTACGTCATCGATTTGGAGTAGATGAACGTCTGGGTACTAAAATACGTAGTCGTAATAGATCACTGAGGTAAATATCCGCGTTGTATTGCCAACGATATGACAAATAAGTTATGTGAATCGCGCAAAGTAGTCAATAAACCTCTCCGCAATCTATAGTCAGATTAAACATAGTGAAAGAATGTGGCACTGGGAACAAGAAGACGCAATCAGAAACGAGTAGTGTGTAAAATTTTTTCGTGTGTTTTTTTTTCTACGAAAAATAAGCGAGAATCTATGAAACTGTTCAATATAACGATTTATTTCTTACACAAATTTTACAGCATCAAGAATCTGACAGTGACTGTAGTAACAGTGAAATTCACAGATGAATTAACATCGACATTTCAGCACGAACGAGTGATGTTACAACAAGTGTTGTTTACCAAGCCATTTCAGGAAATTTGTGAAGGCTATTAAAGAAATGGAACAGTTATGAAAGCAGTAAAGAGCTGTGGAACAGATTGGAACAGTATTAAGAAGAGGACAAATGAAAATAGGGATAGCAAGAAAGAACGTGTACAAGAGAACATAATATCCGTACTTTACATGCTGTTGATTGATTTTATGTTCTTATGAACACAACGGGCTGAGGGACTGGCTGAGTTTAGGTGATATGTTGTATTACTATGAATTATTTATGGAGTAGTTGAACGATGCCTGACACTACATTCAGTGTAATTTAAAGGTATGTCTTATGGTGAAAAGAAGATAACATACTTAAAATTTTACATCAAAGCAGTGGAAAGTTTTGGTTGGAAGCTTACAAGAGTGAGGAATAGCGTTGCAACAAATGACAAGAGTGATAAGAAGAGGGAAACGATTATGAAAGTCATATGGAGGCAGTCCCACAAGGGCAAACATGACTAGCGCTTCACCTGCTGTTGATGTAATATGAAGCCGATGAACTGAAACACTGATTGCGTGTAGGCGATTCATCGCAGTGTTACCTACTATTTATGGTATAGCTTCGCACAGTATAGTCAGTCACTTGGGAAATACATATGCTCAAAATAAATGTAATAGAGAAACAGATTGCAAATAAACCACTTATAATTTGACTTCAAAAGTTGGTAAAACAGAAGTGATTTGTTCATAAATTCTTCTTTTGCTCTTTCTTAATTCTTGTTCCCTTGTAGTGGATAATGCAAATAGTATTTATAAAAACTGACAAAACATACATTGCAGGGTTTCATAGTACAATGGGAATGGAATCCGACTTTTTTTTAAGATAAATGGGAGGTAACATCGTAGAGGTCTCAAGTCACACAAAAGACTTGTTATGTGAACAGCTTTATAGAAATATGCAAGACACTCGACAGGAAAGAGGCAGTTGCGGGAGAAGTGAAGATCTACTGAAAGGATTACAGCATCAATAAGGAGAAGGCGAACGAAAATCGGAAGAATGAGAAGAAAGCTATGCGGCAGAACAGTCAAGCACTGTTTCACCTGCTGCATTTATTGAGTAGGCGGCAATAAGGTGATAGCTTGTCCATTTTAGACGTAGTAAGTAGGAAATCTACTATCAGCACAATTATAGGACGCGAACATCCGCTGCAAGTAGGCAAAGAAGTCATAACTGCTCATTCAAGGCGTAACAAAAGTATAATAATCTTCGTTGCGTGTGAATTAATTTTATATGCACGGCAACCTGCTCGAAAGGGCATATCCATCTCCCCCGCTCATGCTACTAACAACCAACGGCTTCCTCAACCACGACTTACTGCAACCTAAGCTAGAAAGTGAAGAGACTGTGCAATCTAAGAGTTCTTTGGTACACTAGTTTCACGACATCATTACTCTGACACTGAGCAGCTGTTTCTTTTTTTCATTAATGGTCTCTGCATATTACAGAAGAAGGAAAATATAGTGAAAATTACTCACATTATGTGATGGCTTCTTACTTGTATATCTACGGAGACTGTTGAACGCAGTGGAAAGAAAAGAGACAGCTACGAGAGAGGTGAAGGACTATCGAGCGGATTACAACAGTGACGAGGAGAGGGCAAAGGAAGATGGGAATAGTGAGAAGGAAGCTGTGCAATAGGTCGTAGGAATGGCGCTTCACCTGCTGGTGACTGGGCTCCGGCCTGATCTCTGCCGAGGGCGTGGGGCTGAGCGTGTTCTTGAGCGTGTAGTAGATGCTGACGAAGACGTTGTAGAAGAAGCCGGCGCGCGGGTCTGCGTGGCGGCGGCAGCAGCTGCTGCAGCACCAGCAGCACAGCAGGCAGAGCGTGGCCAGCAGCCACAGCAGGCTGGCCGTGGCCACGGACAGCAGCACCACGTCCTGCGCCAGCGGCGGCGGCGGCACGGCGGCGGGCGCGCCGCGCATCACGTCGAACTGCCCGACCACCACCCCGCTGGCGTTCTCGTCCACGGCGGCCTCCTCCACCTGCGGCCGGTAGTAGTCGATGTCGAACGCCCCGGGCCGCGACAGCACGGACAGGTGCGCCGGCAGCACGTAGGCGCCGTCCCTCTTCTCGCCCACGCCCGCCTGCACCAGCGTTTCGAGCACTCGCATCACGGCGCCGAACGCCGCGTACAGCTTCTCGTCCGACAGGTGCGGCACCACCTCGTTCACCAGCCGCGCGTACACGTGCTCGTTGAAGGCCTTCACCTCCTCCTCGGGCGCCTTGTTGGACTGCAGGCACTTGATGGCCGCCACGTAGTACTTGGCGATCACCGCCGTCGAGTAGGGCGCCTCCAGCTTGTACAGCGACACCGGCCGCAGCGGCAGCGCGATAGACGCCGGTTCGTATCTGAAAACGTAGACTAGGATCAGGGGCGCCCGCAGGTTTTTGTCACAGTAGGGGAAAAAAATTTTCACCCCCCCCCCCCCCCCACACACACATACACACATATATACAGGGTGTTACAAAAAGGTACGGCCAAACTTTCAGGAAACATTCCTCACACACAAATAAAGAAAAGATGTTATGTGGACATATGTCCGGAAACGCTTAATTTCCATGTTAGAGCTCATTTTAGTTTCGTCAGTATGTACTGTACTTCCTCGATTCACCGCCAGTTGGCCCTATTAAAGGAAGGTAATGTTGACTTCGGTGCTTGTGTTGACATGCGACTCATTGCTCTACAGTACTAGCATCAAGCACATCAGTACGTAGCATCAACAGGTTAGTGTTCATCACGAACGTGGTTTTGCAGTCAGTGCAATGTTTACAAATGCGGAGTTGGAAGATGCCCATTTGGTGTATGGATTAGCACGGGGCAATAGCCGTGGCGCGGTACGTTTGTATCGAGACAGATTTCCAGAACGAAGGTGTCCCGACAGGAAGACGTTCGAAGCAATTGATTGGCGTCTTAGAGAACACGGAACATTCCAGCCTATGACTCGCGACTGGGGAAGACCTAGAACGACGAGGACACCTGCAATGGACGAGGCAATTCTTCGTGCAATTGACGATAACCCTAATGCCAGCGTCAGAGAAGTTGCTGCTGTACAAGGTAACGTTGACCACGTCACTGTATGGAGAGTGCTACGGGAGAACCAGTTGTTTCCATACCATGTACAGCGTGTGCAGGCACTATCAGCAGCTGATTGGCCTCCACGGGTACACTTCTGCGAATGGTTCATCCAACAATGTGTCAATCCTCATTTCAGTGCAAATGTTCTCTTTACGGATGAGGCTTCATTCCAACGTGATCAAATTGTAAATTTTTACAATCAACATGTGTGGGCTGACGAGAATCCGTACGCAATTGTGCAATCACGTCATGAACACAGATTTTCTGTGAACGTTTGGGCAGGCATTGTTGGTGATGTCTTGATTGGGCCCCATGTTCTTCCACCTACGCTCAATGGAGCACGTTATCATGATTTCATACGGGATACTCTACCTGAGCTGCTAGAACATGTGCCTTTACAAGTACGACACAACATGTGGTTCATGCGCGATGGAGCTCCTGCACATTTCAGTCGAAGTGTTCGTACGCTTCTCAACAACAGATTCGGTGACCGATGGATTGGTAGAGGCGGACCAATTCCATGGTCTCCACGCTCTCCTGACCTCAACCCTCTTGACTTTCATTTATGGGGGCATTTGAAAGCTCTTGTCTACGCAACCCCGGTACCAAATGTAGAGACTCTTCGTGCTCGTATTGTGGACGGCTGTGATACAATACGCCATTCTACGGGGCTGCATCAGCGCATCAGGGATTCCAAGCGACGGAGGGTGGATGCATGTATCCTCGCTAACGGAGGACATTTTGAACATTTCCTGTAACAAAGTGTTTGAAGTCACGCTGGTACGTTCTGCTGCTGTGTGTTTCCATTCCATAATTAATGTGATTTGAAGAGAAGTAATAAAATGAGCTCTAACATGGAAAGTAAGCGTTTCCGGACACATGTCCACATAACATATTTTCTTTCTTTGTGTGTGAGGAATGTTTCCTGAAAGTTTGGCCGTACCTTTTTGTAGCACCCTGTATATATATACTCCCAGATTTTATGTTTCCGAACCGTATTCTGCCAATAAATTGTTTTCTTACCATTCATAATTGTTTCTTGCGATGGATGTGGAAATATTTATGCGATATGTTCCTATTAGAACATAGCAAGACTCATCTAGAACGTTCCGGAAATGAAGGTAGCTCACGCCACACCCTGCTAGATCACGTTCGTTGACAGTAGTTCCAATGACGAATATTGCCTACTTCTACAGACAAGTAGCGATATTAGTGGCCACACAGTACCCTCGAACACTTCTTCAGCAAACGAAAAGGAACATAATACAATACGCTAATTTAAATTAGCGTCTGACAATTGTTAACCATTATTTGAAATTTGAAAGAATAAAATTTTGCCTAGTGTGTTTTGTCGTGCAACTGTATTGCGTTGCCAGTTGAGGTTTATGAAGAGGTTTGTACCTAGTGAGGTGGGAACAGAGAGGGTGACATTTTAGTACCCTGTAGGTCAACATTTTCGAGATGGAACTCTCACCATGGGTACCATTCTTAATGGGACCACGTACACATGTAGTAGTTTATCGATCGGCAGAATCGCTTTATTTTATTATAGCTTATTAGTAATGCCCAGAGTTTGTTAACATGTAAACGGTCTTTCCTTATCAGATATCATTGTTTACAGTTACTAAAATCTCGATTATTGGTTCAAATGGCTCTGAGCACTATGCGACTTAACTTCTGAGGTCATCAGTCGCCTAGAACTTAGAACTAATTAAACCTAACTAACCTAAGGACATCACACACATCCATGCCCGAGGCAGGATTCGAACCTGCGAACGTAGCGGTCACGCGGTTCCAAACTGAAACGCCTAGAACCGCACGGCCACACCGGCCGGCACTCGAATATTCCAGATATCTATCTTTAATTTTGTATTTTTCGTCATATAGATACTGTATCGTAGATTATTTTTCGAGGAAGATATCTTTTTTTACGTTTGTGTTTAACGTTCCTTCATGACACAACTGATTCTTTTAATATGTAAAGAACGAACAATGGGCGTGCCTTCAGGAAAAACGCTTAAATGTTGCTCAAAAATGCATTTGTAAAAGTTAACAATAAACTGCTGGTTCATCTGATTATTCCCATCGTTGCCTCACTTGCTGTTGTTAATTTCTACCACGTGTGGGTGTAGAAATAAAAATAAAGATACTTCGTAGGCAATAGCTGTAAGACAGATATATAACAATTTTGCACATCTTCAACGAACGAGATTTCTTAAAGAAAAACACTTATATTCGTAAACTGAATTAATTCTCACTAGGGGCGACAGCCCCCACTGTGTGTCCCCCGCCCCCCCCCCGCCCCCCTGCGGGCGCCCCTGACTAGAATGAGATCGCAAACGGGCAGATGGGACTTTAGGGCACAAGGTATATAGGAAAGATACACACACCGATCGTTACCTACATATGGATTCGAATCATCATCCTACGCAGAAGAGAGGAGTCATAAAAACTTTAGTGGACGGGGCTATAGTTCAATTCTTTTATCTTGGCGGATCGCGCATGCCCGCCCAGACGCGGGAGATAGCTGCGTTGCCAGTTGCACGCGCCAAGAGAAGCAGCGCCATAGTATAGCATAGTTCGCAAACTTACGTTTCCGGGGGAGCGCGCAGTTTATGAAGTAAAGCCACCACGGCCGCAGTAGCCCTTTCGCTGCTTCCGAGACGTGCTCTACGCATTCCGCGCTGTGCGCGATTTTGTCATCAGTGCACTGCTCGCCTGTGCAGACACATGGTGTTCCGACTGCTTTGACACACTTATCATTCGATTTCACAAAAACTATTTGGCCCAAAAATTTGATTTTTACACATCTTCGTGACTGATACCTTCCCCCCATAAATGACTTAATTTTGTTTCGATGTTCAACGCAGTTGTTGTGCAGCATTCAATGTAGTAAACCATTGCACGAAATTTTGAAGAGTTTGCAGAGGTAAAAGTACACAGAGTATACTTTCCGTATGGTCGATTTTAGTTGCCACTAGAAATTTCAAAAAATTACATTCAGACGAATAAAATTCATGAAGTAAGACACTTCGATATTGATTTTAAATAAAGAAAATATTAAGCACCGAACAAGATTTGAACTCGGAGCCTCTTTAGTAGCAGCCAACCACCTTATGCATTACGCTAACGCACCTCGTCGTTTAGTAGGAATCGTGGATTGCCTTAAAGAATCACGCTTCGTCGAAGTACAATAGGAAATAAACAATTACCGCTGCTCTTTATTGCGAAAAAGCGGTTAGTGAGAATGAATTTCCTTCCTATCGCCTGAATTAAGAGGCTTATTGCTTGTTTGGTTTAATTAATTAATAGAATATGAAGCAGTTGATATAAAGAATCCTTTTCCAAACTTTCTTTTATAGAAAGTCTGCTATCAAGACATTGCTTTTGTTCAATTACTTTATTTATGACTGAACGTTTCTAGAACTGAAGACACTCGTCCGCGCTCTGCACTGCAGTCGAGCTCTGTCAACGTAGTTCTCTGTTCATTGGCTGACTGTGTTTTGTGACCTCAGATGCGCAGAACGAATCTAAACTCGGCCGCCGTCGTAAATGACGCGCACTTTAATAACATCTGTGAGCCAATTTATTTGCAAGATGAATTAAGCCATTTGCGAACGGCTTTCAAGAGAAATGGGTACACTGACAACGAGATAGATCGAGCACTCCACCCTAGAAGAAAAGTGTCCAAAAATACACGACAGCAACAACCGTCGGCTGGAAAAGTTTTTCTTCCATTTATTCATAACATCACGGACCGTATTGGGAAAGTTTTGGCCAAGTTTCAAGTGGAGACAATCTTTCGACCTACCAAGAAAATTAGCGAAAGTTTAAGATCGGTGAAAGACGCACGACACCCCTTAGCTACCCCAAGTGTGTATAAAATTCTGTGTAGCTGTGGCATGGTTTATATTGGAACAACTAAAAGGAGTGTTAATACCCGCCTAATGGAACACAAAAGGAACTGTAGATTGGGACAAATTGACAAATCAGCTGTAGCGGAACACGTTTTCAAAGCTAGTGATCACGAAATAAAATTTAGTGAGACAAACGTGATAGCTGGGACCTCACATTATTACACCCGCATGTATAGAGAAGCTATAGAGATCTACAAGAACGAAAATAATTTTAATAAAAAAGGAGAAGGATTAAAACTAGACAAGATATGGCGGTCGATTTTGTACCAACGAAGTGACAATCTATTACCTGTAATCGAGAGAGATGGCACTAGCCAGAGATAGTTTTAAAGTCGCAAGCACGTGATGAGTGGGGGCGCCATCTAAGCGCTCTGTATAAGCGGGACCTCCAACGCCTAGCAGCGTAGGCTGAAGAGCGGCGTAATAAGCTGCTGCCAGCCCGCCCCCTTTAGGGGAAAAAAAGAAGAAGAAGAAGAAGAAGAAGAAGAGAGAGCCTAGCAGCCAGTCGCCGACTCAACTCGTAAGATGTTGCTTGCAGTAGGCAACGAAATGTCAGGAAGGAGAAGTTTTATATATGGACCACGGCAATTCAGTCCGGAAGTTTTAATTAATGAAGACGCCGGCCGTGAAAGCTTACATGTTATGACTACAAAGTTGCTGCAGTGTCGACCACTCGATACGTTTGCTCAGAACCTTCTGACCACCGAGTGCATTCGCCAGTCTGAAGCCTCGTTTACGCCAGAAAGCAACGAATCGAACACAACCGAAGGTGCATTCGCATATACAGGGTGACACACGGGAGACGGACGGTTTTTAATGAAATAATATTCAGCCATCTTTAAAATTAATGCATGTTTATTTACACAAAATCAAAGCTCATTATTTGCCATTTTAGTTAACAAAGTTATTTGTGAAAAATAGTGTCGTCAAGGTGATGTCCATCATTTCGAATGCAGGACTCAAGTCTCTCCTCAAAATCTCAGCAGGGATGGCAGCAATTTCTTGAATGATTGTACTCTTCAACTCGACCAAATTTCGTGTTTTGTGGTTATAGACACAGTTCTTAAGGTACCCCCACAGAAAAAAGTCACATACTGATAGGTCGGGAGACCTGGGAGGCCAAGTAACATTGCCAAAACGTGAGATAATCCGGCCAGGAAACATGCGTCTAAGAACTGTCATTGAAATGTTGCGGTGTGCGATGTTGCCCCATCCTGCTGGAACCAAACGCGTTTTAAAGGGATTCGTCGTCTTCTTAGTTCTGGTTTCAAGAGTGTTTCAAGCATACGAATGCAACGAACCGAATTAACAGTAACTGTGGCCCCGTTCTTTTCAAAAAAATAAGGTTCAACAATGCCAACAGAGCCACGAGCACACCAGACTGTTACTTTTTCTGAGTGTAGAGGGCGCTGGTGCTTATTCGCGTGCAAGGAGAATGCAAATAGGTCGGTAATCAGAGGGTACTGTAGCAACCTCCTTTTTAGGTACTGGCCTAACTAGTCGCTGTTTCCAGGCCTTAGGTTAAACACTCGTGGTGTAGCAGTGGCTGAAGATATCTGATATTGTGGGCAGTAGTGGTCACTAATGAAATACATGATTTGGACTGTGATGCCATTGTGTCCAGCAGATGCTGATCTTTTACGCATGCTAACTTTTTTTGACGGTATTAAAAGTAACATGCTTTACATATAATTTTTCGCGCCTACGGTCGTTTACACCCATGGAGCGATCAATGAGTCTCCGTAGGGCAACAGCCCGCCCATAGGTCTTAGGTGTTTTTATTTTTTCAGTTGAAAGTAGTGACCGTGCCGTCTCAGTTAATCCTTACTGTTTTCTTATGATGCGAGGGCTGATCAACAAAGACTCAGTCTGTTTTTTCCCTGTAGGTTCCGTGATAGTTTCCTATCTGTATCATGAATATTTGGAAACAGCGGGTTTTATGTATTATGTCCATAGGCCGCAGCACTGTTCGTATCGGTAGTTTGGGAGTAATGCTCTGTTTTGTAGATACTCTTTCCATACCAAACAGTGGGGGTTACGCGAGAGGAGCAGTATCGCCCAATAAAATTCGATGTTCGTTTAAACCACAGCCACTGAAACGCACAAAAAGTTGCAGCAAACGTACGGTGAAGGTGCAATGTAACATCACTTAAGTGGTTCAAGGACTTCAATGGCGGCCGACTTGCCTGTGTTAGGGAAGGTGGGCCTGGTGTTTCGGCTTCCGCTGTGACTGAAGTCAACATCAACACAGCGGCTGTGATTGCCAATGAGGATCAGCAAATAACGTTACGTAGCCTCAGTGAAGTGTTTAAATTTCATATGGCAGTACTTTACGATTATGCATACGACCCGTGTTCGTGTACATTGGGTGCCACGTCTGTTGACTCCCTAACGAAAGGCTATGCGAATGGAGACAAGGTCCGAAAGAACAGACACCAAGCGAAATCCGCAGCTGTGATACATATTACGTAAACTGAAGGTGGAGAGGGAAGGAAGAAAAGGAAAGGAATTAAAGATGTCAGCTCTTTTGGGACTTCATGCAGAATCAACGGCAACGAGTGAAAAAGCGTGCCAGACTGGGTCTCGAACCCAGGATCTCCTACTTACTAGGCAACTGCCTTAATCACTGCGCCTCCCAGACACAGTGTTTATCGCAAATGCGGGATGTATCTCGGTACGGTCCACGTCTGACCCACACTCCTTCATAGCGCCACCTGTTCGCAGTTCAAATGGTTCAAATGGCTCTGAGCACTCTGGAACTTAATATCTGAGGTCATCAGTCCCCTAGAACTTAGAACTACTTAAACCTAACTAACCTAAGGACCATACAATGTAAGCTTTCACGGCCTTCGACCACGGCCTATCAGCCCGGAAGTTTTAAGTGAATAACCTAAGGACATCACACACATCCACGCCCGTGGCAGGATTCGAACCTGCGACCGTAGGGGTCGCGCGGTTCCAGACTGAAACACCTGGAATCGCTCGGCCACAACGGCCGGCCCTGTTCGCAGTCTCCGTCCATGTCCCCCGCTCGAGGGCCAACGTCGTCGTGCATCTGCACTGGAGATTGCCTATCGAGGCGAATCAATTATATGAATGTGTGGTGTTCACGTCCGAAAGAACGGATACCCTGCATTCATATAACTGATTCACCTCACTGGACAGTGAATTCACAAAATTCAGTGCAGATACACAATGACGTTCGACCTCCAGTAGGATTATAAAATTAGGGCGGCATGGAGGACATGGAGAGAGACTGCGGACAAGTGGCGATAGATGGGAGTGTGGGTCGGCCGGGGAGCGTACCAAGACAGTCTGCGCATTTGCGATAAGGAGTGTCCGCGTGGTTCAACGCCAGGATAGCCGAGAGCGCTAATGCGCTGCTTCCTGGACTCGGGTAGGCGCGCCGGCCCCAGATCAAATCCGCCCGGCGGATTAACGACGACGGCCGGTGTGCCGGCCAGCCTGGATATGGTTTTTAGGCGGTTTTACACATTCTATTAGGTGAATGCCGGGGTGGTCCCCACGTCCCGCCTCAGTTACACGACTCGCAGACATTTGAAACAGGTTCACACCATTTCACGATTTTCACTAGATGCAGACAGCTGGGGTACTCTAATTCCGTCACGGGTGGTATGGGGTGGCGGCAGGAAGGGCATCTGGCCACCTCCAAAAACGTTAACCATGCCAAATCCGTACTTAACCCTGCCGACCCTGCGCACAATACGGGATAAAGGCAGTAGAAAAAAAAAAAGTCCCGGTGGTTCAAATGGCTCTAAGCACTGTGGAACTTAACATGTGAGGTCATCAGTCCCCTAAACTTAGAACTACTTATACTTAACTTACCTAAGGACATCAGACACGTCCATGCCCGAGGCAGCATTCGAACCTGAGACTGTAACAGCAGCACGGTTCCGGACTGAAGCGCGTAGTACCGCTCGGCCACAGCGGCCGGCTGTCCGGGTGGCACAGTGTTTAATGCAGTAGTTAACACAACTGCATAGTAAGTGGGAGGTCGTGGATTCGAGTCCCAGTCCTGCACACATTTTTCACTCGTCCCGATTAGTCCCTTCCGTTTCTTTTCGTCCCTCCCCTCCGGCCGCGGTGGCCGAGCGGTTCCAGGCGCTTCAGTCCGGAACCGCGCGACTGCTACAGTCGCAGGTTCGAATCCTGCTTCGGGCATGGATGTGTGTGATGTCCTTAGGTTAGTTAGGTTTAAGTAGTTCTAAGTTCTAGGGGACTGATGACCTCAGATGTTAAGTCCCATAGTGCTCAGAGCCATTTGAAGCATTTTTGAACCTCCCTCCCCCTCTACCTTCAATTATAAACACAACTGACAAGTGTTATCATTAGACAGCGCTACAGATATTCTGATGGGGCAGATCGTCGGGCGGTCGGGAGATGCGAACACCTGACAAGGACGTGACAAGAGATATGGAAACCGGCACAACTGCACACGGTCTGACGATGCGTCTGACCAGGACAAATCGGCCCTATCGCCTGACCAAATCCGTAGCCAGTGTGAGTGTGAGAGATGGGCAAGCACGCCTACCTGTCGTCCAGGAAGGGCATGGGGATGACGAATGAGCCGCGGGCGCCGCCAGTGGTCCGGGGGTAGGTCACGAGGCCGGGACACGCGTGCCAGGCGCAAGGCTGCCGCCGCCGGCGCAGCGACGCGGGCGCAGGCGTGTGCGCAGGTGCGGAAGTGGTCGTGGTTGCGCCCAGCTGCAAAGGCTGCGGCGTGTCCTCCGCGGCCAACGTCGCGTCCGGGGGGCGCCAGTGGCTGCCGTCCGTGTGGAGCAGCCGCCGCAGCGTCTTCTCCAGCTCGTGCAGCGCCGACACGTCACTGCACACCCACCGGCCCACTCGCACAATATCTTAAAAAACTCATCCTCGTGACTTCTAAAATAGCTCGGAGGTTACACTACTGGCCATTAAAATTGCTACACCACGAAGATGACGTGCTACACACGCGAAATTTAACCGACTGGGAGAAGATGCTGTGATATGCAATTGATTAGCTTTTCAGAGCATTCACACAAGGCTGGCGCCGGTGGCGACCCCTACAACGTGCTGACATGAGGAAAGTTTCCAACCGATTTCTCATACACAAACAGTAGTTGACCGGCGGTGCCTGGTGAAACGTTTTTGTCATGCCTCGTGTAAGGAGGAGAAATGCGTACCATCACGTTTCCGACTTTGATAAAGGTCGGATTGTAGCCTATCGCGATTACGGGTTATCGTCATCGCGACATTGCTGCTCGCGTTGGTCGAGATCCAATGACTGTTACCAGAACACGGAATCGGTGGGTTCAGGAGGGTAATACGGAACGCCGTGCTGGACCCCAACGGGCTCGTATCACTAGCAGTCGAGATGACAGGCATCTTATCCGCATGGGTGTAACGGATCGTGCAGCCACGTCTCGACCCCTGAATCAACAGACGGGGACGTTTTCAAGACAACAATCAACTGCACCAACAGTTCGATGACGTTTGCAGCAGCACGGACTATCAACTCGGACACCATGGCTGCGATTACCCTTGACGCTGCATCACAGACAGGAGCGCCTGCCATGGTGTATACAATGACGAACCTGGGTGCACGAACGGCAAAACGTCATTTTTTCGGATGAATCCAGGTTATGTTTACAGCATCATCATGGTCGCATCCGTGTTTGGCGACATCGCGGTGAACGCACATTGGAAGCGTCTATTCGTCATCGCCATACTGGCGTATCACCCGGCCTGATGGTATGGGGTGCCATTGGTTACACGTCTCGGTCACTTCTTGTTCGTACTGAAGACACTTTGAACAGTGGACGTTACATTTCTGATGTGTTACGACCCGTGGCTCTAACCTTCATTTGATCCCTGCGAAACTCTACGTTTCAGCAGGATAATGTACGACCGCATGTTGCAGGTCCTGTACGGGCCTTTCTGGATACAGAAAATGTTCGACTGCTGCCCTGGCCAGCTGCAACGTACTCTGACATGCACAAACACACCTCAGCGTATGTAAACTGCTGCCAGCACCACCATGCGACGACCGCAGGTAAAATGCACCGCATGGTCATACCCCGAGGTGACTGAAAGCCGCAAACTGCCCACCAGAGCGTTGTTTCACCGTGTATCAGCATTATTCTTAACTTATGAGCATGAGTGTAGATTGGAAGCGAATGATTTGGAGTAATGAATCACGCTACACCCTGTGGCAATTCGATGGAAGTGCTTGGATATGGCGCATGCGAGAAGAAGAGTACCGGCCATCATGTGTAGTGCCAAAGTTGTGTGAATGCTCTGAAAAGCTAATCAGTTGCATATCACAGCATCTTCTTCCTGTCGGTTAAATTTCGCGTCTGCAGCACGTCATCTTCGTGGTGTAGCAATTTTAATGGCCAGTAGTGTAATTTTAAAGAGAGTATATAGCTGTGGCAGCGACTCGGCACGGACCTGTAGCCGATGCAGCCGGCGTAGAAGGCGCGCCTGGCCCGGGGCAGCAGCCGCGAGTGCAGGAAGCCACCCAGCGCGTCCGCCGCCGCCATGGTGAGCAGCAGCTTCCGCGGGTAGCCGCCGCCCCCGCCGCCGTTTCCGCCGCTCGCGTCCGCCACGGAGGCCGCCTCGTCCAGGCACGCGTGCACGTACTCGATGAACGCTGTCACGTACTCGACCGTCACTTTCGGCGGGTCCACCGGCACCAGGTCCTGCACACACGAGAGCGGTAGTTCCCTCGCTACACAGCATCGTAACCGTAATTGGTTTCCTCATCTACAGTGCGGCCACAATTAAACTTCCAGTACCAAAGCGCTGTAGAAAGAGAACCACCACACAGCATGACGGCAAATCTGAACAGTGTACTGCCGGTCGGAGTGGCTGAGCGGTTCTAGGCGCTACAGTCTGAAACCGCGCGACCGCTACGGTCGCAGGTACGAATCCTGCCTCGGGCATGGATGTATGTGATGTCCTTAGGTTAGTTAGGTTTAAGTAGTTCTGAGTTCTAGGGGACTGATGACCTCAGATGTTAAGTCTCATAGTGCTCAGAGCCATTTGAACCAATTTTGAACAGTTGTGAGCGTGGGGTTGATCTGCTATTCTGTTATTCTGCGCAACGGATTAATCTGAGATGTACGCTTTACCCTGTGGCTCCTGCAAGATGCAATTTCCACCCCCAAACTACTACAGACGTCAGACAGACGCTCCTAACGTTCTAAAGAGAAATGCCTGAAAAACTTTCAGCAATAAATATCTTCTGGAGTCGTCCGCTGTAAGGAAATGACACAAAAATTCACAATATTTGTTACGTAACTAGTGGGATACTTGGGTACTGAAGTAATGCTAGATAGTGTAAGAAAAACATGAAACTAACGAAAATTATTATTTATTTTGCAAAAATTCTGAGAAATCACAATGGCACTTTTAGTTATGAACTGAACCAGTTATTTCTGGGTTCTTTTCGGAATGTGAAGTTACCTCTTACGGATAGGATTTATCAACTTGAATAATTATCCTTTAGAATGTTGCTAGGTACGGTCGATGCTGTCGCATGTGAAATGCAGTTGTAGTGAAGTGTACTGTTGTGGAGGAAATATGGGGCTCCCAAGAGCTGTAGTGCACAATACTGTTCGCTGCGATTACTGCTGTCTGCGCCACTCGCTGCTGACAAATAACGTAGCAATCTACGCGGATGACACTGCCATCCTAGCGCAAGATTGGAAGCCGTCTAACATTAACTCACGACTACAGACTGCACTCAGAACGGCGGAGCCTTGGCTGGTGAAATGGCGTGTTAGAGTAAACGTCGACAAGTGCGAGGCCGTTCTGTTCACTAGAAGACCGAAGCAACTGCGCAAACATCAGCACTGCAACCCGATAACACTACACGCACGCCCAATACGTTTCCGCGAGAAGGTCAAATACCTCGGTGCCTGGCTGGACAGCAAACTACTCTGGGGGGACCACATTCAACACGTGACCAACAAAGCTAACGCAAGGCTCAAAAAACTCTACCCTATGCTTAACAGGCGTAGCACACTGAACAGGAGGGTGTCTAGGTCCATGTACATGACACTTATTAGACACCTGATGACGTACGCAGCCCCTGTCTGGGGATACGCTGCGCCAACTCGCCTGCGCCGTCTGCAGCTCATACAGAACAAAGTACTCAAAATCATAAGCAACGCTCCGCGCTACACACGCATCGCGGACCTTCACCGGGAATACCGGCTAGATACTATCTTGCAGGTATTTCAAAAACTCTCCACACGACTGTACAATAACACGAGACACTCGCGCAACCTGTTTATCCTTTCTCTGGGTAACTGCGACCACAACCATAGATGGAAGTATAACAGACCAAAGACATTACTGGCTAGGAACTAAACATCTATGGTCCATAGAACGCTAACACGACAGTACTGGCGAGCCCCTGCAACACAGTTACTACTGGAAACCCAGATGTGCGACCAGCCGTAAAACAGGCAACCGCAGGGAAACCATACTGTACACAGCACGCGAACCAGCCACACACACCCCCTACACCGTCTGTAAGCCGATCTGTGACCGATCGCCCACTAATCTACAACGACCTTGAACTGTTGCAGGGACGCAGCAACTGCAGCAAGCGCCGCAACAAGCTCCAGCAACGACAAAGGTAACGATGCACGATACCTCGAACTAACACAACCACACCCTGCATGCACTGTCACAGATAGCAAGCCGCTACTTAATACCCGTCCTACTGTCGCAGAGGTTTTTTTCCCTTGGCTCTTGCCTTGGCACTTTTTTTCCTCTGCCCTTACAACCGCTACCCTTCAATCGTTTCTACAGTCACAGGTTCGAATCCTGCCTCGGGCATGGATGTGTGTGATGTCCTTAGGTTAGTTAGGTTTAAGTAGTTCTGAGTTCTAGGGGACTGATGACCTCAGATGTTAAGTCCCATAGTGCTCAGAGCCATTTGAACCATTTGAACCTTCAATCGTTTTCGACCACTTCTATCTCCTGATGGACCATGTTAATGAGTAATCTTACCCAGACGCATGGACAACATCACAGCCCGCATCCTGTGACGCCTGATTCAAAAACTAACATGTTTACGGAGGTGACAGTAGAACTTTTGGTTTGGTCACCACGTTGGTGTGGGCGTGGAGGGGCCCCATCCTTGCGAAAAAAAAGGCGCCTCTCCACGCCAGACGTGAAGGGGTATATGTTTCGGTCTCTTCCATCACTCCTTCAGCTCAAGGCGTCAGAAATATCGTCTGTCAATCAGCACTGCTCTTCTAAAACGGGAGAGTGACGTTTCGTTTAAGGCGACCAATCCACAAATCTGTAGTATCAGCGTTTGGCGTTTGTTGTCTCCCTGTGAAAATCTCTGAAACTGCGTGCTATGTGTAAAGAATGCATAGGTTGGACGCTCCAACACAATGCAGTGGAATTTGCTTTTAAGCCGAACACAGTGCCGTTCGCCCTTTCACTCGGGCACACGCTGTCTGCCCACGGGCGGCCGAGGTTGACTCGTCCTCTGAAGGGACCGGCCTCCCAGTGTGTGGTCTGCCTCTCTCAACTAAAAGCTTCTGTGACCGTCGTGTCTGGAATGTATGTGTGTACGCCAGCCTCGAGTATTTCAGCCCCGGTGCACACTTGTTATTTGCATATCGTTTACATGAATTCATACAACGTTGACTTTATCTTATCGAGTTCGGGTTCGAATGAAGCGTCTTGATGTGCGGAATATGATTGTGAGGGCGGAATATGTAAGCAATGAAGGTCAGGAGACCACGACGTCTTACACAGTGTACTATTGACGCAGGGCGAAACGTCGTGGGAAAAAAAAACTAAAATTTTACCAACAGATGGCGTGTAAACGTAAAAAAATGCACAGCAATAGACGCGCAGCACATGGCAGTTCTTTAGTTTGCTTTCGAGACGTCCAACCTGAATGTCTCCACGAAGGATCGCGCGCTGCCGGTAAATCCGTTTTACAAAGAGAGTGACTGTGCGCCAGTAGCTATGCAGAAGTTCCAGACACTCAAAGGTATGAAAAAGCGTCACTGGTCCGATGTCTGCTAAAGGTATGGAGAAAATGATAACAAAATTCGAAAATACACGTTCTTCCGAAGTTCCATTTGGCAGAGGCAGGATGGCATTTGATCCTTCGTCTGTCGAAGGTGTATCCACAGCATTACGGGAGGGGTCGAACGGTGGTGTGCAAACATGCAGTTCACAGGGTATTGCCCCCACGTTGTACATGCCTGCGAGTATGGTGCATAAAATCCTACGAAACATCCTGCGTTGGTACCCGTACAAATCACCCACGTTCAAACGTTACATCCTACTGACCTGTCAGCAAGGCAAACGTTCGTTCTACAATTTCTTGATCGCATGGAAGTGGGAAATGTGGACAGACCAGCTCCGTTCCCATCTCCAAGGACATGGCAATACGCAGAATTGCAACGGAAAATCCGCACGCACACTGACCAGTACCATCTCATTCTCCGAAGGTGACCGTGTGGTGTCGGTTGACGGCATCGTTAATCGTAGGGCCTTATTTTTCCAAGGAGATGAGTCCTGCGGTTCGTGTTACCTGTACCGTCATTGGCGAACGCTATGAGAGTCTTTAGCGCACCAAGGTCGTACCAACCCTGTAATAGCGTGGATGTGTGGGTAGCATCACTTTTATGCAAGACCGCGCTCATCTGCATATTGCACAGCCAATGTAGCGGCAGCTGCCGAGGCATTTCGGCAGTGTTAGTATTATCAGCCGTCATTTCCTTACAGCCTGCCCTTCCAGATCATCCAGATCACCCGATCACAATCCGTCTGACTTCCGGCTTTGGGGTTATTTGAAAGATGTGTTCAGTGCTCCAGTTACGAACGTAGCTGAACTGAAGGCAGTCACTGCGCAACACATTCTGAACCTGACAGCCGAGACACTCCGATCTGTTGTCGAACATGCTAATTAACGAGTTCAACACGTGGAAGAAAACGGTGGACAGCTTACCGAACAATCTCACGACAGTTAGAAACCAATGTCATTTTGCTTTTTATGCGGTTTTTGCCCCCAGGAAAATTGAAACTGACGCCATTTTTCTCTTTGTGCAGGTTTTGGCCCCGGGTGATTAAAAAACTATGTCAGTTTGCTTTGTATGTGATTTTTTGCTTCGGGACAGTTAAAAACCGTTTTTTTTCAACCAAATGTGGTAGGACCTTGCAGTGGTGGATGAGCTCACCTAATTGAGAGTGCCACAACTGTTGACTGCCGAGCTTGCTTAATCATACACATTGAACAGTATGGGTGGTAAAAAGTGTAACACAAACCATAGCCGTCGTATTGCGATTCATCTGTCATTTCTAGCCTATCATTTTCACTGCCTTTTTTTTACCGTGACGTTTCTTCCGTGTTAATTACGTGTCGTTCTGAGCGTGGTTCTCTTTCTAAGGCGTTTTGAAACTGGAACTTTAATTATGGACACCTTGTATATTAGCAAACGTATAAAACGGCCGACGTGACCCAATTGCAACTTGCCTGTCTAACGGTTTCCAGGGCCAACAATAATTTAAATTTCATTGTCGATACGTACTACAAAAGTGAGTGGATGTATTGAAACCTTCCCTTAGAAAAATTAATAAATTACTGTCCTGGTAAACCCCTTACGTTATTTGATTTTCAGACAGCTGAGCAAATCTGAACATACTCAGACATTTCTCTCTTTACTTATTCTGATCAACACTAAACTGACACACAATATTTTTAGCGCAACGCAATCTGACTTTCTATAATCCCTACGAAAGAATGGCCCTGACTAACAATAACTTATACCTTTCATGAATCACTTACCTCACAAAAATCTTCGTTACTCGAACTACTGCAATACAGCGAGCGCCAATACTGCCAGGTCAATAAAAGGTTCTAACTACTGAAGGCACTAACTACTGATAGGCGTAGTTAGCAAATGAAAGATTTTGATAGAGAACAAACATTGTTTTACTTTAATAGTGTGCAAAAGTCTTATAAACTTCGTTTTTCTGACGGACACACGTCCAGATCGTCCGCTCTCAAAACTTTGCCATCTCTCTTCCCACATCCACCACTGCTGGCGGCTCACCTCCAATTGCGCAACGCTACGCGCTGTTCACATCCAACTGCCCAACACTACAATAGCGAATATTCCAACAATGCCAACCAGCCACAGACTGCACACAGAACAGCCAGTGATTTTCATACAGAGCGCTACGTGACGTTACCAACATAGAAACCTAAACAGCCTACTTATAGTATGTTTCCCACCTCTTCCTAAACCAGTGGATCGATTCAAACCAAATTGGTACAAGTACCAGTTACTTTCTGGAAAGAATCATTGTGGGCTAATGACCACTTTCCTCTCAAAGGGGTGCGGATGAGGGTGAAGAAGTATCGTACCTCACAACGTGCAAATAGCCAGACTATGTTCATCCAATATTTGAGTACGAGAGTTCTTAGTGAGTTGCAACAAACTTTAAGCACAAGTTCAGACCTCTACGAGACTTATCCGAGACTTCTTCTCGCTGACACCCACCACAAAATGATGAAAGGAGAAAAGTATAGCGCTTATTAAATTTTCGCTGTTCAAGTAATATTACTACCGCATAAGGCAACACGCTTTAACTTACACTACTGGCCATTAAAATTGCTACACCGCGAAGATGACGTGCTACACACGCGAAATTTAACCGACAGGAAGAAGATGCTGTGATATACAAACGATTAGCTTTTCAGAGCATTCACACAAGGTTGGCGCCCATGGCAACACCTACAACGTGCTCACATGAGGAAAGTTTCCAACCGATTTCTCATACACCAACAGCAGGTGACCAGTGTTGCCTGGTGAAACGTTGTTGTGATGTCACGTGTAAGAAAGAGAAATGCGTACCATCACGTTTACGACTTTGATAAAGGTCGGATTGTAGCCTATCGCGATTGCGGTTTATCGTATCGCGACATTGCTGCTCGCGTTGGTCTAGATCCAATGGCTCGGTGGGTTCAGGAGGGTAATACGGAACGCCATACTGGATCCCAACGGCCTCGTATCGCTAGCAGTCGAGATGACAGGCATCTTATCCGCATGTCTGTAACGGATCGTGCAGCCACGTCTCGATCCATGAGTCAACAGAAGGGAACGTTTTCAAGACAACAACCATCTGCACGAACAGTCCGACGACGTTTGCAGCAGCATGGACTATCAGCTCGGAGACCATGGCTGCGGTTACCCTTGACGCTGCTTCACAGACAGGAGCGCTTGCGATGGTGTACTCAACGACGAACCTGCGTGTACGAATGGCAAAACGTCATTTTTTCGGATGAATCCAGGTTCTGTTTACAGCATCATGATGGTCTCATCCGTGTTTGGCGACATCGCGGTGAACGCACATTGGAAGCTTGTATTCGTCATCGCCATACTGGCGTATCACCCGGCGTGATGGTATGGGGTGCCATTGGTTACACGTCTCGGTCATCTCATGTTCGCAATGACGGCACTTTGAACAGTGGACGTTACATTTCAGATGTGTTACGACCCGTGGCTCTACCCTTCATTCGATGCCTGCGAAACCCTACATTTCAGCAGGATAATGCACGACCGCATGTTGCAGGTCCTATACGGGCCTTTCTGGATACAGAAAATGTTCAACTGCTGCCCTGTCCTGCACATTCTCCAGATCTCTCACCAATTGAAAACGTCTGTTCAATGGTGACCGAGCAACTGGCTCGTCACAATACGCCAGTCACTACTCTTTATGAATTGTGGTATCGTGTTGAAGCTGCATGGGCAGCTGCACCTGTACACGCCATCCAAGCTCTGTTTGACTCAATGCCCAAGCGTATCAAGGCCGTTATTAGGGCCAGAGGCGGTTGTTCTGGGTACTGACTTCTCAGGATCTATGCACCCAAATTGCGTGAAAATGTAACCACATGTCAGTTCTAGTATAATATATTTGTCCAATGAATACCCGTTTATCATCTGCATTTCTTCATGGTGTAGCAATTTTAATGGCCAGTAGTGTATTTCTTCCTTACCAATAACTGTATTCGTAATACATTTTACAGACAGTATTCGCATATACCACTAACAGTGCCTGCAGAAATTTATGATTGTACGACACATAGTTCAGGAGGTACGATGTCATAAGCGTTGAGCAGCGTGAAATCTTATCTGCAGGGCGAAATTCGTTAGAGATACAGGTAAAATACGTGTACAAATATGAGTGAAATATGTTAAATATAGAATTTCGTGTTTTCATTCGGTTTTTCCCGTCACTAGATAGTACCTGGAAGGCGCGCCGGTATTTGAGCAGGTCCAGCTGGTCGGCGGACCAGCACTGCCTGTCCAGGTCCTGGACGCGGAACAGCGTCGTCCCCACGTGCGGAGGAGACGACTCCTTGCCGCACCCCGCCAGCGCCGGGCCGATCGCGGCTGCTATCAGCAAAGTCGGCAGCCACACGGCCATCTGCAACGACATCGATACGCAGTCGTCTCAGTGCGATACCTGACTGCTCCAACTGTCTGTCTACCTGAGAAATAAAACACTACAGTTCCAACAATGAAAGGAGGAGCTGCGTAGCGTTGTTGTCTCGGAAACCCTCAGGGGTAGGTACTGCCTCCTGACATGAAAGGGTTTTCTGCCTCCACACGCCATGGCCCCTTTCCTCCTGGTGTGTAAGAGTTCTACCTTGAGTGCGAAAGTTGGACGCTTTTTTTCATTTCAGAAAGTTGAATACTGATTCTACTGAAACTTCCTGGCAGATTAAAACTGTGTGCCAGACCGACACTCGAACTCGGGACCTTTGCCTTTCGCGGGCAAGTGCTCTATCGGTAGAGCACTTGCCCGCGAAGGGCTAACGTCCCGAGTTCGAGTCTCGGTCTGGCACACAGTTTTAATCTGGCAGGAGGTTTCATATCAGCGCACACTCCACTGCAGAGTGAAAATCTCATTCTGGAAACATCCCCTAGGCTGTGGCTAAGCCATGTCTCCGCAATATCCTTTCTTTCAGGAGTGCTAGTTCTGCAAGGTTCGCAGGAGAGCTTCTGTAAAGTCTGGAAGGTGGGAGACGAGATACTGGCAGAAGTAAAGCTGTGAGGTCGGGGCGTGAGTCGTGCTTGGGTAGCTCAGTTGGTAGAGCACTTGCCCGAGAGAGGCTAAGGTCCCGAGTTCGAGTCTCGGTCTGGCACACAGTTTTAATCTGCCAGGAAGTTTCATATCAGCGCACACTCGCTGCAGAGTGGAAATATTCTGGAAACGTCCCCCAGGCTGTGGATAAGCCATGTCTCCGCAGTATCCTTTCTTTCAGCAGTGCTAGTTCTGCAAGGTTCGCAGGAGAGCTTCTGTGAAGTTTGGAAGGCAGGAGACGAGGTACTGAGACAAGTAAAGCTGTGAGGACGGGGCGTGAGTCGTGCTTGGGTAGCTCAGTTGGTAGAGCACTTGCCCGCGTAAGGCAAAGGTCCCGAGTTCGAGTCTCGGTCCGGCACACAGTTTTAATCTGCCAGGAAGATTCATGCCAGCGCACACTCCGCTGCAGAGTGAAAATCTCATTCTTACTGATTCTACTGTTTGCGTGCATACACAATCCCTGAGACTGAGATATTATCGTGAGTGGTAGCGAGCGAACAGTTGTTACTAGTAGACGGACGCCGAGTGGCACTGAGAGAAGCCGTATCGGGAGAGGTCGCAGCCTGTCCTGACCGTGCTAGTACCGCCAGAGGAGAGTTTGGTATTAATCGGGGATTCCGTTATTTGCTTTTTCTGAATTTAACTGTCGCTTGCTTGCACACTGGAGCTATTTTGTTAGATACATACATTTAAAGTAATGTTAAGATCTTTCATGTGACCAGATACATGATTATTGATAACAGAAATCGTGGAATAATTAAAGTTTTGCTAATCAAACTGTCCAAGGAAAAGAAAGGTCTGAGTAAAGCTCGTCAGTGTATGAATCTTCAATTTTCAGAATATAGTAAATTACAAGTTTTTATCTATTCCTTTCATTTTTTACATCACTTAAGGCTTACTGGCTAAACCCCTCCTGATCATGTGATTTATACATAAGTAAAACAAAAACAAAATAGTCGCACCAGTAGTTATGACCATGTACTGCACTCGGCATGGGTTGTACTATTTCTTTTGAACCATCTTAGCATGTTCCAGGATACAATATATGTATGCAATTGCAGCGGCAAGACGAGGTAAGTTGTCTGTTTCGTGCAGGAGCATTGCATTATAATTGTTAGGAGACGTTAGACAATATTTTTTAAACTCGCTGTCAGATAGTAGAGAACTGATTTTTCATCATTTATAGAAAGAGTACTTATTTTCTGTTTTTGTTCTCTTTCAGGATAATGACGCGTCAGATAGTAGGAGGTTCCAGAAAATACGAGTATTTGAATGCTAAATGTAAAAGTAAGTATCGTGTGACTAAGACCTTCCATCGGGTAGACCGTTCGCCTGGTACAATTCTTTCGATTAGACGCCACTTCGGTGACTTGCTCGTCGATGGGGATGAAATAGTGATGATTAGGACAACACAACACCCAGTCCCTAAGCAGAGAAAATCTCCGATTCAGCCGGGAATAGAACCCGGGCCCTTATGATGGACATTCTGTCGTCGCGCTGACCACTCAGCTACCGGGGGTGGACATTTGAATACTGACTTATCGGAATAAGCGTTTTCATAATACAAGTTTTACGGCTACATATCGGATTTTATGATAACGATAATAAAGTTTCACTAGACTTCCTTTCTATTTTTATAGAAAAAGTATAGGTAACGATAATATTGTCAGAGATAGAGCTTTATAAACTTCCGTACATCTTTCACCTAGCCAATAACAATTGCAATTTTTGATAGAAAAACTATCACCTCACAACTCTTGACAGCAAAACTATCAAGCGTATCTGCTGAATGTAATGCAAGAAATGACGCGGAACGACTAGATAAGAAAAGAGGGAAAAATACTGAGGATAATACTAAACCATAAAAGAAGTGGTAAGAGTTGGAGAGATGGATGTAAAGATCCGAGGAAGAACTCTGCCAGAACATCCGGACAATATTAAGAGAAATGACACCGAGAAGGGTAAAGAAAAGTGTAAAGATTGCCGGGCATATGATGAATCTGGCTAGAAAGACGGAAAGAGTATGGGAAACAACAGGGAAAACAAGAGGAGAGACAGGAACCAAGTGGGTTATTGAACTACGGAAGGACTGGTCGGAATTTTGGATCAACGTGGAGGGAAAGGAAAATTGGAGAAGCAAGTACACACTGACCAATATGCCAGAAATCAACGACAGAGAAGGATACAGGAAAACGTTAGAGTGTCACCAGTGCAGCAGACATGAGGAGAGGGTACGAAAGATCTCGGAAGAAGAACGGGAGAGAAGAAAAGAAAGGATGAAGAAGCTCTGGGGAGACAAGAGGAAAATGCAATGAAGGGGCTACCCGTGGCGCTATTCAGGCCGTAACGCAAGTAGAAGGAGAAGAACGGATATGTAGATGATAATGATGATGATGATGATGATGATGATGATGATGATGATGATGGTGGTGGTGAGGGCACACGACAGCATGGTGTTTAGCGCCCGTACTAAGACTTAGTGAGATGAGTGTGAATATGGTCGTACAATTATAAAATGGGAACTGAAAATAAAAACATAAAGAACATCCTAAAAACTTGCATACTCCCGGACATTGGCACGAAGACCAGTGATCAGGAACTTAAGTCTACCACGTCGCCTCCCCTTGCCAAATGCTAGTGGTGAAAATTTCTTCCACAGCCAGGACTGATAAAATTTTTTCGGACTTGCAGCCGGGTCCAGTGGTTTAAAATCCACGAACTTCCGGCCGAGTTCTCATTGGCCACTGTCAAGTCGTGACTGCCGAATGACTGCTGCTGCCCTCCTTGTATAGCCGCGCTGTCTTCAGTGACGACACAGGTGCTCGCTTCAGTGCTATATATGGTAATGTTTTCATTGCGCACTTGCCGCGCCCGTTTCAACTTTCCGATGGCTGAGGTTCAAACTGTGCTTAGCTGCAGGCCGTCATCTTTATTGAGGGTGTTGCCAGAATTTTTAACTCGATCGCTTCTTTTATAACATTGTCCCAAAAATATGTAATCCGCGCAATATCAGATGTCTAGGCAAATGCAATAGGGTGTTCGTTTTCTAAAGCATCTTACAGCACCGCTGGTTTCTCAGGATGCAGTAGGCGAAAACATCTCTCGTGTTCCACATGGGCCGGCCGGCGTGGCCGAGCTGTTCTAGGCGCTTCAGTCTGGAACCGCGCGACCGCTACGGTCGCAGGTTCAAATCCTGCCTCGTGTCATGGATGCGTGTGATGTACTTAGGTTAGTTAGGTTTAAGTAGTTCTAAGTTCTAGGGGACTGATGACCTCAGATGTTAAGTCCCATAGTGCTCAGAGCTATTTGAACCATTTTGTTCCACATGGCACTATTCAATAGTACGTAATGCTGATAGACATGAACTGGCTGACGCTTGAAGACAGACGTAAACTATCTACGCGATAGTCCACTTACAAATTTTCATTAAATAGTATTAAGTGCGTAAGTATATACTACATCTTTGTAGGAACTGGAAGACAAGATTACACTAACTATAGCGCGCACATAGGCATTTAAGCGTTTCTCCTGCGCTACATACGCGAATGAAATGGGTAGTGACCCAAATACACTACTGGCCATTAAAATTGCTACACCAAGAAGAAATGCAGATAATAAACGGGTATTCATTGGACAAATATATTATACTAGAACTCACATGTGATTACATTTTCACGCAGTTTGGGAGCATAGATCCTGAGAAAGCAGTACCCAGAACAACCACCTCTGGCCGTAATAACGGCCTAGATACGCCTGGGCATTGAGTCAAACAGGGCTTGAATGGCGTGTACAGGTACAGCTGCCCATGCAGATTCAACACGATACCACAGTTCATCAAGAGTAGTGACTGGCGTATTGTGACGAGCCAGTTACTCGGCCACCATTGAACAGACGTTTTCAATTGGTGAGTGATCTGGAGAATATGCTGGCCAGGGTAGCAGTCAAACACTTTCTGTATCCAGAAAGGCCCTTACAGGACATGCAACATGCGTTCGTGCATTATCCTGCTGAAATGTAGGGTTTCGCAGGGATCGAATGAAGGGTCGTAACACATCTGAAATGTAACGTCCACTGTTCAAAGTGCCGTCAGTGCGAAAAAGAGGTGACCGAGACGTGTAACCAATGGTACCCCATACTATCACGCCGGCTGATACGCCAGTATGGCGATGACGAATACACGCTTGCAATTTGCGTTCACCTCGAGCGATGTCGCCAAACACGGATGCGACCATCATGATGCTGTAAACAGAACCTGGATTCATCCGAAAAAATGACGTTTTGCCATTCGTGCACCCAGTTTCGTCGTTGAGTACACCATCGCAAGCGCTCCTGTCTGTGAAGCAGCGTCAAGGGTAACTGCAGCCATGGTCTCCGAGCTGATAGTCCATGCTGCTGCAAACGTCGTCGAACTGTTCGTGCAGATGGTTGTTGTCTTGCAAACGTTCCCATCTGTTGACTCAGGGATCGAGACGTGGCTGCACGATCCGTTACAGCCATGCGGATAAGATGCCTGTGATCTCCACTTCTAGTGATACGAGGCCGTTGGGATCCAGCACGGCGTTCCGTAGTACCCTCCTGAACCCACCGATTCCATATTCTGCTAACAGTCATTGGATCTCGACCAAAGCGAGCAACAATGTCGCGATGACGATAAACCGCAATCGCGGTAGGCCACAATTCAATCTTTATCAAAGTCGGAAACGTGATGGTACGCATTTCTCCTCCTTACACGAGGCATCACAACATCGTTTCACCAGGCAACGCCAGTCAACTGCTGTTTGTGTATGAGAAATCGGTTGGAAACTTTCCTCAGTCAGCACGTTCTAAGAGTCGCCACTGGCGCCAGCCTTGTGTGAATGCTCTGAAAAGCTAATCATTTGCATACCACAGCATCTTCTTCCTGTCGGTTAAATTTCACGTCTGTAGCACGTCATCTTCGTGTTGTAGCAATTTTAATGGCCAGAAGTGTATGTAGTACAAAGCGAAGTAACATTCACGAAGCACTTTCTGAGTGTACATGTAGATGCAGACAGGTATTGTTCAAAAAACTCTGCTAACGCGTCGCAACATTTTTTTTAACTTTTGGACAAAACCTAAACGCGTACACCGTTGCCAGTTCTAAATTAGGGATGGCATGAGCTACAGATGAAGTGAACACACGGTGCATCTGGCGCGAGAAATTAAAGGTTTTACTTAGCGCTGATGTCTAAAGAAATAAAACTTCGAGGACGATGTCGTTAAATCGTGTAACGCACAAGCGCTCGATTCAGAAACAACTGCGCTGAAATAATTTGTCTCCTGGAAATATGGAAGGCTTTAGAAAGTGAGGTAGTGGCGTACTGTTCCTATCCAACGGACGAAACGTAGTTGTTATTGGTTAAATTCCTAAGCTCCTGTAAATATGAAAGGCTTTAGAAAGTATGGTTGTGGCGTATAATTCCTAACAGACGAAACACAGTGGTCCTTGGTTAAATTCCAAATCTCATTTCATTATTGCACAAAATAAAGTCACTCGACACCGATGAAGTGGACTAGGATGACTACTTCAGTTGTATCAGCTAGTTCAGACAAGTAGCCTACACAAGGGACTAACTAGACACGACCATAACTGTCTTTTACATTCAGCAGTTACAACTAGAGACAAATCTGAAGAACAGTTCAAATGGGCGTGACTTAATGAGTTCTTCGCAATTTGAGCTGCTCTGCTCTTAATGGTCTCAGTCAATTGTGATATGAGGCTTCATTTTATTTTTCAATATCGATTCCTTTCTCTGACAACGGATTCTGTTGCCTACCTTACACGCCTAAGTGCTAAATTTCCCTCTCATGTTCATTACGGTACATTGTACTATTCTTATCCGCATTACTTAGTTCTACTCCTTGATCACCTCCTGCCCCAGCACTTAATGCGAAAACTGGGGAAAAGACAGGCTCATTGTCTGACTACTGTCACCTTTCTGGTAACAGCAACTAGGATTTTTAAACAGAAAAGTTCATATGTACTAGTGCTGTGAATACTCACTAGTAATAAGCTCTCTTTAGCTTAATACGAATAATACGTTGTCAACTTTCCAGGCGACGTTGACAACATTATTTTTAACTTTTGACTTTTGTTGGTCTCAACTACGCGTTGTCTTCATACGTTGAAGCTCGTGACTGGAATCTGAAACAAAGACATTATATAATCAGCTTCAATGTTACACTTAGAAACCAAGTTTTGCACATCACAGTGGAATATCCGGCGAATTTTAACATCACCTTAGTGACTCCATAGCAATCAGCGAACATGAAACGAAAAATACTGTAATAGATAGCAACATATTTTCAAAAGGAGGTTCTGTTGAAATTTCTGCAATAAGAAATACTGCAGGTCCATTTCATTAACTGACAGGGCAATACGTCATTGCCTGCACGAAATTGCTAGTTTATTTTAATGTGTCCTGTATTCCTTCAAGCTCTTCTCGTGCGTGTAAATAAAACCAGAGACAAGCAATATTATACAGTTCTTACCACAAGACAAAGATAGCAGTAGTCGCCAAAGATATTACTACAATTCACCTGTGGAACTCGAGTACTTCACCATCACTGCGTTTACATGCGACACAACTTCAGAAAGACGAAATCCGAATTTCGTAAACCTGTTTTTGCTGTCTTTTTGGACATATTCTAGTGTCCGATTCCACTCGCCGGCTATGAGCAATGATGTCATACCGAAGGAAAAGTTGCTACATATAGGCAATCTATGGAAGAAACGGATCATATTCGTAAACAAACAAATGAAGCATACGATAAAATTACAATCACATTCACGCAGTTATTTACGTAGTCATGAATTATATCGAAAAAAACTGAAGGGAACGAAAATAATTAAAAACAAGAATTTAAAACAAAATTTCATGTCTGGTAAGAAGTATTCTCGTAATTTATGCGACTAGAAAAGCAAAGAGAACCTTTAAACTGCATTACAGTGAAGTCAATCGTGAAGATATAATGTTATAAAATAGCGTTAATTTTATATTAATTATTGAATCTAATGGAAGATGCCCAGGAAAGCGGGGGTTTTGGGTGGGGAGAAACTAAAATGTATCATAAAAACGGAAAAATTAAATGAATGACAAAAAATACGAAAGAGTAGCATAACATACTAAATTCTAAAAGAAAAGCCAGTACATAACAAACGAATACCTACAAAAAATAAAGAATATTGGAATCAATAACTAGAATTAATCTATTTAGGTAAATCCCTATTACAGATTCCAACCGCTCCACGATTCATATTTAAATTATTTTTGCAGTTATATGTACTGAAATGTAATATCATTTCTACGTTTGTAATTGCTCTCCAATGCTACTGCAGTGCATAACAAAAACTGGAATTGATAACTAGAACTGACCTTCTATGTAGGTTAATTCTAGTTACCGATTCCAATATTAGTAACTTTTTTGCAGTAGTTCAGAGAGCAATTACAAATGCAGAAATCATTTTAACCTACATTTTAGTGCACACACGTGCTGGAAAAATCGATCTAATTAATGAATCATAGAATGGCTGGAATCGGTCACTAGAATTGACCTATATAGGAGGTCAATACTAGTCACCGATTCCAACTTTTCGATGGTTTATAAGTTTGGAGATTTGTGCGCTAAATCTGTGGACTATGTTCTTGTACGATTTCTAGATTTCTTGATGATCTCAGAGCTACTATAAAAATTAATAAATAGTTTAGGCACAGCTGCCTAATTTTTCTCTTTTTCATAGTAATGGAGATAGTAATACCATATGTAGAAATTATGTAAAACTTTAGTGCACACTTGTTGTTAAAACGATCTAAATAACGAACCGTGGAATGGTTGGAATCGGTAACTAGAATTAACCTATATAAGCAAGTTCCAGTTGTCGATTTCAGTATTTGTTAGACCCTAATTTTTATCATTTTTCGTTACTTGTCTCGTTAGATTTAACAATTAGTATTAAAAGTTAACGCCGATTTATAACATTATGATTTCGCCATGCGCTGTACTGTACTGGATTTAAAGGTTCTCTGTGCTTTTCTTACTAGCATAAACTACGATAATAATTTATTTCAGACATGTATACTGTTCTTTTGCTATTCTTATTTATTTCCGTTACCTTTAATTCTTGTCGGTACAATTTGTGGCTAAGTAATTAATCACATGAACTGTGTTTGAATTTTATCATAAGCTACATTCGTTTGTTTACGACTATGATCAGTCGCTTTCAAAGATTGGCTCCACGTAGCTTCTCTGCCTTCGGTATGACGTCACTGCTCAAAGTCAACGTGTTCAATTGGACGCTAGAATTGACCCGTCTTTTTTATATATTAATGTCTGAAGCGGATGTGCCAGTCATCGTTAAATATGGTGTCTAGGAAACGGATGTTACAGTTTCTGAATTAGTCAACACAATCGTTATTTCTCTTCACCTAAATGTTTGTGGTAGACCGTTTCGTGCTCAGTCTAATATTTCTGCTTTTCTTTCACTGCACATTTAGTCTATATTAGTCGCTTATTTTTAAACAAGACTTAACCTGACAATCCAAGCACGTTTCAGAAACATGGGAGCGAAAATCGTTCGTGGAAGTGGAAAATCGGGGGGCTAAAAAAAGAATTCCAGAATCAGATTTGGAGTACTTTCATGACCAAACAGAAACGATATTGTGGAATCGGCAAACGAAATCTAGTTTTGGGAGCCTCATGTAAATAGTGTGAGTCTAACACATATAGTCACAACAGTCTTCCTAATTTTTGTTATACGCTGCGACAGCAGCGCTCCAAGCGAACGGAATGTTGCACTTCGGAATATGAGATCAGATAAATAGTACCATTTACAATTAAAATCGCTCAAAAGAGGAAAGGCCGCTGGACCTGATGGGATACCAGTTCGATTTTACACAGAGTACGCGAAGGAACTTGCCCCCCTTCTTGCAGCGGTGTACCGTAGGTCTCTAGAAGAGGGTAGCATTCCAAAGGATTGGAAAAGGGCACAGGTCATCCCCGTTTTCAAGAAGGGACGTCGAACAGATGTGCAGAACTATAGACCTATATCTCTAACGTCGATCAGTTGTAGAGTTTTGGAATACGTATTGTGTTCAAGTAAAATGACTTTTCTGGAGACTAGAAATCTGCTCTGTAGGAATTAGCATGGGTTTCGAAAAAGAGGATCGTGTGAATCGCAGCTCGCGCTATTCGTCCACGAGACTCAGAGGGCCATAGTCACAGGTTCCCAGGTAGATGCCGTGTTTGTTGACTTCCGCAAGGCGTATGATACAGTTCCCCACATTCGTTTAATGAACAAAGTAAGAGCATATGGACTATCAGACCAATAGTGTGATTGGATTGATGAGCTCCTAGATAACAGAACGCAGCATGTTATTCTCAATAGAGAGAAGTCTTCCGAAGTAAGAATGATTACAGGTGTGCCTCAGGGGAGTGTCGTAAGACCGTTGCTATTCACAATATATATATAAATGAGTTTGTGGATAACACCGGAAGTTCACTGAGGCTTTTTGGGGATGATGCTGTTGTATATCGAGAGGTTGTAACAATGGAAAATTGTACTGAAATGCAGGAGGATCTGCAACGAATTGACGCCTGGTGCAGGGAATGGCGATTGAATCTCGATGTAGACAAGTGTAATGTGGTGCGAATACATAGAAAGAAATATCCTTTATCATTTAGATACAATATTGCAGGTCAGCGACTGGAAGCAATTAATTCCATAAATTATCTGGGAATAGGCATTAGGAGTGATTTAAAATGGAATGATCATATAAAATTAATCGCTGGTAAAGCAGATGCCAGACTAAGATTCATTGGAAGAATCCTAAGGAAATGCAGTCCGAAAACAAAGGAAGTTGGTAACAGTACACTTGTTCGCCCACTGCTTGAATACGGCTCACAGGTGTGGGATCCGTACCAGATAGGGTTGATAGAAGAGACAGAGAAAATCCAACAGGAGGCAGCGCGCTTCGTTACATGATCATTTAGTAATCGCGAAAGCATTACGGAGATGATAGATAAACTCCAGTGGAAGATTGTGTAAGAGAGACGCTCAGTAGCTCGGTACGGGCTTTTGTTGAAGTTTCGAGAACATACATTCACCGACGTGTCAAGCAGTATATTGCTCCCTCCTACGTATATCTCGCGAAGAGACCATGAGGATAAAATCAGAGAGATTAGAGCCCACACAGAGGCATACCAACTTTCTTTCCGCGAACAATACGAGACTGTAATAGAAGGGAAAACCGATACAGGTACTCAAGGTACCCTCCGTCACACACCGTCAGGTGGATTGCGGAGTATGGATGTAGATGTAGGTGTAAATTTGTAATATAGTTTTACAAAAGGGAGTACACGTAGTTCCATAAAAAGAGGCAATAAGTAAAAAAGATTGGCCAAGTGCGTGTAGAACTCTCGCACTGAGGGCTCCATACATACATAAAGTTCATCCAACCTGGGAATCGAGAATATTAACCATTTTTGATTGTTAGCGATATCGATTCTGGCAAGGTATCGTTCCCAGGAAACCCAAAACCGTATCTCTACAGTATCCTCAGACGGGCCCGGACACCCAAAAAGAAGAGAGCAGGGGACTTTTCTTTATCTATACAGAGAAAGAAGATTTAATAAAACTTTTTTTATTTACCTACTAAAACATGACTGCAATTTACATTTTATGTTCGCATGCCGTAATATTTTGCTGTTATACTTCTGACGGACGACGAATGCAAAAGATTTTTTTATGTTAAATATTTACAATTTAACAGTTTTCAAATTTTTTCCTTCACTTGTACTCTGAACATTGCTTTTTCCCAAATTTCATGATTCTAGGTCAACGTCAAGTACCCTACAGGTTTTGATGAGTGAGTTTGAAAGTATCAAAATATGCGACATAAATCACCGTATCTCATAATCGCATTGACTTAGAAGCTTGAATTTTTTACACCGCCAAGGAACCGTAAACGTTAGTATGTTTGATAAATTTGAACTTGTTACACCTAACTGTTCCAGAGAAAGAAAGTTTTAAAAAGATGTACAGACAGACAAATTGATAAAAAATATGTTTTTCGTATGATATAATTACAAATTAGCAATTTCCGGATTTTTTTCTTTGCTTGTACTGTGGAACCTTACCTATTCCCAAATTTCATGATTCGAAGTCAACGGAAAACACTTTATAGGTTTTGATGAGTGAGTTTGCGAGTATCCAAATATGTTACATAAATGGCCTTATATTGAAGTGTCTTAGAAGCTTGAAATATTTACAGGTCCAAGGAACTATGGACCTTAATGTATTACATAAATTTTGACTTGATAAGTGTAACCATTCCTGAGAAAAACTGTTCTTAACAATCGGAGAGAGAGACAGACAGACGAACGGAAAACAAAACGATGCCATAAGGGTTCCGGTTTTACAGATTGAGCCACGAAACCGTAAAACTGTACCACAACTGTCTTTCTTTAGTTTCTTCAGGACTCTGGAAGATATGGAACGGTACGTTACAGGACACTATTTATGATTCTCTTATAACCAACTGCAGAATGTCGTTTGCTTCTAAGAACAACTAAATGACTAGTAAACAGCAGAACGCATCACCTTTTGCAGACAGACGTTGCATATCTACTCAACAATGTGAAGAATTTATTCATTACACTTCCAGCCAAATCAGTGAATCTTAAACGTAAGAAATTTGTACGGAATGCAGTACTTACATTATTTAACGTACCAAATTACCCACCACGACAGTAGCTGAAAAAAGAAATCACACAGATGTGATAATACAATGTCAAAAGCTATGAAACCGTTTCATAACAAAGAAGAAACCAATACCTACATCTGAGCCACAGGCGGAAAGAAGTTTCAACAGATTCGCTCTTTAAGGAAAAGTAATTAATTACATACACAAATATATTTGTGTATTAGAAAGTCGAGTGAAGTGTAAGAATTTGCAAACCATTAGACTAATTAAAAAAATTTTACGTGCAAGGAAAGTGCCTATCATAAAAAGAACAAACAAAAATAGGTATATAAGCTTCTCACGCCAGATTTTTTTTTTTTTTTTACATTTTCTTGCTTTCAGAGGAGCAAACTGCAGTTATACACATACTCGAATGTGTTTCTTCATTAATAAGATGTAGCTAATTTCACTGAATCAATGGGATTTCGCTGTTTTTACATTTACTTCACGGTCAGACATGTTCTGGTTAATTGCATGAAACGCAAAACTACAATAATTATTACGTTATGTACGTAGAAACATAATTATAAACAAATATTAATCTTACGGATAGCTTTCTGGCTGCGAGAGATGCTACTGTTGTTTGAACTGTCAGACGATAACAACTCTCATGCAGTGGATAGCTGTATGTTAGACTGTAATTACTTACAGTCAGTGAAATTATAGAATTCGTATGGATTAAATCTTATTTCGGTTTTAAATACAATGACAAAGCAGATTAACTAACGAGAGACGCAGTTAGCCGTGGAAGGCAGATGAACGTAAAATTTCCATTCACAGATTACCTCCTGAAAATACAACAATCGTTTCTCTCGTGGTGTGAAAAAAAAGAAAAAAAAACATGACATAAAGCCGCGCGGGGAAGCCGCGCTGGGAAGCCGCGCGGTCTCAGACGTATTGTCACTGTCCGTGCGGCTTCCCCCGTCGGAAGTTAAGAGTCCTCCCTTGGACTTGGGTGTGTGTGTTGTCCACAGCATAAGTTAGTTTAAGTTAGACTGAATAGTGTGTAAGCTTAGGGACCGATGACCTACGCAGTTTGGTCCCATAAGACCTTACACAAATTTACAATTTACCTGAAATAAAAGCTGTGTACGGATACAGTCATTCATACCACGACAGCCACTGTTTATAACGTTCAGAAAATGTAGAAAAGTAATAGCGCCTATTATGGGAACGCGTCTCCGTCATGGATCTTTCTGCAACCACTTACATAAAATCAGCATGTTGGAGACAACTTAATGTCACTGGGATCACATAACAACTCATGATGAATATCACATCGTATTTCAGTCCAAGCGCTATGAGAAAAGCAGAAATCAATTTTTCGAAGGAGCTCTCGAGATTTTGTCATTTCCTGCTGCTTCGGGCTACCCCAGTTCTTGGAGATACAACCAGAAATGCATATGACGACAATGCCAAGTTTATAGTAGAAGAAGATACATAAAATATGTAAGAAAATTTACTAGAAGATATAAAAAAGATATAAAAAGTAAAAAGGGTTGGACGCTGCTATTATTTAAAAAGTGAGTTGATTGTTTTAATACAAACTAATGGCTAGCCAGAGACGGTGTCGCCAAACGTGTTTTCTAAGACAGAACAAGAAATCGGTAGGAAAATTGGACATGGGACGGTAATAAGGATCAAATCCGAACCCAAGGCTCGTGCGTTATCATCGACGCTATGAGAACAACTGACAGTAGTTGTATCTGGCGAGCCGCTTGAGTTTGTGAGCGCAATGGCCTGTTTGGCTAACGTCAGAAACCGTGAAACGTATAGAATTTTTCCTTACGAATTATTTCTCAGCACATCCTCCTCTGCAACACTCATACAAGTTTTTCAGGCTGTTTCTGTCTATTCTGTATGCAAAAATTTCAGTTTTCAGGCAAATTCAAGATTATGTGGCCAAAAAAGGACGTATGAAGTTGGTCAGATATTTACGTGACCTACTTGTAACTCACTTAATTTGTTATGGCTATAAAGTACATATTTTAGAAGCCAAAGATAAATTAATATAAAACATACATTCAGTGATCTCTGGTTGCGTTATACACTCAGCGGAAGACATTTAGAGGGGGAAAGATAATCTTTGTTTGAGGATAGCTTCCAGAGTAACTATGCACCTAGGATAGACGATAACATATGTAATGCGTACAAAACTTCATTCTGATTCGTTATTGCACAGTGCACATAGAAGGGCCCCTAAGAGCATAAATTATTTTCAATGAATCTAGCATCTTGTGTCAGTTCACTAGTGTAGCCGTTTTTGCTTTCACGCCAGTAAGTAAGCGGTGTTTTATTTTCTCAGACCTGTGTTCCATTATTTATTCACGAACCTCTTTTTTCTGCAGCAAACTCAGATTTAGGCGAGCGTCTCCTCTGTTACCCGATATACCCAGTTACCTAAGATTTCCGATCGTAGGCCAGCAACTTGAGTAGGAAAACCTACATTTCGAGAGAAGAATGTGCTATAGCTGAATTGCTCTCTATATTGTCACTTGATAAGACGCAAGGCTCCGGGAGTAGACAACATTCCATTAGAACTACTAATAGCCTTGGGAGAGCCAGCCCTGACAAAACTCTACCATCTGGTGAGCAAGATGTATGAGACAGGCGAAATACCCTCAGACTTAAAGAAGAATATAATAATTCCAATCCCAAAGAAAGCAGGTGTTGACAGATGTGAAAATTACCGAACAATCAGTTTAATAAACCACAGCTGCAAAGTACTGACATGAATTCTTTACAGACGAATGGAAAAACTAGTAGAAGCCGACCTCGGGGAAGATCAGTTTGGATTCCGTAGAAATACTGGAACATGTGAGGCAATACTGACCTTACGACTTATCTTAGAAGAAAGATTAAGGAAAGGCAAACCTACGTTTCTAGCGTTTGTAGACATAGAGAAAGCTTTTGACAATGTGGAATACTCTCTTTCAAATTCTGAAGGTGGCAGGGGTCAAATACAGGGAGCGAAAGGCTATTTACAATTTGTACAGAAACCAGATGGCAGTTATAGGAGTCGACAGGCATGAAAGGGAAGCAGTGGTTGGGATGGGAGTGAGACAGGGTTGTAGCCCATCCACGATGTTATTCAATCTGTACATTGAGCAAGCAGTAAAGGAAACAAAAGAAAAATTCGAAGTAGGAATTAAAATCCATGGAGAAGAAATAAAACCTTTGAGGTTCGCCGATGACATTGTAATTCTGTTAGAGACGGCAAAGGACCTGGAAGAGTAGCTTAACGGAATGGACAGTGTCCTGAAAGGAGGATATAAGATGAACATCAACAAAAGCAAAACGAGGATAATGGGATGTAGTCAAATTAAATCGGGTGACGCTGAGGGTATTAGATTAGGAAATGAGACGCTTTAAGTAGTAAATCAGTTTTGCTATTTGGGGAGCAGAATAACTGATGATAGTCGAAGTAGAGAGGATATAAAATGTAGACTGGCAATGGCAAGGAAAGGGTTTCTGAGGAAGAGAAATTTATTAACATCGAGTATAGATTTAAGTTTCAGGAAGCCGTTTCTGAAAGTATTTGTATGGCCATCTCAAGACCCTACACAGTAAAAATTGCAACGCTACAGATAAATACAAGATAAAATGTCGCACAGTATTGTATAAACCTAACAAAAGATACATATTAACATCCATAAGGAAAAGGAAACCAGTATTGAAATACTACGTTCAGTGTGCCAAATGGCTCTAAGCACTATGGGACTCAACATCTGAGGTCATCAGTCCCCTAGACTTAGAAGTACTTAAACCTAACTAACTTAAGGACATCACACACAGCCATGCCCGAGGGAGGTTTCGAACATGCGATCGCAGCAGCAGCGCGGTTCCAGACTGAAGCGCCTAGAACCGCTCGGCCACAACGGCCAGGGTGCCATCTAGGATGTACTACGAATGTAGCATGACATGGTTTGCACACACAGTAGAAGACACCAGTCACCTATCAGAAATAGAAGAACACCAGAGCTATTCCAAAAAAATGTCCAGATGCGTGTGAAATCTTATGGGACTTAACGGCTAAGGTCATCAGTCCCTAAGCTCACACACTACTTAACCTCAATTATCCCAAAGACAAACACACACACACCCATGCCCGAGGGAGGACTCAACCCTCCGCCTGGACTAGCTGCACAGTCCAGGACTGCAGCGCCTGAGACCGCTCGGCTAATACCGCGCGGCTGCTATTCCAATGCAAACGATATTCCTCTAGGTTCATTGTTCAAAAATCTGTGAGGATATGAGTGACAAGGATCCAAACTTTTTTTGAATGAAACAAAATGGAGAAGAGCATCAGATAGCGAACGTAAAATTGTAAGAAACAATGCAGGAGACAAGCGATAAGGATAATTAACTTAAAATTTTAAGGAATAATGAAAGTGTAAAAAACAAAGTAAAATAATAAAGAGTCGTATTGGGAAAACAACCTTGATAATTACCCGACGAATGTCGTGAGGCAAAGGTGTCAGTAGCACATAATACGAATTATTCAATAAAACAGGCATTGGTGTTTTTAACGACTATTTTAATGGTTAATAACACTCTATAAAATAGATATTAGTACTATTCTGGTAGTTAACAACAGTGATGCCTATTCTATTTAATTATTCATGTTATGTGCTACTGACACTTTTATTTTCCCAACATGATTATTGATTGTTTTGAGTTTTTTTTACACTTTTATCATTTCTTAACAATTTTACGTTAATTACCTCTTGATTTTATTCCGCTAAAAAAGGATATTTGTCTCTTATACCCTTACATCTATTTGAACAATGAAGTAGAGGATTACCATTTGCATTGCAATAACACCACTGTTTTTATAGTTATTTCTGATAGGTGACTTGTGTCTGCACACTATGTTATGTATTGATAGTACATACCTGATTGTACCATGAATGCATTATTTCATTACTGGTTTCCTTTTACTTACATGCATTAACAGGTATCCTTTGTTTCGTTTATATAATACAATGCACGACATCTTACTATGTATTAGTCTGACGTCATAGAATTTTTACTGTATATGGCCTGGAAATAACTCTGTTGAGGAGTCGAAGCTAGTAGACTAAACAAAAAGCTACAAAAATAACTGCTGTTAGAGTATTATTTTACAACACGTGTGTTTTATCAGCCTGGACGACCAAGGAGTCGCCATAGGTCGCAGACAGCAATAAAGAGTGGAAGAGGCCAAATTCCTCTGGAGGGCAAGGGCCAGTCTTGGTTTGGCCTCGGGTCCGTCATAAAATCAAACGCAAACTTTACAGACTTTACCGTAATTTCAGCTAAGCAGGGAAAAATAATTCCATGCTCACAGCACCAGAGAATCAAACTGAATCATCTCTAATAGAATTTCGCTTTTTACATATTTATGAGCGATCTTCGCTGTCTGCCTCTCTTCTGTCTTCCTATGAGCTGGGTCTGTTTTAAGATATCGGGGCCTAGGGCAAGATTTCCGCCATTATAAGCAGACTTTTAATATTAAATATATAAGGTATTCAAAAATTCAATGCCCAAACTAATAGGGAGGATGACGGAGCCATAAACGAATATATTTCGTAAAGCAACCATGTATAGGAAACGCACATTGTTGCAACACTGAATATGCAGGAGGTTATTGTTCGTGATCGAGAATAATACGGTGTTAAATGTTTTTCATTGCTCTATTTCTCTGATCACTGGTATGTTACATTACGATAAACGTTCAAAATGAGGACCATTAACCTTAGCGCAGTGCCGGTATCGACATAGCAGATAGTCCCCTGTTCGCTGGAAAATGCGTGATGTGTTCTGCGTTTGCGTGGCTGCTGCAAGAATTCTTGCAACCATTTCCGCCTCCGAGGCGACAAGGGTAGAATACATCTAGGCTCTCATGCAGGCTGAAGGGGTGAGGTCGGGGGATCTTGCAGACCAATGTACAGGTCCTCATCGGCCGGTCCACCGATTGCCAATACTACTGGTTAATACTGCTCGGACTGGTTCTGTAAAGTGCGCTGAGGCACTGTCATGCTGAAACCACATCCTCCTTCTGATATCTACCTCCTCCCCATACCGTCGGGTGGTGAACTTCCAAGAACATTCTGTACACTGGCCACCTGCGTCGAGCAGGAGACTTGTAAGACCCAAGTAAATAGTCGCCTGCGATACCGGCGCACATGTTTACGACAAAACGTCTCTGACGACGTCGTACAACTGTAACTCGTGGGTTTTCACCCGACTATATACAGGGTGGTCCATTGATAGTGACCGGGCCAAATATCTCACGAAATAAGCATCAAACGAAAAAAACTACAAAGAACGAAACTCGTCTAGCTTGAAGGGGGAAACCAGATGGCGCTATGGTTAGCCCGCTAGATGACGCTGACATAGGTCAAACGGATATCAACTGCGTTTTTGTAAATAGGAACCCCCATTTTTTATTACATATTCGTATAGTACGTAAAGAAATATGAATGTTTTAGTTGGACCACTTTTTTCGTTTTGTGATAGATGGCGCTGTAATAGTCACAAACGTATAAGTACGTGGTATCACGTAACATTCCTCCATTGCGGACGGTATTTGCTTCGTGATACATTACCCGCGTTAAAACTGCCCGTTTACCAATTGCGGAAAAAGTCGATATCGTGTTGATGTATGGCTATTGTGATCAAAATGCCCAACGGGCGTGTGCTATGTATGCTGCTCGGTTTCCTGGAAGACATCATCCAAGTGTCCGGACCGTTTGCCGGATAGTTACGTTATTTAAGGAAACAGGAAGTTTTCAGCCACATGTGAAACGTCAACCACGACCTGCAACAAATGATGATGCCCAAGTAGGTGTTTTAGCTGCTGTCGCGGCTAATCCGCACATCAGTAGCAGACAAATTGCGCGAGAATCGGAAATCTCAAAAAAGTCGGTGATGAGAATGCTAAATCAACATCGATTGCACCCGTACCATATTTCTATGCACCAGGAATTGCATGGCGACGACTTTGAACGTCGTGTACAGTTCTGCCACTGGGCACAAGAGAAATTACGGGACGATGACACATTTCTGGCACGCGTTCTACACTCCTGGAAATGGAAAAAAGAACACATTGACACCGGTGTGTCAGACCCACCATACTTGCTCCGGACACTGCGAGAGGGCTGTACAAGCAATGATCACACGCACGGCACAGCGGACACACCAGGAACCGCGGTGTTGGCCGTCGAATGGCGCTAGCTGCGCAGCATTTGTGCACCGCCGCCGTCAGTGTCAGCCAGTTTGCCGTGGCATACGGAGCTCCATCGCAGTCTTTAACACTCGTAGCATGCCGCGACAGCGTGGACGTGAACCGTATGTGCAGTTGACGGACTTTGAGCGAGGGCGTATAGTGGGCATGCGGGAGGCCAGGTGGACGTACCGCCGAATTGCTCAACACGTGGGGCGTGAGGTCTCCACAGTACATCGATGTTGTCGCCAGTGGTCGGCGGAAGGTGCACGTGCCCGTCGACCTGGGACCGGACCGCAACGACGCACGGATGCACGCCAAGACCGTAGGATCCTACGCAGTGCCGTAGGGGACCGCACCGCCACTTCCCAGCAAATTAGGGACACTGTTGCTCCTGGGGTATCGGCGAGGACCATTCGCAACCGTCTCCATGAAGCTGGGCTACGGTCCCGCACACCGTTAGGCGTCTTCCGCTCACGCCCCAACATCGTGCAGCCCGCCTCCAGTGGTGTCGCGACAGGCGTGAATGGAGGGACGAATGGAGACGTGTCGTCTTCAGCGATGAGAGTCGCTTCTGCCTTGGTGCCAATGATGGTCGTATGCGCGTTTGGCGCCGTGCAGGTGAGCGCCACAATCAGGACTGCATACGACCGAGGCACACAGGGCCAACACCCGGCTTCATGGTGTGGGGAGCGATCTCCTACACTGGCCGTACACCACTGGTGATCGTCGAGGGGACACTGAATAGTGCACGGTACATCCAAACCGTCATCGAACCCATCGTTCTACCATTCCTAGACCGGCAAGGGAACTTGCTGTTCCAACAGGACAATGCACGTCCACATGTATCCCGTGCCACCCAACGTGCTCTAGAAGGTGTAAGTCAACTACCCTGGCCAGCAAGATCTCCGGATCTGTCCCCCATTGAGCATGTTTGGGACTGGATGAAGCGGCTTCTCACGCGGTCTGCACGTCCAGCACGAACGCTGGTCCAACTGAGGCGCCAGGTGGAAATGGCATGGCATGCCGTTCCACAGGACTACATCCAGCATCTCTACGATCGTCTCCATGGGAGAATAGCAGCCTGCATTGCTGCGAAAGGTGGATATACACTGTACTAGTGCCGACATTGTGCATGCTCTGTTGCCTGTGTCTATGTGCCTGTGGTTCTGTCAGTGTGATCGTGTGATGTATCTGACCCCAGGAATGTGTCAATAAAGTTTCCCCTTCCTGGGACAATGAATTCACGGTGTTCTTATTTCAATTACCAGGAGTGTATTTAGCGAAAAGCGTCATTCACCAACAGCAGTAACGTAAACCGGCATAATGTGCACTATTGGGCAACGGAAAATCCACGATGGCTGCGACAAATGGAACATCAGCGACCTTGGCGGGTTAACGTATGGTGCGCCATTATGGGAGGAAGGATAATTGGCCCCCATTTTATCTATGACAATCTAAATGGTGCAATATATGCTGATTTCCTACGTAATTTTCTACCGATGTTACTACAAGATGTTTCACTGCTTGACAGAATGGCGATGTACTTCTAACATGATTGAATTTTCTACCGATGTTACTACAAGATGTTTCACTGCTTGACAGAATGGCGATGTACTTCTAACATGATTGATATCCGGCGCATAACTCGCGTGCGGTTGAAGCGGTATTGAATAGCATGACAGATGGACTGGTCGTCGAAGCACGTTCACCGGATCTGACGTACCCGGATTTCTTTCTGTGGGGAAAGTCGAAGGAATTTTGCTATCGTGATCCACCGACAACGCCTGACAACATACGTCAGCGCATTGTCAATGCATATGCGAACATTACGGTAGGGGAACTACTCGCTGTTGAGAGGAATGTCGTTACACGTATTGCCAAATGCACTGAGGTTGACGGACATCATTTTGAGCATTTATTGCATTAATGTGGTATTTACAGGTAATCACGCTGTAACAGCATGCGTTCTCAGAAATGATAAGCTCAAAAAGGTACATGTATCACATTGGATCAACCGAAATAAAATGTTCAAACGTACCTACTTTCTGTATTTTAATTTAAAAAACCTACCTGTTACCAACTGTTCGTCTAAAATTGTGAGCCATATGTCTGTGACTATTACAGCGCCATCTATCACAAAGCGAAAAAAGTGGTCCAACCAAAACATTCATATTTCTTTACGTACTATACGAATATGTAATAAAAAATGTGGGTTCCTATTTTAAAAAACGCAGTTGATATCGGTTTGACCTATGGCAGCGCCATCTAGCGGGCCAACCATAGCGCCATCTGGTTTCTCCCTTCAAGCTAGACAAGTTTCGTTCTTTGTAGTTTTTTTCGTTTGACGCTTATTTCGTGAGATATTTGGTCCGGTCACGATCAATGGACCACCCTGCATATATGAATTGTGACTATTATAAATGTCTTCCAGGGTAAATTGAGTCTCATCTCTAACAACTTCAGTATAATTAGGTTGTTCAATATTCTGTTGCTGGAACCAGTGTACGTACTCCAGAAGAGATTTATAGTCACGTGGTCCCATGGCCTGTGCATCTCCGGCGGTAATTCGCGAGAGTACCGCCCTTCGATTGTGGCAATTGGTCACTAATCGAAGCGATAGGTTTTTGCAGGTGCCAGCCAGCCAGCCAGCCAGCCAGCCAGCCAGCCAGCCAGCAGTGGTCCAGCCAGCAGCCAGCAGCGGTCCAGCCTAGCAGCCAGCAGCGGTTCCAGCCAGCAGCAGCAGCAGTAGCGGTGGCGGCGTCCCCGCTGGCCAGCGTTCCTGTCAGCCAGCCAGCCAGCGTACCTGCCTGCCAGCCAGCGTTCCTAGCTTGACAGCCACCGTTCCTGCCTGCCAGCCACCCAGCCAGATCGCCCCCCACCAGCAGCAGCAGAGTGGGGCTTCGGCCCCAGTCATCTTCGTCGCTCTACGTCCTTTTTCTTCTGTATTTCGTCCGCTTGCCCGTCCCTCGTTTTCCTCTATCCTGTGTCTTTTTCCTTGTCACAATGTCGACCCCCACCACCAATACAACAGTCACCACCACTGCCATCATCCACACATCTTCCTCCGCCGCCGCCACCACTATCACGTGGTTTGCCCAATCACCCCCTCCCCCCCCTCAGTCCATCCCCCCACTCCTCACACTCCCATCTCCCTCACTTTTTGTCGCCCCATACCCGGCTCCTCCCTCCCGCACCTCCTTTGATCCCCTCCCTCTACTTCCACCCTATGCTCCTTCCGTTTCCGCGGCCCCCGCTAGGATGGCGGCCACAGCCCAAGCTCCACTTTCACCTTCGCCCTCTTCGTCGTCTACATCATTGCCATCGCCATCGCCCTCGCCCTCAACATCTCCAGCGCCGACTCCAGCACCGGGACCTGCCACTCCACGCCACCTTCCAGTTGCTCCCGCCCCCCACACCTCCTCCGCCGCCGTCAAACGCCCCAGTGGCACCCGTGCCCCCTCTGCACTTAAAAAGACTCTGCCTCGTCCCCCTTCCCCTGCCCAAGATGCCATGGATGTTTCCCCACCTGTCCCTGCCCCCTTCTGCTCCTCCTCTCCCTCCTCCTACCGCTACCTCCTCTCCCATCCTGATCCCTCCCTTCTTGAGGCCCAAAACCTCACCCTCTTCATTTGCCAGCATTTTCCCGGTGCCCCCATCTCTCACTCCTCGCCGTGACTCAGTCCTCATCTCCTCCACCAGCCCTACCCTTCACACCGATATCCTTTCCCACATCCCCGTCACCTGCTTTGGCCCTAATGCCTCCCTTACCCCTGCCCCTTCCCCACCTGCCTCCCACCAACCCCAACCCCCGTGTCGCCTGCCGACCCTCACCACCGTGATCACTCGGTTTAGTCTGACAATCACGGAGGAGGTGGTGTTGGTGGAGCTCAAGGCGCATCCCTATCTGGAGGTGTGTGCAGTTCGCCGCATTCACAACTCCGCCAGCCTCACCCGCCTTATGCGGGTTTTTTTCCGACACGCCCCCTCCATAGACCGTCTCCTGAAGGAGACCAACGATACAAGGTTGACCCCTCCAGTTCCCCTCCTCAATCCCTCCGCTGCCAAAGGTGTTTGCGGTACAACGCACACACAACATCTGAGTGCCATGAGGCCCCCACCTGCCAGCACTGTAAGCAAGCACACTTCCTCCGGCAGTGCCCCAACCTCCAGTGCCCTCCCTCCTGTAACACCTGTAACCTCCCTCATCCCACGTACTCCCAAAAATGAAAGGCCTAACCTCCTCCTACCACTCCTGAACTCACCGTCCCTGTCCGCCCCCTGAACGCCCCCACCCCTCCTGGCAAATGCCCCCCCCCTACCGCTGAGGATATCATCAGATTCCTTACAATCGTCTTTCAAAATGTCCACCCTTTCCAGCGCCCTCACCCCCTCCAGCAGATATCCCTGGCCACCCATTCCGTCTTCCACCTTAAAATGTATGCCACCTACTCCCACAACCAGGCCCATTTCACCTTCTTCCACCTCAACACCCTCGTTTAAATCCTTGTCATGGTGCGACAGCACCATTCCTGTTCAACAACATCCACTCCCTTCCTGCCAACAAGAACCTCTTCATGCACACCCTAGCAACCCACTGCGTGGATGCCTTCCTCCTAAATGAAACCTTTCTCCAACCCCACCACACCATCCACACTTCGCCCTACCTCCTTCATCGCTCCGATAATCCCTTCCCAACAGCACATGGTGGAGTTGCCATTGGTCACCACTGCCAGATCACGGTTCGGCTCCAACCTCTCCTTCCCGACCCCACCGAAAACCTGATCCTTAGTCTCTTCTTCCCTGGCCTTACCATCACCTGCGCCACCATCCATGTCCGCCCTAACGCCCCTATTCCTTTCGACTTCCTCTCCCACATTGACCGTACCTTCTCCTCCTATGTGATCGCCACTGACCTCAACATCCATAGTCGTTCCGCCACGCAGTTACGGTGGTGACATTGGTTCCTTTCCTCCCTCCAAGGCGACCTCGTCCCCATTCCCCAGCACACCCACCCCGAATCCAACTACACTCCCGATGTCATCCTCTCCTCCCCTAACCTCCGTGGCCGCATAGTGGTGGATGTCCTGGACCCCATTGGTAGCGACCATCTCCCTGTCCTCCTCACCATTTCAGACGGTCGTCGTCCCCGCCATGACCCTCGTAATGACCCTCCCCCAAAGTACGTCCATGATTATTTTCGTGCCAACTGGAATGCCTACCGGGATACCCTATCTACCCAGGTCGATAGCCACTCCTTCACCTACCACCACCCTGATGGTGTTACCCATGCCACCTCCTTTCTCCAGCAGACCTTGTCTGAGGCCGTGGAGACCCAGGTCCCTACTGTCGCCATCCACCCCAACCATCCTATCTTACCCCCCACAGGCCGTCCACTTCCTCCGTGAATCCTGCCATATCTACCGTGCCTTCCTCCACATGCATGGCCCGGACACACTACGATGCCACCGGCAACTCCAGCGACACATCAGAAACTTGCTCGCGGCTAAGAAACACCGCGACTGGCGACAGACATGCACCCGTTTAAATGCTACCCTTCCTATCAACTCGTCCAAGTTCTGGTCAGCCTTTCGTCGCCTTACTGGAACTAAACCCTCCCCCTACTATCCTCTTCTCCATGATAATCAACCCTTCCCTGACACCCTTAGTAAGGCCAATCACTTTGCCTTCTACCCCTCCAATGTCTTTACCATCCCCGACGATCCCCAGTTCGATTACTCCCTCTTCCCGGATGTCCGCGATCTAACTGACACCTCTGTCTATCCCCTCGCACCTGGTTTCCAGTACTTGGACAACATTGCACACACAGAACTCAGAGCCCTTATCACTACACAGGATCTCATTGCTACACTCCGCACAGAACGCAACACCGCTCCTGGTGACGATCGTGCCACCTACTGCAACCTTCGTGAAGCTCCTGTCTCTTTCCTCTCCACCCTGGCCAGGCTCTACAATGTAGTCCTGTCCACCGGCTACTATCCCGACCTGTGGAAAACCTCCCGTATCCTGATGTTCCTTAAACCTGGTAAACTGCCCTCTGCTGGCTCCTCCAACCGTCCCATCAGCCTTACCTCGGTCTTCAGTGAGGTCCTAGAATCCATCCTCACCTGACGCATCCACCAGCATCTCCGCCAGCACCGCGTCCTTCCCATTACCCAGTGTGGCTTTCGGCCGTCCTACTCTTCCGATGACCTTCTCCTTCACCTCACTCATCTCCTTTCCGAACAGCTTAATTCCCATCACTCCGCTATCTTCCTCTCCCTGGACCTCGAACGAGCCTATGACCTCCTTCCTATGTCAATACCCAAAACACGGCTTCTTACACCTTTTTCCCCTCCGCCAGTGTGCCCCAAGGCTCTGTCCTCTCCCCTCTTCTGTACCTTTTGTATACGGCGGACATGCCGCCGCCTTCACCCCCATCCACCTTCTCCAGTTTGCCGATGACACCGCCATCCTTGCCCTTGCCCACACCCTACAGCGTTCCCAACACCTTCTCCAATCCCACCTTGACCGGTTCACTGCTTGGTGCAACCAGTGGTTGCTTAAGGTCAATCCCTCCAAAACCCAGGCTATGATTGTAGGCAAAACCACCCCTTCCTTCCGCCTCCTCGATTTCTATCTAACCATCTATGGCCGACCTATCGCCCTCACCCCCACCCTTAAGTACCTTGGCGTCACCCTCGACCGTTGCCTCTCCTGGACCCCCTTCTCCAGACAATCCAAGCCCAGGCACGCTCCCGACTCCGTCTCCTCAAGCTCCCTTCCGGCCGTACGTGGGGCCTGGACACCTCCACCATACTCCACACCTATAAATCCCTCATCCGCCCCATCCTCTGTTACGCCCATCCCACCTGGATCTCCGCCCCCCTACCTTTTACAAATCCCTTCAGATCCTTGAACGCCATGCTCTCCGCCTTGCCTATCGCATCCGTCTCCCCTCCCCCACGTGGATACTGTATGACCTAATTCCGTTCCCCCACCTCCTCCTTTTCCTAGAATGGATACGGATCCTCTACATCTCCCGTAAAGTCGATCCTCCTCACCCACTTGTCTCACCCATCCTCTCCCACCCCTGCCCACTGCCGTGCCTGTATCCCCATGTCCCACCTGCTCTCCATCTCTCCACCCTCCTTACCCTCTCCCAAGGTGGTTTCCACCAGCTCCCCCTCCCTGATGATGCCCTCCTCCCCTCCATCTACCGCTCCTACCAACTTTGATCCTCCCCTCCCACTTCCTGTGTTTTTTCCTTTGGGCACCCTCCCTCCCTTCTCTCTCCTTTTCCCACCTTCCTCCACCCCTCTTCCCCCAGGCTTCCCCTACCCCCCCCCTAATCCCTTCCTTCCTCCCCCTATCTCCCCTGCCCTTGGCATCTCTGCTCTCCCCTCTCCCTCTCCCACCCCCCTTCCTCCTCTCTTGGCAGGTCCCCGGACTCGTACACGCTCAGTGGACATTTGCGCGCAGGAGATCATCGCCATCAGTGTCTCGTATGCGTGCCTTCGTGTTTGTGTTTAGTGTTCTTTCGCCGTCACGCTCCACCGTTCACCTGTGCCGTCGCAGTCGTCAGTGTTTGTGCGCCATGTCAACAGGTTTTAGTGTTTTTTCTTGTCCAGTGTGAACGGCTTCGTGTATATTGTTTTCTGTGTGTACAGATTTTTGCCCGCCATTTGTATTGTATCATCTGTGCCTCCCTTATGCCTTGTATTGTACCACTCGAGGTTGAAGAGCAGCGTACTATGCTGCTGACAGCCCACCTTTGTACAAGGTGTTTAAAACAACAATAAAGGAAAAAAAAACATGGCCTGTGCTCTCTTAGTACAATAAGGATGAAGCAGCTGTTCAAGCAAATCATTCCATACTAAACTACGTTGAATACCGACTGATGCAGCAATGGCTCGTGTACTTCTCTCTGGATTTTTCTCAAAATGTAAAGTACCTCTTCCTCAACGGAAGCTCTACGCACCGTCCGTAGTGTGCCCGCATTAGTTCTGCCTGCCTTCCGTGTGCCGACATTTCCCAGTCGAACGAGTATTGCAGTAAATGTGTGATAATGTGGACATCTGCGTGCAGGGAAACGTTCGCGGTACTTTTCCTGGTATCTTGGCTATTGCGTTCAGCCACACTGTAAACAGAGTGTATGTTTCGCATTTCTCTTCATGTGTAGCGCTCCATGTCGACAATGGAACTGTCATGCAAAAAGTAGTGCTACCCGCTGTTTACTGACTCGCTGTCGAAGGGCATGACATCACAAAAAAATGGTTCAAATAGCTCTGAGCACTATGGGACTTAACTTCTGAGGTCATCAGTCCCCTAGAACTTAGAACTACTTAAACCTAACTAACGTAAGGACATCACACACATCCATGCCCGAGGCAGGATTCGAACCTGCGACCGTAGCGGTCGCGCGGTTCCAGACTGTAGCGCCTAGAACCGCTCGGCCACTCCGGCCGGCGACATCACAACATACTACGTACTACGTATCTCAGACTAACAAGTGGTATAACAATGTTAGACACAACGGCTCTGATCTGCTACATTCGTGTATTAACTACGCATTCTAGGTGCTCACGCAATATAGATTTTCGACACATGGTTGCGTTACGAAATATATATATATATATATATATATATATATATATATATATATATATATATATATATATATATATTTCTCCTGTATCATCAGTGTTACTTTGGACACTTAATTTTTGAACACCCTGTATAACTTCTGGATCAAATGGCTCTGAGGTCTATGGGACTTAACATCTATGGTCATCAGTCCCCCAGAACTTAGAACTACTTAAACCTAACTAACCTAAGGACATCACAGCGACCGTAGCGGTCACGCGGTTCCAGACTGAAGCGCCTAGAACCGCACGGTCACACCTGCCGCCAAATGCTGGATCAGGAGCACATGCTCTCTAATGTTATACTGATCAAGGCAAATCAGGAAACAAATACATGAAAAAGATTAAACTTATTTTTTATTGGTATTCTTATTTCTACTTAGCAGCCCAGTTCCATGCTATTATTAATGTTAAACTTAAGCGTGTTTAAGAGAAAATTCCTATATTTGAAAAGAATAACAAGTTGGACGTCCGTGAATACTGATCCAGAGGAAGGTAAACAATTGTAATAGAGTACTATTCACCTCCATGCACTCAAAAGTATATATGAGAGAGAACATGTACTTCGGATTTTTGTTGTTTAATAATTAATTTTGAATAAGTAACGTTATTTTGATACCTTAGATAAAAGAATCCATAGATAAAAAATTATTATTATGAATAATACTAATGTTATGCGTAAAATATAAAAATTGTTTTCTCAGACGCACACCACATTGATGCGCTGCGTGGATCTGCCTGTTATTGGCGGACTAAGCAAGGGGCTAGCCACAGTCATTCACGGAATACACCACATGCGTGATGGAGTGGGACAGTTCACTGATGCGCAGCAAGTAAGAGACTCTGGAGCAAAGAGCAATGGTGGAGCCAGGAAGCATGCTGTGCAAAGTCGCAACCGTTAATGCGAGCCGTGGCCATCTGTATGCGGACTTTGTCTATTTGGGGTGGGGGAAATCTGTCTGTTATCATTTGACAACTCTCACGTATCACGTTTTACGCAAGTGTTACTCACGAGCAATCTTTGCTGTGATATCTGTGCTCATCAGTCGATTATCCACGTAGTCACTCCTGCATGTGTTGCACTGGTTTCTCTTTACGAAGATCTTTGAGGAGAGAGGGGGCTCGGCCGATGAGAATTAAAGTCTTGGTTACTGTGCACATGACTTGCAAGTTCGAAGGGGACAAACCTTCCTTTGGTGTATTCCATTCAACCCCATTCCAGGGAATAGTAGTACGCATTTTGTTTTTGTTTCTTACAGGGCTGTAGTAATGATGGATGCTATGAATTATACTGATAAGGAAAGAATGGTGTATGAATGCAGCCTTGGGTTTGTATGTTGACAAATGTGTAGCCTACAATATTTCTGTGTGTGTCTGCTCTGGGAGACAAGATAATATTTTTCTATAATTACGACCTCGACTAGCCATATCGGAAAAAGTAACTTCCTTTGGGCACTGAAGCAATAGGAACAGCAGAGTGAGACCAGCAGTAACACTTAATGTGAGACCTCTTCTGTTCTATTTACATGGTGTATTTGATTCACAACAGAATCGAGCAAAGAGGTACGTCATTCACCAAAGGAATTTCACAGTTATTCAATAGGTAACCAATTTTAGCACCTAACTAAACTGTGGAGCGAAAGACTTTCCTTGGAACACTTTTATTTTTAAAATGATGCACGAGAAATTATATTTAGTGTGTGTGAGTGTGTGTGTGTGTGTGTGTGAGAGAGAGAGAGAGAGAGAGAGAGAGTGAGTGAGTGGGTGGGTGGTGGAGATCAGAATGAACGATGAAGGTATTCGTGGTGTATCGTAAGTGCTACCCCCAACTCCTTTCCAGATAAGAAAGCTAACTATCCACTGTGAGGGTAGACATTTATGACAAAACATTCTTCCTCTGCATTACTCCTTTTCATTGCGGCACTTGCTTGACCTGCACACTACAACCCCATTTAAAATAAACAAGTTAAAATGTGTACACTATACTTACTGTTCGAAAATCACTTGATTGCTACACTCCTTACTTGTGAACTGGCAGAAATTGGACGACTTCAGGCTGTTAATGCTTTATCTCTGACCACTCTAATAATAATAATAATAATAATAATAAAACAGTGACTGCACTATAGTAGCCCTTATGTAGTTTCTGCTTTGTTGCGTTGTCAATTACTTCATTTATCTGTTTCGAAGCGAGTAATGAAGCAATTTCTGAACTACTGTAGTACTACCTACTACCTGGAAAACATATTTTCTTGAGATATTTAGCATTTGCTACATATATGTCTCACTTTTATCATCAGTGATGTATGGGACAAAGCGCAACATATATGTGTAGTGGGTGGACTCTGAAACCTACATTGCATCAATGATGCTAATTGAGGAAAGGTAATTATTGATAACTCACACAACCAATATTAGAGTTTTACAAAATTGTGGTAATAATACTGATCTTTTGAAAATAATAGAGTTTCTTGACTGAAACGGAATCGAATGGTTTGGTTTTTACCCCTCAGAAAATTTCATTTTACCTCTTAGGGGGTAATTACCCCCAGGTTGGGAACCACTGTTGTAGACGAAGTATTTGTCTCATTGAGGCCAGGGGTGCCACGTACCTGTTGCGATATTAACGATGATGTAGTTTGTAAAAGTGTTTGTACGTTGTGGATTTAAATGATCAGCAGATACTGCAAAATCTCTTGGATTTTTCTTATACTCCGCTTCCTCATCAAATTAAGCACAAACATACATTTATATATAAAATTTTCCTTTGAAATGCATGAGGCTAGGTGCACTTGTATCGAGCAGTAAAGGTAATAAATTTCGGTGTTGTGCCATTAGCACGAACGTTATTTCTGTAATAATTGTTTCACAGCACCAAGTTTTTTGAAGAACGAAAGGGAAATGCAACATTACAGTAGGTTTATTTCAGATTCCAGATGCTAAATTTACGTCGAGAACTTCGGATCAGCAGTGGTGGCGTCACGTTTCATGTAATGTTTCCAAAAATCTTGAAGGCCCAAGTTTTAGCTTCTGTCATAGGGAATTTGTGCTCTATTTAGCTATAAATCATTTCAGGCGCCTAATTAACGGCTGGATTATCCTTGGAGTCAGACTGCGTTGTTCTAGGATCGGATAAAAATGAATGACAACAATGCCGTAACATGAAGGATGTGCGTCAGATGGTATGTGCATTCTCTATAGATTGAAGTAGTGCTGTGTTTGAGTTACTTGCAGTGTGTACTGTCAGCAAGTGTGGAAGGCCAATTCAAGCGCCCTAACAGACGGTCACTGCAGCTTACTACTGCAGTTTGTTGCGACATCACCTCCGTCCCGCACTAAGAAGAAAGCGACTACACCTTCTGGTGCTGCGTCATTCTTCATGGCAATGCGCGGTGCCACACTGTGAACCCCGTGCCCCTGCATCTGTGGGGGAAGGAGATACTGGAAAATCTCCCATATTCACCCGACATGAACCCGTGCGGTTACGACCTGTTCGCCAAAATGAAGGAGCCTCTTCAGAGCACGCGCTAGAAACAAGGGAAGATATCTTCCGCGCCAGAGGGTGATCCTCGCGAGACATCGACAGATATAGATGCACTGACTGTACACGACGCCTTCCATCTGCGTGGGGGAAGGTGAGCGAGATGCAGGGCGATTCTAGTAAAGGCATGTAAGTAGCAGTGTTGCCACTACATTTTTTCCAGGCCATGTAAAATATTTTTATGGGCCAAAATACTTGGAAGAAATGAAGCATTTTCGTCAGGGTAAGTTTCTGTATAGATCTCCGTCTCCACTCATTACAAAACGACAGGTAGCTAACTGGGGGACAGTGTCTTCTGCCGGCGTCCAGAAGACGGCAGCCAACACCCAGGGACAAGGAATGGTGGAATCGTGTAGAGCACCTTGTGCTGTGCTTTTGTGGCCCACGTTGGTTAGTGAGAATCTGACAATTTGTGGTAGAGTAAAATAATAGGGGTGCGGTGTGCGCCGAGAGAGGTGAAATACACTTGTGCCTGTTACGGTAGTTCTGATGTACGGCGAAGCTACTACGAATTGTGTCAAGTGAATTATAGCGCGCGACCATGGTGCATAAAAGTGTTTTTCTTATTATATTGTCATCATAGAGCTCATAGACAGATTGTGATTTCACTGTTGTGTAATAGTCGTTAATCTGTGTAGAGATACATTTTTTGCCTATGTGGTAGTTAGCGGAGTGTAGTTGTGTTCTCAGTTAGAACTGGTTTGGTAGATGGTGGATGTCGATGGCAGTATACGGTAGACCTTTCAGCGCACTTGATTGGCTCAGTTATTCGATGTGAATCCGTGTGCCCGTTTGTAAAGTTATTGTAGGCTGATATTGGTTCTCTGTTGTTCATAACCACTTGTTAAGTCACATGCGCTGAGTTATTTCCAAAGAAATACTGGGACGTGTTTAGAATAAGGTTTATTATTATATTATTGCGCCCATTTAAGTTCAAATGGCTATGAACACTATGGGACTTTACATAAGAGGTCATCAGTGCCCTAGAACTTAGAACTACTTAAACCTAACTAACCTAAAGACATCACACACATCCATGCCCCAGGCAGGATTCGAACCTGCCACCGTAGCGGTAGCGCGGTTCCGGACTGAAGCGCCTAGAACCGCTCGGTCACAGCGGCCGGAGCGCCCATTTAAGGTAAGAATTTTACTATATCTATATCTGGGCCATATACTGTTTATTTCTGGTAATATCAGTCTGAAAATTTTTTTCTGTCAAACGCAAGGATTATAGTTTCTATGCACTTGCATGAGTGTCAATAAGAGGTCATATAAAATAAGCCCACGCTCGCACAACCCCCAGACCCAACCCCACGCCACCGAAATCTTGCACTATATTACCTTTTAAAATATTGGAGGACAGTGGACAAAAACAAATAAAAAAAGATCGAAAAGTAATGTACTTCCTCAGCTCTTGCCCTAAGGAATACTGGAAAGAAAAATAATAATAAAAATTACGACTTATAACAGCGGGTTCATTTCAAAAAGAGTCCGTTGAGCAGGCTACAACAGAGTTCAGAAGACTACAGTGGGATTTTAATTCTTTGAAAAAACTATGGCAAGGAAAAGTATTAGGGCAAGACCAAGCAATAACTTGGGAAATAAGATGATTTCGAAAATATATTGGCAGAACACATAGAAGGTTCAAGAGATCTACTAAAGAGACTGCTTACACTACAATTGTCCGCCCTATTATAAAGTATTGCTGTGCGGTGTGGGATCCGTATCAGGTGGGACTGACGGATAATATTGAAAAAGTTCAAAGGAGGGCGGCTCGTTTTGTATTATCGCGTAGTAGGGGAGATAGTGCCACAGACATGGTACGTGAGTTGGAGTGGCAATCATTAAAACAAAGGCGTTTTTCGTTGCGACGGGATCTTCTTATGTAATTTCAATCACCAGTTTTCTCCTCCGATTGCGAAAATATTCTGTTGGCACCGACCTACATATGGAGAAATGATCATCACGATAAAAGAAGAGAAATCAGGGCTCGCGCCGAAAAATTTAAGTGCTCATTTTTCCCGCGCGCTGTTCGTGATTGGAACGGTAGAGAGACAGCTTGAAGGTGCTTCATTGAACCCTCTGCCAGGCACCTAATTGTGAATAGCAGAGTAATCACGTAGATGTAGATCAAGGAAACTCACTATAGAAAACATCATTTGACCCACATAGCTCTACTTTAAAGATAGACAGCAATTAAGAAAACATGGAGCAGAAAAAAGCACTTGAACTATGTTGCTGAACTGAATAACCCGATACAAATTCAGAACGCCAAAATCGCGGAAAATAATGACACTTGATATGTGAGGTATTTTGTCTCTCTGTTGTCCACCCTCCCCCCCCCCCCCTCCCCCCAACCCTCGCCCAGTCTCAGCTAATTCTGGCACACCTAGCTCCATGACTTTCATTTATTGATATTGCTTTCTTAACGTTAGAGGATTCATTGTCAGTCTGCATTTGCAGTTAAACTTCTGCGGATTTACATATTTCATAATCGTTGAAGTACCTGATTTTCTTCAAAATGGTTCAAATGGCTCTGAGCACTATGGGACTTAACATCTGAGGTCATCAGTCCCCTAGAACTTAGAACTACTTAAACCTAACCAGCCTAAGGACATCACACACATCCATGCCCGAGGCAGGATTCGAACCTGCGACCGTAGCGGTCGCGCAGTTCCAGACTGTAGCGCCTAGAACCGCTCGGCCACTCTGGCCAGCTGATTTTCTTATTTGAGTGATATTGAAAGGTGGCTACACTGAGCCACAGCGCCAGAAATCGCGCCAGAGAGTATTGTTCCGCCGCCTCCACTGGCAGTGATTATTGAGACGTAGCGACAAGCAGTTCTTGCCGAGAAGTTGTGGTGGACACTGCTTGTAGCTGAAGTTGGAATGAGATGGGGTAGTAGTAAGTGTTTGTTCGATGTTTTATGCAGCTATGTGATGGGAGAGATAGCAGATGTTATTCCAATGGAGATATTGTAATGGTCAGAGTGCTTTTCGTCAATATATATGAAGGTAATAAATATTATGTTGTCTATTTATTTGTGTGTCCTGAATAATGTGTCATTACAGGTTCAGTCAACAAAGCATCTGGCTTGTGTTCTTGTATTAGAGTGTAATTCTGGGTTTCTTGCACAATTATAGTATTTCTAATTTTCTTTTATCACGTCAGTATAAATGATATTTAAAAATTCTTGTCTTGTTGAAGAAGAACCGTGCCAGATGTGCGTTGAGTCATACTACCACATACAGAACAGCTACACTTGTGCTTTGTTGGCTTCGTAGATTTTATAGTTGCTGGGGACTTAATTAGTTAATTGTGTTAACAGAAATTTTCTTACATTCTTTGTTGTCATTATATGCAGTCAGATAGCGTAACAATTAGTTGTCAGGGCCAGCCGTTTACGAGACTTGCGTAATCGGACATACAGCTACTAAAAATATTGCATTCATATTTAATTTTAATTTAGCCCACATGCACGTGGCGACCGCTGCTTCGGATTGTCCTTTGGAATCTTCTGATTGTAAAAATAGTAGACAGTAGTATTGTAGTAGTAATTTGTAGTTTAGTAATTGTAGTCTATTTTGCATGTGTAGATTGGTAATTGTCATTCTTCTATTGTTCGTTAATCGTGTTTGAAGGAAGCATTTCTTGTGATTGATATTGTTGGTGATAAAGTGTCATTGTGTGTAATTTTCATATAGTGACGAGTTTTGTATGTTTTGTAAATGATTACGCGATCGATGAAAAAGGCAAAAATGATGAATAGTGAGAATGACGAAATTGTTAACATGGCGAACTCGCCAACAGAGGAAAACAGTATGATGGATAATGAAGTGGAAAACAATGTAATAAGTCGGGAAAATAGTCCGGAACCATTTCAAAATTTTTCTCAATCAGAAAATTCACAGAACCCGAGATTAACGACAGAAGATTCTGGAATAGTATCGAATACAGATAGCTTTATGGCTATGCAGAAGGAAGTTAGTTTTGTGGGAAATGTTAGGGGCGAAAAGAATTTCGAACAACTTAACACGGAGCAGTTGATGAGTGCAATATTAAATTTGGGATCTGAGTTAAAAACAGTGGCAACACGGTTAGACTCACAAATAGGAACAATTAAAACTGAGATGGGAACAATGGGATCACAGTTACGATCTGAATTAAAAACAGATAGGGGAACAATGGAAAAATGGTTAGACTCACTGGGATCACAAATGGGAACAATGGAAACACGGATAGATTCACGAATAGGGACATGTTTCAAAAATATGAAAGATGAATTAAAGAAAGAAATCAGAGAAGAAGTACAACCGATTTTGAATGCTCACAATAATAGATTAGTTGCAGTAGAGATTAGACAAAGGGAACAGGATAGAGAACAGGAGGAAAGAGATCGCGTGACAGTACAGCAATTTTCAGAGTTAAATTTACAACGTGCACACGATAAGGAAGAAATATTTGAGAGAATCGAGGAATCCATACCAAATGACAGATTAAATAACCTAACACAACAGTATGAACAGTTAACTACTAAATGCGTTAATACTGAAACGCGAGTCGCGACACTTACGGAAGACGTAAATAAACAGAAAGAACAAATTGGTGACTTATCGGAAAGAGTGGAGGAGATTTCAGATAAATTGACAAATCTTAGTTTAAATGGGGACAGAGATTCAGATGACACAGCTCCATTGCCATTTTCAGAAACCGAAGAGTACCAGAGCATAAATAAACATGTTGAAAATCAGGGAAAATTTAATGAACGCGTGAAAAGGGAATTTGAGGCATTAAAAAAGCAAGTCAAACAAATTGAAGGCGAAATCGTAGGAAAAGACGGCAAAAGAAATTTACAATCACAGATACCAGAGGGGTTTGAAGAAAATAATTTGTTTCATTTACGGGATGCAACAAGAGAGCGCCAGGCGCGCGAACTTGACAATAATCGACATTGGGACTGGGACAGACGCGGTAGGTCTTTGTCGCCACGAGGCGAAAACTTTGACTATAACCACTTTTTGACTGTTCGGAAATTTAAGATCTTCCGCAATTCTAAGAATGACATACATCCATGTGCATGGTTAGATCAATTTATGTACGCACTCCCACCAAATTGGCCACTAAGTCACAAACTGGAATTTATGTGTGGATATTTAGAAAACGAACCGGCGACGCGGATGCGCGCACTCATTAGAGATTGTAATAATCTGAATGATTTTTATCATGCATTTCTATCGGCATATTGGTCCGAAAACACGCAAGACAGAGTCAAACACAGCCTTATCATGCAGCGTAATTTCAAACAGTCTGAATTCCGCACGCCAGCGGAATATTTTGAAGACATGATTCGAAAGAATGAGTTCCTTTCCAACCCTTATAGCCCGACTGAATTAATTCGCATTTGTTTAACTAAGCTGCCACAATCCATAAGACAAATTGCTTTAGCCGGAAGATGTAAAGACGACATCGAGACTTTTAAGACTTTGTTGCAAGAACTTGAGTATGACAACGACGACGGGACTTCTTGTAACTTTTTCAGTAACAGTAATTACAATAGATTTTCAGAGAAAAGGGATCGGAACGGGCGTTATATGGGTAATTTTGACAATGACAGACGTAACAGACAGGACAATAGATACCAGCCTTATGACAATAACAGACGTTCTAACAGAAATTACACAGACAATTATAACAACGGTAATTCGTACCGGAATGATCAATCATATGGAAACAGTAATCGGTATCATCAAGACAGAAATTATTCATACAGTAATAGAAATTCTTACTACAGAAATAACCAGGGTAGTAGATACAACAATAATTTCAGAAGTGACAGTCGAAATTACACAAGAAGTAGTTATGCAGACAGACAGGAAAACAGAAATTTTAATAACAGACACAACCAAGAATTTGTATCTAACAGACAGGAGGGACCTAATTGGCATCCTGCACGTGACAGAACTTCAGAGAGACAAGTGCAAATCGTAGAAATGGATCCGCGAAACGACGCGAATAATCAAAGACGTGACGCAAACAATCGACAATGACTAGCAGCTTCGGCTTCTGGCAGCAATATAGACGGTTCAGAAAGTAATGACACTACGGCTTTACACTACGTACGCCTGGAAGACATGAGAGACATTTTGTTAGACGAAAAGGAAAATAATGTAGCAGCTTCGGCTTCTGGCAGCAATATAGACGGTTCAGAAAGTAATGACACTACGGCTTTACACCACGTACGCCTGGAAGACATGAGAGACATTTTGTTAGACGAAAAGGAAAATAATGTAGACGCATTTTTACATCCTGTTATTGAAGTATGTGTGGGTAAGAATCAGTTCACTGCAGGTTTAGATTCTGGGAGCCCATTGAACGTTATTAGTGAATCAGTTTTTCGTATATGTGAAAGGACTATTGCCTGTCCTGTGTTACCTATTTCTAAAACTACAATTCGAGGAGCGATTTCTGGAAAAGGTGTAGAAGTGAAACAACAGACCAACCTAAATTTCAATTGTCAAGGATACGAATTTTCTGCTAATTTTATTATTGTTCCATTACTCAGTACACAAATTATATTAGGTATGGAGTTTCTTAACGCACATAAGGCAATTTTAAACTTTAAAGAAGGAAGTGTGAATTTGACTGTTGCCGGAATGCCGAAATGTTTGAAATTTTTCGAGTGTTTAACAAGATCTGAGTCAGATACAAAATGTTTAAGGTTTCTTACTTCTGATGTTTTCGTTGAGCATTATGACGACAATGTGTTTATTCATGACAATGACAATAGATACAGAGACGCGATGGATGATATAATTAATAGCGAAGAACTAATTAATAAAAAGGTTAAGAAAGCTGAAGTGCCAGATGACGTTGCAAGAGAAGAGCTGCACCAAATTTTGACTTCACATGCTACAGTGTTTAGTCATCACACGGGAACTATACAAGGCTTACAATATTTATTTAAAGTAAAAGAACACACACCATTTCGCGGGAAAACGTACGCTATTCCTTTGGCTTACAGAGACAAGGTTAAGAGTGAACTTCAATACATGTTAGATCAGGGCATTATTGAGCCAGCAGTCAGTCCTTATACCAGCCCATTACATGTCGTCCTTAAAAAAGATGGGTCGATTCGTTTGGTTCTGGATTCCAGACAGATAAATAATATCATCATTCCTGAAACTGACCGCCCACAAAATTTAGATGAACTTCTTCAACATTTCCATGGAATTAAAGTTTTATCCACGATTGATATGCGCGCAAGCTTTTGGCAAATAGAACTCCACCCTGATTGTAGAAAATACACGGCCTTTTTAGCCTTTGGTAACTGTTACCAGTTTCGGAAATTACCGTTTGGCCTTACTGTATCTTCTGCAGCATTCATTCGTAGCTTAAATGAAATTTTACCTGTTTATCTTCGTGATAATATTACTTCATATGTTGATGATATTCTTATTGCTAAACATTCTTGGAGTGAGCACAACAAAATTTTGGATTCATTGTTACGTATCTTTGCAAGAGTTGGCATTATTGTGAACTTGGAGAAATCTGAATTTGGTCGTTCACAGGTGAAATTTCTCGGTCACATTATTTCTACTGAAGGTATTCTTCCTGATCCAGAAAAACTTGACGCTATTCGTAATTATGCTGTTCCTACCACAAAACGTGATGTTCGTAGTTTCCTTGGTGTCTGTAAATTTCTTAGACGCTTTGTTAGATTGGACGATTTGGCCACACCTCGTTTTGCGATCTATCTGGAAAGTTCTTTTTAAACGAAAATCGGTCGACAACTCTGTTTGGTTAGTTTGTATTCCTGATGAGTGGGTTAATAAGCTGATTTGGTATACGCATTTCAGTTATGCACACTTTGGTCCCAGAAAATGCTTTCATAAATTACGAGAAAATTGCTACTTCAATAATATGGAAAAACGTATTCGATTTGTTCTTGCCAAATGCAAATTATGTCAAAAGGCTAAGCCGCCGACAGTTTCTCACAGAGCACCGTTGTTTCCTATCATTCCAGCAAAATTAAATAACATGGCTGCAGTTGATTTGTTCGGTCCAGTGGTTCGATCTACTAAAGGTTTTGCGTACATTTTCGTAGCAGTGGAGTTGACATCAAAATATGTGTGTTTTACACCGTTACGCAAAGCAACAGCTCGTTCAGTATCTAATGCTTTCATTAACCATTTTCTTAAAGAAGTGGGTCATGTTGATAAGGTTATATCAGATAATGGATCACAGTTTCGTTCTAAAATTTGGCTTCGTACTCTACAGCGTCGTAAAATTAAACCAATTTTCATTTCACTTTTTCACCCTCAATCTAACGCTTCAGAGAGATGGATGAAGGAAATCAATAAATTGTGTCGTCTTTATTGTCATCAGAATCACAGAACTTGGGATCAGTATCTTCATATTTTTCAAAACATTCTGAATGAACTTCCTAACGACTCAACTTCTTTACCGCCTATACTGATATTAAAAAACAAAGCACCGACAAATCGCATTTCTGAAATCGTTCCTTTTCCGCCTACACGGAAACTGCGGCATTCTGATGTTGTCAACCTGGCTCTACAAAATATTGCATCTGCGGCTGCTAGAAGAGAGAAATCAGCTAAGTGTCCTGGTCGTTTAAAAATCTTGTCAGTTGGTCAGAAGGTGTTAATTAAGGCTCATCGTTTGTCTCACAAAGGAAATGGCTTGTGTCGGAAATTTTTTCTGCTTTATAACGGTCCATATAGAATTCGCAAAATTATTCATGATAACACTGTCGAAGTAGAAACTCTTAAATCACGACGCTCTAAGGGAATACATCATATATCTAACGTTAAAATTTTTGTGGAATGATATACTTTTGAAAAATTTTTGTAGAATGACATACTTTTGAGAAACTAACAGTTGTATGTAAACACACGGAGAGTACAAGGATACCGCGCTGTGTTTTGGCGGCGGCATATACTCAAAGCAACAGTCAAGTCTGCGCGCCGCACAGGGCAGTCGTTGACCGCAAACAATCACTTCCTACGTCACGCGCCTACAGCTGATCGAGCGCTCAGTGCGAATGCACTGACAGCCGTAAATAAATACACAGTCAAATTTCTCCGACTAAATTCAGTATAAAGCTATAGTGACTTGATGAATTCTGTTATTAACATTCAGTATTTTTCAGGATACGGTTCTATAAAATATTTAAGAACTTCAGGTAAATTCTGTGCGTGTCCGACGTTAAGACGACTTGCTATCGAGGAAATTTCAGGAAAAATGTCATTTCGAAGAAGAAAGTAATAAACTAAAAAGGTAATTATTAATTGAGTTTATTTTTCAGGTAACATATTTCCACTTAGGTACGTACTTTAGACGTAATTTGCTGCTCGCGATTACGTGATTCATACTTTGTGCTAATTACATGTTCAATGAAATTACTTGTGAAGGGACGTGCTTGCGTACGTTAACTGATTTTGTCAATGATTATTAATGAACTGGATTGTTACTTGTGTATATTATGCATCGCTTGGCTGCACTGCTTTTCACTGATGTCATATTTTTAATTATGTGCCTGCTGTGCCTATTTATTTAAATTATAATTGTCACCTGATTAATTGTGCTGATGTGGTTAGGTATGTAAGTTATACTTTGTGATTGATCTGCTTGCGCCTTCATGTTTACTTATTAAGATACGATGCTAATGACCTGTTTAGTACGTAAGATATATGTTTACTGCTATGCGTATGAATTGCACATTTACACATTTCTGCTTGTTGTCATAACTATACTTTAATTTGGTATATAGCAATGCCGATGTACAGTGTACGGACATGGAGTGTGGGTTACGCTGTGGTATGGGTTACGGATTGTTCGCTTGGCGAAGCCTCGTTATAGAAATTGTGCTGCATCCACTTGTTGACATTCTGTTCACTACTGGTATAATTACTCGCTGTTGCTTGTTTTGCTTACGCTCAGTGCTTTATATTTTAACACAAGAAAATGAACTGCAGTAATTCGACGAGCGACTTTAGTACAAGAAACATCATAGAAGTCACATGAGCTGGAGGTTTTATGAAAGCTGTATAAATGTATGCCAATAGGAAGGAAGCTAACGACATGACATACCAACACAGTTATTACACTGCATTTTTCGTGAGCAATTGAAATAGGAAGTGACACTTGACAAGAAATACTCCACATGTTTGCTTCTGTTTGCCATAATTCTTGAAGTGGTGTACACACTGTGAAATATTAGGATCATTCATACTCCGTAATCGTACTTAATTACTGAGAGTTATTCGAACTAAGTCTGTTAGAGGTCATGTATGCATTCTTTGTTTATAATTCATAATGAGTAAAAGATTTTGGTCAGATGGATTACACAGAGGTTGTGTGTTGACAGTGTGTCTTCGGATTGTATGGGATAAGGAGGTTTGCATTAGGATTTTATCTGTACTTATTCGAGGAGACTGACTAGAGGAAAGAGTTGTTATGGAAGTGAAATGATACTGGCAATAAGGTTTATATGTATCGACGTATTGAAGAGGTATTATTGAGGTATTGAGATTATATGAAGTTGATTGGAGTTTTGGTGTATAAGAGGTAAAGTAAGTGAGGTGCATATTTTTTTTTTTTTTGTTGGTCTATATGGAACAAGGAGGATGAAGATAGCAGACTAGAACACTAAAATGGAAGGAAGATTGTCTACACACACTTTGTTAAATCACTAAGCAGTATGTACTTTTTTTTTGGAGAGAGGAAGTTGCATATCTTGGCACACTGACAGTTGTTCAGCAACCGTACGTTTTGATCTGGCTTGGCAAACATTGGTCTTGACATGATGACTATGACGTTGACTTAACTATTATTGACTGTTATACATGCTGTCACTACTACTTGATACACATGATGAACATGAAATTTTGACAGAAGTGGATTCACACAGTTAACACTATCCAATTACACAGTAGTACTTAATGTGGATGAAAGATGAGTGAGTGTGTTTTGTGTGTTTTCCTTTCCTAATCCTACCCACCTATCTCTTAAATATTATTTTATTTGTTTGTAGTGGCTTGCACTGACACCCATAAATATTATAGGTTTACTGATGTTTGTGTATTTGTAATAGTAATATAACAATTATCTGATATCATTTGTGTGTTTGTTATGATTTGTATGTTTAGTGTAAGAGCATTGTAAAAGCATTTGTATGTGCATTCAAACTATTGTTCATGCTTGAACTGTCTGATTAGTGATAGTAAACATTATGGACTGTTACTTGCACTTTTTCTACGTGATTGGTGCCACTAGGACATGTTTCATTTCTGCTGATAAACTCTGATCAACAGTGTGATTAGTGATAGTGAATATTATGGACTGATGTCTGCACCTGCTCAACATTGCTGGGTGCCACTGATGACTGCATCTATTGAAATAATGTCACTTGTTGCTGTAGCACCTGTTCAACATTGTTGGGTGCCACTGATGGACTGTTTCTACTGAGATGATGTCACTTGTTGGTGTCTGCACCTGTTCAACATTACTGGGTGCCACTGATGGACTGCATCTATTGAAATAATGTCACTTGTTGGTGTCTGCACCTGTTCAACATTGCTGGGTGCCACTGATGGAACTGCTTCTACTGAAATGGTGTCACTTGTTGCTGTAGCACCTGTTCAACATTGCTGGGTGCCACTGATGGAACTGCTTCTACTGAAATGGTGTCACTTGTTGCTGTAGCACCTGTTCAACATTGCTGGGTGCCACTGATGGACTGCTTCTACTGAAATGAAGTCACTTCTTGGTGTCTGCACCTGCTCAACATTGCTGGGTGCCACTGATGGACTGCTTCTACTGAAATGATGTCACTTGTTGCTGTCTGCACCTGTTCAACATTGCTGGGTGCCATTGATGGACTGCTTCTACTGAAATGATGTCACCTGTTGGAGTCTGAACCTACTCCACAATGCTGGGTGCCACTGATGAACTGCTTCTACTGAAATGATGTCACCTGTTGGAGTCTGCACCTACTCAACATTACTGGGTGCCACTGATGGACTACTTCTACTGAAATGATGTCACCTGTTGGAGTCTGAACCTACTCCACAATGCTGGGTGCCACTGATGAACTGCTTCTACTGAAATGATGTCACCTGTTGGAGTCTGCACCTACTCAACATTACTGGGTGCCACTGATGGACTGCTTCTACTGAAATGATGTCACCTGTTGGAGTCTGCACCTGTTCCACAATGCTGGGTGCCACTGATGGACTGCTTCTACTGAGATAATGTCACTTGTTGCTGTAGCACCTATTCAACAGTGCTGGGTGCTACTGCTGGAACTGTCAACTACTTGTTGTGAAAATTTGTATAAACTGATTTTTTTGTGTATTACTGTTTGTGAAAAGTTATAAGACTCTTACCTGCTCATATTCGTCATTGCTGACGCTATCGATTGAATTGTTTAACCACATGATATTTGTGTAAATTATTATGTAAAGTCACATGTATGAAAGAATTTGTATTGCTTAGTGTATTTTATATATTAGGCTATTGAAAGGTCAGTGCAAAGCCAAAATTTTATCTAGTTATATGATATTTACGTATTAATATTATCTTTTATTTTTGTCTGTATTTTTTTTGACGAATTTGGTGGTATTTTCACCACCAATGCTGGCAAAAATACCATCAAATTCTAGCCCGTGGAGGAAGGGCATATGAAAGGTGGCTATACTGAGCCACAGCGCCAGAAATCGCGCCAGAGAGTATTGTTCCGCCGCCTCCAGTGGCAGTGATTATTGAGACGTAGTGGCAAGCAGTTCTTGCCGAGAAGTTGTGGTGGACACTGCTTGTAGCTGAAGTTGGAATGAGATGGGGTAGTAGTGAGTGTTTGTTCGATGTTTTATGCAGCTATGTGATGGGAGAGATAGCAGATGTTATTCCAATGGAGATATTGTAATGGTCAGAGTGCTTTTCGTCAATATATATGAAGGTAATAAATATTATGTTGTCTATTTATTTGTGTGTCCTGAATAATGTGTCATTACAGGTTCAGTCAACAAAGCATCTGGCTTGTGTTCTTGTATTAGAGTGTAATTCTGGGTTTCTTGCACAATTATAGTATTTCTAATTTTCTTTTATCACGTCAGTATAAATGATATTTAAAAATTCTTGTCTTGTTGAAGAAGAACCGTGCCAGATGTGCGTTGAGTCATACTACCACATACAGAACAGCTACACTTGTGCTTTGTTGGCTTCGTAGATTTTATAGTTGCTGGAGACTTAATTAGTTAATTGTGTTAACAGAAATTTTCTTACATTCTTTGTTGTCATTCTATGCAGTCAGATAGCGTAACAATTAGTTGTCAGGGCCAGCCGTTTACGAGACTTGCGTAATCGGACATACAGCTACTAAAAATATTTGCATTTTATTTTAATTTAGCCCCCATGCAATATTAATACTATTATTCATTGTATAGTATTTCATTATGTCGCATATTCTCTCCCATTTGAGAAAAAGACAAAAAGATGACATATTCATAATAAAATTCAAGTTCACAAAAATTTAATAACTGTTTATTTTCTTTATTAGAACAGCGAGAGGTGGTGTCTCAGCGCTGATTGGTTAGGCAATCTCGTTATCTTTTGTTCAAGAAGTTAAACGTAAAGATTTAATAACGTGCTCACATCGTCAAAACTCGCAACGCCTCCCACAAACCCATTACAAAATTCAGACACTGCATTAGCTGACACTACAAACACCCGCAATCAAAACAAACCAACGCACCGCACACATACCGCGTCACATGCTACAATAACACTGTGACGGATCAAAGCTGGCGTGTGGTGTCGAACGGTCAAGCTCAGCCGAACCAACAATACTCTAAAAAAAAAAGGATGAGGGCGAAGAGAAAAGTAGCCTGCGGAAAATACCGTGAATGAATGGAAAAATTTTGTTTCCGAACAAAACATATACACTACTGGCCATTAAAATTGCTACACCACGAAGATGAGGTGCTTCACACGCGAAATTTAACCGACAGGAAGAATATGCAGTGATATGTAAATGATTAGCTTTTCAGAGCATTTACATAAGGTTGACGCCGGTGGCGACACTTACAACGTGCTGACAAGAGGAAAGATTCCAACCGATTTATCATACACAAACAGCAGTTGACAGGCGTTGCTTGATGAAACGTTGTTGTGATGCCTCGTGTAAGAAGGAGGAATGCGTATCATCAAGTTTCCGACTTTGATTAAGGTCGGATCGCACCCTATAGCGATTGCCGTTTATCGTATCGCGACATTGCTGCTCGCGTTGGTCGAGATCCAATGACTGTTAGCAGAATATGGAATCGCCGGGTTCCGGAGGGTAATACAGAACGCCGTGCTGGATCCAACGGCCTCGTATCAGTAGCAGTCGAGATGACAGGCATTTTATCCGCATGGCTGTAACGGATCGTGCACCCACGTCTCGATCCCTGAGTCAACAGATGGGGACGTTTGCAAGACAACAACCATCTGCACGAACAATTCGACGACGTTTGCAGCAACATGGACTATCAGCTCGGAGACCATGGTTGCGGTTACCCTTGACGCTGCATCACAGACAGGAGCGCCTGCGATGGTGTACTTAACGATGACCCTGGATGCACGAATGGCAAAACGTCATTTTTTCGGATGAATCCAGGTTCTTTTTACAGCATCATGATGGTCGTATCCGAGTTTGGCGATATCGCGGGAAACGCACATTGGAAGCGTGTATTCGTCATCGCCATACTGGCGTATCACCTGGCGTGATGGTATGGGGTGCCATTGGTTACACGTCTCGGTCTCCTCATGTTCGCAATGACGGCACTTTGAACAGTGGACCTTACATTTCAGATGTGTTACGACCCGTGGCTCTACTCTTCATTCTATCCCTGCGAAACCCTACATTTCAGCAGGATAATGCACGTCCGCATGCTGCAGGTCCTGTACGGGCCTTTCTAGATACAGAAAATGTTCGACTGCTGCCCTGTCCTGCACATTCTCCAGAGCTCTCACCAACTGAAAACGTCTGGTCATTGGTGGCCGAGCAACGGGTTCGTCACAGTATGCTAGTCACTATTCTTGATGAACTGTGGTATCGTGTCGAGGCGGCATGGGCAGCTGTACCTGTACACGCCATCCAAGCTCTGTTTGACTCAATGCCCAGGCGTATCAAGGCCGTTGGCCAGAGGTGGTTGTTCTGGGTACTGCTTTCTCAGGATCTATGCACCCAAATTTCGTGAAAATGTAATCACATGCCAGTTCTAGTATTGTTGTGTCTATACAAGACAGTCTAGACACAGGGTGAGGTTACCGATAGGCACGCGTACACACACGCCGGCTGGCGTGAGTTCTGGAACAGGATACTTCGTGAATGCGATAAAGAAAAGAACGTAGCTACTAGAACACTTAACTTTTATGCATCCTTTGGTATACAGCAATCTTGATGATACAAGTGAGACTCATTAAGATACATGCAATGTTACAAATGGCGCCTTGCTAGGTCGTAGCCATTAACTTAGCTGAAGGCTATTCTAACTGTCTCTCGGCAAATGAGAGGAAGGCTTCGTACGTCTAGTCGCTAGCAATGTCGTCCGTACAACTGGGGCGAGTGCTAGTCCGTCTTTCTAGACCTGCCATGTGGTGGCGCTAGGTCTGCAAGTGCTGACAGTGGCGACACGCGGGTCCGACATGTACTAATGGACCGCGGCCGATTTAAGCTACCACCTAGCAAGTGTGGTGTCTGGCGGTGACACCACAAGTATAATATATTTGTCCAATGAATACCCGTTTATCATCTGCATTTCTTCTTGGTGTAGCAATTTTAATGGCCAGTAGTGCATACAAGAAAGAACTCAGTAATTTTGTAGATGGAGTTCGGGTTTGTACTGTATACAAACAACACTGGAAGTATAAAAAGCATGGAACTGAGCCTGCCGTGTAGGAGCGATGAACAGATAACAATGATGATGATAACAGACGAATTTCTTGCAGAGCCACTCTAGTGTAACTTTACGACCGTCGCAGCAGAAGGTACATCCCGTCATAAGTGGGCACGCGTGTGCCTCCAACTTCAGAGCCAGCAGGGGCCGGAGTGGTGTGCGGGTTTCACATCATTTGTCTAACAAGTGGCTTTCGCCGGCACAGGGCGGCATTGTCGGGTGTTTCCTGCGCCCACCGCGTCCGTTGCGACAGTCAGTGCTATGGCCTGGTTTCGCACGCGTGGCGGGAAAACTGCGTTCTGGAAACAGTGTGCATTTGATGTAGCCGTCTTCACGGCTCGAGGAACCCTTGTTTGATAGCACAGTGATGGCGCCTCTATATTCTGACTCTACGGGGTCATATTTCAATTACTGTGATGTTTTATGTGCATTCGATTACTGTTTTAAGTTGCAGAAGGAAATGGGAGATATGCGATAGGCGTTAAATAAGTAATGCTACACTTTTTTTCTAAAAGCAAGTTCGTTTTATTCAGGGCACCAATACACCATATAACTCCCCACTACTAAACCCTGTTTTTGAACATAATTTCCGATCAATGCGATGACCTTATGCCACCGACTGGTCGAGGTCGGAGCCAAGGTCTTGCTGCACCAATAACCACCCCACCATCCACATACTGCTTCTCGCAGAGTTCATCCTTCATTGGACCAAACGGAAGTCTGAAGATACGAAATGTGGGCTGTAGTGTAGATGAGTAAGAACAGCCCAATGAAGTTTTGTGAGCTCCTCTTGGGTTATCATACTTGTGTGAAGCCTTGCGTTGTCATGGAGAAGGAAGAGTCCGTTTGAGTAGATTTAGAGAAAGCTTTTGACAGTGTTGACTGGAATACTCTCTTTCAAATTCTGAAGATGGCAGGGGTAAAATACAGGGAGCGAAAGGCTATTTACAATTTGTACAGAAACCAGATGGCAATTATAAGAGTAGAGGGACATGAAAGGGAAGCATAGGACATTCCATTTCGGAAATCGTTAGAGAATTCAGCATTCCGATACCCATAGTGTCAAGAGTGTATCGAGAGTACCTAATTTCAGGCATTAACTCTCACCATGGTCAACGCAGTGGCCGACGGCCTTCACTTAATGACCGAGAGCGCTGGCGTTTGCGTAGAGTTGTCAGTGCTAACAGACAAGCAACATCGTGTCCAATAACCGCGAAAACCAATGTGGGACATACGACGAACGTATCTGTTAAGACAGTGCGGCGAATTTGGCGTTAATGGGCTGCGACAGTAGACGACCGACGCCAGTGCCCTTTCTAACAGCACGACATTGCATGCAGCGCTTCTCTTGGGCTCGTGACCGTATCGGTTGGACCCCAGACGACTGGAAAACCGTAGCCTGGTCGGGTGAGTCCAGATTTCAAGTGGTAAGAGCTGATGGTAGGGTTCGAGTATGGCGCAGACCACACGAAACCATAGACTCAAGAGGTCATCAAGCCATGTGCAAGCTGGTGGTGGCTCCATTATGGTGTGGGCTGTATCTACAAGCAATGGACTGGCTCCTCTGATCCAACTGAACCGATCAATGACTGCAAATGGATATGTTCGGGTACTTGGAGACGATTTGCACCCATTCATGGACTTCAAAAAAATGGTGGCTCTGAGCACTGCGGGACTTAACTACTGAGGTCATCAGTCCCCTAGAACTTAGAACTACGTAAACCTAACTAACCTAAGGACATCACACACATCAATACCCGAGGCAGGATTCGAACCTGCGCCCGTAGCGGTCGCGAGGTTCCAGACTGTAGCGCCTAGAACCGCTCGCCCACCCCTGCCGGCCATGGACTTCATATTCCCAAATAATGGCGGAATTTTTATGGGTGATAATGAGCCATAAATTTGAAGAACGTTATGGACAATTCGAACAAATGATTTCTCCACCCAGATCGCCCGGCATGAATCTCATCGAACATTTATGGGACATAATGGAGAAGTCAGTTCGTGCACAAAATCTGCACCAGTAAACTTTTACGGTATTATGGAGGGCTATAAGGGCAGCATAACTCAGTATTTCTTCAGGGGACTTCCAACGACTTGCTGAGCCCATGTCACGTCGAGTTGCTGGACTACGCTGGGGCAAAAGGAGATCCCACACGATATTAGCAGGTATCCCATGGGTTTTGTCAATTCAGTGTAAACCTTTTGTTTGTCCAACCGGCCATAGACGTCAGAGAGAGCAACGGCAAAAAGGCAAAAAAAAAAAAGACAAACCCTAGTGAACCCAGTTGTATCCGATAACCAATACAACCAAGAGACAGAAACAAGTAGAAAAGAGAGACCCTGTTCTCTATGTACATAAATGATTTGGCTGACAGGTTGGTCAACAATCTGTGGTTGTTTGCTGATGATGCCATGGTGTACGGTAAGGTGTCGAAGATGAGTGACTGTAGGAAGACCTATGACAACCTAGACAAAATTCCCAGTTGGTATGATGAATGGCAGCTAGCCCTAAATGTTGAAAATATGTTTATGCGGATAAGCAGCTAGATCAAACCTGTAACGTTCGCATAAAATATCACTAGCGTCCTGCTTGACATAGTCAAGTCGTTTAAACATCTGGGCATAGCGCTGCAAAGCGATATAGGGTGGAACGAGCATGTGAGAACTGTGGTAGGGAAGGCGAATGGTCGACTTCGGGTTATTGGGAGAATTTTAGGGAAAGGTGGTTCATCTGTAAATGAGACCGAATGTAGGACGCTAGTGCGAACTAGTCTTGAGTATTGCTCATCATATCAGGTTGGACTGAAGGAAGACACAGAAGCAATTCAGAGGTGGGCTGCTAGATTTGTTACCAATAGGTTCGAGCAACACGTAAGTGTTACAGAGAAGCTTTGAAAACTCGAATGGGAATCCCTTGAGGGAAGGCGACATTCTTTTCGAGAAACCCTATTGAGAAAATTTAGAGAACCGGGATTTGAAGCTATTTCCGAACGACTCTACTGCCGCAAACATAAATTGCGCGTAAGGACCATGAAGATAATATATGAGAAATCAGGGTTCATATGGAGGCATATAGAACCGCCAGGTTAGCTGAGAGTGCAAATGCGCTGCTTCCTGGACTCGGGTAGGCGCGCCGGCCCCGGATCGAATCCGCCCGGCGGATTAACGACGAGGACCGGTGTGCCCGCCAGCCTGGACGTGGTTTTTCGGCGGTTTTGCACATCCCACTAGGTGAATATCGGGCTGGTCCCCATGTTCCGCCTCAGTTACACGACTCGCAGACATTTGAAACACGTTCGCACTATTTCATGATTTACACTGGACGCAGACAGCTGGGGTACACTGAATCTGTCCCAGGGAGTACAGGGTGGTGGCAGGAAGGGCATCTGGCCACCCCTTCAAATTAACCATGCCAAATCCGATTGTAACCATGCCGACCCTGCGAAAGCTGCGGGACTAAGGTACTAGCAAAAGAATGGAGGCATACAGGCTGTCGTTTTTCCATCACTCTATTTGCTAGTCGAACAGGAAAGGAAATGACTACTGCTGGTACAGGGTACCCTCCGCCACTCTCAGTGCGGTGGCTTGCGCAGTGTCTATGTAGATGTAGATGTAGATTATGGTGTGGGCTGTGTCTACATGGAATGGACTGGGTCCTGTGATCCAAGTGAACCGATCATTGATTGAAACTGGATCTGCTTGGCTGCTTGGTGACGATTTGCAGCCATTCTTGGACTTCATATTCCCAAACAACGACGAACATTTATGGATGACAATGCGCTATTAGTTTGAAGAACATTCCGGAAAATTAAAGGGAATGATTTGGCCACCATTATCGCTCGAATAGATCCCACGTAATGGAGAAGTCAGTTCGTGCACAAAATCCAGCACCGGTAACACTTTCGCAATATTATGGATTACTACAGAGGCGGCATGGCTCAGTATTTCTACAGGGGACTTCCAACGACAACAACCTGTTGAGTCCACGCCACGTCGAGTTGCTGGACTGCGTTGGGCAAAAGGAGGTCCGACATGATATTAGGAGGTATTCCATGACTTCTGTCAACTCAGCGTAATCCTTTTGTTTGTCAAACCGGAAGCAGACCCCAGAGAGGAAGGACACAAAAGACAAAATCCAGTGAACCGAGCTGCATCAGAGAAACAATAAAACCAAGAAACAGAAGTAAGTAGAAATGATCGAGGGGGACAAGGATGAAAGTGGGAGAGTTTCTACACCCAGGGAGCCGCTGGGGCCACCAGGACACGTTACGCGAAGGGAAATGCACACACTCTGCTTGCAGCCAGGGCTTAAACAACCTCCATTACCACAAGAAAACTAACTACAAGGACAAGACAATATCTCAAGAAAGAGAACGACGACGAGACTGTAAACCAACGACATAACATCCCCTGACTGACAATACATGGGAATGTACAGTCAGTTGTTCTTCTCCTTACAATAATGACCTCTGTAGCAACACGGGTACTGTCTTTATGGGATGCATTTTTGTCTTCTTCTGCTTTCAGAATTTCTTCATCCCTTCTTCTGTGTTGTTCTGCTTCAGAGATCTTCGGTATGCTCTTCTTTAGTCTGCTCCATTATTGACTGTCATTTTCCGGTACCCTTCTCTGTCTTTCATCTTTGACGCATTGATCAATGTTCACCTTCTTGTCCAGTTTTCCTTCCCTTCCACCTTGATCCCCAGCTTCCACCAGTCCTTCCTTCATTCAACAACTCATATCGTTCCTTTCTTTCCTCTTGTTCTCCTCGTTGTTTCCCATACTCTTTTCGGCGCTCTGTCCAGATTCATCCTGATCACATGTTCCGAAAGTCTTGCCCCTTTCACTTCGATTTCTCCTAATTTTGTTGTGATGCTCCAGTGTAGTGCTTCGCCGTATCTTCGCATACATCTCTCAGCACCCCTTTTAGGGCCCAGTAATATACACAGTATGTTTCGCTCTTCTTTCTCCAGTTCTTCTGCACCATATCGACCTAGTGTTGTCGTCTCAGCTGCATATGGTACCACATTCCTCATTGTTGCCATATAGTTCCTGATCTTTGTATCTGTAGATATATATATATATATTTGTATACAGGGTGGACCATTGATCGTGACTGGGATAAATATCTCACTAAATAAGGGTCAAACGAAAAAACTACAAAGAACGAAACTTGTCTAGCGTGAAGGGGGAATCCAGATGGTGCTATGCTTGGCCCTCTAGATGGCGCTGCCATAGGTCAAACGGATATCAACTGCATTTATTTAAAATAGTAACCCCCATTTTTTTTTCATATTCGTGTAGTTCGTAAAGAAATATGAATGTTTTAGTTGGACCACTTTTTTAGCTTTGTGATAGATGGCGCTGTAATAGTCACAAACATATGGCTCACAATTTTAGACGAACAGTTACTAACAGGTAGGTTCTTCAAATTAAAATACAGAACGTAGGTACGTTTGAACATTTCATTTCGGTTGTTCCAATATGATGCATGTACCTTTGTGAACTTATCATTTCTGAGAAAGCATGCTGTTACAGCGTGATTACCCGTAAATACCACGTTAAAGCAATAAATGCTCAAAATTATGTTCGTCAACCTCAATGCATTTGGCAATATGTGTAACGACATTCCTCTCAACAGCGAGTAGTTTGCCTTCCGTAATGTTCGCACATGCATTGACAATGCCCTGACGCATGTTGTCAGGCGTTGTCGGTGGATCACGATAGCAAATATCCTTCAACTTTCCCCACAGAAAGAAATCCGGGTACGTCAGATCCGGTGAACGTGCGGGCCATGGTATGGTGCTTCGACGACCAATCCACCTGTCATGAAATATGCTACTCAATACCGCTTCAACCGCACGCGCGCTATGTGTCGGACATCCATCATGTTGGAAGTACATCACCATACTGTCATCTTGTAGAAACATCGGTAGAATATTACGAAGGAAACCAGCATACATTGCACCATTTAGATTGCCATCGATAAAATGGGAGCCAATTACCCTTCCTCCCATAATGCCGCACCATACATTAACCCGCCAAGGTCGCTGTTGTTCCACTTGTCGCAGCCATCGTGGATTTTCCGTTGCCCAATAGTGCTTATTATGCTGGTGTACGTTACCGCTGTTGGTGAATGACGTTTCATCTCTAAATAGAACGCGTGCGCAAAATCTGTCATCGTCCCGTTATTTCTCTTGTGCCCAGTGGCAGAACTATACACGACGTTCAAAGTCACCGCCATGCAATTCCTGGTGCATAGAAATATGGTACGGGTGCATGTAGCATTCTCAGTACCGACGTTTTTGAGATTCCCGATTCTCGCACAGTTTGTCTGCTACTGATGTGCGGATTAGCTGCGACAGCAGCTAAAACACCTACTTGGGCATCATCATTTGTTGCAGGTAGTGGTTGACGTTTCACATGTTGCTGAACGCTTCCTGTTTCCTTAAATAACGCAACTATCCGGCGAACGGTCCGGACACTTGGATGATGTCGTTCAGGATACCGAGCAGCATACATAGCACACGCCCGTTGGGCATTTTGATCACAACAGCCATACATCAACACGATATCGACCTTTTCCGCAATTGGTAAACGGTCCATTTTAACACGGGTAATGTATCACGAAAAAAATACCGTCCGCACTGACCGAATGTTACTTGATACCACGTACTTATACGTTTGTGACTATTACAGCGTCATCGATCACAAAGCGAAAAAAGTGGTCCAACTAAAACATTCATATTTCTTTACGTACTACACGAATATGTAATAAAAATGGAGGTTCCTATTTCAAAAAACGCGTTTGATATCCGTTTGACATATAACAGCGCCTTTTAGAGGGCCAACCATAGCCCCATCTGGTTTCCCCCTTCAAGCTAGACGAGTTTCGTTCTTTGTAGTTTTCTCGTTTGATGCTTATTTCGTGAGATATTTGGCCTGGTCACTATCAATGGACCACCATGTATACCTCTGGTCATATGTAAGGCTGACCTCATCTTCTTCGTCGCCCCTATTAGTCTCTCATTGCTCCTGTTTCTTCCTGTTACATATTCTCCCAGATATTTTAATTTGACCGTCGGTTGCGAGATGTCTTCGGTGTTTTCCAATTCCCAGTGGTATTTGTCATGTTATAGGCGATCCACAGTTGCACCCTCCTGGCTATCTTGCATAGTTTGTGAATTTCTTCTTTCCATCGTTTTCTGACTCACTATCGTTAGGTCGTCTTCAAGGATTAATCTACTTGTGTCTCTTTGTAATTTTTGTCTCCCATGTCCGTCTTTGGTTCTCCCATTTCATCATCTACTGTTCTCCATCATATGATCGCTTCGTCCAGCCCTATACGATGCCAGATTGGTGACAACCCATCATCCTATTCGACACCCGTCTTGACCTCATTCTCTCATACACTTTTTTTTTATTCAACACTTTTCACTTCACAACTCACTTCTTGAGCACCAGCAATGTCGCCTGCAGTCGGTCGCTTGCTTCGGCCCAGCCGCACACGAGCGATTTGTAAAGCAATTTCATCTAGTATTTCGAACAACATTGTCTTGAGTTTCTGCTATGGAATCCGAACAATGTTCAACTTGCATTAGGTTTCCTTATATGCACAAATCCTTGCAAAAAATAAATTTAAAAAATGAATATTAACTGACTTTGGTATGAATCGCTTCTTTTGGGAACTGTACGCTATTTTACAGAATACATTACGTTTTTCATTGGATTGTGTTCATATTTCCAGTCTGTATTTCGCAAAAATATGTCTCAGAGTCGTCAAATCCTTTTCCATTTATTACTATTATTATTGTATATTGCAAGTATTTACAGAATGGTTTTTATATGTCGATGTTTCTATTGAGTTGTTATTAATTGTAGTACTGCTGGTTTCATATCTCTTGCTGTAAACTCAGTTAGAAAGAGTTAGATCACGACATGAAAAGGCACTTGAGTACACGTACTCACGTACAGCTGTAGAATAGATACGCCCTGAACATTTAAATATCAATATTCACTTAATTTTACGGTGCCTCATTCACTACAGAAGTTGAAAACTTTAATAATGCGTCTACTTTATTCATAAATACCCCAAAATCTGCAGCTGAAACACCAGTATAGCTATGAACTTACCATGAATTTGTACTTCTACAGCGCAAGCTTCAAAATTGCGAAACGCTGCAAAACATGAGGATGCTAAGTGTACTAGCAAACGCGGCAATGCTTCACGGCTTCCTTTCACCCTTCTCCATGTCCACCTCACTCTCCTCCTCTCTTTGTCCATCTCCTCCTCCTCCCCTTTCTCTGTTTGTCGTCCCTCGCCTTCTATCTTTCTCTTCTGCCTCCTACTCCCCTTTCTCTCTGTCCATCTCCTACTTACCCCTCTCTACGTCCACTTCCTCACCTGTCTCTGTCCATTTCCTCTCTCCCCTCCCCTCCATGGACCTTGAGCCTTGTTTACTGTAACTGCCAACGAAACCTGGACTGGGAGTCGCTTGCTATGAATGGGTAAACAGGGTGGGGTCATTAGCATATGTTGTTGGATCTGTGGGGATAGTAGCTTCAATGGCCGTGTTTTTCGTTGTTTTAATACTTCAACGGGTATAATTATAAAATTTCAGACGATTGATATTCCATAGCAGTATGCTAATCAGAAGCCAATAAGCGGTAAATACAACTTTCCTGTTTTCTGCTAAAACCGCAGCTCGTGGTCGTGTGGTAGCGTTCTCGCTTCCCACGCCTGGGTTCCCGGGTTCGATTCCCGGCGGGGTCAGGGATTTTCTCTGCCTCGTGATGACTGGGTGTTGTGTGATCTCCTTAGGTTAGTTAGGTTTAAATAGTTCTAAGTTCTAGGGGACTGATGACCATAGATGTTAAGTCCCATAGTGCTCAGAGTCATTTGAACCATTTACAAAGAAGAAAACAAAGCAACACGTAGTTGATTTAAAATTGTATGTAAGAAGAAAGAATATACATGGGAGAAAAAAATTTGCTTAATGGTTTAAATGCCCTGCTATAACAGTTATAACTGACTGCGAGAAAGAAAACTAAAACACACAGCAGAGCACAGTATTATCCATTTCGCATTTGGCTTTCACGGAAAACCTATACATCGTTTTATAAAACATGTATAGTCTATGTCCTTTTGAATGTTTATTAGAGCGTCGTGTAAAATTTGGAAGTAAATCGGTCCAGAAATTTTTGTGATTTTCACTAACAGCGTTTCCCTATTATATCATATATACAATTTGTATATTATATGTATACATCTAAAGACATATATGTAGCCTATGTCCAGCCAATGGTTTATTAAATTATCGCGTAAAGATTTGAAATAAGTCGCTCAAGAACTTTTCGAGGTGTTTACTAACAAATTTTCCCTGTTTTGCTTAATAGATACAGGCCCATTTTTTCCACCGTGTACAAACTCTAGGTACTGATCGACGAGAGGACACGGAACAAAAACGGCCTAATAAACTTCTATCCGGAAATGCTTGGTTTCCATGCTAGAGATCATTTATTCAATCACTCATTGTTACAGAGATGCTGTCTAATACGCGCTGTACCATGCAGCCACAGTTACAGTAGGTGCTGAAATGGTTTCCATGTGCCTCAACGCATACATGTACGCGCCGTAGCATGTTCTGTCTCACACGTTCACATTGGGCAGGCTGCATCCGAAGAGTGTCAAAGGCAGCATGAATACGTTGCTCCTGTGTCTCCACATCTGGAATTTGCTCTGCATACACGATGATTTTGAGATGGCCCCATAACCAGAAATCGCACTGCCTGAGACCGGGTGAACGAACAGGCTATGCAACTGGAACCCTTCGTTCGATCCATCGTCCAGGGAAGACACGACGTTAACGGCGAAGCGAGCTGGAGCGCCATCATGTAGCAGTGACATAACACTTCGAATCATCAATGACACTTCTTCCTGCAGGGGAGGCAAAGCCGCCCGCAAGAAACGCCGATACTTCCGGCCTCTTAGGTGATGTGGGAGGAAGAGTAGTCCTAAAATAAGGTCGCCAATTATCCCAGCCCACACATTCCGGCTGCACCGATGTTGGTGATTCGCTGTTACCATGGGGGTTCTGAATACTAACCCTCAGATGAGTGTTACGAAAGTTGAATACATGACTCGGCGTAAATCCCGATGCGGAAAGTCTGTCGCTAATAAGCCCTGCACACGCTGTAAGTGATAAGGGTAGTAACAATTGTGGAGAATGTTCCACGGTGTTGTCTGGCTTATCCTGTAATGGCGGGCCAACTGACTGGTACTGACACAGCGGTCGACTTCCACAGTGTTAATCGCACTTTTCCCCAAGTCTGGTGTCCCAATATTTCTGGTACACCCGTCATGATTTCCTGCTTCTTGAAACGACCCCGTCTCAGGCAAACAGCGTAACACTGTTGCAAACATTGAATGCTGGGGTTGTTGTCGGCGGGGATAGATCTGCTGATACAGCCTTGCTGCCCGCCACCTATTGCCATTTGTCTTTCCGTAAGTAAACACATGTCGGCAAGCCCTCAGTTTGAATACGGAACTATAGTGTACAACGCAGTATGACTTTCTCTACGAGATGAGTCAGCAAGAGAAGTGAATCGGACGCAACATTACCAATTACTATGGCAGAAGAGGGCGCTGGGGCACGACGTATGAGGAACAGTACCACTCTCTCGGAGGAAACCATCCATGCTGTCTGCAGCTGCATGGTACAGCGCGGACCGCAGTCACTGTAACAAAGTATCATTGAATAAATGGTCTCTGGCATGGAAACCATGCATTTCCGAACATGAGTTTATTAGGCCTTTTTGTTCCGTACCCCCTCATCTATCAATCCCTAGAGTTTGTACACGGTGGAAAAAATCATCCTATATATTAACTCTTTTCGACTAAAATGTAATGTTCGTGTACCAAATAAAAGTATAATTCCCACGATTCAGGAAAGGGAGAACACATCGACGTTCGTCATGCAATGTAACAGAATACAAGCCCAAAGTGAAGGATTAATTATTTTGAAACAAATAATAGTGCACTTGCTTTCTCCGATTATAGTGTAAAATGTATAACTACGTGTATACTGCAAAAATGGTTCTACGACAAGACGTCGGATGTCTGCATCTACATCGGCATCTCCAAACATACTCTACAAGCGACCGTATAGTGCGTGGAGGAGAATACCTTGTACCACTACTTGTCACATTTCCTTTCCTGTTCCACTCGGAAATACACCGAGACACCTGGTTTTTTTAATAGTCATCGGTCTTCTGACAGGTTTTATGCAGCCCGCCAAAAATTCCTCAGTTGAGCCAACCTCTTCATCTCAGAGTAGCGCTTGCAACCTACGCCCTCAATTATTTGTTGAATATATTCCTACCTCTGCCTCCCTCTACAATTTCTACCTTCTGCAGCTCCCTGTAGTACCATGCAAGTTATCCCTCGATGTCTTAATGGATTTCATACAATCCTGTTCCTTCTTCTTGTTAGCGTTTTCCGTATATTCCTTTCCTCGCCTATTCTTCCCCTATTCTCCTGATTCCTTATCTGATCAGTCCATCCAGTTTTCAACATTCTTCTGTAACACCACATCTGCAATGCTTTGATTCTCTTCATTCCATGTTTGCCCACTGTCCATGTTTCACTACCATACAATGCTGTGCTCCAAAAGTATATTCTCAGAAATTTCCCACTCAAATTAGGGCCTACGTTCGCTACAAGTAGATTTCTCTTGGCCAATTACCCTTTTTGCCATTTCCGGTCTGCTTTTGATGTCCTCCTTACTCCGACCGTCAAGGGTATTTTGCTGCTTAGGTAGCAGGATTCCTTAACTTCATCGCCAATTCTGATGTTAAGTTTCTCATTGTTCGTATTTCTGCTACTTCTTATTACTTTCACCTTTCTTCTATTTACTCTCAATCCGTATTTTGTACTCATTAGCTGTTCATTCCATTCAGCAGATCCTGTAATTCTTCTTCACTTTCACTGAGGATAGCAATGTCGTCAGCGAATCTTATCATTGATATCCGTTCACCCTGAATTTTAATTCCACTTTTGAAACTTTATTTCTGTAATTAACAGTAGATTACATCGCTGTCTTAAATCCTTTTTAATCCGAGCATTTATTATTCCCTCTTGGTTCTAGTACATATAGTATATTACCAGTCTTCCCTTTAGCTTACTCCTGCTTTTCTGAGAATTTCTAACATCTTTCATAATTTTACATTGTCGGAAGCGCTTTTTCCAGGTTGACAAATCTCATAAACGTATCTTGATTTTTTTCAGTGTAGCTTCCATTATCAACTACAGTGTCAGAACTGCCTCTCTGGTGCCTTTACTTTTCCTAAAGCCAAACTGATCGTCGTCTAACACAGCCTCAGTTTTCTTTTCCATTCTTCTGTATTACAAATAACCTAAGTTGGAAAGATCACATAGATAATACCGGGGATAGAGCAAACCAAAGACTGCGATTCATCAGCATAACACTTAAAAAGTGCAACAGGCCTACTAAAGAGACTGCTTACACCACGCTTGTCCGCCCTATTTTGGCGTATTGTTGTGAGGTGTAGGATCCGCGTCAGGCGGGACAGACGGATGACATCGAAAACGTTCAAACAAGGGCGGCTCGTTTTCTACTATCGCGAAATAGCGGAGATAGTGCCACAGATATGATACGTGAAGTGGAATGGCAACGATTAAAACAAAGGCGTTTTTCGTTGCGACGGGATCTTCTCATGAAATTTTAATCATCATATTTCTCCTCCGATTGCGAAAACATAGGGGGAAATGATCATCACGATAAAGTAAGAGAAATCAGGGCTCGCACAGAAAAATTTAAGCTCTCGTTTTGCCCGCGCGTCGTTCGAGAGTGGAACGGTAGAGAGACAGCTTGAAGGTGGTTCATTGAACCCCCTGCCCGGCACTTTATTGTCAATAGCAGAGTAATCACGTAGATGTAGATGCATATTATTTTGATCAGCAACTTTGATGCTTCAGCTGTTTAAGGTACTGTGCGATAATTCTCGCACTTGTCGGCTTTTGCAATCTTCGGAGTAGTGTGGATGAAGTTTTTCCGAAAGTCAAATGGTATACTGCCAGACTCACATATTCCTCACACCAGCGTAGATAATTGTTTTGTTGGCATTTCCCCAATGATTTTAGAAATTCTGATCGAATATTATCTATACCATATGCCTTATTTGATTCTAAGCCTTCCACAGCCCTAATTTCTCTTATTTTAACTCCGTGGTCGTTACCGCAATTTACACTTGTGGCGGCAATAGAATCTTTCTGCAGCCAGCTTCAGATACTGGTTTTCAATAATTTTTTTAATAGTGTTTCGCAAGAAGGACTTCATCTTCCCTTCAGGGATTCCTTCTGGAGTTCAAGAAGCATCTCCGTAATGCTCTTGTGCTGATCGAACCTAACGGTAGCAAGTCTAGCAGCCGACCTCTGAATTGCTTCGATGTCAGCTTTTAAGACGATCCCAAACACTCGAGCAGACTCACGAATGGGACGTACTAGCCTTCTATACATGGTCAGCTTTACAAATGAACCACACTTTGCTAAAGCTCTCCCAATATACTGAAGTCGAAGCCTTTCCTGCTGCCGTTCTAAACGCTTATTCCATTTCATATCGCTTTGCAACTTCCCGCCGTAATGTTTTCTGTCAAGCAGTACATTACTATTGCTGTATTCGAACTTCTGGGATTGTTTTTCTTATGCATATGCATTAAATTACATTTTTCTACATTTAGAGGAAGCTGATATTCATCACAACAACTAGAAATTTTGTGTCGTCCTTCGTTCATTCAATGACAACAGCTTCCCGTACACGACAGCATTGTCAGAAAACAGCATTGTCAGAATGGTGCTCACCCTGTCCGTCAGATCATTTACTTATATAGGGAATACTAACGGTCCTATCACAGATCTCTGGGGCACTCCAGACGATATCCCTGTCTCGGATGAACACTCGCCTTCGATGACATCATAATGCGTTTTATTACTTAAGATGTCTGAAAGGTTCCTTTAAAAAAAGTGAAAGTTTCCTTTAAGAATAGCTTTCGTTTGATTTTGGACTCGTACTGGCTTGGGTGGTTGGTTGTAACTTCACTGTTGTTCAGCTTTGGATGACGTTGTGCATTTCCAACTGCGAGAGAATTCAAATATATTTGCCTGAGAGGATACAACATGAATTTCGCTTGTTTTACAATCTTTCTAAAAATGTGCAAACTCATTAAATCCTGAACTTTACTATTAATCTCTTTAATTAAAGTTGTCCCTGTGCATTAACGACCTGGCTAATAATGTTGCTCACGAAATGGTCCCTGTGAGTAGATAATTTTCGTAGCAAACTGTTCCTGAAATGAAAATATCTTACCTCGTAACGTGATTGCTTGGAAAAGCGGTGCTTGCTGCTCTCTGTGTGCCAGCTGCATATTTCTAACCACAGTTGCTGAAAGCTTAGTGTAATGCTCCACACAAGTCAACTATTTTATACGCATCATGACTTGGATCGAGGATGTGGACAATGCTCGTAAGTGAAGTACTCATTTAACAAACTGTTTTCAAGTTATCTGATGTATTATTGTTTGTATGGCATTCATGTTACAATGCTCATTAACTCGGACAAAGGGCAATATTGATATCAAACTCTCTCACAACTGATAGACAAATAATTAAAAAACATGAAAAATAAGTTACAGTGAAAATTACTCAGTCTTTAATCAAATATCTGTAGTTCCTTGATATGGATATCTCATTCAACAATGGTTCTATACTACTCGCGACTGTGGTGCAACAAAAAAAAATATTACCTTCATTCCTCTTCATATGATTTTCTAATGTCATTGCATCTCATTTCATTCTAAATCACTAATCGAATCTTTCTCCTCTGTTTCACAATATTCAGACACAAATCATTTTATTTAAACACAGATGCACTCAACTTTTAAGTCTACATTGCCACGAGTCCTCTGCTCGGCGTCTGTCTCACTACTCCTCTAACGATAGAGCTCGCGCGATCCTAGCTGCCAAGTAACGAGACAAAAGAAGCACGTCTTCCGCCGACGCAGCTACTCTGACCAAAGACTGCGCTCGAATAATAAGCAATTCAAAATCGTCGCTTAGCGTTTGGGACATCCAAAGTATGTACAAATTCTAGAAATGCAAATGACGACCTCCCAATAGACCTGTTTCAGTCGTCGAGCCACTCACATTTCTGAGAACCTATTCTGTATTCTCCGTATGCTCGCCTAAGTCTGCACTGGGACACTGTGTCAAACGGTTTCTGGAAATCTAGGAATATGGAATCTGCCTGTTTCCCTTCACCATGGTTCGCGGATATCGTGTGAGACAAGAGCAAGCTGAGTTTCGCACGAGCGATGCCTTCCAAATCCGTGCTCATCTGTGAACAGAGGCACTTTCGCCTCAAAGAAATTTATTGTATTCAGACAGAAAATATGTTTAAGAATTCCACAGCAATCCGATGTTATTGAGATTGGCCTGTTTTTTTTGGGTCCTTTCTTTTACCCTTATTATACAGGCTGGTCAGAAACAGTCTGAAATGCTTGTAACGGTGTTGCAGATTAGGCTGTTCTAAGCAATTATTGTTAAGAAAAAAATTGGGTACGTTGCGCCGTCTCCGAGTCACTTACCATTGAAGTTAGCCAATCAGGCCGTTGCGCGCGCAATTTCAAGCTGTCCGCCAGATACAGTTAGTTGTTCTCATAGCGTAGCTGATAACGCACGAGATTGCTCACCCTTTGGCTCAGGTTCGATTTATACTACGGCTCCATGTCCAATTTTTGTTTCGCTCTCTTGTTCGGATTTAGAAAACGAAACGAAGGACGCATTCGGCGACACCGTCTCTGGAGGGCGGCCTGAATTTACACGCGCACGGCCTGATCGGCTAACTTCAATGCTAATTAACACGGAAACGGAACAAAGTATCGGATTATTTCTGGGCACTTATTTCTTAGCGCAACCTACCCTGGAACACCCTTAGAAGCTTTTCAAACTTTTTCTGACGACTCTAATTACAGGAGTCAGCTGCGCTTTTTTCTAGTCGCTTGGGGCTTCGGGCTGGGCGAGAGATTCGCGATTAATGCAAGCTGAGTAAAGGACCAATGTCGTAAAGCACACTCTGTAAAACTGCGACTTACTGTTTCAGTTGTTTCTCTACGCCAGGGATGACTATCACTCTGTTCTCCATATGAGAGTCTGTACGACGGTCAAACGACGATCCTGCTACGTGAATAATTTCTGAAATGCGAGACTTAAAACTTCGTCTTTTTTCTGTCTTGTATTACCACACGAGATTGGTCAACGAGTGACTGCATAGTGATTTTAGGCTGGACCAGAATATTTTCGGGTTCTCGGCAAGATCTTTTGCTACGGTATGACGGTGATAATTGTTGTACGCTTCGCGCATCGATGTCTTTTTTTTAGAGTCACGAATTTCTACTGACTTTTGCCTGTCGTCATTTGCGCTTTATTTTTTGAACCGAGAGTGCAACAGTCTGTGCTTTCTTAGCGGTCTTAGAATTATTTTATTAAACTAGGACATACTTTTCCAGAGCGCGATTTTCAATCCGTTTAACATTTGCCCATAATTCCTCTGTGTCCATTACATTGTAACTAAATAATGCTCATACACTGTCTGGCTTGGTTCAAATGGCTCTGAGCACTATGGGACTTAACATCTGAGGTCATCAGTCCCCTAGAACTTAGAACTACTTAAACCTCACTAACCTAAGGACATCACGCACATCCATGCCCGAGGGAGGATTCGAACCTGCGACCGTAGCGATCGCGCGGTTCCGGACTGAAGCGCCTAGAACCGCTCGGCCACAACGCCCGGCCATACAGTGTCTAAGTGGAATGCTAACAACGACTCATCTGCTCTTCCCAGCCAAAATACTCTCCTAGCCTTCTTGAAGAAATTATTTACTGCATGATCATTAATCCCTGTCTCTATACAGACACCGTCGATAAGGTCACGCCAGTTTGAAGCTATATAGTCTAAACTATTTCCACTGCATGCGGAGTGTAGAACTAGCTGGTCATGACAATTTTCTGAAAACGTGTTCAAAACCAGTCCACAAGGCTGCCTGTCCGCATCACTTGCAGTGAATCCGCAGAGGTCCCAGTCTATAATTGGTAGATTAAAGTCGCCTCCCACTAACATTGCATGATCTATGTACTTCCACGCTACAGGGCGTAGGCTTTCTATGGATGATTCGAAAACTGTCATGGCGGAATCGGGTGGCCGGTAAAAACATGCGACAATAAGCCTGAGATCACCTAGACTTGTTACATGTGTCCAGATAACTTCACGGTCAGGTACAATTTTGACCTCGATAGACGCAATATTTACGTCGACTACAATGAACACTTCCCCTCCTATTGCGTCTTACTTGTCTTTTCCATATATACTGTAAGAAAAAAAAAAATAAAAAAAGAAAAAAAAATGACCCATCACGAAGCCATTATCCGAATGGGGTGAAATCGGTAGATGTGATGAACATCTACACACAAATAAATGATTACAAATGCAGAAAAATGGATGATTTGTTCACCAAAAAAGAGCTTCACAAGCTGAGCAAGTCAATAACGCTTTGGTCCACCTCTGGCCCTCATGCAAGCAATTATTCGGCTTTACATTGATTGATACAATTGTTGGACGTCCTCCTGAGGGATACCGTGCCATATTCTGTCCAACTGGCGCTTTAGACTGTCAGTATCCTGAGATGGTTGAAGTTTCCTGCCCATAACGCTGCAAGCGTTCTCAGTTAAGGAGAGATCCGTCGACGTTGCTGGCCAAGGAAGGGTTTGGCAAGTACTAAGACAAACAGTAGAAACCATCGTCGTGTGCGGTCGGGCATTATCTTGCTGAAGTATAAGCTCAGAATGGCTTGCCATGAAAGGCAACGAAACGGGACATAGAATATCGTCGATATACTGCTGTGCAGTAAGGATAGCGAAGATGAGAACCAAAGGGATCCTGCTATGAAGGGAAATGGCACCCCCGACCACCATCCTGGTTCTTGGGCTGTATGGCGGGCTACTGACAGGGGGCAAATCATCTTCGGTCTGGGATCTCATTGACTGGAGTGGAATTGTCTTCAGTGAGGAGTCCTGGTTCTAAACGAGCCACAATGACCAGCGAAAACATATCTGAAGACGCCACGACAGCGGTGGGATGGTATGGCGTGCAGTTTCTTTTCATAGCAGGAGCCGTTTGGTTGTCATGCGCAGCATCCCTACAGCAAAGCAACGCGTCGAAGATATTCTGCGCCTCATTGTGTTGCCCTTCATCCTAGGCCATCCTGGGCGTACATTTTGGCAAGTTAACGCCCACCCGCACACGGCGAGAATTTCTACTGCCTGTCTTCGTACTTGCCAAACCCTACCTAGGTCAACAAGGTCGCCAAATTTCTCTCCAATTGAGAACGTCTGTAGCATTATGAGCAGGGCGCTCCAACCATCACGGGATTTTGACGATCTAACACGTCAACTGGACATAATCTGGCACAACATTCCTCGGGAGGACATCGAACAAGTGTATCAATCATTGTGAAGCTGGATTGCTGCTTGCGTAAGGGCCAGTGGTGGACTAACGCGTTATTGTCTTACTCAGTTTGTGAAGCTCTTTTTTGTTGATCGAATCATACATTTTTTTCTGTAATTGCAACTATTTGTTTGATTGTACATGTACATCACATCTACCGCTTTTCGCGCCGTTCGGATAATTCCATCGTGGGGCGTCGTTTTTTCGTTTGTCTTAAAGTTTAAATTACATGCTTCGCTAAATATTTCAGAGCTTTCTACTTCGGGTTTCAGCCATAATATTTTATCGAAGCAAGTGACCACACTGTTGATCTGAGACTGAAGCGCACTAACAAGGAAACCTCCCCATCGCACCCCCCTCAGATTTAGTTATAAGTTGGCACAGTGGATAGGCCTTGAAAAACTGAACACAGATCAATCGAGAAAACAGGAAGAACTTGTGTGGAACTATGAAAAAAAAAGTAAAACATACAAACTGAGTAGTCCATGCCACGATAGGCAACATCAAGGACAATCGGAGGCAAAGAGCCTCCCGTCCCGTGGTTAGCGAGAGCAGCTACGGAACGGGAGGTTCTAGGTTCAAGTCTTCCCTCGAGTAAAAATTTCAATTTTTTATTTTAAGTTTATGTGACAAACTCTTATGTTTTCATCACTTTTTTGGGAGCGATTATCACATCCTCAAGAAAACCTAAATCGGGCAAAGTAGAAGAATCTTTTTACCCATTCGCCAAGTGTACAAATTAGGTGGGTCGACAACATATTCCTGTCATGTGACGCACATGCTGTCACCAGTGTCGTATAGATTATATCAGACATGTTTTCCTGTGGAGGAATCGGTTGACCTATGACCCTGCTATCAAATGTTTTCGGTTCCCATTGGAGAGGCTCGTCCTTTCGTGTACTAATCGCACGGTTTTGCGGTGCGGTCGCAAAACACAGACACTAAACTTATTACAGTGAACGGAGACGTCAATGAACGAACGGACAGATCATAACTTTGCGAAAATAAAATTTTCAGTCGAGGAAAGACTTGAACCTAGGACCTCCCGTTCCACAGCTACTCACGCAAACCACGGGACCACGGCGCTCCTGAGCTCACAATCTCCTTGATGTTGCCTATCTTGCACATGGACTACTCAGTTTGTATATTTTATTTTTTTCATAGTTCCACACAACTTCTTCCTGTTTTCTCGATTGATCTGTGTTCAGTTTTTCAAGGCCTATCCGCTGTGCCAACTTATAACTAAATCTGAGGGGGGTGCGGTAGGGAGGTTCCCTTGTAAGTAGTAAATGTCCGCCCCCAGTAGGTGAGTGGTCACCGCGACAGAATGTCAATCCTAAGGACCCGGGTTCGATTCCCGGTTGTGTCGGAGATTTTCTCCGTTCAGGCACTGGCTGTTATGTTGTTCTAATCATCATCATTTCATCCCCATCGACGCGCAAGTCGCCGAAGTGGCGTCAAATCGAAAGACTTGCACCCATCGAACGGTCTATCCGACGGGAGGCCCTACTCACACGACATTTACATTTTAGTAGGAAATGGCACGCGCAACGCATCAAATCTGGTGAGAATTAGCGAAGACTTCCTGATCGGTAGCGGGAGGAATAGCGACGTCACTTGCTGAGCGATGATCCAGAGACTTCGTCACGCGCAGAGGCTGTCGCTCGTACTGTGTGCTGCCATCGGCCGCCCCAGCGCCTTTGTTGAAAACTACAGGCCGAAATACGTCTCCGCGCTGGCTAAGTGAGTCGTCACCGAAGCCTCATTCCTTGTATAACGAATACTTTCCCTGAGTGGTCGCCGTGGCTTTAATATTGACAGTGCTGGATTATATGTTGTGCTAAGTTAGCTCACCTGGAAAACCGAAAAACAAGGTGCAGGAACGAGTAGCCCAAACAGAAGCAAAGCAGATCAGGGTTTTATTTTTCGAATCAGAAAGCAATCAGGATGCAAAGGCTGTGCACGATTCCATAAAAGAAATCATTATTCCCAAAGAAGATGAAGTGAAAATATAAGCTATCAGATCAACTGCAAATACAGTAATTCTTGAGACGGAAACGTAGGCAGACAAAAAGAAAATTATTGAGAAAACATCACAATTAAAGGAGCCTCGGAAATTCAGACCATTTTTGACAGTATATCAAGTACCTACAACAATGACTATACCAGACTTTCTCGAAGAGCTCTGTGAAATAACTTCGAGCGGATACATCAGCAAGGACGAATTCAACTAGGAAGTAAATATTAAATTTAAAACAGCACCGAGAGGTAAACGTACTGTTAACTATATTCTGTAAGTCACCCCGATGGTGCGTCTGATGCTGCTACAAAGTGAGAGAGTGTATATACAGTTCGAGGCACTAAGCGTGAACGTTTTCGTACAGTGCAGAAGTGTTTCAAGTACTGGGGCCTGCGCCATCCTCCAAAACGCCGTGACAGAGAACAGGTTCAAAAATGGTTCAAATGGCTCTGAGCACTATGGGACTTAACATCTATGGTCATCAGTCCCCTAGAACTTAGAACTACTTAAACCTAACTAACCTAAGGACATCAAACAACACCCAGTCATCACGAGGCAGAGAAAATCCCTGACCCCGCCGGGAATCGAACCCGGGAACCCGGGCGCGGGAAGCGAGAACGCTACCAGAGAACAGTTCTGTGGAAGATGTGCGATACAGATCATAGGAGGGCAGACTGCCGTGAAGAAGCAGCTGCAGGTTGCATTCCTTGCAAATACATAAACAGTGTGGACTCGCATTCGGAAGGACGACGGTTCAATCCCGCGTCCGGCCATCCTGATTTAGGTTTTCCGTGATTTCCCTAAATCACTCCAGGCAAATGCCGGGATGGTTCCTCTGAAAGGGCCCGGTCGACTTCCTTCCCCATCCTTCCCTAATCCGATGAGACCGATGACCACGCTGTCTGGTTTCCTTCCCCAAACCAACCAACCAACACAAACAGTGTCTGTGACTAGGACGGCGGACCTGAAAGCCCAACATACAGACAGTTATATGAACGATAAATTGAGTGCACGGAATAGGAAATCACGAACAACGTTCGCTAATACAGAAAATAACCACGCTAGCGGTACAACCACCCCACTTCAAACTTACGTTATGTACAGACTATAAAACAGAAACTATAGTTAGGAATAAGTATAAATCACCGTCAGCTTCATTCGTGTGATACAATTCAGCAGAGATACTTTCGTATCACAGACTGCATCGACGATGCATGTATGCATTATGTCATAGACTACTACGTAGCGAGGCAAACCAAGCACGACGTGTGTCACTGGACCATCTTACAAACCGCGATCTTACTCAGAATGGAGAGCCTGAAGCGGAAATCTTCCATCTAGACACTGATAAGGCACACACAATGTATACACACGGAATCATGATTGGAATAATTGTAGTACTCAGCACCAGAACACCGAAATTAATGAAACGGTCATACACCTGGACACATACGAGGTGCGACAATAAAGTAATGAGACTGATGTGAAAAAAAAGTTGTTTACCGTTTTAGTCAAGTTTAGTATTGTCTCCTTCAGAGTAGTTCCCTTCTGATTGCACGCACTTTCTCCAGCGCTTCTGCCATTGATGGTAACATTTCTGGAACTCATCTTGATTGCACGCACTTTCTCCAGCGCTTCTGCCATTGATGGTAACATTTCTGGAACTCATCTTCCGTAATATCCTCCAAGACCCTCGCACAGCTTTTTGGACGTCTTGTGTTGTTTGAAAATGGTGTCCCTTGACCGCCGTTTTGACTCTTGGTGTAGCAATTTTAATGGCCAGTAGTGTAGTAAATTTAATTTATGAGAGGAGTACATTAATAGGAATCGAACTGAGTAGGCTTCTGGACGAAGTAGGAGTAGATGTACTCTGTCTCGAGGAACATTACGTGACAGTCACAGTGGTAAAAGACGCAAAGGCTGCAACAGTCGTCATAAACACGACCTTCACTGTTATACAGATTACACAGCTCTGTTCGGAGCACACAGCCACATCTAAAATCACTCACGGTCGCAACACTTGGGTAATCACTTCAATGTACGCACAGTATTCATACGACACTGAACCGTTTGCAGACCTAATCAGAGATGTTGCACAATTTTCCATAGGTAGAAGGCTACTTACAGACATTAAGTCCGTTTCTACTCTCTGGTAAGCTAATAGAACATATACTAGAGGACATGTAATAGTAGACATAATAAAGGAGTGCAACCTCTTTGTATCAAACGAGGGAAGACAAGCACCAACATACTGTGGTAACGCAGGAGTAAGTAATATAGACATATCACTAACAAACAAAAACAGACTAGCGCGCCTAAAAAAGTGGGAAGCACTAGACAAAGCAACACATAGTGACTACAAGGCCATAATCATTGACACAGATACATACATGAATACACACCCTCGACCTCACAACGTCAGCGATTACTTATAGGCAGGGTATAAGGGCAGAAAATTATAGACACAGTAGAAGATTTTCCACTACATGCTACCCACGATAGCATAGCCTATAATGTCAGAAGCCATTCCACGAGCGGAAACATGAACTACCATGATCTACAGATTTGACAAGATTACGGAGAGACTCACATGACAAAAGAAGATACCATCAAAGAGCCAAGACAGCATAAGAACAACTCAGACTTCGACTATACCGTGACGCGTAACAAAAATACAAAAAAAGGACTAACAACAAGGTAAAACCATTGGGCCAACTTTGTTAAAGCGCAACTACAGAACGACATATGGGCAGAACCGTTTTTTACAGTCTGTCAACATTAAAACGGGCAGACGGTACGATGACACAGGACTGGAGATGCTCGGCAGAGTTTCTGCCGAGTAAGCTCTCCTTAATGACGAAGAAACACATGACCAACAACATCACACGAACTTACGTGGCCAAATGAGTAACATTTACGGAAATGGCAGTGTTACCATCCCTTTCCCCGTGACGAGGTAGTTCTAGCGATAGCTTGACTTGAAGAAATAGAAAGGCGACTAGCCCAGATGGAATACCTTCGGAGAATCTTAAAAATACTGTCACACGGATTACCCCCTTTCTTGTGGAGATTCTACAACGTCTACGACGTCTTACAACAAGAAAGAATCCCTGCTCTTTTGGAAACATTCAACATGGTCATTATTGAGAAATCGGGGGACAGGGACCTAGCTGACCCTAAAACATACAGGCCAAACTGCCTCCTAAACACACTGGCTAAAGTACTGGAGCGTCTCCTTTGTGATGGACTACAATCACAAAGGCAGCTCTTTGCCTGAGTCCACATCAACACGGTTGTAGGGCAAAAAGATCAGTAGATGATGCAATCAACCGTACGTTAGGAATAATACACACGACAAACGATAAATAGCAGTTGCAATTTTAATCGACATCCTAGGTGCTTTTGATAACCTTTGGTAGCCTGCGTTGTTCGCTAGGTTGAGGGATATGCAACTACCAACTGCCTTGTATAACAGATTACTAGATTACTTCAAAAACTGGACAGCCGAATGGGTAGCACGACACCAGAAAGTAGCCAAGAAAATAACGAAAGAATGCCTGCAAACCCCAGTCTGTGGGCTACTATTTCGGGACATTGCTATCGAGCCACTCCTAAACAACTTGGATGTGGATGACAGGGTGAACGGGGTAGTCACCTACGCAGGTGACGTATTAGGTGTTGTATCAGTAAACTCACGAGTACACCTAGAAAACAAAACTACACAACTTCTCAACAGTATAAATAACTGGTGTACGGAAAACAAACTCAAAATAGCTGCAAAACAAAACAGTATTTTCTTTACTAAAAGGGCCATTGTAATGGAACCCAGTTATTAAACTGGATAACATAAACATAGAGAAGAAACAAATAACACGATATTTAGGAATAGCCATTGACGAATGACTTGCTTTAAATGTGAACACATGACTGGCAATTCAAAAAGTGACGAAACTGATGCACAAACTTGCAAGGCCTAGTACCACACAATACAGACTACCTTTGAAGAGACAATGAACGTATCACACTGCTCCCTTGGAAACCGTAGTACGCATTGCAACAAGTACATGGGGGGCACCGTCTGTGTTTAATCACCTATAGAAACACAGTTAGGCGACGACAGAGGAGCATACTACTCAGAATTTCGGGTGCTTTTGGTACCATATAAGTAGAAACATTGTGTTTGGTTCTGGATACTCGCCCCACTGACATCCCAATTCGCCACAGAGCAGCGGCAAACTGGCTAAAGTGGGGCAGACATGACAAGGTTCGAGAAATAACAGGAGAAAACATCGTAGAAGGGCGTCAGTTAAACGGCCTTGATGCGTGGCAGTGGGAGTGGGAAACGATCGACAAAGCCCCTCTCGTTTTCTCCTTCTTCCCCAATACACGAGAACGGATGAAGCTGAAGCATGTGGACCCCAGCCGCAGCATGATTTACTTTTTGACCATACACGGCCCGTACCCAGCACATTTGAACCGTGCGGGTATTAGAAACAGCGCTATGTGCACATGTATAGTATATGGGTTTCCTGGACACATGGTACTACATAGCAACACATTCACACACGGAAGACCTGTAACAGACTACAATGACATCAAAGAAATGTTCCAAGACCCAGAAAAATTGTGCTCCACGCAGCATCGCCGACAGAGTTTCAAGGACACTGCGTGACGTCTACAGACAAGAAAATCCATATAGTGTATCCCGAACAGACACACAACAAACACGATAACATGATCTTTGGGAGGACACAAATTCAGACACAGCCAGAGACATTGATGTAGTTGCAGACACAGGAAATGACACAAACACAACAACGATATTAGACACAGGCTCATAACACAAGGAGAACAACATATAAATTAGATAAATAAGATAATAATAAGAAAAGCGGACATAGGAAGTGAATGGTTCATGTATAAAAACTGCGCCGGCCGAAGAGGCCGAGCGGTTCTAGGCGCTACAGTCCGGAACCGCGCGACCACTACGGTCGCAGGTTCGAATCCTGCCTCGGGCATGGATGTGTGTGATGTCTTTAGATTAGTTAGGTTTAAGTAGTTCTAAGTTCTAGGGGACTGATGACCTCAGCAGTTAAGTCCCATAGTGCTCAGAGCCATTTGAACCATTAAAAACTGCCCTCCGTTTCCTATATCTATTTTTTTTTTTTTGTAATTCATTGTTGTTACCCTTGTTGTATTGCTCGACACAAATTTTGCTAATGTGGAACAGTGTACTATTAAGCTTATTCATTACCGATGTTTTAGACTGTCTATTCAATGTAAATATAGAAAACTATAGCCAGCCTTTTCTTTGAAATAGTTATTTATTCATTCCATGAACAAGGTTCGAAACTTTTTAGGTTCATTTTTAGATGGTGCACAGGAAGTTACATCACTATGTAACTTCCTGTATACCATCTGAAGATGAGCCTGAAAAAGTTCGAAAACTGGGTAATTGAATGAGTAAATAATTGTTCCAAAAAAGTGACTGGGTGCAGTTCTCTGTATTTCCAACGTACTGTTACATTTGAAATTGTGTAATGTGCGACCTGCTTCTTAAAATATCAGGCAGCAGATCAAAATATGCAATAAATGAAATGAAGCCGGAACTGTGTATCTACGTACATTAGATTTCTGCAGATGTGAATTTCCACCTGTTCTTAATTTCGCTTTCCCACAACGAATGCGTTGACGAGAGAATTTTGGTATTTTCTCAATTCATATTGTGCTCTATAGTAAGACAATACTCGACAGATGCACGTTTCTCTGGTTGGTCCAGACATGTGTGTTGTCGTCCTTCGAGCATCTGTCCTCTACGCTGAAGCAAGTTCGTCCAGTTTACGACTTCCCGCAGCTACAAGGACTCTTATAAACACGGGTTTTCTCAAACCAAGTCATCCTTCGCTGACCCCAAAAGAGCTCTGGTGGATGGAAGACGCACTTAACTTTATATTTCTTCAGTAAGTTTCTGTTTCCAAGAAACACCGCCTACGTATGGCAAGACGACCATTCCTTTTGTATATTGTGGTGGAGAATATATTTCAATTATTGAGTCAAATTTCGGTTCTTCCCAGTGTTAAGACTGTACTGCGGCCCTGTCTGTTCCCTCCAGTTCCACTATTAACCTTGATTAAGAAATAGATCCCTTGAGGGCTTGATTCGCACCTGTAGTTATGATGGAGCCGCCACTCTCTCTTTGGGTTTCACATTGCGAGCTGGCGCAGTGGTTAGCGTTCGGAAGCGGGAGGATGACAGTTCAAATCCGCGTCCGATCATCCAAATTTGGGTTTTCCGTGTTTTCCCTAAATCGCTTCAAGCAAATGCCTGGATGGTTCCTTTGAAAGAGTGTGGTCGATTTTCTTCCCCTTCCTTCAAACAATCCGAGCATGTGCTCAGTCTCTAACGGCCGCATTGTCGACAGGACGGTGAGACCTAATCTTCCTTTCTTCCTTCGTTTGGTTTCTGTTACTAGAGAAACGTTAGAAAGCGCCACAGATAACATCTGGAATAGTCTCCATGTACTATTGAAGAATTTCATTGTAGCTAAGCAGGAGCACTCCGTCTTCAGGCCAGCCCGTGTCATCCTCAGCTGAGGATGCGGATAGGAGGGGCGTGTGGTCAGCACACCGCTCTCCTCGTCGTTATGATGGTTTTCTGAGACCGGAGACGCTACTGTTCGTTCGAGTAGCTCCTCAATTGGCATCACGAGGCTGAGTGCACCCCGAAAAATGGCAACAACACATGGCGGCCCGGATGGTTACCCATCCAAGTGCCGGCCACGCCCGACATCGCTTAACTTTTGTGGTCTGACGGGAACCGGTGAATCCACTGCGGCAAGACCGTTGCCCCTTCATTGCAGCTCTCGGAGGGTACTGGAGTTCTCGTCGAAGACAGTTGATAAATATGTGACACTTTGGACTGTGAAACTTATATAACAGGCATACAATCCTTCGTCCATACAGGACTAGTACTTAAGAGGCTCCGGAAAGGCTCAAAATCATGAAAAGTTCAATTTTTACTTTTTTGCGTTTTCTGAATCTGCAGAGTATTACCTTTTAATAGATATATAATTTATTCAATTCCGAAGACTACAACTGCTTTTAAATTTGTTTTGAAATGTGTTCTACATGGGCGTGACCCACTGTGGCGCTGTTAAACTGCTGTCAAATGGTGTTATTATTAACGTCCGTGTTCATCAGGTACATTTTAGTGATGTGAGATAAAGTATGTATTGTGGCTAACCTGTGATGGTTCAATATATATCGCTGGTGTGACTGTCGATTGTTTCATGTTTATTTACTCTGTCGTTATCTCGAAAATATTCGTAATTAATTCTGTTTCTCGAGTCTCTGTTTTGTTGAAGTATAATAATGAGTAAAAGTAAAGTTATTAGAAATCCTCTGAAGGCTTTTAAGAAAAGGAGAAATGTTGGAAAGCCAAAGGTATGTGTTATTACTGTAAATAGTAACATTCTAACATGGTACGAGCGATGCTTGCTTTAGACAAGGAACGCCTTCGGGCTGCAGACAGGGCTGTAAAGAGTCTAGAAATACAAGCAAGAGTAAACAGGAGGAGGAACAAGAGGGAGCTGGAGGAGGAGTTTGGAGAGGATGAAGATAATCCATCCTATGGACCTGGAATGCACTAAAAAGTTAATCCAATCTTTGTCGCTCGATTCCCAAAACTTTTATTTTCTCATACTAATTACATGTTTTCTAAGGATCTTCCACACATATTTGTTTCAAACTTTCAGTAAATGTTACACAGTACCTTCTGCATAATTTAACACAGCCTTTTTCTAAAAAACTGTATATTTTTGAATATATAAATAAAAAATTGCAAAAAAATGTTGTGAATTTTCATTACAATTGAAAAAAAATCATCTTTAATAACTGAACTAAAATTTTGTAAAATCCCTGTGTTAAGTTGTAGCCCATATTCCAATAAATAATCTGTAAAAAGTTCAACTTCCTACCTCAAATACTTTGTGAGGAAAGATGTAATGTATAAGCGTTATTTTAACATTGCAAGTATAGGGCGTTCTGGAGCCCCTTAAGGTTGTTTATTTTTCGTTTTTCGCTAATGTAGTGAAGGGCAATCAGAGTAACTACAGCGGTTGTAGTGGTTTGGAGAGTATTAATCCCTATTAGGTGGCGAAAGATTAAATAAGTGTCCTTGTTAAGCCGCATATTGCGGCACATTTGAACTTCTCGCCGCCTATGCCGTGTTCTCTAGTTGTCTTTGGTGGCGCGCTCCTTGAGGGTGCACAGCTATGCGCGGGAGCTGATGCGAGCGCCCCTCAAGCCGACGTGTGGAGGCGAGGCAGAGTAAGCAGCAGTGAGTTCGTTGACTGCCTCCAAGCAAAAGAGACGGGACAGGAGAGCGCCGAGGAACCGAACAGCGTGATACAACAGCAGCCTGCAACTGCCAACGCGGGCTGTAGTCACCTGTGCTTGGACATCGTCGAACTGGGTAGCGGACAGTGTCTTCCTGCCAGTGTCAAGGAAAAGACGGCAGCTCGTAGCCAATTCGACGAATGGTGGAGGAGTTGCTTACAGCAAGACAGTGCAGATCACAAGGTGATGTGTGCTTCTGTGATCCATAGCTGCGAATATTAATCTGTATAAGTAAGTTGCTACAGATGTTTAAAGAAAAGCATTCTTACAGTCATCAACTCGACACAATCTATTTTGTTCTTTACCTGTTTCGGTTTCTACAACCGTCATCACTGGAAGAAAAGCAATACATGGTTCAAATGGCTCTGAGCATTATGGGACTTAACTTCTAAGGTCATCAGTCCCCTAGAACTTAGAACTACTTAAACCTAACTAACCTAAGGACATCACACACATCCATGCCCAAGGCAGGATTCGATCCTGCGACCGTAGCGGTCGCGCGGTTCCACACTGTAGCGCCTAGAGCCTCTCGGCCACCCGGCCGGCAAGCAATACATCACACGGAGGTAATTTCCGGAGTCGCCCAAGGCAGAGTGATAGGACTGTCACTGACGGCAATATACAAAGGGTGTTCAAAAAGTTTTGCATAGTCGTCTCATTTTTTTATTTTTTGCCGGAGGAGAATGAAATTTTTTGTGAACAAACTTGCAACATTTAGCTGTACATTGAGCCTACTCAATGAAGCCTCCATGAGCTGTGACGCATCTGGCCCAACGTCCTTTCCATGATGTAAAAGCACTTTGGTAAAATTCTGGGGACTGACTTTTACACCATCGCTTGACACAGGAAATAATGTCTTTCTCATTATCAAATGTTTTACCGCGCAGGAGGGCCTTCAGACGACCAAAGAGGTAAAAATCAGACGGAGCTAAGTCCGGACTGTAGGGAGGATGAGGATCAATTTTCCAACCATTTTCTTAATTTTCTCCTGCGTCATAAGGTGTAGTCTGCGTCATGGTGTAGTCTGATGAGCTGACCATGAAGCTGTGGTGTGTAGATCTTGATGGCACGTCGCAGCTTGTCCAGTGACAAACAGTAACTGTCCCGGTTAATTGTGAAGCTACTTTCCCAAAAGTCAATGAAAATGACACCACACTGACCGCAGAAGAAGGAGACCATCACCTTTCGGCCTACTGTTCGTCAAAGTCTTGGTTTCTTCTTCCGAGAGGAACCCGGATGACGCCACTCCATGGATTGGGTTTTGCTCTCATGTTCGGACGAAAACAACCATGTTTCATCCTGGGTAATGACGCCGTCAAAACATTGTTTCCACTCTTCAGTAAAGGTCTTCATGAGACCATCGCACACATTCTTCATCAACGTTTTCATTTCTCTTGTCAATAATCTGGGCACCCAACGTGCACAGACTTTTCTGTACCCTAGTGATTCTACAAGTGATACTACTCTACCCAATGACAAAGAGTCATGTCAGCAAGCTGTCGTGTCGCCACACATCTCTCATTTTGGATGATTTGATCAATGGTCTCCTTATTCACATCACTCACTGACGTCAATGGTCTACCGCATCGTGGATTGTCCAGTAGAGAGAAATCACCTTCTTTAAACCTCTGCAACCACCACTGGATAATGCTGCGATCCACTGTCTCCTCCCCATGAACAGGGAGTAACTTCCTGTGAATCGATGTGGCAGAGTCATTGCCGGTCCATCACCGACCATTGTCGCAACCTGACATCTACTTCACCGTCCATTATGGCTCACCTGCAAATAAAAGAAAATACTTTTATATACCAACTTATCGCTAAATTTTCTAAGTATGTTCACAAAAAATTTCATTCTCCTTCTGCAAGAAATAAAAAAATTAGAGACGACTGTGCAAAACTTTTTGAACGCCCTTTGTATACCAGTGTATATAAATGACAGGGTAGAAAGCGTCGGGCGCGCTTTAAGACTGTCCACAAATGATGGGTTTGTCTACAACTAGTCAACGACGCCACAAGACGGTATCGGTTTGCAGAATGACCTGCAGAGGTTTGATGACTGCAGCAGGCTCAAGCAGTTAACACTGAACGCAAATAAATGTAACATGTTGCGCACACATAGAAAAAATAGTCACTAACGTACGACTACACTATCGATGAGAAATTGTTGGAATGAGTATCTACCATAAAATGTTTAGGAGTAACTAGCCTTCAGCTGAATGACCACATAAAACGAATAGTAGAACAAACAGATGCCTGACTGATATTCACAGGAAGAATCTGAAGGAAATGTAACTCATCCACGATGGAAGTGGCTTATGAGACGCTTGTTCCACCAACTTCTGAGTATTGTTCATCAGTATGAGGTCCAAACCAGGCGCGTTTCGTCACGGGATCGTTTAGTCGTCGCGTGATCGTTACCGCATGCTCAACAAACTCCATTGGCAGACGTTACAAGAGAGGCGTTGTGCATCACGCAAAGATTTACCATTGAAATTTCGAGAAAGTACTTTCCTGGAAGAGTCGAACAACATATTACTTCTTCCTAAATACACCTCGCGTAACGATTACGTCAAGGAAATTTGGGAAATTAGAGCCAGTGCAGAGGATTGCTGACATTCATTCTTCCGACACGCCATTCGCGAGTGGAACAGGTTAGAGGGGTCAGTTAGTGGTACAAGAAGTGCCCTCCATCACACACCATTAAGTGACTTGTGGAGTATGATGCTGATGTAGATGAATCAAAATGCGTATTTCTCATAGAAGACTCATTAACACACTAAGTTTAACGATGTCTTACTGTGATGTGTAAAATGACCATAATTCAGCAAATATAAATCACACAGCCAGGTTGCATGAGAACTACTCATTGTTTACGGGTGATAGCCATAATTTACACAATATTATAAATCGCAACAAGTTGTATAAACTGACTGTTTACAGGCGTTAACCTCAATTTAGCTAATGTCAGAAATCACACAAAAAGTTTGCACAAAGACTACTGACAATTAACAGCTGTTAAACGTTTTTCTTGTCACTGCCAGTCTACATTTTATATTCTCTTTACTTCGGCCATCAATAGTCATTTTGCTGCCCAAATAGCAGAACTCATCTATTATTTTTAGTATCTCGTTTCCTAATATAGTTATCTCAGCATCGCCTGATTTAATTCGACTATGTTCCGTTATCCTTGTTTCGCATTTGTTGATTTTCATTCTGTCCATTCCGTCCAACTACACGTGCAAGTCCACTGCTGTCTCTGACAATTACAGTGTCATCGGCAACCTCAAAGTTTTTATTTCTTCTCCCTCAACTTTAATTCCTATTCCGAATTTTTCTTTGGTTTCCTTTACTGCTTTCACAATGCTCGGATTGAATGACGTCTGGGATAGGCTACAACAGTGTCCCACTTTCTTCTGAACCACTGCTTCCCTCTCATGCCCCTCGACTCGTAACTACCGTCCAGTTTCGGTGAAAGTTGTAAATGGCCTTTCGCTACCTGTATTTAATCCCCTACTACCTTCAGAATTTCAAAGAGAGTATTCCAGTCAACATTAAGAAAAAGTTTCTGTTGTGACTGACAATTCGCAATTTTTCACAAACAACTTTTATTTATGTAAGTTTGCAAAGTTGATGACTAAACAACAAAAGAAAGGTAACAATAACGACGCTAGTAAAAGTCTCCTAATTGAGGCAAACAGAAGTTCACTTCTAATTTTCCACAAAGGTTCGTGGTAACACACACACACTAGTAAAAGTCAATTCAGAGACGAAGACGTACTCTTCAGTGGTCGAAGTCCACGATGCCGGCATTCGGAGTGAACTGAACTTCGGGGCTGGTTCTAGCCCTTAAATAACTGTCCCCAGCCAGTCAGGTTTTGGCGTAGTGACACTTCCTGCAGGCCGTGGCTCGAGCTCTCCCTGCAGGAAGTAGTGCTCGGAATGTTTGTTTCCGTTATCTTGTGCGTAAATAGCTGGTGTTTACCATTGTGCTTTTGGAACGCCGTGGACATAGACAACCCCGTCCTCTGTGGTGTAATATGGGTTGCCGGCTCTCAGGGGCTACCTTAGCTCTGGCATAATAGTTTCTGTAAGTCTGCAAGTGCTATAAACGTAGGTTTACTTTTAAGTGTTGCCTCCGTGTTCTTACATTTCTGTGATGCATTTGGTTCCGGCATTCGGATCACACAACGACGTCGTTGCACTACGGTATAAATGCTTCCTGCTTGGCTAGTGCTCGCGCAATGTATACAGTGATAGTTCGTTCTGCTATTTGTTGTATTTCCATAGGGTTCCCTAAATCGTTAAAACTTTCGCTACGCTGCGATCACCACCAAGGACGGTGGCGACTGCAGCCCCTCTTCCTCCAAAAACTTTACAAAACCAGCCGCACAGTGTCGCATTGGATGTTGAAGCACTTCGTGTACCTGTCAGTAAATTTATCAATGAAGCTATCATCGCATCCCACAGTGCAGACACACACCAACGTATTCCACCTGTCAATGCAAGTAAAGCAAGAGACCTGCACCTCTCTCAGATATGCCAACGTGACTGCACAGAGAAGGAAGGACAAAACGATCAACGAAACAAAATGCAGCAAGCGCCACGCGTCGACGCCACCCGAGAAGGAACCATCACCCGCCAACCTGTAAGTTGCACTGGTAACTTCTACGCAACTACGAAAAAAGGGACTCTCATCTTATCTGTTGAAAGTAGAGCCAGAAACACAGGCAGGCTCCATCCTAAGCGGAATTGCAAGTCATTGTTCAAGCACATAATCAATATTACGGCATCAGGGAGAAATTATATGAAAATTGGGATTGTGTTAGGGTTTACCACCAGTGCCTTAGTTCAACACTCTCTCTTAGACAAAGCAAATCTGGAGGCCTGCATTAAGAAATTCTTCACTACTAAACAAGGCATCATCAATTATGCTGAAACCTTCCTTACGGAGGACGAACTAATAAGGAAACGACGCGTTGCTGCGAAGTTATTACTATCAGGAGATTTAATAAAATCATAGTTCTTAATTGTGACATTTAGATCACAGTAGCTCCCACAGTTTATTGTATTCATGGAGTTTGCTTTCCAGTGGCCGTGTATGTACCTTCTGACTTACAATTGTGGGGCGTCGGGTGAATTAGTAAAATAAAGCTTCGCTCTTTACAAGCGCCTGAAAACTATTTTTTACTGTCAGCCAGAAAGAGATGGAAAACATGATGATGATGAGTCCCATATCGCAAATCGCAATGGAATCTGGCATGAAGCAGAGTAATGTTCTTCGTGTTCTGCATCGCCATAAATGTCATCCTTACCATATCGGTCCCCACCAAGAATTACCTGGTACGGATTGTATGCGTCGTATTGAATTCTGCCGATGGGCTCAACTTCAGATTCAGAGGGATGACACATTTATTAATTTTATTTTATTTACTGACGCGGCTACATTCACGAACCGTTGAAATGTTAATTTGCGTAACATGCATTATTGGGCAACTGAAAATCCATGTTGGCTGCAGCAAGTTGCACACCAAAAACCGTGGTCGGTGAATGTGTGGTGTGGTTTTCTGGAGGACAGAATTATAGGCACCTATTTCATCTAAGGAAATCTTCATGGTAGGAAGTACACCACATTCCTGCAAGAAACATAGGACTCTTATTGGAAGAAATACCTTTAGGAACAAGGAACAGAATGTGGTATCAACACGATGGGTGTCCGGCACATTTTTTGCTGATGGCTAGAAATGAGTTGCAGAGACAATTCCCAGATCGTTGGACTGGACGTGGAGGAGATGTGTCGTGGCCAGCTCGTCCGCCGGACTTGACGCCTCTGGATTTTTAATTGTGAGGATTCGTAAAAGACATTGTTTATAAAGACGTTTCAACTACACTAAAGATATGCGAGAAAGAATTGTCATAGCATGTGCTTCGATAAGTGACGATGTGGTAAGAAACACCACCCAATCCATAATAAGAAGATTGCAGTATTGCATTGATACCAATGGTCATCACTTCGAACACCTGTAAATGGACGTTCATGCCACCTTTGTGACCTTCGTTGACCTTCAAAGACCTTACTGTTACACATCATTGGATTCGTCTCGATAGCCGCTATCAGAAAATAAGTACCAAACTATAGCACACCATTTAAAACGTAACGTTGACCTTCATATCTCTGAAGCGACCCCACCTAGCGACAAAAAACCAACGTCATGTTGTGGCCCCCGTTGTCCCATGCACCTTTTGTTCCACAAACTTTTCAGCTCCTATCATACTTTCGGAGCTATTGTTGATAGTAATAGTTGGTGTCTCACCCTGTATATATATATATATATATATATATATATATATATATATATATATATATATAGTTGATTTTTACATGTACATAAATAACATAAAATCATAAAATAAAATTTTCTTTTATTACAAAATTAGTTTTGTGGTTTAATTTTTCAGTCTTTATCTGAAAGAGAAATACACAAAAACATTCCATATTTCAGCACTCACTCATTTAATTACAGCCATAGGCACTGTGGTGTGTGTCCAGACGAGCCTTCACTAAAACATTTAAAGTAGGGGGTGAGATATTACTATATATGACCTCTTCAGGATACTCTGTTATCAAAAGGGAAAGGGGAGGAGTCACTGTTGTACATGTCCTCAGTTCCTTTTACAATACAGCTTGTGGCTGCCTTTCATGATGCCTCCATGTCCCTGAGAAACGATAACATAGCTTAAGCTTCTGTTCTCAACTTACATATAAGGAAGGACAAAGTAGTTCTAAATTCCTTCTGTAATATAAATAAACAATTGGGAAGCTATCTTTTTAAAATTTTATTATTTGGAAAAGTATTATTAACTTTTTCAAAATGATTATTGGCAATACGGCACTTCAAATAATCATTACATTTTACTTCATTATTGATCTTAAATCAAGAACGTTGCAATTCTTTTATAACAATAGCTATTAAGCTCTGAAAGTCAATATATATTTTAAAATAGTCACATTTTGAGCTGGTTTGCAATTTACTTTATTACTTTAGATGTTTCTTTACTTAGAAAATCGAGAAACCCTGTAAATTCTATCTTCATCTGGCTCAATTATGGTACGGATTAGTATTCTAAAGAAGTCATTATTTCGACAGCAGTTACTTTGCGCTTTGTTAGAAACACCATTAAAAGATTGTTTTTTTTTTTACTATAACATACTAATAATCTACAGTCTGCATTTCTTAACACACTCGTTTATCTACATTGTTGTCCATAAATGTCAATATTTATCTGTTAAATAGCCATCATCTGCCTTAAGCAAGAACACGCGTTTCTCAACTCTCTTTACGGGCCTTGAGGGAACTCACACCAGTTTTCCACCATTTTACCATACACGTCAGTCTACTGAATTCATTTCTCCTGTTTCTCCCTATTTTCACTTATCCATACATTTCGACGCTTCTTTCTCCATTCATTCTTCATCAGCCTCCTGACCTCATTATTTACATTTATTTTTGGTGTGATCCTCACACTACTTTCACATATCTCCTTTAATTAATATAAAAATGCTTTGCCTTGTCTCTAGTAGCACCATTTTAGTACCCTCTCTAGCCTACAGACCACCTTACTACCAAAATTAAAATTATTAATTTATGCAGACATTTCGTTTCAGATTTTAGGAATTTCCAGCTTCAATTACTCCTCTTAATGCAAATTATCTGTATTTTGCTGTTAGCAATCCTTCCTGTGGATCTTATTTATTATTTTTTTACTTCAACCACTATTTTTTTACCATTGGTGCTCAAAAGCTACCCACTGTTATTTTAACATTTAGAGTTTACTATTGCAAACTAACTCTCATATTCTCTCATAAGTCATTATTAAGGTACAGTCATTTTCGGAAATCATTCTTGTTTAATCGGAAATTTTTATAAAGTAATAGCATATGTGCATACCACAGACAGAACAGAAGAAGAGAATCAAGCTTGCAAGGGAAATAAAGTTTAATCCAGCTGGGACCGCACAGTACGCCCAACCGTGTGTCCACCAAAGAGTGGCATACTCCCTACAGCACCTAAATACCGCTAGTTTCGAAAGGCTTCAGGTCTACGATGACCTAGTCTTCGTTGACCTAGTTCTTTCTTATTTTTCGGGTATTTCAAACGCGCTTGCATGAAGCTTACAAATTATCCTGAGCCGGCCACGGTGGCCGTGCGGTTCTAGGCGCTGCAGTCCGGAACCGCGGGACTGCTACGGTCGCAGGTTCGAATCCTGCCTAGGGCATGGATGTTTATGATGTCCTTAGATTAGTTAGGTTTACATAGTTTAGGGGACTGGTGACCTAAGATGTTAAGTCCCTTAGTGCTCACAGCCATTTGAACCATTTGAACCAATTATCCTGAATGCTCCTTGATAAACACCCATAAACGTTTTTGTTTCCATTGAACTTTTTAAATATTTTTCTTTAGTTCACCACTATTAAAATTAATGAGGGTAGATTTTGCATCATGTCGTCTTTTTCTGTCCATAGCTCTTTTATCGGAAATTTGATGTATTTACTGTACCCGAGCCTCTATTTCTTCGAGGATAGGGTTCTTTTCCGCATTAGCATCTTGCACATTATTCCCAAATTCAGTACCTTCCTGCAAGTATCACTTATTCCTGCTTACCCTAACAGGCAATTTCAACCAAATTTATTAGGTATTTTATTTGTTATTTGTATAAAAATATTGTAGGAATAAGACCCCCACCACCACCAGGGGCTTGTGTGTAGATGAGAAGGGGCAACAATGGGATAGTGGTATGCACATAATACAGATGGTAGTCGTATCCCGTACACAAGGAAGGGCGGAGCTGCCATTTCTACTCAGGCGATGCATGTGAAGCGGTATCCGATGTTGTTATGTAAGTAGGCTGTTTATGGTTTCTTTAATGTAAGTAGGCAGTTTATGTTTCTTATTGGCAACGTTACGTAGCGCTTTGTACGAAAATCACTGGCTGTGCTGTGTGCAGTCAGTGGCTAGTTTGCATTGTTGTCTGCCATTGTAGAGGGGCAGCTGGATGTGAACAGCGCGTAGCGTTGCGCAGTTGGAGGTAAGCCGCCAGCAGTGGTGGATGTGGGGAGAGAGATGGTGGAGTTTTGAAAAATGTCATGAACTGCTGTATATATTATGAATCTTGAGGTAAATACATTGTTTGTTCTCTATTAGAATCTTTCATTTGCTAAGACTATCAGTAGTTAGTGCCTTCCGTAGTTTGTATCTTTTATTTAGCTGGCAGTAGTGGCACTCGCTGTATTGCAGTAGTTCGAGCAACGAAGATTTTTGTGAGGTAAGTGATTTATGAAAGGTATAGTTTAAAGTTAGTCAGGGCCATTGTTTTGTAGGGATTATTAAAAGTCAGATTGCGTTGCGCTAAAAACATTGTGTGTCAGGTTAAGCACAGTCTTGTATAAATTGTTCTAAGGGGACGTTTCATATGTCGACCCTTAGCCTAGGATACCTCACTGGAATCTTCTGATTTTTTTCTTGTAGTTTGTGTATTTAGTGTAGCTTTTGTTTATTGCTAGCGCGTAATTGTAGAGAGAATCTCCTTTGTAGTTGCAGTCTTTCATTGTTGTACTGTAAAACAGTTGTGGCATGCATGTAGATTTGCACCAAGTATTTCGCAGCTGCGCTTGTAATTAACTACATATTATTTTCAGTGCTATGTTAATGTGTTCTCTTATCTTTGCTATTCAAATTGTGCTTTTCTGTGTTATCGTGTGAAATATTGTGACAATAATGGCGTGTGAAAAACGTAACACTAGGCTCCAAACTAAACTGAGAAATAATAGTGACGACGAGCGTAGCTTATCAGCGCCGCCGAGTAATGAATTTACTAATGTTCAAAGTAGTAATTTGGTAACTGTGCATAGGGAAATGGAGCGGGCGTCAAACAATGGTGTAGACAGTCAAACAGGTAGTGAACAGGGAAGCATTATCGATCGATCGGTCGGCAACGGCTCGCCTCAGGAATCCGAAATGACAAGACACAATTTTGCAAATACTGTAGATTCAGGTTTTGGGTCCTCACCGGTTTCTCAAATGAGTCAAGACACATTTTCTGCTTGTCAAAATGTGAATGCTGCCGGTGAAAACGCACTGCCGAAAAGCGTAGAGGAACAGATTCCAGACACTAATGCATTGTTATTACAACTAATGCAACAAATGGGACAAAATCTTCAAAAGTTAGACACAATGGAACAAAATCAGAGACAAACACAGCAAAAGCTTCAAAAGTTAGACACAATGGAACAAAAGCTTCAAAAGTTAGACTCAGTGGAACATACGCTTGAACAAACACGTGAAGATTTAACTACTGAGTTACATAAAATCGAATCGAAATGTCAGAAAGTCTGTAATGACGTAAAAACACAAATTTGTGAGCATTTCCAACCTATTTTTTCGCGTCATGAGAATGCATTACAGAATCACGAAGCAGCCATAAAAGAGCTGCAAACCATTGTTCATGAAAATCATGAGACCTTGTGGGCTAAAATTGACTCAGTTGCATCTACCGATTCGGTTACGCAACTGGCAAAAACTCAGGAAAACTTAAAGAACACAGTAGATTCGATTTCAACACAAATGGACACTCTGAAACTTGGTTCAGAAAAACACACTGAGGAAATGTGTTCACTATCGGAGAAAGTAGCCGAACTTTCGGATCAGGTCACTAACTTATCTACAAAGGTAGATGATGATCTGAATGACACAAGACCCGTAGCCTTCACTGACACAGAAGAGTATGAACAAATAAGAAAATTCAAACAAAATCAAAATCAAATCAATACACAGTACAAAAGAGAAATCCGGGAAGTACAAGATCAGCTGACACAGGTAATACAAGAATTACGTATTTCAGAGGACACTCGCGCCCCAATACGGGAAGAGGAACTTAGAAATACGGAAAAGCCACAAAATAATAACACAGGGCATTTCGGTAATTATGAAAGGAATTGGCAAGGTGCACCGAATTTTGAGATGGAACCGCCGACACGACGTAACAATGAGCGATATGTGACTCGCCGACATGATGATTTTGACTATAAGCTGTTCATTACTACACGTAAATTCAAAACATTTAAGAATTCTGGCAACGACATTCATCCACAAGCATGGCTCCATCAATTCTCTCATTGTTTTCCTCCCAACTGGTCATTGGAGCACAGGTTACAATTTATGTGTGGCTACTTAGAGAATGAACCAGCTGTAAGAATGCGATCGGTCATTCACGATTGTCACAGTGAAGGACAATTTTATCATGCCTTCCTCTCAGCGTATTGGTCTCAAGCTACACAAGACCGTGTAAAACATAGCATCATAATGATGAAACACTTTGAACAATCTGAATTTTCCAGTCTTGTGAAATATTTTGAAGACATGTTGCACAAGAATCAATACCTGTCAAACCCATACAGCCCCTCAGAACTCAGCCCCTCAGAACTCATCCGCATTTGCTTAATCAAACTGCCTGAGCATTTACGACATATTATTTTAGCAGGACGTTGCAAAGACGACATTGAAGCTTTTCAGGGACTGTTACAAGAATTAGAAATTGACACAGACAGTCGTGGGATGCGAAAACAGGAAAACAATCACTACAGGTCACATCCGTCACAATTCCGTGACGACAGAAACGATAACTGGACGCGACAAGGCTATTCTCACCACACAAATCGTGACCAAAATAGACACCACCCGTATGACAACCGTTGGCAGAGTAGTAATAATTACAGGGAAAGATCACCTCTCCTCAGTAATGACTATCACAGAGAGAATCAGAGAAACAGACAATATGGGAACCAATACAATTATTATCAAGGGAGACAGAATAACTTTAGACGCAACGGTCCAGCACGCAGTTACGACTCAGGGAGAAATTCTCCACCACGTGACAGACAAGAAAGAAACTATGTAAACTACCGACAAAACGACAGACGTGAATTTCGTCAGAACTGGCGGGTTTCTAACAGAGCTGGGCCCTCTGGGCAACGTGAATTTGTAGAAGTTAGGCCTCCAAATCCCAATAACGACGCGCGCCAACAAAGAGACAATAGGCAATGACTCACACCGCTGGCAGCTACAATACGTACTTATGAAACTGACAACCCAGCTGCCGTAGCTAGTAATTACGTAAAAATGGAAGACATTAGGGACATCTTACTCCAGGAACACGACGTAAAACATAACAACATTGCATATCCTGTGATTCACATTACTGTAAATGACGTAAAATTTACGGCAGTACTTGACTCTGGCAGTCCCATTTCAGTAATTAGTGAAACAGCTTTTAGCAAATGCAACAAATCGAACGATTGCCCCACACTTCCGTTACGTAAGATTAAATTACAAGGTGCAATCTTTGGAAAAAGTGTAGATGTACGCCAACAAACCAACTTAGAATTCTTTTGTCAAAGCCACAGCTTCTCTATGAACTTCCTTATTGTTCCATTATTGTCGACGGAAATTATACTGGGAGTAGACTTTTTGAATGAATACAAAGCAATCTTAAGCTTTCACGATGCTGAAATAAGTTTAGAGAAAGAAGGTAAGTCAATAGCTTTGAAATTTGAAGATTGGCTCTCAAACCATGACGAGGAAATTAATCGGCTTTACCTTCTGTTAGACAACAGTTCGGAATTTTCTACGGAACTAGACACTAACAATCACTCTGCAAGTACTGACAGGGATGATATCGACGGCATGTTTGAAATTAATGAGTTAATTCAGAATAAAATTCAAACAATTGAGAATTGTAATGACACTGATAGGCAGGACCTTTTCGAGATTTTACAAGCACATTCCACAGTTTTTACTCACAAAACAGAAACAATCAAGGGATTTCAATACCAATTTCGTGTTCGTGAGCATACTAAATTTTGTGTTAGACCATACGTAATTCCGGCGCATTATAGGGACCGTGTTAGAACAGAAATACAATCTATGCTTAATGAGGGCATTATTGAGCCTGAAGTAAGCTCATACAACAACCCATTACATGTTGTTGAGAAGAAAAATGGATCGATCAGGCTTGTTTTAGATTCGAGACAAATCAATACTATCATTATTCCTGAAACAGACAGGCCGCAGACGATGGAAGAACTTCTTCAAAATTTTAATGGTGTAAAAGTGTTGTCTTGCATTGATCTCAGATACAGCTTTTATCAGATCGAACTTCATCGAGAATGCAGAAAATACACAGCTTTCCTTTGTTTCGGCGTTTGTTATCAGTTTCGGAAACTTCCTTTTGGTTTGAACATTTCTTCGGCAGCATTCATTCGCGGGTTAAATTCCATATTACCTGAGTTCTTAAAACGTCACATCACCTTATATGTGGACGATATTCTAATAGCAGAAGCTTCATGGGAACAACATAACCGCATCCTCAACAGTTTGTTACGTATTTTTGCAGAATCTGGAATTACAGTTAACTTGGAAAAGTCTGAATTCGGTAGGTCAAAGGTGAAGTTTTTGGGACATATTATTTCTTCTGAAGGCATTCAGCCGGATCCTGAAAAGTTAGAAGCAATCAGAGCCATTCCAGTTCCATCCACAAAAAGACAAGTCCGCAGTTTTCTAGGTCTCGTAAATTTTTACCGTCGTTTTCTGAATATGCAAATTCTAGTTACACCAAAACTTTGTTCTCTCACTGGAAAAAATACTATTTGGAACTGGGACGAACAAGCACAGTTGGAATTCAATTCTTTGAAAGAAGCGTTACTTCACGCGCCAATACTAGCTCATCCAGATCTGTCACAAGATTTCTGCCTTAGCACGGATTCTTCTAAAGTCGGTCTTGGTGCCCATTTATTTCAAGAAGCCACAGAAAATGATACTACTGTTCAGAAAACCATTGCTTTTGCTAGCCGAGTGCTAACAAAATCTGAAAAAAATTATTCCGTTACTGAATTAGAAGCTTTAGCTATCGTTTGGGCATTTAACAAATTCCGTTTCTTTCTTTCTGGTAAGCACGTAAAAGTATACAGTGATCATCGTGCATTACAATTTCTTATGTCCTCAAAATTAAATCATGATAGGTTAAAACGTTGGGCATTGTTTCTGCAAGAATTCCGCTTCACAATAGTCTACATTCCCGGCAAGGAGAACATTGTTGCGGACGCGCTGTCACGCGCACTGGCTGGGCTTGAGAAAAGTGACACAGAAGGCAACCTCGAGAAAAAATTCAGTATTCTTTACATTCAGAAAGTCGCCTTTGAAAACTTCATCACCACATCTTTAAAGGACATTGCTCATGAACAAGATAAAGATCCGATTTGGAAAGACATCAAAAGTAAATGGCATGAAAAGACACACACTCAGATTCGGCATTATTACCTGGTTAGAAACAACATACTCTTCAAACGCTGCACTGTTGATGACAAGCTATGGGTACTTTGCATTCCTGACGATTTTGTTAATAAGCTCATTTGGTACATTCATTTCAGCTATGCACATTTTGGCCCACGAAAATGTTATCATATTCTTCGAACGACTTGTTATTTTAACAATATGGAAAAGAGAATTCGAAGAGTCTTGTCTATTTGTAAACTTAGTCAAAAGGCGAAACCATCTACTGTCTCACATCGTGCTCCGCTGTTTCCTATCATTCCTTCTAAATTAAAAGAATTTGCTGCTGTTGATCTCTTGGGACCACCTGTCAGAACATCTAATGGATTTGCGTACGTTCTAGTCGCTGTTGAACTTACTTCAAAATTTGTTTCTTTCACTCCGTTACGTAAAGCCACTGACTGGACGGTCTGTATCCAACGCCTTTGTTAAAAATTTCTTACGTGAAGTTGGCCACGTTGCTAAAGTCATTTCAGATAACGGACCGCAATTCAGATCTGCTGTTTGGTCCCGCATGCTTCGGAATCATAAAATCAAACCTGTTTTTATTTCATTGTACTCACCACATTGTAACCCGTCTGAAAGGATTATGAAAGAAATCAATAAGCTTTGCAGACTTTATTGTCACAGAAAGCATAAGCATTGGGACAGATATTTACACTTATTTCAAAATGTGCTGAATGAAATGCCTCATGATTGCACTGCTTTACCACCTACTCTTGTACTGAAGAATGAAGAACCACCGAACAGAATCAGAGAGCTTGTACCTTTCCCGAATACACGTAAACTTCGACACAAAGACATAATTGATTTGGCTCTTAAAAATATAAAATCTGCAGCAGACAAAAGGAGAAAACTACACGGTAAAGCAAATGCAAAGAAATTATGTATTGGTCAGAAAGTTCTCATTAAAGCTCATTCATTGTCACATAAGAAGAAACACTTGAGTCACAAATTCTTTCTAGTTTACAATGGACCTTACAGAATCCGACATATACCACATGATAATTGCGTTGAAGTTGAAACTCTGCGTACTAGGAAGAGTAAAGGTTTACACCACATTTCACATGTAAAACCATTTATTGACAGATAATCTGCTTTTTAACATAGTCTTTGCAATTTTCACTTCACGCTACTTGTACAATTTGTCACACTGAGAAACTGTTACCATGCAACAATGTTTAAAGTTAAATATCCAGTCAAGAACCAAGAGAACTTATTCAAACAGAAATTACGAATGCATTGTTATTGCGAACAGACGACACAGTGTTATTGTGTGTGTACATTCTTGCTTGTTAGTTGCACGATTAGAACATTTACCAGTACTGATAATGAGATTTTAATGCAACATTTTGGTTTATTGGAAAATACATTTGGGATTTAAGCATTTCACTTTTGTTTATCATGAGGTCAGTACATTGACTTCTGCAGAACTTAGCTTTTGGAGGACGATAACTACGACACTTCCACAGAGATGATCTTACAGCAAGACACACATTTAGCGCTACAGGACACGCATTTCAGTGATTAATTTTGTACTTAAAACATTTATTTTTAAAGATTTTTGAATTACAAAGAAAGTTTTCCGTGATACATTTCATTCCATTGCTGTAATCTGTAATACCTGAGGGTACAATTACATTAAACCTCAGGGGGGTACACGCCTACTTTGTGTACCATGTGTTTGGCAAGCACAAGGAGCCCTAGCTAATATGGTATTTGCTTATACAATTTAACACATCGGTACCATATTTCTCTAACACATAAATTACACAGCTATCTGATCATTTAACAGAGAAACAAACAGCTTTTTACTACGTCAGTGACACATGTTTACGCAATTACAGAGTTGGATTACTTCACACTTAAGAAATTGTATTTTGTCTGTACTTTGTGCACTGTTCATATTTTTTTGGTACCATTGTGATACTATGAGAGCTTTGAATGATGTATTTGGTATGAGATCATGATTTTTGAAGTACGTTTGAGGTAGATGACACTACTGAAATGAGCAGAGAATTTTCTTTAGTTTTTGAAACAATTGCAGAAAGCTACGACGTTTTTGAGATTTGACTGAGGTGTTATGATGTTATTATTACGACGACGATGTGTATTATGCTGCTGATGTATGTTTATGATCAATAAGCTAATGCTATATGAGTTATTTGATTATGCTACGTATGTTATGATGAAATATTGAAGAAGTGTTGACGAATAAGGTAAGGAATAATGAGTAGTGTTTAGGGACTCTTGACTTGTGAAAAAGGATGTTGGAAACCAAGAATCGTACTTTAAGAGTTATGAAATGTGTGTGTAGATGCGTGAATGTATCACAGTGCCGGCGAAAATTTTTTGGACACTGTTATATTCATAAGATTTTGTTTCTACAGATTTGTAACGCAAATTCTTGACCTGTGAAGACTGTCACTGTAGCGGTAAATATTTCCGTAAGAAAGTTAAGTGACCACCTGCACGTGCGTCGTCGGGACACAGCTGTGTCAAACACCTGGAGAACAAGCCATTAGGGTGTGCCTTTCATCGCTAATGCAACACGCTCGTTACTTGAAAACATATGATTTTTGTAATGCATTGTGGGCACACAGCTGTGTCAAACACCTGGAGAACAAGCCATTAGGGTGTGCCTTTCATCGCTAATGCGACACCCTCGTTACTTGAAAACATATGATTACTTGCACTTTGTGCTAATTACTGAAATGCTTATGAATTGATGGGAAATATTCGTACATCTGCACACCTGATTATGACAAGTGTCTTTCTCCGAGAGTTGAGTGCTACTGACTTACGAAATGCCACATGACTATTGAATGATATTTTTATGCTTTGCTTTTCATAGTTGCTTATTTCATTTGATGTCTGGTTTCCAGCTGTGTTGCAGCATTGCTTTTATAAAATGAAATGCATTTGCTAATGTGAACACTTTCTGTCAACAGATCTATTAAATAATTATTTTATGATCCACATTCTTTAAAAAAGGAGCACTTGGAAAGGAAAGAACAATAAGAAGGAACTAGCAACAGTAACACATAATTTTCTTTTCTAGTACATGGTAATATTTTTTTACAATAAGTTGTTGTGGTGCACCACTTTAATTACATAAACATTAAGATGTGAATAGACATTTCCCTTTTCTGCATTGTTGTCTTTACTGTAATATTTTTTCTGCTTGAGATTTGTCATGTTTGCTGCTGCTGTTTGCCAGGCATAGTGCTACTGAATTTTAAATTGTGTTACTCTGTTAAGCTAGTTTTACTACTGACTTATATTTATTGTTGCTGCACATTGGCTCATATTAGTTGTAATGTTGCATTGCTTGGTAATTTAGATTTACTGTAGCTTGCTTTGCGATTTTCCATTTTTTTTTGCATTGCTGTTTGTGTTAATTTGTTATGTGATGCTGCATTGCCTCGTCCCTTAGTTTAGCATCTGAGCTCAGTAGATTTAAGCTAGCTTAAGAAGGGTAGACTATATAAGAAACTGACTATGGAGAATAGGTAAAGAATGCATTGCGAAGTTATATGAAAAAGATTTGGGCCCCAATGAGTATTGTACAATCAGAAATACTTATTTTGAAAGAAATATGAATAGAATACAGGAAGGAGGTATAGATAGGACTTTTTGGGAATAATGATGAATGAAGGGAGATCTGCGAGAAGTAAAGAAAGTTTTGTTTGCAAAATACTGCAGTAAAACAAACCCTGTCCTTTCCTTCTATTATTCCGCTATATGTTTGTGTACCCTTGTGTATTTGTGTTTTTCCTGTCTTTATGTGTTTAGCTGATGAGAGCTATGTTGTAGAATTTTTCTAATACTCTGTTATTTTCTTTGTAAAGATGCTTAGACTTTATTTATTCTGTTTTGTTTTAATGCTCATGTGTTAAGTTGACGTTTCAAAAGTGATTCTGATCTTTTATTTTTGTACTCATGTCATCATTCCTGTAACACTGATGTATATGTTTATTTCTATTCTTTTGTAAAGCCCATATTACTACAAATGTTATCTGTATTGTTATGTTTTTAATGATGTATTTTGTATCTTTGTAATTGTATTCTTATGTTATATAATTGTAACTGATGCCAGTTAATCAAATTAAGTAACTGTAAGCATTCATTTCACTGCACACTTTTCTGTTGGTCATACTATATGGACACTATGTGAGAAGTTGGGACTGTTAGTGTTTGCATGTGTGTTACTAATTCAGCAAGGGACTAGATAACAGCATTGCTGGTTCTAAGGACAATTCCAAAAACTTTGTGAGTGCACAAGTGGTGGTTATGGACTTGCTATCTTCTCTGCAAGACTCTTCAATGGTGATTGTGCACCTGCACAGTCACAACAGATGGCTGCTGGCCATCTCTACAAGGACTACAGTGGGTCTGCATCTTTGATGGCCCACCAATACAATTATTTCTACAAGGACTGCAGTGGGTATGCACCTCTGGTGGCCCACCAATACCACAATCTCTACCAGGACTACAGTGGGTCTACTCTGTGATGACCTACCTACCAATATTCATCAACTTCGACTGACTCTGCTGTGGGTTTGCTCTGTTGTGGCCCATTACCTGTCAGCATGTCAAGAGCCAGCACTGTCTTTCCGTTGGAAGGACAACACTACTTCTTCACGACTGCATTGATATCCACTACTTCCGTGTGCATTGTCTTTTACTGCTCAGACTATGAGAAAACAAACTGCAGGTTTACTCTTATGATGAATGATCCGGACTGTCTTTATGGACTGTGAGAAATTTTAGCTGTAGACCAACATTGTATTAATAAGTGTGTGCATTTGATATCTTTGTTATTGTAATTATGAAAAAATTTTACAAATCATTATTGGCCACTGGCCACAAAAATTTGTAAAATTTTTTGTGGGGAGCATGGGGGCTATGTAAGTAGGCTGTTTATGGTTTCTTTAATGTAAGTAGGCAGTTTATGTTTCTTATTGGCAACGTTACGTAGCGCTTTGTACGAAAATCACTGGCTGTGCTGTGTGCAGTCAGTGGCTAGTTTGCATTGTTGTCTGCCATTGTAGAGGGGCAGCTGGATGTGAACAGCGCGTAGCGTTGCGCAGTTGGAGGTAAGCCGCCAGCAGTGGTGGATGTGGGGAGAGAGATGGTGGAGTTTTGAAAAATGTCATGAACTGCTGTATATATTATGAATCTTGAGGTAAATACATTGTTTGTTCTCTATTAGAATCTTTCATTTGCTAAGACTATCAGTAGTTAGTGCCTTCCGTAGTTTGTATCTTTTATTTAGCTGGCAGTAGTGGCACTCGCTGTATTGCAGTAGTTCGAGCAACGAAGATTTTTGTGAGGTAAGTGATTTATGAAAGGTATAGTTTAAAGTTAGTCAGGGCCATTGTTTTGTAGGGATTATTAAAAGTCAGATTGCGTTGCGCTAAAAACATTGTGTGTCAGGTTAAGCACAGTCTTGTATAAATTGTTCTAAGGGGACGTTTCAGTTATAGCAGCACGACGCGAATTAACAGACTTTGAACCCGAAGTAGTAGTTGGAGCCAGACGCATGGGACATTCAGTTTCGGAAATCGTTAGGTAATTCAGTGTTCCGCGATCCACAGACGTGTGCCGAGAATGATAAATTTCTTGCATTACCTTCTCCCAACGCAGTGGTCGACGTCCTTCGCTTAACGGCCGACAGCAGCGGTGTTGGCGTAGAGTTGTCAGTGCTAAAAGACAAGCAACACAACATGAAATAATCCCGGAAATTAATATGGGACGTACGACGAACGTGTCGGTTAGGACAGGGCGGTGAAATTTGGCGATAATGGGCTATGGCAGCAGATGAGTGAAGCGACTGCCTTTGCGAACAACACAACTCCTACAACGCCTTTCGTGGGCTCGTGACCACATCGGTTGGACCCTAGACTACTGAAAAATCGTGACCTAGTTAGACGAGTCCCGATTTCAGTCGATAAGAGCTGATGGTAAGCGTAGAGGGTGACGCAGGCCCCACGAAGCCGTGGATATAGGTTGTCAACAAGGCACTGTTCAAGTTGGTGGTCGATCCATAATGGTGTGGGCTGTGTTTACATGGAATGGACTGGGTCCTTTGGTCAGACTGAACTGGTCATTCGCTGAAAGTGGTTATGTTCGGCTTGGAGACCATTTTCTGCCATTCATGGATTTCATGTTCCCGAACATGTCATCGGACCACAATTGTTCACGGCTGGTTTGAAGAACATTCTGGACAATTCGAGCCATCCTGATCGGCCGATATGAATCCCACCGAACATTTATGGGATATAATCGAGGGGTCTGTTCGTGTCCAAAATTCTGCACCGAGAACACTTTCGCAACTATGGACGGCTGTAGAGGTAGCATGAGTCAATATTTCTGCGCTGGACTTCCAGCGATTTGTTCAGTCCATGACATGCCGATATGCTGCAGTATGTTAGGCAAAAGGAGGTCCGACAGGATATTAGGAGGTAACCCATGACTTTTGTCACCTCAGTGTACATGTCTTGCAATGATATAATCTTGCAGGTACATTCAGTGTCGTATAGGATATTGTCCGAAAAATGTGTTTCGAATAAAGTCAGCTGTAAGTAAGTAATAAACTGAAATGTCATGCCGTATGCTCTTCTGTCGCATGAACAGCGAAAATGTAGTAAGACATTAACTTTTTAACTTGGATAGTTTTGATTGATCATTCAGGTAGAAAAAGTTTTGTAAAGATTTTAAATTGCCAGTAAAACTTGTTGCTAGTCGCTAAGTGCTCTCGTTCTGAATTTCTGTGTGAGTATAGTCTGGGTATTTCCGCCCGATGCGTTACGCTTATCTTTCATCCCCATCCCTCCAGCCATCCAAATTTAGTTACCCCTTGGTGTCCCTAAATCGCCTAAGGCAAATACCAAGGCTAAGCATTCGAAAAATAAGACAATCGAGTTCCTGCCCCATACTTATCTACTCCAAGCTTGTGTTCAGTCTGCAATGAACTTTTCGTCAGCAAGAAGCTAAACTGTGTTTCCTACTTTCATTTTTGGATTCAGCCTGTATTTCTAGCTTCTAATTCCATTTTCCTGTCGTCTTCAGTTGCGCATAATATTATCTTGACTATTGTTGGTTAGACCTGTCTGTGTTCAACTGAATAAAACCATTGTGTTGCGCAAAGACGGATCTAATATCAAAGCTGTCATCATAATAGTCTTCTACCTGATCGCTGAAACAAAAATTAATTTCATTTATTTCCATAGTCTTGTTTCATCATTTGAAACATATCCTTACAAAAATTTATAAACTACAGTGCTGGTAAACCTCTACGTTATTTGATTTTTAAACGGCTGAGCAAAACTGAACGCACTCAGACATTTATCTCTTTACTTATTCTGATCAACGCTTAACTGGCACACTATATTTTTAGCGCAACGCAATCTGACTTTCAATAGTCCCTACAAAAGAATGGCCGTGACTAACGATAACCTATAACTTTCATGAATCACTTACCTCAGAAAAATTTTCGTTACTCGAACTACTGCAATACAGCGAGCACCAATACTGCCAGCTAAATAAAAGATTCTAACTACTGAAGGCACTAGGCATAGTTAGCAAATGAAAGATTTTGGTGGAGAACAATCTATTTACCTTAATAGTGTTCAAAAGTCATAATATATATATATCAGTTCATGACATCCAGTCTTACAAATTTCGTTTTTCTGACGGACACGCGTCCAGATCGTCCGCTCTCAAAACTCTGCCATCTCTCTTCCAACATCCACCACTGCTGGCGGCTCACCTCCAACTGCGCAACGCTACGCGCTGTTCACATCCAACTGCCCAACACTACAATAGCAAATATTCCATTAATGCAAATCAGCCACAGACTGCACACAGCACAGTCAGTGATTTTCATACAGAGCGCTACGTGGCGTTACCAACATAAAAACCTACACAAGCCTACTTACATATTTCAGTTCTCATAAATTTTACAGACGTTCCTGGTTGACCTAAATTGAACAACAGTCTTAAGTCATACATTTTTTTTATTTATAGATTGAAAGAATTCATAAAACTGCAAAATGTGGATCCGAAGACGAACTCCATAGCAAGACATCCTACGTTTTGCATTCAGATAGAGAATTTGAGAACTTACACTGTTCCAAAAATGGTTCAAATGGCTCTGAGCGCTATGGGACTTAACTTCTAAGGTGATCAGTCTCCTAGAACTTAGAAGTACTTAAACCTAACTAACCTAAGGACACCACACACATCCATGCCCGAGGCAGGATTCGAACCTGCGACCGTAGCGGTCGTGCGGTTCCAGACTGTAGCGCCTAGAACCGCTCGGTCACTCCGGCCGGCTGCACTGTTCCCATAGATACTTTAATTAATAAATGGCTGTTTATCAACTCTGCCGATTAAAAAAGCTAATGTTAGCCTAAGGTAGGGAAACGTGAATCAGTAAGGAATTTACGGACGGAAGTCTAATCCACTAATTCTGCCACCGTTAGTCGTATGAGCAGAGCTTAAATTTTGCTCGCATCATATTACGAATCTTTGTCTGTAAAATGAGCTTCACGCTTTCTACGTTTCTCGCGACATATTACGAATCTTTACTCGTCAAATGAGCTACACGCCTTCTCCGGGTCTACTATTTTGTGCGCGATACCCTTCCGGTCTTAGTACAGAACACGCTAAACAACGGGGAGTGTCCAAGAGAGAACCCTATTTAAATTGGTGAGATCGTCGGCTAGCGGAGGTGCGACATTTTCATGAAGCAACGCGTATGTGACTCAGGAAAGTCGTGCCGCGGAAGTGAACCTTTCAGAGTGGAGATTAAGCCACTGGCGTTGTAACTACCGTTCAGTTCTTTCCCACTGAAACAAAGACATTGCAGCCACACTGCAGAAACCGCTGCATACAATGGGAGGTGCTCGTACGTCCGGCACGACTGATGTCCAAGTTCAGATACCAGCGCATAAATTAAGGGGAGGAGGTAGTTTCTAAATACTGCGAGACAGTTTAATACGGTTGAAATTAACGTTCGATAACGTGGTTGGAAAAGTCCATTTATAAAAGTTGAGGAGGAGTTTCGAAAAGGCCGACATGGAGTGATATTGGAATAGAATCTAACTTTCATACGATACGATCTATGTCAGTAATGATTTCATTGTAATAGGGTCCTACCACGTGAGTTCAGCAACTTTCGAGACTGGTTTCTAAAAAAAAAAAAAATAGAAAAGATAAGATGGTGGTTTTAATGCTTCAGGTATTCTATATAGTTTCCCATCACTTGAGTACAACACACGTAACGTTATTACAACCATGTGAAACTGTCACAGTAGTCCTTCTCTGGGATGTTGTTCAACTCGTGCGTCATGTTGACTTGGATGTCGGTTATGTAGTCAAAATATTGACCCATCATTTGAATTTCCGCACATTGTCGTTTTGTCGCCAGTTCATGTTCGTAACATCATGTGTTGTCAACCGTTATGATTTCTCGGAGAAAAGAATTGTCCGTGTCTTTCATTTCGCTTGATGATGACGATGATGATTTATGGCTGAGGGCGCTAGGTCATCAGCGTTTTTCATTTCAGTCAAGCCGTGGCTGGCATCCATAAGTCGTTGTTTCCGTACGGGACAACAATGCACACATTTCTCTCTTCTTCAAAGCATTCTGGAGAATCTCTTCAACATTTGATTTAGAGGTGTTCAGTTTGTTGCTCCATTATGATTTGTGAGTCAACAACATTGAGACACTACGGCCGCACATCCACTACTTAACACTGTCTGAATTGTCGAATATCCAAAAGTTGTTTAAAGTTGTTAGCTCGAGTTGCCAACGGAGATACTATGCTGACTTTGCCTGTGCATCAAGAATAAAATCAGTGTCGGACTTTTTGGTCGGACGGTGAATAACGTAACGGTTAGGATATTTAACGTAAGCAATTGAATCTGCTGCCATATTGCACGTGCAAAAATCTTAATAACAGAGAAAGCTTTGAACTAATAAGTGGTTTTACATACCCTGGTTATAAATTTTTAGCCAGTGACATTTACTCTAAAATTAAACCATTCTTTAGCTTGTGCAGTACAATTGAAAGAACCTTAGATGGCATACTCATTGTAAGACAATGGTAAAATATTAAAACCGACAGCTGTAACTACAAGTCTCTATGCAACAGACAGTTGGACACTAACAGCAAAAAAAATAACGAAGAATCCTGACAGCAGAAACGTAGTTCCTACGCTCTCCTTTAAGAAAGAAAACAGCCTGACACATTAAAAAGGAAGATGTAAGACTAAGTGGTAAGATGCTAAAAGTTGTACGGTTCTCGTAAGTTTTCTGCTATAGTGGATAATTCACTTTTACTGTACTGGGAGAAAAATGAATGAGCACACAGCATGAGTAGTGAATCAGATCCTTGACTCTGTGTTTAGTTTTATCTGTCGTATGAAGAAGCTTGCACAGGATAGAATAGCATGGAGAGCTGCATCAAACCAGTCTCAGGACTGAAGACCACAACACAAAACAAAGGAAACGTTAGCGACAGCCCCGGACATTTGCACAAGCCCCGCCCATTTACCCCCTCCACACCTACCCCCCCCCCCCCCCGCCACACCACCCAAGAGCGCATCAATATGATCTTTGGTAGTCCTCGTCGCTGTCGTGTTTTTGTTCGTCGTTTTTTGTTTTACCGCGGTTGTTCATACTAGTAGTGTTGTGCTGTTAGTACTTCTTAGCAGTTTGTGTGATACTGTCTAAATGAAACATAGATATGCACTCTCAATAAAGTTATCATACACAAGATACCTAATCTTGACTGTTGTGGTCAACTGCTGTTAAAACTGATATCTAACAGACATTAAAGTACGATGTGTTGGAATGACACTGACGAAATTATGTACATATGTTTAACAATAGGCAGCTCTAAAGCTCTCAAACACTGAAGAAGAACTCAAAGTAATCTTGTGTCTGCTATAAGCAAGCAGTCATAAGAGTTCATAAGTAAAAATTCACCCATTACACAGGCAAATATTAATGAAGAATGTCACTGTATAAATATCTGATTGCTTGCATTACGCATTTCTACATTATCCCACTCTTATATTTTTTAGTTTTAATGAGGTAATCAGAAATAAACCAAGACATCGACTTTGCCTTGTTTATGCACAACATTGACTTTAGACAATCGAGATAATGGACAGCATCCTGGGCGATACTACCAATTAATATTTCCCTACAGAATTTCTTACACTACGCGACGTGACGGAAATTTGCGCTCACTGCAGTTAACAAATATCAGATTCTTTGATATAGTGCAGATGAAAGCTCATGAAATAAAGAAGACAGGGTGGATACCATTTTTGTTTTTCTTTCTTATTCACGATTTTTCAACTCGCATATTAATTAACATATTTCTATTTCGTTTCACAATGGTACCGGAAAAACTGTATTTCGTACTAACTACTGATTTTCTCCCTTGTTATGACTGGCATATCTGTGATACGAACAACTTTGATGTTGAAACATGCGGCAGACCATGGGCGGAGCTTAGGATATGGATTGGTGTCGAGAGGAGTGATTGGGAGGGACTTGTGCACCGTCCGGGGCTGTCGCTAACGTTACGTATCTGTCGTTGACTTGGCTGTCAGTCGGTTGTGCAGCTCACGGGCATTCTTATTTCAGGTTTTGTAGCGAGCATTTGAGTTTTTCGGAGAATGAGATCTGCCTTTTGTGAATCTGGGAGAAACTGTCTGGAATAGTTTATTATGGAGATGAAAACTCATTTATAATATTTTCTCGTTTTGTATATTAGCGGAGAAGATTTTAGATGAATTTTAAAGGTAACAAGGGCGTGCGCAAGAATGAAATGTTTCTTGATCAGAACCACTAATTGAAGAAAATCTTTGTTCCTCACTAAACTAATAGCATTTATGGTTAGTGTTAATTTGATCTCTTTGTTTTCATTACGCCACATATTACGCAATTGGTTGAAATGTTTGTAGTCTTTTTCGTACAGAGAGGATTTTGTAATTGTTAGAGTCTGTTTATGTTATGCAATCTTTTTGACAATAATCAGCGTTTGATTTTTCCAGAGCGATTTTCTTTAAAGTGAAACTCACCTCCATGTTTGTTAGTGAAGTTTTGAATATTTTGTTGCGAGTGTAGTGCTTCTTATGCCATAGGAAGCTACAGATTGTAAAACAGTTATTTTCATTCGATTAGAGCAGTAATTCATTTTTGTGGATATTGCAATTCACTACACGGAACGTTCATAAGCAGTGCTTCGGTACGGAGTGTTAAGTTACATAGCTTTCATTGAGCACACAGTTTCTTTTGGCATTTAATTAGATCATTTTCTTTGTTTGATATTTTGCATTTCATGAAGTTTAAAGTTTTATTTCATGACACTGTTCACATCCGCAGTACAGGGCTAACAAAAAGTCCGTTTTGCTAGGCAATTTAGTGTGATACCGAAAGTAAACGTTACATGAGGAGAAAGTTTTTGAGATTAATATATTCCGTTTTTTCACATAGAGGCAGTTTTTTACAGAAAGCTTACACATGGCGAGCATTTTCACCTAGGACAGTCTTCTGGTTTTCCTGTGATTATATAGACTGCAGCGCAGATTCTCGAAAACATATCAGCGCTACAGATATGTGTAGTAACATTGGTATTTTCTCTTTCAGCTACTGTAATTTCATTGCCATTTTTGTGTGTGATTTTTGTGAATTTTTCTCCATTCTTGCAATACATTGATAGTGAAGATAATTGTTGCTTAGGCAGACAATAGTACAAAGATGTTAATTATTTCGGGATTACCTAGATTCTTCGCAGATATTTTTGTTGCGTAAAAGAATTTATTACTTTCTGTTCTTTAACTACAGATAGTAACTTTGTTTGATAATTCAGTTTTTTATATTTCAACATTATGACCAGCAACACAGTACTTCATCGCGCTACTAGACCGCAAACCACAAAAGATGTCACAAAATAATGACTCAATTATTAATGAAACAGACCAAGCACAACAGTCCATACACATAATTAATTTATTTGAAATTTCAGAGAATGGAAATAACTCTCCAACACTGATGTGTTTTTTACTAGGAAGTGCAACAGAACAGACTTCCAGCTGTGAAGCAGTTTCAGAAGACGAATTGACAGGCGAAAAATCGTTTCAGCTATAAGAAATGTAGCAACAACCAATTACTGACGTGAGACAGCTTCCATTTTTCAGTCAAACAGTACAGGAGCCAATATCTCTTAACGGTGTTGCAAATCAAGTAAACCTGAATGTTGAAATTAATAATTCAACTTGCTGTAAATGAATAAAACCCTTGAACAAAACACAGAGCAAAATGCAAAATCACAAGGAGAAATAAGCAGAGATATCAAAAGCACGGAAAATGAACTCACATCACACATTCCAAAACTTCAAAACAGCAAAATTTTTCTGTAGAAATTCGACCAGAGATTAAAAATTACGAGGCTAGAGGCCACGATACGCACTTTGAAACTGAACAAAATAATTTAAAAACTACACAACAGAATGACAAAGGAGAGCTACTAGCAAAAATAAATACTATTGTAACAGGCGCCGTAGTTTCGCAACTGACAGAACGTCACGGCCATCTCAGTATCACTGTTGAAACAATTGGTGAACAGGTAGATGCAGTAAAACTAAACTCTGACGAACAAAAAGCACAACTTTGTACGTTAACAAAGAATGTTAATCTGACAACGAAGATGGCAAACTTGTCTACAAATACCGACAATGGTTCTGATGCTACGCATCGTGTACCATTCTCAGACACAGCAGAATATCAGGCACTTTAGAATTTAAAAAAAGATTAAACTGAATCAACAACAGATAAATGACAACAACTAAATAATAACGACGACATCTGTGACGTCACGCGTTCACACTCACATCCAGTGTCTGAAACTTATACGATAAAACTTAAGTTTGTGGCGTCTTTGTGACTTTTCCAGAGAACAATATTTTTCACCAAGACATGATGGTGAGCCGCCAGTCAGGCACGATGGGGAACATTCCGACTCTCACCGAAACCACAATTTCGATTACAATCACTTTCTCACTGTTCGCAAATTCAAAATTTTCGAAACTATGGCAAGGAAATGCGCCCGAAGCCTGGTTGGACCAATTTTTGTTTTCGTTACCACCAAACTGGCCTTTAGGCCATAAACTGGAATTCATGTGTGAGTATCTCGAAAGCGAGCCAGCCATGCGAATGCGGTCAGTAATGAGAGATTGTTACAGTGAAGCTGATTTTCATCACGCTTTCCGCAAGCTTCTCAGGTTCGAATAAAGCACAGTATAAAATGATTAAAAAGTTGGTCAACCAGAGTTTTCTAGCCCAATCAGATATTTTGAGGAGATGCTGCTAGGGACCAATAATCTGACAAACCCGTACAGTTTATCTGAGTTGATACGTATTTGCTTAACAAAATTGCCTTCACATTTGCGTTTCCTAATATTGACAGGAAGATGCAAGACGACCTAGATGCTTTCCAAGGTTTTCTACAAGAAATGACAGTATGGAGCTAGACTCTGACAACCGTATCACTAGAAAGTATTACAATAGGCATCGTGACCCGGGTCATTCATCTCCACCCACCGAACTATCATAGAAATGACGAATGCCCTCGCGAAGCTCATTATCACAGGGATAATTGCAGACGACAAAACAGGCATCATCCGTATGATACACACTGGGAAAACCAAAATAATTATAGTGACAGAAGCCATTTTCGTAATGACACTCATGGTCATGGTAATCGACAGAACAGACGCTATGAAAACAAGCACAGGCTCTATCACATAATCACTATCACATAATCAGAGCAACTACAGAGGCAACTCATGTTCTGATGGATGCAATTATGTTAGATTTCACCCACAGAACTCTTGGCAGAACAGAAATTACAGAGACAGTCATCGAAATGGGGAGCATTATCAAAACAATAACAGACAACAACACCGTCAACAGTGCCAAATTGCTGCTACACTATGTGATCAAAAGTATCCGGACACCCCCAAAAACGTACTTCATATTAGGTGCATTGTACTGCCACATACTGACAGGTACTCAATATCAGCAACCTCAGTAGTCATTAGACATCGTGAGAGAGCAGGATGGGGAGCTCACGGACTCCGAACGTGATTAGGTGACTTGGTGTCACTTGTGTCATACGTCTATACGCGAAATTTCCACACTCCTAAACATCCCTAGGACCATTGTTTCCGATGTGATTCTGAAATGGAAACGTGAAGGGACACGTACAGCACATAAGCGTACAACCCGACCTCATCTGTTGACTGACAGAGACCGCCGACAGTTGAAGAGGGTTGTAATGTGTAATAGGCAGATATCTATCCAGACCATGACACAGGAATTCCAAACTGTATCAGGATCCACTGCAAGTACTATGACAGTTAGGCGGGAGGTGAAAAAACTTGGACTTCATGGTCGAACAGTTGCTCATAAGCCACACATCACTGCGGTAAATGCCAAACGACGCCTCCCTTGGTGTAAAGAGCGTAAACATCGGACGATTGAACTGTGCAAAAACGTTGTGTGGAGTGACGAATCACGGTACACAATGTGGCGGTCCGATGGCAGGGTGTGGGTATGGCGAATGCCGGAACGTCATCTGCTAGGGCAGGGCCTGCCAAACGCTGCACAGTGTGCAGACGTGCGGAAGTGCTGCAGATGTGCGCACGTGTGCGACAGCGACATCTGTTATTAGACGTGTGTCCTAAATGAACGGCGGCGGCTCCACTTCCCTGTGGTACAAGCTTTTTAAGAGCGCAACATATCCAGTTTCGTTTACCCCTGGTGACCGTAACCTTAACAGAGAAGTACTGAGAAATGGCAAGTACTGTGAAAAAGCAAAGTGCGGGAGATCTATGTTCTCAGTCGTTTAAAAATGACTGGGAACTGCAATTCTTTTTTGCAGCCGTTGGTGAAAACTCAGTGTTTGCTGTGCCGCCGAATAATAGGCGTCTGGCGTAAGTTTTCAATTTAAAGACATTACAATACATATCACAAAGACGAGTGTAGTGTACTCAACAGTGAAGAACGGCAAGCAAAATTAAATGTCCTTAAGAAAATGGATGAGACACATCAACTCGATTTTACTGTGCGTCAAAGTAACTGATACTTCTTGAACTCTTAGTTCCTCGTGTTACATTTATGTCTGTTTTACTGTACGCTGTACAATGTACTGTTTTCAATTTTCCAGAATGACAACCACACTAAATCTTCACTGCGAGCAAGTTTTAAAATCGCATTAAGAATTGCACAATCTGGGAAACCCTTTTCCGAAGGGGAGTTTGTGAAAGAGTGTCTGATTGGTGCTGCAGAACTTGTGTGTCCAAACAAACAGTGACAAGACGTATCAGTGCTATGGCCGGCGATCTGCACAGGCAGCTAATAAATAAGGCTAAATACTTTGTTGCTTTCTCTGTCGCGCTCGATGAAGCAACAGATCTTACAGATACAGCCCAGGTTGTGATATACACTCCTGGAAATGGAAAAAAGAACACATTGACACCGGTGTGTCAGACCCACCATACTTGCTCCGGACACTGCGAGAGGGCTGTACAAGCAATGATCACACGCACGGCACAGCGGACACACCAGGAACCGCGGTGTTGGCCGTCGAATGGCGCTAGCTGCGCAGCATTTGTGCACCGCCGCCGTCAGTGTCAGCCAGTTTGCCGTGGCATACGGAGCTCCATCGCAGTCTTTAACACTGGTAGCATGCTGCGACAGCGTGGACGTGAACCGTATGTGCAGTTGACGGACTTTGAGCGAGGGCGTATAGTGGGCATGCGGGAGGCCGGGTGGACGTACCGCCGAATTGCTCAACACGTGGGGTGTGAGGTCTCCACAGTACATCGATGTTGTCGCCAGTGGTCGGCGGAAGGTGCACGTGCCCGTCGACCTGGGACCGGACCGCAGCGACGCACGGATGCACGCCAAGACCGTAGGATCCTACACAGTGCCGTAGGGGAACGCACCGCCACTTCCCAGCAAATTAGGGACACTGTCGCTCCTGGGGTATCGGCGAGGACCATTCGCAACCGTCTCCATAAAGCTGGGCTACGGTCCCGCACACCGTTAGGCCGTCTTCCGCTCACGCCCCAACATCGTGCAGCCCGCCTCCAGTGGTGTCGCGACAGGCGTGAATGGAGGGACGAATGGAGACGCGTCGTCTTCAGCGATGAGAGTCGCTTCTGCCTTGGTGCCAATGATGGTCGTATGCGTGTTTGGCGCCGTGCAGGTGAGCGCCACAATCAGGACTGCATACGAGCGAGGCACACAGGGCCAACACCCGGCATCATGGTGTGGGGAGCGATCTCCTACACTGGCCGTACACCACTGGTGATCGTCGAGGGGACACTGAATAGTGCACGGTACATCCAAACCGTCATCGAACCCATCGTTCTACCATTCCTAGACCGGCAAGGGAACTTGCTGTTCCAACAGGACAATGCACGTCCGCATGTATCCCGTGCCACCCAACGTGCTCTAGAAGGTGTAAGTCAACTACCCTGGCCAGCAAGATCCCCGGATCTGTCCCCCATTGAGCATGTTTGGGACTGGATGAAGCGTCGTCTCACGCGGTCTGCACGTCCAGCACGAACGCTGGTCCAACTGAGGCGCCAGGTGGAAATGGCATGGCAAGCCGTTCCACAGGACTACATCCAGCATCTCTACGATCGTCTCCATGGGAGAATAGCAGCCTGCATTGGTTCGAAAGGTGGATATACACTGTACTAGTGCCGACATTGTGCACGCTCTGTTGCCTGTGTCTATGTGCCTGTGGTTCTGTCAGTGTGATCATGTGATGTATCTGACCCCAGGAATGTGTGAATAAAGTTTCCCCTTCCTGGGACAATGAATTCACGGTGTTCTTATTTCAATTTCCTGGAGTGTACATACGAGGTGTCGATAACGCACTTTGTGTAACAGAGGAGCGATATCTGTGCGTAGAAACATGCACTACATGAACGCTGACGGCTGCGGCGTGCACGCTGTGACCCGGAAGTTGCACATGTGCAAGAGCACCGCACGCGTGCAGAATTTCTGGCCGGCCCTGTGCTAGGGTGTGTGGTGTCAACAGTAAAATTAGGAGACGGTGGTGTTATGGTGTAGTGGTGTTTTTCACGGAGGGGGCTTGCACCCCTTGTTTTGCGTGGCACCATCACAGTACAGGTCTACATTGATGTTTCAACCACCTTCTTGCTTCCCACTGTTGAAGAGCAATTCAGGGATGGCGATTGCCTCTTTGAACACGATAGAGCAACTGTTCATAATGCACGGCCTGTGGCGGAGAGGTTACACGACAGTAACATCCCTGTAATGGACTGGCCTGCACAGTGTCCTGACCTGAATCCTACAGAACACCTTTGGGATGTTTTGGAACGCCGACTGTGTGCCATGCCTCACCGACCGACATCGATACCTCTCCTCAGTGCAGGACTCCGTGAAGAATGGGCTGCCATTCCCCAAAAAACATTCCGGCACCTAATTGAACGTATGCCTGCGAGAGTGGAAGTTGTCATGAAGGCTAAGGATGGACCAACACCATACTGAATTCCAGCATTAGCAATGGAGGGCGCCACGAACTTGTAAGTCATTTTCAGCCAGGTGTTCGGATACTTTTGATCACATAGTATAGATCAAGCCCGCCGCGACACATGCAGATAGTTAAGGGAGACCTCCTCAGCGGCGTGGAAATAACAGCAATGACTCGCAATGCCGGCAGCTGACGGCATTATAGACAAGACTGAAAACGTCGTTGCCGAAAAGCTAAATTTTTTATGTATTTATGACAAAAGAGATATTTTATTTCAGGAATTAGGTAGTAACACCGTATGCTATCACAGATCTAGTTATACATGTTTATTTACATAACACCACTTTCTTTGCCGTTCTTGACTCAAGTGGCCCCATATCCGTGGCTAGTGAAATTGCATTCAACAGATGTATAGAGATGACAGAGTGTCCTACATTACCTTTACACAAAATCAAACTTCAGGGTGCTATTTTATGCAAAAGTGTTGATTTATGACAGCAAACTTGCTTGGATTTCACATGTCAATGCCAAAAATTTACAATAAGTTCCTAAATTTTTGTCGACGGAAATAATATAGGGAGTGGACTTCTTAAATGAACATACAGCAATTTTAAACTTCAGTGATGCTGAGATAATCATAGAAGCTGAAGGTAAGTCAGTTACTCTGAAATTCCTCCATCTTGAATACCTCTGACTATCCTACGTTACGCCATGAACTCAACACCACCCACTCCCTATTTTCTCCCCTTCTCACAGCTACAAGTACTATGCCGCACCTCTACAACCACATTCCCCCAATGATACATCTCCACACCTCCCACATCCTCTCCCAACGAAATTTTAAACGCCTGCCCTTATCCGACCATGAAATCCTCCTGATATATATGCGTCCTCCCAGATCTAAAAGAACCCACCCCAGTTTTCCCTTCCTCTCCACTCCTCACCACCAACATCCTACGCTTGGTTGGGAACGACATCCCTCTTCACTCTCCCAAAACATACGCCCACACGAACACCCTCTCAGACACTACCCCCCACCTCCAAGCAAAGTGGCGCAGTCTTTACCACACTGGACTCACATTCGGGAGTAAGACGGTTAAACCAGCGCCCGGCCATCCTGATTTAGGTTTTCTGTGATTTCCCTAAATCGCTTCAGGCAAATGCCGGGATGGTTCCTTTGAAACGGAATGGCCTATTTCCTTCCCCATCCTCCCCTAATTCGATGGGACTGATGACCTCACTGTTTAGTCCCCTCACCCGAATCAACCAACCACACTACCCCGACTGCTACATTCCCATAATATCTCTGTTCCTGGCTGTGTAGGCCCACTCATTATTTCACTCATGTATATCTCTGTCTCACTCAATCAATACACTGGCGTTTTACTTATTTAAATTATGCAACTGCCAAATCAAATGGCTCTGAGCACTATGGGACTCAACTGCTGTGGTCATCAGTCCCCTAGAACTTAGAACTACTTAAACCTAACTAACCTAAGGACATCACACACACCCATGCCCGAGGCAGGATTCGAACCTGCGATCGTAGCAGCAGCGCGGCTCCGGACTGGAGCGCCTAGAACCGCACGGCCACCGCGGCCGGCTGCAACTGCCCTTCTGTCTGTTTATCTTTTGTGAAACATTCATTTGCCGTTTCATCTTTGTCAATCTCTTACTTAATCAACAAATCCGCCTACTATATTTTAAATTATGCAACTGAATCTTTTTTGTTATTATGTCAAACACTCATTTTGCCAACTGCCGTGCCACTTTTTTATAATGTTTTAAACTTTTTACTCTCTCATGGCTGAAGAGCAGCGAGATGTACCTGCTGACAGCCCCACCTCCCACCACCTCCCCCCATATGGGGCGAAGAGAATGAAATGACAACCTCGTCTTATAAACAAGTAAATACTTATGCTGAATGCACATATGCTGAATGCTCAAGTCCTCTCCGTGACGTCACAACGCACAAGGACGTCTGGGAATTTTTTGCTCGCCAGCGGCGGGAATGGACTCCCTACTTCGGTGAGACGGGCTTAGCTGGCGACATCGGATGATGTTACTCCTTTTGCCAACCCGTTGGTTTGTTCTCACCTCTGACAGCTGGGTTTCTTAAGGATCTCAGAAAACAAATTATACACGTCCTCCCTCGCTAAGACCATTGCGCAACATGAGTGGCACCTTGTCAGAAGAAAGTAATGTTCCCAGTCTCCTGCAGACACAGTTCTTCAGCAGTACGGATAACAGATGTATCACAGAGTGGAAGCGAAATGGCGCGACAACTGGAAACGTTTTCAAAAGTCGAAGTAGACGGGACAGTATGTAACCTCCCCCTCACTTATCGACCTTAATGACCGTGAAAAATTAAACCGCGTGTGCCTAATGGAAATTTGGGACAAGCAATCGTCACCGAAGTTAATCTGTCGGTAAAGAGGGAGGAAAGGGTTACATCTAAATGAAAGGAAAAATGCTACTGAAACTGGTGGAAATTAATTTTGAAAAGGGGTAAAGTTAATAAAGAAAGTAAATGTGCGGCCGTTACGTTAACAATCAACTAGCGGTAATTAGATATTTGAGATTTGGGGGAAATTACGGTCGCCAGTCCTAAGGACAATTACTATAGTAACTGAAAAAGAAAGGTTATTACACATATAATTAGCACTAGAAGCGTGGCAACTGAAGGTTGACACATGCAGTGTGAAAACTGAAAGTTTTTTCAGACGTAATAAATTTCGCTACACTCTGACTTAATTTAGCAAAAGAATTAATAAAACAGGAAAATCGAAAGTTAATTTAGTGACTGAAGTTAATAGTGAGCTTTCTTTCTGAAGCACATCGAAATTCAGTAAAATACAGTTAGTCTTGGACTACCTCAACAATCATTTCAAAAGCTACTTGAATCTACACAATTTAGAAATAAGAGATTTAACTTTGAACTTGAATTAAATGATTCTGAACAATTAACAATAGTAAAATTTAGTACATACCAAGCTGAGCTGCAGTCACAGGTAAGCTAAAATACGGTAACAAAACTCGCACTCTTAATTTGTGCTTGTGTTATCCAGATATTGTAGCCAGCTATGAATACTTTAACTGAACTCCGAAATTAAAGCAGCGAAATTGAATTATGTTACTTTAATGCTGGCGTTTGAATTTCAACGACACTCGGGTTCATTTCGGAAAAGGAAGGGACCCTGCTTGGTAATGCATTTGGGACAATGAGCAACAAACGTTCATGCTAAGTTGCTGTAATTTTGTGATGCAACAATTTTAAAAGTTGGAAAAGCTGAGGTCTGCCATACAGTTCTAAAACTTTACGGGCTTCCAGTCTTCCTTGTTGGTTGATTGAAGGTTTGAAGCCGTTGATCGAGGAGGTGGCGACAGTCACTCATTGTCGGCCGTCGCTGTTGCAGAAGCTGAATGTTGGCATGCCTTCTTCTCGACACGGTCACCAGACGAAACGGGCTCTTGATGTGCGCCAGCTAATGCTTCCCGTCCGCGACACCATATCAGAAACTATCATCGCAAGTCGAGCGCAATTACATGCTGCCAAACCCCGAAAGCGCGGCAACTCGCGGGAGCTTCACACAACACACCTGCTCCACTCGCTACTCCAGCCAGACTCCCCCTGCTCGCGCTCCACGCGGCAGAGTTAACACTACCAAAGATCCTACACATTTTGATTCTTCACACGACCTATCGATGTAATCGTTCGATAGCAGTTTTCCCTAGGCAAGACCCAGCGTAAAAATACAAATAATATTTACGAAACAAACCAATTATACATTGACATAAATGCATATATATATATATATATATATATATATATATATATATATATATATATATATAGTAAAACAATTACAATATGTAAAGACACAGAAATGTCATATATTCAGGTAACAAAAATAAGGAAAACAAATTTATAGTACAATCGATGGAAATAAGAGGATATGCATTTCCGGCGTTACAAGTACGATTCTTGTGGACAAAAAGCCTAAATTTCATACAGATTCACTGTGAAATTCTGGCGGTATAGGGACTAAATGCAGTGTCACATCCAGCTGTAGTGAAACGGTGGCAACAATTTCAATACTGCAGCACAGACGTGGGCGATGCAGATCGGAAAGGAAGACCATCTACATCGATCACAGATGACAATGTTCAGGCAATCGAGAAAATGAGCCACGGAAAGCACAGAGTGACTATAGCAGATATTGGTCAGCAGATGTGCATCTCAAGAGGCATTGGCCATTCTAACGCCCGAAATGATTAGCAGTATCAGAAATTGTGCTCTCGCTAGGTTTCCTGCCCACTATCACCTCTACACTACGCGCAAGGTTTGTAGCATCTATGGACTTCATTGAGCATTACTCTATGGAAGACAATGATTTCGTAAGCTGCGTTATTACTGGCGATAGGACATGGATACGCCGTTTTACACATGCAACAAAAAAGAAGAGGGTCTGTGGAGTGGAGAGACATGTTGCGCCATCAGTAGTGAAGGTGGTCATTCTTCGACCGTGTAGACAGAGCTTATGACAAAGAGCACGACCATTAATGGCGATTCGTAGTCTGCAATACTGAGATCGCATCGCAACGCGGTAAATAAACAAACGAGGCCGAAAAATGAAGCAATGACATTGTTTTCTTGCTACGTAATCAAAAAGCGGATTTCTATCGTCCATGAATTGAAGTCTCTTCAGCTCCTTGGCTCTTTGTAGCATTCACATATATTCAGAGTCTTCCAGTGGTGAATACGATCTATCGTAGTGCAAGAAGTCTGCCACTTCGTATGACGACCACATTGCGATTAGGTGAAATAGTTGGTGCTCATTCCAGACACTGGGTACCTTACTCGGAGATGTCCTGGCAGAGAAACTGTGCAACATTCTCCTTTCCTTTTGCATCACTTCTCCTGTGACCTTCAGAAAGGAACTCTGGCGCGTTAAACTTTGTTTTCTCAGTGTACCGTACAATAATGCGTAAATAAAAATACTCGGTAAATAACTACCTGGAAGTCTCCAGTTTTCTCTCTAAATGATTTTCACTATGTGGATGACAATGTAAAATTAAAATAGGTCTTATATTTAAGTTAAACTACTATTTTATTATTTATTAATGGCTCCATGGCGGCATCCATACAGCCAGTCTTCAAATTATATATTTCTTTTTATAACATTTATTTGTGTAACAGTCTGAGCCACTAAAGACGCCTATCGCTTACCCCCAAGAAACAACTTAAGATACATTAAATTTAAAGAATCTTTTAAGATATTCCTGTTTTCTTATTGTATAAGTGTGTATACGCTTTTATGTCTTCAGTCGTAAATGAGTTTTAAAGTTTGCTTAGGGGCATCAGATGCTGCAATTTCGCAGTTTCCATACAATTTCTGTTGCAACTGAAGAAAATGTGGTTAAGATCTTCCTCGCATTCACACGAGGAAGATGTGAACATACTGAGGTGGTGGAGATGTCGCTGAAATCTCCCGTGATTGAATCGTAGCCGCGCAGTCACTATAAAGCTTCTGCAGTATGTACAGTTTAGGTACCTAGGACATGATGGCAGATTAGATACCACTGCGGCACAATGTCTGCCTTCAATTTCGTAAGAGCGATAGAAGTTTTCGTTCCACAGGGCTTTGTTTCTAGCCCTTATTGCTCGTAGATCAGACAGTAGCACTTTGTCATACTTTACTAAATGGCCACAGTGTGTACATCTTCATTTTCTTTTATTCCGCTGTGCGTCTTTACCAAAACACGATAGATGTTCTACTTGAGCGGGAAAACTCCTGAACTGCTTCTATAATGCGGTGTACTAGATAACAGCTGAAGGGCAGTTTTTGTTCACTTTTATGTGTAGAAGGTGAGCCTTCTGTCATGTCCGTTTCCTTTTTAAAATCAGTATTCTCAGTAATTTTCAGCGTAACAGTAGCAGCCACCACTGCAGCAACAGACGCCATTACGCGGCAATTTTAATTCATGAATTTAGCAGAAGCGAAGAGATCGCCCGCTCAAATATAACAAATACTTTTTCCACAGCCGCCTGACGCAGCGGAAGAAAACATGGATTTTTAAGATTATTGTTTTAGATTACTCGCCGAGATTCAAACCCACGACTCAGCCTTCAATTAACGGCGGTAAGAACCATTCTCTCGCGTGTGTGGGCAGTTGCAAATTATAACAAAGAACTCATTTTGTAAAAAAAAAAAAAAAATACTAGCCGAGGCAAAATACAAAAATATTATTTCAGTTTTCAAATTAAATGCAATGTGTTTCTAGACTGGTTCATATTACAGTAACTAACGTGAAGAAAAAGTTTGCTCATATTAATGTTTATTACTCAGCCAGTCATTAAAAGCATAAACTCAAAAATAATTTAAATTCAGTTCAACGTTACATCCAAATCTCAATCATCTAAAAAGTCTTTGGCGCCCACACTACATATTTTTATTATTGTCCCGCGAAACTGGCGCCGCAACTCGAGGCTCGAATTATGTACTAGTATGACTGATGTAATTATGTATATACATAACCATTGTAATATATTAATGTTTGTGTAAAAATTTTGTACATGTGCACCAAAACATACCGTGAGGCTAACCGGAGAAGACAGGCTGTAAACGAATACGAAATTGATTGAAAGAGAAAAAAAGGTAAGGCTTGTTGTGCAAGAATCCTAATGAATTGTGTGCTAAAATTCAAGCCATACGCACAAGAGATGCCTTTGGTTCAGAACAGTAAGTAGTGAAAAGTGAAGTGAGTGTATTTGTGTGTGTATTTAAATGTCTATTTTTGGAAGGGATATATATATATATATATATATATATATATATATATATATATATATATATATATATATACTTATTTATCGCGAATGGACCCAGAAGGATCACGCAAAGCTTTCTGACGTCGTTTCTTCCATACTTCTTTCATTCGTTCTCCATGTTTTCTTTTTCTTTCTTCTGTCCATTTTGTTCCTGGTCTCTTTAATGCTTCCTTCTCCGACAATACAATCCACTTTTCCACCTTATTTCTAAAAGTTTTTTTATCTTTGACATCTTTAAGTTCAATATTTGCTTTTTGTAAATCTAATTTTACTTGGCTAATCCATGGTGTTGTTGATTTGACTTTTTCTATGTAAGTGAGAATTCTGTTGGTGAGTCGCGTGGGGGGAAGTTTAGTGACACGTCCATAAAATTTTAATCTTCGCCTTCTTATGTCTGCTGCCAGGTTTGATATAGTTTCTGTGGTTCTTCTTGATTGTATCCGGTATCCTTCTTCTGTTAATTTTGGACCTAAAATCTTTCTCATAATTTTGCGTTCTTCTTTTAGTATTTTTTCTAAGTCACATTTTGTGTGGAGTGTGAGCGTTTCACTAGCATATAGTGCTGCTGGCTTAATTACTGCGCAGTAGTGTCTGATTTTTGTGTTCGAGGAGATGCATTTTTTATTGTATATTTCATGTGTCATACCATATGCTCTCTTCATTTTCTGTTGTCTGATCTTCTGTGCAACTTTCTCTCCTCCGGTTGGCTCCAAAATTTCACCTAGGTATTTAAAATGTTTTACTCTATTTATTTTTCCATATTTTGTGTTCAAACTGTGTATATGGAATTTCGTACAGAAAAATTCTGTCTTTTGAAACGAAATTTGTAAACCTACTTTATCCGCGCATTCCTTAAGGATCTCTATTTGTTTGGTGGCGATTTCTTCATCATCTGCAAGTATGGCCAAGTCGTCCGCGAATGCTAAACAAGATACCTCCACGTTGTCTTTGGTTCTACCAAGATGGATTGGTTTCCAGTAGGATTGATTTTTTAATTCTTTTTCCCATTCCTTAATGACTTTATCCAGGACTATATTAAACAGAAGTGGAGATAGCCCGTCACCTTGACGTACTCCAGTTTTTTATGAGAAAAGGTTCACAGTGTCTGTCAGTGATTCTTTGATAAGCCTTAGTGTTTTGGAGTCAAGTCCAAGTTCCTCTAAAATGTTAAACAAAGATTGCCGGTCAATTGAGTCATAGGCTTTCTTAAAATCTACAAATGTACAAATTATGGGGGCATTTCTAATTGCTTTGTGTTTTAATATTGTCTTTAAATTAAATATTTGTTCTATGCATGAGCGACCGGGGCGGAAGCCTGCTTGATAATCACCAGTTTGGCGTTCCAGCTGCTCTTGTGTTCTTTTCAGCAGGCATGTTGAGAGAATTTTGTAGGTGACTTGTAAAAGTGAGATTCCCCTGTAGTTATTGACATTTGTTCTGTCTCCTTTTTTATGTAACGGGTGAATAAGAGCACATTTCCAATCCTCTGGTAATTTTTCTGTTTCCCATATTTTTGTTATTATTTTTGTGAGCTCTTGCAACGTCTTTGGTCCTAGGTTTTTTAATAGCTCTGCAACAATGCCATCTTCGCCAGATGTTCTATTATTTTTTAAGTTTTTAATGTGACATTTGATTTCTTCCTGTGTTGGTGGTAATGAATCCGGTTGAGCGATGGCACTGATTTCTTTGGGAAACCTTAAACTAGGTTCTGGGCAATTTAGTAGGTTAGAAAAATATTGATCCAATACTTGACAGTTTTCCTGGTTTGTTAGGGCTAATTTACCATCTGGTTTTCTGAAACATAAATTTTGAGGGATATATCCTCGTATTTTATCTGCGAAAGTTCTGTAGAAGTCTCTTGTATTATAGTTTTGGAAATTTTCTTCTATGGCATCCAGTTGTGCCTTTGTGTACTTCCTTTTTGCTTGCCTAATAGATTTTGAAACCTGTTTTCTAACCTCGTTAAATAAATGTAGACTTTCTTGTGATTTTTTACTGTTATATTCTTGAAATGCCTTTTTTCTCCTTTCCAATGCATTTTCACAGTCTGAATCCCACCAAGGGTGTTTGAATATCTTTTTCAAGGGAATAGTTTCCTTAGCTATTCGCGTGATTTTAGAATGAAATTCTTCCCATGTGTTTGCCTTTTCCTTCTCCCATTCTTCTTTTACTTTAGATTCTTTAATCTTCTTGGTGTCATATTTCTGTATTTCTGTTTTCTTCTGATGACTTCTTCGTGCTGTAAACTTGATTTTAATTCTAGTTAGGTAATGGTCTGAATCAATGTTTGCTCCTCTGCGTACTTGGACGTCGTAAATTTCTTTTTGTACTGGGTATGAAATCGCCACATGATCTATTTGAAACTCGCCAATTTGTTGTATAGGAGATCTCCATGTCTTTTGTTTTCTTGGACATTTTCTTAGAGATGTTGACATTATCTTCAGGTTATTCTGCTTACATAGTTCGACGAGCCTTGTACCATTTTTATTGGTAAATTTATATGCAGGATATTTGCCTACGGTTTTTTGGTGGATTTTCTCTCTACCAATTTGGGCATTAAAATCGCCGAGTAGAACTTTTGTATCATCTTTTGGAATCTTGGCCATTATATTCTCCAAATTTTCCCAGAACTTTTCTGTTTCTATGGGGTTTTTCTTGTTGTCTCCGTTTGTGGGAGCATGAACATTAACCATTGTGTATGTTTTGTTGGCACATTGTAAGCGCATCGTCATTATCCTATTATTTACGGGAGTAACTTCCTTGATGGAGCTGAGCACGCTCTTGTGTATGATAAACGCCATCCCGAGATGGGGGGCTCCTCTTCCGATTCGTTTATCCGTCTTGCTCTTAAAGATGCGATAGTTGCCATAATCTGATGTTTCTTCATCTGTAAAACGTGTCTCCTGTAAAGCTAGTATTACTATCTTTTGCTTTTCAAGTTCTGTTGTAAGGTTTAGAAGTTTTCCTGGTTGGATTAATGTATTTATGTTAAAGATTCCAATGTATGTAGGTGTTTTAAGTGGAAGTTTGCCAGAGAGCTCCGACTTTCTCTGATGTAATCGTGTAAGTCCAGGTTCCCCAGAATCCGAATTCCTGGTTGCCATCTGTTGATGGGTGGATTGGTTACCACCTGGGGTAATGTTGTTATTACTTGCACGAGTCATACTTGCTTGTAATCAAGTTGGTCCAGTGTTTCCACTGGGTGTTTAGAACCAGGGATTGTTAGTTCCTGGCGCATTATGACCAGCCGCACATTGTGTGGACAGACGCTGACCAGGATGCCGATGGTTCCCACTTCAGACGCGTCCTGGATTTGGGTGTTGACAGTGCTTATTGTAATGGCGGCACTTACTCGCCATGACACAGCAACGTCTTCGGGTTCTGTGGTTTTTGAATGAGTGTGACCCTTGCCAAAAGTCACCCTCCCACACCCTCGTGATGCTGCCGCCTCGGTCCGGGACTGCTTATTTGGGTTTCCCCTTATATATATTGAATCCGCTATGGGTAAAGTCGGGCATAGGGCAGGCTAAAGCACCTGTACCGGACGAGCGAAATTTGCTCGCCATGGAAAGTGAAAATCATGGAATGTAAACGAATCCCATGTCACCGCCTCGGAAAAAATAACTTCCGAAGCAGGGGCCGAGGATCTGTGGACCTCAAAGGACGCTCCACAGCAAAATGACAATGAAATATTAATGACTCCCTCTGCCTGTACAGGGGGACAACCCAAATGTCAGAGTAGGTGGGGCACCAGTGTGCTCGCCTATCGCAGATCTTTTCTCGGAATTATTGCGATGGCTTGAGGAAAGAGATAGAAAAAACGAAAAACTTTTAGAACAGAATGAGCGAGAAACGGAGCAAAAATTAGCTCAAATGTGTCTTCGGAGTCTTTCGCGACGGTATTCATGAATAAAACGTTCTCAGTTTTCCAGCCGCGTCAATTAGAATAAAATCCTCGAGCTTTCGATGGCCATCTCCGCCATCGTCGTCAGGAGTTCACTGACTGCCAGCGCACTGAAGTCCTGACGACAATGGCCGAGATGGCCATCGAAAGCTCGAGGATTTTATTCGAATTGACGCTGCTGGAAAACCGAGAACGTTTGAATCATTAGCTCAAATGCTCAGTGAGCGAGAGCAAATATTACCTAAATGCCCCATGAGCGTGAGCAACAAAGAGATAGAGAAAGAGACCAGAAATTAGCTCAAATGCTCAGTGAGCGAGAGCAACGTATAGAATCAAAACTAAATGGTATACAAAATGAACTATTCGAGACGCGGGATGTGTATAAGGAGATACCCGATATTGTACAAAGTTTGTCTAGTGAGATGCAAAATTCGCACGTATCTCATACTAGTCTCAAAGACGATGTTCAGAACCTAACAAATTGTGTAGACAATGTGGAGCTTGAGGCACGTAAAAACATTGATGAGTATTTAGAAGCCCAAGCACACAAAGCTGAGAAGGAGCTTGACGAATGGCTAGAGATTAAAAATCGCGAAATCTCATCACAGATAGAGAGCGATGTTAAGTCAGCTGTTGAACAAGAGACAGCGCTGCCTCAATACAAGTCGAACTAGCGCAGATAAAGTCACGTTACCAATTTGGCAACGAGATGTCGCACGAAGGCTATCTGAGCTAGAGAACCAAGTAAAACAGTGGAGGAGCGACAATCAATCAGACTCCGCGTACAGATCGTTAACGACAACATACACAGAGTGCAAAGCGCTTACTCGCAGACAAAACCAGCTGTCAATAACAGACATGAACAATATGCAGTACCATGTAGTTCACAACAAGAATTAAGAAACGAAACGGACAGTAGCAATCCACTGTACCGGAAGGAGGATAATGTGACCAAACATCGAACATTTCAGCCTTTCAATAGTGAGAAGCGTAATGTCCACACAGTTGTTTTTATCAAGAGCTTTCGTAATGTTTTTCCCCAGGGGTTGGACAGAAAGGCAACGCATACAGTTCGTAGTCTCTTTTATAGAAGGTGACGCAGTACTGTGGGCAACAGATGTATCGGAAAAATGCCACACTATGCATCAATTTGAGTGTGGATTTTTGCAGAAATTTTGGTCAGACAGTGTACAAGAAAGACTGCGTAATGAACTATACAGCCCTGAAATGTACAATTCGAAATTAGGAACTTTGCGCAAAGTACTTTGAAAAATACATAAATAAAACTAGGTATTGGAACGAACCCATGTCTGAGCATGATGTGATCAGACTGATAAAGATGAAATTACCAAGTGATATTTAGAAATATTTTATGAACGTACCCGAGTATGACATTGAACAGTTCATGGACATAGTTGACTCTGCGGATCTGTTAATCGAGGACATGAAAAGTGAAAATAAGTGGAATCATGAAGGTTGTAACGAGCAGAAAGCTGATTACAACTGCAGTAATAATAACCCAATAACAAACGTTAACAGACAAGAATATAGGCAACCGAATTGGGGGCCAAACAATAGTAACGGTTATGCTAATCAAAACAGGAAAAGGAGTCATGACGGGTGCATAAGTAACGGTTACAATGGTAACGGTAATCCGCAGTGGTGGAATAACCGGAACCAGTGGCGCGGATATAACGAACCACCAGCACAATGACAACAAAATGCAGCGCCACAGTGGAATTCAAATTCAGGTCCAAAACAAAACATGCCTGTAGGCTATAACCGCCCGCCACATAATCAGAACAATGCGACATATCAAACTGCACCATCGGGGAGGCAGGACAGCCAACCCAACCATAGTAGCAACAACCAAAATCGTAGTGAGAATAGTGGAGGTGACAGGTAACTGTCAACCCAATGTCACTCCCCGCCAAACTAAAGACAGCCGCAACCCGCTCTCCGTTGTTGGCTGTGAGATGGTGTAGTGATGGCACATTCTGTAATAACAATAACAATCTCTGCATGCTGAGGTATAATGACGGGGGTGAAAATAGGGGAGGAATTAGTAAACGTATCTCAAAAATGTAAACAAACAGGTAAAGATGTTGTGCAAGCGGTATTAAAAGCCGAAATATACTGTGCACAGATTCAAATAATGGTACACACAGGTGCATCACCTAACGCCCTGAGTTTAGAACTTTAAAAGTACATAAGCCAAAACAATCACATACCTGTATTGCCATTAAAAATTGTAGAGTGACAGGTGCAATTGGTGCACAATCTCAAATCATAAATCACCAGGTGCAAGTTGAATTTGTGATAGGAAATGTTGCAATAACAAGCTCGTTCCTTGTTGTTAGAGGATTGATGATCGCTTGCATTCTGGGAATAGAATTTTTACGCCAGAGGCACGCAAAAATCGACCTCTTGTGCGGTGAATTGAGCATTATGAACAAGGGTAAACGTGTGACATTGCCGATGTTCCGAACACGAGAAATGCACGGAAAATATTGCCGTAGCTTTCAGGTTAAATCTGAGGGCCTACAGGTTATGCACTTGTGCTCAGACTTAAGTGGAAGAAAAGAATATTATAATGAATCTATTGCCGAAGTCAGTGAACAGTGAAGAAAAAAGTAATCTGTTAAACTTTAAGGTCGTGGAATCAGAATATTTGTCAGTGGCACAACAGAATGAATTAACTCAGCTGCTCGTAAGTAAACCAGGTACTATAAAAGACTACACTAATAACATTGAGGCGGTACTTCATGATACATTTTGCCATGCCAACTACACCGTCCCATGGTCCAAAAAAGAGGCAGTAACGAAAGAGAAATAAGAAATGGCACCCAGTATACGCCGGACATTATAAAATAATAGACATACCTCACGGGTGGAGTTATTAGTTGGGTGATGTCCAATCAGAGGAAGTAAAAAGACTATATCCGTATATAGATCTGAAAAGATTTGCTCAATAGAGCAGTGTTCAACTTTGTAGATAGTAGATTAAGTTTGTAGTATATTTTTCATATGTAAATGTCATATATTTAAATGTAGTGTGTAAGAAAAGTTATGCATAAAGAGTTATGTCATAGAATTCATTTTTATAGAGGTTAAAAATATCATTACCATGGGCCGGCCGGGGTGGCCGAGCGGTTCTAGGCGCTCCAGTCTGGAACAGCGCGACCGCTACGGTCGCAGGTTCGAATCCTGCCTCGGGCATGGATGTGTGTGATGTCGTTAGGTTAGTTAGGTTTAAGTAGTTCTAAGTTCTAAGGGACTGATGACCTCAGCAGTTAAGTCCCATAGTGCGCAAAGCCATTTTGAACCATTACCATGAAAATAATTTCAACTTTGAAGGAATAGTAAAAGAAGGTTAAAGAATGTTGAAAAATCTTATTCAAGGATGTGCAACAGCATACAAATCTGGATGAATTTCTATTTGTGGGTATTAAATGCTTTAATTGTAATAGTAATGGGGCTTGTAGAAGGAAACACTGTATATTGTGTTGCCAGTATCAGTGTGTGTTCCAAACTTGAGACACCAATTCATCTTTATTTGCTATAGAACATGAGTGTAAGGTGTGTATAACACCAAGGGTACCTCATGTGTTGAGGGCAAAGAATGACATAATTAGTAAGCGCGAGTAATGCTAGGCCCTGCTAAGGTGTAATTTTCCTCTTAAGGCAGAAATATTATCACGAGTTTATCGTGTAATTTCAATTCATGATCAACTGACAGCCTAGGAACTTGCACGTTAGGCCTAGGTTGCAAAATGGATAAATAATAATTTAGGCAAAGTTTTTGTAAAGTCGAGCCTGGCTCTGGAAGGCAAGTAGGCAATCTACAGGCAGACATGACATTAGACTTACCTCAGATCAGACGCAAATACAATGGTATTGTCGAAACTCTAATGGAAAGTATGAATATGTAAATGAAAGTTTGAATTGTATATTTGGTGAAAGAAACTGGTAGAACACCACATGAACTAAAATCCAGATTTAAATGAGCTAAGTGTGTTAGTGCTTGTTAGCTAGCCGAGACAGGTACTTTTGAACTAGCTAGCCGAGACAGGTACTTTTGAACACTGTAAAAGCGTGAAACTTTGATAACGGACAGTGAAGTGGAGATATTGAACGTTCAGTAGTTGTGCATACTCAGAACGACAATATTGTGCACGAGAAACTGTGAGTGTTATTATAAATTTGTAAAGCAAAATAAATCCGCAACCCATGTTTTTTAGACAGACTGCGTTTCCATTAAGTCTAACAATGTGGGTTCGATATGCTATGCGCGGACTGTTGTAAACACAGCGAACGCAGAAGCAACGAATGTTTGTGCAAAGAAGCGCACTTCTATTTGGACGCTCAAAAGTGCCTGCGGGTGCAACGGAGAAATTAAAGTGACCTTAACAGAACCAAAGTTTGATGTGTAATCAAAACTGTGTCACATATAAACTGCAGTCTAAGAAAAAGAGCCATGTCATGTTTTTCTACTAAACAATGCTGACTTGATACTGCAAAACCGGTGAAAACTTCACATCAGCTGCCGAACTACCCATTTTATAACGTTCGCTTTCTCTAGAATACAACAGTTATAGGTGCCGAGTTGGAGTCCTGGGAAGGAAAAAATTAAGTTTCGTCTCGTCATTTCAGTTACATCATCTAGCTACTGCCTAGAAAATCCGATGTCACAGTTGATTGTGCTTCGATAACAATCCGACTAGTTTCTGGGTTCGAATCCCTGTCCAACATAAAGCTTTACCTCACGACATTTCAAGTAAGTTACTTGTGAAGAAGCAATATTTAACATCTCTCGTACTTCATTAACAGGGAAAAAAGATGCTGGGTAGAAATTCGCGTCCGTTAAAAATGTTTACGTTATGTAATGTAAAGTTGTTATTTACTAACTAATACTGTCTAAAATCGTGGAATAACACTCTCTGTATACCCAGTCAGGAATGACTGTTTCGTCAGTCATGAAATCTTTGCTTAGTCTGCATGACCTGAGTTTGAATCCATATTCAGAAAGAGATGGTTCGTCGTGTCATTTGAAGTTCATACATATTCTCAACTAGCTGCTCGTGAATAACTTAAATTTTTAATCTCATTTTGTGTTAAATAATAAGTACAGTAGATTACTTTGAAGAGGAAATCACGAATACGACGAACTCACTACGTGCATTACCTATCTGACGTAATAATGGGAATGGTAACATTCCAGGTATGTCATTTATTGTAATAAATGTGAGCTTACAAGCCTTAAGGACAGTCTTATCTGTGACAAGGTGTTCCCTGATATTTGTAGTATCATGGTATTACTTTACATCTTGAGTTATTGCGATACAGAGCAGCGTTTTCTAGTGGCGATTTGGAACCATTTTCAACAGTCAAACGATTGTACCGTGGAGCGATTAGAGGACCTGCTAAACAGCTGCTTTATGTGGGTTGCATGCTAACCAGGCGATATGCAATTCAGGTCGTTCGGATACTTTTGAGCACGACTGTTCATGTGGTCACCAAAGTGTTTTTAATAGAATGTTTAGTTGAACGAATGTATCGCGTATGTACAATTTAGAGCACTGTAAGTAGAGACAGTTGGCCAACAGCATGTACTTTACCTCTAAGAACCACACAGCAACGTACAGAAAAAGAGGGGTCAAATATTCCTTCTAGCATTTAGATATTTAATACAGTAGTTTCTTTTTGCAGCGTATTAGACCATCTTATTTTTGAAGAGTGAATAGTTGATAACTCTGTTTCAGCTCACGTAAATCTAGGAGGGTACACAAATGTGAAATAACTTTCCTAAGCCTTTTGTTATACGCTAGATTCTAGCTTATGTCGTTTTTACATGTACAACACTCGTAGATGAACCTGCTTCTAGATCGTAAGTAGGTTGAATGGGAGATAAAGATTTATTCTCGTAGCGCACGCCTACCTTTCGGTATACAACAATGCAACCTGGTCCGAGACGCCTGCTAGGCAGTGTTTGCACCGCAAATGTGTTTCTGGCCACCGTGCTCTCACATATCTCGAATTTTTTTACATGTTTCAACGTCAACATTAACAAACGCTACATCACTAGTTATAACATCTTCAGCAGCAGCGTTGTGCGCGTGTGTTGTTTCATGCACAATGCCGGAGACGCGTTGCTGAGTAGAATCTTGACAACGAGGAGGGGGGGGGGGGTGGCGGTCGTCATCCCACACCGACCGACCACTGAAAAACGCGATCGCCAGCTGTTCGGTGGATCAGCTGATTCCGACGTTCAACACCGGCGGGTGCCACGCCTACGCCATGCGGGCGTCGACCTGTCCGCCGCCACCGCGGACGCAGGCCACCCCTACCAACGCCTTCCGGAGCTGAACGTCGCGACGTCGAACAACAACCATCACCATCACAACAAGTGACAACCGAATTGATAACCTAACGAGCAATAGCAACATAAACTGTCATAAATATGTACAAAACATTCTTGCGATTTACCAACTGTCATTCTAACATATAACTCTCTTGCATGTTTTAACAGGCAATCACTAATTAACATACACATTTCATTATTTACCGAGGTCGTACCACGAGTTATTAATTGAGGATAGTCAAAATGGGTTGGTGTACCGCTCCGTCTAGGTTTTCACCAGGGGTTTCCCTCAAGCTTTGCCGAATGGGGAAGGAACAGCCAATATCCCTGTGGCTTCAAAAATTTTAGACTGACCCATAATTGAGTGCCTCCGAGCACGACACAAGCTGCAACAGTCAAAAGCAAGCAGCCAAAGCTACTGTACGACCTCTGTATAACAATACAGCCTACAAAAAGTGTGTTAAGTTCCACGTTATAAAATGTCAGTTCAATAGCATACTGTTTCCTTTTCTACATAACTCCATTTGTATTGTTTATTGAGCGACAACATAACTTAATGTAGTTTTTTGAGAACGATGATGATGTAGAACGAAAAGAACAAGTGATCAGTCTATGTGACGAAGTGCTGAACTTTTTACCAAATCTGTGACTTGTGTAAAGTGGGAAAACCTGCATGTGCGAATACTGTGGACGCACGGATTGAAATGTTAATGTAAAAAATAAAATAAAAAAATACATTTTGTGCCATGAACATTTCAGAGGGCGTTGTGCTGTTCCCAATGAAAATATTGAAAAAAAACTCGAAAATTTTAAAAAGTATTAATATGGACGAGAGCATTTATCTCGATGCGAAACATTATACTGAGCGCGATACTGGCTGCACAGACGAAAAAAAAATTTCTCATTTGTATTATTACTATATAAAATGTTATTTCAGTTTTCTAGTGCACAGATGACTAATTATGTACAAGACAATCGATATAAGTTTAATGTGAAGAAGAACGGAGTTCAACTGTTTTTATACTATCCTTTCTCTCTCTTTTGTCTGGTGTGGTAGAGGTCCGACATTTTTGTTGATTGCTGATGAATGTAGGCCCATTTGTGATATTAATATAATAGTTTAAATTTATTGTTCACTTTTATTTGTAGAAGATGAGCCCTGTGTCATGTCCGCTTCCTGTTTAAAATCAGTATTCTGAATAATTTTCAGAGCAACAAAAAAAAAAAAATAGTTCAAATGGCTCTGAGCACTATGGGACTTAACATCGGAGGTCAACAGCCCCTAGACTTAGAACTACTTAAACCTAAGTAACCCAAGGACATCACACACATCCAGGTCCGAGGCAGGATTCGAACCTGCTACCGTAGCAGCAGCGTGCTTCCGGACTGAAGCGTCTAGAACCTCTCGGCCACGACGGCCCGCTTCAGCGCAACAGTTGCAGGCGCCGCTGCAGTAGACAGACACTATTACGTGGCAATTTTAATTCACGAATTTAGCAGAAGCGAAGAGATCGCCCGCTCAAATACAACAAATACTTTTTCCACAGCCGCCTGACGCAGCGGAAGAAAACATGGATTTTAAGATTATTGTTTTAGATTACTCGCCAAGATTCAAACCCACGACTCGGCCCTCAATTATTTGTTAACGGCGGTAAGAACCATTCTCTCGCGTGTGTGGGCAATTGCAAATTATAACAAAGAACTCATGCTTGTAAAAAAAAAAAAAAAATACTAGCCGAGGCAAAATACAAAAATATTATTTCAGTTTTCAAATTAAATGCAATGTGTTTCTAGACTGGCTCATATTACAGTAACCAACGTGAACAAAAAGTTTGCTCATATTAATCTTTATTAATCAGCCAGTTATTAAAATCATAAACTCAAAAATAATTTCAATTCAGTTCAACGTTACATCCAAATCTCAATCATTTAAAAAGTCTTTCGCGCCCACACTACATATTTTTATTATTGTGCCGTAAGAAAAGGCACATTTCTCGATGCAAGCATAACTAGAACCATCTTACGTGTTTTTGCTTTAGTACTATATGTAAGCGTAAATACGTACACTACAGTTCGTCATGTCTGAAAATCCGGCAGTGTTTAAATAATTCAAGTATATTTTAAGGGGTTTAATCAGTGTAGTATTAACAGACTATTTCAGTGATTTGCTTTTATCCAGTTTTGGATCAACTTCGGCTCTATGCAAATTTGTCATATGATGACATGATGGAGACCGTGGCTGTTGTTTGAAGACAAATGTTGATGATGTTAGGACAGCAACCAGCCACAAATTTACGTTCAATTCCTTTATTCAAAGGGTACCGTTACCGGTTTCGAATCGTTGTGATTCATCCTCAGACGGTTTACACGCTTTCGTTATGACATGTAGTGTGTTTTTTACAGATTAATTGTCCTAAAATATAAATAATACATAATTATAAACACGCCACACACAGATGGTTGCGTTACAGATTTTCGTTGCATGTGACTTACGTGAAACGTCGGTTTTGAGTGTTTGTTTCCGTAACATTCGTCCAGCAGACGACATTTACATCAACCATATAGAACAAAAATTCTTCTCAACCACCCAGCACATCTCAAACAAAATAATCTACTACAGAAGATATGTTGATGACACAATCTTGCTTTTTGATGGTACAAGCAATGAAATAGATATATTAGCAACAGATCTAAGCAAAATGCACAAAAATATTAAATTAACAGTTGAACATGAAACTAATAATAGCATTAACTTTCTTGACCTGAAAATTTGCAATAGTAACAATAAACATCAATTTAGTATTTACAGAAAACCTACCACCACAGATGTATGTATTGGCAACTCACCTTGCCACCCCCACCAACAAAAAAAGGGCATATTTCAGAACGATGCTACATCTAATTAAAAAAGTACCAATGAGTGACACAGACCAACAAAATGAAATCAATATAATTAAAACAGTTGCTCATAATAATGGATATAAACCCACAATAATAGAAAAACTCCACAACAAAATTCAGACAAAAACCACAGATCCACCCAGCAGTCACTTCAGGCCAAATCAGTGTGCCACTGAAGCCAAACCCAAATGTGCTACTCTCCCATACATAGGCCCACTTTCATACTAAATAGCAAACTTATTTAAAAAGAAGAAAAATATCACAATCAGCTTTTCCACAAATAATAAATTACAATAAAAAGTAATCCAGGATGTAAATACCTCCAAGAGTCCCTACCGTAAATCAGGAATTTACAAACTCAAATGTGATACATGCCCAAAATTCTACATTGGACAGTTTCGAAATTAGATACAAAGAATATATTGATGCTTTAAGACTTGGTAACTTGAACAAATCAGCATTTTCTGCCCGTATTGCTGATGAAAACCATTCAGTGGGAAACAATGAGGACAACTTAAAAATTTTGCATGTAGCAGAAAAAGGAGCCACTATGAATATATTAGAAGAATTAGAAATACACACACACAAAAACAGCACCCCAGACTATATCCTTAACGAACAGAGTTAGCTAACACTGCTTTCCTGAAAAATTTCCAAAAATTACTTTGCAGCCTCCAAAGCAAATGATATTAGTACACCTATCTGCAGATCAACTAGCAAATTTATATGTTACTATAATTCTCATGATGCTAAATGTAATTAAATAAAATACCATTTTACCTATATATATATATATAAACTTTATAATTAATTTAACAATATCAACTCAAAATTCAATGCCCCTGTACTAGTGTAAAATGCATGACAGTTGCATAAATGAATGTATGACCCTTTCCAAACAGAGGACATCATCGTCAAATATTACGATGTATCATAGCATCTGTGATACTCATATGTTTGTATGCTCTTTGTATGTATCAAAACATGTGGTGCGTGGTAGAATCTTCTCAGTGACAAATCTATAGTGTTCAGTGAGAACAATTTACGTGTGCAACAATAAGAATGCAGTGGGAATGCATTTACGTCTGTTGGACGAATGTTATGAAAACAAACACTCAAAACCGACGTTTCACTTAAGTCACATGCAACGAAAATCTGCAACGCAACCATCTGTGTGTGGCGTGTTTATAATTATGTATTATTTATATTTTAGGACAATTAATCTGTAAAAAACACACCACAGGTCATAAAGAAAGCGTGTAAACCTTCTGAGGATGAATCACAACGGTTCGAAACCGGTAACGGTGCCCTTTAAATAAAGGAACTGAAAGTAAATTTGTGGCTGGTTGCTGTCCTAACACCATCGCATTTAACTTCGGCTCCTTTTCGAACTGTGTAGTCGTTATGAAAGTGCTCCTATAAGCAGAACGTGCTATTTGTGGTTGATGACAAGTGTAGTATTTATTTATTTGAGTATTATTACGGAAACTATAGTCTTCTTTAAACGTGAGTATATGTAACGTGATGTTCTTCTCATAACAAGATTGTCCAATGAACGTGTTAAATTCAACTGTGCACAAATATTTACTCAATTGTAATCTGATGTTCTTCTTACACGATTCTACAATGTATGTGTTAAATTTAACTAGTGCGCAAATATTTACTCAACTGCAGAACTTAGATCAACGCGTAAAGTTTACGACGTCATTTCGTTTCACAAAATCGTGGTAGTGCCATTCGCAAACTTCCTGAGGCCGCCATCTTACCTCACCAAACATCAGACTTCAGTAAAAGATGAGTCTTTGCCAATCAAGTAATGTATGACTGTGCTCGAGGTCCTATCAAACATCGCTCAACTGCGCTAAGCGTAAGTCACTTGTTTGATCAACAGTCCATCACGAGTTATCTCCGTCTGCGAGAGCAACACATCCACAGTCTAACATAACAGTCGCGACACTCCGTCTGCTATTTGTTACCCACTGCGACAGCAGCGCGCCAAGCGGCCAGCAAATGACACTTCTGAGTACGATACTGGATAAGTTGAAATACTATTCTTTATATTGATTTGTAACATAGCTTTTACATCAGAGAGCGTATGTAGTGACATAAAAATCAACAAGAACTGAAAAATGACACTACGTTTGTTGTTTCTCCTTTAATAACAAAAATTTGCCAGTAAACAGCAGAAGACCTGCCCTTCTACAGAAGGACGTTACAAATCTATACAACACGAACTTGTGTTCGCCACACTTCCACCCAAATCAGTGAATGTGGAATGTAGTAAATCGGTATGGAAGCTAATACCTACATTATTTAACGTACCAAATAAGCCACCCTACATGTAGGTGAAGAGAAAACCACACAGACGTTACAATAACAAGTCGAAAAGCAATAAAACTGGTTCCTAGCAAGGAAGAAACCAATTCCACTACTGTTGCTACGTCTGAGCACCAAACGACACGGATCATCGACTTATTCGCGTTTATTGCATTTATAAAAATATTTGTGTGTCAGAAAGTCGGATGAAGTTTAAAAATAGGCGTATCATTAGACTCTATAAAATTTTTTTTTTGAATGTCAACGGAAGTGCCTGTTGCAATAACAACAGATAGAAACAGAAATATATGCGTCTTGTACATGAAATATGTATTTATATTCTCTTGTTGTCAGCGAAGTAAGTTTCAATTATTCACAAATTCGAAGGTATTTATTCATGAAAATGTTGTAGCTGATGTCATTGAATAAGTGAAATTCTGTGTATTTTTAAATTTACTTCACGATAATTCATGTACTTTGGTAATTTAGTAATGAATGGAAAATATACGTTATTCTTCGACACATGTCCCTGTCTGCTCTCGCTGTTTGGAGCGCTAGTGTGGCCCAAGTTGTCAAACGCTAACAACTTTCACACCAGAGAGTGTTACGACTGTATTTATTAGACTATGGACACAGCTATGTCAAAACAGTATATGGCAGTGATCTGTTAACTGCTAGGCCAAAGCTTTGACCAGCTACAGTCAGTTCTAGGTGCGCATTAATCGGTTAGTTCCATCACCAGTAAAGCCCCAACTCCGATTATTTGAATAATCGTACCGCTATATATAAAACAGTTTCACACATCTGATAACTTTCAAAACGAGTTAACGCGTTAAAAATTTGTTGTTAAGTATATAAGGGAGAAAAAGTTTAGAAATGGTTTAAAATTGTGATTATAGTTTGTTGGAAGTCGCTAAGTGTTCTCATTATCAAACATTGGATGAGTGTTGTCTAGGTAAGTAAAAGCTGGTTTTTCACGCATCTCAAAGTTTGTGATGGCATATCTCCTGAACTACGAGTCGTACAATAATACAATTTTGCAAGTAAATTCAGCGGTGTATGTGGATACTGACTGCAAAATGTGTTTCGAACAAAGTTTGTAGTAAAGAAGTGATAAATTAAAACCTCATGCCCGATGTTGAAGTTTTACTGCAAGAATAATGAAAATGCAGTAAGTGCTCAATTTTATTTCTTTTCATGCGTTTTTAGAAGAGTATCAGCAAGAAAAATTTTCTTAAAGGTTTGAAATTATGTGTGAAGTAGTTGTATGGCTAAGTACACTCGTTCTCAAATGCAGAAATGAGTATAATGTGGGTAATTTGCACGCTGTGAGGTACGCTGCCTAAAATACAGAGAGCGATGAAAGCTTTCCGTTGAAGGACATTGCTGCAGGGTATGTGCTACGTAGAGCGATTTCATTGGCAGTATATAAGCACCGACATATAAATAGGGGATTAGTATGGCATTCGCGGCTTTCCGACGTGCATGCTGTAACGTTGTTGCTTTAATTTGTTCTGTAAGCGGTGCTGATATACAATAAAAGCGGGTTAAAAGCTGTGAGCTGTCTAGGGAAGTTAACCCAGTATTACTGCGCAACTGTTTCACCAGGTATCCTGTCTAGCTTACCAAATTCCCAACCAGACTAATTATATTATAATTTTTTAATAGTCATACGACAACCAGTGGTATATATATATATATATATATATATACCACTGGTATATATATATATACGTATATATATAAACTGATTTATTTCTTTTTATTTAAATTCTCTTATATATATATATATATATATATATATATATATATATTTGGACATTTATTTTAACATTGATCATTGAAATTTCAGCATATTAAACGTGGGTTATAACTAAGCTGGTGCCTTATTTAGGACTGTGAAAATGTGAGTTTGTGATCTTACGGAACACATCAAATATGGAGCCAAGATTGGGAGACTGCATACAACACTGCATTCATAAAATAACACACGAAGAACGTTGAAACATATGCAAGAGGAAATTAACCACAACCAACCGATTCAATTTTCACCCAAAGAAATTACGTTCGTAGCACAATCCTGTCCGTTATGTAATTACCACACACTGGTATACTAAATTCATACTAACTCCCTGTGAAATCTTCCCGAAAAGAGTAGCTGAGGGCTATTTTGATGATTACACCACATGCTTCACGTGGTCAACTTGGTTTACACAAAGAGTGTAACTCCACAATAAATTTCGATAATTTAAAATAAATTAGATCTAAAAGCAATTTACAGAAGAAAAAACCTCAAACTGGTTACTATCGTCTTACTATTAACCTGATGGGTCAAACAATTGTATAAGCACATGGTACTGGTCTCACAAAGTACACCCCACGTGGGTTGAATATAGAGAAAAGTTGCTATATTGAAAAATATTGTCAAGACGAGGCGTTATAATCTCACGCACATTCGCATTGAAGATTGATGATGCTAGTTAGAGTTACTGATCAACACGTGGTTCCACTTTACTCATAAAGTAGTGACAAAACAACTACCGGAATATATTCTGAACTTCACACTCGAATTACACTGCGTTGCAATTTAAGATAACATTAGATATTTTAGAGCTAAATCTGAAATAAAGGTGATTAAATTTTCAGTTAGGCTGAACTTAAGAAATCCATTGTCCTACGGACTTAGCAGACACGTGCTTAACTGGAGATCGTACCACTTCAGTCGCTCGCCATGGACAGACTGCCCTGGTCCCTTCCTGAGGGTGGCTCACAAATACAAACGGAAGTGGCCAGAGAGGCAGCTTCCTATACCAACACGACAAGGGACGGACAGGACCATACTAAGGATAGAAACCTCTTTGCTTTTAGAAAGCGTAGCTACCTGTTCCGACGTTGGTCCTACTGTTCTCTTGCAGACAGGCTTGTCTGCTACCCTCAAGCACGCAACTAGAAATACATTTGCTCATTCATCCTCTCACACAGAAGGGAAGGGGGATGACAGTATCTTATCATATACAGTATATAAAAGAAAGTGGATGTAGGTTCCGTATGAGACTGTATGACATGAATTACATATAAACTGTGTTTTAAAGTGTAGTAGTGTGACAGATCGTTCTTGATTATGTGTAAAAGTAACACGTTCCACTACTCAGTCTCCTCCCAGGTAGTCAGAAACGCCACAGTAAAATTAGACGAGGAATTTATGCCGTAAATGACAACAGATTTAAGAAATTAACATGAAAGGAATCCAATAGAGACCTTTCATAACCCCAACGCTCCGGGAGAAGACTGTGCAGGGAATTTTCTGGCCATGCTAGGACATTCCCAAGCAGGCTTCTCACACCCAACTTAAACAAAAAATGTAAAGAAAAGGCAAAAGGTCACCAGCTACTTGCTAAAACACAATAATTTCAACACATCTTTAGAATCTACCAATTTCAAAGATAAAAACACCACGATCTGTGACACCTATTTAAAAGATAGTGTAGACCTAAATGGGTCAGCAAGTAAAAACAATGGTTCCTGTGTCATTAATATGAAAACAATTCCTGGTTGTTACCCTTATGGAGCTCACCAGTATTTGCTCATTGCAAGAGCCAACTGATCACAGGAAAAAATATGACTGTTGATTAACAAGTAAAATTATTGGAAATAGCAAAGGTGCCACAGCAATTAAAAAAAAACATGACATAACATCAGTATTATAAAGCAGAACATTACAATGCACAATCCGCAAAAGCTAAAAAATGATAAGAGAAAAAACATGTTTTACAAAGTGGTTATCGCAAAAAAAATTCTATATCTTATAAAACTAATAATTTGTAGAATTAAAATAAATTTGTGGCGCTAATTTAATCACTCTACTATATTTCAGTCAGTTAGCAAACAATGACCACTGTGTCATTATATTGAAACTACAATTAATTATGTGATTATTACCCTTAAGGGGTTCTTCACAATAAATATGCCCCATGCAAAGGCTAATCGATCACAGTCCAATGAGAATGAATAGCTATCTGACTGATAAACGAAGCAATGCCACAGGAATGATTTTACGAAACAAAATATCAGAAATCTAATACATCACACAAGAACAAACATTGATCAATAAAACAGCTCTGAAAGTATAATAGTCAACATCTAAAAAAAAACACCAATAAATAAAACACCTGCAAAATACAAGAGTCAAAGTCTAAAAAAAAACAATAAATAGAACACCTGCAAAATACAAGAGTCTGTCTAATAAACAGCAATAAATCGAACCCCTGCAAAACACACGACTCAAAGTTTCTCTGACAGAAACACACGTATATGCATTGAACTAAGAACCGTATAATCACTGTTAACTGACACACTCAGTAGTTCCACTGTTCCGAGGCACAATATAAGGGGAGGGGGGGGGGTTCGTCGCCCCAGCTGTCAGTAGGGATTTTTGTCCATCTGTTGCGTGCAATCCCGCCGTCTCTGCCCTCTCATGAAGTTTCTCTTGGTGGCCTGTGTCACGTACATCTCGATTTGGTTCCATGTTTGTGTTGTCAAATTCGTGAGGTATCCTCGTTTGACACAGCAGGTTGATATTCCTGGGCAAGGATGACACTTGATGGCTCTTCTTTGTGCCACCCTTAGCTACCAGCGAACATCGAACTATGATTTACTGTCCTTGACAGTGGGCATCCATCAGGAAACGTTGATAGGCGTCATTGAAGTCTGCCAGTTTCTCTGGACAGTATGTGTCAAAAGGCTCCACGCCCCTTGTGTTGTTAAATTCTTGAGTTATCCTCAATTGGCTCGCCAGTTTGATATTCCTGGGCAAGGATGACACTTAGTGGCTCTTCTTTGTGCCACCCTTAGCAAACAGAGAACATCGAACCATGATTTACTGTCGCTTGACAGTGGGCATCCGTCAGGAAATGTTGATAGGCGTCGTTGAAGTCTGCCAATTTCTCTGGACAGTACGTGTCAAAAGGCTCCACGCCCCTTTATCCCCTGTCTTCGGTCGTTTCACCGCTGCCCTCTCATCATAGTCGCGTGCGTGTGGTGCGTTGCCAGCAGATGGATTTCCGCACGGTGGACCGCTCGGCCATCTCAGGTCATTGCCTCCACGAAGAGTCGCACTGGTGCAGCCGGCCATTAGCTCCGGGTGCAAGGGAAAGTGTTTGTCCCGTAGCCTTCTTTTGTTGTGACCGCGCTCCTGAACTGGCCCGGTTGACAGTGTGTCCTGCTGGGAAACCCACTAGTTTACAACTGGCCCTCCTCCTCGCTGCTCCCGCTGTCACGTAAGAGTTTAGCCGGTTCGCTTTCACGTTCTCAACTGCATTCACAGAAATTGTTCATCATAGTTATGTGATTACAAAATGTCATACATAATACCACTTAGTAATTTATTTCACAATTTTTAAGAACAAAAGTGAGACTTAATTTTTTTTAATAAAAAAGTTAAATGACTCAACAGTATAAAAATAAAAGTTAAATGACTTGACAGTATAAAAATAAAAATTAAATGAACTGACAATATAGTATCTAAATCCACATCACTAATGTGGTTCACTTGCGTTTTAATAAATCAAATGCTACTTATTAATTCACTAAAATGAATAGGATTATGCCTTGTGGAAGTATAGATAAGGACAACATAGGGTTCACATGTTATTTACACACACACACATGCACACCCGTTGTCTATACTACAAACTAACTACCCATAAACATGTATTACTCAAAATTCTACTTCAATCCACTACTAGTTAATCCAACAAGCTACTTCAGTGCTACTCCAACACAGTGTTTATACCACTACAACATTGTTCTAATTCGTCCTCTTCCTGACGCTCGTGGCATATGTCTTGTCACATGATAAATATGGAGAAACTGTCCTTAAACACACACAGTAAAAAGAACAATGGTTATTTACACGACAAAACATTTATACCAGTTGACACACCTGATAAGAGACTCGCAATTATACATTTATCATACTCATATGTTTACACACAAAACAGTAAGACAATTTCATCTAAAATTACGTTATCACAAAAATTAATCACACAGATGACTCTGAGAAGGGTAAAAATATTTTCATTATACAGGTTATACTACATTTTTTACCCATTTCATTCCTTCTTTAAGTTACCTTTCGCTTCCAAATAAGTTATTTCGCCTGTGGTGGTCATTCTGGATTCATTTCTCATGAATGGCAAAATTGTGGTCACCTCTATTCTGTAAAACAGTTTCATCTTAACATATTGAACTTACAACAGACACAAAAGATCCGGATCCTCCTGTAGTTTAAATGACAAATATTTTGCTTCGTCCTTATTACATTAAAAGAAGCTTTCCTTCGGTCCCATAATCAAAATTATTTAATCTTCCTCTACCTTCAAGAGGGAAATTTCCTCAGTACAAATCATATAGGCTGCAGTGCATCCTGCACCAGCGAAAACAGTAAGCTGTAATGCTCATAGCCTCAGCAAAACACATAAACGTCCCTTTTCTAGGACAAGTACTAACGCAGAATAATTTTTCGGGCTCTGGCTTAACATCAATCAAGACTACAGAAAGGATCCATATATCTGTTCCGTTCTCCATTTGCTGAAAAACTGCTCGTATTTGACTACCACAACAATATTTCAGGGCCACGTAAATTACACAAACCACAATTCTTCTTTCACCTTGAAGGGAATCAATATACTGACGAAATCCACAGACAGCACTTTACATACTCAGCTATAAAGAACAAAAAAGACATATATCAACAATATTAACATATCATCGCATATTGGGAAGCCAATAGTTAAACAATCGTATTATTGCATCCTGTTTTCAACATTCTAAACTTACTCATTCCTTTCTCAGAGTTCCCCTATCTTAAAATATTCATACAGCACGCATACTATAGTAAGAGAGCCTCATTTATACTGACAGATATAGAATAGTAATAGATAGATAGTAGCACTGAAAGCAGAAAATCGGAAACACGGCTACAAACAGCTGGGGACCTGGGTTTGCCAGACCCATAATACCCACAGATCGGATATTCCCCTGAGTTTTGCATTAATTCAACACAGATCTTGCTTCTCTCAGGAGCGACTCTTTTCAATTTACACAAAAAAGAAACCTTAAGCAGCATTTCACTTGTTCACAAAGAAACCTTTTGTCTTCACATTTGAACCAACCTAAATCCTAATTGCACAAGGAAAGAAAAAAAATTTAAAAACATCACTTCAATCAATCAAATGGTTCAAATGGCTCTGAGCACTATGCGACTTAACTTCTGAGGTCATCAGTCGCCTAGAACTTAGAACTAATTAAACCTAACTAACCTAAGGACACCACACACATCCATGCCCAAGGCAGGATTCGAACCTGCGACCGTAGCGGCCGCTCGGCTCCAGACTGTAGCGCCTAGAACCGCACGACCACTTCGGCCGGCTTCAATCAATCACATAGAAACATCTTTATCATTATTTTTACCAACATATTATTCAAAATGCATACGTCACAAATTTAAACTAATCAATTCTTTCTCCTCGCCGTCCTCTCTACTTCTCACTGTCCTTTCTACTCATTTGCCATGTCGCTCATTTGTTCCGATTGGGCGCCTTCTGCGCTGATCGTTTGTCATTGGCGTTTTTGTTCATTTCCATTTGCTGGATTATGTCTAGGGTTAGCCGGCCGAATTTCAACATCATGAGGTGCTCCGCCTACAGTCCTATTCCCACCATATTCATCGTAGTATCGATTCTGGTTGCCGTACCTGTAGCGTTCACGATCTTGTCCACGTCCTCGATCATTTCTGTTGTTCCACCTGTGTTCGCGACTGTCACCCCAGTTTCTATACGGCCGGTCCCGATTACTGTTCCGTTCGCGTCGCGACGACCAGTCACGCCGTTGATTAGTACTACGGCCACGACTGTGATCGCACTGCTGTGTCCCGTAATAACTTTGTGCCTGCTTAGGCGGGCATTCTCCTGTATTGTATTCCAACTCTTGGAGAAGTGTCTTAAACGTTTCCACGTTCTCTTTGCATCGTCCCGCAAGAATGACGTGGCGCAAGTGCATCGGCAATTTGGTGATGCATATCCTAATTAGTTCCGCAGGCCCGTATGGGTCGTATAAAAATTGATTTGCCTGCAGCATGTGGTCGAATAGGCGTGCTAGGCTGCCGAAACCAGACTGGTTCAAATTTGGCAGCATAATTATGCCATGCTTGACCCTATCTTGTGCCGCTTCCGACCGATAGGCGGACAGAAAGGCTTGTCGAAACTCCCGAGTGGAGTTGCAGTGACGCGCTGCCGACCTCATGCGAATCGCCGGTTCGCCTTCCAAATAGCCACACATATATTCTATCTTATGTGAACTTGCCCAGTCGGGAGGAAGACAGAACTCAAATTGCTCGAGCCATGCTCGTGGATGTATTCCTTTTTGCGAATTTCGAAATATCTCAAACTTTCTCACCGTAAGGAACTGTTTGAAATCAGATCCCCGCATTTCCTCCTGGCGAGGCCCTTCAATGTTTCTATTTTCCTCACGTCCGCCCCTCAAAATACATTTTTCCCTGTCGTCAAAATCTCCCTCGAGGCCGGAGTCCCTCTCTGCACTGTGCGTACAGCTATTTTTAGTGCTATTGGCGAGTTCGTAATCACACCCCATGCGGCTTTCCAGATGCGCCACGCGTTCTTGTAATTCGCCTGTTACAGCTTTGTGCCGCCTGTTCACTTCGAACTGTCCCTTCTGAAATCTAAGAAGCGAACGCACTTCTTCGGTCTCTACGACCGCTACCGGTGTAGTATTGTTATCGCTCTCCGTCACCTTCATCGTGCCTACGATGTCCGCTAATGCCGGAATCTTATCACGTATTTGTCTGTTGTCCTCCGCCCCAGTCTGCTTCAATTGTTCTACTTGCTGTTCGAGTGCGTGAATAGCTTGACTCTTGTCCGCTACTATGTTGCTAACGCACGCGGGACAATGCGTTTCCGCCTCCTGGACCATGGAAAGTACCTCCTGGTGTTCTCTTTGGCATTATTCTCTCAGCGCTTGGAAATTCCTAAGTAGTTGTTCCGCGTTCTCTTTCGATTCCGCATCGCGACTCCGCTTGCCCTGTTCTAAGGCTTGCAGACGATCATCGATTTGTTCAAATGTACGGCCTAATTTTTTCATAATATCTATTTCTATTTCACTTGTCAGATTGTTTATTCTTTGTGAGATATCATCGGACACTCTCTGCATCGACTTGTCGACTTTATTTGTCTGCTGGATTAGTTTTTCGTCTATTTGTTCGCCTAGCGCTCGGATCGATTTTTCAGATTTCTCTGCGTTTTCTTTATTTTGTTGCAATAAAGCTTTCATGAGTTCTGCCAAATCAATTTGGTTAGTTGGAGGCAAACTAATTTCTGGCTCTGATGTGAGCTCGTTCGTCCTGTTTTGCATTTCCTCTGAAGTATTCCCCATTGCATTTTCGGAACCGTCCGGCGTGTTAATATTCGAAATCAAATTATCCTCATGGTCCATGTTGCTTAAGTTGTTGGACCGCCTACTTTTAGCTTGGTTACGAGTCTGCATTAGTTCAATTTATGCCCGGTATGCAACACACTAATCAGAATAAATGTATCCCGCAAAAATTACGACAGCCACACGAAAGGTACCCAACCTAGTACGCACTTTTTCACACGCAAAACAAATTTATACCTTTGATCGAAGTCAGTGAAATTTACAAGCGAGAAAAAAAACACATACATATAAAACAAACAAATATAGAAAACAAAACAAGACAAACAGCACAACGCCGCCCAACAACGCCGTGAATCTTTTGAAAGTCTGCTCAGAAACAACGCAGAAGTTGTTTGAGCGCTGTAGGGAAAAAAATTAAGATTATACAACGCTCGCAATCTAACGTTTCAGAGATTCCAGAGTTTAGCGGAATCACAGAACAGGGTCGCCATGTGTAACGTTGTTGCTTTAATTTGTTCTGTAAGCGGTGCTGATATACAATAAAAGCGGGTTAAAAGCTGTGAGCTGTCTGGGGAAGTTAACCTTGCATTACTGCCCAACTGTTTCACCAGGTATCCTGTCTAGCTTACCAAATTCCCAACCAGACTAACATTAATTATAATCTTTTAATAGTCATACGACAACCGGTGATATATATATATATATATATATAAGAATTTAAATAAAAAGAAATAAATCAGTTTATATTTGGAAATTTATTTTAACATAGATCATTGAAATTTCAGCATATTAAACGTGAGTCATAACTAAGCTGGTGCCTTATTTAGGACTGTGAAAATGTGAGTTTGTAATCTCACGGAACACATCAAATATGGAGCCAAGATTGGGAGACTGCATACAACACTGCATTCATAAAATAACACACGAAGAACGTTGAAACATATGCAAGAGAAAATTAACCACAACCAACCGATTCAATTTTCACCCAAAGAAATTACGTTCGTAGCACAATCCTGTCCGTTATGTAATTACCACACACTGGTATACTAAATTCATACTAACTCCCTGTGAAATCTTCCCAAAAAGAGTAGCTGAGGGCTACTTTGATGATTACACCACATGCTTCACGTGGGCAGCTTGGTTTACACAAAGAGTGTAACTCCACAATAAATTTCGATAATTTAAAATAAATTAGATCGAAAAGCAATTTACAGAAGAAAAAGCCTCAAACTGGTTACTATCGTCTTACTATTAACCTGATGGGTCAAACAACTGTATAAGCACATGGTACTGGTCTCACAAAGTACACCCCACGTGGGTTGAACATAAAGAAAAGTTGCTATATTGAAAAATATTGTCAAGACGAGATGTTATAATCTCACGCACATTCGCATTGAAGATTGATGATGCTAGTTAGAGTTACTGATCAACACGTGGTTCCACTTTACTCATAAAGTAGTGACAAAACAACTACCGGAATATATTCTGAACTCCACACTCGAAGTGTTAAGATAACATTAGATATTTTAGAGCTAAACCTGAAATAAAGGTGATTAAATTTTCAGTTAGGCTGAACTTAAGAAATCCATTGTCCTACGGACTTAGCAGACACGTGCTTAGCTGGAGATCTTACCACTTCAGTCGCTCGCCACGGACAGACTGCCCTGGTCCCTTCCTGAGGGTGGCTCACAAATACAAACGGAAGTGGCCAGAGAGGCAGCTTCCTATACCAACATGACAAGGGATGGACAGGACCATACTAAGGATAGAAACCTCTTTGCTTTTAGAAAGTGTAGCTACCTGTTCTGACGTTGGTCCTACTGTTCTCTAGCAGACAGGCTTGTCTGCTACCCTCAAGCACGCAACTAGAAATACATTTGCTCATTCATCCTCTCACACAGAAGGGAAGTGGGATGACAGTATCTTATCATATACAGTATATAAAAGAAAGTGGATGTAGGTTCCGTATGAGACTGTATGACATGAATTACATATAAACTGTGTTTTAAAGTGTAGTAGTGTGACAGATCGTTCTTGATTATGTGTAAAAGTAACACGTTCCACTACTCAGTCTCCTCCCAGATAGTCAGAAACGCCACAGTAAATTTAGACGAGGAATTTATGCCGTAAATGACAACAGATTTAAGAAATTAACATGAAAGGATACCAACAGAGACCTTTCAATGCATTAAATTAACCATGGCGACGTTATTAACATATGCGTCTTAACAGGATCAATGTTGTAAGACGTTGTGGTCTCCTGACCTTCATTGCTTATATATTCCCCCCTACAATCATATTCCGCACATGAAGACGCTTCATTCAAACCCAAACTCTATAAGATAAAGTCAATGTTGTATGAACTCATGTAAACGATATGCAAATAACTAGTAAATCGCAAATGTGCACCGAGATTGAAGTACTCGAGGCTGGCATACACACACACATTCCAGACACGACGGTCACAGGAGCTTTTAGCCCAGGAGAGAGATACAGCACGCCGAGAGGCCGGTCCCTTCAGAGGATGCGTCAGCCTATCTGCGTCGGACGGCGACCGCCCGTAGAGCAGACAACGTTTGCTCAAGTGAAAGGGAGAACGACCCCGTGTTCGGATTAAAAGCAAATTCCGCTACATTGTGTGGGAGTGCCCAGCCTACGCATTCTTTACAAATATAGCACGCAGTTTCAGAGATTTCACAGCGAGACAGCAAACGCCAATCGCCGATGCTAGAGATTTCCGGATTGGTCGCCTTAAACGAAATCCCATTCTCCCGTTTTAGAAGAGCAATGCTGATATGCAGACGATATTCCTGACACCTTGAGCTGAAGGAGTAATGGAAGAGACCGAAAGATATACCCCTTCACGTCGGGCGTCCAGAGGGGCCGTTCCGTTGTCGCTCTTGGAGCGAGAACACGTAACGAGAGCGTGTGCGCTCGTACGTGTACTCAAAGAGGGAGGAAGGAGTCTCTCCTCGGTACTTTTCTGGGAGAACACCTCTGTCGAGAGCGAATGGGAGTGCGACTCTATATTGATTCCTTGTGATTAAGCGTTGTTCACTGTGTTGGCCGCCACACATATTGTGCGGTGTGAACGGACAGAGTTATAGTTAAACGCCTGCGAGCGAATTTTTGAGTGGCATCGCGGTGGACTGGTTATCTGACAGGTATACCACGCCAATAGTTAGACTAGGGGCGAATAGGAGTCCTTGACTTCATCAAGGCGTAGGGAGAGTTTGACTGGCGAAGGTCAATCCAGATATAACGAGAGTTATCTTATTTGTCAGCAACGGTTGGCGCAGACAGAAGTCATCGCAGCTTACAGTATTGTGCGCTACAGCTCTTGCGAACCCCATATTTCCTCCACAACAGTACACTTCACTCCATTTCACATGCGACAGCCTCGACCATGCCTAGCAACATTCTAACGGATAATTATTCAAGTTGAATAGGTGTGGCTCTCAGCCATTATGCCAACAATCTTAAACTTTGTATAGAAATTTCATTAGCGGATCCTATCCTTAAGAGGTAACTTCACATTCCGAAAAGAACCCGAAAATAACGTGTTCAGTTCATAACTAAAAGTGCCATTGTGATTTCTCAGAATTTTTGCAAAATAAATAATAATGTTCGTTAGTTTGATGTTCTTCTTACACTAACTAGCACTACTCCAGTACCCAAGTATCTCACTAGTTGCGTAAGAAATTTTGTGAATTTTTGTCATTTCCATCCAGCGGACGACTCCAGAAGATATTTATTGCTGAAAGTTTTTCAGGCATTTCTCTTTAGAACGTTAGAAGCGTCTGTCTGACTTCTGTAGTAGTGTGGGTGGGGGTGGGGGGGGGGTGGAAATTGCATCTTGCAGGAGCCACAGGGTAAAGGGTACATCTCAGATTAATCCGTTGCCCAGAGTGACAGAATAGCACCCACGTCACTCACAACGTGTTTTATTCTTTTCTTGGCTGTCGATGGACAAACGCATGTAGACATCCATTGGAGCGTGAGAATGTGTACGGACCACCATGTCCTGGGAAGCTGTGGCAAGAGGTACTGCTGGTTCATGATAATGCGTGTCCAAACGCAAATGTCTTAACGTAGAGTTAACGCCAACTCAAGTGGAAGACAGTCGATAACCGCCCTATTGTCCTGATCTCTCCCTACGCTATTAACACGTCTTCGATTACTTAAAAGAAGGCCTCGAAGGGTGAACAATTCCTGTCGGACGAGGATGTGCAGTAGGCAGTTATGGACTTCACGCGACAGCAAGATACGGTGTTTTACCAACTGTGTACCGTCAAGTTGGTGCTTCCGTAGGACTATTGTCTCAGTGCTCACAGCGATTTTGGATGATTGGCATACCGATTCTGTACTGTACGGCCTTTCAACAGAAACCTTTTGATCGCCCCTTACACACAATATACACAGTTTCCCACTGTGATACTTCTCTTATGATGTAACACCTTTAGGGCAAGGTTATACCGCTTAATGAGTAGAATTTGACAGTGCTTTAAATTTTTAAATTCGGTCGTTAATTTTATGAAATACTGCAAACTGAATTTTTGTTGTCCCTGGGAAAAGTTATATACGCAACTTGCAACTGGAACCGTGCACCATGAACCATCAACCGGCTTGCCGTTTAGTAATATCGGTGCTTTGAAACACAAAGGCACTCTCGGTGTGTCCTTTACCATGGTCACCACACTTTGTCAGTAGTTCTCGGACAACGGTCCTGAGTTCGATATTGGCGCACTGGACTAGCCACATTCGGCGTAATGGTGATATTATAGCAACCAGCGAGCATTTCAACTACACTCATACGAAAGGTGACCGTAATAACATTGAAGTCACGTAAATTTGTGTCGTTTCGGCGTTGTCTTCCCCATGAATAGCCGCCACACGGAATAAAGCAACCTTCTCACAGAGGACTAACATTCAAATGCCAATGAGAAATCCTCTACGAGATCATTCTTTATATACACGGTCCAATCACATTAATGTGACCACCGCCTATGTTCGACGTCATCGTGCAATAGCCACTCACAGACGGAAGACGGCAGCACTGCAGCGAAGGGTATGTAAAACACGTCGTGGGGACGCCGACAACAGTGCAGCAGCTGTAATGTAGAAACGGAGCGATTTAGCTGACGTCCAAAAGAGCATGAACATTGGCCAAGGGTAGAAGTATTTCCGAAACGGTTAAGTTAGTAAATTGTTCGCCTACCGCCGTGATAAAGAGGCTACCAACAATGTCTCCTCAACGGCCGTTCAGCGAACTTCGCTGCGTGTGGGCCTCGGCAACAGGCGCGTGGTTCATGCACCCATGAGATTGCTGTTCATCGGCGACGAAGGCTGAAATCTGCACCCCAGTCCCGCAACTTGGTGCCCACTGAACGGCCACAGGTGACCTTCTCAGATGAATCGCGTTTTATGCTCCACTGGACAGACGGCCATTGGCGTATACGGCGTGAAGCGTCTCGAAGCAAACATCCTCCAAGTAGAAGGGAGCGTTATGGGATGGGCAATGTTTTCGTGGCATTTCCTTGGTGACTTCTTCATTCTGGAAGGCACAAGGGGTCACCACAAGAATGAGTCTATCCTTGGGGATAGTGCCCACACCTACATGCAGTTTATTTTTGCTCGGCACGATGGCATCTGCCAGCAGGACAATGAAACATGTCACACAGCTCGCAGTGTATGTGCGTGGCTCGTAGAAAAACTGAATATGTTTACTGTACTTCCCTGGCCACCAGATACCCCAGATTTAAACCCAATCGAGAATATCTGTAACCACCTCTATCGGGTAGTACGCGCCATGGGTCCTCAACCATACCTGACGCAGCTTGCCATGACACTGCAGTCGGCATGACTCTACGTCCCTGTAGATACTTCCGGGCCGGCCGGTGCGGCCGAGCGGTTCTAGGCACTTCAGTCTGGAACCGCGCAGGTCGCAGGTTCGAATCCTGCCTTGAGCATCGATGTGTGTGATACATTTAGGTTAGTTAGGTTTAAGTAGTTCTAAGTTCTAGGGGACTGATCACCTCAGATGTTACGTCCCATAGTGCTCAGAGCCGCTTTTTTTTTTTTTTTGTTTTTTTTTTGTAGGTACTTCCAAGAACCTCACTGACTCTCTTCAGCACACCTCACGCTGTAGAAGGTGGTTATTCTGGCTTTTGACAGGTGGTCACGCTAACGTGGCTGGACAGTGTACGTTACGTAGATGAAGTAACTCCTACGTTCTTAGTGCATTTGTGCTGAAATGCTAATCATTTGCTTATCCAAGCAGATAGTCGTGACTTATAATGCAGCCTATAGATGAAAACTCTATGGAATGCTGAACTATTTTATTACTCGTGTTCACAAGCGAACTCACTTTACAAACTGCTCTGACCCGAACATTGAAAACAAAGAATAAATGAGTGCTAGAAACTCAGCCGTTTGGCCAAAGAATAAATAACATTACATTTTCTTGAAATAAATAGTTGAGTCGGCCGTAGTACCGCTTTGATCACTACATGGACAGTTTTTGTATATGGATTAACACTTTTATTTGTCAAACTTAAGGATGGTTTGAAAATGGACAGAAGTGTCCGAAAGTAGTCACCATCGACATGAAGACATCAATTATTTATTTCACTCACAAGACAAGCTGCGGACCTATTTTTCATCTGGAGCATGCTGCAAGTTCGTAAATATTTCATTTTCTGTCCTTAACAGGCGTCCTCTCTGTTGTTGCTGTGCCCTCTTGTAATGTTTTGTGGTTCAAAATGGTTCAAATGGCTCTGAGCACTATGGGACTTAACTGCTGTGGTCATCAGTCCCCTAGAACGTAGAACTACTTAAACCTAACTAACCTAAGGACATCACACACATCCATGCCCGAGGCAGGATTCGAACCTGCGACCGTAGCGGTCACGCGGTTCCAAACTGTAGCGCCTAGAACCGCTCGGCCACTCTGGCCGGCTGTTTTGTGGTCCTTGGCTGGATGAGGAGAGGGTGGTATGAAAGGTGGGTGGCCAGTTTCCTCTCACTACAACACAAAATGCGCTAGTAGTTAATATACACTTCATTACAGGAACCAACTAAGTAGTTAACTTCAATGATGTCCAATATGAAGTTCTGTGGTTAAGAGCAATCAAATAACATGTACTGATTATTGAATCTTTTCCGTGTACATATCACAACTACGTGGGTTGGAACTTTAATAGTGGCAACTATTTATTTACAGCTCGTACAAAATAGATACATGTTTCAAAGTTTTACTAACCTTCAAAGTAGTCACCAGCATTGTGTATAACCCGTTGTCAGCGATGTGGAAGTCGTAGGATACTCTTAGCAGTGCCAGTTGTGTTGGCAGTTCGAGCGGCGCGGTCTATTGCCCGACGAATTTGTAGCAGTTCTGAAGCGAATACCGTGAAGTGTTTCCTTCAGTCTAGAAATCGAGTTGAACTTATAAGCGCTTAAGTCAGGGGAGTGCAGTACGTGGTATAGCACTTAGCAGCCCCATCAGTCAAACGGTAACAGCTTACACTGTACGTGCTTGAGCACTGTCCTGCAAAATGATGGTCAGGTCCTGCAGAAAGTGTCATCACTTCTGTCTCTATGCTGTTCATTTTTGGAACACATCCTACGAGCAGCTCGATTTATAAACTGAAGAAAACACTTCACGGTATTCGCTTCGGAACTGCTACAGATTCGTCGGGCAATAGACCGCACCGCTCGAACTGTTAACACAACTGGCACTACTAAACGTATCATACGAGTTCCACATCACTGGCAACGGGTTCTACACAATGCTGGTGACTACTTTGTAGGTCACCAAAACTTTGAAACACGTATCTATTTTGTAAGAGCTGTAAATAAATAGTTGCCACTATTAAAGTTCAAACTCTCGTATGTACACACATCAAGAAGTTTTTCATCACCCCGATCCCCAGAACTCTTGAAGATAGACGTTGACTGTCGATATTGTATCACAGACACAGTGCCTTTGACTGTTCACAGATGTCACTAAACCCGCCCAAAGAAGTAAACAACCATGCATGAGCAGCGCCTATTAGACGGAGGGGACCCGACAGCCGATCAGTTCCAGTCATTCCACCAGGAAGGAGGTACACGGCTCGTGTTGTCTGTAGTTCAACCATGCCTAGACGGTCAATACCACGGTTCGATCGCGTGCGCATTGTTACTTTGTGCCAGGAAGGGCTCTCAACAAGGGAAGTGTCCGGAAGTCCCGAAGTGAACCAAAGCGATGTTTTTCGGACGCGGAGGAGATACAGAGAGACAGGAACTGTCGATCACATGCCTCGCTCAGGCCGCCCAAGGGCTACTACTACAGTGGATGACCGCTACCTACAGATTATGGCTCGGAGGAATCCTGACAGCAACGCCACCATGTTGAATAATGCTTTTCGTGCAGCCACAGGACGCCGTGTTACGACTCAAACTGTGCGCAATAGGTTGCATGATGCGCAACTTCACTCCCGACGTCCATGGCGATGTCCATCATTGCAACCACGACACCATGGAGCGCGGTGCAGATGGGCCCAAAAACATGCCGAATGGACCGCTTAGGATTGGCATCACATTCTCTTCACCGATGAGTGCCGCATAAGGCTTCAACCAGACAATCGTCATAGACGTGTTTGGAGGCAACCCAGTCAGGCTGAACGCCTTAGACACACTGTCCAGCGAGTGCAGCAAGGTGGAGGTTCCCTATTGTTTTGGGATGGCATTACGTGGGGCCGACGCTCGCCGTTGGCGGTCATGGAAGGCGCCCTAACGGCTGTACGATACGTGAACGCCAGAATCTGACCGATAGTGCAACCATACCGGCAGCATATTGGCGACATATTCGTTTTCATGGACGACAATTCGCGCCCCCATCGTGCACATCTTGTGAATGACTTCCTTCAGGCTAATGACATCGCTCGACTAGAGTGGCCAGCATGTTCTCCAGACATGAACCCTGTCGAACATGGCTGGGAGAGATTGAAAAGGGCTGTTTATGGATGACGTGACCCATCAGCTACGTTGGGGGATCTACGCCGAATCGCCGTTGAGGAGTGGGACAAAGAAATGGTTCAAATGGCTCTGAGCACTATGGGACTTAACATCTGAGGTCATCAGTCCCCTTGAACTTAGAACTACTTAAACCTAACTAACCTAAGGACATCACACACATCCATGCCCGAGGCAGGATTCGAACCTGCGACCGTAGCGGTCGCGCGGTTACAGACTGTAGCGCCGAGAACCGCTCGGCCACACCGGCCGGCGGAGTGGGACAATCTGGATCAACAGTGCTTTGATGAACTTGTGGACAGTATGCTACGACGAATACAGTCATGCATCAATGCAAGAGGACGTGCTACTGAGTATTAGAGGTACCGGTGTGTGCAGCTGTCTGGACCACCACCACTGAAGGTCTCGCTGTATGATGGTACAACATGCAATGTATGGTTTTCATGAGCAATAGAAAGGGCATAAATGATGTTTATGTTGATCTCTATTCCAATTTTATGTACAGGTTCCGGAACTCCCGGAACCGTGGTGAGGCAAAATATATTTTGATGTGTGTACGATGACTAACGTTCCCTCACCGATAGCTAAGGTGCGAGTTGACGACAATCACTGTGGGAAGCAAGAGCACAATGAGACGTTTTGACGTGCAATGCGAACTGAGTCCCGATGCGACATACTGAGGTAGTCAGATTCAGAAACTGAGACAGCTCGGTCGTCGGCGGCGGCCTGTATGCACGCTGCCCAGAGGGCGTTATCGGCACGTAGCCTGGTCTTCTCTTGTGATAGGCGCGCCCAGTTTAGCGCCTGCTATGCCCTACAATGTTTCCTAGTGCCGACCGGTGTCCGCTGCCCCTCCCCCCCTCTCACCGCCGTAGAACCGAGCTCACAAAGTACATGCTCTTGTATACGTCATTGAAACCTTCTGTCTTCGTTTGCCGCTCACAAGGGAACCTCCCCATCGCACCCCCCTCAGATTTAATTATAAGTTGGCACAGTGGATAGGCCTTGAAAATCTAAACACAGATCAATCGAGAAAACAGGAATAAGTTGTGTGGAACTATGAAAAAATAAGCAAAATATACAAACTGAGTAGTCCATGTGTAAGATAGGCAACATCAAGCACAGCATGAGCTCAGGAGCGCCATGGTCCCGTGGTTAGCGTGAGCAGCTGCTGAATGAGAGGTCCATGGTTCAAGTCTTCCCTCGGCTGAAAAGTTTACTTTCTCTATTTTTGCAAAGTTATGATCTGTCCGTTCGTTCATTGACGTCTCTGTTCACTGTAATAAGTTTAGTGTCTGTGTTTTGCGACCGCATTGCAAAACTGTGCGATTAGTAGACGAAAGGACGTGCCTCTCCAATGGGAACCGAAAACATTTGATCGCAAGGTCATAGGTCAACCGATTCCTCCATAGGAAAACACGTCTGATATATTCTATACAACACTGGTGACGGCATGTGCGTCACATGACAGGAATATGTTGTCAACCCACCTAACTTGTACACTTAGCGAATGGGTAAAAAGATTCTTCTACCTTGCCCGATTTAGGTTTTCTTGTGGATGTGACAATCACTCCCAAAAAAGTGATGAAAACATAAGCGTTTGTCACATAAACTGAAAATTAAAACCTTTCCGAAGCAAGGCTTGAACTAAGGACCTCTCGTTCCGCAGCTGCTCGCGCTAACCACAGGACCAAGGCACTCCTGAGCTAGCCCTCCCCTTATTGTTGCATATGTAGCACATGGACTACTCAGTTTGTATATTTTGCTTATTTTTTCATAGTTCCACACAACTTCTTCCTGTTTTCTCGATTGATCTGTGTTCAGTTTTACAAGGCCTATCCACTGTGCCAACTTATAACTAAATCTGAGGGGGCTGCGATGGGGAGGTTCCCTTGTCAGATTCATTTGTCGAAAGTGGCTCGGTTGCCGGTTGCTCTGTCTCTTTGTAAGGTGGGGTCGCTGTCGCTCGTGCAGTAGCCCTCCTCTCCTGCCGTTGCTTAGACGCGTCCATAGAGAGCACATATGCAGGCTTAACCCGTGCCCATGACACTGTCAGAGGCCGGTCGTCGTAATCTATTTGAACCTCTCGTTCACTGCACAGTAATACCAGAAAAGGTTCCGAGTACGGAGATTGCAGCGGTGCGCGCACAGCAACAGTTCGCATTACATGCCAGCATGTCGCAGTGTCCCTGCGTACAGCCGCGCGGCATTAGCCGAGCGGTCTGGGGCGCTGCAGTTATGGACTGTGTGGCTGGTCCCGGCGGAGGTTCGAGTCCTCGCATGGGTGTGTGGGTAATTTAGGTTAAGTAGTGTGTAAAATTAGGGACTGATGACCTTCGCAGTTAAGTCCCATAAGATTTCACACACATTTCAACATTTTTTTTTGTCCCTGTGTACAAAATACCTTTCGAACTCCATGACGTAATGCCGGGGCCTAGCGTTGCTTGGCTGTCCGCAGCTTCACTTGCTGTAAAATGTACGGCAGCTCTTGTTCCACAAACGTCTGCTTTTCGAAAAAGAACTCCGAAGGAAGATGTAACTTTTCTCCGTAAACCACTACGGCAGTCAAAGCAGGATGGCAAATCAGCGCGGCCTTCAGATTTCTACGCCACTTCTCGACCGTTTCATTGCTTGAGGGGTGATAGCTCGTGGTATGGTGGTGCTGGAAGCCACATAATCTAGACAGCTCCAGAAACAAAGTTTATTCAGATGGTCGCCCCTGGTCTGACGTGGCATGTGCGGGACAACCGAATTAAGAAATCCACTTTGCCATAAATGCCCTTGGTGTCGTCTTCGCTGATATATGCCCTGAGCCGTGCGTGCTCGAGTCGAAACTTTGGCTAGCTTATTTGTCTGATTTACTGGCATCTCGATAGGTGGTGTGATTATAGTGTAGTGTCTCTAAACTTGTCGTTTCCTTGGCAACGTGAAAAATGAGCCCTGCACGCCCGCCGGGGGTTAGTTAAGAGCCGAGTGCTGGAATACGTCGCTGAATGGCGGCGGCCAGTTCTTTGAAAAACAAGCCCTGCGCTCTGAGACTGCCAGTGTGTGACTTGGAGGAATCGTCGCCGTTATTGTTGTTGGGATTTGTCTCCGATTGTGTTGAATTGCCGTAATTGTGGATATAATCGTCCATTCGTTGACTGAAATTTTAAGTGTTTGAACTGGGCAGCATTTCTTGTGCAACGTTCGGTGTTATTTACCTGTCTGCTCACTCAAAATTTCTGTCTTGCATGGCTCTCTGAGATTTGTTGCACTTTAATTTGATGAAACAGTTACCATGCGGTTTATGCAGAATGCATTGGTCTACATTTAGTTAATCTTATGTTATTTTGGGGTTTATGAGGTTTTATGAGCCAAGTTATTGCGTAAAACTCGGAGATTAATTATTACTCAGGGATAGTTGTAAAATTTGCTGCATCTCATTTATTATTTTTACAGATATTTGCAATTCTTAAAATGAAACTTTGCGAGTTGAGAGGTCAGTGTTAATATGTTGAAACGTCCCCTTAGAAAAATTATACATGACTGTGCTTAAACTGACACACAATATTTTTAGCGCAACGCAATCTGACTTTCAAAAATCCCTACAAAAGAATGGCCCTGACTATCATTAACCTATACGTTTCACAAATCACTTACCTCACAAAAATCTTCGTTACTCGAACTACTGCAATACAGCGAGCGCCACTACTGCCAGCTAAATAAAAGATTCAAACTACGGAAGGCACTAACTACTGATAGGCATAGTTAGCAAATGAAAGATTTTAATAGAGAACAAACAATGTATTTACCTTAATAGTCATCAAAAGTCATAATATATATAGCAGTTCATGACACGCAGTCTTACAAATTTCAAAATTCCGCCATTTCTCTCCACACATCCACCACTGCTGGCGGCTCACCTCCAACTGCGCAACGCTATGCGCTGTTAACATCCAGCTGCCCAACACTACAATGGCAGACAACAATGCAAACTAGCCACAGACTGCACACAGCACAGCTAGTGATTTTCATACAGAGCTCTACGTGGCGTTACCAATAAGAAAACCTAAACAGCCTACTTACAATGTATTTGAATTGTTTTTATATCCTATTGTGCAAGTTTAAGGCAATGATGTATTTTCTGGTGGCTAAAGCGTTATGCTAAATACCATCAATTGTAGAGGTAAGGGTTATGCATCCTTTAAGACGCTCACTGTATTAACGGCCCTTTGCCGGATCTGCATTGGTAAGACCTTATATTTAAAGTATATTTTCTGGACTTTAATTTATTCACTTTGTGTTGTCTGGTAGGAGTTAGCTTTGGCCTCTGAGATACATGGCGAGTGCTGTTGTAAATTTTTCTCGTTTTAAACTCCTTGTTATGTTAAAACGTGCAAAGGCATTTCTAGATGCGGAGCTGACTGAATAATTTTCTGGCTCCTTCACATTAGCTTTTTAAGGCGCCTTTTGGCGAGCAACGTTACTGGAGTCTTGAGTTATCTTGGCTTAATTTGTTTGTACTTAGGTTATGGTATTCTTGCCGACAGCTTTTCGCCAATTGTGTTGCTGAAGTTCGGGCCCTCGTGTGATTGTAGCATGCCTGCCGTGAGCGGGGAGCCTGTTGGTGCGTCACTGCGGTGTTTGCAGTATCGGCTGGTACCTGGGGCGGCGTCGCGCTGTGGTGCGCAAGGTTCATTATGTCGGCTGTCCACAGATTAAGTTGAGTTTTATCAGCCTTTCTCTTACCCGCCAAACGGTTATTGTTTTGACACCGCCTGTATATGGAGACATCATGTTTTCAGGTTGTTTTGAGCTTGAAATTCTGTCAGTTATACTTATTTCACTCTGATTGCTAGTGAGCCTTATTGTGTACGTTTCCTACCGCAGTGTCTTGCATACAAATTTCTACCCTAATCTGAAGGTTATTTTTGAAGTCCTAACTTTTAGTAATTAATGTTTTTGCATAACATCGTGTTGTGTCATGTAAATATTATTTCATTTTTGAAGAAAATTTATCTATTGTTCCACTTGTTCAGATTTAGATAGTTTGTTAAGGCTATTTGTGTCCACCTGCCTTAATGCGAAGGTTGTCTGTTGGTGGCTTGGGGAATATGTTTTACAGAAAGCTTTTATTTAACTGTAAAGTTATTTTTTTAAAATTTTCAAAAACTTTTTAAATTCCATTATGGTGTCATTGATTGTAATTATTCCAGAGCTTATTTATATTGACACGTATTGTTCATGCACTTTTTAAAAGTATTATGTTTATTAAAAATAGATATGAATTAGTAAATGACAAATGATCACAGTTTTAGCCTGCCCTTCCAAGTCCCGTCTTCCCATCCTGTTCTGCGTTCAGGGATATCATCTCCTAAAGAAATAACTTCTGCCCAACGTATTTTTCTGTCCGTACCCGTAAACAAATAACGGTGTTCCTCCGATGGTGGGAATGAACCCATGATGTCGATGTGCACGGGAGGGAATCGAACTGCCGTTTATGGAAAAATTTCCCACTCATTAGTGCACATATCTGCCAACGTTGTGTCTTTAACAGGCCATGCATGGCTTCGTCCTCGTGCAGCAAACCTACAAACTTTAAACCAGTTTGACGTTTGTTGTATGCCGCCTTCAGAATGTTGTAATTTTAATGGTCAGCAGAGTACAGCTGGAATAACTAAACGGCAAATAACGGATGCCAGAATTTAAGTTAATGTAGTGAGGTCTTACGAATTTTGCACGCTTCCTTCGTTGCTACAGCTCAGATACGCCTTACCATCGACATCTAGCATCTCACAGCCTAATTCATGCGCTGATGCCGCCTTACAACACCAGCTAACGGCCAGAACTAACTACACTACTCGCCACTAAAATTGCTACACCACGAAGATGTGCTACAGATGCGAAATTTAACCGACAGGAAGAAGATGCTGTGATATGCAAATTATTAGCTTTTCATAGCATTCACACAAGATTGGCGCCGGTGGCGACACGTACAACGTGCTGACATGAGGAAAGTTTCCAACCGATTTCTCACACACAAAACAGCAGTTGACCGGCGTTGCCTGGTGAAACGTTGTTGTGATGCCTCGTGTAAGGAGGAGAAATTCGTACCATCACGTTTCCGACTTTGATAAAGGTCGGATTGTAGCCTATCGCCATTGCGGATTATCGTATCGCGACATTGCTGCTCGCGTTGGTCGAGATCCAATGACTGTTAGCAGAATATAGAATCGGTGGGTTCAGGAGGGTAATACGGAACGCTGTGCTGGATCCCAACGGCTTCGTATCACTAGCAGTCGAGATGATAGGCATCTTATCCGCATGGCTGTAACGGATTGTGCAGCCACGTCTCGATCCCTGAGTCAACAGTTGCGGACGTTTGCAAGATAACAACCATCTGCACGAACAGTTCAACGACGTTTGCAGCAGCATGGACTATCAGCTCGGAGACCATGGCTGCGGTTACCCTTGACGCTGCATCACAGACAGGAGCGTCTGCGATGGTGTACTCAACGACGAACCTGGGTGCACGAATGGCAAAACGTCATTTTTTCGGATGAATCCAGGTTCTGTTTACAGCATCACGATGGTCACATCCTTGTTCGGTGACATCGCTGTGAACACACACTGGAAGCGTGTATTAGTCATCGCCATACTGGCGTATCACCCGGCGTGATGGCATACTGTGCCATTGGTTACACGTCTCGGTCACCTCTTGTTCGCATTGACGGCACTGTGAACAGTGGACTTTACATTTCAGATGTGTAACGACCCTTGGCTCTACCCTTCATTCGATCCCTGCGAAACACTACATTTCAGCAGGATAATGCACGACCGCATGTTGCAGGACCTGTACGGGCCTTTCTGGATACAGAAAGTGTACGACTGCTTCCCTGGCCAGCACAATCTCCAGATCTCTCACCAACAGAAAATGTCTGGTCAATGGTGGCCGAGCAACTGGCTCGTCACAATACGCGAGTCACTACTCTTGATGAATTGTGGTATAGTGTTGAAGCTGCATGGGCAACTGTACCTGTAAACGCCATCCAAGCTCTGTTTGACTCAATGCCCAGGCGTATCAAGGCCGGTATTACGGCCATAGGTGGTTGTTCTGGGTACTGATTTCTCGGTATGTATGCACCCAAATTGCGTAAAATGTAATCACATGTCAGTTCTAGTATAATATTTTTGTCCAATGAATACCCGTTTATCATCTGCATTTCTTCTTGGTGTAGCAGTTTTAATGGCCAGTAGTGTATCTCACTCCGAGCAGGCCTTGGAAGGCTCAACGGCACCGACCGGCCGCCGTGTCATCCTCAGACCACAGGCATCACTGGATGCTGATATGGATGGATATGTGGTCAGCAAACCGCTCTCCCGGAACGGCCAGAAAGTTTGACGGAAATTCGGGACATTTCTGAGACCTAGACAGCAGAAAAAAACTGAGCTAAAACAACACCACTAACATGCCACATTTCAGAAAGCTGTCAGTTCTAGACTAATCTCGAATTAAAATTCCTTTTAGCTTTGTTATTACTAACAAATATATGTCTGTGACTGAGGAAATCTTTAAACCGTTCTTTTTATCATTTGCCCGTATAGCCTTCTGTGGGGGCAAAGTAAGTCCACAGACCGACTCACAGTAAGAATCATGTCTAACACATTGTTAACCACGTCACTTGAGGCAGCCTGTAGTTATGAATTAGTTTGTATTCTGAAGCAACATTATTTAAACCTTACAATGGTGACTCTTATTTGAGTATGTTATGTAAGATATTGCTTAAATCACGTCTAGTGATTTACGGAATGAACCATTCTAAAGGCTAGGTCCCCTTTACTCACCTCGGAGTTCTACAGCCTAACTAGTAATCTGTCGTTAATAATCATACTATGAAGGTTCGAAAATAATCACAAACATAGGCGGCTCAGAAACAGTAGAGATTATAAGAAATCAACGCATCAGGCAAGCATGTAGCTGGTCGCCGACCCTCTGTAGCATCTATATTGAGAATCTCTTTAAAAAGTGGGAGAATGACGTATATGAAGGGATACAACTATATGAAGGAATACAACTGCAAGGAAGGTGTCATCTGAACGGTATACGATATGTAGATGATGTAGTCGTAGTACAGAATAAGGAAACAAACTGACGACATGTGACGTTAGATTATATAAACTAGGAAGACAATGCTACTGTCTACAAATATCCACAACTAAAACTCAATTTATGGCTCACTATGGAAAACACCTAATCTGATCAGTAACTGTTAATGGAGACGAGGCAGAGGAACAAGTCTGCAGTTTGCGATATTTAGGGTGCGATGTTAATTTAGACAACGATAAAGATGTACAGAATGAAATCAATATATTTCAGCACATGTGTGGAACTTTAAACAGGAAAGTAGAAGATGAGGAAAGACACAAAATTAAAGATTTATTAAACAGGGGCTGTGCCTGTCTTGCTCTGCGACAATGAATATTGGATTGAAAAAAACTTAACACAAAAACACCATACAGTCAGCTGAAACTAGGTTTTTAAGATTTATCAAAGGTTGCTCAAGAAGGGATTTCATAACAAATGAGATTATATCTAAGAATTAGCACTATGTAACTTAAACGAAAAAGAGGAAAAATATAGGGAGAAACGGATAGAAGATTTTAAATTATGGAAGAAGACAGAATTCTAGTCATTGTAAACAAATACAAGCGCTGAGAAGGAGACGTTGGAAGACCGAGGAAAAGACGATTCCAAAAATGTGAACTCGGTGAAGGCGTATTGCCTAAACCTTGAAGTGAAGAAGAAGAAATGTTAATACTTCTCTTATTGCGGATATCTTTTGAAATGAATGTTTGTGAGGATATTGTGTTTAATTGAAGACAACTGGCTTCTCTACGGAATTTTTGTTTGTATTTTTGTTACGCTTGAAGAATGTTTGGGTTTCAAGGTGAGCACAAAACAGCAGTTATTCGGTCGTCGTGATTGGCTGCTGACTGTCCTCGGTAAATGAGCAAACAGTGGGCGGCCTTGTGCGGCGAGGTATTTGGGACATCCTGTGTCGGATGGCGACCGGATGTCGTCTGAGCTGCCAGCAGCCGGTCGCAGCTCTGGGTGTGCGTCCCTTGTTTGATTTTTTGCCTGTCAGAGAAACAGAAACCCAAACAAACAGCACAAGTAGTTTGGAAAAGACATGTGACGCCATCAATAATGACGTTACTGTAACAACGAAAACTGCTGATTATAGTCCGATCATAGTTACTTGATAGTTGCCACTTCACGCACTGGAGCTAGTTTCTTCCGATCAGAGCACTCAGCGTTACGGCCGAACTGCACGCAGTTGCCAAACTGCTACAACAGTTGGTCAGTTCGCTTCCAGTTCCTTGTCTAGCTTTCTTTTTTGATGTGTTTGGATCCCGAATAATGAGTCTGGCACTTTTATTTCGTATTTCATCACACATGATAACCACCACACCAAAACCAACACACACACACACACACACACACACACACACACACACACACAGTCACAACAATACTAGTGAAATATTCATGTTTCATTTGCAGCACTAATCAAACACTACTGGGTCCTTCCACACATGGCTCGACGCAGAGTCACATACACACTTATTATGATCTCAGATATCAACTTACGTTAGATAAACTTTGCACAACGTTGCGTGAAGCAGAATTTTTAAAGACTGCAATTCATCGTCGTGATTGCATCACTACAATTATAAACATAACCACTGAACATATGGTAGTGGTGTAGCGCTGTGGTTAGTTTATAAGCCTTACATGTAGGAGGAATCCCATCAAATGCAACAATTTTTTTCTAAATCTAATCCAAACAGTTTCATTTTTAATTTTATTCATTTAATTGGTTTAAATGTATTTTTTGTTTCTAATACTTTGCCGTGTCATTTTCATCATCATACTGACTTTTTCATATCCTCTTTTTTTTTTTTTTTTTGCTCTTATTTTTCGTTCGGAATCTGCCTGTGTCTCCTATAATCTAGAAGCATGTACCAACGAGGACCTCTCATCGGTTGGTAACGCGGCAGCTCGTGTAGCCAGTGTGAGAGTGTGAGGCTAGTTTCAGGTAACCAATGGTGGCTAGAAATTACAGTTTGCTTTGAGCGCTGAAGCGGATTTTTTTGTCTCTGCACGTAGAGGTTAGCTCTAATCGCCGCGAGCAATGCAATAGTGATTTTATTTCTGCCACAGATTGTTGACCGCCGTTTTCTCGAATACATTGCATGTCAAGAGGTTGTGGTTATCTCAGGACATGAGTTTAAATTGAGGACAGTCACGGGACACTTAAAATCAGTTGTAGAGAGAGCATTTCGCATTCCATCCTACCTTGCGGGAGTCGCTTCCGACGTTGCTTCGCTTAATGTATTTGCCGCATTTGTGTGGTGGCCCACCCGGTTTATATCGCCTGTAACCGAGCACTAGCCGGCGGCCGATGTGGCAACACTGTAAAGGCAAAAGCAGATATCAACTATCAAGTAATTTTAATAGGACTATCGTATTCATTCTTCGAAATTTTGAAGGTAGCAGGGACAAAATTCAGGTAGCGAAAGATTATCTACAGCTTGTACAGAAAACAGAGGCAAGTATTACAGTTGTACGATATGAAAGAGAAGCAACTGTTGAGAAGAGAGTGAGACAGAGTTGCAGCCTGCCTCTGACGCTATTCAATCTGTACGTTAAACAGACAGTAACGGATACCTAACAGAAGTTTGGAAACGGAACTAAAGTTTAAGGAAAAGGAATAATGAGTCTGAGATTTGCCGATGACATTGTAATTCTGTCACAGACGGCAAAAGGATCTGAGTGGACAGTGTCCTGAAAGTTGGTTATAAGACGAGCTTCAACAAAAGCAAAACAAGTGTAATGTATGCGAATTTAGACGTTCTCGGAAAATCTCGGTGATGAAGTCTCCTCGGGTTATAAGCCGAGTCAAGGCGTCGTTCTGCGACAACTTTTCAACAAGTTTCCTACTCGTAATCTTCAGGCCTGAAGAAACGTTGCCACAAACGACGCCTTGACTCGGCTGATAACCCGAGAAGACTTCATCAAGGATAATGTAATCTATTCAAACAAAATCAGACGACACTGAAGGAATTAGAATAGGATATGAGGACATAACAATAGAAGATGAGTTTTGTTATTTGAGAAACTAAATAAGTGACGATGTTGGAAGTGCAGATGATATAAAATTCAAACTGTGAAAAGTGGGTCCGCAGCTCGTGGTCGTGCGGTAGCGTTCTCGCTTCCCACGCCCGGGTTCCCGGGTTCGATTCCCGGCGGGGTCAGGGATTTTCTCTGCCTCGTGATGACTGGGTGTTGTGTACTGTCATTAGGTTAGTTAGGTTTAAGTAGTTCTAAGTTCTAGGGGACTGATGACCATAGATGTTAAGTCCCATAGTGCTCAGAGCCATTTGAACCATTTTTGAAAAGTGGGAAAAGTGTTGGGAAAAAAAGAAATTTGTTCGTATTGAATGTAAATTTAAGTGTTACGATTTCTTTTCCGAAGGTCGATAGGACCCCTTGAGACGAAGATACCTGGGCAGGGTAGTCTAGCGTGGAGACTGCGGCAAGCCAATCCTCAGATTGTCGACCACAACAACGATACAAATTATTTTTAGCATTTATCTTTCATTTCCCCTGACGAACTGAATAGCACTTTCGTAAGTTCTTCGAGAAGCAGAACAGCATTATCTTTATGTTTGGCACTTAATTCCGTTATTAGGCCTTCACCGTCTTGCAAGTTTACTTGTATTTCCAGACTTCGTTTATACAGACTCTGCTGCCTTTGTGAGGACACTTAACTGACAGTTTAAATAGCTGCTAACCACAGACACTCGTATGCATTATCACAATTTTAAAAAATGAGTTCAGAGACTTTGTATGAAAACAAGCAATGAAACAAAAGTAAATGGATGTAAAAGGTTGTTTTCAAAGCGACTTTTCTTGCTGCCCTGCTGCTATTTCCCTGTGTCTTCGAATTTTACCTGCACCGAGAGGGAAATTAACCTGCACATTTCCCGCATGTATTATACCTATATAAACAATCTGTATTCTGTAATGAGAGTAGTCTTTCGGGTTGATACTACTTATCTAACACTAAACACCTGTACTGTAACTGAAATTAATTGCTTAGTTATTCAGTGATTCAGTAAAACATCGAGTCATCACAATTTTTTGTAGGAGAACATACTATTCTGTTACTAACTATTAATGTATTTATTATTTCACAATAAAAACAGTCTTTGTTGTTACTATAGTAGTATTTGCGTCCACGCCAAAAGGGATATTGTGCTTCGTGCGGCTCAAACCGCGTTTATTTTGTAAGCGTGGCCATATTTAGTACTGTTAGGGCGCTGTCAGTGTGTGTGTTCAAGTCTCACCTTGCATTTTATATGTTTTTATGAGGGATGGATTACATATCTAGTTACAGTTGCGTCTATTTTCAATTTTATATGGCTTTATGGCGGACGGGTTACATAGCCAGGTACTTTAACACAATCTGATGATGCCCCGAAAGGATGAAACGTCTCACTGATATTAAATAATTTCGCAACCAAGACTGTTTTTATTCCGAATTAATTCAAAACTGGTTGCTGTAGCTCCCTGCCACAATCGAATGGAATAATTTTTAATGTATTCACGCTAAATTAAATTACGATTTCGTATGCAACTATACAATAAAGTCAACAGTTCAGTGATCAAGAAGTGTTTTTGCGTTACTTATGAGTTGATATTCATACATTAACTCGTTTTGGTCACTGTCACTTGCGTATTACGTCACGAAACTCATTCTTTCACCATCGCCACTACTGACGTCTATTCGCTCATCGTTGGCAGGTCTTCTCTTACCTATACAATCACCTCCGTTAATTTCTCTCTGAACTTTATTTATGTTTTTAATATTTACTCGGAACTTGTTTCGTTTATTCCTAGATATCTTATTTTTTAAACTGTTCTATGCCGTAGATGTATCCGCATTCCTAATTAACAAAGGGGTTTTAGCTCTGAGTGGGTTCATGTCCCCTAGCTTCTACGTGACCTTCACGTGATATGAGGATCCTAAATCACACAGTCACACAATAATTATTATCTCTTCGCTCATCTATCTAAGTATGGGGGTATGTGGCATGTCCCCTCATAAAATGAAACGTACCCCCACTGGGATTATGTGAGTCATTTGTAGTCTCAGCCTGATTTTCAGAACTAGTCTGTATACTCTGCGTAAAATACTTCCACAGAGTTCACACCAGTCGTCATTTATCAAGTTTTCAGTGTAGGAAATGCGACTTACTTATACAGAAACAGTAATTCTTTGTATGTCATTTGATGAAAAACATTCGGATACCCCTACGTAATGCGGAATTAACCGCTAGATATCACGAGAGGCGGACCCGCCAGCACGAAAGGAGGAGCAGAGTATTGTGTTGCCAGTAGATAAGTAGTAACAGGAGAATGAGTCGTAAGGAGAGCTGAGTGACTTCGAATGTGGACTGGTCACTGGATGTGACCTGAGTAACAAATCCATCAGGGACATTGTTTCCCGTCTGAAGCTGCTCATGTCGACTGTTGGTGATGTGACCGTGAAGTGGAAAAGCGAAGGATCAACCACAGCTAAACCACCAAGACCAGGCAGAACTCTGTGCTAGACAGGGACCGTCGAGCATTGCATAACTACGCAGACGTTCTGTGTTGGGTGTATCTGTGGCTCTCCCTGCGCTTGCAGATTTAATACTGAATGAAATATTGGACGTCCTGTAAAACAAAATTTTTCGGGTTTATAATCCCCGAACACGTTTCAGTACTACTGTACGGTCATAAGTGAGGTTCTGTTTTATTTTAAGACTTCATTTTACAATCTACTGAGTTTTACGTTTGTGTATCATGTGTTGTACTTCGGACTACAGCTTGTCATCCAAGATCCAAGCTGTTCCGGTCAGTAGTTTACGAAATTATTGTGTGTGTCTTCCGTGGTAATGGCGTCAACCCCCCCCCCCCATTTTGTTTAGCTGGTGTCTTCCTGGTCAGATCGAACCACAAAGTGGAAGGGTTTGCAATTGGCGAATACCTGGAGAACGTCATGTCATAGTGTGTAGTGCCAACAGTGAAGTACGGAGAAGATGGTGTTACGGTATGCGGCGTTTTTCGTGATTATGGTATGTTCCCCTTATTGCGCTGTGGAAAGATATGTACACATTGTGTAATGCGAAGAGAAGAGAAGCAGAATGCGCGAATGTACAGAGAGGCCATTGAGATTGCCAGACACTGCAATAATTTAATAGAAAAGATGAAGGCATTAAGCTGGATAAGATATGGATGTCAACGTCGCAGCAACAGCGTGTCAATCGATTAATTTAAATTGAGAAAGTTGGCAATATCAGAGATCATAGCATAGCAGACGTCACGTGATTGACAGCGGCGCCCTCTGGATGGCTTATATATACGGCGCTCACTCGTGCTCTCGTTGCAGTTCGCCGATTGTCCTCCGAGGATGACCTCCGCAGTCGAAGGCGAAACGTCAGCGGAGAGTCTTATGTATTGACCACGGCATCTCAGCCCGGAAGTGTTAAGTGATGAGAAGAGAAGCAGTTCGGAGAGAATGACTGTTCCCATCAGCCTGACAGTACAGGGTCATTACAAATGATTGAAGCGATTTCACAGCTCTACAATAACTTTATTGTTTGAGATATTTTCACAATGCTTTGCACACACATACAAAAACTCAAAAAGTTTTTTTAGGCATTCACAAATGTTCGATATGTGCCCCTTTAGTGATTCGGCAGACATCAAGCCGATAATCAAGTTCCTCCCACACTCGGCGCAGCATGTCCCCATCAATGAGTTCGAAAGCATCGTTGATGTGAGCTCGCAGTTCTGGCACGTTTCTTGGTAGAGGAGGTTTGAACACTGAATCTTTCACATAACCCCACAGAAAGAAATCGCATGGGGTTAAGTGGGGAGAGCGTGGAGGCCATGACATGAATTGCTGATCATGATCTCCACCACGACCGATCCATCGGTTTTCCAATCTCCTGTTTAAGAAATGCCGAACATCATGATGGAAGTGCGGTGGAGCACCATCCTGTTGAAAGATGAAGTCGGCGCTGTCGGTCTCCAGTTCTGGCATGAGCCAATTTTCCGCGGGCTACGTGTGAAACTTGCCCGCACACGTTCAACCGTTTCTTCGCTCACTGCAGGCCGACCCGTTGATTTCCCCTTACAGAGGCATCCAGAAGCTTTAAACTGCGCATACCATCGCCGAATGGAGTTAGCAGTTGGTGGATCTTTGTTGAACTTCGTCCCGAAGTGTCGTTGCACTGTTATGACTGACTGATGTGAGTGCATTTCAAGCACGACATACGCTTTCTCGGCTCCTGTCGCCATTTTGTCTCACTGCGCTCTCGAGCGCTCTGGCGGCAGAAACCTGAAGTGCGGCTTCAGCCGAACAAAACTTCATGAGTTTTTCTACGAATCTGTAGTGTGTCTTGACCATATGTCAATGAATGGAGCTACAGTGAATTTATGAAATCGCTTCAATCATTTGTAATAGCCCTGTACACTCTGTCATACAGTAGCATCTGCAAGGAAATGTTTTGTGGACAATAGCAGTCTGAAGTGGACTGGCCTTCCCAGAGTCCATACCAGAATCTAACGGAACACCCTCTGGATGAGCTAGGACGCGGGCTTCGTCCCAGACGCCAGTGTCCACAATCACTAACATCTGGTTTCGGTTCTTGAGGAAGAATGGGACACCATTTCTCCACAGCCATTCACATACCTCACTGAAAGTACCCAAGGCAGCGTTCAAGCCGTCATAAAGGCGAAGATTGGTCACATTCCATATTAATGTGCGCTATTAGGTGTCCGGATAATTTTGATTAGGTAGTGACATGATGTAAAACATGTCGCCACAACCAATATGTTGCTCAAAGTTATCTGACTGCTACGTCAGCGGGAATGACGACCATAGCTTCTGCTGATGTAGTACCGGAAGCTTTCGTCATTCTCAGCAGAGCCCCTCGCTGAGTACGACTTACTGGGATTTGTGTAGAACCAGACGGAGCTGGTGAGCCCAAGCAGTTACTGGGAAGCACATAATGACAACTGCTATTGGATTGTGATATAGTTTTACAGCCTCCAGAGGTAAGTTGTAGCTGACAGTGTTGGTGGGTGGTTTTAGCAACCTGTTGACACATTGTGTCTGCATGTGCTGAACAAGTTTCTTCTGCCATCTAAATATCTGCATGCAGTTTTACGTGTGAGTGAGATTTTATCTAAAGGGTAGGATTCCGGTTTAGCAATAAGCAGCATGTATGTAGCTTTATTTGGAGCTATTGTTAATTTTTTGTCTTGCAACCACCGCTTCTTTGAGAACATGTGATTCACACTATTATTTCAAGATTCTGTCTGGAATCACGACTTAGATGGGAGTAGAGTGGGGCAGAAGCAAACTGGTGCATGACGCTTCACGAAACCTTTGCGTGCCTGTTGAAGGTCGAAAACTCCATTACAGCGTGGAAACACCTGTGTGAGTAAATCTCAGATGTCTTTACTATTTGTACAGAGGTTATCCCACTTTAGCAAATTCCTGTTAGTTGTAATTGTATCTCCTTTGTGGATGAAGACCGTAACTGTAAACTGTATAGTTGGATTCACGGGTGATTCTAAAAGGGAGGACTATCTCGAGTGTTATTTTGTTCTGCTTGATCGTTTTCTCAAGATCCGCTCACCTTAAGTATTCACTGTATTGGATGCAGAACTATTATGCGCTCCTGAGGGCACTGGAGCAGATGAGATGTGTTACACCTGCTAAATTCCTCGGCTCTGCAGACTCCCCGAGTACATGTACCCAGCAGATAAAATAGTTTCGGACGTCCAGGACATTCTTCATCAACTACAAAGACTGGGGAAGCAGGTGTCTTTTAGTTGCGTACCAGGGTACGTGAGTATTAAGGGAAACAAAATGACAGATGTAGCAGCCGAAGAGGTGCGACGGTATAAACAGATAGTTACAATCAGATAAGATAATTAGATACTTACCCCGTCAAGCTACTACCTGACTATTGGCGTACAGATCCATGCATAGGCAGGAAGAGGACGTGCTGGAAGTGACAGACAGTAAGCTGCATCTAGCAAAGTCAACAACTCGGCCATGGCATGACACTTTGCAACCACACAGATGGGATGAAGTCTTTCTCACTCGCATAAGGCACTGCCTTGTGACGCATGGCTCCTTGCTCCAGAGGGGTGACCCTCCAATGTGAGGTGAACAGATCACAGCGCGTCACATTGCAGGTGACTGCGTTTTACAGTTGGGCAAAAGGGCTGCAGGTAATTTACGTACAGATTTGGTCTCTGTTGCAACTCTCAATGACACGAATGTAGTTCGAGTTTCAAGGTTCTCTGAAGCGTCCGATTGCTCCCAAAAATTTCAGGGAGAAATAATGTGTTGTCAGTATAGTTTATACATCCATGTTTCATAAGTGATCAGCCAGCCATATATCCCTGTGTAATTGTTTTAGCTTTTCTCTTGTGTTACTTGTGTTTTATTTAACAGTTTTATATTTATATTGTGGCATCAACGTTCGATACCACACATGTTAGGGGTTGCAGTTATAGACCGCGGTCCGTACCAGCATCGCTGGATCCGGGAGTCGAGACTAGCACCGTTCCGCGGCTTGCAACAAATCTCTAACGTGCGCTCTGCCACTCTTGCTCGGGACGTGAAGTAGGAAATAAAGTATGGCCTATGTGATGCCTCTATAGCTCTGTTTGTAATTATATTCCTCCTGACTATGAAGACTCCTGTACCACCAGTAAAGTACAATATATTTTTTTACCAACGACTTCTAATTATTTTAGTCGTTGTAGACCCAGACCACGCAGCCAGCTCCTTATCGACTTCAGTGACAAACCTGCTGTATATGCTAAGAACAGAATTGTATGTTTCTATTTAGCGTTGGCCACCAGTCATTCACATTGGCGACGACTCGTTCGTCGTCATCGTAACATATACAGGGCTATTACAAATGATTGAAGCGATTTCATAAATTCACTGTAGGTCCATTCATTGACATATGGTCACGACACACTACAGATACGTAGAAAAACTCATAAAGTTTTGTTCGGCTGAAGCCGCACTTCAGGTTTCTGCCGTCAGAGCGCTCGAGAGCGCAGTGAGACAATATGGCGACAGGAGCCGAGAAAGCGTATGTCGTGCTTGAAATGCGCTCACATCAGTCAGTCATAACAGTGCAACGACACTTCAGGACGAAGTTCAACAAAGATCCACCAACTGCTAACTCCATCCGGCGATGGTATGCGCAGTTTAAAGCTTCTGGATGCCTCTGTAAGGGGAAATCAACGGGTCGGCCTGCAGTGAGCGAAGAAACGGTTGAACGCGTGCGGGCAAGTTTCACGAGTAGCCCGCGGAAAATTGGCTCATGCCACAACTGGAGACCGACAGCGCCGACTTCATCTTTCAACAGGATGGTGCTCCACCGCACTTCCATCATGATGTTCGGCATTTCTTAAACAGGAGATTGGAAAACCGATGGATCGTTCGTGGTGGAGATCATGATCAGCAATTCATGTCATGGCCTCCACGCTCTCCCGACTTAACCCCATGCGATTTCTTTCTGTGGGGTTATGTGAAAGATTCAGGGTTCAAACCTCCTCTACCAAGAAACGTGCCAGAACTGCGAGCTCGCATCAACGATGCTTTCGAACTCATTGATGGGGACATGCTGCGCCGAGTGTGGGAGGAACTTGATTATCGGCTTGATGTCTGCCGAATCACTAAAGGGACACATATCGAACATTTGTGAATGCCTAAAAAAACTTTTTGAGTTGTGGTATGTGTGTGCAAAGCATTTTGAAAATATCTCAAATAATAAAGTTATTGTAGAGCTGTGAAATCGCTTCAATCATTTGTAATAACCCTGTATATCATGTATCTAAGACTTCATAATATTGTGCAATATTGCGCAGAGCCTACTGTCTGCGTAGAGGGACAATATGGTGTCGGAATGAGATGGAAGTTATAGCATGGCACCTTAGTGTCGTCATAGCATCACCCATGTCCGAAGCTTGCTATTGGTTGAACAAGGTCCGAGTACACATAATGACAAAATTTTGGTGGCTATGACTGGCTGAAAGGAGAAACGCCCTTGTGGCAGGAAATCGAACGTCCGGGCTGGTAGTGTCAGTTTGATGGCGAGGGCCACACTCAACAGTCGTATCGGTTGTGGTTCCTGATAGTTATGTTAAGTATTGCATTAGAAAAGCAGTTTGCGAGTGGTCGGAGCGGTGGTGGCTCTCGTCAGTCGTTGAGAAATATAATGTAAAATATAGTTTATGAGCGCTTAGCACGGGCCGGTATACACTGCAGTCGCGTGAGTGTGTTGGAAGTTATTAAAGTATCATGTTCCCGCATTTGCAGAATTATTAATAACAAATATCTTCTGCTCTCTATTAAGTGCATTGTGAACTGTGATCCGATTAAAAGCATAGGAATCATTAAACGACGTTCCTTGAAAATGTTAAATTGTGTGGTTTTTACCGCAAGACAAGTAGTTAAGGATTTCCTCCAAACATCACCATTAAAACTCTACATCCACCACTTCTGTACGAGCCTTCGACCGAGTGCTATCACTGCAGCGAAGGGACGTCTCTGAAGACGCAAGACTTCAGAAAAACCGTGACATTCGATGAATTTGTGTATCTTCAACAACAACCTTGTGTGTAAAAAAAATGGCTCAAATGGCTCTGAGAACTATGGGACTCAACATCTTAGGTCATAAGTCCCCTAGAACTTAGAACTACTTAAACCTAACTAACTTAAGGACATCACACACACCCATGCCCGAGGCAGGATTCGAACCTGCGACCGTAGCAGTCCCGCGGTTCCGGACTGCAGCGCCAGAACCGCTAGACCACCGCGGCCGGCCCATGTGTGTACAATTATGTCTTTCGAACACAAGGAGAGTGCTGTATAAGGCACCACTGGTGGGGATCAATATGGATGGATTTAGGCTGTAACTGAATAACTGAATTAAATAGTGCATATATGACACCAGCAATCCGTAGAGCAGTGTAAAGTGTCAGCTATACAGTAATAATTACTAATAGTCGTAAAGAGCACAGTGTTGGATACGTACCAATGAATGGTAAGAAAAATAGCTGTGACAGTGACTTTGATAAAAGCTGGTACAACATTCCGTGACAACGAGTGACAGGTTATTTTATCATAATGGCGGATGACGTGTGTGTAATGCAAAGTGCTGTGAAGTGCGATGTGAAGTGACTGACATGAAGAGCAGAAGACCGCGAGACTTTGATAAGACGTCTCTTCTAAAGGTGGACGAAGCGGGCAAAAGGCAGGTGCGCGCGCGGTAGCAGATAACGAAAGCTGCGGCTTCTTAGGCGCGTGTGAGAGCTACGGAGGCATGGGGCTCCACTCACAGCACCAAGGTGGACGACCCTTCTCACAGCAGGACTCGGCCGCCGGCAAACGAAAGTCCACCCGGGCAGCCAACACGCGCAGTCTTCATGGACGGCCTTGTGTCGTAAAGCACGCTAAGGTTCTAAGATTAGTGGACATCAGAAAATTCGTGAGATGTAGCGGATATGCACGTCACCAACTACAATCTCGTGTATATGGTTACTCTAGTACAACTAGAGGCCGCAGCGTGTTTTGCTAATGCAGGGAGAGTGTTGTGAGAACATTTCACCAACTTTTCACTACTTAAAGAATGTGAAATATTGCCATTATGCATGTGACAATGAGTAGACTGGAAGAGTGTTAGTACAATTTTATGTAAGAATGACTCTTCGTTGTTTTGCAACATATGAGACATTTTAACCACATTCGTTTCTACTCTCTCTCTCTCTCTCTCTCTCTCTCTCTCTCTCTCTCTCTCTCTCTCACACACACACACACACACACACACGCACACGCACACGCACATGCTTATTAAGTGCCGACTCCACAGCCGGAAACCTGGAAGCATGTCTCTGTCCACGTGTTGACGCATGCTTTTGGCAGTGCAGTGTTCCATGTAATCGGTGTCACATCTGACACGTTAGATGAGGCACATGTTAACCCTGTCGCTGATGTCTAGGTACAGCACAGTTTATTCAGATGACATGAAGCACAGTTCATAATAAACGTATAGACAATTTCGAAGATCTGTCGTGCACCAAGGCAGCCTCCAGAAGCTTTTAACCCTGAATGGATGCTGTTCGTAGTGTGTCCAATGATTTTCATATTCTGTATTGTTATTATGTTTACAAGAGTGTTCATTACGTCGTGTAAAGAGGTTTCCGTTTGTTCAAATATTTGTCTTTTTCAGAAAATATTTTCTAACTATTTCGAGTAAGCATTTCTTTTCCACTTTACGTCAGCCATCGACAATTATTTTGCTGCCCATGTATCAAAACTCATACTACTTTCAGCGTTTAATTTCCTAATGTCAGCCCCTCAGCACCAACCGATTTAATTCGGCCACATGCCATGACCCTAGTTCAAACGATCTTACAAGCCTCTGACAGAATTACAATACCGTTGTCAAGCCTTAAAATTTTTATTTCTTCTCGCTGATCTTTAATTCCTTTGGATTAGGACCTAGATATTAGCATTTAGTTAGTTTTGTATGTAGTTTTGTATATTCATATTCCTGTTAGATATAGTATTACTGATGTTATATACCTGTAATTTTAAACTGTATGTGAGCTACACGAATAAATAAAATTTAATAACCGTTTCCAAATTTATCTTTGGTTCCATTACTGTTTGCTCACTTTACGGAGTGAATAGCATGGACGATAGGTTCCACTCTTGTCTCATTCATTTCTCAATTACCGCCTCGCATGCATGTACGTCGTGTCTTATACTTCATTCTGGGTTGTCCACAAAGGGTTCACAGGGTGTTGCAAAAAGGTACGGCCAAACTTTCAGGAAACATTCCTCACACACAAAGAAAGAAAATATGTTATGTGGACATGTGTCCCGAAACGCTTACTTTCCATGTTAGATCTCATTTTATTACTTCTCTTCAAATCACATTAATCATGGAATGGAAACACACAGCAACAGAACGTACCAGCGTGACTTCAAACACTTTGTTACAGGAAATGTTCAAAATGTCCTCCGGTAGCGAGGATACATGGATCCACCTCCGTCGCATGGAATCCCTGATGCGCTGATGCAGCCCTGGAGAATGGCGTATTGTATCACAGCCGTCCACAATACGAGCACGAAGAGTCTCTACATTTGGTACCGGGGTTGCGCAGACAAGAGCTTTCAAATGCCCCCATAAATGAAAGTCAAGAGGGTTGAGGTCAGGAGAGCGTGGAGACCATGGAATTGGTCCACCTCTACCAATCCATCGGTCACCGAATCTGTTGTTGAGAAGCGTACGAACACTTCGACTGAAATGTGCAGGAGCCCCGTCGTGCATGAACCACATGTTGTGTCGTACTTGTAAAGGCACATGTTCTAGCAGCACAGGTAGAGTATCCCGTATGAAATCATGATAACGTGCTCCATTGAGCGTAGGTGGAAGAAACTAAAATGAGCTCTAACATGGAAATTAAGCGTTTCAGGACACATGTCCACATAACATCTTTTCTTTATTTGTGTGTGAGGAATGTTTCCTGAAACTTTGGCCGTACCTATTTGTAACACCCTGTATAACCTTCCGCCCTCGTATTTAATAAATTTTCTAAAATTTTCCAATTTTTCTTTTTCTTAAAATGCTGCCGCTGCTACCGTTAGCACAGACATGGTGCACTGTTCTGATGTTCGTTCAGTGGAACTAAGGCATAGCCGGCCGGGGTGGCCGAGCGGTTCTAGGCGCTACAGTTGCAGGTTCGAATCCTGCCTCGGGCATGGATGTGTGTGATGTTCTTAGGTTAGTTAGGTTTAAGTAGTTCTACGTTCTAGGGGACTGATGACCTCAGAAGTTAAGTCCCATAGTGCTCAGAGCCATTTGAACCATTTTTAACTGAGGTATGTGCTACAAATCCAGACAACTTGCAGCATGCAACAGCAGACGACACATATTCTGTGCAACCGCAACTTTGTAGCAAGTTTTCATGTAGCACACTAAAAGGTGGCAACGCTACGATACATGTAGCGTGCTACTTGAGGTAAGGTTTCGCCTAGTGTTGCCTTGATAGAATTCTCCATTTAGACATTCACATTAAGTGCAACGCACATTCAGATTCATTATACATCGGCCGATATTTAGTTGGCGACTTCGTCTTTAGCGAGAGAAAGGATTTTTTCCAAGTTGGCATGGCAGCTTGTATGGATCATGTGAGTGCTCTGATGGAACTGTTTGCTGTTCTTCTAAGAGTTGTTATGTAACCACTTCTTGTTCACAGAAAACTTTGTTTCTGTCCTTGGATGTATCACCACATAAAAAGAGACAGTTGGGATTTAGTATGTACTGACATCCAAAAAAAATCAATTAGAGGTCGAACCACGAGCTGAGAAACAGCCCTAGGGCAAGAAAGATCCTAACGGCAAAAATTGAAACCTCCCAGCAAAAGGAGATACAGTTTGCTGGTAAGGATGAATTAAGTGGCGATGAATCTTTCATTCTCTTGTATCGTTGAAATGTACTTTGATTCATCTACTCTACTGTGCAGGAAGACAACCATGCTGGACGTCTGTTCTGTGATGGAACATTTTTCTAAGGTGAACAAGGAGACAGCTGGGTGTATTGTTTGACTTGCTCACTGTGCGCTTATCTCGATTACGTTGGCGCAGAGAAGGAAGATTATGTTAATGATTACTCCAAATAAAACAAGCTAAGTTGCCTAACTGAAATGCGAAACTGTATTGTGAACTGTACTAGACTTCCTTTTTACTAAATGTAGTTTTTTATTTATATTTACGACCCACTATTCCATATACCTTGCCGCAGTGGTAACACACGTTCCCGTCAGATCACCGAAGTTAAGCACTATCGGGCTTGGCTAGCACTTGGATGGGTGACCATCCGGTCTGCCGAGCGCTGTTGGCAAGCGGGGTGCACTCAGCCCTTGTGAGGCAAACTGAGGAGGTACTTGACTGAGAAGTAGCGCATCCGGTCTCGGAAACTGTGCTACGGCCGGGAGAGCGGCAGTTTAGTTTTTAGTTTATTTTTATTCTATATTACCCGACTATTTCGTATTACCCTCCATTTTATACACTTCTTAGTTCATTTCTCTTTAATAATAAGAATATGCGCACATTACTTTCACACAATATGTAACTGATCACTGTAAGTTGCAGTTTCTATTCGTTTTGGTTTTTGACAATTTAATCACTGCGGTAGTAAATTATTCTCACTAATGTAAATGGTATTCCATAGTAATTGAATCTTCTCTATGTGTGTATAATCCAGTACATATCTGGAAAATATGGAATAATTTCAACTAGTGGTGATACGTATATTATTCGTTAGCAGGGGACACTTACCCTGGGAGTAAGACAAACCTATTTGTGGAGGTAGTGGGATGGCAACGTGGCAACATGTGAGCGTAAATCTGGAACGTCTCGAACAATTTCAAAGAATCTCGATGGATATGTGGTTTACTATTTGGAAAAATTTATTGTTGTGGTAAAACACCCCTAATGCCCTTACGGGCCGGCCGGAGTGACCGAGCAATATTGGCGCTTCAGGCTGAAACCGCGCGACCGCTACGGTCGCGGGTTCGAGTCCTCCCTCGGGCATGGATGTGTGTGCTGTCCTTAGGTTAGTTAGGTTTAAGTAGTTGTAAGTTCTAGTGGACTGATGACCTCAGATGTTGTCCCATAGTGCTCAGAGCCATTTGAACCATTTTTTGCCCTTAGGGTACAGTCGGTAGTTGAAATTATTAACGAACAACGCTATTATCGTATCCTTCGTTGGGATCATTGGTGCCACTCCTCAAGACATTCAACCCCTCCATATGGGGGTGGCAGTAGGAAAGGGTGAGATATAAAGCATAATTCTGGAACGCTTGCTGATGTGTTACACATGTGACTCATCATCTAGGAAAGCAATTGCTTCTGGGTAAGACATCCCTAGCATAGACACTTGCCGGCCGGGATGGCCGAGCGGTTTTAGGCGCTACAGCCTGGAACCGCGCTATCGCTACGGTCGCAGTTTCGAATCCTGCCTCGGGCATCGATGTGTGTGATGTCCTTAGGTTAGTTACGTGTAATTAGTTCTACGTTCTAGGGGACTAATGACCTCAGATGTTAAGTCCCATAGTGCTCAGAGCCATTTGAACCCTAGACATTTGCGGGGTAAGTGTATGAAAAGGAATGACGCGTAACGCAATACTGTGAAAGGTCTGGAGCTATTTTGGCGTAACTTGGTGCTCATACAGTGTTAATCATAAATACCTACTGTGTTTCAGAAGATGACTGTGCGAAAATTACAGGCCGTACGGAAAACAAACACACACCAGTGGAGAGAAGATCACTCACTTACAGGTGCTCCGTATGAGCACTTCTTGTTACGCGGCAGTTGTCAGGAACTGCGTGCAACTCATTGAAGATGCCCTGCAGTGCCTATGTTGTTCATCAGTGCAATGTTCCTTCGGATATACATGCACGTCCGAAGGAACAGGCACTGCAGTGACTATACTCGTTATAAAATACATGAAATGTGTTTGCAGTTGTAATTATGGACAACCATCAGCTATGTAACGGAATAACGACAATTAAAATCTGTGCCGAACCGGGACTCGAACGCGGGTTTCCCGCTTAACTCGAATGGTCGCCGTATCGTTAGGTTATTAGAGAATGCTTCATAGCCATTCCCACACTTCCATATGTCGTCAACCATACGTCTACAGCCTGCACTCGCACATCTATTATGCATATTACAATACAGGGAAAACAATTTAATTGAAAAGCTGCTTGCTCGGTGTCGACAGAACACTGCAATATCTTATTTACCCGCCAACATCACGCAACCAATTTTTCAATTAAAATGTGGCCCCTGAACTGGACTGTACGTATTGGATGTACGAATGTAGGTTGTACACACATGGTTGATAACAACTGGAAGATTGTATCTGGCCGTGTGGCGTGCTCGGATAGCTTAATTGTTAGGCGACCGCTCGCGTTAAGCGGGAAATCCAGGTTCGAGCCCCGGTCCGGCAAGATTTTTACTGTCGTCATTCGATTATTCAGCTGATGGTGGTCTATATTCGCAACTACAAATACATTTCATGCCTTGAAGATGCTGGCTTGAATTATCTGGGAAGGCGCGACAGCAACCCATTTGCGAAATCTGTTTATTGGGTTGCCTATCTGCAGGCAAAAACTAATTCGATAGGACGATATGGAGCGGATGTTTAGTCTACATGTTCTGACGCAGCTGCAAGCTAATGCAACTGCGCCACTGCTCGTATTATGAACCAAAATTTGGAGATACGTGCTGTCCATTATCTGTTTTTTTCTGTCGAACTCATATCTTATATTTTTCGTTGCAGTTGTCTTCTGCGGCCCCAGACTTATTTATGAACAAACTTGTAAAAACACCAATATGTGTGAAGATTGTCACATGTAAAAATGGTCGAAATTGAAACATGTTCTCGTTGAATCCACAGTATTTGTGGTTACTACACTGGTTTGTGGCAGTCGTGATGACTTTTAACTTCTTGGCGCTGGGATGATAGTAGAAATGGGTGGCATATAAAGCATAAATCTGTAACGCCTACAAACTTAGATATGTCTTAGTATGTTGGACAAGAAAACTAGTCTTGGGTATATTTAGCAACCCCTCTCCCCTTCTTCCCCCCAAGGCACAAGATTTGGGTATGAGAAGGAGATGACGTAGAAAAATAGGTCGAAGTGACAGATATGTTACCATATCCAAGTATCATTGGGTCGTTGGCTGACTGGTGAGCTTGTGACAATGACTGTGACCGCACACCCTTACTGCCGAGGTGCAGGAGGAGGGTTAGGGAGGGAGGAATGTAAAAAAATCGAAACTGAATGAAATTAGTCTCGAACCCAAAGTTTTTGAGGTAGCTAGGTGGAATAGAGGAAACCGTAATGGCATATCTCTCCTTGTTATGGGAGTGAGGTACGGAGGGGAGACACGTAAAAAAAAAAAAAACAGAGAATACAATTTCTGCTAGTATTTTGTTTCGCGCTGTGCACTACCTAGTATAAGATTAGGACGAATAAGTAGTTGGGCATCGCGTCAGCTAGTAGTCTGAAAGCGGTCACTTAATTTAAATTTTAGTGTGTGAGTACTCTATACATTATGACGACAGTTTTAATGCCCCTGAAACATTTCCCTTCACATGAACGTTGATGCACAAATGAACAATAGCGCGATCTGACTATAATTAATGAATATGCTGCAATGAACCAACTTTCTCATATTGCAACCGAAGAACGACTCAAGGAGTGTTTAACATAGGATGTGTCGAGATAAATAGCAACAAAAATTTTCAGCTGATCCAATGCAAACTATCAGTGTCGGTGTATAGCCCCTTACAGAAGTGAAACGTGGAATTCATATGGATCTTGTGACCGAAACCTCACGATTTTACGTCAGTTCAATTTGTGCTTTTAAGTGGCAACAAACTGCCTACAATTGCTTCAAGTTTTTTATTCGACAATTGTTGTAAAACTGACATTTTTGTGGCCAGTTGGTGATATAATTATTTGTTTCATACGTTAATATTGTTGGTTGGTTGGTTGATTTGGGGGAGGAGACCAAACAGCGACGTCATCGGTCCAGTCGGATTGGGGAAGGATATCGGCTGTGCCCTTTCAAAGGAACCATCCAGGCATTTGCCTGAAGCGATTTAGGGAAATCACGGAAAACCTAATTCAGGATGGTAAAATGCGGGGTTTGAACTGTCGTCCTCCCGAATGCGAATCCAGTGTGCTAACCACTGCGCCACCTCGCTCGGTGTTAATGTCGTTGAAATGCATCAAGTGTGTTCAAAACTTTTATGCTGAATTACGGAAGCTATTGTTTCGCGCCATGTGCCACTAATCGCGAAATCGGACGCTGTAGCTGCTGTCTGGGTTGCCATGACACGTGGCCTTCGCTGTAGCACAGATCCTATGTTCTAGCCTTCACAAAAGTTACCAGTGTACACAAGATATCCGCCCCATCACTGACTGGAGTATTTGTATTGTGTTTCTTTGGACAACCAACAATATTATCATCACCTTTCTTTCTGAACCTAAACGCGTACGTACTAAATGGATTGTTCTTGAACAATTAAGGCGATCGACTATCAATTCCAAAGTAACTAATGGATGCAGGGGCTCGATCGTAAGAATTCACCCACTCTCACAAAAAACACTGTCTGATTCATGGCGCTGCCTACCTTTAGTATCGTTTTCGTGCTATGAATACATCCATCCACTGAACAGCTCGTGTTGCAGGGGCACAAAAAGAGATGATTGTGTCTTACTTTATTAAACCCTCTAAAATAAATGTTATGTTTAGGTTCTTACGGGCACCAAGGTCTGAAGAAACTAATTTTATTTCTATTGACTTTGAGACATTCTCTGAATTTAAAAGCAAATTTATTAACTATGCTTTATACTGAAAGGAGTATATTGGGACACACGTGTATGTGGCACCAGAATAAGATAAGAATATTAATAAATGAAAACGAAACTGAAACGTCCCCTTAGAAAAATTAATGAATTACTGTGCTGATAAACCCCTTATGTTATTTGATTTTCAAACAGCTGAGCAATACTGAACGTACTCGGACATTTCTCTCTTTACTTATTCTGATCAACACTAAACTGACACACAACATTTTTAGCGCAACGCAATCTGACTTTCAATAATCCCTACAAAAGTATGGCCCTGACTAACGATAACCTATACCTTTCATGAATCACTCACCTCACAAAAATCTTCGTTACTCAAACTACTGCAATACAGCGAGCGCCAATACTGCCAGCTAAATAATGGATTCTAACTACTGAAGGCACTAACTACTAGTAGACATACTTAGCAGATGAAAGATTTTGATAGAGAACAAACAATGCATTAGTAGTGTTCAAAAGTCATAATATATATATCAGTTCGTTACATCCAGTCTTAAAAATTTACTGTCTCTGATGGACACACGTCCAGATCGTCTACTCTCAAAACTCCGCCATCTCTCTCCCCACATCCACCACTGCTGGCGGCTCTCCTCCAACTGCGCAACGCTACGCGCTGTTAACAGCCAACTGCCCAACACTACAATAGCAAATTCCAACAATACAAACCAGCCACAGACTGCACACAGCACAGCCAGTGATTTTCATACAGAGCGCTACGTGCCGTTACCAATATAAAAGCCTAAACAGCCTACTTACAAAACTAGTATACTATAAACGATGAACGTCTCTTAAAGGCTCGATAACGCGGATCGTTGACTGTGCGCGACAGTAGAGCCAAAGATACTGCTTTCTCCTCCGAATGCGAAAATATTTTGTTACCACCGACTTACACAGGGAGGAACGATCACGACGATAAAATAAGGGAAATCAGAGCTCGTACGGAAAGATATAGGTGTTCATTCTTCCCGCGCTCTGTACGAGATTGGAATAATAGAGAATTGTGAACGTGGTTCGATGAACCCTCTGCCAGACACTTAAATGTGCTTTGCAGAGTATCCATGTAGGTGTAGATGTAGTGTTGGAGTAAGAGAGCGCTTGGCGCACTGTTATAGGTAGCTGTCTGTGAGGGAAAGACGATGGAGTAGACGGTCTTTGTGGTGTGCTGTTTGAAGCCACCAAGAGTTAGATTAATGTAGGTATGCCAATATTGTTGAACATGGAAGCAGAAGCCTTCATGCAAATAGGTAAAGATGTTCACTAATTACGATTCTGTTTTTTGCAGCGAGTTAGTATAGATGAGTTGGTTGATAATTTGTGATTGTTGAGTAACCCCAGAATGCACGTAAACGGTTTTGATAAAAAGGCTAGTAAGATATTTCATTTTTGTAATGCTTTTAAGATTTGTTAACATAGCGATATTTAATTTGATGATTTGCATTTATGTTGGATTAATGAAATTAGATAATACTTGGTGTTTAAATCTCAGTGTTTGTGAATCAATTCTGAGTAATGTAACTTCAGATGTCACATGTTTTTGAAAAGACAAACTTAACTTGCAACATAATTTTGCTAATGAACTGAGTGTTAGTAATTCACCATAATCAGTACCGCTTCCCAGTCCCGGTCATATATTTTTCAAACAAGTTGGAGTTTCTTAAATGTTCTCGTTTATTCGCCAAATGAATTTCATGTGCATTTCAAGTATTAATGCCAGCAGTGCACACTTCTGAGCCTGTAGTTAGCATATTTATATTTTTTGTGAGTTTTGAACGGGGCCAGATGATTCAGTGCCTAAGGGGCTGAATGTATTTTGCAGTGACTGTATTTCATTATTGGTATTGGGAGTTGCACTGCCCAATCAATTCGTGTAAAGTTCTGCAAACAATAACACAGAGTAAGCACACCAGTTGCAGTTACAACACGCCACATGACAATTCGAATTCAGTACTTATTCCGCAGATCACACATTCATACAACGTAATCGTAAAGCTTATTATTTCATTTTTTTAAAGAACTTACACTTGGAACGTTCCAGTACTCGAAACAGTAAGATGGAAGCAAGCCATACTGATTCTAATGCCATGCTCTGGTAGCATGGCATGCTTTAAGTAATGAATTATGAAAAATTATTAACTGGTTTGTGGACTTTGAATTAACAAAATTTACACCAGTAAATCGAAAAGTAAAGACGACCAAGGCAAAGATCTTCCATTTATCCAGTTTGAATGATTTGCATTGTTAGGATTCTTTTCTGAAGTACCAAATTGTGAAAATATTATTAAGAGCCGAAAGATCTTAATTTTTACACAAGTTATTATTTGTAATAAATTACAAAGGATTTAAGATAGAATGGTGATGGAATGATCAAATGAAAGTCTAATCATTATTACTAACAAACTATAATGATCAGATTAATTGTTATTTCACTTTGGCATGTCGTGACTGTTACTCCATTTACAAAACTATTTTACTGAACAAAATGAAAGTCTTGCCATGTTGTGGTTTGCATCGTCGGAAGTGCGCTTGTGGCTGCGTCGTCGAACGGTGGTGGACAATGATCTCACACAGCTTCTCCATGTCTGCGATAAATTAATACATGCCAAGCAACAAGGAACTTAGCAGAGCCATTGTTCCAGCGGCAGCCATTGGTTACAGGTTATCACAGCGTCCTATGTCCAAAAATTCTTGCATTCGCGACTTGATAATTTCAGAGATGACTAATAGCGTGAAACTGAAAAGCCACATCATTTCGGTGAAAATGCGACGGAATTTTTAACATCACAACGATTCTACATCCTCGGGCATCGATAAAATGTCTACATGGTTCAAGGCCTCGTCACTATTTGTCTCCCGTCTTCTGCTGCACACGTCACCACCGAGCTCGCCAAGCTAACCGTCAAATACGATTACTTGAGTTTTGCAGTATTGATTTTCCTTTTAATTAGCTTATTGTCTTAACCATTGGAGTAAAGCAGACGCTTACAGTTAAAGAAATAGAAATTACACTTTTTCATCATTTTAAATTAATGCACAAGTAAAATGCAATACATTTTACAAATTTGCAAAGATATATCTATTGCGAACCTCCTCAAAGAGTTTTAGGGATCGATCGATAGTTGTATCAAAAGGGATTTTGAAAATATTTATTATTAATGTGTTTGGGTTAGATGTTCCGATACAAACTGCACCCCTCTCCCTATAATATCGAACTACTAGAAAGTGCCTCACTTAAAGCCAAAGTCTCGAAATCTTGATCGCTGCAGAAAATGTGTCTTGAAGATTCACTTCAACTCACACTTACATTGTTTAGTTGAAAAGTCCGTTTGGAATTAAGAAGAGCTGTTCCTGGCGCAGGCACTTAATGTGCTCTCATGTTTGATCACATAGCACTCTTAATGTCGGTCTTCCATGAGCAACGTTAAAGAGAGCACGTACGAGGTCTTTAGTAACATGAGCAGTGGAGTGAAAATCATTCTGTGAAACATTCTATATCTGAAAACTAAATATAAATTGATGCATTGTTCGTAAAACGTATATAAAACGCCATGAATAATACACATATCAAAAAAAATTTTGCACCGCCTCAGTTCCCAGAACTCCTGAAGTTAGACGTTCACTCTGGATATTGTATCACAGTCACAGTCCCTTTGACTGTTCAGAGATGTCACTAAAACCGCCAAAAGATGTAAACAACCACGCATGAGCAGCACCTATTAGACGGAGGGTGTCCGACAGCCGATCAGTTCCAGTCATTCCACCAGGAAGAAGGTACGTGGCTCATGTTGTCTGTAGTTCAAACATGCCTAGACGGTCAATACCGCGGTTCGATCGCGTCCGCATTGTTACTTTGTGCCAGGAAGGGCTTTCAACAAGGGAAGTGTTCAGGCGTTCCGGAGTGAACCAAAGCAATGTTTTTCGGACATGGAGGAGATACAAAGAGACAGGAACTATCGACGACATGCTTCGCTCAGGCCGCCCAAGGGCTACTACTGCGGTGAATGACAGCTGCCTACGGATTATGGCCGGAGGAACTCTGACACCAACGCCACCATGTTGAATAATGCTTTTCGTGCAGCCACAGGATGTCGTGTTACGACTCAAAATTTGCGCAATAGGCTGCACGATGCGCAGCGTCACTCCCGACGTCCATGGCGACGTCCTTGCAACCACGACACCATGGAGCGCGGTACAGATGGGCCCAACAACATGCCGAATGGACCTCTCAGGATTGGCACCACGTTCTCTTCGCCGATGAGTGTCACTTATGCCTTCAGCCAGACAATCGTCGGAGACATGTTTGGAGGCAAGCCGGTCAAGCTGAACGCTTTAGAAACACTATCCAGCGAGTGCAACAAGATGCCGGTTCTCTGCTGTTTTGGGGTGGTATTAAGTGGGGCCGGCGTACGCCACTGGTGGTCATGGAAGGCGCCTTAATTGCTGTACGATACGTGAATGAAATCGTCTGTCCGAAAGAGCAACCATATCGGCAGCATATTGGCGAGGCATTCGTCTTCATGGACGAAAATTCACGCCCCCATCGTACACATCTTGTGAATGACTACCGTCAGGACAACGACATCGCTCGATTAGAGTGGCCAGCATGTTCTCCAGACATGAACCCTATCGAACACACCTGTGATTAAGGGCTGTTTATGGTTGACGTGGCCCACCAACCACGCTGAGGGATCTACGCCGAATCTCCTTTGGGGAGTGGGACAATCTGGATCAACAGTGCCTTGATGAACTTGTGGATAGTATACCACGACGAATACAGGCATGCATCAATCCAAGAGGACGTGCTACTGGGTATCAGAGTTACTCATCTGTACAGCAATCTGGACCACCACCTGTGAAGGTCTCGTCGTATGGTGGTACAACATGCTATGTCTGGTTTTCATGAGCAATAAAAAGGGCGGAAATGATGTTTATGTAGATTTTTACTCCAATTTTCTGTACAGGTTCCGGAACTCTCGGAACCGAGGTGATGCAAAACTTTTTTTGATGTGTGGATTTACAAATGTATTTCAACGGATCATGTTTCTTTATAGAACCATACATTTACAAAAGACGGAAAAATACATCCATATTCGTAAAAATGCCTTTAAAATTATTTAGTGAATGCGAATATAATGAGATGAATGACATGTATGCTCGGATGACCAACAAAAACTCAGATATCGATTCCTCGAGTTCTAAGAAAGACACGAATTCGATCATCGAACTAGTTTTGCTCAAGTAAAGAACAGCTGCAAAATACGTCACGCAAATAAACCTGAATAATCACGTAACATGTAATTATGCAAATGCAGCGCGACAAGCAGCCATCAAAATAAATTCCTAGTCGATGAAGCTTCAATATGCTCACCTCACTGTCAGTATCGTAAGTCAAAGCGTCTGTACTATGTAAGTCGGTACATTCACGGCAGCAATCGAAGAGTGTTGTTCACGGCGGCAGGCGGAAGACGAGAGACGGTCTTTGTTCGGTGAATCACACCGTCCTTGAGGTCTCAAGTCCTTGCGCCAAGCAATACGATTGGATAGCTAGACTCAACGTTCAAAGAGCTAGCTAGAGAGTTCCACTGAAGTTTCCAACCAAAGATAAGGCTATTATTTTTTTTTTCGAGTCATCAGTCTTCTGGCTCGTTTGATGCAGTCCTCCACGCACTCGTCTCCTACGCTAGTCTCTTCGTCTCAGCACTTGCAACCTTCGTCCTCAATTATTTGCTCGATGTATTCCAATCTCAGTGTTCCTCTACGGTTTTTACACTTTACAGCTGCCTCTAGTATCTTGGAAGTTATTTCCTGATGTCTTAACAGATGTCCTATCAACCTGTTCCTTCTTCTTGTCAGTGTTCTTTTCCTCGCCGATTCTGCGGAGAACTTTCTTACCTTATCAGTGCATCTAATTTTCAACATTATTCTGTAGAATCGCATCTCAAATTCTTCGATTCTCTTCTGTTCCGGTTTTCCCTCACTCTACGTTTCACTACCATACAACGCTCTGCTCCAAACGTACATTCTCATGTCCTCAAATTAAGGTGTATGTTTGATTCAAGCACACTTATCTTAGCCAGGAATGCCCCTTTTGATAGCACTATTCTGCTTTTTATGTTATCCGTGGTCCGTCCGTCATGGGTTATTTTTTCTGCCTAGGTAGCAGAATTCCTTAATTGCACCTACTTCGTGATCACCAAATATGATGTTAAGTTTCTCGCTCTTCTCATTTCTGTTACTTCTCATTACTTTCGTCTTTCTTCGATTTACTGGCAATCCATATTCTTTACTCAACAGACTTCATTCCATTCAGTAAATGCCGTAAGTCATCTTCGCTTTCACTCAGCACAGCAATGTCATCAGCGAATGTTATCATTCATATTATTTCACCTTGAACTTAAATTCCAATCACGAAACTTTATTTCCGTCATTGCTTCTTCGATGTAGAGATTGAACAGCAGGGGCGAAAGACTACATCCCTGTCCTACACTCATTTTGATACGAGCACTTCGTTCTTGTTGTTCCACTCTTATCGTTCCCTCTTGGTTGATGTACATATTGCATATTACTCGACTTTCCCTATAGCTTATCCCTATTTTTCTCATAATACAGAACATCTTGCACCATTTGACACTGTCGAACGCTTTTTCCAGATCGACAAATTTTCTGACCTCTTCAGGAATCATAACGAAATATGAAAATAGAATGGATTAAGAGGAATGTGTGGATGATGACTTTCCGAAAGTCAGATGTTGATCGCCAGATTTATACATCAACTCACGAAAGTGAATAGTCGTTTTTTTGCCCGTTCCCCCATTCGTCTTAGAAATTCTGGTCAAATGTTATCAGTCCCTACTGCCATTTTCGATCTTAAGTCTTCCAAAGCTATTTTAAACTTTAATTCTAATACTGGACACCCTATCTTTTCCGTATCGACTCCTGTTTATTCTTCTACCACATCGTCAGACAAGTCTTCTCCCACATAGAGGCCTTCAGTGTACTCTTTCTACCTACCCGCTCTCTCCTCCGCTTTTAACAGTGGACTTCCCATTGCACTCTTAATGTTCACGCTTTGGTTTTAATTTCACCGAAGATTTTTTTGACTTTTCTATATGTCGTGTCAGTACCCCAGATATTAGTTTCTTTTTCGATTTCTTCACATTTTTCAAGTAGCCATTCGCCTTAGCTTCCCTGCAGTTCCTATTTATTTCATTCCTAAGCGACTTGCATTTCTGCGTTGCTGAATTTTCCGGAAGATTTCTTTCGTCGATCAACTGAAGTATTCCTTCTGTTACCCATGGCTTCTTAGAAGTTACCTTCTCTTCACCTATGTTTTCCTTTTCAACTTCTGCGATTGTCCTTTTTAGACATGTCCATTCTTCTTCAACTGAACTGCTTACTGAACTATCCCTTACCTCAGCATCTATAGCTTCAGAGAACGTCAAGTCTATCTCTTCATTCCTTAATACTTCCGTATCGCATTTTTTTAGCGCATTGATTCTTCCTGACTAGTCTCTTACACTTCAGCTTACTCTTCATAACTAGTATGTTGTGATATCTGCTCCTGGGTACGCCTCACAATCCAGTATCTGATTTCGGAATCTCTGCCTGACCATGATGTAATCTAACTGAAATCTTCTCCTCTTGTGATTTTTGAACAGAGTATTCGTTATTACGAGCTAAAATTTATTGTAGAACTCAATAGTCTTTCTCATCTCTCATTCCTAGTACCAACCTATATTTCCCGTAACCCTTTTTTCTACTCCTTCACCTGCAACCGCGTTCCAATCCCCCAGGACTGTTAGATTTTCATTTACCTTTACGTACTGAGTTACCCGTTCAATATTCTCATGTACTTTCTCTATCAATTCATCTTCGGCTTGCGACGTCGGCATGTATAGGTGAACTATCGTTGTCGATGTTTGTTTGCTGTCGATTGTGATAAGAACAACCCTGTCACTGAACTGTTCACAGTAACACTCTCTCTACCCTACTTTCCTATTCTTATCGAATCCTAATCCTGTTATACCATTTTCTCCTGCCGTTGATATTACCCTATACTCAACTGACCAGAAATTCTCTCCATTTCACTTCACTGACCCCCACAATATCTAAATTGATCCTTAGCATTTGCCTTTTTAGATTTTCTAGCTTCCCTACCATATTCAGGATTCCGACATTCCACTCCCCGACTGGTAGAAATTTCTCCTTCCATCAATTATTCAGTCTTCCTCTCATGGACACTTCCTCCTTGACAGTCCTCTCCCGGAGATCCAAATGAGGGACTAGTGCGGAATCTTTTGCCAATGACTAACATTCTGCGTGGTGTCTATTTGTTCTATATCGTGTCTCCCTACCACTTTCGCACAACGACGCTCTGAGCGTGTTTTTTAGGGAATTGACTAGTTTGAACCTGGGACCTGTTGCTGGTAAGGAGACGTCAGATCACACATGACATGTAAAATTCAGAAGAGTTCAGTGAGACTAGCGATGGTATAACCAAATACTTAATGATTTCAGCGTCAGCTCCACTGCACTACCTGTAAAAGAATCTTAATACTAACTAAATTTAGTGGAAGGGGTTCAAGGCTTTCCTGTTTTTAGTTAGCTGGTAAAATAACGTCGAAAAAGCAGTTAAGTTTACCATTGGAAATTTTATTCTACTCACAAAACATTGTTTATAAATTGCACTATTGATAAAAGGAAATGTTTTAATACAGGATGGTAAAAACCAACTGCGTTCAACAAAAATGTGAACGAATATTCCCTGAATGGGTTTCCAAGTTCTACAATGGATCGAAGGATGACCTATGCCATATCACATCTATAATCTAGGTTTAAATTAAGTTTCACAAAAGAGAAAACTATCAAAATGGTCTACAGTGACCCTCAATTATCTTTAATTACTTATCTAACTTGTCGTAAATTACAGTGGCTGATGTGGCTTCTCAATAACTATATAACAGAAAAATCATCGCGTTTCAGATTTTTACTTCAAGTGGCAAATGTGAACACCATGAGCTTTAATTGACGATCGACACTAGTATTACGCGAAAAGGGGGTGTGACAGATGAGACTTCTGCAGTTCTGAGTGAAGCTTTATGCGCTGTTATGCGGCATCGTGTGCGTTCATTACCTTGTCGGTGTTCGTCAGGGTGCGGCGGACAGCACAGCTCCGCTCACCTCGCCGTCTCGGAAGCAACTCTCTCCTAACTTCTCCTTACTACAATTTACCAAAGTTGGTTTAAAAAAAACAATCTGGCTGTGTTTTCATCTGACCAATCAGGGTCTCAATGTTAACCTTAAGCTCCGCCTACAGACATTCTGTCTATCCAATGAGAAACGTTATACTTTTCGTGGTGGGGCAATGTTTTTAAAGTTTGCAACGTAACAGAGACGCGAAAAAGTCTCACGCCAAAACTTGCAGCTGGTGTGGTCCTTTTAGCGTTATCGTAAGATCTATACTGTTCTTCTGGAGGGCTCTATCTTTTAACATGGGCTGGGGGGTGGTCCTGACATAACAGAGACGCGAAAAAGTCTCACGCTAAAACTTGCGGGTGGTGTGTGGTCCTAGCGGTTAGCTGGCGACGTGGGTGTCCGTCCCTTATCGTAGGGCCTTCCAGCTTAACACGGTTCTGCTCTCGGCTTCTGTTCTCGTTTCTCCCCTCGGAACTGCGTCTGTCGTACGGTGGGAAGCTATGTGACATACTACTGGATTTGCATATCATGTCAGGGTTTTCATGGAAGGTGTTGGATTTGCCTGACACCTTACAAATGGACAGATCATCATGACCCTTTTTAATAAGAAGCAACATGTACTATTGATACACGTTGTGTGTCTTTAATGCTGTGGTTTCCATTGCCTTCTGCATGCAGATGCTGTCGATCATGGTTGAATCTGCCGCCTTTAAGGGACAGTTTCCCACCCAGGAGCAAGAGAGAGCTCTGAACCTCTGTCCGCTCCTTCGCCCTCTATTGACAAGGCCTTTGGCAGAATGAGGATGACTTATTATGCCGGAAGGTTTCGGCCGCCATTGATGATGATTTTTATTCAAAATTTAAGCGGTGGACGGGTTCAAATCCGGGATCAAAGGCATTTTGATTACTAATCAAAGAAGTTACCGCATTTTTTATTAATGTTAGACTCGAATATGACATCTTTTTTTTATTCCTTCATTTCGTTCGTTATTTTTCGTTGCATTTGGTCTGGGCGGCCGTCACATGACACCTGTTCACGTTCATTTTTTATTCTTTTTACATAGGGTGGAGCCCCTCCACGCCCACACTGGCATGATGGCCAACACAAAAGGTCTACTGCTGTCTCTGAATATTAGATAGTTTTCATTAAGTGAGGTCTCGCTGCGATGTTTGCGTAGGTCTGATTATGATTAACCATTAATACGTGTTCATTTGGAGACAGATTGGGTCGAAAGTCGAACGAAGGGTAGCGGTTTGAAGGGCAGAGGAAAAAAGTGTCAAGGCAAGAGCCAAGGGGACAAAAAACCTCTGAACAGTTGGGTCAGGTTGTAAGGGCAGTAGTGGATTGCTTGCTTTCAGCAATAGATCGTGTAAGGGTTAGGTAAGTTAGTAGTGGGTATCATGAAGGCGGATACATTTGATGATGTGGAGCGATGTTACTAAAAATGGTTCAAATGGCTCTGAGTACTATGGGACTTAACATCTGAGGTCATTAGTCCCGCAGATTTAGAACTACTTAAACCTAAATACCCTAAGGACATCACACACAACCATTCCCGAGGCAGGATTCGAACCTGCGACCGTAGCAGCAGCACGGTTCCGGACTGACGCGCTTAGAACCGCTTTTTTTCGGCTATTTTTTATTTTTATTTTATTTTATTTTTGTACAAATGGATAAAAGGAAGGCCGCTCCTCTTCGGCTACATAAACAGAATAATAGCAAGTCGTCCCGTTACGACAAAGGATGCTCCATACTATAGCCCGCTGCGAATTTTTCGATGACTTTCTTCTCGTTGCTGTGTTGTTTCCGTTGTTTATTCAATCTCATAAAAAAAAGGAACTGGGAAGAGGTGCTATTGTTGTCTTCTCATGTCATCGATAATCCAGTTGCTAGGCGGATTATGGAATGCGCTCCAAAGAAAATTAAAAAAATATTGCCTATATTTAGGGTTCTTGACGATAGCACAATGTCGTTCGTTGAGGTAATACCAAAAATCGGGTACTGTCTTTTCGCCATTACCGAATAGGTAGTGAACAGCGTGGCCGCTGATCCACGTCACACAGTTCGTTTTTGCTCTTGGGAAATAAATCTTATCGGGGAAAAGAAGTGATCGGGTAGTTATCCTGTCGGGAGTCGTGCGTGTGAGAAAAGCCAATATCTGACGCACCAAATACCAGACGTCCTTTGCCGACCCGCATTCGAAACGATGTTCGTCCGTGTCAATCACTTAGCATGTGGCACACAAGGGTGAATCGGCGAGGTGAATGTGATGTAGGCGGGACTGGCGCAACTGTTTCCCATTAACAGTTACGTACCATGCAGATTGCACGTCAGTATTAAGGGTGGTGGCATTCACTGCCTGCCACACAGCGCGCCACTTTGTAGTGGGGTGTTTGCTTTCAATCACATTCGGCGTCCTGTTCATTTGCATGGCAGCATATATCGGCCTTGTCATCACCAAGCGTGTGGGTAGTAGTGTGGTGCGGATGTAGCTTAATTCAAGGAAGAAATGGCTAATGTAGAAGAAAGGTGCTGGGATGTCCGATATCATCACAGGGGGTGTGAGTGAGATTGGTCGTAAGGCTTCCAGTAAGAGACTTGTGAGGCACGTCGGACTTCGTCGCCACAGGTGCAGGTGACAGCTGACGAACAGAGCCTTCGCTCTGTTCTGAACATGACAAACGCCTAAACCTCCTCTGCTCCTCGGGACATGCCCGTATTAACAAAGGGTCCCAAAACCGCCAACATGCGGTGAGCCAGGGTAGGTGGTATCGGGAGTATCTGTGCAAAATGGGGGATACGTGACGCCAAATAGACGTTAGCATACCGTGTCCGTTGCAGGAGGTCTGGATGTCTCAGACGGTGGCCACTTACTCCTGCTCTCATCTGATTCAATAAAAGTCTGTAGTTAAGGGCTGTTGAACGCTTCATGTCAGATGTGAAATCAATGCCAAGACAGTGGATTGTGTCACTGATTCGTAGCGGTGCGACGCTCTCGTCGGGTAGGCCTCTGCCTATAGACAGGGCGTGTGATTTGTGGAGATTCAGATGGCTCCCCGATGCCGCGCCGTAGGTCGCCACCCACGCCAGTGCTGCACGAACATCGTCATTATTGCGAAGAAGGAGTACCAAATCATCCGCATAGGCAGTGCAGCAAAAAGTGTGTCCACCAAGGGACATCCCAGTCAGGCGTTGTCGGAGGCCGCAGAGGAGTGGTTCCAAGACGAGGGCGTACAATATTGCCGAAAGAGGGCAGCCTTGTCGCACCGATCGCTGGATCTGTATCGGCGGCGTGAGACGGCCATTATATAACACCTTGGACGTCGCGCCGCGTAGGAGACGCATCAGTACATTAACTATGACGTCCGGATACCCCATGTGTCGCAGTACCTCCATCAAAAATGTGTGGTCGACTCTGTCAAAGGCTTGGCTAAAGCCGAGTGAGGCCAAAACCCCTGGCAGTTGGCGAGCTTTGGATAGCGCGATCATATCTCTACGTCGGCACAATGCAGTGCGAATATTATGGTCACCACCTAACGATGCCTGGTCCTGCGACACAACACATCGTACTGATCGCTTTAGGCGTGCCGCCAGAAGCCGGGTGAAAATCTTCAAGTCACTGTTGAGTAAGGTCAAGGGTCGATAGTCATTGATCCTGGATCCGCCTCGTGGTTTGCGTATGGGCACAATCAGTCCTTCTAGGAAAGCCCCAGGGATCTGCGTCGTGGGAGACATAAGATCGCGGCAAATATCAGTCCATACTGGTGCCAGCAATTGTTGATATGTCCGGTAAAATTCCAGAGGAAGGCCATCAGGTCCCGGGGACTTATGAGCAGCCCCAGCCTGTATTGCTTCAATGATTTCCTCTTCCGTTACATCTGCAGTCAAATCCGCCGCCGCTGCCGGAGAGATCGTGCCATAAGTGAGTTGAGAGACTTCGGCGATCACCTTTGCGAATGTCGATGTTCCGAGTACAGCCTAGTGTAGTGAGCATGAAGGGCGTTTCCTATGTCGCGCTGGGTATCAAGGCGTCGTCCGTCTTCCGTCGTGATAGCTTGGATCAGTGTCTTGCGTCGGCGCCGTCGTTCTGCAATGACGTGGTACATGGACGGTTCCTCCTGTGCCACTCTGTCTTGAGTGCGCGCTCTGACGATCGCACCCTCAAGGTGGCAACGTGTTAATCTGATGATCTGTGCCTTGGCACGGTTCACCGTCACCTGCCGTGCAGGTGAGTACGGCAGTGTTGTACATTCCTTTAAGATGCTGTAGTAAACTTCCATGGTATGTCTCTTCCATGCTGCAACATCTGCCTATCAAGGCCTTCCGGAGTGCTGGTTTGGCGCAGAGTAACCACCACGACAGTGTAGACTGGTAGGTGCCACGCCGGCGGCTACAAGAGTCCCACGTGTTCTCTATAAGACGGCGGCATTCCTGAGAAGCTAGGTGGGCGACGTTCAACTTCCAAGGATCACGGCTGTGCCATACCTTCTGGCGGCCGAGGGTAATAGCGCAGATGTAGGCCTCGTGGTCAGAAAAAGCTGTGGCCCAAACTTCGGCAGCTCTTGTCTTGTAAATCCGGTCGATGCGGCTGGAGGAATGGCTGGTGTAGTGAGTAAATCCGGGCCGATCGCCACAAACATGTTCCCACGAGTCCACCAACTGAAGATTATTTCTAACTGTCGTAAGTTCTGCGCAGGGAGAATGATGTGGTAACTGATCCTTAGGTGCTTGGCTACAGTTGAAGTCCCCTCCGATTATCAAGGCGTCCTGACGGCCCATAACGAGGGGCGTGATTGTATGAGCGAAAAAGGTGGATCGTTCGCGACGCCGACCCGGTGCATAGATGTTAATAAGTTTGACTCCTTGAATAGTAAGAGCCATGCCTCTGGCGTCAGGGAGATACTCGACGTCTTCTGCGGATATACCTTCGCGGAGGAGGATTGCTACACCACGGCCATTGGTAGACGCATGTGAGACCCAAGTCTTGTAGCCATAGGGTTCCTTGAAGTCTGCGACATACACCTCTTGAAGGAGCGCAATGTCGATGTCTTCTGCGTTGAGTAGATCCTGTAGCATCGCTAGTTTATGTCGAGCACGTATGTTGTTGATGTTAATCGTCGCTAGACGGTATGTTTGGTCAGCCAGGTCGGCAACTGGGTTGTGTAGGAGGCCAGGTGTGGGCGGCAGGGGCGGCCCCACAGAGGCTGACGATACAGCCGTAGTCACTGTGGTTGGTTAGTGCAGGGTACAGCCGAGGGAGCATCTCTGCCTTCGGCATCCTCCTGGTGCTGTGGCTCATCCTCGACATCATCCGCCCAAGAATCAGATGCAGCAATTGGTAACTGTTGATTAGTGCTGTCAGTAGGGCGCTTGCGCGCATGTTAGGTTGCAGAAGTGATGTTGTCAGACAGAGGCTCAGAAATTGTATCCGCCGTAGCATCGTGATGGGAAGGGTGAGTTGTGGTGGTAGAGTCCTGAGTATCGTCCGACGCCGGATGAACGTTCGTCCGGGTCACACATCCGAAGCAGGTAGTCATCGGATGGCGTATGGCGCCGTTTCTTGCGTTTTCGATGGGACCGTTGTTTCCGGACATGTTGTTCTGTGTCAGAGTGCGGGCGACAATCATCTGATGCGGTCTCCATTGGTAGGAAGGCAGAGGTCGGGACAATTTCCATTTCTACTTCCATCTTCTCTTTAGGCTCGTCTCGGTGGCACAATTGACCACCGTCTTGAGGCAAGTCTGCCGATGACGTCGTAGAGGGGGATATGCTGTCCACCACACTGTCATCGACCACTGACCGCAATATGGTGTTACGATCCTGGGCAGGAACAGCTGTTGCGGTTGCAGCCGCTGCATACGTGATGGGGAGTGAAGTAGGCGTCGCCGGGGATGGAACTTCACCAACCGGTGTCTGAGTCAGTCGGCGTTGAATGCAGGCCGATCGGACATGCCCTTCCTGGCCACAGCCGGGGCAAGTACACGATTGTCCGTCGTACATGACGATGGCTGTGCAGCCGCCAATTACTAAATAGGATGGCACATGCTTCGTCAGTTCAATCTTAATTTGTCGCACTCCATTTAAGACGGGGTACGTCTCAAACGTTTGCCATTTTTCAGCCAAGTGGCTTAGCACGTTGCCGTACGGTTTGAAAGCTGTCATCACAACATCTAGCGGGACTGCGAACGGCAGCTCGAAGACCCTCAGAGTGCGAAGGCCTAATCGAGCGTGGTCGATCGTGACAGTTCCTATGTGACCATCAGAATGCTTAAATTTAAGTCCATGAGCGTGTCGGCACACAACATCAGTGCACGCCTTTTCACTGATCAGTTTTATGTAGACGACACTTTGTGTTATGGACAAGTGGATCCCAATGATGTCTTGAGGTGCAATATGAAGTTCTTCCCGGATGAAACGTTCAATGTCAAGTGCTCGAGGTCTTGCGTAGTCCGCTTGAAATGTGATCTTAATTGTGGACTTGCGATACGAGTGCGCCATGGCACTACCGAGACACGGACGCGTGACACTCGCCGCAGCGGAAGGTAAACAGTCAACACTCGCGCGCGCGGTGTGCTAACAGGGGGACACAGGCACGACGACCTTGCCCCACCGCTGCTAACAGCGGACTGAACCGCTCAGCCACAACGGCCGGTAGCGATGTTACTCAGCGGCTGCAGCTCGGTACCAGCGTTGGCTTCTCGGTCATCTTCATCACACCTGTAACAGGTGGGTTCATCATCGTAGTGTCCGATAGTTCATATATAGGATTCACAGTGTAGGGCAGTGTTGCTGGTTTGTTTGGGCGTTAGTGTTCGAGTTTGTCGACTTTCCTGCTGCAGCCTGTCGGTCTGTGATAGCAGCTGGTATATCCAGTCAGTGTTGCTGATATGCAGGGGCTTGCCGATGTTGTCGCTTGTGAATATATGTTAGCTCGCCATAGGTGGTTATGCCCCAGCCAGCAGTGTCTTTGGCCGCTTATGCTTCCACCTATGGTTGTGATCATAATTTCCCAGAGTAAAGATGAAGGGACTGTTCGAGTGTCTCGAGTTCCTGTATAGTCGTGTCGCGAGATTATTGAATAATTTCTTGAGAATTTCACGGCGGTATTCACTGTGAAGATCCACGGTGGAGGTATAGCGTGGAGCGTTGCTAATGATGAGTAGCGTTTTGTTCTGCATGATATTTAGGCTGCGCAGGCGTCCAGGTTCTGCATATCCCCAGACGAGAATTGCGTGCGTCATCGGAGGTCTAATCAGTGTCTTGTATATGGACCTCGATACCCTCCTATTTAGTGTACTTCCCTCCTGAGCATTTTGTAGGGTTGTTTGAGCCTCACGTGCGCTCTGTTGGCTACGTATTATACGTCGTCCCCCCATGTAAGTTTCTAGTCCGGCCAGACACCAAAGTATCTGACTTTCTCTCGGAAACGTCTTGGGCGTACATGTAGTACTACCTGTCTACAGTGTTGATGCTTGCGCAGTAGCTTCCGGCTGCATGTGAACAGAAACTGCTTCGCACTTACCGACGTTTGCTTTAATACGGCATCATTCCAACCAAGGCTCGGCAGTTCTGAGTACCGTCTGTAATCGTGGGTTTATGTTCGACGGTTTCCAGTCTTGCGCTGGCTGTGTCACCCGCGTAGATGGCTAACGTCGTTTTTGTGTTGCTGGAAAGCCATTAATGTAGAGTTTGAATAAGATGGGCCCTAGAATGCTTCCCTGGGGTACTCCAGCTTGGATACGTGTTGTGTCGATTGTTTGCCCTGCACTTCAGTGTTGAAGCTTCTGTTTGTGAGATGTGACGGTATGAGACGTACGAGTCCGTCAGGAATGACAGCATGGCTTAGTTTGCGTATAAGGTCGTTGTGACAGAGACGGTCGAAGGCGATTTCGATGTCCAGGAACACGGCCTCTGTGGCTTTGTTCGTGTCGTAGCCGTGTGTTATATGTTCGACTACGCGGAGGAGGTGCTGTGTTGTTGAGTGGTGATTCCCAAAGCCGAACTGCTCCGGTCTTACAGTGTCATTGGCGATGCAGTGCCTAGTGACGCGTTTTAGTATCACCTTCTCAACAAGCTTGCTGAGCGAGCACAGCAGACTGATGGGTAGGGGAGTGGGAGGGAGTGGTCTTCCCTGGCTTCCTGAACATCAGGATCTTGGCGATATCATTCGTTATACGCGCAAGATATTCTACTTCTCTATCCGTGAACTCCTGGTAGGACACGATTTTGGATGCCATCGGGACCAGGGGCTTTCCTAGCATTGGTATTCTTGATACTCTAAGTAATTTCATATGTCCTACTACGTCTGATTTCGTCACGCGTGGGCTGTACTACAAGTCATGTAACCTCCTGGCGCGTTCCAAGGCGAATACTGGGTCTGAGGCAGCCAGATTCGGCACGAAGGACGCTGCAAGTGTCCACTCGCGGAGTATGAAGGGCCATCTGGAACTTGTAGAGTAGGAAAGTAATGTTTATCCCTGGTGATGTGTCTGGCTAGCTTCCACGCGCCAGGACGTGTGGTATCTAGCCCTGTGAGTTTCTGCCCCCACTGCTCGTTACTAAATGTTTGTATTTTCTCCCGTATTAGTCCCTGGAATCTGTTGACGTGCAGATTATAGAACGGGCGCCTACTACACTGCCAGTATCTCCTGTGCCGGTTCCTCATTGGGATATGGCCCAGGATTTCCTGGTCCAGGGCCGTCGGGTATTTTGTGGTGTTGTATGCGGAATGACGTTGCATCTTGGATAGCAATAGTGAGAGCCTCCACCGCCTCATCAATTTATTGCGTGGTGCTTATTTCCTGAGTGTCCGGAATACGACTGTCAAGCGTTTCTTGAGCAGAGTCCAATTCGCGCACTTGTAGTTCAGTATCCTGAGTGATCCTACGTCCTTCAGTGTTTCTTCCGTATGCAGTATTACACGCATGTGGTCTGAGTCCAGATCGTTTTCAACCATAAGGTTGAGTGTGCATGTGATGACCTTGATGAGGTCTGTGTCTAACACGTCTAGCCTGAGTCGGGCTTATGCGGGCACGTTCGTGGTGACGTCTGGCCCAAGGATAATGCATGTTCGTACAGTTTCTTGCCGTTGGAGGTACGTATTCGTTAATTTCAGTCGGGGTGTTTTGCGATTAAGACTGCAGCGGCGATTACCCGCGGTGCTATGTTGAGAACTGATGATGATGATGATGTTTGGTTTGTGGGGCGCTCAACTGCGTGGTTATCAGCGCCCGTACAATTACCCAATCTTTGCTCAGTCCAATTTCGCCACTTTCCTGGATGATGATGAAATGATGAGGACAACACAAACACCCAGTCATCTCGAGGCAGGTGAAAATCCCTGACCCCGCCGGGAATCGAACCCGGGACCCCGTGCTCGGGAAGCGAGAACGCTACCGCGAGACCACGAGCGGCGGACTATGTTGAGAACTGTGCTGATATCGCTTGTTACTACGTTTTTAGGTGGGTTATATAAAGATACCAGTGCGGCGTTAGCTCCGTTGAACTTAACCCTGATGGCGTTGCCTCTAGTCTCGCAAGTAAAGGGAGCTCTATGTTCGTGTGTTCTGTGTCATTGTGTATGATGATAGCTGTGCCGGCCCTCTTCCTGCTGCCCGCTCGGTCGGTACGATAGACGAAATAACCTGGGACGTTTACCTGTTTGTGAGAGATGAGCAGTGTTTCGTCCACAGGGACGAGCCCGACATGAATTGTGTAAAGAGTCGCGAGACACACTCCATATTCTTCATCACTACTTCCGAGGTCGTGAGTCCGGGGAATAATGTCTCCGTTATTCTTCGGAGTGTTGATGTTGGGAGGGTCGGTCTGCGGGTTATTGGTTGTGCTGACGGCCTCTACTCAGTTTTCTTTCCATACAGAGGGCAGCCATCCCTCTGATAGGATAAGCTGAGCTACAGTACCGTGCCTGCTTGCCTTCTGCATGCCCGTAGACCACAGGTAGGCCACTCTAGCAGACGGAAACATTGACTATTGTTCCTTTGAGTCATACAAGTGTTTAGCAACACGCGTACGAATACACAAAAGGAAAGCCGCGCGGGATTAGCCGAGCGGTCTCAGGCGCTGCAGTCATGGACTGTGCGGCTGGTCCCGGCGGAGGTTCGAGTTCTCCCTCGGGCATGGGTGTGTGTGTTTCTCCTTAGGATAATTTAGGTTAAGTAGTGTGTAAGCTTAGGGACTGATGACCTTAGCAGTTAAGTCCCATAAGATTTCACACACTTTTTTTGAACACAACAGGAAAGTTATTCGTAGCATGCGGTTTTCAAGCCTTGTTAAAGGTCCACGCATGACATGCTGAGCGAAATATGAGAAATGCTACCACCAAGAGTTCTGATTGCCTACTTAATGATTTGAATTGTCCGAAAGACGGAACAGTTAAATTTGAAAAGAAATTGAAAAAGTTTGTCCTTGACAAAATCTTCTATCCTAAAGCAGAATTTCTACTAATAAGGTGGGTGAAAAGTGACGAGCAGAAATTACCAGTCTACATATTATGATATGACTGTCGCATATCGTTATGCGACATAGCCTTGTGTATTGTGTATTGAACCGGCGACCTAGAAACGACGGAGAGGCTTCGTCCCGCCGTAGCCCTCAGTGGTTCACAACCCCACAACAGGCCACAGCAGTCCACCCACCCCAGCGCCGCTCCACACCGAACCCAGGGTTATTTGTGCGGTTCGGTCTCCACTGGACGTCCTCCCCTTTCCCCCCATCCCCCCACCCCCTCCCCGGGAACGTCTCATACCAGACGAGTGTAGCGCTAAATGTTTGCGTGGTAAAGTAAATTATGTTGTACGCGTACGTGGTGACAGTGTTTGCGCAGCAATCACCGACATAGTGTAACTGAGGCGGAATAAGGGGAACCAGCCAGCATTCGCCGAGGCAAATGGAAAACCGCCTAAAAACCATTGACAGGCTGGCCGGCACACCGGACCTCGACACTAATCCGCCAGGCGCATTCGTGCCGAGCACCGGCACGGTTTCCCACTCGGGAGATAATTCCATATTTTCTGCCACTATTTAGTTGTTGTTTTATTGAGAATACTGGGTACATTTTCTAGGGAGGGAAGTTTAACATATTTCTCGCTGGAAAAGTGCGCTACTGAGTTAGTTTCCAGTTCCTGCCTGTTGCCAGAAGGCGATCAGTGAATCTCAATAGCAGGGATGAGTGTCCCATGTTTGAGCAGATTTGACAAAACTGGAGCCACGGCCCGTTCTGTGCTTTTGTTTCGCGAAAACCGACTTTCTGTCGTCGCTGGAGGCCAGTACCGCCGAGCCTCCGCTGCTGTCCCCTGAGAATAATTGAGCACGATATTTTTCCTTTTCTGTACGGGCTGCAAAGGACAGGTTGTCATGTCTCCTTCCGATCAGCGCGGTCGATTGCTTTCACTCAAAAATTTTCCTATTTCCAGTCGGATGAATAGCTCCCACCACCGCGACTGGAATGACTGGAACAAAGAGACTGATCACTCGGTGGGGCACCGATACATGTCAGTACCAACATCTTGTTTGATAAGGTGCATTTTGCACCCCTAGAGAGGAAGGTAGCGCTACGTTCGCCTGTTTGTACTTGAAATAAATTATATTCTCGTTCTTCATACTGGCAACAGCATTGAGTTGCCCTCTCCATGTGGAGTTTTTAGAAAGTTGAGCAGTTGAGGGTTGTGAACTAAGATTCTGGACTTTTTCGTCTTCTGTTCGCAGTCTGGTACTGATTAGTGCAAGGTAGCTGATTTTGGGAACTGTAAATATTGCAATTGCGGTAGCACAATCCATGTTTTGAGAAGCTCGCATTTTACTTGTTTTGCCACGCAAAATGTGTTGCTAAATTGAGTATACATTTTCTACCCTCGAGTGAAAAGTTTAATTTTTTTTTTCAGTCTGCTTTCGGCCGGTGAGCGGCGAGGACGTCTTGTTTACGTCCCGTCCGCAGAGTCGCGAGCGCGTGTAGTTTATTTACTTCCTCGCCGCAGCTAATACTCGCGTCCGTTAACACTGAGTCGCCATGGCTCATTCGTACAGAAAAGCTACCATCAAGGTCAGCTTCCAGCCCGACTACGCACGACCACGAGCCTTTGAAGTCGAACAATTCATCCATGACGAAGTTCAAATACCAACACAGCACATCATCGGTATCCACCTATCCATCACAAGTAGCGTCGTTTACGTCAAGATGGTCGATGACGAGTTATGTCACGCAGTTGTGAACAGATGCGCGAACACTCTCAAGTTCAAACACTCCGATGGTCACATCGGAGAGGTTACTGTTTACCATGCTGGACTAGGATTACGCACACTAAGAGTCTTCGAACTCCCTTTCGAAGTACCACCGGACGTCGTTACCTCAGCTTTCCGCCCTTATGGGACGGTAATTAGTCACGTGGCCGAAAAATGGAACACCTTCGAGACGTACCAGGTCCTCAACGGCGTCCGACAAGTGAAAATTGAATTAAAGAAACATGTGCCGTCCTACTTAGTCATAGGTGGCTGTCGAGCAATAGTAATGTACGACGGACAACCTCGTACTTGTTCTGGTTGCGGCCAGGAGGGTCATGTGCGCTCGGCGTGTATTCAACGTCGGGTTACACAACTTCCATTGCATGACACGACACCACCTCCTACGCTCACGGCCCTCCCCCTCAATTACGCAGAGGTGACACGATCGACCGTCATGACAGACGACAACCTACCCCGGAAGACAGGAAGCGTTAGAATGCGCACCTGTCGCCGGTCCTGGATTGACCAACACCATTGCGCTGTCTGCAGAGGTTGAAGGACGCCGCCCATCGACTCCACATGAAGATTCGGACGAGAGAATGGAACTCGACGCTAGGGTTGTGCCGACCTCTGCCTTTCTACCTGAGGGGGATGCTATACGGGAACCACAAACTCTTTCGGACAAAGAAACCCACGTCCGCAAACAAAGGTCACCGAGAAAACATAAAAAGCGACGTCGCACACCATCAGACGATTGCCTCCAGCGGACGTCTTCTCCAGTTGACGACCGGACGGCCGACGAAACGACGAGGAAAATCGATGACACGAGATCGCCCTCACCTATCACTTTGTCTGTTTTTGACAAACCCGATTCCGCTCTCTCGGACAAACGGATGGTCAGCTCAGTGCCCGCCGTTGGTACACAACCGGAAACAACTGCGGATTCACCCTTAGTCACTCAGCCCACATGTGTTCTACCGCAGCCACCGTTAACTTACGGACCTTGGGCGGATGACATTGAAGACGATTCTACGACCGCTGTGGTGGATGAGGAGAGGGGTCTCTCCTCCCACACCTCGGCCCCTCCCGAGTAGCAACAGATGACGGCGTGGACGCGGCCAGCAGATCACAGGCCCCACCTTTTACGGCGACACTGACGGCGGCCCCCACCGCAGCAGACGATCTACAGACCTATCGCTTAACGACCGTCAACATTAACACCATTCGGACACATATGAAGTTGTCGCTGCTGCAAGACATGCTCAATGCAGCAGACGTTGACATTGTCCTTCTCCAAGAAGTCTTCGTCGCTGATTTCCCGGGTATGTATTGTTATACGGCTCATGTGTCCCACGCCTGGCCGACTAACAGTGGAGTCGCAGTTCTCCTCAGAGAGTGCCTCGAGGCGGACGAATTCCGATATCTCCCCGACGCTAGAGGAATGGCCGTAACGGTGCAAGGCGTCCGGTTTATCAATGTGTACGCCCCTTCCAGAACGAATCGCCGTCGTGACCGATCGCTCTTCTTTGCAGAAGGAATAGCACCGCTTTTTCAGGGCAGGCACGATGACTTGATATTAGGGGGCGATTTCAATTGCACCCAAGCACCTAAAGATCAGCTGCCACGCCATTCACCGTGCCCCGAACTTGGGACACTCATCGGCGATCTCCAGCTGGTAGATACATGGGAACATGTCCCAGGAAATAGACCGGGATACACCCATTTCACGAGTCACTCGTCTAGTCGCATCCATAGGATTTACGTCTCCCGTTTTCTCCCGGCAACGGTGAGTGACGCGGAGGTGTGGCCAGTAGCCTTTTCTGATCACGAGGCCTATATATGTGCCGTCACCCTTCGTCGCCAACGGGTGTGGCGCAGCCGACATCCCTGGAAATTAAACCTTGCTCATCTCGCTTCTCCGGATTGTCGACGCGCCATCGAAGACACGTGGATTTTGTGCGTCCGCCGCCTCCCAAAGTATCCTACGTCGATTCGTTGGTGGTTAACCTGCGCCAAGCCGGCCCTACGGCGAACCTTTATAACGTATGGTCGTGAGACTGCTGCTTGGAGGCGGCAGACCCTCGATTTTTATTTCACCGTCCTTCGCGAATGCGCCTCCTTGCCACCCACACTGGAACGACAGTTGACAGTTCAGCGTGCGAAAGCACAGATCGTAGCCCATATGCGCCGACACCTCGAAGGGACGACCGTCCGAGCGCGGACACAAGACAGACTCGCAACGGAACGACCCACCATGTAGCACGTCATCCGAGAACGTACACTGCGAAGACGGGCGCTGATACATGCCATCACCACTGAGGACGGCCATCATCACACCACACAACGCGATATTGCTGCAGCCTTCTTCGACCATTAAGCACGACTTTATTCTGCTCAATGTTCCGACCCGACGACTGTGATAGTCTCACAACTGGTTTACGGCATTGTCCCACAGGATTTACAGACTGAATTACTGAACGACATTACGGAAGACGAAGTTATCGACGTCATCGGTAAAGGAGCGGCGAATAAGTCTCCTGGCCCCGACGGGCTCCCTGTGGAGTTTTATAGAACTTTCCAGTATTTACTGGCTCCCAAGTTAACAGACATCTGTCGGGAGCTTATGTCCCCAGCGGTGCCGCTCCCTGCGACCTTCGTAGAAAGAATAATTATACCGGTTCACGAACCTAAAGGTGGGGCTCGAATATAAGATTACCGCCCGCTAACACTCGTCAACTGCGACATGAAGATATTCACCAGGCTATTAGCAAACCGTCTACGACCGACTCTACCTTACGTCATCTCGCCAGATCAGACTTCCCTAGGGGGTATCAACAACATCCACACAGCACTGTGTCGATACCGTGACTTAATAGCCCTAACCAGGGCACGCCGCATCCCGGGAGCGCTGGCATCACTAGATTTTAGCTAAGCTTTTGATCGAGTGGATCACGCGTACCTAACGTGCGTTCTCCAGCACATGCAGTACCCACAGCAATTCACAGACGTCGTGATGCGCCTCCTCCGAGGGGCGACTTCCAAAGTGCTCGTTAACGGCCGTCTCTCGCACTCCCTCCCGATTTTCCGCTCCGTGCGTCAAGGCTGCCCCTTGTAGACGTTACTATATGCTCTGGCACTGGAACCGCTCCTCTGTGGCCTCCGTCAACGCCTCACCGGTCTTACCCTACGTGACGTCACATTTCGCTGTACAGCATATGCAGACGACCTGGTTCTCGTGTTCCGCAATCGTGACGATGTCAACAGAGCACTAGAATGGATTACCACGTACGGTGTGGCTTCCGGCAGCTGTCTCAATGTCGCCAAATCGGTCGCCATGGCCATAGGAGACGGGTTGACCCCAACGTGTGTCGAACCCCTACAGCTTCGTGGCACTATCAAATGTCTCGGAATAGAGTTTCACGACGACATACGGCGCACTGCGGCTCTTAACTACCGCCGCTTATTACAACAAATTCGGGTCCAGATCTTCAACCTTCGTCTGCGGACCCTCGACATTCTCCAAAGGTCACACTTCGTCAATGTTTACCTCGCGTCGCGCCTTCCACACATAGCGCGTGTTCTTCCAATACCGTTACTGATGGCTCGACGTCTATTAGCGGCATTCGGAGCCTACGTCAGTACAGGCATGCTCTTCAAAGTCAGTTATGAGTCACTGACCATTCCCCAGAAAGGGGAGGTCTTGGTCTAGTCCATGTCCACGACAGAGCAGTGGCCCTGTCTGTCAGCTCACACATCAAGCTGTGGCGCCACCACCCGGAAAGTTTGACAGGTTTGCTTTTGGAGTCCTTAGCTCCGCCCTCCCTTATGCCCCCACTGACGACGCAAGACATACCCCCACCCTTCTACTACTTCGGGAACTTTTACATTGAACACAGCTATGTCCGTATCGCAGTACCACCGACGAAACAGGCGTCGGCGCGGGATATATATCATGTCCTACAGCAGAGGCGCCCACCAAACATCGTGGAGACCAAAAGCCGTCAGGTTAATTGGAAGGTGGTGTGGAAGACGATTCACGCGGTTCCACTGGACACAGCCGTCCGATCCACATGGTACATCACAGTCAATGGTAAACAGATCACCCGATCACGCCTCCACAAGATAAACATGGTGGAATCGCCTCTCTGCATAGACTGCGGGATACCAGACACGGACGAACACCGTCTCACATGTGGCGTGGCAGAAGACGTATGGCGCTTGGTGCGACAAATTTTGTCGTATTGTCTACGAGTGACTCCGGAACACATTACACCACGGTTTCTACTATTTCCGGGTCAACAGTATTTCCCGCGCGCCAAGACCAACGCTGTCACGTGGATCCGTGCGCATGCGGTACACTACTTATTTCAAGATGGACCTAAAGATGCATTCGACTTTTGGAACTGCCTACAAGAACGTCTTTGCAAGATCTTACGGAACCCAAAATACAGACAGTATTTTTCTAATTACTTAGGGAGTGCCCTACGCGACCCTCCACGCAGCTGGATCATCAACAGGTAGGAAAAGATACCCATTGAGTGAGCTGACAAGACTAAGTTCGATTGTCGGTGGAATAACATGATATACGTGAAGACGTACCTGGATGATGAAGCGTAAGGAGAGTAGCGACACACCCTTCTGCATCCTGTATGAAGCACTTTTTTTTTCGTTTTCCCCATATACATTACCTCGGTGTAGGAACGTGCCGAGATATTGTTTTCTTTTTCTCAGAGCACGATGCGGTGCTAGATACATTTATTTTTGTTGTGGTATAAAGTAAAACCACATTAAGAATGTATTAAAAACAGTAAATAAATAAAAATAAATAAATAAATAAATAATAATTCCCACAAAAGATTTCCCCTTCCCATCCCTGATTCCTTAATTAAAAAAAGTAAAAAAATAAAAAAGGGTAACGTCTTTGATTATTAATCAAAACATCGTCGGTACCGGGTTCGAAACCCGACACCGCTTAAGTTTTGATTAATAATCAACAATGGCGGACGAAGACTTCCGTTATAAGATGTCACCCTCATTCTGCCAATGGTATTGTCAAAGAGGGCGGAGGAGCGGACAGAGGTTCAGGGCACTCTCTTGTCCCTGGGGTGGGAAACTGCCCCTAAAGGCGGAAGAATCAGCAATGATTAACGGCATGAGGATGCAGAAGGCAATGGAAACCAACGCATTAAAGACACATAACGTGTATCCACAGAACATGTGGCCCGTAACTGAAAAAGTATCATGATGATCTCTCGATTGGCAAAAGATTCCAGAGTAGTCCCCCATTCGGATCTCTGGGAGGGGACTGCCTAGGGAGAGGTGACAATGAGAAAAAGACTGAATAAGCAATTAAAGTATAACGTTCTACGAGTCGGGGTGCGGAATGTCAGAAGCTTGAACATGCTAGGGAAGCTAGAGAACCTGAAAAGGGAAATTCTAACGCTCAATTTAGATGTATATAGTAGGCGTCAGTGAAGTGAAATGGAAAGGAGACAAAGATTTCTGGTCAGATGAGTATAGGGTAATATCAACAGCAGCAGGAAGTGATATAACGGGGATAGGATTCGTTATGAATAACAACGTAGGGCAGAGAGTGTGCTACTGCGAACAGTTCAGTGATAGGGTGATTCTTATCAGAATCGACAGCAAACCAACACTGACAACCATAGCTCAGGTATGCGTGCCGACGTCGCAAGATGAAGTTGAAGAGACAGAAAGTATATGAGGATATTGAAAGGGTAATACAGTATGTAAAGGGAGATGAAAATCTATTAGTCATAGTCATGAGGGACTGGAATGCAGTTGTAGTCCGCAGCTCGTGGTCGTGCGGTAGCGTTCTCGCTTCCCGTGCCCGGGTTCCCGGGTTCGATTCCCGGCGGGGCCAGGGATTTTCTCTGCCTCGTGATGACTGGGTGTTGTCTGAGCCATTTGAACCAATGCAGTTATAGCAGAAGCAGTAGGAGAAAAGGTTAAAGGAGAAAATGGGCTTGGAACTAGCAGTGAGAGAGAGGAGAAAGCCTAATTGTGTTCTGTAATAAATTTCAGCAAGTAACAGCGAATACTCTGTTCGAGAATTACAGGAGGAGGAGGTATACTTGGAAAAGGTTGGATGATACGGGAAGATTTCAGTTAGATTACATCATGGTCAGACAGAGATTCTGAACTCAGATACTGGATTGTTAGGCATACCCAGGAGCAGATATAGACTAATTACAATATAGTACTGATGAAGAGTAGGTTGAAGTTTAAGACATTAGTCAGGAAGAATCAATACGCAAAGAAGGGGGGTACGTAAGTACTAAGGAGTGACGAGATAAGCTTGAAATTCTCTAAGCCTATAGAGACGACAATAAGGAATAGCTCAGCAGGCAGCACAGTTGAAGAGGAATGGACATCTCTGAAAAGGTCAATCACAGAAGTTGGAAAAAAACATAGGTGCAAAGAAGGTAACTGCCAAGAAACCATGGGTAACTGAAGAAATATTTCTGCTGATCGATGAAAGAATGAAGTAAAAAAAAAAATGTTTAGGGAAATTCAGGAGCCCGCATCTCGTGGTCGTGCGGTAGCGTTCTCGCTTCCCACACCCGGGTTCCCGGGTTCGATTCCCGGCGGGTCAGGGATTTTCTCTGCCTCGTGATGGCTGGGTGTTGTGTGCTGTCCTTAGGTTAGTTAGGTTTAAGTAGTTCTAAGTTCTAGGGGACTGATGACCATAGCTGTTAAGTCCCATAGTGCTCAGAGCCATTTTGAAATTCAGGAATACGGAAATACAAGTCTGATGAATGAAAGAAATAGCAAGTTCGGGAAAGCTAAGACGAAATGGCTGCATGAAAAACGTGATTAAATCAAAAACCAAATGAGTGACTCAGCATATAGGGAAATCAAAACAATCTTCGGTCAAATTAAATGCAAGGGTGGTTCAAATGGCTCTGAGCACTATGGGACTTAACATCTATGGTCATCAGTCCCCTAGAACTTAGAACTACTTAAACCTAACTAACCTAAGGACATCACACACATCCATGCCCGAGGCAGGATTCGAACCTGCGACCGTAGCAGTCTCGCGGCTCCGGACTGAGCGCCTAGAACCGCTAGACCACCGCGGCCGGCAAATGCAAGGGTGGCAACATTCAGTGTGCAACGGAACTTTCACTGTTAAACACAGAGCAGAGAGCGGATAGGTTGATAGAGCACACTGAAGGCGCCTATAAGGGGGAAGATTTGTTTGATCTGATAGAAGAAATAACAGGAGTCGATTTAGAAGAAATAGGAGATCCAGTATTATAATCAGAATTTATGAGAGCTTTGGAAGATTTAAGATCAAATGAGACAGAAGGGATGGATAACATTCCATCAGAATTTCTAAAATCATTGGGGAAAGTGGCAACAAAATGACTATTCACGTTGGCGTGAGAATGTGTGAGTCTGGCAACACCATCTGACTTTCGGAAAAATTTCATCCACGCAATGCCGAAGACTGCAAGAACTGACAAGTGCGAGAATTATCGCAGTCAGTTTAACAGCTCATGCATCCAAATTGCTGACAAGAATAATATGCAGAAGAATCTAAAAGAAAATTGAGGATGTGGCAGATGACGATCAGTTTGGCTTTAGGAAAGGTAAAGGCACCAGAGAGGCAAACTCTGAAGTTGCGGTTCATGATGGAAGCAAGACTAAAGAAAAATCAAGGCAATTCATAGTAAAAAGCATTCGACAATATAAAATGGTGCAAAATGTTCGAAATTCTAAGAAAAATAGGAGTAAGCTATAGAGAGAGACTTTGATATGTACAAGAGCCAAGATGGAATAATAAGAGTGGACGACCGAGAACAAAGTGCTCGGATTAAAAAAGGTGTAAGAAAGGCGTGTAGTCTTTCGCCCCTACTGTTCAATCTAAACATTGAAGAAGCAATGATGGAAATAAAAGAAAGGTTCAGGAGTGGAATTAAAATTCAAGGTGAAAGGATATCATTGATACGATTCGCTGATGACTGACATTGCTATCCTGAGAGAAAGTGAAGAAGAATTACATGTTGTGATAAATGGAATGAACAGTTTAATGATTACAGCACATGGATTGAAAATAAAGAAAGTAATGGGAAGTAGCAGAAATGAGAACAGCGAGAAATGTAACATCAGGATTGATGATCACGAAGTAGATGAAGTTAGGACATTCTGCTACCTAGTCAGCAAAATAACCAATGACGGACGGAGCAAGGAAGAGATTAAAATCAGACTAGCACTGGCAAAAAAGGCATTCTTGGCCAATATAAGTCTACTAGTATCAAACATAGGCCTTAATTTGAGGATGAAATTTCTGAGAATATACGTTTGGAGCACAGCATTGTATGGTAGTGAAACATGATCTTGGGAAAACCGAAATAGAAGAGAATCGAAGCATTTGACATGTGGTGCTAGAGTCGAATGTTGAAAATTTGGTGGACTGATAAGATATGGAATGGTGACTTTCTGCGCAGTATCGGAGGGGAAAGGAATATGTGGAAAAGACTGATAAGGAGAAGGGACAGGAAGATAGGACATCGGTTAAGACATTAGGGAATGGCTTCTATGATACTAGAGGGACATGTAGAGGGCAAAAGCTGTAGAGGGAGGCAGAGATTGGAATACGTCCAGCAAGTAATTTTCGACGCAAGCTGCTACTCTGAAATGAAGAGGTTGGCGCAGGAGAGAAATTCGTGGCGGGTCGCAAAAAAAAAAAAAAAAAAAAAAAAAAAAAACTGAGTTGGTGAGCTGCACATCATGCGTTTTCTCCATGCATCATGGTGCCCCCTGCCTCCACTCTCTCTCTCTCTCTCTCTCTCTCTCTCTCTCTCACACACACACACACACACACACACACACAGTGTCAGCATCATTTTCAGTAATTTTACGTTGTGTTTTAGAGAAGTCTGACCTCTGTCAACTTCTGTCTGAATTCTGTTAAATAAGTCGAGTAAATAAGAATTTGTTATACTCGACCGTAATTTAGTTTTCGATATCCCTTAATCATCTTACATCTTTCGCATGGTTAGACGACATACAAATAACAAACATAACCTGCTACGTATGTAAGTCGTTATTGTCGTTGCAACGTTGTATTCGTGCAGTGGCCAAACACGATGTTTAATTATTTTATGTTTAGAGAAGGTAATGAGCTTTGCACTCGCTCGTGTAGTATGATGTCAAATTTGTTAATTAAGCAGTGACAGATAATTTCCATCTTCCCTAGATCGCAATTGTAATTGTGTGCTTTTCATGATAATTTTGGTTAAAGATGCTTCACTGTTCAATTACAGCAAATGGTTCAAATGGCTCTGAGCACTATGGGACTTTAATGCTACGGTCATCAGTCCCCTAGAACTTAGAACTACTTAAACCTAACTAACCTAAGGACAGCACACAACACCCAGCCATCACGAGGCAGAGAAAATCCCTGACCCCGCCGGGAATCGAACCCGGGAACCCGGGCGTGGGAAGCGAGAAAGCTACCGCACGACCACGAGATGCGGGCTCAAGTACAGCAGGCAGCAACATTTAGAGAAAGGTTTGTCATAGCTCAGGGCAAGGACACAATGCAAGCTTTGTGTTATGTCCGCAACTTCGCTGGCTGTAGCACCAAGGAGAAATCAGAGTCACTAGTAGAGAATACAAGTCCAAAACACTGCCAACCAGTCGATACCGACGCGTCGCTAGTTTCCAGCCAGGGAGGCCACAGTACGGTTCGGTCATCGTGAATCCAGCACCCGGGTAGTAACACAGTCATCGGCAAAGATTGAACTGGTTTTTTTTTTCTTTTGTTCCTTTCTTGGGTTTCGATTCCCCCTAAAGGGGGCGGGCTGGCAGCAGCTTATTACGCCGCTCTTCAGCCTACAGAATTTTTTAAAAAGATGAAGATAATAAAAAATAATAACAGTTGGCGATAAAATCGGTGACTTAAAGGTAAAAATGGCAGAAAATTCTGGAGCGTAAAACATAAAACACAGGGTCGATGAAGATTGAACTGGTTAAACGTGCTCGGGGAGCTCGCTTAAATCCGCAGCTCCGGCCAATCAGAGTGTTGGTAGATGGCGCCCTTATACGGTTGCTCACTCTGGTGGCAAGGGCAGCGCCGCCAGGGTAATCCGTATCGATAGTGGTGTGTACGCTGCCGCTAACCCCGCGACGACGCGTTCACTGGCGCCAGTTGTTGACATTGTGTGCGGCGCCAGCTGTACTCGCTGTGTGCCGCGCGTGTTGTAGCACGCCGCGTCGAGTTGACGGCTGCTGTGCGGCGGCCGATACGACACTTAGCTCAGATTTACATAAACACTGGACAGTGAAACGTTTCAATACGCATAAAAAACGTTGTAAATGGAATTGAGCCCCATTTGCATGCGAATGTAAACTGACTCGACCCACTTCATTATGATTATTTGTACAGATGATCCATACAACATGGAACTAGCAGACTAACTGCAATGCTTACCAGCTTTTATGTCGCCACCTGGTGACGGAAAGACACTTCCTGCAAAAGTGACCACGTGTACCTATCAGCAGGACTTACGATATGGATGCATTCTTAGGAAGTATTGTCAAACTATAATCTTATAATGATCACATATAAATTAAGGCGTTATGTATGAGTAAAAAGTGCTATATATAAGCCTCATATTAGAAACATAGAGCAAAATTAACCGTTACTTAAAGAAGTGCAGAAAAAATGGTACAAGACAGCGACAGATGCTCGACCATCGCAGCAGTCAGTGGACATACATACAGTATGCCAGAAACAAAATATCGTACCACAAAATTTAAAAAAAAAGTAACACCTCTTTTCGTAAGAAATGTGCCACATACACACTGTCCAGTCACATTAATATGGCCACCTGTTGAAAGGATGAATACCACCTGTAGCAGCGCGACCCGCTGCTTGACGTGCAGGAAAGGAGTCAGTGAGGTTGTGGAAGGTACCGACAGGGATACCAACTCCAGTGTCGTGAACAGCTGCACTCGGTTTCTTGGTTGAGGAACCATGGCGCGTACGGTCCGACTGAGCGGGTCCCACAGATTCTCGAGCTATGCGGGCGCGACTCACGACCCGTCCTCACAACGTCACTTCCGCCACTACCTCTTCCCCTGCTTTCCAAACTTCACAGTAATTCCCCTGCATATCTCGAGGTGCTGCCCGTCCTGGAAGAAAGGATATTGCAGACATGGCCTAGCCACAACCTGTGGGATTGTTTGAAGATTGAATTTTCACTCCGCAGTGGAGCGTGCGCTGATTTGAAATTTCTTAGCAGATTAAAACTTTGTGCCGGACCGCGACTCGTACGTGGGGTCTTCGTCATTCAGAAGAAAGTGTTCTACGGACACACCTACCCGTCGTCCGCCCCGATGGCTGAGAGGTCAGCGTGACGGATTGCCGTCCTACGGGCCCGGGTTCGATTCCCGGCTGGTTCGGGGATTTTCTCCGCTCAGGACTGGGTGTTGTGTTGTCTTCATCATCATTTCATCCCCTTCCGGCGCGCAGGTCGCCCAATGTGGTGTCGAATGCAATAAGACCTGCACCAAGGCGGCCAGACCTGCCCCGCAAGGGGGCTCCCGCGCAATGACGCCAAACGCTCATTTCCATTACCTACCCGTCGGATCCTGAGTCGTACTTGGATAGCTCAGTCGGTAGAGTATTATCCCTGAAAGGCAAGGATTCCAGGTTCGAATCCCAGTCCGGCCGGGAAGATTGAATTATTCGGAAGTTCCATGCTTCAAGACGAGATGTAACATATCAGTGCGGGACTAGACTCGTCGGCTAAGGGGTTGTCGCTACTGTCCACGCCAGTTCCAGTTTTCTGCTTTCGGGGGACAGGGACTGTTCTCCAGCCTGTAGACGCTAGGGTGGATTTCCCTTAGACAGCCTAAACGAACGGTGGTCTGGTCTGACGCTGTTGTTTTTAAAGCGCTAGTGACTTCCACAAGCTCACCAGTGTTTCTTAATGCCCTTTTAAAAGGAAACTTCTCAGAAGGTTGATAGTAAGTAGCACCTCACAGCAAGTATTATGAGCGTTAATAGGAAATTACCAGTTCCAATGTGCACAGTTCGCTCTGGAGGCTGACTGGCCGAGGGTGCGCTTGTTTAAATAAATACGTAGATCGATGTTGGTAGCTCGCGAAATCGTCCCTCACCCGAAAGCCCTCGTTAGAAGATTCAAATGGTTCAAATGGCTCTGAGCACTATGGGACTCAACTGCTGTGGTCATAAGTCCCCTAGAACTTAGAACTACTTAAACCTAACTAACCTAAGGACAGCACACAACACCCAGCCATCACGAGGCAGAGAAAATCCCTGACCCCGCCGGGAATCGAACCCGGGAACCCGGGCGTGGGAAGCGAGAACGCTACCGCACGACCACGAGATGCGGGCCCTCGTTAGAAGAGCACAGGAGTTGTGGGTCCTGTGGGGCGGAAATGAAATTCTGAAAATATTGCGTGTATGAAGTTGGAAGTGAGTAATGAAATACGAGGGGTATTCAATAAGTAATCAAACACATTTTTGTCTCAGACTGTTTCGGTTGAAAAAAAAAAACGCGGAATTTGTCTGGGACATTGTGAAAAATTCCCGTTTCAGTCACCACAGTTTCGTGAAGTACCGATAGGACTTTCTGTTGGCGGAAAACGAGTGCATTAGAGGTACTCATACGCGCTCGCAGAATGCCTACGGAGAGCTGACAGTGAACAAAAGCACGGTGAGTCGTTGGGCGACGCATCTGTCATCGTTGCGACGAGGTCGCACAAACCTGTACGATCTCCCGCGTCTCGGCCGGCCACACAAACTTATAGGTAATTTAAGAGACGACTGGAGCTTGTTGGTCAGCACAAAAATGCAAACGAATTTCTCCTTCTCCATGACAACGCAAGGCCTCACACAAGCGTACGGCGCAAGAGGAGCATTCAAAACGTCATTGGACTGTTCTTCGTCATCCACCCTACAGACCGGATGTCACACCAGCCGGGTCCACGTGTTTGGCCCAACGGAGGCCTCACTCGACGGGAAGCAGTACGTGAATGACGGGGAGGTTACTGATGCAGTAAGACGCCTGCTCCGACGTTGACCTGCAGAGCGGTGTCATGGTGGCATAGAGGCCCACCTAGCAAGGCGGCGTGAGGCCGTGGCACTGAACGTAGATTGTGTAGAAAAATAGGGGTTTGTAGCCAAAAGAGTGGGGAATAATATCTCGTATTGGAATCAACCTGCTTTTGGATAAAATTGTGTTGCATTACTTATTGAATGCCTCTCGCAGTTGTTTTACAGTTGATGTGAGAAAGGGGGCAAATTAATGAACGAGCATTTGCTAGGTCTCATATTAGAACGCGGAGACATCACGTAGCTAGAGGTAATGTTTGATAACAATAGCCGGCCGGGGTGGCCGAGCGGTTCTAGGTGCTACAGTCTGGAACCGCGCGACCACTACGGTCGCAGGTTCGAATCCTGCCTCGGGCATGGATGTGTGTGATGTCGTTAGGTTAGTTAGGTTTAAGTAGTTCTAAATTCTAGGGGACTGATGACCTCAGAAGTTAAGTCCCATAGTGCTAAGAGCCATTTTTTTATAACAATAAATTCCATTTGTTGCTGTGGAAACCTGTGGTGTTTTTGCATGTGTCCTTCACCATTTTAATTTACACTGTTGTCCTGTTTTGCGTTTGGAGCAGATACCGTAAACCACTTGGAGACATCGTAGTAATTGTTAGCGGTGCTCCTATTCCAATCCATTGATCGGGTTTCAGAGCCTTTGAAAACAGTTTGGTTGCTAGAGGGCAGTGATTAGTTGAAGAAATTATATTAACACTTTCCCGACCGCACGTCTCGGACAAATTTACTCGCTTGTCGGCGGCAGCGCTAGTTCGGATTACTTGGCTTGTCGCCAGATGCTTGTCACCTTTCCGTTGATGATAAGCTTCAAACGTATTGACTTTTGCGAGCTTCAATTTTCCTTAAATTCTCTATTTTCCCGTATCGTTCCACAAACTCGAACTTTCTTTTCAAGTAACTTCTCTCCAAGTTATACGCTGTTATAATAATCATTCATGCAGAGGTGATGCCAATTTTCATCACAAGGTGTCAGTAGTTACATCACTGTTTTTGCTAAAGGCTGTCCAGCGCCGGAATATATCTTGAATGAGGAAATGTATCCCGTACTCGTAGCACACAGTATGCCGTATTTCGCAATTTTTGACGGATTGTAAACTTTAAAATTTAACCGTACACACGACGGTATCATTCCTTCAATTTGATATGTTTTGACTTAGATTAAACTTTTCTTTAAACTTTCTGGAAAAATAATAAATTACGATTGCACTTTGACAAGCCGGTCGGCATTAGACTAACCGGTTTATTGTTGCTGTTGTAAAAATGTAAAAATGATAATATTAGTCTGAATCGGTTGCGGGACATTGTTTTGCGAAATATCGCTGTGTCTGTCAACGGATTCGTTGACCAAAATCATCGATCCATGCTTTTTTTACAATTCGCATGAGGATAGAAAGCCCAAACCATTTTCTAATTTCGGGTCCCGTAACGTCGGCAAATTTGGCATTTTTTAAATCCTGTTTCCTTCTATTGCAATTTTGACTATCGTACTTGTTGATTCAATTAGGTCTTTCCCAATATATAATTCTACGATATCCTCGACGCTCTGTGTATCTTTGGGAAATATGTTTGGGTCCGGGGAACCTTCAAATTTATTATTGGTCCTCGGTAAATCAATGTCTGTCCACTGTGCACTATCTTCTTCGTCTGTTCAGTCGAATCAGTTGGCATCCGTAGCGTTCACAGAATTCTTCTTAGGCGTATTTCACTATCATCCTACGATTCTGCTTCACTTTCATTTTATTATATCCAATGTCTTCTTCTCAATCGGCCAAGTCGTCCGGAACGTCAGATAAGACGTCCGCGCATTCATCTTAAATAATCCTATTGTCTCTTTCGTCCGCCATGACGTAAGGGCACAAGTATTTATAAAAACAAAAAACTTGTTGTCGTGTGTAACTTATTGTTACCTAAACAAAACATCAACAGAATGCAAAAGATACTAAAGTGCTGTCGCCGGCCACTGTGAGATACTATGCACACGAAACCACTGTGGTGTCGCCGGACGCCATAGTGTTAAACGTACGTCGCGCGTCAAAGCGAGACAGGAGACGATTATTTGGGATGATAGTATACGTGTAGCAGTGCACAGAAATGCTCCAGTTCCGCCAACAAACGTTTTGCAGGATTCGGTGATGACGCGGTTCTGTCGTCGTTGGTTCTTTGTTGCGACAATGCGAACTCTCGATCCCAGTCTACATGGCAGTTCGGATGGTATTATCACCTAAAAAGTACTGGAAGAAGCAGTGGCTCTCATCGTCTTCCTACCTGCAGACTCCTTCAGGTATTTCCTCTGGAAAAAACTACGTCCGTTACAGCTGTGAAATGGATTTAGTGGGTTTGTAGCTGACTAATTACAAGATAAATTGTAGAGCTCTAGGTATATTCAGGAGCAATCTCTTCAAAAACATATAACGCGACGAAGTCCATTACACAATCTGATTTATACAACAGAGTTACCGAGCGAGGTGGCGCAGTGGTTAGCACACTGGACTCGCAGTCGGGAGGACGACGGTTCAATCCCGCGTCCGGCCATCCTGATTTAGGTTTTTCGTGATTTCCCTAAATCGCTCCAGGCAAATGCCGGGGTGGTTCCTTTGAAAGGGCACGGCCGACTTCCTTCCCCGTCCTTCCCTAATCCGATGAGACCGATGACATCGCTGTTTGGTCTCTTCCCCCAAACAACCTAACCTAACCTACAACAGAGTTCTCCCGTCATTGGCATCTTTCGGAGCCCAAACTCGAAATACACTACTAGCCATTAAAACTGCCACACAACGAAGATGACGTGTTACAGATGTGAAATTTAACCGACAGGAAGAAGATGCTGTGATATGCAAATGATTAGCTTTTCAGAGCATTCACAGAAGTTTGGCGCCGGTGGCGACACCTACAACGTGCTGACATCAGGAACGTTTCCAACCGATTTCTCATACACAAACAGCAGTTGACCGGCGTTGCTTGTTGAAACGTTGTTGTGATGCCTCGTGTAAGTAGGAGAAATGCGTACCATCACGTTTTCGACTTTGATAAAGGTCGGATTGTAGCCTATCGCGATTGCGGTTTATCGTATCGCGACATTGCTTGCTCGAGTTGGTCGAGATCCAAAGACTGTTACCAGAATATGGAATCGGTGGGTTCAGGAGAGTTATACGGAACGCCGTGTTGGATCCCGACGGCCTCGTATCACTAGCAGTCGAGATGACAGGCAACTTATCCGCATGGCTGTAACGGATCGTGCAGCCACGTCTCGATCCCTGAGTCAACAGATGGGGACGTTTGCAAGGCAACAACCATCTGCACCAACAGTTCGACGACGTTTGTAGCAGCATGAACTATCAGCTCGGAGACCATGGTTGCGGTTACCCTTGACGCTGCATCACAGACAGGAGCGCCTACGACAGTGTACTCAGTGACGAACCTGGGTGCACGAATGGGAAAACGTCATTTTTTCGGATGAATCCAGGTTTTTTTTACAGCTTCATGATGGTCGCATCCGTGTTTGGCGACATCGCAGTGAACGCACATTGGAAGCGTGTATTCGTCGTCGCCATACTGGCGTATCACCCGGCGTGATCGTATGGGGTGCACTTGGTTACAAGTCTCGGTCACCTCTTGTTCGTATTGACGGCACTTTGAACAGTGGACGTTACATTTCAGATGTGTTACGACACCTGGCTCTACCCTTCACTCGATCCCTGCTAAACCCTACATTTCAGCAGGATAATGCACGACTGCATGTTGCAGGTCCTGAACGGGCCTTTCTGGATACAGAAAATGTTCGTCTGCTACCCCGGCCAGCACATTCTCCAGATCTCTCACCAATTGAAAACGTCTGGTCAATGGTGGCCGAGCGAGGAGCTGGCTCGTCACAATACGCCAGTCACTACTCTTGATGAACTGTGGTATCGTGTTGAAGCTGCATGGGCAGCTGTACCTGTACACGCCATCCAAGCTCTGTTTGACTCAATGCCCAGGCGTATGAAGGCCGTTATTACGGCCAGAGGTGGTTGTTCTGGGTACTAATTTCTCAGGATCTATGCACCCAAATGGCGTGAAAATGTAATCACATGTCAGTTCTAGTATAATATATTTGTCCAATGCATACTCGTTTATGGTCTGAATTTCTTCTTGGTGTAGCAATTTTAATGACCAGTTTGTGTAGCTTTACACTGAAGTGCCAAAAGTCATGAGATACATTACCTCCTAATATCGTGTCGGGCCTCCTTTTGCCCGTCGTAGTGCGGCAACTCAACGTGGCATCGACTCAACAAGTAGCTGGAAGTTTCCGCAGAAATATTGAGTCATGCTGCCCTTATAGCCGTCCATAATTAAGGAAGTGTTTCTGGTGCAGGATTTTGTGTACGAACTGACCTCTCGCTAAGATCCCATAAATGCTCGAAGATATTCCTTTCGGGTGATATGGGTAGCCAGATAATTCGCTCGAATTGTCCGGAATGTCCTTCAAACCAACTGCGAAAAACTGTGGCTTGGTGACATGGCGCAATGTCATCCATAAAAATTCCACCGTTGAATGGCTTCAGATGATCTCCAAGTAGCCGAACATAAACATTTCCAGTCAGTGATCTGTTCAGTTGGACCAGAGGGTCCAGTCCATTCCATCTAAATACAGCACACACCATTATGGAGCCATCACAGCACAGTGCCTTGTTGACAACTTCGGTCCATGGCTTCGTGGAATATGCCTCACACTCTATCCCTATCGTCATCTCTTACCAACTAAAATCGGGATTCATCTGACCAGGCCACGGTTTCCCAGTTGTCGAGGGTCCAACTGATATGGTCACGAGTGCAGGAGAGTCGCTGCAGACGATGTCGTGTTGTTAGCAGAGGCACTTGCGTCGGTTGTCTGCTGCCGTAGCATATTAACTCTCGACCGTACACTGACCTACAAGGAACAATGTCTGAAGCTGGAGCAGGAAGTATCCTCCAGAAACTACCTTCTTCGGAAACTGGCGGGATCGAACTGGGGTACACATCTAAAAACATTAAGAACAACAGCTCTTGCCTTATGCTATTCTGCAGGAGAGTATGCTAGCCCATTGTGGTACAATTCATTTCATGCAAAGCAGGGCCGCGCGGGATTAGCCGAGCGGTCTGGGCGATGCAGTCATGGCCTGTGCGGCTGGTCCCGGCGGAGGTTCGAGTCCTCCCTCGGGCAAGGTTATGTGTGTTTGTCCTTAGGATAATTTAGGTTAAGTAGTGTGTAAGCTTAGGGACTGATGACCTTAGCAGTTAGTCCCATAAGATTTCACTCACATTTGAACATTTTTTTGCAAAGCACGTTGATGTAGACAATCTCCTTAAATGGAACTTCCAACTGCCAACTGCCAACACAACACTGTGCGAATGCGGTGAACTGCAGACATCACGGCATCTTTTCAAATGTAACTCATGCCCAACCAGCTGTAGCATGAATGACTTAACGTCTGCAGCACACAATGCTATCAAAGTTGCCCAATTCTGGGTGAATACTGTATAGTTTTCTTTGTATGTGCTGTATATGTGTTCATTTTAGTGTTCCTCTGACACGGGATCGTTCACGGTACGTTCCACATTGATTTCTGCGGTGATTTCAAGCATTGTTACTTGTCTGTTAGCACTGGCAACTCTACGTAAACGCCTCTGCTGTCGGTTGTTAACTGAAGGCCGTCGGCCACTGCAATTTCCTTGGTGAGAGGTAATTCCAGAAATGTGATGTTCTCGGCACACTTTTGGCACTGTGGATCTCGCAATACTGAATTCTCTAACCATTTCCGAAATGGAATGTCCCATGCGTCTAGCTCCAACTACCACTCAGCGTTCTAAATCTGTTAATTCCCGTCGTTCGGTCATAATCACGTCGGAAACCTTTTCACATGAATCACCTAAGTAAAAATGACCACTCCGCCAATGCACCGCTCTTATATACTTTGTATGCGCGATACGACCGCCATCTGTAAATGTGCATATCACAATCCGATGTTTTTATCACCGTAGCGTATAACACGATGAAAAAGTTGCAAGTTAGTCGGTAAAATTCATTTAATATCTCGCCCTAAAGGGGAGGGGGTGCACTCAGCCTCGTGATGCCAATTGGGGAGCTACTCGACCGAAAAGTAGCGGCTCCGGACAAAGAAAACCATTATAACGACCGCGAGAGCGGTGTGCTGACCATACACCCCTCATATCCGCATCCTCATCTGAGGATGACACGGCGGTCGGATGGTCCCGATTGGTCTTTGTGGCCTGAAGACGGAGTGCCTAAAGGGTAGCCTTGGAAACATGAAGTACAGTTAAAATTCTTTAGAATGAAAAGAACCCACTTGCAACACAATGGTTTATGTTCGCATTAGGAAGGGGAAAAAAATGGCTCTGAGCACTATGGGACTTAACATCTGACGTCATCAGTCCCCTAGAACGTAGAGCTACTTAAACCTAACCAACCTAAGGACATCACACACATCCATGCCCGAGGCAGGATTCGAACCTGCGACCGTGGCGGTCACACGGTTCGAGACTGAAACGCCTAGAACCGCACGGCCACACCGGCCGGCAGGCAGGGAACAGTTTATGAAGTTTGCAATACTTCAGCTACTCGATATAATTTGGAGTCAGAAATCGAGTGAGTGGATGAAAAATCTAACTTCACACACAACGTGGTTTTCGAGGCAGAGAGCAGACTGGCGCAGTAACAGCGTCCTCCTACTACCACAATTCACTTCTGGCCGGCGAGGGGCGCAGCTTTCATCTGGCAGACCGGATGGTGGGCCCGACATCCACCCTCGTCTCTCTACTGGCTGCTTTTAACCCGAGTAAAATATACTCCATCCAACCAACTAGATTATTCATAGCGCTCCCATACGCGTCCCTGCTATGGTTTTAAATTTTTTTTCACATTCACGGATCTTTTACTGAGTGAAGACGAGCGACAAGTGTCACCCTATTCTGCAAAACAAAGAGACAGGAATTTGTTAAAGACGCGGCACGGTCGGCTCTGCGCTCTGAAAGAGCACCTAAGAGCTTCATTTCGGCCTGAGAAATTGTCCCAAAGTCATATATCCCCGCGATTTTCTGTAACGAACAAGAAATGAAAATGTGTACGCTAGGGGCCTTAAAAGGATGGGTACTTAATCGAAACAGGTCTTATAAAATTAAGTGGAATCATTAATATGAGACTTACTTGATCAAGCTGAAAGAGGAGAAACCATAAACACATCGACAAAATCCGTATATCTCCTAAAGTATGCAAGGTGATTCCGACATGATCTTACAAACTTTTCAGGGATGGTGGAGAAGGCTAAATCTATCACAAAAGGCTGTAAACATGCGATCTGAGATACATACCTCAAGAGCTATGAGTATTTCTTCATCTTTTATGCAGTGGTAAAAAATTTATACTGCAAGCTTTTTGCTTTTCATAACTTGGGAGGCGGTAGTATTGACAAAAACAACAACAAAAAAATGTGTCACGAACATGGGCTCTAAAATGGATAACGTAGGGCTATAAGCACTTGACTAGTAGAAGAGATGTGTTTTGCAGTAGCGAAGAGGGGCAAGTGCTGGCAATACCTAATATGCACTTTAGAGCCCATGTTAACTGCGATATTTCTGTCTTAAAAAAAATGGCTCTGAGAACTATGGGACTTAACTTCTGAGGTCATCAGTCCCCTAGAACTTAGAACTACTTAAACCTAACTAACCTAAGGACATCACACACATCCATGCCCGAGGCAGGATTCGAACCTGCGACCGTAGCGGTCTTGCGGTTCCAGACCGTAGCGCCTAGAACCGCTCGGCCACCCCGGCCGGCGTTTCTGTCTTCTTTTGGTCCATAATACCAGTTCTCAAAATATGGAAACCAATGAGTTTGCAATAGGATCCATTTGTTTCACAGTGTCGAACATAAAGAAGTGCTCGTAGCTCATAAAGTATGCCTGTTAGTGCCCACGCTTTCTAGACTTTTTTGAAACATTTACCATTCTCCACAATTCCTGAAAGTTTGTGACGTCATCACGGATATCTTTAATTTTGAGGAAACTTTGCAAAGCATTCTTTCTTTGTACGCTCTATGCATTGACCAGATTATGCGAGGGTTGTCCAGAAAGCAAGTTCTCATCGGTCGCGAAATGGAAACCGCAGTGTAAACAAGAAACGTTTCATTTGCAACAGTTTGGTACACCTTCCACCTACTTCTCTACATAGTCGCTGCTACAACTTCTAGTTTTTTCGTAGTGTGGTATCGACTTTCCAATATCCTCGTCATAAAAAGCAGCCGCCTGTGCTTTCGACCAGTTATCTGCACTGGTCTGCAGCTCGTTGTCTGTGGAAAAAGTTTGTCTTCACAGCCAGCGGTTCTTGTGAGGAGAGATGAGACTCAGGGGGAGCCAATTACGGACTGTACGGTGGGTGATCAAACACTTCTCATCATAAACGCTGCAGAAGCGTCTTCATTGCCCCTGCAAAGTAAGGCCGAGAATTGGCACGAAGAAGGAACTGTTCGACAGTTGTGTTATGTGGGCTGCAGCACACAGGCGAAATCTCTAACCAGGCCCTCATACTTGGCAGGAGACGCTATTCCCTTTGCATCTTTACGTGTTCACTGTTCACTCAAAACTGAAAAGAGCGATGCGACACGATCGATGGGCATACTAGAGACACTGCCCAACACATCTGTGCAAAGCTTCACCGGATTTTCGCAGTGGTTTCCATTTCGCGAGCGATCGGAACTTACTTTCTGGACAACCCTCGTATTTATTGCGAAATATTTCTCACCGCCTCTAAAGTGAGCGCGGAATGGGTTGTGACGCCACTGGTGCGCTCTCGGCGCCGACGACGGACAGAGAGGTTGGGTATGTGTCTAAAACCTGATGGTGACAGAGAGAAATCCACACTCGCTTCCCCACATCCGTCCGCCTCAGTAGCTGAGTGGTCAGTGTTCATGGCTGTCATATGGAAGACCCAGGTTCGATTTCCGGTACTGCAAAGCATTTTTCCGCAGTGGGAGGAGTGCCTTGTGACGCAAACGGTGGAGCTACTTGACCGAGTGGTCGGAATGACGCGGAGATTTTTCCAAATATACGGAGCAATACGAAGCGTGATTTGTGTCTTGTACCTCACGGCGGCAAAGCCTCCTTTCATGGGACTTGAAAACGCCAGTGGATGAGGATCTGGCGACTTTATCGTCGGGAATTACACGCTCCATCACACGGCGGAGTTTGAAATAAATTATCTGACATGTTAGATTTTTGTCTTGTGGAGAAGAATGCGCGCAGTGAGCTGTGACATCGTTTTACGTTACAAGCAGAAAAGAGGAGCCGCCACATTGTATGGCAGTAAACATCGTATTTGGCGGGCTTTCTTTCTCATAGAGAACGTGGTACGAATACAACTTGTTTCAAAGCATCAGTTAATTGAAGATCCCTCGTCTGAGCTGTAAGAGCTGAAAACAAAGATAGCAGGTTCGCATCTACTTCGGTCCAAATATCTTGATATCCATTTCATTTCTAAAAGATTCTTTGTCTTTCTTATTCATTTAATTGAAATCGGCAGTTCTTCTTGCACTGGCCAACTACTGGAATGTTACCACAGTGGCCAGAAATATAAACGTGACTGCCAGTCAATGTCTGAATGTAAACACAAGTTACACATTGGAAGTGTTTGAAGTTTTCTGTAACGCATATTATATATCTAACTCTGGGTTTGTGGACAGGTTCATGTTTGTATGTTAACGGTAAGGATCTTTTGCAGTGATAGTGAGCAGCTTCGAAAGAACCTTTGCTTTCATTCGAATGAAATTACGAAACGAATATCGATCTTGAAATCTATGTGATGAAGCAAGTTATTTCAGAGTGTTGGTAGTTAATGCAACATCGAGAATATGAATATTGTGTGTGCACAGAATGACATTAGACACTATACCTTAAGTACGAGTTAAAACCAAAAATGGAATGAAAATGCTATTGAGCTGACGAATAACTTCTACTAGTACGTATCCAAGATGGTTGTATATCATTATGTAATGCTCCTCGACCAGCAGTTCGCTGTTCGAGCTATCGAAGAGTCCAGAATCTTCCTCGCGATTTACTCTATCTTCTTCGACAATCACTAACGAAGCTAATGCAGCTACTTCAAGCACGCACATTTTCGTAAAGAAACTGTGTGCTTGCGAGTCAAATAACGCCGACAACTGCCGCTGAAGAGCGCTGAGGACGCACGTCGCGTTAAGCAGTTCATCCCGTGTGCCGACGGGGCTGTCTCTCTCATGTCTCGTCCGCGCCCGCATCAACGTTATCTGCCTCGTTCCGTGGGAGGGTGGCTTAAGAGTGTACGGTCTCTGGTTACGGCCGTATATTCGTCTTCGCCAGATGCTACGGGAACTCTTAAGAAGACAGACAAGAAGAAGTATTTCAGAGGGTACATCTATGTACACTACTGGCCATTATAATTGCTACACCAAGAAGAAATGCAGATGATAAACGGGTATTCATTGGACAAATATATTATACCAGAACTGACATGCGATTACATTTTCGCACAGTTTGGGTGCATAGATCCTGAGAAATCAGTACGCAGAACAACCACCTCTGCCCTTAAAAGCGACCTTGATACGCCTGGGCATTGAGTCGAATAGAGCTTGGCTGGCGTGTACAGATACAGCTGCCCATGGAGCTTCAACACGCTACCACAGTTCATCAGGAGTAGTGACTGGCGTATTGTGATGAGCCAGTTCCTCGCTCGGCCACCATTGACCAGACGTTTTCAATTGGTGAGAGATCTGGAGAATGTGCTGGGCAGGGCAGTAGTCGAACATTTTCTGTATCCAGAAAGGCCCATACAGGACCTGCAACATGCGGTCATGCAATATCGTGCTGAAATATAGGGTTTCGCAGAGATCGAGTGAAGAGTAGAGCCACGGGTCGTAACACATCTGAAATGTGACTTCCACCGTTCAAAGTTCCGTCAATGCGAACAAGAGGTGACCGAGACGTGCAACCAATGGCACTCCATACTATCATGCCGGTTGATACGCCAGTATGGCGATGACGAATACACACTTCCAATGTGCGTTCACCGCGATGTCTCCAAACACAGATGCAACAATCATGATGCTTTACAGAGAACCTGGATTCATCAGAAAAAATGTCGTTTTGCCATTCGTGCACCCAGGTTCGTCGTTGAGTACACCATCGCAAGCGCTCCTGTCTGTGATGCAGCGTCAAGGGTAACCGCAGCCATGATCTCCGAGCTGACAGTCGATGCTGCTGCAAACGTCGTCGAACTGTTTGTGCAGATGGTTTTTGTCTTGCAAACGTCCCCATCTGTTGACTCAGGGATAATGTCGCGATACGATAAACCGCAATCGCGATAGACTACAATCCGATCTTTATCAAAGTCGGAGACGTGATGGTACGCATTTCTCCTCCTTACACGAGGCATCACAACAACGTTTCACCAGGCAACGCCGGTCAACTGCTGCTTGTGTATGAGAAATCGGTTGGAAACTTTCCTCATGTCACGCTCTGAAAAGCTAACCATTTGCATATCACAGCACCTTCTTCCTGTCTGTTAAATTTCGCGTCTGTCGCACGCCATCTTCGTGGTGTAGCAATTTTAATGGCCACTAGTGCACTACGGAGATCTCTGGGCAGCACAGTGAGTCGCCAAGCTCAACCTGGAGTTTAGTGGGCGTCTGAGGTGTTTTGTAACGCGGCATACGGGCGGAGTTGGTCGTGGGAGCAGATTAATCTGGGAGGCGAAGCGGCTTGCGCCAGGCGGTGGCGGCAGAGCCCGCGGCCCGCTGTACGTCGCGCGACGCGTGGGGACCACGTGGGAACAGCGCGCTGCCCCGTCTGCGCGGACGCCGTTTTGCAAGTGGCTTTCTCCGTCTGCTCCAAGGTTAGCGCACGCTATATAGCGGGGCGGGCTGCGCCCCGGCCTCCGCAGTTCTCCGGCCACTCCACACATGGCCTCCAGCACGCATCAGGTGAGTCCACAAAAACACGGTGACGAGTCTCAGTGGTGACGTTCTCCTGTATTACCACTTCTGCTACGTCCTATGTTTCCACTCTGAAAATCACGGTGTGGTGTACCGGCGAAGTTGTATATACTGTAATTTGCTTTTGAAAAACAATTTATTTGTCAAGATTGCTATGTTAACACAGACACTGTGTGTTTCCATCCTCATATCTATGAAAAGAAAATATAAAAGAAAACCTATAAAAAGAAAATATATCGAGGTTATCGGCATATTATCACATCAAAAATGTAGTAGGATACACATAACAGTCCAATGACAAAAATTGCTTACTCATAAAACCGGGCAGTAGTAGCTACATCATACAATGCTTACACTATTCTTTCACATGATGACTATTTTACAGCATATTGTATAGTTCTCATGTGACAGAATGGTGTAAGCATTGTATGATGTAGCTACCACTGCCCAGTTTTATGAGTATGCAATTTTTGAATTTTTGTCACTGCACTGTTGTCTACACCCTACACCCCACCCCAGACACACACACACAGATATATATAATGTGTGTGCCTGTGTCTGAGACTGAGATTGTAAGCCTGTAACTTCTAGATGTTTTCTTTTTACACAGCTAAGGACAGCAATATATATCCACTAACTATATTAGCATAGCAATCTTGGTCAATATATTGTTTTTCCGGAAAAGACTACAGTACAAAACTATAGGTAGCTTCCTGCACTGAATGACGAAATCAGGTAACCATAAAGTTTTATGTACTTCCGTGTTTCATACTGTAACGTTCCTGCTATCTTTGTTCTCGACTGGACAACTCACTAACTACTATAATTGCAATTTACTCCAAAACATAGTTTTTATTCTCCTCACATTGTCAATTTGGGAGAAATCTTCAGCGTATCGTGACTGACGAAAGTTCAAAAGCCAAGACTGATAAAAAAGCACTTTATTGGATGACAGGTTTGCGACAGATCTACGCCGTTATCATCAGATCTTATGGTTTAACATATTACAACATATTGTCCATCAGAATTGCAAGTCGTTTCATATCCGCACTACAAATCGGCAGATGTAAATTTATTGTGTACAAACTTAAACATGACTGTATTAGGTCAGCTACTGGTGAACATGAATACTTGTTATCGGAGCAATGCAGTCATATTTATGTTCGTAAACAGTAATTTTACATTTGACATTACGATTTATAGTATTCTTCATAGAGGGAAACGTAGATGCAATGTGAAAAGACTTGCAACAGTGATGTACAGTATGTTGTAATATATTAAGGCATAAGATCCGATGATAACGGCGTAGCTCTGTCAAGACTGGTTATCCAAAACAATACTTTTTTAGCTCTCTTGGCTTGCGAAATTTTTTTTCAGTTACCATTAGTCAAAACAAAAATTTGTATTAATTTATCTGAAATTTTTGCGTGGAAAAATGATAAACTGTAATTATTGATACCGCACTGCAGTAGAAAATGAAGAGACCGATACCTGTTGGAAGCTTCAGTACGTCAAATATATTACTCTAATATCTCTAACTTCTCCAGGTTTTGTGTGCTTGGTATTTCTGAATCGGATAATGGAATGTCTTCCATATTGCACTATGTAGAATCTGGTCAGAAACTCCTTATACACGGTAGAGGGGTCTCTGTTGCTAAATTAAAATTATTTCCGTTTCTCATACAGTTGCCAATGCAAATTTATTGGCAGGATTCGATGCAGAAGTCGTTGACACCCAACAATTAAATTGACTGGATCTTCCTATAGCCCAGAGTTTAGAATAAGAGGAACTGTTTCAGTTATGACGTGTGTTGCTTGCTACTGACATCCCTTCGATAAAATATGTATATGGTTTTTCGTTTATTGCTTTGGATACAATGACATTACGATATCAGCAAAGGATCACAACTTCATGTAAGACTCATACAATCAAACATGGCCACTTTCTTAGTTGCTGGTGAATCATCCGGGTTGTTCGTTCATGCCTCGTTAATCTTTTTTGGTCCTGACGCTTCGTCTAGAGCTCTGCTGAACATCTTCAGCCGGCCGCTGTGGCCGAGCGGTTCTAGGCGCTTCAGTCCATAACCGCGCTGCTGCTACGGTCGCAGGTTCGAATCCTGCCTTGGGCATGGCTGTGTGTGATGTCCTTAGGTTAGTTAGGTTAAGTAGTTCTAAGTCTAGGGTACTGATGACCTACGATGTTAAGTCCCATAGTGCTCAGAGCCATTTGAACCATTTTGAACATCTTCAGAGCTGCTCCTGATTCCACCCAGTCTTCCCAACTGTCGGCTCAGACATCGGAGGGCCATACAAATACCATGAAGATAGCGCGTGGTAGAACTTTACTCGTCTTTAGTAAAGATAAACCTTGTCAGAGATAAAACTCAACTATCGTTTGTCAAACAAAAACTGTCTTTCAGTTCTGTAGAGCTACTGTCCATATACCATTAAGTTCCATGGCTTGTTCTTCTCTGATAAAATTGACCTACGTTTTTATATTTCTTCTGCGTATATGTCTTCTGTTTGTAGCCATGAATAACATTACGTCACTATAGATAAAATTTTGGGTTCTGAAAATTTCTCTTCATGTGTACCTGACTGCAAGCATGCTGTGCTGCAGCTAATTTTCGCTTTCCTCAGTCGACAAAGACTTTTGCATCCCTTCAGACATTAACGCGTCTCTTTGTAATTCCAATGATGCTGGTGTTAGCAACGCTCCTTCAGTTTCAAATTTGAGGATGGCCCACTTCGGTTGAAATCAGTTGTCACAGTTACATAAAGTGTAAACAGACTGTATTGTCCATTAAATAATAAAACAAGGTCGTTGCCTTCTCCAGCGATGGAATGCTGTTTTTCGATGTTTTAAGCCTTGTAAAATGCCCTGAGACTGTAACCTATTATGAGAACACGTGCCTTTGTTGCTTTACTTTATCATTAGAATAACATGAGTAATTTTTCATGTAGGTATGAGAGCGGAAATATTCACCCAGCATGGCTATGGTACGCTAGGGTATTTCTTACTGATCGCACATCTTCGTGCTTTAAGCACCCTGGTAGATCAAAACGAGGTGCTAGGCAGGCAATCGTACCTGAGACCTTCGCCTTCCAAATCAGCGGACACTTCGCTGATGTGTGATGGTTTAATTACAGAATATTAGTGCTTTAGTTTCCCATTTGCGTCGCTTGGGTTGACGGCTTCACCTCTTCCTTTTATAAGATCGCTGATGTTCACAGTTTTAAACGCCCCAACTAAAAATTGACTCCGCTTGCTAAATACCAGGAAAAGCTAAAGCATGCTACCTTTGGTCACATGCCAACGTTTATTTTAAATACAGCAATCTCAACCACAGACATAAAAAAGGGAATAATTAAAATGATCCTCTACCCAGTAATGATTAAGTCAGTTCGGCTTTGCAGAATTCAATAATTTCTTGGACCTGGCATTCAAAGCCTATCAAAAAACCATTAGTTTTTGCACACTAAATTTTGGAATTGTTAAAGTTAAAATCAGTTAAAACATGTAATTAATATTCAGTGAAAGATGATTTAGAACGATAAAATCTTATAAAAACGTAATTATGATGAAGTGCGTTTCGTGTAACGTTATAACGTTTTCGTTATGTTTCGTGTGAATGAATATGTTCTTGGATGGAACTGCACGATTACTGCTGGAGAACTGGATGATGGCCAACTCCCATTAAGATAAACAATAAGACAGATTATGGACAAGACGGGCAATGAAAGAAAAATCAGTAAGTGTGAAGAGTAGCTATGTCTAAATTACCGGACACAAATCCCCACCCCTAAATAGACATTCAGTGATGAAACTATAAGTAGCTTGAAGAAAAATGTAGAGGTTAGGACTTTTTTTCTCTCTTAAGAGTACCACACGACCATGCGAAGACCAGAAGAAGAACGAAAATGAATGGCATCATGGAAGGTATTGCTAGATACATTGAAAGGTTGAAAGATAGTCAGTGGAAGAAAGACCCAATGACACAACGATAAAATAAGAGGACACCAGTATCTTGACCAGCTTCCCATCTCAAAAGACTAAATGTTTGGAAAGTAAGACACTGGACTCGCATTCGGGGGGACAGCTGTCCAAACCTCCAGCCGGACACCTAAATTTAAGTTTGATATGATTATCTGAAATCGCTTACAGCAAATGCTGGAATGGTTGCTTTGGAAAGGATACGCCCGATTTCTTTCTCCATCCTTACCCCTTAGAACGTGTGCGCCATCGCTAATGACGTTATCGATAACGGGGCATTAAAATCTGAACTTCCTTCCTTAAAAACAAAACTTCTCTGCAGAATGTGGGCACAGTTGGTGATGATCCATCCGTCGGATAGGAAAGTCATGCAGAGTCCCTCTACATGTTATTCGAAAGGAATTAAACGTAAATGCTGTCGGGTCTGTTAGTCTAGCAGTAAAGCGTGTGCGTGGTAACCGACAGGTCGCGGGGTCGAATCACGGTCGAACCATGGAAATTTCCAGTCCACTATTAATCTGAGAACGATGGGGCTATAGGGTCGCCAGAAACGACACGTGGTTCGGATCCCATGGAAAACTACAGGCTGCTGGCAACAATTTTCGCCATCATTTGCAACCCGCAATCATTTATAACCACACGAGCACCATAAGAACGTAACTACGATGGACATTTCATAAGTAATCCACAGGTTGGTACTGTGGATTGTTTGATGCAACAGCAATGAAAATTACGTCAGATGTGTTTGGGAGCTTGAGGAAGATGCACGTGTTTATGTTTTTTTCGCTGTGTACTCTACCATAGAACTTGCGAGAGATATAAATGAACCCATCAGGTGTCTCAGGTACTGTGATGCTGAAGACCAGAGGTCGTACATAAAGATCGAAACTTCAGGCGCCAAAGACCCGACAGAAATCCACAGTGCATTAAGTGAAGTTTGTGGTGATTTTACATTGGACCGAAGAACAGTTTCACGTTGGGTTAATGGTTTTAGTGATGGCAGTATGAACACAAATGATAATCCAAGACCCGGAAGGCCAAAAACGTCAACAGATGAACAAAGCGTGAAACTTGTGTCAGATGCTCTTGAAAAAGATCACAGTACCACTTGTGACAAACTCTCTGAAACCAAGGGAATTCCACCAACATCAGTATTCCGTATTCTGACAAATGATCTGAAAAAGAGAAAAATTTCTGCGAGATGGGTCCCACACTGTTTGACTGCTGAAGAGAAACGAAAACGCCCGGACATGGCAACCTCGCTCATAACAAGATTCGACCGTGAAGGTCAAGGATTCTACGTGTCGAATTGCCCTTATTGATGAAACGTGGATTAGAGACTTCAAACCGGAGTTGAAATCACAGTCAACGAGTGGAGAACTTCAGACCCTCCACGGTCAAAAAAAATTCGATATGTTCAATCAAAGCTTAAGCAAAATGATGACTTTTGCTTATGATCATTTGGAACAAGTGTCACAGCAGAGTGTTATCGTAATTTCATGCAAAACCTGCGCAGAAAAATGCGCAAAACCCGACCTCAGTTTCTCGAAGCTGGACCACTCATTCTCCACAACAATGCAAAGTTGTAGGCTAAACACTGCGCGAATACAGATGGGAAGTGTTGGCGCATCCTCCCTACAGCCCGGACATGAGTTCACCAGACCTCGACTTGAAATGATAATTAAATCAAGACCCTAAGCTGTCGACAGGCGTTGATATACATCAACGGGGACAGTTGAAAATGTGTGCCCCGACCGGGACTCGAACCCAGGATCTCCTGCTTGCATGGCAGACGCTCTATCCATGTGAGCCACCGAGGGCACAGAGGATAGTGCGACTGCAGGGGTTTATCCCTTGCACGCTCCCCGTGAGAACCACATTCCTAACTTAATGTACATACACTACCTTACACATGCCTCATGACTCGCGGCAGACAATCTACCGAGTCCCGTAAGAATTCGGGCAATGCGTGTACATCCAGTGCAGAAGAAGAAGGTCAGTGGCCGGTTAGCACATGTCCGAAAGAACAGATACCATCTTCATATAGTTTAGGATAACCAGCCATTGACCTTCTTCTGTGCTGGATGTACACGCATTGCCCGAATTCTTACGGGACTCGGTAGATTATCTGCCGCGAGTAATGAGTGTAATGGGTAGGGGCACTACGAATGTAGTGTGTGGACATTAAGTTGGGAATATGGGTCTCACGGGGAGCGTGCAAGGGATAAATCCCTGCAGTCGCACTATCTCTGTGCCCTCGGTGCCTCACATGGGTAGGGTGTCTGCCATGTAAGCAGTAGATCCCGGTTTCGAGTCCCGGTCGGGGCACACATTTTCAACTGTGCCCGTTGATGTATATCAACGCCTGTCGACAGCTTATGGTCTTGATTTAATTATCATTTCATTCTAAGAGAGCTGCATGTCCGAAAGAACAGATACCATCATGACATAGACTTCGGTTTGCTCCTGCAGTTGATAAAACCCATGCGTGGACGTCGTTACCTTTCTCTGGAAGAGCTTTCTACCACCGTTATCGAGCCATTTGACAGATGAACGGAAGTGGTATCCCGGATGGAATAACAGAGCATCCGAGACGTTAAGCTTCAGTCATTGAGAAGCAGGGATACTATATTGAAGGACTGTGAAGAGATGTTAAAAAAGAAACATGTCCGTAAAAAAGTTAGTGTGTATTGTTTATGAAATGTCCGTTGTAGGTTATCACAAACATATTTCATTTTGGTATATCAAAGTGTTTTGGACTAAGGTTACAAATGGCCGGCCGTTGTGGCCGAGCGGTTCTAGGCGCTACAGTCTCGAACCGCGCGATCGCTACGGTCGCAGGTTCGAATCCTGCCTCGGGCATGGATGTGTGTGATGTCCTTAGGTTAGTTAGGTTTAAGTAGTTCTAAGCTCTAGGGGACTGATGACCTCAGAAGTTAAGTCCCATAGTGCTCAGAGCCATTTGAACCATTTTTTTAAGGTTACAAATACTTAATACATTTCCAGTACAAAACAGTTGACCTCTTTCCATTATCACCAGTGAGACAAGAAGTAATGTGCCTATTGTCAACAAAAATCGTTTAGGGTTGTTGCCATTGTTTAAAATCGTGGTTGCTAAGAATCTAACGAACTGCCAGACGGACATTGTTGCGAGTGCTGCAGCGCAGGTCATATACCGGTCGTTGTTCGGGCTGCTAGCGGTGTGGCTGAATGCACCCTGGAGTCGGCGGCAGCATCTCCCATCGGCGAAGTCGATAACGCGGAAAGCGCGTTTCTTTCGGCTGCGGTGAGAACTGGACGTCCAGAGTTAGCGGAAGTGACGTTCATGATCGACCTCCCTGTCCTGGAGCCACAGAATGATGTCCCTTCCCTCAGCTCTCGCAGTCAAATACTTTCTTTGCTGTATTGAAATTTCCCACTAGGACAGTTGCTCTCGTGTCATTAGAATTAATACATCTCTACATGAACTCCATTCGTAACCCGTAAAGTGTGTAAAATGAATTGTTTGTTAGCCCGTGTGCACTCAAGGCCCTCATACAAGGGAGGCATAGACATTGTCATTCACACAAAGCCACAGGAAGAAATCCAGAACGGTATGTCCGGAAACTGCAGTGGCCACTTGATTGGTGCATTACGCTGTATCGCTGCGGGAATACTCGTTCCAGAAAGTCATAAAGATGAAAACTCCAGTGCGGTGGCGCACCATACTGCTGGAAGATCCTGATTGATCTCAAATGGCTCGAACATGTCCATTACAATGGTTTCTGTTACAGCTAGTTCGATAAGGAAAGACGGTCCAGCTATGTGGATTTGCATCAGCGCGCATCACACATTCACCTTTTCGTTGTGTCTGGCACATTCCTGCAAACAGTGGGGCTATCCTGAAAACCAGACGCGAAAATAGTGCCGATTGACCTTTCAGCATATGCAAAGGATTGCTTCTTCAGAGAAAACGACATTTTCTGGATAGTTTGGTCCAACTCATGAATAGAAATTTTGTGGCAAAGCTGCAAGTCGTTTCTCTTCAATGCTCGCACAATATGAACTTTGTAGGTGTGAATCCGAAGTCGTTTCTGTATCGCCTTGTGAACTGCTAACTGTGGGATGTTTATCTCTCGCGATTCTCGAAGAACTGACTTTGATGAGCTTCTTTGGATGGTCTCTCTGATCAATATGTGCGTTTTCTGCCAGAACGTGATTGTCTGTTTACACTCCCAGTGGCTAAGAACTAGTCGTGCCAAGCCTTAATCGTTTTAACGTCGGATGATTCCTCTATACACTAGCGTCGGAAATTGCGTGATCAGCAGTTGATTTACCCCACCACTAATTTCTTGATATGTAGTCATTTCAGGAAATTATTAACATCTGAAAAAAAACAAAAAGAGTCGTTTAAAAGATCTACACATACTTTTTTGATTTTCTTTAAATGATGCCGTCAACCTGAAGTATCTTTACCTCATGGCTTTCCTTAATTGCATTGGAAGTAAGGGAGGTTTCATGTGGGCACACCTTATTAGAGGTTTTTCTTACTCCTGAAGAGCATGTCATGCTGACCATTCGCCTTGTCACTTCGATGAACAATGTCGCCACTTGGCTGCAGTATGGAGGGACTTGCGGTTAGTACACAGTTCTCCAAGCAGTTTGCACATCTTGGAGCCACTACTTCTGTAGTTCTTCAGTTGGTATTACGAACATAATACATCTCATTTCATTCTCCCTGCCTTACCAATAATATATATATATATATATATATATATATATATATATATATATATACTAGTGTATATATACTAGTGTAAGATATTTATATGTGAATTAACAAGAAAGTCTTGAATGTGTACGTCTGGAGTACGGCATAGTATAGAAGAGGAATTTGGACCATCGGAAATCCAAACAAGAATATTGAGGCCGCGCGAGGTAGCCGTGCGGTCTCAGGCGTCTTGGTCACGTTCCGCGGGGCTCCACCCCCCCCCCCCCCCCCGTCACCCCGTCGGAGGTTCGAGTCCTCTCTCGGGCATGAGTGGGTGTGTGTCGGTGTGTCGAAAAAAATGGTTCAAATGGCTCTGAGCACTATGGTACTTAACTTCTAAGGTCATCAGTCCCCTAGAACTTAGAACTACTTAAACCTAACTAACCTAAGGATATCACACACATCCATGCCCGAGGCAGGATTCAAACCTGCGACCGTAGCGGCCGCGCGGTTCCGAACTGTAGCGCCTTTAACCGCTTGGCCACCACGGCCGGCGTCGGTGTGTTGTCCTTAGCATTAGATTAAATAGTGTGTAAGCTTAGGGACCGATGACCTCAGCGGTTTGGTCCCGTAAGACTTTGCCACAAATTTCCAATCTTGAAGGATTCGGAATGCGATGCCACTGAAAAGTGATGAAATTTGTCACATATTTTACGTTAATGTGGCCGTCATCTGCCTCGCGATGGAGAGGATATTAGAGAACTGCACCCCTTCCTGTCTTTCAGAGGAGAAATTTAGTGTCTTAAATTTTTTGATAAGACCTCGCCGCAATGAATGACGCCTGTGATATATGTATATGAGGTGACGACACCCAACGGTCCTGTCTTTTAGTGCGGATGCACACCATGCTGGATCTCTTACGGGAATAATGGACTGCGAGTAAGGCTTTATGGGTAGGTGTTGCTACATCTGTAGCGTGTAATAGGTTAGGAATTTGGATCGGAGGGAAAGCGTGCTTGGACTGCCGAGAGGTTAAGGTGATCGCTCACGTAAAAAGGGGAACCCGGGTTCGTGTCTCAATCCGGTATAAATTTTCAGCTGTTACGTTTGATACATCTCAACGCTGAAATGCAGCTGAAGTCATTAAAAACATTGATCAAAATCGCCTTTGTTTTAGTGCTTGCTACATCAAATCGCGTTTCATATCCGTGATACTGCGATTAGTCGTGCTGTATGAAAACATGATGAAACAGCCCAGGCGAAGAGGTAATAATAATTGTCAGCTGGGAGGAGGAGCAGAACGAGGAAAAATTAACCTCTGAAGCGGAATTTTCTATTTTACGGGGTCGATTCCCGGCGGGGTCAGGGATTTTCTCTGCCTCGTGATGACTGGGTGTTGTGTGATGTCCTTAGGTTAGTTAGGTTTAAGTAGTTCTAAGTTCTAGGGAACTGATGACCGTAGATGTTAAGTCCCATAGTGCTCAGAGCCATTTTTTTTTCTATTTTACGCAGATCAACGAGGAGATCATGAAATTTTTGTAAATGAATGAGTTTCGCCTTATTCTGGAACAATGGATTTTAGAAATACAAATAGACAGTAGAAAAGACTAAAACTGTGATTTGGGAACAGGAACAAAGTGGTAATGTGATATAAATATAAAAATTGTATCCTAGGTTTATTTCATTTAGTTACATGTGAAAATCTGGAAACATAAATGAACTGTGAAAATGACAGAAAACGTGATACGGGAACAGAAAGATACCCAATATCGTAAGTTTATTTTATTTATATAGATAAAAAGTTTTTTTTTTGGAAAAGCTGTATTGCTAGTTAGTAATAAGTGGCAAATAATATGCATTTAGTTTTGTTTTAATGCAAGTTCATCTAATAATTACTGTATCAAGAAAACTGAAATTTTATACGTTTTTGTTATAACTGGAAACTTTGAAACAGTTTTCGTGCCAATACTCTTTCGGTCCGATGGCTCACTGTATGGTCTACGAACCGTTCCATGGAATACATTTCCTTGACACAGAACGGGCGGGCCGAGAATAAAGTACGATCACATTGCAGCCTCGTCATCGAAAACCTGAAGCATATTCTTGTGCAGCCGTGATTTTATACATCGCACGCACGGAACGGTAGAATATTGCTTTCCTGTTTCTGTCAAATATGCGACTGTCTAGAGAAACTCGGTGAGAGCATTACCGTATTCTGATATGTGGTGGACGGACATACTACGTAACACCTACAACTGACACGAATTTAGCACGATTTCGGCAGAGACGTGATACTGCAGACAGAAAGTTGTGGAGTCCGTGTGAGAAAGACTGTTGCGTGAAATGGGCAGTGTGTTTACGTCACTACCTCATTAGTGCCCCACTAATCTTCAGGTGCCCTGCTACGTAAGAGACGTACGTACACATAGCCATCTGAGTCTGGGTTCAAAATGGTTCAAATGGCTTTGAGCACTATGGGACTTAACTTCTGAGGTCGTCAGATCCCTAGAACTTAGAACTACTTAAACCTAACTAACCTAAGGACAACATACACATCCATGCCCGAGGCAGGATACGAACCTGCGATCATAGCGGTCGCGCGGTTCCAGTCTGTATCGCCTAGAACCGCTCGACCACCCCGGCCGGCTCTGAGTCTGGGCATCGTAACCCGAAACTTGTTACGACTTCAATATACACTAAAGTAACAAACGTCATGGAATAACGATATGCACATATCCAGATGGTGGTATTATCAGGGCAGTGCAATGACGGATCTGCCATTTGCACTCAGGTGATTCTACTGAAAAGATCTCTGACGTGATTATGGCCGCACGACGGTAATTAACAAGACTCTGAACGCCTAGGACTTTTGATTTCGGAAATAGGGAAGTGAGTTTCCGTGATCCACAGTGTCAAGAATGAGCCGAGAATACCAAATTTCAGACATTACCTCTCACCACGGACAACGCAGTGGCCGACGGGCTTCAATTAACGGCAGGGAGCAGCGACGTTTGCGTAGAGTTGTCAGTGCTAACAGACAAGCAAGAAAACGCGTGAAATAATCGCAGAAATCAGTGTAGGACGCACAGCGAACGTTTCCGTTTGGACCGTACGGTTAAATGTGGCGTTGTATAAAACTTCCTGGCAGATTAAAACTGTATGCCGGACCGAGACTCGAAATGGCTCAAATGGCTCTGAGCACTATGGGACTTAACATCTATGGTCATCAGTCCCCTAGAACTTAGAACTACTTAAACCTAACGAACCTAAGGACAGCACACAACACCCAGCCATCACGAGGCAGAGAAAATCCCTGACCCCGCCGGGAATCGAACCCGGGAACCCGGGCGTGGGAAGCGAGAACGCTACCGCACGACCACGAGATGCGGGCCGGAGACTCGATAGAGCATTTGCCCGCGAAAGGCAACGGTCCCGAGTTCGAGTCTCGGTCTGGCACATCGTTTTAATCTGCCAGGAAGTTTTATATAAGCGCACACTCCGCTGCAGAGTGAAAATCTCATCCTCAAATCTGGCGATAATCGGCCATGGCAGCAGACGACCGACGCGAGTGCCTTTGCTAACAGCGCGACGTTGCCTTCAGCGCCTCTTCAGGACTCGTGACCACATCGGTTGTCCCTAGACGACTGGGAAAACTGCGGGCTGGTCAGATGAGTCCCTATTTCAGTTGGTAAGGGCTGATCATAGGGTTAAAGCGTGGTGCAGACCCCACGAAGCCATAGACCTAGGCAATGTGCAAGCTAGTGATGCCTACGTAATGGTGTGGGGTGTATTTGCATGGGAAGAATTGGGTGCTCTGTTCGAGCTGTACCGATAATCAACTGGAAATGGTTATGTTCGGCTATTTATGGATTTCATGTTCCCAAAAAACGACAGAACATTTGTGGATGACAATGCAACATTTCGCAGGCCACAGTACACTACTGGCCATTAAAATTGCTACACCAAGAAGAAATGCAGATGATAAACGGGTATTCATTGGACAAATATATTATACTAGAACTGACATGTGATTACATTTTCACGCAATTTGGGTGAATAGATGCTGAGAAATCAGTACCCAGAACAACCACCTCTGGCCGTAATAACGGCCTTGATACGCCTGGGCATTGAGTCTAACAGAGCTTGGATGGCGTGTACAGGTACAGTTGCCCATGCAGCTTCAACACGATACCACAGTTGATCAAGAGTAGTGTCTGGCGTATTGTGACGAGCCAGTTGCTCGGCCACCATTGACCAGACGTTTTCAATTGGTGAGAGATCTGGAGAATGTGCTGGGCAGGGCAGCAGTCGAACATATACTGTATCCAAAAAGGCCTGTACAGGACCTGCAACATGCGGCCGTGCATTATCTTGTTGAAATGTAGGGTTTCGCAGGAATCGAATGAAGGGTAGAACCACGAGTCGTAACACATCTGAAATGTAACGTGCACTGTTCAAAGTGCCGTCAATGCGAACAAGAGGTGACCGAGACATGTAACCAATACGACCCCATGCCATCACGCCAGGTGATACGCCAATATGGCGATGACGAATAGACGCTTCCAATGTGCGTTCCGCGCGATGTCGCCAAACGCGGATACGACCACCGTGATGCTGTGAACAGAACCTGGATTCATCTGAAAAAATGACGTTTTGACATTCGTGCACCCAGGTTCGTCGTTGAGTACACCATCGCAGGCGCTCCTGTCTGTAATGCAGCGTCAAGGGTAACAACAGCCATAATCTTCGAGCTGATAGTCCATACTGCTGCAAACGTCGTCGAACTGATTGTTGTCTTGCAAACGTCCCCATCTGTTGACTCACGGATCGAGACGTGGCTGCACGATCCGTTACAGCCATGCGGATAAGATGCCTGTCATCTCGACTGCTAGTGATACGAGGCCGTTGGGATCCAGCACGGCGTTCCGTATTACCCTGCTGAACGCACCCATTCCATATTCTGCTAACAGTCATTGTATCTCGACCAACGTGAGCAACAATGTCGCGATACGATGAACCGCAATCGCGATAGGCTACAATCCGACCTTTATCAAAGTCGGAAACGTAATGGTAAGCATTTCTCCCCCTTACACGAGGCATCACAACAACGTTTCACCAGGCAACGCCGGTCAACTGCTGTTTGTGTATGAGAAATCGGTTGGAAAGTTTCCTCATGTCAGCACGTTGTAGGTGTCGCCACTGGTGCCAACCTTGTATGGATGCTCTGAAAAGCTAATCATTTGCATATCACAGCAATTCTTCCTGTCGGTTAATTTTCGCGTCTGTAGCACGTCATCTTCGTGTTGTAGTAATTTTAATGGCCAGCAGTGTAATATCTCGTCAAGCACCCTCAACGGAGACAGATAAACCGGCACTAAAGTTACGCGTAGGAAGCCGGCGCTTTCGCTGCGACTTCCGCAGGGTCTTGAGAACCGCGGTATCGCGGAGCAGCGCAGCCTGCGCCCAGCATCCGGCGCTCGGCCGACGCGCTGCCGGCAGCGGCTGCGACTGCGCCCGCCCTGGCCACTTGCCGCCGCCGCCCGCGTTGCGAGTATCCGGTCCCCGGGGCGAGGTTCTCGCGCTCCACATACTGTGCTGTGTGGCGGCTCACTTCCCGCGCTGTGTCCTGTCTGCCGTTACCACACCGCTAATTGCCGGGGAGCATTGCGAAAGCTCAGCAACCGGCCCCCAGGCGGCTGCCCACTGCTCAGCACGCACCGAGCCTGAGGGAGTGTCTCGCGACAGGATGCACTCTCCTGCGTTGACGTTTAGGCACCGAGGAACTGGTATCACGCCAGCGTTGTTTGTAACCACATATCCCGTTTCTTGACGCCATGTTCTTTGCTTAACTTACACATGCTTTCGTAGTTGCTGTTAAACTTTGTTGTTAATACATCGTTGCTGTTTCGTGTTGTTGTTATTTCGTCTTTGCTGTTTACTTTTGGTCTTATTTCGTTGCTGCTGTTTAGTGTAATTGTTTGGGGTGAACATGAGGGTTTCCAACGTAACGACTCATAAAGAAAGACAAAAGGCAACCATACAAACAAGAGTATACAAGGTGTGACTGTGTAGACTTTACCGACGTGTTAGTAAACTAGTACATCCAAAAATGATAACTTTCCCTCCTTTTCAAATCTATCGTAAATCTGATGTTCGGATGAAGACAATTAAAATGGTCCAATAACGAAAAGACGACGGAACTCTTGGACACAGTGTTTACAGGAAACTGACTCATACTAACAGGTATTTACATGCTGCTAGTTGCCATCCACCATTTCAATGTACAGGAGTCATTCGGACCTTGATTAAACGAGCATATGCTGTCTGGGATGCTGAAAATTTAACACAGGAGCTGCAACATCTTAAGGACGTGTTCAATAATAACGGCTATAGTACCAACAAATTCGATGTGCTTTCGAGTTTGGACCTCTACCTGAACCTTCTGAAGACACCTTTAGGTCTGTGGCTTTTCTTCCGTATGCTGGGAATGTGTCCGCTAAGATAGGTAGACATATGAAGAAATATGAGATCAGATGTGTTTTTCGTCCGCCGGCTAAGATTCGAGCACTTCTTGGCTCTATCAAAGATGATTTAGGTTTGAGGAAGCCTGGCGTTTACAGAATACCGTGTGAGTGCGGGAAAATTTACATTGGCCAAACTATTAGCACCGTCAACGACATTATTACAACCAGATAAATCTGCGGTGGCTGATTATTGCCTAACAGGGGGACAAAGGATGTTATACAATGAGACGCAATCCCAGTAGGATAGTGTTTTAAAAGAATCTGTTGAAGTCAGATTAGCGGATAATACGAGGTGCATTCAAGTTCTAAGGCCTCCGATTTTCTTTTTTTCTAATTAACTACTCACCCGAAATCGATGAAATTGGCGTTACTTCTCGACGTAATCGCTCTGCAGACGTACACATTTTTCACAACGCTGACGCCATGATTCCATGGCAGCGGCGAAGGCTTCTTTAGGAGTCTGTTTTGACCACTGGAAAATAGCTGAGGCAATAGCAGCACGGCTGGTGAATGTGCGGCCACGGAGAGTGTCTTTCATTATTGGAAAAAGCCAAAAGTCACTAGGAGCCAGGTCAGGTGAGTAGGGAGCATGAGGAATCACTTCAAAGTTGTTATCACGAAGAAACTGTTGCGTAACGTTAGCTCGATGTGCGGGTGTGTTGTCTTGGTGAAACAGCACACACGCGGCCCTTCCCGGACGTTTTTGTTGCAGTGCAGGAAGGAATTTGTTCTTCAAAACATTTTCGTAGGATGCACCTTTTACCGTAGTGCCCTTTGGAACGCAATGGGTAAGGATTACGCCCTCGCTACCCCAGAAGATGGACACCATCATTTTTTCAGCACTGGCGGTTACCCGAAATTTTTTTGGTGGCGGTGAATCTGTGTGCTTCCATTGAGCTGACTGGCGCTTTGTTTCTGGATTGAAAAATGGCATCCACGTCTCATCCATTGTCACAACCGACGAAAAGAAAGTCCCATTCATGCTGTCGTTGCGCGTCAACATTGCTTGGCAACATGCCACACGGGCAGCCATGTGGTCGTCCGTCAGCATTTGTGGCACCCACCTGGATGACACTTTTCGCATTTTCAGGTCGTCATGCAGAATTGTGTGCACAGAACCCACAGAAAGGCCAACTCTGGAGGCGATCTGTTCAACAGTCATTCGGCGATCCCCCAAAACAATTCTCTCCACTTTCTCGATCATGACGTCAGACTGGCTTGTGCGAGCCCGAGGTTGTTTCGGTTTGTTGTCACACGATGTTCTGCCTTCATTAAACTGTCGCACCCACGAACGTACTTTCGACACATCCATAACTCCATCACCATATGTCTCCTTCAACTGTCGATGAATTTCATTTGGTTTCACACCACGCAAATTCAGAAAACGAATGATTGCACGCTGTTCAAGTAAGGAAAACGTCGCCATTTTAAGTATTTAAAACAGTTCTCATTCTCGCCGCTGGCGGTAAAATTCCATCTGCCGTACAGTGCTGCCATCTCTGGGACGTATTGACAATGAACGCAGCCTCATTTTAAAACAATGCGCATGTTTCTATCTCTTTCCAGTCCGGAGAAAAAAAATCGGAGGCCTTAGAACTTGAATGCACCTCGTATCATTAATCTTGATAATGAATACCCGCTAAGTAGAACGTGGAATCCTGTTTTATCAGACATGAAGAAACAACGGAATTTGAATCGGTCGGCTTTGAATAATCATTTATAACGATATATCGTTTTCAACAGTATTCACCACCGGAGGCGCTGCAACTCTTTTTGCGCCAGGGGGCAACAGGAATGATTGAGCGCGTGCTCACTGTACGAGTATCTAGCGTATGGGCTGTTGTACTTCTCATGCATATAAAGGTGCAGTCATTTACGAGTGGATTCAGTTATCGGCGAGAGCAGCGTAGCTTTTCTCACCTGATGATGGCGGTCAGGTGGACCGCTGAAATATTGTGCTCAGATGACAGTTTGATCCGGCTGGAAACCCGACAAGAATTTGATAAGAATATACAGGGTGTTCCAAACGAATATACGTATTACAAAGTATTATTTTGGCCAAACTATCGATCGCTGCTTCTCGGCTCAGCTATTGGAGAAACGAATACATAGTCAAGTTTATATTAATAGCCTCTAGATGTCAGTTGTCTACTGTTTTGTCGGCCGGTGTGGCCGTGCGGTTCTAGGCGCTTCAGTCTGGAACCGCGTGACCGCTACGGTCGCAGGTTCGAATCCTGCCCCGGGCATGGGTGTGTGAAGTCCTTAGGTTAGTTAGGTTTAAGTAGTTCTAAGTTCTAGGGGAATGATGACCACAGATGTTAAGTCCCATAGTGCTCAGAGCCATTTGAACCATTTTTCTACCGTTTTGCTTGGTAACCGTCATATGTTTAAAATGACTACTCCGCAGCAGAAATCATTTTGTGTTGTCAAGACTGCGAAGTGCAATTCGGTGATTACAGAGCAAAGACGTTTCAGGTTGAAGGACCAAACTGATCCTCCAAATGGTTGGAACATTCGCAGATGGTATCGACAGTTTCTAGATACAGCGTGTGTATGTAAAGGAACGAGTCCTGGCCGCCCTCGTGTACCCGAAGAAAATGTTGCACGAATTCAAACTGCTTTCCAACGAGTCCTTCAAAATCAACTCGTCGTGTCAGTCGGGAGTTACAACTGCGTACAACAACAATTTGGCATTTTTTGAGACGTCGGTTGGTTATGAAGCCGTGAGAGTTAACAGCTGTTACAAGCGCTGCGTCCTGATGACACACGTAAACGTGTGGCATTCTGTGACGAGATTCTTCATGTTATTGACAATGATAACACCTTCGCACAACGCATCGTGTTCAGTGATGTAGCGACTTTCCTTTGTTAGTGGTCAGGTAAACAAACACAATGTTCGAATTTGGGGCCTACAGAACCCCCATTGGAGCCATGTACGAGATTCGCCCAAAGTCAATGTGTTTTGTGCGACATCCCGATCATCTGTTTACGGCCCATTCTTCTTTGATGGAAACACGGTTAACGTCTGCAGTATTTCGCTATGTTACAAAACTGGTTGTTTCCGAGGCTACACGAAGACAACTTCATTTTTCAACAATACGGGGCACTCCATCACTGGAGTGGCGAAGTGTGTGAATATCTGAATGAAACCCTACCGAACCGTTGGATTGGTCGTCAAGAACATGGCGACTTAGCATGTCTCAACTGGGCCCCACGATCACCGGATTTGACGCCCTCTGACTCATTCCTGTGGGGTTTTGTTAAAGACAACGTTTCTGTACCACCACTCCCACAGAACCTGGAAGAGTTGAAGAACCGGACCCGTACTGCCATAACATCAGTAAATGGAAATGCCGTGTGGCTAGGGCCTTCCGTCTGGTAGACCGTTCGCCTGGTGCAAGTCTTTCGAGTTGACGCCACTTCGGCGACTTGGTTGTCGATGGGGATGAAATAATGATGACAAGGACAACACAACACCCAGTCCCTAAGCAGAGAAAATCTCCGACCCAGCCAGGAATCGAACCCGGCCGTTAGGTATGACATTCCGTCGCGCTGACCACTCAGCAACCAGGGGGGGAAATAAGATCAATGACGAAGGATATGCTTGCTCGAATATGGGAGGAATTTGAGTATCGATGTGGTATTGTTCGTGTCGCTGATGGAGGACATATTGAACATCTGTAATCTGATCTTGAGAGGTTCGTAAATATGTGTGTAAAGTTTCATATTCGTATATCTTAAAGTTTAATAAATATATGCATTCGAAATATGTATATTCTTTTGGAAATACCCTGTATATAGTAACATACTAGTATACACTGATGATATTGAATTAATGGAAAATTCTAATGAACTATAAAAATCAGTCCGCAACTTAATTCTAAACGATTAAAAAAAGGCGAAGCACCACGAAGGAATTATCCGAATGGGAGAGAAATAGGTTGACGTCATGTCGATGTGCAGGCAAACAGATGAGTACAGTTTGATACAAATTGGATAATTTATTCACGGACATTCAAGGAAAAAAGCTTCACAAATTCAGCAAGTCAATAACGCGTTGGTCCACCTCTGGCCCTTATGCAAGCAGTCATTCCACTTGGCATTGATTGATATAGTTGTTGGATGTCCTCGTGAAGGAAATCGTGCCAACTCCTGTCCAATTGCCTGTCACTCCGAGATGACTGATGGGCTCTGTCCGTAACACTCCAAACGTTCTCAATTGAGGAGAGATCTGGCAACCTTGCTGGCCAAACAGGACTTCGCAAGTATGAAGACAAGCAGTAGAAACTTTCGCCGTCTGAGGGCAAGCATTACCCTACTGAAATGTGCGTCCAGGATGGCATGGCTCAGCATGAAGGGCAACAAAACGGGGTATAAAATATCGTCGACGTACGGCTGTGCTGTAAGGGTACAGCGGATGACAAATGGTTCAAATGGCTCTGAGCACTATGGGACTTAACATCTGAGGTCATCAGTCCCCTAGACTTAGAACTATTTAAACCTAACTAACCTAAGGACATCACACACATCCATGCCCGAGGCAGGATTCGAACCTGCGACCGTATCAGCAGCGCGGTTCCGGACTGTAGCGCCTAGAACCGCTCGGCCACTGCGGCCGGCTGGATAGATGACCTCAGCAGCTTGGCCCCATAAATTCTTACCACAAATTTCCATATTTCCAATATTTCAGCAAGATAATGCCCGCTCGCGCGCCGCGAGAATTTCTGCTGGTTATCTTCGTGTTTGCCAAACCCTGCCTTGGCTAGCAAGGTCGCCGGATCTCACCGCAAATGAAAATATTTGGTGTATCTTAGGGTTTTGACTACCTAATCCCCCAATCGGACAGAGTTTGGCTGCATATAGCTCAGGAGGACAACCATCAACTGCATCAATCAGTGTCAAGCTGAACAACTGCTTGCATTAGGGCCAGAGCCGTTCCAACGCGTCGTTGACTTACGCAATTCGTGAAGCTTTTTCTCTTGAATAAATCATCCAATTTTTCTGAATTTGTAATCATTTGTTTTTCCTTACATGTACGTCACACCTGCCGATTTGCGTCCTATTGGGGCAATTCCTTTGGAGTGCGTAGATTTTTCTATTACTTGTTTTCTGCCTTGGAGTGTATCCGGTACAAAATAAAATTGAAGATCAGACTTTGGAACAAGTTCGCCTTTTAATACCTATGCAGCTATATCATTTTTAACGGAGATAAGGATGGAAGAGCAGTTGAACGGAATGGACAGTGTCTCGAAAGGAGGATATAAGATGAACATCAACAAAAGCAAAACGAGGATAATGGAATGTAGTCGAATAAAGTCGGGTGATGCTGAGGGAATTAGATTAGGAAATGAGGCACTTAAAGTAGTAAAGAAGTTTTGCTATTTGGGGAGCAAAGAACTGATGATGGAAACAAACTGATTAAGGAAACAAAAGAAAAATTCGGAGTAGGTATTAAAGTCCTTGGAGAAGAAATAAAAACTTTGAGGTTCGCCGATGACATTGTAATTCTGTCAGAGACAGCAAAGAACTTGGAAGAGCAGTTGAGCGGAATGGACAGTGTCTTGAAAGGAGGATATAAGATGAACATCAACAAAAGCAAAACGAGGATAATGGAATGTAGTCAAATTAAGTCGGGTGATGCTGAGGGAATTAGATTAGGAAATGAGACACTTAAAGTAGTAAAGGAGTTTTGCTATTTGGGGAGCAAAATAACTGATGATGGTCGAAGTAGGGAGGATGTAAAATGTAGACTGGCAATGGCAAGGAAAGCGTTTCTGAAGAAGAGAAATTTGTTAACATCGAGTATAGATTTAAGTGTCAGGAAGTCGTTTCTGAAAGTATATGTATGGAAGTGGAACGTGGACGATAAATAGTTTGGACAAGAAGAGAATAGACGCTTTCAAAATGTGGTGCTACAGAAGAATGCTGAAGATTAGATGGGTAGATCACATAACTAATGAGGAGGTATTGAATAGAATTGGGGAGAAGAGGAGTTTGTGGCACAACTTGACAAGAGGAAGGGACCGGTTGGTAGGACATGTTCTGAGGCATCAAGGGATCACAAATTTAGCATTGGAGGGTAGCGTGGAGGGTAAAAATCATAGAGGGAGACCAAGAGATGAATGCACTAAGCAGATTCAGAAGGATGTGGATTGCAGTAAGTACTGGGAGATGAAGAAGCTTGCACAGGATAGGGTAGCATGGAGAGCTGCATCAAACCAGTCTCAGGACTGAAGACCACATCAACAACAAGGATGTAGACACTAAATTACGTTAAACAATACACGTAGACACGCAAAACTGGAATTCTGTAAGGTGATGGCTCTACCTTTTCTACTGTGTTGCAGTCAGACATAGGCTATGAAGAGAAAAGATTGTAGCCTTGTTCATACAGCTGAAATGAAGCTTTTACGAGCAGTCGAAGTTTGCACTAAGTTAGACAGCATGCTTAATAAAAGCATTAGACAAAAACCGAATGTTTTTGCAGTTTAAAACAAAACAGAACATAAATAAAACTGGAAGGAACGTCTGGAGCGAATGGAAGAATGCGTGGCGTGTTCAAGCTCCAACCAATGTTCTGCTCTGCTGATTTAGAGGCCTGTTGTAGCCTGGTATGTCTTTGGTGTTCTTTACATCTTATTTCAACAGTTCTGGTGCTTTGACTGATGTAAGACATACAACATTCACGTGGTATAAGTAGATACCAAGTTTCCTTAACCCCAGATAATCTTTTACCGTTCCAAGGAGCGCCCTGATCTGCCCACCTAACAGGATCAGGGCGCTGCTTGCCTAACCCCGATTCTTTTAGGAATCGAGATCTCATGTATAAAATCGCTTGTTATACAGTACAGTCAATGTTTTTGGCGTCGTACCTTCTGATCAATGTGTCGTGCAATGACAGGTACTTTCAGTGATATATACACAGGGTGTCCCAGCTATCTTGTCCACCCAAAATATCTCTGGAACAATAACAGCTATTAGAAAACCACTTTCACCGGTATCAATGTGTAACAAAACAACGGTAAAACTTTTAGTCCACTTGCTCGTTTCCTTAAAACCATCAACATGAATTTTACTATTACGAGTGGATGATTAACTGTCACTTGCACTAAATGTACAGTAAAGTAAAGTTTTAACGTTGAACGGCATTACCTTTTTAGTAACGGATTAATGATAAGCGAAGTTAACTTTGTGACTAACGTTGCGGTACACAGATATGTTACAGAACCGCATCACCCCTAGCCTATGGGATAAATACCTGCTGGAATGTACGACGTTAATGCAGGATGGCAGCAGACCGTATTATTCGTTTCGGACCTCTTGATAAGTATGGAAGTGTGATTACACATGTCAATCACATCGCGATTACGGGCAGCATGGGGTTCACGCCTGAGCCTCAGGACGTGCGCTAGCAACGCATGTCGGGTGTTTCAAGCGTCAACTTCGCGTCTTAATATCTCGGGATTTAATGGGAATATTGCGATGCAATCAACGCCATTGTGTATGTGCTTTGTCATGCTATGGATTGCTGAAGAAAAAATATAGGAGGTCCATTTAAAAAACATAAGTTTGTGTTAAAAAACACATATTCTTTCGTTTTAGAATGTTTCCAAATATGTACATTCATGGGCCCCAGCCCTACATTGATACCGGTGAAAGTCGTTTTCCAATAGCTGTTATTGTTCCAGAGATATTTTGGGTGGACAAGATAACTGCCACACCCTGTATATATATAGATACTACCTGCAAAATGTGTTGCGAACAGAGTTAGAGGAGGAGAAATAATAAATTAAAACGACGTGCCTGATGCTGCAGGTTTACTAATTGAACCCTTTTCTACCCGAGCTACTGCTCCGTCGATGGAACGTTAAACGTTAATATTCCTTTGTTACATTATAACCTTTCTTCTTTTTTTCTACATTTCGCAATAATTTACTAATGGTGTGACTATCCTGTTAACACCTGTATCAACAGTGACCACTTAAGCCGGCCGCGGTGGTCTAGCGGTTATAGGCGCTCAGTCCGGAGCCGCGCGACTGCTACGGTCGCAGGTTCGAATCCTGCCTCGGGCATGGATGTGTGTGATGTCCTTAGGTTAGTTAGGTTTAAGTAGTTCTAAGTTCTAGGGGACTGATGACCATAGATGTTAAGTCCCATAGTGCTCAGAGCCATTTGAACCATTTTTAGTGACCACTTACAAAGAGTTCCCGATATTACCTGCCCTGACCTCATGAATATTAGTCGTTTTATGAAATGCTATATTCCCATCTGACCTTATCTAGTCACTGATAACGGTGTTCTAACAGATGGAAGCTAATTTTACTTCTCAAAGTAATAGATGTTTTCAAGCATCCTGCAGTTAGGGGAAATGGCATACAATTTGCTTGCGTCAACATAAACAATAAACTTATATTTCGTTTTTATTTAAAAAGGTTTTCTCGCCATATATATCCAACTTTTACAAGTACGTCTATGCTCCACAGATCACTTTACATTGTGTGTCAGTGGGTACGCTCGAAAACAACATTTTATTAACATATGTTAGGCTGGCTACCAAACAGCTTTCGAGAAATCGAGGAGTTAATGATTTCAGTTCGTTGAAGCTACGCTTGAGGAGAGGCATTCTTGCTTACTGGGGCATTGTCCAACTGTTGTAAGAACTGCTTTCAGATCAGTTAACTTTCGCACTTGCAATATTTTGTAGTCTTTGACAAGAGAATGAAAGCTGTCACATAGTTTATGTATTGTCAGCTTATGCACAATAAATTTTAATTGTAAATCAGGACGAAATGCACAGATATTTGACAACGCGTGTTTTATCCCTTCTTAGGGAATGTGAAGCAAAAGCAACCAAAAGCGTTCAGTGATTGTTACTGATAACTTCCTGCCTCCATGGCCCCCTCCCTCCGTCCCGCCCTTCTCTCTCTCTCTCTGTCTTCCTTTCTCCTACTGTTTCTCGAAGGCTCACTTATTATTTCATTCCTGTCGTGCTATAAAAGAAAAATCCTGCGGATGAAACTCAACACTCATCTTGTATCCCACCCAGTATGAGCGATTAAGTAACTTCCAAAGAAGGTCGTGTGTCCATATCTCCCATTGTGAACCTGTCTCATAATATATCTTGGTTGCTTCTTTCATCTTCTCATACACTAAACAGGAAAACATATTCAACGAAAAAAAAAACAGGAAAAACTATGGTCTGCAGTGGGAATCAAAGAGGTATCATGATTGTTTGTAGGAACATTGCGAAGGCCCCCTTTCTCAGCTATACCTGCAACGGATCGAAATCAGTAATTCTTCGATTACCCGAAACTACAGAGTGGGCAAAATTAATGTGGCCCAGAAAATACGAGGGCTATTCGGAATGGACATCTATCGTAGCTTTGTACCAAATTTCCAATACACTCGTGATAGAAGGCAGCCTGCTGCACATTCCCGCAATTTTCTACACTGAACTGCACTGCAGTTCATTATCTATAACCAGAATGTTCTGTATACAATTACGATAACAGCTGCTGGCTATGACTGGTAATGTACAATTTTTAGTAAAAATTAAGCCTACAAATGATTCTATCCACTGAAGGTTGTGCTGGCACATCTGATTACTGGGTGGACTCGACAGGGTGAAAAGTATTTAAACCGACAAACTCTGGGAGGTTGTAGGGGACATCAAAACAAATATTTTTCCCTAACGTCATTTTTTCCTATGAGGAGTATTTAAACCTGTAGAGGAAGATTTATCTGGCGGCAAATTAATGAAACCAACAAAAACTTTCCCATTTTTTATGACCAAGGGGCAACACATTAACACAACCCAATTTCAATTACAGTACCTTTTCAAAAATGCCTCCATTGACACGTAAACAAAGGTTACACCGTCGGATCATATTCTGTCTGACACGGGCAAAAACCCCAGGAGTATCCTGAATTATTCCTGCTGCTGCTACTACCAGGGTAACCAGATCCTCTGATGCAACAGGAGTTGCCTAAACAAGGTTGCGCATCTCTCCCGACACAAAAAAGTCCACGGAGGACATATCTGGGGATCGAGCAGGCCATGATACAGGATTACCTCTGCCAATCCACATTTCTGTGAACCGTCGGTCCAGGAATCGACGCACACGACGACTGAAGTGTGCCGGAGCCCCATCATGTCGGAACAACACGTGTTGTCTTATAGGGAGCGGGACGTCTTTCAGCAACTTCCTAAAATTGCAGCGTTCTTGCCGTGCGAAGGCGTCCCTGTCCAGATAATCTGCTAAATGACCCAGTCTCACGCAGACGTTGGTACACAGCAGCAAAGGTCATATGATGCCGGATACGGCGATTAGGATATTGTTGTTGATAAACCCGTTGTGCAGCTCGTCCGTTGTGGTGTGCTACGTAGTACGCACCAACCATATCAGTGTACTCACTCCAGGTGTATCGATCCATTAGTAAACAGAGACAATGCACTACTACACTGGCGGACAGCAGTTGCCTACAACTGAAGAGCGTAATACGGCCTCTAACAACTGAAGATCGTAATACGGCCTCTAAAGACTGAATATGACCTTCACTTGTTTAAATAATCCTCATAGGAAAAAATGACATTAGGGAAAAATATTTGTTTTGATGTCCTCTACAACCTTCCAGAGTTTGTCGGTTTAAATACTTTTCACCCTGTAGATGCGCCACCGAGAGCGTATATGAATGTCGTATAAAACTGAAGACGGGCAGCAATGAAAAACTAAGTCCTGTTTCTGATTACTGTGGCTAAATCTCAGTCTCTTGTAGATATTATACGTAATGTTCACGGATATCCACCTACGTATTATTGAGAAAGTTTAGTTTTCAGTGATTCGGCAATGTAGGAACCAAGTGTCCTACCTGATACTCTGTGTGACACTGGAGTTTGGACATTCAGTGGTGACTCCTGACTAAGGTGGTGGTGGTATTGCAGAGATGTGTCCTGTGGCTGTTGTGCCTGCTGGCGTGCTGGGCGAGGCGCGGCAGCTGCGGGCCCCCACCACGACCGCCACCACTTGCCGTGGAGGACCTGAGCGCTGAGGACGAGCAGCAAGAGGCGCAGGCCCAGGAGCAGGTGGCCATCCTCAAGCAGATCAACCGCGTCAACGACGACGGCTCCTACACCTTCGGCTACGAGGCCGCCGACGGCTCCTTCAAGATTGAAACCAGGGATGTGCAGGTCAGTCGCCCACGTTGCATTGCATTGTTTCCTGAGTCGTCAGTCTTCTGTTCTGATGTGGCCAGCCGCGATGTTCTCTCCCATGCCAATCTGTTCATCTCAGGATGCAACTTACACCAACGTCCTCAACTGTCTTTCTCTATAATTTTTGCCGTTTATGGCTCCCGTTGCTGCACTCAGTAACATTGAAAATAGGGCAGCAAGAAGAGAGCATCTGGCCGAAATGAAGTTTATTAGACATCCCAAAATCAAGACATATAAACAAATGCAGTGAGTACAACAAGTAGACAGATACGGTGGAACATCGATAACGCTTTGGACCTCCTTTTGCTGCAATGCACGTCGCAACACGATCCGGCTTCGAGTTGAAGAGACGTCTGGTGTTGTCCTAGTCACAAATCTTGAACAGCCACCTCCAAATAATGTGCAGCGTGACACAGCGGCATCTGGCGTTTCAGGACAGCGTAATAGTTTCGCTGCTTTTTACGATTTACATAAACGATCTGGTTGATGCTATTGACAGCGGCCTGAGACTGTTTGCCGATGATGCTGTAGTCTACAAGGAAGTAGCATCACACGAAAGTCGTGAACAAATCAATGAGGATTTGCAGAAAATAAATGCGTGGTGTAATGACTGGGCCGGCCGGTGCTGCCGAGCGGTTCTAGGCGCCCTAGTCTGGAACCGCGCGATCGCTACGGTCGCAGGTTCGAATCCTGCCTCGGGCATGGATGGATGTGATGTCCTTAGGTTAGTTAGGTTTTAGTAGTTCTAAGTTCTAGGGGACTAATGACCTCAGAAGTTAAGTCCCATAGTGCTCAGTGCCATTTTTTATCTATCAGTAAGTGTAACCTACTGCGTATAACAAGGCGAAAATCCACATTAATATACGAGAGCAAAATAAATGCCCAGTCTTTGGAAGCGGTAACGTCGGTCAAGTATCTAGGTGTGACTATTCGAAATGATCTCAAATGGAATGATCAGATTACACAAGTAACGGGTAAGGCGAACTCTAGATTGCGGTTTATTGGTAGAATTCTGAAGCGATGCAGTCCTTCAACAAGGAAATAGCTTACAATACTTTAGTTCGTCCAGTCTTGGAGTACTGTTCGTCTGTATGGGACCCTTGCCAGTTGTGTCTGATTCAAGAGATTGAGAAGGTCCAAAGAAGAGCGGCAAGATTCGTGACTGGTACATTTAGCCATCACGAAAGCGTTACAAATCTCATAGAAAGTTTGAAATGGGACACACTTGCAGATAGACTGCGCACTAAACAGAAGAGACTGCTCACTAAATTCCAAAATCCGATCTTCACCGAGGTTGTAGAGCATGTATTATTACCACCAACTTTCAAATCGCGCAATGATCACCATTCAAAGCTAAGGGAAATAAGAGCTCGTACTGAGGCGTTCAGACAGTCGTCAGTCGTTTTTCCCTCACGCGATCCGCGAGTGGAATACAGGGGGGGGGGGGGGGGATATGATTTTGGCGCGAATTGTGCCCTCTGCCACACACCGCTTGGTGGCTACCGGAGTATACATGTAGATGTAGATACATACGGGACAAGTCTGGGGAGCAGGCCAGCCACGGAGGATTCGGAACACGATGAAGGAAGTTTTGAGCATCTTGAACTGTATTCGGACGAGCATTATCTTGCTGGAAAAATGCCCCTGGAAGATTGTGTACGAAGGGCCCTAAGTGGAGTTGAAGACTTTCATCAACATAACGTTGCGTTGATCGTTAATGTTCCACGTACCACAATTAGAGAGAACCGGCTACTGAAGGCTATGATCTCCACCCCCGCCCCCCCACCTGCCCCCTCCACAGACCATTACGCCGGCTGTGCGGGCGGTGTGACGTGCAACGGCGTGGATGAAACTGTATCGTTAACCGGACTGCCTCCACATCCGTATGAGGCTATCATTCGCCCCCAACGAATTGGGATTCATCACTAAACTCCACGTGTCGCCAGTCTGTGGCAGTCTACGTCGTTCTGGCTTGGCACCAATGCAGACGAAGTTGACGATGTCTCTTTGTTAACGGCAGTACACAAGGACGCCTGGATTGCAAATTCGCTTCCACAACACGTCTCGAAATGGTTTGTGGAACAACTGGCACCGGTACATTTAGTCACTGTAGGATCTCTGATCTCTTGCCGCACGATCCTTTGATCCTCTCGCCTCGTCGTCTTCCTGGTCGCTCCAGACCCCGTACGTTACACGTGAGTGACATTTCGTGTCCATTGCTCCCAACATCGTCTGACAAAACACTGAACGATCGACCTGGCGAGCCGCTCGGCGTGTCGACGAGCCTTCAGTTTTCATGACGGTGATTAGGCACCTCCCAAACTGTCTTTTTTGTGAGAAGTGTCGTCTAAAACATCTACCTGGCATTTTGAACCTACTAGAGTCCTCCTCGAGAACGTATGTGGTGACTCGTCCACTGTGCGCCGTTTAAAGACCCTATCCCGCCCAATTGCAGCGCCACTGGAGGTTCAATGGGAAGGCGCATTGGCACCAAACTTGGATCATTTGCATATCGGATCTCACTGTACTTATTTGCACAAAGTTTCACCTTTGTATCTTTCTTCCCTCTGGGTGTGCTATTTTCAATGTTCCTGCGACTATTATAGAAAGTTTATTTTATTTTATTAATTTATTTTATTGGTATTTGGCCATCGTCATCGCCATCATTTAGCTACAATATTGCAGGTCAGCAACTGGAAGCAGTTAATTCCATAAATTATCTGGGAGTAGGCATTAGGAGTGATTTAAAATGGAATTATATAAAGTTGATCGTCGGTAAAGCAGATGCCAGACTGAGATTCATTGGAAGAATCCTAAGGCAATGCAATCCGAAAACAAAGGAAGTAGGTTACAGTACACTCCCACTGCTTGAATACTGCTCACCGGTGTGGGATCCGTACCAGATAGGGTTGATAGAAGAGATAGAGAAGATCCAACGGAGAGCAGCGCGCTTCGTTACTGGATCATTTAGTAATCGCGAAAGTGTTATGGAGATGATAGATAAATTCCAGTGGAAGACTCTGCAGGAGAGACGCTCAGTAGCTCGGTACGGGTTTTTGTTGAGGTTTCGAGAACATACCTTCACCGAGGAATCAAGCAGTATATTGCTTCCTCCTACGTATATCTAGCGATGAGACCATGAGGATAAAATCAGAGAGATTAGAGCCCACACAGAGGCATACTGACCATCTTTCTTTCCAAGAACAATACGAGACTAGAATAGAAGGGAGAACCGATAGAGGTACTCAAGGTACCCTCCGCCACACACCGTCGGGTGGCTTTGTGGAGTATGGATGTAGATGTAGATGTAGATCGCGATACAGTCATCCATTATACTTACAAAACATCCTTGTTAATGGTTATTCTACTATACAATTTGTGGATGGCTATTTACAGCAAAATCAGGGTATGAATATGTGATTGATAAATGCCGCCACTACAAACTGCTCATGAAGGAAAATGTAACATCATACAAATATCCACACATCATCTATGCTGTGTTTCTAGTTAGTTAGGTCACATATATATAACTGGTTGAACATCACATTTAATACTAAAGCGCACTCTTTCCGAGTGACAAAAACACTACAGCCGACGTCGGAAGAGGAATCTTCACATGAACCAATGCGCTGATAAAGGATTTCTGTTGTGTCTTGTGTATGGTACACAAGAATAGTAGATGATTCACGTCTCCTTCTTCATTCCGTAAATCACACAATGGAGATTCCTTCAGTCCTGTTAGGAACAGGTGGGTTAGTAATTTGCCACGATTTAAGCGCATGCACGTAATTGTTCTTATGAATCGTCTGCTCCTTTTCCAATCAGTAAACCAAGGGGACGAAGCTATTCTAGGTTGCAGCTGGCCACATTGTATTCCTTTTGACATCTTGGTCGAATCCGATTGCATCTGTCAGTCGTTTCTCGCTTTTTCATGGACTAAGCTCAGCATTTCTTGATAAGGAAGTCTCTCATTTACGATTTCATGCAAGTTCATCTCTGATTCGATGAGATTTCTACTGTTTTATTATGAAACGTGCTTTGTGCCACGGAATCAAAAATAAATTTGTGACTACTCCTGCTTGCTTTTTAATAATGCCTATAATAATAACCCACACATATTTGTTCCATTTTGGATTTATAAGGCTCTTGAGCACACTTACGGAACTGGTTAGTACCACCAAACTGCTTCGTGTGGGAGATTGCCGTATTTTGCTGCGTTCCTAACTGAGACGGCCCCCTTGTAATGGTCTGTTGACTCCTTTGGTAGAGAATACAGGCCTTGATAATTTTTTGTAGTGTTGTGTAATGCACATCCTACTTTATTGCCGTCGATGGAATTCGATCCATTCGTATAAATCTTTGACAAATCAGGAAAACGGTGTTGAGCAAAATGTCGATTTCAGTCAAAAAATTTGGAAATCTTTTGTATTGTACGATATTATCAAAGGTTAGAATATGTTCTCATTGCTAGCCGAATGAGGCTAGGAATTCTGGTAAAATATCGTATTTCTGTATTTTATTTTCATACAAGGCCAACCATTGAAGAGATTTCATAATCAGTGGCTAACATCTTCATGGAAGTTATTACTTGATGCCACAACTCATATACATGATAATGGTTAATTAATGAACCCATTATACTTAGGGTGGCTTTATTCATGTATCAATTTCAGATACAAAATTTAAGTAGTGAGTAGTATGGTACATGAAAACTCAGGAAAATAACGAACACTGCCTTTTGTTTTAATCGCACTAGACCTTCTTACATCACTTTTTCAAGTGTTTCATTTGATATCAGTTGAGTTTCATTCCTTACAGCTGTTCGCAGATCCTCTAAGTTGTTTTATTGACACGTACTTTAGACTTTAAACAATCTCATAAAAAATCCTGTTGCTGAGAAGACTGGGGAACAAAGAGGCCATTCAGTGTCACCAGATGACGGAATCAGATGACTGGGAAATGTCTGTTGCAACAATTTCCTTGTTGACTTGCGTGACTTGCTGAACAGTCTTGCTGAAAGAACATGTTTCCAAAATTGGAGTTTCGACACTGTAAATAAGAAACAGAAAACATCCCATTGCATATCTCTGTAACGATGCGTATTGACAGTTACAGTAACACAATTTTCGATTTCAAAAAATTTGAGACTATTGCCTACGATATTGCTCTATTTAAAAGGCGTTCACGAAAATCAATGTGATTTTTCGCGTACATGTTGTCAGATTCCGTTTATTCGCGTAAGCCGATGAATGGAAGTGTGCTTCATCTCTCATTGTGAGCCCTTTACCAAAGTTCCGATTGGCTACATTGAATCTAGTCATAGTGTTGCAAAGCGCCAAACGACTTTCGAAATCAGCTAGTTTCAACTAGTGACATACCTGAACTTTGTAACAAAACACGTTCAGATTTTGCCTCAGGATATTGCTCACAGTTTTCCTACTGACACCAGTTTTGTCGTGACAGCCCTCTGGCAGATTTCTTTTGGCTGTTTGTGACTGCAGCTCTCACCCTTTCAACGGTTTCTTCATAGTGTACAGCTTTGTGTATTCACACGCTCAGCATCAGTTACACTGCCACTGGTTCTATGAGATACACTGTATTCGTGAATTACATGCCACACCCACCTAACCTAGTACGAAACCTTCTTCGAGCAGGGATAATTAATTGCTAGCAAAATAAAATTTGCTGATGCGTATTTCCCCTTTCCGCGCTACACATATTAATATTTACGTTCACCTGAATAATACACAAAAAGAAACAAACTAGTACCACTGAATTTTCTATGTAGAGGTATTCATTCGGTTCCCTAATGCTCTACATTTTTCCACTGTTTTATACAAATTCATTTTCTCGTCAATTATATTCATTTTTGTGACATTACTCAACTTAAAAATGTTCAAATGTGTGTGAATTCCTAAGGGACCAAACTACTGTGGTCATCGGTCCCTAGACTTACACACTTCTTAAACTAACTTATACTTAGAACAACACACGCACCCGTGTCCGAGTGAGGAATCGAATCTCCGGCGGGAGGGGCCGAGCTACTCCACTTAATTTACATATCAAACGCTTAGATTCTCTTCTTTTCCGGCTTTCCCACCGGCCATTATTTTCGTCCATACAACGACGTGACCCAGACGCACATTCTCAGGAATCTAGGTCTACTGCATCGTTTCCAGTTTTGCTGTTAAATTTGTCTCTGATCTAGTTTCTGCTACTCTTCATTACTTTTATGTTTCTTTGGATTACTCCAAATCCATACTCTGTGCTTGGTAGACTTTTCATTCCATTCAGAATTTGCTGCAATTCTTCCTCACTCTCACAGATGATGGCAAGTTGTCAGTGAGTCATTATATAGCCATACTTTTGCTCTTCAAATTTAACTCCATTTCCGAATCTCCCTTCTATTTCCTTCAATATTTCTGCGAAATGCAGTTTCAACAGTAAGCGGAAGAGAAAGACAGCACCCTACCTTAGGCCCTTTTTAATCAGAACCCTTTATCTTGATCTTACACTGTCATTGTACCTTCTTGGTTCTCGTACGTAAGAACATTAATAGTCGTTCCATAGAGCATATACCTACATTTCTAATATGGGCTTAACTCTTCAGATCAGAAGATTCATAAAAATCCTCTAATCTCTCCGCCTTTCCTCCTCCCCTTCACAGTCGATATGTATCTGAGATGATTTGTAAACAGCACCATTCCTTTGCGGTGGCTCATGAGAGACCCAGAGACAGCAGCATCCAAGTGCATAAGGCTGGAAACGTTTTTACTGCTATTTGACGTTTTTATTCTTGACATCTGAAGATTAAACTGTAAGCCACCACATTCGGTAAAACATCAGGGATGCAGGAACTAAGGGGAGTAATAAATGGGTGGGGATTGATGTTACTTCTTAAGTAAATGTATTCAATTTATTTACAGGCTCAAAAATGGTTCTGAGCAGTATGGGACTTAACATCTGAGGTCATTAGTTCCCTAGAACTACTTAAACCTAACTAACCTAAGAACATCACACACATCCATGCCCGCGGCAGGATTCGAACCTGCGATCGTAGCGGTCGCGCGGTTCCAGACTGAAGCGCCTAGAACCGCTCGGCCACACCGGCCGGCTATTAAGAGGTATAAACAATGCAATCACATACAAAATGAACAACAACCAAAGAAATCAGCGCTCAGATTTTAAAAATGTTGTTAACAAATCTAAACAATCCAGAGTGCATGGAAAATAAGCAAGACCAAATAACTCAGTGCTCAGAGCAACAAAATATGACTTGCGAGTTAATACAGATGAAGCATTTTAAATTAACTTGCCCCAATAGAGTCAATAATGAGAGCCTCTGAGTTCGTTCAGCTACACAGGATGGCATAAACTGCAGTGCACAAATAACAGTAGATAGTGGAAGAATAAGAGACACTGAGAATCGTATCTCACCCCAAAATCAAATTCCAGAAATACTCAGACAAAACCGACACCCTACTTAATATTAAGAGACGAAACAAGAAAGACAAAAGTCTCAATGGAACCAACGATCTATACATTCTTCAGCATACAAAACATAATAGCGGTAAAGCAATGAAATCCAACAGAAATGACAATTTAATGTTCACTAGGCTCACTTCGTTCAACTAGTACCCTTTCAGTTGAATACTCAGTTAGGCCAGTCCTGCCACATTCGTCTGCACTACAGCCAGCACTGCAGGCCGCTGTGGCCGAGTGCTTCTAGGCGCTTCAGTCCGGAACCGCGCTGCTGCTGCGGTCGCAGGTTCGAATCGTGCCTCGGGCATGGATGTGTGTGATGTCCTTAGGTTAGTTAGGCTTAAGTAGTTCTAATTCTAGGGGACTGATGGCCTCAGATGTTAAGTCCCATAGTGCTTAGAGCCATTTGCACCATTTTGAACAGCCAGCAGCTAACAGGGCAAACGCACACTCCGCTAACCGCTGAGCTAAAAAAAAAAACACGCAACAGCAACCAGCCCTTCATTCCCGACTGTGCTGCACCCCTTGGATTCGTGAATCCTGGCACCATCCGCTACTCCAGCCGGAACGCTGCCCACTGGTGACAGAAAACGTCTATCAGTCTCAGTCGTCCATCTGCCAGGGTACCTCGCTGTTGTGCCAAACACTTTCTGATTCGTCTCTTCGGCAGGTGGTTCTCATACTCGGACTGCTAGTAGTTTCCGTTCACTGGCCGATCCCCATTTGCGTCACCTGACTGCGTCTGCCTGTCTCGGCTGACAACAGTGACCAACCCCTGGGCCATCCGTGCCAATGAAACCAACTTCGGCCAACGAGCCAAGCACGGTTCCCTGTGCCGAACTGAAGCCTTGTCCGCCGCTGCCCATGGTAGCACGGTGCCGGCTCAAGCTGATTGTGCTGTTACAGTGACCGTAGTTGAGTGCCATCAGCTCTGCCTTCGCGCGGCTCCTCTTCGCGTGTGGCGCTGTTCTCAGCAACCAGAAGATATCCATGCTCCCACGAGTTCTTGGACAACATGAGGCCTGCTGGTGTGAACTGCGGGCTGGGGCTGGCATTCAAATGTAGTACCACAGCTACTGAGAAATTGGACGTTATAAGGTGCCAGGTTACAAAAGACGTAGCACTTTTTTCGAATAAAGACAAAAATATTGCATAAAAATTCCTTCAATCAGTTGTTAGAAATTTCTTTTGGCATGTGAAATTAGCAAGCTCAGATAAACCAATAAGTACTTGATATTTGAATTTTAAGTAGCAATTATAGATGGTGGGATAGTGTAAACTCACTCAGATGGTTCCCCCACTATGTAAAATCAACAAAGTGCAGTATGACTTCAATTCCTACTGCAAAAGGCCAAAACATCTGAACGAACACATGTTCCCAAAAACATACATCAGGCATCGAAAAACATTTGGTGAACTATACGGTAAATAATTGTACAGGCAGAAACTAGGACAGGCAAGGAACAACTAAAAACAATATAAAGTATTCACCAGAGAAACATTATTTGACCGATCATAAATAAGATACAACCACGAACGCCGGCACGGTAGCTCATCGTGTTCGGTCAGAGCGCTAACTGAGTGAAAGGATCTACGATGAACATGAACGGGCGTCAGGTAACGTCCACCCCGGCCAAATGCAACGAACAATGACGAAAAAAAGGGGATTGTCTTTGACTAGTAATCAGAACGTTCTGAGTTAAGGGTTCGAAGCCAGACACTGCTTAAATAAAATAAAAAAAATCAGCAGTGACAGCCGAAGACTTCCGACATAACAATTCACGCTCGTTCTATCAACGGCCCTCTTAAAGAGTATGGAGGAGTGGACAGAGGTTTACGGCACTCTCTGCCCTTGGGGTGGGAAATTGCCCCTAAAGAGTGGAAGAATCAGCAATGATCAACAACATGAGGATGCAGAAGGCAATAGCAACCATTGTGTTGAAGATATTCAGTGTGTCCTCACATGTGGCCTTTAATTGGAAAAGTGCCATGATGCTCTCTACAGTGGCAAAAGATTCCGGATTTGTTCCCTATTCGAATCTCCGACCACTAGAAAAAGATGGAATGACCTACGGCGGGAGTTGGAGCTTGGAATGTCGGACGTTTGAACGTAGTAGGAATGCTATAAAATCTGAAAAGGAAAGTGCAAAGGCGCAATATAGAACAGTCGTGATAAATGAAGTGAATCGAAATAAAGATACATATTTCTGAACAGACTATTATAGAGTAATATCAACAGCAGCAGAAAGTGGTGTAAACGGAGTGGGAGTTGTTATGAATAGGAAACTAGAGCAGAGAGTGAGCTATTTTTTTATGGGACCATACTGCTTAGGTCATCGGTCCCTAAGCTTACACACTACTTACTGTAACTTAAGCTAACTTAGGCTATGGACAACACACCCACCCATGCCCGAGGGAGGATTCGATCTTCCGACGGGGGGAGCCGTGCGGACCGTGATAAGACGCAGTGAGCAACTATTAACAGTTGAGTGATAGGGTTGTTCTCATCAGATTCGACAACAAACCACATCCAACAACGATAGTTCAGGTGTACATTCCAACGTCACAAGCAGAAGATGAAGAGACAGAGAAATTCAGTATGTAAAGGGAGATGAAAATCTAATAATCATGGGGGATGGGAATGTGCTTGTGGGGAAAGGAAGACAAGAAAGCGTTACGAGATAATATGGTGTAAGCAGTACGAATGAGAGAGGAGAAAGAATAATTCTGTTCTGCAATAAATTACAGATGGTAATAGCGAATACTCTGTTCAAGAATCACATGAGTAGGAGGTATACTTCGAAAAGACGCGGAGATACGGGAAGATTCCAGCTGGATCGCATCGTGGTCAAACCGAGATTCTGAAAACAGGTTTTGAGATTGTAAGGCCTATCCAGGAGATAGATATAGACTCAGATCAGAGTTTTCTAACGAAAAGTAGACCGAAGATTAGAGAATCGTCCGAAAGAATCAGTGTGGGAGGAAGTAGGATACTGAAGTACTGAGAAATGACGATACGCCTTTGAAGTTCGTTAATGATGTGGATACTTACTGCGAAAAGGAATACCAGAGTAGGCAGTTAACTTGACGAGGAATGGACATCTCTAAAAAAGGTAAACACAGATGTTGGACAGAAACACGTAGGCAATGGGAAGGTAAACGCGAAGAAACGACCGTTAAGGAAAAAAGTAATACTTCAATTGATCGACGAAAGATGGAAGCACTAGAATTTCGCGCAGGCAAGGGCAAGTGTTTGCAGGAAAGAAGAAAAAGAAATCAAAAAAGAAATAAATGTCGGGAGAAATGACTCAGCAAACACAAAAGTAAAAACTACCTTTGGCGAAATTAAAGGCAAAGGTGGTGTTATGGCACTACTAAAACAGAATTTGCTAAATTATCTCTAAGTAAAGATAGGCGCATTATTACTGACTAATATCTTGGGAAACCCATGGTGAGATATTGTTTTATCAGAATGATGTATCATCATAGTCATAATCATCGCTCTGCTTGGGACAAGCTAGGTAAACCAGGTGAGCCGGCAGCAGTGGCCGAGCGGTTCTAGGCGCTACAGTCTGGAACCGCGCGACCGCTACGGTCGCAAGTTCGAATCCTGCCTCGGGCATGGATGAGTGTGATGTCCTTAGGTTAGTTAGGTTTAAGTAGTTCTAAGTTCTACGGGACTGATGACCTCAGCAGTTAAGTCCCATAGTGGTCAGAGCCATTTGAATCAAACCAAGTGAAAGCACCCTTCAAAAGGAAAATATACTTATTGCTACTCTTAGTAGGTGGAAACAAACCTAAAAAATCCAGAAATAATTTGTACATCGGCCTCTCTTCCCGACTAGAGAGCACCAAATCACGGTGACAACTGGGACTGGGCTTGGCCGATTGACAATCCTGATATTCCTTGGCCAATTCTTAACATGTGAAATAAGAGATGGCCACGTAATATGCTCTTCAGTTTTCATAATGGTTTTAAAATTACCCGAACTATTCTTACACAAGGAATGATGAAGATATTTAAATACAGCCTGGAATAACTCTCTGGGGAGACACATCTTTAACTTCCTGTTGTAGCTGGTGCAATAAATGAGGAACTTCTGTTAAAATGATACGCAGCTACTCACTTCCCACTAAGAAGCTGATCCTAAATACTCTTGGGCGCCTGATCCCGCTGCTATTACTCTTCCGGATCCCGAAGGCATCGATTAGTGTAGCTGCGCTACAATAGTGACTACCATCTGATTGCATGATCTTAGTAGACTCCCTATCCCCGCTAAACATATGGCTCAGGACATCAGCCAGCTGGTTCTCAGAACCTTTCATGTACTTTACAACACAATGGAAATCTGAAATTCTAACTGCCAGTATGCTCTCATTCCAATTTTAGGAGGCCTAGCCAATACCCAGTGTAGCGTCTGATTTTCAGTTTCTAATACTAAATGTCTATGTACCAAATAGAACTTATTTCTCCAGGCCAAATGAAAGTGTCCTCAGAGTATTTAACCTCCGCTGCCTGCCGGCCGGTGTGGCCGTGCGGTTCTAGGCGCTCCAGTCAGGAACCGCGTGACCGCTACGGTCGCAGGTTCGAATCCTGCCTCGGGCATGGATGTGTGTGATGTCCTTAGGTTAGTTAGGTTTAAGTATTTCTAAGTTCTAGGGGACTGATGACCTCCGCAGTTAAGTCTCATAGTGCTCAGAGCCATTTGGACCATTTTTTTAGGGTAGCCTAAAGGTGTCAGCTCCTGTACCATCTACCGGTAAAATGTGGCGCTATACATTTGATTAATTAACCTCAACAGTGGCAATTATACGTCCGCCCCGATAGCCGAGTGGACAGCGGGATGGAATGCCGCGTAAAGGGGCCCGGGTTCGATTCCCGGCTGGTTCGGGGATTTTTCTCCGCTCAGAAACTGGGTGTTGTGTTGTCCTCATCCTCGTCGCCGTGTTGTGTTGTGTTCCTCACCGTCTCATCCACCGGGGTGGCGACAGGAGTGGCATCCGGCCACCCCTATAATTAACATTGCCAAATCAGCCCATAATAATGCAGACCCTGCGAAATTGCGGGATGAAGGCACAAGAAAAAGAGAGAAAGAAAGAACAGTGGAACTTATACGACGGGTAGTTATGGTCTGATCTTCATCTACCACTTCCAAGATGTTCTCAGCACCCTTTCCATCCAGCTGAGGTTGACCTCACTGTGGCGCACCGCAAATGCCATATTCAGTTAAACCCTTGTTTACAATTGTGAGTCTAATGGCTTGGTATTCTTCTGTTTGGAAACTTTTCCATACACCGTTGTCTTACTTCTCGTTCATTCCCTTCTGCTGCGCCGTGAAGGAGGTGCACACCCGCGTGTTTGCCATCCGATTTCTACATCTACATCTACATTTATACTCCGCAAGCCACCCAACGGTGTGTGGCGGAGGGCACTTTACGTGCCACTGTCATTACCTCCCTATCCTGTTCCAGTCTCGTATGGTTCGCGGGAAGAACGACTGTCTGAAAGCCTCTGTACGCGCTCTAATCTCTCTAATTTTACATTCGTGATCTCCTCGAGAGGTATAAGTAGGGGGAAGCAATATATTCGATACCTCATCCAGAAACGCACCCTCTCCAAACCTGGCGAGCAAGCTACACCGCGATGCAGAGCGCCTCTCTTGCAGAGTCCGCCACTTGAGTTTGTTAAACATCTCCGTAACGCTATCACGGTTACCAAATAACCCTGTGACGAAACGCGCCGCTCTTCTTTGAATCTTCTCTATCTCCTCCGTCAACCCGATCTGGTACGGATCCCACACTGATGAGCAATACTCAAGTATAGGTCGAACGAGTGTTTTATAAGCCACCTCCTTTGTTGATGGACTACATTTTCTAAGGACTCTCCCAATGAATCTCAACCTGGTACCCGCCTTACCAACAATTAATTTTATATGATCATTCCACTTCAAATCGTTCCGCACGCATACTCCCAGATATTTTACAGAAGTAACTGCTACCAGTGTTTGTTCCGCTATCATATAATCATATAATAAAGGATCCTTCTTTCTATGTATTCGCAATACATTACATTTGTCTATGTTAAGGGTCAGTTGCCACTCCCTGCACCAAGTGCCTATCCGCTGCAGATCTTCCTGCATTTCGCTACAATTTTCTAATGCTGCAACTTCTCTGTATACTACAGCATCATCCGCGAAAAGCCGCATGGAACTTCCGACACTATCTACTAGGTCATTTATATATATTGTGAAAAGCAATGGTCCCATAACACTCCCCTGTGGCACACCAGAGGTTACTTTAATGTCTGTAGACGTCTCTCCGTTGATAACAACATGCTGTGTTCTGTTTGCGAAAAACTCTTAAATCCAGCCACACAGCTGGTCTGATATTCCGTAGGCTCTTACTTTGTTTATCAGGCGACAGTGCGGAACTGTATCGAACGCCTTCCGGAAGTCAAGAAAAATAGCATCTACCTGGGAGCCTGTATCTAATATTTTCTGGGTCTCATGAACAAATAAAGCGAGTTGGGTCTCACACGATCGCTGTTTCCGGAATCCATGTTGATTCCTACATAGTAGATTCTGAGTTTCGAAAAACGACATGATATTCGAGCAAAAAACATGTTCTAAAATTCTACAACAGATCGACGTCAGAGATATAGGTCTATAGTTTTGCGCATCTGCTCGACGACCCTTCTTGAAGACTGGAACTACCTGTGCTCTTTTCCAATCATTTGGAACCTTCCGTTCCTCTAGAGACTTGCGGTACACGGCTGTTAGAAGGGGGGCAAGTTCTTTCGCGTACTCTGTGTAGAATCGAATTGGTATCCCGTCAGGTCCAGTGGACTTTCCTCTGTTGAGTGATTCCAGTTGCTTTTCTATTCCTTGGACACTTATTTCGATGTCAGCCATTTTTTCGTTTGTGCGAGGATTTAGAGAAGGAACTTCAGTGCGGTCTTCCTCTGTGAAACAGCTTTGGAAAAAGGTGTTTAGTATTTCAGCTTTACGCTTGTCATCCTCTGTTTCAATGCCATCATCATCCCGGAGTGTCTGGATACGCTATCGTACCGTATACAATGGCTACAGTCTATGTACCACCAACAGAATGAATGTATATAGCACGACTGGTGCCGCTGGACTATAGCAGCACCATAGAGTACAAAGGATCAGACCGAAGTCAAATAAAAGAAGGCATTTCGTGCCAGAACCAACCGAGCAGTGTAGAGGGGTGTACAAAACAACATCAGTCGATATGCAGGCAAACACGACACGCCAAAAGTCTGTACTAGCCCGTGATGTAATGTCTACCACTCCGTCTTCAGGCCACGAGTGGCCTACCTCGACCATCCGACCGCCGTGTCATCCTCAATGGAGGATGCGGATAGGAGGGACGTGGGGTCAGCACACCGCTCTCCCGGTCGTTATGATGGTATGCTTGACCGAAGCCGCTACTATTCGGTCGAGCAGCACCTCAATTGGCATCACGAGGCTGAGTGCACCCCGAAAAATGGCAACAGCGCATGGCGGCCCGGATGGTCACCCATCCAAGTGCCGACCACGCCCGACAGCGCTTAACTTCGGTGATCTCACGGGAACCGGTGCATTCACTGCGGCAAGGCCGTTGCCGTAATGTCTACCACAAATGACATAATGACGATGCGGATGATCTGTCTTGTAATAGGACTGCTGAGACACCCAAATTGGAGACCAGTAGGTGCCCCCTCCCACAAATAATAAAAAAGTTCTGTGTACATTTTCCTTGTGAGTACTATCTGACAGCAAATTTTCAATGCAATCAGTATCTGTTCAGATATTCCGCACTCACGGGCCTTGTTTACTATGTCACGGTGCGGAACGTATCGTTCTATAAATCAACATGGCGTCAACATGAGTTCCACCTCAGTTGCCTTCTGATCTCTTGAACTTTAAGAAAAAGCTTGTTTTGACAAAAAAGCTTCTTTTAGACACCATGTCCATTCCTACATACTAGCTGCTCTGTCTTCAGAAAGGTCGTCATACGAGGCCACTACTTATGTTGGACTACTGTACAAGGAAGTGCAATTCTCAAAAAATGGTTCAAATGGCTCTGAGCACTATGGGACTCAACTGCTGAGGTCATTAGTCCCCTAGAACTTAGAACTAGTTAAACCTAACTAACCTAAGGACATCACACACATCCAAGCCCGAGGCAGGATTCGAACCTGCGACCGTAGCGGTCTCTCGGGTCCAGACTGCAGCACCAGAACCGCGCGGCCACTTCGGCCGGCTGCAATTCTCAGGTGAGACATCCGCGTGATAATGCTGGTTTCGTTGCAGGGCAACGTGAAGGGCATGTTCGGCTTCATCGACGAGAGCGGCACTCTCAAACGCGTCTCGTACTCCGCGAGCAACGGCACGGGCTTCCAGACGAACGACCGCGCCTCCGCCTCCGCCGCCGCCCACGCAGCCTCGGCTGGGCAGCAGCCGCCGCTGACGCAGGCTGCGCACCCGCTGACGTCACGCGTCGTCAGGCCGTCGCTGCGACAGTTCGGTCTGCGCAACGCCCTGGAGCCCACGCCGGCGCCGCGACCGGGGGTCATACAGGTACGGCGACCCAGCAGGTGCCACTTCACCTACAGGGCGATTAGAGACAAGTGCCCGATATTCTTGCAATAGAGAGTACTGGTCAAAACTAGAAAAAGAAGTCCACAATATTAAGTTATGCAATTTATGTTGCTGTAGATTACATTAGTAAAAGAAATACAACAACCAGGCTCTTTTTCAAATAGCTTTATTTTTGTCAAGACTTGTTTCGACCTTTCCCCGTCTACAATTGGTGTAATACAGTACATACAGCGTGTTTCTAAAGTAGTAGTAGTATGTTATTCTGCCTTACGGCAGGTCTTGTCATGGGTTAAGCCTCTTCCATTTTTGTCTGTCCATATCTAGTCTTTTCATTTCAGAATATTTGTTTCCTTTTATATTGTCCAGCATTTGATATCTTCTTTTTCCTCTTCCCCTTTTTCTCTCCACCATTCCTTCTATTCCTTCCTTCAATAAACAGTCCCTCCTCAAACAATGTCCAATCCAATTCCGTTTTTTCTTTCTGATGACTTTCAGCGTGTTTCTTTCTTCTCCAACTCTTCTTAATACTTCTTCATTCCTTACTCGGTCTTCCCATTTCACTTTTTCCATTCTTCTCCGTATCCACATCTCTAGTGCCTCCAATCTTCTCTCATCTTCCTTCCTCAATGTCCAGGTCTACACACCATATAGTTCAACGTTCCAGATGTAACATTTGGCACGTCTTTGTTTAGGGGTCCACAAAGTAATTTCTGTTTCCTCTTGAATCCTTCTTTTGCCATTGCAATTCTTTACCTAACTTCTGTTGAGCAATACATATCATCCATTATTAAACTTGTCAAGTAACTGAAGTTATTCACTTGCTCTATTTCCTCTCCCCCTATTTTCATATGGTAGTTTCTCCCCGCCGGCCGGAGTGGCCGGGCGGTTCTAGGCGCTACAGTCTGGAACCGCGCCACCTTAATGGTCGCAGGTTCGAATCCTGCCTCGGGCATGGATGTGTGTGATGTCCTTAGGTTAGTTAGGTTTAAGTAGTTCTAAGTTCTAGGGGACTGATGACCTCAGAAGTTAAGTACCATAGTGCTCAGAGCCATTTGAACCATTTTTATTTTCTCCTCTTTCCTCCAATTACCATGCTTTTCGTTTTCTTCTTGTTAATCTTCATTCCACACTCTTCTAAGTTTGTGTTTAGGTCCTCTAACATTTGTTCCATCTCTCTTGCACTCTCTGCCATCACAACAATGGCGTCTGCAAATCTTATACACTCCACTCTCCGACCCCCTAGACAAGCTGCTCCCCTTCCATCAAAACTTTCACTATTAATTTCCTCCAGATATATATTGAACAGTGTTGGTGATAACAACAGCCTTGTCTTACACCTCTTCCCAGTTATATTTCTTCACTCATCACACCTCCTATTCTTACTCCTGCTCTCTGGTTCAAATACTCTACTACTCCAGGCAACTCCATGTTTCCTTAGGATTTCCATCAGTTTGTCCCATCTGACACAGTCAAAAGCCTTTTCAAAATAAATGAACACAACATACACCTTCCTTTTCTTCTCCATGTACCTCTCCCCTATCACTCTCAGTAGCCCAATGGCATCTCTAGTTCCCACGCCTCTAAAATAAATGTAAAAAATGAGAGGGCTGGTAAAGTGAGTCACAACACACAAGTTTCACTTAGCAACCCATATCCATTTCCCTTAGCGTTCGGCGTTAGGCGTCATTTAACAGCGTCGCTCACCGCTAGGAAGTTAGGCATACAACCCGCCATCCGAGTCGATATGGTAGCAGGTATTCCGGGTGGGACCGTACCACACAGTTTCTTCCAGCATTTGCTCGGACACGAAATAGATGCGTTTGGCAGTGAAAATACTGGTTTCATATGATGTCGCAAAGAGTACGGCACCTGTGAATGCTGCAGTTTGTGGTCCGCCCTGTGTCAGTGTGTCAATAAATGGGGACACTCTTGTATTTAGTACTGTGCCGAGCAGACGGTAAATGGAGCGCTTTTCTTGGGAAGAAAGGGCAGAAAATGCACAGTGCTTACGGGGCTGCAGATGGAAATGCTCTCGCTGCTCAATGATTCTACGTTCAGCGGTTTCCAAATCGTCGAGTGTCAGATCCATGCACGTTCTCTGCCATCCACAGGCCCCAAGGCACTTGAGGTGAGTTGTTCGCTGACAACGTATCGTAATAGCGCATTTGCATTTAAGGACTACAGCGAAACCAGATGATTTTGTTTTGTGATACAGGTGCGGAGGCTGGATGGATGCTATCGTCAACGCATAGTTCTTACACCAGAATTTGAAGAGAAGGCGTTAGCCCTGCTGTAAAATACACCCTCAAGAAGATCGCAAAGTGTTCCTCGGGAAATGGGTGTAAGCGATTCTGCGGTCTTGCATGTGTGGAATGAAAGTGACTTGCACCCTTGCCGCCTTTACAAAGTTCAAGCCCTTAATCCGGAATATTTGCCACGTCACATTGACTTCTGCCAGTAGTTTTTGCAGAAGTGTGCGACTCACCCTGAATTCTCACACCTTATACTTTTTATTGATGAGGCATCCTTAACAAGGGACAGTGCGTTCGACAGCAACGTGATCAAGGGAAAATCCATAAGCTACCTTTGTTCGTGGGCACCAAGAGAGCATAGCCCTCAATATTTGAGTTGGTTTGGTTGGCGCTAATCTGACTGAGCCATACATGCTCCCCCTATGACTGAACGCAAATAAATACTTAATCTTCTTAAGGGAAACACTTCCAGAGCTGCTGGGACATATGCCACTCAACGTGCAACAACGCTTGTGGTACATTTCACTCATGCTGTGCGTAATCATTTGGATGAGAACTGGAAAAAGCGTGGTGGGCCGATGGCATGACCTGCGCGTTCTCCCAACCTCACGCCTATTTATTTTCTTCATCTGGAGACACCCTAAATCTGTTGCTTCCGAAACATCTAACGAGACAAATGAAGAACTAATAGCGCGATTTATGGCAGCCTCTGCTGCAACCCCCACTTTCCCAGGTGTGATTGAAACGGGGCAACCTTCACTAAGGCTTCGTTCCAAGCGCGCATTTAAACAGGAGGGTGTAATTTCGAGCAGTTTCTGTAGCTGCTTTACCTTGATGTCACAAAGAAACTGACAACGTTGCCCTGCAGACCTGCTACTATCTTGACAAGCATGGTGAGTTGTATGCCTACCTTCCCGGCGGTGTGAGTTGTTGTTGAATGACGCCTGGCGCCGAACGATAAGGGATGCGTACATGGGTTGCTAAGTGAAAGTTACTCGTTATGAACCAGTCTATGAGCTCTCTCATTTTTACAATCATTTTGGAAACACCCTGTATGTACCGGGTGTCGATCCCAAGAATCGACGGGTGCATTTTATCTCGTGTTTCAGCAGATATTTAGAGTTTAGTTCTTGCCGTGTGGAATCTGGAGGAGGAGATTAGTGCTTAACGTCACGTAGACAACGAGGTCATTAGAGACGGAGCACAAGCTCGGATTAGGGAAAGATGGAGAAGGAAATCGGCCGCTCCCTTTCAAAGGAACCATCCCGGCATTTGCCTGAAGTGATTAAGGGAAATCACGGAAAACCTAAAGCAGGATGGCCGGAGACGGGTTTGAACCGTTGTCCCCCCGAATGCGAGTCCAGTGTGCTAACCACTGCGCCACCTCCCTCGGTGTGTGGAATCAGTCCAAAGAAATACTGCTCATGTCCGCCCCGATAGCTGCGTGGTCAGCGTGGCGGATTGCCGTCCTACGGGCCCCGGTTCGATTCCCGGCTGGGCTGGGGATTTTTTCTGCTCAGGGACTGGGTGTTGTGTTGTCTTCATCATCATTGCATTCCCATACTACTCGCATGTTGCCCAATGTGGCGTCGAATGTAATAAGACCTGCACCAAGGCGGCCGGACCTGCCCCGTAAGGGGCCTCCCGGCCAATGACGCCAAACGCTCATTTTCATTTCCAATACTGCTCATCACGTCTTTCATACAACGGCTAATGTCACTGTGTCAATGGAAAGCATCGGTTAATATCCGATACAAACGAAATGGTTTTTAAAGCGGAATTCTGTGTACCTATTTGTTGGAGAGGTCCACCTGCCAGGTTAGCCGAGAACGCTAACGCGTTGCTTCCTGGACTCGGGTGGGCGCACCGGCCATGGATCGAATCCGCCCGGCGGATTAACGACGACGGCCGGTGTGCTAGCCAGCCTGGATATGGTTTTTAGGCGGTTTTCCACATCCCACTACGTCAATACCGGGCTGGTACCCATGTTCCGCCTCAGTTACATGGCTCGCAGACGTCTGAACACATTCGCACTATTCCATGGATTACACAGACAGTTGGGGTACACTAATTCCGTCCCGGGGGGTACAGGAAAGGCATCCGGCCACCCCTTAAACATCAACATGCCAAATCCGATTAACGATGGCTGACCCTGCGTCACTGTGGGACAAGGCTCAAGTGATAAATAGATAGGTAGATTTGCTGGAGAGGTCCCAGATTAATCCAGGGCGGTATTGGGTTTAGAAATGTGTGTTAATACACAGGGACGGTAAAAATTTCTTTCGTCACGTCTTCGTTGTCTGGTTGAAACAGTCTTCTGTGCTCCGTAGCCCGCGCTGTCTGCTATCGCCATGCAGCAGCGCTACTCAGTCGCCTCTGGAATACTGTGTATTTTTCGTGTTCTGCTGTCCCTGTTAATACATATCGCTAAACCGAATATCGCTCTACATTGTTTTGGAACTGATATATCGAAAGGGCACGCAAAATTCTGCTGTAAAAATAATTTTGGTCTAATGTTTGGATTACTTTACAAATCAGTTAATGTCTTAAAGTTATCGCCAAGTGCTCTCATTATCAGACATCGGATGAGTTAAGTCCGCTCAGTGGTCGCTCTCCGTTTTAAGAAAAGCTGGTTTTTCACGCATCTCAATCTTTATGACGTCGAATCTCCTGAAATATGTGTCTTACAATTATATAATTTTGCAGGTATATTCAGTGTTATTGAGGATACTGATGCAAAATTTATTGCCAATAGAACTCGCATAAAGAAGTAATAAATTAAAACGTCATGCCTGGTGCTGAAGTTTTAAGGCATGAACAGCGAAAATGTAGTAAGCGATAATCTTTTGTCTTTTATGGCGGGCGCGAGAGGAAAAATGTTTCGAAAATCTTTGAATTTATGTTTTAAGATAAATGGAAGTCGCTAGGTGCCATGATTCTCAAATACTGGATGAATGTCGTCTGGATAATTTGCGCGTTGTGAGTTATGCTTCCTCAAGACATGTACACAGTTTCTTTACTACTTCACTCAGTGTGTTACATTTATAACTTGAGATTATACCTTTTGATGAGTAAATTATGAGAGCATTGTAGATTTTTAATTTGGCCAGTGATTGTATCAAACTCTGAAAAAACTTTATATTGCCTCTGGAAGCCGTTAGATAGGCAACGTGCAACTGTCAGTGGACGATCCTTTCAGCTTTTAGTAAAATAGATAGTGTATCTACTTTTCCGTGTGGTGAGGGAGGTTGCGAGATCGTTTTGAAAAGACCTTAATTATTTTTCTGGAAGGTTTTGGGGGAGGGAATGAGATGGGGAAAGAAGACCTCTCCTGCGCATAGCTTGATCAGTCCTACAGCAGTGGTTCCCAACCTTACTGACACCATTACCCCTGAGTGCAGTCAGAGATAAGATGGTACGCCATCCCCCCTTCTGCTCCCTCCCTCCCCCGTGCACCTCTGTCCTCCTCTCCATCATCCCACCTTAACATCACCACCTAACTAAATTTTATAATGAAAAACAATTTTCTTTGAACACGGATTCTTTAAAAAAAATGAAGAAAGATAAGAGCGTGTAAAGTTCCCTTAAGAGAGCGAGAGGATATTGAAACTCTCGTGCAGTTTACCCGCGCTGTTCTTTACCTGAATTTTGTAGGCCAATCAGAGATGACTTCTGTGCTTGATCGCAAGTATCTTGTATCTAACAGTTCGACTTCCCCTACAGCACTGTGGTATATTATAAACAGCTACCGTTTACACCAGTCGTTCTCAACCTTACCGAGACCATTACCCATGAGTGTTCTCAGTTAGTAGCTAGTACCAGCCCACCAGTCGTGTACATTACCGCCTAACTAAACCTTAACATGAAACAGAATTTTCTTTAAAGACCTAACTTCTTTAAACTGATGGAAGTTAAATTATGTTTAGATTTTGAAGGTGTTTTATTAAATAACGCACTGACGAGTCAGTGAAACGATGTGTCGGCTTCTTTGTAACAAACTTTTTTTATAGTATGGTGAAGCAATTCTCAATGCATCGCCAAGTGCTACCCACAGCTCCTCCGAAAAGAAATCTAACCATCCACAGGAGTTATGAAACGTGCAACTCTACACCAATTGTCCCCCTAGCTTTATCTGATTCGCCCACACCCTGGACCCACATTTAAAATCAACACGTTAAAATGTGTGAACTACACTTACTGTTAGCAAATCACTTGGCTGCTGGTCTCCTTGCTTCTAAACTGTCAGAAACTGGAAGATTTTGGCTGCCAGTACTTCGTGTCTGACCACTGGTATTAATGATGATAGTTATAATAATAATAATAATAATAATAATAATAATAATAACAATAGATAACACACACATTAAAATAGACAATCCACCAAACATAACAGACATGGAACACTTCTGGAGCAACATATGGTCAAACCCGGTACAACATAACAGGCATGCACGGTGGATACAAGCAGAAACAGACACATACAAGATGATACCACAAATGCCTGAAGTGATAATTTTGCAACATGAAGTCACCCGAGCAATTAATTCTACACACAATTGGAAAGCCCCTGGAAATGATAAAATAGCAAATTACTGGCTAAAGAAGTTCACCTCAACGCATTCACATCTAACTAAATTATTTAACAGTTACATTGCAGACCCATACACAGTCCCTGATACGCTTACACAAGGAATAACTTATCTGAAACCTAAAGATCAAGCAGACACAGCAAACCCAGCTAAATATCGCCCAATAACATGCCTACCAACAATATACAAAATATTAACTTCAGTCATCACACAGAAATTAATGACACATACAACACAGAACAAAATTATAAATGAAGAACAAAAAGGCTGCTGCAAAGGAGCACGAGGATGTAAAGAGCAACTGATAACAGATACAGAGGTGACATATCAAGCTAAAACTAAACAAAGGTCCCTACACTACGCATACATTGATTACCAAAAAACCTTTGATAGTGTACCCCACTCATGGTTACTACAGATATTGGAAATATACAAAGTAGATCCTAAATTGATACAGTTTCTAAATACAGTAATGAAAAACTGGAAAACCACACCTAATATCCAAACAAATTCAGATAACATCACATCACAGCCAATACAGATTAAGCGTGGAATATACCAAGGAGACTCATTAAGTCCTTTCTGGTTCTGTCTTGCTCTGAACCCACTATCCAACATGCTAAATAATACAAATTATGGATACAATATTACTGGAACATACCCACACAAAATCACACATTTGCTATACATGGATGATCTAAAACTACTGGCAGCAACAAATCAACAACTCAACCAATTACTAAAGATAACAGAAGTATTCAGCAATGATATAAATATGGCTTTTGGAACAGACAAATGTAAGAAAAATAGCATAGTCAAGGGAAAACACACTAAACAAGATGATTACATATTGGATAACCACAGCGACTGCATAGAAGCGATGGAAAAAACAGATGCCTATAAATATCTAGGATACAGACAAAAAATAGGAATAGATAATACAAATATTAAAGAAGAACTAAAAGAAAAATATAGACAAAGACTAACAAAAATACTGAAAACAGAATTGACAGCAAGAAACAAGACAAAAGCTATAAATACTTATGCTATACCAGTATTGACCTACTCATTTGGAGTAGTGAAATGGAGTGACACAGACCTAGAAGCACTCAATACACTTACACGATCACAATGCCACAAATATAGAATACATCACATACATTCAGCAACAGGAAGATTCACATTAAGCAGAAAGGAAGGTGGAAGGGGATTTATAGATATAAAAAACCTACATTATGGACAAGTAGACAATTTAAGAAAATTCTTTCTAGAACGAGCAGAAACTAGCAAAATACACAAAGCAATCACTCATATAAATACATCAGCTACACCATTGCAATTTCATAACCACTTCTACAACCCTTTAGATCACATAACATCAACAGATACAAAGAAAGTAAATTGGAAAAAGAAAACACTACATGGCAAGCACCCATATCATCTAACACAGCCACACATAGATCAAGACGCATCCAACACATGGCTAAGAAAAGGCAATATATACAGTGAGACGGAAGGATTCATGATTGCAATACAGGATCAAACAATAAACACCAGATATTACAGCAAGCATATTATTAAAGATCCCAATACCACAACAGATAAATGCAGACTTTGCAAACAACAAATAGAAACAGTAGATCACATCACAAGCGGATGTACAATACTAGCAAATACAGAATACCCCAGAAGACATGACAATGTAGCAAAAATAATACATCAACAACTTGCCATAAAACATACACTAATAAAACAACACGTTCCCACATACAAGTACACACCACAAAATGTACTGGAGAATGATGAATACAAATTATACTGGAACAGAACGATTATAACAGATAAAACAACACCACATAACAAACCTGACATCATACTCACCAATAAAAAGAAGAAATTAACACAACTAATTGAAATATCCATACCCAACACAACAAATATACAGAAGAAAACAGGAGAAAAAATTGAAAAATACATCCAACTGGCTGAGGAAGTCAAGGACATGTGGCATCAGGATAAAGTCAACATTATACCAATTATATTATCAACTACAGGAGTCATACCTCACAATATCCACCAGTACATCAATGCAATACAGCTACATCCAAACATATATATACAACTACAAAAATCTGTAATTATTGATACATGTTCAATGACCCGAAAGTTCCTAAATGCAATATAACATATACCATACAGTTACAAGGAAGTCACGCTTGACCGAGGTCCGCGTCACGTTCCATTTTTAACCAGACTTAAGTCTGAGGAAAAAAAAGATAATAATAATAATAACACACGAACAGAGAAATCAAAAGATGATTAGAGAATTCGAGAAGACTGGAAACATCTACAATAAATCATGCCTATCATGAATTGTAAAAGAGAGACATTACAACCCTGCCATCAAGCTAGAAACCTTCGACGCATCAGAAACATTGGCCATGCATCGGAAAGATGCACTAAAAGTATCGAGAAACTAGAGAGAAGAATCTTCGGAAAAATCCTGGGGTGCAGTAAGGCAGCAGAAGGCTTCAGAGTGCGGAACAGACAAGAGATCGAACAGATATGTAACTTACTGATAGCACATTACGTGAAGTAATGTCGCCAGAAATTTAATGGGAATATCAAGAGAATGCCAGACACCCGACAGATATGTAACTTACAGGTAGCACATTACGTGAAGTAATGTCGCCAGAAATTTAATGGGAATATCAAGAGAATGCCAGACACCCGACAAACTGAACAGATTTTGGAGTACATGGACCGCATTAAGAACATGAAGTGGATCACCGAGGACAGAAAAGACCGTAATGATGCTGGTACAACAGACGCAGATATAAAACGTGTTTATAATTAAACTGCCGCTACTTCATCCATTGTAGACGGGAAACTATCGTATGAGTACCCAGCCTTATAGGAATGACGTTCAGACTGTGCGCTGTAGGATTTTCGTTGTTAGTACTGTTAATGTAATGACTTGCCGTTAGGCGTCGCTATTGGTACGAGAGCGTGGGATTAAACACAAGCATCTGTATGTATTCCAGTTGCAGACAGTCAACATGGGTCTCGACAAAGTGAACAGGGTTTTAGTCGTAAAGGTGCTGTCTTAAAACAACAGCAATAGTTCTGCTGCTCTTAGTAGCGACGCATTACAGGAATACGGGGAGGTCTTCTTTCCGCACCAGGGTTTGAAAACACCTGGTGAAAACAGAATCATTGGCCGATCGTTCCAAGCTGATGGCCGCTAGATCTGAACCCGTAAGATTACTGGCAAAGGGCTTTTCTGAAGGGCTGGGCAATAACACACGTTGAAGGATCAAGATCAACACAGTGAGGAAGGTAGTCTCCGCCTCAGATGTTTCGGGCAGCAGCAGACACTACCTAGTTCAGTTCCACGCTGTCATGGATGCAGACGATCATGACACTAAGCAACGTCTGTAGCCTGGTACGTAAACACAGCACAGACTTAACAAATGTCGAAATTAAAATGTGCTTATTTTTAACAAATGTTACATTCCTATGCCGTCCGCCCTGATAGCTACGTGGTCAGCGCGTCGGTCTGTCACGCCAAGGGGCCCACGTTCGATTCCCGGCTGGGTCGGAGATTTTCTCCGCACAGGGACTGGGTGTTGTGTTGTCCTCATTATCATTTCATCATCATCAGTGGAAGGCAACGGGAAACCACCAGTGGAATCACTTCCCTAGACGCTCATGCGGTGGACCTCGCTGACAAGGTTTCCCCCATGACTAGAAATGCCGTAAGGCAGAACACAAAGTTACAGGGCAATTACAAATGATTGAAGCGATTTCATAAATTCACTGTAGCTCCATTCATTGACATATGGTCACGACACACTACAGATACGTAGAAAAACTCATAAAGTTTTGTTCGGCTCAAGCCGCACTTCAGGTTTCTGCAACCAGAGCGCTCGAGAGCGCAGTGAGACAAAATGGCGACAGGAGCCGAGAAAGCGTATGTCGTGCTTGAAATGCACTCACATCAGTCAGTCATAACAGTGCAACGACACTTCAGCACGAAGTTCAACAAAGATCCACCAACTGCTAACTCCATTCGGCGATGGTATGCTCAGTTTAAAGCTTCTGGATGCCTCTGTAAGGGGAAATCAACGGGTCGGCCTGCAGTGAGCGAAGAAACTGTTGAACGCGTGCGGGCAAGTTTCACGCGTAGCCCGCAGAAGTCGACGAATAAAGCAAGCAGGGAGCTAAACATACCACAGGATGGTGCTCCACCGCACTTCCATCATGATGTTCGGCATTTATTAAACAGGAGATTGGAAAACCGATGGATCGGTCGTGGTGGAGATCATGATCAGCAATTCATGTCATGGCCTCCACACTCTCCCGACCTAACCCCATGCAATTTCTTTCTGTGGGGTTATGTGAAAGATTCAATGTTTAAACCGCCTCCACCAAGAAACGTGCCAGAACTGCGAAATCGCATCAACGATGCTTTCGAACTCATTGATGGGGACATGCTGCGCCGAGTGTGGGAGGAACTTGATTATCGGCTTGATATCTGCCGAATCACTAAAGGGGCACATATCGAACATTTGTGAATGCCTAAAAAACCTTTTTGAGGTTTTGTATGTGTGTGCAAAGCATTGTGAAAATACACTCCTGGAAATGGAAAAAAGAACACATTGACATCGGTGTGTCAGACCCACCATACTTGCTCCGGACACTGCGAGAGGGCTGTACAAGCAATGATCACAAGCACGGCACAGCGGACACACCAGGAACCGCGGTGTTGGCCGTCGAATGGCGCTAGCTGCGCAGCATTTGTGCACCGCCGCCGTCAGTGTCAGCCAGTTTGCCGTGGCATACGGAGCTCCATCGCAGTCTTTAACACTGGTAGCATGCCGCGACAGCGTGGACGTGAACCGTATTTGCAGTTGACGGACTTTGAGCGAGGGCGTATAGTGGGCATGCGGGAGGCCGGGTGGACGTACCGCCGAATTACTCAACACGTGGGGCGTGAGGTCTCCACAGTACATCGATGTTGTCGCCAGTGGTCGGCGGAAGGTGCACGTGCCCGTCGACCTTGGACCGGACCGCAGCGACGCACGGATGCACGCCAAGACCGTAGGATCCTACGCAGTGCCGTAGGGGACCGCACCGCCACTTCCCAGCAAATTAGGGACACTGTTGCTCCTGGGGTATCGGCGAGGACCATTCGCAACCGTCTCCATGAAGCTGGGCTACGGTCCCGCACACCGTTAGGCCGTCTTCCGCTCACGCCCCAACATCGTGCAGCCCGCCTCCAGTGGTGTCGCGACAGGCGTGAATGGAGGGACAAATGGAGACGTGTCGTCTTCAGCGATGAGAGTCGCTTCTGCCTTGGTGCCAATGATGGTCGTATGCGTGTTTGGCGCCGTGCAGGTGAGCGCCACAATCAGGACTGCATACGACTGAGGCACACAGGGCCAACAACCGGCATCATGGTGTGGGGAGCGATCTCCTACACTGGCCGTACACCACTGGTGATCGTCGAGGGGACACTGAATAGTGCACAGTACATCCAAATCGTCATCGAACCCATCGTTCTACCATTCCTAGACCGGCAAGGGAACTTGCTGTTCCAACAGGACAATGCACGTCCGCATGTATCCCGTGCCACCCAACGTGCTCTAGAAGGTGTAAGTCAACTACCCTGGCCAGCAAGATCTCCGGATCTGTCCCCCATTGAGCATGTTTGGGACTGGATGAAGCGTCGTCTCACGCGGTCTGCACGTCCAGCACGAACGCTGGTCCAACTGAGGCGCCAGGTGGAAATGGCATGGCAAGCCGTTCCACAGGACTACATCCAGCATCTCTACGATCGTCTCCATGGGAGAATAGCAGCCTGCATTGCTGCGAAAGGTGGATATACACTGTAATAGTGCCGACATTGTGCATGCTCTGTTGCCTGTGTCTATGTGCCTGTGGTTCTGTCAGTGTGATCATGTGATGTATCTGACCCCAGGAATGTGTCAACAAAGTTTCCCCTTCCTGGGACAATGAATTCACGGTGTTCTTATTTCAATTTCCAGGAGTGTATCTCAAATAATAAAGTTATTGTAGAGCTGTGAAATCGCTTCAATCATTTGTAATAACCCTGTAGTTACATTCCAATGTCGAAATTAAAGTGTGGTTATTTCAATGGATTATTGTTATTTCTCTTCCGCATAGCCTTACAAACGTTTCCACAAAGTTTCATTGTCCTACGATCACACGTTTTTCATATTGGTCCTGTCAGGTAGCAGAATGTTAATAATAACCATAGTGTACAAAGAGACTAACATTCAACCATGAAATACTCAAGTGGAATGTGAGCCAAGAGGTCAAGAAATTTAAGACAGGTACAAGTCGGAAGAAAAGAAGAAACTACATAGTGAGAAGATGAAAGATGTTTACACTTGAGAAAATCTCCCATAAGCTAGACGCAATAATGATAACAACAATAACAATAATAGCGTGTAGGCCCTACAGCAATATAGTAGCCATTATATAATTACTGTTGCGAAGTGAATTAAGAAGCAACTTGCGATCTATTGCGGGAAGTACCTACAGCACGAAGGACGCATTTTCGTGAGATATTTAAACGTGTGTGATGCATATCTCTCAACTTTACTGTCGTAGAGACATATTACGAAGTATGTGCGTAGCGGGTGGAGTATATGAGGAAAATATTCAAAAATTCGTCTCACGTAATCTCTACCACATTATGTCACGCGTTAATGCCAGTATTTGACAACAAAGTATTCATCGGTTTTAAAATCCTACGAAATAGTGGTAATAGTAACGATCTTTTAAAAACACTTCATCACCAAACACAGTTGAAACCTTTTGTTCTTGCCCCTCAGAAAATTACGTTTTACCCATCAGGGAGTAATTACCCTCAGGTTAGGAATCGTCACCCTACAGGAATTCCGTTTTACCCTCAGGCTCCTCATAACCTCTCTCTTTTGCAGGACATAACTAGTTGCGTGCCAATGTTATACAAGTTAAAGTCTGTTTTTCTAATAATGTCACCAACTTACTTTTTTTTTTTAGAATCGTTGTGGTCACTGTTCACTTTCTGTCATATAAACTTCTCCTTAATAACGACTGTTTTGGGGATCGAGCACTAAACTAATCGGACTACAATGGCGCTTGAGATTGGCGGTGCTCTTAAGAAACTAATGTGGCAAACACTTTAAGTGACGTAGGGAAGCCGTGGAAAACCAGGATGGCCAGACGGGATTTTCAAACCTGTTTCTCCATAATGTACGCTCATTCTCGTAATTTCCGTGACGCCTCGCAGGATCCCACTGCTTCAATCTTGTAGTTTCATCATCACATTTACATCTTCTTGTTCTTCTCTCTCTTGAAGTATCCACATACCATTCTACACCCGTTGATGGCAGTTCTCTGTATCCGCCGTGGCAGGTGTCTGTTTCATTTGTTTCTCTGCATGTTTTCCTTAATAACCCACTAAAAAGGAAGACCAGGGTTTAGCTCTCGTCAACGACAAGATCATTAAATATGGAATCACAAGCTCGCATTGAAGAAGGGTGGGGAAGCAAATTGCATGTGCCCTTTCAAAGGAACCTTGATTCTACTTGCTGTAAGCAATTTAGGAAAATTACGAAAAATCTAAATAAGATGAGCTGGCGGGAATATGAACCGACGATCTTTCGAATAATTTCGTATTGTTGTCAGCTCTCACAATTAGAAATTGTTGTTCCGATTCCTCGACGTCCACTCAGTAGTTACCATAAGTACAAATCTTTCAATAAACAGAGGACGGCCGACCGACTCCCCTCAAAATGCAGACAACATCTAAAATATTCGTCAGTAAAAATAACGCCGGCCGGTGTGGCCTAGCGGTTCCAGGCGCTACAGTCTGGAACCGAGCTACCGCTATGGTCGCAGGTTCGAATCCTGCCCCGGGCATGGATGTGTGTGATGTCCTTAGGTTAGTTAGGTTTAAGTAGTTCTAAGTTCTAGGGGACTGATGACCTCAGAAGTTAAGTCCCATACTGCTCAGAGCGATTTGTACCATTTTTGAAAATAACGCCAACTACACACACAACCTGACAAACACTTGCACCAAGACCTGAATGATAGCCAACAGTAACTAAACACGCACGAAGACAAATCGGGAGTCGATGCACACACACACAGCTGACTCATGAACGATCGGTGAGCCAAAACGTGTCGTCCGGTAGGACGAACGACAGACGATCCACCAAGACCGTGGCCCAGCTCAAGTGATGCGTGGCGGCAATGGTCCGGCGAGCCATGTCGACGCAGACCTCACTGCTGCTCCAACCCGACTGCACTAGTGCCGCATTGCAAGTCCCTGAATGGCAGGTCCAGACTGCGCTCCAGACCCGTTCCAACTGACTGGCAGCTCGAAATCGCTACCCGAACTGCCTAACGACAGACAACGACTGGGAAGTAATAGCAGTAGAGCAAAGATACCACGAGAGGGGATATATCGATATGCGCTGCTAGCGCCGGTCGCAGTCAGGCAAAGCAGCAACTCAGTGACAGTAGTAATTTAAATTAACGTAGTGAGGTGGAAATACGTTAAAAACAGGATGTAAAATACATGTATGCTGGAACTCGAGCCACGCATGGCTCACTGTGGTACTGTGGCATGGGGATTTTAATCTGTATGAGGACTGCAGATAGTCTATGTAACTACAAACAAACAAAAAATATCAAATGAAACCATATGATTCAAGAGATCTTTTCAAGTATCGGACATCTATGATGCAGATGCAGACTTAAGCGTGGAATGAAAATTTGTACCAAGATCAGGATCCGAACTCGGCGTCTCCTGCTCACTAAGCAGATGCACTAACTACTACGCCATTTTGGGACAGTGGGCAGCGCGTCTGCTTAGTGAGCAAGAGACCCAGGTTCGAATCCTGGCCTCGGTACAAATTTTAATTCGTCTCCTCAGTTCATCACAAACATTTAATACTTTAAGAGGTCTCTCGAACCACATAATTTAATTTGATTAAAGCATCTGTGCCGGGGTTTCAGGCAGGATACTCTGTTTCGTTCGATACTAAGGTGCTACTCCAATACACTGGAGAACCTGTGCAATACTGTTCGAGCTTAGGGAGAGTACAAAGTGGGCAGAGGCTTGAATAGGAATTTTGATTAAGGAGGGAGGCATGCTAGGGTAGTCCATGCATGGTGCAAAGACACTGTTACAGAGTGCCGTAATGGTTACCGCATCCGCCTGGTGAGTAGGAGACCCGGGTTCGAATCCCGGCCTTGTACAAAATTTCTTTCTTCGCTTCAGTCTGCTTGTATACGTCACAAAACAGAAAATAAATGAAAACATATATGCCACTCAGGGATTAGGCCTCAGGCCTGCTCCAGCTAGCCTAATGCGCCCTGCAAAGTAGACTGAGGAGAGATCTATTGTCGTGGGACTGTGATCATCGAGTCGCCGATCCCTCCAGCCTTATTGCCTGTAGAGGTGGTGCCAGGAATCGAACGCAGTCCTTTCGCACCAAAGGTAGTGTGGCGCTAACCATCCGACTATGATGACAGTCTATAAAACAATTAGTTAGGTTCCTTGATTTTTTCGAGATGATGATTAATGCTTTGTGACTACCGATCGTGCTGTAAACAGTACCGGCACTACAGCAGCACATTTGTCGATTTCGTCCCATTTCGAAGAACGTGTTCAGTTCCACCTGCTAGCAAGTCTCGAACCCCGTCAAATATTTGGTACAATATTCACTTTTTAATAACCAAGCGGCAGCGCGGTAGTGAATCGGCGAAGGTTCCGGCCTGACGCATTGCTCCGTCCCGACAGGTGATACCGCGCACGCGCAAACAGGGCTCCACTACGACGACGGCGCCGTCGACGACCGTGACGCAGGAGCCGACGTCCACGTCGACCGAGTCGTCGACCAGGCGCTCGCTGTACCACCCGGCGCTGCTGGTGGGCCGGCCCACCGCCACCACCACGCCCAGCGCCGAAGGCGACGCCGGGCGTCGCGACGCCGTGCTGGACGCCAGGCGCCGGCAGCGTCTGCACGACCCGGCGGCGCTCTTCAGGCAGCTGGCGGCGCGCCAGCAGGCGGCGCAGCAGCGCAAGGTGCGGCTCTCCCACATCCGAACTACCCCGTCTAAAACAGCACCCTACAGGGACTGATCAACTTCTCGTGGCTGCGGTTCACAATCATGTACAATCTTTTAATGGGCACCACAATCGCCTTCGACTGTACAGTTATTTGTTTATGAAATATTCTTGACTTATCAGTCGAGTCGTGGCGTCGCGTTGCCGCAGCGTTCCGACGAGTTTCAGAGGTATTATCTTCAGGCAAAGCGTCGTGTTCATTTCTAGTTACTTCCTTTATAGCTACTGGGCCACAGGTTTCTCTGTCGAGGGCCCAACGGGTGGGTCAATCGTGTGCACTGGAAGACATATCGTGGACGCTGGGGGGAGGCTTGCCTTCCCGCCCCCCTCCCCCCCCCCCTCCGGAATGATGGTCCTGCCTCCGCCACTATGAACGAAATATATAGACTCCAGACTAGACTCCTAGACTCTCCACCACCAGTCGCTACATCTCTTCCGGAGGCATGCGATTGTATCACCCGCTGTCCGCTTCGCAGGGGAGGCTGCGGTCCAAAGCTTATGAAGGAACGAACCAGACGACCTTTCGGCTGAAAATGACGAGTAGGAAACTAGTTGAAACGTGTCGACAATAGGACGGTACGACTCGGGTAATAACCCGAGATTATTGCATCAGTGAAATTTGCAGGCAAAGTCTGCATTCCCACGAAAAATTATGTACTTACAATAACCACTGTTGCAATTTTGCTGTATGGCCACTCTGAACTGAAGCACAGTTTCGCAGTACTGCTCTTGACAATGGTCATAGTGCCGAAATAGCAGTACTGGATTTTAAACATAAATAATTTTATTATCTACAGTGTACATGGTGATCTTTAAAAAAGTACTTTCATTTTTTTCTTGAGGTGGACTTCTGCCGACTTCATCCGCTATATTTGTCCATCTATCATACTGCTTCTTCCATGAGCACACCGAAAACCTGAGCTAGAGGGGAAACTGGTGGGGGTTGGAGAGAGGTGGATTCACGTTAGTTTTGTGATGAATGAAGAAGTAGTTCTGAGATTTCATTACAAATGACTCGCCTTACACTTGCTACTACTCAACACACATCGCATGTTCTGGCTTCCATGAAACTGATACTAAACTTATACATCCGTCTGCTGGGCAGAGTAGGATGCGAGCTCGGCTTGCCAAATTTTTTTTTCTTTTCCCTTCGCTGGGTTCGTCCTTAACTCCATCTGAATGATATTGGAATAGAAAGAATCTGTCCCTATGCTGACGTCGATTGGTCGGAACTCTTGATCTTCCTTCCGCTTTTCATATCCAGAGTAAGTACAATGCATTGTCATCAGCGTCACCATCATCATCATCACAACTATCGTCATTGGTTATCATCCATCAATCGACATCGATCAGTCCATTGTCTATTATTTATGATGTCTCACTATACATCATCCATAATCATCAATTATTCATCATCATTAAGATAGATTTAGTCCTCCTTGCTTGTTCCTGCTTCGTGGAAAGTTGTCCTCCATGTCCTCCAGTCTGGTGAAGGGTCATACTTGTCCAATTAAATTATTACGCAGTCTGTGCTATGCTCGACACTGACGGCATCCGTCTCTGATGATCTCGTAAGTGAGATGGCGCAATGACAAGACAATAGACTCTTATTTGGGAGGAAAGCGGTCGAAATCCCCTTCAGGCCACCCAGATTTAGGTTCCCCAATCCTAGCTTCTGCTCCATCTCTGGAGACCTTAGAGTCGACGGGACGTTCAACAGTAATCTTCCATCTGCATCGCCGATTGCATGTTAAACCCTAATTACCCCTTTACCCTTTTTATCGACCAGATGTAGAAGTTGTCATCATCATATTCATCATCATCAGCTTTAGGCTTGCTGGCGTTCTCCATGAGAAAAGAACAGTCCTTTCATCTGATGAGGGGTCTTCTTAGATTCCTCGAAGCGAGGTGGCTTGGTGGTAAACGACTGGTATTCGGTTGAAGAGGCGTTGAAATTCCCGTCCGGCTAGCCACTTACATGTTCGCCATAATGAACCTTCAATGAAACTTGACGGCATCTTCATGTTATTCATAAAAATTGAATGCATCACCTTGATGAAGGTACTCGCAACAGCGTTCGAAACGTTTCTGTTGTAAACACGAAACAAGGTCACTTATCCGGAAGCGTCTTAGTAAAAATGACAACAGCCGTGAGAATCTACTTTCAAACAATTTAGTTGAAAGGTGAAACGGTGGCTTCGTATCTCTGAAGAAGGAAGCAGCCAGTTTCAGAACTTACCCATGTCCACTGCGTGACTGCGTACCGGTTGTGATGATCTCGTCGTCGTCGGGATATGAAGCATAAATCTTGCTTGCCTTGTGTCATAGCTGTCCGACTTGTATGATTTATTCCATCGATAACTACACATCGTATTGACAAATTCCACTCGATGTCCCGTGCAGTTTTTGGAGAGCAAACACGGAACCGTAAAATAGTAAGAAAAATGCAGAGAGATGAATCACGAGGTACCTCGAGAGTGTCCAGTTTAAGCGAACTTAAAATGAACGATGTCTACCCGTGTGCATACACTTAGTTTGGCAAATCTGCGAGTGTATGTATGTATGTGCGCGCGCTCGCGCATGTGTGTGTGTGTGTGTGTGTGTGAAGAGGGAGGGGAAGAGATAAACTACAGTGCAATCCTGCTCTTGTTTATTACGTTAGGTGCTCTTGGGAGTTCCAGTGTCAGACTGTATCAAGCTTGGAGGTGATGTTAGCATTATTAGCTGATGATGAAATTGAAGAGTAGCTGTGAACAACATGAAGTGAAGGCAACTGTTAAGGGTAAATTTTGAAAAGAAAGACGGCAATAAGAAATGGGAGTGAAATGGCAAAGCAGAAAGTGTTTTGGATACAGGGTAAACAAGAAATACAAAGAAGAAGTGAAAACACAAATAGCAAAAGCAAAACAAAATTTGAATAATTCCTCTGACAAAGAGCTAAGAATAAAGGTATGTATCGAAGCTTACGAAACTTCGTTAAAGTACTAGACAAAACGTGTGAATTGTCACTTTGCTAAACTACAAGGGGCGAACAATAAGTAATGCAACACATTTTTTTCTGAAAGCAGGTCAGTTTTATTCACGATGCCAATAAACCATATTATTCCCCAATCTTTTGGTACGAAATCCAATTTTTCAATATTATCTCCGTTCAACGCGATCGCCTTAAGCCACCTTACTGGGAGGGCCTGTACTCCTGTATGGTGCCACTCTATTGATTGACGTCGGAGTCAACGTCTTGCTGCATCAACAACTTCCCCGTCATCCAAGTATTGCTTCCTGCAGAGCGCATCCTTCACTGGGCCAAACACATGGAAGTCGGAAGGTGCGAGATCCAGGCTGTAGGGTGGTTGGGAAACAACAGTCCAATGAAGTTTTGTGGGCTTCTCTCGGGTGTGCAGACTTGTGGGAGGCCTTGCATTGTCAAACGGAAGGAGAAGTTCGTTTGGATTTTTGATGGTGATCCGTCGAATGAGAGTGTCCGCACGTTCCAACATTGCAGATGTCACAGCTGTGTGCGGCCAGCCGGCAATCAGGAGATCGGACAGGTTTGCACGAGATTGCTCCGATGATGGCAGACGCCTCCCTCAAATGACTCAACGTGCTTTTGTTCACTGCCAGTCTCCGTAGCCATCCTGCAAGCGCCTCTGAATATCTGCGATGCACTGGTTTTTCAAAAGAAACTCAACGACAGCTCTCTGCTTAGAACGCACCTTCGTTACAGACGCCATTTTGAAGGCTATGCACAGCGTCGCCACATATTGGAAACTATAGCGGCTGAAGCGAGAGTACTACACGATGTCCCACTGCACAGTCCGCATTTTTTTCAACCTTGGTCGAGAAAAAAATGTTACATTACTTATTGAACGCCCCTCGTGGAAGGATGGTAGAAAAAAATGAAAGAACGCAGAATTCTGGGCTTGCCATGAAAGACCTGTCTCTGTGGTAGCGCAAGTGGTGATGTTGCCCTGACCACGAGTTCGCCAAGAGGGTTTTAGAAATGAACGATGAGATTATTGAAGAAACTTTCATTTCAAACAAATGTGATTCACAGTCTTATCCACTAAATAGAAACTTTAAAACCAGGTGATGTACGTCTTTTCGTCGTATGCAGAAATGCAAAAGCTATTGAGCATAGCTCTCGAAGGGTAATATGTACTGCGTACCAGCACTTTTCACGGTATCTCCTTTGCTCCTTCGACATTCCGGACAGTGTTCGTTATGTCGGCTGAAGTAGTTACCAGTTTGTCATTAGTAATCCTGAAGCTGGAGTTCCAAAACTCTGGTGGCAATGCATATTCTTTCTCTCAACTACTGCTATACCTTTGTCTCTGCTTGGTGAAAAATACCGAACTGCTCCGCTGTTCGGGCTCCATGTTCAACTGTTGGTCTTCCTGTATCTGACATAGCGATTTGGTGTTGTGTCAGAAGAGAAGTTTAGCGTCCCATGACCAACAGGGTTTGCAGTAATGAGCAATGCTGTCATTGACTTTTCATCTCATACTCGTCCACAGCAAAACTCAAATTAAAGAGCATACTACCATACCTTTAATCGTTTTCGCTATCAGTATTTCTATTAACAAATCCTTATCGTTACAATGTTTGCGCAGCTTCGTCCGTTGTCCTAATTGTTTCACTTGTAGAGACAAGTGATAACACAACCGTACATTTAAAAGATTTTTTTAGCTGTTTCCTCATTAGATGATTCTCAAAAACAGGTTATGGTGTCTAGGATAAGTTTTCATCAGGACCTCTTGCAAAACAAGATCTCGTACTTTAAAGATTGAACTAAATGAAGCATGGATTTTAAGTTAAAGCTACAATCAAGTTATATCCTTTTATAATTATTGTCTGATGTTTTAGGCATGTACTAAAACCAATACAAACAATTGTCCTAGAAATATTATGAGTGCTCTGTTACATCTAATTTCCATACTTCCTCGTTTTTGTGTACCTCAGAGCATCTTCATCTTTACTGTCCCTCTTCAACATCCAACAATACTACCATGATATTATCAGTCAGTCTTTTCTCCTACCTCATCTCAATCTCCTTAATGTCCTGTGGAAATGCTCTCCTTACTCCTCACTATAATGTCCCACTGTTTAAGGGAAATAGTCAATATGTGAGTGTAGGGAGAGGAATTTTATACTCATCTTACAACTCAACTTCTTCAAATTAAGACAGTGGAGAAAGGAACAGCAATCTATTGCGAAATCCGTCGTTTATTACAGCATCTCTAGATTTCAACTATTACATAGTCATCTTCAGTGCATATCACAACAGGTGACGTTAGTCCAAAATGTCACGTAGTAAACAATATTGTGGTTTAGAGCGTGTAGGAGTCTGTCACGAAATTTTCCAACAAGGTAATAAGAATGTTCTTCATTCACTATAAAAACTGCAGTAACAGAGCTGAAGTAATCCACGCATCTTTTTCTGTAACATTCGTTGTATTCGTTTTTAGTCAGTTTGTGAATTGGAGGATCAACAGTAAATCCAGCTTTCAATGTTTCTTAACTGATGAGGGAAATTTCATAGAAAGGTAGTTAACCCTTTCAGACTCACTGACTGCAATTGTGTAAATTAATATTTAGCGTGTATTAACAGCAATAGAAATATTTTTCCTCAATGGAAACCTGATGTTCACATCTGTAAATGTTCAATATTTTCATCATGTGCAAGTCTCTCTTCTGTTGGGGATCACATAATTCACGGAAGTTGTTGGTTTGTTATACTTTACTGTATAATTGAATATTATTATTGTTAATCTGCATGGTAATTATTGAATTATACTTTACTGTATAATTGAATATTATTATTGTTAATCTGCATGGTAATTATTGAATTATCAGTTTATTTACTGAAACAGTGAATATTTGAAAATTATTTATTGTAATCCATAGAAAGAAGTCAAATGTACAAAGTATATATTGAAAATGTGTACATATATTTGTAGAAGTCGTGCATTGGTTGCAGAATGTCAGACTCACCTACTAGTGCATGCTAACCAAAGAGTACGAACACAGCAGACATGGAAGTCTTACAACAGTCACTGATTTTTCCACCCTAAAGCGACTACTCACAATAAGCAGGAAAAGCGTCTTGGAGTCCCAGTCTTATAAAATTTTTCAGTTCTCCCTATATATATTCATTACATTGCAGATTCACTGATCAAAAGTATCCGGACACAAATCAGTGGACCTTAAATGAGGTGCGTCCACCGTTCGCCTATATGATGGCTTGAACTCTGGTGGGAACTCTTTCATTGTGGTGTCTGAATGTCTCTGGAGGACTGACAGTGCATCCTTCAAACCAAAGAAGCACGAGGGGCAGGTCAGTTCATTTCATGAATGTTATTGTCTATAAACCGCAGCTTCACAGAGATGCTGCTTTTTTTGACACGGTGCACTGTCATGCTGATAAAATCATCGTCTCCGAACTCTTTCTCTAATGCATTCAGTAAACAGCGCTGTACAGTATATTCACATCTTCTACATTTAGCGTTTTCTTAAGCACAATAAGAGGACCACACCGGAAACACGATAAACACTGCCATATTGTAGGACTACCTCCACCGTACTTCACTAAATGTCTGGTTTATAAGAGGCTTTTCAATCATTGTACCCCATTCTTTTTAACTCCCTGTACACAGATTATGTTAGCTCCAGTGCCGGTAGCACTTTGGAACTGACAAGTGATTCCTTCCACTGATTTCATGCAATTTTCCACAACTACCCTGTGCAATGTTTGACGATCCCTGTCTGTCGGTATATGAAGTCTCCCTGTTCATAGTTTAGCAGTGATCGTTCATTCGTGTTTCCACTTCACAGTCTCATCACTTACGGTGAGTCTGGACAACTTTAGAAGGACTGAAATGTCGCTGAAGGGTTTGTTACTCAGGTGACAACCAATGACAAGTAGACGTTTGAAGTCACTGAGTTCTCCTGATAGATGAATTTTGCTGTTGTTGCGTCTCTACTGGCAACAAAATACTCCACTGCTTGTTCTATACCGACTGGACCGCCTCTCGTGAAATCTAGTGCTACGAAGGCTATGCGGAAAGTAAGGTTCAATCGGTCGTAAAATGGAAATCACAGTGAAAATCAAAAACCAATTATTTGCAACAGTTAGCTGTACCTCCAAGCTACTTCGCTACATAATCGCTGCACCGACTGAGACATTTCTCATAGCATTGTACCAACTTTCGAGTACCCAGGACATATAAGGCAGCCGCCTGCGCGTTCTACCAATTCTGTACGCTGATCTGCAGCGTGTTGTCTGTGTCAAAATGTATTCATCATAGCTAACGGTTCATGTGAGCAGAGATGAAAATCAAAGGGAGCCAAGTCTACACTGTATGGTGGGTAACCAAATATTTCCCAACGAAAACGCTGCGGTCCGCCGCTCGTGGTCTCGCGGTAGCGTTCTCGCTTCCCGAGCACGGGGTCCCAGGTTCGATTCCCGGCGGGGTCAGAGATTTTCACCTGCCTCGAGATGACTGGGTGTTTGTGTTGTCCTCATCATTTCATCATCATCCAGGAAAACGCTGCAGGAGCGTCTTCATTGCCCCTGCAGCATGCGGCTGAGAACTGTTATGAAGAAGGGAAAGCATGACAGTGACGTTGCGCGAGCTGCATGAAATCAGGCGAAATCTCTCAGAGGCACTCGTACTTGACGGGAGGCACTATTTTCTAGGCATTTTTACATGCTCACTATGCACTTAGAACTGAAAATAGCGACGTGATGTGATCGACGAGCATACTAGAGGCACTGTTTAACATATCTACGCAAAGCCTCATCAGATTTTCACTGTGATTTCCATTTCGCAATCGAAGAGCCCTCATAAATTCCGCATTACGTAGCTTTTTCGGACGGATTTCATAGGGCAGTGTTTTTTAACGGTCTGCACTTATAGCATTTGTTGTCATCGTTGCATCTTCGTTCGTCTTCATCCCTGTCGATAGATTCATTTTCATTCATTCCTGTTAATTCATTTGTAATAGTTTCAAAGTATGCATCTGTTTATGTACCGACAGGTGGTATTCGTGACCAGACGGCCATCCGCAGAGGAAGAAGCTGAGGAGGATGCGACGCAGGCAGCCGACGAAGACGGCGAGGACGAGAACACGCAGGCGGAAGAGGCGGCAGCCGCTATAGTCCACGAGAAGCAGCAGGAGGCGGCGGCCAAAGAACGTGGCAGGGTGTCTCCTGCCAGGGGAAACGCGTTGCGCAGGCAGCTGGCGCCGGAGCAGCCCCTATACTACTACGTGCCGGCGCAGCCGCTGTTCACCAGGTGAGGACTGGGCTGCCTCGCGTTTCCGATATTCCAGCCCATCTTCAGGAACCGAAACCTTCGTTTGTGTGACCATAGGGTCTGTAATTTCTTTACAATTACTAAAGACACTATCCGAGAAACCCGATGCTACCCTAGTATTTATTTATAGCTTTGCCCGAGACTTCGTAAATGTGGAATTTCGTTTTGACTTACAAAGCTTCTTTATACAGAATTTTTGAAGTATTATGATTGGAGATGAACGAAGAGCTTGTTTGCTTCACTAACGATGGTGACAGCCACATAGAGTTAGCCATACGAAAAGCAACTGACACTAAGATCCACGCCTGTAAAACGCAGCATCTGGCCTTGCGCATTGTTTGTGGTCGTGCCATAACACAATCTCACCAGCAATTGTACATGTTTAAAACGGAGTGGTAAACTATTAGGGATAAGCCAACGCTATTTCCCATCAAAATTTCTGCTTATATTATGTTATGTTGCACAGAAGCAACTTTGAGCCTCTGTGAGTGAAGGGTTTTGAGGAGTGAGGTAATGCATACATCCTCTATCAGAGTTACATCGCACCTCGTGTTTGGCAGGAGTTTTCAAAGAGTGAGTTAACGCCTGCTGTTCTCGAGCTGCAGCAAGTCTCGCATCACGATATTCTTTGGATTCTTGAGATTGTGTAATCCCCAGTCCTTTAGCCATTCTAATGTATTCAGAAAGACGAGACCATTTTCCACATACTTTTATTCAGAAGCAAAATGAAACCAAAATGTAATGAGGAGACAACAAAATCACCAAGCAAATTTAATAAATCAGTTTTTACTAGAAAAGAATATAAATAAAAGTTATGGAACGAAGCAACGTAATGTCATGAAATTTTTAATATAAAAAGAGTAACCAGTAAATTTCTATATCTTTGCCAAGTGAATTCACTTTTAGGCTGTTTTCGTAAAGAAAAGACTGTGGTGCTAAATTCTGTCACCGACGTAAACCTGTATGTGTCCCACTGAGTTAAGAAAATTGACAGCACCATCTATTGATTCTTAGGTGTACAACAGAACTAACAGCGCCATCTATTGGTTCTTTGGGATATTACGCTATGATGATTAAACACATGAACTACTAAGCTGAGCAGACGACTTTAGATAAAGCTTTAAATTAAGATATCTTTTCTTTCCTGATCAGATTTTGATGAAATAAAGCCTATACGTTGCTCCAAGCTATTCTCAAGTCGCCTGTGAAAATTCGTCTAGTCGTTCTGCAGATTAGCGTGTTCAAACAGACAGACAGACAGTACGGTTTCACAGTTTCTTTTCCTAAAAAACGTGAAATTTGGCGCCCCCCCTCCCCCAAAATTCTGTAAGTCCCTCCAGATCGTCGAGCGCTATGCACTCCGCCTCGTCTTCCGTATACGCCTCCCATCCCCCATGCGGATCCTCTACGACCTGATTCCTTTCTCTCATCTGCTCCTACTCCTCGAACATACTCGCATACTCTACACCTCCCGCCGCCTTGGTCCCCCTCATCCCCCGGTTGCTCCTCTCCTCTCCAACCCATGCCCTCTGCTGCGCCTTCACTGTTGTGTCCCCCCTACCCCCCATCACTAAACCCTTCATCTCCTTTCCCAAGGTGGCTTCCATCAACTCCCCCTCCTGGAAGACGCCCTCTCTCCCTCCATTTATCCCTCCTATCAACTCTGATCCTCACCTCCCCCTCCTCTCCTCTGTCCTTTCCCCAGGCTCCCTCTCTCTCCCTTTCCATCCTGTTTTTTCTCAGCCTACCTTCTCTCTGCCTCCCTTCTCTTCCCTGAGTCCTTTCTGCTCTCCTCTCCACTGCCTTTCCTTCTCGCATCTGCCCAGCACCCTCTTTTTTTTTTTGTCCCCTCCCTCCATCGACTCCCCCCTTTTTATTTTCCTCTCCTCTCCCCTTTTCCCCGTCATAGGTCCGGGTTCACCCCCATCTGCCGCCGTGTCACTTGAGTAGTGCTGTTATGAGTGAGTGTTCAGTGTTGGGTGTCCCTTATCAGTGTTGCGAACAGCCGCCATACTGTCACTAGTTGTGTTTCTTATCTCGTGCTAACAGAAACCAGACTGTCGCCGTGTTTTTTAATTGTGCCTGTCTACTTCGTCATCCGCATCGCCACTGCAGTGATTTTATATTTTAAATTCCACACACTACCGCCATTTTACAATTTTTTACAATGTCACCGTTTTGTCGCCTGTTTTTCTTGTTTGTTTCTATTCTAATTATGTTTTTTAACTTTTCTGTAGGCTGTAGACCAGCATATTACGCTGCTGCCAGAACTGAAATCCAATAAAGAAAAGAAAATGAAATTTGGCATGGCGTCAAGTAGAAATATACAGGGTGGTGTAAAATTCTCGCGCTCTGATGCCACAGTGTGATTCCTTGAATATAAACTGTGCAAAGAAGTGTCTGTAACAAAATTTCGCCCCTTGCATATTCTCGGTAGAAAATGAACGTCAAAGAAAGGCAATCTGACAACATTGTAATAACATGTTCTACAAGAGCCTTCATTCAGTGTTGTGTAACTGTTGTGCTCAGTCAGTGACGTGGGTGAAGTCTTGCGTTAGAATACCTGTCTGAGAGCAGTTTCTATTCAAATTTTCAGTCGTATAGTAAGGTACCCAGGCTTTTAATACGGCGATTACAGGAGGTCTTAGACAAAACACTGGCAATTAATTAATGCCAACATGGAAATGAGAGGCCAATCATTTTATTATTCCATTTTTAATTATGTATTTTGACTTTAGACATTTACTGTGGTCTCTTCCACGTCCCCCTATACTTCTCACTGTCAGCATTGCTTCCCTTTTCTTCAGTAATACCTCTTCGCCCAGAGGTGTAAAACTACCTCTCTCTTTCTTGGCCCATCCCTGATTTCTGTACTCTAGACAGTTTTCCTTTTGTATTATAAATCAGTTATCCAAATCGTCTTAGCGTGTCGTTTCACACTATCCGTCAACTACAGTCGAACCCGGTTTCCCATGTATCCTCCTGTCATTGGTTGCATCGATTAGTACTAACTATCTCGCTTACGCGTTTCATGTCCGTTACATTTCTTTAGGAGTTTACATCATCAGTAAGGCTAGCAGTCACCGTCATAACCAATTACTGAACACCGTTACTATTTTTTTATCATTACCATTTAATGACTAAGAACGTGTTTCAGCTTTCAGTAAACTTACTAAACATGATGATGATGATGATGTTTGGTTTGTGGGGCGCTCAACAGCGTGGTTATCAGCGCCCGTACAATTACCCAATCTTTGCTCAGTCCAATTGCGCCACTTTCCTGGATGATGATGAAATGATGAGGACAACACAAACACCCAGTCATCTCGAGGCAGGTGAAAATCCCTGACCCCGCCGGGACTTACTAAACATGCTATCTATCTTTCACATCTTCACATGATAAGTTTTGTGGTTATTTTGCCCGGAGACAGGTAACTAAGTTTAACTGATAATTACTTTTCACGAATATTTCTGACATTTTAAAACCATATTTTCTGTTAATTCAAAAAATATGAGAAAGTATTTCAGAGACCGCTACCAGTAACAAAATACGTTGACTTACGATAACGGTTTAAAAACGTTAATAAAACTTCAAATATAGTCTACACTGACAAAATAAAAAAAAAAATGAAAGTACACATAGATATTAAAGTTGTTCTGTACAATCTTGGCATGTGCTGTGTTTATCCTGCGGAGCATGAGAAGGAAAACCTAGTGCAAGGGAATGTTTTTGAAGCTGTTTGTCTGGAGTGTAGCCTTGTGCAGAAGTGAAACGAGGACAATAAGTAGTTCACACAGTAAGAGAATATAAGGCCGCCGTGTCACCTGTGTAGTGCTGTTATGAGTGAGTGTTCAGTGTCGTGCATCCCTTGTCAGGGTTTCGAACAGCCACCATACTGTCGCTAGTTGTGTTTTTTATCTCGTGCGAACAGAAACCAGACTGTCGCTGTGTTTTTTAATTGTGCCTGTCTACTTCGTCATCCGCATCGTCACTGCAGTGTTTTTATATTTTAAATTCCACACACTACCGCCATTTTACAGTTTTTTACAATGTCACCGTTTTATCGCCTGTTTTTCTTGTTTGTTTCTATTCTCATTGTGTTTTTCAACTTTTCTGTAGGCTGTAGACAGCATATTACGCTGCTGCCAGAATTGAAATCCAATAAAGAAGCTGCATGAAATCAGTCTTGGGACTAAAGACCATAACACCAACATTGTTATTAATGTTACTGAACACTAGCACTTTTTTATGTCACTATAAAGTACCTCACTAAACCGGAAATGTGGGAACAAAATATTTACATGGCGTCACAGCCCCCTGAGGCTATTCCGTGCCTGTACTGAGCGGTGGTGTGTATGAAATGTTTTCCTTGGTCACCCATAAGGTAACAACGTGAAGTCAGCGCTGGGCTTCGCGGTTCTGATATTCATCGCAAAGATGGGAATGTGAAAAGGGGTGGAATGTGGGTAAGAAGGAGTGTGACGACCTTGCCATCGTGTGACAACGTTCACTGTGGAATTGGGCAGAAGTGCAGTGGAATTCGGCGCCAATTTTACATCATTCACCGCAATTACACCTCACATGAACTTCTGAGTGCTGGCTTTTCTCTCGCATGTACCGACAGCTTGCTGTTTGAAAAGTCGCCACCTTGAGGGTGACGTCGCAGTGCGACACGCTTTTGCACCATTACGGGGGAAGTTGTATGTTCTTTTGAGGCCGATTTCAAACTTCTGCGACGCAGTGGGAGACAATTAAGGGAATTGAAAAAAATAGACTGTTTTATTGTGTTGCTGGAATAATAGTTACATACGCAACCTACATAAATAAAAATGCAAATGTTTATGTGTTCAGAATCTTAAATATTCGAAAGTTTTTCACCAATTTCTTTGGAACTGTGCATGTTTTTATATACGTATTATTTTAAAAAATACATACTGTACATAAATAAATATGTAATATACTACGAGGAAACGTTACTACCAAAAGACTCGAAAAATTATTGGTCGATTTACTTTCAATTTTTACACAATACTCTAATAAACATTCGGATGAACCTAGGCTATATATTTATTATATGTATACAATAGTGAAACATTAATGGCAAACAGCAAAGTTGTATTTATAGCTTTTTGACTGATGATCAGAATGCTATTACAGAATCTGAAAATGAAATAACAATGGACAAGGCTCAGGGTCAGAGAGTGGGAAAGGAAAGAGGTAATGGACAAAGTGATTGGAGGTAAGGGATGTAGAAAGTGAAAAGAAGGAGGTAGACAGATATGGGGAGGAGGAGATGGAGAGAGATGGGGAGGAACATATGAACATAGGAAGGAGGAGGATGTTATAGACAGCGAGAGGGGGAGAGCAGGGGAAGGGGGAGATGATGAGAGAGGACGGAGGAGGTGATGGACAGAGAGAGGGGGAAAGCAGGGGAAGGCGGATATGATGAGAGAGTGCGGAGGAGGTGATGGACAGAGAGTGGGGGAAAGCAGGGGAAGGCGGATATGGTGAGAGAGTATGGAGGAGGTGATGGACAGAGAGTGGTGGAGAGCAGGGGAAGGCGGAGATGATGAGAGAGGACGGAGAATGTGATGGACAGAGAGAGGGGGAAGGAGGACGAGATGGGCAAAGAGAGGGGGAGGAGAGATGCACAGAGAGGAGGAGGGTGGGGGAAGGGGTAGAATGAGATATATTTCCAATTCCAGTACATGTTTGAAATTTGTAGTTTCTGTTTTCTTTCTTTTCCACTTAACCAGTCTGAGCCACATCAACGCCTGTCTGGAGCAGCTGGTATTAAATAATCTTACAGTTGCACCATGAGCATCACTAAATAATCATACTTCACATTTCTATAACACACTATGAGCCATGTGAAATAACAATGTTACGTTATAAGATGAAGTTTAAAACAGCGACGTGGGCGGTACGTGTGTGTGCGCGGCAGGTACCGGTCAGAGGAGGCGGACGAAGCGTACGTGGATCAGGGCACAACGACGGCGAGGCCGGTGCCGGAGACGCCGTTCCGCGGACTCTTCACTGCGGGAAGGCCTCCGCCCCCGGGCAGCGCGTCGCCGGCGCAGCTGCTGCAGGCGCTGGCCGCCTACGCGAGGGACGGCTCCCAGCAGCACCAGCAGCAGCAGCAGCAGGAGCCACTGCCGCAGCAGGAGCCCGGCTACAGGCTGCTCCCTGTGCCCGCCGACCCTAGAGACCCTGCCGCTGTGGTGAGTGCAGCCGACCGAATCTCATCTGCGTTTGCGGAAACATTTGTTTGTGGGCATTAAGCTGTGGTCTAAGTCGTATGTCTCTGCCCAACATTTCGTCTTCCAACATTGGACACATCATCAGAGGCTATAACGACTCAGAAAGCAAATAAGCTCAGCAAGTCGAACTGATCATGCACTGTCCAGTCACCATGTGACCACCTGTCGGAAGCCTGAAGCCTTTCGCAATGCGGACGAGCAGGGAAACAGTGAGTGAGGTTGTGGAAAGTGCCGATAGGGATGTGGAGCCACGCCGTGGACGTGCCCAGCTGCTCTGGGTTTCACAGTTGAGCATCCATGGCGCGAACAGCCTGAGCGAGGTAGTCCCATAGATTCTCGAGTGGGTTTAGATCCTAGTGTTCTTGGAACCACGCGTGTACACTGCGAGTTGTGTGACACATTGCATTGTCCTGCTGATAGATACCAAGGTGCTGAGGAAAAACAACAAGCTTGCAGGAGTGGACATGATATCCGAGGACAGATGCGTACTTATTTTGATCCATTGTGCCTTCCTGAATGACGACATTACCTAGCGAATGCAACGAAACAGTTCCCCACACCATATCCCTCCCTCCTGCAACTTGGACCCTTTTGACGACTGGGCCGCCCACGTAGTAGCCCAGGGCTTCACAACACACGTGCTCGCGGAGCAAGCTGTGAGCAGCAAGGCGCGAGCACGGAGCAGCGCGAGCACGCTACCCCCCCTACCGGAACAGAGCGGAGAGTGGGGAGAGTCACGTGGGGCACACAACAGCTGCCGCCAGTTAATATAAATCCGCGGCCACCTGCAGGGATATCACTCACGAATTATTACTGCGACAAATGAAACAAATAAAGGAGAATGTACATGTGCCACATAATTTTATTAGCTTAGTGTATGCCTCTACATTCGCATTAATTTGTGAACTGTTACACAACAAAAGGTGTGACTGAAGTGTGGGATTCTCGGTTATCTTGTACTTTTTGCCCTTTACAATTGCGTCTATGTTCGGAGTAATTGTTCGTGTGCATTTTAGGCGCAGCGTGCAGTTTAAATTTCGAACAGACAATGCGTTTCTCAGGCGCGTCTTGTTACATTTCATTGCAGAGAACAGTTGTTCACAAACATACGTGGAACCGAACATTGATATTACTGTAGCCGCCAGTTTGTGCAAACGAGGAAATCTATCCTGAGGGAAGTGTCTGTAGAATTCCAAAATGTTTTTCTTGTTCTGAAATTTGTCTCTGTATTCTTTCTCACACTGCAAGTCAATAATTTCTTGCTGCATCTCAGGACGAATCTCTTAAATATTCGCTGAATATGGAGAGAACAGATCAAAATCACTGTCTAGTGCTGTCAGATCTTGAAAGCGTTGATCAACTAAACTATGTGAATAACGTTCACAGTCTTTGTGAACATCTTGCATGGATGATAATTTAGGAAAATGAGCTAGGTTTCCTGTTTCCAGCTGACTCACCCAAAGTGTCAATTTCATTTTAAAAGCTCGTATTCGATCTATGAAATGAGTAATTAGCAGATCTTTACCTTGTAGTAAAATGTTCAAAGCATTCAGATGGCTAGATAAATCTGCTAAGAACGCGAGATCACATTCAAACGTGCGCGCGCATTTCCCCTCCCTCCCTACTCCGCCACCTTGCACCTGCTCGCGAGCACGTGCCTGAGCAGACGCGAGTACTCGCGCTCAAAACCGGCCAGTTGTTAAGCCCTGTCGTAGGCTATTTGTCTGATGTCTCATAAAACGTGGTTCATGTGAAGATGCCACCTTTCGCCGCTCAGTGGACGTCCTGTTGGCGTGTAAATTCCAACCTTCTTCGCCAGTGACAGCAGTCAACATGTGACCATGAACCAGGCACCCGCTGTTGAGGCCCCTAGGCAGCAACGTTCACTGAACTATCATTGAGGAGACACCGTTGGCAGCCCCTTGCCTCAAACTATGCATTCAGTTGTTCAACAGTTGCAAGTCTGTTCACCCGTACACATCTCCGCAGCCATCGTTCATTCAACGCTGGTTTTGGGCCGGCCGCGGTGGTCTAGCGGTTCTGGCGCTGCAGTCCGGAGCCGCGGGACTGCTACGGTCGCAGGTTCGAATCCTGCCTCGGGCATGGGTGTGTGTGATGTCCTTAGGTTAGTTAGGTTTAAGTAGTTCTAAGTTCTAGGGGACTTATGACTTAAGATGTTGAGTCCCATAGTGCTCAGAGCCATTTGAACCATTTTTTGCTGGTTTTGGATAGCATCATTTTTCCATGCACAATACACGTTAACAACGGCAGCACGTGAACAGTTTACAAACTTCGCCGTTTTGGAAATGCTTCCACCCATGACCCGAAAGGCAATGATCATGTCCCTTTTGGACGTCAGATCGCTTCGTTTCCGCATCACGACAACGACTCCATTGTGTAAGAAGTGTAAGAAGCGATAAACTTCTCTTCTTTCCTTTCATTATTTTATGAAGTGGGAGCGGGGGTGGGGGTGGGGAGGGGTGGCTGGAGGTGCCAGCGAGAAACTGTTTCGAAATGGTCTTTTGTGTAAAGTTTGTTAAAAGTCACTAAGTGCTAACTGTTTACACAATGAGTAAGTCCGGGTTATTTGTGCACTGCAAGATACACTGCCTCAAAACATAATTATATGAAATACTGAAGATCAATGTTTTGTTGCCCCTGGAACTCGTTACATAGGCAAACTTGAATTGGCATTTGGTAACCGTTTTCGCCGTTTGAAACATAGATGCCTAAGAATCACACTAGGACTGATAATGTTTCACCGGAAGTTAGTAGTATTTGGCTTGGACATTTTTCCGTTTACTTTTACGACAGAGGGGACAAGAAGGGTGATGGGATTAAGTCCCCGATCACCAGTCTCTGCGCCAATGCCCTAGAATCAGTTCCAAAACTCTCTGTAGCGTCTCATCAATTGAGGGCATGTGTCCCTGTTGATCCGTCCATCGAATGGGGAGTTTAAGCTCGGCGATCCCCTTGCTGCCATTGAAGACAAGTAGAGTATGTGCCGGCACTGGGATCGACCTTCTACATCCTCTCATCTTCATCAGAGACATACATAACACCACGCTACACACAAACACACACACACGTACACACACACACACACACACACACACACACACACACACACACACACAAGCGCGCCCGCGCATGCATCCACCCGTGCTCATTACAGTCACCCTTATACTTAAACAAGACACAAGGGTCACACATCGAGAAGGAAAGGTGCCTACAGGCGCAAAGGATAGAAAACACCATTCCAATGCAGGCAGCTGAACCTGTCCTTAGGTGTCTCCCAATCATTGATGCCACACGACTTTACTACATTTTATGACAATTTTTTGTGAATGCTTCAACAGTCACTGATCGCATTATTTATCTAGTTACCGGTTTCGATCGTTTTGATCATCTTCAGATTGATCTGTCTTCATGAAATTAACAGAGAAAGCAATTAAAATCTGTAGCCGTAAGCGGCATTGCCACATGGATTAATACAGTAGTCAAAATAAATGTTGCATATCGTCGAAACATTAATATAGTTCTTGATGGCCGAGAAATATGTTATGATGTCAATAGCGTGGTTATTTTGTAATTAATTCTAGCTGCAACAGCCTATGTTTCTACCGTGAGGCGGCAGTACGTGCAGTCTGTGACAATCAAGTCACCTGTGAACAGATGCTACGTGGCATTACGAAAGATGTGTAGTTTCACTATGCTTCGGAGAACTATAAGGTACGTTCAGAAGCTCCATATAGTGATTTTAATGAGCAGGGAATGAGGCAAGTGGATTTCACAGCGAATGTCAAAGTGATGACTCTAGAATCAGGAACAAGTTTCTAGCCCTAGGATCAGTTCAGGATCGTCACAGAAGCGGCCGCGGAAGAAGACCAGCAGGTTTCCAGGATCGATATCTGAAAGTAACAGCAAGCTGAAACCCTGAACACAACGATACACGTTTTTGGTACTTGCAAACAGCTACAGGAGTGCAGGTGCCTACAGAAACGATGCGAAATAGGCTCCATGACCAGGGATTGGGTGCCAGAATATCTCTCAAGGCTCCTCTACATCTTTGTGTACGGGGCAGCAGTAGGACACAATGCTCTCTTCTGATGAGATTCGTATCAGTCCCCGTCCTGGCAGTACTAATATTCGTGTGTGGAGGCAACAAGGACAACATCTTAACTGTATCGTACGTCTCCACTCTTATCAGGGCGGTTCGGTCATCTTATGGGGTGGAATGATGTATGATTGCAGGACACCCCTCATGCCAGTACATGGGAGGAGGAATGCTGTGAAGTACTGGGACGGCATCCTCACTCGCATTGTGGTTCCATTTGGTGAACATATTGGAGAGCGATTCATCCTGATGGACGACAATGCGCGACTGCATCGTCACAACCTTGCGTCACAACCTTGCGGATGGATACCTTCCTAGTGGAGCACAGCGCCATTTGAATGTAATGGCCTCCAATGCTAGTGATCAAACTACATTGAGAATGCACGGGTAGCGCTAAAGCGAGTGGTCTGCAGTAGTTCTGTCCCAGTGGAGACAGCGGATCATACATGCCGCTGTGTAGAAACGAGACAATATCAAGCTGGCTTATCTAGACAATTTGCTAAGGAGTATACCCAGCTGCAGTCAGATGCGTCCTCAAGTACGAGGGGGGGCAATTGGTTCATAAAGAATGTGTTATGCAAGATGACTGTGAGAAGAAACTGCAGTGTTTGCAGTGGGGTCTTGTGCAAGATTTCGTTTTCGTAATTTTGTCTACATTTATCAAATGGGAAGGTGTTTATCCTCTTTATTTTATTTTCTTACCACTGTACCTGACCGAAAAAAAAATCAATTTTGTTTCCTGTTATGTCAATTACTCAGAATAAAGCAATATGCAACATTTATATTCATCTTTCGGAACAGCGGCTCCCGTCCTTTCTTTCCGCATTTGCAGTTAAATTCCAGGATATGGGTTCCACCTTTTTGCAGACTAACTACTTTTTTCTTTTACCGAAAGGTGTTTCAACACCTCTGTGCAATCATCAGTGGGTATTTTTGTTCATTGAAAAACTGTAAAAAGTGTAAATGTTTTATAACTGATGTAATAAAGTGAGGCCTAAAGAAATATTTCGTTCCTTTTGCCTCTTACAGTGATTACATTATGTGGTTTTGCAGGGCCAACTCTATAGTGACCTGCACTGATAGTGTATCATCTGCAAACCAAAACGATGTAAATATGAATTTCATGGGCGATTTAATACTAAACTTGTTTTTTTAAAAAAGTGAATTTTTGGCTTGTCAGAATGTTTAGCGTAAAAAAGATCCCGTTGTTAAAAATCAAGAGATGTGTTAAATCCCCGGTGAAATTTACATTTACATCGTTTGGTTTGCAGATGACAAGCTATCAGTGCAGGACACTATAGAGTTGGTCCTGCAAAGCTGCACAATGTAAAATCACGGTAAAAAGCAAAACGAACGACAAATTTCCTTAGGTATCACTTTGTTAAATCAATTATAACCTAAAATATTTTCATTTTTTACAGTTTTCCAATAAACAAAAAACCCGCTGATGATGGTACAGAGGTGCTGAAACATGTTTGGGTAAAAAGAAAAAGCAGTGTGTTTGCAGAAAGGCGGGACCCATATCCTATAATGCAACATTTACTTTGAACACAGTAGTAACTAACCGTAATGTCGGGACGGTACGCAAGCGATGACCCGACATTACAGGGAAGGTTTTTTTACTATTTTACCATGATTCTAGTCCCTGTGACAATGCCACTTACGGCTACATGTTTTCCTCGCTTTCTCTATTAACTTCATGATGATGATCAAAGCGATGGAAACCGGTAACTGAATAAACAAATACTTGCGATCAGTGACTCTTGTGGCATTTTCCAATTATTTCATAACAATGGATCGCTGTCATCTAAGCATCTACATCTACATCTACATACATACTCCGCATTCCACCATACGGTGCGTGGCGGAGGATACCTCGTACCACAACTAGCATCTTCTCTCCCTGTTCCACTCCCAAACAGAACGAGGGAAAAATGACTGCCTTTATGCCTCTGTACGAGCCCTAATCTCTCTTATCTTATCTCTGTGGTCTTTCCGCGAAATGTAAGTTGGGGGCAGTAAAATTGTACTGCAGTCAGCCGCAAATGCTGATTCTCTAAATTTCCTCAGTAGCGATTCACGAAAAGAACGCCTCCTTTCCTCTAGAGACTCCCACCCGAGTTCCTGAAGCATTTCCGTAACACCCGCGTGACGGTCAAACCTACCAGTAACAAATCTAGCAGCCCACCTCTGAATTGATTCTATGTCCTCCCTCAATCCGACCTGATAGGGATCCCAAACGCTCGACCAGTACTCAAGAATAGGTCGTATTAGTGTTTTATAAGCGGTCTCCTTTACAGATGAACCACATATTCCCAAAATTCTACCAATGAACCGAAGACGACTATCCGCCTTCTCCGCAACTGCCATTACATGCTTGTCCCACTTCATCTCGCTCTGCAATGTTACGCCCAAATATTTAATCGACGTGACTGTGTCAAGCGCTAAACTACTAATGGAGTATTCAAACATTACAGGATTGTTTTTCCTATTCACCTGCATTAGTTTACATTTATCTATATTTAGAGTTAGCTGCCATTCTGCACACCAATCAGAAATCCTGTCCAAGTCATCTTGTACCCTCCTACAGTCACTCAACGACGACACCTTCCCGTACACCACAGCATCATCAGCAAACAGCCGCACATTGCTATCCACCCTATCCAAAAGATCATTTATGTAGATAGAAAACAACAGCCGACATACCACACTTCCCTGGGGCTCTCCAGATGATACCCTCAACTCTCATTTGCTAACAAAGTTTCTTATGTCTTTGTAAGTTCATTCGTGTAGTGGCTGAAGGGAGGTGTGAGGGAGCGCCTGCTCGTGTTTGCAGGTGGCTGATCCCAGCCAGCTGGAGGCGCAGGCCCAGCAGCTGCTGCTGCGGCTGCTGATGGCCCGCCGGCCCAGACCGCGGGGTCCCCCGTACCGGCCGCTGCCCGCCTCGCCGTCGCTGACGCCCTTCCAGCAGGCGCTGATGCAGACGCTGCTGGGCTCGGAGCTGCCGCCGGAGCTGCTGCAGGAGCTGCTCAGGCCGCAGGTATCGCCGAATCATGTACAGTGCTCACCTTATCAAATGGTGTATTTTCCCTCACCGTAAAACTAAGCCGCTATGAACCAAGTACACTACATCTACATCTACATCTACATTTATACTCCGCAAGCCACCCAACGGTGTGTGGCGGAGGGCACTTTACGTGCCACTGTCATTACCTCCCTTGCCTGTTCCAGTCGCGTATGGTTCGCGGGAAGAACGACTGTCTGAAAGCCTCCGTGCGCGCTCTAATCTCTCTAATTTTACATTCGTGATCTCCTCGGGAGGTATAAGTAGGGGGAAGCAATATATTCGATACCTCATCCAGAAACGCACCCTCTCGAAGCCTGACGAGCAAGCTACACCGCGATGCAGAGCGCCTCTCTTGCAGAGTCTGCTAGTTGAGTTTGTTAAACATCTCCGTAACGCTATCACGGTTACCAAATAACCCTGTGACGAAACGCGCCGCTCTTCTTTGGATCTTCTCTATCTCCTCCGTCAACCCGATCTGGAGGAGGAGGAGGAGATTAGTGTTTAACGTCCCATCGACAACGAGGTCATTAGAGACGGAGCGCAAGCTCGGGTGAGGGAAGGATGGGGTAGGAAATCGGCCGTGCCCTTTCAAAGGAACCATCCCGGCATTTGCCTGAAGCGATTTAGGGAAATCACGGAAAACCTAAATCAGGATGGCCGAAGACAGGATTGAACCGTCGTCCTCCCGAATGCGAGTCCAGTGTGCTAACCACTGCGCCACCTCGCTCGGTGCGATCTGGCACGGATCCCACACTGATGAGCAATACTCAAGTATAGGTCGAACGAGTGTTTTGTAAGCCACCTCCTTTGTTGATGGACTACATTTTCTAAGGACGCTCCCAATGAATCTCAACCTGGTACCCGCCTTACCAACAATTAATTTTATATGATCATTCCACTTCAAATTGTTCCGTACGCATACTCCCAGATATTTTACAGAAGTAACTGCTACCAGTGTTTGTTCCACTATCATATAATCATACAATAAAGGATCCTTCTTTCTATGTATTCTCAATACATTACATTTGTCTATGTTAAGGGTCAGTTGCCACTCCCTGCACCAAGTGCCTATCAGCTGCAGATCTTCCTGCATTTCGCTACAATTTTCTAATGCTGCAACTTCTCTGTATACTACAGCATCATCCGCGAAAAGCCGCATGGAACTTCCGACACTATCTACTAGGTCATTTATATATATTGTGAAAAGCAATGGTCCCATAACATTCCCCTGTGGCACGCCAGAGGTTACTTTAACGTCTGTAGACGTCTCTCCGTTGATAACAACATGCTGTGTTCCGTTTGCTAAAAACTCTTCAATCCAGCCACACAGCTGGTCTGATATTCCGTAGGCTCTTATTTTGTTTATCAGGCGACAGTGCGGAACTGTATCGAACGCCTTCCGGAAGTCAAGAAAAATAGCATCTACCTGGGAGCCTGTATCTAATATTTTCTGGGTCTCATGAACAAATAAAGCGAGTTGGGTCTCAGACGATCGCTGTTTCCGGAATCCATGTTGATTCCTACATAGTAGATTCTGAGTTTCCAAAAACGACATGATACTCGAGCAAAAAACATGTTCTAAAATTCTACAACAGATCGACGTCAGAGATAGAGGTCTATAGTTTTGCGCATCTGCTCGACGACCCTTCTTGAAGACTGGGACTACCTGTGCTCTTTCCCAATCATTTGGAACCTTCCGTTCCCCAGAGACTTGAGGTACACGGCTGTTAGGAGGGGGGCAAGTTCTTTCTCGTACTCTACTGGCCATTAAAATTATTACACCAAGAAGAAATGCAGATGATAAACGGGTATTCATTCGACAAATGTATTACAATAGAACTGACATGTGATTACATTTTCATGCAATAAGGGTGCATAGATCCTGAGAAATCAGTACCCAGAACAACCACCGCTGGCCGTAATAACGGCCTGGGCGTTCAGTCCAACAGGGCTTGGATGGCGTGTACAGGTACAGCTGCCCATGCAGCTTCAGCACGATACCACAGTTCATCAAGAGTAGTGACTGGCGTATTGTGACGAGCCAGTTGCTCGACAACCATTGACCAGATGTTTTCAATTGGTGAGAGATCTGGGGAGAATGTGCTGGCCAGGGCAGCAGTCGAACATTTTCTGTATCCAGAAAGGCCCGTACAGGACCTGCAACATGCGATGGTGAATTATCCTTCTGAAATGTAGGGTTTCGTAGGGAACAAATGAAGGGTAGAGCCACGGGTCTTAACACATCTGAAATTTAACGTCCACTGTTCAAAGTGCCGTCAATGCGAACAAGAGGTGACCAAAACGTGTAACCAATGGCACCCCATACCATCACGCCGGGTGATACGTCAGTATGGCGATGACGAATACACGTTTCCAATGTGCGTTCACCGCGATGTCGCCAAACACGAATGCGACCATCATGATGCTGTAAACAGAACCTGGATTCATCCGAAAAAATGACCTTCTGCTATTCGTGCACCCAGGTTCGTCGTTGAGTACACCATCGCAGGCGCTCCTGTCTGTGATACAGCGTCAAGGGTAACCGCAGCCATGGTCTCCGAGGTGATAGTCCATGCTACTGCAAACGTCGTCGAACTGTTCCTGCAGATGGTTGTTGTCTTGAAAACGTCCCCACCTGTTGACTCAGGGATCGAGACGTGGCTGCACGATCCGTTACAGCCATGCGGATAAGATGCCTGTCATCTCAACTGCTAGTGATACGAGGCCGTTGGGATCCAGCACGGCGTTCCGTATTACCCTCCTGAACCCACCGATTCCATATTCTGCTAACAGTCATTGGATCTCGACCAACGCGAGCAGCAATGTCGCCATAGGATAAACCGCAATCGCGATAGGCTACAATCCGACTTTTATCAAAGTCGGAAACGTGATGGTACGCATTTCTCCTCCTTACACGAGGCATCACAACAACGTTTCACCAGGCAACGCCGGTCAAATGCTGTTTGTGTACGAGAAATCGGTTGGAAACTTTCCTCATGTCAGCACATTGTAGGTGTCGCCACCGGCGCCAAACTTGTGTGAATGCTCTGAAAAGCTAATCATTTGCAATCACAGCATCTTCTTCCTGTCGGTTAAATTTCGCGTCTGTAGCACGTCATCTTCGTGGTGTAGCAATTTTAATGGCCAGTAGTATATAATTTTGTCCACTCCCTATATGGGGTGCGCAAAATAGAAATGGCCTGAGAAATATTTCATGCATTGTAATATAGACAACCCAACTTACATCATGTAAATTATATACTTTTGTTTGTTTTTCACACAGTCACTTTTTTCTGATACAATCATAATCGCTTTCGGTCCTCAGCGGTTACCTTCAGATGCTATGGGCGGCATTTGGTGAACAATGTTCATGCTTTTTCCTTCGTGGGGGATAGCAGTCACATTCAATTTTTTTAGTTGAATTGCCGCCATTTGACTGGAAATTCTTCATTTATTTCACACAATCATCATTTCGGCTTTACACTTATTCTGAAGTGCATTTTTAAATGTTACAATTTATCTGGCCCGTTTACGTGTCATGTCATCGTTGAAAAAAATAATTTTCTGGTATTATTGACCAGTTGTCGTGTTACAGGATATGAGTACATGTCGAAGATACATAACATGGCGGACATCGTGCACTGTACACAATGTACTGTGCGTAATATCACACAGATAGCTCAGATAATTTGCAAAATTTCAACATGCACCTGAGAGTACCTATAAAGCTGAAATCTTGATTGTGTGATATAAATGAACAATTTACAGTCAAATGGCAGCAAATTCTTAAAAAAAAATTCACCCGTTGACAAACGCCCGTATCATATGAAAATGGCCGTTATCATCGCGTCACAAAAAAGTGACTGTGGCGAAATAAACAAAACTTTGTAGCAAGGCAATCACTGTCTCCTTAAACGGAAAGTCACAATTTCCATCATCGAAATTTTTCGGACATAAATCTGTGTGGTGAACTGGGACTCGAATCTGAACCTGGGATCTTTGCCATTCACGGCCAAGTGCTCTAACCACTAAGCTACCCGACCACGACTCGCCACTTTACTTCCACCAGTACATCATTTCTCACCTTCCAAACTTCACAGACGTTGCGGGAATAGCACTCATGGAAGAAGGGGTACTGTGGAGACAGGTCCCAGCTGCAGTCTGTACGATTGTTTCTGTTATGAATTTTCACCGTGCAGCGGAGCCTACGCTGATTTTGAACTCCCTTGCGGATGAAAACTGTTAATAGCAATAGCAACGTAGCAGTAAATAGCCGTATTTAGTCTATTACTACAAAAATAATGACTCTATTCTGCACCGATGGGTTTCATCATAAGATTAAACGATTTAACTACCTTAGCTGCACGTTATATTTCTGTTTTACCCTCCATACGGATACCACATCATGTAAGTTATGTGTTAAGTGCCAATTCATCTCAACTGTTTTATGTCGCTGACACAAGAGGACTACAAACTCCCTCACAAAGTTGATGTAGCCCAATATGGTTCTAAAACCCATTCAATAGTTTTACTTACATCTAATCACTTTGTGTGTCTTCACTGCTCGCAAGTGTTAACACTATGCCGTCCGGCGACACCACAGTGGTGTCGTGAGCATAGTAACGCGCAGTGGCCGGCGACAGCACTTTAGTATCTTTTGCATTCTGTTGGTGTTTTGTTTAGGTAACAATAAGTTACACTCGTCAACAAGTGTTTTATTTTTATAAGTACTTCTGCCCTTTCATCAAGGCGGACGAAAGAGACAATAGGATTATTTACGATGAATGCGCGGACGTCTTGTCTGACGTTCAGAACGACTTGGCTGATTGGGAAGAAGACATTAGATATCAAAGAAATGAAAGTGAAGCAGACTCGTAGGAAGCTAGTGAAATACATCCAAGAAGAATTCGGCGAACGCTAAGGTTGCCAACTGATTCGGCTGAATCAGACGAAGAAGATTGTGCACAGTGGTCAGACTTTGATTTACCGAGGACCAATAATAAATTTGAAGGATCCCCGAGTCCAAACATATTTCCCAAAAATACACAGAGCGTCGAGGATATCGTACAATCATATATTGGGAACGATCTATTTGAATATATTAGCAGCGAAACCAAAAAGTACTACAGTCAAAATTGCAATAGAAGGAAACTGGATTTAAAAAACGCCAAATTTGTCGACATTACGGGACCCGAGCTTAGAAAATGGTTTGGGCTTGCTACCCTTATGGAAATAGTAAGAAAAGCAAGGATCAATGATTAATGGTAACGAATCCGTTGACAGACACACCGATATTTCGCAAAACGATGTCCCGCAACCGATTCAGACAAATTTTGTAATTTTTACATTTGTCCTTCAGCAATAATAAACTGGATAATGCCGACCGGCTTGTCAAAGTAGAATTCGTAATCGATTATTTTTCCAAAAAATTTACAGAAACGTTTAATCTAAGTCAAAACATCTCAACTGATGAAGGAATGATACAGTGGCGTGGACGGTTAAATTTTATACTTTACAGTCCGTCGAAAATTACGAAATATGGCATACTCATTCGGATGCTGTGTGATTCGAATACGGGATACATTTCCCCATTCAAGATATATTCCGGCGCTGGACAGCCTTTAGCAAAAACAGTGATGGAACTACTGACACCTTCTGATGGGAAGTGGCATCACCTCTGCGTGGATAATTATTATAACAGTGTAGAACTTGCAGAGAAGTTACTTGAGAAGAAAATTCGAGTTTGTGGAACGATACGGCAAAATAGAGGAGTTCCGAAAAATTAAATCGGGCAAAAGTCAATGTGTTTGAAGCTTGTCATCAACGGAAAGGTGACAAGCGGCCGGCGACAAGCCAAGTAATCCGACTTCAGCGCTGCCAGTGCCGAGCGAATAAATTTGTACGAGACGTGCGGACGGCAAAGTGTTAATAAATCTCTGTCGTAGGCTCATTGATGTTACTGCAATAATTGTGATGTAGTACAGATACTCATCATAAATTTTGATTTTTGTTACGGTTTTAACACTTAGCTGGTCACAGGTACACTTGAAAACTAGAATTGCTTACGTTCAGGAATTTAATGTATGATAAATTTTAATAGTAGCTACATATAGTTTCATGCACTTCTGTTGAGTGTTGATATGTTGGTCTTAGATATGGATACCTGCAGCAACAGTGAATCTGCACATTGAGTTAAAAAGTACGTGTTCCTGTGTTGCTAATAAGGCTGTCACGCAGGTTGGCAATGAATGACCGAGTTTCACAAGTTCTCGAAAATGGATTTTAGCATCTCCATGTAGTTCTAGGGAACGCGAAGAAAGGGCGCTAGCCGTCCTCTTCTCCACAAGAGCAGCAATCTTTCTGGGATTTTGTGGAATGTGGGACTAAAGGGTGAATTATTGAGCATTTCCTGCTTTCGTTGGTGTTACAACCCTTCCGGTTGACGGTCTTCCTTCCTCGGTTTAGCCGGCCGGTGTGGCTGTGCGGTTCTAGGCGCTACAGTCTAGAACCGAGCGACCGATACGGTCGCAGGTTCGAATCCTGCCTCGGGCATGGATGTGTGTGATGTCCTTAGGTTAGTTAGGTTTCATTAGTTCCAAGTTCTAGGCGACTGATGACCTCAGAACTTAAGTCGCATAGTGCTCAGAGCCATTTGAACCATTTTTGAACCTCGGTTTAGTACGTATCGACAGTCCGGACTGGGAATTGTAGTTCAGGTACAGGACCCTGTCACAGCAGTGTCTATGGCAAAGTGATCGACAGCTTCCTTACCCATGACCCCACAGTGTGATTTCACACAAGCGAAGTTAATGGTATGGCCGTCTTCATGCATCGATAATCCTGCTTGTCCACGCTACTGTTTGCAGCTAGATGTGCTGAACCAGGAGTGCCAGTAAAGTAACATCCAAGGTCACAAGCATATCATCGCTCATAGTTACTTGGTTACATGTTCCATAAATCATTTGATCTATTCCTTTATTGAAATAATGTGGAACGAGTCAATTTACAGTACTGTATATATGACTTGTGTTAACACATTTAGTCATAGTCCTGCAATTACACTTAAATAAGGCCCTTTTTTACAGGCTTCCAGTCTTTAATTACAATTTCGTCCTTGGAGTAGAAGGAGTTGTCAAGAAGCTATGATTTTAGGTTAAACTTAAAACTCGCTTTGCTACCTGTCACACATTTTATGTTATTGGGCAATTGGTCAAATTTTTTTTCTTGTTGTATACTGAACTTCTTTCTGTGGCGCTGACAGCTTTAATAATGGGTAATAAATCTCATTCTTCCCTCTACTGTTGTAGGTACGGACATCAATGTTCTTCTCAAAACGTGATGAATTATTTATGACGAATTTCTTTAACGATTACATATACTACAGCGCCGCAGTTAAAATGGATAGGTATCTACATGACTTTCGTAGGTGAATACAGCATATTATTCTTACTGCTCGCCGCCGGCCGGTGTGGCCAAGCGGTTAAAGGCGCTACAGTCTGGAAACGCGTGACCGCTGCGATCGGAGGTTCGAATCCTGCCTCGGGCATGGATGTGTGTGATGTCCTTAGGTTTGTTAGGTTTAAGTAGTTCTAAGTTCTAGGGGACTGATGACCTTAGAAGTTAAGTCCCATAGTGCTCAGAGCCATTTTTTATCTTACTGCTCGCTATTGTGCAATCAGTACTCTCTAACTGGTTGGCTATCCCAAAAGAATTGTTCCATAAGCGTTATCTTATGGAAAATATGTCAGGAGATTTATTCCTTTGTTTCCAGGACAAGCAATTATACAAGTAGCTGAACTTAATTGTTTGTATTCATCAATATGTACACAAATAAAATTGGAACAATATGCACTATCTACTGACTTCTGTTCATGCGGTCCATCAGTTTTGGAATGACTATTTGGTCCACGGAACTGAATATAGTGCTTTTTTTAAAAAAAATTAGAGAACCATTTACTAATCCTTTCAAAAACAACATTAACATAACCGAACGAGATGGCGCAGTAGTTAGCACACTGGACTCGCGTTCGGGAGGACGACGGTTCAAACCCGCGACGGCCATCATGATTCAGGTTTTCCGTGACTTCCCTAAATCGCTTCAGGTAAATGCCGGGGTGGTTCTTTTGAAAAGGCACGGCCGTCTTCCTCCCCCAACCTTCCGTAATCCGATGGGACCGATGACTTCGCTGTTCTGTCCCCTCACCAAAATCAGCCAACCAACTATTAACCATCGCTTGGGTTGCTATATATCTAATGGGATTTACTGTAACACTAGTATCGTCTGCAAACAGCACCAATTATGGTTGTTGAATGTTAAGTGGAAAGTCATTTACTTAGGAAAGGAATGGGAGTGGAACAAAATTGAATCCTGTGACGCTCGCTAATTATTTCTCCCGTCACTAAAATTTTTTACCCTTCCAACAATGAATTATTCAGCACAAACTTTTGCATTATGTTTGTGAAGTATGATTGAAATCTGTGCGTAAAACCATCAAACCTGAGTCCTGTGGTACTCCCTTAGTTAATTATCTCCAAGCACTAAAATTTTCTACCCATTCACAACTGTTTGAATTATTCAGCACAAATTGTCGAGTTATGTTTATTAAATATGTTTCAAACAATGTGTATATAAAACCATCAATTCCTCTGTTGTCGCATGCTCGTAAGTAACAAACACTTGTAGTGATCTTCTTTTGTGTAGGTACCGCAGTACGCGCCGCCGCCTTATGCGGCGTCTCCGTACGGCCCGTATCCTGGACAACCCGCAGGCTACCCCTATCAACCGCAGCCACCGCCCGGCGCCTACGCGCCCTACCCTCCGCCTCCGCCGCCACCGTCTACGTACGCCCCTGCGCCACCCACGACTCCACCTCCACCTCCGCCGCCGCCGCCACCTCCAGGCCCGCCAGCGCGGCCTGCAGCGTACCCGCCTCCGCCGCCCCCCGGCTACCCGCCGCGGCCTGACCTGCCTCCGCCCGGCGCCGCCCCCGGGCAGCCTCCAGCGGGCGCCTACCCGCCGCCCACGGCTCCTCCGCCGACACCGTCGCCGCCCCCGTACAGCCCAGAGGTGGGCGTCGACCCGCGGGCGTACCCAGGGTACCCCAGTTACTCTGTCGTCTACGACCCGGAGCGCCGCATTCTGCGATATCGGCCCAGGTACCCGCCGCCGCCGCCACTGCCGCCTCCGATATACGCTAGGCCCTACCCGTACTTCGTGCCTGGACCCTACGTCGATCCGCAGGTTCGTACAACTACCTACCGTTTCTGTATGCCCAATATAACTTCATACTTTTCGCGAGGAGCCGACCGTGGTGGCCGAGCGGTTCTAGGCGCTTCAGTCCGGACCGCGCGACTGCTACGGTCACAGGTTCGAATCCTGCCTCGGGCATGGATGTGTGTGATGTCCTTATGTTAGTTAGGTTTAAGTAGTTCTAAGTTCTAGGGAACTGAGACCTCAGATGATAACTCCCATAGTGCTCACAGCCATTTGAACCATTTTCGCGAGGAATGCTTGTAGCGCACTTTTCTGGTTTTCGGTATCTGGTCTCTAGCTGCCCAGCTATTTCGCCAAGTATGCATATATATAATTTATTTATAATTATACTTTCATTTGTTCTACTAACAGTGAATTTTTCATACATCTCATTATTTGAAGTTAAAATCTTCTGGGCTATTAGTCCGTGTCATGTTTCTTCTAAAATGTTCGACATTTCGACCCCTCTGCTGGGATCTTCCTCAGGATCTTTTAGTCTCCACTAATGTTAGATCATTGTCAGAGACGATTTTCTTTTTCTTTTTTTTTCTTTTTCTTTATTGAGTTTCGATTCCCCCCGAAGGGGGCGGGCTGGCAGCAGCGTAGTATGCCGCTCTTCAGCCTATAGACTTTGTTAAAAAGATGAAGAGAATAAATAATAAAAACAGGCGATAAAATCGGAGACTTAAATAGGAACAAGGCAAAAAAAATCGTGGAACTTAAAACATAGAACATAGGGATGATGATGCGAATAAAATACATACAAAGCAGACAGGTAAAATAATAGGCACACAATTAAAAGACATGGCGACAGTCTGGTTTCCGTTCGCAAAAGACATAAAATTCACACCCATCGACAGCATGGTTTCTGTTCGCAACACTAGAAAGATGAACAACACTGAACAATCACTGGAACATTGCACTAAAAAGTTGGCAAATGTGACACACCTCAGCCGAGAGCAGGTGAGGGGAAACTGGACAGATGATGGGAATAATAAAAAAGAGGGGAAGGAAAGGAAAAGGAAAAGCGAAGGGGGGATAAAGGAGCCTATGGAGGATGAGGACCCATAAGAGGGGTGCTGGGCAGACGCGACAGGGAGTGGGGAAGACAGAGGAGGAGAATACAAAGGGTGCTGGGCAGATGCGACAGGGAGTGGGGAAGACAGAGGAGGAGAATACAAAAGGACTCGGGGAGGGGGGGGGAGAAGGGAAGTAGGGAGAGATTTGGTGGGGAGAAACCAGAATCGAAGGGGGGGGGGCGAAGAGGGAGCCCAGGGAAAGGACAGAGGAAAGGAAGGAGGGGTGAGGATCAGAGTTGATAGGAGGGATAGATGGAGGGAGAGAGGGCATCATCCAGGAGGGGGAGTTGACAGAAGCCACCTTGGGAAAGGAGATGAAGGGTGTAGAGATGGAGGGTAGGGGGGACACAACAGTGAAGGCGTGGCAGGGAGTGGGGACAGGAGAGGAGAGGAGCAACCAGGGGGTGAGGGGGATCAAGGCGGCAGGAGGTGTAGAGTATGCGGATCTGTTCGAGGAATAGGAGCAGATGAGGGAAAGGAATGAGGTAGTAGAGGATCCACATGGGGGACAGGAGGCGTATACGGAAGGCTAGGAGGAGTGCACGACGCTCAAGGATCAGAGATGAGTGTCGCGTCCACTTATAAAGGGGGAGTTTTCTGACGTTCATGCTGGAGAAGTGATAGTATTGGTTAAAATTCATATGGCTACCATTGGTCGGCCATAGTCATAGGCTAATATTCCCGCTCTGATGCAGAAGAAGGGGCGTTGGTAGCTCATCTGTGGATACCACTGGCGGTCCATCGTCATTGGATAGAAAGGCACTATTCCACACTTATGCTGGAGAAGGATTATTGGTTGAAATGCCTGCTACTGCTATTGGTTGGTCGTCATCAGTGGCTGGATTCGAAACGGACAGAGCAAGAGAGGGGGAATGTTTACCCAAAATATTATTGTCCGCCGAGGTGACTCGCAGCGCGTTGTTTATGCCGCTCACACACCGCGGCCGCGTATTTACTTCCTTGATGGCGGGGAGCCACGACGCCGAAAGCCTATAGCCGTCCTCTCTATTGAAATTAGATGAATTCTTAGAAATTTCAACCGCTTCTCAGACCTTTCTTCTATAAATGTTTGTTCCTTTAGCCAGTAATTAAAATCGATGTCAGAGCCACAGTTCTCGTGATGTTCCGCTGCTGCCGATTTTGCACTTTTGTTTTAGCCGCATGTGCCGTTCGTGTTCCTTAATGCGTTCTTTAACAGTTCTTCCCGTTTTGCCTATATACACTTTGCCGCAGCCACATGACACTTGATAGACGCCTGCATTGTGGAGGTAATCAGGTGCATCCGTTTACCGTCGGAAAAAGTCTTTTATTTTGTTTTGACTAAAGAAGGACGTCCGAATACCATTTTTCTTTAAAATTCTGCTGATGCGGTCAGTGACCCCAGCAACGAACGGTAACCTGACGGAGTGAGAAGGCGGTTCCTTGTTATTCTTATTAGCGATATAAATATTCCGCTTAAAAGCTCTGTCGATTGAATAACTATCATACCCATTTGCCTTCAATGTCCTCTTTAAAAAATTCAACTCCGAATCTCATTATTTCTTACCAAAAATGTCAATTTTTCAATTTGTCTTTTATATATCAGTAGAACTCATGGACAATAAGTTCCGAAAGCTTCAATCATGAAATCGCATCCGAAGTGCCTAAAAAATAAATGTGTGACACTGCGTTCATGCCACACTCACTTTTTGAAGCAATACTTCAGTATTATCACAGTGAACAACTTTTCTGTGGATTCCTTTCAAGCTAACTTGAACGGGATACATCTAGAACGCTATGATATATACTCTTTGGTTTTATACATGATCTGTGACTCTGTTCCGTATCTTTCTTGTTTTGCCACTCTTTCGCCCGCTACAACTGACAGAATTGCGACTTGTGGTGCAGTTCTTGTATTTAATAATGGAAATGTAGGGAGGTTGAAATTATTAGAGAGAATGATCTTTAAGGTAGGAAATTTCACTCGAGACATCGTGATAAAAATAGATTTACAGCTCCTCTCTGCAGCTGAAAGATCAGTTGAAGACCTGGTAAAGGTTGCTTGGTTCATTTGGGGGAGGCACCAAACAGCGAGGTCATCGGTTTAGGAAAGGATGGGGAAGGAAGTCGGCCGTGCCCTTTCAAAGGGATAATCCCGGCGTTTGTCAGAAGCGATTTAGGGAAATCAAGAAAAACCTAGATCAGGATGGCCGGACGTGTGTTTGAACCGTCGTTTCCCGAATGCGAGTCCAGTGTGCGCCACCTCGCTATGTGGTAAAGGAAAGAAAGCAGAAAACAAGAGACCAGAAGAGAAGCCTTGAAGGGAAGGAGGACCCTGAGTATAAATCTGTGACCTTCTGAAAAGGTGACATAAGAAAACACGTTAGTTTGCTTTTCCCGAAAATATGTTTCTTAAAGTTTGTGTACTTTCTTCTCAGAATCTATGAAGGCTAGAATTATGAAATTTTGTACTTTTTTGAGAAAAAGGAACATATACAATTTTTCAAAATAAAATTTTTAAATCCCATAAAAATTTAACAGTAAATTTATTAATTTCATGTAAAGTATGGTACAAAAGTTCACTGGTATATCTTCAAAATTCTGTATCTGGTGCATCTTCTAAACTGTGTGTATTTCATATTCATTACATATTATCCCTACTTTCTTATTCTTATGCTGAGAATTCTTTTACGTATTTGGGTCCTCAGCCACTGTGAATTTCTTGAAAGAATTTATTTTCCTTCTTAGACTGTTCTAGTTTTGAAACTTTACTTCATAATTTAACGATTATCTGATTTCTCACCCTTGGGCATCACCCTTGTGGCGACAACGATGCCAGAAGTTACATCAGCTTAAAAAAAAACAAGAAACACAATCAAATATGTACATATATAAACATTTACACACCTCTGTTACTTGCATCACAGTCAAAACTTGTAAACATATAGTATCATACCAGTAAACCCGTCATTCACACATAAAACAGCTTCAAACGTATACTTACTTTACAGACGAGTTAATGTGTTAAATATCTGACGTTAAGTAAGTAAGAGGGATGGAGTCTAGGAAAGGATTGAAATTAAGGTTAAAGTTTGTTGAATGTTGGTAATTGCTCTTATTATGAACACTGGGCGAATATAGTGTTGGTGATTTGAGCCCCGTTTTAAGCAATCACATGTTTTTTCCTGCGTTTCAGTGTTTATGACGTCATATCTCCTTAATTACCTGTCGTACAATGATATCATTTTGCAGTTTCTGTGAGTGATATATGTAGGTACTGTCTGCAAAGTGTGTTGCGGATAGAGTTAGTAGTAAAGAAGTAATAAATTAAAACCTCATGCCTGATGCTGAATTTTTACTGCTCACCGTTTCAAACAGAAACTAGTTTTTCACACATCTAAATGATCTAAATGTCTATTATGTCACATATCCTGAAGTATATGAAGTACAATGATATAATTTTGCTTCTGCATTTTGTGGTGTATGTGGATGATGACCGCAAACTGAGTTAGTAGTAAAGAATTAATAAATTAAAACATCATGTCCTGATGCTGAATTTTTACTACATGAACAGCGAAAATGTAGTAAGCGATAAACTTTCTTCCTTTCATCATTTTGTAGTGATCGTCAGCGAGTGAAAGATTCGTAAAGGTTTGAGGTTATGTACATGATTTGCTGAAAGTTGCTAGTGCTCTCATTCCCTAACACTGGATGAATAAAGTCTGGGTATTTGCGCGCCTCAAGATAAACACATAGTTCCTTACTGTAATACTTGCCACATTGTGTTACACTGTTAATATAAGCTTATACATCTCAATGAGTAGATTCTGAGAGCATATTAAAGTTTTAAACTCGGTCGATAAGTACGTGAATTATTATAAAGCATTTTTTTTTGCCCCAATAAGGCTTTACATAGGCAACTTGCAATTGGTAACTGGTTAGAGATACGTAGTCACTTAGTAAAGCAGATATTCCACACATTTGTGTTCAGTAAGCAACACGTGACGGCATCCTTAAAAACTGTTTCTTATAACTATAGTAGTTACGGACATATCCTTAGAAACGTAAAAATATGAATTTCATCTGGAATTACCATTAAAAAACGTTATACTTACTATCTAAGACATGAAATTCGAGAGTGAAAAGGGAAAAGTAAGACCTTTACGAATGTTTTGTCACGTTATCAGCGTATAACGCATTGAATGACGTTTACGTATCGCAGATGAGTGGTATACGATGCTAAAATCTTACGATTTTTTACTGTGATGCAGGTAACATAGATGTGTAAATTTTTATAAATGTATATTTTTAATTTTATTTCTGGTTTCTTCTTGTTGTAAATTTTAGATATTGTGTTTACCACCAGGTAGGTTGACAATGGACAAGGGAATGAATTAGCTAATAACTAAGCCATGAAATGAGGTGATTATTTACAAGGTAAAACAGTCTCCACAGGAAAACGGCTTCCTTCAGGTTAAGGTGAGAGCGTTGATAATTTACAACCGTATTTCACTCCAGTAGATTTTATTGGGCTCATCATTGGAAATAAATAACTCAGGCAAGAAATTAATACTAAACATAAGCACCCAGCTAAAAAATGACTCCAAGCTGTTAAGCTGTGTAGCTTATATACTGTAACATAAATATAGTATGAGTGTGCAAACTTCTGAATAGAGTCCAGTTCTGAATTTTCCAACTGCAGTGCTCTAAATGTAATACGGAACGTGATCTAGTATTTGCTAACGAGGATTTGCTAGTCACTTTTCGAACAAACGAAAACTTATTAATGATTGCTTTTGTACTGCTGTAATACATGAATTTCGTACACTAAAACTAATACTGCAGAACTTCATATGTGTGTGCCTATCATGTTACATTAGACCGAAAATGGTAATTTGCTATGTGTTTCCCGAATTTAATAATTTTAACGTGAGAAGCTACTATCTGTGCTACTCGATATTTTAGCTTTCCGTTTAACGATCAAGACTTAGGAAGGCTAACTGTCATAGGTGAAAGCTACGTGGAAAAACTGACACTGCGTTGGAAATTATACAGAGACAGATACAGGATCATTGCAAGCTAAACACGTTCCAGACTTGTTAATCGTGGCCCTAAAATTGAACCTCACATGCACAACAGTCCATCTCTGTGTTCTGCAACAATGCCTGAAATCAATAATGTTGCTAAATGTTGACCAGAAATAAAGTTGCAGTGCGCTGCTATGCAGTGCCTGTTGAATAAATCACGCTTACATAGTTCTTTATATGGAAGCATTATGATATTTAAACACGGAAGAATGTTGAAAAGAACTTTTAACATTCTTAGGTAGCGTCGTAACTTATTTGTCTTGAGGTAATGTAGTAATGGGCAAAAATGTATGTTTCCTTTGAGCAATGCAGTGACGTTAAAGCTCACTAGAAAATATCTTTGGCTGTTCGTCGATGAAGCTGCAATTTCTCGGCCAAATCTGAAATCTTACTGTATGTTGTTACTCCCTAGCTATAGATCGGCCGGAATCCGCCGATACGCTATGACAGCGTTCTTAATGAAAAATGAATTGTAGCTCCGTGAGTAAGATTTCATTGAATCCCTTTGAAAGGAACATTAATCTTCCTTCAAATAAACGTGACCGTGTGTGATGGTTCCTGCTACCAACCCAGTTTGCATTAATTCGACCGACCTAGAGGACAGCGTAATACTTTGTATCATTGAGTCCCGGATACCCCAAAATAAATCACGAACACTTACCTTTTAATTACAAATTAGCCTGTATTTTCCAGACAATGCTTACCCTACAAAATTGTGAACGTTCCAATGTTATTTCTTGAGTTTTAATGACCTAACTTTCATTATATCAGAAATTTCGCAATGGCAACTCGCAACAGAGCTATATATTGACAAAAATTCTCTCTCTCATAAACCGCCTGATATCTTTAACATCTAGGATCCAATTGAACGCTACATGCAGCCATGTGTTTTTACATAACAGTGTTGTGAATCTAAGAAAGTTAAGCTTACTCACAGGCGTCTCTCTTTGACTTTGAATGATAAGTAACTTATTGATACAAAGTATTAAAGTATCTTCACATTATAAATAGATGCTACAGATTCTGCAAGTACTGAACAAGCTTAGAAGCAAATAGATATTACGTGTCAAAATTAGATGTTCCAGATCCCTAAAGTATTAAACAAGCATAGAAACAAACTGATATTTCGTGTCAAGATTGGAAACAGAGGCTATAGATCTCCGACTGTGCGTATGAACAATCCTTCGACACAAAGAATTTAAAGTTGTGATATAAGCATTTCCTTCACAGGTACGTGACCAACATGAGATGGCTACCAAGACAACAATGTTGTTCAAAAGTAATCGACTGCAGCAAATACAAAACATATGATACTTGTTACCTCACTCCATACATACAGACATGAAAACACAGCAACCGAAAATAAATCTCCACACTATAACCGCCAACAGAACAATAGCAACCAGCTTGGCTGGCAAGAAAAAAGTCACGTTACCTACACGAAACCAAGGCCCACGCACGAAACACTACCTCTGATTGCCAAAGACATTTACTCTACCCATGTACTCAGGGACAAAACTCTCTTTGGCAAACATTACAAAAACTACTACCTCTTCTCATCTTACAGACACCTTACACAGTCGCTGATGTATACCTATGAAGCCAAAGAAGTATTTCGGTTGCTGTACCTCAGTGCTTTCGCATCTTGTAATTTGAAGATGCATCTCCGTCTCTTGGAAGCATCTTGAGAAGCGTTCATAGATTTCCGGTTGGTCACACTTGTTTGTAGGAACATTCCCAGTTTGACGATTGCCTGTTGTTGACTGTAGTAGTGGGAACAGACGAGCCGTAGGTAATTTGGATCTGCCAGTTCAGAGGGGAGTTATTCGCTATATGGAGGGGCTAAAACTTCAATTCTGCTGGTATGTACAGGATAACACACGTTTCCATTTTGCATTCTTATGACTTATGTTGTATATCGTCCTGAAAGTTTTAACTTTGAAGGCCACGTTCTTTTAGGAATGAATGGTTGAACACTGCAAAGTATTTTTCCAGTCGTCATCCGAAAGGCAGTCAGGAATCGATACCATTCAATAAACGCTCCTTCAGTTACAGAGGTTCCGAAGTCTGTATAAACAGCAGTCGCCCCCTAAAACATGGGCAGCTGCGAGGAAAAGGGGGAGGGAAGAGGTGAAGGAGAGGTTATATGGTTTTCGGTGCCTACTACAAAACTATCGTGCTACAGCGCGCTGTATTGTTTGCTAGTTAATAAGTATGGAGATCATGATGCACTATTTGTCCAAATGTGTACTTTATTTAATTTGAAAACACAACATATTTCGTGAAGAAATGTTACTAGTATAAAGATCTAAAAACAAGGAGACCACTAATCATTATTTTGCATTATTTCACATACTAATACACGTGTAATCGGGACTTGTCTCTTAAAAGTATTATGCCATTAGGTCCAGTAAAAAATATGCAAGCAGTAGAAAGGCACTGCCAGACATAAAGATTCGCCACTATATATGTCATGGTCTAACGATTGTAGTTGCTGGTGACGCTTAACACACTCACAGAATTCTGTTCATTGACTAACCCTAGTCAAATGCCACTCGCTGACGAGAAATTGTAATACACTGTTACGCACAAAACAGTGCCAAACAACAATACAGCTGTCTCGAATAAAAATAATTAAATAAATCACACACTGAGGCAACTATTAGAGTTATAATCTCCATACTGAAATCTTGATACAGTTGCACCATGGCTTTTGAACAGATTTCCTACATAACGTTGACAACGAACGGAAACAGTGGCTACCGACTCAAATCCATTCTGAGAGGTATCAATCGATTCGCCTCTCGCATAATTTTGCGGTTTTGTTTTATCAAGTTCGGCAGAGTATTTTTTTCTCTGACTGCTTTTGCCCGTATTTTCCATGTTCATATTTTCCATGCCAGGGAAGAAGATAACGCTGGGAACCTGAATTGTGTGTGTTTATTGTGATCATAATTAAAACTGATAACCAGTACACGTGCCTACAGCGTGATACTTTCCACCGTGTACAGACTCTAGCGGTTGATCGATGAGAGGATATGGAAAAAAAAACAGGTCTAATGACCTTATGTCCGGAAATGCATGATTTGCATGCTAGAAACGATTTATTCAATCATGCATTGTTACAAAGACTGCGGTCTAATACGCACTGTTCCACGCAGCCACAGTTACAGTATGTGTTGAAAATGGTTTCCATGTGTCTCAATGCATGTGTGTACGCGACGTAGCATGTTCTGTCTCGCACGTTCACATCGGCCAGGCTGCATGCGAACAGTGTCAAATGCAGGTGAATACGCTGCTCCAGTCTCTCCACATCTGCGTTGGGTTGTTTGGGAGAAGAGACCAAACTCCACATCTGGAATGGGCTTTGCATACACGACACTTTTGAGATGGCCCCGTAACCAGAAATCACGAAGGTTGAGATCCGGTGAAGGAGCAGGCCAGGCAGCTGGACCTCCTCGTCCGATCCATCGACCAGGGAAGACACGATCGAGATTCGTCCGAACGTTAACGGCGAAGTGGGCTGGAGCACCATCATCTAGCAACCACATAACTCTTCAGAGTCATCAGTGGCACTTCTTCCAGGAGGGGAGTCAAGGTTGGTGTCTGAATATTTCAGGTTCGTCCCTCATGATTTCCTGTTTCCTGACAGGACCTCGTGTCAAACAAATGGCGAAACACTGTTGCAAACACTGAATGCTGTGGTTGCTGTAGGCGGGGATAGGTTTCCTGATACAACCTTGCCGACCGCTGACGGTTGCCTTTTGCCTTTCTGTAAGTAAATACCATGTCGGCAAGAGCTTCACCCGAATACGAAACCATTGTGTACAACGCTGTATCATATCCACTAAAAAGCGAGTCACCAAGAGAAGTGAATCGGACACAATATTACCAATAACTGTGGTAGGAGAGGCGCTAGGGCACGACGTTGAGGAACAATACCACCCTCTAGGAGGAAACCAGGTATAATGAATTCTACTGTAATTGATGAAAGTATGTGAATGCAGCTTGCCGCTAACTTGGTGTAATGTTTTGTCTGTACAGAGGTGTATCTGTCGCCTTTATTACCCCTTCTCTCTCACACACAAATCGGTAGAATACAGTTAGGGCCTCCTGTTTTATCTTGAGGCTGATCCGTGATAAGACAGGCAAACAATTATGCTAATGGAGGATTCTGAGTATTTTCTCGAATTTCATTCGCTCTCTCTCTCCCTCTCTCTCTCTCTCTCTCTCTCTCTCTCTGTCTCTCTCTCTGTCCTTTATCTGTGTACAGTTTTAAATATATTATTTCATTTACGTGGAATCAGCCCAATAGAATCTCTGGTGGAGCCCTTCGTCTTAATATTCAGCGGCTGGTTTGCTGGAAAAGATCTTTACATTTGTTATTATTGTTAAGCGCTGCATTCAGTTGGGAAAAATCGATCGTTTGAACAATTCGTTCATTTTTACGACAGATTTAGAATTTCAGATGTGGACGAAGCCTTTTTGGACGATTTTATCAAAACTCGGTGACTGCAGGCTCTCTTCGTCACAGCTGAAACTTCCCCACTAATTACAGGGCCAAGGCAATCATCAATGATTCAGACAGAGAACTCATTCGTCATTCACTCTAGAATAAAAGGGCCACAAACCTTATTTCTGAAGAAAATAGTATATTCAATCCATCTCCATTGCATGTTCCGTTTTCTGTTGATTCCAAGTCTTACTTAATTTTCGTTTACCGCTTTTCTCTATCCACCAATAACCCGCTAGTGGCACAAACTTTAATAGCTCGCTTTAGCGAGAAGAAGAGCAAATATGTCTCTTTTAGCAACCCGACAATCTTCCAACAGATACTTCCGAAGCTGTACTCCTTCTCCCTCTATAATAACCATGGAGAATACATCTATGTATCTCTGTTATTCCAAAGAATAATCTTACTAGAAAAATACCTTGGCGTCGACGAGCTGTCGGCGCATATATTACTAGAAATCCGATCAGATACTTCCAAAAAGTGAATAAATGTGGATGATTTGGTTGACCATTATTAATTATTGCGTGGTAGAGGGTAAATTTCCGTGGGGAGATTACACAGGCATACTCTAACTGTGGCTGCATGCTACAGCGCGTGTTAGGCCGCAGACTCTACAACAAACTGTGATTGAATGAATGGTCTCCAGCTTTGAAACCATGCATTTGCGGACATAAGTTCATTAGACCTGTTTTGTTCCACATCCTCTTATCGATTAATCCCTAGGTTTTGTACACGGTGGAAAAAAAAATCACCCTGTAGGTACATGTATTGATTATCAATTTCAATTATGATGACAATAAACAGACACAACTCTGGTTCCCAGCGTTATCTTCCTCCCTGGCATTGAAAATATGAACATGGAAAATATGAGCAAATGCAGGCAGAGAAAAGATACTCTGCCGAACTTGACAAAGCAAAACTACAAAATTATGTGAGAGGCGGATCGACTGATGCCTCTCAGAGTGGTTTTGGGTCGGTAGGAATTGAATCCGTCCGTTGCCAACCTTACCTAAGAAACATGCTGAAAAGCCATGGAGCAACTGCATTAAGATTTCAGTGTTCTTAATTTGCCCTTGTGTTTCTGGCAAGGGTCGAAGTTGATGTAACGTGGCTGGGCAATATTTTACGGAGTGACGAGGCACTATGCGACTTAACTTCTGAGGTCATCAGTCGCCTAGAACTTAGAACTAATTAAACCTAACTAACCTAAGGACATCACACACATCCATGCCCGAGGCAGGATTCGAACCTGCGACCGTAGCGGTCGCCCGGCTCCAGGCTGTAGCGCCCAGAACCGCACGGCCACTCCGGCCGGCTCACATTTTACAGTATTGGCTGAAGTGAATACATAGAACTAATGAATTTTGAGTAGTGTTAACTGCCCGTGTTGTGCACTAAGAGCCATTCTACTCGCCTTACGTGACTGCGTGGTGTGGATTCACAAGCACCTTTACACTCGTTCCGTTCTTCTTCGAAGAGAATGCACCAAGAGGGCCCGTCAGGTCTGCAGGTTATCGAGACCTCCTTGTACAGCATATGAGTCCTACTCTGGAAGAGCGCCACTGTGTGTAAACCACTGTTTTCATGCAAGCTGGAGTAACGCCTCACGTCGCTTGCAACCTTCCGCGAACGTGGAGATTTTCCAGATGCATGTTCTGCAGGATCACCTGATTTGAAATGGTATGATTTTCGTCTCTGGGGATAGGAGCGCGTTTACCAAGGGCACGTTCGGTCTCTGCCTGATCTGAGGCCAGTATACAGGAACACGTTGCCCGGATTCCACTGGGGCTGCTGCGAGCAACAGGTGATGACGTCGTTTTACAGATTCAGCGTCTCGTCGACGTCTTCAGTGCTCATACTGAACAAATTGTCTAAGAGGCTGTTAATAATAAAATCAATATTATGCCTTTCTCATTCGTATAACCTTTTCTGCCGACGTCATGTTCCCGGTCCATGACACATGGAAAAATTTCTATTCGTCTTGCTTGCATTCACAGCGTCGTATTTTCGACTGGTGGCCAAAATTGAAACTACTTTTTTCCCAGTGTAAATCGGTCCTACATTAACGCATTGACATATCTACGAAGTTTCGCTACTATACGACAATTGCAGCCCACAATAGACTTCTGTGAATAGCTGAAAAGTCTAAAACGTTTGTAAGGATGTAGCAGGGTAAGCTGTGCTGAGAAATAATTATTTACCAACAATTCGATACTTTGCGCTGTTTCTGAGTTAATAAGCATTGAAATTAGGCAATCAGGCTGTTGCGCACGAAAATTCAAGCGGTCTGCCAGATACAATTAATGGTTCAAATGGCTCTGAGCACTATGGGACTCAACTGCTGTGGTCATAAGTCCCCTAGAACTTAGAACTACTTAAACCTAACTAACCTAAGGACAGCACACAACACCCAGCCATCACGAGGCAGAGAAAATCCCTGACCCGCCGGGAATCGAACCCGGGAACCCGGGCGTGGGAAGCGAGAACGCTACCGCACGACCACGAGCTGCGGGCCGATACAATTAATGTCAGTAGTTCTCATAACGTAGATGATAGCGCACAAGACTGCTCAGCCTTTGGCTCAGGTTAGATCCTTATTACCGCCTTTCCATGTCCGCTTTTTGTATCTCTCTCTTTGTTCGGATTTAGGAAACCAAACGAAGAATACATTTGGCGACACCGTCTCTGCTTGTGTAAGCGGCTTGAATTTACAGGCGCAACTGCCATATTCACTCAATTCAATCTTACGCTACGGGAAAAACTCAGGTGCACGAGTGGTTTGCTTGATTTAAAAATTGCGACGTGTCGACTGATGACAAAGCTCGTTCTGGACGGCCATCAACTGCCCGAATCGACGAAAATATTGAATTATTCGAGTGCTTGTGCTCACAGAGCGTCGACAGATAATTGATCAACTGTCAGACATTAGTGGGTTATCAGCGAATTTTAACGGAAGATTTGGGAATGAAAAGGGCTGGTGCCAAGTTTGTTCCTCGGGTTCTGACTGACAATCAGAAAGAACGTCGAGTTCAAACATGTCGTTCTTTGAAACAACAGCTTGAAACTGATCCAGATTTTCTGTCAAAGCCAGAAACAAAGCAGTAGGCAAGTCAATGGAAGAAGTCATCGTCACCCCGTCCAAAAACATGTCGTCAAGTCGAACCAACATCAAAAAAATGCCAAGTCAAATCAAAGATCAAAACAATGCCGATTTCATTTTTTGATGCCGAGGGCGTTCAGAGTTTGTTCCCCCAGGTCAGACAGTCAATCAGAAGTTTTATTTGGAAGTTTGGAAGTCTTATGAAGTTTGTGCAACAGTGTTCGTTAAAAAAGGCCCGATTTTTGCACATAGGAGACTGGTTCTACAACCGCGAGAACTCACCTGCGCACGCAGCCGTCTTCGTTAGACAGTTTTTAGTTAAAAATGGCATCATTCCCATGCCCTAAACACAATACTCGCCTGACCTGCCTCCATGCCACGTTTCCTTTTTTCCAAGCATGAAAAGGCCCGTGAAAGGACACCGGTTTGACGACATTGAAGAAGTCAAGGAAAGAAAGGGGGAGGAGCTGTCAGCCATTTCTAAAGATTACAAAAAGTGTTTCGAACAGTGCAAACAGCGGTGCGACAAATGTATTAGTTGTAATGGAGAGTATTTTGAAGGGAATAATTTTGTTTTGTAAACAATTTGAAAATACTTAGCTTTAAGAAAAATCCGGATTGTTTTTGGATACCCTCTCGTAGTAGCGTTGGCTACAAGGGGCGCACCTCAGGCGGAAGTAATGGACCTACGGTGTGTGGTGTGGTGTGGACAGGTGTTGGCGCCGCAGCCGCTGCCGTACGACATCCCGCAGATCCAGCACCGCACCGGCGGCGCCCGCTCGGCCGTGGGCACTCCCCGGGAGCTGATGCCCGACGAGTACCGAGAGGCGCTCTTCCTGCGCATGCTCGCTGCGGTTCGCGCAGCGCAACAGCAGCAGCAGCAAGCGGCAGCCTCATCCTCATCCACCACGCCGGTGAGTCGCTCCGTACGTCCACACCAGTGCCAAACACACGTGGGGAAATATCCCTTGAGGGGTACTTGCAGGGTGTAAACCAGTCGTTCCCAACCTGAGGGTAATTGTTCCCTGAGGGTTAAAATGAAAACTGAGGGGCAGAAACAAAAGGGTTCAATTGTCGTTCGATCATGACACTGGACTATTTTTAAAGATAATTACCGTTATCACTATTTCTCAACATTTTAATACCGATTACATAAGCCACCAATAATTACACTACTGGCCATTAAAGCGAAGCTCGTTCAAGGTCACGCGCCAAGATGGCGACGCACACAGCAATGAATAGAACCCACCCAGCCCCCAGGAGTCAGTACACCCGCACCCATTAATGATAATGATTAGTGTTTTTAATTAAAAAAAAAATCTCACGGGATAGATAAGGATGGATAGTCTTTATTAGGCATGATAATATATAGTAATATCTTCTTGAACTTTAATATATTTCATTAATACTCCTTCAATCTTGCACCAAATATTAACTCTTTCATTTGCGTTGATTCTCCTTCTGTTCCTTGTATGAAGAAAGAATGGCTTGTCTGTAGTAACAACACATGTTCCATAATTCCTGTCTGCAACAACTCCTAGTGCAAACGTTCTGTAGGCGATATCATCTCTGTCATAATATGACTCCAATCCAGCAAGGGGTTCTTCATTTCCTCGAACTATAGCCAAGGTCATCCATGAATTACCAGTCACAACCTCGTTAGTTGTACAAGGGAAGTTAATCTTGCAACCAACAAATGCGAGTGGACCAGTCAGCAGTTCCTGTTGAGCGACTTGCTCTCTTGGGCGGCGCTACTTCCACTGCCACGCCCTGATAAGCTTATCTCTATGACGTCAAGGGACTCTAAATCTCGCTCGTGCAGATGATAAACGGGTATTCATTGGACAAATATATTATGCTAGAACTGACATGTGATTACATTTTCACGCCATTTCGGTGCATAGATCCAGAGAAATCAGTACCCAGAACAACCACCTCTGGCCGTAATAACGGCCTTGATACGCCTGGGCATTGAGTCAAACAGACCTTGGATGGCGTGTACAGGTACAGCTGCCCATGCAGCTTCAACATGATATCACAGTTCATCAAGAGTAGTGACTGGCGTATTGTGACGAGCCAGTTGCTCGGCCATCATTGACCAGACGTTTTCAATTGGTGAGAGATCTGGAGAATGTGCTGGCCAGGGCAGCAGTCGAACATTTTCTGTATCCAGAAAGGCCCGTACAAGACCTGCAACATGCGGTCGTGCATTATCCTGCTGAAATGTAGGTTTCCGCAGGGATCGAATGAAGGGTAGAGCCACGGGTCGTAACACATCTGCAACGTAACGTCCACTGTTCAAAGTGCCGTCAATGCGAACAAGAGGTGACCGACAGGTGTAGCCAATGGCACCCCACACCATCACACCGGGTGATACGCCAGTATGGCGGTGACGAATACACGCTTCCAATGTGCGTTCACCGCGATGTCGCCAAACACGGATGCGACTATCGTGATGCTGTAAACAGAACCTGGATTCATCCGAAAAAATGACGTTTTGCCTTCGTGCACCCAGGTTCGTCGTTGAGTACACCATCGCAGGCGCTCCTATCTGTGATGCAGCGTAAAGGGTAACCGCAGCCGTGGTCTCCGATCTGATAGTCCATGCTGCTGCAAACGTCGTCGAACTGTTCGTGCAGATGGTCGTTGTCTTGCAAACTGCCCCATCTATTGATTCAGGGATCGAGACGTGGCTACACGATCCGTTACAGCCATGCGGATAAGATGCCTGTCATCTCGACTGCTAGTGATACGAGGCCGTTGGGATCCAGCACGGGGTTCCGTATTACCCTCCTGAACCCACCGATTCCATATTCTGCTAACAGTCATTGTATCTCGACCAACGAGAGCAGCAATGTCGCGATACGATAAACCGCAATCGCGATAGGCTACAATCCGACCTTTATCAAAGTCGGAAACCTGATGGCACGCATTTCTCCTCCTTACACTAGGCATCACAACAACGTTTCACCAGGCAGCGCCGATCAACTGCCGTTTGTGTATGAGAAATCGGTTGGAAACTTTCCCCATGTCAGCACGTTGTAGGTGTCGCCACTGGCACCAACCTTGTGTGAATGCTCTGAAAAGCTAATCATTTGCATATCACAGCATCTTCTTCCTGTCGGTTAAATTTCGCGTCTGTAGCACGTAATCTTCGTGGTGTAGCAATTTTAATGGCCATTAGTGTATATAGCTTTCAAATAGTGGCATTAACACCTAACATAAAGTGGCTGCAACCGAGTGAGGTAGCCCAGGGGTTAGCACACTGGACTCGCATTCGGGAGGATAACGGTTCAAACGCACGTCTGGCTATCCTGATTTCGGTTTTCCGTGATTTCCCTAAATCGCTTTAGGCAAATTCCGCGATGGTTTCTTTGAAAGGGCGCGGCCGGCTTCCTTCTCCATCCTTCCCTAATCCGCTGGGAACCGATGACATTGTTCTTTAGTCTCCTCCCCCAAATCAATCAACAATGTAGTTTTGATTACAGCTTGTGAGATGAAATTATGAACATCTTCTTCATACAGCCCAGGCGCTACACACACACTTTGCACTGTATGATATGCTCCTATGATAGTAAAAATGGGACATTTACATCACATACTTTTAAATATCTCATAAAAATGCGTTCTCCACGTTGCTTGTAGTTCTCGCAATGGATCACATACTGCTTGATTGTTCACTTCGCAACAGATAAACGAACTAATTGACAGCACAATGCAACAGTAACTGCATAATGGCTACTACATTGCTGTAGGGCCCAAACATTATTATTATTATACACGTAGAGGCCCCAAGATAACTAATTGATGTGAGATATTCCCCGGTACCACACTGCTTTTGTCTTCTCACTATGCATTTTCTTCCTTTCTTCTGACAGAGTTCTTCTTGTCTTGAATTTCTTGACTTTTTGGCCCACATTCCACTTAAGCATTTTGCCGATGTATGTTTCAGTGCCTGTTGTGCCAGCATCCTTGCAGTGTTTTCTGACTTCGGTGATGGACTTCCTGTTCTTAATGCTCTGTGTACTCCAAGATCAGGCGTTTTTTTTTTTTTTTTTCTGTTAGAGTGGCGTCCTCTGTGTATTTCAATAAAATTTCAGTCGAAGTTTCCCCATGTCATGTACTGTGTTACATGCGTGTTCGGTCTCTTATCTACCCCGCAATCTGTAGCGCTCTTCTGCTTATTGGGCCCTAGGATTTTTCTAGTGTTTCTTCTCTCTAGTTTCATCATGTTATCACGTGCACCTTTTGGGCACATGATCAACGTTTCTCATGTGTATAACGTTTCTCACTTGGTGATGGTGTTAGAACGTCTCACTTTCTCAATAAGTAATAGACATGATTTACTGTAGATGTTTCCAGTTTTCCAGAATGCTCTAGTCATCTTTTGATTTCTCTGTTCGTGAGCACAGATTATTATTATTATTATTATTATTGTTGTTGTTGTTGTTGTTACTAGTGGCACTGTTCAGACACAGAGCATGTGTGCTAAAGTCTTGCTGTTTCTGTCAGTTCAGAAGCAAGGAGTCCGCCAACCAAGTGATTTACAAACAATAAGTACAACACACACAGTTCAACTTGGTTGATTGAAGTGTTGGTGCGGGGTGTGGTTGGCTCAAATGTCGCAAGGGAGACAACTGCTGCAGCGTAGCGTGTTTTGTAGCTACTGTGGATAACTAGGTCTCTTTTCTGAGGAGTTGTAGGTAGGACTCGCGATGCAGTGAGAATTACTTAATCATTCTGCAAATAAAGGTCGTTAGAAATAAGCAGACGCAGTTGTTTCATTGAGTCGTCAAATCGCGATTTAATAAAACACCTTCAAAAACTGAACACAATTTATCTTCCATCACTTTAAAAATTTAGATCTTGAAAGAAAATTCTTTTTCACGTTAAAATTTAGCTAGCTGGTAATATCCATGATAGGTGGAGGAGGTGGGTGGCAGAGGGGGCTGGTGCTAGCTAATACCTGATTGCAGTCAGGGGTCATGTTCTCAGTAAGGTTGGGAAGGACTGGTGTAAACGATAACTGTTTACCGCGTATCGCAATGGTGTAGGGGAAGTCGAGCAGTCCGATATAGGACACTTGCGATCAAGGCCGGAAGTAACATCAAACTGGTCTACAAAATCCGCTTAAGCAACGGCGTAGGTACGCCGCGCAACGTTTCCAATATCTTCTCGCTTTCTTAAGTGCCCTTCACAGGCTCAGATATTTACACCAACTTCTCTGTACGGATAATGTTTGCACATACGAACTGTTGCGTGTGAATCAATATATCAATATTTTTTCCAAAATGTATCGATGAAAATAAACAATACCTTTTCCTCAGATATGTCATTGGCCGGCCGGAGTGGCCAGGCGGTTCTAGGCGCTACACTCCGGAACCGCGCGACCGCTACGGTCGCAGGTTCGAATCCTGCCTCGGGCATGGATGTGTGTGATGTCCTTAGGTTAGTTAGGTTTAAGTAGTTCTGAGTTCTAGGGGACTGATGACCTCAGAAGTTAAGTCCCATAGTGCTCAGAGCCATTTGAACCATTTTTTGATATGTCATTATATCGATACAGAAGGGGCAATATCGACTGCCGATATTTTTCTTTTATATTATACTTTTCCCAATTTTCTGTACACATTTGAAGTTGTTCTTTTTAATTTGTAGTACAACATAATTTTACTTTCACAATGTGAAGGAGTCTTACCATGCGTACCCAGCGAGGGGCAGAGGGAACCCCCCCCCCCCCCCCCTAGAAGATATTCGCAGTTTTTCACTAGTTTACTGTTTTATTTAATAAGAAATGCTGCATGTTTTCTCGGGTTGTACAAGTGCATTCTTGTATTTAAAATGTTTATTAAAAGCAGTTTTTCACTGGTTTACTGTTTTATTTAATAAGAAGTGCTGTATGTTGTCTCGAGTCCTTGTTTCCTGAGACTAGTATGACCTGCCCCCCCCCCCCCCCCCAGTTCAGATCCTGGGTACGCCCTTCAGTCTTACTACTTTTCTTACTACTTTTTGAGCTTTCATCACGTCAAGTCTTGCTATTTGACAATGTGAAACAAGTCATGCGGCACCAAAGAAGGCGTCCGACAATTTTAACGCAATTAGTGAACTATTTATTCCCATCAGCATTCTTCGTAAATGGTTGTCGAAAATGAGCAAAAATTTAATTGATAAGACTGGTTTTTGCGGTGGGCTGAGACGTGTGAGGGGAAAGGCTGACGTAATCCGCGCTCGGCGCACCCAACACAAACTGCAACGTTTAGCTTCAACATGCAATTTTGACACTGCATCTGCTAGGCCGCTGCCGTTGGCAGAAACGAAAAGCAGGGAAGTCGGCATGAAGTGTTCGAGACAAATTCGACTTGTGCCGGATCCATCAGGCACCTTTTATTATACCACTTACATGCAGCTACCATTGTTAACAATGTGGTTATCGCCAAGCGTGAAGGTGCAGCGTTTTCCTTTCAGTTCTTGTTCTAAGTGGGCTAGGCAGGCTGCTAGTTTGTTTATGTACATAATATCTAATAAAAAATCAATACATAAATATAAAGCTCTAAAACTGGCAGTGTATTTACAATGTGAAGCCGATATTTTTATGTGCCTCTACGTCGATATTTCTTCCGTCGATATATCGGTATATCGATACTTTTTCTCGACACATCCGGAGCCGGGAATGATATTTTTAAAAATATCAACAGTCCTACCAAATATCTCACTGTTGCTATAAGCCTTTCATAAACACTTAATGATTTCCTCATTACAGTGTCTTTCCTCCCTCTATATGGCGTAGCATAACGCAACAACCCAGTTGTTCCAGTCCTTTTTTACAACTTTTATCGCCTTCAAAGATTACGTGGATCTCCCGGATAGCCGTGCGTGTTAAAAGCGTCACTTACGGGACAGGGAGAGGCGCCGGCCCACGAATCGAATCAGCCCGGTGGATTAAGGACCAGAGTCGATGCACCGGCCAGCATGGATGTGATTTTTCGGAGGTTTTCACATCCCACTAGCTTAAACCCTGGCTGGTACTCAAGCCCATCCACAGTTACACGATTCGCAAACATTTAGGAAACTTGTGGTGGCTCACTTTCACATGAGAAGTATTACACGCAGCCAGATGGCGTACGCATGATCCGTTCCGGTGACTAACGGGGGGCCTACAAGAAGGGTATCCGACCACCCCTTAAACTAGGCCCGCCCGGTTGGCCGTGCGGTCTAACGCACGGCTTTCCGGGAGGGAAGGAGTGCCTGGTCCCCGGCACGAATCCGCCAGGCGGATTTGTGTCGAGGTCCGGTGAACCGGCCACTCTGTGGATGGTTTTTAGGCGGTTTTCCATCTGCCTCGGCGAATGCGGGCTGGTTCCCCTTATTCCGCCTCAGTTACATTATGTCGGCGATTGCTGCGCAAACAAGTTCTCCACGTATGCGTACACCACCATTACTCTACCACGCAAACATAGGGGTTACACTCGTCTGGAGTGAGACGTTTCCTGGGGGGTCCACCGGGGGCCGAACCGCACAATAACCCTGGGTTCGGTGTGGGGCGGCGGAGGGGTGAAGTGGACTGCGGTAGTCGTTGTGGGGTTGTGGACCACTGTGGCTACGGCGGGGACGGAGCCTCTCCGTCGTTTCTAGGTCCTCGGTTAAAATACAAATACAAAAAAATACCCCTTAAACTAACCGTGCCAATCCGTTAATAACCACGCCGAAGCTACGGTGATGCAGGACAAAGGCATAACCAAAAAAGAAGAAGTGGAAGGATTACCATTGCACGTTTCAGAAGTCACTTTTTCGTCCATTTTCTCTATATTTATCTTTTCCTTTTTTAACTTCGCAAGTAAGAGCACTAGACAGAATAATTATCTTACAAGAAAATTTGTTTAATTTGGCCATGGCCAGGTAATACACTGCACTCTCGGACTGTTGATTCAGGATTGTGCGAAACCCGAATTGTGGTTGGAAGGTGTACATCCGAGCTCAGCAGTGCAGTCCAGGTGTGCAGACGATCGTTGCAAACATGGTCTACTCAGATAAACCTGAGCATATAGAGGGGCATTACACCCCCGGCTTAGTAGACTCGTGATGACTGGGTGTTGTGTGCTGTCCTTAGGTTAGTTAGGTTTAAGTAGTTCTAAGTTATAGGGGACTGATGACCATAGATGTTAAGTCCCGTAGTGCTCAGAGCCATTTTTTTCTTAGTGGACTGTTTCCTTAACATAATTCATTTGAACTCTCAAGTAGAGGTAATTAAAGCAGACAAATTGTAAACGTTATGCAAAAACTAACTACAATTACAATTCTATCTAAACTGAGCTCTTGCAGGCGGTGTAGTTTTGTAGAAAGAAGGCCAGACGATGAAACGATTTAACTGTCAATTTTTGAATTTAAAATTTGCAGTATTTTGAGGTAAAATACACGCAAACGTATGTTTTCATTTTGTAAGTGCAAAAGCAGCAGTGTGTTTTAATGTTCAAGGACGATTTTAGTCGAAATTTCACACGTTGGTCATACATTGTAGCTTACGTGTTTCTTTGTAAGCCAATTTGTAGCTGTTTTCTGGCTTCACAGACCGCAAGTGTCCTATATCAATTTGTTCGTCTAGACTATGTGCATTACTTAACAACTAAAACGTTCAACTAGTCTCAGTTGCAGTTGCCTATTCAGCGGCTTAAAGGGGGGAGGGGGGCAACAAAAGTTTGATTTTCAGTATTTCAGTCGTGCGGTTCTAGGCGCTGCAGTCTGGAACCGCGAGACCGCTACGGTCGCAGGTTCGAATCCTGCCTCGGGCATGGATGTGTGTGATGTCCTTAGGTTAGTTAGGTTTAACTAGTTCTAAGTTGAGTCCCATAGTGCTCAGAGCCATTTGAACCATTTTTCAGTATTTCACATAAGTATTGACAGAATTTTAAAATTTTAAATGCTGCCATAATCTACTCATTAAGAGGCATGTATACTCTTACGTTAAATATTTAACGCAATAAGGCATGTAGTAAAGTTTACGTCTTGAGGCATCGTAATTCATGGTGCGCAAATTACTCAGCCTGTATTCACTCAGTATTTGAGAGTAAGTGCAATGACCGACTTCCAACAAACTTTATACGTAACTTCAAATTTTTGTAGACTTTTTCCCACCTACATCCGCATAAACTATTGAAAGGGTAGCGGTTCATACCTTACTAAATGCTTGCTGATCATGCGGTAAAACATCAGCGTCAAGCATGACTTTTTAATTCATTATTCCGTTATTACTAACTCAATTGGCTATCCACTTTGCGGACAGTGCCCACATATACCTTTGATAATAGAATTGTATCACAGTATAAAACACAGTTTATGAGAAAACTGTTTATCACTTTACGTCATTTGTAAAGTAATCAGAGGTCTGAAGCTGTTTTATACATGAGAGTTCGAGTCTTTAAACAGTCGGCGTCGAATGGGAGGCATTGGTAATGAACTAATTGAAGAGTTTGATCACACAGGTCACGAAGAAGGAAATTATTTTGGGTTATAAAGGGCGATTTCTTGATGATGTTACAAACTTTCTGGGCTGATGGTGAAGGATAAATGTATCAGTCTGAGGTAAGGGAAACTGATCCGGAAAAGACCGAGTCGAAATTTATAAGCGAAAATCTTCTGCTACTTCTAGGACTACTTCTAGGAAAGCTCTTTGCTTCCCATATTTGGGAGAAGGCAGTAACGACTAAAACAAGAAAACATTTTATAGTAAGCAGGGGCTCTAAAATGCATAGCTTAATAGCTATGGACACCATGTTGGTGGAAGACAACAAACAAACAAGCAAAGATAAATAAGTGCTCATAGCTCCTAAGGTATGCAAAAGTCCACGTTTACTAGAAATTTTTTCTTGTTTTGGCCTGTACTACCTCCTCCAAAAACATAGAAAGCAAAGAGCTTTCAAGAGAAAAAGTCCACTGTCTGAGATATCAGAACGATTTTCGCTTAAGAGTTTCAACTCGGTATTTTCGGATCAGGGCCCCTTACATCAGATTGATTCATTTACCTTTCTCCATTTTCCCCCAATGTTTGTAATATCGTCATGGAATCACCTTGTAGTTTGTTAGGCAGGAAATATCCCTGTCTGACTAAGTCAGAGTTTCATCTGCCCAGCATATAGTAAGAAAGAATGCAGAGTTTTGTGAAAGTAACGCAGAATAAAATGTACATCACTGGCGCTCGCGACATAGCTATGTGGTTTCCCTTTCGATGCACCGCGCTGACATGCAGGCCGCCGTCCCTATAGTGTTGTCAGCGACTTTTATTTCAGTTGCTTCTTTAATTACACTGTCCCAAAAACCGTTGGTGCGAGTCACGTCAGAGGTGTCAAATTTGACCCAGTAGCCGTTTTCAATAACATGCGCAGCTAAAGTGGAATTTTGGGGCGGTGTAGGCAATAAAACTTCCATGCGTCTACCTGCATTGTTCTACATCTTCCACTGTTTGTCCGACCTAAGACTGGTCGCACTCTCAACGTGTTTTTCAAACCCCAGGTGTTCTAAAACAGTCACATCCTCAACTGGTCTGAGTAATTGCTGGATTTTCGACAAAGGTCGCCTGAAGATAGACTTGATTTCGTGTCTTCTTTTCCTGCTCCTCGTCGATAACCTGATTGCTACTCTTACTTAAAATGATTTCATTTATTTAGTGACAGTTGTAGCCGTTATTCCTGAATACCTAGCGTATATAGCTCACCTCAGGGGCAGCTTGTCGGTGTCTGATGTTCTTGTATCACAGCGTCTGTGCCGGATGATGGCGGCTGATGGCATGCAAGTACAGATCGGCGTGTGTACGTTTCGTGTAGACGCTGTGGCCAAGGCAAAAAAATGGAAATGAGCGTATGGCATCGTTGGCCGGGAGGCCCCTAGCTGGGGAAGTTCGGCCGCCAAGTGCAAGCCTCATTTTACTCGACGCCACATTGGGCGACTTGCGTGCCGGTGATGAGGATGAAATGATGATGAGGACAACACAACACCCAATCCCCGAGCGGATAAAATCTCCAACCCGGTCGGGAATCGGACCAGGGCCCGCTTGCATGGGAGGCGAGCACGTTACCACCCAGCTAAGCAGTCGGACTGCGGGCAAGGCATTCATACCTTTCAGAAAGACGAGATGACCCAGGGAATTCCACGAAAACATTCCCCAGACCATTATGCTACCTTCTCCGGCCTGGACACTTCCAACAATTGTTGCAGGGTGTTCGCTTTCAGACGGTTCACACCGTTCACGCCAACAGACATCTGTTATCTCAAAAGGCCACCTGTCACCTCTCTGTGGACGTCCAGTCGCGATACTGATGTGCGTATTCCAGCCTTCGTCGTTGATGAACAACAGTCAACATGAATACATGAGCCAGACACTTGTTGCGGAGGCCCACACGCAGCAATGTTCGTTGAGTGGTCGGTATCTCCTTGGTTTACCTGAGCGATCAGTTGCTCAAGAGTCGCACGTCTATCCACCCGTACATATCTTCCCAGACGTCGTATACCACTGTCATTTATGGCCCATGGTACACCACAGTTGCCTTGGCGATGATTTTGGATACTGCCATTTTGCCATTCACAGTATATTTTAACTATGGTAACAGGCAAACAATTTACAAACTAAGGCGTTTTAGAAGTGCTTCCATCCTTGGCTCGAAACCCAATGATCATGCTCGTGTGGACGTCAGATAATTCGCTCCGTTTTCGCATCAAGTCAACGACTGCATTTTTTTCCACATCCTCTAAGACGCTTTATACAGGGTGTTACACAAAGGTACGGCCAAACTTTCAGGAAACATTCCTCACACACAAATAAAGAAATGATGTTATGTGGACATGTGTCCGGAAACGCTTAATTTCCACGTTAGACGCAGGAGGAGCTGGCCACTGTTCGCGAACAGCTGAGCGTGTTGATGGCCGCGGTCAGCCGTCTTCAGGCTGCTGCCTCGGAGTGTAGCGGCAGTGGGGAGTCTGGTGCGTCGCAAGGTACACCCCAGGTGTTACATGCTTCACCCACTGTCCCTGCTGTCGAGACATCTTCGCGGGTACCGGGCGCGGTTGGGCCACCCTCTTCCCAAGGGGAGTGGCGGGTTCAGCGGCGTTCGCGGCGCACGAGGCGGAAGGTCAATGTGGAGGCTGGCCGTGTGGCATCGCCCGCTCTGCCTGTGAGGGGACATGTGGCTGCTCCTTCAGCAAGGTCCGAGCAGGCACACGGGGAGAGGGGTTTATTAGTTATTGGGAGCTCCAACGTTAGGCGGGTGATGGAGCCCCTTAGGGAAATAGCGAGAAGGTCGGGGAAGAAGGCCAGTGTTCACTTTGTCTGCTTGCCGGGGGGTCTCATCCGAGATGTGGAGGAGGCCCTACCGGCGGCGATAGAGAGCACTGGGTGCACCCGACTGCAAATTGTTGCTCATGTCGGCACCAATGACTCCTGCTGTCTGGGTTCAGAGGTCATCCTCAGTTCGTACAGGCGGTTGGCGAAATTGGTGAAGGCGGAAAGCCTCGCTCGCGGGGTGGAATCAGAGCTAACTATTTGTAGTATCGTTCCCAGAACCGATCGCGGTTCTCTGGTTTGGAGCCGAGTGGAAGGCTTAAACCAGAGGCTCAGACGATTCTGCGGAGATCTGGGGTGCAAATTTCTCGACCTCCGCTATCGGGTGGAGAAATGTAGGGTCCCCCTGAATAGGTCAGGCGTGCACTACACGCCGGAAGCGGCTACAAGGGTAGCGGAGTACGTGTGGAGTGCACATGGGGGTTTTTTAGGTTAGAGAATCCCCTCCCTAGGCCCGACAAGACGCCTCCTGAGACGCGGCAAGATAGGAGTAGGCAAAATGCAACAGGGAATAACAATATTAATGTGCTAATAGTAAACTGCAGGAGCGTCTATAGAAAGGTCCCAGAACTGCTCTCATTAATAAACGATCACAAAGCCCATATAGTACTAGGGACAGAAAGTTAGCTGAAACCAGACGTAAACAGTAACAAAATCCTAAACTCAGATTGGAATGTATACCGCAGAGACAGGCTGAACAGTGAAGGGGGAGGCGTGTTTATAGCGATAAGAAGTGCAATAGTATCGAAGGAAATCGACGGAGATCCGAAATGTGAAATGATTTGGGTGAAGGTCGCGGTTAAAGCAGGCTCAGACATGGTAATTGGATGTCTCTATAGGCCCCCTGGCTCAGCAGCTGTTGTGGCTGAGCACCTGAAGGATAATTTGGAAAATATTTTGAGTAGATTTCCCCACCATGTTATAGTTCTGGGTGGAGATTTTAATTTGCCGGATATAGACTGGGAGACTCAGACGTTCATAACGGGTGGCAGGGACAAAGAATCCAGTGAAATTTTTTAAAGTGCTTTATCTGAAAACTACCTTGAGCAGTTAAACAGAGAACCGACTCGTGGCGATAACATATTAGACCTTCTGGTGACAAACAGACCCGAACTATTTGAAAAAGTTAACGCAGAACAGGGAATCAGCGATCATAAAGCGGTTACGGCATCGATGATTTCAGCCGCAAATAGGAATATTAAAAAGGGTAGGAAGATTTTTCTGTTTAGAAAAAGTGACAAAAAGCAGATTTCAGAGTACCTGTTGGCTCAACACAAAAGTTTTGTCTCAAGTACAGATAGTGTTGAGGATCAGTGGACAAAGTTCAAAACCATCGTACAATATGCGTTAGATGAGTATGTGCCAAGCAAAATCGTAAGAGATGGAAAAGAGCCACCGTGGTACAACAACCGAGTTAGAAAACTGCTGCGGAAGCAAAGGGAACTTCACAGCAAACATAAACATAGTCAAAGCCTTGCAGACAAACAAAAATTACGCGAAGCGAAATGTAGTGTGAAGAGAGCTATGCGAGAGGCGTTCAATGAATTCGAAAGTAAAGTTCTATGTACTGACTTGGCAGAAAATCCTAAGAAATTTTGGTCTTATGTCAAAGCGGTAGGTGGATCAAAACAAAATGTCCAGACACTCTGTGACCAAAATGGTACTGAAACAGAGGATGACAGACTAAAGGCCGAAATACTAAATGTCTTTTTCCAAAGTTGTTTCACAGAGGAAGATTGCACTGTAGTTCCTTCTCTAGATTGTCGCACAGTTGACAAAATGGTAGATATCGAAATAGACGACAGAGGGATAGAGAAACAATTAAAATCGCTCAAAAGAGGAAAGGCCTCTGGACCTGATGGGATACCAGTTCAATTTTACACAGAGTACGCGAAGGAACTTGCCCCCCTTCTTGCAGCGGTGTACCGTAGGTCTCTAGAAGAGCGTAGCGTTCCAAAGGATTGGAAAAGGGCACAGGTCATCCCCGTTTTCAAGAAGGGACGTCGAACATATGTGCAGAACTATAGACCTATATCTCTAACGTCGATCAGTTGTAGAATTTTGGAACGCGTATTGTGTTCGAGTAAAATGACTTTTCTGGAGACTAGAAATATACTCTGTAGGAATCAGCATGGGTTTCGAAAAAGACGGTCATGTGAAACCCAGCTCGCGCTATTCGACCACGAGACTCAGAGGGCCATAGACACGGGTTCACAGGTAGATGCCGTGTTTCTTGACTTCCGCAAGGCGTTCGATACAGTTCCCCACAGTCGTTTAATGAACAAAGTAAGACCATAAGGACTATCAGACCAATTGTGTGATTGGATTGAGGAGTTCCTAGATAACAGGACGCAGCATGTCATTCTCAATGGAGAGAAGTCTTCCGAAGTAAGAGTAATTTCAGGTGTGCCGCAGGGGAGTGTCATAGGACCGTTGCTATTCACAATATACATAAATGACCTGGTGGATGACATCGGAAGTTCACTGAGGCTTTTTGCAGATGATGCTGTGGTGTATCGAGAGGTTGTAACAATGGAAAATTGTACTGAAATGCAGGAGGATCTGCAGCGAATTGACGCATGGTGCAGGGAATGGCAACTGAATCTCAATGTAGACAAGTGTAATGTGCTGCGAATACACAGAAAGATAGATCCTTTATCATTTAGCTACAAAATAGCAGGTCAGCAACTGGAAGCAGTTAATACCATAAATTATCTGGGAGTACGCATTAGGAGTGATTTAAAATGGAATGATCATATAATGTTGATTGTCGGTAAAGCAGATGCCAGACTGAGATTCATTGGAAGAATCCTAAGGAAATGCAATCCGAAAACAAAGGAAGTAGGTTACAGTACGCTTGTTCGCCCACTGCTTGAATACTGCTCAGCAGTGTGGGATCCGTACCAGATAGGGTTGATACAAGACATAGAGAAGATCCAACGGAGAGCAGCGCGCTTCGTTACAGGATCATTTAGTAATCGCGAAAGCGTTACGGAGATGATAGATAAACTCCAGTGGAAGACTCTGCAGGAGAGACGCTCAGTAGCTCGGTACGGGCTTTTGTCAAAGTTTCGAGAACATACCTTCACCGAAGAGTCAAGCAGTATATTGCTCCCTCCTACGTATATCTCGCGAAGAGACCATGAGGATAAAATCAGAGAGATTAGAGCCCACACAGAGGCATACCGACAATCCTTCTTTCCACGAACAATACGAGACTGGAATAGAAGGGAGAACCGATAGAGGTACTCAAGGTACCCTCCGCCACACACCGTCAGGTGGCTTGCGGAGTATGGATGTAGATGTAGATAGATGTAGATACTGTAAAAAAATGGTTCAAATGGCTCTGAGCACTATGGGACTTAACATCTATGGTCATCAGTCCCCTAGAACTTAGAACAACCTAAACCTAACTAACCTAAGGACATCACACACATCCATGCCCGAGGCAGGATTCGAACCTGCGACCGTAGCAGTAGCGCGGCTCCGGACTGAGCGCCGAGAACCGCTAGACCACCGCGGCCGGCTCGTATGTACTGTACTTCCTCGATTCACAGCCATGATTTCATACGGGATACTCTACCTATGCTGCTGGAACATGTGCCTTTACAAGTACGACACAACATGTGGTCCATGCACGATGGAGCTCGTGCACATTTCAGTCGAAGTGTTCGTACGCTTCTCAACAACAGATTCGGTGACCGATGGATTGGTAGAGGCGGACCAATCCCATGGCCTCCACGCTTTCCTGACCTCAACCCTTTTGACTTTCATTTATGGGGGCATTTGAAAGCTCTTGTCTACGCAACCCCGGTACCAAATGTAGAGACTCTTCGTGCTCGTATTGCGGACGGCTGTGACACAATACACCATTCTCCAGGGATGCATCAGCACATCAGGGATTCCATGCGACAGAGGGTGGATGCATGTATCCTCGCTAACGGAGGACATTTTGAACAATTCCTGTAACAAAGTGTTTGAAGTCACGCTGGTACGTTCTGTTGCTGTGTGTTTCCATTCCATGATTAATGTGATTTGAAGAAAAGTAATAAAATGAGCTCTAACATGGAAAGTAAGCGTTTCCGGACACGTGTCCACATAACATATTTTCTTTCTTTGTGTGTGAGGAATGTTTCCTGAAAGTTTGCCCGTACCTTTTTGTAACACCCTGTATACCCTCCATTGTTAGTGCTGCCACATGCTGCTTCTGAATGGTTACTGCACGATGACGAAGAATATAGGCGGTGATCGCATTAATCTGACTGGAACATGCAATTGCCTTTAGCTGCAGTGACTAAATGAAACAGTTACACAATGCCCATAAAGTTTCTTACGCACTTTCATGCATGTGTAGATAATTTAAAAATGGTCGCTTGACAAAACTGGTTTTCTGTGAATCAATATACGTTATACTAGCTTTTGTTGGTAGGTACCATGATGCTGTTATTTAAATACACTGAAGCTGTGCAGCATTTTTTACAGAAAATAAGTAATTAATCCTCTCTAATAAACAGCCTTGAGTAGTGTGGCATGTGTAAAAATTTCTTTTTTTCTTTGTTCGCAGAGTCCAGTGTATCAGGTGACAGAGTCATCTGAGAGTTCCACCAGCTCCGTCAGCTCGACGAGCTCGACCACTCCGAGCACTTCGACGACCACAGTGAGGCCCACGTATTACAGGACACCGACGCCAGTGCGCAGCGTGCAGATCCTGGACCCTGGCACAGATCCCGCCACTGAGGGCTCCTCCAAAAGGTCCGTGGACGCAGCCACAGACACCAAGGGCAAGAGGGAGGCCAGCCAGGGCGCTGCTACTGCTGCTTCTGACCATAAGGCTGGAGAAGAGGGTATCGAGAAGGCTGTGGACAGCGCCATTGAAACAAATAGTCAGAAGGCGGAGGGCAGCGTCACCGAAACAACTAATGAGAAGGCGGTGGAAAACACGACAGAGGCGGCCAGCGAGAAGGCGCTGGTGGCTTGATGACAGGGCGCGTCAGCGCAGCACACCAACCTTCGATTCCAGCAGGGATCAGATGAACTCCCAGCTGATGTAATGGAGCATAGGAAATGCTCTACAAGTATTTTTTTGTCGTCATGACATACAGAACTTAATTATGTCACCAATGCCGGACACAAATCCAAAGATGCTCTCTGCTTTGTCTCCTTGTAACATTAGTTCTCTACAGCTAGCATAGTTCAGTTCCTGTAATATGAATTTCAGCAGTTAGGTAGAATTACCTTTACGAATCAGTCGTATAAGGACCTACCGTAGAAACAATGTTAATGGAAACAAGCGTAGACTCTGCTTATATCGAAGACTCAGCAAGTGTTGCTTTAAAGTAAACCGACTGAAGTATTTAAAATTGCGATGTATTTCCTGAGTGCTGCAATGGTTCTTCTATTAACTGCACTATGACTTATTTTGCTTGGCTCAGCACTATCTTAAGTGACCTTCACACATTATCTTAAAGACTTGTACACAACTCAGTTCACTTGTACTTATTCTGATGTGCCTGGCGAATTACCAGTTGAGTAGTCGGATTTGGTAAACGTTTCCCCATTTTTAACGTTATATCAAGATGCTTCAAAATTTTTGTGTTCAACAATCCTCAAACTGATTTCTTATCACAATTTTTGTCCTGTGCGTTAGATATAACGAATGATTCACAGCTTATTGTTATTGCTTGCTTTTATGTACATTTTTGTCAACAATGTGCAGAAAAAGGCTTCCTATATGTACTTCTGTGCTGTGAACATGTTTGTTTGTAGAGAAGTAAGTGCGTTTTTTAATTATCTTCATTACAATTTTCTTTAGCACTACCCATTGCATAAGTATGAAAAAAGAACCAAAAAACTGTAATTCCAAAAGAAGTACGACACCTCACTGCAATTCAAACGGAAGATTGTCAAAAAAAGAAATGGTACTGTGACGCTGAACTTGTAGATCACTAAGTATTTATTGTCACTGTACTGTTGTGATACATTGTTAGTATTAAGTAATTTTATATAATTTTTATACTTTTGTACGTGACACTATATGTGAATAAACATGACATATTTAACTTACTTGCTGCTCCATTTTTATCCTGAAAGTGTGCCGAGTTGCAGTTCAGTTTCTGTCTTCCATGACGATAACCAACCTGGGTTTGACGATACAATTATATTGCCTTCGAAAATAGAGAATGTACAGCTTATTCTCATGTTTTGGTTCTTATATTGTTAGCGCCTCCAGGAACGGTACAGAAGTATAGAACGTAATTCGGTTACGTTCATCATGAAACGTGATAGTCTAAACGCCCTCGGTAGTTGATTAATGCGGGAGAGCCGTTATTCATTTCCCGTTTTCTTTTTTGCCCAATCTTTAAGACGAAACACTCAGTCAATAACGAGAGAAGTAGTCTACCTGACACCCAGTTTATTCCGGTCCGAATTTAAATTTTTGTGGAATCTGCTAACAAAATGAATAAGCTAAGTTAAATAAAATATGTTGTATATGAAGACTTAGTAAGAGCCGAGAAAAAATTTCGTAGCACATTTACGTTGTCTTTTGTGTCAGCTCCTCTCCCCATTGGTAAATAGTTTCTAATCGATGTATGAGAACTCTACCCACATAGAATGTGTATGTGAAGTAGGCACATTGTAATGTACTGATTTCAAAAAGTAAGAAGCCTGACGCTTCTCTCAGATGATGAAAATGTGAAATCATATCAATGTAACAAAATTTAATTTCATTCAACAGCGATAGAAAATGTTTGCGTTAATAAGTATCAACACAAGCTGCACCAGACTAACAATAGAAATATTAATATGCTCTGTACGTAAGCGTTGTGTTAATAACATGAAGAGAAATTTAAACATATTGTTCTACATACAGAATCATCTCACGATACGTAACAAATTTTATTGTAATGATGCGTTACTGTTCGAGCACCGAAATTGAAGGCTTCAGATTTTTTTTTCCCTACACAGATGAAAATCAAGTGAGTCGCAATGAAAGTCACAATTCAGTTGCTAAGCAATGGTCGTTTCATAGAAGTCGCTAAATTATTCGGGTTGTATGGAGAAGTGTTCGAAAGTGCATTGTTACCGAACACGGTCTGTTAGCAAGCTCGTTTCGAGTCGCCGAAAGTATAGGTGCACAACATCCAAATTTGGAGTATCGCCATCCCAGCAGCTGCCGATGTGTGGGCCAGGCAAAACGCGATGGATGGCTTCCAGATATACGGATGGGTCTCCGAAGGTACCAACAGTCGTAGATGCTGTCATGCAAGCTGTAAGTATATTCAACCCCGACGCACTAACAAAATGCGGGACAAGACGATTTTGCGATAATGGCCGTCGGCGGTCAAAAAGAATTTGCGGTACTGACCCTCGGCTTTGACCACTGAGGTCCTGAATGTCATTTCTTTACGTTGTTGTTTGCTGTCTCATTTTCGATGTTTACGAGAGAAATTATATTTTTAATCTCTGTTGTGAGAGAGAAGTAAGATAATGTCTACTCTGTCTCGGAGAAAGTGATAATATTTTATTCATTTACAGTCACCGCGCGACCGCTACGGTCGCAGGTTTGAATCCTGCCTCGGGCATGGATGTGTGTGATGTCCTTAGGTTAGTTAGGTTTAAGTAGTTCTAAGTTCTAGGGGACTGATGACCTCAGCAGTTAAGTCCCATAGTGCTCAGAGCCATTTGAGCCATTTAGCAGTCTTTTATCAGTCTTTACAATAAATACATTTTTAGTTCGAACTGTTTATCGTGTCGCCCATTACTGCTGTAACACTTTCTACGCGATACTTGGTTCGTTTTCATTTCGATAAATAATTAAAGTTCTTCAAAAAAATGGCTCTGAGCACTATGGGACTCAACATCTTAGGTCATAAGTCCCCTAGAACTTAGAACTACTTGAACTTAACTAACCTAAGGACACCACACACACCCATGCCCGAGGCAGGATTCGAACCTGCGACCGTAGCAGTCCCGCGGTTCCGGACTGCAGCGCCAGAACCGCTAGACCACTAAAGTTCTTCTCTTGGTAATCATTTTTATTTACTACTGCGCATATTCGGCAACTGTTTATCACTGTCTTCACTTGACTTACGTAGCTGAAATGTACTTTCCGATACTAATTACGATTTTTTTACGACAAATAATTTTTTAGTTCGTTGTATGCGCCATGCTGACCTATACAGCTGTACAGCTTGTTTTGACCGTAATCGATTCGTTTTATTTCCAATAAATTTTTCTTTTATTTACGTATGACTGATCATAGTTGTATTTCGAATTATTTTTTCTTCTGTCGAAGGTAACTCCACTAAGAGAAACTGTCTGTGACGTGAACGTTTCAAAATATCGCCAATAATATGACGTTATAGTCGCCATATTATTTACGTCGTCTGCTATGCTTTCATCACATCGGTGGTCAAAACCGACGGCTTGTTTTGCAATTTCCTCTTTATCCGCCATCGGCTTTGACCAGTGACCTAATGGTAATGGCTGCCGAGGCATAACTTAATGGTCTGTATTTTGAATTTAATTTTTTTACAGTGTTATTCCCTGTCTTTTTTGTCTGCTTCGTGAGGTATAATATTACATTTCAGAGGAAATTCTAATACTTAGTCCATTTCTCAGTCGTTTTCTTTACGATAAATACAGGGTGTTACAAAAAGGTACGGCCAAACTTTCAGGAAACATTCCTCACACACAAATAAAGAAAAGATGTTATGTGGACATGTGTTCAGAAACGCTTAATTTCCATGTTAGAGCTCATTTTAGTTTCGTCAGTATGTTCTTCCACCTACGCTCAATGGAGCACGTTATCATGATTTCATACGGGATACTCTACCTGTGCTGCTAGAACATGTGCCTTTACAAGTACGACACAACATGTGGTTCATGCACGATGGAGCTCGTGCACATTTCAGTCGAAGTGTTCGTACGCTTCTCAACAACAGATTCGGTGACCGATGGATTGGTAGAGGCGGACCAATTCCATGGCCTCCACGCTCTCCTGACCTCAACCCTCTTGACTTTCATTTATGGGGGCATTTGAAAGCTCTTGTCTACGCAACCCCGGTACCGAATGTAGAGACTCTTCGTGCTCGTATTGTGGACGGCTGTGATACAATACGCCATTCTCCAGGGCTGCATCAGCGCATCAGGGATTCCATGCGACCATGGGTGGATGCATGTATCCTCGCTAACGGAGGCCATTTTGAACATGTCCTGTAACAAAGTGTTTGAAGTCACGCTGGTACGTTCTGTTGCTGTGTGTTTCCAATCCATGATTAATGTGATTTGAAGAAAAGTAGTAAAATGAGCTCTAACATTGAAAGTAAGCGTTTCCGGACACATGTCCACATAACATATTTTCTTTCTTTGTGTGTGAGGAATGTTTCCTGAAAGTTTGGCCGTACCTTTTTGTAACACCCTGTATACACAGGATGTGACAGACAGGCATGACCAAACTTTCAGGAAACATTCCTGACGCAAAGAGAAATAAAATGCGTCATATCGAAATGGGTGCGGAAACGCTTTATTTCCACGTTAGAGTTTATTTTTTACTTATCTTCATAATGAAATTAATTACGGAAAACACGGAAGCAGAATGTACCAGCAGTAGTTTTTCTTACATTAAATGTTCAAAATATCCTCTTGGTTATGTTCGGTAAGAATGTACAGCAAGCTGTAATTCTTCGGTCCACCGCCAGTGTTTGTTATTCCAACTGAACGAATGTCATGTTGATATGTGACTCACTTCATTGCGCTACTATCAGGCACGTACTATTAACAGTTTAATGTTCATCACGGAATGTGCAAGCACGTAGCATCAACTGTTTAGTGGTCATCATGGGTCTGGTTTCCGGAATAATTCAGTGTACATGTACATAAATGCTGAGTTCGCAAACGACCATTTACTGTATGGATTCGCAGATAGTACCGGTCGTGGCGCTCAACCTACGTATCGGGAGAGATTTCCAGAACGACAGTGTCCTGATAACAGGACATTTTAAGCAACTGATCGTCGTCTTCGGTTGCATGGGGCATTTAAGCCTAATATTGGTAGCTGGGGGAGGGCTAGAGGGACGGGGACACCTCAACTTTACGAGGAACTTAATCGTGCAGTTGACGGTAACCATTTGCCAGCGTGTGACAGTTAGCTGCAACAAGTTATGTTGACCCGACGACTGTCTGCAGAATGCTGCGTGACAACCTGCTGTGTCTGTACCACATAAACTGTGTGCAGTTATCATCAACAGCTTATCTTTCGGCACGAGCACACTTCCAACGCGTCAACCCTCACTTTTGTCAAAATGTGCTGTTCACGGATGAGACTTCGTTCTGAAGGGATGATTAATATGTTGAAGAGTTGCACAAATTCAGCTGCAAAATGGAAGTAAAGGGTTTCCAGACCCAAGTCCACCTAATCATTTTTTTGCTTAAGTGTGAGGAATGTTTCCTAAAAGTTTGGCCATTACGCCAAGTGTACCTTTCAAATCTTACTGTGCGCCGTAGTCTCCCCACAGTTGTAAGGATTTTTTTGCGATACTCGATTTGTTTTCTGACCGATAAATAGCTAGCAGTTCTTTTCGTGTAACCGTTTTGTTTTATTCCTGATACAGAGATACATTCTTAACGGTTTATCGAAGTCCCTATTTGTGCATTAAGTACAAAATGTTTTTCCTGATAGCAACTACGATCACCGTACGATATATTTTCTATAGTTCGTACTGAGTGTCATGGTCTTCACTAAAAATATGGAACTATTTTTACGGCCCTTGATTTGTTTTCGCCCCGATAATGTCTGTCTTATTAATCTGTAAGAAAGCTTCATAACTGCAATACGAAGTATTTCCTTCCAGATGCAGTGAATTCTCGGAATGAAAAATGACTGTTCTTTACGGTTCAAAATATAGACCGTGATGCGCGCTGTAGTTCACTACGCCCCGGTAAGACAACCCACACCACACATTTACTCCTGGAAAATTCACGGCTTTGTCTACATGGACGTTCGGATTTTCGGCTGCCCAGTAGATGCAATTGTGGCGATTTACTGTACCATTGAGTTTGAACTGTGCCTCATCAGACCACACAATCATCTCTGCAAACTCTTCATCGTTGCGCACCATGTTAGTAAACCACTCGCAGTACTCCATTTTACGATCTGGGTAGTCCTCGTTCATTGCGTGTACAAACGTGGGATGTAGCACTTCCACTTTGCTGTCGTCAAAATTCTCCGAACACTTGAGAGACCCACTCCAGTTTCACGGGCACATTGTCTCACAGACTTCTATGGTGAGCGAGTGAATTGTCGTAACACACGACGGGAGTTAGCTGGACTTGTTACTGTTACAGGTCGTCCACATAGTTGTTTGTGTACATCTTTAACACAGACTTCGGCTTCCAATTTGGCTCGAATGCGACGAATCGTACTTAAAGTATCACTTCAAAACTGACTTCCTTCCATCGAATGTAAGCCTTGCGCCGGCCATGTTTATTCGAGTAAGTAGGTGCAACTAAAAACAAAACACTGAATATCTGGCGACTGCCATCTGACAAAACAAAACAACGCAATACAACGCTTGTGTGGCGATTGCCGAACTACAAACTATTACACTACCAAAGACGAGACAACCCTGTCTATTAGTTTGCCAGTTATGGACTTTTAAACAATGGATACATTTTTTGGACCCCTCTGTATATTAATAGCAAAAAAAAAAGTTCAAATGGCTCTGAGCATTATGCGACTTAACTTTTGAGGTCATCAGTCGCCTAGAACTTAGAACTACTTAAACCTAACTAACCTAAGGACATCACACACTTCCATGCCCGAGGCAGGATTCGAACCTGCGATCGCAGTGGTCGCTCGGCTCCAGAATGCAGCGCCTAGAACCGCACGTCCACTCCGGCCGGCATTTAATAGCAAAGCTCAAGGCCGAGAGAAACAGGACAGTGCGCCTAAACACTACAGAGAGCATACCGTGAGAGAAAGAATGAACGTTACCAATCTCTTGGAGATGGGTCGCCCCTGACGAATCAACCATACAGAAGAAACTGGAGCGATTTTAGAGCGAACCGAAACAATAGAGCGGAAATGAGGGATAGTGGACACAGTACAGAGACACAAATGGCGGACAGTATCGAAGTTTACACTCTCGATTCTCACTGTGGTCAGAATTCGGGATGTTTACCTGCACAATGAAGGAGCATACCACGGGAATGAGAGTAGGACAGACCTGTGGACAATTCTGCTGCAGGCGATTGTATTGGCTAGGCTACGTTGATGTTTGAGATGAGTTGTTAGAAGAGAAAGAGAGCGAGAGAACACTGAATCCGCATCCGACCATTGTAATCTCAGGGAAGGGGATCAGTTTGGAAGCAATTTAGGATAGCGGCAGTCAAGTGTCAGTGAGCTCTGAAGAAAGATAATGTACGTGTTTAGTTAAACGTGATTTTCCGATGTTGAAACTACAAAACTAACGTTAGGGGAGCAGTAGCAGGGAAGAGTACAGATGTAAGTTCGAGTAAAACTACGGTTTGAATGCCAAGTGCATGCTCTAAAATGGAATTTTCCAGTAATACCGAAGCTGTCAGTGAGAGTGATTTTTGAAATTAATTTTGTGTGAAAGTAGGAAGCATTTTTAGACCTTGGACATAAAAAATTATATTTAGGGCAGTATTAACAGTAAGTAGACTTTGAAGAGCGTTCGGTACGTATGCGGATCCCACAGAATTGTTTGACATTTTGCACAGAAATCATTGATTTAGATGCAGAGGGCGGTAGGATATAAGTGATACAAGCAGGAGAAACGATGGGACGTGGCATTCCATGTCATGATGGAATAGAAACGAAAATTACAAAGAAAGTTGAAGGAAAATGAAACATCGAAGTTAAGGATAAGAAAGAGGAAAATGATATTCGGTTTATGAAGCCCTCAACTGCGCCGACATCAGCCTCGTTCAAATTCCCCATCTTCACACTGTCCAATTTAGCCACTTTCACGTGTGGTGGTGATGATGAAATGATGAGGACAACACAAACACCCAGTCCGTGGGCACAGAAAATCCCCAACCCGGCCGGGAATCGATCCCGGGACCCCGTTATCCAGAGGTAGCAACGCTAGTCACTAGACCACGAGCTGCGGACGGATAAGGAAGAATTAGTTAATGTTTTAAAGAAGATTTCAGGAGTATTTTTAACCTTTTTTGGGGTCAATACGCATTGCCATTGGCATATAAAGCAAAGGTAGTTTATCTTATCGCGAAATTAGTAGATAGTTAAGGTGAGTTAGTATAGGCAGAGGTCATTGTTGGCAACCGGAATAAAATAGTAATTGGATCCTTTTACCGACCTCCCAATTCAGATGATACAGTTGCCGAAAGGTTCAAAGAAGACCTCAGTTTGATTTCAAACACGTACCCGACTCATACGATTACAATTGATGGTGGCTTTAATTTATCCTCGATATGTTGGCGAAAATACATTTTTAATTCCGGAGATACGCATAAAACATCATCCGAAATTGTGGTAAGCGCATTCTCTGTAGATGATTTCGGGTAGTTAGTTCATGAGCCCACGCGAATAGTGAACTGTTGTGAAAACACACTTGACCTCTTAGCGACAAATAATCCTGGGTTAATAACGAGCATCAAAATAGATACAGGGATTAGTGGAAACAGGGTTGTCGTAGCAAGACAATATTGTAACCTCCAAATCTCTAAAATTAAACGAAAAATATACCTATTCAAAAAAGCAGAAAAAAATTCACTTTACGCCTTCCTGAGAGACAATCTCCACTCCTTCCAAATTAATAATGTATAAGTGTAGACCAGATGTGCTTGAATTCAGAGAAATAGTATCGGCAGCAACTGAGAAATTTGTACCAAATAAATTAACAAACGCCGGAGCTGATCCTCTTTGGTACACAAAACGGATCAGAACACTGTTGAAGAAGCAACGAAACAAACAAGACAAATTTAAACAGACGCAAAATCCCAGGATTGGCGATCTTTTACAGAAACTCGAAATTTAGCGCGAAGTTCAATGCGAGATGTTTATAACAGTCTCCACAACGAAACTTTGTCTCGAAACCTGACAGAAAATCCAAAGAGATTCTGTTGCTATATGAAGTATGTTAGCGACAAGAAACAATCAATGCCTTCTCTGCGCGATAGCAATGGAGATGCTATCGAATGCAGTGCCGCCAAAGCAAGGATACTGAATACAGTCTTCCAAAATGCCCTCACAGAAGAAGACGACGTAAATATTCCAGAATTCGAATCAAGAACAGCTGCCAACATGAGTAACGTAGAAGTAAACATTCTCGGAGTAGTGAAGCAACTTAAATCACTGAATAAAAGCAGGTCTTCTGGTTCAGACTGTATACCAATTAGGTTCCTTTCAGAGAATTCTGATGCATAGCTCCATACTTAACAATCATATACAACCGTTCGCTCGACGAAAGATTCGTACCCAAAGACTGGAAATTTGCACAGGTCATAGCAATATTCAAGAAAGCCAATAGCAGTAATCCATTTAATTACAATCCCGTATCATTAACGTCGATATGCAGCAGAATTTTGGGACATATATTGTGTTCGAACATTACCTCGAAGAAATCGGTCTGTTGACACACAGTCAACATGGCTTTAGAAAACATCGTTCTTCCGAAACACAACTAGCTCTTTATTCGCATGAAGTATAGATCGATTCCATATTTCTAGATTTCCGGAACGCTTTTGACACTGTACCACACAAGCGACTTGTAGTAAAATTGCGTGCATATGGAATATCCTCTCAGTTATGTGACTGGATTTGTGATTTCCTGTTAGAGAGGTCACAGTTCGTAGTAACTGACGGAAAGTCATCGAGTAGACCGGAAGTGATTTCTGGCGTTCCCCAAGGTGGTGTTATAGGTCCTTTGCTGTTCCTTATTAATATAAACGATTTGGGAAACAATCTGAGCAGCCGTCTCAGGCTTTTTTTTTCAGATGACTCAGTCGTTTATCGACTAACACAGTCATCAGAAGATCAAAAAAACTGCAAAATGATTTAGAAAAGACATCTGAATGGCGCGAAAATTGGCAGTTGACCCTAAATAACGAAAAGTGTGAGGTCATCCACATGATTGCTAAAAGGAATTCGTTAAACTTCGGTTACACGATAAATCAGTAAAATCTAAAAGCAATAAATTCAACTAAATTCCTAGGAATTACAATTAGGAACAACTTAAATTGGAAGGTTCAAATGGTTCAAATGCCTCTGAGCACTATGGGACTCAACTTCTGAGGTCATCAGTCCCCTAGAACTTAGAACTACTTAAACCTAACTAACCTAAGGACAACACACACATCCATGCCCGAGGCAGGATTCGAACCTGCGACCGCAGCGGTCTCGCGGTTCCAGACTGTAGCGCCTAGAACCGCACGGCCACTCCGGCCGGCTAAATTGGATGGAACACACAGAAAATGTTGTGGGGAAAGCTAACGAAAGACTGTGTTTTATTGGCAGGGCACTTAGAAAATGTAACAGATCTTCTAAGGAGACTGCCGACACTACGCTTGTCCGTCCTCTTGAAACGTCCCCTTTGAACAATTATACACGACTGTGCTTAAACTGACACACAATATTTTTTAGCGCAACGCAATCTGACTTTCAGAAATCCCTACAAAGGAATGGCCCTGACTAGCATTAACCTGTACCTTTCACAAATCACTTACCTCACCAAAAATCTTCGTTACTCGAACTACTGCAGTACATCGAGCGCCACTACTGCCAGCTAAATAAAAGATTTAAACTACGGAAGGCACTAACTACTGATAGGTATAGTTAGCAATTGAAAGATGTTAATAGAGAACAAACAATGTATTTACCTTAATAGTCATCAAAAGTCATAATATATGTAATTTCAAAACTCCGCCGTTTCCTTCCACACATCCACCACTGCTGGCGGCTCACCTCCAACTGCGCAACGCTACGCGCTGTTCACATCCAGCTGCCCAACGCTACAATGGCAGACAACAATGCAAACTAGCCACAGACTGCACACAGCACAGCCAGTGATTTTCATACAGAGCGCTATGTAACGTTGCCAATAAGAAAACATAAACAGCCTACTTACACTCTTTTAGAATACTGACGCGTGGAGTGGGTTCCTTACTAGATAGGACTGACGGACTGCATCGAAAAAGTGTAAAGAAGGGCAGCATGTTTTGTGTTATCGCGAAATATTGGAGAGAGTGTCACTGAAATGATACAGGATTTGGACTGGACATCATTAAAAGAAAGGCGTTTTTCGTTGCGACGGAATCTTCTCACGAAATTCCAATCGCCGAATTTCTCCTCCGAATGCGAGAATATTTTGTTGACACCGACTTACGTAGGGAGAAACTATCACCACGATAAAATAAGAGAAGTCAGAGATCGTACGGAAAGATATAGGTGTTAGTTCTTTGCGCGCGCATACGAGAGTGGAATAATAGAGAATTGTGAAGGTTGTTCGATGAACCCTCTGCCAGGCACTTAAATGTGATTTGCGGAGTCTCCATGTAGATGTAGATGTAGATGTGGATGTAGGTATTTGAGGAGGTAAGGGCAATACTCGAACAAGGGGTGACTGAGCCCGCGGTTATTGTATAACAGTCCATTATAGGTCGTTCACAAATAGGACAGTAAAATTAGGAGTGATGCCTCTAGTCAATGGTAAAAGTAAATCCAGTGATATACAGCTAACAAAGAATATTTATCACAAGTACGGTTTTGAAACTTTATATTTCTCAGTAACATGTAAAGACTCAGTGAACTACTATATAAAGGAAATACGCCATACTTTCATGTTACCGCTCTCTGATCGCTTAACTTTCTGACCTTTTTGCTTAGCTCTTGTCTTGTTTGCGCTCGTGGCTCTGTATGCTTTTCGATGTATAGAGGTTTGCTGCCTGCAAGTAAAAATTACCATTAAATAACACCTATCAGTGTTGAATTTCAAAAATTTTTTCTTTCTGTGAAATGGCAACCTTTTCCTCTCCTTACCATTTACGTAAACGTGGCCAGCGCTTTGTACGAATACAAGCTCGCGTGGTATTTCAATTTAATTCCTTGAAGTAGCTTAAAATTACTTTTCTTTCATTTTTCGCGCTCTATGTTCTGTACATTTACGAAGTCCGATTTGGTGAAATACGACGTCTGAACAAAATGTCGAACGGTGATTGCAATTTGTTTCACGAACTAAAACAATAATTTCTCGTGATAAAACCCCCTGAACTGAAGCACAATCATTTCTCATGTTAAAAGCCATTTTCGTGCGTTGAAATCTCATAAAACATCAGTGTTAAATGATTGCGTGTGTAGTGTTGGGGTAATCATACAGTAATTACGGGTTACGGTGAAGTTTGGCAAATACGTGAAAATCATCCATAGTCTCAAAAAATGGCCTTTTTTCACCTTGGCCTTCACCGAGCCACCTCTATACCACTTTCAACAGAAAAGTTTAATGAGGAGATTAATTTACTTAAAACCATAGCAGTCAATAATGAATATACGCCTAACATAGTGGACGATATCCTCAAAAAGAGAACTGCAAGAACTACTACGCTCAACACCTCACGCGCTGAAGTTAACCCAAAAGAAAACGGTTTTCTATTCCTTTCGTAGAACCAATTTCCTATCAGATTCAGCGCATGCTTCGCAACAAATACAACTGCAATGTTGCCTTCTCTACTAACAACAATCTGAAGAGAAGCTTCATTCATAATTTGAAATCCATTCGCTCCCCTACAGAAAGTTCTGGCGTTTATAAGATCATGTGTGATACCTGCTCCTCCTATTATATAGAGCAAACTGGACGTGCTTTCGCCATCAGATATAAAGAACATCCTTTGACAAAAAACGGCATCAGTCCCCTAAATTCATCCTTTGCCGATCATCTCTTAATTACTGGACACGTGCCTAAAGCCATTGGCGATAGCAATATTCTGCATACCGAAAAGAAGGGGCGTAGGATAGATGTTTTAGAGGAATTGGAGATTTTCAAACATCTATCTCGTCATGATGACCTCGTTGTCAACGAACAGCTGCAGCTGCAAAACAAATACTTTTTCGACTGTATAAAGCCGATGCTTGATCATTGATTCGGATTTTGTCATGCAGTTTGCCGAAATGTTATTTTCCTGTTACGTCTTTGCTGTTTTCTTGTATGTCGTAACTGACGTTTTTTTACGTTACAAAATGTATCTCTGTTTAAAGCAGATAAAAATGTAACTTCATCTTATTATTATTAGTGCTTACGTTATGCCTGAATCAGCGTCATTACAATTTCATGTGTCTAATTTTGAATGTACAGTAGCCTAGTTGTTTCTGCGGCTACTAGATGGCGCTCGTAGCAACACCATGTTTACTTGCCCACACTTTCTAACGTGGGCACCTCAGTTTTGTTGCAACCCGTGTTCACTCAGGTACGAGCAGCCCTTAGTGGCTCGCCATCTTATCTTGTTTACAACTTTTAATGACGTCGCCTTTCCGGCTTAGAATTTTTTAGAATGTGACTTGTAAGTACTGCATCTCTTTCCAGTCAGTACACACTTTAGTTTATTAATGTCTTGTATACCTATTATGTTTTAGAACATTTAGTTTTAATTCTGAAGACGACGCTCATAGTAGCGTCGAAACCTGGTCAATTTTGACTTAATATTTGTGACCGAGGGCTTATTTGTTGTAATATAATACGTGAAAATGTCTTTAACTGATGTAGTGAACACGGTCGAGTTGTAGACAAAACTGTTCACCAGAATTTAGAACAGGATATTTCCGATCGAGAAAGTGATGTAGCGTAATTAAACCGAAATGGACACTCAGGAGAAGGGCAGGAAGTCCACCTGTAGTAAATCCCATCGTAAGATTAATTCTTAGAATTCAGGTGCTTGTGAGTAAGCAATTTGAATGAATTGATAATACTTTGATAACATTACCTGAGAACCAGGCAGAACAAATTTATAATACTTTGAAAATACTTTCTGAGAACCAGGCAGAACGAATTGATAATACTCCAAAAAACATTTTCTGAAAAGCAAATACACTCCTGGAAATTGAAATGAGAACACCGTGAATTCATTGTCCCAGGAAGGGGAAACTTTATTGACACATTCCTGGGGTCAGATACATCAGATGATCACACTGACAGAACCACAGGCACATAGACACAGGCAACAGAGCATGCACAATGTCGGCACTAGTACAGTGTATATCCACCTTTCGCAGCAATGCAGGCTGCTATTCTCCCATGGAGACGATCGTAGAGATGCTGGATGTAGTCCTGTGGAACGGCTTGCCATGCCATTTCCACCTGGCGCCTCAGTTGGACCAGCGTTCGTGCTGGACGTGCAGACCGCGTGAGACGACGCTTCATCCAGTCCCAAACATGCTCAATGGGGGACAGATCCGGAGATCTTGCTGGCCAGGGTAGTTGACTTACACCTTCTAGAGCACGTTGGGTGGCACGGGATACATGCGGACGTGCATTGTCCTGTTGGAACAGCAAGTTCCCTTGCCGGTCTAGGAATGGTAGAACGATGGGTTCGATGACGGTTTGGATGTACCGTGCACTATTCAGTGTCCCCTCGACGATCACCAGTGGTGTACGGTCAGTGTAGGAGATCGCTCCCCACACCATGATGCCGGGTGTTGGCCCTGTGTGCCTCGGTCGTATGCAGTCCTGATTGTGGCGCTCACCTGCACGGCGCCAAACACGCATACGACCATCATTGGCACCAAGGCAGAAGCAACTCTCATCGCTGAAGACGACACGTCTCCATTCGTCCCTCCATTCACGCCTGTCGCGACACCACTGGAGGCGGGCTGCACGATGTTGGGGCGTGAGCGGAAGACGGCCTAACGGCGTGCGGGACCGTAGCCCAGCTTCATGGAGACGGTTGCGAATGTTCTTCGCCGGTACCCCACGAGCAACAGTGTCCCTAATTTGCTGGGAAGTGGCGGTGCGGTCGCCTACGGCACTGCGTAGGATCCTACGGTCTTGGCGTGCATCCGTGCGTCGCTGCGGTCCGGTCCCAGGTCGACGGGCACGTGCACCTTCCGCCTACCACTGGCGACAACATCGATGTACTGTGGAGACCTCACGCCCCACGTGTTGAGCAATTCGGCGGTACGTCCACCCGGCCTCCCGCATGCCCACTATACGCCCTCGCTCAAAGTCCGTCAACTGCACATACGGTTCACGACCACGCTGTCGCGGCTTGCTACCAGTGTTAAAGACTGCGATGGAGCTCCGTATGCCACGGCAAACTGGCTGACACTGAAGGCGGCGGTGCACAAATGCTGCGCAGCTAGCGCCATTCGACAGCCAACACCGCGGTTCCTGGTGTGTCCGCTGTGCCGTGCGTGTGATCATTGCTTGTACAGCCCTCTCGCAGTGTCCGGAGCAAGTATGGTGGGTCTGACACACCGGTGTCAATGTGTTCTTTTTTCCATTTCCAGGAGTGTAATTACAGAGGGAGACGTAGGAGATTAATTATTTAAGTGGCAACCTTCCAGGTTCTCGGGAAAGAGGTACGTGTTACATGGTTTCGCCGTACAGAGAATATGACCAACAAAAGAGCACACCGAGCAGTATTTCGCTGGGCACGAATTACGTAATGCAACAGACTACAAATATATTGGCAGAGGAAAGCTTAACTACGCTCAGACGACTGCCAATCTTCATTCAAGTTAGGAAGACACCTCATCCGATGGTATTTATAATATCATTTAGAGGTGTGCTCCCGAGATCGTGGAATGAACAGCAAAAAACTTCATTCGTAGTACCCTTCAATGAAAGAGATGCCGCTCTCTGGGCGACAGAGGCTGCAGAAGAGTGTCATACCTTTGGCAGGTTTTAAAAAGCTTTTCAGACAAATGCTGGTCACTCGATATGGAAGAAAGACCTAGGAAAGAAGTGTACAATCCCGAACCATATAATTGCAAAAAAGGCTCTCTCAGGAAGTACATCGAAAAGTACATAAATGAAATACTGGGATCAGTCTATGTCACATAAAAATGCAATAAGAATTTTAAAACCGAACTTCCCTTTGAGTAGCCAAGAGAAACTGATCAGTGTGCCGGATACTGACCTAGAAAAATTTCTACCAGTAATAGAGATGCCTTATCTGATGCAGGAAGGCATCAAAACAAATTGTTGTAACCAACATATTCCAATACCCAGAATGGGAATGGAAAAAGGAATTGTGACTTGCAGAACTGCGGAGTAAACCCACAAGTGAGACATTATAACAGTAATGGTCATTCACCGTAGAATAATAACGGGATGACTGGCAGTGGATATTTTTCCCACATTAACTACAACTGTATTCAATCCTACAACAATAATAAGAGGTGTAACAGTGAGAATAACTTCCAGCAGGGATATAATCGAAATACAAACGAGAAAGCGAATTATAATCGTAATTTCAATGGAAATTACTGGCATAATAACCAGTTAAGTCGGCGCAGCAAATCTATGGACCACCTCTTACAATAAATCGAAATCTCAGTGGGGTATGAAGTAATCAAGCGCATCACAATTACACTAGTTGGACACCCAGGAGACACATGATGTTCGGATAGTGGAAGTAGGACAGGAATCATAGACGAACATGCAACCACAAACAATCTAAAAGCAACCCCATTATGCCCTGGGGTGTTGGTCGCGGAGTTGAATGGGGTCACACAAAGCACACAAAAAACATAACATAAAATACTCATATTATTAATTATACTAATAACAATAATTACAGTACGCAGCTCAATGTTAATGCAAACCGAACTGAAACGTTTAAACTGCTTAGACACAATCATGGAAAATACATTAAGGAAGAATTGTGCACTGAAGTAAAGAAATGTAAACCAACTCAGGAAGAGATAGTCCAAGCTATAGTGAAAGCTAATATTTGTAATATTCCTGTTACGGTAATCCTTGATACTTTTGCAAGTACGAACGAAATGAATGAGGGGTTTGCACGCAGACTGAAAACCGAAAACCAAATTCAAACCCTATCCGTGCGGATGCGTAAAGTAACGTGCGCCACTGGTGCTAAGTCGCAGGTCGTTAAGGAACAAATACAGGTCGTAGTTAATCTAGATAATGGACCATATGACTGCACGTCCCTAGTAGTCAAAAATTTATCTGTAATCCGTCTCCTGAGTTTGTAGTTCCTCAGAGAAAGAGGTGTCAAACTAGATTTGTTGAACGGTAAGTGTGTTTTGAGGGAAAGAGGTAATGAAATGGTTATCGGTTTACTAAATACAGTGCAGCCCATATCAAATACTAACATGAACTGAAAGCTAAACATGTGAGACCTTAAATGTTTCAGTTTAATATCTTGAATACCAAACCAGTGACTGTTACGTGAAAAATGATGCAAAAGAAACCAACTTAAGATAAGGTGAGACAATCCGAGTATTTAGATATTCAGCAGCAGGCACAGCTTTTGGAACTTCTTGCACAATATGTAAATGTCTTTTCGGAAAAGCCAGGTACAATCAAAGGATATATTTACGACGTGAATAGGGTTCCTTATAAAACTTAACTGTCCCTCGACCTATGCAGTTCCGTGAACCAAGAGGGATGCTGTGAGGCGAGAGGTAAATAGAATGTTACAGTGGAACATACACCATATAGCAGTCACCTACTTGCGGTAGCTAAACCAGATAGTGGCGCGCGACTAATGTTAAACGGTAGAGAAATTAACCGAATTACCGTACCGGTTCACACACGGTCAGAAAGCCTGGACGAACAATACAAAGATTTCATGATGTAAAATAAAAATGCAGATGTACCAATACTATTTCAGTCACTCAGCTTAGCTACGAAGGCAAGTAATAATGAAAGATGGACATGGGCAAACAGGGATGACACCTTAAGCAAAACGACGTGTGAAAATATGTATGTAGAAGCCTAGTAGGTAAGTATTTGTATTGTTAAGATTTAGTAATAAGTACGAGGGTGGCTTGAAAAGTTCTCGGAACGGAATAGAAAAAAAGTACTTACATCACTGAAACTTTTTTTATTTTTCAATTTAGTCTCCTTCTAGATTAATGCACTTGGTCCAACGATGTTCCAGTGCCTTGATCCCATCTCGAAAATGAGTTTCCTCCAAGCCTGCAAAATACAGAGGGGTCCAAAAAAATGTATCCACTGTTTAAAAGTCCATAACTTGCAAACTAATTGACGGAGTTGTCTCATTTTTGGTAAAAGTGTAGCTCAAAGTCCAACTTAAAATCACTGTAGGTGTTCGAAATGGTCACCATTAACATCCACACACAAACGATGCCGCCGAACTGCAGCACCAACTACTGACTGCAACGTGTCAACGTGTTCAGTTGGATACTTGCACATGAATGTACGATGGTTCTCGAAGTTCATCCAATGTGCGTGGCTTTTGTCGATAAACGACGTCTTTTAGTGTTCGCCCTAGGTAAAAGACCAGAGGAGTTAGGTCTGGGGAACGTGGTGGACACTCCACAGCATCTCTACGGGGCCTGTCCATCTTCCTGGTAGATTTTCGTCGAGATACGCCCTAACACGATTTTGGTTGTGGGCTGGGGCATCATCTTGTTGAAAGTAAACTCTTCCGTCTCCATACAAGTCTCGGATGGCAGGTAAAATGGCTGTCTGACGTTTCTGAAGGTACACCTCACCGGTAACTGTGTAGTCAAAGAAGAATGGCCCAATCGAGTCCCGATAAAACAACCCACACATTTACTCCTGGCAAATTCGCGGCTTTGTCTACATGGACGTTCGGAGTTTCTGCGGCCCAGTAGATGCAATTGTGGCGATTTACTGTACCATTGAGTTTGAACTGTGCCTCATCAGACCACAGGCTTGCGCCAGCCATGTTTACTCGAGTAACCAGCTGCAACTAAGAATAAAACACTATCTGGCGACTGTCATCTGACAAAACAAAACAACGCAATACAACGCTTGTGTGGCGATTGCCGGAACTACAAACTATTACACTACCAAAGATAAGACAACTCCGTCAATTAGTTTGCCAGTTATGGACTTTTAAACAGTGGATACATTTTTGGACCCCTCTGTAGTTGTCAACTCTGGCTATCAATTCTTCGTTTGAAGTGAATCTTCGTCCAACAAGAAAATTTTTCATTTTTGGGAAGAGATGGAACTCTGACAGAGCCACATCAGGTGATTAAAGAGGGTGTGGCAACAATTCATACCTTAGTTAGTGTAATTTTGCCGTGGCGACGACACATGTGTGCGGGCGCCTATTGATTTGATGGAAGATTACTTTCTTCCTTGCTAAACCTGGCCATTTTTAGCGTATCTTTTGTTGCAATTTGTCCAGGAGGTTAGCATAGTATTCACCAGTAATTGTTTGCCCAGTGGGGATACAATCTACAAACAGAATCCCCTTCGCATCCCAGAACAATGATGCCATGTCCTTTCCTGCCGAAGAAATTGTCTATACTATCTTTGGTCGCGGAGAATCCGCATGTTTCTACTGCTTTGACTGTTGTTTCGTCTCTGGGGTACAGTGTGCATCCAAGTTTCATCTGTGGTTACAAACCGGCGCAAAATATCTTGTTCGTTTCTCCTGTAACGGTCAAAACGTTGTTCTGATATGTCCATGCTTTTCTGATCCAGCGTCAAGAGTCGCGGCATCCATCGTGCAGATAATTTTTTCATTTCTAATTATTCAGTTAAAATGTGATATACCTTTTCAGATGACATTTGCCAAACGTGAGCAATTTCACGCACTTTCAATCGGCGATCCTCCATGACCATTTTGTGCACTTTTGCAATGATTTCTGGAGTAGTGGCACATCTCGACCGGTCATGAGCGGATTATCATCTAAGCTACCCCGACCAAATTTAAATTCGTTTGTCCACTTGACATCAGTTGAATATGAAGGAGGAGAGTTCCCCAGTTTATTCTGGAAATCGGCGTGAATGTCCTTTGCTTTCATACGTTTCTTTACGAAGTACTTAATGTTTTTCCATCTTCGCAAATCATTACGATGGAACAACAACAGAGCAACGTCGCCGTCACAGCTCTCTTCCAAGAGCACTGACGTGGCACGAGTTTACAGGCAACAGTCCAATGAACGTCACATGGACAACTCGTTGCGCTAGCGCTGACCTCTCGGGGTGATTCCGATAACTTTTCAAACCACGCTCGTAATTCTTCGTAGTAGAGCCCGACCATACATCAGCTGTAAGAAGCAAGTTTCTGAATATGGAGTTATAAAAGTACACAGCACTCCTAAATTACCTGATTATGTAGCCGTTGGAAGAAAAAAAAGTTAGATTTTAAAAATAATCTGTAAATCAGTTTTGTAATTTAAAAAATGAATTTTAAATGTAGGTGTTTCCCTCCATTTTTTCTATACTTGTGTAGTTAGAATCAGCCAGTATGATAGACCTAGTAAAAAGAGGGTGATATGTGTAAAAGAGTAACATGAAAGAGGAACATGTATTCCTGTAAATCATGAAAGTATAACTTACATAATAGCAGACCGATATGAAAGTAGGATCATCTGTCAACAAACTCACTTTGACGTATAGTTTCGCGGGAAAGCTTCTGTTTTCTGTTTTCAAGCGTCTGCGTCTGTGTTTTTCAGTAGACTGGTGTAAAACCGAACTAGGTTCTATTTGCGAAGTTTTCTATGGAGAGAAATTCTAGCATCGATCTCCACTCATAGTTAGTGTATCATATAAAAAAAGAACTGCGAGATCAATGAAACAAAACTACCGTAAAGTTTGTAAGTTCAAGCCTAGGTTAATAAATGAATATATTGGCACAGGGTCAAAAGAAATGGTGCAGTCATATATAAAACAACTGTTTGTTCTGTCCCTGTAGAGCATTAAGCGCTGTATTCGTCACTAGAATAATTGAGATGCAAAACTTGTGACAAAATTACTCACGCGAGTAGTGCTTAAATGACAGAAGTGTATGATATCACAGTGAAGTCACTAACGAACCAAAGAATAGAACAGTGTTAGTGCTTCCAATTGCATAATTTAAACTAACGGACGCTCGAGAGTAAAGTTACGTGGACGCTCCGGCGAGTGCAAACGGCATTTTCATCGCAAAGGACGATGTGAGATTAGTTCATATTAATGTGTTGGAAACAAACTTACTGACTGTTTAAAAGTGTGGCTGAACTGTTTTGCGAAGAAAAGGTGTAATCCACTGAGAACTTGAAAAACTCTGGAGTAAACCTCGTGAACAGCTCAAGAAACAGCAATGTTTGTAAAATTTTATGTTGGGAACACGAGGTGAACGTAGCACATGAAGCGTTCTGGTGCAACAATGCAAGACACACGGAATTAGCCGTTACTTCGGTATGCGGCGCACAACTGCTAATAGACGAAAGGTGAATACAACTATTGCGGAAAAGACGACATGTTACAAGGACACTGAAACGTGCATGTAATTTAAATATAAATGTATGAAGTCTGAACTTGCAGACGATAGGGTAACATACAACAAATACAAACGAATGATGTTTATGAAAAATGTATCTTTCAATCTATACACTAATGAAATACGAATACAATAAAAGCCCCAGCACGGGTGTATCAAATACAATCACTTAGTTATTCCATAATGACATCATCATTTCTTTGTGTATAATTTTGTTCTAACACGTGGATTGGAAAAGGAGAAATGATACTGCCGTTTTCGTTTCATGTCGCACTGGTAACGAGCCTAATGTCAGTTCGGTCCTGACACGTGATCGAACATGTGGTCATGCACATAACTTTGAGCCAACAGCACACGAGAGGGGACCCGCAATCGGCATCAGCTGATCGCTCATCGCAACGTCATCAAAAGCCCTGTTGACGTCATGAGGCCATCCCAGTTCAACGACCAACAGCACCGATCTGATGGAGAAGTTCAAATTTTATTTAAGACTCATAAGTTGTAACTACTATATCTTCAACCGTGAACCATGCATACCTGATTTGTCGGTGAATGTTCATGAACTTTTATCCATGCAAACACTTAAATGCATTCAACTTATATGCAATCCTGTTTAATGCAAAAACCAAAAAGTGAATGTAAAATTAATTTATTACTGTACGAAGTTAACTTAGCAAACAAATTTTATGAAAATCGTTGTAAATAAATGTGAAGGATAATGTCGACAGCTCTGTCCGGGTTTATGCTCAGGATTTCCTTGGACGTAACCCAAATGGGAGAAATGAAGATTGAATTTCCTAACCATAGTTAACAAAAATTTTCTTTTTGATGTTCTCCTTCTAGTGCAGTGGCGTTAGAGTCACACAAGCAGCATGTAACTTAAGGCTACGTCAAACTTCTCATGTACTAGTCAAAGTAACTGCAAATAGCGAATACCTAAACTGACAGTAACTGAATTAAATGAACAGAGCTTGAATATGTAATAAGAAAGAAATAAGCTTAAACGCAAACACTTGAGAAACACTGATGCACATGAACTTGCTCTTACGATGTATAAACGTGATTTTAAAAAACTGTAATTTACTGAAGACTAAGTAATACTCTTTAATATCCAGCGGCCTGTGCGACCCCCCTAATTAATGGTAAAAGTAATTACAGTATATACATTTAACAAAGAATGTTTAGCGCAAGTAATGTATTGATTTTGATTTTTTGGTGACATATAAAGATTCCTGAACTACTATACAAAGGAAAGACGAGACGCCATGATATCGCTCTCTGATCGTTTGTCTCTCAGGTCTTGTTGCTTAGATCTTGTCTTGTCTTGCGCTCATGGCTCTGTATGCCATTCCATAGGCTTCCTGTCTGTTCATGTAAGTTGAATTTCCATTATATAACGATTATCAGTGATGAACTTTAAAAATTTGTTCTTACTGTGAAACGGAAACTTTCCCTCTCCTTACCATTTATGTAAATATGGCCAGTGCTTTGTATGGGTGGAAGCTCGTGTGGTATTTTAATTTAATTCCCAAAAGTTGCTTACAATTAGTTTTCTTTAATTTCTCGCGCTTCATATTGTGGACAACCTGCATTTTAAAGTTATTTACGACGTCCAATTTGCAGTTAACACAGCACGGTTACCTCTGATTGTAGGAAATTTATCTGTAGGTGAAACCACACTAACAGAATCTCGCATTATCTTTGGCTTGAGCCTGTCGAAGTAATATTTCAGAATTAAAATAATTTTCAATTTATTTCAAGTCATAAAGAAAAATATTTAATACGTATTCCAGAGATAATTTTTCGTAGTAGTAAAATATATCTATGATCTCAGAAAAATAATTCCTAACATCATGATATTTTCACTTTACGTAAAAGATATATTTGAAGCGCAATTTCCATTATTAAATGTAGGAAAAGATGTTAATAATAATAATAATAATAATAATAATTAGTGTTTATTCTTGCTTTCCCAATTACCCTGTGTAGAGAGATACTTTCTCAATTTCCCGTAATAAAATCAGGTAGGGTCTAGTTTGTAGGCTAGCTCTGAGCTCACGCCGGATCAACAGGATTATTGACATGGAGACAGGCAGACCAGAGAGCCTGAGGAATCCAAAAATTTCATGGAGTACAAGTTTTCTCATCAGTCGACTTATGGTCAAGCTACTGGAAGATTGAGCTAGAAGAATCCTCTCGGAAATGTAGGGCATTTTTAGTATTTAGGAGGTGTTATTAGTTCGGACAGATACTCCTTGGAGTCAATGTTTCGTCTCCGGCATTCATTCGTGCTGCGAATACACAGAAAGATAGATCCTTTATCATTTAGCTACAAAATAGCAGGTCAGCAACTGGAAGCAGTTAATACCATAAATTATCTGGGAGTACGCATTAGGAGTGATTTAAAATGGAATGATCATATAATGTTGATTGTCGGTAAAGCAGATGCCAGACTGAGTTTCATTGGAAGAATCCTATGGAAATGCAATCCGAAAACAAAGGAAGTAGGTTACAGTACGCTTGTTCGCCCACTGCTTGAATACTGCTCAGCAGTGTGGGATCCGTACCAGATAGGGTTGATACAAGACATAGAGAAGATCCAACGGAGAGCAGCGCGCTTCGTTACAGGATCATTTAGTAATCGCGAAAGCGTTACGGAGATGATAGATAAACTCCAGTGGAAGACTCTGCAGGAGAGACGCTCAGTAGCTCGGTACGGGCTTTTGTCAAAGTTTCGAGAACATACCTTCACCGAAGAGTCAAGCAGTATATTGCTCCCTCCTACGTATATCTCGCGAAGAGACCATGAGGATAAAATCAGAGAGATTAGAGCCCACACAGAGGCATACCGACAATCCTTCTTTCCACGAACAATACGAGACTGGAATAGAAGGGAGAACCGATAGAGGTACTCAAGGTACCCTCCGCCACACACCGTCAGGTGGCTTGCGGAGTATGGATGTAGATGTAGATAGATGTAGATACTGTAAAAAAATGGTTCAAATGGCTCTGAGCACTATGGGACTTAACATCTATGGTCATCAGTCCCCTAGAACTTAGAACAACCTAAACCTAACTAACCTAAGGACATCACACACATCCATGCCCGAGGCAGGATTCGAACCTGCGACCGTAGCAGTCGCGCGGCTCCGGACTGAGCGCCGAGAACCGCTAGACCACCGCGGCCGGCTCGTATGTACTGTACTTCCTCGATTCACTGCCATGATTTCATACGGGATACTCTACCTATGCTGCTGGAACATGTGCCTTTACAAGTACGACACAACATGTGGTTCATGCACGATGGAGCTCCTGCACATTTCAGTCGAAGTGTTCGTACGCTTCTCAACAACAGATTCGGTGACCGATGGATTGGTAGAGGCGGACCAATCCCATGGCCTCCACGCTCTCCTGACCTCAACCCTTTTGACTTTCATTTATGGGGGCATTTGAAAGCTCTTGTCTACGCAACCCCGGTACCAAATGTAGAGACTCTTCGTGCTCGTATTGCGGACGGCTGTGACACAATACGCCATTCTCCAGGGCTGCATCAGCACATCAGGGATTCCATGCGACAGAGGGTGGATGCATGTATCCTCGCTAACGGAGGACATTTTGAACAATTCCTGTAACAAAGTGTTTGAAGTCACGCTGGTACGTTCTGTTGCTGTGTGTTTCCATTCCATGATTAATGTGATTTGAAGAAAAGTAATAAAATGAGCTCTAACGTGGAAAGTAAGCGTTTCCGGACACGTGTCCACATAACATATTTTCTTTCTTTGTGTGTGAGGAATGTTTCCTGAAAGTTTGGCCGTACCTTTTTGTAACACCCTGTATACCCTCCATTGTTAGTGCTGCCACATGCTGCTTCTGAATGGTTACTGCACGATGACGAAGAATATAGGCGGTGATCGCATTAATCTGACTGGAACATGCAATTGCTTTTAGCTGCAGTGACTAAATGAAACAGTTACACAATGCCCATAAAGTTTCTTAAGCACTTTCATGCATGTGTAGATGATTTAAAAATGGTCGCTTGACAAAACTGGTTTTCTGTGAATCAATATACGTTACATCAGCTTTTGTTGGTAGGTACCATGATGCTGTTATTTAAATACACTGAAGCTGTGCAGCATTTTTTACAGAAAATAAGTAATTAATCCTCTCTAATAAACAGCCTTGAGTAGCGTGGCATGTGTAAAAATTTCTTTCTTTCTTTGTTCGCAGAGTCCAGTGTATCAGGTGACAGAGTCATCTGAGAGTTCCACCAGCTTCGTCAGCTCGACGAGCTCGACCACTCCGAGCACTTTGACGACCACAGTGAGGCCCACGTATTACAGGACACCGACGCCGGTGCGCAGCGTGCAGATCCTGGACCCTGGCACAGATCCCGCCACTGAGGGCTCCTCCAAAAGGTCCGTGGACGCAGCCACAGACACCAAGGGCAAGAGGGAGGCCAGCCAGGGCGCTGCTACTGCTGCTTGTGACCATAAGGCTGGAGAAGAGGGTATCGAGAAGGCTGTGGACAGCGCCATTGAAACAAATAGTCAGAAGGCGGAGGGCAGCGTCACCGAAACAACTAATGAGAAGGCGGTGGAAAACACGACAGAGGCGGCCATCGAGAAGGCGCTGGTGGCTTGACGACAGGGCGCGTCAGCGCAGCACACCAACCTTCGATTCCAGCAGGGATAAGATGAACTCCCAGCTGATGTAATGGAGCATAGGAGATGCTCTGCAAGTATTTTTTTTTTTGTCGTCATGACATACAGAACTTAATTATGTCACCAATGCCGGACACAAATCCAAAGATGCTCTCTGCTTTGTCTCCTTGTAACATTAGTTCTCTACGGCTAGCATAGTTCAGTTCCTGTATATGAATTTCAACAGTAAGGTAGAATTACCTTTACGAATCAGTCGTATAAGGACCTACCGTAGAAACAATGTTAATGGAAACAAGCGTAGACTCTGCTTATATCGAAGACTCAGCAAGTGTTGCTTTAAAGTAAACCGACTGAAGTATTTAAAATTGCGATGTATTTCCTGAGTGCTGCAATGGTTCTTCTATTAACTGCACTATGACTTATTTTGCTTGGCTCAGCACTATCTTAAGTGACCTTCACACATTATCTTAAAGACTTGTACACAACTCAGTTCACTTGTACTTATTCTGATGTGCCTGGCGAATTACCAGTTGAGTAGTCGGATTTGGTGAACGTTTCCCCATTTTTAACGTTATATCAAGATGCTTCAAAATTTTTGTGTTCAACAATCCTCAAACTGATTTCTTATCACAATTTTTGTCCTGTGCGTTAGATATAACGAATGATTCACAGCTTATTGTTATTGCTTGCTTTTATGTACATTTTTGTCAACAATGTGCAGAAAAAGGCTTCCTATATGTACTTCTGTGCTGTGAACATGTTTGTTTGTAGAGAAGTAAGTGCGTTTTTTAATTATCTTCATTACAATTTTCTTTAGCACTACCCATTGCATAAGTATGAAAAAAGAACCAAAAAACTGTAATTCCAAAAGAAGTACGACACCTCACTGCAATTCAAACGGAAGATTGTCAAAAAAAGAAATGGTACTGTGACGCTGAACTTGTAGATCACTAAGTATTTATTGTCACTGTACTGTTCTGATACGTTGTTAGTATTAAGTAATTTTATATAATTTTTATACTTTTGTACGTGACACTATATGTGAATAAACATGACATATTTAACTTACTTGCTGCTCCATTTTTATCCTGAAAGTGTGCCGAGTTGCAGTTCAGTTTCTGTCTTCCATGACGATAACCAACCTGGGTTTGACGATACAATTATATTGCCTTCGAAAATAGAGAATGTACAGCCTATTCTCATGTTTTGGTTCTTATATTGATAGCGCCTCCAGGAACGGTACAGAAGTATGGAACGTAATTCGGTTACGTTCATCATGAAACGTGATAGTCTAAACGTCCTCGGTAGTTGATTAATGCGGGAGAGCCGTTATTCATTTCCCGTTTTCTTTTTTGCCCAATTTTTAAGACGTAACACTCAGTCAATAGCGAGAGAAGTAGTCTACCTGACACCCAGTTTATTCCGGTCCGAATTTAAATTTTTGTGGAATCTGCTAACAAAATGAATAAGCTAAGTTAAATAAAATATGTTGTATATGAAGACTTAGTAAGAGCCGAGAAAAAATTTCGTAGCACATTTACGTTGTCTTTTGTGTCAGCTCCTCTCCCCATTGGTAAATAGTTTCTAATCGATGTATGAGAACTCTACCCACATAGAATGTGTATGTGAAGTAGGCACATTGTAATGTACTGATTTCAAAAAGTAAGAAGCCTGACGCTTCTCTCAGATGATGAAAATGTGAAATCATATCAATGTAACAAAATTTAATTTCATTCAACAGCGATAGAAAATGTTTGCGTTAATAAGTATCAACACAAGCTGCACCAGACTAACAATAGAAATATTAATATGCTCTGTACGTAAGCGTTGTGTTAATAACATGAAGAGAAATTTAAACATATTGTTCTACATACAGAATCATCTCACGATACGTAACAAATTTTATTGTAATGATGCGTTACTGTTCGAGCACCGAAATTGAAGGCTTCAGATTTTTTTTTCCCTACACAGATGAAAATCAAGTGAGTCGCAATGAAAGTCACAATTCAGTTGCTAAGCAATGGTCGTTTCATAGAAGTCGCTAAATTATTCGGGTTGTATGGAGAAGTGTTCGAAAGTGCATTGTTACCGAACACGGTCTGTTAGCAAGCTCGTTTCGAGTCGCCGAAAGTATAGGTGCACAACATCCAAATTTGGAGTATCGCCATCCCAGCAGCTGCCGATGTGTGGGCCAGGCAAAACGCGATGGATGGCTTCCAGATATACGGATGGGTCTCCGAAGGTACCAACAGTCGTAGATGCTGTCATGCAAGCTGTAAGTATATTCAACCCCGACGCACTAACAAAATGCGGGACAAGACGATTTTGCGATAATGGCCGTCGGCGGTCAAAAAGAATTTGCGGTACTGACACTCGGCTTTGACCACTGAGGTCCTGAATTTCATTTCTTTACGTTGTTGTTTGCTGTCTCTTTTTCGATGTTTACGAGAGAAATTATATTTTTAATCTCTGTTGTGAGAGAGAAGTAAGATAATGTCTACTCTGTCTAGGAGAAAGTGATAATATTTTATTCATTTACAGTCACCGCGCGACCGCTACGGTCGCAGGTTTGAATCCTGCCTCGGGCATGGATGTGTGTGATGTCCTTACGTTAGTTAGGTTTAAGTAGTTCTAAGTTCTAGGGGACTGATGACCTCAGCAGTTAAGTCCCATAGTGCTCAGAGCCATTTGAGCCATTTAGCAGTCTTTTATCAGTCTTTACAATAAATACATTTTTAGTTCGAACTGTTTATCGTGTCGCCCATTACTGCTGTAACACTTTCTACGCGATACTTGGTTCGTTTTCATTTCGATAAATAATTAAAGTTCTTCAAAAAAATGGCTCTGAGCACTATGGGACTCAACATCTTAGGTCATAAGTCCCGTAGAACTTAGAACTACTTAAACCTAACTAACCTAAGGACACCACACACACCCATGCCCGAGGCAGGATTCGAACCTGCGACCGTAGCAGTCCCGCGGTTCCGGACTGCAGCGCCAGAACCGCTAGACCACTAAAGTTCTTCTCTTGGTAATCATTTTTATTTACTACTGCGCATATTCGGCAACTGTTTATCACAGTCTTCACTTGACTTACGTAGCTGAAATGTACTTTCCGATACTAATTACGATTTTTTTACGACAAATAATTTTTTAGTTCGTTGTATGCGCCATGCTGACCTATACAGCTGTACAGCTTGTTTTGACCGTAATCGATTCGTTTTATTTCCAATAAATTTTTCTTTTATTTACGTACGACTGATCATAGTTGTAATTCGAACTATTTTTTCTTCTGTCGAAGGTAACTCCACTAAGAGAAACTGTCTGTGACGTGAACGTTTCAAAATATCGCCAATAATATGACGTTATAGTCTCCATATTATTTACGTCGTCTGCTATGCTTTCATCACATCGGTGGTCAAAACCGACGGGTTGTTTCGCAATTTCCTCTTTATCCGCCGTCGGCTTTGACCAGTGACTTAATGGTAATGGCTGCCGAGGCATAACTTAATGGTCTGTATTTTGAATTTAATTTCTTTACAGTGTTATTCCCTGTCTTTTTTGTTTGCTTCGTGAGGTATAATATTACGTTTCAGAGGAAATTCTAATACTTAGTCCATTTCTCAGTCGTTTTCTTTACGATAAATACAGGGTGTTACAAAAAGGTACGGCCAAACTTTCAGGAAACATTCCTCACACACAAATAAAGAAAAGATGTTATGTGGACATGTATTCGGAAACGCTTAATTTCCATGTTAGAGCTCATTTTAGTTTCGTCAGTATGTTCTTCCACCTACGCTCAATGGAGCACGTTATCATGATTTCATACGGGATACTCTACCTGTGCTGTTAGAACATGTGCCTTTACAAGTACGACACAAAATGTGGTTCATGCACGATGGAGCTCGTGCACATTTCAGTCGAAGTGTTCGTACGCTTCTCAACAACAGATTCGGTGACCGATGGATTGGTAGAGGCGGACCAATTCCATGGCCTCCACGCTCTCCTGACCTCAACCCTCTTGACTTTCATTTATGGGGGCATTTGAAAGCTCTTGTCTACGCAACCCCGGTACCAAATGTAGAGACTCTTCGTGCTCGTATTGTGGACGGCTGTGATACAATACGCCATTCTCCAGGGCTGCATCAGCGCATCAGCGATTCCATGCGACGGAGGGTGGATGCATGTATCCTCGCTAACGGAGGACATTTTGAACAATTCCTGTAACAAAGTGTTTGAAGTCACGCTGGTACGTTCTGTTGCTGTGTGTTTCCATTCCATGATTAATGTGATTTGAAGAAAAGTAATAAAATGAGCTCTAACGTGGAAAGTAAGCGTTTCCGGACACGTGTCCACATAACATATTTTCTTTCTTTGTGTGTGAGGAATGTTTCCTGAAAGTTTGTCCGTACCTTTTTGGAACACCCTGTATACACAGGGTATGACAGACAGGCATGACCAAACTTTCGGGAAACATTCCTGACGCAAAGAGAAATAAAATGCGTCATATCGAAATGGGTGCGGAAACGCTTTATTTCCACGGTAGAGTTTATTTTTTACTTATCTTAATAACCAAATTAATTACGGAAAACACGGAAGCAGAATGCACCAACATTAGTTTTTCTTACATGAAATGTTCAAAGTATCCTCTTGGTTATGTTCGGTAAGAATGTACAGCAAGTTGTAATTCTTCGGTCCACCGCCAGTGTTTGTTATTCCAACTGAACGAATGTCATGTTGATATGTGACTCACTTCATTGCGCTACTATCAGGCACGTACTATTAACAGTTTAATGTTCATCACGGAATGTGCAAGCACGTAGCATCAACAGTTTAGTGGTCATCATGGATCTGGTTTCCAGAATAATTCAGTGTAAGTGTACATAAATGCTGAGTTCGCAAACGACCATTTACTGTATGGATTCGCAGATAGTAACGGCCGTGGCGCTCAACCTACGTATCGGGAGAGATTTCCAGAACGACAGTGTCCTGATAGCAGGACATTTTAAGCAACTGATCGTCGTCTTCGGTTGCGTGGGGCATTTAAGCCTAATATTGGCAGCTGGGGGAGGGCTAGAGGGACGGGGACACCTCAACTTTACGAGGAACTTCATCGTGCAGTTGACGATAACCCGAATGCCAGCGTGTGACAGTTAGCTGCAACAAGTTATGTTGACCCGACGACTGTCTGCAGAATGCTGCGTGACAACCTGCTGTGTCTGTACCACATAAACTGTGAGCAGTTATCATCAACAGCTGATCTTTCGGCACGAGCACACTTCCAACGCGTCAACCCTCACTTTTGTCAAAATATGCTGTTCACGGATGAGGCTTCGTTCTGAAGGGATGATTAATATATTGAAGAGTTGCACAAATTCAGCTGCAAAATGGAAGTAAAGGGTTTCCAGACCCAAGTCCACCTAATCATTTTTTTGCTTAAGTGTGAGGAATGTTTCCTAAAAGTTTGGCCATTACGCCAAGTGTATCTTTCAAATCTTACTGTGCGCCGTAGTCTCCCCACAGTTGTAAGGATTTTTTTACGATACTCGATTTGTTTTCTGACCGATAAATAGCTAACAGTTCTTTTCGTGTAACCGTTTAGTTTTATTCCTGATACAGAGATACATTCTTAGCGGTTTATCGAAGTCCGTATTTGTGCATTAAGTACAAAATGTTTTTCCTGATAGCAACTACGATCACCGTACGATATATTTTCTATAGTTCGTACTGAGTGTCATTGTCTTCACTAAAAATATGGAACTATTTTTACGGCCCTCGATTTGTTTTCGTCCCGATAATGTCTGTCTTATTAATCTGTAAGAAAGCTTCATAACTGCAATACGAAATATTTCCTTCCAGATGCAGTGAATTCTCGGAATGAAAAATGACTGTTCTTTACGGTTCAAAATATAGACCGTGATGCGCGCTGTAGTTCACTACGCCAGCGGTCCAATCCAACAGCTAACATCGCAATCTCCACTTTACCCGTAGGTCCTGCAATGGATACTGAGATTCTAAACGTAGAACGTAGCATGCACGGGAAAAGACGAGGTGATGAGGAAACAGTTACAGAAGAGACTGGTAGTAGAAGGAAAATGACAAAAAAGGACACAGGAAGGGTAATGTAAAGACTACCGTCGTGTAACAGGGGCTTAACGTCGCGATGAATCAAAATTCGGTTACCAACAACGGTGCACGATCGCAGCAGCTATATAAAGTAACAGACAGCAGTCCGTGAAATTCCGGCCGCTGTGGCCGAGTAGTTCTAGGTCCTTCAGTCCGGAAACGGACTGCTGCTGCGGTCGCAGGTTCGAATCCTGCCTCGGGCACAGATGTGTGTGATGTCCTTAGGTTAGTTAGGTGATAAGTAGTTCTAAGCCTATGGGACTGATAACCTCAGACGTTGTCCCATAGTGCTTAGAGCTATTTAGTCCGTGAAATTTGGAATTTAGCTCAAAGCCGCCCACAACCTTCCTGCAAAACGGTGCAAAGCGCCCTACGACGTCAGTCTCTCGAGTCGGCGAAGCTTCGAACAGCTTAAGTGTCGCCACATGTGAAAAAAAGGCCAGAGATCAGAAGTTCATGAGAGGTGTAAGGTGGGTTAATCAAGTCGCTTAGGCAACAGATTTCCCAACAATTCTTCAATGGGTAGGTCGTCACACTCCTTCTTATCCACAGTTCAGCCTTTCTTTTGACACCTCTGTGATGAAGATTAGAGCAGCGGCGCCCAGCGTTGATAATACGCGGTCATCGATGGTCGAGGAAAGCGTTTCAGGCTCATCGACGTTCGTAATCGACACGAAAAGGTATTAGTAGGTGCCAAAGAGGGTGTCAATGAAACCACCCCTTCTCTTGGGCGTTAATTCACACAGACACACTTTGTGGCCGAAAACGACAGTTCTCAGTGCGATGAGCAAAATGGCGATGTTTCTGTCAACTGTTGACATTAATGACTATTCACGATCGCTGCAACGCTCCTCTAACCATTTCTTCGGCCGACGTCCCCACTGAACGAGATCGTTCCTTTTTGGAGTGTAGTGCGACAGCAATTTTTGGTCTGGAGTATAGGATGGAACCACTAGGGGCTGTCAGAAACCACTCAACGAAATTCAAATGTGATGCGAAGCACCAAAGGGTGCTTACACTTTTTCATCCCTCCTGTTTTACGCTTTCCTGTGCCTGATCACGGAGGGGAGGGACATTGGCACATGTGTGAGTTCAACGGCAAAGGGTCTTTCTAAGGCACCCGGTTAGGCAATTCCCTCGGTGGCACCCGCCCATTTTATTGATAAATTAAAAATGTGCCTTTACGAAGAAAACCTCCGAACAGTCCTAAACATCTGGAGGCAGGTAACCACTTGACACACCTGCAGGTATCAAGGATTATTCGCAGGTTTTCTCTATCAAGGAACATTTTTAAACGTATTTAAACTTATTCCTCTTAGTGGACGACAATTACGGGGTTTCGAAAAAGTGATCCTTCAATTGTGTTGCGCGGTGTAGTAGTCTACTTCGCACTATAAGAGACAAGACAAAATGCCAAGAATCTGAGTGACAATGACATAAACGTGTTACATCTATGATTGCGAACGCTTCCTCATGTGATCGGCAAAGGACGCTTCATCAATCAAAGGAAAACATCTTGACATCAACATTTCTTTCTCACTGTGACTGGACGACTGGCAAGATAGCACTCGTTCTCCTGAGACATAGTTTTAAATCCGTGTTCTGGCCCGAGGTATGACTTTCAATCGGTGTTCTGGCCCACTCCGAAGATTTGAGAAAAGTTACGCCATGTTAAAGACGCTTTTGGTCTAATAATGACAGGTATGTATGGTATTCGTGTGTAGAATATGCTAGCAGGTGGACACAGTCAGTGCCTTCTCTGCGAAGTGGCAATGTTAATACTATCGATGACAGTGCTGCTAAAGCAGAGTTACTAAACACAGCCTTCCGAAATTCCTTCACCAGAGAAGACGAACTAAGCATTTTAGAATTCGAATCAAGTATAGCTGCCAACATGAGGAACTTAGACGTATACATCCTTGGAGTAGTGAAGCAACTTAAATCACTTAGTAAAAGCATGTCTTCCAGTCCAGACTCTATACCAATTAGTTTCCTTTCAGAGTATGCTGATGCCATAGCACGATACTTAACAATCATATGCAACCGCTCGCTCAACTAAAGATCCATACCCAAAGACTGGAAAGTCAGGCCACTCCAATATTCAAGAACTGTAGTAGGATTAATCCATCAAATTACAGGCCTATGTCATTAACGTTCATATGCAGCAGGGTTTTGGAACGTATATTGTATCCGAACATTACATGAATTACCTCGAAGAGAATGGCGTATTGACACACAGTCAACATGGATTTAGAAAACATCGTTCTTGTGAAACACAACTAGCTACTTATGCACACGAAGTGTTGAGTGCTACTGACAAGGGATTTCAAACTGGTTCCGTATTTATAGATTTCCAGAAGGGTTTTGACACCGTATCTCACAAGTGACTTGTAATCAAACTGTGTGCTTATGGAATATCGTCTCAGTTTAGCAACTGGATTCGTGATTTCAGGTTGGAGAGGTCACAGTTCGTAGTATCAGGGGATAGAGAAAACTTTGATTTGTCATCACAGGGGAAACTCATCTAAAAATTGCCAATCCTGCTACACTATGAATTAAAATTCCTGGCACTGGACCTCAAAGAAATTAGCTTGCCCATGACAGATTTATTTCAATTAGGATCGTAGGTCGTCCTGGATAGTAATTAGAAAGTTTGTTATGTCAAGTTGTTGGGGAAAATTTTGATGAATAAGATAGATGGTTCTGATAGAAAGCATAACTGCAAACACGATGATTATATAGGAGATCCTGAAGGGGTTTAACCTGTGTAACAATTAGAGACAACTTGCGGTGATTTACCAATCTGCATTTTTTTAAAGATTTGTGGGCTTGGTCTACTTTTTGTTTTCTGTCTGCGTTGATCCTGCGTATAAAGGCGTTAGTGATTGAATCACTGTATATCATAGGCCAGTAGCCATCCTCTGCAAGAGATTAGGAACGGAACTAGAGACGTAAATTTGCTGTAGATGAAGACAAAAGTCAGAATAGAGCAAATTTGCAGGAGTTTATTGCAGAAATGTATGCTGAGACGTAGGCAGAGGAGAGAATTTTTTGCAATTGTCGAGGAAGTAGATCGGATCACAGGGGGAAGAAACGAAATGGGAGAAAACAGTGATAAAAGGAACAGTCAGACTGAGGCAGCAACGATAGGTATGAAAATAATAAGTGTGCAAAAAACAGCACGAGAGTAATTGGAGAATGTAGTAAGGGAATCGGTGTATACATGGGTAGATGGGAGAACAGATAACCTGTAAGATCATAATACTTCACTGAGCCTGCATGGTGCAAGTAGAAAAGAGAAATGAATGAGCAGAGGTACTTACGAAAAATATTCTGAAGGAACTCGAACGGAAACTGTGTGAGGCCACAGAACAGCTGAAAATCAGCAAGAGAGGGGTCATGATGGAAGCGGTAAGAAATGTACATGAGGGATTTGACGGTACATGTCCATTGTCAGTCTCAAAACGCCATGAGCTACTGATGTTAAAGTAACAGCAGGAGATCATTAATAGAAAACGAAAACAATGAGAGGAAATAATAATGGAAGAGTTAAGGAATATAAAAGTGAAAATTAAGCGACTATTAGGAATAGAGGAAAGTGCAGATGAGTGGGACTGCAGTATGCACTCATTTGTTGACTACACGGTAGGAGCAGACACATCTCGTTCATTGATCACTCTAAGAATAGAGTGGATTCATGCCCCAAACAGATCACGTATTGATCCACGACCTGTGATAAGCAGCGTAACGAAGTCATTGGAGGATGAATTGTTCTGCTACAAGTTTGAAAGTATGAGGCATTTATACAAAATAGCTGTAAGCTGCATTCATGGCTTTTACTGCACAGATAGTCTGCTTCTTACTCCAACACGGCCAGTACATCTTCATTTAGCGTATGTGTACAGTTACCTTTTTAGCCATCGTCATTTGCTAAGTGGCGCTACAGCACCACTTTGTACGAATTGCACCCAAATTTCAACTGTCCCTCACTTTCTGCTGGAATGCCCTTTTTTTAACAATTTACGTTCCAGCTTGAGTTTGTCGTCTGATTTATCAGCCGTTTTAGCGAATGACGCGTGGGCTGTCGACCGCGTTTGAGTTTTTATCAGCCGAAGCAATATAGCGAAGGCCATTTAATTTTTAGCTGTGGACAGCTGTTTCTGCATGGTGTTTTTTTAGCCCTTTTTCCAGGTGCCTGTTTTTAGCTGTGTATTCTGTCCATTGGGACTGACGTATAGTCGTTTAACTCATCTCTGTGTTCGTGATCTATAGTTTTCACTTGGGCGCGTATGACCCCACGGCGAAGATGTAATCGATAGCTACTGTAAATCATATCAAGAGTTTAGAGACGCAGTTTTGTCAACCTATTGGTCAGTGGAGGTGCAGAAAGGAACCAAACAGGAGATAGCGATGATCTGGAACCTAGTGAATTCTGCAATCTGCAGTCAGTAACACATTATAGCAGATTCGAGAAAGAATCAGTCCAGGAGAGATGACAAAGTTGTGTTACATGAAGTTGTCACCGCACTATCGACGTCCTCTAGTGTTCTCCACAGGTAAAAGTCCAGAGGAGCTAGGTCTGGGGAACATGGTGGATAATCCACAGCACTCCTACTGCCTATCCATCTTCCTGGTAGATTTTCGTCGAGATACGCCATAACACGATTTGGGTAGTGGGCTGGGGCACCATCTTGAAAGTAAATTCTTCCGTCTCCATACAAGTCTCGGATGGCAGGTAAAATGGATGTCTGAAGCTTCTGAAGGTACACCTCACCGGTAACTGTGCCGTCAAAGAAGAATGGCCCAATGAAGCCCCGGTAAGACAACCCACGCCACACATTTACTCCTGGAAAATTCACGGCTTTGTCTACATGGACGTTCGGATTTTCGGCTGCCCAGTAGATGCAATTGTGGCGATTTACTGTACCATTGAGTTTGAACTGTGCCTCATCAGACCACACAATCATCTCTGCAAACTCTTCATCGTTGCGCACCATGTTAGTAAACCACTCGCAGTACTCCATTTTACGATCTGGGTAGTCCTCGTTCATTGCGTGTACAAACGTGGGATGTAGCACTTCCACTTTGCTGTCGTCAAAATTCACCGAACACTTGAGTGACCCTCTCCAGTTTCACGGGCACATTGTCTCACAGACTTCTATGGTGAGAGAGTGAATTGTTGTTAACACACGACGGGAGTTAGCTGGACTTGTTACTGTTACAGGTCGTCTACATAGTTGTTTGTGTACATCTTTAACACAGACTTCGGCTTCAAATTTTGCTCGAATGCGACGAATCGTACTTAAAATATCACTTCAAAACTGACTTCCTTCCATCGAATGTAAGCCTTGCGCCGGCCATGTTTATTCGAGTAAGTAGGTGCAACTAAAAACAAAACACTGAATATCTGGCGACTGCCATCTGACAAAACAAAACAACGCAATACAACGCTTGTGTGGCGATTGCCGAACTACAAACTATTACACTACCAAAGACGAGACAACCTCGTCTATTAGTTTGCCAGTTATGGACTTTTAAACAATGGATACATTTTTTGGACCCCTCTGTATATTAACAGCAAAAAAAAAAAAAGTTCAAATGGCTCTGAGCATTATGCGACTTAACTTTTGAGGTCATCAGTCGCCTAGAACTTAGAACTACTTAAACCTAACTAGCCTAAGGACATCACACACATCCATGCCCGAGGCAGGATTCGAACCTTGATCGCAGTGGTCGCTCGGCTCCGGAATGCAGCGCCTAGAACCGCACGGCCACTCCGGCCGGCATTTAATAGCAAAGCTCAAGGCCGAGAGAAACAGGACAGTGCGCCTAAACACTACAGAGAGCATACCGTGAGAGAAAGAATGAACGTTACCAATCTCTTGGAGATGGGTCGCCCTGACGAATCAACCACACAGAAAAAACTGGAGCGATTTTAGAGCGAACCGAAACAATAGAGCGGAAATGAGAGATAGTGGACACAGCACAGAGACACAAATGGCGGACATTATCGAAGTTTACACTCTCGATTCTCACTGTGGCCAGAATTCGGGATATTTACCTGCACAGTGAAGGAGCATACCATGGGAATGAGAGTAGGACAGACCTGTGGACAGTTCTGCTGCAGGCGATTGTATTGGCTAGGCTACATTGATGTTTGAGATGAGTTGTTAGAAGAGAAAGAGAGCGAGAGAACACTGAATCTGCTTCCGACCATTGTAATCTCAGAGAAGGGGATCAGTTTGGAAGCAATTTAGGATAGCGGCAGTCAAGTGTCAGTGAGCTCTGAAGAAAGATAATGTAGGTGTTTAGTGAAACGTGATTTTCCGATGTTGAAACTACAAAACTAACGTTAGAGGAGCAGTAGCAGGGAAGAGTACAGATGTAAGTTCGAGTAAAACTACAGTTTGAATGCCAAGTGCATACTCTAAAATGGAATTTTCCAGTAATACTGAAGCTGTCACTGAGAGAAATTTTTGAAATTGATTTTGTGTGAAAGTAGAAAGCATTTTTAGACCTTGGACATAAAAAATTATATTTAGGGCAGTATTAACAGTAAGTAGACTTTGAAGAGCGTTCAGTACGTATGCGGATCCCACAGAATTGTTTGGCAATTTGCACAGAAATCATTGATTTAGATGCAGAGGGCGGTAGGATATAAGTGATACAAGCAGGAGAAACGATGGGACGTGGCATTCCATGTCATGATGAAATAGAAACGAAAATTACAAAGAAAGTTGAAGGAAAATGAAACATCGAAGTAAAGGATAAGAAAGAGGAAAATGATATTCGGTTTATGAAGCCCTCAACTGCGCCGTCATCAGCCTCGTTCAAATTCCCCATCTTCACACTGTCCAATTTAGCCACTTTCACGTATGGTGGTGATGATGAAATGATGAGGACAATACAAACACCCAGTCCGAGGGCACAGAAAATCCCCAACTCGGCCGGGAATCGATCCCGGGACCCCGTTATCCAGAGGCAGCAACGCTAGTCACTAGACCACGAGCTGCGGACGGATAAGGAAGAATTAGTTAATGTTTTAAAGAAGATTTCAGGAGTATTTTTAACCTTTTTTGGGGTCAATACGCATTGCCATTGGCATATAAAGCAAAGGTAGTTTATCTTATCGCGAAATTAGTAGATGGTTAAGGTGAGTTAGTATAGGCAGAGGTCATTGTTGGCAACCGGAATAAAATAGTAATTGGATCCTTTTACCGACCTCCCAATTCAGATGATACAGTTGCCGAAAGGTTCAAAGAAGACCTCAGTTTGATTTCAAACACGTACCCGACTCATACGATTACAATTGATGGTGGCTTTAATTTATCCTCGATATGTTGGCGAAAATACATGTTTAATTCCGGAGGTACGCATAAAACATCATCCGAAATTGTGGTAAGCGCATTCTCTGTAGATGATTTCGGGTAGTTAGTTCATGAGCCCACGCGAATAGTGAACTGTTGTGAAAACACACTTGACCTCTTAGCGACAAATAATCCTGGGTTAATAACGAGCATCAAAATAGATACAGGGATTAGTGGAAACAGGGTTGTCGTAGCAAGACAATATTGTAACCTCCAAATCTCTAAAATTAAACGAAAAATATACCTATTCAAAAAAGCAGAAAAAAATTCACTTTACGCCTTCCTGAGAGACAATCTCCACTCCTTCCAAATTAATAATGTAACTGTAGACCAGATGTGCTTGAATTCAGAGAAATAGTATCGGTAGCAACTGAGAAATTTGTACCAAATAAATTAACAAACGCCGGAGCTGATCCTCTTTGGTACACAAAACGGGTCAGAACACTATTGAAGAAGCAACGAAACAAACAAGACAAATTTAAACAGACGCAAAATCCCAGGATTGGTGATCTTTTACAGAAGCTCGAAATTTAGCGCGAAGTTCAATGCGAGATGTTTATAACAGTCTCCACAACGAAACTTTGTCTCGAAACCTGACAGAAAATCCAAAGAGATTCTGTTGCTATATGAAGTATGTTAGCGACAAGAAACAATCAATGCCTTCTCTGCGCGATAGCAATGGAGATACTATCGAATGCAGTGCCGCCAAAGCAAGGATACTAAATACAGTCTTCCAAAATGCCCTCACAGAAGAAGACGACGTAAATATTCCAGAATTCGAATCAAGAACAGCTGCCAACATGAGTAACGTAAATGTAAACATTCTTGGAGTAGTGAAGCAACTTAAATCACTGAATAAAAGCAGGTCTTCTGGTTCAGACTGTATACCAATTAGGTTCCTTTCAGAGAATTCTGATGCATAGTTCCATACTTAACAATCATATAAAACCGTTCGCTCGACGAAAGATTCATACCCAAAGACTGGAAATTTGCACAGGTCATAGCAATATTCAAGAAAGCCAATAGCAGTAATCCATTTAATTACAGTCCCATATCATTAACGTCGATATGCACGAGAATTTTGGAACATATATTGTGTTCGAACATTACCTCGAAGAAATCGGTCTGTTGACACACAGTCAACATGGGTTTAGAAAACATCGTTCTTCCGAAACACAACTAGCTCTTTATTCGCATGAAGTGTTGAGTGCTATTGACAAGGGATTTCAGATCGATTCCGTATTTCTAGATTTCCGGAACGCTTTTGACACTGTACCACACAAGCGACTTGTAGTAAAATTGCGTGCATATGGAATATCGTCTCAGTTATGTGACTGGATTTGTGATTTCCTGTTAGAGAGGTCACAGTTCGTAGTAACTGACGGAAAGTCATCTGCGGCTACTAGATGGCGCTCGTAGCAACACCATGTTTACTTGCCCACACTTTCTAACGTGGGCACCTCAGTTTTGTTGCAACCCGTGTTCACTCAGGTACGAGCAGCCTTTAGTGGCTCGCCATCTTATCTTGTTTACAACTTTTCATGACGTCGCCTTTCCGGCTTAGATTTTTTTAGAATGTAACTTGTAAGTACTGCATCTCTTTCCAGTCAGTCCACACTTTAGTTTATTAATGTCTTATATACCTATTATGTTTTGGAACATTTAGTTTTAATTCTGAAGACGACGCTCATAGTAGCGTCGAAACCTGGTCAATTTTGACTTAATATTTGTGACCGAGGGCTTATTTGTTGTAATATAATACGTGAAAATGTCTTTAACTGATGTAGTGAACACGGTCGAGTTGTAGACAAAACTGTTCACCAGAATTTAGAACAGGATATTTCCGATCGAGAAAGTGATGTAGCGTAATTAAACCGAAATGGACACTCAGGAGAAGGGCAGGAAGTCCACCTGTAGTAAATCCCATCGTAAGATTAATTCTTAGGATTCAGGAGCTTGTGAGTAAGCAATTTGAATGAATTGATAATACTTTGATAACATTACCTGAGAACCAGGCAGAACAAATTTATAATACTTTGAAAACACTTTCTGAGAACCAGGCAGAACGAATTGATAATACTCCAAAAAACATTTTCTGAAAAGCAAACATATCAGGCTAAAGCCCATGATGAGTGAATCGATGTCACGTTAAAACCGTTCGCAAAACAGTAGGCAAAGCCGATCGCAAGACACTCTATAGATTCTCTGAATAGTTCAAATCTCAGTTCGATGAGCTAAGACAACAATTTGGTCAATTTAAAAAAGCCTAACAAAAATTACCTGTAAACGTAACACATATTGGTACTGATCTGCACGATGTGCAGTCAGCTCATTCAACTTTAGAGAAAACAGTTGTCAGATTCCAGAACAAGTTTAAAAGTTGTCACTACTTAGTGAAGAACATATTCAGACACATTATAAAACAGTTACGGATTGAATCAGTGGTTAGCAAAAAAGGATGCACAGATCGTGGAAAAATTAAATAAGGAATTACCGTTGGTAAAACGGCGCTGCTCAAGTAGCATCTGGTTCTAACGGTGAAGTAGAGAATTTTAATTATGAATTTCAATAAATGTCAGATAAAGTAAAATAATTACAGAGGGAGACGTAGGAGATTAATTATTTAAGTGGCAACCTTCCAGGTTCTTGGGAAAGAGGTACGTGTTACATGGTTTCGCCGTACAGAGAATATGACCAACAAAAGAGCACACCGAGCGGTATTTCGCTGGGCACGAATTACGTAATGCAACAGACTACAAATATATCGGCAGAGGAAAGCTTAATTACGCTCAGACGACTGCCAATCTTCATTCAAGTTAGGAAGACACCTCATCCGATGGTATTTATAATATCATTTAGAGGTGTGCTCCCGAGATCGTGGAATGAACAGCAAAAAACTTCATTCGTAGTACCCTTCAAGGAAAGAGATGCCGCTCTCTGGGCGACAGAGGCTGCAGAAGAGTGTCATACCTTTGGCAGGTTTTAAAAAGCTTTTCAGACAAATGCTGGTCAATCGATATGGTAGAAAGACCTAGGAAAGAAGTGTACAATCCCGAACCATATAACTGCAAAAAAGGTTCTCTCAGGGAGTACATCGAAAAGTACATAAATGAAATACTGGGATCAGTCTATGTCACATAAAAATGCAATAAGAATTTTAAAACCGAAACTCCCTTTGAGTAGCCAAGAGAAACTGATCAGTGTGCCGGATAATGACCTAGAAAAATGTCTACCAGTAATAGAGATGCCTTATCTGATGCAGGAAGGCATCAAAACAAATTGTTGTAACCAACATATTGCAATACCCAGAATGGGAATGGAAAAAGGAATTGTGACTTGCAGAACTGCGGAGTAAACCCACAAGAGAGACATTATAACAGTAATGGTCATTCACCGTAGAATAGTAACGGGATGACTGGCAGTGGATATTTTTCCCACATTAACTATAACTGTATTCAATCCTACAACAATATTAAGAGGTGTAACAGTGAGAATAACTTCCAGCAGGGATATAATCGAAATACAAACGAGAAAGCGAATTAAAATCGTAATTTCAATGGAAATTACTGGCATATAACCAGTTAAGTCGGCGCAGCAAATCGATGGACCACCTCTTAGAATAAATCGAAATCTCAGTGGGGTATGAAGTAATCAAGCGCATCACAATTACACTAGTTGGACACCCAGGAGACACATGATGTTCGGATAGTGGAAGTAGGACAGGAATCATAGACGAACATGCAACCACAAACAATCTAAAAGCAACCTCATTATGCCCTGGGGTGTTGGTCGCGGAGTTGAATGGGGTCACACAAAGCACACAAAAACACAACATAAAATACTCATATTATTAATTATACTAATAACAATAATTACAGTACGCAGATCAATGTTAATGCAAACCGAACTGAAACGTTTAAACTGCTTAGACACATTCATGGAAAATACATTAAGGAAGAATTGTACACTGAAGTAAAGAAATGTAAACCAACTCAGGAAGAGATAGTCCAAGCTATAGTGAAAGCTAATATTTGTAATATTCCTGTTACGGTAATCCTTGATACTTTTGCAACTACGAACTGAGGGGTTTGCACGCAGACTGAAAACCGAAAACCAAATTCAAACCCTATCCGTGCGGATGCGTAAAGTAACGTGCGCCACTGGTGCTAAGTCGCAGGTCGTTAAGGAACAAATACAGGTCGTAGTTAATCTAGATAATGGACCATATGACTGCACGTCCCTAGTAGTCAAAAATTTATCTGGAATCCGTCTCCTGAGTTTGCAGTTCCTCAGAGAAAGAGGTGTCAAACTAGATTTGTTGAATGGTAAGTGTGTTTTGAGGGAAAGAGGTAATGAAATGGTTATCGGTTTACTAAATACAGTGCAGCCCATATCAAATACTAACATGAACTGAAAGCTAAACATGTGAGACCTTAAATGTTTCAGTTTAATATATTGTATACCAAACCAGTGACTGTTACGTGAAAAATGATGCAAAAGAAACCAACTTAAGATAAGGTGAGACAATCCGAGTATTTAGATATCCAACAGCAGGCACAGCTTTTGGAACTTCTTGCACAATATGTAAATGTCTTTTCGGAAAAGCCAGGTACAGTCAAAGGATATATTTACGACGTGAATAGGGTTCCTTATAAAACTTAACTGTCACTCGACCTATGCAGTTCCGTGAACCAAGAAGGATGCTGTGAGGCGAGAGGTAAATAGAATGTTACAGTGGAACATAACAGAACATCTTTTTCACCATATAGCAGTCCCCTACTTGCGGTAGCTAAACCAGATAGTGGCGTGCGACTAATGTTAAACGGTAGAGAAATTAAACGAATTACCGTACCGGTTTACACACGGTCAGAAAACTTGGACGAACAATACAAAGATTTCATGATGTAAAATAAAAATGCAGATGTACCAACACTATTTCAGTCACTCAGCTTAGCTACGAAGGCAAGTAATAATGAAAGATGGACATGGGCAAACAGGGATGACACCTTAAGTAAAACGACGTGTGAAAATATGTATGTAGAAGCCTAGTAGGTAAGTATTTGTAGTGTTAAGATTTAGGAATAAGTGCGAGGGTGGCTTGAAAAGTTCTCGGAACGGAATAGAAAAAAAGTACTTACATCACTGAAACTTTTTTTATTTTTCAATTTAGTCTCCTTGTAAATTAATGCACTTGGTCCAACGACGTTCCAGTGCCTTGACCCCATCTCGAAAATGAGTTTCCTCCAAACCTGCACGCATCTCGTGGTCGTGCGGTAGCGTTCTCGCTTCCCACGCCCGGGTTCCCGGGTTCGATTCCCGGCGAGGTCAGGGATTTTCTCTGCCTCGTGATGGCTGGGTGTTGTGTGCTGTCCTTAGGTTAATTAGGTTTCAGTAGTTCTAAGTTCTAGGGGACTGATGACCATAGATGTTAAGTCCCATAGTGCTCAGAGCCATCCAAGCCTGCAAAATACAGAGGGGTCCAAAAAAATGTATCCACTGTTTAAAAGTCTATAACTTGCAAACTAATTGACGGAGTTGTCTCATTTTTTGTAAAAGTGTAGCTTAAAGTCCAACTTAAAGATATCACTGTAGGTGTTCGAAATGGTCACCATTAACATCCACACACAAACGATGCCGCCGAACTGCAGCACCAACTACTGACTGCAACGTGTCAACGTGTTCAGTTGGATACTTGCACATGAATGTACGATGGTTCTCGAAGTTCATCCAATGTGCGTGGCTTTTGTCGATAAACGACGTCTTTTAGTGTTCCCCATAGGTAAAAGACTAGAGGAGTTAGGTCTGGGGAACGTGGTGGACACTCCACAGCACCTCTACGGGGCCTGTCCATCTTCCTGGTAGATTTTCGTCGAGATACGCCATAACACGATTTTGGTTGTGGGCTGGGGCGTCATCTTGTTGAAAGTAAACTCTTCCGTCTCCATACAAGTCTCGGATGGCAGGTAAAATGGCTGTCTGAAGCTTCTGAAGGTACACCTCACCGGTAACTGTGTCGTCAAAGAAGAATGGCCCAATCGAGTCCCGATAAAACAACCCACACATTTACTCCTGCAAATTCGCTGCTTTGTCTACATGACGTTCGGATTTTCGGCGGCCCAGTAGATGCAATTGTGGCGATTTACTGTACCATTGAGTTTGAACTGTGCCTCATCAGACCACGGGCTTGCGCCAGCCATGTTTACTCGAGTAACCAGGTGCAACTAAGAACAAAACACTATCTGGCGACTGTCATCTGACAAAACAAAACAACGCAATACAACGCCTGTGTGGCGATTGCCGGAACTACAAACTATTACACTACCAAAGATAAGGCAACTCCGTCAATTAGTTTGCCAGTTATGGACTTTTAAACAGTGGATACATTTCTTGGACCCCTCTGTAGTTGTCAACTCTGGCTATCAATTCTTCGTTTGAAGTGAATCTTCGTCCAACAAGAAAAATTTTCATTTTTGGGAAGAGATGGAACTTAGGTGATTAAGGAGGGTGTGGCAACAATTCATACCTTAGTTAGTGTAATTTTGCCGTGGCGACGGCACTGTGTGCGGGCGCCCATTGATTTGATGGAAGATTACTTTCTTCCTTGCTAAACCTGGCCTTTTTTAGCGTATCTTTTGTTGCAATTTGTCCAGGAGGTTAGCATAGTATTCACCAGTAATTGTTTGCCCAGTGGGGATATAATCTACAAACAGAATCCCCTTCGCATCCCAGAACAATGATGCCATGTCCTTTCCTGCCGAAGAAATTGTCTATACTATCTTTGGTCGCGAAGAATCCGCATGTTTCTACTGCTTTGACTGTTGTTTTGTCTCTGGGGTACAGTGGTGCATCCAAGTTTCATCTGTGGTTACAAACTGGCGCAAAATATCTTGTTCGTTTCTCCTATAACGGTCAAAAAATTGTTCTGATATGTCCATGCTTTTCTGATCCAGCGTCAAGAGTCGCGGCATCCATCGTGCAGATAATTTTTTCATTTCTAATTCTTCAGTTAAAATATGATATACCTTTTCAGATGACATTTGCCAAACGTGAGCAATTTCACGCACTTTCAATTGGCGATCCTCCATGACCATTTTGTGCACTTTTGCAATGATTTCTGGAGTAGTGGCACATCTTGACCGGTCATGAGCGGATTATCATCTAAGCTCCCCCGACCAAATTTAAATTCGTTTGTCCACTTGACATCAGTTGAATATGAAGGAGCAGAGTTCCCCAGTGTATTCTGGAAATCGGCGTGAATGTCCTTTGCTTTCATACGTTTCATTACGAAGTACTTAATGTTTTTCCATCTTCGCAAATTATTACGATGGAACAACAACAGAGCAACGTCGCCGTCACAGCTCTCTTCCAAGAGCACTGACGTGAAACGAGTTTACAGGCAACAGTCCAATGAATATCACATGGACAACTCGTTGCGCTAGCGCTGACCTCTCGTGGTGATTCCGATAACTTTTCAAACCACCCTCGTAATTCTTCGTAGTAGAGCCCGACCATACATCAGCTGTAAGAAGCAAGTTTCTGAATATGGAGTTATAAAAGTACACAGCACTCCTAAATTACCTGATTATGTAGCCGTTGAAAGAAAAAAAAGTTTGATTTTAAAAATAATCTGTAAATCAGTTTTGTAATTTAAAAAATGAATTTTAAATGTAGGTGTTTCCTTCCATTTTTTCTATACTTGTATAGTTAGAATCAGCCAATATGATAGACCTAGTAAAAAGAGGGTGATATGTGTAAAAGAGTAACATGAAAGAGGAACATGTATTCCTGTAAATCATGAAAGTATAACTTACATAATAGCAGACCGATATGAAAGTAGGATCATCTGTCAACAAACTCACTTTGACGTATAGTTTCGCGGGAAAGCTTTTGTTTTCTGCTTTCAAGCGTCTGCGTCTGTGTTTTTCAGTAGACTGGTGTAAAACCGAACTAGGTTCTATTTGCGAAGTTTTCTATGGAGAGAAATTCTAGCATCGATCTCCACTCATAGTTAGTGTATCATATAAAAAAAGAACTGCGAGGTTAATGAAACAAAACTACCGTAAAGTCTGTTAGTTCAAGCCTAGGTTAATAAATGAATATATGGGCACAGGGTCAAAAGAAATGGTGCAGTCATATATAAAACCACTGTTTGTTCTGTCCCTGTAGAGCATTAAACGCTGTATTCGTCACTAGAATAATTGAGATGCAAAACTTGTGACAAAATACTCACGCGAGTAGTGCTTAAATGACAGAAGTGTATGATATCACAGTGAAGTCACTAACGAACCAAAGAATAGAACAGTGTAAGTGCTTCCAATTGCATAATTTAAACGAGCGGACGCTCGAGAGTAAAGTTACGTGGACGCTCCGGCGAGTGCAAACGGCATTTTCATCGCAAAGGACGACGTGAGATTAGTTCATAAGTGTGTGTTGGAAACAAACTTACTGACTGTTTAAAAGTGTGGCTGAACTGTTTTGCGAGTTAAGGTGTAATCCACTGAGAACACGAAAAACTCTGGAGTAAACCTCGTGAACAGCTCAAGAAACAGCAATGTTTGTAAAATTTTATGTTGGGAACACGAGGTGAATATATCACATGAAGCGTTCTGGTGCAACAATGCAAGTCACACGGAATTAGCCGTTACTTCGGTATACGGCGCACATCTGCTAATAGACGAAAGGTGAATACAACTATTGCGGAAAAGACGACATGTTACAAGGACACTGAAACGTGCATGTAATTTAAATATAAATGTATGAAGTCTGAACTTTAGACGATAGGGTAACATACAACAAATACAAACGAATGATGTTTATGAAAAATGTATCTTTCAATCTACACTCCTGGAAATTGAAATAAGAACACCGTGAATTCATTGTCCCAGGAAGTGGAAACTTTATTGACACATTCCTGGGGTCAGATACATCACATGATCACACTGACAGAACCACAGGCATATAGACACAGGCAACAGAGCATGCACAATGTCGGCACTAGTACAGTGTATATCCACCTTTCGCAGCAATGCAGGCTGCTATTCTCCCATGGAGACGATCGTAGAGATGCTGGATGTAGTCCTGTGGAACGGCTTGCCATGCCATTTCCACCTGGCGCCTCAGTTGGACCAGCGTTCGTGCTGGACGTGCAGACCGCGTGAGACGACGCTTCATCCAGTCCCAAACATGCTCAATGGGGGACAGATCCGGAGATCTTGCTGGTCAGGGTAGTTGACTTACACCTTCTAGAGCACGTTGGGTGGCACGGGATACATGCGGACGTGCATTGTCCTGTTGGAACAGCAAGTTCCCTTGCCGGTCTAGGAATGGTAGAACGATGGGTTCGATGACGGTTTGGATGTACCGTGCACTATTCAGTGTCCCCTCGACGATCACCAGTGGTGTACGGCCAGTGTAGGAGATCGCTCCCCACACCATGATGCCGGGTGTTGGCCCTGTGTGCCTCGGTCGTATGCAGTCCTGATTGTGGCGCTCACCTGCACGGCGCCAAACACGCATACGACCATCATTGGCACCAAGGCAGAAGCGACTCTCATCGCTGATGACGACACGTCTCCATTCGTCCCTCCATTCACGCCTGTCGCGACACCACTGGAGGCGGGCTGCACGATGTTGGGGCGTGAGCGGAAGACGGCCTAACGGTGTGCGGGACCGTAGCCCAGCTTCATGGAGACGGTTGCGAATGGTCCTCGCCGATACCCCAGGAGCGACAGTGTGCCTAATTTGCTGGGAAGTGGTGGTGCGGTCCCCTACGGCACTGCGTAGGATCCTACGGTCTTGGCGTGCATCCGTGCGTCGCTGCGGTCCGGTCCCAGGTCGACGGGCACGTGCACCTTCCGCCGACCACTGGCGACAACATCGATGTACTGTGGAGACCTCACGCCCCACGTGTTGAGCAATTCGGCGGTACGTCCACCCGGCCTCCCGCATGCCCACTATACGCCCTCGCTCAAAGTCCGTCAACTGCACATACGGTTCACGTCCACGCTGTCGCGGCATGCTACCAGTGTTAAAGACTGCGATGGAGCTCCGTATGCCACGGCAAACTGGCTGACACTGACGGCAGCGGTGCACAAATGCTGCGCAGCTAGCGCCATTCGACGGCCAACACCGCGGTTCCTGGTGTGTCCGCTGTGCCGTGCGTGTGATCATTGCTTGTACAGCCCTCTCGCAGTGTCCGGAGCAAGTATGGTGGGTCTGACACACCGGTGTCAATGTGTTCTTTTTTCCATTTCCAGGAGTGTATATACTAATGAAATACGAATACAATAAAAGCCCCAGAACGGGTATATCAAATACAATCACTTAGTTTTTCCATAATGACATCATCATTTCTTTGTGTATAATTTTGTTCTAACACGTGGATTTGAAAAGGAGAAATGATACTGCCGTTTTCGTTTCATGTCGCACTGGTAACGAGCCTAATGTCAGTTCGGTCCTGACACGTGATCGAACATGTGGTCATGCACATAACTTTGAGCCAACAGCACACGAGAGGGGACCCGCAATCGGCATCAGCTGATCGCTCATCGCAACGTCATCAAAAGCTCCGTTGACGTCATGAGGCCATCCCAGTTCAACGACCAACAGCACCGATCTGATGGAGAAGTTCAAATTTTATTTAAGACTCATAAGTTGTAACTACTATATCTTCAACCGTGAACCATGCATACCTGATTTGTCGGTGAACGTTCATGAACTTTTATCCATGCAAACACTTAAATGCATTCAACTTATATGCAATCCTGTTTAATGCAAAAACCAAAATGTGAATGTTAAATTAATTTATTATTGTATGAAGTTAACTTAGCAAACAAATTTTATGAAAATCGTTGTAAATAAATGTGAAGGATAATGTCGACAGCTCTGTCCGGGTTTATGCTCAGGATTTCCTTGGACGTAACCCAAATGGGAGAAATGAAGATTGAATTTCCTAGCCATAGTTAACAAAAATTTTCTTTTTGATGTTCTCCTTCCAGTGCAGTGGCGTTTGAGTCACACAAGTAGCATGTAACTTAAGGCTACGTCAAACTTCTCATGTACTAGTCAAAGTAACTGCAAATAGCGAATACTTAAACTGACACTAACTGAATTAAATGAACATAGCATGAATATGTAATAAGAAATAAATAAGCTTAAACGCAAACACTTGAGAAACACTGATGCACATGAACTTGCTCTTACGATGTATAAACGTGATTTTAAAAAACTGTAATTTACTGAAACTAAATAATACTCTTTAATATCCAGCGGCCTGTGCGACCCCCCTAATTAATGGTAAAAGTAATTACAGTATATACACTTAACAAAGAATGTTTAGCGCAAGTAATGTATTGATTTTGATTTTTCGGTGACATATTAAGATTCCTGAACTACTATACAAAGGAAAGACGAGACGCCATGATATCGCACTCTGATCGTTTGTCTCTCAGGTCTTGTTGCTTAGATCTTGTCTTGTCTTGCGCTCATGGCTCTGTATGCCATTCCATAGGCTTCCTGTCTGTTCATGTAAGTTGAATTTCCGTTATATATCGATTATCAGTGATGAACTTTGAAAATTTGTTCTTACTGTGAAACGGAAACTTTCCCTCTCCTTACCATTTATGTAAATATGGCCAGTGCTTTGTATGGGTGGAAGCTCGTGTGGTATTTTAATTTAATTCCCAAAAGTTGCTTACAATTAGTTTTCTTTAATTTCTCGCGCTCCATATTCTGGACAGCCTGCATTTTAAAGTTATTTACGAAGTCCAATTTGCAGTTAACACAGCACGGTTACCTCTGATTGTAGGAAATTTATCTTTAGGTGAAACCACACTAACAGAATCTCGCATTATCTTTGGCTTGAGCCTGACGAAGTAATATTTCAGAATTAAAATAATTTTCAATTTATTTGAAGTCATAAAGAAAAATATTTAATACGTATTCTAGAGATAATTTTTCGTAGTAGTAAAATATATCTATGATCTCAGAAAAATAATTCCTAACATCATGATATTTTCACTTTACGTAAAAGATATAGTTGAAGCGCAATTTCCATTATTAAATGTAGGAAAAGATGTTCATAATAATAATAATAATAATAATAATAATAATAATAATAATAATAATAATAATTAGTGTTTATTCTTGCTTTCCCAATTACCCTGTTTAGAGAGATACTTTCTCAATTTCCCGTAATAAAATCAGGTAGGGTCTAGTTTGTAGGCTAGCTCTGAGCTCACGCCAGATCAACAGGATTATTGACATGGAGACAGGCAGACCAGAGAGCCTGAGGAATCCAAAAATTTCATGGAGTACAAGTTTTCTCATCAGTCGACTTATGGTCAAGCTACTGGAAGATTGAGCTAGAAGAATCCTCTCGGAAATGTAGGGCATTTTTAGTATTTCGGAGATATTAGTTCAGACAGATACTCCTTGGAGTCAATGTTTCGTCTCCGGCATTCATTCGTGGTTTAAACAGTGTTCCTGAGGAGTTGTTGTGCGACTGGGTGACGCGGTACGTGAAAGATATTCTAATCACAGAGCGTATATGAAGAGACTGCTATGGCGTGCTGAAGAGACTGTCTTATGTATTGCGAAGTCACTGGGTGAGGTGAATTAGGAGAAGTCGAATTTCGGGAAGCAACAAATTAAATTTTTGAGATACATCATACTGCGAGGTGGTATTTCGCCGGATCCATCCATAAGTCAAGCAACAGACCAAATTTGGATGCCGATAACCAAGGAGCAATTACGCGGATATTTGGATATTTTGAACTTTCATAAATGATTTACAAAGGCCTATAGCTTGTCAACTCCTAGATTGTGTGAACTGGAAAAATACGGAGTAGGTATGGGTTGCAGAGGCAGAAAAAGAGTTTCAGCTGATAGCAGTGCTGCTATCAGCACCCTTATTAGCTCATCCTGACTTATCAGTAGTTTTCTGCATAATTCAGAAGTACAAGTTTTTCTCGTTTGGTTATAAACCTAGAATCATTACAGACCGCAAGGCACTGCAGTTTCTATCAACAGTGCAGCTTATTCACAGGTGATTCATGCATTGGGCACATCTGCTTCAAGAGTATAATTTATCGATAACACATGTGTCAGGGGCAAAAATCATCCTCACGGGTGCTTTATGTCACTCATCAATAGGTTTAACCAACAAGGCACAGGAAGACTTGGAGCAAAACCAGTTTAGCATATACATCTCAAGAATGTGGTGTTTTAGAAGTACATTTCGACCTGTTTATCTGAGAACGTGGCAGAGCAGGATAAAAACCCTGCTTTGAAGGAGATAAGAAGAATATACAAGGATATAAACTGTATGGAGATTAGACAATATTACTTTCTGAGGAAAGGTGTGTTATTAAGGAGAAGGCATTCAGATGACTCTCAGAGGCTGCTCTGCATCCCTGAATAACTGACTGACAAGCTTGGAACAAAGGAAACGTTTGGTATTATCTGTGTGCAAGGATTGTCAGAAGACAAATCCCACCACTATCTCAAATGAGCCACAACTTTTCCCTCTTGTGCCATTACGATACATAGCAGCAATAGCCCTTCTAGGTGCTCTTCCAAGAACAAATAGAAGGTACTGCTATATTTTTGATGGTAGAACTTACCTCAAAATACACGGTTCTTACACCATTGAGTAGAGTGACTGCTCAGACGTTAACAGAGGCAAATGAGAGAGGTTTCTTGAAAGAAGTGTGATAATATTACTCAGATTAAATGAGTAGCAAGGAAAGGGAAGGAATGGGCGGATCAGAAAACTACCACACAGGAATATCAAACTGGTCAAAATGTGTTGGTGCAAGCACATAGATTGTCAAATAAGCAAAAGAAACAGTGTCAGAAATATTTGTATTTATACACCGGAACGCAGCATAGTGTAAGAAGGACTATACACAGGAATGGTGTGGAACTGGAATCCATCAAGACAGGGAAGTTATAGGGAACAGATTATGTTGTGAACATAAGGCCATACACTGAGCAGCTGTAGTTATAAGAATCAAGAGAACGAATTGGCAATAATTCTTTCATTTATGGAATATTTTGGAAATTTAGGGGAATAAAATTAGTTGCAATTTGTGTTTAGTTTTTAGGGGTGATGATGTTTGGTTTGTGGGGCGCTCAACAGCGTGGTTATCAGCGCCCGTACAATTACCCAATCTTTGCTCAGTCCAATTTCGCCACTTTCCTGGATGATGATGAAATGATGGGGACAACACAAACACCCAGTCATCTCGAGGCAGGTGAAAATCCCTGACCCCGCCGGGAATCGAACCCGGGACCCCGTGCTCAGGAAGCGAGAACGCTACCGCGAGACCACGAGCGGCGGACAGTTTAGTTTTTAGGGAGAAGATAATTGCATAAGATAGTGATTATGATTTATAGGATTAATAGATGATTAATCAGGATTAGTAAGTAATTGAAGATCGAGGCAATGAAAATTCTGAAATTCTGGAGTAGCTATTGTGGTTGTTTAACCTGATTTGCAATGTTTGGATTCAGTAGTCCCCCTGGGCGAGAATTTGTGAAAAGGTGATTGGAACAACCGTGACATTATGAAGCTCCGATGATGATGGTCGAGGTAAAAGTTATATTGAGTATGGCAAATGAGGGCTAACCAGAAACGAGGTATTATGAAGTGTGTAGAACCAGTAAGGGGCAAGAGAAGAGGCTATGAGAGGATGTGGGCTGGTAGTCAGGAAAGGTAAGTGATCAGTACGTGCAGTGATGAGGAATTATTGAGAGGAAGAATTTGTAGCAATTCTGTCCCATGAAGATGAACATAGATTTAGTGAGCTTGACCAAACTGAGTGCAAGATCGTATGAAGAGCTGGTTAGCAGAGTCTAAACGTCTACATGGAGATTAGGGAGATGAGAGCTGTATTGTGTCTACACCAGTAAATGCTGAAATCATGAGTATAGAGAGGTAGTGATGAATTTGACCCTCTGCATCAGAGAGCATTGGGATTGCCAAGTATAGTGGATTTTTTTTTTTTTAGGAAGAGGTTAGGATAACGATTAGGAGCCCTCAGAAGAGATAAATGTAAAATCTGCATATAGTTTTCGATACTGTCATGTGAGCAGCCCGAAGAAATCGAATCAAGACACGAGGGATTAAATCACGCTGATTTGAAGGATGTTAGCCGAATAAAGTGTTAATGTAATCTTTGAAGAATTTTTGTGTGTTCAGAAGAGTTTGTTACAGTCATGTCATCACAGGGGAAATGGAATCCATCTAGAGTAGGATGAGGACAAATATCACTAACCATGAAAACCCGTGAACGAAAAACGACGTGGAAGAGCACGGAATTTTTGGGAAACTAGAAGTATGGAAAAGAAGTGGAGGCGATGTAGATGAAAGTTAGGAAAGTGGATGATAGGAAAACATGGGACTAAGTCAAGAGTAAGCATAACAGTTTATTCTCAAACTAAAATTTTCTTTTACTATAGTGAGTAATATGTGAGGTACACCATTAATGAGAGGCAAAACCGACGAGGAGTAGGATGTGAAGCCACAAAACACACAGAAAGTTTATGTTTCATGCTCAGCATTGTGATGAAGTACAGTTAAATGGATAACTTAACGATAGATGAAGTGAAGAGATGGCAAAGGAAAACGAAATAATGAGATGTGAGATGAAAAGGGAGGAAGTCGAGGAATTATAAACGAAAAACGATCTTGAGATGTCGGATGATGCGGAACACGGAGTATCAGAAATAGCGATCTATTTCCTTTTATAGCACGATAGCAAATGAACGGAACACTCAGTGATGCAGGACCTATTGGTGCGGCTACTAGGTAGAAGTAAATTTTCAATTCATGTACATAAATTATAATAAAGATATGAGAGTTTGGGAGCATGTGGTTATGTAACTGTAGCAGATGGGAGCACGCCAAAGATGTGAGTGCATGAGGCTATGAAGGTGATAGGAAACGATTGGTTGTTGTGGAACACATGACAGACAAGGCAAAGAGGACAAAAAAAAGTACACTATCACAGGCAATGGGGGCATTCCTTGCCAAAATAAGTCTACAGCAATCTTAATTTCAGGAAGAAATTTCTGAGAACGTACATTTAGGGCACATTGTTGAATGAAAGTGAATCATGGACCACGGGAAAACAGTAAGAGAATGAAATCGATGTGGTTGAGACATAGTGCTATAGGACAGTGCTGAAAATTAAGTGGACTGACAAGATCAGAAATGAGAAAGTTGATGATACGACATGAGCTAAGACGTCAGAAGAAAACTTCCGCCATATTAGAGGGAGACGTAGAGCGCAGAAACTGTAAGGGAGGCACAGATTCGAATACGAGTATATCCAACAAATTTTTGCACCACAGCTGCTATACTTTGCAAAGCTAAACTGATTAAAAGACATCACCTGTGGGTTAAAGCTACAGGCACCATGGAAGCAGCTCAGACGGGGTCGGACAAAGTGGTCTTCTACAAGCAAACTATGCTAATGTAATTACTTCCGTGAGCTTTGGGGTGGTTGCCGCACATTCAGGCCCCGAAGACGAAACCAGAGCCTTAATATCACTGACACAGTGGAAAGGCAGAAGCTACTATGGCGTTGGTGACTGAGGTGACTGACTGCTTCACGACCAAGCTACAGCTCTTTTGTGACTAATGCGGCGGGAAACGATGTCTTGACAAAACAATGACGAATCAAGCTTATATAAATACTATCTATTTTAGACGGACAGTATAAGTCATTGCCTGCAGGCAACTATGAGAGGAAATCCAGGGACGGGCATTGTCCTGCAACGGGTCATCTAGCTGCCGCTGCTAGACGCTGCCTCCAGTAAGCTGTGAATCTGGCTGTTGACTGTAAGTATGGATGCACCTGGTAGTCAAACTAATATTTTCCAAGAGTAAGGCCAGCTGGCAACTGCCTTCCATCACCTGTGGGTCCTGCACCTGGGGAGGTCACAGGTTGATGCCTAAGTCTGACTACCTGCCAGTGGGGGCATACTCCACCGTCACTGTTTCATGCTGTGTGGACACACTTAACCACTGCCAGCCACTCCTCGAAATTGAAATAAGAACACCGTGAATTCATTGTCCCAGGAAGGGGAAACTTTATTGACACATTCCTTAGGTCACATACATCACATGATCACACTGACAGAACCACAGGCACATAGACACAGGCAGCAGAGCATGCACGATGTCGGCACTAGTACAGTGTATATCCACCTTTCGCAGCAATGCAGGCTGCTATTCTCCCATGGAGACGATCGTAGAGATGCTGGATGTAGTCCTGTGGAACGGCTTGCCATGCCATTTCCACCTGGCGCCTCAGTTGGACCAGCGTTCGTGCTGGACGTGCAGACCGCGTGAGACGACGCTTCATCCAGTCCCAAACATGCTCAATGGGGGACAGATCCGGAGATCTTTCTGGCCAGGGTAGTTGACTTACACCTTCTAGAGCACGTTGCGTGGCACGGGATACATGCGGACGTGCATTGTCCTGTTGGAACAGCAAGTTCCCTTGCCGGTCTACGAATGGTAGAACGATGGGTTCGATGACGGTTTGGATGTACCGTGCAATATTCAGTGTCCCCTCGACGATCACCAGTGGTGTACGGCCAGTGTAGGAGATCGCTCCCCACACCATGATGCCGGGTGTTGGCCCTGTGTGCCTCGGTCGTATGCAGTCCTGATTGTGGCGCTCACCTGCACGGCGCCAAACAGGCATACGACCATCATTGGCACCAAGGCAGAAGCGACTCTCATCGCTGAAGACGACACGTCTCCATTCGTCCCTCCATTCACGCCTGTCGCGACACCACTGGAGGCGGGCTGCACGATGTTGGGGCGTGAGCGGAAGACGGCCTAACGGTGTGCGGGACCGTAGCCCAGCTTCATGGAGACGGTTGCGAATGGTCCTCGCCGATACCCCAGGAACAACAGTGTCCCTAATTTGCTGGGAAGTGGCGATGCGGTCCCCTACGGCACTGCGTAGGATCCTACGGTCTTGGCGTGCATCCGTGCGTCGCTACGGTCCGGTCCCAGGTCGACGGGCACGTGCACCTTCCGCCGACCACTGGCGAGAACATCGATGTACTGTGGAGACCTCACGCCCCACGTGTTGAGCAATTCGGCGGTACGTCCACCCGGCCTCCCGCATGCCCACTATACGCCCTCGCTCAAAGTCCGTCAACTGCACATACGGTTCACGTCCACGCTGTCGCGGCATGCTACCAGTGTTAAAGACTGCGATGGAGCTCCGTATGCCACGGCAAACTGGCTGACACTGACGGCGGCGGTGCACAAATGCTGCGCAGCTAGCGCCATTCGACGGCCAACACCGCGGTTCCTGGTGTGTCCGCTATGCCGTGCGTGTGATCATTGCTTGTACAGTCCTCTCGCAGTGTCCGGAGCAAGTATGGTGGGTCTGACACACCGGTGTCAATGTGTTCTTTTTTCCATTTCCAGGAGTGTATATATATATATATGAAATTGGCTTGAGCACTACTATAGGACTTAACCTCGGATGTCATCAGTCCCCAGGAAACGATGCCTTGGCAAAACAGAGGCGAGTCAAGATGGTACGAATACTACCCATTTCAGGCAGATACTACCTGTCACCGCCTGCAGGCAGCTGTGAGAGAAAGTCCACGCCGATCATCGTTGCTAAATGTCACCTAGCTGGCACTGCTGGACACTGTCTTCACTAAGCTGCTCGTATATCTGCTGTACCTAAGGCTGGATGCTGCTGGGAGTCGAATTGATGCCTTCCAACAGTTAGGCCAGCTGTCGACCGAATTTCGCCAGCTATGGGTCCTAAACTTACTGGGTACCCAAGTGCATGCCTAAGTCCTCCTAGTTGCCTTGTGCGGACATACTCTGCTCCTGTTGATTCGCCCTGTGTGGGCACATTTCATCACTGCCAGCCTCTTTCTGTGCCTGCCTCTTTCTGTGTGTCGCCTACGATGGGGCCCTCGCTTCAACTCTACGTGTTCGGATGCCAACCGCACTGAGTCGTGCATCGGTCCAGCTATCGTGCCTGACTTTGCGGAGCAAGGCATAACTTCACGCCGAAAGAGTACCTCCGGCCAACACGATGCGACAGAGAACGCTGGGGACGACAGAAGGCTGCTTGCTGATCAAAGCACACTTCACCGACCGAGACCACTGTGCGTCTTGTGGGCGATGACTGCCACCCGGCAACACTAGGCTGTTGTATCTTTCGCTCGGAATAAACATGTGTGTGTGTGTGTGTGTGTGTGTGTAATCTTATGGGACTTAACTGCTAAGGTCATCAGTCCCTAAGCGTACACACTACTTAACCTAAATCATCCTAAGGACAAACACACACACCCATGCCCGAGGGAGGACTCGAACCTCTGCCGGGACCAGCAGCACAGTCCATGACTGCAGCGCCTAGACCGCTCGGCTAATCCCGCGCGGCAATAAACATGTGTATGTAGCTGCCGTTTTTATGAGGGTACATGGGACAGCCAGCTGATTCCTGCCCACTGCCCCCTATTGCAACAACGCCCGTGGTGGAGAAATGATCGCCATCGCTACCTATAGAAGAACAGCTCTACCACATTCACCGCCAGTCTCCACAAAGTAACTGTTGAGGCTACGTGCACGTGCTACTCAGAGAACAAGAGGTTGGCACAACAGATGAATTCGTGGGGGCCACATCAAACCAGTGAGAAGACTGACGACTCAAAAAAAAGTCGTGAATATAATTTTTAAGGATGCAGTATTTTGTGATAGTAAACAGCCTGCTGTGACTTTAATGTTATTGTTTTTAAAGAGTGTGAAGCTTTTCCCCTTAAACATCCGTGTTTGCCGAAATCTGTAGCTTGGTATGTGCTTCAGTTCTTCACTTTCGTTGCGCCATTCAGTCACAGGTCTGAGGTTGCGAAAATCTTCCGCACATGTACTCAAAAAAACCTTTCAGTAACTATAAATGTAGCTTGTTTTCTCTTATGCAAACTGCAGATATTCAGTGGCAGCATTCAGGAGAAGAAATAAAGCAGGATATAAACCGGGAAGCTTGACGTAGTACTCAGAACAACCAAAAAATAGTAATAACGACGGGGTGGTTTATTGTTGTCAGGTAACATAAAAACGTGCATTGCTCCTAAATCTTGTGTACTCATATTGGTGTACAGCAATAGCCACACACTCGTAGGTTATGTCATTGGAGAGGGGATTCGTAATCATTCTGTAATGTTTTTAGGGCTAGGTTTATACGACAGTTTTTGTCGCCGAGGAGACTGATGTATGTACAACAGGAATCGTCCCATCTTCTTATTCCTTGCTTTCAACCACTTTCCATGCAACTGACGTATTTTACAATAACGGTTTGTAAATGAAAGTGTGTATAGGGCTTGAGTGGCCAGTGGTGCAGATTTTAGTGACTGGAAAACGGAAATGAAAGTTGCGATCTCTTTAGTGATGTTTCGAATTTGTGAAGGCATGTGGTACATACGTAGGGCCGTGCTCTGAGCACTATGGGACTTAACTTCTGAGGTCATTAGTCCCCTAGAACTTAGAACTAATTAAACCTAACTAACCTAAGGACATCACACACATCCATGCCCGATGCAGGATTCGAACCTGCGACCGTAGCGGTAGCGCGGTTCCAGACTGTAGCGCCTAGAACCGCTCGGCCACTCCGGTCGCCCTAGGGCCGTGCTACAAGGGGAGTTGAAGTAAGAGTATACATAAACTCTCTGATTACTGCCCTCAACTATGTAAAGTCTAAAGGAAGAAAAGCAAGTGTTTCATAAATTGGCACCGCTGAAAGGTATAAGGGAGTTTCTTGTAGGGAAAAATGTGGATATCTACGTAATCTTTTATTCTAACCTTTTTAAACAAGAGCTGCAGTTTAAGCTCCTACATATTAAGAGTTGTAAAATAAAAGAATTTTTATTCTTAATACATATTCAGTAAGAGCTAGAGAACAAAAGCATTAAATGTGTACTATTGGCTGCACAAGCGGTTACGAGTAGCATTCACAGGTAAAATTCTTCCTTAGTGATAACAGAGATAACGTCCTAGAGCCTCATAATCTGCACATGCTGTATATAGTAATCATCAAAAGCATATACGATGTTCTTCTGTTCTAGAAAATCCTATTTATCTTGTTTCCTTTTTTCTGTTCCCTTCGGATACCCTTGCCATCTGCTGTGGCCGAGAGGTTCTAGGCGCTTCAGTCCGGAACTGTGCTGCTGCTACGGTCGCAGGTTCGAATCCTGCCTCGGGCATGGATGTGTGTGATGTCCTTAGGTTAGTTAGGCTTAAGTATTTCTAAGTCTAGGGGACTGATGGCCCCAAATGTTAAGTCCCATAGTGCTTAGAGCCATTTGAACCATTCGGATACACTTTTCTTCCTTATCCTTCTGTTTCTGTAAGAGATCATTCTATGACGCTCATGAGGAAAGGCCATCTGATCTTTTGCACTCTCTCTACGTTTTCTCAAAAGACTACAACTTCGGCAAGGGGTCAGATGTTAGAAATGAAATGGTTCAAATGGCTCTGAGCACTATGGGACTTAACTGCTGAGGGCATCAGTCCCCTAGAACTTAAAACTACTTAAACCCAACTAACCGAAGGACATCACACACATCCATGCCCGAGGCAGGATTCGAACCTGCGACCGTAGCGGTCACGCGGTTCCAGACTGTAGCGCCTAGAACCGCTTGGCCACTCCGGCCGGCTGTTAGAAATGAGCTTGGGTGTGTGCCCGCTTGTGGCACTGATTCTAGCACCCCTGTAGAGCTCTTGGCTGAATTTCCTTTGCTATTCCTGTGTCAGGAGACGTGTTATTATACTCGCTGACTTGAAAGGCAGTTTCGACTCCTGCTGTTGCACAAGAAGGAGCAAAATCCTCCGCCAAATCAACATAGGCATTGTATGGAAATATATCACTTATTTCAAATACTTTGCTGCCTTCTCTACTGTTTCAGCCTGACAGAAAGCGTGTGTGAATAAATGGTTTCTGTGGTGAGTACCCGAAAGTCCACTAGATGACAAATGTATCGTTAGATCTCACTATATGACAGTCAGACAGCTGCTACCAAACGGAAAATGGAGGAATACTGTGAAGACATAATCAGTGCGATGAGCTAAACTACATTGATTGTTTGGCTGAAACTGTGTGTTTTACGAAGTGCGAAGTCACTTTCGATACTAAGAAGAACGCTTTGTGACCTGAATACCAAGAAAAAATTGGAGAAACAACAGTATACGTCTGGTGTTTATGTTCACTACGCACTGCTAGAACGGCCAGACAATATCACTTTCCCGTTAAGTGCGGCCAAGACAGTACATGTAGTGCGTGTTCTTAGAAGAGACTTGACTGAACTTACACTGTTTTCGGACGTCTTTACTGACATGCAGAGGACGAACAAATCTGAGAAGAGGACCTTAACCGACTGGTCGTCTTCGACTTTCTTCAGTGTGTAACAATCTAGTTACATACGCCTTTTTACTCATCAGCAACAGAAAAATATCAGATACAAATGAAAGAAAATATCGTTGCTGAGTGATGGTAGAACGGCAACAAGTGAGGAAAAATCGTTTTATTGATGTTTTTGGAAAAAAATTTATTTAATGCAAAGCCGTCATCCAACTTGTAATTCCGGGGAATGCAGTATCTGGATGACTCATATCAAAGCAGTGGAGGCGCTGAATAATCACACAGGAGTCGACATCCACAACTCGCCATTATCACGAATATAAGGAGATTATTTGACCTATGTATTCTTCAGTCTCAAATTTTTGTCTACGGCAACCACTGTTAACTTTGATTTAAAACTGTTCGGAAGTTATTACGACGAGGCGAAGTGCCTCTAATTTTTATAAAAGAATGTATCAGTTTATTTGTTCTCAGTAATTCGTCGTCCTCTTTACAAACTGAATCAAGTGAAAGTGAGATTATTTTATTTCTAACTAATTTCATAGTGTGCAATATTTTTTAAGAATTGCTGAATGGAACTAAGACAGTTGGTCATTCTTAGTTTTATCACAGGGTTTTATAATTTAGTATTCTTTGGAGCTTACCCTTGCCGGGTCAGCAAAACACTATTATCAAAATCAGATGCGAATCGTAGAGCCCTAGCCATGATTTTTATGCTGGGTAATCAGTATTCCCAGGAGATTTTTATTTCAGGCCCCTATTAGCGGCAGCACACCAGAGTAAAACTTCAAGAAAACATGAACTAAGACCTCGGGTTGCAAACCTCTTTCGATTTTTTTCTCAAAATATCTAGAAAAAATTGCCTTTGAGAATTAGAATATTTCCAAGCGCTGATAAGTGAAAAACATTTTGCTTTATCTCACATAGTAACCTGCAGCTGAGTGTATGGCGTAGAAATCTAGTGTTGTGTGGAAGAACGCTTGCAAGCGATATATATCGAAGGTGCGACTGTCATGGAGCCAGATATCGATTATGTTCACAGCGATAATAAAAGATGAGCTGCATGGACTTTGTTTATAGTGTTACCTCCAACAACGACCATAGATGAATGTCAGCCTATAATTAGATGTAAAGTAATTTCACTTACCTTGTTCGTCATTGATATTTTCATCTTAGACAATTCGGCCTGATTTTTATGCAGCTGATAGGAGTCATTTCTTTCCATAACCAGGATACACTCTAGCTATGACTCGTAAAAGAAACTGGTACAGTGTCACAAGGTAGTTTTATACCAAGTAATCTTAGACTGTGGACGTAGGCATATTGACAGACGTACAGTTCGTTACGCCATGTGAGACGATCAATATTCGAAGCACTACTTCCTTCACTCATATCTATTACACTAGCACCAGTAAACATGGGACTGGCAAGGAATTTCTATCGGGAACAGTCGCAAAACTATACCAATCTCATAATATAAGAATCTTTGCCGCTCATGACATGGTGACTCTCACAATCGATACCTGTCTCCGTGACAGTCGCCCCTTCGATACATATCGCCTACAAGCGATCTTCCAGATTACCAAATCTAGTAATGGCAAACTCGCGAATTCTTATGTTTATTAACAAATGAAAATGTTAATTAAGATATCGAATGATTATTTTTAATAAAAATACAATCTTTCTGTTTTCAATTACTAATCACGATATATTAAAAACCGCTCCCAAAATGCAAAATATCAGAAACATGAAATAATTTTTCACTTCTAGAGACTGATCCGTCTTTTCAATTAACAGTAACGCATTTCACCTATCTGCATCAAATTTTAATTTATTTTCATATGACCAGCAATCAAAAACACAATGATGAAATTTTTATTAAAATTTTGTGTTCAATATTGTTATTTAACGTTTCCATTTGTTAATAAACACAAAATTTTAATAAAATTGTAAAGGACTACTTGTGAGATTTGAACCAGAGACACTTCCGCGCTATACACTCGGACATCTGCGACTACGTTAATGAGGTCACTTAATAGCACTTGGAAATCTTCTAATTTTTAAAGGCGATGGTTTCGTTTTTTTCCCCTTAATTTCGTCATACTGCTTTATTAAATTTATATCCGGGTACTGACATAGGGCCAACGTGTAAGGCCACTTGTAAAAGCGTTGCATGCCCCATGTGCCAAAGTCAATAAAGTCATTGTCAAACACGTCCACTCACTCGACAATGTGCTTTGTATCTATAACTCCAGAAACCTCTCAAAAATCACATAGCAGTGCTTTATTTTTCATCAGAACATTCAGTACATTAACCCCGTGGCGCATAGCGCCAACTGCAGTGGACAGCTGTTAATGGTCTCTACTTATGCGTTTTCAATCTGTCCTGAGGCTGCAAATTCACTCAGTCCACTGCAGCGGGCATTCCCTACCGGTATCGTGACCTGCATGCATTGGCAGCGTGAAGACCGATTCAAAACGCCAGAGAAATTTGTCATTAACAGCTATCCACTGAAGTGAAAATGTTGCGTCACAGGGCATGGGAGCGATGGACGGCGGGTTCGTGGCTGACGTCACAATCAGACGATGCAGCCACCGGTGGCTGGCGCGATCATCATGGTGGAGACCTCTAGCGGCTGCGGTGCGGAGTCTGTGTGCTGCTGCTGCTGTTGCTGCTGCTGCTGCTGCTGCTGTTGCTCCCGCGGCTGTTGCTGTTGCTGCTGCTGCTCCCGCGGCTGTTGCTGGCGTGGGGACGGCGTGGCCGGTACAGAGGGCGACGCCTGCACCTGCTGCTGATGCTGCATGTCGCTCGCTACGAAGTTCCATGACTGCACGCTGCCGCTGCCCAGCGCCATGAAGATGATGCCCGTGAACGTGAGCACCAGCGCTGACACGCCGAACACCATCCGCCAAGAGCCAGGCAGCTGCCAACACCACCATCCACCTCTACAGCAACAGCGTAAACAAGTTTTGAGCAAAACGTTAGGTCTCTGAGCCACATCATTTCGTAAAGGTACACTGATTGCCACTAGAAGCTAACACCATGAACACAGCATGCAACAAACGTAAATTTCTCGGGAAGATTATATCACATGTTACTATATGCAAATGGACAGCATTTCAGTGTACCTGTGCAAACTAATTAGGAGTAACACTATTTCCATTCTGCATGTAAGGAAACATTACGCAGAGGTCGCAGAAATCACTTTTTAATGTTGTCTGTTTGTGAGAATCTCGCACAGCAGTACTCATCAGCATTCGACAGGAGAATGTCTGTGACCTGTTCAGACTGCAGCTTTCCCTTCCATGATACCGCTGTGCACTGTTTGCAACCACACAACTGTCTTGCAAAAATGGAATCGATGGGTTCAAGAGGGTCATACACGATGTCATGTAGGATCTCAGTGGACCCACTTGGCTAGTGCTGTAGGGAACAGACAAATCGTTCGCTCGGCCAAGCAGAATTGTACAGCAATATCAAATGTCTTGAGCCAAGAAATGGGAAGAACAGCATCCACACGACGAGAACGATAGCAACTGGAGCACCATGGACTATTATAATGGCGACCACTGTTGTAGCTGCACTTGATGTGGCTGCACTGATGAATTCATGGAGGCCGTACTCAGGTCTGTACATGATAGCAATGGCCCTACCCGTGACTAGCGCCCGAGAGGACAGACAAAATTATATGTCCAGCAGTGAAGGCTCATACAGCCACCTTAGGCATCTTAAATCAAAATATGGGCTTGTTTGCAGCAAGATAGATATCTACGCAGAAAGTTTGATGATGTCTAGAGTACCTCAGACTGTTACTGCTGTGTTCATTGATGAGGTTGCCCTTGACGCAGCAGCAGAGAGGGTTGCGCTGATGGTGGTGCAACGGCTCAACATCATCTTTTCAGACTGATTCTAGTTATGCGTACACATGCATCTACATCTACATACATGCTCCACAAGTCACTGCACGTTGCGTGGCGGAGGGTACGCTGTACCACTACTTGTCGTTTTCTTTCCCATTCTACTCGTAAACAGAGGAGGGAAAAAAGACTATCTATATAGTTCCGTATGAGCCCTAATTTCTCCTGACTTACCTTCGTAGTACCTGCGCGGAATGTATGTTGGCAGCAGTTGAATAGTTCTGCAATCAGCTTCACGTATCGGTTCTCTAAACTTCCTCAGTAGTGTTCTTCGAAATGAATGTCTTCTTCCCTCCAAGGATTCCCACTTGAGTTCTCAAAGCATATCCGTAAAACATGAATGCTCATCGAACCTACCAGTAAGAAACCTAGCAGCTCGCCTTTGAAATGCTTTGATATCTTCTTTCAATCTGACCTGGCGCGGATCCCAACACTCCTGTCGCATTAGCGTCCTACATGCAGTCTCCTTTACAGATGAACCACACTTTCCAAAAATTCTCCTAATAAATCGAAGTCGACCATTCGCTTTCCCTAACATAATCCTCACACGCTCACCGAGTGAGGTGGCGCTGTGGTTAGCACATTGGACTCGCATGCGGGAGGATAACGGTTTAAATCTGCTTTCAGGCATGCTGATTTAGGTTTTCCGTGATTCCCCTAAATCGCTTCAGGCAAATGCTGGGATGGTTCCTTTGAAAGACTATGGACAATTTCCTTCCCCATCCTTCCCTAATCCGATGGGACCGATGATCTCGCTGTTTAGTCCCCTTCCCCAAATCAACCAACCAACTAACCCTCACAGCCAAGTTACATTTCATATCGCTTTGCAACATTACGCCCAGATATTTAAATGACATGACTGTGCCAAGCAGGACACTGCTAATGCTGCATCCAAACACTACGAAATTTTTTCCTACTGATCTGCATTAAGTTACATTTTCCTACATTTAGAGACAGCTGCCATTCATCACATCAACTAGAAATTTTGTCCAGGTCATCTTGTATCATCCTACAGTCACCGATCTTCGATACATTCCTGTACACCACAGCATCGTCAGCGAACAACCATAGATTGCTGCCCACCGTGTCCGCCAGATGAATTATGGATACAGAAAATAGCAACGGTCGTATCACACTTCCCTGGGGCACTTTTAATGTTACCACTGTCTCCGATGAACACTCGCCGTCGAGGACAACATACTGGGTTCTATTACTTAAACAGTCTTCGAGCCAGTCACATATCTCGGAGACTACTCCATATGCTCGTACTTCGTTAACTGTCTGCAGTGGGGTAACGTGTAGAATGCTTTTTGGAAATTTAGAAATATGGACTCTGCCCGTTGCCTTTCATCCATAATTCGCAGTATATCATGTGAGAAAAGAGAAAGCTGGGTTTCTTACGAATGATTCTTTCTAAAATATGACATGAGCTTTTCGGTCTCTAGGTAATTTATTATATTCGACCTCAAAATATACTTTATAACTCTGCAGCAAACCGATGCTAAGGCTATTGGTCTGTAATTCTGCGGGTCCCTTCTTTTACCCTTCTTATATACAGGAGTCACCTGCGCTTTTTTCAGGCCGCTTGGCACTTTGCGCTGTTCGAGAGATTCGCGATAAATGCAAAAAAAGGGTCGAATGAAATAGATGAAATAGAGTACTCTTTGTAAAACCGAATTGGGATTCCATCCAGACCTGGCAATTTATTTATTTTCAATTCTTTCAGTTGTTTGTCTACGCCAGGGATGCTTATTGCTATGTCATTCATACGGGATTCAGTGCGATGATCAAATGACGGTATGTTTGTAACAGTCTCCTCCGTGAACGATTTCTTAAGCGTGAAATTTAACACTTTGGCCTTCCATTCGCTATCTTCTCCTGCAAAACCAGACTGGTCAACGAGTGACTGAATGGCAGCCTTAGACTCGCTTAGCGATTTTACGTAGGACCAGGAGCGACAAGGTAAATGTATCCATATGTGGAGGCTCTGGAAAGAACAAACGTTGACAGATTGTGTACATTGCGCAAACAATTAGCTAAGGTCCACATAGCCAGCGATTTGGACACGGGACCTATAATTGTGATCCTTTATCGCCGGTGATTGTGTCCTATCACTGAAATCTGCAGGCGGTTACCTTCCAACAGGATAGCGCAAGACAATACGTCGCCAAAGCTGTCCTTACCTACCTCGTTGCCGGCCGCGGTGGTCTCGCGGTTAAGGCGCTCAGTCCGGAACCGCGCGACTGCTACGGTCGCAGGTTCGAATCCTGCCTCGGGCATGGATGTGTGTGATGTCCTTAGGTTAGTTAGGTTTAAGTAGTTCTAAGTTCTAGGGGACTGATGACCACAGCAGTTAAGTCCCATAGTGCTCAGAGCCATTTGAACCTACCTCGTTACAGAGGGTGTTCTACTGTTTCCTTCGCCAGCAAGCAAGTTCTGCTTATCTCTCGCACTGAAGGTATACATGGTATTAAATGTATAGGTGCAGGTATTTTTATTGACAACTGAAGAAAGTATACTGAACGACATTACATCGACAGCATACATGTGGCAAGAGCAAACCATTAATGCTTATCTTCCCGTGGGCAGCAGGTTAGTCTATACTGACAGGCGTAGTCCACTTACAAGGGAATGGTCAGACTTGTCATGCCGAAACATGTATTGCTTTTTTTAGCATTGTTATTTAACTGTGCGAAAGGTCCGTATGCAAAACTGTAGCTGCTGGCATGAACTGGAAGTCACCTAAAAAAAATCACGAACATGGCTGTGTTTCCTGCTTGGCGCTTGCAGTGACGGCTGGCCACCCCTGGAAATGGCGAGTCGCGAGCGTTGCGCGCATGGTCGGCAAGTGCGGCCGTCTTATCGCGGCGTTCACTAAAGAGGAATATCGCTGCACGGTTTTGGTGGAAAGGGGAAACACTTATTCGTTTCTGTGGCATGCACGTCCTTTTAATTTCTGGTACGTACTTACCGTCCTGAAACAGGTCAGAGATGTGAAAGATGTTCTGTACATATTCATCTATACTCCGCAAGCCACTTTACGGTGAACATTCAATCTCCCCTCACAGGTGATGGCGAACCCTGTAAATGTTTTGCTGCTTGCCATGGAGATATACCACAGACGCCAAATAAAGCAATCAACGGAAAAAAGCGTGAAGACTATGTGTTGTGCGACATGGTTGTTAAACTTGTAGACGAGCATGTAAATGGCGCAGACATGTGGCTAGAAGCAACTGAAACACTCGATATTGCAGACTGTGAATCTACAGACGGCGAAGACACGGACGAAAGTTGCACTCATGAAGACTCTTCGAGTGATAGCGCCACGTACCATCATCAATTATCTCCGAAAGTAACACCAGCAACTACAATTACCTTATCAGACAAAGAATAAGCGGTGACATATTGGTTGAACGAAAGTGGTAAGAAACACCAACGTGTCAGTACTGTTCAAAATAAGTATCGTTTTATCCGTTCTGAAAGTGAATTGTATAGATGGAGAAAGGAAGAGCCCGCATCTCGTGGTCGTGCGGTAGCGTTCTCGCTTCCCACGCCCGGGTTCCCGGGTTCGATTCCCGGCGGGGTCAGGGATTTTCTCTGCCTCGTGATGGCTGGGTGTTGTGTGCTGTCCTTAGGTTAGTTAGGTTTACGTAGTTCTAAGTTCTAGGGGACTGATGACCATAGATGTCAAGTCCCATAGTGCTCAGAGCCATTTGAGAAAGGAAGACGCTGGACGACGTAAGAGTCAACTGGAAATTGCGACGGAGATAAATGCTCGACGTTTTTAAGCTGTTTACCGATGCCAAACAACAGTCATTTAGTGTCAACGATACAACTTCGCGTGATTGGGCGTTAGAGATTGCCAACGCGATAGGCGCTAAAGAATTTACAGCTTCTCAAAGTTGGATTAGTCGCTTCAAAAAATCACATAAAATTGTGGCAAGAAAAATAACAAAATTTGTATCAAGAAACAGGTCGGAAAATGAAGTGACCCAAATCGAAATGATAGAAGCTTTTCTTACGAATGCAAAAAATAATATCGCTAGTTTTAGTGAATCGCACGTGTACAATGCAGATCAGTCAGGTTTTCAAAAAGAAATGCGTGCGAAAAGAACACTGTCATTCAAAGGGGAAAAACATATTGAGGCGATTGCGCAGTCCACGACTGCACTCACCCATTCATACACTATAATGCTCATAATTAGTCTGTATGGTTCATTGCTGCCTAAACTATATGTGTGTCTTCAAGAACCAACTGGACGTTTGGACCACGTGTCAAAAGAACAATGTTCTACGCAAACAATCTTGTGGTAGACGCATCGAAGTCTGGAAAAATGGGAAATGAAAACGTTACACTTTTCATGCCTCATGCTTTTCTTCCATTCTGCGGGAACAAATCTCTTCGCCTTCTAGATTCGTGGTCAGGTCATAAAAGGTCTGATTTCGAGCTGTATTTCGAGCCCACCCTGACAAAAAGTAGAGATACTTCAGATTCCGCCCGGCACGACGAACATAATTCAACCTTTAGACAGAGAATTTTTCCGTCAGTGGGAGGTATTTTACAGAAAGCTAACAGAGAAAATTATTGTGTGCAGATCACTGCAATTTCCTGTCTATCACCGTGACAATATTCTCAAGCTGCAATCAGTAGCACATTATCAATTTTCCTCCCCACGGTTTCAGAATTTGATTAAATATACGTGGCACTCCTCGCATTATATACTGGTACTAGGCCTGATTCATTCCTAACACCAGCCCAGTTTTGTCTACGGACATCTAACAACGTCTGTGATTCGCAGGGATGTCATATGTCGTCTTTGCTTGTATGTTCTTGGTGCACAAAAAATCTATGTTTTGAACATTGTATCAATATTTCGCATTTTTGCGGTAATTACAAGAAATAAAATTTGGACGTGTTCTAAACCATACATTTATTTGTGTCTATTTCATAGCTATTTGGAAAGAATGTTGTAGATAACATATCAGCCATATTTGTCAACGAATGTTTATTTATTATACGATCGCTTTCACTGGGGGAATCAGTTCTCACTGCTGTGGCAAGAGAGCGGCGCGTAGCTAACGCCACCTTGTCACTAGATGGCGTTGGTATAACGTAGCGAGAGAGGTCAGGGTTGTACAAGGGACAGTTATAAGTGCGGAAACCATGCGACAATAATGTCTTACTTCATAAGATTGTTTACAGACTTCCAGGTCATGTCAGCAGCTAAAATTCTGCATACAGATTTCTTGCAATGTTAACTCACAGTGGTAAAAAAAGCAACACAGGTTTCGACATGACAAGTCTGACCATTCCCTTGTTAGTGGTGCAGTTACGACTGTGCACAAGAATCAGGTAGTAAATTATGTGACGTGTCTATTGGCTGAGTGTTAGATGCTCAAAAAAAAATTAAATAAATAAATAAAAAACGCCAATGTATGCACATATTAAGGTACCAATGATCACAACAGCTGCACTTATACTCCTAAGATACTATATAGCAATATTTTGCTGAGAGACTGGCACAGCACAACACGCCAGGCACAACGATTGATGAAACCTGGCACGGAGATGAAACAGTATGGAATGATGTATGCATATGAGTTATCCAAGCATATTTCGTTTCGAGGAGCAGCCAGGTTAGAGGCATGTAGCTGCCGGAGGTGACTGCTGTGTGTACTAAAATTTGCTCACTATACACCCCAAATCATCCGCAGATGTTAGCATGCATACTTCCTGCTGCACTGTATATGTACAAAAATTAAAATTTCTTTACCTTCTATCCGTGCTGGTGCTGCACTTCTTACGGCCAACAGCGTGGGGAGTGTGCTCTGAATATTTTATGAATAAGGGTAGACAAAATCAATACAAACGTGAGATTGAATTGTAGATAGGATAATAGAAATTTTGGTATCAAAACTGGGAATTACGCAGCTGTAGAAGAAACGAAAGCATTATACTATTCACGAAGTAAGACAAAACATAATTTATTTATTTTTATTTATTTGATTTGGCCTTATTAGAGCATTCAGACCATGTCTTATATCTAACCAGACACTCTGCGTATTTTACATTACATATATTTCGCGAATTCTTTACAGACGAATGGAGAAACTAGTAGAAGCCGACCTCGGGGAAGATCAGTTTGGATTCCGTAGAAATGTTGGAACACGTGAGGCAATACTGGCCTTACGACTTATCTTAGAAGCTAGATTAAGGAAAGGCAAACCTACGTTTCTAGCATTTGTAGACTTAAAGAAAGCTTTTGACAATGTTGACTGGGATACTCTCTTTCAAATTCTGAAGGTGGCAGGGGTAAAATATACGGAGCGAAAAGCTACTTACAATTTGTACAGAAACCATGGGGCAGTTAGAAGAGTCGAGGGGCATGAAAGGGAAGCAGTGGTTGGGAAGGGAGTGAGACAGGGTTGTAGCCTCTCCCCGATGTTATTCAATCTCTACGTATATTGAGCAAGCAGTGAAGGAAACAAAAGAAAAATTCGGAGTAGGTATTAAAATCCATGGAGAAGAAATGACAACTTTGAGGTTCGCCGATGACATTGTAATTCTGACAGAGACAGCAAAGGACTTGGAAGAGCAGTTGAACGGAATGGACAGTGTCTTGAAAGTAGGGTATAAGATGAACATCAACAAAAGCAAAACGAGGATAATGGAATGTAGTCGAATTAAGTCGGGTGACGCTGAAGGAATCAGATTAGGAAATTAGACGCTTTAAGTAGTAACGGAGTTTTGCTATTTGGGGAGCAAAATAACTGATGATGGTCGAAGTAGAGAGGATATAAAATGTAGACTGGCAATGGCAAGGAAAGCATTTCTGAAGAAGAGAAATTTGTTAACATCGAGTATAGATTTAAGTGTCAGGAAGTCGTTTCTGAAAGTATTTGTACGGAGTATAGCCATGTATGGAAGTGAAACATGGACGATAAATAGTTTGGACAAGAAGAGAATAGAAGCTTTCGAAATGTGGTGCTACAGATTAGATGGGTAGATCACATAACTTATGAGGAAGTACTGAATAGGATTGGGGAGCAGAGAAGTTTGTGGCACAACTTGATCGGGTTGGTAGGACATGTTCTGAGGCATCAAGGGATCACCAATTTAGTATCGGAGGGCAGCGTGGAGGGTAAAAATCGTAGAGGGAGACCAAGAGATGAATACACTAAGCAGATTCAGAAGGATGTAGGTTGCAGTAGGTACTGGGAGATGAAGAAGCTTGCACAGGATAGAGTAGCATGGAGGGCTGCATCAAACCAGTCTCAGGACTGAAGACCACAACAACAAAAACATATTTCGCTAAGCGTATTATATCAAGATTAGAAATTAAAGTTTACAATATATGAGATAAAAAACATACACACAGATTCATAATCGTACGTAATAAATACAGCAATAGTTTTCTTGATTTCCGAAAAGCATTTGACATGGTGCCCCACTGCAGAATGTTAACAAAGGTACGAGCATATGGAATAAGTTCCCCGACATGTGAGTGGCTCAAAGACTTCTCAAGTAATAGAACCCAGTACGCTGTCCTCGACAGTGAATGTTCAGTAGAGACTAGAGTATGGTCAGGAGTGCTCCACTAAAATGTGATAGGACCTCTACAAATTTCTGTGTACGTAAGAGATCTAGTGGTTCATGGTGTGGGTTCCTGTAGTCATGTCCTAGTTCATGAACCACGGGCAACGTATGAGTGACCAAGTAAGTGGTCCCGACAGTTGGGATACCAGTTACTTTGGAATAAGGCTGGGCATCTCGGACATACTCTGAGTCGTGGTCACCTTTGTGCTCATACGGCAAAGACTACCAAATCCACCGGTTAGTCCCTCAGCCGTTAGGGGTAAAACCCAATGGGACTCGGGGCAAGTAAGGCTAGCAACCTGCTTCCCTGGTACTTTAAATATGATGCTGGCAACAATCAGGGCAAAATGCCTCGGACCTTTTGAGGTGACGGAGTCCCACCTCTAACTGACAAACCAGGGACTCCTAAGATACGACTTGGCAAACAAATGGTAATGAGATGGGGAGCTATTAATATCAATGGGGGCTACTCTGGGAAGAAGGTAGAGCTGGCAGAGGCTGCAAGTAAGATGGGGCTGGACATTTTAGTTGTGAGTGACATTCGGGAAAGGGGTGAGAAAGAAGAGGAAGTGGGAGAATACAAGGTCTACCTGTCAGGAGTCAAAGCAGGAATAGCACAATGGGGTGTAGGGCTCTACATGAGGAAAGAAATGGAACCCAGCGTAGTTGCAATAAGATATGTAAACGAACGACTGATGTGGATAGATTTGACAGTGTCTAGCAAGAAAATTAGGATTGTGTCAGTATATTCGCATTGTGAAGGGACAGATCAAGATAAGATGGATAGTTTTTATGAGGCACTCAGTGATGTAGTTGTTAGAGTAAAGGACAAGGACAGTGTTCTGCTCATGGGTGATTTTAACGCCAGGATTGGAAATCGAACAGAAGGGTATGAAAAGGTTATGGGTAAATTTGGAGAGGATATGGAGGCCAACAGGAACGGGAAACAACTCTTGGATTTCTGTGCCAGAATGGGTTTAGTAATCACAAACTCCTTTTTTAAACATAAGAACATTCACCGGTATACTTGGGAAGGCAGGGGAACCAGATCTGTCATTGACTATATAATAGCAGATCAGGAATTCAGGAAGGCTCTGAGGGACACACGTGTATTCAGGGGATTCTTTGATGACACTGATCATTATTTAATCTGCAGTGAAATTGGGATTGTGAAGCCGAAAGTGCAGGAGGTCAGGTCCATATGTAGGAAGATAAGAGTGGAGAAACTTCAGGATAAGGAAATCAGGCACATGTACATAACAACGATCTCAGAAAGGTACCAGTTAGTTGAATGTAGTCAATTACAGTCATTGGAAAAGGAATGGACAAGGTACAGGGATACAGTACTAGAAATGGCTAAAGAATGTCTTGGAACAGTAGTGTGTAAAAGTAGGATGATGCAAACAGCGTGGTGGAATGATACAGTCAAGGCAGCCTGTAAAAGGAAAAAGAAGGCGTATCAAGAATGGCTACATACCAGAACCCAGGTAGACAGAGAAAGTTATGTTGAAGAAAGAAACAAAGCCAGACAGATAATTGCAGCATCCAAGAAGAAATCGTGGGAAGACTTTGGAAACAGGTTGGAGACTATGGGTCAAGCTGCTGGAAAACCATTCTGGAGTGTAATTAGCAGTCTTCGAAAGGGAGGTAAGAAGGAAATGACAAGTATTTTGGACAGGTCAGGAAAACTGCTGGTGAATCCTGTGGATGCCTTGGGCAGATGGAGGGAATATTTTGAAGAGTTGCTCAATGTAGGTGAAAATGCGATCAGTAATGTTTCAGATTTCGAGGTAGAATGGGATAGGAATGATGATGGAAATAGGATCACATTTGAGGAAGTGGAAAAAATGGTCAATAGATTGCAGTGCAATAAAGCGGCTGGGGTGGATGAAATTAAGTCGGAACTCATCAAATACAGTGGAATGTCAGGTCTTAAATGGCTACACAGGATAATTGAAATGGCCTGGGAGTTGGGATAGGTTCCATCAGACTGGACAAAAGCAGTAATCACACCAATCTTTAAACATGGAAACAGAAAAGATTGTAACAACTACAGAGGTATCACTTTAATCAGCGTTGTGGGTAAAATCTTCTCAGGTATTGTTGAAAGGAAAGTGCGAGTATTAGTTGAGGACCAATTGGATGAAAATCAGTGTGGGTTTAGGCCTTTTAGAGGTTGTCAGGACCAGATCTTTAGCTTACGGCAAATAATGGAGAAGTGTTATGAGTGGAACAGGGAATTGTATCTAAGCTTTATAGACCTAGAAAAGGCATATGACCGGGTTCCTAGGAGGAAGTTATTGTCTGTTCTACAAGATTATGGAATAGCAGGCAAACTTTTGCAAGCAATTGAAGGTCTTTACATGGATAATCAGGCAGCAGTTAGAGTTGACAGTAAATTGAGTTCATGGTTCAGAGTAGTTTCAGGGGTAAGACAAGGCTGCAACCTGTCTCCACTGTTGTTCATATTATTTATGGATCATATGTTGAAAACAATAGACTGGCTGGGTGAGATTAAGATATGTGAACACAAAATAAGCAGTCTTGCATATGCGGATGACTTAGTTGTGATGGCAGATTCGATTGAAAGTTTGCAAAGTAATATTTCAGAGCTAGATCGGAAATGTAAGGACTATGGTATGAAGATTAGCATCTCCAAAACGAAAGTAATGTCAGTGGGGAAGAAATATAAACGGATTGAGTGCCAAATAGGAGGAACAAAGTTAGAACAGGTGGACGGTTTCAAGTACTTAGGATGCATATTCTCACAGGATGGCAACATAGTGAAAGAACTGGAAGCGAGGTGTAGCAAAGCTAATGCAGTGAGCGCTCAGCTACGATCTACTCTCTTCTGCAAGAAGGAAGTCAGTACCGAGACTAAGTTATCTGTGCACCGTTCAATCTTTCGACCAACTTTATTGTATGGGAGTGAAAGCTGGGTGGATTCAGGTTACTTTATCAACAAGGTTGAGGTTACGGATATGAAAGTAGCTAGGATGATTACAGGTACTAGTAGATGGGAACAATGGCAGGAGGGTGTCCACAATGAGGAAATCAAAGAAAAACTGGGAATGAACTCTATAAATGTAGCAGTCAGGGCGAACAGGCTTAGATGGTGGGGTCATGTTACACGCATGGGAGAAGCAAGGTTACCCAGGAGACTCATGTATTCAGCAGTAGAGGAGGAGTCGGGGCAGACCAAGGAGAAGGTACCTGGATTCGGTTAAGAATGATTTTGAAGTAATAGGTTTAACATCAGAAGAGGCACCAATGTTAGCACTGAATAGAGGATCATGGAGGAACTGTATAATGGGGGCTATGCTCCAGACTGAACGCTGAAAGGCATAATCAGTCTTAAATGATGATGATGATGATGATGTCAGAGATCTAGCTGACAGGGTGGGCAGCAGTTTGCTGTTGTTTGCTGCTGATGCTGTTGTGTACGGGAAGGAGTCATCGCTGAGTGACTGTAGGAGGATACAATATGACTCAGACAAAATTCTTCGTTGGTGTTTAAACATCTGGGAGTAACGTTGCAAAGCGATATGAAATGCGTCGAGCATGTATGGATTGTAGTAGGGGAGGCGAATGGTTGACTACAGTTCACTGGCAGAATTTTAGGGAAGTATAGTTCATCTGTAAAGGAGACACACAGAGGACGCTAGTGCAACCTATTCTTGAGTACTGCTCAGGTGTTTGGGATCTGCACCAGGTCGGACTAAAGAAAGACATCGAAGCAAATCAGAGGCGGGCTGCTAGATTTATTGGTGGTAGGTTCGAACGACATATAAGTATTACGGAGATATTCAAATGGGAATTTCTGGAGGGAAGGAGATGTTCTTTCCGAAGAACACTGTTGAGAAAATTTGGAGAACTAAGATTTGAAGCTAACTGCAGAACGATTCTACAACTGCCAATGTACATTTCACGAAAGCAGTACGAAGGTAATACGAGAGAAATTAAGATAAGATGAGAGGCATACAGACAGTCGTTTTTCCCTCGCTCTATTGGCGAATGGAACAGGAAGGAAATGACTAGTATTGGTACAGGATACCCTCCACCACGGCGGCTTGCGGAGTATACACGTAGATGTAGAAATTACAGAAAGGTGGGCTTTTAATAACTGCTAGCAGTAGAGGGTATGAGAGAAAGGGGTGGAGGACTGAGAGAAAGAGGAAGGTGGTAACAAACAGCTAGATAATATAGGGAATAGAGGATGGTGTGACTCACAGAAAAAGGAAACGAGAAAGGAGCATAACTGGGTGAAGACAGAATCACAGGCTTTGTTACTTTACAGACAGGGTTGCTCATACACGTTAATTTTTGGAGACTCGTTATGACGTTGACAGAAAGAAGTGCTTCAACTTCTTCTTCGAAGCAGAACGACACTGAACAGTGAGCCCAATGCAGGGCGTTCCAGAGACGGACAGCAGCGACAGATAAGAAGTTTGTCAACGTTTAGTTTAGTGAATGGGCACACCTAGGATGCTAGATAAATATGACCTTGTTTTTCTGCTATGATGACATGAAAGGTGTTTAATCTCTGGTGCGACGTAATAAGGCGATTGCGTTCGGAGGAGACAGTGAAGTAGATACACCTTGCGATAGTCACGCAGTTTGTCTGGACGCATCTACACTGATTGGGCGTATGTAGCAATGACATGGTGATACCGACATATGTTGCATACGTAACAAACACAAGCTTTCATTGTTGGAACCAACCGTTTTCACTACTCGTGCCATGCTGAATTACATCACAACAGTAGAGATTCGGTAGAACGAGTGCTTGCACGAGATTCCGTGGAAATCGCTTCCGAAACTTTTTGCAGGCACACACATTGTGGTAGTATTCTCTGCCCATTTGAGATGCTCGTCCAAAGTTACATCCAACTTCTTTATTGTTTTCTGATGTGGTACTGGAATATAATCTAGTTGAACAGGAGGCAACTGTTCAGGGAATTCTAAACTCATTAATTTGCCATGTGATACTAAGATTAGTTGCGCCTTTTTTTGCATTTAGTTTAAGCCTCAGCTTTTTCGCCGATATTACCACCACAGACAGATCATCGTTTATCTGTACGGTCGCAGTATTGGTATCTTCAGGTCAGGAACTTGGGTAACGCTTCATCGGTGTAGAAATGATATTTACAGAAGGGCAGAACCGACAAAATGTCATTGACATACAAGGAAAACGTAAGTGGGCCTGAGACTGACCGCTGTGGCAATCCCGAGTGGACATGTTTCGAGGACGATTTTTCATTCCCACAGACAACATACTGCTGCCTGTTTTCAAGTAGCTTTCAAGCCATTTCAGCGCACTGTCTGAGAAATTTTAGCTGTCGCATTTTTCACAGTCTTATGTCAAAGTTGACAGTTTCAGTATCTTTGCTAAAATGTCATTTTTGTTGCCTCAGGTCGTCGGTGGCGTACTTCAGCCATCAGTTAACATAATTAGCGCAGTGTACGGTGCTATAGTGTTTACAGAAGGGGGACAGATATCTGTCATGAAGTTTGAATTTGTGCAAGTGTTCAGTGATTTGGTCATGAATAACATATTCTAGGGTTTTGGAGACAGCAGTTAAAATGCTAATTTTTCGTTAATCACCAGGCAATTGCTGGTCTTCGATTTTAAGAATGGGTCGGATTATGCTGCTTTTCGTTGGGATGAGATATATTCCATTCACGAGAGAAAAACTAAAGACAGATACTAGCCCGCATCTCGTGGTCGTGCGGTACCGTTCTCGCTTCCCACGCCCGGGTTCCCGCGTTCGCTTCCCGGCGGGGTCAGGGATTTTCTCTGCCTCGTGATGGCTGGGTGTTGTGTGTTGTCCTTAGGTTAGTTAGGTTTAAGTAGTTCTAAGTTCTAGGGGACTGATGACCATAGATGTTAAGTCCCATAGTGCTCAGAGCCATTTTGAACAGATACTAGGCTATCGGCGACATTCTTTACGCTGAACCAGGACAGTAGTGGAAGCAGACTGGTAAAGGAGAATAACGCTGTCTTCGGTAAGGAAATTCTCATGGCAGCAAATATTGACGTGGTTTCTTAAAAAGTTTTTGAAGGTGTATGTCGCCTTCACACTACTGAGTGGAAGAGGAAGTGGATCGTTAGATATCCAGAGAACGTAATGTAATATGTGAAGGTTAAAAATTCATAGTACGTATCAGGTACGATGCGAACAAGTGCTAAAAACAAAATAGTCAACGAAAGATGAGTATCGAAAACACTGACCAAAAAAAAAGACTGACTATGGGACTTATGGGACTTATGGTGCTGCTCCCACTAAGCGGCAGTTGAGAGGAAAAACTGTAGGGGAGAGGAAAACTAGAATCTGCATAAACAATTAGAGGAGATGCGTAGTGTAGTGATTACGTACATGGTATATCAAAAGAATAGAACAATATAGGAAGAGGCGTAGAACAGCTTAAAATCAGTCAAAAGACGGGTGACTTAAGGAATATACTGGATAAACGATGTAAATAAATACGGGAAGAAACGGAGGTTAGAGTTTTATTCCTGTCTTAAACTCGTTTTATATCGTCCTTTCTTTCTCCCTGTGTTTTGTAAATCTTTCTTTACTTCCCTGCGTACTTATTACGAACTGCGTACTCGGTTATATTATATCCAGGTTCTAAGCTTTGTCTCCTCTTGCCAAGTTTCACCTCCAGAACTTCCCAGTTAATTATTCCTAAATAATTTAGCACATATCCGATTGACATATTCATCTTCCGGTACAGTTATTTCTCGATTACTCATTTTAGAATTTCATTTTCTGCTTTTTTTGTCTACTTGTTTTAATGCCCTTCTGCAACATTTCATCACAAAAGCTTCCAGTTTGATTTACTCAATGATTTCGTTTCGCCGCGGTAGAATATGTTGTTTCAGTGGGTCAGTCTCTGCACAATTGACTGGCAATGTTTGACGCGAGTTGAATCCTTTTGTTGAACACACATTTTTACCTGTCTAATTGTGATTCTGATCTTCCTGCCCATGGCCATATTTGAAAACATACTTTATTTCTTTTTTCTTCTGTGTTTCCACAACTGATGGGCACGGCGGAACAAAATGCTATGCCACAAGAGTGTACACTGAGTGATTAAATTCGAAGGCAAGAAAAGAAATACAATAAGGCAAAATACTCTATTCGGTATAGTAGACAGAACTTTCTGTCGGTGCAAGTGGGATTATCATCAGCATGTGGTACATTGGGAAAAAAAAACATAACTTCCTGAAACTAATCCTTACTAAACTGATGGCAACACTTCCTTCCGACTACGCTCTCAATCACAGTGTTATCTAGTTGCGATTTTCCTTTCTGCTATTTATGCTTTGCTTTTTACACCTAAATCCAAATTATTTTCTAAGTAATCAGTCCATTCTATTGAACTGTTCTCCTAACTCTGCTTTACTTTCGAACAAATGGAATAGCAGACGTCCTGTTTGTTAGGTTTGCAGTTTTAGTCCTTGTCTGAAAGTATCTTTCCTTTCGCTGGCCTTGGATGTAGAAGTAACTAGTTGTGAAAACAAGGAGGCATTCTGTGACCCTGCTTCACACATCTCTTGATACGAATTTGTCTTTCTTGGTTATATTTTTTACTGCTCACACATGTTTTTAAGCGATGTATAATTTTTGCTGTACCTTCTTTCTTCCTAGATCCCTGGTTAATAATGTCAAAACAGCTCCCGAACTACAGCTGGAAGTTGCGTATCGTGCGAACAGTAGAAATAATAACAATAGCCGGCCTGAGTGGCCGAGCGGTTCTAGGCGCTTCAGTCTGGAATCGCGCGACCGCTACGATCGCAGGTTCGAATCCTGCCTCGGGCATGGGTGTGTGTGATGTCCTTAGGTTAGTTAGGTTTAAGTAATTCTACGTTCTAAGGGACTAATGACCTCAGATGTTAAGTCCCATAGTTCTCAGAGCCATTTGAACCATTTAATAACAACAATAATAACAATTCAGGGTGGGAAGGGGGAAACGACACATCCGAAGCCATAAAGCTCTAAGTTTAACATTTATTGAGGTGCCGTCGTTCTCAGTACCTCAAGTTTAAGTGTCAGTTCAGTTTCTAACAAGGAAACATCAACTTGACCTCATGTTTTAATGAGAAAAAGTCAGCCATCGCTTCCGAGCTACAATTCTGACCGTAATACTGACAATACGCAGCTATGACGTTGTGAAAGTACAGGTTTTAAACTTCCGCTCGCACCAGTTTTCTGTCACTCGCTCCGCCCTACTGCACATGCTTAATGCCTCGTCCGTTGTCATCGTTCATTGTGTCAAAGGGCATCATTTTTACCTTGCTGTTGGTGGAACAGTTTTCTTTGCACTTGACGTTTTCATGTAGCGATTCGCAAATGTGTTGTAAACGAATGACTGTGTCATTAAATACGAAAGTGTACTGAAAATTAGTGCGTCTTAGTGTTTTACGTTCATACTCTCAAAGATTTTTAAACAAAACAAACGTTATTAACATTCTACATCTTCATTTTTCTGGTCTGCATATTTATTTCTCAACATAGTCAACCGGTCGACGAACACAAGTCTCCCAACGAGAGACCAGTTCGTTGATCCGTGATCCGCCACTGGAGAATGTTCGGTAGAATTTGTTGACTGAGGCACAACCTCACCTCTGCTTGCACCGCTTCAGCACTATCAAAATGACGTCCTCGAAGGTGTTCCGTAAGTTTTAGAAACAGATGAAAATCGGACTGGGCCAAGTCGGGACTGTATGGAGGATGATCGATGACAGTCAACCCAAAGCGTCGGATTGTTGAAGATGTCGCAGCCCACATGTGTAGTGTGGTGCTATCATGACCACGGAGAGGGTACTCCATGTGCGAACGAGCTCTTCGAATTCGAAACTCGATTCCAGCAAACTGTCTTTCACGCACCTACTTAGTTACGTTACACACCGTCATGTTACACGCTACAATACGGAGCCCACTAGTGGCAGAGGGCTGCAAATATGTAGAAGTGAAGAATAATGTAGAGTGTTAATAGCGTTTGTTTTATTTAAACAGCTTAAAGAATTTTCGCCGCGCGGTGTGGCCGCGCGGTTAGAGGCGCCATGTCACGGATTGCGCGACCCTCTCGCCGGAAGTTCGAGTCCTCCCTCGTGCATCAGTGTGTGTGTGTGTGTGTGTGTGTGTGTGTGTGTGTGTGTGTGTATGTGTGTGTGTGTGTGTGTGTGTGTATTGTTCTTAGAATAAGTTCGTTTAAGTAGTGTGCAAGTCTACGGACCGATGACCTCAGCAGTTTGGTCCCTTAGGAATTCACACATATTTTTAAGAATTTTCACATAAAAATTCGTACGCATTACTTTTCAACAAGCGCTCGTAAATAGCGTAGCGCTATTTGATTGTCAACTTGACTATTTTCTGTGCTTTTTTAAAGTTGGCGCTGTTAAATTGAATTACATCTGCAGAAGATGCGCTATTCTTCAACGTGATTATAATGATTAAATTGTAAATCAGAAATCATTAACTTAATTTCATAATAATTCTTCAGTTGCTTGCATCTATAAATTTTGGTTTTGGTAAATACATGTTACCGGCCAAACCCGATTTTAGGATGAACTAGTTTCGCCTAGGTCAAACTCGTTCATCCTATTACCGATAGGATAAAACAGTTTAGCGTAGGTCGAATCGGTTTATCCTAGTTAGAATTTACATGCTTTAGGATAAACTGGTACGTCCTACTCTGAACTAACGTTGCCTAGTCGGAACGCGTGTCGCTGCCTGTACGAAAGGGGAATCCCCGAATCATCTGGCTCGCCCCTAGCGCCTCTCAACAGCTCTATGCCCGCACTGTTCTTTGTTTTGAACGGTGTTTTACATCGTGCGCGTGTTAAGTTGCTGGTTGCGTTTAAAAGATTTTTTTATCATCCTAGTATAATTATTGTGAGGCGTTTTATCATGGACGAGCCTTCGTGTAGTAGGCAAGTCAATCAAAAGGCGTGGAGAGAAAAGTTTCTGGAGGAATTTTTGCAGAGTGAAAACAAAAAGTCTTCTCATTATAATGTATCAGCAGACGAATATGCGGATTTGGTTAAACAAGTAGAAGACGCGGAAAAGTTGGAAAAAGGAACATCATTACAGAAAAGAAGACTCAAACGATTTGCTGTTTTGAAAATTACTGATGTGAAAAAACTCGTTGTACGATGTGAAGGGAATATAAAATACTTTGTTCCAGCTGATGAACTTTATGATGTGATTGACGTAGCTCATGTAGCTATGGGTCATGGTGGTCGCGGTAGTATGTTAGCCGAGACACCAAAAAACTATGTCAATATCACAAAGGAAATGATATGCCTCTATCAATGTGAGATGTTTGTCAACAAAATAAAACAAAAAGGGAAAGAGGGCTAGTTTCAAGGACAACTCTCCATTCGGAAATGAACAGCAGATGCCAAGTCGATTTGATTGATTTACAAACACAGCCACATGGAAATTTAAAATTCATTCTAGTTTACCAAGACCATCTCACAAAATTTGTTCTCATTCGTGCGTTAACATCAAAGAGGGCTGAAGAAGTGGCTTATCATTTGAATGACATATTCATAACTGTAGGGGCGCCGTGCATTCTTCAGTCTGATAATGGCAGAGAATTTGTTAATAATGTTATAAGTGATCTCGCAAATCTTTGGTCAGAACTGAAAATTGTCCATGGAAAACCAAGTCAGGATTCTGTTGAGCGTGCTAACCAAGACATTGAAAATATGATAAGTTCTTGGTTAAGGGACAACAATTCGACGAAATGGTCGGAAGGATTAAGGTATGTCCAATTCATGAAAAATTGAGCTTACCACTCTGGCACAAAACAATCACCTTACAAAGCATTATTCGGAATCGAACCTTCCACTTCCTTGTTGCCTCAAGAAATCATAAATGATATTCAGGATGAAGATGACCTAAAGAAGGCAATCGAAGATGGCAGCAATACTGAACAATACGAAGACAGTGATGATGATAACATTGGGAAAATTGACACAAACGACATTCAAAATGCTAGAAAAATTACAACAGAAAATTAAAAAAAAAGCTAAAAGAATGAAAGCTTTCCCTGACAAATCCCATCCACCAGCTCACATTGGAGACAATGTAACCATACCTACTCCAGACGCAGATAAAGGCAGAGGTGACCTTCGAAACATAATTGGAGTAATACTTCAAAAGATGGATGAGGGCCTCTACAAAGTTAGCAGGTATAGTTTTATTAAAATTTTCCACAATTTTTTGTAATAAAATATTAAAAAATATTTGTTTTAACTTCTTTTCATTTTTTAGAACTGATTTCGACGTCTTCAATCAGAAGTTTTAAGATGAAGATGATATTAACCAGGACATCGAAATATCTTTAAGGACTGTAGCCACAGAACGTTCTGTTGGAAACTGTGCAACAAACAAATGCAATTGTAAGAAAAACAAAGTACTCTGCACTTATAAATGCCACCAAAGTCAACCTTGCAAAAATATGTGAATAAGCAAATTGCAGATAAGGTGATTTCTGTGGAAGGATATATGTAAGTAGATCTAGTGTTGTTGTGGTCTTCAGTCCTGAGACTGGTTTGATGCAGCTCTCCATGCTACTCTATCCTGTGCAAGCTTCTTCATTTCCCAGTATCTACTGCAACCTACATCCTTCTGAATCTGCTTAGTGTATTCATCTCTTGGCCTCCCTCTGCGATTTTTACCCTCCACACTGCCCTCCAATGCTAAATTTGTGATCCCTTGATGCCTCAAAACATGTCCTACCAACCGATCCCTTCTTCTAGTCAAGTTGTGCCACAAACTTCTCTTCTCCCCAATCCTGTTCAATACCTCCTCATTAGTTACGTGATCTACCCACCTTATCTTCAGCATTCTTCTGTAGCACCACATTTCGAAAGCTTCTATTCTCTTCTTGTCCAAACTAGTTATCGTCCATGTTTCACTTCCATACATGGCTACACTCCATACAAATACTTTCAGAAACGACTTCCTGACAATTAAATCTACACTCGATGTTAACAAATTCCTCTTCTTGAGAAACGCTTTCCTTGCCATTGCCAGTCTACATTTTATATCCTCTCTACTTCGACCATCATCGGTTATTTTACTCCCTAAATAGCAAAACTCCTTTACTACTTTAAGTGTCTCATTTCCTAATCTAATTCCCTCAGCATCACCCGACTTAATTTGACTACATTCCATTATCCTCGTTTTGCTTTTGTTGATGTTCATCTTATATCCTCCTTTCAAGACACTGTCCATTCCGTTCAACTGCTCTTCCAAGTCCTTTGCTGTCTGTGACAGAATTACTATGTCATCGGCAAACCTCAAAGTTTTTACTTCTTCTCCATGAATTTTAATACCTACTCCGAATTTTTCTTTTGTTTCCTTTACTGCTTGCTCAATATACAGATTAAATAACATCGGGGAGAGGCTACAACCCTGTCTTACTCCTTTCCCAACCACTGCTTCCCTTTCATGCCCCTCGACTCTTATAACTGCCATCTGGTTTCTGTACAAACTGTAAATAGCCTTTCGCTCCCTGTATTTTACCCCTGCCACCTTCAGAATTTGAAAGAGAGTATTCCAGTTAACATTGTCAAAAGCTTTCTCTAAGTCTACAAATGCTAGAAACGTAGGTTTGCCTTTTCTTAATCTTTCTTCTAAGATAAGTCGTAAGGTCAGTATTGCCTCACGTGTTCCAGTATTTCTACGGAATCCAAACTGATCTTCCCCGAGGTCGGCTTCTACCACTTTTTCCATTCGTCTGTAAAGAATTCGCGTTAGTATTTTTGCAGCTGTGACTTATTAAACTGATAGTTCGGTAATTTTCACATCTGTCAACACCTGCTTTCTTTGGGATTGGAATTATTATATTCTTCTTGAAGTCTGAGGGTATTTCGCCTGTCTCATACATCGTGCTCACCAGATGGTAGAGTTTTTTCATGACTGGCTCTCCCGAGGCCATCAGTAGTTCAAATGGAATGTTGTCTACTCCCGGGGCCTTGTTTCGACTCAGGTCTTTCAGTGCTCTGTCAAACTCTTCACGCAGTATCTTATCTCCCATTTCGTCTTCATCTACACCCTCTTCCATTTCCATAATATTGTCCTCAAGTACATCGCCCGTGTATAAACCCTCTATATACTCCTTCCACCTTTCTGCCTTCCCTTCTTTGCTTAGAACTGGGTTGCCATCAGAGCTCTTGATATTCATAAAAGTGGTTCCCTTCTCTCCAAAGGTCTCTTTAATTTTCCTGTAGGCAGTATCTATCTTACCCCTAGTGAGACTAGCCTCTACATCCTTACATTTGTCCTCTAGCCATCCCTGCTTAGCCATTTTGCACTTCCTGTCGATATCATTTTTGAGACGTTTGTATTCCTTTTTGCCTGCTTCATTTACTGCATTTTTATATTTTCTCCTTTCATCAATTAAATTCAATATTTCTTCTGTTACCCAAGGATTTCTATTAGCCCTCGTCTTTTTACCTACTTGATCCTCTGCTGCCTTCACTACTTCATCCCTCAGAGCTACCCATTCTTCTTCTACTGTATTTCTTTCCCCCATTCCTGTCAATTGTTCCCTTATGCTCTCCCTGAAACTCTCTACAACTTCTGGTTCTTTCAGTTTATCCAGGTCCCATCTCCTTAAATTCCCACCTTTTTGCAGTTTCTTCAGTTTCAATCTGCAGTTCATAACCAATAGATTGTGGTCAGAATCCACATCTGCCCCAGGAAATGTCTTACAATTTAAAACCTGGTTCCTAAATCTCTGTCTTACCATTATATAATCTATCTGATACCTTTTAGTATCTCCAGGATTCTTCCAGGTATACAACCTTCTTTTATGATTCTTGAACCAAGTGTTGGCTATGATTAAGTTATGCTCTGTGCAAAATTCTAGAAAGGCGGCTTCCTCTTTCATTCCTTCCCCTCAATCCATATTCACCTACTATGTTTCCTTCTCTCCCTTTTCCTACTGACGAATTCTAGTCACCCATGACTATTAAATTTTCGTCTCCCTTCACTACCTGAATAATTTCTTTTATCTCGTCATACATTTCATCTATTTCTTCATCATCTGCAGAGGTAGTTGGCATATAAACTTGTACTACTGTAGTAGGCATGGGCTTTGTGTCTATCTTGGCCACAATAATGCGTTCACTATGCTGTTTGTAGTAGCTAACCCGCACTCCTATTTTTTATTCATTATTTAACCTACTCCTGCATTACCCCTATTTGATTTTGTGTTTATAACCCCGTATTCGCCTGACCAAAAGTCTTGTTCCTCCATCCACCGAACTTCGCTAATTCCCACTATATCTAACTTTAACCTATCCATTTCCCTTTTTAAATTTTCTAACCTACCTGCCCGATTAAGGGATGTGACATTCCACGCTCCGATCCGTAGAACGCCAGTTTTCTTTCTTCTGATAACGACATCCTCTTGAGTAGTCCCCGCCCGGAGATCCGAATGGGGGACTATTTTACCTCCGGAATATTTTACCCAAGAGGACGCCATCATCATTTAATCATACAGTAGAGGTGCATGTCCTCGGGAAAAATTACGGCCGTAGTTTCCCCTTGCTTTCAGCCGTTCGCAGTACCAGCACAGCAAGGCCGTTTTGGTTAATGCTACAAGGCCAGATCAGTCAATCATCCAGACTGTTGCCCCTGCAACTACTGAAAAGGCTGCTGCCCCTCTTCAGGAACCACATGTTTGTCTGGCCTCTCAACAGATACCCCTCCGTTGTGGTGATCTAGTGATAGATGTGAAATTACTGATTAGTTAATAAATACTTTAATGAATCATACTGACTAATTTATTTCTGTTCCTTTATTCAGTTTACTTCGAAAATCTTATAGAAGATACAAACTAGGTGAAATTAGTTCAGACTAGGACGTACCAGTTTATCTTAAAGCATGTAAATTCTAACAAGGTAAACCGATTCGATCTAGGCTAAACTGTTTTATTCTATCGGTAACAGGATGAACGAGTTTGACTTAGGCGAAACTAGTTCATCCTAAAATCTGGTTTGTCCGGTAATATATATATTGTATCAAATATGAGAGAGTTGCAGTAATATTGAACGTGAGACCAGAGTTTCTCTCAGCGCATACAACGTTCAAACAACTTACGGAGACTGCACCGGGTGATGTCGTTGACAAGTGCCGATATTTCCAACAGGTGCACATCCTGTCATTTTCAAGGCAAAACTGCAATAGGTAAGTGTTTATGAAAGCCCATGTGCAGGTCAGTTTTCGTCAGAATGGTTCTAGTGAAAGATAGACCGAAATGCGTTACGCTGCAGACCAACCGTCCACGGGTGAGTGATGATAACACCGATGTGGGACCAAAGTCTATGGCCTTTTTGACTTGCGCAGGAAACATTTCGAACAGGATTGGTTGTATTTCTCGGAATATGATGTGAAGTGTGTTTTTCGACCGCCGTCCAAGGTTAGGGTTATTTTAGGTTCCGTAAAGGATGATCTTGGTTTGCATAAGGCGGGTGTCTATCGTACGCCTTGTACTTGTGACATATTACAGATTGGTCAGACTATCAGGGCTGTGGAGGACCGGTGCACTGATAACAAGCGTCGCACACGTTTAGAACAGCCGAGCAAATCTGCTATTGCAGAACACTGTCTTGGCACTGGTCATCCTATTTCATCTGTTGGGATAGTGTTATTAAGGAAGTAGTTGAAATTAAATTAGGAGGTAACCTTATAAATAGATATGGAGGTGTTTGCGTAAATTCTGCTTGCAATCATGTTGTCTCAAAAAGTAGAGGGAAGATTTAATGCTATGTCACCTGTTGGTTATTACTTTTCACTAACGGTGACTTTTGACGTCGGTCATCTTTCGTTTGGGTGGTGGGGCTAGTGTTTACTGTGTGTGTGTGTGTGTGTGTGTGTGTGTGTTATCTTTCCCGAATGACTCCGCAATCCAAGGCTTTAAATTCCTTTACACAGCGCTTATCTGCAACAGTTCTGCCTTGAAAGTGAAAGTGTGTGCACCTGTAAAAATATCGGTGGTTGTCGAGTCATCCGGCTGCTATTTGAACAATACCGGATGTATACGTGTATGAGGTTAACATATTACGTACTCATATTACTTACCATTTTTCACAAAAATAGAGTGCTTTCTCGAGCAAGATTTCAAAACATTCTGAGCAGATGTGTCCTCCTTCCCCTTCTCCCCTTCCCTAGCTCTCAACATCCCGCGAATAGGAGAGCCTTGCTTGTCAGTACGCTGTCACTTCGCGCATGAGCGTTCGGCGGTAGAAGTGGGGCGGGGCGACTAACAAACAAACGGAGCTCGCGAAAGTTTAAAAGCTGTACTCTCAGAACGTCATAACAGCGTACAGTCAGAACTACGGCCCGAATTTTTGCAGGGGATCGATTGCTGGGCTGACATCTCGCGTGTATGCTTTTATCTCAAAATATAAGGTCAAGCTGGTGATATTTCCTTGTAAGCGTGATAGTGTTCGCAGTTCAGTTAATGTTTCTCCTCTGGAAATACTTAGCGTGTTTGCGTAACGGGAGGTCTCAGTGTCTTTCGGATACCGTGTTAAACTGCAAACCTCTCCACATACGTACCTATAAGCGGATTTTCTATTTGGAGGAAGGCAACGGCTCATTATTTCCATTCTGACTAAGCTTGATAAGAAAACTTCATAGTAAACGTCTAGTTGATCACTAGGTTACTTGCGCAATAAAATAGGAACGAAACTTATTGAAAAAATAATGTTATAGTCTCATCTACATCTACATATATAGTCCTCAAGCGGTTGTGCAGTGTGTGCTAGATGGTTCATCGTACCAATATCATCGATTTGCTCTTCTCTTCCTGTTGCGTACTGAGCGGTGGTTAAAATGACTCTATAAGCGTCGGTAACCGCCCTAATCACCTTGTCGTATTCTCTTCACGCCTACAAGAGCTATGTTACGGTGACAGCTTAATGGCCAAACTATTTTCTTCGAATACAGCTTCTCTAAATTAATTCCTCAAGGTTTCGCGAGAACTACGTCGTTTTCCACCCAAGAATTTCAGAGTAAGTTCCCCGAGCATTTCTGTTACGCTTCTGTACATAACGAACTGTTAACGATCTTACAAGGGACCTCCCCATCGCACCCCCCTCAGATTTAGTTATAAGTTGGCCTTGAAAAACTGAACGCAGATCAATCGAGAAAACAGGAAGAAGTTGTGTGGAACTATGAAAAAAATAAGCAAAACATACAAACTGAGTAGTCGATACGCAAGATATGCAACATGCCGGCACGGTAGCTCAGCGTGTTCGGTCAGAGGGCTAGCTGCCCTCTGTTATAAAAAAAACTGAGTTAATGGATCAACAACGAACTGAAGCGGGTGTCTTTCGACGTCCGCCCAGAGCGGATACAACGAACGAAAACGTACAAAATGAGATTTAAAAAAAATGGTTAGCGTGAGCAGCTGAGGAATGAGAGGTCCTTGGTTCAAGACTTCCCTCAAGTGAAGTGTTTAATTTTTTATTTTCAGACAATTATTATCTGTCCGTCCGATGCTAGGTAACTGCGCCGTAGTATGAGGACGCTACACCTAAACATCGAAACACACGACGTCAGTCGACTACAGCGCACGGAAGAGAGAGTATTCCTGCTAACGAGGCTCCCTGGCTGGCAGTTGACTGTTCGCTACTTTGGACGAGAGTGCATTAAATACGTGAGATGTATTCCGTGGGCAATATGAATCCAGCAAATATAGCTCGCGACCTCAATAACAAGGTCAATGAATATTTTCCGAACTGTAAGGAATCGGAAAGTTCCTTAAGGGATCGATGATTGTCGAACATTTGTATGATTATTTCCTACATTTGTTGATAAACAGTACGTGTGGTGATGACGAAACCTTGCTGACTGCTGCCGGGATGTATGTGCCAGATGATGAGATTGTTGACGATTCGTACGAAGAACAGAAAGAGGAAATACTGCGACTTCAATCTGATAGTATTTCTTTGGGTTACATGAAGGAAATGCTCCAATACAGGTTACTGTCCAAACCAATTAAAAGACGCAAATATAGATTATGGAGTGAAATAACAAATAAATTTAAGAAATTTAAAAGGATGGATGAAAAAAGCACAATTAAATATTGCAAAGAAGTTGTGGAACGAGGTGGAACCCGAAGACAGAAGTTCAGTGAACTAGAAAACCATGTATACCGACAATTTATTAAAGCCAGAAATGAATTAAGTGCAGTGCATGATACAGACTTACAGATTTGGGGATTGCATTACGCTAAACAAATCGGCCTGGACTTCAAGCCTTCATCTCATTGGCTTGTCACGTTCAAAAGAAAATACAAAATTACGAGCAGGAAGATTACGAAATATGTAAGCAAGAACTATCAACACAGATCAGTCCGGTTTTATCTATGAAATGAAATCGACCCGCACGTTATCGTTAGTTGGAGAAGGCGACACGGAATGTACTGTAGACCAGCTGCATGCCACTTCACATAGTTATACCATATAATAAGCAGGATTTCTTTTACCTACATTTTATTTATGTTTGCAGGAAAAAAAATGGTGTATTTGGACCGCAAGTTCAGCAACAGGTGAATAGGGTACTTGCGCAAACGCCGAATATCATTGTGAATTGCAGTGCGTCAGGAAAAATGGAGAAAAGACTAGTGAAAGATTTTAATGAACGTGTGATTGCTCCTTACGTGGACAAAGATTTTGCCTTACTCCTTGACAGCTACACAGGACAGAAGGATCAGGCATTGTACAATTTTAGTGTGGGAGTAGACGTGGTTACCATTCCTCCAGGTTGTACACCTCTTGTGCAACCGTTAGATGTGTTTGGTTTTCGGCAAGTGAAATACTTTGTGAAAAGATTCTATGATTTTGCAAAGCTGCACAGGTACACAGAGCAGTACTGTTTACGTGATCGTGTGTCAATTATCAAAGTTCAGGCACTCACACATAATCAACTTCGCCCTCCAAAACTCCAGGACATGTTCAGATTTGCTTGGACATATGCAGAATTTGACGGTCTACACACGGAAAAATTTGAAAACGTTAAAAACATATGTTTTGACAGAGCACAGGGAAAACTGTGCGACTGTGAAACTGTTGCATTCATTTGTTGCAGTTTATGTGACAAACTCTTATGTTTTCATCACTTTTTTGGGAGTGATTATCACATCCACAAGAAAACCTAAATCGGGCAAGATAGAAGAATCTCTTTACCCATTCGCCAAGTGTACAAGTTAGGTGGGTCGACAACATATTCCTGTCATGTGACGCACATGCCGTCACCAGTGTCGTATATAATATATCAGACGTGTTTTCCTGTGGAGGAATCGATTGACTTATGACCTTTCGATCAAATGTTTTCAGTTCCCATTGGAGAGGCACGTCCTTTCGTCTATTAATCGCACGGTTTTGCGGTGCGGTCGCAAAACATAGACACTAAACTTATTACAGTGAACAGAGACGTCAATGAACGAACGGACCGATCATAACCTTGCGAATATAAAGAAAGTAAACTTTTCACTCTAGGGTAGACTTGAACCAAGGACCTCTCGTTCCGGAACTGCTCGCGCTAACGACGGGACCACGGAGCTCCTGAGCTCACACCCTCCTTGATGTTGCCTATGCTGCGCATCGACTTAATTAGTTTGTATATTTTGCTTATTTTTTTCGTAGTTCCACACAATTTCTTCCTGTTTTCTCGATTGATCTGAGTTCAGTTTTTCAAGGCCTATCCACTGTGCCAACTTATAACTAAATCTGAGGGGGTTGCGAAGGGGAGGTTCCCTTGTTAGCACGCGTCTTTGAATTCGTTCAATAACTGTTGTCCCTACGTGCTTGGTAAGGACTCCAAACACTTCAAGTATACTCTAGAATTGGCCACACTAGCGTCTTTTATACGATTTCCTTTACAGATGCGTTCCATATTCAGAGAACCCTGCCAACAAATGTAAGTCTTCCATTCGTCTTCTCTAGTAATGATTCCACGTTATCGTGTCGTCTCACATCGCATATTAATATTGCCCCTAAATACTTAGACGATGTGACGCGCTTAGGGAGTGCCGAGTTCTTTCTGTTTCTTGTTGCCATTGTCTCACATTTATCTGTAGTTAAAGAGAGCTACGTTTCATTATAGCTAGTGGAAATTTTGTTCAAGTCTTTCTGAATTTCCTTAAAATTGTCCAAAGACGATATGAGGGGCGTTAAATGAGTAATGCAACACTTTCTTCTCTGAAACCAGGTTGGTTTTATTCAGAATCACAATATACCATATTATTCGCCACTTTTTTGGCTAAAAAACCCTTTTTTTCCACCTTAATCTCTATTCAATGCGACGGCCTAACGTCACCTTATGGGGAGGGTCTGTATGTCCGTTTAATACCATTCTACTGGTCGACGTCGGAGTGAAACGTCTTACTGTATTAGCAACGTCATCATCAGCCACGTACTTCTTCGCACGGAATGCATCTTTCATTGGGCCAAACAGATGGAAGTCGGAAGATGTGAGATCCAGAATGTAGGGTGGATGAGGAATAACAGTCCAATGTGGTTTTGTCAGCTCCTCTCTGGTACGTAGACTTGTGTGAAGCCTTGCGTTCTCATGGAGAAGGAGAAGTCCGTTTACATTTTTGTGGCGATGAAAACACTGAAAGCGTTGCTTCAATTTGCTCAGTGTAGCACAATACACTTCAGAGTATGTGGATAGTTGCGTGGAATGCTTCTCCGTTACACATGCACTTTGCAGGCTACGTATAGAGCCATCACCTATCTGAACTTCATAAAACTATAAATATTGAAGCAGGAATATTCAACGATGTCCCACGATAAATTCCGCATTTTTTCAACATAAATTTTCCGAGAAAAAAATGAGTTTCATTACTTCCTGACGTTTCATTACTTCCTGACCGCCCCTCGCACTTTACTGTAAACAACAGCATCGTCAGCAAACAATCTTATACTGCTGCCGACACTTTCTGGTCGGTCGTTTATATATACAGGGCTATTACAAATGATTGAAGCGATTTCATAAATTCACTGTAGCTCCATTCATTGACATATGGTCACGACACACTACAGATACGTAGAAAAACTCAAAGTTTTGTTCGGCTGAAGCCGCACTTCAGGTTTCTGCCGCCAGAGCTCTCGAGAGCGCAGTGAGACAAAGTGGCGACAGGAGCCGAGAAAGCGTATATCGTGCTTGAAATGCACTCACATCAGTCAGTCATAACAGTGCAACGACACTTCAGGACAAAGTTCAACAAAGAAGTACCAACTGCTAACTCCATTCGGCGATGGTATGCGCAGTTTAAAGCTTCTGGATGTCCCTGTAAGGGGAAATCAACGGGTCGGCCTGCAGTGAGCGAAGAAACTGTTGAACGCGTGCGGGCAAGTTTCACGCGTAGCCCGCGGAAGTCGACGAATAAAGCAAGCAGGGAGCTAAACGTACCACAGCCGACGGTTTGGAAAATCATACGGAAAAGGCTAAAGCAGAAGCCTTACCATTTATAATTGCTACAAACCCTGACACCCGATGACAAAGTCAAACGCTTTGAATTTTCGGCGCGGTTGCAACAGCTCATGGAAGAGGATGCGTTCAGTGCGAAACTTGTTTTCAGTGATGAAGCAACATTTTTTCTTAACGGTGAAGTGAACAGACACAATGTGCGAATCTGGGCGGCAGAGAATCCTCACGCATTCGTGCAGTAAATTTGCAATTCATCAAAAGTTAACGTGTTTTGTGCAATCTCACGGTTTAAAGTTTACAGCCCCGCATCAACGATGCTTTCGAACTCATTGATGAGGACATGCTGCGCCGAGTGTGGGAGGAACTTTATTATCGACTTGATGTCTGCCAAATCACTAAAGGGGCACATATCGAACATTTGTGAATGTCTAAAAAAACTTTTTGAGTTTTTGTATGTGTGTGCAAAGCATTGTGAAAATATCTCAAATAATAAAGTTATTGTAGAGCTGTGAAATCGCTTCAATCATTTGTAATAACCCTGTACACTGCCTGACAAAAAAAGTGAAGGAGCAGGAGAGAAATGAAACTTCATGCACTAAGAGGGTATGCGATGTTATTTGAGTGATTACAACATAGAGTCCAATATACAAAGATGTTGGCAGTATGATCCAGCTTACCAGTGGTTCTTAAATAATGATAACAAAACCAGGGGCCGTGTTTGAATACAACGTCGTTTATTCATTTTAAAACACGCTTCCAGTTTCGACACCAAATCGTGTCACCTCCAGGCCCCATGTGTAACCTATCATCCACAACCGTATTCATGTGCAACGAAGAGAATCATATGCAGCGGGCCAAAATTAACCGGATTCCGTACCTCCCGTGGCTATACCAAGCTCAGCATGATCAGACACCATGTCGGTCTTGGACGGAAGGTACGGAATCAAGTTAATTTTGGCCCGCTGCGTACGATTTTGTTCATTGCACGTGAAAACGGTTGCGGATGACAGGTTACACATGGGGCCTGAAGGTGACACGATTTGGTGTCTGAACTAGTAATATGTTTTAAAAAGAACAGACGACGTTGGATTCAAATACAGCCGCTGGTTTTGTTATTATTCAACTACTTCTTGGCTGTCTACAGTCCCACTTTCCTTGATGGGTTACCAGAGACTACCAGTATGACGGTACACTCCCTCTGACCTGGATGCACGCGCGCACTGATTCCGTTGGGAAGGGTCTCAGAAACCTGTTGTATCCTCTCCCTGGGCAAGCGGGCCGACAACTGTTGTCGTTGGTCGTTGATATCCCGCGTGCTGGCACTGGGAAGAGTTGACGTCCAAGCTGGCCCCACCCATGTTCTATCGGGAACAGATCTCTGAATCTTGTTGGTTATGGAAGTACCTCACCATCAGGGAGACAATTCATGGCGACACTCACCACGTGTGGACGGGGGTCGTCCTATTGAAAAATGGCACCACGATACTGTTGCACGGAAGGTAACACACGAGGACACAGCATATTATGAAGTAGCGTTGTGCTGTCAGAGTTCGCTCGACACTACCACCAGTTGCGTCAAATCATACTCGAAGGTCCCTCCATACCACGACACCAGAAGTGACACCGCTGCTCCAAAAGTGTAAGAATGGGACCTCTTCGCAGGTCGCCTCCATACTCGCCCACGATGGTCATCTGTGGTAGTGCAGAACCGTGATTCATCGCCGAACACAATACGACGCGCCGCGCGGGGTAGACGCGTGGTCTAGGGCCTCCTGTCATGGTTCGTGCGGCTCCCCCCGTCGGAGGTTCGAGTCCTCCCTCTGGCATGGGTGCGTGTGTTGTCCTTAGTGTAAGTTAGTTTCAGTTAGATTAAGTAGTGTGTAAGCTTAGGGACCGATGACCTCAGCAGTTTGGTCCCATAAGATCTTACCACAAATTTCCAAATTTTCCAATACGACTCCAGCATCAGTACGTCATGGTTCCCGGTAACGGCACACCTCCAAACGCAGTCGTTTGTGTGCGGATTAACGGCAGCCTACGCATGTATCGATAATTCTCTGGTCTGGCTAAGGCAAGTCTCTGACCAATGGAGCGGCATGACAGGATGTTGCAAGGAGTGCACAACTTATGTAAGGCTGCAAGAATTTGCCTTCAGAATCCATTACCTGTTCTCGAATGGCGGGCAGGGACGTGATGGTATTATTATGTGCTTGGAGCTCTATACAACGATCCTCCCGCATGGTCGTAAGACGTTGTCGAACGGGATCTTGACGACGATTGTTCCTCCCCAACTTCCATACTGTCAAACATCGGGCTCCTATCACTTCCCAATGACCAAAAATATGGACAGTGCACTATTCGACGAGCAACCCAAATGTAGACCACAATGAGGCTCCTTTAAAACTCTGTCAGTTGCTAATAACGCAGTCTCACACAAGTACGCGGCATCTCCGTGTCCTTCACAGTAATCACTCACTTTCTGACTCTGTTGGAGCCCCTTATATACCAAACTAAGCATGGTAAAATTTATTTTATTTTTAATTTATTGTTATTTTCATTTAGTCTGTTATGTACATACCAAAAGAAACCAAACGTTGCACATGTATTATCATGAATTTTTGGACGTAATATTGTAATATAGTTTCAAATATGCATGAATACAAACTAGGCAACCCGTTGCAACAAAAGCTGGTTTTCTTCAACCTTTAACAATGGGTTCGACGGATGTAAACACGTCTTCAGAAATAAGTGTAACCTGAATGTGTTAGTATAACTAAGCATTATAGTGTGTGAGGGAAAAAATTTACATAGAAATAATGTTTTTAAAAAAATCAGATACCACCCAGAAGGCAAATGCTACAGGTCTACTGTACCATGCTGCATTGGTACATGACAAATTTTGTAATTTATGACTCTGGACTGTACTATTGGACAACACTACACTATGCAACACTTCGGTACACTACACTACTGTGCTTGGTATCAGAAACAAGCTGGATAGTTAGGCTGTGACGCACTGAGGCACAGCTCGGGATTCATAGAGGTTGTATGTTGTGCCACTTAAAGTCCAGAGACTGCGAGATGGCTGTCAGAGTCTCCTGAAATCCTTCCTAGCCCTCCCCGGCGCTCAGCTTCTCGCTGCCTCCTGAAGTTTATTCTAGATAGATGTTCTGCCGTGTATGACCCCTTCTTGGTTGTCTCTCAACCATGTTGGTTTGCAGTTCATAAGCCGATATTTTGGCTTGTGCCACAGATCCTCATTCCTTATTATGTTACAGACTATTGTATTACTATAGTTGTTCCTATGCTGGTCTGTAAAATCTTGTCTGTCACATTCCCAGACGATGTGGTCTGGGGGGCCAATTGCTCCGCATTCACGAGTGTCTGTCGTGCGCTGTTCTATACTGAGTAAGTGGCTAAGATATGGACCATGTCCCGACACGCAGAGTAGAGCTCCCTTGGTCGGAAGGATGTATGACATTCTCGACCTCTCTTTTATTTTAGAAAGAAATTGGTAAATTATCCTCCCTGGTTTTTCGACCGTCTCAGATTTCTTGGTAACAACATTAAACACGAACAACAATAATGCATTCTGGTGGGCGTTCTACCTGCTACAGAGTATTGCAACTATTGTCATTTACCTACCCGCCGACGGCGTGCACGTGTACATAGTTACAATGGTATCCGACAACGTTTACTGGGTACTTCACTTTTTTCGGACAGTGTATTAAGGACAATAGCAGTCCTATCGCGCTTCCTTGGGCCCCACTCGATGCTACTTTCTTGTACTTGTATCTGTACATTCGCTGTGTAGTATAACGTACTGGGATCCATTGGTCAAATATTCGTCGAACGTATCACATGTTTCCAAAAATACTCCGTATGATGGCATCTTGATTATAGTCGACATTATGGTACAGTATCGAATGGCTTTCGGAAATGTAACTGTTATGTATCGTCTGCAAGCGATCTCTTCAGAAGATGAAATCGACAGATTGTGCTTGTTTCCCTCAGTACATTACTGGAAGCAACAACGACCGCACTGTTCCGTAAACTTAGTTTAGATCGTACTTACTGACTACCTAAGACTTTTAATTAAGAAATATTTGCCTTGGTGTTGCGGATTAACAGCAAGGGCGAGAGTAAAGTAATATATCAAATGGTCTCATTTACACAGCAAAATGTATACTGATCAGCCGAAACATTATGACCAGTCCCCACCGCGATGTTGGATGCCGCCTGGTGGCGTTCTGGGCACGTGACACGGTAAAAAAAAAGTATGTAAGCGGAGCAGACACGGACGGGGGATATCCCCGAGCAAAGTTATGCGCTGAAAATGGGGAAATCCACTGATATAAGCGACCTTGTCGAAGGGCAGATTGTTATTGCACAGATCCTGTGAACGAGCATCTCTAAAACGGCGAAGCTGGTCGAATGTTCACGTGCTACTGTCGTGCGCATCTACTGACCGGGGAGGACACTGAAATACCCACGAGATGCTAAATGGTTGGACGTCCACAACTGTTCTCAGAAGATGGGGTTCGGAGGCTTGTCTGCTCTGTGAAGTAGGATAGATCGTGATCTTTGGTATCTCTGGAGGAAGAGTACAATGGTGGTTCACGCACAAGTGTTTCGAAGCACACCGTTCATCGTACATTGTTGAACATGGTTCAAAAGCACACCACCTCTACGTGTGCACATGTTGACCCAACGATATAGTCAATTACGATTTCAGTGGGTACGTGAACATCGGGATTCGACCATAGATCAATGGAAACGTGTCGACTCTCCGGGTGAATCACATTTCTGCTACACTAGGTCGATGGTTGTCTCCACAAACGCCGTCATCGAGGTTAATGGCGGCTTGAAACGTGCAGCGCACCATGGACGCAGTCTGGTGGAAGCAATGTTATGCTATGGGAGACGTTCTCCTGCGCTTGCATTCGACCTGCGGTAGCAATCGAAGACACGCTGACAGCTGCAAACTACCTGCATCGCTTCATGGTTGATGCCTTCCTCGACGGCGATGTCGTCTTTCAGCACTATAACTGTGCTTGTCTCGGAGCCATAACTGTGCTACAGTGGACTGAGAAGCATTATAGTGAACTCACGTTGATGTGTCAGAGACCAAATTCACCTGATGTAAATCCTATAGAACACATTTGTACTGCTATCGGGCGTCATCACCGCGTACGCAAATCAACGGCCGGTTATTTACGCGAATTACACTACTGGCCATTAAAATTGCTACACCACGAAGATGAATTGCTACAGACGCGAAATTTAACCGACAGGAAGAAGATGCTGTGATATGCAAATGATTAGCTTTTCAGAGCATTCACACAAGGTTGGCGCCGGTGGCGACACCTACAATGTGCTGACACGAGGAAAGTTTCCAACCGATTTCTCATACGCAAACAGCAGTTGACCGGTGTTGCCTGGTGAAACGTTGTTGTGATGCCTCGTTTAAGGAGGAGAAATGCGTAACATCACGTTTCCGACTTTGATAAAGGTCGGATTGTAGCCTATCGCGATTGCGGTTTATCGCGACATTGCTGCTCGCGTTGGTCGAGATCCAATGACTGTTAGCAGAATATGGAATCAGTGGGTTCAGGAGGGTAATACCAAACGCTGTGCTGGATCCCAAGGGCCTCGTATCACTAGCAGCCGAGATGACAGGCATCTTATCCGCTTGGCTGTAACGGATCGTGCAGCCACGTCTCGATCCCTGAGTCAACAGATGGGGATGTTTGCAAGACAACAACCATCTGCACGAACAGTTCGACGACGTTTGCAGAAGCATGGACTATCAGCTCGGAGGCCATGGCTGCGGTTGCTCTAGACGCTACATCACAGACAGGATCGCCTGCGATGGTGTACTCAACGACGAACCTGGGAGCAAGAATGGCAAAACGTCATTTCTTCGGATGAATCCAGGTTCTGCTTACAGCATCATGATGGTCGCATCCGTGTTTGGAGACATCGCGGTGAACGCTCATTGGAAGCGTGTATTCGTCATCGCCATACTGGCGTATCACCCGGCGTGATGGGTTGGGGTGCCATTGGTTACACGTCTCGGTCACCTCTTGTTCGCATTGACGGCACTTTGAACAGTGGACGTTACGTTGCAGATGTGTTACGACCCGTGGCTCTACCCTTCATTCGATCCCTGCGAAATCCTACATTTCAGCAGGATAATGCACGACCGCATGTTGCAGGTCCTGTACAGGCCATTCTGGATACAGAAAATGTTCGACTGCTGCCCTGGCCAGCACATTCTCCAGATCTCTCACCAATTGAAAACGTCTGGTCAATGGTGGCCGAGCAACTGGCTCGTCACAATACGCCAGTCAGTACTCTTGATGAACTGTGGTATCGTGTTGAAGCTGCACGGGCAGCTGTACCTGTACACGCCATCCAAGCTCTGTTTGACTCAATGCCCAGAGGTGGTTGTTCTGGGTACTGATTTCTCTGGATCTATGCACCCAAATTACGTGAAAATGTAATCACATGTCAGTTCTAGTATAATATATTTGTCCAGTGAACACCCGTTTATCATCTGCATGTTAATGGCCAATAGTGTACATGACCTGTGTGTAGAAATCTAATGCCACATACGTTCATAAAGCTAGCAATAAACTATCAGATCCCTGATACGCAGAATCAGTGATGTATTTCGTTCCAAAGACAGACACAGAGTCTATTAAGCAGGTGGTCATAATGTTTTCCCTTATCAGTGTACGAGTATTTAATGTTCGGCTTGGGCTGTCAACCACCCAATTTCATCTTGCCTACATCAAGTTATAAACGAATTTTACTGACATTACTGTGCAGTCTTCTAATCGAACTGTTGGAAAGGTTACAAATAGTAATGAAGCCACCAATTCGTCACCGTCTCTGAGAGCCAGTCTTACGTAAAATTTTAACAGTAAATTTTTATCTAATAACGGCATTAATTTTAGATACGGATTTACATGCATATTCTCTTACGTAATATGTCATTTGAAAAGCCCTTCTTTTGCGAAGGTGGTTCATTCTGACAAAGGACATGGCTGTTGGCAGTTTTTGATGCGGCCCGTGGCTTTAAGGAACTGGTGGTTTCATCAGTCATTCTCTTTCTACAAATTCAATTATATTACTTGCAGAGGCTGCGCTTTAATGTTAGTAGCGATCATTAATAAAGTACTGCAACAGTTACTTTTTTTCATGCGTGCCATGACGAGTTTCAGGAATTTATCAATTTAGTGCCGTGAGAGTTACATTAATATTCGACGAGCTATTTGCATGAATTTTTCTCTCTCTCTTTCTCTGGTGTTGCTATTTCGTGATCTCATTACTGTTGGAACACCAGAAACTATTAGATCCTGATATTATAGGATAGGATTTTTGTATACTGAATTTACTTACAGGTATTGTGCCTTTTTCATGACGCAGAAGTTTTCACACACGCAATACATCGTTCATAATGTTCGTTTACATAATAACACTTTACAAAGCTACGTTGACAGTATTGTTTACCACAGACTTTAGATACATTGAAAGAGTTAAGCAATATCGTCACAATATCTTTTTACTGAGTTATGACTTAATTTAAACAAACACTGTAAATGATATATTGTGCGTGCGCGCGCGCTTGTGTGTGTATGTGTGTGTGTGTGTATGTGTGTGCGTGTTTGTGTGTGTGTGTGTGTGTGTGCGCGCGCTTGTGTGAATTTCTGCGTGATGAATGTAGTATATCTTTGAAAAGATAGACAGAAAATATTATCTCATAACATCAGCATCTAAAATTCCAAATTTCCGTTTTTCCGATTTCCGTAATGGACAAAGACGATAGCAGAGAAAGAGTGGCAGAACAACACACACGCAGTTATTGTATCGAAAACTAATTTAACTCCTTCACAGTGCTATTAGTCTGAGCTACCGCCTGTCACGCGCGCTTAATTTTCAAGTGGTGCGGGTACCCCCCATACGACTGTAGCAGTCTGACGTTATTATCGAGAAAAATTAAGACGCAAAATGCATTATTATAGTGTTAAATTCATTCCCTCTTTAAATCTTTGTAGAGAAATACTTATTCTTTCCAAAAAGATGCTTTATTAATAGAAAAAAATACATGGGTCATAACGTTAGTGAAACCTCAGAGTGTGATATCTTACGAAACAAAAATTCAGCCATGAAAGTGCATCATATTTCATGTTTTGCACATTACACCTTCTCTGGTTTATCTTCTTTGATGTTCCTGCGATTAGCGACATAAAGTGGCGCTCGGTTAAGCGTAAGGGATTATCACCACCAGCCAATCTCCTTCCACGATGACACTCTGTTTGCTGTCGCTACTAAATGACAAAATACTACTTTATTCCGTTTTACAGGGTTTCGTACACATTTTACTGAAGTTACAATCATGTCGCTCCTATTAACGGCCCCCATATTTGGGGTATAGGTTAGTGTGAAAACTGATTTTCTTTTTGTTTCATTTGTGCTTCTGTCAGTTTTGTCAGTCGCTGTAATGAAGAGTTAGGAGCACCCTCACATCCCGTTTGCCCTGCCACTTGAGGGCAAGAAGTTTATCTTTTACATAAATGCGATCTCACCTGTTTCAAGTTTTTTTGACAAAGCATACATGGTTTTACAGTTTTTCCCTATATTTACACAAGTATTATTCACTCTGCCGTGCAGATTAGAAAATAGCACGGGGCTAGTGTACCAGTCGTCAAGACACGGTGTACGATCGTTACCAAGGTAGTGCTCTAGTAAAGTGAGAACACTGCTTCTAGGTATTCCATCATTTATATCGAAATCAGTTTCTTTTCCTGCGTCCGTTGCTCCGTCCACATAAATAATAAAGTCAAGAATATATCAAGCTTCACAATCACACGTTATAGCAAACTTTACGCCAAACCTACGGAGTTTGGATGGAATGCATTGTTCGACGAAAACACGACCTTTGTAGAGAACTAAACTTTCCTCGACGCACAATATGGATAGCATTTGGAAATGCTTTTCTTAGATGATCCACAATTCCACTAATTTTCTAGATTTTGTCATCTCCAGGATCCTAGCTGTTATAAAAAAAAATTAACATTGTTAATAATGGGAGGTACCTATCTCTTGGTATGATCAGCGAAAACACTGTAAGTAGACATACCGTTGTAGAGATACATCCCATTCCTTGCATGAGAGGTATCACGTCCTTAACTACATATGTCAGAGAAAAGATGTTCGTAACAAAGTAGTCGATAAGTGGTGAGCACCCTACTGTCGGGAGGCGTTTTAAATCGTAGGTGCTGATACCAGGGCTACCGATTCAGTGACTGTACGGAAGTGGGTAGCAGACAGATGACCCAACCTGCTGAGGTAGAGACAGGAGTCCCATTGGGACGGCGGTGCGGAAGAAAGAGCTCCATGAAATCTAATAACGCGAAATTTCAAAGATAATAAATGTATTGTAACTGTTAATTATCAAGTTGAATACCAGGACTGTTATGTACGTAGTACGGAGAGGCAGGCTAAGAGTTGGTATCTGTCCTCATTTATCATGTATTAAGTTGTAATTTTGAAGAAAATGTGAGGGTGAACTGAATCTCACTTCTTATTTATGTGGTGGAGTGAATGAGAACGAGAAGTTAATTTCAGGAGCTTTATCTGCAGCCTCTAAGGGTGTGAAGTCTGAGCTACATTGGAGGAAGAAAGCACACTGCTTCAGGCCACAGACTGGATGGATCCTGTTTAATAACACTTAACGGCGACCGAATATCCAGTAGGCAACATTCATTGTATATAAAAGGAGTGTTCAGGTGGCAACTTATTTGCGTGGAGCACGAAGTGAAGTATAACAAACCACCACGCAGCCCAAGCCAAACTGAACACTTCACCGGTAACGGATCGTTTGTGCAATAACTGTTTATTTCATTTTTTCTCATGTGAGCCGTCAGAAAATATACTGCAAGTAAACAAATTTCAATATTATTTTTTTCAGCTTCGCTGTCTTCATTTTTCACTGGCATCGATGTAAAGTTGCTCGTAATATTGATTACATTTCTCAGCTATGTAGCTTACAATTTCATGCTAAGAAAGACTTGGAAGCAGTCATATACAGCAGATGAATCATCTAAACTGACGATTTTGCAACCGGACTGCTGTTACCGAAATTATTCTCTTTGAGGATCAAACTAGTCTCTTTCCATCTAAAATCATCTGTTTTGCGCCTTATAGTAGATTTGTCAGGCTATGCTCACGCTGTCCTTCGGGATCGGAGGAAGAAGCGATGGTAACATCAAAATCTGGATCTGCGTTCCCTGGTTCAGCGCTTGCCGGTTCACGGAGCTCATCGCCGTCAGTATCCGTCCAACCATAAACAGCTGGATTGGGCATGATGAAGTCCTCGTCGTCACTTTGGTTTGGAAGACACAACAGGTCATCATCTATAAGCGTCGTGTCATTTTATTCGATAACATGAAAGCGCAGCAGATAAACTAGGTAATTTACGGCACCAATGACCTCTTTATACGAAAAACACAGCAAATGAACTAGGTAATGTTACGATACCAATTACCTCTAAACAGAATTCTTCAGTAAGTCGTTTGGGTAACTCCCAGTATCGTATTCCAACAATCAGACCGCATACTTGTGCAATAATCATCTCCGATATGCTGGTCGGCTAATACGCGTTATACGTATCTATACGACTGTCGCAGGGAGCCGCTGCAAATACTTTTCATAGCAAGTTGTATACATACCCCGAGAGCACTGAAAATATATATAAGTCTGCAGCAGGAAAGGGTTAACTGTAACCGCACTTTAAAATGTGAATAAACTCCTGCAACTAGTCTTGGTAAGCATGAAATACGTAACTGGTGCAATGCACTTGTCAATTGAAGCATTACTGACACACTTTCATGCTTTCAAAAAACATCGATTATGATGGATGGATGGAACAGTTAGAATTTGTTGTCGAACATTAATATAGATGCCTAACACCAGAAACCCGTCGTTAAATATTTTTTGTTTTGTTTTAGTGTGACTGTGCGTTAGATTAGTTGAAAATGAGATTGCAGAGTCGCGTGATATACACAGATCCTGTTACCAGTTCCTGCACAGCAATGTACATTTCGCGTCGGATGCGGATAAGCATTTGCGCACAGCAAGGGACATCCATTGGGTTTTCCAATGAAATCCCCCAGCACACTGCAACAGAGCCTGTACAGAGCGTGATTCCGCTCCCCCAACACAAGCGCGGTTCTGACGTCACTATGGAACGAGCGGAACAGCTTTACGGGAATGGGTGTCGAGGGGAAAACCTAGCGATAGTTTCCCCGGCAGATCGAACACACGACCTGTCAGTGACGCGCGGTTAGCGGTATTACGGGACCGCCTCGTAAATAACTGGAGGAAAACTGGGAGCCAGTTACCACACTGTAGAAGTCGCAACTGTTTCCATGACTTCCCGTTTCGAGGTGTTCACGCGTGATAAAAGCGATATAGGTGCAGCACCGTGAAAGTGGCATGTAACAAGCGTCAGAGCGTCATGAAATGTCTTGAATGCTAGGATATGCAAATGATTAGAATTTCAGTGCAACCACCCAGAGTAGTCAGGAAAAAGACCCATCTACGTCTTGTATACAAGGGAAGACAACGCGACGTGTTTCTCATGAATAAATCGCGTTTTAATATCGGCTGTTTGTTAGATAATCGTGTTCTCTCTTGTTAAAGAAGGAGAAATGTCCATTAGCATGTGCTGGAATACGACAGCGGAAGGTTAGTGGCCCGTCGATACCGTTTTATAAACGATTACGATCGGCAGATTCAGAAAAGCCGGTATAGTTTGGCCGAAAGCTACACATTTAATGAATTTTATCCATAGTGGATACTGTTGAACTCCGTGACTGTTCCTTTACAGGGTGCAGAAAAATTTCCGCTACCAGTCACAATAAAAGGTTATTTATTTGTCACACGACCGGTTTATAAACACCTGAGGATGGGCGCAAGCCCGAAACCGGTCGTATGACAAATAAATAACCTCTTATTGTGACTGGTAGCGGAAATTTTTCTACACCCAGCTACACATTTGCTTGGAATATTATACGATATCACTTGCGGATGTTACAGCAGCAACACCTTCGCTGCGCGATAACAATGGTGATTTTACCGATAATAGTGACACTAAAGCAGGGGTACTAAATACGGTTCTCCGAAATGCCTTCACAAAGACGACGAAGTCTTCCAGAATTCGAATCAAGAACAACTACCACCATGAGTCACTTAAGAGATACCTATCCTTGGCGTAGCGAAAATGTTTAAATCACTTAATAAAGGTAAAGCCTTCGGACCAGATCGTATGCCAGTCAGATACCTTTCAGAGTATGCTGATACAATAGCTCCATACGATCTGTACCTAAAGACTGTAAAGTTGCAGAAGTCACACGGTTACCCAAGAAAGGAGATAGGCGGTGAGCTACAGACCCATATCACTAACTTCGACTTTCAGCATGATTTGAGAACATATACTGTATTCGAACAATATGAATTACCTCGAAGGAAACGTTTTATTGACAAACAACTAACATGGATTCAGGAAACATTGTTCTTGTGAAACACAGCTAGATTTTTGATCGCACGAAGTAATGAGTGCTATCGACAGGGGATCCCAGATGTATCCCATATTTTTGCATTTCCAGAAGGCTTTTAACACAGTTCCTTACAAGCGACTTCAAAGTAAATTGCATGCCAATGGAGCGTCGTATCAATTGTGTGACGAGATTAGTCAGTTCCCGTCAGCAAGGTCACAGTTCGTTGTCATTTACGGAAAGCCGTCGAGTAAAACAGAAGTAATACCTGGCGTTCCTCAACGAACTGTTATACGTCCGCTACTCTTTCCGACCTACATAAACGATTTAAGAGACTATCTGACAAATCGTCTTAGATTTTTTGCAGATGATGCTGTCATTTAGCGTCTTTCAAAGACATCAGATGATCAAAACCAATTGCAAAATGATTTATGCAAGCTATCTGTATGATGAGAAAAGTGGCAATTGACTCTAAACAATGAAAAGTGTAAAGTCATCCACACGACTACTAAAAGGAATCCACGAAATTTCGGGTACACGATAAATCATACAACATACAGGCCTTTATTTCAACTAAATACTCAAGGATTATAATTACGAATATATTAGTTAGATCGATCACGCAGATAATGTTGTGGAGAAAGTAAGTCATAGACAACTTTTTATTGGCAGAAAACTTAGAAAATGTAACAGGTATACTAAAGAGACCGCTTACACTGCGCTCGTCCGCCCTCTTCTGGAATACTACTGTGCGGTCTGGGATCCGCATCTGACAGGATTAATGAAGGACATCGAAAAAGTTCGAAAGAGGGCAGCCTGTTTCGCGTTATCGCGGTATAGGGGAGAGAGTGCCATGGATATGACACACGGATTTGGGTGGTAATCATTAAAACAACGGCGTTTTTCATTCCGGCAGGATCTCCTCATGAAATTTCAATCATCAGCCTTCTCAAATCAGACCTCGTTATTCCCGAGCACTGTTCGAGAGTGGAGCAGCAGGGAAGTAGCTTGAAGGTGGTTTGATGATCCCTCAGCAAGAAACTTAAATGTGAACTGTAGAGTAATCATTTAGACTACTATTGCCTCTAGTCGAAATTCGACTAATTGTGTTTATAAAGTACCGAAAGTCCACTGTTTTATATAATTAATTGGAATTGATTCGTATGCAGATTCTTACTTCATAGCTGAACGCTACCTTTCAAAACAACAGTAGAGTTATCATTATCAACGTCCACATTATTCCTAATACTTTGTCAGTGCGAAAATTGTATCTCTCTAGCTCTTAGTCTTTCAGCCCGACCCGTTAATGTTCTTCTTCGAGACTTAGCTTGAAGTATAATAGGGGATACTGTAGCTATTCATAATTAAAAACACTGAAAATTAGGATCTTACATCAGTTTTCATGGTAACGGCGGTAAATGAATAGAAAGTTAGTTCCATTTACTAGTAGACAAAAGTAAGCGAAGAAACGACGCCAGTAAAGAACGTAATGTGCAGTCTGTGTTGCCCTCGACAGCTTCGTTACTCTGATGTTTTGCTTTCCACTGCTGACAACATCAAAGATCTATTCTGTTATAGCGTTCTAGCTGCGCGGTATGCGTAAGTTACTGCATTGAACGATCTCCAACATAAAACATGAACGCCTATTAAATGTTATTTCACGAAATGTTATTACTTTCATTTGGCACTTCTATGCTATTGCAATAATATTTTGATTTTCCTTGAATTCTTGGATCATTTGAACTGCGTCCTTGATAAAGTGGATTGAAAAATAAATTTTGTGCTGACGGTGGCAAATTAACTTCTCACTAATGACAACATAATGCAAATGCCATTTTATCACGCGCAGTAACCTCTGACAGGAAATTTTTTGCATCACAAAATCTGCATTTTAAGTTCATGAAATCGGAACTGTAATTGTCAAAATTATGTAGAATTACCTTCAGTGCATATTTAAATGCAGTACCATTATGAATGCCCATATTTGTATTACTTTCCGCACGCTAAAATTATGTCTGTCTAGCTCTGTATCTTTCACTCTGAGCCGTTAGCGTTCTCCTTCTAGGCACAGTCAAAAACAAGTATAGTTTTCGTGTAATGAGGGAAGGCGGAAATCGTAATTATTCAAAAGAAAGATATTAAAAATTAGGAACTTATTTCATATTTGCTGGTAAGTGGCAAATGACCACAATGTTATTCTTACAGAAAAGTAAATGAAATAACAACGCAAAGTACAACGTCATTTACAGACTTCGTTACTACGATATTTAGATTTCCACTGTCGACAACATCATAGACCTAGCAGTTGTCGCATTCTAGCTGCCTAGTATGCGTGTGTTACTGCGAATGGACCACGTAAACATGAACGTCTCTAGAATGCGATTTCACGAGACGTTGTTACTTTCGTGTGTCATTTCTACCGTAGCACCTGATCGGTACGTAAGTCAGAAGGTGATATAACTCCAGTTTTCGATGTTCACGTATTGATTTTAATGCATGACACACAAGGTATCAGACTGATGAATATGAAATTATCTGCTTCCTTGTACCACTCTTAAGGCCTACGTACACACATGATTTTTTTTCTTTGTGAATATCTATGGCAAACTACCTTTCGAATTATGTAAATTTTATTAACGCACTTGTACAATTAATATTTAAAATCGGCACTTCAATTTTCGTGTTCACGGATTAATATTATGATGCAGATTGTTGATAGCGTTGGACGGGAACCACCGACTGTCATGGAATCGATGGGTTCAGGAGATTCGTACTCAGTGTCATGCAGCAGCTCAACGGCAGCGCTCCTGTGGAATAACCATAGTCAGCCTTCCTAGTTGCGAACGTGCCAGGAGTCGGACGAGAATGGTCGGTGGTGTCCTAATTCAAGTAGGAAATCACGACGGCGACCTCTTTTCACTTCGTGTGCGTACTGTGAAGCAGGAGATTTGAAAGTGATCTCCAACCTCATTTTATATCAAATACTGCATCTCAGGAGATCCGTTCCGTATCAAACGTTTATTTACGAAGTCCCCTCTGTAATCCCAAGAAGCCTATAAAAGGGACCGTAGACCTTAGTTATTGACATAAATTTCAACTCCATACCCATGTCCGCTCCTGAGAAAAAGGAGCCTTAACAGTCGGACATACTGACAAACTGACGGACAACAAAGGTATCCCATAAGGGGTCCGTTTTTACGATCTGAGGTACGGAACGCTAAAAAAAAGAAAAAAAATGTTATTACGACGAGTGCATGGTGCTTACACGACCACAACTCCATAGGGACTGTAATGGCATCGCGTCCGCCACAATGCATTGCTGCGCGAAAATAAAACTGTTTTGTAATACGCAAGTTAGTATTAGTAAGAAACCGTCAGGTCTGTTTTCCGCACCCTGCAAGCGCGGACCCAGGGTTCGGTTCAGGTCTGCCGAGGTGGAATCCTAGTTCGTCACAGTCTCTCCCCTACCTCTCCAAAATCTATCTTGCTGTCACCGTCGTTTTTAACATTCACAGTTTCCTACTATTATAGTAATAATAATAATATTATTACAACAAAATAGTTCAAAACTATATAAGTGAGTACACTGCTTTACCATAACTTCCAAGAAATTACATTTCAGAGAACGACACAAACTGAAAAGCATTCGTCCAAAAATTTAAAAACTACAAGAGCTGTAACAGCAAAGAACTCTGAGAGTTATGATAACATCAGAAGCTACACAAAATAAAATCAAAACGTGCATTCACCATTGTCAATATTTCACTTAGCACTAGGTCTATGAACACGGATCTGCAGAATATGACAATGCGAGCGTGTAAATTAGGGGAATGTTGTTACTTCACTTCTTTCCGCCTACGTTCCGGAATTCACTCTTCCCGTTATTTTTTCTATCCCTTTCCGCCTCATCATACTCACTTTCCTGTGGTCCTACCTGTGGCCTCTTGAATTCTGTCGGACTTTTTGTCGACGTTAAGTACGATCAGCGTTTACCAGGCAGGAATGTTCTTGCCGGGCTGTATGTACGCAAGCCCATTTGTGTGGCCAGGAAACTGAATAAGTATCTTGTAATTTGCTGGAATTTCTTGCTGCTTACCGCACGCTTAGTTTTTACACTACTTTGTTCTCCGAAAGTTACCTGGGTAATTTGGAGAATTATAGTGTGTGTCCATAATTAAAATTGCATTTTCAAAACACTGTGCAAAGAGAACCACTGCTTAGAATGACGTCAAACTTGAACAGCGTGTTGTTGACACGGAGAGGAAACGTCATGGAAAAAAAGTTTAATCAAAATTTTACCAGTTGATGGCGCTGTAAGCGTCTTGAAGTAAAGGCTGTCGGCTACAACAGACAGATGAAATACGACGGCTATGATTTGAGTTGCACATTTCACCATCGGTACTGTTCAATGCGCATGACTGCAGTTCGAAAAAATGGTTCAAATGGCTCTGAGCACTATGGGACTTAACATCTGAGGTCATCAGTCCCCTAGAACATAGCTGAACTACTTAAACCTAATTAACTACTTAGAACTACTTAAACCTAATTAACCTAAGGACATCACACACATCCATGCCCGAGGCAGGATTCGAACCTGCGACCGTAGCGGTCGCGCGGTTCCAGACTGAAGCGCCTAGAACCGCTCGGCCACCTCGGCCGGCAATGCAGTTCGGCGGTCAACAGTTGTTAGGTAAGCCCAGCCACGAAGCCAACGTCGTACCATATGGCATGGGAAGAATCGGTTTGTAATTGTCCTCCTGAAAGCCAAAAACGGTATAAAAAGCAAAATGACAACGGTTTTTAATTGTCCTGGGGCCAAAAACAGCATAAAAGGCAAAATGAGATCGGTTTCTAACTGTCGTGAGACTGGCGCAAGGCATGTTCAACATGCTGTTCACCGTTTTCTGCCAGAAGTAGAAATCGAAAAACAGCATGTTCCAAATCAAGTCGGAGTGTCTCGGCAGTCACATTCAGAAAGCGTTGCGCAGAGCGTACATTCAATTCAGCTATGTTCGTGATTGGAACAGTGAACACAACATCTTTCAGGTAACCCCATGGCCAGAAGTCACACCGATTAAGATCAGGTGATCTGGACGGCCAGACTGTAGGGAAATGACGCCCGATAATTCCGGCATTTCCGAAATGCCTCTGCAGCTGCCGTTTCTTTAGCTGTGAAATGTGCGAGGGAGCGCCATCTTGCATAAAAATGGTCCTACCCACACATCCACGCTGTTGAAGGATTGGCATGCCGCTTGTGCGAAAAAGACTGTCATAGCGTTCACCATTGACATTAGAGGTAAAGCAGAACTCATTTCCTCGAAAAAATACGGACCCGACGATAAACGATGCCATCAACACATACTACACAGTCACCTTTGCTGAGTGAAGTTGTATTGTTTGATGTGCGTGCCGATTTTCCGTTGCCCGTAATCTGCAGATCTGCGCATTGAAATGTCCTTGGAGATGGAAATTGGCTTCGTCTGTCCACAGGATGTTCCATGGCCATTGACTGTCCAATTCCATGCGAGCAAGAAATTCTACAGCACATGTTTGGCCGGCTGGAGGTCATCAGGAAGCATCTCCTCAACATGGGTGATTTTGTGCGGATAGCAGTGTAAGATGTTTCATAGGATTTTACGCACCGCACTCGTAGATATGTCCAACGTTCGGGCAATTTCCCGTGCACTGCATGTTTACACACCAACGCTCGACTCCTCGTTTAATGCTATGGACACATCTTTGACAGACGCCGGGTCAATTGCTAGTCTCTTTCTGCCACGTTGAACTTAAAAATAAACTGTCTTTCCGAATTTTGTAATCATTTTCTACAGACCCTTTGCCTTCTTAATACTCTTGAGTGTCTGGAACTTCTGCAGGGCTACTGGAGCACCGTCACCATTCTCGTAGAAGAGCCTTACCAGCAGCGCGCGATCCTTCGTGGATACACTCATGTTGGGCGTTTCGGATGCAAGCTGAGGAACAGCCGTGTGACTCGCGTCTGTTGGTGTGCATATTCTGACGATCATAGTGCCATGTATTGGTAAAATTTTCGTTAATTCCTTTTCTGTGATGTTCCCCCTGCGTCAGTAATATTTTGTTTAAAGTTGAGGTCATTCTGAGCAGTGGTTCTGTTTCTACAGCGTTCTGAAACTGGCACTATAATTATGGACATCTGTACATACATGTACGTTGCCTCTCTCATGGGCCTTCAAGTCTATTTTCTCTGATGTTTCGGCGGATATTTGCAATTTCGTTTGTTCAGTGTATAACTGGAGTCAGCCCAAACAAATACTGCTCATCACGTCTTTCATGCGATGCACAGCCCCGACGGAAAGTGTCGGCTTGTTTCCCTTTACGAGAAAAAGGATTTTTAGACGAATTTTACGTGCCCATGAGATTGAGAGGTCCCAAATTAGTTTGATATGATGTTTGGCTTGTTGTTGTTGTTGTGGTCTTCAGTCCTGAGACTGGTTTGATGCAGCTCTCCATGCTACTCTATCCTGTGCAAGCCTCTTCATCTCCCAGTACCTACTGCAACCTACATCCTTCTGAATCTGCTTAGTGTATTCATCTCTTGGTCTCCCCCTATGATTTTTACCCTCCACGCTGCCCTCCAATGCTAAATTGGTGATCCCTTGATGCCTCAGAACATGTCCTACCAACCGATCCCTTCTTCTGGTCAAGTTGTGCCACAAACTTCTCTTCTCCCCAATCCTATTCAATACTTCCTCATTAGTTATGTGATCTACCCATCTAATCTTCAGCATTCTTCTGTAGCACCACATTTCAAAAGCTTCTATTCTCTTCTTGTCTAAACTATTTACCGTCCATGTTTCACTTCCATACATGGCTACACTCCATACAAATACTTTCAGAAATGACTTCCTGACACTTAAATCTATACTCCATGTTAACAAATTTCTCTTCTTCAGAAACGCTTTCCTTGCCATTGCCAGTCTACATTTTATATCCTCTCTACTTCGTCCATCATCAGTTATTTTGCTCCCCAAATAGCAAAACTCCTTTACTACTTTAAGTGTCTCATTTCCTAATCTAATACCCTCAGCACCACCCGACTTAATTCGACTACATTCCATTATCCTCGTTTTGCTTTTGTTGATGTTCATCTTATATCCTCCCTTCAAGACACCATCCATTCCGTTCAACTGCTCTTCCAAGTCCTTTGCTGTCTCTGACAGAATTACAATGTCATCGGCGAACCTCAAAGTTTTTATTTCTTCTCCATGGATTTTAATACCTACTCCAAATTTTTCTTTTGTTTCCTTTACTGCTTGCTCAATATAGAGATTGAATAACATCGGGGAGAGGCTACAACCCTGTCTTACTCCCTTCCCAACCACTGCTTCCCTTTCATGTCCCTCAACTCTTATAACTGCCATCTGGTTTCCGTACAAGTTGTAAATAGCCTTTCGCTCCCTGTATTTCACCCCTGCCACCTTTAGAATTTGAAAGAGAGTATTCCAGTCAACATTATCAAAAGCTTTCTCTAAGTCTACAAATGCTAGAAACGTAGGTTTGCCTTTCCTTAATCTTTCTTCCAAGATAAGTCGTAAGGTCAGTATTGCCTCACGTGTTCCGGTATTTCTACGGAATCCAAACTGATCTTCCCCGAGATCGGCTTCTACTACTTTTTCCATTCGTCTGTAAAGAATTCGTGTTAGTACTTTGCAGCTGTGGCTTATTAAACTGATTGTTCGGTAATTTTCACATCTGTCAACACCTGCTTTCTTTGGGATTGGAATTATGATATTCTTCTTGAAGTCTGAGGGTATTTCGCCTGTTTCATACATCTTGCTCACCAGGTGGTAGAGTTTTGTCAGGACTGGCTCTCCCAAGGCCGTCAGTAGTTCCAATGGAATGTTGTCTACTCCGGGAGCCTTGTTTCGACTCAGGTCTTTCAGTGCTCTGTCAAACTCTTCACGCAGTATTGTATCTCCCATTTCATCTTCATCTACATCCTCTTCCATTTCCATAATATTGTCCTCAAGTGCATCGCTCTTGTATAGACCCTCTATATACTCCTTCCACCTTTCTGCTTTCCCTTCTTTGCTTAGAACTTGGTTTCCATCTGAGTTCTTGATGTTCATACATGTGGTTCTCTTATCTCCAAAAGTCTCTTTAATTTTCCTGTAGGCAGTATCTATCTTACCCCTAGTGAGATAAGCCTCTACATCCTTACATTTGTCCTCTAGCCATCCCTGCTTAGCCATTTTGCACTTCCTGTCGATCTCATTTTTGAGACGTTTGTATTCGTTTCTGCCTGCTTCATTTACTGCATTTTTATATTTTCTCCTTTCATCAATTAAATTCAATATTTCTTCTGTTACCCAAGGATTTCTACTAACCCTCTTCTTTTTACCTACTTGATCCTCTGCTGCCTTTACTACTTCATCCCTCAGAGCTACCCATTCTTCTTCTACTGTATTTCTTTCCCCCATTCCTTTCAATTGTTCCCTTATGCTCTCCCTGAAACTCTGTACAACCTCTTGTTCTTTCAGTTTATCCAGGTCCCATCTCCTTAAATTCCCACCTTTTTGCAGTTTCTTCAGTTTTAATCTGCAGGTCATAACCAATAGATTGTGGTCAGAGTCCACATCTGCCCCTGGAAATGTCTTACAATTTAAAACCTGGTTCCTAAATCTCTGTCTTACCATTATATAATCTATCTGATACCTTTTAGTATCTCCAGGGTTCTTCCATGTATACAACCTTCTATCATGATTCTTAAACCAAGTGTTAGCTATGATTAAGTTGTGCTCTGTGCAAAATTCTATCAGGCGGCTTCCTCTTTCATTTCTTAGCCCCAATCCATATTCACCCACTACATTTCCTTCTCTCCCTTTTCCTACACTCGAATTCCAGTCACCCATGACTATTAAATTTTCGTCTCCCTTCACTATCTGAATAATTTCTTTTATTTCATCATACATTTCTTCAATCTCTTCGTCATCTGCAGAGCTAGTTGGCATATAAACTTGTACTACTGTAGTAGGTGTGGGCTTCGTATCTATCTTGGCCACAATAATGCGTTCACTATGCTGTTTGTAGTAGCTTACCCGCATTCCTATTTTCCTATTCATTATTAAACCTACTCCTGCATTCCCCCTATTTGACTTTGTGTTTATAACCCTGTAGTCACCTGACCAGAAGTCTTGTTCCTCCTGCCAACGCACTTCACTAATTCCCACTATATCTAACTTTAACCTATCCATTTCCCTTTTTAAATTTTCTAACCTACCTGCCCAATTAAGGGATCTGACATTCCACGCTCCGATCCGTAGAACGCCAGTTTTCTTTCTCCTGATAACGACATCCTCTTGAGTAGTCCCCGCCCGGAGATCCGAATGGGGGACTATTTTACCTCCGGAATATTTTACCCAAGAGGACGCCATCATCATTTAATCATACAGGAAAGCTGTATGCCCTCGGGAAAAAATTACGGCCGTAGTTTCCCCTTGCTTTCAGCCGTTCGCAGTACCAGCACAGCAAGGCCGTTTTGGTTATTGTTACAAGGCCAGATCAGTCAATCATCCAGACTGTTGCCCTTGCAACTACTGAAAAGGCTGCTGCCCCTCTTCAGGAACCACACGTTTGTCTGGCCTCTCAACAGATACCCCTCCGTTGTGGTTGTACCTACGGTACGGCTATCTGTATCGCTGAGGCACGCAAGCCTCCCCACCAACGGCAAGGTCCATGGTTCATGGGGGGGATGTTTGGCTTATGGATGTATATCTGCCCAGGCCCAGCCGACTGCTAGAGCCACGCAGTAGCATGCTCAGTGACTGCTGCTGGAGCACTGTTTTTTCTTCCTGTTAATACATATCCATAAACCAAACATCGCACTAGACTAACTTGAGACTGCTCATTCGAGTGTGAACGTAAAATATCGCTTGAAAAACCATTTTGCTCGTAACTGTCAGCCAGCAATGGACGTCGTGTGAAAGAACTGATGAGCATGATATATATATAATTTGAAGTTGACAAACCAGACATCTCCGGCGGTAATCCGGAAGGATACCGCCCTTCGATTGTGCCTTTCCAGTTCTAATCGAAGCGATAGGTATATTGCAGGTGCCAGCCACCCTGCAGCGGTCCAGCCAGCAGCCAGCAGCGGTCCCAGCCAGCAGCGGTTCCAGCCAGCAGCCAGCAGCCAGCAGCGGTTCAAGCCAGCAGCCAGCAGCGGTTCCAGCCAGCAGCCAGCATCGGTTCCAGCCAGCAGCCAGCAGCAGTGCCAGCCAGCAGCTAGCAGCGGTCCCAGCCAGCAGCAGTTCCAGCCAGCAGCCAGCAGCCAGCAGCGGTCCCAGCCAGCAGCGGTTGCAGCCAGCAGCAGTTCCAGCCAGCAGCCAGCAGCCAGCAGCGGTCCCAGCCTGCAGTGGTCCCAGCCACCAGTGGTCCCAGCCAGCAGCGGTCCGCCACCAGCCACCAGCAGCAGCAGCATCCCCAGCGGCCGGCCAGCCGGGTGCCCCCCCCCCACCAGCAGCAGCAGAGTGGGGTTTTGGCCCCAGTCTCCTTCGTCCTTCATCGTTCTCCGTCCCTTTTACTCTGTGTCTCTCGTCACCTTGCCCGTCCCTCATTTGCTTCTTTGTCCTGTCCTGTGTTTCTCCCCTTACCGTAATGTCGACCCCCACCACCACCACTACTGCCACTACCACTACTGCCTCCACCACTGCCATCATATACACATCCCCCTCCACCGCCGCCACCACTATCACATGGTGTGCCCCATGACCCCCCCCCTCATTCCATTCCCTCCTCCTCACTCTCCCATCTCCCTCACTATTTGTCACCCCATCCCCAGCTCCTCCCTCCCGCACCTCCTCTGATCCCTTCCCTCCACTCCCTCCTTCTGCTCCTTCCGTTTCTGCAGCCCCCACTAGGGTGGTCGCCCAGAGGGCTACGGCCCACGCTCAACTCTCCCCTTCGCCTTCATCGTCACTGTCGCCTTCGCCATCGCCCTCAACATCTCCGGCGCCGACTCCAGCACCGGGACCTGCCAATCCCCGCCACATTCCGGTCACTCCCATCCCCCACACCTCCTCCGCCGCCGTCAAGCACCCCAGTGGCACCCCTGCCTCCTCTACTCCCAAAAAGGCTCCGTCAAGTCCCCCTTCCCCAGCCCATGATGCCATGGATGTCTCCCCGCCTGTCCCTGCCCCCTCCCCCTCCCCCTCCTCCTCCTCCTCCCCCACCTTCTACCGCTATCTCCTCTCCCATCCTGATCCCTCCCTTCTTGAGGCCCAGAACCTCACCCTCTTCCTTTGCCAGAATTTTCCTGGTGCCCCCATCTCCCTCCTCACTCCTTGCCGTGATTCGGTCCTCATCTCCATCCCAGCCCTACCCTCCACACAGATCTCCTTTCCTCCATCCCTGTCACATGCTTTGGCCCTAATGCCTCCCTCACCCCTACTCCTTCCCCGCCTCCCTCCCGCCAACCCTAACTGCCGCGTTGCCTGCCGACCCTCACCGCCGTGATCACTCAGCTTAGTCCAACGATCATGGAGGAGGAGGTGTTGGCGGAGCTCAAGGCGCATCCCCATCTGGAGGCACGTGCGGTTCGCCGCATCCATAACTCAGCCAGCCCCACCCGCCTTACACGGGTCTTTTCCAAACACGCCCCCTCCATAGACCATCTCCTGAAGGAGGGTGCCCTTCTCTTTCACCAATGCTACCAAGTTGACCCTTCCCATTCCCCTGATCAATCCCTCCTCTGCCAGAGGTGCTTGCAGTATAATGCACACCCGAAATCTGAGTGCCGCGAGGCCCCCACCTACCCGCACTGTAGGCAAGCCCACTTCTTATGGCAGTGCCCTAATCTCCAGTGCCCCCCCCCCCTCCTGTAATACCTGTAACCTCCCTCATCCTACTTATTCCCAGAAATGCAAGGCCCAACCCCCACCTACCACTCCTGAACTCACCATCCCCGTCCGCCCTCTGGACGCCCCCACCCCTCCCGGCAATTCCCTTCGCCCACCCCCAACCGCTGAGGACATCATCGGATTCCTCACCATCGTCCTCCAAAATTTTCACCCATTCCAGCGCCCCCACAACCTCCAACAGATATCCCTCGCCACCTGTTCCGTTTTCCACCTAAAAATGTATACCACCTACTCCAACAATCAGGCCCATTTCACCTTCTCCCATCTTGACACTCTTGTCTAAATCCCTATCATGGCGCACAAGCACCGTATTCTTTTCAACAACATCCGCTCCCCTCCTGCCAACAAGAACCTCTTCCAGCACACCCTTGCCACCCACTGTGTGGATACCTTCCTCCTTAACGAAAGCTTCCTCAAATCCCACCACACCGTCCACACTTCGCCCTACCTCCATCACCACTCCGATAATCCCCTCCCGATTGCGCGTGGCGGAGTTGCCACTTGTCACCACAGCCAGATCCCAGTTCAGCTCCAAGCTCTCTTTCCCGACCCCACTGAACACCTGATCCTTAGTCTCTTCTTCCCCGGCCTTACCGTCACCTGCGCCACCATCTATGTCCGCCCCAAAGCCCCTATCCCCTTCGCCTTCCTCTCCCACATTGACCGTACCATCTCCTCCTACGTAATCGCCGCCGACCTCAATATCCATAGTCATTCTGCTGCCCAGTTACGGCGGTGGCATCGGTTCCTCTCCTCCCTTCAAGGCGACCTCATCCCCATTCCCCAACACACCCATCCCGAATCCAACTCCACTCCCGATGTTATCCTTTCATCCCCTAACCTCCTTGGCTGCACAAAACGGTGGATGTCCTAGAGCCTATTGATAGTGACCATCTCCCTGTCCTCCTCACCGTTTCAGATGGTCGTTGCTCCCACCCCGCCCCTTGTAATGACCCTCCCCCAAAGTACGTCCATGACTATTCCCATGCCAACTGGAATGCCCACCGGGATACCCTCTCCACCCAGGTCGATAGCCACCGCTTCACCTACCACCACCCTGACGATGTTACCCATGCCACCTCCTTTCTCCAACAGGCCTTGTCTGAGGCCATGGAGGCCCATGTCCCTACTGTCGCCATCCACCCCCACCATCCTACCTTACCCCCACAGGCCGTCCTCCTCCTCCGTGAATCCCGCAGCCTCTACCGTGCCTTCCCCCGCACGCGTGACCCGGACACACTCTGACGCCACCGGCAACTCCAGCGACACATTCGAAATTTGCTCACGGCTAAGAAATGCCGGGACTGGCGACAGACATTCACCCATTTAAATGCTACCCTACCTATAAACTCGTCCAAGTTCTGGTCAGCCTTCCGTCGCCTTACCGGAACTAAACCCTCCCCCTACTATCCTCTTCTCCATGATGATCACCCCTTCCCTGACACCCTCAGTAAGGCCAATCACTTTGCCTCCTACCTCTCTGATATCTTTTTCATCCCCGATGATCCCCAGTTCGATTACTCCCTCTTTCTGGATGTCCGCAATCGAACTGACACCTCTGTCCCTCCCCTCGCACATGGTTTTCAGTACTTGGACAACATTGCACACACGGAACTCAATGCCCTTATCACTACACAGGATCTCATTGCTACACTCCACACGAAACGCAACACCGCTCCTCGTCACGATCGTGTCACCTACTGCCACCTTTGTGAAGCTCCTGTCTCTTTCCTCTCCATCCTGGCAAGGCTCTACAATATAGTCCTGTGCACCGGCTACTACCCCGACCTCTGGAAAACCTCCCGTATCCTGATGTTCCTTAAACCTGGTAAACCATCGTCCGCCGTCTCCTCCTACCATCCCATCAGCTTTACCTCGGTCTTCAGCAAAGTCCTGGAATTCATCCTGACTCAATGCATCAACCAGCATCTCCGCCAGTACCGCCTCCTTCCCGTTACCCAGTGTGACTTTCGGCCATCCTTCTCTTCCGATGACCTTCTCCTTCATCTCACTCATCTCCTTTCTGAACAGCTTAATTCCCATCGCTCCGCCATCTTCCTCTCCCTGGACCTCGAACGTGCTTATGACTGCGTATTGCATTCCGCCAGTGTGCCCCAATGCTCCGTCCTCTCCCCCCTTCTGTACCTTTTGTATACGGCGGACATGCCGCCGCCGTCACCCCCGTCCACCTTCTCCAGTTTGCCGATGACACCGTCTTCCTTGCCCTCGCCCCCACCCTGCAGCGTTCCCAACACCTTCTCCAATCCCATCTTGACCGGTTCACCGCTTGGTGCAACCAGTGGTTGCTCAAGGTCAATCCCTCCAAAACTCAGGCGATCATTGTAGGCAAAACTACCCCTTCCTTCCGCCTCCTTGATTTCTGTCTCACCATCTATGGCCGTCCTCTCGCCCTCACCCCCACCCTCAAGTACCTTGGCGTCACTCTCGACCGTCGCCTCTCCTGGACCCCCTATCTCCAGACAATCCCAGCCAAGGCACGCTCCCTACTCTGTCTCCTCAAGCTCCTTTCCGGCCGTAAATGGGGTCTGGACCCCCCCACCATACTCCACACCTATAAATCCCTCATCCGCCCTATCCTTTGTTCCGCCCATCCAGCCTGGATCTCCGGCCCCCTACCTTTTATAAATCTCTTCAAATCCTTGAACGCCATGCTCTCCGCCTTGCCTATTGCATCCGTCTCCCCTCCCCCATGCGGATCCTGTAGGACCTCATTCCGTTCCCCCACCTCCTCCTTTTCCTTGAAAGGATACGGATGCTGTACACCTCCCGTAAACTCGATCCTCCTCACCCGCTTGTCTCGCCCATCCACTCCCACCCCTGCCCGTTGCCGTGCCTGTATTCCCACGTCCCACCCGGTCTCCATCTCTCCACCCTCCTTACCCTCTCCCAAGGTGGCTTCCACCAGCTCCCCCTCCCTGATGATGTCCTCCTCCCCTCCATCTACCCTCCTATCAACTTCGATCCTCCCCCCCCCCACTTCCTGTGTCTTCCTCCTTCCTCCACCCCTCTTCCCCTGGGCTTCCCCTCCCCCTTCCTCCCTTCCCCCTATCTCCCCTGCCCGTGGCATCTCTGCTCTCCCCTCTCCCTCTCCCCCCCTCCTCCTCTCTTGGCAGGTCCCCAGACTCGTACACGCTCAGTGGACATTCGCGCGCCGGAGATCATCGCCATCAGTGTCTCGTGTGTGTGCCTTCGTTTTGTGTTTAGTGTTATTTCGCCGTCACGCCACCACTGTTCATGTGTGCCGTCGCAGTCGTCCGTGTTATGTGCGCCGTGTCAACAAGTGTTAGTGTTTTTTCTCGTCCAGCGTGCACGGCTTTATGTTTCTTGTTTTTCGTGTCTACAGTTTTTGCCCGCCGTTTATATTGTGTTATCTGTGCCACCTCTATGTCATATTATTGTACCACTCACGGCTGAAGATCAGCGTAATATGCTGCTGACAGCCCGCCTTTTAAAAGGTGATTAAAATAACAATAAAGAAAAAAAGACAAACCAGAATAACTCGAAAAATAAGCCTCACAAGAAAAAATGTGTAGAATCCAAAGTTGATTATTTTCGAGGAGGACATCTGCTGGTGCTAAAATTATCCCGCCACCCCAGCCAAGCCTCCTGGGGGTGGGGCGGGATGCAACTTTAAACTTTCAAATGGGAACCCCCATTTCTAATTACACAATCAGGTTCTACATAAAAAACTACGTACATTTTCTCTTAAACATTTATTTCGACTCTTGTTAGTTGCCGCTGTAATTCAAGAAAATTCATGTTCTCATTTTTGCGTGGAGAATGGTTACGGATAAATAAAAAATGAGTTCACTCGTTAGTAAATAGGATATTTGGTTAGTTAGTTAGCTAGTCAGATGATTTGTTTGATAATTAAAACTGGTGTGGCCTCATGACTACGAAACAAACGAAACTTATCCAAATCTGCGGAAAAAATTAATATTTGGGTCAACATTTGTAAAACTCTAATTCCTCTCTCTCAAACCCCACCCTATGGGGAGAGGGGGAGAGTTTTAGTTTCAGCGAATCAAAATTTACGAAGTAAATAAGTATTTTTTGGTTATCCGTAACCATTTTCCACGCAAAAATGAGAACATGGATTTTCTTGAATTACAGCTTCAACTACCAAGAGTGAAAACAAATGTTTAAGAGAAAATGTACGTGGTTTTTTGTGTAGCATCTGATTCTGCAATAAAAAATGGAGATTCCCGTTTGACATTTTAAACGTCTCTCCCGCCCTACCCCCAGGGGGCTGGGGTGGCAGGCTGATGTTATCACCAGCAGATGTCCCCCCCGAAAATAACCAACTTTGGATTCTACACATTTTTCGTGCGAAGTTATTGTGGTTTGTCAACTTTATATATATATATATATATATATATATATAAATTTTTCAATTTGCCAAACCAGAAAACTCGAAAAATAAGCTTCACACGAAAAAATGTGTAGAATATGTATTCGGAATGGTTCCCGAGATAAAACACATTTACAACGAACAGGAGTGGACCCAAAATTGAACCACTGTAGGATCGAAGAACAAATACCAGCACTCAAAGATCACATCAAACTTTTGGTCATTTGAGGGACAAAAATATCGAAAAATATTTGTCGTTGCCCGTATTCACCCGCTGTAAATGTCGTGTGACTACGGCCTCCCGTCGGATAGACCGTTCGCCGGGTGCAAGTGCTTCGATTTGACGCCACTTCGGCGACTTGCGCGTCGATGGGGATGAAATGATGATGATTAGGACAACACAACACCCAGTCCCTGAGCCGATTCACCCGCTATGTCCCCCAACAACTAATTTTTGATCCCATATGTCAAACAAACGATTTTCTTTACCCCAACGAGCAACTGGAGCGTTTCAAGACCACCTTTTTGAGGTGCCAACGTCTATTGGGAAAACTGTTTCGATGACTGGTATAAAGTTTGAAGGCGAATGTTTTGATAGACAGTAAAGCGATTTGTACAAAATATATATATCTTTCGTTGTTTTTGTAAAAGATTTACAGGTGGCACTGGTATAACGCACAACTGGAACAATCTTTTTAACTGAGAAAATAAAAAGATGGAACTCCCATCTGGGTAGGATGCATTGATGTGCGTGAAGATTACGCCTAGATCTTCTCGGTTTATCAACCAAATGGTGGCGTCTTGCTGTCGCAACGTCTCGACGAGTCTCCTGTTCGTCATCTTCAGGCACAGATGACGAGTATGAAACTCGACAAAACGTTGCGACAACATGACGCCACCATTCGGTTGATAACCCGAGAAGATTTCATCTAATATACGAGGTGCATTCAAGTTCTAAGGCCTCCGATTTTTTTTCTGATTAACTATTCACCAGAAATCGATGAAACTGGCATTACTTCTCGACGTAATCGCCCTGCAGACGTACACATTTTTCACAAGGCTGACGCCATGATTCCATGGCAGCGGCGAAGGCTTCTTTATGAGTCTGTTTTGACCACTAGAAAATCGCTGAGGCAATAGCAGCACGGCTGGTGAATGTGCGGCCACGGAGAGTGTCTTTCATTGTCGGAAAAAGCCAAAAGTCACTAGTAGCCAGGTCAGGTGAGTAGGGAGCATGAGGAATCGCTTCAAAGCGGTTATCACGAAGAAACTGTTGCGTAACGTTAGCTCGATGTGCGGGTGCGTTGTCTTGGTCAAACAGCACACGCGCAGCCCTTCCCGGACGTTTTTGTTGCAGTGCAGAAGGAATTTGTTCTTCAAAACATTATCGTAGGATGCACCTGTTACCGTAGTGCCCTTTGGAACGCAATAGGTAAGGATTACGCCCTCGCTGTCCCAGAACATGGACACCATCATTTTTTCAGTACTGGCGGTTACCCGAAATTTTTTTTGTGGCGGTGAATCTGTGTGCTTCCATTGAGCTGACTGGCACTTTGTTTCTGGATTGAAAAATGGCATCCACGTCTCATCCATTGTCACAACCGACGAAAAGAAAGTCCCATTCATGCTGTCGTTGCGCGTCAACATTGCTTGGCAATAGAGTCCTGCATGACCGAGTAAGCGAGCACAAAATACGAGGTGGGGCGAGCACACCCTAAGTGGATAGGCTACCCGCACTAGTTCTTGTGACCGAGCATAGAAGCCGTGACCGAATACGTAGCACATAACTTCGAACACATTGCACATGTTATTATCCGTGTGAACCTGCAGCCAGTACGGGCTTCTTATTTGTGGTGTGTCTCTCTCTGTAATCATGCAGCGCGAGGAAGCCAGTGTAGTAAGACGTAAGATTGAAACCTATGTTTACACATTAAAGAACGGGAAGGTCTAAAAAGCCAAGTATGGAGTAAATTTCTGTTGGTTGTAGATGAAAACATTGCGTCTACTGGGTACGTATCGTGCATAAACTGCTCCACTTTATTGTTTTTTCCAGTCGGGAAACACTCATTTAAAGAAACACAGTTGCAAGAAACCTCACAAAGATCGTTTCTTTGGCCGTCCTTCCGTTATTTTAATATGCTTGAAATAAGTGAAAAGCAGGAAATTCTTAACAATGTGCGACAAATGTGTGCTACGTACGCAGGTACAACATTCAATCATTAACATAATCGTTTTTGCATAGTTAGTGGAAAGTGTATTATAGAGAAACGGGAATGTTGACTCGTATAATATTTCATTAACGTATCTCGTTTTTATGGGAACGGGGGTCAGGTTGTTTGGGGGGAGAGACCAAACAGCGAGGTCATCGGTCTCTTACGGGAATGTTTCGATGATTTTCATATCAGTTCTGTATTACTTTTCTCTTTTGTTTATTATCATAGATCCTTCAAGTACTGTGTCATCACCACCCTGAAAGAGAGCTCGTTTCAAGGAATGGAGGAACAACAGATCATCCGCAGCAGATGAAGTAGATCTGTACATTTTAATGCACCCCGGAGATGATGATGACATCTTAAAGTGGTGGAGCAGACATGAAACAGATCTGCCAGTTTTGGCTGCAGTTGCAAGACGTATTTTATGTATCCCAGCAACAAGCGCACCTAATGAAAGGTGCTTTAGTAAAGCCGGCATGTTACTAACAAATTGCCGCAGCCAATTAAATCCGGAACGCGTTAGTGATTTCCTGCTGATCAACAATAACTATAATTTTGTTTATGTTGCAAACAATCGAAACGTATGACAAGTTACGTCTGTAAATGTTTAATGTTCTTTGTATGCTTTCTTTATGAAGATGGTTGTCTTCTAGATTACAGGGAAAGCACTTATTTAATGTTTCCTATAAATGAAAGGAATAATATCTCTTTTGTTTGGAAATGAGACTCGTCTTCTATCCGCGATTGTATTGAAATATCATTTTACTTCCCAGGTGCTTTATGAATTTAGCTGTGTCACGTACCCGTTCTTGGAAATGTTACTTTTGTATTAAAAGAGAGAGAGAGAGGGAGAGAGAGAGAGAGAGAGAGAGAGAGAGAGAGAGAGAGAAAGAGAGAGAGAGAGAGACAGGCGTTGGATTTGTACAGTACAGTGCAGAGCAGCGAGCCGTGGCGTGGCGAGGTGAGACGTCAGCGGTGACCGGTCATGCTCGGTTATCCGCGTGTCCGGAATCCGGACATCAGACATGGCGCGAGTACGTGACCGAGCCGAGTCGTGTGGGGCCGGACACGAGCTGCTCGGTCCCCCCGTCAACAGGCGAGCCGTGACTGCTCAAACACTGAGCGTTGCAGCACTCTACTTGGCAACATGCCACACGGGCAGCCATGTGGTCGTTCGTCAGCATTTGTGGCACCCAACTGGATGACACTTTTCGCATTTTCAGGTCGTCATGCAGGATTGTGTGCACAGAACCCACAGACATGCCAACTCTGGAGGCGATCTGTTTAACAGTCATTCGGCGATCCCTCAAAACAATTCTCTCCACTTTCTCGATCATGTCGTCAGACCGGCTAGTGCGAGCCTGAGGTTGTTTCGGTTTGTTGTCGCACAATGTTCTGCCTTCATTAAACTGTCGCACCCACGAACGCACTTTCGACACATCCATAACTCCATCACCACATGTCTCCTTCAACTGTCGATGAATTTCAATTGGTTTCACAGCACGCAAATTCAGAAAACGAATGATTGCACGCTGTTTAAGTAAGGAAAACGTCGCCATTTTAAGTATTTAAAACAGTTCTCATTCTCGCCGCTGGCGGTAAAATTCCATCTGCCGTACGGTGCTGCCATCTCTGGGACGTATTGACAATGAACGCTGCCTCATTTTAAAACAATGCGCATGTTTCTATCTCTTTCCAGTCCGGAGAAAAAAAATCGGAGGCCTTAGAACTTTAATGCACCTCGTATATCGGATTTGGAAATAAGTGATACTTCTTTCTGTGTTTAAATAATTTTACCACCAGATAAATTTAGCCCATCAGAACTCCGACAGAGAACAGAGTACAGACAACGATTAGAGAACCCTTTGTCAGTAAAATTAATCTAAACACGATGGAGACAGTGATAAGACTTAGAAAACACATCACGTTCAGTTTGGTTTGATTCATTACATCGGCCTGGTCCTGCGGGAGTGGACATGTCACAAAGAGACTGAAAACATTGGAGACTAAGTTACAATATTTTGTTCTCAGCATCTTCTTGATGTTTAGGTATCGCACCGCATCATGGCGATGTAAAGAAGTAACCAATGTCACTGTATTTGTGATTTGTGGTCTTTAATCCGAAGACTGGTTTGATGAGTTCTAATCGCTAATGTGTCTTCTGAAAGCCTCTTCATTTCTGTGTAAGTACTGCAACCTACGTCCACTGAACCTGCTTACTGCATTCAATTCTTGCTACCACTCTACAATTTTTGTCACTCACGCTTATCTCCCTTACCAAATTGATGATTCTTTGATGCCACAGGAAGTGACCTATTACACAATGGCTACCTTCGTCAAGTCGTGCCATAATTTCTTTTCTCCACAAAACGATTCAGTACATCCTCATTAATTATCGACTTACGCATACAATTTTCAACATTCTTCTGTTGCACCACATTTCAAAAGCTTCTATTTTCTTCTTGTCTCAACTGTTTATCGTTTACGTTTCCCTTCCATAAATGCTACGCTTCTTACGGTTACCTTCAGGAAAGAGTTACCAACAACTGAATTTATATTCGATGTTATGAAATTTTCTTTCTCAGAAACGTTTTCCTTGCTATTGCCAGTCCGCATTTTATATTCTCTCTTACTTCGGCATCGTCAGTAATTTTGCTGCCCAAATAACAAACCCCGTCGACTACTTTTAGGGTCTCAGTTCCCATTCGAATTCTGTCAGCAACAGCTAATTTCACGATATTCCATTGTCCTTATTTTACTGTTCTTGATTTTCATCTTATAAACTTGTTTGAAGTCAGTGCCCATTTCGTTCAACCGGTCTCGCCAGTCCTGGCCGTCTCTGATACAATAACAATAGCATCGGAAAACCTCAAAGTTTTTATTTCTTTTCTCAGAATTTCGGTTCCCTCTCCACATCTCTGCTTGATTTCTCCTTTACTGCTTGCTCAATGTACAGATTGACTAACATCGGTGAGATGCTACAACCATACTTTTCTCCCTTCTGAACCACTGCTTTCCTTTCTTACCTTCAACCGCTCTAACTGCAGTCTTGTTTCTATACGAGTTGTAGACAACTTTTCTCCCGCTGTTTTGTTCCTGTTACCTTCAGAATTTCAAAGAATGTATTCCAATCAACATTATCAAAAACTTTCTCTAACTCTGCAAATGCTGTAAACCAGGTTCAGTAGAAGTTTTGTACGTCTCCAGATGATGGGCTAAGGTCTAATATCAACCGCAAAAATTATTCAAGCGCAGTTGGTAGGTCCTATTTTAAGATACACTGCGTTGACAAAAGCCATGGGATACCTCCTAGCATCCCGAGTCGGACCTCCTTTTGCTCGGTGTAGTGCAGCAACTCGACGTGGCGTGGACCCAACAGGTCTATAGAAGTTCCCTGCAGAAATATTGAGCCAAGCTGCCTCTATAGCAGTCCATAATGGCGAAGACATTACCGGTGGAGGACTTCGTGCACGAACTGACGTTTCGATTATGCCTCATAAATATTCGATGTAATTCATGTCGAGCGACCTGGGTGGCCAAATCATTCGCTCAAATTGTCCAGAACGTTCTTCAAACCCGTCGCGAACAACCGTGTCCCAGTGAAATGGCGCATTGTCATCCATAAAAGTTCCATCGTTGTTTGGGAACATGATTTCCGTGAATGGCTGCAAATGGTCTCCAAACAGCCGAACATCCAGAGGACTCTGTCCAATCCAAGTTAACACAGCCCACAACGTTATAGAGCGACCATCAACTTGCACAGTGCCTTGTTGACAACTTGGACCCATGGCTTCGTGGAGCCCGCACCACACCTGAACCCTACCATCAGGTCTTACCAACTGAAATCGGCGCTCATCCAACCAGGCCACCGTTTTTAATTGTCTAGGGTCCCTCAGATATAGTCTCGAGTGTAGGGAAAGCGCTGCAGGCGATGTACAGCTGATACTTCCTGGCAGATGAAAACTGTATGGCGGACCGTGACTTGAACTCGGGACCTTTGCCTTTCGTGGGCAAGCGCTCTGCCATCTGAGCTACCCAAGCACGACTCAAAACCTGTCCTCACAGCTTTAATTCCACCAGTACGTCGTCTCATACTTTCCAAACTTCACACAAGATCTCCTGCAGACCTTGCAGAACTAGCACTCCTGCAGCTGCAGAGTGAAATTTAATTCTGGAAACATACCCCAGGCTGTGGGTAAGCCATGTCTCCGCAATATCCTTTCCTGCAAGAGTGCTAGTTCTGCAAGGTCTGAAGGAGAACTTCTGAGATATTTGGAAGGTAGGAAGACTACCTATTGGTGGGTAAAGCTGTGAGGACGGATTGTGAGTAGTGCTTGGGTAGCTCAGATGGTAAGCACTTGCCCGCGAAAGGCAAAGGTCCGGAGTTCGAGACTCCATCCAGCACACAGTTTTAATGTGCCAGGAAGTTTCATATCAGCGCACACTCCACTGTAGAGCGAAAATTCATTCTGGATGTGGTGGTGCTAGCAAAGGCACTCGTGTCGGTCGTCTGCCGCCGTAGCTCATTAAAGCCAAATTTCGGCGCACTGTACTAACGGATACGCTCGTCGTACGTCCCACATTCATTTCCAAAGTTATTTCACTCAGTGTCAACAACTCTACGCAAACGCTCTTGTTCTCAGTCGTTACGCCAAGGCCGTCGGCTCAAATGGCTCTGAGCACTATGGGACTTAACGTCTGAGGTCATGAGTCCTCTACAACTTAGAACTACTTAAACCTAACTAACCTAAGGACATCACACATATCCATGCCCGAGGCAGGATTCGAACCTGCGACCGTAGCGGTCGTGCGGTTCCAGACTGAAGCGCCTAGAACCGCTCGGCCACACCGACCGCAAAAGGCCGTCGGCCACTGCGTTGTCCTTAGTGAAAGGTAATGCCTGAAATTTGATATTCTCGGCCCAGTCTTGACACTGCGGATCTCGGAATATTGAATTCCTTAACGACTTCGAAAATTGAATACCGCACGTGTCTAGCTCCTACTACCATTCTGCGTCCAAAGTCTGTTAATTCCCATCGTGTCGCCATAATCACATCGGAAACCTTTTCATATGAATCACCTGAGTACAAATGACTGCTCCTCCGCGATTCTACCGCCATCTGTTTATGTGCGTAGCGCTATCCCATGACTTTTGCCAGCTTAGTGTGAGATGTCATTCGTGAAATTTATACAAGCTGTATAGAACCATGCATCCAAAATGTTTATCGTCATACTGGTACGACACAGCGACGTACATCGGCCGCAGCTTACAACTTCAGCCTCGTACGCAACTATTGCATCAGCGTTGCGATCGAGCGCGCAGGAGCGCAGCGCAGACTTACCGACCCGTGAAGCCCCTCGCTGACGACGTATGCGGCAGCCAGTGAGGACGCGGCGCCCACCGTCTGGCTGACCGCCAGCACCACGCCTGCAACACAGCGTCACGGCTGACGTCACGTTCTGCCCACTGCCCGCGTAACGCTGGATACTCGGTAAAAGTTCGGAAAAATTTTTCGGTGGTTCACTGCTTCCGCAGAACATTCCGAGAACTGATACTGCCTGGCAGATTAAAACTGTGTGCCGGACCGAGACTCGAACTCGGGACCTTTGCCTTTCGCCGGCAAGTGCTCTACCAACTGAGCTACCCAAACACGACTCACGCCCCGTCCTCACACAGTACCTCGCCTCCTACCTTCCAAACTTTACAGAAGCTCTCCTGCGAACCTTGCAGAAATAGCACTCCTGAAAGAAGTTTAGAAGGCAGGAGGCGAGGTACTGGCGGAAGTAAAGCTGTGAGGACGGGGCGTGAGTCGTGCTTGGGTAGCTCAGTTGGTAGAGCACTTGCCCCCGATTAGTTCAGACGGTCTGGAAGTTGGCAACTCTACCGAGCCACAGTGGTTGCACCTCTTCTCTGACATCGATCTGATGTAGAATTTTAGAACATGTTTTTTGCTCGCGTATCATGTCATTTCTGGAAACCCAGAATCTACTCTGTAGGAACCAACATGGATTCCGGAAACAGCGATCGTGTGAGACTCAACTCGCTTTATTTGTTCATGAGACCCAGAAAATATTAGATACAGACTCCCAGGTAGATGCCATTTTCCTTGACTTCCGGAAGGCGTTCGACACAGTTCCGCCTGATAAACAAAGTAAGAGCCTGCGGAATATCAGACCAGCTGTGTGGCTGGATTGAAGAGTTTTTTGCAAACAGAACACAGCATGTTGTTCTCAATGCAGAGACGTCTACAGACGTTAAAGTAACCTCTGGCGTGCAACAGGGGAGTGTTATTGGACCATTGCTTTTCACAATATATATAAATGACCTAGTAGATAGTGTCGGAAGTTCGATGCGGCTTTTCGCGGATGATGCTGTATTATACAGAGAAGTTGTAGCATTAAAAAACTGCAGCGAAATGCAGGAAGATCTGCAGCGGATAGGCACTTGGTGCAGGGAGTGGCAACTGACCGTTAACATAGACAAATGTAATGTATTGCGAATACATAGAAAGAAGGATCCTTTATTGTATGATTATATGATAGCGGAACAAACACTGGTAGTAGTTACTTCTTTAAAATATCTGGGAGCATGCGTAGGGAACGATTTGAAGTGGAATGATCGTATAAAATTAATTGTAGGTAAGGCGGGTGCCAGGTTGAGATTCATTGGAAGAGTTCTTAGAAAATGTAGTCCATCAACAAAGGAGGTGGCTTACAAAACACTCCTTCGACCTATACTTGAGTATTGATCATCAGTGTGGGATCCGAACCAGATCGGGTTGACGGAGGAGATAGAGAGGATCCAAAGAAGAGCGGCGGGTATCGTCACAGGGTTAATTGGTAAGCTTGATAGCGTTACGGAGATGTTTAGCAAACTCAAGTGGCAGACTGCAAAAGAGGCGCTCTGCTTCGCGGTGTAGCTTGCTGTCCAGGTTTCAAGAGGGTGCGTTTCTGGATGAGGTATCGAATATATTGCTTCCCCCTATTTATACCTCCCGAGGAGATCACGAATGTAAAATTAGAGAGATTCGAGCGCGCACGGAGGCTTTCCGGCAGTCGTTCTTCCCGCGAACCATACGTAACTGGAACAGGAAAGGGAGGTAATGACAGTGGCACATAAAGTGGCCTCCGCCATACACCGTTGGGTGGCTTGCGGAGTATAAATGTGGATAGAGATGTAGAATCAACTAACTTTTTTTCATATATGGCTAGCCGACAGGGAGAATGACCAGATAAGGGAACATTTTATCAACATCAGAAGGGAGACAAAGCGAATCCTAAGAGCAGAGAAGAGAATATATCTAACCAGTTTGCTAGAATAAGTTGATACATAAAAAATCGGAAATGTGGATTTCAGAGCACAACTTTTTTCATTAGAGATAAGAACGGCAACTTGATAAATGACAAGTAAAGAATTGTAGAAAGATGGGAAGAATAAAAGAATACTTCTCAGAACTGTTGAATCGCCCAGACCATAATGAGATATTAGCTGCAAACAGTACAGAGGAAAGGAAAGATGAAGAAAAATGGGAAGTTAGTGAAGAAGACGTGAAGATCGCAATCAAAGGACTCAGAAACAACAAAGCCCCAGGGGAGGACAGAATAACATCAGAATTAATCAAGGAGGGAGCTGAGAGCTTACACATAGAGATATACAAACTGATGCAGTTGATATGGGAGAAGGAGACACTGTCAGAAGAATGGAAATTGGCTCTAATATGCTCAATATACAAGTAGGGAAGCAAAATGGAATGCGGTAACTACAGAGGAATCAGCTTGTTGAATGTAGCGTATAAGGTGCTGACCATCATTATCCTCAGAAAACTGCAATCATTCATAGAGAACAACATACAGGAGTACCAAGCGGGCTTTCGACCAAACCATTCGACAATAGATCACATTTTCACACTAAGACAATTGTTTGAAAAACACTAGAAATATGATAAAGATATCTACAGCCTCTTCGTCGATTTTCAACGTGCATATGACAGCATCCACAGGAATAGCCTATACAGTGCAATGCATGACTTCAGAATCCCTGAGAAGCCTGTGAGAATGGTGCAAGCTTGTATGGAGGGGTCAAAGGCAGCAGTACGTTTCCGAGGAGCCACATCAGAAACATTCGAGATTGAGACAGGCCTCAGACAAGGGGATGCTCTCTCATGTGTTCTGTTCAATGTCATCTTAAAGAAAGTAATAAAAGAGTGTAGGCAACAGGAGTGGGCTGGAGTAGAAATGGACGGTAACTTCAATTGTCTCGCATGTGCAGATGACATAGTACTACTAAGTGAATCAAAGCAAGAGTTGAAATAAATGAACCAGAAAATGGACAATAATGCACAGAAGGTAGGCCTCAAGGGGAATCGAGACAAAAGAGAGTTCAAGCAATTAGGAAGAAGACAAGAGTAGGAAGAATTTCTTGAGATAGATGGCAAGAGGTTCAAGAGAGTACACTAGTTCAAATACTTGGGATCTTGGTTTACCACGTGCAACAACATAAAAATGGACATCAAGGGAAGAATAGCAGTGGGAGTGAAATGCATACATTCCCTCAGAGAGACGCTCGGCTCTAAATCGATCTCAGTGAAGACTAAGATGAAAATCTACAACACAGTGATATGCCCAGCAGTAATGTACGGTTCAGAAACATGGAGCGTGACTAAGCGAGAAAGGCAAAGGCTATTAATATTTGAAAGAAGAGTAATGAGGAAGATATAGGGACCAGTTTTAGATAACGGAGAATGGAGGAGGAGGAAAAACGAGAAAATCTACCGTCTGATGCGACAACCAACAATCCTACAGAAGCAGATAAAGAGCAAAAGAACACAGTGAGTGAGCCATGTAGCCCATATGCCAGATGGAAGGCAGGCGAAGATGGCACTAAACGCCCCATTGGACGACCAAGGCAGCGTTGGATGGACGACCTGGTGAAGGACCTAGCAGCCCTGGGAATTGAAGACACCTGGTGGAACCGGCCACAAAACAGGAAGGAATGGAGGCAGTTTGTGAAAGCAGCGTGTGGTCTGCAGGGCCTATGATCGCTGAATATCTATCTATCATATCTTTTTTTGTCTTTCACTGTGATTACACCATTTAGCCATCACATTTATACGATTGGGTTTTCAGTAATTAAACCATAGCGTACATCACGAAAATATGCACTTCAAGTTCATCTCACTATGCGACACCATTATCAGTTTATGGTGATTTCAAATTAAATTGTTATTAATGAGTGAGTGATTATCTGGAAAGTGGTTTGCAATCATAGACTGGGGGAAGTTAGCCAATGTGGAACTCTGCATTCTACTGCAAGTTTCGTGTGCCATAAAATTTTGCTGAGTCGCCACCCAATTTAATTAAAATTGGGAAAATTTAATATAAGAACTGAGTTAATGACTGAATTGGTAAACATAACTAACGTGTTAATATTAATAAAAAGACCCATGTGAATATATGGAATGAACCAATGGGAACAATTTAAGCACAAACGATATATCAAATACTTCAGAGCAGGCAGAAGCTTAAGCCTCAACCAAAAGAAAAACATAAATAATCAGACAAAAGTCTACAAATATAAGTCGCTTCAGAAACGCCAGGTGGAATGTATTAAAATAATCTTACCAAATGGGAGAAATTTGTCTGAGAGACAGTCATCACTGTTTATTAAAATAAAACATAGTATCAAAAATTCACAAAGTAAGTATAAACTATGGTCTGTCGTTGCCTATTTCTTAATTAATTAACTCTCTTATAACACTGAGTACTTAGGTACATTGCGGTGATAAATGAATAGGAAATCTTAGGCGCGCATGGGAATAGTTCACACAATCATACACGATTCACACACAGAGGAATAGAGATACAAAGAATTTTGCCCACCATACTAAGTCAGAGGCCAGAGATACATCCCTATCGCTATGGTTGAATCATTTTGAATAAGAATACTATGGAATATTTTCCGATAAAGAAATTGATCTTCAACACCCTGCACATCAGACTAAAGCATGCTGGAGTGAAACACCCGCAAATGTGGTGGATATTCATAACGGAAACAAAATTACTAAGACACGTGAAAACTTCAAGAACACGAACGTAAACTGTATAGATACAAACAGCAATAAAATGTCACGCGGAATTAAGAATAAAACTAGTGAAATTACCAGAATGTGCTATGAGCAAAGCTACATAATCTTAAAACCGAAACGAAATGAAAAGTAGAAGAAATGAAACACATACACACGAGAAAACTTCAAACATACATTACAGCTAACAGAGAAGTCATACAACTGAATTTTAAACTTGTGCTGGCGTAACGAACTTCCTAATTCACAATGCACACTCACTAACTCATTCATATGGATAAGAGAGGAAGGAAATTTGGGAGCACAAAATGAAGGTAATGTACGTAGGATTATGTGCTTACTGCAGAAATATATACTTTGATGTACGTGTTTACCACTGTGTGGGGACAAACATGAAGTACAACATTAAGCTGCAAATGACTGAGCTTGACAGCACGAAGTAGGGGTTAAATTGTACGAAACGAATCTAACAGAGAAATGTTCTAAAGACTCCGAAAAAAGTATTAGGCATTTTTAGTGTAGAATATGATGGAGTATTTTCCAAAAGAAAATTCTTGCTGCTACGAAAACAAATAAATAAATAAAAACTAAGGCTACAATAAATTTTGAGGAAAAATATTTTTTTACTTGAACCTGTGCAAAAAAAAAAAAAACCACTGACATATTTGGAATGAAAATAATGTACAAACATTCTCGAAGTTTATGGATACTTGTGATACATATTTTGTCCTGAAAGCATGAAAACATTTCAAGATAAAAAATAATGTACCGTAATAGATGTGAAACTATTCCATCTGTGCAACGAAAAACGTCGTCGCTGATGAATTTGCGTTCTGTCGCACGTTGTAAAAATTTCCAGCGATAAAGTTATTAAGAAATCTATAAAATTAACTTTGGTAACATCTGAGACATCATCATGGCATCGAATCATGTTTGAACAAATTTTATTTACGAGAAACTCTGTGTGCAACAGCGCGCCTGTAGTTGTATGCCGCCGCCAGGATTTTAGCTTTCCTTGATAAGACAGAGAATGTTATCGATATAAACCACAAGACTATTGTTCTCAGAACGCTGTCGAGTGTATTCTACACAGAACTTCGTTCTTACTGCTACAATGTCCCTGTTGTTGTTGTTGTTGTGGTCTTCAGTCCTGAGACTGGTTTGATGCAGCTCTTCATGCTACTCTATCCTGTGCAAGCTTCTTCATCTCCCAGTACCTACTGCAACCTACAACCTTCTGAAACTGCTTGGTGTATTCATCTCTTGGTCTCCCTCTACGATTTTTACCCTACACGCTGCCCTCCAATGCTAAATTGGTGATTCCTTGATGCCTCAGAACATGTCCTACCAACCGATCCCTTCTTCTAGTCAAGTTGTGCCACAAACTCCTCTTCTCCTCAATCCTATTCAGTACCTCCTCATTAGTTATGTGGTCTACCCATCTAATCTTCAGCATTCTTCTGTAGCACCACATTTCGAAAGCTTCTATTCTCTTCTTGTCCAAACTATTTATTGTCCATGTTTCACTTCCATACATGGGTTCACTCCATACAAATACTTTCAGAAACGACTTCCTGACATTTAAATCTATACTCGATGTTAAAAAATTTCTGTTCTTCAGAAACGATTTCCTTCCCATTGCCAGTCTACATTTTATATCTTCTCTACTTCGACCATCATCAGTTATTTTGCTCCTCAAATAGCAAAACTCCTTTACTACTTTAAGTGTCTCATTTCCTAATCTAATTCCCTCAGCAACACCCGACTTAATTCTACTACATTCCATTATTCTCGTTTTGCTTTTGTTGATGTTCATCTTATATCCTCCTTTCAAGACACTATGCATTCCATTCCAACTGCTCTTCCAAGTCCTTCGCCGTCTCTCACTGAGTCACAATGTCATCGGCGAACCTCAAATTTTTTACTTCTTCTCCATGGATTTTAATATCTACCCCGAATTTTTCTTTTGTTTTATTTACTGCTTGCTCAATATACAGATTGAATAACATCGGGGAGAGGCTACAACCTTGTCTCACTCCCTTCCCAACCACTGCTTCCCTTTCATACCCCTCAACTCTTATAACTGCCATTTGGTTTCTATACAACTTGTAAATAGCCTTTCGCTCCCTATATTTTACCCCTGCCACCTTCAGAATTTGAAAGAGAGTATTCCACTCAACATTGTCAAAAGCTTTCTCTAAGTCTACAAATGCTAGAAACGTAGGTTTGCCTTTCCTTAATCTTTCTTCTAAGATAAGTCGTAAGGTCAGTATTGCCTCACGTGTTCCAATATTTCTACGGAATCCAAACTGGTCCTCCACTAGGTCGGCTTCTACTAGTTTTTCCATTCGTCTGTAAAGAATTCGCGTTATTATTTTGCAGCCGTGACTTATTAAACTGATAGTTCGGTAATTTTCACATCTGTCAACATCTGCTTTCTTTGGGACTGGAATTATTATATTCTTCTTGAAGTCTGAGGGTATTTCGCCTGTCTCATACATCTTGCTCACCAGATGATAGAGTTTTGTTAGGACTGGCTCTCCCAAGGCCGTCAGAAGTCCTAATGGAATGTTGTCTACTCCCGGGGCCTTGTTTCGACTCAGGTCTTTCAGTGCTCTGTCAAACTCTTCACGCAGTATCGTATCTCCCATTTCATCTTCATCTACATCCTCTTCCATTTCCATAATATTGTCCTCAACTACATCGCCCTTGTATAGATCCTCTATATACTCCTTCCACCTTTCTGCTTTCCCTTCTTTGCTTAGAACTGGGTTTCCATCTGAGCTCTTAATATTCATACAAGTGGTTCTCTTTTCTCCAAATGTTTCTTTAATTTTCCTGTAGGCAGTATCTATCTTACCCCTAGTGAGATAAGCCTCTACATCCTTACATTTGTCCTCTAGCCATGCCTGCTTAGCCATTTTGCACTTCCTGTCGATCTCATTTTTGAGACGTTTGTATTCCTTTTTGCCTGCTTCATTTACTGCATTTTTATATTTTCTCCTTTCATCAATTAAATTCAATATTTCTTCTGTTACCCAAGGATTTCTACTAGCCCTCGTCTTTTCACCTACTTGATCCTCTGCTGCCTTCGCTACTTCATCCCTCAAAGCCACCCATTCTTCTTCTACTGTATTTCTTTCCCCCATTCCTGCCATTTGTTCCCTTACGCGCTCCCTGAAACTCTGTACAACCTCTGGTTCTTTCAGTTTATCCAGGTCCCATCTCCTTAAATTCCCACCTTTTTGCAGTTTCTTCAGTTTTAACCTGCAGCACATAACCAATAGATTGTAGTCAGAGTCCACATATGCCCCTGGAAATGTCTTACAATTTAAAACCTGGTTCCTAAATCTCTGCCTTACCATTATATAATCTATCTGAAATCTGTCAGTATCTCCAGGCTTCTTCCATGTATACAACCTTCTTTTATGATTCTTGAACCAAGTGTTAGCTATGATTAAGTTGTGCTCTGTGCAAAATTCTGCCAGGCGACTTCGTCTTTCATTTCTTAGCCCCAATCCATATTCACCTACCACGTTTCCTTCTCTCCCTTTTCCTACTACCGAATTCCAGTCACCCATGACTATTAAATTTTTGTCTCCCTTCACTATCTGAATAATTTCTTTTATTTCGTCATACATTTCTTCAATTTTTTCATCATCTGCAGAGCTAGTTGGCATATAAACCTGTACTACTGTAGTAGGCGTGGGCTTCGTGTCTATCTTGGCCACAATAATGCGTTCACTATGCTGTTTGTAGTAGCTTACCCGCATTCCTATTTTTTTATTCATTATTAAACCTGCTCCTGCATTACCCCTATTTGACTTTGTATTTATAACCCTGTATTCGCCTGACCAAAAGTCTTGTTCCTCCTGCCACCGAACTTCGCTGATTCCCACTATATCTAACTTTAACCTATCGATTTCCCTTTTTAAATTTTCTAACCTACCTGCCCGATTAAGGGATCTGACATTCCACGCTCCGATCCGTAGAACGCCAGTTTTCTTTCTCCTGATAACAACGTCCTCCTGAGTAGTCCCCGCCCGGAGATCCGAATGGGGGACTATTTTACCTCCGGAATATTTTACCCAAGAGGACGCCATCATCATTAACCATACAGTAAAGCTGCATGCCCTCGGGAAAAATTACGGCTGTAGTTTCCCCTTGCTTTCAACCGTTCGCAGTACCAGCACAGGAAGGCTGGTTAGTGTTACAAGGCCAGATCAGTCAATCATCCAGACTGTTGCCCCTGCAACTACTGAAAACGCTGCTGTCCCTTTTCAGGAACCACTCGTTTGTCTGGCCTCTCAACAGATACCCCTCCGTTGTGGTTGTACCTACGGTACGGCTATCTGTATCGCTGAGGCACGCAAGCTTCCCCACCAACGGCAAGGTCCATGGTTCATGGGGGGGGGGGGGGTGGAGGGGGGGGGAGAGGGGTACAATGTCCCTGTATTCCATTAAATACTTTTATCCATCATTATACCGTCTGGATCAAAAACAACGTCAGCGGACAAGACAATGAACGGAGGTCTGTGAGCCAGAATAATTAATTTTTCACGGAGTTCGCCCCGTATGTTTCTAGCTGTCGGATACTCTTATCTGTCGTATTTCTACGCACTAACTTTTTGTCAAAATCGTCAAATTCCGTAATTTCCGTTTCCTTTTATATCCCTTTCCTGCGGGTATCAAAACACGTGCACACATCTAGAAGTTCTGCCGATGTTACTACACCGATAATAATAAATACAGTCGATTCGGATATACCACAAGGTTTTGTTGCCATTTTATGAATTTGTGGAGAATTTATATTATTCCTGGCTCCTTCACTGTTGGCCAGTACGTTCGATTAGATTGTCTTCGAATGTCTTTTCGCCCTTTACGCAACCCGACTAAAATAGCACTATACGAGGGCCATCGCCCCTGCATTTCGCTCACTGCCAAACACACGTCAGTACACCGTTCCACGGAAGACTAAAACCACACGTGAACACACGATATCACACGGGAACACCAGCTGGCGCTGAGTCAGTACGTGTGGCGACAAAGCTATGAGGTGGGCGAATGAATGCGCTTTAGCGCGGGGACACTGCTGGAAACGGGTGTCACCTTGAGGTGCCTAATTTTTTGACGACCGCTCCATTTGGCTATTAATAATTACGATAAAATTATACTTTGAACACATGTAAATGAACATTTGACAGTAAATAACTAGACAATATTTATTTAGAATCTGTAAAAAGAAAGAATAGGAAACGCTTTATAGTTTACAAAATTTTGTTTACAAAAAAGTTTACAAACTTATTTGTACAGTCACCAATGATAAAAATAGATCAATTTTTAGCTAACCAACAAAACAGTGATTACAACTACTCTAAATCTCTGTGAAGAGATTTCCAGCTTGCTAAGTAAACTAAACCTTATTAAACATCTAACAAATGCCTTATCATTCTTTAATGAAAGGGAGTAATGCTTGTCGGGTATGGTAACGTCAGCTTTCTCAATTCTGCGTGGAATTATCCTCTGTGGTGCTGGAACTCGAAAAGAGCAAAGATTGAATGATTAACGTCTCCATCATAAGAATTATTGCAGTCCCAAATGCCTGAATTTCTTAGTTGTAGGCGATACATATGAGATGAGAAGCTGCCGTGATTGAATCTCATCAGACTGATTGTGGAAATAGCTCTCCTTTGTACTAAAAGGTTATGAGACCAAGGTAAGCGAGGTATGTGGGATTGAAGCCAACTTTAATACTTTACATTACTTGCGCCTGATGTTTCCCATTTGTCTTCCCATTGGGAGCTGACTACAACTGGACGAAGTAATACAGATAGTTTATTTGCTGTAACCTTTTGTTTCGCTGCAGAGAGAGTGCTTCCGAAAGCGAATCGAGAGAAAGTCGAACACTTTTTCTTCTTTCATTTCGATATAATTTTGTGAAATGAATTTTGCGGTGACAGATTAATCTATAGCGCAGCCTGAGAGGTTATGTTGAAAGATGACATTTTGCTTGTGGGTTGGCGATGCCAACGAATGTGAAGTCATAACAAAAACATCGGCTAGTTACTCAACAGTTCAGGTATCTCATTCATAAACATTGAGTGATTAGAGGTTACTTTCGCTTTATATTACTTTAAAGTGTGCCATCAGCTCTGTATCATGTTCACTATGTAGAATAGGAAATCCTTAAGATTGGCTGTCATTCTTAGTACCTACACACGGTGTTTTTTTCTAGATGACAATGGGTCTGTTATTTCTTCTCAATAAGTATCATACATTTATTATAAAATATATGTGCTATGGTAGTTTCAGTGTTTACAATCTTTCTAAATTATCATATTCTTATATTTCATTCTTATATCAGTTCTTAATTCTTATGTTTATTCTGCAGGAATATTTGGTGCATTACCTTGGATTATACTGATAGTAGAAACATTCGAAAGATAGAGATTGCAAACAATATGAGTATCGCGTGAAAGTAGGTTTACCACAGCGACATTTCTTCATATCAGTCTCACGCGACAAAGAGAGTCTTAACATTGGTGAAGATTTAAGCGTTGGCAATAATTTCACGGCACACCATAACGGATCAGCTTTCCGAAAATTGAGGCTTGTAATTGATCACGAATCAAGGTACGCCACGAGAATTTCACCGAAAACAGTTCCAAATAATTTTTCGATTCATTAAGCGACTTTTTTCTTTTTAATTCATTTAGCATGCAATTTGTAAACGAATAAGAATAACGTTACTTCAGTATACATTGGAAAACATTCGTGTAGTACTCTTCTATGGACATAGGTAGATAAGTGAAAAACAAAAATAAGAAAAACTATAATCTTGCAACACAAAATTGTGAAGCCGCGACCCTAAACACTTTGCCACCGCTTCGGTTGAGCTGCTTACTCGCTAAAAGGCACTAAACTATATCGAAAACTTTGACGATCGTTTTCTCAGAAACGGTCTACAAATAAGCCGTGACACGTGTTCGCTTATTCTGAGCACTCTTTCACTGAGCAAAGTTTCTGGGAAATCGGATTGTGGCATTTGCCGTGTATTCTTCGTCAGTGAAGATCCCTTGTTAAAAGGTGAAACGCGTCTGGATGTATAATTAAAACTTCATTCGCAGCAGTTTTGTTGCTACACGTCTATAATTTATCTGAGAAATATGTTGTCCTACCTCAAATTCAGTCTTCAGTCTTCCAACGTACGCCTCTCTGAATAAGTGGATGTACTGTCACATCGTTTTATCCTATGACTACAGCTCTTATGTTTCACGCTAATCCACATTTTACTGTAGCGTTGCCTTGAAACAATTCGTAGTTAATACACACCATGATGCTCAGTTTGGCACTTACCGCGGGAACATTCCGTTCAGTTGCTGACGAGATACTTCGTTTCTATTCTTGTTATTATTTTGGTGTATATTAGCACAGTTAACGATGTTTCGTGCTAACCTGTATGTGCATTAGTTCGCAGGGGAGTGCTCTTTGTGCCTTCTTTTTCTTTATTTTGTTCTGATGATAGCTGGACCCGAAAGGTGTCATACGGAGTAATAAACAAATGACGATGAAGCCAGGTTCTGTATGTGAGCATACATCAGGTGCTACAATATTATATTTTTTGCTATGGCGTATATCTTACGAGCCCGCCCCAAAAGCTGACTGGTCAGCGCGGCGGTCTATCACGCCAAGGGGCCCGGGTTCGATTCCCGGAGATTTTCTCCGCTCAGGGACTGGGTGTTGTGTTGTCCTCATTATCATTTCATCATCACCAGTGGAAGGCAACGGGAAACCACCACTGGAATCACTTCCCTGGACGCACATACGGTGGACCTCTCCGACAAGGCTTCCCCCATGACAAGACCTGCCGTAAGGCGGAACACAAAGTTTTTTTTTTATATTTTACAAAATTTACTGAGTTCGACTCTGATTTCTTTTCACATTATAATCCTCTTGAACGACATCTTATTTGCAAAGAACACCTTTCAGCTGTGCTTAAGTGACCTTAAATGACGTTAAAACCGGTGTTTTGCTTCACGCCATTATTTGGAAATTGGCAAGTAATACATTGCGGTGGAGCAACTATTTAGTTTTTCAACCTCTGTGAATAACATTAATCGAGACCATGTTAAAAGCTCTCATAAGAAAAAAAGGGACTCACCAAAACCTGTTGTATGCATCCAGTTTGGATGATTTCATTATATCAGCAGTACGTAAACACCATCAAGACACTGAAATCACCATAAACAGGCAATCCTGGGACATATCTTTCATGTTAAAAAAAAAAAACATTTATGACGACCAGACTGCATGCGTGTGTTGGGAACTTTTAGGGCTCTGAGTAGTGCTTACGACGAAACGATTCACTTGCTGGAAGCTAATTCCACGTTTCCACGACAATGGTGGCCGTCTAAATGTACAGTCTGTACTCACAAGTTTTGTAATCAGTCACTTTAATCACAGGTACTGTCACCACGATACTTCGCTACTGATACTTTTTCTCAGATCAGTACTTTATAGAAGGTATCGTATCGAATACAAAAATTTCTGCACGTGGCTTGATTTCCAGTACTTTCAGCAATTGAGCAGCAACAGGGCAACAACCGAAGGAACAGTCTGCGTCGCCAGCGACTGAGTGAGTGAACGACAGCATTTCCGACTCTTCATCAATTGTGGCAAAGTTTCATTCGCAATTCGTTCACGATTCAGCTTGTGTATTTTAACACGTTTTCATTAGGCCACTTCCTTGTCCGTTTGTCCGTCCGATACAAGTTTTTGCAATTGATTTTAAACTAACTTCTCCATGAGCTAGAGACTGGAAACTTTCAACAGAACTCAGAACTGGATGACAGTCCAATATTAACTCACTTTCTTCTCTGGTGTGTGGCAGACGGTACTTTTTGTGTGTCACTTCCATTTCTCCCTTTCTTCCTGTTCCACCCGAGAATGGTTCGCGGGAAGAACATTGCTGGTAAGCCTCCGTTTGACCTGGAATCTCTCTTTTACCTCCACGGTCACTGTGCGAGACACACGCAGAAGGAAACAAAATACAAGTTGTCCCAGGAGGAATGGTCAACATTCAAGAGTATGACACGAACAATCACTCGAATCAAAAAGGTCTAGTAAATTTGGATCCTAAAATGCATACCTCAACAGTTATAAGCACTTCTTCATCGTCGATACTGTGAAACAAATCTCTTCTGCTACAAGCTCTTTGCTTTCCGTATTTTGAGAGGAGGAAGTATGGACCAAAACAAGAAAAAATTGTCTAGTAAACATGAGCTATAAGCTATGAGCACTTATACGGTACACACATTAGCCTGGATGAACAAGTGCTCATAGTTCTTAAAGTATGCACCTTCTTCCCTCTCAAATTCTCAAAAATTACCATTCCTCCTGTGACGCCCTGTATTAGTTGACTCAGGTAAAGACAGGCATAAATAAACTTGAGATTTAACACAAGCTTCAGTTCTAATTTCATCACAACGTACGAATTCATTGAAAAATTTTCACACACACAGGACCAAAAAGCAGAAAGTAATTATTTAAATAAAAATATATTTTTAGTGTCACACCTATTAATTGGACCAAAAAGTATAAAAAAAATTCTGCTAGCCCCATAAAGTTTCCAAGCCCCTTATAGACTGTCCTGAAAACCTGTGATTGTGAATTTTTAATAGATATGAAAACTGTTGTAATAGTTATAATGAAAAACGTGGGGCACATGCAATATACTACTATCTACTGCGTGCACTAAACGTTTTTCTTTATAAATCTTACTAGTAGTTTCAAAGCTATTAAAAATTCATGATCACAAATTTTCAGGACTATCTTTATTAGATAAGGAACCTTATGAGGCTGGGATAAATTATTTTGTACTTTTTAATCCGATTTAGAAGCCTGTTATACTAAAACTTTTATTTAAATACTTGTTCTGATTGTTGTTCAAAACAGTTTATGTGCAAGAACTACTGAATCAGCAGACAGAATGGCGCCTACATGATGTGAAGCTTGGTCGCCTTCTGATAAAATGGATAGTTATGAAGTGAGGTGCAAAATCTGTTTTAAAAATTTTAAGTCCTCAGCTACAACAGTGCCCTCAGACCGCTTATTTTGAAATGGAGAAACTGTGTTATTACAGTCACATAAAAGATTAGTAGCGAAACAACTGAATAAAACGTTGGTTCTGCGTGCCTGTAGCTCCATATTTTAAGTTCCAAATGTTTCAAAATTGTAATGTGTAATGAAAATAAAAGCATTATTTAATTTAACGCAAACTTTTTTGTATTTAAAACTTTTTAAAATCGGCTATCTTTCTCTTTTATAGATAGATTTTACAAACAGAGATGCAGAGATTCAAGCCCAATTATTTACCGAAGTTAAGTATACGTATCCCAAGGTATCGAGACTTTAATTTCGGTTCTTTTATGAGTACAATATATTTTTTGCAAGACTTTTCATGAGTAAAGCATAGATATTTTTAGTTCGATACCATATTCCTACGTATTCCCCTTATATTAATGCAAGGGGGTGCAGTGTGAATCCAAGAAGAAAAAGAGTTCACTTCGTGCCTTACGGTGTCCAAATGACCGTGTTCTAATACGACCTTTCGCTGCTTGTTCTGAAGAAGACGAACTCCTGCGTCATATCTTGTTATGGACTCTTCCAGTTGAGAGTTCAGAACCTCTTTATCACTGAAGGCTTTAACTAGCGCACTAAAAGCGTCGTCAAGTATAACGTATATTTCAGCTTTCTACAATATGGATAAGTAACAATACCTTGTGCTGAGTCTCAAAATGATTATTACGTATCGCGCCGCATGTAATGAAACAATCGAAACCAGATGTAAATGACGTGTTTAGTGAAGTCCCGTTTTTGTGACTGTTGTTCCCATCGGTTTCATAAATTAATAATCCTAATGATGGGCGAATACCGAACACAAGCTGCACACAATTTTTGAAACGAAGCTGAGTGGTGTTTTTTGAAAATGAAATATCGTTCGTGAAATTTATACAAGTGGTGAAGGGCCTCGTATCAAAAATGTTTATTACCATATTAGTAACAACACGCAGACGTATATCGGGTGCAGTGCTGGCATTGGTTCCGCCATTTTACCTAATCAAGCAGTTCTAGCAACTGAAACTTCTGTCCCGTATTTGATAGAATTTCTTTCAAAAGTTGTTTTATGGTATGGTACGGTACGACTATGGTTCAAGTAGTGTACGCACTTGTTATTTACATTTCAGTGTCATATACGGGGTGATTTTTTCCACCGTATACAAACTCTAGGGAGCAAACCATGCATATTGTATCAGTGGCTGCATGGTACAGCGCATATTAGACCGCAGTCGCTGTGACAAAGTATGATTGAGTAAATGGTCTCAGTCACCCTGTATATCTGTAAGATATACGTCTCCGCTTTCAAATCGCTTCTTCACGTATTGTTACGTTTTCCTTTCCTGCTATGGAAGCCGGAAAAAGCAGCTTCTCGCGGGAAGATTTAAGAGATATTCTCTCGAGGGGAGAATTTCGTTACTGATTCAAGGAAGTGAGAGTTTCCCACATGTGTACGTCAGCGAGAGGATTATCCTTTCCGTAAAGGTGTAACTTGAGTTCGGGTGAAGACGCTTCTCAGAAAATAAGATAGCGCCAAATGCCTAAGACTGAAGATAGGTTCACAAATATTCAGCTGGATCGTCGTAAGATTTCAAAGTGGTGCAAAAGGTTGGCAATTTGCTTTAAATGTTTACAAATGTAAAAATGTGCGGTTCATAAAACTAAAAGAAGTAGTATCCTACGGCTACGGTACCAATGGGCGACAAATGGAATCAATCAACTCTTACAAATACCCGACTGTTACAATGTGCTGGGGGATATGAAATGCAATGAACACAATGCCTCCGTCGTCGGTAAAAGAGGAGGCAGACTTCGGTTCATTGACAGAATACTAGGAAATTGCAGTCTACAAAGGAGATTTCTTATAAAACATTCGTGCGATCTATCCTAGAATGGTTTTGTTTACGTGAGTGGATCCTGTACCAGATAGAACTAATAGGGAATTTTGAATTGTACAAAGAATGGTAGCATGGTCACTGATTTCTTTGACCCACGGGACAGCATCAGGGAGTTGGCGCAAAATTGGTACTGGCAGACGACTGAAGACAGGCGCCAGCTATCTCAAGAAACCCTACTTATAAAGTTTCAAGAACCCGTATCAAGTGAGGAATCTAGGAATGTGCTACAAGCCCTTACGCATCGCTCCCGTAGGGATCGCAAAGACGAGTTCGACTAATTAAAGTGGCATTTTAAGCAGCAATTCTTCTACAAACGCGAAAGGAGCTCAAAGTAGCTCTAATACATTGTACAATGTGTCTGGGGAAGAGAAGCAGTGTCTTTTGTAGAAAAAAATTGACATGATCATACAGCAGATTGGAAGAGTGAGCAGATTTCTGAGTTAACGACCAAGGTGGTTCTGTAGTGCAGGGATTAGGTGAGCGTTGTTCAAGTGATCGTCCGACCATCCTGCTGTAGTATGATTTCTGATTTCTCAGAAAGAGAGTGAGGTGGCGCAGTGTTTAAACCATGGACCCGCATTTCGAAGATTTTTTTTTTCTGACTCATCAGTTTTCCGACTGGTTTGATGAGGTCCACAAAGAATTCCTCTTCTCTCCTATGCCAACCTTTTCATCTCAAAATAACACTTGAAACTTACGTTCTCAAGTATTGGCTGGATGTATTCAAAGCTCCTTCTTCCTCTACAGTTACCCCCTACAGCTCCCTCAAGAACTATGGAAGTTATTCCCTGATGTCTTAACAAGTGTCCTGTCATCCTGTCCCTTCTCCTTACCAGTGTTTTCCACATATTCCTTTCCTCTCCGGTTCTGCGCGAAACCTCCTCATTCGAACCGCGCGACTGCTACGGTCGCAGGTTCGAATCCTGCCTCGGAAATGGATGTGTGTTATGTCCTTAGGTTAGTTAGGTTTAAATAGTTCTAAGTTCTAGGGGACTAATGACCTCAGCTGGCAAGGAAAGCATTTCTGAAGAAGAGAAATTTGTTAACATCGAGTATAGATTTAAGTGTCAGGAAGTCATTTCTGAAAGTATTTGTATGGAGTGTAGCCATGTATGGAAGTGAAACATGGACGGTAAATAGTTTGGACAAGAAGAGAATAGAAGCTTTCGAAATGTGGTGCTACAGAAGAATGCTGAAGATTAGATGGGTAGATCACATAACTAATGAGGAAGTATTGAATAGGATTGGGGAGAAGAGAAGTTTGTGGCACAACTTGACCAGAAGAAGGGATCGGTTGGTAGGACATATTCTGAGGCATCAAGGGATCACCAATTTAGTATTGGAGGGCAGCGTGGAGGGTAAAAATCATAGGGGGAGACCAAGAGATGAATACACTAAGCAGATTCAGAAGGATGTAGGTTGTAGTAGGTACTGGGAGATGAAGAAGCTTGCACAGGATAGAGTAGCATGGAGAGCTGCATCAAACCAGTCTCAGGACTGAAGACCACAACAACAACAACAATGACCTCAGATGTTAAGTCCCATAGTGCTCAGAGACATTTGAACCATTTCAACCTCCTCATTCCTTACCTTATCAACATCTCAAATACTTCGATTCTCTTCTGCTCCGGTTTTCCCACAGTCCATGTTTCACTATAATGCTGTGCTACATTCTCAGAAATTTCTTCCTCAAAGTGAGTCATATGTTTGATACTAGGAGACTTATCCTGCCCAGCAATGTCCTTTCCGCCAGTGCTAGTCTGTTTTTTGTTTCCTCCTTGCTCTGTCCATCACGAATTATTTTTCTGTCTAGATAGCAGAATTCCTTAACTTCGTCTACTTCGTGATCCCCAACCCTAATGTTAAGTTTCTCTCTATTCTCATTTCTGCTAATTCTCATTACTTCCCTCTTTTACGGTTTAATCTCGGTCTGTGCCCTATATTCATTAGATAGTTCATTCCATTCAACAGATCCTGTAATTCTTCTTCACTTTCATTAAGGTTAGGAATGTCATCAGCGAATCTTATCATTGACATCCTCTCTCGTTGAATTTTAATCCCATTCTTGAGCCTTTATTTTATTTCCGTCATTGTTTCTTCGATGTGTAGACTGAAAAGTAGGGGCGAAAGATTGCGTCCCTGCCTTAGGCCCTATTTAATTCGAGAACTTCGTTCTTGGTCTTCCAGTCTAATCATCCTCGCTTCGTTCTTGCACATTGTACATTACCCGTCTTTCCCTATACCTTACCCCTATTTTCCCCAGAATTTCGAACATCTTGCACCATTTTATATCGGCTTTTTTCAGGTCAAAAATCCTGTGAACGTGTCTTGATTTTTCGTCACTCTTACTTCCATTGCCAACCGCAAGTCAGAACTGCCTCTCTGGTGTCTTTACCTTTCCTAAAGCCAAAACAATCGTCATCTAACAAACCTTCAGTTTTCTTTTTCATTCCGAAGTATAGCGCCTCAATTCCCCGAGTCCACACTCGAAATTACGTGTTTCCAGAGTTTCCCTAAACCTCTTTAGGTGAACGCCGAGATGTTTTCCTTGAAAAGAAGAAGCTGATTTCCTTTCCAATCCTTCCCCAATCTAAACGTGTGCTTCGTTTCTAATAATGTTGCTGCTGACGGAAAAGTTAGGAATAACGAATTTGCTTCTGAGAACAAATAAGTGATCTATTTTATTGCAATACCAGGTGTTCCGGTATGAAATGAGCGTTAAGATACAAATGTGTCGATAGGGAACATTTGTCGTGAACGAGTCTTAATTTTTTTTTGTTTGGTTGGTATGACATCTGTCAAAGATATTTAGTATACATCAAGTCATGGAACAAACAACATCATATGTTTTCATCGTGTTAACAATGTCGAATTTTGTACCAGAAAGCGGTGATTTGCGGAAAGCATTAGTTTTTTGTTTTCATTTGAAAAAAAGTGCTGCAGAGTCGCATCGAATGCTTGTCGAGGCATATGGTGATCATGCTCTATCAGAAGCAACATGCAAAAGATGGTTTCAACGGTTCAGAAATAATGATTTTGATGTAAGAAATGAAGAACGTGGAAGACCACCAAAATAGTTCGAAGACCCCGAATTGCAAGCAATATTGGATGAAGATCATACTTTGAGTCAGAATCAAATGGCAGCAATGCTGAATGTTGCACAACAAACGATTTCTGACCGTTTGAACGCTATGGGAAAGATCCAAAAGTGTGGAAAATTGGTGCCACATGAATTGAATGAAACACAGATGGAAAACCTAAAAACCATTTGTCAAATTTTGCTTCAAAGACATGAAAGAATATCAATTTTGCATCGAATTGTTACTGGCGATGAAAAATGGATTTATTTTAAGAATCCTAAACGGGAAAAATCGTGGGCTAATCCGAGACAACCATCAACATCGACTGCAAAACCAGATCGATTCGGCAAGAAGACAATGCTCTGTGTTTGGTGAGATCAGAAAGGTGTGGTGTATCATGAGCTTCTAAACCCCTGTGAAACTGTGAATACTAATCGCTACAGACAACAAATGATCAATTTGATCTATGCATTGATCGAAAAAAGACCAGAATCGGCCAGAAGACATGGCAAAGTAATTTTTTTACACGACAATGCGCCTGCACACAATGCAAAACTGGTTCAGGATACAATCAAAACACTTGGCTGAGAGCTGCTATCCCACCCGCCGTATTTACCAGACTTGGCCCCTTCCGACTACCATTTGTTTTCATCAATAGGACACGCACTGGCTGAGGAACACTTCGATTCCTACAAAGAAGTCGAAAATTGAGTGTCTGATTGGTTTGCTTGAAAAGACGAACATTTCTATTGGCGAGGTGTCCACAAATTACCAGAAAGGTGGTCAAAATGTATGGAAAGCAATGGTCAGTATTTTGAATAAAATGTTTTTACTTTTCAATTAAAAATTAGTGTTTCATTTTCACAAAAAAACGCTCATTTCATACCGGTACACCTGGTATAATCGCTTTCGAGGATTGTAGCCTCATCTTTCAGATGTGCGTGTTCAGATTAAAGCATAAGCATGTGCACACGGAAATCAACTGCATTCCTTACTGGCTATATGTTAACAACTCCTTAGAGCTCTTCCGCTGGTAATATTAATTCATGTCCTTATCTTACCATAACCACAGGTAATAAACGTAGTCATAAATAAGAAGCACTTAGTTTGAGATTATTAAATACTCAACACAAGTGTAATACCGAACACGTAGCATTTATCTGCAGTTTTAGGTAAAAGCTCGAAACCGTGCATTTAACAAAAATATTTGCAGTTCATTTAGATGGGCTGCCAAGGCGAGTGTCTCTCGTGGTGCCCGAAAGACCATCGGCAATGGCTTAGAACAAGTGTAGTTCTAGGATATCCTACTTCCCTAAGCGACCATTCGGTTGTTTCGTCAGTTGGCGACTGGGAAGCTTTTGCTATAGGCTTGAGCCAATGTTGGCGCAATTGTAGCGCAGCGTGCTGTGTATAGCAACATCCTGGTTTATGACGTCTTTTCCCTAGAGAAAAGACACAACCTAACGGAGATAGTACTCGCGGAAATATCATCAGCTTGAAATGCACGAAGATCTAACTTTAGCGACTCATCGACTTCGATGTCATTAGAGACGCATAAAGATTGACGATAAAAATGGCCCAGAGCTTGATAACGTAATTTTGGAAAACGTCGGAGAACCTAAATCAGAACAGGCAGGCGTTAACTTTTTCCCTTCCGTTTTAGCCAACTAAGGACTGCAAAACAATTTCAGTTCCTCCCAAATTGATCTTCCCTTTGCTATATTCATTCATCTTTTCACCACAACTCTTTATTCATTTCTTCAAACCATTTCACATATGTCCTGTTACCACTTTTACATAGAAATCCTTGCGTTTTTAACACTATCCTTCTGAAAGTTCTCGGATGAGCCAAGACATTATGACCACCAGTTTAATAGCATCTCGGTCTTGCTTTGGAAGGAAATACAGAAAAATTGTGCGTGACACGGATTCGACAAGCCCTTGGTAGGTTCCCAGAGACAAATGGCACCAGATGTCTACACCCAGTAGCGTCCCAGATGTATTCCGTCGGGTTCAGATCCGTCAAATTTTGTGGTCACGACAACAACCTGACTTGATTATAATGCTGCTCAAACCCTGTAATACCAATCTGGTCTAGTGAGATGGACAGATATCTTGCTGAGAGATTCCACCGCCATCGGGGAAGACATTAAGTATGAATGGATTCAGGTGCCGCACAATAACGTTCACGTGGTCCTCGCATATCATGCTGTCTTCGATTACTACCATAGTTCCCATGGAAGCCTAGGTTAGCGTCGGCCATAGCACAATACTGCCTCCACTGGTCTGCGCCCATGGCGAGGTCCACGATTCGAGCAGACGTTCGCCAGGATGACGACGAACCCAGTCACGATGGTCGAATTGGTGTAACAAGAAACGCAATTCATCTGACAAAGCGACATGTTCCCATTGATCCACAGTCCATTCTCGATGATCCCTGCCCACTGCAGTCGTAATTAAGTAAGTAAGTAATTAAGTAAATAAGTCATTGGGTTAACATGGGAAAACGTAAATCTCATCTGCTGGTGAGCCCCATGTTCAACAGTATGCGCTGAACGGTTGGCTCCGAAACACTTTTGCCTACAGCAGCATTGTATTCTATCGTCGAATATGCCTCAGATCTCTGCCTGTCCTGTTTTACAGATGCGGCATGCCATTACGTCTATACGTTTCATGATGTATGAACGTGCAACACTTTGTCGTCTCCTCAAGAGTTCACCGTCGTTCAACCATATTCTATAGATGCTCACGATAGTAGCACGCCTACAGCCGACAGGTTCACCGTTTCCAAGGCGCTCCTTTCCAGTTGCTAGACCGTAACAATCTGCCCTTTGCCAAAGTGCTTACTTCTGTGGATACTGCGGCTCGTATCGTCGCTGGAATGATTTCCCATTCTCTCCTGCTCCCCAAATATACTTTCTTTACAACGTTAAGTCCCTGCAACAGAGGGCGCTGTATCCAACGGTGAGTTGTGTCGTAACGTTTTTTTACTTTATTTTTTTTCATCAGTGTATCATTTTCTGGAACTTCTTCTGGATTTATGTTGTGTATTTCCAATTCGTTTAACTTTTCTGAATCAGCTTCATGTTAACGTCTTTTAGCAAAATTATGTTAGTCTATTGTCATTCATACTGAATAAAACTCTTAAAAATATTAGTCTTCCTTTCATCATTGTTTGTATTATTTTTCTCCGTATTTTATATATTTCATCATTCATTATGAAGTGCCAGGCTTCTTTGCTTGTTATTGGCCTTAAAATTTTCCTCATCCATCATTTCCCTAACAGTTCTAATTTGTCTGACTTATGATTCAGTGCTGGTCATTTACTTGCGCAGAGGCAGCCTGGTTTCATCCCATCTTGTGATGCTTCGTCTTTTGATTTACTAAAATGCAGTTTTTATTTCAGTTGTACGTTAATTTAAAACTATATGAGATTTATAGTTACTTATTGAACTTCGTATGTGTAATGCATCCTGGTTTCAGCAGACCGATGCATACGTCCGGAGCAATTATATTTGAATTGTTGCAGCTAACCGCATCGTTTGTCACTAGTTTCTGACGAGCTATTTTTCCTAATCTACACTCTCTAATAATCTAATAACCAACATAAAACATTCTGCACTGTCCGACTTTCGCTTACTATTTATGTCTATTACTGCTATTATAGTTGGGTTTTCTATCCTAACCATTAACCCAAAAATTTTCTTATCCATTATCAGTCGTAATATCGGCACAGGTGACATTTAGACCTGGACTAAACGTGTAAGGGCACTACGTCCTCCACATCTCCTACTCGCTGCATCCTCAATGTGATGCTTCCTAAAAATCTCTTTTCCAGCAACTTTTACAGTTTGCTGAACGTAAGACTGCTTCTTGGGGCATGCAAGGACTGTCAACGGAGAGGAATACTTCCCGTTTATTCACATCCCTGGCACGCTTCAACAGATTCCTTCTATTATCTGTTTCGTTCCTATAACATCGTATATACAAACTCAAAACCTTCTATTATTGTTATTTTCGTCTTAGTGTTCCGCTATATCGTGTGATCTCTCTTTGCTTCCTTGATCTTCAGCAGCACTTCTACCTCTCCTTACCATCTCCTGTCTTCTTCTCTCTCGATGTTCTTCCTGTGACCTCCTCTGGATACCATTGCTTAAGTTCCCATGTCTCCCCGATAGATACATTTCTATCCTGTGTAACGACAACCTCCGAATTATTTTGTTCTACGCACAGCACAGTATTCCATTTCAGTCGTATACCGTTCTTCCGCTGTTACATACACATATCTTGAACACTCTATGACGATGCGCTCTGGCAACTCAGACTGTTAAAAATGACAAATACAGTATTAATTTTACTTTTTTAATCTTTTTCAGGTACGTTAGTTACGATCCGTGGCCACACATAAAGTGAATCAATTTTCCTGATGGATTGATATCTCTCATCAGTAATATCTTTTCGATATTAGGATATACTTCGTAAACACGTCTCTCGTATCCCGACAGTCCCAATCTCCCTCTCATTACCTTGCTTCTTCTCTCTAGTTTTCTATCAACATAACTGCCGATAATTTCTCGGATCTAGTCTCTCTGCCGTCTCTGACGCCACTACAGCACTCCTGTACTCAGACTTCGAGAAGGATGTAATAATTTCATTTCAAAAAATTGCACGTGCTGACATCTGTGCATACTACTGAACCATCAGTATAATAACTCTTGCTTGTAAAATAATGATATTAATTATTTATGGAAGATAGAAAAAGATGTAGGTGCCGATCTCGAACAAGATCAGCTTGGGTTCCAGGGAAATGTAGGAACACGCGAGGCAATACTACAAATACAATGTATCTTAGAAGGCATGTTAAACAAGGACAACCCTACATTTGTATGATTTGTAGATTTACAGGAGGTTTTTGACAATGTTGACTGGACTACTCTCTTCGAATTCTGGTTGATAGCAGGGATAAAATATATGGAGCTAAAGGTTAGTCATAACTTGTACAGAAACCAGACTGCAGTAATAACTGTCGAAGGAAATGAAAGGGAAACAGTAATTGAGAAGGGAGTGATACAGGTTTGTAGCCTATTCCCGATGTTATTCAATTTGTACGTTGAGCAAACAGTAAAGGAAACCAGGGAGAAATTTGGAAAGTGTGTTAAAGTTCAGGGAGAAGAAATAATCACTTCGAGGTTTGCTGATAACTCTGTAATAAATAAAACATGGGTAATGGAATTTAGTCGAATTAAATCAGGCTATGCTGAGAGAATTAGGAAAGGAGACTCTAAAAGTAGTAGATGAGATTCGATATTTCGATAGCAAATAACTAATGATGATCGAAGCAGAGAGCATTGACTGCAAACTGGCAGCAGCAAGGAAAAAGAGAAACCCTATTACATCGAATATAAACTGAAATTTTAACCACTCTTTTCTTTTCTTAGATCAGATTAGATTTAGTTTTCGTTCCATAGATCCAAAAGTGAGATGATTCTCGTGGGTGTGGAACAAATAAGAAAGCAGAACATAAAAAAACATAAAACATTTGAATATAATACTAGCTACCCCGATTATTTGTCAGGAGATTGTCAAAACAGGTGAATATATTACAGCAAACTGGAACGTCTAATAAAGAATTAATACACTGTAGAAAGAAACATAGTTACGCACTTTTAATAAATTTGTCATACACAGAATAACTAATCTTTACTGTAGTGGCCAAGTGCTGTCAGAACTGAATTCTAACAGACATTTTTACTTAAGCTGGTCTAACAGTACCTGTTAAGATATTCGTCAGTAGATAGAATGAACTGCCTACCAAAAAAACTTTCAAACTCTATCCAAGCTGCGCTTTATCTGAAACCAAGTTTTCAATAGTTGCTGGCAATTTATCGAAAATGTGTGTTCCTTAGTATCGAACATCTTTTTGACCAAGATATGTGATTTTATGTTTTTATGTAGATTGTTCTTATCCCTAGTATTGAAACTAGGTATTGAGCTATTGACTGGAAATAGAGATATATCGCTTGCAAAAAATTTCATTAAGGAATAAATATAATGAGAAACAGTGCTTAGAACACAAAGTTCCCTGAACAGGTTTCTACATGATGTTCTTGAATTTACTCCAGAAATGAGTCTTAGTACACGCTTTTGCACGGTAAAAACTTTTGCTGGGTTTGACGAGTTGCCGCATAACATGATTCCGTATGACATAATAGAACGAAAGTAAGCAAAGTATGCAAGTTTTTTTATATTTATATCCCCTGTATTTGATATAATTCTCACTGCAAATAGAGACTCGTTTAGGCGCTTCAGCAATTCTGCGGTATGCCCTTCCAACTGAATTAATTATCGAGTTGTAATCCCAAGTATTTTTGTGAAGTGAGTGTGGCCTCCTATGGACGTGAAACGTGGACGATGAACAGTTCAGAGAGGCAGAGAACCGAATATTAGTTGAGTTGATAGAATAACTTAAATGAGGAAACAGAAATTTAATCCATAAGTCACAACCTGTGTAAAAGAAGGGATATGTTAACAGGACACCTCCTGTAGCATAAAGGAATCATCTGTTTGGTAATGAAGGGTAGAAATAGTAGAGGGAGGCCACAGTTCGAATACAGTAAGCAGGTTTCGGTGGATGTGGGTTCCAGTAGCTACGCAGAGATAACGAGCCTTAATAAACTTAGGCTCTTAAATATGCTTCGTATTCTTTTGCATTGTGTTGCACAATCTTTCGAGCACTGACAACCTATCGCATTAATCTGCTTAAAATTTAAGGAGTTTAGCGCCTCGAACTTAGATATGGCTACTGCTACTGTTACTAACAAGGGAACCTCCCCATCGCACCCCCCTCAGATTTAGTTATAACTTGGCACAGTGGATAGTCCTTGAAAAACTGAACACAGATCAATCGAGAAAATAGGAAGAAGTTGTGTGGAACTATGAAAAAAATAAGCTAAATACACAAACTGCGTAGTCCATGCGCAAGATATGCAACATCAAGAATTGTGTGACTTCAAAAGCGCAGTGGTCCCGTGGTTAGCGTGAGCAGCTACGGAACAAAAGGTCCATAGTTCAAGTCTTCCCTTGAGTGAAAAGTTTACTTTTTTATTTTCTCTAAGTTATGATCCATCCTTTCGTTCATTGACGTCTCTGTTCACTGTAATAAGTTTAGTGTCTGTGTTTTGCGACCGCATCGCAAAACCGTGCGATTAGTAGACGAAAGGACGTGCCTCTCCAATGGGAACCGAAAACATTTGATCGCAAGGTCATAGGTCAACCGATTCCTCCACAGGTAAACACGTCTGATACATTCTATACGACACTGGTGGCGGCATGAGCGTCATATGACAGAAATATGTTGTCGACCCACCTAACTTGTACACTTGGCGAATGGGTAAAAAGATTCTTCTACTTTGCCCGATTTAGGTTTTCTTGTGGATGTGGTAATCACTCCCAAAAAAGTGATGAAAACATAAGAATTTGTCAGATAATAATTGTCTGAAAATAAAAAATTAAACTTCTCACTCGAGGGAAGACTTGAACGAAAGACCTCTCGTTCCGCAGCTGCTCACGCTAACCACGGGATCACGCCGCTCCTGAGCTCACACTGTTCTAGATGTTGCCTATCTTGCCATGGACTACTCAGTTTGTATATTTTGATTATTTTTTTCATAGTTCCACACAACTTCTTCCTGTTTTCTCTATTGATCTGTGTTCACTTTTTCAAGGCCTATCCACTGTGCAAACTTATAACTAAATCTGAGGGGGGGTGCGATGGGGAGGTTCCTTTGTAAGTTAAATTTACTCGCGAGTTGCAGTACAATCGGAGTGGAGTCACAGTGGTCCAGGAGTAAAAAGTATTGTCATTTTAATCCAATTACTAATCATAAAACTTTAACAGATAATTCGTTTCGGTCCACAGTGACCATATTCAGACCTCTGCACTGTGATCAGTGACTGGAAATAAAGAGACAATATTATTTGTTCCTGGGTCTCTCTGAATCCACTGCGACTCTGTCGCATTTCATGAAGTTAGAGCCAAGCCAGGCTTCTGAAAAAGTCAGACGAGCTTATAACCTGAAACTGAAAGTAAGAGCATATGCCTGAAAATGGTCATTACGGACCGAAATTAACCGCCTGTTAACTTCAGTGAACTGTAACTGAAGAACGGTCGCTGCAAGAACCGACCAATCGCATACGGTCGGTAACTGCCAATTGTATGTGGAAGTCATCGATACTGCATTGCATTATTTAATATGATATACGAGTAATTAATATAAACATTTATAATATCTTGTTTAGGATCGAGCAGCTTTACCATCTAGTCCTCCCGTCAGTAGGTGACCTGCCTCGCCTCCTCAAGGACAGCAATAAGTATCTACGACTGGACAACTTGTCTGATGTAGCGGTCATTATTATACACACGAACCTTCCTTCTGAATCAGTCTGTCTATTAGCGAAAACTGTATCAGAATCGCTCCAGTAGTTCCTGAGATTAGCCTTCACATGAAGGCAAATCTGAACGACGAGGGACTTTGATTTAGTAATATGTACAGATAATGTAACTAAGTTTCTTCCGTACGACGATCCAGTAGTTCCCCACTGTTTAGTAATATTGTGCAGCGACTCTATTCCCACGCTAGGACAGCGGCAGCTTCCTTCTCTGCCATTTTGTCGTCTGACTCAGTAATGGTGGCGTGAGAAGTTTCGTGTCGCTGCACGAATCCCAGCAATCATACTGCAGCAAAATAAAAATTTCCCAGATCTCACCAGAAACGGCCGGTCAGGCTAGTCGAGACGATCTTATATTCTTACACTTGGCAGTTATCTACTCTTCCTGGCACTTTATTATGCCTGTTCTTTCGTGTGGCTGCACCTGCAACTGTGAAGCCTCTATAGTCGTGAAGCGACATCTGGTTTATCTGTAGCCAGCAGTCAAAAATAACTTCACTTGCCGACAATGTTTTCTGTTACCGTTGTTGTACGTGCTGTGCGCGCGTTAGGCGCAATATTTGGATCAGATTTGGTTGGTTGGCAACTTAATGTTATAAAAAATGTTAGATATATCTCTCTTCATTTTTTTCATTTATCGGTGTAATAAATTTGTAAAGAGAATGTGTGGACACCCTGCATATACAGTGTGCTTTAGGAGTAGTAGTGAATATTTTAGGAAGTGTGGGACTAATTCCAAGAAAACATTCATATGCCTTGTGTCCAATCTTCTGATTACTGAGGTACGGATGTTAGAATGTAACCCTAACAAATACTATTATTCTTAAAATCCGTCTTGATTGCAAAAATGTTTATTTACATGACCGGTTTCGGTTCTTCTAGAACCATCTTCAGATTTGAAATGACATTAAATTGGTTGGCAGAATTAATACAAATGACGTGCATTCTGCCAACCAATTTAATGTGACGCAGCATGTGAAGGTTGCTGTGTGTGGACGGGTTACTCGTGTAACCGAAATTGCAAGTACTTTCTGGTACATTTGATGTTGATTGGATAGGAGGAAATAGGTTTGCATTTGTGAAATAGTAAATTAGTATCTTTGTCATTTCAGATCTGAAGATGGTTGTAGAGGAACCGAAACCGGTAAGGTGAATAAACATTTTTGCAATCAAGACGGACTATCATTGTATAACCAGCGATTGCGGTATCCCTTCAGACATTATGTCTGTTTTTGCTAACAAATACTTACAGAATACGTTAAGCAAATGCAAATGATTAAGTTCAAAGTGGATTTTCATACATTTCACAGCCGACAGCAACGCACTTTCGAATTCACTTGACAAAAGCAATTGTAACTCTTCTGGGGTCATTTTGACGGGGCGGCACTGACCATTATCCTAACGTTAATTCACCCCATGTGCTGGCTTTTTATTTACAGACTTCGCCTTTCAACCACCCCCACAGGCAAGAAGCTGAGAGGGCTAGTAAGGTTCAAAGACCTTGATTTCCAACAATCGTAGCCATTTCTGCCGATTCATGTTCCGGGGAATGTTGATGTGTCATCTCCCGACTAGAATTTGCAGGGACTCTGTCATGCTGGAAGAATACACCCATCCTTGTAGCCAAATAATGCTGGAAGCTCGCTTTCAAGAAGGCTAAATAACGCGGCGCGACAACGCTACAGGCGCAACCAGCTGAGTGTCTGTGATACTACACAATACATACACAGAGAAGCGTTTTTGAACATGTCTCTCCACAATAGCATTTGGTTTTTCGTCGTAATACTGTTGTGATTTACGAGTGTTACTGATACAGTCAAGACTGGAAGCAGCATTAGCAGTACACAGTATTAATGGGACTACTCGGCGATTTGAAATTAGCCAATCGGCTACCTGCATCTCTTTCTAGAACGACTTGAATCAACTGTAAAAGATAACGACAGAGGCCTTGCGTACGCAGTGACCATCATATTGCTGTATGAGGAACACCGATTGTTGTCCCCGATTGTCGGTGTACTTGTTGAAGGACTACATTATACCAGCTGAATAGTGTCTTCTGCTTCACCTTCACTTTGTCCATATGCACGTTAAAATGAATTACGACTGCTGGAAGCTGCAGTGGTAGCACCTAGTTTAATGAAAACACAAGTAAACACTCTTGACTCTGATACTCTTCATTTAGGAAATCGTCTACTGTGTCCTATACAAGTAGCAGAAGCGTTTCCACTACGTGACCTGCACTAAAATACCATACAGACAGAGTCAGCATCTGTAAATAAGCGCGACGTGCTTAGTCAGTACAGTAAAATTGGACAGTAAATAATAACAAAAATTGCAAATTCAGTTACGTAAACTCAATAACAGCTTGATAACTTGAACTTCAAAACAAACACGACAATCGATTAATAGATCTATAGCAACTGCAGTGCCAACTCACAAAACTGTAACCACCTGTATCTGTGTTGTCAATAGAAAATGATCATGTCTATAGAATGGTTTATTCAAATTGTTCTGTAGTGTCACACCCTAAAATATCTACTATTCTTCCTGAAACGCTCCTTATGTTACACATGTCCGAAAGAACAGATACCATCGCTGACCTTGCAGCCCATTGCTTTTTACAATGAAATAACAATTAAATCACTACGCTTAGCGGCTTACGGGCGTTGAGATACGTCAACGGGGACAGGTAAAAATGTGTGCTCCGACTAGGACTCGAACCCGGGATCTCCTGCTTACATGGGAGACGTTCTATCCATCTTTTTTTTTATTTCGTACACCGTTGTTCGTTGTATTTGATAGTAGCGGACGTCACATGACATCCATGGAAATTCGTTATTGATCCTTTCATTCAGTTTTTTTATTACAGAGACCAACCTCTCTGACCGAACACGCTGAGCTACCGTGCCGCCATCCATCTGAGCCACCGAGGACACACAGGATAGTGCGATTGCAGGGTCTTATCTCTGGCACGCCTCCCGTGAGACCCATATTCTCAACTTATTGTCCTGCACTATATTCATAGTTCCCCTGCCCAATATATTCATTACTCGCGGCTTTTTGCCAATCCCGTAAGAGTTCGGTCACTGTTTGTGCATCCGCACAGAAGAAGATGGTCAAATGGCCGGTGAGCCTTAACTATATAGGTATGAAGATGGTATCTTTTCTTTCGCATATGTCCGAAAAAAAAAGACGGCACCGTAGCTCAGCCTGGTCGGTCAGAGAGCTGTTTGGCCTCTGTAATAAGAAAACTGACTGGAAGGAGCAACAAACGAACTTGAATGGTCGTCATGTGACGTCCGCACCGACCAATCACAACGAACAAAATAAAAAAGAAAAAAAAAGCAAGATGGATAGAGCGTCTGCCATGTAAGCAGGAGATCCCGGGTTCGAGTCCTGGTCGGGGCACCCATTTTCACCTGTCCCCTTGACGTATATCAACGCCTGTTTGCAGCTAAGCGTAGTGAGTTAATTGTAATTTCGCTTTACCTTTTCCTTGACGACGTGTTTAGAAAGCTTATTCGTTGCACCCCAGTTGTCAGTCGCAGTATGGACCCCAACAAATTAATAATTTTTATTGCCTTTCTGTATCGTTAATATTTCACATTCATTACCAAGACGTTCTATCCAACTACTCACACTGTCACATGAGTGGCGATTTGATGAACCAAAGTCCAAGAGCAGTTAATTGCATGTAAAAAAGACACAGAATAGCCCATCATTCTTTGAATAACCAATAAGAAGCGTGGGAGAGAGGACAAGTGACTTCAGAGAGATACGTCATAATTACCCTAACTTGTTTATTGCTCCTGCTCCAGCCGTCTGCCTCCGGCTCTCTCGTGTCTTAGCTCTACTCCTGGAAGGAAGGAAGGAGAAATGTTGGGATTTTCAACGTCGCGACTACATCGAGACGGAGCACTAGGCGGTTCAGTCCGGAACCACGCTGCTGCTACGGTCGCAGGTTCGAATCCTGCCTCGGGCATGGATGTGTGTGACGTCCTTAGGTTAGTTAGGTTTAAATAGTTCTAAGTCTAGGGGACTGATGACCTCAGATGTTAAGTCCCATAGTGCTCAGAGCCAGCCAGTTGGGAGAGTGTACATAATCGGATTGGCGATCAGCTTTTGGTTTTTAGCTACTGGGGATTCGTACAGGAGTTTACTGTACCTCTGTTACAGCGAAGATTTCGTCAATAAGCTTCTTGGTACCAGAATTGTGAAATGCTTTACCACAAGACTGAAGGATTTCATTAAGGTAAGTTTGCAATATGAGAACAATTTTTATTTATATTTTCTTTTTGATCATAAGCAACAGGAAACACACTTGATGAAGCTCACAACAAAATAAAGTGCGATTCCGATCTCATCTGTAACAGCCCGCCAACTGCTTTTTTCCCTGATTGTGGCCTTTATACATATTATTTTCGATTGCCCATAACTCTGGACGTAAATGTACCGCTTTCATAAAATTCACAGTTTTCTCGATTGTCCACTTCTCCATTGCTGTACACAACGAAATCGCACCAAAAGCGAAACGATACTATTTTCATTCAGACAGGTGACTGCAGCGCTGTTGCTGAGAGAAGCAGAAAACAAACATGAGAGCGAGAGGGAAGCATTTACAGATAGAATGAGACAGGTATTGCGCTGCCATACGAAATATTCTATGTCTGGGCAATACGGAGGTGGCTACCTGCTACATTGGCGATATTGTTCTGCCATACCGCCAGATTGTCGTGTATTGCAGACACACTGCAGCAATGCTGACGGCATTGCTATTCCGGAAATATGTGGTCGTACAGTATGGCCTTACTTTCGCCCCCATCAGTCCCGTGGGGAAATGCCTAGCTAGAGTGCCTGTCTAACCTGTCCACTTTACAATTGCCGTTTTAGCTGAGCGTGCTGCGTACAGTTGACGTTATCGGTTGTTCCAAATGACGCACCAGCGGTGTAACTGCGCTCAAACAAAGTATATCTCGGTTCCCGAATTGTACTTGATACGCGTGCAGTAGAGAAAACAGATAGACATTCTGTTAAAACATTCATTTGCAGATAAACAGTGGAAATGAACACTAGGAAAATGAAACCGTTGTTTTACGGTAGAATAACGCAGCTGTGCGTGTAGGAAGCAATGGTACATTTGTTTTTAATATATTCTTCTACAGAATAGAGTTGTTGTTGTTGTGGTCTTCAGTCCTGAGACTGGTTTGATGCAGCTCTCCATGCTACTCTATCCTGTGCAAGCTTCTTCATCTCCCAGTATCTACTGCAACCTACATCCTTCTGAATCTGCTTAGTGTATTCATCTCTTGGTCTCCCCCTACGATTTTTACCCTCCACGCTGCCCTCCAATACTAAATTGGTGATCCCTTGATGCCGCAGAACATGTCCTACCAACCGATCCCTTCTTCTGGTCAAGTTGTGCCACAAACTTCTCTTCTCCCCAATCCTATTCAATACTTCCTCATTAGTTACGTGATCTACCCATCTAATCTTCAGCATTCTTCTGTAGCACCACATTTCGAAAGCTTCTATTCTCTTCTTGTCCAAACTATTTACCGTCCATGTTTCGCTTCCATACATGGCTACACTTCATACAAATACTTTCAGAAATGACTTCCTGACACTGAAATCTATACTCGATGTTAACAAATTTCTCTTCTTCAGAAACGCTCTCCTTGCCATTGCCAGTCTACATTTTATATCCTCTCTACTTCGACCATCATCAGTTATTTTGCTCCCCAAATAGCAAAACTCCTTTACTACTTTAAGTGTCTCATTTCCTAATCTAATACACTCAACATCACCCGACTTAATTCGACTACATTCCATTATCCTCGTTTTGCTTTTGTTGATGTTCATATTATATCCTCCCTTCAAGACACCATCCATTCCGTTCAACTGCTCTAACTGGAAATTTAAAATGAAAAGAACTTTTTTGTTACGATCTAATAACTGAAGCGAACGTGTCATACGTTTGCTATTAATACTTTGTTCTACAGAGAAGCGTACGAAATTAAAATAAAACTGTTGTTTTACGCTGTACTAACTTGAGCTGGGCGTGTAGCAGATAAAAATAAATTCACTACTAAGACATTATTCTACAGGAAAACGTACAATCTATAACTAAGATATGCGAAGAAACATGAGCCTGCATTTGCTATTAACACATTTTCCAGTCACGTGTGGATAAATAAAATTTGTTTTATAATCAAATAGTTAATATTCGGTATTAGGCGTTCTTGCAAACATTTTATATAATTTTCTCGTTGTGATCACCTTCCGATGCAGATCTCGAATCACAGGTGAGCTCTGAACCTAAATGTACTCTGTTTCTTCCCCCGCATGAACCACTACTGCTCTGTTCAGAACTTTCTTTCTTCTGCAGGCATCATACATCACTACGCTGCCAATATTTATTAACACTATAACTGATCGTCTAATTGTGACTCGCGGGCAGATGCGGATCAAATCACGCGTTCATGCGGTCCGCGGTTCTCAGCCGTATAATAATACCCATATTATCCAACACCATTGGTGAGGTAGCACCAATGCGAAACAGAGAACAGTCGATACAAAGTGTTTCGAATGGTGCCAAATTATGGCACCCTTACTGCAGCTGGTCTGTTGAGGGCTCATAGTATACTAATTTATGTAGGTTACCAATTTGTAATAAGATTAGCAGATATGCAGCCCTTGGTGCTGCTCCGGAAAGTCACTATTGGCTACTGAGTAAAAATATTTGACAACTACTGGTATAGTGCGGATATGCCCATGTTCCTTCAGTATGAACGACGGGTTTCTTCGCACCTTTCTCGTTTTCGCTCATCGTGTTAAGAAAGCGTGCATGCCGTTCTACAGTGTCCTCCCTCTCAACCAAAAATATTCTTCTATACTCAAGTTTTTTAAAACATAACATATCCTTCAAACTTTTCCAGAAATTGATTCGTTTCCCTGTGAAAATAATTTTTGTACCCTCCTTCGCCCAGCTGTAATGCTTTCGAAGTGTGGATGTTTTTCTTTTAACGTCGCGATTCTCTAAGAACTTTCTTTTCACCAAACGCTTAATCAACTCGTCGAGACGGTTTTCTTCCTAATTCTCTTCTTCCTTGGGGTCACAATTTTCTGACCACTCTGTCTGGCTTTCTTAACGTCGTTCAAACATTACGCACCTTACACTCTTTCCTACTGCGGCTGCTGTTCTCTCCATAGCTCTTTCTAACGGTATTAGTAAAATTTCCCACTTCTCTTCTCGACAGAAACCAGCTACGTTATTTATTAAACTTTTCCATCTGAGCGTTTTCTTCGATAGCGTATATTTGCGCGATGACCATCCACTGCAACAAACGCTAAGAATACGGGGCGGCAGTAACACACTCTTTGGCTGCACAATGCCGACCCACGTTCGCCAGTCGTATACTGTCGAATATTGTCGGACTCTCTTGGTCCCTTTGAAACGAGTGAGTGTTAATTTTTGTAGAATTTTTTCTTGTTTTTGGGTGTCTGAAATCGCGCTCGTAACGTTTGAATTGCTTAGATATGCGCGTGCGTTGCTGCTACGGTCGCAGGTTCGAATCCTGCCCCGGGCATGGATGTGTGTGATGTCCTTAGGTTAGTTAGGTTTAAGTAGTTCTAAGTCTAGAGGACTGATGACCTCAGATATTGAGTCCCATAATGCTCAGAGCCATTTGAACCATTTGACATGCGCGCGCAGCCTCGACAGGGATGCTGCGCCGCACAGAGATGAGTCAGTGATGATCTTTGTTCTGTGAAGATGCACGCTAGATTTGTTTGGTAATCGCGAGAGAGGAGAGGAGACACTCAGCTGAGCTTTGGTGTTGGATGGGGACAGTCGAGTTTTCGAATTGTAAAATGGTTCAAATAGCTCTAAGCACTATGGCACTTAACATCTGAGGTCATCAGTCCCCTTGACTTTGAACTACTTAAACGTAACTAACCTAAGGACATCACACACATCCGTGCCAGAGGCAGGATTCTAACCTGCGACGGTAACAGCAGCGCGGTTCTAGATTGTAGCGCCTAGAACCGCTCGATCACGGCGGCCGGCTTTGGAATTATATTATGAGTCAATAGAAACTTATGCCGAAGAGGAAAAAAAATTGGTTTTGAACTTCGTGCGATAATATTTGTGAAGAATGGATTACAAGTGATCATAAGATTTGTTTTTATTTGCAGCAACGGTTTAATAATGCAGCATTCTTGGTTCGACGGGCATCCAGGTCAGGAATCCTTTCATTCTTAGGATTTATAGATCATTGAGAGAGAAATGGATTTAAGAATTTGAGTTTGGAAGTGTATTTAAGGAGAGATTTTATATGTGGCGTTCGATTTTTGTAAGCTCAATTTTTGTAATTCTTGAATTATAGTTACATGATTTCAGAGGAAGCTTGAGTATTTTTGAAGTTTCATTAAATGTTATTAAGTTCAAAATGGTTCAAATGGCTCTGAGCACTATGGGACTTAACATCTGTGGTTATCAGTCCCCTAGAACTTAGAACTACTTAAACCTAACTAACCTAATGACATCACACACATCCATGCCCGAAGCAGGATTCGGACATGCGACCGTAGCAGTCACGCGGTTCCGGACTGAAGCGCCCAGAACCGTGCGGCCACAGCGGCCGGCTGTTATTAAATCTAAGGGAATAAAAGTGGGATTGAGTTCATTTAAATATCAGCCATTGTCCACATCCCAAGAGCCCATTAATTTTCAATTAATTAAAAACCATTATCAAAATATTATTAACCAATAATGATAGCAATGTTTTTCAGAGTACCCACTGCACCTCTGCGTATTTCTGTATTTAGATTTAGCAGATTTGCTATCGAGATGTGCTGTAGCTACGAGAGCAGCCTGCACCATCGTAAGACAAATTGTGTGACGAGCAGATTTCTTTAATTAAATTTCACAGGGACCAACTTTACCTTCAAAAGTAATCAGTTTTCTTTTATCAAAGTTCAGAGTCAGATTTTGTTATTACAGAAAGCTTCAGACAGGGTATGGTTCAAATGGCTCTGAGCACTATGGGACTTAACATCTGAGGTCATCAGTCCCCTAGAACTGAGAACTACGTAAACCTAACTAATCTAAGAACATCACAAACATCCACGCCCGAGGCAGGATTAGAACCTGCTACCGTAGCGGTCGCGCGGTTCCAGATTAAAGCGCCTAGAACCGCTCTGCCACTCCGGCCGGCGACAGGGTATGATTTTTTAAGATTCTCACAGTTGAATTTTGTCACCAGCAGTTAACGTTAAGCTACCTACAGATTCAGATTCACTTCCAGATTCACTTTCACTCACTAAAACTGATCGAAACAGATAACTTCCATTGTCCATAGGTAAACAAAGCTTAGTTCCGCATTCTGCCGTTGCGACTGTAAAATAAACAGGTTATACATTAGACAGGGTAGAGAACAGAGGACAGTGAGACTCGCCTGCGAAGTTGGGCGCCAGGTCCATGCAGCTGGCGATGGCGCCGGCGGGGGTGGCTCCCGTGACGACGACGGCGGCCGTGTACAGGGCTGCGGGCACGGCGGGGTCGCAGCCGCTGTAGCCCAGCACGAACAGCAAAGCGCTGGCCGGCAGGTGCGCTGTTCGAACAGGTAAACAAGGTGCTGAGGTACAACACGATAATTTCTGGACTAAACACAGCGATATGGAGTCGTCATCTCCAGCCGTGAAACTTATCTGAAGATGAGTGCCTGCTTGTCATCCACAATTCTGAGGCTAGAGGTCAACACCATCTAGGTTCAAACCCAAAATCTTATGGAGATTTTTTTTGCTATTTCTTTTATCTGTTATCTACATGAATGAACAGACCGAATGTTGCACATGAAATGGCATGAGTATAGCACAAAATACTTCAACATATCTTCAAATGTGTTTGTAAACTACTGGCCATTAAACTTGCTACACCTGGAAGAAATGCAGATGATAAACGGGTATTCATTGGACAAATATATTATACTAGAACTGACATGTGATTACATTTTCACGCAATTTGGGTGTATAGATCCTGAGAAATCAGTACCCAGAACAACCACCTCTGGCCGTAATAACCGCCTTGATACGCCTGGGCGTTGAGTCAAACAGATCTTGGATGCAGTGTACAGGTACAGCTGCCCATGCAGCTTCAACACGATACCACAGTTCATCAAGAGTAGTGACTGGCGTATTGTTGCGAGCCAGTTGCTCGGCCACCATTGACCAGACGTTTTCAATTGTGAGAGATCTGGAGAATGTGCTGGCTAGGGAAGCAGTCGTACATTTTATGTATCCAGAAAGGCCCGTACATGACCTGCAACACGCGGTCGTGCATTATCCTACTGAAATGTAGGGTTTCGCAGACATCGAATGAAGGGTAGAGCCACGGGTCGTAACACATCTGAAATGTAACGTCCACTGTTCAAAGTGCCATCAATGCGAACAAGAGGTGACCAAGACGTGTAACCAATGGCACCCCATACCATCACGCCGGGTGATACACCAGTATAGCGATGACGAATGCACGCTTCCAGGGTGCGTTCACCGTGATTTCGCCAAACACGGATGCGACAATCACGATGCTGTAAACAGAACCTGGATTCGTCCGAATAAAATACGTTTGTCCATTTGTGCACCCAGGTTCGTAGTTGAGAAGGGACATAGAGATACGTATCATTTTATAACGTATTAATTAATGTGGTGCAAACTGAAAACACAAGGTGTACAGTAATATTGGAAAAACTGTTTCCAAAAACAGGCCATAACTTATGTAAGGTGTCAGGCAAATCCAACACCTTCCATGAAAACCCTGACATGATAGCAAATCCGGCAGTATGTCACATAGCTCCAAATAAATCCTGACATTAAATTAACCAAAGTAATACGATCAACGAGTGAGCAAATGGAATACCACAGACTAATACAAGAATGCCTAAATGCATGTAATACCTTCCCACCGTGAAACAGACGCAGTTCCGAGGGGAGAAACGAGAACAGAAGCTGAGAGCAGAATCGTGTAGGCTAGGAAGCCCTACAATAAGGGACGGACACCCACGACGTCAGCCGACCGCCAAAACCACCCCCCAGCCAATGTTAAAAGATAGAGCCCTCCTAAAGAACTGTATAGATCTTATGATAACACTAAAAGGGGCACACCAGCTGCAAGTTTTAGCGTGAGACTTTTTCGCGTCTCTGTTACGTTGCAAACGTTAAAAACATTGCTCCACCACGAAAAGTATAACGTTTCTCATTGGATAAACAAAAGTTTTGTAGGCGGAGCTTAAGATTAACATTGAGACCCTGATTGGTCAGTTGAAAACACAGCCAGATAGCTTTTCTAAAACCAACGTTGGTAAATTGTAGTAAGGAGAAGTTAGGAGAGAGTTGCTTCCGAGACGGCGAGATGTGAGTAGCTGCGGCGTCCGCCGCCCCCTAACGCCGCCTTAGCACGGACAAGGTAATGAACGCACGCGATGCCGCATTTTTGAGCGCATAAGGCTTCACTCAGAACTGCAGAAGTCTCATCTGTTACATCCCCTTTTTACGCAATACTAGTGTCGATCGTCAATTAAATCTCATGGTATTCACATTTGCTACGTGAAGTAAAAATTTGAAACGCGATGATTTTTCTGTTATATAATTATTGAGAAGCCACATCAGCCACTGTAATTTTCGACAAGTTAGATATGTAATTAAAGATAATTGAGGATCACTGTAGACCATTTTGATAGTTTTCTCATTTATGAAACTTAACTTAAACCTAGATTATAGATGTGACATGGTATAGGTCATCCTTCGATCCATTGTAGAACTTGGAAACTCATTCAGGGAATATTCGTTCACATTTTTGGTTGAACGCAGTTGGTTTTTATCATCCTGTATTAAAATATTTCCTTTTATCAATAGTGCAATTTATAAACAATGTTTTGTGAGTAGAATAAAATTTCCAATGGTAAACTTAACTGCTTTTTCGACTTTATTTTACCAGCTAACTAAAAATAGGAAAGCCTTGAACCCCTTCCACTAAATTTAGTTAGTATTAAGATTCTTTTACAGGGAGTGCAGTGGAGCTGACGCTGAAATCATTAAGTATTTGATTATATCATCGCTAGTCTCACTGAACTCTTCTGAACTCTATATGTCATGTGTGGTCTGGTGTCTCCTTACCAGCAACAGGTCCCAGGTTCAAACTAGTCAAATCCCTAAAAAACACGCTCAGAGCGTCGTTGCGCGAAAGTGGTAGGAAGACACGACTTAGAACAAACAGACACCACGCAGAATGTTAGACTTATTACGAAGAAATAGTACGACGGAAAGCTAAGTACCGGATGATCAAAAAGTCAGTATAAATTTGAAAACTTAATAAACCACGGAATAATGTAGATAGAAAGGTAAAAATTGACACACACACATGCTTGGAATGACATGGGGTTTTATTAGAACAAAAAAAAAAACAAAATTCACAAAATGTCCTACAGATGGCGCTGGACAGCAAAACGTCAGTGACTGCGCATGACAATCGTGTATAAAAGGAGCTGTAATGAGAGAGAGAATCAGATGCGCTAGCAGTCGTAGCATGTTGACGTTGCCTGAAAAGGCGCTTTTAGTAAAGCTGTATTATCAGAATGGGGAATGTGCTAGTTCGGCGTTACGATCCTATCGCCATAGGAAGGGGATTCGAACGGGTAAAGGTCCGTTGACAAATGCAGCTGTGGCGAGAATGATTTCTTGCAGTCGCACGTCGCACCGGCATTCCATAACTACTGTTTAGTTGGCACTTTCGCGTACCCTCCCATGCTATACGTAGAAAATCCATCGGTATCATGAACTGTTACCTGACGATTTAGTGAATCGAAGGGCATTTGTAGTGTGGGCGTTTCAAAAGATAGCGGAAGATGACGATTGGTTGAGTAACGTGTTGTCGACCGACGAAGCTCATTTCACGCTCCGAGGGTCTGTCAACGCCCACAACTGTAGAATCTGGGCTACTGAAAATCCTAGAACTGTTGTGGAAACTCCATTGCACGACGAGGAAGTCACGGTATGGGTTTGATTTACCACATCTACCGTTATCGGGCCTTTTTTCTTCGAGGAAATGCGCGATTCTGGTTTTGTAAGTGCTACCGTGGCGGATGAGAGGCCGCGATATGTTACAGAATGGCATCATCCCCAGCCTGACTGATAAACACCTGCTGGAACGTACAATGTTTATGCAGGATGGCGCTTCACCCCATATTGCTAGACGCGTGAAAGATCTCTTGCGCGCGTCGTTTGGTGATGATCGTGTGCTTAGTCGCCACTTTCGTCATGCTTGGCCTGCCAGGTCCCCAGACCTCAGTCCGTGCGATTATTGGCTTTGGGGTTATCTGAGTCGCAAGTGTATCGTGATCGACCGACATCTCTAGGGATGCTGAAAGACAACATCCGACGCCAATGCCTCACCATAACTCCGGACATACTTTACAGTGCTGTTCACAACATTATTCCTCGACTACAGCTATTGTTGAGGAATGATGGTGGACATATTGAGCATTTCCTGTAAAGAACATAATCTTTGCTTTGTCTTACTTTGTCATGCTAATTATTGCTATTCTGATCAGATGAAGCGCCATCTGTCGGACATTTTTTGAACTTTTGTATTTTTTTTTGTTCTAATAAAACCCCATGTCATTCCAAGCATGTTTGTCAATTTGTACCTCTGTATCTACATTATTCCGTGATTTATTCAGTTTTCAAATTTATACTGACTTTTTTATCACCCGGTATGTCCTACACTCAGGAAATGTGTGTTGGAGGTAACAAAAAAAAACAAAAAACAAAAAAAACCACGATCAGATCCTGAAGACTACGCGATAGTCGACCGACCACAATGTCCTCAGTCATTCATCATCGCATTTGGCATGGAAGGTCATGGCATCAGTACTCTCGCAAACCACGGCCGTTGTCCACGTGCTGACCTTGGAACTGATAACAATCAATGAGGTAGTTCCTCTGTAGGCATCACATGGCTGAATGCACCCTGGTCCAGCCCTCCTACCACGGAAAATCCCTAGCAGAACCGGTAATTGAAGCCGGTTCCCCCGCATAAGGGTCTGTAGCGGTGCCACTCGGCTACGGATGCGGACGAGAGTTGAAGGTAGATGCAGGAATCCCGCATTGTCCTCCTGGGCAAAGTCCTAGTGTAGGTGGTTTACCGCTGCCTTCCTTTGACGTGGTAACGAAGATTCAAGTGTGTACCTGTGTTGTGTGGATGACTGATGTGTACCTGCAAAATGTACTTGTTGTTTTATTACGATTACCTGTAAAAGAAATCGTTGAAGATCTCTGGGGTTTTTCATTGTCAAAACACTAGGAGGATTAAAAGATGATCGTTCCTCCCGTATATGAGTATATCGAAGTCTTGCTCATCAGGCACCCCAAATATTTTGTTATAATTTTAAATCGTTCATTACCCCAAAGTGCAATGGCCGTACCGAGTTCTGTCCACAGAAAAGAAGTATTTTAGCCCTGATTTGTAATGGAGGGATTTTAATGCAATCCAACGCAAGGTAACGCGAACTCGGTACAGCCTTAGGATGATGACTACTGGATCTATGCGCGCAATTTGTACCGTTCTGCTTTTTACTGCCGACTACAGCTATGTGGTAATTTTAAAGAAGCGCTGCAAAATACAACATTTATTATCCTTCTCTTGTCCAGTTGACATGAAATCTGACAATAAACGAATATAAACTTAGTTCGTGTACACATTCGCAACTGAGTGAAACTAAATGGGAGTGAGATAAGTGTGGTGTGTACTCTGTGCACAGAGCAAACGGAGTGTTAAATCTTACAAATATATGACTTACTCCGTTAAAAGAAACTGTGAGAAACGGAAGCGAACACTGACACTTTAGCAATGAAAGCTACAGAGCATGTATGAAGCAAACTGAGGGAGCCAAGTTCAAGTTCCGCTAAATAAAGGTTAATAAGAGGATGGAGTATTTCGGGACAAAGTAATTTCAAAAGAACAAACCAGATACTCAAATGAGCTGAAACAACGATTCTAAATTGTCTCATAATTTAACTGTTATCCAAACGAGGTTAGAGAAAATAGTGATCAAGCTATTAATCTCTTTGGAATCCACAACTCATCGCTAACCACGCTTGCAGTTACTTGTCCTTCACCATTTCAGGGTGCTGACTGGAACAGCTTCGGAAGACAGCCACCTCTGTTGTCTGCCATCACTCGCCTACTGTATCCGACATGAATCTATTTTGTGCAGCACCCGAAGTTCATCTCAGAAACGTATTAACTCCCAGTTACACCCAGCTTTTATCTGCCCATATACGACAATGAAATTGCTTTTCATAATCTCTGTAACTTCCCAATTCAGTATGACTGAACATTATAATTAGTGATATATCTTACTGAACTTTCATTCTCCCCCGGAGCAAACACGGCTGTCCTCCTCGTGTCTCCAAAGCTATCTCAACTCTACTCTTTGCGTCCCCAAATCTAACTCTACTTTTCGAGTCTCCAAAGCTATCTGCCCTACAGCGACCAAGACGGCACCTTTCCCGCGTTTTTTCGCTGTCCGCATTGACCAACCCCCTGTCACGCTTTCTAGCGCGATGGTATAGGCCAGTCAGATTCCGACAAGAACGTTTAGCAATAGAGCTTATTTGGCGCCCTTTGCCACATGAGGAGGCTGGCATCCCCCACTTGCGGGACCCCTTCCTAAAGAGCGCCAAGGTGTCCTATGCCAAGGCAGAACACTCTGACAGCCACCTAATCAGGAAGCTGGGCGACCAGGCCCACCACAGACCGACCATTCGTTGGCCTGACCTGTTGCGGGAGTAGTGCCTCCCCCTCACAGGGGCAATGCGAAGGAAGGTCTTTTGACGTTCACAGAGGCCTATCCGATGAGAGATACCCAAACTTCCACTATTAGGTCTCAGCAATAACAGCAGCTTGCTGCCTAACCTGCATGCGCACCTGGCTTAGAAAGCCAGAGATTTTGAGCGAGCCGTCCGCTGTGGCCGAGCGGTTCTACGCGCTTCAGTCCGGAACCGCGCTCGGCTGCTACGGTCGCAGGTTCGAATCCTGCCTCGGGCATGGATGTGTGTGATGTCCTTAGGTCAGTTAGGTTTAATTAGTTCTAAGTCTAGGGGACTGATGACCTCAGATGTTATCCCATAGTGCTTCGACCCATTTGAACCATTTTTGATTTTGAGCGAGCGAGCGAGCCGAGAGAAACCTGCCAGAAGCTTCGAGAAGCTTCTCTTTAGGAATCCGATTGGCCAATGAAACACCTCGACAGTAACTTTGGCGTTTGGGCGCTCCTGCAGTATTTTACTGTGTCCGCCCCTGCATTGTGCCAGATAAACTTTAACTCCTGTGTTCCTTCACCAATACAGAGCAGAAATCCGACCGATCATATTCATGCACCTCAGTCAACCGGCAAAGAGCTGGGGTTTGCTAAACCGAAAGGGGACTTAAAAATTAAGAACAAAACGGAGGTTACGCGGACACTTCCTCTGGACACGGTATTACTTCGCAGAATTGAAAACAGGCAAAAATATAATATGATACCAAGGTAAACTGATCGATCGTAGAGTTAATGAAAGAGGTACGAAAACAGCGTATGTCTCACACTTGAACAATGTTGTGTAGGGTTGTGTTGTTATCGATGAAGGGAAGGAAGTGGCTGAAACCTGGTATCTGAAAACAACCCACTCCTCTCGAACATCAGACAGATGGAGCGTCATCAGTGTCACATCGGATCGCCCCATGAGACACAGTGGACAGGTTAGGGATATAAGCTAGGACACTGGTTAAAAGGCTGATGATTAGGAACTGTACGCAACTATCTCTCCTCCCCTTGCCACCCAAAAACTTATGATGAAAATTTGATCCATCACCATGATTCGAATTTGTTACCTCCGAATCGAGCGCCACCGCACAAACGCGTGTTAGCAATCTCGACTACGGAGGTGGACAACGCGAGTGAATAAATAAAACTATCTAATCGCAGTTATTCAGAACAGGATATCGATGACTAATCTTTTCAGCAAACTTATTTTACCAAGCAGGCTTATGCGATTGATATTTTAGTTAAGCAATGAAAGAAGTTTCCAGTCTCCATCTTGAAGCTTTCCCGGTGTAATTAGTACTCCATGGTCCGTGTCCCAGTTACTAATAATACGACAGCGCACTACGGACGGTTGTGAACATGCAGCAATCAGCTCACCGGATGACATCATCTGGGAATGTACCATCAGACAAGATGTTACATACCAGGACAGGAACGCATTTGGATATGCAGCAGTTTATAACATAATAAGGAATGAAGAACCGTGGCATAATCTGAACTCGCTGACAGCTGAAATATCATTCTATAAGCTGCAAGCCCGCATAACTGAGGGACTACCAAGAAGAGACCAGACATCATGATAACGAGACGCGCCGCAGTAGAACATCTACGTACAACAACCTTCTGGAAACAGTGAGGAGCATTGCATAAAAAATCAGACAGAAAGAGAAAAGCAGAGTAAATATATAAAATTAACACATACAAAGGAAATATAGATACAATGTGAGGCAAATAGAGCCATATAATAAGACCAATGCATAAACAGATCACGAACACTAAATATAAATAGGACCAAAAATTGGTGACCTTAACGGCATTGTCCCTGGCCCACAAGAGGTCCTCCAGAGTGCAGGAAACTGAGCACTGAGGGCAGCTGTACAGGTGCTTGGTAGTTTGTTCGGCTCCATATGCTCATAAAGTTGATGGTTCGACAAGGTTCCAAAAAATGGCTCTGAGCACTATGGGACTTAACTTCTGAGGTCATCTGTCCCCTAGAACATAACTACTTAAACCTAACTAACCTAAGGACATCACACACATCCATGCCCGAGGCAGGATTCGAACCTGCGACCGTACCAGGAGCGCGGTTCCAGACTGTAGCGCCTAGAACAGCTCGGCCACTTCGGCTGGCAAGACGGTTCCATTTGGCCATATTATCCTTTGTTCTACCCAGCGCACTTCTCACTCTATTGAGGGACTTCCACGTTTACAATCGCAGCTTTTCACCCGGTGGGGTGGGGTCAGTGGGAGGGAGCTGGGGGGAGTGCCTCCGAAGATGAGATACATGATATCTGCGTTTCTGGTTGTCCACACGTTTTGTGGTGCCACTGCCCGTGATGTACTCTCTTGGAGGCAAATTTTTAGGAAGATCTTCCTACATCTCGGCCTGCTTGGGGGAGATTATCCACGTAGTGGGTTCCACTTTGCTTCTGTCTGTGTTCGCGGCAACTTTCCGTCTTATATCTGGCGGGGCTATCCACGCCAGGCTGTAGAGTTCGTAAGTAGGCGTTGCTCTCAAGTTTTCTGATGTTATTCTACATGTCTCGTTGAGGGCAACATCCACAAGCCTGGCATGAACGTGACTGTACCAAACAGGGCAGGCGCATTCAGTGGCAGGAGATGAGCCTCAGGGAGGACCAGTAAGGATTTCCTGAGACCCTGACAGTCACGTCCCAATCTCGGCACCCTGGGTGGAACAGCAGCGCAACCCCTGTGAATCCTGAGTTGCATCTCAGCGCGTTGGGGGCTAACCATCTAGACAAATGAGAAATCCAGCCTGGTTCTGATACCAAGAACAAAAGTGTAGTGTGGTGTTGTGCAGTATAGCGCTGTTTAGTAGTGTTGTATAGTAGTGCAGTACAGAATAGTGTAACAGACTAGTAGCGTGTGCCTTCTAGATTCCGGATGAACAAATATCTATGCACCAGATGATAATATGTAGACATTTTTTAGTTATTTTAATTATTATTTTTCTCTTCTGCTGACATTCTGTGTGATTTTTCTCCCCTCTTAAACAGCATAATGCTTAGTTATTACACTAATTGCCATTAAAATTGCTACACCACGAAGATGGCATGCTACGGACGCGAAATTTAACCGACAGGAATAAGATGCTGTGGTATGCAAATGATTAGCTTTTCAGAGCATTCACACAAGATTGGCGCCGGTGCCGACACCTACAACGTGCTGACATGAGGAAAGTTTCCAACCGATTTCTCATACACAAACAGCAGTTGACCGGCGTTACCTGGTGAAACGTTGTTGTGATGCCTCGTGTAAGGAGGAGAAATGAGTACCATCATGATTTCGACTTTGATAAAGGTCGGATTGTAGCTCATCGCGATTGCAGTTTATCGTATCGCGACATTGCTGCTCGCGTTGGACGAGATGCAATGACTGTTAGCAGAATATGGAATCGGTGGGTTCAGGAGGGTAATACGGAACGCCGTGCTGGATCCCAACGGCCTCGTATCACTAGCAGTCGAGATGACAGGCATCTTATCCGCATGGCTGTAACGGATCGTGCAGCCACGTCTCGATCCCTGAGTCAACAGATGGGGACGTTTGCAAGACAACAACCATCTGCAGGAACAGTTCGACGACGTTTGCAGCAGCATGGACTATCAGCTCGGAGATCATGGCTGCGGTTACCCTTGACGCAGCATCACAGACAGGAGCGCCTGCGATGGTGTACTCAACGACGAACCTGGGTGCACGAATGACAAAACGTCATTTTTTCGGATGAATCCAGGTTTTGTTAACAGCATCATGATGGTCGCATCCGTGTTTGGCGACATCACGGTGAACGCACATTGGAAGCGTGTATTCGTCATCGCCATACTGGCGTATCACCCGGCGTGATGGTATGTGGTGAGATTGGTTACACGTCTCGGTCACCTCTTGTTCGCTTTGACGGCACTTTGAACAGTGGACGTTACATTTCAGATGTGTTACGACCCGTGGCTCTACCCTTCATCCGATCCCTGCGAAACCCTACATTTCAGCAGCATAATGCACGACCACATGTTGCAGGTCCTGTACGGACCTTTCTGGATACAGAAAATGTTCGACTGCTGCCCTGGCCAGCACATTCTCCAGCTCTCTCACCAACTGAAAACGTGTGGACAATGGTGGCTGAGCAACTGGCTCGTCACAATACGCCAGTCACTACTCTTGATGAACTGTGGTATCGTGTTGAAGCTGCGTGGGCAGCTGCACCGGTACACGCCATCCAAGCTCTGCTTGACTCAATGCCCAGGCGTATCAAGGCCGTTAATACAGGCAGAGGTGGTTGTTCTCGGTACTGATTTTTCAGGATCTAAGCACCCAAATTGCGTGAATGTGTAATGACATGTCAGTTCTAGTATAATATATGTGTCAATGAGTACCCGTTTATCATCTGCATTTCTTCTTGGTGTAGCAATTTTAATGGCCAGTAGTGTATATTCTTCTTCACTATTTACAACAGTTGAAACGTCCCCTTAGAAAAATTATAAATGACTGTGCTTAAAGTGACACACAATATTTTTAGCGTAACGCAGTCTGACTTTCTATAATCCCTACAAAAGAATGGCCCTGACTAGCTATAACCTATACCTTTCATGAATCACTTACCTTACAAAAACCTTCGTTACTCGAACTACTGCAATACAGCGAGCGCCAATACTGCCAGCGAAATAAAATATTATAATTACTGAAGTCACTAACTACTGATAGGCATAGTTAGCAAATGAAAGATTTTGATAGAGAACAAACAATATATTTACCTTAATAGTGTTCAAAAGTCATTATATATATATATATATATATATATATATATATATATATATATATATATATATATATATATATATATATATATAAATTCATGACATCCAGTCTTACAAATTTACTGTCTCTGATGGACACACGTCCAGATCATCCGCTCTCAAAACTCCGCCATCTTACTCCCCACATCCACCACTGCTGGCGGCTCACCTCCCAACTGTGCAACGCTATGCGCTGTTCAGATCCATCTGCCCAACACTACAATAGCGGATATTACAACAATGCCAACCAGCCACAGACTGCACACAGCACAGCCAGTTATTTTCGTACAGAGCACTACGTGGCGTTACCAATATAAAAACATAAACAGCCTACTTACACAGTCTGCCAACACTTGGATTGTTTTTTGATTCCGCGACTATGGAAATAACGTGGTTCTTAGGCGAAAAACTCATTGAAGCATGTTCGGGGCGCACTTTTATCCGGCAAGGAAGTTTCTCGAAGGTTGTTCGACAGAGAGCGGGAAAGGTGAAAATCTGAGGGCGCGTTATCGTGGAGTAGCATCACTTCAGATAGTCTTCCTGGTCGTGGTTCTTAGGATGTGTCTACAAGAAGCCTCAGTTGTTGACAGTAAATGTCAGCAGTGATGGCTGTACCTCGGGAAAGCAATTCGTAGCTCACCATACCGTCGTTATTCGACCACAGATGCATAACATTATCTTCTGTGGATGCGCGCAGGTCTTTGTATGGGGTGTTACTGCCTTTTTTTTGGCCTCACTAGTCACGATACAGGACAGGAATGGTCAGTGTTGCTCACTGGCCGATCAATGACGGACAAGCAGAGATGCGCTTATGGCCACCTGCTGATGTTTGTGATTTTGGCTTAAAGCATGCGGTACCCGTACATCTGATTTTTGAACCTTCCCCATTGCATGCAAATGTCACACTATGGTATAACGACCACGTTTCATCATATTTGCCAGTTCTCTACTACAGTGTTGTGGATCGTTGTGGATTAATGCGTATAAACGATCTTCATCCAACCCTAAAGGTCGTCCTGAACGTGGAGAGTCCCTAATCTCGAAACGATCCTTCTCAAAACGAGAAAACCGTTTTCTTGCTGTATTCTGTCCAATGGCATTTTCCCCATACCTGGCGAAAATGTTTCTGGCTGCCTCCGCTGCTGTCATCCCTCTATTGAGTTCAAACAGAATAATACGTCGGAATTGTTCCGATTTCTCCACATGGCCTTCATTTTCTAGCGTCCACAGCTCCACTCGCTGTGTACAAATGACAATATGTAAACACAAATAGCAATAGTAAAGTACAAATAAAAAATGACAATCGATAAATAAACCCGTAGTAACCAGAATACCAACATGCAAAACAGAAACGCTACGAATTTATGCACCAACCTGATACAAGTAGACACCACCGCTGCAGCGAAGCAAGTTGCGGCATTTAATAGAGGCGAGTTTTTCGGGCCAAACGTTCGGTCCATACGTTCTTCTCGATGTTTGCTCCATATTTAGCAACGATAAACAGCTGCTCACTCAATGAATGGTACGTATCTAAAGATTGGAAAGCTGCATAGATCACACCAGACATGAAATTGAAGTAATCCGCCGAATTATAGACCCATAGCATTGATCGCGATTAGTAGGAGTTTGAACATTACTAAGTTCGAACATTATGAATTACCGAAAAAAAGGTCTCTTAACATATAACCAGCACGGATTCATAAAACATCGTTATAGTGAAATGCAATTGGCCCTTTATTCATACGAAATCATAAGTGCTACCGACAGGGGATCTCAAATTAATTCCATATTTCTAGATTTTCAGAAGGCTTTTGACACCGTTTCCCACAACCATCTTCTAATCAAATTACGTGCCTATGGAGCGTCGTTTCAGTTGTGAGACTGGATCCGTGATTTCCTGTCAGAAAGCTCGCAGTTCGCAGTAACTCGAGAAACGGTATCGAGTGAAATAGAAGTTATATTTGGGGTTCCGCAAGGAAATGCTATAGGCCATCTGCTTTTCCTGATCAATAAAAATAATTTAAGACGTAATCCGAGCAGCCCTCTTAGAGTGTTTGCAGATGATGCTGTCATTTACACTTTAGCAAAGTCATCAGACGATCAAAACCAATTGCACAATGACTTACAGACATATCTGTATGACACGAAAAGTGGCAATAACTCTCAATAAGGAACAGTGTGAGGTTATCCACTTGAGTACTAACAACCCGTTAGACTTCGGTTACACGATAAATAATACAAAATATGAGGCTGTCACATCAACTGAATACCTAGGGATAACGATTTCGAACAACTTAGTTTGGAACCATCACATAGAAAATGTGGAATCGAAGACTGTGTTTTATCGCAGAACACTTAGAAGATGCATCAAATCGACTAAGATTGTCTTAACTTCGTTTTTCTGTCATCATGTGGGATACTGTTGCGAGGTATCCTCACCAGATACGATTGTCTGAGGACTACGGAAAACTTCAAAGAAGGGTAGCTCTTTTTGTACTATTGCAAATTAGGGGAGAGAGTGTCACAAATACGATAAGCGAATTGGGCTGACAGTCATTAAAACAACGGCGTTTGTCTCTGTGGCGAGATCTTTTATGTAATTTCAATCACCAAATTTCTCCTCCGAATGCGAAAATGTTTTGTTGACCCCATCTACATAGGGAGAAATGACGATTATAACAGAATAAGAGAAATTTAGATTTAGGTGTTCGTTTTTTATACGTGCAATTCGACAGCGGGAGAAATAGTCTGAAAGTGTTCTATGAACCCTCTGGCAAACGGATGGGTATGAATTGTAGAGCAGTCATGCATATGCTGACGTAGAGCGTACATAGAGAAAGAAGCCCAAGGACAGCTCTCGCATGTCCTCCAGACTACAAATTGTCGGTTGGTTATATAAGAAGTAGCGGTCGATGACGTATCACGTGTGTCTCACGGGATGTTTCGAGTCCCACAACTCCACCAGAATGTGCCTTTATACTCCGGTACAGTACGCCCTACATGCTGATCTTGATTGTCTTGTCGTTCCGCGTACTGAGCAGAGTAGAAGACATCAACCATGAAGTGATGATACTGATGTCATGTACAGCTTTCATGGTGCCTTTAGAGACAAAGTCAAGTTCTGAGACAGTTCAGATTTCATCGCTGACAAGCGGATGCCATGACGTTCGGATCACCGATTTGGCTCAAACTTTGTACATGTTATTTGTGTGTTAGGACAACATAACGTGCAAGTAATAAGCAGTACTACTTTAGGCGACGTCGAGAAAATAGCAAAATAAGTTTTACGCGTCAGTGATGTACCGGTGCGATGCGACTCTGGGTACGAGATGGCGGCGTTCATGTGGTTAGCGTTCAAGCTACGTAATCGATGGATCGCTGGATCCAGTCGCGATCACCTTTTTCTTCTAATTTATATTTTTTTCAACTCTAGTCATATTATACCATTCATATTACATTTTTGAAAGGTAATATGATGAAAAGACACGTGTATTTGCACGAACTTTTATTGAATTTCCTATGTTATTTAGTTGTCTGCAGATTTTTGGCGTCACAACAAACATTATATTTATAACTATCGACAATTAAACGAAAAAACGCATGAAGTTTTTCTGAAAATTCACGCCTGTCGTGATTTCCGAAATCGCGTATACCTCCAACCGGGTTAGGTACCGAGAACTGTTTCGCATCTGGACGCTTCGATCTGCAGGCACAGGTTTCAAGGACGAGGGACAGGTTTGGAAAGCCCAACATCAATAAATAAAGGAGTAAATAACTTTATTCAATAAGACAATGAGTTACAGTATACCAGAATATGAGGGTAATCTAGGATTAATCGTCGGATGTGCTTTTGACATTACAAGTCGGAGGATGATACTTTTCATACAGGCCCGGTAAACATGAATTAAAACGGCAAGGAATGCAATTTTCCCTCTTGCACAAGGAATCTTCAGAGTTTCTAAGGAAAAACGAAGCTAACTGACATTTTCAGAAAATTACCTTTCTTCCGATAGTTTGGATGCGAACCATGCAACGTATTCGCATAAATCGGTGCCGAATATATATCGGGGGAGGGGGGGGGGGAGAGTGGGTTGTTTGTGTGTGTGTGTGTGTGTGTGTCTGTGTGTCTGAAATCTTATGGGACTTAACTGCTAAGGTCATCAGTCCCTAAGCTTAGACACTACTTAACCTAAATTATCCTAAGGACAAACACACGCACCCATGCCCGAGGGAGGACTCGAACGTCCGCCGGGACCCGCCGCACAGTCCATGGCTGCAGCGCCATAGACCGCTTGGCTAATCCTACGCGGCGGGGGGTTGTTTAATAACCGATCTCTTTAGAAATGTGTTTACGAAACTCGATAGTTAGTGACATGATATATAGATGCAAAAAGTTATACATAGTTCAAATGTTGCTTTTCGGCAATTGGACGCTTAAGATATTTTTTCAGTAGTCGACATTTTACGGGATGTGTGGCTGTATAGTACACAGCATAACCATTTTAATATTTTCATTCATTTTTTGTCTGTTGCTACTTTAGTTATGCTTTATTATATACTTGTCTAGGCTATATAAAAACGAGTATTTGCCTGTCTGTTCGGAACGTAATATCTCAAAAATAATTGCCCGATTTACACGCGGTTTTTTGCAAAGTGATGGGCATTGTCTGGAGAAGATTACAACAATATAGCTTTTCCAGGAGCAATGTACCGATTTCCCGTTAACGACGAAAGCGAGTAAGGCAATGCTACAGTTCTCGACATTACAGCAGTCATCAATGTCCTTACGAACGTGTTATTTCGGCAGCAAGAAACACCGACGTCAGTGCAACGAACTATACCATCCATGAAAAAATTGTGAGCTAGTCTGCCTCCTACAAATCGGTTGACAGCGTCGTGAATGCGGACGGTATTTTAAACTACCCGATTGTGTTTTTGTGTCCGTTGGCTCTTCCTACGGATGGGCAAAACCAACTGGTTGAAATCGATACCGTTATTTAAGTTCTGAGTAACCGGAATTTTTCGGTATTTGTTTGTTCTCGGTTATAATAGATGTTATTTTCACTTTTTTACTAGTAACCGAGTAAAAAACCTGAATGTCAATTAGTCATAGCAGCAGTGCTAAAATGTATCGTTTATTTTCTATCAAATACCAAAAGAGGAAGGAAATTATGATAACGATAATAAATTGAAAATTTAACCACGATTCATTCATAGCGTACAATAAAATTGGAAAGTACCGTAGCTGATCTGCTCTCTGTATCTACATAATACTAAGCCTCTAACTGCTTGCAATCTTTGAAAACGGATAAATTAACACGAAAAGCAGCGTTATTCTACCTCAGTTTGCATCCTTTACCATAGACTATTCCTATTGCTCAAATACTGGTATGATCCCCGATTACAACATAATTTTTGAGCATATTTCAAAAAAATTAGATGCAGTAGGAGAATACTGGAGATTTTCGTAGTGTTCAACCAATTATCACTTTTTGAGAATAGCAGCGAACGGTGGACGATCTAAGTTTCCTTTTAGTTGCCTATTTAATATAATATTTTGACTCGATGTGTCTTGAAACTCTCCTCCGTTCCATCAGGCCTCGAAAGGCCCCACGGTAGCGATCGACAGGCATCACAGTACGCGGATATGGAGGGGCACGTAGTTAGCACGACGCTCGCCCCGCCGTTCTCAGTTTTTGTGACTGGAACTGCTTCTTCCCTTTCAAGTATCTCCTCAATTGGCCTCACAAGGGCTGAACGCACCCTACTTGCCAATAGCGGTTGGCAGACCCGGACGGTCACCTATCCAAGCCCGACAGCGGTTAACTTCGGTGTTCTGACGGGAAGCGGTGATACCCCTGCGGCAAGGCCGTTGGCTTATCTCGAAATTGAGGCGGTCAGCATTTTCCAGTCTTTGTTAGATTTCTACGTTTATTGCAGGAAATGATAAGAATAAACAATCCAAAATCGGTTAACATGTAACCAAAGACCGATTGTTTCAGAGATAACCGCAATAGGTTCTCACAGCATACATTGTCACTCAAAATCGGGCACCAATAATGCTTCTGTGCAACATTAAACCTCTTAGATTGTACAATGAAACCAGGCTCGGCGTCAGTAAACTTCCGTCAAACGTCACTGAGGCGACGATTCCGAATGACAAGTCAAACGATGATGGCTCATTCAACCTGTTCCCATGATTCGTATAGACTTGTGATTGCTTTTCAAACGCCTAAAGTTCCCCGTTCGCCTAGCATTCTCAACGACCATCAACCACGCCCAATGTCAATTGCTTCAAGTGTGCGGATTAAATCTGAAAAATCCGTAGTTTTCACATGATCAGTTATATGTTCTATGTTCACGAGTGGAACGTCCGTAAAATTTATTTGTTTTTGCACAAGACAGAAAGACCAAAAATATTGTATATCCCAAGACACTTAAATAAAACTAGACATGTACAACCCAATGATGAACAAATCATCATTGTATTATTTATTTTCTAATATATAAGCGTCTGGTTCGTTCATATGTATATACTTCCAGTAAATCACAAAACAATTGAAATAAGCATTGCAAGATATGTAGGGCGCTAGCCAGTACATAATAAAACATTTCGTCTTTTGCACAGAAAGACCAAAAATATTGTACAGTATATCCCAAGACACTTGAATAAAATTATCCACATATAACGCAATGATGAAGAAATCATTCTTGTTTTATTTATTTTCTACATATATAAGTCTCTGCCTCGTTCCTCGTTAATGTGTGTGTTCTTCCAATTAATCACAAAATAATTGAAATAAGCAATGCAAGATATATGAGGCACTAGCCAGCAGAAAATAAAATTTTCATCTCTTACCAGTGAATGTTTTATTGGTGTCTACCAAACATGTTCACCTGTTCATGCTAAACATCATCAGTACCCTATAAAATCAAGGAAATAATTTCATTATACATATTCTGAGAGGAAATTTGTAGTGAGTCTTGGCAGTTCATTTGAATTATCTAACTATATACAAATATATGGTTGCATGTTTTTTCATCTTTGAGTACTTTTAATGTATTCGTGTGTTCTTATTAATATAGTAGATGCTCAGGGTACTTATAGATGAACACATGGATACATAAAAATTAACGTAAGTGTAGAAAAAGCACAACCATAAATTTGTAAATAGTTACGTAATTTAAATGAACTTCCAAGCTTCACAACAAATTTCCTCTCAGAATATGTATAATTAAATTATTTCCTTGATTTTATAGCCCACTGATGACGTTTAGCTTGAATAGGAGAAATAAGTTTGGTAGACACAAATAAGAGTCAGAGGTAAACGACGGAATTTTTCTTATTTATACCTAATATCACTTTAAAAGATGTTGTAGAAAGATATTTATCTTAGACAGCTTTTATTTTTTATCTTGAGCCGCATCCACGTTTCCTTGGGTGAAAGGCAGGATAGAGTTTCACGCCCAGCCGACGACGAAGATAATTAGTAGAGACGGAGCAGCACTTCGAAATGCGCAGGAATGGTGAAGGAAATCAGACCTATCCTTTCGAAAGGCGATACTTGAAGAAAGCAATTTACAAAAACCGTGGAAAACATAGATCTGGACGGACTGGCGGGGATTCAATGGACCTGTTAAGGCGATTCGTGTCACTCGCCGCTTGCAGGATGTGGCGCGTTGTGTATCGAATGTTTTTCGGAGCTCTCACGCCTTATTTGTCATCGTTGGCCCATGCAGGGTAGAAAATAGCACTCGCATTTTTAACTCAATTGCTGGAACTTTTTCTGGCAACCCCTTTCGGCTTACTACTTCCTATAACATAGATAACTATTTCTCATATTAATACTGATGCATTGATTATATTACAGGCAACGCAATCTGCCTCAAGTTGCAGTTAAGGTGGGATATGAGACCTCAACCTAAATAATGAGCACTGTTGGAGGTTACTACCCGAACAAGAGTTGATAACTATAAACCGCAATCGCGATAGGCTACAATCCGACCTTTATCAAAGTCGGGAACGTGATGGTACGCATTTCTCCTCCTTACACAAGGCATCACAACAACATTTCACCAGGCAACGCGGGTCAACTGCTGTTTGTGTATGAGAAATCGGTTGGAAACTTCCCTCATGTCAGCAAGTTGTAGGTGTTGCCACCGGCGCCAACCTTGTGTGAGTGCTCTGAAAAGCTAATCATTTGCATATCACAGCATCTTATTCCTGTCGGTTAAATTTCGCGTCTGTAGCACGTCATCTTCGCATCTTCGTGGTGTAGCAATTTTAATGGCCAGTAGTGTATTATTGACGACTAAACTTGCTGTTAAGTGTATCTGTTGTGCTTATTAAACTTTTGAAAAACGCTACGAACTTATGCATCAGCCCAATAAACTTCTCATATTGGCAGCTGTTCTTGATACGAATTCTGTAGTATTGGGCCTATAAAATCCGTTGGAGGACAACGTTGCGCGTGACGAAGCTCCGTTGACGAAATGTTCTGCAGGGTCAGTTCACAGCAAGCGTGCCGGCAGCGAGTACAGAGGGCAGATATTTTTATCGGTCACGGTCAACGTTGGCGCGTGTGGGGCAGGCAGTATGTTTTCCTTCCGCCAGCAGCCGTCTTTATCGCGGTCGCTGTACAGCGGCACGGAACGCTGATTGGTGCTCTGCACAGGGAACATGTCGGCCTGGGCAACCAGTAGCCTGCCTGCTGTCCATGTTAATCGTTTTAGGTCACGCCCCACTTCGGAGGCAAACCGCTTCCGAGCTCCAGTGGTTGCCCTGAGATCGCTGAAGTTAGATTCGCAGTGAGCACATGAAATTTTTTTCGATGAGGCAGGGAATGCTGTTACGTCGTACATTTAGCTGACTAAACAAATTTGTAAGGAAGTAGACATGCTAGCCGCCGTCAAGCTTGCAAGAAAGTGAGAGCCTCACGACATATGCATATAGGAGTACTTTTCTTTTGCTGTTGCTAGTGATTGTTCTTACAATTTCGTTCTATATAAATAACAACAGCAGTAAACAAAGGAAAAGGAATGTATGGGCAACCATGGTTTATTTCTCGTGTTGAGGGTAGACTATCAGGTTTTCACAGTAAATTTCAGTGCCGAATCCTAGGTTTGTTATAAGCCAGAGAGCAAACATACGTAGCATAAACATATCAGTTTTATTTTTTCAGAGTCTATACCATATTTCGCGATCCTCTGGTTTTGAGTATAGTGGAAGGTCTAAACCATAGGCTCAGACCGCTCTGCGACGGTATGGGATGCGAATTTCTCTTCCCCCGCTATCGGGTACAGAATTGTAGGGTTCTCTTTAAATAAGTCAGGCGTGCACTATACACAGGTAGCGGCTACTAGGGTAGCGGAGTACGTGTGGCGTTCACATGGGGCATTTTTAGGTTAGAGAACCCCTCCCATGGGATCAAAGATGATTTGCCTGTTAAATCAGCCACAACGACGTCAGAAAATCTTGGTCCTCGCAGATCAGAGGTAGAAAAGATTAATATGATTTTAGTAAACTGCAGGAGCATCCAAGAATAGGTCTCAGAATTAGTATCGCTGACTGAAGGCTATAATGCACAGATAGTATTGGGAACAGAAAGCTGGTTCAAACCAGATGTCAATGACAACGAAATCTTAAGTTCAGATTGGAATGTTTATCGTAAGGATAGGTTAGGCGCCAATGGTGGTGGCGTGTTTATTGCAGTAAGAAATGCGATAAAATCAAGGAGGTTATCATGGATTCGGAATGTGAATTAATCTGGGTGAAATTTAGTATTAAAGAACGGTCAATCGGATGCTTTTATAGACTGTGTCAGGATCTGTAATTGTAGAGCGCTTCAGACAGAACATGCAGAATATCATTAGTAATTTTCCTGATCGTGCCGTTGTAATAGGGGGTGACTTTAACTTGCCAGGTATAGATTGGGAGTTTTATGCCATCAAAACTGGTACCAGAGAGAGGGGATCATGTGGCATTGTTCTGGATGACTTGTCCGAAAAATTACCTTGAGCAGATAGTTAGAGAACCAACTCGTGAGAGTAACATCTTAGGCCTCCTGGTAACAAATAGACCTGAACTTATCGAATCTGTTAACGTAGAGGAAGGTATCAGTGATCATAAGGCTGTCACAGCATCTATGACGACAGGTCCTACAAGCAATGTTTCGAAAGGTAGGAAGATATATTTGCTCAGCAAGGGTGACAGGATACAAATTTCAGAATATCCCAGCAGTCAGCATCAAATATTCGGTGATGAAGACGAAGATGTGGGGCACAAACGGAAAAAATTCAAAGGCATCGTTCAACATGCCCTAGACAGGTATGTTTCGAGTAAGGTTCTAAGGGATGGGAAAGACCCATCATGGTTTAATAGCCGTGTTAGGAAAGCGCTACGTAAACAAAGAGCACTTCATCTCAGTTTCAAGAGAAGTAAAAACCTAGCAGACAAACAAAAGCTGAACGAAGCGAAAGGAGAACAATTGAGAGAAGCGTTTAATGATTTTGGAAGTAAGACGTTGTCAGCACACCTAAGTAAAAACTCTTTAAGAGATTTTGGTCGTATGTAAAGTCAGTAAGCGGGCCAAAATCATCTATTCATTCCCTCAGCAACCATACGGCACTGAAACGGAAGATAACAGAGCGAAGGCTGAAACACTGAATTCGGTCTTCCGAAGTTGTTTCACCGCGGAAGATCATGACACTGTCCCTCACTCTTATGCTGAAGAATTATGACATTTTTGGAAAATGAACATCTCCTCTGTAAAAATCAACATGGATTCCGCAAACAGAGATCCTATGAAACTGAGCTCGCTCTGTTCCTCCATGAGATCCACAGCCAAGTGGACCACGGCGCTCAGGTTGATGCCATGTTACTTGATTTTAGGAAGGAATTTGACACCGTCCCGCATTGTCGTTTAAAGAAAAAAATACGAGCTTAAGGAGTATTGGAGCGGACCTGCAATTGGATTCAAGACTTTCTTGCAGATAGAACTCAACACGTCGGTCTTACCGGAATTAAATCGACAGATGTAAAGGTAATATCCGGAGTACCACAGGGAAATGTGATAGGACCGTTGCTGTTTACAATACATATAAATGATCTTGTAGAAAGCGTCGGATGCTCTTTAAGGCTATTCGCAGATGATACAGTTGTCTGTACCACAGTAGCAATGCCAAAAGATAGTAAGAATTTGCAGAACGACCTGCAGAGAACTGATGAATGATGCAGGCTCTGCAAGTTGACCATGAACGTAAATAAATGTAACATATTGCGCATACACAGGAAAAGAAATCCACTACTGTACGGCTACACTATTGATGACAAACAGCTGTAGACATCGTCTGCCGTAAAATAACTAGGTGTAAGTATCCAGAGCGACCTTAAGAGGAATGACCACATAAAACAGATATAGGGAAAAGCAGACACCAGACTCAGATTCATCGGAGGAAGCTTAAGGAAATGTAACTCATCCGCGAAAGACGACGCTTGTAAGGCGCTTATTCACCCAATTCTTGAAGAGTGTTCATCTGTCTGGGACCCCTATCAGGTAGGAGTGATAGAGGAGATAGAGAAGATCCAACGAAGAGCGGCTCGTCTCGTCACGGGATTGTTTGATCAGCCCGAGAGCGTTACGGAGATGCTGAACAAACTCCACTGGCAGAGGTTACAAGAGAGGCGTTGTGCATCTCGGAGAGATTTACTATTGAAATTTCGTGACAGCACTTTTCAGGATGAGTCAGAACAACATATTACTTCCCCCCCCCCCTCCCCCACATACATCTCGGGTATTGACCATTTGAAGAAAATTCGAGAATTTAGAGCCAATGCAGAGGCTTACCGACAATAATTCTTCCCACGCACTATTCGCGAGTGGAACAGGTCTGGACGGATCGGGTAATAGTGCCAAAAGTAACCTCGGCCACAAGCCATTAGGTGGCTTGCGGTGTATGATGCAGATGTAGATGTAGATGCAGAAAGAAATTTGTTCCTTGTTGATGTAAGTCATTTGCCTATTGAGAAACATATCGCCTATTCTACTGTTGATACTTAATTGATGTCTTTCGCTTTATATCTACGTCCTCGTCGACCACAGTTTTATAGAAATAGAAATATGTTCTGGTAGAACATATTTCATCTGTATCAAACAGACCGCTCAGGTTGATTCTTTCTAAGTAGATACCGTGCGACTATTCAAGCTAGTTTGGAGAATCTATGAGTCTGGACGAAAGCCCGAAAGATAACAGAGGTGGATAAATGCGAGAATTATGGTAGAATCAACTAAACAGCTCATGCATCTACATTGCTGACAGAAATAATATGCAGAAGAACAGAAGAGAAAATTAAGGATCTGTTGGATGGCGATCACTTTGGCTGTACGTAAGGCAAAAGCCCCACAGCGCCAATTCTGACGTTGGGTCTGCAAATGGAAGCAAGACTTAAGAAAACTGAAGACACGTTCAAATGATTTGTCGACACAGACAAAGTGTTCGACAGCGTAAAATGGTGCAAGACGTTCGAAATTCTCAGAAAAATTGCTGTAAGCTGCAGGGAAGACTGATGACGCACAATGTGTTTGAGAACCAAGAAGGAACAATAAGAACAGAAGATTAAGAACGAAGTCGAGAAGAAATGTTGGAAATGAAATGACGGTTCAGGATTGAAATCAGATTCAGGGTGAAAGGATATTAATGATAAGATTCGCTGGAGACATTGATATCCTCAGTGAAAGTGAGGCGAAACTGAAAGCGAGGAAGAATTACAGGACACACTGATTGGTACGAAACCCAGTATTTAATGTCTGTGCATTGAGAGCGAACCGAAGAAAGACGAAATTAATGAGAAGCAGCATAAATGAGATTAGCGATGCACTCTCGCTTTCATGGTAACGACGCTGGTGCACGATTTTGGGACTGTTAGGGAGTAGGGACGGGTAAGAAAAGAGATTTCTTGATTTGAAGAAAGACGTGAGCAGAAGGTTTCGAGAGTATATGTCAGAGATCATTTTAGAAAGGGTTTTTTTATGGAAAAGATGTGATGAGGAGTCTCAGTCGAGTTGTTGAATAGGGACGGTGAAGATGGGCCCAGCATTGGAGAGGACCGGGAACTTCTGTTAGAGCTGGATGCGTGGGTAGACCTCTAGGTTTGTATTTCGCGAAAGTTCTTAAAGTTTCGGTATGCCGGCAGCTGTGGCCGTGCGGTTCTAGGCGCTTCAGTCTGGAACCGATTGACCGCTACGGTCGTAGGTCCGAATCCTGCCTCGGGCATGGATGTGTGTGATGTCCTTAGGTTAGTTAGGTTTAAGTAGTTCTAAGTTCTAGGGGACTGACGACCACAGATGTTAAGTCACATAGTGCTCAGAGCCACTGGAACCAAAGTTTCGGTATCACTGGTTTTGGATGTGATGGTGCAGGCGCTGCAAAGTACCAAGGCTGATAATCAGACAGGTGATTACTGTCACTTTGGTGGGAGACATGATGGGAGAGAGGAGAAATTAATAAGTTGCCAATGGATTCGGGTGGGGGAGTGTAGACATATATGGGCTACAAGGCTGACGACTGTTCTTCACATATAGGACGTCAAACAAGTTTGTGCACTGTGATTCTAGTAGTAGTTCATTTCATTGCATCATTCCAATGTAGTTTTGCACCTTCTGCTTCGCAGTATCTCGTACCGGGTAGTTGGAGCTTATTTGTGTATGGTATTGGAATGGTCATTCTTCGGGTATCCGAATATATTTGCGGCGAATTCCGCTGCCAAAAGTTGTGTTGCATACTCCCTCTGTCGTCTAGGTGTTGATTCAGCCTGGAAATCTTCACCAACTGACAGCTACCACCACCCACTAGCGTTCTTCTTAACTCTGTTTTACTAACAGTGCACGGCGTCTCTTTTCGATTGCCACACTGTTATGTTACGGCTTGTCAAATGACAGCGTGGAAGTCACACCGTCATACAAATGGCATGCAGCGCCATATTTCCACCTGGTGGCCAAAACTGAAACTAATTCGTTTCCCAGCGTAAGTCAGTCCCGCATTAACGCATTAGCATACCTACCAAGTTTCGCTGATGTACGATAGTTACAGCCCACACTGGAGCTCCTTGAGTAGCCGCACTTTAATCATATCCACTCGGTACATTGTCCTTATTAGTCTTCTCCTTTCTTTTAATTTGGCCTTTGCGTGATGCAGTTGGGCCGCGATAAAATAAATTTAGCTGTTCTTCCTCTGGCTGACACAGATTTCATAAGGATTTTAAAATAATTAAGGCTCTTCTTACGTTAGTAATCAAAACATGGAGGCAACGTGACGCTAACCGACCAGGAGGTATTCTTCAAAATCATCACGGTCCACACTAAAATTATTTTCCTTCATGTGAGCCGGTCTGAAATTGTTGTCCAACTGTCGGAAAACTGTTATACAGTAACCCAGACCTGAGGATCTTCAGGAATCCTTTATACCTAATTACGGGGACTTTGAAAGTAATAGTCAGTTTCGACTGAAACTGCATAGATATGCAGGGATTAATCCTCCGACGGTCTTCTTGACATTCATGCAATTGCTTCAACAATGCACATCTGCTTCTTCCAAACATTCTGCGAATACGACGTAGTCCGCCGTGTTTAGATGCTGCAGCAGTGTGTTAATACTCTCGGTCCCACACTGTATGGGGAATGAGGACGCCCCCTCAGTGTTTTCGATGAGAAGTGTTTCATCACCCATCACACAGCTTGGACTATGTTCCCTCTGATGTTCATCTCCGCTCATATGAATCGCTGACTATGAAGACATCATTTTGGCACAGACAACGACCTTCAGACCAGTGTAGAGAAGGGGCAGAAAACATAGGTGGCTGCTTTCTAAGACGAAGATACTGGGAAATTGGTACAACGCTACAACAAATGTATAAATCGAAGCAGCGACTCTGTAGAGAGTAACTGGAAGGTGTAGGAAACTGTTGCAAATAAAACAATTTTGATTTTCACTGTGGTTGCAATTTCACGATCGATCGGACCTTAAGCCGGCCGCGGTAGTCTAGCGGTTCAGGCGCTGCAGTCCGGAACCGCGGGACTGCTACGGTCGCAGGTTCGAATCCTGCCTCGGGCATGGGTGTGTGTGATGTCCTTAGGTTAATTAGGAATAAGTCCCTAAGTTCTAGGGGACTTATGACCTAAGATGTTGAGTCCCATAGTGCTCAGAGCCATTTGAACCATTTTTTTTATCGGACCTTATTTTTCGCATAGCCGTCGTACCTTTAGAGAGGACTTCCTAACATTTAAATTTATATTCGATGTTAGCAGATTTTTTTTCACTGACGCTTCTGTTAGTACCGCCAGTCTGCGTTTTATATCCTGCTGCTACGGAAAGCATCAGTTATTTGCAGCCCAAGAGGAAAAACTCATCTCTCATCTACTACCTTCGGTATTCATTTTATAATCTGATTCCCTCAGCGTAGTGTGATTTAATTCAACTACATGTCATTACCAGCCGGCGGTTCTAGGCGCTTCAGTCTGGTTCGAATCCTGCCTCGGGCATGGATGTGTGTGATGTCCTTAGGTTAGTTAGGTTTAGGGGACTGGTGGCCTCAGATGTTCAGTCCCATAGTGCTCAGAGCCATTTGAACCATCTGTCATTACCCTTGTTTTACTTTTGTTAATATTCGTCTCATAATCACTTTTCAAGACACTATCCATTCCGTTCAACTACTCTTCTAAGTCCTTCGAAGCTTTTATTTCCTATCACTGAATGTCAGCTCCCTTTTCAACTTTCTCCCCGGTTTCCTTTGTAGCTTGCTCAATACACACGTCTAATAACTTTGGGATAGGCTACAGCTACTCAACTACGACTCCCATTTCATGTCCTCTGGGACAACTACAATGTGGTTTATGTACAAGTTGTAAATGATCTTTCTCTCTCTGTTTCTTTTTATCCCTGATACTTTCACAATTTCAAAGAATGAAGCCCAGTTACCATTGTCACAAGCTTTCTCTAGATCTTCAAATGCTATAGACGTAGGTTTTCCCTTGTTTAATCTACCATTGTTGTCTATCCTCTAAGGCAAATCGTAGACTCAGTTTTGCCTCTGATGTTTGTACGTTTCTACGGAACCCAGACTGAACTTACCCAGTGATGGCCCCTACCAGTTCTTCGAAACTTCTGTAAAGAATTCGTGCCAGTATTTTGCAACAAGTGCTTATTACTCTGGCAGTTCTTTAATAGTCACATCTGTCAGCACCTGCCTTTTATGGAATTGAATTATTACTTTTTTCTTGAAATGTAAGGGCTTTTCACCTGTCTCATATAGAGTATGTTAAAAAAAAGTGCAGAATACTTTAAGAGGTGGCACTACTGCTCGAAACAGGAAAAATAAGTCCAATAAAAATGGGTCCGGAAACGCATGCTTTCTGAGATAAACACGTGTTTATAGGATGGGCTGCGCGACGCTTGGTTACGGATATTAGCACAGTCGTTGCATTATCCGCGAGGAGTGGCCGCTCGGTTACAGCGACACCCCCGGGATAACAAGGCCGTCCAGCAGTGTTAGTGGTGTCACACTAAGCGGCCCATAGCCGACGCAGCAGTCCACGGACACCTCCGTACAGACGCACCTGATGCTAACGATCTTCTGTCCGTCATACAGGGAGGAGCGAACTATAATTCGAACCAAAGACCAAATTATATATATTCTTGTCAACAGCATAAAGGTTCATAACGAAATACCGATTATATATACGGGGAGGAATAAGTTTAATCGATTGATGAACTTTGCCACTATTTTATAATTGTCAGAACACTATTTAGCTTTAAAAATCGCATACAGGTGGTGACAAATGCCAACTGACAGCAGGACTTAACATTTTCAAGCTATTACACTGAAAGTAAATTATCTTAAACGCTGTCATACATAGCAAAACCCTCACAACTTCCGTTTACAATAAGGTAACAAGAGTTCGCTTTATCTCATAAAACACATGACTATTGTGAATTTACTCATATGTTCATGGTGACAGCTCTTTTCAAGAATTTTTACAAGCGTATCCCCAGTAATAAAGAATGGAAACAAAAGATAGATATCAAATATTCTCCTTTTAACATAGACATCACTGAACACAAGATTCTGTCTTGCACTGTGGTACTAAGGGACTGCTCTTTCCTTTAAGAAATGCCTGACAATTTGAAGTTCACTCTGCTATTGAAGATACACTTCTTGAAACAATATTAAAAATGTTATGAAAGGTAAGGAAATGAAAAACAAGCAAGTGCATTACATGTAAGAATGTGAGCAAAAGGGTTAGGCTCTCTTTACTTACCATTTTCAATCTCTCTACAGCTTATTTCCTTTTCCACGTAGAAATCACCAACTGCAAGTCTCATTATTGCTGTCTGTTACTAACAAAGTGCTTTTCTATTTAGAAAACCTGACAATTTGATGTTCATTCTGGTTTTTTGTTATCCCGGGGGTGTCGGTTAGAGGCGCCATGTCCCGACCTGCGTGGCCCCTGGCGCCGAAAGATTCGAGTCCTCCCTCGGGCATGGGTGTGTGTGTTGTCCTTAGCGTTAAGTTAAAGTTAGTTTAAAGTAGTATGTAAGTCTAGGGACCGATGACCTCAGCAGTTTGGTCCCTTAGGTATTCACACACATTTGGGCATTCGTTGCGTTGGCGTTCAGTCAGATGTGTCGGCAGGGTACGTTGATGTCTTACTCACAGTACTCTACCTACCATTAGGTGCTCTGGAGTAATTTGTGTGGTTCGAGTCGTGTTGCAGGCTTCATTAGTTTTCGTCGTGCTCGTGTGCCTTCTTCCAAACGCGAATTCACTCATGTTTTACTGATATTGCGCAGTTTGTACTGTAGTGCAAATTAATAATGATGTACACCAGACCATTGTGGAACAGGGCAGGCAGACAAACCACTGGTGTCAGTTTGTAACACACGAAGCTTGATTTAATAAAATATAATTGATATCTTTATGAAGATTTTTCCGGCTTGACTATTAATTATTTAGATTTCTTTTTAGATTAGCACTTATTGTTGCAGATATTCTTCTTTATACATTAAGCTTTTCCCATCTTGTTTATTCATTCCTCTAAAGCAGTGTTTTCTGAACTGTGCCGGCCGGTGTGGCCGTGAGGTTCTAGGCGCTTCAGTCTGGAACCGCGTGACGGCTACGGTCGCAGGTTCGAATCCTGCCTCGGGCATGGATGTGTGTGATGTCCGTTGGTTAGTTAGGTTTAAGGGGCTCCGGAACGCCCTATACTTGCAATGTTAAAATAACGCTTATAAATTACATCTTTCCTCACAAAGTATTTGAGGTAGGAAGTTGAATTTTATACATATTATTTATTGGAATATGGGCTACAACTTAACACAGGGATTTTACAAAATTTTAGTTCAGTTATTAGATGATTTTTTTTTCAATTGTAATGAAAATTCACAACATTTTTTTGCAATTTTTTATTTATATATTCAAAAATATACACTTTTTTGGAAAAATGCTGTGTTAAATTATGCAGAAGGTACTGTGTAACATTTACTGAAAGTTTGAAACAAATATGTTTGGAAGATCCTTAGAAAACATGTAATTAGTATGAGAAAATAAAAGTTTTGGTAATCGAGCGACAAAGATTGGATTAACTTTTTAGTGCATTCCAGGTCCATAGGATGGATTATCTTCATCCTCTGCAAACTCCTCCTCCAGCTTCCTCTTGTTCCTCCTCCTGTTTACTCTTGCTTGTATTTCTAGACTCTTTACAGCCCTGTCTGCAGCCCGAAGGCGTTCCTTGTCTAAAGCAAGCATCGCTCGTACCATGTTAGAACCTATCTTCATTCCCATATTTCTAAATACCTTGCACCTTACAATGTTGCCATCATTGAAAGTCGCAACAGCATCATACACACCAAAGTGAAGTGTTTCTATTCCAACAAATACAGTCTTGGGGATTCTCGACCATATAACACTATTTACACTTTCATTGGGGTTTTGAGTTTTTCCGTGAATACACTTTTTCAACAGTTCAGGTGTTGCTAAGTCTCTGAAAATAGGTTTTATCACCTCCATTATTGCATGAGGCAGATTATGCTTATGAGTGTACACTTCACCAGTTAGCAATCCTTTGTTATATTTACACCAACTGTCTTCTTCTTTGGGACACAAGCTATGTTGGGGATTTTCATCGGTTGAAGAAGTATGAAAAAAAAAAAAGAGCCCAAACAGCCTTCTTCATTTCGTCGACACTTTGTGTATTTTGCCTAATAGCCATTCCATAATAGTTCTGTATTTTGTCAATTACACTGTCAGTTAACCTTCCCTTCCCATCCAACCCTTTACCATCACTGAGTTTTTGTTTTTTGTACGAAGCTTTCAGTCGCCGAAGTCTTGTTCCCATTCGCTTCTGTACGTGTCCAATACACTCAAATTTCTGCACTACAACATTATCACCATAGGGCTACAGTCCTTGAACATGTTTGAAACGTTTATAATCACCGTCACCAAGGTAATTAACATATCGCACTTTATCACACGCCTCAGAACGCTGGAATATACTGGCAACACCAGCCACTTCCATTCCTCCACTACTGCCACTATAGTTAGCTTTGCAATTATTTTCATGTGTACCTATATATTTTTGTGGACATCTACAATACTTTGATATTACTGCTACATCTAAAACTTTCCCTGTATACATACTGGTGGCAGATACTACACCATGAAGAGATGTGTGTCCCCGTTTATGCCAGGTACCATCGAACGCTGCAGTCAAATCTCTGTTACCATTATTTTCCATTACTGCCTCTTCCACAGCGTTCTTCATAGATTCTATACAGACATCTTCTACTTTAGACCCTATTAATTTATTATAGGTCGTAAACTTGGTTGGGGGATTTGGAAGATTCATGATGCCACAGAAAATTGCACCTGCAGTAGCACCCTTACCAACTGAACGCAAGGAATAAACAAATCTAATGTTGTGTTCGTAGATTTTGCTACCATTTTCTTCAGTTGCAGTTACTGCAACACTGTTCCAAAAGGTGGTCATGTATGAACACTTATCACATTTCAGTTGTATTTCACTAGCAAGTCCTACGTGCTTTATTATGGAGAGTTCCAGACCAACTCCACTACAATGAATACATCTTACACAGTTTGAAAAAATTCCTTTGAGAACCGACATATCAAATATTTCATTCACATCCGATTCGCCCATAAAACATTCATAGTTTTCATTCATTGAACCAAGCTTCTTCTGTGAAGTATTTTCTTTCCCACTATGACTGCTATGGGCAGGTGTACTTGAGAGGTTAGGTTCACTCACTTGGTTATCGTCTTTATTGTTTACAGTAATAACACATACCTTTGGCTTTCCAACATTTCTCCTTTTCTTAAAAGCCTTCAGAGGATTTCTAATAACTTTACTTTTTCTCATTATTATACTTCAACAAAACAGAGACTCAAGAAACAGAATTACTTACGAATATTTTCGAGATAACGACAGAGTAAATAAACATGAAACAATCGACAATCACACCAGCGATATATATTGAACCATCACAGGTTAGCCACAACATATACTTTATCTCACATCACTAAAATGTACCTGATGAACACGGACGTTAATAATAACACCATCTGACAGCAGTTTAACAGCGCCACAGTGGGTCACGCCCATGTAGAACACATTTCAAAAAAAATTTAAAAATAGTTGTAGTCTTCGGAATTGAATAAATTATATATCTATTAAAAGGTAATAGTCTGCAGATTCAGAAAACGCAAAAAAGTAAAAATTGAACTTTTCATGATTTTGAGCCTTTCCGGAGCCCCTTAAGTAGTTCTAAGTTCTAGGGGACTGATGACCACAGATGTTAAGTCCCATAGTGCTCAGAGCCATTTGAACCATATTTTCTGAACTGTTTCCTTAATAGTCTCTCCCAAATATTTGAATTTTTTCCTTTTCTGTTTGCCAGATTTCTATTATTAAATATTAAATATTTGTCATAATTTTTGTTTTCTCTTCAGAAATTCTTGTGACTGTCATATTGACTTTGTCTTCCAGTTGATTGACTTGAACTGTTGCATTTGACAGGCTTTCAGGAAATATATGAATATATGAGGATGGTATCAGTTCTTCCCGTAAGAACAGATACTATTGGTGATCTTGCAGCTCTCGAAGAGTGAAATTACAATGAATTCCAGACCATTAACTGCTTACAGGCGTTGATAAATATCAACGGGGACAGTTGAAAATGTGTGCCCCAACCGGGACACGAACCCCGCTTCCATAGAAGGAGCTCTATCCAAGCGAGCCACAGAGCATAGTGCGACTGCAGAGACTTATCTCTGGCACGCTCCCCGTGGAGACCCACATTTCCAACTTACTGTCCACACACTACATTTGTAGTGCTCCTGCCCACTATATTCATTACTCGCGGCAGTCAATCTACCGATTCCCGCAAGTGTTTGAGCAATGTGAGTGCACCCACACTGAAGGAGATCATTGGCCGGTAGGCCATTTCTACATTAAGATGGATCTGTTCTTTCGGACATGTTTGGGTTCGAGTCCCGGTCAGGGCACACATTTTCAACTGTACCCATTGATATTTATCAATACCCGTATGCAGCTAATGGTCTGGATTTCATTGTAATTTCATTTTTCAGGAAATATGTTAATATTTACCTCAAATGCTAGGTCATTTATTGCAACACTTTTGTTCTTTCTCCATAGTAGTTACATCCTGAATTTTTTAACTTTTTAATTCCAAATACTTGCAATTTTCTCCGCGACACAGTTGAAAGGACGTGGAGATGAACCATCGCCTTACCTGACACGGGTATTTATTTTGAAAGGTCGACATATCTTAGCTATAAATTATACTTTTGAGATTGTGTCTGTCCGAGTTTCTCGGACAAGGTTTGCCAGCTTATTTCTAATTCCAGACTCATGGATTACTTTATCTGGGGTTCCTTATTAACGCAATAGAAAGCTTTTTTTTAAACGCAATAAGTGTTACGGCGATGTCTTTGGAGTCTATTAGTCAGCGACGAGTTACTGATTTCAGATTGAAAATCTATTCTGTGTAGGAACTTCCCTTTGTTGTAAACACCCTTTAAGGGATCTACAAATATTGCACAATCATACGCACATGATCTCCAGCAGTATTATTATGTTCCATCCTGTACTGCTAACGGTTAAAAATTACTCTACTGGCCATTAAAATTGCTACACCATGAAGATGACATGCTACAGACGCGAAATTTAACCAACAGGGAGAAGATGCTGTGATATGCAAATGATCGGCTTTTCAGAGAAGTCACACAAGGTTGGCGCCGGTGGCGACCCCTACAACGTTCTGACATAAGGAAAGTTTACAACCGATTTCTCCAACCGATTTCTCACAAATAGCAGTTGACCGGCGTTGCCTGGTGAACCATTGTTATGATGCTTCATGTAAGGAGGAGAAATGCGTACCATCACGTTTCCGACTTTGATAAAGGTCGGATTGTAGCCTATCGCGATTGCGGTTTATCGTATCGCGACATTGCTGCTCACGTTGGTCGAGATCCAATGACTATTAGCAAAATATGGAATCGGTGGGTTCAGAAGGGTAATACGGAACGCCGTACTGGATCCCAACGGCCTCGTATCACTAGCTGTCGAGATGACAGGCATCTTATACGCATGGCTGTAACAGATCGTGGAGTGGCTGCTCGATCCCTGAGTCAACAGATGGGGACGTTTGCAAGACAACAACCATCTGCACGAACAGTTCGACGACGTTTGCAGCAGCATGGACTATTAGCTAGGAGACCATGGCTGCGGTTATGTTTGATGCTGCACCACAGACAGGAGCCCATGCAATGGTGTACTCAACGACGAACCTGGATACACGAATGGCAAAACGTCATTTTTTCGGATGAATTCAGGTTCTGTTTACGGTATCATGATGGTCGCATCCGTGTTTGGCCACATAGCGGTGAACGCACATTGGAAGCGTGTATTCGTCACCGCCATACTGGCGTATCACCCGGCGTGATTTTGTGGGGTGCCATTGGTTACACGTCTCGGTCATCTTTTGTTCGCATTGACGGCACTTTGAACAGCGGACGTTACATTTCAGATGTGTTACGACGCGTGGCTCTACCCTTCATACGATCCCTACGAAACCCTACATTTCAGCAGGATAATGCACGACCGCATGTTTCAGGTCCTGTACGGGCCTTTCTGGATACAGAAAATGTTCGACTGCTACCCTGCCCAGCACATTCTCCAGCTCTCTCACCAACTGAAAACGTCTGGTCAACGGTGGCCGAGCAACTGTGACTCACCAATGTAGACGATGAGCCGCCGCGCCGTGGTGGTGGAGACGAGCGACTGCGCGCGCGCCTTGTCCACCAGGCCAGCCAGTAGCACCGCCGTCGCCACGTGTCCCACGTGTGGCAGCACCGACAGCACGCGGTCCTGTGGAGAACCGTCAACTCTGAGTTTGTTCCTTTGTCGCCATGTATAGGGGTAGAAAATACATTCAACGACAAAAAAATGACGCACCACGGAGGAATTATCCGACTGAGACGGAGATCGTTAGATGTATTGAACAGTGATGTACATGTACAGGCAAACAAATGATAACAATTTCAGAAAAACTGAATGATTTATTCAAGACGAAGAGCTGCACAAACAACATGGTCTAGCTATGGCTCTTGTTATGCAAGTTGTTATTTGTCTTGGCAGTGACTGACAGGTTTGTTGGTCACAACGTTGCGACACAACGTTCTCTTCGGGGTACATGACGACTTCCCTGGCCAGCAAGATCACCAGATGTCTCGCCAATTGAACAGATTGTAAGGTGGCGTGGTCTCCTGACCTTCATTTCTTACATATTCCGTCCTCACAGTCGTATTCTGCACATCAAGACGCTTCATTCGAACACAAACTCGATAAGGTAGAGTCAATTTTGTATGAATTCATGTAAGCGATATGCAAATTAATAAGAAATCGCAAGTGCGCACCATGATTGAGAAAGTCGAGGCTGGTGTACAAAACATGATGGCCACAGGAATTTTCTAGAGAGGCAACCAGCCTGCTGGGAGGCCTGTCCCTTCAGACGGGTGAGTCAACACACACCTACTTCGGCTGGAGCGACTGCCCAGAGGGAGGACAGCTTTTGCCAGGGCGAAGGGATAACGACCCCCGTGTTCAACTTAAAAGCAGATTCTGCTATATTGTGTGGCAGCACGCAGAAGACGCATTTTTTGATGGACTGACTGTGTAGTTACAGAGTTCTCACAGGAGGGCAGTATACACCTATTTCCGCATTGGCCGACTTAAACGAAACGTCATTCTCCCATTTAATAGAGCAACGCTGATTGGTGGAATATTTCTGATACAAAGAACCGGGGAGGAAAGGAAGATAGCGAATGATATACCCTTGCAATTTTTTCAGAAAGAGGGGCTGGTCCGTTGTCGCTCTTGGAGCGGGAACACGTAACAAGAGCGAGTGCGCTTGTACGTGTATGCAATGAGCGAGGAACAAAGTCTCACCTCAGTACTTCACTGGGAGAGCACCTCTGTCGTTAGCGAATTGGAGTGATACTCTATATTGAATTGCTTGCGATTAAGCATTGTTCACTGTGTTGGCCGGCACACTTATTGTATGGTGTGAACACGGATAGAGTACTAGTTAAACAACTTCGAGCAAATATTGTGTGGCATCGCGGTGGACTGGTTATCTGACCAGTGTACCATGCCAATAGTTAGACTAGGGGTAGATAGGAATCCTTGACTTCATCAAGGCATAGGGAGAGTTTGATTGGCGAAGGTCAATCCAGACAGAAAGAGACAGTTGTGTTATTTATTAGCAGCGAGCGACGCAAGCAGCAGTCGTTGCAGCTCACTGTATTGTGTGCTACAGCAGATGCGAGCCCCATCCGTCCTCCAAAACAGTTTACTCCATTACATTTCTCACGCGACAGCCTTGACCATACCTAGAAAAGTTATTCAAGTTGTGTAGGCGCGGCTCTCAGCCATTCTGCCAAGTAAATAACATACCATACTTTGTAAAATAATAGCATTCCTATCCATAAGAGGTAATCTACTGTTCTGAAAAGAACCTGGAAATTTATTAATTTATAAGCAAAAGTTTCACTTGATTTCTCAGAATTTTTTTTGCAATAAATTAATAATATTTTTCGTTCATTTAATGTTTTTCTTACACTAACTAGCAATACTCCAGTACCCAAGTATTCCACTAGTTACGCAAGAATATAGAATATTTTTGTGTCTTTTCCTTACAGCGGTCTACTCCAGAAGATATTTGTTGGTGAATGTTTTTCGAGCAAATCTTGTTGGTACATTAGGAGCGTCTGTCTGACTCCTGTAGTAGTGTGAGGTGGACATTGTTTCTTGCCAGAGCCAAAGGGTACTTGTTGGATCAATCCATTGCACAACTTGACAAAATAAAACCCACACACTCACAAGGACAATGGTAGTCGGCGCGAGAGGCGCCGTGAGCTCAGCCTCGTTTTTGTGAGTCAGCTATTAATGGTCCTTGTAGTCACTGAAGGACCCGTTGCAAGTTGGATCGATGATAATGATGAACCGGAGCCTTTGTGTGAGTCTCAGATGACTGCTCAGTCCTCACATTCCGACGTCAATTTAGGTCGACCGCTTCCTTATTGGCGCTGTGTTCGGCCACGATTCACTCATTTCTGCCATCGTCGTCGAATAGTCGCATCTCTCCCATTCAAACGTCGAGTGATTCGCCAATTACTCCAACCTGCATCTTCGATCCCAGTTACACGTCCTATCTCAAATGGTGACATCTGTACATATTGTTAACGCGCCTGTCTGCGAGGCATAGTTACTGTCCAATTGACTACACGGAATGAAATTCACAAACTTTATGCTCTGGTGCCAATATATTTCCTGTTTACTATCCTTACCAGTCGCACAGAGAAACTGGACTGCAGTCAAATTCAAATGGCACTAAGCACTTTGGGACTTAACATCTGAGGTCATCAGTCCCCTAGACTTAGAACTACCTAAACCTAACTAACCTAAGGACATCACACACACATCCATACCCGAGGCAGGATACGAACCTGTAACCGCACTAGCAGCACGGTTCCGGACTAAAGCGCCAAGAACCGCTCGGACACAGGGGTCAGCCATTAATCAGTGAGTCGCCACAGTTTACAATTTTCCATTTTCCGTTGATACATGTATGAAATTACACTACTGGCCATTAAAATTGCTACACCACAAAGATGACGTGCTACAGACGCAAAATTTAACCGACAGGAAGATGCTGTGATACACAAATGATTAGCTTTTCAGAGCATTCACACAAGGTTGGCGCCGGTGTCGACACCTACAATGTGCTGACATGAGGAAAGTTTCCAACCGATTACTCATGCACAAACAGCAGTTGACCGGCGTTGCCTGGTGAAACATGGTCGTGATGCCTCGTGTAAGGAGGAGAAATGCGCACCATCACGTTTCCGACTTTGATAAAGGTCGGATTGTAGCCTATCGCGATTGCGGTTTATATCGCGACATTCCCGCTCGCGTTGCTCGAGATCCAATGAGTGTTAGCAGAATATGGAATCGGTGGGTTCAGGAGGGTAATACGGAACGCCGTGCTGGATCGCAACGGCCCCGTATAACTAGCAGTCGAGATGACAGGAATCTTATCCGCATGCGGTCACAGGTTCGAATCCTGTCCCTGGCATGGATGTCTGTGATGTCCTTAGGTTAGTTAGGTTTAAGTAGTTCTAAGTTCTAGGGGACTGATGACCTCAGCAATTAAGTCCCATAGTGCTCAGAGCCATTTTATCCCATGGCGTAACGGATCGTGCAGCCACGTCTCGATCCCTGAGTCAACAGATGGGGACGTTTGCAAGACAACAACCATCTGCACGAACAATTCGACGACGTTTGCAGCAGCATGGACTATCAGCTCGGAGACCATGGCTGCGGTTACCCTTGAGGCTGCATCACAGGCAGGAGCGACTGCGATGGTGTATTCAACGACGAACCTGGGTGCACGAATGGCAAAACATCCTTTTTTCGGATGAATTCAGGTTCTGTTTACAGCATCATGATGGTCGTATCCGTGTTTGGCGACATCGCGTTGAACGCACATTGGAAGCGTGTATTCGTCATCGCCATACTGGCGTATCACCTGGCGTGATGGTATGGGGTGCCATTGGTTACATGTCTCGGTCACCTCTTGTTCGCATTGACGGCACTTTGAACAGTGGACGTTACATTTCAGATGTGTTACGACCAATGGCTCTACCCTTCATTCGATCCTTGCGAAACCCTACTTTTCAGCAGCATAATGCGCGACCGCATGTTGCAGGTCCTGTACGGGCCTTTCTGGGTACAGAATATGTTCGACTGCTGCCCTTGCCAGCACATTCTCCAGATCTCCCACCAATTGAAAACGTCCGGTCAATGTTGGCCGAGCAACTGGCTCGTCACAATACGCCAGTCACTACTCTTGATAAACTGTGGTATCGTGTTGAAGCTGCATGGTCAGCTGTACCTGTACACGCCATCCTAGCTCTGTTTGACTCAATGCCCAGGCGTATCAAGGCCGTTAATACAGCCAGAGGTGGTTGTTCTGGGTACTGATTATCAGGATCTATGCACCCAAATTGCGTGAAAATGTAATCACATGTTAGTTCTAGTATAATATATTTGTCCAATGTATACCCGTTTATCATCTGCATTTCTTCTTGGTGTAGCAATTTTAATGGCCAGTAGTGTATGTTCTGCACTCTGTGCGGGTGATGTAAGTTGGGTTACCTCCCGTAAGGTGTAGTAAATGGTTTACGGGCCAGTTTGATTTCGCTCACCGTGTAGTTCGTACACTGCCGGAAAAAATGCGCAACCATCAGGGATTATGTGCCGTGGAACCAGGCAATAATATGGGCATAGTAATGGGCTGTAGTTCTAGTGATTCGTTTGTCAAGGTTATCGGCGATCAGACTACACTCAGAAGGCCTGCTGTGTGCCCTCTGTTTCGACTCTTCAGGCAGTAACTGTGCTGAGTTTAAGGGTGAACAGTGTTGGCGACATTCGTTCTATGTTATATCCATCCCTCCCTGATGAACAGCTTCAGGCATTTGAAGGAGGTCCCGTTGTGCGCCTGTTGCAGAGTGGATGAACATATCGACGGATTGCTGCACATGTTGCGCACAGCGCATCGGTAGGGTATCGCTGTTTTCAACAGTGGTCTATGGAGCATTCCCGCACCTTTACCAGGTTCTGGACTTTCGAGTATTACTGACGTACTTCAAGATCGACGCTTTGTGCGAGCAGCGGTAGCCGACCGAACGTCATTCAGGGACGAACCCCGGCACATGTTACACCTGCTGTGCCATGAGGAACTATTTGGAACCGTCTCCTTGTAGCAGGACTAAGATCACAAGTGCCTCTGTGCAGACTAACACTGACACCATCAAGTATGGCTGCCCTAGTGTCGCGAAAGAGTGGATTAAGTAGTGGGATGGCGCTGTTGTCTTTTGTGATGAGAGTGGGTTCTGTCTGTTATGAGCTCCCTAATTCAGAGTGTATTCGCCCACTAAACACAGATCCCATCCCATGCTTCATGGTGCGGAGGGCCATAGTGCCAGCTCGCTGCCACACTTGCGGTTTCTGCATGATAAAATAACAAGTGTCCTCTACAATGCACAGGTTATTTATTATCCACATGATACCTTCACTTCTTCGACAGGGAGGTGATGTGCACTTCCAGGACAGTGAATGTTCAGATACGGATGTTGCGACACAACGTTCTCTTCGGGGTACATGACGACTGCCCTGGCCAGCAAGATCACCAGATGTCTCGCCAATTGAACAGATTGTAAGGTGGCGTGGTCTCCTGACCTTCATTTCTTACATATTCCGTCTTCACAGTCGTATTCTGCACATCAAGACGCTTCATTCGAACCCAAAATCGATAAGGTAGAGTCAATTTTGTATGAATTCATGTAAGCGATATGCAAATTAATAAGAAATCGCAAGTGCGCACCAAGGTTGAGGAAGTCGAGGCTGGCGTACAAAACATGATGGCCACAGGAATTCTCGTTCTAGAGAGGCAACCAGCCTGCTGGGAGGCCTGCCCCTTCAGACGGGTGAATCAACACACACCTACTTTGGCTGGAGCGACTGCCCAGAGGGAGGACAGCTTTTGCCAGACCGAAGGTATAACGACCCCCGTGTTCGACTTAAAAGCAAATTCTGCTATATTGTGTGGCGCCGCACAGAAGACACATTTTTTGATGGGACTGCATAGTTACGCAGTTCTCACAGGAGGACAGTATACGCCTAATGGAGATGCTACACATTTCCGCGATGGTCGACTTAAATGAAATGTCTTTCTCCCATTTAAAAGAACAGCGCTGACTGGCAGAGTATTTCTGATGCAAAGAGCCAGAGGAGTGAGGGAAGACAGCGAATGATATACCCTTGCAATTTTCTCCAGAAAAAGGGACCGTTCTGTTGTCGCTCTTGGAGCGGGAACACGTAACGAGGTCTCGTATGTGTACGCAAAGGGCGAGAGACAAAGCCTCTCCTCAGTACTTCACTGGGAGAGCACCTCTGTCATTAGCGAATTTGAGTGATACTCTGTATTGAGTCACTCACAATTAAGCGTTGTTCATTGTGTTGGCTGCCACACCTATTGTGCGACGTGAACACAGACAGAGTGATACTTGAATGCCTGCGAGCGAATATTGAGTGGCATTGCTTACTCGCAACATATGGGACATGGTGAAGTGGGAACTTAATTCGTTCTTCTGGCTCTGCAGGAACTACTGCCGAATTGCAAGAAGAGGCGCAAGACGCTAGGGACAATCTATTGTCGCAGGATACTATTCGGTACCTGTATGATCGTTTACATGCGAGAATACATGCGTGCATGGCCACCAGATTGGGAGGGAGGGAGGTGTTGGGGGGCAGGTGTGATATTCATGTAATGATGCTTCTATTTGCGCACTCTTTATTGTGAGATGTTTGTTTCATTTCATCCGAATTTTGTTATCATATACTCCTCCAACGAGTTGACATCAGTTGTCAATAAAATTACCTTGTCCTTAAGAGTCTTACATCTTTTCCCCGGCAGTGTAGAAGGCGTTTTGCCAGATGATTAGGATTCCATTTTTATGCGCAATATTTCGACAACTGCCCTCCCTGTCTTGACCACATCCAGCTTCTAATGAAGATGGCTAGGTCACCTGCAAAACATCGTACATGAAACTCGGCTCGTAAACCCGGTTTGCTGCCCGAAATTACACTTTCTCAATCAAAAACAACTGCTGAGTTGCTACGAAAGTATACATTGCAAGAAAGGAGGTTCGTCGTAAATTACGACTAAATCAACTGTAGTAGCTGATTATTACCAGTACCAGGAAGAAAGAGTATCAAACATGTAAATTCACATCGGTGAGTAAAAGCAGCAGCGGAGCACGAGGATACACCTACTCTATCTGTGAGGTGTCTACCCTGTCTTGCATAATTATCTCACGCACCAGTTTTTTTTTGTTTTGTTTTTGCGAAATGACCGCTTAAAATCACGATACAACTTCATTTTGTCCCCATTTCTAGAGTTTCCCCCGATTCAAATATTCCACACGGTCGCTATGGTGTTGCGTTTTCTCTTCTGGCCTTGTTCTTCCGGTCTAGGAAGTTCTTCTTTCGTCTTGAAATCCTCCAAATCGCGTTCTGTCCCGAAACATGTCCCGTGCTAATATGAGGTATTCCGGAAAGTTCAAACTGTACAGACGTTATCCGATCTTTTTTAATCCACGTCGCGATGGTCTTCTCGGTCCAGACGTAATCATTATCTACACTCCTGGAAATGGAAAGAAGAACACATTGACACCGGTGTGTCAGACCCACCATACTTGCTCCGGACACTGCGAGAGGGCTGTACAAGCAATGATCACACGCACGGCACAGCGGACACACCAGGATCCGCGGTGTTGGCCGTCGAATGGCGCTAGCTGCGCAGCATTTGTGCACCGCCGCCGTCAGTGTCAGCCAGTTTGCCGTGGCATACGGAGCTCCATCGCAGTCTTTAACACTGGTAGCATGCCGCGACAGCGTGGACGTGAACCGTATGTGCAGTTGACGGACTTTGAGCGAGGGCGTATAGTGGGCATGCGGGAGGCCGGGTGGACGTACCGCCGAATTGCTCAACACGTGGGGCGTGAGGTCTCCACAGTACATCGATGTTGTCGCCAGTGGTCGGCAGAAGGTGCACGTGCCCGTCGACCTGGGACCGGACCGCAGCGACGCACGGATGCACGCCAAGACCGTAGGATCCTACGCAGTGCCGTAGGGGACCGCACCGCCACTTCCCAGCAAATTAGGGACACTGTTGCTCCTGGGGTATCGGCGAGGACCATTCGCAACCGTCTCCATGAAGCTGGGCTACGGTCCCGCACACCGTTAGGCCGTCTTCCGCTCACGCCCCAACATCGTGCAGCCCGCCTCCAGTGGTGTCGCGACAGGCGTGAATGGAGGTACGAATGGAGACGTGTCGTCTTCAGCGATGAGAGTCGCTTCTGCCTTGGTGCCAATGATGGTCGTATGCGTGTTTGGCGCCGTGCAGGTGAGCGCTACAATCAGGACTGCATACGACCGAGGCACACAGGGCCAACACCCGGCATCATGGTGTGGGCAGCGATCTCCTACACTGGCCGTACACCACTGGTGATCGTCGAGGGGACACTGAATAGTGCACGGTACATCCAAACCGTCATCGAACCCATCGTTCTACCATTCGTAGACCGGCAAGGGAACTTGCTGTTCCAACAGGACAATGCACGTCCGCATGTATCCCGTGCCACCCAACGTGCTCTAGAAGGTGTAAGTCAACTACCCTGGCCAGCAAGATCTCCGGATCTGTCCCCCATTGAGCATATTTGGGACTGGATGAAGCGTCGTCTCACGCAGTCTGCACGTCCAGCACGAACGCTGGTCCAACTGAGGCGCCAGGTGGAAATGGCATGGCAAGCTGTTCCACAGGACTACATCCAGCATCTCTACGATCGTCTCCATGGGAGAATAGCAGCCTGCATTGTTGCGAAAGGTGGATATACACTGTACTAGTGCCGACATTGTGCATGCTCTGTTGCCTGTGTCTATGTGCCTGTGGTTCTGTCAGTGTGATCATGTGATGTATCTGACCCCAGGAATGTGTCAATAAAGTTTCCCCTTCCTGGGACAATGAATTCACGGTGTTCTTATTTCAATTTCCAGGAGTGTATTTGGATAGTTTAGTTTTGTCCATTCCGTACAGGTGTCCAAGAAATATCAGCGCCCTTTTCCTCATGGCATCCGAGGTGCTCTCCACATTCTAGCAGACTTCTATGTTGCTCCGAATTCCCAGTCTGACTCAGTCTGCATTGTACTCATGATTTTTCCTAGGATTCTCCTTTCCAGTATCTCCAACATCTCTGGCTTGTAGTTCATAGAGCCGCATTCACTGACCCATAGGAATTCACCGTTGACCAGATTATTATAGTGTCTTATTTTGGCGGTCTAGGAGCTGTACGAATTATTGTATTGAAAAAACAATCCGTTAGCGCATTTTTGATCCCTGCTAAAGCTATCTTATGCAGCATTCATTACCTTTAACCCAAAAAAATAGTTCTGTACACCAATATGAAGACAATGTGAACAAAAACTATTACATCTTAGGGAGAACTTTTATTAACAAGATCAAAGTATATCTAAAATTAGAGTATACATTATTTGGACTTTTTTATTGTGGAATGAAACTGTTTCATACACTCAGGGCACATGGCAACAATACATTTCTAACAGACTGAACATGTTTTACGTCTACAGTCTCCATCATGACACCTGTTGGCATTTGGACCGCTTGCCTAGGCCGGCCAGTGCGATTCAGCATCGAACTGTAATATATAGCATATGGAATGATAGGCTCTTTTTTAAAGGCTTGACAATAATGAGCTTTTACTTGAAGGTAGACTTCTGCTCTTTCTTGTAATCTCTGCCTTCCCCTCATGCAGTAGCCCAGAGACCACACTACTTTCTAAGGTGTCAGGCAAATCCAACACCTTCCATGAAAACCCTGACATGATAAGCAAATCCAGTAGTATGTCACATAGCTCCGAATAAATCGTGACATTAAATTAACCAAAGTAATACGAGTAACGAGTGAGCAAATGGAATACCACAGACTAACACAAGAATGCCTAAATGCATGTCATACCTTCCCACTGTGAGACAGGCGCAGTTCCAAGGGGAGAAACGAGAACAGAAGCCGAGAGCAGAACCGTGTTAAGCTAGAAGGTCCTACGATAAGGGACGGACACCCACGTCGCCAGCTAACCGACAGGACCACCCCCCAGCCCATGTTAAAAGCTAGAGACCTCCAGAAGAACAGTATAGATCTTACGATAACACTTAGAGGGCCACACAAGGCGCAAGTTTTTGCGTGAGACTTTTTCGCGTCTCTGTTACGTTGCAAACCTAAAAAACATTGCTCCACCACGAAAAGTAACCGCTAGGATCACCCCCAGCCCGTGTTAAAAGGCTAGAGCCCTCCAGAAGAACAGTATAGATCTTACGATAACACTAAAAGGGCCACACCAGCTGCAAGTTTTAGCGTGAGACTTTTTCGCGTCTCTGTTAAGTTGCAGACGTTAAAAACATTGCCCCACCACTAAAAGTATAACGTTTCTCATTGGATGGACAGAATTTTTGTAGACAGAGCTTAAGGTTAACATTGAGACCCTGGTTGGTCAGATGAAAACACAGCCAGATAGTTTTTTTTAAACTAACTTCGGTAAACTGTAGTAAGGAGAAGTTAGGACAGAGTTGCTTCCGAGACGGTGAGCTGGATGGAGCTGCGCCGGCCGGCGCCCCCTGACGAACACCGACAAGGTAATGAACGCACGCGATGCCACATTTTTGAGCGCATAAGGCTTCACTCAGAACTGCAGAAGTCTCATCTGTTACATCCCCTTTTTACGTAATACTAGTGTCGATCGACAATTGAAGCTCATGGTACTCACATTTGCTATGTAAGTTAAAATCTCTTTTTTGAAACTTAATTTAAACCTAGATTATCGATGTGATATGGCATAGGTCTCCTTTGATCCATTGTAGAACTTGGAAACCCATTCAGGGAATATTCGTTCACATTTTTGTTGAGAGCAGTTGGTTTTTGTCATCCTGTATTAAAACATTTCCTTTTATCAATAGTGCAATTTATAAAGAATGTTTTGTGAGTAGAATAAAATTTCCAATGGTAAACTTAACTGCTTTTTCGACGTTATTTTACCAGCTAACTAAAAATAGGAATGCCTTGAACCCCTTCCACTAAATTTAGTTAGTATTAAGATTCTTTCACAGGGAGTGCAGTGGAGATGATGCTGAAATCCTTAAGTATTTGGTTATATCATCGCTAGTCTCACTGAACTCTTGTGAACTCTACATGTCATGTGTGGTCTGGTGTCTCCTTACCAGCAACAGGTCCCAGGTTCAAACTAGTCAATTCCCTAAAAAAAAAAACACGCTCAGAGCGTCGTTGCGCGAGTGTGGTAGGGAGACACGACATAGAACAAACAGAAACCACGCTGAATGATAGAGATTGGCGACCCTGCCAGGAAGGTAAAATACCATGATTGAAGGGCGGCCACATGCCTAACTAGGTCAGAAAAATATCCTGTTGAAAAATTTTCGTAGTAAAAATTTTTTCTTAAAGTTATACATTGTCGAAAACAGTAGCTGCAGCGATAGATAGTAAGAAAGTATTCAATGGAAAGTGAGACATTCTAGCAGAGACAATAATATAATTAAGTTATGAATTTTAGTATTGTTAGAGTTAAGTTTTCTCTCCAATGCAAGCACACAGGTGGCGGATACATCGTTGACAATATGGTTTTGACCCAACAAGTAAGTGAATGGATTGTCACGTCGTGTGTGCAAAAAGTTTATGAAACGCGTGAGATCGTATGAGCGCATGTTGACTCGAAGTAGGGCGCGTGAATTGCTTTTAAAACAGAAAATAAGGGATTCGGAAAGATTAGCAATGGCAGATCGAGACCTTGACCGAATTGATATAGAGACCCAACATGTAGATGGACAGAGAATAGAGGACAGTAAAACAGATAATGCAGTATCGCGAGAAATAGGACAGATAACGCACCATAACGAGGATAATGTTCGCCAAGGCACAGAAAACATAAGTCAGCATACGACAGAGGAGCAGGAAAGTAGAGAGACAGCCGATGAGGATTCTAAGTTGCATATTGAATACGTAGAACCCACAGTACAAGTAATCAGAGCTCCCTCACCACAGAGTACAAGGAATGCGAGCAGAAAGGTGTCACAGCACAGTTCAATGCAATCGGTTGCAAACCAACAATTGGGCGAAAACACAGAGCGTAGGACGTCGGAAGAAAACGCAATAGGACCCACCAATCTCGCAGAATTATTACAATTAATGACGGAAACCATGACAAGACAAAATAAAGAAATTGCGAACCAAATTAAAATTCAGAATGCAGAAACGACGAAACAAATTGCAGAAACCACGAGACAAATGCGTGAGATTAAAGAACAAAACAAAAAAATCAGTTACAGCTAAGTCATATTGAGACGAGGCAAAAGAATCTCGAGAAGTGATAGGAAACTTAATAACAGGTCACAATCAATTGAGAACAGACATCGACAAGGTACACGCTGACGTACAAACATTGCGTAATGACACTCAGGACGAGATCAAAACATTACGTAACAACACCCAGGGAGAAGTCAAGAAACTAGAGAAACAGATAAACGTAATTACTAGACAAGCAGCAGGTACAGCGCGTGAAATTGTTGAAAACAGTGTGTTACGCAAATGTATCACAAGAGCAGCGCTGAAAAGATATGATAACCGCATAGTCAAAACAGAAGCGCAAACGAAGCGACAATTTCAGAAATTGCGAACAGAGTTGTTGCAAACCATTGCAGAGCGTAGTGAACAAGGTCGGACAAGCACTGAGTCTGCAACCACATCCGTATCTGTAACAGCACCGGAAAAACAAGCAATTAACGAAGATATCATGCATTTGCGATTCCAATCACAGGCGGAAAGTAACATACGTGAAATCCGACAGCCTGCACCGCGGGTACACGAAAGTTACAGTGGACAATATCCAATGGATCTACCACAACCGGAAAGAACGACGGGAGAAATGATCAGAAACAAAAGTGGCGAAGAATCGCGAATTTTATATGGAACTATGACGAAGTACGACAACGATCATTTCCTCACAGAAAATTTCAACACTTTCGAGAAGGAAACTCATTACATCCACGAACTTTTATTGATCAATTCCGAGTAGGATTACCAGAACACTGGACGCTAGCACACAAATTAGATTTTATATGTGCACACATGTCAGGAACAGTCGCAGAAACCATGCTGAATGTTGCAGCGACATGCCGATCGTACGAAGATTTCAGAGAGAAGTTTCTCTCACGATATTGGTCCAGCGAAGCACAGAACAGAGTGAAGTACGAATTATTACAGAACCCATATTTTGAAAATTCAGGAGAGAAGAGTCCCGTGAAATTTTTCGAATTAATGGCAATGAAAAATCAATGCTTAGATGTACCATACAGTGACGGAAAGTTGATTATATTATGCGCGATGAAGTTACCATTGAAATACCAGCAATCATTAGTAGGTCGCGGAGGCAATGACGTCGAAGCATTTAAAGGTATTCTAAGGGAACTAGAGTTCATATTTTCGGAAGATGATGCAAGAAAAAGACGAAGCGCACGTGAAAACGAAAGCAAAAAGCAGTGGAATCCACAAGACACAGTACGAAGAAACAATAATTACGAACCACGTGATAACTTCGCACCAAGAAACGACAATAGGTTTCAACAAAGAACCGGTTATGGATTTAGAAGAGAATATGGCAATAACTATAATTCACCCAGGAACGGCAACAACTATTACAGAGGGAATAACGACGACCGGAACGGGTACTGGAGAACCAATAGACCGACAAATTATCAACAAAGAAACCAATATCAACAAGCGGAGCAAGAAAAGAGAATACAGATAGAAGAGGTGGAGGTAAGACCACCAAACCCCGATAAACGTTCGAATTGACAGCTAAGCGCCCATGCCAAAGAGAATGACGCACCGACCCAGGACAATTGCAGCACCTTGAACAGAGAAGTAAATACCTTATCACGAGAAGAGAAGAAGGAAGAAACAAATCCGCAGGGACCAGATGAAAACGAAGACAGGAAAATAACAATATCGTGTTGGTACGAAAGTAATTGGGAGAATACTGACGACTAAGATGAACTACCAGAGGCATGCACAACGAATGTAGGAGGAAAGGACGAAGTAATGAGTATTGCAGAGCTATTTGAGATGGAAACCAGGGAAAGCGAATTCAATGAGGATAATGCACAGTCGACAGAAGTTGAAAATAAGTTACTAGTGGGCACACAACCCAACGCATAGAATGAAGGAAGTTATGTAGCGATAATTAGAGCATTTAGAAGCGATTATGTGGAAGTAGCGACGAAGAAGGAGAAGATAGACGAGGATGAGGAAAAAGGAGAGGATGTTGAAGAAAGCGTAAATGAAAGAAGAAATAGAGAAGAGGAAATAAAAGAGAGAGAAGTAGCAGTCGAAGCTAATCCTACAGGAAGTTCGAATTCACAAGGGAAATACGTGAAAAGACTCATGTATGATTCAGTGGAGGAGTCGTTGATGCAAGAAGAAGAAGAACAGAACCAACCCTTTCAAATTCAATCAATTGTGAAGACCATGGTAAAGCATATCCCAGTCAATATTGTAATTGATAGCGGAAGTGAACTGACTGCGATCTCAGAAAATTTATTCATGCAGTGTAATGCCAATGAGGAATTGCCAGTTTTGAAAACACGTAAGATTAAAGTAAGAGGTCCTATTAGAAACAATGCTGCGGAAGTTACGAGACAAACAAGGTTAACTCTTTCGTGTCAAGGTCAAAAGATCGAAGCCAACTTCGTGATTATACCTAAACTAACTGTAGATTTGATTATAGGTGCAGATTTTTTAAATGAGAGACGAGCGATAATAGATATGGGGAAAGGTAGCGTAACATTCGGGAATGTCACACTTCTCTTTGAGCAAAAGCTAAAATTAGAAGAAATACCAGTTATAAACAAACAATTAAGAATGATGCGAGATAAAGAGGATGAAGAATCAGACTGATGTGCACAAAAGGGGGAATCGCCTCAACTCATGTGAGAAGTCCATAAAGAAATCGACGAAAAATTGCAAGAAGTTCAAGGTATTTCAGAACACAGTAAAAGAGAATTAGAGGGTACTTTACGAGATAAAGTAGAGCTCTTTTTACCTAAGACTGGTAGTATTAAACACTTTCAGTACAAGTTTGAAGATTAATTTTATTATTGGTAAATAAACAGCACTATATTTCAAGATAATGTTGCAGATAAGATCGTCAGGAGAAAGAAGAATGAAGAGAGAGGAAGGTGGGAAAAAGAAAGTAGTTTCCATAAAAACAAAAACAAAAATAACACCAATAGTACCATAGATTAAGGTGAAGGGATAAAGCATAGATAGTCTAACAGCATGAAATACTAAAATGCTATACACCACGACACTACACAAAAATAAAAAACGAATTTGCGGATTCTTGTAGAAGTTAAGACTCAAAATATCTTAGAATTGTAACATGGAAAGGGCGCCGAAATTTGTAAAGCTTTTTAAGAACGCGTAAAACAATGTAGATGATTATACATATGTTAGATGATTATAAGTAAAACTTTTTGTAAGAACCATTGGAAAAAACTCCAGCAAAAAACCAGATGCAACGACCCACAAGTTGCAACCAGAGAAGTATCAAGAAAGGAAAGGTCGTAATTAGCAAGACACGATTCCTACAAGGCAGAAGCATCGAGAGAAGGGAAAGGACAGTGAGACCAACAAAAGGAACTTGTAAATCTACTGCCGAAGGGACCGGTGCAGAGACTGACAAGCAAACACCGGACTTTCACCGCTCGTAAACCCCTAAACCCCGAGACGCCCCAACTCAGCGGAGCGAGCAAAGAACGGCCCGACGAGAAGACCGCTTGGGCAAGCCACCACTGGCAAAAAAATATGTGTAAAAGTCACAAAACTGCTATTAAACAGCACGCTGATGCACGAAACTGAAGAAAACTTCCACAAAGTAAAAATGACACGCCCAAACAATTTATCAATCTGTTACTAAGAGGAGAACTTCAAAGCGACTAGTTGTCAATAAATATTTCCATATCCTGCCCAGAGAAGAACCAAGAATCAAGTAAGAAGCAGAGAAAAAGCAGGAAGAACAGAAGTTGAACATTCGCAAGATTGAGACCAAGAAAGAAGATGGGTGAAGAATAGACGACATACCCTCCCAATTCCCTATCCTATTGTAAACTAGTCGTCTGCGAAGTATTACTACAAAAAACGACCACTTTCAGCGACACATAACCATGACTTTCACTCATACAAAGCCAGTAAACCACGAGATTCTGCACTCACAGCTCCATTCCATTATGGGACCTCCACAACAGCAACACACACTTGCAAAGCCAACAAGGAACAATGACTGAAGCTGTACCTCAAATACTTGCCTACATCCATCTCACTCAAGTCCATCACCTTTGTGCAAAAACATTCGCCAACCTCATGCTTAAACATTCATAGGATTGTGTGAATGTGTGAAATCAAATTATGTGATGTAGGAATTGTGCAAAAGAAACGTGTGAAAAACTAAATAAGTTAAGCACACCAGATAGCTAATAAACTACAAAATAACAGTCATTGACTATGGACTTAAGTAAAAAATAGACTATCGATAAAAATAAGTCATTAGTTCTGAAATGGACAGTATATAAAGAACAAAAGTAAGGCATAATAAACACTAAAACTATACGCCACTTATTTTCTCCTCATGAAAATAAAAGAAAACTATATTTTACTTATTTTCTCCTTATAAAAACAAAGAATAAAAAATTGTCTCGTCGGATGTTTTCCCTTCGTTTTAACATTTGTACCATTTGTTAGGATAATATCTCACTACTTGTGTATGTATATTCCTTTGTCAAAGCAATTCTTGGAAATAATTCTTTTTTGTTAGTGTAACAATGTTGAAATGAGTGTCTAGAAACAAAAACATTTTACTTGTACATGATATTTAGAAAATGTGTTAGGAATAGATTTTACTTAATTACTACATTTAAAAAGAAAAATATTTCTAAGAAAATCGATGTGAAAGATTCCTCACTTTCGATAACAAACTTCTTAAAAAACAAACTTCACACTTAAATAAAGAAAGAAAATAATTTAAAAATAATAATTATAATAGAATAAAAATATTCTTCTCTTGTCAATATAAACATATTTTTGAGAATAATGTGGAAGAATATAAAAATAAAAATTAGTAATACAAACTAGCATAGAACCAGAATAACGTGGCTGAACAGTAGGCGACAAAATTTAGATAAAGGAATAATTTTTGACTGACTTATACAACGATTCAATCATTACCTAAATTCAGTGCAAAAATTAAGTTCGAAGGGTGGTGATATGTAAGGTGTCAGGCAAATCCAACATCTTCCATGAAAACCCTGACATGATAAGCAAATCCAGTAGTATGTCACATAGCTCCGAATAAATCGTGACATTAAATTAACCAAAGTAATACGAGTAACGAGTGAGCAAATGGAATACCACAGACTAACACAAGAATGCCTAAATGCATGTCATACCTTCCCACTGTGAGACAGACGCAGTTCCGAGGGCAGAAACGAGAACAGAAGCCGAGAGCAGAACCGTGTTAAGCTAGAAGGTCCTACGATAAGGGACGGACACTCACGTCGCCAGCTAACCGACAGGACCACCCCCCAGCCCATGTTAAAAGCTAGAGACCTCCAGATGAACAGTATAGATCTTACGATAACACTTAGAGGGCCACACAAGGCGCAAGTTTTTGCGTGAGACTTTTTCGCGTCTCTGTTACGTTGCAAACCTAAAAAACATTGCCCCCCACGAAAAGTAACCGCTAGGATCACCCCCAGCCCGTGTTAAAAGGCTATAGCCCTCCAGAAGAACAGTATAGATCTTATGATAACACTAAAAGGGCCACACCAGCTGCAAGTTTTAGCGTGAGACTTTTTCGCGTCTCTGTTACGTTGCAGACGTTAAAAACATTGCCCCACCACTAAAAGTATAACGTTTCTCATTGGATGGACAGAATTTTTGTAGGCGGAGCTTAAGGTTAACATTGAGACCCTGGTTGGTCAGATGAAAACACAGCCAGATAGTTTTTTTAAAACTAACTTCGGTAAATTGTAGTAAGGAGAAGTTAGGGGAGAGTTGCCTCCAAGACGGCGAGCTGGATGGATCTGCGCCGGCCGCCGCCCCCTGACGAACACTGACAAGATAATGAATGCACGCAATGCCACATTTTTGAGCGCATAAGGCTTCACTCAGAACTGCAGAAGTCTCATCTGTTACATCCCCTTTTTACGTAATACTAGTGTCGATCGACAATTGAAGCTCATGGTATTCACATTTGCTACGTAAGTTAAAATCTGAAACGCGATGATTTTTCTGTTATATAATAACTGAGAAGCCACATCAGCCACTGTAATTTATGACAAGTTACATAAGTAATTAAAGATAATTGAGGGTCACTGTAGACCTTTTTGATAGTTTTCTCTTTTGTGAAACTTAATTTAAACCTAGATTATAGATGTGATATGGCATAGGTCATCCTTCGATCCATTGTAGAACTTGGAAACCCATTCAGGGAATATTCGTTCACATTTCTGTTGAGCGCAGTTGGTTTTTATCATCCTATATTAAAACATTTCCTTTTATCAATAGTGCAATTTATAAACAATGTTTTGTGGGTAGAATAAAATTTCCAATGGTAAACTTAACTGCTTTTTCGACGTTATTTTACCAGCTACTAAAAATAGGAAAGCCTTGAACCCCTTCCACTAAATTTAGTTAGTATCAAGATTCTTTTACAGGGAGTGCAGTGGGGATGACGCTGAAATCCTTAAGTATTTGGTTATATCATCGCTAGTCTCACTGAACTCTACATGTCATGTGTGGTAAAAAAAAAATAAAACACGCTCAGAGCGTCGTTGCGCGAAAGTGGTAGGGAGACACGACATAGAACAAACAGAAACCACGCAGAATGATAACTTGTGTGCTAACAATCCATAGTTTCCTGCCCACTCAACTTCCAGAGTACCAAGGTATCTACTACAGTTACATTCAGGATGCAGTAGAAAATTTTTATGTGTACCACCTAAGGTTTCTAGTATCGGTTCTGTAGACGATAACTAGAGAATCCATCACGTCAATCTCTCCAATATGCTTATTCTAAATTCCACTACAGTAGTCTCTTTTAATTTCTGCGAACTTCTTTCCCTTTAGACCAAATCAATTAGCAATCCCTTCAGCTTCTAACCCAACATACGATAATAACAAGAGAAACAAATGAATTGACAATCCATCTTGTGACAGTAGCGCATCGTTATTGCGAATGTACCATACATTTAGCTCTTTCAGTCAAGCACAAAGGGAATGCTACTGAAGAGATTGTCACCAAAAATGTGTGACAAAGTCGGAGCACGACGTCTCATGCTGCCCCGCATTCTCAGACATCATTGCTCCTCTTCCTGCGCCTTGAGGCGCTTTGAAGCGATAGATGTAACTAGAAAGTCCGGTTCGCACGCACAGTTTGTAGCACAATTTTTTTCGGCATCTTTGGCAGGTACTGCTTCAATGATGCTCTCACTTTGAATGGAATCACCATCTCTTCAACACTGTTAAGTACTTCATGTAGTGACTTGCGATAGTTACGATGCAGTGCTTCCATAATGGGCCGTAATCGGACACCTTTGTCATTATTGTCCTGAGGATTTGTAGAACGTCTTTGAAGTGTAGTTCTTCATATATTCTGCAAGACATAGCATGTGCAATCAAGTTCTTACGTAAGGCAGTATTCTCAGATCAGTACTGTCGTACTCTCGGATACCACAACTATATCTTTACCAGTGCTATACCGAATATACCTTCAGTTTAGGAGCAGAGGTGGAGCAAGGCTCTTTGCCATTTAGGTGTCCATAATAAGTTGACCTGCTGAGCTATTTCAATTACGAGGCTCTCTAGAAACAAATCCATAGAAAAAAGAAGGGCATTTTCTCCAGAAACCCATCCCTTAGTTTTTTCAGTAAATAACGTCACCATAACTGAGTTTTCTAATTCACTGAACCAAATCAGATTCCGTTTAGTAGATTTTGCTAGTATTCCTGGCTCATAAATTATTCGAATTTCAGTTTCAACCTTAGTGTTATTTGTCGCGCTTCCTTTATTGTTTTCTAGCTATCGGTATCAATTGTTCCCGAAGACATTACGAGAGCGTGCTGAAAAGCGATGCTTGACAATATTTTATGTGGAAAAACTTAAAGATGTTTTAAATAAAACAAATGTTGTTAACAATCCACATCTTTATTCTTCCTGTCCACGAATTTCTCAACATAATCACCCGGGCAGTTCTCCCAATGAGAGATCATTTTGTTGATACTGTCATTGTAGAATGTTTGACTTTGTTGACAGAGACACAATCTCACCTCTGCTTCCACCGCTTCATCACTATCAAAGTCAAGTCCTTGAATGCGTTCTTTCAGTTTTGGAAACTGACGAAAATCGTCTGGGACGAAGTTCGGACTTAATGGAGGACGATCTGTAACAGTGTATCCATGGTGAAGGAGAGAGTACTCCACGTGTGGACGAACTCTTCGAATTCGAAACTCGATTACAGCACGCTGTTTCTCAAGCACCCTCGTAGTTACGTCAGATACCGCCATATTATACCCTACAATTCGGAGCCATCTAGAGGAAGAGGACTGCAGATAGGCATCAAGAATAAAGAAGCAGAGCGTTAATAACGTTTGCGTTATTTAAAAAAACCTTAAGAATGTTCACATGGATTCGGAAGCATTACTTTTCAGCAGGCCCTCGTACACATATCAGTGATGGGGTCCATTTGAAACACAGGTCATCATTCACTGCCAGCGTCGTCCAAGACATTTTTCTGACTCAGCCTCCAAACCTTTAAAGTTTCAGTATCGCTAATAAACTGGCGAATGTCTTCCTTCCTTTCTTACTGTGGCGACTTCTGTTGTCCTCTAACATCTGATGAATGCAACCTGCTAATTACCCTAAATGAATGATATAGCGTTACTTATTTATGGAAAATAACTACTCAAATATTATATATTATGTATCGACATAAAATTACTTTTTAAGTTTTGACTAAAAGCCTTGGCTGCATTTAGTAAATCTGAGAAATGATTACACGACTGAGTCCTGCATAGAATAAAATACTATATTATAAAAGCGTAAAGAGAAAGAATATCTTAATTTGATATGAACTGAAGACAGTAGCGGAAAAGACCTCATATTGTAAGTAGCCTGTTTATATGTTTGTATGTTGGCAGTCCGATAGACTGCATTAATAACTCTGACAGTGCTGTGCGCCCTCTGTAAGAGACTCTGTGGCTGATCGGACTCGCAGTTGGTAGTGAATAGGCAGCAATGATGGAGGTTAGAGGTTTGAAGTGTAAGCGCAAGCGGACATTCTGGACGTGTGTCCGTCATGGAAATGTAATATTGTTGATGATTATATAATTTTTTGAACTGGATGTCACGTTATTAAGGTAAAATTTGCTAAATACATTGTTTGCTCTACAACAAAATCTTTCCTTTGCTAACCACATGCCTATTAGTAGTTAGAGCCTACACTAGTTAGAATCTTTTATTTAGCTGGCTGTATTGGTGCTTGCTGTATCGCTGTAGTTCGTGTAATGAAGATTTTTTGTGAGGTAAGTATCTTATGAAACGTATAGGTTATTGTTAGGATTTCTTCTAATTCAGGGCCATTATTTTGTGTTAATTATTTGAGTAGTCAGATTGCGTTTGAGCTGTATTTGTCAGGAATATTTTTGTAGGTCAGATATGAAATGGTAAAGACAAGCAAAGAGACAGTACTTCAGTTTTACTCAGCAGTTTCAGAATTAAATTAAGAAGTTTCACCTTCTTAGTGATTTCTATTTAACCCTTTCACTGCGCATTTACTCTCAGCGGCTCCCGCCCTGTGCGCGTTATTTTCACCCGGTGCGTATATATACGACTGTAGCAGTCTACCGTTATTATTGAGATAAAAATGAGACGCAGAATCCAGTATTGTCGGTGTAATCGTTACCTTTTTTAAATCTTGGTTCAGAAAGTCTTATTTTGTTCAAAAAAGGTACTTTATTAGGATAAAAAAGATACAAAACGTATTACATTAGTATTACTTCAAAGTGTGATATCTCTCGAAACAAAAATTCAAACGTAAAGGCACATTACATTTTACACATATGTATCTTGTGTCACTTCGTTTATCATGTTTTGCACATACAATACACCTTCTCTGGGCGGCCTTCTTCTTTGAAGTTCCTGGGATTTTCGAGATAAAGTGGCGCTCGGTTAGGCGTAAGGGATTCTAGGGTCTCCTTGATAAGTTTCTGTTGAAAACAAGATACTGAAATATTTCGTCCCGTTTGAGTTTTATATAATGCATGCGCATTGAGCAGAGAGAGATCCACCAAATGAAAAAATACTTTTTTATATCATTTTACAGTTTTTCGTACACATTCTACTGAACTTAGCATCATGTCGCTCCTGTCGACGGCCCCCATATTTTCAGTGTAGCTTACGATGCAAGCTGTTTTTGTTTTTGATTCATTCGTGGTTCTGTCAATTTTGTCAGTCGCTGTAACTTCGCTTGTATGAAGAGTTGAAAGCATCCTCACTTCCCGCTTGTCCTGCCACTTCAGAGCAAGAAGTGTATCTGTTGACATAAGCTCGATCTCGCCTTTTCTAAGTTTTTTTGATAAAGCTGGAATGCCTTTGCGGTTTGTTCTCACAGTTCCACAGGCATTAGTCACTCTGTCATGCCAATAAGAAAATAACGTTGGGCTAGTGTACCAAATGTCACCATATAATGTGTGACCTTTACCAAGGTAACGTTAAAGTAAAGTGAGAACAATGCTTCCAGGTATTCCAACATTTACACCAAAGTCAGTTTCTTTTTTTACGTCTGTTGCTGCATCCACATAAATAATAAAGTCAAGAATATAACCAGTTTCAAAATAACATAACACAAAAAATTTTACACCAAATCTGTGCCGTTTGGAAGGAATGTACTGCTTGAAGAAGACACGACCTTTAAAGAGAACTAAACTTCAGTCATTGCACAAATTTTTAGAAGGATAGAAAGCACCTGGAAATACTTTTCTTAAGTGGTTCACAATTCGACGTAATTTCCAGATTTTGTCATCTCCAGGGTCCTGACTGTTATCAGAAAATGTAACATTCTAAGTAACAGAAGATATCTATCTCTCGGCATGATTTGCGCAAACATTGGAGTAGACAGTAACCGATCATTGGTCCAATAACTGTTTATTTCATTTTTTCTTACTTGAGCCATCAGAAAATTGACAGCAAGGAAACAGTAAACTTCGTCACTGTTTGTGTTTTTCCAACGTCGCAGTCTTGATTTTTCACTGGCATCACTGCAAAGGTGTTCATAATATAACTTACATTGCTCAGCTATGTAGCTCATAATTTCTTGGCTGAAAAAAACTTGGAAGCAATCGTATACAGTACATAAATCATCTAAATTGACGATTTTGCAACCGGAACCACTGTTATCGAAATTATACACTTCAGGGTCCAAATCGGAGTCTTTCCATCTAAAACCAACTGTTTTGTGTCTCTTAGGAGATTTTTCAGACATGCGCTCAGGCTCTTCTTCGGAATCGGAGAAGAATCAACGATAACATTAAAATCTGGATCTGCATTTACTGGTTCAACGTTTGTTGGTTCACAAATATTTTTTATATTTGTGGTGACAGATTTATCTTACAGCTCGTCGTCATCATGATCTGGTTAAAAAAATGGTTCAAATGGTTCTGAGCACTATGGGCCTTAACATCTGAGGTCATCAGTCCCCTAGAACTTAGAACTACTTAAACCTAACTAACCTAAGGACATCACACACATCCATGCCCGAGGCAGGATTCGAACCTGCGACCGTAGCAGTGGCGCGGTTCCAGACTGAAGCGCCTAGAACCGCACGGCCACCGCGGCCGGCAGATCATTATCTGTCCACTCATAACCAGCTGCATTGGGCATGATGATGTCCTCGTCGTCACTTTGGTTTAGAACACTCAGCAGCTCATCGTCTGTAAACGGACGGTAACGTCGCGTCATTTTATTCGGAAACGCGGAAACGGCCGCACACAAACTAGGTAATATAGCGATACGAATGAACTCAGCAGAAAGAGAATTCAGCATTCAGTAGTCGTTCAGGTATTTCCTAGTATTCCAACAATTAAACTGCATACTTGCGCAACAATTACCTCCGACTCGCTGGCCCGATTGTCGGCGTTATACAAATCTATACGACTGTAGCAGGGAACCGCTGTAAGTATTTTTTATAGCAAATAGTATATATACAGGGTGGCGTAGGGAAACGGGAAATTTCGAAATAACGTCATTTCCATGATTAAATTCATAAATCTAGTAATTTATTAACGAAAGTGAATGTATTCAGCATGCCATTATTCAGTATGTCTTTACAATCAAAATGTCCAAAAGTGTCTCTTTACTTTTTAAATATGACATCGGAAAGATGTGCTCCCATTCGGCGTTCACACTCTTACAGCCTGTTATGAAAACTCTGGAATGCGCGGTGTAGCAAATCTTGGGGAATGACAGTAATTTTGTTTTCAATGTTCTCTTTCAGTTTATGGATTGTTGCAGGACGTGTATGGTACACCTTGCCTTTAAGATATCCCCACAGGAAGAAGTCGCACACACTAAGATCAGGGGATCTCGCAGGCCATGCAATGTCACCGTTACGTGAAATAATGCGTCTTCCAAACAATTGACGCGCTGCTGCCATCGATTGTCGAGCAGTGTGTGACGTGGCTCCGTCCTGCTGAAACCACATGTGGAAGATTAAGCTCGTACAGTCTCGGTGTAAAGAATGTTTGAAACATTTCAACATATCGAGCGGATGTTACTGTCACTGCACTACCATCCTCACGTTCAAAAAAATAAGGGCCGATAACACCATGACATGATACAGCACACCATATTGTGACCTTGGCGCTATGTAGTGGTCGCTGGTGAAACTCACAAGGATTGTCCTGTGCCCAATAACGAAAATTCTTTTTGTTCACGAATCCGTTCAGATGGAAATGTGCTTTGTCTGATATCCATAAGTTACCAAGGAAATTCGCGTCCTCGTTGATTTTAGCCAATATCTGGCTACTAAACTCCATACGTGACGCTGGGTCTCGTTCATGTAAGTGTTGCACAATCTGTAACTTGTAGGGATGGAAGTCTAATTCGTGTAGTATTCTTTGTAAGCTTCGTCGCTTAATCCCCAGCGAAGATGCATGCCCGACGTCCCGGGTTCGATTTCCGGCGGGGTCAGGGATTTTCTCTGCCTCGTGGTGACTGGGTGTTGTGTGCTGTCCTTAGGTTAGTTAGGTTTAAGTAGTTCTAAGTTCTAGGGGACTGATGACCATAGATGTTAAGTCCCATAGTGCTCAGAGCCATTGAAGATGCATGCTGTCGAACGGAGCGGCGAGGACTTCTCTCGAATGCAGCTCTAGCAGCTGCAATGTTCTCTGGGGTACGTACCGTTGGAATGCCACCTGGAGGTTTCTTTTTCAAGGCAGATCCTGTTTCTTCAAAATTACACACCCACGTTGTAATCGCATGCGCAGATGGGACACGTCCATGACGTCCAAGCTAGTAATGCTGTCGAAATGTTCTCTGCGCGGCAGTCGCACTATCACCATTTTTGTAAAACGCTCTCACAGCTACTGCACGTTCCGCACTAGTCCAATTCTCCATGATTACTAAATAGCAATGCGTTCACATCAATTGATCCGTAGTAAGGATCGCAACTCATAACTAAGTGAAAATCCCACAAATCGTGGCTACACTAACACGGGAAACTCCTCATTGCACCCGCTTCAGATTTACTGATAAGAGGGCACAGCGGACAGCCCGTCAACATCTGAAGACAGATCAAGGATGAAAACAGGAAGAAAGTGTACTCAGCTGTGAAAAAACAAGCAAAATAGAAACAACGTATGGTCCAACGACAAGAAGTGCAATATAGTGCAAACGGGAAGAGCAATGGCGTCATGGTTAAGAGGTCACGGTGTAGGACTGCCAAACGGGCGAGCCGTGTTCAAACCACGGTGGTGCTACTTTTTTCCGCTGTTCGCTGTCCTCAAATTTGTGTCTGTGGTGTAACGTACGTTTGCAACAGTGAGGTGTAAGGAAGGAATCTAAATGAGGTTGATTCTACACGATTACTCCATTAGCAGCCGAAAGGAAGTGGCTTTCGAATGGCAACCACAAACGTTTGATGATAAGGCGACAGGTCAACCGAATCCTCCACTGGAAAACACGTCTGGTGTTTCACACATGGCATTAGCGACAGTATGTGTGTTATACGATAGGAATCTCTAACCGACTCACGTAATTTGTACGCCTGGTAAGTGAGTGAGATATGCCTCCTTGGCTGATTTAGGTGTTCGTATGAATGTGTTGTGATCACTCCCACGGAAAAGACGAAAACGCAGTAGTGTCACATAAGCTACAACAAATGAACGCGACAGTTTCACTCTCACATAATTACTCTGTGTTCTGTTAAAACATATGTTTTTAACGTTTTTGAAGTTGTGTTCTGTTTTGGAAGTTTTGACTCTTTAATTCCTTTACTGTAGCATAGCTCATCTATTTGTAGTTTTCATTTCTGTGAGACGTCTATTGGCATCTCGCCTGCTCTCACTATTCATCACGTTTACTTGCGACGGTAACGTATTCTTACCACAGGACTCATGTTCTATAACCAATGAGAAGTATAACTGCTGTCAAGATTACAGAAAGAGAACAAACATTTCAGTGACCGGACGGACAGTTCATAATGTTGTTAAAAAAATTGAAAATAAATGGCTCGAGGGAGTTTTGAATACCGTGTCCACTAAAGCACGACGCAGAGCCGACCCGTTTGTGCTCAATATTGTACTTGTTAAGAGTGGACCGTTCACTGTTTCCATTTTGCTTTTTTTTCATGGTTCAGTACATCTTCTGCCTGTTTTCATGCTTGATCTGTGTTTAGTTTCTGACGAGCTATGCACAGGTCCATCTTACCACTAAATTTGGGGGGGAGGGAGCACATTGGGGAGTTTCCCTTGTAAAACTGCAGAGACAAAACTAAGCTTCCCGCGTGGCAAACAACTTATACGGCCACGTTGCAGACAGTCTTGAAACTACTAATTGTCTTCATTTAAGGGATCTGCACTTTTAAGGTCACATCGGATTTCAAAGACAGAGAAAATATTGTGCAGTCATTTGAGGGCACGACGTATTTACTCTAGGGAAGCTGGCAAGAAAATGTTGGGCTTCTGCCGACCGAGGTGGCCGAGCGGTTCTAGGCGCTACAGTCTGGAACTGCGCGACCGCTACGGTCGCAAGTTCGAATCCTGCTTCGGGCACTGGTGTCTGTGATGTCCTTAGGTTAGTTAGGTTTAAGTAGTTCTAAGTTCTAGGGGACTGATGACCTCAGAAGTTAAGTCCCATAGTGCTCAGAGCCATTTGAACCATTTTTTTTGCTTGTTTACGCTTACAGCAATGATGAAAATTATTGGAAATTATCTTTTCCTTGTAATTTCAGTGTCCGAATTGCGTTTTATTGTAATCACTTTCCAGAATTGACCGCAATGAGTGCTACTTTTCTCTTTTCTGCCAATGTTAATTCTTTTTTCTATAGGGTTCGTTTATTTAACGTTTACGGAGCGTCGCTTGCAGCGATATAGACGAATGTTCCACATTGTTTGTGCATCTTTATTGAGAGTTTCAGTTTCAAAGCGATACTATTGTGGGTTTAACATTGGATAACTAATTTGTTTAAGATTCATCTCACATCATACAATATAACTTCATATTTCTTCATACCGAATGCAGTGACGCTTAAAATTTTGATTGTGTTATGTGCGTCCCTTATTACACAGAATTTCCATTCATATTTATTGAAACAATCAAAACAAAAATTTATTTGTTATATTTAGCCTCCAGTACCTAAATGCCGATTAATTTCTATTACTTTCTCCAAGTCGTCCAACTGTTTTAGATATTACGAAACACGTAGTTTACGGGTGGACGGCCGGATGTCGGTGCCCAATACACACAATATTTCGGCAAGCGACGACCTTGCCATGATCAGGTGCGGTTAGGAACTGACCGGTGTGCGGACATTTGCCACGCCGGACATGTGCCACGATTTTACCTGCTCCGAAGGGTTGTGTCCTCCTCCTCCTCCCCATCGCTTACTGAGTCTTTCCGCTGGTTTACTTAACATAGAGCCAGAATCTCTTTGGATTTTCAGCCACATTTCTAGAGAGAGTTTCGTTGTGGAAACTATTAAATGCCTCTCGCATTGAAATCCGCACCAAATTTCGAGCCTCAGTAAAACTTCGCCAATATTGGAAATTTTGCGTTCGTCTAAATTATACTTGCCTTTTTCGGTGCTCCTGCAGCAGCTTTCTGTCGTGTTTTGTGTACCATGGGGGATCAGTTTCGTCTCTTATTAATTTATTTGGTTTGAATCAGTCGAGTGCTATTGATACTATTTCTTTGAACTTTAGCCACATATGGTATTCACTTACATTGTTTGGAAGGATTGGAGACTGTCTCTTAGAAAGACGTCAACCGAATTTTTAGTTGCTTTTATAAATAGATATATTTCGCGTTTAGTTTTGATGAATTTCTTTGTTACGAAATTGAGCCTCGTTACGACTGTGTGTTCACTAATCCTGTATCTGTCGCGATGCTCAGGGTTATTTGTGACTAAGAGGTCAAGTGTGTTTTCGTAACCATTAAAATCTGAATGGCCTCGTGAACTAATTCTTCAAAATAATTTTTAAAAAAGCATTTAGAACAATTGCGGAAGTTGTTTTCTATCTACAATAGGGTCTGAAAATGTATTTTTGTCAACACACGGATGGTAGATTGAAGTCACTGCCAACTATAATTGTATGAGTAAGGAGACTTATTTGTGATGAGGCTCAAGTTTTCTTTGAACTGTTCAGCAACTGTTTCATCTGAGACCGGGGGTCGATAAAAGGAGCCAGTATCTAATTTATTCCGGTTGTTGAATATAACCTCTGCCCATACTATGTCACAGGAATTATCTGCTTCAATGTCGTTTGTGAGCTGGAACACACATTACATTATTTTTCCTTAAGTTGTGCTTCTTGTTTCTGTTGCAATGCAGATCATTACAATTACGGCTTTTCCCTCCAAAACCTAGGATGCTTCCTCTGTGACCCTGTAAATACCAGAGCTAAACAATGTAGAACAACAACGTACGTTACAAGCATAGCATTCTGTATTACTTCATTTCCTTATTTCTAACATTTTAAAATTGTACGTCGACTTTATATGACATGTCAATCATAGATGTTCTTATCTCTATTTAGGGAACGTATTTTCAGTCATGTTTTGAACATTGTCCCGCTACACTTTGTTAACTAATGTTTTCGCCGCAAGGGATATCGCATTTTAGAGAGTTCTTCTTTTCAAACATTCACATACACATTTCTTCTTTCCTTGTTGTCTTTTGGGCATGCAGTTGTAGTAATTAAAGTAGGCACAAATGCAGTGATCAAAAAGAAATGATTAGCGTACATTCGCATTCTCTTTACATCGTTCCTTTCTTGTTGCTCCCTTGGCGCTGGACTGTTTCTATCGCAATTAGTAAGCGTGAAAGGAAGCTACCGTACAGACAGAGGAATCTATACTTACACTTGGCAGAACTAATTGCATACTGACATAATCATCGGTATTGCTTTCGTTTCCCAAAAGTTATAAATATTTCGATTTCGGAAAAGAAGCTCTGTATTTGGTCAAGATATCGATGATTTACTGGTTGTATCGAGTAAGATGTGGAGACGGCGGTTTGAAAGCGGACAGAAGTAGTACGAGGAAGAGCGTCCCTTACCTGAGGATCGCTACCTGGCGAATGGGCAAGTGTGGCTAATGTCCGGCGTGGCAAATGTCTGGCGTGGCAAATGTCCGGCATTCGAACTGACCACTTGGGAGCGGATGCGACGCTTTTCTCTTTTCGCTCTGCCCCCCCCCCCCCCCCCCGCCCCCCTTTCCCGTCTCCACAAATCTGCCATTCTTTCCGCCATCCACGACCAGTATATCTTTTCCCACAAATCCTTACGACACTTTGTTCCGTCATAAGTTCAAGCCGAGGTACGCATGATGGCGCCACCTCTACTGTTCTGCCTGCTCCCAAAGTCAGTCAGTTTGAGGGTTACTCCTTCCTCTATTTATCCAGACTAACGGCTGGTTCCCAGCCACTATCACGATTAAACAGCGGTTCCCTTACTCGAATCTCGATAAAGTCTTTAATGACATAGTCACAGAAATTAGACGTCTGTATCAGAACCTAAGTATGAGTTATATGACAGACGCTGGATTTTAATCACCAACTTTCTCCCCCAAATGTTAGAATATTTTATTGTAGCCAACCTATATAGGGAAAAACGATCATCGTAATAGAATAAGAGAAGTCACTGCTCATACGGAAATATTTGTTTATTTTTCCCATGCGGTGTTAGAGAATAGTACAGAAATAGTCTGCCAAGGATTTTAAGTGTGTATTGCAGAGAAATCATATAGATGTAGATCGCAAGGTCGTCTTTGACGCTACCAAGAACTGCCCTTGTTTTAGCTGGTTGGCGGAAAGCCGTCTTCTCTTAATGTTTCCGGAGGACTCGTCCTGTCTTTCCATATAATGCACCACAAAAAGGAATAAATGCAATGGCCGCATCCTCTTGAAGTTCTGCTTCTGTTTTCGCCAGTTATACGGTGAGAGTAGAACATAGGCTCTCTAAATCTGCCGCTCCTTGTAGCCATTCTTCCGAAACACCGTCTTCAGATGTACAAAATTCTTGGTTGAAACTTGCATTATCTTGCATCTACCCACATATAAGTATAGTGCGGCGTGTATCTTCTTCAAAGGGCGAGTGAAAACCTAATGTTTTCGAGCCATAGCAAGTATCGCTTCACGATCTTCATTGGAATCTTTAGACTGCACAGCCCTCAGTCTTTTAGCCGTTCTGGTACGTTCAGAAAGACGCAAACATTTTATAGGCAAGTTTATTCATAAATAAAATGAATTCAAAGTGTAATGAACAGGGACCCAAAGCACAAAGTAAAATTAATAAATCGGTATTTCCCTGCAAAGAATATAAATGAAACTTATCGAAGACTCAAAGCAATGTCGTTAACTTTTTAATACACCTGTATCCTATCCAAGAAATTCGCTGTTGGTTTGCATTCGTAAAGACAATACTGTGGAGCTTAATTTTGTCAGTGACGTAACTTCAGAAAATAGATCTATCATTGAATTAAGAAAATAACAGCACCACCTATAGGTTCTTTGGTGTTCTACGCCATGATGTTTAAACATTCAATTGCTAAAGTGAGCAGACGGTTTTAGATAAAACTTCAAATTACGATATCTGTTTTTCTGTGTTCGGGTTTTGATGAAATAAAGCCTGCAAGTTGCCCCGAGCTATGGTCAAGTTACCTGTGAAAACCCCATCAAAATTTGTCTAGTAATTTTGGAGGCTAGCGTGCTCAAACAGACAGAAAGACAGGCATAACAGTTTTACAGTTTTGTTATGGCTATTGTTCCTTTTTATCTGCTCAACTCAACAGAACAGCCTTATCAGAAACCACCAGCTCTTGAAAATCACACCGACGAACTCATCTATCATTAATGCTAGCAAGTGATATTTTTGGTATATTCATCGTCATTTTATATTTTGGATTACCGTAAATAAAAGTTATTTAATAAGTCTGTAACACAGGCATAACCCCAGTTTCTGCGAGCCCATGCAGACTGAACGTATTATATTATCTTACGCATGTTCAAAGAACTTAGCATCGTAATTTGGAATAAAATAGGCACTGCAGTATCGTATTTATCCGCCGATACCACGCAAGCGACTTTCAACTAAAATGTCTTACCTGTGTGGGAATATATGTTTTATCCTCAAGAGATTGCTATTTTTTCGAGAATGAAAATCTTTTCTATAAAAATCAACATGGACTCCGCAAACTTATCGTTCGAAACTCAGTTCCTCCATGAGATCCGTAGCGCTGTAAACAACCGTGTTCTTTGATTCAAGAAAGGCACTTGTCACCGTCCGCACAGCCGGTTAGCGAAAAAAAAAGAAAAAAAAGGCCTTACCGAGTATCGGGCCAGCAAGACAGACAGGAGTTAACACTTCGCTCTCAACGCAACAAAATTAGGTGATGTACAGATAACCACAAGGAAGTGTGATCAGACAGTTACTGTTTATAATGTATATAAACGATGTATCAAAAAGCTTCGGAAGGTATTTAAGCCTGTTCGTAGATGTTGCGATTGTCTAATGCCAGAAGACAGATCGGTTTTCTGAACGATCTACTGAGGATTAATGAATGCTGCTTGCTTTGGCAGCTGACCCTGAACGTAAATAAATGTGAGATATTGCTCACACGTAGAAAAAGAACTCCATTACTGCATAACCACACTATTGATAAAAAATTGCTGGCAATAGTATTTACGGCACAATATCTAGGAGTAACTAGCCAAAGTGACCTCACGTGCATTGACCACATAAAACAGTTGCCAGATTGACATTTATAGGAAGAATCTCAGGGAAAAGTAACTCATCCATGAAGGAGTGGCTTATAGGGCGCTTGCTCAACGGATGTTTGAGTGTTGATGGTGTTGAGACTGCAAGCAGCCACAAATTTATTTTTAGTTCCTTTATTCAAAAGGTACCGTTACCAGTTTCGAATCATTACGATTCATCATCAAACGTTTTCATGCTTTCATTAGAGCATGTGGTGCGTTTTTTTTACAGATTAATTGTCCTAAAATATAAAAAATACATAGTTATAAGCACACCACACAGGTGGTTGCGTAACAGATTTGCGTTGGATGTATTTATATTTTAGGACAATTTATCTGTAAAAAAAACGCACCGCAAAGATCTAATGAAAGCATGAAAACCGTCTGAAGATGAATCGTAATGATTCGAAACCGGTAACGGTACCTTTTGAATGAAGGAACTGAAAATAAATTTGTGGCTGGTTGCTGTCTCAACAGCATCACCATTTGTCTTCAAATAACAGCCACGGTCTCCAACCATGTCATCATATGACGAAATTGCATTTTTGAGAGCTGTTCGTCGATTTGAGACCCTAACCAGGTAGGACTGATAGAAAAGATAGAGAAGAAACAAGGAAGAGATGCGCGTTTCGCTACAAGATCGTTCAGTCCGCGGGAGAGAGTTACCGAGATCCTCAACAGATTCCAGCGGCAGACTTTATGAGAGATGCGTTGCGCGTCACAGAATTGTTTCCTACTGAAATTTCGAGAGAGTACTTTCTAGGAAGATACGGACAACGATTTATTTACTCCCACATATACTGACCGTTATCGGCAGGTAAATACGATTTTGGAGTGCCTATGTTATTCTGATTACGATGCAAAATACCGCGTTCGAGTCCCGGTCCAGCATAAACTTCATTGCCACCATTCCGTTCTACAGCTGATGGTAGTCCTTATTCTCAACTGAAAATTCATGTGATGTGTTTCGTAATGGCTGTGGTCGCCGTAGTGCCTGTTCCTTTGGACATGCATGCATGTCTGAAGGATCTTTGCTTCGTAATCAGAATAAGACAGGCACTGCAATATGGTATTTATTTCCCGCTACAGGGCAAGCGACTTTCGAGTACAACGTCTGACCTGTACGGCGATATACATAATAGATGTGCGAGCTCAGGTCGTAGACGGATGGTTGACGGCAAACGGAAGTCTGGGTCCGGCCGTGAGCCGTGCGCGGATAGCCAAGTGCCTGTTGCCATTTTTGGCGGCACGGTAGGTCAGCGTGTTCGGTAAGAGGGCTGGTTGCTCTCTGTAATAAAAAAAAAACTGAGTGAAGGAACCAACGATCAATTTGAACAGGTGTCATGTGACGTCTGCCCAGACCAGTCACAACGAACAACTGCGAACAAAAAGACGAGAAGTAAAAACAAAAAAATTGTAAGACGACCGCTCGGGATAAGCGGAAGTCCGGGTTCGAGTCCCAGTCCGGCACAAATGTTCGTTGTTGTCATTCCATTCTACAGCTGATGGTTGTACTTCGAAAAGTCAACAGGTCGTGGTCTTGAGGTTAGCGTTGCTGCCTCTCGATCGCGGAGCTCCGGGTCCGATTCGCCGCCACGTCAGGGATTTTCTCCTCTCGGGACCGGTTCTGCGTGCTGTCCTCGTCATCATTGCATAATCGTAAACGCGCAAGTCGCTGAAGTGGAGTTACATAAAAAGACTCGAACATCCCGGGTGGGACTCCCGGCCATCAGTGCCATGAAGACGGAGTGGCCTGAAGACGGAGTGCATGTGCACTCAAACGAGAGTGTATAGGTATTTTCCCTGGAGGAGTGTTACTCACATAGGTGAGGGCGAAGCCGTACACGTGGCGCAGGTACTTGGTGGCCGCCAGCAAGAGTGCGGCACGTCCCCATAGACTGCCGGCCACCGCGGTGGCACATGCCCAGACCGGCCCTGATGTCAGCAGGCGACGCCACGGCACGGCCGGCTGCCAGAGTAACACAACATACAAAGCAGGTTACTTTTAAAAAAATTTGCACTCTCAACATTGCAGCACAGTCAGCAATCGTGATAATCTAATACACTACTGGCCATTGAAATTGCTACACCACGAAGATGACGTGCTACAGACTCGAAATTTAACCGACAGGAAGAAGATGCTGTGATACGCAAATGATTAGCTTTTCAGAACATTCAGACAAGATTGGCACCGGTGGCAACAACTACAACGTGCTGACATGAGGAAAGTTTACAACCGATTTCTCATACACAAACGCCAGTTGACCGGCGTTGCCTGGTGAAATGTTGTCGTGCCTCGTGTAAGGAGGAGAAATGCGTGCCATCACGTTTCCGACGTTGATAAAGGTCGGATTGTAGCCTATCGCGATTGCGGTTTATCGTATGGCGACTGCTGCTCACGATGGTCGAGATCCAATGACTGTTAGCAGAATATGGAATCGGTGGGTTCAGGAGGGTAATACGAGAATACGGCCTCGTATCACTAGCAGTCGAGATGACAGGCATCTTATCCTCATGGCTGAAACGGATCGTGCAGCCACGTCTCGATCCTTGAGTCAACAGATGGGGACGTTTGCAAGACAACAACGCTCTGCACGAACAGTTCGACGATGTTTGCAGCAGGATGGACTATCAGCTCGGAGACCATGGCTGCGGTTACCCTTCACGCTGCATCACAGACGGGAGCGCCTGCGATGGTGTACTCAACGACGAACCTGGGTGCACGAATGGCAAAACGTCATTTTTTTCGGATGAATCCAGGTTCTGTTTACAGCCTCATGATGGTCGCATACGTGTTTGGCGACATCGCGGTGAACGCACATAGGAAGCTTGTATTCGTCATCGCCATACTGGCGTATCACCCGGCGTGATGGTATGGGGTGCCACTGGTTACACGTCTCGGTCACCTCTTGTTCGCACTGACAGCACTTTGAACAGTGGACGTTACATTTCAGATGTGTTACGACCCGTGGCTCTACCCTTCATCCGATCCCTGCGAAACCCTACATTTCAGCAGCATAATGCACGACCGCATGTTGCAGGTCCTGTGCGGGCCTTTGTGGATACAGAAAATGTTCGACTGCTGCCCTGGCCAGCACATTCTCCAGATGTCTCACCAATTGAAAACGTCTGGTCAATGTTGGCCGAGCAACTGGCTCGTCACAATACGCCAGTCACTACTCTTGATGAACTGTGGTATCGTGTTGAAGCTGCATGCGCAACTGCATCTGTACACGTCATCAAGCTCTGTTTGACTCAATTCCCAGGCGTATCACGGCCGTTATTACGGCCAGTGGTGGTTGTTCTGGGTACTGATTTCGCAGGATCTATGCACCGAAATTGCGTGAAAATGTAATCACATGGCGGCTCTAGTATAATATATTTGTCCAATGAATAACCGTTTATCATCTGTATTTCTTCTTCGTGTAGCAATTTTAATGGCCAGTAGTGTATATAAGAAAGCCCAAATAATTGAGCCTTCTTCAGAAGATATACCCGAATCTATAGTTTGTCTCAGAGGGCATGGCCTAGAAAAACTAAAACAGCCTGAATAGGCGTAGTCACATTTGAAATACGCGGTATATAAGTACTAAGTAAACACCAGCACCAATAAGGCTCAATTATCTGGGCTGAAACCTAGGTGAAGATTGGTTTCATTACCGCAGTCGAGGCTGATAGTTTCTTTTAAAAACATTGCTGAGAAAGTCAGCCATCAAAACAGAATATTTTAAAAAGATAATAAAACATTCTAGATCACAAAGGTACTTTTATTACAAGGTGACCGTTTTTGATCATCACATGATCATCTTCAGACCTCCGAAACTGTGATATGATCCAGGATGTAAATTAGAGGGGTACATAGAAAGAACTTAAAATTAGCTATAAAATTACAGAACATAGATACACCCATAGTGACGGACACTGGCTGTCCACGGAGCAGAAACTGGCGAGTGACGATAGTCAACTGCTGAAGAGAGCAGAGCAGCTATTTCTTAAATACTGGAGGCCCCGTCTACAGCTGTCGGCATGTTGTCAGCGTTAGCTAGTCAGGTATAAGTCGAAAGAATTATGTACAAAAAGATGTACTTACTAGTAAATAGAATGTAAAAATTACGTAGAATAATTATATAATAAAGAAGAAACATCTTGGTAATGCAGCTATTGTCATATAAATGTATCAAGAATTTTTATTAAAAACCATTCAAAAGCCAGATCGCACAAAATATATTTTATTGAAGACAACCGGTTTCAACAGTTCTAGGTGTTATCTTCAAGTCTGTAAGAAAATGCAACACATGAAATATATCTCATAAGTTAAGCTGTACCATTTGATATAAAAACTTTAATTTGGTATTATAAAAAACTGGCAGTGGACCTGTACATTCACATACATTAAATATTTTTGTGGTAAAACATTTTAATTTTACGCCGAAGCTCATGTGCAAGATGTCAAATGGATCGAACTCAGCACATTATACATATTTGTCAACGCTAAAATATTACCTTGTCCAAAAGGCCGAATCCGTATGCATATTGCTCACAGATGCTTGTTGCATCACACAAATACGGTGCACAATAGCACATTTGTTTACATGTACTGGACACATACTGAACAGTGCGACTCCATTTTAAGTGGAATGTAAGTTACAAAGGCTGCAAAGATAACATTTGTAGAGTGTGTTGCAGCCACTAGATGGCTCTTACATCGGAACTATGTGAAAGATCGTAAACTCTTTTCATATTCAAAATTAACTACTTTGGTGAGTGGCCTTACAAAATTGTACTTTACTAATATCTGAAACACGTATTTAATTCTCACAATCTCTTTTACACGTTCTTATTAGTGCATGCATAAGGGAAAATTAAGGTATTTACTCAACAACAGCTTACGTTGTAGTTGTGGCGCGTACCCATCAATGCGCCAGGCGCACAAACTGTAGTAGGGAGGGAGGCACCAGGAAACTTCACCCGAGACAACACAAAAGCAAAACTCGCAGTGCCCAGAACCAGCACACACCAACAAAGCATGGTTCAAATGGCTCTGAGCACTATGGGACTCAACTTCTGTGGACATCAGTCCCCTAGAATTTAGAACTACTTAAACCTAACTAACCTAAGGACATCACACACATCCATGCCCCAGGCAGGATTCGAACCTGCGACCGTAGCGGTCGCGCGGTTCCAGACTGTAGCGCCTAGAACCGCTCGGCCACAACGGGCGGCCCAACAAAGCATGACACGAATAGAACTGTCCCTGGTTGGACAGAGCTTTGCTTAAAAGCTTGCTATAGATAGACGGAAACCATACTCTGCTGTGTCGGGCTGTGTAGACACAGGTGGTGTACTACAACACAGAAAAATATGTAGCAATGTAAGACAGAATAAATGTCATAGAAATAAGAGTATGTGACCAACCATAACAAAAACGTGTGGTACATGTTATTTATGTTGTGCAGGCAGCAACACGGCTGCTGCTTTTTTAAGGTTGGAGTATACAAGATCATACCCATTTCTAAAAATAAAGGTCTCAGCACAGTTTTTATAATACCAAATAAAAACTTTTATACCAGATGTTACAGTTTAACTTATTAGACATACTCCATGTATTGCATTTTCTTACAGATCTGAAGATTACAGTTAAGGCTTGGAAACCGCTTGTCTTAAGCAAAAAATATTTTGTGCGAACTTGGCTTTTGAATAGTTTTTAACAACGGGAAGAGATGGCCCTTTACTCTCATACTGAGAAAATTCAACTAAGAACTTTAAAAAGGACTAGACTGTTCGCTTGCTACTACTGGAGAGGGGTAAGCTCTGTGCGTTAGTACCGAGTATCAGTGTCTCCCTTCCCTTCGCCCATAACAATGCGGTCTACCCGTTCCATCATTGTCAAACTAGACCTATTACTATGTAAATGACTGTGTATATGCACTACCAGTTTTCGTTCTTAACTTCTAATAATATAATATATCCAATATCCTTTTAAAAATTATCCACAGATGAATAAAACCACTACTACTACAGTGCACTATATGAGCACACATCATTGCCGTAAATGACATACACAATGTCGGAAGAAGTTTCCCACCTCCGCTAGAACATTGCCAAGAATGGCAACTCTGCACTGGTCCGATACGTTCATTTCCTGAGTGCAGGACTGACTTTGACAAACAGAAATGACCTAGCTACATAATGACATTTGCTAAAATTTGTAAACAAAGCATGCACAACTACATGAAGACATATTTGGTGTTTACATCACGTTCTTCTTAATTGTCATCAACAATGTACAGCTATGAATACTGGTCTGTTCTTATATGACACGGCATGCTGACACACACTATTCTTGATCGTAGTAGTGGGAAAGTACGAGAACAGTGACTGGCGATACAAGATCCTAGCAGTCAGACATATTGACATGTTAGTCTGGTATTTGAAAATATGGTATTACAACAGCTTAAGATACGTTCGAGAAGTGGGCCTCCTCTGAAGTAAGTTGATCAACAATTAAAGCAAGACAGATGATAACTCTTAGCAGTGCCTTGGAGTAACTTACGGTGAAAATGAACAAAGGGAAAGGTATGCGACAAGAACCTATAAGAATTTGGAAGGTAGTGATACGAAACGACATTAAAAAGCTACATTGGCATATATAATAAATAAAGTGATACTACTGCATAAACAACAAAAAAAGATGCGTACAGAAACTCATAACAGAAGGCGCAGCGTAATAGGGTACCTATAAAGGAATCTACAATTAAGAACTTAGTAGCATAAGTTTAATCAAGGGAATACTTTAGTGCCAAATAAAAATAGGAATGTCGAGCAGTTATTGGAGATACTTTTGGCACACTAGGCCTATAGTGACGAAAAATGCATCATACTGAACCTCTAACAGGCACATCGACAAACAAAAGAAGAGCGGAAGAAGGTTAGTGTTTAACGAGATGGTTAGAAACATAGAGAATGTAGCTGATGGAACTTTTAATGTGACTGACGTCACCAACCCCGTTATTGGGTCGTGAACTGCAAGTTTCATGCTGCAGTTAGGCAGCATCGATACGCAAGCCTCACAGTGAGTTTTCAGACCACGGACGATTAGTAACATAACAGTTGGCGAGGTGCTAGCATGAGAAACGTGCTGCTGGACAGATTTGTAGTATTCGTGCGGACAAAGTGTAGCTATTTGTAATAATAGCTCTACCTGGCGAAACTCCTCGATGTAAAAGTTTTGTTCTATAGGTTTAATTTGTTTAATTATTGTACGAGTATATGTACAAGCGGCACCCACATCACTATGGGACGGATGGAAAAAGTAAGTGACCTATTTATTTTTCAAAAGTAATGGCCATAACTATTAATACATTTAGCCCAGTGTAAGACAAGACGGTTAATGCCTTCATCGAAACATGTTTGCGATTACCTAAAGAACAATGATTGTACACAGGCGTGCACCTATTCATAGGAAGCAAATCGAAGGATACGAATCTCTTTCTTCAGGGCTCCCAATACATGGAAATGGCTTGGGAAGTATGTGTAAGGGCTTCTCAGAAAAATTTCTGTAGAGTCATCGAAAAAACCTTGGCAACCAATGAGGCCACTAGTGCTGCACTGTTCATTCATTTCTGAGCCTCATTTACCGCTCACACTATTCACAATACACACATTATCATGTGACGTGAGAACCAATGTTTGATTTCCATTTCGTATACCGCAACTTCCCATCTGACAGCCTGAAAAACAGAGTCAGCACCCCTATGTAATGAGTGAGATTTTGAGCTCAGAAAAAAGGTAAGGTGCTAGTATTGTACAATGCGTATCTTTGCGAGTAACGTTTCCCAGAAAAGAAAAACAAGAAGAAAAACATGCAGTTAAAGTTTATGGAAATGATAGATGTTTTATTATCGTTATTATTATTTATTTATGCTACATTTTTTCCTAACCCATACTCTCTTTAAGTAACCATTCACTGTGTAGAATGTGTTGCTTAACAGGTAGCTTTTTAACTGTTTTTTTAAACAAGTTTGTTTTCATAATCTCTTTAATCTCCTTGGACAATTTATTATACAGTTTTATTCCTTGGTATAAAATGCTATTTCGAGTTTTTATGTTTATTCTTTCTTGGTAAATGTAAGTTCAGTGTCTATTTTGTGTCATGGTCATGAATACAGCTGTTTATGCAGTAATTGTTATCAATGTTATTTTATACGCATTGGTAAATGTGGTCACATGGAGCAGTTAAAATCGCAAGTGTTTTGAAAAGACCTTTACAATGAGCTCGACTACCATCTTTCGCCATTATTCACATGGTCTTTTTCTGTACTTTCGAAACTGAGTTCATATTTTGTGCATTTGCTCCCCAGAGAGTAACTCCGTAGGTAAGTGTTGAGGCACATATGATAGTAGGTGGTGGCGGACAAAGTGATTATATGCTGGGAAGTTACGCACTAAATACCTTTCTTTTACATGTCTAGGTGCAACTATGCCTAAGAATGGAAAGAATGTAGAAGATCTTAGAAGTAAGACTGAACAATTGAACTCATTCCTTTGGAGATCACAAAATACAAAAACTTTGCACACATATATATATATATATATATATATGGTGGTCTATTGATCGTGACCGCGCCAAATATTTCACGAAGTAAGCGTCAAACGAAAAAACTACAAAGAACGAAACTTGTCTAGCTCGAAAGGGAAAAACCAGATGGCGCTATAGTTGGCCCGCTAGATGGCGCTGCCATAGGTCAAACGGATATCAACTGCGTTTTTTTAAATAGGAACCCCCATTTTTTATTACATATTCGTGTAGAACGTAAAGAAATCTGAATGTTTTAGTTGGACCACTTTTCCGCTATGTGATAGATGGCACTTTAATAGTCACAAACATATGGCTCACAATTTTAGACGAACAATTGGTAACATGTAGGTCTTTTAAATTAAAATACAGAACGTAGGTACGTTTGAACATTTTATTTCGGTTGTTCCAATGTGATACTGGTACCTTTGTGAACTTATCATTTCTGAGAACGCATGCTGTTACAGCGTGATTACCTGTAAATACCACATTAATGCAATATATGCTCAAAATGATGTCCGTCAACCTCAGTGCATTTCGCAATCGTGTAACGACATTCCTCTCAACAGCGAGTAGCTCGCCTCCGTAATGTTCGCACATGCATTGACAATGCGCTGACGCATGTTGTCAGGCGTTGTCGATGGATCACGATAGCAAATATCCTTCAACTTTCCCCACATAAAGGAATCTGAGGACGTCAGATCCGGTGAACGTGCGGGCCATGGTATGGTACTTCGACAACCAATCCACCCGTCATGAAATACCGCTTCACCGCACGCGAGCTATGTGCCGGACATCCATCATGTTGGAAGTACATCGGCATTCTCTCATGCAGTGAAAAATCTTGTAGTAACATCGGCAGAACATTACGTAGGAAATCAGCATACATTGCACCATTTAGATTACCATCGATAAAATGGGGGCCAATTATCCTTCCTTCCATAATGCCGCACCATACATTAACCCGACAAGGTTGCTGATATTCCACTTGTCGCAGCCATCGTGGATTTTCCGTTGCCCAATAGTGCATATTATGCCGGTTTACGTTACCGCTGTTGGTGAATGACGCTTCGTCGCTAAATAGAACGTGTGCAAAAAATCTGTCATCGTCCCGTAATTTCTCTTGTGCCCAGTGGCAGAACTGTACACGACGTTCAAAGTCGTCGCCATGCAATTCCTGGTGCATAGAAATTCGGTACGGGTGCAATCGATGTTGATGTAGCATTCTCAACACCGACGTTTTTGAGATTCCCGATTCTCGCGCAATTTGTCTGCTACTGATGTGCGGATTAGCCACGACAGCAGCTAAAACACCTACTTGGACGTCATCATTTCTGGCAGGTCGTGGTTGACGTTTCACATGTGGCTTAACACTTCATGTTTCCTTAAATAACGTAACTATCCGGCGAACAGTCCGGACACTTGGATGATGTCGTCCAGGATACCGAGCAGCATACATAGCACACGCCTGTTGGGCATTTTGATCACAACAGCCATACATCAACACTATATCGACCTTTCCGCAATTGGTAAACGGTCCATATTAACACGGGTAATGTATCACCAAGCAAATACCGTCCGCACAGGCGGAATGTTACGTGATACCGCGTTGTTATACTTTTGTAACTATTACAGCGCCATCTATCACAAAGCGAAAAAAGTGGTCCAACTAAAACATTCACATTTCTTTACGTACTACACGAATATGTAATAAAAAATGGGGGTTCCTATTTAAAAAAAAACGCAGTTGATATCCGTTTGACCTATGGCAGCGCCATCTAGCGGGCCAACCATAGCGCCATCTGGTTTCCCATTTCAAGCTAGACAAGTTTCGTTCTTTGTAGTTTTTTCGTTTGATGCTTATTTCGTGAGATATTTGGCCCGGTCATTATCAATGGACCACCCTATATATATATATATATATATATATGTGTGTGTGTGTGTGTGTGTGTGTGTGTGGTAGCACTTTGGAAAATAAGAAAGAGAGAGAACAGGAAATGGATTACTGGGCTCAAGGCGCTGGAGTCTCAAAATTAGATCTCATCAAACACGATAAACGAACTTGCAGCATTCTGGAGGTGCAAACTATGTCTTCAACTTCTCTTGCAATTGAAATAAATTGTTGTATCTCCGTCATAAGTTGCATTGAGAAGTGGCATAATTTATGCTATGTACACAGCAGCTTGACTTGCCTATAAGTATCTTTACTGCATGCAAACGATGCAATGTAATATTGCACTGGCTAACGCGCCGCTTCCATGGAGTAGTTTAGCCACAAAAGGAGTTTAATCAGCAATAAAAAAAAGGATTTGGTATTTTAATGCTGTATTATAAAGTTTGTTAAATAATTCAGTTTTTGTTCAATTACCTGGGCTTCGCCAGTCGATGGTTTTATCGCAAATTAATTATGTTTTAATACGAGAGAGTGCTCTCGCACCAGTTTGCACTGAGGACCTAAGCTGAGTTGCGCAACAAGAAATTTAATCTATGAAAAAGAAAGGCTTCTTTATTTTTATGATTTATCATAAACACTTTTCAAAAAATGCATTTTGCTTTTTCCTTCTGGTTTTCGTACAATCGGCGCTGCCTAACGTTTCAATGTTCGATGCACTGTCGCATAAGTTGCGCTATGGATTCAGTTTGAAAAAATGAAACGTAATTTTTGTTCGTTAGGGCACAATATTTAAAACTATGTGAATCTGTTGTAAATGACTTATCGTTTCAATAATAGATGTTGCATGGGGGCTAAATTAAAATTAAATATGAATGCAAATATTTTTAGTAGCTGTATGTCCGATTACGCAAGTCTCGTAAACGGCTGGCCCTGACAACTAATTGTTACGCTATCTGACTGCATAGAATGACAACAAAGAATGTAAGAAAATTTCTGTTAACACAATTAACTAATTAAGTCCCCAGCAACTATAAAATCTACGAATCCAACAAAGCACAAGTGTAGCTGTTCTGTATGTGGTAGTATGACTCAACGCACATCTGGCACGGTTCTTCTTCAACAAGACAAGAATTTTTAAATATCATTTATACTGACGTCATAAAAGAAAATTAGAAATACTATAATTGTGCAAGAAACCCAGAATTACACTCTAATACAAGAACACAAGCCAGATGCTTTGTTGACTGAACCTGTAATGACACATTATTCAGGACACACAAATAAATAGACAACATAATATTTATTACCTTCATATATATTGACGAAAAGCACTCTGACCATTACAATATCTCCATTGGAATAACATCTGCTATCTCTCCCATCACATAGCTGCATAAAACATCGAACAAACACTCACTACTACCCCATCTCATTCCAACTTCAGCTACAAGCAGTGTCCACCACAACTTCTCGGCAAGAACTGCCTGTCGCTGCGTCTCAATAATCACTGCCAGTGGAGGCAGCGGAACAATACTCTCTGGCGCGATTTTTGGCGCTGTGGCTCAGTGTAGCCACCTTTCAATGTATAGTAGCACTGGTTGCGCTATGGACTTATTATGTGACAAAAAGACACGTAATTTTTGCTCATTAGAGCAGAATGTGCAAAACTACGTAGATCTATTGTAAGTGGCTTGTCTAAGGGTGATTTACTCCATGCTGGTTGTCGTTTCTACTTTTTAGTCTTGGAGCGTAATGTCGCACCGTGTGGCTTTAGATTACTAAAGTCAAATATAATTTTTGGTCACTGTCGTAAAACTAGGTTTTATATGAAAATAAGACACTTCTCTACTCCATTAAAGGACTAAATTTAAACTAATGAATTCCTTTGGAGATGATCTGTTTACGGGGCAGACTTCTTATAAATTCGCAGGTTAGTTTATTTTTCGATCTGAGGCTACCGCACTTTTTGGTTTTGAGTTGCAGTACAGACATTAACTTTTTGGGGACTGGATATAAATTATGTATATTGCACAACAGTATTACTTCTGAGCGTAGTTCATGCAACTGTAGTGTATTCTGCAGACGACGTCACATCATGGAACTTTGATGTAATTCGAGACACTGGATGATGATGATGATTAGTGTTTTAGGGCGCACAACAGCGAGGTTATCAGCGCCCGTCGAGCCACTGGAGACAAATGAGTGGTCAGAAAACAATTTTCAGCATTGTAGGGTACTTAAGTCTATATTAAACTGATGAAAGAAAATGAATGTGTTGTTTAGTCAGTAAACATTTTCATCTTCGACGCGCGCCGCTGTTAGTGGCCTCTAGAGTTTTACCTGGTAACTACTGGTGTCCCTGCACACCAGCCCTTTAATGTCAGTCCTACGTGGTGTATTTACCGTCTTTGGGTCGGCCATAGTGCCGCACTGATCATTCCTGCTGGGGTTGTTTTTGTACTTAGGCTATCCCCTGTATTTGTCACACTTGCAATAAGGTATGTAACTAGTAAGGCAACTCGTAAAACTAAATATCCGTGACAAATATGTATATGGCTCAAATGGCTCTGAGCACAATGGGACTTAACATCTGAGGTCCTCAGTCCCCCAGAACTTAGAACTACTTAAACCTAACTAACCTAAGGACATCACACACATCCATGCCCGAGGCAGGATTCAAACCTGCGACCGTAGGGGTCGCGAGGCTCCAGACTGAAGTGTCTAGAGCCGCTTGGCCACACCGGCCGGCAAATACGTATACCTTACTCGTTTACCAGTGTAGTGTAAACGTATTGCAGATACCCGGTTTAGAAGCATGAAACTGGAGTTTGCTTGCAATAATTAGACGTCTGTTGTTTGAAACTGATAAACAATATTTTATTGAAAATAACCTCCATTCCTTTTTTATACATTTCTCCCACCTCTCCGGCAGGCTAAGAATGCTACGTTTAAGCGAACCAGTCAGCGAGACATTCTCGTACATTTTCATACGAACTGAAGCGTTGTTCAGCGAGAGCGTGTTCCAGTCATGGAAACAGATGATAACCGGACGGATCCAAGTCTGGAGAATAAGCCGCATGCCCTAGTATTTCCCAAATGAACGCCTTGATCATTTCCCTGACTCGTTTTGCTGTGTGTGATGGGGCTTTATCATGGAGCAATATGACTTCGTATTGCCTCTTTCCATATTCCGGTCGTTTTTGACGTAATGTTAGATTTAAATCGATCATTTGCTTTTGGTAGCGATCAGTGTTAAAGGTTTCACCAGGTTTTAGCAGCTCATAATAGGTGACATCCTTCTGATCCCACCAAACACAGAGCATTGTCTTCCTTACAAAGCGATTTGGTCGTGCAGTGGATGTCGATGGTTTGCCTGGGTTCACCCAGGATTTACGAAGCTTAGGATTCTCAAAATATATCCATTTTTCATTACCTGTCACTATTCGATGGAGAAGCGACTTTCTTTTGTATCTGGCGAGCAGTATTTCACAAGTGGTCTTTCGATTTGTTTGCTGTATTTCATTCAGTTCATGCGGAACCGTTTTCCCACTTTCTGACCATTCCCATAGCTTTCAACCAAAACGAAACGGCTTTCTGCGTCACAGTCAATTGTTCCGCGACTTCCTATTGAGATTGAGTATCATCTTCATACAATAATGCCTGCAGTTCGTTGTCTTCGAACTTTTTCAGTGGTTTCCCACTCTCGTCATTTCTCATGTCAATATCACTAATTTTGAAGTTTTTAAACCCCTCGAAACACTGTGTTTTTTCAAGAGCATGTTCGCTAAAAGCTTCCACAAACATTCGATGCGATTCTGCAGCAGTTTTCTTCAAAGGATAACAGAAAACCAATACTGTCCGCAGTCGTAGTTCGTAGGCACAAAACTCGACATGTTTACGGGTTTGAAACAGATACCGATGTATGGAACTTGGGTTACTGTGTGTTGACGTTCTTCGTCAGCCGTTACAGGAAACAGCTGGCGCTGCAGACGCGGTCTCAGGGGCCCTGCACTGACGGTTACCATGCAAATGGCTACACTGAGTCACAGCCACCTTTCATATATGAAAGGTGGCTACACTGAGTCACAGCGCCAGAGATTGCGCCAAAGAGTATTATTCAGCCGCCTTCACTGGCAGTAGCGGTGGTAGTGAGTTCTTGTCGTGAAGTCGTAGTGGAGAGTGCTTGTCGAGAAGCGGTGGTAGAGAGTGCTTGTAGAGATGTTGCAGTAGCGTATCGTTGTTGAGAAGTTCCCATGGAGAGTGCTTGTTCAGATGTTGTCATATTGTTTTGATGGGCTAGACACCAGATATTGTTGGATTTGGGATGCTGTAATGTGCTTTTCGTCAATATATATGAAGGTAAAAAATTCCTTTTTTTTATTATTTCAATGTCTTAAACAATAATGCCTCTTGGTAACAGGTTCAGTCAACAAAGCATCTGGCTCGTGTTCTTGTATCAGACTGTATTGTGGTTTCTATGTGCAATTATAGTAATTCAGTTTTATTTAATTAATTCAGTGTAAATGGTATTTAAAATATCTGGTCTTATTGAGGAAGAACCGTGCCAGATGTGTACGTTGAATTACACTTCCACACACAGAACAGCTACACTTGTGTTTTGTTGTTTCGTAGGTTTTATAGTTGCTGGGGACTTAATTAATTAATTGTGTTAACGGAAGTTTTGTTTCATTCTTTGTTGTTATTCTATGCAGTCAGATTGCGTACTAATACTGGTCAGGGCCAACCGGTTACGAGGCTGCGTAACCGGACAAACAGTAAAAAATTATTTGCAATAAAATTTAATTAAGCCTCCATGTACGTGTTTTTTTTTTTTTTTTTACCTTCATATATATTGACGAAAAGTACACTCTAGTCCATCAAAGCAATATGACAACATCTGAACAAGCACTCTCCATGGGAACTTCTCAACAACGACACGCTACTGCAACATCTCCACAAGCACTCTCTACCACCACTTCTGAACAACTGCTGCCTGTGGAGGCGGCTGAATAATACTGTTTGGCGCAATCTCTGGCGCTGTGGCTCAGTGTAGCCACCTTTCAGTATAAAATTCAGACTAGCAATAGCAAGAAAAGCGTTTCTGGGAAAGACATTTATTGACATCGAATATACACGATCGAGTCGCATAAATGAGACCACCTAGCGGTTCTAGGCGCTACAGTCTGGAACCGCGCGACCGCTACGGTCGCAGTTCGAATCCTGCCTCGGGCATGGATGTGTGTGATGACCTTAGGTTAGTTAGGTTTAAGTAGTTCTAAGTTCTAGGGGACTGATGACCTTAGAAGTTAAGTCCCATAGTGCTCAGAGCCATTTTTGAATAACCACTCACAAACAGAAGGTGGCAAGACTAGCAATGTAGGGTATACTGTATGAAGGTTGTGGGGGGGGGGGGGGGGGCATGCGGAAAATACTGCAGTCATTGGCTTTCGGACCAATGATGGACACATTTCCGAAACGGCTAAGTTTATCAACTGTTCAGCTGCTGCTGCGGTTAACATATACTGTGAATAGCAACATGGTGCTACGCAAAACTGGCGCCGAGGCAACTGCAGTGCACGAAGGGATATAGGTGACAGGGGCGAACGACGGCTGTGGAGTTGTGTACTGGCGAACAGGCGTGCAACTGTTGAGCAACTGACAGCTCAGATGACCCAAGAGGCTACCAACAGTGTCTACTCAACTGCGTCCGCAGCGGGCGCCTAGTCCACTGAGTGCTGTTCATCGGCGACGAAGGCTGGTTTTTGCACGCCAGTACTGAAACTAGTCGTCCATTGATTGGTGACAGATGGCCTTTCGAAATGAATCACGTTTTATGTTTCACAGAACAGATGGCCGTTGGTTTGTACAGCCTGAAACGTCTGCAAGCAAAGACCCTGCAAAAATTGTCAGAATGGTCCAGGCCGGAGAGCATTTCCTGGATGACCTCGTCATTCTGGATGGCACAGTGGATAAACACATGTATGCATCTATCCTTTGGGACAATGTCAGCCCGTACAATCAGTTTTTTTTTCTCTGCCGCATGATGGCATCTACCAGCAGGACAATGCAACGTGTCACACAACTCACAGTGTATGTGTGACATTCGAAGAGCACTAGGATAAATTTACCGTACTCCCCTGGCCAAAGACTCCTTGGACATAAACCTAATCGAGAATCTGTGGAAACCATCTCGATCGAGCTGTTCGTGCCATGCTTTCTAAACCGAGAAACCTAGCGCAGCTAGCCACGTCACTGGATTCGGCATAACTTTGCATCCTTGTCGGTACCTCTTAGAACCTCAATGACTCTCTTTCTCGCAGAAGTCCCCGCTGCAAAAGGTATCTGTTTAGGCTCTTGGCAGGTGATCAAATTAACGTGGCTAGGTAATGTAATGTCTACGCGTAATGAAGTCTTTTCTGAAGGGATTTCTTTATCGTATAACCTTGTACGGAAGTGAAATGTGGGCGATAATCAGCCGAAAGAAGAAGAATATAGAAACTTTAGAAATGTGATGGTACAGAAAAATTTTGTTGTAAATTGGGTGGGTAGATCGAACAACGAATGAGGAGATACAGAACCGAATGGCAGAAACAGCAATTTGTTACACAGATTCTTTGAGATAGGGGGTAGTTTGATGTGACTCATTATTAGGCATCAGGCAATCACCAGTTTGGAATGGAAAGAAGTTATTGAGAAAGGGAGGGGCTGTAAAAGTTGTAGAGGGTATCTTGGTTGCAGTAGTTATACAGAGATGATGAGACTATAGTGTGTGTAATTTTGATCCCAAAGGTTCGGAACACCCGTTATATAGGTAAATTTTAGCAGACGACGCGTCGTGTACCGGCGGTCCGCTGGAGAAGGAAGGTCCGATAGCGGCAGCGAGGCTGGAGCACTGATCGGGCGAGAGTCTGGGGTGTTGGTGCGGGCGGTCGCGCACCATCTGCTGCCAGGCCAGGAACCACAGCAGCGACGACAGCGACAGCGCGTAGCCCAGCCCGTCGCGGCCCAGCCACCAGCCCAGACACGAAGCCAGCACCGGGCCCAACGCCGCACCTGCAAAACATGCAACACTTTGCGTGTCAGTAAGCATTCGTAGTGTTTTGACATTACAACATTAATCTTAGCTCTAACACCCTAGTGTAAATGCTCCACAATTGCTCTTCGGCCACAGTGCTTATACAGTGAGATGGCAAAAGTCATGGGGTAGCGATCGCACATATACAGATGGCAGTAATGTCGAGTACACAAGGTATAAAAGGGCAGTGCAGTTGCGGAGCTATCATTTGTACTCGGGTGATTCATGCGAAAAGGATTTTCGACGTGAGTACGGCCACAAAACGGGAATTGACAGACTTCATATGCCGAATGGTAGTTGGAGCTAGGCGCATGGGACATTCCATTTCTGAAATTGTTAGGGAATTCAATATTTCGATATCGACAGTGTCAAGAGTGCTGAGGATACCAAATTTCAGGAATTACCTCTCACCACGGACAACGCAGTGGCCAGCAGCGTGCACTTAATAATCTAGAGCAGCAGCAGCCTCCCAGGAAAAGTAAGAACACAGACTGTTCGAAGCATTGCTCCCCCAGGACATAAGTCGGCATTGTGCCTTTTGTATTGTTGGAGTGAATAATTTGTCCACGCAGATTGCCCGACATGAATCACATCAAACACAGGTGGAACATAGTCGAGACAGTTAGTGCGCAACACCCTGCACCGGCAACATTTTCCCCATTATGGACTGTTATGAGGCAACTTGGATCAATATTCATGTGTCCACACACACATTGCTAACAGACAAGCAACACTGAGTGAAATAAACACCGAAATCAACGTGGGACGTGCTAAGAAAGTCTCATTTGGACAGAGAGACGGAATGTGGCGTGGCTATGACAGCAGACGAACGATGTGAGTGCCTTCGCTAACAGCACGACATCGCCTGCAACTCCTCTCCTGTACTTTTGACTACATCGGTTGGACCGTAGATAAATGGAAAACAGTGGCCTGGTGAGATGAGTCCCGATTTCAGTTGGTAAGAGCGCACAAAACCATGGAACCAAGTTGTCAACAAGGCACTATGCAATTCATGGACTTCATGTTCCCAAACAACGGTTTCATATCACCAGGCGACAATTGTTCAAGAATATTCTGGACAGTTGGACTGAATAATTTGTCCACACAGATTGCCCGACATGAATCCCATCAAACACAGGTGGGACATAGTAGAGACATCAGTTCGTGCACAACACCCTGCACCGGCAACGCTTTCGCAATTATGGACAGCTGTAGAGGCAGCGTGGCTCAATATTTCTGCAGGGGACTTCCAACGACTTGTTGACTCCACGCCACGTCGAGTTGCTGCACTACGCCGGGCAAAAAGAGATCCGTCACGACATTGGGAGGTATCCCATGATTTTTCTCACCTCACTGTTCAAATGTGTGTAAAATCTTGTGGGACTTTACTGCAAAGGTCATCAGTCCCTAAGCTTAAACACTAGTTAACCTAAATTATCCTAAGGACAAACACACACACCCATGCCCGAGGGAGGACTCGAACCTCCGCCGGGACCAGCTGCACAGACCATGACTGCAGCGCCCTACACTGCTCGGCTAATCCCGCGCGGCTCACCTCACTGTACACCTGTTGTTATGACGCCACTGAAAATAGGCTCTACTTATTAATAATATGTATTCTTTTGTGGACAATTCACAAGTTGCAAGATAGAATACTTCTTCCACAACGGAAGCTGTTAGTTCTGTGTCAGTTGAGGTAATATTTGAGATACATTCACTCATTCTCCAGATACGTACAGAAAAATGGGGAATGTACTGGCTGTAGACAGAACAACATCGTGAAGTGTAGGATTTAATAGGAATGCGGGCCACAAGCAAGCAGCGGAATCAGAATCAGATCCTCCACCTGTGGAAGGAACAATGGGATGAGACCTAAACATCGAGATGCACCTACAGTTATCTCCCAGACATAAAACAGAGATTAGAATGGAGCACCTGAATCCCAAACAGTTTGATTCGGTTGTAGATGGGTCGTGGGTCTTACATCATCAACATGTACCAAATTCTAGAATGAAATTTTCACTCTGCAGGGGAGTGTGCACTGATATGAAACTTCCTTGCAGATTAAAACTGTGTTCTATACCGGGACTCGGACTTCGGACCTTTGTCTTTCGCAGGCAAGTACTCTACCGATTGAGCTACACAAGCGTGTCTCACGACCCCTCCTCACTGTTTTATTTCCACCAAAACCTCATCTTCTAAATTCCAAATTTCACAGAAGCTCTTCTACAAAACTTGCAGGTCCAGCACTCCTGGAAGAAAGGATATTGCGGAGACATCGCTTATCCACAGGCGTAGGGGCGGGGATGTTTCCAGAATGAAACTGTCCTCTGCAGCGTGCTTGGGTAGCTCACTCGGAAATCTGCCTTCGAGATTGCTACGGTGCGGACACGTGACTGTTCCATAGTGACGTGCAATTAGTGTTTGTGTTTACAGCAACTGCAACCGCGTGTCTTCGTTTCTAACTATACATCATGGCGTACAATTATCAAAAAGCAATAATTAGTCCCAATTTCACCCATTCTAAGACACTCGATGTCTAATTTCGCCGATCGACATCCTAGGGATCGATCTTCTCACAGAGAGCGATTGATATCACCGGGGGCTTTCGAGCTGTGGGGCGCGGAATGGTGGCATTTGTCTGCAAGGCTCCATGACAGATGCAGCTTTTGAAATACTCTCCCAACACAGCTGAGTGTAATGTCCATATGTAATATAATATTATTGTAATATTCCAGCTGCGAGTACCAGCGATTATGCCCTACCGCAATTGAGGCGACAACGCTCTTTTTTAATGCAAAAAAAATAGCATGTAGCAGTTTTTGTAATTGTTGGAGATAAGTAATGCTGACTGGACACTGTGTTTTTCTGAGATCAGATAGGTTTGCATATATAAGTAATTTTGAAGTTTTAAGGAGATGCAGCTTGTAATCGCAATTATCCAGAATAAAAAAAAATTGTCTCATGAAAAAGAAGGTAAATATCGTCTACGAACTTTTATTCGATGTTGGATCCCCGGACTTTCATAAAAACTATTAGTGTGTATGGCAGTGCAGCGCATAGTGATTTCTTCGCGAATTAACAATACTGGGCGAATCTGCTACTATCTCGGTCCGAACGACGCGCAATATTTCTCCGTCAGTTTGTGTTGAAGACGTTCCCTAAACGACCAGTTTGTCAGTCAGAAGATATCATACTGCCACTGTTGTTCAACCTTCTTATTCTGAAAGTGCTTTCCAGAAAATCTTACGGCGACTGTGATTATTTTAGCTGCCACGAGAGACCGAATCTTCATCGCGAGTTGTAGCAGTTTCTTCCGACTTTGCTTGGCGTCCTCTGAAAACCGGAGAAACGTAAACCTCCTGTCTTATTTGTGTCAAAGTCAAAGGTCAAGTTAGCTAATTAATTTTTTTTTCCTTTACGACGTAGCAGTTCATTTTACTGGGTGATCAATTTATACGCCGCATCAGGCTTGACACTCTGACGTCAACGAACTGCTTTCCAGATGGAAGACATAGAGCCCTTACTTATATCGTAGTAGGTGATTTCAGCTGTGTCCTTCATCCGAAGGACCAGACTCCCAGTTACTCATCATGTCCAGCCTTACGTGGATAATTGGTGGGTAATTTTCATCTTCTTGGCGCATGGGAGATCATACACCCACCGCACAAGCTATTGAGGAAGTATTCTTGGTCGGATACATGTTTCTGCAACATTTGAGGCGGGTGTGTCCTCCGTGGAAACGCGGTCTCTACTCTCTTAGGACCATAGCGCATTCATCTGCACTATACTCCTGCTGCCGAAGCCCATCTGGCGTGCTTGGGGTCCGTGAAAACTCAATATTTCTTTTCTTCATGATCTGGTTTGTCGACAACACATCGCCGATTATGGACGTCCTGCGAGCAACGTCTTCCTTAATACCTCTCGACGCTGCTGTGGTGGATCACTTGCAAGAGGCTCTTGATCAACAGGCAGTTCATCCAGTGTGTCAGGTATGTGGCAGCATGGCATCGGGACTCTAGGCACTATTATTACGCCGTCTTAAACGAACTTGATGCCCACCCTCTGTCTTCCGACTTCCATCGCGAATGCCACTGCATCAAAACCAAATTTCTATACCTTCAGTGCAACAAACTATGTGGCGTGGTGTTGCGGTCACGCCTTCAAGACAGCTCTGACGAACAGCCTCCAGCCATGCTTTGTATCACATCTCATCTCCGTCGTCAGCTACGTTCCCTCATCGCTACCCTTACCAACCATGATGACAACCATGGCAACACCCAGCAGTGATCGTCTCAACCTTGGCTGCTCATCCGATGACGAGCAGGCGGCGGCAGAGGTTTCCGACGATGTTCTCCAACTCCTCACTTACACACTCAACAACACGGAGGCGGCAACCCTGCTGATAACTGGTCACAGCAGATGAGGTAGTGGACGCGATCGCCAAAGGCTCGACGAACAAATCCCCAGACCCCTTATAGTGAATTTTATCAGACCTTCAACGCATCGATGCTTCCATGCTGGAGCAAGTATTCCTGGAGTTGCTCAAGTCTTCCTTCCCAAGACCATCTGACTTTGTCAACGGCATTCTCATACTGGTGGCCAAAGCAGCAGGGGAATGCATATCACCCCCTTTCGATCCCTCACATTATCTATCGTGGATTATAAAATCTATGTATGCTCTTGGTAGGGAGCGACTGTGTGGTGTTACCCGCAGTTCTTTCTCCAGAACAAACATCCTGTGACTGGGGGCCACCATCCACATAACCACAGGTGAATGTCGGCACCTTATTGCACTGGCTGCATCCTGCCATTTCTGTGTGGCACTGGTGTCGATAGATTTCAGCAGTACTTTCGACCGAGTTCGCCATCAGTTTCTCCTCTCTGTGGCAAAATTCAAGGGATTTCCCCCAACATTTGTAGATGCCATTCACTGCTTACTTCACAATGCCACGGCCGTGGTCCAGGTAAACAGACGACTGGCTTTTCTGATACCTGTCCAGCGTTTGACCGGGCAGGGATGCTCTTTGTCCATCATTCTGTTTGTGATCGCACTCAAGCCCCTCATCAAAGGCCTCCTACCCCATCTTACAGTTTATGCATTATGTGGCCTCACGTTCTGCTGCTGGTGCTATACGGACAACCTCCTCCTTCTCGCATGGTCACCCTTATAAATACATGATACCATAACCTGGATACAACATTACAGACGACGTCAGGTAGTCGCCTCAACATTACCAATCAATGATCATGAATTTTGGACGTGGCCTGCAAGACGAGGGAACGCTACCGTTGCCCACTGCGACAATCCTCTGCTACTTGGATGTCGACTTTACTGGCTCCAGCCAGCATACCACAGCAAAAACTTCCCTCCAGTTGTTACAGTCCATCCATTAACACATTCAACACACTCTCCTTCATAACCTGAACCCATTAGAAAAGAGTGCTTTATGCCAACACATATGTGGCGCCTAATTGGTCCACACACACACAAGTACTCCCTCTACCATCGATCCTGGGATGTCAACTGCAACAGGCACTTGTGTATTTCATTTCGGCTCGCATCATATTTATAATACAATATGACGCCCTCACCCTCCCTCTTACGAAAGGTGGTCTTGGTCTTGTCCTTGTTCAGGCCAGAGCGCCTGCTTCATATACATACACCATGTTGAGACACCGGTGGGACCCTTCACCATCCCCTATGCAATGCATCTTGAGAATCCTCATGTCATACTCACCTGCCCCAACGATCAATGTGACATCCATTGCTCTGGCTCTGTCACATTTTCACGTATTTTGTCGAACTTAATTAGGGACACAATTCTCTTCCGACCATGCACCCACTGTGTGCGAAAGATTTACTTATAAGTTTTTGTTTATGCATACTCCACACAAGAAGTTGGAGGCACAACGATCAGACGTCCAATGGTGGTGTGGAAGACTGTCCGTTCACCTTTTCTTTCGTCTATATACTCATATACATACATAAATAAAGCCGCTGTTGACAGTTGCCTTGACCTAATTCCTTATTCCTTTTCCATTACATCCATCGCACTGGAGGTGCGGCGGACGTTGTGACCAGGCCTCACGGTGCTATCCTTGTCCACTTTTCTCCCCTGTCTAGTCGTCACGACTCCGTGTATATATTAAGTCAGATTTTTTTTATCCCTTAATTCTGTATACCAAATACTATCTGTGCGAGGGTTGCCCAGAAAGTAATGTACCTTTTTTTTCTCAGCTGAGAACAATGCTACAAATGCGAAAAGTTACGTATGTATGATCTGAAGTCTCCTGAGTGAGCGCGCCAAGTTTCCGTCACTTCCGACATATACTGCAGCTGCAGGACAGTTTCAAAATGGCGTCTGTAGGTGGTGTACGTTACAAGCAACGGGCCGTCATTGAATTTCCCACTGCAGAGAAAGAAAGAGTGCGGAATATTCACAAACGCTTGTCCAGAGTCTATGGAGCATCTGCTGTCAACAGAAATACAGTTAGTCGCTGGGCACAGAGGGTGAGGTCTTCGGCGGAGCTCCACGATTTGCAGCGGTCGGGGAGACCATCCATGGCTGTCACGCCTGACATGTTGTAGCGAGCTGATGTTGTCATTCACGAGTTTGGGCCATTAAAGAATGCCATCCGCGGAAGACATTTTTTGGACGATGAGGGGGTGATTCACAAAGTGAAGCACTGGCTCCGCCACTAGTACAAGGATTGGTACTGACAGGGCATACACGCCCTTGTTTCGCGCTGATGGAAGGCCATAGAACGGAATGGAGATTACGTGGAAAAATAGGGTGTGTAGAAAAAACACCATTCTGTCATGTGTGTAATTCTCCTTATGTTCAATAAAGAATTGTTGAAGAAAAAAAAATGCGGTGCATTACTTTCTGGGCAACCCTCGTATGAAGGCCTCCTAAAAGCAAATTATGTACATAAAATGAAAAAATAACTAAATGAGTTTTCAGAATAAATGAAAAACATGAGGTTTTTGAATGGTTTGCGTTAGGACTTTCAAACTGCACTGTTGGCCACATGGCATGATGGAAATTAGTACACATATTGTCGTTTAGTTTATCGATAAAGCCCTCTTTCATTTGGATGGGTTCGTCAATACGCAAAATTACAGCATTTGGGGGACTGAGAATCCGCATTTCGCAATCAATGATCGGCGCAATATTCCTTGATGGCATGGTGTCTACCGAATGGTACGTGAAGGTGTTGGAAGATGATTTCTTCCCCATTGTCCTAAGTGACCCTGATTTCGACACGATGTGGTTCATGCAAGCAGGAGTGTCTTTGATGTCCTGGAGAAATACTTTAGGGACCGCATTCTGACTCGGGGGTACCCAGAGGCCTCTGGCATGGGTCTCGACTGGCCGCCATATTCTACAGATCTGAACAGATGCGACTCCTTTTTGTGGGGCTATACTAACGAGAAGGTGTACAGAAATAACCCCAAAACCATTGCTGAGATGGAAACAGCATCGCTGTTTCGACACTTCGCTATTCGACAACTTCGCCAATGATGTCAGGCAAATCGAACATGTCATAACCTAAATCCGAATATGCGTAATGAATTTTACACGTTGAATAAAGTGTATGCACACCATAGTTCGTAAATAATTTATGTTTCTTTCATATAGTTCAAGAACTGTCACTCTGTAAATAGTGCAAAGTTGATTTCAATATTGCACTTAGAATAAATGCAAACATCTGAAGAAGTGCTTTGGAAGCATTATATTTGGGTGGGCACTCTGAACGCGTATATTGCAAATCGCAGTGCTGTGATGAAACTAGGAACTTGTTGCTTTGATCGTCGTGATGGGCTAGTAAACTCTTTAAACTTTCCAGAATGACTGCGACAGAAACACCTCTTGCAACTAACGGATTGTGGCTATAATCTTAGCAAGGCTTGGGAACCAGCGATCGGGTTAATCAAGAGTAAATCGAGCAGACGTATAGTTGTGACGACCACGGCGGACAGAGCCATCATACCGACGTCATCTCAGACGCCGTCGCAATCTGTTCCACCGCGCGACCGTGGCGCGGGGCGCGGACGTCGGAGGGAGCGCGCCGCGGGCGGAGGGTATTTAAATCGGCCTCCGCCGCGACCAAACCCAGTTCCCTCTGAGCAGCCATAGCGTACGGATCTCCGTGCCGGCACGTTCACTGGAGCTCAGTCCGTCAGTTCACCTGATGATGGCGACATGTTTGATCGCCGAAATATTGTGCCCGTTGGACACTATAGACCGGCAGCATACCCGTGGATATTTTGATTAACGGATTTTAGATGCAGTGGCACCATGGTCTTGTGGGAGGCTGGCTGAATTTTTAAAACAATTTTCCATAAGGTATCTGCTTGTTTCACTGTTGGTAGCGGTGATCCAAGGAATAAACGTGTGCTAATTTCTTGGTCTCAGAGAGCAATAGCATCGACTTTCTCACATTGAGTGCTACATCAAACATGCAGCCATTGATGACAACATCGCAAATCCAGCATATCTTAAGACCAAGACTGCACCCAGAGTGCCAGCCAACAGCAACTCCAATCATTCTATTAGTATGTAAACTGGGCGAGGCACAGCCTTCTTTTTTTGTCTTTGTTAGCCTTGTAACTTGTTTGATGCGGTCACCACAAATTCCTCTCCTATGCTAAACTCTTCACATCGTTTCTCTTTGCCAACGTTAGTCTGTATTGGGGCAGGACAGGTTCTCTCTCACTTATTTACAACCCTAACACACACAAATACAAACTGTCAGTTCCAAGGTCACCCCCTCCCCACCTGTCCCTGTATCGAAGAGCTACATTGCTTTCCTAATGTAAACAGTGACGTCACTTGATCTAGGCCCAAACCATGCAAGTTTCTCTTCATAATGCAAACAGTGTCGTCTCTGTTACAGTGTCATCTCTGTTAGGTTCATGCAAGTGTAACTTGTGACCATAACGTAAAAAAAAAAACTATCAACAGGCTTTTACCCTTATGTAGACAAAATGGCTATCAGATCCTTTGTATCTTGTATAAACACTCCCACTCGTGATGTAGTCCATGATGGCGTTCTGTGGAGGGAAATGGCAGGAAAAGGACTCAGCCAGTGCTGGGCTGCTGGATAGGATGGACGTCTTTGTTTTGCAATCAGTCTTTATTTAAACAGTTAGAGGCTGTACTTCCATCCAGTGTGTCCACCATGAGGTCTGGAGTCCAACTGACCTAGTACACAGTACTGCCACCAGAGGGCGCTGTCATCCTTTCTGTGATGTAATCCAAGATGGTGGTCTGGGGTGGCGGGGGGTGGAGGGGGGGGGAATGGTGGGAAAAGGACTCAGCCTGTGCTGGGCTGCTGGAGAGAGAAAGGAGTGTACTTTACTTATTTTAGAACAATTTATTTAGGGGTGGATTTGACATAGTATATTTATTACACGGATACAAAACACTCACTCTGACGTACTTGGGGTCACACTACACAGCACACAGAGCTGCAGACAACTTGTGAATCACTGAAATAAGGCAGTACACTGATGTACAGACACGAAAACAACTAGTGAATTACCGAAATAATGCAATACACTGCATACAGATATGAAAATTACTCACAAATCACCGAAATAGTGCGGTACACTGATGTACAGACACGCAAACAACTCGTAAATTACGGAAATAATGCAGTACACAGCATACAGACCTGCAAACTACTCATAAATCACCGAAATAATGCATATATAACGCTCTGCCAACACACATCGAACAAGATAGATGCAAAGTGTCTACAGAAAGTTCTGGGAAAGCAAGTGTTTAAAGACAAGTTGAAGCAGACCATCCACCTATGGCGGGGATGCGGTCACTTATTCGCCGCTGTGGCATAAGGATATCTCCAGACCTATAGCTGTATGATACGGAAAATTCCCGCCATTATTCTCTTCTGTAAGACAGTGCATCGAATTCTGTTTGCCTAATTGTTCTGATTGCTTAGACAGCGCTCTCTTTCCAAACAACAAGAATACTTTTATGATTAATGGTGTTTTCGCGAGCATGCACACACATGATGAAGGCTCTTAGAGGTGGGAATATTTAACGTTTCTGAGACATATGTTGACAGCAGAATGAACATTTCGCAGTGATGTGTCAGCCATGCAGGGCAGGTAAGCAAGTGTGCATGGCTAGATGCAACTCCCATGTCCCATAAGGATTGCTATGCAGGAAGCAGTCGATGTTATTCTGCAACAGATTTATATAGCGCATCCAGGGGGGGACTTGCGTGTTATTTACATAGACGTTTGACGTCGGTATAACACTGAGAACCTTTTAGCTGCTATGTAAACATCACTTGGCGCTGGACCTGCACCGCAGCTATATGTCATCGTGCCAGCAATGGTGCCTAGGTGAACATGTATTTTGACAGGAATTATTCAGGTGTCAAGTATGAAAAGAATGTTGCTGCCTCATGCTTGCAGGACCAGAACAGACACTTGTGCATGGCTTGGCAGCTAATGGCTGTGTCATCACTTTGCAGGGGCCACCAGTGCACCCCAACTCCTGGAGGTGCTTACAGAGTCGGTGGCATTGGCGTAGGGCGTTGGTTTGCGGGGTGTATTTTTTATTAGCAATCTTTTGTTTTAACTATATTCCATCGATTTCACCAACCACTAGGATGCTGCGAATTAAAAAAAAAGCACCCCATACATGTGAAGAATATCGATTTAATTAATTTGCATAATTTTTTTTATATCTTCATGGTGTTAGTAGTACAATAGTTAAGTGGAGGTTGTGTGTGAGTTGGTGACATGGAGCAGAACAGCAGGTTAAGTACAGAATACTAGGTTAATTTACATACTTTGTATGTAAAATGCAGTACAATAATTTAAGGGGGTGGGTAACAAAGAAGCATGTGAAATTCGAAAAGTGTACCAGTAAATGGCCGGCAGGGGTGCCCGAGCAGTTCTAGGCGCTACAGTCTGGAACTGAGCTACCGCTATGGTCGCAGATTCGAATCCTGCCTCGGGCATGGGTGTGTGTGATGTCCTTAGGTTAGTTAGGTTTAAGTAGCTCTAAGTTCTAGGGGACTGATGACCTCAGAAGTCCCATAGTGCTCAGAGCCATTTGAACCATTTTTGAACCAGAAAATGATGGGAGGACATAACTAATTACTTAATTTGGTATCAAAGGCCGTACAATAGTTTAAGGAAATGGGTGTGATATGGAAAACCACTTAACAGAACAACAGGTTAAGTGCCAACAAAGGACTGAACATTAGGTTAAGACACCCAGAGCACAGTGCCGAACATTAGGTTATGCAAGATGTTTGCCCCATGTAATTACTTCTTGCATGACCTACATGTCTCCAAACAGCAGAGAATGATGACCAAGAGAAATCCAACCCTCACAAACTGATTTTTTTATAAATCAACAATATACCCTTGAATTTCCTGTTATGAGATCCTCCCTCTCCACCAAACAGCCACCAACTTCCATATATTCCATACACTGCCATGAATCCCCTAAATTGTTTAAATAAACAATATTCCACACATTGTGTAAATTGTTTAAACAATGTTACATACACAGCAATCGATTTGAGGACAAATTCTGTAACGAAATAAATAAACTAAATTGCATATACTGCCATAAATAATTAAATAATATTCTATACATTGTCTAAAGTGTTTAAACAACAGTCCACACACTGCAACCGAATTCCCTCCAAATGACCGACCAACTGAGCCTTTTTCCTGCAAATTTGTGGGAGGGAGTGTGGGAGGGGAGCGGGTGTACCAGAAGGGGAGAGATTAATTAAGTGATCAATTTAATTAAGTAGTCAGTCAAATTGATAAGAGTGAGAGGGGCTATTCCAATAACTCAGACCTCAAAGTGTTATTTTAGCAGGGAGGGGGGAGGTTTCTTGAGAGATGGGGGGGGGGGGGTAGAGGAGGGGGAGACGGAACAGTAGGTTAAGGACGTGTCAATCAAAAGGAAGGATCCTTTTACAGAACAATAGGCTAAGGACCTGTCAATCAAAGGAGAACAATAGGTTAATGACCTGTCAATAAATGGAGAACAATAGGTTTTCCCCTGAGTGCATATCTTCCCCTGATGTAGGCAACCTGCACTAACAAAATGCGCCACAAATGGCTTTGTTTCACTACTACCAAGCACATCCTAACCAGTTCACACCATCTGACAAGTGATGGAATCCTTGCAACATTCTGTGTCATCCCGCATCCTTGATCAGGGGCAGCTGAACTAGGGAATTAACGTCTTATGCGTATGCTGCCCTTAACACCATAGCACTGACAACTGTATCTGGAGAGCTGGCATGACTGGGGCGTTTGAACTGCTGATGAATGGTTTCGCAATTTGTTAAGCGACGAAATGCAGGGAGCGCTCCCATTCTTACAATGGTTTGCAGAGGCACAGCGGCATTATTCCCGGCGTCATGCAGTGGGGATCCATCAGGTACAACTTCAGTTCATTGCTGATAGTGACTTAGGAAACTCTGACGGCACAAATGTGCATTAGTGACATCTTGCGTCCTCATGTGTTACCTTACATTCGACAGTATCATGGTGCCATTTTTCAACAGGACAGTGCTCGTCCACACATGGTGCATGTATCTAAAAACTATGCATGATGCTGAAGTACTTCGAGGGGCCGCGAAATCACCACATCTGTGACGAATTGAACATATGTGGGACCAGATCGGACGTCAACTCCATCCCAGTGCCAGTATCCGGGATATCAAGTACCAATTGCAACAGTTAAGGGCCAGTTTGCCACAGAAGAGGATTCAACAGCTTTTTGACGACCTTCCCAAACGAATCAGTGCATCCATCCAGCCAAGAAAGGCTACAACTTCATACTAATAACTGAGCACATACTGCTAAGTTTTTTGTAAATTTGACTATTTTCTATTCAGTGAAATAACATCACATATCCTATCAAACCGTGAAGTTTCGTTTCGTTCTTGTCCCTGCCTGGGTGCTTCACTTCTGTCAGGTAAATTTTTTATAGCCAACAGTGTCACTAAAGACTAAAACTGAATGAAACTGCTAGATGAAAACTAGGCTTCTGTTCCTCATAAATACGTTTTAGACTACCAGCACACCAGACCAAATCCTCTGTCCAGTCACATTAATGTGACCACCTGTCGAAACCTGAATAACCACCTTTTACAGTGTCGTCCGCAGCGAGACATGCAGGTAGAGAGTCAGTGAGGTTCAGGAAGGTACCGACAGGGATTTGGAGCCATGTTGGCTCCAGTGCCGTGGCCAGCAGCTCTAGGCTCCCCGGTTGGCGCGAACAGCCCGATCGTGGTGGTCCCACAGATTCTCGACTGTGATTAAATCAGGGAAATTTGGTGCCCAGGAGAGTATGCTAAACTCATCTTCGTGCTCTTCAAATCGTGAACATACGCCACGTTGCGTTGCCTCCTGGTAGATGCCAATGTGGCGTAGAGAAACAAACTGCATGTAGGGGGGGGGGGGGGGGGACATGCTCCCCATAAGTTGATACATACTTGTGTTGATCCATGGTGCATCCAAGAATGACGACTTCAGCCAGGCAGTGCAACGAAAACATTCCCCATTCCATAATCCCCGGCCAGAACCCTTCCGACGATTGTTGCAGGGTGTTTGGTTTCAGACGTTTCACGCCGTACACACCGACAGGCATCTTTCCAGTGGAGCATAAAGCATGATTAATCCCGAAAGGCTACTCAGTGGGCGTTCAGTTGCGGTATTAACGAGCAAATTCAAGCCCTTCTAGCTGCTGAACAGCAGTGATGATGACGATAATGATGTTTGGTTTGCGGGGCACTCAACTGCGCGGTTATCAGCGCCCGTACAAATTCCCAACCTTTGCTCACTCCAATCTCGCCACTTTCATGAATGATGATGAAATGATGAGGACGACACAGACACCCTGTCATTTCGAGGTAAGGAAAATCCCTGACCCCGCCGGGAATCGAACCCAGGACCCCGTACTCAGGAACCGAGAACGCGACCACGAGATGAACAGCAGTCAGCGTCGGTGAATGAAGCAGGCACCTGCTGCAAAGGAACTGTGCAGCAACGTTTGCTGAACGGTCGTTCAGGAGATACTGTTGGTAGCCCTTTTGTTCATCTGGATGGTCAGTTCCTCGACAGTTCCACGTCTATTCGCCTGTACAAATTGCCGCAGAAGTCGTTCACCACTGTCATTTATGGTGTAACACAGTTGCCTCCGCGCTGGTTTTGGATAGCGCCATTTTAGCACGCGCAGTATACTTGAATGACGGCGGCAAGAGAACAGCCCTTTCGGAAATGCTTCCACACTTGACCCGAAAGCCATCGATCATGTCCTTTTGGGCGTCAAATAAATCGCTCCCTTTCTACGTGACTACAACGACTGCACTGTTTGCCTCTCCACCCCTCCCCCCCCCCCAAATGTTTTATATACCCTCCACTGCTAATACTGCCACCGACTGTCTGTGAATGGCTATTGCACGTCGACATTGAACATAGGCGTTCCTCACATCAATGTGACTGGACTGTGTATTGGTCATCGCCTAGAACGTTTCACGTTGATGCCGTCTATCCCCGTCTCCAGCGCTAATAATGGTGTTAATTCGGCGAGTAAAAGAGCTTCTTGAGGTGCGCAATATCCAGGTGAATGTGCTCATTCATGTTAAGATCTCTTAGAGCTTCTGAATTCGGACAAAGATGATAGCTATCTCCACCCACTACTCCAAACGTGTCAAACACTTTCTGTGATGTAAAGATCGAATGATTTAGCGGACCATTCGAGTTTTGGTAGTGCGCCAGAGTATTCGTCAAACAAGGTAGTGCGCGCAGCCCCTTGAACGCGGTTGTTGTCATCTTGGAAGACGGGAGTGCCCACGGTACACTCTTCGAGAAAATGTTGAGAGACTGCAACGCTTGGTCACCGAGAATGTTGAAATAAACATCCTGGTTTAAATTGACGGAAACCTGAATGAGTGGGCCTAGTTATGGTAAGAGAAACGCCCCAAACGTCGCAGAATCACCTTCGGTCTGAGCTACAAGCTCCATAAACTGCGGATTAAGCGCCTCTAATGGCCATCGGTGCACCCGACAGCTTTCATCATATCTGAATCGAAGCAAAATCGTGATTATTCTGGCCACAGGCTAGTCACCTGTATTCATCTGCTGTCCAGCTGAAGACGTGCTGCTTTAACTACGCTTTGACCAGTATCCTTTAGCTAGGTACCCGACTCCAAATATACATCTACATCTACATAAACATTCCGCAAGCCGCTGTATGGTGTGTGTGGCGGAGGGTACCCTGTGCCACTACTAGTCATTTCCCTTGCTGTTCCTCTCGCAAACAGAGCAAGGGAGAAACGACTGTCTATATGCCTTCCTATGAGCCCTAATCATTCGTACCTTATCTTCGTGGTCCTTACGGGCGATGTACGATGGCTGCAGTAGAGTCGTACTGCATTCAAATGCCGGTTCCCTAAATTTTATCAATAGTGTTCCTCAAAAAGAACGTCCCCTTGCCTCCAGGGATTCCCATTAGAATTCCAGAAGCATCTCCGTAATACACTCCTGGAAATTGAAATAAGAACACCGTGAATTCATTGTCCCAGGAAGGGGAAACTTTATTGACACATTCCTGGGGTCAGATACATCACATGATCACACTGACAGAACCACAGGCACATAGACACAGGCAACAGAGCATGCACAATGTCGGCACTAGTACAGTGTATATCCACCTTTCGCAGCAATGCAGGCTGCTGTTCTCCCATGGAGACGATCGTAGAGATGCTGGATGTAGTCCTGTGGAACGGCTTGCCATGCCATTTCCACCTGGCGCCTCAGTTGGACCAGCGTTCGTGCTGGACGTGCAGACCGCGTGAGACGACGCTTCATCCAGTCCCAAACATGCTCAATGGGGGACAGATCCGGAGATCTTGCTGGCCAGGGTAGTTGACTTACACCTTCTAGAGCACGTTGGGTGGCACGGGATACATGCGGACGTGCATTGTCCTGTTGGAACAGCAAGTTCCCTTGCCGGTCTAGGAATGGTAGAACGATGGGTTCGATGACGGTTTGGATGTACCGTGCACTATTCAGTGTCCCCTCGACGATCACCAGTGGTGTACGGCCAGTGTAGGAGATCGCTCCCCACACCATGATGCCGGGTGTTGGCCCTGTGTGCCTCAGTCGTATGCAGTCCTGATTGTGGCGCTCACCTGCACGGCGCCAAACACACATACGACCATCATTGGCACCAAGGCAGAAGCGACTCTCATCGCTGAAGACGACACGTCTCCATTCGTCCCTCCATTCACGCCTGTCACGACACCACTGGAGGCGGGCTGCACGATGTTGGGGCGTGAGCGGAAGACGGCCTAACGGTGTGCGGGACCGTAGCCCAGCTTCATGGAGACGGTTGCGAATGGTCCTCGCCGATACCCCAGGAGCAACAGTGTCCCTAATTTGCTGGGAAGTGGCGGTGCGGTCCCCTACGGCACTGCGTAGGATCCTACGGTCTTGGCGTGCATCCGTGCGTCGCTGCGGTCCGGTCCCAGGTCGACGGGCACGTGCACCTTCCGCCGACCACTGGCGACAACATCGATGTACTGTGGAGACCTCACGCCCCACGTGTTGAGCAATTCGGCGGTACGTCCACCCGGCCTCCCGCATGCCCACTATACGCCCTCGCTCAAAGTCCGTCAACTGCACATACGGCTCACGTCCACGCTGTCGCGGCATGCTACCAGTGTTAAAGACTGCGATGGAGCTCCGTATGCCACGGCAAACTGGCTGACACTGACGGCGGCGGTGCACAAATGCTGCGCAGCTAGCGCCATTCGACGGCCAACACCGCGGTTCCTGGTGTGTCCGCTGCGCCGTGCGTGTGATCATTGCTTGTACAGCCCTCTCGCAGTGTCCGGAGCAAGTATGGTGGGTCTGACACACCGGTGTCAAAGTGTTCTTTTTTCCATTTCCAGGAGTGTACTTGCGTGTTGTCCGAACCTACCGGTAACAAATCTAATAGCCTTCCTCTGAACAGCATCAATGTCTTCTCTTATACGATTTGGTGCGGATCCCAAACACTCGAGGAGTACTCAAGAATACGTCGCACTAACATTCTATATGCTGTCTCCTTTACCAGATGAACCGTACTCCCCCAAAATTCTTCTAATAAACTGAAGTCGACCATTCGCCTTCCCTACCACAGTCCTCGCATGCTCCTTCCCTTTTATATCGCTTAGCAACGTTACGCTCAGATATTTAAACGATGTGACTGTGTCAATCAGGACACAACTAATGGTGTATCCGAACATAGCGGACTTGTTTTTCCCACTCATTAGCATTAACTTACATTATTCTACATTTAGAGCCAGCTGCCATTCATCACCCCATCTAGAAATCTTGTCTAAGGCATCTTGTATCTTGCTACAGCCACTCAACTCCGACGCTTTACCTAACACCACAGCATTAACAGTAAACATCCGCCAATTGCTGCCATCCTGTCCACCAAATCATTTACACTATTGGCCATTAAAATTGCTACACCACGAAGATGACGTGCTACAGACGCGATGATGATGATTAGTGTTTTAGGGCGCACAACAGCGAGGTTATCAGCGCCCGTACAGACGCGAAATTTAACCGACAGGAAGAAGATGATGTGATATTCAGAGCATTCACACAAGGTTGGCGCCGGTGGCGACGCATACAACATGCTCACATGAGGAAAGTTTCCAACCCATTTCTCATACACAAACAGCAGCTGACCGGCGTTGCCTGGTGAAACGTTGTTGTGATGCCTCGCATAAGGAGGAGAAATGCGTACCATCACGTTTCCGACTTTGATAAAGCTCGGATTTTAGCCTATCGCGATTGCGGTTTATCGTATCGCGACATTGCTGCACGCGTTGGTCGAGATCCAATGACTATTAGCAGAATATGGAGTCGGTGGTTTCAGGGGGGTAATACGGAACGCCGTGCTGGATCCCAGCGGCCTCTTATCACTAGCATGGCTGTAACGGATCGTGCAGCGACGTCTCGATCCCTGAGTCAACAGATGGGGACGTTTGCAAGACAACAACCATCTGCACGAACAGTTCGACGACGTTTGCAGCAGCATGGACTATCAGCTCGGAGATTATGGCTGCGGTTACCGTTGACGCTTCATAAAAGACAGGAGCGCCTGTGATGACCTGGGTGCACGAAAGGCAAAAAGTCATTTTTTCGGATGAATCCAGGTTTACAGCATCATGATGGTCGCATCCGTGTTTGGAGACATCGTGGTGAACGCACATTCGTCATAGCCATACTGGCGTATCACCGGGCATGATGGTATGGGGTGCCATTGGTTACACGTCTCGGTCACCACTTGATCGCATTGACGGCACTTTGAACAGTGGACGTTACATTTCAGATGTGTTACGACCCGTGGCTCTACCCTTCATTCGATCCCTGCGAAACCCTACATTTCAGCAGGATAATGCACGACCGCATGTTGCAGGTCCTGTACGGGCCTTTCTGGATACAGACACATTCTCCAGATCTCTCAACAATTGAAAACGTCTGGTCAATGATGGCCGAGCAACTGGCTCGTCACAATACGCTAGTCACTACTCCTGATGAACTGTGTTATAGTGTTGAAGCTGCATGGGCAGCTGTACCTGTACACGCCATCGAAGCTCTGTTTGACTCAATGCCCAGGCGTATCAAGGCCGTTATTAGGGCCAGAGGTGGTTGTTCTGGGTACTGATTTCTCAGGATCTATGCACCCAAATTGCGTGAAAATGTAATAACACGTCAGTTGTAGTATAACATATTTGTCCAATGAATACCCGTTTATCATCGGCATTTCTTCTTGGTGTAGCAATTTTAATGGCCAGTACTGTATGTATATAGAGAACAACAGCGATCCTATCACACTTTCCTGGGGACTCCTCAAGATACCCTTGTCTCTGATGAACACTCGCCGTCGAGGACAACATACTCGGTTCTATTATTTAAGAAGTCTTCAAGCCACTCACATGTCTGTGAACTTATTCCATATGCTCGTACCTTCGTTAACAGCCTGCAATGGGGCACCATGCGGAAATCTAGAAATACGGAATCTGTCTGTTGCCCTTCATCCACAGTTCGTAGTGTATCATGTGAGAAAAGGGCAAGCTGCGTTTCAGACGAGCGATGCTTACCTGGCTGATTTGTGGACGTAACCTTCTCAGTCTGAAGGAAGGTTATTACATTCGAACTGAGAAAATATGTTCAAGACTTCTGCAGCAAACCGATGTTAAAAATATTGGTCTGTAATTTTGCAGGTCCGCTGTTTCACCGTTCTTATGTATAGTAGTCACCTGCATTTTTTTTCAGTCAATTGAGACTTTGTATTGCGGCGAGATTCGAGATCAATGCATGCTACGTAAGGGGCCGGGGCCTTAGAGTACTCCTTGTAAAACGAATTCTGATAACATCCGGATATGGCGACCTGTTTGTTTTCAAATATTTCAGTTGTTTCTCTACGTCAGGGCTGCTTATTACTATGCCGTCAACAGCAACTGTTTGTGATGGACCTGCGTTCACTAACAGCTACAGTTCCCGTCACGCTTGAAACCGAGATCTCTTTTCTGCCATTCTGTCACGTCTCCATATCCATGACACTGCCCTGGTTTCATACAACCAACTGGAACAGTGACAAAACTTCATTGTCATGACGTATGTGAGCTATGGACGCTCACGTGACCGAGTGGTACTATTTCTGCACCATCTGCAGCGTGACAAAGCTCTTTTAAGGGTTCTGTAAGGCTAGTATTCGTGAATAAGTCACTAAAAAAAGCGTTAGTCTTCTTCAAATACCAAACGCGTTGCTCTTATATCGGGTGAGTGAATCGCCCCAGATACGTCATATACACGGTTATTTTTTCCTCCATATACAAAGGGCGTTCAAAAGTTTTGCACAGTCGTCTCTAATTTTTTTATTTTTTGCAGGTGGAGAATGCAATTTTTGTGAACATACTTGGAACATTTAGCTATAAGTTGGTATACAAAAGTATTTTGTTTTATTTACGGGTGAGCCACAATCGACCGTGAAGTAGAATTCAGTGATGGAGTTCCTCTTCAAGACCGGCGATGACTCTGCCACATCGATTCACAGGAAGTTGCTCCCTGTTTATGGGGAGGACACAGAGGATTGCAGCAGTATCCAGCGGTGGTTGCAGAGGTTTAAAGAAAGAGATTTCTCTCTACTGGACAATCCACGATGCGGCAGACCATCGACGGCAGTGAGTGATGTGAATAGAGAGACCATTCATCAAATCATCCAAAATGACAGATGTGTGACGACACGACAGCTTACTGAAATGACTCGTTTGTTATTGGGTAGTGTGGTATCACTGGTACAGTCACTAGAGTACAGAAAAATCTGTGCACGTTGGTTGCCTAGATTATTGGCAGGAGAAATGAAAACAATGAGGAAGAATGTGTTCGAGGGTCTCAGCTTTACTGAAGAGTGGAAACAGTGTGTGGACGGCGTCATTACCCAAGATGAAACGTGGTTGTTTTTAGCCGAACCTGAGAGCAAAACCCAATCCATGGAGTGGCCTCATCCGGGTTCCCTCGGAAGAAGAAACCAAGACTTTGACGAACAGCAGGTTGATAGGTGATGACCTCCTTCTTCCGGGATCAGTGTGGTGCCATTTTCATTAATTTTTTGGTACCTGGCTCCACAATTAACCGGGACCGTTACTGGTTGTCATTGGACAAGCTGCGACGTGCCATCAAGACCCACAGAGCACAGCTTCAGGGTCAGCTCATCATACAACACCATGACAATGCGAAACCCCATACAGAACTTATGACGCAAGAGGAAATCAGGAAAATGGGTAGAAAAATTGTCCCTCATCCTCCCTACAGTTCGGAATTGGCTCCGTCTGATTTTTACCTCTTTGGTCGTCTGAAGGCCCACCTGCGCGGTAAAACATTTGATAGTGAGAAAGACATTATTTCCTGTCTCAAGCAATGATGTAAAAGTAAATCCCCAGAATTTTACCGAAGTGCATTTACATCATGATTTCCTCCTAGAGGGTGGTACTGTTCCTCATACGTCATGCCGGCCATAGTAATTGATAATGCTGTGTCCGATTCACTTCTCTTACTGAATCACCTTATAGTGGATGTGATACTGCGTTGTACACAATGGTTCCGTATTCGAATTGAGAGGTTACCGACGTGTTTACTTAGACAAAGGCGGGTAGCAAGGCTGTGTCAGGAGAGCAATCCCCGCCGACAACAACCACAGCATTCTGTGTCTGAAATAGTGCTTCACCGTTTGTCTGAGACAGGGTCGTTTCAGGAAGCAGGAAATCATGAAGGACGTACCCGAGATGTTCGGACACCAGACTTGGGGGAAAATGTGATTAACACTGGGGAAGGCGACCGCCGTGTCACTAACGGGCAGTTGGCCCGCCAGTACATTGTTAGCCAGACGACCGTGTGGAACATTCTCAGTGATAATTCTTACTACTCTTATCACTTACAGCGTGTGCAGGGCACGCTAGCGACAGACTTTTCACATCGGGACAGTTTTGTCACTTGTTTCTTCACCAGGCAACCACGATTCCGGAATTTGTGCCATCCATCCTACTCTCACATGAGGCCATCATTACGCGGAGTGGTATCTTCAACTTTCGTAACAGTCGTCTGTGGGATAATATGCAGAACCCCCATGGTATGGTGACTGCGAATCATCTCCGTCGGTGCAGCCGGAATGTGTGGGCCACGATAACTGGCAACCGTATTCTGGGTTTAGTCTTCCTTGCACTTCTTCTGACAGGCCGGAACTATCGGCGTTTCTTGCGGTTGACTTTGCCTCCCCTGCTGCAAGGAGTGCCATTGATGATTCGAAAGGTTATATGGCTACCACGTGATGGTGCTCCAGACCAATTCGCCGTTAATGCCTGGACGCATCTGAATCGTGTCTTCCCTGGTTGATGGATCGGACGAGGGAGTTCAGTTGCATGGCCTACTCGTTCACCGGATCTCAACCCGTGCGATTTCTGGTTATGGGGCCTGTATCGTGTGCGCAGAACCCATTCCAGATATGGAGACACTGCAATAGCGTTTTCATACGACCTTTGACACTATTCGTATGTAGTCTGGCCGATGTGAACGTGTGAGACAGAACATACTACGGCGCGTACACGCAGGCGTTGAGGCACATGGAAACCAGTTTCAACACATTCTGTAACTGTTGCTGTGCGGTACATGGGGTATTAGACCGCAGCCGGCCGTGGTAGCCGAGCGGTTCTAGGCGCTTCAGTCTGTAACCGCGCGACTGCTACGGTCGCAGGTTTTAATCCTGCCTCGGGCATGGATGTGTGTGATGTCCTTAGGTTAGTTAGGTTTAAGTAGTTCTAAGTTCTAGGGGACTGATGACCTCAGATGTTAATTCCCATAGTGCTCAGAGCCATTTGAACCAATATTAGACCGCAGTGTCTGTAATAATGTTGTTGTTGTTGTGGTCTTCAGTCCTGAGACTGGTTTGATGCAGCTCTCCATGCTACTTCTATCCTGTGCAAGCTTCTTCATCTCCCAGTATCTACAGCAACCTACATCCTTCTGAATATGCTTAGTGTATTCATCTCTTGGTCTCCCTCTACGATTTTTACCCTCCACACTGCCCTCCAATGCTAAATTTGTGATCCCTTGATGCCTCAAAACATGTCCTACCAACCGATCCCTTCTTCTAGTCAAGTTGTGCCACAAACTTCTCTTCTCCCCAATCCTATTCAATACCTCCTCATTAGTTACGTGATCTACCCACCTTATCTTCAGCATTCTTCTGTAGCACCACATTTCGAAAGCTTCTATTCTCTTCTTGTCCAAACTAGTTATCGTCCATGTTTCACTTCCATACATGGCTACACTCCATACAAATACTTTCAGAAACGACTTCCTGACACTTAAATCTATACTCGATGTTAACAAATTCCTCTTCTTGAGAAACGCTTTCCTTGCCATTGCCAGTCTACATTTTATATCCTCTCTACTTCGACCATCATCGGTTATTTTACTCCCTAAATAGCAAAACTCCTTTACTACTTTAAGTGTCTCATTTCCTAATCTAATTCCCTCAGCATCACCCGACTTAATTTGACTACATTCCATTATCCTCGTTTTGCTTTTGTTGATGTTCATCTTATATCCTCCTTTCAAGACACTGTCCATTCCGTTCAACTGCTCTTCCAAGTCCTTTGCTGTCTCTGACAGAATTACAATGTCATCGACGAACCTCAAAGTTTTTACTTCTTCTCCATGAATTTTAATACCTACTCCGAATTTTTCTTTTGTTTCCTTTACTGCTTGCTCAATATACAGATTGAATAATGTATGATTGAATAAATAGTTCCTAGCATGGAAACTATGCATTTCCGGAAATGTTCGTTAGATCCTTTTTCCGTATCCTCTCATCGATCAATCTAAATATACGGTCAGAAGAAATGTAGATCCCTTTGGCAACTGACGTACTTATAATTCTTTTAATTCCTCATATACTTCCTGCTGTGAGAAAAAAGATCTGTTACAGTTTCGTTGCGCGTGATGTTAGCTGTCTAGCGAGATTAGGAGAAGCTCGTTGCTAATACAATCATTCATTGGCGCGACACAATAGGAAGCCCAGAAATAAGCGTCAACGATTGCGCTCACACGGAAACGGCATTGCAGCGTGTACAGTTTTCTTCCTGGAGCAGTGACACGTGTCGTCTTATCGTACGTTGGGATGCCTTGCGCAATTCGTTTGTTAATGTTCCTTTTCCGCCACTCCTCCGGCGTAAAGGGAGAGTCCCTAGCGCTTCTTTAGACTACTATGCCATATGAACGAGTTAAGAGCTCTATGTTTTAAAGCTTTTATGCTCGAATTGCAGACAATCTTAGATTTGATCCCTTTATTTACTAAATCTAGAATACAGTAGGTATAAATATGTATATTTATGAGCAGCCAAAGCAGTAATTTCAACTCGTGTTATTAGCGACTTTTCAAAGTTTTTGCCAGTTTTTTCTGTTTTTAGATTCATTGGTATTGAAAACCACGTCCTCAACATTTCTAAGAGCTTCACACACACACACACACACACACACACACACACACACACATAAACACACACACACATACATACAGGCGCTTGTTTGTTGATGTTAACAGTATATCACTTGACAGTATATTTTATTTTGTTGTGTATCACATTATTTTATTTTACTTATAACACTGACTGTTCTCTGCTACACTTAAATTCCAACGTTGTTTTATAATAATATATAACTGCAAAATTTTTCTTATTCTTTCTAAAAAGTAGGAAAAAGAATTATGAGGTCCCACACATTCAGTGCTTCGCGCGTACCTGTTTGGGATCAATTTGGTTTAACAAGTTTGCTGGCATAGCTATTTTCAGCAGCACACAAGTAAATATTAGTTTTATAAGTTAAGCACTGTTTTCTAGCTGCAATAGCAATAAATGATTTACGTGGGACATTGGCAGACTCGTCTAGAACTGTAATCTTTACTGATAGCACTAGTGCACTGATTGATACATGATACAGACATAGCCCTACCAGGCACAACCAGCACAATAATGGAACAGACTTACAACTTGTGCACAACAAACAGCGTTTTTGGTTGTTGTAGTCGTGGTCTTCAGTCCGAAGACTGGTTTGATGCAGCTCTCCAAGCTACCCCATCCCATGCGAGCCTCTTCATCCCCGAATAACTACTGCAACCTACATCTTTCTGAATCTGCTTACTGTATTCATCTCTTGATCTCCCTCTACGATCCCACCTCATACACACTTCCCTCAAATACTAAACTGGTGATTGCTTGATGTCTCAGAATGTGTCCGTCAACCGATTACTTCTTTTAATCAAGTTGTGCTGCAAATTTCTTGTCTCCCCAATTCTGTTCAGTAACTCCTCATTAGTTACGTGATCTACCCACCTTCAGTATTCTTGTGCAGCATCATATTTCGAAAGCTTCTATCTGAACTGTTTATTGTACACGTTTCACATCCATACATGGTTACATTCCAGACAAATACTTTCAAAAAAGACTTCCTGACACTTAAATCTAAATTTCTCTTCTTCAGACATGCTTTCCTTGCCATTGCCAGTCTACATTTTATATCCTCTCCACTTCGGCCATCATCAGTTATTTGCTGCCCGCAGAGCAAACCTCATTTGCTATTTTAAGTGTCTCGTTTCGTAATCTGATTCATTCAGCATCACCCGATTTAATTCGACCACGTTCCATTATCCTTGTTTTGCTTTCGTTGATGTTCATCTTATATCCTCTTTTCAAAACACTGTCCACTCCATTCAACTGCTCTTCCAGGTCCTGTGCTGTCTCTGACTGACTTATAATGTCATTTGCAAACGTCAAAGTTTTTCTTCCGTTTCCTGAATTTTAATTCATATTCCAACTTTTTCTCTGGTTTTCTTTACTGGTTGTTCAATGTACAAACTGGACAACATCGGGGATAGGCTACAATCCTGTCTCACTCCCTTCTCAACCACTGCTTCCTTTTCATACCAGAGCTTCAACTTCTATTACTGCCGTCTGGTTTCTGTACAACATGTGAATAGCATTTCGTTCCGTGTATTTGACCGCTGCTACCTTCAGAATTTCAAAGAGAGCATTCCAGTCAACATTGTCAAAACCTTTCTCTACAAATGCTATAAACATACACTATGTTATCAAAAATATCCGGACACCTGACTGAAAATGACTTACAAGTTCTTGGTGCCGTCCATCGGTAATGCTGGAATTCAGTATGGTGTTGGCCCACCCTTAGCCTTGATGACAGCTTCTACTCTCGCAGACATGCGTTCAATGAGTTGCTGGACGGTTTCTTCTGGAATGGCAGCCCATTCTTCATGGAGAGCTGCACTGAAGAGAGGTATCGACATCGGTCGATGAGGCCTGGGCCGAAGTCGGCGTTCCAAAACATCCCAAAGATTTTCTACAGGATTCAGGTCAGAACTCTGTGTAGGCTATTCCATTACAGGAACGTTATTGACGTGTAACCACTCTGCCACAGGCCGTGCATTAAGCTCGATCGTGTTCAAAGATGCAATCCCCATCCCCGAATTGCTATTCAACAGTGGGATTAAGAAGATGCTTAAAACATCAATGTAGGCCTGTGCTGTGATAGTGCCATGCAAAACAACAAGGGGTGCAAGCCCCCTCCATGAAAAACACGATCCCACCATAACACCACCGCCTCCGAATTTTACTGTTGGCACTACACATGCTAGCAGATGTCGTTCACCAGGCATTCGCCATATCCGCACCCTGCCATTGGATCGCCACATTGTGTACCGTGATTCGTCACTGCACACAACGTTTTTCCACTGTTCAATCGTCCTATGTTTACGCTCCTTACATCAAGCGAGGCGTCGTTTGGCATTTACCATCGTGATGTGTAGCTTATGAGCAGCCGCTCGACCATGAAATCCAAGTTTTCTCACCTCCCGCCTAACTGTCATAGTACTTGCAATGGATCCTGATGCAGTTTAGAATTCCTGTGTGATGGTCTGGATAGATTACACATTACGACCCTCTTCAACTGCCGGCGGTTTCTGTCAGTCAACAGACGAGGTCGGCCTGTACGCTTTTAGGCTGTATATGTTCCTTCACGTTTCCACTTCACTACCACGTCGGAAACAGTGCACTTAGGGATGTTTAGGAGTGTAGTTATCTCGCATACAGACATATGAAACAAGTGACACCCAATTACACAATGCACATAATATGAAAAGCGTATATTTTGGGGGTGTCAGAATACTTTTGATCACATAGTGTAGTTTTGCCTTTCCTTAACATATCTTCTAAGATAACTCATACGGTCAGTATTGCCTAGCGCGTTCCTAATTTCTCCGCAATCCGAAATGATCTTCCCCGAGGTCGGCTTCTACAAGTTTTTCCATTCGTCTGTAAAGAATTCATGTTAGTATTTTGCAACCATGACATATTAAACTGATAGTTCGGTAATTTTCACATCTGTCAGCAACTGATTTCTTTGGTATTACCACATTCTTTTAGAAATCTAAGGGTATTTCGCCTGTCTCATACATCTGGCACACCAGATGGAAGAGTTTTCTCAAGGCTGGTTCTCCCAAAGCTGTAAGTACTTCTGACGGGATGTCGTCTGCTCCCGGGGCCTTGTTTCGACTTAAGTCTTTCAGAGCTTTGCCGAATTCTTCTCGCAGTATCAAATCTCCCATCTCATCTTCATCTGCTTCCGCTTCCCTTTCTATAATGTTGCTTTCAAGTTCATCTCCCTTGTGTAGACCCTCTATATATTCCTTCCACCTTTCAACTTTCCTCTCTTTGCTTAGGATTGGATACCATATGAGATCTTGATATACATACAGCTGAACGTCTTTTCCCCAAAGACCTCTTTAGTTTTCCTGTAGGCAGTATCTGTCTTTCCCTTAGTATGTTTCTAAATCCTTACATTTGTCCTATAATCATTCGTGCTTAGCAATTTTGCACTTTCTGACAATCTCGTTTTTTTAGGCGTTTGTATTCCCTTGCACGAGCTTCATTTCACATCTACATCAACATCTACGTGATTCCTCTGCTATTTGCAATAAAATGCCTGGAAGAGAGTTCAATGAACCACCCTCAAGCTGTCTCTCTACCCTCCCACTCTCGAACGCCACGCGAGAAAAACGAGCACTTAAATTTTTCTGTGGGAACCCTGACTTCTCTTATTTTGTCTTGATGGTTATTTATCCCTATGTAGGTGGGTGCCAACAGAATGTTTTCGCAATAGGAGGAGAAAATTGGTGATTGAAATTTTATGAGAAGATCCCGTCGCAACGAAAACTCCTTTGTTTCAATGATTGCCACTCCACTTCATGTATCACTATGTCTTCTATTTCGCCATTCTTTGAACTTTTTCGATGTCATCAGTCAGTTCCACCTGATGCGCATCCTACACTGCACAGCAATACTCCAGAATACGGCGGACAAGCGTGGTGTAAGCAGTCTCTTCAGTAGATCAGTTGCACCTTCTAAGTGTTTTGCCAGTGAATAGTAGTTTTTGGTTTGGTCGACCCACAACATTATCTATGTGATCGTTCCAATTTAGGTTATCTGTAATTGTAATCCCTAAGTATTTAGTTGCATTTACACCCATCAGATTTTGTGACCTATCGCGTAATCGAAATTTAGCGGATTTCTTTTAGTACTCATGTGAATAAGTTCACACTTTTCTTTATTCAGGGTCAACTGCCACTTTTCGCACCATACAGTTATCTTATCTAAATCATTTTTCAATTCGTTTCGGCCATCTGATGACTTTACAAGACGGTAAATGACAGCATCATCTGCAAACAATCTAAGAGGGCTACTCAGATTGTCTCCTATGTCGTTAATACAGATAAAGAACAATAGAGGGCCTATAACACTTCCATGGGGAACTCCGGAAATTACTTCTGTTTTGCTCGATGACTTTCCGTCTATTACTACGAACTGTGACCTTTCTGACAAGAAATCACGAATCCAGTCGCACAACTGAGGCGGTATTCCACAGGCACGCAGTTTGATTAGCAGACGCTTGTGAGGAACGGTGTCGAAAGCCTTCTGGAAATCTAAAAATATGGAATCAATTTGACATCCCCTGTCGATAGCACTCATTACTTAATAAATATAAGAGCTAGTTGTGTTTCACAAGAACGATATTTTCTGAATCCGTGGTGACGTGAAAAAATCGTTTTCTTCGAGGCAATTCATAATGTTCGAACACAGTATATGTTCCAAAACCCTACTGCAAATCGACGTTAGCGATATGGGCCTGTAATTCAGCGGATTATTCCTATTTCCCTTTTTGGATATTGGTGTGACTTGAGCAATTTTCCAATCTTTAGGTACGGATCTTTCTGTGAGCGAGTGGTTGTATATAATTGCTAAATATGGAGCAATTGCATCATCATACTCTGAAAGGAAACTGACTGATATGCAATCTGGATCGGAGGTTTACCTTTATTAAGTGATTTAAGCTGCTTTGCTACACCAAGGATATCTCTTCTATGTTTCTCATCTTGGCAGTTGTTCTTGGTTGGAATTCAGGAATATTTACTTCGTTTTCTTTGGTGAAGGAGTTTCGGAAAACCGTGTTTAATAACGCTGCTTTAGTGGCACTGTCATCAGTGACTTCACCGTTGTTATCGGCACTGAAGGTATTGATAGCGTCTTGCCACTGGCGCGCTTTATGTATGACCAGAATCTCTTTGGGTTTTCTGCCAGATTCCGAGACAGATCTTCGTTGTGGAAATTATTAAAAGCATATTAAATTGAAGTAAGCGCTATATTTACAACTTCTGCAATACTTTGCCAATCTTGGGGATTTTCCGTTCTTTTAAATTTGGCATGATTTTTTCGTTGCTCCTGCAACAGCGATCTGAACCGTTTTGTGTACCATCACTTATTAATTTATGTGGTATATATCTCTCAATTCCCGTCCATACTATCTCTCTGAAATGATTCCACATCTTTTCTACGCTTACATGATCAGATCGGTAGGAGTGGAGGCGTTAAGATCATTTTTATCAGATTTTTTAAAAAGATGTACTTTGCGTTTCTTTTCGATGGTTGTGGCTGTTACGACACTCAGCCTAGCAGCAACTGCCTTGTGGTCACTAATCCCTGTGTCCGTCGTGATACTCCCTATTTTTCCAGGATTATTTGTTGATAAGAAGTCAAGTATGTTTTCGCAACCATTTACGCTTCTAGTGGGCTCATGTACTAATTGTCCAAAATAATTTTCTGAGAAAGCATTCAGTACTATTTCAGATTACGTTTTATGCGTGCCACCGGCTTTAAACGTATAATATTTCCATCGTATCGAGGGTAGATTGAAGTCACCACAGACTTCAATTATGAGTGGGGTACCTATTTGAAATGGGACTAAAGTTTTCTTTGAACTGTTCAGCAACTATATCTTCTGAGTCGGGGGGTCGGTAAAACGATCCAATTAATCGTTTAGACCGATTGTCAAGTATAACCTCTACCCATACTGTTTCGCAGGAACTATCTACTTCAACTCCACTAAGAGGTAAACTACTTCTGACAGTAATAAATTCTTCATCACCAACTGTATTTAATCTATCCTTTCTTAACACTGTTAAGTCGTTTGAAAAACTTTCGGCTAAATTATTTCCGGCTTTAGCCACCTTTATGTACCTATGACTGTTCGAGCTTTAGTGCTATTTTTTTCTTTCCCAACAAAGCTACGATAATTTACAACTACAATACCGATCGTTTCTACAACTACCTTACTGTGTTTTAGCTGTCTCCTGTTAGACGGGGAAGCATCTTTCCCACATCCGGAATGACTACCCCCCTGTATGCACACGGAGAGCACATTGGCTTCCTTCCCCACCTTGGCAGCCATCTTCCTAAGGGGCCCATTATGCGCCTAACGTTGGAGCTCCCAATTGCCAATAAACCCACCCTCTGTGAATGTCCAGACCTAGCGGGCCGAGAAGCTTTCTCTGGAACAGGGTGGACGACTGCATCCAGCTTAGAGACTTCGTCAGCCACAAATAACGCCCAAAACCTGTTCTTCAAACGAGCTGGGGATGCCTTACGATTGGCCCCTCGGAAAGTCTTTCGCTGCCTGTCAGACTTGGGAATGATCTCCCACTTGACCAGGGGTGAGGGGTCAACCTCAGCGCAGGCAGTACTTGGGGCGGCCACAGCAGTTGGACTGATCAGGGGACACGTGGGACGGGCTCGACATCCCTCGCATCCCCATGTCCGACCCTCCACAGTGATGCCCCTTGGCAGCAGCCTCAAGCTATGGAAACCAACACTGCCAGTCCTGTGAGCGAAGGGTCACCAACTCAGCCCGCATCTGTACACAGCAATCACAGTTCCTACCTATTGCTGAAGTCGCTTCTGTTTGAAGCTTGTAAAAATATGTTACAAACGAACAGTGAACTCGGCTTATTAACAGCAGGACCTTGAGGTGCTTTCTCACTGACGATCTAACCGATACTGAGCTACACTAACCAAAAAAAACGAAAGCCTGTACGATACAAGTGTCGATACAAGCGTCGATAACAACGGCAGTACTGTACGCTACACTGTTATTAAAATAAAAGGTTGTGCCTAGTGAGCACTCAAACACACAAGAAATTGCAAAAATAAACTAGTAACTACACAGATAACTGAAAATAAGCCGCTCTTGTTTGAAACTCGTGAAAATTTATAACAAACGAACGGTGCTCTCTCACTGACGGTCTAACCGATTTTTTAACATCTCTTGTTTCGTCAATTAAATTCAGTATCTCTTGTCTTATCCAAGGATTCCTACTATGCTTTGTCTTTCTACTTATGTGACCCTCTGCTGCCTTCACTATTTCATCTCTTAAAGTTGCTCACTCGTCTTCTACCCGTGATGACTGGGTGTTGTGTGTTGTCGTTACGTTAGTTAGGTTTAAGTAGTTCTAAGTTCTAGGGGACTGATGACCATAGATGTTAAGTCCCATAGTGCTCAGAGCCATTTCAACCATTTTGAATCGTCTTCTACCGTATTCCTTTTCCTGTTCTAGTGAATCGTTGCCTGGTCCTTCCTCTGAAGCTCTCAACAATTTCTGGTTCATTCTACTTATCCAGGTCCCACCTCCTTAATTTCCTACGTTTTTCCAATCTCTTCAATTTTAATACACAGTTCATAAACAATAAATTGTGGTCAGAGTCAACATCCGCCCCAGGAAATGTCTTACAATTTAAAATCTGGTTCCTAATCTCTGTCTAACCATTATGTAATCAAACTGAAACCTTCAGGTTTCTCCAGGTCTCTTCCACCAATACAACCTTCTTTTATGATTCTTAAACCAAGTATTAGCGATGATTAAATTATGCTCTTTGCAAAATTCTACCAGGCGGCTTCCTCTTTCATTCCTTTCCCCCAGACCATATTCACCTACTATTCTTCCTTCTCTTCCTTTTCCTACTATCGAATTCCAATCACCCATCACAACCAAATTTTCGTCTCCTATAACCATCTGCATAATTTCTTTTATCTCATCATACATTTCTTCAATCTCTTCATCATCTGCGGAGCTAGTTGGCATGTAAACTTATACTACTGTGGTAGGCATGAGCTTCGTTTCTACCTTGGCTATGATAATGCATTCAGTATACTGTTCACAGTAGCTTACCCGCATACCCATTTTCTTATTCATTATTAAACACACTCCAGCGTTACCCCTATTGGACTTTGTATTTATAACCCTGTATTTACCTGACCAGAAATCCAGTTCCTCCTGCCACCGAACTTCACTAATCCTCACTATATCGAACTTCAACCTATCCATTTCTCTTCTTAAATTTTCTAACCTACCTGCCCGATTAATGGATCTAATATTCCACACTCCGCTCCTTAAATGCGAGCTTTGATTCTCCTGATGACGACACCCTCCTGAGTAGTCCCCGCTCGAGGATCCGAAGCTGTGACTACTTTACCTCTGGAATATTTTAGTCGAGAGGATACCGTCATCATTTAACCATGCAGTAAAGCTGCATGTCCTCGGGAAAAATTACGGCTGTAGTTTCCCCTTTCAGTCGTTCGCAGTACCAGCACAGGAAGGCCGTTTTGATTGATGTTACAAGGCAAGATCAATCATCCAGACTGTTGCCACTGCAACTACTTTAAAGGCTGCTGTCCCTCTTCATGAACCGCACGTTAGTCTGGCATCTTAACAGATACCCCTCCCGTTGTGGTTGCACCTCTGTATCGCTGAGACACGCAAGCCACCCCACAGACTGCAAGATTTATGTACGGTGGGATGGGGGAGGCGGGAGAGGGGGGGGGCGATTGTTGTTGTTGTTGTTGTTGTTGTGGTCTTCAGTCCTGAGACTGGTTTGATGCAGCTCTCCATGCTAATCTATCCTGTGCAAGCTCCTTCATCTCCTAGTACCTACTGCAACCTACATCCTTCTGAATCTGCTTAGTGTATTCATCTCTTGGTCTCCCTCTACGATTTTTACCCTCCACGCTGCCCTCCAATACTAAATTGGTGATCCCTTGATGCCTCAGAACATGTCCTACCAACAGATCCCTTCTTCTAGTCAAGTTGTGTCACAAACTCCTCTTCTCCCCAATTCTATTCAATACTTCCTCATTAGTTATGTGATCTACCCATCTAATCTTCAGCATTCTTATGCAGCACCACATTTAGAAAGCTTCTATTCTCATCTTGTCTAAACTATTTATCGCCCATGTTTCACTTCCATACATGGCTACATTCCATACAAATACTTTCAGAAATGACTTCCTGACACTTAAATCTATACTCGATGTTAACAAATATCTCTTCTTCAGAAACGCTTTCCTTGCCATTGCCAGTCTACATTTTATATCCGCTCTACATGGACTATCATCAGTTATTTTGGTCCCCAAATAGCAAAACTCCTGCCTTTCATGTCCCTCGACTCTTATAACTGCCATCTGGTTTCTGTACAAATACTTTGCATAATTTCACTAAAAACTGTACTACGGCGCACAGAGATGGAAGATGTACTGAAAAGCATAAAGCAGGAAAGGAGTTGGGGATGTATGAACTGCGTGTTGAAATCATCAGACCAGCAGTAGAGGTGGGGACACTATGTCTGTATAGAGTTATGGAAGGAAACGAGGACTTCAGAAGACTAGAACAAGGGGATAATTGTACTTGACTTCAAGCGAAGCCAAAAGAATATAAAAACTGTAGAGACATTACCCTTACGTGGTACTCACCAAAAAGTTATGAGAAGATTCAGAGGCGAGTCCGGAGAACAGTGAAAAAGTAGAGAAAAGAAAAATGTGTTTTCAGGCCAGAAAGCTCCACCGGGGCTCTCAGTTTTGCTGTGAGACCACTGCGGGAACACCACTATAAGTATGGTGGTGATAATATTCCTGGTTTACAACACTAAATTCAGAAGCAAAGTTTGGAGGGCACTTAAGAGGAAACAGGAAACCATTAGAGGAGCAGACTGTACCCAGGATGAAAAACCTGCACCAGGGACGTCCAGTGTGAGAAGAGAGAGAACACGATGGCTGGCATAGACATACGGTCTGAAACGACGAAGTCATGACGAAGGATATTGTGACACAGAAGGATGACAGCAGTGTCGTTTGCTGATGAATTGGTGGTGTGGAGGAACAAACAGGAATAGGTACAGAAGCAATTACAGGTTTAGGAAGCAATTGTGCACGAGCATGGCCTAAAATTTAATGCAATGGAGTGTGATCTGGTGGTCGAAATAAGAAAAATGCATAGACCTATAGTAATCACTACAAATGGGTAGGGGCAGCTGAAACCGGTGGAAAGCTTCAAGTGCCTGGAAAGCATAGTACAGGAAAATGGAAAGAGTGAGAAAGAAATGAATGAACGCCCAGGTGAAGCTGATAGATAGCTTTAAGAGAAGTTCGAGAGGAAAGTTATGGAACAAACAAATCTCCCATAATTTGAAGGTGATATTACAAGCCTACGCGGCAGGAACCGGGGTCGTGAAGGAAAGGGTAAAATTAGGTGCGAGAAAGTAATATGAAGTTTTTGAGAACATAGAAAGATATAACATAAGTGGAAAAGATGGGAAATTAAAGCTGCAGGAAAATAACGCATTTCGAATCGCTCCAACAGAAGACTGAGGAAAAAAAGATTGAAATGGTACGGGAATGTGAAGAGAATGGACAATTTGAGTATGCCTACGAATATGTAGGAGATGAAGATTGAGCACAACAGGCGAAGAGGAAGTCCAAGGGACAAGTTTCTAAACGGAATGGAAGAAAGCATTCGAAAGAGAGGAGAGTACTGGGGCAGAGTGGCGACATGGTGGTTATGGGGAGACCGGAGAAGATGGAGAAATTTGTGTTCCAAGCAGACCCTGACAATGGCAGGAAACTGTACAATATGATGATGACTGTCGCATAGGGCAACTCAGCCACGGTTAAAAACATATTTATTTCTACAGAAGTGTGCAGGAAGAATATTGTTTACGTTTAAACGCGAAGACCTTGCCGAAGCTTCTTCAGGCACCTACGAATTCTTACACTTATTTCCAGTATATACAGGGTGATACCATGATGATGTTACAAGTTTTCCGGTATGGTGGAGAAAGGTCAATGTTTCAGTCTGAGATAAGAGGGCCTATTTCAGAAAGGACCAGTCGAAATGTATGAGCGAAAATCTAATCGAGTTCTGCCTTAGGCTCACGCAGCTCTCGAAGAAAGGTCCCTATTTTCTAATCCTGACGATGATGTATAGAATTCCGCTGAATATTCTTTGATAGCTTCAGACAAAGTCCTCTTCTGTTGAACTAGTAACTAGTGAGTTGATGTCACAGAGACAGAAAATCGTACGTCTACGGTACAGTGATCATAAACCGCATTCATCTGCCCAAATTTCACAAGCTGCTACATTTACAGCAGTTGTTCAAAATGCCGTCCCCCATCATCAATACAGACCTGGCATAGTCGCACAAAGTTCCGACGTATCCGTTCTAATACCCCCAGTGTCGTTTGAACAGTGTCCCAGGCAGTGAGAATTCTCGCCAGAGGATCCTCTTCAGTAATGACAGACGTCTCGCAAACAATAGTTGTCGAGGGTCCCACTAGAAGAAATCAGGTGGGGTGAAATCAGATGAGGTGAAATCAGGTGAACGTACTGGCCACCAAAAAGGACCTATACTAGCTAACCATTTTTCAGGAAATGTCTGGTCCTGGTGTTCGCAAACCGTCAAACCAAAATGAGGGGGGGGGCTCCATCGTTTTGTAATCACATCCGTTTGCGAATGTTCCCGGAATCTGCGTTGTATGTCTCTAATAAATACTGTGTACACTGGCGCATTTAAGCGGGGAGGAAGAAGAAACGAGCCTGGTACGTAATCATTGACTATGTCTGCCTACAAGCTGATTGATAATCGTTGATTATGGTTCTTCACAACTGCTGCATGGGAGTTCTCATCGACCCAAACACGACTATTGCGACTATTCAGCGTTCCTTCTCTGGCGAAACAGGCTTCGTTTTTGTAAGGTAGAGGCGAAGGAAAGTGAGAATCGTCTGCAAGGCACCGCAAGAACCATTGGTTGAATACAACGCGATGTTCGGAGTTAGCACGAGTCAAAGCACTGACTTTCTGTGGATGGTAGGGGTGTATCTGCATTTCCCGTAAAACTCGTCACGCAGTACTCCGCGAAGCATTCATTTCACGTACAACTTATCGGGTGCTGATTGCAGGCGCCCCATCCACTTGTGCAAGAACTGCATCTTCTAACAAGGGAACCTCCCCATCGCACCCCCATCAGATTTAGTTATCAGTTGGCACAGTGGATAGGCCTTGAAAAACGGAACACAGATCAATCCAGAAAACAGGAAGAAGTTGTGTGGAACTATGAAAAAAATAAGCAAATTGTACAAACTGAGTAGTCCATGCGCAACATAGGCAACATCAAGGAGTGAGTAAGCTCAGGAGCGCCGTGGTCCCGAGGTCAGCGAGAGCACCTGCGGTGCGAGAGGTCCTTGGATCAAGTCTTCCCTCGAATGAGAGTTTTTATTACTTTATTTTCGCAAAGTTATGATCTGTCCGTTCGTTCATTGACGACTCTGTTCACTGTAATAAGTTTAGTGTCTGTGTTTTGCGACCGCACCGCAAAACCGTGCGATTAGTAGACGAAAGGACGTGTCTCTCCAATGGGAACCGAAAACATTTGATCGCAAGGTCATAGGTCAAACGATTCCTCCACAGGAAAACACGTCTGATATATTCTATACGACACTGGTGTCGGCATGTGCGTCACATGACAGGAATATGTCGTCGACCCACCTAACTTGTACACTTGGCGAATGGGTAAAAAGATTCTTCTACCTTGTTCGATTTAGGTTTTCTTGTGGATGTGATAATCACTCCCAAAAAAGTGATGAAAAGATTACGGACGGACAGATAATAATTGTCTGAAAATAAAAAGTTTAACTTTTTACTCGAGGGAAGACTTGAACCAACGACCTCTCGTTCCACAGCTGCTCACGCTAACCACAGGAAGACGGCGCTCCTCAACTCACATGCTCATTGATGTTGCCTATCTTTTGCATGGACTACTCAGTTTGTATATTTTGTTAATTTTTTTCACAGATCCACACAACTTCTTCCTGTTTTCTCGATTGATCTGTGTTCCGTTTTTCAAGGCCTATCCACTGTGCCAACTTATAACTAAATCTGAGGGGGGTGCGATGGGGAGGTTTCCTTGTGAGTAGGGAGTCCCTGTAGTTCTTCTTCTTCCTCGGTCATTCTGCTGCGGTACGAACTGCCCTGTTTCATTTTATCGTTGGAACAGTCTTGGAAACATGGCGTGAGCCGTATGTCTTCCGCGTGGACATTTAGTTCGGTGCAACCTTTCCACTTCTCTGCTGCTTCCTTTTGCTTACCCGTACACGAAAATCCTGTCTGCAAGTTCCGTCATCGGATACAACTCCATTCGGTTAGGGCTAATCGACGATAGTACTCCAACTTGTAAACATAGACAGGTATCTACTACAGTACGGACATCATACGCCAGGGCTGCTCATGTCAGTACACAGTACGCCATCTTCATTGGTTTGGTGGAGACACTTGACACAACTTCCACACAAGTGCTCGTCGGGATTGTCTGCCCTACACTCTTCGCAACAGTACCTGTCAGAAGTATCAGAACGATTTTCGCTTGTACTAATTCGGGTTTTAACTCTCAGTTACTAGTAAGAAGTGTGGGCGACTATTTTCTACGAGAGGTGTGAGCTTTGGGACTTTCCGAATTCACCAATAGTTAACTCTCCGCATTTGCTACCCATCTGACGAAATAATTGTCTTCTCTTATGCTGGCTCCTCTACTAGAAGTGTTGGAGTTCCGTCGTTTGCGAAGGAACCATTTAGAGAAAAAACATATTTTTCTCTAAGATGTGACAACGTCTTAAAACGGAATCTAAACAATGGTTAACATAAAATCAGAAATCCTACCAGTCATCCAGACATATACACTGAGAATCAACCTTCAGAACTAACTTAAAGTTCATGAATGAGTCACATTGAGTAAATGTTTCTTATAATGTCGACTGTTGTTTCCGCAATCACCAATTAGTAACTATTTATATTCTTCCCTACTTTTGAAAGACCGAAATGCAGTAGCATACGTCCTTTGACAGTTAAGGCGATTCTATTTTCCAATTATTGGGGCAGTGCTCACTCCCTGTGACGTCATTTAATTTAAAACAAAGCACATAATGAGGATATAAGCGCAAAGATGGCATACAAAATCGTACTCTCGCAAGGGAATCGTATGACAATTAATAGATATTTATGCATTTGAATATTTATTATTATCGTCATTTTTGCTCCTTAGTTTCTTCTGCATTTCTTATTACTAAATGGAACTCATTTATTATATAATCTAGTTTTGAAACTAATTACTCGTGAGACGAATATAAAGAGGGTACAACATTACGCGCATTCGGCTGTCGCATAGGAGAGCGCCATGGACAGAAAACCGACGTTAGCAGATGCCCTTTAATTTATTTTTTTTAAAATTGCCAGGCCTTTAATCGAAGAATACTTTGCAGTATCACGTAGGACACTCACGGAAATCATAAAACTAAGACACATATAAGTGAAAAACTATTGACTAGTCTAAATGTGACGAAAAGAATCCTTGCCTAACATTCTCAGCCTTCTAAAATATTGCAAATAGTCACTTTCGACGAGTCTTCTTTCTGTTCACTACATATGTATTCATAATTCACCACGTTGATTTAGTGAACATTCTTTTAGCTCCCTAGTTCGAACTGTTCGCTTTGAGAGGCCCAAGAACCTTATCCTGCTGGTGGCGCCCCCACACCTGTTATAGTTCGCAGGCGGCCGCTAGATGGAAGCAGTGCTTGTGTTGTACGAGCATGGCTCCTAGTGCGTGCGTTTAGAACGCAGAAAAACTGCAGACAAAAGCGGATAAGACGTGTAGCATGGAAATCGGCTTTACTGATGGCAGCCAGGCAACAGAATTTGAAATTTGACCGTCACGACTTTTTCTGAAACCTAAAAGTGCGTGAAACTGGCCGTATTACAGAAAGAGCAGACAATTTCAAAGGAAAATAAAATGTGGAATCAATTTTTTTGCTGCGTACTCGAGTGTATGTATCTTTGTAACAGCTTAATGCTAAACTATGCTCAGCGGTATGTACCATACTTTTTTGTCAGTGCTGTTCGACTGCCCAAATACGACAGCGGATCAACTCAGTAGCTGAGATTAAAGCCGTACCCTTTGCTACTTGAGCGTCGTAGGGTGAGATTAAAAACTGTAGAGGCTAATTTTTGTTGAGGACAGGGACATATGAAAGCTTGAGCAGAAAAATAAAAAAAGATGAATCGTAACCAATTCTACCATTTTTAAGTTAGATGTTACTTCCTGTATCCGAGAGACAGATCTGTCGGGGACAACATAGATCTTATCCTGGCTTGGATATTTCTCCGTCATGTGTTAACTGATTCGTGTACTTCTAAGAAGTTAAATCTCTTTGTTTAGTAAGCGGTTTAGTAACGTAGTGAGTCTCACATTTGCAGTAATCCTGTAGACGACAAAAAGGTAAATGCATAATAGTGCGACACATATTTATACACCCGAAGTTTTAAGTGTAGTGCTATACGAAAAACGAAGGTAATTTCAATATGTCGCCTTGTATCGAGATGATCTGCATTAAGGACTTTTTTTCTATGAATGAGAATAGCAGTCCGTTAAGGAATGGTCCTACTGACAATGTTTCAATGGAGATTTCAGTCTGTGTTTCCATATTTCAAATAAGACATGTGTGGTTAGATTTAGAAGTAGTAAGCAGATGGATAATGAAGGATGAAGGGAACACTGGCAAATGCTCATGAGCTGATTCTGCGGAAGATAGCGGCAGCAAGAGAGAAACTTAACTAAGCTGAAAGGTCCCAGGCAATCTCTCCCTCACATAGTCCCTGACTACCATGGCTTCTATCATTATCTAATAAAGGAGATGAAGCTTATAAGACAAAAGTCTTTTGTCATTTATACATTGAAGCGCCAAAAAAGCTGGTAAAGGCGTGCGTATTCAAATACAGAGATATGTAAACAGGCAGAACAGGCATTGCGGTCGGCAACACCTATATAAGACAATGAGTGTATGCCGCAGTTGTTAGATCGGTTACTGCGCTCAAATGGCAGGTTATCAAAGATTGAAGTGAGTCTGAACGTGGTAGTCGGTGCACGGGCGATGGGACACAGCGTCTCCGAGGTAGCGATGAAGTGGGGATTTTCCAGTACGACCATTTCACGAGTGTACCGTGAATACCAGGAATCTGGTAAAACATGAAATCTCCGACATCTCTGCGGCAGGAAAAAGATCCTGCAAGGACGAGACCAACGACTGCTGAAGAGAATCGTTCAACGTGACAGAAGTGCAACCCTTCCGCAGACTGCTGCAGATTTCAAAGCTGGGCCATCAACAAGTGTCAGCGTGCGAACCATCCAGCGAAACGTCACCGATATGGGCTTCATGAGCCGAAGGCCCACTCGTGTACCCTTGATGACTGCACGACACAAAGCTTTACGCCTCGCCTGGGTCCGTCGACACCGACATTGGACTGCTGATGACTGGAAACATGTTGCCTGGTCGGACAAGTCTCGTATCGAGCGGATGGACGTGTACGGATATGGAGACAAACTCATAAATCCATGGACGCTGCATGTCAGCAGGGGCTGATCGAGCTGGCTCTGTAATGATAATAATGGAGGGTGTGCAATTGGTGTGATATTGACCCCCGGTACGTCTAGATACGACTCTGACAGGTGACACTTATGTAAGCATCCTTTCATGTCTATTGTGCATTCCATCGGACTTTGGCAATTGCAGCAGGACAATACGACACCCCACATGTTCAGAATTGCTACGGAGTGGCAACTCTTCTGAGTTTAAACACTTCCGCTGGCCACCAAACTCCCCAGTCATGAACATGATTGAACATATCTGGAATGCCTTGCTGCGTGCTGTTCAGAAGAGATTCCTCCCCCCCCCCTCCTCCCTCGTATTCTTACGGATTTATGGGTAGATTTCCTCAAGCACTACTTCCGATATTAGTCGATTCCATGCACGTCGTGTTGCGGCACTTCTACGTGTTCGCGGGAGCCCTACACGATGTTAGGCAGGCGTACCAGTTTCTTTGGCTCTTCAGTGTATAAAAGAACGTTTCACTAGATCGGCAATGGCAAGGCGGAAAATTCGTGGTTTAGCTTGAGGATGACATCGATCTCAGCGAAACTCGGACTTCATTACGGTGCGCAATATTATAGTGTGAAGGTTAGTGTATACCTTCGTCTTTTACACTTATAGCGTTAGGTATTTTTCTGTTGCGATACTTATCTTTTTCTCGGTCTACCTACACTTCTTCATTCTTCTGATTTGTATCTATTTAATTTTGAGAGGTAATTTTTGGCTATTCATCCTGTTAATGTACTCACTCCATTTGGTCTGTTTTCGTGGATTTTATTTTCTAACTTTTGTATGTTCAATTCATTCCTCTCATGATTCTTAATTCTGTCTGATCTACTGTATCATTTTACTGCTCTGAGGAAACTCATTTGTGCTGCCTGGATTCTTCTCCCCTGTTGTTTACATGTGACTCATGACTCACGTCCACACAACACAGTAGAAAGATTTATGTATGTTTGCAGGTGTGGATACTGAGCCGTCAAATAATTTGTTAAAATTCATGGTGAAACCTTCAGTTGTCATTTATTTTGCACAATTCGCTTCTAGTTTCGGTGTTCAAATGGCTCTGAGCACTATGCGACTTAACTTCTGAGGTCATCAGTCGCCTAGAACTTAGATCTAATTAAACCTAACTAACCTAAGGACATCACACACATCCATGCCCGAGGCAGGATTCGAACCTGCGACCGTAGCGGTCGCTCGGTTCCAGACTGCAGCGACTAGAACCGCACGGCCACTCGGGCCGGCAGTTTCGGTGTTACTAGCTGTAGATGTGTACTTGCTTCTTGACAAAAAGTATTGTACACTGTTATTTTGTGAGGAATTTCTTACGTACTATGATGGGCTTAAAAGTGCGAACTGCTTTTCTTCTAATTGTGGTATAACTTTCCGGCCGTTTGTGCCAGCTAAGCTTGATAATGGTGATTGATCGAAACTAGTAGCCAACTGTGCAAAATAAATGGCAACTGAAGGTTTCACCGCGAATTTTAAGTAAGTAGAAAGAACCATGCCCTTATAACATTTGATACATGTCTCTTTCTGATTATTAATCCGCATATATTTGAGACGTTGCTAGTTCGTTCTCTGTATATCTGTCATATTCATATGGAATGTTACATCCGAGAGAGTTAGAACATTTAACATGTTCGAATATTTCACTATAAAATAAAAGTTTTTTTCTGTTGGGGTCTTTTCTGTTAGCAGCACGAAAGAGACGCGATTAACGTGTCTATGGAGTACCTGTATCAAACTGGGCTTTTGAATCTAGTATTGTATAGTTCGGTTATTGTGGGTTGTAAACTACACACTTGTATATCTTCTAAAAGTAATTGTGATGTGTTCATGTTAAAATGTGTAACCTGGTATACTGTGCCGACATAAAATTCTTTGTCTTGGCTGGTGGAAGCCAAATTTATAAGAGGGTTGGAGCAAAAGTAGTTGCAACTATTTTTTTTTTTCCTGCAGGTGTCAGCCCAGTTGAAAGATGCGCCATATACGCCATATACAAATGACAGAGCAAGGTGGGAACTATGTGTGTGGACACTCAATAACACGTGAATATTGTGCCTCACGTGGTGATTGCGGTAGTGTATAGGACAGTATTGGTTTCACGGTGCAAAATTATCACGGCGCAGCACATACAGGGTGTTACAAAACGGTACGGCCAAACTTTCAGGAAACATTCCTCACACACAAAGAAAGAAAACATGTTATGTGGACATGTGTCCGGAAACGCTTACTTTCCATGTTAGAGCTCATTTTATTACTTCTTTTCAAATCACATTAATCATGGAATGAAAAGACACAGCAACAGAACGTACCAGCGTGACTTCAAACACTTTGTTACAGGAAATGTTCAAAATGTCCTCCGTTAGCGAGGATACATGCATCCACCCTCCGTCGCATGGAATCCCTGATGCGCTGATGCAGCCCTGGAGAATGGCGTATTCTATCACAGCCGTCCACAATACGAGCACGAAGAGTCACTACATTTGGTAGCGGGGTTGCGTAGACAAGACCTTGCAAATGCCCCCATAAATTAAAATCAAGAGGGTTGAGGTCAGGAGAGCGTGGACGCCATGGAATTGGTCCGCCTCTACCAATACATCGGTCACCGAATCTGTTGTTGAGAAGCGTACGAACACTTCGACTGAAATGTGCAGGAGCTCCATCGTGCATGAACCACATGTTGTGTCGTACTTGTAAAGGCACATGTTCTAGTAGCACAGGTACAGTATCCCGTATGAAATCATGATAACGTGCTCCATTGAGCGTAGGTGGGAGAACATGGGGCCCAATCAAGACATCACCAACAATGCCTGCCCAAACGTTCACAGAAAATCTGTGTTGATGACGTGATTGCACAATTGCGTGCGGATTCTCGTCAGCCCACACATGTTGATTGTGAAAATTTACAATGTGATCACGTTGGAATGAAGCCCCATCCGTAAAGAGAACATTTGCACTGAAATGAGGATTGATACATTGTTGGATGAACCATTCGCAGAACTGTACTCGTGGAGGCCAATCAGATACTGATAGTGCCTGCACACGCTGTACATGGTACGGAAACAACTGGTTCTCCCGTAGCACTCTCCATACAGTGACGTGGTCAACGTTACCTTCTACAGCAGCAACTTTTCTGACGCTGACATTAGGGTTATCGTCAACTGCACGAAGAATTGCCTCGTCCATTGCAGGTGTCCTCGTCGTTCTAGGTCTTCCCCAGTCGCGAGTCATAGGCTGGAATGTTCCGTGCTCCCTAAGACGCCGATCAATTGCTTCGAACGTCTTCCTGCCGGGACACCTTCGTTCTGGAAATCTGTCTCGATACAAACGTACCGCGTTACGGCTATTGCCCCGTGCTAATCCATACATCAAATGGGCATCTGCCAACTCCGCATTTGTAAACATTGCACTGACTGCAAAACCACGTTCGTGATGAACACTAACCAGTTGATGCTACGTACTGATATGCTTGATGCTAGTACTGTAGAGCAATGAGTCGCATGTCAACACAAGCATCGAAGTCAACATTACTTTCCTTCAATTGGGCCAACTGGCGGTGAGTCGGGGAAGTACAGTACATACTGACGAAACTAAAATGAGCTATAACATGGAAATTAAGCGTTTCCGGACACATGTACACATAACATATTTTCTTTATTTGTGTGTGAGGAATGGTTCAAATGGCTCTGAGCACTATGGGACTCAACTTCTGTGGTCATCAGTCCCCTAGAACTTAGAACTACTTAAATCTAACTAACCTAAGGACATCACACACATCCATGCCCCAGGCAGGATTCGAACCTGCGACCGTAGCGGTCGCGCGGTTCCAGACTGTAGCGCCTAGAACCGCTCGGCCATTTCGGCCGGCTGTGTGTGAGGAATGTTTCCTGAAAGTTTGGCCATACCTTTTTGTAACGCCCTGTATACAGCCGAAACGACAAAACTGGAAGGCCGACAAAGTAGCCCCCTACACCGTTCACCAAATGCTGCCGACGATGTGGGAGGCGCTGAATACTATGTGTGTCACCATTCGCTTCATCATGTCTGTTGTCGCACAGCATTGACAGTGACCTCTTGTATCGCGAAAGGCCTACCACGTAGTCTCCCCCAACGCTATGTCATGTATGTCGCACCAGGAAGTCCCTTCAGGACTCGGGGCTCACTGCCGTGCCACGTGGAACCAAGTGGCTCACAGTGACACCACTGACGTCATACGCGATTGTCAGCATCAACTTCATGGGGGATGGATACCGACGGAACTTTCGCCTCCTTGGCGACCCTGCATGTCGCCACTCTGCGGACTGACATCTGAGTTCCGGTTCGTATACCCTGGCCCAAAATTCATTGATGGCGATTTTTCGTGACTGGAAGTAGTCGCCGTCCTGCTGCCACAGTGCAAGGTGGTCGGAGCATATTTTACATCGCATCCATTGTTAAACTTTCGACAGTTTATGCGGTACACACCGTGAAGCGATTTTGCACAGTTGTACCTCTGTCCGCAACATCTCTTGGATGATGCGTTTCTTGATTCCACTTGTCCTCTCCAACTCCAACAGCGTCAATCGTCCGTCTTCCTCCAGTAGCTGCTCGATGACGGTACGTGCCACGTCAGACAATACACTAGGTCCGCTCATAAGATATCGATATAACAATATTCTCTCACATATATCGATATTTAACGGCGTGATTTTATCCCACAATATAGCGATACATTGATATCAAAATGGCAATATCGAGTGCCGATATTTTTATTTTAGATTATATTTTTTCACAATTTTCGGTTAATATTTGAAGTTCTCCTTTTGAAACTGTAGTAGAACGTAACTTTACTTTCACAGTGTGAAGGGATCTTAGTACTCTGAACTTTCATCACGTCCAGGTGTGAATAGAATAACAAGTTCTTCGACGTGAAGAAATAGCACACCACTTGCGTTAAAAAAAAAAAAACAATTTTTACCGTCGCTAGTGTGCTATTTCGTCACATCAGCATTCTTCGAAAACAGTCGCTGGAAATGGTGAAGAAAAATCTAATAGACAAGACTGGTCTTTACGGTGGACGGAAACGTGTGAGGGGAAATACTGATATAATCGGCGCTCTCAACAGAAGCTGCAACGTTTTGCTTCACCACGAAATTTTGACAATACAACTACGAGGTCCCTGTCGTTGGCAGAAATGAAAAAACAGGGAAGTCGATAAACAGGGAAGTCGATATGAAGTGTTCCGGACAAATCCCATGTGTGACGAAACTGAAGGACGGACCCATTGGGCACCTTTTTTGTGCCACTTAACTGCAGTTACGATATTTAGAAAAGAGGTTATCGCCAAGCGTGAACGTGCATCGTTTCTTTTCAACTCATGCTCTGAGGGGGATTAGCAGGCTGCTAGCTTGTTGATGTACAGGATATCTAATAATAAATCAATACTTAGATATACAGCTCTAAAACCGGCAGTATATTTACAATATACAGCCGATATTTTTATAAGCAAGCACGTCGATATTTTTCGGCGATATTTCGATGTATCGATACTTTACGTCGACATATAGCATGCCGTTACTGACGTTTTTAAGTATCGATATATCGGAGTCCCTATATATATATTTTTTTAAATATCAACATTCCTACCATAAACTGACAGGTCGTCCCGAGCGCTGCGTATCACCAGTTGCTACGTGTCTTTGCTGAAACTTTCATACCCACAATACGGAATAGGAGGACACTATTCTCAAGGGCTTCCACAAAGTCACTGTAACATTCCCTCAAACTTCTAGCTCGGAGAACGGCTATTTTGATCTATGTGCGCTGCTCAACACGGGTTACTTCCACTTTACACGACGTTCACCACACAACTGATTTCATAGAGCACTCAGTGCTGCTAGCACCAATGAGAGAGCCGCATGTTGTGAATACACACGATGCCTAAATAGCTTCCGCGTGGCAAACAACAATTTGTGACCCGGTCATATATCTGGGAAAAAATTGCATTGATTTTTGTCCCAGCCCTCGTATATAGTGCTCTTTTGTCTTGCACGGCGAACACATGGGTGACTGAACTCCGTCTGTACTTCTCTTGGAGATGACGCACTTAAAACGCGCACCAAAACCGCAATCGCAAATAAAAACATCGATACATTCTACCAGGTACTGGACGGTTCGTTTTCAGGGAGCCCGAGCTGCCTCGGCAGATGTAGTCATGCGCAGGAGTGCTGCGTTTAGAAACAGAAGACCACACCGATCGCATAACTGGTAATATGAAGGCCATTAGCCCAGCGGCGTATGGGCGGATCCCACTTTACCTGGTTGAGAGCCAAACACGACCCGCACGGCTGGAGAGAAGTGAGAAAAAATAGACTGAAAAAGATCTTACATTTTCATTTCATTAGACTACTTTTTATTTTAGTTTCTTTAATTAATAAATTACTTTCATTTTTACATGTATTAATTTCATAATAAGTGCGTATTTATTATCGCAAATACCTGGCAGGTTGTGTTTTAGCTATGTCGAAATTCTCTGGAATTGTCGTTTGAACAACACAAAGCCGCATTGAAGTGGTACTGAAAGTACGAAAACATGATGGAGATACAAGGGCAATGGCTCAGTGTGTAAGGAACTCAGTCACCATCACGTACAACAATTTACCGTATTCGGGATAAATTTGAAACCAACGGCACTGTTCAGGATGTGCATAAGGAAAGCTCTGGCCGAAAAAAACATCAACAAGCCCAGCTTCCAGCTCTGCTGTGTTGCAACATTTTACTAGGTCACCTCAAAATTCTGCGAAATAGGTTGCACTTGAAAGCGGGGTAAGCGAATCAAGTGTACGACGAATTCTGAAGGGTGCAATGCGGAAAGAGTACATTCCAAGATTGCTGCACGCTATGAACGAGGATGACCCGGATCGAAGGCTGGAGTACTGCGAATGGCTTGAAGGCATGCTTCGCGAGGATGAACGGTTACCAGGGATGGTTATCTGCTGCGACGAGACGCAGTTCAAACTAAACGGTACTGTAAACCACCACAACTGGGTGTACTAAGCTCCTCAAAATCCTCACGTTCTCTTAGACAAACGTGTTAATCTACCGGCTGCTGATGTGTGGTGTGGTCTGTTGTCGCGAGGTTTGAATGGATCGTTCTTCTTTTAAGGTACTGTAACTGGTGAGGTGTATCTTCACATGCTCCAAACATCGATTTTACATCCTATCCGAGAGGTGTTCGGAAATGAGAGATTTTATGTACAACAAGATGGAGCTCCGCATAACTACCACAGAGATGTCACAGCCTACTTGAACGAAAATCTACCTGAACGATGGCTAGGCCGAAAGGGAGCTGTTGAGTACACATCACGGTGCCCAGACCTTACGCTATGGCGGATGTTAAAAAATGAAGTTTACCAACACAAGGAAACACTTCACGGCATTCGCTTCAGAACTGCTACAGATTCGTCGGGCAACAGACCGCGCAGCTCGAACTGTCAACACAGCTGGCACTGCTAAGAGTATCCTACGGCTTCCACGTCGCCGGCAACGGGTTATACACAATGCTGGTGACTACTTTGAAGGTCAGTAAAACTTTGAAACACGTACCTATTTTGTACTAGTGGTAAATAAATAGTTGCCACTATTAAAGTTCCAACCCTCGCATAATATAATACAATATATGGGAAGATCCAAAAGGTTCCGTCTGAGGCATTTTCTGCAGCGTATCTGCAACGCAGCGGAACGCCGGTGCCGGTATACAAACACCGACATGTATGCAACGGAACAGTGCGGCATTCGTGTCTTTTGGACGTGCTTGCGGTAAATGTGGAAGCGTGAACTATGGCGACGTCATTTCCAAATCCGTTCAAACAGGACCAACGTGCTTTCTTTCTTTTCTTGGCTGCCGAAGGACCAACACCATAATACATCCATCGGAGAACGAAAAATGTGTCTGGAGCAGCATGTCTGGCGAAAACCACCGGTGTCGAATGCAACAAGGGTTCCTGCTGCATCAGATAACGAACGTCCTCATATCGAATATGTCGTAACACAGGAGTTGCGCCACCTCGGATGGCAGATACTCCGCCACCCGCCCCATTGTGTTGATCTCTGCCCACGCGATGATCCCGCTTTCGGTCTCTCAGAAACGGTTGGTTCAAATGGCTCTGAGCACTATGGGACTTAACTTCTGAGGTCATCAGTCCCCTAGAACTTAGAACTACTTCAACCTAACTAACCTAAGAACATCACACACATCCATGCCCGAGGCAGGATTCGAAACTGCGACCGTAGCGGTCGCGCAGTTCCAGACTGTAGCGCCTAGAACCGCTCGGCCACTACGGCCGGCATCAGAAAAGGCCTTGAAGGATCCACGAATCCTGTCGGACGAGGATCTGCAGCAGACAGTTACAGATATGTGCACACAGCAGGGCACGTTGTGTTACCAAACGGTTGTCTTCAACCTGGTGCGCCGGTGGGTTGATTGCTTCAGTGTTCACTGCAATTTCACCTTAAACTGGCACAAAGATTCTGGACTGTACGGCCCTCGCACTGAAACTTTTTGACTGCCTCATATTTTACATAACATGTCCACAGCCGTCCCGCATCATTCGGTCAGAGAAAAAACATTATATTTTACCCAACTCCATAGACGTGGTCGCTAACACACGACTGTGTGTGTGTTCAAATATGTGTGAATTCCTAAGGGACCAAACTGGTGAGGTCATCGGTTCCTAGACTTACAGACTACTTAAACTAACTTATGCTAAGAACAACACACACACACACACCCATGCCTGAGGGAGGACTCGAACCTCCGGCGGGAGAGGCCTCTCAATCCGTGACATGGCGCCTCAAACCGCGAGGCCATTCCGCGTACACGACTCTACTGTGGCGCTCAACTCGAATGTGAGTCGGTTCGAGTCCTGGCCGGCAGGGGAGGTGAGTTGCCGGTGTAGTAAAGCCCCTGATCACTAGCCTTTGCGGCAACCTCCTGGATTACATTCCAAATCTCTACGCAACGGCTCATGAAGCTCGACCCTGTGGCATGGTTAATGCTGATCCGTCCGTTGGATGCGGACGTTTAAGCTGTGCGCCCCCCTTGGTGCTCTTTGGGAACAGTAAGCTACACTACCGGCCAGGAAAATTGTTACACCACGAAGGTGCCGTGCTACAGACCCGAAATTTAACCGACAGGTAGAAGATGCTGTTATTTGCAAGTGATTAGCTTTGCAGAGCATTCACACAAGGTTGGCTCCGGTGGCGACACCTACAACGTACTGACATGAGGAAAGTTTCCAACCGATTTCTCATACACAAAGAGCAATTGACCGGCGTTGCCTGGTGAAACGTTGTTGTGATGACTCGTGTAAGGAGGAGAAATGCGTACCATCACGTTTCCGACTTTGATAAAGGTCGGATTGTAGCATATCGCGATTGCGGTTTATCGTATCGCGACATTGCTGCTCGCGTTAGTCGAGATCCAATGACTGTTAGCAGAATATGGAATCGGTGGGTTCAAGAGGGTATACCGAACGCCGTGCTTGATCCCAACGGCCTCGTATCACTAGCAGTCGAGATGCCGGCATCTTATCCTCATGGCTGAAACGGATCGTGCAGCCACGTCTCGATCCCTGAGTCAACAGATGGGAACGTTTGCATGACAACAACCATCTGCACGAACAATTCGACGACGTTTGCAGCAGCATGGACTATCAGCTCGGAGACCGTGGCTGCGGTTACCCTTGACACTGTATCACAGACAGGAGCGCCTGCGGTGGTTTACTCAACGATGAATCTGTGTGCACGAATGGCAAAACGTCATTTTTTCGGATAAATCCAGGTTCTGTTTACAGCATCATGGTGGTCACATCCGTGTTTGCCGACATCGCGGTGAACGCACATTGGAAGCGTGTATTCGTCATCGCCATACTGGCGTATCACCCATCGTGATGGTATGGGGTGCCATTGGTTACACGTCTCGGTCACCTCTTGTTTGCATTGACGGCACTTTGAACAGTGGACGTTACATTTCAGATGTGTAACGCCCCGTGGCTCTACCCTTCATTCGATCCCTGCGAAACCCTACATTTCAACAGGATAATGCACGACCGCATGTTGGAGGTCCTGCACTGACCTTTCTGGATACAGAAAATGTTCGACTGCAACCCTGGCTAGCACATTCTCCAGATCTCTCACCAATTAAAAACATCAGGTCAATGGTGGCCGAGCAGCTGGCTCGTCACAATGCGCCAGTCACTACTCTTGATGAACTGTGGTATCGTGTTCAAGCTGCATGGACAGCTGTACCTGTAGACGCCATCTAAGCTCTGTTTGACTCAATGCCTAGGCATATCAAGGCCGATATTACGGTCAGAGGTGGTTGTTCTGGGTACTGATTTCTCAGGATCTATGCACCCAAATTGCGTGAAAATATAATCACAAAAAAATGGCTCTGAGCACTATGGGACTTAACATCTATGGTCATCAGTCCCATAGAACTTAGAACTACTTAAACCTAACTAACCTAAGGACATCACACAACACCCAGTCATCACGAGGCAGAGAAAATCCCTGTCCCCGGCGGGAATCGTACCCGGGAACCCGGGCGTGGGAAGCGAGAACGCTACCGCACGACCACGAGCTGCGGACAATGTAATCACATGTCAGTTATAGTATAATATATTTGTCCAATGAATACCCGTTTATCATCTGCATTTCTTTCGGTGTAGTAGTTTTAATGGCCAGTAGTGTATGTGCCGGCACTGAGTTTCATCTTGTACCTTCCGTCGTTATAATCATACAACACTACACCACACTAGACACTCACCCATTATACTCACTTCAGCTATAAAAGTACGCATATGGGACGACTATCACATATCCGCAAGGTAAGGGACCAATGTGAGCTGAGGCAGAATACTCATTCCTACTCCCCCCCTCTTCGGATATCTCAGCCAACACCGCCCTACAAATTTACTTTCTAATGCTTATTTTTATTTAAAGTCAGAAAATAATTTTAAAATTCAAAACAGGCACAAATTAAAGATTACGACACATATCAATAAAGTTTGCCCTATCCCCTTATGCATTTTTGTATGCCTAAAATTACTTTCAGCACCTCTTCACGCACTGTAATACAGATTGTTTCAGTACACCAATGTATGTTTTCCTGCAGTTAGTCCACCGTTTCACGGTTATTTTCGTACTCCTTTCCTTTTAAATATTCCCACAGATTAAAATCACAAGCATAGAAGCGGCGGTCGCAAGTCTTCGCTTGTTATGCGTTCTTCTCTGAAGGCTTCATGGATAGGAAGCAGCGCCTGTGAAGACGTGTGGCGCGTAGCTCCATCTTGCTGGGAGACGCAACACTGCGTATCATGTTCCCGTAACGGAGAGTAGACGTTGTCGCAAATCAGAAAATGAACGTCTCCACTGACGCTGGTTTCTAATATAGTCGGACGGATAATTCGAGTGCCAGAATCCGCGCACAAAATTTCAATATCTTTTACTGAGAAGAGGAATTTGATGCACAGTGTGAAGGTTATGAATGGAGGAGTAGCGGTTAGTCTGGCTGTTCACATGGCCAGAAAGGTGAAACCAAACTTCATCACGCATAACATGCAGTGCTGCACGAAGACCGCCCTCCATAATCTTTTTAAGCAACCACTCACAATGATTGACGCTATTGTATCAGCTGGAAGTAGTTCCTGAACATACCAAACACATCAAAACTTCAGGTGCAATGCTTTCAGCACAGAATGGCACTATGTAGGGGACGGGTGGGCATTATTAGCCAGCGCGGGAGTAACGACCATTTGAAGATCGAGACAGCTCCCGAAGCTCACGAGCAGTCTGAGGTCATTTAGCAACGCAACTGGACGAAATAACGGTTTACTTGGAACTTCAGGCGGAAACTGGGAAAATAACGTATAATTTGTGAGATTATGCGATTATAAATATAACATGTGTCTTTAAGGCATTTAACCAGTTCTAATTTATTTCACATATTTAGTTTGTTCAGTATTGACTGACATTTCCCCTATAACTCCTTTAAAGTAGCAGTTTGAAATGCGTGTCGATGTATGTGTGAAGATATAGACTACCGGTATAGTACAGTCTACCGCCACCAGTTGTTGCTGGTTCCGACTGGGTGGGCGGATAAGTGGGGGGGGGGGGGGGCAGTGCAGCATCACTTGCTCGGGCTTGCGAGTACGCTGGTGGACATCGATAAGACGACAGACAAGCGTAGCAACGGTGGACGCTGTGGCTTCTCTGTAGTGAGGGACTGACTGCTTCAGACTTCCACAAGTGTTTAGTAGCCACATGTGGGGAAACAGCATCAGGTCACTGATGCATATTTCGTTGGGTATCGGAGTTCAGAAACGGCAGGGTCTGTGCCGAAAAACACAAAATCGCTGGGCGTCCAGCAGTTACACGCAATCCAAACAGCGACCAGCGTGTCAGTGACTTGATAATGGGGCGCAGGCGAATCACATTTGATGAACTAGAGAGGGTAACAAGTCCATCACGGGAAACGTTCCACACCAGCAACAATTAGATCTGAGGATAAGGAAGATGTGTGCACAAAAACAGGAGTGTGTGAACAGTATAGTGCAGATGCATCGGAGTGCCTTTGAGCGTTTGGGCACCGCTGAGGTGTTATGATTCTTCGACGAGACTCCACAATCTTGGGATCTGGCTCCTAGCGACTATGCCCTATTCGACGCAATGAAAGAAGTCATGCGGGGTAAAAATTTCATTACCAATGATGAGCTTCATACAACTGCCCACCATTGGCGCCGGGATATCCCAAAAGAACGGTTTGCTACGCAAATACGGAAGCTGCCAGAACGATGGCAAAATTGGCGGGAAAACCTGTAATATAATCTGTATTCGTTTGTTCAGTAAACGGCTCCTGTGAACACAAATCATGTTTGAACGGCTAAAGTACTAGTAAGGTAAATATAAGTTCTTCTTCAGGATACTGTACCTGTCCGCTAAAGAACAGATGGAACTGAAAGACTGAAACAATTACAGTACGAATTTACCAGATTTGATACTTTTCTTATTGGGGACGGGGGTTGTGGGGGGGGGGGAGGGGAGGAGAGGGGGATCACAGCCTTCTGACTGGTTTAATATTCCAAAGTCTGTATTTCCCTGCAGTTTTCATCCTTTACAAGTACCTCAGGTACAATGAAAATTATTCCTTGATGCCATAACACAATCCTATCCTGTCCGTTCTTCTTGTCAATGTTTCCCACATACTTCTCTCCTCGCGGATTCTGCGGAGAACTCCACATTCTTTAACTTATCAATCCACCCAATTTTCAACTTTCGTTTATAGTACCACATTTCAAACGCTTCGATTCGCTTCTGTTCCGGCATTCCCACAGTCCATGTTTGACTTCCACACAATGCCGTGTTCCAGACCTACATTTTCATAAATTTCATCCTCAAGTTAAGGCCAGTGTTTGATACTAGCAGAGGTCATTTGGCCAGGAACGCCTTCTTTGCCTGAGCTAGTCTGCTTCTTATGTCCTTGTCTCGTCCGCCATGTGTTATTTTACTACCAAATAAGAAGAAAAACTACACTTCGTCTATTACTAATCTCATTTCTGCTACTCTTCTTTACTTCCATCTTTCTACACTTTATTCTCAATTTGCAATGTGTGCTCGTAAGATTTTCCATTCAGTCCAACAGATCCTGCAGTTGTTTCTCACTCTCTCGCTTCCGTCATTTCCACATCTAAATAAACTTTCGGGTGGAAAACATTTTTTATACCCATGGTGAGGTTATGACAGCGCAAACCGCCTAGAACTGCAATTTAGAAATGAAATCCATTGAGTGGAAAAAACATAGGTCAGATTGCTTTGATTTAAGAGGACATTGCACCGAAAAATACAGTCACTTTTCACCTACAAATACCAAACAACAACAAAATGTGTTTCACTGCTACGCAGAGAAATTTTTAACTCTCTTCCAAATTCTTATCACACTTTCGTGGGCGTTACTTTCGTAACCCACCCAGCTTCTAAATGAGTGCAACTGAAGTGGTCGACGGGAGGAAGTGCTACCTTACAGCTGATTAAGGTTATTTTGCTGTTATTTGACATTGTCAAATAGGGAGACAAGTGATTTGTATGGATTAAAAATCCTAGGTCAAGATAGTGAAAATGTCTTTATTTATGACTATTTTCAGTTCAAAAAATGGTTCAAATGGCTCTGAGAACTATGGGACTTAACATCTGAGGTCATCAGTCCCATAGAACTTAGAACTACTTAAACCTAACTAACCTAAGGACATCACACACATCCATGCCCGAGGCAGGATTCGAACTTGCGACCGTGGCGGTCGCGCGGTTCCAGACTGAAGCGCCTAGAACGGCTCGGCCACACCGGCCGGCATTTTCAGTTCACTGGCGAGTTATCTTCAGATAAAAAATACAGAACATTGTGCATAAAAGGTGAACTATAACAAGATCCGCCTAACAATTGAGGTTCCATTAGACTATATATACCAATATCAAATTATTATTTTGTTCATTGTGTATCAGGCACCAGGCATTACACATAGTCATAATTTGTTGACCTGAAACGCTCTTATTAAACTGAAGAACATTCTAATCCAAGAACATAAATACAATATGACAAAACAGGTTATACTGTAGGCAGTTCTTTCTAGTACAACCGGATGTACTTGTTATTAGCATGTTGTGCATTCGACTATACAAGAAATGCCGTCATCACACTAATCCATTCTTCCACCGATCCCTTCAATTGACTGCAAAATCCATTGTGACTAATTCTGGGTTGGTTCCCAATTTCCAGTTTCAGGCCCATACAGTTAAAACAGGAAATTACACATAACACAACGTATTGCATTCACATACACATGGTGTACTCGTCTATCTTCCGTCGAGGGAGAAGACGGCAACGTGTTGACAGAAGTAGTTTCCGGCTGGAGGGAAAGTGATGCCTCTGACGTACGGACAACGAGGTGTGCCATCACATGAAATGGGGCAACAGAGGCAACGAGGCAACAGAGCCTGTTACTCAGTGGAAGACTGACTGAAGGAAAATGTCTGAACTGACAAATACGGGGACGGTTGAGGATGCTTGTGAAACAACTGTATTGCGACAGAAATTCAGAAATATGAGAACAGTAGGAGGAAACAGGAAACTCTGGTCCTGTATGAAATATACTGTCGGATTGCCACAGGGTGTACACTGCAATGAATGGCGCCAGCGTCGCGTAGCGATTACTTCGACTATTTCATCTAAGCGAGGGCCGCATTCAGTTTGAGGATACCTTACGCTTGTTTGTTAGTTACTTACTTATTCCACAGATCACATTTACGATAAACGCTATAATGGGGGATATGTCAGAACAAACGGACATACACCGAGACGATAATGAGACAACATGAGAATACCACGATGTGCATTGAACTGGTACAGCAAGGTGTATCTGAATGCCACCGTAAAATTGGATTCCAGTTACAGGAGATCGCGGCAGAGGGTGAAATGAGGCACACTCGTTGGATCTCTGAGTATATTTACTGTGCACGAGTGCGAATGGAACAAAAATGAATCAAAATCAACTGCTGTGCTTCACAATAATCCCCCAGCGCACACGTACAGCATTTCCAACGATGGGTCAGGCGTTGAATGCAATGGCATTGCCATCAATATGTGCCATATCGCCGAAATGTTGGGAGGACGTTCGCCCTGTTTGCAAAGCGCCTCTCGCGCAATGGTTTCCTCAGTTGAGGAATGAGGTCAAAGTCGCATGGACTGAGGACTGGTGAGTGGGATGGGTGGGGGAGGATCCATCTTGTAGCACGGCCATCAATACTACCGAGCCATCCTCGAAATCGGTCGCAATCTGACGGTTGATTTTGGTAATGTTTGCCGTGGCTTTAGAATGTATTTACTTTGATTATGGTGATGCCATACGTTCGCGCGATCTCCCGTAGTTTTCATGACTTACAGAAAATCTCTCGTATATATAGAGATTTCTTGACGTTTTCCAACAGCTTTACGACCGTTGTCAGAAACGTGTTGTACCTAACGGTGGTTACTTTGAAGGCCAGTAAAGGTATTCTGCTGACAGCTCTTGTTTCCTTTATTCTCTGAGGCCATTCACAGAATTTTTCAGATGCACCCTGTACACAAAGATAAGTGGGGCGGGGGGTTAGAAATCAAATGAAATGCAATTATTCTGTAACGTGCCTTTAGACCCTTATAGCAAAATACTCAGAAAATATTCATGAACTGTCTCCGTAATTTTTTAATGGAGCTCGAAATCATTTTGTTAAATGGAATGTAAATCACTCACATAACTACAGCCGGACTTAAACACCTGACGTTGGTACACACAATGCTTTTCGGCATGTAGAAGCCCCTTAAGTTGCGTGTACACTTCCGAGCAACAAGTTCACGATTCGCTTATGAGTCACTCAGAGAAAGAACTGACACGAAGAAGCTCTCCTAACGTTCTTGTTTCCATTGGTCGCGAGAGCGTGGACGCCCATCAGCGAGCAACAATACCGTTCCCACTGAGCCGGAGAGCCCCTTTGCACTCGCCGGAAAACCGACAGGAGTTGGAACCAGTCGCTGGCTCACGTACACACTGGAGAGTAACGTGCTGACGAGAGGTTCATGAGCCGCTTGGCTCCCAAGAGTGTACACAAGTTTATAGCTGCCAGTGAGCCAAAACTTTAAGACAACCTGCTTAATAGCATGTTGGTTCACATTTTTAACACAGTACAGCAACAGTTCCGTGTGGCATGGACTCGATAAGTCCTTGGCAGGTTTTGGGAAGTATGTGGCACCAGATACTGGCGTTGTCCTACTGGAAGATGCCATCTCTGTCGGGGATGACATCAAGCACGAAGGGACGGAGATGATCCTGTCAATGTTCACGTAATATACAAATATCGTGGTTCGTTCGATTACTACCACAAATCCAATGGTGCTGAGATGAACGTCCCCTATAGCCTAATGCTACACCCACTGACCAGCGTCTGTGGCGCGGTGCATGGTTCGAGTAGCTATTCGCCTGGGTGACGGCGTATTCGAACACGAACTGTTGTAATAAGAAAAGTGATTCATCCGTCCAGAGGATCCGTTTCCACGGACCAGTCACGACGATACCGTGCCCACTACGATCGTAATTTTAAGATGTCGTTGGATTAGCGTGAGAATACTTACAGGTAGTCTGCTGTGGAGCGCCATGTTCAACATTGTGCTATGAACAGTGTGCCCCGAAACGTGTCTGTACCAGCATCATCTGTCATCAGATGTGCAACAGATCCTGCTTTACAGAGAGGGTAAGTGTCCGACTTCCACGTTCTCCGATGAGGCGTGCATGTCCAACACGTTGCCGCCTATTCGTGGTTTCATCGTCCTTCAATCATCTCATGAAATGCTCTTCTCCATGCGTCGGTCCATAACTGCCTTTCACTACCAGGGGACCGTAGAAACGTCCCTCACATTTCTTTCTTTCTGCAGCAACGAATGTGCAAAATCTTGAACTAAATTCCATGATGAACCACTTAAGATAAAAATTCTGGATTGCACAGATCTTTCTGGAAACTGCAGTATATAAAAGTCCTGGAGTGTTTACAGGTGTATCTTTGATGACTCTGTACTTTAGATAATGCCAACAGAAATAATCACACGGGTCATTTCACACTATGTGCAGCATCCCGCACTAGTGGATTCACAGTATCCCCGTGGAGCCAGTCTCGTTTGTTGACATTCCCATGGAGATGATTCATTTTCAAAGGGCTCAATCACGACAGCTGCCAAAAAATACTGCTCCACATCACTGTCCTTCAAAGGTTGGCACAGTTGAATTTTGTAAGGGAAAAGGTTAAGTTTCTCTTACGTCATCCACAGGAGGAACAATCGTGACATCCTGAGTTGCTCCGCTGAATGACTTTTTGATATAGTGGGCTCCTCGCATTTTACAGAATCCGTATAAGAGGATGTTTAAATTGGACCTCTTCCCAGTACTGTAATCTCACGGAGAAGTAGTCATTCCGGATGGTGCTGTTCTTCCATCAAATGAACTGTTGAATGCGCGTGTCACCGTAACGACATGTCCAGAATTCCTGTAAAACCTCTTTACGATAGAGAAAGTTTTTCGAATGTTCGTGCTTCCAGTCTGAAAATTAAATTCGACATTGTTGAGTGAGCTATAGAATTTTCAGAGCTACAATACAAATATATCAGTAGTGGACTCATTTATCGGATACGATCAACCATAGTAGACAAACACTTTCTGACTCCTATTTTCCCACACCCTGTAGTTGTTTCATTTTATTCTATTTTCCTATTTTTCGTGTTTCATTTCCGTTGTGTGAGGGCCGGATGGGCTGTTATAGAACTTTGTTCATTTAATATGAATTGCAACATCTGGGTTGAGAGCCTGCGGTCGTTGTATACAGCTGTTAATAACGTTTCCTTCCTATTTCCGGGCGGCATCTTCAGAGATAAATCGGCTCCACTACTCTGATATCGATGGTTACATCTGACCAGCGACATCATCCCGATTAAAAGTAATCGATCTTTACACTCTTCGTGGAAAGTCGACATTCATATTTTAGTTTAATTGAACTCACTCTTCCTTTCTGTTAAAATGTTCATGGTGCCTATACAACTATACTGGCTTTGCATATACACTATGTGATCAAAAGTATCCGGACACCTGGCAGAAAATGACTTACAAGCTCGTGGCGCCCTCTATCGGTAATGCTGGAATTCAGTATGGTGTTGGCTCAACCTTAGCCTTGATGACAGCTACCACTCTCACTGCACGCAGGAAGCGGCTACTACTGTAGCGAAGTACGTGTGGCGTGCGGCTTTTTTAGGTTGGAGGACTCCTCCCTTGGGAGCAAACACGATTTGCCTGTTAAATCAGCCACAGCGGACTCAGACAATCTTGGTCCTCGCAGATCAGATAGAAAAGATTAATATGATTTTAGTAAACTGCAGGAACATCCAAGGAAAGGTCCCAGAATTAGTATCGCTTATTGAAGGTTATAATTCACAGATAGTATTGGGAACAGAAAGCTGGTTGAAGCCAGACGTCAACGACAACGAAATGCTAAGTTGAGGCTGTAATGTTTGTCGTAAGGATAGGCGTGTTTATTGCAGTAAAAAATTCGATAAAATCTAACGAGGTTATCACGGATTCCGAATGTGAATTGATGTGGGTGAAATTGAGCATCAAAGAACGGTCAAAAATGGTGATCGGATGCTTTTATATACAACCTGGGTCAGGATCTGTAGTTGTAGAGCGCTTCAAACAGAGCTTGCAGAATATCATTTGTAATTTTCCTGATCGTACCGTTGTAATATGGGGTGACTTCAACCTGCCAGGTATAGATTGGGAGTGTTATGCCATCAAAACTTGTGCCAGAGACAGGGAATCGTGTGGCATTGTTCTGGATGTCTTGTCCGAAAATTACCTTGAGCAGACAGTTAGAGAACCAACTCGTGAGGGTAACGTATTAGACCTCCGGGCAACAAATAGACCTGACTTATCGAATCAGTTAACGAAGAGGAAGGTATCAGCGATCATAAGTCTGTCACAGCATCTATGACGACAGGTCCTACAAGGAATGTTAAGAAAGGTAGGAAGGTATATTTGCTCAGCAAGGGTGACAGGATACAAATTTCGGAGTATCTCAGCAGTTAGCATCAAATATTCGGTGATGAGGACGAAGATGTGGAGAACAAATGGAAAAAAATCAAAGGCATCTTTCAATATGCCCTAGACAAGTATGTTCCGAATAAGGTTTTAAGGGATGGGAAAGATCCATCATGGTTTAATAGCCGCATTAGTAAAGCGCTACGTAAACAAAGAGCACTTCATCTCAAATACAGGAGAAGTAAAAAGCTACTTGACAAACAAAAGCTGAACGTAGCGAAAATGAGCGTAAGGAGAGCCATGAGAGAAGCGTTCAGTGATTTCGAAAGTAAGACGTTGTCAATCGGCCTGAGTAAAAACGCTAAGAGATTTCAGTCGTATATAATATCAGTAAGTGGGTCAACATCATCTATTCATTATCTCAGTGACCACACTGGCACCGAAACGGAAGATAACAGAGAGAGGGCCGAAATACTGACTTCGGTCTTCCGAATTTGTTTCACCGCGGAAGGTCGTAACACTGTCCCTGTTTTCAATCGTCGTGCGAACGTCGAAATGGCAGATACTGAGATAACCGATCGCGGAATTGAAAAGCAGGTACAATCGCTTAGTGGTGGAAAGGCTTCAGGACCAGACGAGATACCTATGAGATTCTATAAAGATTATGCGAAAGAACTTGCTCTCCTTCTAGCAGTAATTTATCGTAGATCGCTTGAGCAACGAAAGGTACCTAACGACTGGAAAAAAGCGCAGGTCATTCCCGTTTTTAAGAAAGGCTGTAAGACAGATTCACACAATTATAGACCTGTATCGTTGACGTCAATCTGTTGTAGAATTATGCAACATGTTTGATGCTCAAGAATTATGACGTTCTTCGAAGATGAACAGCTCCTCTATAAAAATCAACATGGATTCCGCAAACATAGATCCTGCGAAACTCAACTCGCTCTGTTCCAGCTTGAAATCCACAGCGCAGTGGACAACGGCACTCAGGCTAATGCCGTATTCCTTGATTTCGGTAAGACATTTGACACCGTCCCGCACTGCCGTTTAATGAAAACAATACGAGCTTACGGAGTATCAGAGCGGACTTGCGACTGGGTTCAAGACTTTCTTGCAGGTAGAACTGAACACGTCGCTCTTGACGGAACAAAATCGACAGATGTAACGGTAATATCCGGAGTACCACAGGAAAGTGTGATAGGACCGTTACCGTTTGCAATATATATATAAATGATCTAGTAGAAAGCGTCGGATGCTCTTTAAGGCTTTTCGCAGATGATGCACTTGTTAATACCAAAGTAGCAACACCAGAAGCTAATAAGAATTGGCAGAGCAACCGGCAGAGAATTGATGAATGGTGCAGGCTCTGGCAGTTGACGCTGAACGTAAATAAATGTAACATATTGTGCATAAATAGGAAAAGAACCACTACTGTACAGCTACACTATTGATGACAAACAACTAGAGACAGCGCCTGCCATAAAATATCTAGGCGTAACTATCCAGAGCGATATGGAATGACCATATAAAACAGATAGTGGGAAAAGCAGACACAAGACTCAGATCGGAAGAATCTTAAGAAAATGTAAATCATCCACGAAAGAAGTGGGTTATAAGGCGCTTGTTCTCCCGATTCTTGAGTATTGTTCATCTATCAGGGATCCCTATCTGGTAGGATTGAAAGAGGAGATAGAGCGGAGAGATTTACTATTGAAGTTTGCGAACAGCACTTTTCAGGAGTCAGACACATATTACTTCCCCCAACATACATCTCACGAGGAGAAAATTCGGGAAATTAGAGCCAATACAGAGGCTTAACGACAATAACTCTTCCCACGCACTATTCGCGAGTGGAATAGGATTGGAGGCATCGGATAGTGGTACCGAAAGTACCCTCCGCCACACACCAGTAGGTGGCTTGCGGAGTATGATGTAGATATAGTCGTAGGCAGACGTTCAATCAGGTGCTGGAAGGTTTCTTGAGGAATGGCAGCCGGTTCTTCACGGAGTGCTGCATTGAGGAGAGGTATCGATATCGGTCGGTGAGTCCTGCCACGAAGTCGGCCTTCCAAAACATCCCAAAGGTGTTCTGTAGGATTCAGGTCAGGACTCAGAGCATGCCAGTCCATGACAGGAATGTTATTGTCGTGTAACCACTCCACCACAGGCCGTGCATTATGAACAGGTGCTCGATCGTGTTGAATGATGTAATCGCCATCCCCGAATTGCTCTTCAACAGCGGGAAGCCAGAAGGTGCTTAAAACATCAATGTAAGCCTGTGTTGTTATAGTGCCACGCAAAACAACAAGAGGTTGTGAAAAACACGATTACACCATTACACCATCGCCTCCGAATTATATTGCTGGCACTACACACGCTAGCAGATGACGTTCACCGGGCACTCGCCACACCCCAGCTTGCCATCCGATCTCCACATTGTGTACTGTGATTCGCTACTCCACACAACGACTTTTCACTGTTCAATAGTCCAATTTTTATGCTCCTTACACCAAGCGAGGCGCCGTTTGGCATTTACCGGCGTGATGTGTGACTTATGAGCAGCCGCTCGACCTTGAAATCCAAGTTTTTTCACCTTCTGCCTAACTACCATAGTACTTGCAGTAGATTCTGATGCAGTTTGGAATTCCTGTATGATGGTCTGGATAGATGTCTGCCTATTACACATTACGACCCTCTTCAATTGTCGGCGGTCTCCGCCAGTCAACAGACGGGGTCGGCCTGTGCGCTTTTGGGCTGTACGTGACCCTTCACGTTTCCACTTCACTATCACATCGGAAACAGTGCACCTAGGGATGTTTGGGAGTGTGGAAACCTCGCATACAGACGTATGACACAAGTACGCCCAATCACCTGACCACGTTCGAAGTCCGTGAGTTCCGCGAAACGACCCATTCTGCTCTCTCACGATGTCTAACGACCACCGAGGTCGCTGATATGGAGTACCTGGCAGCAGGTGGCAGCACAATGCAGCTAATATGAAAAATGTATGTTTTTGGGGATGTCCGGATACTTTTGATCACATAGCGTATGAACGCATGATAAAGTTTTGTTTTTGGCTAAATGATAGTCGCACGCAGTTTTACTTCATGGTCTCCAAGTTCCCAGGCATGTTTTGTGACGCTTGAATATCAGCTTGATAGAGGCGACAATTTCTCTTATGTCTGTAGAAGCGATAGTTAATTCTCATCTTTATGGTTTTAATATGCACTTGGCCACATCTGTTCGGAATTTTATAGACAGGGGCTGTCGCTAGTTGATGACGTTTATCTTTTGCATTTCTAATACGTTATTTGGTTCTCCTGGTGGGCTTAAGAATAGTTTGAACTCCACGCTTGACCAAAAATTTTCAGACGCGGTCTGTCACCTTCTTTATGAAATGAAGGAAAACTTCCCCCATCTTCCCCCATTGGGGACCATTGGTGTTCACTAGCTTTGAAATTTTCTCGTCTCGGGCCTTTTGTACATTCCATCTGATTATTGAAATACAGTAACCATATTTCTTGAAAGCCAACTGTAAGTAACTGAGTTCTTCTAAGTAAATTGGCTCGCATATTTTATTTCTTCTAACAACTACGGCTTTCGTTACAACTTCTTTTTTGTTTTGGATGATAGTTAAATTCCTTATGGGGGTGCCTATCTATAAGTGTTACTTCAGCACATGATGGGCAAAAGATTCATCCGCCAGTTTCCTTGTTGATACATTCAAGAAATTTAGAAAACAAAGAAAATAAAAAGTGGGAATGTACAGGATACCATATTGTAGTGGTAATGTGTAGGTCTATCCCACAAAAAGAACGGGGTAAAAAAACGACTAGAAGAACATCAAGGAAAATCCAGACCATAGTTAATCAATTGTAATGGCTAGCTTGCCACTCTGTCGGCAACCCATGGCCAGATGATTTCAGTGTGGGAGAGGCCGAGATACGTGGGACCAAGGCAGCGGTCGAACACCCCCTGTTGAAAGGTAGTCAAACCTTTGGGCTCGCTATCTTGCATCTTGGTTAGTTAACCCTTTGCAGACGGCAGCCGTATCGGTACGGTGACGGCCATAATGTCGCGCAGCGTACGACGACGTTTCCACTTATCTGTCATGTGTATCTGCCACCGTGTAGGTGCTGTTGTTCCCTTCTGTGACGAAATGGTACTGCCATCTGTAGCGAAAATCTGACTATGCTTGCGTTTTGAGGAGGTCTTCTACACATTCGATCAATGGGAACTAAACTCGATACTTGCACTTGTGTTTTCGTGTTTGGTGAGAATGACACTTTTGAAAGGTGTGAAGTACTGCTAAATGAAGACTCGGATGCGGAACCTGGTGGTGCTATCGAAGGCGACGAAGACTGCAAGGCATTACCAGGAGAAAGTGAAGATGCATTCAGTAACGTCAAAATTATTCACGAGCCAGGGCCCTTCACAGGCGAGAATGAAGGAAAGAGTTGGAAACAGGAAGTAGAGATGGCTGACATACGACGTTTTCACAGCTCAGAATTACGCTTTTTCAGCGATAGTTATGGAATGAATCCTCATTTTGGACTACGTGAGGAAACTAGCAAGAGTGAATATTTGGAGCTTATAACGGACAGGCAGTTCATGGGGTACAATGCCAATGAAACACATCTTTTACAAAGTAGTTAATGGGCGATTTCAAGGACCTTCCAGGGGAATACAGTGGAGAAACAAAACTGCAGACCAGATGTATCAGTTTTCAGCAGTCTGCATGCTGATGGCTCACTTAAAAAAGAATAGAATGAAGGACTGGAACACCTTTCTTTTCGAAAGTAATACCCAAGTACAGATTTCAGACATTTCCTCCAATGATACATTTTAGTCCTGTAGGCGTTTTGAGAGACGCTGAGAGGGCGAACGGGCTTTATAAAACAGAGTATACTGTAAATTTTTTGACAGTGAAATGTAAGCTAATTATAAATCCATTCAGAGATTTGGGCACCTATGAGTCTCTAACATGGGAATGGTCAGACTTGTCATGTCGAAACCTCTGTTGCTTTTTTTACCACTGTGAGTTAAAATTGCAAGAAGTCTGTATGCAGAATTTTAGCTGCTGAAATGACCTGGAAGTCTGTAAACAATCGTATGAAGTAAGACATTATTGTCGCATGGTTTCCGCTCTTATGACTGCCCCTTGTACAACCCTGACCTCTCTCGCTACGTTATACCAACGCCATCTAGTGACAAGGTGGCGTTAGCTACGCGCCGCTCTCTTGCCACAGCAGTGAGAGCTGATTCCCCCAGTGAAAGCGATCGTATAATAATTAAACATTCGTTGACAAATATAGCTGATATGTTATCTACAACATTCTTTCCAAATAGCTATGAAATAGACACAAATAAATATATGGTTTAGAACACGTCCAAATTTTATTTCTTGTAATTACCTCAAAAATGCGAAATATTGATACAATGTTCAAAACATAGTTCTTTTGTGCACCAAGAACATACAAGCAAAGACGACATATGACAACCCTGCGAATCACAGACGTTGTTAGATGTCCGTAGACAAAACTGGGCTGGTGTTATGAATGAATCAGGCCTAGTATCAGTATATATTGCGAGGAGTGCCACGTATATTTAATCAAATTCTGAAACCGTGGGGAGGAAAATTGATAATGTACTACTGATTGCAGCTTGAGAATATTGTCACGGTGATAGACAGGAAATTGCAGTGATGTGCACACAATAATTTTCTCTGTTAGCTTTCTGTAAAATGCTTCCCACTGACGGAAAAATTCTCTGTCTAAAGGTTGAATTATGCTCGTCGTGCCGGGTGGAATCTGAAGTATCTCTACTTTTTTGTCAGGGTGGGCTCGAAATACAGCTTTTAATGAATCAGACCTTTTATGACCTGACCACGAATCTAGAAGGCGAAGAGATTTGTTCCCACAGAACGGAAGAAAAGCGTGGGGCATGAAAAGTGTAACGTTTTCATTTTCCATTTTTCCAGACTTCGATGCGTCTACCACAAGATTGTTTGCGTAGAACATTGTTCTTTTGACACGTGGTCCATAACGTCCAGTTGGTTCTTGAAGACACACATATAGTTGAGGCAGCAATGAACCATACAGACTAATTATGAGCATTATAGTGTATGAATGGGTGAGTGCAGTCGTGGACTGCGCAATCGCCTCAATATGTTTTTCCCCTTTGAATGACAGTGTTCTTTTCGCACGCATTTCTTTTAGAAAACCTGACTGATCTGCATTGTACACGTACGATTAACTAAAACTAGCGATCTTATTTTTTGCATTTGTAAGAAAAGCTTCTGTCATTTCGATTTGGGTCACTTCATTTTCCGACCTGTTTCTCGATACAAATTTTGTTATTTTTCTTGCCACAATTTTATGTGATTTTTTGAAGCGACTAATCCAACTTTGAGAAGCCGTAAATTCTTTAGCGCCTATCGCGTTGGCAATCTCTAACGCCCAATCACGCAACGTTGTATCGCTGACACTAAATGACTGTTGTTTGGCATCGGTAAACAGCTTAAAAACGTCGCGCATTTATCTCCGCCGCAATTTCCAGTCGACTCTTACGTCGTCCAACGACTTCCTTGGTCCATCTATACAATTCACGTTCAGAACGGACAAAGCGATACTTATTTTGAACAGTACTGACACGTAGGTGTTTCTTACCACTTTCGTTCAACCAATACGTCACCACTTTTTCTTTGTCTGATAAGGTAATTGTAATTGCTGGTGTTACTTTCGGAGATAATTGATGATAGTACGTGGCGCTATCACTCGAAGAGTCTTCATGAGTGCAACTTTCGTCCGTGTCTTCGCCGTCTGTAGATTCACAGTCTGCAATATCGAGTGTTTCAGTTGCTTCTAGCCACATGTCTGCGCCATTTACATGCTCGTCTACAAGTTTAACAACCATATCACACAACACATAGTCTTCACGCGTGTTTTCCGTTGATTGCTTCATTTGGCGTCTGTGGTATATCTCCATGGCAAGCAGCAAAACATTTACGGGGTTCACCATCACCTGTGAGGGGAGATTGAATGTTCACCGTAAAGTGGCTTGCGGAGTATTGATGAACATGTACAGAACATCTTTCACATCTCTAACCAGTTTCAGGGCGGTATGTTTCGAAATACGTACCAGAAATTAAAAGGACGTGCATGCTACAGAAACGAATATTCGATTCCCCTTTCTACCAAAACCGTGCAGCGATATTCCTCTTTAGTGAACGCCGCGATAAGACGGCCGCACTTGCCGACCATGCGCACAACGCTCGCGACTCGCCATTTCCAGGGGTGGCCAGCTGTCACTGCAAGCGCCAAGCAGGAAACACAGCCATGTTCGTGATTTTTTTTTTAGGTGACTTCCAGTTCATGCCAGCAGCTACAGTTTTGCATATGGACCTTTTGCACAGTTAAATAACAGTGCTAAAAAAAGCAATACATGTTTCGGCATGACAAGTCTGACCATTCCCTTGTAAGTTTGTGGAAATGTAGATTTGTTTTCAAACAGTATACACCAGGCAAAATGCACCGATTTGGAATAAAATTGTTTAGCCGGCCGCTGTGGCCAAGCGGTTCTAGGCGCTACAGTCTGAAACCACGCGGCTGCTACGGTCGCAGGTTTGAATCCTGCATCGGGCATGGATGTGTGTGATGTCCTTAGGTTAGTTAGGTTTCAGTAGTTCTAAGTCTAGGGGACTGATGACCTCAGAAGTTATGTCCCATAGTGCTCAGAGCCATTTGAACCATTTTTGATTAAAAATGTTAATATTGTGAGATGTTGTTGTTGTGGTTTTCAGTCCTGAGACTGGTTTGATGCAGCTCTCCACGCTACCCTATCCTGTGCAAGCTTCTTCATCTCCCAGTACTTAATGCAACCTACATCCTTCTGAATCTGCTTAGTGTATTCATCTCTTGGTCTTCCTCTACGATTTTTACCCTCCACGCTGTCCTCCAATGCTAAATTTGTGATCCCTTGATGCCTCAGAACATGTCCTACTAACCGGTCCCTTCTTTTTGTCAAGTTGTGCCACATGCTCCTCTTCTCCCCAATTCTATTCAATACTTCATCATTAGTTATGTGATCTACCCATCTAATCTTCACATTTTTCTGTAGCACCACATTTCGAAAGCTTCTATTCTCTTCTTGTCCAAACTATTTATCGTCCATGTTTCACTTCCATACATGGCTACACTCCATACAAATACTTTCAGAAACGACTTCCTGACACTTAAATCTATACTCGATGTTAACAAATTTCTCTTCTACAGAAACGCTTTCCTTGCCTTTGCCAATCTACATTTTATATCTTCTCTACTTCGACCATCATCAGTTATTTTGCTCCCCAAATAGAAAAACTCCTTTACTACTTTACGTGTCTCATTTGCTAATTTAATTCCCTCAGCATCACCCGACTTAATTCGACTACATTCCATTATCCTCGTTTTGCTTTTGTTGATGTTCATCTTATATCATCCTTTCAAGACACTGTCCATTCCGTTCAACTGCTCCTCCAAGTCCTTTGCTGTCTCTATTTCTTCTCCATGGATTTTAATACCTACTCCGAATTTTTCTTTTGTTTCCTTTACTGCTTGCTCAATATACAGATCGAATAACATTGGGGATAGGCTACAACCCTGTCTCATCCCCTTCCCAATCACTGTTTCCCTTTCATTCCCCTCGACACTTATAACTGCCATCTGGTTTCTGTACAAATTGTAAATAGCCTTTCGCTCCCTGTATTGTATCCCTGCCACCTTCAGAATTTGAAAGAGAGTATTCCAGTCAACATTGTCAAAAGCTTTATCTAAGTCTCAAATGCTAGAAACGTAGGTTTGCCTTATTTAATCTATTTTGTAAGATAAGTCGTAGGGTCAGTATTGCCTTGCGTGTTCCAACATTTCTACGGAATCCAAACTGATTTTCCCCGAGTTCTACCAGTTTTTCCATTCGACTGTAAATAATTCGTGTTAGTATTTTCCAGCCGTGGCTTATTAAACTGATAGTTCGGTAATTTTCACATCTGTCAACACCTGCTTTCTTTGCGATTGGAATTATTATATTCTTCTTGAAGTCTGAGGGTATTCCGCCTGTCTCATACATCTTGCTCACCAGATGGTAGAGTTTTGTCAGGACTGGCTCTCCCAAGGCCATCAATAGTTCTAATGGAATGTTGTCTACTCCCGGGGCCTTGTTTCGACTCAGGTCTTTCAGTGCTCTGTCAAACTCTTCACGCAGTATCGTATCTCCCATTTCATCTTCATCTACATCCTCTTCCATTTCCGTAATATTGTCTTCAAGTACATCGCCGTTGTATAGACCCTCTATATACTCCTTTCTGCTTTTCCTTCTTTGCTTAGAACTTGATGTTGAAGCTAAACTTATTTTAGAAATTACGGTGTACACAGGAAGAGGAACAAAAACTTGCGGTCTAGGGCGCTGCAGTCATAGACTGTGCGGCTGGTGCCGGCGGAGGTTCGAGTCCTCCCTCGGGCATGGGTGTGTGTGTTTGTCTTTAGGATAATTTAGGTTAAGTAGTGTGTAAGCGTAGGGACTGATGACCTTAGCAGTTAAGTCCCATAAGATTTCACACACATTTGAACATTTAAACAAAAACTGGAGATACTTGTGGTCTTGGTGTTTCTGGCGCTGCTGTAACTACTGAGTTGAAACCTTACCTAAACAAAAATTTTTACGCTTCTATTTAATACATATGCTATAAAATGAGTTGATGAGAAAATTGGTAGCCAATAGCTTTTTTTATTTCAAAAACTTAAGTAACTCAAAAATCCCAAAGTAATTCAGTCCGGAGAAGCAGGCGAGTGTATAAAAACTTGGTGTTCAAAGGGTTAAATAATCAATACAGACCTCAGTTACTTAGTGACCGGTGAGGGCAATTAAATTAATGTATAACATGGAACGACACGGTTTGTATGCCGCTAGGATTAACAGTTGGGGGTAATTTAATTGATAATAGAATGGATTTCTTTTCGTAGCGCCGAGTGCGCCTGGGAAATACGTCCATCGTACTGAGCGACGGGACCCACGGCTGAGGTCAAAGCCGAGGCGAGGATTAGCAGTTCTTGGAAGGCACGCAGACTTCCTGAGCTGTCACAAAAAGGGGGACCACCCCGCCTTATTCAGACAGGCGGCGTCCCTCGCCTTTGAAGTTTACAGGTCCTTGCGAGGTCCTGTGCCCGCACTGTTGTGGGGCATTGACCGGTGCCTCGCCCTCCGATACGGGGCGTTTTGTCCGGCTGGGGCGTGCGACAGTCTGGCGCCTAATTTAACTATCTTTCCAGGGAGAAGAGCATTGTCTGTCGCATGGGGTGAAATTCTTGATTGTTTCTCTGGCGGGACGATCTCCGCGCCTCCTGGATCATATCGCAGTGCGAGTGTAGGATCGCCGTTGACATCAGACCTCGTTGCTGGGGGTGTGCATCGTTTTTGACGGCAAGTTTTCCCAATGGGAGAATACGAGGGGCGTTTGAAAAGTCGTGCAAAGTCGGAGATATGGCACTACCGGCGTGTATGGAGGTCATGTTTAGTTAGTAGCATCTTTGGAAAGAACTCCCACCAAGTTTCAGCCATATTGGTCTATTTCTTTTTGTTTGGCATTCGTGTGAATCAAGGAAGTCGAGTGATTGTCCAAATATGGACGATAGAGAATTTCGTGTGGTGATTAAACATTACTTTATGAAAGGCAAAATGCCTCGGGAGACTAAAGAGAAGCTTCAGAAACTTTACGGTGACTCTGCACCTTCGATTAGAACAGTTTATAAGTGGTTTCAAAATTTTCGGAGTGGCCATATGGGCACAAGTGATGCTGAACGTTCTGGACGCCCTGTGGAGGTTACGACTCCAGAAATCATTGATAAAATCCATGATATGGTGAAGGATTACAGGAGAGTTAAGATGCGTGAGATTGCTAGTGTTGTGGGCATCTCGAAACAACGGGTACGTAATATGGGACATGAGAAAGCTATCCGCAAGATGGGTTCCGCGATTGCTCACGCTTGACCAAAAACGGAATCGTGTGAAGTGTTCCTAGGATGGTTTGCAGCTGTTCAGGGAGAATCCGCAGGACTTTAAGCATCGTTTCATCATCACTGTGGATGAAACATGGATACACTACTACACTCCTGAGACCAAACAACCATCTAAACAATGGGTTACCAAGGGAGAATCAGCACCAAAAAAAGGCGAAGACGATTCCTTCGGCCGGAAAGGTTACGGCGACTGTCTTTTGGGATTCGCAAGGGATAATGCTCATCGACTATCTGGAAAAGGGTAAAACTGTTACAGGTGCATACTGGATCATTTGAAAATCGAGCTGCAAGAAAAAAGCCGGCGATTGCACCACAAAAATGTCCTTTTCCATCACGACAATGCACCAGCACACACCTCAGCAGTTGTGGCCGCAAAATTAATGGAAATAGGATTCCAACTCGTTTCACATTCCCTCTTTTCTCCAGACTTGGCTCCCTCGCACTACTATTTGTTCCCCAATTTGAAGAAATGATTGGCAGGACAAAGATTTTATTCAAACAAGGAGGTGATTGCAACAACTAATAGCTATTTTACAGACTTGGACAATTCCTATTATTCAGAAGGGATCAACAAATTAGAACAGCGTTGAACGAAGTGTATAAGTCTAAAAGGAGACTATGTCGAAAAATAAAAAAGGTTTACCCCAAACACGTAAGTATTTTTTATTTTTTCACGCGGACTTTTCAAACGCCCCTCGCATGCCGTATGTGAGAGCGTGTTCTGGTACAGTGCTTTAATTACGCCACAGGCGCGAATTGTACGAGACGCTTGTAGATCGGAGTTGACAATTGTTGATGGCGCTCCACGTGTAACGATGGTATTGAGAAGGGAACGAAGGGAAGATTTTTCGTGGCGTTCAGCGGTGGTTCGCTGTAGAGTACCGTCAGATGTTCGGCACCAGACCACCGAGTTGTGGTGTTTCGATGGGAGCCAGCTGTAAATCTCAGCTCATCTTGTTGCCAAGGGTGGATTGGTTGTGGTCTTTGAAGATGCGCCCCTTTGGGCAGAATCCAAGTCACTCGTTGAAGCAGTACATTGGTGAGCACATCTCTAGCCCGTGAATATTAGGAATATTTCTTTGAGGAGTTTAGCGAGCCTAACTGACCTGCAGCAACTGTATTTCAGTCAATGTATACTGAGGTGACAAAATTCGTGGGATAGCGATATGTACATACATAGATGGCGGTAGTATCGCGTTAGCAAGGTATAAAAGGGCAGTGCGTTGGTGGAGCTGTCATTTGTGCTCAGGGGATTCATGTGAAAAGATTTCCGACGTTATTATGGCCACACGACGGGACCTAACAGACACTGACGCGGAATGGTAGCAGCAGCTAGAAGCATGGGATACTTCATTTCGAAAATCGTTACAAAATTCAATATTCCGCGATGAACTTTATATAAAAAGGGTGAAAGAACGGACCCGCAAAATTACAGACCAGTATTTCTAACTTCTGTTTGTGTGTGTGAATTCCTAAAGGACCAAACTGCTTAGGTCATCGGTCCCTAGACTTACACACTGCTTAAACTAACTAACTTATGCTAAGAACAACACACACACTCATGTCCGAGAGAGGACTCGAAATTCTGGCGGGAGGGGCCGCGCAGTCCGTGACATGATACCTTAAACCGCGCGGCCACTCCGCGCAGCTAACTTCTGTTTGCTGCAGAATCCTTGTACATATACTCAGTTCGATTATAACAAAGTTTCTTGAGACTGAGAAGCTTATGTCCACGAATCAGCTTGGTTTTAGAGAGATGATATACTGCGCCGGCCAGTGTGGCCGAGCAGTTCTAGGTGCTTTGTAAGTAGGCTGTTTAGATTTTTATATGGGTAATGCCACGAAGCGCTCTGTATGAAAATCACTGGCTGTGCTGTGTGCAGTCTGTGGCTAGTTTGCATTGTTGTCTGCCATTGTTGTCATGAACTGCTATAGCTGGATGTTAACAGCGCGTAGCGTTGCGCAGTTGGAGGTGAGCCGCCAGCAGTGGTGGATGTGGGGAGAGAGATGGCGGAGTTTTGAAAAATGTCATGAACTGCTGTATATATTATGAATCTTGAGGTAAATACATTGTTTGTTCTCTATTAGAATCTTTCATTTGCTAAGACTATCAGTAGTTAGTGCCTTCCGTAGTTTGTATCTTTTATTTAGCTGGCAGTAGTGGCACTCGCTGTATTGCAGTAGTTCGAGCAACGAAGATTTTTGTGAGGTAAGTGATTTGTGAAAGGTATAGTTTAATGTTTGTCAGGACCATTCTTTTGCAGGGATTTTTGATAGTCAGATTGCGTTGCGCTAAAATTATTGTGTGCCAGGTTAAGCACAGTCTTGTATAAATTGTTCTAAAGGGGACGTTCCATGTATAAATTGTTCTAAGGGGACGTTTCATATGTCGACCCTTAGCCTAGGATACCTCACTGGAATCTTCTGATTTTTTCTTGTAGTTTGTGTATTTAGTGTAGCTTTTGTTTATTGCTAGCGCGTAATTGTAGAGAGAATCTCCTTTGTAGTTGCAGTCTTTCATTGTTGTAATGTAAAACAGTTGTGGCATGCATGTAGATTTGCAACAAGTATTTCGCAGCTGCGCTTGTAATTAACTACATATTATTTTCAGTGCTATGTTAATGTGTTCTCTTATTTTTGCTATTCAAATTGTGCTTTTCTGTGTTATCGTGTGAAATATTGTGACAATAATGGCGTGTGAAAAACGTAACACTCGGCTCCAAAGTAAACTAAGAAATGACAGTGAAGACGAAAGCAGTGTGTTGGCCCCACCATGTAATGAATTAACTAACATTCAAAGTAGTAATTTGGTAACTGTGCATAGGGAAATAGAGCGGGCGTCAAACAATGGTGTAGCCAGTCAAACAGGTAGTGAACAGGGAAGCATTATCGATCGATCGGTCGGCAACAGCTCGCCTCATGAATCCGAAATGATAGGACACAATTTTGCAAATACTGTAGATTCAGGTTTTGCGTCCTCACCGTTTTCTCAAATGAGTCAAGACACATTTTCTGCTTGTCAAAATGTGAATGTTGCCGGTGAAAATGCACTGCCAAAAAGCATAGAGAAACAGATTCCAGACACTAATACATTATTATTGCAATTAATGCAACAAATGGAACAAAATCAGAGACAAATGGGACAAAATCTTCAAAAGTTAGACACCATGGAACAACACCAGAGACAAACACAGCAACAGTTACACATAATGGAACAAAATCAGAGACAAACACAGCAGAAGCTGCAACAGTTGGACACAATGGAACAAAATCTTCGGAAGTTAGACACCACACTTGAACAAACACGTGAAGATCTAACTACTGAGTTACATAACATTGAATCGAAATGTCAAAAAGTCTGTAATGACGTAAAAACACAAATTTGTGAGCATTTTCAGCCTATTTTTTCGCGGCATGAAAATGCATTACAGAATCACGAAGCAGCCATAAAAGAACTGCAAACTATTGTTCATGAAAATCATGAGACCTTGCAAGCTAAAATGGACTCAGTTGCATCTACCGATTCGGTTACGCAACTTGCAAAAACTCAGGAAAACTTAAAGGACACAGTAGATACTCTGAAAATTGGTTCAGAAAGACACATGGAGGAAATTAGTTCATTATCAGAGAAAGTAGCCGAACTTTCGGATCAGGTCACTAACTTATCTACGAAGGTAGATGATAATCTGAATGACACAAAACCGGTAGTCTTTAATGACACAGAAGAGTGCGAACAAATTAGGAAACTGAAACAAAATCTGAATCAAATTAATACGCAACACCAAAGAGAAATCCGGGAAGTACAAGAACAGCTGACACAGGTAATACAAGAATTACGTATTTCAGAGGACACTCGCGCCCCAATACGGGAAGAGGGACATAGAAATACGGAACAGCCACAAAATAATAACACAGGGCATTTCGGTAATTATGAAAGAAATTGGCAAGGTACACCGAAGTTTGAGATGGAACCGCCGACACGACGTAACAATGACCGATATGCTACTCGCCGACACGATGATTTTGACTATAAGCTGTTCATTACTACACGTAAATTCAAAACGTTTAAGAATTCTGCCAACGACATTCATCCACAAGCGTGGCTCCATCAATTCTCTCATTGTTTCCCTCCCAACTGGTCATTGGAGCACAGGTTAGAATTTATGTGTGGCTACTTAGAGAATGAACCAGCTGTAAGAATGCGATCGGTCATTCACGATTGCCACAGTGAAGGAGAATTTTACCATGCCTTCCTCTCAGCATATTGGTCTCAAGCCACACAGGACCGAGTGAAACATAGCATCATGATGAGGAAACACTTCGAACAATCTGAATTTTCCAGTCTTGTGAAATATTTTGAAGACATGTTGCACAAGAATCAATACCTGTCAAACCCATACAGCCCCTCAGAACTCATCCGCATTTGCTTAATCAAATTACCTGAACACTTACGGCATATTATTTTGGCAGGACGTTGCAAAGACGACATTGAAGCTTTTCAGGGACTGTTACAAGAACTGGAAATTGACACAGACAGTCGCGGGATGCGAAAACAGGAAAACAATCACTACAGGTCACATCCGTCACAATTCCGTGACGACAGAAACAATAAATGGCCACGACAAACCTATTCTTACAACGTAAATCGTGACCAAAACAGACACCACCCATATGACAACCACTGGCAGAGTAATAGTTACAGGGAAAGATCACCTTTCCGCGGTAATGACTATCACAGAGACAATCAGAGAAACAGACAATATGGGAACCAATATAACTATTATCAAGGGAGACAGAATAACTTTAGACGCAACGGTCCAGCACGCAGTTACGACTCAGAAAGAAATTCTCCACCACGTGACAGACAAGAAAGAAACTATGTAAACTACCGACAAAACGACAGACGTGAATTTCATCAGAACTGGCGGGTTTCTAACAGAGCTGGGCCCTCTGGGCAACGTGAATTTGTAGAAGTTAGGTCTCCAAATCCCAATAACGACGCGCGCCAACAAAGAGACAATAGGCAATGACTCACACCGCTGGCAGCCACAATATGTACTTATGAAACTGAGGACGGAGCTGCCGTAGCTAATAATTACGTAAAAATGGAAGACATTAGGGACATCTTACTCCAGGAACACGACGTAAAACATAACAACATTGCATATCCTGTGATTCACATTACTGTAAATGACGTAAAATTTACGGCAGTACTTGACTCTGGCAGTCCCATTTCAGTAATTAGTGAAACAGCTTTTAGCAAATGCAACAAATCGAACAATTGCCCCACACTTCCGTTACGTAAGATTAAATTACAAGGTGCAATCTTTGGAAAAAGTGTAGATGTACGCCAACAAACCAATTTAGAATTCTTTTGCCAAAGCCACAGCTTCTCTATGAACTTTCTTATTGTTCCATTATTGTCGACGGAAATTATACTGGGAGTAGACTTTTTGAATGAATACAAAGCAATCTTAAGCTTTCACGATGCTGAAATAAGTTTAGAGAAAGAAGGTAAGTCAATAGCTTTGAAATTTGAAGACTGGCTCTCAAACCATGATGAGGAAATTAATCGGCTTTACCTTCTGTTAGATAACAGTTCGGAATTTTCTACGGAACTAGACACTAACAATCACTCTGCAAGTACTGACAGGGATGACATCGACGGCATATTTGAAATTAATGAGTTAATTCAGAATAAAATTCAAACAATTGAGAATTGTAATGACACTGATAGGCAGGACCTTTTTGAGATTTTACAAGCACATTCCACAGTTTTTACTCACAAAACAGGAACAATCAAGGGATTTCAATACCAATTTCGTGTTCGTGAGCATACTAAATTTTGTGTTAGACCATACGTAATTCCAGCACATTATAGGGACCGTGTTATAAGAGAAATACAATCTATGCTTGACGAGGGCATTATTGAGCCTGCAGTAAGCTCATACAACAATCCGTTACATGTTGTTGAGAAGAAAAATGGATCGATCAGACTTGTCTTAGATTCGAGACAAATCAATACTATCATTATTCCTGAAACAGACAGGCCGCAGACGATGGAAGAACTTCTTCAAAATTTTAATGGTGTAAAAGTGTTGTCTTCCATTGATCTCAGATCCAGCTTTTATCAGATCGAACTTCATCCAGAATGCAGAAAATACACAGCTTTCCTTTGTTTCGGCGTTTGTTATCAGTTTCGGAAACTTCCTTTTGGTTTGAACATTTCTTCGGCAGCATTCATTCGTGGGTTAAATTCCATACTACCTGAGTTCTTAAAACGTCACATCACCTTATATGTTGACGATATTCTAATAGCAGAAGCTTCATGGGAACAACACAATCGCATCCTCAACAGTTTGTTACGTATTTTTGCAGAATCTGGAATTACAGTTAACTTGGAAAAGTCTGAATTCGGTAGGACAAAGGTGAAGTTTTTGGGACATATTATTTCTTCTGAAGGCATTCAGCCGGATCCTGAAAAGTTAGAAGCAATCAGAGCCATTCCAGTTCCCTCCACAAAGAAACAAGTCCGCAGTTTTCTAGGTCTTGTAAATTTTTACCGTCGTTTTCTGAATATGCAAATTCTAGTTACACCAAAACTTTGTTCTCTCACTGGAAAAAATACTATTTGGAACTGGGACGAACAAGCACAGTTGGAATTCAATTCTTTGAAAGAAGCGTTACTTCACGCGCCAATACTAGCTCATCCAGATCCGTCACAAGATTTCTGCCTTAGTACGGATTCTTCTAAAGTCGGTCTTGGTGCCCACTTATTTCAAGAAGCCATAGAAAATGACACTACTGTTCAGAAAACCATTGCTTTTGCTAGCCGAGTGCTAACAAAATCTGAAAAAAATTATTCCGTTACTGAATTAGAAGCTTTAGCTATCGTTTGGGCATTTAACAAATTCCGTTTCTTTCTTTCTGGTAAGCACGTAAAAGTATACAGTGATCATCGTGCATTACAATTTCTTATGTCTTCAAAATTAAATCATGATAGGTTAAAACGTTGGGCATTGTTTCTGCAAGAATTCCGCTTCACAATAGTCTACATTCCCGGCAAGGAGAACATTGTTGCGGACGCGCTGTCACGCGCACCGGCTGGGCTTGAGAAAAGTAACACAGAAGGCAACCTCGAGAAAAATTTCAGTATTCTTTACATTCAGAAAGTCGCCTTTGAAAACTTTATCACCACATCTTTAAAGGACATTGCTCATGAACAAGATAAAGATCCGATTTGGAAAGACATCAAAAGTAAATGGCATGAAAAGGCACACACTCAGATTCGGCATTATTACCTGGTTAGAAACAACATACTCTTCAAACGCTGCACTGTTGATGACAAGCTATGGGTACTTTGCATTCCAGACGATTTTGTTAATAAGCTCATTTGGTACATTCATTTCAGCTACGCACATTTTGGCCCACGAAAATGTTATCATATTCTTCGAACGACTTGTTATTTTAACAATATGGAAAAGCGAATTCGAAGAGTCTTGTCTATTTGTAAACTTTGTCAAAAGGCGAAACCGTCTACTATCTCACATCGTGCTCCGTTGTTTCCAATTATTCCTTCTAAATTAAAAGAATTTGCTGCTGTTGATCTTTTGGGACCCCTTGTCAGAACATCGAATGGATTTTCGTACGTTCTAGTCGCTGTTGAACTTACTTCAAAATTTGTTTCTTTCACTCCGTTACGTAAAGCCACTGGACGGTCTGTATCCAACGCCTTTGTTAAAAATTTCTTACGTGAATTTGGACACGTTAGTAAAGTCATTTCAGATAATGGACCACAATTCAGATCTGCTGTTTGGTCACGCATGCTTCGGAACCATAAAATCAAACCTGTTTTCATTCATTGTATTCACCACATTGTAACCCGTCTGAACGGATTATGAAAGAAATCAATAAGCTTTGCAGACTTTATTGTCACAGAAAGCATCAGCATTGGGACAGATATTTACACTTATTTCAAAATGTGCTGAATGAAATGCCTCATGATTCCACTGCTTAACCACCTACTCTTGTACTGAAGAATGTAGAACCTCCGAACAGAATCAGAGAGCTTGTACCTTTCCCGAATACGCGTAAACTTCGACACAAAGACATAATTGATTTGGCTCTTAAAAATATAAAATCTGCAGCAGACAAAAGGAGAAAACTACACGGTAAAGCAAATGCAAAGAAATTATATATTGGTCAGAAAGTTCTCATTAAAGCTCATTCATTGTCACATAAGAAGAAACACTTGAGTCACAAATTCTTTCTAGTTTACAATGGACCTTACAGAATCCGACGTATACCACATGATAATTGCGTTGAAGTTGAAACTCTGCGTACTAGGAAGAGTAAAGGTTTACACCACATTTCTCATGTAAAACCATTTATTGACAGATAATCTGCTTTTTAACTTAGTCTTTGCAATTTTCACTTCACGCTACTTGTACAATTTGTCACACTGAGAAACTGTTAACATGCAACTATGTTTTAAAGCTAACTAACCATCCAGTCAAGAACATAGGTAACTTAGACAAGTAATTGCTAATGCATTGTTATTGCGAACAGACGACACAGTGTTGTTATTTATACATTCCTCCTTGTTAGTTGCACGATTACGTAACGAATACACGGCTTACATACTTCGAACATATACCAGCACTGCTAATGAAATTTTCATGCAACATTTTGGTTTGCTTGAGAGTGGATTCTGGATTTGAGGTGCTTTCTGTGAAATGCCAGATGACACAGTGTTAGTTTATGTGACAGCTACGCGATTTTATCACGACGCTGCTAATGCGTGATAATTTACAATGTTGCTTTTGCGGTGTATCTGTTTTATATCTGCACAGTTTTTTTTAAATTCTTCTATAAAGTGAGACATGTTTTAGTGGTGACTTTTGTGCTATTGCTACAAGGAGACAGCCTTTTCCGTAGGACAACAATACGTTACAGCACAGTACTTTCCTCATCACGGCAATAAGCGTAATAACTAAGTTATCTATACGCAAAGCATTTCACTTTTGTGTATCATGAGGTAAGTACATTGACTTCTGCAGAACTTAGCTTTTGGAGGACGATAAATACGACACTTTCCAGAGATTATCTTACAGCAAGACGCATATTTAGCGCTACAGGACACGTATTTGAGTGATTAATTTTGTACTTAAAACATTTATTTTTAAAGATTTTTGAATTACAAAGAAAGTTTTTCGTGATACATTTCATTCCATTGCTGTAATCTGTAACACCTGAGGGTATAATTACAATAAACCTCAGGGGGGTACACGCCTACTTTGTGTACCATGTGTTTGGCAAGCACAAGGAGCCCTAGCTAATATGGTATTTGCTTATACAATTTAACACATCGGTACCATATTTCTCTAAAACACAAATTACACAGCTATCTGATCATTTAACTGAGAGAGACAAACCTTTTTACTACGTCAGTGACAGATGTTTACGCAATTACACAGTTGGGTAACTTCACACTTATGAAATTGTATTTTGTCTCTACTGTGTGAACTGTTCATATTTTTTCAGAACCATTGTGATACTATGAGAGCTTTGAATGATGTATTTGGTAAGGGAGAATGATTTTAAAGTACGTTTGAGGCAGATGAGACTTTTGACATGAGCAGAGAATTTTCTTTAGGTTTTGAAACAATTGCAGAAAGCTACGACGTTTTTGAGATTTGACTGAGGTGTTATGATGTTATTTTTACGACGATGTGTATTATGCTGTTGAGGTATGTTTATGTCAATAAGATGATGCTACCATATATGAGGAATGTGATTACGTGTTTATATGTATATGAATAATGAATAGAAGTTAAGGACTCTTGACTTGTGAAAAAGGATGTTGGAAACCGAGAATCGTACTTTAAGAGTTATGAAATGTGTGTGAAAATGCGTGAATGTATCACAATGCCGGCAAAAATTTTTTGGACACTGTTATATTCATAGGAGTTTGTTTCTACACATTTGCAACGTAAATTCTCGACCTGTGAAATGTTTATATGAGACTGTCTCTGTAGCGGAAAAATGTCGTAAATATTTCCATAAGAAAGTTAAGTGACCACCTGCACGTGCGTCGTCGGCACACAGCTGTTTCAGACACCTGGAGAACAAGCCATTAGGGTGTGCCTTTCATCGCTAATGCGACACGCTCGTTACTTGAAAACATGATTTTTCTAATGCGTTGTGGGCACACAGCTGTGTCAAACACCTGGAGAACAAGCCATTAGGGTGTGCCTTTCATCGCTAATGCGACTCCCTCGTTACTTGAAAACATATGATTACTCGCACTTTGTGCTAATTACTGAAATGCTTATGAATTGATGGGAAATATTCGTACATCTGCACACCTGATTATGACAAGTGTCTTTCTCCGAGAGTTGAGTGCTACTAACTTACGAAATGCCACATGACTATTGAATGATATTTTTATGCTTTGCTTTTCATAGTTGCTTATTTCATTTGATGTCTGGTTTCCAGCTGTGTTGCAGCATTGCTTTTATAAAATGAAATGCATTTGCTAATGTGAACACTTTCTGTCAACAGATCTATTAAATAATTATTTTATGATCCACATTCTTTAAAAAAGGAGCACTTGGAAAGGAAAGAACAATAAGAAGGAACTAGTAACAGTAACTGGACACATAGTTTTCTTTTCAAGTACATGGTAATATATTTTTTTACAATAAGTTGTTGTGGTGCACCACTTTAATTACATAGACATTAGGATGTGAATAGACATTTCCCTTTTCTGCATTGTTGTTTTTACTGTAATATTTTTCTGCTTGAGCTATGTCATGTATAGATATAAGTTTTATATTTTTATATTTGCTGCTGCTGTTTGCCAGGCATAGTGTTATTGAATTTGATTTTTGCTAATTTCTTAATGCTGCTTGCTTCGCAAATCTGCGTTTTTTTTCATTGCTGTTTATATTAACTGTTTTATGTGATGCTGCATTGGCTCGTCCCTTGATATATATATCTGAGCTCAGTAGATTTAAGTTATCTTAAGAGGGGGTAGACTATATAAGACACTGACTATGGAGAATAGGTAAAGAATGCAATGCGAAGTTATATGAAAAAGATTTGGGCCCAAATGAGTATTGTACAATCAGAAATAATTATTTTGAAAGAAATATGAATAGAATACAGGAAGGAGGTATAGATAGGACTTTTTGGGAATAATGATGAATGAAGGGAGATCTCCGAGAAGTAAAGAAAGTTTTGTTTGCAAAATACTGCAGTAAAACAAACCCTGTCCTTTCCTTTTGTGTTATCCCACTATATGTTTGTGTACCCTTGATTATTTGTGTTTTTCCTGTCTTTATGTGTTTTGCTGATGAGAGCTATGTTGTAGAATTTTTCTAATACTCTGTTATTTTCTTTGTAAAGATGCTTAGACATTATTTATTCTGTTTTGTTTTAATGCTCATGTGTGAAGTTGACGTTTCAAAAGTGATTCTGATCTTTTATTTTTGTACTCATGTCATCATTCCTGTAACACTGATGTATATGTTTATTTCTATTCTTTTGTAAAGCCCCTATTATTACAAATGTTATCTGTATTGTTATGTTTTTAATGATGTATTTTGTACCTTTGTAATTGTATTCTCATGTTATAATATTGTAATTGACACCTGTTAATCAAATTAAGTAACTTGTAAGCATTCATTTCACTGCACACATTTCTGTTGGTCACAGTAATGCACAAAATGTGAGAAGTAGGGACTGTTAGTGTTTGCACGTGTGTTAATAATTCAGCAAGGGACTGGATAACAGCATTGCTAGTTCTAAGGACAATTCCACAAACTTTGTGAGTGCACAAGTGGGGGTATATGGACTTGCTATCTTCTCTGCAAGACTCTTCGATGGTGATTGTGCACCTGCACAGTCGCAACAGATGGCTGCTGGCCATCTCTACAAGGACTACAGTGGGCCTGTCCACAATTTCTACAAGGACTACAGTGGGTCTGCACCTCTGGTGGCCCACAAATACCACAATCTCTACCAGGACTACAGTGGGTCTACTCTGTGATGACCTACCTACCAATATTCTTCGAAACGTCGACTGACTCTGCTGTGGGTTTGCTCTGTTGTGGCCCATTACCTGTCAGCATGTCAAGAGTCAGCACTGTCTTACCGTTGGAAGGACAATACTACTTCTTCAAGACTGCATGGAAATCCACTACTTCTGTGTGCATTGTATTTTACTGCTCAGACTTTGAGCAAACAAACTGCAGGTTTACTCTTATGATGAATGATCAGGACTGTCTTTATTGACTGTGAAAAAATTTTAGCTGTTGACCAACATTGTATCAATAAGTGTGTGCATTTGATATCTTTGTTATTGTAATTATGAAAAATTTTATCAAATCTTTATTGGCCACTGCCCAAAAATATTTTGTAAAATTTTTTGTGGGGAGCATGGGGGCTATGTAAGTAGGCTGTTTAGATTTTTATATGGGTAATGCCACGAAGCGCTCTGTATGAAAATCACTGGCTGTGCTGTGTGCAGTCTGTGGCTAGTTTGCATTGTTGTCTGCCATTGTTGTCATGAACTGCTATAGCTGGATGTTAACAGCGCGTAGCGTTGCGCAGTTGGAGGTGAGCCGCCAGCAGTGGTGGATGTGGGGAGAGAGATGGCGGAGTTTTGAAAAATGTCATGAACTGCTGTATATATTATGAATCTTGAGGTAAATACATTGTTTGTTCTCTATTAGAATCTTTCATTTGCTAAGACTATCAGTAGTTAGTGCCTTCCGTAGTTTGTATCTTTTATTTAGCTGGCAGTAGTGGCACTCGCTGTATTGCAGTAGTTCGAGCAACGAAGATTTTTGTGAGGTAAGTGATTTGTGAAAGGTATAGTTTAATGTTTGTCAGGACCATTCTTTTGCAGGGATTTTTGATAGTCAGATTGCGTTGCGCTAAAATTATTGTGTGCCAGGTTAAGCACAGTCTTGTATAAATTGTTCTAAAGGGGACGTTCCATGTATAAATTGTTCTAAGGGGACGTTTCAGCTTCAGTCTGGAAACGCACGACCGCTAAGGTCCCAGGTTCGAATCCTACCTCGGGCATGGATGTGTGTGACGTCCTTAGGCTAGTTAGGTTTAAGTAGTTCTAAGTTCTAGGGGACTGATGACCTAAGAATTTAAGTCCCATAGTGCTCAGAGCCATTTGAACCATTTTTTTTTTATACATATACTGCGAACAATGGACGAAGCGCAACAGGCAGATTCTATATTTCTAGATTTCCGGGAAGCATTTGACAGGGTGCCCCACTGTAGGCTGTTAACGAAGGAACGAGCTTATGGAATAAGTTCACAGCCGGCCGCGGTGGCCGTGCGGTTCTAGGCGCTCCAGTCCGGAGCAGCTGCTGCTGCTACGGTCGCAGGTTCGAATCCTGCCTCGGGCATGGGTGTGTGTGATGTCCTTAGTTTAGTTAGGTTTAAGTAGTTGTAAGTTCTAGGGAACTGATGACCACAGCAATTGAGTCCCATAGTGCTCAGAGCCATTTGAACCATTTGAATAAGTTCACAGGTATGTGAGTGGCTCGAAGACTTCTTAAGTAATAGAATCTAGTACGTTGTCCTCCACGGAGAGTGTTCATCAGAGACTAGGATATCGTCAGGAGTGCCCCAGATAAGTGTGATAGGACCGCTGTTGTTCTGCACATACATAAATGATTTGGCGGACAGGGTAGGCAGCGATCTTCCATTGTTTGCTGATGGTGCCGTGCTGTACGGTAAGGTGTCGAAGTTGAGTGAATGCAGGAAGACACAAGACGACGTAGACAAAATTTCCAGTTGGGAGCTAGTCTCAAATGTGGAAGAATGCAAGTTAATGTGGATGAGTAGGGAGATCGAACCTGTAATGTTCGGAAACAGTATTACTAGTGTCCTGCTTGACACAGTAAAGTCGTTTAAATATCGGAGCGTAACGTTGCAAAATGATGTGAGATGGAACCAGCATGCGAGAACTGTGGTAGGGAAAGTGAATTGTCGACTTCGGTTTATTTGAACACTTTTAGGAAATAGGAGACCTGGGGTGACCTATTCTTGAATACTGCTTGAGTGTTTGGGATCGATACCAGATCGTACTGAAGAAAGACATCAAAGCAATTCAGATGTGGGCTGCTAGATTTGTTACCAGTAGGTTCGAACAACATGTAAGTGTTATGGGAGACGCTTCTGGAACTCAAATGAGAATCCCTGAAGGGAAAGCGACGTTCTTTTTGAGAAACACTATTTGAGAAAATTTAGAGAACCGGCATTCTAAGCCGATTGGCGATCAATTCTATTGCCGCCAACATCATTGCGCATGAGGACCGCGAAGATAAGGTACTAGAAATTAGGGCTCATACGGAGGCATATAGACAGGCATTTTTCCCTCACTCTATTTGCGAGTGGAACAGGAAACGAAATGAAAAGTAGTGGTACAGGGCACCAAAGTTCAAAATGGTTCAAATGGCTCTGAGCACTATGGGACTCAACTGCTGTGGTCATAACTCCCCTGGAACTTAGAACTACTTAAACCTAACTAACCTAAGGACATCACACACATCCATGCCCGAGGCAGGATTCGAACCTGCGACCGTAGCGGTCGTGCGGTTCCAGACTGTAGCGCCTTTAACCGCTCGGCCACTCCGGCCGGCTACAGGGTACCGTCCGCCACACAACCGTACGGTGGCTTGCGGAGTATCTACGTAGTTGTAGATGTAGAACATCTCAGGCATTATCTCTCACCACGAACAACGTAGTGGCCGATGGCCTTCACTTAACGACCGAGAACAGCGGCGTTTGCGTGGAGCTGTCAGTTTTAGCAGACAAGCAACAGTGCATGAAATACCCATAGGAATAAATGTGGGCCGGGATGGTTCCTCTGAAAGGGCACGGCCGACTTCCTTCCCCGTCCTTCCCTAATCCGATGAGACCGATGACCCCGCTGTTTGGTCTCCTTCCCCAAACAACCAACCAACAACCAACCAATAAATGTGGGACGTACGTTGCACGTATGCGTTAGGACAGTGCGGCGAAATTTGGCGTTAAAGGGCTATGGCAGCAGACGACCGATGTGATCGCCTTTAGCAACACCACGACGTCGCCTGCAGCGCCTCTCTTGAGCTAGTTGGACTCTAGACGACTGGAAAACCGTGGCCTGGTCAGACGAGTCCCTATTTCAGTTGGTAAGAGCTGATGGTAGGGTTCGAGTGTGGCGCAGACTTGCCGAAGTCATGGACCCAAGCCGTCAACAAGGCACTGTGCAAGCTGGTGGTGTCTCCATAACGGTGTGGACTGTGTTTACATGGAATGGACTCGGTCCTCTGGTCCAACTGAACCGATCACTGCCTGGAAATAATTACTTTCGGCTACTTGGTGACCATTCATGGACTTCCATCTTCCCAAACAACGATGGAATTTTTGTGGATGACAATGTGTCATGTCAGCGGGCCACCGTTGTTCCCAATTGGTTTGAAGATCATTCTGGACAATTCGAGTGAAAGGTTTCCCTACACAGATTGCCAGACATTAATCGCATCGAATACTTATGGGACATAATCGAGAGGTCTGTTCGTGCACACAATCAGGCACTGGCAAAATTTTCACAATTATGGACGGCTATAGAGGCAGCATGGCTCAGTATTTCTGCATGGGACTCGCAACGACTTGTTGCGTCCTTGCCACGTCGAGCTGCCTCACAACGCCGGGCAAAAGAATGTCCGACACGATATTAGCAGGTATCGCACAAGTTTTGGCACCTCAGTGTATATAGTATTGAAAATCGAGGTACATGTTTACAGTCTCTGTCAGTTCCACATATATTAGCCAGATGGTGTTTGTTGTTAGTATTTTGTGGGAGGTGTCCTGTTACGTGCCCCCTCCCCCCCCCACCCCCCATTCCCCGTCAATAACATTGCCACCTGTCAATATCATCCACGGCTACGAATATGTTTCGTGTTTTTTTTTTTTTTTACCAATGTTCTGCTTTAGTGCATTCACATGTTTTATATTACAATCAGCTAAAAATTGGTTTGGTTTGTGGGGCTGAAGGGACTAGATCTAAAAATTAGGAAAATAACATTTCATTTCAGTAGCTTATGTCTACCTGATCATTCATATATTTATTTTGTTGTGAGTGGAGGATACTTTAGGAGAACAGGCTTCTGATACAAAAATACCCAACTTACAGGCACAGCTGAGGCCACAGTTTGATTGTTAGCGTTGTTTAGTCCATTGCGCGAATATCATCAGTGGGGTCGTTCCGACTTAGGCAAGAGATTCCAGGTCAGGTATCCCAGTAATATGAAAAGTACTTTACCTCTTATGATTTGCAAGCCACCGTGTGTATTTTGTATGTCACAAGGGAGATCAGGACAGCATGGGCAGTAAGTGGTCTTGCACTATCTTCTTTCAGGACAACGTCACGGAGATCTCGAAGGTAGGGCACAAACAGTGGCCTTAAAACATCAAAATGTAACGGCGGCTGTCCATATAATCGGCTACGCGAATCAGAGTGTTGTGTACTCGACGACTCTCATACCATCAGACCAAGTGCTAGGCGCCTGTGATGATGAGCAATGCTATCTGGCAAAGTTCGTTGTGACGATGACCAATTAAATCTGGCAAAGTTTTCTTGTGATAATGACCAACGCAATCTGACAATTTTCGCTTGTGACGATGACCGGTGCAATATGGCACCGTTTGTCTGCGATGATGACCAATGCAATCTTGCAAATTTCATTTGCGATGATGAACAATGCAGCCTGGCAAAGTTCGCTTATGACGATGACCAATGCAATCTGGCAATGTTCGCTTGTGATGATAACCAATGCAGTCTTGAAACGTTGGCTTGTGACGTTGACCAGTGCAATCTCGCAAAGTTCATTGTTTCTGCAGCCTCCACAGGGGATACAATCACCGAGAAGCTGCATGCAGACCGGTGACTCGTCTGAAAAGTCGACATGGTGCAATTGCTGTGCCCAGTGATGCCTTTGGGACAGCTGTCGCTGTTCTGATAGTCTGTAGCACTCCAGACGTCGCCGCTCTTTCTCTTGCTGAAAACAAACCCATTTACAGACTCAAAGTATGTGATGTGGCTGTATATTCCAGCACATCCAAGCAGAAAATATCTCTGTCCTCTCGGGCGCTAGTCGCAGGGTATTTGAGATCATGCGCAGCTTTGAGTATGATGCCAATGAACCCATCGATTCCATATTCGCGTGTAAGCATTGGCGGCCGCAGACTTCCGCTGTAAGGAGTGTTTCTCATTCTGTTAATTGCCTTGCAAAGTGGGTGGATGAGCAGAAAAAGGCTCAGAGCAAATTCTTACCTCTGGGGCGGTAAAGCACCGCTGAAAGGTGGGAGACTCAGCAATGGTCAACGATATGAGAACGCAGAAGATAATGGGAACCACAGTGATAAAGACACTTAATGTCTGTCCACAAGACATATGACCTGTAACTCAAAAAAGTGTCATGATGATCACTCCATTGGTAAAACATTCTGGGTTAGTCGCCACATTTGGATCTCTGGGAGGGGACAGCCAAGGAGGAGATGATAATGAGAAATAGATTCTACGAATAGGAGCGTGGAATGTCAGTAGTCTGAAACTGGTAATAAAAGCTAGAAAACCTGAAAAGGGAAATGTAAAGGTTCAGTCTAGATATGGTTGGCATCGGAGAAGTGAAATGGAAGAAAGTTAAGGATTTCTGGTCAGGTGACTACAGGGTAGTATTTACAGCAGCAAAAAATGGTAAAACTGCGGTAAGATTCGTTATGAATAGGAAGAAAGGGCAGAGACCGACTTACTTTGAACAATTCAGAGTCGAGAGCAAACCCACGGCAACAACAATAGATCAAGTAGAAGACGATGAGATACAGAAAGTGTATGAGGTTATTGAACGTGTAATTTAGCATGTAAGGGACGATGAAAATCTTATAACCTCTGGTGACAGGAACATTATGCTAGGAGAAGGAATGGAAGAAAAGTTACAGTAGAATATGTGCTCGGTAAAGGAATGAGAGAGAAAAAAGATTAACAGAATTCTGCAATAAACTGGTAACAGTGAATATATTGTTTAAAAATCACAAGAGGAGGAGGTCTACTTGGAAAAGCCCCGTATACCTGGGAAGACACCAACTTGGTTAGCTGGCCGCTGTAGCCGAGCGGCTCTAGGCGCTTCAGTCCGGAACCGTGCTGCTACTACGGTCGCAGGTTCGAATCCTGCCTAGGGCATGGATGTGTGTGATGTCCTTTGGTTGGTTAGGTTTAAGTAGTTCTAAGTCTAGGGGGCTGATGATCTCAGATGTTAAGTACCATAGTCCTAAGAACCATTTGAACCATTTGATTTTTTGAACCAGCTTGGTTACATCGTGATTAGACAAAGATTCCGAAATCGTATATTGGATTTTAAGACGTACATAGGAGCAGATATAGATTCAAATCATAATTTAGTATTGATGACGAGTAAGCTGGAGTTTAAGGGAATCGACAGGAAGGAACAGTGTGGAAATGTGTAGGACACTGAATTAATGGAGAATGATGATGTACGTTAAAAGTTCTCTAACGCTGTGGACAATGCGATAATCAGTATCACAGTAGCAGTTCAGTTGAAGAGAAAAGGATATATCTGAGAAGGGCAATCATGGAAGTTGGGCAGATAAATGTAGGAAGAAGGAAGGTAACTGCGAAGAATCCTTTAGGCTACCGAAGAAATAGCTCAGTTGATCGATGAAAGAAGGAAGTACAAAAATGGTAAGGAACACACAATGTAAGTCACTTAGGAACGAAATAAAGATGTGCAGGGAAGCTAAGGGGCAATGATTACAGGAAAGATTGATCAAATAGAAAGAGAAATAATCATCGGAAGGACACATCCAGTATATATAAAAATCGGAACAACCGTCAATGATATTAAAAACAAAAGAGTCAGCATTAAGAATGGGAGGGGAATCCCACTATTAAACGCAGAGGAAGAAGCGAATAGTTGGCAAGAGTATGTTGAAGGCCTCTACGAGGGGGAGGAAATGTCAGATGAAGTGATAGAAGAACAAATGGGAGTCGATGCGGCTGGCGTTAGTGATGCAGTGTTCCAGTCGCAGTTTAACAGAACTTTAGAAAACTTGTTAACAAATAGAAGGCATAGATAGCATTCCTTCAGAGGTTGTGCAATCACTGGGAGAAGTGGCTACCAGACGACTATTCAGTCTGGTGTGTGACTGGGGACATCCTGTCAGGCTCAGATAAATATCATCCACACAATGCCAAAGATAGAAAGGGTAGATAAATGGGCAAGCTATCGTACAATCAGCTCTTAACAACTCATGTATAAAAGTTGGTAACACAAAAAATACACAAAAGAATGGAATAGAAAATTGAGGATCTACCATATGACGATTGGTTTCATTCTAAGAGGGATAAAGGCACCAGAGGGCCAGTTCTGACGTTCCAGTTGATAATGTAAGATAGAGGAAAACCAAGAAACCTTCAAGGGTTTGTCGACCTAAAGAAAGCGTTTGACAGTCTTAAATGGTGCAAGACGTTTGAAATTTTTAGAAAAGTTGATGTAACCTATAAGGAAATACGGATAATACACAGTATGTATACGGACCAAGAGGGCACAATAAGAATGGAAGACCAAGAACGAAGTGTCCAGTTCAGAACATAGGGTGTGTGACAAGGATGCAGACTTTCTTCCCTTCTGTTCAATCTGTACCTCGAAGATCTAATGACGGAATCGAGAGATAGTTTCAGCAGAGGGATTAAAATAATAGATGAAAATCTAAATTGGACAGAGCACGTAACTGCAGTGTGCAAAAAAGCATCAGCATCCCTTCATGTCCTACAAAAATATAAAAAACTCTTCCCTTTCGATCTGAAAAAGAAATTAGTACAAACGCTTATACTCCCAATCATTGACTACAGCGATATTATCCTATAAGGACTCTCTCAGGAAAATTCGCGACGTCTGGAACTGGTCATGAATGCCTGCGTCCGATATATCTGTGACGTTCGACTTTTTGATCACATTTCACCAGCATATGCAAAATTGTCCTCGCTGCGTGCAGACAAACGCAGAGATTTCCATACACTCTGTCTCATCTACTGTCTTATAAATGTACACTGTCCCTCATATATCTCCTCGTCCTTAACGCCTATATCTGAACAACTTGACAGAAACACACGATCCCATCATAATAAAATCCTCTCTGTTCCACTGCATCGCTCAGTCACCTTCTCCAAGTCCTTTACAGTAGCGGGAGCCCGACTCTGGAATAACCTCCCTCGTTATGTTAGAGAACTTAAAAACACGTTCGTCTTAAAAAAAAAACAGTTAATGATGTATCTACTTAAGAAACAATAATGCCTTCCTCTGTACATGAATGCGCTTCACCTCATTACTTCCCTCTTTCCCCCTCCTTAAATCTCCCTCCCCCAAAACTCGCTATACTAGTAAACATCTACTTTACACACCAAGATATGAATGTACATCTGCACAAATCTTCATTACTATTGCCAATTTTTCTCATGTTTATCATTATGATTTTACTGTTACTATTATTGCTTTTATCATCATTTGTATGTATAGCACCTGTTGTAAAAATACTGCCAGCACTTACTTTCTTAGGTCTTAGTCATTACTTTTTATTCATATTGTCAATAGAGTAATCTATTTTTCTTATTTAAACTATTGTCATGATGTAACTCTGATGTGTGAAATGCTGCATGTGTGAAACACTGGTCCGATGTAAGAGAGGGCCTGATGGCCCTAATCTGATCAGGTTAAATAAATAAATAAAATTCAGGGTGAAGAGTATCAACGATAAGATTTGGAGATGATATTGATATCCTCACTGGAAGCGAGAAGGAATTGCAGGGTACAGTGCACGAAATAAACAGTCTACTGAACACAGAATATGGACTGTGAATAAACCGAAGAAAAACGAAAGTGACGCTGAGTAGTAGGACTGAGACAGGCAGTAAAATTAACAAAAAAATTGGTTCAAATGGCTCTGAGCACTATGGGACTTAACTTCTGAGGTCATCAGTCCCCTAGAACTTAGAACTACTTAAACCTAACTCACCTAAGGACACCACACACATCCATGCCCGAGGCAGGATTCGAACCCGCGACCGTAGCGGTCGCCCGGTTCCAGACTGAAGCGCCTAGAACCGCTCGGCCACAAGGGCCGGCTAAAATTAACATCACAGCTGTAGACTACGTTGTAAACGAAGTGGAGCTATTCTCTATCTTGAAAGCAAAGTAAGGATCTCGTTTGACAGAGGAAATAAGGAGAACATAATAAGCAGGCTAGCACAGGCAAAAAGTGTATTCCTGGTAAAATGAAGTCTACTAATATCAAACATTCAAATTAATTTCAGGAATATATTTCTGTGAATGAACGTCCAGAACACAGCATTGTATAGAAGTGAATCATGGACTCTAGTGGAAACTGAGAAGAGAAATGAAGTGTTTGAAGTATGGTGCTGTAGACGGCTGGTGAACATTAGTTGCACTGATAAGAAATGAGGAGGTTATTCACAGAGACGGGGAGAGCAGACACACAGGGCGGTAGGAGTATAAGCGCAGATATTGTGACCATTGCTCCCTTAATACACTACTGGCCATTAAAATTGCTACACCACGAAGATGACGTGCTATAGACGCGAAATTTAACCAACAGGTAGAAGATGCTGTGATATGCAAATGTTTAGCTTTTCAGAGCATTCACACAAGGTGGCGACACGTATAACTTGCTTACATGAGGAAAGTTTCCAACCGATTTTTTATACACAAACAGCAGTTGACCGGCGTTGCCTGGTGAAACGTTGTTGTGATGCCTCGTATAAGGAGCAGAAATGCGTACCATCGCGTTTCCTAATTTGATAAAGGTCGGATTGTAGCCTATCGCGCTATTGTCTGGAACCATGTGAACGCTACGGTCGCAGGTTCGAATCTGCCTCGGGCATGGATGTGTGTGATGTTCTTAGGTAAGTTACGTTTAAGTAGTTCTAAGTTCTAGGGGACTGATGACCTCAAATTTAAGTCCCATAGTGCTCAGAGCCATTTCGGCCTTTCTTTTTTTTTTTTTTTTTTTTTTTTTTTTTTTTTTTTTTTTTTTTTTTTTTTTTGTAGCCTATCGCGATTGCGGTTCATCGTATCGCGACATTGCTGCTCGCGTTGGCCGAGATCCAATGACTGTTAGCAGAATATGGAATCGGTGGGTTCAGGAGGGTAATACAGAAAGCCTTGCTGGATCCCAACGGCCTCGTATCACTGACAGTCGAGTGGCAGGCATCTTATCCATATGGCTTTAACGGATCGTGCAGCCACGTCTCGATCCCTGAGTCAACGGATGGGGACGTTTGCAAGACAACAACCATCTGCAAGAACAGTTCGTCGACGTTTGCAGTAGTATGGATTATCAGCTCGGAGACCATGGATGCGGTTACCCTTGACGCTGCATCACAGACAGGAGCGCCTGCGATGGTGTACTCAACGACGAACCTGGGTGCATGAATGGCAAAACGTCATTTTCTCGGATGAATCCAGGTTCTGTTTACAGCATCATGATGGTCGCATCCGTGTTTGGCGACTTCGCGGTGAACGTACATTGGAAGCGCGTATTCGTCATCGCCATACTGGCGTATCACCCGGCGTGATAGTATGGGGTGTCATTGGTTACACGTCTCGGTCACCTCTTGTTCGCATTCACGGCACTTTGAACAGTGTACGTTACATTTCAGATGTGTTACGACCCGTGGCTCTACTCTTCATTCGATCCCTGCGAAACCCTACATTTCAGCAGTATAATGCACGACCGCATGTTGTAGGTCCTGTACGGGGCTTTCTGGATACAGAAAATGTTCGATTGCTGCCCTGGCCGGCACATTCTCCAGATCTCTCACCAATTGAAAACGTCTGGTCAATGGTGGCCGAGCAACTGGCTCATCACAATACGCCAGGCACTACTCTTGATGAACTGTGGTATCGTGTTGAATCTGCATGGGCAGCTGTACCTGTAAACGCCATCCAAGCTCTGTTTGACTCAATGCCTAGGTGTATCAAGGCCGTTATTACGGCCAGAGGTGGTTGATCTGGGTACTGGTTTCTCAGGATCTATGCAACCAAATGTGAAAATGTAATCATATGTCAGTTCTAGTATAATATGTTTGTCCAATGAATACCCGTTTATCATATGCATTTCTTCTTGGTGTAGCAGTTTTAATGGCCAGTAGTGTATGTACTCGCTACAGTGAACTAATTGTTTTTTCTCTGCATCTGACAGTCTTCCTGCAAACACATCACAAGTTTACATCCGGATGTTTTCTGCACAGTCATAACTGCACCTCTAAGTGGACTACGCCTGTCAGTATAGAGTAACCGTTTTGTGCCCAACCGTCGACACTTCAACACCTGACCCGCTGCCGAAGGGAAAAAAGCGTTAATGGCTTGCTCTTGCAGCAGGCATTTAGAGGTACTAACCAACCTAAAAACATACTGCTCCTAATAGCATTAATTATTAGTTTGTAAATGAAGTGAATACTGATGTACTGTTGTTCAATGCATTGCTCTCAGTCAGCAGTTAAAACATCTGTACTTACATCCCTAACAACCTGTATGTGAAAAACACTGAGAAGAAGAAGAGACACGATGACACGACATGCATTAAGGCATCATGGTACTAAAAGAAGCTGTAGAGGGGGGCTGTAGAGAGGAGCTGTACGGCAAGACCGAGATTGGAATACATAAAGCAAATAACCTCCTCGAAAACAAAAAGTATTCATATGCAGATTCTGAAGGAGAAATCCACTGCGTGATTTCTATTACATCAATAATTTTAGTGCCAGTTCTCCCAACTACTTTCTTCAGTCGCAATGAAGTGCTAGTCATTTCGATATTGAAGCACCTCATGACCGTTTGTTGCATCCCATCTTCATAGTGTTGCAGTTTTAATGGCCAGAGGTGCGCTTTATGACCACCTGCTCGAATGCTCGGCTGATATAACATATTCCGTCATGCCTGACGTGCATTCGTCATTTCAGACTCTGTTTCTGTTCAACAAACTGAGCGGACACGTAACACTTTGGTTTGTTCTCGATGTTCTCGACGAAGTCGAGCTACGAGTCTTCAGGCTCGCAGTCTCAAGCATGCGGGAACTTGTGTAATGGCTTAAGTAAAATGGCCGCCAGTTTCAATACACTTCATGATTTATTTAGGCTTTTTGCTCCACATATATCTTAGAAACACAAATTTGCAACATAAGCGCTAACATTGCCACAACATATGCCGATGAGCCAAAACATTATGACCATTGTTTAATAGCATGTTGCTCCACTTTTTAAACACCGTACCGCAGAAGTTCTGCTTGGCATGGATTCTACAGATCCATGGCAGGATTCCAGAATTATGTGACACCAGATGTCTACGCACAGGTCAAGCAATTTCCGCAAATTACGGGATGGTGAAACATCGTGGCAGATTAAAACTGTGTGCTGGACCGAGATTCGAACACGACCTTTGTCGTGGGCAAGAGCTTCTGTGAAGTTTGGAAGGTAGGAGACGAGATACTGGTAGAACTGAAGCTGTGAGGACGGGTCGTGAGTCGTGCTTGGGTAGCTCAGATGGTAGAGCACTTGCCCGCGAAAGGCAAAGGTCCCGAGGTCGAGTCTCGGTTCCGCACACAGTTTTAATTTGCCACGAAGTTTCATATCAGCGCACACTCCGCAGCAGCGTGAAAAGCTCATTCTGGATACAGGATGGTGGTTCACGGGCATGCAGCATGCGCCCGATATGTGTTCCAATGGGACAGATCCGGGCCATTTGCTGGCCAAGACATCAACGTGAGTTCACTGTAATGCCCCTCAAACCACTGCAGTACGATTCTGACCTTGCAACACCAACAGTTCTCCGGCTGGAAAATGTCATCGCCGTAAGGGGAAACTTCAAGCCTGGAACGATGCAGATGGTCCACAATGATGTCCACGTAATTCACTGTTGTCATGATGCCTTCGATTACCACCACAGATCTCATGAAAGTCCAACTCAATGTACGCCATAACTTAATGCTGCCCTCACCGGCCTGCATCTCTGGTACAGTGCATGTTTCGTGCAGCCATTCACCTGGACGACGGCCCAACCACTGGCCTGGTTTAACAAGAAATGCGATTCATTCGACAGGTGATACATTACGATTGCTCCCCAGTGAAAATGCAATCATAACTTGACGATGTTTTCGGGTCAACGCAGTAACACGCAGGGGTCGTGCGATGTGGAGCTCCATGTTCAGCAATGTCCTTTGAACGGTGTTTTCCGAAACTCTCGTGCCTACACCACCATTGTACTCTGTCGTCAAATTTGTCACAGATCGCAAACTATCCTAGATTACATAGTGGGGGATCCTCCGACCTGTACTTTTTGTGACGAGAAATGATCGTCCAATACCATACGGCTGCTCGTTACTTCACCATCCTTCAACATCTTTACGGAGGTGCTCACGACAGTTGTACGCCAACAGGAGACCAGCGTCACCGTTTCAGAGACCTCTTTTCGAGCCACAGTGCCACAACAATGTTTCCTTTAATCATCTTGGGGTTGAAGCTCTTTTTTCCGCGTTTGCTTTAACAATACGTATGTTTTTGGATAGGGCCCACCTTCAGCAAAACACAATTTTGTTTTTTAACCCAAACATGTTTCGCTGCAGTTGCAGCATCTTCAGTGGGCTTTTATTTTCATCTGTTAAATATAAAGAATGTTCTTTACTGTTTGTATTCATGTAACTATTAGTTTTTAATTCGTAATTACAGATATTTGAAAAAAACGCATAAATTATGAATTCATACCTTTTTACCACATGGTGTGGTTTTTCTGATGTGTTGTGTTTCTATAGTGACTGTTTCGTTCCAGAGTTTGTCATCTGCAACCATTTACACCCTAAAGTAAATACATTGTTTAAGCCAACATTACGATTTGAAAATTGTTATTTCTATACCTGAAATTAATTAAATCTATGTGTGTGTGTGTGTGTGTGTGTGTGTGTCTATTTGCATTATGTTTCACTTACATTTTCTTTTTCCTCGTCTTCAGCACTGTCAGACACTATATATTGAGTTACCACTGTCACTGTCACTATCACTGTTTCACTGTTTACCAGATTTCACTGTTTACCAGATTTCTTCTACCTCCTGGTTTCGAACAGTATGCAACAAATGGTTCAAATGGCTCTGAGCACTATGGGGCTTAACGTCTATGGTTATCAGTCCCCTAGAACTTAGAACTACTTAAACCTAACTAACCTAAGGACAGCACACAACACCCAGCCATCACGAGGCAGAGAAAATCCCTGACCCCGCCGGGAATCGAACCCGGGAACCCAGGCGTGGGAAGCGAGAACGCTACCGCACGACCACGAGATGCGGGCAACAAATATGGTGGACACTGGAATAGTTGAAGGTGTAAAAACAAGATGACTAACGCTGAACAGTTGAAGGTGTTCCTGGCGGTTGATCCGAACTTTTCAGAGGTGTCTGTGATCTTTTATTTTATTTTGTGTGTGTGTGTGTGTGTGTGTGTGTGTGTGTGGGTGTGGGTGTGGGTGTGGGTGTGTGTGTGGTGTGTGAAAAGGGAGAGAGAGAGGGGAGAGAGAGAGAGAAGAGAGAGAGAGAGAGAGAGAGACTGAAGATGCTGCAACTGCAGTGAAACGTAATTGGATTAAAAAACAGAATCATGTTTTGCTAAAGGCGGACCCTATCCAAAAACATACGTAATGTGCCCTTTGTGGAAACCGCTAATACCAGTGGATTTCCGCATTTTCGGCCCGTATCTTCACTACAATGACTGCCCGTTCGTCTCTCTTCGGCTTACATTCTTTCCCTACTGCGTCACGTGCCCACAAGCCCACAATACCACCAGGAGACATGCAACCTTGCGGTGGACAGTGATCATGTCAGTGTAGTACCCAGCAACTCCCGCTGCCCTCTGCCTGGCTTCCGTGACAAACATGTTGTACTAGCTCCAAATTCAGTACAACTTTTACATTTCAACGTCGTAATGGAGGCCATTAATACTCGTCAAAATTTATGTTAAATGTTAAAACAGATATATGAAAATTTAATATAACATTTCCGCTTGTTTCAAAAGTTCATACACTATGAAAATACAATTCAGCGGTTCCTGTTGTCAACAGTTTAAAGAACTTGACTACGGCAATTGTTGTTATACGAAACCAAAATTACTTTTTAGCGTTGCCTTTTCTACTCACATGGCATTTCAGGTTGTATACACTGTTCCATTGCAACTAAAACCTAAATACTCTATCAGTAATAATATTTGTGAGCATTACATATGTTTAAGAATTTCGATTTGAGACGCAGTTTAGGTATTTAATACTTCGATTTTATCCCAACTCAATAGTTTCGACACGATTTAAAGTTCATTATGTTTGCTCCATCCTCAAGTTTTACAATGAGCTAAAAATAATAGAAAGGTAATGAGTTTTTACAAATATGCAACTTATCAAGCTAAATGTTTCGTCTAATTATGTACCAATTTGTATTATTTAAAAGTTTGGTTGACATTTCGGATTTTTACACAAGATGTCGTTGTCGAAGTAAATCAATCATAAGTCACAATTAAATTGCTTCTCTAGGTATGTACATGTCAGAAACATATTTGTAATTACTGTTCGTCAGACACCTTCTTTTTCTTTATCAATCCGTGTGATTGTAGACTGAACGCTATAAAATTACATATATGTGAATTCCTGACATGGTATTCTGAAGATTATTTCTTCGTCTCTGGATATTATCTACTGACATTTGAGGGTGCAAACCTCTATTGCAGTAGCCGATATACGACAAACAATATTGCAGTATCCGGTACACTACCTAATTCAGTATTATAGTGTGCGATCCACCCTCTAACATGTTGTAACTTCCAGTGGGGTCGTGTCTAATAAAGCACCATCGGGTTGAGGACAGCCCTACTTAGAATGACGGAAAGTAATGCAACCTTTGGATGGTGGCTCTGGTGGCACAAGAACGGCCAGTAACGAGTGTTGCAGAACATGCAGATAACGAGGTGCTTATCTGTGGCGGACGGCCGGTGACCTTTGCGAGTAGCGGTTCCAGTGGCTTCCCTCGTTTAAGGAACTTCCTCATTCGATTCAAAGAAACACGCGATCTTGTGCGTCCTGCCTCAAACCTTAATCGTTCCATCCGTCGTCGCTATCACAGGGCGCCTTCTGCTTCCTTCCGTTGCCGTGGTTGCTCCAATACAGATAACATTCGGTTTACACACTAGGCTACCTCTGTCGGATTTCCTGGTTCTTCTTTGAAACGGGCGCAATCTATGGCCTGTATCATAATTAGTAGGAGAAAGTGACGTGGGTGAAACTACACAATAATATAAGCAAATCGTACCACTAAAGATGCCGTTTGCGAGATGACTGAGAGTGTGTGATTGTGAGCCATCAGAACGTATCATGGAGGTGGCAAGGTTGGCACTCGCCAAGAGCACAGGCACAGAGGGGACGGAAAAAGCGACCGAAAAGAAAAGACAGAGAGACGGTTTAAGCAACCAGAAGAGGTATGTGAGTTCTGGTAGCCCTCGTGGTCCCAACTTCAGCGTTCGAGAAGAATCATTTTCCTCTCCGAGACTGCAGATCTATGTTGTTTCCGCAGTGTCATTACTACAAAGGCATTTCGTCCAAGTAACAGGAACGGCAGTGAAAGTAGCGATTTGGCAACCCTGGATTAGCAAGTTACGTTAGAAATGAGGGTTCAACTGGAGGGGGGATAGAACCCGTCAACATTGACCGATGACGTCATAGTTTACTTATTATTGTCTTTATTAATGTCTTTATTTTCGAGCCATAGATAATAAATCGGTTATCTCCTATCGAGAGGTGTCATCATTGTAAATTGATATAAATGAACGTGTTTTTAAAACACAGGGCTAGACATTGCGTACGATTTTTGGCGCTTGTATTAATTTAAATCATTTATTCGTTCCAATTCATTTGGTATTTATTTTCATTCTTAGTGAGTCTGAGATATTTTGGAAGAATTTTTTCATTCTGGACAGTTTTTGCTTCTTGATTTTCATTTGTAGATACGAATTTATAAGCTCAACTGATGAATTGGGCATTAGTGCAAAAAATAAAGGATAAGAAAAAAATTATAGAAGTAACGTTAACATGGAATACATTACGAGGGTAATGGAATGAGTCGAATTAAATCGGATGATGCTGAGGGAATTAGATTAGGAAATGAGGTGCTTGAAGTAGTAAAGGAGTTCTGCTATTTGGGGAGCAAAATAACTGATGATGGTCGAAGTAGAGAGGATATCAAAAGTAGACTGGCAATGGCAAGGAAAGCGTTTCTGAAGAAGAGAAATTTGTTAACATCGAGTATAGATTTACGTATCAGGAAGTCGTCTCTGAAAGTATTTGTATGGAGTTTAGCCATGTATGGAAGTGAAACGTGGACGATAAATAGTTTAGCCAAGAAGAGAATTGAAGCTTTCGAAATGTGGTGCTACAGACGAATGTTGAAGATTAGATGGGTAGATCACATAACTAATGAGGAGGTATTGAATAGAATTGGGGAGAAGAGAAATTTGTGGCACAACTTGACTAGAAGAAGGGATCGGTTGGTAGGACATATTCTGAGGCATCAAGGTATCATCAATGTAGAATTGGATGGCAGAGTGGAGGGTAATAATCGTAGAGGGAGACCAAGAGATGAATACATTAAACAGATTCAGAAGGATATAGATTGGAGTAGGTTCTGGGAGATGTAGAAACTTGCACAGGATAGAGTAGCATGGAGAGCTGCATGAAACCAGTCTCTGGACTGAAGACCACAACAACAACAACAACATTTATCTACATATCGTGAGCATTGGTTCTTTACTTACGTCATATTACAATAGCTGCCTTAAAAAATTACATTGCAAAATCCTGGAATGCCGTTAGTAAAGAAACAGTGTTCTCGACACATAAATCAATGTAGACGTCTGAAGATAGGCTGTCAGGTATCTTGAAATGTCATCATGGAAACATAAACGTTTATAAAAGCGACCGGTTGCAGCTAATTCATGATAAAGCACCTTCGGTTTCAACAGTTGCAGTGTTCTAGTACGTCCACAGTGGACAAGAATTATCTACTAATGTTAATACGAGAAAGAATACGGAAACAAAATACCACAATGAGACAGGCTATCTCAGTCGATAAGCAGTAACGTTTCGATTTTTAGCCACAAGCAAGTCGTTGGAGTGTTTGAAATTTAGTGTGTTAACATACACAAACATTATTAAAAGAATTTTTGAAATATTTGTTCAAAAATACTTTAGAGGACTGATGTCGTGCGGTATCATTGGAAAACGACTACTATTACACAGATGTTGTCGATAATATGCTTTTCGTGGCACCAGTGCTATTGGTTCACTCACCTTATTTGCTTGCGTCCTCCACTGTCTCGTTCCGCTCGAGTCTTCAGCGCGTAGAAATCGGCAAAAATCCGGACTGTAGGCAAAACATGTAACAATTCCCGTGACACTATTAATTAGCCATAGATGGCTTATTCTTGATTTCTTTTTTATTTACACAGCAGATTCTCTCAAATGCATCTCGGGAGCAGCACATACAGAGCAGCGCATATACTGGCTGGAGGGGCAAGTTAAATTCATATCCCCTCCACCTTTTTTGCTTACCTCCTCCCCTGTCTCGTCTCTCTCGAGTCTTCAGTGGACAGAAATCGGCAAAAATCGGAAGCCTTAGATGAGGTAGCTTATTATTTGGCTTAGCACCCGCTCGCCAACCTTTGCAGTCCTACAGTACAGTAGCGAAGTAGAAGCAAGAACTCGACTATTGAACATTGAGCGAGAAGTGTAGGAGGCAGCTGCGTGAACCAAGAGCACTGGTACCACGTAAACCATATTACCGAGAACTTCCGTGCAATAGTAGTTATTTTCCTGTGATACTTCGGCAGTGAAACAGGCGATATTGAAACCTCCACCAGGGATACAAATTTATTCACAACGATATGAAAGCCATGTGACAAGAATCTTTAATGGTGCATGCTGTTTACAATGCCCATCACTTGGAAATGACATGACACAGGTGCCCACCATTTTTTTCACACACATTTCACGTCTTCTACTGGAATTAGACGTCACATCTTGCACTACTGGCGCTGAAATTCGATTAACTTGCTCCTGAATTTGATCCTTCAGTTGCTGGATGGTATGTAGTGAGTCAGTCTGGAAGATCTGAAATATCAAACGACCACAAGGAAGATATCACATACTGAAAGGTCAGAGGCTCTTAAAGTCCAGGGAATGTCCCCTTTCTTCTAGATGAGCTTACCAGGAAAGATGTTACATAATGCCTTAATGGAATGCCGATAGGTATGGCATGTGGCCCCGTTGGAAGGATATATTTGCAGTTACAGAAAGATCAGCAAGCTGTCCCACTAGGGAATGGTTCGTCATGTGAGCATTCCACTCTTTATTCACAGTAACAACATTTCCACGACCATTCAAAAAAAAAAAAAGTAAGGCGCTATGTTTCCAAACGATGATACGCCACACCACACTGTCACTTTCTGAGTGTGGAGTGCGTTTTATGAAGCTTTCAGGATTTTAACATGGCCAGTATCTGAAGCTTGATTGTTAACAAACCCTGACGCATAAAAGCTGGCCTCATCGCTTATGATCAGATTTTAGCACGGACCCGGATTGTCGTTCATAGGTTCCAGCAATTCCTGACAAAATCCTAATGTCTTCTTGGGAGGTCGTCGGCACTCAGTTTTAGCTCTATCTGAATTTTGGGTGGGTGGTACTGCACGGAATATTCGCTGTACGCTACGATCCTTTATGTCAAGTTGCAGCCCATGTTTGCGTGCCTAACTCCTGGGACTTCGGCTAAAGGCTTCTTCCCCTCTTGAAACATTCTGTGGTGTGCACGAGAGTTTTGCACTTCCACACCTCTTCCTCGCCTTACCACTCTTTTCCTCAGAATTCTGTACGCACACTTCGATAGCATATGACGACGAGACAGGGAGGCATGCCGAAAGAGATTGTAGTGAGCGCGAACACGTTGTGCGGTCACGTGGTTGCAAGCCCGAGGAAGGACTCGAACCTCTGACGGAGGGAGCCTCACGGGCCGTGATCGGCGCCTGAGACCGCGCGCCTACCCCGCGCGGCGGATTTAACAGCAAAGACGAATATTGAGAAAGGAAGGAAGGTAGGACAGAGCAAACAGGTGGTAGACATGTAGTACGTACATTCATATTTCGAACATGGTCGCTTCTTTGAGTCGTAGTATCTTATTCTTCAGTTGACCTATACAGGTAGTATGGGATACAAATTTTATGTACGTCGATTTTTTTAGCCTTCGCGTAGTTCATTTTAAGTACAGGATGCCATCTTAACGCTCAAGTCAAATGCTGAAACAGTTCCGTTGGAAAGGACACGACCGTTTCATTCCCTCTGGCGCTGCGATACAGTGCTCCTTATCTAATAAGCTCATCGCCTATCCCAATATTCTTTAACTGGAGGTGGTCTGACTACACATCACCAGTTCCGGCGGAGGTTCGAGTCCTCCCTCGGGCATGGGTGTATGCGTTTGCCTTAGGATAATTTAGGTTCAGTAGTGTGTAAGCTTAGGGACTGATGACCTTAGCAGTTAAGTCCCATAGGATTTCACACACATTTGAACGTTTGAACCAGCTCCGAGAAAACAGACGGATTGTACGGGATTGTTGGTAAGGCAGAGCAGATGAGATGTCTATGAAAACCTGAGCTGACTTTGTTGCTGTTGTGGTCTTCAGTCCTGAGACTGGTTTGATGCAGCTCTCCATGCTAATCTATCCTGTGCGAGCTCCTTCATCTCCCAGTACCTACTGCAACCTACATCCTTCTGAATCTGCTTATTGTATTCATCTCTTGGTCTCCCTCTACGATTTTTACCCTCCACGCTGCCCTCCAATGCTAAATTTGTGATCCCTTGCTGCCTCAGGACATGTCCTACGAACCGATCCCTTCTTCTAGTCAAGTTGTGCCACAAACTCCTCTTCTCCCCAATCCTATTCCTCCTCATTAGTTATGTGATCTACCAACCTAATCTTCAACATTCTTCTGTAGCACCACATTTCGGAAGCTTCTATTCTCTTCTTGTCCAAACTATTTATTGTCCATGTTTCACTTCCATACATGGCTACACTCCATACAAATACTTTCAGAAATGACTTCCTGACACTTAAATCTATACTCGATGTTAACAAATTTCTCTTCTTCAGAAACGCTTTCCTTGCCATTGCCAGTCTACATTTTATATCCGCTCTACTTGGACTATCATCTGTTATTTTGCTCCCCAAATAGCAGAACTCCTTTACTACCTTAAGTGTCTCATTTCCTAATCTAATTCCCTCAGCATCACCCGATTTAATTCGACTACATTCCATTACCCTCGTTTTGGTTTTGTTGATGTTCGTCTTATATCCTCCTTTCAAGACACTTTCCATTCCGTTCAGCAGCTCTTCCAGGTGCTTTGCTGTCCCTGACAGAATTACAATGCCATCGGCGAACCTCAAAGTTTTTATTTCTTCTCCATGGATTTTAATACCTAGTCCGAATTTTTCTTTTGTTTCCTTTACTGCTTGCTCAATATACAGATCGAATAACATCGGGGATAGGCTACAACCCTGTCTCATTCCCTTCCCAACCACTGTTTCCCTTTCATTCCCCTCGACACTTATAACTGCCATCTGGTTTCTGTAAAAATTGTAAATAGCCTTTCGCTCCTTGTATTGTATCCCTGCCACCTTCAGAATTTGAAAGAGAGTATTCCAGTCAACATTGTCAAAAGCTTTATCTAAGTCTACAAATGCTAGAAACGTAGGTTTGCCTTTTTTAATCTATTTTGTAAGATAAGTCGTAGGATCGGTATTGCCTTGCGTGTTCCAACATTTCTACGGAACCCAAACTGATTTTCCCCGAGTTCTACTAGTTTTTCCATTCGACTGTAAAGAATTCGTGTTAGTATTTTCCAGCCGTGGCTTATTAAACTGATAGTTCGGTAATTTTCACATCTGTCAACACCTGCTTTCTTTGCGATTGGAATTATTATATTCTTCTTGAAGTCTGAGGGTATTCCACCTGTCTCATACATATTGCTCACCAGATGGTAGAGTTTTGTCAGGACTGGCTCTCCCAAGGCTATCAGTAGTTCTAATGGAACGTTGTGTACTCCAGGGGCCTTGTTTCGACTTAGGTCTTTCAGTGCTCTGTCAAACTCTTCACGTAGTATCATATCTCCTATTTCATCTTCATCTACCTCCGCTTCCATTTCCGTAATATTGTCCACAAGTACATCGTCCTCGTATAGACCCTCTATATACTCCTTCCACGTTTCTGCTTTCCCTTCTTTGCTTAGAACTGGGCTTCCATCTGCGCTCTTGATATTCATGCAAGTGATTCTTTTTTCTCCAAAGGTCTCTTTAATTTTCCTGTAGGCAGTATCTATTTTACCCCTAGGGATCTACGCCTACATCCTTACATTTGTCCTCTAGCTATTTTGCACTTCATTTCGATCTCATTTTTTAAACGTTTGTATTCCTTTTTACCTGCTTCATTTACTGCATTTTTGTATTTTCTCCTTTCATCAATTAAATTCAATATTTCTTCTGCTACCCAAGGATTTCTATTAGCACTCGTCTTTATACCTACTTGATCCTCTGCTGCCATCACTATTTCATCTCTCAAAGCTACCCATTCTTCATCTACTGTATTTCTTTCCCCCATTCTTGTCAATCGTTCCCTAATGCTCTCTCTGAAATTCTCTACGACCTCTCGTTCTTTCAATTTATCTAGGTCCCATCTCCTCAAATTCCCATTTTTTTGCAGTTTCTTCAGTTTTAATCTACAGTTCATAACCAATAGATTGTGGTCAGAGTCCACATCTGCCCCTGAAAATGTCTTACGATTTAAAACCTGGTTCCTAAATCTCTGTCTTACCATTATATAATCTATCTAACACCTTCCAGTTTCTCCATGCTTCTTCCATGTATACAACCTTCTTTTATGATTCTTGGACCAAGTGTTAGCTATGATTAAGTTATGCTCTGTGCAAAATTCTACCAGGCGGCTTCCTCTTTCATTGGTTCAAAAGGCTCAAATGGCTCTGAGCACTATGGGACGTAACATCTGAGGTCACAAGTCCCCTAGAACTTAGAACTACTTAAACCTAACTAACCTAAGGACATCACACACATCCATGCCCGAGGCAGGATTCGAACCTGCGACCGTAGCAGTCGCGCGGTTCCAGACTGTAGCGCCTAGAACCGCTCAGCCACCCCGGCCGGCTCCTCTTTCATTCCTTACCCCTATTCCATGTTCACCTACTACGTTTCCTTCTCTTCCTTTCCCTACTATCGAATTCCAGTCACCCATGACTATTAAATTTTCGTCTCCCTCCACTATCTGAACAATTTCTTTTATCTCGTCATACATTTCATGAATCTCTTCGTCATCTGCGGAGCAAGTTGGCATATAAACTTGTACTACTGTGGTAGGCATGGGCTTCGTATCTATCTTGGCTACAATAATGCGTTCACTATGCTGTTTGTAGTAGCTTACCCGCATTCCTATTTCTTATTCATTATTAAACCAACTCCTGGATTACCCCAATTTGATTTTGTATTTATAATCCTGTATTCACCTAAGCAGAAGTCTTGTTCCTCCTGCCACGGAACTTCACTAATTCCCGCTATATCTAACTTTAACCTATCCATTTCCGTTTTTAAATTTTCTAACCTACCTGCCCAATTAAGGGATCTTCCGACCCGTAGAACGCCAGTTTTCTTTCTCCTGATAACAACGTCCTCCTGAGTAGTCCCCGCCTGGAGATCCGAATGGGGGACTATTTTACCTCCGGAATATTTTACCCAAGAGGACACCATCATCATTTAACTATCAGTAAAGCTGCATGCCCCGGGGAAAAATTACGACTGCAGTTTCCCGTTGCTTTCAGCCGTTCCCAGTACCAGCACAGCAAGGCCAATTTGGTTATTGTTACAAGCCCAGATCAGTCAATCATCCAGACTGTTGCCCTTGCAACTACTGAAAAGGCTGCTGCCCCTCTTCAGGAACCACACATTTGTCTGACCTCTCAACAGATAACCCCTCCGTTGTGGTTGCACCTACAGTACGGTTATCTGTATCGCTGAGGCACGGAAGCCTCCCCACCAACGGCAAGGTCCATGGTTCATGGGGGGAAGTAGATAAATGTAATCATCTGAATATGGGGTGCAGGTAAAATGAACATAATGTCAAAAACGAAAGATCTGAAGATCTGGGGCGTACTTTTTTGGCATAACGTATCGGGAAAGGGATGCCACCCATATCGATACGTTATCCCATAATCCTTAACGTCGTGGGCGTTATAGATGTGGCTTTATACGCTAGGGTTATAGATGTGGCTTTATACGCGAGGAACGCTACCGTCGCGTCACGTAATGAGCCGGCCGCGAGCTAAAATAAGTACTTGTATCAGGCTCGCGGGCCACCAGCGGTTTCCCATGTGTGCCATAGACAGTTGTTCTCTCTTCATCTTATAAGCGGAGATTCAGCAAACGAAAGACAATAAAAAAACTGCTCAAGGCAGAATATGTGTGAAAGCAGACTGTCAAATTTAGCTCTCTTGCCTATAGCATGCGATACCGCAACTAAACTTGACTTCAGTAACATAACCAAATTGTTTGCTCCGCTCAAAGCAAGGATGTGGAAAGCAAGATTTAATAAAAACACAGTTGTTGGTTACAGATATTTTCTCATAACTTTATTATAGGTTTTTTACTTTTACTGTTAATTACAATTTATGTGGAGCGAATTAAATCTGACCTTCATACATAACACTAAAATCAACGTATGGTACCCGCAGTGAACAATAAGATAGAGATTTAATTTCATTTCTAATATGTTTAGAAATTTTATACAACTGCAATTTATCTACCACAATGCCACTTTTAATTTGTTGTGGCCAATATTTTTCATCACTGAAGTTCATTTAAGTAACACTTTCAATAATACTTCAAGTTTATTAAACCTACTTAAAAAGTTCAAAACCTGCGAAATCTACATGGAAAAAAGAAGCAGAAAGATAGTTTTAGTTTTATTGATGCAGGAGGGCGCAGCTTTGGCGGTTTTCCCAGAGCCACACATAACCTTGGTAGCAGTTTACGAGCCGTTTCTGACTTCAGCATGAAATATTATTCTAGTTGGCAGAAATGTACGGGGCTACTACACTGAAGGGCCAAAGAAAGTGGTACAACTGCCTAATATCGTGTAGGGCCCCCAGTAGCACGCAGAAGTGTCGCAACACGATGTGGCAAGGACTCCACTAATATCGTAAATAGTGCTGGAGCAAATTGACTCCACGTATCCTACAGGGCTGTCCATGAATCCGTAAGAATACGCGGGGGGGGGGGGGGGGAATCTATTCTGAAGAGAACGTTGCAAAGTACCCCAGATATGCTCAATAATGTTCATGTCTGGGGAGTCTGGTGGCCAGCGGAAGTGTTTCAACTCAGAAGACTGCTCCTGGAGTCACTCTGTAGCAATTCTGGACGTGTCGGGTGTCGCATTGTACTGCTGGAATCGCCCAAGTCTGTGGGATTGCACAAACGGCACGCATGGAACCAGGTGATCAGACGGGATGCCTACGTACATGTATCTGCCAGAATCGTATCCAGACGTATCAGGGGTCCCATATCACTCCAACAACACACGTCCTACGCCATTACAGAGCCTCCACCAGCTTGAACAGACCCCTGCTTACACGCAGAGTCCGTGGATTCATAACGTTGTCTCCATACCTGTACACGTCCACCCGCTCGATACAATTTGAAACGAGACTCGTCCGACCAGGGAACGTGTTTTCAGTCATCAACAGTCCAACGTCTGTGTTGATGGGCCCAGGCGAGCTTTGTGTCGTGCAGTCGGTACACGAGTGAGCCTTTGGCTCCGAAAGCCCATATCGACAACGTTTCGTTGAATGGTTCGCACGCTGACACTTGTTGATGGATCAGCATTGAAATCTGCAGCAATTGTCGGAATGCTTGCACTTCTGTCACATTGACAGGATCTTTCTCCAGCGGCAGCGATGTCGGAGATTTGATGTTTTACCAGATTCCTGATCTTCACTGTACAATCGTGAAATGGTCGTATGGGAAATCAACACTTCATCGCTACGTTGTAGATGCTATGTCCCATCGCTCGTGCGCCGACTATAACACTACGTTCAAACTCACTTAAGTCTTGATAGCCTGTCATTGTAGCAGTTGTAAACGATCTAACAACTGCGACAGACACTTGTTGTCTTATACAGGTGTTGCCGACCGCAGCGCCGTATTCTGCCTGTTTACATATCCCTGTATTTGAATACGCATGCCTATACCAGTTTCTTTGGCGCTTCAATGTATTCTAACATTCTGCGTGGTGTCTGTTTGTTCTAAGTCGTGTCTCCCTACCACTTTCGCGCAACGACGCTCTGAGCGTGTTTTTTAGGGAACTGAGTAGTTTGATCCTGGGACCTGTTGCTGGTAAGGAGACGCCAGACCACACATGATATGAAGAGTTCAGTGAGACTAGCGATGATATAATCAAATACTTAATGATTTCAGCGTAAGCTCCACTGCACCACCTGTAAAAGAATCTTAATACTAACTAAATTTAGTGGAAGGGGTTCAAGGCTTTCCTATTTTTAGTTAGCTGGTAAAATAACGTCGAAAAAGCAGTTAAGTTTACCATTGGAAATTTTATTCTACTCACAAAACATTCTTTATAACTTGCACTATTGATAAAAGGAAATAATTCAATACAGGATGATAAAAACCAACTGCGTTCAACAAAAATGTGAACGAATATTCCCTGAATGGGTTTCCAAGTTCTACAATGGATCGAAGGATGACCTATGCCATATCACATCTATAATCTAGGTTTAAATGAAGTTTCACAAAAGTGAAAACTACCAAAACGGTCTACAGTGACCCTCAATTATCTTTTATTACTTATCTAACTTGTCGTAAATTACAGTGGCTGATGTGGCTTCTCAATAATTATATAACAGAAAAATCATCACGTTTCAGATTTTAACTTCTAATAGCAAATGTGAATACCACGAAGTTTAATTGACGATCGACACTAGTATTACGCAAAAAGGGGGTGTAACAGATGAGACTTCTACAGTTCTGAGTGAAGCTTTATGTGCTGTTATGCGGCATCGCTTGCGTTCATTACCTTGTCGTTGGTTAGGCAGCGTCAGGGGGTGGCGGGCGGCGCTGCTCCATACAGCTCGCTGTCTCGGAAGCAACTCTCTCCTAACTTCTCCTTACTACAATTTACCGAAGTTGGTTTAAAAAAAAAAACTATCTGGCTGTGTTTTCATCTGACCAATCAGGGTCTCAATGTTAACCTTAAGCTCCACCTACAAAAATTCTGTCTATCCAATGAGAAACGTTATACTTTTCGTGGTGGGGCAATGTTTTTAACGTTTGCAACGTAACAGAGACGCGAAAAAGTCTCACGCTAAAACTTGCAGCTAGTGTGGCCCTTTTAGTGTTATCGTAAGATCTATACTGTTCTTCTGGAGGGCTCTATCTTTTAACATGGACTGGGGGTGATCTTGGCAGTCGGCTGGTGACGTGGGTGTCCGTCCCTTATTGTAGGGCCTTCTAGCTTAACACGGTTCTGCTCTCGGCTTCTGTTCTCGTTCCTCCACTCGGAACTGCATCTGTTTCACGGTGGGAAGGTATGACATGTATTTAGGCATTCTTGTGTTAGTCTGTGGTATTCCATTTGCTCACTCGTTGATCGTATTAGTTTGGTTAATTTAATGTCACGATTTATTCGGAGCTATGTGACATACTGCTGGATTTGCTTATCATGTCAGGGTTTTCATGGAAGGTGTTGGATTTGCCTGACACCTTACAGTATAAATGATTCATTTGTTTTCAAAGCTCTATATTTTCCAAAGTATTATAGTTCAAATATCGCCGATGCATCGATAGAACCGTAAACGCACCACATTAGCGTTTTGCTCTCTGCAAATGTTCTGTGAGTGTGCCTCAGATCATACGACACACATCCAAGCTGTAGTCAGGTTTGTTCCATGCCTTACGTAGTAACATACTGTCAGCGGTCATGACAGCAGCATTGATGCTTTCTCTGAAGCGTTTTAGTATTCTTGGCAATGCCGGTACATAAAGACGGTCCTTATTTTACACCGAAAGGAAAAGGTCAGAAGGCTTTAAGCCAACCGACCTGGAGACGGTCGGGGAGGGGGCAGGGGGGGGGACCATGGGAATAGAGCTACATCATTGTCATCACTGCGCCCAATCCAGCGATGCAGAAGTCTGTCGTTTAGGTAGCGATGAACATCAGTGTTCCAATGAGGGGATGGCCTGTTTCATTGACTGGTGAAATTCTCGGAATCAGCAGTCATTTCTGGAAACAATCACAACTGCAAAACTGCAACGTATCAGAGTAAAAGGAACAGGTCACAGTCTTCTCATAGGACAAAAACGTGCCACATAGCTCCGTCTGTGACAGTCCACAGGAAACATTAACTTTCGGAGAATATCGTTCATGCGCCACAATTTCAAGAAGATTTTCAGAGCCCGCTCACTCATATTGCGGTGATTAACCTTTCCAGTTAAAAGGAAGGTTGCTTCGCCGTTAAGTATCAGCTTAGAGGCGAAATGTTATCCTCATGTGCTTCCTGCATTATGATACAAAAGTGAAGGCAGCGGCTCCAGTCTTCCGGTTTTAATTATTGCACGAGATGCACACGGTACGGTTTGAAATGTAACTGACGACGCAAAATCTTCCCATCAGTTCGCTGCGATATTCCACGTTCATTGCTTGCGCGGACCGTTGATATTTTTGGACTGTGTTCGAAACTATACCTCACGCTCTACACGATTGTTCTGGTATACTTGGTCCACCGGGATTCTTCTATTTACAGAGACAACAAGACTCCCTAAATTGCCAAAACTAACACACAATGCTTGTTTACATGGCAGTTCTTTTCCATAATTTCTTCTGAATGCACGCTGCACTGTTGTAACAGATAAACATCTCGTATATTGCAACATACGAAAACACTTTTCTTGCTTTTTCTCCATTTTGTCAGGGCACTGCACACGTTACGCCAAGTAATGGGCACAAAGCAAACTCGGCGAGTTTACGGTTCTATTCATGTATCGATCATATTTGTACGTGACAATACTTGGGAAAATATAGAACTTTGAAAACGAATGAATAGTTGTAAATTGACCCGTGGAGCAAATGTCCCCGACCTCAAGCGCAGTCGGTGTCTTTGGGTAAGGAGAACGTATCTTGCAACTCACCAAACTCTCAGCACAATCTGGCGGAACACTGCCTGCTACAAAATTGTGTCACACTGCGGATGCCAAAAGTTCCCTCTGAAGAGTAATTTCTGAACTAGTTAGACATATGTGGAGCAAGATAACGAGCCTGTAAATAAGAACCTACAAATTGTAGACTCACTAATTAGGGAACGAATATTGTTGCTTGGAAGTAATAGACATTACTTACACTTCCTAAGGCCTCCTCGTAACAATAAAAGTTAATGCTAATAGTCTACACTTTTTCAAAGAAATTTTGCACATCTTGTTTGAAATACAGGAAGAAGAACTAAAATCAAGCTACAAAATAAAACCTTTTTGTCAGACACTTCTGATCTCTGGAATCGACAATAACCATAAGATTTCTGCGACGTCTGAGTGTCAGTTGTTAACAGAACAAGAACCTATACGTGAGGTATTTGAAGTGTTGTTCGAGTACGCATGCATAAAAAAGTATAGCTATAAATTTTGCAATAAGCCCACTTTCAGCTGTAGATGCAAATTGTATGTGCGGTCTGTTTCCAAAAGAGTTGACGTAGTTTTACACTTAGCATGTGTGAATATATTTAATGCACACAAATATTTTTAGTTTCACAGCATTCAAGTAAATTTTCATTTACTTGTTCATTTTTTTTTAAATTTGCTGTGAAACTAAAAAAGTTTACATGCATGTACATTTATATTTTCTCAAATACAGTAAGTAGAAACTACGTAATAACTCCTGGAAACAGTAAGTAATTCTCTTTTTGTTCTAATTTTGTAAAAGTTGTAGCTATGTTACAGCACAGTGTACGGCCTTGTAATATACCAATATAACGCTTAAAAGGATGTTTTTAAAATATAATGTAAATTGATGCCTAAGCGCCTGAACATGAGCTCTAGAACTCCAAATACATCACACATTCAAATAAAAATCACGGCTCATAATTTTTTCCGCCGTTATACAATGCCTCCTATTCCTAAGGCTTATCCTGCTGTCTCAGCAATGGCTGCAAAGTCTGTCGTCATTTTGAAAATGACCTCCCTGATGACAAGTCTCAGGACACGACAGGTGAGGATCTGATGGTGCTACGTTTCGGCTAATGGTGAATGTAACAAAAATTGACAAAGAAAGATTTACAATTTTCTCTACTGTCTTCAGTGTCAAGCGTGGTTCTCGTACAAAGAAGGTGGCTGTTTTGAACGACAGATCGCCAGGCAGAGAAATACCTGTAGGATTACCAGTCCTTGTTCTAGAGTGTGCATGATTTGTTATCCTTGCAATACGCTTCTGTGGAACAAATCATTTTTCTCAGTGAAGAGTCCTCCCGTTGTTAGCAAATATCTTGAAAAGTTCTTGATCAATTCACTTCAGTTCTATACAGGACACTCTAATAAACATTTATTTCAACATAGGCTGTATTTTGTTGTAAGAAACAGTGTACATGTTTTCTATTATCTGTCTGTTACTTATGGTCAAGTGGACACATTGTAAATCAACCAAATACGGATAGGTCCGAACAACTTACTCAGACCAGAACGCTGAAAGAAATATTAACTCCGCAGTGTAAATATAATAACCTGGAGTGGAACTACATGATGTAAACATAAGTTGTAAGATTAGATATGTAGAACAGTATTGGACTATGATGGTACAATACGTTAGTGAGCGAAAATAGGAAAAGTAAGTATGCGACAGCTATTGGAACTCACTGGAATAAAGAGCGATGTATCCGGTGCGCTGAAGTGGAGGGTACCAGGCAGCTCCTAGGGCGTGTAGGGAAGGCCACACAGCGCCCTGAAACACACATGCCAAAATCCACGTAAATAAAACTGTAAACGTTGTTTTGTTCAAAATATTAAATCCATGCCAATTCTCCTGCGATTACTTTGAAATTTTGACACGATGTTGCGTTCGAATACGCGCGTGTTTGACATAACTGCTGGGGCCCTGTCTTTTCAAAAAACGGTTTCAAATGGCTCGGAGCACTATGGGACTTAACAGTTGATGTCACCAGTCCCCTAGAACTTAGAACTACTGAAACCTAACTAACCTAAGGACATCACACACATCCATGCCCAAGGCAGGTTTCGAACCTGCGACCGTAGCGGTTGCGCGGTTCCAGACTGCAGCGCCTAGAACCTCTCGGCCACATAGGCCGGCCCCTGTCTTTTAATATATAAATATATATTAAATATAGAAAGGAGAAATGTTGTTACAGAAAAATCTCTAAAAGTGCTTGACACATTTACTTCAAATTAAATCATTACTAAAGAACTACTAAAGCATTTTTAATGCTGCATCAATAAAAATTGGTGTTTGACTTCACAGTTATAAATAGAATCTCGAATGTGTCCAGACAGATTTTCTTCAAATTTTTACACGCTACTCTAATAAACGTTAGGTTGGACAAAGGCTGTATATTTCTGATATATATATAGGAAAACGTAGTTAGCAAAATTCTGGAAAAAATGTTCTTAACCAATTTACTTCCAATTTTTACTGCACACTCTAATAGACATTCGTATGGACATAGGCTATATATTTTTAAATATATATATAATATGTGTAATAGATAAAGGGGAAACGTTGTTATCAAAAATCGCAAAAAGTTCTTGATTGATTTACTTCAAATTTTTACACGTTACTCTAACAAGCGTTCGGATGGACATACGCTATATGTTTTTAATATATGTAATATGTAAGTGTATACATAATGTATAATAGGGAACGTTGTTAGCGAGAACTCGAAAAGTTCGTGACCATTTTACTTCAAATTTTTACAGTACACTCTAATAAACATTTGTGTAGACATGGTAATATATTTTTTTAAACAACAATATTTAAGTTTTCTGGTAATATCGACGGTGAGAAAGAAAACCAAGGACATTTAAACCATTAGACATATTGTTTCTCACATACACATTCTTTCTCATTATGCATATATATAAACAAAAATTGTAAATATAACAATGTCATGTTTTGTTTTCTTCCTTTCAGTCGGTCTTCACAGAAAGTAGAAAAGTTGTATTATGGTTTATCATTTATAAATAGAATACTAAGTACTAAGGAATTTGAATTTACATTAACGATTGACAGTGTTCAAGATCAGAGAGAAGGGAGGAGTAGATGTGTAGAGAAGGGGGGGAGAAAATGGAGACAGAGAGGGAGAGGAGGAGGTGAAGCGAGGGGTAGGATGTGATGGACAGAGAGAGGGAGTAGAATAAGGTTAGGACATTATCCAATTCCCATACATATCTAGCAACTGCAAAATATTGCTGGGTTCGCTAGTATAAGATGGATGAAAGAATGAGAACTACATTTCCCTCATTCTAGCATCAATGACTTGTAAATGATGTCAGATACATTACAGTGATCATAGACTTGTCTCTCATCCGTATATGGATTACGAACACAATACCATTCTCATCAAGAACGACAGCTAGGCTTCAGCCACACTTACAGTTGTGGGTACAGCTAAGCGTAATATATATAGTATATATACGGTACACACCTATTTTGGTCAGTAATTCAACTCTATATTCAAAGAAGGTAGTCAACTCCATTCCTGTCATCATAAAATCCCCTAAAGATATGGTGATAAACCCAAAACGTGTTGCATTATTCATCTATATGTTTATAGAAACCAATGTATGTACGTGGGGGCACTAGGTACGTTGGTGATAGCCTCAATGACGTTTTAGCCCCATTGGTAGAAAGTGGGACTGCAAAGACAGTACCATAACAACATATCTCTGCCATGTCTGAAGCAGTTTCTATCGAACTTAGCACTCATGTCACTTGCCATCTGGAAAAACATTACTGTGATAGACTCCCCTACCACCCCTATGGACGTAGGTGGGGGGAGAAAAAGAGATGACATGAAAGTATAACTCTGAAACGTATGAACCAAATTTCGTACATACATGACACATTATATGAATAAAAACAATGTGGGAGTAAGATACCCATAGTACTCTTACGAGTGGAGATAACAAGATGCGACTTGTAATAATGTTCGAAAACGACCTTTTAGTATTTATGTGCGAAATGTGTTAAATAGATGTGAAATATATATAATTATATGAAATGTGACACGTATGCGTGGTGAACCCGCAAGGAAAAGGCTGCTTTTAAAATAAACCTGTTAAGGGGTACCAATTTGGCTTTTAATTAACTAAAATGGTCGTATTATACAGGGTAAAACAAATAGTAAGGGGAAATTTTCGGGACACATTTCTCACACATATGGGCATGGCAAGCGCTATGCTTGCATTCTTTGTTGGTAAATAATGGTAAATAATGACATTATTGGAGAACCGAGACTGTTATGTGACCTTATTTCTAACCAGCCAGACGAAATTTGGGTTTAGCCTACTCTACTCAAAAAGAGCCTTTAATTTCATAGAATTTACAAATTCATCGTCAGATGGCTTGCATGCTCTTATCAAACAACTGCTAGATAATTTAAAGGTGAGCAGCCGTTTCAAGATGTCATTCCACTTCAGCTCCTCTGTAAACCAACGTATCATAACGGCATCTTTCTTATAATATAGGCCTAAACCAAACGGTGTTGGTTGCTGTGGCACCAGATAAGCATTCTGCTTCATTTGTTTGCTAGACAATACCAAAGTGGTTAAATATGGTTAAAGTGTCTTTTGAATCCACTCTAAGACCAAAAAAACTCATCACGAATGAACTATCCAAATGGGACGGAAATCCACAGATGTCATCTACATATACGTACAAACAAACGATTTCTGTTTCACAAAAATTGGATGATTTAGTCAAGAGAAAGAGCTTCACAAACTGAGCAAGTCAATAAGGTTTTGATCCACCACTGGGCTTACGCAAGCAGTTATTCAGCTTGACATTAATTGATGGAGCTGTCAGATGTCCTCCTGATGGATACTATGTCCAATTCTACCCAACTGGCGAGTTCGATCGTTAAAATCCCCAAGTTGTTGTAGGGTCCTGCCCATAACGCTCCAAACGTTCTCACTGGGGTAGGGATACGACGGCTTTGCTGGTCAAGGTAAGGTCTGACTAGCACCCGGTCAGCCAGCTCTCGCCCTGTGTAGGCAGGCATTATCTTGCTGAAATGTAAGTCCAGGGTGGTTTGTCACGAAGGGCAACAAGCCGCGGCGGAGAATATCGTCGACGTACCGCTTTGGTGTAGGGATGCCGCGGATGACAACCAAAGGGATCCTGTTCTGAAAGAAATGGATCCCCAAACCACCACTCCTAACTGTCGGGCTGTATGGCAGTCGACAGGTTGGTATGTCACAGCTGTTATGGGCGTCTCGACACACGTTTTTGCCTTGGAATCTCATTGACTGGAGTAGAATTGTCTTCGTCGTCAGTCCCTCTTTGAAATGAGCCTCTATGACCAATGAAGACATATCTACGGACGCCCTAGACAGCGGTGGGGTACCAACTAACTGTCGCCCGCCACACTGGCCAACCACAGGAGATGATGGCCTGAGGTTTCATATCATTTCATAGCAGGACCCCTCTGGTTGTCATCTGTTGCACTCTAAAAGCACAGCGGTACGTAGACGATATTCTACGCCTCATTTTGTTGCACTTCATGCAAGGCATCTTGGGCTTCATTCCAGCAAGATAATGTACGCTCGCAAACGTCGAGAGCTTCTACTGCTTGTCTTCGTGCTTGCCAAACCCTACCTTGGCCAGCAAGGTCGCAGGATCTGTCCCCAATTGGGAACTTTTGGAACATTACAGGTACGGCCCTCCAAGCAGCTCGGTATTTTGACGATCTGAAGCGCCAATTGGACAGAATTTGGTACGACATCCCTGTGGAGTACATCCAACCAGTGTAAGAAACTTCCATAGGGGCCAGAATTGGATCAACGCGTTATTGACCTGCTCAGTTCGTGAAGTTCTTTCTCTTTAATAAATCATCCAATTTCTCTGAAATTGTAATCATTTCTTTGATTCTACATGTACATCACACTTACCAACTTCCGTCCCGTCTGGATAATTCCTTCATGGTGTGTCGTTTCTCTTTTTTGTTTTGTTTTAGAGTGTAACACATTCCGTGACACGTGAATAAGAAGAACTGGATTAATTCTTTACTTTCCACGTTCTGTGGACTTACACGCACTAGACTTCTATCTGCGGAGCATTTGAAAGCTCTTATGCACCGGACGAAATGGTTGTATATTTATCAAACAGCTGAAGATCAGCGTTAAGGCTCTAAATCTATCGTACGTTGAAAAATTAAAATTCCGATTTGTGACTGAAGGCGGTTTGCTTTTATTTTATAAACCCTTCTACTGAATGTGTTCTGATCACACGGCCCCTCCTGTGGCTGCGTAAGCTTTGGCTATAATAAATCTTTTGCCGAACCGACAATGCCCGTGTGACTGAAAGTAGTCGCCTAATTAAAACTGTGTACATTGCGCATCTTACAGTGGTTCCACAATGCAATATTTTCAGTACCTCAAAGCTGAGCAGGAGAGCGCTGGACTATGACTGCATGTAATTTTTGTGCTTCAGCAATTCCTAATTTCTTGCGCATTTAATTTTCGCGTTCGCTGTGTTTGGTGGTATCAGGAAGACGATAGCATTTACGGTGGAAGCACAATAAAGTTAAATACACACTTTCGTGCAGGGACTTGCAAGATTGTCGAGTATCTCAGGATCTGCAGGGCAAGTTTAAGTTGGAAATTACAGTGCACAACGCTGTTTAAGTTTCATTAAGATTTTGAGATGCGAGAATGCGTCTTGCGAGCGGAAGTGCCGTTTGTGGTGCCAAAGATTCACATCTAGCAGATACGTCCGATACCACGAGATCCGGGTCGGCATGGGCCTCACGTTTCCCTGCTGTCAATCCCACTGGTGGCGCAGGTCGTCACTGTAGTTCATCTGTTGCTACCAATTACAGCTTTCAGCGATAATTGCATAATTGTATGTTCCTTCAAGCGTGCAACGAAAGCGAACACCAAAGTGAATGGGAAAGGTTCTGCGTGTTCAGACGCACGATGAGGCACACATTAACAGGCTACGCACAGAGAGCAAGATTTCCGGGCATCGAGTGCTAAAACGAAATCGTCTCTCCTTGTTTCCTCTGCAGCCTCCGCAACATATGTCATGTTAAGGCTTAACACGAGAAGAACAAAACATACATTGTGGTCGAACAAAAGGGTGAATAGACGGAAGGAGACAAGAAGCTTGACATTTCTTCGATATGATGATACCTTTCGAATTATTTGTGGCTAAGCAATTGTTAATCCCGCTGGACCTCAGACGGGCACGTTCCTGCCAAGTATCTGTCTAGAAAACGAAGTAAAAAATATTAATAAAGAAAATTAAAAAATATTTTTGTTACATACGAGGGGCGTTCAATAGGTAATGCAATACCTTTTTTAAGGTTGGCTTTTTTAAGGATTCCAATACTCCATATTATACCCCACTCTTTCGGCTATAAAATCCTATTTTTGAACGTAATCTCCGTTCAATGCGACGGTCTTACTCCATCTTCCTGGAAGGGGGTGTATGCCTGTTATCACTGTACTGGTCGAGGTCGGAGCCCGTGTCTTGCTGCACCAATATACTCCCCATCATTCACGTACTGCTTCCCGCGGATTGCGTCCTTCCTTGGGCCAAACGGATGGAAGCCAGGAGGTGGTAGAGACAGGCTGCAGGTTGGTTGAGGAAGAACAATCCAATGAAGTTTTGTGAACTCCTCTCAGGTTCGCAGGCTTGTGTGAGACAGCACATTGATGCCTCCGCTGCCTGAGAAACACCAACTGAGGTGCAGATCGCTCTACGACGTTGCAGCTCTACAGAGCCTCTGTTCAATCCCGTCTTGACTATGGGAGTCTTGTTTATGCTTCGGCGGCGCCCTCAGCGGTGCGTTTACTCTACGCAGTGCACCACTGTGGCGGCCAGCTAGCGACGGGAGCTTTTAGGACGAGTCGGGTAACCAGCGTCCTGGCGGAGGCCGGAGTCCCTCCATTACAGGTTAGGCGTGCACAACTGCTGGCCAGTTACCTTTCACACGTTCGTAGTTCTCCTGAACATCCGATTTACCGTCTTCTTTTCCCACCCACGGCGGTTCATCTCCCTCATCGGCGGCCCAGGTCAGGGCTTCCAATTGCAGTTCGTGTACGGTCCCTTCTTTCCGAACTGGAGTCCTTGCCTTTACCACCTATACTGGAGGTCCATTCATGTACATCTCCATGGTGTAAACCTAGGTCGCGGCTTCGCCTGGACCTTTCACATGACCCTAAGGGCTCAATTGACCCCGCGGTTCACCACTGCCACTTCCTCTCGATTCTTCACATGTACCAACGCCATGAAGTGATTTACACCGACTGCTCGATGGCTGATGATCACTTCGGCTTCGCGTATGTCCATGGGAGGACATACCGAACAGCATACCTTGTCCATGTTGTTGTTGTTGTTGTTGTTGTTGTTGTTGTGGCCTTCAGTCCTGAGACTGGTTTGATGCAGCTCTCCATGCTACTCTATCCTGTGCAAGCTGCTTCATCTCCCAGTACGTACTGCATCCTTCTGAATCTGCTTAGTGTATTCATCTCTTGGTCTCTCTCTACGATTTTTACCCTCCACGCTGCCCTGCAATACTAAATTAGTGATCCCTTGATGCCTCAGAACATGTCCTACCAACCGATCCCTTCTTCTTGTCAGGTTGTGCCACAAACTCCTCTTCTCCCCAATTCTGTTAAATACCTCCTCATTAGTTATGTGATCTACCCATCTAATCTTCAGCATTCTTCTGTAGCACCATATTTCGAAAGCTCCTATTCTCTTCTTGTCCAAACTATTTATCGTCCATGTTTCACTTCCACACTTGGCTACACTCCATACAAATACTTTCAGAAAAGACTTCCTGACACTTAAATCTATACTCGATGTGAACAAATTTATCTTCTTCAGAAACGCTTTCCTTGCCATTGCCAGTCTACATTTTATATCCTTTCTACTTCGACCATCATCAGTTGTTTTGCTCCCCAAATAGCAAAACTCCTTTACTACCTTAAGTGTCTCATTTCCTCATCTAATTCCCTCAGCATCACCCGACTTAACTCGACTACATTCCATTATCCTCGTTTTGCTTTTGTTGATGTTCATCTGTCCGCAGCTCGTGGTCGTTCTCGCTTCCCACGCCCGGGTTCCCGGGTTCGATTCCCGGCGGGGTCAGGGATTTTCTCTGCCTCGTGATGACTGGGTGTTGTGTGCTGTCCTTAGGTTAGTTAGGTTTAAGTAGTTCTAAGTCCTAGGGGACTGATGACCATAGATGTTAAGTCCCATATTGCTCAGAGCCATATGAACCATTTTTTTATGTTCATCTTATATCCTCCATTCAAGACACTGTCCATTCTGTTCAACTGCTCTTCCAAATCTTTTGCTGTCTCTGACAGAATTACAATGTCATCGGTGAACCTTAAAGTTTTTGTTTCTTCTCCATGGATTTTAATACCTACTCCGAATGTTTCTTTCGTTTCCTTTACTGCTTGCTCAATATACAGATTGAATAACATTGGGGAGAGGCTACAACTCTGTCTCACTCCCTGCCCAACCACTGCTTCCCTTTCATGCCCCTCGACTCTTATAACTGCCATCTGGTTTCTGTACAAATTGTAAATAGCCTTTCGCCTCCTGTTTTTCCCCCTGCCACCTTCAGAATTTGAAAGAGAGTATTGCAGTCAACATTGTCAAAAGCTTTCTCGAAGTCTACAAAAGCTAGAAACGTGGGTTTGCCTTTACTTAATCTAGCTTCTAAGATGAGCCGTAGGGTCAGTATTGCCTCACGTGCTCCAACATTTCTACAGAATCCAAACTGATCTTTCCCGAGGTCGGCTTCTATCAGTTTTTCCATTCGTCTGTAAAGAATTCGCGTTAGTATTTTGCATCCGTGACTTATTAAACTGATAGTTCGCTAATTTTCACATCTGTCAACACCTGCTTTCTTTTCTATTGGAATTATTATATTCTTCTCGAAGTCTTCTTGCCCAAGTGTTTTCACTGCCGAGCTGGTAGCTATATCCCGTGCTCTTAAGCACATGCGTTCATGCGCTGGGGAGTCGTTTCTTCTGTGTACTGACTCCATGAGCAGCGTACAAGCTATCGACCAGTGCTACCCTCGTCATCCTTTGGTAGCGACCATCCAGGAGACCATCCATGCCGTGGAACGGTCCAGTCGTTCAGTGGTGTTTGTCTGGACCCCAGATCACGTCGACATCCCAGGCAACGAACTTGCCAACAGGCTGGCCAAACAGGCTACGCGGAAACCGATTATGGAGATCGTCTTCTCTGCACCTGATCTGCGTTCAGTACTACGCAGTAAGGTTTTGCGGCTTTGGGAGACGAAATGGCATAACCTCAGTACGCACAACAAACTGCGTGCCATTTAGGAGACTACGAATGTGTGGAAGACCTCTATGCGGGCCTCTCGCAGGGATTCTGTGGATCTCTGTCGGCTCCGCATTGGCCATGCTTGGGTGACACACGGCTGCCTCCTGCGCCGTTATGCCGCGCCTCTGTGTCGGTGCGGCGCCCGGATGACAGTGGCCCATATCTTGGTGAGCAGTCCTTCTTTGGTTGCCCTGCGACGGACTCATCAGTTACCAGACTCGTTGTCTTTAATTTTAGCTGAAAACGCCTCATCGGCTAATTTAGTTTTACATTTTATACGTGACGGTGGGTTTTATTATTCTATATAAGTTTTAGCGCATGTCCTTTGTCCCTTTGTGTTCTCCATTCTAATGCTTTTAGGCTGGATGTTTTAATGTGTCGCAGAGTGGCTGGCGTTTCCTTTTATTCTCGTGGTAGGCCAGCCCTCTTGTTTTTATTCCTTCTACCTGTTTATTGCTTTCTCTGTGTTTTTTTTTTTTTCCTGTTTTGTCCATAGTAGTGTTGGTAGCCCTTCTGTCGTACTTCTGGTTCTTTCTTTCTCCTGTTATTGTGCTATACGTCTCGTTTCTTTTCTTCCTTCCCTTGTGTAATTATTTTACCGGGAACGATGGACCAATGACCTCGCAGTTTGGTCCCTTACCCCCCTCCCCCCTCTTTTAAGCCAACCAACTTGTGTGAGGTCTTGCGTTGTCGTGGAGAAGGAAGAGCCGTCTTCAGTTTCTGGAGGGTAGCACAATACACTTCACAGGTGATCGTTGGATCAGGAGGGAGGACATGAAACAGAATATTCCCTTCAGAGTCCTAGGAGACCACTGTCATGATTTTACCTGCTGAGACTGCGGCCTTGATATTTTTCTTCAGAGGAGGGAGGGTACGATGCCACTCCATGGACTGCCGTTTTATTGCGGTGCGATGTTCGACAAAAAATTGTCACGATCAGCCTGGTAACACACAACCAATTCCGCACAGATGGTCATTCGTTGTTCTTTATGGAGTTCCGTGCGAGGCGAGGAACTCAGAGGGCACACACCTTTGTGTACCCCTGCTGGTGGACGACTGTCTCAGCACTACCAACGGAGACGTCCATTTGAGCAGCGAGATGTTTGATTGTGACCTGTCGATCACCTCGTATGAGAGTGTCCGCACGTTCCGATATTGCAGAAGTGACAGCTTTGTGTGGCCGGCCGAGACGTGGAGTGTGGAGTTCAGACAGGCTTGTGCGACCTTGTTGCGATGGTGATAGGTAACTCACCCAACGAGTCACAGTGCCTTTATTAACTGCCAGGTCTCCGTGAATATTCTACAAGCGCCTATGAATATCTATTATGTTCTGGTTTCCAGCCAGAAGAAACTCAATGACAGTTCTCTGCTTGGAACGCACCGCCGTTGCAGACGCCATTTTGAAGGATACCTATAGCGCCGCCACCTATTGGTACTTCATGAAACGATAGGGATAAAGCGAAAATATTCCACTATGTCCCACAACAAAAAGGAAAAAAAAAGTGTTGCATTATCTACTGAACACTCCTCGTAATCATCATTTTTCGGCGTCATCTCTGTTTCATTTTCTTTTCATGCTTAGAGCCACAGTCGACTTAAATTCTCGAAAGAAGTTTCCTACTTCTGAATGTTTTATTTCAAACTAACCTTTTATTTCGTTAACAAAGTCAGTAGGCTGAAGAGAGGCATACTAAGCTGCTGCCAGCCCGACCCCTTCGGGGGGAATTGAAATTCAATAAAGGAAAAAAAAAAATTATTTCGATGGGCATATGTATTATGAGAAATATCATTTCGTGTGGTATGTTTGCCACTATGAGAACCTTTGTAAGCCTCAACACATGAGTGACATCTGTTTCTTGGCTACCGGAGTTTGGGAAAGTAAATGAGCCAGTTGCAGAGAGAGTGTTGAGTCGTCGCAGAGCGAGGAGTGTGGATAGCAGACGAGCCACACAGACAATGAGTTTTATTTGAGATGCTCCCTGATGTGTAATTGAGGATTAAGGATAAAGCATGATTTTAAGAGGATTTTTTAAAGCAACGTCTCACTTGTTGAAAGGTAGTTTACACTGACTTATTCGCTGCAAGCGCTAGCCGAATAATTATTGTGGCGTAAAAATTTCATTGTACTCAACAATAACTAGCCTACGCGTTGGCATCCAGGATGAATTATCATTCATCTGGTCAATATTCTAACCAGTTTCCTCCTTCCACTGTTAGTTAAGGGGGGATGTAATGGATTTTGGTCCAAAAAATCGATTTTTCAAAAATATATTTTCTTGATCTACACAGCTTAACCTATGTTGTGCGTGAATTTTATTGTGCTAGCAGATTTAGAAATGCCTTTAAATTGTGAAACTGATTAGCACTCCATTGGCGGCCACTCCCCCTGTTCCGATATTGGGGAAACTGCTTGCTTCAGCGAAATTGTTGTCAGTGTGAAAGCTATTTTCTTTCGGTATCTTTGGCTGACATCTGTATCTCTGGCTGACATCTATACCTTTACCTGGAAACTTTCTTGCGCGTGGTCTGTTTACGTTTTAACAATACTAACACATATTAGTAGGCTGAAGGTCGAATTCGCAAACCTTGCGTGGAAGTCAAGATTTATGTATAATGGGTGACAGTGAGATACTGTGGCAAGAAAAGCATGCAGTAGCATGCTCTAAAAATTATAGTGGCTCAAGTGGGGGCATGGAGGATGCTGTAGTTGTGAGGATGTTCTCCAGATCTGAGGTCCACTATGGTGTTAGATATACTAAATACCTTGGTGATGGAGACTCCTCTTCGTTCAAAGCTGTAACAGATAAAAATCCGTACAATACAACAATAGAAAAGTTGGACTGTGCTGGCCACATCCAAAAGAGGCTTGGTGGTAGGCTTCGTCGCTTGCTGAAAGAGAAGAAAGGTGAAGTACTTGAGGATGGAGAGCCACTAGGAGGAAAAGGCAGGCTTATTCTGTAAGAAATTAATCCTCTTCAGTTCTTTTAAGGGAGAGCTATCAGAAAAAACACACATAATTTAGAGGCAATGAGGCGAGCTGTGTGGGCAATTTTTTCCCACAAACTATCCATTGATCAAACACCAATGCACAATCTGTGTCCGAAAGACGATTGGTGTAAGTTCAACAAGAGAAATGATACGTATTCAAATAAGCACTAATTACCAGAACCTGTTATGAATGCAATTAAGCACACATTCAGGTTTCTTGCAAAACCCTGATTTATTGAGGAAGTGTCTTCACGGAAAGACACAAAATGCAAATGAAAGTCTCAATAATTTAATATCGTCAAACAGGACATTCTGTGGACTTGAAGTACTCAAAGTAGGTGTCTACGATGCAGTTTTATGTTTCAATAACGGAAATCATGGCAGAATTTAAGTGCTGAAGAGATATGGTATAGATCCTGGTGTGTTTACAACAAAAGCATTTTACACCATTGACGAGAGCAGGGTCAAGAAAGCTAACAGATCAGTGTCTAACCTACAAATACAGGCAAGGCAGATTCGAAGAGAAGAGAAGAGTGACCTGGACGATGAGGAGTATCAGTGAGGAGTATTTTAAAATTGAGGTAAGAGTATTACACGTAGAGGTATGAGAAGAAAATCTTTGAACCTCATTTTCTCTGTCTTACATTTTTTACATTATTAGAAGCCTTTTCTCAAAAAGTATATGCGCTAATGCTATGAAATTTTCATGAACTGTTCGCAACGTGTTGCTGTCTCCCTCGAACAAAAAATATGGGATCCTGCAATTACATTCTGATTTTTAGATGATTGTATGCAGAAAAAAAGTTAATTTTGGATGTGAAAAATTAAAAACTCTGTTAATGATACAATCTGTACCACAAATTAATAACTGTAGTTCGGGGTCTTATAACATTCTCAGGACACTGCAATAAAATTTTAAGATTAATTGCAGGATTAGAATTTTAGTTACCACTTTTTATAAAAAAGACAATAAAAAATTTAAAAATTCATATTTCTGGAAAAATATTAATCCTGCATATTTCATTACATTTTCCGTTAAAACACGGCTCTTTTGCTTTAAACATGCAAAATTTTAGATTTGTATGTTAATAAATATTTCTGTAAGTACTTTTTAAATAAATGTTTACATTTTCCGTTACATCCCCTCCTTATTAGTATTTCATTTTGAAAGGCCAATTACATAATTTAAATACTGTGAGTAAAAGTAATTTTTATAATGTATGACAGTGCTGGGAAAAAGTTATAGTTCATGTTAGTACGAGTCACTTCTACGTTATTAAATGGACTGAATTTAATTTCAAAATAACCTTTCATTGGGCCGGCCGGTGTGGCCGTGCGGTCTAGGCGCTTCAGTCTGGAACCGCGTGACCGCTCCGGTTGCAGGTTCGAATCCTGCCTCGGGCATGGATGTGTGTGATGTCCTTAGGTTAGTTAGGTTTAAGTAGTTCTAAGTTCTAGGGGACTGGTGACCTCAGATGTTAAGTCCCATAGTGCTCAGAGCCATTTGAGCCATTTTTAACCTTTCATTCATTTACAAACATATCACTGAATCTGATTCTTATAGTTTCAATGAAAAGTAAATATGGTAGAAAGTGCACTGTCGCACCTTGCAGTATTACGTGGACAGAAAGCTGCCTTGTAAAGAAAGATAACAAGGTTTAATTTACGAAAGCGGCTTAAAATAAACTCAGATAAGGCAGTTTGCCGCGCAGTAATTTATTCCATGTACATGCAATTCTTCATTTCGTATTTTCACTGTATGTAGACAGAGTAGATCCCGGTTATTCTTTGCAAAGGTAAGAATATACTGTAGGAGCTAGATGAATTTATCGAGAGAAATTAGAAACAGTTTTCATTTGCAAATTTTCATATAAATTAATAGATGTACTCCTGTCAGAGCACGGTTTTCGTTACGCAACAGTTAACAATTGTGTGTGAGTGTTCCACGATAAACCATTCTCAGTATTATTGGTACCCATTCTTTGTATTCAGTCTCATTTACCAGTAGTCAGATGCGATTTAGGTTCAGAACACTATAATCGGAATTTAAAATTACTTGCTTCTGCATTGCGGTTAAGAAGCAAAAGCTGGAGTGTTTCATCTGGCGACCTTTCTGTTTAGGATACGATGTTATTGATATCTTCTGCTATCCAGTTAACAAGCAAAAGCTAGAAAGTTTTAATTTCCATGGCAATTCACCACTTTCGCTACCTAAGGTGATTGGTTGCTTGCTAATGCAAGTAGATGAAATTGGTAATCTTGGCACCGAAATTAAATATTAGTTTCACATTAAAAAAACTACGAATCCTTTCTAACAGACTTTTACATTACTTATATTTGTTCCCGCCATGAACTATGGACCTAGGCGAGGTGGGGTGCCTTGTGGGCCCAAACACTACAGATAGCCGTACCGTAGGTGTAGCCTGCACAGAGGTGTATATACGGAGAGGCTAGATAAACCCGCGGATCCTGAAGAGAGGCCATTTTCTTTTAAGTAGCTGCAGGGGCAACAGTCTAGATGATTGACTGATCTGACCTCATAGCATTAAGCTACCATGACCTTGATATTTTGGCACTGTGAACCGCTAAAATCAAGGGGAAACTTCAGCCATTATTTTTCCGGAGGCCATTTACTTCTCCAGTACGCTTGATGATGATAACATCCTTTTGAGTAAAATATTACGGAATTAAAATAGTCCTACATTTGGAATCCGGATGGTAACATCAGAGCCCTTAAACGGGTAGAAATGTTAGAGAATATAAAAAGGGATATGGGTTGGTTGAAGTTAGATATACTGGGAATTAGTAAAGTGCAATCACAAGAAGAAAAGGGATTCTGGTCGTGTGACTACGGGTCTATAAATGGAAAATCAAACAGAGCTAATGAAGGTGTAGGTCTAATAATGAATAAAAAAATAAGAACACGGGTAAGCTACTATGAACAGCATGGTGAACGCATATTTGTAGCCAGGTTAAACATGATGCCAACACCCTCCAGTGTAGAAGCTTTATACGCTTGTTAATTGTACAAATAATGAAGAAATTGAAACAATGTATGATGAGATAAAATATCTTATTACGGCAGTTAAGAGAAACGAAAATTTAATTGTGAGAGGAGACTTAGATTATAAAATAGGAAAAGGTAAGGAGAAATAGTGGGAGAATGTGGACTAGGAGCAAGGAATGAAAGGGGAAGACGCGTGGCAGAATTTTGCCCGCAGCATAATTTAATCTTCGCAAACATTTGAATTAAGAACCACGGAAGAAGGATGTAGGCCTATACGCGGAAGAGATCTTTGTAACCCGAAGGTTTGCGATAGATTCGGTAATGGCAAGAAAGATATTCCGAAACAAGATTTTAAATTGCAAAACATTTCCAGGGGCAGATGTAGACTCTGACGATAATTTATCGATTACGATCTGCAGATTAAAACTGGAGAAATTACAGGAAGGTGGGAAAGTAAGAGATGAAACCTGGATAAATTGAAATAACCAGAGGTTGTTGAATGTTTTATAGGGAGGGATAAACTGAAAGACCCAGAGGTTGTTGAAAGTTTCATACGGAACACTTGGCAACGATTGAGAGAAAAATCGGTAGACTGGTGAGCGTATGATCTCGTCCTTCATTTATTCGTGTCCTCAGCAACCCTCTTCAGTTCGCAATACGTTCTTAATTTTAGTTAAGGTGTCTGCCTCGTATACTGAAGACAAGGCCATCCTCGTATATTCTTGCGTATCATTTTTCCTTCTAAAAATTTCGGTATGAAAGATCATTGTCCCCACAATTACTAATCTATAGATCTGTCTGTTCCTTAACAACCCTCCTTTACGATGTTGTCTCTCCTACGTCACTGAAGATTTCTTCACTGTTGATTCTGTTGTGTACGAGATCTTTAGGGCTTTTATTCATCAACATGTTTCAAAGGCTTGTAATCTTTTTGTCCTGGTTCCTCCTAATGTCAATGTCTCTAAGCCATAAGGTGCAAAATTTCTTACAAAACTTTTAGATACAGTTCCTTGTGCTTAAACTAACATTATTCCATGTTAGTGGTGTCTCCCACTTGTTGGATCCTATCTTGTCTTGTAAAAATCTGCATTTCATACAATCAGTTGAAAATATTGTTCCAGAGACCTTTTCAAGTCTTAAACATCTTTGGTGTATACATGCAGCTTGAAGCAAGGAATAAACATCTGTACCAAGGCTGAGGTTCGAATCCTGGTCTCCCGCAGACTAGGTAAATTGTAGATGCACTAACCACTACGCCACCCTGGCACAACGGCTTTGTACAACTGCATACGGACTACCCTAGCGTGCCACACACCTCCCCCCCTCCCTCCCCATCAATCAGCAGACCTGGTTTCGAACACTGGCCTTAGTACAAATTTTTATTTGTTGCTTTAGTCTGCATATATACATGATTTGAGGCTTGAAAAGATGTCTGGAACCATATAGTTTCATTTGATTACAGCATCTATGCCTGCGTTTCAGGCAGGACTCCCGTTTCATTCGATGCTGAGGTGATTTTCCAGTAGAGTTGATGATCCTCTGCAAAACCTGTTCGAGTTCAGGGGGAATGCTAAGTGGGCTGAGGTGTGGATGGGAATTTGTATTGAGGAGGGAGGCCTGCTTGCTAGAGCAGCCCGTGCATTTGTTCGAAGTCACTGCACCAGCTTAGCGACGTAATTGGTCTGTCTACCTAGTAAGCAGGAGACTCGGGTTCGAACCCTCGTCTTGGTACAAATTGTCATTCGTTGCTTTAGTCTGCATAAATGTATTTAATAAGTTAGCAGAATACAGGATTCATGTTTATTCCTCTACATTGACGTGAAACAAGAGTTTAGTTTTTTTAGTTATTTTCATAATACAAGTTTCTGAAAAGAGCGTTGTGAAGACTACTCACATTTGGCTCATAAGTTTTACTGTTCGCAAATCCGAGCATTGTTATGTATGTCCTCGTACTGTTATTCTTTCAGCATAAGCATGTAGTTGATTTGTTCACTTCATTTTCAATGTAAATTTTGAATATGGAGGTAACAGGCTGTTACCCCAGTCAAACATATTTGTTCACTTTTGCAAGTCTGACCTCATTGAAATTTATTTTCATTACTGCTGTCTGTGTCCTGTAAAGATGCTAGATAATTTTTCTGTTAATATAATCGGATATACCCCAGAATTTCCACCGTCTTATATTAGTCTACAATGTCAAGAACCTTTCCAAAATTAATAAAATGCAGAAAGAACGATTTATTAATTCATGTCTACATCTATAGATTGCTAGCCGCCTAACGTTGTGTAGAGTATGACACGTCTAGCACTTCGTCACTTTTCTGTTCCAATCGTAGCGACACTCTTCCTTAATGCACCACGTCTATCTTCTGTGGGCTGTTATTGCGACGGTCGTCTCCCTGCCGCACATACGTACTAAATGAATGCGCCGCTCTGCTTTGGATTATCTCTATCTCCTCGATTAATCTCACCTGGTAATAGTCCCAGACAGACCAGCAATGCTCATGAATCATTCGAACGAAAGTTTTGTTAGTTACCTCTGTCTTTGGCGAGTTGGATTGTCTTACGATCCTTCCGACGAAGCTGAGCCTGCCATCCGCTTTTTCAATGACCAGCTTCGTGAGGTCGCCCCACCTTGTGCCTTTTCCGTTAATAGTGTTTCCTGTGATTTATCACCAATCGCGTAACAGGTCTAGAATAGGCATCTCCGTCAAATGTATGCACGATACGCTACGTGTATTTGTTTTGTAGCTCAACTGTCAACCTCTGCTCCAAGCTATAGCCCTCTGCAGGTCTCCTACTTTTCGCTGCCATTTTCCTTTGATGCGATTTCCTTATGTGCAGGAGCATCATCAGCGAACCGTGTCACAGAGCTACCAACTTTGCCCATCACATCATTTATATACAGGGTAAACGAAATTTGGCGCAATCAGAAGCGACAGCTCGATTCCTTGTATACTAACCCTGCAAAAATATTTTTAACAAAATTTATGTCTGTGCATGTTTTCGGTAGCGGACGTTGCAGTGATAGACCCCCTTCTAGCGTGGCGAAATAGCATGGTGACTGTGCTTCGGACGTACTAACTATATCGCCGTATTTTGATCAGATTAGCTACTCCACGGGAGATTGCACTTTACTGTCATCCGAAGTTTAATAATGACAAAGCAGATTCGTACCGCTCTTGCGGTTTAATTATGCGTACCAAATCATTCCTTTTTTTATCTCAACGAAGTGCAAATGGATCAATTAAACTGTTAAAAGCTTATTTGATGCTAGGGCTGGGCAAACGATACTCGCGTTCTAACGAGCTCGAGATTTCTCGATACGCCGCAGTGTTCGATACAATATCGAGCTTGTTCGAACAATCATGTGGCATCTGATTCGCATGGCGCGAGTGCAAAGGCTGCAAAACAAACGACGAACTAGCCACAACAATAAACTACCGCTCAGCACAAATTTCTCAGTTTCGTGAAACAGTGGAGAGAACAGCATCAAATCCTACCACTGCACAAACTCCTATTGTGTGTGTGTGTGTGTGTGTGTGTGTGTGTGTGAAATCTTATGGGACTTAACTGCTAAGTTCATCAGTCTCTAAGCTTACACACTACTTAACCTAAATCAGGGCTTCACAACATACGTGCTCGCGGAGCAAGCTGTGAGCAGCAAGGCGCGAGCACGGAGCAGCGCGAGCACGCTACCCCCACTACCGGACCAGAGCGGAGAGTGGGGAAAGTCACGTGGGGCACACAACAGCTGCCTCCAGTCAATGTAAATCCGCGGCCACCTGCAGGGATATCACTCACGAATTATTACTGCGACAAATGAAACAAATAAAGGAGAATGTACACATGCCACATAATTTTATTAGCTTAGTGTATGCCTCTACATTCGCATTAATTTGTGAACTGTTACACAGTAAAAGGTGTCACTGAAGTGTAGGATTCTCGGTTATCTTGTACTTTTTGCCCTTTACAATTGTGTCTATGTTCGGAGTAATTGTTCTTTGCATTTTAGGCCCAGCGTGCAGTTTAAATTTCGATCAGACAATGCGTTTCTCAAGCGCGTCTTGTTACATTTCATTGCAGGGAACAGTTCTTCACAAACATACGTGGAACCGAACATTGATATTATTGTAGCTGCAAGTTTGTGCAAACGAGGAAATCTATCCTGAGGGAAGTGTCTGTAGAATTCCAAAATGTTTTTCTTGTTCTGAAATTTGCCTCTGTATTCTTTGTCACACTGCAGGTCAATAATTTCTTGCTGCAGCTCAGGACGAATCTCTTAAATATTCGCTGAATATGGAGAGAACAGATCAAAATCACTGTCTAGTGCTGTCAGATCTTGAAAGCGCTGATAAACTAAACTATGTGAATAACTTTCACAGTCTTTGTGAACATCTTGCATGGATGATAATTTAAGAAAATAAGCTAGGTTTCCTGTTTCCAGCTGACTCACCCAAAGTGTCAATTACATTTTAAAAGCTCGTATTCGATCTATGAAATGAGTAATTAGCAGATCTTTACCTTGTAGTAAAATGTTCAAAGCATTCAGATGGCTAGTTAAATCTGCTAAGAACGCGAGATCACATTCAAACGTGCGCGCGCATTTCCCCTCCCTCCCTACTCAGCGACCTTGCACCTGCTCGCGCGCCCGTGCCTGAGCAGACGCGAGTACTCGCGCTCAAAACCGGCCAGTTGTTAAGCCCTGACCTAAATTATCCTAAGGACAAACACACACACCCATGCCCGAGGGAGGACTCGAACCTCCACCGGGACCAGCTGCCCAAACTCCTATTGCGTTCGAACAATGTTAAAATAGCGATTTCTCATACAGTACGCATGGCTATATAAACATTTTGCCGCTTTTTAAGTAAAGATAACAAAGACGAAAGAGTTGTCCTCCAAAAAATATTGCCAGTGTAATATATTATTTGATTACCAGAGGCGGTAGTGATTTACCAAATAGCTTGGAAATGAGCAATTAATCCCTGTTCACGTATTTAAACTACAGGTAAAAACTTTAGCAGGTTTTAATAAGTTTGAACACAACGCGACAGTATTCAGATGAAACAATCAAGACAACTTATCAAGAATTAATTGCTGAACAAGCGAAATGTATCGTAATAAAGTCGCGAGAATAAATTACAGCGCAGTAGCCCGCCTTGCACACGGCACCATCAGACCTCACCAGATCGCGGAACTACCGAAAGTTGGAGAAGTACGCAGAATCATGATTGCAATCTTTTATTTATTAGTTGCCGTTGTCAGGCTTGACCTACACGCTTGAAGATACTTTAGTCCGTGTTCGCAGTTATTTTTGTTGTTAAAATCCGTAGTGGATGAAGAACGTTAAGATAGGTCGTTGTGACAGTACCAACAAAAGTCACTAGGTCGTAGGCCGATCGAAAGATCGAACCGGATCCGAAATTTCCCGAACTGTGACGTAAACTGGTCGAACAGTTAGAGTCGTGTTCAAACTCAACCCTATTACAGGCTTAGTTGACTGGGTTGTTACATTAACCAGAGATAACCTTTAGCTGCGGCTTCATAACATGCAGTAATCACTGACTCGCCAACTTCCTTTTTTCATTTAATGACAAACTTTTAATTTTTTAAATTGTTGCATACTATGACCACTATCAGAATAACAACATCTTGCATTTTCCACTGAATGTGGCGCCTAACCTTGCACGAACTTCCAACTATTTAATGTTAAACACGGTTGTACTTCTTATAGAAGTTTATTCACCCAGATCTCACAAAGATACACAATGATTACTGGTTTCAGCTAAATTAAAGCGACGTTGTGTAGACAAAATTTATACAGGTCCAATCCATTTCGGCGACTCTTCACATTAGCTGGACACAACTTGCAGAGACTATATTCCATAGTACAGTCTCCCGTCATACAATGTTATAGTCGTACGATAAAGTCTATTACTTCAGCGTTGCAATAGATTCAGGCATTTAAATCTATTTATAAGTTCATCGAAATATTTCTTCGGTAAATAATTTTCAAAATATCTTCGTTTAGACATTTATATTTTCTTCTAAATATTCATCGATTTAGTTCACAGAGCAAAGTACACAGTACCGCCAAAATACATTTATTACAGCAAACACAACATTTTCTTTAATTTTTACATTGTTGGAACATTTATTACAGCAACTACACACAGCTACGGCCGTCTTCTTGCTCGACTCTTAGAAGATTGCATTCGACGACGCAATGTCCATGCGGTTATGAAAACTGCCATCAGCTCCCACTTATTTACTGCGTTGTTCATGTAACAACAGACATTTTGGAGTCTTTTTAAAAATTAAATATCTGCTCATATATATTCATTAACCAATACTACAATAAAATGGTAATAGGTATAACATACCATGTATCGTTTGGACAGCACAACTGCTGAATGAAACCTCTCCGTACGATGTATTACGTGGGTGAATTAGTTCGTAGCTTTTCGTTTTGCATGTTGGTATTCCGGTTGCTATGAGTTTATTTATCAAGAGTCATTTTTTATATGTAGTTCACTATTGCTATTTGGTCCGCAGCTCGTGGTCTTGAGATAGCGTTCTCGCTTCTCGCACACGGGGTCCCGGGTTCGATTCCCGGCGGGAAGCAAACGGTATTCTCGTTTTAAGGAAGATCGTTTCGACATTAATGACTCTCCACGTTCAGGGAGACCTTCGGGGTTTGATGAAGATCGTTTAAACACATTAATCTACAACGATCGACATCAGTGTATCAGCGAACTAGTAGATTTGATTAACTGTGATTATGTAACCATCGTGCTTATTTTGCATGCAATGGGGTAGGATCAAAAAGCGGGTGTATGAGTACAGCATACTTTAAGCCAAAATCACAAAAATCAGCAGGTGGCCATTTGTCCATCTCTGTTTGCTCGTCATCAGTTGTCTCGTGAACAACACCGACAATTTCTATCCTTTACCATTAATGGCAACAAGAAATGGTGTCATACGTCGACATCACGAAAAGAAAGTCCCCGTACGAAGACCTGCGCGCATGAAAAATAGATAATGTTATGCATACTGACAGGTTTCAGATAGATTATGTAATGGTAAGACAGAGATTTAGGAACCAGATTTTAAATTGTAAGACATTTCCAGGGGCAGATGTGGACTATGACCACGATCTATTGGTTATGAACTGTAGATTAAAACTGAAGAACTGCAAAAAGGTGGGAATTTAAGGAGATGGGACCTGCATAAACTGACTAAACCAGAGGTTGTAGAGAGTTTCAGGGAGAGCATTAGGGAATGATTGACAAGAATGGGGGAAAGAAATACAGTAGAAGAAGAATGGGTAGCTTTGAGAGATGAAACAGTGAAGGCAGCAGAGGATCAAGTGGGTAAAAAGACGAGGGCTAACAGAAGTCCTTGGGTAACACAATAGATACTGAATTTAGTTGATGAAAGGATAAAATACAAAAATGCAGTAAATGAAGCAGGAAAAAAGGAATACAAACGTCTCAAAAATGAGATCAACAAGAAGAGCAAAATGGCTAAGCAGGGATGGCTAGAGAACAAGTGTAAGGATGTAGAGGCGTATATCACTAGGAGTAAGATAGATACTGCCTACAGGAAAATTAAAGAGACCTTTGGAGAAAAGAGAACCACTTGCATGAATATCAAAAGCTCAAATGGAAACCCAGCTCTAAGCAAAGAAGGGAAAGCAGAAAGGTGGAAGGAGTATACAGCTGGTCTATACAATAGCGACGTTCTTGAGAACAATATTATGGAAATGGAAGAGGATGTAGATGAAGATGAAATGGGAGATATGATGCTACGTGAAAAGTTTGACAGAGCACTGAAAGACCTAAGTCGAAACAAGGCCCCAGGAGTAGACAACATTCCATTAGAAGTACTGATAGCCTTGGGAGAGCCAGCCCTGACAAAACTCTACCATCTGGTGAGCAAGACGTATGAGACAGGTGAAATACCCTCAGACTTCAAGAAGAATATAATAATTACAATCCCAAAGAAAGCAGGGGTTGACAGATGAGAAAATTACCAAAATATCAGTTAATAAGCCACGGCTGGAAAATACTAACACGAATTCTTTACAGACGAATGGAAAAACTGGTAGCAGCCAACGTCGGGGAAGATCAGTTTGGATTCAGTAGAAATATTGGAACACGTGAGGCAATACTGACCCTACGACTTATCTTAGAAAATAGATTAATGCTACGTTTCTAGCATTTGTAGACTTAGAGAAAGCTTTTGACAATGTTGACTGGAATACTCTCTTTCAAATTCTGAAGGTTGAAGGGGTAAAATACAGGGAGCGAAAGGCTATTTACAATTTGTACAGAAACCAGATGGCAGTTATAAGAGTCGATGGGCATGAAAGGGAAGCAGTGGTTGGGAAGAGAGTGAGACAGGGTTTTAGCCTATCCCCGATGTTGTTCAATCTGTATATTGAGCAAGCAGTAAAGGAAACAAAAGAAAAATTCGTAGTAGGAATTAAAATCCATGGAGAAGAAATAAAAACTTTGAGGTTCGCCGATAATATTGTAATTCTGACAGAGATAGCAAAGGACCTGGAAGAGCAGTTGAACGGAATGGACAGTGTCTTGAAAGGAGGATATAAGATGAACATCAACAAAAGCAATACGAGGATAATAGAATGTAGTCGAATTAAATCTGGCGATGCTGCGGGAATTAGATTAGGAAATGAGACGCTTAAAGTACTAAATGAGTTTTGCTAGTTGGGGAGCAAAATAACTGATGATGGTCGAAGTAGAGAGGATATAAAATGTAGACTTGCAATGGCAAGGAAAGCGTTTCTGAAGAAGAGAAATTTGTTAATATCGAGTATAGATTTAAGTGTCAGGAAGTCTTTTCTGAAAGTATTTGTGTGGAGTGTAGCCACGTATGGAAGTGAAACGTGGACAATAAATAGGTTAGACAAAAAGGGAATGGAAGCTTTCGAAATGTGGTGCTACAGAAAAATGCTGAAGATTTGATGGGTAGATCACATAACTAATGAGGAGGTATTGAATAGAAATGGGGAGAAGAGCAATTTGTGGCACAACTTGACTAGAAGCTGTGATCGGTTGGTAGGACATATTCTGAGGCATCAAGGGATCACCAATTTAGTATTGGAGGGCAGCGCGGAGGGTAAAAATGGAAGAGGGAGACCAAAATATGAATACACTAAACAGATTCAGAAGGATGTAGGTTGCAGTAGGTACTGGGAGATGAAGAAGCTTGCACAGGATAGAGTATCATGGAGAGCTGCATCAAACCAGCCTTTGGAATGAAGACCACAACAACAACATGCATCTGGTGGAGCAATGACGGTGTGGTGTACTACAAATTGCTTCCCTGTGGTATAACCACTACTGCTGGCATTTATTGACAACAACTGAGATGGTAGACGCGATCCAAGAATAACGATCAGGTAGACTGCGTGAAGTGACGCTATTCCACGATAACGTCCGGCCGCATTCTCCTACAGAGACAGAAAACACTGTACAGGAGCTGGCCTGAGAAGTCATTCCGCTCCCACCTTATTCACCTGATATTGCGCTCTCAGATTTTCACATTTTCCTCTGTTTATCGAATAACCTTCAAGGAACTTTTTTTCCTGATGAAAATATACTCCGAACATGGCTCGACGAGTTCTTCTCCTCAATAAACACGTGATTTCCACAGTCACGGAATCGAAAATAGTGAAGCAGAATATATTACTTGCGACTAAAGTCTCTGTTACGTGTCACTGTTGTGTTTATTAAACTTACGGAAAAAGTTCCCAATATAAGAAAGGCCATTTGGCAACACTGTAATCAAATCGAGTGTTCCATTCTGGGTGTTGGTTTAATTTTTTTTTTTAATTTTATAACCTTGATCTGGCCAAAATGGTGGAGACTACACTGTTTCTTAAGCCATAGCTATCTTACAACTACTGTTTTTTTTAGTATTAAACGTAACTCTCATTGGTCATACATGACAGAAATATTCATGAAGAGTAATAATTAGTAAAATTTAGTCATCTGTTATTGCGCATGAGTACCTACAAAACTTGTTAATGTGGAGATGTCAAGTATATGTAGTACTGCATTTAGTAAGAGTTGACTGTTGAGTGAAAACTGAAAGATGTAATTAGGCGCTACGTAATAGCCATAACAAAAATAATGCCATAGATAAGCAATTACCTGTGAATCGAGTTGCTAGCGATAATGGTACTGTTATGTTTTAAATGGTACTGTTATGTTTTAAAGAAATGAAATAGACATGAAAGTGGTAAGCATGATGACATACGGTGCTGATCGAGTGAAGTGATGGCAGGAAGGTATAGTAGAAACTGGATTCCAATGTAGCTGATCAGGTAGTGCGAAATAATATCTTTGGACGGTGTATTTTCATGGCTGCAAGGGCACTACCTAGGATGAAAGACGAGGGGATAGACAAGGATCAAGAGGTGTGGAGTGAGCACTTTTATTTTTTACTTTGGAAAAATAGGTGTAACAGACGAAAAGGTAAAGAATTTTGACAATGAGTGGGAAAACATGGAGAGGTGTACCGAGTGGAAGAGAACAGAATAAGTACCTAAAAGCAGAAAAAGCTTTAAAACTGGAATAACAAATAACATCCCTTCGCTCCCAGCTTCAGGCAGTGTTGGCTTTGGTCACACAGCTTGAGGCTGTTGCCAATGGGCATCACTGTGGGGGTCCGGATGGGGGTTTGTCGGGGATGGCCATCTCGTCCCACGCATCCCCCGATCGGACTATGGCTGTGGCTGCCCAGGATACAGCCCGCATTGAGCCTAACCCCTCACTCGTAGTAGTGTGGGAGGTTGTCTCGAGGTGTGGCAGGGGGCAAAAGACATTCCGGAGGGCTGAACGGAAGGCCTCTCCAGTTTGTCCGACGAACCGGTTTCAGGCTCTGTCTCCGGCTGATACTGATCTTCGGCCGGACATGGCTGCTTGTCCTGTTCCAGAGGTTGCCCCTCAGTCTGCAAGATCCGGGCGGTCGCAGAGGGTGGGCTTACTAGTAGTTGGGAGCTCCAACGTCAGGTGCTTAATGGGGCCCCTTAGGGATATGGCTGCAAGGTAGGGGAAGACAACCGATGTGCACTCCGTGTGCATACTGGATGTGGAAAGGGTCCTTCAGGATGCCATGAAGTGTACAGGGTGCACCCATTTGCAGGTGGTCGCTCACGTCAGCACCAATGATGCGTCGCTATGGATCGGAGGAAATCCTTTCTGGCTTCCGGCGGCTATCTGATGTGGTGAAGACTGCCAGTCTCGCTAGCGGGATGAAAGCAGTGCTCACCATCTGCAGCATCGTCGACAGGAATGACTGCCGACCTATGGTACAGAGCCGAGTGGAGGGTCTGAATCAGAGGCTGAGACGGTTTTGCGACCGGGTGAGCTGCAGATTCCTTGACTTGCGCCATAGGGTGGTGGGGTTTCGGGTTCCGCTGGATAGGTCAGGAGTCCACTACACCCAGCAGGCGGCTACACGGGTAGCAGGGGTTGTGTGGCGTGGACTGGGCGGTTTTTTAGGTTAGATGGCCTCGGGCAAGTACAGAAAGGGTAACAGCCTCAAAGGGTGTGGGGAAAAGTCAGGACATGCGGGGACCAAGCAGCAATCGGTATTGTAATTGTAAACAGTCGAAGCAGCGTTTGTAAAGTACCGGAACGTCAAGCGCTGATAGAAAGCACAGAAGCTGAAATCGTTATAGGTACAGAAAGCTGGCTGAAGCCAGAGATAAATTCTACCGAAAGTTTTACAAAGGCACAGACGGTGTTTAGAAAGGATAGATTGCATGCAACCGGTGGTGGCGCGTTTGTCGCTGTTAGTAGTAGTTTATCCTGTAGTGAAATAGAAGTGGATAGCTCCTGTGAATTATTATGGGTGGAGGTTATACTCAACAACCGAGCTAGATTAATAATTGCCTCCTTTTACCTACCTCCCGACTCAGCAGCATTAGTGGCAGAGCAACTGAGAGAAAATCTGGAATATATTTCACATAAATTTTCTCAGCACGTTATAGTCTTAGGTGGAGATTTCAATTTACCAGATATAGACTGGAACATTCAGATGTTTAGGACAGGTGATAGGGACAGAGTATCGAGTGACATTATACTGAGTGCACTATCCGAAAATTACCTCGAGCAATTAAATAGAGAATCGACTCGTGGAGATAACATCTTGGACCTACTGCTAACAAACAGACCCGAACTTTTCGACTCTGTAAGCGCAGAACAAGGAATCAGTGATCGTAAGGCAGTTGCAGCATACCTGAATATGGAGGTAAATAGGAATATAAAAGAATGGAAGAAGGTTTATCTGTTTAGCAAGACTAATAGGAGGCATATTTCAGACTACCTAACAGATCAAAACGAAAATTTCTGTTCCGACGCTGACAATGTTGAGTGTTTATGGAAAAAGTTCAAGGCAATCGTAAAATGCGTTTTAGACAGCTACGTCCCAAGTAAAACTGTGAGGGACGGGAAAAACCCACCGTGGTTCAACAACAAAGCTATGAAACTTCTGCGAAAGCAAAGAGAGCTTTACTGCAAGTTTAAACGCAGCCAAAACCTCTCAGACAAACAGAAGCTAAACGATGTCAAAGTTAGCGTAAGGAGGGCTATGCGTGAAGCGTTCAGTGAATTCGAAAGTAAAATTCTATGTACCGACTTGACAGAAAATCCTAGGAAGTTCTGGTCTTACGATAAATCAGTAACTAAATCGAAACAGTATATCCAGACACTCTGGGGTGATGATGGCATTGAAACAGAGGATGACACGCGTAAAGCTGAAATACTGTTTCACAGTGGAAGACCGCACTGCAGTTCCTAAATCCTCTAAATCCTCGCACGAACGAAAAAATGGCTGACATCGAAATAAGTGTCCAAGGAATATAAAAACAACTGAAATCACTCAAGAGAGGAAAGTCCACTGGACCTGACGGGATACCAATTCGATTTTAGACAGAGTACGCGAAAGAACTTGGCCCCCTTCTAACAGCCGTGTACCGCAAGTCTCTAGAGGAAAGGAAGGTTCCAAATGATTTGAAAAGAGCACAGGTAGTCCCAGTCTTCAAGAAGGGTCGTCGAGCAGATGCGCAAAACTGTAGGCCTATATCTCTGACATTGATCTGTTGCAGAATTTTAGATCATGTTTTTTGCTCGCGTATCATGTCATTTCTGGAAACCCAGAATCTGCTCTGTAGGAATCAACATGGATTCCGGAAACAGCGATCGTGTGAGACCCAATTCGCTTTATTTGTTCACGGGACCCAGAAAATACAGTCCGGAACCGCGGGACTGCTACGGTCGCAGGTTCGAATCCTGCCTCGGGCATGGGTGTGTGTGCTGTCCTTAGGTTAATTAGGTTTAAGTAGTTCTAAGTTCTAGGGGACTTATGACCTAAGATGTTGAGTCCCATAGTGCACAGAACCATTTGAACCCAGAAAATATTAGATACAGGCGCCCAGGTAGATGCCATTTTCCTTGACTTCCGAAGGAGTTCGATACAGTTCCGCACTCTCGCCTGATAAACAAAGTAAGAGCCTACGGAATATCAGACCAGCTGTGTGACTGGATTGAAGAGTTTTTAGCAAACAGAACACAGCATGTTGTTCTCAATGCAGAGACGTCTACAGACGTTTAAGTAACTTCTGGCGTGCCACAGGGGAGTGTTATGGGGCCATTGCTTTTCACAGTATATATAAATGACCTAGTAGATAGTGTCTGAAGTTCCATGCGGCTTTTCGCGGATGATGCTGTAGTATACAGAGAAGTTGCAGCATTAGAAAATTGTAGCGAAATGCAGGAAGATCTGCAGCGGATAGGTACTTGGTGCAGGGAGTGGCAACTGACCTTTAACATAGACAAATGTATTGTATTGCGAATACATAGAAAGAAGGATCTTTATTGTATGATTATATGATAGCGGAACAAACACTGGTAGCAGTTATTTCTGTAAAATACCTGGGAGTATGCGTACGGAATGATTTGAAGTGGAATGATCATATAAGATTAATTGTTGGTAAGGCGGGTGCCAGGCTGAGATTCGTTGGGAAAGTCCTTAGAAAATGTAGTCCATCAACAAAGCAGGTGGCTTACAAAACACTCGTTCGATCTATACTTGAGTATTGCTCATCAGTGTGGGATCCGTACCAGTTCGGGTTGACAGAGGAGATAGAGAAGATCCAAAGAAGAGCGGCGCGTTTCGTCACAGGGTTATTTGGTAAGCGTGATAGCGTTACGGAGATGTTTAGCAAACTCAAGTGGCAGGCTCTGCAAGAGAGGCGCTCTGCATCGCGGTGTAGCTCGAATATATTGCTTCCCCCTACTTATACCTCCCGAGGAGATCACGAATGTAAAATTAGAGAGATTCGAGCGCGCACGGAGGCTTTCGGGCAGTCGTTCTTCCCGCGAACCATAGGCGACTGGAACAGGAAAGGAAGGCAACGATAGTGGCACGTAAAGTGTCCTCCGCCACACACCGTTGGGTGGCTTGCGGAGTGTAAATGTAGATGTAAATGTAGAACTATTGTACCGTCGCTTCTGTGTCAGTATTAGTTGCGTATTTATTGTATAATACCAGCTGTAATAGCTGCTCAACGATTAGGAAGCTAGATACCGTATCATGCGTTATAGGAAATTAAAAAAAAGTTTAACCTAAGCTGGGAATCGGACTCTCGAACTCGAGACTTTGGCGACTGTGCTAACTGGGCGGTACAAATACACAGTAGGGTGGTCCTTAGCTGTATGTACCTACCTGAAAGTTAGAACTTTGCTTCTCCCACATCCCCACCCCACTTTTGTTTCAATTGACAAAAAAGGTCTGCGAATAATTTCATCTCAATCCAACAAACCCTAGGCGACCCTCAAACGCCTTGAGGTTGAAACACACCATCTACAACAACTATTTTCGTTCAAGCAATTGTATTCTTTTATATCTCCACTGTACACCTGTCTTTTGAGTAATGTATGTGACAGGCTCAAACAAACCCAGCAATTGTTTAAAATCATTTAATTCATATTACTGGAAAGTTCATTCGAAGAATTAAAAAACAACACGAAAACTTAAGGTATATCAAGTTTATTTCAGATAACACACACATTGTTCATTTGTGAAACTTACTGATTTGAAATAATCACTTTACAACATTCATTTCTGTAGAATTAAAAGACAATTTGACTGAATGGACGGTGAACATGATTCATTCCTAAGAGAAGATTTAGTAGCAGCTGGGTATTTTTTTGCAATCTCAAGTAACAATCTGTAAAATAAATTGTTTCTCAGTTTCGTCTTTTGTGAAAATGTTGTTCTAGTCCTGAATGAGTTTGACACCTCTTTCTGCAGCATCATTCACAACAACCATCTCCTGAAGTTTTTGAATTGCACGTTTGTAACAGGAGTCATCTTTCCATGTTGAAGGGGACTTCGTGAAGAAAATCGGTTCTGATAGAGAACCTTGTGAAGAAAGTTTTGGTAACAGGTGCTAAAAACGATAAAAAAAATCAGTATTCGTAAAACAAGAAAGATCATTTTTGTGTATAATTTATCTTTTCACTATATTTTTTTCCTTCTTCCTCTTCTTCGCCTTTTTTTAACTCTACGATAACTTGAGCTAGATTTGCCTTCACCTTTGGTGGAACATTGTCATCAAACAAAGCTAAAGGCACAATTTCTGGAGCTGAATTTTTTTTTTTTTTTTTTTTTTTTTTTTTTTTTTTTTTTTTTTTTTTTTTTTTTTGCAGCGGGCCTCCAGATTACTGGATCTGTATCGTGATAATCAGTTGACTCACGAATAGGAAATCATAGTAAAGTGCCTTACTTGGTTCTGCTGACAGAAACTAAGCTCAGATGTACACGCGTGCAAGAAAAATACATATTCTTCGTAATGAGTTGTTCTGGCACATCAGAGAAGTGAAACTGATCTCGAGACATGTGTAACTTGAATGCCTTTGCTACGACGTAGAAAGAGTTACAGCTCTTTGAATGCGAAATGATATCCCATTCTTTGGAGTGCCGCCAAGACAAATCATCGTTAACTCCAGCAGTTCTCGGTAATCGTGACGCGGTTGTTATTGTGTAGAAAGTTGATTTTCAAGAAATCCGAGATTAATAGAGTATACATCATCAAGTATTTCACGGTTATCGATTATGTAAGGGTTCTTGTCGAGTTTCGACCAAGTTACTTTAAATTCCTTGGAACGTTCCACGTGTGGGCCAGTGGTTGCCGCCATCAGTGTGGCGAAACAGGTCCTCAACATCTATTCAGAAATGTATACCTACCATTAAGTCTACCCTTATTGCTTGCTGTCATTCATAGCAAAGTGCCTGAATCTCATCAGCTGTACCCCACCTCAGTACTGTCTGGTCAACTGCCAGGGCTTGATCTTCTCCAAATGTTGGGATTTTAGGGATTCCCAGCAACTGTTCCTTGCCTTCAAAGATTACTAATACAGCCAGTCTGTCTACGTTTTCTACATCTTTGAGTGCCAGGGAGCAACTTTCCATCCCGGTGCGACACTAATTCTTGGCATTAATTTAGTTTAAATTTGTGCTGAATTTCTGTATTCCACGTTTCTTTAAAAAAATTTCTGAGACGTTGAAAAAACGTTGATTTATAACCACGTATTTAGTTTCATGCCGGAAAGTTTCTCAACAGCCATTGATATGTAAATCCCGTTTCTATCACTGTTTTTGCACGTGTCAAAAACTTCAGAGAGGCCGGCTCTAAAAAGCTGCAGTGTATCTGGAGTTTTTGTTACTACTACTGTTGTTTGCTGAATGTCGACAGAGGAATTTTCACTGCCTTTTTGGTGTTGAATGGTACTTTTTGACGTAGTAATCTTGTGAGAAGTAAAATGTTGTTTCATTTCTTCATAAGTCCTTCTTCTTCATGTTTTTTCCATTGCAGCTACACCTATGCTTTTTCTTCCTTGCGTTTTTGTTTATGATCAACGCCAGCCAAGAAGCCAGATCGTCCTATTTGGCTCTAAAGTGTTACTTATTTATCTTATTCATTTTTCGTCCATCCCAAAACATCAGAATGAGCTATGTCAAAGAAATCATCCGTGTTTTGCCCATAGGTATCTCTTCCTTTCTTCTTCTTTGCCTGAAGCTATAGTCAAATTTTTCTGTAGAACTTCCACTCATCTTACAGGCTGAGTAACTTTTCAAGTGGTCTGTCTTCTAGTAGGAATTCAGGCTTTTTGCCAAAAAATGGAAAATTTTTGAATCCCCACTACCGCAGTTTACAACTCTTACATTGTAGAAGAAAACACTTACTACTTGTTCGATTGAAGACAGTTTGGCTCCAACGATTTATTTAGAAATAGAACCAATAAGAGAGACATTGTCTTTTCTTAACATCCTCAACGAAGAACGCGCACAAGTTGACGCAATTTTCCCCTAGGAAGAAGAGTATGACAGAACAATCAATTTTTACCAGAAATACCAACAGTTCTGAAACAATAACTTAAAAATCAGTGTGCTTGTGTTCTTCACAGTAGTCTCAAAAAGCTTCTTCTTGTACTATAGACTTTGCGAAACAAGATAAATTCATTGCAAAAACATAGCCGCATTTACATGAGAAGCAAATGGCCACCATCCCCCAGTGGACGCCACTTCGCTACATGCTGTCTGAATAGTAAATCACATAACCGATACAGCTTACAAAAACATAGTTGCAAAGGTTGGAATATAATGTTTTGCTAACACTGTAGCAATTAACTATCGAATTATTTATTTTAATAAGAAAATTTCATCTATTTTATTTTAGTTTTGTTTTAGTTTAGTATGAAATATTTCTCACTTAGCTTACATCACACACATAGGAACAAAAAAAATCAAAAATTGCAGTAAAAGCAGTAAAATTGCAGTTCTACTGCTTGCGTTTATGAGTTCACAGGACTATGAAACTAGCACCAATGACGGTCACGCAGTAATTGGAATCGATTTGCAACAAAAATAACTATTTCTACTTCAATGACCAATGCTGACCCTCCTTTTGTTCCTAATACAGGTGTGGTGATCGTGGGGCACACATCTCCTGACGGAGTCCCCAATCATAGTAGTTTCTTTGATTGGTTTTAAGTGTTCGCCGCTAGGTGGTAGCGCTTTGCAAATCTGTAAAAGGAAGAGGCCACTTTTACCCCCGCCTGGCTACTATTGCCGTCTATGCCTACACTATTAATGTTTTGCTGTTAATAAAATTGATATTTATTATATATTACAATATTAGGATTAAACTCTTAAAAGAGGGTTATTGAAAACAAGTACCTCTAATAATAAGACTTTATTTAATTACAACAATAACGAGAAAATGCGTAACAGTATTCATACATCAAAAATTCTAAACTTCGTGGTTAATGAGGGTCATCTAGTAGTTGTCGGATAGAGCTAAAATTTTACACGTATCGTTTCTTCTTTATTATTATTGGAACAAAATAGGTGAGTATGCGCTAAACTTCTAGAAAGTTGAAAAATTAGGGCCATTTCATTACACGGCACTGAATGAACACACGTGTACATGTGGTCACGGTGTTGCCAAATTGCCATTCTTCTATATCCATTTCCTGTATGTGCATGGGAAAAAATTTTCTCACAGACATTTTTGAACTGTTATTACGCAAGGGCACTGTGGCGTGAAAGTGCGTGAATTTTGGGCCACCCTGTTGTATATCCTGTTGTATATCATAAAGAGTAATTCTTTAGAACACTCTTTTCTGGCACACCCGAAACTACCTTCACATACACGATGTTGTCTCCCAGTTAAGAACGCAGTGTTGATTTCTATCTGCTAGAAGATGTTTCTAGTGGATCGCTATGTTTACCTTTGCTATATTGTATGCGAGTTGTGGCAGTCTGCCTGTCGGAAGAATCATGTAAAAAGACATTCTTATATCGATGGCCCAAACTAACACCTTCCTTGCTACGGCGCAAAGTCAGCTCCGGCTCGCCAGTCGGGAACGACAGAGAAGAGAAGGCTGTGAGAAGAGGTCAATCAATTGCACGCTGACCGACCTTCCTCCAGGACGACAACGCGACAACAGTGGCCTCTAGGTGAAAACCACATAAGCGCCGCGCCCGACGGGTGGCAGCCCTCTTCGGTAGCAGCTTCAACGGTAGCCTTTTCGTTAGCCGACGCATAGTAGCCTCTTCATTAGCGATCTCTACGTAGCACAGTTAGAGATCAGCAGTTACTACAGTTCAGTTGACAGACTTTTGTTAGTTGCGGTCGCTAGGACCAGAAGTGTTACTCGTGCTTGTCTATTCTGACGAAGACTGATTGGTTTGTACGTCACCCTTCGCTTGTTCACACCTGTGTAATTGCACTTGTGGATGACCATGTACAACAAGAATTCTCAGATCAAAGTTCAGTATTTGTACTTGTCTTATTGTAATGAAACTCATCAATACGCGTTGTTTTATTGTTTGTCTAGCGAACCGAGTATGCACGATTCCTAGACACTACATTCCTGATTCTGGCCGCACAAGAACTATACAGTTCTAACCACGAGCGGACGCCATTAAAAGGGCACTATAGCATAACTTCAGTGAAAGCGCCACGTCCATTAAGATGTTTGAACTGATTAGAAACATATCTGCATACTACGATGAATTTTCGGCACCGTGTGCGATCTAAAAGTTCGTCATAATCGCAGAGATCATACAAATGCCTAAAACTAATTTTAACTTCTTCCTAATCATTTCTCCACCCTAAATAAAATAATCTGTTCAAAGCTAGACTTCAATGAACAATCAGTGTAGAATGATGTCTCTTCAATAAACACCAGACTACAAGTTACAAAGTCACAAACTGCTGTATCTCAAGCAGCGCACGATTTTGGTAAACCAATGAAAGTATTGCGCCTCTTGAGTACTTGTTCATCAAAAAATGGCTCTGAGCACTATGGGACTTAACTTCTAAGGTCATCAGTCCCCTAGAACTTAGAACTACTTAAACATAACTAACTTAAGAACATCACACACATCCATGCCCAAAGCAGGATTCGAACCTGCGACCGTAGCAGTCACGCGGTTCCGGACTGAAGCGTCTAGAACCGCTCGCCCACCGCGGCTGGCACCCGTTCATCTTTCAGTTCAGTATTGAGTACAGTTCAATGTAGCTTCAATCAAAGCTGGCATGGCGCATTAGTCTTTCGAGAATACAGTGCCGTGATCAACATTATACTGTAGCGGATTTTTCGTAGTCTTCATTATTCAACAATGGTTTGTCGAATCTTTTTAACGGGCGGGATTATAGCCTTGACGTTGATGCTCACGCTTCATCGTTAGCGGGTACTATCAACTCGCTGGGGCTCGCTCCAATACACGACGTCTGCAACATTTCATGCACGTATCAGCACACTGCGTTTCCCACACTAGGTGTGTTCACCGCCCTCTCAACGGCCATGGTTATTAAGAGCTCATAATTTGACGACATGTTCGAGGATAAAAAAATGAATATTTACGGTTGCACTAGGTGCACCGCCACAGTGTCTCCTGTAATGAGCAATCAGCTGCCCATGTGGTCTCCCTTGTGTGCAAGGGAATCCCCCATTCTAACTCTATCTCTGGTGATTGCTACGTTACTTTTGAGTTTGTGATCTGTGAGGTGTTCGTGGTTTATCGAATGCCAGAGATGCAACTGTGTTTTGGAGGAGGGATTGCGTTTTTTCTGGAGGAAGTCCGTGCTGTCGTGCAGGTACTGCAATAAAGACTCCGGTGAGACGATATCAGTTTATTTGTTATGGCGTGGCAAGTTTCGATTGGCATTGCTCAGTTACAATCACTCCGTGAGTAGGTGTCGGGTCCTGCGTTTGTGCGCAATGAAGTGGGAGTTGATAAGTTGCTCGTACGTAACTGTCTGGAAGCTGATTATAGCGCTGTACATTAGTTTGTTTCACTTTGAACGATTGTAAATTCAAGTATAAAAGAATAGTTTTTTTCTCAGTCAGAATTAGAGATTAGAAGATGATTTTTCTTCTAATTGAAAATATAGCCTAAATCTTTCAGCTGCAAGTTTGTATATCCCTGCTGGGCTGTAAGGTTGTTTTCTTGTATACATTAATAAGAGATTGCCTGTCCGTCGATTTTATTTCTACCGCGAATCTAATCGTTCTTTGTATTCAGTCGTTTCAGTGTGCCACGTTGCCTTGGGTGCCATCTTCTTAAAATCTGTGGCATCGACGATGATCCACATGCAGCCCACGTTTTTTTTTTTTTTAATTTCTTTATGCAACATCAATATTTATACAAAGGAACCCACCACCTTAGTGAATAGTGGGTCATAACTATCTTACAATATTAGATATTCAGCAGCTATTTCTATTTATTATTATATGGTACTATGTTAATTATTGTAAGCTACAGACAGGATACTACAGGGTAATAGGCAGACTACAGCTATTATTCTATTCTACTTGCTAATTGTTAGTATCTTCCTACTTGTTAATTCCTAACTGCCTGCAGCGTTACAGGAGTGCCAGCACAGATATAAACCTACTGCTTTAGGCCCTGCTCATCGAGCTAATCCCGATGAGCGTGCCCCTGACACTGGGGTGGCCAAGATTGTTTGTCGCTGCAGGTTCCTAGTTTAATATCTATATCTAAAGCTACAACTACTGTACTAACCTACGTCAATTCCGGTGCTTTGTCTTAATCAGTGTACCCTGATCCCCCTGGTCCTGCACGTGGCGGATTGCAACTGAAAAGTCGACCTGTCCACGCACAGGCGGTATAGGATAAGGGTAATTGGACACATTCGTTAAATGTCGTTAATCATGAAAGACCCTCATGTATCCCGTAATGGGACACATTTGGTATATGTCGTTAATCGTGAAAGTCCCTCAAGTATGCCGTCAGTACTTTTCATGATACCTCATTTGCCAGTTTGTTTAGGGTCTCAAAAGTTCCTTCGTGTCTTAATAAGTCATATGTGTTGTTATGTGGAAGCTGTTGTCTTAGTGTCACTGCTACATCATCGAAAAGGGGGCACTCGTAAACCACATGGTCGGGAGTGCCCTTCGAAGCACCACAGTCACACTCGGGTGTAGCCTTTTTCCTAGGTTTATGGGAAATCAGTCAGTTAAGTTGAATAGCCGGCACTTCCTTGCATGGTATCAATGTTCAGGCGCTGATAAAAGTAGATCATCGAGCGGTGTGTTACTGACTACTCTTTGTCGAACATTGTGCTACGTAATCTCACTCATTATTGGGATCTTACGTAGGAATAAGAATCGGGATTCAGCTGCTCACTCAAGACGATATAATCATTTCTGCAGATCAAGTTGGTGATCACAGAGAGGAGGGAACATCCTCAGTGCACAGCCTGACGCCATAAGTTGAAAGCCAGCACTTTTTCAGTTTGGTTCACTGTTTTTAAGAGTCAGTACTCAGTGTGCAATACACAAGTACAAGATATTCAGGCCCATTTCTTTCCGCTATACCGAATTTATTTGTGTGTGTATGTGTGTGTGTAATTATTTCTATTGAATTTTACAAGTCACATAGCATTTCCAAATTGGTTTCCTGTGGCATTAGAATTACACGAGGGTCGTTCAATAAGTAACGCCACACATTTTTTTCTCAGAACATATTAATTGTTAAGAGTCAGAATTTGGTGACAATATACATCAACATGTCTTGTCCCTGTCCTATTTTTCTATGTAGTCTCCATCACGTTCTAAGGCCGTACGCCAATGTTGTGGAAGAGCATGTATTCCCTGCTGACAAAAGCTCTTGTCCTGACGCCTTAGACATGTTTTCACTTCGTGACTGACTGTCTCGTCATTTTCAAAGTGTGTTCCCCGTAGAGATCAGTGACAGAAAGGCCTCTCCGTCGGTCTCAAAACGCTCCAACAATTCAGATGAAATGGCCTTTCTTAGAATCTTGCGGTCCGCTGTGAGCATTCGTGGAAACCATCGTGAGCACCTCTTTAAGTATCCGATAGTCTCGGTCACTGCAGACGCACTTTCAATGCTGACTGACAACTGTAGAGCCAACTGTCGACTTGTGATGCGCCGGTCGGCACGAATAAATGGCATCCACACGATTCGGCATGTCTGGAGCAGTGGCTGTGACAGGACGTCCCGAGCGCGGCTGATCATGGAGCTCTGTTTCTGCATTTCCTGAGGCTGTGATTTTCTTTACCCATCGGTCAACTGTATTCCTATCAACTGCAGCATCCCCATACACTGCACACAAACGTTTATGGATGTTCACCACGGTTTCTTTTTCTGCTCACAAGAATTCAATAACAGAACGCTGCTTGTAACGTGAGTCGTATGTAGACGCCATTTGACGCTGTACTACGGCTCTGCCATCTGCCAGAACGGTTCGAAACTTCATCGGCGCACTCAACAAACATCAAGTGTGAAGCACCAACAAGGACGTTTGTCAATGTATATTAATGGCTTTTTTTAAAAAAAAAAAAAGAACGTGGGGCATTACTTATTGAACGAGCCTCGTACATTTAGCATACCTTCAAAGTATCACGGCTTTATTATGACTATCTATGTAAGTAGTAATTGATTTTCTAAACACACAAACGTCATTCAATGTGATGAATGTCTCCACAAAATTTGATAAATATTGGACAAGTACTTCATGGTGTAATAGTTTTCAGCTGCGTGGCTCCAGTAGCTTAAAATAAACAGCTGCTAGAAACGAAGTGAGTACTTTCGCATAATATGTATTAATTCTCGGTATTTTTTAAAAGTCACGCATCAATTTTGCGAACAGAGTACTTTGACTATAGGTGCAGTTGCAAGTCCCCTAGATCGTCCCTTACCTCAATTTGTGCCTGTGTCTCAGTATTTGCATACCTATGTTTTTTTTATTATTTAATCACTGTTCCTGGCCATGCGTTGCTGTGGTTCAATCTGGTTAAACGGAAAATAAAGAAAGAGAAACCACGCGTTTCTCACACGTATGGCAATTGGATATACGTCCTAATCTCCGTCTCCCACCTCTCTCTGTTCATCCTCTCTATCTCCCTCTCTCTCCATCTCCTCCTGCCACCTCTCTTTTTTCCTCTCTCTTCCATCACCTCTTACCCCCTTTTTCCGTCCATCTTCTCCACCCCTGTCTCTCAATCTCCTCCTGCCCCCTCTCTCATCCTCTTTCTGTCCATCACCTGCTCCACCCCTCTCCGCACATCTCTTCCCCCCTCTCTCTCCATCACCTGCTTCCTCAGTCCATCTTCTCCCTCCCCCTCTCTACCTTTCCTCCTGCCCACTCCTACTGTCCTTATCCGCCTTTCCGATTTCTGTGTACATCCGCTCTCACACCTCTGTCCATCTCCTACTCTACGCTTCCTCTTACCTTGAACCTTATTATTGCAAACTCAGATTCTGTAGTAGTAGCCTCATCATAAGTCATAAATACAACTTAGGAATTTCGAAGATCTTTCGGAGATTTAAGATTCTTAACACACGAACATGAGGTTTTTGCTATCAATGTACCCCTTTTATATACTCTATATGCCGTTCCAGTGGGTGTATAGGAACACTCTCGTTATCAAAATTCAGCGTTGTGTCAGAATTTCAAAGTTATCGGCGACGAAATTTCGGAGATATACGATTCTGAAGAAACGAAGATTTATATTTTTTTATTTACACTGTAGTATAGGAATACGGAGCCATCTCTGCGAGTCGAGTGACACCTATCATTTTAGACAACTACCAACCAACAACCACACACTGACTGACCTTGAAACCATGCTTATCCACATTCATGCCGCTTGACAAAATTTTCTGCTGTTTCGTAGGATTTGTGTGACTTTATTAAATTACCGTCGGAGGTATTTCCATTCGCGTGGTAGATGGGTGGCTATAAAAACACGCAGATGACCTTTGAAACAAATTAGATTGCCATCTGAAACGAACTAAATGGACAGCCGTATCTTGCTGACGTGAGCACTTAGGGTGACGGAAGAACAGACAACGTAGTAGATGAGCTAGTAATCTAGTCTCGAGGCCGCTCACTTGTTTGTCTAGTGTTTACTGTTTTTGCTACAAATGGCCTTTCGCTTCCTTTCACTTTAGTACCAGTGAAACTCGTCAGTGGAATTAGCTGGCGTAACGCCTTCCGGTTAATCAGCCGCAGGTGGGAGAGTTGAAGTTAAGAAAGGCGTGGTTGCACTTTCAGCAAGGCTGGCTCAGTTATGAACGCTATAGTTCGCCAGTCGCGAGAAAAGAGAGAGAATAGCGACTCTGAAAAATGAAATGCGAATAGAGCTGGTGCCAGAATAACTAGAAACTTGGAAATAATACGAAATTAACATTGATAGATGTCTCTTCATACCAGTTCATTGTAATAAAAAAACATTTTCTGTCGCTGATGGAACCTTCTAACGAATGTGTTTTAAACATCATAGCACTTCTCCTATTTCTTTCAGTTTCAGAACTGTACAATGGTAAATACTATACTTTTCAGTAAGATAATCCGCCACCAGAAATGTAAGGTGAAGCATTAATAATGGCAGCCACTCCCTCTGACGAAACGTCAGAAAATTCGTCTTACAAACGTCGGCGGAGTAACCCGAGACAGAAGCCAACAGACAGTTTGTCAACAACTGGTCTCGAAATCGTTAACAATTTTGTAATCTGTAAATAACTTCCAAAAACTATAACCATAGCAGTTGTGTAGGACAGAGCCATAAATGTTATTAAGGAAGATGTACCTACGATTGTACGCAAGCAATGCGTACTCTAGAATCCTCACTGAATAATATGCCGGATATGTATATAACATAAAATATTTTAAATTCATTGCCCAAGGTGTAGGGGCTACCTTTTATCGCTTATAAGGAATGCGTCCTCTAATCCATGTTCAAATCCAGCCATTGCTCAAACTTCAAATAAAATCATCAGTGATGGCGGTCAAAGGCTTCCGGTATAAGGAGTCACCTTCGTTCTGCTAGCGGCCTTGTCAAACATGTCGGAGGAGTGGACACAGGTTCAGGGCACTCTCTTGCGGAAGAACCGTCGATGATCAACGACATGAGAATGCAGAAGACAATGGAAACCCCTGCATTAAAGATACACAGTTTTTATTCACAGGACATGTGACGTCTAATTAGAAAAAATATTATGATAACCTCCCCATTGGCAAAAAATTCCGGACTAGTTCCCCATTCGGACCTGTGGGCGGGGACTGTCAAAGGGGAGGTAACGATGAGAAAAAGGTTGAGTAACCAACGAAAGGTAACATTCCACGAGTCAGGGCGTGAAATGTCAGAAGTTTCAACGTGGTAGATAAACTAGAAAACGTGAAATATAAAGGCTCATCTTGAAGTGAAGTGATATGAAAAGACTATGAGGATTACTGTTCAGCTGAATATAGGGTAATATCCACAGCAGCAAAAAATGGTGTAAATGGAGCTGGGATTCGTTACAGATTGAAAAGTAGGGCGCACAGTGAGCTACTGTGATCAGTCCAATAGAGCGTCGTTCTCATTAGAATCGTCAGCAAACCAACGCCAACAACGATAGTTCAGGTATGAGAAAGTATACGAGGTTGCGCAGGAGAGTAATTAATGATGGGCCGCATCAAACCGGCAAGAAGATTGATGTCAAAAAAAAAATGCAAAGGGCGGTGGTAATCAAATGCACTAGGGGAACGAACAGAAGAAAGATTTACGGGAGATGTGGGACTGATCCTCCCCAATGAACCATGGACCTTGCCGTTGGTGGGGAGGATTGCGTGCCTCAGCGATACAGATAGCCGTACCGTAGGTGCAATCACAACGGAGGGGTATCTGTTGAGAGGCCAGACAAACGGGTGATTCCTGAAGAGGGGCAGCAGCCTTTTCAGTAGTTGCAAGGGCAACAGTCTGGATGATTGACTGATCTGGCCTTGTCACACTATCCAAAACGGCCTTGCTGTGCTGCTACTGCGAACGGCTGAAAGCAAGGGGAAACTACGGCCGTAATTTTTCCCGAGGGCATGCAGCTTTACTGTATGGTTAAATGATGATGGCGTCCTCTTGGGTAAAATATTCCGGAGGTAAAATAGTCCCCCATTCGGATCTCCAGGCGGGGACTACTCAGGAGGATGTCGTTATCAGGAGAAAGAAAACTGGCGTTCTACGGATTGGAGCGTGGAATGTCAGATTCCTTAATCGGGCAGGTAGGTTAGAAAATTTAAAAAGGAAAATGGATAGGTTAAAGTTAGATATAGTGGGAATTAGTGAAGTTCGGTGGAAAGAGGAGCAAGACTTCTGGTCAGGTGACTACAAGGTTATAAACACAAAATCAAATATGGGTAATGCAGGAGTAGGTTTAATAATGAATAAAAAAATAGGAGTGCGGGTAAGCTACTACAAACAGCATAGATAACGCATTATTGGGCCAAGACAGATACGAAGCCCACGCCTACTACAGTAGTACAAGTTTATATGCCAACTAGCTCTGCAGATAACTAAGAAATTGAAGAAATGTATGATGAGATAAAAGAAAAGGGAGACGAAAAATTTAATAGTCATGGGTGACTGGAATTCGATAGGAGGAAAAGGAAGACAAGGAAACGTAGTAGGTGAATGTGGATTGAAGGTAAAAAATGAAAGAGGAAGCTGCCTGGTAGAATTTTGCACTGAGCATAACTTAATCATAGCTAACACTTGGTTCAAGAATCATGAAAGAAGGTTGTATACATGGAAGAAGCCTGGAGATACTAGAAGGTATCAGATAGATTATATAATGGTAAGACAGAGATTTAGGAACCAGGTTTTAAATTGTATGACATTTCCAGGGGCAGATGTGGACTCTGACCACAATCTATTGGTTATCAACTGTAGATTAAAACTGAAGAAACTACAAAAAGGTGTTATGTTAGAAGAAAGATTAAGGAAAGGCAAACCTACGGTTCTGGCATTTGTACACTTAGAGAAAGTTTTTGACAATGTTGACTGGAATACTCTCTTTGAAATTCTGAAGGTTGTAGGGATAAAATACAGGGAGCGATAGGCTATTTACAATTTGTACAGAAACCAGATGGCAGTTATAAGAGTCGAGAGGTATGAAAGGGAAGCTGTGGTTGGGAAGGGAGTGAGACAGGGTTGTAGCCTCTCCCCGATGTTATTCAATCTGTATACTTAGCAATCAGTAAAGGAAACAAAAAAAAATTCGGAGTAGGTATTAAAATTCATGGAGAAGAAATAAAAACTGAGGACATTCGTGGCTAAAAGAAGTCTGCTTTTATCAAACATCGATAGGCTTACCATATTTTTTTGAGGTCAATCCTGGACATATTAACGTATTTTTTGGGTCCAACCTAGGACATATTTTTGAAATTACTTAAAACTCTTTAACTGTTTACTGAAATAACTAAAATTCATTCATTCATTTGTATTTTTCACTGGACGCAATTGCTTACAATGTGAGCTAAGCAACCGGTACGTAAAATAGATTTGTCTAAATCAGTCTGAACTTTTCTGCACTCATTTTCATTTCCTTTTCTCTTCATACCCACAAAATTACTGTTAGTGTTATCAGCAAGGTAACGAACCAACTTTTCTTCAAGTGTGTATTTTTTTCGCATACTACAAAAGATACCGAGTGAAAATTTGAGCAGTTTCATGTGACAGTTCGTCGAAATTGAACAGTTTAACTTGAATTTCCTCTTCCGGACTGAAATATCTCACAACAATCAGAATAGGTTTTACTTCACTTCTGTTTCAGCTATCCACTGTTCCTGTCACATAGTTAATGTCTTCCAAAGAATTTAACACGTTATCAAATATAAAGGGCGAAATAATGTTAACAGTAGCTGCTTACGGAGGTAAATTTTGGGTCATATAACTTTTTAAATAGTTTAGATGTACAGTCTGATGTTTTGAAACTGAGTTTGTGTGTAGTAGCGTGGCACGACAACGTAGTCACTTTAGCGGCACATTTCAGATCACAATCCCTATCTTTGGCTTTAGAAAATCAGTCTCGCGTCAATAGCACGCCAATGTTTTCACGTGGTCTTTAATATCACCCTTTCCTTTATTTGCAACTAAAATTTCTCCAGTACGTAACGTTCATTCTAGCTGTCATTACTCAGTTTCAAAAATACCGTCGGGACTAATCTTGGAACTTGGGGTAATTCTAAACATCGACCTTAATCTGAGGAAGAAGTTTCTGAGAATGTGTATTTGGAACACAGTACTGTTTGGTAGTGAATCCTGGACTGTCGGAAAAACAGGGAAGAAGAAAATCGAAACGTTTGAAACTCTGTGCTGTAGAAGAATGTTGAAAATGAGTTGGGCTAATAGGATTAGAAATGAGGAGATTCTTGATATAACTGACAAAGAAAGGAACATACGGAGATCACTGACAAAAAGAAAGGACGTGTACAGCGCGTCCACGACGACTTGCCGATTTTACAAGTGGTGCCAGAAGCATAATAAATCCACATTAGTTGGCGTTTCCAACGTTAGACTGCTCCTAGACGCGATGTGTCACTGTACAGATTGACAGGCAAAAAACATGTGCTATGGTGCCAGCACTGCGGCAAGCAACCGACTCTGCCTTCTCGTCACTGTTCCTCTCCCCTCGACAGTCCAAATGCGGGCCCCAGCATTCCACCTGTCGTTCTCGACAGCCACAGCGAGAATCATCAACTTATCGAGGACACACTGTATTAAGACATGAAGGAATAACTTCCTTGGTAACAGAGGGAAGGGGGGGGGGGGTGTGAGGGGGTGAGGGGGAGCAGAGGTGTAAAAACTGCAGGGCGACAGAGACTGGAACACGTCCAACAAATAAGTGAAGGTTTGGGGTACAAACTCTCCTGATGGAATCCATTAAACAAGCAGAAGACGACGAAAAAAAAAGAACGTTACTGTCAAATCATGCCAGCGATATTAATGTGCAGGGTGTTCCGAAATTATTCGTTCAAATTAAAATGGAAGGTAGAGAACATCAAAACAAATATATGTAGTTATGGTAGGTACGGTCCCTGACAGAAATTTCTGATGCTAAGGAGGATTAACACAGACGGCATTCACTGGAAGTGGTCGAATGCGAACTACTGGGCTGTATGCACGCAGTGTATCGTCGGACTGTTGACTGTCATGTCCTTTCGAAGATCCTTGGCATGTCCTCAATAGTAGCAGTAGCGACGGCAATTTTAGGGACGAAGTCTTCTTCTGTTTCACACAACAGTTTCATACGCCAGCTGCTTCATCTGCCCCCAGAGTAAGAAATCCGGACACTTGAGGTCAGGGGGTCACACCATAGGGCCACCTCGGCCGAACCATCGATGCCCGAAGGTTCCTCTCAGATGATTCCTCATAGCAGTGCTGAAATAGGGGTCTTGTGCCCCATCGTACATTCTTTGTCTAACATTCAGAGGTACATCCTTCAGCAGTTCTGACAATACACATTTCACGAAGATGCGATATCTCCGTCCGTTGGGGTCAAAGAACTTAGAGGTAACAGGTGTAAAGATGTCGCCCATACAGAAACAGTTAGTTCTTTGACCATAGCCCACATGTTTGTATGTAAACACAGTGTATTTCACGAGTGCACATCGTAATAGTGAAATATGCAGCTAAATTTTATAAAACTGAAATATGGATATGAAAGTCGTAAGTGTATAACTAAGTGAAAAAACTGTCACCACAGCGTAACTATAATAATGATGCTTCATCTTTATGTAAGTACAGATAGAATGACATGTTAAAGGCCCTACCAGTTGAAGCCTTTCAGCGGTGCTACTAAGACTGGGAACAACAGCTCCATCGGTGTACAGCTGCTAAAAGGAACTACTTTGAAGGGTACAATACTACTGTCTGAAAAAAAAAAAAAACTGTGGTACATAAAAAATCAGTCTCATTATTTTTCTCACGCACAACTTATGTATGGGACGTCCTTTAATTTTTGTTTCATTTTTTGTGACGATGCTAGAAGAAGATTATAGTTCTTATGTAAATGTTATTCACATTCTGTATGTCTGAGAATTGCACTACAACTTCAATTTGAAATAGCCTTCGCATTTATGAACCATTAGTGCGTTAAGATTTTCTCTCTCTGTTTGAAAGTAAAACTTAGCTTAACTTCCCTGCCACGTTTTACGCCGTTGAATAATCAGCCGTCTGCATTCTTGATAACATATTAATCCTTATTGACAAGTAGCTAATGCAAATCTTAGAACTGTCAGCCAGGCAGTGGTTTCTTTCAGAAACATGCTGCTCAGCGTTGTACTTTCAGATTTAGTGTAGTTATGGCACTTCTAGACCACAACATCTTCGCAATACTGTTACTGTGGTTACATTCACTCCACGTAGAGTTAACATTCATATTCAGTTTTTTACCTAGACCTACGCAGAGCACTGATTGTTGGATGTGGAATATTCATAATCAGACTTTGCATTCAAGGGTCATTTCAACCCTCTAATGATATGACGAGAAATATAATTTGCGTCTTGAAAACTGTATTTACAAACGCTTGAGCAGAATTACATAATATAAACTGCAGGTATTATCAGGATTCACGTCATGAAATGACGAAGAACGACAACAGATGTTAGGTCTTCACTAAGACAAATGTGTTGATTGGCAGGTTTCAGAGGTTCAATTTAGAAATGAGTCCTTCATTCAAATCCGACCGTCTCCATTAACACAAATATAAGTAAGGCAGTAACTGAGAATGGGGAGAGACGTGGTTACAGCCTGCACGCCAAATTATTCGCTCTGTAAAGTGAGTAAGCAGTGGGGGGCAAACCAAGGAGAACATCCGAAAGGCTATTTAGGTTCACGAAGAAGAAACAAAATCTTTAAGATTTACCGATGTAGTTTTATCAGAGGGGCAAAGCATTTGGAAAGGCTGTTGAGCGGAATGGATAGTCTCCTGAAAAGAGATTGTAAGGTGGACATCGTCAAAAGTAAAACAAAGGTAACCTAATGTAGTCGAATTAAGTCAGGTGATTGTGGCACCATACACAATCATTAACCTGGCTCCAGGGAGGTAGGGTGCCCTTCCCTATTCCTCCACTGGGGTAATTCCTGTCTGGCGCGTCCACGTCGCGGGGGTGGGCATCCTACACTTCAGTAGGCCGGAGTGCTAGGATGGCTGAGTTCAGGCAGGGACCCAATCCCGTGGGGTATAACACGGAACCCATGCCCAGGGTTACGGGTGAAGACCTTAATGGCAGCGACGGCGGAGAAGGAAGACTTCGGAACGGCGTAAGCTTGCAGATGAGGCAACCCTCCTTTCTGGGGATTAAATGAGAAGGGAACCACTGCCTTGTGGTGGAGGAGAAACTCCAAAGGCTAAGGGAGACAACCCCAACAGAAAATCCTTCCTTGCGTTAGGCCTAGCAAGCCAGTAGGAAAGTGTTCATATATTGCTTTCAAAACACAGACGAGCCTCGGAACGAACCACTCAGGATTTGACCCCACTGCTTCTTCAAGTACTGGTGCAAATGACGGGAGACCTGATGTTACTCATCAGTACAAGAAGAAGAAACCAACTGGACTAAAAAATAACCTAAATATTGGCACCCTTAATATATTAACCCTCGATGGAAAAATGGAAGAAATGACAGATGTACTGACAGAGAGGAAGTTAGATATATTGGGATTAAGCGAAACAAAGTGGAAGGGAAAAGGTGAGAAGAATTTGAGAGGAGGAGGAAAACTGTACTGGAGTGGGAATAACAGGTCTGGAAGAAATGGTGTGGCAGTGATGGTGAATAAGAATGTACAAAGCTGTATTGAAAATGTGAGATATATATCAGACAGGATCATAATCTTAAACCTGAGATTCCAAAAAGAAACACTAAAAGTAATCCAGATTTATGCACCCCAAGTGGGATGTAGCGAAGAAGAGAAGATGGACTTTGAAAATGTGTTAGAAAACCATATAGAGAGTGCTAATATAGTGATGGGAGATTTTAATGCACAGGTAGGCAAAGACAGAAAGGGATTTGAGCAAGTATTGGGATGTTTTGGATATGGAGGTAGAAATGAAGAAGGGGAAAGACTCCTGGATTTGTGCCAGAGAAATGGAATGAAAATAGCAAACAGCTGGTTTATGAAGAGAGAAAGTCATGTTATCACCAGATACAGTTGGGATGGAAGAACGAAGAGTGTAATTGATTATATTCTAGTAGATAGGGAATGGGGAGAGAAAGTAACAAATGTGAAGGTAATTCCAAGTGTGAGTGCTGATGGAGACCATAGATTACTGGTGGGACAATGGAAAATGAATCAGTGTGTGAAAAATAGAAAACAGAAGAAAGTGACGAGGATACGGGATTGGAAATTGAAGGAGAGTGAATGTGCTGAGAAGTACAGAGAATTAATAACACAAAAATTTCCAAAAGAAGTTTTCTGCGATGTAGAAAAAGAATGGAGCTTATTCAAAGACACTTTAGTCGAAGCAGCACAAAAAGTATGTGGCAGAACATCTGGAAAGGAAAAAATAAGACAGACAAGTTGGTGGGATGATACCACAATCCAAGCAGTTAGAAGAAAAAATGGAGCATGGAGAAAATGGTGGAAAACTAAAAATGACAAAGACCATCAAAGATATATAGAGGAAAAGAAGAAGTGCAAAGAAATAGTGGAAACAGCAAAGAAAAAGGCATGGGAAGAGTTTACAAAAAAACTTGAAGAAGATGTGAAGAGCAATAAGAAAATTTTCTATAAAATGATGAAAAATAAAAGGAAGGCTTCTGAAGTACCAGTAAAGATGGAAACAGAGGACGGTCTATAAAATGATGAAAAATAAAAGGAAGGCTTCTGAAGTACCAGTAAAGATGGAAACAGAGGACGGTACCATTATTGAAGATCCAGGGAATATAAAAGATCTCTGGAAAGAACATTTTAAGAGGCTGTTAAACGCTGAGGACCAGGTACATGAGGAAACAACAAATAATGGAGAAATTGAGAGAAGTTGGGAAGCAGAATTAGGACAAATTACACAGGAAGAAATGGAAAAAGCTGTGAAGAAGATGAATGGGGGGAAAGCCCCAGGACCTGATGAAGTATCAGTGGACATGATAAGAGCAGCAGGTCCAGTGGGAATGCAGTGGCTGTATAGAGTACTATCAAGCGTGTGGAGAAATAGTAAAATACCTGGCGACTGGAGAACAGGAGGCATTGTTCCCATCTTCAAGAAAGGCAATAAAAGACTTTGTAAAAACTACAGAGGAATAACCCTCATGAGTCATACAGCCAAGATTTTTGAAAGAATTTTACTAAATCGAATAAGTGAAAAGATAGAAAAGGAGCTGAGTGAAGAACAGCATGGGTTTAGGAAAGGAAGGAGCACAATCGACCTGATATTTTCTATCCGTCAACTGATGGAAAAAAGTTGGGAGTATAACAAAAGGGTGACAATGGTTTTTATAGACATAGAAAAAGGCATATGACTCAGTTGACAGGGAAAGACTCTGGGAAGAACTGAAGAAGATAGATATAGAAGATGGATACATTAATGTTATAAAGACAATGTACAGAGGCCACAATTGTAGAATTAGAACACCATTGGGGAACACTGAATACTTCGAAATAAGACAAGGACTTAAGCAAGGAAGTATTCTATCTCCTGCGCTTTTTAATGTTGTGATGGAGGGAATGAATAGGGCAGTTAAAGATATAGCAAAAGAAAAAGACAAAAAGATGATTTTTGCAGATGATATGGTAATATGGGGTGATAAAGAGGTAGATGTACAGTTACAGCTTGATGCGTGGAAGGAAATAATGAAAAGGTATGGATTAAGAATAAATAAAGATAAGAGTGAAGTAATGGTATTTGGAAGAGAGAAAGGAATCAATGGAAATATTACCTTGAATGGAGAACCCCTCAAAGTGGTAGAAAGTTTCACTTATTTAGGGAGTGAAATATTTAGGGATGGAAGAATAACTAACGAAATTAATAGGAGGTTACAGAAGGGAGGCAATTTCTACCAAACAATAAAACATCTGATTTGGAATAATGAAGTTTCAGAAAGAGCAAAACTCCTGATGTATAAGAATTATTACTTCCCTATTGTCACCTATGGTGGAGAAACATGGACAATGAAAGAAAGGGACTGGAGCAGACTGCAAGCAGGGGAAATGAAATTTTTCAGAGCAGTTAAGGGAAAAACAAGAATGGACAGAGTAAGGAATGTAGAGATTAGAAAGGACCTCAAACAAGAAAGTATGAGAGAAGAAATTGAAAGAAAGAGGTTAAGATGGTATGGGCATGTTAAGAGGATGCATGGGCAGAGACTCCCCAAAATTATGGAAGAACTAAAGATGGATGGGAAACGACCTAGAGGGCGCCCAAGAACACGGTGGAAAATGGGAGTGAGAATATCTGTTGAAAGGAGAGGTGTGACCTGGCAGCAAGTGGAGGAAGAAAAGTGGTGGGAGGACCGAGCCAAATGGAGAGGACTCGTCAGCACCCAGACCCGGCAGTAGCTGGAGCGGGATTCGGATATAGATAGAGAGATGCTGATGGAATTAGATTACAACATGAGACACTGAAAGTGGTACACAGGTTTTGACATTTGGGGAGCAAATAATTGATGAGGAGAAAAGGACAGAAGATATAAAATGGAGACATGCAATAGCAAGAAAATCGTTTCTGAAAAGGAGAAATGTGTTAGCACCTGATACATAGGTAAGCGTTAGGAGATCTTTTCTAAAAGTAGCCTGGGGTGAAGCCTCACAGTAGTGAATCATGAATGATATGCAGAACAGATCAGAATAGAAGCTTCTGAAATATGGTATTACAGTAGTATGCTAAAAATAAGAAAATTTCAGAGCTATATGACTACACGACGGTCTCAAGAACAAAGGAATAGTTGATTAAGGGGAAATTCGTTCAAATTTGACATTTTCTGTTCTCTACTCCATAATGTACTTAGGACTTTCCTGACATTTTGGTAAATAATACATTAAGATCAGACAATTGTGAGACCTTCAAATAATATTTTGCATGTTGAAATGTGACTGTCAAATTACTCGGCTACGCATTTACTGCCACAGTTGAGCAGTCATATAACTACACAGTCTAGAAGGCTGTGAATTGCTTTGTTTTGTGCCTACTGCTACGTCTCAGAAGTTGGCATTACGAATAAACAAATAAGTCCTTTGTTACTTATACTAGACGTCGTTGAAAGTAGTGTGATTATCGGCTATTTTTGTAGTAAGCTAACTTCTATTGCTTTTTATACGTAAATAAAATGACTAAGCGTAAAAGTAACTTCAAGAAACGCAAGACGAAAAGAGCTATGTGGAGCACTTTCTTTCACCGAATATCAACCGATAAAAAGCCATGTCATGCTTTGTGTCCACCTCCACCAAACACTTGGTGTAAATAAAGGCAAGCTGAATTTTCTGGCACCCTGCATGAATTTGCACATAAACATTCTCTTCCTTTGGCAGTAATGGAGGAAATCAAACCTATTTACAGAGATTTGGCAAATCCTGAGCCACTAAAGAAGTGTTTACATGGGAAGACCCAGAATGTGAATGAGTCCTTCAACAATGTTGTGTGGTGCCATGTGCCTAAAAATGTATTTGTTGGCCTTATGATTCTTTAATTAGCGGTGTCTGATGCTGTAATAACTTTTACAGGTGGGAACTATGAAAGACTTGGTTCTGGAGAAGTTAGGGGTACGATTTGGACATAACACAGCTAAAGGACTGCAGGAACTGGATGAGCTTCGTGTACGCGAAGCAGAGTTAGCTGCTCAGCAAATGACAAAAGAAGCAAGAAAGTAAAGGAGGAGGCAAGCACTGGGCAGAAGAAGACACAGACTATGGGCCAGGGCGATTCCAGTGCATAAAAGACGCAGAAATGTAAGTCTGTATAAGAATTTGTATTAAACCTCAGTATCTCTAAAATACATCTTTTGGCAATAAATGACCCCTTTTCTAAAAAAGTACTGATGGTTGAGATATGAAATTTTCGCAGCATGCCATTCAACACATATGGAACTAGAATAATTAAAATATCCTGAGTAGTTTTGTTTTTATGTTCATTTATTTGCAAAATTCTGTTAAAAATTATTGAGTGTTTGAAAAAAAAGGTAACATGCCCACAATACAATTTTGGTAATAATTCTAGTTCAGTGTATCTAGAAAGGTGCATTCAATAATTATGGAAAATTGTAAGTTGGTGTCTTAAAAAGTTTCCAAGATAACGGGTTACAAAATTCGATAATTTAACATGGGCGGCATAGGACATACAATGTCCCCTTAAGTAGTGGGGGGGGGGGGGGGGAAGTGTTGTGTTGTGTTTGTGTGTGTGTGTGTGTGTGTGTGTGTGTGTGTGTGTGTGTGTATGTGAGTGCGTGTTTGTGTGTGTGTATGTACGTGTGTGTGTGTGTCTACACTACAGCGTATTACTAGTTAAAACAAAAAACAACGAAAACAGTAAATGATTTTTGCCCACAAATCCTTGAATCATTCTTACTATGTGTAATACTAGCCACATCAGAGCAACTGCCCCCACTTCATACTTTAATACTAAGAAATCAGGTGGCTGATTTAGTGCGTCTCTACTGTAGAAACAGCAACGAGCGTTAGTGATATTTAGCTAAGTGCTGATGATAAGGAATGCAACATGAAAACTAAAATATGATAAAAACGGCCAGTATGACCAATTATGCCACGCTGTTCTGTAGCAGTACATTTCTCAGTGCAGTTGAAGAATGCCAGTTGCTTCGGTCTCTTCTTAGATGTTAAAAGGTGTGGATGAACTACCGTCAGAAAAGCTAACTGAGGCAACGATGGCTGAGAATCGTATCCTCGTCGTTGTACGTGGTAACATTTTTATGGATGGCGTGCACCTCTTACTTGACACAGATCCGTCACGGAACGTTAATGGCTGCTTTCATAGCCAAGTCAGGCAGAAGTTTCACGGCTTTCCTTTGCGACATTTCTTCCAACTTCAGTAAGAACTTCGTGCCAGACACACCACGAAGCACTGGCGTAAACCTGAAAGGCAGGAGTCCGTTAGCAGCTGATTAGGTCGCGTGCTTGTTTTTTACTGTTGTCACTAAACAGCTCACTTTTCTAGCGTCGGCCTCTCACAGCAGACGCTGTGAAATTCATCTGCTGTCTCGGACATTTCATGCCATGTACTCACCGACGTGTCGGTAGCACTTTCTTGTCTCAAAGAATCTGTACGTACTATTCTGTCTACTATGGCAGCTTATCTTTGGCTGATTATTGCGAGTTAATGTCGCCTGAACGTGAGCCACCCGTAGTAAAGCTTGCTGGCAGAATCGATTAACACGGCCGCTTGGCTAGCGGACAATGCGACACTTTCTTCTTCCCCCTGATGCCGATAGGATGTGCTGGTGAGTTTAGTATAAACGCTTTGTCTTGTGATAATGAAATGGACACATTTAAGCGACTTTGTGAAGGATTATGGTAAGATGGCTGCGGTTGCCTGCATGCGATGCATTTACGTGGCTGAACTTGAAAGTTTACTGTAACACTTAAACACGTGTTTGTGATTCTCAGGTTGGCATCTGAAAAATTTGCAAAACTTATTTTGGTATAGAAATATGTGAATCTCAGTCCAGAGGCAACAAAACTACGCGAAAATTTAATTTTGAACGGAAAATATACGATGCGAAATCTAGAACCAGGTGCATAAAACAAATCGTCCGCGAGAAAGCAATCCGTTTCCAATGAAATTTTTGAGTACAAACGCCATCCGACTGCAAAACAAAATGATTCAGATTAAATATGTTGGCCCTAAATATAGTGAATCTTTATCTTACTCTTGTAAACGATCGCTCTACCAGAAGTGTTATTGTGATTACTGAGCAAATGAACATAAAAATTAACGCGTCTGACTTACTGATAGTCCGCAGCTCGTGGTCGTGCGGTAGCGTCCTCGCTTCCCGCGCCCGGGTTCCCGGGTTCGATTCCCGGCGGGGTCAGGGATTTTCTCTGCCTCGTGATGACTGGCTGTTGTGTGATGTCCTTAGGTTAGTTAGGTTTAAGTAGTTCTAAGTTCTAGGGGACTGATGACCATAGCTGTTAAGTCCCATAGTGCTCAGAGCCATTTGAACCATTTTGAACTTACTGATAAAACTGTTTGAAATTTCGCCAGATAGCAGTTTACTGAACTCTTTAGCTGGTATTAAGCCTCTGAACTGATACTGACATTATTTTTACAAATACACTCTGACAATCAGTGTGCCTTTCAGTTGACATAAACTTTGCTGCTAATTAAATTTATTGACATACCTGTGCGCAAGGAACGCTCGTGTGCTCTGCAACCTAACATTATTAGGGTTTTTTTCATTTACCGTACTTGTGATACGCCATGCAAGACGGTAAGATTTTCATTTTTCATAAAAATGCTTCTCAGTACACAGCTCGCGGTACGCAATGCGAGCTTGCAGACAGTCTCGAAAGTAAAAATGAAAAGCGGAATTAATGTTAATGACTGATAAATCAGAACAAGACTCCAAGTTTAACTATGCTTCACTAAACTATGACAACAACAGATCTTGTCATGAAGTTTTCACACCTAGACAAGTTAGAAAAATATTTCTTAATAACTTTCATGCGTACGATTACTTTCCTTGACTCTTGTTTCAACTATAAGACAAAAGCATATGTTGCATTATAAGATTTATACAGTAAATTTCAACCATATGCAACGTGCCAACAATAAGAAACTATACAGTTACAAAAATATGAAAAAAGCTGGATTACCTCAAAAATTGGGCTTTTGCCATTCTTCCATTAATGTAATCTCCTTTTCTCCTCAAAATGTATTAGTACAAATCCTTTTTAAATAACGCTGCTTCCACTACACGGCAGGTCAGCTTCAACCCTTTTCAAACCAAGTACACAGCCAGATTGTCCAACACTCACTGCTACTCTCTTCAAAAAAAGTAACCTCTCCGAACAAAGAATATAATATTCCGGAGGTTGAGTACATTTATTAAATTCGCAACTTCATTCACATTTATGTTCACAACTACCTGAAAACCGTCATGTCAAATAGGACAGCCCCCTTTCAAACTTTATGTGCTTTTTCAGAGTAAGGAACATTAGGTTTCTTTCCGCGAAATACTTTGTAGTCATGTTTAACGCGTGCAACGTTACGTCTTTGGTAGAGTTCACAACTTCGTCAGATCACATGGGAATCATTATTCAGTATTTATTCGGCCGTACGAGCTTTCAGTTTGTGTATCTCGTTGCCACTCCATAGATCACATAGTATTTTGGACATTAATGGGAATATGTGGTGACTGTCTTACGTACATGGATGGCCAGGCGAAGATACGTGGTCCGTTGAGAGGCATTTGAACAGGAAACATGAGATTTTGTACTGAAGTTCTGAACAATATATAAAGTGTGCATATCATATGGGATTCTTACGACCTTGTTTTCCCCTCCTCTGATGTTTATTCAAATCTTAGCATGTGTTCACTTACGAACTCAGTTCTCGAGCGTACTACGTTCGCTTTGATCACATTTAAAGCAGAGAGGGAATAAACTGCCTTCGTTAGCAATGAGATTTTTTTTATTTAAATGTAGATTTCAACTAGCCAGATATGTTCCTGTGGTTGAACTTCAAGACACGTGCTTCTGCAGAGACAGAGACTTCGAGATAAATTTCTGCTGTCACATTAGCTCAGGTATTTTTCATTTTTAGGTGCTGTGGGGTACAGTGTGTAAACACATTTGCATTGCACAAGTTGTATCTGTAAGATGTAATCCATATGCACGAATAATGAGTACCTGCATGAGATCTGTTGTATGGAGTACCGTTGCAGTTTTGTCTTGGTTTAATTCCTGCCAAAAACCACGCATTAATTATTACGTTGTGCTATGAGGTGACGATGATGATGTTGGTTTGTGGGGCGCTCAATATCGTGGTCATCGGGCGGGGAAAATCTCCAACCCATTGCGCTGTGAGAAGTTCTTGCCATAACAAAATTTAAAAACAAAGTTAGCGAGACTGCGTTTATTCACTCACATGTGGATCAGATTTCATACAAAGAAGTGCTGTTTCAGGACTGTGGAAACTCATGATCTCACAGGTTAAAGTATAAAGTGGTGCAGTGCTTTCAGCTTCTCCATATCATGTGTAGAAGACCGGACATCGTAACTTCATATAAGCTACACGATTAGTATGATTCAGATGGGAGTTCTTAAGGTATCTTTCGTCGTGGAGAGTGGAGGGAAGCTGGTAGGCGTCATTACACTCTACAACAATTAGATGGGTTGGAGTGGATGTGCCGGCAGCACGATTCAGTCCCTTCTCTGATTTCATTTCCACTGACACCTAAGACACTAATTCATTGCTATCGACATGGTACCGGTAAGGACATAATCCGATTCTCACCGACAGACTGAAGAAAGACGTAGATAAACCATCAAACGTCATCAAAAAAGAAATTATATTCTCGCCTGATCGCAAAACTCGTAAGGAGTGAAGATTTAATTTTTTCCACAGTATCATACGACAAGTAATTCATTAAAAATAGTGCAACGCTCACTCTACTAAATCTCAGACAACCGTAATGTGGGAACTTTGCGAAAGGCAGTAGTATGAGGTCGTATGATAATAAATAACTTTGTTGCGGAAAGTATTCCTAACAATGATACAAAAAGCTCTTGTATGGGATATCTTTTCACAGAAAACATTGACATCGTAGATACATGGAATGGAGAAATCCGTTTTGTGTATACCGATTTTGCAGCATACTCGCAGTCACATTCAACATCCAGTAAAAATATATTATAGTTGAAATTTTTTGGTCAGAGCACCTCGCCTCCCAAAATCACCAGTCCATGATAGGCAAAATGTTATGCCTGACTAATGTAGTACTATCACCGTCAGAGGGTGGTACGGGACTACAAGTCCCACCGCCACACCTCCAAAGTGAATTGCAGTGACGCAGTCACTGCCCTGTGGAAATTTACTGCCTCACCAACACAGTTAGACCGCAATAGACCGGTAATGCTGTATTGTAACATATCACCCTGGACTACAAGGTCCTCGCCTCCCAAAATCACCAGTCCATGATAGGCAAAATGTTATGCCTGACTAATGTAGTACTATCACCGTCAGAGGGTGGTACGGGACTACAAGTCCCACCGCCACACCTCCAAAGTGAATTGCAGTGACGCAGTCACTGCCCTGTGGAAATTTACTGCCTCACCAACACAGTTAGACCGCAATAGACCGGTAATGCTGTATTGTAACATATCACCCTGGACTACAAGTCCATTTAAAAAAAAAAAAAAAATTTGGTCCGAGCGTCGGTACGGGACTACAAGTCCCACCGCCACACCTTCACCTGCCCATGTTAGGCAAAATTTTTTGCCCGACTCATGTAGTACTATCACCGTCAGAGGGTGGTACGGGACTACAAGTCCCACCGCCACACCTCCAAAGTGAATTGCAGTGACGCAGTCACTGCCCTGTGGAAATTTACTGCCTCACCAACACAGTTAGACCGCAATAGACCGGTGATGCTGTATTGTAACATATCACCCCGGACTGCAAGTCCATCCATAAAAGAATTTGATCAGAGATTGTAATGTATCACGATAACATCGCGTGCTATGTTGGTGGTACAACGAAAGATTGTCGTAATTTATGCCACACCTCAGAGTGTGAGCAGTGGGCTGGACATTGATAATATTGGCGATAGTCTCCATACCGTGCAATGTTGGTGGTTCAACAAAGGATTGTCGAAAATTATGTCACCCCTCAGTGTGTGAGCAGTGGGCTGGACATTGATAAATTTGATAACGGTTGTCCATGTTAGCGATAGTCTCTATACCTAATAACGATGCCAGAGATGGGTTGGATGGAAAGATATCGATATTAGAAATATCGGTGACAAAAATTTAGTTTTGAAACTCAGATTATTATTCATAATTGCTCTTGTAATATAAAACTGAGGAGAGCGTTTATGAATTCGTAAATAACTAAGTAAGATACTTACTTAGTTATACTTTATTTTACATATAAACTGAGAAATTTTAGGGAAAAAAATAAAAAAAGTTATACTACAGCATATGAAAAAATAGAATAATTTCTGAAACTTTGTTTCTTCGCAATACAAAATCGTACACAATCTTTGCAAGTACGAAACAAAATTACTTCATTGACTTTTTGTCGTCGTTCTCCTCTTTCTCCACAGGAAGCAATATTTTTCAAAGCAGCATCGAGATCTTCTTGCATACTAGTTGAATAAGCAACTGATGTGGGTAAAGCTATTTGGACTATAAATAGAACTGAGAAGTCTTTTTTTCCTCGGCGAGACCGTAGCCTCCCCCCTCCAGATCAAAAGCTTTCGGATGCTGCCCTTTACATGGGCTTTCAAGTTTGTGGTGTTAACAGCGTTCATAGTATTTCCACATAATAACTGCAATTCGCACTTTGACTGTAGTCTGGTTTAAAATTCTTCCACATATCGCTTTTTTTCATACCGCAAAATTACTAATATGAAGACGCAACGAACAACGCGAACGGAAGAAGTTTAGAGAATTACATTCCAAACAGTTCTTTCAGTCTCACTTTCGAATGACAGGAGGCTATGAAAATACACAATTGACAGCAGTCAGAATTCCTCTAAGATCTTCAAAGTAAAAGCTGTAGGGACAGTTCTGATTCAGTATTTAAAAGACAGTACAGTTGAGTTTTCTACGCTATGAGTGAAATGATTATAATAATATTATCCGATTAAATCGCCACAAAATATCGATGTTACCGATATATCGCCTGAAATAATGTCGATTAAATATTTTCTTGAAACTGATTGCGATATTTCGACATATTGCAATCCGATATCCCATCCCAAGAGTATGCTTCAAGTTCGTTCCTCCAACACTAGCGAGCTGCGGCAGAATAACTAAAAACTTACAGTTAATGAAACCTACACACTTCAGTCTCTGTCAACGGTCATACTCTGAAAACATTCGCAATCCGTGGATGAATAGGGTTTGAAAATTTCGACTTTCATTTCTATCGCTCCATACTATTTGCTCAAGAGTTGTGAACAAAATTCCCAGCACGTACTTTCTTAGAAGAATGTACAGTTTGCTGCTTCCTCCTGGGTTGTTGTTGTTGTGGTCTTCAGTCCTGAGACTAGTTTGATGCAGCTCTCCATGCTACTCTATCCTGTACAAGCTTCATCTCCCAGTACCTACTGCAACCTACATCCTTCTTAATCTGCTTAGTGTATTCATACCTTGGTCTCCCTCTACGATTTTTACCCTCCACGCTGCCCTCCAGTACTAAATTGGTGATCCCTTGATGCCTCAGAACATGTCCTACCAACCGTTCCCTCCTTCTGGTCAAGTTCAAATGGCTCTGAGCACTATGGGACTTAACATCTTAGGTCATCAGTCCCCTAGAACTTAGAACTACTTAAACCTAACTAACCTAAGGACATCACACACATCCATGCCCGAGGCAGGATTCGAACCTGCGACCGTAGCGGCCCCGCGGTTCCGGACTGTAGCGCCTATAACCGCACGGCCACCGCGGGCTTCTGGTCAAGTTGTGCCACAAACTCCTCTTCTCCCCAATTCTATTCAATACCTACTCATTAGTTATGTGATCTACCCATCTAATCTTCAGCATTCTTCTGAAGCACCACATTTCGAAAGCTTCTATTCTCTTCTTGTCTAAACTATTTATCGTCCATGTTTCACAGGAAAGGGGAGCAGTGACGTCCGTACACAGACTACCGTCCATCAAACACCATAAAGTGACTTGGGAACTATAAATATAGATGTATTGCAGTATTTTATTTGCAGCTCAACGTATAGCTCTGTGTGTATAGATATCGGTGGGTGTGCATGTTTGTTCCGAAATGTTCAGAGGTTTCGCAGTTCACTGTGGTAGCGTTGAAACTGAATTAAGGTGCCGGGCCGCTGGCAATGGGCTCAGGCGTTGGGGAAGTCCGTGAGCTGCTGGATTCTCCGGTAATTCCGGTCTAGTGGGCCGCAGGCAGCTGCCGAGGCGGGCACCTGTTGTTCTCCAGTCTCCGAGCAGGGCTTTCCGCAGTCACTCACAAATCTGTGTTACACACTGTCTGTTGCCGTCTTGCCATTACGGCACGTCCTTCATCAGTCTTCGTAATCGTATTCCATGCGTTTCTATTGATCGTATGGTCTCGAGTCCAAAGACTCTGTTGATGCAGCTCTACTTGTTAGTATATCGTGTGCAGTTCTCTTCAGCTTTGTGCCACTACCACAACTTAAAAAAACATCCATTGCACACTGTACTCTAGCTTAGATCTCCCTCTATAATTCACATCCTTCGCTCCATTTGGAAATATCCTGTGTCTTGACATCTCAAAATGTATCCTGTCAACCTATTTTATTCAAGTTGAGCTATATAGGGTGTTACAAAAAGGTACGGCCAAACTTTCAGGAAACATTCCTCACACACAAAGAAAGAAAATATGTTAGGTGGACATGTGTCCGGAAACGCTTACTTTCCATGTTAGAGCTCATTTTATTACTTCTCTTCGAATCACATTAATCATGGAATGGAAACACACAGCAACAGAACGTACCAGCGTGACTTCAAACACTTTGTTACAGGAAATGTTCAAAATGTCCTCCGTTAGCGAGCATCCACCCTCCGTCGCATGGAATCCCTGATGCGCTGATGCAACCCTGGAGAATGCCGTATTGTATCACAGCCGTCCACAATACGAGCACGAAGAGTCTCTACATTTGGTACCGGGGTTGCGTAGACAAGAGCTTTCAAATGCCCCCATAAATGAAAGTCAAGAGGGTTGAGGTCAGGAGAGCGTGGAGGCCATGGAACTGGTCCGCCTCTACCAATCCCTCGGTCACCGAATCTGTTGTTGAGAAGCGTACGAACACTTCGACTGAAATGTGCAGGAACTCCATCGTGCATGAACCACATGTTGTGTCGTACTTGTAAAGGCACATGTTCTAGCAGCACAGGTAGAGTATCCCGTATGAAATCATGATAACGTGCTCCATTGAGCGTAGGTGGAAGAACATGGGGCCCAATCAAGACATCACCAACAATGCCTGCCCAAACGTTCACAGAAAATCTGTGTTGATGACGTGATTGTCCAATTGCGTGCGGATTCTCGTCAGCCCACACATGTTGATTGTGAAAATTTACCATTTGATCACGTTGGAATGAAGCCTCATTTGTAAAGAGAACATTTGCACTGAAATGAGGATTGACACATTGTTGGATGAACCATTCGCAGAAGTGTACCCGTGGAGGCCAATCAGCTGCTGATAGTGCCTGCACACGCTGTACGTGGTACGGAAACAACTGTTTCTCCCGTAGCACTCTCCATACAGTGACGTGGTCAACGTTACCTTGTACAGCAGCATTTTCTCTGACGCTGACATTAGGGTTATCGTCAACTGCACGAAGAATTGCCTCGTCCATTGCAGGTGTCCTCGTCGTTCTAGGTCTTCCCCAGGCGCGAGTCATAGGCTGGAATGTTCCGTGCTCCCTAAGACGCCGATCAATTGCTTCGAACGTCTTCCTGCCGGGACACCTTCGTTCTGGAAATCTGTCTCGATACACACGTACCGCGCCACGTCTATTGCCCCGTGCTAACCCATACATCAAACGGGCATCTGACTGCAAAACCACGTTCGTGATTAACACTAACCTGTTGATGCTACGTACTGATGTGCTTGATGCTAGTACAGTAGAGCAATGAGTAGTATGTCAACACAAACACCTTCCTTCAATTGGGCCAACTGGCGGTGAATCGAGGAAGTGCAGTACATCCTGACGAAACTAAAATGAGCTCTAACATGGAAATTAAGCGTTTCCGCTTCTTTATTTGTGTGTGAGGAATGTTTCCTGAAAGTTTGGTCGTACCTTTTTGTAACAACCTGTATAATTATTATATCTCCAATTCATATCATTCGCTGGTTCCTTTTCACTCTGTAACCGATCTACTCATCAGAGCTTCAGTATTGTTCTGTAGCGCCACATTTCAAAAGCTTTTATTCTGTAGCCTTCACTGATTATCGCCCACGTGCCACTGCCGTTCAATGTCACACTGGAAATACTTCCCAACACTTAAACTAACATTAGATGTTAACAAACTTCTTTTTTTCAGAGACTTTTTCTTGGTGTAGCCGCTCTACGCTTTATATCCTCGTTACTGGACCCATCGTCAGTTATTTTGCTGTCCAAATAGCAAACCTCGTATACTACTTTCAGTGTTTCATTCCCTAATCTAATTTTCACATTGTTACCTGATTTGATTCACCTACGGACAATCACCCTCGTTTTAGTTCTGTTCATGTTTATCTTAGGTACTCTTTTCAGAACCCTGTCCGTTCTGTTTTATTGTTCTTACAAGTCCTTTGGCTTCTGCGACAGAATTACTATGTTGTCAGCAATTCTTGAAGCTTTTACTTCTTGTCCCTGAATGATAATTCCTTTCCCAAATCTCTCCTTAATTTCCTGTTTACTCAAGCTGCAGGTGAAATACCATTCGGGACAGGGTACACATGTACACGCGAAAGAACTTGCCCCCCTTCTAACAGCCGTGTACCGCAAGTCTCTAGAGGAACGGAAGGTTCCAAATGATTGGAAAAGAGCACAGGTAGTCCCAGTCTTCAAGAAGGGTCGTCGAGCAGATGCGCAAAACTATAGACCTATATCTCTGACGTCGATCTGTTGTAGAATTTTAGAACATGTTTTTTGCTCGAGTATCATGTCGTTTTTGGAAACCCAGAATCTACTATGTAGGAATCAACATGGATTCCGGAAACAGCGATCGTGTGAGACCCAACTCGCTTTATTTGTTCATGAGACCCAGAAAATATTAGATACAGGCTCCCAGGTAGATGCTATTTTCCTTGACTTCCGGAAGGCGTTCGATACAGTTCCGCACTGTCGCCTGATAAACAAAGTAAGAGCCTACGGAATATCAGACCAGCTGTGTGGCTGGATTGAAGAGTTTTTAGCAAACAGAACACAGCATGTTGTTATGAATGGAGAGACGTCTACAGACGTTAAAGTAACCTCTGGCGTGCCACAGGGGAGTGTTATGGGACCATTGCTTTTCACAATATATATATAAATGACCTAGTAGATAGTGTCGGAAGTTCCATGCGGCTTTTCGCGGATGATGCTGTAATATACAGAGAAGTTGCAGCATTAGAAAATTGTAGCGAAATGCAGGAAGATCTGTAGCGGATAGGCACTTGATGCAGGGAGTGGCAACTGACCCTTAACATAGACAAATGTAATGTGTTGCGAATACATAGAAAGAAGGATCCTTTGTTGTATGATTATGTGATAGCAGAACAAACACTGGTAGCAGTTACTTCTGTAAAATATCTGGGAGTATGTGTGCGGAACTATTAGAAGTGGAATGATCATATAAAATTAATTGTTGGTAAGGTGGGTACCAGGTTGAGATTCATTGGGGAGTCCTTAGAAAATGTAGTCCATCAACAAAGGAGGTGGCTTACAAAACACTCGTTCGACCTATACTTGAGTATTGCGCATCAGTGTGGGATCCGTACCAGATCGGGTTGACGGAGGAGATAGAGAAGATCCAAAGAAGAGCGGCGCGTTTCGTCACAGGGTTATTTGGTAACCGTGATAGCGTTACGGAGATGTTTAACAAACTCAAGTGGCAGACTCTGCAAGAGAGGCGCTCTGCATCGCGGTGTAGCTCGAATATATTGCTTCCCCCTACTTATACCTCCCGAGGAGATCACGAATGTAAAATTAGAGAGATTAGAGCGCGCACGGAGGCTTTCAGACAGTCGTTCTTCCCGCGAACCATATGCGACTGGAACAGGAAAGGGAAGTAATGACAGTGGCACGTAAAGTGCCCTCCGCCACACACCGTTGGGTGGCTTGCGGAGTATAAATGTAGATGTAGATGTAAGCTCTCTCTTGTCAATTATTGTCTCCTTTTCAAGTTCCTTGAGTTTTATAACTGCACATGTTGTAGACAACTTTTCGCTGTCTGTATATTATCGCTAATAACTTCAGGATTTTAAAAAACGCATTCCATTGAACTTTGACAAAAGCGCGTCTCTGTTACGGGATATAATTTCAGTTACAACATTCTGTAATTCTGCCACTTTTAAATACTACTCTTATCATGGTGCGTTTCGGTGCAGCATGCTTCCGCAATCAGGAGTCTTTCTATTGATTTAACACCGTTTTGTCTAATCACATTTTCCTAAAGACTGGTGTTTCGTCGGCTGTTGTGGCCGAGCAGTTCTAGGTGCTTCAGTCTGGAAACACGTGACCGCTACGGTAGCAGGTTCGAATCCTGCCTCGGGCATGGATGTGTGTGATGTCCTTAGGTTAGTTAGGTTTAAGTAGTTCTAAGTTCTTGGGGACTGTTGACCTCAGATGTTAAGTCTCATAGTGCTCAGAGCCATTTGAACCATTTTGAACTGATGTTTTTACTGTTGTCGGATGTAGCAGTGAGGCTGGTTCTGTTCAAAGCATTTACTGTGAGTTACAATGCAACGTTTTGAACTTTTATATTTCCTACATTAAGTGACATAAAATGTAAATTACATCTGGAGACGATGTACAACTATTTCTGACACACAGAGCACTAATCCGAATCAATAGCAACATTGACTTTTACAACACATTTGGAATAGCTACGGAGAGTGCTTGTGAAGAACAGGATTTTTGTCGTCACCATAAACTGACCACGCCACGTGTCTGCAGTCTGGTGTAAGATTTGTTTGCAAGCGCTCTGCAGGTTTTTGATGTCATTACGTCGCTACTACAGAGATATCCCTTTAAGTACCGTGGATTTTGTACATTACTTGATCAAATGTAACGGGACACCTACTAGTTGACATTAATATGGGGTGTACCCACCCTTTGCCGAGAAATGGCAGCCTATTCTTCATCAAAAGCTGAAATCAGAGAATGTAGATGTGCGGGTCGCTGGGTTCTGAAGCGAAGTCGATGTTTCTAACCCATCTCAACGGTGTTTCACTGAGTTGAGGTCGAGACGCTGTATAGCCGTCCATTTCAAGAATGTTATTGGCCGCAAACCATTACCTCACAGATGCTGTTTTCTGACAAAAGGTATTATCATGCTGATACAATCATCGTCTCCGAATTATTCCTCTACTGTGCGCAGTACAAAGTACCGTAAAATGTCTTCATATTCTTCCGCATTTAACGCTTTCTTAAAAGTAGTAACGTGGTCAGGTCCTGCAGAAAGTGTCATCACTTCTGTCTCTAAGCTGGTCGTAGGTTGTGTTCCACAAATGAACAGTTTAGAGACAGAAATGATGAAACTTTCTGCAGGACCTAACCATCATTTTGCAGGACAACTCTCAAGCAAGTACAGTGCAAGCTGTTACTGAGTTGTTTGACTGATGGGACGTCTAAGTGCTATTCCACCTACTGCACTCGCCTGACTTAAGCCCTCGTGAGTTCAACTCGATTTCTAAACTGAAGGAAACACTTCACGGCATTCGCTTCAGAACTGATACAAATTCGTCAGGCAATAGACCGCGCCGCTCGAACTGTGAACACAACTGGCACTGCTAAGAGTATCCTACGACTTCCACATCACTGGCAACGGGTTATACACAATGCATGTTCCTACTTTGAAGGTCAGTAAAACTTTGACACGCGTATCTGTTTTGTACGAGCTGTAAATAAATAGTTGCCACTATTAAAATTCCAACCCTCGTAGAATCATAACCCGGGAAGCGAAATAGGTCAGATTCAAGTAACTAATTAAATCATTTACTTCGTTTTGAGCAAGTAATTACGACGCAGAATCTTCTTCCATTTTGTAATTATCGCGATCATCGCATTAATTTTCTGAGATGCTCCCGTGTTGCAAGCCCTAAAGAACTGTAGTCGGAAATGGAACAGAGAAAGATTCGCTATGCCTAACTGTTCATTAGACTGAAGAAATGTTAGGATACTTTATATACTTCTAATTTTTTGCGTTATGACCTTTAACCATGCAAAAATAACCGTCATATACATGATTTTGCTGCTCCTTCCAAAGCATAGGAATGTCACAAGGCATTGGTTTCCTCTTCCCATTTTTCCATAGTTCCAGTCTCTCAAGACATGGACTGCTTACCTTGTACGGTGCCCAGCTTTTGTCTTGACTACCAAGCCAAGGATAAGTAGTAGATAAGGGCGACCATACGGTAGTTGGTAGGGGAGAGGGGCTGGATCTGGGATTGTGGAGTACTTTTAATATTTTGGAAGTTGCATGGAGACTTGTAAACAGCCATTACAGTTTCAGTCCCGACCTGTTAAAAGCCTATACCAAATTTTAAATCATTTTGTCGAAAGAAAAACACTTGACTTCACTATACTTTTAGTATTTCCTATGAGCTAGACGGGGCTGCGACCCCTCCGTATCCCCAGACATCGGCACCCTTGGTAGTAAACCTTCTTCACGAAACTACACTCCTGGAAATTGAAATAAGACCACCGTGAATTCATTGTCCCAGGAAGGGGAAACTTTATTGACACATTCCTGGGGTCAGATACATCACATGATCACACTGACAGAACCACAGGCACATAGACACAGGCAACAGAGCATGCACAATGTCGGCACTAGTACAGTGTATATCCACCTTTCGCAGCAATGCAGGCTGCTATCCTCCCATGGAGACGATCGTAGAGATGCTGGATGTAGTCCTGTGGAACGGCTTGCCATGCCATTTCCACCTGGCGCCTCAGTTGGACCAGCGTTCGTGCTGGACGTGCAGACCGCGTGAGACGACGCTTCATCCAGTCCCAAACATGCTCAATGGTGGACAGATCCGGAGATCTTGCTGGCCAGGGTAGTTGACTTACACCTTCTAGAGCACGTTGGGTGGCACGGGATACATGCGGACGTGCATTGTCCTGTTGGAACAGCAAGTTCCCTTGCCGGTATAGGAATGGTAGAACGATGGGTTCGATGACGGTTTGGATGTACCGTGCACTATTCAGTGTCCCCTCGACGATCACCAGTGGTGTATGGCCAGTGTAGGAGATCGCTCCCCACACCACCATGCCGGGTGTTGGCCCTGTGTGCCTCGGTCGTATGCAGTCCTGATTGTGGCGCTCACCTGCACGGCGCCAAACACGCATACGACCATCATTGGCACCAAGGCAGAAGCGACTCTCATCGCTGAAGACGACACGTCTCCATTCGTCCCTCCATTCACGCCTGTCGCGACACCACTGGAGGCGGGCTGCAAGATGTTGGGGCGTGAGCGGAAGACGGCCTAACGGTGTGCGGGACCGTAGCCCAGCTTCAAGGAGACGGTTGCGAATGGTCCTCGCCGATACCCCAGGAGCAACAGTGTCCCTAATTTGCTGGGAAGTGGCGGTGCGGTCCCCTACGGCACTGCGTAGGATCCTACGGTCTTGGCGTGCATCCGTGCGTCGCTGCGGTCCGGTCCCAGGTCGACGGGCACGTGCACCTTCCGCCGACCACTGGCGACAACATCGATGTACTGTGGAGACCTCACGCCCAACGTGTTGAGCAATTCGGCGGTACGTACACCCGGCCTCCCGCATGCCCACTATACGCCCTCGCTCAAAGTCCGTCAACTGCACATACGGTTCACGTCCATGCTGTCGCGGCATGCTACCAGTGTTAAAGACTGCGATGGAGCTCCGTATGCCACGGCAAACTGGCTGACACTGACGGCGGCGGTGCACAAATGCTGCGCAGCTAGCGCCATTCGACGGCCAACACCGCGGTTCCTGGTGTGTCCGCTGTGCCGTGCGTGTGATCATTGCTTGTATAGCCCTCTCGCAGTGTCCGGAGCAAGTATGGTGGGTCTGACACACCGGTGTCAATGTGTTCTTTTTTCCATTTCCAGGAGTGTATTAATGGCCTGTTTTTGCTTAGCAATTATGTAACGACCACAAACATACGAGAAAACGTCTGAGTTATTCAAACATATGCAGGAACTCATGTCTAAGGAATTGCAAAAGAACATTTAACAGCACCAATATATCCTGATAAGACTATAGCATGCCAACGAACTGAAGTTTCCCGCCAACAGCAAAATAGATGTGACAAGTGCGGCCGGCTACTCTCATCTTACTAAAATAAAATTTGCCTTACTTACAATAAAAATTCTCTCTGTGGAGCTTAGATTCGGTGTAAATGAAAAATGAGTTTATTGACTTGTGAAAAAACTGTAGGTGATGGGGAAAAAACTAATAACAGATCTGAAATCAGCGCAAGAAACTCTGTAAGAACGAATGTTACGGAAATATAAAAAATAATGTAGCATAGTGTTACTTATTTATTCTTGAAAGATGATAACAATCCGCTGAAACGAGTGATATGCGTAAATAAAGAGGGCTGTAGGCAGTTCCTGCATTGTATAACAACATAAACAAGTAAAACACGACCTGATGAGGTAAGCAGAGTATGTTAGCGTTTGACAAGCTTAAGCGAGAACAACTGTACGGAAAAACCTTGACTGGCAGGCTAATTATGGGGAATTGTATTGTATGTCACGCGGAGCTAGTTTCCATGCTTCAGTGAGCGAATCCAAGAATTTCGTATTACGTATACAAGCAGAGTATGTCGATCAAGGCATCAATGCACACGATAAAAAAATCTTAGGTTTCAGGTGATGAGGAGAGCAAAACACAGATTGAACAGCGAACAGAAACGCACTGTCTTATGGTAACTTTTGCAAATTTCAGGGAAACTCGGGCTACATTTAGCAGTAAGAGCTCTAAATTATTGCTCCGTATCTTTTTATGTACGACAAACTGTTATCTGCTGCTTCGTCCGCATATCGGTAGTTTTGTTGTGATGAATGATGGCGAATAAGTAAGCTAGTAATTTTACGAGATGTCTGTGTATACAGGGGCGTCCATTGATATAAGCGTCAAACGAAAAAACTACAAAGAACAAAACTCGTCTAGTTTGAAGGCGGAAACCAGATGGCGCTGTGGTTGGCCCGCTAAATGGCGCTGCCATAGGTCAAACGGATATCAACTACGTTTTTTTTAAAAATAGGAACCCCCATTTTTCATTACATATTCGTGTAGTATGTAAAGAAATATGAATGTTTTAGTTGGATCACTTTTTTCGCTTTGTGATAGATGGCGCTGTAATAGTCACAAACGTATAATTGCGTGGTATTACGTAACATTCCGCCAGTGCGGACGGTATTTGCTTCGTGATACATTACCCGTGTTAAAATGGACCGTTCACCAAGGTCGATATCGGGTTGATGTGTGGCTGTTGTGATCAAAATGCCCAACTGGAGTGTCCTATGTATACTGCTCGGTATCTTGGACGACGTCATCCAAGTGTCCGGACCGTTCGCCGGATAGTTACGTTATTTAAGGAAACAGGAAGTGTTCAGCCACATGTGAAACGTCAACCACGACCTGCAACAAATGATGATGTCCAAGTAGGTGTTTTAGCTGCTGTCGCGGCTAATCCGCACATCAGTAGCAGACAAATTGCTCGAGAATCGGGAATCTCAAAAACGTTGGTGTTGAGAATGCTACATCAACATCGATTGCACCGGTACCATATTTCTACGCACCAGAAATTACATGGCGACGACTTTGAACGCCGTGTACAGATCTGACACTGGGCACAAGAGAAATTACGGGACGATGACAGATTTTTTTTTTCTTGATTGATTTTCAATCCCCCCCGAAGGGGGCGGGCTGGCAGCAGCTTAGTACGCTGCTCTACAGCCTACAGACTTAAAAACGGAAGAAGAAAAGAGACAAGAAAAACAGGCGATAAAACGGTGACTTAAAGTGTAAAATGGCGGAAAAATGCGGAAAGTTAAAACAGAAAGCAAAAGGGGTTGGCAATTTTAATAAAATACAAGACAGATTTTTTGCACGCGTTCTATTTAGCGACGAAGCGTCATTCACCAGCAGTGGTAACGTAAACCGGTATTAATATGCACTATTGGGTTACGGAAAATCCACGATGGCTGCGGCAAGTGGAACATCAGCGACCTTGGCGGGTTAATGTATGGTGCGGCATTATGGGAGGAAGGATAATTGGCCGCCATTTTATCGATGGCAATCTAAATGGTGCAATGTATGCTGATTTCCTACGTAATGTTCTACCGATGTAACTACAGCGCCATCTAGCGGGCCCATCATAGCGTCATCTGGTTTCCCCCTTCAAGCTAGACAAGTTTCGTTCTTTGTAGTTTTTTCGTTTGACACTTATTTCGTGAGATATTTGGCCCGGTCACGATCAATGGACCTCCCTGTATAGTGGTGTAAAGACGTATCTATAAAAAATGTATGCAGTGCTGTGTTTAGGCGCACAATGAATGTTTTTCTATTATTTTGCTGTATGTCGAATCTTAAAACGTGCATTACATTTACTAATTAAATTTAAAAATTTCCTCGATTCATTACATTCGTACAGACGTAGATTTTTTAGGCGCTTCTCTGACTTGCCTAGTTCTGAATTTGCAATTTTGCCACCAGAGAAACACGTACCAACCGTTTCTCCCTTCCATTTTAATGCGTTATGGTGCCTACATTTTTAATCCATCCCAGTATGACGAATACTTTATCATTAACATTGTCAGTTTATCGATCATAATCAAATGCAGCATCGCCGAAAGCCTTACACGTTCCATATGTAAATGTTCGATCCCTCTGTTTGTTTTACAGGCTTTAAATGAGTTTTTTCGTGAGTATTTAAGTGTCTTGGAAACTGTCAGAGATGGGTGACGCTCAGCGTATAAGATACGAGAGGCTTGTGATTGTTATATTATCTGCGTACCTCTTAAGGCTGCCTAACATTCTGCATCCAAGTTCCAGCGAACATGAAATTACTGTGAGGCTTGTTGCAGTCGAGTAACATTCGCAGTTTGAGCTCTCTTAGAGCTATGCGCTAAATCAGACTTACATTTGCGAGGCTTATGGTAATAGTTTTAAATAAGGTTATAGGGAATACCCCCTGATTTTATTGTTGTATCTTCACCAAAACTCTCCAGCTAGACCACATGATGTAGGAAATCAATATCATAAACCAAGTGCCGAGTAACATTGGATTCGCACTATCACAGAATAATCTACAGACACCAAGAGTCGCCCACCATCGCGCCAGCGTCGCCTGCTTGCCACAAAACTAGACACAACTTTCAAAAGTAGTCTATGGCCTTCCTCAGGGGTCAAGCTCCCACCATACCAAATACCATCGGAATAGTTATTTATTTATTTCAAGTTTCTGCTACCAGTCACTTTATATTTTATGCTTAATCTAACATAATGCAACGTGTTTCGAACATGTTCTGTTCATCTTCAGGCGTTTATACATACATGCATACATAGAGAAATGTTACTTAAAAATAAACAGTCTTAAACTAGATTAATCTAGAACACTTTGTCCATTGTTTTTTACCGTATCTGCTGGTGTGGCATTTGGGGAAGGAGGGGGGCAGTGTATGGCTAGAAATCGAAATCAGTGATGTCTTCTGCTTGTTTTCTTCTTTGTGGTTGACTATGTATATCACAGCCTGTATAGAATGCAAATAGATTTGCATCATTTATGTGTTACGAAAATAGTGTGAAACTAGTCATATAAAAGCCTTTCACACTATTTTCATAACACATAAATGATGCAAATCTATCTGCATCCCATACAGTCTATGATATACATAGTCAACCACAAAGAAGAAAACCAGCAGAGGTAATTCCGGTTATTATGATCACCAATGAACAATACTCTATGACTGTCTAGAGCAAGATGAGGTACTTAAACAAATTAAGGGAGACTATTAGTGTTATACATTCATCAGCAGTACTCATGACTATTTCAGCTACTACACTGAACTTAAATTTCTTGCATGTATCTTCCTGTTTGATATAGCATAATTACAATTTTTTTTCTTTGTATGTCACTTAAATATATTGCGTTAATTTAAGTCTATATATGTGATACCTGTGTGTTTTTATTAGTGAATTGAACTTTAATTACTCATCATTAACTATTGGCTCTGAGCACTATGGGACTTAACTTCTGAGGTCATCAGTCCCCTAGAACTTAGAACTACTTAAACCTAGCTAACCTACGGATATCACACACATCCATGCCCGAGACAGGATTCGAAACTGCGACTGTAGCAGTCGCGCGGTACCAGACTGAAGCGCCTAGAACCGCTCGGCCACTCCGGCCAGCCATTAATTATTGTCTAGTAATACATGACTATTACACTTTTCATGCTGTATATAAAGTTCTACAACTTACAGCTACATATGTTGTGTTTAATTAGTTCTGTAGTTCCTTAGTAGGTATTAGTCATGAGGTCATAGCAGTGCAGTATCAATATCTACACGATGTAATATCTGAGGTCTAAGTGAGACAGTGTCCAAGTTCTAGGTCATGAGGAGCTTGAGGTATAGGTTATATGGTGCTTGTGGCCTAGCAAATCAGCTCGTGAGGTCTAGGTTGTGCAATAGCAAATGTGTATTTTGCGTTCCTTCAGAGATAGATATATATCTAGTTATTGAAATTTTGATATATTTATCTTGTTTTGTACATACACGTGAATAAAATTTCTTATATTCATTGAGAAGGCTAATATAATTTACTCTTGACATACCTTCGTATTCTAAGTTTTATTGATGTCATGTATAGTACAAATTGATTACTAGGAGATGATATTTGCAGTGTAAAGTATCTAGATTTCCCATATTTACGTAAGTACTGTGATGTACTTGTATCAGCAGTGGTCAGTTATTTCTGCTGTCTTATATTAGTAAATTAAATATGACATAGTTAGAAGTTCTTTGCATAAAATTTTCTAGAGACAGTCATTATCAATACATTTTAATTGAAATGTTTCTATAAGCTAAGTTATTTAGATTGTAGATGGATGTATTCTTGTGTTTTGTATCTACATAAAATAACTGTACATAGAGGCTGTCTTTGGTAGCTGTTTTTCAGTTATCATTTCTTGCCAATGTATGTCTTCATGCTGCTAACAACAGAGATGCAATGTAAATATTATGAGCCGGCCGAAGTGGCCGTGCGGTTAAAGGCGCTGCAGTCTGGAACCGCAAGACCGCTACGGTCGCAGGTTCGAATCCTGCCTCGGGCATGGATGTTTGTGATGTCCTTAGGTTAGTTAGGTTGAGAGGTGGCATGAGCCCCCTCTCATATTTCTATCTTACGATTCTCCTCTATAATTGCATGCGGTGGAAAGTTGCTATTCCTTCACGCGCGGACTTCCCACGCAGCGTCTCTCGTCACCCGGGTGGTCCGGTGACAGGCGGGCTCTGCTGATCTGGAAAGCTTTAAGCCGACGGGTGTGAGGAAGTCGAGTGAATGCTTTGCAGACACCGACATTGTCAAGAGGCACGCCCGCAGAGCTTGAAGTAGTGGCTGGGCTAGAGGTTCCGTTACTTCGCAGAAACTTAGCGAAAACACTTTCTGGCGGGCTACCAGCGAGGCGTGGGAATGACTTGTGTACCCAGGCAGCTGTGGCGGGAAAATTCCCGCACTTTCTGCAAAATAGTAACTGTGATTGGCTTGCTCAGGGCATAGCTCCGTGACGTAGCAAGATCGGCGCAGAAATTGGCGCCAAGAATCTCCATTGGTGGAATGGTAGCGTTCCGGCAATGGAGTGGAATTTCCGCCGGTTTTCGAGTTGCTGATTGGAACGTTTAACCACGGCCACTGTCGTGGGGGCGGGAATGTTCTGTGTTCGGTTTTTGTACGGGTGCTCTTGTGGGTAGTCCTCTCTCGCCTTTCGGTCGAGGACGTCGAAGCAACCAGCCAACGGCTCCGGTACGGCAGATCGTGTTCTGGGAGTCAAGAAGTCGGTTTGGTAATGTATGTCCGCAGCACCGGCAGATAGGGATTTTCCTAGGTGACAATCAGAGCTCAGCAGAGTGCGCCTGTTCGTCTTTTTTTTTTTTTTCCTAACTTTGTTCTGTCTTGGGTAGCAGCAATTAATGGTGGGTTGGCTATGTGTTTTCTCTAAGAATTGAGTTGCTAGGAATTGGCTGCACATACCACTTCGTCATAATCCTCACAATCTAGTTTAGGGACAACTTCAATTTCACAGCGTTTGTTTAAGTATCCAATTAGAGCCAATTTGATATATTGTTAATGTTTCATGTGTTGTTGTTTATTATTTTGTGTTTAGTCTTAATAAATCATATTGTTATTTTGGACAGAACTTTCATTCTGTTAATAGATAGAGCAACCCCATCATTCCTCACTATGTTAATGAAACCTTCGTTTAATTAACTTATTTAACAAATTAAATTATTGCAGGTGCCAAACTCTCTTCTACTCCACTGGCAGGGTTGATTAGAGTCAGTTCGCGTATTTTTTTTATCCTTGTGCAACAGGAAAAGTTGGAGTTAGAAAAGGGGGGGCTTAGAGCATCATGTACATATGTAAATTCTCTAAGAATTGAGTGTTAAAAACACTGCTAGCCCCGGCACCTCGCATAATATGGCGACCCTTGGCCTCGGATCTTCCCTGTGAATCTCTGATAAGCAAACAGGATTCTTAGTAGGAACATTCAATTTTTTTTCTCTCTTTTTTTTTATTGATTAATACCCAAGTTTTTTTTCCGGTAGTTCCGCGTTTAGTTTTAAGTAGCGGCGCATGCTTACAGTTTTTGTTTTCAGTGTATATATTTTTTTTGTTTTGTTTTTTTTGTTCATTGTTTTTTTGTGTTTCGTTGGTGTGGTGTCCGTACCACATCGCACTTTGTCGGATTTGTGTGCGGTTTCTGTACCACTTCAAATTGTGCTTGTAATTACAGCGTTGGAACAGCGTTGTTGAAATTTTGTGTCTATGTGTAAAAATATATGGAGTAGATTAATTTTATTGTGCATTTTAGATAAATTTGTTTTTCATGAATGATAACGAGAAGTAAGGCACGACTATTATCGAGCGAAGCTAAAACAAAAGAGGATAGCATAATGGATAAGGGGCAGTTTAACGGGAATAGGTTCGGAGATGAGATGGGCACATTTTTAGCAGGACAGGACGCCAGGGTCTTTGATGAGGAAGGTGATTTGGACGCGATCTCAGAGCAGCGTTGCGGCCGTGATTATGATAGTGAAGTAGAGGATGAAACAGAGACAGTCACACAGGTCGAGACGGTAGCAGAAGTTTATAATCAAACGAACGAGAGCAGACAGGGGCCAGCTCGGCCACGTCAGAGCTCTAGCGCCCAGGTGTCCAGAGTTACATCACCCATGGGTGACGAGGATCAAAATGATGACATTAACCCAATACTGAGCTTCCTACGATCAATGAAAGAAGAAGCTGACGAACAACGTAAGAGGGAGAAGGAAGTAGCTGACGAACAGCGTAAGAGGGAGAAGGAAGAAGAGGAGAAACAACGTAAGAAGGAGAAGGAAGAAGAGGAGAAACAACGTAAGAAGGAGAAGGAAGAAGCTGACGAACAGCGTAAGAAGGACACTGAGGCAATAATTTCGCATATAGGGGAAATTCGTGGGGAATTACTAACAATAAAGAAAGAATGTGGAGAGGTAAAACAAATGTCAATGGCTGCACAAAAAGTAGCAGGCCTGGCTAAAACGGCAGCAATAGGGGCAATGAAAGTCGCGGAAGCAACTTCTAAACTCGCAGGGCGCTTGCGACGTACAACACAATCCCACTCAAAATCCCTAGCGTTCTTAAAAATTCAGGGTAATATCGCGGTTGCGAACAACACGAAACGAATGGAAGAAGTAGAGAGTCGGATAGCAAAACTAGAGCAAAACGGGCACACGAGCACTGCGCGTTCGGATACCAATGATGGAGTACACAGAATTGTGTCTCCGAGGAAAAGCCCGCCGTGCTCTAGCCCAATGACCGAGTGCGGAACTAACAATGCACACGCAGAAACAGCGAGTAATAGCTCCAATAATTGTATCCCACTTGTGAATTCTGAGTGCCACTTCCACTGTGATACAGAGGTAGCACATCACAGTTATCACCAAGATAGAACAGGACACTCAGCAGACGTGCAAGTATCGGAAACGAGTGACAACACCAGTGCGAGGATCAGACAGGATTTTGATCAGAATCATTTCCTGTCGATACTAAAATTCCAGAAGTTCAAAGAAAATGGAGGGTCGATGCATCCGAAGAGCTGGGTGATGCAGTTTACAAATTCATTACCGGCATCATGGCCAACCCAGGCAAAATTAGAATTCATGTGTGGACACATCGAAGGCCAAGCCGCGGAAAAGATGCGGGGTGTAGCAGTGACGTGTCGGACTTATCAGGAATTTGTTGGTGCATTCCTGCGGACCTACTGGTCAAAGGAAACGCAGGACAGGATTAAAGATGAAATAATATTTTGTCCTGAACTGGAAGTGTCCGGGTATAGGAGCGCAACCAAATTTCTTGATGAGTTACTCAAGAAGAATCAATTTTTAGATAGTCCATATAGCAACGGAGAAATCATTAAATTTTGCTTTTCCAAATTGCCAGTTAGGTACCAACAGACACTTGTCGGCAAGTGTGGATCTGACATAGAAGCATTCAAGAGTCTATTGCGCGAACTCGAAGTAGTCTTTGATAAACAAGACGCAAAGGACAGGAAGAAGGGGCAAAGTAACAAATACCACGGGCCAGGAAGGGAAGACGACAACAGATCGCATAATCGCACTGGTCAGTTAGGAAACCAGGGTTACGGAAGTCAAGGTTACGCTATTCAAGGTTATGGAAACCAAAGACACGGAAACCAGAACGTCAGGGAGCAGGGTCAATCTAGACAAGGAATCTGGGATAGGAGGAATAACGAACGGCAAAGCGACCGTAATTGGAGAGAGCGAAACCAAGGACAACAGTGGAACCAGGAGATTGAAACTAGACCCGCAAATCCTAATGCACGTCAGAGGAGGGGGAGCTTAACAAGGGATTGACGCCAGACTAGTGCGAACACAGGCCGCCGGAATTTCGCACGTAATCTCGGACCTGGCCAACTACGGATGATACATTACGAAGATTTATCAGAAATCCTGCTCGAGGAACATAAAGCAACTCCTCGACAAGATCGGCAGCCTCTTATCACAGTAGCAATAGCTGAAAAGAGTATGAATGCGATAATAGATAGTGGAAGCTACATAACAGCAATATCTGAGGCAGCATACAAGATGTGCTCTCAGGAGATGGACTGGCCTGTCCTATCGGTTAAGAAAACCAAAATAAAAGGGGCATTAGCGGGAAAATGTACGGAGGTCACCCAACAAACAAGACTGGAATTCTCCTGCCAAGGACACAAAATAGAGTCTAACTTCTGGATTGTGCCAAATCTGGCGATCGACATGATAATAGGAACGGACTTCCTAAATGAACATGAAGCGATAGTTGATCTAGGACGAGGTGAAGTGGTTTTGAGGAAAGGGAATCCCGTCCACATTAAATTCGACGATCAGCTGATCCCAGCTCAACTACCGTCTAACTGTGTACGGATAAACTATGCGTGTCTGAAAGACAGAAAGGAAGAACAGGTCGACGTTGCGGGTAGGGGAGCGGACACAGATGAGAATGAAGTCAGAATAATGGGGGAAATAAAGGAGAAAATAGGAGAAAAAGTGGAAGCAATAAAGAATATAAGGTGCGACCACCGCAAAGAACTTCATAAATTACTAGTAGAACATGCGGAGGTCTTCATTCCCAAGACAGGATCAATAAAGAACTTCCAATATGAATTTCGTGTACGTCCGCACAATCAGTTTCGTGTGCCACCCTATCCAATCCCCTTGGCATATCGACAGAAAGTAGCAGCCGAAATTACGCGAATGTTGAGTGAAGGAATAATAGAACCTACGGCTTCAGCCTATAATAACCCGTTAAGAGTAGTCGAGAAGGCAGATGGTAGTATTCGTTTAGTCTTGGACTCGCGACAAATTAATACCATAATAGAACCCGAAACAGACAGACCGGAACGATTAGAGGAACTCTTACAAAACTTCCATGGAATATCAATCTTCTCATCAGTTGATCTAAAATCGAGTTTCTGGCAGATCGAGCTCCATCCAAATTGCAGACAGTACACAGCCTTTTTAGCATTTGGAAGATGTTACCGGTTTCGTCGTCTACCATTTGGTTTGAACGTTTCATCTGCCGCATTCATTCGGGGGCTGGACGGCATACTAAGCGATAATTTGAAACGTCATGTCACCAGCTATGTGGACGATTTGCTGATCGCGGAGAAATCTTGGGGAGAGCACAATGCGGTCCTCGGTGAACTCCTTGCGACATTCAAGGAATACGGAGTGACTATCAATATCGAAAAATCGAATTTTGGGACGTCCTCTGTCAAATTTCTGGGACATATCATCACGGGTGAGGGCATTGCGCCAAATCCCGAAAAGATCGAAGCGATTGAAAAGTTTCCCATTCCTACGACAAAGAAGCAGTTAAGGGGGTTCTTGGGGATCATAAATTTTTACAACCGCTTTATACATGTCAAAACTCAGAGCAGTCCTAGGTTGCATCAACTTACAGGAAAGAAGATTCCTTGGGAATGGGATGAGGCGGCCGAATCCGAATGGAAAGCATTAAAATTCGCATTATTACAAGCACCCATCCTATCACACCCTAACTTAGCAGAAGAGCTTTGCATAGTAACGGACAGTTCATACTCAGGTCTGGGTGTCATGGTGTTCCAAGACTATGTACATGAAGGAAACAGGGTGTGGAAGACAATTGCGTTTGGTAGCAGAGTACTAGCCAAGAGTGAGAGGAATTACTCAGTAACCGAGTTAGAGGCGCTGGCTATTGTATGGGCGTTTGAAAAATTCAGATACCTTCTGTTTGGTCGCAAGACGAGGGTCTACACAGACCACAAGGCACTCGAGTTCTTGATGACTGCAAAGCTTAATCACAGGCGGCTCATTAGGTGGGCATCATATCTGCAGCAGTACAACTTTTCGATAGAATATATCCCCGGCAGTCAGAACATTATTGCAGACGCCTTATCACGGTCACCGATCGGATTTGAGCACAACATGGAAGAAGATCTGGAGGAAAATCACTACTGCCTTTTCTATATGCAGAAAGTAGCCTTTGAAAATTTTATTACCTGTAGTATGCATGACATCAAGAAGGAGCAAGACAAGGACCCTGCCCTAGTGTTATTGAAACAGAAATGGATAGACAGAAGACACGCCACCATCAGGCAGTTCTACCTCTTGCGGAAAGGCATAATTTTCCACCGAAATTATGCCAATGACACTGAATGGGGGGTGTGCATCCCTGAACACCTAATAAACAAGGTTATATGGCATACTCACCTCAGCTATGGACACTTCGGACCACGCAAGTGCAATCTCAAGCTAAGGACCATGTGTTACTTTCGAAACATGGAGCGTCGAATTCGGAGGGTACTGTCGGTGTGTAAAGACTGCCAAAAGGCTAAGCACACCACTGTGAGCATGCAGGCACCATTATACCCAATCGTACCGACCAAATTAAGACAATTAGCAGCAACAGATTTGATGGGACCTTTGCCAAGAACAAGAAGAGGATATACTTACGTATTAGTGTTTGTTGAACTAACGTCCAAATACGTTACCTTTACGCCACTGAAGAGGGCGACAGGACGAACTGTATCTCGAGCCCTAATCCGGGATTTCCTACAACAGGTTGGTCATGTGAGTAAAATTATTTCTGATAACGGGCCACAGTTTAAGTCAAAAACTTGGAAGGAGACGTTGCGTCGATGTAAAATTGATCCCATTTTTATATCTTCGCACCATCCGAGCTCGAATGCTGCAGAACGGGTTATTAAAGAACTCGGAAACTTGTGCCGGTTGTACTGTAACAAACAGCACACGACATGGGACGTTTTCCTTAAAGACTTCCAGGAGGTGATCAATGAGGCACCCCATGGGATAACAAAATTGGCACCCATTACAGTACTGAAAAACCGGATTCCTAAGGACTTGATAACCGATGTCGTAAACTTCCCACCAAGTGCGCGAACGCAGCACCAAGCCATAGGGGATTTGGCTCTCAAGAGGATACGTGCTGCAGCAGAGGTCAGGAAGAGACGTGCCGACAGGGGAGCTCGTCTACGACACTTCCACATTGGACAAAAGGTGCTCGTTAAGTCTTTCCGACTTTCGAACAAACAAAAAATGAAATGCCAAAAATTCTATTCTATTTACAACGGCCCGTACCGTATAAGGAGAGCAGCTCACCACAATGCTTATGAATTAGAGACGCTGAAAGGAAAGAAGTCCATAGGACTCCACCACATCTCTCACATAAAGGAGTTCGTGGAATAGAGTAGTGTAAGTGGTGTACGTAGTAGAATGGGCAAATACGTGAACCTTGCTATAGTAGTAGTGTAAGTGGTGTACAGAGTAGAATAGGCAAAGATATGAACCTTTCTTCGGGGAACAATAATCGTTGCATTAATAGATTAAGATTGTTAAAGTATTAACACGCTGCGTTTTCTCGCATAAGAATTTACTGCTGCTAATTTTTTTTCTGTTTATGTTCGCAAGCTCCACTGTCAATGCGATAAGAGGCACTACCTTTCCATGAGCAATGTTTTTGTCCTTTCCAATCTGGTGTCCATGTTAAGGGATAGTGATGAGTGACGAGATGTCGCACAAACGGGCGCATACAAGAACGTGCTCTTAGAAGCGTTCTGAGAAGTCGTGATACGCTCCATAGCGGCCACAGCCAGTTCGTGAGACGTTCATACCAATGCTTGCAGGCACGCGTCAGTGCACTGCAAGATTGTGGTATATTGCGAGATTTCGAGGATGAATATTGGCAGTATAGTTTTTGCAGAGCTGCGCCAGCATCGTTGTCTTGCAAGTCGGGGTGAACCTGTGAGCGTTTGACTCCAATGGTGCCCTAGGGCCTAGACGGTAGAAATGCGGGCATAAAGCCTACCATGCCAATGTGCTGGTTGGGGATTTAGCATGCTGCTTGCGACTGTCACAGATGAATAACCAGTGACTCATACTAGGATATTCGTGACATACTGTGTAGCTGGCGTGTGATGGGCGACTGAATCCTCAACAGGAACCAGACTTGGCTGGGTCAAATTACATTGCCTCTGGAAAGGTGCGCTTTCATTGCTAAGACTGCATCACATACAAAATTAAGTTCAACTATAAATTTATTGTCTTGTATAGCCATGGCTAACCCAGTCTCTGGAGTTTCAGTGAGGCGTAGTGAGAACTCGGAGGCCGTGTCGTACGGCGCGCACATCACTGTCGTCAATAGCGGCGAGCAGCGAGATATCTCAGCGTAACAGGAATTATGTAAGAGTAGTGTATAAGGTAAACAAAAAAATAAATAAATAAAATAAATAAATAAATAAATAAATAAATAAATAAATAAATAAATAAAAGGGAAAGTAAGTTATACTAGGATAAGTTAAACTGTAGGATTTAACAATAACTAGATTAATATTGTGGGGGTTTTCTACCACAAGTGTGGCGCGCGCCTGTTGGGATGCTATTTTTCAGGTCATCAAATCACAGACCCGAGATGGAGGGACGACCGGCGAGCGAAAGTAGTATAGTTGCATGTTCTTTATAGCACAGTAAAACTTAGACCTGAATAACAACATAATTTAATTAAAAGACATAGAATGTAGATCGTTGGCAAATGGTAGTTAATTCTTGAGCATGTCTACTGTCGATCTATATAATTAATAGTAATATTAGTGTGGGCCCGCACATTTAGTTGTTCATCCATTACATAGCATCAGTTATCACACACCATGTACAATACTGAGATCGGTCTCTACACAAATATCAAGATAAATTATTTCCATTTTTTGTTATGATAGCTACAGATAAATAACTATAAAATTAAAATTACAGTGTCTGAAATGACAGACCATCAATGTATCGGTATGTAAATTTATTATAACATAGAAGGTCATGGGGAAAAGTTAGGCATATGATTTTTGTAAGAATTGTGCAGAGGACTGGGATAGTGGCAACGCAGAGGCCAGCCGGAGGTCATCGGCTACCTGCAGGAGGAGAGCGTCGACGCGCTACCTGACGTGAGGGGCGCGAGGGCGTCCGGTCCTACAAGCTGACAGTCACTGGGCCGTGTACCTGAGGGATTAGGGAGGATCCTCGCCGGGCCACAAGCGAAAGTGAGGCTGGCCGTTGACACTGACACGCGACCCACACGAGGCAGCCGTTTGGAGGGATTCCCTGCGGCAGACCACGTAGTCGTGAGTACACGAAGAAGATCACATATGGTGTCATAACTGGCGTCTCATGTGCCTCAGGACAGAAAGGGACGCTATATACTCACCTGTTTGGGTTTTTACAACTCACTAGCATTGGCCGATCTGCTTACACAAAGCAGTATCGTGCCACACTAACAAATGTATGGTCTCATTTCTAACTTCTCCTCTCTATTAGAGAGCAGTTTTTAGCAATCGTCGCTCCTAGTTCGATCCTGTATGGATGACCTCACACACTTGTGGAGTCACTCCACGTGCCATCATCCCTCGTCGAACTGCAATATTGGGAAACGTAAAGTACTGCCCAGCGAGAGAAGAGACCTAGACTAGTGATGTATCCCAACAAGTAGACATCAGAGACAATTAATCGACGTGAGGAGGGCCTATCACTGTGTCTTCCTACCGTACTGCCGTGATCATATGCGTGGGTCTGACTACAATCTCAACAGCGTACTGCAGATGCTCCAGCACTCCCTATTGCTGTTGCAACAACGTAGCAACAACACCCGACGTTTAGCCCTATGTGATGTCAGCACTGTGGCCCCATCCCAAAAGCCGCCCTCCAATGCTCAAGACATGGAACCACGTGCATCAATGCATGTGACTCAACATACCAACCCCCTCAGAGAAACTAATGAATTTGTGAAGTGCTTCGAACATTTCTAACAATGTGATTTAGTGCCACATTCTCAGCACGGTCGTGAACAGTGTGCAATGTGCACGCACAACTTAATGTCCCATGAACCTTGTTTTTTTTAATTTCTTTCTCTAGTGTTGTTTTTGTAATGTATGTGATACCTTGTATGTGTTTGTTTTACACTGTAATTCTCATTACAAATTACTGTATTGTTCTCCACACCATTTTTTTTATCTTGTATTTATTGTTGAGTGTATGGAAACAGTGTGCCTGAAGTCCCCATAAACTGAAGCAGATACCACCTCTGTCATTGTGAATGGACCATCAGTTCAGGGAACATTTTGTAAAGGTTATTCTTGCTGCAGGGAGACAGAATGAATCGGAGGTCGTAATTAGATTCTGAAAGCTCACAAAGAGATTGTTAACTTAAATAGTATCATGTGTGAGTGAGTTCAGGTTAGTTTAATGATTAAAATTGTTGTAACATCTTGGGCATTTAATTGCGGAGCACTCCAACTCTGATTGTAAAGAATAAATTGCTCCATATTTGGCTCACATGCCCGGGCCATATTTAGAGAGTGAATGTCTGTGTGAATCGGTGTTTGGAAGGGGCTCCCTGGGTATGGATGTGTGATGTGAGTGTTAGTGTTCCATATTAAGAAGGTGAAGTTGGCTACATCATAAATAATCCTCCCTCTATGAGCTGCATTTTTCAGTTGCAGTTATTTTCTTTATAGAGTGCGGCATGTGCAGCCAGTTTGCGAGATTGTTCTTGGGCGATTGACTCACTACCTTGCTCCTAAGTGAGCCAACCGCTCACCAATTACAATCTAAAATGGCGTAGGGGCTATGAGAGGTGGCATGAGCCCCCTCTCATATTTCTATCTTACGATTCTCCTCTATAATTGCATGCGGTGGAAAGTTGCTATTCCTTCACGCGCGGACTTCCCACGCAGCGTCTCTCGTCACCCGGGTGGTCCGGTGACAGGCGGGCTCTGCTGATCTGGAAAGCTTTAAGCCGACGGGTGTGAGGAAGTCGAGTGAATGCTTTGCAGACACCGACATTGTCAAGAGGCACGCCCGCAGAGCTTGAAGTAGTGGCTGGGCTAGAGGTTCCGTTACTTCGCAGAAACTTAGCGAAAACACTTTCTGGCGGGCTACCAGCGAGGCGTGGGAATGACTTGTGTACCCAGGCAGCTGTGGCGGGAAAATTCCCGCACTTTCTGCAAAATAGTAACTGTGATTGGCTTGCTCAGGGCATAGCTCCGTGACGTAGCAAGATCGGCGCAGAAATTGGCGCCAAGAATCTCCATTGGTGGAATGGTAGCGTTCCGGCAATGGAGTGGAATTTCCGCCGGTTTTCGAGTTGCTGATTGGAACGTTTAACCACGGCCACTGTCGTGGGGGCGGGAATGTTCTGTGTTCGGTTTTTGTACGGGTGCTCTTGTGGGTAGTCCTCTCTCGCCTTTCGGTCGAGGACGTCGAAGCAACCAGCCAACGGCTCCGGTACGGCAGATCGTGTTCTGGGAGTCAAGAAGTCGGTTTGGTAATGTATGTCCGCAGCACCGGCAGATAGGGATTTTCCTAGGTGACAATCAGAGCTCAGCAGAGTGCGCCTGTTCGTCTTTTTTTTTTTTTCCTAACTTTGTTCTGTCTTGGGTAGCAGCAATTAATGGTGGGTTGGCTATGTGTTTTCTCTAAGAATTGAGTTGCTAGGAATTGGCTGCACATACCACTTCGTCATAATCCTCACAATCTAGTTTAGGGACAACTTCAATTTCACAGCGTTTGTTTAAGTATCCAATTAGAGCCAATTTGATATATTGTTAATGTTTCATGTGTTGTTGTTTATTATTTTGTGTTTAGTCTTAATAAATCATATTGTTATTTTGGACAGAACTTTCATTCTGTTAATAGATAGAGCAACCCCATCATTCCTCACTATGTTAATGAAACCTTCGTTTAATTAACTTATTTAACAAATTAAATTATTGCAGGTGCCAAACTCTCTTCTACTCCACTGGCAGGGTTGATTAGAGTCAGTTCGCGTATTTTTTTTTATCCTTGTGCAACAGGAAAAGTTGGAGTTAGAAAAGGGGGGGCTTAGAGCATCATGTACATATGTAAATTCTCTAAGAATTGAGTGTTAAAAACACTGCTAGCCCCGGCACCTCGCAAGGTTTAACTAGTTCTAAGTTCTAGGGGACTAATGACCTCAGCAGTTGAGTCCCATAGTGCTCAGAGCCGTAAATATTATGTTCTTTCAGAGATAGATCTTTATAGTCTACACTTTGTTGGTTGTTGACAATATATATCTTTTTATATAAATTGATCACTAAATGATGATCTTTGCATTGTGAGGTATCTAGATTTCTCATAAATACTTAAGTTCATTGATGTATTCAGATCAACAGATATATATTGTCCTTGTGTCACTATCTTAAAGATCTTTCTGTTTGGTTATAGTGAGTTTTCTAATTTTTTCACAGAGTGAAAATTTAATTAGTGTTACTGCAGAATGATGTAAAAATTTATCTAAATGAAGCCCAAGCACAGATGTTTGGAATCAGTAGAAATACTTCACTAAACTCACATAGTACCTAATTTTAGCATTATAAAAGAATGAGGGCCAAACAGGAGTACTGTATTTATTATTTTGCATATCTAATGAATCATCTTAAAGATAATTTATTTTTCGAAATAAATAACAAAGAAAGGATCGTCGTCTTGTATGAGAATTACGATCTGTATAGTAACTGCAACTTTTCCTTCAAAATCTGTCCAGAAACAATTCGTACTATTTTGTACATGTGATTTCAATTCCAATTTGACACTGTCATGATTAATGGGCTCTAACAATGATTCTTAATGTTTCAGGGGTCTTGTCGGACCTGGTGGCATAGCAGAAAAGCCCATACCTGGAGATCGAGAGGTTGTGAGGTAATGATTCTGTACCGTTAGACTGTTCATTCCATTCAAGATTTCCTGTAATTCTTCATCACTTTCACTGAGGATAGCAATGTCATCAGCGAACCTTATCACTGATGTTCTTTAACCCTGAATCTTCTGATTCGCTACCGTAATGTTCAATAGTGCGTAGTCAACTGTCTAAAAATATATGTTTTCATACTTGCTCCACAGATGTTTCCGCTATAGCCAACAACCTCCACAGATATGCGTTGCTCCACAGATGTTTCCGCTCTGGCTAACAACCTCCATAGATATGCATTTTCCTTCAGTGAACACTGCCGCCCGCATCTCGTGGTCGTGCGGTAGCGTTCTCGCTTCCCACGCCCGGGTTCCCGGGTTCGATTCCCGGTGGGGTCAGGGATTTTCTCTGCCTCGTGATGGCTGGGTGTTGTGTGCTGTCCTTAGGTTAGTTAGGTTTAAGTAGTTCTAAGTTCTAGGGGACTGATGACCATAGATGTTAAGTCCCATAGTGCTCAGAGCCGTTTGAACCGTTTTTTTTTTTTTAACACTGCCTTTCACTCCATTTACCTCACCATCGTTACCGTTATTTTCAATTTTTTACAACGTCCTGCAGGACCATTACACTTCACTATAATCGCCGCTTGGTTGAACAGTCACGGACGGTTGCGGTGTGTCCATCGCGTCGTTGAATGAGAGTTTCGCTCACAGCGTCCACTGACAGCTTACGCTGCTGCTTCGTCACTACGAGAACTTGCATCATTGTTTTTTACGCATTTGCCTGTCCAGTGTCGAGAACGAAGTAAGGCAGTTATCTTTCAGTTAGAGAGAAGAGCGGCGCCAATGCCATTAGCTAATCTTACAAATGATATCCTTTCACTCTGAATTTTAATCCCAACCTTGAACGTTGCTTTTATTTCCTTCATTGCTTATTCGACTTAACAGTAGCACGAAAGCTGCATCCCTCTTTTACATCCTTTTTTATCCGAACACTTCGTTCTTGGTGTTATTGTTCCTTCTTGGTTCTTGTACATACTATATATTAATCATCTTTCCCTATAGCTTCCTCCTATTCTTATAAGATTTTCGAACATCTTTCCCTATTTATTCTGTCAAATTTTTTTCCAGATCGACAGATCCTGTAAGCGTGTATTGAGTTGTCTTCAGTCTTTCTTCCATTATTAAACGCAATGTCAGAACAGCCTCCCTGGTGCCACTAACTCTCCTTCCGCTAAACGGATCGTCAGCTAACGGGTCCTTAGCTTTCTTTTCCGTTGTTCTGTATATTATTCTTGTCAGCAACTTGTATGCATGAGCTGTTAAGCTGATTGTGCCATAGTTCTCACACTTGTCGATCCCTGTGATCTTCGAAACTGTGTGGATGGTATTTTTTTTTTAGGAATTATGATGGTACGTCGCCAGTGTCTTATACTCTACACACCAACATGAACAGTAGTCTGGTTGCCACTTACCCCAATTATATTAGGAATGTTATACATTCCTTCTGCCTTATATGATCTCAAGTGGTTTTACATTTTGAATGTAATAATGGATCCCCTTCATCTTCACATCGACTCCCATGTCTTCTTCTATCATGTCGCCAGCCTAGTCCTGTCCCTCATAGAGGCCTTCAGTGCATTCTTTTCACCTACCAGCTCTCTCCTCTAGGTTAAAAATTGCAATTCCCACTCCTTGCTTTTAGTTTCGCTGAAGGTTTATTTGAATTTGCTATATACTGAACCAGTCCCTTCGACGATTACTTCTTTTACAGTTTCTACACTTTTTTCCTGCTACCATTTAGCCTTGGCTCACGTGTACTTCCTACTTATTTAATTCCTAAGAGATTTTGCTATATTCCTGTCTGCCCCTGAGCATTTTTGTGCTTTCTTCTTTTGACGATCACTTTAAGTATTTCTTCTGTTATCCAGCTGTAGTATTACTTTTTAATAAATAGTATTTATTTTGCTTTCAAAATTATTTCCGACATTTACGGAGTCATAGATTCCGTGTTACATACTGCCTTATAGTTTCATCTGTGTGTACTTATCGATGTATTTCCTGACTTAGTACCTCTGTTTAATTTCGTTAGTCATTGTTATGTCTAATTCTTTTGTCTAGCGTCCGCTGGTTTTTGTTCTGTTCTGTTCCCGCTCTGATTAGGTACGGACGCATTGTCATGAGTCTCTGTATGAATCAATATTAAAATGAACCGTGAGTGCTTACAATATAGTCAGAGTTAACTTGACTATGACTTTCATTTCTTAATTTCAACCCTCCATGTCACTTTGTCATTAATATTTTATGATTTATGTTTTTTCAGACGATCACGGCTGGAAAAGAGGCCCCGACGATCCATTGTGGCCGAACACTTCTCGTGTTCAGTCATTAATTTCAAGCCGCGTATATCGCTCCACGTCCGTGAGATCGGTGCGCCGATCATTTCATTTGTATCTTGACGCAGTTTTCACGCGAGTGACGCAAAGAATGATTCGGCCGGCCGTCCACGAACAGTGACGTCGTTGTACGACCTACACCAGTCGGACACAGGCCTCGCTTATTTCAAGTTACTGATGGTAGTCCGTGTTTTATTTTTTAATTTATACTAGCCGCTTCGCGCTGAACTCTGCACGGAGCGTTGCAGTTTCATCGCGCTGCGCCGTCCGGGTCGCGGGCGACAACACGCTCGCGACTGCCATCTAACGGCACTTTCCTCCATTTTTGTTAATTTGGAAGGCTAATTTACATTCTTGATTCCTCTTTAAGGCTAGGAAACGTGTCACAGCGTTTCTGCACAGTTACCTTTCTTGTACTTTTGTTTGTCCTACATCTGTGATTGCTCTTTTTGTAGATGTTCACTCCCCTTCAACAGAACTGCCTATTCTGGTATTCCTCATCACCTTATCCACATCCCTAGCGGACTTCAAACGTGTCTCATCATGTCTCAGTACTGCAGTGTTCCACTTCATTCCACACTGATTGTTCCAAATGACTCTTTTTAACTTCAGTCTATTCTTCATCATTCCTGAAGTGTGACCTGAGAACATAAATGCTGCTGGGTGCGTCACAATCCAAAATACCTGATTTCGAAATCTCTGTCTGACCATGATCTAATCCAGTTGAATCTTTCCATGTTTTTCTGTCTTTTCCAACTGTATCTCCTCCTCATCCTGTGATCCTTGAATAGAGTATTCGCAATTACAATTTGAAATTTATTGTAGAACTCAATTACTCTTTCTTCTCTCTCATTCCTAGTTCCAAGACCATATTCTCCTATAACTCTTTCTACTATTCCTTCCCCTACAGTCAGTTTCACATTCAACATCATTATTAAATTTTCATGTCCTTTTACATATAGTATTACTTCCTCAGTATCCTCATACACTTTCTTTATTTCGACATCTCATCTTCTGCTTGCGACGTCGCCATCTGTACCTGGAACTACGTTTGTCGGCACTAGTTTGCTGTCGAAGCTGATGAAAATAACCCCATCACTGAACTGTTCACAGTAGCTCACTCCTTGCCCTACTTTCCTGTTTACAACGAATTCTACTCCCGTTATACCATTTTCTGCTGCAGTTAGCTCTATATTCGTGTGACCAGAAGTCCCTATCGCCTTTCCATTTCCGTTCATTGACCTCAACGATATCTACGAGTAAATTGAGCCTTTGCAATTCCAAGGTTTTCTAACTTTCCTGCTGTGTTCCAATTTCTGACATTCCATAGTTCGACCGGAGTTTAGACCCTGCTACTGCTTAAATTTTGGATAAAAATCATCAGCAACGGCGGCAGAAACCTTTCAGTATAAGAAATCAGCTTCGTTCTGCCAAAGGCCTTTTCAATAAGGATAGAGGAGCGTACTAAGGATCACTGCAGTCTCTTGCCCTTGGTGTGGGAATCTGCCCCTAAAAGGCGCGGAAATCAGCAGTGATGAACGACATGAGGACGCATAAGGCTAAGGAAACTACTTCATTAAAGACGCATAATTTGTATTCAGAAGACATGAGGCTTGTAATGGAAAAAGTGTCATGATGATCTCTCCATTGGCAAAGGATTTCAGATAGTATCCCATTCGGATCTCTGGTAGGGTTCTGCCAGGATGGAGGTGACTATGAGAAAAAGACAGAGTAACCGAAGAGGGACTAACATTCTGCATGTTAGAAGTGGTAGTATGGACCAAAACAAGAAAACATGCCACAGTAGGCTGAGAGCTATGAGCACTATTTCGTCTTTGCTACTTTGAGGCACATCTCTTCTTCCGAAAGGTCTTTGCTTTCTATATTTTGGGAGGTAGTGGTATGGACCAAAACAAGGAAAAAATCTCCACTAAACATAGGCTCTAATGTGAATGCCTGAAGTACTATGAGCACTTGCTCATCTTCGCTATTGTGAAACACATCTACCTACTGAACGAGTGTCTAGGTGCATTGTTGCCGCTCTCACCCTATGAGATAATTGTTATGCTTTGTTGGTGATCTCAGTTGTGTTCTTTACTGACTAGACTGCATTGTAGAATGATATTATATAAGTGCTCTAAAATTCCCCTTACAAACTTCTAGGAATTACGGAGGGACTGGGTAGACGATGTTTTGAATTGGAGCCCATATGTGTATTAGGCGTGCACCAGTACACCACTTCTTTTACAATTCCACTCATTAACAGGCAAAGAAATGAAAATGAAACATTATCAGTTTTTACAAGCTCTCTTGCTTACAGTTAAACTTAAACCGTTTCTGTCTTTTTCAAAGGAGAGTTAGAATTCTGATCCAATTCAAATAAGGTTGGATGTGGCGACCATGAAGTTCGGTGCACACATTGTATGTACGAATGATATGGTACACACACTATATCACATATGGTGTCTCTGCAGTCTATCCTGCAGCGACCATAACTTGTGCCACCAGGTCTTCTTCTGTGTCTACAGGAGTCTCATAAGGTGCGGGCATTGCCAGACACCCCTCAGTTCACTTGCATGCAGACACAGCTACTAAGGCAACCCGTCAGGCGGCCCTACTACACTCAATCAGCATATACGGAAGCCACATGGCCAACCTCACTCGTGTGCACTCAGTTGGTGCAGAACAGTTGCATGGGCTCCAGCCTGTCAGCCTGACTGCCTGTACATCAGCCTGTTGATCTTCGCTGCCCACCTATGAGCCTGGGTGCCCAGTTGCCTACTAGAGGCACAGGAGTTGGAATAGCCTTGCTGTGAAGGCACCTGTTCACAGTCTAACTGGTCCACAAACCCACTCACTGACCTGTCCGACTGTATGTGCACACCTGCGAGTGCTTGGCGGACCCTATCTACCTGCATTGACACAGTGTGGCCTGGCATATAGGGGCTGAGCAGCTAGAAGTCTGTCGGTCAAACTGACAGATGCAGACCAGGGAAGCGACTGTGAGCCCATCGCCCACACACAAGCGAATGGGCCAGGACAGATCCACTCGACGGACTGGTCAGCAGACTCATCTACCTTTGTATGGGGGTCTTGAGTATCCAGGCATGTCTCAAGACCTAACCTCGAAGTTTCACTTCTCCCAATACCGAACATATTACCTGACTGCCAAACTTTTTCTTTTGGATTATGTACACCTGGCACCACTTCTCCACCTCCAGTCGCCATCTTCTTCTGACTTGGCTTTCCAGCCGGCCGCTGCGGACGAGCGTTTCTAGGCGCTTCAGTCCGGAACCGCGCTGCTGCTACGGTCGCAGGTTCGAATCCTGCCTTGAGCATGGGTGTGTGTGATGTCCTTAGGTTAGTTAGGTTTAAGTAGTCCCAAGTCTAGGGGACTGATGACCTCAGATGTTAAGTCCCATAGTGCTTAGAGCCATTTGAACCATTTGAACTTGGCTTTCCATAATGTGTATATTCCTTGCTTCCATTGCCTCCTGCTCCATATCATCTCACCAATTGCTTGATGGGTGACCAGTTTTATTCCAATGAAATAGTAGTATCATAGCATATTTTTCGGTATCCTGTCTTCATGCATCCTATACATGTGAAGAAATTACATCATCTGTTTCTGTTAGATGTTGAGTTTCGTCATAAGTAATCCATCTCAGTGGGAAGCAGTTTCTTTTATTTTTATTTATCTATTAGTTTTTGATATCCCAGGCTTTCCCTCCATACCAAACTCACTCTGGACTATAGTCTTTTACATTCTCCTCTTCTCTGTTGTTTTTTATCTTTTTTTTTCAAAGAACAGAGTTCATCTTTGATCCAGCTGTATCTCTTTCAACTTTTCTCACGTTTTGTTAGTGGGTACATTATTAGGTCAGTCAATGCAACATGCGTCTCCAGTCGTACATTAATGCGTTTTTCACATATTAGCTTCACAGTGAAGCTGGTATCCATTACAGTTGTTTGTGATCTGAGTCTTACTGTTTGTGGCTTATTTCTTTATTCCCCAGATCTGGAAGTGCCTTCGAGTACAGTCGTCTAATGATTGGGATAACAACTAGTACTCTATAATTATTTGGGTCATTATGTGACACCTTCTTATGCACTGGAGTTATGTAATATGTTGTCCATTCCGATGGAACTTCTCCACTTAGCACTCTCTCAAACACCTTCCTTAGCATCACCAACAATTTTGGTGATCCAAACTTCACCAGCTCAGGTTATTGATACATATTCTGGTGCCTTCTTCATTTTACTGCTCCTCACAGCATGTTGATGAACTTTCACATCAAAACGCCATAAATCCTATTGCATCCTCACCTTACATCTGTATGAAAATTAAGGCCGGTTTTTCTGGAATAAATCCTTAAAATACTTTTTCCATTGACCATGACTACTATGATATAACTGGTCATTAATTGATACTCCATTGACTTGATTGCTCCCAATGCCTCAGGACACCATGCTCCATCAATGATCCTCTCTACATATTCACATCTTCCTTCCTATCCATGATTTTTCCTGTTTAAGACTTCTCTTTTTACTTCTCTATTTAGGTTTCTGTATCTGTCTCTACTCTGGTCGACATTTACGTTCAGAAACGACAAATAAGCTCTTCTTCTTTAAATCACATCTGCTATTTCTACATCCCACCTAATTTGTTTCTTCTTCTTTTCATATTCTCCAGAACTTCTTTTGCTGCTTTATCTACAGCCTTCTTTATATGCTCTATTCCTCTTCTATTGTTTTCTCTCAACTCTCCAATTTTTTTTCGAGCCCTGAATAATCAATACGCAAAGTCGTCATGGGGTATGCCATGAGCTAGTTAATTTTTAGAACATTCCACACTCAAAGATGATAATGGTATATGGGTAACATCATCAACCCCAAAATAATATATATATATACAAAGGTGGCTCTAGAGTATGGTACGACATCGTGAAACCCAGAACACACAAGACAGAAAGGCAGCCATAGAGAATGGCACCACATCATCAGGCCCAGAACACTCGACAATTAAAGACCGCCTACATACACAGTACTAAATAGATATCTAACAAATTTTGTATTGCAGAGATCTGGAATACGTCATAAAACATTTTAAACTATACCAGGCGAAGACAATAATGCTGAAATTAGTTGCAGAGTAATTAAACTCTTAGCAGCTTATGGTTGTTTTACATCAAAATATTTTTTACTAAGGCTGTTTAGTAGGACTTAAAGAAGATTTTCATCAATTCTATGGCACGAAGCGTACACAGTCTCAACGAATCACTTGTATGCAAAATGGTAATTTTGAAATCTTGTTTGCTCGTCGATAAATTATAAACTGGAAATGGGAAACATCGAAAGTGCTGAATGTCAGAGTGTACGAAAATGGGAAGACACTATGATAGTTTTTCATTACAAATCATTTTATTCGAAGGAATGCAAATTATGATAGTTTCACATCGTTTGTAACCTCTGACACAAAAGTGTCACAAACATGTAATAATTTTTGACAACACTTACACAACGAGAAATACAATTCCCTGTCTTTCACTTTAAGAAATTTGGACATGGCTAACAGGTTCACTCTTTATGTTAGCGCTTAATTTTTTGGTCAGTGAAAGGTGAAGAATATTTAATAGTACAGCAAGAACACGCCGTCTGAATTCTAAAATTATACTTAATTTTGTTTTATTTCAGTATGTCGCACAATACTTACTTTTAAGGGCTACTACACTCTTCAGCAGTTGCCCTGTATTCCCACTCGTCAGCTTTCATGGTCGCGACTGTCTTCCTCTTTCAGATCTCTCTTCCTCATCATTCCAACCACTCCCACTCTCCATGATAATCTCGGCCGTATACGCTTACTCTTTCCTGGCGGCGACCATTCCAGGACTGCCTTTGGCCGTCGTTATTACTCCATTCGCCGTAGTTGGCCATACCACTGAAGAGCTCTATTCTCAATTCTTTGCATGACAATTTGTTCCATATACATTATCTCCCTATTTTCCTCATTTCTTCTGCACTCCGTTGCGGATATCCTGGCTCCCCACATTCCATCCATCTCTCATGCCTGTACCCTGCTTCTCTGCCGCTCCTGCAGGTTCCATCCTTCTGCATCATAATGTTAGTATACTTTCTACTACTGTTTGCAGAGTCCTCTCTTTCTTTTGATATTTCCCGCATGCTACATTTCTCATCTGCTTCGCAGTGTCCCGAGGAATGGATAATCAATCCTAAATATTTAAACTGCTTTACAGCTTTAATAGTTCCCTGCAGCAGTACAATATCCCTTCCATCTCCTCCCACTACTAGATACTCCGTTTCGCTCATATTTGTTCCAAGTCTGCATCGTTAATATTCTTCCATTAATTACTTCATCATAAATTTGGCATGCTCTCTAGTTTCTCGTATCAGTATCTGATCATCGGCAAATAATAAAGAGTAGATAGTACCATGCTGCACAGGAAAGCCCATACCTTCGCATAACGGATTCCCCTTTTCCAATATGCGAGAGTTATTTGGAAAGTAAGGAGCGATCGGTCGTGAAATGGGAACCACAATGAAAATACGATGAAGTTTTGCACAGGTGTGTTGGGCAGTGTCTCTAGTGTGCCCGTCGATCGCATTATGTCGTTCTTTTTAGTTCTGAGCACACAGGGAGAGCATAAAGATACCTAGAACAATAGTGTCTCCGCCAACTACGAGGGCTTGGTGAGAAATTTCGCCTGAAGCTATGCCGCCAACATTACATAACTGTCGTGCATTTTCTTCTTCAAGACAATTCTCAGCTGTATTCCTCAGGGGCAGTGAAGATTAGGTGTACTTCTTGACCCTCAGTATACACCTTCTCACTTACTTGTCTAAGGCTAAAAATATGATCTGTATAAGATGGTTCAACTGCAAAACCTGCCTGCTCCTGTCGCGTCTTTCCCTCAATTTCATTTTCCATACTGTTTTTAGTACAGCGCTGCACAGTACAAAGTTGAATTCTAATGATTTCAACTAACATCATGCTGTGATTGTTCGTTCTTAGCAACAGCATTTTCGTTGTTTGTTTCATATAGTTTTCCTTGCATTCTTAATTCAGTATTCTTATTTATATTTCTAATCTTGCGTTTTCTTTCAATCATAAATCATTGGACACAAAAGATTCACGTCGAAAATAGCTGAAATGAGATAAAATGTATTATTGCTTGGTGTTTGTAAGAAAGCGAGATAGAAGAAGGGGTACAACATGTTTACCACTGTGATCAGATACGTTCGGCACAATCAGTGTCCCCTATGCCATGAACTTTTACATCTAAAGAAGGTATTCTGAAGTACAAGGAGGCTTCTCTGGTAATTACAACTTGTATCTCAAGTTATTAGCCACGGCACATTCAGCGGTTTACAGGAAGAGTGCTGTAAATATCCAATTTCGGCACTTTCAGGGTTTCCCATTTCCAATTTTCAATTTTTGCTGACTCCTATGGTCAGAAGTACACTGTTGCGTACCTGAGGAATGAAGAATGTCAGATAAAAGGAGTCCGCTCTGCCTGGAACTGTGTGAGTCACAAGGCCCCCATCAAATGTGTTACGCAGTGGAAACGCTAGTTTCGAAATGAGATCAAGCTAGACCCAAGTAATTGGGTTGTGGTTTCTGTTTCTGCATATACAGTACCTAATGTGATGTGGGCTAAAAATTCCAAGCACTAACATTAAATTCAAGATCCAGTTTCAACTTTGTATTTATTACTTAAATTCACATGAGCGCTGCGGGTTACAATAATTCGACATTACGAAATAAAATTGGATAAAGACGTATTTCTACGACAAACAAGTATTAACCAAGTTATATGACATACACTACGTGGTCAAAAGTATGCGGACACCACCACAAACATACGATTTTCGTATTAGGTGCATTGTGCTGCCACCTACTGCCAGGTACTCCATATTAACGACCTCAGTAGTCATTAGACATCGTGAGAGAGCAGAGTGGGCACTCTGTGGAACTCACGGACTTTGAACGTGGTCAGGTGATTGAGTGTCACTTGTGTCATAAATCTGTACGCGGGATTTCCACGCTGCTAAACATTCCTTGATCCAGTTTTTTCGATGTGATAGTGAAATGGAAACATGAAGAGACATATACAGCACAAAAGCGTACAGGCCGACCTCGTCTGTTGACTGACAGAGACCGCCGACTGTTGAAGAGGGTTGTCATGTGTAATAGGCAGACATCAATCCAGGCCATCACACAGGAATTCCAAACTGCATTAGGATCCACTGCAAGTACTGTGACAATTAGGCGGGAGGTGAGAAAACTTGGATTTCATGGTCGAGCCGCTGCTCATAAGCCACACATCACGCCGGTAAATTCCAAATGACACCTCGCTTGGTATAAGAAGAGTAAACATTAGACGGCTTAACAGTGGAAAACGCTGTGTGGAGTGACGAATCAAGGTACACAATGTGGCGATCCGATGGCAGGGTGTGGGTATGGCGAATACCAGTGAAACGTCATCTGCCAGCGTGCGTAGTGCCAACAATAAAATTCGGAGGCAGTGGCGTTACGGTGAGGTCGTGTTTTTCATGGAGGGGGCTTGCACCCCTTGTTGTTTTGCGTGGCACTACCACAGCACACACCTAACTGATGTTTTGAGCACCTTCTTGCTTCCCACTGTTGAAGAGCAATTTGGGGACGGCGATCGCATCTTTCAACACGATCGAACGTCTGTTCATAATGCACGGGCTATGGCGGAGTGGTTACACGACAATAACATCCGTGTAATGCAGTGGCCTGCACAGAGTCCTGGCGTAAATCCTACAGAACATCTTCGGAATGTTTTGGAATGCCGACTTCGTGCTAGGCCTCGCCGACCAACATCGATACCTCTCCTCAGTGCAGCACTCTGTGGAGAATGGGCTGTCATATCCCAAGAAACCTTGCAGCACCTGACTGAACGTATGCCTGCGAGAGTGGTAGCTGTCATCAAGGCTAAGGGTGGGCCAACAGCATGCTGAATTCCAGCATTACCGATGGAGGGCGCCATGAACTTGCAAGTTATTTTCAACCAGGTGTCCGGATACTTTTGATCACATAGTGTACCAGAAGGGTGGGAAAACCTCACGAGGAGCATATGAGTAAATAGATGAAAACCTACTGGATTTGGATGACAGCCATGGAAATTACTGTCTGAAGCTAGCTGCCTGAGTGACTACGCGGTTCTGTCAGCGATGTTATACGAAGTCCCTGTCACCGGATATCCCAATAGATCTTTGGGGAGCCCCTAGAATGTTTTCAAATGTGAAATAATGATTACCAGTTGCATGTAATCCATGTTCCGATTGCGCCTAAATCTCTCTGAAGACTGAAAACCCCATGCCGCCAATACAGCTTACCAGTTGTGGCGGACTGCAACTGCATGACGCACATTGTCACCGCCAGTGGAGCTGCAGACATCAGTTGCGAGAGGACCATCTCCAATGTCCTTCTGCCTCTGGAACTCATCAGTGTGAAATTTTCTATGTCTTGAGTATCCGTGAAAGGTCCTGAATGAAAGCAAAACCCCAGAAGGCTTCACTCCAAGAGTTTCTATCCTAAAGTTCCCCGTATCTTTGCTCAGTCGTTCCAGAGCTCTGTATTACAATTCTTATCGCCTTCCCCAACAATAGGACTGTCGCCACAGCTTCCGTCCAATGAAAATTTAATGAGTACGCTACTGCTCCCAACTACGGTAAATTTTAATGACCCAATCGGCGACACTACAGCGCCCAAGAAGTGAGCGCCTAAAAATTTCTCCAGGCTCGGAGACAAGGCAGCGCCTGCACCCCTAGAGCAGAAAACAAGGCAGCGATCTAAGTGGCTTCTCATGCAATATATATAGTCGTAATCTCAAAAGCTCAGTTTTCAGCCAGCACTCCAGGAATGCGAAGTCTTAGCAAATATTGGCCTGCAGTATCTAGAGCGGGAATGTGACCTCTGAAAAGTATTAACCGGATAGAAATGCAATCATTGTTTTATTCTGCATTTCTCTTGAATCCCCCACCTCCACAGACGAAATTCTCGTGTATGGTCAGAGAGTTCGCGTGATAGTGTTCGCTCTGGTGCCAGGTAATGTTCTGGCTAGCATGTGCTTGTCCATCCATGGCCTCTGCTCTCAGGGGGATTGTAATCCGTCTTCAAGGCCAGCTTCCAGGTAAACAAGGGTCGACTTCCTCCTTTCCACTCATACCCACCGATTAGACAACGACCCTACTAGCATGTGGCAACGGCCTTGCCGCAGTGGTAGCACTGCTTTCCGTCAGATCACCGAAGTTAAGCGCTGTCGGGCGTGGTCGGCACTTGGATGGGTGACCATCCAGGCCGCCATGCGCTGTTGCCATATTTCGGGGTGCACTCAGCTTCGTGATGCCACTTGAGGAGCTACTCGACCGAATTACAGCGGCTTCAGTCAAAAATGCTATCATAACAACCGGGAGAGCGGTGTGCTGACCACACGCCCCTCCTATCCGCATCCTCGACTGAGGATGACACGGCGGTCGGATGGTCCCGGTAGGCCACTCGTGGCCTGAAGATGGAGTGAGTGCCATCTAGCATGCAGGTGATGATGCTAAAGACGTGCACTACACTACCCACTGACATTAATGTAACCATCTGTCAAAAGCCTAAAAAACCACCTTTTGCTGTGTGGGCTGCTGTGAGACGTGCAGGAAGAGAGTGAATGACTTTCTGGAATGTATCCATAGGGATGTGAAGCCTTGCTGACTCCAGTGCTGTGGCCAGCTGCGCTAGGTTTCTCGATCAAGGGTCCATGGTGTGGACAATTCAATTGAGGTGGCCCCACAGACCTTCGATTGGGCTTAAATCCAGAGATTTTGTTGGCCAGGGGAGTACAGTAAACTCGCCCAGCTATGCTTCAGACGACGCACTTACACTGAGAGCTATGTGATACACTGCATTGTCCTGTTGCAACATGCCTTTGTGCCATGGAAAGGTAGACTGCTTGTAAGGACGAACATGGTACCAAAGAACAGATGCATACTTGTTCCCTCCATAATGGCAACATCATCCAGAGAATGCTATGAAAACATTCTGCAGACCATAACGCTCCCTCCTGGTTACAGGATGTTTGCTTTCAGATTTTTCACTTCCTACACGCCAATGGCCATCTGTCCGACGGAGCATAAAACACGATTATCTGAAAAGGTCACCTGTCGCCCACTCAGTGAATGTCCAGTTGCTGTATCGGAGTGCAAATTCCAGTCTTCACCGCCAATGAACAGCTGTCAGCATGGGTGCCTGAACCAGTCGCCCAGTGCGGAACCTCATACACAGCACCTAGGTTCATTTACATGGTCAACTGCTCCACAGTTGCTCGTCTATTCACCCGTACACATCCTTACAGGCATAATTCATCCTTATCATCTATGGCCTACGGTGCACGACAGCTGCCTTAGCGCCGATTTTGGATAGTTCAATTTTGCCATCCATGTTTTCAAACTTAGCCGTTTCGGAAATGGTTCCACCCTTGGTCTGAAAGGCAATGTTCATATCCTTATAGGCGCCGATAAATCGCTTCATTTTCACATTACGACAATGACTGTACTGTTCCCTTACTCCCACGTTGTGCTTTATATGCCCTCCACTGCCAGTGCTACCACCTGTCATCTGTGAGTGGTTATTGCACGTTGACGTGGAACATGGGGCGCTCACAGTAATGTGCCAGGATCATGTATAAGCAATTGATCTAAATGTAACTGGAATGAGGAGATGAAGGGAAACTGCAGATTGATCGTGTAATCATTTATTGATCTACGCAAGCCAGTCGAAACGTAAGCATGAGTTAATTATCATTTTTTCTTTATTGTTTCGTTCTCCTCCGCCTCACGTAGGCGAGGGGATTGGGGGGTCTGGCAGCGGTACAAATAACCCACTCTTCAGCCGGTGGAATGTACTACTAACATAGATGCTAAAAAACAGGAAGACACATGTACTGTTAATTTAAAAATAATTGAAAAGATGAGATGAATGGGAGAAATACAAATAATAAGATGCTATCTTCATGAATCGTTTTAAAAACAGTTATAAACATGTGGACAGACTGCTCAGTTAAATTCATTTGAGAAACATTTGAACACGAAAATAACTGAAAAAAAAGCACTGGAAAAAACTGAACATGACAGAAAAGACACTGTGAATTAAGAACGGAGTAAAATGCACTTTCACTATAATCGGAATAGTACCTGCCCTGGTATGGTGGTTTGTAGAGGAAAAGAAGGGGATATGGAGGGAGATGGGGCGGTGGTGGTGAGGAGGTTGGAGAAATTGGAAGAGGAGGCGACAAAGACAGGGCTGGCTGTGGGGAACAAGTTGAGAGGGGCAACTGGTATTTTGAGCTGTAGATTGGGGAGTAAAAGGGGGTGGTGGGTGGCAGGGAAGGGGACAAGGATGAAGTGTGTTTGGCGGAAAGGAGGACGAGGGAGCCCCGGAGGGTGGTGGATAGGGTTGGATGGATTTAGAGTTGATAGGATAGGTGTGTGACGAGGTGGAGTTCATGGTCTGGCAGAGGGAGACAGCTGAAATTTTTTTGGGAGAGGATGTGGAGGGCGTGCAAGTAAGGGGTTGGTGGTATGTGTAGGTAGAGGTGCAGCAGCAGACTAGGATTGGACAGGAGAGGGAGCACACTACGATTGCCAGAGTCGAGTTTACAGATGGTGTAGGTTATTCTGAGGTGTACATTGTGAGTAAGGAGAGGTGTTAATTTGATGAGTTGGTAAATGACCCTCGTGGGGGAAGGTAAGTGGAAAGCGTGGCGGAAAGAGTGGCGTTTGAAGATCTATAGGGACTTACAGAACTTACAGAGACGGGTGGAGATCCGTGCAACATTTGCATAGCAAAGGAGGGATGGGTTGGGGATGTGTACGTGTGAAAGACAGTGGAGGGGCGTAGTCCCCATCTTCAGCCTGTTAGTAGTTGTAGTAGTTCCTTGCTCACAAATTACTATATGGGTAATTATGTAATAATATGAGACGAAATAGCCCAGCCTTCTGCTGATGCCTCTCAGCTTCTGGAGCGTGGTTGAACACTACTGGCCATTAAAATTGCTACGCCACGAAGACCACGTGCTACAGACGCGAAATTTAACCGACAGAAAGAAGATGTTATGGTTAGTTAGGTTTAAGTAGTTCTAAGTTCTAGGGGAATGATGACCTCAGCAGTTAAGTCCTATAGTGCTTATCAGAGCTATTTGAACCATTTTGTAACGGATCGTGAAGCCACGTCTCAATCCCTGACTCAACAGATGGGAACGTTTGCAAGACAACAACCATCTGCACGAACAGTTCGACGACGTTTGCAGCAGCATGGACTATCAGCTCGGAGACCATGGCTGCGGTTACCGTTGACGCTGCATCCCAGACAGGAGCGCCTGCGATGGTGTACTCAACGACGAACCTGGGTGCACGAATGGCAAAACGTCATTTTTCCGGATGAATCCAGGTTCTGTTTACAGCATCATGATGGTCGCATCCGTGTTTGGCGACATCACGGTGAAGCGTGTATTCGTCATCGCCATACTGGCGTATGATCCGGCGTGATGGTATGGGGTGCCATTGTTTACACGTCTCGGTCACCTCTTGTTCGCATTGACGGCACTTTCAACAGTGGACGTTACATTTCAGATGTGTTACGACCCGTGGCTCTACCCCTCATTCGATCCCTGCGAAACCCTACATTTCAGCAGGATAATGCACGAGCACATGTTGCAGGTCCTGTACGGGCCTTTCTGGATACAGAAAATGTTCGAATGCTGCCCTGGCGAGCACATTCTCCAGGTCTCTCACCAACTGAAAACGTGTGATCAATGGTGGTCGAGCAACTGGCTCCTCACAATACCGTCACTACTCTTGACGAACTGTAGTATGGTGTAGAAGCTGCATGGGCAGCTGTACCTGTACACGCCATCCAGGCTGTGTTTGACTCAGTGCCCAGGCGTATGAAGGCCGTTATTACGGCCAGAGGTGGTTGTTCTGGGTACTGATTTCTCAGGATCTATGCACACAAACTGCGTGAAAATGTAATCACATGTCAGTTCTAGTATAATATGTCCAATGAATACCCGTTTATCGTCTGCATTTCTTCTTGGTGTGGCAATTTTAATGGCCAGTAGTGTATGTTTGAGTAGAGTTAAGAGCAGAGAGACTGAGCACTGCGAAGCCCTGTGCGGCGCAGAGCAGCCAGTGGTAGGCGGTGAGCCAGGCGAGCGGAGCCAGCGGCTGCAGCAGCCCCGCGGCGAGTGTCGTAGGACCGTTGCTATTTTTCTTCATCTACATAGAAATGCACCATTTATGCTTTTAATCTAAACACCTGAGCACCAGAATCATTCGTAACTATTTCATATAAATAATTCATTTAATAACAATTTAATTGACTCTAAAGAAAGAGATAATTTGTTGATCTCTTTGAAGGCTATAAATAGGAACACTGTCAAAGACCGGCAGGCAGTTGGCTCAGTGTAGTTGTGAAAGCCACGTCGGTCAGAGTTTTTTTTTTTGGTCATCAGTCTACTGACTGGTTTGATGCGGCCCGCCACGAATTCCTTTCCTGTGCTAACCTCTTCATCTCAGAGTAGCACTTGCAACCTACGTCCTCAATTATTTGCTTGACTTATTCCAATCTCTGTCTTCCTCTATAGTCTTTTTTGACCTCTACAGCTCCCTCTAGTACCATGGAAGTCATTCCCTCATGTCTTAGACGATGTCCTATCATCCTGTCCCTTCTCCTTATCAGTGTTTTCCACATATTCCTTTCCTCTCCGATTCTGCGTAGAACCTCCTCATTCCTTACCTTGTCAGTCCACCTAATTTTCAACATTCGTCTATAGCACCACATCTCAAATGCTTCGATTCTCTTCTGTTCCGGTTTTCCCACAGTCCATGTTTCACTACCATACAATGCTGTACTCCAGACGTACATCCTCAGAAATTTCTTCCTCAAATTAAGGCCGGTATTTGATATTAGTAGACTTCTCTTGGCCAGAAATGCCTTTTTTGCCATAGCGAGTCTGCTTTTGATGTCCTCCTTGCTCCGTCCGTCATTGATTATTTTACTGCCTAGGTAGCAGAATTCCTTAACTTCATTGACTTCGTGACCATCAATCCTGATGTTAAGTTTCTCGCTGTTCTCATTTCTACTACTTCTCATTACCTTCGTCTTTCTCCGATTTACTCTCAAACCATACTGTGTACTTATTAGACTGTTCATTCCGTTCAGCAGATCATTTAATTCTTCTTCTCTTTCACTCAGGATAGCAATGTCATCAGCGAATCGTATCATTGATATCCTTTCACCTTGTATTTTAATTCCACTCCTGAACCTTTCTTTTATTTCCATCATTGCTTCCTCGATGTACAGATTGTAGAGTAGGGGCGAAAGGCTACAGCCTTGTCTTACACCCTTCTTAATACGAGCACTTCGTTCTTGATCGTCCACTCTTGGTTGTTGTACATATTGTATATGACCCGTCTCTCCCTATAGCTTACCCCTGCTTTTTTCAGAATCTCGAACAGCTTGCACCATTTTAGATTGTCGAACGCTTTTTCCAGCTCGACAAATCCTATGAAAGTGTCTTGATTTTTATTTAGCCTTGCTTCCATTATTAGCCGTAACGTCAGAATTGCCTCTCTCGTCCCTTTACTTTTCCTAAAGCCAAACTGATAGTCACCTAGCGCATTCTCAATTTTCTTTTCCATTCTTCTGTATATTATTCTTGTAAGCAGCTTCGATGCATGAGCTGTTAAGCTGATTGTGCGATAATTCTCGCACTTGTCAGCTCTTGCCGTCTTCGGAATTGTGTGGATGATGCTTTTCCGAAAGTCAGGTGGTATATCGCCAGACTCATATATTCTACACACCAACGTCAATAGTCGTTTTGTTGCCACTTCCCCCAATGATTTTAGAAATTCTGATGGAATGTCATCTATCACTTCTGCTTTATTTGACCGTAAGTCCTCCAAAGCTCTTTTAAATTCCAATTCTAATACTGGATCCCCTATCTCTTCTAAATCGACTCTTGTTTCTTCTTCTATCACACCAGACAAATCTTCACCCTCATAGAGGCTTTCAATGTATTCTTTCCACCTATCTGCTCTCTCCTCTGCATTTAACAGTGGAATTCCCGTTGCACTCTTAATGTTACCACCGTTGCTTTTAATGTCACCAAAGGTTGTTTTGACTTTCCTGTATGCTGAGTCTGCCCTTCCGACAATCATAGTACATAAATGACCTTGTGGATAACATCGGAAGTTCACTGAGGCTTTTTGCGGATGATGCTGTGGTATATCGAGAGGTTGTGACAATGATAAATTGTACTGAAATGCAGGAGGATCTGCAGCGAATTGACGCTTGGTGCAGGGAATGGCAATTTAATCTCAATGTAGGCAAGTGTAATGTGCTGCGGATACATAGAAAGCGGGTCAGCAACTGGAAGCAGTTAATTCCATAAATTATCTGGGAGTACGCATTAGGAGTGATTTAAAATGGAATGATCATATAAAGTTGGTCGTCGGTAAAGCAGATGCCAGACTGAGATTCATTGGAAGAATCCTAAGGAAATGCAATCCGAAAACAAAGGAAGTAGGTAACAGTACAATTATTCGCCCGCTGCTTGAATACTGCTTACCAGTGTCGGATCCGTACCAGATAGGGTTGAGAGAAGAGATAGAGATGATCCAACGGAGAGCAGCGCGCTTCGTTACAGGATCATTTAGTAATCGCGAAAGCGTTACGGAGATGATAGATAAACTCCAGTGGAAGACTCTGCAGGAGAAACGCTCAGTAGCTCAGTACGGGCTTTTGTTGAATTTTCGAGAACATACTTTCACCGAGGAGTCAAGCAGTATATTGCTCCCTCCTCCCTCCTACGTATATCTCGCGAAGAGACCATGACGGTAAAATCAGAGGGATTAGAGCCCACACAGAGGCATACCGACAACCCTCCTTTCCACGAACAATACGAGACTGGAATAGAAGGGAGAACCGATAGAGGTACTCAAGGTACCCTCCGCCACACGCCGTCAGGTGGCTTGCGGAGCATGGATGTAGATGTAGATGTAGATGATTAGGTACGGACGCATCGTCATGACTCTCTGTATGAATCAATATTAAAATGTACCTTAAGTGCTTATAATATAGTCAGAGTTAACTTTACTATGATTTTCATTTCTTTATTTCAACCCTCCATGTCACTTCGTTATTAGTATTTTATGATTTATGTTTTTCAGACGATCACGGCTGGAAAAGGGGCGCCGACGACCCATTGTGGCCGAACACTTCTCGTGTTCAGTCATTAATTTCAAGCCGCGTATATCGCTCCACGTCCGTGAGATCGGTGCACCGATCATTTCATTTGCATCTTGACGCAGTTTTCACGCGAGTGACGCAAAGAATGATTCGGCCGGCCGTCCACGAACAGTGACGTCTTTGTGCGACCTACACCAGTCGGACCCAGGCCTCGCTTCTTTCACGTTACTGATGGTAGTCCATGTTTTATTTTTTAATTTATACTAGCCGCTTCGCGCTGAACTCGGCACGGAGCGTTGCAGTTTCATCGCGCTGCGCCGTCCGTGTTGCGGGCGACAACACGCTCGCGACTGCCATCTAATGGCACTTTCCTCCATTTTTGTTAATTTGGAAGGCTAATTTACATTCTTTATTCCCCTTTAAGGCTAGGAAACGTGTCACAGCGTTTCTGCACAGTTACCTTTCTTGTACTTTTGTTTGTCCTACATCTGTGATTGCTCTTTTTGTAGATGTTCACTCCTCTTCAACAGAACTGCCTGTTCTGGTATTCCTCATCAGCTTATCCACATCCCTAGCGGACTTCAAACGTGTCTCATCATGTCTCAGTACTTCAGTGTTCCACTTCATTCCACACTGACTGTTCCAGATGATTCTCTTTAACTTCAGTCTATTCTTTATCATCACTGACGTGTGATCTGAGTGGGGTGCGCTGGGTGGGGTGCACCTTACAATCCAAACTATCTGATTTCGAAATCTCGTCTGATCATGATCTAGTCCAGTTGGAATTTTTCCATGTTTCCCTGTCTTTTCCAACTGTATATCTTCCTCATCCTGCGATCCTTGAATAGAGTATTCGCAATTATAATTTGAAATTTATTGTAGAACTCAATTACTCTTTCTTCTCTCTCATTCCTAGTTCCAAGACCATATTCTCCTATAACTCTTTCTACAATTCTTTCCCCTACAGTCAATTTCAAATTCACCTTTATTATTAAATTTTCATGTCCTTTTACATATAGTATTACTCCCTCAATATCCTCATACACTTTCTGTATTTCGACATCTCATCTTCTGCTTGCGACGTCGCCATCTGTACCTGGAACTACCTATGTCAGAACCGGTTTGATGTCGAATATGATGGAAATAGCCCTATCACTGAACTGTGCACAGTAGCTCACTCCCTGCCCTACTTTCCTGTTCACAGCGAATTCTACTCCCGTTATACCATTTTCTGCTGCTATTAACTCTATATTCTTGTGAACAGAATCCATATCGCCTATCCATTTCACTTCATTGACCCCCACGATATCTGCGAGTAAATTGAGCCTTTGCATTTCCCAGGTGTTCTAACTTTCTTGCTATGTTCCAACTTCTAACATTCCATGGTTCGACCCGAGTTCATACCCAGCCACTGCTTAAATTTTGCATAAAATCATCCGTAATGGCGGCAGAAGACTTCAAGCATAAGAAATCACCATCGTTCTGCCAAAAGCCTTTTCAATAGGGATAGAGGAGCGTACTAAGGATCATTGCACTCTCTTGTCCTTGGTGTGCGAATCTGCCCCTAAAAGGCACGGAAATCAGCAGTGATGACGTATAAGGTTAAGGAAACTACTTCATTAAAGACACATAATTTGTATCCAGAAGACATGAGGCTTGTAATGGAAAACGTATCATGATGATCTCTGCATTGGCAAAAGATTTCGATAGTATCCCATTCGGATCTCTGGTAGGGTTCTGCCAAGAGGGAGGTGACCATGAGAAAAAGATAGAATAACCGACGAGGGCCGGTCACAGTGGACGAGCGGTTCTAGGGGCTTCAGTTCGGAACCGCGCTGCTGCTACGGTCGCAGGTTCGAATCCTGCCTCGGGCATGGATGTGTGTGATGTCCATAGGTTAGTTAGGGTTAAGTAGTTCTAAGTTGCCGGAGACTGATGACCTGAGATGTTAAGTCCCATAGTGCTCAGAGCCATTTGACCCAATTTTTGAAATTTTGTTCGCTCATGGATAAATTATAAACTGGAAATGGGAAACACCGAAAGTGCTGAATGTCAGAGTGTACGAAAATGGGAAGACACCGATAGTTCTTCATTACAAATCATTTTATTCGAAGGAATGCAAATTATGATAGTTTCACATGGTTTGTAACCTCTAACTGAAAAAGTGTCTTAAACATGTAATAATTTTTGACAGCACTTACACAATGAGAAATACAATTCCCTGTCTTTCATTTTAAGCAATTTGGACATGGCTAACAGGTTTACTCTTTATGTTAGCACTTAATTTTTTTCTCAGTGAAAGGTGAAGAATATTTACTAGTACTGCAAGAACATGCAGTTTGAATTCTAAAATTATACTTAATTTTGTTTTATTTCAGTATGTCGCACAATACTTACTTTTAAGGGCTACTACACTCTTCAGCAGTTTCCCTGCATTCCCACTCGTCAGCTTTCATGGTCGCGACTGTCTTCCTCTTTCAGATCTGTATTCCTCATCATTCCAACCACTCCCACTCTCCATGTTAATCTCGGCCGCCTACGCTTACTCTTTCCTGGCGGCGACCATTCCAGGACTGCTTTTGGCCGTCGTCATTACTCCATTTGCCGTAGATGGCCGTACCACTGAAGAGCTCTATTCTCAATTCTTTGCACGAGCGTTTGTTCCATGTCAATTATCTCCCTAATTTCCTCATTTTTCTCCGATCCGTTGTGGATATCCTGGCTCCCCCCATTCCATCCATCTCTACTGCCTGTACCCTGCTTCTCTGCCACTCCCGCAGGTTCCATGCTTCTGCATCGTATTGTTAGTATACTTTTCATTACTGTTTGCAGATTCCTCTTCTCTGTTTCTTTTGATACTTCCCAGATGCAACTTTCGTCATCTGCTTCACAGCGTCCCGAGGAATGATTAATCTATCCTAAGTATTTAAACTGCTTTACAGCTTTAATAGTTCCTTGCAGCAGTACTATATTCCTTCCATCTCCTCCCTCTACTAGATATTCTGTTTCGCTATTCCAAGTCCGCCTCGTTCATATGCTTCCATTAATTTCTTCATCATAAATTTGAAATCCTCTCTTGTTTCTAGCACCAGTATCTGATCATAGGCAAATAATAATGAGTAGATAGTACCATGGTGCAAAGGAATGCCCATACCTTCGCATAACGGACTCCGCCTTTCCAATATATGCTGCATATACAGTATACGAGGTGCATTCAAGTTCTAAGGCCTCCGATTTTTTTTCTCCGGACTGGAAAGAGATAGAAACATGCGCATTGTTTTAAAATGAGGCCGCATTCATTGTCAATACGTCCCAGAGATGGCAGCACCGTATGGCAGATGGAATTTTACCGCCAGCGGCGAGAATGAGAACTGTTTTAAATACTTAAAATGGCGACGTTTTCCTTACTTGAGCAGTGTGCCATCATTCGTTTTCTGAATTTGCGTGGTGTGAAACCAATTGAAATTCATCGACAGTTGAAGGAGACATATGGTGATGGAGTTATGGATGTGTTGAAAGTGCGTTCGTGGGTGCGACAGTTTAATGAAGGCAGAACATCGTGTGACAACAAACTGAAACAACCTCGGGCTCACACAAGCCGGTCTGACGACATGATCGAGAAAATGGAGAGAATTGTTTTGGGGGATCGCCGAATGACTTGTAAGTAGGCTGTTTATACTTTCTTATTGGCAACGTTACGTAGCGCTCTGTATGAAAATCACTGGCTGTGCTGTGTGCAGTCTGTGGCTAGTTTGCATTGTTGTCTGCCATTGTAGTGTTGGGCAGCGGCAGCTGGATGTGAACAGCGCGTAGCGTTGCGCAGTTGGAGGTGAGCCGCCAGCAGTGGTGGATGTGGGGAGAGAGATGGCGGAGTTTTGAAATTTGTAAGACTGGATATCATGAACTGCTATATATATATATTATGACTATTAAAGTAAATACATTGTTTGTTCTCTATTAAAATCTTTCATTTGCTAACTATGACTATCAGTAGTTAGTGCCCTCAGTAGTTTGTATCTTTCAGTTAGCTGGCAGTAGTGGCACTCACTGTATTGCAGTAGTTCGAATAAAGAAAAGATTTTTGGTGAGGTAAGTGATTTGTGAAAGGTACAGGTTAATGTTAGTCAGGGCCATTCCTTTGTAGGGATTTCTGAAAGTCAGATTGCGTTGCGCTAAAAAAATATTGTGTGTCAGTTTAAGCACAGTCCTGTATAAATGTTCAAAGGGGACGTTTCAGACTGTTGAACAGATCGCCTCCAGAGTTGGCATTTTTGTGGGTTCTGTGCAGACAACCCTGCATGACGACCTGCAAATGCGAAAAGTGTCATCCAGGTGGGTGCCACGAATGCTGACGGACGACCACAGGGCTACCCGTGTGGCATGTTGCCAAGCAATGTTGACGCGTAAAGACAGCATGAATGGGACTTCCTTTTCGTCGGTTGTGACAATGGATGAGACGTGGATGCCATTTTTCAATCCAGAAACAAAGGGCCAGTCAGCTCAATGGAAGCACACAGATTCACCGCCACCAAAAAAATTTCGGGTAACCGCCAGTGCTGAAAACATGATGGTGTCCATGTTCTGGGACAGCGAGGTCGTAATCCTTACCCATTGCGTTCCAAAGGGCACTACGGTAACATGTGCATCCTACAAAAATGTTTTGAAGAACAAATTTCTTTCTGCACTGCAACAAAAATGTCCGGGAAGGGCTGCGCGTGTGCTGTTTCACCAAGGCAACGCACCCGCACATCGAGCTAACGTTACGCAACAGTTTCTTCGTGATAACAACTTTGAAGTGATTCCTCATGCTCCCTACTCACCTGACCTGGCTCCTAGTGACTTTTGGCTTTTTCCAACAATGAAAGACACTCTCCGTGGCCGCACATTCACCAGCCGTGCTGCTATGGCCTCAGCGATTTTCCAGTGGTCAAAACAGACTCCTAAAGAAGCCTTCGCCGCTGCCATGGAATCGTGGCGTCAGCGTTGTGAAAAATGTGTACGTCTGCAGGGCGATTACGTCAAGAAATAACGCCAGTTTCATCGATTTCGGGTGAGTAGTTATTAGAAAAAAAATCGGAGGCCTTAGAACTTGAATGCATCTCGTATTTTAAACAGTGTCGGCGATATACTGCAGACTACAATCCTTTCAATATTTCGAGAGTCTCACATAGCTCTCTCCCAACTTTGAATGCTCCAGACAATTGGTGGTATATTATTTGAATTAGGAATATCTGTTGTGGTTCTGCACCTGTGTACTCGATTCCTTCCTGTTGTTCGTTGATGGGTACAGAACCACACGCTTTATTCTGAATCCACAAATATTAGGTGTACTTCCTGACCCTCAGAATACACCTTCTCACCTACTTGTCTAAGGCTAAAAATATGATCCGTATTAGATAGCTCAAATGAAAAACCTACCTGCTCCTCTTGCGTCTTTTCCTCAATCTCATTTTCCATGCTGTTTTTCAGTACAGCACTGTACAGTACAAAGTTAAATTCTAATGATTTCAACTAACATCACGTCGTGGTTGTTCTTTCTTAGCATCTGCATTTTCTTTGCTTGTTTCATATAGTTTTCCTTGAATACTTAACTCAGTATTCTTTATATTTCAAATCTTGCGTTTTTTTGGATGATAAAACACTGGACACAAACGAATCACGTCGAAAACAACTGAAATGAGGTAAAATGTATTATTGTTTGGTGTTTGTAGGAAAGCGAGAGAGAAGGAGGGGTACAATATGTTTACCACCGTGATCAGACACGATCGGCAAAATCAGCGTTCCCTATGTCACGAACTTTTGCATCTGGAGAAGGTATTCTGAAGTACAAGGAGGCTTCTCTGGTAATTACAACTTGTATCTCAAGTTATTAGCCACGGCACATTCGGCGGTTTACAGGAAGAGTGCTGTAAATATCAAATTTCGGCACTTTCAGAGTTTCCCATTTCCAGTTTTCAATTCGCTGACGTCTATGGTCAGAAGTACACTGTTGCCTACAAGGTACTACCTGAGGTATGAACGAATGTCAGATAAAAGGAGTCCGCTCTGCCTGGAACTGTGTTAGCCACAAGGCCCCCATCAAATGTGTTACGCAGTGGAAACGCTAGTTTCGAAATGAGATCAAGTTAGACCCAAGTAATTGGGTTATGGTTTCGGATTCTTCATATACAGTACCTAATATGATATGAGGTAAAAATTCCAAGCACTAACATTAAATTCAAGGTCCAGTTTCAACTTTGAATTTATTACTTAAATGCACATTAGCGCTGCAGGGTACAATAATTCGACATCACGAAATAAAATTGAATAACGACGTATTTTTACGACAAACAAATGTTAATCAAGTTATGTGATATACACTACGTGATCAAAAGTATCTGGACACCCCCAAAAACATACGTTTTACATATTAGGTGCCTTATGCTGCCACCTACTGCCAGGTACTCCATATCAGCGACCTTAATAGTCATTAGACATCATGAGAGAGCAGAGTGGGGCACTCCGCGGAACTCACGGACTTTGAACGTGGTCAGGTGATTGAGTGTCACTTGTGTCACACGTCTGTACGCGAGATTTCCACAGTCCTAAACATCCCTAGGTGCACTGTTTCCGATGTGATAGTGAAGTGGAAATGTGAAGGGACACGTACAGCACAAAAGCGTATAGTCCGACCTCGTCTGTTGACTGAAAGAGACCGCCGACTGTCGGAGAGGGTCGTAATGTGTAATAGCAGACATCTGTCCAGATCGTCACACAGAAATTCCAAACTGCATCAGGATCCACAGCAAGTATTATGATAGTCAGGCGGGAGGTGAGAAAATCTTGGATTTCATGGCCGAGCGGCTGCTCATAAGCCACACATCACGCTGGTAAATGCCAAAAGACGCCTCGCTTGGTGTAAGGAGCGTTAACATTGGACGATTGAACAGTGGAAAAACTTTGCGTGGAGTGACGAATCACGGCAGAAAATGTGGCGATACGATGGCAGGATGTGGGTTTGGCGAATACCCGGTGAAACGTCATCTGCCAGCGTGTGTGGCGCCAACAGTACAATTCGGAGGCGGTGGTGTTATGGTATGGTCGTGTTTTACGTGGAGGGGGCTTGCACCCCTTGTTGTTTTGCGTGGTACAATCACAACACAGGCCTACATTGATGTTTTAAGCACCTTCTTGCTTCGCACTGTTAAAGCGCAATTCGAGGATGGCGACTGCAACTTTCAACACGATCGAGCTCCTGTTCATAATGCACGGTGTGTGGTGGAGTGCTTACACGACAATAACATCCCTGTAATGGACTGGCCTGTACAGAGTCCTGAGCTGAGTCCTATAGAACACGTTTGGGAATTTTGTAACTCCGACTTCGTGGCAGGCCACACCGACCGACATCGATACTTCTCCTCAGTGCAGCACTCCGTGAAGAATGGGCTGCCATTCCCCAAGAAACCTTCCAGCACCTGATTGAACGTATGCCTACGTGTCTACATCTACATCATACTCCGCAAGCCACCTAATGGTGTGTGGCGGAGGGTACTCTTGGTACCACTATCTGATCCCTTCAACCCTGGTCCACTCGGGAATAGTGCGTGGGAAGAATGATTGTCTGCAAGCCTCTGTATTGGCTCTAATTTCTCGAATTTTCTCCTCGTGGTCAATTCGCGAGATGTTTGTGGGGGGAAGTAATATGTTGTCTGACTCCTCCTGAAAAGTTCTGTCCCGAAATTTCAATAGTAGCCGGCAGAAGTGGCCGTGCGGTTAAAGGCGCTGCAGTCTGGAACCGCAAGACCGCTACGGTCGCAGGTTCGAATCCTGCCTCGGGCATGGATGTTTGTGATGTCCTTAGGTTAGTTAGGTTTAACTAGTTCTAAGTTCTAGGGGACTAATGACCTCAGCAGTTGAGTCCCATAGTGCTCAGAGCCATTTGAACCATTTCAATAGTAAATCTCTCCGTGATGCACAACGTCTCTCTTGTAACGTCTGCCAGTGGAGTTTGTTTAGCGTCTCCCTAACGCTCTCTCGCCAGCTAAACGAACCCGTGAAGAATCGTGCCGCTCTTCGTTGGGTCTTTTCTATCTCCTCTATCAGTCCTATCTGATAGGGATCCCAGATAGATGAACAGTACTCAAGAATCGAGCGAACAAGCGCCTTATAAGCCACTTATTTCGTGGATTAGTTACATTTCCTTAAGATTTTTCCGATGAATCTGAGTCTTGTGTCTGATTTTCCCACTATCTGCTTTATATGGTCATTCCACTTAATGTCGCTCTGGATAGTTACGCCTAGATATTTTACGGTAGGCGCCGTCTCCAGCTGTTTCTCATCAAGAGTGAAGCTGTACAGTAGTGGATTTCTTTTCCTATGTAGGCGCAGTGCAAGGGTGGGCCAACACCATATTGAATTCCAGCATTACCGATGGAGGGCGCCACGAACTTGTAAGTTATTTTCAGTCATGTGTCCGGATATTTTTGATCACATAGTGTACAAAAAGAGTGGCAAGACCGCACGAGGAGGAGATGAATAAACAGATGAAAACCTACTGGATTTGGATGACAACCATGGAAATCACTGTCTGAATCTAGCAGCGCCGAGTGATTTCGCGATTCTATCAGCGATGTTATACGAAGTCCCTGTCACCGAGATGTCCCAATATATCTTTGCGGAGCCGCGTGAATGTTTCCAAATGTGAAATAATGATTACCAGCTGAATGTAATCCATGTTTCGACTGCGCCTAAATTTCTCTTAAAACTGAAAACCCCATGCTGCGGATACAGCTTACCAGTTGTGCTGCACTGCAACTGCATGACGCACATTGGAGCCGCCATTGGAGCCGCAGCAATCAGTTGCGAGACGGCCAGATGTACTTCATCTCTAATGTTCTTCTGCCTCTGCCACGTATCAGTGTGAAATTCTCTATGTCCAGAGTATGCACGAAAGGTCCTTAATGAAAGCACCTTCTCCACCAATGGAAGGCTCACCTCAGCTTCCGTTCACTGAAAATCAAACAAGAACGCTACTGCTCCCACCTAGGGTAAATTTTAGAATGATCCAATCGGCGACACCTCAGCGTCCTAGAAATGCGCGCCCAAAAATTTTCCCAGGCTCGGAGACAAGACGTCGCCTAGAGCAAAAAACAAGACATCGATCTAAGTGGCTTCTCGCGCAGCATAGATAGTCGTAATCTCAATAGATCAGTTTTCAGCCAGCACTCCAGGAATTCGAAACTTTTGTAAACAATGGCGTGCACGTATCTAGAGCGGGAATGTGACCCCTGAAAAGTATTAACTGACCGGACCAACACGCAATCATTATTCTACTCTGCATTTCTTTTGAGTCCCCCCGCCTCCACAGATGAAATTCTCTTGTATCGTCAGAGACTTCGTCCAATAGTGTTCACTCTGGTGCCAGGTAATGTGCTGGCTAGCATGTGTTTGTCCTTGTGAGGCCTCTACTCTCAGGGCGACTTACGTCTCCATTCTGGGGCAGCTTCCAGGTGAACGAAGGACGATTTCCCCCTTTCCACTCATTCCCACAGCTCACAAAACGACCCTGGACCTAGCACGCAGGAGATGATGCTAAAGGCATGCACTACACTATCCACTCACATTAAAGTAAGCATGTCAAAAACCTGAAAACCACATTTTGCAGTGCAGACCACTGTCAGACGTGCAGGAAGAAAATCAATGAGTTCCTGGACTGTACCCACAGGGATGTGAAGCCATGCTGACTCCAGTGCTGTGGCCAGCTTCACAAGGTTTCTCGGGTGAGGATCCATGGTGTGAACAACCCAGTTGAGGCGATCTCACAGATCTTTGATTGGGCTCAAATCCGGGGAGTCTGTTGGCCAGGGTTGTACAGTAAATTCATCCTGGTATGCTTCGAACCACGCACATACGAGGGGAGACCCAAAAGAAACCAGACTCAGAGGGCGCTGCCACTCGTAGACGTAATGCAGGGTTCTCACGCTAGATGGTGTTAGTAGAGACCTTCATGAAACAGCTGTGCAGACGGCGTCAGTGTAGAGCTGAACGTGCAAGTGTGGTATTGTGTCTCTCTGACTGTTGGCGGGTTACCTCTGCGATGTCGTTATGGCAACTTTAAAAGAACAGAGAGTGTGTGTGAAATTTTGTTTCCTGCTTAATAAAACTGCAACAGAGACACACCAAATGGTTCAGGAAGCTTTCTAGGAGGACGCTATGAGCCGCACACAGGTTTTCGAGTCGTTTGGGCGCTTTAAACGTGTTGAGATGTGTGTTGAAGACCAGGCTCGTTCTGGACGCCCTTCAACATCGCGAAAGGAGGAGAACATTGAAAAGGTCCGCCAAAAGATCAACGAGGATCGTCGCCAAACGATCGACCAAGTTTCAGCGGAGACAGAAATCAGTTGGAGCTCGTGCCAGCGGATTTTGAGTGAGGATTTGCACATGAGACGTGTTGCTGCTAAATTTGTTCCGCGCCTTCTCACACATGAGCAAAAAACCATCCGCATGAATGTGTGTCAGGACTTGAAAACAGTGATCCAAACTTCTTGAACAAAGCCATTACAGGGGATGAGAGTTGGTGTTACGGGTATGACCCAGAAAACAAGCAAGCGTCAAGCCAGTGGAGGACCCCCAACTCTCCCAGACCAAAAAAAGCAAGGCAAGTAAGGTCAAATGTGAAGACGATGATCATTGTATTTTTTGATGTTCGTGGAATTGTGCATCGGGAATTCGTACCCCCTCGCCAGACTGTTAATCAGTACTTTTACTTGGATGTTTTAAGGCGTCTGCAAGAGGATGTGAGGAGGAAACGCCCGGAACTTCGGCGATCAGGTGGCTGGTTTCTGCATCACGACAACGCTCTAGCACACACGGCCTTACGAGTGACCCACTATTTGGCATCTCAGAGGTGGTTTGTCGTTCCCCACGCTCCGTATTCGCCAGACCTAGCCCCGTGCGACTTTTTCCTATTTCCACGAATGAAAAAAACGCTAAAAAGGGAGCGATATGACGATGTGGAGGCGGTAGAAACAGCATCGTAAATGGCACTGGACAATATCAAACTTGAAGAGTTCCAAACATGCTTCCAACAGTGGGAAAAGAGACTTGACAAGTGCATCGCATGTAACGGAGAGTATTTTGAAGGTGACTGAAGTAATTTTGTAAAAAGGTTCATCAATAATTTTTTATGACAACAATCCGGTTTCTTTTGGGTTCCGCCTCGTACAATGAGAACTATGTGACACATTGCATTGCCCTGCTGCTAGGTGCCTTCGTGCCATGGGAAAGTAAACTGCATGGAGGGGCGAACATGGTCCCAAAGAATAGTTGCATACTTGTGTTGATCCAGTGTTCCCTCCAAAATGGCAACATCGCCCAGAGAATGCCACAAAAATATTCCGCAGACCATAATGGTGCCTCCTAGTTGCAGGATGCTTGGTTTCATCTGTCCGATGGAGCATCAAACATGATTATCTGAAAAGGTCACCTCTCGCCCACTCAGTGGACGTCCAGTTGCTGTATCGGCGTGCAAATTCCAGTCTTCATCGCCGATGAACAGCTGTCAGAATGGGTGAATGAACCAGACGCCCAGTGTGGAAGCTCATACATAGCAACGTTCGCTGAACGGTAGGTGAGGAGACACAGCTGGTAGCACCTTGGTTTATCGGTGTAGTCAACTGCTCAACAGTTGCACGTCTATTCACCCGTACACATGCCCACAGGCATAATTCAGGTCTGTCGTCTATGGCCTACAGTGAGCGACAGCTGCCTTAGCGCCAGTTTTGGATAGCTCCATTTTGCCATCCATGTTTACGAACTTAGCCGTTTCGGAAATGGTTCCACGTTTGGTCTGAACGGCAATGATCATACTCTTCTAGGCGTCAGATAAATCGCTCCATTTTCACATTACTGCAACGACTGTACTGTTTCCTGACCCCCGTTGTGCTTTATATGCCCTCCACTGCCAGTGCTACCACCTGTCATCTGTGAGTGGTTATTGCACTTTGACGTGGAACATAGGTGGCGGTCACAGTAATGCGACAGGTTCACGTACAAGCAATTGATCTAAATGCAACTGGAATGAAGAAATGGAAATGCCGTGTGGCTAGGGCCTGCCGTCGGGTAGACCGTTCGCCTGGTGCAAGTCTTTCGAGTTGACGCCACTTCTGGGACTTGCTTGTCGATGGGGATGAAATGACGGTGATAAGGACAACGCAACACCCAGTCCCTGAGCGGAGAAAATCTTCGACCCAGCCGGGAATCGGACCCGAGCCGTTACGTATGACATTACGTCGCGCTGACCACTCAGCTACCAGGGGCGGACAGGAGATGAAATGCAACTGCAGATTGATCTCCGCAAGTTAGATAAAATGTAAGCATGAGTTAATTATCATTTTTTCTTTATTCTTATTTCATTCTCCTTCGCCTCACGTAGGCGAGGGGATGGGGGGTATCGCAGCGGTACAAATAACCCACTCTTCAGCCAGTCGAACATACTACTAATATAGATGCTAAAACAAGGAGACACATGTACTGTTAATTTAAAAATAATTGAAAAGATTGCGAGGTGCCGGGGCAAGCAGTGTATTTAACACTAAATTCTTCTAGAATCTCCATATGTAAATGATGCTCTAAGCCCCCCCTATTCTAACTCCGACTTTTGCTGTTGCACATGGATTAGTAAAAAAAAATATACGCGAACTGACTGTAATCAACCCTGCAAGTGGAGTAGAAAAGAGTTTGGCACCTGCAATAATTTAATTTGATAAATAAGTTAAATAAAGGAAGGTTTCATTAACGTAGTGAGAAATGATGGGTTGCTCTACCGATTAACAGAATGAAAGTTCTATCCAAAATAACAATATGATTTATTAAGACTAAACACAAAATAATAAACAAAAACACATGAAACATTTATAATACATCAAATTGGCTCAAATTGGATACTCAAACAAACGCTATGAAGGTGAAGTTGTCCCTAGACTAGATTGTGAGGTTTAAGACGAAGTGGTATGTGGAGCCAATTCCTTGCCACTCAAATCTTAAGAGAGACACACAGCTAACCCAACATTAATTGCTGCTACTCAAGACAGAACAAAGTTAGAAAAAGACGAACAGGCGCGCTCTGCTGAGCTCTGATTATCACCTAGGAAAATCCCTATCTGCCGGTGCTGCGGACATTCATTACCAAACTGTCTTCTTAACTGCCAGAACACGATCTGGCGTACCGGAGGCGATGGCTGGTTGCTTCGACGTCCTCGACCGAAAGGCGAGAGCCGACTGCCTAGAGCACCCGTACAGGCCGAACACACAACATTCCCGCCCCCACGACAGTGGCCGTGGTTAAACGTTCCAATCAGCAACTCGAAAACCGGCGGAAAATTCCACTCTATTTCCGCAGCACTACCATTCCACCAATGGAGATTCTTGCAATTTCTGCGCTGATTTTGCTACATTACGGAGCTATGCCCTGAGCAAGCCAATCACAGTTACTATTTTGCAGAAAGCGCGGGAATTTTCCTGCCACAACTGCCTGGGTACACAAGTCATTCCCACGCCTCGCTGGTAGCCCGCCAGAAAGTGTTTTCGCTAAGTTTCTGCGAAGTAACGGAACCTCTAGCCCAGCCGCTACTTCAGACCCCTCCGGGCGTGTCTTTTGACAATGTCGGCGTCTGCAAAGCATTCACTCGACTTCCTCACACCCGTCGGCTTAACGCTTTCCAGATCAGCATAGCCCGTCTGTCACCGGACCACCCGGGTGACGAGAGACGCTGCGTGGGAAGTCCGCGTGTGAAGGAATAGCGACTTTTCACTGCATGCAATTAGAGAGGAAAATCGTAAGACAGAAATATGAGAGGGGGCTCATGCCACCTCTCAAGATGAGATGAAGGGGAGAAATAGAAATAATAAAATGCTATGTTCATGAATGGTTTTATAACAGTGATAAACATGTGGACAGACAGCACAGTTAAAAACACTTGCGAAACATTTAATTACGAAAAAATTGAAAAAAGCACGAAAAAACTGAACACGACAGAAGAAACACTGTCCATTAAAAACGGAGTAAAATGCATTTTCACTATAATCGTGAAAGGACCTGCCCTGGTATGGTGATCTGTAGAGGAAAAGAAGGGGATATAGAGGGAGATAGGGCAATGGTGGTGAGGAGGATGGAGAAAATGGAAGAGGTGGCGACAAAGACAGGGATGGCTGTGGGGGACAAATTGAAAGGGGCGGGCAACTGGTATTGGGAGCTGTAGATTGGAGAGTAAAAGGGAGTGGTGGGTGGCAGGGAAGGGGAAAAGGATGAGGTGTGGTAGGAGGAATGGAGGAGGAGGGAGCCCTGGAGGGTGGTGGATAGGGTTGGATGGATTTAGACTTGATAGGATGGGTGTATGTCGGGATAGAGTTCATGGTCTGGAAGAGGGAGACAGCTGAAAGTTTTTTGAGAAAGGATGTGGAGTGTGTGCAGGTAAAGGGTTGGTGGTATGTGAAGGTAGAAGTGCAGCAGCACGCTACGATTGTACAGGAGAGGGAACACATAAGATTGTCAGAGTAGAGTTTACAGATGGTGTAGGTTTTGGAGCTATTCAATGTGAGTAAGGAGAGGTGGTAATTTGATGAGTTGATAAAGGACCCTCGTGGGGAAAGGTAAGTGGAAAGCGACGCGGGGAGAGTGGCGTTTGAGGATCTGGAGGGACTTCAAATGGTTCAAATGGCTCTGAGCACTATGGGACTTAACATCTGTGGTCCTCAGTCCCCTAGAACTTAGAACTAGTTAAACCTAACTAACCTAAGGACATCCCACACATCCATGCCCAAGGCAGGATTCGAACCTACGACCGTAGCAGTGGCGCAGTTCCGGACTGAGCGCCTAGAACCGCTAGACCACCGCGGCCGGCTCTGGAGGGACTTACTGAACTTACAGAGAAGCGTGAAGCTCCATGCAACATTTGCGTAGCAAAGGAGGAGTGGGTTGGGGATGTGTATGTGTGAAGGACAGCGGAGGGGCGTAGTCCCCATATTCAGCCTGTTAGTAGTTTTAATAGTTTTTTAGTTAATTAGTTCACAGATTACAAGATGGGTAATTATGTAATAATATGAAAGGAGAGCCCAGTCTCCTGCTGATGCCTCTCAGCATCTGGAGCGTGGTTGTACACTACTGGCCATTACAATTGCTGCACCACGAAGATGACGTGCTACAGACGCGAAATTTAACCGACAGGAAGAAGATGTTATGATATGCAAATGATTAGCTTTTCAGAACGGTCACACAAGGTTGGCGCCAGTGGCGACACCTACAACGTGCTGGCATGAGGAAAGTTTCCAACTGATTTCTCATACACAAACAGCAGTTGCCTGGTGAAACGTTGTTGTGACGCCTCGTGTAAGGAGGAGAATTGCGTACCTTACGTTTCCGACTTGATAAAGGTCCGATTGTAGCCTATCGCGATTGCGGTTTATCGTATCGCGACACTGCTGCTCGCGTTGGTCGAGATGGAATGACTGTTAGCAGAATATGGAATCGGTGGGTACAGGAGGGTAAAAAAAAAAAAAAAAAAAAAAAGAAAAGAATACGGAACGCAGTGCTGGATCCCAACGGCCTCGTATCACTAGCAGTCGAGATGACAGGCATCTTATGCGCATGTTTGTAATGGATCGTGCAGCCACGTCTCGATCCCTGAGTCAACAGATGAGGACGTTTACAAGACAACAACCATCTACACGAACAGTTCGACGACGTTTGCAGCAGCGTGGACTGTCAGCTCGGTGACCATGGCTGCGGTTACCCTTGACGCTGCATCACAGACAGGAGCGTCTGCGATGGTGTACTCAACGACGAACCTGGGTGCACGAATGGCAAAACGTAATTGTTTCTGATGAATCCAGGTTCTGTATACAGCATCATGATGGTCGCATCCGTGTTTGGGCGACATCGCGGTGAAGCATGTATGCATCATCGCCATACTGGCGTTATCACCCGGCGTGATGGTATGGGGTGCCATTGGTTACACGTCTCGGTCACCTCTTGCTCGCATTGACGGCACACTGAACAGTGGGCGTTACATTTCAGATGTGTTACGACCCGTGGCTCTACCCCTCATTCGGTCCCTGCGATACGCTACATTTCAGCAGGATAATGCACGACCGCATGTTGCAGCTCCTGTACGGGCCTTACTGGATACAGAAAATGTTCTACTGCTGCCCTGGCCAGCATACTCTCCAGATCTCTCACCAACTGAGAACGTCTGCTCAATGGTGGCCGACCAACTGGCTCGTCACAATACGCCAGTCACTACTCTTGATGAACTGTGTTATCGTGTTGAAGCTGCATGGGCAGCTGTACCTGTACACGCCATCCAAGCAGACTGAATGCCCAGGCGTATGAAGGCCGTTATTACGGCCAGAGGTGCTTGTTCTGGGTACTGATTTCTCAGGATCTATGCACCCAAATTGCGTGAAAATGTAATCACATGTCAGTTCTAGTATAATATGTCCAATGAATACCCGTTTATCATCTGGATTTCTTCTCGGTGTAGAAGTTTTAATAGCCAGTAGTGTATGTTGTCGGTGTGAGTGGAGTTAAGAGCAGAGTGACTGACCACGGCGAAGCCCTGCGCGGCGCAGAGCAGCCAGTGGTAGGCGGTGAGCCAGGCGAGCGGCGTCAGCGGCTGCAGCAGGCCCGCGGCGAGCAGCGCGGCGCCGGCGACTCGCGACGGCCCCAGGCGCGAGGACAGCAGCGCCGCGGGCAACGGCGACAGCGCGCCGCCGCACAGCCACGCCTCGCGCAGCCGCCACGCCGCGCGCTCCGGCTCCGACAGCGGCACCTGCAACGCAGACACCCAACCTGGGACCACTAGGTTCATCGTAACAGTAAACTTGACGTAAACAAACACAAACGCCCTCACTGGTCAGCAGCTGTAGCCCTTCCAGACCCACTGGCTACAAACGTGTACATTAACCCTAGGACGCCCAAGCGTATTTTTTCTAACTTGGATGCCTGAGGGGGTGTTTCGGCGAGCCCACAGGTATTAAATATGTTTACTGACGATAAATTACAACTTTCAAAATGGTTTATGTATTTTAACTAAGGCATCGGTTTATAAATGTTGTTAATTTGTATAAATATTGGATTGAGTGAATAAAAAATTGACATATTACAATACAAAATACAGATGTGTTCATATACAATAGACTATTCTGAGTCCTCAACTTCAAGGCAAGTGACACACTCCACAATTTTTTCTGAATGTGTGTTACACACATGTTTATGACACTTTCCACAATACCGTTTTGGTTTACTTAGTTTGTTGTACTTCCACTTCTTTGTTTTAGCTTTTCTTACACACGGTTCTAGGCGCTCAGTCCGGAACCGCGCGACTGCTACGGTCGCAGGTTCGAATCCTGCCTCGGGCATGGATGTGTCTGATGCCTTTAGGTTAGTTAGGTTTAAGTAGTTCTAAGTTCTAGGGGACTAATGACCACAGATGGTAAGTCCCATAGTGCTCAGAGCCATTTAAACTATTTTTCTTACACAAATATGGCACCGTCCTTTCCCTGCAGGAGGCTGACGTGCTTCTGTTCTCACTTCTTTGATTTCCTTTTGTTAGAATAGTCTCCATTGATTGAACAATTTGGTTAGATAACCCTCTTGCATTGGCACTTCTTTCAAATGGTTCAAATGGCTCTGAGCACTATGGGACTCAACTGCTGTGGTCATAAGTCCCCTAGAACTTAGAACTACTTAAACCTAACTAACCTAAGGACAGCACACAACACCCCGCCATCACGAGGCAGAGAAAATCCCTGACCCCGCCGGGAATCGAACCCGGGAACCCGGGCGTGGGAAGCGAGAACGCTACCGCACGACCACGAGATGCGGGCCTTCCCTCCTCCAACAGTGCCTCTATCTTGGTGCATTGTTGACAACATCAGTAAGTTTTTACTTGGTTTCGTTTTTGCTGTGTAGGGCACCAAAGTTACTGGAGGCCTACGTGTTGGGAACTGCACTAACTCACTGCAAGTTTACAAGATAAATAACAGCTGACTGACATCAACAATCACTTCCTCTGAAAGTAAACCGATTGTTGTGAATATCAAGAATACCAACCAACATGAAACTAACTTGCATTGTTCTAGAGATGAGAAATACGAAATCCTACTAAGGGGAAACTTTCTATAGCATAGAAGCCTAAGTGGGGGTTTGTTGGACCCATAATAAGTTTATTTATTTTTTCTTTCAAAGCAGGAATTTTCTATAAAATATATTGACACTAACGTTTCATAAAATAGCCAACAAACAATAACTCAAAGCGAATATGTAGTATGAAAGGTACTTGGGCAAAAACAGGGGACATAAAAAAATTGTGGGTTCAAAGAACCTCCCCCCCTCCCCCTTAGGCGTCATAGGGTTAATTTTTAATGTTCCTGAGGAGCCAAAACATTATGATCGCCTGCTTTACCGACCACTGTGACGCATTGATAGCACACTCGACTCGCACTCGGGAGGACGACGGTTCAATCCCACGTCCGGCCATCTTGATTTAGGTTTTCCGTGATTTCCCGTGATTTCCCTAAATCGCTCCAGGCAAATGCCAGGATGTTTAATTTGCAAGGGCACGGCCGTCATCCTTCCCTGTCCTTCCCTAATCCGATGAGACCGATGACCTAGCTGTTTGGTCTCTTTCCCCAAACAACCCAACCCAACCCCATCACCTGCTTAACACCTTGTTTGTCCATGTCTGGAACGAAATACATCACTAATTCTCCGTATCAGGGATGGTTCAAATGGCTCTGAGCACTATGGGACTTAACTTCTAAGGTCATCAGTCCCCTAGAACTTAGAACCAATTAAACCTAACTAAACTAAGGACATCACACACATCCATGCCCGAGGCAGGATTCGAACCTGCGACCGTACAGGTCGCGAAGTTCCAGCCTGTAGCGCCTAGAACCGCTCGGCCACCCTGGCCGGCTGCGTATCAGGGATCTGACAGTTTGTTGGTAGGTTTGTGGAGGTGTGTGCCATTTTTAGATGCCTAAGAACAGGTCATGTAGTCTGCGTAAATAGCGGGCCGCTGATCTGAGTACGCAGTGATGGCGCGCGTTAGCGACCCAGATGGGTCAACACCGACTCAAAGAAAGGCCTCGGCGCTTGTTGGCGACGTCACGTCAGCTAGGCACGGCGAACGCCAGGTCTGTTGCAGGCAGAAGCGCCTGGGCCTGCTTATCACCATCAATCTCTTATTTTTGGACAAAATGTTTGGTATTGTTTTGGATTCTGCAGTTTTGTTTAGACGAAAGGTTTACTTACTATCGTAAAGCTACAAATGAAGATCATAGTTCTGTATTACTGAGTCCTGTCGAAACAAACGTAGATCAATATGAGAAGACATTTTGCTCTATTGCAAGCGTCGGAAGTTTTACATTCAAGTAACTATATTTACTTGATCCATTTTGTTATTGAAACTTACCCCAACTCCCTTACAATGAACTCGTTTCTTTTATATATTTATTTATTTTCGTTTGACATCGGCACTGGAAATGTGAACTAATTTACATGTGTAAATGTCCAACTGTTGCGAGTCATTAGATTACAGTCGTTTTCAACAAAAGGAATTCTAAACAGGAAACAAAATAGCTTCATACATCAAAAATACTGCTGAGCTTAAATTTTTTTAAACATGCACATTAGAAAAGATAAATATTCCCATCTTGCAACTGAAAGGAGAAACTTTTAAGATAAAAAATTTTATTTGATAAAACAAGTATCTCTCTTTTGCCTCTTCTTCTGTCCCCCACCCCCTCCCTCAACGTGTACAATCGCAAGATATTACATTAACATTCAGTGCTCCTCACCACATAGTCAACCAAGATACCTAAAGAAGAGCACCAATATGTTCACAATTTCTAGTAAAACCAACCCAGTACAAACGTAACTTCCTCAGATTTACAAACAAGGTAAAGAAGCACAAATTCTGTTGCTGCTGGACCATGAAGATATTTTTGTCTGTCAATCCTTAAAACAGGTGGAAATTTAAGTTCAGGACTACACTATTTGTTAAGAAGTGTAATGAATTCCACAATTAATTGATTGCGGAAATCTCTCAGAACAATGTGTGTTGGTCAACTACCGCCACTAGTTTCACATTTTCCTGTGTCAGGGAGGGAGACACCACTATTATGAGTATGCCTGCTACAGCACTGGCGTTCGCCTTGCCTAGCTGACGTGACGTCACGAACAAGCGCCGAGGCCTTCCTTTAAGTCGGTGTTGGATGTGTTCTATAGGATTTACGTCAGGCGAATGTGGTAACTGAGACATCTACGTTAGTTCACTATAGTGCTCCTCAAACTATTGTTCTGCGGTTCTGACTCCGAGACATAGAAAATTATACTGTTGACATCGCTGTCAGGGAAGACATCAAGCATGGCGGGATAAAGATGCTTCGCAACTGTCAGCGTGTCTTCGATTACAACCACAGGTCCTTCGCAAGCGTGGGAAAATGTCTCCAAAAACATAATACTGCTCACACCAGCCTGCGTCCGTGGTGCGCTGCACGTTTCGAGCCGCCGTTCACGTCGATGACGGCGTTTGTGGAGACGACCATCGACCTAGTGTAGCAAAAATGTGATTCACCTGAAGAGCCGACACGTTTCCATTGATCGACGGTCGAATCCTGATGGTCCCGTGTCAACTGCAATCGTAATTGACGATGTCGTTTATAACGACCCCCTGCCTTAATATGATGAAAATTCAGTTTCAATGTTAGTAAATAAAATGTCACATGCTTTAGGAGAATATAACTTCTCATCAAAACATTTCAAAGATTTTGGCAGGGTGGTCGTCACAACGCTGAATAATACTGTTTCAAAGATAAAGTTTATGGCTCTTCACTTTTGTTGTCTGGGGTATTACACATTTAGAAGAGGTCCGGATTTTTAAAAAAGGTAAGACTGGAGACATCTAGTAGTTTTATGAAAGTCATCACACGTTTTTATACCTCTTTAAAAAAACAAACGTAAAGTTTACATGGCGTCTCTGACAAAACAGTTACATCTTAGTGCATCAACCTCTTAGGTTCTGCAATCCACACATGTTTACATACAATGGAATTAACCGGCACTAAAAACTCTGACCGACGTGGCTTTCACAACTAAACTGAGCCAACTGCCCGCCGGTCTTTGACAGTGCTCCTATTTATAACCTTCCAAAGAGATCAACAAATTATCTCTTTTTTTAGAGTCAGTTAAATTGTTATTAAATGAATTATTTCTATGAAATAGTTACGAATGATTCTGGTGCTCAGGTGTTTAGATTAAAAGCTTAAATGGTGCATTTCACAAATACACTCCTGGAAATTGAAATAAGAACACCGTGAATTCATTGTCCCAGGAAGGGGAAACTTTATTGACACATTCTTGGGGTCAGATACATCACATGATCACACTGACAGAACCACAGGCACATAGACACAGGCAACAGAGCATGCACAATGTCGGCACTAGTACAGTGTATATCCACCTTTCGCAGCAATGCAGGCTGCTATTCTCCCATGGAGACGATCGTAGAGATGCTGGATGTAGTCCTGTGGAACGGCTTGCCATGCCATTTCCACCTGGCGCCTCAGTTGGACCAGCGTTCGTGCTGGACGTGCAGACCGCATGAGACGACGCTTCATCCAGTCCCAAACATGCTCAATGGGGGACAGATCCGGAGATCTTGCTGGCCAGGGTAGTTGACTTACACCTTCTAGAGCTCGTTGGGTGGCACGGGATACATGCGGACGTGCATTGTCCTGTTGGAACAGCAAGTTCCCTTGCCGGTCTAGGAATGGTAGAACAATGGGTTCGATGACGGTTTGGATGTACCGTGCACTATTCAGTGTCCCCTCGACGATCACCAGTGGTGTACGGCCAGTGTAGGAGATCGCTCCCCACACCATGATGCCGGGTGTTGGCCCTGTGTGCCTCGGTCGTATGCAGTCCTGATTGTGGCGCTCACCTGCACGGCGCCAAACACGCATACGACCATCATTGGCACCAAGGCAGAAGCGACTCTCATCGCTGAAGACGACACGTCTCCATTCGTCCCTCCATTCACGCCTGTCGCGACACCACTGGAGGCGGGCTGCACGATGTTGGGGCGTGAGCGGAAGACGGCCTAACGGTGTGCGGGACCGTAGCCCAGCTTCATGGAGACGGTTGCGAATGGTCCTCGCCGATACCCCAGGAGCAACAGTGTCCCTAATTTGCTGGGAAGTGGCGGTGCGGTCCCCTACGGCACTGCGTAGGATCCTACGGTCTTGGCGTGCATCCGTACGTAGCTGCGGTCCGGTCCCAGGTCGACGGGCACGTGCACCTTCCGCCGACCACTGGCAACAACATCGATGTACTGTGGAGACCTCACGCCCCACGTGTTGAGCAATTCGGCGGTACGTCCACCTGGCCTCCCACATGCCCACTATACGCCCTCGCTCAAAGTCCGTCAACTGCGCATACGGTTCACGTCCACGCTGTCGCGGCATGCTACCAGTGTTAAAGACTGCGATGGAGCTCCGTATGCCACGGCAAACTGGCTGACACTGACGGCGGCGGTGCACAAATGCTGCGCAGCTAGCGCCATTCGACGGCCAACACCGCGGTTCCTGGTGTGTCCGCTGTGCCGTGCGTGTGATCATTGCTTGTACAGCCCTCTCGCAGTGTCCGGAGCAAGTATGGTGGGTCTGACACACCGGTGTCAATGTGTTCTTTTTTCCATTTCCAGGAGTGTAATTACAAGTGTCAACCAAATGAAATAGCTGAATTACAAAGTTTTGAGTATGACCTTTCTCATTTGCATAATATTTGGGTTAAAAAGTGCAAAATCTGTAAATTAGGTGAGTATACGGTACAAAAGTACTATTATACTTATTTGTTTTTCATACTAAGTGTAGTGAATACATTGAAAAACATTGCATCGTAATTTATCCTCAGTATCGTATACTTCCGTACTTCTTTTCCCTCCTATCGGGATCATTACACGTTGAGTCAACATGTCAACAAATAGGGGTGGTCTGCTGCGGGGCTCCATGTTCAACGATGAACTGTGTGCTCCAAATCACTTGTGTTCCGACCAGCATTATGCTCTTTCGGCAGAGATGCCGCAGATCACCATCCAACCTAATTTACAGAGCAGAAATCCTCCGAACTCTGTGTTCTCTGAAGAGTCGTGACGTCCAACTATTCAGCTCATAGTGGTAGTTTCACTATTCTTCTACCTCCTTCTATAGATGCTCCCGACATTAACACGTGAACATTCGACCAGTTTCGGCGTTTTCGAAAATACTTGTTCGCCGGCTTCGATTTGCAGCCCATATCTTCACTAGGATGATCCCCTGCCGTGTCTGCTCCGCTTACATATTTTTGTTACCACGTCCAGTGCCCACAACGACACCAATCGGCATCCAACGTCGCGGTGGGCAGATATCATAATGTTTTGGCTGATCAGTGTATTTTGTCTCAATGGAAACTTCATGTACACGGTTATGGATAGTCAATCTTTTCATCATAAACAAGTGCTGCAACTTCACTGCATCTTCTATAAAAGTTTCTAGATTTCCGGAAAGCGTTTGACACGGTGCCCCAATGCAGGCTGTTCAAATGGTTCAAATGGCTCTGAGCACTATGGGACTTAACTTCTTAGGTCATCAGTCCCATAGAACTTAGAACTACTTAAACCTAACTAACCTAAGGACATCACACACATCCATGCCCGAGGCAGGATTCGAACCTGCGACCGTGGCGGTCGCGCGGTTGCAGACTGTAGCGCCTAGAACCGCTCGGCCACTGCGGCCGGCTGCAGGCTGTTAAAGAAGTTATGACCATATTCAATAGGTTCACAGATATGTGAATGGCTCGAATAGGTTCACAGATATGTGAGTGGCTCAAAAAATTCGTAAGCTGTAGAACCCAGTATGTTGTCTTCTGTGGCGAGTGTTCATTAGAGGCAAGGGTATCGTCAGGAGTGCGCCAGAGAAGTGTGATAGCACGGCTATTATTCTCTACATACATAAATGACTGAACGGACAGGGTGGGCAGCAATCTGCTATTGTTTGCTGATGATGCTGTGGTGTACAGTAAGGTGTCGAAGTTGACCTATTGGAGGAGGATACAAGATGAATTAGATAACATTCCTAGTTGGTGGGATGAATGGCAGTTGTAAATGTACACTCCTGGAAATTGAAATAAGAACACCGTGAATTCATTGTCCCAGGAAGGGGAAACTTTATTGACACATTCCTGGGGTCAGATACATCACATGATCACACTGACAGAACCACAGGCACATAGACACAGGCAACAGAGCATGCACAATGTCGGCACTAGTACAGTGTATATCCACCTTTCGCAGCAATGCAGGCTGCTATTCTCCCATGGAGACGATCGTAGAGATGCTGGATGTAGTCCTGTGTAACGGCTTGCCATGCCATTTCCACCTGGCGCCTCTGTTGGTCCAGCGTTCGTGCTGGACGTGCAGACCGCGTGAGAAGACGCTTCATCCAGTCCCAAACATGCTCAATGGGGGACAGATCCGGAGATCTTGCTGGCCAGGGTAGTTGACTTACACCTTCTAGAGCACGTTGGGTGGCACGGGATACATGCGGACGTGCATTGTCCTGTTGGAACAGCAAGTTCCCTTGCCGGTCTAGGAATGGTAGAACGATGGGTTCGATGACGGTTTGGATGTACCGTGCACTATTCAGTGTCCCCTCGACGATCACCAGTGGTGTACGGCCAGTGTAGGAGATCGCTCCCCACGCCATGATGCCGGGTGTTGGCCCTGTGTGCCTCGGTCGTATGCAGTCCTGATTGTGGCGCTCACCTGCACGGCGCCAAACACGCATACGACCATCATTGGCACCAAGGCAGAAGCGACTCTCATCGCTGAAGACGACACGTCTCCATTCGTCCCTCCATTCACGCCTGTCGCGACACCACTGGCTGCACGATGTTGGGGCGTGAGCGGAAGACGGCCTAACGGTGTGCGGGACCGTAGCCCAGCTTCATGGAGACGGTTGCGAATGGTCCTCGCCGATACCCCAGGAGCAACAGTGTCCCTAATTTGCTGGGAAGTGGCGGTGCGGTCCCCTACGGCACTGCGTAGGATCCTACGGTCTTGGCGTGCATCCGTGCGTCGCTGCGGTCCGGTCCCAGGTCGACGGGCACGTGCACCTTCCGCCGACCACTGGCGACAACATCGATGTACTGTGGAGATCTCACGCCCCACGTGTTGAGCAATTCGGCGGTACGTCCACCCGGCCTCCCACATGCCCACTATACGCCCTCGCTCAAAGTCCGTCAACTGCACATACGGTTCACGTCCACGCTGTCGCGGCATGCTACCAGTGTTAAAGACTGCGATGGAGCTCCGTATGCCACGGCAAACTGGCTGACACTGACGGCGGCGGTGCACAAATGCTGCGCAGCTAGCGCCATTCGACGGCCAACACCGCGGTTCCTGGTGTGTCCGCTGTGCCGTGCGTGTGATCATTGCTTGTACAGCCCTCTCGCAGTGTCCGGAGCAAGTATGGTGGGTCTGACACACCGGTGTCAATGTGTTCTTTTTTCCATTTCCAGGAGTGTAGAAAAATGTAAACTGAAGCAGAAGATAGGTATAGCAAACCAGTAATGTTCGGATACAGCGTTAATAGTGTTGTGCTTGGCATAGTCACGTCATTTGAAAATGTGGACGTAACGCTGCAAAGCGATTTGCAATGAAACGAGCATTTAATGATTGTGGTAGGGAAAGCGAGTGGTCGATTTCGATTTATTGGAAGAACTCTGGGAAAGTATAGTTCATCTGTAAAGGGGACCACATATAAGATGCTAGTCTGACCTCTTCTTGAATAGTGCTTGAGGGTTTGGGATTCGTACCAGGTCAGATTAAAGGAAGAGATCGAAGCAATTAACAGGCGGGCTGTTAGATTTCTTACTGGTAGGTTCGAACAACACTTAACTGTTAAGGAGATGTTTTGGGAACTCAAACGGGAATTCTGGAGGGAAGGCGACATTCTTTTCAACCAACACTGCTGAGAAAATTAGAGAACGGTAGTTAACTGTAGAAGAATTTTACTGCCTACAACATACATTGTGTATAACAACCCCGAACATAAGATACGAGAAATTAGGACTCATATGGAGGTATATGGCCAGTCGTTTTTCCTCTCGCTTTGTTTGCGAGTGGAATTGGAAAAGAAGTGACTAACAGTGGTGCAGGATACCCTCTGCCACGCACCTTATGGTTGATAGGATGGATGGTGGAATAAAATTAGCCGGTACTACGTAAAGAGGTCTAGGGGTATTGTCTTAGATTCATAATCAAAACGTTTTCGATCCCGGGTTCGATCCCCGCCACTGCATAAATTTTGATAAATAATCAGCATTGGCGGTCGAAGACTTTCGGCATAAGAAGTCAGCCTCATTCTGCCAACGGCCTTGTCAAAGAGGGCGGAGGAGCGGATAGAGGTTCAGGGCATTCTCTTGTCCTAGGGGCGGGAAACTGCCCCTAAAGGCGGAAGAATCAGCAATGATCAACGACATGAGGATGCAGAAGGCAATGGAAACCACTGCATTAAAGACACGGAACGTGTATCCACAGGACATGTCGCCTGTAATTAAAGAAGTGTCATGATGATCTCTCCATTGGCAAAAGATTCCGGAATAGTCCCCCATTCGGATCTCCGGTAGGGGACTGCCAAGGGGGAGGTTACCATGAGAAAAAGATTGAATAATCAACGAAAGGATAACGTTCTACGAGTCGGGGCGTGGAATGTCAGAAGCTTGAACGTGGTAGGGAAACTAGAAAATCTGAAAAGAGAAATGCAAAGGCTCAATCTAGATATAGTAGGGGTCAGTGAAGTGAAGTGGAAGGAAGACAAGGATTTCTGGTCAGATGAGTATCGGGTTATATCAACAGCAGTAGAAAATGGTATAACAGGTGTAGAATTCGTTATGAATAGGAAGGTAGGATAGAGGGTGTGTTACTGTGAACCGTTCAGTGACCGGGTTGTTCTAATCAGAATCGACAGCAGACCAACACCGACAACGATAGTTCAGGTATACATGCCGACGTCGCAAGCTGAAGATGAACAGATAGAGAAAGTGTATGAGGATATTGAAAGGGTAATGCAGTATGTAAAGGGGGACGAAAATCTAATAGTCATGGGCGTCTGGAATGCAGTTGTAGGGGAAGGAGTAGAAGAAAAGGTTACAGGAGAATATGGGCTTGGGACAAGGAATGAAAGAGGAGAAAGACTAATTGAGTTCTGTAACAGGTTTCAGCTAGTAATAGCGAATATTCTGTTCAAGAATCACAAGAAGAGGAGGTATACTTGGAAAAGGCCGGGAGATACGGGAAGATTTCAATTAGATTACATCATGGTCAGACAGAGATTCTGAAATCAGATACTGGATTGTAAGGCGTACCCAGGAGCAGATATAGACTCAGATTACAATATAGTAGTGATGAAGAGTAGGCTGAAGTTCAAGACATTAGTCAGGAAGAATCAATACGGAAAGACGTGGGATACGGAAGTACTAAGGAATGACGAGAAAAGTTTGAAGTTCTCTAACGCTATAGATACAGCAATAAGGAATAGCGCAGGAGGTAGTACAGGTGAAGAGGAATGGACATCTCTAAAAAGGGGCATCACAGAAGTTGAGAGAGAAAACATAGGCACAAAGAAGGTAGCTGCGAAGAAACCATGGGTAACAGAAGAAATACTTCAGTTGATTGATGAAAGGAGGAAGTACAAACATGTTCCGGGAAAATCAGGAATACAGAAATACAAGTCGCTCAGGAATGAAATAAATTGGAAGTGCAGGGAAGCTAAGACGAAATGGCTGCAGGAAAAATGTGAAGACATCGAAAAAGATATGATTGTCGGAAGGACAGACTCAGCATACAGGAAAGTCAAAACAACCTTTGGTGACATTAAAAGCAACGGTGGTAACATTAAGAGTGCAACGGGAATTCCACTGTTAAATGCAGAGGAGAGAGCAGAGAGGTGGAAAGAATACATTGAAAGCCTCTATGAGGGTGCAGATTTGTCTGATGTGATAGAAGAAGAAACAAGAGTCGATTTAGAAGAGATAGGGGATCCAGTATTAGAATCGGAATTTAAAAGAGCTTTGGAGGACTTACGGTCAAATAAGGCAGAAGGGATAGATAACATTCCATCAGAATTTCTAAAATCATTAGGGGAAGTGGCAACAAAACGACTATTCACGTTGGTGTGTAGAATATATGAGTCTGGCGATATACCATCTGACTTTAGGAAAAGCATCATCCGCACAATTCCGAAGGCGGCAAGAGCTGACAAGTGCGAGAATTATCGCACAATCAGCTTAACAGCTCATGCATCGAAGCTGCTTACAAGAATAATATACAGAAGAATGGAAAAGAAAATTGAGAATGCGCTAGGTGACGATCAGTTTGACTTTAGGAAAAGTAAAGGGACGAGAGAGGCAATTTTGACGTCACGGCTAATAATGGAAGAAAGGCTAAAGAAAAATCGAGAGACTTTCAAAGGATTTGTCGACCTGGAAAAAGCGTTCGACAACATAAAATGGTGCAAGCTGTTCGAGAATCTGAAACAAGTAGGAGTAAGCTATAGGGAGAGACGGGTCATATACAATATGTACAACAACCAAGAGGGAATAATAAGAGTGGACGATAAAGAACGAACTGCTCGTATTAAGAAGGGTGTAAGACAAGGCTGTAGCCTTTCGCCCCTACTCTTCAATCTGTACATCGAGGAAGCAATGATGGAAATAAAAGAAAGGTTCAGGAGTGGAATTAAAATACAAGGTGAAAGGATATCAATGATACGATTCGCTGATGACATTGCTATCCTGAGTGAAAGTGAAGAAGAATTAAATGATCTGCTGAACGGAATGAACAGTCTAATAAGTACACAGTATGGTTTGAGAGTAAAATGGAGAAAGGCGAAGGTAATGAGAAGTAGTAGAAATGAGAACAGCGAGAAACTTATCAGGATTGATGGTCACGAAGTCAATTAAGTTAAGGAATTCTGCTACCTAGGCAGTAAAATAACCAATGACGGACGGAGCAAGGAGGACATCAAAAGCAGACTCGCTATGGCAAAAAAGGCATTTCTGGCCAAGAGAAGTCTACTAATATCAAATACCGGCCTTAATTTGAGGAAGAAATTTCTGAGGATGTACGTCTGGAGTACAGCATTGTATGGTAGTGAAACATGGACTGTGGGAAAACCGGAACAGAAGAGAATCGAAGCATTTGAGATGTGGTGCTATAGACGAATGTTGAAAATTAGGTGGACTGATAAGGTAAGGAATGAGGAGGTTCTACGCAGAATCGGAGAGGAAAGGAATATGTGGAAAACACTGATAAGGAGAAGGGACAGGATGATAGGACATCTGCTAAGACATGAGAGAATGACTTCCATGTAGAGGAAGACAGAGACTGGAATACGTCAAGCAAATAATTGAGGACGTAGGTTGCGAGTGCTACTCTGAGATGAAGAGGTTAGCACAGGAAAGGAATTCGTGGCGGGCCGCATCAAACAGTCAGTAGACTGAAAAAAAAAAGAAAACTCTGACCGACGTGGCTTTCGCAACTACACTGAGCCAACTGCCTGCCGGTCTTTGACAGTGCTCATATTTATAGCCTTCGAAAGAGATCAACAAATTATCTCTTTTTTTAGAGTCAATTAAATTGTTATTAAATGAATTATTCATATGAAATAGTTACGAATGATTCTGGTGTTCAGGTGTTTAGATTAAAAGCATAAATGGTGCGTTTCTATGTAGATGAAGAAAAATATCAACAAGTAAATGTAGCTGTGTGCAGCAGCTGTGACTGTCAGAATAAACGGAAGTGGTTGGTTAGTTATATTCCACTGTATAACTGAATGCTATTGTTGTTGCTTTGGATGATAATTTTTGAAGGATCAAACAAATATTTCAAAATTAATTATTTTAATCCATAAAAAGAAACAGTGTGTACAAAGTAAATTCTGAAAATGGGTATACACACTACTGGCCATTAAAATTGCTACACAAAGAAGAAATGCAGATGATAAACGGGTATTCATTGGACAAATATATTGTACTAGAACTGACATGCGACTACATTTTCACGCAATTTTGGAGCATAGATCCTGAGAAATCAGTACCCAGAACAACCCCCTCTAGCCGTAATAACGGCCTTGATACGCCTGGGCATTGAGTCAAACAGAGCTTGGGTGGCGTGTACAGGTACAGCTGCCCATGCAGCTTCAACACGATACCACAGTTCATCAAGAGTAGTGACTGGCGTATTGTGACGAGCCACTTGCTCGGCCACCATTGACCAGACGTTTTCAATTGGTGATAGATCTGGAGAATGTACTGGCCAGGGCAGCAGTCGAACATTTTCTGTATACAAAAAGGCCCGTACAGGACCCGCAACATGCGGTCGTGCATTATCCTGCTGAATTGTAGGGTTTCGTAGGGATCGAATGAAGGGTAGAGCCACAGTTCTTAACACATCTTAAATCTAACGTCCACCGTTCAAAGTGCCATCAATGCGAGCAAGAGGTGGCCGAGACGTGTAACCAATGGCATCCCATACCATCACGCCGGGTGATACGCTAGTATGGCGATGACGAATACACGTTTCCAATGTGCGTTCACCGCGATGTCGCCAAACACGGATGCGACCATCATGATGCTGTAAACAGAACCTGAATTCATCCGAAAAAATGACGTTTTGCCGTACGTGCACCCAGGTTCGTCGTTGAGTACACCATCGCAGGTGCTCCTGTCTGTGATGCAGCGTCAAGTGTAACCGCAGCCGTGGTCTCCGAGCTGATAGCCCATGTTGCTGCAAACATCGTCGAACTGTTCGTGCAGATGGTTGTTGTCTTGCAAACGTCCACCTCTGTCGACTCAGGGATCGAGACGTGGCTGCACGACCTGTTACAGGTGTGCGGATAAGATGCCTGTCATCTCGACTGCTGGTGAGTGATACGAGGATCCAGCACGGCGTTCCGTATTACCGTCCTGAACCCACCGCTTCCATATTCTGCTAACAGTCATTGGATCTCGACCAACGCGCGCAGCAATGTCGCGATACGATAAACCGCAATCGCGATAGGCTACAATCCGACCTTTATCAAAGTCGGAAACGTGATGGTACGCATCCTTACACGAGGCATTACAACAATGTTTCACCAGGCAACACCGGTCAACTGCTGTTTGTGTATGAGAAATCGGTTGGAAACTTTCCTAATGTCAGCACGTTGTAGGTGTCGCCACCGGCGCCAACCTTGTGTGAATGCTCTGAGAAGCCAATCATTTGTATATCACAGCATCTTCTTCCCGTCGGTTAAATTTCGCGTCTGTTGCACGTCATTTTCGTGGTGTAGCAATTTTAATGGCCAGTAGTGTATATTGAGAGCATTAGAGCATAGAAGAAGTTTTCCTTCCTGCAGCAAAGATTCGGGTCTGAAATAGGTGGCACGTGTTCACTGGTGAAGAGTGGCATACTAGGCATACGAGACAAAATTTCTAATGCAGTATCCATCAGCACATTTTACTCTACGGTGTCATATTGTGCTTGTTGTATCAGCATCAGCACTCCGTTACCTCCATGGTCTTTCCGGGAACTGCACCTGTCCATAGTCCAAGGACATGGAGAGCGAAGGAAATGTAACATATAATAAAACGTTATTGTAGTTGCAAGCATACTGAGGCATCAAATACAGTTAATGCCGAACGCCTTACAGCTAGCGTCTAACATCTGACACCTAACACCTAAGGCTAATGCATAATGCAACTTTATCATATTTAGCATTACATGTTAAATTATTGTCATGACATCACGGGATCACAGCTTCTCCATTGCTTTGCATGCAATTGAGTTCCGAGCGTATGTGCAGTGGGCTTCCCCTTCCCTCCCTCCCCCTCCATGACCATGACACGTGCCTGGATGCGATTCCCGGAATGGCCTTGGAGATAAGTAGTGCTGACTGCTGATGCTGGTATAACAAGCGCAACTCTATCAACTGTAATGTGACGCCGTGGATGAAATAGTGCTGCGGATGGTGCGTCAGCATCTTGACTCCCATGCCCAGTGTCCTAATATTATGGTGTTGTTCCTTTCTTGATAGTAGGCCCTACTTACTTATTAGATGTCCTTATTACTATATTACTGTAAATGAAACTTCGAGATATTCTGATGTATTAACAGCTATCGACGTTTTTTTCCATCATACTTTAACTATAGAATTTTTATTTCAAAATTTGTGCAAAGTCACAGTCCCTGTAAACGTCAGTTACGCTCTGACCCTCGTGCTGTTAATACATACTGTGAAAACGGCTGAAGCTGCTTCCTGCTCTGTAGTGAAGGACGAGTATGGAACATCGTTAAAAAGTGGTGAGAAACAGGTTATTTTTAATTTTTTTCACAAGTTTGCGGCAAAATATCCGTCGCTCGGGATTAAGGCGATTGCGAAAATGGCATCTGACAAAGCGACCACTCAGCGATAGGATTTGTGCAACTTTTTATATTTATGGTACGTGAAATTCAGAACTCGAATACCAAAGCAGTTCGATGCTACTCTCAAAAATTCTCGAGGTAATTGACTTTGAAGTTTCCCGAGGAACTTTATTTTCCTGAATTAACTCTCTGTTAGTGTGGAACGGCCTCACATACAAAATGGCTCTGAGCACTATGGGACTCAACATCTGAGGTCATCAGTCCCCTAACTTAGAACTACTTAAACCTAAGGACATCACACACACCCATGCCCGAGGCAGGATTCGAACCTGCGACCGTAGCAGTCGCGCGGTCCTCACATACAAATTACAGTCAAATCAGCACATGTATAATTGGGAAATCTGCCCAGACCGAACTAGTATTTCAGTCCCGACGCATTCAGTGCACTTTTATATGCAGCTTTTTATGTAAAGCGGAACGTGCCTAACGCGGAAACGGAAAGCAAATCGTAGAACATACTCAATAATTCATTGTGGGAAAGAGCCTATACAGTACTACTGTATTACAGTTCATTAGTTATTGACGACTCTACAAGAACGTTATTTTTAACACCTCTGTTAAGCGGCGAAAAACCAAGAAAAGAGGTCCAGCGCACCGCGGCGGTGCTGGTGTGGACCTAAAACCGCGCCGCTCTGTGCAACTACGAGTAAGTTACGCTCAGTGTCGGCACAGTACATCAAAGGAAACGGTTAGTTCGTCAGCGCTCTGTTTATCTACGCACGCCAGCGCAAACAGGAACATTGTTACGCATCTACCAACACTGCTGCAATGTGCGCAGTGAAAGAGTTGGGAATTATCTCGTTAAACAATGGTTTTACCTTTCAGGGTAATTATTTTCTGCCAGTTTCGGTTGAATAGTAGCACTTTAAAGGCGCGTTTAAATTGAGCTCAGAACATGTTTTTGTTCGGAACATTGTGTGCAAATTGTCCCCTCAACATGTTGGCAACATTGTTCGTTGTTCGCATTCCCGTTAACACTAGCGACCAACATTTTTACGTATTCACATAGTCTGCTGCGGTGAACTGATAGGTTACTTTGTGTATTCACATCAAGAGATACGCTATGTCAAGTGAAGAGGAAGAATAAATGACATTTGGTGCTGCATTAATAATACTTCACGAAATGAACAGATGAAGAAAACGACGTAGACGTCGTTGGTGGACCAAAACATATTATAGAAGACGTGGCGGGAATGACATGCTTTGTGAGCTGAATTTGGAAGACGGTTCTGGCTTTCGTAACTGCACTAGGATGTCGCCGTTAGTTTTTGAAATGTTGTGGAATATTATAGGACCAGTTGCTTCAAAGAAAGACACAAATTTCAGAAAAGCAATCCCTACCAAAGACTTGCTGTTACTCTTCGTTTTCTGGCATCAGGAGACTCCTATCAAAGCCAGCCATATCTCAAACAGTTCCAAATAGTTCCATATCGTCCAGGGAACGTAGATATTTAAATCCAAACCACTTCGTTTCGTAAAGTGTGTCAGTACCACATCCAGATTTTTACTTTATTTCCCTTTTCTCTCGTCGGTACTGAGACAAGAGAGATTTAATTTTTTTGCCACGTCACTGCTGCTGGTGCCAAGCGCCGCGGCAGCTTTTTGTAATGAATCATGTTTGATTTTAGTATTTTTGTAACCTGCGCAACGTACATTCCACAGGCACTCCTCTGCCTCATAGAGCGATATTAATTGGAAAATTTTGTCTCGTGACCACTCCATTCCAAATAAAGATGAAGGGACATAAAATAGACGCACCGCTACACTCCAGCAAAACAAACACCAAAACACTCAGAGCAAACGAACACTAGCGCTGCGTAGCGGGATTTAGTGGTAGCAGGCCACGAACAATGTTTCTTTAATCTCTACCGACGCAGCCGTGGAACATTGATTTTGTGTTGCGAACATGTTGCGAACATCGGTAGTCCATTACTAGCCACGAACAATGTTGTGGACAATATAGCGAACTCAGTGTAAACGCGCCCTAAGAGATACAGTAACATGATGTCGAACAAATGGCATGTGCCGTTAACACTTAACGAAAAGAGTAATGTAATCGAGGCGAGTGAGAAAGACAAACCCTCTGTGTGCGAAATTATGTAGCGTTTCAAATGCGGTAAAACACAAATGTATGAGACTTTAAGAAACAAGGATAGGATTCGGTACGAATGGATGAAAGGGAACGGGCAGATGAAAAGAAAGGCGAAGGAGAATGGAAATGAAGAAATTAACGAAACAGTGTAGGAATGGTTCGTATGTGCGCGGGCAAACAGTTTACCTTTATGTGGACCCATGTTGCAGAGTTAGGCTGTGAAAGTCGCTAAAGAGCTTGGAATTACGGAGTTTAAGGCATCCACAGGCTGGCTGGACAGTTTCAAAGCGAGGCACAACATCGTGTGGAATGAAGTGTGAGGGGAAGCTAACGATGTGCAGGAAAGTGTGGCAACAGAATGGAAGACAATACTGTAGAATTTAATTGTGAATTATGACTCAAAAGACTTGTTCAACGCCGATGAAACGGCACTGTTTTATCGCGCACTGCCTTCAAAATCGCTAGCAGTGCGAGGTGAAAAGTGGACCGGCTGAAAAATGTCCAATGAAAGGCTCACTGTACTGCTGTGTGGAAACATGTTAGATGAAATGGAGAAGCCACCGGTGATTGGCAAGGCGGCAAAACAGCGTTATTTCGAAAACATAGACGTCAGTAAACTTCCAGTCACATGGCGAAGCAATAAAAAGGCGTGGATGGTGAGTGGTCTTATGCAAGAATGACTGGGCTCTTTCAATGCCAAAATGAAAAAAGGAAATCGCAAACTTCTCCTTTTCTTAGACAATGCAACCTGCCACCCGAAAGTAACGTTATCAAACGCGAAATTGACTTGGTTTCTTCCAGGTTCAACCAATCTCACACAACCCATGGACCAAGGGGTTATTTACACATTCAAGTGACATTATAGGCGATTACTGATGCAGTCTCTTATTCTTAGTGTTAAAGAAGCAGAAAGTGCGTTTGCTCTTGCACGGTCAGTTTCGGTCCTGGATGCAGTAAATTGGATTGGCTTGGCAGTAAAGGAAATAAAACCCGAAACTGTCACCAAATGCTTCAACAAAGCGGGGTTTGGGGGTGAAGAACAAGACGCTCCTGTGGCCATCGAAGTTCAAGAAAATGCAGCATCAATTGCTGAATTAATGAAAATGCGAAACATTTCATGTAGTGCAGATGATTAATTCCAAGAGATCACTTTCTGTCAACTCACTCCACTTCCATTCAGCAACAGATTCAATAGAAATGCGCAACACAGAGGGTGATGAAGAAGAAACAAAGGAAGAAGAGGAGCAAAACGATGTCCCTAGAAAAATTAATACGCCTGAAGAAACCATTGCGTGCTTAAACGATGTTATGCAATTTGCAGCACACACAATATCTCCTAACTTGTTGGAACTATTGCATGGTGCAAAAAATTGCCTAGAAAAAACAGTTTTGAACAGGAAATTAAAACAAGTTTTTTCCTCCTTGATACGTGGCGAAAAATGTGAAATGTAAAAAAGAAAGCAAGCGTAACAAGAGCCATTTGTTGTGAAAGTTCAGCACTCTTTCGCCGTTCGCTGCTATTCTCTTAGCAGCTGAAAATGCCAGGCGGCTTTGGGTTAGAAGCATTCAGTAACGCTATACCGTCAGTTCACAATATATTTTCTTACCTTACCGGCTAATTTCAGGAATTACTGAAATGTGAACATAAAAAGCATTCGCATGTAACTGAACTTTACCTGCCTGAAGGCAATGTAGTATGTAGAAATCACGTAGAACATACAAAAATCAGTTAAGAATATCGCAGATAATATGTTTGGTGATTAAGAAACCCAGTTTTTCAACAGTTTTGAGTTTTATTTATTAAGCAATTTTTCTTATTTTGCCTCCACCAGGGCTGCTCCGTCCCTTCCCTTCATTTCATATCTTGGGATGAAATGATGACAAAATTTTATTACAATTCACTACTAATGGTTGTTTAATGAAATTTGCTGTGTGTCAGACTGATCTTGAAATAATTGTCAATATCGTGTTGATGATACCTTAGAATGAAGTAACATGTGGTCCATTAACTGGAATCCGTTACATCGATAGTAACAAATCGACGCACAAAAGCAGTTCGATTCTATCTGAAATGGTCCAGACATTACTGAACTATTTGTATATGCGTTTGATGAGTGCTCGACAATGAGGCGTGCGTGTTGCTTAAAACTTTCTGATGCTGAATTCTCCCAAATAAAAGATATCGTACTATTTCTTTCGAAATGGAAGAGGATGTAGATGAAGATTAAATGGGAGATACGACACTGCGTGAAGAGTTTGACAGAGCACTGAAAGACCTAACTCGAAACAAGGCCCCGGGAATAGACAACATTCCATTAGAACTATTGACGGCCTTGGGAGAGCCAGTCATGACAAAACTCTACCATCTGGTGAGAAAGATGTTTGAGACAGGTGAAATACCCTCGGACGTCAAGAAGAATATAATAATTCCAATCCCAAAGAAAGCACGTGTTGGCAGATGTGAAAATTACCGAACTATCAGTGTAATAAGTCACAGCTGCAAAATACTAACGTGAATTCTTTACAGACGAATGGAAAAACTGGTAGAAGTCGACCTCGGGGAAGATCAGTTTGGAGTCCGTAGAAATGTTGGAACACGTGAGGCAATACTAACCTTACGCCTTATCTTAGAAGAAAGATTAAGGAAAGGCAAAGAGCGAAAGGCTGTTTATAATTTGTACAGAAACCAGATGGCGATTATAAGAGTCGAGGCGCATGAAAGGGAAGCAGTGGACGGGAAGGGAGTGAGACAGGGTTGTAGCCTCTCCCCGATGTTGTTCAATCTGTATATTGAGCAAGCAGTAAAGGAAACAAAAGAAAAATTCGGAGTAGGTATTAAAAACCATGGAGAAGAAATAAAAACTTTAAGGTTCGTCGATGACATTGTAATCCTGTCAGAGACAGCAAAGGACTTGGAAGAGCAGTTGAACGGAATGGACAGTGTCTTGAAAGGAGGTTATAAGATGAACATCAACAGAAGCAGAACGAGGATAATGGAATGTAGTCGAATTAAGTCGGGTGATGCTGAGGGAATTAGATTAGGAAATGAGACACTTAAAGTAGTAAAGGAATTTTGCTATTTGGGGAGCAAAATAACAGATGATGGTCGAAGTAGAGAGGACATAAAATGTAGACTGGCAATGGCAAGAAAAATCTTTCTGAAGAAGCGAAATGTGTTAACTTCTAGTATAGATTTAAGTGTCAGAAAGTCGTTTCTGAAAGTATTTGTATGGAGTGTAGTCATGTCTGGAAGTGAAACATGGACGATAAATAGTTTGGACAAGAAGAGAATAGAAGCTTTCGAAATGTGGTGTTACAGAAGGATGCTGAAGATTAGATGGGTAGATCACGTTACTAATTAGGAGGTACTGAATAGGATTGGGGAGAAGAGAAGTTTGTGGCACAACTTGACTAGAAGAAGGGATCGGTTGGTACGACATGTTCTGAGTCATCGAGGGATCACAAATTTAGCATTGGAGGGCAGCGTGGAGGGTAAAAATCGCAGAGGGAGACCAAGAGATGAATACAGTAAGCAGATTCAGAAGGATGTAGGTTGCAGTAAGTACTGGCAGATGAAGAAGCTTGCACAGATAGAGTAGCGTGGACAGCTGCATCAAACCAGTCTTAGGACTGAAGACCACAACAACAACAACAACATCATGCCTGTGGGAACAATCTTAAATCGTCTGATACTATAATGTGCCCTTGTATATTTTCATCTGTGGCTCCAGTTTCTGGATGTCCTTCACGTACGTCACCTTCGAGACAAATAAAGCTACGTTTAAATTCAGATTTCCTTTTTTCAGCTATTGAATGTTACAAATTTAACTAACAACTTCTGATAGTGATAAGCTATCCAACACCAGGAGTTTCGCGACGGCACAACATCCCAGTTTATCCATCTGATTAAAACACATATAATAAACTTATTTTAGAGATAGGTTTACAATGTTAGGCAGATAAGACGGGCGGCACAAAATATGCTGCGCACAGAAGACATGGTTGGGTTTCAATGTAACTTCGTTCACGTACACACCACTGGTGGGGTACGTAAATAATTGAAGTTCTCTGTAACTGCTACATCGGCCACAAGAGTGCATTAGTGCTGTTCATGTTTAATGTTGTTAGGTAGGACGTAAAAGACGCGTGTACAACGTAAGATGTTGAGTGATCACGGTGAAAGACAGGGAGATGACGCATACTCGTGTAAGACAGCGTTATTAGCACTTGACAGATTTTTTTAAAGGGAGCTTTATTATGGCTCTCCATTTGGCTGAATGGTCGAATTGTGCAATATCCAAATTTGTGGGGCTTTCGGATGTGACGGTAGTCCGATATTGGATTGCATGGGAACATAATAGCAGGCATACTCATCGTTAAGAGTCCGGTTGAACACGTCTGACCATCACAAAGGAGGATCACTGTAGTGTGCACCGAGCACGGCGTAACAGCTTCACATATGTAATGGACACTCCGCAACATTTTGTCACCCGCACCATTGGTCGGAGACTGGCAGCGGCCGTACACGTGAATTACAGCCTGTTGTTAACCCCACGACATAAACGTCGGCGTCTGGAGTGATGCCGTGACCGATGAAAGTTAACTGTATAAAAATAATACGATTGTTGTTACTAACTGAAACTTTTGCTTGCTGGCAGTGTACGCTATCTATAAGTATACGTAGACTTTCAAAATAAGAGTTCGATTGCGAGAATGTGTTGCAAAAATCTGACTGCGAGAAAGTAACTTGAAAGTTCCTACCTGATTACCTGTCTGTTCAAACATTGGTAATTGCACAAGAACACTGTCAGAGTTCAACACTGTGAATCATTGAACTTTTAAACTGATAAATAAGGTCTAGCAAAAACTCAGTGTTTCCTTTTTTTATTGTTTAATTTTGGATTACCTGTTCCACAATGGAAAAAACGTACACTACTCTTGTCTTGAAAGCGGGTCGCATTTGCTGAGCTACAACCATCTACTGAGATGCACCTGGTGCAATGCGCTCTCGTTTGGCTCATAACAAATCTGAATAAGTAGAAATGATAACTCATATTTTGGATGCGAACAATGACTCAGGATGAAGTATAACATCAAACGTAATTAGTTTTCTGATTAGAAAAGTTCTACACTGAAATATTCTCTCTTTCTTTGCTTCTCAAATATTAATACACAAAAAAGTTACAGTTCTTGAGTGGACTAAGGTAAGTAGTCTTTAACATCAAATAAGGTCTCTCCAAAAATGGAAATCGTAAAAATGACATTAAATATTAAAGAGCGATTCCTACCACGAAATTCAAATTGAAAATTATGCACGGCTGTTAATCTTTCCCTATAGTCAAATCTCTGGACGTCTGAACTAAGAATGCGTAACTACAAGCTGCAGCAATAAAGTACAAAATCTAAAATCAATTACCTTAAATAAATTCTCTTCTAGTACTGAAAGGTCTCTGTTGGATTCATTTCATGTTAATTTCTTAAATCTGTTGTCATTTACGGCATAAATTCCTCTTCTAAATTTACTGTGGTGTTTCTGACTATCTGGGAGGAGACTGAGCAGTGAAACGTGTTACTTTTACACATAAACAAGAACGATCTGTCACACTACTACACTTTAAAACACAGTTTATATGTAATTCATGTCACACAGTCCCATACGGAACCTAAATCCGCTTTCTTTTATATACTGTATATGATAAGATACTGTCATCCCCCTTCCCTTCTGTGTGAGAGGATGAATGAGCAAATGTATTTCTAGTTGCATGCTTGAGGGTAGCAGACAAGCCTGTCTGCTAGAGAACAGTAGGACCAACGTCGGAACAGGCAGATACGCTTTCTAAAAGCAGAGAGGTTTCTATTCTTAGTATGGTCCTGTCCGTCCCTTGTCATGTTGGTATAGGAAGCTGCCTCTCTGGGCACTTCCGTCTGTATCTGTTAAGTACGCTCGGTAGGAGCACAGGTCAGTCGGCCCGCGGCGAGCGTCTGAAGTGGTAAGGTCTCTGGCTAAGCGCGTGTCTGCTAAGTCCGTAGGACAATGGATTTCTTAAGTTCAGCCTAACTGAAAATTTAATCACCTTTATTTCAGGTTTAGCTCTAAAATATCTAATGTTATCTTAAATTGCAACGCAGTCTAATTCGAGTGTGAAGGTCAGAATATCTTCCAGTAGTTGCTTTGTCACTACTTTGTGAGTAAAGTGGAACGACGTGTTGATCAGTAACTCTAACTAAGATCACCAATCTTAAATGCGAATGTGCGTGAGATTATAGCGTCTCGTCTTGACAATATTTTTCAATATAGCAACTTTTCTTTACGTTCAACCCACGTGGGGTGTACTTCGTGAGACCAGTACCACGTGCTTATACAATTGTTTGACCCATCAGGTTAATAGTAAGACGACAGTAACCAGATCGAGGTTTTTCTTTTGTAAATTGCGTTTCGACGTAATTTATTTTAATTATCAAAATTATTGTGGAGTTACACTCTTCGTGTAAACCAAGTTGACCACGTGAAGCATGTGGTGTAAGCATCAAAGTAGCCCTCAGCTATTCTTTTCGGGAAGATTTCACAGAGTGATAGTATGAATTTAGTATACCAGTGTGTGGTAATTTCATGACGGACAGGATTGCGCTACGAAAGTAACTTCTTTGAGTGAAAATTGAATCGGTTGGTTGTGGTTAATTTCCTCTTGGATATGTTTCAACGTTCTTCGTGTGTTATTTTGTGAATGCAGTGTTGTATGTAGTCTCCCAATCTTGGCTCCCTATTTGATGTGTTCCATAAGATTACAAACTCACATTTTCACAATCCTAAATAAGGCACCAGTTTAGTTATGAATCAAGTTTGATATGCTGAAATTTTAACGGAACAATGATCAATGTTAAAATAAATTTCCAAATGTAAACTGATTTATTTGTTCTTCAACTTTTATAGTCCTGTCTTCCTCAGTTGCGTGTAATATTACGGTATATTAATAATTTTTACTTATGGACCGTCTGACAGCAACTGAATAAAACACAATTTTAGTGCCATACGCGTTTCGCCTTTATTTTCTGCAAGGCATCATCAGTGGCAGGTTGCGTGGACAATTTCATACATATTACGCTCCTGTTGCATTTTTGGTGTTATTCTTCTTCTTATGAACGCCACTTTGCGGTTTTTTCCCCCTTCCACAACACTATGCACTGAACGCTTGTTTTAAAGCAATGAGGTAGGTGTTCAGACACCACTCGTGGTAAAACAGTGGAAAGAGGAAGCGTTTCTCTGTAGTTTCTGGCGCAAGCCTAACAGAAGATTTTCAAAAGGACTTAAAATTCTCCAAAGCCGAAGCGCCAGAAAATTGGTCACAGAAACGTGTACTGTCTCTGTTGAACTTTACCTTTCTTCTCCATCTGATATTACGTGGTACCTTTCCCTCGAAATTGGCTACGAAGGGAGATGTGCAAATAGGTTTCTCTCGGTCTCTTCGGTTGGTCACCAAAACTTATCGCGGAGGGCGATGATCTGAAAACGGTCTGTCATCTAATTGGTGGAAATTTTTGTTCCTGGTATGCCAATGGCTAGTGAACGAACGTAAGCGTTTTCTTACGCAGACAGCCGGCCGCGATGGCCGAGCAGTTCTAGGCACTTCAGTCCCGAACCGCGCGACTGCTACGCTCGCAGGATCGAATCCTGTCGGGCATGGATGTGTGTGATGTCCTTAGATTAGTTAGGTTTAAGTAGTTCTACGTGACATCGGCTCTTGAAAGGGTATGAACTGCCTAGTGATGCATAATGATAAGATCAGTTCGGTAAATTCATTTGGAAACAACAATCTTCAGACGCTGGCTTGATTCTGTTTAACCCAAGCTAATCCGTGACATTCTTGTCCTAAGTTTGTAAAATGGACCACAGTTTAGTCGTTTGCGTCCTTATGCATACTTTACAAGAGCAGCTCACAGATTTGCGATTAGCAGGTACTTGTTTTCTCTTACCTGCATGTTTTAACCCACTCTGTAACATTAATATGACGAAGATCGAAGTAAGTGCCTCTTGGAACTGCCAGACGGCGGATACCGTGTGACTTCACTTAGCAGAGGTGGTGCAATTTTCCCCCCTTGCTTGCTCCTCGTTGCGGCCACTTGTGAGATGAAAATGTTCCGCGTCAGTAATCCCATAAGGATCATGAGTTGATAATTGTTTTTTCTCTCGTTTGCGAACCAACCCCATGTAACTGTGTATAGCTCCACTGCGCATCAATTGATTGAAGTGGCTCTGAGCACTATGGGACTTAACATCTGTGGTCATCAGTCCCCTAGAACTTAGAACTACTTAAACCTAACTAACCTAAGGACATCACACACATCCATGCCCGAGGCAGGATTCGAACCTGCGACCGTAGCGGTCACGCGGTTCCTGACTGAAGCGCCTAGAACCGCACGGCCACACCATCCGGCACTGCGCATCTTTCCGTTATAATAAATGTTCTGTTTCCATCAACTGCTGATCTTTAAATGTAATCATTGAAATAACTTTATTCGTCTTAATCACTTAAGTACCTATAACAAGGCCAAGGTATTTGGCAAAAGCTTAGTCCGATAAGAGATAAAGCGCAGTCAGATACAATGAGAGTGAACATCATTCAGGTGGCTCTTAGGGCACGATTAATAATAATATTATTTTTTCCCCTCAAAGGACAGCAAACTCTCCGAATTTCAGCAGTAATCCTTTACGTAATGCGCTATGCCTCTCTCGCAGCGTACATCACTGGAATTTGATCAACATCTTCATAAAATCTCGCGTTTATTAAACTAACCCGGCACCAAGGGCGGAGATCTTGCGTCTTTTCTCTCTCCTCTCTTAACCTTACCCAAATTATCTCAGACCGACGGATAATACTGAATTTGTGGAAGGATGGTTTTGTAAGGCAGTTATTTCTTGCACGAATTACATTTTCTTAGGATTCTTCCGCTGAATCTCACTCTGGCATCCGCTCTTCTCACATCTGCACTCATGCTCATAAATTAAGGATAATTGCAGAATGTGGTGCCACACAACGTGTCACTACACAAAACTTGCGTTAACAGCATAGGCATATAGGGAACACACGACACAGATCTGTAAGTCCACGGTATTGGTGATAAGTTGAGAAAACCGTCCCCAAACACATGTGCTACAAAACGCGACTGTTTCCTGCCATTGTGATCCCGACATCAATATGGGATATGATGACCAAGCACGCATACACAGGCCGCACAACGGATTGGCATACTCTGGATCAGGTGGTCGAGCAGCTGCTGGGGTATAGCCTCCCATTCTTGCACCAGTGCCTGTCGGAGCTCCTGAAGTGTCGTAGTGGTTTGAAGACGTGCAGCGATACGTCCACCGAGAGCATCCCAGGCGTGCTCGATGGGGGTTAGGTCTGGAGAACAGGCAGGCCACTCCATTCGCCTGATATCTTCTGTTTCAAGGTACTCCTTCACGATAGCAGCTCGGTGGGACCGTGCATTATCATCCATCAGGAGGAAGGTGGGATCCACTGCACCCCTGAAAAGGCGGACATACTGGTGCAAAATGATGTCCCGATACACCTGACCTGTTACAGTTCCTCTGTCAAAGACATGCAGGGGTGTACGAGCACCAATCATAACCCCACCCCACACCATCAAACCACGACCTCCATACAGGTCCCTTTCAAGGACATTAAGGGCTTGGTATCTGGTTCCTGGTTCACGCCAGATGAAAACCTGGCGAGAATCACTGTTATGACTATACCTGGATTCGTCCGTCAACATAACCTGGGACCACTGTTCTAATGACCATGTACGGTGTTCTTGACACCAGGCTTTACGGGCTGTTCCAGTGACTGCAGTAAGTTCCCGAGCAAGGCTACCTGCAGTACTTCGTGGCCGTCTGCGGACACTGATGGTGAGATATTGGTCTTCTTGTGGTGTTGTACACTGTGGACGTCCCGTACTGTACCACCTGTACACGTTTCCTGTCTGCTGGAATCGTCGCCATAATCTTGAAATCACACTTTGTGGCACATGGAGGGCCCGTGCTATGACCTGCTGTGTTTGACCAACCTCCAGTCGCCCTAGTATTCTACCCCTCATAACGTCATCAATATGTGTTCTTTGAGCCATTTTCAGCACACAGTCACCATTAGCACGTCTGAAAACGTCTGCACACTTACTCGCTGCACCGTACTCTGACATGCCACCAACACGCCTATGTGGACTGCTGCCAGCGCCACCGTGCGACGACTGCAGGTCAAATGCACCGCATGGTCATACCCCGAGGTGATTTAAACCCGCAAACCGCCCACCAGAGCCTTGTTTCACCACGTATCAGCATTATCCTCAGTTCATGAGCATGATGTTGTTTTATGCGGTCGTTCTGCTTTAGACTGAGGTGAAAAAAGTCATGGGATACCGATATGCGCATATACAGATGGCGGTAGTATAGCGTACACAAAGTATAAAAGGGCACTTCATTGGCGGAGCTGTCATTCGTACTCGGGTGATTCCTGCGAAAAGGTTTCCGACATGATTATGGCTTCACGACGGGAATTAACAGACTTTAAACACGGAATGGTGGTTGGAGATAGACTCATGGGACATTCCATTTCTGACATCGTTAAGGAATTCAATATTCCGAGATCCACAGTGTTATGATAGTGCCGGATACCAAATATCAGGCAATGCCTCTCACCACGGACGACGCAGTGGCCGACAGCCTTCACTTAACGACCGGGAGCAGCTGGGTTTGCGTAGTTTTCAGTGCCAACAGACAAGAAATACTGAGTTAAATAACCGCAGAAATCAATGTGGGACGTACGACGAATGTATCCTTTACGAGAGCGCAGCGAAATTTGGCGTTAATGGGCTATGGCAGCAGACGTCCAGCGCGAGTGCCTTTGCTAACGGCACGACATCGTCTGCAGCGCCTCATCTGGGCTGGTGATCGTACTGGTTGGACCCTAGACGACTGGAAAACTGTGACCTGGTCAGATGAGTCCTGATTTCAGTCGGTAAGAGCTGATGGTAAGGTTCGTGTGTGGCATAAACCTCACGAAGCCATGGACCTGACCTGTTAACAAGGCACTGTGCAAGCTAGTGTTGGCTCCATAATGGTGTGGGCTGTGTTTTTATGGAATGAACTGGGTTCTCTGTACCAACTAAACAGATAATTGGTTGGAAATGGATATGTTCGGCTACTTGGAGACCATTTGTAGCCGTTCATAGCCTCCATGTCCCCAAACATTGGTGGAATTGTCGCCGGTCCACAATTGTTCGTGACTGGTTTGAGGACATTCTGCACAATTTGAGTAAATGAGCTGCCCACCCAGGATTCCCGACATTAATCCTATCGAACATTCATGGGACATAATCTAGAGATCAGTTCGTGCTCAAAAGCATACCCTGGCAACACTTTCGTATTCATGGAAACATGTGTTTCGGGACGGTTTTCTCATCTTATCACCAATACCGTGGACTTACATATCTGTGTCGTGTGTTTTCCCTATGTCCACCTTTTCAGGGGTGCAGTGGGTCCCACCTTCCTCATAGCATTTCTGCAGGGAATTTACAACGACTTTTGGGATCCATGCCACGACGGGGTGCTGCACTTCGCCGAGCAAGAGGAGGTCCGACACGTTATTAGGTGATATTCCATATCTTCTGACACCTCAGCTTATTTCGTAAACAGCAGTGGCCCTGTAATACCCAGTTGGGGTACTCTCGAAGTTAGTAATGTCTCACGATTTCGCCTTGTCAAATGAGTCCTGAATTGAGATCCCAGGTAGTCGAAAAGGCCGTGTTTTGTACACCAGTGACATTGTGGAACTGTAATGAACGCCTTCCGGAGGTGAATCAATACGGCACCAACCTGGGCGCTGTTACTGCCCCCTGGTCTTATGGAGGAAGAGAGCAAGCTGAGATTCACAAGACATATGTTTACGGAATACATGTTTATTCCTATCGAGAAGACTTTTAAGAAGTTACATGACAGCGTGCACTCCACTGCAGAGAGATAAATTCATTCTGTCACATAAGTAGTCCATAGTAATAGGGTTCGATACCTGGTGGCTATAGTTGCTGTTTATATTTTGTATTTTTGTTCTACTACCGTGTTTCCTTTGTAATAAATTTCATGATCGTTAGTGAAGTCAAACTACAGCAGGTTTGCATTCATTTTTAAACTGCAATCTCTTCTCTCGTTTCGAGCAGTGTTCAGATGTAGAAGTAAGACGAGGATGTAAAGAACGGCGATGTTAATGCACTTTTCCGATAGACTTCTGCTCAGGTAATGAAGATAACAGATTTATTAACGATTAAAACTGTCATAATAGTGCCGGCCGGGGTTAGAATCCTGCCTCGGGCATGGATGTGTGTGATGTCCTTAGGTTAGTTAGGTTTAAGTAGTTCTAAGTTCGGGAGGACTGGTGACCTCAGAAGTTAAGTCCCATACTGCTCAGAGCCATTTTTTGTCATAATAGTAGTTGTTTCAGATCAACATAACAAAACTGCTGGAACAACCCCTATGGAAAGGGACTGAAGAAGGTTATGTTGTTCGACAAGCATCAGGAATAATTCGGAAACCGTATGAATAGCTTCAACAAGGAAGATTCGGAAAAAAAACCATCGAAATAATGGTTGTACCTGAATATTCGTGTCCTTCCGAGATTGTCCATACTATTCATTTAGTAAGTTGCAGGAATGGGAAAAACCGACTAATAATCGAGTAAAAAATGGAAATGTTAATTAGACATAGCAGCAGTGCTAAAATTTTTCGTATTTAAATAATCTTCTTTTAAAAAGGAGTATTTTTTATTTGTAAAATTTGCATTGGTTTGTAAATTGCGTTATTATAGAAAATGCAAAAAGCGATCAGTGCTACTGGAATAATAATTGGGACAGAAACGAGCAACATAGAGGTGGCATACGAATTTGTACAACATTTCTGAGACGTTATCGGCCCTGTTACCCTGTGTTGTGGCTTAAGGCACACGTGTTCGTGCAATGTGCAAGACTTGCCCCCATCTGGTTTTTATGGGGTAATTTCTCGCTGTCATTGCCAGACATCCGTTGTGTCGCAGAACAGCACCAGCTGTAGTCCGGAACTATTTTTGCGAAATGGCGTAGCAGTAAAGTACAGTGGCTCATTTGCTTTATAGATTTATATGCCACTTCTATAAAATAATAAAAGATGAAGAAATTACTGTAACGGTAGTAAATTAGAAACTTAACAACAGTTCACACATAGTATACAATAAGAACAGAAAGTAGCTGATCTACTGCCTTCGTCTACATAGTATGCCTTTATCTGCTTGTAGCCCTTGAAAACAGACAACACGAAAAAAAGATTTCTTCAGCCTCAATTTTCTCCCTTCAGCACTGACTGTTCTTAATGCCCAAATAGTGGTATGATCCCCGACTACAACATGTTTTTTGATCAAAGTTTCAAGAAACCGGACTCAGCAGGAGAAAACTGTTGGTTTTCTGTAGTATTCCACCGCTTTTCGGGAAAATCAGAGAACAGTCGACGGGCCAAGTTTTCTTTTATTTGCCTATTTAATTTAATTTTCGATTCTACGTATCTTGAAACTGAGAGAGTCAAAATTTTTCAGTCATTGTTCGATTTCTACGTGTATTACAGGAAATAAAAAAAAAGGCTCTGAGCACTATGGGACTTAACATCTATGGTCATCAGTCCCCTAGAACTTAGAACTACTTAAACCTAACTAACCTAAGGACAGCACACAACACCCAGTCATCACGAGGCAGAGAAAATCCCTGACCCCGCCGGGAATCGAACCCGGGAACCCGGGCGCGGGAAGCGAGAACGCTACCGCACGACCACGAGCTGCGGACTTACAGGAAATAATTGGAATGAAAAAACCAAAAATCGGTTATTTCTAAAACCTGTTATTCTGAGCGGTGTTAACAGTCAGGTTACACTGGTGCAGAAAATCCGATATAACCAGAAACTGGTTGTTCCAGCGATAACCGTCATCCCTAGTACATTGTGCAGGAGTTTCCTGTGCCACTAGCAGATATGAATCATCTGTATCAGGTGTGTCTGGCTTCCAAGGACAACTTTACGGGCGCATCTGGCGTACGTAACCGTCTGACGTTACAGTGGGACAAAAACAGTGGGATTAACGCCTCTCTGTGAATCATAAAATTGTTTGGAGGTCGCAACTGTTAGGAAAGGCCGATGTCGGAACCACTTAACAACCAAGACAAAATTACACGACTTTTTCATTGCATCGGGATTTCCATATCTACGTATTCTCAAGGTTGGCACGTGTACGTAGACAATCTTGAGTGAAGAGCGGACTAGATCTCCTAGGTAGCCACAGATGTGTCTTTTTGAAGCGTATTTTTGGAGCCTGAATAGCTAGACAATTAACTGTGGCCAGGTTAACTATTCCACAAGATGCTAAAGAAGATGAGTGAGTTCTAGTTGTGCAGATTCAGTTTGTAGTTTCTACTTCACTAGTGTGGTGGAGCTAAAGGCTTATCACGTTTACAATCGGCACAAGCTGTGGAAACCGAGTTCCGCTGTAGTGTTTACACGTTAGACCTGAACCTATAATGTTTATGTGTTAGGTTTGCATCAAATATTGGCTCGAAAGCATCAGTAGTTTTACTCAAACGATGTCAGTAAACTAGTAATTTCAGCAGCACGACGACGTAAGGTTATCACTATTTTCGAAGAACAAGGGATATACCTCTCTTAATGAGGTCAATGAACTCATAAGGAGTAATAGAATGATAATGAAACTATCTGACAGATTAAAGGCGGGAGTGCCGGGTCGGGACTCGAACCTGGCACCTTTGCCATTTGCCTTCATGTACTCTACTGTCTGAACTATCCCAGCACGATTTACGACACGCCCTTCCAGCTTTACTTCCGCCAGCAACTTTCTTCTAAGGACCCAGATTCGAGTCCCGACACACTATATTAACTTGCCAGAAAGTTTCAAATTCAGAGTACACTGTTCTGTAGAGTGAAAATTCATTCTCGACAAGGAAAAAAATGTAACTGGAGAAGTGATGTTTCGTAATCTTAATCTCGTCACTTAGCGCGTGTACAACTGCTTTATTAGACCTATCCGGGTCACGTGCTTTTTGTAAGAAAGTGCCAGGTGATCACTGGCGGAAAATAATAAATTCCCTGATTTTGGGGACTCGGATAGGGTACAAGACTTCTGACTGTGTAAAGACACATTCTTACTCATACGCACAGTGTTACTGAATGTTTTATCAGCAATAATTAACTGTGTACGAGAGTTTTGCCACTAAATCAAATTATACAATATATATTATTGACTTCTGTATCCCCCAAGTTTGCAGTTAATTATTCTCATGGCAAAAACAGCCAAACCTAAGCGTTTTGTGAGAATGAAAAAATGGTCCGTGTAGGCTGTAATCTGTTTCTTATCTGTGCAAAGAACAATTTTCAACCGTGGGCGACTTTCAAGCACCTGTAATGCATTGAATCGAGCTACTTTTAACATACATGTGGACGCCACAAAAATAACATTTTTAAAGAGTTTGCCAGATGTGCAAATGGGTAAAATTATATACTGTCATCGGACATTCACAAAAATGGTAAAGTAGAACGAATGTATCCGGTTCAGCAAGAAATAGCTACAAGTTGCGATGATCTCAAGTTATGTTAAAACTAACTTGGGTTAATGCATTGAAGGTGCTTCAAAATTAGCACGGTTGAAACTGGCAAATTGCACAGATAATAAACAGACTATCGATTACTTGGACCACAAATTTTCACTCTCAAAACACAAAGAATCTGTCGACCACAAAAAATAAAATTCTAAATGTTTTCGCATGTCTACTATTATGTTTTTTCGAGTTTAAGTTTTCGTCAGTATGCCTATTTGTGGAATCTCAGTCATTAACTTTTACAAAACCATCTTTAGAGTATCTATACGAAACGAATACCGATTATAGAAGATGGTGTCCGGATGTCAGTTTCCAAAATTCAGCTTCTTCTTTTTCGTCCCAATATCTGGCACACTGGGGTGACCACAGAGAAGAGGCTTCAGAAAATCGGAACATGAAAAACTAAATTTGGGATTCCATATGTGCGTAATAACCGATTCATTTGTGATGACAAATTTAGGACTCCATATAAACCGGATTAACTGATTTATCTCTCTTGACTAAGCCGCTCGGCGTGGCCGAGCGGTTCTAGGCGCTACAGTCTTGAACCGCACGACAGCTGCGGTCGCAGGTTCGAAACCTGCCTCGGGCATGGACGTGTGTGATGTCCTTAGGTTTGTTCGTTTAAGTAGTTCTGAGTTCTAGGGGACTGACGACCTCAGCAGTTAAGTCCCATAGTGCTCAGAGCCATTTTTTTTTTAAATCAGTATTCCTTGATGGCTCTGCGTCTGTCCTATAAACCTGTCCCTTCTTTTCGTTGAGGTGTGCCATAAAGTTCTCATCCTCCGAATTCGATTAAGTACTTCCTCACTAGTTACTCGGTGTGACTATGCCGTGCGAATAACATTCTTTTTAGATAAATAACAGTTTTTGCACCCAGTATCGCGTGTTGAAATATTTTTATTTCCTAATGATCGGTTTCGACAGACCCTAGCTGTCGTCTTCAGGTCTTCTGGATATAACGTTACCGGTCATTGGGGAACTAATACTTCAACACGCGGTCTTGGCTGCAAATATTCTTATTTTCACCAAATATCAGATCGCGCCCAGCAACATGTGAAACATTCTGTCATCATCATCATCATTTAAGACTGATTATGCCTTTCAGCGTTCAGTCTGGAGCATAGCCCCCTTATAAAATTCCTCCATGATCCCCTATTTAGTGCTAACACCGGTGCCTCTTCTGATGTTAAACCTATTACTTCAAAATCATTCTTAACCGAATCCAGGTACCTTCTCCTTGGTCTGCCCCGACTCCTCCTACCCTCTACTGCTGAACCCATGATTCTCTTGGGTAACCTTGCTTCTCCCATGCGTGTAACGTGACCCCACCGTCTAAGCCTGTTCGCCCTGACTGCTATATCTACAGAGTTCATTCCCAGTTTTTGTTTGATTTCCTCATTGTGGACACCCTCCTGCCATTGTTCCCATCTACTAGTACCTGCAATCATCCTAGCTACTTTCATACCCGTAACCTCAACCTGAATCCACCCAGCTTTCGCTCCCATACAACAAAGTTGGTCGAAAGATCGAACGGTGCACAGATAACTTAGTCTTGGTACTGACTTCCTTCCGAGCGGTCTAGGGCGCTGCAGTCGTGGGCTGTGCGGCTGGTCCCGGCGGAGGTTCGAGTCCTCCCTCGGGCATGGGTGTGTGTGTTTGTCCTTTGGATAATTTAGGTTAAGTAGTGTGTAAGCTTAGGGACTGATGACCTTAGCAGTTAAGTCCCATAAGATTTCACACACATTTGAACATTTTTGAACTGACTTCCTTCTTGCAGAAGAGAGTAGATCGTAGCTGATCGTAGCTTTGCTACGCCTCGCTTCCAGTTCTTTCACTATGTTGCCATCCTGTGAGAATATGCATCCTAAGTACTTGAAACTGTCCACCTGTTCTAACTTTGTTCCTCCTATTTGGCACTCAATCCGTTTATATTTCTCTCCCACTGACATTACTTTCGTTTTGGAGATGCTAATCTTCATACCATAGTCCTTACATTTCTGATCTAGCTCTGAAATAGTACTTTGCAAACTTTCAATCGAATCTGCCATCACAACTAAGTCATCTGCATATGCAAGACTGCTTATTTTGTGTTCACACATCTTGATCTCACCCAGCCAGTCTATTGTTTTCAACATATGATCCATAAATAATATGAACAACAGTGGAGACAGGTTGCAGCCTTGTCTTACCCCTGAAACTATTCTGAACCATGAACTCAATTTACCGTCAACTCTAACTGCTGCCTGACTATGCATGTAAAGATCTTTAATTGCTTGCAAACATTCTGTTTAGCTGAAAAATAATTTACTTTAGTCTACACACACATTTTTATGTTGTCAAACGATTATGTGTTTCGATACCAAATACCATCATCAGGCTACGATGAAAAAATCACAGTACGTAATTGAATTATTCGTTAGGTAATACGCCCAAAATATTTTTCTCTGTTGTAGGTAACTTATGGTATAAAGTGCAACGTTGAAAGTGTATGTTGCTGTGAACGCTTGGGTGGTGTTCACGTGATCAGAAGGTGACACGCAGTTGGAGACACCATGCTAAAGGGGCCTAGCGGAGTGGCCGAGCGGTTAGAGGCGACATGAACGGATTGCGCGGCCCCTCCCGCTAGAGGGAGGGACTCCTCCCTCGGGCATGTGTGTGTGTGTGTGTGTGTGTCTGTGTGTTGTTCTTAGCATAAGTTAAAGTAGTGTGTCTAGGGACCGATGACCTCAGCAGTTTGATCCCTTAGGAATTCACACACACACACACACACACACACACACACACACACACACATATATATATATATATATATATATATATATATATATATAACTCCGCCATTGCCGGTCCCAAGCCCGGATCCTCATCTTACAAGTGATGAGGGAGGAGGAGGGGGAGGAGTAACAACCTCGTAAAAAAACCTGGGTCCATCTGGCTCCGGATGGTAGCACCCTGTGAGGGCCCCTGCCTAGGGTCTCATAGGCGGATGAGGAATTTTTAACTCCCAACGGCTGAGAGAGCGGAGGAACCAAAAATCTATAACTGCAAGCGTCTGTACCCAGATTGGGCGGCTTGTGGGCAGCGTCTGTTCCTCATCTTAGAGGCGGCTGTTTCAAGAAAACCTTCTAACGCTAACAACGTTAGTCGTATTCCTGGTAGGTTACGCAAGTAATCTCCCCAACTTTGAAGAATTTCAACAGTTACAATCTTAACGCATGATGGAAATGTCTTTCAATAACGAAACTACCCCAGGTGGCCAATCCACCGTCGGCAACGACGCAAGCAGACCCATGGATTCTGGGGAGTCTGCAACACCATGCAAATCCAACAAGATTAAACCCAGAAAAATCTTCAACATAGCAACTCTCAACATAAACTCCCTTCTCAAAGTGGGAAAACTTAAGCACCTTACAGACCAGTTACACACGGAAGATATACAAATTGTGGCGCTACAAGAAACTCGCTTCACTGATGAAAACACATTTGAATCAAACAAATTCAGAATATTTAAAGGAAAACCTGGAAAAATTGTAATGAAGAAATGCCCCCAGCTTGGCACAGCTTTTGCTGTAAACACAAAAATTCTGAACTCTGTCGAACATTTTTGGTCAACATCATCGAGAACATCTTTCCTCACTTTTCGATGTGGGAATAAAAAATACACATTAATCAATGTTCACGCTCCCACAAATGACAAAAATAATGCTAAAAATAGGGAAGAAACAGATGAATTCTGGGAAAACCTTAAGGATCATATATCAGAAATCCCAGAAAACAATGCAAAAATACTTCTAGGAGATTTGAACGCTCAGATTGGAAAAGAAAAGAAATTCCGCGATATTGTCGGCAACTTTCCCGCACACAAACGAACCAACAAAAATGGAGAAAGGTTAATTATGCTCTGTAAGCAGTTTAAACTGAAGCTAATGTCAACACGTTTTAAACATCTTCCCAGAAAACAAAAAACCTGGGTATCTCCGATAAAGAGTATCGGAGAATTTCAAATAGATCACGTTGCCATCTCCTCCAAATGTGAAAAAGAAATATTGAACACACGTGTCCGAAAATCTCTAAACCTCGACTCCGATCACTATCTCACGAAAATAAAAACTAAACTGATCCCACAAAACAAACAGAAAAGCAGAAACGGTGAATATAAAAACAGAAATAAAATAAATTTTGATCTTACAACCCTGAGAAATTACAACCTTAAGCCCAACTCTAACCTCAAGGATTTTCAGAAAAAACTAAAGACATTCTCCCCTTCACAAAACCTCCAAGAATTTCATAACAACTTGATTGAGGCAACAGAAACAACCTTTCCAAAAAAGAGCAAACCGAGACACCCATGGTGGGACAGCAACTGTAATGAAGTTCTGCATGAAAGACTTAAAGCCTGGAAAAAGTGGAACTCACATAAAACTGAAAACAACTTTGATGAATTTAAGCAAGCCAGAAAGAATGCCTCGTAAACTATTCGCAACACCAAGAGACAATATGAAAAACAACAACTGGACTCAATCGAAGAGAATTTCAAGAAATGCAACACGGCAGCTTGGTACAAAACATTCAACCAGAAACTCCGAGGATACCAGTCCCCTTGCCTAAACCTTATGAGAAATAATAAGACTCTCGCCACCAACAATACTGAAAACTGTGAAATCCTGGCTGAATATTTTGAGACACTCCTAAACTGCCAAACACCCATCCAGACTCTCAGTTTTACGCAACCAGAAACATTACCAACACATTCAACACCTCCGACACGAGAGGAAATCACAAACATAATCAAAAATCTAGAAAACAGGAAAGCATGTGGAGAAGACACAATTACAGCAGAAATGCTCAAGCTTGGGGGAGAAACATCAGTAGAAGCACTACACAAAGAACTTGAACAAGTATGGGAAACCAAGAAAATCCCAAGTCACTGGAAAACTGCCCTAATTCACCCTTTGTTTAAAAAAGGTGACAAAAGGGATGTTAACAACTATCGTGGAATATCGCTTCTCCCAGTCCCATACAAAATTCTATCAAAAGCCCTGCTCAATCGTGTATCACCAATTATAGAGGGAAAACTTGGAGAATATCAAGCTGGCTTCAGACCAGGAAGATCCTGTGCCGAACAAATTTTTAACCTCAAAACAACAATGAACTATTTATCTACAAGGAGCAAGAAATATTTCATAACATTCATTGATTTCAAAAAAGCTTATGACTCAATCGATATGGACACACTCATCAAAACACTTCGAGAATATGAAATAGATGAAACATCAATCACCATAATCAAAGAAACATTAACAAATACAACATCAAAAGTAAAATTCCAAGGAGAAATTTCACGGCATTTCGAGGTCAAAACCGGCGTCAGACAAGGAGATGCGCTGTCCCCGGTACTCTTCAACTGTGTTCTTGATAAAGTCATAGCAGAATGGAGAAAACTCACGCAAAAACATGGAGTTGAGAAAGTCCAAATTGGAGGGAAGTGCTACAAAGCCATTGAAACCAACTGTTTTGCCTTCGCTGACGATCTCGCCTGTTTAGCTTACACACAAAAAGACACAATAAAACAAATAGAATTACTTAAAGAAACTGCTGAAAAAGCAGGCTTGCAAATTTCATTTGAAAAGACAGAAATCATTACAAATATCAAAAATCCACCAAAGAAAATAACTACGAAATATGGGAAAATACAGGTATCTAAACATTTTAAATATCTTGGTGAACTAATTCAGCCTGTGGCAAAAGGTCATCCAGCCTGCAGGGCTAGAATACAAAAACTAGAGACAGCAACTCACTACTGCAGACAAAAGTATTCAAAAAAATGTATATCCAAAAACATTAAACTCAGACACTACCAGACTGTCATTAGACCGCAGATACTATATGCATCAGAAACACTGGCAAATTTTACATATGCAGAACAGATAGAAAATCGTGAAAGAAGAATTGTGAGGACAATTCTTGGACACAGGAAAATAACAGATGATCAAGGCAAGCCTGTATACAGACTAAAAAGCAACAAAGAAGTGTATACGAAGTGCAGCAAAATTACAGACGAAATTAGAAAAAGAAGATGCTCCTTTTATGCTCACATCATGAGGATGAACCCGAATAGGCTTACAAAACAAATATTTTCGTACATCGCAAATCTAAAAAATAAAAATTTATGGTTTATCAACACAGAAAGAGATCTAAAAGAAATGGACATAGATCAGGAAACAATATTTAACAGAAACCTTTTTAGAAAAAAACTGAATTCATTCACGGGTTTCGGTGTGAAAATTAAGAAGACTTGTGGAACTAAATGGTCTGAAGAGAGAAAAGCCGCCTTCAGCGCAAGAATGAAAGAAGTGTGGACTGAGAGAAAGAAGACTTCCCAGAAGCGCAAGAAATAACTGTTTTCACGGTCTTTAACGGCCAAATTTGTATTTTATATATATATATATATATATATATATATATATATTTGAACATGCTGAAGGGAAACCAGGAAAGAGGAATCGAAAGGTGGCGACGGTCACAGAGGGACGGAAGGGCGAATATCGAGTTATCAAGAAAGGGAATGCGGGCTCAGAACTGACAAAATTCAACGAGCATAAAATTCATGTAGAGCGTGCAAGAAACGCGCGCGTTATGACAAGCGAGCAATAGTTTCTTCGTGCGACTATGTCGTGTGTGAATAACATTCTTTTTAGACAAGTGAGAGTTTTTGCAGCCAGTATCGCGTGTTGAAATATTTTTATTTCCTCAGTGATCGGTTTCAGCGGACTCTACCTGTTATCTCAGGTCTTCCGGAAGAGACAGTGTTTGCCGAAGTATCTAACATGATTGACACGAATAGTGCAATCGCTACTAGCTCTGAGCGTTAAATTATTAATAAGAGTTCCTAGCTTAGAAATGTATGCAATTAAAGGATTACTGTTAAATATTATCACTATGGCACAAATACCACCTTAAAAGTGTACAGTGATCTCAATGCGATGGGAGCGATGCATTCAACCAGGGTTCGCCACAACGCTGTAGGTAAAACAGAACACATTGCTGGAAAACTCCGGAAACCATCACTTTGAGCGTAGAGGACATATCAAGACACACTTTCAATACGGCCGTGTAGGATAGCCGCGCGGTCTAGGGCGCCTTGTCATGTACCGCGGCTCCTCCCTCGGGCGTGTGTGTTTGTGTTGTCCTTAGCGTAAGTTAGTTTAAGTTAAATTAAGTAGTGTGTAGGCTTTGGGACCAATGACCTCAGCAGTTTGTCCAAGAAGATCTTACCACAAATTTCCACACTTTCAACACGAGGACAATGGGATTCAGTACTCAAAAATTGACTCTATGTCGCACATTCTTTTATGAAGACTAGGCATGCAGATTCTAGCAAAACAATGCCCTTGCGTAACAAAGGGTTAAATGACAATTGCATGACTAAAAACAGTGCAAAAGACACTTTTATACTACAGACATAATATCCAACAATAGTGTCGTTGATTTATACTTGGCGTTTGACACCAGAATAAAATCAACAATTTAATTTCAATACTATTATAATGACAAACTGCCTATTGGCTTCTGTCTCGGGTTCTTCATCCACAAGTTATATTAGAAGTGTAACAGAGCCAAACACTCGGCGAAGTAAGGAACCAGAAAAAGAAATGTCGGGTACGGCCTTTCTGCCATACATTCCCAGAGTGACGGACAGAATCGGCCGTATATTGCGCAAACATGGCGTAAAGACGATTTTCAAACCGACAAGGAAGATCAAAGAGTGTCTTAGATCGGCGAAGGAGAAAAGAGACCCACTTGCAATGTCGGGAATATACCGCATACCATGCACATGCGGAAAAGTTTATGTCGGAATGACTGGACGATCCATTAACACCAGGATCAAAGAGCATAAGCGACATTGCAGGTTGGGGCAGGTGGAGAAATCGGCCGTGGCAGAGCACGCACTGAATGAGACCGACCACGTAATAAAATTCGCCGACACGGAAGTTCTGGCTGTAGAGAAGCACTATCACACGCTCTTGTTCAGAGAAGCTGTAGAAATACAAAAACACGCTAACAGTTTGAACAAGAAAGAGGAAAGCCTTAAGGTAAACGGATCCTGGCTTCCCGTACTACAACGAACGACCGTCGCAGGTAGCAAGAGGAGAACCGCACCGGAAATGACCGCGGAGAAGCCCTCGGACGTTGGCGCGCCAGGTACATATAGTCTGCGCCCGCGAGCTCTGTCGTAACTCAACGACGAGCCGCCACCGCTGAGTCACTCACTCGACACCTAAATCACTGAGTTCTGTCTCAGCCGCAGCACTGTGTCGCACCTCTCCTTACAATAACTAGGGCAATTACCGTGCCAGGGCCCGGTGGCTTGCCCCCTCGAACTAAACAGATCCGAGGCGGCCAGCACCCGTCTCCCGCGCACGTGGAACAAGTGTAGGAGACCCTCTCTCCCGTGGAGATCCTCGATCCCCCACGGATCACAGGAGGTGCTAACGAAGCGGGAGAAGGTCCAACCCCCTCTAGTGCGACCACTCCCCCAGTCTGTCCTTCCCGCTCCCACCCCTGAGATTGCGAAATACCAATCTCGTCAACTCAAGGACAAAGGCGACCCCCCAGACACTAACATGGACCCTTCAAGCAGCGCAACACCAGCAACCCCAACCGACCCTACTCCTACCACATCCTCAAAATCCCAAAGACTATCCCTCACCCTACATCTTGACCCTGCACTCCAGTTTGACTCCACCCAAGAAAGCCAACAACCAGAAGAAGAAGGTTGGCAAACAGTTCAACGCAGGAAAAAGTTCACCAGAAGGCATACCTCACTGGAAGACATATCCCTCACTCCCTCCTCCTCCCCCATCAACGACTCCATGCAGGGAGATCCCAGACTCCGACGTAACAGCCTCCCCATTCTCCCCATCCCCTCTCCTATTGCTCTCTGGCCCTACCACCTCCTCAACACAACATCATCCCCCATCCACTCCCCAATCCAGGAACCCGTAAAACCCTCTGCTCCCTCCATATACTTTCTAAAGAACCTCCCAGACAATTCCACAAACAAAACCCTATCCCTCACTCTCAGAGAACACCTCCCCTCGTTCCGTAATTTCAATGGCTCCCTCAATGTCTTCAGAGATGGCAAGACGGCCAAGTTACCATCATACAAAGATATGGACCCTAACCAATTGCAACAGGAGCTCAGGAAACTCCTGAACTATAGGGTGACAGTGGAGAGGAAAACCTTTAGGGAAACCGCGGCCCCCCCTCACCAACCGAAACCCCCTACAGTCAGCGTTGTGATCAAGGATGTCGGCTTCGACATTCTTCCTGAAGATGTCAAAGCCGAACTCCGACGCCAGGGAATCCCAGTCCTAAACGCATGGAGAATTAAGTCCAGAAAGAAAGGCAACTATGGCCCCATGATTCGAGTAATCTCGAACAATCAGAGGGACATTGACTTCATGCTTGAACATGGAGTCCACATCTTCTTGTCCCACCACAGAGTAGAACCCTCCAACCCACCCAGCCCCCTACCCATTCAATGCCAACGATGCCAACAGTTTAACCACAGAACCGAACAATGCACCTCACCACACAAATGTAGCCGCTGTGGCAAGGATCACCCCCTCTCATCCTGTGAACTAGACCCTTCCGTCACCCCCACCTGCGCCAACTGCGGTGGCCCACACTCCTCCCGCTCCTTCCGATGCAAAAACCGCCCCCAACAAGCAGTAAACGACCACCTCCAAGCCCCCCTCCACCTCGTTGACACCCCCGCCACCCAAGGTCCTCACCTTCTCATCGAGGACTTCCTTAAATCCATCACATTCACACTTGCTTCCCTCTTCCAAGACCGGCGACAAGAGATAATATCTACTCTCCGACATGTGGCCCAAAAATTCTTCCTCAAAGACCTGAAATACAATCAAGCAGGCAATAACGTCACAACAACAATAGTCAAAGTACCATACTCGCAAGCACTGAGAAGTTAAACACACATGCCAACACCCTCATCCCCCCCCCTACCCCTAAGCCCATTCATGGCAGTACACCCCAACAGAAAACCCACCAATCTCCTGTTTGTCAACATAGAAGGCATCCACAGCCGCAAAGCCCTTCTCAACGACTGCCTCTGCAGAAACAACATAGACATCCTTGGACTAGCAGAGACCTGGACCAAACCTACCGACAATATGAGACTCAACCGCAACTACGACCACTACGCCAAACACCGACCTGACGGCAGAGGCGGCGTTGCTATATACACCAAGACAACCCTGGCCACCCAAGAGGTCCCACTCCCACCTCAATATCAACATCTAGAGGCAGTTATGATATCCATACCCCGCCCCAGACGCAGACGCCTCATCATAGCCTGCCTATACAACCCACTAAACACTCCACTTCCAAGATCCTTCCTCCGCTACCTAACTACCTTTAAAGAATACTTCCTCCTTACTGACCTGAACGCAAGACATGAACTACTAGGAGACACCACACACAATCAAAATGGAACCGACCTACTTGACTTCCTCACCACCGAAAACGCAACAAGGCTTCCCATCAATACCTTCACCTTCATAGGACACAACGGCTGCTCCCTCCCTGATCACATCCTATACAGCCCCTCCCTCTCTGTTACCATCTCCCAGTATTCGGTAGGTGACACCCTTACCAGCCCCCATCTACCCATCCTCTTCAACACCACTGCCATCAATCCCCCTCCCCCAGCTCCCACTTCCCGAACGATAAAACTCTATAGCAAAGCTGACTGGGCAAAGTACAAAGAGACCATTAACAACAACCTACTAGACCCACTAACCATTACCGACACCGATGACCTTAACCACGTCAATGACAGAATAAGAGACACTATCAAGACAGCCATCGACGCAGCCATCCCCACCAAAACCATCGCCTCTTTCAAACCGCACCTTCCCCCCGAAATACTCAGACTGATCCGAGAAAAAAGAAAACTCTACCGCGAAATCAACAAAGACAGAAACCCTGACCTTAAAACAATCTGGAACAGGCTAAACAACGAAATTAAGCGACTCACCTCTGAACACCGACAAAAACAATGGGACAAAACCTGCTCCAAACTTGACTACAGACAAGGACGCAAATTTTGGAACAAATTCAAGACACTCACGGGACAAAACACTGACAGGACATTCAAACTAAACGTAGACGACTCCCCCACCACCGACCCCACCCAAATAGTAGAAGCCTTCAAAACCATCGTAAAGACACCCACAAATTCCCACAGGACCCCCTATTTAGCGAACCATTCCACCATACAGTCACCACAGAACTCCCCCTGCTACTCGTCTCCCCCACCACCCCCACAGAAGAAGAAATTAAACTGCAGAATGTAATTACCGAGAGAGAAATTAAAAAGGCCATCTTCTCAGGCAGAAACTCAGCCCCTGGCGAGAACGGGATACAGCGTCTACACCTCCGCAACTGCCCCCTCAACACCATCATCCCCCTCCTTTCCCTCCTTTTCAACTTCTGCCTCTCCCACAACACCATCCCCACAGCGTGGAATTCCGCCAAAGTCGTCCTGATCCCCAAACCAGGCAAACCCAAATCAGACCCCAAATCCTATCGCCCCATATCCCTCCTTGACGTCCTCCGCAAGACCTTTGAAAGAATAATTACAGACAGACTCACACACTTTACTGACAAACTCCAACTCATCCCTCACCTCCAGTCCGGCTTCCAAAACCTCCACTCCACCAACGATCCCCTTCTCCGACTCACTTCAGACATAACAAGACACCAGAACCTTGGACAGTGCACGCTCGCTGTATTTCTGGACATCGAGCGGGCATTCAACAAAATCTGGCATGACGGACTTTTATACAAACTGCTTAAGACAGGCTTCCCACCACAGACAGTACGACTAATCAAAACCCTATTAAACGACAGACGCTGCCAAATCCATATCAACCAAACCACCTCATCCCCTTTCCGCCCCGAAGCAGGAGTAGCTCAGGGTGGGATTATCTCCCCCCTGCTCTTCTTCCTGTACACCATTGACATCCCCACCCCGACAAGAACCACTGAACAACTCCAATTATACGCAGACGATACGGCATACTGGAACTCAGGACCCTCGATAAACACCATCAATGGCGCATCAAACCCAACCCCACCAAAACCCAACTCATCCTATTCAAACATCGCAACATCCACAAAAAGACAAACCAAAATCCCGACCACATCTCCCTCACGCTGTGGGGCACCCAGCTCCTCCCCTCCTCCAACGCAAAATACCTAGGCGTCCAACTCGACAAGTACCTCAACCTGAGCAACCACATCAAAGAGACCCTGAGCAAAGTCCGCCAACGATAACACCTCATAGACGGGTACGAGGCAAATTTACAGGCTGCAATGACAAGACAGCTGTAAACACTTACAAAACCTTCGTCCGCCCACTATTTGAATACGCGGCAGCGCCTCTCGCCTGCATCTCCAAGACCCAAGCAGAAAGAATCTTCCGCACCGAAAGACGAATACTTTGCAGCATCCTACGACTCCATCCCTCCACCCCCAGACAAGAGGTCTTTGAGGAAGCAAAAGTCACCCCCGTTCAAACAAGATTAGCCATCCTGAGAGCCCGCTATGGGAAAACCACCCTCACCTCCCGACCTGACCTACACACAATATACACCCACAGAACCAGACACAGAAACAAACCCAAACACAAATACACCTACCCACCAAGAACTATCATAAACAACACCCTCCATACCTTCCCTGACACTATACACCAACACGAACACGCAAGACAATTACACATACAGAAAAATGACACTCCTACCCCCCCCCCCCCTCCCCCACCACCACCAATCGTTGAACCCCGACCGCCCGCCACCATAAACCCTACCTAATCGAAAGCAACAAAACGGCACATAAACCCGCCTCCACTGTCGCCCTTACTTTTGTACTTTTGTATTTTTGTTATTAATTTCATTTCTAGTTTTAGCACCATTTCTAAATCTATATCCACTTCCACTGCTTGAAAAATTATAAAAATTATAAAAATTGTAATTAGTCTTTAAGATAACAAAACAATTGTATATTGCCAAACACTATTATAGGAAAACTGTATTTAGTATGTAAGTTAGCAATAAGTACAAAATAAATAAAGAAAAGAAAAATTTAATACCTCATCTCTGGCCCCAATAGAGCAACAAGCTCTCCAGCGGCCCATCCGCCTCCCTTAAGGAGCGGAAATGAATAATATATAAAAAAAAAAGCTCGGCTCCAGTTCACCACCGGCAATGGAGGGTGAAGCTTTGACAATGCCAGCCACTCGTGCTGGCGAAACGTCAGAAAAATCATTAGATGAACGTCGGCCGAGGAACTCGAGACAGAAGCCAATAGGCAGTTTGTCAACAAGTGGCCACGAAAGCCTCAACAATTTTGTACTATTATAATGGCTTACAATGCCCAACTTCTTAAGCCAGTAAAAACAGTCAATATACAGCGCGCAACCACACATGCTGAGGGATGCGTCAGAAATTTTGGAGCCGGCCGGTGTGACCGAGCGGTTTAAGCGCTACAGTCTGGAACCGCGCGACCGCTACAGTCGCAGGTTCGAATCCTGCCTCGGGCATAGATGTTTGTGATGTCTTTAGGTTAGTTAGGTTTAAGTAGTTCTTAAGTTCTGGGGGACTGATGACCCCGGAAGCTAAGTCCCATAGTGCTCAGAGACATTTGAACTATTTTTGAAATTCTGGAAGAACGATTGTTACTATCATCTCTCGTACCTGCTCCTCCACATTGCATGTGAAAAGCAGCAAGCCATCTGGCATGCCTCTTTTCGTAACTGTTATCGTAATGAGATTGGAAAGAAGTAGTGAACACAGGCGCAGATATGAGATTAACTAAAGGAAAGATTTATTTGCATTGTAATGGTTGGTCACACTGATTTTCGTTTTTCTAATTAGCACCCCAAATAATCGGGTGCTGCCAACTTGTTCTTCTTCTGAATCTAGAAGCGAACCATGAGCGTCGTGTCGGCGCTGGGGACGAGCGAACGGCACGGGTCAGGACGGTTTAGGGGGAAGCGACCCCCCATGCACAAGTGAGTCCCTCTGGGAATTGAGGCTCGGAGAACAGGGCAGTGTCCGTTTCCGGCTTGGCGCTGTGGGGTCAGGAAACAGTTTACCCTTCGGGGAACAAAACGGCGGTGCGTCTGAAGTAAGGCGTCCAAGGTGTTTGAAAGACGCCCCTGTGACAGAATCTGCTGACTGTCTGAATGCTTCAGCAAACACCCCACACAGACTACACTCCCTTTTACACGACGACGTTCTTGTCTCAACTGACTACTCGAAACAAGTGCGCCTACTGCAGCGACCCTGGCGTTCTATTTCCGTACTGAGTCGTATCTTTTTTAAGTGGTGATTTTCGTTTCCACATCAGCGCCAAAATTGCCAATATTTTGAGAGCTGCTGTGCAGTTCGGCATCTGAAAGGTGAAAGTGAGGCTACGAGGAACTATCCTTTTTAGGAAAAAGTCGAAATATAGTAACAAAATGTAAGAACAAGCAATGACTATAGAGTTTATTAATGACCATAGTAGTAGTGCTTGTGAACGGTCGTGTGGTAAATTCTCTACATTGCTGATAACTGAAAGAGTAGGAAAACTGTCAGCGAAAGATTTCAGAACATACGCATGTATTTGCTCGAGAAGATATATAGTAGCAAACACATCAGACGATATGTAGAACGCAGTAAATAATAACTTCCTGGTTTATGCTTTGTGTTTTGTTTTCTTGTTATGTGCCGAATAACAACAAAAATATTTTTTCGTCAAATAAATTTGATTTTTTCACTGTTGAAATAATTTTCGTTAAAACATGTTTATTTGTTTACATTCGTATTCCGGCCGGCAGAGATGAATTATCTGAAAGCAGAAAGTACCCACGTTTTACAGAGAAAAAAGGTTTTTTCTCTGTAAAACATGGGTACTTTCTGCTTTCAGATAATTCATCTCTGCTGGACGGAGTGGCCGAGTGGTTCTAGGCGCTACAGTCTGGAGCCGCGCCACCGCTACGGTCGCAGGTTCGAATCCTGCCTCGGGCCTGGAGGTGTGTGTTGTCCTTAGGTTAGTTAGGTTTAATTAGTTCTAAGTTCTAGGCGACTGATGACCTCAGAAGTTAAGTCCCATAGCGCTCAGAGCTATTTGGATCATTTTTGAATTCATCTCTCTTGCAGCAGAACACTACTAGGAAAAAATACCAGGTCGTCATGTAACTTTTCAGTGTGCCACGAAAGCAGGGCAAAGAACGTAATAAAGATTAAGAAGACACGGAAACACAAAATCAATTTCTATAACAGGAGTGAGCCCAATCAAGTAGGTTATAACCTCCGATGTTAGCAGACGCCACCACAGTCCCTTGTCTCTGCGCATGCGCAGTGTGCAGCGTACTTGGAAATTTACAACTCCACACTCGGCACTCTCTATAGATCATTGACGTCAGGGATGCATTCCCGCCGTGGTTGGTTGCTGATTTACACGCAGGCGCCAAAGGCGCACGCACTTCAAGTAGTCGATTTTGATCAGAAAGCTGCGCGTGGAAAATGGGTTTACGTGTACGAAAAGAGCTGGGAATGTTAGAAACTAGCCCCTCGTCCATCCCTTCAGTTTTCTTGAGGACTGTGTAGCGAGGGTAGCTATTTTAACAGAAGGCACCGATTCATCAGCTGTTCTGTGACGTCAAATGGACATAAGAGATTTGTTTAAAATAAGACTGGCTTTCGTAACCTTTGGCGGAAAGTAACGGGAATGCAGTTTTATGATAAGCGAGAAATAATAATGGATCCCGGAGCGCCAAGTAGTGCGGATCTTCACGAGGAGCGAAACGAGGCAGTTCATACATGACTTCGTCATGTACAGCGCTAAGTCAATACCAACGGCAGACTACACTAGCAGATCTTCGCAAGTGCCGTCCTGGTTCACAGCTAGTCACCTCCATACCGCTCAGTTCACATGGAGGCGAATATTACGGTGAACACGAACGCAGCATCAGCATAATAGAAAAGTTCGGTTATTAGAATCACATCAGTGGTTAGGATGCGAATTTTTCAGTCTATCAGCGCAAGCTAAGATCCACAGCTCTCTTTTACAACTTCTTCTAACAGACGGTCAGCCATTGTAGTCAATGTAGAGGCGAGAAAAACATACAGTACAGTTTCAGGAACGAATGACCAGCTAAATTGCATCCTCTTTCTGTAACTGTGCCACTCAGTAGCTTCTGGAAAGATTTTTATGTTCATCATTGTAAAGTAATGTTTCGAAAGTTATGTATATTTTTGATTTATTATTGTTCTATAGAGTTTTAATTATAATAAACCAACAAGTTAAATAGAAATTGATTCTTATTCGAATTATTTGCGATAAATTTAATTGCAAAATTGTGAAACTGTAAGTTTCGTGACCTTTTTTGTGTTTGATATACGTAGTGCACATCTGTATCTACATCAACATTATTAGTCTGCAATTCACAGTTAAGTGCCTGACAGAGGCTCCATCCAACCACCCTCAGCTATTTCTCTACCATTCCACTCCCGAACGGTGCACTGGAAATACGAGCACTTAAGCCTTTCTGAGCGAGCTCTAATTTCTCTTATTTTATCATAATATTTCTCGCTATGTGGGTGGGCGCCAATAGGATATTTTCGCAATTGGATGTGAAAATTCGTGATTGAAAGTTTACAAGAAGGTCCTGCCGCGACGAAGAACGCCTCCACGATTCACACATCACGTCCGTGGCACTCTTTCCCCTGTTCCGTGATAATACAAAACGAGCTGCCCTGCTTTGAGTTTTGTCGATGTCCTCCGTCAGTCCCATATGATGCTGATCCAAGTCCGTATCGCAGTCCTCCAAAACAGAACGGTGTAAGCAAAAAAATGGTTCAAATGGCTCTAAGCTCTATGGGACTTAACATTTGAGGTCATCAGTCCTCTAGACTTAGAACTACTTAAACATAACTAACCTAAGGACATCACACACATCCATGCCCGAGTCAGGATTCGAATCTGCGACCGTAGCAGCGTGGTTCCGGACTGAAGCGCCTAGAACCGCTCGGCCACAAAGGCCGGCGCGGTGTAAGCAGTCTCTTTAGCAGAGATTGCTCGAATCCTGCCTCGAGCATGGATGTGTGTGATGCCCTTAGGTTAGTTAGGTTTAAGTAGTTCTAAGTCTAGGGGACTGATGTCCACAGACGTTAAGTCACATGGCGCTCAGAGCCATTTGAACCATTTTTGAAACCTGCCCAAGTCGACTGTTGTGATTGTGAATGCGAAGGAACAACCACAGGTGAACCAAGCCCAGGGAGGCTACCGTGGGGTTTCCTACAAGGGTGCAGCAGGTATCGAAGCTGTCCCGAGCAACCGGTTGCCTAACGAGGTGTTTGCGAACTGAGCCTCCCCCACTGCTTGCCGGCCAGAGTGGCCGACCGGTTCTAGGCGCTACAGTCTGGAGCCACGCGTCCGCTACGGTTCCAGGTTCGAATCCTGCCTCGGGCATGGGTGTGTGTGATGTCCTTAGGTTAGTTAGGTTTAAGTAGTTCTAAGTTCTAGGGGACTGATGACCTAAGAAGTTAAGTCCCATAGTGCTCAGAGCCATTTTTTCCCCCACTGCTTGTCTACTCCAGTCGCTCACCCTCAGTGCAGGTGTTGTCACCGTTTCTCAGACAGTGTCGTCGTCGATAGCTTTCGTTCCGTGCGTTTTCCTATACGACTTCTGTTCTATGCAGTGTACACGACGGAAGTGATAACAACAACGAACGGGAGGCCGTGTCTTATGAAGGATGGTAATCGCTACCGTATTTATAGGAAAAATGAAGAATATACGAACTGGATGTGCATCAATTATAAATGGAGTAGGTGCAAAGGCCGTTGAAAAATTGCAAATGGTGAATTCGTTGCTCAACAGCAACATTCTTGTCCACCTGACAAAACAGATGTGGAGATAAAGAAAAGACTACATAATTGCAGAAAAAGAGTTCGTGAAGAAAAGACAGTGCCTGTAGCCCAAATTTTTAAGCAGGAATTTCAAGATTTGAAAGATAAAGGATTAGAATTCGTGTCATATATTCCGAATTATGACAGCTCCAAGACTCAATTGTGTAAAGCGAGAAGAGGAGCTACTGGGACAACCCAGAACCCTGGCTCTAGTTTGGAAATTCACCTTAGCGAAGACCTTTTGAAATCAACGGAAGGTAATAGTTTTTTGAAGATTGATGATGGCTCTGCTCCAGGCAAGAGACATCTAGTATTTGCTTGTGAAGAAGCAGATAAAATCATTTGTGACAATGGAACTGTCCTGATGGATGGGACATTTGACAGCTGTTCGAAACACTTCAAACAAGCGTACACAATCCATGTCGACATCGGAAGTACAGAAGAGGCAACTAAGATATTTCCTGTTTTATTTGCTTTGCTGACAGGCAAAAGTCAAAATTCATACGAAAGACTTTTTTTCTGGATTGAAATCTAAGATGGAAATGGCTACAATTAAAGCAATGAATTCAGTGTTCCCTGAAACACAACTTTCCGGTTGTAATTTTCACTTTAGCTAGTGTCTGTGGAAGAAGATACAGGAACTAGGATTAACGGGAGACTACAGGGATAGGCAGGAAGTCCGATTGTTTTGTCGCATGTGTGCTGCAGTGGCACGTCTTCCACTTAACACTGTCGATGAAGTGTGGATTTTAATAATGGAACAAATGCCCAGTTGAGAGAAGATCACAGCATTTGCAGACTATATGGTTGATCAGTGGATGGAAAATCCTAATATACCTATTGATATGTGGAATGTTTTTAACCAACTACACAGAAGGTCGAATGCTGTCGAAGGTTGGTATAGAAAACTGAACTCCTCAATAAATCAGAAACATCCAAATGTGTACTTTCTGATTTAAAATCTGAAGGAGGAGGCAGTGAATGCTATTATTGAAATTAAAAAACATTCCATTGGCCTACCTCTTCAAAAAAGAAAGAAAAAGTACATAAATCTCGAGAAAAGATTAAAAGACATTATGAAAACATATGAAGACTCTGGAGATTTAAAAAGGTGTTAAAATCTCTAGCCTTATTACAAAAAATTGAATACGAAATTACGATTGATAAGAAAAAAAGGTTATCAATTTGCTACTTTAATGTTGAACAACAACAATAACAACAAAAACAACAAAAAATAAACAACAATAACAACAAAAACTACAACAAAATAAAAATAAATACAATGAAAAAATGAAAAAAATTTAAACATGCCTATGTACTACGTGCATAGCCAGTCCTAAGCCTGGATAAAATGTGAAGGGATGTTCTTATTCTCATGTCAGTCGGAAAGTTCACGGTTACGATATTTATTTGTAGTCGGAAACAAGAGCGTCACCACGCAGGGGGTCTAGAGATTCGAGAAGTTGGATGATAAAAAATTTACCGCGATGTTCTGTGTGAAAAATTCTGGTATTTGCTGTGGGCCTTAAAAATATTGTTGTTTCAAAACGGTATGTGTAAATACAGCACACATTTTACCAGAATCAATAATTTCGCAAAATTAACTTGCCAATTCTGGAGTCCCGTCGTATATCTCACACGAAACTAATTATTTGTATTTGGCGGATCTTATTCACAAAAGTATGCTTTTAACGGTATTTTTAAAGTTCTAATACAAAATCTGCTATTTACTGAATTTTTAACTCAACAAAACTGAAATTTTACTTAGTAAATTTCTTACATAACATGGTCACTCGTCCTGTGAAGCTTCCAGAATTTTTGGTGAGGAAGGCGGAATGAGAACTCAGACAGCTCGTTGCCCACTTTCCTGTCAGAGTCTTTTAAACACGATCATATTTGCCTTTATTGTGCTCCAACAGGAGAATTTTCAACTGATTATTATGTAGTTCATTTTATGAAATTCCAACTAGATGAACTTTGGTGGAGTCATCTATATTAAGCAGCGAATTTTATCATCTGTAGACATCAAGAACAACACTCTAGTTATCGAGACTTTATACGCCGCATCTAACCATAGGAAAATATTCTGTAATTTCTTTCAGATGAACACGCCCATTGTCGCGTAAATCTTTATCTACTTACTAATGGTAAACCCGGCGTTGCGTTTATTCATCCCAGTTCTATGTCAGTTCATCACCTCTTCCCTCATCTCTCCTGTCCATTTAGTCCTATCTCGTCTCTCCATCCACCTCCTACCCGCCTCTCCTGTCCATTTAGTCCTATCTCGTCTCTCCATCCACCGCCTATCCGTCTCTCTTTCCATCTCCTCTATCTGCCCCCTCTCTCACAACGCTTCCTCCGCCTCTCCCTCTCCATTCATCTTCACGTCTCTATCCACCTCCACCTGCGCTTTTTCTAATAGTACATCAAATTCACAATAACACAACTAATTTATGTATTTATTACAGTGTTCCATTAGTCATTCACCGCCTTCCCCCTTTCTCTGTTTACCTGCTGCTCCTTCTTTCTTTTAATCTGCTTCTCTCACTCCTCTGGATCACCTCCTCCCCCCTCCCCGCCCCCATCACGTTTTCCTCTCTCCGTATATTTCCTCCCCCGCCTCCGTTATGTCATCTCATCTTTCCCCATCTATGAAAAAAATACGTATATCTGCCAACTTTCATGCTCATTGACGAAACGATGTTGAATTTATTTAAAGGTAGGTCAACCCTCCGTCATCCAGCATACGTTGGCTTGTATAAATGCCTTCACCACGAAAACATACATACATGAGCCAACTTGCAAGCTGATCAGTCAAACGGTGTGTAATTCTGTTTTAGGGTACCCTCCGCCATACACCATATGAAATTTCACGTAGATGGTGAGGTTCCCCTTGTTTTGAAGACCAAATGTACAAATTTTCATCAAGATCGGAGCAGCACTGTGGCTTTTGTTGAAATCCGTAAGTGAAGTACCCTCCACCATGCAGTATACGAAGTTTTATGTAGACAGTGACCTTCCTGTTAGTTTGGGAAATAGGGATTCATTTTTATACACCCTGCTCGCTCTACGCCAACTTAGTTGCGAAACATAAATAATAGATTCGAACAACAGAAATCATGTAATGATTTCTGTCGTATAAGGGGCAACATTGCTATTAAATAATAGCAACGAGATTACGAGAGCAGTCACTTTCAGTGTTACGTAAAATACCGTTATACCTTGTAAATTATCACGACACAAAATGAAGATAATAAGCAATGTGGGACTTCCTTCTGTTTGCGTTTGAAACTCTCGGAGAACTCGTGAGTGATGAGGAGGGCGGGAGGGGGCAGCAAGGGGAGCCTCAATTTGTTTTGGCGGCCCGGGCCTCTGACAGGTTTAGTGCGCCACTGCTAGTAGAAAACCCCACGGTAGGAAACCCCACGACACCGCCTCATGTGGTGTCGGCCAACAATGGTTGAGAATTGCAGGGAGTAGTTGTAAAAAGCCACGTGAAACCAGCGGGAGTAGTGCTACCAGCAGTACCGCTAACTCGATGATCGTGCTTAGGGAGCTAAAAAGAAAGAAGGAAAGGGTACAATGATCGAGCAGCTCACTGTAAGCCTCACATTTCTGTGAAATAATTTACACTGCTGCAGTCACTTTTTACAAATATCTTATTAGCACAATGCATTTCGGCAGCAAGCTCCCATCATCAGGTGCATTATACAGTCACTTATACATCAGCTGATACGTTATTTACATTAGCTGTGTGTGTCAGTGGGGTTAAGAATCGGAAAATAAACCTGTGTGGAAGGATAAATCTGTTACAGTGTATTCATTATGTGAATGGCATGATCAGATAATCATTAATACATTTGCTTACATTTCTGTTGGCCGCCGGCCGCGGTGGTCTCGCGGTTCTAGGCGCGCAGTCCGGAACCGCGCGACTGCTACGGTCGCAGGTTCGAATCCTGCCTCGGGCATGGATGCATGTGATGTCCTTAGGTTAGTTAGGTTTAAGTAGTTCTAAGTTCTAGGGGACTGATGACCACAGCTGTTAAGTCCCATAGTGCTCAGAGCCATTTTGCGCCATTTCTGTTGGCCACAAAGCACAGTAACAGGTAAATCGCAACTTAGCATTTTCACAAACATCTGTTTACATCTTTCCAAAGAGTTTTAAAAACTAAGATAAAATACTTACAATTTCAAAGACTGTTAACATCTTTCCAGAGAGTTATAAGATCTAAGCTAAACTACTTACAATTTCAAACACAGTAGTATATACCTATAGTGAAGACGAGGACTTTTATCTAGATATACTATCAATATGGAGGATGTTACATGGATACTTAATGAACACTATTCTGTCAATGAAATAAACATTTAACGTTGGAGAAGTTTTTGAAGAAGTTAACATTATTATTTTCAGGCTTATCATTTAATAATACATCTCCATGTGCTGTGTCTAGAATGAATATTTCAAGTTCTTCATGTAAATCCATTTGATGTCCCTTATTCTTTTTATGTAATATATGACCATCATTCGCAATATCATGGAATGGGTGGCCTGTGTCTTTTGTGTTGGTGGCTATTGATGGTCTATTATAATTGTTAGTGTGGTAAGCATTTATGTGTTCATTATATCTTGTTTGGAAGTCTCTCCCAGTTAGGCCTATATAGACAGATCTGCAGCTATTACATTCTAAATGGTTCAAATGGTTCTGAGCACAATGGGACTTAACATCTTAGGTCATCAGTCCCCTAGAACTTAGAACTACTTAAACCTAACTAACCTAAGGACATCACACACATCCATGCCCGAGGCAGGATTCGAACCTGCGACCGTAGCAGTCGCACGGTTCCGGACTGAGCGCCTAGAACCGCATTACATTCTACTTTTGTTGTTTCTCTGTGTGTGTTGCAGTTTGTTGTGTGTTGTAAAGCCAATGTTAATGTCGTGTGGTCTGAGAACGTTTTCTATTTTGTAAGAGAGTTTGCCTGTGAAAGGTATGCAAGCTGTGGGTTTCTTTTTCATTTCATGTGTGGAAGGTGGTTTATTAATGTTTTTCCTTTTTGTAAGGTTGTGTAAGGTTATCAATTTGTGTAAGGTTATCAATTAATACTTCATCATAGCCATTTGCTGAAGATATTTGTTTTATTTTGCTGAGCTCATCAAGATGTGCATATTTATCCATAGGCATATTGTTGGCTCTGTTAACTAGTGCTCTGTATGCAGTAAGTTTGTGTGTTGTGGGGTGATAGGATGAGCTGTGTATGGTGGTAGCTGTTGCTGTTGCCTTCATGTAAACTTTGAAGATGTGTGAGTTGTTTTCTTTACTGATGTTTAGATCAGGGAAATTGATGCTACCATTGCTCTCATATTCCACTGTGAATTTTATATTTCTATCTTGTTTACTGAGTGTGTTAAGTATGCTATTAATATCATTTGTACCACTGTCTACCAGGAGTAATGTATCATCAACATAACGTCTATAGTAAATGATTTTATCCACAGAGCTTGATTTTTTAGCAAGAGTTTTCTGCTCAAGGTGGTTAATATACATGCTGGCAATTGTACCAGCTATGCTTGAACCCATTGCAAGACCTCTATGTTGCATGTAGATTTTATTATTAAATGTGAAATAGTTGTAGTTTAGTACAAGTTCAAGGAGGTCCACGAATTCAATAATTTCGGGCAATGATAGTTTTTGATGTTTTATGACGTTTGACCTGATGATTTTGAGTGTTTCGGGGACGGGGATGTTAGTGTATAGATTTGTAATGTCAAATTATTCCACATAATCTTGTAATACAATAGCAGACCTCAAACAACATCTATATAGCATGGATAAATTTAAAAATCTTCACATTCCTGTAGTGAGTGCCAAGCCACGCTTGCGGTGGTGTAAAGAGCGATGTCACTGGACCGAGGGTGACTGGAAACGAGTACTTTGGAGTAATGAATCACTTTATACGCCGTGGCAATCCGATGGAAGGGTTTGGATTTGGCGAATACTTGGAGAACGTTATCTGCAGACTTGTGCAATGCCAACAGTGAAGTACAGAGAACGTGCCGTTACATTAACGGAGTGTTGATCACTGTTAGGATGCAGTTAATTTATTGTGCTTAAGAAAATCCTTTATATTATTGCACTTGTAGAATAATAATTTATATAACCTGACGCCTGCGTTATCTAAAAGTATATGTGTGGTTATATTTCTCACTAATTGAAATAACAATTTAACCTCGTTCCGTTCATTCAAATCCACCTGTGCTACGTTAGAGATGAAATGCGGTAATCGTAGAACATTATCGAAAGCATTCTTCAGTTCTGCGTTGTGACCGTAAGAAGCAGTGAGTCCGCGTATGTGCCACTGTGGCGCTCTACGTGGAGGGTGAACGGGTTGTTAATTAGTTGTACTTACGAAATCACATTTTGTAATCAAATGATGTGCTCAAAAAAGTAAAGACCGTTTTGCAGGTTGTGTTCAAACAGTCATCCTTCACAAATCCCCACAACTTGACCAGACACATATCTTTAAACGTGGAAACTGAGGTTCAGAAAACGGCAAGAACAACGCTGTCACGTAACTTAAACTTAATACCACATATTCTTAAAACCAGTCGTAACAATCCCTAACATTTTTAGTCATAATAACAGTTCAAAACCCGTCCACAATCGGAAGTAATGCTGTGAGTTATAAATTTATCAAGATATCCGCCAATTATAGTACGTCCTGGCGATTTCATTCAATATTTTATTTTGTTACATTTATTTATTTCATGTGATCTGATAAAGGATCATCGGGCACGCTCTTACATTGGACCAGGATTTCACACACACACACACACGCACAGTACCTTTGTCACATAGTTACCAAAGGAATAACACCTTTAATGTGACAAATACTACTTAAACAACATGAATGTCTATAGTGACAATGTGAATAAATAGTAGTGACAGTAAAATAATAAAGTTAATGCTGGCAGTATTATACAACTGCTGCTGCCACTAATAGTGATAAGGATAATATTAATAATAATGACAATAATAATCCCAATAATAACAACAATGATAACGGCAGATATGAAAGTATTTTATAGATGTACAAAATATACGTTTTCTGATACATCGAGTTCTGGGGAGAGAGGGAAATTTAAGAAGAATGCACCAGCTGAGAATACTGGGAAATTAGGAAGATGTGTTTGAAAACGAGAACATACAACGGTAATCAGCGCGTGCAGGGACAATGGTGATCATTACTGTTGCTTTACTACATCTGTCTTAAACTATCTTTTGAAGCTGGAGATATGTCTACAAAATTTCAGACCTTATTAGTCCCAAATAATTACAGTTCTCTCCCTCTTAATATGAAGATTAAAATTAATAGACCTTCTCCATTTTCTAGAGAACGCAACGCTATATTCCAGCAGTATACTGAGATGACAAAGTCATAGGATAGTGATTCGCACATATAAGTTGGCCGTTGTCTTGCGTGCACATTGTATAAAACGGCAGTACATTGGCGGAGCCATCATTTGTATTCAGCTGATTCTTGTGAAAAGGTTTCCGATGTGATTGTGCCCCAACGACGGGAATTAACAGACTTCAAATGTGGAATGGTAGTCGGAGTTAGGCGAGTGGAACATTCCTCTTCAAAAATCGTTAGGGAATTTAATATTCCGGGCGAGATCCACGGTCTTGGGAGGGTGCTGAGAATACCAAATTTCAGGCATTAGCCCTCAGCACGAACAACACAGTGACTGGTTGCCTTCACTTGACGACCGAGAGCAGCGGCGTTTGCATAGAGTTATCTGTGCAAGAAACACTGCGTGAAATACCCACGGAAGTCGATGTGTGATGAACGACGATTGTATTCGTTAGGACAGTGCGGTGAAATTTGGCGTTAATGGGTCACGATAGCAGGCGACTGACTAATGCATTTGCCAACAGTACGACATCGCTTGCAAAGCCCCTTCTGGGCTCGTGAGCACATCAGTTGGACCCCAGACGACTGGAAAACTGTGGACTGGTCAGATGAGTCGTGATTTCAGTTGATAAGAACTGATGGTACGGTTTGAGTGTGGCCCAGACCCCTCGAAGTCATGGATCCAAATTGTCAAAAGGCACTGTTCTAACTGGTTGTGGCTCCATAGTGATGTGGCCTGTGTTTACATGGAATAGGTTGGGTCCTATGGTCCAACTCAAGTAGTTGAAAACCATTTGCAGACACTTATGGGCTTCATGTTCCATCCCTACGGAATGTCACGGGGCCACAGTTGTTAGTGATCGGTCTGAAGACATTGTGGACAATCAGAGCGAATTATCTGGCCATCCAGACCACCCGGAATGAGTCCCATGGAACATTTATGGGACGTAATCGAGAGGTCAGTTCGTGCACATAATCCTATATTGGCAATACTTTCGCAATTATAGACGGATATTGACGCAACGTGGCTCATTTGTGCAGGAGACTTCCAACGACTTGTTGAGTCCATGACGCGTCTAGTTGCTGCACTACGCTGGACAAGTGGAGGTCCGACATGATATTAGGTGGTATATCATGAATTTTTTCACCTCGGTGTATGTGCCATGTCATCGCTGTCACGGAGCATACCATTACGTAAAGCTAAATGATCTCACATCTGCAACAGAGTCAAAAGGTTTGTAAGTAGGCTGTTTAGGTTTTCTTATTGGTAACGCCACGTAGCGCTCTGTATGAAAATCACTGGCTGTGCTGTGTGCAGTCTGTGGCTGGTTTGCATTGTTGTTGGCGATTGTAGTGTTGGGCAGTTGGCTGTTAACAGTGCGTAGCGTTACGCAGTTGGAGGTGAGCCGCCAGCAGTGGTGGATAAGGGGAGTGAGATGGTGGAGTTTTGAGAGCGGATGATCTGGACAGAGACAGTAAATTTGTAAGACTGGATGTCATGAACTGATATATATATATATATATATATATATATATATATATATATATATATATATATTATTATTATTATTATTAGTCGTAAAGCTCCCAACATGGAAGACGCTAAGTAAAGATGGTTCACTTCTGGGGCTTCTTATTCTTCTTGTTTGCCCACCAGGTCTTCATTCTTTGCGAGAATTCAGCTTTTCTTTCTTCGCTCCATTTTGTTCCAGTTCTCGGCGCTTTTGTCTCTGGTTTGACCTCCCATTTGTCAACTTTAAGTTTGAAATTGTTTCTTTTGTTCATGTCTTCAGTAGTAATGTTGGCTAATTCCAGATCTTTCTTTACATTTTTGATCCATTCTCCTCCATTAACAAGGGATGCTACGTATCTTACTATTCTTTTTGTAAGTCTGTGATCGGGAAGTCTCATTATGTGGCCATAGAATTTTAGACGCCTCTTCCTCATGTCTATCTCTATGTTAGAATATTCTTCAATTTTAGAATTTTTCTGTAATCTATACCCCTCTTTGGTCCATCTTGGTCCCAGAATTTTCCTAATGATTTTCCTTTCCTCTTTCTTCAGGTTTTCCATATCTGTTTTTCTTTTAAGTGTCAAGGTTTCGCTGGCATATAGCATTATTGGTTTAATTACCGACTTATAATGTTTAATTTTTGTGTTTATAGATAGACATTTTTTATTGTAAATGTTTTGGACCAGCCCTAGACCCCTACGAGCTTTTAATATTCTTTCTTGTTCTGAGTATTATATATATATATATATATATATATATATATATATATATATATATATAATATGACTTTTGAACAATATTAAGGTAAATACATTGTTTTTACTGTATCAAAATCCTTTCTATGCTAACTATGCCTATCAGTAGTTAGTGCCTTCAGTAGTTTGAATCGTTTATTTAGCTGGCAGAAGTGGCGCTCGCTGTATTGCAGTAGCTTGAGTAACGAAGATTTTTGTGAGGTAAGTGACTGATGAAAGGTATAGATTAATGTTAGCCAGGGCCATTCTTTTGTAGGAATTATTGAAACTCAGACTGCGTTGCGCTAAAAATATTGTGTGTCAGTTTAGTGATGATCAGAATACGTAACGTGAGAAATGTCTGAGTACGTTCAGTTCTGCTCGGCTGTTTGAAAATCAAATAACGTAGGGGCTTACCAGCACAGTAATTCATTAATTTTTCTAAGGGGACGTTTCAGGTCCAAATGGCTCTGAGCACTATGGGACTTAACATCTGAGCATCAGTCCCCTAGAACTGAGAACTTCTCAAACCTAACTAACCTAAGGACATCACACACATCCATGCCCGAGGCAGGATTCGAAATTACGACCGTAGCAGTGGCGCGGTTCCGGACTGAAGCTCGTAGAACCGCTCGGCGACCGAGGCCGGCGCAACGGAGTCCATTGTTTCTTTAAACATAGAATAAAAAATGAAATTGAATATATTGGAAAAACAGGTCAGAGAAAAAGGGACGGCATAATGTGGCATGATATGAATACTTTTAACAATAGAAGAACCGGTCGAAGACGATGATCGTTTGTATAGGCATGGCAATGAGCCGTGGCATCAAGCAGTATCTACGAGGCAATGGTTTATGGACAATAACTGTCCTGAAATGGACTGGCTTTCACGAGCTGAACCCAATGGAACACATTTGGGGTGAGTTAGAAGTCTTCTCTCAAGATCCTAGCGTTCAGCAACACTTTGATTTCGGCTCTTGTGGAAGAAGAGAAATTCGGTCACCTCACTGAAAGTGTCCCTGGCAGGGTTTAAGTCGTGATAAGTGCGACTGATGGACACACCTCATATAAATGCCCACCAACAGGTGTCAGATAATTCTGATCAGATCAGGATTCTGTTGAGAGGCAACTGGACGAATCTGAGACGGGCAGCGGAATTAATTTTCCGGTAGAAAGGCTGTCGCCCAGACGCGGGCACTGATTAACCCAGATAACAAACGGCCCTAGCGGCAGGTGCGCGGGCAGTGGTCGGCCGCTTCTTGCAGCCGCGCGTTACACAATGAGCGACAACTTTCCAAGCGGCCGCCCGGTCTGGCCAGACGCCTTTCGCGCTCTGCAGACGACTGCGACCACCGGGAAGAAACCGCCGCTTCTCGGAACCGCCTAGGCCGTTTCTCTCCCCCATTGTGGGCGTTCCTAGAAGCGCCGCCAGCGCGGGGCACTGGGACGGAAAGCATCCCTCCAACCGGTCCGTTTCTTTCCCGGTGGATTATCGCCAGAAACCTTTGCATTGCCTAAAGTTTTCATTCCTTCGATACAGGGAGGAGATGAGCACCTACGGCCTAGTGTAACAGGGCGGCTCAATAAATGATATTACACTACTGGCCATTAAAATTGCTACACCAAGAAGAACTGTAGATGATAAACGGGTATTCATTGGACAAAACAATTATACTGGAACTGACATGTGATTACATTTTCACGCAATTTGGGTGCATAGATCCTGAGTAATAAGTACCCAGAACAACCACCTCTGGTCGTAATAACGGCCTTGATACGCCTGGGCATTGAGTCAAACAGAGCTTTGATGGCGTGTATAGGTACAGCTGCCCATGCAGCTTCAACACGATACCACAGTTCATCAAGAGTAGTGACTGGCGTATTGTAACGAGTCAGTTGCTCGGCCACCATTGACCAGACGTTTTCAATTGGCGTGAGATCTGGAGAATGTGCTGGCCGGGGCACCAATCGAACATTTTCCGTATCCAGAAAGGCCCGTACGGGACCTGCAACATGCGGTCGTGCATTATCCTGCTGAAATGTAGGATTTCGCAGGGATCGAATGAAGGGTAGAGCCACGGGTCGTAACACATCTGAAATGTAACGTCCACTGTTCAAAGTGCCGTCAGTGCGAACAAGAGGTGACCGAGACGTGTAACCAATGCCCCCCCCCCCCCCCCCATATCATCACGCCGAGTGATACGACAGTATGGCGATGGCGAATACACACTTCCAATGTGCGTTCACCACGATGTCGCCAAACACGGATGCGAACGTCATGAAGCTGTAAACAGAACCTGGATTCATCCGAAAAAAAAATGACGTTTGCCATTCGTGCACTCAGGTTCGTCCTTGAGTACACCATCGCAGGCGCTCCTGTCTGTGATGCAGCGTCAATGGTAACCGCAGCCATGGTCTCCGAGCTGATAGTCCATGCTGCTGCAAACGTCGTAGAACTGTTCGTGCAGATGGTTGTTGTCTTGCAAACGTCCCCATTTGTTGACTCAGAGATCGAGACGTGGCTGCACGATCCGTTGCAGCCATGTGGATAAGATACCTGTCATCTCAATTGCTAGTGACACGAGGCCGTTGGGATCCAGCACGGCGTTTCGTATTACCCTCCTGAAACCACCGATTCCATATTCTGGTAACAGTCGTTGGAATTCGACCATCGCGAGCAGCAATGTCGTGATACGATAAACCGCAATCGCGATAGGCTACAATCAGACCTTTAGGAAAGTCGGAAACGTGATGGAACGCATTTTTCCTCCTTACACGAGGCATCACATCAACGTTTCACCAGGCAACGCCGCTGAACTGCTGTTTGTGTATGAGAAATCGGTTGGAAACTTTCCTCATGTCAGCACGTTGTAGGTGTCGCCACCGGCGTCAACCTTGTGTGAATGCTCTGAAAAGCTAATCATTTGAATACCACAGCATCTTCTTCCTGTCGGTTAAATTTCCCTTGTAGCACGTCATCTTCGTGGTGTAGCAATTTTAATGGCCAGTAGTGTATTTGTCTTCACCACCTAGTACCACGTTACAACTTCAGGTTCTCTTCTACCTTGTTGTTGCCTATTTTTTCATTACTCTTTCGTCTCCTCCACATGAAGTAGATGAAGAATAATATGAATCATAAAATGTGGGTGAAGTAAGAACAATGATTGGTAAGATGTAAACAACAATAAAATAACAATTAAAATGGTCTGAAACTTCCTCGCAGATTAAAACTGTGTGTTGGACCGAGACCTGGACTCGGGACCTTTGCCTTTCGCGTGTAGGTGGTTTACCAACCTTTTTTTATCTCACTTTGTTTATATTGTTCTTTGAATTCGACAGGGGCGGACGTCCGGTGACACCAGTTCAGGCTCTCCGTTGATCCTTTCATCAGTTATTTTTATTACAGAGGGCAGCTAACCCTCTGACCGAACACTCTGCGCTACCGTGCCGTCATCCAACTCATCTACCAAAGCACTACCCGCGACCCGTTCTCACGGCTTCACTTCCGCCAGGCAAAGGTCCCGAGTTCGAGCATCGTTCCTGCAGACAGTTTTAATCTTCCAGGAAGTTTCCTATCAGCACACATTCCGCTAAAACTAAACTCCGTCCGAACAGGCCTTGGAAGGCCCAAAAATACCGACTGGCCGCCGTGTCATCCTCTCAGTACACTGCATAGTGAAAATTTATTCTGGACTTAAAACGGTCAATAGTAAAATGCTAATCGAATGTCCAAATCTTCCTTTGTTTTTTCTCCTCGTTTTTACTCATTTATCTAAAGATTCGCACATTCGATTACTATTTTACTAGTGACCATTTAAAAAGAAATGGTTGAAATGGCTCTGAGCACTATGGGACTTAACGTCTGTGGTCATCAGTCCCTTAGAACTTAGAACTACTTAAACCTAACTAACCTAAGGACATCACACACATCCATGCCCGAGGCAGGATTCGAACCTGCGATCGTAGCGGTCGAGCGGTTCCAGACTGAAGCGCGTAGAACCGCTCGGCCACTGCGGCGGGCTGACCATTTTAATTATTATTATTTGTTATTTATATCTTACCAATCATTGTTCTCACTGTCACTCACATTTTGTATTTCGTATTAGCCTTCGTATTTCCTTATGTAATACGAAATACACTCATGTTCAGAAAAAGCAGAACACCTTGATCAACTAGAGAGAGGACGTTCATATTCACAGGACATGTACATTAGAATGTTCTGCAGAAATGGTTAGCATTTCGGTCACCTCGGTTCAGATCTGTCCTGTTGTCTAGGAGGCACAGGGTCCGCCATGGGGTCTGGTAACTTGTTCCGCGCGTGACGACATCGACGCGTGTAAGTTGCGAATGGCGTCTTGTGGTACAGCCATTCATGCTGCATTCACCTGGTTCCAAAGTTCTTCTGTGGTGGCTGGCATTGAGTCACAGTAGTGCAACCGTCCTTTCACCATCTCCCACACATTTTCGATTGGCGACAAGTCTGGTGATCAGGCGGGCCAGGGCAAAAGGCTGACATTCTGTAACACCAAAAACGCACGTGTTCGTGCAGCAGCGTGTGGTCGTGCATTGTCATCCTGAAAAGTGGCGTCCAGATTGTTGCGCAGAAAGGGTATGGCTACGGGTCGCAAGATGTCACTTACGTAGGTCACACTGGTCAGAGTGCTCTGGACACGCACCAGCTGTGATTTGTGTTATACCCAATAGCACACCACACCATAAGGCCTTGAGTTGGCACTTCATGTCTTGTGGGAATGCAGTCACTGTCATGCCGCTCCCCATATCTGCCGCGAACCAAAATGCGGCCATCATTTTCAAACAAACATACCTGGATTCGTCTGAAAACGCTATTTGATGCCATTCTTGTTCACAGTGATGTCGTTCCATGCACTATTGCCGTCTGGTATGTTTCTGCACATTCGTCAAACGTAGGCAGAGAAGTGGACAACGTGCACGTAATCCATGCCGTAATAAACGTAGACGGACTGTCACCCCTGACAGTGTACAATGTGTCACTCTGCTTCACTGTTGCGCCACAGCCGAGGAGGATGCAAATTTGTACTGCAGTGCCTTTAGGATAAGGTGTCAATCTTCTCCGGGGCTGGTCTGAGTGGTCGTCGTGTTCTATGGACTACCGTGAACGATTCTGCACACAGCCGTTTCACTACCGCAACATGTAGTCCCACATAAGCAGCAATTTCCCGGATGGCTGCGTCACATTCTCTCATATCAATAATGCGCCCTCTTTCAAACTCATGATTTGACGGTACGGTTCGCGCAAACTTTTGAGAGGTATCTTGTACATCTGCTCAAGTCACATTGAACCCCTTTACCTTCGGTTTATAGCGACAGCCAGAGCAGCAGGCACATTTCACCGGTAGGTGGTGTTGCGCCGCGATATCGATTTTAACCTTGAACCCTCTAGCCGACATGGTTCAAATGCTAACCATTTCTGCAGAACGTACTAATGTACATGTCCTATCTTTAGTCGTTCACGGTGTTCTCGTTTTTTTTCTGAACATGAGTGTGTATTTATAGGCTCACTTTTCGATTTTATATCACTTCCTGTTGTTTCTTTTATCATCCTACATGAGCCGTTTAATTTATCTTACCCTCACTGCCAGCACCGACACTCGGCACTTCCTGTCAACTTCGCTTTTACCTCACTTGCCTCCGCATCCTCCACGCCTCGGCGCCCGTTTCATCGCCTACGGTATTTATTTGTTAGTGAGACACGTGTCATTTACTATTGGTGCTTGGTGAGTCCATTTACTTCCCTCATCCTGAATACTCGGCTTCGCGTGTATTGTGTGGATTTTGGTTCCTGAATGGTCGGTTTTTATCGTTGCAGGATTTTTATCTCAAATTACGGTCGCGTGTTTTGCTTCAACTGGTTTTTTATCATTTTTTATGTTAAGGAAGGTGATTGCTACCAAGGTTTCTAATTCTGATTAATGCGGCCTCCGCTGCCTTTTTAAGGTCTTTTGCATGCTAGCAGCACTAGATTAATCTGCCATTAACGGTTTAGCTAGGATCGTGAATCGCAAAAATTAGTTTTTCGTGTTTTGCAATCAATTTGATGATGCAATAAGAGTGTGAAACCCAATGAATATTGCAATAGAGATTATATTTGATTTGGAACATGACCTCACTGTTGACGGACCAGACCAGAGTAGAATAGAGCGCTTTTGTCTTTCTGGCTAGTTTCTTATTTTTGTAATACATGCTATTGTAAATTCTTTTTCAAGAAATACTAAGATATTAGTTTCTTCTGTTCTCATTCATTCTGTACAGACGGCCAAAGACCTTCGCTTTGTCATTACTCCTAATATTTTCTGTGTATTTTGAGCCGGCCGGAGTGGACAAGCGGTTCTAGGCGCTACAGTCTGGAACTGCGCGACCGCTACGGTCGCATGTTCGAATCCTGCCTCGGGCTTGGATGTGTGTGATGTTCTTAGGTTAGTTAGGTTTAAGTAGTTCTAAGTTCTAGGGGACTGATGACCTCAGAAGTTAAGTCCCATAGTGTTCAGAGCCATTTCTGTGTATTTTCCTAGATCTCCTTTGTACTTCTCATTTTCCAGCCATCTACAACCGTACAGAGCCCATTATTTTTATTTTAATCCTTCTTTTAAGTATCTCTATTCTCTCCAGTTTACAGTTCATACCTAAAGATTCATGGGCATGTAACATTGTCCGTGAGATCGATTTGCTGCAGAATTCTTTATCATATTCTAAGTTCGAACATCATAGGTTACCTTGAGGCAGATTTGGAAAGTATCATTCTTGCGAAACTGAGCTTGCCCTTTTCATACACGATATCCTGCGAACTACGGATGAAGGGCAACAGGTGGATTCCGTATTCCTACACTGAAGCGCCAAAGAAACTAGTATAGGCATTCGTATTCAAATACAGAGATATGTAAACAGGCAGGATACGGCACTGCGGTCGGAAACGCCTATATAAGATCGGTTACTGCTGCTACAATGACAGGTTATCAAATCAAGATTTAAGTGAGTTTGGAAGTGGTGTTATAGTCGGCGCACGAGCGATGGGTCACAGTATCTCCGACGTAGCGACGAAGTGGGGATTTTCCCGTACGACCATTTCACGAGTGTACCGTGAATATCAGGAATCGGGTTAAGCATAAAACCTCCGACATCGCTGCGGGCGGAAAAAGATTCTGCAAGATCTACACCAACGACGACTGAAGAGAATCATTCAACGTGACAGAAGTGCAAACCTTCCGCGGATTGCTGCAGATTTCAATGCTGGGCCATCAAGAAGTGTGCGAACCATTCAACGAAACATAATCGATATGGGCTTTCCGAGCAGAATGCCCATGCGTGTACCCTTGATGAGTGCACGACACAAAGCTTTACTCCTTAACTGGACCCGTCAACACCAACTTTGGACTGTTGATGATTGGAAACATGTTGCCTGGTCGGATAATTATCGTTTCAGATTGTATCGAGCGGTTAGACGCTTACGGGTATAGAGACCGCCTCATGAATACTTGGGCTCCGTATGTCAGCAGGGGATTGCTAAAGCTGGTGGCGGTTCTGTAATGGTGCGGGGCGTGTGCAGTTGGAGAGCTATGGTACCCCTGATACGTCTAGATACAACTCTGACAGGTGACACGTACGTAAGCATCCTGTCTGATCACCTGCATCCATTCATGTCCATTGTGGCTTCCAACGGACTTGGGGAGTTCCAGCAGGACAATGCGATACTTCACAAGTCCAGAATTGCTACAGAGTGGCTCCAGGGATACTCTCCTGAGCTTAAACACTTCCGCTGGCCACCAAACTCCTCAGGCATGAACAGTATTGAGCATGTCTGGGATGCCTTGCAACGCGCTGTTCAGAGGAGATCCGCACCCCCTCGTACTGTTACGGATTTATGGACAGCCCTGTATTATTCATAGTCAGTTCTACCCAGCACTCCTTGAGACATTAGACGAGTTCATGCCACGTCGTGTTGCGGCACTTCTGCATGCTCGCGGGGACCCTAAACGACATTAGGCAGGTGAACCAGTTTCTTTGGCTCTTCAATATAGATTTCTGGAAAGCGTTCGAGGCTGCACCCCAGTGAATACTATTAACAAATTTGGAGCATGCGGAATAGATTCTCAGATATGTGAGAGCCTAGGAGATTCCAGTACGTTGTCCTAGGCGGCGAGCGTTGTCCACAGACACGGGTATCGTCAGGAGTGCACCAGATGCGATGGGGTTGCTCTTGTTCTCAACATACACAAATGATTTGCCGGACATGGTTTAGATGGATATCCCTGGATGGAAGACCACTTTCTTTTCGCGGAATATCACAGAGTATCGGCATTTGCGGCTGACTACAGAACTATTTTACTGCCGCCAACGTAAATTTCACTACACAAGAAAAACAAGGGCTGGTACGGAGGCGCATAGTTAACTATTTCTCCCTTCCACCATTTGGGGAATGACTAGTAGTGGTAAGAGGTACCTTCAGTCATGCACCATATAGACGCTTGCGGAGTACCTATGTAGATGTGACATTTTGGACATACCACTGTAATATGGCTAAGCAGAGATGGCTAGAGGTCAAATGTAAGGATGTAGAGGCTTATCTCACTAGGGATAAGATAGGTAATGCCTACAGGAAAATTATTCATTGTATGAATATCAAGAGCTAAGATGGAAACCCGGTTCTAAGCAAAGAAGGGAAAGCAGAAAGGTGGAAGGAGTGTATAGAGGTTCTATACAAGGGCGATGTACTTGAGGACAATATTATGGAAACAGAAGAGGATGTAAATGAAGATGAAATGGGAGATATGATACCGCGTGAAGAGTTTGACAGAGCACTGAAAAACCTGAGTCGAAACAAGGCCCCCGGTGTACACAACATTCCATTAGAACTACTGACGGCGTAGGGAGAACCAGTCCTGACAAAACTCTACCATCTGGTGAGCAAGATGTACGAGACAGGCGAAATACCGTCAGACTTTAAGAAGAATATAATAATTCCAATCCCAAAGAAAGCAGGTGTTGACAGATGTGAAAATTACCGAACTATCAGTTTAATAAGTCACAGCTGCAAAATACTAACGCGAATTCTTTACAGACGAATGGAAAAACTGGTAGAAGCCGACCTCGGGGGAACATCAGTTTTGATTCCGTAGAAGTATTGGAACACGTGAGGCAATACCGACCCTACGACTTATCTTAGAAACTAGATTAAGAAAAGTCAAACCTACGTTTCTAGCATTTGTAGACTTAGAGAAAGCTTTTGACAATGTTGACTGGAATACTCTCTTTCGAATTCTAAAGGTGGCAGGGGTAAAATACAGGGAGCGAAAGGCTATTTACAATTTGTACAGAAACCAGATGGCAGTTATAAGAGTCGAGGGGTATGAAAGGGAAGCAGTGGTTGGGAAGGAGTGAGACAGGGTTTTAGCCTCTCCCCGATGTTATCCAATCTGTATATTGAGCTAACAGTAAAGGAAACAAAAGAAAAATTCGGAGTAGGTATTAAAATCCAAGGAGAAGAAATAAAAACATTGAGGTTCGCCAATGACATTGTAATTCTGTCAGAGACAACAAAGGACTTGGAAGAGCAGTTGAACGGAATGGACAGTGTTTTGCAAGGAGGATATAGGATGAAAATCAACAACAGCAAAACGAGGATAATAGAACGTTGACAATTTAAGTCGGGTGATGCTTAGGGAATTAGATTAGGAAATGAGACACTTAAAGTAGTAAAGGAATTTTGCTATTTGGGGAACAAAATAACTGATGATGGTCGAAGTAGAGAGGATACGAAATGTATACTGACAATGGCAAGGAAAGTGTTTCTGAAGAAGAGAAATTTGTTAATATCGAGTATAGGTTTAGGAGTCAGGAAGTCGTTTCTGAAAGTATCTGTATGCAGTGCAGCCATGTCTGGAAGTGAAACATGGACAATAAACAGTTTCGACATGAAGAGAATAGAAGCTTTCGAAATGTGGTGCTACAGAAGAATGCTGAAGATTAGATGGGTAGATCACATAACTAATGAGGAGGTATTGAATAGAATTGGGAAGAAGAGGAGTTTGTGGCACAACGTGACAAGAAGAAGGGACCGGTTGGTAGGACATGTTCTGAGGCATCAGGGGATCACAAATTTATCATAGGAGGGCAGCGTGGAGGGTAAAAATCGTAGAGGGAGACCAAGAGATGAATATACTAAGCAGATTCAGGAGGATGTAGGTTGAAGTAAGTACTGGGAGATGAAGAAGCTTGCACAGGATAGAGTAGCATGGAGAGCTGCATCAAACCAGTCTCAGGACTGAAGACCACAACCACAACAACACTGTAATATAGTTTTAATTTTGTATTTATAGATGTTCATTTATAGATGTAGATATTTTTTGTCAAATCATATGCTCTTGCATCTGCTGCAAATTTTTCTAATCCATTCTGCTGTATGGTTTCCAAGATATCTAACTTTACTAACTTACTAAATTTGCTAACATTCTCTGTTTTATCTACTTGTGTTTTCATGTTCACTATCTGATCAAGTATCGGGAAACTGCTATGAAATACAGAATTGACTACCAGATGTCATGAGAGGTGAACCCACCTGTGTAAAAGAGGGCGGGGTGTATCGTGTTGTTAGAACAAAAGCAATAGTAGCAAAATGGATCGGTCAGGAAAGGTCGGTGACTTCGAACGTAGACTATTCATTGGCTGTCACCGGATTGACATAAAAATCGGGAACACTTCAGCCCTTTTAAGGCTCGCCCAAGTCGACTGTTGATGAAGTGACTGTGAAGTGGTTACCCGAAGGGACAACCACAGCAAAACCAAGAACAGGAAATAACATTCTTGAAATGGAATGGGCTGCTCATAGTTCCAATCTCAACCCCTATGGAACCCCTTTGGGATAAGACAGAACGGCGACTTCTCTCCAGATCTCATCATCCAACATCACCATCTTCTCTGATTTCCTTCTTAGGACTGCCATTCCTCCATAGACATTTAGACAGTTCATAAAAATGACCGTAGCAGAGTTCAAGTCATCAAGAAGGCGAATGTTGTACATCCCCCATATTAGCGTCCACTAGTAGGTCTCCTGATACTTTTGACCATATTCTGAATATAGGTGCCGCTTTTATATTAGTCATGAATTCTGTATTTTTTCAGCTGATATTCTGAGACAGGTGTACTCACTATTATTTCAAGAATAATTTATTGTTTGCGTTGCTGCTTCTCTCAGATTTCTGAAAGCGTTACAAAATCGTCTGCACAAGTAAAATACTCACAAACCTTAAACCCATTCAATTTATTTCTCAGAGTTATTAATTCAACTTTGTTGTTTTTTAGTCCCAAATTCCAGAGCCTTATATTTAAAAAAAGTTAAACAATAATGGTGATAAACAATCTACTTGTCTAACACCAAGTTTCATTTTAAATGGCTGAGATGTTTTTCCCAATAGTTTCAATTAGGATGTCATTTTGTTAATATTAACACTTTAGGTTTGCAAATTTTGCTTTAACACCAGATTTTCTAATGATTTGATCCAGTGTTTCTCTGTCAGCAAAATGAAATGATTTCTTGAAATCAACAAATGATACTACTCTCGGTTTGTTAGTCAACATTCTGTGGCCAATCATTGATTTTAAGTGACAAAGATGTTTGTACATCATCGCCCATAACAAAAACCAAGCTGACATTCTTCCAGTCTACAGTTTCTCTAGCTCTGTTCAAAATTTTTGCGAAATATTTAGAAAGCCAGTGGCAGACATGTCACTACTCTGTAATTGTTGACGTATTGTTTGTCATCATTTTTCTGTAGCGTGTGGATTAATGCTATTTTCCAATCTTCAGAAACTTTTTGTATATTCCAGATGTCATCTAAAAGCAAATGTATATATGTTGTAATCTTTGGTTCTGACCATTATTATCAATAATACAAACCAGGTGCAAAGAAATGTTATATCTGGCTGTATAAGTGCCTTGAAAACGTGTGCTCTGGCTTTCATAAAAGTATTTTCTTTTCCCTTTATGATATGTGACATGTCATACCGCGTTTTATTTATGTTTTAAATTCCAGTTTTCTTTTATTTTACCGTATTTCTGCTCTTAATGAGGTTCCCAGATATTGAAATTGGTCTACATTTTGAAATGTTTATGTTTTCTGCAAAGTTATGAGCGGCTTGGTACTCAGGTTTTTGACTTGGTGTGTAGTAAATCCTTATAATTTGGACTTTACTAATTCGGAATTCGCGATAAATTGATCACCCGTACCCGCTTCACCCGTGGCCGGTAATGAGTAACGCAGGTATCACCATTACGCACAAGCACGCAAGGATAGACCTGCTCAGATCGCCCACTGAAACCCACGTAACGAGTTATGTTCATTTCCACTACTGCGATCGCTTAAAATGCTGTTAACGTGCAATTCTGTATGTATCAAATTTCTCTCATATAGTCTCTGAGTATGTATTCTAAATTCAGTTTGTTTAATCGTGTCGTTCATACTGTAATGTCATTATATTTCGTTACGTTATTCCACATTATATTACAGTTCATCTTTGTTCCATTTAATCGCTGTATACACTGTGCATTAAATTCCTAATTATAAATTCAGATAAGTATTCTAGAAAATCTTTCTGTAATTCAGACTTTCATTAATGTGGAATGGCACTAGCACCAATCAGTCCGAATTAGTGATGTTTCACTGTACTGGTGTTATGCTCACTTCAAAATTCGTTAACATAAGCTTTCCAAATATTCAATTTTAGTTTCCTCTTTTACGATGTCCCTGTTATCTGTCAGGAATATTCTGTAATAATTCTGAAGACCTTTAGTGTCAGCTCTATTTCACGCAAACTATTAATTACGTATTAACAGTTTTTGTCTGTATTATGGCCTGTAGTTTAGGAGATTCATGTAAAGAATACTGAATCATTTGCATTCTGGTTTATTTCCTGCTTTTAACATTATCATCAAACTTTGTGTGAAATAACATAGACAAGATCGATCCATATATACCTTGTTTTGAAGTAGCCTTATTAAAGATGTACGAACATGAGTAAGCGTCATACTGACTTCAAGTGCAAGTGCCAGTACGGACTGCATACATGCAGGAGTAATGACGTCAAAATCTAAGATGATTGCAAGCTCCATCCCCTTATCAGTGATGTCATCATCACCATCATCGTATGACAAGCCACACCCTCCCATCCTCTCTCCCCTCCCATTCCGTCTCTTTCACCCTTCTCCAGCCAAAATCAAGGTAGTATTAAAACGAAATAGCCAGTCACTACACAGTATTTTAGTGGGTATCGAAATAAAATTACAGAGAAGCTCCAATAGCAGCCACCTCAGTCCTGCTCCGAAGTGTACAATCAATCTGAAGTTTTTGTGCCATGCACAAAAGAATTTACCTAGAAAATTATGTAAAGGGTGTGTCTTGTAGTGTTTTCAAATCTAAAATTCGTCAGCAAAATACATACAGTCGGGCATGCAAAGACACACACACAGTGTTTATGCAATGAACTTACAGCTTAAGAAGCGCTAGTGAATGTTCAAATTTCGATTTCTGCACCATGCATGTTGTAAGGCACAATGGAGCCTCAAATTAACTGTATTCCTCATCTAAGTTGTTCTATAATGCTTGTCAAGTGTTACAATGTTCTTTCCACTTCCAAAATTCTGGTATCTGCAAAAATACATCAGTAACAAAAGGAATGACATGTTAATATCAACTATCAGCGTTATTTTACACACACACACACACACACACACACACACATACACAAACAAACAAATACACAAAACACAAATACACATACGAGTATTACAAGTATCTGTCAATCTTGGTACCTAAAACATGATTTTGAACGCTCCAGCTAAACGTCCCAGATCTATTCTCATGCGTAAATACATGCTAAAACTGCTTTTTGCGAGCGTAAATCTTGTCAGCACCAAAGCTGTAAGAATAGCATCGTTTACTTTGGTAATTCTCATGTACAAGTGCACATTAAACTGTAAGTTAGATCAGCAGTAAGTTCATGTATGTTTTGCAATGTTATAGAAGCAGGTTCTATGTAATTTGATGAATTTAATGCCTGGTATTAATGCATGGTACAATGATCGTACTATGCTCACCTACTAACCTATAATTTACTTCAGTAGTGCCAATAACGTAGCCGCATGTAGCACGTAGATATAATTAAACTGACACTGTTCCAAGTGCTGCAGCGTGGGCTGTATAAACCGCAGCACCCTGAAACATCATAGGTACGTTCAATAATCAGTGAGTGCATGGAGTTTTCTGAAAAAAATGATAGTTCCACTTCCTGCCACCAGGTGAAAATATGGCACTGTAAGCAGACATTGAGAAATGTTTACTGTTTTGACATCAACATGCCATTTGTCACTTGCCGATGTATGTTGATTTCTTTTGCGAAGTGAGTGTTGGTGTAAAGGGTTAAGTAGGTTGAAATTTTCTGTGTGAAGCTCAATGGCTATTGAGAATAAAAGCCGTGCGCTGATGGTAAAGTTGTTTTATCAGAATGTCAACAACAGCAGCGTCACATTGCGGGAATATCACCGACAGAAACAACTGTGAAGGGCTCCATGTCAACAAATGGGCTAAAGAATACGATCAAGAAATTTAAAGAAGCAGGTAAATTAAGTGGTGCAACAGGAAGAGGAATGTGGCCCATTGCTACGGCAGTTGTTGACGAAGTTGCTGTAGGTGCAGCCAACTGTGTACCACATGATTCAAATGCTCCACCCAGAGCTCGACCAGTGTCATGGTAATTATCTCTCCTTGGGTCAATAATACAAATGATTTTGTGGCGCATTTTACACTGGTATTCCTGCAAGATTCAGAATGCGCACCTCAAGTTAAACTACACACACCATGACTTTGCCCCTAGTTTTTTGGCACGCATAGAAATGGATGTAATGTGATTGGGAAGGCAACCAAGAGGCAACACAGCCTCCGAATTACAGCGTGACCAGGTTATCACTGTGCTACGGAATGTCTTCAGCAGGCAACTCTCTCTGATTGCAACAGTGTTGGCTAAGACACATAATTAATAAAATAAGAGGTGAGATAAGTTGTACTTTGTGTGGATCTATCTTACTAGACTCATAAACGTACTATTATTAATTCACTGTCAAACCTGAGGTGAGAATTATTCAGAATATTTAATGGGAATGGCAAGAAAATATCAAGTGAATATAGCAGGATAATTGTTAACCACCCCCGACCGAGTCGACCTGAATACTATAGGAATAGACCAGGGAGTTTTATTCTCATTTATGTAACTAGGGGTCGAAGAAAAAGCAGAGTTATGAACAGTACTCTGATTCACCAACTGCAGTCTGACCACCATAAATTAAGAGCAGGACGAACTATTTTGGCATTCCTCCTCTTCGTTGTGGTTATAATTACGAGGGGCGTTCAATAAGTAATGCAACATATTTTTAGCTTGAAAAATGCCAAATTTGTTGTGAGTCATCGTGGAATACTCCCACTTCAGCCTCTACAGTTTCACGAAGTTCCGTTTGGTGGCGGCACTATACGCAGCCTTCAAAATGGCGTGTGTAGCGGAGGTGCGTTCCAAGCAGAGAGCTGTCATTGAGTTTCTCTTGGCGGAAAACCAGAGCATCGCACATATTCATAGGCGCCTGCAGAATGTACACGCAGACCTGGCAGTGAACGAAAGCACGGTGAGTCATTGGGCCTGTCATCATGGCAACAAGGTTGTACAAACTTAATCCGATCTCCCGCGTGCCGGCCGGCAGCACACAGCTATGATTGAGTTTAAAGATCAAATCGCTGGCGTTCATACATTGCTTCGAGTTGATGATCTCTCTGCGTAAGCTGACAATGCAAATGTATACATCTGCCGATCTCTGCATCGATAGAGTTTTTGTTGGCGTTGTATCACCAATGGCTTAGACACCTACGAACTACTGAAATATTTGTCCGTACAGAAAGCCACACAAAACCATGGCCAACGATCTCTATTATGTATTTGTCTATGGAGGTTTTCGCGGCGTGTCATTGCAATGAAATATAAATCTGTCTCTCTCTCTCTCTCTCTCTCTCTCTCTCTCTCTCTCTCCCGCATCATCTGGGAAGTACCGATGTGTCATAGTCCGTCTCCGTATACAAACTCCGCCCGAGGTCTTGGTGGTTGTGTTGTGTTTGGGAAGTGCCGGGACTGGAAATGGAAAGATTTGGAACTTGTACAGACGCTGATGACCACTATGTTGAGCGCTCCACAAACCAACATCATCATCATTCTTACACAAGTATCGGCGAAGCAACGACCACTCCACAAAAGATTTAACAGAGCACCAGCCTATTTTTCTTCATAGCTAGGAACTAGGGCCCGCCGTCCACCGCTGCCCTATGCGATATAGGCTGTTGCCTCACCCCTTCTCATTGCTTCAAAGAAAAGTTGCCATGTTGCACAGAAAGCACAACATTTATCTCCATTAACAAAATTCATCGACACTCGTATCTCAGTTGCATCTTTAACACCACTCAGTTAGAAACCATTACCTGAGCAGATGACGGATCTCTTTCCGTAATCGAACGTGTGCTTTGCAGTTAAGTTGCGCTCGGTCATGCAGATTTATTTTCCTGCCTCTGAAGAGGCTTGCACAGGAAAGACTTGCATGGAGAGCTGCGTCAAACGAATCTTCGGACTGAAGGGAACAACAACCACGAGCCATCCATTGCGCATATGCTTTGTGCAGCGCAGTGGGACACTCGTGCATTTGTCCGACGTAAAATTTTCACATTCGCATCGGATGTGACAGACCCGAGGTGTGCGAAATCCGAGGTTGTCTTCCACGCTGCTCAGAAGGTTCCATATTTTTGCAAGTGGTCGAAGTACTGGCTTTATGCCTCTCTTAGGGCTCGGCAGGTCCGTCTGGAAGGTGAGATGGGTGTGCCTTGATGGATACGCCACCGTTTCGCGACTGGCAGCTGCGCCGACTTAAATTTCACAGCGGTCGCGTCCTCTTTAGAATACTGATGCGCGGTGCGGGATCCTTACCAGGTAGGACTGACGGAGTACATCGAAAAAGTTCAAAGAAAGGCAGCACGTTTTGTATTATCGTGAAATATGGGAGAGAGTGTCACAGAAATGATACAGGATTTGGGCAGGAAATCATTAAAAGAAAGGCGTTTTTCGTTGCGACGGAAACTTCTCACGAAATTTCAATCACTAACTTTCTCCTCCGAATGCGAAAATATTTTGTTGACACCGACCTACACAGGGAGGAACTATCACAAAGATAAAATAAGGGAAATCCGACATCGTACGGAAAGATATAGGTGTTCATTCTTACCGTGCACAATACGAGATTGGAATAATAGAGAATTGTGAAGGTGGTTCGATGAATCCTCTGCCAGGCACTTAAATGTGATTTGCAGAGTATCCATGTAGATGTAGAAGCGCCGTTTCAGCGATAGAGGGCGCGCGGCGACCGCTCACTGTGCAGCGGCGAGGGATTCCAGTTAAAACGTTTCTTCTACATCTACATCTAAGTGATTACTCTGCTATTCACAATAAAGAGTCTGGCAGAGGGTTCAATGAACCACCTTCAAGCTGTCTCTCTACCGTTCCACTCTCGAACGGCGCGCGGGAAAAACGAGCACTTCATTTTTTCTGTGCGAGCCCTGATCTATTTTATCGTGAAGATCATTTCCCCCTATGTAGGTGGTTGCCAACAGAATGTTTTCTAAATCGGAGGAGAAAACTGGTGATTGAAATTTCATGACAAGATCCCGTCGCAACGAAAAACGCCATTGTTTTAATGATTGCCACTCCAATTTGCGTATCATGTCTGTGGCACTATCTCCCCTATTTCGCGATAGTACAAAACGAGCCGCCCTTCTTTGAACTTTTTCGGTGTCATCCGTCAGTGCCACCTGATGCAGATCCCACAACTTACAGCAATACTCCAGAATAGAGCGGACAAGTGTAGTGTAAGCAGTCTCTTTACTAGACATGTTGCACCTTCTAAGTCATCTGCCAATGAATCGCAGTTTTTGGTTTGGTCTACTCACAACATTATCTATGTGATCGTTCCAATTTAGGTTATTTGCAGTTGTAATCCCTAAGTATTTAGTTGAATTTACAGCCTTAAGATTTGTGTGACTTATCACGTAATCAAAATTTAGCGGATTTCTTTTAGTACTTACGTGAATAACTTCACACTTTTCTTTATTCATGGTCAACTGCCACTTTTCGCACCATACAGATATATTATCTAAATCATTTTTCAAGTCGTTCTGATAATCTGATGACTTTACAAGACGGTAAATGACAGCATCATCTGCAAACAATCTAAGACAGCTACTCAGATTGTCTGCTATGTCCTTAATGTAGATCAGGAACAATAGAGGGCCTATAACACTTCCTTGGGGAACGCCGGATATTACTTCTGTTTTACTCGATGACTTTCCGTCTGTTACTAAGAACTGTGACCTTTCTGACAGGAAATCACGAATTCAGTTGCACAACTGAGGCACTATTCCATAGGCACGCAGTCTGGTTAGAAGACGCTTGTGAGGAACGGTGTCGAATGCCTTCCGGAAATCTAAAGATATGGAATCAATTTGACATTCTCTGTCGGTAGCACTCATTACTTCATGAGTATAAAGAACCAGTTCCGTTTCACAAGAACGGTGTTTTCTGAATCCGGGCTGACTATGTGTCAATAAATCGTTTTCTTCGATGTAATTCATAATGTTCGAACGCAGTATGTGTTCCAAAACACTACTACAAATCGACGTTAGTGATGTGGGCCTGTAATTCAGAGGATTACTCCTGTTTCCCTTTTTGTGTATTGGTGTGACTTGAGGTCCAGAGATGGTCAACCCTGCACAGCCAGCCCACAGTGATCGCTTCTGGCAGAGAACAATCGCTTCACTCTGCTAACATTTGGAAGTCTTTCTCGGAGTGGGAGGGGTAACACTCACTTCAAAAGACATTCTGCAAACTTGACGTCATTTTGACCCCACTCACAATATCGACAACGGTAGGAACTTCTATCGACTTTCGTCAGCGTTTGATACGGGCCTCTCATAAGACTTCATGACGTGTATCGGAGAAAAAAAATGTTCTTGGTGAGATTTGTTATTGTTATAATTAAAAGTAACACAATGATTTATTGGCGGTTTATGCATTCATGTAAGAGTTCTCTCTGAGGAATGAACTGCTATCACGAATAACTTAAAAATTAAGCATGAAACTCGATTGTATTATAACTTGCAGTGCGCCATTTTAAGGTAATGGCATATCTGCAAATTATCACAAACATGTCACCATTATCATAAAATGTCAGTTAATAATGCATTAACAATATAAACCTACAAGAGACGCTATGCTAACCAAGACAGGAAACCAAGACCACAGTACAAAGCGTGTACGTTCGCTTCCCTCTACATGCAACTATTTTTTTCTTTTATCTTAGCGTTATTAACACATTGTGCAATTTTCTTAAGAATGTAATACAAGAATGTTCTGCCGTATTCTAAGTTATTAACATTTCCGTCTGTTTAGATAACGTAGGATGAAATAAATATTTGACAATTTCCAAGTGTGTCTTTAGGCAGCAGTCTAAGATGACAGCTGTAGTTGCTGCGACTGAAACGGTCAGCAATAAAATTCATATTCTTTATTTAAAAAATATTTGGCTGTTTTCTTACGTATATGTGGCGATTTACAAGAGTGGGTGGTTAGGCAGGAACCTAGGAGGATAGTTTAAATTGCTTCAAGTAAAAGAAGGAGCAATGCCATTCATATCCTTCCTTGTCACGAAGTCGATAGGAATTCATGCGGTTGACGATATTGCGTGTGACGTCAAAATGACGTCACGTTCGCAGAACGTCTTGTGAAATGATTGTTACTCGTGTGTGCACGCCGCGTCAACAGGGATTTTTTGGCAACCGTCAGCAACCCAGAAAGAACCTGAAGCAGACTACATTTTTGCTTTGAAACAGATACTGAAGGAAACCTGCCTGTTCGTAATTGTATAAATTGAAATTCAGCGTGTGAAGATTCAGACTACCGGTACTAGATATTGTACCTTTTGTCTTTTGTGGTTTCTGTGCCCTCCTGGATCATCCGAATTTTTAAAAATGTTTTTTCGGTGAAGTGGTCGTTGAGTCTAATCACTGAATTAAAATTGTTGTTCTCGTTGTAGTGCCTATTGTGTCTCAATTAAATTCTAGTTTTAAAATATTTCGTAAAGTGGTCATTGGGTCTCCAATCATTAAATTCAATTTTGAGACTTTTTAGTAAGGCGACCTCTGTATCTGTTATATTCAAACATCTTCTTGTTAAATCCAGTTTTAAAACAAATTTGGTTAAGAGCGAGCTGCGCTTACCTGCTTTAGATGTGTTTCGTTTAACTGTGGGGTGATTACGTTTTAATTTTTGATTTTGATAAAAGTTGTCAAGAATAACCCACTTAATCACCCAGCCCTTCCACTCTCTTGCCACTCTGGCACTTGCTGTGTCCTAGCCTTGTGGACCGCTATTGTGGTCAGCGGTCTGCGTTCGGGAGCCCTAAGTGCTGAGAATTATACAGTTTCTTTTCGTTTACTTCACGAGTGTAGAGGGCACAACTGAAATGGGCGAGTAGACAAGCAAATCGTCCGATAAACATAGCTCCGGAAACCATTGGTCTCCCCTATACTGGCCGACTTATTGGTCGTGTGTACCTCCATTTAGCTACTCAAGCTAATCGACCATTTGGAAAATATACCTTAGTTATAGCGCGGCTTAGATTAAACCATTGGAAGTTAAACACTACCGTTGGCTCAAACTAAGCGCCTCCCCCTTGTGACCGCGGAGAGGAAGAAGTTCCAAACCACACATTCCTGCTGTGTACTAGAACATATATCACATAAACAAACTTGCAAGTAATATTCGGGCTCTTGGCCAAGCATCCTCCAAACTTTGTTAGCACCCAACGATATAGCAGCGTACAAAATTTTATACGCATGTGTCAACAGAGACAACGTCCATGTGCTGCTAATCTAACGCTATTGGTAGTTAGAGTGCCAGGGAAAGACTAAAGCACAATTGCCTGACCATATTCCCACGTGCTGTTAAGCAGGGTGTATAATGCCCAGCCTATAAATGTATGTCACTATATATAAATGTCTGAATACTGGTGTATCTATACATATGGATGCAATACCCAAATCTGTTTCTTGTAGTGCACTGTTCTCATGTCCTTCTAGATGGTACTTTGAGATATGCACAAACATTCAATTCTCTATCGACAGTTTTTGAAACAATGCTTACAGTGCATACAAAACAACATTTAGATACATAGTCATTAATATGGATTGAATTAGCAATATACCAAATGTGTACCAAAGCTGATTAATCATTTCTTATTGTGTTACTAGTAATATATTCATAGCGCACTACCTCTGAGTACCCTATGTTTCATTTTCGCCTTGTTTACTTCTTTCATTATATTGTGGATGTGTAAGTTGTTTTATGTCGCAATCTGTCGTTTGTTAAGCCTATGTAACTTCGTACGAGTTAAACTTATGTGTACTATGAATTGTCAACGCTAACTTTTGTGTAGTATTTGCAGTGTTCAAATGGCTTTACGGGGCATGTTCCTAAAGCTTGTAAGGTGGCTACAATTTCGTAACTTACAAGGACTCATCTACGTACTTTGCCGTGATTTACAGTCGACATTAGGTATCATCTGATAGGTTGTACGTCGTATACAGGGTGAGTCACCTAACATTACCGCTGGATATATTTCGTAAACCACATCAAATACTGACGAATCGATTCCACAGACCGAATGTGAGGAGAGGGGCTAATGTAATTGGTTAATACAAACCATAAAAAAAATGCACGGAAGTATGTTTTTTAACACAAACCTACGTTTTTTTAAATGGAACCCTGTTAGTTTTGTTAGCACATCTGAACATATAAACAAATACGTAATCAGTGCCGTTTGTTGCATTGTAAAATGTTAATTACATCCGGAGATATTGTAACCTAAAGTTGACGCTTGAGTATCACTCCTACGCTGTTCGATCGTGTGTATCGGAGAGCACCGAATTACGTAAGGATCCAAAGGGAACGGTGATGGACCTTAGGTACAGAAGAGACTGGAACAGCACATTACGTCCACATGCTAACACCTTTTTATTGGTATTTTTCACTGACGCACGTGTACATTACCAGATGTACTACGGCGTGTACGACATTCATTACGCCAGAGAGTGCAATTGTGTGCAGCAAATGATGGCCACCACATTGAACATCTATTGGCCTGACATGTCGGGACACACTCTATTCCACTCCGTAATTGAAAACGGAAACCACGTGTGTAAGTGTACCTCAGCCCTCATGGTAATGTACATGTGCGTCAGTGAAAAATACCAATAAAAAGGTTTTAGCATGTGGACGTAACGTGCTGTTCCAGTCTCTTCTGTACCTAAGGTCCATCACCGTTCCCTTTGGATCCCTACGTAATTCGGTGCTCTCCGATACACACGATCGAACAGCGGAGGAGTGGTACTCAAGCGTCAACTTTAGGTTACAATATCTCCGGATGTAACTAACATTTTACAATGCAACAAAGGGCACTGATTACGCATTTGTTTATATGTTCGGATGTGCTAACAAAACTAACGTGGTTCCATTTAAAAAAACGTAGGTTTGTGTTAAAAAACATACTTCCGTGCATTTTTGTATGGTTTGTATTAAACAATTACACTAGCCCCTCTCCTCACGTTCAGTCTGTGGAATCGGTTCGTCAGTATTTGATGTGGTTTACGAAATATATCCAGCGGTAACGTTAGGTGACTCACCCTGTATATGAAAATTGAAAGAAGACTGACATTGTAACGTTCACCTTGTAAATACGTAGTTGTTAACGCTTTTTGCATGGAAGGTGATGGATTGTCTTTATTATCAAAATAGCGTAATGAATGATTGCCTATACTAGCAGAGGTTGGAACGTCAGTGGAAACGAAACGGCAGTCGTAACTCAGGGCCTGGGTGGGAAAGCCCGCACTAGTGTGTTGCTCCTGTTTAACCCAGGAAGTAGCCAGCCCAAGGCAGAGGGTCGGGGTACCTGAGCGCTGAAGCACAATAGAGCGGCGGCCGGCCAGTGTTGTAGCGAGGCCGGAGGGATAGCCGGAAACTAAAAATCTTCGACGAAACAGAGAGGAACGAGGAAGTGTTACCTCGGAAATCACGCAGGCAGGGTTATTTCCGAGGATTTTTACTCTGAGTACCATTGTATGAATTCCTAACTAACCGGAATAGGTATTTCCTCGCCAAATTTCCGTGCTAGACGGCAAAAGACGAAAATATGGTTGGCCGACGTTCGAAAGAATCTGTAGAGAGGGAGAATATACCTGTGGTTTCGACAATATGATTGACCTTCTGCAATTACAAGGGAGGGGCGCCAGCGGTGGAGAGAAAGAGGTCTTCCGTTTTGAGCGTCCGTGTTTGACGGTCGCTCAGTATCAGCTTTTGTTGGTACAGACGGACCTGCTGTCTTTGCTCTCAGAAGATTTTATAGTCAGTGAATGGTTAGACACTGTACTGTTGCGAACTTACACGATTCTGGACTTCGCCCCCGGGTAGGGAGTCGTCTTTAAGTACGCAGTGTTTAGTGATTGAGAGCACTTCTTTTGTCTGTACTCACATTAAGACATTATCTGAACTCTGGCCTTGTGGCTGGGAGTTCGCGTTTCTTCTCTGTAGGACACAGAGTGGAGAAGACGGTATTAGATTATACTAGCCAGAGGGCCGCCTTCTGCCGTCCTAGTGCTTGAATGAGGTATATATATACAGGGTTATTACAAATGATTGAAGCGATTTCACAGCTCTACAATAACTTTATTATTTGAGATATTTTCACAATGCTTTGCACACTCATATAAAAACTCAAAAAGTTTTTTTTAGGCATTCACAAATGTTCGATATGTGCCCCTTTAGTGATTCGGCAGACATCAAGCCGATAATCAAGTTCCTCCCACACTCGGCGCAGCATGTCCCCATCAATGAGTTCGAAAGCATCGTTGATGCCAGCTCGCAGTTCTGGCACGTTCTTGGTAGAGGAGGTTTAAACACTGAATCTTTCACATAACCCCACAGAAAGCAATCGCATGGGGTTAAGTCGGGAGAGCGTGGAGGCCATGACATCAATCGCTGATCATGATCTCCACCACCACCGATCCATCGGTTTTCCAATCTCCTGTTTAAGAAATGCCGAACATCATGATGGAAGTGCGGTGGAGCACCATCCTGTTGAAAGATGAAGTCGGCGCTGTCGGTCTCCAGTTGTGGCATGAGCCAATTTTCCGCGGGCTACGCGTGAAACTTGCCCGCACGCGTTAAACCGTTTCTTCGCTCACTGCAGGCCGACCCGTTGATTTCCCCTTACAGAGGTATCCAGAAGCTTTAAACTGCGCATACCATCGCCAAATGGAGTTAGCAGTTGGTGGATCTTTGTTGAACTTCGTCCTGAAGTGTCGTTGCACTGTTATGACTGACTGATGTGAGTGCGTTTCAAGCACGACATACGCTTTCTCGGTTCCTGTCGCCATTTTGTCTCACTGTGCTCTCGAGCGCTCTGATGGCAGAAACATGAAGTGCTGCTTCAGCCGAACAAAACTTTATGAGTTTTTCTACGTATCTGTAGTGTGTCGTGACCATACGTCAATGAATGGAGCTACAGTGAATTTATGAAATCGCTTCAATCATTTGTAATAGCCCTGTATATAGTGGTTGGAGTTCTTCCGTCGTCGCTGACGTGTACGAGAACTATCACTCTGACGTACCGAGCACAGTACCTACGTGATACTGCTAATCGCTCCGGCTTATTAGAGTTATAAAGCTAAATAGCTGTGATCACGAAACTTTATTTCCACTGAGGTTGCACACCACTGTAGATCATCTTGGAAAGTAGTGTCTCCTAGTATTTGGTACCTAGACTATGTCAGTCATCTGGCGTTATTTATATTAGATCGCAAAGCCATAAAAAAAGGGCAGATTTGGACAATTGATCAGTAACATAAGCGAGGAATTCATTTTTATCTCTTTGATATATAAACATTTCTGATATAGAAAGGGGTTTTAATCTACAATAAATGTATAAGCAGAAACAACATTTATCATTTTGTAGTTACTAGTTCCCTTAACCATTCATTTATGTTTTATGTTGTAATTTATATGTTAAAGAGTAGGAAGGAGGTAATAATATCACCATTAAGAGATCCTAAGATCTGCTTCAGGGGGTAGTCAGAAAGGGCCAAATTTTCATTTTCGTGTTCAGTACTTTGCATTGCGGACATTCTTTTTACACCCGCCTGAAGTAGCATCTTGGAAGCTAATAAATTTAAGGAAACAAAAAAAGGTATTCCTTATGATGGGAGGATGCGTATTTGGTACATGCATGATGGTGCACTGGCACACATTTATGTGACTGTTCGCAAATACGTGGCACCAGTCTTCGACAAACAAATGTAACGGTCGTGGATTGCGAACATCGTGGCGTCCCAGTTCTCCCGACTTGTACCTGTTGGATTCTTTTGTGTGGGGATATTTAAAAGCCTTGGTGTATTCCAACCCTGTTGATAGTGTCGACGAACTCCAGGAATGCACTGCGAATGGCCGTCAGTGCATTCGGAACACGCCTGGAATTTTTGAGCGTGTGCGAGCATCGATGGGGAGAGGTGTAGGAGCCTGGCTTCACATGAACGGTGGCCATGTGGAACACTTAATGTCATCCGTTTGCCGTCAGGTACATATCTACAGTTCGGATACTCGAGGACTCTCTTATAAGGAGTTTATGTACTCGTACTCTGGCGTAATATGTCGTATCGGGGAAACCATTGGCTTCAGGAACTGTCTTTACTGGGATGGTCTGCTCGTGTCATTGTTATCTACTGGCCCGTTTCGTTTGTACTCATAGTAGTCAAACAACCAGTAGGATTATTTCGAGCCCGCCCGGCTAGCCGTGCAGTCTAACGCACGGCTTTCCGGATTGGGAAGGAGCGCCTGGTCCCCGGCACCAATCCGCCCAGCGGACTTGTGTCGAGGTCCGGTGGGCCGACAAGTCTGTGGATGGTTTTAAGTCGGTTTTCCATACGTCTCGGCGAATGCGGCCTGGTTCCCCTTATTCCGCCTCAGCTACACTATGTCGGCGATTGCTGCGCAAACAAGTTCTCCACATACGTTTACACCACCATGACTCTACCACGCAAACTTAGGGGTTACATTCGTCTGGTGTGAGACGTTCCCTGGGGGTCCACGGGCGGCCGAACCTTACAGTAACCCTGAAAGAGTGGTTCGGTGTGGGGCGGCGGTGGGGTGAAGTGGACTGTGGTAGTCGTCGTGGAGTTGTGGACCACTGCAGCTGCGGCGGGGACGGAGCCTCTCCGTCGTTTCTAGGCCCCCGGTTAACATACAATACATACAACACAATGATTATTTCGATGTGTGTAAAAGTTTCTTATACAAATTTGAGAGGTTTCTTCCGCTTGTTTTCAAAAAAGTTCAAATGTGTGTCAAATCTTATGGGACTTAAGTGCTAAGGTCATCAGTCCCTAAGCTTACACACTACTTAACCTAAATTATCTTAAGGACAAACACACACACCCATACCCGAGGGAGGACTCTAACCTCCGCCGGGACCAGCCGCACGGTCCATGACTGCAGCGCCTGAGACCGCTCGGCTAACCCCGCGCGGCTCTTGTTTTCCTACTTCTTTGCAACAGGAAAGTTTTCATAACAAATCAGTCTTCATTTTCATCATTTTCTTGAGGCCTTATTCCCGCTACAATTCGGGGTCGGCCTGTTACTATTGATTTGGCAGTGTTAGTTACACAGGGCGGCATTATTTATTTTCCCGTCATAAGCTTACCGAATTTTAAGAGTTTTTTCGCCATATTTTTCGCTTTTCTTTGCAAAGTATATTCAGTGGTCATCCTGAAAATATGGTGTACATAATATGTTTCTACATTTCGCAATTCACATATTAAAAACAATTTTTCTTCATAAGTTTGTTGAGTCCTGCCTACTCGTGAAATGTGGGGTGCCTAGGAAACCTGCCTCTCGGATCGCTATACAACAATCCAAGCAAATCGTATTAATAAAGTTTACTACAAGAGGAAATGAATGCAATACTTAACTTCTTGAAATACAGACGTGTCGCGAGCAAAGGGCGACAGACAAACATAAGCTAGCTCTTCAGTGTACACAATTCGTAATACAAGTGAAATATACGGTTCCCATATCGCTGCTACAGAGCTTGTAGAACGGCTAATCTTCAACTGGGTCGCGTCCAGGTGGCGCGGCGCCTATGTCCTTTTCGTGTAGATGCCGCTGCTGTTTCGTTGTCCTGAAGATAGGTAAGTCAGCGTGCTATTGGCTGACGTCGTCTCACTGCCCCCCCCCCCCCCCCCCCTATTCTAACGTTCTTGACCGTTGTGCCGGCGCTTGACGTTACACCAGAACAAAGTTTGAGGTACGGTTTTCTTATGATGGTTTTTTCCTCTTACTGGCATGTTATGAACTCCACTGCTTTTCCCGTCGTTGTTAGCGGAAGTTAAATGAAAAAAAAGAAAAGAAAACACGTGCTTGCGCGCACACATTTTGCAATTTTTCACTTTTTACGCATCTGCTTAGCATTTTGCTGCATTTGCGTTTTTTGCACTTCACTTTCGTAAACTTCACAAAAGTAGTCTTCTTACGAATAGCGCTCTAATTTCACTTATTGTGGATCTTCTATGAGGTGGCTCTGACAAACCTTGGGTGATCGATATTCTAGTCTACCACAAGGATTGGCTCTGAGCACTATGGGCCGGCCGCGGTGCTCTAGCGGTTCTAGGCGCTCAGTCCGGAACCGCGGGACTGCTACGGTCGCAGGTTCGAATCCTGCCTCGGGCATGGATGTGTGTGATGTCCTTAGGTTAGTTAGGTTTAAGTAGTTCTAAGTTCTAGGGGACTGATGACCTCAGATGTTAAGTCCCATAGTGCTCAGAGCCATTTGAACCATTTTGAGCACTATGGGACTTAACTTCTGAGGTCATCAGTCCCCTAGAACTTAGAACTACTTAAACCTAACTAATCTAACGACATCACACACATCCATGCCCGAGGCAGGATTCGAACCTGCGACCGTAGCGGTCGCGCGGTTCCAGACTGAAGCGCCTAGAACCACTCGGCCACAACGGCCGTCCACAAGGATTACCGGCACGTGGATGCACTCAGATGCTGTTATCGATCCAAGAAGATCCTACATTAGGGTGGCGTTACCTAAATTCCCTTGTAGATCGCTATTCCGAAACAGACGATAAGCCCGGATTTGTATTGTATGTGACTACGAGGATTGAACCTGCGACCGTAGCAGCAGCGCTGTTCCAGACTGAAGCACATAGAACTGCTAGGCCACAGAGGCCGGCTATACTCAGATATTCTTTGATTTGCGCCGTATTATCGCCGTGTTGTCGGTAGCTCGCAGCCCATGGCCGGTTACTGTCAATCCACCCGTCGTATCGATCCATCAGTTAAAGTACCCTTTCACATTTTCAACTCCATTAATATACATAAAGTCCCCCAAACTGGTAGTTTGTTCATCTCGCACCAGGTGTTTTGTTCAACATAACTCGGAAAGGCCACCTGTTGTAATGATAATAATAAAAAACCGTCCCTCCGAATAGACCTTGAAGGCCCAACGGTGCCGACCGGCCGCCGTGTCATCCTCAACCATTAAGCGTCACTGGATGCGTATACGCAGGGGCATGTGGTCAGCACAACGCTCTCCTGGCTGCTGTCAGTTTTCGCGACCGGTGCTGCTACTTCTCAATGACTTAACTTCTGCCGGCCGGAGTGGCCGTGCGGTTCTAGGCGCTACAGTCTGGAGCCGAGCGACCGCTACGGCCGCAGGTTCGAATCCTGCCTCGGGCATGGATGTGTGTGATATCCTTAGGTTAGTTAGGTTCGATTAGTTCTAAGTTCTAGGCGACTGATGACCTCAGCTGTTAAGTCGCATAGTGCTCAGAGCCATTTGAACCATTTGAACTTAACTTCTCATTTGGTCTCACAAGATCTGAGTGCATCCCGCTTGCCTACAGCACTCGGCAGACCCAGACTGTGGTCCATTTAAGTGTTAGCCAAGCCCTACAGCACTTACTTCGGAGATCTGACTGGAACTGGTGTTCCCACTGCGGCAAGGCCGTTGCCAACAGAATGAATCATGACGGTCGCACCACCCGATCTCTCACACTTTTCTTTACTCAGCACAATGTTTTTGTTTTGTTCATTTATTTCTCGTGTAGGTTGTGAGAATTATCGCATTTATGAATACATTTTTTTGTATTCGAATGTATGTGTAATTGCGTGCTTGTGTGCGTGTGTGTGTGTGTGTGTGTGTGTGTGTGTGTGTGTGTGTGTGTGTGTGTGGCTGAGTGTAAGTTAGATGTTCAGTAGTGATGTGAGTGGTGCTGGTGAGGGGCGAGAGTAGAAGAAAGTGATATCAAAGCGCGTCTGGTGAAAAATACTCTCAAATTTCAGTAGGTTTAAAAGCTAAAGAACAAAAACAGTTAATATATAACAAATGCTGTGGAAGATCTCCAATAGAGACTGTGTATCTACGATGTACATTTAACAGCTGTCTCTTGTACTTATTTAGAGAAACACTGAACCTCATCCGGTTGATATAAATTTCGTACATACATCAACAAAACTTTTGCATCACCTCGGTTCCGAGAGTTCTGGAACCTGTACGGAAAACTGAAAGATAGATCAACATAGCCGGCCGGAGTGGCCGTGCGGTTCTAGGCGCTACAGTCTGGAGCCGCGTGACCGCTACGGTCGCAGGTTCGAATCCTGCCTCGGGCATGGATGTGTGTGGTGTCCTTAGGTTAATTAGGTTTAAGTAGTTCTAAGTTTTAGGGGACTGATGACCACAGCAGTTAAGTCCCACAGTGCTCAGAGTCATTTGAACCATTTTGAGATCAACGTAAACATCATTTCCGCCATTTTTATTGTTCACGAAAACCACACAATGCACGTTGTACCACCATACAGCGAGACCTTCAGGAGGGTGGTCCAGATTGCTGTTCACACCGGTATCTCTAATACCCAGTAGCACGTCTTCTTGCATTGATGCTATCCTGTATTCAAAAAATGGTTCAAATGGCTCTAAGCACTATGGGACTTTTCTGAGGTCATCAGTCCCCTAGAACTTAGAACTACCTAAACCTAACTAACCTAAGGACAACACACACATCCATGCCCAAGGCAGGATTCGAACCTGCGACCGTAGTGGTCGCGCGGTTCCAGACTGTAGCGCCTAGAACCGCTCGACCACAATCCTGTATTCGTCGTGGCATACTATCCACAAGCTCATCAAGGCACTGTTGGTCCAGATTGTCCCATTCGTCAAAGGCGGTTAGGCGTAGGTCCCTCAAAGTTGTTGGTGGGTCACGTCGTCCATAAACAGCCCTTTTCAATCTATCCCAGGCATGTTCGATACGGTTCATGTCTGGAGAACATGCTGGCCACTCTAGTCGAGCGATGTCGCTATCGTGAAGGAAGTCATTCACAAGATATGGACGATGGGGGCGGGAATTGTCGTCCATGAAGACGAATGCCTCGCCAATATATTGCCGATATGGTTGCATTATCGGTCGGAGGATGGCATTCACGTATCGTACAGCCGTTACACCGCCTTCCATGACCACCAGCGGCGTACGTCGGCCCCGCGTAATTCCACCCCAAAGCAGCAGGGAACCCCCACCTCGCTGCACTCCCTAAACAGTGTGACTAAGGCATTCAGCCTGACCAGGTTGCCTCCAAACACGTCTCCGACGATTGTCTGTTTGGAGGCATATACGATACTCATGGGTGAAGAGTACGTGATGCCACTCCTGAGCGGTCCATTCGGCATGTTGTTGGGCCCATCTGTACCGCGCTGCATGGTCTCGTGGTTGCAAAGATAGACCTCGTCATGGACGTCGGGAGTGAAGTTGCGCATCAAGCAGCCTACTGCGCACAGTTTGAGTCATAACACGACGTCCTGTGGCTGCACGAAAAGCATTATTCAACATGGTGGCGTTGCTGTCAGGGTTCCTCCGAGCTATAATCCGTAGGTAGCGGTGAGCCACTGCAGTAGTAGCCCTTGGGCGGCCTAAGCGAGGCATGTCATCGACATTTACTGTCTCTCTGTACCTCTTCTATGTCCGAACAACATCGCTTTCGTTCACTCCGAGACGCCTGGACACTTTTGTTGAGAGCCCTTCCTGGCACAAAGTGACAATGCGGACGCGATCGAAGCGCGGTATTGACCGTCTAGGCATGGTTGAACTACAGACAACACGAGACTTTACCTCCTTCCTGGTGGAATGACTGGAACTGATCGGCTGTCGGACTCCCTCCGTCTAATAGGCGCTGCTCATGCATGGTTGTTTACATCTTTGGGCGGGTTTAGTGACATCTCTGAACAGTCAAAGGGACTGCGTGTGTGATATAATATCCACAGTCAACGTCTATCTTCAGGAGTTCTGGGAACCGGCGTGATGCAAAACGTTTTTTGATGTGTGTATTCAGCAACATGACGAATTCGTGAATTAAGTTCATTTTTTTAAACTAAGGTCAACATTGATCTCCAGTGAGTGATGTTTATACAGGGGGCTCAATGAACTAAGTACGGTACTATACTGACATGACTCTAGTGAGTCGCGAGCCCTCGACAGCTTCACTACAGTCACTGGCGTATACTGCGCAACGACAAAAACTGCCGGAGAGAATGGATACACAGTTTTTTTTAGGGACATGCAAGTTTCGGCGAAGGCTAGTCAACTTTTCGTTTCGTGACCAGGGCCTCACGAGGAGAGCGAATACTGCTCACGGCAGCAGCAGCACAGTTAGCTGGGTCCGTTTTTGCCTTCGGCGGTCCGCCCTCCGTCCGGCCAAATGCGCACCGAGGGCATTAAGTCGTATCATAGACTTTCTCCTTAATTCCAGGAAATTTAGAAAGTAAACTACTTTCAGCTTTTCGGCACGCCGATCTACGGGGACAGGGGATCTCAGCCTGCTTGTAGCCTACGAGTCACGGTTGTTTAACATGCAGAGTTATTGAAAGCGAGCGCACTTGTTGCGGAATTCGTACCTTCGAGGACAATTACCTGTGATCCCTCAGCCCTTAATCACTGTGCGTGGCTCTTCCACTTGCTGGAATTGACAGTAAACAAGTGGAAACACAAGGAAAATGCAACCAGCCATTCAGTCGACTGGCCTCAGTTGATGATTTGTGTGGGTAACTTATGCACCGACGAGAAGAAAAGTAGAAATGCTATTCATCCGTGGAGAATGCATGTGTGTATTTTTCTTGTCTTTCCAGTGTTTGCCGTTAGCTTCAGCAACTGGACGAGTTGTGTTGTGTTCCATTTTTGATAACGTCATGTTTAAGTGAATATTACTCTGTGATGCGTTTTTTATGAAGCCTTGAGCAGAGGAAGTGGATTACGGCACCAAAAATGCAGAGCACTAGTTAAAACGTTAGTCAAGTGTGAGTAGGACACGGGTGTTGAAGGTTCCGTACAAACTTGATTATGTACGTAGACAATTCACCCACGCCTTGAATCGAAATGGCGTCGATTTTTGACTATTATTGACACTGTTTCTGGCACGATAACTGTCCCCGGATTTCCAGGACTTCGAGAAACTGTAAATTTCAATTTTGAACCTGGATAACAAATGACGAATGAAGTATTTTTTCGTGTTATGTAATTGCAGATTTAAGAATTTTCTGATTCTTTTCTTTACTTGTGCTATGTAACTTTGCTTCATGCCCAATTTCGTGATTCTCTGTCAACAGAAAATACTCAACAGGTTTTGATGAGTGAGTTTGCGAGTATCAATATATGTGACATAAATGGCAGTATCTTTTGATTGCATTTACATAGAAGGTTCAGTTTTTTACACTGCGAGGGACCGTAAAACTTACTATGTAACACAAATATAAACTCGATAGTCTACCTACCCCTGAAAAAAAAGAGGTCTTAACAGACGGACGGATATGCAGGTAGTCACGTTAACTGAATCTTCCGTCGGTTCTTGGTAGAACAACACCATAATAAATGAGAAGCGCTAGTTTGCTTTTGTTCTACAATATTGTTTGTATTGTGTTAACCGGTATTCGGCTTACAAAGCGATCTTCAGACATTTACTGACTATTGTCGGCAAAGAAGTTACAATGATTGTGAACAACACTAGAAAAGAAGTTACATATCTAGACTGAAGCTGAAATGTGCAGTAAATAACATCTTTGACAGTTTGGAGGTAACGCAATGTAAAAGTTGAAAAGTAAATAAATATAAAGGGAATAAACAGGAAAAAACTTTAACACAAAACTGGAACAGCAAGTCTACATAACAGTTTATACGAAGAATGGTATTGGTTTAGTTCTTCATATATTCTGTAGTAATCTTGATAATTCTTTCTTTTAATTGGTTTATGTATCACTATCCATGTTTTATACCTCCTGAAGTAGCCTTGTCAAGTAATAATTTTATTTGGTTTTGTTGGTTTTGTTTATTAACATGAACTGTTATGTAGGCTTTCTGCTCCATTTTTGTGTTAAAGTTTTTTCCTTTTTACTCCCTTTACATTTATTTACTGTTCAGCTATTTACTTTTTACACTGCATTACTACGACACTGTCGAAGATGTTATTTACTGTAGGTTTCCGCTTCTATCTAGATGTGTAATTTCATTCCCAATGTCGTCTACAAACATTGTAACTTCTGTGGCGACAACAATCAGTAAATGTCTGAAGACAGCCTTGTAACACAATAAAAGTAATACCGTAGATCAAGGGTTTTTTATGTGATATAATTACAAATTCACAATTTTGGGATTTTTCTCTTTACTTGTTCGGTAAAACCTGGCTTTTTGCCAAATTTTAGTATTCTATGCTAGCCGGAAGTATCCTACAAATTTTGATGTGTGAGTTAACGAGTATCAAAAATGTGACATAAATGGCAGTGTCTCTTGATTGTATTCTCTTAGAAGCTTCAACTTTTTACACCGCCAAAGGACCAAAGACTTTCGTATGTGACACAATTATCAACTTTATTCGTCTACCCGTTCCTGAGAAAATGAGCTTTTAACAGGTGGATAGACAGAGAGATAGACGGACAGCAAAGGAGTCCTCTAAGGGTTCCGTTTTTACCGGATGAGGTACGGAATCCTGAAAAGATGTACTGCTCTTCACATCTTCGTAACGAACAAACTCACAAAAAAGTCAGTCAAGCTGGTTAATGTCCTCCAGGTAGATAACCATTTGCTTGATACATTTTTTTTATTTTGCTTCTGGATGAAATGTTGTTAAGAGATTTCACACATAGCTGCATAAGATGGCTCTTACTTAGGCTTACCATACATCTGGGATTAGCCTGGACAGTGTGGGTTTGTTAGTGCCGTCCTGGGTAATGTGCGGGCTTCCAAAACTGTCCAGAGCTTAAGAATTTTGTGACCGAAGAGGATTCTTTTTAAATTTTAGACCTACATGTTCGACATCTCCTTACGGCCTCTCTCAGCCGACTTTGTAGCAAGTGCTGATCTCTATGAGGAGGCGTGACTCCTGACTCTGCCACAACTTCTCAAGTCATTTGACAACACAACAGGGGCAACGTGTTTGCCTCGATTTCCTGTGTGAAGTTATTCGCCTACAAGTTTTTGATCATTTTATCTCTATTCGTTGTTTGTCTCATCGTTTAGCAATGTCCAAAAGAAAGTGTCTAAAATATTAACCTAAAAAGATGTACAGTTTTCTTTAAACTGTGTGGCTACATTAACAATGAAAGTGTTTATTGAACACTCTATGTCGCAGAATTTTCTGTTGCACCTAAAAGAGAGGAATATATTAAAGACCACGTGGAAACAAACATAGGAGAGGAGTGCTGTTAATGCGACTGTTTCGCCAAACAAGAGAGACTTTCTTAAAGCCAAAGATGGGATCCTTTATCTGGAGTGTGCTGTTAAAGAGACTGCATTTTCATAAGAACCGCTAGACAAGAACTCGGCTTCAGAACGTCAGATTGTACATGAAAACTGGTTAAAATGTATATGAAATTTCATTCTGTGGAACTGAAACAGAGGCAGTTATTGTTAACGTTATTTCGGTATTTATATTTGATAATGTGTTGCGTTCTTTGCAAAACATTAATTATGGAATAATAAAGATGGAAAGCTCAAACAGAAGTGAAGTAGAAGTTGTACGATATTTCAGTCTGGAGGAGGGAATTCAACTTAAACCTTTCAATTTCTATGAATTGTCAGGTGAAACTGATCAAATTTTCACTCAGTCCCTTTTATCATTGAGTGAAAAAACACCAAGTCCAAGAAAAGTTAGTTTGTTTAGCAGTTGATTACTAACAGCAATTAAAAACCTTAAGTTCACAGAATTAATGTTCCACAATATACAAAGTTTTTAATACGTCTATGTTCTCTCAAGAACTGACGGAATATTCCATAAATACTAATAATAGTTTTGGTGCTGTGGATAGAAAGGGGTAGAAAAATATGGTCAGTAACAAATAAAGTTTAATGTTCCAGTAAACTGTTAGAACTTTTAAGTAATTTGAAAAATATGTCCTTCGTTGGACCCCAAATAAAAATTGATATGTCGCCAGTGGAACACAGAAAAATGTGTTAAGCTTTCTCTTACTGGAAAGTAGTCGTTAGTATCCCCAGGTCCTTGAAGAAGGGTCTGTAGGATGTTTTGAATTCATAGCACAGATAATTCGCAATATGCGCTTTTGGACTCGGTAAACTTTAGCTTCGCTAGGGAGGTAATCCAAAAAATGAATCCTATACTAAATTATGGAATGAAAGTAAACAAAGAAAGCTAGTTTTATTTTTACATCACCTGCGTTTTACAATAACCACATTACAAATAAAGATTTGCTTAAGCGTTTCAGAAACTTTGAGGTACGTAACCCCCAACAGATTTCATTTCCCAGTTGTAATCCCAAGATGACGCAGACTCGGATTCATTTGTTCCTTAGTGCAGTCAAGCACCAACACTCTAAATCGCTAACAGAAACAGATCTATTTAGTAAGATGTTTCAAACACGAAATTTCCAGTTTAAATAACTTACGGTAATGCAGCCGGGTGGCGTCACTGACAACCGGCAATATCTCGATAGGTGACCACCTGGTCATTTTGAATGCAAAACGCCAGCAAGTAAGTGCTGGGCAAGTGAATGTAAAACCTCGGTTTGTAGAGCAATTCCGGAAAGATAACACACACACACACACACACACACACACACACACACACACACACACACACACTATAAACACTAGCGTCGCCAGAAGGTATCGCCAGTCGAAATTACTAAACGACGGCAAGACAGCAACGGAGAAAGCAGGATTCCACGCAAAATTTAACCAAAAACCTCCACCTCTTTTTACAATGTTCCTTGCTAATTTAATTTCAACTGCTTCCTTTGTAATACTATTCCAAAAGCTGGAAGTGCATGCCAGATTCTCCGTGTTATATTCTATAGGATGACCGGTGCCAAGAGAAAGTTCTGCATAGCCGATTTGCTCGGCTGTTGTTAAGCATGTGTGACGCTTACGAAGGGCGTTTGAAAAGTCCGTGCAAAAATTAAAACTACTTACGTGTTTGGGGTTAACCTTTTTTATTTTTCTACATAGTCTCCTTTTAGACTTGTACACTTCGTCCAACGCTCTTCTAATTTTTTGATCCCTTACGAATAATAGAAATTGTCCAAGTCTGCAAAATAGCTATTAGTTGCTACAATCTCCTCCCCGATTGAATAAAGTCTTTGTGCCCCCAGCCATTTCTTCAAATTGGGAAACAAATAGTAGTCCGAAGGAGCCAGGTCTGGATAATAGGGGGGATGTGTTTCCATTAATTTTGCGACCACAACTGCTGAGGTGTGTGCTGGTGCATTGTCGTGATGGAAAATGACTTTTTTGCCGTATAATCGCCGGCGTTTTTCTTGCTGCTCTGTTTTCAAACGGTCCAATAACTATGAATAATATGCGCCTGTAATAGTTTTACCCTCTTCCAGATAGTCGCTGAGGATTATCCCTTGCGAACCCAAAAGAAAGTCGCCATAACCTTTCCGGCCGAAGAAATGGTCTTCGCCTTGTTTGGTGCAGATTCTCCCTGGGTAACCCATTGTTTATACTGTTGTTTGGTCTCAGGAGTACAGTAATGAATCCATGTTTCATCCACAGTGACGAAACGACGCTTAAAGTCCTGCAGATTCTTCCTGAACAGCTGCAAACCATTCTTGCAACACTTCACACGAGTAAGTTTTTGGTCAAGCATGACCAATAGCGGAAGCCATCTTGGGGCTAGCCTTAACATGTCCAAATGTTTATGCGAAATATTATGTACCCGTTCATTCCAGATGCCCAAAGCACCAGCAATCTCACGCACCTTAACTCTTCCGTCGTCCATCACCATATCATGGGTTTTATCAATGATTTCTGGAGTCGTAACCTTCACAGGGCGTCCAGAACGTTCAGCATCACTTGTGCCCATATGGCCACTCCGAAAATTTTGAAACCACTTATAAACTGTTATAATCGAAGGTGCAGAGTCAGCGTAATGTTTATCAAGCTTCTCTTTAGTCTCCTGAGGCGTTTTACCATTCATAAAGTAATGTTTAATCACCACATGACATTCTTTTTCGTCCAATTTTAGACAATCACTCGTCTTCCTTGATTCATACGAATGCCAAACACAAAGAAATAGACCAATATGGCTGAAACTTGGTGTGCTTTCTTTCTAAAGATGCTGCTAACTAAACATGACCTCTAAACGCGCTGGTGGTGACATCTCGCGGTCTTTGCATGGACTTTTCAAACGCCCCTCGTATGTTCAATATCCGCGGTTGCCGACGACGTCACGCGTCCAAATTCCCGTGAGTTATTTGAACATTGCACGCGCCGAGAGAAATTCATGTCCAACGAAACTTCCTAACATATTAAAACTGTGCACCAGACACGATCTCGGAACGTTGCCCTTCGCGGACCACGTTTTTTACGTACTGAGATCCCAGGCGCGGCTCACGGTCCCTTGGCGATGTAAAAAGGGAAGCATCTAAGTCAATGCAATCAAAAGGTACGGCAATTTACACTACTGGCCATTAAAATTGCTGCACCAAGAAGGAATGCAGATGATAAACGGGTATTCATTGGACAAATATATTATACTAGAACTGACATGTAATTACATTTTCACGCAATTTGGCTGTATAGATCGTGAGAAATCAGTACCCAGAACAACCACATCTGGCCGTAATAACGGCCTTGATACGCCTGGGCATTGAGTCCAACAGAGCTTGGATGGCGTGTACCTGCAACATGCGGTCGTGCATTATCCTGCTGAAATGTAGGATTTCGCAGGGATCGAATGAAGGGTACAGCCACGGGTCGTAACATATCTGAAATGTAACGTCCACTGTTCAAGGTGCCGTCAATGCGAACAAGAGGTGACCGAGACGTGTAACCAATGGCACCCCATACCATCACGCAGGGTGATACGCCAGTATGGCGATGACGAATAAACGCTTCCAATGTGCGTTCATCGCGATGTCGCCAAACACGGATGCGACCGTCATGATGCTGTAAACAGCACCTGCATTCATCCGAGAAAATGAGGTTTTGCCATTCGTGCACCCAGGTTCGTCGTTGAGTACACCATCGCAGGCGCTCCTGTCTGTGTTGCAGCGTCAAGGGTAACCACAGCCATGGCCTCCGAGCTGATAGTCCATGCTGCTGCAAACGTCATCGAACTGTTCGTGCAGATGGTTATTGTCTTGCAATCGTCGCCATTTGTGGACTCAGGGATCGAGATGTGGCTGCACGATCCGTTACATCCATGCGGATAAGATGCCTGTCATCTCGACTGCTAGTGATACGAGGCCGTTGGTATCCATCACGGCGTTCCGTATTACCCTCCTGTACCCACCGATTCCATATTCTGCTAACAGTCATTGTATCTCGACCAACGCGAGCAGCAATGTCGCGATACGATAAACCGGAATCTCGATAGGCTAGAATCCGACCTTTATCAAAGTTGGAAACGTTATGGTACGCATTTCTCCTCCTTACGTGAGGCATCACAACATCGTTTCATCAGGCAACGCCGGTCGACTGCTGTTTGTATATGAGAAATTGGTTGGAAACTTTCCTCATGCCAGCACGTTGTAGGTGTCGCCACCGGCGCCAACCTTGTGTGAATGCTCTGAAAAGCTAATCATTTGCGTATGACAGCATCTTGTTCCTGTCGGTTAAATTTCACGTCTATAGCACTTCATCTTTGTAGCAATTTTAATGGCCAGTAGTGTACTTTCGACGCTTCGTAGAAGCTCTCTTGTGTATCTGGGTAGACTAGCACTCCTGGAAGAAAGGATATTGCGAGTAAATAGCTTACTCGTAGCCTCGGAGACTAACTCCAGAATGAATCCTTCATTCTGAGGTGGAATACGTCCACAGTCCTCCTTCCAGTCATCGTACGAACGCCGAAATGGCGGATATTGAGATAACAGACTGCGGAGTAGAAAAGCAACTATGATCGTCTTGTAGTGCAATGGCATCAGGACCAGGTGGAATACGTATAAGATTCTATAGAGATTATGCGAAAGAACTTGCTACCCCATTAGCAGTAATTTGTCGTAGATGGCTGGAGCAGCTAGGGTACAAAGCGACAAGGAAAAATCCCAGATCATTTCCGTTTTGTAGAAGGGCTAGGGGACAGACCAAATAATTATAGGCCTGTAACGCTGGCGTCAGTCTGTTGTTGAAATGTGGAACATGTTTTATCTTAAGAATTATAGCGTTTTTGAAAACGAAAATCTCTGTAAAAATGAACGTGGATTCGAAAACAGAGATCTTGCGAAACTTAGCTCGCTCTGTTCCTCCACGAAAACCACAGCGCTGTAGACTACGGCGCTAGGCTGATGCCGTGTTCCTTGACTTCAGGAAGGGCTTTGACACCGTTCCGTGTTGCCGTTTGGTGAAAAAAAAAAAACATACGAGCTTACGGCCTATCGGACCAGATTTGTGACTGGAGTCGAGACTCCCTCGCAGATGAAACTCAAAAGGTCGGTCTTAACGAAACAAAATAGATACAATTAAAAGTAACTTCCGGAGTACCCCAAGGAAGTTTGCTGGTATCGTTATTGTTTACAGTGCATGTAAACGATTTAGTAGAGAGGGTCGGAAATTCTTTAAGGCTGTTCCCAGATGATGTGGTTCTCTACAATAAAGTAGCAAAGCCAGAAAATAGTGTTGATTTGCAGAGGACTGATGAATCGTGCAGGGTTTCGCAGTTGATCCTAAACGCAAATAAATATAACTTATTGCGCTTACGTAGGAAAAGAAATACACTGCTGTACAGCTGCACTATTGATGACAAATTGCTGGAAACAGCATCTACTACAAAATATCCAGTAGTAACTATCCAGAGCGACCGTAAGCGGAATGACTGCATAAAATAAATAGCAGGAGAAGCAGACGCCAGACTGGGATTCATATGAAGAATGTTAAGGTAATTAATTCATCTGCGAGGGAAGCGACTTACAAGGCGCTTGTTCGACCGACTCTTGAGGTCTGTTCATCAATCTGGGACCCTTACCATGGAGGACTGATAGAAGAGATACGAGAGATCCAATGAAGAGCGGAGCCTTCACGGAATCGTTTAGTCGGCGCGACAGTGTTACAGATATTCTCAACAAACTCCAATGGCAGACGTTAGAAGAGACGCGTTGTGCATCACGGAGAGATTTACTATTGAAATGCACTTTTTCCGGGAAGAGTCGGACAGCATACTACTTCTCATACACATCTCGCGAAATGACCACGACGAGAAAATTCTAGAAGCTAGAGCTGGCTGGCTGGTTGAAATGGCTCTGAGCACTATGCGACTTAACTTCTGAGGTCATCAGTCGCCTAGAACTTAGAACTAATTAAACCTAACTAACCTACGGACTTCAACACATCCATGCCAGAGGCAGGATTCGAACCTGCGACCGTAGCGGTCGCCCGGCTCCAGACTGCAGCGCCGAGAACCGCACGGCCACTCCGGCCGGCTAGCTACAGCCAATACAGAAGTTTACCTACAATCATTCTTCACACGCGCTGATCGCGAGTGGGCCCGGGGCATCACTTATTGATGTCAGAGATACACTACGCCAGACGCCCGTAGGTGGATTGCGGAGTATGACGTAGATGCAGATGTACAGAGTGAAGGAATCGTTCTGGAGAGTAACACGAGCTATTTGCTGAGAATTTAGAGAATAAACCTTCAGAGCACCTTTCGTTATTTTGCACTTCTTTCTTACGACTCCCTAGTGATTAATGATATTCACGTTTAATGCTTCGCGGGTTTTATGCTTCCTGCGCATAGAAACTGTTACGCTCTGACAGCTTGCTCCGTCTCGTTGCAGGCGGAACTGAGAGCACCCTTCGTTTTTTTTTTTTTATTGCAAACGTCTGCCACAATGTAGGGGTCTCGTCCGAGTCTCCCCTTCAACATCTGCTTAGCTTCACGTTCAGTGCTTGCATTACCGATTGACTTCGTTTTGTGCAACGTCTTATTTGTACGGTAGTCACATGTATGAAAACATTCACGAGGCGTGTTTTTTAAGTAAGTAACGTTTTGAAATTAAAAAAAGACGTGCTAAGGTATCTCAATTTTATTTTTACATGAAAGCCTGTACCTTAATCTACGCACTGACGCCATTACAGTCTGATTCTTACTTGTTTACGTTGTGTACTGAGTGTTTAAGTTGCTTCCGATAATCGAGTCCTGCCGACTGTGAAGTACGGGCTGTTATAACATTTCTTAGAGCTAAAGCCCTAAAAGCGATCGATATTCATCGTGAGATCTGTGCAGTTTACGGTGAAAACATTATGAGTGACGGAATGGTAAGAATGTGGGTGAGAGCATTTAAAGATGACCGCACAAATGTGCATGATGAACAAGGAGTGGGCGTCCTTCGGTCGTTAATGAAAGTTTGGTGCAGGAAGTGGACAATAAGGTGAGAGAAAACAGACGCTTTACGATTTTCTCCTTGCGGGATGACTTTCCTAATGTTTCTTGTAGTGTTTTGTATGGCATTGTGACCGAGCACTTGAATTACCGAAAATTGTGCGCACGTTAGGTACCGAAAATGCTGACCGATGTGCCCAAAACCAAACGTTTAGACAGTGCATTGACTGCCGGCCGCGGTGGCCGTGCGGTTCTGGCGCTGCAGTACGGAACCGCGGGACTGCTACGGTCGCAGGTTCGAATCCTGTCTCGCGCATGGGCGTGTGTGATGTCCTTAGGTTAGTTAGGTTTAAGTAGTTCTAAGTTCTAGGGGACTTATGACCTAAGATGTTGAGTCCCGTAGTGCTCAGAGCCATTTGAACCATTTTCAGTGCATTGACTTTCCTTGAGCGGTACCACAACGACGGTGATGATTTCTTAAGTCAAACTGTTAAGGGCAATAAAACATGGGTGGCCTACGTCACACCAGAATCAAAGCAACAGTCCATGGAAGTTGAGCAAGGGCATCGTTTTGCTGCAAGACAACGCCCGTCCACATGTGGCGAATCAGACCAAAGCTCTCATCACATCTTTTCGATGGGAAACTCTAGATCATCCTCCTTACAGCCATGATCTTGCGCCCAGTGACTACCATCTGTTTCTGCACTTAAAGAAACACCTGGGCGGTCAGCGTCTTCAAGACGATAACGAAGTCAAAACAGTGGTGATGCAGTGGGCAGCACTTCTATGAGGAGGGTATTCAAAAACTGGTGCAACGTTATGACAAGTGCCTCAGTATTGACGTAAATTATGTAGAAAAGTAGATTAAGGTGCAGGCTTTCATGTAAAACTAAAATTATTGAGATATCTTAGCACGTCTTTTTTTAAATTTCAAAACGGTACTTACTTAAAAAACGCGCCTCGTATTAGGAGTACTCTCAGAATTTCATATACGTATATTTAATTATAGACATGGTCCGTCCCCGGTAGCTGAGTGGTCAGCGCGACTGAATGTTAATCATAAGGGTTCGGTTTCGATTCCCGGCTGGGTCGGAGATTTTCTCCGCTCAGTGACCGGCTGTTGTGTTGTCCCAATCATCATCATTTCATCCCCAGCGACTCCCAAGTCGCTGAAGTGGCGTCAAATCGAAAGGCTTGCACCTGGCACGCTGTCTACCCGACGGGATGCCCTAGTCACACGACATTATAGACATGCATATTTACTTTACTAAAAGCGTTTCGTTTATTTTTTTAAGAAATAAAATACCGTTTTAGATCTGCACGACGGGTAAAAGACCGTTAATCGATTATCTCGTTCACATTTTGGCCCTACTGGATAACACCTTTTTCTACCCATACTACTTTCCTTCTCTCAGAATGGACTCTTTTCTGTTCGTCACACCAAGTTGTTCCAGTATTATTGTGTTTTTCTGGAAGACCAACCGTCCACCCGTGAATTTTCTTCCCAAAAAATTGAAGGAGTCCGCGGGAGAAAGTGCTAATTCCCAATAGCACATTTAGGTTACTGTTAGTTGAATTCAAAGACACGACAACAAATGTAATAACAAAAAACAATTAAAAAGACAATGGTTTCTAGGGGTGAAACTCCTTGCTACCAATACGTCACACATTCATAAACGTAACAGACAAGGTAATGAGAATCATCTTTAGTAAATAGAAGGTTAGCACTCTCTTCCACCGACCCCTTCAATTTTGTGTCTGCAATATCAGGGTGTGTTATTTCTGCTTCTTTTGCGCCTTCTATTACTGTCCTGATCGTGTTCCGCGCTTCAGTCGGTAAAAACAGAACCCTTACAAGATAACGTTGTTGTGCGTCCGTCTGTCTGTCCAACGGTTAAAAACCCTTGTCCTCAGGAACGGGTAGACGTAACAAGCTGATATTTGTGTCACAAACTAACAAGGGAAAGTGGCCATTGCACCCCCCCCCCTCCAGATTCAGTTGTAAAATAACCAAATAATGAACACAGATCAAGCATGAAACCAAGAGGGTGTAGTGAACTCAGAAAAAAGAAGCGAAATAGAAACAGCGAACGGTCCAAGCTCAAGATGTGCAAATCGGTCGAATTACTACGTAATACCACAGCGTTGTGGTTGTATGGTCAAGGTTCTGGCCTGCAAAGCGTGATATTCGTGTTTCTATCACCCTCATGCTCCCTTTTTTTCCGCAAATTATGGACTTTGTGTCCCGTCATTGACGTGTCTGTTCTCCTTCCATAGTTCTGGCAACTGTAATATTATGCACTGCTTACAGAATATGAATCACAAATTAAGAATACACTACTGGCCATTAAAATTGCTACACCAAGAAGAAATGCAGATGATTAACGGGTATTCATTGGACAAATATATTATACTAGAACTGACATGTGATTACATTTTCATGCAATTTGGGTTCATAGACCCTGAGAAATCAGTACGCAGAACAACCATCTCTGGCCGTAATAACGGCCTTGATACGCCTGGGTATCGAGTCCAACAGAGCTTGGATGGCGTGTAAAGCTACAGCTGCCCATGCAGCTTCAACACGATACCACAGTTCATCAAGAGTAGTGACTGGCGTATTGTGACGAGCCAGTTGCTCGGCCACCATTGACTAGACGTTTTCGGTTGGTGAGAGATCTGGAGAATGTGCTGGCAAGGACAGCAGTCGAACATTTTCTGTATCCAGAAAGGCCCGTACAGGACCTGCAACATGCGGTCGTGCATTAGCCTACTGAAATGTAGGGTTTCGCAGGGATCGAATGAAGGGTAGAGCCACGGGTCGTAACACATCTGAAATGTAACATCCACTATTCAAAGTGCCGTCACTGCGAACAAGAGGTGACCGAGACGTGTAACCAATGGCATCCCATACCATCACGCCGGGTGATACGCCAGTATGGCGATGACGAATACACGCTTCCAATGTGCATTCACCGCGATGTCGCCCAACACGGATGCGACCGTCATGATCCTGTACACAGAACCTGCATTCATCCGAAAAAATGATGTTTTGCCTTTCGTGCACCCAGGTTCGTCGTTGAGTGCACCATTACAGGCGCTCCTTTCTTTTATGAAGCGTCAAGGGTAACCGCAGCCATGGGCTCCGAGCTGATAGTCCCTGCTGCTGCAAACGTCATCGAACTGTTCGTGCAGATGATTGTTGTCTTGGAAACGTCTCCATCTGTTGACTCAGGGATCGAGACGTGGCTGCACGACCCGTTACAGCCATGCGGACAAGGTGCCTGTCATCTCGAGTGCCAGTGATACGAGGCCGTTGGGATCCAGCACGGCGTTCCGTATTACCCTCCTGAACCCACCGATTCCATATTCTGCTAACAGTCATTGGATCTTGACCAACGCGAGCAGCAATGTCGCGATACGATAAACCGCAATCGCGATAAGCTACAATCGACCTTTATGAAAGTCGGAAAAGTGATGGTACGCATTTCTCCTCCTCACACGAGGCATCACATCAACGTTTCACCAGGCAACGCCGGTCAACTGCTGTTTGTGTATGAGAGATCGGTTGGAAACTTTCCTCATGTCAGCACGTTGTAGGTGTCGCCACCGGAGCCAACCTTGTGTGAATGCTCTGCAAAGCTAATCACTTGCATATAACAGCATCTTCTTCCTGTCGCTTAAATTTCGCGTCTGTAGCACGGCACCTTCGTGGTGTAACAATTTTCCTGGCCAGTAGTGTAGCTTACTGCTCCCAGAGAGCACCAAGGGGGGCGCACAGCTTAACGTCAGCATCCAACGGACGGATCAGCATTAACCATGCCACAGGGTCGAGCTTCATGAGCCGTTGCGTAGAGATTTGAAATGTAATCCAGGACGTTGCCGCAAAGACTAGTGATCAGGGGTACTTGTGTAAAACAAATAGGAGGTACGTACGTATGGATGTCCTTCCTTATACCTGTTGCAAACGGACGTTACACCAGGACACAGCCACAAATTTGAATACAACGAACAGATCCGTCAATTACCGGACGGATAGTTCAAAATTTTGTGAAAAAACATGGTCCACGGGGGAGATCTGAACACAGATGCCCCACCTCCCAGCCCAACACCTTGACGGCGTAACCACGGCGTCATGCCTATGCAGCTTCACTCGATGTTGAACTTCTTAAGCCGGCCGAAGTGGCCGTGCGGTTAAAGGCGCTGCAGTCTGGAACCGCAAGACCGCTACGGTCGCAGGTTCGAATCCTGCCTCGGGCATGGATGTTTGTGATGTCCTTAGGTTAGTTAGGTTTAACTAGTTCTAAGTTCTAGGGGACTAATGACCTCAGCAGTTGAATCCCATAGTGCTCAGAGCCATTTGAACCATTTGAACTTCTTGAGGTTGGATCGTTCACGGTTTCTATTTTGCTTCTTTTGTCACAGTTCAGTACACTTGCTGTTTTCACGCTTGATCTGTGTTCAGTTTTTGACGGGTTGTACACTGCACCATCTTACCACTAAATCTGAGGCGGTGTGATAGGGAGTGTCCTATGTAAGGTCTCTGCTCTCTTGGCGGTGCAAAGGAATTAAGCTTCTAAGTCAATGCACTCAAAAGACAGTGTCATTTATGTCACATATTTTCGTATTCGCAAACTCATTTATCGGAACTCGTAGGAAACTTCCCGTTGACCTAGAGTTATGGAATTTGGAAGGAACAACATTTCACTGTACAACTAAGGGAAAAAAAATCCGAAAATTCTAAATTTTCTGTTACATCAGAAGAAAAAAAAAATATCATTTGTCATCCGACTGTATTTTTGTTTGTTCGTCCGTCTGTTAAGACGCCTTTTTCTGGGGAGGGGTAGGCGTATCAAGTTGAAATTTACGTCACCAATAGATGAATGTGGTCCCTTGATGGTGTAAAAAAGTTAAGCTTCTAAGTCAATGCAATCAAAAGATACGGTCATTTATGTCACATGTTTTGATACTCGCAAACTCAGTCGTTAAAACTTGTAGGGTACTTCGAATTGACCTAGAATCATGAAATTTGGCAAGAAGAAAGGTTTCACAGTACAAGTAAAGAAAAAAACCAGAAAATTGTTAATCTGTAATAACTCGTAAGTCACATGAAAAAATATTTCTTTTGTATTTGTTATCCGACTTCAAACCTGAAATTAAAACATTTTCGAAAGACTTGGAATCCTGGGGACCGATATCTCGCCAGTATCAGTGTCGATAACAGGCTAGAATCGTCGCTATTCTTGATTGCCGAAATAGATGAACTGTCTATATACATAATTAAGCTCGTACAGAACCCTCAGATTGCAAGTCTATTTGCACCCGGCCAATTATTGTTTCGATTTTAGCTTTACTGCGACTTTCGTAGAATTTCACAAGGTGTCCAGATAACCTTGTTGATTCCATAATTTTAATATACCCATAGAATTTTAGCCTGCGTTTGTACGTACCCGAATAACTGTTGGATTAGTTGCCAATTTCTTTATTTGGTCGTAGCCTGGATGATATTTCTTAAGAACAATCTGGTACTACATTTTTCCTGATTACTTACCATTTTTTCTTTCGATTTCCTCCAATGTTACTTTTTTCTCATTAAAGCAACTGTTCGAGCCCGATAAAGACACTCTGGCTTCATGACTACGGTGGGTTACAATACATCTTCACAAACGTTCGTGTGCATGCCCACTGAAACGGCAGAGAGCGGGTGAGAAAGTGGTTTTGAGCTTAACCCAGTGAATCCAATCAAATATCATTTATTTAACAATTTTTCAGATCTAGTATATTACACAGATAGAAAATATACAACTAAAAAGACAAAAAAACACGCTACCTTTAATAAATGCAACCCTCGATCAACTAAAAAGTAAGATCATTACATCTGCTACAAACTCGGTTGAAAATATATACGAGTAAATACTTTGAACTTTAAAATTACACTTAATCACCTTAATATCTGTATGTATGAGGCTAGTGCCAGAACAGCTGATTTCCTTCAAAAGACTCTGCGCTTGATATCCTTCCTATGTTTACTAACGGTCGACAGCTCCGAAAATTTCTTAATAAGCAAGACCCTTTCTACTTTCGATGAACTCCCCTTGGATATACCAAATAAACAGCATTGAAGTCTTTCGCCAAGACAGTAATCGTAGAAATAACCTACCAGATCACCCCTAAGACTAGAGAATAGAACAGGCAATAAAAGGAAACAAATCTTAAAACATTATTCTAGTAATTGAAATTACAAATTTTCATTGAAAGAAAGCAACAGGTTTGGTCTGACTGAAAACAGCAACCACCCAAATTATTATTCTAAAAACTGTTTAATAATTCACTGTCCTTCGGTTAACAGTCTCTTGGACCGAATTAGTTCTAATCACAGCCCATCGGCCAAGTTAGTACACAAACACACATGACATGAAATATAGCCTACTCAAAACTAGTAAAGATAGACTCTTATATTCCAAGGCAGCTTTACTGACACACAAGATAATGTATGTGATCAATTGGCCAAGGCGAGACTTTAAACAGTGGTGAAAATGTTTGATAAATGGAACTCTGAAGACAGAGGGACAGTTGTATTAGTTAAAAACGTAAAAAGCCAATGTGTTGATTGATTAAAATAGATACATAGGTTTGTGAAGTGATGAGGGGGACCTAGACAGCAAGGAAGAGGGGTATCATGGGAATGTAGCTGTTGGGGTAGTGCGTAAGAGTGTGTTTGAGTGGGCTGATGTTTGGAAGAGGAATTTCGGAGAATGAAGAGGGATGCCGTTCCGTTGCAGAACAAGCCTTAGGATGGAGTGGAGAGGAAGGGGACCCTGAGTGGGGAAGGTGGGATGGGTTCTTTTAGAATGTATGATAGGTATATATCAGGACAGATTTCATGGTAGGGTAAGTGGAGACGATTAAAGTTTCGTTGGGAGAGGATGTGGAGAATGTGGATTTGCAGCATTGAGGAAATGTAGTTGTAGAGGCCCAGTGGAGTACCAGGAGCAGTGACAGGGGGGAATCTAGTGTGGAGAATTGTGGAAGGGTGCAATCCCCGTGTTTGGTTGGTTAGTAGTTTTAGTAGTTTTTGTCTGCTGTGAGCTTTCTATTGAATAGTTAGTAGATGGGGTGTTTATGTTAGTCGGCGATCAACTGTTAGTCAGCGATATTTTAGTGTGCTAGTTAACTAGATCAGACGGTCGTAAATGGTAAGGTAAACGTCGTGGAGACGGAAGCTGCGGGTGGTTGGGCCTATAATTATTGCATGAACGACACAGAAGACACTATGCAGCTAACTTCTGGAAAAGTACGAGAATTTTGGAGATGATATTGAACTGAAGACGTAACGGCAGTCGATGGAATGGCATCAAGCAAACTCATCGAAGAAGAATGTAAGCTGTGTTTCCAGCAGGAAAAGCTATGGCTGCTTTGCTTTTTGATCTAGGAGGACTGTTGATGTGCGTACCATGCCACTCGCAAACACTATCAGTTCCGACGCGTTGCGTTTGCGGAAACTCTTAAAAGAACTCCATGCTTAAATGTGTCACGTACAACAACGTCGGCAGAAATAAGATATTTTCCTTTTGCATGATAATGCCGCCCCCCCCCCACTTGTCGGTGAGGAAAACACCATCGAGATCACAAAGCTTAGGAGGACAACAATGAAGCACCCACTCTATAGCCCCGATATGATGCCTAGTCAACACCACCTCTTCGGTAAAGTAAAGGAATTCCTTCGTGGAATGAGATTTGAAGAGCAAAACTCACTTGTGAAGGTTGCTAAACAATCACATAGACATGCTGGGCCTGACTTTAACTGTGCAGGAATATAGCCATTTGATCCACCGTAGCGTAGGGCAGTTGAGAGGCACGAACTCTATGTGGAAAAATGACATTTTCACTCTCAAGAATCTATCAGTATATCGTAAAAGATTCTCTGATGTGCAAGATGATGTCCAGCATCACACTATGTTGAAAAATAAATTAGCAGTTGGGCAATATACTACAGTCTTATAAGACAAACACGAATGTTCTGGCACTGGGCCGGAGGTGAGTGACGAGGGTGCTAAAATGAACTGTATGGGAAAGATAATGCCTACTCCAAATGACCAGAACGAAAAGATGCTACTTTATACTTAGGAGGATTTGAAAAGATTTATGTCCAACACGACTAAGAAAATGTAGGGATTTTCAAGTAGTAGGGATTAAGCAGTTTGTGTAACAAGGCTCATATTCATACTGTACAAAATCCTTAACATACAATAAAACCTCTTTGCAAACAGTTACTGTAGTGTAACATGCATATTCAAGCTTAATTAATCAATGATGATGAAATGTACTACACTAAAGTTCAATATTCTCTGCCTTTACCTTAAAAACTTAGTATGCTCCTGAATGTCTGCTCTAGATCATATTCATTGACTTTACTTTGTTCCAGCATCATATTACCAATTTTTCATCAAGATATGACCACTTGGGTCACTGTAGCCCCGAGCGCAAGTGACACTGATCCACTTTTTTGCGGTACCACAGTAACAGTTGTGGTTTTTGTTTAATAACGTAATTGATGTTACAAGTCCGTGCCAATACTATAACAAAGTATATGAAATTTTCCCTCTACCACTGTTCTTTGTTTCCCTGCCACATACAAAAAGACATTTTTTTTTCCAGGTACATACTTGCAGTCCCGGACACACTGACCTGGAGGAAGTTTGCGGCAACAAGGCATCGTTAAATGACACTGTGGTCAGGTGCCTCAGACGCTTCCAGTGTGGTCAAAGAAGTCTGGATGTCGAAGATCATCTCTCTCTCGCCCTCTCTCTCTCTCTCGCTCTCTCTCTCCCTGTGAAGAATCAGGAATCGCAAAAGAAGTGGAGGCCCTGATCTTTGAAGACGGCGTATCGCAGTCGAGGCGGTGGTAGGAAAATTGAACAATCAGCGTGGAGCAGTTTTCAGCATCGTGGACGACATTTGGAAGGTGACTGACGTCGCCGCATGCTGGGTTCTGCGACTGCTCACACCCACTAAAAAATTCGGTCGAACCAAGACAGCTGCAGATATGTCGCTGCCGTGTCACGCCAATCCGCATTACTATTGTAGCCACCGAATCCACGTGGGTGGGCGTTTCACCATGACCCCGGGACAAAGGAGCAGAGCTAACAATGGAAACGTGTGTCTTCATCACTATCGTACGAGGTGACCCTGAGTGTTTGTAAGGTAATGCGCTGACAGATTATACTCGCAGGGGCAAACATACACGGGAGCATACCATTGAAATCTCCTGAAATGGTTACGGACGGCTGTTACGACAGAGCGTCGCAGGGAGCTTCCCACGACAAAGCCCCAGCTAAAGTTACGTTGTGCAAGACGCGACAGTTGGCTGCGACTGCGACGCTGCCCCCTCCTCTTTTCCCACCCTGGCAGACGGCGGCACGGCCGCAAGACGACTGGAGTCGTCGCCGTTTCCCAAGCTGCGGCCGGCGGCGGCGGATTCAAATACATAAGAAAAATAAGAATTCCGATTTTCTTGCTGTAAAAAATACTGTATGTTAATGCAACAAAGTTACATCGGCTCCCAGAATTAGTTTTTCGATACAGATTCTCCTTTTACTTTAAAAAATTGAAAAGTATCTCTTCCGGTTTTGCGTGTTTTTTTCTCTGTATATTACTTCTCTGTCAATTGTGAGGAAAGTAAAAGGCACAAAAAATTGATGTTTGCGTATCTTACAGTTTCACATCACAGCTTGATAATGAGGTGTCTATTTTTCCGATATTCGTCACAGTTATCCCGATACTTAATTTACAAGTAACCTACTGCATAAAATTTTAATTGTGTACAGTGAAAAATGTGGTCGCTGGCTACTTTACGTATGGTTTACGTTAGGTCATACATCGTTGCCGATGAAAAGAAGCTAACATATTGAAATTATTTTTAAAGTTGAGATCAGAATGATATCGAACTTCGTTACCGAGATTTGGGCTCATATATCTCCGGGAGCGTCGCGACTAGCCGCCAGTTCTATCGACGCGCAACGAGAATCGTGTGGTCATCACACGATAGAGAATGCATTTGTTTTGTTTCGCTGACACATTTGGACCTAATGAAACCATTTTATGTCATATTTCTCCGGTATGAGTTACTAATATTTCTCCATATGCTCTTGACAATTTCATTTAAAATGCCACGAAATGTAGGTTTCTTAAACCCAAGTGATCAAGCAGAGCCCATTTTCGTGGTTTTGCTGAGGCATCTGAACCTGTTCCAAGCTTTCTTTCTCGTTTATTTCTCTGATACGAGTCCCGAATATTCCTCCATCTGTTTTTGCACATTTCACCTAAAATTCCAATGAAAGATAAGTTTATTAACAATAACCGCACGCTTGCGTCATTGCATTGTTTCAAGTTCCTGACAACAAGATAGGGTTACACCTTAAACATCTCTAGAATTTTCATTCTGAACGTCTACAGTATACACTGGCAGAAATGTGGAAGAAATAATGTCCGTGCTTGTTCACAAAATTTCCCCAAATTATACTTGTCAGTTTCTCCCATGCAGAAACTTTTGGAACAAGCTAAGGCAACTTTCATAGCCGACTGAGTTTTTATTCCCATCCAAATGAACTTCCATATTCTTATATTCTGACAACATACATCGTTATGGATGACATGAACATTTAATCTTGCCAAGCTGCACTCAAAAGATGCCTCCAGGATTTACAAAAGACGAATTTCAATTGTGAACTGTGTCAGACCAGAAGGGCCTTGTAAAACAGTAGTGCACTTTTGGCACAATTTGTTTGAGCACCATCTTCTACCAATGAATTGAAGCGAATGTGACAAATTACTTATTGCAGCATACTGTTGGCGCAATCTGTTGAGAAACGCCTTCCTCAAAAACGAGCATCTATTGATTACAGAAAGCTGTACAACAATCTGATGGTGGTTTTTCACAACTAGAAGGTATCATCAAGACACCAATCTACCGTTTACTTTCAAAGTGAAGGTATTGTAAAATGTAACTTTCTCGTTGTTCTTTAGATTGTTCATTTTATAATGTACTTGACGTTTTCAATTTTTATCGTCACAAAAAAGAGTAATGCGAAAATTGACCTTCAAGTTCATTTCCATCATTCTAATTCTACATCTGCATGGATTATACTGATTTTCATAACAGGCCTGAAAAATTTGCATTAATGGGAAAATATTATATATTTCACTCACCTGCCAGTTTCAACTGTGCACCAATTTCTTCGAAAATTCTGTCTCTGAACATAGTGTCTCTATATTTAGGATTCTTCAAATCGTAAAGGCAAGGATGTCGCGAGACCAGCTCACAGAGCATCACATCCTGTGGGTGGCTCATTTCAGTTTTCCTTGACTGGCTCGACATCTTTCTGGCAGCCGTACGTCTTTGTGTCGTGCGACTCCCGTCGCAACACTGCTCACTGGTGCAGTGCTGCGGCAGCTGTCGCAACAGCCGCGCGTCGCATCCCAAACTCGAACTGCGCATGCGCCAGCAAGCAACTTCTGACGTCACGTAGCGACCCGTCGCAGTCGCTAGTGTGCGTCGCGTCTTGGACAACATACCTTAACTCCGCATGGAACCCAGAACCCAGTCACATGTGCTGCTGCTTCTTGTTATCCAATTTTTCCTCAACTCCCCCCCCCCCCCCATCACGCCTGCCAACCCACTCCCTTACCTTATTCGTCTAACAAAGCGGTCGGCAAACCGCCGCTCGCGAGCCACGTACGGCCCTTTGTCTTTGGGTTCTCGAGTGCGGCTCTTATAGAAAATACAATATGCGGACGGTCACGTACTTTTCCAGGAAGATAAAATATCAACGCGCATCTTCAAGTTTTATTTTGGCACCGTGTTCTAGGCTAAGGTGACAAAAGTCATGGGATACAGATATGCACATGTGCAAATGCCGCGAGCGAGGTACAAAATAGAAGTGCATTGGCAGAGCTGTCGTTTCCGGCGTGATTATGGTCGCACGACGGAAATTAACAAACTTTGAACGCGGAATAGTAGTTGGAGCGAAACGCATGAGACATTCCATTTCGGAAATCGTTAGGGATTTCAATAATCCGAGATCCACAGTGTCCCACCGTTTAGTGAATAGCTAAAAATGGTTTAAATACCTGTGAATATCTTGCCTTCGGTGTCCCTCGACAACTCCATACATGAGATAAAATATGCTTGTTCAATAAATACGGGGTACCATAATCGATTGCACTACAATGATGTAGGCCACAACTGAAGTCAAGTAAGTACGTAGACTTATTCACTTCAGAAACTGTAAAGGAGGTCATGATCAATCTTCCGTGCAATAAGACTCGTTGCTACTGCTACTGCTAACCAATGGTAGGACATACTACACTGGCGATATTAAATAGTCCAGATGCAGTAATCTGATATAAATGCGCGTATGAGGTCCATTGCATTGTTCAACAATAATACTTAACGAATATAAAGGCACATATCGTTCTGCCTTTTGCTATATTAAACTGTTTTAACACTCCGAAATAATCCGTCTCTACACTGTTCTAATACGCTGTTTAGACAATGACCAACACACGAGTAGCTCTATTGTAAATCCAAACCTGGATCATACACGAAGAACTTATCTCAACTGTACGCACATATCTGTCCTCTAGAGTGTCCAACACTCATCTACCTAACAATATTCGAGGCCAGGTATTTATACTCTTCCTACAATGCACTACCGGTTATAATAACGCAAAACATAATTTATAATATGAAATAATTTAAGAACATTATCAAACACTCTATAACATTCCATACTTTGTTAGAACAAGTTTAAGACATTTTCTAAGCACATAAAAATCACATTAATATTGAAATTGCAGAAATAAGCATTCTAAGAATGCTAAACGATCAACTATCTATATTTTGCTAATCAGGCCCGGGATTTAATTCGTAACATTTACAGATGATGAGAACGAAATATATTATTCTTTTATCTAAACGTTTTCCGTATATTAATTTCCTGAATCTGATTTTGATTGTTTATGGTACAAAGCCCCCCCCCCCATGAACCATGGACCTTGCCGTTGGAGGGGAGGCTTGTGTGCCTCAGCGATACAGATAGCCGTACCGTAGGTACAACCACAACGGAGGGGTATCTGTTGAGAGGCCAGACAAACGTGTGGTTCCTGAAGAGGGGCAGCAGCCTTTTCAGTAGTTGCAAGGGCAAAAGTCTGGATGATTGACTGATCTGGCCTTGTAACAATAACCAAAACGGCCTTGCTGTTCTGGTACTGCGAACGGCTGAAAGCAAGGGGAAACTACGGCCGTAATTTTTTCCGAGGGCATGCAGCTTTACTGTATGTTTAAATGATGATGGCATCCTCTTGGGTAAAATATTCCGGAGGTAAAATAGTCCCCCATTCGGATCTCCGGGCGGGGACCACTCAAGATGTCGTTATCAGGAGAAAGAAAACTGGTGTTCTACGGATCGGAGCGTGGAATGTCAGATCCCTTAATCGGGCAGGTAGGTTAGAAAATTTAAAAAGGGAAATGGATAGGTTAAAGTTAGATATAGTGGGAATTAGTGAAGTTCGATGGCAGGAGGAACAAGACTTTTGGTCAGGTGACTACAGAGTTATAAACACAAAGTCAAATAGGGGTAATGCAGGAGTAGGTTTAATAATGAATAGGAAAATAGGAATGCGGGTAAGCTACTACAAACAGCATAGTGAATGCATTATTGTGGCCAAGATAGATACGAAGCCCACACCTACTACAGTAGTACAAGTTTATATGCCAACTAGCTCTGCAAATGATGAAGAAATTGAAGAAATGTATGATGAAATAAAAGAAATTATTCAGATAGTGAAGGGAGACGAAAATTTAATAGTCATGGGTGACTGGAATTCGAGTGTAGGAAAAGGAAGAGAAGGAAACGTAGTAGGTGAATATGGATTGGGGGTAAGAAATGATGGAGGAAGCCGCCTGGTAGAATTTTGCACAGAGCACAATTTAATCATACACTCCTGGAAATGGAAAAAAGAACACATTGACACCGGTGTGTCAGACCCACCATACTTGCTCCGGACACTGCGAGAGGTCTGTACAAGCAATGATCACACGCACGGCACAGCGGACACACCAGGAACCGCGGTGTTGGCCGTCGAATGGCGCTAGCTGCGCAGCATTTGTGCACCGCCGCCGTCAGTGTCAGCCAGTTTGCCATGGCATACGGAGCTCCATCGCAGTCTTTAACACTGGTAGCATGCCGCGACAGCGTGGACGTGAACCGTATGTGCAGTTGACGGACTTTGAGCGAGGGCGTATAGTGGGCATGCGGGAGGCCGGGTGGACGTACCGCCGAATTGCTCAACACGTGGGGCGTGACGTCTCCACAGTACATCGATGTTGTCGCCAGTGGTCGGCGGAAGGTGCACGTGCCCGTCGACCTGGGACCGGACCGCAGCGACGCACGGATGCACGCCAAGACCGTAGGATCCTACGCAGTGCCGTAGGGGACCGCACCGCCACTTCCCAGCATATTAGGGACACTGTTGCTCCTGGGGTATCGGCGAGGACCATTCGCAACCGTCTCCATGAAGCTGGGCTACGGTCCCGCACACCGTTAGGCCGTCTTCCGCTCACGCCCCAACATCGTGCAGCCCGCCTCCAGTGGTGTCGCGACAGGCGTGAATGGAGGGACGAATGGAGACGTGTCGTCTTCAGCGATGAGAGTCGCTTCTGCCTTGGTGCCAATGATGGTCGTATGCGTGTTTGGTGCCGTGCAGGTGAGCGCCACAATCAGGACTGCATACGACCGAGGCACACAGGGCCAACACCCGGCATCATGGTGTGGGGAGCGATCTCCTACACTGGCCGTACACCACTGGTGATCGTCGACGGGACACTGAATAGTGCACGGTACATCCAAACCGTCATCGAACCCATCGTTCTACCATTCCTAGACCGGCAAGGGAACTTGCTGTTCCAACAGGACAATGCACGTCCGCATGTATCCCGTGCCACCCAACGTGCTCTAGAAGGTGTAAGTCAACTACCCTGGCCAGCAAGATCTCCGGATCTGTCCCCCATTGAGCATGTTTGGGACTGGATGAAGCGTCGTCTCACGCGGTCTGCACGTCCAGCACGAACGCTGGTCCAACTGAGGCGCCAGGTGGAAATGGCATGGCAAGCCGTTCCACAGGACTACATCCAGCATCTCTACGATCGTCTCCATGGGAGAATAGCAGCCTGCATTGCTGCGAAAGGTGGATATACACTGTACTAGTGCCGACATTGTGCATGCTCCGTTGCCTGTGTCTATGTGCCTGTGGTTCTGTCAGTGTGATCATGTGATGTATCTGACCCCAGGAATGTGTCAATAAAGTTTCCCCTTCCTGGGACAATGAATTCACGGTGTTCTTATTTCAATTTCCAGGAGTGTAGCTAACACTTGGTTTAAGAATCATGATAGAAGGTTGTATACATGGATGAACCCTGGAGATACTAAAAGGTATATAATGGTAAGACAGAGATTTAGGAACCAGGTTTTAAATTGTAAGACATTTCCAGGGGCAGATGTGGACTCTGACCACAATCTATTGGTTATGACCTGTAGATTAAAACTGAAGAAACTGCAAAAAGGTGGGAATTTAAGGAGATGGGACCTGAATAAACTGAAAGAACCAGAGGTTGTACAGAGTTTCAGGAAGAGCATAAGGGAACAATTGACAGGAATGGGGTAAAGAAATACAGTAGAAGAAGAATGGGTAGCTTTGAGGGATGAAGTAGTGAAGGCAGCAGAGGATCAAGTAGCTAAAAAGACGAGGGCTAGCAGAAATCCTTGGGTAACAGAAGAAATATTGAATTTAATTGATGAAAGGAGAAAATATAAAAATGCAGTAAATGAAGCAGGCAAAAAGGAATACAAACGTCTCAAAAATGAGATCGACAGGAAAGGCAAAATGGCTAAGCAGGGATGGCTAGAGAACAAATGTAAGGATGTAGAGGCTTATCTCACTAGGGGTAAGATAGATACTGCCTACAGCCTACAGGAAAATTAAAGGGACCTTTGGAGATAAGAGAGCCACTTGTATGAACATCAAGAGCTCAGATGGAAACCCAGTTCTAAGCAAAGAAGGGAAAGCAGAAAGGTGGAAGGAGTATCTAGAGGGTCTATACAAGGGCGATGTACTTGAGGACAATATTATGGAAATGGAAGAGGATGTAGATGAAGATGAAATGGGAGATACGATACTGCGTGAAGAGTTTGACAGAGCACTGAAAGACCTGAGTCGAAACAAGGCCCCTGGAGTAGACAACATTCCATTGGAACTACTGACGGCCTTGGGAGAGCCAGTCCTGACAAAACTGTACCATCTGGTGAGCAAGATGTATGAAACAGGCGAAATACCCTCAGACTTCAAGAAGAATATAATAATTCCAATCCCAAAGAAAGCAGGTGTTGACAGATGTGAAAATTACCGAACAATCAGTTTAATAAGCCACAGCTGCAAAATACTAACACGAATTCTTTACAGACGAATGGAAAAACTAGTAGAAGCCGACCTCGGGGAAGATCAGTTTGGATTCCGTAGAAATACTGGAACACGTGAGGCAATACTGACCTTACGACTTATCTTAGAAGAAAGATTAAGGAAAGGCAAACCTACGTTTCTAGCATTTGTAGACTTAGAGAAAGCTTTTGACAATGTTGACTGGAATACTCTATTTCAAATTCTAAAGGTGGCAGGGGTAAATTACAGGGAGCCAAAGGCTATTTACAATTTGTACAGAAAGCAGATGGCAGTTATAAGAGTCGAGGGACATGAAAGGGAAGCAGTGGTTGGGAAGGGAGTAAGACAGGGTTGTAGCCTCTCCCCAATGTTATTCAATCTCTATATTGAGCAAGCAGTAAAGGAAACAAAAGAAAAATTCGGAGTCGGTATTAAAATCCATGGAGAAGAAATAAAAACTTTGAGGTTCGCCGATGACATTGTAATTCTGTCAGAGACAGCAAAGGACTTGGAAGAGCAGTTGAACGGAATGGATGGTGTCTTGAAGGGAGGATATAAGATGAACATCAACAAAAACAAAACGAGGATAATGGAATGTAGTCGAATTAAGTCGGGTGATGTTGAGGGTATTAGATTAGGAAATGAGACACTTAAAGTAGTAAAGGAGTTTTACTATTTGGGGAGCAAAATAACTGATAATGGTCGAAGTAGAGAGGATATAAAATGTAGACTGGCAATGGCAAGGAAAGCTTTTCTGAAGAAGAGAAATTTGTTAACATCGAGTATAGATTTAAGTGTCAGGAAGTCATTTCTGAAAGTATTTGTATGGAGTGTAGCCGTGTATGGAAGTGAAACATGGACGGTAAATAGTTTGGACAAGAAGAGAATAGAAGCTTTCGAAATGTGGTGCTACAGAAGAATGCTGAAGATTAGATGGGTAGATCACGTAACTAATGAGGAAGTATTGAATAGGATTGGGGAGAAGAGAAGTTTGTGGCACAACTTGACCAGAAGAAGGGATCGGTTGGTAGGACATGTTCTGAGGCATCAAGGGATCACCAATTTAGTATTGGAGGGCAGCGTGGAGGGTAAAAGTCGTAGGGGGAGACCAAGAGATGAATACGCTAAGCAGATTCAGAAGGATGTAGGTTGCAGTAGGTACTGGGAGATGAAGAAGCTTGCACAGGATAGAGTAGCATGGAGCGCTGCATCAAACCAGTCTCAGGACTGAAGACCACAACAACAACATTGTACAAAGGGTATTGTAAGTACTATTGCTTGGTATTGCTATTATTCTTCTAAAAGCCTTTTTCCTGTTATTTAAGAGTAATTGAATTTAATTATACCTGGAGATAATACATAATGCAGGGGTGGTAACCGTAAGCCTGGAATGTTACAAAGAGTGTGCCGAGAATACTAAATTTCAGGTATTATCTCTCATCACGGACAACGCAAAGGCCGACGGCTTTCAATTAACAACCGAGAGAAGTGGCGTTGCGTAGAGTTGTTACTGCTAACAGAAAAGGAACAGTGCGTGAAATTACCGTGGAAATCAAAGTGGGACGGACGACGAATGTCAGGACAGTGCGTCGAAATTTCGCTTTAACGAGCTATGGCAGCAGATGATCGACGCGAGTACTTTTGCTAACACCGCAACATCGCCTGAAACCCCCATCCTGGGCTCACGACCATATCGGTGGAACCCTAGACAACTGGAAAACACTGGCCTGGTCAAAGGAGTTGTGATTTCAGTTGGTAAGAACTGATGATAGGGTTCGAGTGGGGGCCCAAAATTGTCATCAAGTCAATCTGCAAACTGGTGCTGGCTTCATAATGATCCGGGTTGTGTTCACATGGAATTGACTAGGCCGTCTGTTTCAACTGAACCTACCATTGACTGAAATCGTCATGTTTGACTATTTGGGGAAAATTTCAAGCCACTCACGGACTCCATGTTCCCACACAAAGATAGAATTTTTATGGACGACGAAGCGCCATGTCACCGGGCCACAATTGCTCGCGATTGGCTTGAAAAACATTCTGGACAATTGGAGCGAATGATTTGGCCACCCAGATCACCTGACATGAATCCCTTCGAACATTTGTGGGACATAATCGAGAGATCAGTTCATGCACAAAATCCTACACCGGCAATACTTTACAATTTATGGACGGCTATAGAGGCAGCGTGGCTCAGTATTTCTGCAGAGGACTTCCAACGACTTGAGTCCATGCCACGTCGATTTGCTGCACTTCGCCGGGCAAAAGCAGGTCCGACACGATGTAAGGAGGTATCCGACGACTCTTGTTGCCTCAAACTAGGACTGATTGCTTCTGAGCGCGCGTCCCCACAACAACTAGAACTGCAGTTTAAATCTGCTTCACTGCTGTTGGCAGTTCCACCTGTCTGTGCTCCAAGTGCTTTGCGTTCCCTCCAGGGTTCCTCACCAGCAACACTTTCCCCACAACTCATTGCCGTTTTTCTCACTGAAGCGCCAAGAAGTTTCAATCGGCCTGCACTCGCGGCGGAGGCCCGAAATTTGAGCATCTTTGTGGTGATACGGAAAGATTAGAGAAAAACAAATGTGAACTTCTATTTTGAAAGAGATGTAGAAGGATGATATTGTTTTTAACATCTGGAACAGTATTCCTGAAAAAAAATCGTATTAACCATGACAGCAGATACTAGTAGTATAGTGCATGGAATTCTGATATTTTCTCCCAGCTGCTCTCTGCTTAGACGACTGAAGACGTTGAAAGCCGGGCGACTGGCAGTCCATCGAACAGTAGAATTTCGCACATCCACCACCGTTGGCAGCCAGCAAAATTATTGTTTGCTTTCCTTTCTTTATTCTGGTTTGTTTTCATGCTGACAATTAATTTCAAGCATGAACCTCATCAAGAGTATATTAAGAAGTCGTGTCATTGATGAGTATCTGGAAACTATCCTAAAATTACAAACAACTCGTAAACTTGACTTACGAATTTTCCTGCGAGATGGCTCAAATGGCTCTGAGCACTATGGCACTTAACATCCGAGGTCATCAGTCTCCTAGAACTTATAACTACTTAAACCTAACTAACCTAAGGACATCACACACATCCATGCCGAGACAGGATTCGAACCTGCGACCGTAGCAATCGCTCGGTTCCAGACTGAAGCGCCTGCGAGATGCAAGGCCATTGTTCACACTAGTGATTTAACTTGACGCATACATTACAATATACTTTTACTAATAAATAAAGTCGTTTCATTAAACACGATATCAAGTTTTATCCAACGTAGCTATAGCTCAACTATGACTTGAAATTGTAAGTAAAGGTCATTAAGTTAATTTTAGGGATCATGGTGGAGTGCAAGTACATGTGGTGTCGAGTAGTGAGTAAATATGTTGAGATGGTTGGACACGTAGAGAGGATAAACGAAGCGAGACGGGCGAAACAAATGTACACGATTTTAGACGGGAAAATTGGAGGGGTCGACCGCAGAGAATGTGCCTAATTCACATTGAGCACGTTTCTAGCTATGGCCAGCTTTGTAGACCCCTAAAAACTAAACTTCGTCCGGACAGGCATGTACCGACCGACCGCCGTGTCATCCTCAGCCAACAGGCGTCACTGGAGGGGCATGTGGTCAGCACACTGCTCTCCCGGTCGTCGTCAGCTTTCGTGACCAGAACCGCTACTTCTAATCAAGTATCTCCTCAATTGGCCTCACAAGGGCTGAATGCACCCTGCCTGCCAACAGTGCAGATCCGAAAGGCCCATCCAAGTCCGAAATCACGTTAAGTTCGGTAATCTGATGGGATCAAGTGTTACCACTGTGACAAGGTCGTTGGCTTAGTAGAGCTCTGATTACGTTAATAACCGAGTGCCTACCTACATAGTTGAAGTTTAAAAAATTTGCCTCCAAAAGACGTTTCAGTCGTTCTACTGTTCAAATTTGGCTATGTTGACTAATGACTTTGCCGGCCACTGCTCTAAAGCGACATCCGCTGACTTCTTCCTCTGTCCTCAGATAGAAAACCAATCGACGTGGCATAGAAGTTAGCGTACTGGACTCGCATTCGGGAGGACGATGGTTCAAATTCGGGTCCGGCCACCCAGATTTATGTTTTCCGTGATTTCCCCAAATCGCTCCGGGCAAATGCTGGAATGGTCCTTTGAAAGAGCATGGCCGATTTCCTTCCCCATGCTTGAAACATTGCGAACGTATGCTCCGAATCTAATGATCTCGATGGTAACAGAACGTTAAACTGTAATCTTCGTTCGGATGAAGAAACCGCTGCGTGAAAGACATCTCCAGAATGACAATCACGTGATTTTCACGGTGTAACGTTTCCTGAACAGCCAAGATATAGATTTCTGAAACTAACAGATCCGCGAGCCATCCGTCGTTGGCAAACATTTGTCGGATTGGAGTGTGAATTTGCAGAGAACGACTGAAGACGGCATCAACTTTTATGAGTGCAGCTTGATCTTCACGAGACGATAAAACTTTAACATTAACTGTAGGTTGATTCTTTCAAAGAAAAAGACACCAACAAGCAGCTATTGATAACGCTATTTATTTCCACAAATAGCGCCCTAACTGTTTCCGATCCGACAGGTTCACCTTCAAACAGCTGCTCACATCAAGATCCATATTTGCTGAAGTTCACATAATATTCTGGCCTTCAACAAATGTGCATCTTGGAGTGAATAGCGTCTGAAGACGGAACTGTCGGTCATGGCACTATTTATGCAAGTAAATAGCATTATTAAGATAGTGTCTGGTTTCTGTCTTCTTCTTTGAAAAATCGACCAGTATTTTGTACACATCCACGGTCTCTAGATGCCAGTTTTCGACAAATTAGCCTTAAGTCAAACGCCCGTACAAATCGACAGCAAAGAAATCTGAGTTTCTATTTAGAGCTACCCGTAGCTGGGGACACGGTACCGAACGAAACCACCGTACTCGTAAAAATATAGATAGATAAGTAACGGCACTGATACAAATTATTCTAGCTTTTGTGTCCACTCGTTAACATATTGCCTGTTGGCTTCGGTCTCGGGTTATTCGGCCGACGTTTGTTTGAGGCTTTTTCCGTCATTTCGCCAGCAACAGTGGCCAGCATTGTCAAAGCTTCACCTACCCCCTCCCCCACTGCTAATGGTCACTGGAGTATAGACCGCGGCCGGAGATTATATATAACTGTCGTGACAGCATTTGAGGGTTTTTCCGTGGTCATTTCCGCTGTAAAGATCATTCGCTGCAACACCAGAATCCAATATCTGTTTCACTTGAGGCTTTCCTCTTGCTGAAGATGAAGTCATGTTTGTGGATTTGTATGGCTTCTGTGAATAAGCGGGAGTGGTAACTCTTCTCTACAGTGGGTATTTCCCTGTCGGTGAATTTTATCCCGTGGTCGGTCTCACACAGCACGTGGCCCACCACAGCCGATTTCTCCACCTGTCCCAGCCTACGATGCGGTTTATGTTCGGCGATCCTGGTGTCGATGGATAAAGGAGTCGGGACATTTCACTGAGAAGCTGAAAAAATTAAAACTTGGACCAAACGACATCATGGTCAGCTTCATTGTTGTTCCTTTGTTTACCAATATGCTTCTCAGTGATTACGGTTTGCGAAGCGTAATAAATGTTTTCGTACAGTCACTCTGACACTCAACGTACACTGCCCGTTCAGTTACTGGTGTATTGGCGCCAGCGCGTTCAATTGTTGAAAGTGCTGGAACGGAGTCATGCGGTCAAAATTTCTGGTAATTAATAAAAACATAATAAATCAATAGTGGGATCATTTCGTACGATACCTGCTGGAAAATTCTGACGAGTAAATTTACCAGTTGGAAACTATCGAGTAAAGAAGATCATTATCAAGATAAAGTACTCGATACAACAAGTATCGAAACGTTTTCCACGTCCTTACCCACAGCCTGCGATACGCACGCCTCTTAACAGTGGCAGAGCGATCGCTGTTCTTGGTGATACAGCAATGAAATACGAGGGGCGTTTGAAAAGTCCATCCAAAGTCTGACAGATGGCACCACCGGCGCGTATCGAGGTCATGTTTAGTTAGTAGCATCTTTGGAAAGAACGCACACCAAGTTTCAGCCATATTGGTCTATTTCTTTGTGTTTGGCATTCGTGTGAATCAAGGAAGTCGACTGATTGTCAAAAAATGGACGAAAACGAATTTCGTGTGGTGATTAAACATTACTTTATGAAACGCAAAACGCCTCAGGAGACTAAAGAGAAGTTGGTAAACATTGCAATGGCTCTGTGTCTTCGATTAGAACAGTTTATAAGTGGTTTCAAGATTTTCGGAGTGGCCATATGGGCACAAATGATGCTGAACGTTCTGGACGCCCTGTGGAGGTTACGACTCCAGAAATCATTGATGAAATCCGTGAAATGGTGATGGATGACAGAAGAGTATCTCGTCTCCTACCTTCCAAACTTTACAGAAGCTCTCCTGCGAACCTGCAGAACTAGCACTCCTGAAAGAAAGGATATAGCGGAGACATGGCTTAGCCACAGCCTGGGGGATGTTTCCAGAATGAGATTTTCACTCTGCAGCGGAGTGTGCGCTGATATGAAACTTCCTGGCAGATTAAAACTGTGTGCCCGACCGAGACTCGAACTTCGAGTCTCGGTCGGGCACACAGTTTTAATCTGCCAGGAAGTTTCATATCAGCGCACACTCCGCTGCAGAGTGAAAATCTCATTCTGGATGACAGAAGAGTTAAGGTGCGTGAGATTGCTAGTGCTGTGGGCATCTCGAATGAACGGGTACATAATATTTTTCATAAGCATTTGGACATGAGAAAGCTATCCGCAAGATGGGTTCCGCAATTGCTCACGCTTGACCAAAAACGGAATCGTGTGAAGTGTTGCAACAATGGTTTGCAGCTGTTCAGGAAAAATCCGTAGGACTTCAAACGTCGTGTCGTCAATGTGGATGAAACATGTATACATTACTATACTCCTGAGACCAAAAAACTATCTAAACAATGGGTTACCAAGGAAGAATCTGCACCAAAAAAGGTGAAGACCTTTCCTTCGGCTGGAAAGGTTACGGCGACTGCCCTTTGGGATTCGCTAGGGATAATACTCATCGACTATCTGGAAAAGGGTAAAAGAATTACAGGTGTATATTATTCATCGTTACTGGACCGTCTGAAAACGGAGCTACAAGAAAACGCCGGCGACTGGACCGCAAAAAAGTCCTTTTCCATCACGACAGTGCACCAGCATACACATCAGCAATTGTGGTCGCAAAACTAATGGAAACAGGATTTCAACTCGTTTCACATCACCCCTATTCTCCAGATTTAGCTCCCTCGGACTACTATTTGTTCCCCAATGTGGAGAAATGGCTGGCGGGACAAAGATTTTGTTCAAACGAGTAATTGCAGCAACTAATAGCTATTTTGCAGACTTGGACAATTCGTACTATTCGGAAGGGATCTACGAATTATAACAGCGTTAGACGAAGTGTATAAGTCCAAAAGGAGAGTATGTCGAAAAATAAAAAAAGGTTTACCCCTAACACGTAAGTAGTTTTTATTTTTGCACAGACTTTTCAAACGCCCCTCGTATACGCACTCGCGGCTCTCACTGCTGTGACAGTTATGAACATTTGACAATTGAAGACACAGCAACAGCCCTAGCGGCAAGAAAGCCAATCGTCAGTTAACGTCATATGTGCGAAAAGATTATTTTTTTCCATTTATTATATTTTTGAGTCCCAGGCGGTAGTAAAATATTAATAGATCTGAACAATCGTAAGATAATTGTAAACATAGCCAAAACGCATCATCGAAATCACATAAACTAAAGTGTCGTTATGAAGAAATACTCTCGAAATTATAAACCGATCACGATAATATGGCACTTGGCCTCCCATGGTTGTTGTAGGAAACACGCAGTGACGTCACAGTAAACAAGTACAGTGACGACTAACGAAAACGCATCGCACTGTCAATGGTTTCAAGACAGTTGTGCATATACTGTCAAGTGTTTCAGCGTGTCCTCATAAAATATCACGGTAAAAACTGATGATTAACAGCCTGAAGCGTCCTCACGCCCAGGTGCATTGCGGTCGACTAATACATACGCACTGCCTACTAAAACTGAAAAAAGAAGCACCCAGAAGATGTGGTCGAATGTCAATGTAACTTCATACACATACACATACACACCATCAGCTAATATGTAAGGCCAACGGCCTTCCCGCACTGGTAACACCAGTTCCCGTCAGATCACTGAGTTAAGCGCTGTCGGTCTGGGCTAGCACTAACGTCGATCAGTTGTAGAATTTTGGAACACGTATTGTGTTCGAGTATAATGACTTTTCTGGAGACTAGAAATCTACTCTGTAGGAATCAGCATGGGTTTAGAAAAAGACGGTCATGTGAAACCCAGCTCGCGCTATTCGTCCACGAGACTCAAGAGGGCCATAGACACGGGTTCACAAGTAGATGTGTTTCTTGACTTCCGCAAGGCGTTCGATACAGTTCCCCACAGTCGTTTAATGAACAAAGTAAGAGCATATGGTCTATCAGACCAATTGTGTGATTGGATTGAGGAGTTCCTAGATAACAGGACGCAGCATGTAATTCTCAATGGAGAGAAGTCTTCCGAAATAAAAGTGATTTCAGGTATGCCGCAGGGGAGTGTCATAGGACCGTTGCTATTCATAATACACATAAATGACCTGGTGGATGACATCGGAAGTTCACTGAGCCTTTTTGCAGATGATGCTGTGGTGTATAGAGAGGTTGTAACAATGAAAAATTGTACTGAAATGCAGGAGGATCTGTAGCGAATTGACGCGTGGTGCAGGGAATGGCAATTGAGTCTCAATGTAGACAAGTGTAATTTGCTGCGAATACACAGAAAGATAGATCCTTTATCATTTAGCTACAAAATAGCAGGTCAGCAACTGGAAGCAGTTAATACCACAAATTACCTGGGAGTACGCATTAGGAGTGATTTCCTCCGTTCCCCCGTTCGCAAATCAAGGACTTCATCTGTCCGGTGGTGGTGGAGGCTAAGCAGCAGTGCTGCTATTCCTCCGTTGACAGCTCTGTTGACGTCAGTGTGGCCTCTCGTTGGAATGGGCCTCTGGATGCTTCGCTAGTTCTAGTCTGGCGAAGTATTCGATTGCTGGAAGATCTTCTGGGGCAGGCTGCCGCCTGCCGGAGCGCCACTCTTCCCTCAACCACTTCGTTGTGACCTCAGTGATGTGGTCCCAGTCCGAAGGGGTGAAGATGGGGCGGCTGTTCAGCAGTTTGAGATCCTTCCATGTTATCGCCTCATGCAACATGCCACGCGAGAAGCGTAGGTCGCACGGTACGTGCGGAAGACGTGGTTTCGCGTGCGCCGGCGTGAAGGGGTACGGATTGTCCCCGTGAGGGTACGTCCCGTCCTTCAGCGACGCCGCGATCTTCTTCAGGAAGGGCTGCACACTCCGCTCGTCTGGGAGCAGGAGGGGCTAAAATGGAATGATCATATAAAGTTGATCGTCGGTAAAGCAGATGCGAGACTGAGATTCACTGGAAGAATCCTAAGGAAATGCAATCCGAAAACAAAGGAAGTAGGTTACAGTACGCTTGTTCGCCCATTGCTTGAATACTGCTCAGCAGTGTGGGATCCGTACCAGATAGGGTTGATAGAAGATATAGAGAAGATCCAACGGAGAGCAGCGCGCTTCGTTACAGGATCATTTAGTAATCGCGAAAGCGTTACGGAGATGATAGGTAAACTCCAGTGGAAGACTCTGCAGGAGAGACGCTCAGTAGCTCGGTACGGGCTTTTGTCAAAGTTCCGAGAACATACCTTCACCGAAGAGTCAAGCAGTATATTGCTCCCCCTATGTACATCTCGCGAAGAGACCGTGAGGATAAAATCAGAGAGATTAAAGCCCACACAGAGGCATACCGACAATCCTTCTTTCCACGAACGATACGAGACTGGAATAGAAGGGAGAACCGATAGAGGTACTCAAGGTACCCTCCGCCACACACCATCAGGTGGCTTGCGGAGTATGGATGTAGATGTAGATGTAGATGTAGATGTAGATGGGTGACCATCCGGTCTGCCGAGCGCTATTGGCAAGCAGGGTGCACTCAGCCCTTGTGAGGCAAACTGAGTGGCTACTTGATTGAGAAGTAGCGGCTCCGGTCTCGGAAACATACTGCTGGGAGAGCGGTGTGCTGAGCACATGCCCCTCCATATCTGCATCCACTGACGCCTGTGGGCTGAGGATGACACGGCGGGCAGTCGGTACCTTTGGGCATTCATGGCCTGTGCGGGAGGAGTTTAGTTTAATTTTTAGCTGGTATGTAAATAATTAAAGCTGCAACAGGTAGAACATCCACTAGAATCCGAATTTGTATCTGTATTCTGTATGCTGATTAAAATTAAAAATATTCGATTTCCTGATCATTCTCGTTGCTTACCGTCTGATGGCGGTAATTACATGGCTGGCGTAGCACTGTTACGTTAGAGATCTTTGATGATAAATAAAAATGGTTTACCCGACATCACGCTTTGTGTCCTCTAACAAACTGTAGAGCAGATTTTGTCAAGAAGCCTATGTGACAGATTGTACTTCTATTTGACCTTTCATTAATAATATTTTACTGACATTAGCTTCCTGGTACGTACTTTAATAAAATTCTCTAAGTGCTTCGCATTCGTCATTGCAGACATCAGAAACTATCTGTGATACAGAGAAATACGGAACTGTCGATAGAGTCTCCTAGTAATCTCTGTCATCGGTAATTAGTTAAATGCAATGAGAAGCCAGCAAAATGCGCCATCCGACATATGTGCAAAGTTTAGGACTGATGCTAAGGAAAGCTGATACTGCACTTCAATGCTAAGTGCACTACCTCCACGCACTTCACGTTTTTTATGTACGCTTTCAGAAAGTTAAATTCTTCTTTTCCTACAGCATTTTGCTTACTTCTTCAAAAACAGTGCACTCTAAGTTTTTACATCGTGGTCTTAACTACACAGTGTGCCCCTGAAGGAGTAACCAGTATTCAGCGATGTAACAGGAACAATCATTTGAATCAAAAACTTCATATGGACATGTGCTGTGAAAGACGGCGAAGCTGACGGTTACATCGACTTTCGCATCATTGCTATCTGAGATGCAAAGTACACTCCTGGAAATGGAAAAAAGAACACATTGACACCGGTGTGTCAGACCCACCATACTTGCTCCGGACACTGCGAGAGGGCTGTACAACCAATGATCACACGCACGGCACAGCGGACACACCAGGAACCGCGGTGTTGGCCGTCGAATGGCGCTAGCTGCGCAGCATTTGTGCACCGCCGCCGTCAGTGTCAGCCAGTTTGCCGTGGCATACGGAGCTCCATCGCAGTCTTTAACACTGGTAGCATGCCGCGACAGCGTGGACGTGAACCGTATGTGCAGTTGACGGACTTTGAGCGAGGGCGTATAGTGGGCATGCGGGAGGCCGGGTGGACGTACCGCCGAATTGCTCAACACGTGGGGCGTGAGGTCTCCACAGTACATCGATGTTGTCGCCAGTGGTCGGCGGAAGGTGCACGTGCCCGTCGACCTGGGACCGGACCGCAGCGACACACGGATGCACGCCAAGACCGTAGGATCCTACGCAGTGCCGTAGGGGACCGCACCGCCACTTCCCAGCAAATTAGGGACACTGTTGCTCCTGGGGTATCGGCGAGGACCATTCGCAACCGTCTCCATGAAGCTGGGCTACGGTCCCGCACACCGTTAGGCCGTCTTCCGCTCACGCCCCAACATCGTGCAGCCCGCCTCCAGTGGTGTCGCGACAGGCGTGAATGGAGGGACGAATGGAGACGTGTCGTCTTCAGCGATGAGAGTCGCTTCTGCCTTGGTGCCAATGATGGTCGTATGCGTGTTTGGCGCCGTGCAGGTGAGCGCCACAATCAGGACGGCATACGACTGAGGCACACAGGGCCAACACCCGGCATCATGGTGTGGGGAGCGATCTCCTACACTGGCCGTACACCACTGGTGATCGTCGAGGGGACACTGAATAGTGCACGGTACATCCAAACCGTCATCGAACCCATCGTTCTACTATTCCTAGACCGGCAAGGGAACTTGCTGTTCCAACAGGACAATGCACGTCCGCATGTATCCCGTGCCACCCAACGTGCTCTAGAAGGTGTAAGTCAACTACCCTGGCCAGCAAGATCTCCGGATCTGTCCCCCATTGAGCATGTTTGGGACTGGATGAAGCGTCGTCTCACGCGGTCTGCACGTCCAGCACGAACGCTGGTCCAACTGAGGCGCCAGGTGGAAATGGCATGGCAAGCTGTTCCACAGGACTACATCCAGCATCTCTACGATCGTCTCCATGGGAGAATAGCAGCCTGCATTGCTGCGAAAGGTGGATATACACTGTACTAGTGCCGACATTGTGCATGCTCTGTTGCCTGTGTCTATGTGCCTGTGGTTCTGTCAGTGTGATCATGCGATGTATCTGACCCCAGGAATGTGTCAATAAAGTTTCCCCTTCCTGGGACAATGAATTCACGGTGTTCTTATTTCAATTTCCAGGAGTGTATATAGAGTGATATGTAAATCGAATTAATTTGATTTGAAAATAGTGTATTCCTTTATTTTTATTAACGGTTATCCGATAGTGATTGCCAATACATGAAATAGTTGCAGGCGCTCTAATTCTTCAGAATTACGTTTGGCTGGCCCGTCAATTTCACGGACGGACAGCAGATCAAAGCGGGCCAAAGGGCATCATTAACTTAACGCAGGTTGTGAAAGCTTACGCCGACGCTAGGTAAGACAGCGTTTGCCGAATGCTGTTTGTGTGTTCTGGATAGGGCGAGGGGGAACCCGCCGCGAGCCGAAACAAAGCGGACTGCAGATGACTCCGCAGCCGTCTGGACGGCGGCAGAGGAGGCGGGAATGACCGCCGCTACCAACTTCCTAATGCGTTTCTCTGCGGTGAGGGCGTTGTAAAGTAGAGTAAAGGTTCAGGAAGACGGGCAACAATGAGCCTTGGGCGGAGAATGCAGAGAAGACGGCGCCAGTCTGCCGATAAGTGGCCAATATACCGGAGGACACTACGCAGGCTCTGCGAAAGCTACAGGTATTTATCGCTCTATGCCCTCGGTAGAACATGGCAGGCAAATTGTGTGTGTACACTGAAGAGCCAGAGAAACTGGTACACCTGCCTAATATCGTGTGGGGCCCACGCGAGCTCGCAGAAGTGCCGCAAAACGACGTGGCCATTGACTCGACTAATGTCTGAAGTAGTGCTAGAATCCTGCAGATGTGTCCATAAATCCGCAAGAGTACGAGGGGGTTGAGATCTCTTCTGAACAGCACGTTGCATATCCACGACATGCTCAATAATATTCATGTCTGGGAAGTTTGGTCGTCAGCGGAAGTGTTTAAACTCAGACGTGTGGTCCTGGAGCGACTCAGTAGCACTTCTGCAGGTGTGGGATGTCACATTCTCCTGCTGAAATTGCTCAAGTCCGTCGAAATGCACAACGCACATGAACGGATGCAGGTAATCAGACAGGATGCTTACGTAGGTGACACTTGCCAGAGTCGTATCTAGACGTATCAGGGGTCCCATATCACTACAACTGCACACGCCCCACACCACTACAGAGCCTCCACAAGCTTGAACAATCCCCTGCTGACATGCAGGGTTCATGGTTCATGAGGTCGTCTCCATATACTTACAAGTCCATCCGCTCTATACAATTTCAAAGGAGACTCTCCAGACCAGGCAACATGTTTCCAGTCATCAACAGTCCAATGTCGGAGTTGACGGGCCCAGGTGAGGCGTAAAGCTTTGTGTCGTGCAGTCATCAGGGGTACACGACTGGGCCTTCGGCTCAAAGAGCCCATATCGGTGATGTTTCGCTGAATGGTTCGCACGCTGACATTTGTTAATGGCCTAGCATTGAAATCTGCAGCAATCTGCGGAAGGGTTGCACTTCTGCTACTATGAACGTTTCTCTTCAGTCGTCGTTGGTCCCGTTCTTGCAGGGTCTTTTTCCGGCCGCAGCGGTGTCAGAGATTTGATGTTTCACCGGATTCCTGATATTCACGGTACATTCGTGAAATGGTCGTACGGGAAAATCCCCACTTCATCGCTACCTCGGAGATACTGTGTCCCATCGCTCGTGTGCCGACTGTAACAGTACGTTCTAAGTCATTTAAATCTTGATGATCTACCATTGTAGCGGCAGTAACCGATCTAACAACTGTACCAGACACTTGTTGTCTTTTATAGGTGTTGTGGACCGCAGTGCAGTATTCTGTCTGTTTACACACCTCTGTACTTGAATACGCATGCCTATACCAGTTGCTTTGACGCTTCACTGTGAAAGTGCGAGACTTCAACACTCTCACCCCAAAAATACCTGTAGCTGGCCCGTCAGGTAGCAATATCAGGAGAGTCGTAGGAAACAACTTGCTGTGACACATTAACGTGCCCCTCTTAGGCAGCAACAGGTCAGAGCAAAAACAGATTCCTTTCTCCAGCTGTAGGCCTCTGGGCGCGAAAATGCGGAAATTTCATTGGTCAGCCTAGACTGACGTTGTAGTTTTGGAACATTATTTAGAAGTGGGAGGACGCTCTAGGAGAACTGACACTTGTCACTGGATGGCTGCTCGTGAGAGGCTAGGATTGGCTCTCGAAGAAGTGGCGAGGGAAGACAGGAGGAACTAAGGAGACTCTTTAAAGTACATCGTTATTTATTTTTTGTATTATTAACTACACTGTCATATTTTCACGTGTACAACAGTTACTAAACATTACAACATGCGTTTTACAAAGTATCAGTTGGAAAAAAACGTATTTGTAACACATTCAGTTAAAGCATTGTTGTTTAGCGCACAATAAATGGTCGAATATTCGACTGTCACCATCTGCGCATTTATGCACTCTTGGGAGAACATGTTGTGTTGCTTGTCCAAGCATCTCTGCACGTTCCCTAATGAGGCCATCAGTGTCCATCTGGCGTATTCACCTTTCGTTTGCACACCTCTGATTTCATTCAGTCAGTTCTAAAAGCGTAAGGTCTGGCGATCATGGTGAACAATTAATTGTACTCCAATAACCAGCTCATCGACTGTGGTAAGTGGGGTTGAGACATTCTGTTACGCGACTGGTAAAATGTTGAAGGGCTTCGTCATACTGGAAGCACGCTGCCGTCCGCATGACCAAAGGAATGCCTTCAATGTATTCAGGGAAAGAGTTTTTCAGAAAATAAAGTAACTCTCTCCCGCTGTTCACCCTTCTAAAACGATCGTGCCGCACTAAAAATTGATCGAAAAACTAACTGGGAAATTGATTTCCACTGTAGCGAGTGCATCCTGCGACCATCAATGGTTATTACGTGTGTCGTTGATCCCATCCATGTAAATGTGCTTCATCAATGAATAGTATTAATCGAAGGAAACGACTATTGCGTTTAACTAGTGACAGAATTCAAGTTCTGTGGCGTTGTCTCATATATGAAGATTTTGGACACGCGGTATGTGAAATGAGTACAAGTTTTCAGCCTGTAATCACCCATAGGTTACTAAAGCCTTGTAAAATTTACGATTGAAGTTGGTACCAATTTTCGGTTTCCACCCATCTAGTAAAGTGAGCATAGGGTGTAAAACAGGACATTTTGCACTAATTTTGTATGTGACATACCACTGGTGACATTATAATTGTACTTAACTAGTGCGTGAACTACTATAAATTATGACTCCCTTTGAATAAACTACGGAGTAGCAAAATTTACAAAATGGCTCTGAGCACTATGGGACTTAACTGCTGTGGTCACCAGTCCCCTAGAACTTAGAACTACTTAAACCTAACTAACCTAAGGACATCACACACATCCATACCAGAGGCAGGATTCGAACCTGCGACCGTAGCGGTCGCGCGGTTCCAGACTGTAGAGCCTAGAACCGCTCGGCCACTCCGGCCGGCGCAAAATTTACACTCGTGTATTAACAGGGTCACATTTTCCCCCACTTTAGCGAGCTAGGGTTAATGTTCGCCATAAACGTGTTCGACGGACACTAATATGAATACAAGGTTGCCACGTGCTGGTGGTAGGACTACGCTGCACCACTTCAACAATTGAAACATCCCCATAGAAAAATTTATAAATGACTGTGCTGGTAAACATCTACGTTATTTGATTTTCAAACAGCTGAGCAAAACTGAACGTACTCAGACATTTCTTTCTTTACTTATTCTGATCAACACTAAACTGACACACAATATTTTTAGCGCAACGCAATCTGACTTTCAATAATCCCTACAAAAGAATGGCCGTGACTAACAATAACCTCCACCTTTCATGAATCACTTACCTCACAAAAATCTTCGTTACTCGAACTACTGGTATACAGCGAGCGCCACTACTGCCAGCTAAATAAAAGATTCAAACTACTGAAGGCACTAACTACTGATAGGCATAGTTAGCAAATGAAAGATTTTGATAGAGAACAAACAATATATTTACCTTAATAGTGTTCAAAGGTCATAATATACAGGGTGTTACAAAAAGGTACGGCCAAACTTTCAGGAAACATTCCTCACACACAAACAAAGAAAATATGTTATGTGGACATGTGTCCGGAAACGCTTACTTTCCATAGAGCTCATTTTATTACTTCTCTTCAAATCACATTAATCATGGAATGGAAACACACAGCAACAGAACGTACCAGCGTGACTTCAAACATTTTGTTACAGGAAATGTTCAAAATGTCCTCCGTTAGCGAGGATACATGCATCCACCCTCCGTCGCATGGAATCCCTGATGCGCTGATGCACCCCTGGAGAATGGCGTATTGTATCACAGCCGTCCACAATACGAGCACGAAGATTCTCTACATTTGGTACCGAGGTTGCGTAGACAAGAGCTTTCAAATGCCCCCATAAATGAAACTCAAGAGGGTTGAGGTCAGGAGAACGTGGAGGCCATGGAATTGGTCCGCCTCTACCAATCCATCGGTCACCGAATCTGTTGTTGAGAAGCATACGAACACTTCGACTGAAATGTGCAGGAGCTCCATCGCGCATAAACCACATGTTGTGACGTATTTGTACAGGCACATGTTCTAGCAGCACAGGTAGAGTATCCCGTATGAAGTCATGATAACGTGCTCCATTGAGCGTAGGTGGACGAAACTAAAATGAGCTCTAACATGGAAATTAAGCGTTCCAGACACATGTCCACATAACATATTTTCTTTATTTGTGTGTGAGGAATGTTTCCTGAAAGTTTGGCAGTACCTTTTTGTAACACCCTGTATATATATCAGTTCATGACATCCAAATTTCGTTTTTCTGGCGGACACACGTCCAGATCGTCCACTCTCAAAAGTCTCCAATCTCTCTTCCCACATCCACCACTGCTGGAGGCTCACCTCCAACTTCGCAACGCTATGCGCTGTTCACATCCAACTGCCCAACACTACAATAGAAAATATTCCAACAATGCAAACACCGAGCGAGGTGGCGCAGTGGTTAGACACTGGACTCGCATTCGGGAGGACGACGGTTCAATCCCGCGTTCGGCCATCCTGATTTAGGTTTTCCGTGATTTCCCTAAATCATTCCAGGCAAATGCCGGGATGGTTCCTCTGAAAGGGCACGGCCGACTTCCTTCCCTAATCCGATGAGACCTATGACCACGCTGTCTGGTCTCCTTCGCCAACCAACCAACCAACAATGCAAACCAGCCACAGAATGCACACAGCAGAGTCAGTGATACAGAGTGCTACGTGGCGTTAACAAACATAAAAACCTAAACAGCCTACATAGACAATATGTTGCTGTTATGTAAACTGAAGGTGGAGGGTAGATAAAGGAAAGCAAAGGGAAGGGAAGGTACTATTAATGTCAACTGCACAGGGAGTTTATGTGGAGTGAGCGGCGACAAGTGAAAATGTGTGTGGGACCGAGATTCGAGCCCAGGACCTCCTGCTTGCTAGACAAATGCGTTAACCACTGTGCAACCCAGACAGTGCTCATCGAAACAACGCGGACTATCTCGCCACGCTTCTCAGCCGACCCACTTTCCACCTAGCGCCACCTATTCGCAGTGCACATTCATGTCTTCCATGCTCACTACTTTGTGATTCCTGCAAGAGGTCGGACGTAATTGTGCAACCGTACTGCAGGTGGTTGATACATTGCCCATTGAGATGAATCGTTTATATGGGCCCATGGCGTTCGTCCTTGTGGACATGTGCGGATGCACAATTATGTTCGACCTCCTGCAGGAATCTCAAAGTAGCGAGCATTGAAGACATGGATGGGGACTACAGGTAAGTGGTACCAGGTGGGGATGTAAGTCGGCCGAGGGCGTGCTGAAATAGTCGGCGCAGTTGTAATAAAACTGTGTCCTGCTGGTGCAGTGTGTAACACAACTGCCTTGTAAGCAGCAGATTCCGGGTTCTAATCCCACGCCGGTACACATTTTTGCTCAGCACCTTCAATTCCGCGTGAAGTCCTGATGCAGCTGATGTCAATAGTTTCTTCCCTTTTCTTTCCTTTCCTTTCTCCGCCCTCCACCTTCAATTTACACTACTGGCCATTAAAATTGCTACACTACGAAGATGACGTGCTACAGACGCGAAATTTAACCGACAGGAAGAAGATGCTGTGATAGGCAAATGATTAGCTTTTCAGAGCATTCACACAAGCTTGGCGCCGGTGGCGACACCTACAACGTACTGACATGCAGAAAGTGTCCAACCGATATCTGATACACAAACAGCAATTAACCGGCGTTGTCTGGTGAAACGTTGTTGTGATGCCTCGTGTAAGGAGGAGAAATGCGTACCATCACGTTTCCGACTTTGATAAAGGTCGGATTGTAGCCTATAGCGATTGCGGTTTATCGTATCGCGACATTGTTGCTCGCGTTGGTCGAGATCCAGTGACTGTTAGCAGAATTTAGAATCGGTGGGTTCAGAAGGATAATACGGAACGCCGAGCTGGATCCCAACAACCGACTGCACGAACAGTTCGTCGAAGTTTGCAGCAGCATGGACTATCAGCTCGGAGACCATGGCTGCGGTTACCCTTGACGCTGCATCACAGACAGGAGTGCCTGCAATGGTGTACTCAACGACGAACCTGGGTGCACGAATGGCAAAACTTTATTTTTTCGGATGAATCTAGGTCCTGTTTACAGCATCATGATGGTCGCATCCGTGTTTGGTGACATCGCGGTGAACGCACATTGGAAGCGTGTATTCGTCATCGCCATACTTGCGTATCACCCGGCGTGATGGTATGGGGTGCCATTGGTTACACGTCTCGGTCACCTCTTGTTACATTTCAGATGTTTTACGACCCGTGGCTCTACCGTTCATTCGATCGCTGCGAAACCCTACATTTCAGCAGGATAATGAACGACCGCATGTTGCAGGTCCTGTACGGGCCTTTCTGGATACAGAAAATATTCGACTGCTGCCCTGGCCAGCACATTCTCCATATCTCTCAGCAATTGAAACGACTGGTTAGTGGTGGCCGAGCAACTGGCTCGTCACAATACGCCAGTCACTACTCTTGATGAACTGTGGTATCGTGTTGAAGCTGCATGGGCAGCTGTACCTGTACACGCCATCCAAGCTCTGTTTGACTCAATGCCCAGGCGTATCAAGGCCAGAGGTGGTTGTTCTGGGTACTGATTCCTGAGGATCTATGCACCCAAATTGCGTGAAAATGTAATCACATGTCAGTTCTAGTATAATATATTTCTCCACTGAATATCCGTTGATCATCTGTATTTCTTCTTGGTGTAGCAATTTTAATGGCCAGTGGTGTACATGATACATTTCACAGCTCTTGATCTCGTGAAGTATTTGATTCAGATGAGTGTTCCTGTCATATCCATGTGTACTGACAATTACTCCTGGTCCATACTACATTGTGTTGTACGCTGTGTACCGATTATGAGCGCTAAAAAACAATAACGCAACATTCGTGGGGTACGCTCATTATCTCGCGTTCTGTTTCGTTCCCTGATACAAGCGAATGGCACTGAACACTGGCGAATTGTGTGAGAATTCCCATTCGATTGTGTTGTCTTCCCATTCGCTCTGGTGTAAAGGTGACTCCATACGGTACGGGCGGCCGTTAGCCGCTGCCGGCTGCGTGAGCAACAGTTGCCCGGAGGTTGCGGGGTGCGCAAGCGCTAGCCGCCCGCTTCGCTTCCGGTGAGTCTGCGCGGTACGTGGCCCCGGTTTCCCTGGTGACGGCGGCGGACCGTATCTGACGGACTTCCTGCTCCTCGCCCGCCGGCGTCGTCCCTGCACCTGCTTCCAAGTGCCGCAGCTGACGCACCTGCCGAGTAACCCGCCGGGATTACAGAAGACGCGTACCTTCTCGAGGCGCGTCCCTATTCCCGAGTACGCGGCGGCGTGGTACTGACTCACAATTCTGGTTACGCGCATTTCCACGCGCCGCCGTGGCGCCTGCGGTGTCTGTCAGTGATTCCCATTAAGTGCGGTTTGTTCTACATGGGTATGTATTTACACCGCGGAGGTACGTGCCTGGAGACAGGCGGCCGCTAATCTGAATAGACCACAAAACCGTCTCCGTAGAAAACATTGTGAGAATGTCGTGGAGAAACCAGTTCCACTTCTGAGTTTCGCATCGTTTAGCAGTTCTGTGCAATAGGGTTGGGAGAGCGGTCGTGCAGTTCAGAATACCAGGAGCCAGTAAAAGAAATTTTGCAGATGCCGATCTTTGCTCTTACGATGCATACGAAATGGACCATCATCTTGAATTACGTCATAGGCATTTGCAAATTTGCAGTAAGGTCTTATGGGTCCAAACCGCTGAGGTCATCGGTCCCGAATCCTACACACTACCTAAAGCTAACTTAAACTAACTTACGCTATGAACAACACACACACCCATGCCCGAGGGAGGACTCGAACCTCCAACTTGGGGAGCCGCACGAACCGTGACAAGGCGCCCAGACCGCGCGGCTACCCCGCTCGGCACACGTCATAGCCATTTCCGGATAAAGGCCTCCTCTACAATTTTCCATACGTTAGGGTCTCCCCCTCCCCCCCCCCCCTCGCAGGGTGAATGAGAAGGAATCCATACATATTACACAAATGTGTGTATATACGCCGCGCGGGATTAGCCATGCGGTCTCAGGCGCTGCAGTCACGGACTGTGCGGCTGGTCCCGGTGGAGGTTCGAGTCCTCCCTCGGGCATGGGTGTGTGTGTGTTCTTTTGCTCTTCAGTTTGCGTGTGCGTGTCTATTTGTGTATGTTCCACAAATGGTTCAAATGGCTCTGAGCACTATGCGACTTAACTTCTGAGGTCATCAGTCGCCTAGAACTTAGAACTAATTAAACCTAACTAACCTAAGGACTTCACACACGTCCATGCCCGAAGCAGGATTCGAACCTGCGACGTAGCGGTCACGTGGTTCCAGACTGAAGCACCGGCCGGCTATGTTCCACATCTGCTCCTAAACCACTGGACCGATTTCAACCAAACTTGGTGCAGAAATCCGTTACTGTCAGGCAACAATCGCTGTTGGGGCAAGAACCACCTACCCATCATAGTTAGGGAGATACGATGACAGCCGGCCACGGTGGTCGTGCGGTTCTAGGCGCTGCAGTCCGGAACCGCGGGACTGCTACGGTCGCAGGTTCGAATCCTGCCTCGGGCATGGATGTGTGTGATGTCCTTAGGTTAGTTAGATTTAAGTAGTTCTAAGTTCTAGGGGACTGATGACCTAAGATGTTAAGTCCCATAGTGCTCAGAGCCATTTTTTTAGATACGATGACATAAACAATGAGATGCACGAAAACTTGCATGACGTTTAAAATTATTATTCCTTTGCTACTAATTTTATCCGCAACACATTTTGCCGACAGTTTCCATATATGCCATTGAATGTCCCTACAAAATTACATTATTGTACAACACACTGCTCGATAGATCTGACGCCATAAATACTGAGATGAGTGAGAAACTGCTGCATTTTGCATGACGGTTAAATTTATTACCCCTTTGCTACTAACTCTGTTCACAACATATTTCGCAGACAATATTCCCATGTGCCGTTGAAAGGACATACGCAAAACTACTATTTTAGACAGGCAGTTCAAGAGAAAACATAGAGATACGTGAAAAATCCCGCATCATGGATAAAGTTTTAATACATTTATTCTTTACTATTCCTACACTCCTTACTATGCTACAGCCGAATCAACTCAAGGAAATCCCTGACGCCTGGTAGTGCTTTTGACAGTTTTCATCTGCAAAGCGGAAATGGATGTAAGCGAAAATAAAGAGCCGTCCATAGAAGCCGTTTACAAAATCGCGTTGTATACACGCGAAGCAGCGGCCCCCCGGCGTACAGAAACAGGGATCACCTCACGCCGAGTCTACGGCACAGTTTTTTCGTTTCTAATAGAAAATTGGCAAAATGAAAATTCCAGGTTTGTCAGCTAGCAGTAAATATTTTAGCAGAGTATAGACTAACTAGAAAAAAAAGGTTTCGTATAACGTGTGTCTAGTTTTTACTGGTTACCAGAACAAATTCTCAAAAAAGGTGTTAAGAAAAGGCAAATGATCAAGTTCAAAGTTGATTTCCATAAATTCCATCTCCGACTTTCAATTCACTTTCGAATTCCCATGACAACACAAAGTGTAGTTTTTCTGAGGTTGTCTCGGGGTTCTTTTATGAAGCCAAGCCAAGCCAAACGATCAGTTCGTCTCTTGTGTTTAATTGTTCTTTGCAGATTTCGTATTTGAACTAATTTTGGCGTTCGAGCTATACATGGTCTTTTATTGTGAGTGGTTAGGCCTTAATTTATCAGCGGCCAATACGAACTTGGATGCATCTTGTTAGAGTCATCAATTCAGTTAAACGCTTCACAGAAGGGTTAAAAAACATACACCCATAGCCGGCCGCTGTGGCCGAGCTGTTCTAGGCGCTTCAGTCCTTAGCCGCGTTGCTGCTACGGTCGCTGCTTCGAATCCTGCCTCGAACATGGATATGTGTGTTGTCCTTAGGTTAGTTAGGTTTAAGTAGTTCTAAATATAGGGAACTGATGACCTCAAGTCTCATAGTGCTTAGAGGGATTTAAACATACATCCCTAGTTATTTGTTTACTATCTCAAATAATCAGCCCTGAACACTCTTCCCAATTATCTGACTTCGTACTCAATGGGGGCAGAAATCAGAACAATCAAGGCTGCTAAAAATTTCTATTTCCACGGATCTCAAAGTTCTTTCAAGAAGTAAACAGTCTGTCACTTTGACGTAAATAATTTTAAACACATTATCGAATGTTCCTTAGAAGACTTCAGCCAAGCAGGCAAGTTAATAAATTCACTCGATAAATTCCACCACCAAACACAAGTCAAGAATTTCAATAGATTAATAGCGATATAGTGTTTTCACTCTTATACACTCCTGGAAATTGAAATAAGAACGCCGTGAATTCATTGTCCCAGGAAGGGGAAACTTTATTGACACATTCCTGGGGTCAGATACAGCACATGATCACACTGACAGAACCACAGGCACATAGACACAGGCAACAGAGCATGCACAATGTCGGCACTAGTACAGTGTATATCCACCTTTCGCAGCAATGCAGGCTGCTATTCTCCCATGGAGACGATCGTAGAGATGCTGGATGTAGTCCTGCGGAACGGCTTGACGAAGACGACACGTCTCCATTCGTCCCTCCATTCACGCCTGTCGCGAAACCACTGGAGGCGGGCTGCACGATGTTGGGGCGTGAGCGGAAGACGGCCTAACGGTGTGCGGCACCGTAGCCCAGATTCATGGAGACGGTTGCGAATGGTCCTCGCCGATACCCCAGGAGCAACAGTGTCCCTAATTTGCTGGGAAGTGGCGGTGCGGTCCCCTACGGCACCGCGTAGGATCCTACGGTCTTGGCGTGCATCCGTGCGTCGCTGCGGTCCGGTCCCAGGTCGACGGGCACGTGCGCCTTCCGCCGACCACTGGCGACAACATCGATGTACTGTGGAGACCTCACGCCCCACGTGTTGAGCAATTCGGCGGTACGTCCACCCGGCCTCCCGCATGCCCACTATACGCCCTCGCTCAAAGTCCGTCAACTGCACATACGGTTCACGTCCACGCTGTCGCGGCATGCTACCAGTGTTAAAGACTGCGATGGAGCTCCGTATGCCACGGCAAACTGGCTGACACTGACGGCGGCGGTGCACAAATGCTGCGCAGCTAGCGCCATTCGACGGCCAACACCGCGGTTCCTGGTGTGTCCGCTGTGCCGTGCGTGTGATCATTGCTTGTACAGCCCTCTCGCAGTGTCCGGAGCAAGTATGGTGGGTCTGACACACCGGTGTCAATGTGTTCTTTTTTCCATTTCCAGGAGTGTACATACAATGGGGAGCCAAAACATTATGACCACTTCCTACCGCGCCGTTGGATCCCGCCTGGTGGCTTTGCGGGCACGTGACGTGGTAACGAAAGTATGTAAGCGGAGCAGACATGGACGGGGGATCACCCTAGTGAAGATATGCAAATGGGATAAGCGACTTTGCCAAATGGCAAGTTATTATTACGCAGAACCTGTGAACAAGTATCTCATAAATGGCGAAGCTGGTCGAATGTTCACGTGCTACTATCGTGAGCATCTACGGAAATAGGTAGAAGGACAACGAAACTACCATTAGGCGCTAAATGATTGGACGCCCAGCTGTCGAGGGACTTTTACTTGTCCTGTGTGGTTAGGTCTTAATTCATCAACAGCCGTTACTAACGTGAAGTTCGGAGGCTTGTCTGCTCTGTAGTATAGAACAGATGGTGATATGTGGCATCTCTGCACAACGAGCACAACGCTGGTGCACGCACATGTTTCGGAGCACACCGTTCATCGTACATCGTTGAACATGGAGCTCTGCAGTAGACCACCGTTACGTGTTAACATCTTGACCCAAAGACAAATCCTCAATTACGATTGCAGTGGCCACGGAACCATCGGGATTCGATCAGTGGAAAAGTGTCGGCTGTTCGTGTGAATCACATATCTGCTACACTTGCTCGACAGTCGTCTCCACAAACGGCGGCTCGAAGCGCGCAGCGCGCCACGGACGCTAACTGATGGGTGCGCTGTTCTGCAGCGGGAGAAATTCTTGCGCTTGTATGGCACCAGTAGTAGTAACCGAAGATACGACACCAGCTGAAGCACTGCATTCCTTCTTGCTTGATGTCTTAACTGACGGCGATGTCACCTTCAGCAGTATAACTGTCCGTGTCTCGGAGCGAGACCCTTGCTACAGTAGTTTGAGGAGCATTGTAGTGAACTCGGCTGATTTCTCGGCCATCAAATTTGCCTGGTGTTCATCCTATGGAACCCATCTGGGTCACTCTCGGGTGCCATCACCGCGTACGCAAATCAGCGACCCTTTATTTACGCTAATTACATGACTTTTGCGTAGACATCTAATGCACGTACCTCCATAAAGCTACCAACAAATTATTCGATCCCTGATACGCAGAATCAGTGATGTATTTCTTTCCAGAGACGGTCAAACAAGCTATTGACCCTATTTTCATTCACTGCTTTCATATGGCATCGTATTTTGGGGTAATTCGTCATTAAGAGAAAAAGTATTCATCGTACAAAAGCGTGTAATCAGAATAATAGCTGGAGCCCACCCAAGTTCACCTTGCAGATATTTATTTAAGGAACTCGGAATATTCATAGTACCTCCGCATTACATGTATTCACTTATGAAATTTGTTAGTAATAACCCGTCCCAATCAAAAAATAACAGCGAAGTGCATAGCTACAACACTAGAAGAAAGGATGATCTTCACTATTTTGGGTTAAATCTGACTTTGGCGCAGAAGGGGGTGAATCATGCTACCACAAAAATCTTTGGTCATTTGCCAAATTGCATTAAAAGTCTGTCGGATAGCCAACCAACATTTAAAAGCAAATTAAAAGAATGTTTGAGTGACAACTCCTTCTACTTAACAAATATAAAGTAGTAATTATTTTGTGTAAAGAAAACTTATGTTAAAGTGACACGTTCCACATCATTATGAAATGCCGTATTCATGATCTATGGAACAAGTATTGATGTATGTATGTATGTATGGTCATAATGTTTTGGCTCGTAAGTGTATATCGCGCCGTAATTCCTCGACTTTCAGCAATATTCCAATTACAGTTACGATCAAATTAAGCTCTACTGAGAGAACAATGCAAGCCTTTTTTCAAGAGAAGTCAAGACTGGCTTTTTAACAATATTTTCAGATATTTTCAGACGACCACGGGCGCAGTCGGACGTTCCTTGACCACTACTGCATTACTGCCTCGCTGTCGTACGGTTCCTGACCATTTACTGTTACTCCACCGGTCGCGTCAGTTGCGGCGTAACTCGAGCATCTACAATTTTCTGGAACAGTTTTAATGCATTTAATACACAGAAATTCCTCCACGCCGGTAATTCGTTAGCCCCTCAGCAGGATTGTCATTAACACTGTGGAAACTAGATCGCGTATTCTGACATTAAAAACAAGTCATGACGGTCGATACAACCGCACCATCACAAAACCTGGGAGGCAAAAAACTAAAGGAGGAACGGTCCGGGAAAACTATTGGCCAAGCAACGCAGTACGACAGCGACTACACTGTTCCCCTCGTCCCCTGACACGCTTTGTATAACCTCCATTGTTAAGCCTGTCACCTGCCGTCTGTGAGCAGTTAACTGCACGTTGAGGTCGAATATACGCCGTGGTGACATTAATGTGGCTGGGCCATGTAGCAAGCTCTCCCATCCTTTGTCCATCTATCTGCCATTCGCTGGCTACGTGACCTGCCGACCTCCATTTTATTTTCATTACAATAAAAGTCGGTTCTGCACCCTTATCCACTTCTGTGTTGTCCAATGTCTCCGAGTACTTCCCAAGATGCGTCAATTCATTGATCAATGAGTACCCTTCAGATTTTGGGAAAAAACTTGTAGAATACTTAAAAAAACCGGCGCCCTTCGTCTGTTAAATTTTACAATTGCTGGCACTAGTACTTACTGTAGACGACAGCCAACGTATGCAAATGAATGTAAGATCATTTTCAAGCACCGTTGTTTTACCAGAAACCTGGTCATAAAAGCATTTTCAGTTACTTTTTGGCTCGTTATATGTTTTAAGAGTAAGTAATAATTGGCTTTTAGTACTTCAATTATAATCTAAGGCCAACATACGCAAGTTGGGGCATGGCTTAGCGCTTCACCGCATTCATAACTAACAGGATGGAAGTAAGGATGTCGCGAACATGCAGTGGAACCTATAAATGTTAACTGCTACTTTCTTCCTTCTGAATCATTATCTACAATCATGTTCTATGTACGTTTGGTGTATTATCACGTTGCAGCAAACATAGCATATTTTATAGTATTTACTGCGTAAACTAAATAGCATTCCCTTATTTTTCTCTATCAAATCGGTTTCCTGTGGTCAAAATGGTTCAAATGGCTCTGAGCACTATGGGACTTAACATCTTAGGTCATAAGTCCCCTAGAACTTAGAACTACTTAAACCTAACTAACCTAAGGACATCACACACATCCATGCCCGAGGCAGGATTCGAACCTGCGACCGTAGCCGTCGCGCGGTTCCAGACTGTAGCGCCTAGAACTGCTCGGCCACCCCGGCCGGCTCCTGTGTTCAACGTTTGCCTTTTTGCTGCTATCATTTACCGCCGCTAGTCAAAAAATATGCACAAGCGTATAGATACCGTAAAAGTGACTGATTTGAGCCAAACTTGGTATACGTCTCCCTTACTGTCAGGCAACAAGCGCTTTTAGAGTAGGAAATGTGTGTGTGTGAAATCTTATGGGACTTAACTGCTAAGGTCATCTGTCCCTAACCTTACACGCTACTTAACCTAAATTATCCTAAGGACAAACACACACACCCATGCCCGAGGGAGGACTCGAAACTCCGCCGGGATCAGCCGCACAGTCTATGACTGCAGCGCCTTTAGACCGCACGGCTACTCCTGCGCATTAGAGTAAGAACCACCCACATATCATAGTTAAGGGGATATGATGTCATAAGCAATGAGATGCCTGAAAAACTGCCTCATGCATCAACTTTAAATTTACCCCTTCTTTGCTACTATCATTATTCATCGTAGCTTCTGGAAATGTAAGTAGAAATAGTGGTCATAATCAATTTCTAAGTTAAACAAAAATTACAAAAAAATGGCTCTGAGCACTATGCGACTTAACTTCTGAGGTCATCAGTCGCCTAGAACTTAGAACTAATTAAACCTAACTAACCTAAGGACATCACACACATCCATGCCCGAGGCAGGATTCGAACCTGCGACCGTAGCGCTCGCTCGTCTTCAGACTGCAGCGCCTAGAACCGCACGGCCACTCCGGCCGGCACACAAATTACAGAGCCGGCCGGAGTGGCCGTGCGGTTAAAGGCGCTACAGTCTGGAACCGCACGACCGCTACGGTCGCAGGTTCGAATCCTGCCTCGGGCATGGATGTGTGTGATGTCCTTAGGTTAGTTAGGTTTAAGTAGTTCTAAGTTCTAGGGGACTTATGACCGCAGCAGTTGAGTCCCATAGTGCTCAGAGCCATTTGAACCATTTTTGAACAAATTACAGAGAATTTGTATTTTGCATGCTCTGTTTCTTCGTGTGGATACCGTACTTATACATTTGTACATTATGCATTTCAAAGGTGTTCTATTCTAACAAATACATGGAAATGAAATTTTCTCGATATTACAGTACAAACACAGTACACTTTATGTTTTCGTTTATAATTTGGAGTTGGCGAAATGAATACACGGGCAGTTCCGGCTTTGTCATCTGGTTTTCGCCTCGCGGAGTGGCCGCGCGGTTTGAGGCGCCACGCACGGATTGCGCGGCCCCTCCTGCCGGAGGTTCGAGTCCTCCCTCGGGCACGGCTGTGTGTGTTGTTCTTAACATAAATTAGTTTAAGTAGTGTGTATGTCTAAGGTCTGATGACCTCAGAAGTTTGGTCCTTTAGGAATTCACACCCTATTTTTAGCTAGTTTTCAGTAAAAGACAGGTGCAACTGTGCACGTGTATAACATTTTAATATGGTTGAGACACGTCTTGTCTCTTTGTTATTCAGTGGAGATGAGAAACAGTTCGAAGAGGATACGAGTGCGCCGGCCGTTGTGACCGAGCGGTTCTAGGCGCTTCAGTCTGGAACCGCGCGACTGCTACGGTCGTAGGTTCGAATCCTGCCTCGGTCATGGATGTGTGTGCTGTCCTTAGGTTGGTTAGGTTTAAGTAGTTCTAAGTTCTAGGGGGCTGATGACCTCAGATGTTAAATTTCATAAGAGGCATTTTTGTTTGTATTTTCGAATTTTCTTTCTTGTAATGGTGAGTTCATATTAAGAACACATGTACTGCTTGTGAAACGAACTAAATAAAAATGAGAAGATGATAGAAACAATGTGTCTGAACTATAAATGCTGCGAAGTTTTTCAAAACTGCATGACACTGATGTCAGATGCGTGAGATGTGAAAGATGATAGTTCACAGTCACAAATTAAGGCAGGTCTCACCGTGGCTCTCAAACCGGGGGAGACCAGTGGTTAGGTCACTGCCTTGTAACCACAAGAATCTAAATTACATTTCTGATTACACCAAGCGGATGCTCAGCATTCAGGCATGCACCGTAAGCGGGTTTGCAAACTACAGATGTAGATGTAGATTAAGCTGTAGATGCAGAAGGAGAATCATATACATCTTGCTGCAACAACGTACCAATGATAGCGTCGTCATTCCATGGTACCCGTCACATATAGTCATCTTTCTATCTGAAAGTAGTTTAGGGTACCCGCACCAAAGTTTTAGCTTTGATTAAGTAGCACACATTGCACACAAATCGTTACCTGATAAATACGTTCGTAATTATCCCTGCCGCAGAGATTTAAGTAGGTTTCGCAGAACGTGTGAGACATACTCGCCTGCTTGTACGCCGAAATGCTCCTTCCACCGCAAGAATGCCACGACGTCGGCTTCTGAATGCTCGGCATTTCCATGGTTACGCATAGTTCCATGTACTACTCTTACGACGAAGCTTCTTGCTGCAGGTAAAACAAAAAGGATCTAATGTTCCACATATACCCGTATTTAGAATGAAATGTTCACAGGAAGTTATCCCTGCTTCTGAGAACAGCCTTCAGAATCAAGTAAGTGTAGAATTTCCGTTGACTTAATTTGAAATTTTTCGTCGGTAACACTCGAGAGGAGATATTAGCTTGAGGCACTAGTATCATATTTTGCGACTGCTGCTGTTAGTAGCGGTATGCGTGATGAATGATGGGAAGTGAACAGGATGAATCACAGGTCAGATATGGGTAGCCAGTCACATTGCTCGTTCGTAATTTCTTGTGCTTCGTTAATGAAGTTAGTTGTATGCTGGTTCACTTGCTGCAGCTTAAGCTGACCTATTAGGACCAACCCTAACTATCACTTCCGAAATCGCGATGTATTACGAAAAAACAGCAAAACTTTTATGATTCAAATGGCTCTAAGCACTATGGGATTTAACATATCACCAGTTCCCTAGACTTAGAACTACTTGAACGTAACTAACATAAGGACATCACACACACCCATGCCCCAGGCAGGATTCGAACCTGCGACCGTAGCAGCAGCGCGGTTCCTGACTTAAGCGCCTAGAACCGCTCGGCCACAGCGGCCGGCTTTTTTATGAAAAATGTTATTGAAAATATTGCGCGTTTCACTCGTAGCGATTCACGCTGTGTTCTCAGGTCCCATCCTAACTACAACTTCGGAAATCGCGATATAGTTTGAAATCAGTGGAACAAAAACTAGTCACTGAGCTTAAACAGCTAAGAACTTGTGACAACCAAGGTTATAAGTTTTCATCAGTGTTAGCTGTGGGACCAATTCCGTAGAGTACTTTTTGTAAAACCGAAATGGGATTTCATCCGAACTAGGATGCCATACAGAGGTCAGTGCAATGATTAAACGACGGTATGTTTGCACGATTCTCCTGGGTGAACCATTTCTTAAATTATCAATTTAAAATTTCGGCATTCCTTTTACTATCTTCTACTTCCAGGACTGGTCAGCGAATGACTGGATAGAAGCCTCAGACGCCTTCAGCGATTTTACGTGGAACCAGAATTTTCTCGGTTTCTCGACAAGATCTTTTGCTGTGGTGTGACGGTGATGTTTTATACTTTGCGCATCTTGCGCTGTGTCGAACTACAATAAAATAGTACAGATTCAGCAGAACTAATGACTGGACTAGGTTTCCTTTTAATTTAGGAGGAATTTTTTTAAAATGTTTGTAGTACAGGTAGGCAAAGGTGACATTTCGTGCGTGCTGTATAATCTTATTCTTCCGAATTTAGATGGTTCATCCAACAAGGTTACCGTGCGTTTTTTATCTTTATTTTAGTGTGTGTGCGTGCGTGTGTGTGTGTGTGTGTGTGTGTGTGTGTGTGTGTGTGTGTGTGTGTTAGGAATTGTCTCAGGGAATTCGGTGCAATGTCAGCAGTGATTTCTGCGCTACCGAAACACGACAGCTTTGGCGATGGTACTTACAAAAACGCATGGATGTCTTAGAAACGGTTTTCTTCTTACGACTTAGATGTGAAATATTGTCACTCATGAGTTATTCGTATAGTAAACCTACCTGTAAGGAGTCTATGGTGACAGGTTGTTAGTTAACTCAGGAGCCAAATACTTTGTACTTACTAATACTTTGTTTCTGTTCCTCTTGTGTGCATTGTTCATCTGTGATAACGCTATACACTGACAGTCTTATTACCAGCATCAAGACTGCAAACGTATTAGCTGCTCTACATTTCTTTGAAATGTGAAGACTGAACTTTAATAGAGCAATTATTTTTTTGCAACTGATATTACATTTATAATTTTGCTTGCGCCGTTTTGGAGTAGATGGCAGTAGCGGGAAGTGGTGGTGAAAGTTGTAGTTATTTAGTGTCATGCAGTAACAGTACGCAGGGCCAGGTCAATGAAAGTAGCGGTAGTGACGCAGAGGAGTGCTGCATCAGACCAATCTTCAGATTGAACACCGCAAAAAGAACTTAATGATTATCCAGTCTGGACTTAAGAGGTGGCTATAATTAAAGTGGAGCTACTAACAGAGGTCCAGTGTGGGCTCTAAATATCGTAACTTGGTTGATATTTTAATGCGCTAATGCGGAAACGATTTTACATTGGAAAAAAATTAGTTCCAATTTTGGCCAAAGGTGCAAACTGGTGCTGTGAATGTAAGAAAGATGTATTTCTTGTATATGTAATGGATTAGGAACTGCCAGTGTGACCGAGCTGTTCTAGGCGCTTCAGTCTGGAACCGCGCGACCGCTGCAGTCGCAGGTTCGAATCCTGCCTTGGGCATGGATGTGTGTGATGCCTTAGATTGGTTAGGTTTAAGTAGTTCTAATTTCTAGGGGACTGATGACCTCAGATGTTAAGTCCTATAGTGCTCAGAGCCATTTGAACCATTTTTGATTAGGAACAGGACGCGCTCAGGGAAGGTCAAAATGGTTCAAATGGCTCTGAGCACTATGGGACTTAACATCTGAGGTCATCAGTCCCCTAGAACTACATAAACCTAACTAACCTAAGGACATCACACACATCCATGCCCGAGGCAGGATTCGAACCTGCGACCGTAGCGGTCGCGCGGTTCCAGACTGTAGCGCCTAGAACCGCTCGGCCACCCGGCCGGCTCAGGGAAGGTCAAACAAGGGAGAAAGGCATTGTGTTGATTTTGGGCAGCGTCCTCCATGCGCTAAAAAATTTAAAAAAGTAAGTTATGTTGGGTTCTAATCCTGGAATCATCCTCGGAAGGGTGGTTTCGATCTTGTCCCGGCAGTGTTGTTTCAGGTTTCCCACAGCTTTCTTAAATCGCTCAAGTCAAATACTAAAATAGTTCCGTTAGAAAGGACACGACCGTTTCATTCCCCCTGGCGCTCCGATACCGTGCTCCTTACCTAACAAGCTCATCACCTATCCCAATATTCTTTAACTGGAGGTGGTCTGTCTACACATCACCAGCTCCGAGTAAACAGACGGGTTGTACAGGATTGTTGGTAAGGCAGAGCAGATGAGATGTCTATGAAAAACTGAGCTGACTTGTTGTTGTGGTCTTCCGTCCAGAGACTGGTTTGATGCAGCTCTCCATGCTACTCTATCCTGTGCAAGCTGTTTCACCTCCCAGTACCTACTGCAACCTACATCCTTCTGAATCTGTTTAGTGTATTCATCTCTTCGTCTCCCTCTACGATTTTTACCCTCCACGCTGCCCTCCAATACTAAATTGGTGATCCCTTGATGCCTCAGAATATGCCCTACCAACCGATCCATTCTTCTAGTCAAATTGTGCCACAAATTTCTCTTCTCTCCAGTCCTGTTCAATACCTCCTCATTAGTTATGTAATCTACCCATCTAATCTTCAGCATTTTTCTGTAGCACCACATTTCGAAAGCTTCTATTCTCTTCTTGTCGTCCACGTTTCACTTCCATACATGGCTACACTCCATACAAATACTTCCAGAAACGACTTCCTGACAATTAAATCTATACTCTATATTAACAAATTTCTCTTCTTCAGAAACGCTTTCCTTGCCATTGCCACTCTACATTTTATATCCTCTCTACTTTGACCATCATCAGTTATTTTGCTCCCCAAATAGCAAAACTCCTTTACTACTTTAAGTGTCTCATTTCCTAATCTAAATCCCGCAGCATCACCCGATTTAATTCGACTACATTCCATTATCCTCGTTTTATTTTTGTTGATGATCATCTTATATCCTCCTTTCAAGACACTATCCATTCAGCTGCTCCTCCAGGTCCTTTGCTGTCTCTGACAGAATTACAATGTCATCGGCGAACCTCAACGTTTTTATTTCTTCTCCATGGACTTTAATACCTACACCGAATTTTTCTTTTGTTTCCTTTACTGCTTGCTCAATATACAGATTGAATAACATCTGGGATAGGCTACAACCCTGTCTCACTCACTTCCCAACCGCTGCTTCCCTTTCATGCCCCTCGACTCTTATAACTGCCATATGGTTTCTGTACAAATTGGAAATAGCCTTTCGTTGCCTGTATTTTATCCCTGCCACCTTTAGAATTTGAAAGAGAGTATTCCATTCAACATTGTCAAAAGCTTTCTCTAAGTCTACAAATGCTAGAAACGTAGGTTTGCCTTTCCTTAATCTTTTTTCTAAGATAAGTCGTAAGGTCAGTATTGCCTCACGTGTTCCAATATTTCTACGGAATCCAAACTGACCTTCCCCGAAGTCGGCTTCTACCAGTTTTTCCATTCGTCTGTAAAGAATTCGTGTTAATATTTTGCAGCTGTGGCTTATTAAACTGATAGTTCGGTAATTTTCACATCTGTCAACACCTGCTTTCTTTGGGATTGGAATTATTATATGCTTCTTGAAGGCTGAGAGCATTTCGCCTGTCTCATACATCTTGCTCACTAGATGGTAGAGTTTTGTTAGGCCTGGCTTTTCCTAGGCTGTCAGTAGTTCTAATGGAATAATGTCTACTCCCGGGGCCCGGGGCTGACTTTAGTTACTCATATTTGCACTCTCTGTAGCTCATTTAGGGTGCCCAACGAAGGACTCCACGGTTTTGAAATTAAATAACAAAAATCGATAGAAGAATGCAACAAAAGATACGTTGATTGTAAAAGATATATGAAATTTGTAAAGAAATTTAGGAAACAGTTCCTACAAAAGCTGCTAACACAGGGCGTAGTACGCCGTAAGGCTCGTGTCAGCATACATAAATAAACGCGTCCTCTGCAAGCAGTCTTTGCAATCACGTAAACAGTCTGTGCAGAATGTCCACTGGTCGTGGTAGACAGTGGCGCACACTAACGACGAAATTTGCCACCGGATTCATTTGTCACACAGGCCGACGCTCGAAGCTCGTCCATCGTCGTGGGATGGTTCCCCTAGACATTATATTCCAATGTGGCCATGCAAAAAGTAGTCACAGGGAGTCAGATCCAGTGAATATGGATTCCAATCCATGCCTGCACCAGTAAATCTGGGATAATCCAACGCAATGATTCTATACGCGAAATATTCATTAACAAAATTAAGAAAAGACTGAACACCTGTTCGAGGTGGTGTAGTTGGGCCCCAATTTCCATGAACCACTTGGTGCCTCCAACGCTTGCTTCATGTGATAAATTTTTCGAAATTGTAACGTAACGTTCCCTATTTATCGATCTCACATGAAAAAAGGGCCGATAATACCTCTGATGCATCCGCATCCCAAACAGTAGCTTTGGGAGAATGTTGTGGTTTCGTTTCACACAAATGTAACTTCTGGACCCACCAGATTTTTTCTTCTTCAAGGATCTACTGAGGTGGTAGTGTACTTCATCTGTGAACCAGATCCAGCCATCGCCAGACTCTTCGTTAGCCATCATTGCTGAGAATCTGCTTCGCTTACTTTGTTGCTGGTATTGCGACCTTCAGTCCGAAGACTTGTTTGATGCAGCCCTCCGTGATATTCTATGCTCTGCAAGCCGCCTCATCTCCGAAAAACTACAGCAACCTACTTCCTTTTTAACCTGCTTACCCTATTTAGCTCTTGGTCTTGGTTTTCCTCTCGAATGATTACCCTCCATCCCCTCCCCCCCCCCCCCCCCCACCCCCCTCCGCCTTCGTACACACATCCCTCCAGTACTAAACTGACGTTTACTAGATATATCAGCATGGGTCATATTAACCGATCCCTTCCATTAGTCAAGTTCTGCTACTGCTATAAATTTATTTTTCATTAATTCGATTCAGTACATCATTATTAGTTATTCGATCTACCCATCTAATCTTCAGTGTTCTTCTGTAGCACCGCATTTCAAAGCTTCTATTATATTCTTCTCTGAGTTACATATCGCTCATGTTTCACTTCCACACTAAGTCATATATGTTTGATGTTAAGAAATCACTCTTTTTGAAAAATTCTTTCCTTACCACTATCAGCCTACATTTTGTACGCTCTGTTTCGGTCATCATCAGTTATTTTACTACCCATATAGCAAAACTCTTCTGTTACTTTTAGTATCTCATTTCCTAATCTAATCCACTCAGCAATGTCTAATTTAATTCAACTACATTCCATTAGCATTGGTTTATTTTTGTTGGTGTTCACCTTACAACCTCTCTTCATAACGCTATCTGTTACACTCAACTGTCCTTTCAGGTCCTTTGCCTTCTCTGACAGAATTATAACGTCATCGCAAACCTCAAATCTCAAACATTTAATTTTTTCGCCGTGGACTTTAATTCCCTTTCCAGATTTCTCATTGGTTTCCTTTACTGCCTACTCAGTGCACTGATTGAATAATACCAGCGGTAGATTAGTATCCTGGTGTCTCCCTCTTCTGCACCAGTACTTCCTTTTCATGTCCTTCGACCTTTATAACTGCAGTCTGGTTTCGTGTATTAGCTGTAGCCGGCCGTTGTGGCCGAGCGGTTCTAGGCAGTTCCGTCCGGAACCGCGCTGCTGGTACGGTCGCAGCTTCGAATTCTGCCTCGGGCATGGATGTGTGTGATGTCCTTAGGTTAGTTAGGTTTAAGTAGTTCTAAGTCTGGAAGACTGATGATCTCTGGTTAAGTCCCATAATGCTTAGAGCCATTTGAACCATTTTATTAGCTGTAAATAAACGCTCCTAGTATTTCATGCCTGCTACCTTCAAAATCACCTTTCTTAGAAGAAAGATTAAGGAAAGGCAAACTTACGTTTCTAGCATTTGTAGACTTAGAGAAAGCTTTTTAGAATGCTGATTGGAATACTCTCTTTCAAATTCTGAAGGTGGCAGGGGTAAAATACAGGGAGCGAAAGGCTATTTACAATTTGTACAGAAAGCAGATGGCAGTTATTAGAGTCGAGGGGTATGAAAGGGAAGCAGTTGTTCGGAAGGGAGTGAGACAGGGTTGTAGCCTATCCCCGATGTTATTCAATCTGTATATTGAGCAAGCAGTAAAGGAAACAAAAGAAAAGCCCGGAGTAGGTATTAAAATCCATGGAGAAGAAATAAAAACTTTGAGGTTCGCCGATGACATTGTAATTCTGTCAGAGACAGCAAAGGACTGGGATTAGCAGTTGAACGGAATGGAAATGGTCTTGAAACGTGGATATAAGATGAACATCAACAAAAGCAAAACGAGGATAATGGAATGTAGTCGAATTAAGTCGGGTGATGCTGAGGGAATTAGATTAGGAAATGAGACACTTAAAGTAGTAAAGGAATTTTGCTATTTGGGGAGCAAAATAACTGATGATGTCAGAAGTAGAGAGGATATAAAATGTAGACTGGCAATGGCAAGGAAAGCGTTTCTGAAGAAGAAAAATTTGTTAACATCGAGTATAAATTTAAATGTCAGGAAGTCGTTTCTGAAAGTATTTGTATGGAGTGTAGCCATGCATGGAAGTGAAACGTGGACGATAAATAGTTTAGACAAGAAGAGAATAGAAGCTTTTGTGATGTGGTGCTACAGAAGAATGCTGAAGATTAGATGGGTAGATCACATAACTAACGGGGATGTATTGAATAGAATTGGGGAGAAGAGGAGCTTGTGGCACAACTTGACTAGAATAAGGGATCGGTTGGTAGGACATGTTCTGAGACATCAACGGATCACCAATTTAGAATTGGAGGGCAGCGTGGAGGGTAAAAATCGTAGAGGGAGACCAAGAGATGAATACACTAAGCAGACGGGAGATGGGAGATGGGAGATGAAGAAGCTTTCACATGATAGAGTAGCATGGAGAGCTGCATCAAACCAGTCTCAGGACTGAAGACCACAACAACATCGACAACCTTCAAAATTTCAAAGAGTGTAGGCCTGTGAAAAATATCAAAAGCATTCTGTAAATCTACAAGTGCTATAATCGTGAGTTTGCCTGTTTGTATGCTATATTTTGAGGTAATACCTTGTGTCAGTAATGCCTCGTGTGTTCCTTCAGTTCTGTCTAATGTAGATTGGCCCATCACAAGTCATCCATCAGAGCTGGGAGGAACTGACCAGCAAGGAGTAAAATCTGTTGGACGTATTTTTGTTTCCAGAACACAGAAGGCTGCGTTGGTACGCCGTACGGAAGACCCGCGTCAACATTGCGTCACGTGTGGGATCACAAGGCACGACCAGAGAGAATGGTGGGACAGTCCGGCAGGGCACTGCGTCAGTACGTGGCCCGCACGTGACGTCCATTACTCTCGCACCGCGCTGCTCTATTTCTGTCACAGAGCGCGGGAAGCAGTCCACTAGTTCAAGGCCAGCAGGCCCCATTCATGTCTGCTGCAGCCACGTACTTTTTATCTACGTCACTGTGATTTCTGTTGCGTCCATCCATTGTCACGCTGCCCAGAGGTGACGCAAATAATCTCATTGTTCTAACCGACGTTACAAGGAAACTGGCAAAGAACGCAATTGTCTGCCGTCAGTAGAGATAATATTGCTACTGATTAAATGTTGTGCCGTGACTGCTGAGTCAGTTCCACAGTGATGACGTAATTATATTAAATTTATAAAATAGTTTAGTTATAATGTCCATGAAACGTTTTAAAAAATAAGTTTAGGTAGATGGCTAAACATTGCGTCACAGCTGATACAGTACGTGAAAGACAAAGTGTCAAAGTCAGTTTTAGATGTAGTGCCGGAAACTTTATTTGGAAGAACGCCGCCAGTGGCGCCACCGACCATTATGCAAGAATAAACCAGGAACTGAGACACCATTCCGAGTTTCAAAAATTATTGCACAGAATAAGAAACGGCCCGAAGAGGGTGAATTAATAAAAAGTATATTTTTCAGAACCTACAGAGTCATTATTTGTAAGTTTCAAAAATACAGGTGAGATAGTGTCTGCTAATAAATTTGTACAGCTTTCTGTAAATACTGTGAGAGGGGTTGAGGTTATAAGCTGTGACATTACTTTACAGCTTAAAACTGAGTTTGATCATTGCAGCTATTTTCCCCTGCAACTTGACGAAGCGATTGAGGTTGTTGATGCAGCTCAGATGGTCGTTTTGAAAAAATAGATTTTTATAATTTAAGAGGAGCTGGTAAAGATTATACCACCAAAAGAACGCACTACACGATAGGACGTAATATACCTGATAAAAAATCTGTTCTTACATTTTACTTCATTACTAACTACACTTAAATTTATTTCCTATGTACAATTCAGTTCCAATATATTTTTCACATATGTTGTTTAGTTAAAACTCATCTCATATTTATTAGATTTGTAGGTTTATACGCAATAAACAAATGTAAGATTTTTTAAAAGTTCCTATTTGTACCCTAGTTTCATTTGGCAGCTCACAGCGGGATTTAAAGACGGTATATTTGTGAGCCGAATTTGACAGAGCACTGAAAAACCTAAGTGGAAACAAGGCCCCGGGTGTAGACAACATTAGCCACGACAAAACTCTTCTATCTGTTGTGCAACATGTATGAGACAGGAGAAGTACCTTCAGACTTCAAGAAGACTGTAATTATTCCAATTACAAAGAAACCAGGTGCTGACAGTTGTAAATATACCGAACTACCAGTTTAGTAAGTCATGGTTGCAAAGAACTAATACGATTTCTTTACAAAAGAATGGAAGGAATGGTAGAAGCTGACCTTGGAGGAGGATAATTTGGTTTCTGGAGAAATGTAAGAATACACGAGGCAGCACCGACACTATGACTTATATTAGAAGATAGTCTAGGGAAAGCAAATCTACGTTTGTAGCATTTGTAGACTTAGAGAAAGCTTTTGACAATGTTGACAGGAACACTCTCTTGAATTTATGAAGGTGGCAGGAGTAAAATACAGGAAGTGAAGAGCTATTTACAACCCCAGAAACCAGGTGGCAGTTATAAGAGTCAAGGGGCACGAAAGGGGAGCAGTAGTTAAGAAGAGAGTGAGTCAGGGTTGTAGCTTATCCCCGGTATTATTCAGTCTGTATGTTGAGCAAGCAGTGAACAAAACCACGGAAAAATTTGGAAAGGGAATTAAAGTCCAAGGAGAAGAAAGGAAAACTTCGAGGTTTGCGGACGACTTAGTAATTCCGTCAGAGACCACAAAATACTTGGAAGAGAAATTGAACGGAATTGACGTTGTCTTGAAAGGAGAACCAGTAGCAACAACCTCAAAACAAGGATAATAGAATGCAGGTGAATGAAATCAGGTGATACTGAGGGAAATATGTTAGGAAATGAGCCACTTCAAGTGGTAGATGAGTTTTGCTATTTGGTCAGCAAAATAACTGATGATGGCCGAGGTAGAGAGGGTATAAAATGTAGACTGGTAAGGGCAAGAAAACCGTTTCTGAAATGGAGAAATTTGTTAACACCGAGTATAGATTTAAGTGTCAGGAAGTCTTTCCTGAGCCGGCCGCTGTGGCCGAGCGGTTCTAGACGCTTCATTCCGGAACCACGCTCCTGCTACGGTCGCAGGTTCGAATCCTGCCTCGGGCATGTCCTTAGGTTAGTTAGGTTTAAAAAGTTCTAAGTGTAGGGGACTGATGACCTTAGATGTTAAGTCCCACAGTGCTTAGACCCATTTGAACCATTTTTTAAGTCTTTCTTGAATGTATTTGTATGGAGTGTAGCCAGGTATGGAAGCGCAACGTGGAGAATAGAAGCTTTGAGATGTGGTGGCACAGAGGAATGCTGAAGGATAGATAGGCAGATCATATAACTAATGGGAAGTGTGTGCGTGTGTGTGCAGAGGGGGAGGCGGGCGGAGGGGGGGGGGTTAAATATCACAGAGGGAGACCAAGAGGTGAATACAGCCAGGAGATGCAGAAGGATGTAGGTTGCAGTAGTTATTTAGAGATGAAGAGGCTTGCACAGGATAGAGCAGCATAGAGAGCCGCATCAAACCAGTCTTCGGACTGAAGAACACAACAAGATCGTAGCTTATAAGCTTCATTGTTTTGGCAACCACTGATCCATACGTTCCTGGAAGATGGTTAATTATACTTTCAATCTACAAAAATTATTTTTCTACAAAAACATCATTGGTTCAATAAACTTTTGACTATGCAGCTAAATACGTCTAATTTTTATAATGTGAGTGTCGGCGTGCCGTTATATTGTTCAGGAACCTCAGCAAAAGTTTCAAAATTCGCGTTTGCGAATTATTTGACATGTTATCTTAAGCAATTCTGTCGTCTTTGGATTGTCGACCTAATTGCATTTGGTTGGCTCACGTCCTGTACTTTGTCCATGACTCACAGAAAACCAACATCAAAGCTGGGGACAGCATGTTACCTTCCGGAATTTCGTAAGCCATATCTCGTTGGTTTGGTATTAATTTTACTGAAGATGCGGGAAGACAAGCCAGGACGTGTATCGAGAACGATAGCACCGAAGTTCATTAGCTGCTCTGAGGTTAGAGGCTGGATTGTGGCCCAAATTCGTGGCAATGCTTGAGCAACATGCGGTAGATAAAACAGAAGACTCGTGCAAGGATTAGAATTATTAATCACTCGGAATGAAACTTATCATTGTCTCAAGATAACTTACGTGATCGTCTTGGCGTAAATGTGAGTACAGAGGTACCTAAAACGACACAATATACAGCACACACATCTTTCCTAATCGGGACAGTTTAATTCTGTCGATATACAGAAAAAATGATGTGTTGCTAAATTAAAACATTTCTGTTTAAGGAAAATTCAGTTCACATCTGTCACAAGCGACTTTGGTAAAGTTCATGCAGATACAACAGTCTGATATTCGGTTTTTTAATTTTTAGCATTCATAAGTTCGTAGTGTGTTGGGATCGCCACGACAGTACCCTCCATGATATGCAAAGAACATAAATAGTTCCCACAGCATCTGCCTACCAACACAGCGCCGGCAGTGCACTCAGTTCAAACTCTGACAATGCAAACACGGCCCATCTGTTGAAACTTTCCTTTGGTTCAAAATGGTTCATATGGCTCTGAGCACTATGGGACTTAACAGCTATGGTCATCAGTCCCCTAGAACTTAGAACTACTTAAACCTAACCAACCTAAGGACAGCACACAACACCCAGTCATCACGAGGCAGAGAAAATCCCTGACCCCCCCGGGAATCGAACCCGGGAACCCGGGCGTGGGAAGCGAGAACGCTACCGCACGACCACGAGATGCAAACTTTCCTTTCTTGGACCCGATGAAAAGTAAGTGTTTCTCCAACTGAAACTGTGCGACACCCCAAACAGGAGAGTGTTCGTCTTGGATAACCACCTTTACTTCAACTCCACAAAACTTTCTTACCCAGGTAGAACGTTCGAGAGTGCTAGACTCTTCATTGTCTCTTTCTAGGGCGCAACAGTGTTTTCACAAGTGAGCTTACTGTATCAGCCATAGCAATTTTGCTCACTGTCGTTCCACACCACTAATTCAATGAATTGCGATATGGCGTATAAAGCTAAAACGTCTTCAATCTGGTACTAAAATATATGTGGTTTGCATAAACATTTTTTTCCGAGTATCGCGAGTGGAGCTATTACACTTCCCTGTGCGTAATTAATTCCAAATTAAACAGGATAAATAAAACAAGAAACAAATCACTTAATCTACGCCTGTCATGGTGATCCCCGTAACTAACATACGTCCCACGGAAGCTCAGTGCGGGATTAGCCGAGCGGTCTGAGCGCTGCAGTCATGGACTGTGCGGCCGGTCCCGGCGGAGGTTCGAGTCCTCCCTCGGGCATGGATGTGTGTGTGTTTGTCCTTAGGATAAGTTAGGTTAAGTAGTGTGTAAGCTTAGGGACTGATGACCTTAGCAGTTAAGTCCCATAAGATTTCACACACATTTGAACATTTTTGAACTGAAGCTCATGTGAATAACATAACACTTCCCCCACTTACATTCGCCGATGGCGCGGTACATGTTTCGAGGAGCCATTCGCCTGGATGATGGCGTATCCCGACATGACCATCGACCTGCTGTATGGAGAAACGTGATTCAACCGACCAGCCCACACGATTCTATTCTTACGCGGTCCAGTGTTGATGATCCCGTGTCCACTGCAGTCGTAATAGATGTTGTTACGTCAACATAGGACACGCAATCCTCGTCCGCAGCGGAGCCCCAAGTTCCACAAAGTGCGCTGAGCGGCATGTGCCGGAACACTTGTGCCTCTGCCAACACTGTTCTTTGTCGTCATACCTGGCACAGATTGTCGTCTATCCCGCGTTGCAGAGCCGGCAAATCTTCGCCGTCCACATTCAGTGACGAGCGTGGACGTCCATCACCTTCTTGCTTACTCCTTGTTTCAACAGTCTTCCATCCACTTTAAATAAACGCCTACGACAAGAGCACGTGAAGAGTTTCGAGATGATCATTCCCAGGCGCCTGGCCGTAACAGTCCGCACTTTCTCAAAGTCATCTATGCTGGTGGATTTCACCCTTTGCTGCCCCGCATCGTCGCTGGTATGGGTGCCCATTTCGAAAACATCACCGAAGACAATTCTACTCCAATCAGTCAGATTCCAGGCCGAAGCCGTGTTTGGAGATGGCCCTGGACGGCGGTGGGATACCAACATGACTGTCGCACGCCATGCGATCAGGCATCCTGAAGTGATGGTTGGGGGGGGGGGGAGGGGAGGGGAGCATTTCTTTCCACAGCGTAACCCATTTGGTTGTCATCTGTGGCAGCCTTACAGCACAGTGGTAGGTCGACGATATTCTACGTCACGTTTTATTACCTTTCACGGTTACCCATCCTGGGCTTACATTTCAGCAAGATAATGCCCACTCGCATACGGCTAGTATTTGCTTGACTCTGTGCTTGCCAAGCCCCACCCTGGCCAGCACGGTCGCTGAATCACTCCCTGACAGAGAACTTTTAGAGCATTATGGGCAGGGCCCTCCAACCATCTCGGGATTTTGACTATCTAAACCACCACTTGGACAGAATATGGCACAATATCCCTCAGGGGAGATCCGACAACCCCATCAATCAGTGCGAATCCGAATAACTGCCTCCATAAGGGCCAGAGCCAGACGAGGACCAATGCATTATTGACTTGCTCAATTTGTGAAGCTCTTTCTGTTGAAAAAATCATCCATTTCTTCTAAAATTGTAATCATTTCTCTCTCTCTCTCTCTCTCTCTCTCTCTCTCAGAGCCTATAAGGTATGCCCAAATGAAAAGGAGACTACAGTTGCATTAAGGAAATTTTATTAACAATATTATAAATTCAGTTCATGTGGAACAGTTCAGCTATAAATACACAGAAGAGCCAAAGAAACTGGTTCAACTGCCTAATATCGTGTAGGGCCCCCGCGAGCACGCAGAAGTGCCTCAACACGACGTGGCATGGACTCGACTAATGTCTGAAGTAGTTCTGGAAGGAATAGACACCAAGAATACTGCAGGGCTGTCCATAAATTCGTGAGAGTACCAGGTGGTGGAGATCTCTTCTGAACTAAACGTTTCAAGGCATCCCAGCTATGCTCAATAATATTCATGTCTGAGGAGCCCGCTGGCCAGCGGAAGTGTTTAAACTCCGAAGAGTGTTCCTGGAGCCACTCTGTAGCAACTCTGGACGTGTGGGATGAGGCATTGTGCTGCTGGAATTTACCAGAGCCGTCGGAGTGCACAATGGACATGAATGGATGCGGGTCATCAGACAGGATGCTTACTTACGTGTCACCTGTCAGAGTCGCATCTAGACGCATCATGGGTCCCATATTACTCCAAATGCTCGCGCCCCACACTATTACAGAGCCTCCACCAGCTTGTCATGCATGATCCATAGATTCATGACGTTGTCTCCATAAACGTACTCGTCCATCCGATCGATACAATTTGAAAGGCGGCTCGTCCGACTAGGCAACATGTTTACAGTCATCAACAGTCCAATGTCGGTGTTGACGGGCCCAGGCGAGGCGTAAAGATTTGTCACGTGCAGTCATGAAGGGTACACGAATGGGGCTTCGGCTTCGAAAGCTCATATCGATGATGTTTCGTTGAATGGTTCGCACGCTGACACTTGTTGACGGTCCGGCATTGAAACCTGCAGAAATTTGCGGAAGGGTTACACTTCTGTCACGTTGAACGATTGTCTTCAGTTGTCGTTGGTCCCGTTCTTGCAGGATCTTTTTCCGGCAACAGCGATGTCGGAAGTCTGATCTTTTACCAGATTCTTGATATTCATGGTACACTCGTGAAACTGTTGTACGGGAAAATCCCCACTTCATCGCTACCTCGGAGATGCTGTGTCCCATCGCTCGTGTGCCGACTGTAACAGTACGTTCAAACTCACTTAAATCTTGATAACCTGACATTGCAGCAGCAGTAACGGATCTAACAACTGCGCCAGACACGTATGTAGGCGTTGCCGACCGCAGCGCTGTATTCTGACTATTTACATATCTCTGTATTTGATTACGCATGCCTATACCAGTTTCTTTGGCGCTTCAGTGTAATTTGCCATTGACATTGATACACGGATCCCAGCTTGTGGGAAGGGAGTGGATGGCTTCAGTGTAGAAACTACTGGGTTGCTAACGGATCCAGTTTTCCGTGGCATCCTGCACTTACTTATCACTATTATCCGTGTGACCTTTCAGAGATTGTTTTAAGGGTCCGAAGATATGCGAGTCAACTGGCGAGATACTGAGGGTGTAAAGAGGATGTTCCAGGACCTACCATCGAAAGTTTTGACGGAGGAAGAGCGTCTTATTGGCCACATGTACCCTAGCGTTTTCTGGAGAAGAATTATTTCATTCTAGAACTTCTTCTTCGAAAAATAAATCAAGAATCACTTTCCCGGTCTTGGTTGCAGAGTGGGCTTTTGTTGGACGAGGGGAGCCGGGATACTGCCGGTACACGCTCATCTGTATGGTGCCTGGGTCGAAGTGATGACACCAGGTTTCATCTGAGCAATGAAGTCCGTTCCTTGCTCCGCATATTTCAACAGAAGGGTTAGGGAAACACCCATTCTCGCCATGTTCTAATTCTCTAAAAGTTACTTTGGCACCCACTATACGCAAACTTTACCATAACGAAGATTCGTGATGCACTGTTCCTTCACTTATCAACAGTTCAATAGCAATGTCACGTGTGGCGATCTGACGATTCGTCCGTGTGGGCCCCTCCACAGCCAAAATCATGGCACGACCAGAATAGTGTGCAGAGTGCGAGATACTACTCTCCGTACACCTCTTTCAACCTGTGATAAATGTGAAACACGCCCCCCTTCTGCGCGACGAATTTGGATAAACCCTGTTTCTGCCTATTGTGAGCAACCCATCGTGTGACGAACTGCGGAAACAACTCTCTAAAAATTAGAAAATTGCTATGAACCTGCTAATCCCGCTTGTGCAATAGGGAATATCATCACCTCATCTCTCGGCAAACACATTCACCCACTGGGATTACATGCAACCCCGCTACAGCGAAGGTCTTCTTCTCAATTACAAAGTTTCTGTTAGAAGGGCGTACAGTCTAGAATCGGTATGCCGATCAGGCAAATTCACCATGAGCTTTGAGGCAATCATCCCACCAACTCACCAGTTTGAAGATACCCATTTGGTAAAATATGGTGCCCTGCTGTGCGATGAAGTCCATAACTGCCTTCTGCACACGCTTCAAACCTCTACTTAAGGGAACGAAGGCATGATATTCACGTGGGGACAGATCAGAACTATAGGGCAGGTGCTCGAATGTCTCGCACTTGAGTATCCGAGTTGAGGCTGTCCTTCCAGGTTGACCGGCGTCTTGTGTCGAATCGTGACCGGAACGGCATTTGATGCACCATTCCAGAACGGTGGTTTGCAATAGACATGCTGCCCATACCCTACTTCACTCTCTGGTGGATGTTTGCAGACGTTTACTCTTCAGCAGATAAGAAAAGAATAGCAGCTTGTTGGTTCCGTTTGGACGCATTTGGTAATAACGTCGTCGAAGTTCACATTTTCGCATTTGCCGCACGCACGTCGGAAAGCGACGAACGCCACACTAATCCCTTACCTTCATGTCGGTGCTTATATACCCGCATCTGAGTCGCGCCTCTTTGCATAAACGCTGCAGGTACGCACTCAAAAGGAAGCTTGTTGATCACCCCTTATTTAAAGATAGGTAACGAAACAGAAGTATAAGGAAACGCAACAGATCAAGCAGACATGAAATACCGAACGGAAGTGCTAAGACCGATAACATAGACATGCAGCCCGCTGAGTTACTGAGCACGTAATGGCGGTGAGTACTTGGCACCAATATTGCAAACTTCCTGGCCCATTCCATTAGCGATATGAGCGAGGAAAACCGACTGTCTGTTTGCCTCTCTTATCTTATTCTCACGGTTCTTTGCACGAGATAAACGATGCTGCCAACAGAAACGTCGCGCAGAGTTCCTTGAATGTTCCTTGAATGCCGGTTGTATGAGTTTACCCAACAGATTCCCCTATAAGTTTCTCTGGAACTTTCATGTGGGCTGCACAGGTGTGCTACGCTCTTAAAAGCGCTTCTCTCTTCGTTCCATTTCTGTTGTCATGTCAATCTTAAGTTCCATTTCAGCTGTCATGTCTACCTCATAGAGACTTAAATGCTGAAGCAATACTCAACAAGTTATCGCGCTAGCCTATTTTTTTGCAATGTCATTTACAGACGGACTGCACTTTTTCGAGACGCCTTCTCACAAATAAATGTAAACCACTCATCCTCCTTTCTATTCTCTTCACGTATTCGTCGCATTTATCAACGTTATCCCTAAAATCCCTGACGTTTCGTCCAAGGCTACGTCGGACGAAACGTCAGGGATTGAAGAGTTCCATGGACCACGGCCATACAACCCGGAAAAATTCTCATCAGCTGAAACATCCGGTCGTGAAACCCTTCATTGTATGATTATCCATAAATATCTAACGGGTGTGACGTACTTCAGGTGTTGACCATTAATTTTGCAATCGAATGCTATCTGGTTTTCTATTAATTACTGCCTTTATCATGCATTTAACTACATTTCACCTCCTCAGTCGTTATGTGACAGATGCGCTACATGTCATGATATTCTAGCTCAGGGAATAAACCAAATTCGATGTTTCCGATTGAGCTGTGTACTTTACATCGCGTTTTTTCCGTGTGTCACTAGTTTTCGTATCTGTATGCCCACAGTATGTGGTAACGTGTACTTGAAGAATGCCGTTTTCGCAATCTCAGAATGTCTTCTAGAAATAAAGGTAGTTTCCGTTTATTTTTAGTAATTTTGGACTAGAATGTGTTTATAATATGCTATGATATGCTAATACACCTTACATTATCAAGTAGGTGATTCTTTGTTTCGTCATAAAAATACAGTGATACCTTATTTTCGATGCAGCACTGGGTCTATATTTGGTAACAACATGTTTTTTCACATTCCTGTGATAGTGTTTTCGTAAGTATCAAGTGTTTAATTTGGAATTTTCTGAGTATTGCATGTATTTAAATTATTTTCTAAAACCAATAGCATTCACTTTGAACACGTCTTAAAATTCTGATGAATCACACCAATTTTTAAAAATTTATTGCTTTAGTCTTACTTTGTCCCAGAACACTGCACTGACCAGCAGTTTAAACTTCTGAATCATAAAATCTAAGCTCAGGATGTAGCGTATCACGTATCTCCCCTTGTTTGAGTTTTGTTGTTTTAAATTTTTTGTGAAAGTAAAATTTTATCGAAGGAAGGACCCATTGCCGATAAGCGAAAAAAATTTGTAATCATAAAATTGATAAGAAGGTCTTACCTTTGTTAGACTTTTCTTACGGCATAAAATGATTTTTCCACGTAGGAGTTCAATTTCACTCGCATGCAGCGAGAAACCGTGTTATTGTTAATCATTAGTGCAAAGATTTGCTTTGAATAATAATGGTAATCAAAATTAGACTTCGATTAGAAACGTTGGCTGCAGGTTCGACTTACAAATGTTGAAATGGGAAAACGATAGCGTGCTTATGGCGCACGATCGTGGTGTCACCGAACTGACTATTTCCAACTAATTTACAGGCCAAAAATTATACAAAACAAACTTCATTTGTACAGGAACGCAGGGTTTCGTACTATACTAACAGAATAAAGGGGAAGTAATTAAATTACTATTTAACATAGGATTAAACTTACAGTCTGAGTGATACATCATCATATCACTGATGATCGAAGAAGAAGAATGAAGGAATATCAGCTCCATTAGTTTAACAAACAAAGGACGGAAAATCTCCTTCGCAGATAATTCATGTACAAAGGCTAAGATGATTATCTAAGACGTAAACTTATCTATAATATCGAAATGTCACGTTCAGTCAGGGTGGCTGCTTGAAATGAAATGTGTTGTTATAAGATCTGAGGTGGTAAAAGAGAGTTGTAATTTTTACACAAAGTGAACATTTTATCCAAGTCCTTCTTCATTTCCTTATGATCCTAAAAAAAAAAGGTTCAAATGGCTCTGAGCACTATGGGACTTAACTTCTGAGGTCATCAGTCCCCTAGAACTTAGAACTACTTAAACCTAACTAACCTAAGAACGTCACACTCATCCATGCCCGAGGCAGGATTCGAACCTGCGACCGTAGCGGTCGCGCGGTTCCAGACTGTAGCGCCTAGAACCGCTAGGCCATTCCGGCCGGACGACGCGTTTAGAGAGTTTATACTAACATAAACACACTAAATATTTCTTATGTGTGTTTGTATTAGTTGTTTGTGCTTCTGAGTGAAAAATCAAGTGAAAAACGTTAATTTATGACGAACTGAAGGGTCCTGTACACTGGAACAGATTCAAAATTAAATCAAAACATAAAACTAGTTGCATACACATGTACCTTCTGAAGATAAGAGTACAAACTCTCTAAACTTGTCGTGGGAGAAAATAAAAAATGACTCACCCAGATAAATTGTTTTATTCTTTCGTCTCTGACGAGAGAGTAGACTTTTGTGTAACTCGAGGCATATCCGCGAGCCGTGCCGCCTTCGTACACGTGACAAACAATGGAAATGAGAGAAATGTCACTCGCTAGGAGTACTTCAAGGAAAGTCGTTCAAAGAGCCGGAAGTCGGTACAGCTAAGCTGTTAAGAGGTCATAGAACGCGTTTCCGTAATAAAAGTCACACAAACAGCACGGAGCAGGAAAAGGAAGCGATCACGCATACCGTTACAGCGCGCGCTCGTATAACCACCAACTACTGTCGCGTCACGCAAATACTGCTGCCGGACCCCCATCCACGGAGTCTGCGGTTTTTCCCACACACACCGCCTACGCGCTTTCGAACTCAGGTCACGCGTACTTTACGCGCCACTGCTAGTCCGTGTCGTCCCGTGCCGGATCCACGTACTCCTCAACATGTTACATTCTGCGGTGAGCGATCACGTGTGTCAATGTCTGGCAAGCACGCTACCATGATGCCGCCCACGAAGAGACCATCTGCAGAGCCCAGCTACACGTGGTAAACTTGCAGAGCGTGCGACATTGGATTCAGATCCCCATGCTGAGCTGTGATTAGGATACTAATAGCGTCATAAACAGTATCCATCGCAAGTAGTTATGATATTCAGAAATTCTTTGCAAATGGATGAACGACTGAACGAACGTCATATACACTACTGGCCATTAAAATTGCTACACCAAGGAGAAATGCAAATGATAAACGGGTATTCATTGGAAAAATATATTTTACTAGAACTGACATGTGATTACATTTTCACGCAATTTGGGTGCATAGATCCTGAGAAATCAGTACCCAGAACAACCACCTCTGGCCGTAATAACGGCCTTGATACGCCTAGGCATTGAGCCAAACAGAGCTTGGATGGCGTGTACAGGTACAGCTGCCCATGCAGCTTCAACACGTTACCACAGTTCATCAAGAGTAGTGACTGGTGTATTGTGACGAGCCAGTTGCTCGGCCACCATTGACCAGACGTTTTCAGTTGGTGAGAGGTCCGGAGAATGTGCTGGCCAGGGCAGCAGTCGAACATTTTCTGTATCCAGAAAGGCCCGTACAGGACCTGCAACATGCGGTCGTGCATTATCCTGCTGAAATGTAGGGTTTCGCAGGGACCGAATGAAGAGTAGAGCCACGGGTCATAACACATCTGAAATGTAACGTCCACTGTTCAAAGTGCCGTCAGTGTGAACAAGAAGTGACCGAGACGTTTTACCAATGGCACCCCATACCATCACGCCGGGTGATACGCCAGAATGGCGATGACGAATACACGCTTCCAATGTGCTTTCACCACGATGTCGCCAAACATGGATGCGACCATCATGATGCTGTAAACAGAACCTGGATTCATCCGAAAAAATGACGTTTTGGCATTCGTGCACCCAGGTTCGTCGTTGAGTGCACCATCGCAGGCGCTCCTGTCTGTGATGCAGCGTCAAGGGAAACCGCAGCCATGGTCTCCGAGCTGATAGTCCATGCTGCTGCAAACGTCGTCGAACTGTTCGTGCAAATGTTTGTTGTCTTGCAAACGTCCCCATCTGTTGACTCAGGGATCGAGAAGTGGCTGCACGATCCGTTACAGCCATGCGGATAAGATGCCTGTCATCTCGACTGCTAGTGATACGAAGCCGTTGGGATCCAGCAAGGCGTTCCGTATTACCCTCCTGAACCCACCGATTCCACAGTCTGCTAACAGTCATTGGATATCGACCAACGCGTGCAGCAGTGTCGCGATTCGATAAACCGCAATCGCGATAGGCTACGATCCGACCTCTATCAAAGTGGGAAATGTGATGGTACGCAATCTCCTCCTTACAAGAGGCATCACAACAACGTTTCACCAGGCAACGCCGGAACTGCTGTTTGTGTATGAGGAATCGATTGGAAACTTTCCTCATGTCAGCACGTTGTAGGTGTCGCCACCGGCGCCAACCTTGTGTGAATGCTCTGATAAGCTAATCATTTGCATATCACAGCATCTTCCTCCCGTCGGTTAAATTTCGCGTCTGTAGCACGTCATCTTCGTAGTGTAGCAATTTTAATGTCCAGTAGTAAGGTAATGCTATTCAGGAATTCTTGGCAAATGGATGTACGACTGTCTTGCGCAAGCCTCGCTCTTTGATACCATTACCTTAAATGTGTGCTTCAATTTTTATTTAATCACGGGGCTTTTCATTTGAACTTAAAAATCCGTTTGGATTCTAGACTTTTGCTATCGTGATTGGGCTTGGCGAGCGCCCATCATGTACAGGTTGTAAGGTATAATTGTGGTAGCACCTACAGGCTGGAAGAGTCCGCGCAGGTTGCGGTGGCCGATGCTGTGACCAATTTTCGTCCAAAGCGTTGGGCGGGTGCATTCGTTTCTTCGGAAGGGGTAGCTGTCATGTTTGCCACCTTCGCCTGGTCGGCAATGACAGATTCGAGACGCACGCCCTTCAGTCTTTCTCAAACGATTTTACAGGAACTGTTCATCTAAATTTCAGCTTTGCTATACTTGTAGCTTTATATGTCAAGCTAATTGCGATGTGCGCATATTTCGTTAATGGTCATAATCAGTGTGATATTTATGTGGAAGTAAGACACTGCACGGAATTCGAAAAAGTTTTCAGTAAAAATAGGGCTCGCTATGATTTTGCGTTTGGTGCACCCTACATAATAGGGTGCTGCATATGAAATTTAGATAACATATTGAATTTTTCTTTAAGACTTGAGTGGAGGTCCTTGTCTGTCACCAACCTCGAGAAACCTGAACTGACGTAGCACACTCATTTGCGGTCGCGTCACGCCAGCGATAAACCCAGAGTGAAATATGTACAACATTCCTCACATTTCATAAACGATTTGAGATACCAAAATGAGATTTTGGCAAATGATAGCACACGAAGAGGAGAGTATTCCACTAACTACAGATCTTTTCTATGAAGGAATGTAATTTTTAAGGGTGATCGATAGCTGGTGAAATGAGAAATGCTATGGGTTTTGAAACGACATAAGTAAAGACGTTACACAATTATTTCGTATTAGGGAAGTGCTTTTTTGTAACATACCTACCTAACTATTCCCCAGTTCCTTACTTTACAGACTTATCAAACCACAGTTTCAGAATTATCTGGAACTTGCGTCTGCCCAGCATGTTATTGAGGTGAGATCGCATAAACACCCTTGTGTTTTGGCAAAAGTAGAAAATTCTAACGTAGTAACAAGAGAAATGTGTAGGTTTTACTCAAAATTCGCCACTTGTGATGTTTCTCTGAAACTTACTGATGGTTAAAAAATCAGGCGTAAATAAATCGCTAGGTTTTCGGTGGAATACTCTTTGGATACTAAATAAAGCAGACGAGACACATCTTTTTGAATAGCCACCTTGCAAGTGTGAGCATGTAGGGACCCCACTCAATATTTACATAAAATGTCAGTGTAGGCTTCAGCTTAGAATGGCACTTCGCGTCCAGTGCTCGGCATTTCCTCTAAACAAACCTTCCCACAACCCCCAGCACTACCACCCTCCCGACATGTGCCCGGCTGTCTGCACATGTACCAACCATGGTATTCTTCAGGGACTTTTCTCTTAGTTATGGTGGATACTAGAACTGATTTCCAGTATCTATGAATAATTTTAATTATGTTACAAATTTTATTCTCAGCCAAATTCAGGTTAAAAATTCGGAATTTGTTGTCGGACATCGTGAAATATTCCCGCTTCAGCCCCTATAGTTTCATAAAGTTCCGGTAGGTGGCGGCGCCATACGTGGCCCTCAAAATGTCATCTGTAACAGAGGTGTGTTCCAAGTAGAGAGCTGTCATTGAATTTCTTTTGAAAGAAAACCAGAGCATCTTAGATACTCATATGCTCTTGCTGAATGTCCATGGAGACCTGACAGTGAACAATATCGCAGCGAGTTGTTGGGCGAGGTGTCTGCAATCATCGCAACAAGCTCGCACAAACGTGTCCGATCTCCCACGTGCCGGCCGGCCAGTCACAATTGTGACTCCTGCAGAGGTGGAACATGCAGATTCTCTCATTCGACTGATGCAGGCGAATTTCTACCTCTCCATGACAACGCAACGCCTCACACAAGTTTGCACATACGAGAGGAGCTCACACAACTTCATTGCACTGTCCTTCCTCATCCACCCTATAACCAGGGTCTCGCACCCCTCTAACTTCCATCTGTGTTGCCCAGTAACGGATTGGTTGATTCATTGATTGACGGGGTTACAGGACTAAATAGTGAGGTCATCAGTTCCACCCAATGGAGGATGCACACTGTGGGACGCAGTACGTGGATGATGGTGAGGTTATTGATTCAGCAAGACTTTGGCTCGGGAGTCAGCCAGTAGAGTCTTACCATGTGAGCATACAGGTCCTCCCAGTAAGGTAGCATAAGGGGGCCACACTGAACAGAAACTGTGTTGAAAAATATGACTTTGCAGCCAAAAGAGTGGAGAAAATATGGTGTACTGGAATACTAAATGAAAGCAGCTTGCTTTCAGAAAAAATGCGTTGCATCTCTTATTGAATTCTCTTCGTATATCTATGTGATTACTCTACAGCTCACACTTAAGTATGTAACGTATTACTATCTTTACGACGTTTCTCATCGAGCCATATAAGTTATCTCGCATTTCTAGCCGCTTCTCTCGCACAAATAATGATAAAGATTCATAAATTCAGGGTCGCCACCAGCCCAAGCCCTTCCTAACCATTTAGAAAAAAAAACGGAGCTGGAAAATTATTACTTTAATTACTTTAATAATTTAATTACAAGTATGAAAATTTCTTTAAGTAGCCAGATAAGTAGCACTCCATGTCGTCATAAAGCAACTTGATTAATTCAGGATTGGTAATCGGAGTAAGTGGGTAAGATCAACACCACAGAATTTATCTTCCACGTAGATTATTTATTGTATCTAAGTATTTGGTTTCACATCCTAACTACACATAACTGGTGCCTGACTAGAAATATTTAAGTAAGAATCACGTGAGAATGTAAGAGGGCACAATTTAACTACAGCAAAAGAATCACAGAAAACTGGGGTGGGAGACAATGATACTATCATCTCCTTTGCATTCATACCATAAAAATATCTCAGTGAGATTCGCATTACGATTTACGCATGCACTATTCTGGACAGAGGTTTAACCAATGCACGAGGTTGTGCGATAATTATTCAACATACTAACTGCGTCTGCTGCTTGCAGACGTCCGAATTAGAGAACGTGGTGCATTCCGAATCAAACTGTCGTGTTGATTTTTAGAAAGCACACAAAAGAACAGATATTCTAGCAGAAATTATAGCTCATTAAACAAGCAAACTGTTAAAATAAAGCGTACTGCGGTGCCGTGGTGGACCACAAGGGTCATTTATTACCAAACACGTGGCACAAAATCGACACACAAAGACAAAAGCAACTTCCACAAAATATAAGATTAAAGATCATTAAAAATCATACTCGCTTAGACACAGTATTACACCCACGTACGGTTGAAGTGATCCTAACTAGCTTTACCTAATCAGATTTAGCGTTTAAAATACTACTTCATCGTAGTTCAAAATGAACAAAGTAACTTCCACACTTTTAATTCAAACACCCAAAAATCGCCTATTTAAAGAAATAAAATTATGGCACATTCGGAAAAATAACTCGCTTCACACGCTTCAGTTAAGCTGAAGTTCTTAAGTATTTCAACAGTTAAACATAACGAAGTCCTAACTCAACCTGCTTCCTATAACCTGAAACACCCCTTAAGAGCTATGATCCGTACTCACCAAGCGTTCACCGAAGAGTGCCGGTTTCTCTTTCGAGATTACCTAGCTCCCCGTGCAGCGGAAGCTACCAGAGGGGTAGCCCTCCGTCACCAACCTTACACACAAAAACAGCCTTCGACACAGCCTTCGAGTAAGATGGATAAGCCTCTCTGTTCAGGTATTGGAAACCTAAGTTGGTCATCCTGTGCTCTCCTTCGAACGAGAAACAACATCGTCTGCTCCCAGCAGACGATGACCAATTCAGCGATTCCCACAAAACAAAACCGAAACCCACATTAAAACACACATATAATAATCAATAGGCCTTATTTGAGTGCTCAGTCTTTCTGGAAGAGTTCATGAATTGAGCTAAAATCACGTAGTAAAGTGAATAAGTTGTACCGATTTCGACAAGCGTCTTATGAAACGACTTCACAGAGATATTTCAAGTATTTGGCAGAATCCTCATAGAACTTCTTTCGACTATTTCTCAACAGTTCCACTTTCGAATAGCACATGGGAAGAATGTGCAACTGAATCTTTTCTTGCAAACTCTGATTCCCCGTATTTTATTACGATGATCACATATCTATATACATGGTAGATAACAAAACACTTTTGTATTTGGAGAAGAAAGTTGGCAATCGAAATTTCGTGAAAAGATCTTCTCACAGCGAAAAGCGCATTTATTTTGAAGGCCAAACCAACTTGCTTTTAATATACTTGACACTCTCTCCTCTTTTTCACGATAATACCAAACGAGCTGCCTTTCTTTGGTCTTTTTCGATGTCACCCATCAATTCTATCACGTAAGAATCCCGTAGAGAGAACCGCATTCCAGAAGGGTAGAGACCAACTTTGATTTGTTGCATCTTCTAAGCTGTCTGCCAATAAAACACGATATTTCGGTCGCCTTCCTCACAAATTTATACAATTTATGGTTCCGTTTTAAATTATTTGTAATTGCCATCTCTAGATATTTAGCTAAATCGGCATCCTTTGAATTCGTGTTACTTATTGTGGAACCGAAATTTAACTGAATTTTTTAGTACTCATCACTGTGTGCACTTTGCATAAATCATTTTGCAGTTCGTTTTGCTGCTCCGATGATTTTACTCGGCTATAAATGCCAGCCTCAGCTGGGAGCAATATGAAGACTGCTCAGATTATCTTATAAGGTATCTGTGCTGATTATGAATAGTATAGGGTTGTCATATGAAAGGTGTCTGTATGGATTATGAAAGGTATCTGTGGAAATCACGACCTGCATCTACTAAAATTCTGCGAACAATAAATGATTTTAATTTACCGTATGGAGGCTAAGGATATCTCATCAAACGGGAGTATGCATTCTGTTGTCGGTCAGGCAATCGATTTGTTCATAGGGAATGTACAGGGTGATCAAAAAGTCAGTATAAATTTGAAAACTGAATAAATCACGGAATAATGTAGATAGGGAGGTACAAATTGACACACATGCTTAGAATGACATGGGGTTTTATTAGAACCAAAAAAATACAAACGTTCAAAAAATGTCCGACAGATGGCGCTTCATCTGATCAGAACAGCAATAATTAGCTTAACAAAATAAGACAAAGCAAAGATGATGTTCTTTACAGGAAATGCTCAATATGTCCACCATCATTCCTCAACAATAGCTGCAGTCGAGGTATAATGTTGTGAACAGCACTGTAAAGCATGTCCGGAGTTATGGTGAGGCACTGGCGTCGGATGTTGTCTTTCAGCATCCCTAGAGATGTCGGTCGATCACGATACATTTGCGACTTCAGGTAACCCCAAAGCCAATAATCGCACGGACTGAGGTCTGGGGACCTGGGAGGCCAAGCATGACGAAAGTGGCGGCTGAGCACACGATCATCAAAAAACGACGCGCGCAAGAGATCTTTCACTCGCCATCAATATGGGGTGGAGCGTCATCCTGCATAAACATCGTACGTTCCAGCAGGTGTTTATCAGCCAGGCTGGGGATGATGCGATTCTGTAACATATCGGCGTACCTCTCACCCGTCGTGGTAGCAATGTGCTGCCCAGCGCCATCTGTCGGACATTTTGTGAACTTTGTTTTTTTTTTTTTTTGTTCTAGTAAAACCGCATGTCATTCCAAGCATGTGTGTCAATTTTTACCTTTCTATCTACATTATTCCGTGGTTTATTAAGTTTTCAAATGTATACTGACTTTCTGATCACCCTGTACTTTATAAAACTGAAATTTTACCTAACAAGCATTCAGATAAAAACAAAGTAAGGGACAAACGCTGTAGAATGTATCGTATGAAACAGAGATTGAGATATGTGGGATAAAACTAAATAAATTTACTTGAAACTAGATTTATGATTTATTTTACGTAATTAGAAAAGCACTTCACATTTTGTAAAAACAAAATGGTTGCTGGTGCGTGCTTTAAATAACCAAGTGAATGCAACAAATAATCAGATACCTTGCCTGACGGGCTTGTAAATCATTAGTGTCTCATAAAATAGGAATCACTTAATGATATCGAATCACACACGTACATCAAATTCATACTAACACCACGCAGTAGAGAGAAAAGGAACTACAAGGTGGGGCAAATAAAAGTGACCCGAATGAGTGGATAGAATTGGACGATAGTGTATGCATATAACCACACCAACTCACTTCCAACAGGATGGAGCAACTGCCAATACAGCTGGCCGAATATTGGAGCGCATTTGCACGGTCTTCACGCCTGACAGAGTTGTTAGCAGAGGTTAGTGTGGTCGCGACCCTAGCTGGCCATTCATATCACGTGATCTGCCAGCATGCGATTACTTTGTGTGGGGAGCCCTCGAGTCTAAGGTGTATTGCAAGAACCCTCATGGTCTTTAAGAACAGCAGCAGACCATTTCGAATGAGACTGCAGCAATTTCAGCAATCCAGCTTCGATCGTCCTTCAGCAACTTGCTGACCAGTGCACAAAAATGCCAAGAGATGAATGGTCGTTACTTTAAATATCTACCGTAGTCAGGTTACCACTGTACGTCTTGTAAGTAGCCTGTTTATGTTTTCTCTATGTAAGTAGGCTGTTTATGTTTTCTTATTGGCAACGTTACGTAGCGCTCAATATGAAAATCACTGGCTGTGCTGTGTGCAGTCTGTGGCTAGTTTGCATTGTTGTCTGCCATTGTAGTGTTGGGCAGCGGCAGCTGGATGTGAACAGCGCGTAGCGTTGCGCAGTTGGAGGTGAGTCGCCAGCAGTGGTGGATGTGGGGAGGGAGATGGCGGAGTTTTGAAAAATGTCATGAACTGCTGTATATATTATGAATATTGAGGTAAATACATTATTTGTTCTCTATTAGAATCTTTCATTTGCTAAGACTATCAGTAGTTAGTGCCTTCAGTAGTTTGAATCTTTTATTTAGCTGGCAGTAGTGGCGCTCGCTGTATTGCAGTAGCTTGAGTAACGAAGATTTTTGTGAGGTAAGTGATTTGTGAAAGGTATAGTTTAATGTTAGTCAGGGCCATTCTTTTGCAGGGATCTTTGATAGTCAGATTGCGTTGCGCTAAAAACATTGTGTGTCACTTTAGTGAATGTTTGAGTACGTTCAGTTTTGCTCAGCTGTTTGAAAAGCAAATAGTGTAAGAGGTTTATCAGCACAGTCGTGTATAATTGTTCTAAGGGGACGTTTCATATGTCGACCCTTAGCCTAGGATACCTCACTGGAACTTCTGATTTTTTCTTGTAGTTTGTGTAATTAGTGTAGCTTTTGTTTATTGCTAGCGCGTAATTATAGAGAGAATTTCCTTTGTAGTTGTAGTTTTTCATTGTTGTACTGTAAAACAGTTGAGGCATGCATGTAGATTTGCACCAAGTATTTCGCAGCTGCGCTTGCAATTAACTACATATTATTTTCAGTGCTATGTTAATGTGTTCTCTTATTTTTGCTATTCAAATTGTGCTTTTCTGTGTTATCGTGTGAAATATTGTGACAATAATGGCGTGTGAACATCGTAACACTCGGCTCCAAAGTAAACTGAGAAATAATAGTGACGACGAGCGTAGCTTATCAGCACCACTGGGTAGTGAATTAACAGACATTCGAAGTAGTAATTTGGTAACTGTGCATAGGGAAATGGAGCGGGCGGCAAATAATGGTGTAGACAGTGAAACAGGTAGTGAACAGGGAAGCATTATCGATCGATCGGTCAGCAACAGCTCGCCTCAGGAATCCGAAATGACAGAACACAATACTGCAAATTCTGTAGACTTCGGTTTTGGGTCCTTACCGTTTTCTCAAATGAGTCAAGACACATTTTCTGCTTGTCAAAATGTGAATGTTGCCGGTGAAAATGCACTGCCAAAAAGCATAGAGAAACAGATTCCAGACACTAATACATTATTATTGCAATTAATGCAACAAATGGAACAAAATCAGAGACAAATGGGACAGAATCTTCTAAAGTTAGACACAATGGAACAAAATCAGAAACAAACACAGCAACAGTTAGACACAATGGAATAACATCAGAGACAAACACAGCAAAAGCTTCAAAAGTTAGACACAATGGAACAATACCAGAGACAAACACAGCAAAAGTTAGACACAGTGGAACAAAATCTTAAAAAGTTAGACACAATGGAACAAAATCAGAGACAAACACAGCAAAAGTTTCAAAAGTTAGACACAATGGAACAAAATCTTAAAAAGTTAGACACAGTGGATCAAAATCTTAAAAAGTTAGACACGATGGAACAAAATCTTCAAAAGTTAGACACCACACTTGAACAAACACGTGAAGATTTAAGTACTGAATTACATAACATTGAATCGAAATGTCAAAAAGTCTGTAATGACGTAAAAACACAAATTTGTGAGCATTTTCAACCTATTTTTTCGCGTCATGAAAATGCATTACAGAATCACAAAGCAGCCATAAAAGAACTGCAAACTATTGTTCATGAAAATCATGAGACCTTGCAAGCTAAAATTGAATCAGTTGCATCTACCGATTTGGTTATGCAACTTGCAAAAACTCAGGAAAACTTAAAGGACACAGTAGATACCCTGAAAATTGGTTCAGAAAGACACATGGAGGAAATAAGTACACTATCGGAGAAAGTAGCCGAACTTTCGGATCAGGTCACTAACTTATCTACAAAGGTAGATGATGATCTGAATGACACAAGACCCGTAGCCTTCACTGACACAGAGGAGTATGAACAAATAAGAAAATTCAAACAAAATCAAAATCAAATCAATACACAGTACAAAAGAGAAATCCGGGAAGTACAAGATCAGTTGACGCAGGTAATACAAGAAATACATATTTCAGAGGACACTCGCGCTCCAACATGGGAAGAGGAACTTAGAAATACGGAAAAGCCACAAAATAATAACACAGGGCATTTCGGTAATTATGAAAGAAATTGGCAAGGTACACCTAATTTTGAGATGGAACCGCCGACACGACGTAACAATGACCGATATGCTACTCGCCGAAGCGATGGTTTTGACTATAAGCTGTTCATTACTACACGTAAATTCAAAACGTTTAAGAATTCTGCCAACGACATTCATCCACAAGCGTGGCTCCATCAACTCTCTCATTGTTTCCCTCCTAACTGGTCATTGGAGCACAGGTTAGAATTTATGTGTGGCTACTTGGAGAATGAACCAGCTGTAAGAATGCGATCGGTCATTCACGATTGTCACAGTGAAGGAGAATTTTACCATGCGTTCCTCTCAGCATATTGGTCACAAGCTACACAAGACCGAGTAAAACATAGCATCATGATGATGAAACACTTTGAACAATCCGAATTTTCCAGTCTTGTCAAATATTTTGAAGACATGTTGCACAAGAATCAGTACCTGTCAAACCCATGCAGACCCTCAGAACTCATCCGCATTTGCTTAATCAAACTGCCTGAACATTTATGACATATTATTTTAGCAGGACGTTGCAAAGACGACATTGAAGCTTTTCAGGGACTCTTACAAGAATTAGAAATTGACACAGACAGTCGCGGGATGCGAAAACGGGAAAACAATCACTACAGGGCACATCCGTCACAATTCCGTGACGACAGAAACAATAACAGGACACGACAAGTCTATTCTTACAACGCAAAGCATGACCTAAACAGACACCACCCATATGACAACCACTGGCAGAGTAATAGTTACAGAGAAAAATCGCATTTCCGTAGTAATGAATATGACAGAGACAATCATAGAAACAGACAATATGGCAACCAGAACAATTATTATCATGGGAGACAGAATAACTTCAGACGCAACGGTCCAGCGCGCAGTTACGACTCAGGGAGAAATTCTCCACCACATGGCCGACAAGAAAGAAACTATGGAATCTACCAACATGACGACAGACGATATGATCGTAACGACAGACCTGAACTGCATCAGAACTGGCGGGATTCTCGTCACGGTGAATTTGTAGAAATTAGGTCTCCAAATCCCAATAACGATGCGCGCCAACAAAGGAACAGACAATGACTCACACCGCAGGCTGCCGAGTGCGCCGGCTGGCTCAGGGAAAAATAACATTGACGCTAACCTTGAGCAAAATTCCCGTATTCTTTACGGACGAATACCGCATAATAATTGCATTCAAGTTGAAACTCTGAGTACTAGGAAGAGTAAAGGTTTACACCACATTTCACATGTAAAACCGTTTATTGAAAGATAATCTGCTTTTTAACTTTGTCTTTGCGATAAAACGTTTCACTTCACGTTACTAGTACTCTTTGTCACACTTGCAAACTGTTAACATGCAACTATGTTTTAAAGCTAACTAACTATCCAGTCAAGAACATAGGTAACTTAGACAAGTAATTGCGAATGCATTGTTATTGCGAACAGACAACACAGTGTTGTTATTTATACATTCCTCCTTGTTAGTTGCACGATTACGTAACGAATATACGGCTTACATACTTAGAACATATACCAGCACTGCTAATGAGATTTTCATGCAACATTTTGGTTTGCTTGAGAGTGGATTCTGGATTTGAGGTGCTTTCTGTGAAATGCCAGATGACACAGTGGTTAGTTTATGTGACAGCTACACGATTTTATCACGACACTGCTAATGCGTGACAATTTACAATGTTGCTTTTGCGGTGTATCTGTTTTATATCTGCACAGTTTTTTCTGAATTCTTCTATAAAGTGAGCCATGTTTTAGTGGTGACTTTTGTGGTATGGCTACAAGGAGACAGCCTTTTCCGTAGGACAACAATACATTACAGCACAGTACTTTCCTCATCACGGCAATAAGCGTAATAAGTAAGATATCTATATGCAAAGCATTTCACTTTTGTTTATCATGAGGTCAGTACATTGACTTCTGCAGAACTTAGCTTTTGGAGGACGATAACTATGACACTTCCCCAGAGATTATCTTACAGCAAGACGCACATTTAGCGCTACAGGACATGCATTTCAGTGATTAACTTTGTACTTAAAACATTTATTTTTAAAGATATTTGAAGTACAATGATACAAAAGTTTTCCGTGATACATTTCATTCCATTGCTGTAATCTGTAACACCTGAGGGTATAATTACATTAATCCTCAGGGGGGTACATGCTTACTTTGTGTACCATGTGTTTGGCAAGCACATTGAACCCTAGCTAATATGGTATTTGCTTATCCAACTTTACACATTGGTACCATATTTCTCTAATACATAAATTACACAGCTATCTGATCATTTAACTGAGAGAGACAAACCTTTTTACTACGTCAGTGACAGATGTTTACGCAATTACACAGTTGGGTAACTTCACACTTATGAAATTGTATTTTGTCTGTGCTTTGTGAACTGTTCATATTTTTTCAGAAGCATTGTGATACTATGAGAGCTTTGAATGATGTATTTGGTATGGTATCATGATTTTAAAGTACGTTTGAGGCAGATGACACTTTTGACATGAGCAGAGAATTTTTTATGGTTTGAAATTATTGCAGAAAGCTACGACTTTTTTGAGATTTGACTGAGGTGTTATGATGTTATTTTTACGACGACGATGTGTATTATGCTGTTGAGGTATGTTTATGTCAATAAGATGATGCTACCATATATGAGGAATGTGATTACGTGTTTATATGTATATGAATAATGAATAGAAGTTAGGGACTCTTGACTTGTGAAAAAGGATGTACCAAGAATCGTACTTTAAGAGTTATGAAATGTGTGTAAATGCGTGAACGTATCACAATGCCGGCGAAAATTTTTTTGGACACTGTTATATTCATGGGATTTTGTTTCTACACATTTGTAACGTAAATTTTCGACCTGTGAAATTTTTATATGAGACTGTCACGGTAGCGGAATCTGCTGTCGTAAATATTTCCGTAAGAAAGTTAAGTGACCACCTGCACATGCGTCGTGGGCACACAGCTGTGTCAGACACCTGGAGAACAAGCCATTAGGGTGTGCCTTTCCGGAAGCACAGGTAGAAAAAAAAAGGGGGGGCCATTATCCTCGCCATTGACATTCCTTTAGAGAAAACATTGCAAATGCGACACCCTCATTACTTGGAAAGATACTTACATCTGCACACCTGATTATGACAAGTGTCTTTATACTAGAATTGAGGGAATTTTTACTGCGTTATGAAATGCCATATGGCTAATGAATGACGTTTCATGCTGTCCTTTGTACATATTTGCTCATTTTCTTTAATATCTAGTTTCTAGCTGCACTGCAGCATTGGTTAAAATAAAATTTAATATATGTACTAATATAGTTATTTTATGCCTACAGATCCAGTCAATAAGAAATTTATGATTTACTTCCAAGAAAATGAGGGCACATAAATAGACATTTCCCTTCACACGAATTGCATAAATAATTTCTTTACGATTTGGTAACTTATCTGCTAGTGTAAGTTCTCGTGATGCATCACTTCAGTGTTAAGATGTGACATAGGTATTAAACATGGCCATTTTTACTGTAATATTTTTTCTGCTTGAGCTTTGTCATGTATAGATATAAGTTTTATATTTTTTATATTTGCTGCTGCTGTTTGCCAGGCATAGTGCTACTGAATTTTAAATTGTGTTACTCTGTTAAGCTAGTTTTACTACTGACTTATTTTTCTTGTTACTGCACATTGGCTCATATTAGTTGTAATGTTGCATTGCTTGGTAATTTAGATTTACTGTAGCTTGCTTTGCAATTTTCCATTTTTTTTGCATTGCTGTTTGTGTTAATTTGTTATGTGCTGTTGCATTGCCTCGTCCCTTAGTTTAGCATCTGAGCTCAGTAGATTTAAGTTAGCTTAAGAGGAGTAGAAACTAACTATGATGAATTTATAAGAAATGCATTGAGAAGCTATCAGAAAATGGTCTGGCAAAAAAAAGGATACTGTACAGTGGAGAAAAACTATTTTTGACAGAGGATGTGAAAATAATACAGAAAGCAGGCTTAGATAGGACTTTTTGGGAATAATGATGAACGAAGGGAGATCTCCATGCAAAATACTGCAGTAAAACAAACCCTGTCCTTTCCTTTTGTGTCATCCCTCTATATGTTTGTGTACCCTTGTGTGTTTGTGTTTTTCCTGTCTTTATGTGCTTAGCTGATGAGAGCTATGTTGTAGAATTTTTCTATGTTATTTACTTTGTAAAGATGTTTAGACATTATTTATTCTGTTTTGTTTTAATGCTCATGTGTGAAGTTGATGTTTCAATAATTATTCTGATCGTTTATGTATGTACTCATGTCATAATTCCTGTAACACTGATGTATATGTTATTTCGAATCTTTTGTAAAGCCTGTATTACTACAAATGTTATCTGTATTGTTATGTTCTTTAATGATGTATTTTGTACCTTTGTAATTGTATTCTCATGTTATAAAATTGTAATTGACACCAGTTCATCAAATTAAGTAACTTGTACGTTACATTTCACTGCACACATTTCTGTTGGTCATAGTATATGGACAATATGTGAGAAGTAGGGACTGATAGTGTTTGCACATGTGTTAATAATTCAGCAAGGGACTGGATAACAGCATTGCTGGTTCTCAGGACAATTCCAAAAACTTCATGAGTGTACAAGTGGTGGTTCATGGACTTGCTATCTTCTCTGCAAGACTCTTCGATGGTGATTGTGCACCTGCACAGTCACAGCAGATGGCTGCTGGCCGTCTCTACAAGGACTACAGTGGGTCTGCATCTGTGATGACCAACCAATACCACAATCTCTACAAGGACTACAGTGGGCCTGTCCACTATTTCTACAAGGACTGCAGTGGGTCTGCACCTCTGGTGGCCCACCAACACCAATACCATAATCTCTACCAGGACTACAGTGGGTCTGCTCTGTGATGACCTACCTACCAATCCTCTTCAAAACGTCGAATGACTCTGCGGTGGGTTTGCTCTGTTGTGGCCCATTACCTGTCAGCATGTCAAGAGTCAGCATTGTCTTTCTGTTGGAAGGACAACACTACTTCTTCAAGACTGCATGGAAATCCACTACTTCCGTGTGAATTGTCTTTTACTGCTCAGACTTTGATAAAAGAAATGGCAGTTTTACTGTGATGAATGATCAGGACTGTCTTTATGGACTGTGAGAAAATTTTAGCTTTTGACCAACATTGTATCAATAAGTGTGTGCATTTGATTTCTTTGTTATTGTAATTATAAAAAAATTTTTCAAATCTGTATTGGTCACTGGCCAAAAATGTTTTGTAAAATTTTTTGTGGGGAGCATGGGGGCTATGTAAGTAGGCTGTTTATGTTTTCTCTATGTAAGTAGGCTGTTTATGTTTTCTTATTGGCAACGTTACGTAGCGCTCAATATGAAAATCACTGGCTGTGCTGTGTGCAGTCTGTGGCTAGTTTGCATTGTTGTCTGCCATTGTAGTGTTGGGCAGCGGCAGCTGGATGTGAACAGCGCGTAGCGCTGCGCAGTTGGAGGTGAGTCGCCAGCAGTGGTGGATGTGGGGAGGGAGATGGCGGAGTTTTGAAAAATGTCATGAACTGCTGTATATATTATGAATATTGAGGTAAATACATTATTTGTTCTCTATTAGAATCTTTCATTTGCTAAGACTATCAGTAGTTAGTGCCTTCAGTAGTTTGAATCTTTTATTTAGCTGGCAGTAGTGGCGCTCGCTGTATTGCAGTAGCTTGAGTAACGAAGATTTTTGTGAGGTAAGTGATTTGTGAAAGGTATAGTTTAATGTTAGTCAGGGCCATTCTTTTGCAGGGATCTTTGATAGTCAGATTGCGTTGCGCTAAAAATATTGTGTGTCACTTTAGTGAATGTTTGAGTACGTTCAGTTTTGCTCAGCTGTTTGAAAAGCAAATAGTGTAAGAGGTTTATCAGCACAGTCGTGTATAATTATTCTAAGGGGACGTTTCATAGTCTTTTCCCTTGATGTGTTTCTTTGTACCATGTAACGACGTTCCCTGGGCCACTTTTCTTTGCCCATCCCTGTAGAAGAGCTACAACATGCCCCACAAACACATATAATCCGAAAAGGGTTTGCTCCATTGGCCTACTGTAAAATACGGAAAACTCAAGCCGTGGAACTGAATAACAATTACGATCCGAAATGTAGATCAGATCAGGAATGCCTTTAAGACACAGCTCACACGCGAAGACAATGTTATTTCATTACAATGAAATGAATACCCTTAGCTGTTTCATGCGTTGATGTAAATCAACGGGGACAGTTGAAAATATGTGCCCCGATCGGGACCCGAACCCGGGATCTGCTGCTTACATAGCAGACGCTCTATCCATTTTTTTTTTTTAATCTCATTTTGTTCGTTTTCGTTCGTTGTATCTGCTCGGGGCGGACGTCGAAAGACACCCATTTCAGTTCCTTGTTGATTCATTAACTCAGTTTTTTATAACAGAGGGCAGCCAGCCCTCTGACCAAACACGCTGAGTTACCGTACCGGCGTCCATCTGAGCCACCGAGGAAACAGCGGATAGATCGACTGCAGGGACTTATCTCTGGCACGCCTCCCGTGAGATCCACATTCGCAACTTATTGTCTCGCATTATATTCATAGTGCCCCCGTCCATCATACTCATTACTCGCGGATTTATGCCGATTCCCATAAGAGTTCGGGCACTGTTTGTGCATCCGCACAGAAGAAGATGGTAAAATGCCCGGTGAGTCTTGTATATATGGTCAAATGGCCGGTGAGCCTTAAGTATATTTAAGACTCACTGGCCATTTGACAGTCTTCTTCTGTGCGGATGCACAAACAGTGTCCGAGCTCAAATGGCTCACCGGCCATTTGACCATCTTCTCGGTGGCTCAGATGGATGCCGGCACGGTAGCTCAGCGTGTTCATTCAGAGGGCTGCTCGCCCTCTGTGATAAAAAAAACTGAGTAAGGGAATCAACGATCAACTTGAACGAATGTCTTGTGACGTCCGTCCAGACCAAACGCAACGAACAATACCGCACAAAATGGAAAGAGAGAGAGAGAGAGAGAGAGAGAGAGAGAGAGAAAGATGGATAGAGCATCTGCCATGTAAGCAGGAGATCCCGTGCTCGGGTCCCGGTTGGGGCACACATTATGAACTGTCCTCGTTGACTTATATCAACGCTTGTATGCAGCTAAGGGTATTCATTTCATTGTAATTTCGTTCTAACGAGGTGCATACTATCTGCATGTATATAATGTTATTTAAGCCCTACAAGTATAGAATAAGAGTGGAAACCCGACCAGCTGAAGGCACGTTCTTTTTTCAAACGCATGACCCTAGCCACACAAAATCAGACAAAGAAAAAGTATAAAAATTGCAAAAAGTCGGTTAAACCGTGGGAGGAACTACGCATATAAGTAAATTATCGTGGCATAGTTGCAAGATGATACAGATACCGAGAACTGTAGGTTCTTCAATACAGTGACGAACACGTGGGATTGAGTAAAAAAAGGCACACGCACCCGCGGATGGGAAGTACGGAATACTAACGAAACAGACCCTTGCCACACCTTGTCAACTTAAGCACAATAGCGCTTCGACTAGAAGGGAACGAAGCCTCTTTGTCATTGTATAATTTTACACCACAGCTGTCTAAACTGTGACAGCAGCAGACAGGAAGTTTACCCGCCACCAAACATTATGAAAACTCAATAAGCGTACGCATTCATTCACTCTGTCATTCTTAGATGGTAGGAATGGGTATGAAGGATAACGGTAAAATACAAATACATTGCAATTAATTGTAGGGAAGATATAGACACAGATGCGTAATAAATCACTACATGGATATAAAATAGACATAGAATAAGCATGAATTCAGCGAACGTCTGCATTGTGTTTGACTGGAGCATGCTCAGCTGCCGATTATATCTCATGGCACGTTTATTGAATGTAGCGGAAGTATAAGTTGCTAAATGACACGTGAAATGACGTTAAATTTTATTTAAACGTGGTGAAGGGGCTAATATGGAGACCTTTCAATCTCCTAAATGATTTATAAGATTAAGAACAGCAGTGGGCCCACAATAGTTCTTTGGGGAACCCCAGATATAACTACTATTTCACGAGGTGGCTCTCCATCAGTTACAACGAACTGTGTGTGACCTTTCTAACTGGGGATCACAAGCCTTTTGTAACTCTAGAAATACGGAATTGACTTGAGATCTCCTGTTGACAGAACTCATTACTTCCTGTGAATAAAGGGCTATTTGTGTTTCACAAAAACGATATTTTCTGAATCCGTGCTGGATATGTGTCAATACATTGTTTTCTTCAAGGTATCTCATAATGTCGTATGGTATTATTTTTTGGGGTAATTCTTCTGATTCAAAAAAGGTATTTTTGGCTCAAAAACTGGCTGTTCGAACTATTTGTGGTGTAAGTTCGAGAACCTCTTGTCGACCACTATTCAGTAGTCTGGGAATTCTGACATTGATCTCACAGTATATATTTTCTTTAATGTCGTTTGTTGTTAACAATATTAACTTATTCCCAAGAGTTAGCAGCTTTCACTCAGTTAATACTAGGCAGAAATCAAACCTGCATGTGGAATGCACTTCCTTGACTCTTGTGCAGTAAGGAGTGCAGTATTCTGCTGCATCCATTTTCAATAAGCTACCACAAGAACTCTAAAATCTTAGCAGTAGCCCAAACACTTTTAAGTCCAAACTGAAGAGTTTCCTCATGGGTCACTCCTTCTATTCTGTCGAGGAGCTCCTAGAAGAGCTGAAAAATTAAGCAAATTCCAGTGTTACATTGTTGATTTTCTTTATTTAAACTTAGGACATGTCGCCTGAATATGTTTCTTATATTTCATTTTATCTGTTCCTACTATCGTCTTATAATTTCATGTGTTGACTCGTTCCATAACCATGGAGACTTCTTCTTAATTTGGTCCCACGCAACAATAAATAAAAAAATTTTTAAAAATGAAATAAAATAGATCACAGTATATGTTCCAAAACTCTATTACAAGCCGATGTTAATGATACGTGTCTGTAAATCACAGCGTCACTTGTACTTCCTTTACAGTGTGTTAATGTGACTTGTACAACTTCCCGGTCTTTACATCTTAGATACGGATCTACTTGTGAGTGCTTGTACGGTATATTACTGCTAAAAATGGAGTTATTTCATCGGCATATTCCGAGAGCCTTGCATTTATCAATTGACTTACGTTGTTTCGCTACACCGTGGGTATTTACTCCCAGCAACTGTTCTTGTATCCAAGTGAAAGGAGCTTCGTTAAGCTATGAGATGATGGGCTGATCTTAACATAATCCTCCTAAATTGGTTGTGATCGAGGCTGACCGGGCTCGCTTCAGAGCGAGTCACTTTCCCACGATGGCAGGTGATTACCAACTCTAATTGGAAATTCACTTTTGAATGGTTCTAGCAGAATGTACCACTTTGCCGAGAAATGCTATTAGTGAGGGTATGTAATGGCCAATAAAAATGCATGAATTCTATTCCTGAAGTTGATTTGCTGAAATACATGGATGTTAAAACAATTTCGTGGAACGGTTTAGAAGTTAGCGAAATCAGGGAGTCAGCTGGCAGCGCTCGCAAAGGTAAGAGGCGATACATGGGACTTGTAGGTTCAAGTTGATGTTTTAAGATTGTTGGACGCATCAAGGTGAGAATGAGTGCAAGACTCCACTGGGATTAAGTTTCCAGTCAATCTGATTTGCCACTGAGAGGCGCTGAGTAGGCCTATCCCCTGTCAAGGTGCATGTCCCCCACCACAGTACAGGAATCCTGTGCAAGGAAGCAGAAGGAAACGACAGGTGCACTGTAGCTGTGTGCCCCGATAATTATTAATAATTACTAAGTAGTGATGAGGACTATCAGTTACTGCAATGAAGCAAGGGTTATAAATCTACATCTACATCTACATCCATACTCCGCAAGCCACCTGACGGTGTGTGGCGGAGTGTACCTTGAGTACCTCTATCGGTTCTCCCTTCTATTCCAGTCTCGTATTGTTCGTGGAAAGAAGGATTGTTGGTATGCCTCTGTGTGGGCTCTAATCTCTCTGATTTTATCCTCATGGTCTCTTCGCGAGATATACGTAGGACGGAGCAATATACTGCTTGACTCTTCGGTGAAGGTATGTTCTCGAAACTTTGACAAAAGCCCGTACCGAGCTACTGAGCGTCTCTCCTGCAGAGTCTTCCACTGGAGTTTATCTATCATCTCCGTAACGCTTTCGCGATTACTAAATGATCCTGTAACGAAGCGCGCTGCTCTCCGTTGGATCTTCTCTATATCTTCTATCAACCCTATCTGGTACGGATCGCACACTGCTGAGCAGTATTCAAGCAGTGGGCGAACAAGCGTACTGTAACCTACTTCCTTTGTTTTCGGATTGCATTTCCTTAGGATTCTTCCAATGAATCTCAGTCTCGGATCTGCTTTACCGACGATCAACATTATATGATCATTCCATTTTAAATCACTCCTAATGCGTACTCCCTGATAATTTATGGTATTAACTGCTTCCAGTTGCTGACCTGCTATTTTGTAGCTAAATGATAAAGGATCTACCTTTCTGTGTATTCGCAGCACATTACACTTGTCTACATTGAGATTCAATTGCCACTCCCTGCACCATGCGTCAATTCGCTGCAGATCCTCCTGCATTTCAGTACAATTTTCCATTGTTACAACCTCTCGATACACCACAGCATCATCTGCAAAAAGCCTCAGTGAACTTCCGATAAATCTCAAACCTTTATCTGTTGCAAATTCAAATGATTGCTCAGAACAAATAAGAATCAAATACTCGTCACGAGAGAATGAATGCACACACACTTGTGAACAAGTGATAATTGCGAATCTTTGGGAAGGAAAGATCAGGAGAAGTTCTCATAGGACAGACCGAAATTGTGCTGACTGAATACTAATAGCTATTGCTTTGGAAGGTGAGTGCGTAAAGAGAGAGAGAGAGCGAACCCCACAGCAAGAGGTCACCATACAGTGATTGATTAACCAATCTGAAACAATGCGCCTGTCATCCTGTACGGATTTGGTATGCTGTTTAGCTGCGAAATTTTCATCAGTTGCGGGAGACAAGGGATAACGAGGTCATAGGCGGGGACGGATGCTGGCTTGGCGCAGCCCACCTGCTCATAAACTGACCGCTCCTCTCCAAGTCCAGACTCCGTATCTGCGTCAGCTGCGGGCATCGACTACGTCTCTCCAGCTCGTAGCACCGCAGTGTTTCTCTCTCTACCACTAGCAGCGAAGAAGTGTCCCGACACTTTTTTCTCCTGCAGCTTCGCGGTGTGAGCCCTCCGAGACTGCCAATTTTGGCCATTCTGAAATCACGTGCTTTACTTCTCCAGTCTGAAAACTCCTAACAGTTTTATTCTGAAGGTTCGGCGTTGCTTTTCGGAAGACTGCGAGTGACGACCTGTCGCAGATTCTCGTTCAAAAAACTTGTGAGTGCCGCTCTGTGGCAAATCTCTGCTTCCAATAGCTGCGAGCGCGCCGACCTTTCAAATGCCGTCCCTCCAAAACTTCTCAGCTAGAGGCGCTGGTGGCCCGGTGGCACAAGGCAAAAGACTCGCCTCGGGAGGCGCGCCAGAGCTAATTCACAACGGACAGACGTTCTGTTACAGGACACGACATTTGCTTGGGTGGCCTGATTCTCCAGAGAGGAATCCGTATTCATATTCACCATCGCGTCGAGGGCTGGGGGAGTTTATTGAGCTCAGCATGCAAGCCCTTCCTTCCGCGAGCACTGCTAATCCTGTCAAAGACGCACGCCGCCCTCTGCTGCAGTGAATGGGACAGAGGCGGCTGTTGCCAAGGACTCGGGTGGTGGGTGTTCACCTCCAGACGCGTGCCTCCGGTCACTCACCTTGCCCGCTGAGGGCAAGCCTACTTAGACGAAAACTGCAAGGTCCATGCTTTCACGCCCCACCAGCTACCAGAAGACTGAATTCAACATGCAGTTTGGAATTAAAAGAAACTGATTCTGAATCACCTATAGTTTTCATACTCTCCTCTGCGTAACACCGCCCCTTTCCATATACATCGAAAATTATCGATCAGTTAGATCTATAGTATCAAGGAATTAAATATTCGGTGAAAAAAAAAAAAAAAGAAAGACATGTCTGGCCACAGCCTGATGCGTTTTATTAGGATCAATATGCAGGGTGGTCCGTTGATAGTGACCGGGCCAAATATCTCACGAAATAAGCATCAAACGAAAAAAATACAAAGAACGAAACTCGTCTAGCTTGAAGGGGGAAACCAGATGGCACTATGGTTGGCCCGCTAGAGGGCGCTGCCATAGTTCAAACGGATATCAACTGCGTTTTTAAAATAGGAGCCCCCTTTTTTTATTACATATTCGTGTCGTACGTAAAGAAATATGAATGTTTTAGTTGGACCACTTTTTTCGCTTTGTGATAGATGGTGCTGTAATAGTCACAAACGTATAACTACGTGGTATCACGTAACATTCCGCCAGTGCGGACGGTATTTGCTTCGTGATACATTACCTGTCTTAAAATGGACCATTTACCAATTGCGGAAAAGGTCGATAGCGTGTTGATGAATGGCTATTGTGATCAAAATGCCCAACGGGCGTGTGCTATGTATGCTGCTCAGTATCCTGGACGACATCATCCAAGTGTCCGAACCGTTCGCCGCATAGTTACGTTATTTAAGGAAACAGGAAGTGTTCAACCACGACCTGCAACAAATGATAATGCCCAAGTAGGTGTTTTAGCTGCTGTCGCGGCTAATCCGCACATCAGTAGCAGACAAATTCCGCGAGAATCAGGAATCTCAAAAACGTCGGTGTTGAGAATGCTGCATCAACATCGACTGCACCCATACCGTATTTCTATGCACCAGGAATTGCATGGCGACGACTTTCAACGTCGTGTACAGTTCTACCACTGGGCACAAGAGAAATTACGGGACGATGATAGATTTTTTGCACGCGTTCTATTTAGCGACGAAGCGTCATTCACCAACAGCGGTAACTATGCCGGTTTACGCACTATTGGGCAACGGAAAATCCACGATGGCTGCGACAAGTGGAACATCAGCGACCTTGGCGGGTTAATGTATGGTGCGGCATTATGGGACGAAGGATAATTGGCCTCCATTTTATCGATGGAAATCTAAATGGTGCAATGTATGCTGATTTCCTACGTAAATTTCTACCGATGTTACTACAAGATTTTCACTGCATGACAGAATGGCGATGTACTTCCAACATGATGGATGTCCGGCACATAGCTCGCAGTGCGGTTGAAGCGGTATTGAATAGCATATTTCATGACAGGTGGATTGGTCGTCGAAGCACCATACCATGGCCCGCACATTCACCGGATCTGACGTCCCCGGATTTCCTTCTGTGGGGAAAGTTGAAGGATATTTGCTATCATGATCCACCGACAACGCCTCACAACATGCGTCAGTGCATTGTCAATGCATGTGCGAACATTACGGAAGGCGAACTACTCGCTGTTGAGAGGAATGTCGTTACACGTATTGCCAAATCCATTGAGGTTGACGGACATCATTTTGAGCATTTATTGCATTAATGTGGTATTTACAGGTACTCACGCTGTAACAGCATGCGTTCTCAGAAATGATAAGTTCACAAAGGTACATGTATCATATTGGAACAAACAAAATAATATGTTCAAACGTTCCTACTTTCTGTTCAAATGGTTCAGATGGCTCTGAGCACTATGGGACTTAACATCTGAGGTCATCAGGCCCCTAGAACTTAGAACTACTTAAACCTAACTAACCCTAAGAACATCAGACACATCCATGCCCGAGGCAGGATTCGAACCTGCGACCGTAGCAGTCGCGCGGTTCCGGACTGAAGCGCCTAGAACTGCTCGGCCACCGCGGCCGGCACCTAAATTCTGTATTTTATTTTAAAAAACCTACCTGTTACCAACTGTTCGTCTAAAATTGTGAGCCATATGTTTGTGACTATTAGAGCGCCATCTATCACAAAGCGAAAAAAGTGGTCCAACTAAAACATTCATATTTCTTTACGTACTACAAGAATATGAAATAAAATATGGGGGTTCCTATTTAAAAAAAACGCAGTTGATATCCGTTTGACCTATGGCAGCGCCATCTAACGGGCCAACTATAACGCCATCTGGTTTCCCCCTTCAAGCTAGACAAGTTTCTTTCTTTGTAGTTTTTTTCATTTGACGCTTATTTCCTGAGATATTTGGTCTGGTCATGATCAATGGACCACCCTGTATAAGGTGGTGCAAAAGTCACTGGACAGATAGTTAAAAGAAAATAAAAGTAACAGCAAGGATTTACAGCTCGTCTCTGCAGCTGAAAAGTCAGTTGAAGACCTGGTAAAAGGAAAGAAGACAGACAAGAAGAAACCAGAAGAGAAGACTTGAAGAGAAAGACGACCCAGGGTACAAATGTGATGTCTTCTGAAGAAGTGACATAAGGAAAAAAGTGAGCTTGAACTTTAAATTGCGTTTGCTGAAAAGTTTGTTTTTTAAAGTTTATGTACCTTTTCCTCAAATTCTATGAATGCTAGAATTATGAAATTTTGTACACATATTTCTGTAAACCTAATGAACGTTGTCGCAAGAGTAAATTTTGAAATTCTGATTGCAAGCTGAGATATGGGGCAAAGTGCTTGGAATTTTGCATCAATTCAAAAGTGTACTTGTGGAATTATAATTAAAAAATTATGAAAATTCTCCTATTTGACCTATTCCAAAAACATACATTATTTTTTGAAAATAAAACTTCAAATTTCATTCAAAAACATAGTTGAATATGTATAATCAAAGGATTTTATATGTAAATGTGTTACTTTCATGTACAGCGTGGTACAAAATTTCGTTGCCATACCTCCAAAACTGTGGATTTGGTGCAGTTTTGAAATGTGTGTGTTTTTCACCAACGTCCCCCCTTAACTGTAATTAACGTTGTATTCCTTTGTTTTAAAATCGTTTAGGGAAAACTTTTCGCACGCAGAACAATAATTTTTAGTGCAATTATCCATTTAAAAGCAGTGAATTTTCTACTGTTCTTTCATGTAGCATTGCCAGTTTGTGGGAAAACATTAGCAAGTCAAATACATTTTCCTTGTCATTGTCAACATCTGCAGTGCATTCTCTCTCTAGTGATTTAAATAATACGCGCTCTACACGATTAAATTTAAAGTTGTTAATTTTATGTTTGCTACTTGTAGAGAACAAAGGAGCAGAGAACGGTACAGACTCCATTGTACTCGCTCTGTAAGATAAAAAGAAAAACTAAATATCATCTGGTAACTGTATCGAAGTAGTTACCTGTTTTTGTCCATCTTCTCAAATGGTGAGTGTTCATCGGAGGTGAGGGTATCATCTGGAGTGCCCCAGGGAAGTGTGGTAGGTCCGCTGTTGTTTTCTACCTACATAAATGATCTTTTGGATAGGGTGGATAGCAGTGTGCGGCAGTTTGCTGATGATGCTGAGGTGTACGGGAAGGTGTCGTCGTTGAGTGACTGTAGGAGGATACAAGATGACTTGGACAGGATTTGTGATTGGTGTAAAGAATGGCAGCTAACTCTAAATATAGATAAATGTAAATTAATGCAGATGAATAGGAAAAAGAATGCCGTAATGTTTGAATACTCCATTAGAAGTGTAGCGTTTGACACAGTCACGTCGATTAAATATTTGGGCGTAACATTGCAGAGCGATATGAAGTGGGACAAGCATGTAATGGCAGTTGTGGGGAAGGCGGATAGTCGTCTTCCGTTCATTGGTAGAATTTTGGGAAGATGTGGTTCATCTGTAAAGGAGACCGCTTATAAAACACTAATACGACCTATTCTTGAGTAGTGTACGAGGGTTTGGGATCCCTATAAGATCGGATTGAGGGTGTACATAGAAGCAATTCAGAGGCGGGCTGCTAGATTTGTTACTGGTAGGTTTGATCATCACGCGAGTGTTACGGAAATGCTTCAGGAACTCGGGTGGAAGTCTCTAGAGGAAAGGAGGCGTTCTTTTCGGGAATCGCTAATAATTTAGAGAACCAGCATTTGAGGCTGACTGCAGTACAATTTTACTGATGCCAACTTATATTTCGCGGAAAGACCACAAAGATAAGATAAGAGAGATTAGGACTCGTACAGAGGCATATAGGCAGTAATTTTTCTCTCGTTCTGTTTGGGAGTGGAACAGGGAGAGAAGATGCTAGTTGTGGTAAGAGGTACCCTCCGCCACGCACCGTATGGTGGATTGCGGAGTATGTATGTAGATGTAGATCTAGATCTTATAGTCACAATCACTTAATCTCTAACAGTGGAATTGTATGCACAATGTTTTTCTTGTAACCTCCGCCATCGCCCGTAAATAGAGAGATGCAGGAATATTTCTGGAAATTGCCCGAAGGAATTCTAACTCGATTCCTTTGTAAATTATTATCATGATTCGTTGTGATGATGATGCGTATAAACATAAGTTCCTATGAAATTACTGTGTAAAAACCACGCCTTTCATGTAGGTGCACTTTACGGAGTTACCAAGCTAATTTTACATTTAGCCTACTAATCTCAGTTTCGCGGCCCAATAGTGTAAGCTTTCACATGAGCCTACAGCTTAGATATCAATTTCTCTCGACTGTGTGGGTGGTTTTTGAAATCATCGACTGGTAGTATAACGGAAACTTTATATGTTAATGATACTGTATCGCAATAATTTTAAAACACCATTAGGACTGTAAAGACTGATGAGATACAAATAGCGTAGCAGAGCAATAAAATTATCGACCTTCTCATTTTCAATAGCCTTCACATGCTTGGCTCTACAGCCACTATAAATTTCTTGAGAGAACTCCCTTGACAGTTTCAGACTTTTTTTATTTGAAATAAAGACTGGAAAGACGCGAAGGAACTTGCCCCCCTTCTTGCAGCGGTGTACCGTAGGTCTCTAGAAGAGCGTAGCGTTCCAAAGGATTGGAAAAGGGCACAGGTCATCCCCGTTTTCAAGAAGGGACGTCGAACAGATGTGCAGAACTATAGACCTATATCTCTAACGTCGATCAGTTGTAGAATTTTGGAACAGGTATTGTGTTCGAGTATAATGACTTTTCTGGAGACTAGAGATCTACTCTGTAGGAATCAGCATGGGTTTCGAAAAAGACGGTCATGTGAAACCCAGCTCGCGCTATTCGTCCACGAGACTCAGAGGGCCATAGACACGGTTTCACAGGTAGATGCCGTGTTTCTTGACTTCCGCAAGGCGTTCGATACAGTTCCCCAAAGTCGTTTAATGAACAAAGTAAGAGCATATGGACTATCAGACCAATTGTGTGATTGGATTGAGGAGTTCCTAGATAACAGGACGCAGCATGTTATTCTCAATGGAGAGAAGTCTTCCGAAGTAAGAGTGATTTCAGGTGTGCCGCAGGGGAGTGTCATAGGACCGTTGCTATTCACAATATACATAAATGACCTGGTGGATGACATCGGAAGTTGACTGAGGCTTTTTGCAGATGATGCTGTGGTGTATCGAGAGCTTGTAACAATGGAACATTGTACTGAAATGCAGGAGGATCTGCAGCGAATTGACGCATGGTGCAGGGAATGGCATTGAATCTCAATGTAGACAAGTGTAATGTGCTACGAATACACAGAAAGATAGATCCTTTATCATTTAGCTACAAAATAGCAGGTCAGCAACTGGAAGCAGTTAATACCATAAATTATCTGGGAGTACGCATTAGGAGTGATTTAAAATGGAATGATCATATAATGTTGATCGTCGGTAAAGCAGATGCCAGACTGAGATTCATTGGAAGAATCCTAAGGAAATGCAATCCGGAAACAAAGGAAGTAGGTTACAGTACGCTTGTTCGCCCACTGCTTGAATACTGCTCAGCAGTGTGGGATCCGTACCAGATAGGGTTGATACAAGACATAGAGAAGATCCAACGAAGAGCAGCGCTCTTCGTTACAGGATCATTTAATAATCGCGAAAGCGTTACGGAGATGATAGATAAACTCCAGTGGAAGACTCTGCAGGAGAGACGCTCAGTAGCTCGGTACGGGCTTTTGTCAAAGTTTCGAGAACATACCTTCACCGAAGAGTCAAGCAGTATATTGCTCCCTCCTACGTATATCTCGCGAAGAGACCATGAGGATAAAATCAGAGAGATTAGAGCCCACACAGAGGCATACCGACAATCCTTCTTTCCACGAACAATACGAGACTGGAATAGAAGGGAGAACCGATAGAGGTACTGAAGGTAACCTCCGCCACACACCGTCAGGTGGCTTGCGGAGTATGGATGTAGATGTAGATGTAGATCCATCTGTATTTAGAGACATGCAAGGCCGCGTATGCAAGCGCGCGCCAATATGCATTTGTCTACCTCAAAGACTCTTGGAGTCACTTCTCTGTCTGCTGAGGCGGTACATCTTTGGGTGGAGACAGTCAGCTATGTCTTAGCAAGTCGTCTGATTTACGACGTGAGCCAACCAATAGGAAAGTTTGGTGGCAGAATCAGTTCCCGAGGCCATATGGTCGGCAGACAAAGGGGACTCTTGTCTTGATACACTCTTCTTCCACCTGCAACGGTGAGGATGTGTTGACTTGTTTACTAAAGACGCTTTGTCTTGTGATAACGAAATGAACACAGAGAAGCGAAATCGTTCTGAATTATGGTGAGATGATTGCTGGCTTGTACACTCGCATTGCATTTACTTGAGTGTATGTGGTTCTTTTTTTCTTTTTTTTCCAAATTACAGTACATTAATTTCTTTCCGCGGGATACTTTGCAATCGTATTTAACTTGGGAAAAATTAGGTCCTTTTTCGCATTCACAGCTTCCCTTTCAGCGATCCAGGCTTCCAAGTTGCTTGTCTCGTTGGTCTTCCAATTATCAAATAATATTTTGTGTCTTAAAGTTAATACGTGTCGACCTTCCTTGCCTGTTGTGTGTGGAGGTCAAGTAAAGACATGTAGCCAATTGGAAGGGATTTGTATATGTAATATGAGATTCTGTAATTAGTTACAGGGTTATTACAAATTATTGAAGCGATTTCACAGCTCTACAATAACTTTATTATTTGAGATTTTTCACAAAGCTTTGCACACACATACAAAAACTCAAAAAGTTTTTTTAGGCACTCACAAATGTTCGATATGTGCCCCTTTACTGATTCGGCAGACATCAAGCCGATAATCAAGTTCCTCCCACACTCGGCATAGCATGTCCCCATCAATGAGTTCGAAAGCATCGTTGATGCGAGCTCGCAGTTCTGACACGTTTCTTGGTAGAGGAGCTTTAAACACTGAATCTTTCACATAACCCCACAAAAGAAATCGTATGGGGTTAAGTCGGGAGAGCGTGGAGGCCATGACACGAATTGCTGATCGTGATCTCCACCACGACCGATCCATCGGTTTTCCAATCTCCTGTTTAAGAAATGCCGAACATCATGATGGAAGTGCGGTGGAGCAGCATCCTGTTGAAAGATGAAGTCGGCGCTGTCGGTCTCCAGTTCTGGTATGAGCCATTTTCCGCGGGCTACGCGTGAAACTTGCCCGCACGCGTTCAACCGTTTCTTCGCTCACTGCAGGCCGACCCGTTGATTTCCCCTTACAGAGGCATCCAGAAGCTTTAAACTGCGCATACCATCGCCGAATGGAGTTAGCAGTTGGTGGATCTTTGTTGAACTTCGTCCTGAAGTGTCGTTGCACTGTTATGACTGACTGATGTGAGTGCATTTCAAGCACGACATACTCTTTCTCGGCTCCTGTCGCCATTTTGTCTCACTGCGCTCTCGAGCGCTCTGGCGGCAGAAACCTGAAGTGCGGCTTCAGCCGAACAAAACTTTATCAGTTTTTCTACGTATCTGTGGTGTGTCGTGACCATATGTCAATGAATGAAGCTACAGTGAATTTATGAAATCGCTTCAATCATTTGTAATAGCCCTGTAGTGAATAGCATAGGAAGTGTGAACATAATTTAGGATTCTTACAAACTTGTTTTCGCTGCCCTCGGTCTTTGTCCAAGTTAACTCTCTACATTTTCCGTACCTCCACATGTACTCACTTAAGTACTACGTTGCCGCGTGGGGTAACCGCGTGGTCTAGGGCGTCTTGTCGCGGTCCGCGCGGCTCCCCACGTCGGAGGTTCGAGTCCTCCCTCGGGCATGGGTGTGTGTGTGTGTGTCTTGTCATTAGGGTAAGTTAATTCAAGTTACAATCGCACCAAAAAGTATTGGCACAGTTACATTTTAGTGGTTGTAGGTTAAACGAAACATATATTTCAGAACAGAACCCATACATGTGACACCTTACATTACATAGTTTACAAATATGTCAAAATCACCTGTCCTTAAAGTAACATACAGTGTCATGAAAAAAAACATCGCTCTTCTGCACCCAAAAAAGTATTGGCACACGCATATGAATCGGACAGTGTGTTCGTTTTCTTCATTGATGTTCACCATCTAATAGCTAGTGTGCATCCCTTTAGCATCTATAACAGCACGTAAACGCCTAGGAATGCTTTGTATTAAATTCCGGGTGATATCAGGGGTAATTTTCGACCATTCCTCCAGGAGCACTTTCTCCAAGTCGTTTTTACCGGACGGACGCCTTTTTCTGACTTGTGTGTCAAGATGAGCCCACAGGTTCTCAATGGGGTTCAAATCAGGGCTCTGAGGTGGTGTTAGAACCCTTCTGGGGGCATTGTACAGTAACCACTCCCGGGTTTTCATGGCGGTATGTTTTGGGTCGTTGTCTTGCTGGAACTGAAACACCCCAGTAAGGCCCAATTTCTGTGCACTAGCGTGTAAATTACCTCGCAACACGTCAATGTATCTCATATGATCCATTGTGCCGTGAATTACAGCTAGATTTCCAACGCCGGAAGCCGCCATACAGCCCCAGACCATGATACCGCCCCCACCGTGTTTGACTGTGGGATGCATGTGTTTGATGTCGAGGTGCGTATTCGGCTTGCGCCAAATTTTCTTTCTTGCATCAAATCCGAACACATTGAACTTCGATTCGTCGCTAAATATCACAGTGTTCCAAAACTCCATCGGCTTGCTGATGTAGTCCTTGGCAAACTGCAGGCGTTTCTGCCGGTTAATTTCCGAAATGTATGGCTTCTTCCTGGGAGAACGTCCATGCATGTCAGCCTCATTCAACACATTTCGTATAGTCTGAACACTAACCGTCTTGTCGGACGTTGTCTGAACAATCTCAGCAATAGTTGCTGCACTTGTAGCAGGTTCCTTCCGAGCAAGTGCGATGATATGGCGACGCTCTCGGGTTGTAAGCACTTTTGGACGTCCAGGTCGACACTTATTCACTGTTGTTCCAGTCTCTTTATATTTCTGAATGATGGCTCTTACCGTGGTGTAGCTCACAGACACCTCTGCTCCGATTTGTCGATAGCTTCTCCCTTGTGAATGGAGCAATACCACTCTCTCACGCAACGCCACTGAATGTTCCTTCTTCTTCGGCCCCATGCTGACCACTATCGCGCACTACAGCAACATACTGGCGACCGGGCCGTCAACAACACGCAGTGTCTAATGTGTCAGCAGATGGCGTTCCGGTACCTGAAAACCCAGCAATATACCGAGATGCCATGCTCTGTGCCAATACTTTTTGTGTGCAGAGGAGATACGTGTTTGCCCATAACACTGCATTTCTTTGTTAATGGTAGGCACTATGGGCAGAATTGTAATGTCTGGTATGTGAGGTAGCACGTACATGTACTGTGTACCGGAAAGTGCGGCGTTTGTAACCAGCAACGATAAATACGCACGTGTGCCAATACTTTTTGGTGCGATTGTAGATTAAGTAGTGTGCAAGCTTACGGACCGATGACCTACGCAGTTTGGTCCCATAAGACCTTACCACAAATTTTCCAAAGAACTACGTTCTCGAATATAACAGGGTGGTTATAATTAAACTTTCGCCACCTGAGCCAGTGTAGACGGAAAACTATTTACTGTATGGGTACCCAGTTTTGTAGGACCAGTGTTCAGATTGTGCATTGCCGGTTTTGCGTCGTTACTGGTGCTAGTGTCGTGACTCACCGTTAGGCGTCGGTACTGGTATGGCGACATAGGATTGAAACACAAGCATCGGTATGCATTCGTACCTTCGAATTAGCTGGTGATTTGAGAATTGCTCTTGAGAGAGGCCGACTGCCAGCTGTTTCAAAAAGTGTTCAAAAAGTTACCATGGCAGAGAATGCTGACACAATGTTCGATCTTAAAGCACTACACGAGAATGTGTCGCGACAGCTGAACATTCCACGGTCCACTGTTGTCTTGGGCATCAGTAGAGCAATCTCTAGAGTTGTAACCTGGAACGTAAACGTGGTAAGCAGTTAACAAATGATACCTTCTCACGTGGAAATTAAAATCTGATAATTTCAATTGTTTATTCGTTTTTTCTCTTCCGCTCGTTCTTACAAATGTTTCCACAAAATTTGATTGTCCTACGATCACCAGTTTTTCATGGGGTCCCTGTCAAGTAGTGAAAGTTTAATCATAACCTCTTTGTAGTACATTTGCTTCTATTGTGTCTAAAACTGAGAGGGATTAAGCTGGAGGTCTTTTCAGTTTACTAGCTGTTGTAAGGTAAAGAGGACAAAAACATTTGCATCGCTCAACTCACATCTATAAGATGTAATCGTTACTCTTGCATTGTAAGAAGATTATTAGGTCTATTATGAGGATTATAGTTTAAGTTTTGGCTTGGCTTAATTCTCGTTAAACCCCACTTTAAATATTCCGTTGCGCGTTGTGAAAGTTCTTGCCGCTACGAAGCTTACAAACAAAGTTAGTCGCCTTGAGCTTATTCACTTATCGGTCAGATTTTAAGTAAAGGGGTAATGTTCCACGGCATTAAAAGCCGAGGTGATGTATGAACTCACAGGTTAAAGTAAAAAGCAGTGGAAGGCTTTCACACTATTCAATCTCATTTGCGATTAGTTAATTTGGCATTCTAGAGCATTAGCAAGTGACAGTACACAAATATGGTAGGTATAACACATGTTGATAATCATGTTTTTCCACCTTCGGCTGCTATGAAAACCTTTATTCTTGTTACCCAAGGCCGCATTTACGGGCCAGCTAATGTAGGAGACTAAGAACCTAAGAGACCACACCACAGAAGTTTTAAATAAAAAGTGTCTTTAACTACATTATGTGGTGCGACAACTCTTATAACCCTACAGGACGTAGACGTTATTATTTTCGTAATTTGTAATTTCTATTATGTATCTGTGAGTATAACATCTCTGAATTTCTTAGATCTAAGCTCTTTGGCTGTTGTTGTTGTTGTGGTCTTCAGTCCTGAGACTGGTTTGATGCAGCTCTCCATGCTACTCTATCCTGTGCAAGCTTCTTCATCTCCCAGTATCTACTGCAACCTACATCCTTCTGAATCTGCTTAGTGTATTCATCTCTTGGTCTCCCTCTACGATTTTTACCCTCCACACTGCCCTCCAATGCTAAATTTGTGATCCCTTGATGCCTCAAAACAAGTCCTACCAACCGATCCCTTCTTCTAGTCAAGTTGTGCCACAAACTTCTCTTCTCCCCAATCCTATTCAATACCTCCTCATTAGTTACGTGATCTACCCACCTTATCTTCAGCATTCTTCTGTAGCACCACATTTCGAAAGCTTCTATTCTCTTCTTGTCCAAACTAGTTATCGTCCATGTTTCACTTCCATACATGGCTACACTCCATATTTCTTCTGTTACCCAAGGATTTCTATTAGCCCTCGTCTTTTTACCTACTTGATCCTCTGCTGCCTTCACTACTTCATCCCTCAGAGCTACCCATTCTTCTTCTACTGTATTTCTTTCCCCCATTCCTGTCAATTGTTCCCTTATGCTCTCCCTGAAACACTGTACTACCTCTGGTTCTTTCAGTTTATCCAGGTCCCATCTCCTTAAATTCCCACCTTTTTGCAGTTTCTTCAGTTTCAATCTGCAGTTCATAACCAATAGATTGTGGTCAGAATCCACATCTTCCCCAGGAAATGTCTTACAATTTAAAACCTGGTTCCTAAATCTCTGTCTTACCATTATATAATCTATCTGATACCTTTTAGTATCTCCAGGATTCTTCCAGGTATACAACCTTCTTTTATGATTCTTGAACCAAGTGTTGGCTATGATTAAGTTATGCTCTGTGCAAAATTCTACAAGGCGGCTTCCTCTTTCATTCCTTCCCCCCAATCCATATTCACCTACTATGTTTCCTTCTCTCCCTTTTCCTACTGACGAATTCCAGTCACCCATGACTATTAAATTTTCGTCTCCCTTCACTACCTGAATAATTTCTTTTATCTCGTCATACATTTCATCTATTTCTTCATCATCTGCAGAGGTAGTTGGCATATAAACTTGTACTACTGTAGTAGGCATGGGCTTTGTGTCTATCTTGGCCACAATAATGCGTTCACTATGCTGTTTGTAGTAGCTAACCCGCACTCCTATTTTTTTATTCATTATTAAACCTACTCCTGCATTACCCCTATTTGATTTTGTATTTATAACCCTGTAATCACCTGACCAAAAGTCTTGTTCCTCCTGCCACCGAACTTCACTAATTCCCACTATATCTAACTTTAACCTATCCATTTCCCTTTTTAAATTTTCTAACCTACCTGCCCGATTAAGGGATCTGACATTCCACGCTCCGATCCGTAGAACGCCAGTTTTCTTTCTCCTGATAACGACGTCCTCCTGAGTAGTCCCCGCCCGGAGATCCGAATGGGGGCCTATTTTACCTCCGGAATATTTTACCCAAGAGGACGCCATCATCATTTAATCATACAGTAGAGCTGCATGTGCTCGGGAAAAATTACGGCTGTAGTTTCCCCTTGCTTTCAGCCGTTCGCAGTACCAGCACAGCAAGGGGTATCTGTTGAGAGGCCAGACAAACATGTGGTTCCTGAAGAGGGGCAGCAGCCTTTTCAGTAGTTGCAGGGGCAACAGTCTGGATGATTGACTGATCTGGCTCTTTGGCTATAACCTCCGTTTTACCATGCAAACGCTTAGGATGTTGTAAGTGTGTGTGCTTCTGCAGTTACAAACATGTAAAGTGCCACTACTGTGTCAGAGGCATAATATGGATGTTCCAATAATAACCATAGTGCCTAATATACATTCAACGTTTGAAAAATGGAAATATGTTTGTAAGATATGTGCTAAATGTAATGAGGGAACGATATGGGTGCTCTAGCTTTATGTAAATACACTAACATTGTCAACACATGTCGCTTAGCCACTTCCAAATGTTTCCGTTGTGTCTATTGAGTCATCATCACATTATCTGCTTTTTATTTAAACAGTGAACCCCAACAATGAGTGCGGAAACATGTAAATGAGTGTAAAAGCATCTGAAGATAGGCATAAGCCCGAAACCTGCAGTGAATTAAATAAAATCACCATCTGTTGTGACGGGTAGCGGTTAATATTCTACACACTATAAAGGAACAGTCACGGAGTTCAACTGCATTCATTATAGATAAAAGTCACGTTATTATTTTGTGTGGGTTTATTCTGCTGAATTTTCCAGTGGAGAGCTGGTATGGATGAAGCCAAAGCTCCCTGTCTCCAACGTCTAACTACCAGTAGTATCCGGTCAGACGAGTGGCACTTCGATTGGGGTAATCGCCAAGACTTTTGAAATAATGACTGACGGAATTTTATCAATTTCAAATGAGTTCTATTTCGTGAAAAGCCTGTTTGTTCCAGATCTCATTTCATCCAAAGTAGAGCCCGTAAAATATTTTACTTCCAGTCGTTATACGCGGGTCATGCTCTTGAAGCTTGGGGAACACTTTTTCAAATAAGTTTATTCGCTAAAGCAACATTGCGGCAACATACAAGATGTTTTAATACCCGTAGCATCCAACAGTCTACTGACAGTAGACTACGTATGAAGGTCGAGCAATCCCCGAGGGCGTTTTACTAAGTATTGAAAGTGATATTTTATAACAAATAAGCTACAAAGACACTATAAGTAGCGTGATCAGTATCAAGTGTAGGCGCAAACAAGTCAGCGGATAAAATTAACATAAGCTCACGTCAGCAACAAACTATTTCGCAGTTGTCACGCAAAACAGAATGTGTACTCTGTAGTGCGAGCGCCAGATCGGGGAGCACGCGAATTTCCTTTGATGACTCAGTGAAAGATCGACAACTAGCGGAACTCGAGCGAATATCTTAGAATGCGAGGCAAACACTACCGAATACTGTTTGCTCGCGTGTGCCTTTAGTTCACAGCAGAAAGAATGCTCGTTCGCTTGTATTCGATACGGTGTGAACCAGGCTTAACGAATGCACTAACAACAATGATTCCGTCGGTATACTAAGAAATACGATACGTTTAGACCTTAATCGCCATGTATAAAATATTCACTATATTTTGCCTCGACAGTCACATATACTAACTTTGCAAGGATAAATTCCATCATCTGCGTCAGTATTACATGAATTTATTGCTGTTTCCGACGTACATTGTTTAATATCAAGGTATCTTGATTCTCGATAGAACCTACGGTCTTGTATTCTCTATACACGAGTACCTTACTTATATTCGTGCTGAAGCGAATAAAGACTATGTGCGAAATTTAAGATCTTTTTTTTATTCGTGTGATGAACATCAACACAAAGAAACACAACAATTTACAAGTTACCTGAAACGAATACCTCAAAGCAAACATGTCCGCTATAAGTGCACAGAAGATTACACCATAGATGACCAAAGACGGGAAACCTAAAGAGCGTGTGGAGCTGCTTGAAGCAGGTGCTCATGGGTGCAAGATGTGGGACAGAATCGGCGGCAGGACAAGTGGTCCACTTTTGCGCCTCTCCGCTGCAGCAGGTTCTAATGAAGACTAGAAATACCTATTTTTGGGGATTAAATGTGGAATTTCCGACTCCCGGGTGTAGGTAATTGAGCACACGCCGTATAAGATGACTGATGTCAACTAGGATCGTTTCCGTATTTCTAACTTTGACGTCGTTTACAAAACGTTGTTAGTTTTCATGAAGATTTTCTTGGATCTCAATCTCTGGTTTGTTGATATAAAGCTGTGTGACCAGATTTATCCGTTACACAATGGCAGCAACCTCATGGTGGACGTCTGAGTTGGTAACACCTATCAGATGTCACATCTTACCAGGTGGTGTAGGACTCAGACATCCAGTAACAAGCCTGCACGTCTCGTTTATTGCCGTATTGACTTCTTTGGCGGCTGCAGCGCTGCATCAGACAGGGTACGCGTACGAATGATGTCGTTTCCGTCAAAAATTGTGGCCGAAAGGCCCATGCACTGCCGATTGTCTTCCTTATGATGGCTTTCCCAGGACAGCTTCCACTTTGTCTTGTGTTATCGCAATGCTGCTTGTAAGTTAAGGTGCGATCAGGTGTGACGCCTAAAAAATTTGGAAGTGGTGTGGCATCTAAACATATACCTTGCCTTGAGACACTTTGTTTAAGATGGAAAACTCTGAGTTGAGTTTTCACTGGGTTTAGGCGAAGTCGATTTTTATTGTAATAAGTACTTTCTTTTAAAGGATCTATCAGATTAACTTCTACTTGTGCAAGGAAAACATTTATGAAATTAACATGTAGCTGTTGAAATAACTTACCATGAGTCGCTAAAGCCACATCGTTTGCATAAAGGAAACTCATGGTATACTCTGGAAGAGGCCGAGTATCATTACAGATTTTAGGAAGACGAGGGGCACTAGGTTGCCTTGTGGTAATCCATGTTTCAGGAATCCCCATCTACTTTATTGTCGTTGTAGGTCTACATAGAACCTTCATTTCGCAAGCAGATCTTCACTGAGTTTGGTGAATTTATATTGTTTGGTAGGCACAAAAAATTTTTTTGCTCAGTATACAAGGACAGAATATGGACTGAAGATAAATCGAAGAAAGACAAAAGTAACAAGGGATAGAAATGAAATAACCGCTAAACTTAGTTTCAAAATTGTTAACCAAGAAGTAGACGAAGTTAAGGAATTCTTCTATCTTTGAAAGCAAAATAACGCGTGATAAACGAATTACGTACAACATAAAAAGCAGACTAGCACAGCAAAGAGGGCTTTCATGCCCAAAAGAAGTCTACCAGTATCCAACATTGGCCTTCGCTTTAGAAAGGGATGTCTGAGAACATACATTTGTAGTACAGCTTTTTGTGGTGGTCAGTCATGGATATGGGAAAACCGAAAAGAAGTGAAAAGTCTGAGGTTTGGTGCTATAGAAGGACTGAGGAATGACGTGGTTCTCCATAGAATCAGTGAAGAAAGAAACATATGGAAACACTAAAAAGAAGACGGGATAGGGTGATAGGACATGAGTTAAGTGACCAGGAAATTACTTCTATGGTACCTGAGGAAGCTCCAGTGGGTAAGAACTGTAGGGCAATACAGAGATTGGAATACATCCAACAACTAATTGAAGACGTTGGATGCAGGTGCTACTCTGAGATGAAGAGACTGGCGCAGAAGAGAAGAACTCGTGGCGGACTGCCTCAAACCAATCAGAAGACTGAAAAAAAGAGATGATTGGCAGAAACAGAAACAGCTGCCAGGTCTATTAAAGCTACACTTGTAATATTACGTGATACAGACCCATTCTCTATAAACTGAGTTAACGTGAGAATCACAGATACACAATTCTTTCCTGATCTGAAACGTGCTTGATAATGAATTAATGCTTGCAGCATCATGTGCTGTAAGCGATTCAGAAACAGTCTTTCAAAGATTTTACATGTTGTTGTTGTTGTTGTTGTTGTGGTCTTCAATCCTGAGACTGGTTTGATGCAGCTCTCCATGCTACTCTATCCTGTGCAAGCTTCTTCATCTCCCAGTACCTACTGCAACCTACATCCTTCTGAAACTGTTTAGTGTATTCATCTCTTGGTCTCGCTCTACGATTTTTACCCTCCACGCTGCCCCCCCTCCCCCCAATACTAAATTGGTGATCCCTTGATGCCTCAGAACATGTCCTACCAACCGATCCCTTCTTCTAGTCAAGTTGTGCCACAAATTTCTCTTCTCTCCAGTTCTATTCAGTACCTCCCCGTTAGTTATGTAATATACCCATCCAATCTTCAACATCCTTCTGTAGCACCACATTTCTAAAGTTTCTATTCTCTTCTTGTCCAAACAATTTATTGTCCACGTTTCACTTCCATACATGGCTACACCCCACACAAATACTTTCAGAAACGACTCCATGACACTGAAATCTATACTCGATGTTAAGAAATTTCTCTTCTTCAGAAACGCTTTCCTTGCCATTGCCAGTCTACATTTTATACCCTCTCTACTTCGACCATCATCAGTTACTTTGCTCCCCAAGTAGCAAAACTCCTTTACTTCTTTAAGAGCCTCATTTCCTAATCTAATTCCCTCAGCATCACCCGACTTAATTCGACTACATTCCATTACCCTCGTTTTGCTTTCGTTGATGTTCATCTTATATCCTCGTTTCAAGGCACTGTCCATTCCGTTCAACTGCTATCCAAGTCCTTTGCTGTCTCTGACAGAATTACAATGTCATGGGCGGACCTCAAAGTTTTTATTTCTTCTCCATAGATTTTAATAACCACTCCGAATTTTTCTTTTGTTTCCTTTACTGCTTTCTCAATATACAGATTGAATAACATCGGGGAGAGACTACAGCTCTGTCCCACTACCTTCCTATCCACTGCTTCCCTTTCATGTCCTTCTACTCTTATAACTGCCATCTGGTTTCTGTACAAATTGTAAATAGCCTTTAGCTCCCTGTATATTACACCTGCCACCTTCAGAATTTGCAAGAGAGTATTCCGGCGAACATTGTCAAAAGCTTTCTCTAAGTCTACAAATGCTGGAAACGTAGGTTTGCCTTTCCTCAGTGTATCTTCTAAGATAAGTAGTAGGGTCAGTATTGCCTCACGTGTTCCAATATTTGTATGGAATCCAAACTGATCTTTTCCGAGGTCGGCTTCTAGCAGTTTTTCGATTCGTCTGTAAAGAATTCGCGTTAGTATTTTGCAGCCGTGGCTTATTAAACTGATAGTTCGGTAATTTTCACATCTGTCAACACCTGCTTTCCTTGGGATTGGAATTATTATATTCTTCTTGAAGTCTGAAGGTATTTCGCCTGTCTCATACATCTTGCTGACCAGATGGTAGAGATTTTACATAACTGGCGCAATAGTAATTACAAAGGTTGGTGTAACTGCAATGTCAACAACCTTTCAGCACTGATACTCCAGTGAAAGACCTAACGATATATACCTGTATCCGAGATGCAACATAATTCATACGAATGCAAAACGGGTGTGACGACTTATGATGCAGGATTAGTCGTGTGCGTGGGAAGAGGATTGCCACTTGAGATTCCCTGTAAGGCCAGCAGTGAGCGAGACGGCCGTCCACGAGCAGTGGCCAGCACCAGCAGGTAGGGCCGCGGTCTGCGGTAATACCCAAGGACGCTGGCCAATCACGCTGCGGGCGCTGCTGACCACACCTCGCCCCACCCACTCACGTTCTGCAGCTGCCGGCATTCCGCTACATGTTCCCTCTCTCCCTCTCCCTCTCCCTCTTCCTCTCTCTCTTTCTCTCAGAGCCTGCAGGCATGGGATACTGTGCGAATGCTTGGATGCACAATCTTAAGCTCATAGCACCGGCACACATACACTACTGGCCATTAAAAATGCTACACCAAGAAGAAATGCATTTGAAAAACTGGTATTCACTGGAAAAATATACTAGAACTGACATGTGATTACATTTTCACGAAATTGGGGTGCATAGATCCTGAGAAATCAGTACCCAGAACAACCACCTCTGGCCGTAATAACGGGGGCTCTGAGCACTATGGGACTTAACATCTATGGTCATCAGTCCCCTAGAACTTAGAACTGCTTAAACCTAACTAACCTAAGGATAGCACACAACACCCAGCCATCACGAGGCTGAGAAAATCCCTGACCCCGCCGGGAATCGAACCCGGGAACCCGGGCGTGGGAAGCGAGAACGCTACCGCACGACCACGAGATGCGGGCCCGTAATAACGGCCTTGATACTCCTGGGCATGGAGTCAAACAGAGCTTGGACAGCGTGTACAGGTACAGCTGCCCATGCAGCTTCAACACGATACCACAGTTCATCTAGAGTAGTAACTGGCGTATTGTGACGAGCCAGTTGCTCGACCACCATTGACCAGACGTTTTCAATTGGTGAGAGATCTGGAGAATGTGCTGGCCAGGGCAGCAGTCGAACATTTTCTTTATCCAGAAACGCCCGTACAGGACCTGCAACATGCGGTCGTGCATTATCCTGCTGAAATGTTGGGTTTCACCGGGATCGAATGAAGGGTAGAGCCACGGGTCGTAACACATCTGAAATGTAACGTCCACTGTTCAAAGTGCCGTCAATGCGAACAAGAGGTGACGGAGACGTGTAACCACTGGCACCCCATACCATCACGCCGGGTGATACGCCAGTATAGCGATGACGAATACACGCTTCCAATGTGCGTTCACCGCGATGTCGCCAAACACGGATGCGACCATCATGATGCTGTAAACAGAACCTGGATTCATCCGAAAAAATGACGTTTTGCCATTCGTGCACGCACGTTCGTCGTTGAGTACACCATCGCAGGCGCTCCTGCCTGTGATGCAGCGTCAAGGGTAACCGCAACCACGGTGTCCGACCTGATAGTCCATACTGCTGCAAACGTCGTCGAACTGTTCGTGCAGATCGTTGTTGTCTCGCAAACGTCCCCATCTCTTGACTCAGGGATCGAGACGTGGCTGCACGATCCGTTACAGCCATGCAGATAAGACGCCTGTCATCTCGACTGCTAGTGATACGAGGCCGTTGGGATCCTGCACGGTGTTCCGTATTACCCACTTGAACCCACCGATTCCATATTCTGCTAACAGTCATTGGATCTCGTCCAACGCCAGCAGCAATGTCGCTATACGATAAACCGCAATCGCAATAGGCTACAATCCGACCTTTATCAAAGTCGGAAAGGTGATGGTACGCATTTATCCTCATTACACGAGGCATCACAACAACGTTTCACCAGGCAACGCCGGTCAACTGCTGTTTGTGTATGAGAAATCGGTTGGAAACTTTCCTCATGTCAGCACGTTGTAGGTGTCGCCACCGGTGCCAACCTTGTGTGAATGCTCTGAAAAGCTAATCATTTGCATTCACAGCATCTTCTTCCTGTCGGTTAAATTTCGTGTCCGTAGCACGTCATCTTCGTGATATAGCAATTTTAATGGCCAGTAGTGTAGTTAACAGAGTGCAACACGAAATAAAATAGAAAGAGATGACAAAAGTCATCGAATATCTCCTAATGTCGTGCGGACTTCCTTTTGTCCGGCGTAGTGCAGCGGCTCGACGTGACATGGACTCAGCAAGTCATTGGAAGTCCCCTGCAGAAATACTGCTGTCGTCCACAGTTGCGAAACTGTTGCCGGTGCAGGATTATGACTCATAAATCTTCGATGGGATTCGTGTCCCACAATCTGCGTGGCCAAGTAATTCGCTGGAAATGTCAAGAATGTTCTTCAAAGCAATGGCAGACTGTGGGCCGGTGACTATTCCATCGCTGCTTGGAAACATGAAGTCTATGAATGGCTGCAATTTGGTTCCAACGTAACATAACCATTTCCAGTAAATGATCGATTCAGTTGCACCAGCGAACCCAATACTTCTCATGTCAATACAGCTCACACCATTATATAGCCACCAACAGTTTGCACAGTGCCTTCCTGACAACTTTGGTCCATGGATTAGAGGGGTCTGCGCCATACTCGAACCCGACCATCAGCTCTTAAGACTAAAACTAAACTCCTCCCGAACAGGCCATGAGGCCATGAAGGCCCAACGGTACCGACCGGCCGCCGTGTCATCCTCAGCCCATATGCGTCACTGGATGCGGGCCGCGCGGGATTAGCCGAGCGGTCAGAAGCGCTGCATCGTAGACTGTGCAGCTGGTCCCGGCGGGGGTTCGAGTCCTCCCTCGGGCATGGGTGTGTGTGTTTGTCCTTAGGATAATTTAGGTTAAGGAGTGTGTAAGCTTAGGGACTGATGACCTTAGCAGTTAAGTCCCATACGATTTCACACACACACTGGATGTGGATATGAAGGGGCATGTGGTCAGCATACCACTCTCCCGGCCGTATGTCAGTTTCCGAGACCGGAGCCGCTACTTCTCAATCAAGTAGCTCCTCAGCTTATCTCCCAAGGGCTGAGTGAACCCGCTTACCAACAGTCTCGGCACACCGGATGGTCACCCATTCAAGTGCAATCCCAGCCCGACAGCGCTTAAACCATCAGGTGTTACCAACTGAAATCGCGACTCATCTGACCAGGCCACAGTCTTCCACTCGTCTCGGGGCCAACCGGTATGGTCTCGAGCCCAGAAGAGGCGCTGCAGGCGATGTCGTGCTGTTAGCAATGGCACTCACGTCGGTCGTCTGCTGCCGTAGCTCATTAATACCAAACATCGCCGCACTGTCTTAACGCATACGTTCGTCGTACGTCGCACATTCATTTATACGGTGATTTCACGCAGTGTTACTTGTCTGTTAGCACTGACAACTCTACACAGACGCCACTTCTCTCCGTCGTTAAGTGATGTCCGTCGGCCACTGTGTTGTCTGTGATGAGTGGTAATGCCCTATATTTGGTATTCTCGGCACAATACCGACACAGTGGATCTCCGAATATTGAATTTCCTAACGATTTGCTGAAATGAAAGTCCTTCGCATCTATCTACAACTACCACTCTGCGTTCAAAGTCTTGTTAATTCCTGTCGTGCGGCCGTAAACACCTCGGAAACCGTTTCACATGAATCACCTGAGTACAAATGACAGCTCCGCCTATGCACTGTCATTTCACACACTGCGTACATGAAACTACCGTCATCTACATGTGTGCGTATCGTTATTCCTTTTTTCACCTCAGTTCGACTGGCGGGAGCTTTTGGTATTGTGTCAGTTGATTCATCTGAGATATGCACTTCGGATGCGTCACTGGACTTCAGATACGAAAATTAAGCGGCGATGTATTGCCTGGAAAACGAAGAACATAATGAAGTTCAGAATTTAATGGAGGTATGGATCACAAGCAAGCAGCAAATTTACGGTCAGATTCTCACTCCGAGGAAAAATCGATAGGATTACGCCCAAACAGCGAGCCGCACCTGTAGTTTTGTCCCAAACATGAGACAGTGACTGGAAGTGAGGCACCTGATTCCGTCAAGTGGCCTGAGACATTTCTTGTGTCAACTACTGGCATTGAAATAGGCGAAAACAAACCTCCGACTGTGCCTGCGGTGTAAAACCCATTACATGGGGCTGTCCGCTATATGGCGATGTTGCTGATCTTTATCAGTTTGGTTTGCAATAATAGTACAGACAGTTATGGTGATGGGATGTGGTATTGTGTTGGATGTGATAAAAATTACTGTTTGTAACAATAATTTGGGTACGAATGAAGACAGCCCGTGTTTGAATTATAGGTAACATGCTCGAATCTAATAAAAAAAAAAAATCTCTCTCAGGCATTCCGTCACTACTAGGAGTCCACCCCTCACTGTTTCATAACCACACAGCTCGCTACATAATCAGTTTCGACATGAAGCATATTGCTCGAAAAGTAAAAGAACACCCTGACGAGTCAGAGCTAGGCCCAGATTTGGAAAATTACAATGAGTACCAATTAAACTCAAGTCATCACATTCATCAATAAAGAATTTTAAGGGGCTCCGGAACGCCCTATACTTGCAATGTTAAAATAATGCTTATAAATTACAACTTTCCTCGCAAAGTATTTGAGGTAGGAAGTTGAACTTTTTACAGATTATTTATTGGAATATGGGCTACAACTTAACACAGGGATTTTACAAAATTTTAGTTCAGTTATTAAAGATGATTTTTTTCAATTGTAATGAAAATTCACAACATTTTTTTGCAATTTTTTATTTATATATTCAAAAATATACAGTTTTTTGGAAAAAAGCTGTGTTAAATTATGCAGAAGGTACTGTGTAACATTTACTGAAAGTTTGAAACAAATATGTTTGGAAGATCCTTAGAAAACATGTAATTAGTATGAGAAAATAAAAGTTTTGGGAATCGAGCGACAAAGATTGGATTAACTTTTTAGTGCATTCCAGGTCCATAGGATGGATTATCTTCATCCTCTGCAAACTCCTTCTCCAGCTTCCTCTTGTTCCTCCTCCTGTTTACTCTTGCTTGTATTTCTAGACTCTTTACAGCCCTGTCTGCAGCCCGAAGGCGTTTCTTGTCTAAAGCAAGCATCGCTCGTACCATGTTAGAACCTATCTTCATTCCCATATTTCTAAATACCTTGCACCTTACAATGTTGCCATCATTGAAAGTCGCAAGAGCATCATACACACCAAAGTGAAGTGTTTCTATTCCAACAAATACAGTCTTGGGGATTCTCGACCATATAACACTAATTACACTTTAATTGGGGTTTTGAGTTTTTCCACGAATACACTTTTTCAACAGTTCAGGTGCTGCTAAATCTCTGAAAATAGGTTAGCCACAACGCATACTTTATCTCACATCACTAAAATGTACCTGATGAACACGGACGTTAATAATAACACCATTTGACAGCAGTTTAACAGCGCCACAGTGGGTCACGCCCATGTAGAACACATTTCAAAAAAAATTTAAAAATAGTTGTAGTCTTCGGAATTGAATAAAATATATATCTATTAAAAGGTAATAGTCTTCAGATTCAGAAAACGCAAAAAAGTAAAAATTGAACTTTTCATGATTTTGAGCCTTTCTGGAGACCCTTAAGGTAGTAATTTATATAAGAATGGAAAAAATTGCTAGTAGTCGACCTCAGAGAAGATGATTTCCCGCTCACGAAAAATGTGGGAACACTCGAGGCCATACTAGCCCCAAGACTTGGAAAGTAGACAAGAAAGGAAAATCTATGCATATAACTTCTGTTGATTTAAACAAATATTTTGACGACGTCGACTGCAAAACTACAAAACGCTCCCACAAATTCTGAAGGTGGCAGGGTGTAAGAGGTCCATGATTAAGAAATTCATTGCTAGCGCACTTGAGCAGATGTAATTTCGATGGATTGCTCATGCGCTGCCTGCGATATGTAAGGTATAAGAGAATCTCAGACCAGAGAGCAGTGTTGTATGCAGTAGGAACTGTGTAGCAGTAGGAGTAAGAAGTAGTTGCTAGCGAGCAGTCTGGTGCATCGTGTTGGCTGGGCCGGTCGTGGTGGAGCGATGGCGGAGCCTGAGCGTTGTGGTTTAAGGTAAAAGCAGCCTCGCGCATATGTATATTATTATATCAAGTCCCATGTAAATGTTTAAAAAAAATCTCTTAATAATAATCTTTCTCATAAAAAGTAACTTTTGACAATCATTCATTTCAATTTAAAGAATTTACTAATTTCTCCAATCCTTGTTCATCCCGATTATTGAAAAAGAAAAATCAGTTGTTTCTTTTATACATGACAAATCTATCTGCTAGCATTGCACTGAGCTGCACCAGAAAAATTTCTTATAGGAGCAGATATATACGCGTTATCCGGCGACCTTATTGAGGTAAGAATTTTCAATTTATTGAGAATGATCTTTCAGGGCCATGACGCAGCGCTGCTGACGTCCAAAATTCACCAGTTTAAATTCATAGTCAATTATTGAAGGTTATTTAAGTGAGTCGCAATTTAATTGCGAGGTTAGTCACATTGTATTATTGGTAGGTTACGGAATTTATCTGTGGGAGGTTACTCTGAATGCTATAAATAATTATATTTTTTACTGTTGGGAGATTACACTAAATGTGAATATTATTTATATTATTTTACTGTGGGGAGGTTACACTTGGCGACAACCTGCCAGGATCGTATTTTTGTGAATTTCTAAGAAGTAGTCATATATCTGCTCTTATTTACCTAATGCTAAATGTAGTTGGCATCTGGCGCAACGTATTTACTGATTTGTCACCCTTTCTTTCACAGATCATCAGGAATTTATTGCTCTTTGTTGTCACTGTATTTGTTCCATTTTTGTTTTGTCTTTGTTTGATTTTGTGCTTATCGTTGACTTGTGAAAATGCCGCGAAAAACTGCTAACAGTACATCGCGATCCGTAATGAGTGAAAAAGCCGACTTGAATAATTTGACTGATAATACACTCAGTGTCTTAATGATAATCCTACAGTTACAGACAATCAGTGCGTACCGACCACCATTAATGATTCTAATCTAAATGATGAGCTAACAAATTCAATTGTGTCCCCTGTAAATTTAACGACAATTGATGACGCGGCACTTTCCGTTACAATGAACGCTGCCCAGTTTAACACACCTGATTTGCAAAATTTATACAGTGAACAGATAAATGTTTCTAACGAAGGTGAACAATATACACAAAACACGTCAAATTTATTTGATTCCGATGTAGTGACCAACAGTGCACATCCGACTGGCAAACCTTTTTGTGAATCAGACAATGACCAAATGGTTACCGGTACTCAAAACGTGACACATGCAGATACACCATCACACAGCACAGAGAATACAGCAGCTAATTTTGGCATGGATCGAGTTATGGCATTATTACTACAACTTAACGAAAAACACGACAACAATTTCAAACAACTTAATGAAAGTTTCAAACAGTCGAATGAAAAACACGACAGGTTGTTCAAACAAATTAATGAAAAAATTGACACCTCTATTGAACAGCTTACTGAACAGATTACAGCCGTTGCGGAGCAATGTAGTGAAACTAAAAAACAATTACGTGAGAAAATTAAGGCCTGTGCCAGGAATAATAGTGAAGAGATACGCAATACACATGCAGCCACAACGAAATTACTTAGAGATGAAATTAGTGCAGTCGCTAAACAATGCTCTGAAAACGCAACACAGTTACGCGACGAGTTTAAATTAATGTCAGCAGAACTTTCACACACGCTGGACGCGAAAGTCGACAAGAAATTTGAACAACAAAACAGCCTAACTGACGAACGTTTTAATCACCGCCTACAAAACAGTGAAACGCGTTACCGTAAATTCATACAGGAATAGAACAAAGTAAAGAAACAAGTCATGGAAACAATTACTGCACAGAGACAGGAAGATAAGCGTAAAATGTTTACGAAGGCAAAAACATACGTAGACAACAATATTGCTACAGTATCAGACGAAATCAAACAGCTGACACCGAATTGCATGATGAAACCTCCGATCTTAAAACAAAAACAGACACACACACACACAGTAGCCTTTCAGACAGTGACCAACAGACTTGAACAACTAGAATTAATACAGGATCCTGATGCCATCAAAGCGGACGTTAAGAAATTGAACAAAATCACACGTAAAATACAAAAACAAATTAATGCTTGTGACACTAAAAAAGACGACCACGTAAAAGCACTGACTGAAAAATTTGATGAATTGGCCAGTCGTATTGACGTTATCGAAACTAACAATGACACCATTCAGACGATACGTCACCAATTTCTTTCAATCAAACGCCCGAATTCCAAAATTTACAGCTGACAATCAGTGAGATAAGTTCGTCCAATAATACAATGCGTAGAAAAGTGTCGTCTTTACAGCAAGAAGTGACAGAAATGAAAAATGTTTCAGCCTCTAACACGTCACAACATACGCCACATTGTGAACATTTGTCACATTCACACAGCCAGTGTAATTTAGGTAATTTACAGAGTTTACGTGACTTAGATTCCGAACAGTCACAGACAAACAGATTATCATACAATCCTGAACCTGCTCACACATACAGAGACGATAATTTTGATTATAAGCATTTTCTATCCGTGAGAAAATTTAAGGTATTTAAGAATGACAGAACGCAGATTCACCCCTTGGATTGGATACAACAATTTAGCTTTGCTTTTCCACCAACTTGGCCCGTAACACACAAACTGCAAATAAATTCATTTGCAGTTTTTGGAAGGCGAACCGGCAACTCGTATGAGACCGATCGCGAGGCAATGCTACTCGGTAGAAGAATTTCAGAATGCTTTTCTGTCAGCGTATTGGTCGAAGACGACACAGCGCGGAATCAAGGATCAATTAATTAGCCTACCGAATTATGAGAACTCAAATTTTCCCACTGTCACGCAATTTTTTGAACACATGGTACAACAAAACCAATACTTAAGTGAGCCATACAGTGAATCAGCACTTATCCAATTATGTATTTCTAAACTGCCACGATCGTTAAGAGTATCACTTTTAACAGGACAGCAGAAAGAAAATATTTCGGCATTTAGAGATCTGTTACAGCTTTTGGAAGTTCAGCAATCAGATTATTCTTTCATAAACAAAAATTTTTCACATCATAATCAAGGCCAATCAACATACAGTAATTACGATCAGCCACGCTATTTCAATAGCAAAGGTAATAGACGCTCCAGGAACGACAACCACAAGAACTTTAATAACAGACAAAATTTTAATTATCAGTATCGTCAAAATTATCAGCAACAGGAAACACATTTTGGTAACAATAGAGGTTTTTCCCCACAACAGCAACAAAACCAGCCGGTTAGCATACCTAACCAACAAAGTAATGTGCAAGGTCAACCAAGCTTTAATGTTTCGCCGCCTACACGTATAGCGTCGGCACCACCAAATAGTAACGCACCGCAACAAGGAAATCAGTACGTACAGAAAACACATCATTTCAACTCCTATCGCAACGCGCCGTATAGCAATGACTATCATGACAGACGTAAAAGTAATGAGCACAATTTTCAGCGTACATTTAATAACAGTAGGTCTAACCAGCAGCACAATCATCCGCAATAACAGATTATCATGAATGAACCAGACAGCAGGTATCACCCGAACCTAATGTGTCAGGACGAAATAGCAGAACAGTACAAATAGTTGAAATGCCACAGCATCCTCCCGCAAATAACGGCACGTCAGAAAGAATTTGACTAGATACAGTACAGATTGCATCTTCCAACAACGTAAGCACTACTTCTGACACGCAGAATGTTGTTCACGAAAATGTTATTACTTTTGACGACATCCGAGACACTCTTTTGCATGAAAAACCTGTTATTCAAAAAACCATTTCCCACCCTGTCGTTGAAGTAAAGATTGGATCATCCACATTTTCAGCAGTAATCGATTCTGGATCACCCATGTCAGTTACATTCAACAAATGTAACAAAGAGAATATTTATCCTACGTTACCATTAGGCAAAACTAAAGTAAAAGGAGCAGTATCTAGTAAAGGAGTAGATGTAAAATTAGACACATTTATCATTTTGTATTGCAGGTCATACGTTCCACTCAAATTTTTGGATTGTTGCCTTATTGACAACAGACGTTATTTTAGGTACGAATTTTCTGGTACAAAATGACGCAATTATTGACTTTCAAATTTCCTGTTTAATGTTAAAGGATGAGAATGTACAACTGGCATTAGAATTTCAGCACGCTTTATCTGCAGATGAACAGGCAATTAATCGAACAGAGATCATTTCTACATCGCGTAACACGGACTGTCATTCCACATTGTTCACAGATACGTATGTACACAACTACAATACACCAGACGAAGCTGACTATGACGTTATGCAAATGATTTCTGAGAAAGTAAAGCAAAGCAGTGCAAATACAGACGACGAACGTACAGAGCTACGCAAAATTCTTTTACAGCAAGCTCCGGTTTTGGACAACATCCCTGGTACTATGTCCGGTTTTATGTATGAATTTCAAGTTAAACAGCATGACACATTTAAAGCCAAACATTATAGTATTCCATATATCTGCAGAGAACAAGTTAAGAAAGAATTACAAGCTATGCTAGACCAAGGAATTATTGAACCGGCAGTTAGTCCGTACATAAACCCGCTCCATATTGTTAATAAAAAGGATGGCTCACTTCGCCTCGTACTTGATTCGCGTCATGTCAACGACATTATTATTAATGAAACACATCGCCCACACACACTAGAAGAACTTCTACAGAAATTTCATGGTACTGCTATTTATTCCACATTAGATTTGAAATCGGGATTTTGGCAAATCCAGCTCGATCCGAACTGCAATTAGTACACAGCTTTTCTTTGTTTTGGTGACTGTTATCAATTTTGCAAATTACCGTTCGGTCTGACAATTTCTTCAGCTGCATTTATTCGCGGTTTGAATACTATACTTCCGACAGATCTTTAAGACCGAATCACAACGTATGTACACGACATTCTTATTGCAGAAGCTAACTGGTCTGGACATAATCTGATTCTGGAACAACTGTTGCAGACTTTTCGTGCACAAGGACTCACAGTTAATCTTAACAAATCGCACTTTGGCAAAACTTCCATAAAATTTCTTGGACATGTAATTTCAGCAGAAGGCATTGCGCCTGACCCGGAAAAACTTCAAGCTTTACGTGACATTACTGTTCCAACGACAAAGAAACAACTACGCAGCTTTCTGGGATTAATGAACTTTTTCCGTAAATTTATTCATTACTCTGCTTTAAACACCCCTAGATTATGCCAGCTGACGGGTAAAAACGCTATTTGGTCCTGGGATAGCCAAGCACAGTCTGAGTTTGTTAATCTGAAACATGCCTTGTTGAACGCACCACTTTTATCACACCAAGATCCTACCAGAAATTTTTCCATTGCCACCGACAGTTCTAACACCGCTTTAGGCGTATACATTTTTCAGGAAATTGAAGAAAATGGCACTACAGTAATTAAAAACATCGCCTTTGCAAGTCGCATTCTGTCACCTGCTGAACGCAATTATTCTGTTACAGAACTTGAAACATTATGTGTTGTATGGGGATTTACCAGATTTAGGCATTTTCCTTATGGAAGATATACTACCGTTTACACAGACCATAGAGCTATACAGTTTTTACTTTCCGCTAAATTTACACATGACAGATTAAGCAGATGGAAACTTTATTTACAGGAATTTAATTTTACGATTGTACACATTCCCGGTACACAAAATGTTGTAGCAGATGCACTATCCCGTTCTCTCAGCAATAATCAGGAAGACATCGCAACCAACGTCTGCCAAGCAAATTCTAGCGTCATGTATATTCAACAAATTGCATTTGAAAATTTCATTTCATCCTCATTACGAGACATAGCACAAGAGCAGAGCAAAGACAACGTATGGAAAGAAATTAAACACCTTTGGCAAGATAGGAATAATGTTACCATCAGAAACCATTACACTGTACGCAATAACATTCTGTTTCGCCACTCTCACCCTGACAGCAACAATTGGTTATTATGCATTCCTGACGAACTTGTTAACAAATTAATTTGGTATAGTCATTTAAGTTACGCACATTACGGAGCCAGAAAATGTTTTCTTATACTGAGACAGAACTGTTATTTTGCCAACATGGAGAAACGTATTCGACGAGTTATAGCGTCATGTAAAATCTGCCAGAAAGCTAAATCAGACACGACTTCATATATTCCTCCGTTACATCCCATTGTACCTGTTAAATTGAGACACATGTCCGCTGTAGACATTTTTGGACCGATTCCCAGAACTAATAGAGGTTTTTGCTACATCTTTGTCGCTGTTGAACTCACTTCGAAATTTGTTACCTTCACTCCGTAGCGCAAAGCTACTGCTAAATCTATTTCGAATGCATTTGTAAAACATTTTTTATTTCATGTAGGGCATGTATTGAAAGTAATTTCCGACAATGGACCACAATTTCGATCTGCGATATGGACACGTATGTTACGAGCTAGAAACATTTCTCCGATCTATATATCCAGGTATCACGCTTCTTCGAACCCTTCTGAACGGCTAATGAAAGAAATTGGTAAACTATGTAGAATATACTGCCATAAAACACATATTGATTGGGATGCACACATACTCTCATTCCAGGATGTAATTAACTCCATACCAAATGAATCTACTATGCTATCTCCGACTGTTATATTGAAAAATGTTGAACCACCTAACAAAATTAAAGAATTAGTATCTTTTCCTACATCTCGTCGACTACGTCACCATGAAATAATTGACATTGCGCTGAACAACATCAAACGTGCCGCAGAGCGCCGGAAACGACAGCAGAAACAGGTTTGTACACGCCGTGACTTTCACATTGGACAGAAGATATTAGTACGCTCGCATTATTTGTCCAACAGAGGAAAGAGTAGATGCAGTAAATTTGAGCTTCTATACGCAGGTCCATATAGAATACGAAGCATTCCTCACCCCAATGTAGTACATGTTGAAACATTGAGAACCAGAAAAAGCAAAGGCAATCACCATGTCTCCAATATTAAACCCTTTATTGAATGAACATACTTTATGATTTATCACACTGTAATGCCATTTCCTGATATTTATATGGCCACCTGAGCAATTATATTTATGTGACTACTTACGGATAATAATCGTATTTCTTTCTTGGCAAGTGCCCGGCAAGGTAAGGTTAGCAGGTCGCTTTTCTTGTCGTTAGACATCAGACCGTGCACATTTCCCATTTTTTGTGTATGTATGATTATTTTCCTATTGAAAGTAGACTCTGTATGCACTATGAAATCTTTAACATTTAACAAACACCAGTTGATTTTGACATTTTTCCTTATGATATCTCAATATCTTGACTATTCTACATTTTTTGCTACTGCATTATATTACTGTGTGTACATTTTTGCACTTGGAAACTGATAATGTTTTTGACTTAATACGTTATCTGTCATGCTATGCTGTACCCTTAGTCGTATCATTAGAAACAAGTTTTTATTTAATGGGTATATGATTTAAATGCAAGATATTAATCCTTTTTCATCATTTTCAGAAAGCAATACCATGTAAAAGAAATAAATTATACAACCACAGTGGTTTACTATGAAATGGAAATTTTACCATCAGAATGAACGAAAGAAAATGAAATACCTTGTCATGAAGAGTAAATGGATCAGAATTAACAAGCATTAACAAGAATATACTATACACACTGTATGATAGCAGTCTTAACTAATTATTTTTCCTTCAGAATACGAGGCGATTGATGCAGGCTGTCAGACGGAATTACACGTGTTAATTTTAGTGATGAAATATGCTACAAGTAAGGAACTCTATACTATGAATAGTTGTATGAAGTAAATGGTAATATGAATAATGAATAATGAAGTGTCTATTTTGCAGATGATAATAAATGATGATGAATAGTTATATGAAGAATATGGTAATATGAATAATGAAGTTTTTCTTTGCAGATGATGATAATGATGAGATTCATATATTTTGTATTAGTTAAGAAATGGTATGTAGTTATTTACGTACTTGTTGCAGTTCCTTTTGACAGTATGTGTTATGTCGCATAGTATAAAGACTGAATGTTTTGGGAAAGACAGCTAGAGTGCATACATATTAAGTACACGTTTCATTACCTGTTAATTGGAAGTTTACTACTTTCCAGGAGAAGCTATCATGACATTAATATGCTATAAGCAGTTAGTTATTAAACCTGTTCTAATACTTGCATTTTTTTTACCCAGTTGTGCCTTATCATTTATGAATGTGATCACATATACTTTACTTGTTTCATAACCTTGCTACAGCTGACTCATGACGAATGACGTTATTAATCCTTATTACCACCAATAAGTCAAAAGCAAATATTTTCATGCCCCAGCAATTGACTATCGATCCCAACGCAATGCTTTGCTAGTACAAAAAAAAATTACCAGTCCCAACTATTACCAGTATACAACTAAATAATGCTACCAGTTTAAGATATATTTCTAGTCCTAGATATAACGCAAATTTTTCTGATGTATTGATGCCATTATGCACTACACACCGGAAGCAGCTACTAGGGTAGCAGAGTACGTGTGGCGTGCACACGGGGGTTTTTTAGGTTAGAGGGACCCCCCCTTGGGCGAAACGATAAAATACCTGACGGCTTACCAGAGAGGACATTATCATCGTTGATAAATAACGTCCGTCCTCAGAGACCAAAAACAGGAAAAGTTAACGTAATATTGGTAAACTGCAGGAGTATCCAGGGCAAGGTTCCTGAATTAGTATCTCTTATTGAAGGAAATAGTGCGCATATAGTATTAGGAACGGAAAGTTGGTTAAAACCGGAAGTGAACAGTAAGGAAATCCTAGACACAGAATGGAATATATACCGCAAGGATAGGATAAACGCCAATGGTGGAGGAGTATTTATAGCAGTAAAGAATTCAATAATATCCAGTGAAGTTATTAGCGAATGCGAATGTGAAATAATCTGGGTTAAGCTAAGTATCAAAGGTGGGTCAGATATGATAGTCGGATGCTTCTATAGACCACCTGCATCAGCAACCGTAGTAGTTGAGCGCCTCAGAGAGAACCTGCAGAACGTCGTGAAGAAGTTTCGTGATCATACTATTGTAATAGGGGGAGACTTCAATCTACCAGGTATAGAATGGGATAGTCACACAATCAGAACTGGAGCCAGGGACAGAGACTCTTGTGACATTATCCTGACTGCCTTGTCCGAGAATTACTTCGAGCAGATAGTTAGAGAACCAACTCGTGAAGCTAACGTTTTAGACCTCATAGCAACAAATAGACCGGAACTTTTCGACTCCGTGAATGTAGAAGAGGGTATCAGTGATCATAAGTCAGTGGTTGCATCAATGACTACAAGTGTAATAAGAAATGCCAAGAAAGGAAGGAAAATATATTTGCTTAACAAGAGTGATAGGGCACAAATCGCAGAATATCTGAGTGACCACCATCAAACGTTCATTTCTGAGGAAGAGGATGTGGAACAAAAATGGAAAAAATTCAGAAACATCGTCCAGTACGCCTTAGATAAGTTCGTACCGACTAAGGTCCAAAGCGAGGGGAAAGATCCACCGTGGTATAACAATCATGTACGAAAGGTACTACGGAAACAAAGAAAGCTTCATCATAGGTTTAAGAGTAGTCGAATCATAGCTGATAAGGAAAAGCTGAACGAAGCGAAAAAGAGCGTAAAGAGAGCAATGAGAGAAGCATTCAACGAATTCGAACATAAAACATTGGCAAACAATCTAAACAAGAACCCTAAAAAGTTTTGGTCATATGTAAAATCGGTAAGCGGATCTAAATCCCCTATTCAGTCACTCGTTGACCACGATGGCACCGAAACAGAGGACGACCGAAGAAAGGCAGAAATACTGAATTCAGTGTTCCGAAACTGTTTCACTGCGGAAAATCGTAACACGGTCCCTGACTTCAGCCGTCGCACGGACGCCAAAATGGAAAATATTGAAATAAACGATATCGGAATTGAAAAACAACTGCTATCACTTAGTAGCGGAAAAGCATCCGGACCAGACGAGATACCCTTAAGATTCTACAGTGATTATGCTAAAGAACTTGCCCCCTTTCTATCAGCAATTTATCGTAGATCGCTGGAAGAACGTAAAGTACCTAGCGACTGGAAGAAAGCGCAGGTCGTTCCCATTTTCAAGAAGGGTCATAAATCAGATGCGAATAATTATAGGCCTATTTCGCTTACGTCAATCTGTTGTAGAATAATGGAACATGTTTTGTGTTCTCGTATTATGACGTTCTTAGATAATACAAATCTCCTTCATCATAACCAACATGGATTCCGCAAACAGAGATCATGTGAAACTCAGCTCGCCCTATTTGCCCAAGAAATTCACAGTGCCGTAGACACTGGCGAGCAGATTGATGCCGTATTCCTGGACTTCAGGAAGGCATTTGATACGGTTCCGCACTTACGTTTAATGAAAAAAATACGAGCTTACGGAATATCGGACCAGGTTTGTGATTGGATTCAGGATTTCCTAGAAGAAAGAACACAACATGTCATTCTTAACGGTTCAAAATCTGCAGATGTAGAGGTAATTTCGGGAGTACCGCAAGGAAGCGTGATAGGACCTTTATTGTTTACAATATACATAAATGACTTAGTTGACAACATCGGTAGCTCCGTGAGGCTATTTGCAGATGACACGGTTGTCTACAAGAAAGTAGCAACATCAGAAGACTCGTACGTACTCCAGGAAGACCTGCAGAGGATTAATGCATGGTGCGACAGCTGGCAGCTTTCCCTAAACGTAGATAAATGTAATATAATGCGCATACATAGGGGCAGAAATCCATTCCAGTACGATTATGCCATAGGTGGTAAATCATTGGAAGCGGTAACGACCGTAAAATACTTAGGAGTTACTATCCGGAGCGATCTGAAGTGGAATGATCACATAAAACAAATAGTGGGAAAAGCAGGCGCCAGGTTGAGATTCATAGGAAGAATTCTAAGAAAATGTGACTCATCGACGAAAGAAGTAGCTTACAAAACGCTTGTTCGTCCGATTCTTGAGTATTGCTCATCAGTATGGGACCCTTACCAGGTTGGATTAATAGAAGAGATAGACATGATCCAGCGAAAAGCAGCGCGATTCGTCATGGGGACATTTAGTCAGCGCGAGAGCGTTACGGAGATGCTGAACAAGCTCCAGTGGCGGACACTTCAAGAAAGGCGTTACGCAATACGGAGAGGTTTATTATCGAAATTACGAGAGAGCACATTCCGGGAAGAGATGGGCAACATATTACTACCGCCCACATATATCTCGCGTAATGATCACAACGAAAAGATCCGAGAAATTAGAGCAAATACGGAGACTTACAAGCAGTCGTTCTTCCCACGCACAATTCGTGAATGGAACAGGGAAGGGGGGATCAGATAGTGGTACAATAAGTACCCTCCGCCACACACCGTAAGGTGGCTCGCGGAGTATAGATGTAGATGTAGATGTATGTATTAGTGGACTACAGACCTTGACTAATAGTTACACTGTCTTACATTTTAAATATGTCTTATGTCACTTACATGATATCATATACAAACACCAGTAGATTGATGCTACACTCAATAACTCCTGTTTTGAATGATGACTTGTGAATAATACTGAATAATGTTTTGTAAAACTATATGAATACTTTGTAACTGGCCAATGAGTGCCAATAATTACTGCAGTCAGATGAGTTATGAACAGTGTTTTGTAATACTCAATACTTGCTACATGTTTAGTAACTGGCCAATGAATGCCACTGATTACTGTAATGAGATGTCTTATGATGCCAACGGTTACTGTAAACTGTAATGAAATGACACGATGCCAATAATTACCGTAATGAGATGAGTCATGAATATGCTATGCTATTAATTACTGTAATTGGATGACTTATGAATAATGTTCTGTAATAATTACTGTAATGAGATGTCTTATGATGCCAATGATTATTGTAATGAGATGACTTATGCATAAATGAATGCCAGTGATTACTGTTATAAGATGACATGCATAAATGCTATGCCAATAATTACTGTAATTAGATGACTTATGATTAATGTTCTGTAATACTCCATACATAGTACATAAATGTTCAGTAAATGGCCAATGAGTGCCAATAATTATTCAGATCGGTTGATACACTAATGTAATTCTGAATGATGACTAGCATAAGACTTAATGTCCTTCACCTTCTGACCTAATTACCACCAATTACTGCAATATGCGTATGTCCTGTCCATCCTCATGATCACGGAGCACAATATTTGGTTTTTCCACTAATTCTACGTTGATGTAAGAGTATGCATTCTACAAGAATGTGGTGTTGACGTATCAAGCTGTCCACCACGTTAAACGATTGAGATGTTATTATGGTCCTACTGTTTGGTGTATCTAATGTACTCCCAAAATGATAACATACAAAATGAATACAACATTTCAGTGTGTTGGCTACACTGATAAATACTTCAGGGAAGAGAACTTCAGATTGTCTCACTTGGTGTTGTGCTTCTGTAGAAAGATATGGACTTTCAGTGCAGCTACGTGCAACCTACTGTGCTACAACCATGATGTAATCCTTCCCATTCCTTTCCTAGTTCTTGTAAAATGGTAAAGACTTATACAGTGCGTTTAAATTCTTGTAAAAAATAAAGACATATACAGTGTGTGTGCACTTCATTTCATTTGTTAATAAGATCAGTTATCCTAAATATGCTAAAGACTTCTACAGTGTATGTGCACTTTATTTCACTCCTTGATATGTTTAATTGTTGTAAAAATACTAATGACTTTTACAGTGTGTGTGCACTTTATTTCTTTTCTTAATGTATCCAGTTCTTGTAAAATGCTAAAGACTTTTACAGTGCGTGTGCACTTTATTTCTTTTCTTAATGTATACAGTTCTTGTAAAATGCTAAAGATTTTTACAGTGCATGTGCACTTTATTTCATCTCTTAATGTGATCAGTTCATGTACAAATTTTAAAGACTTATACAGTGCATGTGCACTTTATTTCATTTCTCAATATGTTTAAATTCATGTCAAATGGTAAAGACTTATTCAGTGTGTGTGCACTTTATTTCATTTCTCAATACGTTTAAATTCTTGTAAAATTGTAAAGACTTATACAGTGTGGGTGGACTTTATGTCATTTGTTAATATATTTTGTACTCATTGCGTATACATTTAGTCATTTCTTAATATGTTCTGAACTCAGTGCGTGTGCACTCTATTTCATTTTTTAATATGTTCTGTGCTTATCAATAATGTATATACTTCTGTGTCTGTAGACTTAGTAACTAAGTAGATTATAAAAAAAATTGTTACTCATGGCAAGTCCAGTTGACTCACCATCGCTGCGAAATTTTTGCCCCCCCCCCCCCCCCCTCAGTGGAGGGTTATGTAAGAGGTCCATGATTAAGAAATTCATTGCTAGTGCACTTGAGCAGATGTAATTTCGATGGATTGCTCACGCGCTGCCTGCGATATGTAAGGTATAAGAGAATCTCAGACCAGAGAGCAGTGTTGTATGCAGTAGGAACTGTGTGGTAGTTGGAGTAAGTAGTTGCTAGCGAGCAGTCTGCTGCATCGTGTTGGCTGGGCCGGTCGTGATGGAGCGATGGCGGAGCCTGAGTGTTGTGGTAGGTAAAAGCAGCCTCGCGCATATGTATATTATTATATCAAGTCCCATGTAAATGTTTTTAAAAAATCTCTTAATAATAATCTTTCTCATAAAAAGTAACTTTTGACAATCATTCATTTCAATTTAAAGAATTTACTAATTTCTCCAATCCTTGGTCATCCCGATTATTGAAAAAGAAAAATCAGTTGTTTCTTTTATACATGACAAATCTATCTGCTAGCATTGCACTGAGCTGCACCAGAAAAATTTCTTATAGGAGCAGATATATACGCGTTATCCGGCGACCTTATTGAGGTAAGAATTTTCAATTTATTGAGAATGATCTTTTAGGGCCATGACGCAGCGCTGCTGACGTCCAAAATTCACCAGTTTAAATTCATAGTCAATTATTGAAAGGTTATTTAAGTGAGTCGCAATTTAATTGCGAGGTTAGTCACATTGTATTATTGGTAGGTTACGGAATATATCTGTGGGAGGTTACGCTGAATGCTATAAATAATTATATTTTTTACTGTTGGGAGGTTACGGAACTTTTCTGTTGGGAGGTTACACTAAATGTGAATATTATTTAATTTATTTTACTGTGGGGAGGTTACAAGGGATAAAATAAAGGGAGCAAAAGGGTATCCACACCTTGTACAGAAGCCAGGCTCTAAGATATAAAGGAAATTAAAGGTGCATTGAGAAGGTAGTGAGGAAAGGTTGTAGCCTATTCCCTATGTTATCTACACTTTGAGGAAACAGTCTACATCTACATCTACATACATACTCCGCAATCCACCATACGGTGCGTGGCGGAAAGTACCTCGTACCACAACTAGCATCTTCTCTCGCTGTTCCACTCCCAAACAGAACGAGGGGCCCGCATCTCTTGGTCGTGCGGTAGCGTTCTCGCTTCCCACGCCCGGGTTCCCGGGTTCGATTCCCGGCGGGGTCAGGGATTTTCTCTGCCTCGTGATGGCTGGGTGTTGTGTGCTGTCCTTAGGTTAGTTAGGTTTAAGTAGTTCTAAGTTCTAGGGGACTGATGACCATAGATGTTAAGTCCCATAGTGCTCAGAGCCATATGAACCATTTGAACCAGAACGAGGGAAAACCGACTGCCTATATGCCTCTGTACGAGACCTAATCTCTCTTATCTTATCTTTGTGGTCTTTCCGCGAAATATAAGTTGGCGGCAGTAAAACTGTACTGCAGTCAGCCTCAAATACTGGTTCTCTAAATTTCCTCATTAGCGATTCACGAAAAGAACGCCTCCTTTCCTCCAGAGACTTCCATCCGAGTTCCTGAAGCATTTCCGTAACACTCGCGTGATGATCGAACCTACCAGTAACAAATCTAGCAGCCTGCCTCTGAATTGCTTCTATGTCCTCTTTCAATCCGGCCTGATAGGGATCCCAAACGCTCGAGCAGTACTCAAGAATAGGTCGTATTAGTGTTTTATAAGCGGTCTCCTTCACAGATGAACCACATATTCCCAAAATTCTACCAATGAACCGAAGACGACTACGCGCCTTCCCCACAACTGCCATTACATACTTGTCCCACGTCATATCGCTCTACAATGTTACGCCCAAATATTTAATCGACGTGACTGTGTCAAGCACTACACTACTAATGGAGTATTCAAACACTACGGGATTCTTTTTCCTATTCATCTGCATTAATTTACGTTTATCTATATTTAGAGTTAGCTGCCATTCTTTACACCAATCACAAAAAATGGTTCAAATGGCTCTGAGCACTATGGGACTCAACTGCTGAGGTCATTAGTCCCCTAGAACTTAGAACTAGTTAAACCTAACTAACCTAAGGACATCACACACATCCATGCCCGAGGCAGGATTCGAACCTGCGACCGTAGCGGTCTCGCGGTTCCAGACTGCAGCGCCAGAACCGCGCGGCCACTTCGGCCGGCTACACCAATCACAAATCCTGTCCAAGTCATCTTGTATCCTCAGTGAAGGTAACCAAGGAAAAATTGGGAAAAAGCTGAAATTCAAGGTGAAGAAATTAAAACTTCTAGGTTTGCCGATAAAATTGTAATTCTGTCAAAGAAAGCCAAGTACCTGGAACTTGAGTGGAACGACATACGAGGGCGGGCTGAATATATATATATATATATTACGTTCGATGCTGACAGAACGTGGAGAGTCTCAGCAACTCTGTTCGAGTGTAAGTGGGAACTTTGGAAACTTAAAGTATACTGTAGCGGCAGTGAGGACCTGGGTCGAGGAGGGAGGCATGCCAGGGTAATCCGCAGAGTTGTATGAACTGGTGTGCCACGCTGGCTTAGTGACACGCGCACCTGCCTACTACGCAGGAGATCAGGCTTCGACTCCTGGCCTTATTACTAATTTTCACTCGCCGCTTCAGTCTATGTACATAAAATCATATTTGTGTGAGACAAGTAAAATCTCTGAAATTGTGTCATTTCATTTGTATAAGAGACCAGTTTGTTGATACCGCCACAGTGGAATGTTTGAATTTTTTGACGGAGCGACAACCTCACTTCACCGCTGGAATATTCTAAGGTGTCCTCTAAGTTCTGGAAACAGATGAAAATCGGACTGTGCCAAGTCTGGACTTTATGGAGGATGAACCCAAGGCGTCGGATAGTTGCACATGTCGCAGCGCTCGTGTGTGGTCTGGCTTTATCATGCTGCAGCAGAGGGTGCTCCATGTCGACGAACCCTTCGAATTCGTGAAACTCGATTAAAGCACGCTGTTTCTCACGCACCGATATAGTTACGTCACACATCGCCATGTTACGCGCTATAATTCAGAACCTCTAGCGGCAGAAATTTGCAATTTGCTTTAGCGAAGCGGCAAAGTCGATCGAATAATATGCATGACACGTAATACCACATCCGATATTGAGAGCAGAGTAAAAAATTCGGAGGCATTACTTTTCAGCACGCTCCTGTAGATATTGGCTTGAAAAGAGACCATAACACGAACGTCAACAAAAGCAAAACAAGGGTAGCGGAGTAGAGTGGAATTAAATCAAGCGTTGCTGAGGGAGTTCAATTAGCGAATGAAACACAAATAGTCGAAGGGTTTTTCTATATGAGCAGCAAAATAACAGACGATGATGAAGTAGCGAGGATGTAAAATACAGATTGGCAATAGCAAGAAAAGTGATTCTGAAAAGGAGAATTTTTTTATCTTCGAACATTAATTAAATGTTAGAAACTCTTTTTATAAAGTATATATGTTGGGCTATAAACAGTTCTGGTAAGAAGAGAATGGGGACTTTTGAAGCGTGGTGCAACTGAAAAATGTTGATTAGCAGGGTACAACGAGTAACTAGTGACGACGTACTGCATCAAACTGGAGAGAAAATTTGCGGCACAGCCTGACTGAAAGAAGGAATCAGTTGATAAGACTCAACAGTGGGCATGAAGGAATCGTTAATTGCATATTGGTGAGAAACGTGAGGGACAGGGAGGTGGACAGAAGGGTAAAACTTGTAGAGGACGACCAAGTCTGGACTAGGGCAAGCAGCTTAAAGTGGATTTACGTAGCAGCAATTATGCTAGGATGAAGAGGCTTGGATAGATCACATTGTAGTTGAGGGCTACATCAAAACGATTTTGGCACTGAAGACCACAACACCGACAACGTTGTAAAGCAAAGAAACTGCGTTTCACTCTACTAATCTTTGCTTATTATGTACAGTTTTCCAGCTTATTAAGCCATCGTCAGATGACAACTTACTAACGTCCACAAGAGATCGTAGTGTACAAGAAGGTATTATTTAGCTAAAGATATTACCAATCCACAGAAGCTTTGGTTGATGTCTTTAGTTAAAGGTTCAGTTTCTTGTACACTCGTGATTCTTGTGGAGGGTTTCCCCAAATATGGTTTATTCCAGCATAACAACTTCGTGCGATGTCCCACTTTTGTAGTGACTTTAACGCTCAGGTGGTACAGAACAAAAAAATCAATGCGGACAGAAATCTACACTACTGGCCATTAAAATTGCTACACCACGAAGATGACGTGTTACAGATGCGAAATTTAACCGACAGGAAAAAGATTCTGTAATATGCAAATGATTAGCTTTCCAGAGCATTCACACAAGGTTGGCGCCGGTGGCGACACCTACAACGTGCAGACATGAGGAAAGTTTCCAACCGATTTCTCACACACAAACAGCAGTTGACCTGCGTTGCCTGGTGAAACGTTGTTGTGATGCCTCGTGTAAGGAGAAGAAATACGTACAATAACGTTTTCGACTTTGATAAAGGTCGGATTGTAGCCTATCGTGATTGCGGTTTATCGTATCGCGACATTGCTGCTCGCGTTGGTCAAGATCCAATGACTGTTAGCAGAATATGGAATCGGTGGGTTCGGGAGGGTTAATAGGGAACACCGTGCTGGATCCCAACGGCCTCGTGTCAATAGCAGTCGAGATGACAGGCATCTTATCCGCATGGTTGTAACAGATCGTGCAACTACGTCTCCATCCCTGAGTCAACAGATGCTGACGTTTGCAAGACAACAACCCTCTGCACCAACAGTTCGACGACGTTTGCTGCAGGTCGGAGACAATGGCTGCAGTAACCCTTCACGCTGCATCACAGACAGGAGCGCCTATGATGGTGTACTCAACGATGAACCTGGGTGCACGAATGGCGAAACATCATCTTTTCGGATAAATCCAGGTTCTGTTTACAGCATCATGATGGTCGCATCACCCAGCGTGATGGTACGGCGTGCCTTTGGTTACACGTCTCGGTCACCTCTTGTTCGCATTGACGGCTCTTTGAATAGTGGACGTTACATTTCAGATGTGTTACGACACGTGGCTCTACCCTTCATTCGATCCCTACGAAACCCTACATTTGAGCAGGATAATGCACGACCGCATGTTGCAGGTCCTGTACAGGCCTTTCTGGATACGGAAAATGTTCGACTGCTGCCCTGGCCAGCACATTCTCCAGATCTCTCACCAATTGAAGACGTCTGGTCAATGGCGGCCGAGCAACTGGCTCGTCAGAATACGCCAGTCACTACTCTTGATGAACTGTGGTATCGTGTTGAAGCTGCATGGGCAGCTGTACCTGTACACGCCATCCAAGCTCTGTTTGACTCAATCCCCAGGCGTATCAAGGCCGTTATTACGGCCAGAGGTTGTTGTTCTGGGTACTGATTTCTCAGGATCGATGCACCCAAATTGCGTGAAAATGTAATCACATTCCAGTTCTAGTATAATATAATTGTCCAATGAATACCCGTTTATTATCTGTATTTCTTCTTGGTGGAGCAATGTTAGTGGCTAGTAGTGTAAATTAACATACAAAACATTGTTAAAACAGCACAAACGATATGTTCTAAGATTAAATGCTCCATCTGATTCCAAGACCATGCTTTGTGCTTTCGCTTGTTCCCGTGAGATCACCGAAGTTAAGCCGGCATCGTAGCCGAGAGGACAGCGCACCGGCTTGTCATGCTGGGGAAGGGGGGGGGGGGGGGAGGGGCTTTGTTTTATTCTCGGGTGTGTTGGAGATTTTCTCTGTTCAGGGACTCGCTGTTTGTGTCGTCTTCATCATCATCATTTCATCTTCATCGACGCGCAAGTCGGCGAAGTGGCGGCATCTCAAAAGACTTGCACAAGGTGATCGGGTCTACCCGCCGGGAAGCCCTCGCGTGACTAATGGCTACAGTCAAACTTCCATACGTCATCGTTTCTGCCTCACAGTCCGTAATCGTACACCAGTGTGTGATTCCCGTACAGGGGAGGTCATTTTAAATGAAAGTCGCTGCCTAGTACAGTGGGATAAATACGATGTTGTCATGCCTATGTTGTTAAGGAGAACTGTGCAATGTTCCTCCAGAGATGCATTCGGATTGTGACACAGGATCGACGACGTATGGAAGTTTGGGTCTGGTGTCCGTATTCGCAATTGAAAACGCGTTTCATGAGAAACGTAACGAAATGACAGACAACATTTAATTACGCTGCTAAGATCGCTATTGCAGCACTGAACTGTTTGATTATAAAGGCTGGCAAAGCATGAGGCATGTACTCTGCTCTCACGAAGACTTCTCCTTTTTCTGATTCTTGGAGCCCCATTTTGAAAATGAAGTGAATAATCGGTACACGAGTAACTCCTATAGTTTGAATTACGTCTGTCACACTTCCAAGAATACGTGCTATATCAAGCGCTGTCTAATATATTGTTGCAAAGTTCAACGATGTGCATCTACATCTACGTGATTACTCTGGTATTCACAATAAAGTGCCTGGCAGAGGGCTCAATGAACCACTTTCATGCTGTCTCTCTACCGTTCCACTCTCGAACGCCACGCAGGAAAATCGAGCACTTAAATTTTTCTGTGCGAGACCTGACTTCTCTTATTTTATCGTGATGACCATTTCTCCCTATGTAGGTGGGTGCCAACAGAATGTTCTCGCAATCGGAGGAGAAAACTGGTGATTGAAATTTCATGAGAAGATCCCGTCACAATGATAAACGTCTTTGTTTTAATTATTGCCACTCCAATTCACGTATCATATCTATGACACTATCTCCCCTATTTCGATAGTACAAAACGAGCTGCCCTTCTTTGTAGTTTTTCGATGTCATCCATCAGTCTCACCTGATGCGGATCCCACACCGCACAGCAATACTCAAGAATAGGGCGGACAAGCGTAGTGTAAGCAGTCTCTTTGGTAGACCTGTTGCACCTTCTAAGTGTTCTGGCAATGAATCGCGGTCTTTGGTTTGTTCTACCCACAATATTGTCTATGTGATGGCTCTGAGCACTATGGGACTTAACATCTGAGGTCATCAGTCCCCTAGAATTTAGAACTACTTAAACCTAACTAACCTAAGGACATCACACACATCCACGCCCGAGGCAGCATTCAAACCTGCGACCGTGGCGGTCGTGCGGATCCAGACTGTAGCGCCTAGAACCGCTCGGCCACTCCGGCCGGCGTCTATGTGATCGTTTCAATTTAGGTTATTTGTAATTGTAATCCCTAAGTATTTAGTTCAATTTATAGCCCTCAGATTTGTCTGACTTACAGCGTAAACGAAATTTAGATGATTTCTTTTAGTGCTTCACACTTTTCTTTATTCAGGGTCAATTGGCACTTTTCGCATCATACAGATATCTATATCACTTTACAAGTCGTTTTAATCATCTGATGACTTTACAAGACGGTAAATGACAGCATCATCTGCAAACAATCTAAGACGGCTACTCAGATTATCTCCTATGTCGTTAATATAGATCAGGAACAATAGAGGGCCTATAACACTTCCTTGGGGAACGCCGGATATTAATTCTGTTATACTCGATGACTTTCCGTCTATTACTACGAACTGTGACCTTTCTGACAGGAAATCAGGAATCCAGTCTCACAGCTCAGGCGATACTCCGAAGGCACGCAGTTAGGTTAGAAGACGCTTGTGAGGAAGGGTGTCGAAAGCCTTCTGGAAATCTAAAAATATGGAATCAATTTGACACCCCCTGTCGATGGCACTTATTACTTCATTACTATAAAGAGCTAGTTGTGTTTCACAAGAACGATATTTTCTGAATCCTTGCTGACTATATGTCAATAAATCGTTTTCTTCGAGGTGCTCCATAATGTTCAAATATAGTATATGTTCTAAAACCCTACTGCAAATCGACGTTAGTGATATAGGCCTGTAATTCAGCGGATTACTCCTACTTCCCTTTTTGGGTATTGGTGTGACTTGAGCAATTTTCCAGTCTCTAGGTACGGATCTTTCTGTGAGCGAGTGGTTGTATACAATTGCTAAATATGGAGCTATTTTTTCAGCATACTCTGAGAGGAACCTGACTGGTATATAATCTGGACCGGAGGCCTTGCCTTTATTAAGTGATTTAAGCTGCTTTGTTACACCGAGGATATCTATTCCTATGTTTCTCATCTCGGCAGTTGTTCTTGATTGGAATTCAGGAACATTTACTTCATCTTCTTTGGTGAAGGAGTTTCGGAAAACCGTGTCTAATAACTCTGCTTTAGTGTGCAACATTAAATGCGTCAGAAGAGACTCCATTATAATGCTGTGTATAGTATTCCGGCACCATCAGCCATGGGGATCTCCGGAAATTATATCTGTGAGATGAATCTTTTACAATCTGTAAGTGGTTTTTAGAATCAATCGCTTCATTAGTATTTTTAGATCCTCCTTCCACCATGATCATATTCTTTCATTTTTCTAGCATTTTTTGCTAATGAAAGTTGGTCCGGTCATTGTCTTCACAAGGAGAATGACTGACAGAAACATCCATTGCACCTCCCAGCTCATTCATTGCCCAGGTAAAAGATTTCACATGAATGGTTTCAAGTGAACAGATGTTTTGTGCTCACAAGATATAAGGTCAAATATACATTTAAATTTAGCATTGGTTCTTGAAATCTTGCAGCAGTTCACAAGCTGAATTGAGCCTTTCAGCTAAAGCTTGGATTTTAAACGGTTCAATATCTTTGTCACTTTCACTCATAAATAAAACAGTACTCTTTTTCTTATTCTGCGCTGTTGATGTTGTTGTGATCCTCAGTCCTGAGACTGGTTTGATGCAGCTCTCCATGCTACTCTATCCTGTGCAAGCTTCTTCATCTCCCAGTACCTACTGCAGCCTACATCCTTCTGAATCTGCTTAATGTATTCATCTCTTGGTCTCCCTCTACGATTTTTACTCTCCACGCTGCCCTCCAATACTAAATTGGTGATCCCTTGATGCATCAGAACGTGTCCTACCAACCGACCCCTTCTTCTAGTCAAGTTGTGCCACAAACTCCTCTTCTCCCCAATTCTATTCAATACCTCCTCATTGGTTATGTGATCTACACATCTAATCTTCAGCATTCTTCTGTAGCACCACATTTCGAAAGCTTATATTCTCTTCTTGTCTAAACTATTTACCATCCATGTTTCACTTCCATACATGGTCACACTCCATACAAATACTTTCAGAAACGACTTCCTGACGCTTAAATCAATACTCGATGTTAACAAATTTCTCTTCTTCAGAAACGCTTTCCTTGCCATTGCCAGTCTACATTTTATATCCTCTCTACTTCGACAATCATCAGTTATTTTGCTCCCCAAATAGCAATACTCCTTTACTACTTTAAGTGTCTCATTTCCTAATCTAATTCCCTCAGCATCACCCGACTTAATTCGACTACATTCCATTAACCTCGTTTTGCTTTTCTGTCGGGCAGCCGTGATTCCCTACAATCTGAGGACACGGAAGGAAGATCACGCAAACAACGTTCCCCAAAAAGGAGGAAACGGCGTCGTCGCACGACATCTCCTAGGGATGACTCCCCTTGCCCCGACGACGATGTGCCTGTGGACCAAGACGACACAACAGCCTCTACGAAACAGGATGAGGCAATGGAAACTGTTCGATCAGACCCGCAGCGGTCTGTCACATTGACGGTACCGGGACGTGGTGATGCTGAAGAGGAATCACAACCAATTGGCTCTCCCAAAGCAGATGCTGTGGCAATGGACACGAATATATTACCGCCTGCAAAGATGTGGTATGACGATATTGAGGAGGCGCCGGACGTCATACAGAGGCAGCCGGCACTCACGAAGACGGCTTAATAATTGCTGAAGGTGAAGAGAGAGGGGCGAGAGAACGTCTTATAACTCAGTCCCCAGCGCCGATGCAGGGAGATGGTGTTGCGCATCGACAGAGTGGGATTCAACGCCATGCGAACCGTATTGCGACATTAAATATCAATGACGTGCGTTCACCGGCCAAAATACACCTACTGAAGGAAACGATTTGGGCATCTGATGTGGATATTGCTTTGCTGCAGGAAGTCCACATAGCTGCACTCCCATACATCGCAGGCTACCAATCCTATTCGTCACATGGAGATCACAATGGGAGTGGGGTGGCAGTTTACGTGCGAGATGGCTTCCCAGTGGAAAACGTGTGTTACCTTCCCTCGGCTAGGGGAATGGCTTTCACGACGTTTGGGACACGCATCATCAATCTTTATGCACCGTCGGGAAACAATCGGCGGCGGGAAAGGGCGCGATTTTATGCAGAAGACATTGCCCCACTTTTCCATGGACGTTATGAATGTGTAATAATTGGTGGAGATTTCAACTGTGTTCTCAGCCCGAAAGACCAATGGCCGCAAGCAAACATCAGCCAAGAGTTGCGAATCGTTGTCAACGACCTTGTACTTAGTGACACGTGGGAATTACGACATGGAGATGCACCGGGATACACCTATGTGACAAGTCATTCGGCGAGCAGGTTAGATCGCATTTATATCTCACGCGCTCATGCAAATGATGTCCAGGACGCGGAACGCTGGCCATTGGCATTTTCCGATCACAGCGCTTACATCTGTACGGTGCTTCTTCCCCGTAGAGAGGTGTGGAACAGTAAGGCCCCGTGGAAATTAAACATTCAACATCTACATGATCCTGAATGCCGTCACCGGATCCTTGAGACATGGACGATGTGCGAGCGAAGGGTTGGAAGGTATGCGACGAAGCTTGATTGGTGGCTGACTTGTGCTAAACCGGCGCTTCGCCGTACGTTCATCTCATATAGCAGGGAGATGGCAGAATGGCGCCGCCGTACGACCGACTTTTATTTTGCAGCGCTGCGCGACCTGGACGATGGTCCGCCGGGACAGGACGTCTGGATCGAAAGCAAAAGGATAAAAGCTAAACTAGTGGCTTTAGCTCGGAAACATCTTCAGGGAACCATGGTGCGCGCCAGATGTCACGATACGATAATGCACGAGATTCCTTCCATGCACCACGTCGTGAATGAACGAAAGCACCGACGACGCGTTTTGGTACGGGAATTAATTACCCACGAAGACCGGAGAGTGACGCGTCAAGCGGACGTTGTCTCTGCATTCGTCGACCATTACCAACACATCTATCGGGAAGAAGCAGCCCCTGTCGATGACCTCGAGCGTATAGCCACGTACGTCTCCCGTACACTGACGGTGGAAGCCGCGGGAACCTTACTGGAAGCCATTAGCTGTGAGGAAGTACGTGATGCGATCGCAAAGGGTGCGTTGAACCGGTCCCCAGGCATTGATGGACTTCCTGCTGAATTTTATCGAGAATTTCGCAACGAAATGGCACCGCGATGGACGGAAATGTACAACGAGATGTTAAATTCCGATGCGCCTATTCCACCGGCTTTTATGGAAGGCCTCTTGGTGCCAGTACATAAACCGAAGCCAGGAATTACGGTCACACATTATCGCCCCATCACCCTGCTTAATGCCGACTATAAGATCTTTGCACGGTTGCTAGCGTCCCGATGTCGCATGTTAATTCGTAGCGTTCTCTCTCCAGAACAGACGACACCGTGTGGATCGGTGAATGTGCAAACAGCCACTGGCGAATGCCGTGATGTGATAGCGCTGGCGGAGGAGTGCCGGCTTAAAGCGGCGATGGTGGCGGTTGATTTTGACAGTGCTTTTGATAAGGTGCGCCACAACTATCTGTACGCTGTACTGGAACAAATGGGATTTCCAGACCGTTTTACTGGTCTCATTAGAAGGATTTATGGGGGCGCACAATCCTTGGTACAGGTTAATGGGCGTATAGCAGGGCCCATTCAAATTCGACGATCCATTCGCCAGGGCTGCCCTCTTTCGATGCTGCTGTTCGCGATAGCGTTGGAACCATTAATTGGGAGGCTAACAAATTCTCTTTCTGGGATGGAACTGCGGGGCTACACCTTCAAATGTCGTGCCTATGCGGACGACCTCCTGCTGCTCGTTCGTTCTGAAGAAGAGGTGAAGACGGTCTTTGAACTGTTGTTGGACCACAGTGTGACGGCGGGTAGTGCAGTGAACATGAACAAATCGGCAGCAATGCCGGTTGGAAGGGGCCTTACGCCAGAAGAAATCAGTCCGTTTCCTTGTGTGCAACGATTCCGCTATCTCGGCATAGACTTTACCTCATCTGTAAAACATACTGCGGCAGTTAACTACCGACGTATTTTACAGACAACACGTACCATGGTCCGACAACGTCTCCTACGGCGCCTCGATTCTTTGCAGCGAGTCGAATATCTGAACACTTATGTGGTTTCTCGAATGGTGCATATTTCGCAGATCCTGCCCCTACCACTCACGCTCGGACGTCGACTTCAATCAGCACTAGGCTATTTTGTGATGATTGGATCGCCCCTCAAAGTGCGATACAGAACGCTCACGCTCCCTACGGACAAGGGGGGACTCGGACTTACGAATGTTCACTGCCGAGCGACGGCGCTCCTTCTAGCCACGATGTACAAGCAATGGCGTAGCGGGCCTGATTCCCTTACATCCCGCCTCCTGGATCTCCTAGTTCCAGCGTCCCTCACACCTCCGGTAGCGGTGGGCAACATTACGCCACATTTTGCGCATGTATCAACATGCATGTCGTGGAACTTAGTTATGTCAGAGACGAGCTTCCGCGCACGAGACCACCATGCGCGAAGGATTTTTATGTTTGGCTGCAACGACGGATAAGTCGTAATGTCATTGAACTCAAACACCCCAAGTTGCATTGGCCGAAGATTTGGAGACATGTGCACCAAAAATTCCTTCCTACCTTCGTTCGGGCACTGTGGTTCTCTGTCACCTGTGGCAAGTTCAACACCAACGAACGACTCTATGCAATTGGACTAGTGGACACTCCACTATGCCCGAAATGTCGCCAAGTGGATGACGACCATCACCGCTTAACTTGTATCGCGGTGGAGGACGTATGGCTCCTAGGAAGACAGATGGTGGCTTGCTACCTCCGTGTGACCCCGCAACATATTACACCTGCTTCCTTCTTATATCCGGAGAGTGACTACTTTCCGGCGACTAAATCACACTCGATCATCTGGGTCAAAGGTTGGACGATCGCATACCTCTATGGGGACGCTGCCAAGTCGCGACTCGACTTTTGGTATTTCTTGCAGCAAGCCCACAATGAGGTTCATAGATGGTCACACTATGGGAAAACCTTGCCAGCTATCTTCACGTAGTCTTCCTCGACCCCCCACGCAGTTGGGATGTGCCGGGTGCAGTCGGTGTGCACATTTGACGCTTCTCTCACCGCTCCATATGTAATGCACCTACTATACCATGAAATAATCTACATGTTCCTTTTAACAGAGTGATCTTTATGGAAAATAAATAAATAAATAAAAACAAAAAAAAACAAAAAAAACAAAAAAAGCTGTCAGGGCGTCGGTCTGTCAATCGTAAGGGCCCGGGTTCGATTCCCGGCTGGGTCGAAGATTTTCTCCGCTCAGGGGCTGGGTGTTGTGTTGTCCTAATCATCATCATTTCATCTCCATCGACGTGCAAGTCGCCGAAGTGGCGTCAAATCGAAAGACTTGCACCAGGCGAGCGGTCTACCCGACGGGAGGCCCTCGTCACACGCCATTATTATTGTTATTCCAAATTGACAAGTGCTAAATGGATCTATCGATTGAACTCTGAATTTCACTCAGTTTCCCGCTTCATCAAAAATACTGCCTCTGTTGTCGATATTCGTGTGCAGAACCCATTTGTGCTTCATATAACAAACATTCTGATATTACTTTTAACGTCTTCTTCAGAATCGAAGAGTCAGCCTAGTATGCGGTACCCATGGAACAGTCGTGTTGAGAATATTGTACCCATTGTGCTTACTCGAAGATTTTTGTTTAGCTCAAGCTGGGATTGTTACGATTGGCTTTATTAATTAGGAGTGCAACAGCTGCTGTGTGGGAACAGTGGCAACTAAAGTAAAAAACAACTTTGGTAGTTCATCTGCAGCAACAATTAATCCACAAGAACCATGAACTACAGTAGTATTCTCACGAATGATTTACGAACAGAAACACTTAACAGAAATCCTCCAGTTTGTTGCAATTTCACGAACAATTTGAGGAGAAACTTTGAACTGATTCAGTTATTCTATTGATCCATAGAAGTGTTACATAATTTTCTAAAGAGCAAAGATGTCTGGTATTGATAGAAAGGTTGCTTGTTTCACTATCTTGGTCTTTCCTAAAGCACAAAAAATGCACTGCAGAAAATACCAGTAAGCAGTTGGTTACAGCACGAAATAAATAATTACCCTATTAGGACCGGGAACCGATTACAAACATAAGATATTTACATTTGAAATTTTAAAAGGTGTGTTGTACTGTAGGTGCCCTGGTTGTCCCGGTGGCCTACGGTGGACTGGAAGCCGAGCGGTGACCTCTCCAATTGTCAGGATGCTAGGAAATGACTGTGGACGCGTCAGAAACGCCAAAGAAACATTATTAATTCATGACACCTTTATTCCTGCCGAGTACAAGGTGGCCCACGTAACACTGGCTGGCTGAGCGTGGTGATATCAACAGCCTTCCCCCGAGTCCTCGCTGACTTATAACACCAGCTCCAGGTCGCACCAGTCTTGCTAGCGTAGCGCCACATGCTGTGACGTAGCGGTGGAATGCCCTTATTTCGGCCGCACGTGGCTGGCGGCACCTGGCTGGCTGGCTGGCCGGCTCGGCAGCGGACAACAGGCCGATGCGCGTAGGAGACTCTGGGTTGGAGTCCCGGCGCTGTTGGCACGAGAGGCGTTCTCGCAGTGCGGAGTGTACTCTATCCCACCCTGTCTTCTTCCCTGCTCCTCCTGGTGGCTCGCCCGCAGTGGACGGGCGGAACGGGCTGCAGTCCCCCAGCGTAGTCGGCTCACCCGATTGTGAGGCAGATGCACAGGGCTTAGGCCCCGCACGATCTCGACGACGGCTCACTGATGTGGTCAGCATTGGCGGTGGGCGAGTCTGCCGCGATGTCTGCTAATCCTGGGTTGATGATTGACAGTGGCAGCAGAGAGGACCAGAGCTGGTACTGTCCCCTCACGTCTGCTGCTGGATGGGCCACCCTTAATGCAACATCTCCTTAATAAAGATTAACATGTCGATCACCGAGCTGAGCGCTACACAGCGTCCCAGTACACATCTGACTGCAAGTCTAACTGCGAGTGCCTTGTTGCTATCAAAGCTAGCGTATTTAAAGGAAGCATGAGCGACAGCCTGCCGTCATGCTCGTTTGTAATGAATGCATTCGTTCCAGTTATACTGCTGATTTATCTGTCGTACTCGCCCCTTAGATGTTCTTGTGACAGAGTTATGTGTTGTTATGGCAGACTTATGCGAAGTTATGAAATGCAGCACAGCTGACGCTATACCTCTGTCTTACACTCTACGAAAGTCTCTATCTAACACAAACCCGCGTGCTAAGCAATTCTCTCTCGCCTGTTGTGTGTAACCAGGCCACTGCCCCTGCGTGACGACACATTCCGATACATGTGCAATCCTCTTATCTCTTGGCTAACCTACTGCCTCTGGCTCTCGGCATAGGCAACGAAACTTTGACAATATTCCACGTTTCCAACTCTTTACTATTCCGCGACACTACAGTACTGATGCTTGTCTGAGTTACAAGAACTGGCGCTGCGGCTCTGAGAAGAAAATATTCAATTGAAAAATTTCACAAGTAAGCAGCGAAAATATCAGTGTTAATGTGCTACAGAAACGGCCATATAAATCATTTATTAGGGTCATGAGAATTATAATTGGTTTGGAAGTGACAAATACATTGGCCAGTCGCATGAAAGTGACCACCTGTCAAAAGCCTGAATAACCATTTTTTGCAGAGTGGAACACTGTGAGATGTGTAGGAAGAGAGTCAGTGAGGTGCTGGAAGGTACCGACAGGGATGTGGGGCCAGTGATGTAGGCAGCTGTGCCAGGTTTCTCGGCTGAGGTGTTGCCACAGATTCTCTATTGGATTTAAATCCGGGGAGTTTGGTAGCAACGGGAGTACGGTAAACTCATCCTGTTATTCTTCGAACCACGCGGCTACACTGTGAGCTGTGTGACACGTTGCATTGTCCTGCTGGTAGGGGCCATAGTGCCGAGGAAAAACAAACTGCACGTAGGGGATGGACATAGTACCCAAGGATAGATGCATACTTTTGTTGATTCATTGAGCCTTCCAGAATGGCAAGATCATTCAGGGAATGCCTCGAAAACATTCCCAGCTTGGACCCTTGCGAAGACTGTTGCAGGATGTTCGCTTCCAGGCTATTCACGCCAACAGCCATCTGTTCGATGGTGCATGAAACTTATTTATCTCAAAAGGCCTCCAGTCGGCAATCGCTAGACGTGCCGTTGTGGTATTGGCGTGCAAATTCTAGTCCTCGATGCAGATGACCAGCAGTCAGCATGGGTACATCTACATATGTACTGCGCTAGCCACCAAGCGGTGTGTGGCGGAGGGCACAATTCGCGCCAAAGTCATATTCCCCCCCCCCCCCCCCTCTGTTTCACTCGCGGATCGCGCGAGAGGAAAACGACTGTCTGAACGCATCAGTACGAGCTCTAATTTACCTTATCTTTGAATGGTGATGATTGCGTGATTTGAAAGTTGGTGGTAATAATATATGCTCTACATCCTCGGTGAAGATCGGATGTCGGAATTTAGTGAGCAGCCCCTTCCGTTTAGCGCTCCGTCTATCTGCAAGTGTGTCCCACTTCAAACTTTCTATGAGATTTGTATCGCTCTCACGATGGCTGTATGTACCAGTCACAAATCTTGCCGCTCTTCTATGGACCTTCTCAATCTCTTGAATATAACCCAACTGGTAAGGGTCCCATACAGACGAAAAATACTCCAAGACTGGACGAACTAACGTATTGTAACCAATTTCCTTTGTTGAAGGACTGCATCGCTTCAGAATTCTACCAATGAACCGAAATCTAGAGTTCGCCTTGCCTTTTACTTGTGTAATCTGATCATTCCATTTGAGATCATTTCGAATAGTCACATCCAGATACTTGACGGATGTTACCGACTCCAAAGACTGGGCATTTATTTTGTACTCGTACATTAATGGGGATTTTCGCCTTGTTATACGCAGTAGGTTACCCTTACTAATATTGAGAGATAACTGCCAGTCATTATACCACTCATTGTTGTTGTTGTTGTGGTCTTCAGTCCTGAGACTGGTTTGATGCAGCTCTCCATGCTACTCTATCCTGTGCAGGCTTCTTCATCTCCCAGTACCTACTGCAGCCTACATCCTTCTGAATCTGCTTAGTGTATTCTCCCTCTTCGATTTTTACCCTCCACGCTGCCCTCCAGTACTAAATTGGTGATCCCTCGATGTCTCAGAACGTGTCCTAGCAGCCGATCCCTTCTTCTAGTCAAGTTGGGCCACAAGCCCCTCTTCTCCCCAATTCTATTCAATACCTCATCATTAGCTATGTGATCTACACATCTAATCTTCAGCATTCTTCGGTAGCACCACATTTCGAAAGCTTCTATTCTCATCTTGTCTAAACTATTTATCGTCCACGTTTCACTTCCATACATGGCTACACTCTATACAAATACTTTCAGAAACGACTTCCTGACATTTAAATCTATACTCGATGTTAACAAATTTTTCTTCTTCAGAAACGCTTTCCTTGCCATTGCCAGTCTACATTTTATATCCTCACTACTTCGACCATCATCAGTTATTTTTCTGCCCAAATAGCAAAGCTCCTTTACTACTTTAAGTGTCTCATTTCCTAATCTAATTCCGTCAGCATCACCCGACTTAATTCGACTACATTCCATTATCCTCGTTTTGCTTTTGTTGATGTTCATCTTATATCCTCCTTTCAAGACACTGTCCATTCCGTTCAATTGAATAACATCGGTGATAGGCTACAACCCTGACTCAGTCCCTTCCCAACCACTGCTTCCCTTTCATGCCCCTCGACTCTTGTAACTGCCATCTGGTTTCTGTACAGATTGTAAATAGCCTTTCGTTCCCTGTATTTTACCCCTGCCACCTTCAGAATTTGAAAGAGAGTATTCCAGTCAACATTGTCGAAAGCTTTTTCTAAGTCTACAAATGCTAGAAACGTAGGTTTGCCTTTCCTTAACCTTTCTTCTAAGATAAGTCGTAGGGTCAGTATTGCCTCACGTGTTCCAGTATTTCTACGGAATCCAAACTGATCTTCCCCGAGGTCGGCTTCTACGAGTTTTTCCATTCTTCTGTAAAGAATTTGCGTCAGTATTTTGCAGCTGTGACTTATTAAACTGATAGTTCGGTAATTTTCACATCTGTCAACACCTGCTTTCTTTGGTATTGGAATTATGATATTCTTCTTGAAGTCTGAGGGTATTTCGCCTGTTTCATACATCTTGCTCAACAGATGGTAGAGTTTTATCAGGACTGGCTCTCCCAAGGCTGTCAGTAGTTCTAATGGAATGTTGTCTACTCCGGGGGCCTTGTTTCGACTCAGGTCTTTCAGTGCTCTTTCAAACTCTTCACACAGTATCATATCTCCCATTTCATCTTCATCTACATCCTCTTTCATTTCCATAATATTGTCTTCAAGTACATCGCCCTTGTATAGACCCTCTATATATTCCTTCCACCTTCCTGCTTTCCCTTCTTTGCTTAGAACTGGGTTTCCATCAAAGCTCTTGATATTCATGCAAGTGGTTCTCCTTTCTCCAAAGCTCTCTTTAATTATCCTTTAGGCAGTATCTATCTTACCCCTCATGAGATAAGCCTCTACATCCTTACATTTGTCCTCTAGCCATCCCTGCTTAGCCATTTTGCACTTCATGTCGATCTCATTTTTGAGATGTTTGTATTCCTTTTTGCCTGCTTCATTTACTGCATTTTTATATTTTCTCCTTTCATCAATTAAATTCAATATTTCTTCTGTTACCCAAATGTTTCTACTAGCCCTCGTCTTTTTACCTATTTGATACTCTGCTGCCTTCACTATTTCATCCCTCAAAGCTACCCATTCTTCTTCTACTGTATTTCTTTCCCCCATTCCTGTCAATTGTTCCCTTATGCTCTCCCTGAAACTGTACAACCTCTGATTTAGTCAGTTTATCCAGGTATCATCTCCTTCAATTCCCACCTTTTGGCAATTTCTTCAGTTTTATTCTACAGTTCATAACCATTAGATTGTGGTCAGAGTCCACATCTGCCCCTGGAAAAGTCTTACAATTTAAAGCCTGGTTCCTAAATCTCTGTCTTACCATTATGTAATCTATCTGATATCTTCTAGTATCTCCAGGGTTCTTCCATGTATACAACCTTCTTTCATGATTCTTGGGCCACTCATTAATTTGCACGAAATAGACGCCTGCTGCGGAAGCCCGAACGCAGCAATGGTTGATGAACGGTCGATGAGATGACACAGTGAGTAGCCCCTTGTTTCATCTGGGCAGTCAGTTCCTCAACAGTGCCACGTCTATTCGCACTACACATATCCGCAACTGTCGTTCACTACTGTCATCTATGGCCCGTGGTACGCCACTGTTCCCTCGGCGGCGGTTTTGGACAGCGCCATTTTGCCATCCACAGTATACTTTAACTACAGAACAGTTTACAAACTTAGTCGTTTCGGAACTGCTTCCACCCTTGGCCCAAAAGCCGATGACCTAAGCAGTTTGGTCCCTTAAGGACACCGAGCGAGGTGGCGCAGTGGTTAGCACACTGGACTCGCATTCGGGAGGACGACGGTTCAATCCCGCGTCCGGCCATCCTTATTTAGGTTTTCCGTGATTTCCCTAAATCGCTCCAGGCAAATGCCTGGATGGTTCCTTTGAAAGGGCACGGTCGACTACCTTTCCCGTCCTTCCCTAGTCCGATGAGACCGATGACCTCGCTGTTTGGTCTCTTCCCTCAACACAACGCAACGCAACCTTAGGGACACACACACACACACACACACACACACACACACACACACACACCGAACACCGATGATTACGCGCTTTTGGACTTCGGATAAACCGTTCCGTTTCCGCATGACAACGACTGTACTGTTTTCCACGTCCCCCCGACAACCTTTATACACCCTCCACTGCTAATGCTGCCGCTTGCCGTCTGTGAGTGGTTATCGCAACGTTGACATCGAACATGGTGGTACTCACATTAATGTGACTGGACCGTGTATAATTTTTCAGTCCATAGTTGTTTAATTTGAAACCTGATACTTAAAAATAATATTTTGAAATTGTATCGAAAAAAACTACACTGCCGTGTTTCATGACAAAATAATTGCTGTCCAATGACATTAAAACGATGATTGCGTAGTATCAGGGTTTGTTCTATTGAACGTTGCATGAACTAGGACTAAGTTTAACTCAAAGACAATCCACAATAAAAGACAGATATTAAAAGGTGATGAAAGAGTAATAAAACTCGGTTACAACTTCACTGTAGGAGTTATTACGAGCTCAGATTCCGCAAAGAGCAGGAGCGTGAGTCAGTTCTTGATACACGGGGAGAGAAAGGAGTTACGGGCAGCAAGGTCAAATCCGGAAGATCTCTTAAAGTCTCGATTGTTCCACGTGTAAGTGAGAGATTGTGTGTTCTTATCCTCAGAAGGTATCCTTCCTGTTTGAAATGGTACACTGTAATTTAGATTAGGATCAGCAATACAATTGCCTGTGCCACGCATAAAACTTCTGTTACTATTATTCACACATAAACACATTCTTCGGTTAGGAACAGGGAAAATGAAGACTCATTACAAGCTGTCTCATTGGCCAATACTCAAGATTGCGCGTTTCTTGGTCGAAGGAGGCTCTTGTTTTGTATCTTCTGGTTTACGAGATACTGCGCAGAAGCAATTTTAATATGAAATTTCACATTGCGTAGTTCCCATCGCATTTTCTTCTTCGATTCCTTCACTGCGCGCATATTAATCTTAGTGATCACTTTCACGGCCCTAGTGGTGTTATTAAAGATAAAAAAAAAAAAATCCTCCTCTAATGTCGTACTGTTGCTGGCACTTAGGTACGATTTCTTCAACTGCTTTGTTGATCAGTAAACGTTTATCGGTAAACTCTGCTCACAGCAACAGGTGACTCTTTCAAAGGGTTGCATGTTTGTGACCGCTGTTATGGATACACCAATTAAACAGGAACTTAAAAATTTGCACTAGTGGGAAGTGTGTACACTCCGATAGGATGGTGGATCAAATAATCGACAGAAACACGAGTCTTCAACGTTTGTAGTCCTGTATTCCTCAGTTGCGTGTAATATCACGGTATATTGATAATTTTTACTTATGGACCGTCCACATCCAGAGAGCCATAGCAGAAAACAAACATGTCATAAATGAACAAACACACATCAGCATTCTTAATAAAGGAAATGGTAACATAAAACAAAAAATCTCTTCCCCACACCATCTGCACACACACACACACACACACACACACAGACACAGACACACACACACACACACACACACACACACAGACAGCCCAAAAAAAATTATACCACACCAAAATACACATACACAAGCAAAAAAGAAAAAAAATGCGTACACAAACAGATCACAGATACTTCAATAATTACACTCGAAAGTTTGGCAGTAACATTCGATCTTTGGCAGAAACATTTGACAGTCGGCAACAGAAACCAAAACATTGCATTGAAACAAGCGTTCAGTTCATAGTGCTGTGGAATGTGGGGAAAAAACCGCTAATTGGCATTCATACGAAGAAGAACAACACCAAAAATGCAACAGGAGAGTAATATGTAAGAAATTGTCCACGCAACGTGTAAGTACAGTTCAAAACATTACTACTTAATAAGAAATACCACCAGAACTGTTTATAACCTATAGGCACAGTGCCAAAAATGTAAATTAAATAGCTAACATATGTACATATTCCAGGCCACTGATGATGCCTTACAGAAAATAAAGGCGAAACGCGTATGGCACTAAAATTGTGTTTTATTCAGTTGCTGTCAGACGGTCAATAAGTAAAAATTATCAATATACCGTGACAGAAACACGAGTTTTTAAGGTTCACAGAAGGCGCCTCTGTAGTTAGAATGTGTAAGACTTTTGGGCCTTACTACAAGAATGTCACTCATTGATTATGCAAAATCCGAGATACCGAACATATTACGCTAATTTCTTAGCTAGTGCATTGCTTGATCCCCTACCCAGCTGGGGTGTACCAGGTACAAGAATGTAATTATTGCATATAATTATTTCGTAAAAGAAAGGACCAGTACAGTGGGGACGACCCACCACCTTAAGTGTAGGCGTACCCGGCACCTACGTGAGATACAATGGCATCGGCGGGGAACGCGCCCACGAAAAGGGTTGTGGTCCGTAATTGTTTTGTGCTGAACGAAGCAGTTTATGTTTATTAGTATTAATTGGCTTTGTTGCTATATTTCCCATATGTATGACAATTTCGATGCTTGTGTGTAGACTCTCGTAGTGTTTATGAGGTGAGATGGATAACCTGTTCAGCGACAAAATTCCACAGCATTTTACTATTCACATTGTAATTGTTCACACCTTCTACGACACCTTCCTTAAGTTCCTCCAGCATTCCTTTACTACCTGTTGCCTTATAAATTATTCCTAGTCAGTAATGAGTAATTTAATTTCTATAATTCTAATAGGCGAGCTTCTCACCTATTAGAATTGTGTAAACTAAATTACTCGCTTTTGACTAGGAATCATTTACAAGGCAATAGGTAGTAAAGGAATGCAGGAGGTGTTTGAGAACATGTCAGGACTTATAATACGACTGAGTAATAATTTTGACTATTTCGCAGCAGAATAGTGAGACTGTCGCAATTCTGAAAAAACGGGAGGTAATTGAACGTAAGATCTGCTGCATAGCCACGTAAAAGTGAAACAGTTAAATCATATGTAAGCTCCACGGAGTCTGATGCTTTGAGTAACTTAAGTTATGAGAGTAATAATCACGCAAAAGTCATTATGACCTAGCAAAGTTTTATACGCTCTGATATACGAAACGAATACATCTCGCTACTGGTAAATCCGTAACTTGTGGCGGGGAATTACATTGTACGGAGCGCTAAGTGCGCTTGCGTCATCTGGAAAATTGAAACACACACACACCTACGGTGCATGGACTTTCAGATGCCATCCGTCATCAACATCGCTTTATTTTTATCTTCTTCGTAGTGGGCAATACCGACATAAATTTACTGCACGAAGGTGAATTGTTTCCCTTAGCCTGAATTTATTGAGACCTCTACGTTCTGCTACGGGTAGTAACGCCGAAAATACACGAACAAAATTCCGAATTCATATCGAAAGCGTAGGTAGAGACGGTGGTGTAGAATACGAGATGTAGCTATAAAACAAAAGGGGCTATTGCTGTAACCCATTTTATTTAAAACACATACATACCGGGTGATCAAAAAGTCAGTATAAATTTGAAAACTGAATAAATCACGGAATAATGTAGATAGAGAGGTACAAATTGACACACATGCTTGGAATGACATGGGGTTTTATTAGAACCAGAAAAAATACAAAAGTTCAAAAAATGTCCGACAGATGACGCTTCGTCTGATCAGAATAGCAATAATTAGCATAACAAAGTAAGACAAAACAAAGATGGTGTTCCTTACAGGAAATGTTCAGTATGTCCACCATTATTCCTCAAAATAGCTGTTGTCGAGGAATAATGTTGTGAACAGCACTGTAAAGCATGTCCGGAGTTATGGTGAGGTATTGGCGTCGGATGTTGTCTTTCAGCATCCCTAGAGATGTCGGTCGATTACGATACACTTGCGACTTCAGGTAATTCCAAAGCCAATAATCGCACGGACTGAGGTCTGGGGACCTGGGAGGCCAAGCATGACGAAAGTGGCGGCCGAGCACACGATCATCACCAAACAACGTACGCAAGAGATTTTTCACGCCTCTTGCAATATGGGGTGGAGCGCCATCCTGCATAAACATCGTACATTCCAGCAGGTGTTTACCAGCCAGGCTGGGGATGATACGATTCTGTAACATATCGGCGTACCTCTCACCCTTCACAGTAGCAGGTTTGCTGTCCAGCGCCATCTGTCGGACATTTTGTGACGTTTTTTTGGTTCTAATAAAACCCCATGTCATTCCAAGCATGTGTGTCAATTTTTACCTCTCTATCTACATTATTCCGTGGTTTATTACGTTTTCAAATTTATACTGACTTTTTGATCACCCGGTATTTAGTTATAGTTACCCTCAACAGAATTCCCTTCTATACCCCTACAACGCTCCATGCCAATTTTCGATTGATGGAAATAGCGCTGGAAGTCTTCCGCTGTGAATTCCTTGATGCCACGTGAGAATTTTCCTGTCACTGTTTCCACGGACTCAAATGTTCTTCCTTTTATTGCACATTTGACCATGGGGAATGGATAAAAGTCACAACGTACTAGGTCATGTGAATAAGATCGGTGGGCTAACGCTGAGGTGGTATAATTCGTTAGAAACCTCTTGACAGACAATGCTGTATGAGCCGGTGCGTTGTCTTGATGCAGAACCCATTACTTTTTCATCCACATTTCGGATAGTTTTTTCCAATTTTCTCACGGATTTGAGCAAGAGCCTCAAGGTAGTAATGTTGGTTAATAATTTGAGCTTCAGGAACCTAGTGAAGATACACAATTCCATGAATGTCGGAAAAAACAATCGTCATCGCTTTGAATCTTAACCGATAAGGTTGGGGTTGGATCCGACCCCAGAGAGTCTGTTTTGTTTATAACTCCCCACTCCCTTTTCTGAGAGCGCTGTGGTTCCAGCTACCTTACCAGCCAGTCGTCCCGAGAACGCCGAAGGGGCCACGTCAGTCTGGTGAGTGACCTGCAGCTACCCTCTCTGTCCGAAACCTACATAACCCGCGTTTGGGTTGGATGCGACCGCACCTTACTGTTTACGTCACACTTATTAGTTTATTTTGTGGGGAGGATTTATATTACAACTAAGTTTTGTTTTCTCTTCTAGTATCTTACTAAAATGGCGCATCAACTCCTTAGAACTCCTTAGGAGATATAACCGACAGGAGGCTGAGTCAGAAGATGGCAACAATATCGATGCAGAAAACTGTTCAGAAACTTAGGATGGTGTATTGTCTAATACTGATGACGAGGATGATGTATTTCATTGTGCGGCAGGAGCAGTCGAGTCTGATAATTCTCAGTCAGATGTAGATGATGAGAGAAATTTTGAGCTAGGTAAAGACTTAGAGACAATATGGACCAGCAAACCCATCCATTCAAAATTTTCTAGGACATCGGAGTCAAATATTATTACTCATCTCCCTGGTCCACGTGGGAAAACAGGTGGGTCACTAGTGAATTGGAAATATTTTTATTATTTATAGATTCGAAAATTATAGAAAAAATTGTTTTGTACACAAATCTTGAAATCGAGAAATCTAGTCAAAAGTACAATACGGTCCAGTGGTTTCATTCACCAATAGAGAGCGTTGAAATAAAATGGTCGATGGGCCTTCTCTTCATGAGTGGTGTCCCAAAAAATTCTATGCTCAGTGTAGATGAGATGTTCCCAGCAACCTATGAACCTCCGGTATTCCGTTGCACTATGTGCAAGAAAAGGTTTGCATTTCCTCTAGAAAACCTTCGCTTCGATGATAAAGCCACCAGATGCCAGAAAAATCAACGACAAATTTGCGGCTTTCAGAGAAGTGTGGGACATGTTTGAATCTATCAGTGAAAAAAATTATAGTCTATCTGAATATGTCACAGTAGATGAGACTCTACTGAGTTTTCGGGGTGCCTGTCCATTCAAAACGTATATCCCATCGAAACCCGACAAATATGGGTTGAAAATAATGTCACTATGCGACGCAAGGACATTCTATTTTTTGAATGGCATTCCATACACTGGCAAGGACAACAGAATAAAGAGGAGACCTGGAGATTTGCCTTTACCTGCCCAGTATGTTTTGCGCCTAAGGGAATCTATCAGGGGTTCTAACAGAAACCTTACAGCGGAGAATTTGATCTCCTCACTGGCGGAGAATTTGATCTCCTCACTGGCGGTAACTGACGCCCTCCTCCAAAAGAAACTCACATTTGTAGGTACATTGAAGAGGAACAAACTGCAAATACCACCATCAATGCTGCTTTCTGCTCCAGTAGGCTCTTCAACATTTATGTATCAGGACGACAAAACTTTGGTGTCATTTACCCCCAAAGGAAAAGAAAAAAGTTTTACTGATATCATCTATGCACTTCTCTAGAGAGATAAATGAAAATTCAAATAAGCCTGAAACTGTGGAGTCCCACAATCTAACTAAAGGAGGGGTCCATGTATTAGAAATGCTTTGCCACAGGAGGACCACAAAAAGAAAATCGAGAAGATGGCCCATGCGGTACTTTTATGCTATTTTAGACATCGCTGCTATAAATAGTTTTATCATTTACAAAAGCAATAGCAAAATGGACAGCTTTTCAAATGACGCGAGAATATCATTTCTCAAAAATCTTGCGCTCTCTTTGACAAAACCTCTTATGGAAAAGAGGTTGAATAACACACATCTTCCCCGTGAGCTCCGTTCGTTTATTGGAAAACTTTTAGAAAAAGAACCAATCGAATTAGACAAGCCTACCCAAGCACAGCCACTAAAGAAAAGATGTGATTTTTGTGACAGATCAGAAGATAGGAAGGGGAATGCTTTTTGTAGTAAGTGTAATCGTTCTACATGTGGGGAGCATAACGTTATATGCCCTGGCTGTAAAGAAACTGAGATGTGATCAATTGTGCCAAATATGTATTTTCAAGGCTGTATGTGATCGTTTCCAGGATAACATTATACATTTGTTATTTGTTCCTATTACATTATGTGTACAAAGACATTTATTATTGAAAACTTTATATTTCGAAACTGCTGACACTATAATTACTTTCTACAATTAGTAAGAGATGTTTCTCATTTAGTTCCTATGTTTAGAATTTATAAAGCACTCAAGTTCCTAGTTGATGACTGAGTCTATTGATTTTACTATGTTTTCAATAATTTTATAGAGAATATTTCTATTAAGGCATTTTTTGTAATCAAGTTCCTATTTTTATCCAAAGTACTCTATATTCTTATTTATTGACTATAAAAATAAAAACTTGTTGTTATAACAAATATTATATGTGTTTAATTGATAATAAAATTTTTTCCCATTATTCACTTTTTATTTTACCCCGAAAAATCGATATTTGGGGGGTGGGATCTGATCCAACCCCACCTTACCGTTAGAGGGTTAAATTTGCTCATGCGCGATTCTTTCGCCGTCGGTGAAGTTGGGACCTTCCAGTGCAGAGACTGGCGCTTAGTTTCTGGATCATAAGTGAAAAAAAAAGAAAGATTAGTGACATGTTATCACTCTTGCCAAGAAATTAGGACTTTTTCAATGGTGTGCCGATACCGGACAAGCGACTTTCAAGTACAGCGTCTGACCTATACGGGAATATACATAATGGATGTACAGGTCGTAGACGCATGGTTGACGACATATGGAAGTTTGGGACTGGCCGTGAGTCGTGCACGGATAGCCATACGGTGAGGCGACTGCTCGCGATAATAGGAAATCCGGGTTCGAGTCCCGGTCTGGTTCGAATTTTCATTGTCGTCATTCCTTTCTACAGCTAGTGGTTGTCCTTATTTGCAGTTGCGAATACATTTGAGTTATTCAAATTGTCAATACAAACATTTCCAGAAGCTTCTTTTTGTTTGATCCTGAGAATTTTCGGCACCACTTTCGCACACATTTTTCTCATGTTAATGTGGTTACGTAAACTTTGCATTATGCGCTATTTGTCAATTCCTATAGTTTCAGCAATCGATCGAGAACTCAACCGACAGTCAGATCTAATCAGATTACATTCTTTTTCGAAATTTCCATCCGTTTTTGATGCAGAAGGACGTTTCGGGCGCGAGTCATCCTCAGAGTCTTCTCGGCCACCTTGGAAAGGCTTCAGTCGCTCGAAAATTGGCGTACATGATAAACAATCATCATTATACACTTCTTTTAAAAAAGATAGGTTTTAGTAGCAGTTTTTCCAAGTTTCATAACGAAATTCATGACATTTAATTGCTCTATTAGCACTCTTATCACTTTTCAGGCAGATCAGAATAATAGCTCTTAAACAAATGAAGGTCGCGGCCCCAGTGATTTATCTACAGACACAAGTGATTCCGCGTTCGACCGAGAAGGCTTCACGTTTCACAGATATTAGTAGTTCATATTTAGCGCATGCGTACTTACTGTACGACAGCATCAGTCCTATTATTATACTGCCACACCTCGTATGTGATGATGATGTTTGGTTTGTGGGGCGCTCAACTACGTGGTTATCAGCGCCCGTACAAATCCCCAACCATTGCTCAGACCAATTTCGCCACTTTCATGAACGATGATGAAATGCTTAGGACAACACAAACACCGAGTCATCTCGAGGCAGGTTAAGATTCTTGACCCCGCCGGGAATCGAACCCAGGATCCTGTACTCGGGAAGCGAGAACGCGACCGCGAGACCACGAACTGCGGACACCTCGTTTGTTACAATGTGGTCAGGATGTTGTCGGTCGGTTGCAGACGTGTAATGAAAAACCTAGGCCTGGCAGCTAAATTTCGTGGCGGAGTATGTTCGACCAGTTTGGAAGAACATCAAATTTTGTTCATTATTTGAGTTCCTTCTCACAGTAATCTGCGAAGGGCAAAGCCTTCAAATTCAAATGGCTCTAACCACTATGGGTCTTAACATCTGAGGTCGTCAGTCCCCTAGACTTAGAACTACTTAAGCCTAACTAACCTAAGGACACCACACACATCCATGCCCGAGGCAGGATTCGAACCTGCGACCGTAGCAGCAGCGCGGTTCCGGACTGAGGGCCTAGAACTGCACGGCTACAGAGGCGGGCGACAAAGCCTTCAACAAGGGAACTTGTGACTTGCGCGTACTTCCAAACACAGAGGCCTATGTCTTATACGCAGACGATGCCATAACTTTGGACAGAAAAAAAGGTGAACTGAAGAAATGAATTTATTTGTTGGTCAGAATATGTAACGAACACAAACTGAAGACAGAGCTGTATTCAACATCCACCAGTAACTTCCCCCTCTCTTCCCCGATTCTTTAAGGAATCGAACTTCCACGTAGAAAGCTAGCTAGTTTTTCACGAAACTAAGTGTTTATGACGTTCTACCTTCTGAGATAAGTGTCGTACAATGACGTAATTTTGCAGATGCATTCAGCAGTGTATATGGATACCATCAGCAAAATTAATTGCGAATAGAGTTAGTAGTAAAGTAGTAATTAATTAAACGTCACACCTGATGATAAATTTAAACCGCATGAGCAGCGACAATGTAGAAAGTTACGCAAGAATCTTTTTTTCTTTGGTTATTTTGTGGGGATATCAGGGAGAAAGCTTTTGACAATGTTGACTGGAATACACTCTTTCAAATTTTGAAGGTGGCAGGGGTCAAATACAGGGAGAGAAAGGCCATTTACAATTTGTACAGAAACCAGATGGCAGTTATAAGAGTCGAGGGGCATGAAAGGGAAGCAGTAGTTGGGAAGGGAGTGAGACAGGGTTGTAGCCTATCCCCGATGTCACTCAATCTGTACCGGTATATTGAGCAAGCAGTAAAGGAAACAAAAGAAAAATTCGGAGTAGGAATTAAAATCAATGGAGAAGAAATAAAAACTTCGAGGTTCGCCGATGACATTGTTATTCTGTCAGAGACAGCAAAGGACCTGGAAGAGCAGCTGAACGGAAAGGACAGTGTCTTGAAAAGATATAAGATGAACATCAACAAAAGCAAAACGAGGATAATGGAATGTAGTCGAATTAAGTCGGGTGATGCTGCGGGAATTAGATTAGGAAATGAGACACTTAAAATAGTAAATGAGGTTTGCTATTTGGAGAGCAAAATAACTGATGATGGTCGAAGTAGAGAGGACATAAAATGTAGACTGACAATGGCAAGGAAAGCGTTTCTGAAGAAGAGAAATTTGTTAACATCGAGTATAGATTTAAGTGTCAGGAAGTCTTTTCTGAAAGTATTTGTATGGAGTGTAGCCACGTATGGAAGTGAAACGTGGACGATAAATAGTTTGGACAAGAAGAGAATAGAAGCTTTCGAAATGTGGTGCTACAGAAGGATGCTGAACATTACATGGGTAGATCACATAACTAATGAGGAGGTATTGAATAGAATTGGGGAGAAGAGAAACTTGTGGCACAACTTGACTAGAAGAAGGGATTGTTTGGTAGGACATACTCTGAGACATAAACGGATCACAAATTTAGTATTGGAGAGCAGCACGGAGGGCAAAAATCGTAGAGGGAGACCAAGAGATGATTACACTAAACAGATTCAGATGAATGTAGGTTGCAGTAGGTACTGGGAGATGAAGACGCTTGCACAGGATAGAGTAGCATGGAGAGCTGCATCAAACCAGTCGCTGGACTGAAGACCACAACAACAACAACAACAGTGAGAAAAAGCATTTAAAGTGTTTGAAATGCTCTGTGAAGTTCGTTGGAAGTCGCTAACTGTTCTCATTCACGATAATGCTGGACGCATAGTGTGGGTAATTTGCGCGCCATGAGTTACCCTGCCTCAAGACATGTACACAGTTTCTGAATTCAATAGTTCTGTTGTAATATTAAAGCGTTAACGTTGGGTTGTATCTCTTAATGAGTAGATTATGAGAAATCTTAAATTTTTAGATCCACTCAATAATCATATGGAACAGTAAAATCAAATTTTTGTTTCCCAAGCCATTAGATAGGCAACCTGCAACTAGTACTCTGTGACCACATGATCTGTCAGTTGTTTAGCAACATACGAGCGGCGCTCAATAAGTAATGCTACACAATTTCTTCTGAAAGCATGTTGGTTTTATTCAGGACTCCAATACACAGTATTTTCCCCACTCTTCTGGCTACAAAACCCTATCTTTCAACAAAATCTCCGTTCAGTGCGACGCCCTTACGCCACCCTACTGGGAGGGCCTGTGTGCTCGAATGATACCACTCCATTGGTCTACGTCGGAGCCAACGTCTTGCTGCATCAAAAGCTTCCAGATCATCAGCGTAATGCCTCCCGCGGGGTGCATTGGCTCTGAGCACTATGGGACTTAACATCTGTGGTCATCAGTCCCCTAGAACTTAGAACTACTTAAACCTAACTAACCTAGGGACATCACACACATCCATGCCCGAGGCAGGATTCGAACCTGCGACCGTAGCAGTCGCGCGGTTCCGGACTGAGCGCCTAGAACCGCGAGACCACCGCGGCCGGCGCGGGGTGCCATCTTCATTGCACTAAACACGTGGAAGTCGTAAGATGCGAGATCCGGCCTGTAGGGTGGATGAGGAAAAAAGTCCATGAAGTTTTGTAGCTCCTCTCGCGTGAGCAGACGTGTGTGAGGCCTTGTGTTGTCATGGAGAAGGAGACGTTCGTTTGCATTTTTGTGGTGACGAACACGCAGAAGTTGTTTCTTCAGGTTCCTGAGGGTTGCACAATACGCTTCAGAGTTGATCATTGACCTTGAAGGAAGACATCAAACAGAATAACCCCTTCAGAGCCCCAGAAGATCGTCGCCATGACTTTACAGGCATAGAGTGAAACGATAATTGAATCAAGACCCTAAGCTGCCGAGAGGCGTTGGTAAACATTAATGGGGACAGTTAAAAATGTGTGCCACGACCGGGACTCGAACCCGGGATCTCCTCCTTAATTGTCAAACGCTCTATCCATCTGAGCCTCCGAGGGTATAGAGGATAGTGCGACTGCAGGGATTTATCCGTTGCACGCTCCCAGTGAGACCCACATTGCCAACTTAATGTCCACACACTACATTCGTATTGCCCCTTCCCATTACACCCATTATTCATGGCAGACAATCTTACCGAGTCTGGTAAGAGTTTGGGCAATGCGTGTGCATCCAGGACAGAAGTCTATGGCCGGTTATCCTTAACTATATGAAGATGGTATCTTCATATACAGAGGGGTCCAAAATATGTATCCACTGTTTAAAAGTCCGTAACTGGCAAACTAATTGACGGAGTTGTCTCATCTTTGGTAGTGTAACGTTTGTAGTTCCAGCAATCGTCACACAAACGTTGTATTGCGTTGTTTTGTTTTGAAAGTCGCCAGATTGGTTCAAATGGCTCTGAGCACTATGGGACTTAACTTCTGAGGTCATCAGTCCCCTAGAACTTAGAACTACTTAAACCTAACTAACCTAAGGACATCACACACATCCATGCCCGAGGCAGGATTCGAACCTGCGATCGTAGCGGTCGCGCGGATCCAGACTGTAGCGCCTAGAACCGCTCGGCCACTCCGGCCGGCAAAAGTCGCCAGATAGTCAGTGTTTTGTTCTTAGTTGCACCTAGTTACTCGAGTAAATATGGCTGGCACAAGGCTTACATTCGATGAAAGGAAGTCAGTTTTGAAGTGGTATATTAAGTACGAAAACATTAATGAGGTTCAACGACAATGGCGAAATGAGTATCAAACAGAGCCACCAACACGTTTGATTCGTCGCATTCGAGACAAATTTGAAGCCGAAGGCTGTGTTAAATATGTACACAAACAACGATCTGGACGACCTGTAACAGTAACAAGTCCAGCTAACTCCCGTCGTGTGTTAACAACAATTCACTCGCTCACCACAGAAGTCTGTGAGACTGTGTGCCTGTGAAACTGGTTCAGTCCACTAGGAAGTAGAACTACTTAAACCTAAATAACCTAAAGACATTACACACATCCATGCCCGAGGCAGGATTCGAACCTGCGACCGCAGCGGTCGCGCGGTTCCGAACTGAAGAGCCTAGAACCGCTCGGCCACTCCGGCCGGCTGTGAAACTGGAGTGAGTCGCTCAAGTGTTTAGCGAATTTTGAAAGACAGCAAAGTGGAAGTGCTACATCCCACAATTGCTACACGCAGTGAACGAGTACGACCCAGATCGTAGAATGGAGAACTGCGAGTGGTTTACTAACATGGTGCGCAACGATGAAGAGCTTGCAGAGATGACTGTGATGTCTGATGAGGCACAGTTCAAACTCAACGGTACAGTAAATCACCACAATTGCATCTACTGGGCCGCCGAAAATCCGAACGTCCATATAGACAAAGCTTTGAATTTGCCAGGAGTAAATGTGTGGTGTGGGTTGCCTTACCAGGGCTTGACTGGATCATCCGAGACTTGTATGAAGACGGAAGAGTTTACTTTCAACAAGATGATGCCACAGCCCATCGTGTTAGGGCGTATCTCTAGGAAAATCTACCAGGAAGATGAATAGGCCATAGAGGTGCTGTGGTGTATCCACCAGGTTCCCCAACCCAGCTCCTCTGGACTTTTACCTGTGGGGAACACTAAAGGACGTCGTTTATCGACAAAAGCCACGCACATTGGATGAATTTCGAGAATCCATCGTACATTCATGTGCAAATATCCAACTGAACACGTTGCAGTCAGTAGTTCGTGCTGCAGTTCGGAGGCATCGTTTGTGTGTGGATGTTAATGGTGACCATTTCGAACTCCTACAGTGATATCTTTAAGTTGGACTTTCACCAAAAATGAGACAACTTGAAACACGTATGTAACATAGCAGCGATGGCGAGGCATTGTAGCATCTGTGACCAGAGAGTATGCGCTTGACCGCGCGAGTGTTGCGAGCGGTTCTCAGTCTGTCAGTCAGTCGTTGCGAGTCTGTAGCTCTGTCTAGTTGAGGGCAGTACTCAGTTAGTTGTCGTTGAGAGCAGTTCTGTAGTAGCCGTCATGCAGAGCAGTCGGTCAGTAGTAGGAGCCCAGTGCGGTTGTGTGATGTAGTCTGTCGGCAACACTGGTCAAGATGCTGAATGAGGTATATTGTTAATTAAGGTAATCATCAGATAATGTAAATTTTATTTATTGTAATTAATTTCCAACAAGTGCCCCAATAATAATTTTATTTCAAGCTAAGCATTTTTAATAAACAATTCTTTTTCAATAATATTTCCGTTGCATTTCCTTAAAAAAAATTTCCCTTAAAGTTAAAAAAAAATATACATAACAATTATATTTGCGATGCATTTCCTCCAAGCTGTGCGCAAGAATAAGAGCAGAAATTTGACTAGCAGTTACAATGAGGTAAGAATTTAATTCTGATTTGCACAGGGCCAAAGACCGATATTTCGGTTTAATTGAATTTTCATTATCACTGAGATTTTCATTAGCACTGAATTGTTTTTCATTATTTTTGTGGGAGCTTACGCCAGAGTCAGATTGCGAATTTTTGTTTAATGGTCATTGTCATTAAATTTATTTGCTGGGAGATTACGTTAGGTTGTATTCTTGTTAACATTCAAATTATAATCTTTCAACATTTTTGTGGGAAAGTTTCACTTGGCTCCATTTTTATTAAATATTGTCCGGTCAACATTTTTGTGGGAAGGTTTCACTTGGTCCCATTTTTATTAAATATTTTCTTTTTAAATTTTTGTGGGGAGGTTACACTTGGCGACACCCAGTCCAGGATCGTATTTCGTTGAGAGTCTTTTGAAAAACAGTCAGATATCTGCTCTTATTTGCTTAAGTATAATTAGGATTTGGCGCTACGCTTTTACTAATCTTGTGACTTTCTTTCTACAGGTCAACGGCAATTCGTTGCTCTGTTGTATTTGTGTGTTGCTTTTGCATTTGTGCTTATTTGTTTTGTGAATATTTGTGACTATTGTAAAAATGCCGCGAAAGACTGTGAATAGTGTATCGCGAGGTATTATGAACGAAATTACCGGCTCAAACGACTTTACCGATAGGACTTGTGACGGGCAGTGTAATGATGATAATCGTGCGTTCACTAACAATCAATGCATTCCAATCACTAATGATGACTTTTATCTTAATGATGAACAAGCCAACTCAATTGTCTCCTCTGTGAATTTGACGACAATTGATAACGCGGAGCGCTCTATTGTAATGAGCGCTGCCCAGCTTAACGCACCCGGTTCGGAGAATTCAAGTAATGTACAGACGAATTTTTCGAATGAAAATGGTCAGTGTAGTGAAAGTACGACGGATCCATTTAATTCAGAAATAATGACCGACAGTGTGCATTCGACTGACAAACCTTTTTGTAATTCTCAAAATGACCAAATGGTCACACAAAGCGAAACAATTCCAGTTCCACCATTAATTAGCACAGAGAATAGAGCTGGTAATATTGGCTTGGAGCAAATGATGGCACTATTGCTACAACAAAGTAAAGAAGATTTCAAACAACTTAGGGAAGATAACAAACAATTTAAAGAGAAAATAGACAACAATTTCAAACAACAGAACGAAAAACAAGACAAACTTAGTGAACAGGTCAAACAAGATAACGAAAAACTCAAACAATACTTAAATGAAAAGTTAGACGACAATTCCAGACAGCTTAGTGAACAAATTAGAGCCGTTGCCGCGCAGTGTCATGACACTAAGGAACAGTTGCGCGTGGAAATTGAGGCTTGTTCACGAAAAAATAGCGAAGAAATTAAGTCTGTTGCGCAAGAATTAAGGGAAATGCAAACAGCCGCAACAGAAACACTCAGAGACGAAATTAGCGGAGTCGCTAAACAATGCTCTGAAAAAGCTACACAATTACGCGACGAGTTTAAAGCAATGACAGCAGAACTTTCGCGCACAATGGATTCAAAGATAGACGCGAAATTCGAACAACAGAATACTCAGATTGACGAACGCTTTAATCACCACATAGAAAACAGTAATACACGTTTCCGCAAATTTATTCAAGATCAAAATAAAGTCAAACGTCAAGTCATGGAAACAATCACTGCACAGAGACAGGAAGACAAACGTAAAATGTTCGCGAAAGCGAAGACGTATGTAGACAATAATATTACTACAGTGTCCGACAAAATTAATACCATAGAACAGTTGAACGCGGAATTACGGGATGAAATTTCTGATCTTAAATCAAAAACAGATACACACACAGTAAATATTCAAACAGTGACAGACAGATTCGAACAATTAGAACTAACACAGGATTGCGATGTCATTAAAGCTGATGTTAAAAAACTGAGCGAAACTACGCGTAAGTTGCAGAAACAGATTAATGCGTCCGATTCTAAAACCGATGATCAGGCAAAAATACTGACTGAAAAATATGATGAATTAGCCAGTCGTATTGATGCTCTTGAAAGTAGTAATGATAATAAATCAGACGATACTGCACCGATTTCATTTAACCAAACACCTGAATTTCAAAATTTACAGCAGACAATTAATGAGATCGATTCATCTAACAACACGTTACGTAGAAAATTGTCGAGTTTACAGCAAGAAGTAACACAGATGAAAAACATTTCAGTTAATAATAACATACAACAGACGCCACTTTGCGAACATTTGTCAGACTCGCGCAACGCGTGTAATTTGGGTAATCTACAGAGAGTACGGGACTTAGATTCCGAACAACCACAGTTCAATAGATACTCTTACGATCCTGAACCTGTTGCATCATACAGAGATGATAATTTCGATTACAAACATTTTCTGTCAGTGAGAAAGTTTAAAGTATTTAAAAACGATAGAACGCAGATTCACCCACTGGATTGGATTCAACAATTTAGCTTTGCTCTTCCACCGACTTGGCCTGTTACGCATAAACTTGAATTTATTTGCAGCTTTTTGGAAGGCGAACCGGCAACTCGTATGAGACCGATCGCGAGGCAATGTTACTCGGTAGAAGAATTCCAGAATGCCTTTCTGTCAGCGTACTGGTCGAAGACGACACAGCGCGGAATTAAAGATCAGTTAATTAGCTTACCAAATTATGAGAACACAAATTTTCCCAGCGTCACGCAATTTTTCGAACACATGGTACAACAAAACCAATACCTGAGTGAACCGTACAGTGAATCCGCACTTATACAATTATGCATTTCCAAATTACCACGGTCATTACGAGTGTCGCTGCTAACGGGCCAGCAAAAAGAAAACATTTCAGCGTTCAGGGATCTTTTGCAGCTTTTAGAAGTACAGCAATCTGATTATTCATTTGTGAATAAAAACTTTTCGTATAATAACCAAGGTCAACAAACTTACAGTAATTATGATCAGGGACGTAATTTCAATAGGAAAAGTAACAGACGCTTTAGGAACGACAACTACCAGAACTTAAATCACAGACAAAATTCAGATTGTCAATATCGTCAAAATTTTCAGCAACAGGAACCACACTTTAGTAACAATAGAGGTATTTCACAACAACAACATCAAAACCAGCCGGTTAGCATACCTAACCAACAATGTAATGCACAAGGTCAACCAGGCTTTAATGTTCCGCCGCGAGCACGTATAGTCCCTGATACAACAAATAGTAACGCACGACAGCAAGGAAACAACTACGTACAAAGAAGACAATATTTCAATTCCTATCGCAATGCACCGTATAGGAATGACTATCACGACAGACGTAAAAACGATGAGCACAATTATCAGCGTACATATAATAACAGTCGGTCTTACCAGCAACAAAGTAATCAACAAGAACATATTCTCATGAATGAACCCGACAGTAGGTACCATCCAGAGCGTAATACGTCTGGAAGAAGTAATAGGACAGTTCAAATAGTCGAAATGCCACAGAATCCTCCTAATAATAATAACACGTCAGACAGAATCTGACTAGATAATGTACAGATCGCATCTTCCAATAACACAAGCACTACGTTTGACACGCAAAATGTTGTTCACGAGAATGTAATTACTTTTGACGATATCAGAGACACTCTCTTGCAGGAAAGACCATTTGTTCAGAAAACTATTTCACATCCTGTTATCGAAATTAAAATTGGTTCATCAAAATTCTCAGCAGTAATTGATTCCGGATCACCTATATCAGTAATAAATGAGGAGACTTTTAACGAGTGCAACAAAGAGAATACTTATCCGACATTACCTTTAGGCAAAACAAAAGTGAAAGGAGCTGTATCGAGTAAAGGAGTAGATGTTAAATTACAGACACATTTATCATTTTGTATTGCAGGTCACACATTTCACTCAAATTTTTGGATTGTTCCTTTACTGACAACAGACGTAATTTTAGGTAATAATTTTCTGGTACAACACGACGCAGTTATCGATTTTCAAAATTCTTATTTAATGCTAAAGGATGAAGATGTACAATTGGCTTTAGAATTTCAGTACTCACTATCTGCGGAAGAACAAACAATTAATCGCACAGAGGTCATTTCCGTATCACGTGGCATAGACTGTAATCCCACATTGTTCACGGATACGTACGTACATAACGATAATACTCCAGACGAAGCTGACTACGACGTGATGCAAATGATTTCCGATAAAGTTAGACAAAGCAGTGCAACAACAGACGACGAACGAATGCAACTACACAAAATTCTTTTACAGCAAGCTCCAGTTTTTGACAACATTCCTGGTACTATGTCCGGATTTATGTATGAATTTCAAGTGAAACAGCACGACACATTTAGAGCAAAGCATTATCCTATTCCGTATATTCACAGAGAACAAGTTAAGAAAGAATTGCAGGATATGCTTGACCAAGGAATTATTGAACCAGCAGTTAGTCCGTACATAAACCCGCTACATATTGTTAAGAAAAAAGATGGCTCACTTCGCCTCGTACTTGATTCACGTCACATTAATGACATAATTATTAATGAAACAGATCGACCGCAGACACTAGAGGAACTTTTACAGAAATTTCACGGTACTGCTATTTATTCTACATTAGATTTGAAATCGGGATTTTGGCAAATTCAACTTCATCCAAATTGCAGAAAGTATACAGCTTTTCTTTGTTTTGGCGACTGTTATCAATTTTGTAAATTACCATTCGGCTTAACTATTTCTTCTGCAGCTTTTATTCGCGGTTTGAACACAATACTTCCGACAGAACTTATGGACAGAATTACGACGTACGTAGATGACATTCTTATCGCAGAAGCTAATTGGTCTGAACACAATCTGATTTTAGAACGACTGTTACAAACTTTCCATGCACAAGGACTCACAGTTAATCTTAGTAAATCGCACTTTGGCAAAACTTCTATAAAATTTCTTGGACACGTAATTTCAGCAGAAGGCATTGCACCTGATCCGGAAAAACTTCAAGCTCTACGTGACATTACTGTTCCTACGACAAAAAAGCAACTACGCAGTTTTTTGGGCTTAATTAACTTTTTTCGTAAATTTATTCATTACTCTGCTTTAGACACACCTAGATTATGTCAATTGACAGGTAAAAACAGTATTTGGTCCTGGGATAAGCAAGCACATTCTGAATTTGTGAACCTGAAACATGCTTTGTTGAATGCTCCACTTTTATCGCACCCAGATCTTACCAGAAATTTTTCCATTGCCACCGACAGTTCCAACACAGCTTTAGGCGTACATATTTTTCAGGAAATTGAAGAAGATGGTTCAATAGTAGTTAAAAACATCGCATTTGCAAGCCGCATTTTGTCACCCGCTGAACGAAATTATTCCGTTACAGAACTGGAAACATTATGTGTTGTATGGGCTTTTACGAGATTTCGGCACTTTCTTTATGGCAGACATACCACAGTCTACACAGACCACAGAGCGATACAATTTTTACTTTCGGCCAAATTCACGCACGACAGATTAAGTAGATGGAAACTATATTTACAGGAATTTAATTTTACAATAGTTCACATTCCCGGTACGCAAAATGTTATAGCAGACGCACTATCGCGTTCTCTCGGCAACAATCAGCAAGACGTAGCAACCAACTTCTGCAAAACAAATTTCAGTGTCATGTACATTCAGCAAGTTGCATTTGAAAATTTTATTTCATCGTCATTACAGGACATAGCACAAGAACAAAATAAAGACAATGTGTGGAAAGAAATTAAACACCTTTGGCAAGATAAGAATAATGTTACGATTAGAAACCATTACACTGTACGCAATGACATTTTGTTTCGCCGCTCTCATCCTGACAGCAACAATTGGTTATTATGCATCCCTGACGAACTTGTTAACAAATTAATCTGGTACACTCATTTAAGTTACGCACATTACGGAGCACGTAAATGTTTTCTTATACTGAGACAAAACTGTTATTTTAACAACATGGAGAAACGTATACGACGAGTTTTAGCGTCATGTAAAATTTGCCAGAAAGCTAAATCAGACACCACTTCACATATTCCTCCTTTATATCCCATTGTACCTATTAAATTAAGACACATGGCCGCAGTAGATATTTTTGGTCCGATTCCTAGAACTAATAGAGGTTTTTGCTACATCTTTGTCGCTGTTGAACTCACTTCAAAATTTGTTACCTTCACTCCGTTACGCAAAGCTACTGCTAAAACTGTTTCGAAAGCATTTGTAAAACATTTTCTATTTCATGTAGGGCATGTGATGAAAGTAATTTCCGACAATGGACCACAGTTTCGATCTGCAATATGGACACGTATGTTACGAGCTAGAAACATTTCTCCGATCTATATATCCAAGTACCACGCTTCTTCGAACCCCTGTGAAAGATTAATGAAAGAAATTGGTAAGCTGTGCCGAATATACTGCCACAAAAGACATATTGATTGGGATACACACATACTCTCATTCCAAGATGTAATTAATTCCATTCCAAATGAATCCACTATGCTATCTCCGTCTGTTATACTGAAAAACGTTGAACCACCAAACAAAATTAAAGAATATGTAAATTTTCCTACATCTCGTCGCTTACGACACCACGAAATAATTGACATTGCGCTGAACAACATCAAACGTGCCGCAGAGCGCCGGAGAAGACAACAAAAACAGGTTTGTACACGCCGCGACTTTCACGTTGGACAGAAAATATTAGTACGTACACACCATTTATCCAGTAAATTAAAAGGTAAGTGCAGTAAATTTGAACTTCTATACGCAGGTCCATATCGGATTCGCAGCATCCCTCACCCCAATGTTGTACACGTCGAAACTTTGAGAACCAGAAAATCGAAAGGCAATCACCATATCTCAAACATTAAACCGTTTATTGAATGAAATCACTTTATGATTTAACAAGCTATAATGCCATTTGCTAATTTTATGATCACGTATGCAATTATACTCTCATGAATACTTACTGATGATTATCGTATTTTTTCTTGGCAAGTGCCTGGCGAGGTAAGGTTAGCAGGTCGCTTTTCTTGTCGTTATACACCTCAGACCGTGCATATTTGCCATTTTTTTGTATGTATGATTGTTTTTCTGTTTTGTTAGTATGCATTATGAAATAGTTAAGATATAACACACACCAGTTGACTTTGACATTTTTGCCTTACATTTTTGCCTTTGAACACTGTCTATGCTTTTGACATATTACGTTTTCTGTCATGTTATGCTGTATGCTTAATTATATTACCGTTAATCAGTAATTACTTAGTGGGTATATGATGTAAATGCAAGACATTAATCTTTGTTCATCATTTTCAGAAAGAAATAACGTGTAAAGGAAATAAATTCAACAGAAATGGAATTTCACCTACGGAATAAACGATAGAAGATGCAATAACTTTATGAGGAAGAGTAAATGGATCAGGATTAACAAGCATTAACAAGAATATACTATACTCATCGTAGAATAGCAGTCTTAACTAATTTTTTCTTTCAGAATACAAGGTGATTGATGCAGGCTGTCAGACAGAACTACACGTCTTAGTTTTAGTGATGAAATATACTAGAGATAAGGAATAGTTGTATAATGAGTAATGAAGTGATATTTTTGCAGATGATAATGAATACTGATGAATAATGATGAAGGATATGCTATTATGAATAATGAAGTTTTTTCTTTACAGATGAGGATAATGTTGAAGTTATGTATTTATGCTACGTAGTTATTTAAGTATTTGTTGCAGTTTGTTTTGACAGCAGGTGTTATATTGCATAGTAGGATGACGGAAAGTTTTGGAAAGGACAGCTATGGAAAACATGTTTATACACAGTTCACTACTTGTTAATTCGAAGTTCACTACTTTTCAGCATAGTGTGCGTTTCTTCTTTCAGGTCAATAATCCATTTTGTATTTTTTCCAGGAGAAGTTTTTCATGATACATACTAAACCTATTACTTATTATACCTGTTCTAGTACTTGCATTTTTTAACCCATTTGTGTTTATCATTTACAAATGTGATCACATATACTGCCTTGTTACATAATCTTGCTACAGCTGACTCATGACGAATGACGTTACACACTTTTCATTTACAGGAACAACCCACTACCAATTTTTTTTTTTTTCTTTTCTTTTTTCTCTTCTTGCTTTCTCTTATAATTACCAAACGCAATGCATTACTAACAAAAAAAAAATGTATTACCAGTCCCAAATAGTGATACCAGTTTGAGAAAGTTCTGAATAATACTGATCAACTCTGAATAGTATGTCACTTCAGTAATGACTTCGTAAAGATACAAAAAAAAATATATGTATAAAATAATGCTTTGTAACTGGCTAATAACTGCCACGGTTTATTGTAATGAGACTACTTATAATGTGTATGATTATTAATGCTATGACTGTAATTAGCTGATTTTTAATAATGACTTCGTAATGATCTGAATGTCACTCAATGAATTGTTATTACTTCTTAATGATCTGAATAATACTGAATGAGGAACAATGTTTTGTACTATTCAGTAATTGCTGGGCCACTGAGTGCCAATGATCGAGTGTAATGTTTTGTACTATTCAGTAATTGCTGGGCCACTGAGTGCCAATGATTGAGTGTAATGTTTTGTACTATTCAGTAATTGCTGGGCCACTGAGTGCCAATGATGAGTGTAATGTTTTGTACTATTCAGTAATTGCTGGGCCACTGAGTGCCAATGATTGAGTGTAATGTTTTGTACTATTCAGTACTTGCTGGCCACTGAGTGCCAAGAATGAGTGTAATGTTCTGTAATATTCAATACTTGCTGGCCACTGAGTGCCAATGATGTACATTATTCTGTCATACTAAATATGCTTTGTAACCGTCCAAGGACTGCCACTGTTATTGTAATACGATTACCCATGATGCCAATAATTTAATTTTGTGAACATTTTTCTGTAATACTACATTCATGGTACAGAAATGTTCAACACTGGGCTATGAATGCCCCAAATGAAAACTGTAATTGTCAATATTATGTGACTTAATGTCCTTCACCTCATGAGCTAACTACCCTGAATTACTGCAATGTCCATTTGTCCTGTCTATCCTAGTGATCATGGAGCACTATCTTTGGTTTTGCACTAATTCTACGTTGGTGTGCCTTGTAAGAGCGTGGTGTTGACACGACATGCTGTCCACCACCGTGAGCGATGAAGACGTTATTATGGTCCCACTGTTTGGTGTACGTAGTGTACTGCCAAAATGAGAACATGGACCATTAGTACGACAGTTCAGTGTCTTGGCTACACTGGTAAATTCTGATGGAAAAGAACTTCAAATTGTGTCACTTGGTGTTGTACTTCTGTGGAAAGATATGGACTTTCAGAACAGCTGTGTGCAATCTAAAGTGCTACAACCATGATGCAATCCTTCCCTTTCCTATCCTAATTCTTGTCACATAGTGAAAATAATTTTTTGCTAACATTATTTATGTTCATGACTATACATTTTTTTTTTTGATTCGCTGAACTCCAGTGCGAGTACAGTTATGTCACTTGTCGATATGATTTTTGCCATTATGTTTATTTATTGCAAAAATACCTAAGACATTTTTTCGATTTGTTCTCAAGTACAGTATGTGCACTCTTGTCTTTTATATTGTATATACAATTTTTTAGTATTTTATTTTAATGATATGTTCTGAACTACAGTGCATGTGCACTTATGTTGTGTATTAATATGTTTTCTACTGAACTCCAGTGCCTGTGCACTTTTCTCATTTTTCAATATGATTTGTACTATTCTGTATATTCAATACTTCAATGCGTATGCACTTATGTCATTTGTTACTAATTGTATATACATTTCATCATTTACTGATATGTTCTCAACTGCAGTGCATGTGCACTCATGTCACTTGTCAATATAATATTTTGCCAGTCTGTTTATTTGTTCTGAATATGCTAAAGAATTTTTTCAGTGCCTGTGCACTTTGTTATCTGTCAAATAATTTGTATATACATTTTTCTGATTTGCTACTATGTTTTGTACTCACATTTTGTCTTTGTCTGATATATTTTGTACTTAGTGCATGTGCACAACATTTAATTCATGTACTACATCTAAATATTCTGTAAGTTGTAGAAGTTTGTTAATTAAAGAAAAATTTTGCCGCGCTTGGCAAGTCCAAATGACTCACCATCGCTGCCAAATTTTTGCCCCCCCAGTGGAGGGTTATGAAACACGTATGTAACATAGCAGCGATGGCGAGGCATTGTAGCATCTGTGACCAGAGAGTATGCGCTTGACCGCGCGAGTGTTGCGAGCGGTTCTCAGTCTGTCAGTCAGTCGTTGCGAGTCTGTAGCTCTGTCTAGTTGAGGGCAGTACTCAGTTAGTTGTCGTTGAGAGCAGTTCTGTAGTAGCCGTCATGCAGAGCAGTCGGTCAGTAGTAGGAGCCCAGTGCGGTTGTGTGATGTAGTCTGTCGGCAACACTGGTCAAGATGCTGAATGAGGTATATTGTTAATTAAGGTAATCATCAGATAATGTAAATTTTATTTATTGTAATTAATTTCCAACAAGTGCCCCAATAATAATTTTATTTCAAGCTAAGCATTTTTAATAAACAATTCTTTTTCAATAATATTTCCGTTGCATTTCCTTAAAAAAAAAATTTCCCTTAAAGTTAAAAAAAAATATACATAACAATTATATTTGCGATGCATTTCCTCCAAGCTGTGCGCAAGAATAAGAGCAGAAATTTGACTAGCAGTTACAATGAGGTAAGAATTTAATTCTGATTTGCACAGGGCCAAAGACCGATATTTCGGTTTAATTGAATTTTCATTATCACTGAGATTTTCATTAGCACTGAATTGTTTTTCATTATTTTTGTGGGAGCTTACGCCAGAGTCAGATTGCGAATTTTTGTTTAATGGTCATTGTCATTAAATTTATTTGCTGGGAGATTACGTTAGGTTGTATTCTTGTTAACATTCAAATTATAATCTTTCAACATTTTTGTGGGAAAGTTTCACTTGGCTCCATTTTTATTAAATATTGTCCGGTCAACATTTTTGTGGGAAGGTTTCACATGGCTCCCATTTCTATATAATATTTTCTTGTAAATTTTTGTGGGGAGGTTACACTTCATGAAACTATAGTGGCTACATTCTACGATGGGACCACAACGGATTCCGCATTTTTTCAAGCAAAATCGGCCTGTAAAAAAAGTGTTGCATTACCCTCATGTACAGGCCGCAAGGCAGAACCTGTGGTACGAGATGTACCAGGGGATATCATATGACAACTAAACCACAAAAACTGCATTTTAGAGCACTTTTCGAAATAAAAGTCTGTAGCGCAACATTTAAAGTTTTTAGTTGAATTGTATAAAAATGGATTGTACAATTAGTGATTTAGCGAACTCATAAGATTTAAAAAATGAGAAAAATTTTAGATGGCATTCCACTTTTAATTTATTCATCCATTTGTGGATATTACTATGTATTTTATGATGGTCCATGGTAACACACTACAAAAACCATCTTATTACAATGATATTTTTATTTTGGTCTAACATTGTGTCAATCACCTATAATGATGGGTACTGTCGCCACAGCACCCTCATAATACCTGTAATAGGGATGGTGATAATTATTTTATTTCCAGTTGGTAGCTGTATAATTACAACAACATCGAAAAAATATTTCTTACAGGGATGCGTTTATATAATTGCCAATAAACCTTTTTGTTTATTTGACTTTCGAATTTTCCGCTAAAATTCTCGCAGTTGTAATGTGGCATATCTATGATCTCACGAACCAGTATGCTTTCTTGCAAGATACTATATATCTCAAAACGTCCTGCACATAACGAAGACAGTTACACGAAAAATGATTTTCCCTAACTTCAAATCCTCAAGTTTTCATATGGCGACAGGAAGAAGAATATAAATGCTATTGGTTTGGATGAAATGTGCCTTATGCGAAATCTAATTCAGTTCAAAATGTCGAAATTTCATTAACCATTCTTTTATAAGTCTTGACGATTTTGCTAACTGAGACGTCATGTTTTTAACAGACCTCCGCCGGAAATTCGAAACAAGGCAGCGCGGTGTTTGAGAGGTGAATGCAGACGTAATTCATTTCAGCAGTCCACCGGAAAATTCAGCCAGATAAATCCTAAATTACGTCTATATCCGTCACGACTGTAACATCTCGTCTTACGTGAGCGATCTGATATGAACACGGCGGACTGCGGAACTACTTGAATGTTCCTGCGATCCAACGCAAAGCGATGCGATGCAGTAATTTTCTCCTACTTGTGCAGCAAAGCCGCGTTACAGAAACTGTCGGTAGAGCACTTGAATGGACGAGCCGACGCCTATGAAATACTTATTTGATTTTGAGAAAACCATTCCGTGAAAAAATTTCATTCTTTCACATCGCACAGCCCGACATCTTTGCTCAATGACGGGCTGAATTTCTTATTCTAATTCATCATAGTTACTGCGCATCATTAAATCAAATAAATCATTGCACGAAACTAGAAGAGTTCGCAGAGGTAAAAACGCTTTGCATAGGCTTTAGGTATGGTTCGATTTAGATTACACATTATTGCACATAAAATGTAGCTAACATATTAAAATTATATTCAAAGCTGAGAGCAGAGCGATATCTAGTTCCATTCTCATGAGAGGAACGCAAATTGTATGCCCAGACCCGTCCGTCCACAATATGAAGCGTGTAATTGTAATATCCATCGTATTTCGTTTATGATATCGAAACGACGATTTTTGCAAATGATAGCACGCAAACAGGTGCTTATTTCGAAATATGATTAATCCCCTAAACGTTTCTATCTATCGAGATATGAAAGTAACCATACTGTTTTTGATGGAGCGATTAATTTTTTAACAGCGTTTAATATCTCTTCAGAGATGAATTCTGTGGCATTGAACACATTAATATTTACGATGTTCTGTGTGAGTTTTTTTAGCTTTCATCGAGACCTGCTTGTTCTTGTGTCACAAGATGTAATCGCTGAGTATTTACATGTTTTAATTAGTTCGGTTTCCATCGAGAACTTTTGTTTATTTAGAACCTTTAGAATGCTTTATAGCTACATGTAATTATTTCAGCTTGCCATCTAGTCTCTCGAGCAACCTTATTGAAATGATCTTTATGTGGACGTTTTTGATATTCTGCTTCATTTTCTTTTATTCTGTGATATCACGTACCAGGCATAATCGCCTGTGATCATGTTTAGATATCACACATCATGTAGAATAATACAGTATACTATATGGGTGTTCCCACTGATGAAATACTGATTAGTAAATAGTAATTAGATTTAACGTGTTCACTTTAACTGTAATGGTACGACGCAAGATTAGACAGCTGATCTGAAAAATACTGAATATACTGCAGATTAACCTTCATACCAAAGACAGATAATAATTGAAAATAGTTTCATATGAAATTAGTGCTCCCTACGATCGGCCTGCGTATGGTTATGTGATACTTAGAGACACTGCCCCGCACAAAATATGTGAGTGGAACGGGGTAAAGCCCTAATAACTGGTATAATAGGACGTGCTCTCTGCCATGCACTTCACATTGGTCTGAAGGATGTAAATATAGATAACAATTAGCGTTTTTGAACAGTACTGGTCAAAATTTCAAGCTTTGTTCTTGACATACAAACCGCATCCACGTCGAGGGAAAATATCAAATCTACTAATTGCGTCCGCTTCGACGCATCGCGCGTCGCATGATGCTCCGCTTAAGAGGTCCCGCATCACAGCATTAAACAGAACACATGATTTATATTTTAAATTGTTGTGGTGTGAGTGCCTAGCTAAGGTCTAGATAACCTGCACCTATATCCGCCCCTGCCTAAAGTTATCAACAAGAAAGTCCGAAGCCGTTGGTATTTAAGGCAGTAGACTGCGTAAGACATTTTGGGCCTGTTTGACATGTTATTTCAGTGATTACAAAATCGAGTGAGATTTACAAAAAATGTATGAGCCCATAACAGGAACACTCTGCCATGCCCTTCATAGTGTTATGCAGGGCTACTCACTTATCACCTTAATTAGCTTTAACGTGTCCACTTCCACTGTAATGATACGACGCTAGATTCAACACTTCATTGAAAAAATACCGAAACTACTCTACATTAATCTTCATCTCCAGCATCCCCACTGGCCCGGACGCATCTACTGACTCGGTTGGGAAGGGTGTCATAAAGGTGCCGTATCAGGGTGTCTACGACCCGGGACAACCGGGAGATCCGGGAAAAACCCGGGAATTTTTTCATCCTGGAGAAAACCGAGAAAAACCTGGGAATCTTTTTGAATTCCGGGAATTTTTCATTGTTTTAGTTTTCAGTTAACTTTTTGTGATTTTTACTGGTAAGAACCAATACTCTGACAAAAAAATTACTGTATCCCGCTTCTGCAGAACAATACTGCAGCAACAAAACATGAACGAGAGAAAAGAACGAAAATAAAACTTAAGTCGCGAAGAAAATACGCCATATACAACAACAAAACACAGTGCTCATACAAGCGTCTGCTAACAACAAAGTGTGTCAAAGGCTTTAGGAAGACTGTGCAGTGCTTCTTAACAACAAATTGCCTCCAATGAGCGTGACGTGACAGTTTTTTACATTAGAATCGTTTTAATGCAAGATCTTTTAATGTTTCACACGCACGAACATGCGGACTTCCAGCGTCATCGTAGCTGCGCAAGTGCGTGACGCCTGTTATCTGGCGCTCTCTGGCAACTGCTGAAACGTACCTTTCTAATAGGTCACGGAAAAATATTGCGAATATTGCTTTGAAAAGCGTTACTTTCAAAGTAAATTTCCTTTTATGTAAGATAAACTATGTGAGAGAGTGTACGACGAATTTCTTAAATCACAGAGCGTTTGACTCTCATTTAAAAATCAACTCTTTGGGGACGACCATATGAAGAGTTTCGAGTCCAGAAGATCAGACATTTACGTCGTTATTAAAAAATTTTACTGGCGCATTTATGTGATGTATGACGCGCAAAAAAGACCAACAATATATGTGGAAGCTTAGCTTCTCTTGCAGCTTATTAATCTTAGAGACCAATATTATAAGTGATAGCTTTTCTTTTCTTGTAGCAACAATTGTACATTAATTTAAGCCATTAATTTTTCTTATTAGTGTGTTCGCGCTACTTAAGAGTGGTCTTGCTATTGGCTGACTACATCACGTGTCAAATGCTGTCATCAGCTGGCGAGATCATCTGACATGAGCTGTGACTGGCTTACAAAAGCGCGTCGCAATCTCGATTATAATACTTCGGAATGTAACATGGGGTGTTTGGTGGAATTCGAATTTATACATTCGTAACACGAAAATATGCAGTGTATATGTTGCTGCACATCAAGGATCTTTTCAAAACTTGTTTTTGTCCCCTGAGTTTCATTTTCTAAAGTGCCGGGAAATTCTACGCCGGTGTATAAAACCATAAACCATAAAAGGATTGATAAGTGCCGAGAAAAAGTATACTGTCACTCAACACGGAAAACGTATATTTTCACCCGGGAGAAAGTGTATTTTCAACCGGGAAATCCGGGAAAAATCCGGGAATTATTTTTCCTTGTCCATGTAGACACCCTGCGTATGCACTCCAGAGAAAAGGTGTCTCATGACTGTTGTAACTGATGTTTGATATCCTGGATGCTGGCACTTCAACAGAGGTTACGTGCGAGCTGGTACCACGCTAGTTCGATCAGGGACAGATCTGGGGATCTTGTTGGCCATGGGAGAAGTGCAAGATAACGCAGACAGTTCACAGAGACACGTGCCGTGTATGGACGAGCATTGTCCTAATGGAATACGGCAGCATGATACGGTCACATGAGAGGTAACGCACGGGGGTGTATGATCCATGACGGCAGGATTAAACATCCCTGCGCGTCTCCAAAACATTGGCAGAATGGGACCCCTCATCAGGTCGCTGCTGTATTTAGCGACGATGGTCACTCGGGTTAGTGCAAACAGCGGTTCTTCGCTAAATACACTACTGGCCATTAAAATCGCTATACCAAGAAGAAATGCAGATGATAAACGGGTATTCATTGGACAAATATATTATACTACAACTGACATGTGACTACATTTACACGCAATTTGGGTGCATAGATCCTGAGAAATCAGTACCCAGAACAACCACCTCTGGCCGTAATAACGGCCTTGATACGCCTGGGCATTTAGTCAAACAGAGCTTGGATGGCGTGTACAGGTACAGCTGCCCATGCAGCTTCAACACGATACCACAGTTCATCAAGAGTATTGACAGGCGTATTGTGACGAGCCAGTTGCTCGACCACCATTGACCAGACGTTTTCAATTGGCGAGAGATCTGGAGAATGTGCTGGCCAGGGCAGCAGTCGAACATTTTCTGTATCCAGAAAGGCCCTTACAGGACCTGCAACATGCGGTCGTGCATTATCCTGCTGAAATGTAGGGTTTCGCAGGGATGGAATGAAGGGTAGAGCCACGGGTCGTAACACATCTGAAATGTAACGTACAGTGTTCGAAGAGCCGTCAATGCGAACAAGAGGTGACCGAGACTTGTAACCAATGGCACCCCATACCATCTCGCCGGGTGATATACCAGTATGGCGATGACGAATACGCGCTTCCAATGTACGTTCACCGCGATGTTGCCAAACACGGATGCGGCTATCATGATGCTGTAAAGAGAACCTGCATTCATCCCAAAAAACTACGTTTTGCCATTCGTGCTCCCAGGTTCATCTTTGAGTACACCATCGCAGGCGCTCCTGTCTGTGATGCACCGTCAAGGGTAACAGCAGTCATGGTCTCCGAGCTGATAGTCCATGCTGCTGCAAACGTCGTCGAACTGTTCGTGCAGATGGTTGTTGTCTTGCCAACGTCCCCATGTGTTGACTCAGGGATCGAGACGTGGCTGCACGATCCGTTACATCCATGTGGATAAGATGCCTGTCACATCGACTGCTAGTGATACGAGGCCGTTGGGATCCAGCACGGCGTTCCGTATTACCCTCCTGAACCCACCGATTCCATATTCTGCTAACAGTCATTGGATCTCGACCAACGCGAGCAGTAATGTCGCGATACGATAAACTGCAATCGCGATAGGCTACAATCCGACCTTTATCAAAGTCGAAAACGTGATGGTACGCATTTCTCCTCCTTACACGAGGCATCACAGCAACGTTTAACGAGGCAACGCCGGTCAACTGGAGTTTGTATATTAGAAATCGGTTGGAAACTTTCCTCGTGTCAGCACGTTGTAGGTGTCGCTACCGGCGCCAACCTTGTGGAATGCTCAGGAAAACTAATCATTTGCATATCACAGCATCTTTTCCTGTCGGTTAAATTTCGCGTCTGTAGCACGTCATCTTCATGGTGTAGCAATTTTAATTGTCAGTAGTGTAAAATGCAACGCCATTCACCAGTACTTCCACTGTCTCGGTCGCGCACCACTCCAACTGCAGCCGTTGATGTACGCTAACAGTGTTGGGGCCAGCGTATACACGGGATGGTAATTCCGTAGTCTAGTTGCTGTTGGTCTCCAACCAACAGTGCGTGAAGACATAGAATGTTGCAACAATCCATTATATGTTTTTAGATGGCAGGTACTGATGTGAAGCGTTTTGGGTGTACGTGGTCACAATACAGTGATCGTCTCTTACGGTGGACAAACAATGTTACGGCGTAAAGTCAAGCGCCAGCACTTCAGTCGGGAACGAGAGAGAAGAGATGGCTGTGAGAAGACGTCAGCCAATCGCATGCTGTCCGACCCCTCTCCAGTACGACAATTCGACAGCCGCGCCTCTATGTGAAGATGACATAAGCACCGCGACCGACTGGCGACCCTTCCCCCCCCCCCCTCCCCACCTCGTTGAATGGTAGCTAGAAGACTAGCGACTTGCATAGAAGCTCCAACATTCATTACTTTGCTTGTACACTCTCTGTAACACATTTTTGGGAATTGTTGTACTGTAGAGATTGATTATTTTGTATGTTGCCCTTTGCTTGCGACACATCTGTGTAATTGACAAGGTTAAGTATTGTCTCTTTTCTTTTTGTCATAAAACTCATTAATAAGATTTGTTTGAGTATTTGTCTAGCGAACCGAGCATGCAGGTCCTAGACACCACATATTTGTCGACGAGCATGGAAACATAATAGACACGGTCAACTGGATCCTTGACGACAAGTATGCCTGCCCTCACATACACATGCAGTCCAGTCCTTTGTTGTTCTTATTATATACACTCCTGGAAATGGAAAAAAGAACACATTGACACCGGTGTGTCAGACCCACCATACTTGCTCCGGACACTGCGAAGGGCTGTACAAGCAATGATCACAAGCACGGCACAGCGGACACACCAGGAACCGTGGTGTTGGCCGTCGAATGGCGCTAGCTGCGCAGCATTTGCGCACCGCCGCCGTCAGTGTCAGCCAGTTTGCCGTGGCATACGGAGCTCCATCGCAGTCTTTAACACTGGTAGCATGCCGCGACAGCGTGGACGTGAACCGTATGTGCAGTTGACGGACTTTGAGCGAGGGCGTATAGTGGGCATGCGGGAGGCCGGGTGGACGTACCGCCGAATTGCTCAACACGTGGGGCGTGAGGTCTCCACAGTACATCGATGTTGTCGCCAGTGGTCGGCGGAAGGTGCACGTGCCCGTCGACCTGGGACCGGACCGCAGCGACGCACGGATGCACGCCAAGACCGTAGGATCCTACGCAGTGCCGTAGGGGACCACACCGCCACTTCCCAGCAAATTAGGGACACTGTTGCTCCTGGGGTATCGGCGAGGACCATTCGCAACCGTCTCCATGAAGCTGGGCTACGGTCCCGCACACCGTTAGGCCGTCTTCCGCTCACGCCCCAACATCGTGCAGCCCGCCTCCAGTGGTGTCGCGACAGGCGTGAATGGAGGGACGAATGGAGACGTGTCGTCTTCAGCGATGAGAGTCGCTTCTGCCTTGGTGCCAATGATGGTCGTATGCGTGTTTGGCGCCGTGCAGGTGAGCGCCACAATCAGGACTGCATACGACCGAGGCACACAGGGCCAACACCCGGCATCATGGTGTGGGGAGCGATCTCCTACACTGGCCGTACACCACTGGTGATCGTCGAGGGGACACTGAATAGTGCACGGTACATCCAAACCGTCATCGAACCCATCGTTCTACCATTCCTAGACCGGCAAGGGAACTTGCTGTTCCAACAGGACAATGCACGTCCGCATGTATCCCGTGCCACCCAACGTGCTCTAGAAGGTGTAAGTCAACTACCCTGGCCAGCAAGATCTCCGGATCTGCCCCCCATTGAGCATGTTTGGGACTGGATGAAGCGTCGTCTCACGCGGTCTGCACGTCCAGCACGAACGCTGGTCCAACTGAGGCGCCAGGTGGAAATGGCATGGCAAGCCGTTCCACAGGACTACACCCAGCATCTCTACGATCGTCTCCATGGGAGAATAGCAGCCTGCATTGCTGCGAAAGGTGGATATACACTGTACTAGTGCCGACATTGTGCATGCTCTGTTGCCTGTGTCTATGTGCCTGTGGTTCTGTCAGTGTGATCATGTGATGCATCTGACCCCAGGAATGTGTCAATAAAGTTTCCCCTTCCTGGGACAATGAATTCACGGTGTTCTTATTTCAATTTCCAGGAGTGTATTAATGACCTTCCACATACAGCGTCACAAAATGCAAATTTTGTCTTATTTGCAGATGATACAAGTACTGGTATAAAAAACAGTACCCGTGATCTCACTGAGCAACCAGCTAACGAAGTATTTGTAAGTATCAATGGACGTCACTGAATTTTGATAAGACACAGTACATACAGTTTAGTATCTCACAAAGAATACCTTACCCTATAAGTATAATGTATTCAAACAATTAAATTAAAGCTGTAGACAGTGTCAAATTTTTATAGCTACAAGTTGACCAAATCCTAAATTGGAAAACTCACACTCTAGACTTAATGTAACGCCTTAGTTCAGCTACATTTGCAGTGCGCGTGATGGCAGAAATTGATGATTTAAAAATGAAGAAGTTAGTTTACTCGGCCTACTTCCATTCACTAATGAGTTATGGAATCATCTTTTGGGGAAACTCTTCTCACAAAGAGAATATTTTCAAAATTCAGAAACGAGTCATTAGAATTATATCTAGTGTCAGTCCTAGATCATCATGCAGAGACCTCTTTAAGAAACTTGGTATTCTTCTACTTCTCAGTACATACACTCGTTGATGTCCTTTGTCCTTTGCAACATGCCTCTTTTTACACAAAATAGTGCAAAACATGATTATAATACCAGAACCAAAAACATTCTTTATAAGGACTATAAAAGCTTAACATTAGCACAAAAACGAGTCAAATGGGTACTCATATATTCAATAACTTACCAGAGCATGTCAAAGGTCTTGTAAGTAGTGATAAAGATCGATTTCAGAGTGAATTAAAGAGCTTCCTGTTAGCCAACTGCTTCTACTACATCGATGAATATCTTCCAAAGGGTTATAGAAAAAAAAAACTTTGACTCCTTCCACATCCCAAAGACTCCTCTCCAAGGGTTCCATGGAAAACGATAAAACTAATGCAATGTAAACAACGGGCCACCGTCTCATCCGAATGCCCCACAAATGCGGATTCGACCAACTGGCCAAATGCAGCCGCACAATGAAGCTTCTTTCAAGCTCTATCAGGTGCTGATAACGCTGTCTCACGTGAGTATGTGGTATCTCTGTGTGATTCGTAGTGATCACTCAACAACTAAAGCTGTTTAAGCCACTTATGTACTCTACCAGACCTGGTAACAATTCTAAACACGAACAAACGTGACAAAGAAGTGCAACAATAATCATTTACATACCTCCCAATGATGTGTACATGTACCAAGTTACATTGACTTCTGACCATGTTTTTTGGGTTTTCCCTACTTGTGAGGTACTGTAGTAAGCGGAGGACGAGTAGAACAAAGAAAATAGCGTTGAATGTACCGAGTACCATTAACTTCGTGAATACTCTGAAATATGACCTGCTCAAAAAATGTTTTGCAGCACCTGCACATCTGTGAGCATGTGTGAACTTAAATTAATAGGATAGAATAAACCTGATACAAACAAATATAACTTTTTCTTTGATATAACTATACGACAACAACCAAATTGCAGGAAGTCTGTTCGGAAATGTACATATTTAACACCTGCGAAATATAATTCTGATGCTGGGTACCGCGTTGCTCCACCCTGTACGTTATAACAAGGTTAGTGCCACCTTGGAATGTTATTCAAAAGTCTGTCGAGACGTTGCTGCTGAAGCGTGTTCTTCTGATCGACTGCGGCCCCTCCTGAGGTCATTCAGTGTGTTAGGAGAGCTCTTGCGATGACTTAATGCAATTTTTAACTACTCCCAAACATTTTCAGTTGCGTTCGTGTCAGTAGCTACCACAAGCAGTTCCATTCCATAGAATCCAGCAAGAAGTGGTTGCATTATCATATCTAGTAGAGGCATCACAGATTGTAGCAAAAACTCTGAAATCCTGCAAGTACAGAATTTTCTATTATGTTCAGAACACCACAGCCCAGTGTATTTTCAGTAGCAAAGACAAGACCCAGTTATTAGCCAACAGTGGGGTATACAAAATTACACTACTGGCCATTAAAGTTGCTACAAAACGAAGATGACCTGCTACAGAAGCGAAATTTAACCGACAGGAAGAAGATGCTGTGATATGCAAATGATTAGCTTTTCAAAGCATTCACACACAAGGTTGGAGCCGGTGGCGACACCTACAACGTGCTGACATGAGGAAAGTTTCCAACCGATTTCTCATACACAAACAGCAGTTGACCGGCGTTGCCTGATGAAACGTTGGTGTGGTGCCTCGTGTAAGGAGGAGAAATGCGTACCATCACGTTTCCGACTTTGATAAAGGTCGGATTGTAGCCTATCGCGATTGCGGTTTATCGTATCGCGACATTGCTGCTCGCGTTGGTCCAGATCCAATGGCCGGCCGCGGTGGTCTAGCGGTTCTAGGCGCGCAGTCAGGAACCGCGCGACTGCTACGGTCGCAGATTCGAATCCTGCCTCGGGCGTGGATGTGTGTGATGTCCTTAGGTTAGTTAGGTTTAAGTAGTTCTAAGTTCTAGGGGACTGATGACAACAGATGTTAAGTCCCATAGTGCTCAGAGCCATTTGAACCATTTGAACCAGATCCAATGACAGTTAGCAGAATATGGAATCGGTGGCTTTAGGAGGGTAATACGGAACGCCGTGCTGGATCCCAACGGCCTCGTATCACTAGCAGTCGAGATGACAGGCATCTTATCCGCATGGCTGTAACGGACCGTGCAGCCACGTCTCGATCCCTGAGTCAACAGATGGGGACGTTTGCAAGTCAACAACCATCTGCACGAATAGTTCGGCGACGTTTGCAGCACCACGGACTATCAGCTCGGAGACCATGGCTGTGGTTACCCTTGACGCTGCATCACAGACAGGAGCGCCTGCGATGTTGTACTCAACGACGAACCTGGGTGCACAAGTGGCAAAACGTCATTTTTTCGGGTGAATCCAGGTTCTCTTTACAGCATCATGATGGTCGCATCCGTGTTTCGCGACATCGCGGTGAACGCACATTGGAAGCGTCTATTCGACATCGCCATACTGGCGTATCACCCGGCGTGATGGTGTGGGGTGCCATTGGTTACACGTTTCGGTCACCTCTTGTTCGTATTGAGGGCACTTTGAACAGTGGACGTTACATTTCAGATGTGTTACGACCCGTGGCTCTACCCTTCATTCGATCCCTGCGAAACCCTACATTTCAGCAGGATAATGCACGACCGCATGTTGCAGGTCCTGTACGAGCCTTTCTGGATACAGAAAATGTTCGACTGCTGCCCTGGCCAGCACATTCTCCAGATCTCTCAGCAATTGAAAACGTCTGGTCAATGGTGGCAGAACAACTGGCTCGTCACAATACGCCAGTCACTACTCTTGATGAACTGTGGTATCGTGTTGAAGCTGCATGGGCAGCTGCACCTGTACACGCCATTCAAGCTCTGTTTGACTCAATGCCCAGGCGTATCAAGGCCGTTATTACGACCGAGGTGGTTGTTCTGGGCACTGATTTCTCTGGATCTATGCACCCAAATTGCGTGAAAATGTAATCACATGTCAGTTGTAGTATAATATATTTGTCCAATGAATACCCGTTTGTCATCTGCATTTCTTCTTGGTGTAGCATTTTTAATGGCCAGTAGTGTACCTATTCAGATTGAGACAAGTTTTATATTAGTCAGTCAGTCAGAGACATAGCAGCTAGTTTGGCTGAACATGAATGCAGCTGGAGGTTGCAGAACTCTGCCTCCACATTTGCTGTGTGTGTACTGAGTAAGAGTCACAGCCACTAGCCAGAGTCCCAGGTTCTTCACTTAGCAAACAAAGGCGAAAAGCTCAACCTGTTGAAGACTTGGAAATTAACAAGCATCTACCTCACAGTCCAGATCTAATCTTAAATGACCAGACACAGCTCCATAGTTCACCTCTTCTAAACTTCACATAATCCTCTCAGTTTTTCATTACTTCCCATACTATTTGCTCCCTTACGCTCCCCAATTTGCCTGTCTTCAAGGTGTCCCTTTATCTTGGTGAAATTACCTATGTCACCCATATAATCTGTAGTTACAATTGTTAAGTATTTTTAATTGGTACTTGTATTACTTTCCATGTTTAATACCTCTTGAAATTACCTCCTCAAGTACTGTTTTTGTTTTACTTGATTCATTTACGTGTTGTACGTGTTGCAAACTGTTATACAGGCATAGTTTTTGGGTATAGTGTTGATGTTTTTCCTGTTTGCTCCCTTTATATCTGTATGCTGTTCAACTTTTTACTTTTTAAAATGCAGTACCATCATACTCTCAAAAATGGTATTTGCTGTATGTTCCTATACATTTCTCCGTTTTTCTGCATTCATTCATTTCCGTTTTTCTTCTTGGTGTTGCTCAAGTTCCTCATATGTACTGTAGTTACAACTGATAGTTCTTTCTTTCTTTTAATTGGTTTGTATGTCACTCTTCACGTTTTATACCTCCTGAAGTAGCTTTTTCAAGTACTAATTTTATTTTATTTTATTAGTTTTGTTTATTAATATAAACTGTTATGTGCCATGCTTTTCCAGTTTTATGTTAAAGTTTGTTCCTGTTTACTCCCTTTATATTTACTTATTGTTCAACTTTTTTTTCTTTTACATTGGATTACCACCACACTGTCAACGATAACATTTACTGTGCGTTTGTGCTTCATTCTAGATGTGTAACTTCTTATCCAATGTCGTTTACAACATTGTATCTTCTTTGATGACAATAGTCAGTGAAAGTCTGACAATGGCCATGTAAGCCGAAAATCGGTTAACACAATAAATTAATGCTGTAGAACAAAAGCAAACTAGCGCTTTTCATTTATTCTTGAAAGAAGATGTTCACACGAGATGGGTGCTATGATCTCATTCATTATCATCTTGAAAGACAAATCAATAGCCAAAATGCAGATGTAGAGCTGGACAATACATTAGAGTACGCAGTCGCTATATAGCACTGTCCACACATGATCCTCGCTAGCGTTGAGATTCATCCGATAACTGTACATGAAACCAGTTCAAAGTGCTCCTGATCCACATCCCCGCGAATCCGCTCTAGTGCTCGTCTGAGACGTGCATTGATATCTGGCCGGGTTCACACTCTTCAGTGACACTCTCAAGTGTCACCTAATTCCTGCTGTCTCACTGATGACGCCATTGATCCAAGTTCCAATACAGACGTTCTCTTGTCCATCTTCATCGCGCACCTTGGTGCAGGGACTTTATACTGTTGTTCGTAACGAACGCCTACAGGCCACATTAAACTTCGGAGTAGTGTGGGTACTGTTTGGTCCGATACAGCTCTGTCATTTGCCATCTTTTAGAATATTTGATTTTCGCTCCTGAATCCCACAAACATCCCACATACACAAACATCATCGACTATAAGAAACCTTATGAAAAATTTAACGAAGCTAAACAGTTGGTGATTTTAAAAACGAATGCTAATTCAAAGTATGTTTGTACACAACAACATCAAAGTACAAAAATGGTTCAAATGGCTCTGAGCACTATGGGACTTAACTACTGACGTCATCAGTCGCCTAGAACTTAGAACTAATTAAACCTAACTAACCTAAGGACATCACACACATCCATGCCCGAGGCAGGATTCGAACCTGCGACCGTAGCGGTCACGCGGTTCCAAACTGACGCGCTTAGAACCGCATGGCCACGCCGGCCGGCCATCAAAGTACAAAATGGAAGTCAGTTTGCGAGGAACATCAGACAAGGAGTGAGACAAGGGTATCCTTTAACGCCCACATTATTTAGTGTATTTAGTGTATACATACACAACGTAATAAAGACATGGCAAAATAAAGTAGTGCACCAATGTGAGTTTAATACTAAAGCTACAAATACACTCCTGTATGCAGATGATCATATCTCTTAGCGGACTCGTAAGATAAATTATAGAGAGCAATGTGGTTGTTGCACGAAGTTGAGAGGTTCCATGACATCTTTTGCATGTCGCCTCTCACTTTCATCAATTTTATTAATGTTCTATGTCATTGCACGGTAGTAACAGACCGAATAAAGTTATTGTAATGAGGTATTTGTACTGAGAGCTCAAAAACTACTTTTCACGTGATTCCTATACATGTTGTGTTACTTTCCTGGGTTGCCTGTGCGAGGCAATCATCGGAGGATGCGGCGCACGGCAGTTCCTGTTGGGGGCTGCACTTCCCTGAGTTCTGTAGGGTTCGTACAATAGGCTTAAGCGCCTGCCGGAACGACTGACGTCGGTCGAGTTTCGCCTGCTGTATGCAGAGCGAAACGACCTGCGAGACGTTGGAGTGTCGCCGCAGTTTCTGTGTTTACCGTTCCGGCGCGTCCGAAACGAAGATTCCTGGCACCGACTGACCGCATTGTCCTCTTGATTCTGAGAATACTTCTGGACCATATCTTGCTGGGTGCGACTGTCTGGCGCTGGATGGCCGGTGGTCTAGGCAGGTTGTTTTTGTAGCCGGTCAAACGGCAAGTTCAGTGCCCTCAGCTGAATACCAGAGGCATGATTGGTCAACTTAAACTGAGGCTAGTTGACGTAATAAAGCCCTGCTCGAAATTGAAGGGAACGGTCGCTATTGGCACGAATGATGTTCTGAGACAGTATGGGTGAATTTTGGAATCAGAACTGAAAGCTGATTCGCGGCTTTCGAGGAGACTAGGGGGTACAGCAATATTGGCTTCGCTCTTGCGTTGTGTGGGCAGTGGATTCGGGATCTGATCTTCGTCTGAGTATGACAGTCTTGCGACTTGGTCGCTCTTTTTGGGAAGAACTTCGAATTCTCGGACAGCCTTCGGGGCCAGGGGTTGAAACAGAGTGGCTGCACGGCAGAAGTCGGCGCCTGCATCAACAGGACGCTGCCTACCGACGGCGTGCTGCAAATTTCAGTGCTGGTACAGTATATTGCGGCTCCAGCATTGTGTGACTTTATGAATTTTATACTGAATCCCTCAGCAGCACGCGCGCTCGCTTTGCTACAAGTCCACCTTCCTTGTTTCTCCATGTGATCCCATTTGAGCTCTCACTACTAATTGCGATACTGCTATATAGTCGGGAGATTAATATTTGATTCATTAGGACTTCCAGTCATTATCGTCAATCTATTGCAACACAGACAGTGGAAGCCCCTTGTTCTCGAGCCAACTCTTATTTTCATAATATTGTAGTATACCCTATCCTTTAACCTACTATGTGCGTCGACAATCAAGTGCATTTATGTTCTGATGTATAGTAAATCCTATTCTAATATTTAATCCGCATATCATTTCGTAGATATAGGCAGAATCCCATTTCCTGTTGTTTATTATGATAAAGTTCTCTTTTTTTGAGTACATTACGATTTTTATTAATTATTGTGAGTGTGCAGTCCTTATTTTACCAACTAGCAGGGTCCACCATCATTTCCTTCCGTTACCGTTGTGCGCATAATTAATTTGCTGGTAGATAAGGAGGGGGTCGAGTGTATGTCTCGAGCTCATGTAAAATTCGTCTGAATTAAAGAGGTACAAACTCTTCTCCATCCCGGCACCTCGCAAAGTGGCATATGATTAAAGTATCACAATATCTAAATATAAAACTAAGGAATATTTAAGGCCAAAAATAATAATTGGTGATAAACTGCTAAAACAAATGGATACTTTTAAATGCCTGGGATGTGAGAACTCATATTGCAGCCAATTTTCAAGAACACATATTTCAAAAATTCCAAAATCTGTAGGCACTATAAATCACACTCTCCTCAAAAAACTCGAGGGAAAAAACTATGAAATTTTTACAATGTGATGGCGGTACCAGTTCTGATGAATGAGTCAGAGACGTGGACTCCAACCGCCACTCAAACGAGAAGAACTAAAGCAGCAGAGCATAGCGTCTCAAGACCTCTAGCTAATTACAAATTCATAGATCGAATAAGCTGATTACAAACTCATAGCTCGGATAGAGAACAGTGAAACCAGAAAAGACCTGGCCCTTCAGAAGCATACTTTAGGAAATAGAGCAGTTCAGAAAGAAATGGCATGAACATATTCAAAGGCTGTCCGATAAACGAATACCTACATTAATATACAGGTATACTCTTTAGAGGGAAAGAAATATTGGAAATCCTAACAAAAGATGGCAAGACCGGAAACATTCTATTCGAAATTGGTACAGGCATGGATTCGTAAACCAAAACTGGATGTGACGATGATGGTCATGATGATGATGATCCTCCTGAAACACCTTGAATGTACAAGTATGAGGGGCGTTCAATAACTACATCTACATCTACATGATTACTCTGCAATTCATACTTAAGTGCCTGGCAGAGGGCTCATCGAACCATATTCATACTACATGCAGCTTCAACACGATACCACAGTTCATTAAGAGTAGTGCCTGGTGTATTATGACGAGTCAGTTGCTCGGTCACCATTGACCAGACGTTTTCAATTGCTGAGAAATCTGAAGAATATGCTGGCGAGGGCAGCAGTCGAACATTTTCTGTATCTAGAAAGGCCCGTACAGGACCTGCAACATGCGGTCGTGCATTATCCTGCTGAAATGCAAGGTTTCGGAGGGATCGAATGAAGGGTAGACCCACGGGTCGTAACACATCTGAAATGTAACGTCCACTGTTCAAAGTGCTGTCAGTGCAAACAAGAGGTGACCGAAACGTGTAACTAATGACGCCCCATACAATCACGCCGGGTGATACGCCAGTATGGCGATGACGAATACACTCTTCCAATGTGCGTTCACCGCGATGTCCCCAAACACGGATGCGACCATCAAGATGCTGTAAACAGAACCTGGATTCATCCGAAAAAATGACGTTTTGCCATTCGTGCACCCAGGTTCGTCGTTGAGTACACCATCGCAGGCGCTCGTGCCTGTGATGCAGCGTCAAGGGTAACTGCAGCCATGGTCTCCGAGCTGATAGTCCATGCTGCTGCAAACGTCGTCGAACTGTTCGTGCAGATGGTTGTTGTCTTGCAAACGACCCCATGTGTTTACTCAGGGATCGAGACGTGGCTCTACGATCCGTTACAACCTTGCGGTTGGTTCAAATGGCACTGAGCACTACGGGACTTAACTGCTGAGGTCATCAGTCCCCTAGAACTTAGAACTACTTAAACCTAACTAACCTAAGGACATCACACACATCCATGCCAGAGGCAGGATTCGAACCTGCGACCGTATCGGTCGCGCGGTTCCAGACTGTAGCGCGTAGAACTGCTGGGCCACTCCGGCCGGCCAGCCATGTGGATAAGATGCCTGTCATCTCGACTGCTAGTGATACGATGCTGTTGGGATCCAGCACGGCGTTCCGTATTACCTTCCGGAACCCACCGATTCCATGTTCTGCTAACAGTCATTGGTTCTCGACCAACACGAGCAGCAATATCGCGATACGATAAACCGCAATTGCGATAGGCTACAATGCGACCTTTCTCAAAGTTGGAAACGTGATGGTACGCATTTCTCCTTCTTACACGAGGCATCACAACAACGTTTCACCAGGCAACGCCGGTCAACTGCTGTTTGTGTATGAGAAATCGGTTGGAAACTTTCCTCATGTCAGCACGCTGTAGGTGTCGTCACCGGCGCCAACCTTGTGTGAATGCTCTGAAAAGCTAATCATTTGCATATCACAGCATCTTCTTCCCGTCTTTTAAATTTCGCGTCTGTAGCAGGTCATCTTCGTGGTGTAGCAATTTTTGTTGTGGGTTGGCAGGAGGGCAAACACCGGTTTTGAGAGGAAGCCGAAAGGCACGCGTTTTAGCTCACGCAGGCTGGTGTTAGGTCCGGAACAGGTCAAGGATTTTAGACTAGCAAAAAAGGACGTAGCTGTGGAATACTTAACTTTAATCCATAAATGGTGAACATCGCTCTTGACAGTACATGTTTTACAGCATCAATAATAATTGGTAATGGCGCCTTGCTAGGTCGTAGCAAATGACGTTGCTGAAGGCTATGCTAACCATCGTCTCGGCAAATGAGTGCTAGGAAGTCTCTCTAGACCTGCCGTGTGGCGGCGCTCAGTCTGCAATCACTGATAGTGGCGACACGCGGGTCCGACGTATACTAACGGATCGGGGCCGATTTAGAGGGCTACCACCTAGCAAGTGTGGTGTCTGGCGGTGACTAGAGATGGGCAAAACTGTTCTTTTCAGAGATTGGATCAGAACTGTTCACTCCCTGAAATGAATTAGCTCTTTTTCATGACTCACCACTCATTTACAATAGAAAATAAATGGAAGGCACATTGCCCTTTAAACTTGGTTTATTCCAGTACTATACCTGTATTTTGATCTTATTTGATCCTATTTTGAAGTAACACAAATAATGAGTAAGAAATTTGTATTGTTTATTGAAATTTCCACGATATGACAAAGTTTTTGATTATTGATTTATTTTGCACTATCGTGGTTTTTTGGGTGATCGGAAAATGTTGTAACTTGAGATTTACATTAACAATATATTTGGCTATAATGTATTAAAATTTCGTTAACCTCATACAAATACATCACAAGCCATATATTTTTAAAGTGAACGTTTCCTTCCGAAGACGCCTAAAATCGCAAAATCCGTACCAGAATAAGAAAAAAATATATAAATTTGACTGTAAACGAAAGTGCTGCATATAGCCTTACGCAGAATAAAACAAGGAAAATATTGGTGTATCACATTTTGCGATACGTTTATCGGTTCGCTCGTACTTAAAGCGTAAATTCGAGTGTCCATAATAAAAATCCTATAGTAAGAGGAGTCATCAGGAGCCTAATCTAATCAGTTTAAACAAATAAAAATAAAATAAAAACAATTGATGTATACATAACATAATAATGTAATATACATAGCGGTATTACTACGAAGAACAATATCCAGTAGGGACGAACTCCGATGCAGAGGCGCTGAGTCGAGCAGGTTGAGCCGCGAGCTGTATTACTGCGTGAGCTGAGACCGCAGAGACCAGAGTGACACCTGAGTCGCTTTGCTCAACGCTCTGGCTAGAGTCGAGACGGTGGGGTGAGCATTGAGCGGGCGAGTTCTGAGGGTGGGGGGAGCGGTGAACTCACCTGCTCCGAGACAAATCGTCCGTTTCCTTGCGAGCAGGTTGTTGCAAGTAGTTCCTATGTTATCCGCTAGGTGGCTCTCTGTCCTGTTGCTCGCATCAACTGCCCAGAGGGCAGGACGTGCGACTGAAACGATCGCCGACAGAGTGCGATGCGAAGTTAAGCTGCGCCAAGGCCCTGCACACGGCAGACGACGCACAGAGATGGCACGGCATATGTGAAACACAAAATCCAATGGGGCACTGCACAATGCTGGCAGCCAAGGTAGAAGCAGGGCAGAGGCCGGCGCTGGCTGTGTTGTGTGGCGTGCACTGTGCTCTGACCAGCAGAGGCGCTGCTGATATGCTCCGTCTATCTCTCTCTCTCTCTCTCTCTCTCTCTCTCTCTCTGCCGTGGGAAAAGTTTGGAGCTACCGTTCTTTTTTTCTGAATCACTGATTGTTCACTCCTTTGAAAGATTCAACTCTATGAATTAGTTCAAGAGTGGATCCCCCATCTCTAGCGGTGACACCACAATTTTAATGGCCAGTAGTGTATATGATTGCTAAGAAAGGCGCTATTGTGTCTGCACACAATATTTTTTCTCGGCCCGATCAGGCTGATAAAATGCAAAGTTTGTTGTGGGAGATCGCGAAATATTCCCGCTTCGACTACTATGGTCTCATGAAGTTCCGATAGGTGGCGGGGCTATATGTAGCCATCCATATGGGACCGAGCGAGGTGGCGCAGTGGTTAGCACACTGGACTCGCATTCGGGAGGACGACGGTTCAATCCCGTCTCCGGCCATCCTGATTTAGGTTTTCCGTTATTTCCCTAAATCGCTTCAGGCAAATGCCGGGATGGTTCCTTTGAAAGGGCACGGCCGATTTCCTTCCCCATCCTTCCCTCACCCGAGCTTGCACTCCGTCTCTAATGACCTCGTTGTCGACGGGATGTTAAACACTAATATCCTCCTCCTCCTCCTCCATCCATATGGCGTCTGTATAGTAGATGCGTTCCAAGCAGAGAGCTTTTATTTTCTTTTGGCGGGAAACCAGAGCATCTCAGACATTCATAGATCCTTACAGAATGTCTACACAGACCTGGCAGTGAACAACACTCGATGTGACTCGTTGAAAGAGGCGTCTTCGCAATAAGGTCGCTCAAACCTGTCCGATTTCCTGCATGTCGGCCGGACGCACACATCCTCAGGCAACTGAAAAAAACGATGTCAGCGTGTTCGGCACCACAGTAACGCGAACGAACTTTTCCATAACAATTCAAGGTCTCACGTATAAGTCTGCGCACCGGAGAGGAGCTAATAAAACTACACCCCAAAGGCCGGATCTCGCGCCTGCATACTTTCTTCTGTTTGGCCCAATGATGGATGCAGTCCGCGGGATGCAGTACGTCGATAACGGAGAGGTTATACACCGAAGCGCCAAAGAAACTGGTATAGGCATGCGTATTCAAATACAGAAATGTGTAAACAGGCAGAATAAGGCTCTACGTTCGGCAATGCCTACATGGGATAAGAAAGGTCTGGCGCTGTCAATTGATCGGTTACTGCTGCTACAATGACAGGTTATCAAGATTTAAATGAGTTTGAACGTGATGTTATAGACGGCGCACGTGCGATGGGACACATCATCTCGTAGGTAGCGATGAAGTGGGGACTTCCCCGTAAGACCATTTCACGAGTGTACAGTGAATATAAGGATTCCGGTAAAACATCAGATCTCCGACATTCTTCCTACCGGAAAAAGATCCTGCAAGAACTGGACCAACGATGACTGAAGAGAATCGTCAACGTAACAGAAAAGTAACGCTTCCACATATTGCTTCAGATTTCAACGCTGGGCCATCAACAAGTGTCAGCGTGCGAAGCATTCAGCGAAACATCATCGCTTGGGCTTTCGGGGCCGAAGGCCAGCTCTTGTGCCCTTGCAGACTGCACGACACAAAGCCTTACTCCTCGCCTGGGTCCACCAGGCGCGACAGTGGACTGCTGTTGTCTGGAAATACGTTGTCTGGTCAGACGAGTCTCGTTTCAAATTGTATCGAGCGGATGGAAGTGTACGGGTATGGAAACAACCTCATGAATCCATTGACCCTGTCTGTCAGTAGGGGACTGTTCAAGGTGGTGGAGGCTCTGTAATGGTGTTGGATGTGTGCAATTGGAGTAATATGGGACCCCTATTACTTGTAGGTACGACTCTCACAGGTAACTCAAACGTAAGCATCCTGTCAGATCACCTGCATCCATTCATGTCCATTGTGCATTTGGACGGTCCTGGGCTATTCCAGCAGGACAATGCGACACCCCACTCATCCGGAAATGCTGCAGTGTGGCTCCAGGAACACTCTTCTGAGTTTAAACACTTCCGCTGGCTACCAAACTCCCCAGACATGAACATTATTGAGGATATCTGGGAGGCCTTGCAACGTGCTGTTCACAAGAGATCTCCACCCCCTCGTACTCTTACGGATTTGTGGACAGCCCTGTAGGATGCGTGGTATAAATTTTCTCCAGTACTACTTCAGACGTTAGTCGAGTCCATGCTATGTCGTGTTGCGGCACTTCTGCGTTCTCACGGGGGCCCTACACGATGTTAGACAGGTGTACCAGTTTCTCTGCCTATTCAGTGCAGATGCAGGAAGACGTTGTTTCGGACGTGGAACAGTAGAGTGGTATCATGTGAGCATACAGGCCCTTCCAGTAAAATGGCGTCAGTCCGTCATCTTTTACGGAGAATATGTTGAAAAATGGGGTTTTGTAGCTGAAAGAGTGGCCAGTAATATGGTGTACTGGAATTCCAGATAAAACCAACCTGCTTTCAGAAAGAAATGTGTTGCATTAATTATTGAATGCCCCTCGGTGATGTATCGGCAGACAGCGTGGACTCTCCATCTAGAGAGAGTTGCCCCGTGGTCTATACCACTCCACTAGGTCCAGCTTAATACTCTATCGACGCCCAAATGGTTGATCTAGTGTCAGTGGCTACGGTTTGAACGGGGAGTGTGAGACTGCTCCAGATGGCAATCTTTCCACATGGCCTCGGAGCGTTGCCGCCGCGGCTCATGTGGGCAACCAGAGGGCCCGCGGCCTTGGACTCGTGGACGTTAGGCGTTATCTGCGGGCAGAGCGAGGTCAGTTCCATCCAGCTCCGGCCGGCGCTGCAGTCGCAAGAGTCGGCGACCGGGAAAACCCCGACGCGCTTGCGTCTGGTCCACTCGCCTGGCGTCCGGCCCTGCTGCACTCGCAAGGACGCTAGGCCTATCTCTTGCCGCGCTGCCATGCCGCGTGCGTGTCTGTTGCAGAGGCTCGTTCAGACTGGAGCGAAGGGAAGCGCACGAGCATTCGCCAACGGTTCTCCAGTGTTCGCTGCCATTTCCACATACGTGCAAACACAATCGTCTGCACGTCAAAGAACGTAAAAGAATACGAATACCGTGCCAACACTACGAACGCTGCGTTACTGCTTTTTGGCGCTAATATTCGTCACACAGGTTTTATTCGATGACGGGGTCACTTATAGCCGCGATGCAAACTTCGTTAATCAGATAGGACTATTCTGCACGGCGAGGGCGCTTTTCTGACGAAGAAATCAAAGTAGCATGGTAAAAATGGCTCAAATGGCTCTGAGCACTATGGGACTTAACAGCTATGGTCATCAGTCCCCTAGAACTTAGAACTACTTAAACCTAGTTAACCTAAGGACAGCACACAACACCCAGCCATCACGAGGCAGAGAAAATCCCTGACCCCGCCGGGAATCGAACCCGGGCGTGGGAAGAGAGAACGCTACCGTACGACCACGAGATGCGGGCAGCATGGTAAAAGAACTGTTAGGGCTGATGGTCATGAACAACGTACACAAAATCCTCACCGGACGAGGGGCGTTTAAAAAACAGTTTTTATATATTTTTTCTGAATATCTCAAAATCTTCTAGTGAAAATGTTTCTCAGTACAAAATTAAACTGTTTTCGAAATGTGGTGCTTGTGAATAATACTGAAGATTAGATGGGTAGATCACATAACTAATGAGGAGGTATAGAATAGACTTGGGCAGAAGAGGAGTTTGTGGCACAACTTGACTAGAAGAAGAGATCGGTTGGTAGGACATGTTCTGAGACATCAAGGGATCACCAATTTAGTACTGGAGGGCAGCGTGGAGGGTAAAAATCGTAGAGGGAGACCAAGAGATGAATACACCAAGTGGATTCAGAAGGATGTAGCTTGCACAGGATAGAGTAGCATAGAGAGCTGCATCAAACCAGTCTCTGGACTGAAGACCACAAAAACAACAACAACAGGTCTGAGCAAAAGTTCGTAGTGTGTTTGTTTTGCATATTGGTATTCCGGTTGCTATAGGACTACTTATCGACTGTCGTTTTTTACTTGTAGTTCACTGTTGCTATTTGAGTTTACATATTGTCATTTTTCCGTCTGAAGATAGTGAGTGGACCCTTGGGCGCTAGGAAATGGAGTGTCAAGTGGAGAAATCTGAACATTTCCGAGGTGTTCTCCTGGTTGAGGTCAACAGAGGGGTGACAGCAACGGAGGCAGCCAGAATCATTTGTGCCGTGTGTGGGGACAATGCCATTGGATGGAGCACGGCAAGAAAATGGTTTTCTCTCTGTATGGGGGATCGTTTTGACATTAGTAACTCTCCACGTTCAGGAAGATCTTCCGTGTTTGATGAAGATCGTTTGAACCCATTATTACACAATGATCCACATCAGTGAATTGGAGAACTGTCAGATATAATGAACTGTGATCATTCCACCATTGTGCGGTATTTGCATGCATTCGGGAATGTTCAAAAACCGGGTGTATGAGTAACGCAAAATCACCAAAATCATAGGGTGGCCATATGTGCATCCCTGCTTCCTCGTCATAAATTGGCAGTGTGAAAAAAAAAAAAGGTTCAAATGGTTCTAAGCACTATGGGACTTAACGTCTGAGGTCAGCAGTTTCCTAGAATTAGAACTACTTAAACCAAACTAACCTAAGGATATCACACACTTCCAGGCCCCAGGCAGGATTCGAACCTGCGGTTCCGGACTGAAGTGTATAGAACCGCTCTGTCACAGCGGTCGGCGACTCGTGAACAACACCGACTATTTCTATCTTATATTGGTACTGGTAACGCGAAACGGATCGGAGCGTGGAATGTCAGATCCCTTAATCGGGCAGGTAGGCTAGAAAATTTAAAAAGGGAAATGGATAGGTTAAATTTAGATATAGTGGGAATTAATGAAGTTCGGTGGCAGGAGGAACAAGACTTTTGGTCAGGTGAATACAGGGTTATAAATACAAAATCAAATAGGGGTAATGCAGGAGAAAATATAAAAACGCAGTAAATGAAGCAGGCAAAAGGGAATACAAACGTCTCAAAAATGAGATCGACGGGAAGTGCAAATGGCTAATCAGGGATGGCTAGAGGATAAATGTAAGGATGTAGAGGCTTATCTCACTAGGGGTAAGATAGATACTGCCTAGAGGAATTTAAAGAGACCTTTGGAGAAAAGAGAGCCACTAGTATGAATATCAAGAGCTTAGATGGAAACCCAGTTCTAAGCAAAGAATGGAAAGCAGAAAGGTGGAAGGAGTGGATAGAGGGTCTATACAAGGGCGATGTTCTTGAGGACGATATTATGGAAATGGAAGAGCATGTAGATGTAGATGAAACTGGAGATACGATACTGCGTGAAGACTTTGACAGAGCACTAAAAGACTGAGTCGAAACAAGGCCCCGGGAGTAGACAACATTCCATTGGAACTACTGACAGCCTTGGGAGAGCCATTCCTGACAAAACTCTACCATCTGGTGAGCAAGATGTATGAGACAGGCGAAATACCCTCAGACTTCAAGAATAATATCATAATTCCAATCCCAAAGAAAGCAGGTGTTGACAGATGTGAAAATTACCGAACTATCAGTTTAATAAGTCACAGCTGCAAAATACTGACGCGTATTCTTTACAAATGAATGGAAAAACTGGTAGAAGCCGACATCGGCGAAGATCAGTTTGGATTCAGCAGTAATTTTGGAACACGTGAGGCAATACTGACCCTACGATTTAACTTACAAAATAGATTAAGTGAAGGCAAACCTACATTTCTAGCATTTGTAGACTTGGAGAAAGCTTTTGACAATGTTGACTGGAATACTCTCTTTCAAATTCTAAAGGTGGCAGGGGTAAAATACAGGGAGCGAAAGGCTATTTACAATTTGTACAGATACCAGATGGCAGAGTCGAGGGGTATGAAAGGGAAGCTGTGGTTGGGAAGGGAGTGAGACAGGGTTGTAGCCTGTCCCCAATGTTACTCAATCTGTATATTGAGCAAGCAGTAAAGAAAACAAAAGAAACATTCGGTGTAGGTATTAAAGTCCATGGAGAAGAAATAAAAACGTTGAGGTTCGCCGATGACATTGTAATTCTGTCAGAGACAGCAAAGGACCTGGAAGAGCAGTTGAACGGAATGGACAGTGTCTTGAAAGGAGGATATAAGATGAACATCAACAAAAGGAAAATGAGGATAATGGAATGCAGTCGAATTAAGTCTGGTGATGCTGAGGGAATTAGATTAGAAAATGACACACTTAAAGTAGTAAAGGAGTTTAGCTATTTGGGGAGCAAAATAACTGATGATGGTCGAAGTAGAGAGGATATAAAATGTAGACTGGCAATGGCAAGGAAAGCGTTTGTGAAGAAGAGAAATTTGTTAACATCGAGTATAGATTTAAGTGTTAGGAAGTCATTTCTGAAAGTATTTGTATGGAGTGTAGCCATGTATGGAAGTGAAACATGGACGATAAATAGTTTGGACAAGATGAGAATAGAATCTTTCGAAATGTGGTGCTACAGAAGAATGCTGAAGATTAGATGGGTAGATCACATAACTAATGAGGAGGTACTGAATAGAATTGGGGAGAAGAGGAGTTTGTGGCACAGCTTGACAAGAAGAAGGGACCGGTTGGTAGGTCATGTTCTGAGACATCAAGGGATCACCAATTTAGCATTGAAGGGCAGCGTGGAGGGTAAGAATCGTAGAGCGAGACCAAGAGATGAATACACTAAGCAGATTCAGAAGGATGTAGGTTGCAGTAAGTACTGGGAGATGAAGCAGCTTGCAAAGGATAGAGTGGCATGGAGAGCTACATCAAACCAGTCTCAGGATTGAAGACAACAACAACAACGCGAAATGGTGTCTTTATGCTAGCACAAGGAAAAGAAAGGAATGGCTGAGCCCAAATAATGCAGCAACTCCCCATACAAAGACCTGCGCATTTCCACAAAAGACAATGTTATGCATCTGGTGGAACAGCGACGGTGTGGTGTACCACAAATTGCTTCCCCAAGGTGTAACCATCACTGCTGGCATTTATGGTCAACAACTTTGACGGTTTGCAGACGCAGTCCAAAAACGACCAAGAAGATTGTGGGAAGTAATGCTACTCCATAATAACGCCCGCCCGTATTCTGCTAGACTGACAAACAACGCTATACAGGAAATGGATTGTGAAGCCATTCCATGCCCGCCTTATCTACTTGATCTTGCGCCCTCACATTTCCATCTTTGCCGCTATATCGAACAACCTTCAAGGAACTTCCTTTCCGGATAAAAATGCACTCCGAACATGGTTCTGCGATTTCTTTGCCTCAGAATTACGTGATTCCTTGGGGCGGGGAATCGAAAAGTTTCACGGGGTGCCGGGTTCGATTCCCGGCCGGGTTGGGGATCTTCTCTGCCCGGGGACTCATCATTTTGTCATCATCATCATCATCATTCGTGACAGTGCTAGGCTGGACTGTGTCAGAATTGGACTGTGTAACAATTGAGACTTTGTACGGGCGCTGATAACCGTGCAATTGAGCGCCCCACAAACCAAACATCATAATCATCGAAAAGTTAGCGTCTGCAGACTATTGTTGCAGGATTCTGGTGCGAGTCGTATTCTGAAAAGTTCTCACACCGACACTTATACCACACCTGTGGTAGCACACACTAATGAACAACATAAGTGCTTACACTAGTTATATGGATTCTGGCCAGTACGAGACAGTTGACTACCACAGGTTGTGTTCAAAATGACCACCGGCAGCGGCAAGACACGCTTCCGGTCTGTTATGGAACGACTGCTCCACACATGCTGGCATTTCAGTGGAGATGTCTGAGGAGGCTGCAGTAACACGTTATTGCATGCCATCGGCTGTAGTTGGTACGTTCCTGCAGTCAGCGTCTTTCAGATTTTGCCACAGAAGAAAGTCCAAAGGCGTCAAATCCGGGGAATGGGCCAGCCAAGTTACTGGTCCTCTGCGTACAATCCAACGATCTGGGAATAGTTCATGAAGATATGCTATATACTTCGTGCATTATGGGCTGGATACCCATAATGTCGGTTCCACAGGTTCGTCCTAGACTGCAGAGGATCATCTTCGAGGATCCATGGATGATGGTCTGTTAGGAGGCTGCGATACTTGTGTTCCGTCTATGAGAAACAAGCCTATGAGCTGATGATTCACGGTCCCACGCCACACGTTCACAATTCATGGAAACTGACGTTCGGCTGACGAAGACAAGAGGAATCGTCGACAGACCAATAGTGCATGTTTCAGCGGTTTACCTGACCATGATTGATATATGTGACTTCATCACTAAACAAGATACATGATACATCTGGAGTATCCTAACTTGCATTGTATTGTATTGTATGCTAACTGGGAACCTAGAAACGACGGAGAGGCTCCATCCCCACTGCAGCCACAGTGGTCCAAAATCCCACGACTACCGCAGTCCACTTCACCCCGCCCCACACTGAACCACTATTTCAGCAGGGTTACTGTGCGGTTCCTCCTCCGGTGGACTTCCCCCCTCCCCCCCTCCCAGGGAACGTCTCACACCTGAGACTGTGGTAGAGTAATGGTGGTGTACTCGTACGTGGAGAACTTGTTTGCGCAGCAATCGCCGACGTAGTGTAGCTGAGGCGGAGTAATGGGAACCAGCCAACATTCGCCGAGGCAGATGGAAAACCGCCTAAAAACCATCCACAGGCTGGCCGGCTCATCGGATCTCGACACAAGTCCGCCTGGGCGGATGGGGACCAGGCGCTCCTTCCCACTCCAGAAAGCGGTGAGTTAGACGGCACGGCTAACCGGGTGGGCTATCCTGTCTTAATTCCCATATGCTGAAGTTTCCACGGTTCTCATAATCGTTTCCATGCAGCTCTTGATGGAGGGAGAAGCGATAGGTTCAAATAGCACTATGGAACTTAACATCTGACGTAATCAGTCACCTAGAACTTAGAACTACTTAAACATAACTAACCTAAGGACATCACACACATCCATGCCCGAGGCAGGATTCGAACCTGCGAACGTAGTGGTCGCGTGGTTCCAGACTGAAGCGCCTAGAACCGCTCGGTCACAACGGCCGGCGCGACGCGATAGGGATGGAACCTATATCGAAAGGGAACCTATATCGATTGCCTGACTCTGCCACTTCCTCGTGCGATTGCGCGGGAGCTAACGTGTCGATCAACTGCAAAAGCAGCAAGAATATTAATTTCCCGCTCTTCTGTCGTCACTTGTTCTGTTCTGTTGTTCTGTTACGGTGTCTAGGTGTTACACTACCACTGACATGTAACTGGTTGAGTGCACTCAAGGAACATGCAAGCACACTGTAAGTAAACATAGCAACATCTTAGCTAGCAACTACGCAGGTTGAATGGCGCATATAAGTGTCGATGGGGAAACTTTTCAAAATACGGTATCTCTTGAACGACTCGCCCTAGAATCCTGCAACAAACACCACTGATATTATAACTCACTCTACGTTTAGTTTGTTACTGACTATTCCATTTAAATACTGTATGTGTGTACGAAAAATATACTTTTTAACTATTACAGTAGAGCGTCGATTATCCGGAGTAATTGGGGAACATGGGTGTTCGGAAAACTGGTTTGTTCGGATAATCGAACTGTACATGTTTATTTGCCAAAAAGAAGTACTGTACAGTAATTTCTTTCATAAAAAACAGGCATCTCTTTTAGTATTACAGAGTAACATACAAAGACAACTTCAGTAGGAATATATAGTAAGTGGCACAGTTTATTAAACAAAAATATATACATATTACATACGCATTTTGCATGAACAATACACATAGTATACAAAATTAACGTTTAAAAAATCCTTTATTTTGGTCTGTCTAAGCAAGTCTACACGCTTACGAGCAGCTAAGTCACGTACTTTTTTCATTACAGATATCTGAAACTGCTCACTTTCATCTTGGGCTTGAAACCATCGCAAGGCAGTATCTAAACAAGTGAACACCTCAGAAGCTTGTTGATCCATCAGTAGAATCAAGCATAGCTATAAAATTTGCTATGCTCGTATTTTGTTTTTTTTTTTATATCCGTAATTGTCGACTTCCCCACCTTGTACTCATTGGATAAAGCGGTTGCAGATTCACCTTCTTCTAACCTTTTAATAATCTCGTACCTGTCCCTCATAGAAAGGACAACACGTTTACGTTTAAGCATTTTGTATCGTCAAGTTCACTTCTTCACGCAGCAGCACACAAGTGGTCGTAACAGATAACAGAAGGTGCGCGTTTGCACCGTGAGAAGCTCTTCTTGGAGGCGCGCAGTCCTTCAAACTGCGCGGAGTGGCAAGCCTCAAGTCTAAGCTGGCGCAGCTGTTGCTGTGAACAGCTTTGATACTGTGATACTGCCGCTACTTCTACTGCCAGTGCCAAGCCGACAGAAGTGTGCTGATTGTTGAAACACAGCGACTGGCGGCTTGGCCGGTCAGCAGCGCCTTGTGAAGGCCCCATTAGAAGCAATGTTCCGCCAGCGGTGGCCCAGTGCGGCGACTACTGTGGGAATCTTGGTTTGGGAGCGAGGGGGATGATGGACGGTAGGGTGGGAGAGTAACAGGTGCGAGCGATTACACAGTTCGGTTAAGCGGTCGTTCGGTTGACCGACGTTCGGATAATCGACGCTCTACTGTATTACAGTCTGTTTATTGGCTAAGGATATGAGCCCCTGGCTACCAACCAATACTGTAAAAACCGTTCATCAGCAACACGTTCTTTTTCTGCAATATTTTCGGTGCAAAGTTTTACGTGATTCACCCTGTTCAGGCAAGCTCACTGATGTCATTTTGTCTGATCACATGGGATAAATGGTCAGGGATTGCTGGGGAGACCTGGTTTTATCTATAAACTGGAAAGCAAGCATTGCTTGCGGGAGGGAATTTGCCTTTCCCAGAAGACCGCTATAATTGCCGTTCAGAATGACTAGGAGTCAGTTTCCTCTCTTGCAGTGTAGAATGTACAGAGATTTATGTAGATTCTGTCCTTATATGTTTCTTGTTTTAGTGTTATTAGTAACTGTTATTTATATTCCATGCGTTGTTAACAAACTTTGTGGAAAATAAACAGCCCCGGCCATGTCTGCACAACTGCGTCATCAGTGATTCAGTAGGCAAGCTGCTGAAGGGCCGGTATAAATTTGTGAAACACACTGTAGTAGTTTTTTGTGATTTAGTGCGGTAGAGAGAGTGGAAAATCGGCTCCTCGCTCTTCATTTTGCGTACCTATGAAAGTGAGAAAAACATCATCACAATCTGGTGACCTAGCTTTTCTCACGTTATACCTCAGTACAAAATTTATCCCTTAATATGATTCTCATACACCAATAAATGGTACCATATTTGATATTTGTTCTTAACCCACTTCATTTAACATTAAACATCAATGTTATACCATTTAAACGCCATTTTTAATAATCTGTGATTTTTCCACCCCTTGCAACGTCGAAACTGTTAGAAGTAGAGAAAAAGTTGATAAGATCGTTGAGCCATGCACGGCTTGCATTTATCCCATTTCTTGTTTATCATCTTCTATTACGGTACTGCCGCCTCGTTTTCTTATTCCATTTACTGGCGTCACTAACTTCCTGCCTTACTTGCCTGTGAGCGGTAGCAGCAGTGCGTAACGATAAGTGCACTCTTGTACCATCTCCGGGTCGTGTGTCTGGGAGTCAGTTGGAGACAGACCAGCAGTGCAGTCGGGACGAAGCGCCAGTGAAGTCGGAGATTGAGCGCCGATGAGGCGTCGACAGCCAGTGCTCACCGACCGCTGGCGACACACATGAACTGTGTGATGGAGGGAGATTGGAGTGGGACGACCGTTGGTTGGTCGGTTGGTTGTCTCATTGGCCGACGTATATTTGGTCCTTTCACTGTTCCCGGGCCTGGGAGTTAGTCGGTTGGCATGGAGCGGCGGGGTAACCTCGACGGTACGTAGTCTGGCCGGGACTGCTGGCGGCCTCTATGTGGTGCCAGAGTGTATGGTGGCTGCTCCCATTGCTACGAGGTTCGTGGCTCACCGATCCTGGACATGAAAGTTGAGTTTTTACTTAATTTACCAGCAAGTCACGACTGTTCACATTATGTCGTTTGGAGTTCGTTTCCAGCTGTTGGGATATTCCTACAAGCAACAATGTGTGTTTTCAAGTTGGCAAATTTTAGCCACCCTCCGGTGGAGGTTATCTTGTCGGTGGGTCCGTTGACTGTCTGTCGGTTGGGTTTTCGTGGGATCGACAATGGTTGGGCCGACTGCCTGTCACACCTAAGCGAGCGATAGTGTTTGAATTCCAGGCCGACCCTCGGAACTTCTGAGCGCCCTTGGGTGTACTGCCTTTTCTTGTTTATTCTTGTTGTCTGTACTTGTGTGGCTTCTAGCCGATTTTTAGATTACGGTTGTTTTGCCCTTAAGGCGTCAGATGGTTTGGGCTTTAAGCCTAATTTAAGAACTGTTTCATGTAAAGCCTTTGGAATTATTAAAATTGAGTCTTAAGTGTTGGGCCTTCAGCCGATTTTGAATTTAAGTAGATTGCGCTTAAAGTGTCAGATTCTTTGGGCTTTCAGCCGATTTTGAATTAAAGTTGTTCTGCTCTTAAGGTGTTCGATGTTTTGGGCCTTCAGCTTAATTTAAGAACTGTTTTACGTAAAGCATTTGGCATTATTAAAATTAATGTTATTGAGTCTTAAGTGTTGAGCCTTCAGCCGATTTTGAATTTAAGTTGTTTGCGCTTACGGTGTCAGATTCTTTGGGCCTTCAGCCTCATTAAGGAACTGTTTCAAGGTAAGGCTTTGCCTTTTAAATTTCTGATTTTGGTTGAGCTTTAAGTTATTGGCTTTCAGACGTTTTTAAATTAAAGTGGTCTTGCCCTTAAGGCATGAGATTGTACAGCGCATTCAGCCGCTAGTTAAGTTCCAAAACTAAATCTGAGTTTAAAAAAAAAAATTGCTTGGCTCTTGTAATGTTTGATCAAATAAAAGGTTGTATGTTCGAGTGTAACTGACAGCTGCTTATTTTGGCCCCTTTCCACAACTTAAACTACCCATCCTGTCCTGTGGGCTTAGCAGGGTGTCTCAATCGTTTTTGTTGGAAAAGTAAAGTAATTCAGTTTTGCACTGGGAATAATTTTCGCTACAAGCAGCGGTTTACGATACATTCAAGAAAAATCTAAAAAGTGAGCTGTAAACGCTTCCTCAACCCCATGTTCAGGATTTTTGTATGTTGTTCATTACACTCCCCTGTACCACTGTTCAAATATTTACGACTACTCGAATTTTTTCCCCATTTCTCCTTCCTGGACTGTACTGCCAGTCCGGTGACCGTTGTTGCGATTTCCCTATTTGTGGCAGCAGAGAGAAGTGCGCAGATAGTGGTACGCCAACGATTAACACTGCACACTGGAGTAGCACCACTTGAACTCTTCACATCAGTCATAGTTAATTTTCTTTTGGGTCGTCGGTCTTCTGCGTGATTTGATGCGGCCCACTGTGTATTCCTCTCCTGTGCTATCCTCTTCACTGGATGTATTCCACTGTCTCCTTTATCCTCTACAGCGCCCTCTAGGACCATGGCAGTTATTCCCTGATGTCCTATGTCTTAATCGATGTCCTACCATCCACTCTCTTTTTCTTGTCAATGTTTTCCACGTATTCCCTTCCTCGCCGATTTTGCGGGGAATCTTTCCTTACCTTATTTGACCGCCTGATTTTCAACATTCTTCTGTAGGATCACATCTCAAATTCTCTACTGGTCCTCTTCTAACAATAGGCCACGAGTGACTCTCATACAATGCTGTGCTCCAAACGTACATTTTCAGAAATTTCGTCCGCAGATTAAGACTTATGTTTGATATTAGTAGACTACTCTTGGCCAGGAAATGCCTTTTTGGCATGGATAGTCTGCATTTCACGTCCTCCTTGCTCCATCTGTAAGGTGCCAGGACATGGTCACTTACACGTTAGCTTACCAATATTAAAGGGACTGGAAAGGGCATCAGGACATGACTCTATTGAATTATGATAAATATGAGGCACTCTCGAGCAGTATTCCCTGCATATCTGCATGATTAAGTCACTAACTTAAAGCGTTGGTGAAAAGTGCAGGAAGTTGAGAATTATGGAACAGAAAGTCTGCAGATGGCCGTAGCTAGCCGGGCCGCCGTGGGCGGCAGGTAGCAGTCACGGGAAACACGGGACAATACGACGCTTTTGGGGATAGCCCGGCATCCGGAACCACCTGTGCTGGGCAACACGTACCGAAGACGGGAATTTCGTTTTCCTAGGGGCGTTATGACCTACTCGATCATTGGGTAGATCTCAGAAATGCCGTTGGAGGGATTTCGGCGATGATAGAGCGTTCGACATTGGCCGAAACTGAGTTTTCTTCCTCCGCGTTTTCGTACGCATGGGAGATGGGAGAACTGTGGAGAGAGGAGTTCGCCTTCAGCCATCGAGCGGTACGGACTTGGAGACGGCGCCTTGGCCATCGTCCTCGAAGGGAGGTACACGGTCTGTATCGCAGCACTGTACCAACGGATGTTCCGTGCAGAGTTCTGCGGTTAGAGCTCTTTGTGGGCTCAGAAGCGAGATTTTCACCAACGCTTAACCACTTCCAACAACTTACCTAATATTCTTGATCTGGTAGTTATCCTTGCGAGGTGCCGTGCATTTACCAACGTAGCTGCCGGTAAAATGGGCGCGTAATTGCAAATTGTTAATGTGCCATTCTCTGGAGTGTGTGGGCGGACAAAGAAATTCACATTTTTTTGTAAATTTAATGAGTTGTGGGGGATATCGAACTAAAATGCCAGTATTACAATCGAATTATCGACTCCATTGTGGCTAGCATTTACCCTGTCCCAGTGAGCTTTACATGTACTCTAGTCACTGCACAGCTTGCCCAGACAGGAAGGAAAGAAGGTTTGCGGTCTTCTATGTCAGCGACGGACAAATAAGATTACACATCCATCGTGCGTTATTTTGCTGCATGCGTAGCAGAATTCCTTAACTTCGTCTACTTCCTGAAAACCCATTCTGATGTTAAGTTTCTCTCTGTTCTCATTTCTGCTACTTCCCATTACTTTCGTCTTTATTCGGTTTACTCTCAGTCCATATTCTGCACTCATTAGTGAGCTCATTCCATTCAAAATATCCCGCAGTTCTTCTTCATTTTAATGAGGGTAGCAATGTCATCAGCGAACCGTGTCACTTTCACCTTGAATTTTAAGGGGACATTGTATGTGAAATTCGGTGAAATTTGACATTTTCTGTTTTCTACTCCATAACGTACTTTGGACTTCCCTGAACATTTTGGTATATAATTCATTAAAATCAGACAATTGTGAGACCTTCAAATAATATTTTGAATGTTGACGTGTGATAGTCCAATTATGTGGCTACGCATATACTGCCACAGTTGAGCAGTCATATCTTGGGAACTACACAGTCTAGAAGGCTGTGAATTGCTTTGTTTTCTGCCTACTACTACGTCCCAGAAGTTGGCATTATGAATAAACAAATCAGTCATTTGTTTCTGATACCAGTTGTCGTTGAAAGTAGTGTGGTTATTGGATACTTTTATAGTAAGCTAACTTCTATTGCTTTTTATACGTAAATAAAATGAAGGGTATTAGAGATAACTGTGACAATTTATAGAAGATGAAAAGAGCTGTGTGGAGCACTTTCTTTCATCGAATATCAACCGATGAAAAGCCATGTCATGCTTTGTATGTCCACCTCCACCAAACACTTGGTGTAAATATAGGCACGCTGAATTTTGTGGCACCCTGCATGAATTTACACATAAACATTCTCTTCCTTTGGCAGCAACGGAGACAATCAAACCTATTTACAGAGATTTGGCAAATCCTGAGCTGCTAAAGAAGTGTGTATGTGGGAAGACCCAGAATGTGAATGAGTCCTTCAACAATGTTGTGTGCTGCTGTGTGCCTAAAAATGTATTTGTTGGCCTTATGACTCTAAAGTTAGCAGTGTCTGACGCTGTAATAACTTTTAATGGTGGGAACTATGAAAGATTTAAGGCTCTGGAGAAGCTGGAGGTAAGATCTGGACAGAACACAGGTAAAGGACTGCTGGAACTTGATGAGCTTCTTGTACATGAAGCAGAGTTAGCAGCTCAGAAAATGACAAAAGAAGCAAGAAAGAAAAGGAGGAAGCAAGCACTGGTGTGACACTGAAGAAGACACAGAGCACGGGCCAGGGTAAGTCTAGTGCATAAAAGACTCAGGAACGTAAGTGAGTATAAGAATTTGTAATAAAAAAGTTTTAAACCTCAGTATCTCTGAACTACATTTTTTGCAATAAATGACCCGTTCTCTAAAGATGTACTAATGGTAGAGACATGAAATTTTCACAGCATGCCAAGTGTGAGATTCAACACATATGGAACTAGAATAAGTAAAATATCCCGAGTTGTTTTGTTTTTGTGTTCATTTATCTACAAAATTCTGTCAAAAAATTGAGTGTTTGAAAAAACAAAAACAACATGCCCCACTATACTAGTTTAGTAATAATTCTAGTTTAGTGCATCTAGAAAGGTGCATTCAATAATTATGGAAAATTGTAAGTTGGTGCCCTAAAAAGTTTCCAAGATAATGGGTCACAAAATTCGATAATTTAACAGTGGTGGCCTAGGACATACAATGTCCCCTTAATGCCACTCTTGAACCTCCCTTTTATTTACGTCATTGCCTCTTCGAGAGTAGATTCAGCAGTAGGGGCCAAAGACTACACCTGTGTCTTAGAGGCTTTTTAATCCGAGCACTTCGTTCTTGGTCTTCCACTCTTATTCTTCCCTCTTGGTTCTTGTACATATTGTATATTATCCGTCTTTCCCTATAGCTATTTTTCTCAGAATTTGGAATGTCTTGGACCCATTTTACATTGGCGAATGCCTTCTCCAAGACTTGATTTTTCTTAAGTCTTGCTTCCATTATCAACCACGACGTGGTGCCTTTACCTTTTCTAAAGCCAAGCCCATTCATTTGTATACTATTCTTACAAGCTACTTGGATGCATGAGCTGTTAAGCTGATTGTGTGAGTCATTCAGTCTTCGGAATTGTGTGGATAGTGTTCTTCCGAAGTGTAGCGGCATATCGTCAGCCTCATATGTCTTACGCATCAGCATAAATAGTCGTTTTGTTGCCACATGCCTCAATGATTTTATGTTTTGGTGGGATGCCCTTCAGTCTTATTTGATCTTAATGAATTTAATGTATTAAATACGGGTGGCTTTAACATATATGGAACGTGGCTGCTGTAACTCACAGTAAGATAATAATGGGGACTTCATAAAACCACTGAATGAAGTAATGGTCACTACAAAGCCCTCTTTTTACAATTTCCTGTAGATCTCACGTTAAGCACGAGTGCACAAAGACAGGAACCTATTACGTTCATTAAACCTTACTACAGGTTACAATGGAATTAAATTAACTACACCTTGGAAAAACTCATGTAATGGGTTTTAAGTAAATTTCTTAATTCATTACAAAATTTGGGAAAACAACTAACTTCTCAGAAGTCGCACAGTGATTACTGAATGTTGTTCGGAGAGGGAAGAAGGGACTACAGAGTCAATCATCCATGCAACGACTGTCCTGATTGAGCACAGGTTGAACTCAGGATTGTTAATTGATGTACTTGAATTAGAGTTATGGTAGCACTAAGTCAATCTGAAATTTTCGTGTAAATCCTGTAACTCGGTTTGTGAACACTGCCCTTTTGTTCACCATAGTTAGCATTACCAGTTCCCGCGAGTGATGGCTATGTTGGCAGCAAATTCTGGGTCGTCTCTCCTGCATCGAAGGTTAGTCTTGTCCGCAGCTCGTGGTGGTGCGGTAGCGTTCTCGCTTCCCACGCCCGGGTTCCCGGGTTCGATTCCCGGCGGGGTCTGGGATTTTCTCTGCCTCGTGAAGACTGGGTGTTGCGTGATGTCCTTAGGTTAGTTAGGTTTAAGTAGTTCTAAGTTCTAGGGGACTGATGACCATAGATGTTAAGTCCAATAGTGCTCAGAGCCATTTGTACCATTTTTTTGAAGGCTACTCTTCCTCAGAGCCCAGAATTGAAGTCTCTCTCTTGGCAGAAGCCTCCCCTGGTCAGTCTAGGATAGACAGAGTGCTCTCAGCTATAAGAAGAGGTCTACTCTATTCTTTTGAGTGTGAGCTTTCTTCATGGTTTTTCTCATCAGTGACTGTGATTATTCTGAGTGCCGACTAATCAGGTCTATTTTAAAGAGCGCACCAATCTTTCTTCCATGCTCAACTTTAATATAATTAACCTATCATGGATGTTCGTAATATCGGATCTCGGAAACAAGCAAGTACTGACTCCCACCGTCTGTCCTATTTCGCGTTCTAGCCAACAAGGCCGTCTCCACGTAAACATATGCCAGAAGAGTTCTCTCACTACAGAATTTGTTTATAAACTGAACAGCCAAAGAAACTGGTATACCTGCTTATATCGTGTAGGGCCCGCGCTAGCACGCAGAGGTGCCGCAACAGGACGTGGCATGGACTCGACTGTCTGGAGTAGTGCTGGAGGGAACTGACACCGAGAATCCTAAGGGCTGTCCATAAATCCGTAAGAGTATGACGGGATGGAGATGTCTTCTGAGCAGCATGTTGAAAGGCGTCCCAGATATGCTCAATAACATTCATGTATGGGGAGTTTGGTGGCCAGCGGACTTGTTTAACTCAGAAGAGTGTTCGTGGAGTCTCTCTGCAGCAATTCTGGACGTATGGGGTGTCGCACTGTCCTGCTGGAATTGCCCAAGTCTGTCGGGATCCACAATGGACATGCATGGATGCAGGTGATCAGACAGGATGCTTACGTACATGTCACCTGTGAGAGTCGTATCTAGACGTATCAGGGGTCCCATATCACTCCAACTGTACGCGCCAAACACCATTACAGAGTCTCCACAACTTGAACAGTGCCCTGATGACATGCAGGGTCCATGGATTCATGAAGATATTCATACATATCCATCCGCTCGATACAGTTTGAAACGAGACTCGTCCGACCAGGGAACATGTTTCCGTCATCAACAGTCCGATGTCGGTGTTGACGGGCCCAGGCGAGGCGTAAAGCCTTGTGTCGTGCAGTCATCAAGGGTACACGAGTGGGCCTTCGGCTCCGAAAGTCCATATCGATGATGTTTCGCTGAATGATTCGCACGCTGACACTTTTTGATGGCCCAGAATTGAAATCTGCAACAAATTAAGGAAGATTTGCGCTTCTGTCGCGTTGGTCCCGTTCTTGCAGGATCTTTTCCCGGACGCCGCGATGTCGGCGATTTGATGTTTTACTGGATTCCTGATATGCACGGTACACTCGTGGAAAGGTGGCACGGGAAAATGCCTACTTTATCGCTACCTCGAGGATGCTGCGTTATATCGCTCGTGCACCGATTACAACACCACGTTCAAACGCACTTAAAATCTTGATAACTTGCCGTTGTAGCAGTAGTAATCGATCTAACAACTGCGCGAGGCACTTGTTTTCTTATATAGGTGTTGCCGGTCGCAGGGCCGTATTCTACCTGTTTACTTGTCTCTGTGTTTGAATAAGCATGCCTATACCAGTTTCTTTGGGGCCTCAGTGTGTTATCCAATGGTAGCTGCCATTACCGCCTTTTTTTTGTTTTTTTTTTGTTTTGTTTTTTTTAAAGTAGAGTCAACAACAATTCAGTTTAACTGGCGCTAGCCTGATGGCTGCGTGTGTTGTGTTCTTAAGCACAGAAGTGCCGGATATTCCATTCTCTCACACCACTTGTGAAATCTTATCTTTGCAACGTACTGGGCCTAGCGGTTCCCAGAATACAGGCTTCCTGGAGGGCGCAGGCATTGCGATACTGCGCTCCCTCTCACTGTTAACACTTAGCATACTGCTGACGCATATTACAGCACTTGCGGCAAATGGGAATGTGCCAGGTACGATGATTTTCCACAGTGTCAAATATATTATTACGGATTTAAAATCATCTTTGAGGTCTGCATACATCGTAGATGATAGTAGCGGCATCACATGAACAATTCAACGTCTTTCCAACATTTGTTAATGTCTCCTGCTTCGTAGGCTGCAAGTGACGTTCGAGTGCTCTCCGTTTCGTGCGTTTTGAATGCTTTTATGTTGATTCTGTGTTCAAAAAATGCAGTGAAGAGGAGAATCGCTTGAAAACATAATCCACAAAGACTGTGACGAGCTTATAGGTGAAGAAAACAAAGTATTTTATTATGATTCAGATCACACGTGATCTGAAAATTGTAGTAATTCTAGACTTTTTTGAAGATGACTTGCTGCATATAATTATCGTATTATTGTCACAGATTGTGTTGTTATTACAGTAGTACAGCAGGAGTAAGAGTCCAGTGAATGTAATGTTGGACTCTGTATCACGCCATCTATCATGTTTCTTAAAGTAGAAAGTCTAATAAACCTAAAAAGTTTTGAAGTTCCAACCACCTATTTTTCACTCGAATTATAAAATAAAAAAAAAAGTTTCAGGCATTCGACAGGTAATGGCAACTACTTACGAGACCAGCACCGTAAGTGTTAACTTGCAACACATCTCCTTGGCTCCAGGGGCTTTACACAATAAAACAATACACAGCAGCTTTCCATCATTCAGGGCGCATAAACGGTCACCGCCTCTCCAGTGGAGTTTCCTCCGCACACGACATACTGGTCCTAACTTCCACCTGGCACCTCCTCCCTTTCTCCTAGTGGCAGTATTTGTCCTTCGAAGAGGACTGCGACTCCTGTAATGGCCGGACACTGACTCGCTCTACCCTTCTCGTGTGGACTCCGCTCAACTACGGATTAAAAAAATCTTCCAGAATAATAAAGCAATAAGTAAATTTAGTAGTTAGGTATGCCAGTCACTGACGTTAACTTTAACCATACTTGTACTCCCATCTCTAGCTAACTTGTATTGGTTGGGTTCATTAATTTAATGGAGTTTGATTCTGGTATGTGGAAATTTTGACAACAAACAGTAACATAACTGATTGATTGACATAATTATTTTTATATACTGTGAAGTAATTTATCTCTTTTTTGTACCCAGTCTGAAATTCGATGTTGGTTGAGGAATTTCAATGCACTTCCGCATATTCTGTCAAAGGAGTAGTTTTCTAATGCTGCAAGTTATTAACAAACCAGGTATCGATGAGACTATTTTTTTTTTTTTTCATATCGTCCTGTTCATTTTAAAACCACATGCTAACGTGGCCTCACTGTCTGCATCAAGCCATACAATGACTGAATCCCTTGTTTAGTTGCACAAGCATTTATGAATACATTGTAAGGGAATAAAGCGGGTTACCACGAAGAAATTATCCGAATGGGACGGAAATCAGTAGATGTGACGTACGTTTACAGACAAACAGGTGGTTACAATATCAGAAAAAAATTGATGATTTTTGTAAGAGAAAGAGCTTCACAAATTGGGCAAATCAGTAACGCATTGCCGCGCAGGATTAGCCGAGTGGTCTAAGGCGCTGCAGTCATGGACAGTGCTCTGATCCCGGCGGAGGTTCGAGTCCTCCCTCGGGCATGGGTGTGTGTGTTTGTCCTTAGGATAATTTAGGTTAAGTAGTGTGTAAGCTTAGGGACTGATGACCTTAGCAGTTAAGTCCCATAAGATTTCACACACATTTGAATACACAATAACGCATTGGTCCACCTATGGCCTTATGCAAACCGTTACTCAGCTTGGCATTGGTTCATAGAGTTATTGGACGTCCTCCTGAGAGGTATCGTGCCAAATTCTGTCTAACTGGCGTATGAGATTGTCAAAATACCGAGCTTGTTAGAGGGCCCTGCCCATAAAGCTCCAAACTTTCTAGCTTTGGGAGAGATGCGGCGACCTTGCTGGCGAACGCAGTGTCTGGTAAGGATGAAGACAACCAGTAGAAACTCTTGCCGTGTACGGGCGGTCAGTATCTTGCTGAAGCGTAAGACCAGGGCGGTTTGCCATGAGAGGAAACAAAACGGGGCATAGAATATCGTCGACGTGGCGCTGTGCTGTAATGGTGCCCTGGATGACAACCAAAGGGTTCCTGCTATGAAATAAAATAGCAGCCCAGACCATCACTCGGGTTGTAACGCCGTATGGCGGTCGACAGTCGGTTTGGTATCCGACCGCTGTCCAGGGGGTGTCCACACAAATATTCACTGGTCATCGGGGCTCACTTCGAAACGAGACTCATCAGTGAAGACAATTCTACTCCAGTCATTGAGATTCTAGACCGAAGACGTTTCTTGAGACGAACCAGACAGCTGTGGGATAGCAACAGGACTGTCGCCCTCAATACGGCGCGACAGCCAGGAGTGACAGTCTGGGGTACCATTTCTTCTCACACCAGAACCCCTTTGGTTGCCATTCGAGGCACCCTTACAGTACAGCGGTAATAACATTCTACACCCCTTAATTTTACACTTCATGGCAAGCTATCCTTGGCCTAATTACACCAACTCACCCCCCCCCCCCCCCCCATTCCACACACTGCGAGAGGTTCTACTGGTTGTCTTCGTCCTTGCTACGCCGTGCCTTGGCCAGGAAAGTATTCGGATCTCTACCCAACTCAGAAAGCTTTGGAGCATTATGGGCAGGGCTTTCCAATCAGCTAGGGATTTTGACGATTTAACGCGCCAGTTGGACAGAATTTGGCAGCATATCCGTTTGGAGGGCATCCAATAATTCTATCAGCCAATGCCTAGCCAAATAATTGCTTCCATACGCAGGTTCGAATCCTGCCTTGGGCATGGGTGTTTGTGATGACCTTAGGTTAGTTAGATTTAAGTAGTTCTAAGATCTAGGGGACTGATCACCTTGGAAGTTAAGTCCTATAGTGCTCAGAGCCAATTGCTTCCATAAGAGCCAGAGGTGGACCAACATGTTATTGACTTGCTCAGTTTGTGAAAGCTCTTCCTCATGAATAATTCATCCAGCTGTTCCGAAAGTGTAATCAGTTGTTTGTCTGTACATATCCATCACATCCACCATTTCCATCTCATTCGGAAAATTCCTTCGCAGTGGTTCCTTTTTTTTTGTCTTGGAGTGTATCTAATACATTACTACAGTACCAGTACTATTTTATACTAAAATATTATTCAGCGGTTCAGAGTATGTACTTCCACAGCAGACTGACAGAAAATGGCTTCAAATGGCTCTGAGAACTATGGGACTTAACGTCTGAGGTCATCAGTCCCCTAGAACTTAGAACTACTTAAACCTAACTAACCTAAGGACATCACACAAATCCATGCCCGAAGCAGGATTCGAACCTGCGACCGTAGCGGTCGCGTGGTTCCAGACTGTAGCGCCTAGAACCGCTCGGACACCCCGGCCGCCTACTGACAGAAAACGCAGCAATGTAGCCATCACATGTTGCAGATCAACTCTCACTGAATGTTTGGAAAGAAAACTCACTTTTGTGTGTTCAGTTGGCAGGGTTTTTACGTTCAACTAAGGCTCAGAGTTGTTTCAGATTATGTAAACAGCATAAACATATCCATTGTACTGAAGATCGTCTAAAATGCGACTTCCATTACATACACGTTAGTAGAGGAAGAATGTTCATTCTGGTGCTGTTTTAATTTATTCAAGATGGCAGCTGTCCTTGGCGTTCTCTCACCTCCTCTCCCTGGGGGTAGAGGTGGCAAAGTTGCATTGTTGACATCACCATTCCTATACCTTTCCCCCTTCTCTCTGCCACTTCCCCTCCCTTCTTCCACTTGTGAATTTTCAGAGAAAAGACTTAGTCTCTGCTGAGCAGCTGGAGAAGAAGGATGTAAGATACTGCCTTGGGAACTGAGTTCATTTATTTACATGTGTACTATCCTGCTGGAAAAATTTCCTATATTTTGGTGGGGGAACCGAAACGGCTGTTACCCTAAAGCCTTGCTGCTTAAAATTCAAATAAACACAACTGCTTAACAATGGCAGGACGACAGAAAAAAACTCTTTTGAAAAACTGATCTCGTGACACGAAATGGCGATAAATATGAGCAATATATTGTTTGTTTATTTAAACACTAATTAAATTGATTAATTGAATATCTGGGAAATGTGTTCAATTGATGAGATATTTGCGTTGGCAGAGAGGATGTTAATAACAGTATTACTTGTAAGAATACAGCTGAGAACTGCATCCATAGCCTCCTGCCCAATGAACAAATGGAGGTGATAATGGATGAGCATGGGGGGAATACTGTTCACCAAATAATTATGATGCAGCAGGAGGGACTGAGGATGCGTTTCGCAACTCAGAGACTACTGCCTGTGCTGGAGCTGTTCGTGTTTTTTGAAACGACTAGTCAACCCAAATTGTAGGAGGCAACTTCATCCTATTCCACAACCCCACACTGAGTGAACCATAGATGCTCGCCTTGGTGGATGGGGCTCGACTGAGGACGCTTCAGATGGGTTTTGTTCCCCTTTCTAAAAATGGCTCTGAGCACTATGGGACTCAACATCTTAGGTCATAAGTCCCCTAGAACTTAGAACTACTTAAACCTAACTAACCTAAGGACATCACACACACCCATGCCCGAGGCAGGATTCGAACCTGCGACCGTAGCAGTCACGCAGTTCCGGACTGCAGCGCCAGAACCGCTAGACCACCGCGGCCGGCTGTTCCCCTTTCTCATCGCATGTGTGTATACGATGGGTTTTGTTCCCCTTTCTCATCGCATGTGTGTATACGTTCACCTTGCTGTGTACCCTAGTCTGCAACAAACTTGGCATTGGCGGCGAAATGTTCTACAGCCGCTGCCGAAAGAATTGCCTTCCACCGACCTATAAGTTTATAGCTGCTGAGGTACGTGATAGGAAGGGATAGGACAGCAAACTATTACTGACGTGTAGAAAGAGTAGCCCCCTACCGACCTACAAGTGAAGTAGCTGCTGGAAATAGCTGATGGAACAGGACAGCAAACTATCATTGAAATGTAGGAAGAATTGCCTCCTACCGTTCTGCAGGTGTAGCTGTTGAGGATTTGTACCCATACATACATACATAGTCATTACCACCCCAACAAACGAATTATATTCATAGAAACATTCTGCCGCATATCTCGAAATGAGCTGCCCCTTCATTGAACCTATCAGCTAAGGATCCTCAGCAAAACAATAGATGGTCTCTCTATGCATTTTGTAAATGTTCCCTTGTCTTTAAAGAGCGCTCCCTGCAACATTGTCTCCAATTTAACTCGTAATTTACCAGAATTAGGAGGGCAGTATACTCATTATGTTTGACATCTCGCGAGGGAACAGAATGAGCTGACAAGGGGAAGGCCTCAGACACGGCCAACCGATTCGGCTCAAATTTGGCAGGTCACTTCTGCACAACCTAAAACGAGGGAATCTAAAATATTTTGGGTCAACACCCCCGCGTTTTTGAGAAAATCACCCCTAAAGGTTATGACGAGCAATCGACTCAAAATTGGCGGGATCGATAGATAATTGTAAATAGAGCATTTTTCGTCATCAGGTATGGGGTCCGCAAACGCATACTTTTCCAGAAGTCGAGGTAAGAAACTGTTACAACTACCGCTTCTGTACCGACATGTTTAACGCTTAGCGCCGATTGTGGAAATAGAAAGTTTTTTATAGAAATGTCCTTATCGATTGGTTAAAACCATAAGATTCTATCTGATAAATGTAATATTCAATGGCTGGCACCTTGCCCTGTTCATTTTTGCACTGTGATGTGTAAGTCAGTTTCGCAGTGAAAGACTGATTATATAGATCTGATCACTTCAGATACTTAAGATTCAATTAATGTCCAGAAAGTGTAGTTGGAAGGCTATGCAACTTTATTATATATCTCCTTTCCGCCATTCTCAAGTATTTCAGAAATTGTCTAATATGATTATTAAATTGTTTTATATTTAAAATTATCCCACCAACTTGCTGATATCCATCATAAAGAACTAATTATGCTTCTGTAAAGATTGGAGCTCATGTAATTCAAAGTGCAGATTTTACTTCTTCAGGTTGAAGTTTAAATGTCTTTAAAAAAATTTTACTTGACGGTTAACTTAATTCTTTCTGGTAATTTAGTCAGTAACACAATCTTCTGTTGTTTTTCCTTAACGTCAGCGTAATTGAAATGATCAAACCGTTTTGTTTACATAACTTCATGTATGTATAACTTAGTATGTATTTGGAATGTGTAACATTGTTTTTTAATAAATGTTTTTATAAAAAAAAATAGCGCAACGGCCAAGGTAACTGGCTAGGAATCGGAGATCCCGGGTTCGAATCTGGAAGAAACGTAACGGATGTTATTCTTTTCATTTGTATTTTTCCATATCTCAATTGATAGGGAAAGGAGGGTTAATAAGGTAAGTAAATCAATAAGGAATGATAATGAAAAGGTAGGCAAATAAATTTCTCAAACCTCTTGGGATAGTAAACTTTAGAATGGCTCTTCCAGTCACTGTTACGTGTCCTCACTTTTCTTCGAACAACTAGATGGATGGTACTTGTCATATAAACATTCGAAACAAATATACTCACGGCACCAAGAACATCTAATGAATGCCATCTTTCGATAGCTACACTATTCCTTCCGAAGAGTCGGCGTAAAACCAATCTGGTTTACATTTAAAAATATGTCTTTTTCGGGAATTAATTTTGATGCGTACCACGCATTGCCTGAAAAATAGTTGCTGAAAGTTGATTATGAATTATGCTGTGAATAGTTATTGCATCCGTGCGGTTGTGGAATTCCCGCTGGGTTGTCAGAAGCACACTGCAATTCTGGAGCCTGGAAATAAAGTTTTTAACATGGCGATAGAAATAAACATCATACGGCTGCCACTGTATTCATTCACAAAACGTATTTCATTTGGCGCATTAACGATGCAAAATCACTACATGCATCCGCGAGGTTCGCACAGCCTAATGACGAAAAACAGCTCTTTCCGATTGACTTCTACGAGGTGCATTCAAGTTCTAAGGCCTCCGATTTTTTTTCTAATTAACTACTCACCCGAAATCGATGAAACTGGCGTTACTTCTCGACGTAATCGCCCTGCAGACGTACACATTTTTCACAACGCTGACGCCATGATTCCATGGCAGCGGCGAAGGCTTCTTTAGGAGTCTGTTTTGACCACTGGAAAATCGCTGAGGCAATAGCAGCACGGCTGGTGAATGTGCGGGCACGGAGAGTGTCTTTCATTGTCGGAAAAAGCCAAAAGTCACTAGGAGCCAGGTCAGGTGAGTAGGGGCATTAGGAATCACTTCAAAGTTGTTATCACGAAGAAACTGTTGCGTAACGTTAGCTCGATGTGCGGGTGCGTTGTCTCGGTGAAACAGCACACGCGCAGCCCTGCCTGGACGTTTTTGTTGCAGTGCAGGAAGGAATTTGTTCTTCAAAACGTTTTCGTAGGATGCACCTGTTACCGTAGTGCCCTTTGGAACGCAATGGCTAAGGATTACGCCCTCGCTGTCCCAGAACATGGACAAAATTTTTTTCAGCACTGGCGGTTACCCGAAATTTTTTTGGTGGCGGTGAATCTGTGTGCTTCCATTGAGCTGATTGGCGCTTTGTTTCTGGATTGAAAAATGGCATCCACGTCTAATCCATTGTCACAACCGACAGAAAGAAAGTCCCATTCGCGCTGTTGTTGCGCATCAACATTGCTCGGCAACACGCCACACGGGCAGCCGTGTGGTCGTCCGTTAGCATTCGTGGCACCCACCTGGATGACACTTTTCGCATTTTCAGGTCGTCATGCAGGATTGTGTGCACAGAACCCACAGAAATGCCAACTCTGGAGGCGATCTGTTCAACAGTCATTCGGCGATCCCCCAAAACAATTCTCTCCATTTTCTTGATTGTGCCGTCAGACTGGCTTGTGCGTGCCCGAGGTTGTTTCGGTTTGTTGTCACACGATGTTCTGCCTTCATTAAACTGTCGCACCCATGAACGCACTTTCGACACATCCGTAGCTCCGTCACCACATGTCTCCTTCAACTGTCGATGAATTTCAATTGGTTTCACACCACACAAATTCAGAAAACGAATGATTGCACGCTGTTAAAGTAAGGAAAACGTCGCCATTTTAAGTATTTAAAACAGTTCTCATTCTCGCCGCTGGCGGTAAAATTCCATCTGCTGTATGGTGCTGCCATCTCTGGGACGTATTGACAATGAACGCGGCCTCATTTTAAAACAATGTGCATGTTTCTATCTCTTTCCAGTCCGGAGAAAAAAAATCGTAGGCCTTAGAACTTGAATGCACCTCGTATAAGGCTCGTGCTGGACACCTTCACTCTACCAGGTTCACAACTATGACATGACGAAGAGGCAAGCGGGGCAACATAACTCTCCCCTTTGTGCATTCTGTCCCATGCCTCGCTGTAAACAAGTTGTTGCAAGGCTTAAAAGTTTAATACTTTACTAACTCACGGCGTTTCGGAAATTAGTTTGCCTACCTTATTGTTATCATTCCTCATTGATTTACTTACCTTATTAACCCTCCTTGCCCTATAAATAGAGATATGGAAAAATACAAACGAAAAGAATAACATCCGGTAGGTTTCGTCCATATTCGAACACGGGTTTTCCTATTCCTAACCAGTTACCTTGCCCGTTGCGCTATCGGTGCTGTCGGCTGAAAGCGTTCACCTTGTGGGTACAGAAGCGACAGTTGTAAAAGTTTCTTTCATCGATTTCTGGAAAAGTTTGCGTTTGCGGACCCCATACGTGATGACGAAAAATGTTCTATACACAATTATCTATCGATCCCTCCAATTTTGAGTTGATTGGTCGTCAGAACATTTAGGGGTGATTTTCTCAAAATTTCGGGGGTGTTGACCCAGAATATCTTAGATTCTTTCGTTTTAGGTTGTACACTAGCGACCTGCCAAATTTGAGCCGAATCGGTTGGCCGTGTCTGAGGCCTAACCCTTGTGAGATCCATGTAATCAACAGAATTCGATATTTTACTTTTACAAAGAGCATAACACGTGTTCAAAACTTGAACACATGACCGACGATAGTGAAATAGAGTTGTATTCTCATTCCAGTACTATAACTGCCATGGTGTGAAGACTGTTTCATATCTACCTTACTCTCATCACCCATCCAAGTACACACAATCTCTCTAGATGCATGCATGCAGAGGACGTTTTTACTACTTATTGGTGTGTAATAGATATGAATTTAAGAGTGTTGTGCTGATATAACAGATGGTTAATAATAAGAAGAAATGTATGATTTATACATGATGGAGCTCTAGATGGAAGGAGTTGGAAACGTTTTCCGTAAGTCATTTCTGCTATCAATTCTGGCGTATTTTTTAGCGTTTTGAGTCCATACGAAGAAGGTACTGGAAAAAGAGAAATGACTGAAGAACGTAATCACACACTGATAATGCTACATGGTTCTGCACTTACACATTCTATAATTTTAACGCAGTGTGATTTCCGATATAATAGTCATGGAATGTAACACTGTTAATATTCCAGTGCAGGAAAAATATTTCCAATATCTGACATACAATGACCCTGCGAGTTATCTATTCCACTCACTATGGTGACAAATTTTACGGTGATAATACTACCACCTTCTAAACGAAAGGAAAAGAAAAACATAGATTCTTTGTGTTACATGTGCTATATGGGTTTCCAGAGGTGTATAACACCCACTTTTCAAGTCCAATTATGGTTCAGAAATTATGCTATGTTCATATAAGTAACTATAAAATGATTGTTAGCGATGGAAAACTTATGAAACAGAGAGATCTTCTGAGGAAATAGACAATAGCATTGGAGTTTGAGATGTGAAATTACATGTCATGCTACACCAATTCCATAAAGAGAACACAGACTTTTCCACACACAACAACTATCAAGCAAATGTATACACAGGACTTGCAGAACCCCACGAACTCTTGTCACTGACTTAGAATCACTGCAGTTATGAAACGGATGACGCTTTTTTCTCCAATATGTGGCAGGGAATGGAGTACTTAACATGTATCTTAGTTTATCTAGAGGAGGGTGTCGAAGTAGGTTTTCCATCTGTTTGCTTGATATGATTCATCACACATCCATTGGAAGTCCTCTGCCAGCTGTGCTATGAGGACGTTTGCTGTTAGCGATTCCAAGTGGATAGCACTCTAAGTCACAAACAGAACACGCAATTGTATATGAGTCGAGTGCAGGCTATACCACATAACTGATACAGCCTGAGAGAACAACGGAAAAAAATGGTTAAATGTGTGATAAATGACCTGCCACAACATCTCCCTTTGTCTGTAACACATCATTAGTCTTCCTGATTACAGCTCCTCTCAAACAATCACTCCATCTACTTTCTATCATCTTTTAACACAGACCAATGTCAATTTAGAGCCAAATGGTTCTCTTTTCTGGGAAAGAATCCAAGACATCAGGCAATTTGTATGCATTCCTATTACCTCAATAGACATTGTGCAGAATGTTGTTAAAAACCATGCAGCAACTCTTCTGTAAGCTATTTGATAGGTGAGACCGCATGCTTGTGAATGGTAGAGGGTATAGAGTAGCACATTGTAAACGTAGTTTGTTATAGTTTAAAACATTTAAGCAATCTTGCAGAGGGTCAAACACGTGATCCGTTTTGTAGCTGTGTATTGCAGTCCCCAAAATGCTAATACAATACTCTTTATCTACTGAGCACTTGAAGTTTGTCGTAGTCATAGACATGTCACACCTGTTTGTGATCCTCTATATATAAATTTATTATTCTACATTTGCTGGTAATCCACATTAAACAATCTATTCCAGCCATCTTATTGCGTCGACGATCAGTTACTGCTTTCCTATTTCCCAGTACTTTAAAGTCGACTTTTTCTCGCATTCCTTTTGCTGTCACACACTCGTTCCTATGTACAAGAATTTTCCTGCACCAAGCAGACATATAGGCACTCCCTCATTCTCACTCAATTTTCCTGCATGTTGTCGTATTCTCCCTCAGTTTATACATATTTTCTGTCAATTTTCGTAATTTCATCGATTTTATGCAATTTTTCCACATTTTTCGATACATATATTTTTATATTGCTGACATAACCGTGTGTGGAATATTTAGGATGGGTGATATTCGTCGACTTTCTAAAAAGTTCTGAGAGTTCCCTCATTTCGATGATTTACATGCATGCATTTCAGGTGGGATAAGCATGAAAGTAATCGAAATAAATCGTTGAAAGTGTAGAAACCCTCATTTCGTAGCTATATGATACTCCATGAGTGCTGCATGCGAAGGATATAGTGGAGACAACTGAGTGTCACTCGAGTGCATCAGAGAGAGTGTCTGCAGACTCATATAGTGGTGCAGTTGATGGAAGCTTAAACTCTGGAAACAGTTCTACGTGATGACTTGTTTCTAACTCCAGCATGTAGGGAGCTGGAACAGGGAGCTGACCTGCTTAGCTGATTTCTCCTGCTATTGCTACCTAGATTTTCCATAAGTATATGCTATTACTGCGCATCAGTTTTGGTCTGCTATCATGGTATCTACAGTCTGTTCTTTCATCCGTTTGTTAACCAGTGAGGTCTCCACTAGTTGTGTGGTTTTCGTGTGCTGCTAGCCTGTGTGATGTATGTGGAGGAGACACTTTTGTAGCTAATGACAAGTGGAGAGGAAGTGTTGTGGTGGTGACTGGTTAGATATGTAACTTATGGATTGTGTGCAGGCAAGCAACCACTAACGGGCTCAAGCGTACTTGCAGGGATGCTGTTGTTTTGAGCTCAATGGACAGTCAGAGCTGTGAATAGTTGCTGTTGTACTTGAACGCTGCATGCCTTGCCCTCTCCCATCCCCTCCCTCCCTCCCCCGCCGTTCCTTGATAGTATCTAACCAAATTTGTGATTTATTGTGGGGCGGTTGTACTTCTACCGTGTAGCTTGTCACGGCGCCCTCCAAACGTGCTTAATCACCTGCCGTTTATTCTCGAAACGCGGGAGTAACCGTTAGCGGAGAAATGCCATCTGGTAGTGGTATGAGACTGGGTTGATGTTTAAATATTAACTGAAGCTGGAGGTTGACCAGCCATGGTGCCTTTGAATTAAATCTTGGATTTATTCTAGTTAACAGAACTTGTACCTGAGAATTATATCACGCACCTTAAGGGCCTTTCAAATAATAGCTGAATGTGGAGCTTGACGAGCATTGCCCTTTTCAGTTTGAACTGGTTCGAGTTAATGCCACCTTAACTTGAGAATTTTGTTAGGTACCTTCAGTGCCACTCAAGAAATAATTGAAGCTTGCCCTCGACCAGCATTTGGCCCCACGGGCTAAAACTTGTATTAATGTTTGAGTATTGTAAATGTTCATGCTGTGCCTTGTGTAGTCTTATAAGTTACTGTTGAGTTTTGAATGTTTACGAGTAGGGTTATTACTAAATTTTAGATTAAGAGGGTGGTAAAAAACGTAAATGTCGTTTGACTAGTGCCTCCCGTCGGTTAGACCGTTCGCCGGGTGCAACTCTTTCGATTTGACGCCACTTCGGCGACTTGCGCGTCGATGGGGATGAAATGATGATGATTAGGATAATACAACACCCAGTCGCTTAGCGGACAAAATCTTCGACCCAGCCGGGAATCGAACCCAAGCCCTTAGGCTTGACATTCTGTCGCGCTGACAACCTTTCTCTTTTTTTTTTGTGGACGTCACAAGAAATCCGTTCAAGTTGATCTTTGATTCCTTTACTCAGCTTTTTTTTATTACAGAGGGGGTGCAGCCCACTGACCGAACACGCTGAGCTACCGTGCCGGCGCCACTCAGCTACTGGGGGCGGATAAGACGGTGGTATACAGTATAACAGTTGCGTGTATAGTTGTAAATGGGTTTACACCATCTCGGAACGGCAATTTTTATGTCTATTCGTGAAGTAAACATGATCTTAAAATGTATACACGTCTGTCTATCCATCTACACCGCTCCTAAATGACCATTTCCGTTGCATGCCAATCACACTTCCAGAAAAATGACACGAATTACGCCGGCCGAGGTGGCCGAGCGGTTCTAGGAGCTACAGTGTGGAGCAGCGCGACCGCTACGATCGCAGGTTCGAATCCTGCTTCGGACATGGATGTGTGTGATGTCCTTAGGTTAGTTAGGTTTAAGTAGTTCTAAGTTCTAGGGGACTGATGACCTCAGAAGTTAAGTCCCATAGTGCTCAGAGCCATTTTTGTTCCAGTAGTTGTTCAGAGAAACTTGCACAAGATGGACTAGTATGGGGAGGTATATCAAACCAGTATTCAGACAGAAGACTATAAAAACAGCAGTATATGTAGTTCTCCTTACAGCCTTCATTCCAACATCCACAAATTATTATTGTTCCATCCGTTCATTTTTTGAGAGATTCGCGTAACACCGATAGGATGGTCTGTGAGAATATGATACAAAGTTCACACTTGTTTTGCTTCACCTTGTGGAATTCCTGAGCCAAGAGACCTCATGTCGCAAATACAGCGAGGATTAGGTAATATAATGCAATCTCATTCACGCAGCTTTTCTGTTACGACTTTTCCGGTATCTGCGTAAGCCTTGTAGTGAGAAGCAGGGGGTCTAGCCTCGGGTATTACTTGTTTGACCTGCCATGTGGCTCGTCGACGGTTTCTTCAGTCATGGGGAAACTTGAGCTTTTGACATGTTGGACTGTGATACTACTTCCGGCTCAAAGTATCTAACGCAAGTTAGCAAATGTATGTTTGAAAAAGAAAATAATAGAAGCTATAAAGATACGACACTATTTAAGGATGTTGAAAATAAGGTGGACTGATGAGAAGGTTCTCTGGTAATCGGAGAGGAAATGAGGCGGAGCTGTTGAGGGTAAAACTGTAGAGGAAGACAGGGATTGGAATACATCCAACAAAACATTGCGGAAATAGAGAGCAAGTGTTACTCCGAGAAGAGGTTGGCCCGGGAGAGGAATCGTGTAGGGTCGCACCAATCCAGGCAGAAGACTGATGACTCACGGAAAAAAAGGTTGAATTCCGACGTCGAATATTTGTTTCATCTAAAAGGTTAACATATTGGAGTCGAATTCGGGAGATGTGAGGCTAAAATCTCCATTCGGACATACAAGTTTACTAAGTTATTTACTCAGCTCAAACATAACAAGGTATCTCAAAGAGACTGATCTCTACCACGCCAGTCTCTAGGGATTTAGGAAACATCGATCATCCGAAACTCAAATAGCGCTTTTGTTACATGCTATTCTGAAATCCATATATCAAACTAGTGAGGTAGATGCACAGTGCCTTGACTTCCAAAAAGCATTTGAGTGGGCACCATAGCAATGCGTATGATCGAAAGTACGACCATATGGAGTATCAACCAAAATTTGTCACCAGGTTGAGGATTTCTTGGTAGGGACGGCGCAGCATGTTATCTTGGATGGAAGGTCATCAACAGATGTAGAAGGAACTTCAGAAGTAACCCAGAGATATGTATAGGGGTCCTTGCTGTCCTGGTTATACATTGATGAAGTGCAGACAATGTTAATAGTAATCATAGACTTTTTCGGGTGATGAATTTGTACGCAACTGGCTGTTACAACTGGCTGCACTCATATATTCCTTGTTTTGTTATGATGAGTGATGTACGTGCAATAACATCAGCTACTGTCACGTGTCTGCTTCTTCAGATATGCATAGCTCATGAAGTGCGCCCCACTCCCCCCCTCCCCCCTCCCAAGCTGTCCCAACACACGATGCATCATCATGCGCAGCGTCGCTACCGAGCAAATCGTACAGAGGTGCATTGGTAGGTACGCACATCTGATGCATTGAGCTACTGAAGTAGCTACACTTTACACAACGTGTACATTATGCAACAAGTAGAGTGGAAGAATGGATTAAACACGTTCAAGATTGTATAAGCATTGTATTCATTACTTTGAATGGTATCACGTAGCACATATCTACCAATAAAGGCATTTTAACAAATGTGTTAAAGATCAAAAATCAAAGAGTAAATAGCTTTTTCAAAGACGAAATATTTTCCATAATTCGCGTAATTTGTCCAAATCAGTAAGTATCTTGTACTACACACTTTATAAAGTATCTAAGCTCTTTCTCAGGGCTCGAGCTACCTCCATGCTCAATTTAATTGAAATCGGTACAGCAGGTTAGTCGTGAAAACTTTCGCATTTATAACAGAAAAAAAACTTTCCGTTATGATATTTTTTTTCGCTATCCGATTTTGATGAAACAAAGCCTATATGGTGCTCCAAGCTATGCTCAAGTTAGTTGTGGAGATACCTCGAAAATTCGTCTAGCAGTTTTAGAGAAGCAAGTTCGAACAGACAAACAGACAGATACGACTGTTTAAGAGATTGCTGTTGATATAGATGAAGTGCTGTCTGAGGGAAGCTGAACAGATTTCCAGTCAGCTCTTGATAAGACTTTTAACTGATGCAAAGACGTGTTTAAAATGTTCAACAGTCTAAAATTGTACAAAAGCGTAATACCTTACGAACTCATTATCAGTGAGCGTCTTGGAATTATTAAACTCATTCTAATAATTGTCTATAATATTTCGTAGGCCTGGAATGACAACATGGACGCTGTCGTACGTAAAGCGGGTGGCAGGCTTCCATCCTTTGGTAGGATCTCGACAAAATGCAGCCAGTTTGCAAAGGAGAGTGCGTACAAGACACTCGGGCGATCCATCCTAAAATATTGCTCAAGTGCGTGGGACTCGTAACAAAAGGGACTGGCGGCGGATTTTGAATGTATGAAAGAAGTACAGCGTGAGTAGTATAAGCGTCACAGAAATGCTAAAAAGCCAGGACTGGCGGACTCCTTTAGATAGACACCGTGTGTAATGCGAGCCCCTACTAAGTTTCAGAAGCCAGTATTAAGTGCGGAATCCAGTAACAAACTGCATCACCCTAAGTATCTCTGCCCTAGAAACCGCAAATACATGTTTAGATTAACTGCAACGTGCACAGAATCGTTTAAGTAGTTATTCTTCCCTCGGTCCACTTGCAAATAGTGCGAGAAAAACTGTAATACGATGGAATGTGTCTTACACTTCACAGTGGTTTGCACAATACGGATGTAAATGCGGGCCTACATGTTGCCAACGTTATTTCGAGTACGCTGCAGATGTTTCGCTGGGAACCCCTTATACATCTTCCATACAGTTCCGATCACTCCCTATGAGGTTCCCATATTTTTGGAGCCTTGAAGAGAGACATTCATGGCCGTCGATTTGCTTCGAACGAAAAGGTGCACGCGTGGGTAGTCATGGTTTCGTAGGGAACCGCAAACATTTTTCCATGAGGCAGTGACTGTCTTATCTCACAGTGGGATAACCATATTAACAGTTATGGCGCTCACTTTTGAATAATAAACAGGTTACCTCCATTTTTGCATGTGTCTCGTTTTTATCTGTTTACGAAGGCGAGGCAAATAAAAACCTTAAATTTCACTGACTGTGACAATGGCCGCTGGAAGTCTACGTTTATATTCATTTATTCATTTATCTGTTTGCTTTTTTCTTAAAGAAAAGTGGAACACATGGAGTACCATATTTCGACTTAAGTCTCCCTGTCGTTCAACACACTTTCTCCTGCGCGGAGGAAGTTCGTGGATTCTTTTGGTCGTGTGCGCAGCCACTCCTGCACTGCCTGCTACATCTCTTCATCAGAACGAAATTTATTCCTTGCCATCGCCTCTTGGAATGGTCTAGACCTGTGATAAACACCCGGTGCGAGTTCTGGTGGATATGGCAGAGTAACCTAATGCACGTCATTGATAGTTGCAGATATTGCACGGCTTGTATGAAGTCGGGCGTTGTCACATTGCAAAATAACGCCTGTTGTCAAAAGTCCACGACACTTTGATAGTACTGCAGTCCGAAGATCATTTTTTATCATACTGGAATACGACAAACTGGCGGTGGTGTTTCCCCATTCGTGTAGTGGTGCGAGATAGCGCCCGTTCATGCCAAAAGAGTGTCAGCAAAACCTACCGTGCAGATGGCTGAGTCAAGAACTTATTGGGTTTTGGTGTTGAGAAAGGGCGCCATTCCTTGCTTGCCGTCTTTCTCCTCCTGCTTCAAAGCGCCACAGAAGTTGTTTACACACGTCAACGCTTCGCTGTTTCAGTTTTGGAGTGAGCTGCCGTGACACTCATCTTGCAGACACTTTGCGAAACTTAAGCACTTCATGAATGATGTGATGTGCAGCAGCTATGTCATCCACCATCACATAGCGATTTCCCATCACAGTGGCATTATCTGCTACAGTAGACCCTGGTGTCACAACGCGGAGTGCCTGTCCCGGGCTCCGGGCGTCTATCACAAAAATCACACCATTTCCGAATTTTCTACGCTACTCATACACATGCCACAGTAACAGACATGCATCACCATACCGAGCCGTTATTCGCCGATGGATTTCAATAGGTTTCGTACCTATTCAGATAACGTACGACAGAACGCTGTTCTTCCTTGTTGCTTGTCGCAACCGGGGAAACCACGTTGAACTGGTATTGTGGCCGCATTTCGATTATCTGTACTATGCCGCCGCCAGTGGGGCATTCTTTACACCTTTGGTAATAGTATTGCCAACTTACGGAACAATGGTGCTAAAACGTCGATTTTTTATTAGACTTTTCAAGTTTTTCATTTGACTCCCCGCCGTTCATTGACTGAGCATTTTCTCCCAGTTCAGAAACAACTATTTCCTATCCAAGAACTTCCATCGCCTATTTTATTCCCTTTTTACCTTCTTCAGTCGTGTGAGCTTCTTATTAATGCATTTGTGCTTCTTCACGAAAATATAAGTAGTTAACTGAGTTTCTAGCCCATTATATTTAAATAGAGTTGTTCTATCTTCTCCCGCCCTTAACCTGTGTAAGACCTACAGCGCCTCTCGGTGATGAAAAAAAAAAAAACAAAAATAGCTCCCAAGTTAGCTCCCATGTTCTTAAAATATCAGTTCACAAAACGAGCCAAGTCCCTCCACAAGTAGTAATTACGAAAAATAAATAAAAAACAAATAGAGGGAAATATCTAGTACAGAAACAAAAGAAAAGAAAAGAAAAGAAAAGGAAAATTTAATTATAAATTTTAGAAACTTGGGAAGGGGGAAAACAGTAGAAAATATTAAAATATTAGTTATTCCAATACGTAAGAAAATCAATGTTATAGTCATAGAACGTAGGTCTGGGACACCAAATATAGTGTTTACTAAAGTATAAATAGCCATACGTTGTAATTACGATATTCCAGTCTCTAGTCTGTTCTAGTTCGGAAGTTATTTAGGACGTACAGCTTTAGAGAACAACAACTGGGACTTTATTAAACGGGGATCAAGAACAGATCGTGACGAGATTGTTTTTGAGGAAGATTGTTTTTGAGGATTGTCAATTCAAGACTTTAATTTGGACATTTATCAGATTAGACAAACGGGAAGGTGAATAGTAATCTCTTTGGCTTTAATGTCAATTCGTGTGAATATTTAAACGCTTTACTGAATTGAGAATTTTAACCGGATTCGGACTTTGAATTGTGATACTGGGAAACTTTAACTTCACGCGACTAGTGATCATAGTTCATGACAGTTTGCGGATATTAAATAGAAAGAACTTATTTACCGAAAGTGACAGGATATTATCTAACATCTCTGATGTTAGCGGGAATCCTACTTAGACATCTAATTTAAGAACTTCTTTGAATGAGATCGTATGAGTGAACCTATTTATTAATAATTTTTGTCAATAAACTGACGTTGTTAATTTGAAACATAATACAAGTCTTGAACATTAATTAACTTAGATTTATAAACGTTAAGGTTACGTGATCTATGCCAAGAACAAACTAGCGATTCGTAACTAAAACAATTGAACGAAAGGTTAAAGTATCGTCGTCTATAAACATTGGTAGTAGAGTTACTAAAGATTTTTTCTCTCTCAGAGTTGGGAAGACTATACGTGTAGTGACTCACGTTTAACATTGGGTTTTAGAAATAATCAAACTGATACTTAGCCGGGACAATATTAAATAAAAGTAAACCCATTCAATGACAGTCAAAGTGTAAAAAATAAAATCAAACTTTCACCTATTAGACGAAAAACAACACAACAAAAGCGAAAACAGAAAAAGGGCTGCTACACCTGTCAACTGTGATTTTGAGGAGAAGGTCGAACCAACCCTGCATTAGAAGATGAAGAGAGTGTGGTGTCACCGCCAGACACCACACTTGCTAGGTGGTAGACTTTAAATCGGCCGCGGTCCGTTAGTATACGTCGGACCCGCGCGTCGCCACTATCAGTGATTGCAGACCGAGCGCCGCCACACGGCAGCTCTAGAGAGACTTCCTAGCACTAGCCCCAGTTGTACAGCCGACTTTGCTAGCGATGGTTCACTGACAAATTACGCTCTCATTTGCCGAGACGATAGTTAGCATAGCCTACAGCTACGTCATTTGCTACGACCTAGAAAGGCGCCATTACCAGTTACTATTGATGCTGTAAAACATGTACCGTCAGGAGCGATGTTCACCAATTATGGATTAAAGTTAAGTATTCCAGCAGCTACGTACGTTCTTTGCTACTATAATTTCCTTGTCCTGTTCCAGACCTCACGCCAGCCTGCGTGAGCTTAAACGCGTGCCTTTCGGCTTCCTGTCATAGTGGATTGGCTGTCTTGCCAGTCCACAATAGAGAGTATTTCTTTGAAAAGTACAAATTGTTTTATCCTCCCAAGAAATTTTAACGTCATTAGCGAAACAGTCCCGTGAGTGCTGCTTCATAGAATACAAGGAAGAGATTCCTGTTGATGACATTCGTCACCGGAGAGGCGACCGAAAGGATGATTCATACGTCAGTCATTCTAGTGAGGTAGACGTGTGCGACATTTCGTCGAAGCCAATGGACCTTGTTCTACAGAACTCTTTTCCTGCTCCACAGTATCACAGTATAGTACTCTACCTGCAGTCCGCGTGACGTTTTTTTGTGCTTCGATGTTAGTGCTGTACACTTCTGTGTATGATAAAAACAATCTGCGCAACTTTTTAATCGCTTGGGGTGTATATCACGAGTCTTCATCCGCTCACTAACAGTCAGGAATTTAGGTCACAAGGATTGCACGGTTGGCCCATTTAGTGTACGAAGCCGCGTCATAATATATCCTCCTATCCTGGTGAGGGACATTATAAATGCTAGAAAACAAAATTACAACATATTTAATTGCGCACACAGAAAGAAGAACCAGGCAGATCCTACCATACACGTAGATCAAAATATTGCGAGCTTCCTAGTGACTCAAGTGTTTAATATAGTAGAGACTAGGCATAGTGGTAGAGTAACACATAGAGTGTCTTTTAAACAAACTTCTTTTATTTGTTTTTCAGCCTTAGGTCAGACAAATGGTACCATAGCCGGTTTCCACTTCTTAGCAAGTCACCATCAGAGAACGTATTTAAAAAGATAGAAGGAGATAGTAAATACCAGCATGAAGCCTACCTCTATACACAACTGCAATGCACAGTGATTCATGACAGTTCAACTCTACAGGCCAACAGAGGCTCTTACGAAACAAACAAATCCTCACAATAGTTGTTAGAACTAAAGCTACGGTTAACTATTATACAGGATGCCCAAAATCAAACTGGTCCCCGAAATATTTCATGCACCAGAAAATAGGCAATCCCACTTACATCATCCATACTCAGGGCAGATAATGTGAGATAAATTGCCTGTTTTAAGGTGCATGAAATATTTTTCGAGCCAGTTTCATTTTGTGAATCTTATCCATAGTGGATGTTGTTGAACTCCGTCACTGTTCCTTTATAGGGTGTAGGAAAATTTCCGCTATCAGTCACAATAAAAGGTTATTTATTCGTCACACGACCGGTTTCCGGCTTGTGCCCATCCTCAGGTCTTTATAAATGTACATGTTTATATTGCTGGAGATCACTATTTAAATACAAAGAAAATTATTTGCTGGTGACTAAACAGATACAAGTGGAACAACTGTAAGTGGCAAGGCAGCATTTATCGAAAATATATCTGTATTTGCGTATAGATGAACATCCTTATTATAATTATGCTGTGGTGACAGTTTTCCCGCTCAGCTGTACATCTGTTATCATTTTCTCGTCCATGTTTCAGTTTTATAAAATTTAGCTGCATATTTCACTACTGTGTCGTGCACTCGTGATATACACTGTGTTTACATACGAATATATACGCTATGGTCAAGAACTTAGACTTAGGAGATGCAAAGATGTTGCTCATACAGAAACATGTAGGTTATGGTCAAAGAACTTACCCATAGGATGCTGCACACATAGAAAATTAAAAAGCTATTATGAATTGCGAAATTTTTTGATCCATATTACGATTTTTTTTTCATTTTGCTCACCATTTATTACAAAACTGTCACTTTTCAAATCGCAAATGTAAAATTAAACATATTCACAATGTAAATTCGATTGTGAGCTACACACTTCTGAAAGGGAAAGTAGGAAAAAATTACGTATTAGTGGTGTAAGTAAGTTAAACACACAACAGAAGCAGGTTAAATAAAGTGCTCTACAGATGTGATCCGTGAATTCACCGGCGGTAGGCAGTGCACAATAAATAACTGTTATAACAAGCTGCTGTTAGGCGTGTCCGAGGGACAGAAAACGGAATCTCAACAAAAAGAAAAGGAAAGCAAACAGAGAAAAGAAACATTATAACAGATTATAAATACTTCGAAAAGGGTTTTGTTACAGAAATCACTTTGTTCTCTTAACAAATGACTTGGGTATTTTTTTACGGTTACTGAAAATTTCAAGCTCTTCAAGAGTTTCCAGATGGTGTTCTTCAGGAAAATAATGGCAGATATCTAAAAGTTGATATAAGCGTCTTACTTTATGTTAGCATTTCCTAAACTGAGAACTAAAATCTTATTTCCACCTACGTTAAAATATCCTCTAAAGCGAGCATCAAAAGATCTTTCCGGAGGACGACGGTTTCGCCGGCATGGTTCCTTTGACAAGGGCACGGCCTATTTCCTTCTCCATCTTTCCCTAATCCGAGCTTGTGCTCCGTCTCTAATGACCTCGTTGTCGACGGTGAGCTAAATGCTTATCTCCTCCTTCTTCCTCCTCAAAAGATCTGCCCGTTTGTCCTATGTAAAAGTTTGGACAGGCGCCACGTTTTATTTTATACATACTTGACAATTAGAAAATAACTTAATAATAAAAAGTAATATTAATGAGAGTAATTACACTACTGGCCATTAAAATTGCTGCACCAAGAAGAAATGCAGATGATAAACTGGTATTCATTGGACAAATATATTATACTAGAACTGAAATGTGATTACATTTTCACGCAATTTGGGTGCATAGATCATGAGAAATCAGTACCCATAACAACCACCTCTGGCCGTAATAACGGCATTGATACGCCTGGGCATTGAGACAAACAGAGCTTGAATAGCGTGTACAGGTGCAGCTGCCCATGCACCTTCAACACGATACCACAGTTCATCAAGAGAAGTGACTGGCGTATTGTGACTAGCCAGTTGCTCTGCCACCATTGACCAGACGTTTTCAGTTGGTGAGAGATCTGGAGAATGTGCTGCCCAGGGCAGCAGTCGAACATTTTCTGCATCCAGAAAGGCTGGTACAGGACTTGCAACATGCGGTCGTGCATTATCCTGCTGAAATGTAGGGTTTCGTAGGAATCGAATGAAGGGTAGAGCCACGGGTCGTAAAGCATCTGAAATATAACGTCCACTGTTCAAAGTGCCGTCAATGCGAACAAGAGGTGACCGTGACTTGTAAACCCATACCATCACGCCGGGTTATACACCAGTACGGCGATGACGAATACACGCTTCCAATGTGCGTTCACCGCAATGTCGCCAACCACGGATGCGACCATCATGATGCTGTAAACAGAACCTGGATTCATCCAAAAAAATGACGTTTTGCCATTCGTGCACCCAGGTTCGTCGATGAGTACAGCATCGCAGTCGTTCCTGTCTGTGATGAAGCGTCAAGGGTAACCGCAGCCATGGTCTCCGAGCTGATAGTCCATGCTGCTGCAAACGTCGTCGAACTGTTGGTGCAGATGGTTGTTGTCTTGCAAACGTCCACAACTGTTGACTCAGGGATCGAGACGAGGCTGCACGATCCTTTACAGCTATGTGGATAAGATGCCTGTCATCTCGACTGCTAGTGATACGAGGCCGTTGGGATCCAGCACAGCGTTCCGTATTACTCTCCTGAACTCACCGATTCCATATTCTGCTAACAGTCATTGGATCTCGACCAACGCGAGCAGCAATGTCGCGATACGATTAACCGCAATCGCGATAGGCTACAATCCGACCTTTATCAGAGTCGGAAACGTGATGGTATGCATTTCTCCTCCTTACACGAGGCATCACTACATCGTTTCAGCAGGTAACGCCGGTCAACTGCTGTTTGTGTATGAGAAATCGGTTGGGAACTTTCCTCGTGTCAGCACGTTGTAGGTGTCGCCACCGGCGCCAACCGTGTGTGAATGCTCTTAAAAGCTAATCATTTGCATATCACAGCATCTTCTTCCTGTCGGTTAAATTTCGCGTCTGCAGCACGTCATCTCCCTGGTGTAGCAATTTTAATGGCCAGTAGTGTATTTATATCAAAATAATTTGTGTATTTAGTGAATTTTATTGATGTTACGGAAAAAATACATAGCGGGGTCTATCCTAAAAGACGTCGGGCGCATAATCTCTGGTAATTGCAGTGTCTTTTTTGCAACTTGTAGCTGGACTCTGCCCAAACGAATACTGATCATGAAGTCTTTAATGGGACGCCCATTGCCGACAGGAAGTGTCGGTTTATTTCCCGTTGCGAGCAAAATATTTTTAAAGTTGAATTTTACACAGCCTGCAGCATACAAGGAACACATGGTATGCTAGGAGAGGAAGTTTCATTCGTCAGCACCATCTACAGTGGCAACTATGCTTTTCCGGACACACATTCATAGGACTTTTTTTTTTCTCCGTTTCCAGTCAGGAATTCGTCCCTGTTGCTTATCGGTTTCATTAACGTTCAGATATCGATAGTATCGATAGGTAGGTTTATTAACAATCGTAAAGAAACATAGAGCAGTATGTCAGTAGCACGTAGATGGTAGGCGGCGGGCGATGGTCCTCAGACCCGAGTACGCTGGTATGGACACACCGACACAGGCGTTCGTCATGGACGATGGTGTACAGCTTTGCTGTATATCTGCATTGCGGTAGACAGATACTGCCAAGTCAGGACGGCAGGGCAGCGATGCGACGACCGGTAGCCAGGGAAAGATAGGCTTGCCCAGCAGGGCTGCCTCGAGTGTTGAATGGGTCCATAGGCTGGAGAATGGCGGCACCGAAATGGCTGCATCTCACTGCGTGTCTCGGACCATGTGGCAGCAGCAGAGGGCTGGTTGCTAGGAGTCCAGGAACCGAGTCAGCGGTCGGTGTTTCGCGTCCCGCAGACAGCGGAAGAGGAGTCGAAATCGACCGGCGCACTCTTAGCCTCACACTACGCCCCAGATGTCCCCATGAAGACAGTCTAGCTCTGGCGGTTTAAATGCAGCTGGCTGATGCACACGCTGCTGAAGAAACCGTGTTTCGTGTCGCGTGTAAACGCCTCGAAGGGGGCCAATGTTTTAGGTTCAAAAATGGTTCAAATGGCTCTGAGCACTATGCGACTCAACATCTTAGGTCATAAGTCCCCTAGAACTTAGAACTACTTAAACCTAACTAACCTAAGGACATCACACACACCCATTCCCGAGGCAGGATTCGAACCTGCGACCGTAGCAGTCCCGCGGTTCCGGACTGCAGCGCCAGTACCGCTAGACCACCGCGGCCGGCATGTTTTAGGTGCAGATGTCGTCTTGCAGGAGGAGGTCGCTGCGAAAGGGATCGAAAAGCGATCGGTTGCTGTTTTAACATGTCATCGTCTGTGGCTGGTGGTGGTGGCTGAGGCCTAGTTGCGACTCTGAACTGTGGCGAAGTTTTACACCGCTGCAATATACAGGATGTCCCACAAAGGGGTTTACACTTTTTGAACTTTAATAACTCGGATAAAAATAACAAAAACTGTGCGTTTATAAGACATATAGATGTTTACGACATTACTGGTTATGTATCACTGTGGACGATGTTCAAAATGGTTTCCATCGACAGCAATAAAGCGTCTGCAACGCTGCTGATTAGTTCGACACATATGCCTTTATAGTTGCCATTGGAATGGCCAGTTCACTGTCAGTCACATTCGCGTCTCTCATGTTATCCAGCGTACGTGGCTTTGTGGCGTAGACGATGTCCTTCAGAGTTCCCTACAGAAAGAATTCTAACAGCTTTAGATTGGAACATCTGGGTAGAAACTCAACATTTCCTCGTCGGCGCATCCATCTCTCAACAAATTTTTTCATCCAGGAAATGCCACGAGTCACGACAGTAATATCGCGGTCCACCTGCTTACTCAAAGAAATGGTCTTCATCTACATCTACATCTATGCAGATGCTCGACAAGCCACCGCAAGGTACGTGGCGGAAGGTACTCTGTACCAATAGTAGTCATTTCCTTTCTCGTTCCACTCGTAAACAAAACGAGGGAAAAACGACTATCTACACGCTTCCGTATTAACCCTAATTTCTCTTATCTTATCTTCGTGGTCCTTACGCGCAATCTGTGTTGGCGATTGTAGTTTCAGATACCGGTTCTCTAAATTTTCTCAATAGTGTTTCTCGAAAAGAACGTTGCCTACCCTCCAGCGATTCCCATTTGAATCCCCGAAGCATCTCCGTATCACTTACGTGGTGTTAGAACCTACCGGTAACAGATCTAGCAGCCCGAATTGCTTCGATGTCTTCCTTCAATCCGACATGGTACGGATACCAAACACTTGAGTACCACTCAAGAACGGACCGCACCACCGTCCTATATTCGGTCTCCTTTACAGATGAACCACTCTTTCCTAAAATTCTCTCCGTGAACCAAAGTCGGCCTTTGGCTTTCCCCACCACAGTTCTCACACGTTCGTTCCATTTCATATTTGCACTCCTGATATTTAATCGACTTGATTGTGTCAAGCAGGTCACTTGTAATACTATACCCGAATAATGCAAGTTTGTTCTTCCTACTCATCCGCATTAACATTTTTCCACAGAAAGAGCTAGCTGCCATTTATCACACAAACCAGGAATTTTGTCTAAGTCGTTTCGTATCTTCCTACGGTCACTCAACTTCGACATCTTACCGTACACCACAGCATCACCAGCAAACAACCGCAGATTGCTGCCCACCCCGTCAGCCAAACTATTTATGTATACAGAGAACAACAGTGGTCCTATCACACTTACTGGAGATACCCTTGTCTCTGACGAACACTCGCCGTCGAGGACAACATACTGGGTTCCGTTATTCGTGAAGTTTTCGAGCCGCTCATATACCTGTGAACTTACTCCTTGTACTCGTACCCTAATCGAATGTAGGTTTTCCCCCTTGTTTGTTTTAAAATTCATTGAGTACATAATTTGAGTGCACCTGATTTACAAGCTGTTTGCCGTATGAACTTCTTTGGGGATCTTATAAAAGCTTGTACCACTGCTTCCACCCCTCCCTTGTCCGCTACTGATTTCTTCCTGCCACACTGCCCTTCTACAGATCACCCACACTTCCTTCCCCCTCAAACTTGTCGCGTAATTTAGTTATTGTTATAGGTAACAGTGGCGTAGTTCCAAACTCTGCCCGCCATCGTCTCTGCGCTTCTTCAATGTTTTCACATTTCCAGTAACACTTTAAAATCCACTTTTTTTGTTCCAAGGACAAGCTTCCAGCCATCTTATTTACGTATAAGTACTGGACGAAATAAACAAAAAAAAAATAAAAAATAAAAAATAAAATAAAAAAGACACTGGCTTCGCTTGCTAGTCGTGAGTTGGATCAGGTTATCATTAATACCTCATCAGTTATTAAATTTCAAACAATATAAACCTTTTGTGGAACACCTCGTATATAACATATAATATAATCCAGGAAATATTAACATCTAAACTGAAATTCATGGGAGCGATGTCTGAATCTTTCGATATCAAGGCAGGTGTAAGACAGGGAGGTGACCTGTCACCCACTCAGTTTAACTCAGTTGTAGAAAAAAACAATCAGGACTTGGGACGAAGGAGTCAGTAGGGTAAAGATGGAGAGACACAAGGGAAGAACCGTCAACAAATAATATCTAGCCTTTCTGATGGTATAGCCAAAAAAACAAATAGTAGAAAAGAAGCCAAAAAACATCTACAGACACTAAACGAAATCCTTGTCGAATAAGGACTGCAAATCTTATATGAAAAACGCAGCACATGGTCACAAAATCCAGACAGACAGACACCCACTGGATACTAAGTACGGATAGGTAACAAAAGTAGGAAGTTTAAAATATTTGGGAGAGATTATACAGAAAACAAGACTGAACTCGACAATCAGTGAAGACGGGATACCAGACTACAGAAAGCATACACACTTACATGGAACCAGTACAAAATAAGAAGTATCTCCATCAATGCCAGCTTAAGACACTCTAATACAGCAGCCTTACCAGAAACCTTGAACACCTTAGAAACAACGACAAGCAAAGGAAGAAGAAAAATTAAGGAGAGGGGAAAATACTGAGAAAGGTCTCCGGGCCAGTTCAGAAAGACGGCATTTGGATGAGACCGACAAAAGAACTGTACAGACAGAGAGACGATTACAAACAAAATTAGAAAAGGAATGAAAAGGACTGTGGACAAATACGCAGGATGAACGAATATAGAATCGCCAAGAAAAACACTGAATATGTGAAGGATTTTTGGGAAGAAAGAAGAGAGGTAAAAATCCATAAAAATTATTTGTGTTTTAGCGATCTCCTTCAGGCGGAATGACTGATAATAATAATAATAATAACAATAACAATAATGTCAATATACACCGATGAGCCAAAACATTATGACCACTGCCCACCGCAAGGTTGAATGCCTCCTGGTGGTGTTGCGGGCACCTCACCCATTAAGGAAAGATTGTAAGCAGAAGAGAAACGAATGTGCAGTAATTATAGTGAAGATAAGGGCCGCAAATGCAGAACTCCACTGATATAAGCGATTCTGACAAAGGGCACCTTGATGTGGCGCTGCGGCTCGAAACAAGAATCTATGAAACGGCGAAGCTGGTGGCCTATTGGCGTACTGCTCTCGTGAGCACCTATGGCAAGTGGTTGAAGGACGGTGAAACCACCATTAGGCCGTATGGTACTGCTGGACCACGTCTCATCACAAAACGGAGGATCCCAGACCGTGTGATCCAGGGTAGACAGCGACCAAATGGTTCAAATGGCTCTCAGCACTATGGGACTTAACTTCTGAGGTCATCAGTCCCCTAGAACTTAGAACTACTTAAACGTAACTAACCTAGGGACATCACACACATCCATGCCCGAGGCAGGATTCGAAACTGCGAGCGTAGCGGTCGCGCGGTTCCAGACTGCAGCGCCCAGAACCGCTCGGCCATCACGGCCGGCCAGACAGCGATCAGTGGCAGATTTGATGACAGAGTAAAGACACATTTCGCAGCACACTATTCAAAGGCCAGCATTGAACATGGAGATCCACATCATACCACCCTTACTTGTTACCGTGTTTACCCAACGACACAATCAGTTATGACTGCAGCAGGCACAGCAACACTGAGTTTTCGCCGTAGATGAGTAGAAAAGTGTCGTCTGTCGAATGATTCGCATTTCTTGTTTCACCAGGTCCATGGTTTCGTTCTACCATGCCGTCACCCAGGCAAATGCCTGCACGAAACATGCACCGCGCCGCAGATGCAGAAAGTGAGGGCAGAATTATGCTATGTGGTACACTGAGTTGAGTTTCCATGGGATCTGTTGAGGTAATGGAAGGCATCATGACAGTAGCGAACTACGTGAACATTATTGCGAACCACTTCATGCTTGAAGTCTCTCCCTACGGTGAGGACATCTTCCATCGGGATAACTGTTCGTGTTGTAAGGTCAGAATCGTGCTACAGTGGTTTGAGGGGCATTACAGTAAACTCACATTGATGTATTGGCCAGCAAACGTGCCTTCTCTGCACCCATTCGAACATACACTACTGGCCATTAAAATTGCTACACCACGTAGAAGACGTGCTACAGACGCGAAATTTAACCGACTGGTAGAAGATGCTGTGATATGCAAATGATTTGCTTTTCAGAGCATTCACACTAGGTTGGCGCCGGTGGCGACACCTACAACGTGCTGACATGAGGAAAGTTTCCAACCAATTTCTCATACACAAACAGCAGTTGACCGGCGTTGCCTGGTGAAACGTTGTTGTGATGCTTCGTGTAAGGAGGAGAAATGCGTACCATCACGTTTCCGACTTTGATAAAGGTCGGATTGTAGCCTATCGCAAATGCGGTTTATCGTATCGCGACATTGATGATCGTGTTGTTGGCAGAATATGGAATCGGTGGGTTCAGAAGAGTAATACGGAACGCCGTGCTGGATTCCAACGGCCTCGAATCACTAGCAGTCGGGATGACAGGCATCTTATCCGCATCGCTGTAACGGATCGTGCAACCACGTCTCGATCCCTGAGTCAACAGATGGGGACATTTTCAAGACAACAACCATCTGCACGAACAGTTCGACGACGTTTGCAGCAGCATGGACTATCAGCTCGGAGACCATGGCTGCGGTTACCCTTGACCCTGCATCACAGACAGGAGCGCCTACGATGGTGTACTCAACGACGAACCTGGCTGCACGAATGGCAAAACGTAATTTTTTCGGACGAATCCAGGTTCTGTTTACAGCATCATGATGGTCGCATCCGTGGTTGGCGACATCGCGGTGAACACACATTGGCAGCGTGTATTCGTCGTCGCCATACTGGCGTATCAGCCGGCGTGATGGTACGGGGTGCCATTGGTTACACGTCTCAGTCACCTTTTGTTCGCATTGACGGCACTTTCAACAGTGGACGTTACATTTCAGATGTGTTACGACCCGTGGCTCTACCCTTCATTCGATCCCTGCGAAACCCTACATTTCAGCAGGATAATGCACTACCGCATGTAGCGGGTCCTGTACGGGCCTTTCTGGATACAGAAAATGTTCGTCTGCTGCCCTGGCCAGCACATTCTCCAGATCTCCCACGAATTGAAAACGTCTGGTCAATGGTGGCCGAGCAACTGGCTCGTCACAATACGCCAGTCACTACTCTTGATGAACTGTGGTATCGTGTTGAAGCTGCATGGGCAGCTATACCTGTACACGCCATCCAAGCTCTGTTTGACTCAATGCCCCGGCGTATCAAGCCCGTTATTACGGGCAGAGGTGGTTGTTCTGGGTACTGATTTCTCAGGATCAGTGCACCCAAATTCCGTGAAAATGTAATCACATGTCAGTTCTAGTATAATATATTTGTCCTATGAATACCCGTTCATCATCCGCATTTCTTCTTGGTGTAGAAATTTTAATGGCCAGTAGTGTACTTCTGGAATCCTGTCAAGGACTTGTGGAGCCCTTGCCAGGCAGCATCTCTGTTGTACTGTGGTTGAAAATTGGAACAACATGCTATTAAACAGGTGGTCACAATGTTTTGGCTCATCGGTGTATATGTTGAAGCATTATGGACGTTGTAAATTGTTTTTGAGTACATTCTGTCATCTTCAGAACTACCGTTATGCATATTACTTCTGAAATATTTGACAAAGCTCACTGCGTAAGGCGAAAAATAAAAGGAAAGTCTCCGCGATGTAGGAGCAAATGTTTCCAAGTAGTCGATTTCACAGACGAAGTTATCGGGGATTCAGGGGTTCCCCCTCTAGCGATGCCACTCTGTGATTAATCTGTTTACGTTCGGTGCTACCAACAGATGTTTGACACCCGCTGACCCTATGCATGCTGATAACAAACCTAGCATGCCTGATCTTTGCGTTGCTTGTAACCGATGCAAGACGCCATGTGAACTTTAGAATTGTAAGGATTTTACAAGTCCGCGTTTTAGGACCGTATATTTACATAAATAATCTGCAAACTACAATGAAGTACATGGCAGAAGGAACTTCCCACTGAACGATGTATCACGTATTTCTCCTGACCCATTCGCGTCTGGAGCGCGGGAAGAATGATTGCTTCAATGCCGCTATGCAAGTTGTAACTAGACTAATCTTGTCATCACGTTCCCTAAAGTGGGTAGAAGTTTATTCCTAATTCCTCACTTAACATTTGTTCTAGAAACCTTATAAGTATCAGCATCTTAGCGACATTCTCTTGCGAGTCAAATATACATTTGTACATTCGTGGAGCCCTTATTTGTACACGCTCAATATTTTATTTCATATGGCTTCCACAAATTCGATCCTTATTTTGGGATGTGTCGCAAGTGTTTTTTGTAAGTAACTTCCTTAGTAGACCGATTGCGCTTTCTCAGTATCCTACTAACATACCGAAGTGTGTCATCTGCTTTACCTAAAATTGAACCTGTGTGATCGTTCCATTTCATAATATCCCGACAACATCCGTATATATTTTTTGAGTTGTGTGATTCCAGTTGTGACTCACTGATCTTTTAGTCATAGGATACTACTAAGTACATTTGATTTTCGAAGTACACAAATTTACATCTAAAGCAAGTTGCTAATCTTTCACCACATTGAAATCTTATATAGATATGACTGAAAATTTCCGCATAATCTGAAAAGGATCTGACGGCTGCTGTGGCCGAGCAGCTCTAGTAGCTTCAGCCCGGAACAGCTGATGCGGTCGCAGGTTCGAATCCTGTCTCGGGCATGGATGAGTGTGATGTCCTTAGGCTAGTTAGGTTTAAGTAGTTCTAAGTCTAGGGGACTGATGACCTCAGGTGTTAAGTCCAATAGTGCTTCGAGCCATTTTGAACTATTTTGGAAAGGATCTGCAATTATTACTAACATCGTCTGCCAAGTCACTAATATGCGAGTACAACATGAACAGCAACACACTTCCCGGAGCACGATTGAATTTACTTCTACATCTGCCGATCATCATACTTTTATTAACAGGCGCCGGTACTGCGTCAAACACTTTTTCGTAGTCAAGATATACTGCTTCTAGCTGATGGCTTTGATCCATGAGTTTTAGGATGTCATGTGAGGAAAAGACGGGTTTTGCATGACTGATGTTTTCGGAATACATGCAATACATGCTGGTTGTTATGGAGGAGATCATTCTGCTCAAGATACCTCATTACGTTTGAGAGCTCAGAAAAAAAAAAGAGGAAGAAGATTACTAACAGCCCGATCAACAGTGTGTCTGTTTGTATCTGTCAGAAAGTGAAAGAAATTGCTCGTATCCTTTCCTAAAGAACCATCCCAGTACGGTATTACTATTACGTATGTTGGAACATTGAGGGATTAGCGAAAAATTTCACCAACTGTTCACTTCATATCTGGAAAGTAATAAAAAGAAGGTTGTCTTCCAGCGCCAAAAATAAGAGATGAGGTTTGCATCTGACTGGGGTCTTGCAAGCTCAGGATATTCTTGGTGCATTGCTTTTCATGATATGAATATCAGTGACCTGCCACTAAACATGATAAATTACTTAAAAACATTTCTCTTTGGAGGTGACACAAGTGTCATTGTGAAAGACGTGCAGAAAAGTAAACCCTCCGTATTTTGTGTGTGATAACTCTTAAATCTTTTTACATAAAACAAATTTTATTAATATTTTACATCGTTTTTCCTCATGTCTTCATGTTTATTTCTTATCATACACACTCTAGCGACCAACACATCTCTCCCAGCGAGAGACCAGTTTGTTGATAACTCTATAAGTTTGGCTCTGTTGACAAAGCCACAACCTCACCTCTGCTTGCACCGCTTCAGTACTATCCTCTCTAAGTTTTGGAAATCGGTTGGGCCAAGTCGGGACTGTATGGACAATGAACGACGACAGTGAACCAAAGGCGTCGGGTTGATGCAGATGTAGCAGCGCTCGTGTGTGATCTGGAATTGTCGTGCTTAAGGAGACGGTGCTCCTCGTTTGGACGAACCCTTCGAATTCGTACTTTCTGTTTTCTGAGAGTCTCGCAGAATCATGCAGAATTTACAAAGGTACCTTTAGGCATGAATTCTAAATGAACCATACCTTGGACATCCCAGAACAATGTGAGCATAACGTTTCCGGCTGATGACGTTCTCCTGAACGTTTCTGGCGTCGCTGATCCTTTGTGACGGAAGACCATTGATATTCTCTCCTTTTCGGGGTCGAAATGGTGAACCCAGCTTTTATCACTTGCCACAATGTTGCTGAGGAACCCATCACCATCACGCTCAGAACGTAAAAGAAACTGTTGAGATATGTCCTTCACTCTCTGTTTCATGAAGCAGACCATTCTAGGTACTCACCGTCCACACAGCTTTCTGTACCGCAATTCTGAAATGACGGCCTATATGTCGTCTGGTAATATGCCACACTCACCTGTATTATCCGACGATTTTCGCTGATGAGCTCATCAACCCGACTCCGATAAGTGTTGTCAGTTGCCGGTGCGCGGTCGTCCACTGCGAGCTCTGTCACACGCGTTGACGTCAGCACAACTGTGTCCTTCATTTCGAGCACGAACTACCCAACTTCGGACATTGCTGATGTCTATACGATCATCACCGTTCAAAGCTTTCATTCTTCCATGGATCGCAATTGGAGGCACGTTTGCTGCTGTTATAAACTCTATTACAGCACGGCGTTTCACACACACACTGACAGAGTTGCGTTACAAACCACCCTGTTACACGCTACAATCCGGAGCACATTGTTGTTACTTGCGTCAGTATAGCGAGAAATACCACTTTGTGATGTTTAGGGCACTATCACGTTATCTTCAGTGTAATTACCTTCTGGCCATTACAATTGCTACACCAAGAAGAAATGGAAACGATTCATTGGACAAATATATTATACTAGAACTGACATGTGATTACATTTTCACGGAATTTGGGTGCATAGATCCTGAGAAATCAGTACCCAGAACAACCACCTCTGGGCGTAATAACGGCCTTGATACGCCTGGGCATTGACTCAAACAGAGCTTGGATGGCGTGTACAGGTACAGCTGCCCATGCAGCTTCAACATGATACCACAGTTCATCAAGAATAGTGACTGGCGTATTGTGATGAGCCAGTTGCTCAGCCAACATTGACCAGACGTTTTCAATTGGTGAGATGTCTGGAGAATGTGCTGGCCAGGGCAGCAGTCGAAAATTTTCTGTATCTAGAAAGGTCCGTACAAGACCTGCAACATGTGGTCGTGCAATATCCTGGTGAAAAGTAGGGTTTCACAGGGATCGAATGAAGGGTAGAGTCGCGGGTCGCAACACATACGAAATGTAACGTCCACTGTTCAAAGTGCCGTCAGTGCGAACAAGAGGAGACCAAGACGTGTAACCAATGGCATCCCATACCATCACGACGGGTGATACGCCAGTATGGCGACGACGAATACACGCTTCCAATGTGCGTTCACCGCGATGTCGACAAACACGGATGCGACCATCATGATGCTACAAACAGAACCTGGATTCATCCGAAAAAATGACGTTTTGCCATTCGTGCACCCAGGATCGTCTTTGAGTACATAATCGCAGGCGCTCCTGTCTGTGATGCAGCCTTAAGGGTAACCGCAGCCATGGTCTCCGAGCTTATAGTCCATGCTGCTGCAAACGTCGTCGAACTATTCGTGCAGATTGTTGTTGCCTTGCAAACGTCCCCATCTGTTGACTCAGGGATCGAGACGTGGCTGCACGATCCGTTACAGGCTGTAAGTAGGCTGTTTATGTTTTCTTTATGTAAGTAGGCTGTTTATGTTTTCTTATTGGCAACGTTACGTAGCGCTCTATATGAAAATCACTCGCTGTGCTGTGTGCAGTCTGTGGCTAGTTTGCATTGTTGTCTGCCATTGTAGTGTTGGGCAGCGGCAGCTGGATGTGAACAGCGCGTAGCGTTGCGCAGTTGGAGGTGAGCCACCAGCAGTGGTGGATGTGGGGAGAGAAATGGCGGAGTTTTGAAATTTGTAAAAATGGATGTCATGAGCTGCTGTATATATTATGACTTTTGATGACTATTAAGATAAATACACTGTTTGTTCTCTATTAAAATCTTATCATTTGCTAACTATGCCTACTAGTAGTTAGTGCCTTCCGTAGTTTGAATCTGTTATTTAGCTGGCAGTAGTGGCGCTCGCTGTATTGCTGTAGCTTGAGTAACGAAGATTTTTGTGAGGTAAGTGATTTGTGAAAGGTATAGGTTAATGTTAGTCAGGGCCAGTCTTTTGTAGGGATTTTTGAAAGTCAGGTTGCGTTGCGCTAAAAAAAATATTGTGTGTCAGTTTAAGCACAGTCGTGTACAATTGTTCTAAGGGGACGTTTCATATGTCGACCCTTAGCTGAGGATACCTCACTGGAATCTTCTGATTTTTTCTTGTAGTTTGTGTAATTAGTGTAGATTTTGTTTATTGCTAGTGTGTAATTGTAGAGAGAATCTCCTTTGTAGTTGCAGTCTTTCATTCTTGTACAGTAAAACAGTTGTGGCATGCATGTAGATTTGCACCAAGTATTTCGCAGCTGCGCTTACAATTAACTAGATATTATTTTCAGTGCTATGTTAATGTGTTCCCCTATTTTTGCTCTTCAAATTGTGTTTTTCTGTGTTGTCGTGTGACATATTGTGACAATAATGGCAATAATGGCGTGTGAAAAACGTAACACTAGGCTCCAAAGTAAACTGAGAAATGACAGTGAAGACGAAAGCAGTGTGTTAACGCCACCATGTAATGAATTAACTAATATTCAAAGTAGTAATTTGGTAACTGTGCATAGGGAAATGGAGCGGGCGTCAAAGAATGGTGTAGACAGTGATACAGGTAGTAAACAGGGAAGCATTATCGATCGATCGGTCGGCAACAGCTCGCCTCAGGAATTGGGAATGACAGAACACAATATTGCAAATACTGTAGACTCAGGTTTTGTGTTCTCACCGTTTTCTCAAATAAGTCAAGACACATTTTCTGCTTGTCAAAATGTGAATGTTGCTGGTGCAAATGCACTGCCGAAAAGCGTAGAGGAACAGATTCCAGACTCTAATGCATTGTTATTACAATTAATGCAACAAATGGAACAAAATCTTCAAAAGTTAGACACAATGGAACAAAATCAGAGACAAACACAGCAAAAGCTTCAAAAGTTAGACACAATGGAACAAAATCTTCGGAAGTTAGACACCACACTTGAACAACGACGTGAAGATTTAACTACTGAGTTACATAACATTGAATCGAAATGCCAAAAAGTCTGTAATGACGTAAAAACACAAATTTGTGAGCATTTTCAACCTATTTTTTCGCGCCATGAAAATGCATTAAAGAATCACGAAGCAGCCATAAAAGAACTGCAAACCATTGTTCATGAAAATCATGAGACCTTGTGGGCTAAAATTGACTCAGTTGCATCTACCGATTCGGTTACGCAACTTGCAAAAACTCAGGAAAACTTAAAGGACACAGTAGATTCGATTTCAACACAAATGGACACTCTGAAACTTGGTTCAGAAAAACACACTGAGGAAATGTGTTCACTATCGGAGAAAGTAGCCGAACTTTCGGATCAGCTCACTAACTTATCTACAAAGGTAGATGATGATCTGAATGACACAAGACCTGTAGCCATCACTGACACAGAAGAGTGCGAACAAATTAGGAAATTCAAACAAAATCAGAATCAAATTAATATGCAACACAAAAGAGAAATCCGGGAAGTACAAGATCAGCTGACACAGGTAATACAAGAATTACGTATTTCAGAGGCCACTCGCGCTCCAATACGGGAAGAGGGACATAGAAATACGGAACAGCCACAAAATAATAACTCAGGGCATTTCGGAAATTATGAAAGAAATTGGCAAGGTACACCGAATTTTGAGATGGAACCGCCGACACGACGTAACAATGACCGATATGCTACTCGCCGACACGATGATTTTGACTATAAGCTGTTCATTACTACACGTAAATTCAAAACATTTAAGAATTCTGCCAACGACATTCATCCACAAGTGTGGCTCCATCAATTTTCTCATTGTTTTCCTCCCAACTGGTCATTGGAGCACAGGTTAGAATTTATGTGTGGCTACTTGGAGAATGAACCAGCTGTAAGAATGCGATCGGTCATTCACGATTGTCACAGTGAAGGAGAATTTTACCATGCATTCCTCTCAGCATATTGGTGTCAAGCTACACAAGACCGAGTAAAACATAGCATCATAATGATGAAACATTTCGAACAATCTGAATTTTCCAGTCTTGTGAAATATTTTGAAGATATGTTGCACAAGAATCAGTACCTGTCAAACCCATACAGCCCCTCAGAGCTCATCCGCATTTGCTTAATCAAATTACCGGAACATTTACGACATATTATTTTGGCAGGACGTTGCAAAGACGACATTGAAGCTTTTCAGGGACTCTTACAAGAATTAGAAATTGACACAGACAGTCGCGGGGTGCGAAAACAGGAAAACAATCACTACAGGTCACATCCGTCACAATTCCGTTACGACAGAAACAATAACTGCACACGACAAGTCTATTCTTACAATGCAAATCGTGACCAAAACAGACACCACCCATATGACAACCACTGGCAGAGTAATAATAGTTACAGAGAAAGATCGCATTTCCGTAGTAATGAATATGACAGAGATTACCATAGAAACAGACAATATGGGAACCAAAACAATTATTATCAAGGGAGACAGAATAACTTCAGACGCAACGGTCCACCGTGCAGTGATAATTCAGGGAGAAATTCTCCACCACTTAACCGACAAGAAAGAAAGTACAGGAACTACCGATATGACGACAGACGATATAATCATAATGACAGACCTGAATTTCATCAGAACTGGGGGGATTCAAACAGAGCAGGGCACTTTCGTCAACGTGAATTTGTAGAAGCTAGGTCTGCTAATCCCAATAACGACGCGCACCAACAAAGAAACAGACAATGACTCGCACCGCAGGCAGCCACTTGCGCCCGCTGGCTCAGGGAAAAATAACATTGACGCTAACCTTGAGCAAAATTCCAGTATTCTTTATGGACGAATACCGCATGATAATTGCATTCAAGTTGAAACTCTGCGTACTGAGAAGAGCAAAGGGTTACACCACATCTCACATGTAAAACCGTTTATTGAGAGATAATCTGTTTTTTAATTTAGTCTTTGCTATAAAATTTTTCACTTCATGTTACTAGTACTCTTTGTCACACTTACAAACTGTTAACATGCAACTATGTTTTAAAGGTACTTAGACAAGTAATTGCGAATGCATTGTTATTGCGAACAGACGACACAGTGTTATTGTGTGTGTGCATTTTTGCTTGTTAGTTGCACGATTACATAACGACTATAAGGCTCACATACTTAGAACATTTACCAGTACTGCTAATGAGATTTTAATGCAACATTTTGGTTGCTTGAAAATTCATTCTGGATTTAAAGTACTTTCTGTGAGATACCAGATGACACAGTGGTTAGTTTATGAGACAGCTACACGATTTTATCACGATGCTACTAATGAGTGACAATTTACAATGTTGCTTTTGTGGTGTATCTGTTTTATATCTGCACAGTTTTTCTGAATTCTTCTGGAAAGTAAAACATATTTTAGTAGTAACTTTTGTGGTGTAGCAACTCTGAGACAGCCTTTTTCGTGGCACAACAATACGTTACTGTACAGTACTTTCTTCATCATGCCAATAAGCATAATAACTAAGATATCTCTACGCAAAGCATTCCACTTTTATTTATCATGAGGTAAGTACATTGGCTTCTGCAGAACTTAGCTTTCAGAGGAAAATAACTACGACACTTCCACAGAGATTATCTTACAACAAGATGCACATTTAGCGCTACAGGACACGTATTTGAGTGATTAATTTTGTACTTAAAACATTTATTTTTAAAGATTTTTGAATTACAAAGAAAGTTTTCCGTGATATATTTCATTCCATTGCTGTAATCTGTAACACCTGAGGGTATAATTACATTAATCCTCAGGAGGGTACACACCTGCTTTGTGTACCATGAGTTTGGCAAGCACAAGGAGCCCTAGCTAATATGGTATTTGCTTATACAACTTTACACATCGGTACCATATTTCTCTAATACATAAATTACACAGATATCTGATCATTTAACTAAGAGAGACAAACATTTCTTTTTACTACATCAGTGACATGTTTACGTAATTCCACCGTTGTATAATTTCACACTTACGAAATTGTATTTTGTCTGTACTTTGTGAACTGTTCATATTTTTTCAGACCCATTGTGATATTATGAGAGCTTTGAATGATATATTTGGTATGGGATCACGATTTTTAAAGTACGTTTGAGGCAGATGACACTTTTGACATGTGCAGAAAATTTTTTTAGGTTTTGAAATTATTGGAGGAAGCTACGACGATTTTGAGATTTGACTGAGGTGTTACGATGTTATTTTTACAACGACGATGTGTATTATGCTGTTGAGGTATGTTTATGATCAATAAGCTGATGTTATATGAGGAATCTGATTATGATTATGATTAATAGGCTGATGCTATATGAGTTATTTGATTAAGCCACGTAGCTGTTATGATGAAATATTGAAGAAGTGTCGACGAATAAGGTAAGGAATAATGAGTAGTGTTTAGGGACTCTGACTTGTGAAAAAGGTTGTTGGAAACCAAGAATCTTACTTTAAGAGTTATGAAATGTGTGTAAATGCGTGAATGTATCACAATGCCGGCGAAAATTTTTTGGACACTGTTATATTTATAGGATTTTGTTTCTACAGATTTGTAACGCAAATTCTTGACCTATGAAATATTTTTATATGAGACTGTCACTGTAGCGGAAACTGCTGTCGTAAATATTTCCGTAAGAAAGTTAAGTGACCACCTGCACGTAATGCGTCGTGGGCACACAGCTGTGTCAGACGCCTGGAGAAAAAGCCATTAAGTGTGTCTTTCCAGAGGCACAGGTAGAAAAAAAAAGGGAGGCCATTATCCTCGCTGTTGGCATTCCTTTGTAGAAAGCATCGTAAATACGACACCCTCAAACTTGAAAACATGATAACACTGTGGAGCTCTTAATTTATGATATTTACTACAATGCCTAATGAAATGACGAGAAATATTTTTATGTCTATACACCTGATTATGACTACTGTCTTTCTAGTTGAGAGAAATGCCATATGGCTTGCGATATGTATTTGTTTTCTCATTTTCTTTAATATCTAGTTTCTAGCTGCACTGCAGCATTGTTTAAAATAAAATTTTATGAATGTACTAATATAGATATTTTATGCCTACAGATCCAGTAAACAATAACTTAAAAAAAAACGAAGGAGCGCTAAAAGACATTTCCCTTCACAGGACTTGCATACATATTTTTTTTTAACTACTTGGTAATATTTTTCGTAGAATAAGTTGTGGTGCACCACTTTAATTACATAGACATTAAGATGTGAATATACATTTCCCTTATCTGCATTGTTGTTTTACTGTAATATTTTTTCTGCTTGAGCTATGTCATGTTTAGGTATAAGTTACTGCTGTTTGCCAGGCATAGTGTTACTGAATTTGACTTTGTGTTACTCTGCTAAGCCAGTTTATTACTGATTTATTTTTCTTGTTTGCTGCTCATTGCATATTAGTTGTAATATTGTTGCTTACTTTGCCAATTTGAATTTTTTGTCATTGCTGTTCGTGTTAATTGTTTTGTGCTGCTGCATTGCCTCGTCCCTTAGTTTAGCATCTGAGCTCAGTAGATTTAAGTTAGCTTAAGAAGGGGTAGACTATATAAGAGAATGAGTTGCGATGAATTTGAAGAAATGCACTGAGAGGTTATACGAGAAAAATACAGAAAGCATGTTTGGATAGGATTTTTTTGGTGGAAGCAAAGGTTGAAATAAGACGAACGATCTATGGAATGAAGTTTTGGGTTGGACCGCAGTACCAAATGTTACACTGAAAACGAACCCTGTCCTTTCCTTTTGTGTTATCCCACTATGTGTTTGTGTACCCTTGTGTATTTGTTTTCTTCCTGTCTCTGTGTAGTTTCATAGAATTTTTTCTTCTTTTAATATTAAGCTACATTCACTATGATGAGGAATACTGTTATCCTCAAATATAATTGGCATTAATAATATGTTATTTACCTTGTAAATATGCTTAGACATTATTTATTCTGTTTTGTTTTAATGCTCATGTGTGAAGTTGATGTTTCAAAAGTTATTCTGATCTTTTATGTAGGTACTTATAATTCCTGTAACACTGATGTATATGTTATTTCTATTCTTTTGTAAAGCCTGTACTACAAATGTTATCTGTATTGTTATGATCTTTAATGATGTATTTTGTACCTTTGTAATTGTATTCTCATGTTATAATATTGTAATTGACACCAGTTAATCAAATTAAGTATCTTGTAAGCATTCATTTCACTGCACACATTTCTGTTGGTCACAGTAATGCACAAAATGTGAGAAGTTGTGACTGTTAGTGTTTGCACGTGTGTTACTAATTCAGCAAGGGACTGGATAACAGCATTGCTGGTTCTAAGGACAATTCCAAAAACTTTGTGCGTGCACAAGTGGTGGTTTATGGACTTGCTATCTTCTCTGCAAGACTCTTCGATGGTGATTGTGCACCTGCACAGTCGCAGCAGATGGCTGCTGGCAATCTTTACAAGGACTACAGTGGGTCTGCATCTCTGATGACCCTCCAATACCACAATCTCTACCAGGACTACAGTGGGCCTGTCCACAATTTCTACAAGGACTACAGTGGGTCTGCATCTCTGATGGCCCACCAATACCATACTCTCTACCAGGACTACAGTGGGTCTACTCTGTGATGACTACCAGGACACACTCTTACCTGGACTGTCCAAGGATCGACGCCAGCTATGTACCGTCCGAGGTTCTGCAACCAAGCTTCCACGGAATGTAAAAAACGAACTGCACGTGGACCAATTACTCGACGGGTCACGTCTGATCTGTAATAAGCAATGCTTTTAGTCACAACGAACTGCATCACAACGACTATAATGGAGATGAGAAATGGACACGCTTATGTATTAATCACGTTGTTATACAACGATGTTACTGTGATCAAAAAACTTTACCACGACGATACTAACCTGTAAAAAATTATTGTGCAGCGGATGAATATGAACTGTAATAACGACACGATGTGTATAGGTCAACGCACCTGAAACATACGGACATTTTTCTTTGAAGTATTTCAAAACAATACTATGTAACTAAGAACATTCAACAATCTAAGTTGTATTGTGTTATAACAAATATTGTAAATTTAAAATTAAGTTACCTGTCATAGAATGTAGTCTTCATATGTAATCTTGGTTGAATATTTTCTTTGTGCAACGACTGAGAAACGCGCGCACACGAACAATATGAACTGCAATACTGTGCCGCGTGATCTAACTGTACGACATAACGGCAGTCACACAGACGCTTCTGCGCATGCGCGCACTCTATCTGCCAACATAAGAACTTTTACGGCGCACCCGCGTCATTCAAATTTTGTATATAATGTGTATAATGTGTATAATGTAGGTCATGTAAATAGTTGTAGATAACTTAGATTTTCTTGTGCCTTTAGGTGAATTGCTCGCCTGCAGGTGTGTCCTTTCGCCTCGCAATTCAGGGGGCAATATAAAGGCACATTTGCATGCCGAGCGTGAGTTTCCGCGGAAACGCGAAATATTAATTAAATAAATAATCAGTGACAAATAAATAAAGCCTATGGCACACAACTGCAGCGCTGTGTCGCTGATAAAACAAAAGCACAATTACGTTACTCTTATGTTTATTTAAGAAAGAGGAGAGCTCTGGTTGAAGTGGTGCGAGAAGCACGTATTTTATTTTATTGTCTGTCACACCGCCATATTTCATGTTAGAGAAGAATACTGCGAGTTGCAACCAGACTAGGCACTCGATTCTGTAAAGAATTTATATTTATAAAAGTAAGTAGGATTATGAACTGTAGGCTTATTCATTGAATATATCTGATTTAACTAACTGTGTAACTTTTTTATGTTTAGTAGACAGACACCACTGTACGACGTATTGACATGGCTGGCAAATTATTCTAATATTGAGATTTAGATTTGAGTCGCACCTACCGCAGCAGTCTTTGGAAACGATTTATTTACGAAGTCCGATTATTTCAGTTTTATTTCACTGTCAACTACGAGTAACAGTGCCTTTACGAAAAAGCCATTGTCAAGCGTCTGATACCGAATAATTAAACGTCCACGTTCCAGATAAGCAAATATCAATTACAATTACAAACACCATCATACAGATAGAATAATTAATATATTATTATTTTTAATTTATTTTATATTGGCGACTGCGTGTCGGACTTGTTATTTTGTCATTTGTTACATTGTTCTCTTTGTTTCATGTAAAAAATCAACTTTCTGGACCTGGACGTCAGTGTATGAGAGATAACAAAATTGGAAGATATTTTCAAATTCTGAAATTTTGCCGGAAGACGCAAAGAAGCTTCCAGCAAAATAAGGTAAGACGCAGCATCTTTGCATTAGCAGGCTTGACCAGACGTATAATTCAGTGTATTAGCTTTTCAGTAAATTCTGTAGTGTTTCTTTTCCGCATAACAGTTTCAGTGATAAATTTCGTTCTCAGTACTTTTCCCTAAACAATAACGTATGCAACAATACCAATACACGAGTGTACAATATGGCCGACTTCTGTACGATATCATGTAACATGGCCAGCAGCCATTACCAATAATCTCAAATTCAGTTTATATTTTTAAATTAACAAAAAAATGGCTCTGAGCACTATGGGACTCAACTGCTGTGGTCATAAGTCCCCTAGAACTTAGAACTACTTAAACCTAACTAACCTAAGGACAGCACACAACACCCAGCCATCACGAGGCAGAGAAAATCCCTGACCCCGCCGGGAATCGAACCCGGGAACCCGGGCGTGGGAAGCGAGAACGCTACCGCACGACCACGAGATGCGGGCTTTAAATTAACAGACAGCCATTGTTGCTACGAGCGATTCATGCTCAACTACATTTTATTTTAAAATCAGTGTCAAAAATTTTCTTGAAACATATATCACGTGTGGCATGGTAATAACTAGAAAACAATACGCAAAAATGGAACAGCAAGGACGTACTATTCCGACGCAATCCGACTCGGACGTGAGACAAGTGTTAGAAAATGACTATACGACAGCAACCGGTAGTGACGATTCATCAAACATTGACGCAAGTGTTGACGAAAATTTTGACAATAGGCCGTCCACCACAAAAATTTCAAAGTCTCAATCAGAGCCCATGTTAATGCATGACGTCACGTCTAATGACGCGGCGGGGGCAGAGACCTTGCAAACGGTAAACATTGCCGACATGTTACAAATGCTAATGAAACAAAACGCAGAAAATATGGCAACCTTAAAGACACAAAATGAACAGTTAAAGACACAAAATGACGCAATTAAATCTGACCTCATAGCACTCAAGACAGGTAATGACACTTTATGTAAACGTGTGGAAGTTATAGACGCCACACTGACCAAACAGATGACTGAACTCAGTACTAAATTTTCCCAGCTTAATACGAGACAAGAAAAGACTACAACTGACGTAGCACTTTTACAGACACAAGTAAAAAACCTTAATGTCACGTGTGAAGTTCTTACTGAACAAATTCAAACATATCCTTCAGTACATGACAACCTTGAAAAACGAATCACTGACGTACAGAATAAATTTGACAATGTTGAACAACACCTGACTGACATCTTACAATCTGATGCCACAGCTCATTTTCAAAATATTAATAAGGAATTTAATGATTGGGTAGTGAACAAAGACAAACATTTTGATACATGCTTACGTGAAAATTTACCAACAATTGTGCACGACTCCGTAGCGCAATACATTACTAATAACAAACAGCTGATCAGTGACGCTGTACAATCCGTCACTGCACCCATGAGACAATTCACCGATCGACCACAGTCTGAATGTAACGAAAATATCAGTCAAAATGCACAGTTCAGGAACCAATATACATTCGAGTATGACACACACATACCGCACACGACAAACACACAAGAACAAAACACACCACGACTACAACACATACCACGATGTGCAAACACAAACACAAGCTATTATCATGGTAAACCACAGCAACATTATCGTAATTACTCGCCAGCTGAACATACCAGTAATTACAGTGGAATAAATCCATATCACAATACGAAGGAAGAAGAAAGCTTAATGAAACACAGGCAATTTCAGAATTTTATCCCAGAAAAACGAACCATTCATCCGGTGATTTTTCTTAAATCCTTTAGTAACGCATTTCCACGCACTTGGAGTGACCGGAAAAAGATTTCATATATTGTCGGTTACATCCAAGGCGATGCAGCTGTCTGGGCATACAGTCAAGCTGACGTATGTACCACGTACAGTGAGTTTGAGCGTGCTTTTCTGAACAAATTCTGGTCGCAATCCGTCCAGGAGCGACTCAGAAGACAAATTTTAGAACCTGAAACTTTTAACAGTAAAAATGGTAACTTACGCAGATATTTTGAAAAATACTTGAACATGGGACACTTTTTAGACGAACCAGTCGCAACGCGTGATATACTCCGTGCGTTGAAGGCCAAATTGCCTTTCAACATTAAAGGAAAACTCCTACATATCCCGGATGACGATTCAGATTATTTTTTAACAGCTTTAGATTCGGTTGACATGTTACTTGAAGACCAGCGCTTCGCGCGGCAAAACAGCAGCCACAATGTTTACACTAGTGGTATGCAAAACATGCAGGCTTGCCAACACAATCCTGGCGCGTCCACAGTTGGATACGCGGTACAACAAAAACAGCAAACTCACATGCCGTCTCAGTACGGAAATCAAAATCAACACGCGTATTCCAATACAAACAATAGTTACAACAGTAATAACACTTCATGCGGCAATCCATACAAAAGGCACCGCGGTAATAACTACAACGGTAACAACGGATACAAAGGCAACAACAAAAACACAAACAGAAATAGAAATAATAACAACTACGAGCCAAGACAGCATCAAGGTTGGACTCGTAACGATCAGTACTTTCATTCAAACTCTGCTTTACCACAGCAGACACCAGAACAAAATTGGAGCATACCTTACGACCGACAGGTAAGTTATAATGCGCAACAGCAACAACAACCGCAAAAGTTTGGAGATCATAATAGGCAATATGTGAATATAATAGAAATGACACCTGATGCACAACCTCAATCTGTGTCAGTACCTAGTACAAATGCTAATCCAACAAACTAGAAACAGTCACTACTATGCCCCAGGTCGTGGCTGAAGAATTCTTGGGGGGCGACTTCAATGTTAATCAGTTATTTGACACCACACTTGAACAACAGAATAATGATATGCCGAATAATTCTAAACAAAAATTACCTGTTTTATTTATAAGATACAACCACAATGAGAATATATCAGATGAACTTTTGCAAGACAGTACACAATGTCGTTCAAACACAAATGAAATTGTTTTAGCATCTACTACTGGAGTAGTAGGTGGGATTCCAACTACTATTATCCTAGATACAGGTGCAGCTGTGAGCGTTTTGTCTTTTAATTTCTATAAAAAGATGTGTGAATTGGAACCTGTGCCTGAGTTTCCTGCCCAAAACTGTAAAATAACTACTGCACTAGGTAATAAGTCATGTAGGGTTACGAAGCAAGTTTTTGTAAACGTTAAAATAGGTAATGGAACCGTACAATGGCCATTCCTGGTTGTACAAAACCTTGTGACAAATCGCATATTAGGAATAGATATTATGAGCGAGAAGGACTGCATTATAGACTTCTCCAAAGGTAAATGTATTTTAAATGATAAAAGCAGGGTAATTATTATTGATTTGGACAGGAGAACTCTAAAGCATGACAAACACTGTACAGGGTACAAGGTTCAGTTAGTACTTGACAAAGACATTCAAGACATGCAAACACACTCATCTGACACAGAGCTAATGGACTTGAAAACATTGCTTGATCATAAGATAAGTGAAGCTACAGCTCTCAGTGTACATGAACGTATAAAACTACAGGAAGTGTTATCCAAATATTTACAAGTTTTTACCAAACGATTGGGTGTTATCAACACGTATGTGTACAAGATTGAAGTTAAGCCTCACAAGATCTTCTACCATAAGACATATAACGTACCGTTATCTCAACGACCTGCTGTGTGGCAAGAATTAAAACAAATGTTAGACTGGAAGGTCATTGAACCATCCACCTCACCTTATTGTAGTCCTCTACTTGTTGTCAAAAAATCGAATGGAAGCATTAGGTTAGTGTTAGACGCACGAGCAATTAATGAAATAATTTTACCGGTTCACACAAAACCCGAAAATTTAGAAGAGCAATTACAGAAATTTCTAGATGCAAAATATTTTTCCACAATAGATCTCGCTAATTCGTTTTGGCAGGTGGGTATCACTCCTGATTCACGGAAATATACTGCATTTATGTTCGGGGGGCGAACCTATCAGTTTTGTGTTCTACCCTTCGGACTGAATGTCAGCTCTGGGGTATTCATTACAGCCCTGGATACCGTGCTTGGCGACGATTTAGTTGAGACAGTCACACACTATGTAGATGATATACTGATAGCTACACAGTCTTGGAATGAACACGTTGACACACTTCAAAGAATTTTAGAAAAATTTGCACAAGCTGGAGTCACAGCCAACCTAAGAAAAATCAAAATTTGGTTGCAGTGAGATAAAATATTTAGGACATATCATTAATTCACAGGGCATACGTCCTGATCCCAGTAAATTAGATGCTATCAGAAACTTTCCTAGCCCTCGAACTAAAAAGCAGTTAAAATCATTCCTTGGGCTATGTTCATTTTTAGACGTTTTTTGCCACAACCACTTTTGAACAGTAAACATCTGCTAAATCTACTCAGAAAGAATCAAGTTTGGATCTGGTCGGAACAGTGCCAGAATGACTTTAATACAATTAAACATGCTTTAGTGGGTGCAAACTTATTGAGCCATCCAGATTTCAATTTAGATTTTTGTATGACTTGTGACGCTTCACGTACTGGCTTGGGATGTTGCTTATTTCAAGTTGTAAAGAATAAAGAAAAGGAACAGATAAGAATTATTGGGTTTGCAAGTCGTACTTTAACTGAATGTGAGCGTACATACTCCACTACTGAGTTAGAAACACTTTCCATAGTATGGGCATTCAAGAAATTCAATTATTATTTATTTGGAAAACATACAGTAATTTACACCGATCACCAGGCCCTGACATTTTTGTTAACTTGTAAACTTGTACATCCTAGACTATCACGATGGGCAGTTACACTTCAGAACTACTCTTTTGAAATTAAGTACATAAGAGGTAAGGACAACACCATTGCAGACACTTTGTCTAGACTTCCACAAGGTATGAATGATACCAACAGTGACTTAGAAAATATAAATGACTACAGGATTCTCTTAATGCAAGACAAGCAGTATCACCAATATTATATTGATATGTGCAGAAACATGGCTGAATTACAAAAATCAGATCCTCACTGGTATAAGATAATAACATTACTGGTAGAAAAACACAATCATCCTTTGACTAAGTATTACAAGTTACACAATGATGTGCTATTTTATCGATGACATCTTAATGCTACTAACTGGTGTGTATGCATTCCCAAAGAGTCTGAACGTAATTTAATTTGGCACACACACTTAGTTTGGGGTCATTATGGGACAAAAAAAGTGTTTAGCAAAGCTCAGCACATACTGTTATTTTAGCAATATGAGAAGAAAAATTTACAGGGAACTGAAAACATGTGTCATATGTCAAAAATCAAAACCTCAGAATTTATCCACAAAAACAGATTTACATTCTATTTTACCCAGAAAACCCCTGGAAATTCTGTGTACTGACATCAGTGGACCGCATCCAGCAAGCTCTGGAGGCGTCAAATATATCTTAGCTTTTTACGATATATTTTCTAAACATGTAAAACTTTATGCTTTAAAATCCGCCACTGCAAGTGCTATAATACGAAGATTCTCAAGTGATTACCTGACGCACGTGGGAAAACCTAAAGCAATTCTGTCAGATAATGCAGCATACTACTCTGGGTACAAATGGAGAAATTTCTTGAAGGACAATAACATCAAAAGTATATTTATTTCGAGGTTTAGCCCACAATGTAACGCGACTGAGAGACTTTTCCGAGAATTAAATCGATTCATGAGGACCTATATTTCATCAAAACATACTAATTGGGTGTCCTACCTAAGTCTTTTCGAAGATGTACACAATAACTTAAATATTTACGATACAAATTACACACCTAACGAGATCATGTTCAATTGCAAACAGAACGATCAGTGGATAGAACCATTACCTAAGTTGTCAGACAAGGAAATCACACCTGAACAGAAAATAAAAGAAGTATTGACTACATTGACACATCACGCACAAATACGAAACAAACATCACAGAAACATAATAAAAAGAAAACAAAAATTCGAGGTAGGAATGCTTGTACTACTTCGTACTCATCATAAATCTGTAGCACTCAAACGACGCAACGCTAAGTGGCGTCTGCTATATGAAGGACCTTATATAATTGTTAACATACCGCATCCTGGTGCGTATCTGTTACAACATCCTAGAACTAACAAAATTATTGGGCTATACGCACACCGAGATCTTAGAGCATTTCATGCTGAATAATTGCAAGGTCATACCCATCAAAATATTCCTAAGCAACTCGAAAAACTCTGTTGTTACAGCACAGATAATAAGTAGTATAGAAATTTTCATTTCAGCGGTTCCAGTGACGCAGTTGAAGACAGAAGAACTCTTCTTTCAACGCACGGCACCACCTGAAGGACGGAATATTAAAGTAAAATTTATGATTACGTAGCAGTGGATGGCATATTAATTTTTCACGGAAAATTTGTTACTGAAGGTACCACTGACTTGGTGTGACACCTGACGAACTGACAGACGTCACCTGTGAAACGATCTTTTACTTTGAGAAATAGAATAGACGCACATCTCTCAACACGAAAAGCATCTATCAGTAGTCAAGGCCACACAGACACTCTACACACACGCACAAAACGCGAGGAATCGAACATTTTCTCTCTCTTACTATTTTGAATATTATTGAGTAGTGAAAACGCCTGGTCTTGTCTACTGATGTAATGAATGTTGTGTCTAACCAATCTAAATTTCAGATGACATCACAAAAAACATCGATAATATCCCAGCAAAACCGCTAAAGAGGATGTAAATATCGACAATTCATGTAATCAAACGTGACACAATGTAATAACCTATAGCTATGTAATGATGATGCAAACATGTTTATGTGCAACTGTATTATGTTTATGCTAAGAAAATATGTGACGTGTGTATGTATAATTACTTATTTTTTTAACTGATGTATCATGTAACTGTACTATGTAAAGAATTTGAACAAAACGAGTGCCAAAAAGACATTGCATAGTGAACCTCTGTTCACGGACATTAACGAACATTACTAACTCTGCAACTACGCAGAAACCTATGTGATAGAAACGGTTAATGCCATTCGTTATGCAGCGTATCTATGTAAACGTGATGAATGATTTCTTTGATTAATAACTACGAACATTTAGGTGAACTATATTCAGCGAAAAACTGAAAATGTGAAGTGCATAATTCGTGCAACATCTAGTGACATTACTACAGTACCTAACTTCAAGATGTTAACTGGATTAAATGGACACATAGTGCCTGTCCAGAAAACAACACGACGGGTGGAAGAATTTTGGTTGGAACTTCAGGGAATGAAATGTTCTCGAAATGTGACGGACACTCTTACCTGGACTGTCCAAGGATCGACGCCAGCTATGTACCGTCCGAGGTTCTGCAACCAAGCTTCCACGGAATGTAAAAAACGAACTGCACGTGGACCAATTACTCGACGGGTCACGTCTGATCTGTAATAAGCAATGCTTTTAGTCACAACGAACTGCATCACAACGACTATAATGGAGATGAGAAATGGACACGCTTATGTATTAATCACGTTGTTATACAACGATGTTACTGTGATCAAAAAACTTTACCACGACGATACTAACCTGTAAAAAATTATTGTGCAGCGGATGAATATGAACTGTAATAACGACACGATGTGTATAGGTCAACGCACCTGAAACATACGGACATTTTTCTTTGAAGTATTTCAAAACAATACTATGTAACTAAGAACATTCAACAATCTAAGTTGTATTGTGTTATAACAAATATTGTAAATTTAAAATTAAGTTACCTGTCATAGAATGTAGTCTTCATATGTAATCTTGGTTGAATATTTTCTTTGTGCAACGACTGAGAAACGCGCGCACACGAACAATATGAACTGCAATACTGTGCCGCGTGATCTAACTGTACGACATAACGGCAGTCACACAGACGCTTCTGCGCATGCGCGCACTCTATCTGCCAACATAAGAACTTTTACGGCGCACCCGCGTCATTCAAATTTTGTATATAATGTGTATAATGTGTATAATGTAGGTCATGTAAATAGTTGTAGATAACTTAGATTTTCTTGTGCCTTTAGGTGAATTGCTCGCCTGCAGGTGTGTCCTTTCGCCTCGCAATTCAGGGGGCAATATAAAGGCACATTTGCATGCCGAGCGTGAGTTTCCGCGGAAACGCGAAATATTAATTAAATAAATAATCAGTGACAAATAAATAAAGCCTATGGCACACAACTGCAGCGCTGTGTCGCTGATAAAACAAAAGCACAATTACGTTACTCTTATGTTTATTTAAGAAAGAGGAGAGCTCTGGTTGAAGTGGTGCGAGAAGCACGTATTTTATTTTATTGTCTGTCACACCGCCATATTTCATGTTAGAGAAGAATACTGCGAGTTGCAACCAGACTAGGCACTCGATTCTGTAAAGAATTTATATTTATAAAAGTAAGTAGGATTATGAACTGTAGGCTTATTCATTGAATATATCTGATTTAACTAACTGTGTAACTTTTTTATGTTTAGTAGACAGACACCACTGTACGACGTATTGACATGGCTGGCAAATTATTCTAATATTGAGATTTAGATTTGAGTCCGCACCTACCGCAGCAGTCTTTGGAAACGATTTATTTACGAAGTCCGATTATTTCAGTTTTATTTCACGGTCAACTACGAGTAACATTGCCTTTACGAAAAAGCCATTGTCAAGCGTCTGATACCGAATAATTAAACGTCCACGTTCCAGATAAGCAAATATCAATTACAATTACAAACACCATCATACAGATAGAATAATTAATATATTATTATTTTTAATTTATTTTATATGACCTACCTACCAATATTCATCAACTTCGACTGACTCTGCGGTGGGTGTGCTCCGTTGTGGCTCATTACCTGTCTGCATGTCAAGAGTCAGCACTGTCTTTCCGTTGGAAAGACAACACTACTTCTTCAAGACTGCATGGAAATCCACTACTTCCGTGTGCATTGTCTTTTACTGCTCAGACTTTGAAAAAAAAAACACTGACATTTTACTGTGATGAACAATCTGGACTGTCTTTATGGACTGTGAGAAAATTTTAGCTTTTGACCAACATTGTATAAATAAGTGTGTGCATTTGATATCTTTGTTATTGAAATTATGAAAAATTTTTTCAAATCATTATTGGCCACTGCCCAAAAAAATTTGTAAAATTTCTTGTGGGGAGCATGGGGGCTATGTAAGTAGGCTGTTTATGTTTTATTTATGTAAGTAGGCTGTTTATGTTTTCTTATTGACAACGTTACGTAGCGCTCTATATGAAAATCACTGGCTGTGCTGTGTGCAGTCTGTGGCTAGTTTGCATTGTTGTCTGCCATTGTAGTGTTGGGCAGCGGCAGCTGGATGTGAACAGCGCGTAGCGTTGCGCAGTTGGAGGTGAGCTGCCAGCAGTGGTGGATGTGGGGAGAGAAATGGCGGAGTTTTGAAATTTATAAAAATGGATGTCATGAGCTGCTGTATATATTATGACTTTTGATGACTATTAAGGTAAATACATTGTTTGTTCTCTATTAAAATCTTTCATTTGCTAACTATGCCTACTAGTAGTTAGTGCCTTCCGTACTTTGAATCTGTTATTTAGCTGGCAGTAGTGGCGCTCGCTGTATTGCTGTAGCTTGAGTAACGAAGATTTTTGTGAGGTAAGTGATTTGTGAAAGGTATAGGTTAATGTTAGTCAGGGCCATTCTTTTGTAGGGATTTTTGAAAGTCAGATTGCGTTGCGCTAAAAATAATATTGGTTGTCAGTTTAAGCACAGTCGTGTACAATTGTTCTAAGGGGACGTTTCAAGCCGGTTCCAGACTGTAGCGCGTAGAACCTCTGGGCCACTCCGGCCGGCCAGCCATGTGGATAAGATGCCTATCATCTCGAGTGCTAGTGATACGAAGCCGTTGGGATCCAGCACGGCGTGTTACCCTCCTGAACCCACCGATTCCATACTCTGCTAGTAGTCATTGGATCTCGACCAACGCGAGCAGCAATGTCGCGATACGATAAACCGCAATCGCGGTAGGCTACAATGCGACCTTTATCAAAGTCGGAAACGCGATGGTACGCATTTCTCCTCCTTACACGAGGCATCACAACAACGTTTCACCAGGCAACGCCGGTCAACTGCTGTTTTTGTATGAGAAATCGGTTGGAAACTTTCCTAATGTCATCACGTTGTAGGTGTCGCCACCGGCGCCCACCTTGTGTGAATGCTCTGAAAAGCTAGTCATTTGCATATCACAGCATCTTCTTCCTTCGGTTAAATTTCGCGTCTGTAGCACGTGATCTTAGTAATGTAGCAATTTTATTGGACAGTAGTGTACAACAATATGTTCTGCAGAAGTGATTAGCTTTTCAGTCACCTCGGTTCAGTATGTGTCCTGTTGCGTAGTAGGCACAAGGTGTCCGCCAAGGGCCCTGATAACGTGTTCCACAGGTGATGACACCGACGTGTATAAGGCGCGAATGGCGTCCTGTGGTATAGCCATTCATGCTGCACTCACCTGGTTCCAAAGTTCTCTGTGGTGGCTGACATTGGGCCACAGCACTGCACCCATCCTTTCACAACATCGCACACATTTTCGATTGGCTACAACTCTGGTGATCTGGCGGGCCAGAGCGAAAGGCTGACATTCTGTAACACCAAGAACCCACGTGTTCGTGCAGCTGCATGTGGTCGTGCATTGTCTTGCTGAAAAATGGCGTCTGGGGTGTAGTGCAGAAAGGGTATGACTATGGTTCGCTAGATGTCATTCACTTAGGTCACACTGGTCATGTGATTTGTTGTTGTACCCAAAAGCACCTCATACCGTAAGACCTTGATTGGCGCTGTATGTCTTGTGTGAATGCAGTCACTGTGACGCAGCTCCCACTATCTGCGGCGAACCAAAATGCGCAAAATCATTTTCAAACAAACGGAACCTGGATTCGTCCGAAAACACTCTCTGATGCCATTCCTGTCCCCAGTGACGTCGTTCCATACACCATTGCCGCACAGTATGTTTCCTGCTCATTCGTCAAAGGTAGGCGGAGAAGTGGACAACGCGCACGTATTCCATGCCATTGTAAGCGGCGACAGACTGTTACCCCTGATAGTGTACAATGTGTTACGTTGTTCCACTGTTGCGCCAAAGCAGAGGAGGACGCAGATCTGTCCTGCAGTGATATTCAGATGAGGTGTCCATATTCTTCAAGGAGTGTGTGTGTGGGGGGGGGGGGGGGGTTCTAATGGTCTAAGTGGTGCGACCTGACTAACCTCGTCATGTTCTACTGCGACCTTCTGTGAATAATTCTGCACACACCCGTTGCATTGCCGAAACACTTGGTCCCACACGAGCTGCAATTTCCCGAATGAACACATCACATTTTCTCGTCCCAGTAATACGGCCTATTTCATGCTCACTGATTTGACGGAACTTTTCGCGCACACGTCTGCGAGGCAACCCGCACGTCTGCTCAAGTCACACTCATCCATTACCCTCAGTTTATGGCGACAGCGAGAGGCGCAGGCACATTTTACCCGTAGATGGTGTTGCGTCACGATGCCGATGTTGATCTTGAACCCGCGAGCCGACATGGTTCAAATGCTGACCATTTCTGCAGAACATACTAATGTACAGGGTTATTACAAATGATTGAAGCGATTTCACAGCTCTACAATAACTTTATTATTTGAGATATTTTCACAATGCTTTGCACACACATACAAAAATTCAAAAAGTTTTTTTAGGCATTCACAAATGTTCGATATGTGCCCCTTTAGTGATTCGGCAGACATCAAGCCGATAATCAAGTTCCTCCCACACTCGGCGCAGCATGTCCCCATCAATGAGTTCGAAAGCATCGTTGATGCGAGCTCGCAGTTCTGGCACGTTTCTTGGTAGAGGAGGTTTAAACACTGAATCTTTCACATAACCCCACAGAAAGAAATCGCATGGGGTTCAGTCGGGAGAGCGTGGAGGCCATGATATGAATTGCTGATCATGATCTCCACCACAACCGATCCATCGCTTTTCCAATCTCCTGTTTAAGAAATGCCGAACATCATGATGGAAGTGCGATGGAGCACCATCCTGTTGAAAGATGAAGTCGGCGCTGTCGGTCTCCAGTTGTGGCATGAGCCAATTTTCCAACATGTCCAGATACACGTGTCCGTGAGATTGCACAAAACACGTTAACTTTTGGTGAATTGCGAATTCACTGCACGAATGCGTGAGGATTCTCTACCGCCCAGATTCGCACATTGTGTCTGTTCACTTCACCATTAAGAAAAAAATGTTGCTTCATCACTGAAAACAAGTTTCGCACTGAACGCATCCTCTTCCATGAGCTGTTGCAAACGCGCCGAAAATTCAAAGCGTTTGACTTTGTCATCGGGTGTCAGGGCTTGTAGCAGTTGTAAATGGTAAGGCTTCTGCTTTAGCCTTTTCCGTAAGATTTTCCAAACCGTCGGCTGTGGTACGTTTAGCTCCCTGCTTGCTTTATTCGTCGACTTCCGCGGGCTACGCGTGAAACTTGCCCGCACGCGTTCAACCGTTTCTTCGCTCACTGCTGGCCGACCCGTTCATTTCCCCTTACAGAGGCATCCAGAAGCTTTAAACTGCGCATACCATCGCCGAATGGAGTTAGCAGTTGGTGGATCTTTGTTGAACTTCGTCCTGAAGTGTCGTTGCACTGTTATGACTGACTGATGTGAGTGCATTTCAAGCACGACATAACGCTTTCTCAGCTCCTGTCGCCATTTTGTCTCACTGCGCTCTCGAGCGCTCTGACGGCAGAAACCTGAAGTGCGGCTTCAGCCGAACAAAACTTTATGAGTTTTCTACGTATCTGTAGTGTGTCGTGACCATATGTCAATGAATAGAGCTACAGTGAATTTATGAAATCGATTCAATCATTTGTAATAGCCCTGTATATGTCCTGTGAATATGAACGTCCTATCTCTTGTCGTAGTCGTTTCTGAAAGTATTTGTATGGAGTGTAGCCATGTATGGAAGTGAAACATGGACGATAACTAGTTTGGACAAGAAGAGAATAGAAGCTTTCGAAATGTGGTGCTACAGAAGAATGCTGAAGATAAGGTGGGTAGATCACGTAACTAATGAGGAGGTATTGAATAGGATTGGGGAGAAGAGAAGTTTGTGGCACAACTTGACTAAAAGAAGGGATCGGTTGGTAGGACATGTTTTGAGGCATCAAGGGATCACAAATTTAGCATTGGAGGGCAGTGTGGAGGGTAAAAATCGTAGAGGGAGACCAAGAGATGAATACACTAAGCAGATTCAGCAGGATGTAGGTTGCAGTAGATACTGGGAGATGAAGAAGCTTGCACAGGATAGAGTAGCATGGAGAGCTGCATCAAACCAGTCTCAGGACTGAAGACCACAACAACAACAACAACAACATCTCTTGTCGTTCATGGTGTTTTGTTTTTCTGAACATGAGTGTACATTACATGTAGTGCCTCAACCGATACTGGGAACAGAATAAATAAGTCATAGGATAACTCTTCAGTACACCCTTGTAAAGGTTGTAGCTAATAGGGTATTCAGTAAATCATCACGGGGCTTTCAGTGAACAGGTTGACGCTTCATTGTAAAGAAATGCTATGCATAGAGTGTCCGACACGGAATTCCCTTAAAAGCGAAATTTTATTCTGTCAAAGTGGTCAAACAGTCACTTCTACATCCACAATTATACTCCGCAAGCCACCCAACGGTGTGCGGCGGAGGGCACTTTCCGTGCCACTGTCATTACCTCCCTTTCCTGTTCCAGACGCGAATGGTTCGCGGGAAGAACGACTGCCGGATAGCCTCTCTAATTTTACATTCATGATCTCCTCGGGAGGTATAAGTAGGGGGAAGCAATATATTCGATTCCTCATCCAGAAACGTACCCTCTCGAAACCTGGACAGCAAGCTAGACCGCGATGCAGAGCGCTTTTCTTGCAGGGTCTGCCACTTGAGTTTTCTAAACATCTCCGTAACGCTATCACGCTTACCATATAATCCTGTGACGAAACGCGCCGCTCTTCTTTGGATCTTCTCTATCTCCTCTGTCAACCCGACCTGGTACGGATCCCACACTGATGAGCAACACTCAAGTATAGGTTGAACGAGTGTTTTGCAAGCCACCTCCTTTGTTGGCGGACTACATTTTCTAAGGACTCTCCCAATGGCCGGCCGGTGTGGCCGTGCGGTCTAGGCGCTTCAGTCTAGAACCGCGTGACCGCTCCGGTCGCAGGTTCGAATCCTGCCTCGGGCATGGATGTGTGTGATGTCCTTAGGTTAGTTAGGTTTAAGTAGTTCTAAGTTCTAGGAGACTGATGACCACAGATGTTAAGTCCCATAGTGCTCAGAGCCAACCATTTGAACTCTCCCAATGAATCTCAGCCTGGCACCCGCCTTAGCAACTATTAATTTTATATGATCATCCCACTTCAAATCGTTCCGTACGCATATTCTCAGATATTTTACAGAAGTAACTGCTACCAGTGTTTGTTCCGCTATCATATAGTCATACAATAAATGATCCTTCTTTCTTACTTCTTACTTAAGTAGACCGTTTTAAATTCTTAGGGTAGATGGAAGGCTTTCTTGGAAGCATCACGTTCAAGACACAGAATTCTGCTGTCGTGACCACAAGAACGATCACCATTGTCTATGACACTGAACCACGAAGCCTTGTTTATTTTGCTTACTTTCTCTGTACTACTAGGGCTACAACTTCGCTTCCTCCGTTTTTTTCTAAGTTCGAAGCTTTATTGTGAAAAACGTACAAAAAATTTACGATTCAAAGTATTGGCCATCGTTGGCCACTGCTTTCTCCTGGCTTTAGGGCAGCATACGAACCCCGCAGTGTATAAACTGGGCATATTTGAGGGGAGCCATGAATCGGTCCACTTTTGCACTTGTTCGTATAACCTCAAGTGCTAGTCAGCTACGCCGTGTGTCATAGATCGAGAAAGGTGGCAGTCAGAGGGAGGAATATCCGGAGATTACTGCGGGTGGGGCAGAACCTCCCATTTCAACGTTTCCAATAATGCTGGCTATTCGACGTGGGGTCGTGCAATGTCATGCTGGAAAATCATTTTTTCATGTCTATCGCTGTAGTGTGGCCGTTTGTCTTTCAGAGCTCGGCTCAAACAAATCAACTGCTTTCGACAACGATCTCCTGTGATTGTTCCCGTCGGTTGCAGTAGCATCGAAAGCTTTCTCTATTTCACAACCATACCGGTCTTCAGCGTCAAAATCACCGTTCTTGAAGCATGAAAACCTTTTCTGTGAAGTTCTGTCACTAACAGGCGTCTCATTATAGGTCAGCTTTTTATGAGCCTCGGCCGCAGATTTCTTTATGCCGAGGCAGAAAATTAAAGCCTCCCGCAGATGACGAGAACTGGGCTCATAAGTTGGCGTATTCAGTCGATAATAACTTTATGATGCAATCAGAAATCAACTGATATTTTGATGGTGTTATGTTCTCAAATGCCTAAGCTTTCTGTATGACACTGACGACAAACGAGTTCCACCACTACTTTCCACTACTGTCATCTACTGCAAAACGACGGAAGCAAAGTTGTAGGCCTAATATCCCGTATGCTGTTACATTTTCGGGCAACTCTTAAGTTCCTATCAAGCATGTTCCTAGCTTTGAGGAGGGCGGTCAGACATCTGCGATGGCAGTTTGCGAATTTCGTGTAGGCCTTTATTCAGGTTTCTCAGTATTCTAACTTAGGCGTCGGTGAACATACAAAGAGGTCATGGAATAACGGTATGCACATGTACAGATGGTGGTAGCATCGCGTGCACAAGGTATAAAACGACAGTGCATTGGCAAAACTGTCATTTTGACTCAGGTGTTTTGCGTAAAAAGGTTTCCGACGTGATTATGGCCGCACGACAGAAATTAACACACTTTTAACCCGGAATGGTAGTTGGAGCTGGGCGCATGGGACATTCCTTTTAGGAAATCATTCGGGAATTCAATATTCCGAGATCCATGGTGTCATGGGCGTGCCGAGGACACCAAATTTGTGGCATCACTAACGGCATTCACTTAACGACCGAGGGCAGCGGCGTTTGCATGGAGTTGTCACTGTCAACAGCCAAGTAGCACTGCGAGAAGTAAGACAGAAATCAATGTGGGGCGTACGACGAACGTATCTGTTAGGACAGGGCGGCGAAGTTTTCCGTTAATGGCTATGGCAGCAGACGACCGACTCGAATGCTTTTCCTAACGACACGACATCGCTTGCAGCACCCTTCTGGGCTCTTGAGCATATCGACTGGAAAACCGTGATTTGATCGGATGAGCCCCGAGTTCAGTTAGTAACAGCTGATGGCTGGGTTCGCATGTGGCACAGACCCCACGAAAGCATAGACCCAAGTTGTCAAAAAGTTACTGTGCAAGCTCCATAACGCTATGAGCTTTGTTTACATGGAATCCCTTGGTCCATCTGAACCGACATTGACTGGAAGTGGTCATGTTCGGCTACTTGGTGATCATTTTCAGCCATTTGTGGACTTCATGTTCCCAAACAATAATGGATTTTTTGTGGATGACAATGCGCCGTGTCACCAGGCCTCAGTTGCTTGCGATTTGTTTGAAGAACGTCCTGGCCAATTCGAGTGGATGATTTGGCCACCCAGATCACCCGACATGCCTACGAACCGCCACGTTAGCGGAGAGCGCTAATGCGCTGCTTGGTGGACTCGGGTAGGCGCGCTGGCCCCAGATCGAATCCGCCCGGCGGATTAACGACGACGGTCTGTGTGCCGGCCAGCTTGGATGTGGTTTTTAGTCGGTTTTCCACATCCCCCTAGGTGAATACCGGGCTGGTCCCCACGTACCGCCTCAGTTACACGGCTCGCAGACACTTTCACATTATTCCATGCATTACACTAGTCGCAGACAGTTGGGGTACACTAATTCCGTCATGGGGGGTACGGGGTGGCGGCAGGAAGGGCATCCGGCCACCCCTTAATCTAACATTGCCAAATCCGATTAACCATGCTGACCCTACGTGCCTGTGGGACAAAGGCACAAGCAAAAAAAAAAAAAAAAAAAAAAAAAAAAAAAAAAAAAAAAAAAAAAAATATATATATATATATATATATATATATATCACCCGACATGAATACCAGCGAACATTTATGGGACTGGCAACACTTTCGCAATTATGGACGTCTATAGAGCCAGTATGATTCAATATTTCTTCAACGGCAAAAGGAAGTCCGAGACGGTAAATGGTTCAAATGGCTCTGAGCACTATGGGACTTAATATCTGTGGTCATCAGTCACCTAGACTTAGATCTACTTAAACCTAACTAACCTAAGGACATCACACACATCCATGCCTGAGGCAGGATTCGAAACTGCGACCGTAGCGGTCACGCGGTTCCAGACTGAAGCGCCTAGAACCGCACAGGCACAGCGGCCGGACCGAGACGGTAACCCATGACTTTTGTCACCTCAGTGTATAGTCAATAATGGTATTTGTTGCTGACAATATTGCCTCATTCAGAAGAAATTGCAACATTCATTCGGTGAACACCAGAGGAAATAGCGATGTACACCTGGGTAACACTTCCTTAAACATTGTGCAGAAGCGTGTGCATTATTTAGCAGGTTTCAATAGGCTTCCAGCGGAACAGAAACCCGGAGTACTCAAATAGAAGTTCAAAGGTTTACTTCTGGCACAGAGCTTCTGTTCTGTACAGGAGTTCTTTGCAGTACTTGAAAGCTTTCCTCCGTAATGTGTTTTTTGTCGTATATATTATCTCATAATTTTTTTCGAGTTTTAGTATTTCATTAATTCTTTTGTTTGCTAATCAGCATTCTGTAAATCTATGCTTTATTTGCGACGGTAAGCGCCGGTACTCCGTACCGTTACCTTTGACGAAAAAAAAAACAAACAAAAAAAAAAAAAAACAGAACAGCAGACTTTGAGATGTGGTACGATATAAATTTTGGGGAAAAACATGTTGAGACACTTAGAGCTCTCTTTGAGTTGAACAAAGTAGATATGATTAAAGCAATTCGTAGGTATGTTTTTGACAAATAGAGGACTTCGGAGAAAACTGTGAAAACAAGGCAAAGTAGACCACAAATTATGTTCCGTTGACAACTGCCATCATGACACTTCATCTGGTGTATGTGAATCTGATCATTAATAATGGCAGGGACTCTCTGTTGACAAAAACTCTTTCTTCACTACTTTTTATGAAGTGTAATGGCCCAACACCGATTCGTTTTGACCCTTCAGAGTATGTGGAATCTTGGCTCTTTCGTGGCCAGCGCTCCACTATGGACGCCAACAGCAAGCAAAGAAAGAGAGGAGGAAAGTACAAAAAAAACTTTCAAAGGTTTGGGCTGGTATTTGAACTGTAAGTTAAAACGTCTAAGATTTTCCCTTATTCAGTATTGTACTCGTAGTTAGAATTTACGTGTGTTCACATTACTGTAATCTCTATTTGTGTAATAAATCGATCGTTGGACTTATAATTGATCGTTGTCAGACGAAGATTGCTGCGGTTAAATCGCAAGTGTGACACTGAAGGGATTCGAGGAGCGATCCTTGAATACGAGCGTCGCTCCCTCTCGTTACTTCATAAGGTTCGGATCTTGGAAACTTAAGTGTTGAGCAAAGCCGGTTTTATTGCAAAAATTTTTCAACTTCATGCGATGATGTCCCAAAAGCTACAACGATTATCGGGCAAATGTACCAGGCGAAACTATTTTTCGGGTGCGCGAGACCCCGGCTGACTGGAGGTTTCGGCTACCCGATGTTCGGGTCCAGGCGTCTGCTTTATTTCTTCGACGCACGGTTGTAACGTATCTTCTCTTCCCCCGATCACTTACAGCTCGCCTTTTTGCCTGTCTCCGACCTACAAATAGATGTTAGTAGGATAAACAATAATCTAATGCATATTCGTGTATTTTTTCTTGATATCTGTCATTTGGGGTTGATATTCTTTCCCACTCGCATCTCTCTGCTGTCAGAATGCTCTTATGTCGCCGGACGTTTCCAAATCGTGTTTCCTCTGTGGAGTCCCTATCGCCAGAGACCGATTGGAACGTTGTTTGGTCCAAAGTCAGCCTACCTCTATTTCAGATGGAAGTGGCGTCTTCGTGGTACGAAGTCGTTCATAACTCTGTCCCCATCAATGTTCGACTTTTTCGCATTGGCGTTAGTGAGACAGACCGATGCTGTCGTTACCATGAAATGGATACGTTGTGTCAGCGGTTGGTCGCCTGCGGACACAGACACTGGAGTTGGCTCCACCGACATTTGGCCTTTCTTGCCAGGACGATGGAAGCGGCAATCGCCAGTGAGATTCTCCTGCGTCCCGATTCAACCTTCTTTCCCAGAACGAAGAAAAATACTAAATACTGTTATGTGGCTTGTCGGGCATTATGTGAGGAGGGGGGGGGGGGGGTACGACACAGTCCCTTGTGCCTTTTACGGAGACGCCCCACGAGCGCACATTGGTTTAGAATACTTTTATGAGCCAAATACTGTAATATTGCAACAAGTTCTCTAGTAAGAGCTCAGTCCACTGTATGAAGAGTGACAAAGAAACAAGTACCAACAAAGTTTTTGTTTCATCTACATCTACATCTACATACACACTCCGCAATCCACAATACGGTGCGTGACGGAGGGTACCCAGTACCACAACTAGCATCTTCTCTCCCCGTTCCACTCCCAAACAGAACGAGGGAAAAATGACTGCCCATATGCCTCTGTACGAGCCCTAATCTCTCTTATCTTATCTTTGTGGTCTTTTCGCGAAATATGAGTTGGCGGCAGTAAAATTGTACTGCAGTCAGCCTCAAATGCTGGTTCTCTAAATTTCCTCAGTAGCGATTCACGAAAAGAACGCCTCCTTTCCTCCAGAGACTCCCACCCGAGTTCCTGAAGCATTTCCGTAACACTCACGTGATGATCAAACCTACCAGTAACAAATCTAGCAGCCCGCCTCTGAATTGCTTCTATGTCCTCCCTCCATCCGATCTGATAGGGATCCCAAACGCTCGAGCAGTACTCAAGAATAGGTCGTATTAGTGTTTTATAAGCGTTCTCCTTTACAAGTGAACCACATTCCAAAATCCTATCAATGAACCGAAGACGACTATCCGCCTTCCCCACAACTACCATTACATGCTTGTCCCACTTCATATCGCTCTGCAATGTTACGCCCAAATATTTAATAGACGTGACTGTGTCAAGCGCTACACTACTAATAGAGTATTCAATCATTAAGGGATTCTTTTTCCTATTCATCTGCATTAATTTACATTTATCTATATTTAGAGTTAGCTGCCATTCTTTACATCAATCACAAATCCTGTCCAAGTCATCTTGTATCCTCCTACAGTCACTCAACACCTTCCCGTTCACCACAGCATCATCAGCAAACAGCCGCTTATTGCTATCCACTCTATCCAAAAGATCATTTATGTAGACAGAAAACAGCGGACCTACCACACTTCCCTGGAGCACTCCAGATGATACTCTCACCTTTCTTTCCATTATTTACACTGCAACTTTCGATTGATTATAATCTGCTAAGATTTTATATTAATTCAGCTCGAACACTAATATCGCAGCCGTCGTCCTAAGCAAGCAAGAACCGTGCCATCAGTTCATAAGTAAACGCGGAGAAGTTCAAGATTTTACAGTCTGGTAAGCTCATACAGTAAATACGCAAGCTGCGGTGGTGTAGATACTTTCAGCATTGACATTCAAATAACGCAAATCCTGCTTCAGAGTAACTACGTACTGATTAATCGCCAGTACTCATAAAAGGAGGAAAAAGAGTTGCCTAACACGTAAAGCGTACTACTCGCGATGGAAACGTACGCTTTCAGCCGCTCAAGCGAACCGAAGAGTTAACCGCACTGGGAAATTTTGTTTCCTGTTATAGACGTTCAAGGAAAAGTAGTGAACAGCCGAGGTCAATAAATTAGCATTCGAGACTGTACGTGTAATTAATTGGGAAACTGTCGCCACTGCAATCGCGAGACTGGAAGAGGAAGAAATACCAGAAATCATAGTTTCAATGTGCATGACAGTTACATGCCGATATTGTTCGTACTGCGGAAATTCCCAAATAGCTTTAAAACCTAAACCAAATGCTTTGTCCTAGCGTATTTAATACCAACCTAACGCGCACAATCTTACGCACGGTGGTAAAATAAAAAAAAAAATTCGAAATGTACACGATGCGACAACACTGTAGTGTAGGTGACGGGTTTAATTTAAACTTACGATTCATGCACACCTCCTATAACTTGGTGTCTCGGCTGAGTAATAAAGTTTGTACTACCTAGTTGTAACTGGCGTATGTTTAATTTTTTCTAGGGTAAGATTACTTAGTACTTCACATGAGACAGTAGTACACTACTGGCCATTAAAATTGCTACACCACGAAGATGACGTGCTACAGACGCGAAATTTAACCGACAGGAGGAAGATGCTGTGATAGGCAGATGATTAGCTTTTCAGAGCATTCACACAAAGTTGGCGCCGGTGGCGACACCTACAACGTGCTGACATGAGGAAAGTTTCCAACGGATTTCTCATACACAAACAGCAGTTGACCGGCGTTGCCTGGTGAAACGTTGTTGTGATGCCTCGTGTAAGGAGGAGAAATGCCTACCATCACGTTTCCGACTTTGATAAAGATCAGATTGTAGCCTACCGCGATTGCGGTTTATCGTATCGCGACATTGCTGCTCGCGTTGGTCGAGATCCAATGACAGTTAGCAGAATATCGAACTGGTGGGTTCAGGAGGGTAATGCGGAATGCCGTGCTGGATCCCAACGGTCTCGTATCACTAGCAGTCGAGATAACAGGCATCTTATCCGTATGGTTGTAACGTATCGTGCAACCAAGTCTCGATCCCTGAGTCAAGAGATGGGGACGTTTGCAAGACAACAACCATCTGCACGAACAGTTTGACGACGTTTGCAGCGGCATAAGCTATCAGCTCGGAGACCATGGCTGCGGTTACCCTTCACGCTGCATCACAGACAGGAGCGCCTGCGATGGTGTACTCAAGTGTGTATTTGTCATCGCCATACTGGCGTATCACCTGCCGTGATGGTACGGGGTGCCATTGGTTACACGTCTCGGTCACCTCTTGTTCGCACTGACGGCACTTTGAACAGTGGACGTTACATTTCAGATGTGTTACGACCCGTGGCTCTACCCTTCATTCGATCCCTGCGAAACCCTACATTTCAGCAGGATAATGCACGACCGCATGTTGCAGATCCTGTACGGCCCTTTCTGGATACAGAAAATGTTCGACTGCTGCCCTGGCCAGCACATTCTCCAGATCTCTCACCAATTGAAAACGTCTGGTCAATGGTGGCCGAGCAGTTGGCTCGTCACAATACGCCAGTCACTACTCTTGATGAATTGTGGTATCGTGTTGAAGCTGCATGGGCAGCTGTACCTGTACACGCCATCCAAGTTCTGTTTGACTCAATGCCCAGGCGTATCAAGGCCGTTATTACGGCCAGAGGTGGTTGTTCTGGGTACTGATTTCTCAGGATCTATGCACCCAAATTGCGGGAAAATATAATCACATGTCAGTTCTAGTATAATTTATTTGTCCAATGAATACCCGTTTATCATCTGCATTTCTTCTTGGTGTTGCAATTTTAATGGCCAGTAGTGTAATAATAGTAGAAGTGTGGGTACTAGTAGTACTTTTATTCATCCGTAGATCTCATTTGTAAGGATACTGAATATGTGTAGCAAGACATATTCAGTATCCTTAAAAATCGTGCGTTGTCGACCTACACAACATTAGTAATTTCGATTCCTACTAGCATCAGCTATCCAGAGTTAAAATTTCGTGACACAATTTTTCACCCTGTATGTTAGGTTCGCAAATATGAAGTGATGGGTTGAAAGGTAAATTTCAGTCTCATAATCAGCTGTAAGTATCTCAGTATACAAACGTCTGTATATGTGAACCGCTTTATTTTTGTTTTACTTAAATTATTACATAATTTTCCTTAAATTGTGTAACAATTTAAGGAAAACAAAAATAAAGCGGTTCACATATACAGACGTTTGTATACTGAGATACTGTAACACTACCGCCCTGTCGGACGTGCGTTAGCTCAATAAAGCCTGTACTGTAATAAGTTCACGGGCTTCACCTTGTAAACAAGGATTTAGTACATAAGTTGACCGCGTGTACCTAATGGAAGCAATTCGGACTTATATTCAGTCAGTAACTACAGTTATTCGTCAAGCAAATGTAAAGTACAATTACGCGTTCGCATGGACAAGAAGTACACACAGTAGATACTACCAATGATTAATAATACGGTCGCCAGCCTAATTAGGCATTGAGTGAGTTTTTCCCTGTACAAGTGGTAGCATGTACAAGCATAATGACACGTAGTAATGTTGCGTTTTATGGCAAAATTTAGAACCAGAAAGAATCTACTGAACTAAGGTTTTCTTCTTTTGTACTAATTTGTACGAGCTAAAATTACACAACACCACACAGCAATGATTACTACGAGCTGCACTTAGTATATTGATCAGACTGAAATCGGGCATAGATTACCCTAGGATCAGCAATTTTGAAAACACACATACAATGTCACTATTAAAATTGGAAAAAAAACACTAATACACTTAGGTTTAATATAGAAATTAATTTTACTGTTCAATTCTGATCAGTACACTTCAAAATGTGCAAGAATAGGCAAGAGAATGGGGGGGGCCTGAAACTGTTATGGTTGTTATACTGAAACTAGTAAGTCCTGAAGGTAAATTAACACTCAAAGTTATCAATCTGTGATGAACTAATCTTTTCCTTTTATTCCTGAAGCGACTAGTTATCATTCTTTCAGTCTCAAACTAATTAAATAACATTGCTAGCTCAGTTCAAATTTTATCTTTCACTTTAATAACACTATTGTTCTTTACTGACATTTACGTTAACAAACATGAATTTAAACGTCTTTATCGCATAGATTAGTCTGCAGATAATTTATTACTAACTGTAAACTTTCAATTCGCGATGCTCGGGTTGCACAATATGTGGTAAGGACCCTGTCTAGGTCAATGATAAGGATAAGTGATGGCTAAGGCAATTCTGGTAAAATTCACGTTATTATTGAACAGTCAAAACAGTTTCGACACTGGTCCACACAGATACACTTCTAAAGATGAAATAAATGTTTGACCTGTGCACGTCGGTACGGCGGATGGCGGGCAGCGAGATAGCGGGCAGCACAGCACACATACAAGCACGGCTAAGGCTCTCACAGTATCGGCACTTTCCTTCTTCTTAGCGTCGTAATCTTTCCACTTTTGTGCCTAAGGATATAGCCATGCCAAGTAGTCGTCGGAATCGGCCCATCCGAGGCTTAATGGAATCCACTTTTCCTAGATAGCCTCCTCGGTACAGTACATGTTCCTCTGACCGATGCCCAACTCCGACTGTACCACTGAGCCCGTTGTGCCGAACCGCGACAGTGTGCGTTTTCCCGCACTCGCCTGCATCCACCTTTTCCCGCGCCCCTACAGGTAGGGTATTCACCACAGGTTTTCTACTACACATATTCTAATGCATTACCTACGTATGGACCAAGTGTTTAAATTACAATTGTCACATCATACAATAGTTTTAACATTAAATACATTTCCCTTTGGTTATCAAATCGCTTGAAATCTAACATAAATAATAACATTCATTTCAAAAGTTGTTTACAGTTTCTTTAACATGACACAAAAAGGAAAAAAAATCCACAACAATATATACATTATTTTACATAAATTCAGAAAGAAAAATTCATCTAAATTCATAAAGAAAAAATTATTATAGGTACATTATTGTTACAATACTTACAGCTGATTATGAGACTGAAATTTACCTTTCAACCCATCACTTCATATTTGCGAACCTAACATACAGGGTGAAAAATTGTGTCACGAAATTTTAACTCTGGATAGCTGATGCTAGTAGGAATCAAAATTACTAATGTTGTGTAGGTCGACAACGCACGATTTTTAAACAACGGAAACTTCGTTCCACGCGTTCCGATTGGTCGCAGGATTGCCTTGTTGCCGGATGTTCTGGACAACGCATTACAGCAAATGCTATGCCTGCCGGAGGTGAAGTGCGCCATCCTTGTACTTTTGGGCCTTGGGGCGAACCCACCAGGGTCCCGACATATCCTTTATAGTTTCATGATAAGAATTACCGGGAACAAACCCGTCAACAGCTGTTAGTTTGCGTACAGAAAGTCTTTTACAAACTGGGTCGGCCCTGAAAAGGGCCTTTTTTGTAGCTAGGACATTGTTTACTTAAAGCAGGTGCTCGAACTGGAGACCCTCTGACGCGACACAGGCTTGATAACGCCGAACGGTGTTTTGCCGAATTCTTTAATAAAGATTCTTTGCATTACCCTGATGTGTCTGGCGGCATGTTGAACGCGATCCATTAATTCCTCTTCATTTCTAGGTGGTTCGCGTCCGGGTGGGTGAACTAGAACCTTGAAGAATCCCCACAGGAAAAGGTGCGGTGGTATCCGGTGGTATGAGGGTTGGTGATTGCGGGGGGGGGGGGGGGGGAGGGGGACCTTGCCCTACGAGCACCTCTGCCAAGTTTCCAGCCGTCGAAGAGCTCATTTAAATATCCGCGGACAGCACGACTGCCATGTGCGGGCGCCCCATCACGATCCAACCAAGTGTGTAGCCATTATGTCTAGGGGAACATCTTCCAGCAGGTCGAGTAGAGTTTCTTGCAAAAAGTGTAGGTAATTTGATCCGGTAAGTCGACCGGACCGGCCCAGTCAGCTGATTAGCCACAATGACTGCCCAAATGTTGAGCGAAAATCGTTCCTAGTGTCGGTGGACGTACATGACGTATTTCCCCTTGCCCAATAATGAACGTTTCGAGCGTTGTTAAGGCCCTCCCGATGGAAGGTGCACTCGTCGGTAAACAACACAATGGCGGGGAAGTTGGGATCTCGTGCAACACGTCGCAGAAACCACCTGCAAAAAACTAGCCTGTGTTCACAATTCACCACAGGTTTTAGGTCTTGGACAGGGTGAAAACTAGATGGATGCTGGCTGTCATCCTCAAAAGCTCCCAGAGTACTCGATGAGTGACCCCCATGTCGTGTCCAACCGCTCGTCGTGTTCGAGGTTCCTCCAGCGTCACCACGATATCCCACTAACGAATCTGTTTTACCAAGTCGCCGGTGAATTGTTTGCGTGTGTGGGTAGTTTCCTGCTGTGTACCGTTCCTCGGACAGCCGTCGAGCTTCGTGTGCATTACCGTCGGCTAGTCGATAAACAAAAAACATACTCGTTGTTCTTCAAACGAATACTGTGCCGCCATGCTTGCTGTATGACTAAATAGCAGGTGACGTGTGTGTGCTCCGAAGCGAATCTTAAATGTGACTGCCTCTGACGCGAGGTGGAGACAAACAGCAAGACCTACTCGACACGTGTGCGTATATATATATATATATATATATATATATATATATATATATATTCCTTACTGACATTACTTATTAATAATATTAGCTTATCCCTAAGAATAAGCAGCTTTCACTCGGTTAATACTCGGCAGAAATCAAACCTGCATTTGGATCGGACTACCTTAACTCTTGTGCAGAAAGGTGTTTAGTATACTGCTGCATCCATTTTCAATAAGCTACCACTCCAATTAAAAAATCGTAGCAGTAATCCACGGGCTTTTAAATCCAAACTGAAGAGTTTCCTCATGGATCACTCGTTCTATTCCGTCGAGGAGTTCCTTGAAAATTTAAGCTGATTCTTATTGTAGTGTTGATTGCATTTACTTAAACTTATGGACTGACGTTTTTCTGGTTCATAAACATTTATTTTTATCCGTTACTACTTTTATGTTGTAATTTCATGTACTGACATGTTCCATGACCTTGGAGATTTGCTCCTAAATTTAGTAATTTGGAAGGCGATGTGTAATTAAAATAAAAAAAAAACTGAAGCAAAGAATGCATTTCATGAAAAAGAAGAATTTGTTGATATCTAATACAAATTTAGGCTAAGTGTTAGGACGTCTTTTATGCAGGTGTTTGTGAAAAGTGAACAATAAGTATTTTAGACCAAAGAAGCATAGAAGGTTCTCCCAACGATACTGACCGATGGCCACATCATCCTCAGCCGATACAGGCGTCACTGGATAGTGTCAGCACACCGCTCTCCCGGTCATTGTCGACTTAAGAGACCCGAGCCGCTACTTCTCAGCCAGGTAGCTCCTCAATTAGCCTCAAGGGGGCTGAGTGCAACCCGCTTGCCAATGGCGTTCGGCAGATCAGGACGGTCACGGCTGTGCTAGCTACGCTGCACAGCGCTTAACTTCGATGACATGACGGGAACTGGTGTTACAACTGCTACAAAGCCATAGGCTGAATCTTCTAACAGGTAACGTAGAGATAAGCATTACAGCTAATACCATCCGCCACGTCGACAATTTATAGAATAAACAGTAACAGTCCTGCTTTACTCGAACCAAGTACGTCAGACACTTCTTCACATGTGTCTACCGTTTTGTAAAGTAATACTTCCGTGTGAAATATCAAGAATGCTTTGGTTCAAATGGGCGATGCACTAGCGCATCGTTGGTAACTAGTGCGACGTTATTTAAATGACAAATGCGTAGAGATGAATTTGACGTGATGGTTCAACTTGGTGGCTAAGGAGACCTCCCGAATTTTTATCACAACAGTTTATTTTTCTCGCGCCAACTGCAGTTGATGAGTACCAGAGAAACCAACTAGACACCATACGTACACTGATAGCAGCCATGACTACTGCTGAAGCTCAAAAGTACCACCGAGAAAGAGGGCAAGACATTGGTCTCGGATACTGGAAGACAGCTGTTCATATCCCGCTCGGTCATATACGTTTATTCTTATGTGTTTTTCCTAAATCGCTTAAGGTAAATTCTGGGATTGTTTGCTTCAAAACACACGCCCATTTCTTTTCCCATATTTCTTTAATTCGAGCTTCTGCGTCGTCTCTTGTCATCAGAACTTTAAACTCTAATATTCCTTTCTCCCTTCATTCAATATTTACTCAATGTTCTGATCCACACGATTCACCGTTCAGAAGCATGTCTTGCTGCCAACGGAAACCATTGTCAACACAGTTTGTAAATTAACGCCAGTGCCTTCGGTGTCTTTCACTGTTATGAGCTACGCCTATTTTGGTTTTTATATGAGACAGTCAAACGAAAATGAAACAAACGGACAAAAGTGAGTAGACTGTTTACTATTTCAAATGTAATCGCCATAACTGTTAATACATTTATCCTGGCGCGCTCACATATTGCCAAGGTTGTTTCAACTACGCTTCAAAAGTTTCGCTGGGAAGCCCTTACACTTCCTTCGTACAATATCGATCACTCCCCATGCGATTTCCGTATATTTGGAGTCCTGAAGAAAGCACTCACGGCCGTCGATTTACTTCGGACGAACAGGTGCGCGTCTTGGTATAATCGCAGTTCAGTAGGAAACTGCAAACATTTTTCCATGAAAGCGTTGACCGTCTTGTCTCACAGTCGAATGAATTTATTCACTGTTCTGGTGATTACTTTTGAAATAATAAACAGTTTATTTACTTTTTTCTGTCTATCTTGTTTTCATTTGTCTCCCCGCTATAATTACCTCGAACATTATACTGTACTATACATGTGGAGAAAAACTGTGTCGCGAAATTTTAATCCTGGATAGCTGATGCTAGTGGGAACCAAAATTACTAATGTTGTGTAGGTCGACAACTCACAATTATTAAACTACGGAAACTTGGCGCCATGCGCTCCGATTGGCCGTGGAATTACCCTGTTGCCGTTCGTCTGTTGACGGGCAGCGCTATGGTTTCGGTTCACACATATATACGCCCCTCGCTCCGTCACTGTCCCATCGTGATACGCACACTATATATATATATATATATATATATATATATATATATATATATATATATATATATATATATATATATATATATATATATATATATTGAGAGGCCAATGTCAAAATACCCAGACTCGTCAACAGGGGTCGACAAGAGGTTAGTGTACTTAAATCGCTTATTGCCGAACCGCCCGTCTCTGAGCCAAAAAAGAAATACTCTTCGAACGGGGAAAGTTACCCCAAAATATACGACATAAGCGAATGAAAATAGCCAAAGTAGAGCAATTTTTGTGTCGAATGATCACTCACTTCAGATACCGTTCGAATAGTGAAAATGGCAGTATTATGTCTTTGAACAAGATCCTGAACGTAGGCATCCCACGACAGCTTACTACCTATCTGAACACTTAGAAATTTGAACTGTTGAGTTTCACTAATCATATGCCCGTTCTGTGAAATTAAAGCGTCAGGTTTTGTTGAATTGTTTGTTAGAAACTGTAAAAACTGAGTCTTACTAATTTAGCGTTAGTTTATTTTCTACAAGCCATGAACTTAGGTCATGTACTGCACTATTTGAAACCGAGTCAATGTTCCACACAACATCCTTTACGTCGAAGCTACTGTCATCAGCAAAAACAGAAATATTTAGTTACCTGTAAGACTAGAGGGCATATCATTTATATAAATAAGTGGCCGCAGCACTGATCCCTGCCCCCCCCCCCCCCACACTTGACCGTACCCCACTCAGACCCCACAACACAGACATTATCAACATTGTGAATAATGACCTTTTGCTGTCTGTTGCTAAAGTAAGAGGTGAACCAGTTGTAAGCTACTCCCCGTATTCCGTAATGGTCCAACTTCTGGAGCAATATTTTGTGATCAACACAATCAAATGCCATAGTTAAATAAAAAAAAATGCCAAGCGTTCGAAACCTTTTGTTTAACCCATCCAGTACCTCACAGAGAAAAGAGAATATAGCATTTTCAATTGTTAAACGACTTCTAAAGCTAGCAAATTGTGTGATATAGAATGATCAATTATCCTTACATACACAGCCTTTTCAATAACTTTTGCAAACAACGATGGCATAGAAATAGGTATAAAATTATCTACATTATCCCTTTCTCCCTTTTTATAAAGCCGCTTTACTACTGAGTACTTTAATCGTTCAGGAAACCGAACATTCGTAAATGAAAAATTACAAATATCGCTAAATACAGGACTAACATGTGCAGCACAGTACTTTAATATTCTGCTAGATACTCCATTATAACCAGGAGAGTCCTTAGTCTTCAGTGATTTAATTATTGACTCAATCTCCGTCTTTTCTGTATCACAGAGGAGTATTTCAGGCATCAATCTCGGAATGGCATTTGCCAAGAAAGTTATACGATTCCCTGTAGACACTAAATTTTAATTCACCAGCAATGCTCAGAAAAGATTGTTAAATACTGTACATATATCAGATTTATCAGTAACATAAATATTTTTAGTGCAAACTGACGTTGTATCGTCGACCTTGAGCTGCTGACCAGACATTTCCTTCACAATTGACCATACGGTTTTAATTTTATCCTGTGAATTAGCTATTCTATTTGCATACCACAAACTCTTTGCCTTCCTAACAACATTTTAAGCGCCTTAGAATACTGTTTTTAATGGGCTACTGTAGCTTGATTATAACTACTTCTAAAATTTTTATATAATTCTCTCTTTGTTCTACAAGATATCCTTATCCCGCTAGTCAGCCACTCGGGCTGCCTATTACTGCAAGTACCCCGTTTAGAACGTTCTAATGGAAAGCAACTCTCAATGAGCGTCAGAAAGGTGTTAAGGAAAGCATTATATTTATCATCTGTGTTATCAGCACTATAAACATCTTGCCACTCTTGCTCCTTGACAATGTTTAAAAAACTCTATATTACTTTTGGATTAACTTTGCTACACAGTTTGTAATTAAATATGACATTTGTTAGAGTACTAAAGCCTATTAGTGTTAAAATTTGCGCATCATGGTCTGAAACGCAATTCACTCTTTTAGTGACAGAACGCCCATCCAGTAATGAAGAATGAATAAAAATATTGTCTATTGCTGTGCTACTGTTCCCCTGCACCCTAGTTAGAAAGAACACAGTCTGCATCAGATGATATGAAATTATGAGATCTACCAACATCTTTTTTCTTGCAACATCATATACAAAATTAATATTGAAGTCACCACTTATAACTTATTTCTGGTACTTCCTACAAACACAATCAAGAACCCTCTCTAGCCTGAGCAGAAAGACTCTGAAGTCGGAGTTAGGGGACCTATAAACAACAACAATTAGAAGTTTAGTTTCACTAAATTAAACTGCCCCTGCACAAAATTCAAATATCTGTTCAGCACCGTGTTGTGATACGTCTATGGACTCAAATGGAATACTGTTTTTTACGTACGTAGCCACTCCCCCACCCCGAAAGCAACTCCTTTAAAAACAGCCAGCTAATCTGTATCCTGCTAAGGGAAGCCTCCGAATTGTCAAATTATTTAGGTGGCGCTCCGATATACCAATAATTTCAGAGTCAACATCTACAAGCAGTTCACTAAGTTTACCTCTATCACCTCTTAGATTTTGATGAAATATGCTAATTCCTTCTCTACTTGGAAACATGGCGTCCTCTGAAGGTGACTTCAATCTAAAAAAGGTGTAGCTCAAACACCAACTACTACAGGAATTTTTCCATGAATGATCCCACCACCACCCACTACACTGTCACCTATAAGCTTTGTCAGCCCCCCTTCCCATTCTTATTGAGGTGCAGGCCATACCTAGTGAATCCCGATCTACTGATAGACCCAAATGGCACCACTGAGATGTGACCCATGCCCTCTGCCATGAGCGCCCTCTCCAGCCCCATATTAACGCGCCTAACAGCCGCATTAAGGTGAGGCCGATCATGATGCTGAAACAATTGCACGAAACGCACATTAGTGCCACCAGTTTGAGTAGCTACCTTTACCAGGTCACCACCTACATCACATTCCCCGCCCCTATCAAGACTGTTACCTGCTCCACCCACTGTCACTACCTGATCCTCCTGCGTAAAATTCCCACATAACTCTCCTATGCTGTCAGTCACTTGAGCCAATCCTGCACTAGGTTTCACATTGCTGGTGACCTGGTTCTCACTCCCCAACACTTCCTGCAACTGCTCGCCCACACCTCTACCGTGAGAACTCTGCCTTACCCGCATGTACGTGGCTTATGAAGCTTAGAAGCCGTGGTGCAGGTGATCAGCGCGTGGGACCGTAAGTCTTCTTATCGGCCGTTGAAACCACTGTCAGCGGTTGGATCTGACGAGCATTTGGAAGTGCAACGTGTTCCCGGCGCTGTGGTGGAGTGTGAGAAGTTGTGTACTGTTTTATGTAACAGAGTTAGTTTTATATTGTCGGGCCGTTTCTTTCACACCTCGATTGGGTGATTTAGGGTCGGTGTCGCGTGTCTCTGTGGTTCGGAGTCTGTGAAGACACCGCCCTTGCTGCATCTTCAGGTTTTGGATAACTTGGGGAGGTAGTGGCTTGTAATGGAAGTTTTGGGGCTGATCTGCTGTGGCCCTGTAGACCACCAATAACTATTCCGCCTATTGTGGTTTGGGCCCCTTTACAAGTGTCACTCCCTCAACGAGCTAAGGAAAATTTTTTTGGGAACTGCCTTTAATGTGAAGGTTCGTGTGCTGGCTTATTCACGTTTATACTGTAACAACTGACAGGTGTAATGTAAGTTATTTAACGGGCGAGAGACAACTATTTTAGCTTTAGTACAAACTAGCTCCTTAAAGGTGTTTTTTTAATTGTTGTCTTTATATATATATATATATATATATATATATATATATATATATATATATATATATATATATATATATATATATATATATATATATATATATATACGGCAAGTTAAAATCTTACTATTGGGAAGTTGTTAACGTCATACCTGTCAATCTCCTTTTCATAAAGAAAATTTCTCAGCTATTCGAAATTGTGTTTGAAATTTTTTTTTAAATGCCGGACTTAAAAATTTATTATTGAGAAAGCCTTTTAAAATAAAAAAATAAGCTTAGCAGTGTGTGTTATTTCACCAGCACCTCCTGGCCCCTACTTCCACGATAACGTCTTTGGAATAACATGTGTACTTGAGTTGTTGTTTGTGAACCGCCCTAATTGACGGTTCACTAGGTCTCCTAATTACTGAGGACTGCTGCATGTTCCCTACATCTCCAGCTACACGAGGCTCCTCTCCACTCCACTCTGACAGTTGGTCAAAAATATTGCATATACGCAAAATATAACTGTTTGAATACCTCCTCTTCTTAGCTGCCTTCTTGCTAACAGCCATTTCCCATTCCCCACCACCCTTTACACTCCTCAACCTATCTAGTTGCTCCTTTACGCGTTGTAACTGCACCTGAGGGGGCACAGGCTTTACGCTCCTGCTCCTCTATCAACTTATTTCTGCTCTAGATTCAGCATTCCCAGGAGAGGATTTCGCTAGAATTCCCACTGGCTTCCCCACTGCATTCCCCCCCAATGAAAATACTTGGACCCACTACTCACAAACCTACGACAGCGCCCACACTTCACTCATATTAAAATTTGACAGTTACTGAAAAAAAACTATACGTCTACGTTACCAAAGTTTAGTTACACCAGTAGAACTATTTATAGAACGAACAATTTCAGTCTCGAAATTCTCTGTCTACTAAGAAAGCAACTACCTGTATTAACACTGCATTTTATCCGAGGTGCTACAGAAGATTTCCCAGAATAGACCAGTAAAAAGAATTGCACGTTACCTTGATCTTATTTACTACCATGACCTTCAAGGTAATCTCCTTGGAGGGTGTACTCACTGCTCACAGCGGCTTTTCCGTGAAATGAAAGCTCCTTGAAATGCATTTTTCGTGTCCCTATATAGTAAAACTTGCGATTCTGTTTGAATTTCATCAACTGTGTGAAATATTTGAACTTTTACCTTGTGTTTCATGCTGTGGAATAAAAACAAAGTTATTCGTTGCTAGGTCGGGTGAACATCGCGGATGAGGAACAACTGCCATTTTGTTTTTCGCAAGACAGTCCTCGGTAATCAACATAGTGTGTGACCACGCATTACCACGGTGGAGGAGGCAATCGCCCGGGCACCACTTTCACGAGACAAAATCCTCTGACACGTCTCGTAAGACAGCCCTATGGTGTTGCATACGTTTTGGATGGTGTGCCAACGTAAATGACCTAGTAGATAGTGTCGGAAGTTCCATGCGGCTTTTCGCGGATGATGCTGTAGTATACAGAGAAGTTGCAGCATTAGAAAATTGTAGCGAAATGCAGGAAGATCTGCAGCGGATAGGCACTTGGTGCAGGGAGTGGCAACTGACCCTTAACATAGACAAATGTAATGTATTGCGAATACATAGAAAGAAGGATCCTTTATTGTATGATTATATGTTAGCGGAACAAACACTGGTAGCAGTTACTTCTGTAAAATATCTGGGAGTATGCGTGCGGAACGATTTGCAGTGGAATGATCATATAAAATTAATTGTTGGTAAGGCGGGTACCAGGTTGAGATTCATTGGGAGAGTCCTTAGAAAATGTAGTCCATCAACAAAGGAGGTGGCTTACAAAACACTCGTTCGACCTATACTTGAGTATTGCTCATCAGTGTGGGATCCGTACCAGATCGGGTTGACGGAGGAGATAGAGAAGATCCAAAGAAGAGCGGCGCGTTTCGTCACAGGGTTATTTGGTAACCGTGATAGCGTTACGGAGATGTTTAACAAACTCAAGTGGCAGACTCTGCAAGAGAGGCGCTCTGCATCGCGGTGTAGCTTGCTCGCCAGGTTTCGAGAGGGTGCGTTTCTGGATGAGGTATCGAATATATTGCTTCCCCCTACTTATATCTCCCGAGGAGATCACGAATGTAAAATTAGAGAGATTAGAGCGCGCACGGAGGCTTTCAGACAGTCGTTCTTCCCGCGAACCATACGCGACTGGAACAGGAAAGGGAGGTAATGACAGTGGCACGTAAAGTGCCCTCCGCCACACACCGTTGGGTGGCTTGCGGAGTATAAATGTAGATGTAGATGTAGATGTTCCATCACCGTATTCGCAATAGCAGTAACATTTTCAGATGTCGAGCCGGTCGATGGCCGTCCCGAATAGAGGGCATCGTCAGACGATGTTCTGCCATCTTGAAAACGTTTAAAACATTCAAGTTTGTGACCTAAGGCACCTTTCTTAAATACTTGCTTCAACATATCATGTGTTTCTGTAGCGGTTTATCCGAATGTGAAACATATTTATGCAGACATTATGCTCCCAGACATCCGCCATCGTCAGTTTCGCCAGACATGCAACTCATGAGAATGGGGAAATGCGCATAAAGCTAAACGCGACCGCCTAGATCAACCCGCTTGCAGCACTACCTCTCAAAGGGTTTATGAGGTACTATATGATGGTGTTTCGTCGTATTAGGTAGAGTTCACCAGCTCCACATACAATCGGGGAACTTTTGGAAAGCACCTCGTATTCTCGGTACGTGAGCCACCATCAGAAGCGCGGCTGCGGTCGTCAGTTAGGCGATGCAGCCTGGACTCGATCCACAAGGCCATCTGGGAAGAGAAGGCCCGACGCTGCGGAAGCCACGTGGCCGGTTTTCCAGGGACCTGCGTAACACTGCCTAACAACAGCCGGCCTCTCACTGGGCCTCCCCAGGCGCCCACCCGCCAGTGGGTCAGCGGCGAATTCCACGAAGGTTCGGTGGCTCCAGCGCCAGTCCGCCTACGGCACTGACTGGCTAGCTTTCAACCAAAATTGGGACACGTAACAGTTCCTACCAGGAAAGAAGCACGCTGGCAGCAGGAAGCACCTTTCTCCTATACGGATGGGGGTGGAGATGAAAGAACGTAAATCATAAAACTACACGTCTGATAAAAAAAAAGCTGTAACTTGCAATTTGTCTCGGAGGGGACATCCAATGATACCACACTCGACAACCTACTCCAACTCGTGCGTGGGTGCTGGGGGGCAACTGGCAATCTTCAATGGGGACCCCGCTTTTTATTGTAGATTACAATTTCGCGGGAAAAACCATTTAAATGCCCCGAATGGCGCAGTGGTTACCGCATCTTCCTAGTAAGTAGGAGATCCCAGGTTCGAATCCCGGTCTGGTACACATTTTAGCTCGACGCCGCTGATTTCCGCATAATGTCCCGCTGCAGCTAACAGCAGCGATCCGCCTTCCATTTACATATAGTGTTTCACAGCTGTGGCTTATAGATATTACTAAATTATAAAATAAGTACAATTACAACTCCATCAGTTACTGAAAGAGTAGTAGCAAGAACTCCAACCACGCTTTGCTACCAGTAATGTACCGTGAATTTGCTTTCAAAACTTTTTCTTAAGAATTTACTCTATTTACTACCGTTTCATCAAGAACTTTAACACATTTAATCAAACTATGTGAGCGTGGAAGTAGTTGCCAGTGGGTAACTGATGAAAACAAATCAAATTTCTTTCAACAAATGGAAGTTTTATTCCTAAAACCTTTTTTTTAAAGCAGATTTAAAATTATAATCAAAAAGCACCTTCTAAATATCAAGCTACAATTTATTCAGAGGCAGAAAGAACAGATTTTTGACAGGATAAGCTTTCGGGCTGAGAACCTTGCCGCTCCCTTTTGACACGGCCGTAGTCACGACCGCTCACAACCTCTGAAAGACTACACTGGTGCAAATCTGCAACACACGAGATTACCTTAAACTACAAATTTTAACGACTCACACAAGGACACAAGGACATAAACTATGAACCCCGTAGGAGGGATGAAAATGGTACAAAACACTAACATTAAAAGATTAACTTACCACCGAAGGTGCAACTTGATTTAAAAAAAAAAAAAAAAAGAAAATCTCTTACGGTTGAAGGGTGGCAACTCTATCTACTAAAATGACCATTTAAATAAAGACCCATGAAATACAGTCTTACATAAAATATACAAGGTTGGCCAAACGTACTCTACATTACACATATACCGCGTCTCAAGATGATAGGGAAGATAAAAGCGTATTTCAGGAATTCGGTCGTTACCCTTCAAGAAATAAATTCGTTAACACTAAATCCGACAAACATGACAGAGGCAGCTATTTATGTATGGCAGATTGACAGGGAGATTACCGAACAACCCAAACCACAGGTTGCTCTAACACGCCCCTTCTCCACAAGGGAAAAACGGACCACCCAATTCATAAATAACCACCTTCCAGCGGGTGGACAAACGGAGAAGAATGGTGGGACGACCCCAAAACAAAGCGGCTGGTGACCTCACCAATAACACAAGTAAACTTTAACAAGTAAATGAAACAACATATTTCCAATCACTTAACTTCTAATAAACTGCGATTTCTGGCGAAGACCTGGCGCAGCACCCCTAACGCTCTCCCGAACCGTCCGCTGCCAGCCGCTTCAACAGACGCAGGAAGGCGCGCCGATCTCCCGTCTCACGGCGTCACAGCTCGCACCGGCCAGACCGATGTCGTGGGTTGACTCCTGTTGCTCTCGTGCCGGCCGCGAAGCCACTACCCCTCGCTATACGGTGCGGCCCACTGGACGCACGTGGCGACCTCACATGCGCCGACGCTCAAGACGGACAAGTCATCTTGTGTCTCAGTGAGCGACCGACCAACCGATCGATCCAACTGTCAATGACCGTTGCCTGAGCAACTCGAGCAGACTGGCGGACTAACGCGCAGATGCAGGAACTCAGCCCCGACCGGGCGACCACTAGCTGAGTTCTGTTACTGGCGGAGTGGCAAGACTCTCATTTTGCCGGCTTTAAAGTTTGATCCAAACGACAGACATACTAGCACTCCGAACGACAGACTGACATTAACTGCCGCACAAATGCGAACGAGAAAGAGACCAGCAACTGGTGATGAGTGACTGACCTACACTCACTCCGACTGACCAATTGATCGACTGGCGAGCTTATAGCGCCCCTTAAATGCACGTGAACAGGCAACCTTTCCCCTTTCCCACCAGTGGGAGACACCAAAGCTGCGATTGCCACAGCAGCGCCACCGCCAGAAACGGAGAGCGACTGCTTCACAGCCGGCCGTGTGGCCGTGCGGTTCTAGGCGCTTCAGACTGAAACCGCGCGACCGCTACGGTCGCAGGCTCGAATCGTGCCTCGGGCATGGATGTGTGTGATGTCCTTAGGTTAGTTAGATTTAAGTAGTTCTAAGTTCTAGGGGACTGACGACCACAGATGTTAAGTCCCATAGTGCTCAGAGCCATTTGAACCATTTGAACCTTAAGTATGTGATGTTATTCATAAGCTGTTTACTTTCTTCACAACTTTTATTTTTTCGTTGAATCTGACCGATAGCCATTCGTTCCGTGTCATGTGAGACGTACTAGCAGCAGTAACTGATTGTCGTTTCGAGAAAAAGACTATCACTGACTACTGTCCTACTATCTCTAGAACTACACGTCAGATAAAAACAAAGTTATAATTCCAATTTGTTTGTCTCGGAGGAGAACGTCCCATGATACGACACTCGAAAACCCACTCCCCTTCGTGCGTGGGTGGGGGAGGGGGGACTTTGAAATCTTCAATAGCCACCCCCGTTTTTTTTGTAAATTACGATTCTATTACAAAGTCTGCACACATTTTGTCTGAAGCATTTTCATCGTTTCGCAGAGATGGCGCTGTAATCGGAGGAATAGAAATGGGTACACAATCGTGATTTACGACATCCTAGTCAATGGCCCCATATGGGACTCCACCTCCATGCTGCGAGGATAAGACAAGCCAGTATTTCATAACTTCTAATTGGAAACCCGATTCGCAACATTGTATTCCTCCCACATACGGTTCAAAAAATGGTAAGTATTTACAGCATTTGCGCGTAATAATCATAGCTACAACAAGTCGTATGTTTCTAGGTTTTGTAGTACCTCCAAAGTGCAAGTGGAAAGTCATTAACGCTTAGTTTCCCCTGGGTATCAGGTCATGTGTTTAAATGTGGACGCGTGAACACAAAACGGTTAGTTTATACTAACAGGCATTGTCCAATTTGCAAAGTCTGTGACATGTTTATGGGAAGACTGTTCGATGCAGAGAAAAAAAAAAAAAACAACAAACACGTTGATGTGCGTACATATTAAGGTATTACATATACGTAAAAATAACTGTGCATCCTGTATACAGTGTAAGTAGTCTGTTTAGGTTTTCTTATTGGTAACGCCACGTAGCGCTCTGTATGAAAATCACTGGCTGTGCTGTGTGCAGTCTGTGGCCAGATTGCATTGTTGTCTGCCATTGTAGTGTTGGGCAGCTGGATGTGAACAGCGCGTAGTGTTGCGCAGTTGGAGGTGAGCCGCCAGCAGTGGTGGATGTGGGGAGAGAAATGGCGGAGTTTTGAAATTTGTAAGACTGGATGGCATGAACTGCTATATATATTATGAATATTAAGGTAAATACATTGTTTGTTCTGTATTAAAATTTTTCATTTGCTAACTATGCCTATCAGTAGTTAGTGCCCTCCGTAGTTTGAATCTTTTATTTAGCTGGCAGTAGTGGCGCACGCTGTATTGCAGTAGTTCGAGTAACGAAGATTTTTGTGAGGTAAGTGATTTGTGAAACGTGTAGGTTAATTTAGTCGGGGCCATTCTCTTGTGGGGATTACGGAAAGTCAGATTGCGTTGCGCTAAAAAAATATTGTGTGTCAGTTTAAGCACAGTCATATATAATTGTTCAAAGGGGACGTTTCATATGTCGACCCTTAGCCGAGGATACCTCACAGGAATCTTCTGATTTTTGCTTGTAGTTTGTGCAATTAGTGCAGCCTTTGTTTATTGCTAGTGCCTAATTGTAGAGAGAATTTCCTTTGTAGTTGTAGTTTTTCATTGTTGTACAGTGAAACATGCATGTAGATTTGCACCAAGTATTTCGCAGCTGCGCTTGCAATTAACGAGATATTATTTTCAATGCTGTGTTAATGTGTTTCCTTATTTTGCTCTTCAAATTGTGCTTTTCTGTGTTGTCGTGTGAAATATTGTGACAATAATGGTCTGTGAAAAACGTAATACTAGGCTCCAAAGTAAACTGAGAAATGACAGTGAAGACGAAAGCAGTGTGTTAGAGCCACTGTGTAATGAATTAACTAATGTTCAAAGTAGTAATTTGGTAACTGTGCATAGGGAAATGGAGCAGGCTGCAAATAATGGTGTAGGCAGTGAAACAATTAGTGAACAGGGAAGCATTATCGATCGATCGGTCGGCAACAGCTCGCCTCAGGAATCCGAAATGGCAGAACACAATATTGCAAACACTGTAGATTCAGGTTTTGCGTCCTCGTCGTTTTCTCAAATAAGTCAAGACACATTTCCTGCTTTTCAAAATGCGAATATTGCCGGTTCAAATGCATTGCCGAATAGCACTGAGGAACATGTTTCAGACACCAGTGCATTGTTATTACAATTAATGCAACAAATGGGACAAAAACTTCAAAAGTTAGACACAATGGAACAACACTAGAGACAAACACAGCAACAGCTAGACACAATGGAACAAAATCTTCGAAAGTTAGACACAGTGGAACAACACCAGAGACAAACACACCAACAGTTAGACACAATGGAACAAAATCTTCAAAAGTTAGACACAATGGAACAAAATCAAATACAAACACAGCAAAAGCTTCAAAAGTTAGACACCACACTTGAACAAACACGTGAAGATTTATCTACTGAGTTACATAACATTGAATCGAAATGTCAAAAAGTAATGACGTAAAAACACAAATTTGTGAGCATTTTCAACTTATTTTTTCGCGGCATGAAAATGCAATACAGAATCACGAAGCAGCCATAAAAGAGCTGCAACCCATTGTTCATGAAAATCATGAGACCTTGTGGGCTAAAATTGACTCAGTTGCGCTACTTGCAAAAACTCAGGAAAACTTAAAGGACACAGTAGATACGATTTCAACACAAATGGACACTCTGAAACTTGGTTCAGAAAAACACACTGAGGGAATAAGTACACTATCGGAGAAAGTAGCCGAACTTTCGGATCAGTTCACTAACTTATCTACAAAGGTAGATGATGATCTGAATGACACAAGACCTGTAGCCATCACTGACACAGAAGAGTATGAACAAATTAAGAAATTCAAACAAAATCAGAATCAAATTAATACGCAACACAAAAGAGAAATCCGGGAAGTACAAGGTCAGTTGGCACAAGTAATACAAAAATTACAAATTTCAGGGGACACTCGCGCTCCAACACGGGAAGAGGGACTTAGAAATACGGAAAAACCGCAAAATAATAACACAGGGCATTTCGGAAGTTATGAAAGAAATTGGCAATGTGCACCGAATTTTGAGATGGCACCGCCGACACGACGTAACAATGACCGACATGAGACTCGCCGACACGATGATTTTGACTATAAGCTGTTCATTGCTACACGTAAATTCAAAACATTTAAGAATTCCGGCAACGACATTCATCCACAAGCGTGGCTTCAACAATTCTCTCATTCCAGAATGAGATTTTCATTCTGCAGCGGGGTGTGCGCTTAATTCTCTCATTGTTTCCCCCACAACTGGTCATTAGAGCACAGATTAGAATTTATGTGTGGCTATTTAGAGGATGAACCAGCTGTAAGAATGCGATCGGTCATTCACGATTGTCACAGTGGAGGAGAATTTTATCATGCCTTCCTCTCAGCATATTGATCTCAGGCTACACAAGACCGAGTAAAACACAGCATCATAATGATGAAACATTTCGAACAATCTGGATTTTCCAGTCTTGTGAAATATTTTGAAGACATGTTGCACAAGAATCAGTACCTGTCAAACCCATACAGCCCCTCAGAACTCATCCGAATTTGCTTAATCAAATTACCTGAACATTTACGACATATTATTTGGGCAGGATGTTGCAAAGACGACATTGAAGCTTTTCAGGGACTCTTACACGAATTGGAAATCGACACTGACAATCGCGGGACGCGAAAACAGGAACATAACAATTACAGGTCATATCCGTCACGATTCTGCGATGAAAGAAATAATAACTGGACACGACAAGGCCATTCATACTACGTAAATCGACACCACCCGTATGACAACCACTGGCAGAGTAATAGTTACAGAGAAAGTTCGCATTTCTGTAGTAATGAATATGACAGAGACAATCACAGAAACAGACAATTTGGCAACCAGAACTATTATTATCAAGGGAGACAGAATAACTTCAGACGCAACGGTCCACCGTGCAGGTACGATTCATGGAGAAATTCTCCACCACGTGACCCACAAGAAAAAAATTATGGAATTTACCGACATGACGACAGACGATTTAATCATAACGACAGACGTGAATTGCATCAGAATTGGCGGGATTCAAACAGGGCAGGGGCCTCTCGACAAGGTGAATTTGTAGAAGTTAGGTCTCCTAATCCCAATAACGACACACGCCAACAAAGAGACAGACAATGACTCGCACCGCAGGCAGCCGCGTGCGCCAGCTGGCTCAGAGAAAAATAACATAGACACTAACCTTGAGAAAAATTTTAGCATTCCTCACCGACATATACCGCATCAAAATTCCGTTCAAGTTGAAACTCTGCGTACTAGGAAGAGTAAAGGATTGCACCACATTTCACATGTAAAACCGTTTATTGAGAGATAATCTGCCTTTTAACTTAGTCTTTGCTATAAAATTTTTCGCTTTACAGTATTAGTATGGTTTGTCACACTTAGAAACTGTTAACATGCAACTACGTTTTAAAGTTAACTATCCAGTCAAGAACCAAGAGAACTTATTTAAACAGAAATTACGAATGCATTGTTATAGTGAACAGACGTCACAGTGTTATTGTGTGTGTACATTCTTGCTTGTTAGTTGCACGATTACCTAACAACTATAAGGCTTACATACTTAGAACATATACTGGTACTGCTAATGAGATTTTAATGCAACATTTTGGTTTACTTGAAAATACATTCTGTATTTAAAGTACTTTCAGTGAGATACCAGATGACACAGTGGTTAGTTTATGTGACAGCTACACGATTTTATCACGACGCTACTAATGAGTGACAATTTACAATGTTGCTTTTGCGGTGTTTCTGTTTTATATCTGCACAGTTTTTCTGAAGTCTTCTGGAAAGTAAAACATGTTTTAATAGTAACTTTTGTGGTATAGCTACAATGAGACTGCCTTTTCTGTAGCACAACAAAACGTTACAGCACAGTACTTTCTTCATCACGGCAGTAAGCGTAATAACTAAGATATCTATACGCAAAGCATTTCATCTTTGTTTATCATGAGGTAAGTACATTGGCTTCTGCAGAACTTAGCTTTCGGAGGACGATAACTACGACACTTCGACAGAGATTATCTTAGAAGAAGACGCACCGTTTAGCGCTACAGTACACGTATTTTGTACTTAAAACATTTATTTTTAAAGATATTTGAAGTACAATGATACAAAGGTTTTCCGTGATACATTTCATTCCATTGCTGTAATCTGTAACACCTGAGGGTATAATTACATTAATCCTCAGGGGGGTACACGCTTACTTTGTGTACCATGTGTTTGGCAAGCACAAGGAGCCCCAGCTAATATGGTATTTGCTTATACAACTTTACACATCGGTACCATATTCCTCTAACACATAAATTACACAGCTATCTGATCATTTAACTGAGAGAGACAAACATTTCTTTTACTACGTCAGCGACAGATGTTTACGCAATTACACAGCTGGATAACTTCACACTTATGAAATTGTATTTTGTCTGTACTTTGTGAAATGTTCACATTTTTTCAGAACCATTGTGATACTATGAGAACTTTGAATGATGTATTTGGAAAGGGAGCATGAATTTAAAGTACGTCTGAGGTAGATGACACTATTGAAACGAGCAGAGAATTTTTTTTAGGTTATTATTGCAGAAAGCTACGACGTTTTTGAGATTTGACTGAGGTGTTATGATGTTATTTTTACGACGACGATGTGTATTATGCTGTTGAGGTATGTTTATGATCAATAAGTTGATGTTATATGAGGAATTTGATTATGCTACATAGTTATTAAGATGAAATATTGAAGAAGTGTCGACGAATATGTATAAGTGTAATAAGGTAAGGAATAATGAGTAGTGGTTATTATGAAATATGTGTAAATGCGTGAATATATCACAATGCAGGCAAAAAGTTTTTGCACACTGTTATATTCATAGGAGTTTGTTTCTACACATTTGCAATGCAAATTCTCGACCTGTGAAACTTTTTATTTGAGACTGTCACTGTAATGCAAACTGGTGTCGTAAATATTTCAGTAAGAAAGTTAAGTGACCACCTGCACATAATGCGTCGTGGGCACCCAGCTGCGGGACAGTCGCCTGGAAAAAAGCCATTTGTGTGAGCCTTTCAGAGGCACAGGTGGAGAAAAAAGGAGGCCATTATCCTCACTATTGACATTCCTTTGTGGAAAGCATCGCAAATACGACACGCTCAAACTTGAAAACATATGATTATACTGTGGAGCTCTTAATTTATCATATTTACTAAAATGCCTAATTAAATGATGAGAAACATTTTACAACTATTGTCTTTCTAGTTGAGAGATTTCTCATTTTGTTTAATACCTGGTTTCCAGCTGTGTTGCAGCATTGGCTTTATAAAATAAAATTAAGTGCATTTGATAATGTGAACACTTTCTGCCAACAGATCTATTAAATAATAATTTTATGATCCATATTCTTCGAAAAAGGAGCACTTGGAATGGAAAGAACAATAAGAAGGGATTAATAACAGTAACTGCATAAATAATTTTCTTTTCAACTACTTGGTAATTTTTTTGGTAAAGTAAGTTATCGTGATGCATCACTCTAGTGTTAAGATGTGACATAGGTATTAAACATGACCATTTTTACTGTAATATTTTTTCTGCTTTAGCTTTGTCATGTTTAGATATAAGTTATTGCATTTTCTGCTGCTGTTTACCAGGCATAGTGCTACTAAATTTCGCTTTGTATTACCCTGTTAAGCCAGTTTTACAACTGATTTATTTTTCTTGTTGCTGCACATTGGCTCATATTAGTTGTAATGTTGCATTTGCTTGGTAATTTAGATTTACTGTAGCTTGCTTTGCCAATTTCCATTTTTTTGTCATTGCTGTTTGTGTTAATTGTTTTGTGCTGCTGCATTGCCTCGTCCCTTAGTTTAGCATCTGAGCTCAGTAGATTTAAGTTAGCTTAAGATGGGGTAGGCAATATGTGAGAACTATTTGTGATGAATTGAAAGAAATGCATTGAGAAGCTATAAGAAAATGGTTTGACCAAAAAAGTATTTTGAAAGAGGATGTGAACAGAATACAGAAAGCATGCTTGGATAGGGGTTTTTTGGTGGAAACAAATGTTGAAATAAGAGAAAAGATCTACGGAATGAAGTTTTGGGTTGGACTGCAGTACCAAATATTACACTGAAAACAAACCCTGCCCTTTCCTCTTGTGTTATTCTGCTATGTTTTTGTGTACTCTTGTATATTTGTGTTCTTCCTGCCTTTACGTGTTTAGCTGATGAGAGTTATGTTGTAGAATATTTCTAATACTATGTTATTTACTTTGTAAAGATGTTTAGACATTATTTATTCTGTTTTGTTTTAATGCTCATGTGTGAAGTTGATGTTTCAAAAGTTATTCTGATCTTTATGTATGTACTTATGTCATAATTCCTGTAACACTGATGCATATGTTATTTCGATTCTTTTGTAAAGCCCATATTACTACAAATGTTATCTGTATTGTTATGTTCTTTAAAGATGTATTTTGTACCTTTGTTATTGTATTGTCATCTTATAAAATTGTAATAGACACCAGTTCTTCAAATTAAGTTACATTTCACTGCACACATTTCTGTTGGTCATAGTAATGCACAATATGTGAGAAGTTGGGACTGTTAGTGTTTGCATTTGTGTTAATAATTCAGCAAGGGACTGGATAACAGCATTGCTGGTTCTAAGGACATTTCAAAAAAATTTTTTGTGAGTGCACAAGTGGTGGTTCATGAACTAGCTATCACTCTTCGATGGTGATGGTGCACCTGCAACAGATGGCTGGTGCACCTGCAACAGATGGCCGCTGGCCGTCTCTACGAGGACTGAAGTGGGTCTGTACCTTCAATGGCCCACCAATACCATTATTTCTACAAGGACTACAGTGGGTCAGCATCTTTGATGGCCCACCAATACCGTAATCTCTACCAGGACTACAGTGGGTCTACGCTGTGATGACCTACCTACCAATATTCTTCAAAACTTCGACTGACTCTGCGGTGGGTTTGCTCTGTTGTGGCCCATTACCTGTCAGCATGTCAAGAGTCAGCACTGTCTTTCCGTTGGAAGGACAACACTACTTCTTCAAGACTTCATGGAAATCCACTACTTCCGTGTGCATTTTCTTTTACTGCTCAGGCTTTGAGAAAAACACTGCTACTTTACTGTGATGAACGATCAGGACTATCTTTATGGACTGTGAGAAAATTTTAGCTTTTGACCAACATTGTATCAATAAGTGTGTTCATTTGATTTCTTTGTTATTGTAATTGTAAAAAAATTTTTCAAATCTGTATTGGCCACTGCCCAAAACAATTTGTAAAATTTTTTGTGGGGAGCATGGGGGCTATGTAAGTAGGCTGTTTAGGTATTGGTAACGCCACGTAGCGCTCTGTATGAAAATCACTGGCTGTGCTGTGTGCAGTCTGTGGCCAGTTTGCATTGTTGTCTGCCATTGTAGTGTTGGGCAGCTGGATGTGAACAGCGCGTAGCGTTGCGCAGTTGGAGGTGAGCCGCCAGCAGTGGTGTATGTGGGGAGAGAAATGGCGGAGTTTTGAAATTTTTAAGACTGGATGGCATGAACTGCTATATATATTATCACTATTAAGGTAAATACATTGTTTGTTCTCTATTAAAATCTTTCATTTGGTAACCATGTCTATCAGTAGTTAGTGCCTTCCGTAGTTTGAATCTTTTATTTAGCTGGCAGTAGTGGCGCTCGCTGTATTGCAGTAGTTCAAGTAACGAAGATTTTTGTGAGGTAAGTGATTTGTGAAACGTATAGATTAATTTAGTCAGGGCCATTCTCTTGTAGGGATTACTGAAAGTCAGATTGCGTTGCGCTAAAAAAATATTGTGTGTCAGTTTAAGCACAGTCATGTACAATTGTTCAAAGGGGACGTTTCAACAGAGGTTGTCGGAAATAGTATGGAAAATTTGTAAGCGTGGTGGCGGAGAGGTTGTGATGAGAAATAATTGTTAAGAAAAAATTCGATACGTAGCGCCTTTTCCGACTTACGTAGCCTTGTAGTTAGTCAAGCACTTGTACGCTCTAGAGCGCGGTAATTTTCAGACATTTGTGGGTCCGTGAGACGCCACATGTCCAAATGCTCCTTACCAGCTAAAATGTGCTTTTCTCAGCCGGCCGGAGTGCCCGAGCGGTTCTAGGTGCTATAGTCTGGCACCGCGCGACCGCTACGGTCGCAGGTTCGAATCCTGCCTCGGGCATGGATGTGTGTGATTTCCTTAGGTTACTTAGGTTTAAGTAGTTGTAAGTTCTAGGGGACTGATGACCACAGAAGTTAAGTCCCATAGTGCTCAGAGCCATTTGAACCATTTTTTTGTGCTTTATTCGGAAGTGATGAATTTACTAGGTGAGCAAAAACTACATAGGCTTTGAGGAAACCAAATGAAGAGCAACTTTGGCGACACTGTCTCTAGCAAGCTGCTTGAATTTGCGCGTGCGACCCCATTATGGGCAAACTCCTATCCTAAATAACGGCGCAACGTATCGAAATTTTTTCTTAACAATTATTTTCAACACAGCCTCCCCTGCAAAACCCTTCCAAGGTTTTCAGACTGTTTCAGACCACCATGCGTGTATAAGACCATGTGTGTACGCTAGTGAAGCTACGAGGCAAAAGCAGTGTTAAAAATAATCTTTGAGACAATGTATGCTGTGTGTCTACACTGCAGGATGGGAGGCGTGGCTTAACTCACGATTCTCAAACAGCTTTGAAAACAAGTTACCAAAATTATAAGGTACAACGGAGATTCCCAAGTATCGTCTTTGAGAATTTCGACAGCTGCATTAGGTATATTTTTTAAAGTTTTCGTGTGTAAGTGCAGTCACTATTTCATGTGGTCTAATTTTGGCACTGAATGTACGTTGTTACTCATCAGTTTATATCTCTGACACGTAAAGTTCAGTACAGTTACATTATTGGCCATTAAATTTACTACACCAAGAAGAAATGCAGATGATAAACGGGTATTCATTGCACAAATATATTATACTAGAACTGACATGTGATTACATTTTCACGCAATTTCGGCGCATAGATGCTGAGAAATCAGTACCCAGAACAACCACCTCTAGCCGTAATAACGACCTTTATACGCCTGGGCATTGAGTCAAACAGAGCTTGGATGGCGTGTACAGGTACAGTTGCCCATCAGCTTCAACACGATACCACAGTTCATCAAGAGTAGTGACTGGCGTACTGTGACGAGCCAGCTCCTCGGCCACCATTGACCAGACGTTTTCAGTTGGTGAGAGATCTGGAGAATGTGCAGGCCAGGGCACCAGTCGAACATTTTCTGTATCCAGAAAGGTCCGTACAGGACCTGCAACATGCGGTCGTGCATTATCCTGCTGAAAAGTAGGGTTTCACAGGGATCGAATGAAGAATAGAACCACGGGTCGTAACACATCTGAAATGTAACGTCCACTGTTCAAAGCACCGTCAATGCGCCGGGTGATACGCCAATATGACGATGACGAATACACGCTTCCAATGTGCGTTCACCGCGATGTCGCCAAACACGGATGCGATCATCATGATGCTGTAAACAGAACCTGTATTCATCCGAAAAAATGACGCTGTGCCATTCGTGCATCCAGCTTCGTCGTTGAGTACACCATCGCAGGCACTCCTGTCTGTGATGCAGCATCAAGGGTAATTGCAGCCATGGTCTCCAAGCTGATAGTCCATGCTGCTGCAAACGTCGTCCAACTGTTCGTGCAGATGGTTGTTTTCTTGCAAACGTCCCCATCTGTTAACTCAGGGATCGAGACGTGGCTGCACGATCCGTTACAGTCATGTGGATAAGATACCTGTCATCTTGACTGCAAGTGATACGAGGCCGTTGGGATCCAGCACGGCATTCCGTATTACCCTCATGAACCTACAGATTCCATATTCTGCTAACCGTCATTGGATCTCGACCAACGCGAGCAGCAATGTCGCGATACGATAAACCGCAATTGCGATAGGCTACAATCGGACGTTTATCAAAGTCGGAAACCTGATGGTACGTATTTCTCCCCCTTGCGCGAGGCATCACAACCACGTTTCACCAGGCAACGCCGGCCAACTCTTGTTTGTGTATGAGAAATCGGTTGGAAACTTTCGTCATGTCAGCACGTTGTAGGTGTCGCCACCGGCGCCAGCCTTGTGTGAATGCTTTGAAAAGCTAATCATTTGTATATCACAGCATCTTCTTCCTGTCGGTTAAATGTCGCGTCTGTAGCACGTCATCTTCGTGGTGTAGCAATTTTAATGGCCAGTAATGTAGAAGCCACTATAAACAGAGGTCATTATAATGAGAGCTAATTGATGCTTCACGTTATTTTACGAAGTGTTTTGAAAATGGTTTCCGTTGACACCAAAAAAGGCTTCTCAACGCCGAATCACATGGATGAGCTCCTTGGATAACATGTGAAACAAGAATGAAGAAAGATTAGGGTGTAAAAACCCGTCGACAAGAAACAAAGCAGAAGCTCTGAGTAAAGAAAATCACGAATGAAATCGGCCACGCGCCTTCCATTTGCTTGAGCGATTGACAGAAACAAAGGGAAACATACATATGGATGGTCGGACGAGGATATGAACCACCATCCTCCGGAATGCGAGTTAAGCTTATTTACAATCGCGGCAACTCGCTCGGTGAGAAAGATTTGAGTTCTAATTGCAGTGATGGCTACATAAAAAATTGCTATCAACGCATGCACCGTGTCTATTTGGCTGCTCTCTTAAACATTTGCATGAGGTGCTTCAGCAGATGAAAATTCAAGTGATAAAATTAAAGAAATCTCGTTTGCCATGAAGTACAACCATCACACCAAGTCCACACACCCCGCCACTCGCCGTTTCGATGGCGACACACCAGACCCAAACAAAGTTCGGGAGCTTCATCCATTCGAATCTGAAGCATCGTCAATGTTGAAAATGGACGCCTCAATTTACAAAACGGAATACAGAAACTGAACTGCAGGATGAGCCTAAAGTTCTCCCTGATTACAAGCACTTTTTTCTAATTAGCTTAACGGCCGCTGCTTCGCTCGCGAATACTGTGAGGCCCGCACAGATTTTTTTTTTACTTTTATTTAATCGAATTTTTATATTGTTCACAAACTGCAACACCTTATAAACTTCGCATGCTAATTAAGGCCATAGAAACGTGGTCTTTTCAAAATTTACTTATGACCAAAGACTGATTCTGGTAGCTTGAGTCCAAAGTTTTTGTTAATCGTTTTTATGTTCTTGTGCGGATATATCCATTACAATTTTCGGCCCCTAAAAAGTATTTCTTTATATCTAACCAAGAAGTGAAATACCATTCTTCATAAAGCTTTAAAATTTTTTAACGTAGCCAAACATTTCCTTAAATATTTTCATCTCTCAATGAATTCCCTTAGGGGTTCAATTTTCAGAAACAATGAAACACGTTTCTTTTTATTTCTAACCGAGAAGTCAAATTGCAGTTGTCATAGATGTAGTCTTAAAAATCCTTTAGTAGTTTTTAGTGATAATTTATTTTCAAAAGCTTTCATCCACTATTTTACCTTCTTAGTGGTTGAATTTTCGAAAATAATGAAATATGTATTTTTTATTTTCTGTCTGAGAAACCAGATACCAGTTTCCGTAGTTCTAGCTTCAAAATCCCCTGAACGGCGACATACTTTCAAAAGGTCCTTAATCCCCTATTTCACCTCCTTAGGAGTGGAATTTCTGACAATCCCTTCTTACACGATGCATAAAATGTAAGATCTACACCTTCTCCAAATTTCAAGTTTTTTTCCCAAGCGGTTTGAGCTTGGTAACAAAGATGAGTGAGTGAATCATTCTGACCATATTTCACCCTAATAGGGGCTGAATTTAGAAAACACTTAAACTGAGAAGCCAAACCTAATTTTCATAAATCTAGCTTTGAAAATGTTTTCATAATAAAATTCCATAAAAATTCTCATTCCCTGATTTCCCCCCCCCCCCCCCCCCCCTCACCTTAGTGGTTCTATTTCCAAACACTGAAGCAGGGACTTTTTTATTTGTAACTGAGAAGTCAAATACGAGAGTTCAAAGATGTAGCTTTAAAAATACATTAGTAGTTTTTTAATAATGATATATATATTTTGCGCACTATTTCACCCCAACAGGGTTAAATTTCCTACAATGCTGAAACAAATACCAATTTTCATAGGTCTACCATGTAAGCTGAGTTAATAACGACAAAGAAAAAAGAACTTTATCCGCTACTACACCCCGTTAGGTTGGAATTTCGAAAAATTCTTCTTAAACGATGCCTACAGTATAAGACCCACACTTTCTCCAAATTTCAAGTTTCTATCCGTAGCGGTTTAGTCTGAGTGGTGATGACCCGTCAGTCAGTCAGGACACTGTCTTTTTTACACACGTCAAAAAAAAGTTTTGCATCACCTCGGTTTCGAGAGTTCCAGAATTTGTACAGAAAACAGGAATAGAGATCAACATAGAGAGATCAACATAAACATCATTTCTGCCCTTTTTATTATTCATGAAAAACACACACTGCATGTTGTACCACCATACAGCGAGACCTTCAGAGCTGGTGGTGCAGACTGCTGAACACATCGGTACCTCTAAGACCCAGTAGCACGTCCTCTTGCATTGATGCATGTCTTTATCCGTCGTGGCATACTATTCATAAGTTTGTTAAGGCACTGTTGGTCCAGATTGTCCCACTCCTCAACGGCGATTCGGCTTAGATACCTCAGAGTGATTGATGGGTCACGCCATCCATAAACAGCCCTTTTCAATCTATCCCAGACATGTTCGATAGGGTTCATGTCTGGAAAACACGCTGGCCACTCTAGTCGAGCGATGTCGTTATCGCCGGCCGTTGTTGTCGAGCGGTTCTAGGCGCTTCAGTCCGGAACCGAGCTGCTGCTACGGTTGCAGGTTCGAATCCTGCCTCGGGCATGGATGTGTGTGGTGACCTTAGGTTAGTTAGGTTTAAGTAGTTCTAAGTCTAGGGGACTGATGACCTAAGATGTTAAGTCCCATAGTGCTCAGAGCCATTTTAACCATTTGATGTTATCGTGAAGGAAGTAATCCACGAGTTGTGCACGATGGGGGCACGAATTGTCGTCCAAGAAGACGAATGCCTCGCCAATATGTTGCCGATATGGTTGCACTATCGGTAGGAGGATGGCACTGACGTATCGTGCAGCCGTTACGGCGCCTTATATGACCACCAGCGGCGTACGTCGGCCCCACATAATGCCACCCCGAAACAGCAGGGAACCTCCACCTTGCTGCACTCGCTGGACAGTGTGTCTATGGGGTTCAGCCTGATTGGGTTGCCTCCACACACGTCTCCGACGATTGTCTGGTTGAACGCATATGTGATATTTATCGGTGAAGAGAACGTGATGCCAGTTGTTGGGCGCATGGTGTCGTAGTTTTAAAGATAGACCTCACCATGGACGTCGAGAGTGAAGTTGCACATCATGCAGCCTATTGTGCACAGTCTGAGTTTTAACACAACGACCTGTGGCTGCACGAAAAGCATTATTCAACTTGGTGGCGTTGCTGTCAGGGTTCCTCGAAGCCATAATCCGCAGGTAGCGGTCATCCACTGCAGTAGTAGCTCTTGGGCGGCTTGAGCGAGGAATGTCATCGACAGTTCCTGTCTCTCTGTATCTTCTCCATGTCCTAACAACATCGCTTTGGCTCACTCCGAGACGCCTGGACACTTCCCTTGTTGAGAGCCCTTCCTAGCACAAAGTAACAGTCGGACGCGACCAAACTGCGGTATTTACCGTCTACCCATGGTTGAACTACAGACAAAACGAGCTGTAAACGTTCTTCCTGGTGGAATGACTGGAACCAATCCGCTGTCGGACTCCGTCTAACAGGCGCTGCTCATGCATGGTTGTTTACATCTTTGGGCGGGTTTAGTGACATCTCTGGACAGTCAAAGGGACTGTGTTTGTGATACAATATCCACAGTCAACGTCTGTCTTCAGGAGTTTTAGGAACCGGGATGAAGCAAAACATTTTTTGTTGTGTGCATATAAACAGTGCTCGATGCAGCTATGTGGTTTGTTGGAAATGTAGCTTTACCAATGAAGTTCTTATGGATTCACTTCTGCATGTACCCTGAGAGCATCTGATTTCATTAATCTCTCCCTCTTGTTACAGGCAGTGTAATTTATGAGTGCTGCTGTCACAATGGCGACCACTCACGAGTAAACGCGATGTGTTATGTTATTTCATGAAACATGCCCGCCTATTACAGTTCAACGACAGTTATGAAATGCGTATAGTCGATATCCGCCAGATGTGAATAGCAATAATGGAGACTGTGAAAAGTTTAAAGAGACTGGCAGTTCTGGTAACAAGCCAAGAGGTGGTTGACAAGGAGGGTGTGAAAATGCTATCGGTATCGCACGTACAGCATTTCAAGGCAGTTCGCCGAAATCGAAGCGTCGTTTTTTCAGGCGAACTGCTTACCGCAGAGCACTGTGGTGAAGATTTTACAGGCCGGCCGGAGTGGCCGAGCGGTTAAAGGCGCTACAGTCTGGAACCGCACGACCGCTACGGTCGCAGGTTCGAATCCTGCCTCGGGCATGGATGTGTGTGATGTCCTTAGGTTAGTTAGGTTTAAGTAGTTCTAAGTTCTAGGGGACTTATGACCACAGCAGTTGAGTCCCATAGTGCTCAGAGCCATTTTGAAGATTTTACGCAAACGGCTGCCTCTACATGCACATAAAGTGTAGCTGCTGCAAACTTTCAGCTGTCTGATGGGCCAAGCCGTGCGGAGTTTGCAAGGTGGAACGAATCGAAGCAGACAGTGACTACCAAATGGTTCAAATGGCTCTCAGCATTATTGGACTTAACATCTATGGTCATCAGTCCCCTAGAACTTAGAACTACTTAAACCTAACTAACCTAAGGACAGCACACAACACCCAGCCATCACGAGGCAGAGAAAATCCCTGACCCCGCCGGGAATCGAACCCGGGAACCCGGGCGTGGGAAGCGAGAACGCTACCGCACGACCACTAGATGCGGGCCAGTGACTACCATAATGAGGTTTACTTGTATGTATGAAGGAACAGACATTCCTGACGATCAACAAACGTACGAAATTACTTTGAAATAAATTCGTTGATTAAATTTCTGAAAGACCGGGAATCGAACCCGGATTCCCCACTTATCGCGAGCAGTCACCTTACTCACTGAGGCTCTCCGTGCAAACCTCCCAGACCTACCCAAATATCCGTAGGTCACTCTGTCTACATACTTACATCTACATCCTTATACCGTAATCCCCTACATTCATGACGATGTTCGCAGCATTACTCTGGATTTCTGAACCACTGAAAATGTGACTATGAGGAATCGTGCACAATGATGTTATCGTCTTTTGCCGTAATGGCAAGTAATTTGGAGCAATGCTGCGAGCATCAAGTCATGAATGGAGGGGCATATGGTGCAAGGAAGTAGAAAGTGGCACATAAAAGATCTGGGAGGCGTGCACTGATATAAGAGGCGACAGCTCGCGATAAGCGGAAAATTTGGGTTCTGGACACGGTCTTGCACAAATTTTCTTATTTTACTCGTAGGTAGTATATCTTATGGCCAACGGCCTTGCCGCAGTGGTAACATCTCTTCCCGTCAGATCACCGAAGTTAAGCGCTGTCGGGCTGGGCTAGCGCTTGGATGGGTGACCGGTCTGTCTGCCGAGCCATGTTTGCAAGTGGGGTGCACTCAGCCCTTGTGAGGCAAACTGAGAAGTTACTTCGTTGTGAAGTAGCGGCTCCGGTCTCATAAACTGATAAACGGCCGGGAGAGCGGTATGCTGACCACATGCCCCTCCATCTCCACATCTAGTGACGCCTGTGAACTGAGGGTGACGTGGCGGCCGGTTGGTCTCGTTGGGCCTTCAACACCTGTTCGGGCGAAGTTCAGTTCAATTCAGGCAGTATATATTACATCTCTGTATACGAAATGCAGTGTCCTGACTGACTGACTCTTCATCGCCTAGGCCAAACTGCAAAGGATAGAAACTTGAAATCTGGAGAAATTATAGATCTTATACTGTAGGCGTTATTTGAGAAGAGATTTTTCTAAACTGAAAACCTAAGATGATGAAATACGGGATGAAGGTCTTTTTTTGGAAAATGTCGCTATTAGCTGTGCGGTTGGTCTCGTCGGAGGTTCGAGTCCTCCCTCGGGCATGGGTGTGTGAGTTTGTCCTTAGGATAATTTAGGTAAAGTAGTGTGTAAGCTTAGGGATTGATGATCTTAGCAGTTAAATCCCATAAGGTTTCACACACATTTGAACATTTTGTCGCTATTAAGGTAGTTTTGAAGCTAGACCTGTGAAAATTGGTACTTGGTTTCTCCGTTAGAAATATAGAAATACGTATTTCACCATGTTTGAATATTTAGCGCTGTGGGAGTGAAAGCTTTTTTGGAAATATATCATTATTAAAGAACCTCTACAATATTTTTAATGTTACATCTACGAACATTTGCATTTGACTTCTCGGTTACTACACAAAGAATGTTATTTAACGTGTTTCATTGTTTTTGGAAATCGAGCCCCTAAGGAGGAGGGGGAATAGGGGATGAAATTTTTTATGAAAATGTTTTATTATGTAACCATTTTTAAAGTCAAATCTATGAAAATTTAGATTTGGCTTCTCGGTTAGAAATAAAAAATTTATGTTTCACTGATCATGGAAAATCAAGCCCTACGGGGGGAAAATGGAGGATGAAAGTTTTTATGGAACTATTTCATTGTGTAATCATTTTTGAAGCTAAATCTATGGAAATTTGAATTTGGCTTCTCGGGTAGAAATAAAAGAAACACATGTCACTGTTTATGGAAATTAGATCCTGAGGAACTGAAATAGGTGGTGAAACGTTTTATGAAAATATCTTACTGCGAAAGAAAAATCTTTGAAAATTGGTGTCTGGCTTCTCGGTTAGAGATGAAAACGTGTATGTTTCACTATTTTTCGATATTTAATCCCTAAAGGGGTGCGGAGCCGCGCGACTGCTACGGTCGCAGGTTCGAATCCTGCTTCGGGCATGGATGTGTGTGATGTCCTTAGGTTAGTTAGGTTTAAGTAGTTCTAAGTTCTAGGGGACTGATGACCATAGATGTTAAGTCCCATAGTGCTCAGAGCCATATGAACCTAAAGGGGTGAAATAGGGTCAAACTGATTCACTCACTCATCATCGCCCACCCCAAACCGCTAAGGATAGAGATTTGAAGTTTGGGGAGGGTGTGTATTTTATGCTGTAGGTATCGTTTAAAAATGGGGGATGAAAGGCTTCTTTAAAGTATGTCACTATTGGGAATTTTGAAGCTAGAACTACGAAAACTGGTGTTTGATTCCTCAGTCAGAAAATAAAAAACATACGTGTTTCAGCATTTTTGGAAATTCATATACTAGGGGCGTAAAACAGCGGATAAAAGTTTTTTTGAAAACAAGTAATTACTGAAGAGCTACAAAAGGATTTTTAAAGCTACATCTCTGACAACTGGTATTTGACATCTCGGTTAGAAGTAAAAAAGAAAAAAATACAACTTTCAGTATTTCTGGAAATTCAACTCCTACGGGTGAGCAATAGGAGATGAAAATTTTTAAGAAAATATTTAGTTACATTAAAAAATTTTAGAGCTAAATTTATGAAGATTGGTATTTCACTTCTCAGTTAGTTATAAAGAAATATTTGTTAGGGGTCGAAAGTTCCTATGGAAATATCGCCATAAGAACACAAAAGGCATGATAAGCAATAACATTAGATCCCAGTTACTAGAATCGCTTTTTGGTCATAAGTACATTCGGAAAAGACTGTGCTTATATGGCCGTAATTAGCGTGAAAAGTTGGGGTGTTGCAGTTTATGAACAAAAAAAAAAATTGTATTAAATAAAAGCAAAAGAAATCTCTGCAGACCATACAGTCTATGCGAGCGAAGAAGCAGCGCTAAAGTAATCTACCATATACCTTGAAACACGTATGTAACATAGCAGCGATGGCGAGGCATTGTAGCATCTGTGACCAGAGAGTATGCGCTTGACCGCGCGAGTGTTGCGAGCGGTTCTCAGTCTGTCAGTCAGTCGTTGCGAGTCTGCAGCTCTGTCTAGTTGAGAGCAGTACTCAGTTAGTTGTCGTTGAGAGCAGTTATGCAATAGTCGTCATGCAGAGCAGTCGGTCAGTAGTAGCAGCCCAGTGCGGTTGTGTGATGTGGTCTGTCGGCAACACTGGTCAAGATGCTGAATAAGGTATATTATTAATTAAGGCAATCATCAGATAATTTAAAGTTCATTTATTGTAATTAATTTGCAACAAGTGCCCCAATAATAATTTGATTTCAAACCAAGCATTTTTAACAAACAATTGTTTTTTGAAATAACATCTCCCTTGCATTTCCTTAAAGAAAACTTTCAGTTAAATTACAAAAAAAAAAAGAATATTATTATTTGCAATGCAGTTCCTCCAAGCAGTGCGGAACAATAAGAGCAGAAATGTGACTAGCAGTTACAATGAGGTAAGAGTTTAATTCCGATTTATGCACAGGGCCAAAGACCGATATTTCGGTTTAATTGAATTTTCACTGTCACTGATTTTCATTAGCACTGAATTGTTTTTCGTTTTTTTATTTGTGAGTCAGATTGCTAATTTTTGTTTAATTGTCATTGTCAGTAAATTTCATTACGGGAGGTTACACTTGGCTCTCCATTTCTATATAATATCATTGCTTTTTTAAAATTTTTGTGGGGAGGTTACACTTGGCGACACCCAGTCCAGGATCGTATTTCGTTGAGAGTCTTTTGAACAACAGTCAGATATCTGCTCTTATTTGCTTAGATATAATTAGGATTTGGCGCTACGCTTTTACTAATCTTGTGACTTTCTTTCTACAGGTCAACGGCAATTCGTTGCTCTGTTGTATTTGTGTGTTATTTTTGCATTTGTGATTATTTGTTTTGTGAATATTTGTGACTATTGTAAAAATGCCGCGAAAGACTGTGAATAGTGTATCGCGAGGTATTGTGAACGAAATTACCGACTCAAACAACTTAACCGATAGTAATTGTGACACGCAGTGTAATGATGACAATCCTGCGTTCACTAACAATCAGTGCATTCCAACCACTAATGATGACTTTTACCTTAATGATGAACAAACGAACTCAATTGTCTCGTCTGTTAACTTGACGACAATTGATGACGCGGGACGCTCTATTGTAATGAGCGCTGCTCAGCTTAACACACCCGATTTGGAAGTTTTAAGTAACGTACAGACAAATTTGTCTAATGAAAATGAACAGGATACTCAAAGTACGACGGATCTATTTAATTCCGAAATAATGACCGACAATGGACATTCGACTGACAAACCTTTTTGTGAATCTCAAAATAACCAAATGGTTACAGAAAGCGAAACAATTCCAGATCCGCCATTAAACAGCAAAGAGAATAGAAATGCTGACTTTGAGTCGAATCCAATTATGGCATTGTTGCGACAAATGAGTAAACAACTTAATGAAAATAAGGAAGAATTTAAACAACTAAATAAAAAACAAGACAATCTTAGTGATCAGAACAAACAGTTTAATGAAAAATTAGACAATAATAACAAAAAATTAGACGACAATTCCAGACAGTTAAATGAAAAATTAGACGACAATTCCAGACAGCTTAGTGAACAAATTAGAGCTGTTGCCGCGCAGTGTCATGACACTAAGGAACAGTTGCGCGTGGAAATTGAGGCTTGTTCACGTAAAAATAGCGAAGAAATTAAGTCTGTTGCGCAAGAATTAAGGGAAATGCAAACAGCCGCAACAGAAACACTCAGAGACGAAATTAGCGGAGTCGCTAAACAATGCTCTGAAAAAGCTATACAATTACGCGACGAGTTTAAAGCAATGACAGCAGAACTTTCGCGCTCAATGGATGAAAAGATCGACGCGAAATTCGAACAACAAAGTACTCAGATTGACGAACGCTTTAATCACCACATAGAAAACAGTAATACACGTTTCCGCAAATTCATTCAGGATCAAAATAAAGTAAAACGTCAGGTAATGGAAACAATCACTGCTCAGAGACAAGAAGACAAACGTAAAATGTTCGCGAAAGCAAAGACGTATGTAGACAATAATATTGCCTCAGTGTCCGACGAAATTAATTCCATCAAACAGTCGAACACAGAATTACGTGACGAAATTTCCAATCTTAAATCAAAAACAGATACACACACAGTAGATATTCAAACAGTGACAGACAGATTCGAACAATTAGAACTAACGCAGGATTGCGATGTTATCAAAGCTGATGTTAGAAAACTGAGCGAAACTACGCGTAAGTTGCAGAAACAGATTAATGCGTCCGATTCTAAAACTGATGATCAGGCAAAAATACTGACTGAAAAATATGATGAATTAGCCAGTCGTATTGATGCTATTGAAAGCAATAATGACAATAAATCTGACGATACTGCACCGATCTCATTTAACCAAACGCCTGAATTTCAAAATTTGCAGCAGACAATTAATGAGATCGACTCGTCTAACAACACGCTGCGTAGAAAACTGTCGAGTTTACAGCAAGAAGTAACAGAGATTAAAAATATTTCAGTTAATAACACATCACAGCAGGCGCCACTTTTCGAACATTTGCCAGACTCACGCAACGGGTATAATTTGAGTAATCTACAGAGAGTACGGGACATAGATTCCGAACAACCACAGTTCAACAGATTCTCTTACAATCCTGAACCTGTTCCATCACACAGAGATGATAATTTCGATTACAAACATTTTCTGTCAGTGAGAAAGTTTAAAGTTTTTAAAAACGATAGAACGCAGATTCACCCACTAGATTGGATACAACAGTTTAGTTTTGCTTTTCCACCGACTTGGCCTGTAACACACAAACTTGAATTTATTTGTAGTTTTTTGGAAGGCGAGCCGGCAACTCGTATGAGACCGATCGCGAGGCAATGTTACTCGGTAGAAGAATTCCAGAATGCTTTTCTGTCAGCGTACTGGTCGAAGACGACACAGTGCGGAATTAAAGATCAGTTAATTAGCTTACCAAATTATGAGAACACAAATTTTCCCAGCGTCACGCAATTTTTCGAGCACATGGTACAACAAAACCAGTACCTAAGTGAACCGTACAGTGAATCAGCACTTATTCAATTATGCATCTCTAAATTACCAAGGTCATTACGAGTGTCACTTTTAACTGGTCAGCAAAAAGAAAACATTTCAGCATTCAGGGATCTTTTGCAGCTTTTAGAAGTACAGCAATCTGATTATTCATTTGTGAATAAAAACTTTTCGTATAATAACCAAGGTCAACAAACTTACAGTAATTATGATCAGGGACGTAATTTCAATAGGAAAAGTAACAGACGCTTTAGGAACGGCAATCACCAGAACTTAAATCACAGACAGAATTCTGATTATCAATATCGTCAAAATTATCAGCAACAGGAACGACATTTTGGTAACAATAGAAGTTTTCCACCGCAACAGCATGAAAGTCAACCGGTTAGTATACGTAACCAACAATGTAATGCACAAGGTCAACCAGGCTTTAATGTTCCGCCGCGTACACATATAGTCACAGATCCAACAAATAGTAACGCACGACAGCAAGGAAACAACTATGTACAAAGAAGACAATATTTCAATTCCTATCGCAATGCACCGTATAGGAATGACTATCACGACAAACGTAAAAACGATGAGCACAATTATCAGCGTACATATAATAACAGTCGGACATACCAACAGCAAAGTTTTACACAAGAACCTATTCTCATAAATGAACCCGACAGTAGGTACCATCCAGAGCGTAACACGTCTGGAAGAAGTAGTAGAACAGTTCAAATAGTAGAAATGCCACAGAATCCTCCTAATAATAATAACACGTCAGATAGAATCTGACTAGATACTGTACAGATCGCATCTTCCAATAATACAAGCACTACTTCAGACACGCAAAATGTTGTCCACGAAAATGTAATTACTTTTGACGACATCAGAGACACTCTCTTGCAGGAAAGACCATTTGTTCAGAAAACTATTTCACATCCTGTCATCGAAATTAAAATTGGTTCATCGAAATTCTCAGCAGTAATTGATTCTGGATCACCTATATCAGTAATAAATGAGGAGACTTTTAACGTGTGCAACAAAGAGAATACTTATCCGACATTACCTTTAGGCAAAACAAAAGTGAAAGGAGCAGTCTCGAGTAAAGGAGTAGACGTTAAATTACAGACGCATTTATCATTTTGTATTGGAGGTCATACTTTCCACTCTAATTTTTGGATTGTTCCTTTATTGACAACAGACGTAATTTTAGGTACGAATTTTCTGGTACAACACGACGCAGTTATCGATTTTCAAAATTCTTATTTAATGCTAAAGGATGAAAATGTACAACTTGCTTTAGAATTTCAGCACTCTTTATCTACGGAAGAACAAATAATTAACCGCACAGAGGTCATTTCCGCAACACGTAACATAGACTGTAATCCCACATTGTTCACGAATACGTACGTACACAACGATAATACTCCAGACGAAGCTGACTACGACGTAATGCAAATGATTTCAGATAAAGTTAGACAAAGCAGTGCAACTACAGACGACGAACGAATGCAACTACACAAAATTCTTTTACAGCAAGCTCCAGTTTTCGACAACATTCCTGGTACTATGTCCGGTTTTATGTATGAATTTCAAGTGAAACAGCACGACACATTTAAAGCAAAGCATTATCCCATTCCATATATTCACAGAGAACAAGTTAAAAAAGAATTGCAGGATATGCTTGATCAAGGAATTATAGAACCAGCAGTTAGTCCGTACATAAACCCGCTACATATTGTTAAGAAAAAAGATGGCTCACTTCGCCTCGTACTTGATTCACGTCACATTAATGACATTATTATTAATGAAACAGATCGACCACAGACACTAGAGGAACTTTTACAGAAATTTCACGGTACTGCTATTTATTCTACATTAGATTTGAAATCGGGATTTTGGCAAATTCAACTTCATCCAAATTGCAGAAAATATACAGCTTTTCTCTGTTTCGGCGACTGTTATCAATTTTGCAAATTACCATTCGGCTTAACTATTTCTTCTGCAGCTTTTATTCGCGGTTTGAACACAATACTTCCGACAGAACTTAAGGACAGAATTACGACGTATGTAGACGACATTCTAATCGCAGAAGCTAACTGGTCTGATCACAATCTGATTCTTGAACAACTGTTACAAACTTTTCATGCACAAGGACTTACAGTTAATCTTAGTAAATCGCACTTTGGCAAAACTTCTATAAAATTTCTTGGACACGTTATTTCAGCGGAAGGCATTGCACCTGATCCGGAAAAACTTCAAGCTCTACGTGACATTACTGTTCCTACGACAAAAAAGCAACTACGCAGTTTTTTGGGCTTAATTAATTTTTTTCGTAAATTTATTCATCACTCTGCTTTAGACACACCCAGATTATGCCAATTAACAGGTAAAAACAGTATTTGGTCTTGGGATAAGCAAGCACATTCTGAATTTGTGAACTTGAAACATGCTTTGTTGAATGCTCCACTTTTATCGCACCCAGATCTTACCAGAAATTTTTCCATTGCCACCGACAGTTCCAACACAGCTTTAGGCGTACACATTTTCCAGGAAATTGAAGAAGATGGTTCGATGGTAATTAAAAACATCGCATTTGCAAGCCGCATTTTGTCATCTGCTGAACGAAATTACTCCGTTACAGAATTGGAAACATTATGTGTTGTATGGGCTTTTACGAGATTTCGGCACTTTCTTTACGGAAGACATACCACCGTCTATACAGACCACAGAGCTATACAATTTTTACTTTCAGCTAAATTCACTCACGACAGATTAAGCAGATGGAAGCTTTATTTACAGGAATTTAATTTTACAATTGTTCACATTCCCGGTACGCAAAATGTTGTAGCAGACGCACTATCGCGTTCTCTCAGCAACAATCAGCAAGACGTAGCAACCAACTTCTGCAAAACAAATTTCAGCGTCATGTACATCCAGCAAGTTGCATTTGAAAATTTTATTTCATCGTCATTACAGGACATAGCAAATGAGCAGAGTAAAGACAATGTGTGGAAAGAAATTAAACACCTTTGGCAAGATAAGAATAATGTTACGATTAGAAACCATTACACTGTACGCAATGACATTCTGTTTCGCCGCTCTCATCCTGACAGTAACAATTGGTTATTATGCATCCCTGACGAACTTGTTAACAAATTGATCTGGTACACTCATTTAAGTTACGCACATTACGGAGCAAGAAAATGTTTTCTTATACTGAGACAGAACTGTTATTTTAACAACATGGAGAAACGTATACGACGAGTTTTAGCGTCATGTAAAATTTGCCAGAAAGCTAAATCAGACACCACTTCACATATTCCTCCTTTATATCCCATTGTACCTGTTAAATTAAGACACATGGCCGCAGCAGATATTTTTGGTCCGATTCCGAGAACTAACAGAGGTTTTTGCTACATCTTTGTCGCTGTTGAGCTCACTTCAAAATTTGTTACTTTCACTCCGTTACGCAAAGCTACTGCTAAAACTGTTTCAAAAGCATTTGTAAAGCATTTTTTATTTCATGTAGGGCATGTGATGAAAGTAATTTCCGACAATGGACCACAGTTTCGATCTGCAATATGGACACGTATGTTACGAGCTAGAAACATTTCTCCGATCTATATATCCAAGTACCATGCTTCTTCGAATCCTTGTGAACGGTTAATGAAAGAAATTGGTAAGCTGTGCCGAATATACTGCCACAAAAGACATATTGATTGGGACACACACATACTCTCATTCCAAGATATAATTAATTCAATTCCAAATGAATCCACTATGCTATCTCCGTCTGTTATACTGAAAAACGTTGAACCACCAAACAAAATTAAAGAATTTATAAATTTTCCTACATCTCGTCGCTTACGACACCACGAAATAATCGACATTGCACTGAACAACATCAAACGTGCCGCAGAGCGCCGGAGAAGACAGCAAAAACAGGTTTGTACACGCCGCGACTTTCACGTTGGACAGAAAATATTAGTACGTACACACTATTTATCCAGCAAATTAAAAGGTAAATGCAGTAAATTTGAACTTCTATACGCAGGTCCATATCGGATTCGCAGCATCCCTCACCGCAATGTTGTACACGTCGAAACTTTGAGAACCAGAAAATCGAAAGGCAACCACCATATCTCAAACATTAAACCGTTTATTGAATGAAATCACTTTATGATTTAACAAGCTATAATGCCATTTGCTAATTTTATGATCACGTATGCAATTATACTCTCATGAATACTTACTGATGATTATCGTATTTTTTCTTGGCAAGTGCCCGGCAAGGTAAGGTTAGCAGGTCGCTTTTCTTGTCGTTACACGTCAGACCGTGCACATTTTCCATTTTTTATGTATATATGATTATTTTCCTGTTTTGTTTATATGCACTGTGAAATAGTTAAGATATAAAACACACCAGTCGACTTTGAAATTTTTTTTTTGGGCTTATGACATCTCAACATCGTGACTTTTACATTTTTTTTTGCTGCTGCATTGTGATATTCCGTGTACATTTTTTTTTTTTGCCTTTGAACACTGTCTATGCTTTTGACATATTACGTTTTCTGTCATGTTATGCTGTATGCTTAATTATATTACCGTTAATCAGTAATTACTTAGTGGGTATATGATTTAAATGCAAGACGTTAATTTCTGTTCATCATTTTCAGAAAGAAATAACGTGTAAAGAAAATAAATTAAACAGAAATGGGAATTTCACCTACGGAATAAACGAAAGAGGATGCAATAACTTTATGAGAAAGAGTAAATGGATCAGGATTAACAAGCATTAACAAGAATATACTATACTCATCGTAGAATAGCAGTCTTAACTAATTTTTTCTTTCAGAATACAAGGTGATTGATGCAGGCTGTCGGACAGAACTACACATCTTAGTTTTAGTGATGAAATATGCTAGAGATAAGGAATAGTTGTGTAATGAGTAATGAAGTGATTTTTTGCAGATGATAATGAGTGATGATGAATAATGATGAAGAGTGTGCTACTATGGATAATGAAGTTTTTCTTTACAGGTGATGATAATGATGGAGTTATGAATAATGAAGTGATGAATAATGAAGTTTTTTCTTTGCAGATGAGGATAATGTTGAAGTTATGTGTTTATGCTATGTAGTTATTTAAGTATTTGTTGCAGTTTGTTTTGACAGCAGGTGTTATATTGCATAGTAGGATGACGGAAAGTTTTGGAAAGGACAGCTATGAAGCACATTTTATACACATTTCACTACTTGTTAATTCGAAGTTCACTACTTTTCAGCATAGTGTGCGTTTCTTCTTTCAGGTCAATAATCCATTTTGTATTTTTTCCAGGAGAAGTTTTTCATGATACTTACTAAACCTGTTACTTATTATACCTGTTCTAGTACTTGCATTTTTTTTTTTTTTTACCCATTTGTATCTATCATTTATACATGTGATCACATTATTGCCTTGTTTCACAACCTTGCTACAGCTGACTCATGACGAATGACGTTACACATTTTTCATTTACAGGAACAACCTAGAAGCATTTTTTTTCTTCTCTTCTTGCTTTCTCTTATAATTACCAAACGCAATGCATTGCTAACAAAAAATGTATTACCAGTCCCAAATAGTGATACCAGTTGGAGAAAGTTCTGAATAATACTGATCAACTCTGAATAGTATGTCACTTCAGTAATGACTTCGTAAAGATACAAAAAAAATATATGTATAAAATAATGCTTTGTAACTGGCTAATAACTGCCACTGTTTATTGTAATGAGACTACTTATAATGTGTATGATTATTAATGCTATGACTGTAATTAGCTGATTTTTAATAATGACTTCGTAATGATCTGAATAATACTGAATGATGAACATTGTTTTATTCTATTCAATACTTGATGGCCACTGAGTGCCAATAATTAATGTCAATCAATGAATTATGTTATTAATTATGCCATTAATTAGCTCTTGTTTTCAATGTTGATACTTTGTAACAGGAAAAGAATATGATTGTTTCATAATGTTTTGTAATTAGGAAAAGGCTAATTATTCTTACTATATTGAAATGACAAATGATTAATTAACTATGCTGTACTTTGTAACTGGAAAAGAATGTGACTGTTAATAATGATTTGTAATTAGGAACAGGCTAATGATTATTACTATTGAAATGACAAATGATTAATTAACTATGCCATACTTTGTAACTGGAAAAGAATATGATTCTTACTATATTGAAATGACAAATGATTAACTATGCTTTATAATTGGGAAAGAATGCGATTGTTTCATAATGCTTTGTAATTAGGAGAAGGCTAGTGATTAATACTATTGGAATGACCAATGATTAATTAACTATGGTATACTTTGTAACTGGAAAAGAATGTGATTATTTAATAATGCTTTGTAACTAGGAAAAGAAGGTTACTGATTCTATGTTAAACAATTAATGAACATTTTTCTGTAATACTACATTCATGGTACAGAAATGTTCAACACGGGGCCATGAATGCCCCAAATGCAAACTGTAATTGTCAATATTATGTGACTTAATGTCCTTCACCTCATGAGCTAACTACCCTGAATTACTGCAATGTCCATTTGTCCTGTCTATCCTAGTGATCATGGAGCACTACCTTTGGGTTTGCACTACTTCTACGTTGGTGTGCCTTGTAAAAGCGTGGTGTTGACACGACATGCTGTCCACCACCATGAGCGATGAAGACGTTATTATGGTCCCACTGTTTGGTGTACCTAATGTACTGCCAAAATGAGGACATGAAATATTACTACAAGAGTTCAGTGTCTTGGCTACACTGATGAATTCTGATGGGAAAAGTACTGCAAATTGTGTCACTTGGTGTTGTACTTCTGTGGAAAGATATGGACTTTCAGAACAGCTGTGTGCAATCTAAAGTGCTACAACCATGATGCAATCCTTCCCTTTCCTATCCTAATTCTTGTCACATAGTGAAAATAATTTTTTGCTAACATTATTTATGTTCATGACTATACATATTTTTGATTCGCTGAACTCCAGTGCGAGTACAGTTATGTCACTTGTCGATATGATTTTTGCCATTATGTTTATTTATTGCAAAAATACCTAAGACATTTTTTCGATTTGTTCTCAAGGACAGTATGTGCACTCTTGTCTTTTATATTGTATATACAATTTTTTAGTATTTTATTTTAATGATATGTTCTGAATTACAGTGCAAGTGCACTTATGTTGTGTGTTAATATGTTTTCTACTGAACTTCAGTGCCTGTGCACTTTTCCCATTTTTCAATATGATTTGTACTCATTCTGTATATTCAATACTTCAGTGCGTATGCACTTATGTCATTTGTTATTGATATGTTCTCAACTGCAGTGCATCTGCACTCATGCCACTTGTCAACATAATATTTTTTGCCAGTCTGTTTATTTGTTCTGAATATGCTAAAGAATTTTTTTAGTGCCTGTGCACTTTGTTATCTGTCAAATAATTTGTATATACATTTTTCTGATTGCTACTATGTTTTGTACTCACATTTTGTCTTTGTCTGATATATTTTGTACTTAGTGCGTGTGCACAACATTTAATTCATGTACCACATCTAAATATTCTGTAAGTTATAGAAGTTTGTTAATTAAAGAAAAATTTTGCCGCGCTTGGCAAGTCCAAATGACTCACCATCGCTGCCAAATTTTTGCCCCCCCAGTGGAGGGTTATGAAACACGTATGTAACATAGCAGCGATGGCGAGGCATTGTAGCATCTGTGACCAGAGAGTATGCGCTTGACCGCGCGAGTGTTGCGAGCGGTTCTCAGTCTGTCAGTCAGTCGTTGCGAGTCTGCAGCTCTGTCTAGTTGAGAGCAGTACTCAGTTAGTTGTCGTTGAGAGCAGTTATGCAATAGTCGTCATGCAGAGCAGTCGGTCAGTAGTAGCAGCCCAGTGCGGTTGTGTGATGTGGTCTGTCGGCAACACTGGTCAAGATGCTGAATAAGGTATATTATTAATTAAGGCAATCATCAGATAATTTAAAGTTCATTTATTGTAATTAATTTGCAACAAGTGCCCCAATAATAATTTGATTTCAAACCAAGCATTTTTAACAAACAATTGTTTTTTGAAATAACATCTCCCTTGCATTTCCTTAAAGAAAACTTTCAGTTAAATTACAAAAAAAAAAAGAATATTATTATTTGCAATGCAGTTCCTCCAAGCAGTGCGGAACAATAAGAGCAGAAATGTGACTAGCAGTTACAATGAGGTAAGAGTTTAATTCCGATTTATGCACAGGGCCAAAGACCGATATTTCGGTTTAATTGAATTTTCACTGTCACTGATTTTCATTAGCACTGAATTGTTTTTCGTTTTTTTATTTGTGAGTCAGATTGCTAATTTTTGTTTAATTGTCATTGTCAGTAAATTTCATTACGGGAGGTTACACTTGGCTCTCCATTTCTATATAATATCATTGCTTTTTTAAAATTTTTGTGGGGAGGTTACAACCTTATATAGCCGATTCCAAGATATTCGCAATCAGCAAACTCATTTCGAATTAATAAAGTTCGTTGTTTCGATGAAGCGACTTTTCACATCTCAGGTAAAGTAAACAGGCATAGTCTATGGATCTAGGATCGGAGAACCCACATAACGCGATTCAGCAGACAGGGGACACGTCGAAACTGACTGTGGGGTGTGGACTGTTCTTTTTCAGTGAGCGTACTATTACAGCAACATTGTATCTGCACGTTACGTTGCACCTCATTTACAGTAATTTCTACCATGGATAGTGTTTTTCAACAAGATGGTGCACTACGTCCATCAGATATGTCATTGACTTTTCTTTGTAAGGTTCGATTAAGGCTAAAGTGTTGTGTTCACCAGGTGTTGATGTGAAAGCTATTACGGCACGAAAAGGATGCTGTAGTGGTGGTAACGGAAAAAATGTTGGAACAGATGTGGACAGAAAACGAGTCTCACCTAGACATTTTTCGGGCAACAAACGGCAGACGTGTGGAAATGCATCCGTAAAGAACTTTATAAGTTATTTTCCATTTGCAACAAAACGCATAGATCTATCTGGCGTAGATCTTTAGAAATATATTTTTTTGTGTTGGAGGAAAGACTTGATGCTCACTCTTTGCTATCTGGAGGCCAAGGGGCAGACTGGTTACGGCCTCTGACTCATGCCATCGTTTACCGCAACAGACGCTGAAGTCTACGAGCAGGAGGAAACATTTCCCGAAGTGCCACTTGGACTCTTCCATTAGTCACACTGGTGTTTTGTCGGTAATTTCCTTTACACATCAACTGCCCTTTCCCAGGACACTTAGTCGTCCATTCGTCTTCCAGAATACTGATTTTTTTTGGTCATCGATCCATGTTACAACGATGTGACGTTCTCAGGATATCTACCTCTGATCTTGTAATCACATGCTGCGAGCTTTTTCCCTTTTTTCATTGGCATTATCTCATATTTTTCCACATTTAAAGAGGGCTGCTAAGTGTTCAAATGGTTCAAATGGCTCTGAGCACTATGGGACTTAACATCTGAGGTCATCAGTCCCCTAGAACATAGAACTACTTAAACCTAACTAACCTAAGGACATCACACAAATCCAAGCCCGAGGCAGGATTCGAACCTGCGACCGTAGCGGTCGCGCGGTTCCAGACTGAAGCGCCTAGAACCGCTCGGCCACTTCAGCCGGCCTGCTAAGTGTAAATTGTGTCTTAGACTGTATGCAGTTCCTTACGATTGTCCAAACGATGATACTTTACTACTATTTGCAATATCATTGTTAACGAATATCTTTTTGTTTTAATCAGTAATTTATTTGTCCAAGAAGCAGTTTATAAGGTTTCTTCGGCTTAACACAAGGAAACCGTAAGTCGTATACAGGGTGGAGAAAAATTGTGTCACGGAATATTAACCCTGGATAGCTGATGCCAGTAGGAACCAAAATTACTGATGTTGTGTAGGTCGACGACGCACAGTTTGTAAACTACGGGAACTTGGCGCCACGCGCTCCGATCGGCCGCGGGATTGCCCTGTTGCCGGATGCTCTGAACACAGCATGACCGCGAATGCTTCGACACGTGTGAGTATCGTGTTGGGGAACTGATGGGGCGAGGGACGTTTGCATGTATGAAATGACGAACGGCATCAGGGCAATCCCACAGCCAATCGTAGAGAGCCTGTATAGGGAGAGAGTGGCCAACCGGACGATACGGCGGCCATTTTATGCCAAACTGCGGGCGGGACTTTTGAATGGCCAGTATTGGAGTAGTGGAGTACACACTCAAGACAATATGGCGAATTCATTCGTTAAATGCCTTTCTTTACAGCTATAATATACTCATAGTAGCCTACTACGTACAGCACAGGAAAATTTTATACAGTGGCTGTAAAAATTATTCGTTACTTGCATTTATCTCCTTTAAAGTTTGTTTAGTAGTCATATTGCAATGAAAGTAACGTAAATAAAAAAATAGTGTATAGCATTTGTTTTGTATCGGAAGTGCATAACGCTAAAGATTTAACGTACCTGTATTACGACAGATGAATGAAAGTTGTAAGCAGTTGTTTACTTGTGACATGCAAAAAGTGTGAGACGTGTTAGTACTTCTTGTCATGTCTTCAAACTTTTTGCATGTCACATGTAAACAACTGCTTATTACTTTCTTTCATATACTGAATACCTCTCGTAGATAACAAACGAAAAAGATTACAAAAATCAGATAACGTTAAATGTAGGCTACTTAATAACGACCGAATATAACAAGAAAACTTCCGTATCCCTTCTACCCACAGTAAGTAGGCCTATTAAAAACTGTATATTGCAAGTTGTTTTATATGTAGTAAAAAGCAAAAGCGACTTATTCGCATAGATAAGAGTGCTTGGTTGGTTTCCACAAGGCTCCTGTTTAATTTATGTCAGCCCTGTTGACTGCAACTGCCCACTGCTTTCTTCTTTCTTCATTGCGTGGAAATGCTGACATGCGAAATCCACCTTCGCCTCTATTGGAACAACCAATTGGAGCACAACCTGGCATCGTTTACGAACGTCTGCAGAACGAATTACAGATGTCAAAAAAATACTGTACAATTACTAACGTGTTTACTTCAAACATGTAGCCTACCGACTTCATCACAAAACGCTTCATTATTTCAATTCGTATTTAAGATTGCAGACGCTAATTACGTACTAAAAACGATATACAACTAAATCGAACATGCATGCACAACGCATAACAAGTCTCTCAATAATTCAAATACCTTTTAATCGTTTCCAAAAGTCCTCTGAACTTCAATTCAACTCAAAAGCACGGCGAACGTAGGGAGCGCGAGAGACGTTTGGCGGGAAAATTGCGCCAAAGCTAATCAACCAATCACGGGCAACTTCACATATGGCCACTCTCTCTCTCTCTCTCTCTCTCTCTCTCTCTCTCTGTATGCAGGCTCTCTCGCCAATCGGAGCGCGTGGCGCCAAGTTTCCGTAGTTTGAAAATGGTGCATTGTGGACCTACACAACATTAGTAATTTTGGTTCCTACTGGCTTCAGCTATCCAGGGTTAAAATTTCGTGACACTGTTTTTCTCCACCCTGTATGTACACACATCTGTAGTTTACAATACCAGAACACATAAGCACCAGAGTAATTGTTTTCTTGTGAACATTTTTTCCTCTTTGTTTGCCTTCTTCTGTTTCTTCACACACGACTGTATCATTTACATGAAAGAGCTGTAAAAGTTAGACTCTTTTGATTTCCTATTCCGCCGACCACCCAGTGACAGGTGCGACGAAGAGCACTAGTGGGGATTCCTTGCTCATGATATGTAGCATGTTGCGAAGTGTGACTGGCGTTCGGCGCAGTTCAGTTATAGTCCTCTTCAGTACGGAACAAGTATTCCAAGAATGTAGCATCTCGGTTCTCAATAATGTAGGTGTTTTTATGACCGATCATCCATTTAGCTGCATTGTGTTTCTAATAATATTAGGTGCCGCTCGCAGTAAGGTCACATCAGTTCGCGAACGTTCACAGACCGTGCTTTTGTCCTATCAGCGATGGCTAGTACGTGGCTGGGAAAATTCCACGTGTCCTGCGCTGTTCCACTAACAAATATATGTACTGAGAACGTTAGATGTCACATTGGCCTTCCCTGGGGCACACACAACGATAATTTTGTTTCTGTGAAACATGTTCGGTCAAATATTGCTCGAGACAATCAAATATCTGCGAAACTTCTCAGTGTGTTTAAATCATGGTTAGCAGCTGAAGATGTGGTACAGTCTAGATCGCATTTCGGACGTCTACGAAGACAAAACATACCTGTTCGCCTCCATCTGCGTTTACATGATGTGGTATTTGAATCTACATCTACTCCTATAAGATTACTCTGCGGTTCACACTTAAGTGCCTGATAGGTGCATCGAGTCACCTTCATCTACTTCTCTACCGTTCCACTCCCTAATAGAGCGAAGGAAAAACTAGTACTTAAATCTTTCCGTACGAGCTCTGATTTCTCTTATTTTATTACGACGATCATTTCTCCCTATGCATGCTGGCAACAGTAAAATATTTTCCTATTCAGAGCGGGAGGTTGGTGACTGAAATTTCGTAAAAAGACGTCACCGCACCGAAAAACGTCTTCTTTTTAACGATTTCCACCCCAGTTCATTTAATATATCCGTAACACTCTCTCCTCTATTTCGCGACAGTACAAAACGAGTTGCCCTTCTTTGGAATTCTTCGCTGTCCTCCGTCAATCCCGTCTTGTAAGGATCCCATACCACACAGCAGTATTGTAGCAAAGGACGGGCAAGCTTAGACTAGGGAGTCTTTTTAGTAGACCTATTGTGTGGTGTCACCGCCAGCCACCACACTTGCTAGGTGGTAGCCTTTAAATCGGCCGCGGTCCGTTAGTATACGTCGGACCCGCGTGTCGCCACTATCAGTGATTGCAGACCGAGCGCCGCCACACGGCAGGTCTAGAGAGACTTCCTAGCACTCGCCCCAGTTGTACAACCGACTTTGCTAGCGATGGTTCACTGACAAAATACGCTCTCATTTGCGGAGACGATAGTTAGCATAGCCTTCAGCTACGTCATTTGCTACGACCTAGCAAGGCGCCATTACCAGTTACTATTGATACTCTGAATCATGTACCGTCAAGAGCGACGTTCACCATTAATGGATTAAAGTTAAGTATTCCACCAGCTACGTCCGTTTTTCTAAATTCTAATTTCCTTGTCCTGTTCCAGACCTCACGCCAGCCTGCGTGAGCTAAAACGCGTGCCTTTCGACTTCCTCTAGTAACACGGTGTTGGCTCTCCTGCCAACCAAAACATATTGTATCTTCTAAGTGTTCTACCAATGAAGCACAATGTTTGGTTTGTCTTTCCCAGAGCAGTATGTCTGCGATCGTTCCATTTTAAGCTGTTCGTAAACGTAATTCCTAGGTATTTAGTTGAATTGACAGTTTTTTCATTCGTGTGATTTATCGTGTAACGAAAATTTAACGGATTTCTTTTCGTACTCACGTGGATGACCTCACACTTTTCCTTATTCAGAATTAATTGTCACTTTGCACACCATACAGATCTTTTGTCTGAGCCATTTTGCAATAGGTTTCGATCTCCTGATGACTCTACTAGACGGTAAATGACAACGTCATCTGCAAGAAATCTAAGAGTGCTCCTCAGACTGTCTTCTAAATCGTTTATGTAGATCAAGAGCAGCAGAAGGGCTGCACCCACTCTTCATTACGGGTTTAGTCCAAGGTTATCGTATATGTCGGGCTTAATCAGAAATGAAAGTGACGCAAGTGCGGTCTCCAGATGGCCTAGCGTTTAGGAAACATAGAATTTTTGGTATGAGTCCATTTGTGTTAGCGTAGTTTCCAGCCAGTGGTTGGAGCAGCGGAAAGAGTACCGAACGGCAATCCGAGGTTAGCGGGGACGAGTTCGTAGGTGGAAACTATATTTTTATTTTCATTTATATGTTACTTACGAAATCGTTCTCTGTTATTAAAATACAAGTATTAATAAATACAAACAGACATGAAATGGAAGGGCAAAAGCAAAATGTAGCAACGGCGTCATTACTTCATCAAAATCTAGGATACATGTAACAGCCGTATCCACGAAGTGTTTTACTGACGTGGTAAAACCCTACGTGTAGGAGAAAAAATTTCTTCTGGTAAGCAACTCGTTGGGAGGACAAATAAATTCACAATTTTTTTTCTGTTTTCCGTCTTTCTCTTAGTTGCTTTAAATTCTTGGAGGTACGTACCGTCTATGCAACCAACTGAAGGCAGTTTGTTTGTTGCCACACGCGTTACACTTAATTTATTTGAAAGCATCATCAGTGGCGATTTCCAGCCCTCTTAACTCATGTGTCCGCTCCTGGATATGTATTCGTTAGTTTCCATACTCCAACTGGCCGATTTCTCGCGTTCTTTCACCCACATTTGTCACATTGCATGTATCACTTGTTAACAGTGCTGGAAATGGCCAGTGATGATGCTTTCCAAATAAATGAAGCGAAGCGCGTATGGCAACAAACAAACTGCCTTCAATTGGTTGCATAGATGGTACGTACCTCCAAAAAATTCACATTTGTACCACGGAATTTTTTGAGATGAAGACGGATTGCCATCGTGCATTATTAAACTGGTTTCTCCCCTGGTGTAAAACTGCGATATCTGTTTTTATTGTCAGATAAAGAATTTCTTCAGAAAGCGTCAAAAGCTGCTCGTATCTCATCCAGAGCTGAAAAGGAATCACGTCGGTATCCTTGCCTATATCTGGCGTCGTTATGCTTTATGCGTGGTTTGCCGCCAAACTGTGCGATGAGTGCAAACCTTCGTTTTTCTATAGAAACTTCGAAAGAACCATATAGTCGAAAAAAAAATGCGGCCTTTGTAACGTATGACAGATGCCGAGAAAATTGCTAATTCCTCTGTATTTACGATAGGTATCACTCCACCACTTGTAAATCATCAGCTGTAAAATAATGAAGATATCTAATTTTATATACTAACTTCTGGGGTCTACAATCCATTCTTAGGCATTTATTTGCAATTCGCAGTTGTCCTTCACCGTTCCTTCGCGTGCCTTTTACGAAAATGTTAATAAAGACAAAATATTTACCATTATTTAGGTTTATTTCCAGCGTAACTAAAGTGAAAATGGAAAATAAAAAGGTTTCCATATATGCACTAGACACCGCGACCTTCGTATCACCATTTTTCACTCTTTTTGGTGCCGTGAAAACTACGCTAGCATAAATTACTCTTCACTCGCCCGACCCGCAACAAAAATGCTATTTTTTTCCTAAACGCTTGGCTCTCTGGACCTTCCACTGTTGTCACTTCCATTTCTGGTTCAAACCTGAATATACCATAAATATGGATAAAATCTGTGATGATGAGTGAGCGCGATCGCTTTGTTAGTGTGTTTACTGTAGTAAGTCTTACGCATGGCTCTCAATAGGGATACACGAATCATGAAAATCTTTTATGCTTGGTGCTCCGCAGTTTGTAAGTATTTGTTAAGGGACATCTTGAAGTACACCATGAACTGCTTAAAAATATTTAATTGCCACAACTGTATTCAGGTTCAAAAAATGCCTGAAATGGCTCCAAGCACTATGGGACTTAAGATCTGAGGTCATCAGTCCCCTGGACTAAGAACTACTTAAACCTAACTAACCTAAGGACATCACACACATCCATGGCCGAGGCAGGATTCGAACCTGCGACCGTAGCAGCCGCGTGGTTCCGGACTGAGACGCCTAGAACCGCTCGGCCACAGCGGCCGGCGTATTCAGGCATATAGCTCATCATCAGTACCGTATACTGTGTACGTCTGTATCAAATTATACGTGTGTGAAGAATGAAATCTTTATGTTGTTAAAACTGACGTGCATCGTTGTCGTACACACGTTGTTTTCGTCCAGTGACGATAATGTTAAATACGACCAAGAAGTGAGGCCGTTTGGCTTCAGGTAGCTGTAATACGTACGACCGACAACTCGTGTATCACTGAGACCCACATCAGTTTTAACATTTTAAGGATTTCGTACTTGGTACACACGTGATTCAGTATAGATGTTAACAAAATCTGCTACTGATGATTGGCTATATAGCTGAGTACCTTTCTCTATAAGTACCCGCGTTATCTCTTTGTAGCGATCACAACCACAGGTGGAAGCACAAGCGGCCAAAGTCACTGCTAGCTAGGGCATAGCCGCCTATGGTAAACTAACATACGCAAACAGCGACAAACGTCGGTAAACCCCTGCATATCAGCAACACTGACTGGCAACAACCAGCTGCTATTAGAGCCGACCAACAGGCCACAGCAGGGACACCGACGAGCTCGCCCACAGACGCACAAACAATCTGCCAACATTCCCTCACACTGTGCTTCCGGTATATGACCTATCGGACACAAGATCGATAACAAACCTAACTGTTGCAGGTTGCTGACGCTGAACGAGGTCTCTGTACCAGCACCCAGCGCCAGCAGCCGAGCAGCACAAACGCACAACGTCAAGGTATCGACATGCATGATACCCACTACTAACAAAGGCTATCCTTGCACGACCTATCGCAGGCAGCAAGACAACCGCTACTGCTCTTACCACCCGACCTAACTATCGCAGAGGTTTTTTTTCCCTTGGCTCTTGCCTTGGCACTTTTTTTCCTCTGCCCTTCAAACCGCTACCCTTCGTCCGATTTCGACCAATCTATCTCCAGATGAGCGCGTATTAATGGTTAACCCTAACCAGACGTACGCAAACATCGCAGTACCCACATCCTGCGACACCTCACTTTAGTGAATACTAACCCTTATGCAGAGATGGCAGTAGATCTTTTGTGTTGGCTATCATGCCGGTGTGGGCGTGGAGGGGCTCCACCTCTTACATACATATTCGCACAGTCGGCGAGCGCGTTCAGTTTCCAGGCAACAGCACGCCTGCGGTCACGTGCCTAAGCGATGCGGCCTTGTCTGTGGGGCACACCCCTCCGCAAGGTCGTCTGGGAGGAGAAGACTCGGCTCCGCGAAAGATAGGCGGCCGCTTTTCCAGGGACTGGCACAACGCCGTCTGCCTGCCGGCCACTCCCTGGACGTCCCCAGCCGCTACAGGGTCAGCGGCAAATTCCGCGCTGGTTTTGTGGATCCATCGCCGTCAGTAGTCTAGCCCGCTGCACACGTGCAGGCCCCCTCGTCTCTGCTCGGCCCGCTCCGTTATTCCAGCTCGCGACTTTCAGCGCGTGGTGGGTCACGCAGTACGTCAAACGAGATTATGTTCCCAGTCGGACATTAAACTTAACAAGTTGCGACATGATCGCGAATAGAACAGTGACCCGAAAACATAGAATTTTATTTTTATTCAACGTCTATGCTCACAAACTTGCAGGTCTCCAGATTACCTGTTTCCGTCAGCAATGATCATCTTCAGATCTGTTTTATAAAAACGTGTCCTAACATACTGGAGCCATAGCGGCATTGTCAAATGCTAAACACAAAATCAGCGCCAGTATCGTCGTACTTGTATAAATGATAGTATATGCAAGGCGCAAGGCTGTTAATTACGTGTTTTTTTTTCTTTTTTCTTCTTTTTTGCATCTTTGAAACCAAATATTGTATCATTCTGTTATCTTGATTTCATAGTAGTTATTTTAGATTTCAGTTTGTCGCCACAAACCCCCGTATTCAAGAGGTTGTCCCGTTAGTTACAATATTTATTGCTAAGCGTCTGAACGGTTCTGTGATTTCTGATTTGAAAAATATGCTGTGTTCGAACGTTATGTATTACCTTGAAAGGAAATATTCTTCTTGTGAAACAGAACTAATTCTTTATTCACACGAAGTGGTTTTCAGAATGCTTTTGACACCATTCCTCACAAGCGACTTCTAATCAATTTGCGTGCTTATGGAGTGTTGTCTCAATGGTGCGGTTGGATTCGTTATTTGCTGTAAGAAAGGCCTCAGCTCGTAGTATCTGTTGGAAAGTCATGTTGTAAAACAGAACAGATATACAGGGTAAAAGTATTTAAACCGACAAACTCTGGAAGGTTGTAGGGGACATCAAAACAAATATTTTTCCCTAATGTCATTCTTTCCTATGAGGAGTATTTAAACCGGTAGAGGAAGATTTCTCTGGCTGCAAATTAATTAAACCAACAAACACTTTTCCATTTTTTATGACCAAGAGACAACACATTAACACAACCCAATTTCAATTACAGTAGATTTTCAAAAATGCCTCCATTCACACATAAACAAAGGTTGCACCGAGCGGTTCTAGGCGCTACAGTCTGGAACCGCGCGACTGCTACGGTCGCAGATTCGAATCTTGCCTCGGGCATGGATGTGTGTGATGTCCTTAGGTTAGTTAGGTTTAAGTAGCTCTAAGTTCTAGAGGACTGATGACCTCAGAAGTTAAGTCCCGCAGTGCTCAGAGCCATTTGAACAAAAGGTTACACCGTCGGATCATGTTCTGTCTGACACGGGCAGAAACCCCAGGAGTATCCTGAATTGTTCCTGCTGCTGCTACTATCCGGGCAACCAGATCCTCATCTGATGCAACAGAAGTTGCGTAAACAAGGTTGCGCATCTCTCCCCACACAAAAAAGTCCAGAGGGGACATATCTGGCGATCGAGCAGGCCATGGTATACGACCACCTCTGCCAATCCACTTTTCTGTGAACCGTCGGTCCAGGAATCTACGCACACGAAGACTGAAATGTGCCGCCGCCCCGTCATGTGGGAATCACATGCGTTGTCTTGTAGGGAGCTGGACGTCTTCCAGCAATTCTGGCAATGCTCTGGCGAGAAAATTGTAATAGTGCCTGCCATTTAATGGCCTAGGTAGCAGATACGGCCCAATTAAACAGTCCCCAATAACACCGACCCACACATTAACGAAGAACCGCACTGTGGCATGTGGGTTATCCTCTCTCCAAACGTGTGAATTGTGCATGTTGAAGACTCCATCACGCCCGAACGTTGCTTCACCGATAAACAACACAGAGGATGGATATGTAGGATGCATTTCACACTGTTCCAGGTACCATTGCGAAAACTGTGCTCTGGGTGGATAATCAACTGGTTCTAGGTTGCGGACACGCTGTAAGTGAAATGGACGTAACAATTGCTCTCCAAGGACTGTTCTTACATTCGTCTGATTCGTCCCCATGTTACGTACGTGCAATTGCACGAGTGCTGATTGAAGGATCCGTCTCCACATGCTGCAAGACAGCTTCCTCAAATTGCAGCGTTCTTACCGTGCGACGGCGCCCCTGTTCAGGTAATCTGTTAAACGACCCAGTCTCACGCAGACGTTGGTACACAGCAACAAAGGTCGTACGATTCGGGATACGGTGATTAGGATATTGTTGTTGATAAACCCGCTGTGCAGCTCGTCCGTTGTGGTGCGCTACGTAGTACGCACCAACCATATCCGTGTACTCACGCCAGGTGTATCGCTCCATTAGTAAACAGAGACAAAGCACTACTACACTGGTGGACAGCAGTTGCCTACAACTGGAGAGCGTAATACGCCCTCTAACAACTGAAGATCGTAATACGGTCTCCACCGGTTTAAATAATCCTCATAGGAAAAAATGACATTACGGAAAAATATTTGTTTTGATGTCCCCTACAACCTCGCAGAGTTTGTCGGTTTAAATACTTTTCACTCTGTATGGCGTTCGTCAGGGAAGCGATATATGCCCTCTGCTGTTCCTGATCTATATAAACGATTCAGGAGACAACCTGAGCAGCCCTCTCAGACTGCTTGCAGATGTTACTGTGATTTACCGTCTAGTGAAGTCACCAGTACATCAAAATCAACTATAATAGATTTAGACAAGATACCTCTATTGTGCGAAAAGTGGGAATTGACTCTAAATAAAGAAAAATGTGAGGTCATCCACATGAGTATTAAAAGGAATCCCTTATATTTCGGCTACTCGATAAATCACATAAATCCAAAGGGTCTAAATTCGACTAAATACCTACGGATTACAATTATGAACAGCTTAAATTGGAACGATGACATAGATAATGATGTCATGAAGCAAACCAAATAATGCGTTTTTTTGGCAGGACGCTTTGGAGACAGTTTGCACATTGCTAGTCTGTCCTTTGCTAGAGTGTTGCTGCACGGTATGTGACAGTTACCAGATAGGATTGATGGAGGATATAGAAAAAGTTCAAAGAGGATATAGCAAAAGTTCAAAGAAGAGCAGCTCGTTGTATTATAGCGAAATAGATGAGAAACGAGTTGGTGTAGCAATCATTAAAACAAAGGTATTTTTCACTTCAGCGAGATCTTTTCCCGAAATTTCAATCTGCAGCTTTCTCTCCCAAATGCAAAAATATTTTATTATCACCCACCTTCAAAGGGAGAAATGATCATCATAAAGAAAATAAGAGAAATCAGACGTCGGACGGAAAGATTTAACTGTTCGCTTTCCCCGCGCGCTGTTAAGAGTGGGACGGTAGAGAAATACCTTGAAGGTGATTCGATGAACCCTCTGCCGGCAACATAATTATGAACTGCAGAGTAATCATGTTGATGTGTATGCAGATGTAGATCGTGGCTCATTCTGAGTTTTATGGTGATGTTAACTTACTAGTTCTTTGTCTCATTTCGATACCGCGTTTAATAACTTGCCGTAATTCTTGGCTATCTAGATGGGTATCACATTTTGTACTGCTATCGCTTTCGTTTTATTTTTTTATTGCGACTGTCGTTTTAAGTTGGGCTACAGAGGTCAAGCGATGTTTCCGTTAATGCATTACGTTAGTTCTCATGGTTTTTGCCTAAGTATATTGGTATCGGCTTTTCGCTTCTTGTACTGTTGTCGGTTTGCGGTATTCTGTGTTGGTAACGACGTTGAATCAGCTATATATGTCAAGTAATGTTTTAGATACCGCGTTTTGTTAGTTCTCGCGATTTTTCGTTATGTGTATTGGTGTCGCCTTTTAACTCTCTGTATTTGTATCCGTTTTTGGCTTTCTGTATTGATATCAGCCTTTCCAGCTGAGCTGTATAGATTTAGTGACTATTTATCTACCACGTTTCGTTAAATGATTTTTGGCTATTTGTATCGCTCTTTGCCTTTTTTGTACTGCTATCACTGGTAATTACGTTCTGTATGCTGTACTATTACCATGCTGTTATCACTGTCATTTTAAACTTTACATCGTCCCTCCAAAAGCTCACGTTTTACCGCTGTTTGCCCGTTAATTTCAATATTTTCTGTTAAGAATCGGTCGATTCTACACTCCTGGAAATGGAAAAAAGAACACATTGACACCGGTGTGTCAGACCCACCATACTTGCTCCGGACACTGCGAGAGGGCTGTACAAGCAATGATCACACGCACGGCACAGCGGACACACCAGGAACCGCGGTGTTGGCCGTCGAATGGCGCTAGCTGCGCAGCATTTGTGCACCGCCGCCGTCAGTGTCAGCCAGTTTGCCGTGGCATACGGAGCTCCATCGCAGTCTTTAACACTGGTAGCATGCCGCGACAGCGTGGACGTGAACCGTATGTGCAGTTGACGGACTTTGAGCGAGGGCGTATAGTGGGCATGCGGGAGGCCGGGTGGACGTACCGCCGAATTGCTCAACACGTGGGGCGTGAGGTCTCCACAGTACATCGATGTTGTCGCCAGTGGTCGGCGGAAGGTGCACGTGCCCGTCGACCTGGGACCGGACCGCAGCGACGCACGGATGCACGCCAAGACCGTAGGATCCTACGCAGTGCCGTAGGGGACCGCACCGCCACTTCCCAGCAAATTAGGGACACTGTTGCTCCTGGGGTATCGGCGAGGACCATTCGCAACCGTCTCCATGAAGCTGGGCTACGGTCCCGCACACCGTTAGGCCGTCTTCCGCTCACGCCCCAACATCGTGCAGCCCGCCTCCAGTGGTGTCGCGACAGGCGTGAATGGAGGGACGAATGGAGACGTGTCGTCTTCAGCGATGAGAGTCGCTTCTGCCTTGGTGCTAATGATGGTCGTATGCGTGTTTGGCGCCGTGCAGGTGAGCGCCACAATCAGGACTGCATACGACCGAGGCACACAGGGCCAACACCCGGCATCATGGTGTGGGGAGCGATCTCCTACACTGGCCGTACACCACTGGTGATCGTCGAGGGGACACTGAATAGTGCACGGTACATCCAAACCGTCATCGAACCCATCGTTCTACCATTCCTAGACCGGCAAGGGAACTTGCTGTTCCAACAGGACAATGCACGTCCGCATGTATCCCGTGCCACCCAACGTGCTCTAGAAGGTGTAAGTCAACTACCCTGGCCAGCAAGATCTCCGGATCTGTCCCCCATTGAGCATGTTTGGGACTGGATGAAGCGTCGTCTCACGCGGTCTGCACGTCCAGCACGAACGCTGGTCCAACTGAGGCGCCAGGTGGAAATGGCATGGCAAGCCGTTCCACAGGACTACATCCAGCATCTCTACGATCGTCTCCATGGGAGAATAGCAGCCTGCATTGCTGCGAAAGGTGGATATACACTGTACTAGTGCTGACATTGTGCATGCTCTGTTGCCTGTGTCTATGTGTCTGTGGTTCTGTCAGTGTGATCATGTGATGTATCTGACCCCAGGAATGTGTCAATAAAGTTTCCCCTTCCTGGGACAATGAATTCACGGTGTTCTTATTTCAATTTCCAGGAGTATATATTGGAAGTTTATATTTTGGTGTCGTGGGAATGGGCAATGTTCTTGGCCGCCATTTTGAAATAAGGTTTGTGTTGCCCTTTGGGGCATTTTATGACGTCACTGGTCAAAGTCAGAGGCAGCTCGTGGCCTTGTAGTTATCGCTGCTGACTCTCGATCATCGGGCCCCGAGATCGACACCCGGTCACGTTGGGGATTTTTTCCGTTCGGCACTGGATCTGTATGTTGTCCTCATCATCGCTTCGTCATCATCGATGCGTTAGTCACCGAGTTGATGGTTCAAATGGCTGTGAGCACTATGGGACTTAACATCTGAGGTCATCAGTCCCCTATACTTAGAACTACGTAAACCTAACTAACCTAAGCACAGCACACACATCCATGCCCGCGGCAGGATTCGAACCTGCGACCGTAGCAGTAGCGCGGTTCCACACTGAAGCGCCTAGAACCGCTCGGCCACCACGGTCGGCACCGAGATGATGTCAGATAAAAAGACTCGCACCAGGTGGTCGAGTTCCTCAGAAGGGGGGTCCTGGCCAAAAATGCCACACGCAATTTTCGTACTCTAAGGTGCCTCTTACGTGAGGAAGACATTTTTACCAATTTTAATAAATTATTGTCTCTTATTGATGTATTCACGATAGTTAGGAAGTGCTGTAGTTCGTAGCCGGCCATGAGTCGGAGAGCATTTCCCACGCTGGCTGGCTAGGTGACGAAGCGACCATATCTCGCGCGTAGTGGGGTGGGGCTAGGCGCTGGATCGTAGCAACAAGCGTCAGCCTGGAAAATATACATGACGGGAAGTACCGTCATCTTGGTGCCAAAGTCATCGATTTTCTTTAGTTATATTTAATAATTAAAGTCATTTATGACAACATGAATACTGGGAGGAGCCTCTGGATGTTTAAAACTATTTATCATAATTTTGCCTCGTTAAAATTCACACCAATTCATTAACAAATGTATATCTTAGTAAGTACGAACTTGATCGGAAAGTCACGAACTGTGACGGAACTAGTAAGAGACACGGACTGCGCGCCAAAGTTAGCAGTCGGCGTTAAGAGCTCTTCCTGTCTTGTTCTATGGTAGCCATGCTCTCGGTTACGAGTAGTTTGTGACATGAGTGTTTCATTATTGATCTAATAGGAATAAAAGTGATATTACGGCATTCTGAATGTTAATTTCGAGTAAATAGATACCCCAAAGTTGATCGACAGCAATTTCAGATAATTAGCTTCCACCGACAGAGACATCCAATGCGCCAATGAAGAATCTGCACGGGACGACATTTACGAGAGCTACACCGCGCGCAGGTAAGAGGAAATTCGACGACACGACCCACCAAGGCGGATCAAGGAAGGTCCGAAATACACTCGCAAATTCCGGATGGAAATGCTGACCAGTCATACTGTACGTCACATATATCACCCTCTACGGACTCGCGGCTAAGCTGAGTAACAACAGTATCAGTTTAGAAGCGAGGGGATCTTGCACTACCGAGCGAGGCATCGCAGTGGTTGGCACTGGACTCGCATTCGGGAAAACGGCGGTTCAAACCCACATCCGGGCCATCCTTATTTAGATTTTCCGTGACTTCCCTAAATCGCTTCAGGCAAATGCTGCGATGGTTCCTTTGAAAGGGAACGGCCAATTTCCTTCCCCGTCCTTCCCTTATGGGACTGACGAGCTCGCTGTTTGGTCCCTTCTCTAAAAATCAACCAAGCAAATATCGTATTTCTGCAGTCTCTCTATAGCGATATATTCTCAATGTCGGCGAGACCGTTCTGTTGCCAGGCAACAGCGCGCCCGAGGCTAGGCGCCTAGGCAACGCGGCCTTGTCTGTGGGGCACACACCTCCAGGCAAGGTCTTCTAGGAAGCGCAGACTCGGCTCCGCGGAAGATATGCTACCGTTTTTCCGGGTATCGCTGTAGCGCCGTCTTCCAGCCGACCACTCAGTGGATCTCCCCAGCCACTAGAAGGTCAGCGGCAAATTCCGCGCCTATCCGTGCGGTGGATCCATCCGCCGATCGCAGTGCGGCGCGCTGCCCGCCCACACGCCGGCTACTTCGCCCCGCTCCGTCATTCCAGCTCGCACTCACCGTGCGTCACCAGTGGCCCGCGTCCCGTTAGCAGCGTCCTACGTCGCTGAGTCAGCGCAAAGCCGCCCTGGTAAGGAACACACCGCTCTGTCGCCTTCCGATACTACAGCGGATGTCCGACAGGATGCTTGTCCTACATTTCCCGACTGGCATTCATTTTTTTTTTTCGCTCGATACAGTGCCAACAAACTTTCATGTGAGATAAACTACTGGCCATTAAAATTACTACACCACGAAGATGCTGTGGTATGCAAATGATTAGCTTTTCAGAGCAACGTGCTGACATGAGGAAAGTTTACAACCGATTTCTCATATACAAACAGCAGTTGACCGGCGTTGCCTGGTGAAACGTCGTTGTGATGCCTCGTGTAAAGAGGAGAAATGCATACCATCACGTTTCCGACTTTGATAAAGGTCGGATTGTAGCCTATCGCGATTGCGGTTTATCGTATCGCGACATTGCTGCTCGCGTTGGTCGAGATCCAATGACTGTTAGCAGAATATGGAATCGGTGGGTTCAGGAGGGTAATACGGAACGCCGTGCTGGTTCCCAACGGCCTTGTATGACTGGCAGTCGAGATAACAGGCATCTTATCCGCATGGCTGTAACGGATCGTGCAGCCGCGTCTCGATCCCTGAGTCACCAGATGGGGACGTTTGCAAGACAACAACCATCTGCACCAACAGTTCGACGACGTTTGCAGCAGCATCGACTATTAGTTCGGAGGCCATGGCTGCGGTTACCCTTGATGCTGCATTACAGACAGGAGCGGCTGCGATGGTGTACTCAACGAAGAACCTGGGTGCACGAATGGCAAAACGTCAGTTTTTCGGATGAATCCAGGTACTCTTTACAGTATCATGATGGTCGCATCCGTGTTTGGCAACATCGCGGTGAACGCACATTGGAAGTGTGTAATGGTCATCGCCATACTGGCGTATCACCCGGCGTGATGGTATTGGGTGCCATTGGTTACACGTCTGGGTCACCTCTTGTTCGCATTGACTGTGCTTTGAACAGTGGACGTTACATTTCATATGTGTTACGACCCGTGGCTCTACCCTTCATTCGATCTCTGCGAAACCCTACATTTCAGCAGGATAATGCACGACCACATGTTGCAGGTCCTGTACGGGCCTTTCTGGATACAGAAAATGTTCGACTGGTGCCCTGGCCAGCACATTCTCCTTATCTCTCACCAACTGAAAGCGTCTGGGTCAATGGTGGCCGAGCAACTAGCTTGTCACAATACGCCAGTCACTAAATGGCTCTGAGCATTATGGGACTTAACATCTGAGGTCATCAGTCCCCTAGAACTTAGAACTAATTAAACCTAAGGACATCACACACATCCATGCCCGAGGCAGGATTCGAACCTGCGACCGTAGCGGTCGCACGGTTCCAGACTGAAGCGCCTAGAACCGCTCGGCCACAGCGGCCGGCTACGCCAGTCACTACTCTTGATTAACTGCGGTATCGTGTTGAAGCTGCATGGGCAGCTGTACCTGTACACGCCACCCAAGCTCTGTTTGAGTCAATGCCCAGGCGTATCAAGGGCGTTATTACGACCAGAGGTGATTCTTCTGGGTACTGATTTGTCAGGATCTATGCACCCAAATTGCGTGAAAATGTAATGTCAGTTCTACTATAATATATTTGTCCAATGAATACCCGTTTATCATCTGCATTTCTTCTTGGTGTAGCAATTTTAATGGCCATTGGTGTATAATGGGAAGTCAAATGAAAACGAGACAGGTGGATAAAAAGTAACTCAACGGTGTATTATTTCCGTAATATCCAAGTAATATTGCCTGTGGAACGCGCGGGCCCCTAACGATATACAGTGTGATTATAATTAAAGTTACACTTTCAAAACGCCGTAGAAATAACACCACTGCTCAGAATGATATCAAATTGCAATGGAATATTATCGGAAAGGAGGAACACGTATGACAGAAGAAAAAAAAATAGTGTGGCAACCGATCACTAGATGGCGCTGTATGTGTCAGAATACGTAATTGAAAACACCTATCATGCGCACGACCCATTGAAGTTGGTATAAACACGCTGGGCACATGGCTTTTCGTGCCTTCGCGTCTGCGACGTTCGCCATGGCTGTCTCAATGCAGGATCGCGCTCTCCTTGTAAAGCTATATTACAAGAATGATGACAGTGCACACGTCGCTCTGCAGAAGTTCCGGACACTGAAGGGTTTGAAAAAAGGCATTGGTTCGACGACTACCTTGGGTCTGGAGAAAATGATTCGCAAATTCGGAGAGACGGGTTTCTTTTGGCGTGCGACCTGGTAGAGGGAGGAAAGAATTGATTCGACGTCAGTGAAAGCCGTGGCCGCAGCATTGCAGGAGATGAGTTGTGGTGTGCAAAAGTGTAGTGCACGTAGAATTGCCTGAACATTGGACAAACCCTTTGAGCACGGTGCGTAAAATCCTACGAAACATCCTTCTTTGCTATCCATTCAAAAGTACCCATGTGCACGAGCTGCTTCCTGTTGACCTGTCAGCGAGAGAGACCTTCGCTTTAAAATTCCTTGCTCACCTGGAAGTGGACAATGATTGGCCATGGAAGATTTTGTGGACAGACGAAGCCCACTTTCATCTGACAGGTTACGTCAATACACAGAATTTGTCGAATATGGGCAACGGGAAATCCACACGCAAGTCAACCAGTACCCCTTCATGCTGAGAAGTTCACTGTTTGGTGCGGGTTTACGGCATCATTTATCAGAGGGCCATATTTTTTCGAAGCGACAGGTGCTTCCGGTCCTGTTACCTGTACCGTTACTGGTAAGCGCTTTGAATGTCTTTTGCGCAACCACGTCATTCCAGCTCTCCAACAGCGTGGACGTGTGGATGGGATAATTTTTATGCAAGATGGGGCACCTTCCCACATTGCAAGCAGCTTCTGCAGCGCCATTTCGGAAATGCTAGAATTATCAGCCGCCATTTCCTTACAGCCTGGCCGTCCCGATTGGGGTTGTTTCGGGGAGGAGATGATCATGTTTGGTTAGTTAGGTTTAAGTAGTTCTAAGTTCTAGGTGACTGATGACCTCAGATGTAAAGTCCCATAGTGATCAGAGCCATTTGAACCTTTTTTTTTTTTTTCATCGTGTTGCAGGAAACGGTGGACAGCATATGGAACATGTCGTGCGTCAGTCACACAGAAACTAATAATCCGATTTGATTTTGGTCGATCTTTTTTATGGGGTTTTCGGCCTCAGGACAGTTAAAAAACGATTTTCCCGTCCGGTGTGATATGACTTTGCCGTTGGCTTACGTAACTAACAGTACCATATCTGTACGCCCATGCACACTGAGTAGTACAGTTTGTTTAACGTCAAACGTACACCTTAGGTATTGTTGCCTGATTGATTTGTCATTTGTAGTCGACCACTATTAAATTATGACGCTTACAGCGCCATCTATTGCTGCATTTTGTAACTATTTATTTTTCTTCTGCCGTACGTTTTCCCCCTTCTCCGAGCCCGCGGCTCTATGTCGACCACACGACTCTGGTGGTGCGAGTTATGCATCCTGTTTACAGCGTTCACTAGTGCAACGACAAAAAAATGGCTCTGATCACTATAGGACTTAACATCTGAGGTCATCAGTCCCCTAGATCTTAGAACTACTTAAACCTAACTAACCTAAGGACATCACACACATCCATGCCCGAGGCAGGATTCGAACCTGCGACCGTAGCGGTGGGGCGGCTCCAGACTGGAGCCCCCTACAACCGCTCGGCCACCCCGACCGGCGTGCAACGACAAAAGCAACTTTTACTAAGTTACAGTAAAGTCAAATGAAAGTATTAAGTTTACTTACTTTATCCATTAGCCATGTTTTCTTCATGCACTATTCCTCGTGTTGTGTAAGCCGCTAGCAGCAATTATTTTTCCCCATAAGTCAGAAATGTTGTTAGAGTATCAGGAGGGTGAATTTTCCCAAGAAACTTCAAGTTGTGGAAATGGAAGCATTAGAAGATATAGAGTTCGTCCCTCCCTTCCACGAGAAGAGGCAGCGCCCCCACAGGAAGTGCAGAGATAACTCACCTGTGAAGCGTTGTGGAATGATGCCTGGTCCCACGAGGCGTTCGCTAATAATCTCTGCCCAAACAATGAGGCTGAAATAGTGGTGACGGTTCGTTACCATTATACCATTGGGACTCTCCGTTACCCACAGTGGGTGTTATGAACGGTGACCATAACGTCACTCCTTGTAAAGGTAGCTTTATCTGTGAAAACAGTGTATAACGGAAATACCAGCTCCGCAGAGGCCTGTGCGACGAGCCAGCGATAAAACTTTCGACGCGAAGGGAAGTCGGTAGTTAAAAAGGTTTGCACGTGTCGTAAGTGATACGGACAGCGGCAGTTGCGTTGGAGAACGTTCCACTCCGTCTCCTGGAGTACTCAATGCTGAGGCGCTTCTGCCTGGTGCTGATATCGGAGTCATATTCTACAGTGTTCTGCACGTGTTCCTCCTAGAACTGTTTATTTACCGGGCGCACCCGCCCGTAAATCAATCTGTTTCGCACAAACGACAAAACACTGTTGCAGACAGATTATGGTGCGGTTGCTGTCGGCTGGAATACTTTCCTTGGTATAGTAATGTTGCCACCCGTCCATAGCTATTTGCCTGTTTGTATGTAAATACCCTGTCGGCCTCTTCCTGGTTGGTATACCGTGCCATTGTCTATCAGCGCTGCATTACATGACACACGCCGACACCTAAGTGAGATGCCTTCTATACTGCGTTCACGGTAACAATAAACCTGACGTAAACATTACACCATGTATTCATCTAGGTTTGCTGGAATCTCATTGGATTTCTTTTCCCGTGGAGCGGTCAGCCAAGCTGAAGTGAGCACTGTTAAATGCGATTATAAGGAAACGTTTTACGCAGTGCGTTACGCGATAATACGGCATACAAGCTTTAGTGGCGCGTTTACCTTTTACAGCACCGGTCAGGTAACTGATGCAAATAACCAACAGTGACTTGAACATACGTAAAAAGAGACGAGCAGAGAAGTAATATAGCTTCATTTAAGTTTTCAACACAATGAAATATGTGACGAAACTTCGGCAATGCGCTTCTTAGGAGACCAGGCTGAAAACATAACTTGCTCTCGATCTTAGCTAACATTGCATGTAATTGACAACAAGAGTTACAAAAATACCAAACTTCTGCGTGAAGTATGTGTGAGGTAAAAACATACTTCACTGACTTCACCGTATAGTTAAATATCCAACAAACTGAATATATTGAGGTCACTCATCTGGTAATCTCTGAAGTCCTTCAAATGGTTCAAATGACTCTGAGCTCTGAGGTCATCAGTCCCCTAGACTTGGAACTACTTAAACCTAACTAACCTCAGGACATCAGACACATCCATGCCCGAGGCAGGATTCGAACCTGCGACCGTAGCGGTAGCGCGGTTCCAGACTGAAGCGCCTAGAACCGCTCGGCCACGTCACATTATTCGTCAATAAAATTACGTTGTCCCTGAGGGTTTTGCATTTTTTTCCCCACAGTGAATATTTACGACAGGTATCGCCTACACATTCACCTCTTCTCTGAGTCTTGTAACTACCCACGATGACTTGAAAGACAACAGACCCGTGAAATCGAGCAACTTTGTATCTCGTCCATCGTCCTAACACTCCGCTTAAATTAACATTCCGACGCTAGAACATCCATCTGAACACTACAAATCATGTACAGCATGTTGCATCCACACTTACCCTCCCCCCACCCCCCTCGATTTCTGAACATTTTAGCACCCTAAATGAAACTGTAATTGGGTTCAAACTGATTTATACACAGTCCGTTTAAATAGAACAGCTACACTATCGACCAAAAAGAATATTATATTTGAAGAATTTTAACTCGTTGCTGTAACTCTCTGGAATATAACTAAAGAAACTATGGTCATTGTGCTGCAGAAAGAGTAGCGATTTGTACTTTTACCAATCTAAATACACTCCTGGAAATGGAAAAAAGAACACATTGACACCGGTGTGTCAGACCCACCATACTTGCTCCGGACACTGCGAGAGGGCTGTACAAGCAATGATCACACGCACGGCACAGCGGACACACCAGGAACCGCGGTGTTGGCCGTCGAATGGCGCTAGCTGCGCAGCATTTGTGCACCGCCGCCGTCAGTGTCAGCCAGTTTTCCGTGGCATACGGAGCTCCATCGCAGTCTTTAACACTGATAGCATGCCGCGACAGCGTGGACGTGAACCGTATGTGCAGTTGACGGACTTTGAGCGAGGGCGTATAGTGGGCATGCGGGAGGCCGGGTGGACGTACCGCCGAATTGCTCAATACGTGGGGCGTGAGGTCTCCACAGTACATCGATGTTGTCGCCAGTGGTCGGCGGAAGGTGCACGTGCCCGTCGACCTGGGACCGGACCGCAGCGACGCACGGATGCATGCCAAGACCGTAGGATCCTACGCAGTGCCGTAGGGGACCGCACCGCCACTTCCCAGCAAATTAGGGACACTGTTGCTCCTGAGGTATCGGCGAGGACCATTCGCAACCGTCTCCATGAAGCTGGGCTACGGTCCCGCACACCGTTAGGCCGTCTTCCGCTCACGCCCCAACATCGTGCAGCCCGCCTCCAGTGGTGTCGCGACAGGCGTGAATGGAGGGACGAATGGAGACGTGTCGTCTTCAGCGATGAGAGTCGCTTCTGCCTTGGTGCCAATGATGGTCGTATGCGTGTTTGGCGCCGTGCAGGTGAGCGCTACAATCAGGACTGCATACGACCGAGGCACACAGGGCCAACACCCGGCATCATGGTGTGGGGAGCGATCTTCTACACTGGCCGTACACCACTGGTGATCGTCGAGGGGATACTGAATAGTGCACGGTACATCCAAACCGTCATCGAACCCATCGTTCTACCATTCCTAGACCGGCAAGGGAACTTGCTGTTCCAACAGGACAATGCACGTCCGCATGTATCCCGTGCCACCCAACGTGCTCTAGAAGGTGTAAGTCAACTACCCTGGCCAGCAAGATCTCCGGATCTGTCCCCCATTGAGCATGTTTGAAACTGGATGAAGCGTCGTCTCACGCGGTCTGCACGTCTAGCACGAACGCTGGTCCAACTGAGGCGCCAGGTGGAAATGGCATGGCAAGCCGTTCCACAGGACTATATCCAGCATCTCTACGATCGTCTCCATGGGAGAATAGCAGCCTGCATTGCTGCGAAAGGTGGATATAAACTGTACTAGTGCCGACATTGTGCATGCTCTGTTGCCTGTGTCTATGTGCCTGTGGTTCTGTCAGTGTGATCATGTGATGTATCTGACCCCAGGAATGTGTCAATAAAGTTTCCCCTTCCTGTGACAATGAATTCACGGTGTTCTTATTTCAATTTCCAGGAGTGTAAATATTCCTTCCACTTATTATTTGTAAGTTTCAGAGAAAAATTCCTCATCTGCAATACCCTGTGTATGTGAAAAGCTGAAGTATACTCTGAGGCGACAAAATCATAGGGTATCTCCTAATATCGCGCCAGACCTTCTTTCACCAGGCGATTTATAAATTGTTATTTACAAAGAAAATTTTTCATTTATTCTTAAACAGAAGTAACAAAAATAATAAAAGGGTTTCCGCATGTTCCCACTTTGATGAAAGTTCACGTGAATATTATCTCTTCTAGAAATGTAAGAAAAAGCAAAGTATACAACACGTCGTTCGTAGGACGTCTTTGTATTTCTTCATTTATGACCAAAAATACTGGTAACGTAGAAATGTTGATACCTCTGTGTTTTGAGTAGCGTGTAGACTACACCTTTCAACACAGGATCAAACGTGTCCTCAAAATTTCATCTACATATTGTGAAAGGTGGCTACACTGAGCCACAGCGCCAGAGATCGCGCCAGAGAGTATTGTTCCGCCGCCTCCACTGGCAGTGCTTATTGAGATGTAGCGGCAGGCAGTTCTTACCGAGAAGTTGTGGTGGACACTGCTTGTCGTGAAGTCAGAGTGAGATGTGGTAGTGGAGAGTGTTGTTCCATGTTTTATGCAGTGGTTTGATGGGAGAGATAGCAGATGTTGTTCTTGTTGAAGAAGAACCGTGCCAGATGTGCGTTGAGTCATACTACCACATACAGAACAGCTACACTTGTGCATTGTTGGTTTCGTAGGTTTTATAGTTGCTGGGGACTTAATTAACTGTGTTAACGAAAATTTTCTTACATTCTTTGTTGTCATTCTAAGCAGTCAGATTGCGTACTAATACTAGTCAGGGCCAGCCGTTTACGAGACTTGCGTAATCCGACAGACAGCTACTAAAAAAATATTTTCAATCATATTTAATTAAGCCCCCATGCAATTGCTTTTCAGTCTCTCGAAAAGAACCTCTCGCATTTATTTTCTTCCGATTATAATAAATGGAAGTCTCAAAGTAAAATTTAGGACACAAAAATCTCGTGTACCCCGGAATGTATGATAGTACTAGGTGAGTGAAAAAGTTTTTGAAATTTTTTATTGAATTTGTTAAGTTCGCCGACAACAAAATTATCCCCTTCAAAATTTTCCTCGTCAGATGCTACACACTTAGGTAACCGCTTTTTTCAATCCCCAAAACACTTCTGGAACTCGATAGCCTTTACTTCTGTCAGCTACTCGTTTTCAATCTACATATGATTGTAAAAAGAGTGCCGTTAAGGTTTTATTCATTGTTGGGAACGTAAGACGAACATATGGAGCCATGAATGGTGAATACATCTACATACATACTCCGCAATCCACCATACGGTGCGTGGCGGAGGGTACCTCGTACCACAACTAGCATCTTCTCTCCCTGTTCCACTCCCAAACAGAACGAGGGAAAAATGACTGCCTATATGCCTCTGTACGAGTCCTAATCTCTCTTATCTTATCTTTGTGGTCTTTCCGCGAAATATAAGTTGGCATCAATAAAATTGTACTGCAGTCAGCCTCAAATGCTGGTTCTCTAAATTTCCTCAGTAGCGATTCAAGAAAAGAACGTCTCCTTTCCTCCAGAGACTCCCACCCGAGTTCCTGAAGCATTTCCGTAACACTCGCGTGAGGATCAGACTTACCAGTAACAGGTATAGCAGCCCGCCTCTGAATTGCTTCTATGTACTCCCTTAATCCAACCTGATAGGGATCCCAAACTCTCGAGCAGTACTCAAGAATAGGTCGTATTAGTGTCTTATAAGCGGTCTCCTTTGCAGATGAACCACATCTTCCCAAAATTCTACCAATGAACCGAAGACGACCATCCGCCTTCCCCACAACTGTCATTACATGCTTGTCCCACTTCATATCGCTCTGCAATGTTACGCCCAAATATTTAAACGACGTGACTGTGTCAAGCACTACACTACTAATGGAGTATTCAAACATTACGGGATTCTTTTTCCTATGCATCTGCATTACTTTACATGTATCTATATTTAGAGTTAGCTGCCATTCTTTACACCAATTACAAATCCTGTCCAAGTCATCTTGTATCCTCCTACAGTCACTCAACGACGACACCTTCCCGTACACCACAGCATCATCAGCAAACAGCCGCACCTTGCTATCCACCGTATCCAAAAGATCATTCATGTAAATATAAAACAACAGCGGACCTACCACACTTCCCTGGGGCACTCCAGATGAAATACTCACTTCCGATGAACACTCACCATCGAGGACAACGTACTGGGTTCTATTACTTAAGAAGTCTTCAAGCCACTCACATATTTGGGAACAAATCCCATATGCTCGTACCTTAGTTAGGAGTCTGAGGTGGGCACCGAGTCAAACGCTTTCCGGAAGTCAAAGAATATGGCATCCGTCTGATATCGTTCATCCATGGTTCGCAAGATATAATGTGAAAAAAGGGCGAGTTGCGTTTCGCAGGAGCGATGCTTTCTAAAGCCGTGCTGATGCATGGACAGCAACTTCTCTGTCTCAAGGAAATTCATTATATTCAAACTGAGAAAATGTTCGAGAATCCTGCAACAAACCGATGTTAAGGATATTGGTATGTACTTTTGAGGATCCGTCCTTCTATCCCTCTTATATACAGGCGTCACCTGCGTTTTTTTCCAGTCGCTCGGGACTTTACGGAGGCTGGGGCACTATTATGGTGTTCTTTATGGTCAAAAATTCACGAACAAGCGGCGATGTATGAGCAGATGCATTATCGGAATGCAGCAGCCATTAATTGTTTCGCTACAAATAAAATTTTGTTTCCACTTACTCCAGTTAGAGGGATAAATAAAAAGACAATTTTAATTCTTTTTGGATCTAGGAGAATAAGAAACAAAATTTATCTGGTTAAAAAAATTTTATTCAATTCAAAAACCAAGAGAATTGCATAAATTGTGATATTTAATTCTGTTGACCAAACAGATTATTATATCTCTACTTACTTTATTGTAGTATTACATTGTTGAACTTGGTGTGTTCGTTAATAGACTGAGTCGCTGACGTCATATTTAAAAATGATATCTTTGAATCTACAAGTCGTATGCTAGAACCAACCCAAGAGCACCTTGACTGAAAAAAAGGGTTTCTCATCTGTCACAACAAATATGTTTAACCGACCTTTTTTTATCTTTTTTTCAAGAAAACATGAATAAAACCTTTACCTACCAAATAACAAATTTTAAACGCATACAATCTACATGACCGCTTACTTTTCCTCCTACTTTTATTACAGCATAAACTCCGGCGTTGAGAACAGTGCCATGTTGTTCTTCACTCCCTTCAAATTCATGACCATCGTCTGAAGGAACACTGACGATTACTGTTTCTATTCAGCCCACGAACTGCGAAGATACAATCCTACTACTTCAATTAGTCGAAATAAAAATCAGTCTAAAGTACAATTAAAAGGCGGACTTTCTGTTAATGAAACAGAACTGAAATTTTTTGTAGACTACACGACTCTGATTGGTACATTAAAATGAAGTTCAAAGTAAGCAAATTAAGTTCCAAGTAAGCAAATTCAGCACATCATCCGATGTTTAGCATAGAGTTAGACTGGTTCACTACCAACATGCACAAGTAAACCTTTAAATGGTATTCCGACTTGTATTCCCACGCGACAGCATAGATCTTTTGTGAAAGTTGCGTTTCTTTTCAACCAATTGTTTGTATTCAGCGCATTTTACGGTACTAAACGTATTGTATATCAAACAATTGATAGATGCAACTGCCGGCCAGAGTGGCCGAGCGGTTCTAGGCGCTACAGTCTGGAACCGTGAGATCGCTACAGTCGCAGGTTCGAATCCTGCCTCGGGCATGGATGTTTGTGATGTCCTTAGGTTAGTTAGGTTTAAGTAGTTTTAAGTTCTAGGGGACTGATGACCTCAGAAGTTAAGTCCCATAGTGCTGAGAGCCATTTGAACCATAGGTGCAACTTAATATTTTTCGATGGCTGATTATTTTGATCCTAAAAGATAAGCAAATTTCATTGATATATGCAGTTTTTTTGTATCAACAACATAAGTATAGATTACACTGTTTCTGTTTAACAATACAGAATTACATCCATCACCCCATTAAATTCAGCATATCTGACAAGCTAGAAAATAAAACCGGGTATATTCACAAACAACGTTTTTGTTCATGTACCAATGCTGATTTGACCCTGAAAATTAAAAGTCTGAGACATCAAAGAGGTCTCAAAAGGTGATTAAATCCTATTGAATATTAGTAAAAAACAGCAGAAAGGCCGGTGATTAATACTTTTCAGACTTAAAAAAATGCGATGAAGACGATAAAAAAGATATAAAATTTTGATACCATCTATGACACTTCGTCTGCTTACAAATTCCCACAGCTCATCATTTTAATGGATTTACTGAGGTACGTTTATTTTGTGTTCCGAACAGGCGCCGCAGTCCACGCGCCGACGTGTTGTAATGGACCTTTTCTGCTACTCGGTAAGGGCACCCCATATATATCCAGAGTAAATAAATGTTTCGAGGAGCAGTTTTCACCAAGTGTTAGCCGACAACACGGAGAATTTCATAAGGTTCGCAAGTATTTTTCATCTTTTATAGCCGGCCGCTGTGGCCGTGCGGTAGTAGGCGTTTCAGTCTGGAACCACGTTGTTGCTACGGTCGCAGGTTCTAATCCTGTCTCGGGCATGGTTGTGTGTGATGTCCGTAAGTTAGTTAGGTTTAAGTAGTTCTAAGTCTAGGGGACTGATGACCTCAAATGTTAAGTCCCATAGTGCTTAGAGCCATTTGAACCATTTTATCTTTTATAGTCGCCGAATTAAGACCCCGACTTTTTTTTCCTGTGGAACTACATGCTTTCTCTGTGGCATTTGAAAGAAGATCGTAAGAGAACTTCAGCGACGTAACATGTATGGTATACCTGATCAAATGATATCAAGACAACAGCGCCGCGAACTACTGTCCTGGTATCCGGAGAAGAGGTCCCACAAACGTCTGCGTTATTATAACAATGTAAGCACATGAGTAACTCTGGTATGGTTCTTGCCTTTACTTGCGCGGTTGAAGTTACTTTGTGTGTTGCTGTTGCAACAATCAGACTAACTGCTCGTAAAGCTGTTGCGACATTCACAACGTGTATGACAGTCGAAAAAATTAATATCCTTTGTGGCGAATGACGCTACACTATTACAACAGCGGTGCGGTTGTATGCTGAAAAATATACAGATCGTGCCATGCACTCACAATCTGTCTTTTCGGACACAAAAAAAAATTTCTAGAAACTGGAAATGTAGAGAGTAAAATACTCAAAGGAAAAAGAGAAAATAATGAAAGAAATGAAACTAATATTTTAGCAACAGTAACCCTCAATACAAATGTCACTAACAGGCATCTCGGAAGTACGAGACGGATCATCCAAACGATTGTTCTGCGAACACTACATTCCACCGCGTTTCATCCTCTTCAGATTTCGCTGCATCTACAGTTTCATGCCAGCCACTTCCAAAATTGGATACAGTTCTCAAATGGTTGAAATGACTCTAAGCACTACGGGACTTAACATCTGAGGTCATCAGTCCCGTAGACTTAGAACTACTTAAACCTAGCTAACCTAAGGACATCACACACATCCATGCCCGAGGCAGGATTCGAACCTGTGACCGTAGCAGCAGCGCGGTTCCGGACTGAAGCGCCTAGAACCGCTCGGCCACAACGGCCGGCAGTTACAGTTCTCCAAATGTTATATATGACAAGTGCAAAATGATGTAGCATATGTACACAAAATTTTATTTCAGAGAGAAGCATCGTTTCTAAACCATAGGCAAGTCAATTTTCGCAATATGCACTAATCTTCAGCTGAAAATCCACCCTGATTCAAAGAAGTAGACACAAATTTTGCTCTCGGTCTATCGAAGTCTGGCGCGTGTTTTTCAAGACCCGCATCCTTGGTCCCTGTTTTATTGGTGAGAATTTAAATATACTGAAGCGTCTCCAGTTCCAAAGAACTGCAGTTATTGGAAGATCGCACTGGACTTAAGACAGTCTGTGTGGTACCAATATTAGGCATGTGCTTCCCATTCTGCACATGTGTTGACAGATCCTCTTAAGAGAACATTTGGAGAACACTAGAACGGACGTTCAGGAAACGCAAAATAGTCTGTACAGTGACCGAACTTAACAGTTTTATACTTTTGCTGTGGCGAAAATTACAACAAGAGGACTGTTAGGAAATACTCAACGTGCAGTGTTGTTTCTCCAGAATCACTTTTTAGCGCGTGGCGATGCTCAAGATCAACATTTTGAGCATGATAGCCATGATAATAAACCCGAACCGTTCCTGAATTATGAGCTGGCTTACATTTTGCATAACAGGGCATACGTATGTGAAACCTCTTCTCCTGCACGGCGACCATCGCTGTGCAAAAAAGGCTTAATTCTGCCCTTGACCAGCCTTACAACTAGACAAAACCTAAAGAAATGACACAGTTTGAAAACGGTTCAAATGGCTCTGAGCACTATGGGACTCAATATCTGTGGTCATCAATCCCCTAGAACTTAGAACTACTTAAACCTAACTAACCTAGGGACATCGCACACATCCATGCCCGAGGCAGGATTCGAACCTGCGACCGTAGCAGTCGCGCGGTTCCGGACTGAGCGCCTAGAACCTGTCGGCCACCGCGGCCGGCTGACACAGTTCCACAGACTTTACTGGTATCATACAGACATGAATTTACGTATATGGACTGAAGTGGGAAGTGAAAATTTGTAGCCGGCATGTCTGGCCTAGCGGTTCTAGGCGCTTCAGTCTGGAACCGCGCGACCGCTACGGTCGCAGGTCGAATCCTGCCTCGGGCATGGGTGTGTGTGATGGCCTTAGGTTAGTCAGGTTAAAGTAGTCCTAGGGGACTGATGACTTCCGATGTTAAGTCCCATAGTGCTCAGAGCTATTTGAACCATTTGAAAATTTGTCCTATGGCCTGGAATTGAACCCAGGGATCCTGTATAGCAGACAGTTACGTTAGCCGCTAACCCACGTTGGCCCAGCAGTTCACACAACTGCACGGATTACCCTGGCATCCCTCCCTCCCCGATCCAAACATTCATTACCGCCCTCGTCTACTTTGAGTTCCCCCTTACACATGAACAGAATTGCCGAGGCTCTCCATGTTCTGGAATAGCACCTTAGCATCGAACGTAAATGCGGGATCCAGCCTGAAACCCGGAGGAGGTACTTATACAAGTTGGATCCCCCCTCTACTTTCGATGCTGAGGTGCTATCCCAGAATATGTAGAGCCTCGGCATTTCTGTTCTTGTGTAAGGGGGAACTGAACATAGGATTGGGCGACAGTGAAAATTTGGATCGAGGAGGGAACCATGCAGAGCTAATCCCTGCAGTTGTATGAACTGCTGTCCCACGATGGCTTAGTGGCTAATGCAGGAGACCTGGGTTTGAGTCGCAGCATTGGAACAAATTTCCACTATCTGCCTCAGCATACATAAACAAACCCAAGTTATGTACAGGATGGCAGCCATTCAATGAATATATAAGGGAAATGGTTTGAAAAATTCATTTCAAAGGCTCACCCAAATCAGAGCAGAACACAATTGCCTCGCTCTCTTGTGATCCAGGCCTCGAGCAGAACAGACGTCTTTTTAGGGGCAGAGCCTCCGGCTCTGCGTTCCATGACCGGCCATTGATTAAGTTAACATGAACCGCCTCCCCTTCCGTTGCCCATTTCCATTAGTTGTTCGACCTCCTAGACTGGCCTAAACCCGGTAAATTCCGAACCTAGGCCACCCTATGTATACCGTACACTGAAATATATTCTCTTCATTTGTTGTGTAATTTATCGGCAGCCCTCGATGCCCACTCACAAGTCCTCCAGTACATTGTCGTCGTAAGCAGAATCCAGCAACCTTCTTTTCTCTTCCCTGCCCATGTACTCCTTTCGGAATATGCTGATGCAGTAGTTCCATACTTAACAGTCATATACAACCGTTCGCTCGCCGAAAGATTCGTACCCAAAGACTGGAAAGTTGCACAGGCAACACCAATATTCAAGAAAGGTAGGAGTAATCCACTAAATTACAGGCCCATATCGCTAACGTCGATATGCAGCAGGATTCTAGAACATATATTGTGTTCGAACATTATGAATTACCTCGAAGAAAACGGTTTACTGACACACAGTCATCATGGGTTTAGAAAGCATCGTTCCTGTGAAACACAACTAGCTCTCTATTCGCATGAAGTGCTGAGTGCCATTGACAAGGGATTTCAGATAGATTCCTTATTCCTGGATTTCCGGAAGGCTTTTGACACTGTACGACACAAGCGGCTCGTGGTGAAATTGCGTGCTTATGGAATATTGTCTCAGTTATGTGACTGGATTTATGGCTTCCTGTCAGAGAGGTCACAGTTCGTAGTTTTTGACAGAAAGTCATCGAGTAAAACAGAAGTGATTTCTGGCGTTCCCCAAGCTAGTGTTATAGGCCCTTTACTGTTCCTTATCTACATAAACGATTTTGGAAACAATCTGAGCAGCCGTCTTCGGTTGTTTGCAGATGACGCTGTCGTTTATCGACTAATACAATCATCACAAGATCAAAACAAACTGCAATACGATTTAGAAAAGATATCTGAACGGCGCGAGAAGTGGCAATTGACCCTAAATAACAAAAAGTGTGAGGTCATCCACATGAGTGCTAAAAGGAATTAATAACTTCGGTTACACGGTTACAAGGAATTAGTAACTTCGGTTACACGATAGATCAGTATAATCAAAAAGCCGTAAATTCAAGTAAATACCTAGGTATTACAATTACGAACAACTTAAATTGGAAGGAACGCATAGAAAATGTTGTGGGGAAGGCTAACCAAAGACTGCGTTTCATTGGCAGGACACCTAGAAAATGTAACAGACCTACTAAGGAGACTGCCTACACTACGCTTGTCCGTCCTCTTTTAGAATACTCCTGCGCCGTGTGGGATCCTTACCAGATAGGACTGACGGAGCACATCGAAAAAGTTCAAAGAAAGGCAGCACGTTTTGTATTATCGCGAAATATGGGAGAGAGTCACAGAAATGATACAAGATTTGGGCTGGACATCATTAAAAGAAAGGCGTTTTTCGTTGCGACGGAATCTTCTCACGAAATTCCAATCACCAACCTTCTCCTCCGAAATGTTTTGTTGACACCGACCTACACAGAGAGGAACGATCACCACGATAAAATAAGGGAAATCAGAGCTCGTACGGAAAGATATAGGTGTTCATTCTTTCCGCGCGCTATACGAGATTGGAATAATAGAGAATTATGAAGGTTGTTCGATGAATCCTCTGCCAGGCACTTAAATGTGGTTTGCAGAGTATCTATGTGGATGTAGATATGGTCATCGCTAATGCCATTGTATTTCCGTTGCATATGCGACGACATCATGGCACGAAATTCGTCATCTGCTCCGATTCCCAAAGTGCTCTACACGCTCTTGAACAGATGTACCCAGCAGATCGGATGGTGCAAGAAGTGCAGGACGCACTCCTGCTCTTGCAACAGCAGGGTAAGGATGTAATTTTCTGCTGGGTTCCAGGGCACATAGGGATTCCTGGAAATGAACTTGCAGGCGCGACTGCCAAGGAGGCTTGCTCCATCCCACCTCCTGCTCGCTGTTCCGTCCCCCTGCAGGCAACAACATCATTCGTGACTCGGAAGGTGGCTGGAGGTGAGGGATAATGAGTTGCGGGCGGTGAAGGATTCTGTCCGACCATGGCTCACCTCCTTCCGACAACGACGAGCTGAGGAAGTAACCCTTACACGGCTTCGAATAGGACAGTGTCCGTTGACACATGGTTTTCTGTTACGTCGTGAGGAGCCACCAACGTGTCAGACATGTGGGACACAGCTGTCGATACGACATATTTTAACTGAGTGTGTTTTATACGCAGGTTTAAGGGAAGATTTCAGTTTCCCACCAGACCTGCCCTCTATTTTAACTATTAATGAGGCGAGTGTCGCTAGAGTTTTACGTTTTTGTGTGATGTCTGGACTTCTTCACAGAATATTGGGATTCAGATCTTAATGTGCTGTAAAGTGGTTTGGTCACCCATTATTTGTAAGTGGTCACTCAGCCACCGTTAATTATTTTTACCTGTTTTGTACTGCTATTTTATTTTTAGTTTTATCTACCTGTTTTGAAGTGCTGTGTCCAATGTTGAAATTTGAACATTTACAATTCTCGCAAAGATCGGCTCTGAATTGATCCTTGTTTAATAGATCTTGGCTCCACTCGTCAACATTTCTTTTGGGAACGGGCGCTGATAACCTCGTTGTTGTCCGCCCTAAAACACTAATCATCGTCATCATTGTGGTGTGCGTACTGTAAGACCTTCGGTAAACACACCATCAGATTATTTGACTTGTCGCTCTAACGAAGTAGGCGAGTGTCAGCAATATGTCTCGTGGTCTTATCGTGGCGTGTTTATCTTCTGCCGTTAGGTCAGACGATAGAAATGCCACTTGCACGCTTAGAGTAGCAGTTTGACGGTGACCAACTTTAAACAGAACTTGATTAATTTTCACACACATTTATTAAAATAATAAAAATCGTAAAAATAACTTAACTTGATTCTGGATGCTATTTACAATTGAGAATCTGAAGTTCCTTTGGTCTTGGTACGTTAATCTTATTCTCACATATCTCTGATACTTGACAAAGTGTCTATTCATTTATCTTCATGGCTATGTATAGGAATATGGTAATCTTATTAGGCGCAGACTGAAACTTGACTATAGACTAATGCAGACTAATGCAGACTGATGCAGACAAATGCGGACTGACTAATCGGAGGTCTGTACACTCGTTATAATACCTCGAGCGTTCAGGTATCACTGCGCGAGTGTGATCCGCGAGGAGAAAAGGTTCTACGTTAGCAGCAATCTCATTGGCTGCGTTACATATTAATACGCGGATCGGCGGAAGCAGAATTTGGTCCGTTTCTAAGACAGCGCCATCTCGTAGTGCGGAGACGGACGAGCGCTGCGCCTGCGCTGTTGTGCTTAGCGGGGCGCGCTCTAGTGGGAAAGTTGTGTACGCGCTGACTACGCGGAACTATGTACACAACAATCGTCATCGACAATGTGTTGAAACCATAGCTAATCATTTCTAGAAATGCTTGAGAATTCTGAAGTAAATAAAAAGTTTGTGCCACAAATTCCATAAGGGGTTAAGTTCCCCATCTGGCCTCCTACCCTATCCCAGCGTTCCCCCTTGCCGCTGCGGACGCCTGCGCTTTCGACTGCACGTTTCGGCGGCAGAGAAGCAGACAGAGCAGGTGTTCGCCGCCGCGCGCGAGTGACGCTTCCAGGAGCGACCTGTTGCCCAAGAACCGGAATGGGGGCGACCGCGGCGCGGCCTTGGCTGCCGCAGACAGGCGGAAGCGACAGGTGGTCGCTGGCGGCAGTGGCGGCCGCTTCCAGCCACCTCGCGTCATCGGCGGCGCGCCTCGGCGCGGCGCGGAAGATGCTGCAGGAAGCGGCGGAGCGCCGGCGCAGCGCCCACAGCCGCGGGCCGGATGTCGCACTTCCTCTGGCGCCGCCGCGGCTGACGCACTGGCCGCCGCTGCCGTCAGCGATCGCGCGCCGGCGCTTCGTTACCCAAAAACACGGCCCGTCCGCCCTTTCCGGGCGACGCCGCCGCTGACGAACGTAAATCCGAAATGGCCGCGTAAACAAGTTTTGCTCTCGGCGTTCAGAGTCCGTGTGAGGCAGAACTTCGCAGCAAAGGAGCTCCGCGAGCAGACGGTGAGCGTAGGCATGCGAACAACGAGCACTGTGCCCCCTCGATCGTCTCAGAGAACAGGTTGGCGAGACGTGTGGAGACTTGTGTAAACGAGGAAATCCATCCTAAAGGAAATCCTCGAAGATAGCTACACTGTCTTTGTAGACTGAGATGACAAAAGTTACTACACTACTGGCCGTTAAAATTGCTACACCAAGAAGAAATGCAGATGATAAATGGGATTCATTGGACAAATATACTAGAATTGACATGTGATTACATTTTCACGTAATTTGAGTACATAGATCCTGAGAAATCAGTACCCAGAACAACAACCTTTGGCCGTAATAACGGCACTGATACGCCTAGGCAGTGAGTCAAACAGAGCTTGGATGGCGTGTACAGGTACAGCTGCCAAAGCAGCTTCAACACGATACCACAGTTCACCAAGAGTAGTGACTGGCGTATTGTGACGAGCCAGTTGCTCGGCCACCATTGGCCAGACATTTTCAGTTGGTGAGAAATCTGGAGAATGTGCTGGCCAGAGCAGCAGTCAAACATTTTCTGTAACCTGAAAGCCCCGTACAGGACCTGCAACATGTGGTCGTGCATTATCCTGCTCAAATGTAGGGTTTCGCAGGAATCGAATGAAGGGTAGAGCCTCGGGTCGTAACACATCTGAAATGTAACGTCCACTGTCCAAAGTGCCGTCAATGCGAACAAGAGGTGACCGAGAAGTGTAACCAATGGCACCTCATACTATCACGCCGGTTGATACGCCAGTATGTCGATGACGAATACACGCTTCCAATGTGCGGTCACCGCGATGTCGCCAAACACGGATGCAACCATCATGATGCTGTAAACAGAACCTGAATTCATCCGCAAAGATGACGTTTAGCCATTCGTGCAGCCAGGTTCGTCGTTGAGTACACCATCGCAGGCGCTCCTGTCTGTGATGCAGCGTCAAGGGTAACCGCAGCCGTGGTCTCCGAGCTGATAGTCCATGCTGCTGCAAACGTCGTCGAACTGTTCGTGCATATGGTTGTTGTCTTGCAAACGTCCCCATCTGTTGCCTCAGGGATCGAGACGTGGCTGCACGATTCGTTACAGCCATGCGTATAAGATGTCTGTCATCTCGACTGGTAGTGATACGAGGCCGTTGGGATCCAGCACGGCGTTCCGTATTACTCTCCTGAACCCACCGATTCCATATTCTGCTAACAGTCATTGGATCTCGACCAACGCGAGTAGCAATGTCACGATACGTTAAACCGCAATCGCGATAGGCTACAATCCGACCTTTATCAAAATCGGAAACGTGATGGTACGCATTTCTCCTCCTTATACGAGGCATCACGACAACGCTTCACCAGGCAACGCCGATCAACTACTGTTTTTGTATGAGAAATCGGTTGTAAACTTTGCTCATGTCAGCACGTTGTAGGTGTCGCCACCGGCGCCAACGTTGTGTGAATGCTCTGAAAAGCTAATCATTTGCATATCGCAGCAACTTCTTCCTGTCGGTTAAATTTAGCGTCTGTAGCACGCCATCTTCGTGGTGTAGGAAGTTTAATGGCCAGAAGTGTAGATAGCAATATGCACATATACACATGGCGGTAGTATCGCGTACACAAGGTAGTATAAAAGACACTCTATTGGCGGAGCTGTCATTTGTGCTCAGGTGATTCATGTGAAAAGTGGCCGACCTGATTACGGCTATACGACGGGAATTAACAGACTTTGGACGCGGAATGTTAGTTTGAGCTGGAAGCATGGGGACATGCCATTTCCGAGATACACAGCGTCGGGAATGTGCCCGAGGCACTAGCTCTCACCACGGACAGTCCAGTGGCCGACGGTCTTCACTTAACGATCGGGATCAGCTGCGTTTGCGTACAGTTGTCAGTGCTAATAGACAAGCAACACTGCTTGAAAGAACCGCAGAAATCCGGTTGGAACGTACCACCAACATCTGAGTTAGGACAGTGCGGCGAAATTTGGCATTAATGGGCTATGGCAGCAGACGACGGACGTGAGTGTTTTTGCTAACAATACGACATCGCCTGCAGCGCCTGTCCTGGGTTCGTAACCTTAGACGACTGGAAAACCGTGGCCTGATCAGATGAGTCCCGATTTCAGTTGGCAAGAGCTGATAATAAGGTTCGAGTGTGGCGCAGACCCAACGAAGCCACAGACCCAAAGCACTGTGTTATCTAGTGGTGGTTCCATAATGGTATGGGCTGTTTTTACATGGAGTGGACTGGGTCATCTGGTCCTACTGAATAGATCATTTGTAGCCATTCATGGACTTCATGCTTCTTAACAACGATATAATTTTTATGGATGCCAATGTGTCATGTCACCGGGCCGCAATTGTTTTGTAATAACCTTCTAGACAATTTGAGCGAATGATTTGGCCGCCCAGAGCACCTGATACGAAACCCATCGAACATCTGTGGGACATAATCGAGAGTTCAGTTCGTGCACAAAATCCTGTGCCGGGAAAACTTTCGCAATTATTGACGGCTGTAGAGGCAGCATGAGTCAAATCTTTGGCAGGGACTTCGACTAGTTGCATCCAGGCTACGTCGCGTTGTGCACTGCACCGGGCAAAAAGAGGTCCGACACGTCAGTATGACGTATCCCATGACTTTGTCACCTCAATGTATCCCCTATCGTACTACAAATCAGTTACTTCATGCTGCAGATCAGCGCAATTTTGGTACTGAAATATTCTTATTTTTCCATTCAGTTGTCCTACGAATTCTGATTTTTCTCCTAACTTGACTGGCGCTTCGTCTGTAGACTCATAAACCAATAAATTCCACAACAAGCCTACATTTTCTACACTTTTATCAAGCTGCTAAGGTTGTCGCATCCAGCTATGTGCCTGCTGATCTACACTTTCATAGGTCGCTGAGGAACATGGAATTACAAATATTCTGAAAGTTGGCTCTGATCGTCGTCTAGTATAACCAGCGTTGGACGCGTCATTGTGATGTTTGATAACGGCACCACTCGAAATTGTTCTACCAGAAGTGGACATAAATGTTCAGCTGCAGTTACCAAGTATTCTTTTATCAAAGCATCATTCGTGAAAGGGGGCAATGACTTTGCTAAGAGAGTGAAATTTTCTAGTTCATCCGATCGGCACACTCGAGTATTCTTCGTCTTCCTTTTCCATTTCAGAGACCTTCCTTTTAATTTTTAAGATCTCTTATACATACTCAGGCCCTTTGCGTTTTCAGTTTCCGTATTATTTGTGACGTGGGAAAACTTGTAATTTCTTTCCAAATTGAACTTCTCGAAAGTATTCAGCGTTTTACGATATGCTAAACATTTTACGAAACCTTCGCTTTTTGTAAAATGATAAAATTTCTCGCACTGCAGACTGAAGTGGGAAGACATTATCGATGTTACGCAATGCTGACTCGTCGCTACTGCAGTTAGATGACCTCGCCTTCAAAACTGACCCTCCTCTACTACACAGTTACCGTTGAACCCCTGTTGTCGCGACCACGTGGTGCGAGGGTTTGCCTCGCCCCCCACTACGCTTCAATTGCATCGTCCGCGAGCAAAAGCGTAAGCGTGCACGAGTGCTCACACTCAAAATCAGCGAGTTGCGAAGCCCCAGTGTAAGGTATCTAGAGACGTGAAGCCTCGGTAGGCACGCCCGAATCGTACATTATGATGTCCTTGCCTGTGATTATTCCTATTCAACAATGTCTCCGTGTGTATTTTTGTCCCATTCGCACTCACTTACTCAGCCCAATGCATCGTAATTATCTCTTTGTGTCTCTCTCTGTCACTGTCTCCTGTGTCTACATCTACATCTACATCTATACTCCGCAAGCCACCCAACGGTGTGTGGCGGAGGGCACTTTACGTGCCACTGTCATTACCTTCCTTACCTGTTCCAATCGCGCTTGGTTCACGAGAAGAACGACTGCCGGAAAGCCTCCGTGCGCGCTCGAATCTCTCTAATTTTACATTCGTGATCTCCTCGGGAGGTATAAGTAGGGGGAAGCAATATATTCGATACCTCATCCAGAAACGCACTCCCTCGAAACCTGGACAGCAAGCTACACCGCGATGCAGAGCGCCTATCTTGCAGAGTCTGCCACTTGAGTTTACTAAACATCTCCGTAACGCTATCACTCTCACCAAATAACCCTGTGACCAAACGCGCCGCTCTTCTTTGGATCTTCTCTATCTTCTCCGTCAACCCGATCTGGTACGGATCCCACACTGATGACCAGTACTCAAGTATAGGTGGAATGAGTGTTTCGTAAGCCACCTCCTTTGTTGATGGACTACATTTTCTAAGGACTCTCCCAATGAATCTCAACCTGGTACTCGCCTTACCAACAATTAATTTTATATGATCATTCCACTTCAAATCGTTCCGTACACATACTCCCAGATATTTTACAGAAGTAACTGCTACCAGTGTTTGTTCCGCTATCATATAATCATAAAATAAAGGATCCTTCTTTCAATGTATTCGCAATACATTACATTTGTCTATGTTTAGGGTCAGTTGCCACTCCCTGCACCAAGTGCCTATCCGCTGCAGATCTTCCAGCATTTCGCTACAATTTTCTAATGCTGCAACTTCTCTGTATACTACAGCATCATCCGCGAAAAGCCGCATGGAACTTCCGACACTATCTACTAGGGTAAGACAAGTGTCGGCTTTCACAACTACGGGGCACGGTTTCTCGCCTCGAAACGGTACAGGGCAGTCGTAGAGCTGTCGGCCGGTACCACACAAATCCGTGGCTGCCGTGTGCCGCTGTTAGCACGGTGGCGTTTTTGGTACTCACGGCTCGGTAAACATCGGCGCCTTCACATCTTCGAGTCACGGAACTACAGTCTTCGAGGCAGCAGCGTGTATTGTTATTTGCCTTTCTTTTTGTATCCGTAACTTCTCCTCGTGGGCCTACACGTGACTTGGGAAATAGACACTGACTCATTAATTTCTTTAGTGGATGTACGGCCAGTTTTGTGTGACAAAACTCGTGAAAATTGCAAAGACAAAATTCAAACAAAAAATGCCTGTATCGATATGATATATTCGAGCAATGGAACGAATGATTTCAAAACATGAACGACAAGGACAGAAATGGATACCGCAAATAAGTTTTTCAAAAACTTAAAGCTATACCGCTACGGTCGCAGGTTCGAATCCTGCCTCGGGCGTGGATGTGTGTGATGTCCTTAGGTTAGTTAGGTTTAATTAGTTCTACGTTCTGTGTCACAATCCCTTCGCTCTGTTCTACTGCTACAGTCTCTTCTCACACTCACTGTCTCCTTCTTGTTCTCTTTTACTTCCTTCTGCTGCTGTCTCTTCTCACTGTCACTATCTCTCTCTTCCTCGTTGTCACTGTCATGCACTCTGCCTCACATTATCACTGGCTCTCATCCACTTTCACTTTCACTATATTCCTTCCCCCACTGAATTGTCTCCTGAACCTCTTTTCCTAGCACGTTTCTGTTACTATCAACTATGTTCCACTGACAGTGCGTCCCTCTCTTTCTCTCATACCTCTATCGTTTCCATCGCTCATTTTATGATACAACTGTCTTCTATCTTCGGGTGTTAAATACTTCTCCGTCTCTTTGCGACTGCCACTTTGTCCTTTTCTATTTGCATTTTTTGTGCTCCGATATGAGTATTTTTCCGCTGGTTCCGTTCTTTCCCCAGCTGCATCACTCATGTGAAATAAAATGTACCGGCCAGTAAAATTTAGATAACTTACGAATGTGAAACTGAAATGACGCAAATCTAATTTTACACCTCAGGCAGGTTTTTATGTAATTTTTTTTTCATGTGCTTCAGTACTGCAACATGGGGTTCCGCGATGATAACGGAGACACATCACAGCATATTTCTACGAAATACGTCACTTTATAAAGTACATTTTCACCTCACACTGGTTTTTATGGCCGAGCGGTTCTAGGCGCTACAGTCTGGAACCGCGCGACCGCTACGGTCGCAGGTTCGAGTCCTGCCTCGGGCATGGATGTGTGTGGTGTCCTTAGGTTAGATAGATTTAAGTAGTTCTAAGTTCTAGGGGACTGATGACCTCAGAAGTTAAGTCCCATAGTGCTCAGAGCCATTTTTTGGACTGGATTTTACGTGCGTGTTTTACGAGTACAAGTAGGATAAATTTGGACATCTGTATCCCTGAAACGGATTAAGAAATCTTAGGAATTTATTGCAAAGTTTCAGCCATTTTCTGTGCATATCCTACTTGAAATTCTCAGGTGGGGTTTGGTCCACGTGTGGCGGCAAAAATATAGTAAAAAAAACTTTCCTTGGGGTTTCCCACGAACCGCCCATTAACTATACGTGCCTCCGTAATTCCCACTAAGGCCACCGTAGACCACATAAAATGCAAAAAGAACCAATAGATTGGCTCCATTTGCCTAAGCAGGAGGAAGTATGTAATGCTCATACTGAAAAAACTTCCCCTTTGAATGTAAAGAAAGACTGTGCTGGTAAACCTCTACGTTATTTGATACAGAAACAGCTGAGTAAAACTGAACGTACTCAGACAGTTTTCTCTTTACTTATTCAGATCATTTCTAAACTGACACACAATATTTTAGCGCAACCCAATCTGACTTTTAATAATCCCTACAAAAGAATAGCCCTGACTAACAATAACCTACACCCTTCATGAATGACTTACCTCACAAAAATCATTGTTACTCGAACTTCTGCAATACAGCGAGCGCCAGTACTGCCAGCTAAATAAAGGAGTCTCACTATTGAAGGCACAACCTGCTGTAAGCACATGAAAGATTTTGGTAGAGAACAAACAATGTATTTACCTTAATAGTGTTCAAAAGTAATAATGTATATCTGTTTTGAAAAATTTCCTTTTTCTGACGGACACACGTCCAGATCGTGCGCTCTCAAAACTCTGGCATCTCTGTCCCCACATCCACCACTGCTGGCGGCTCACCTCCAACTGCCCAACGCTACGGGCTGTTCACACCCAACTGCCCAACACTACACTAGTGAATAATCCAACAATGGCTCCAACCAGCCATAGACTGCCCACAGCCCAGTCAGCGATTTTAATAGAGAGCAGTACGTGGCGTCGCCAACATAAAAACCTAAACAGCCGACTTACAATTCTTTGACCCAGTACTGCAGGATAGCGACACGAAGACGATTCTTATGGTGGGTATGCAAATGGTTTCTAGCCAAAGGGCTATCAGAAACACTTTGTCTCACATTTTCATTACAAACAGAACCCGAGATATGAGCACCGGAAGCTTCCGTTTCTATGCACGGCGTTTTGGAACGTACCAAGTAAACCCGCAGTCGCATCCATATCGATACTGCTCCTAACCGCCTGCGACCATGTCGCGGTACTTGTATGTAGCATCCGTTCTCCTGGATGACAGCGTATCCTGAAGCGACTGTCGACCTGGTGTAATAATAAATGTGACGTATTCAATCAGGCGACACGCTTCCATTGATCCAATCTTGACAATCCCGTGGCGGTTGCAGTCGGATTTACTATGTCGTTGGGAACGGTCCATGATTCAATTCCACACAAGGCTGTGGTCCAAACGTACATTCTCAGAAATTTCGTCCTCAACTCACGTCGTAAGTTTGGTACCAGTAGCCTTCTTTTTGCGTGGAATGCCCTCTTTGCATGTGATAGTCTGCTTTTTATACCCTCCTTGCTTCGTCCGTCACGTAACTTTGCCTCTAAGTCAACAGAATTCATTCACTTAGTCTGTTTCGTGGTCCGCAATTGTGATGTTAAGTTTATCGCTGATCTTATTCCTGCTGTTTCTCATTACTTTCATCTTTCTTTAATTTACTCTTAATCCACAGCGTGTGCTCATTAGACTGTTCATTTTTCCTCATTTTCACTCATGATAGCAATGTCAACTGCGAATATTATCATTGGTTTCCTTTTACCCTAAATTTTAACCCTCTCCTGGACCTTTCTTCTACTTCCGTCATTGCTTCTTCGATGTACAGATTAAACAATAGGGGTGAAACACTTCATTTGTGTCCTACCGTGTTTTACTAAAGCATATCCTTCTTGTTCTTCTATTCTCATTTTCCCTCTTCATTGTTGCATGTACTGTATATTACACGTCTTTACATATAGCTTACATCTGTTTTCCCGAGAATTTCCGACTTCTTGCACCGTATTACAGTGTAGAACGATTTCTCTGGGTCGACAGATCCTACAACGTATTTTGTTTTTTTCTTAAGTTTGGCTTCCAACATCAAGCACAAAGTTGGAAATACCTCGTAATGCTTTTACCTTTCTTAAACCAAAACTGAATGTCTAACAGATCCTCGATTTTTCTTTTCCATTTTTCTGTGTATTGTTCTTGTCAGCAACTTCACAGCATTAGGTGCTAAGCGCACTGTCGGGCAGATGTTGTAGCTATCTACCCACGCTAACTTCGTGGTATTTTGTGGTAGTAATTTAATATTTAATAATATTACTGCTTGAGGCAGCTGGCTTGTGAAACACATTGTTCTGTTCCGTGTCTCCGTAAGCGGCAACAACAGTCCGGTCTTCATTCTCAGATATAACAGGGCGAGTAAACTGTATCGCTTGCCTTGTTACTGTCAAGTAAGGTGTATTCTTCTCTATAATCTGAGTCCCCTACATATCAGAAGCTGCTACAGGCAGTGTGCGATAAGACAAAAACTAAACCGGTGTGTTAAACGTATGGCAGAGAACAAATTCCAGATATCAGCTGCTTATACAAGGCTGTGCATGTTATTTTGTCCTATTGATGAAGCCTTAGGACATGACTACAACTGCTTCTGTGTCTGTTCGGAGCCAATGGTCGTGACTCCGGAAGGGTAAGACTCGTTTAATCCAAGAAGTAATGTAACAGAACATGAGAGAAGAAAATGACAGAGTGCACGAGGGTAATCCCAAAAGTAATGTCTTCTATTTTTTTTTTTTTTTAAGTACAGAACTCTGTGTGGCAGTTGGTCACACTGTTATGAAGAGTGCTTCACTCGCTGTGTGTAAACATGCGCACGCCGCGCTGAGGCGCTTGGTCTTTGCTTGGCAGCCGTTGAGAATGGAGCTCCCGTTGGATGTTACCGCCAAGTGCGAATTGCGCGCAGTTATTCGGTTTTTGAACGCAAAGGGCACTGCGCCGATTGAAATCCATCGCCAATTGACGGAACTGTATGGTGAGTCGTGCATGGATGTCAAAAATGTTCGTAAGTGGTGTAGAGAGTTTGCAGCTGGTCGGACCGAAATTCACGACGAGCAAAGGAGCGGGAGACCGTCAGTTTCTGAGGAGACAGTGTTGAAGATTGAACACTGGGACCACAATTAACGCTGACAGGTACTGTGAGACTCTGAAAAAACTCAAATGGGCAATTCAGAACCGGAGAAGGGGAATGTTGAGCAAGGGCGTACACATTCTCCACGACAACGCTCTTCCACACATCTCTCGGCAAACCGTTGCTCTCCTGCAACAGTTTCAGCGGAACATAATAACCCACCCACCCTATAGTCCTGATTTGGCGCCCAGTGACTATCACCTGTTCCCTAAGATAAAAGAACATTTGGCCGGAAAGCGGTTCTGCTCCGACGACGAGGTGAAAGAAGAGGTTCATAACTTTCTGAACAGCATGGCGGCGAGCTGGTATGATATGGGCATACAAAAACTGCCAGAGAGTCTACAAAAATGTGTCGACAGAAACGGTGATCATGTCGAAAAATAGCTAAATGTTCAAGCTGCAAACTGATGTAAACCATTGTAGAAATAAGCAGGTCTATTTACTTATAAAAAAAAATAGCAGACCTTACTTTTGGGATTACCCTCGTACGTTGGAAAAAATGACATATCGTCAACAGACAATAAGTATTCACCAATTACCGTCTTTTATTTTCTTGCGGCAACTGTCACACTGCATTTTGAAATGATTTGTGACTGTTATCGCAAAAAAATAAAATGAGTAAATAAGTGTGTACAATGTCCAACAAAGGGAAAGCAATGATGTCAAATATTGGACTTGAACTGAGGAATACAATTCTGTAACCGTATATTTGAATAGGTTCGCTATTTGAATATCCCAACTTGGGCAGTGGGAAGAACAAGAAATGAATAAACTGGGCACGAAGTAAAGTACTTCGGGACGACACTAAAATGTAAGCGAACGGGTAAAATGAGAAATAGCGTACATTTGGAAACATATACGAGGTGAAAACTATGAAAAATTCTAACCAGAATGAGCCTCGTCAGTGGGTCACAAGCTTACGTACCCAGGTCTATACAATCTGGCTGCAGACCGAGCAAAGTTGTAGTGGACGGGGGATAATGAAATACGGTACAAGAATTACGTAAAATTTTGGGTGTAAAGTGTGTAGAGATACTGACACTCGATAAAGAGGCCCTGAATGACGGGGCGAAACCTATCTAAAAACTGAAGACCGTACAGAATTACCGAGAAATATAGAAGAACGAGAGTATGACAGAAAAAAACACCCCTGCAGCGTAGCTCCTGCATTGCATTTAACACAGACAAAAAGTAAATAAAAGCAAACTGCACACACAGAGGTGAGAAAGGTCATGGGATACCTCCTAACAACTTGTCGCACCTCCTCTTGTCTGGCTTTGTACAGCAACTCACAAGTCGTTGGAAGCCCCTGACGAAATATGGAGCCATGGTGCCTCTTTAGGCGTCCATAATTGCCAGAGAATTGCCATTGTAGGACTTCGTGCGCAATGTGACTTCTCTATTGTGTCCCATAAATGGGCGATGAGGTTCATGTCGGGCGATCTGGTAGACCAAATCGTTCGCTCGAACTGATCAGAATGTGCTTCTAACCAATCGCGAACAACTGTGGCCCGGTGGCATGGCGCATTGTCATACACAAGTATTCCATCGTCATTTGGGAACATGAGTTCGACGAATGAACGCAAATGGTCTCCAGGTAGCCGAACATAACCATTTCCTCTCAATGGTCGGTTCAGTTGGACCAGAGGACTCGGTCAGTTGTATGATTATATGATAGCGGAACAAACACTGGTAGCAGTTACTTCTGCAAAATATCTGGGAGTGTGCGTGCGGAACGATTTGAAGTGGAATGAACATATAAAATTAATTGTTGGTAAGGCGGGTACCAGGTTGAGATTCATTAGGAGAGTCCTTAGAAAACGTAGTCCATCAACAAAGGAGGTGGCTTACAAAACACTCGTTCGACCTATAATTGAGTATTGCTCATCAGTGTGGGATCCGTACCAGGTCGGGTTGACCGAGGAGATAGAAAAGATCCAAAGAAGAGCGGCGCGTTTCGTCACAAGGTTATTTGGTAAGCGTGATAGCGTTACGGAGATGTTTAGCAAACTCAAGTGGCAGACTCTGCAAGAGAGGCGCTCTGCATCGCGGTGTAGCTTGCTGTCCAGGTTTCGAAAGGGTGCGTTTCTGGATGAGGTATCGAATATATTGCTTCCCCCTACTTATACCTTAGAGGAGATCACGAATGTAAAATTAGAGAGATTCGAGCGCGCACGGAGGCTTTCCGGCAGTCGTTCTTCCCGCGAACCATACGCGACTGGAACAGGAAAGGGAGGTAATGACAGTGGCCACACACCGTTGGGTGGCTTGCGGAGTACAAATGTAGATGTAGATGTAGATAAAGACAGCCAATCCCATTATGGTGCCACCTCCAGCTCGCACAGTGCCTTGTTGACACCTTGGGTCCGTGGCTTCGTGGGTGGTGGTGGTGGTGGTGGTGGTGGGTAGTGTTTAACGTCCCGTCGACAACGAGGTCATTAGAGACGGAGCGCAAGCTCGGGTTAGGGAAGGATTGGGAAGGAAATCGGCCGTGCCCTTTCAAAGGAACCATCCCGGCATTTGCCTGAAACGATTCAGGGAAATCACGGAAAACCTAAATCAGGATGGCTGGAGACGGGATTGAACCGTCGTCCTCCCGAATGCGAGTCCAGTGTGCTAATGGCTTCGTGGGGTCTGCGCCACATTCAAATCCTACCGTCAGCTCTTACCAACTGAAATCGGGACTCATCTGACCAGGCCACAGTTTTCCAATCGCCTGCGGTCCAGCCGATATGGTCACGAGTCCAGGGGAGGCGGCGCAGGCGATGCCGTGCTGCTAGCAAAGGCACTGGCATCGGTCGTCTGCTAGCCCTTTAACGCCACATTTCGCGCACTGTCCTAACGGATACGTTCGTCGTACGTCCCACATTGATTTCTGCTATTATTTCACGCAGTGTGTTTGTCTGTTAGCGCTGACAACTCTACGGAAACGGCGCTGCTCTCGGTCGTTAGGTGAAGACCGTCCGTGTCTGTTCTGTCCGTGATGTGCGGTAATGCCTGAAATTTAGTATTCTCTTCTCGGCACACTCTTGACACGGTGGATCACGTAATACTGAATTCTCTAACGATTTCCGGAATGGAATGTCCCAAGCGTCTAGCTCCAACTACCATTCTACGTCCAAAGTCTGTTAATTCCTGTCGTGCGGCCATAATCACATCTATAACCTTCCCACAGGAATTACCTGAGTACAAATAACAGCTCCACCAATGCACTGCCCTTTTATACCTTGGTATGCAATACTACCGCCATCTGTATACCGGTAAGTGCATATTGCTATCCAACGACTTTTGTCATCTCATTGTATCCCAAACTCGTCCACGTTAGCTTTACACACTCGCAATCCACGCCAGAACTTCGCCATTTTTTTTTTCGTGAGTGCACGGATATTCCATCATCACTTCTGGATACACCAGCACCACTTAGCGGCACTGGGGAATGTCCATCTTACGTCATCCAGCGTACTGAGGTCGCCTGTGCAACGGCTTTATAGCAATCGACTGTGGTGTACAAAGGTCAAAGGCACAAGATACATTAAACGGTTCTTAGTCTTTTGTTGCAATAACACTGATCGAATGACCAGCAGGTTTCGTCTGGAAGAGAATGTTATAATTCACTCACGTTTCTTCTCGATTACTACTAATTCACAGGCATGTTTCGCAGCAGCTGTCGTACTTGTTATTACGTTCAGTAATTCTCTCTGGCGATAGCGATTTAGTTCGCGCAGAAATTGATTCATAATGATTTTATTTTCGAAAGCTGTAAATTATCACTTTAGCCAAGATAATTATCAGGTACCACAGGCGGAATTAGCAAGTAATAATCAAAATTGGTAGCAAAATCCAATGAATGTTACATTACGTTTGCCCTGGTTATCCAACGCACGCTTATTCAAATCGTCAATAGCAAAGTGCGCTTGAATTTCAAACTAGTTTGATTTTAATGACTGAAACACCTTTCTCAATGTGGTCATAACACTGACAGGCCTTTTAATAAATCGAAATCTGAAGAAGTATAAGGGCTGTTAATAGTATGCTGTCTACAAAGTTGTTTGCATAAAATTTCTTCCATTCCATCATTGCAGCTGATACAGCAACCAGTGTAAAAATTGAGATAAAAATATAGCCTTGGTTGCGGAGGATTTGATTTTCAAATTTCAGTGACACGTTTCGCCTGAGGTAGCCATCTTGAGATTATTCATCTTTTGGATCTGCAGCTCTTATCCTTTCTTTGCGAATTTGCAGTTAACTTATAGGATATGGGTTCCACGTTTTTGCAAACACACTGCTTTTTCTTGTTAGCCAAACACGTTTCTGCACCTCTGTGCCATCATCAGTGGGTTTTTGTTTATTGAAAAATGTAAAAAGTGAAAATATTTTAAATTATAATTGATTTAACGAAGTGAGGCCTAAAGAAACAAAACAAACAAAATCTTTCTTTAGGCCTCACTTTGTTAAATCAATCATAACGTAAAATATTTTCCCTTTGTACAGTTTTCTATTAACAAAAACCCACTGATTGTGGCACAGAGGTGCTGAAACATGTTTGGGTAAAAAAACAATGTATTTGCAAAAAGGTGGAACCCATATTCTACAATCTTAAGATTATCTACAGTGCAGCAAATTACAAAAATACGTATAAGGAAATCTTCTGATCCCATCTTGTGCGCAAACGTATTCTAAGCGATGAGTTTTTATGTAACTTAGAGAAACTGGTCACGGTGCACGCAGTCCATAGAACGATTGCACGATGCGAATACATCGACAAAGTACGAGTGGGATATCAGAACGTTGGAAATCCCTAATGCCTGTCTAGTAGGTTGCTGGAAAGAACCGGTACAATGAAAAAACACAGCGAAAAAATTTTCAAGACACAAAGGAATTACAGGCATAGAAAGCAAGTGAGCATTGATTGAAATCAATGGGGAAAGTTGAAAATTTGCGCCGGAAGTTACAGTTTGATAACTTGAAACCAATTATATTTGATAAGGGCGGCTAAGGAGACCTTGAAAATATGTAACGAAAAATCGTTTAATTACGTTACTCATTGGTATGCGGTAAGGACGCCACGCAAGTTAGGAACAGATTCAGAGCAGAAATTCGTGGAGCGGGAGCACAGCTTGTATGAGCCGGTCGACTGACAAAAATAGAGTGTGGAAAAATATGCGCTACGTGCACTACTAACTAGTTGCACTCGATACCATATTACCATTTTCCCGCATTCTATGGTTGTCAGTGGGGCAGCTCATACAAGTGCGTGAAGCTCTGCTGTACATCTGGTCCTAACTTGTGAGGCGTCCTTTATACATGCCAATGAGTAAGGTAATTAAATGATTTTTCGGTATTTATTTTCAACTTAGCCGCCCTTACCAGATATGATTAATTTTCGGTTATCAGACCTTAATCTCCGGCACAAATTTTCTTCTTTCCCCAGTGATTTCAATCAATGTCCGCTTGCAGTCAGTGATTGTAATTCCTTCGTGTCTTGAACTTCTCTTCGCTGCATTTTTTCACCGTACCGATTCTTTTCAAGAATCCGCTTGCTAGTTACCAGGAATTTTCAACTTTTTGATATCCCAATCGGATTTTGCCGATCCCGCACCGTGTAATGATTCTACGGAAGAAGTGCGCCGTAACCAGTTTCTGTAAGTCTGCATAAAAAGGTTTCTTGTAGAGTGCGTTTGTGCACAAAATTGTATCAGTACGCTTTCTTATATCTGTTTTTGTAATTTGTTGCGGTGTAGGCAATATGAAGATGCTTACCATAGGCGAGACGTGTCATTCAAATTTGAAAATAAAAACCTCCGTAACCAAGACTGTATTTTTATCTCAACTGTTTAGAAATTTTGTATGGATGGAATCCGAAGTTCTGTATGTTCCAGAGAAACAAAACAAAACAGAAACACATTACACGCAAAAATGGACAAAACTAGTTTTAAGTCATACGCTCTTAGTAAAACTGAAATTGTAATCGTCTTCTTGTCATTCGCAGATCGACTCGGCACTAGCTACTACACCACACATCCGATACTTTAACTCGTTTTAACTTGCCTTCTAGGAAATCAACATCCCTAAATTTTCTCTCTACTTCTATTACGTCGTACTTGAAAGTCTTGTGTCCAAACAACAATTGTTGGCTCACTTGAAAAGTTCATTTACATTGTCTAGTTAGAAATTAATGGTCGTGAGGCAAATAGCGTGTTGATATAGCTTGTGAGTAAATCTACCGATGTACGTCAAAAATATCTGGTCACCACTGGTATGGCCGGCCGCTGTGGCCGAGTGGTTCTAGGCACTTCAGTCAGGAACCGCGCTGCTGTCGCAAGTTCGAATCCTGCCTCGGGCATGGATGTGTGTGACGTCCTTAGCTTAGGTTTAAGTAGTTCTAAGTCTAGGGGGACTGATGACCTCAGATGTTAAGTCCCATAGTGATTACAGGCATTTGAACCATCTGAACCATTCGTATGTAGTACGGTACTGATCACTGGATGACGCGAGAGGCGAATCCACCAGTGTAAAGGGAGTCGGGCAGTATTCTGTTGTCAGTAGACAAGCAGCAACAGTAAAACGGAGCGGTCTGTAGGGCGCAGTCACATCAGACGTGGACTAGTCATTGGATCTACATCTATCTACATCTACATTTATACTCCGCAAGCCACCCAACGGTGTGTGGCGGAGGGCACTTTACGTGCCACTGTCATTACCTCCCTTTCCTGTTCCAGTCGCGTATGGTTCGCGGGAAGAACGACTGTCTGAAAGCCTCTGTGCGCGCTCTAATCTCTCTAATTTTACATTCGTGATCTCCTCGGGAGGTATAAGTAGGGGGAAGCAATATATTCGATACCTCATCCAGAAACGCACCCTCTCGAAACCTGGCGAGCAAGCTACACCGCGAAGCAGAGCGCCTCTCTTGCAGAGTCCGCCACTTGAGTTTGTTAAACATCTGCGTAACGCTATCACGGTTACCAAATAACCCTGTGACGAAACGCGCCGCTCTTCTTTGAATCTTCTCTATCTCCTCCGGCAACCCGATCTGGCACGGATCCCACACTGATGAGCAATACTCAAGTATAGGTCGAACGAGTGTTTTGTAAGCCACCTCCTTTGTTGATGGACTACATTTTCTAAGGACTCTCCCAATGAATCTCAACCTGGTACCCGCCTTACCAACAATTAATTTTATATGATCATTCCACTTCAAATCGTTCCGCACGCATACTCCCAGATATTTTACAGAAGTAACTGCTACCAGTGTTTGTTCCGCTATCATATAATCATACAATAAAGGATCCTTCTTTCTATGTATTCGCAATACATTACATTTGTCTATGTTAAGGGTCAGTTGCCACTCCCTGCACCAAGTGCCTATCCGCTGCAGATCTTCCTGCATTTCGCTACAATTTTCTAATGCTGCAACTTCTCTGTATACTACAGCATCATCCGCGAAAAGCCGCATGGAACTTCCGACACTATCTACTAGGTCATTTATATATATTGTGAAAAGCAATGGTCCCATAACACTCCCCTGTGGCACACCAGAGGTTACTTTAACGTCTGTAGACGTCTCTCCGTTGATAACAACATGCTGCGTTCTGTTTGCTAAAAACTCTTCAATCCAGCCACACAGCTGGTCTGATATTCCGTAGGCTCTTACTTTGTTTATCAGGCGACAGTGCGGAACTGTATCGAACGCCTTCCGGAAGTCAAGAAAAATAGCATCTACCTGGGAGCCTGTATCTAATATTTTCTGGGTCTCATGTACAAATAAAGCGAGTTGGGTCTCACACGATCGCTGTTTCCGGAATCCATGTTGATTCCTACATAGTAGATTCTGAGTTTCCAAAAACGACATGATATTCGAGCAAAAAACATGTTCTAAAATTCTACAACAGATCGACGTCAGAGATATAGGTCTATAGTTTTGCGCATCTGCTCGACGACCCTTCTTGAAGACTGGGACTACCTGTGCTCTTTTCCAATCATTTGGAACCTTCCGTTCCTCTAGAGACTTGCGGTACACGGCTGTTAGAAGGGGGGCAAGTTCTTTCGCGTACTCTGTGTAGAATCGAATTGGTATCCCGTCAGGTCCAGTGGACTTTCCTCTGTTGAGTGATTCCAGTTGCTTTTCTATTCCTTGGACATTTATTTCGATGTCAGCCATTTTTTCGTTTGTGCGAGGATTTAGAGAAGGAACTGCAGTGCGGTCTTCCTCTGTGAAACAGCTTTGGAAAAAGGTGTTTAGTATTTCAGCTTTACGCTTGTCATCCTCTGTTTCAATGCCATCATCATCCCGGAGTGTCTGGATATGCTGTTTCGAGCCACTTACTGATTTAACGTAAGACCAGAACTTCCTAGGATTTTCTGTCAAGTCGGTACATAGAATTTTACTTTCGAATTCACCGAACGCTTCACGCATAGCCCTCCTTACGCTAACTTTGACATCGTTTAGCTTCTGTTTGTCTGAGAGGTTTTGGCTGCGTTTAAACTTGCAGTGAAGCTCTCTTTGCTTTCGCAGTAGCTTCCTAACTTTGTTGTTGTACCACGGTGGGTTTTTCCCGTCCCTCACAGTTTTACTCGGCACGTACCTGTCTAAAACGCATTTTACGATTGCCTTGAACTTTTTCCATAAACACTCAACATTGTCAGTGTCGGAACAGAAATTTTCGTTTTGATCTGTTAGGTAGTCTGAAATCTGCCTTCTATTACTCTTGCTAAACAGATAAACCTTCCGCCCTTTTTTTATATTCCTATTAACTTCCAAATTCAGGGATGCTGCAACGGCCTTATGATCACTGATTCCCTGTTCTGCACTTACAGAGTCGAAAAGTTCGGGTCTGTTTGTTACCAGTAGGTCCAAGATGTTATCTCCACGAGTCGGTTCTCTGTTTAATTGCTCGAGGTAATTTTCGGATAGTGCACTCAGTATAATGTCACTCGATGCTCTGTCCCTACCACCCGTCCTAAACATCTGAGTGTCCCAGTCTATATCTGGTAAATTGAAATCTCCACCTAAGACTATAACATGCTGAGAAAATTTATGTGAAATGTATTCCAAATTTTCTCTCAGTTGTTCTGCCACTAATGCTGCTGAGTCGGGGGGTCGGTAAAAGGAGCCAATTATTAACCTAGCTCGGTTGTTGAGTGTAACCTCCACCCATAATAATTCACAGGAACTATCCACTTCTACTTCACTACAGGATAAACTACTACTAACAGCGACGAACACTCCACCACCGGTTGCATGCAATCTATCCTTTCTAAACACCGTCTGTACCTTTGTAAAAATTTCGGCAGAATTTATCTCTGGCTTCAGCCAGCTTTCTGTACCTATAACGATTTCAGCTTCAGTGCTTTCTATCAGCGCTTGAAGTTCCGGTACTTTACCAACGCAGCTTCGACAGTTTACAACTACAATACCGATTGCTGCTTGGTCCCCGCATGTTCTGACTTTGCCCCGCACCCGTTGAGGCTGTTGCCCTTTCTGTACTTGCCCGAGGCCATCTAACCTAAAAAACCGCCCAGCCCACGCCACACAACCCCTGCTACCCGTGTAGCCGCTTGTTGCGTGTAGTGGACTCCTGACCTATCCAGCGGAACCCGAAACCCCACCACCCTATGGCGCAAGTCGAGGAATCTGCAGCCCACAAGGTCGCAGAACCGTCTCAGCCTCTGATTCAGACCCTCCACTCGGCTCTGTACCAAAGGTCCGCAGTCAGTCCTGTCGACGATGCTGCAGATGGTGAGCTCTGCTTTCATCCCGTTAGCGAGACTGGCAGTCTTCACCAAATCAGATAGCCGCCGGAAGCCAGAGAGGATTTCCTCCGATCCATAGCGACACACATCATTGGTGCCGACATGAGCGACCACCTGCAGATGGGTGCACCCTGTACCCTTCATGGCATCCGGAAGGACCCTTTCCACATCTGGAATGACTCCCCCCGGTATGCACACGGAGTGCACTTTGGTCTTCTTCCCCTCCCTTGCTGCCATATCCCTAAGGGGCCCCATTACGCGCCTGACGTTGGAGCTCCCAACTACCAGTAAGCCCACCCTCTGCGACCGCCCGGATCTTGCAGACTGAGGGGCAACCTCTGGAACAGGACAGGCAGCCATGTCAGGCCGAAGATCAGTATCAGCCTGAGTATCAGCCAGAGACAGAGCCTGAAACCGGTTCGTCAGACAAACTGGAGAGGCCTTCCGTTCAGCCCTCCGGAATGTCTTTCGCCCCCTGCCACACCTTGAGACGACCTCCCACTCTACCACAGGTGAGGGATCAGCCTCAATGCGGGCAGTATCCCGGGCAACCACAGTCGTAGCCCGATCGGGGGATGCGTGGGACGAGCTGGCCGTCCCCGACAAACTCCCATCCGGACCCCCACAGTGATGCCCATTGGCAACAGCCTCAAGCTGTGTGACCGAAGCCAACACTGCCTGAAGCTGGGAGCGAAGGGATGCCAACTCAGCCTGCATCCGAACACAGCAGTTGCAGTCCCTATCCATGCTAAAAACTTGTGCAAAGAACGTCTGAACTAATCTACACAGAGCGGAAACAAATCGACACAAAATTTAAACGGTTATTAAAATACGAGATTGCCTAGTAAATGCAGTAACTTGTGCACTGCTGACACACTGCTCGGCGGCGGAAGGAGACTACGCGAATTTACACTATTCAGGTACTAAAACGCGATGCTACAACTCTCAAATACTATAATACGCACGAAATTTATGAATTTAATAATGCAAGTACCAAAAACACGCAAATAAATTAAGAATTAAACTATGTAACAAATGAGTGAGCTAGGAGTATACGAGTTGCTGCTGCAGCTGCTTATCCAACGGCGGCAGGGAGCACACTGACTGTGACCAACCGACACTGGCCGTTCAAAACAAAAACATAAGACAGACGACTACGCGAATTTACACTATTCAGGTACTAAAACGCGATGCTACAACTCTCAAATACTATAATACGCACGAAATTTATGATTTAAACAATGCAAGTAACAAAAACACGCAAAGAAATTAAGAATTAAACTATGTAACAAATGAATGAGCTAGGAGTATACGAGTTGCTGCTGCAGCTGCTTATCCAACGGCGGCAGGGAGCACACTGACTGTGACCAACCGACACTGGCCGTTCAAAACAAAAACATAAGACAGACGACTACGCGAATTTACACTATTCAGGTACTAAAACGCGATGCTACAACTCTCAAATACTATAATACGCACGAAATTTATGAATTTAATAATGCAAGTACCAAAAACACGCAAATAAATTAAGAATTAAACTATGTAACAAATGAGTGAGCTAGGAATATACGAGTTGCTGCTGCAGCTGCTTATCCAACGGCGGCAGGGAGCACACTGACTGTGACCAACCGACACTGGCCGTTCAAAACAAAAACATAAGACAGACGACTACGCGAATTTACACTATTCAGGTACTAAAACGCGATGCTACAACTCTCAAATACTATAATACGCACGAAATTTATGATTTAAACAATGCAAGTAACAAAAACACGCAAAGAAATTAAGAATTAAACTATGTAACAAATGAGTGAGCTAGGAGTATACGAGTTGCTGCTGCAGCTGCTTATCCAACGGCGGCAGGGAGCACACTGACTGTGACCAACCGACACTGGCCGTTCAAAACAAAAACATAAGACAGACGACTACGCGAATTTACACTATTCAGGTACTAAAACGCGATGCTACAACTCTCAAATACTATAATACGCACGAAATTTATGATTTAAACAATGCAAGTAACAAAAACACGCAAAGAAATTAAGAATTAAACTATGTAACAAATGAATGAGCTAGGAGTATACGAGTTGCTGCTGCAGCTGCTTATCCAACGGCGGCAGGGAGCACACTGACTGTGACCAACCGACACTGGCCGTTCAAAACAAAAACATAAGACAGACGACTACGCGAATTTACACTATTCAGGTACTAAAACGCGATGCTACAACTCTCAAATACTATAATACGCACGAAATTTATGAATTTAATAATGCAAGTACCAAAAACACGCAAATAAATTAAGAATTAAACTATGTAACAAATGAGTGAGCTAGGAATATACGAGTTGCTGCTGCAGCTGCTTATCCAACGGCGGCAGGGAGCACACTGACTGTGACCAACCGACACTGGCCGTTCAAAACAAAAACATAAGACAGACGACTACGCGAATTTACACTATTCAGGTACTAAAACGCGATGCTACAACTCTCAAATACTATAATACGCACGAAATTTATGATTTAAACAATGCAAGTAACAAAAACACGCAAAGAAATTAAGAATTAAACTATGTAACAAATGAATGAGCTAGGAGTATACGAGTTGCTGCTGCAGCTGCTTATCCAACGGCGGCAGGGAGCACACTGACTGTGACCAACCGACACTGGCCGTTCAAAACAAAAACATAAGACAGACGACTACGCGAATTTACACTATTCAGGTACTAAAACGCGATGCTACAACTCTCAAATACTATAATACGCACGAAATTTATGATTTAAACAATGCAAGTAACAAAAACACGCAAAGAAATTAAGAATTAAACTATGTAACAAATGAATGAGCTAGGAGTATACGAGTTGCTGCTGCAGCTGCTTATCCAACGGCGGCAGGGAGCACACTGACTGTGACCAACCGACACTGGCCGTTCAAAACAAAAACATAAGACAGACGACTACGCGAATTTACACTATTCAGGTACTAAAACGCGATGCTACAACTCTCAAATACTATAATACGCACGAAATTTATGATTTAAACAATGCAAGTACCAAAAACACGCAAAGAAATTAAGAATTAAACTATGTAACAAATGAATGAGCTAGGAGTATACGAGTTGCTGCTGCAGCTGCTTATCCAACGGCGGCAGGGAGCACACTGTCACCCGAGTAACAAACTCACTGAGAACATTTCAGTTCTTCTATAGCTGCCTAAGCCAACTGAAGGTGCTGTGATTGTGAAGTGGACAACAGTAACAACTACAGCGAAACCGTGACCAGACATACCTTATGCCCTGGCGGAAATGTGCCATCGAACATTGCGGAGGTGGTTGTAAAAAATCTCACGAAAACACCGTAAGGAATCAATCGTGAATTCCAAACTGCTACCGGCAGTCCAGCAAGCACAATGACTATGTGTAGCGGGTCGAAAAGAATGAGATACAATGGTCGGACAGCTCCTCATAAGCCACACATGTCTCTATTCATTGGTAACAGACACTTGAGATGGCGTAAAAAGGAACACCACTGGGCAGTGGATGGCTGTAGACGGTTGATTTCCAGTGATAGAGTGCGCAATTACCGGTGGCAATCCGATGGAAGGAGTTGTGTTTGGCGAATTCCTCGAGGTCGTTACCTGCCATCGTGTGTAGCAGCGCCTGCAGAGCAGTACAGAGGAGATGGTGTTGCGGACGGGGTGTTTTGTGTGTTGAGGAAGTGGTCCTCTTATCGCGCTTAAGAAAAAGCTAAATACGGAAGGATATGAACACACTTTACAACAGTGTGTGTTGCCCACAGCAAAGTAACATTTCGGAGATCATGATCTTTTGCATTAGAGTGACTATTCACCCTATTATACAACAGAGTTTGTGAGGCAATGGTATGTGGAGAATAAACATTCCTGAAATGGACTGGGGTGCCAACTTTTCTGACCTGAACCCATCGGAACACCTTTTGGATGCGTTAGAACGTCAGCCCGCTCCACAGCGCAGCAGTCGACCACACTGCCTTCTCCCGTTTCAAGTCTTGGATAATAGGCTGCACGCCTCATTAAAAGTCTTTGTAGCAGAGTTCGAGGCAAGGCAAAGGGGGAGACACCCCATACTGTTGTCCAATAATACGTGGTTCGATACTTTTTATCAGATGATGTACTGCGCAAGTCAGGCTAAGACGTGTGGCGGAGCGTGTTTCGTGAACAACCGTCACTTCCTCCCATTCCTGCTTCGGTAACAACAGCGTGAAGCAAGAACTATTGTTGGTAGATCTCCATGTGAGCTCTAACTTCTGTGATTTTCGCGTCAAGGTTTTGTTCCGAGAAATATATAGGATTACGTAATACACACTGGTGTGCAAAACTGAAAGTCAAAAGTAATATAACGCTTATAACACAACCTTTCTTTCACTTTCGCCATAATCCCGCAGCGATCGCAGGTTCGGCGTGATTACAACGGATTTGGCAGTGTTAGTGTGAGGGATGGTCGGATGCCCTTCCTGCCACCACCCTGTACCCCCCAGGACGGAATCAGTGTACCCCAACTGTCTGCGTCTAGTGTAAATAGTGAAACAGTGCAGACGTGTTTCAAAAGTCGGCGACGCGTGTAACTGAAGCGGAACGTGGGGACCAGCCCGGTATTGACCTAGCGGGATGTGGAAAACCGCCTAAAAACCACATCCAGGCTAGCCAGCACACCGCCCCTCGTCGTTAATCCGCCGAGCGGATTCGATCTGGGGCCGGCGCGCCTACCCGAGTCCAGGAAGCCGCGCGTTAGCGCTCTCGGCTACCCTAAAGGGTACTTATAACACAACCGGCTGCTGTTATATTAGTAGCAAGCACTCTGTCGTCAGGCCACGCGTGGCCTACCGGGACCATCCGACCGCCGTGTCATCCTCAGTGGAGGATGCGGATAGGAGGGGCGTGGGGTCAGCATACTGCTCTCCCGGTCGTTATGATGATACTCTTGACCGAAGCCACTACTATTCAGTCGAGTAGCTCCTCAATTGGCATCACGAGGCTGAGTGCACCCCGAAAAATGGCAACAGCGCATGGCGGCCTGGATGGTCACCCATCCAAGTGCCGACCACGCCCGACAGCGCTTAACGGTGATGTCACGGGAACCGGTGTATCCACTGCGGTAAGGCCGTTGCCCTGCTGTTATATTAGAAGCATGCCGATAATGTTATTCCTGTGAAAGGATTTTTGAAACCGTGACTGTGTGTAAAGGAAATGCATCGGACTATTTTTTGATCCTCTACGACTGTTATTGAGATGGAACAATAGCAAAACAAACGGGAATCGAACGAAGGTTCCATTAGTAATCAACCAAATTATAATTACGTAAATTACAGTCGCTACCCTGACAAAATTGTACTCAGTACTACTATGATTCATGAAGAAAGTTAACATGTGGATTGCCATTATTTGATACTAAAATTCTGATTTGCTGATAAGATATAGGAGAGTAGCACAATTTAACAAATAATGTTCCAGTGAACTGTCTTCAACTACATTACAGAAGTATTAATGTGTTTAGGCAATAACTAGCTCTCAGTAAAACTCACTATCTGTATATTACAGTAGGAAGATGATGATAATTATAGGTAAATGATTAGTAATGGAGGAGCGCTATTGAAGTGAACAAAAAGTACTTTTGTCAGTTTAATTACAGCAAATTATTACTATTGTAATAGTTGCGAATTAAAAGTATCTTTTGTGCTGGTTATTATTTACATTTTTCAAGGAACATCACTGCCTTATATTATTTAGTTCAAATGAAATATGTGGCACCTTGATCTAGTAAAGTTTGAAGCCAGTTGCTTATTTTTCCATTGCTGTTATTGTAAAATGACATTTAAACTTGGCCCAGCAACCAGCATGGGGACACAGAATCTAATTTATCGGTAGAGTCAGGTCGTGGCTGAATACTTTTAGTCACAACACAAAATGGGAAACACTGGCTCTGAGCACTACGGGACTTAACTTCTAAGGTCATCAGTCCCCTAGAACTTAGAACTACTTAAACCTAACTAACCTAAGGACATCACACACATCCATGCCCGAGGCAGGATTCGAACCTGCGACCGTAGCGGGGAAACACTGTTTACTACATTAAACATGAAATTGTAAACACTATTAATTAATATAATCTTTGAACTGAGTGCTTTAACTGACCATGCATGACAAGTACGTGGAGTATTTCAAAACTTATGCCCACTAAATAATTACGTACTTTACAACTCTACAAAGTCTGTTAACTTCCGTTCAGGAAAATTACTGCTTTTCAGTGCAGTAAAACAAGATAATCGGGTTCATCGTTGCACTTGGGATAAGATCTTGTCTAGGTAAATAGCTAAGGATCAAAAACTGTGGCTCGACACAGAGTTTACACAACATAACCAAAGTAGGCCATGAATAATAAGCCGCATTACTTCCACACCGGGGGCTATATTACATAGTCTCGCAGTTCAGAAGATTCGTACCCATTGCGTGCTAGCCAACGACAGATGTATGCCACATAGGCGCTAGAGTGCTGCAACGCTCCCTGTTTGACCGGTCACGGCTCGCCTGTTGACGGGGGGACCGAGCAGCTCGTGTCCGGCCCCACACGACTCGGCTCGGTCACGTACTCGCGCCATGTCTGTTGTCCGGATTCCGGACACGCGGATAACCGAGCATGACCGGTCACCGCTGACGTCTCACCTCGCCTCGCCACGGCTCGCTGCTCTGTACTGTACTGTACAAGTACAACGCCTCTCTCTCTCTCTCTCTATTTCTGTCTCTCTCTGTCTCTCTCTCTATTTCTGTCTGTCTCTCTCTCTCTCTCTCTCTCTATTTCTGTCTCTCTCTGTCTCTCTCTATTTATGTCTCTCTCTCTCTCTCTCTCTCTCTCTCTCTCTCTCTTTCTTTTAATACAAAAGTAACGTTTCCAAGAACGGGTACGTTACACAGCTAAATTCATAGAGCACTTTCTTTTACAATATTTACTCCCGTCTTCCTATCGTCCGGGAATTTTGTTGTAAATAAAACATTGATCAGAAAAGACCAATCTGTGTTAATGTAATGAGATGTAAGCGTCAAATAGTGCACCTGATTATGCGAATCAGTCCACATATCAACTATCGCAGCACATGTTTTATTAATAACTTCCGCCATAACAGAAGGCATTATACTGTTTCGTATTGCATCAGCTTGTTCTCTGACATGTCTGCTTATAGTAGAGGGATGTGGCATGACATCTGCCACGTTAACTTTTCCATAATGCGCACCTAGATGTATTAATTCTTGGCCAAGTTCTCTGAAAACTTCACCGCAAACAGCATTAAAAGGTCTCATATCTTTAGCACACATTGCGACACACTTTGCTGTAATACTGTTTTTTATTACTGCCGGTATTCCTGAAGGAGCTGTATCTTTGTGAGGTTTCTTGCAACTGTGTTTCTTTAAAAGAGTGGTTCCCGATTGGAAACACAATAATGTGAAGCAGTTTATGCACGATACGTATCCAGTAGACGCACTGTTTTCGTCTACAACCACCCAAAATATGCTCCGTGATGTGTCGACAGAAGTGCCGACACAGTGTTATATTGAGGGGGCCGTTATGCACGCTATAAGCTCACCCAGAATATCGTGAAGTCTGAAACAGGATGCTCAATGAATGCTAATAAGAAAAGTACGTTGCTTTGGAAATACTTAACTTTAATCCATCCTTTTGGTATACATCGTTCTTGTTGAGACATACTTTAGACGATAATTATCAATTGCTATTAAGGCTAATGGCGCCTTGCTAGGTCGTAGTCATGGACTTAGCTGAAGGCTATTCTAACTGTCTCTCGGCAAATGAGAGTAAGGCTTCGTCAGTGTAGTCGCTAACAAAGTCGTCGTACAACTGGGGCGAGTGCTAGTCCGTCTTTCTAGACCTGCCATGTGGTGGCGCTAGGTCTGCAAGTACTGACAGTGGCGACACGCGGGTCCAACATGTACTAATGGACCGCGGCCGATTTAAGCTACCACCTAGCAAGTGTGGTGTCTGGCGGTGACACCACACTCCGTACTTGGCTTTTTAGACCTTCCCGTCTCTTCAATGTGTAAACATTGATTTCAATCTTACGTCTTACTGCACTGGTTTCCTCGCACTGCATGATTACAGAGAGAGAGAGAGAGACACACCATAAATTAGAAGCCCGTACTGGCTGCAGTCTCACACGGATAATGACACGTGTAACGTGTTTGCAGTTGCGTGCTACGTATTCGGTCACGGCTTCTATGCTCGGTCACTAGAACTAGTGCGGGCAGCCTATCCAGTTAGGGTGTGCTCGCCCCATCTCGTATTTTGTGCTCGCTTACTCGGTCATGCAGGACTCTAATAGGCGCCTTGCAGTTTGACCGTCAGATCCATCTTTCCTATTCCTGCCTAGCCAGTTCCGTTGCGGAACAACTTCCCTTCGACATTTACATGATAACAAACCTACTTTCCCTATACATGACCCAGTATTAAAATTAAATTTTTAGTGCTGTACACATTACTTTTCAACTTGTATTAATACACTACTGGCCATAAAAATTGCTACACCACTATGATGACGTGCTACAGACGCGAAATTTAACCGACAGGAAGAATATGCTGTGATATGCAACTGATTAGCTTTTCAGAGCATTCACACAACGTTGGCGCCGGCGGCGACACCTACAACGTGCTGACATGAGGAAAGTTTCCAACCGATTTCTCATACACAAACAGCAGTTGACCGGCGTTGCCTGGTGAAACGTCGTTGTGATGCCTCGTGTAAAGAGGAGAAATGCGTAACATCACGTTTCCGACTTTGATAAAGGTCGGATTGTAGCCTATCGCGATTGCGCGTAATCGTATCGCGATATTGCTGCTCGCGTTGGTCGAGATGCAATGTCTATTAGCAGAATATGGAATCGGTGGGTTCAGGAGGGTACTACGGAACGCCGTGCTGCATCCCAACGGCCTCGTATCACTACCAGTAGAGATGACAGGCATCTTATCCGCATGGCTGTAACGGATCGTGCAGCCACGTCTCGATCCCTGAATCAACAGATGGGGACGTTTGCAAGACAACAACCATCTGCACGAACAGTTCGACGACGTTTGCAGCAGCTTGGACTATCAGCTCGGAGACCATGGCTGCGGTTACCCTTGACGCTGCATCACAGAGAGGAACGCCTGCGATGGTGTACTCAACGACGAACCTGGGTGCACGAATGGCAAAACGTCATGTTTTCAGATGAATCCAGGTTCTGTTTACAGCACCATGATGGTCGCATCCGTGTTTGGCGACATCGCGGTGAACGCACATTGGGAGCGTGTATTCGTCATCGCCATACTGAGGTATGACTCTGTGTGATGCTATGGGGTGCCATTGGTTACACGTCTCGGTCACCTCTCGTTCGCATTGACCGCACTTTGAACAGTGGACGTTACATTTCAGATGTGTTACGACCCGTGGCTCTACCCTTCATTCGATCCCTGCAAAACACTACATTTCAGCAGGATAATGCACGACCGCATGTTGCAGGTTCTTTACGGGCCTTTCTGGATACAGAAAATGTTCGACTGCTGCCCTGGGTAGCACATTCTCCAGATCTCTCACCACCTGAAAACGTCTAGTCAATGGTGGCCGAGCAACTAGCTTGTCACAATGCGCCAGTCACTACTCTTGATGAACTGTGGTATCGTGTTGAAGCTGCATGCGCAGCTGTACCTATACACGCCATCCAAGCTCTGTTCGACTCAATGCCCAGGCGTATCAAGGCAGTTATTACGGCCAGAGGTGATTGTTCTGGGTACTGATTTCTCAGGATCTATGCACCCAAATTGCGTGAAAATGTAATCACATGTCAGTTCTAGTATAATATATTAGTCCAATGAATACCCTTTTATCATCTGCATTTCTTCTTGGTGTAGCAATTTTAATGGCCAGTAGAGTAGATTAATTGCAGTTACATAAATCGATGTTACATTATAGAGCATAGTTATACAGAACTCACATTAGGTAAAAACAGAAAAATAATTTAGTTAAGAGCACTGTAGTTAATATCGATAATTGTGTTACACAATATCAAATAATATTGGTCGATGAATCTTGGACCATACGTAGGAACAACTGCTACTGTATAGTACAAAAGGTAAGTGAAGGAAATACATGATGAGACGAAAGAAAATAATACTCTTATTGAAAGACAAAAACTACTCGCACACAATGGGGAGACGTTTTGCAGTTAGGTTCACATGCACCAAAGACGATCCAGCAGTTGGCAACGCCAGTGGTGGAGCACTGAAACAGCCTGTCGCAAGAACTCTTTACCAACCCTGGGCCGGCATGGGAGCACGTTGCACAACATGCATTGCTGTACATGGTCATCACACACCCGATTAAAAACCATGTCACGCCTTTTTTAATGTCATGGAGACCATCATAAATCACGATGACTTGAGTGTAATTATTATCATCGATTAAAAGTGTCATTCCTGTTCGTCTCAATTACGTCTTACAGTTATCCTCGGTACTATACTGCAGCAGTTGTTTCTATGTATGTTCCAAGTTCCATCAAGCTATGTTACTTGGGAGTGACACATCGTGCGACAGTTACGTTCGTCCTCACGTTTTTTTTTTAACCAATTTCTTTGTCACATCTTCTAGGGTCTTCAACAGTAAAACACTCCATGATACATACCCCACTCCTGTACATTTCGTATACAACGTTTTGAGACATGTAACGTGTATTATTTCCGATGTAAGATGTGTATATTTCTATTGTCTATTGTCAAACCACAATTTAGGAAAGATGTTTATATTTTATTAATAGGATTAAATAGGAATAATTAATATTTGTCATTTTGGAAATAATTGTGGTAGCAGAGAATGTCTGCACCAAAGTATTGTTGGCGGGAGAGACCGCATATTGATATAATTTTAAAAAGGTCGAGAGAGACCGCATATGGATACATTTTAAGAAAAGCGCGGGAAAGACCGCTCATTGATACATTTTGTAATGGTAGCAGGGATTGTCTGCACCAGAAAGCATTGTAGGCGGGAGCGACCGCACTTTAACGTTCGTAGGAAGTCAGTAGTAAGCTAGATGTGAAGCGAGTCGGTAGCAGGTCTGAAGCGAGAGGTTGAGAGGAGCGGTGTGTCTGCCAGCCACCAGCTATGATTTACAAGAGATTATAAACGGATGTACAGGGACATCAGCTAACTATTATCATAAGAGGAATTAACATTATTGAATTTATTTATTTATTTATTTATTTATTTATTTTTTTGAGAAACTCAAGACTACTGAAGGTATATTTGCGCAGTGCTAGTTGTAAGATTATTGCAAAAACTATGTCCCATTTGAACGTCTGTAAAATCATTTGATTACCAACAGAAAATATTTGAAGAATCGTTTTCAGAATATAATTAATTTTTGCCAGCAATCCGTCTCTGCACTACTGCTTATAATCCATCCCAAAATTCATCAACGTAAAACTTTACAAAATTTTATTGTTGTCAAGAAAAAGTTTAACTATGAATTACGTAACTTCAGTCAAATTAATTAAAGAATATCAGCTTTGCTGTTAAAGCTGATGGTAATAAATACAGCCACTTATTATGACAGCCAACCAGCAGCAGCTAATAGAGTATAGTAAAACAGAGTAAGTATATTCATGTCGCAGTTCGATGTAGCAGTCAGATGGCGATCCAGTAACAGTAAAAAAGGTAAGGAACAGTGTTGGGTTATTGCAGGTAACGACTGAGGGCCACGACGACGACACATTCTATGTTTCGTCGAAATAATCAGCAAATCACTTTTAATAAGCAGCATTTAAATTTGTAGTCGAAGAATGCACTTATTACTATTGAGAAAGAGAATTTATTTCAAAGGGAAGATTTCATTTGTTATTATTAAGCAAGAGATAGAAATCCTAAGGGAAGGTTTCATAGGTTATTGTAGAAGGGAAGGTTGCGTAACAAAAGAGATATAGAGGAGACGGGAAGGTTTCACTGATATTAGATGTATTTGTATGTTGCTTTTGCGGCTTTCTATAAAGCCATAATTTAACATAGATGTTATTAAAGTAATGATTTGGGGTCGATTATAATCGGCCATCAGTGATGAAATCGAAATCTGTGAGAGAGAGCGTGCTGGGCCGGCCGGAGTGGCCGTGCGGTTCTAGGCGCTGCAGTCTGGAACCGAGCACCCGCTACGGTCGCAGGTTTGAATCCTGCCTCGGGCATGGATGTGTGTCATGTTCTTAGGTTAGTTAGGTTTAATTAGTTCTAAGTTCTAGGCGACTGATGACCTCAGAAGTTAAGTCGCATAGTGCTCAGAGCAATTTTTTGAGAGCGTGCTGAAAAATACTCCCTCAAATTTTTTATTCTGTTCTCTACATCTGTTGAGGTATTACATGTCGTGCATAAATACCGGTCGACTTTCCCGCTTCGGTGAATAAAGCTGCAACCCTCTACCGTTAGAGGGCTCAAATTTTAGTTCCTAACGTGGCGGTGTGTAACGTAACTACGTCGGTGCGTGGCACTCAGAAAACCGAAAGCACGAATTCGAAGGGGTCATCCACATATGGAGCACCTTCTCTTCAGCACGGCAATGCCAGAGCACACACGAGCACTGTGTCATTTGCAGCAGGCCGACAGCTTCGGTTCATCTTCCGTAGAATCCCGACTTGGCCCTATCCGATTTTCATCTGTTTCAAAGACTTAAAGCAAACATTCGAGGACTTCACTTGTATCGTGATGAAGATGTGTAAGAAGAGGTGAGGTTGTGGTTCCGTCAACAAAGCCAGTCGTTCTACAGTAACGATTTCAACAAAGAGGCCTCTCGTTGGGAGAAGTGTGGTCGGTACCAGGGTGAGTATATCGAGAAACAAATATGTAGACATGAAAAATAAAGGTGTAAAGTGTTAGTAAGATTTGTTATCTTTCAGCAGCTTTCAGGGTTTTAACATAAAAAATTCGGAGGCATTACTTTTCAGCATGCCCTCGTTTATCGTTGGTTTAGAGAGCCAGTTATGGATATAATTGAACGTATAAGGAGAAACTGGATTGAGAATGTATCAAGAAAGCGTGATCGAATTTTGGAAAATAAATGGAAGGTATGAGCCATCACCCTCTTACCAGCCTTTTGGTTGTGCAATGCCGGCAACCTTATAGACAGTAACCGTACTCTCATCTTCTTTCAGACTTCTATTCATTTACACTGACCTACCTAGGTAATGACCACTTAAATATCTCCCTCATATTCAAACAGGTGTTCCCTGAGAATATTAAAACACAGTTCTAATCTTACTCTTTTTCTTAAGTCTTTCTATCAAAAAGTGTATACTCAGTATTTATCTGTGTTGATTAGTGTATATAAAGGTTTTTCTAAGTGGTTACATGTTGGGATGTTAGTGTCTCGTGAGGTAATCTTGTAACGTAGTGATAACCAGGAACATTGTAGCAGTACTGCTCAGCTTGTTGTACATCTACATCTACATGGATACTCTGCAAATCACATTCAAGTGCCTGGCAGAGGATATCGAACCAACTTCACAATTCTCTACTATTCCAAACTCGTACAGCACGCGGAAAGAATGAACACCTGTATCTTTCCGTTCGAGCTCTGATTTCCTTTATTTTATCGTGGTGATCGTTTCTCCCTATGTAGGTCTGTGTCAATGAAATATTTTCGGATTCAGAGGAGAAAGTTAGTGATTGTAATTACGTGAGAAGATTCCGTCGCAACGAAAAACGCCTTTCTTTTAATGATACCCAGCCCAAATCCTGTATCATTTCTGTGACACTCTCTCCCATATTTCGCGACAATACAAAAACTTGCTGCCTTTCTTTGAACTTTTTCGGTGTACTCCGTCAGTCCTATCTGGTAAAGATCCCACACCGCGCAGCAGTATTCTAAAAGAGGACGGACAAGCGTAGTGTAGGCAGTCTCCTTAGTAGATCTGTTACATTTTCCAAGTGTCCTGCCAATAAAACGCAGTCTTTGGTTAGCCTTCCCCACATCATTTTTTGTGTGTTCCTTCCAATTTAAGTTGTTCGTAATTGTAATACCTAGGTATTTAGCTGAATTTACGGCTCTTAGATTAGACTGTTTTATCGTGTAACCGAAATTTAACGAGTTCCTTTTAGCACTCATGTGGATGACCTGACACTTCTCGTTATTTAGGGTCAACTGCCACTTTTCGCACCATTCAGATATCTTTTCTAAATCGTATTGCAGTTTGTTTTGGTCTTCTGGTGACTTTATTAGTCGATAAACGACAGCGTCATCTGCAAGACGGCTGCTCAGACTGCCTCCAAAATCGTTTATATAGATACGGAACAGCAAAGGGCCTATAACACTAGCTTGGGGAACGCCAGAAATCACTTCTGTTTTACTCGATGACTTTCCGTCAATTACTACTAACTGTGACCGCATGCCTGGGTTAGTAGTTTATTTCTTGTTGTACAGTTGAACGTGCAGTAAGAATCGTGGGGGCAGCGCCTGCTGCATATGGATGCAGGAGAGCACGGACATTGCCCAGAAACAATTGGAAGCGGTGTTGGCCACGGGTGACGGGATTCAGGCTGATTGCCTGCACTGTGTTGGGGCACCTGCGGTGAAAGCAGCGCCGCCTGGGGTCCAACATTCCGCAGGAACTTCCGTTTCCCCTCACCTGCCCAGTTCACGTTCACTTGAGGGTGAATGGCGAACAGCGGCGGGGGCACGGAACTCTGGGTGGAAGGCGGAAGTGTGCACTGGCCACACAGCAGCCCCTTATGCCGTAAAGGCAGATTTGAGGTCCTTCCCACTGCTCACATCATATGCATAGAAAGAAAGAGACATTCAAATTGACACCCGTAGTCAGTGACGCAGTAAGGCCCTTATGGTCAATGACCCCAGCTCTACTGTAAATGAGTCGAAAAGTTGGTATTGTTTGTAACGACGTAGGCTTTGACGTTACCCTCACGAATCGGTTCTTTGATAAGTTCCTCAAGATAATTTTCGGATAAGACATTTAGAACAGTGCCAATCGAATCCCTGCTTCTACCTCTCGTCCCAATCACTTGAGCCTGCCGAGTCTACAGTTGCTGAGTTGATACCTCTGCGAAATGCTCAAACATGACCAGGAAATTTAGACAAGAACTTCTCCAGGCTTTCGCTGAAATATCCTGCAGGACATGTTTATGTGGCACAGATTACCAGGTCTGATCCATTTGTAACATTTATTTTTACGCAAATAATTTCGAATCTACGCTGGTTTAAACCAACAGAGTCTCTGAACGAAGACGAAAACAAACCACGACAAAGATGGCTGGTACCAGAGAGGTGGCTGCCACTTCCTTTCCTTTCTAAAATTTCATCACGCTTTCTCATACTCAGTCCAGTTTCTTTTTATGCGCTCAGCTATGTCCGATAATTGGCTTTCTTTTTACCATATCCTAAAAATCTAATCGTAATGTGTGATGTTTGCAAATCATCGATTTTGATTTCCATTTCAGCATCGACGTCAAAATATAGATGGGTGACAGCAATTGACCCCAAAACATCGATGTTTCATGTACAATTAAGAAAATAAAAATTGGCCTGACCATCTACAGATCTTTTTTTTAGGAATGACTGATTATCTGTGTTCAATAATTCCTTTGTGTTACAGTAGGAGTTGTTAAGGAGAAACAACTTTAATCCGCATTTGGAAACACGTCTCCTATCTGTCAGTCATTTTATTTCCACGGATAGATTGTCAAAGAGCTTTTAGCTGCATTTCACCTCTTTCTGTGCCAAAGGTGGAATCATTAATGGGTAATGCAGATTAAAAAAAAATGGCTCTGAGCACTATGGGACTTAACATCAGAGGTCATCAGTCCCCTAGAACTTAGAACTACTTAAACCTAACTAACCTAAGGACATCACACACATCCATGCCCGAGGCAGGATTCGAACCTGCGACCGTAGCAGTCGCACGGTTCAGGACTGAAGCGCTTTTTTTTGTTTATTTTTGTTGTGTAATTGATCAGAGGCCTTCTGCGCCCCGCTGGTAATATGTTGAGTCACGTCTTCTCGAAATTGATGTGTTCCGTTCAATTGTTCAGAAATGTTCATTGGTTCAAACAGGAAACCTTCTTCTCTCTTGGCTTAATACATTCCAGCTGCGAGGCGGGTCGTGGAAAGCACTCCCAAGGAAGTTCGAGAAAAATTGTATTATGGGTGACGGACAACGACATAATGACGGTCGTGAGGTATGTCTAAAAATCGAGTACAGAGTTTACAGTTTGTCCAAATAGGTAGTGAATGGCATGTCCGCGAATCCAATTCACAGCATTGGTCTTTGTCCGAGGAAAATAGTCACGTTCCGGAAATAATAATGAAAGGGGAGTAATCCGACCCGGAATGTCCCGCGTTAGAAAAGCCACAATACGACGAATCAATTGCCAAACCTCTGCCGCCGGTCCGCAAACAAACCGATGTTCGTCATTGTCTGGCACTCCACACGTGGAACATAGAGGTGATTGGGCGAGGTGGATACGATGAAGGCGAGATTGGTTGATTTGCTTACCATTGACAGTTAGGTACCAGACAGATTGAACATTCGTGTCAAGGTAACAGGCGAACACCGCGCGCCATACATGACGCCAGTCAACCTGGGGGGACTTTTGTTCCAGCGGGTTAGGTGGACGACCTAATTGGAGGACATGTATACTGCCTTTGTCTTGAGTAAAAGCTGTCTTGGTAAGGTGAGTCGTAGATAACTGAGTTCAAGAAAGAAGTATCGTATATAATGGAACTGGTCCGGAACATCCGAGATCATCACTGGGGCTGACAGTGAGACCGGCGTATATGCCGACAGGAAGAGACCAGTGAGGCTCGTTGGGCAACGTGTCCATACCGTCATCTGGGAGCTGACAATTAGGGCGCGAGCTCTATCCGGCACGTGAAACAGACCTATCCCACCTCGTTCACGGGGAAGAGTAAGGGTTGCATAGTTAACTTTGAACAACAGCCCAGAGCTGACGAAAGATGCCATCGCTGTCAACATCCGACGTGCCACAGTAATCGGGAAAGGTAGAACTGGTGCTACATGGGGAACTCGGGATGCGATATATATATTGACATATCGAGCTCGTTGGAGAATATCTAGGGATCGAAGGCGATGGTCCATAAGACCTGCTCTGATCATTAAAAGGAGGCGTCGGCAGTTGATGGTGGCTGAACGCCGGAGATCAGATGAAAAATCTATTCCCAAACAGCGAATGGTATCAGCGGGGGTGAGAGGTGTAAAGCTCTCCACAGGAAGTCCCGTGCCAATGAACATAACTTGTGACTTACGTACGTTTAAAGAGCTACCCGACGCCTCACCATAAGTCGCTACCCACGTCAAAACAGCTGGAACATCGTCGGCATTACGTAAACAGATGACTAAATCGTCAGCATAGGCCGTGCAACAGAATCGGTAGCGATCTATGGACAACCCTACCAAACGTTGTCTTAGTCCACATAGCAAGGATTCCAAGGAAAAGGCGCACAAAATCGCTGATAGAGGGCAACCTTGACATACGGATCGACCTATTGTTATCGGAGGAGTGAGTCTGCCATTGTACATAATCCTGGATGAGGCACCCCGCAGAAGTCGCATCACTACCGTGATAACGGCGACTGGGAAACCCATATGGTGGAGAACGGCCGTAAGGAACGAATGGTCAACCCTATCAAAAGCTTGACTAAAGTCCAAATACGCAAGTTCCCCGGAGAGGCGTTGTGCCTAGGTAACGGCGATCATATCCCTGTAGCGGCATAAAACCGTGCGGATATTATTATCCCCTCCAAAAGATGCTAGGTCTGGCGACACAACATATCGGGCAACATTTTTAAGTCGTGCCGCCAAAAGGCGAGTGAAGATTTTCATATCACTGTTAAGGAGGGTGATGGGCCGATAATGACTGATATTGTTGCCACCATGCGGTTTATGTACAGAAATAATAAGTCCTTCCATGAAAGCGTCCGGCACAGGTACTTCCGGAGACATCAGTTCCCGACAGATGGAGGTGAAGGTGGACTCTAACAAATCACGGAAGGTGCGATAAAATTCGAGGGGAAGACCGTCGGGTCCTGGGGAGGAACCGCTCGGCCACCGCGGCCGGCTAATGCAGATCATTTTTCCTTCTAGTACTATACTTGTGAATATCTGTGTTATTCTCAAATTGGGACGGATTATTGACAACAAATTTTATACCTGAATAAATCTACTGTGAGGAAATGGTTAATATTGCCAGCTGCTATAAGAGATACGCGCAAGATATACATCTGTGAACAACACACATAATTCTAAATACGTACTTTTGTGCAATGTATAGTTCTGGGCTAAGAGAGGAACTATCCGATAACATTATCCCATAAGGAATCAATGACACTCTAAGATAAAAAAAAAGGACTCATAAAGAAGGAATTATTCGAGTGGGACGGAGATCGGTGGCTGTGATGTTCTGTACAGACAAACAAATGACTGCAACTTCGGAAAAATTAGATGATTTGTTCAAGAGAAAGAACTTCACAAATTGAGCACATTAGATCGTCTAGATCCCGAGCTAGTTGGAATGCACTGTGCACAATGCTCCAAACGTTCTCAGTTGTCGAGGGATTCGGCGACCTCGTTGGCCAAGTAAGGTTTGCAAGCACGAAGACACGCAGTAGAAACTATCGCCGCGTGCGGGCGGGCGTTATATTGCTGAAATGTAAGCCCAGGATGGCTTGCCTTGAAGTGCCATAAAGTGGGGCGTAGAATATCGTCGACGTGCCGATGTGCTGTAAGGGTGCCGTGGATGACAATGAAATAGCAAGGGGTCCTGCTATGAAAAGATATGCCACCACAGACCATCACTCAGGTCTGTCGGACTGTATGGCTGCCGATAGTCAAGTTGGTATGCTACCGCTGTCCAGGGCGTCTCCAGACACATCTCCGCTGACCATCGGGGTTCAGTTCGAAGCGTGAGTCACCAATGAAGCAATTGTGCTCCAGTCAACGAGATTTCAGGCCAAAGAAGTGTCTGGAAGCCGAATAACTACTTGTATAAGGAGTAGAGGTGCACCAACGCGATACTGAATTGCTCAGTTTGTAAATATCTTTCTCTTGAATAAATCATTCAATTGTTCTGGAGATGAAATAATTTGTTTACTTGTTTACCGGTACACGTACATCACATCCACCGATTTCCGTCGGATTCGAGTAGTTCCTTTGTGGTGCGCCTTCCGTCCCCCCCCTTCCCCCCTCCCCCCCCCTTTGAGTGCATGTTAAATTTTCTGACTTCTATTTTTCCAAAGATGGCAATCACTCTTATGGCAAAAGCAGCCGATATTAATCCTTTAAGCAGGTCATCTACTAGCTTAATAGGAAGTGCGATATTTTTGACCGTTCAAAACTGTATGAACTGCGCTTTTTTCAACTTCTGAAGGTAGCCCGTTTCTGGAAATCAGTGTAGTAACTTTCACAAAAACACCATTGCCTATTTTCTCTTAAGATGCTTCTTTGCTCGTCTTTAAACAATGCTTGCACCTTCTGCAATCAGGACTAATTCTGCCTCCTGATTCCACTATAATGGCGGATCAGTGCCGTAAAGCAAGGCAGTAGTTGGCCAATGAGCGAACCCTGTGGAACTCCCATTCTAATTTTTTCTCATGCAGGTGATGTGCCATATTGCTCGAAAAGCCTAGAGTAACTTTCTGCATTCTGTTTCTTAAATAAGAACTAAACCAGGCATTTGCGAACTACGTCTGCCATAAAACGTATCTTTTCTAATAGAATATTGTGATTAAGACAGTAAAATGTCTTCGATCAGTCACAGAAGATCCCAAATCATGAGATTTCATCATTGAAGATGAATTTATAGAGTGGCGTAAAAAGCGACGCATTTATACATCTAATATCATAAATATTATTCAATTAAGAAAGCAATAATTTACGTTATATCTCTCACAACTTTTTTTTACACAGCTCACAGAAATAACTTTTGTGAGAGAAGTTTCCCTGTCAGTCCACTGCGTTGTTGACAGAGAGTATATCCTGCTTTTGAGAACAGTCCTTTCAGAACATGACAATGTGGTTACACAGTTCAAACATTTCTCTGCGGTATTTTGGAGCTGAGGACAAATAATAACGATGATGCGATACCATACTTCTAATAGTCCTTGTTTAACATCTTGTAAGTGATCTTTCAAATTATAACCGAATTGTTATGACAGATACTTCACTGCTCCAGTCTGCAAGTTATTCTTTCGTTGTGCTACAGTTCAGAACATGCGTGTGAACTCTTATGGGACTTAATTGCTGAGGTCATCAGTCCCTAAGCTGACACACTACTCAACCTAAATTATCGTAAGGGCAAACACACACACCCATGCCCGAGGGAGGACTTGAACCTCAGCCGGGACCAGCCGCACAGTCCATGACTGCAGCGCCGCAGACCGCTCGGCTAATCCCGCGCGGCTGCCCATTCCCAATAGAAGCAAAATCTTGTTGGTTTTGATTACATTCGAACTTGCCAAAGCCTCTAGAAAGTGTATGTTCTTAAGTCTAGGATCCAGTTGCATTAATATGGAGAATATGTTAAAAGGTTGAGAAGGTAGAAAGCTTTTTTTCATTTCTGTTATGATATTACTCTTCAGAATTTGTACAATAGTCTACATCGGTTGCATGTCAAATATTTTTGTATTAAATACACCGTCTAAACCAGGGGCGGGCAAACGTTGCACGCGGCTCATGAGCACACAGCGCTGCACGTGTGCTGCTCGCGTGCAATCGTCGAACGGGACAGTGCCGACAGCCTGCAGGTTGCGGCAGTATAGTACCTAGAGATGGGCAAAGTGAAACACGTAACTGTTTCGAAACAAATGAAACAGTACAATGAAATGGTTCGATACGCTGTTTCGAAACAGTGAAACAGTTTGTGTTTTGTAATCTAATAAACCTACACATTTTATCATCTTGAATGTCTACTGTATAAGTATGTCCATATAAACAAAAATGAGGTGCTAGAGCAATAATCATATCGCAGAAAGCATGAAACTATCACTTAGGCGTCTTGGCAGTTTCGTATTTGCTGCAGCAAATGCGCTGCTTTCGTGTCGTGTGACTTTCATACTTTTCAATTGGCTGAGGACAGCCATAGCTGAAGACACAAGAACCACCACGAACGGAACTGGAGGTGGGAGCAAACTGCAGAAACAACGGATATGCTACTGGGATTCCCACATTCCGTTAGTATGGGTAATATACCCATCCTGCTAATTTCCATGCGCACAAAGGAAATCATTGTGGATAATAGGCACAGTGACTATAGACTCACAAATAACGCCAAATAATTCGAATAAATAACAAAATATAACAGAAAAAATTTTGTCTTTCAAGGTGTTTCGAACCGTTACTATAAATTCACCATGCTTCCCAGCCCTTCCCGTTCACCATTACACTATCAGTGATATGTCAAACAGATTGCTTGCAGTTATACCGCCCGGGTTCGATTCCCGGCGGGGTCAGGGATTTTCACCTGCCTCGAGATGACTGGGTGTTTGTGTTGTCCTCATCATTTCATCATCATCCAGGAAAGTGGCGAAATTGGACTGAGCAAAGATTGGGTAATTGTACGGGCGCTGATAACCACGCAGTTGAGCGCCCCACAAACCAAAACATCATCATCAAAACACAGTTATACCTACATCAAATTTGTATATGTGTCTAATAACTGCCACTCTACGCCTTTTTTTATTCAAAATGTTGTAAGCTTACTTGCGTTTCTTATTATGATTACTGTACATGAACAGAGAAGCGTATGTTATAAAAAAAGTAATTTAACTGAATGATTTTCACATATTTGTTATTTTGAATGTGAATAGTATGCGTTGTTTTATTGTTTGGTTGGTGTTTATAAAGCAGATGTTACGCCATTTCGAAATAGAACAGTCAGCTAGAAACGAAGCTTTATTTTCGGTCATCTTAAGCTTCATGCTATTCCTTGTCAAAAATATTTCGACACTCTTGAAAGTGTTTCATGAAGTGGCATGTTGTGTTTCAATACCTGTGCCGAGCCCGAATCTCGCCCGACACAGAGCGGAATGAAACACCACTGTTTCGAAACAGTGAACCACAGCCGTTCCGAAACACTGAAACAGTTCCACGTATCGATACACTGTATCGAAACATAGAAACAGTGGCCAAGTCTAGTAGTTAGTACCAGGTTAAGCTGCGGACGTTGAAGCGAAGCGACCACTACGTAGTGAACGTTGTATTTCAATAACCGGAAAATGCAGAGTGAATCAAGGAAACGGAGAATTGGAAATTTGCTATCTTTTAAAAAGGAATGGGAGAATCATTTGTTCTCTGTGGAAAAACGTGAAAATTGGAAATGTATAATATGTGACAGTATTGTCGCTGGTAAGCGGAAGTTTAATATTGAACGCCATTATAATAAATTTCAGTATGTTGCCGTTCTTAGTGCAATAAAAGAGGAATTTCTCAAGCGATTTGGGGATATATCTTACTTATCCCAAGGTTTTCAATAGTTCTCGAGAGAATATGGTTTCTGTAGATGATAGTCATCTCAGTTTGCAAATGGAATTAATAGATCTACATTGTAATTCTCGTCTGAGAGACAAGTTCCTTTTGGCAAGACATGTAATAGATTTGTATCACGACTTTGCGCAGCAAGAGTTTCCTCGTCTCCATCGTGAAGCCATGAAGATAGTCAATGTTGGGCTTGACATACTTTTGTGAGAGATTTTTTTCTGTTATGAAAATTAATAAGTCTCGGTTAAGAGCAAACATCAGTAATGAACATTTACGTAACTGTTTGCGTTTGTCTGTATGTAGAAATTTTGTTCCAGACATTAAACGTATTGTAAACTCCACCTGTGATAATTAAATAAAACGTATCGTAGGTAATAGGTACTCTTTCAAACCATGATTTCTGTCAAGCACTCCTTCTAACGTTATTCCTTCATTTAATAAAGCAGGCCAGGAAACAAAACGCATTACAGAGGAAGAAGCGGAGAGACGGTATGGTGGGGAGGGGTAAGAAGCGGGTGGCCAGCTTGCCCCTGTGTGCACGAAGAACACCTGTTAACTGCACACGTGCATGTGCACCGCACACGTGCAGAATTCCTGCCCGCCCCTGATCTAAACACTGGGCAGTTGACCACTAGATGTCACGGGAGGCCAGTATAAAAGAAGACGGAGGGAGTGTTACCAGTAGAGCAGCACGAACAGCAGAATGGCAGGAGAGCTCAGTGGCTTCGAACGTCGATGTCATCTGAGTAACAAATCTGCAGGGACATTTCAATCTTTCTGAAGCTGTCCAAGTCGACTGTTGGTGATGTGACTGTGAAGTGGAAAGGCGGAGGAACAACCGCAGCTGAAACAAGATAGGGAAGACTGCACGTACTGATGGATGGGTCCCTTCGAGCATTTCTGAGGTCGGCTGTAATAAATCGTTTGAAACAAGTGTTAGAAATCACTCGTTACCTTCCAGAGTGCTACCACCAGTCCAGCTAGCACAATGACTGTGCATAGGGCGTTGAAAAGAATAGGGCACAATGGTCGAGTATCTACGTATAAGCCACACACTTCTGTGGTCAATGCTAAGCGACGCTTGAGGTGGTGTAAGCAGAGGCGCCACTGCACAGTAGGTTACTGGAAACGTGTGATTTGGAGTGATGTGTCACGCTATACGCCGTGGCAGTCCGATGGTAGGAACTGAGTTTGGCGCATATCTGGAGAATGTTACCCGCCATCAGATGTAGGGCCAACAGTAAAGGTGGTGTTACGGTATGAGAATGTTTTTCGTGTTCATTATGTGCCACACCTGTTGTGTTTAATGAAACGCTAAATACATACTGCGTGCAATAGAGGAACAGTTCGGAGACGGTGATTGTTCGTATCGACACGACAGTGCATCCCGTTATAAAGCAGCATCTCTGAGACAATGGTCTGTGGAACGTAACATTCCTGAAGTGGACTGACCTGCCCAGAGCCCCGACCTGAGCCCAGTGGAACACCTTTGGAATGAGTTACAACGTCGATTTCGTTCCAGACTGCAGGCTTCAACATCATTACCTTCTCTGGTTTCAGCTTTTGAGGAAGAATGGGTTGCCATTCCTGCAGAGACTTTCAGATGCACTCATTGAAAGTGCTGTCAGCAGGGTTCAAGTCATCTTAAAGGCGAAGGATGAATACACCCCATACTAATGTCCACTAATAGGTATCGTAGAGGAACACTTCATAGATGATGATTGTTCGTATCAGCATGACAATGCACCCTGTTATAAAGCACAATCTTATATGGACTGGCCTGCCCCTAATTCCGATCTGAACCAAATGGAATACCTACGAGACGAGTTAGACTGTCGATTTCGCTCCAGAGCGGAGCGTCCAACATCACTACCTTCTCTGGTTTCAGCTTTTGAGGGAGAGTGGGTTGTCGTGCCTTCAGGCATCGGATATTTTTGATTATGTAGGGTACGCTAGTTATTAGGATTACTTTACTGCTTGAATGTATTTTTCTACGCAGATTTCACTAGTAGCCTCTCCTATAGGCTGTAGAATATCACAGCTTTACACATATGCTAGGTCAACAGTAGACTACCTGAGGCTGTTAGCACGGGTGGTCCACTAGCATGGCACTTAATTATACACTGAACAGCCAAAGAAACTGGTACACCAGCCTAATATCATGTAGGGTCCCCGCGACCACGAAGAGGTGCCGCAGCACGACTAGCATGGACTCCACTAATGTCTGAAGTAGTGCTGGAGGGAACTGACACCACGAATCCTGCAAGGCTGTCCATAAATCCGTAAGAGTACGAGGGATCAGGGATCTCTTCTGAACAGCATGTTGCAAGGCATCAAGGATATGATCAAGAATGTCCATGTCTGGGGGGTCTGGTGACCAACGGAAATGTTTAAACTCAGATGACTGTTCCTGGGGCCACTCTGTAACAATTCTCGACTTGTGGGTGTCGCATTATCGTACTGAAATTGCCCAAGTCCTTCGGAATGCACAATGGACATGAATGGATGCAGGTGAGCACACAGGATGCTTCCGTACGTGTGACCTGTCAGAGTCGTATCTAGACATATCAGGGGTTCCATATCACTCCAACTGCTGACATGCAGGGTCCGTGGATTCATGAGGTTGCCTCCATACCAGTACAGGTCCATTCGCTCGACGCAATTTGAAACAAGACTCGTCCGACCAGGCTGCATGTTTCCAGTTATCAGCAGTCCAATGTCGGTGTTGGAGGGTCCAGGCGAGGCGTAAAGCTTTATGTATTGCAGTCATCAAGGGTACACGAGTGGGCCTTCGGCTCCGAAAGACCATAACGACGATGTTTCGTTGAATAGTTCGTACGCTGACACTTACACTTCCGTCACGTTGAATGATTCTCTTCAGTCGTCGTTGGTCCCGTTTTTGCAGAATCTTTCTCCAGCCGCAGCGATGTCGGAGATTTGACGCTTTACCGGATTCCTGATATTCACGGTACACTCGTGAAATGGTCGTACGGGAAAATTCCAACTTCGTCGCTATCTCGGAGATGCTGTGTCCCATCGCTCGTGAGCCAACTATAACACCACGTTCAAACTTACTTAAATCTTGATGCCGGCCGCTGTGGCCGAGAGGTTCTAGGCGCTTCACACCGGAAACATGCTGCTGCTACGGTCGCAGGTCCTAATCCTGTCTCGGGCATGGATGTGTGTGATGTCCAGAGGTTAGTTAGGTTTAAGTAGGTCTAAGTCTAGGGGGACTGCTGACCTCAGATGTTAAGTCCCAAAGTGCTTAGAGCCATTTGAACCATTTGATTTTTAAATCTTGATATCTTGCCATTGCAAGATACCAAGATCTAACAACTGCGCCAGACACTTGTTGTCTTATATAGGCACTGACGATCGCAGCGCCGTATTTGAATACGCATGCCTATACCAGGTTCTTTGGCGCTTCAGTGTATTATTAATCGCTAGATGCAGCTGCAAAAACCTCATTCACCCAGGGCATTTAAATCCATCTTGAATTAGTTTCTGGTTTGATTCCTTTCTTAGCTCATACTGCACTTTGTTTTCATCAGTTATAGTATTATTTACTAGACCTTTTACCAGATTTTTTTTTTCTTTATTGCCACCAAATGAGACTATTGGTGAAACACGATTCTCGACTTTTTCTCGTTGATGCTGTGTCTACTTTTTAACCATTGCGATGTTTTCGTCGTGAGACATGTTCAAACAAAGATTTGTTTAAATGACGAAAATATTACTCGCTGTCGCAATAAATAGCCTGTTCTTTTTTTGCCACTGAAGGTCGATATTGCGTCTTGACCATCGATGTTACAACATTTAAGATTTCGGCATCAATACTGAAACGTCGATGATTAATTTCCCAAGATCGATATTTTATAAATACTGATTATGAGTTAACATCCCTATACCCTCTTTGTTTGTCACTCCGTCCATCGAGCTCACTCGTTTCCATTCTCTGCCCCGTCAACATTTCAGAAGCCTCCATCCTCTTCCCGTCCTCGTATCTCATCATGCTTTACACGGCGCTCCAGGAGTTTCTCTTTATCAACATTTTCCTTAATTCAGTTTCAACATCGCTGCAAAAAATTCTCTTGTTCTAAGAATATATCTTGAGGAGAAGAGGTCCACTACCGAATTAAAAAAAAAAAAACATGCTAGTTAATGTCCCCGTGGTAGCTAAACAACACTTTTTGCCTCTGGGTAAAAAGTTACTTGAGTCGGTCAAGATCTATAAGCCAAAACATGCAAACCCGAAAGCATTTTGGCTAGTGCCGTGTGTCAAAAATCGGGCTCACTGAACAGGGCGAAGAAAAATTCGCGCACTCGGACTTCGCAGCACGATTCCTCACACACTAGCAATGCTAACTGTCTGTCACAAAATTTCGTCCTGCGCATATTTCCGGCAGTAAATGGCCGTTAAAGATTGGTAATCCACCAACGCTGTTATCACATGCACGGCAACTACCTCTATCAGCAGAACGGACCAGTTCTGTGCAGGTGTTACAGTGGATAGCATTTCGAGTAAGCATGTAGGAGGTCGAGAGTTCTATCTGGGTCGAGGCTTATATGTTTTCACTTGCCAGTTTCATTCTGCCATATAATAATGTAGTGTACACCTTCTCTTCAACCGCAGATATCTGACATTGACATAGTACGAAATGTAATGGACCTGAACGTGGCAAGAATAATAGTTGGTTCTAATCGAGCGGACCATTGAAGAAGGATGCACAGAAAAGTGGTTTGGAATCTAGTAGATGCAGTAGTGCGAAACAGTTCGCGTCCTCGACATGCAAAAGGGTTCTTTAGAAGCTGACCAGTGAAAACGATTGTACTTTCATTTCTGTGTTTGCAGTACCTAAGTACAAACGTTCTTTAGCAGACCCACTGTAATCGCTGTATGACAATTAAGACGCCAGGTACCGTACCACACAGACTACATTTAGCAAATAAAGACAAATTCACCTTGCTCTAGAATCGAACCCTCGACCTCCTACATGCTAACCATAAACGCTATCTACTGTACCAACTGCACAGCACAGTTCCTGTATCCTGTCAGAGATAGTTAGCGCGTATTTGGTTACAGTGTTTCCAGATTTCCAATCATTGACGTCCGTTTACTGCCGGAAATATGCGCAGAATTAAATTTTGTGAGAGATATTTTTTTATTGTCAATATGTGAGGAATCACATTGCGAACTAACTAATTTTTTTCATCCTGCACTGGTGAACACTTGGAAAAAATGTATGGAGCCATCTGACATGAGTACCGAAAACGGAATCTTAAAATTGCGAACAATTTGTGATCCCATTAGACACGTTTTTAAACAAAATTACAATTGTTGGAGAACCCAAAAATGCTGCTATTAAATAAAGCGAAACGCGTGTTCCAAATAAGAATTTAACTCTTGCAAAAGACGCTTAACTCTCGTATTACTTGAATATTGTTCTCATGATGTCTGCTTTGCAGATGAAACAAGTCAACCATGTTACCAATATTTGCAATAAAGGCAATGCCAATGAAGATATTTGTAATGCACACTACTCCAGGACTCCAATTTTACATACTACATTATTCATTGGATAAATGCGAAATACATTCAGATGCCGATCCATTATTTCGAAGATTGGCAATTACACGAAGAGCAACACCAGCTAAACTCAGTTGCTTGAGCAGCTCAGTAATATGTCTCTTGCAGTTCAGGTTTTAATTAATACGTACACCCACAAATTTAGAACATTCTGCCCTCTTTACTGATTCCTGTTCATGTGCTACATCAAATGTTGATATGACTTTATATATTGTCAAAACTAAATGCAGTCAGCGCTAGTTTTGTTGACGAGAAGCTTGATAAATATTAAATGGAGGTCGTTTACATGCGCAAGGAATAGGAGTGGACCCAAAACTGAATCCTTCGAGACTCCCTTCGCGATTTCTTCACAATCACTAAATGTTTCTCTCCATCGAAGATTGTTTGAATTAATCAGCACAGCATTTTTCTTTCTGCTTGTTAAGTAAGATTGAAACCAATTTTTTCTAAAACCACGTGCCCTTAAAACTCAAATTTGTCAAAGAGAGTAACGTGATCTACGCAGTCAGATGCTTTAAATCACAAAACATACTAATTGGCGATATTTTATCACTTAAGGCTTCTAATACCTGTATTTGGCGAGTGAAAGCATAAAAACCATTCGTAGTTGAACAACCCTTCTGAAATTCAAACTGTGATGTTCTAAGTAAATTGCTTCTTCTTAAATGTGGGACTACTCTGCAGAACATTAATTTTTCCAGTGTTTTGGGAAAAGACGGCAGCAAGGAAACTGCGTGGTAAGTAGGGCAGTAGAGTTGTAACATGCTCCTAGCAGGATTTGCATATCTAGCTGAACGCGGTGGCAGTCAGCCTGAATGAAACACTTAACACGCTATCTGCGGAAGTGTAGTTGCATCAGCGCGTCTCGGCGGTTTCCTTGCACGCGTCTCCGTCTTATCTCGTGCGGTCGTGCTGACGCGGGACGTACGGCAGTTACGTCAGAGGCGAGCCCCTCGCGCTTCGCGATTGCTCGACAAAGTGGACCGCGGGTAAACAACACTGACGTACACGTCGCAGAAATCAGAACTTCACCAGACGCTGTTTCGTGGAACTGTTGCATCCCCCGGACACTGTGACCTCTGCGGATGTTGTGCCAAACGATTCGAGGCGTTGCAGATTGTTACCTTATTTGTGAACATGAACGACTTCCGCGTTAGACACACTGTGGGAAAGGTCATTTTCTCGAAAACTGTTACGGTGAGACAGTGGCTGATTAAGGAAATGGGCTAACTGTACAAGTACATCTATATCTGTACTCTGCAAGCCGTATTATGGTGTGTGGAGGAGGGTATCTTGTGTATCTACCTCACTTCCCTCCTTTCCTGTCACAATCCCGAATAGTGCGCGTGGAGAAAGATGGTTGATAATTCTCCGATGTTACCTGCACGGAATTTATGCGAGGCAAGTGAGTAAAAGCAGTATTGGTTGTCTTGTAGGAAAGCACGATCTCAGAATTTTAGCAGTGAAGCATACCGAGGTGTACAGTGCCTTTTTCGTAACGTTTTTCACTGGATTTACCTGAGCATCGCCATGATGTTTTCGCGCTTAGTAAACGAATCTATATCGAAACTCAATGCTTCTCTTGGGACCTTCTCCGTTTCCTCAATCAAACCGATCTGGTATGAGCCCCAGACTTTCAATCTTCCAATGAATGTGAATCTGGTTTTTTGCCTTTCTATCGATTGTAAGTAGGCTGTTTATGTTTTCTTTATGTAAGTTTGCTGTTTATGTTTTTTATTGGCAACGTTACATAGCACTCTGTATGAAAATCACTGGCTGTGCTGTGTGCAGTATGTGGCTAGTTTGAATTGTTGTCTGCCATTGTTGTCATGAACTGCTATAGCTGGATGCGAACAGCGCATAGCGCTGGGCAGTTGGAGGGGAGCCGCCAGCAGTGGCGGATGTGAGGACAGAGATGGCGGAGTTTGAAATTTGTAAAAATTGATGTCATGAGCTGCTGTATATATTATGACTATTGATGACTATTAAGGTAAATACAGTGTTTGTTCTCTATTAATATCTTTCATTTGCTAACTATCCCTATCAGTAGTTAGTGCCTTCAGTAGTTTGAATCTTTTATTTAGCTGGCAGTAGTGGCGCTCGCCGTATTGCCGTAGTTCCAGTAACGAAGATTTTTGTGAGGTAAGTGATTTCTGAAAGGTGTAGTTTAATGTTACTCAGGGCCATTCCTTTGTAGGGATTTCTGAAAGTCAGATTGCGTTGCGCTAAAAATACTGTGTGTCAGTTTAAGCACAGTCTTGTATAATTGTTCAAAGGGGACGTTTCATATGTAAAAATGTTCAAAGGGGACGTTTCATATGTCGACCCTTAGCCTAGGATACCTCACTGGAATCTTCTGATTTTTTCTTGTAGTTTGTGTATTTAGTGTAGCTTTTGTTTATTGATAGTGCGTAATTGTAGAGAGAATCTCCTTTGTAGTTGCAGTCTTTCATTGTTGTACAGTAAAACAGTTGTGGCATGCATGTAGCTTTGCGCCAAGTATTTCGCTGCTGCAATTAACTAGATATTATTTTCAGTGCTATGTTAATGTGTTCTCTTATTTTTGCTCTTCAAATTGTGTTTTTGTGTGTTATCGTGTGAAATATTGTCTCAATAATGGCGTGTGAAAAACGTAACACTCGGCTCCAAAGTAAACTAAGAAACGACAGTGAAGACGAAAGCAATTTGTTAGCGCCACCATGTAATGAATTAACTAATATTCAAAGTAGTAATTTGGTAACTGTGCATAGGGAAATGGAGCGGGCGTCAAACAATGGCGTAGGCAGTGAAACAGGTAGTGAACAGGGAAGCATTATCGATCGATCGGTCGGCAACAGCTCGCCTCAGGAATCCGAAATGACAGAACACAATATGGCAAATACTGTAGACTTAGGTTTTGGGTCCTCACCGGTTTCTCAAATGAGTCAAGACACATTTTCTGCTTGTCAAAATGTGAATGCTGCCGGTGAAAACGCACTGCCAAAGAGCATAGAGAAACAGATTCCAGACACTAATACATTATTATTGCAATTAATGCAAAAAATGGAACAACACCAGAGACGAACACAGCAACAGTTAGACACAGTGGAACAAAATCAGAGACAAACACAGCAAAAGCTTCAAAAGTTAGACTCATTGGAACAAACGCTTGAACAAACACGTGAAGATTTAACTACTGAGCTACATAAAATCGAATCGAAATGTCAAAAAGTCTGTAATGACGTAAAAACACAAATTTGTGAGCATTTCCAACCTATTTTTTCGCTGCATGAAAATGCATTACAGAATCACGAAGCAGCCATAAAAGAACTGCAAACCATTGTTCATGAAAATCATGAGACCTTGTGGGCTAAAATTGACTCAGTTGCATCTACCGATTCGGTTACGCAACTGGCAAAAACTCAGGAAAACTTAAAGAACACAGTAGATTCGATTTCAACACAAATGGACACTCTGAAACTTGGTTCAGAAAAACACACTGAGGAAATGTGTTCACTATCGGAGAAAGTAGCTGAACTTTCGGATCAGGTCACTAACTTATCTACAAAGGTAGATGATGATCTGAATGACACAAGACCCGTAGCCTTCACTGACACAGAAGACTATGAACAAATAAGAAAATTCAAACAAAATCAAAATCAAATTAATACACAGTATAAAAGAGAAATCCGGGAAGTACAAGATCAGTTGACGCAGGTGATAAAAGAATTACGTATTTCAGAGGACACTCGCGCCCCAATACTGGAAGAGGGACATAGAAATACGGAAAAGCCACAATATAATAACACAGAGCATTTCGGTAATTATGAAAGAAATTGGCAAGGTGCACCGAATTTTGAGATGGAACCGCCGACACGACGTAACAATGACCGATATGTGACTCGCCGACATGATGATTTTGACTATAAGCTGTTCATTACTACACGTAAATTCAAAACATTTAAGAATCCTGGCAGGGTCGCCATATGAAACATCCCCTTAGAGGAATTTATACATACGAAACGTCCACTTTGAACAACTTGTACAAGACTGTGCTTAAACTGACACACAGTATTTTTAGCGCAACGCAATCTGACTTTCAGAAATCCCTACAAAGGAATGGCCCTGAGTAACATTAAACTACACCTTTCAGAAATCACTTACCTCACAAAAATCTTCGTTACTGGAACTACGGCAATACGGCGAGCGCCACTACTGCCAGCTAAATAAAAGATTCAAACTACTGAAGGCACTAACTACTGATAGGGATAGTTAGCAAATGAAAGATATTAATAGAGAACAAACACTGTATTTACCTTAATAGTCATCAATAGTCATAATATATACAGCAGCTCATGACATCTATATGGACAATATGTGAGAAGTAGGGACTGATAGTGTTTGCACGTGTGTTAATAATTCAGCAAGGGACTGGATAACAGCATTGCTGGTTCTAAGGACAATTCCAAAAAACTTTGTGAGTGCACAAGTGGTGGTTCATGGACTTGCTCTATTATACGCAAGACTCTTCAATGGTGATTGTGCACCTGCACTGTCGCACCAGATGGCTGCTGGCCATCTCTAACAGGACTACAGTGGGTCTACACCTTTGCTGACTCACCAGTACCATTATTTCTACGAGGACTGCAGTGGGTCTGCACCTCTGGTGGCCCACCAATACTCTCTACCAGGACTGCAGTGGGTCTGCTCTGTGATGACCTACCTACCAATCTTCTTCAACACGTCGACTGACTCTGCTGTGGGTTTGCTCTGTTGTGGCCCATTACCTGTCAGCATTTCAAGAGTCAGCACTGTCTTTCTGTTGGAAGGACAACACTACTTCTTCAAGACTGCATGGACATCCACTACTTCCGTGTGCATTGTCTTTATTGCTCAGGCTTTGATAAAAGAAACGGCAGTTTTACTGTGGTGAATGATCAGGACTGTCTTTATTGACTGTGAGAAAATTTTAGCTGTTGACCAACATTGTATTAATAAGTGTGTGCATTTGATATCTTTGTGATTGTAATTATGAAAAAAATTTTCAAATCTGTATTGGCCAGTGCCCAACACCATTTGTAAAATTTTTTGTGGGGAGCATGGGGGCTATGTAAGTAGGCTGTTTATGTTTTCTTTATGTAAGTTTGCTGTTTATGTTTTTTATTGGCAACGTTACATAGCACTCTGTATGAAAATCACTGGCTGTGCTGTGTGCAGTATGTGGCTAGTTTGAATTGTTGTCTGCCATTGTTGTCATGAACTGCTATAGCTGGATGCGAACAGCGCATAGCGCTGGGCAGTTGGAGGGGAGCCGCCAGCAGTGGCGGATGTGAGGACAGAGATGGCGGAGTTTGAAATTTGTAAAAATTGATGTCATGAGCTGCTGTATATATTATGACTATTGATGACTATTAAGGTAAATACAGTGTTTGTTCTCTATTAATATCTTTCATTTGCTAACTATCCCTATCAGTAGTTAGTGCCTTCAGTAGTTTGAATCTTTTATTTAGCTGGCAGTAGTGGCGCTCGCCGTATTGCCGTAGTTCCAGTAACGAAGATTTTTGTGAGGTAAGTGATTTCTGAAAGGTGTAGTTTAATGTTACTCAGGGCCATTCCTTTGTAGGGATTTCTGAAAGTCAGATTGCGTTGCGCTAAAAATACTGTGTGTCAGTTTAAGCACAGTCTTGTACAAGTTGTTCAAAGTGGACGTTTCGTATGTATAAATTCCTCTAAGGGGATGTTTCACGATTACTTTTATGTGGTTGTGGCATTTTAAATCATTCCTAACGCATACTCCCAGATAGCCGGCCGCTGTGGCCGAGTGGTTCTAGGCACTTCAGTCCGGAACCGCGCTGCTGCTACGGCCGCAGGTTCGAATCCTGTCTCGGGCATGCATGTGAGTGAAGTCCTTAGGTTAGTTAGGTTTAAGTAGTTCTAAGTCTAGGGGACTGATGAGCTCAAATGTTAAGTCCCATAGTGCTTAGAGCCATATTCCCAGATATTTGATGGATGTGACCGCTTACAGCCATTTCGGCAACCATGTAGTCATACAATAATGAGTCTCTTTGAAAATTTACACGCAATGCGTTTTGTTTATGTTGAGACAGCATTCCAAATCCCAGCACCTCGCATCGTTCCACCTCTGTTCTTCATCCCTTCTTCTACATTTTTCTAGATTCGCGGCTTCTCTGTATACAACAGCATCGTCTGTGTTGAGCCCCAAGGAGCATTCGACATTACCCACTAGGTAATTTATGCAGGATGTTTCAAAAATACTTTTACAGACTTTGGAAAGAAAAAAGTTTCATATAAACACATGATCGAAAACCCTTCGTTTTGCAGTTACTGATGAAAGTTGGATTTCAACGGTGTTCCAGGTACAACACAAAACTTCTAGTTATTAGTGACAGTTTACAATTTGTGTGTTTCGAGCTTATCTACATTGATAATAAATGCTCGAACTTTCCTTCTCTTGCTTCTAAACACACATGCACTCGTCGAATAATGGACTTTCGTTCCCTTTCAAATACTACCTGCCGATTTCTTAAGGTTTCTCAGGCTTCCACAACACTTGATAAAGATTTCCCGCATACAGATGGTCTGCTGCATGCGCCAGTTGTGTAAGGTGCCCTCAGAGACAACAGTCCAAATGACTGAGGTCGGGGAAACTTGAAGACCATGAAATCGGTCCTCCTCTTTCTATTCATGTGTCATGGTAGAAACCAGCCAGTGCATCTCGAACACTGAAACTGAAATATGCTAGAAGTCCATCATGCATAAACCACAAGTTTCTTCTTATTTGCAGAGGCACATCTTCCAGCTCACCTTGTAGGGTGTTCTACGTCTACATAAACATAGATACTCCGTAAGCCAGAGTACGTTCTTTGGCGGAGGGTACCATATATCAATACCAGTCATTCCCTTCCTTGTTCCATTCGTAGATAGAGCGACGGGAAAACGACTGTCTGCATACCTCCCTACGAGTCCTACTTTCTCGTATCTTATCTTCTCCGTCCTTACGCGTAAAGTATGTTGGCGGCAGTAGAATCGTTCGGCAGTCAGCTTCAGATGACGGTTCGCTAATTATCAATAGTGTTCCTCGAAAAGAACGTCGCCTTCCCTCCAGGGATTCCCATTTGAACTCCCGAAGCATATCCGTAACACTTACCTATTGTTCGAACCTGCCGGTAGTAAATCTAGCAGTCCGCCTCTGAACTGCTTCGATGTCTTCCTTCAATCCAACTTCGTACAGATGCCAAATACTCGAGCAGTACTCAAGAATAGGTCGCACCAGCGTCCTATATGCGGTCTGCTTAACGTGTGAACCCCTCTTTCCTAAAAATCTCCCATCTACGTCCATACTCCGCAAGCCACCTGACGGTGTGTGGTGGAGGGTACCTTGAGTACCTCTATCGGTTCTCCCTTCTATTCCAGTCTCGTATTGTTCGTGGAAAGAAGGATTGTCGGTATGCTTCTGTGTGGGCTCTAATCTCTCTGATTTTATCCTCATGGCCTCTTCGCGAGATATACGTAGGAGGGAGCAATATACTTCTTGACTCCTCGGTGAAGGTATGTTCTCGAAACTCCAACAAAAGCCCGTACCGATCTACTGAGCGTCTCTCCTGCAGCGTCTTCCACTGGAGTTTATCTATCATCTCAGTAACGCTTTCGCGATTACTGAATGATCCTGTAATGAAGCGCGCTGCTCTCCGTTGGATCTTCTATGTTTCTTCTATCAACCCTATCTGGTACGGATCCCACACCGGTGAGCAATATTCAAGCAGTGGGCGAACAAGTGTACTGTAACCTACCTCCTTTGTTTTCGGATTGCATTTCCTTAGGATTCTTCCAATGAATCTCAGTCTGGCATCTGCTTTACCAACGATCAACTTTATATGATCATTCCATTTTAAATCACTCCTAATGCGTACTCCCAGATAATTTATGGAATTAAATGCTTCCAGTTGCTGACCTGCTATATTGTAGCTAAATGATAAAGGATCTATCTTTCTGTGTATTCGCAGCACATTACTCTTGTCTACATTGAGATTCAATTTCCATTCCCTGCACCATGCGTCAATTCGTTGCAGATCATCCTGCATTTCAGTACAATTTTCCATTGTTACAACCTCTCTAAATACTACAGCATCATCCACAAAAAGCCTCAGTGAAGTTCCGATGTTATCCACAAGGTCATTTATGTATACTGTGAATAGCAACGGTCCTACGACACTCCCGTGCGGCACACCTGAAATCACTCTTACTTCGGAAGACTTCTCTCCATTGAGAATGACATGCTGCGTTGTGTTATCTAGAAAATCTTCAATCCAATCACACAGTTGGTCTGACTGTCCATATGCTCTTACTTTGTTCATTAAACGACTATGGGGAACTGTATCGGACGCTTTGAGGAAGTCGAGAAACACTAAACTGAAGTCGACCATTCGCCTTCCCTACTACAGTTCTCACATGTTCGTTCCATTTCATACCGTTTTCAACATCAAGCCAAGATATTTAAACGACTTGATTGTGTCAAGCAGGACATTACTAATAGTGAATCCGAACATTACAGGTTTGTTCCTCCTACTCATCCGCATTAACTTCCCCTTTTCTGTTCTGAATAAAGTCCCTGTAAACAGCACCAGTAAGACGTGCTGGGATAACGTATGCCCCTACCAAACTGTCATCTACAGTCCTAGCCCACACATTAGTCTTAAACTAATGCTGATGTCTAACCTGTACTATAACGCGAGGATTGCAATGGGCCGATATATGTTGGTTGCGAAAATTTGTTATTCCATGTGTTCCAAACGTGTCTCGTATGTAAACGAAACTGAAGAGAGAAACAAGGGATTGGCAGTTTGTACAACGATCAATCGGCAAAAGTTCTTCCCGTGGTGGATGATCGGCTGGAGTAAGTCGTTGCACACGTTGAACATGACAAGGATACTCGTCAAGTCTCCTCCAAACTGAACTTGGAGATATATCGTAGGCCATGTGGTACATCCCTGATACCTGGCTCTTCTTCGACAGACCGTAGACCGTGCTCTTCCTGGTCAGGCGTACGAGCAACACGTGACCTTACTCGGTCAATAGCCTGTGGTGCTACGGATCGTCTTTCGGTACCGCTACGGCACCCAGCACCAAAGACAGGATGACTCGGCTGTCTTTCCAGCCTCGTGTCCGTTACCATTCGCTCAGCCCGATCGTCTGCCCGATCACGAAATGAATTATCCTGTCATGTCTGAAAGAAGCACTTACAGTTAACTCACATCTACACATTGGACACATTGAAGGCAGACGAATGAAAAACGTAAACAAGTCTCCCTGACAACGCAACATCATCTAGGATACAATGAGTCGAACGGGTGTGTAGGTAAGTGAAGCTGTTGGGCTGTGCCTGAAAAGCTGTTGATCGTCAACTTCTTTAAAAAACTCGAAAAAAGATACATTTTCGGAAATTTTGGTCTAAAGGGTCTGTTCACAAAGCATGTAAAACTATTTTTGAAGCACCCTGTATACAGGGTGATTTTTTTTCACTGTGTACTGACTCTAGGGATTGATTTATGAGAGGATACGGAGCAAAAAAGGTTTACTGAAATGTACGCACCGTAGCATGTTCTGCCTCACACATTCACATGGGCAAGGCTGCATCCGAACTGTGTCAAAGGCTGCTCCAGTGTCTCCACATCTGGAATGGGCTCTGCATACACGATACCTTTGAGATGGTCCATAGCCAGGAATTGAACGGGTTGAGATCCGGTGAACGAGCAGGCCATGCAACTGGAATCCCTCGTCCGATTCATCGCCCAGGGAAGCCACGACTGAGATGCATCCGGAGCTTGACGGCGAAGTGGTCTGGAGCACCGTCATGTAGCAGCCACATAACCCTGCGAATCATCAATGACACTTCGTCCAGCAGGGAAGGCAAAGTCACCCGCAAGAAACTCCGATAGTTCCGGCCTGTTAGGCGACGTGGAAGGAACACCGGTACCTAAATGCGGTCGCCAATTATCCCGGCCAACACATTCCAGCTTCACAATGATTTGCAGTCACCATACCATGGCGGTTCTGCGTACAGTTCCACAGATGACTGTTATGAAAGCTGAAGGTACCTCTCCGCGTAAAGATGGCCTCATCTGTGAACAGGACGGATGACACAAGTCCCGCTATAGCGGTTGCCTGGTGAAGAAACCAGTGACAAAACTGCTCCCGATGTGTCAAGGCTGTCGCTAGTAATCCCTGCATACTCTGTAAGTGATAAGGGTAGTAACAATCGTCATGGAGAATGTTCCACACGGTCGTCCGGCTTACCCTGTAATCGCAGGCCAATTGCTTGGTACTGACACGGCAGTCACCTTCCACAGTGTTAATCACATTTTCCTCGAAGTCTGGAGTCCGAACGTTTCGAGTACGTCCTAGACGATTTCCTTCTTCCTGAAACGACCCTCTCTCAGACAAACGGCGGAACACTGTTGCAAACATTGAATGCTGTGGTTGTTGTCGGCGGGGATAGGTCTCATGATACAGCCTTGCTGCCCGCCGCCCGTTGCCATTTGCCTTTCCGTAAGTAAATACCACACCGGCAAGCTCTCGATTCGAATACGGAACGATTGTGTACAACGCTGTATCACATTAACTGCAAGGTGAGTCAGCAATAGAAGTGAATCGCACACAACATTAGCAATTACTGTGGCAGGAAAGGGCGCTGGGGCATGATGTATGAGGAGCAGTACCACCCCCCCCCCCCCCCCCTCAGGAAACTACGCGTACTGTAACTGTGGCTACGTGGTACAGCGCATATTAAACCGCAGCCTCATTAACAAAGTATGATTGAATAAACGGCTTCTAGCTTGGAAACCATGCATTTCCGGACTTAAGTTCATTAGCTCTTGCTTTCCGTACTCTCTCATCGATAAATCCCTATAGTTCGTACTCGGTGGAAGAAATGACACGCCGTTTGACTATTATAGTTACAAAGGGCTCTGAGCACTATGGGACTTAACATCTTAGGTCATCAGTCCCCTAGAACTTAGAACTACTTAAACCTAACTAACCTAACGACATCACACACATCCATGCCCGAGGCAGGATTCGAACCTGCAACCGTAGCAGCAGCTCGGTTCCGGACTGCAGCGCCTAGAAACGCTCCGCCACCGCGGCCGGCTTTATAGTTACAAACGAAAGAAGCCAATACAGGAAAATGAAAGAAGCAAATAATTCTAGTAAACATAGGTCCACAAATCAATAATTTCCCCGATACGACGTATTACGATTGAGTAAATTAACACCTTATAACACAGTCCATTAGGATTCAAACTACAGATATGTTGTTGAGAACAAACACATTATAGCACTTGTTCCATATGGCCATCTTTCATTACTTTAGTACGTCTACTCATCAACGCCCGGTTACGTTGAAAAATCCCAGTAATGTCCTTACTGTACTGACAGTCATCCACAATGCGTTCCCGGGATTTGTCGATACTATCAGTAAGGCTGGATTACACCAAAGCTTTTAAATATTGCGACACATAGTCGGGGGAATACGGGAGGCCATAGTACTGGCTAGCTACGACCGGTACACTTGTTGTCCTAAGGCTATTTACCAGCATTCCAGTAAACCACAATGGCGAAAAAATGAAACGACGGAAGTTTATCATTTTGTAATTTACACCTCTCTTTGGGAGTTTCGCATTAATCGTAGCCTTGTAGATTGAAAGTGTCGTAACATTGGCATGATTTCACTTGTGCGTACGTCTTATGGACGAAATAATTGGTTCCCGGAACCAATAATGGCCCTAAACACTCCCTTGGGGTACACCCGAAGATTTCTCTCTGTTACGAATGACAGGATGTGATTTATCTGCTATTTATTAGACTTACAATCAGGAATATCACCAGCAAGCCACTGTTTATAATCCTATAAGCACACTTGAACACTTTCCTGGCACTGTAGACTTTGCTCATTAGAGTATAAAGCCTTCAAAAATAGTCAACATTTCCATAAAAACATTGCAGGAAATTCTATGTAAGTACTAGTAAAAGAACTTAGTTCTCGTCCTATAAAGTTGCTTTAGTTGCTTTAGGTCATCATTTCGTCTGAATGTAAAATAATCCTTTTTTATGTCGCTTATTGCTGTAGAACAACACACACCAGAAAGTTTTTCCATAACTAAAAACAACCTTCATTCAATGTGTAGGACATAGTAGATGGAAACACAAACGTGAACAGCTGTTCTAGGATTAAACTGTCTGTTCGACAACGTAGTCCCGCTACTTTACTTTAATGCATGGCATTATTAACAATGCCTGGTTACTGTTTCTTCCTGATTTTTTGTAAGAATCAACCTTTAGTGTGGAAGATTTTCTTGATTTGTGAGTTGCTAAAGTGGACGGTGACAGAAGGAAGCAGATGGCTGACCTTGAAGTGTTTTTATTTATCAACTTGAAATGCCATATCTGCCAACTATTGTCATCACTTGTGTTCATTTTCTTCAGTCATTCATTATATGTGTTCTGCAGATCCAATAAAGAAGAAGAAGATTCAAGTATGTGGAAAGATCCAAAGAATTAGCCGCTTTCGATATTTTAATATTTAGTCGTTTACGGTGGTATTTTTCCTATGAAAATAGACACCTCCATCCTTATACAGAGGCTTGTATAGAGAAAACAACTATTTGTCATACATCTTCATAATGACCGCTTCTACCTGCCACACAGCTCACAGGATTTTTCATTCTTTGTATTGTCAGATAACTTGTAGAACAGGTGCGTTAATGATGTACGCTGATATTACTTTCTTTTGAATTGTTAAGATTCTCAGTTTCTAGGTACAAATTTGTTGAATATCTGTGTACCCTAAAAAATAACTCCACTCTGAATCCTACAGAGGGAGGCAAAGACTAAATGAAAATTATTTTTTCGTATTTTATTGTGGTTGTGCAAATCACAGTTGGGCTGAAACTGATTTTACTTTCAGCAAAGAAAACCATCAAGGAGCAAACTTAGTGGTAAGTGAACATACGAATTGCAAAATCCTTAAAGAGGCCTCTGAAAGCTGTGGATTATTTAAATTACACAGTATTCTTCTACTTAATAAACAGTATTTGCTTTAGGCACACTGTACCAGTTGATAATTTTATAAGACAATAGGAGTGAAAATGTGCAAAATAAAGATATCCCTCTGTCTTTAGGTTAACATGATGAGAATAAATTTCCAGGAGCAGAATGCGCTGTATTGAGCTTTGTAATACAGTTAGGTGGATCACGTGCTATGCTAAAGGTTGCCGAGGTGCGGTGTATCGTATAATTCACTAACGAGTGACTGACAGCATATTCGGGAGGCTCAATTGCTTCTTCTTTTTCTTCCTGTTTGGCACCATAGCCCTCAATGGGTGTTTGCGTTCTACGCAATCTGCCTCCATACATCTTTGTAGATGTAATTACTTATACTTAAAATGCAAATGTGTTGAAGATTCTTGCTGTTTTTGACTCATATGTGGTAATAGTTGTGTAAGTGGTTTCTTCTGTGTTGGGAAGTAGTTTTATTGCTTTCTACATCTACACCTACATCCATGCTCCGCAAGCCACCTGACGGTGTGTGGCGGAGGGTAACTTGACTACCTCTATCGGTTCTCCCTTCTATTCCAGTCTCGCAACGAAAAACGCCTTTCTTTTAATGATATCCAGCCCAAATCCTGTATCATTTCTGTGACACTCTCTCCCATATTTCGCGACAATACAAAAACTTGCTGCCTTTCTTTGAACTTTTTCGGTGTACTCCGTCAGTCCTATCTGGTAAGGATCCCACATCGCGCAGCAGTATTCTAAAAGAGGACGGACAAGCGTAGTGTAGGCAGTCTCCTTAGTAGGTCTGTTACATTTTCCAAGTGTCCTGCCAATAAAACGCAGTCTTTGGTTAGCCTTCCCCACATCATTTTTTGTGTGTTCCTTCCAATTTAAGTTGTTCGTAATTGTAATACCTAGGTATTTAGCTGAATTTACGGCTCTTAGATTAGACTGTTTTATCGTGTAACCGAAATTTAACGAGTTCCTTTTAGCACTCATGTGGATGACCTGACACTTCACGTTATTTAGGGTCAACTGCCACTTTTCGCACCATTCAGATATCTTTTCTAAATCGTATTGCAGTTTGTTTTGGTCTTCTGGTGACTTTATTAGTCGATAAACGACAGCGTCATCTGCAAGACGGCTGCTCAGACTGTCTCCAAAATCGTTTATATAGATACGGAACAGCAAAGGGCCTATAACACTTGCTTGGGGAACGCCAGAAATCACTTCTGTTTTACTCGATGACTTTCCGTCAATTACTACTAACTGTGACCGCATGCCTGGGTTAGTAGTTTATTTCTTGTTGTACAGTTGAACGTACAGTAAGAATCGTGGGGGCAGCGCCTGCTGCATATGGATGCAGGAGAGCATGGACATTGCCCAGAAACAATTGGAAGCGGTGTTGGCCACGGGTGACGGGATTCAGGCTGATTGCCTGCACTGTGTTGGGGCACCTGCGGTGAAAGCAGCGCCGCCTGGGGTCCAAAATTCCGCAGGAACTTCCGTTTCCCCTCACCTGCCCAGTTCACGTTCACTTGAGGGTGAATGGCGAACAGCGGCGGGGGCACGGAACTCTGGGTGGAAGGCGGAAGTGTGCACTGGCCACACAGCAGCCCCTTATGCCGTACAGGCAGATTTGAGGTCCTTTCCCACTGCTCACATCATATGCATAGAAAGAAAGAGACATTCAAATTGACACCCGTAGTCAGTGACGCAGTAAGGCCCTTATAGTCGATGACCCCAGCTCTACTGTAAATGAGTCGAAAAGTTGGTATTGTTTGTAACGACGTAGGCTTTGACGTTACCCTCACGAATCGGTTCTTTGATAAGTTCCTCAAGATAATTTTCGGATAAGACATTCATAACAGTGCCAATCGAATTCCTGTTTCTACCTCTCGTCCCAATCACTTGAGCCTGCCGAGTCTACAGTTGCTGAGTTGATAGCTCTGCGTAATGCTCAGACATGACCAGGAAATTTAGACAAGAACTTCTCCAGGCTTTCGCTGAAATATCCTGCAGGACATGTTTATGTGGCACAGATTACCACGTCTGATCCATTTGTAACATTTTTACGCAAATAATTTCGAATCTACGCTGGTTTAAACCAACAGAGTCTCTGAACGAAGACGAAAACAAACCACGACAGAGATGGCTGGTACCAGAGAGGTGGCTGCCACTTCCTTTCCTTTCTAAAATTTCATCACGCTTTCTCATACTCAGTCCAGTTTCTTTTTATACGCTCAGCTATGTCCGATAATTGACTTTCTTTTTACCATATCCTAAAAATCTAATCGTAATGTGTGATGTTTGCAAATCATCGATTTTGATTTGCATTTCAGCATCGACGTCAAAATATAGATGCGTGACAGCAATTGACCCAAAACACCGATGTTTCATGTACAATTAAGAAAATAAAAATTGGCCTGACCATCTACAAATCTTTTTTTTAGGAATGACTGATTATCTCTGTTCAGTGATTCCTTTATGTTACAGTAGGAGTTGTTAAGGAGAAACAACTTTAATCCGCATTTGGAAACACTTCTCCGATCTGTCAGTTATTTTATTTCCACGGATAGATTGTCAAAGAGCTTTTAGCTGCATTTCACCTCTTTCTGTGCCAAAGGTGGAATCATTAATGGGTAATGCAGATTAAAAAAAAAATGGCTCTGAGCACTATGGGACTTAACATCAGAGGTCATCAGTCCCCTAGAACTTAGAACTACTTAAACCTAACTAACCTAAGGACATCACACACATCCATGCCCGAGGCAGGATTCGAACCTGCGACCGTAGCAGTCGCACGGTTCAGGACTGAAGCGCTTTTTTTGTTTATTTTTGTTGTGTAATTGATCAGAAGCCTTCTGCGCCCCGCTGGTAATATGTTGAGTCACGTCTTCTCGAAACTGATGTGTTCCGTTTAATTGTTCAGAAATGTTCATTGGTTCAAACAGGAAACCTTTTTCTCTCTTGGCTTAATACATTCCAGCTGCGAGGCGGGTCGTGGAAAGCACTCCCAAGGAAGTTCGAGAAAAATTGTATTTTGGGTGACGGACAACGACATAATGACGGTCGTTGAGGTACGTCTAAAAATCGAGTACAGAGTCTAAAAAAAAATGGTTCAAATGGCTCTGAGCGCTATGGGACTTAACTGCTACGGTCATCAGTCCCCTAGAACTTAGAACTACTTAAACCTAACTAACCTAAGGACAGCACACAACACCCAGCCATCACGAGGGAGAGAAAATCCCTGACCCCGCCGGGAATCGAACCCGGGAACCCGGGCGTGGGAAGCGAGAACGCTACCGCACGACCACGAGATGCGGGCAGTACAGAGTCTACAGTTTGTCCAAATACGTAGTGAATGGCATGTCCACGAATCCAATTCACAGCATTGGTCTTTGTCCGAGGAAAATAGTCACGTTCCGGAAATAATAATGAAAGGAGAGTAATCCGACCCGGAATGTCCCGCGTTAGAAAAGCCACAATACGACGAATCAATTGCCAAACCTCTGCCGCCGGTCCGCAAACAAACCGATGTTCGTCATTGTCTGGCACTCCACACGTGGAACATTGAGGTGATTGGGCGAGGTGGATACGATGAAGGCGAGATTGGTTGATTTGCTTACCATTGACAGTTAGGTACCAGACAGATTGAACATTCGTGTCAAGGTAACAGGCGAACACCGCGCGCCATATATAACGCCAGTCAACCTGGGGGGACTTTTGTTCAAGCGGGTTAGGTGGACGACCTAATTGGAGGACATGTATACTGCCTTTGTCTTGAGTAAAAGCTGTCTTGGTAAGGAGAGTCGTAGATAACTGAGTTCAAGAAAGAAGTATCGTATATAATGGAACTGGTCCGGAACATCCGAGATCATCACTGGGGCTGACAGTGAGACCGGCGTATATGCCGACAGGAAAAGACCAGTGAGGCTCGTTGGGCAACGTGTCCATACCGTCATCTGGGAGCTGACAATTAGGGCGCGAGCTCTATCCGGCATGTGAAACAGACCTATCCCACCTCGTTCACGGGGAGGAGTAAGGGTTGCATAGTTAACTTTGAACAACAGCCCAGAGCTGACGAAAGATGCCATCGCTGTCAACATCCGACGTGCCACAGTAATCGGGAAAGGTAGAACTGGTGCTACATGGGGAACTCGGGATGCGATATATATATTGACATATCGAGCTCGTTGGAGAATATCTAGGGATCGAAGGCGACGGTCCATAAGACCTGCTCTGATCATTAAAAGGAGGCGCCGGCAGTTGATGGTGGCTGAACGCGGGAGATCAGATGAAAAATCTATTCCCAAACAGCGAATGGTATCAGCGGGAGTGAGAGGTGTAAAGCTCTCCACAGGAAGTCCCGTGCCAATGAACATAACTTGTGACTTACGTACGTTTAAAGAGCTACCCGACGCCTCACCATAAGTCGCTACCCACGTCAAAACAGCTGGAACATCGTCGGCATTACGTAAACAGATGACTAAATCGTCAGCATAGGCCGTGCAACAGAATCGGTAGCGATCTATGGACAACCCTACCAAACGTTGTCATAGTCCACATAGCAAGGATTCCAAGGAAAAGCCGTACAAAATCGCTGATAGAGGGCAACCTTGACATACGGATCGACCTATTGTTATCGGAGGAGTGAGTCTGCCATTGTACATAATCCTGGATGAGGCACTCCGCAGAAGGCGCATCACTACCGTGATAACGGCGACTGGGAAACCCATATGGTGGAGAACGGCCGTAAGGAACGAATGGGCAACCCTATCAAGAGCTTGACTAAAGTCCAAATACGCTAGTGCCCCGGAGAGGCGTTGTGCCTAGGTAACGGCGATCATATCCCTGTAGCGGCATAAAGCTGTGCGGATATTATTATCCCCTCCCAAAGATGCTAGGTCTGGCGACACAACATATCGGGCAACATTTTTAAGTCGTGCCGCCAAAAGGCGAGTGAAGATTTTCATATCACTGTTAAGGAGGGTGATGGGCCGATAATCACTGATATTGTTGCCACCATGCGGTTTATGTACAGAAATAATAATTCCTTCCATGAAAGCGTCCGGCACAGGTACTTCCGAAGACATCAGTTCCCGACAGATGGAGGTGAAGGTGGACTCTAACAAATCACGGAAGGTGTGATAAAATTCGAGGGGAAGACCGTCGGGTTCCTGGGGAGGAACCGCTCGGCCACCGCGGCCGGCTAATGCAGATCATTTTTCCTTCTAGTACCATACTTGTGAATATCTGTGATATTCTCAAATTGGGACGGATTATTGACAACAAATTTTATACCTGAATAAATCTACTGTGAGGAAATGGTCAATATTGCCAGCTGCTATAAGAGATACGTGCAAGATATACATCTGTGAACAACACACATAATTCTAAATACGTACTTTTGTGCAATGTATACTTCTGGGCTAAGAGAGGAACTATCCGATAACATTATCCCATAAGGAATCAATGACACTCTAAGATAAAAAAAGGACTCATAAAGAAGGAATTATTCGAGTGGGACGGAGATCGGCAGCTGTGATGTACATTTACAGACAAACAAATGACTGCAACTTCGGAAAAATTAGATGATTTGTTCAAGAGAAACAACTTCACAAATTGAGCACATTAGATCGTCTAGATCCCGAGCTAGTTGGAATGCACTGTGCACAATGCTCCAAACGTTCTCAGTTGTTGAGAGATTCGGCGACCTCGTTGGCCAGGTAAGGTTTGCAAGCTCGAAGACAAGCAGTAGAAACTATCGCCGCGTGCGGGCGGGCATTATATTGCTGAAAAGTAAGCCCAGGATGGCTTGCCTTGAAGTGCCATAAAGTGGGGCGTGGAATATCGTCGACGTGCCGATGTGCTGTAAGGGTGCCGTGGATGACAATGAAATAGCAATAGGTCCTGCTATGAAAAGGTCACCACAGACCATCACTCAGGTCTGTCGGGCTGTATGGCGACCGATAGTCAAGTTGGTATCCTACCGCTGTCGAGGGCGTCTCCAGACACATATCCGCTGACCATCGGGGCTCAGTTCGAAGCGTGAGTCACCAATGAAGCAATTGCGCTCCAGTCAACGAGATTTCAGGCCAAAGAAGTGTCTGGAAGCCGAATAACTACTTGTATAAGGAGTAGAGGTGCACCAAGGCGATACTGAATTGCTCAGTTTGTAAATATCTTTCTCTTGAATAAATCATTCAATTGTTCTGGAGATGAAATAATTTGTTTACTTGTTTGGCGGTACACGTACATCACATCCACAGATTTCCGTCGGATTCGAGTAGTTCCTTTGTGGTGCGCCTTCCGCCCCCCCCCTTCCCACCTCCCCTCCCCCTCTGACTGCATGTTAACTTACTGACCTATTTTTCCAAAGATGGCAATCACTCTTATGGCAAAAGTAGCCGATATTAATCCTTTAAGCAGGTCATCTACTAGGTTAATAGGAAGTGTATGAACTGCGCTTTTTTCAACTTCTGAAGCTAGCCCGTTTCTGGAAATCAGTGTAGTAACTTTCACAAAAACACCATTGCCTATTTTCTCTTATGATGCTTCTTTGCTCGTCTTTAAACAATGCTTGCATCTTCTGCAATCAGGACTAATTCTGCCTCCTGATTCCAATATAATGGCGGATCAGTGCCGTAAAGCAACTGCAGTAGTTGGCCAATGAGCGAACCCTGTGGAACGCCAATTCTAATTTTTTCTCACGCAGGTGATGTGCCATATTGCTCGGAAAGCCTAGAGTAACTTTCTGCATTCTGTTTCTTGAATAAGAACTAAACCAGGCATTTGCGAACTACGTCTGCCATAAAAACGTATCTTTTCTAATAGAGTATTGTGATTAAGACAGTAAAATGTCTTCGATCAGTCACAGAAGATCCCAACTCATGAGATTTCATCATTGAAGATGAATTTATAGAGTGGCGTAAAAAGCGACGCATTAATACATCTAATATCATAAATATTATTCAATGAAGAAAGCAATAATTTACGTTATATCTCTCACAACTTTTTTTACACAGCTCACAGAAATAACTTTTGTGAGAGAAGTTTCCCTGTCAGTCCACTGCGTTGTTGACAGAGAGCATATCCTGCTTTTGAGAACAGTCCTTTCAGAACCTGACGATGTGGTTACACAGTTCAAATATTTCTCTGCGGTATTTTGGAGCTGAGAACAAATAATAACGATGATGCGATACCATACTTCTAATAGTCCTTGTTTAATATCTTGTAGGTGATCTTTCAAATTATAACCGAATTGTTATGACAGATACTTCACTGCTCCAGTCTGCAAGTTATTCTTTCGTTGTGCTACAGTTCAGAACATGCGCGTGAACTCTTATGGGACTTAATTGCTGAGGTCATCAGTCCCTAAGCTGACACACTACTTAACCTAAATTATCCTAAGGACAAACACACACACCCATGCCCGAGGGAGGACTTGAACATCAGCCGGGACCAGCCGCACAGTCCATGACTGCAGCGCCGCAGACCGCTCGGCTAATCCCTCGCGGCTGCCCATTCCCAATAGTAGCAAAATCTTGTTGGTTTTGATTACATTCGAACTTGCCAAAGCCTTTAGAAAGTGTATGTTCTTAAGTCTAGGATCCAGTTGCATTAATATGGAGAATATGTTAAAAGGTTGAGATGGTAGAAAGCTTTTCTTCATTTCTGTTATGATATTACTCTTCAGAATCTGTACAATAGTCTACATCGGTTGCATGTCAAATATTTTTGTATTAAATACACCGTCTAAACACTGGGCAGTTGACCACTAGATGTCACGGGAGGCCAGTATAAAAGAAGACGGAGGGAGTGTTACCAGTAGAGCAGCACTAACTGCAGACTGGCAGGAGAGCTCAGTGGCTTCGAACGTCGATGTCACCTGAGTAACAAATCTGCAGGGACATTTCAATCTTTCTGAAGCTGTCCAAGTCGACTGTTGGTGATGTGACTGTGAAGTGGAAAGGCGGAGGAACAACCGCAGCTAAAACAAGATAGGGAAGACTGCATGTACTGATGGATCGGTCCCTTCGAGCATTTCGGAGGTCGGCTGTAATAAAGCGTATGAAACAAGTGTTGGAAATCACTCGTTACCTTCCAGAGTGCTACCACCAGTCCAGCTAGCACAATGACTGTGCATAGGGGGTTGAAAAGAATAGGGCACAGTGGTCGAGTATCTACGTATAAGCCACACATTTCTGTGGTCAATGCTAAGCGACGCTTGAGGTGGTGTAAGCAGAGGCGCCACTGCACAGTAGGTTTCTGGAAACGTGTGATTTGGAGTGATGTGTCACGCTATACGCCGTGCCAGTCCGATGGTAGGAACTGAGTTTGGCGCATATCTGGAGAATGTTACCCGCCATCAGATGTAGGGCCAACAGTAAAGGTGGTGTTACGGTATGAGAATGTTTTTCGTGTTCATTATGTGCCACACCTGTTGTGTTTAATGAAACGCTAAATACATACTGCGTGCAATAGAGGAACAGTTCGGAGACGGTGATTGTTCGTATCGACACGACAGTGCATCCCGTTATAAAGCAGCATCTCTGAGACAATGGTTTGTGGAACGTAACATTCCTGAAGTGGACTGACCTGCCCAGAGCCCCGACCTGAACCCAGTGGAACACCTTTGGAATGAGTTACAACGTCGATTTCGTTCCAGACTGCAGGCTTCAACATCATTACCTTTCTGGTTTCAGCTTTTGAGGAAGAGTGGGTTGCCATTCCTGCAGAGACATTCAGATACACTCATTGAAAGTGCTGACAGCAGGGTTCAAGTCGTCTTAAAGGCGAAGGATGAATACACCCCATACTAATGTCCACTAATAGGTATCGTAGAGGAACACTTCATAGATTATGTTTGTTCGTATCAGCATGACAATGCACCCTGCTATAAAGCACAATCTTAAATGGACTGGCCTGCCCCTAATTCCGATCTGAACCAAATGGAATACCTACGGGACGAGTTAGAATGTCGATTTCGCTCCAGAGCGGAGCGTCCAACATCACTACCTTCTCTGGTTTCAGCTTTTGAGGGAGAGTGGATTGCCGTGCCTTCAGGCATCGGATATTTTTGATTAGATAGCGTACACTAGTTATTAGGATTACTTTACTGCTTGAATGTATTTTTCTACGCAGATTTCACTAGTAGCCTCTCCTATAGGCTGTAGAATATCACAGCTTTACACATATGCTAGGTCAACAGTAGACTACCTGAGGCTGTTAGCACGGGCGGTCCACTAGCATGGCACTTAATTATACACTGAACAGCCAAAGAAACTGGTACACCAGCCTAATATCATGTAGGGTCCCCGCGACCACGAAGAGGTGCCGCAGCACGACTAGCATGGACTCCACTAATGTCTGAAGTAGTGCTGGAGGGAACTGACACCACGAATCCTGCAAGGCTGTCCATAAATCCGTAAGAGTACGAGGGGGTGGAGATCTCTTCTGAACAGCATGTTGCAAGGCATCACGGATATGATCAAGAATGTCCATGTCTGGGGGGTCTGGTGACCAACGGAAATGTTTAAACTCAGATGACTGTTCCTGGAGCCACTCTGTAGCAATTCTCGACTTGTGGGTGTCGCATTATCGTACTGGAATCGCCCAAGTCCTTCGGAATGCACAATGGACATGAATGGATGCAGGTGAGCACACAGGATGCTTCCGTACGTGTGACCTGTCAGAGTCGTATCTAGACATATCAGGGGTTCCATATCACTCCAACTGCTGACATGCAGGGTCCATGGATTCATGAGGTTGCCTCCATACCAGTACAGGTCCATCCGCTCGACGCAATTTGAAACAAGCAGTCCAATGTCGGTGTTGGAGGGTCCAGGCGAGGCGTAAAGCTTTATGTATTGCAGTCATCAAGGGTACACGAGTGGGCCTTCGGCTCCGAAAGACCATAACGACGATGTTTCGTTGAATAGTTCGTACGCTGACACTTACACTTCCGTCAGGTTGAATGATTCTCTTCAGTCGTCGTTGGTCCCGTTCTTGCAGGATCTTTCTCCAGCCGCAGCGATGTCGGAGATTTGACGCTTTACCGGATTCCTGATATTCACGGTACACTCGTGAAATGGTCGTACGGGAAAATTCCAACTTCGTCGCTATCTCGGAGATGCTGTGTCCCATCGCTCGTGAGCCAACTATAACACCACGTTCAAACTTACTTAAATCTTGATTCCGGCCGCTGTGGCCGAGAGGTTCTAGGCGCTTCACACCGGAAACATGCTGCTGCTACGGTGGCAGGTCCTAATCCTGCCTCGGGCATGGATGTGTGTGATGTCCTTAGGTTAGTTAGGTTTAAATAGTTCTAAGTTCTAGGGGACTGATGACCACAGCTGTTAAGTCCCATAGTGCTCAGAGCCATTTGAACCATTTTTTACTGTGCAGAACATTAATTTTTCCAGTGTTTTGGGAAAAGACGGCAGCAAGGAAACTGCGTGGTAAGTAGGGCAGTAGAGTTGTAACATGCTCCTAGCAGGATTTGCATATCTAGCTGAACGCGGTGGCAGTCAGCCTGAATGAAACACTTAACACGCTATCTGCGGAAGTGTAGTTGCATCACCGCGTCTTGGCGGTTTCCTTGCACGCGTCTCCGTCTTATCTCGTGCGGTCGTGGTGACGCGGGACGTACGGCAGTTACGTCAGAGGCGAGCCCCTCGCGCTTCGCGATTTCTCGACAAAGTGGGCCACGGGTAAACAACACTGACGTACACGTCGCAGAAATCAGAACATCACCAGACGCTGTTTCGCGGAACTGTTGCATCCCCCGGACACTGTGACCTCTGCGGATGTTGTGCCAAACGATTCGAGGCGTTGCAGATTGTTCCCTTATTTGTGAACATGAACGACTTCCGCGTTAGACGCACTGTGGGAAAGGTCATTTTCTCGAAAACTGTTACGGTGAGACAGTGGCTGATTAAGGAAATGGGCTAACTGTACAAGTACATCTATATCTGTACTCTGCAAGTCGTATTATGGTGTGTGGAGAAGGGTATCTGGTGTATCTACCTCACTTCCCTCCATTCCTGTCACAATCCCGAATAGTGCGCGTGGAGAAAGATGGTTGATAATTCTCCGATTTTACCTGCACGGAATTTATGCGAGGCAAGTGAGTAAAAGCAATATTGGTTGTCTTGTAGGAAAGCACGCTCTCAGAATGTTAGCAGTGAAGCATACCGAGATGTACAGTGCCTTTTTCGTAACGTTTTTCACTGGAGTTACCTGAGCATCGCCATGATGTTTTCGCGCTTAGTAAACGAATCTATATCGAAACTCAATGCTTCTCTTGGGACCTTCTCCGTTTCCTCAATCAAACCGATCTGGTATGAGCCCCAGACTTTCACTCTTCCAATGAATGTGATTCTGGATTTTGCCTTTCTATCGATTACTTTTATGTGGTCGTGGCATTTTAAATCATTACTAACGCATACTCCCAGATAGCCGGCCGCTGTGGCCGAGTGGTTCTAGGCACTTCAGTCCGGAACCGCGCTGCTGCTACGGCCGCAGGTTCGAATCCTGTCTCGGGCATGCATGTGAGTGAAGTCCTTAGGTTAGTTAGGTTTAAGTAGTTCTAAGTCTAGGGGACTGATGAGCTCAAATGTTAAGTCCCATAGTGCTTAGAGCCATACTCCCAGATATTTGATGGATGTGACCGCTTACAGCCACTTTCGGCAACCATGTAGTCATACAATAATGAGTCTCTTTGACAATTTACACGCAATGCGTTTTGTTTATGTTGAGACAGCATTCCAAATCCCAGCACCTCGCATCGTTGCACCTCTGTTCTTCATTCCTTCTTCTACATTTTTCTAGATTCTCGACTTCTCTGTATACAACAGCATCATCTGTGTTGAGCCCCAAGGAGCATTCGACATTACCCATTAGGCAATTTATGCAGGGTGTTTCAAAAATACTTTTACAGACTTTGGAAAGAAAAAAGTTTCATATAAACACATGATCGAACACCCTTCGTTTTGCAGTTAGTGATGAAAGTTGGATTTCAACGGTGTTCCAGGTACAACACAAAACTTCTAGTTATTAGTGACAGTTTACAATTTGTGTGATTCGAGCTTATCTACATTGATAATAAATGCTCGAACTTTCCTTCTCTTGCTTCTAAACACACATGCACTCGTCCAATAATGGACTTTCGTTCCCTTTCAAATACTAGCTGCCGATTACTTAAGGTTTCTCAGGCTTCCACAACACTTGATAAAGATTTCCCGCATCCAGATGGTCTGCTGCATGGGCCAGTTGTGTAAGGTGCCCTCAGAGAAACAGTGCAAAGGACTGAGGTCGGGGAAACTTGAAGATCATGAAATCGATCCTCCTCTTTCTATTCATGTGTCATGGTAGAAACCAGCCAGTGCATCTCGAACACTGAAACTGAAATGTGCTAGAAGTCCATCATGCATAAACCACAAGTTTCTTCTTCCAGCTCACCTTTTAGGGTGTTCTACGTCTACATAAACATAGATACTCCGTAAGCCAGAGTACGGTGCTTGGCGGAGGGTACCATATTACAATACCAGTCATTCCCTTCCTTGTTCCATTCGTAGATAGAGCGACGGGAAAACGACTGTCTGCGTACCTCCCTACGAGTCCTACTTTCTCGTATCTTATCTTCTCCGTCCTTACACGTAAAGTATGTTGGCGGCAGTAGAATCGTTCGGCAGTCAGCTTCAGATGACGGTTCCCTAATTATCAATAGTGTTCCTCGAAAAGAACGTCGCCTTCCCTCCAGGGATTCCCATTTGAACTCCCGAAGCATATCCGTAACACTTACCTATTGTTCGAACCTGCCGGTAGTAAATCTAGCAGTCCGCCTCTGAACTGCTTCGATGTCTTCCTTCAATCCAACATCGTACAGATGCCAAATACTCGAGCAGTACTCAAGAATAGGTCGCACCAGCGTCCTATATGCGGTCTGCTTAACGTGTGAACCACTCTTTCCTAAAAATCTCCCATCTACATCCATAGTCCGCAAGCCACCTGACGGTGTGTGGTGCAGGGTACTTTGAGTACCTCTATCGGTTCTCCCTTCTATTCCAGTCTCGTATTGTTCGAGGAAAGAAAGATTGTCGGTATACCTCTGTGTGGGCTCTAATCTCTCTGATTTTATCCTCATGGCCTCTTCGCGAGATATACGTAGGAGGGAGCAATATACTTCTTGACTCCTCGGTGAAGGTATGTTCTCGAAACTCCAACAAAAACCCGTACCGAGCTACTGAGCGTCTCTCCTGCAGAGTCTTCCACTGGAGTTTATCTATCATCTCCGTAACGCTTTCGCGATTACTGAATGATCCTGTAATGAAGCGCGCTGCTCTCTGTTGGATCTTCTCTGTTTCTTCTATCAACCCTATCTGGTACGGATCCCACACCGGTGAGCAATATTCAAGCAGTGGGCGAACAAGTGTACTGTAACCTACCTCCTTTGTTTTCGGAGTGAATTTCCTTAGGATTCTTCCAATGAATCTCAGTCTGGCATCTGCCTTACCGACGATCAACTTTATATGATCATTCCATTTTAAATCACTCCTAATCGAACTCCCAGATAATTTATGGAATTAAATGCTTCCAGTTGCTGACCTGCTATATTGTAGCTAAATGATAAAGGATCTTTCTTTCTATGTATTCGCAGCACATTACACTTGTCTACATGGAGATTCAATTGCCATTCCCTGCACCATGCGTCAATTCGTTGCAGATCTTCCTGCATTTCAGTACAATTTTCCATTGTTACAACCTCTCGAAATACTACAGCATCATCCGCAAAAAGCCTCACTGAAGTTACGATGTTATCCACAAGGTCATTTATGTATACTGTGAACAGAAACGGTCCTACGACACTCCCCTGCAGCACACCTGAAATCACTCTTACTTCGGAAGGCTTCTCTCCATTGAGAATGACATGCTGCGTTGTGTTATCTAGAAAATCTTCAATCCAATCACACAGTCGGTCTGACTGTCCATATGCTCTTACTTCGTTCGTTAAACGACTGTGGGGAACTGTATCGGACGCTTTGAGGAAGTCGAGAAACACTAAACTGAAGTTCGCCATTCGCCTTCCCTACTACAGTTCTCACATGTTCGTTCCATTTCATACCGTTTTCAACATCAAGCCAAGATATTTAAACGACTTGACTGTGTCAAGCAGGACATTACTAATAGTGAATCCGAACATTACAGGTTTGTTCCTCCTACTCATCCGCATTAACTTCCCCTTTTCTGTTCTGAATAAAGTCCCTGTAAACAGCACCAGTAAGACGTGCTGGGATAACGTATGCCCCTACCAAACTGTCATCTACAGTCCTAGCCCACACATTAGTCTTAAACTAATGCTGATGTCTAACCTGTACTATAACGCGAGGATTGCAATGGGCCGATATATGTTGGTTGCGAAAATTTGTTATTCCATGTGTTCCAAACGTGTCTCGTATGTAAACGAAACTGAAGAGAGAAACAAGTGATTGGCAGTTTGTACAACGATCAATCGGCAAAAGTTCTTCCCGTGGTGGATGATCGGCTGGAGTAAGTCGTTGCACACGTTGAAGATGAGAAGGATACTCGTCAAGTCTCCTCCAAACTGAACTTGGAGATATATCGTAGGCCATGTGGTACATCCCTGATACCTGGCTCTTCTTCGACAGACCGTAGACCGTGCTCTTCCTGGTCAGGCGTACGAGCAACACGTGACCTTACTCGGTCAATAGCCTGTGGTGCTACGGATCGTCTTTCGGTATCGCTACGGTACCCAGCACCAAAGACAGGATCACTCGGCTGTCTTTCCAGCCTCGTGTCCGTTACCATTCGCTCAGCCCGATCGTCTGCCCGATCACGAAATGAATTATCCTGTCATGTCTGAAAGGAGCACTTGCATCTACACAATGGACACATTGAAGGCAGACGAATGAAAAACGTAAACAAGTCTCCCTGACAACGCAACATCATCTAGGATACAATGAGTCGAACGGGTGTGTAGGTAAGTGAAGCTGTTGGGTTGTGCCTGAAAAGCTGTTGATCGTCAACTTTTTTTAAGAACTCGAAAAAGATACATTTTCGGAAATTTTGGTCTAAGGGGTCTGTTCACAAAGCATATAAAACTATTTTTGAAGCACCCTGTATACAGGGTGATTTTTTTTTTCACTGTGTACTGACTCTAGGGATTGATTTATGAGAGGATACGGAGCAAAAAAGGTTTACTGAAATGTACGCGCCGTAGCATGTTCTGCCTCACACATTCACATGGGCAAGGCTGCATCCGAACTGTGTCAAAGGCTGCTCCGGGTGTCTCCACATCTGGAATGGGCTCTGCATACACGATACCTTTGAGATGGTCCATAGTCAGGAATCGAACGGGTTGAGATCCGGTGAACGAGCAGGCCATGCAACTGGACTCTCTCGTCCGATTCATCGCCCAGGGAAGCCACGACTGAGATGCATCCGGAGCTTGACGGCGAAGTGGTCTGGAGCACCGTCATGTAGCAGCCACATAACCCTGCGATCAATGACACTTCGTCCAGCAGGGAAGGCAAAGTCACCCGCAAGAAACTCCGATAGTTCCGGCCTGTTAGGCGACGTAGAAGGAACACTGGTACCTAAATGCGGTCGCCAATTATCCCGGCCCACACATTCCAGCTTCACAATGATTTGCAGTCACCATACCATGGCGGTTCTGCGTACAGTTCCACAGATGACTGTACCTCTCCGCGTAAAGATGGCCTCATCTGTGAACAGGACGGATGACACAAGTCCCGCTATAGCGGTTGCCTGGTGAAGAAACCAGTGACAAAACTGCTCCCGATGTGGCAAGGCTGTCGCTAGTAATTCCTGCATACTCTGTAAGTGATAAGGGTAGTAACAATCGTTATGGAGAATGTTCCACACGGTCGTCCAGCTTACCCTGTAATCGAGGGCCAATTGCTTGGTACTGACACGGCAGTCACCTTCCACAGTGTTAATCACATTTTCCTCGAAGTCTGGAGTCCGAACGTTTCGAGTACGTCCTAGACGATTTCCTTCTTCCTGAAACGACCCTCTCTCAGACAAACGGCGGAACACTGTTGCAAACATTGAATGCTGTGGTTGTTGTCGGCGGGGATAGGTCTCATGATACAGCCTTGCTGCCCGCCGCCCGTTGCCATTTGCCTTTCCGTAAGTAAATACCACACCGGCAAGCTCTCGATTCGAATACGGAACGATTGTGTACAACGCTGTATCACATTAACTGCAAGGTGAGTCAGCAATAGATGTGAATCGCACACAACATTAGCAATTACTGTGGCAGGAAAGGGCGCTGGGGCATGACGTATGAGGAGCAGTACCACCCCTCAGGAAACTACGCGTACTGTAACTGTGGCTACGTGGTACAGCGCATATTAAACCGCAGTCTCATTAACAAAGTATGATTGAATAAATGGCTTCTAGCTTGGAAACCATGCTTTTCCGGACTTAAGTTCATTAGATCTTGCTTTCCGTACTCTCTCATCGATAAATCCCTATAGTTCGTACACGGTGGAAGAAATGACACGCCGTTTGACTATTATAGTTACAAACGAAAGAAGCCAATACAGGAAAATGAAAGAAGCAAATAATTCTAGTAAACATAGGTCCACAAATCAATAATTTCCCCGATACGACGTATTACGATTGAGTAAATTAACACCTTATAACACAGTCCATTAGGATTCAAACTACAGATATGTTGTTGAGGACAAACACATTGTAGCACTTGTTCCATATGGCCATCTTTCATTACTTTAGTACCTCTACTCATCAACGCCCGGTTACGTTGAAAAATCCCAGTAGTGTCCTTACTGTACTGACAGTCATCCACAATGCCTTCCCGGGATTTGTCGATACTATCAGTAAGGCTGGATTACACCAAAGCTTTTAAATATTGCGACACATAGTCGGGGGAACACGGGAGGCCATAGTACTGGCTAGCTACGACCGGTACACTTGTTGTCCTAAGGCTATTTACCAGCATTCCAGTAAACCACAATGGCGAAAAAATGAAACGACGGAAGTTTATCATTTTGTAATTTACACCCCTCTTTGGGAGTCTCGCATTAAACGTAGCCTTGGAGATTGAAAGTGTCGTAACATTGGCATGATTTCACTTGTGCGAACGTCTTATGGACGAAATAATTGGTTCCCGGAACCAATAATGGCCCTAAACACTTCCTTGGGGTACACCCGAAGATTTCTCTCTGTTACGAATGACAGGCTGTGATTTATCTGCTATTTATTAGACTTACAATCAGGAATATCACCAGCAAGCCACTGTTTATAATCCTATAAGCACACTTCAACACTTTCCTGACACTGTAGACTTTGCTCATTAGAGTATAAAGTCTTCAAAAATAGTAAACATTTCCATAAAAACATTGCAGGAAATTCTATGTAAGTACTAGTAAAAGAACTTAGTTCTTGTCCTAGAAAGTTGCTTTAGTTGCTTTAGGTCATCATTTCGTCTGAATGTAAAATAGTCCTTTTTTATGTCGCTTATGGCTGTAGAACAACACACACCAGAAAGTTTTTCCATAACTAAAAACAACCTTCATTCAATGTGTAGGACATAGTAGATGGAAACACAAACGTGAACAGCTGTTCTAGGAATAAACTGTCTGTTCGTCAACGTAGTCCCGCTACTTTCCTTTAATGCATGGCATTATTAACAATGCCTGGTTACTGTTTCTTCCTGATTTTTTGTAAGAATCAACCTTTAGTGTGGAAGATTTTCTTGATTTGTGAGTTGCTAAAGTAGACAGTGACAGAAGGAAGCAGATGGCTGACCTTGAAGTGTTTTTATTTATCAACTTGAAATGCCATATCTGCCAACTTTTGTCATCACTTGTGTTCATTTCATTCACTCATTCATTATATGTGTTCTGCAGGTCCAATAAAGAAGAAGAAGATTCAAGTATGTGGAAAGATCCAAAGAATTAGCCGCTTTCGATATTTTAATATTTAGTCGTTTACGGTGGTATTTCTCATATGAAAATAGACACCTCCATCCTTATACAGAGGCTTGTATAGAGAAAACAACTATTTGTCATGCATCTTCATAATGACCGCTTCTACCTGCCACACAGCTCACAGGATTTTTCATTAATTGTATTGTCAGATAACTTGTAGAACAGGTGCGTTAATGATGTACGCTGCTATTACTTTCTTTTGAATTGTTAAGATTCTCAGTTTCTAGGTACAAATTTGTTGAATATCTGTGTACCCTAAAAAATAACTCCACTCTGAATCCTACAGAGGGAGGCAAAGACTAAATGAAAATTATTTTTTCGTATTTTATTATGGTTGTGCAATTCACAGTTGGGCTGAAACTGATTTTACTTTCAGCAAAGAAAACCATCAAGGAGCAAACTTAGTGGTAAGTGAACAAGAATTGCAAAATCCTTAAAGAGGCCTCTGAAAGCTGTGGATTATTTAAATTACACAGTATTCTTCTACTTAATAAACAGAGTATTTGCTTTAGGCACACTGTACCAGCTGATAATTTTATAAGACAATAGGAGTGAAAATGTGCAAAATAAAGATATCCCTCTGTCTTTAGGTTAACATGATGAGAATAAATTTCCAGGAGCAGAATGCGCTGTATTGAGCCTTGTAATACAGTTAGGTGGATCACGTGCTATACTAAAGGTTGCCGAGGTGCGGTGTATCGTATAATTCACTAACGAGTGACTGACAGCATATTCGGGAGGTTCGATTGCTTCTTCTTTTCCTTCCTGTTTGGCACCATAGCCCTCAATGGGTGTTTGCGTTCTACGCAATCTGCCTCCATACATCTTTGTAGATGTAATTACTTTTACTTAAAAAGCAAATGTGTTGAAGATTCTTGCTGTTTTTGACTCATATGTGGTAATAATTGTGTAAGTGGTTTCTTCTGTGTTGGGAAATAGTTTTATTGCTTTCTACATCTACATCTACATCCATACTCCGCAAGTCACCTGACGGTGTGTGGCGGAGGGTACCTTGACTACCTCTATCGGTTCTCCTTTCTATTCCAGTCTCGTATTGTTCGTGGAAAGAAGGATTGTCGGTATGCTTCTGTGTAGGCTCTAATCTCTCTGATTTTATCCTCATGGTTTCTTCGCGAGATATACGTAGGAGGGAGCAATACACAGCTTGACTCTTCGGTGAAGGTATGTTCTCGAAACTTCAACAAAAGCCCGTACCGAGCTACTGAGCGTCTCTCCTACAGAGTCTTCCACTGGAGTTTATTTATTATCTCCGTAACGCTTTCGCGATTACTAAATAATCCTGTAACGAAGCGCGCTGCTCTCCGTTGGATCTTCTCTATCTCTTCTATCAACCCTATCTGGTACAGATTCCACACTGCTGAGCAGTATTCAAGCAGTGGACGAACAAGCGTACTGTAACCTACTTCCTTTGTTTTCGGACTGCATTTCCTTAGGGTTCTTCCAATGAATCTCAGTCTGACATCTGCTTTACCAACGATCAACTTTATATGATCATTCCATTTTAAATCACTCCTAATGCGTACTCCCAGATAATTTATAGAATTAACTGCTTCCAGTTGCTGACCTGCTATATTGTAGCTAAATGATAAGGGATCTATCTTTCTATGTATTCACAGCACATTACACTTGTCTACATGGAGATTCAATTGCCATTCCCTGCACCATGCGTCAATTCGTTGCAGATACTCCTACATTTCAGTACAATTTTCCAATGTTACAAACTCTCGATATACTACAGCATCATCCGCAAAAAGCCTCAGTGAAGTTCCGATGTTATCCACAAGGTCATTTATGTATATTGTGAATAGCAACGGTCCTACGACACTCCCCTGCGGCACACCTGAAATCAATTTTACTTCGGAAGGCTTCTCTCCATTGAGAATGACATGCTGCGTTGTGTTATCTAGGAACTCTTCAATCCAATCAAACAATTGGGCTGATAGTCCATATGCTCTTACTTTGTTCATTAAACGACTGTGGGGAACTGTATCGAACGCCTTGCGGAAGTCGAGAAACACGGCATCTACCTGGGAACCCGTGTCTATCGCCCTCTGAGTCTCGTGGACGAATAGCGTGAGCTGTGTTTCACACGACCGTCTTTTTCGAAACCCATGCTGATTCCTACAGAGTAGATTTCTAGTCTCCAGAAAAGTCATTATACTCGAACATAATGTGTGTTCCAAAATTCTAAACTGATCGACGTTAGAGATACAGATCTATAGTTCTGCACATCTGTTCGACGTCCCTTCTTGAAAACGGGGATGACCAGTGCCCTTTTCCAATCCTACGCTCTTCTAGAGACCGACGGTACACCGCTGCAAGAAGGGGGGCAAGTTCCTTCGCGTACTCTGTGTAAAATCGAACTGGTATCCCATCAGGTCCAGCGGCCTTTCCTCTTTTGAGCGATTTTAATTGTTTCTCTATCCCTCTGTCGTCTATTTCGATATCTACCATTTTGTCATCTGTGCGACAATCTAGAGAAGGAACTACAGTGCAGTCTTCCTCTGTGAAACAGCTTTGGAAAAAGACATTTCGTATTTCGGCCTTTAGTCTGTCATCCTCTGTTTCAGTACCATTTTGGTCACAGAGTGTCTTGGACATTTTGTTTTGATCCACCTACCGCTTTGACATAAGACCAAAATTTCTTAGGATTTTCTGCCAAGTCAGTACATAGAACTTTACTTTCGAATTCAATGAACGCTTCTCGCATAGCCCTCCTCACACTACATTTCGCTTCGCGTAATTTTTGTTTGTCTGCAAGGCTTTGGCTATGTTTATGTAGCAGTTTTCTACCTCGGTTGTTGTACCACGGTGTCTCTTTTCCATCTCTTACGATCTTGCTTGGCACATACTCATCTAACGCATATTGTACGATGGTTTTGAACTTTGTCCACTGATCCTCAATACTATCTGTACTTGACACAAAACTTTTGTGTTGAGCCGTCAGGTACTCTGTAATCTGCTTTTTGTCACTTTTGCTAAGCAGAAAAAACTTCCTACCTTTTTTAATATTTCTGTTTACGGCTGAAATCATCGATGCAGTAACCGCTTTATGATCGCTGATTCCCTGTTCTGCATTAATTGTTTCAAATAGTTCGCGTCTGTTTGTCACCAGAAGGTCTAATATGCTATCACCACGAGTCGGTTCTCTGTTTAACTGCTCATGGTAGTTTTCAGATAAATCACTTTAAAAAATTTCACTGGATTCTTTGTCCCTGCCACCCGTTATGAACGTTTGAGTCTCCCAGTCTATATCCGGCAAATTAAAATCTCCACCCAGAACTATAACATGGTGGGGAAATCTACTCGAAATATTTTCCAAATTATCCTTCAAGTGCTCAGCCACAACAGCTGCTGAGCCAGGGGGCCTATAGAGACATCCAATTACCATGTCTGAGTCTGCTTTAACCGTGACCTTCACCCAAATTATTTCACATTTCGGATCTCCGTCAATTTACTTCGATACTATTGCAGTTCTTATCGCTATAAACACGCCTCCCCCTTCACTGTTCAGCCTGCCTCTGCGGTATACATTCGAATCTGAGTTTAGGATTTCGTTACTGTTTACGTCTGGTTTCAGCCAACTTTCTGTCCCTAGTACTATATGGGCATTGTGACCGTTTATTAATGAGAGCAGTTCTGGGACCTTTCTATAGACGCTCCTGCAGTTTACTATTAGCACATTAATATTGTTATTCCCTGTTGCATTGTGCCTACTCCTACCTTGTCGCGTCTCAGGAGGCGTCTTGTCGGCCCTAGGGAGGGAATTCTCTAACCTAAAAAACCCACATGTGCACTCCACACGTACTCCGCTACCCTTGTAGCCGCTTCCTGCGTGTAGTGCACGCCTGACCTATTCAGGGGGATCCTACATTTCTCCACCCGATAGCGGAGGTCGAGAATTTTGCACCCCAGATCTCCGCAGAATCGTCTGAGCCTCTGGTTTAAGCCTTCTACTCGGCTCCAAACCAGAGGACCGCGATCGGTTCTGGGAACGATACTACAAATAGTTAGCTCAGATTTCACCCTGCGAGCGAGGCTTTCCGCCTTCATCAATTCCGCCAACCGCCTGTACGAACTGAGGATGACCTCTGAACCCAGACGGCAGGAGTCATTGGTGTCGACATGAGCAACAATTTGCAGTCGGGTGCACCCAGTGCTCTCTATCGCCGCCGGCAGGGCCTCCTCCACATCTCGGATGAGACCCCCCGGCAAGCAGACAGAGTGAACACTGGCGTTCTTCCCCGACCTTTCCGCTATTTCCCTAAAGGGCTCCATCACCCGCCTAACGTTGGAGCTCCCAATAACTAATAAACCCCTCCCCCCGTGTGCCTGCTCGGACCTTGCTGAAGGAGCGGCCACATGTCCACTCACAGGCAGAGCGGGCGATGCCCCACGGCCAGCCTCCACACTTACCCTCCGCCACGTGCGCCGCGAACGCCGCTGAACCCGCCACTCCCCTTGGGGAGAGGGTGGCCCAACCGCGCCCGGTACCCGCGAAGATGTCTCGACAGCAGGGACAGTGGGTGAAGCATGTAACACCTGGGGTGTACCATGCGACGCACCAGACTCCCCACTGCCGCTACACTCTGAGGCAGCAGCCTCAAGACGGCGGACCGCGGCCATCAACACGCTCAGCTGTTCGCGAACAGTGGCCAGCTCCTCCTGCGTCCGTACACAGTCGTCACACATCTTATCCATCCTAAGAAATCAATTTACTGTAGAGAGTTAATCAACTTCTAACTAGACTGCTAATTCACTAAAGGCGGCTGATAGTTGACTAAACTGTGGTTGCTAGACACTTCTTGTAGAAAACAATGAAAATAGCACTACCTGTCCCTGGACTATATTGAAAACAAACACTAGAACTACTGGCACTATGGTTGACTAAAGGGACTCTCTCTGACTGTATTCAAAACAAACACGAAATCTATGGAACACTATTACTAGCACTCGACAATTAATGCTTCCTAAAAGCAAAAACACACGGAAGAAGAAGTGACAAGTAAGAAAAATACAGTTAATACTTAAATTAACGTAGCTCTCTGCACAGCAGACGTGAAGCAGACGGCAGTTACAACGACGTTCTATTACCATGTCTGTGTTGTTTTCCCCTCAGCTACAGTTGTGGTGGCTTATTTGGTGAGCTAAGGAACGTAGCTATTTCTCCCTATACAGATTTCCTTCGTTTCAAATTCATTGATTGGCTGGAAGTGTAGCGAACTAAACATCACGTTGTTAGTAAGACACATGATGTGTTTCTGCAGATCATCAGATTATTTGGTGCTTACTAGCAGTTTTTTGTGATTATAGGAAAACGATATTCTTCAGTAAACATCTGTAAATTAAAATAGAATAGTAAATACACTGACATGTAATGTACTGTTTCATACCTCCCAGGTTCCTTAGTGAACTAAAGAATGATGAATGTGGCGTCATTTTTAGTTGTCGACTTTTGCTGCGCCACATACTATCCCTATTGTAAAAATTACGTTGCAGATCAGTACAAATGATAGATTCCGTACTCATCCGATTTCATATCTCAAAAACGAGTCAAAGAGTCGTAACTGTGGCAACAGTCTGAATTATATACAAAACTTGGGTCCTGGACTATCGTACAACTATATTTTAGTAAAAATTGATTTACTCTGTGTGTAAATTTAGAGAAAACTTCCTTCACAAATAGAATAAAGTTCTATAACAAAATTCGTGTCGGAATTAAACTAATTTGGTTATTTGTCAATCAACAGGACTGGAATAATCTGCTTTATAACTTCAAATGTTTAATTAAAACTTTCGCAATTATTACATTGAAATATTACAACTATGTTTTTCGTCAGATTAAAATCCATAGATAGCCGTACCGTAGGTGCAACCACAACGGAGGGGTATCTGTTGAGAGGCCAGACAAACGTGTGGTTCCTGAAGAGAGGCAGCAGCCTTTTCAGTAGTTGCAAGGACAACAGTCTGGATGATTGACTGATCTGGCCTTGTAACACTAACAAAAACGGCCTTTCTGTGCTGGTACTGCGAACGGCTGAAAGCAAGGGGAAACTACAGCTGTAATTTTTCCCGAGGGCATGCAGCTTTGCTGTATGGTTAAATGATGATGGCGTCCTCTTGGGTAAAATATTCCGGAGGTAAAATAGTCCCCCATTCGGATCTCCGGGCGGGGACTACTCAAGAGGATGTCGTTATCAGGAGAAAGAAAACTGGCGTTCTACGGATCGGAGCGTGGAATGTCAGATCCCTTAATCGGGCAGGTAGGTTAGAAAATTTAAAAAGGGAAATGGATAGGTTACAGTTAGATGTAGTAGGAATTAGTGAAGTTCGGTGACAGGAGGAACAAGACTTTTGGTCAGGCGAATACAGGGTTGTAGATACAAAATCAAATAGGCGTAATGCAGGAGTAGGTGTAATGATGAATAAAAAATAGGAGTGCGCGTAAGCTACTACAAACAGCATAGTGAAAGCATTATTGTCGCCAAGATAGACAAGAAGCCCACGCCTACTACAGTAGTACAAGTTTATATGCCAATTTGCTCTGAAGATGACGAAGAAATTGATGAAATGTATGATGAAATAAAAGAAATTATTCAGTTAGTGAAGGGAGACGAAAATGTAATAGTCACGGGTGACTGGAATTCGGCAGTAGGAAAAGGGAGAGAAGGAAACGTAGTAGATGAATATGGATTGGGGGTAAGAAATGAATGAGGAAGCGGCCTGGTAGAATTTTGCACAGAGCATAACTTAATCATAGCTAACACTTGGTTCAAGAATCATAAAAGAAGGTTGTATACATGGCAGAAGCCTGGAGATACTGGCAGGTTTCAGATAGATTATATAATGGTAAGACTGAGATTTAGGAACCAGGTATTAAATTGTAAGACATTTCCAGGGGCAGATGTGGACTCTGACCACAATCTATTGGTTATGAACTGTAGATTAAAACTTAAGAACCTGCAAAAAGGTGGGAATTTAAGGAGATGGGACCTGGATAAACTGACTAAACCGTAGGTTGCACAGAGTTTCAGGGAGAGCATAAGGGAACAATTACAGGAATGGGGGAAAGAAATACAGTAGAAGAAGAATGGGTAGCTTTGAGGGATGACGTAATGAAGGCAGCAGAGGATGAAGTAGGTAAAAAGAAGAGGGCTAGTAGCAATCCTTGGGTAACACAAGAAATATTGAATTTAATTGATGAAAGGAGAAAATATAATAATGCAGTGAATGAAGCAGGCAAAAAGGAATACAAACGTCTCAAAAATGAGATCGACAGAAAGTGCAAAATGGCTAAGCAGGGATGGCTAGAGGACAAATGTAAGGATATAGAGGCTTATCTCACTAGGGGTAAGATAGATACACCTACAGGAAAATTAAAGAGACCTTTGGAGAAAAGAGAACCACTTGTATGAATATCAAGAGTTCAGATGGAAACCCAGTTGTAAGCAAAGAAGGGAAAGCAGAAAGGTGGAAGGAGTATATAGAGGGTCTATACAAGGGCGATGTACTGGAGGACAATATTATGGAAATGGAAGAGGATGCAGATGAAGATGAAATGAGAGATATGATACTGCGTGAAGAGTTTGACAGAGCACTGAAAGATCTAAGTCGAAACAAGGCCCCCGGAGTAGACAACATTCCATTAGAACTACTGACAGCCTTGGGAGAGCCAGTCCTTTTAAACTCTACCATCTGGTGAGAAAAATATATGAGACAGGCGAAATACCCTCAGACTTCAAGAAGAATATAATAATTCCAATCCCAAGGAAAGAAGGTGTTGACAGATGCGAAAATTACCGAACTATCCGTTTAATAGGTCACGGCTGCAAAATACTAACACGAATTCTTTACAGACGAATGGAAAAACTAGTAGAAGCCGACCTCGGGGAAGCAGTTTGGATCCCGTAGAAATATTGGAACACGTGAGGCATTACTGACTCTACGACTTGACTTAGAAGCTAGATTAAGAAAAGGCAAACCTATAGTTCTAGCATTTGTAGACTTAGAGAAAGCTTTTGACAATGTGGACTGGAGTACTCTCTTTCAAATTCTAAAGGTGTCAGGGGTAAAATACAGGTAGCGAAAGGTTATTTACAACTTGTACAGAAACCAGATGACAGTTACAATAGTCGAGGGACATGAAAGGGAAGCAGTGGTTGGGAAGGGAGTAAGACAGGGTTGTAACCTATTCCCGATGTTATTCCATCTGTATATTGAGCAAGCAGTGCAGGGGACAAAAGAAAAATTCGGAGTAGGTATTAAAATCCATGGAGAACAAATAAAACCTTTGAGGTTCACCGATGACATTGTAATTCTGTCAGAGACAGCAAAGGACTTGGAAGAGCAGTTGAACGGAATGGACAGTGCCTTGAAAGGAGAATATAAGATGAACATCAACAAAAGCAAAATGAGGTTAATGGAATGTAGTCCTATTAAATCGGGTGATGCTGAGGGAATTAGATTAGGAAATGAGACACTTAAAGTAGTAAAGGAGTTTTGCTATTTGGAGAGCAAAATAACTGATGATGGTCGAAGCAGAGAGGATATAAAATGTAGACTGGCAATGGCAAGGAAAGCGTTTCTGAAGAAGAGAAATTTGTTAACATCGAGTATAGATTTAGGTGTCAGGAAGTCGTTTCTGAAAGTATTTGTATGGAGTGTAGCCATGTATGGAAGTGAAACATGGACGATAAATAGTTTGGACAAGAAGAGAGTAGAAGCTTTCGAAATGTGGCGCTACAGAAGAATGCTGAAGATTAGATGGGTAGATCACATAACTAATGAGGAGGTATTGAATAGAATTGGGGAGAAGTGGAGTTTGTGGCACAACTTGACTAGAAGAAGGGATCGGTTCGTAGGACATGTTCTGAGGCATCAAGGGATCACCAATTTGGTATTGGAGGGCAGCGTGGAGGGTAAAAATCGTAGAGGGAGACCAAGAGATGAATACACTAAGCAGATTCAGAGGGATGTAGGTTGCAGTAGATACTGGGAGATGAAGCAGCTTGCACAGATAGAGTAGCATGGAGAGCTGCATCAAACCAGTCTCAGGACTGAAGACCACAACAACAACAAAATCCATAAAATCACAACTAAATATATTCGTTATAAAAGGAAAGAAAATAAAAAGTTTAAAATTGCTTGTTTTAAAGGTATGATTACATTGAAAATCAATAAATTACAGGAACTGATGTCATTTAAGTGATTCTTTAAATATCTATTTTCTTTTTTTTGGCACCAAAACTGGTGCAGCGCAGTTCTGGGAAGAAGTACTTCTAACTGAGAGTTCATGGCGCTTTATTCCAAGGCAGAGCTCGGGAAAGAGAAGATGAAAAGAATTTTTTGAACTTAAGTCCTTAAAGTACAGGACGTTGTAATGTAACTATAACTTCGGTTTCGAACACTATAATAAGAAATCGATTCTTCGGGTTTTCGCAAGTTCCACATAAGTTCTTGGGACCATGAAGAAGAACTTTCAACGTGATTTACACGACTGTAGCCAACGTAATCAGATAAGTACTCAACTATAAATTAAATTTGCCAGCCAAATTTTTCAATTCTGAAAATAAATTTGGAAACTTGTGCTTACTGCATATGTAGGTGAAAAGTATTATATAGGTGAGACGGCCAGTGATCTCTTCAGTGCAGGTGCATACCAGGCTCGGACTCGGACAGGAATCAGTGAAATCCTGCGAGTAATGTGGATAATGGGCAAGGGGCACAACATTATTATGGTGTGGGTAGGTCGAGACTCTGGAACTGACGAGAGGCATACTAAGATAGTCCGTACAGTCGCAATGACAACTGTGTCCGGATGGCTTGGTGGTCAGAACATCTGCCAAGTAAGCAGGAGACCTGGTTTCGAATCTTTGTCCAGCACGAATTTTCAACTTTCTGCATTGATTTCAATCAATGCTCCCTTGCAGCCAATGTCTGTAAGTCCTTTGTGTCTGAAAAGTAGTAGGCAGTTAGCGCTTCTTCATTGGTTTAGCAAGTGTAACTCCAACTTAACTTGTTATTCAGTAGGACCAGTTGCTTCTATGATGCTGCTTTAATAGTTAAAATAGAACCGAATCGAAGGTGTTACATCCAATAGGGATAAACCTAGCAGATTTCAAGTGAGCAAACTACAATGCAGTTCTAAGTTCCAGCCGAGCCAGCACACTCGATCTGGGCTGAGTGTGGAAGTGGTATGGTGGCTGAACTCTACTGTTCAACGTTCTTCCCTCGGAGAAACTTTTCGCAAAAATGACTGTTGCAGTCTGCAAGGAGATGCTCATAAAGTCAGAGAAATACAGTATAGTGTGAGAGGACAGAAGTAGAGCTCTGTGTGTAACAGAAAAGATACATCTAACTTCTTGATAGAAATAACATTTCTACATCTGCTGTTTTTCATTTCCATTTAATTTTAATTTTGCGTTCTACAACTTTTCAGCTGTGTAGTCTTTCTCAAGCACTGCACACATATCAAGAAAAATACAGAATAAAAATAAAAATTACAAAGTAAGGACTGATTAAAGTCACGAGAATACGTCCAGACTAACGCACAACGTTTAACCCGTTAACTATATGTTTTGAGTCACAGTCATATAATTGGTTTCATGGGCATTTGGTGCTTGGCACGATAAAGTAATATAAACATTAAACACTAAGCAGGGGTAGGTAAAAACTGTAAGTAGACATTAGTCTAAAACGTCACATAATGAAGTAGTCTACCAAATATTGGGTTTGAAGACTGTGGCCATTATATTCGGTTCAGTGATCGAGTAGTTGTGCTTTTGTTTGTATTGAACAGAATATTATGGCACGATTCGGAAACCAAGACGGTGCAAATATTTTCTATGTCATTTATCATTTATTTCACTTTTCGCAGTGTTTGTTGATGTGTTAATTCACACTGTTTCGTATACCAAACGTGGCTATAGCGCATCAGTCTTAGTTTCAGCTTAACATTGTCGTTCAGATTTAGTGTAGTGTTTAAACGAGCGAAAATAATCAGTGTACAGATATTTCGCATTACCACATACCGTTCGTGCAACGATCTTTCTTGCATGGACTTTGACAACTCCTCAATCTCTACTCACACGTATATGATTCACATTGATTCTGTTGCTTCATTTGTTTTGTCATGAATTATTATTCGCTGCCCACTTTCTGTCCATCAGTCTTGTGTTACTTATTCTACGACTTAGCTACTGTATAGCATATTTAGATCTCTTAGCCCTCACAGACTTTCTTAAAATACTGAACACCTCGTAAGTTTACTGGCCCCCATTCACAACATACTAACCCAAAATGGACGAATGACATAAAATACAAACTCACCATACATCCAAAAACCATTTGCATGAATCATTAACATTTTGTATACATATGGAATCACGTTTAAGTGTCATATTCATGTCGTTTCAAATAGTCTGCCACCCATATATTAAGTCACTTGGTAAGGTCGTATGAGATTTTTTCATGTCATAAATTCCATTGGTACAGGCATATAAGAAGGTGCACAAACTATTATGAATGTTACGTTTTGTCTACAAAATCAAATCACATTCATTTATTCGCTATTTTATTTGAGTGCAAAAAGTGAACAATTGCTGCTTTTATTAGCCCATGTTTTCGACAATTCACATTTAAAATGAAAGTATGTGTTCAGTACGCTATACAGATATTCTTAGCCTAATACATATATAAAATAATATTCCTATAACCTACTATATTCAGCACATCGCACTTCTGCCAGTCTTCTACTAAGCATAGCAATGTGTTTAATTTTTCTGTCAATGCTGCCAATCTTGCTTAAAATTACTTTCAGTTTGTCTGCTTCGTATTCTTTTATTCAAGAGATGACTGTTGCATTGCAACACTTCTTTGGATTCCGGGCAATGGAAAATCTCGTGTTAACTGGAAGAAGTCGAAAATTTCCGGCGAAGTATTGTATCCTGTTATACTTGCACAGGAAAGGGTGTGGACTCCCACGAAACACTTGTGTAAAAGAATACCGTGGGATAAATCACAGGAAGGAGTGTTGTTTTGACATGAATGGTTCTCTGTGTTTATCAAGACATTTAAGATAAGCTGAAGCCCAGTTATCTCTTGATCAATAATGAGGCACATGAGTGGACCCGAGAACTGACAGACAAGATGAACAGTGACAATCAACCATCAAGCCATCTTCCACCCAAGGGTAAAAAGGGATAGAAATTCACAGATCCTAAAGATATATTATATTGAAGTGATGGATACGACGTGTGTTAGTAAAGTAATGAGAGTGACAACACTGCAAGCTACCTGGAAACGTTGGGTTGTTCTACTTGTGCTGGCTTGTGTGTTCATTCCATCCAGATGCTCGGTTCGAGTTTCAGCTCTCTACAGCCATCACGTAATATTTGAGAGAGCCATCAATAAAGTTGTGCTTTTGTTCTGTGTTACGGAAATGGAACAGTGAAATTTAGAGCAACGTTACTCCATCAAGTTTTGTATTAAACTAGCAGAATTCACGCGTGTGGCCTTTGAAAAGTTGAAAAAGGCCTATGGAGAGCATTCCTTACCAAGAGCACAAGTTTTTCACTGGCACAAAGCATTTTTGGAAGGCCGGAAAGATGTTGAAGACGAACCTCGCTCAGGGGGATCTTCACTTTCAAAAACAGACGAAAATGTCGAACGTGTGCTTGCTCTTGTGAGATCATACCGACGTTAAGCAATTCCAACCAAGTGTTTCACAATGATGTCCTTGAAAGGAACAGGAAATGGTTGAACTGTGTGAGACCCGACATCGCAGACAAGTGGATGCTCCATCATGATAACGCCCTATGTCACGTGCCCACTTGTATTACGGAATTTTTGACTTCAAAAGGCATTCCTGTTGTTCCCACCCCCTCACCACTCCTCATCCCCATTCACCTGATCTGAGTCTTTGTGACACATTTATTTTTCCCGGAACTGAGAAATTTCTTTAAAAATTCATCATTTTTGGCCTCTGGAGAACATTCTAAGAAATGTGACCGATCTGGGAAAAACGACTCCGCCGGCTTATAGCTGCCGAAGGGAACTACTCCGAAATGGTCAATGTTTACATAAAAACTGTGGTAGATAAGAAATCAGTCTTGTTACTTTTCCCACACACCTCGTACTTTGCGGAAAGGCTTTCATGTGATTTTGGCACACATCGCAGTCGGAAAAAAGTGCACATAAGCGACACAGGGTAGTGGATTTGATTTCACACGAATAAGACGATCCGTATGAATAAGCAAATACCTCAAGAATACTTGTTACCAATCAGTTTTTATAGTTCTGGCTGCAAAATTATGTTTGCCAATTTGTTATTTCTTTTTTCGGAATAGTTTTTCACATTCTTCGTATTCAGTCTCTTCTTTTACTTACTCCTTTCTAGTGTATCACGGGCAGAAGACTATTATACTTCCCGTATTATTATTCTTTCCGTGATTTTACGAGGGCATGCTGAAAAGTAGTGCCTCCAAATATTTTATGGGAAAAATCTTAAAGATTTTTAAATAAAATTAACTTTCTTAACATTCAACATCTTTTTTTCTTTCAGTTTGTATTTATTTTTCAACATACTTACGATGGCAGCGAACCCATTTCTCTCAACGAGAGATCAGTCAGAATGTTTGACTTTGTTGACGGAGCGACAACCTTATCTCTGTTTCACCACTTCATCGACTTTTTGAAACTATCTACACAGTGATGTAGGTTAAGATCCTATATATCATACCCTGCAGCCATTAACCCAGGTGGAACCTCTTTTACGAGTAATTGACGAAAAAATATTTCGGAATTTTGTTTGATGCCCAATAGCGATAAAGAAATAACGGTATATTTATTAGTTACGTGGTGCAATGACTATGGTAAGGCTTTCCCGTACAGGAGGTTGAAGGTTCAAATCTAGTCAGGTACTTCAGTTTTTTTATTTCTGAATTCTTATCGAAATGACTTTGATCATTAATAATATTCCGTTAATTGGCTTGACTGTATTTTTTATTTCTGTTCCTCTGTCACGTCATTTTAATCATCAAATCAGCTTCTTCATTTGCTCTCATTTTTCTTCCTGTCATTATTTTTCCCCTTGAAATCTTCGTTCAAGCGATTTTAATTAATTTTATGTACTACTTTAAATTTAATTTCTGTCGTTTTGTCGTCCCATTTTTTCGTCCATGTTTTTGCATCCGTTATTTAGATTCCTCCGTTTTCTTGAATTTTGTTTCAGTTATAATCACTTGTCCATAGTGCAAAAGGAACTTAAGCTATGTTTTAAATGTCTGTATGTCGATTACCTTCCAAAGAAAATGCACATCTTGCAACGAAAACTATGTTTTTGTCACCAATGCTCAGTCAATAGAAATAGCTTATTTCGTATTTTTTAAATATTTAAATATTATTATAGATAAATATAATTAAATTAACGTAAAACTTTGAACATAGCTGCTAAGGTTCAGTGACCGTATCAGAATTATATTGGAACAAATAAGCCCTCGGTCACAAATATTAAAGTCAAAATTTACCTGGTTTCGACGCTACTATGAGCGTCGTCTTCAGAATTAGACTAACTGTTCTAAAACATATTATGTATATAGTACATTAATAAAATTAAAGTTTGTACTGACTGGAAAATATGCAGTACTTACAAGTCACATATTAAAAAAGATCTAAGCCGGAAAGGCGACGTCATGAACAGTTGTGAGATGGCGAGCCGCTAAGGGCTGCTCGTACTGTGAACAAGGGTTGCAAACCCTGCATCTTTTCCAGTCAGTACAAACTTCAATTTTATTAATGTACTATATACCTAACATGTTTTAGAACAGTTAGTCTAATTCTGAAGACGACGCTCATAGTAGCTTCGAAACCTGGTCAATTTTGACTTAATATTTGTGACCGAGGGCTTATTTGTTCCAATATAATTAAATTAACATTCACAAAAATTCCGAGTTCAAAGAGTATGACATCAAGAAAAAGTTAGAATAAATGAAAAAATTCGTACTATGATTAAAATGATGTTACAAAAGGATAAAAAATTAATTTCAAATTTCTAATTGAAAAAAAAGATTATTGTCTTTCCGAGAAAAAAAAAAAGATTTGAAGCATCAAACAATATTCGAACCCACAACCTTCTCTATGTGAACCCTAATCTATCCATTACACAACGCATCCACTGTATAAAAAATTGTATAACAAAGTTGAGCGTAACGTAAAATTACGATTTTTTTCTGCCCTTATCAGTTACTCGTGAACGAGGCCCACAAGGATAAATAGCCGCATGGTGTGATGCCTACTGCACCGTTTAGATGGTATGAAAATGTCTATCCCACTGCTGGGACCTCTCCTTGTTTGTCAGCCACAACGTCACCTGTACTTGCTTCGCTTCATCACTATTATAAATTAAGTCATCGAAGACGTTCTTTTAAGTTTTGAAAACAGGTGAAAACCACATGGAGTCAAGTCGGAACTGTACGGAGGATGATCGATGACAGGGAAGACAAGGCGTGGGATTGTTGCAGATGTCGCAGCATTCGTGTGTGCTCTGTCATTGTCACGCCGAAGGAGCAGGTTCTCCATGTGTGCAACATCCGGAAGTCATCGTTTCGATCCGTTACGGCGCCAGCTATCGCAGGAGTAAAAAACAAACACCAGGTGGCTGATGCACGTGCCTACATTGTAGGGAGACGCACAGTACGACGTCATCCGCCGCCGGACTGCCGGAGTGGCCGACCAAACATGTTTGTGTCCAGTCAGGCAGTGCAGTCCAGTGGCGCATCACGAGCGGGATGATCGACAAGGAATTTCTAATTCATCTCGTGAGGAATGAGGCTCGCTAGTGGGACCAGACGATTAAAGGCTACCATACCCGGGATATTAAGCGAGAATTGTGGGAATCTACTGCGGAGCAACTATCAGCCAAAGGTAAATATCGAAATTACACTACTGGCCATTAAAATTCCTACACCAATAAGAAATGCAGATGATAAACGAATATTCGTCGGACAAATATCTTATACTAGAACTGACATGTGATTACATTTTCACGCAATTTGGGTGCATAGATCCTGATCAGTGCACAGAACAACCACCTCTGGCCGTAATAACGGCCTTGATACGCCTGGGCATTGAGACAAATAGAGCTTCGATGCCGTGTACAGGCACAGCTACCCATGCAGCTTCAACACGATACCACAGTTCATCAAGAGTAGTGACTGGCGTATTGTGACGAGCCAGTTGCTCGGCCACCATTGACCAGACGTTTTCAGTTGGTGAGAGATATGGAGAATGTGCTGGCAAGCGCAGCAGTCGAACATTATCTGTATCCAGAATGGCCCGTACAGGACCTGCAACCTGCGGTCGTGCATTATGCTGCTGAAATGTAGGGTTTCGCAGAGGTCGAATGAAGGGTAGAGGCACGGGTCGTAACACATCTGAAATGTAACGTCCACTGTTCAAAGTGCCCTCAATGCGAACAAGAGGTGACCGAGACGTGTAACCAGTGGCACCCCATACCATCACGCCGGGTGATACTCCAGTATGGCGATGACGAATACACGCATCCAATGTGCGTTCACCGCGGTGTCGCCAAACACGGATGCGATCATCATGGTGCTGAAAACAGAACCTGGATTCATCCGAAAAAGTGACGTTTTGTATGTGATGCAGCGTCAAGGGTAACCGCAGCCATGGTTCCCGAGCTGATAGTCCATGCTGCTGCAAACGTCGTCGAACTGTTGGTGCAGATGGTTGTTGCCCTGCAAACGTCCCCATCTGTTGACTCAGAAATCGAGACGTGGCTGCACGATCCGTTACAGCCATACGGATAAGATGCCTGCCATCTCGACTGCTAGCGATACGAGACCGTTGGGATCCAGCACGGCGTTCCGTATTACCCTCCTGAACCCACCGATTCCATATTCTGCTAACAGTCACTGGATCTCGACCAACGCGAGCAGCAATGTCGCGATACGATAAACCGCAATCGCGATAGGCTACGATCGGACCTTTATCAAAGTCGGAAACGTGATGGTAAGCGTTTCTCCTCCTTACACGAGGCATCACAACAACGTTTCACCATGCAACGGCGGTCAAATGCTGTTTGTGTATGAGAAATCGGTTGGAAACTTTCCTTATGTCAGCACGTTGTATGTGTCGCCACCGGCGCCAACCTTGTGTGGATGCTCTGAAAAGCTAATCATTTGCATATCACAGCATCTTCTTCCTGTCGGTTAAATTTCGCGTCTCTAGCTCGGCATCTTCGTGGTGTAGCAATTTTAATGGCCAGTAGTGTACGCTGCAATAGTTTTAATGCTTGTTTTCAAATCACAACATGTTACTACAAATCAGCATTAATTTCAATCATATTACTTTTAACATATACGTTTTTGTCAAACTGTCAAAAAGAAATAAGCTTTTAATTACTAAAATGTTACTCGATGCGGTCATTTTGCCACGGAACGGCGCCAATCCCATTGAAGCATGACTTGAATATCTCTCTGATTATTTGAGCCTGTTGTGACGGTCTGTTGGACGTTCTTAATGAACCACTTTCTTGGCGATGTGATGCACTTCCAAACTTGCGGAGTTGAAGAAGTCATCACCTTCTCGGTCAATAATTATATTGCGAAGTAAGCAAATACATTTCACTGTCTGTCCAGTTTTCCAGGTGCTGTTTTAATACATTTTCCCAGTAAACGCCACTTGGCAGTCATGATACCGAAAGCACACTCCACACATCTTCTAGTCCATGATAGCCTCTAATTGAAAACTTTTTCTTCGTATAAGAGATGTCGTTTGGAATAAGGTTTCATGAGATAAGTTTTCAAAGGATATGTATCATCCTCAAGTAAGACAGATGGCATATCTGCAGTAACTCCTTCGGCAGGCGAAGGTTGCGGTAGCGTACCATGACAGTTCTCCAAGAATGCAGACAAAGTAAAAGCCGAAAACGTTCCTCCGTCACTCTCTATTTTCCATAACCTCCTACATCTATAAAAGTAGATCGACTACGGTAGCCCGGCACAGCATGTAAAACTATTGAAAAAACTTTTTGTAGTTAAAAAACGTACTCCCACTTTATTCTGGAGATTTGGTTCGAATATGCTTGCCATCAATGCATCCAACTGAATGAACAAAATTCCGCCCCTCGTGGAATCCTCTCGCTGTTTCTTCAAAATTTGTCGCATCAGGAACAGGCAGATGTCGCTCACAGAAATTCCTCCATATCGCATCCACAACTGCCGAGACACACGTGCCTACTGTATAATCACTCAGCATGACTCCAAGAGCAGTCAGGAAGCTACTGCATCTGATAAATGGCCCTATTTAAAAAGCTTGCAGTTTTTGAAAGACATCATAACACCTTGGCCCAGCTCAGGAAACTTGCCTGCCGCAGAGAAAGAGAATGAGCCTTCTCCGAGTGATCGAAGTCCAACCACCGCAAGTGAGAAACGTACAAATGATGGTGAAATGTGTGTCTCTTCAGAAGAACGAGAGGCATTTGCTCCTACGTCTTCTGTGAAAACAGACACAAGCAGACCAAAATGTCATGTAAAAAAATATGATTATGACTCACAGGCACTGAATATTGAGGAAAGAAAGATCGACATATTTGAGCAACATTTTTCTCGAAAACAGAAATGTCAGGATGATGACGACTGCTCCTTCTTCATGAGTTTACTGCCATCAGTCAAACAACTGGATCAACTGGAGAAAATGAGACTACGTGTCAAAATCTTGGGGGACGTCACCAAAGCCTTTGAAGCTCACAACTTCAAAAATGGTGAGAGATCGTAATGTTTTATACAGGCACACACACACTGGATGTGCTTTACCATCGTTACAACCGTCAGTTAACCCATCACCAGGTGCTTCTAATTATGCCCAAGATATAGTTGTGAGCGTAGTTCAAATGTGTCCTCCTACCCAACAATCTGAAGGCAATTCATTTTAACGGGCTATCTCTAATGTACAGTTAATATGTTTTTATGTATAAAGTAGACGTTTATTTTCCACAATTTTCCTCACCACATTCAACGCTGATATTTGTTAGTCCTGAACCAAACAATTGTTTCATTGTGATTTTCAGATCATACACAGATACTCGTTAAAAGTTGCTTATTTGCTGACAATATCTAACATTACTGCGAAGGAACGGTAACAAATGTATGTCTATGTTAATAAATATATTTTACTGTAAATGATGCCAGAATTTATGTATAATATTCTAATATTATTTGACCAGTTATGCCACTCACAATAACAAAATGGCTATCAGCTGTTTTTAACGTTGACTTACCTGATTGTGATAGTAGGGTTTTTCTTCTGGACTGATATATTCCCTGAAGTTGCAATGGCCAATCATATCGTCTCTTATGCCTTCAAATATATAGTCAAATGTTTCTATAGACGTGAACAATGAAGAACCTCCAGGCTACCGACCAATGAAGACCGCCAGGACGGTGTTACAAGCGGCGGGCACCTGGGTGTCTTCTTCTAGTTCGAGATTAGTTTCACGTTACTAGTTGGTGCAGCACCAGCTCTACCGGCGAACATTCAGTGTTACACAGACGCACGGCTGTGTCGGGCCTCTGTTTATAACTAGCCACAACTGTCAAAACTTGTCAACAGTGTAGCATTTCTACAGCGACAAGCTGAGTAAAGTATATTTATTTAAAGTGCACTTGAGTCAACCAATCTTTTGCTTGCCTGTCCGGGTTGCTACGGCGTCGGATCCCCTTGGCGACTTTCCATTCATTTATCATTAGCAACGAAGGCTCCTCGGAACATAACGGTTGCTGGCTCGCATCATAATATATACAGCAGCCGCAGGCGTTTTGAGTATTGTAAGTACAAACGAAACAGACCAGCAGAGAACAGTGAAACAAGTGGATAACCGTAAATCTATGAAAATGGGTATTTGACTTCAGAGTCAGAAATAAAAAAAATGTGTTTCTGGGTTTTTGAGAATTCAGTCTCTAAGGGGATGAAATAGAGGATGAAGACTGCTATGAAAAACATTTCCATACGGCCGTATTTCTAAACCTAAATCTACGAAAATTCGTATTTGGGTTCTCTGTCAGAAATAAGTGTTTCATTAACAATTTGTCCATTATATTTGAATTGTTGAGCTCCGTGGCCATGGATAATGATATTTCACTGTCAAAAGTGGCTGGTTGCTGTATTTTTACAGTGAAAAAGTGTTTCATTGCTTGGGCAATTCAGCTCCTAAGGGAGTGAAGTAGGGGATGAAAGTTTTTATGGAAATGATTCATTATGAAAGCGTTTTTGAATCTAAATCTATGAAAATGTGTATCTGGCTTCTCGGATAGAAATTAAAAAGAATACGCGTTACATTATTTTTGGAATTTCTGTCTCTAAGGGGATGAAATAAATACTTTCCTAATGAAATAGTTCCATAAAAACTTTCGTCCCCCATTTCACTCCCTTAGAGGTTGAATTTCGAAAAACATTGAAACACGTATTTTTTTATTTCTAAGCGTTAAGCCAAATACAAAATTTCATGGATTTTTATAAAAACTTTCACCCCTTATTTCACCCCTTTAGGGGTTGTTTCTAAAAATGTCGATATACAACTTTTTTATTTCTGAGTAAGAAACCAAATACCAATTTTCGTAGTTCTATCTTTATAGCGACATATTTTCATGAAACCTTTCATCCCATATTTCACCGCCTTAGGGTGGAATTCCCTAAAAGCCATTCTTAGACGACGCAACACCCCCTCAAAATTTCAAGTTTCTATACTTACTGGTTTAAACTTTCATCCACTATCTAACCCGCTTTGGGGTTGAATTTCCAAAAACGCCGAAATAGTTATTTTTTTAAATTTCTGTCAAAGAAATCAAATACCAGTTTTCGTAGTTCTGTCTTCAAAATTGTCTTAGCAGCCATATATTTTCATAAAGCCTTTCATCCCCCGTTTCAGTCCCTTAGGTAAAAAATTACAAAAAAATCCGCTTTTAAACAACGCCTACAGTAACAGATCAACATCCTTTGCAAATTTCAATTTTGCATCCTTAGTTGTTTGGGGTCGGTGAGTGAATCAGTCAGGGCATTGCCTTTCATGTATAGAGATTCCACATATTTACAATGGGGGCACTTAGTCACTTCCAACAAACTTTACACATATTTTCAAAACTTTCCAAAACTTTTTGTCGCCGGCACCCCACCAAAAATAGTGAAGAGAAAAAAATATTATTTATTGTATTTTCGCTGTTCATACAGTAGAACTTCAGCATCAGTCCTGACGTTTTAATTTATCACCTTGTAAGGTGGCTATAATTTTGCAACTTACAGGCACTCATCTACATACTTTGCGGTGATTTATAACAGGAATTACGTATCATTTGATAGGTTGTACATCGTATATATGAATATTTGAAGAAGACTGACATCACCGAGCGAGGTGGCGCAGTGGTTAGCACACTGGACTCGCATTCGGGAGGACGACGGTTCAATCCCGTCTCCAGCCATCCTGATTTAGGTTTTCCGTGATTTCCCTAAATCGTTTCAGGCAATTGCCGGGATGGTTCCTTTGAAAGGGCACGGCCGATATCCTTCCCCATCCTTCCCTAACCCGAGCTTGCACTCCGTCTCTAATGACCTCGTTGTCGACGGGACGTTAAACAACACTAACCCAAGACTGACATTATCACGTACACCTTGCAAAAAGTTGTTAACGCTTATCGCATGAAAGACAAAGGAGTGTCTTTATTATCAAAACGGCACAATGAATGATTGCCTATACAAGTAGAGGTTGGAACGCCAGTGGAAATGAAACGACAGGCGTAACTGAAGCCCAGGGAGGAAAAGCCCGCACAGGTGTGTTGGTCCTGCTTGACACAGGAAGCAGCCAAGACGGACGGTCGCGGTACCTGAGCGCTGAAGCAGAACACAGCGGCGGCCGGCCTGTATTGTAGCGTGGCCGGAAGGATAACCGGATAATACCGGGTGATCAAGAAGTCAGTATCAATTTGGAAACTTAAAAAACCAAGGAATAATGTAGATAGAGAGGTAAAAATTGACACACATGCTTGGAATGACATGCGGTTTCATTAGAACAAAAAAAAAAGTTCACAAAATGTCCAACAGATAGCTCTGGACAGAAAACGTCAATGATTGCGTATGACAATCGTGTATAAAAGGAGCTGTAATGAGAGAGAGAATCAGATGCGCCAGTCGCAGCATGTTGACGTTACCTGAAAAGACGCTTTAGTGAAGCTGTGTTATCAGAATGGGGAATGTGCTAGTTCAGCGTTACGATCCTATCGCCATAGGAAGGGGATTCGAACGGTAAATGTCCATTGACAAATGCAGCTGTGGCGAGAATGGTTTCGAAGTTCGAAGCCACGGGTTGTTTACACGATAGACCCCGTAGTGGCCGACCGAGCACAAGGCGTAATGCTGGTCAGACATTTCAGGAAGAAATGGAGACTGTAGCGGGTTCGTCTATGCACGGGGAAGTCAGCGCTCGTGCAGTCGCACGTCGCACCGGCATTCCATACACTACTGTTTGGTTGGCACTTAGGCATACCCTCCGATGTTATCCGTACAAAATCCATCGGTATCATGAACTGTTACCTGTCGATTTAGTGAAGCGAAGGGCATTTGCGCTGTGGGCGTTTCAAAACATGGCGGTAGATGACGATTGGTTGAGTAATGTGTTGTGGACCTACGAAGCTCATTTCACGCTCCGAGGGTCTGTCAGCGCCTATAGCTGCAGAATTTGGGCTACCGAAAATCCTAGAACTGTCGTGGAAACTCCATTGCACGACGAGAAAGTCACGGTATAAGTTGGATTTACCACATCTACCCTTATCGGTCCTTTTTTCTTCGAGGAAATGCGTGAGTCTGGTTTTGTAACTGCTACCGTGACGGGTGAGAGGTACGCCGATATGTTACAGAATCCCATCATCCACAGCCTGGCAGATAAACACCTGCTGGAACGTACGATGTTTATGCAGGATGGCGCTCCACCCCATATTGCTAGACGCGTGAAAGATCTCTTGAGCGCGTCGTTTGGTGATGATCGCGTGCTCAGCCGCCACTTTCGTCATGCTTGGCCTCCCAGGTCCCCAGACCTCAGTCCGTGCGATTATTGGCTTTGGGGTTACCTGAAGTCGCAAGTGTATCGTGATCGACCGACATCTCTAGGGATGCTGAAAGACAACATCCGACGCCAATGCCTCACCATAACTCCGGACATGCTTTACAGTGCTGTTCACAACATTATTCCTCGACTGCAGCTGTTGTTGAGGAATGATGGTGGACATATTGAGCATTTCCTGTAAAGAACATCATCTTTGCTTTGTCTTACTTAGTTATGCTAATTATTGCTATTCTGATCAGATGAATCGCCATCTGTCGGACATTTTTTGAACTTTTGTATTGTTTTGGTTCTAATAAAACTCCATGTCATTCCAAGCATGTGTGATTTATTCAGTTTTCAAATTTATACTGACTTTTTGATCACCCGGTACTTCGGAAACTCTGAGGATCTTGGACGCAGCGAGAGGAACAAGGAAGCGTTACCTCGGAAACCACGCAGGCTGGCTTATTTCCAAGGATTTTTACTCTGAGAAGTGTACCACTGTACAAACTTCTAATTTACGGGGGCAGGTATTTCCTCGCAAAGTTTCCATGCTGGACGACAAAAGACTAAAATATGGTTGGGTAGTGTTCGAAAGAATCTGTAGAGAGGAGGAATATTCCGTGGTTTCGAGAATATGACTTGCCTTCTGCGGTTACGAGGGAGGGGAGCTGAACTTCGATGGGAAGCCAGCGGTGGAGATAATGAGGTATTCCATTTCGAGCACCTGTGTCTGACAGTCGCTTAGTATCAGCTTTGTTGTTACGGACGGACTTGTTGTCTTTGCTCTCAGGAGATTTTATAGTTAGGACGGTTAGGCGCTGTACTACTGCCAACTTATACGACTCTGGACTTCGCCCCCAGGTAGGGAGTCGTCGTTGAGTACGCAGCGTTCAGTCATTGAGAGCACTTCTCCTGCCTAAACTCATGTTGAGACGTTATCTGAACTCTGTCCGTGTGGCTGGGGGTTCGGGTTTCTCGTCTGTAGAACACAGAGAGGAGAAGACAGATTATACTAGTCAGAGGACCGCCTTCTGCCGTCCTAGTGTTTGAACGAGTTGTTTTTTATATTTTGTGGCTGGAGTTCTTCCGTCGTCGCAGACGTGTACGAGAACCATCACTCCGACGGACCGGACGCACTACCACGGTGATATTGCTAATTGCTTCGACTTATTAGGGCTATAAAGCTAAACAGCTGTGATCACGTAACTTTTATTTCCACTGAGGTTGCTCACCACTGTAGGTCATATTTGAAAAATAATGTCTTCTAGTGTTTGGTACGTAGATGATGTCAGTCATATCGCGCTAGTTATATTAGATCGCACAGCCAAAAAAAGGAGCAGATTTGGGCAGTTGATCAGTAATATATTAGTTAGGAAATTCACTTGTGTCTCTTTATGTCCATTGGACATTGATATATAAACATTTGTAATATATAAAGGGGTTTTAATCTACAATAAATGTATAAGCAGAAACAGCATTTATCATTTTGTAGTTAGTAGTTTCCTTAATCATTCATTTATGTTTATGTTGTAATTTATATGATAAAGAGCAAGAAGGAGGAGATATTACCGCCATTAAGAGATCCTACGATCTGCTTCAGTGGGTAGTCAGACAAGGCCAAATCTTCATTTCTGTGTTACGTATTTTCCGTTGCGCACATTCATTTTACACCCGTCTGGAGTAGCATCTTGGAACCTCTTTACTGTTAACTTCTGCAAACAATGTCGTCATATAACACAGAATTTACCTGCATAATAATATCATAAAGCTCAGGTAGGGTGTTTTGTAAATGGGAGTTCGATAGTTGATACTTTTATACAGTATATTGGTTAGTGGAAAAGGGGGGGGGGGGGTTCCGGTAAGATAAGAAACTGATATCCCACTAGAACGTTCTTATTTGCTGGAGATCAGTGACAAAGTAGATAATGACCTACGCATAACAGAGATATATTTTGATGTTTTCGTAGAATACAGCTCAGCGATGTGACAGGATGTGCTAAACCTCCACCTACTTGTTAAACCGTTTGTTTCAGTCTCCGAACACTAGGACAAATAAAGCATTAAGCACTCATTGATCAAAGCTTCCTGCGTTTGAAAGCTGCCTGTTTAATAAAAGGTTATCACCTGTATGCTTTACAGGATATTCAGCATATGTGACGATATCTTTTGATTTCGAGTGCCAGGATATGAAGAACATCGCAAGTCGCTGTTTTGATAGATTACTTGTTTTACGTAATCTACAGAAAAGATAAACAGGAAGAGGAAGCAGAGATATCTGTAGAATTATTGACACCCAAGTATCCCCCTTTCCGTGGCTCTAGTACGGTACTGAGTTGCTTTATCACAAAATAGCAACAGCCTGAAATTATTTTATTGTTCCAAAAGACCTTAGCGATATAAGGCTCTGATATGGCTTTGTACACTGGCGGAAAACATGGCAACGCCAAAAAGGGATTGTGCAACATCAACGAACGTTGATAGGCGTGATTCTACGAGGGTCACTCCAAAAATCTTTGTAAAAATACAGTTTTCATTCTGCATGTGTGAAAGTTTTACAGTGTGTAGATACATGCTTCCTGCTTGTTTTCAAACTTAGTTCAACCTGTTCCCGTGAGTGGAGCCGTCTCAGGATGTCTTCAAGATGGCTGCTACACTTGACGTTCGTCAAAAGCAACGTGCTGTCATAGAATTCCTGTGCTGTGAAAACGAGACAGTGGGAAACATCCACAAGAGGTTGAAAAAGGTGTATGGAGATGCTGCTGTCGATCGCATTACAGTTAGTCGGTGGGCAAGCAGGTTACGTGGTGAAAGTGGGCAAGGCAATATTGAGGATTGTCCTCGCAGCGATAGGGCTCGTACTGCACACTCTCCAGACAATGTGCAGAGAGTTAACGAATTTGTGACAGTGAACGAATTGTCACGCTACGTTGGTATAGGGGAAGGAAGTGTTTGCACAATACTGAAAGTGTTGGCGTTAAAAAAGGTTTGTGTCAGGTGGGTTCCCAGGAAGTTGACAGTGGCTCACAAAGAAACAAGGAGAACGGTATGCAGCGAACATTTAGAACAGTACGAGAATGGTGGACATGAATTTCTTGGAAAAACTGTGACAGTTGATGAAACATGGCTCCATCATTTTTCACCAAAGAGGCAATCGTTGGAGTGGCATCATGCAAATTCACCCAAGAAAAAAAATTCAAAACCACACCTTCTGCTGGAAAAGTTATGGCTACAGCGTTTTTCGATTCCGAAGGACTCTTGTTTGTGGATATCATGCCAAGTGGAACCACAATAAATTCTGATTCATATGTGATGACACTGAAGAAGCTTCAAGCTCGACTGAGTCGTGTTCGACCACATCGGCAAAAGCACGATGTTTTGCTGTTGCACGACAATGCACGACCATATGTCAGTCGAAAAACCATGGAAGCGATCACAAAACTCGGATGGACAACACTGACACTCCCCCCTTTTACAGTCCTCACTTGGCTTCATGTGACTATCACCTCTGGGAAACTGAAAGACTCTTCGTAGAACAACGTTTGAAGATGATGACTCCCTTGTGCACGCTGCCAAACAATGGCTCCAATAGGTTGGTCCAGAATTTTACCGTGCGGTTATACAGGCGCTGTTTCCAAGATGGCGTAAGGCAGTTGAGAGGGATGTGGAGAAATGAAAATATTGTTCCTAAAGGATTTATCTACACACTGTAAAACTTTCATACATGTAGGATAAACGATGGATTTTTTAAGAAATAGTGTGCATTTCTTTTGGAATGACCCTTGTACATCTTAGACATGATGTCTATTTATATTTCACGCCGCTTGTATATGAGTGGCGCTAGTAGCGCCACTATGGCAATTTGAATCTGGTTTACTTTAAATATATGTTGCAACTGTTGTGAGCAATAGTAATCTTTGAGACTGGAGATGTTGAGTTGATGTTAGTCAAAAATGCCTTTAAGGCGTCAAAGACGCCACTGTCAACACCTCACTGTGTTTGAACGAGGTCGTGTAATAGGACTACGAAAAACTGGATAGTCCTAATGCGATACTGCAGAAGGACTTGGCAAGAATATAGCCACTGCACATGATTGCTGGCCGCAGTGGTTACGGGAATGTACGGTCGCAAGAAGACCGGGCTGCTGACTGCCAAGTGACAGTACAGAGGGGGAAGACTGTCGTGTGCGACATATGGTTCTGGTGCATAGTACTGCATCTGCAGCAGAAATCTGAGCTGCATCTGGCACCACAGTGACACAACGAACTGTTACAAGTCAGTTACTTCAAGGACAGCTCCGAGTCAGACGCCCTGTAGCATGCATTCCACTGACTCCAAACCACCGCCATTTACTACTTCAGTGGCGTCAAGGGAGAGCTCGTTGGAGGGCAGGCTGGAGGTCTGTTGTGTTTCTTGATGAAAGATTGGTCTGTCTCGGTGCCACTGATGGCCGTGTGTTGGTTAGGAGGAGGCTAGTTGAGGGCCTGTAACCAACCTGTCTGCGAGCTAGACACACTGGAACTTTTTTTTTCTTGTGTGTGTGCAATCCTATGGGACTTAAGGGGCTCCGGAACGCCCTATACTTGCAATGTTAAAATAACGCTTATAAATTACATCTTTCCTCACAAAGTATTTGAGGTAGGAAGTTGAACTTTTTACAGATTATTTATTCGAATATGGGCTACAACTTAACACAGGGATTTTACAAAATTTTAGTTCAGTTATTAAAGATGATTTTTTTTTCAATTGTAATGAAAATTCACAACATTTGTTTGCAATTTTTTATTTATATATTCGGAAATATACAGGTTTTTGGAAAAAGGCTGTGTTAAATTATGCAGAAGGTACTGTGTAACATTTACTGAAAGTTTGAAACAAATATGTTTGGAAGATCCTTAGAAAACATGTAATTAGTATGAGAAAATAAAAGTTTTGGGAAGCGAGCGACAAAGATTGGATTAACTTTTTAGTGCATTCCAGGTCCATAGGATGGATTATCTTCATCCTCTGCAAACTCCTCCTCCAGCTTCCCCTTGTTCCTCCTCCTGTTTACTCTTGCTTGTATTTCTGGACTCTTTACAGCCCTGTCTGCAGCCCGAAGGCGTTCCTTGTCTAAAGCAAGCATCGCTCGTACCATGTTAGAACCTATCTTCATTGGCATATTTCTAAATACCTTGCACCTTACAATGTTGCCATCATTGAAAGTCGCAACAACATCATACACACCAAAGTGAAGTGTTTCTATTCCAACAAATACAGTCTTGGGGATTCTCGACCATATAACACTAATTACACTTTCATTGGGGTTTTGAGTTTTTCCACGAATACACTTTTTCAACAGTTCAGGTGCTGCTAAGTCTCTGAAAATAGGTTAGCCACAACACATACTTTATCTCACATCACTAAAATGTACCTGATGAACACGGACGTTAATAATAACACCATTTGACAGCAGTTTAACAGCGCCACAGTGGGTCACGGCCATGTAGAACACATTTCAAAAAAAATTTAAAAATAGTTGTAGTCTTCGGAATTGAATAAATTATATATCTATTAAAAGATAATAGTCTGCAGATTCAGAAAACGCAAAAAAGTAAAAATTGAACTTTTCATGATTTTGAGCCTTTCCGGAGCCCCTTAACTGGTAAGGTCATTAGTCCCTAAGCTTACACACTACTTAACCTAAATTATCATAAGGACAAACACACACACACCCATTCCGGAGGGAGGACTCGAACCTCCGCCGGGATCAACCGCACAGTCCATGACTGCAGCGCCTCAGACCGCTCGGCTAATCCCGCGCGGCCACTGGAACTACATGTGGAGCAATGGTCTGGGGTGCGATTTCGTGACAGCAGCAGGCCACCCGAGGTTATTCTACGCACCATGACTGCAAATTTGCACGTCAGTCTGGTGTTTCAACATGCAGTGCTGCCAATAATGAACAACATTCTAGTGGTTGTTTTCCAACTGAATAGCGCTCGCCCACATACCGCTGTCTTAACCCAACGTGCTCTACACAGTGTCGACATTTTGCCTTGGCCTGCTCGATCACCAGATCTGTCTCCAATCGAGCAGGCATGAGACATCATCGGGCAACTCCAGCGTCATCCACCACCAACATTAAACGTCCCTATATTGGTCGGCCAGTGCAATAGGCATGGAACTTCATCCCATAACCTTACAGCCGGCACTTGTACAACACAACGCATGCACGTTTTCAATCCTGCATTCAACATTTTGGCGGTTACACTAGTTATTAATGCATCAGCATTTCACATTTGCAATGGCGTATCTCATTGTTACATTGCCTGTGACCTTGCAGTGAGCCGGCCGGAGTGGCCGTGCGGTTCTAGGCGCTTCAGTCTGGAACCGCGTGACCGCTACGGTCGCAGGTTCGAATCCTGCCTCGGGCATGGATATGTGGGATGTCCTTAGGTTAGTTAGGTTTAAGTAGTTCTAAGTTCTAGGGGACTGATGACCACAGATGTTAAGTCCCATAGTGCTCAGAGCCATTTGAACTATCTTGCAATGTTAGCTTTAAATATGTTACCTAGACAAATGTATTCCCGAATTTTCATTACTCTACACTAACTTTAACATCAAGCTTGGAGGCCTTGAAGTAGACAAAGTTAAAGAATTCTGCATTCTGCAACCATGGAAGCAAAATAACACATAGCGGGCGCATCAAGGTAGAGATAAAAAAAAAGACAGACTAGTATAGGCAAATAGGACATCCCTGGCGAAAAGATGACCACTAGTAATATATATCGGCATTAATTTGAGAAAGAAAATAATGAAAATGTTCGTTTGATTTGGAGGACATCATTGCATGGAAGTCATCATGGGCAGTAAGAAATCCTGAACAGAATAGTATCGAAGTATTTGAGATGAGTTGCTGCAGATGGATGCTGAAAATTAGGTGGAATGATAAGACGACAGGACACGTGTTAAGACATCTTGGTGCCAGAGACAGCTGTGAGGGGCGAAACCTGTAGGAGAAAACAGAGACTAGAGAAATCCAAGTGCTGAGAACGTAGGGTGCAAGTGCTACTCTGAGGTGGAGAGGTTAGCACAGGTGAGAAACTCCTGCCGGGCTGCATCAGTTAAGTCGGATGACTAATGGTGCGATAAATACCAAAAAAATTACTAAGGGGCATAGGTGTTTTCTTGTCATAATGTAGGAAGGTAGGGTAGAAAGTGTGTTACTGTGAACAGTTCAGTGATAGAGTTGTTCTTATCAGAATCGACCACAAACCAACACCGACAACAATAGTTCAGGTATACATGCCAACATCGAAAGCTGAAGGTTAAGAGATGGAGAAATTATAAGAGGATATGGAAAGGGTAATACAATACGCAAAGAGAGACGAAAATCTAATAGCCGTGGCGGAATGGAATGCAGTTGTAGGGAAAGGAGCAGAAGAAAAGCTTATAGAAGAATATAGGCTTGGGACAAGGAATGAGAGAGGAGAAAGACTAATTGAGTTCTGTAATAAATTTCAGCTAGTAAAGAGTATACTCTCTTCAAGAATCAGAGGAGGAGGAGGTATACTTTGAAAAGACCGAGTGATACGGGAAGATTTGAGTTAGATTACATCATGGTCAGTCAGAGATTCAGAAACTAGCCATAAAGAAGTGGGACACGGAAGTACTAAGGAATGACGAGATACGCTTGACGTTTTCTAAGGCTATAGATGCAACAATAAGGAATAGCTCATTAGCCAGTACAGTTGAAGAGGAATTGACATCGCTAAAAAGGACAATCACAGTAGTTGGAAAGAAAAACATAGGTACAAAGAAGGTAACTGTGAAGAAACCATGGGTAACAGAAGAAACGCTTCAGTTGATCGATGGAAGACGGAAGTACAAAAATGTTCAGGGAAATTCAGGAATACAGAAATACGAGTCGTTGAGGAATGAAATGAAAAGGAGGTGCAGGGAAGCTAAGATGAAGTGGCTACATGAAAAATGTGGAGAACTCGAAAAAGAAATCATAGTCAGAAAGACTGACTTAGCCTACAGGAAAGTCAAAACAACCATCGGTGAAATTAAAAGCAAGGGTGGTAGCATCAAGAGTGCAAAGGATATTCCACTCTTAAATGCTGAGGAGAGGTAGGTGGAAAGAGTACATTAAAGATAGGTGGAAAGAGTACAATGAAAGCCTCTATGAGGGGGAAGATTTATCTCATGTGATACAAGAAGAAACAGGAGTCGATTTGAAAGAGATATGGGATCCAGTATTAGAATCAGAATTTCAGAGAGCTTTAGAGGACTTAAGATCAAATGAGGCAGAAGATATACATAACATTCCACCAGAATATCTAAAATCGTTGGGGATGTGGCAACAAAACGACTATTCACGTTGATGCGCAGAATGTATGAGTCTGGCGACATACCATCTGACTTTCGGAAAAATATCATCCACACAATTCTGAAGACTGCAAGAGCTGATAAGTGCGACAATTATTGCACAATCAGCTCAACAGCTCATGCATCCAAGTTGCTGACAAGTATAATATACAGAAGAATGAAAAAGAATATTGAGGATATGCTAGATGACGATCAGTTTGGCTTTAGGAAAGGTAAAGGCACGGGAGAGGCAATTCTGACGTTGCGTTTGATAATGGAAGCAAGACCAAAGAAAGATCGACACGTTCATAGGATTTGCCGACCTGAAAAAAGCGTTTGACAATGTCAAATGGTGCAAGATATTCGAAATTCTGAGAAAAATCGGTTAAGCTATAGGGAGAGATGAGTAATATACAATTTATGCAAGAGCCAAGACGGAATAATAAAGAGTGGATGACCAAGAATGATGTGCTCCGATTAAAAAGTGTGTAAGACAGGGATATAGTCTTTCTCCCCTACTGTTCAATCTGTACATCGGAGAGGTAATGATGGAAGTAAACGAAAGATTGAAGAGAGGGATTAAAATTCAAGGTGAAACGATATTAACGATACGGCTCGCTGATGGCGTTGCTATCCTGAGTGAAAGTGCAGAAGAATTACATGATCTGGTGAATGGAATGAACAGTCTAATGAGTACAGAATATAGATTGAGAGTAAATCGAAGAAAGACGACGTGATCAGAAATAGCAGAAATGAGAACATCGAGAAATTTAACATCAGGATTGATGGTCACGAAGTAGATGAAGTTAAAGAATTCTACTACCTAGGCAGAAAAATAAATCGAGTCAAAAACTAAGCAGCATGGGCCAACGTGTTATACGACGTTGCACCTCCTCTGGCCTGGACCCATACAATGATTAAGTTGGGAAGGGTGTCGTAAATGCGTTGTATACTCTGCTATGGCAACATGTTGTAACGCCGCGCGGGGTACCCGCGTGTTCTTGGGCGCCTTGTCACGGTTCACTCGGCTTCCGCAGTCGGAGGTTCGAGTCCTCCTTCGGGCATGGGTGTGTGTGTTGTCCTTAGCGTAAGGTAGTTTAAGTCAGATTAAGCAGTGTGTAAGCCTAGGGACCGATGACCTCAGCAGTTTGTTCCCATAGGAACTTACGACCACCATGTTGTAACTGTTCAAAAAATGTTCAAATGTGTGTGAAATCTTATGGGACTTAACTGCTAAAGCCATCAGTCCCTAAGCTTACACACACACCCATGCCCGAGGGAGGACTCGAACCTCCGCCAGGACCATCCAGTTGTAACTGTTCCTTGACATCTTGGGTACTGGCACTAGATGTCCGAGCAGGCCCCACACATGTTACATCGGTGACAAATCTGGGGATCTTGTTGGCCATGAAACTCCTTCAACATTTTAACATCACACAGACCGTTCACAGACATATGTGCCATGTGTGGACTAGTACTGATTTGTTGAAAAATGTCGCCACGATACTGTCGCGTGAGAGATAGCACACGAGGACACAGGCGACATCCTGTTGTGCCATCAGAGTTTGCTGTCACTACCAGCCGTATCTGAAGTCGGACCCAACAGTCTCCTGTACTGTGACGTGAGGAGCAACACTGCTGTGCCTCTTCAAAACACTGGGAGAGTGGGATCTCTCCCCATCTCGTCTCCATGCTCGCCGACGGCGGACGTACGTGAGAATGTGGAGCCGGATTCATTGCTAAATACAGTGCGTCGCTCGTGGTCTTGCGGTAGCGTTCTCGCTTCCCGCGCACGGGATCCCGGGCTCGATTCCCGGCGGGGTCAGGGTTTTTTCCTGCCTCGAGATGACTGGGTGTTGCTGTGTCGTCTGAATCATCATCATTAATCCCCATTACTGCCGGAGGAAGGCAATGGCAAACCACCTCCACTAGGACCTTGCCTAGTATGGCCCTACGCTCCTCGGTGTATGGAACCTCATCATCATCCACTCATCGGCATTCTTCAAAAACAGATGCTGAAAATGATGAACAAAAATCTAAATGACAAGACTGGTCTTTGCGGTGGGCTGAAACGTGTCAGGGGAAACGCTGACGCAATCGGCTCTCGGCGCTAACAACAGAAACTGCAACGTTTAACTTTACCACGAAATTTTGACCCTAGAATTGCTGAGTCGTTGGCGTCTGAAGAAACCGGTAAAGTCGAGATGAATTGTTCCGGACAAATTCGATATGTGACGAAACCGAACGACGGACCCATCGGACACGCTTTACTGGGACACTTACATGCAGTTACCATTGTTAGCAAAGTGGTTATCGCCAAGCGGGACCGTGCGCTGTTTTCCTTTGAATTCTTGCTCTAAGGAAGATAAGCAGGTTCAAATGGTTCAAATGGCTCTGTGCACTATGGGACTTAACATCTGAGGTAATCAGTCACCTAGAACTTAGAACTGCTTAAACCTAATTAAGCTAAGGACATCACACACATCCATGCCCGAGGTAGGATTCGAACCTGCGACCGTAGTAGTCTCGCAGTTCCAGACTGAAGCGCCTAGAACCGCTCGACCACAGTGGCAAGATAAGCAGGCTGCCAGCTTATTGATGTACAGAGCGCGTAATAATAAATCAATGCTTAAATATACAGCTCTAAAACAGGGGCGTATATTTACAATAGACAGCTGATTATTTTATAGGCCGGAATGCCATTTTTTTCCACCGATATATAGGTTCTATATTCGATATGTCGAGGGCCGATTATGCCAATCTTTTAAATATCAATCTGTCAGATTCTCGATATTATTAATAATATCGACAGTCCTTGTTCTCATGTAGATGCCATAAAAATCTGAATATGCATGAATGGACCAGCTGGCTAAACTGAGACCTTTTCTACTTGTCCCAGTTGCTGATAGCACTGTCTCTAACGAGTGCGAAATATCTCTCTGTGCCTCACAGTGATCGCCCGTCATCTGACCCTGTTCACGCCCTTTATTTACGCTATGAAGTCTGGTAACAGCACTAAACATAAACAACTATAATGCACTTTGGTGGTAGTTATATCAGCAACAGAGAGTTACAACTCTAGTCATACACATGCCAGCCGATGGTGCGCACATGAACAAGATTACGCTGACATTCTACCATGTCCTCTGTGTGCTTCACTTTCTTGTCAAGCAGTGGAGAATAAGGAGAAACATAGAACTCAGACAATTATACACACTATCTGAACATCGTAGCTAGTGTGAAAACTAAAAGACTCATGTGGTACGGACATGTGAGAAGGAGAGGGAAGAACACATTAATAAAGGAAGTTATAAATGGAGAAGCCGAAGGAATGAGACCACTAGGACGGCCAAGAGCAACATGAAAGGATGATACCATGGGAGACTTGCGGGTACTGGGTCTGTAGCATGAAGATGGAGCTGACAGGAAGATGTGTAAGGCTGGAATGAGTGAGGTCAAGGACAGACTGCGGTTTGTGTGGCCTATATAAGTGAGTAAGTAAGCAAGCAAGCGTATTTTAATCTAATCCATGGTTCTTTTATTGTTAATTTATTCTTTTTTGTGGAGATGATCTGCCTCATACCACAGGCTATCGTCTTCGGCTTTAAATATAATCTATACTGAATTGGGATAGTAGGCTCACCATATTATAACTTTAGAAGAGCAAGAGGACATTAATTACCATGTGACCGCCTGCCAGCAACGGAAACCCATAAACATCCTACTTATCCTGCTCGTGTTCGTTGTAAGTCAACCATGTGACTATGTAATCCCCTGGTTTTTATCTGAACCAGGAATCTGACGATGGTTAACGCCGAAACGCTAAAAATGGATTACTAAATGTAGGAATACTGGATTCTAGTTTTCTCTGCATTACATTTATTTCACCAGTGACCAATTCAGTAAAATGTGAAATGCAAATTACACAAATTTTTCACCATGGTCGCCTCCCGTCTGGGTATCTTTATGGCATACCTATGTTCCATCCTGCCGGCCGGAGTGGCCGTGCGGTTCTAGGCGCTACAGTCTGGAGCCACGTGACCGCTACGGTCGCAAGTTCGAATCCTGCCTCGGGCATGGATGTGTGTGATGTCCTTAGTTAGGTTTAAGTAGTTCTAAGTTCTAGGGGACTGATGACCACAGCAGTTAAGTCCCATAGTGCTCAGAGCCATTTGAACCATTTTTGTTCCATCCTACTTCGTCAGTTGCTGAACTTGGGATACAGGAGACGTCACAGCGTATCAATGTTTCTGGCAACCGCCAACGTCAGGATTTTCAAACTATTGCCGAAGTGCCAATGGTGAGGAGATGTGGCAGTGGTTGGTTCAATCCAGTCTTAGAAAAAATAGGATGAGCTATGTGTACGGGAAAGGGTGTGGTCGCGGGATGATAATTTTGTAAATATATGCCGTAAACATTGGTGGTAATTTAAATTGAGTGGCAAAACGTTGCGGGAATAGCTGTCCGATTTGAAGATGTGCCGTGTACGATACCCGAATGTCGTTGCCACATGTTGCGTGTGACGCGAGTGTAGAAACGTCATCCGAGTTGTCTGTCAGGGACACGTGTGTAGTGAATGAGGCGACAGGTCGCGAGTTAACAGACATTGAACATGGGATGAGTAAGCGTAGTACGATGCGTGTATCATAGCATATCGCAGATCACACAAAAATCTGGGATTCCAAGGTGAGCAGGTCCTAGGGCCATCCTTCAGTATCGCAGAGGCAACGTTTCCACACCGCCTCACGGTATGACCACAAGCGTCTGTCGAGCGGATATCACGTCGCTCTCGCAGACCCATGCGGGGCGATTGACGGTATGCTGTGAGTCAGGTAGCCGCGATTTGAATGTGGGGCGTCTGGAAACCATTTCTACGATGACTGTACGGAGACAAATGCACCACATAGATTTCACAGTGTGCTCAAGGCTTTTGACCAATTACTGTGTAATATACGGGATGTTCTGAAATTTCCGTTACAAGCTTGTAGGACTTCTAAAGGGTAGTAATAAGTAATATTTTGAATAGGAACCCATGTCCGGAAGCGTGCCATTTTTGTTCTTCGCCGATTTACACGTCTGCTGAAGGAAAGAGAAAAGTGTTAAGGCTTTCATGGCCACTTGTTGACAAACTGCCTATTGGCTTCTGTCTCTGGTTCTTCGACCGACGTTCATCTAATGATTTTACTGACGTTTCGCCAGCACGAGTGGCTGACATTGTCAAAGCTTCACCCTCCAGTGCCGGTGGTGAACTGGAGCCGAGCTCGCGGCCGCAGACTATATGTACCTGGCGCGCCAACGTCCGAGGGCTTCTCCGCGGTCATTTCCGGTGCGGTTCTCCTCTTGCTACCTGCGACGGTCGTTCACTGCAGTACGGGAATCCAGGATCCGTTTACCTTAAGGCTTTCCTCTTTCTTGTTCAAGCTGTTCGCGTGTTTTTGTATTTCTACAGCTTCTCTGAACAAGCGCGTGTGATAGCGCTTCTCTACAGCCAGAAATTCCGTGTCGGCGAAGTTTATTACGTGGTCGGTCTCACTCAGTGCGTGCTCTGCCACGGCCGATTTCTCCACCTGCCCCAACCTGCAATGTCGCTTATGTTCTTTGATCCTGGTGTTAATTGAAAATGGCTCTGAGCACTATGCGACTTAACTTCTGAGGTCATCAGTCGCCTAGAACTTAGAACTACTTACACCTAACTAACCTAAGGACATCACACACATCCATGCCCAAGGCAGGATTGGAACCTGCGACCGTACCGGTCGCTCGGCTCCAGACTGTAGCGCCTAGAACCGCACGGCCACTCCGGCCGGCGGTGTTAATTGATCGTCCAGTCATTCCGACATAAACTTTTCCGTATGTGCATGGTATAGGTATATTCCCGACGTTGCAAGTGGGCCCCTCTCTTTCTTCGCCGATCTAAGACACTCTTTGATCTTCCTTGTCGGTTTGAAAATATTGCGCAAACATGGCGTAAAGACGTTGGCGCGCCAGGTACATATAGTCTGCGGCCGCGAGCTCGGATCCAGTTCAACACCGGCAATGGAGGGTAAAGCTTTGACAATGCCAGCCACTCGTGCTGACGAAACGTCAGTACAATCACTAGATGAACGTCGGCCGAAGAACCCGAGACAGAAGCCAATAGGCAGTTTGTCAAAGAGAAAGGTCTCAGAGGTGCTTGTCCTGGTACGCAGAAGGGTAGGTACAATTCTCTTAGTGCCTGCTGAAGAGGCAGACCGGAGATCTTCTTGATTTGATCTACCCATCTGCTCGCTGCTCTTCCTCTTGGTCTCCTGGCCTCGATCTTTCCTTGCAAAATTATTTTCTATAGATTTTCTCCATCTCTTCTCACAATATGGGCAAAGAACTGGAGAATTTTTTCGGTGACTCGAGAAGAAAGGCGTCTGGAGATATCGAATTGTTCAATAATGAACACATTATTCTTCTTCCGGTCCATTTTATGCGTAGCATCCTACGCCAGCACCAAAGCTCAAACGCATCAATGCGCTGTTTGTCTCTGGCCTTGAATGTTCATATTTCGGAACCATGAAACAAGACAAAAAACACACGAGTTTTTCGACTAGCCGGATCTTTGTGCTATTTGTTATTGCTCTGTTCTGCCAGATCTTGGTGAGCTTCTTCATAGCTACTCGCCCTAGCGTGATCCGTATTCTTATCTCATCTTCACAACTTCCCGTGCTGCAGATGGTTGACCCAAGATAGGCGAAGGAATGCTCGTCTTCCAGTTGCTTTAGTCGACCTGTGAGCTGGATCTATTCTTCTCGATCAATTATCATGAGTTTCGACCTTCTTAGGTTGATGTCTAATCCTTGTGCTAGACTAATTCCTTTATTGTTGTTAGTAGCTCAGCAAGTTCATCTTCGCTGTTGGCTAAAGGCACAGTGTCATCAGCAAAACGAACGTTGTGATAGTTCTCCCACCAATTGAGATGCCTTTGGTCCAACCATCAAGAGCTCCCCTAATGACATGTTCTGTATAGATGTTGTAATGGGTCAGTGTTGTTCAGAATGTGCAGTATGCTGGGTTCTTTCTTGTTTTGGAGTAACGTAAACACGTGATGTTTAAGTGTTAATAAAAACAAACGTGCTTAAGTGATAATCGATGTCTCGTTACGTTTCCTTTCGAATTGTTACCTAATAATTGTTCGGTGTCATGCCTAATTCAATTCCTAAGGCAGAAGTAGATGAATTAAACATCTGAACTGAAACCGTCGTGAAGCAGAAAAGATATATTGCAGAACATGGATTCCTATTTAAGATATTATGTACTCACTGCTCTCTAAAAGTCCTAGAGGTTTGTAACGGAATTTCGGAACACCCTGTATAGATTTGATATGTACTGGGTGATGAAAAAGTCAGTATAAATTTGAAAACTTAATAAACCACGGAATAATGTAGATAAAGAGGTAAAAATTGACTCACATGCTTGGAATGACATGGAGTTTTATTAGAACCAAAGAAAATTGCTAGACGCGTGAAAGATCTCTTTCGCGCGTCGTTTGGTGATGATAGTGTGCTCAGCCGCCATTTTCGTCATGCTTGGCCTCCCAAGTCCCTAGACCTCAGTCCGTGCGATTATTTATTTATTTATTTATTTATTTATTTATTGATTTATTTAACCTGGCAAGATTAGGGCCATCAGGCCCTCTCTTACATCTAACCAGGCATTCTACTTATTTTACATTCATATGTTTTAGTAGGCATGTTAAACCACATCTAGAACAAAAAGTGAAATAAACAATTAGAAATACATACATATAGAGTTTATATTCGTAGATCATAGGTACTGTTATAATTAGACGTTATTGAAGAGACAAATTTTAGATAGAAGTGCTGGCAGCAGGGAGTGTGAGGGAGACTCATGGTGAAGGGAGGACAAGAATAGAGAGACATGATGAAACATAATTAAGGAAATATAAAGGAAAAGAAGATTGCGTGGCTAATAGAGATAGATGAAGAGGAAGGCATCTCAGGAGCAAGATAGGAGACGCTATCTTTGCTATTTGACGGATGAGAGGATTGGCCTGGTACATTAATTTTGTGTAGAACTTTATGAAGATGATAGTTGGAAATGCTTCAACTTCTTCTTAAAAGCAGCAGGAGATTGAATTTTGCGCAAGGTAAGGGGCAGTTTGTTCCAGAGGCGGACAGCGGCAACTGAGAAGGAGTTTGCAAAAGTTTTTGTTTTGTGAGTGGGCACAGTTAGGATACCAAATAAGAGTGACCTCGTGTTTCAATTATGATGGCATGAGAGGTTTTTAATCTCTGAAGCAAGGTACTGGGGTGCTTGCGCGACGAGGAGTCTGTGAAGTAGACATAGAGTGTGGTAGTCACGCAATTTGTCCGGCCGCAGCCACCCTAGCTCGGAGTATGAAGCACTAACATGATCATATCGGCGAATGTTGCAGGTGTAACGCGCACAGGCATTCATGGTTAGCTCTAGCCGTCTTTTGTTTTCACTACTCGTGCCTTGCTGAATCACATCACAATAGTGGAGGTTCGGGAGAACGAGTGCTTGCACGAGCTGGCGTTTCAAGTCCTATGGAAATATGTTCCGAAACTTTTTGAGAGCATAGAGACAAGCAGACGTCTTTCGCCGTACTGCGACTGTATTCTCCGCCCGGTTGAGATGCTCATCCAAAGTTACACCCAAGTTCTTCACTATTTTCTGATATGGTATTGGAGTACCGTCGAGCAGAATAGGAGGTAGCCGTTCGCGGAAATCTGAACTTATTAATTTCTGATGGGCTATTAAGATTACTTGCGTCTTTTTTGCATTTAGTTTAAGCCACAGGTTTTTCGCCCATGTTACTACTGAAGACAGATCATCATTCATCTGAGCGATTGCAGTGTTTACGTCTTCAGGTCTGACGCTTAGGTAGAGTTGGAGGTCGTCGGCATAGAAATGATATTTACAGGAGGACAGAACCGACTAAATATCGTTGACATATAAAGAAAACAAAAGTGGTCCTAAGACTGATCCTTGTGGCACTCCCGAGTAAACATGTTTCCAGGAAGATTTTTCATTTACGCAGACAACACATTGCTGTCTGTCTTTTAAGTAGCTTTCAAACCATCTCATTGCACTATCAGAGAAATTAAGCTGTTGCATTTTTCTGAGCAATATGTCAAAGTTAACAGTGTCAAAAGCTTTGCTGAAGTCCAGTAGCGTCAATACTGTTGCCTTTCGATTGTCGATGGCACATTTCAGATCATCAGTTACTTTAATTAGAGCAGTGTTTGTGCTGTGATGTTTACGGAAACCGGATTGAAATTTGTCATATAGGCTGAATTCATGCAAGTGTTCAGTGATTTGGTCATGAACAATATATTCAAGTGCTTTGGAAACAGCAGGCAGTATGCTAATTGGTCGGTAATCACTAGGCAGTTGCGGGTTTTCGCTCTTAGGGATGGGTCAAATTATGCTTCTTTTCCATGCAGTGGGGTATATTCCGTTCACGAGGGAAAAATTAAATATGTCAGTTAAGACAGGTACTAAGATATCGGCAACATTCTTAATCATGGTTATACCGATACTGTCGTTGCCTATTGCATCAGAAGAGATTCTCATTATTGCTTTTCTTGTCGTATTTGTTGTTACATGTTTTAGATGGAAGGTATCGTTGTTAGTTATCCTGTTTGGGGACTCTTGTGGACGGTAATTATCAGCCGTGCTGGTATTCAGAGGTGCAGAGAAGAATTCATTTAATTCGTTAGCTGACACATGAAAAGTAGTTTCCGATTTTGTTTTTCCGACCCCCAAGCTACGGAGATTCTTCCATAGAGTCGTGGGCGTCAGATCGCTGCATACAAGGGAGCGAGCGTGCCTGATTTTAGCATTGCGAATGCATTGTTTCACTCTGTTCCGTAGCTTTCTGTATTCTTCGAAACGCTCGGGTTTCGGATCTGCCTTGAAACGCCTGTGGGCAGCATCCCTATTAGTCATCATTTGACGTAATTCAGCTGTCAGCCATGGAGCAGGAGATTTTCTTACACGGATTGTGCGCACAGGTGCATGTTTGTCATAGAGGGCAGTGAGTTTATCACCAAGTTCATTAATTTTGCCGTCGATTGTAGGTTCTCTGATTATTTGATGCCATGAGATTTCTGAGCAATCGGCTGTTAGAGCGTCAAGGTCAATACGTTTCATGTTCCTACAATTTATGTAACGCGATTGGCTTTGGGGTTACCTGAAGTCACAAGTGTATCGTGATCGACCGACATCTCTAGGGATGCTGAAGGACAACATCCGACGCCAATGCCTCACCATAACTCCGGACATGCTTTACAGTGCTGTTCACAACATTGTTCCTCGACTACAGCAATTTTGAGGAATGATGGTGAACATATTGAGTATTTCCTGTAAAGAACCTCATCTTTGCTTTGTCTTACTTTGTTTTGCTAATTATTGCTATTCTGATCAAAGGAACCGCCATCTGTCGGACATTTTTTGAACTTTTGTATTGTTTTGGTTGTAATAAAACCCTATGTCATCACAAGCATGTGTGTCAATTTGTACCTCTCTATGTACATTATTCCGTGATTTATTCAGTTTTCAAATTTATACTGACTTTTTGATCACCCGGTTGATTAGACAAATATGCGAGATAGCTGTGTGCGTATCAAAGCTAATGCAAATAAAATAAATAAGTGAGCATTCACAAAAAATGTCTAGTAATTTACAGACCGAGGTTGTTTATGATGATGTATCAAAGGCTGTGACGACGGCATTGGTAGTTTCGTTTTGAGCTCAACGCTACTGGCAGCGTAATTACGATTATTTTTTTAACTGGTTCGATGCGGCCTGCCACGAATTCTTGTCTTGAGCCAACATCTTTATCTCAGAGTAGCATTTGCACCCTGCACCCTCAATTGCAGTGGTGAGTAAAACTGGCGAAAGTAACTACCGCATAATGTTTCACCACCAAGTAACATAGATGAAACTTTGATCTTACATAGAACGAACTGCCACAGTTTAGCACAGAAGGCAATTCAGACAAATACGCAGTGAGACGAACAGAAATGACACTTTTATTCAAAGATAGTAATTACACGGAAGTCATCGCGATTTGTGGTGGCACCCTGAACATGGCAAAAGGCGTGACACGGTTCTTAATACGGTGTATGATCACCACAGACGGCAATGTATGGTCTGTAACGTACTCCCATGAGGGCCACAACATTGCCGAGAGTACGTATGTTTTTAGATAGGGTCCACCTTTAGGAAAACGCAGTTTTGTTTTTTATCCCTGTCGCGTTATCCCCACCACGCTTTTGACTTTATGTGCAGCTTATATGGGATAATATTTTGATTAACTGTATATTGCTTATTGTTACGAACACAACAGATAAACTGCGATTCTCACTATTAGTTTCTACGGTTTAAAATATTTTAACTTTGTGCACCTTAGTCTATTACGTGGGGATTCGCACAACACTAAAAGATTTTCTGCTGTGCACATATGATCTTTAATTTGCAAACTATTTTTATATAACCCTGATCTGGCTTGTTAGAAATGGAACACGGTATCATTACTGTAACTAATTATGAAATTAAACATGTCCTTCGCTACTTTCATCTCGGAAATTAACTGAAAATTACTCTTATTATACATACTGGAGTTACAGTATGCTATGTTCGCTAAACGTAAAAGCTGCAGTGGATTTTTTAATGTATGAACACTATTGATTGTCACGACTAACACGAGAGCATGAAACTAAAAGTGAAATTTGATTTTTGTATTATTAGCCAGAACAGGTTTCATCACAGCAGTCTTTGATATCACACAAGTAAAATTTTATTGCACTGATTTACTTAAATTATTTTCGTCACTGACATTGTAATAGCAGTTACCCATGTCCACCTGACAATGACATAATAAAATCCACCATTCACCTCTGAGATCTACGGGAAGCGGAAGGAAATAATTTTAATGTACCGTTACCTGCCTGCTTAAGTGCGGAAAAACTGCTTTCATTCAATTTAATTTGAATTTGCCGCGGCAGCGGCTCCCGCGATCGCTGCACAGCTCTGCGTCATGAAAAATATGCTGAAAACGGCTAAAAATGTGGAATGAAATACTCTGCGAGCTAGCAATAAATTATTACAAGTATTTTAACAATCTCTATACTCAAAAATCAACATAAATTTAAAGTACAAACCTTTTACATCCATCAGCCTCCAATGGCGAGTTTCTCGAACAAGGAACAAAAGAAAGCTAACCAATCAGTCAATCGAGCGTTACAGGCTCTTACAACTTTGACGTCTACAAGAAGACAGAGAGGCAATTTAATGTGCATCTTTGTTATCTCTTTTAATAATCATTGTCTGTTTCGATTTCTACAGACGTTATTTGCAAAATATAGATCCATAACTGTTGTACAAACACAAAAATTAAAAATAGGTTATTTCTTTTTTACAGAGTGTACATAATCGACAACCGATCGTACAGAAATGAAATAATAATAATAATACAGATAAATGTTTCTTTTTTTTTCACATATGTTGGACGATTTTGTGAATGTCTTGCCAGGAGACGTCACAACCCAAACATGTTTCACTGCAGCATCTTCAGTGGGCTTTTATTTCTCATCTGTTAAATATAAAGAATGTTCTTTACTGTTCGTATACAAGTAGCTATTAGTTTTTAAATCGTAATTAAAGATATTTGAAAAAAAAACACATAAATTATGAATGCATACCTTTTTACCACATTGTGTGGTTTTTCTGATGTGTTATGTTCTACAGTGACTGTTTTGTTCCACAGTTTGTCATCTGCAACCACTTAGACCTTAAAGTAGATAAATTGTTTAATCCAAAATTACGATTTGAAATTGTTATTTCTATGCCTGAAATTAATTAATTCTGTATGTGTGTGTGTGTGTGTGTGTGTGTGTGTGTGTGTGTGTATGTATGTGTATGTGTGTGTGGGGTTGTGGTGGTGCGGGGGGGGGGGGTTGGGGGAGTGGGAGGGGTGAGAGCTCTATAGGTTGGTCTTGACTAATAATTCTTATGAGGCAGAGAACAGAGTTCCATTACAGAGAGCTGTGTATTCATTTATCACTTGTTTCCCTTCCATTATGGCTTTTTGTATCTGATAATTTTCTTCAATTATTAGTTTTTATGGGGGGGGGGGCTGTTGCTGCATTTGAGAATTTTCAAATCAGTATTGATGTTTGTTGGGTTATGTTTCTTGTCCATGAGTCCTTGCAGTAGGGCCTTCCATTCTTCTACGAGCGCACTTCAAACTGCCGGGTGGTCGTTGATGCATGCATGTCCCCAAGACATCTCAGACGTACACGACGATATTTAAGTCGGGGGACCGGGCAGGCCAGTCCATTCGCGACATATCTTCTACTTCAAACATCTCATCCACCTGTACTGTTCGATTTCATCCACAAAAATGAAGTCACGGCAGAATGCACCCCTGAAAAGACGCACAAGGAGGATTACAGTGTCAAAATAACCTTGACCGGTGAGTCCACCGTGTTCGAAGATCATATTCGACATTATTGGACGTACTTTGGTGTGGCGAGAGGTGGAAACACATAGTACACTCAGGAACGTTTCCAGGACGGGTGTAAAATGAATGTGCGCAACGGAAAATAAACGCTAAAATGAAGATTTGGCCCTGTCTGACTACCCCCTGAAGCAGATCTTAGGATCTCTTAATTCTATAAATTACAATCTAAACATAAGTGAATGATGAAGGCAACTAATCCTACTAAACGATAAACATTGTTCCTGCTTATATATTTATTGTAGATTAAAAAACACTTATATTACAAAGTTTACATTTCCTATGTAAAATTACGGATCAGTTCACCAACTTTGCTCCTTATGACTTCGCGGTCTAATATCAATAACGCAAATTACTGACAACATCTACGTACCATACACTAGAAGACACTACTTTCAAAGATGATCTAGGATGATGTGGAACCTCAGTGGAAATAAACTAACGTGATCACAACTGTTTAGCTTTTATATCCCTAATAAGCCGAAGCAGTTTGCGATATCACCATGTGTACTGCGTCCGGTACGTCGAAGTGATGGTTCCCGTACCCGTCTGTGACGATGGACTAACTCCACCCACAAATAAACTCTTTCAAGCACTAGGACGGCAGAAGGCGGTCTTCTGACTGATGTACTCGAATACTGTCTTCTCGTCTCTGTGTTCTACAGACGAGAAACGAAAACTCCCAGCCACAAGGACGGAGTTCAGATAGCGTCTCAACGTAAGTATATGTAGAAGAAATGCTCTCAATTACTGAACGCTGCGTACTCAGAGATGACTTGCAACCCGGAGGTGAAGTCCAGAATCGTATAGGTTCGCAACAGTCTAGCGCCTAACTGTTCTAACTATAAACTCTACTGAGAGCAAAGACAGCAAGTCCGTCAGTACCAACAAAGCTGATATCGAGCGAGCGTCACACACGGGCGCTCACAACAGAAGACCCCGTCTCTTCCCAGGAAGGCTTGGCTCCCCGCCATCATAAATCCGAAAACGACTCATATTGTCGAAACCAAGGAATATTCTCCCTCTCTGCAGATTCTTCCGAACGCCGACCAATCATATTTTAGTCTTTTGTCGTCCAGCGCGGAAAGTTTGCGAGGAAAAACCTATACTCGTACAATGGTATGCTTCTGAGTAAAAATCCTTGGAAATAACCCAGCCTGCGTGGTTTCCGAGGTGCCCCTTCTTTGTTCCTCTCACCAGCGTCCAAGATTTTCAGCGTTCGGAAGTATTATCCGGTTATCCTTCCGGCCCCTACTACAACAGCGGCTGGCCGTCACTCTATTGTGCTCCAGAACTCAAGTGCCACGATGTCTGTCTAGCTACTTCCTGTGTTTAAGTAGGACCAGCACCTGTGTGGGCCTTCCACCCAGAGCTTGAGATCTGCCTGCCGTTTCATCCACACTGCCGTTCGAACCTCTACTAGTATAGGCAATCATTCATTACGCCGTTTTTATAATAAAGACACTCCGTCACCTTTCATGCAATAAACGTTAACAATTATTTACAAGACGTACGTGACAATGTCAGTCTCCTTTATATATTCATATATACAATGTACAACCGATCACATGATACCTAATTGTGTTTGAAGATCATGGCAAAGTATGTGGATGAGTTCTTGTAAGGTGGGAAATTATGGCCACCTTACATGTCGTAGAAACGTTTTGGAGGTTCAGGTGTTATGGAGGGAGAGGCATGATGTTGCACGTGCGCAGTGCCCTCCAAATCTTTGAACACGGCACACTCACTGGTGAAAGTTATTCCAATACTGTACTCCTTCTCCATTTCTGTCTTTTCTGGGGTGCATTCGGCGCTGGCTTCATTTTTATGGACGGCAGTGCGCGACCGCAGCCAACAGCACAGTTGGAGGAGCTCTCGGGACGAGAGAATATTCGGCGAATAGGCTGGACTGCACGTTCCCCCGAGTCAAACCACATCGAGCACGTAGGGCATGCATTAGGGAGACGTATTGCAGTACGTCCACACGCACCAACCACTATCCAGCCCCGTTGTGATCGCAAACCCTATTAAGAAACACGTCCCTCGTTTTGTGATGTTTAGGGCACTATCACGAATCACGGTATCTTCAGTGTAATTACACTACTGGCCATTAAAATTGCTACACCGAGAAGAAATGCAGATGATAAACGGGTATTCAGTGGACAAATGTATTATACTAGAACCGACATGTGATTACATTTCCACGCAATTTGGTTGCATAGATCCAGAGAAATCAGTACCCAGAACAACCACCTCTGGCCGTAAAAACGGCCCTGATACGCCTGGGCATTTAGTCAAACAGAGCTTGGATGGTGTGTACAGGTACAGCTGCCCATGCTGCTTCAACACGATACCACAGTTCAGCAAGAGTGGTGACTGGCGTATTGTGACGAGCCAGTGGCTCGGCCGTCATTGACCAGACGTTTCCAATTGGTGAGAGATCTGGAGAATGTGCTGGCCAGGGCAGCAGTCGAACATTTTCTGTATCCAGAAAGGCCAGTACAGGACCTGCAACATACGGCCGTGCATTATCCTGCTGTAATGTAGGGTTTCGGAGGTATCGAATGAAGGGTAGAGCCACGGGTCTAACACATCTGAAATGTAACGTCCACTGTTCAAAGTGCCGTCAGTGCGAACAAGAGGTGACCGAGACGTGTAATCAATGGCACCCTGTACGATCGCGCCGGGTGATACGCCAGTATGGCGATGACGAATAAAAGCTTCCAATGCGCATTCACCGCGATGACGCCAAACACGGATGCGACAACCATGATGCTGTAAACAGAACCTGGATTCATCCGAAAAAAAAAGTTTTGCCATTCGTGCACCCAGCTTGAGTACACCATGGCAGGCGCTCCTGTCTGTGATGTAGCGTCAAGGGTAACCGCAGCCACGGTCTCCGACCTGATAGTCCATGCTGCTGCAAACGTCGTCGAACTGTTCGTGCATATGGTTGTTGTATTGCAAACGTCCCCATCTGTTGACTCAGGCATCGAAACGTGGCTGCACGATCCGTTACAGCCATGCGAATAAGATGCCTGTCATCTCCACTGCTAGTGATACGAAGCCGTTGGAATGGAGCACGGCGTTCCGTATTACCCTCCTGAACCCACCGATTCCATATTCTGCTAACAGTCATTGGATCTTGACCACGCGAGCAGCAATGTCGCGATACGAAAAACCGCAATCGCGATAGGCTGCAATCTGACCTTTATCAAAGTCGAAAACGTGATGGTACGCATTTCTTCTCCTTACACGAGGCATCACAACAACGTTTCACCAGGCAACGCCGGTCAACAGCTGTTTGTATATGACAAATCGGTTGGAAACTTTCCTGAAGTCAGCACGTTGTAGGTGTCGCCAACGGCGCCAACCTTGTGTGAATGCTCTGAAAAGCTAATCAATTGCATATCACAGCATCTTCTTCCTGTCCGTTAAATTTCGCGTCTGTAGCACGTCATCTTCGTGGTGTAGCAATTTTAATGGCCAGTAGTGTATCTTTGAATAAAAGTGTCATTTCTGTTTGTCTCATTGTGCATCTCTTTCAGTTACCTTCTGCACGATTGTGTAGTGTATGTATGTTACCAGGCAGCGACACATGATGCAAAAAAATGGTTCAAACCGCTCTAAGCACTATGGGACTTAACATCTGTAGTCATCATTCCCCTAGACTTAGAACTACTTAAACCTAACTAACCTAATGACATTACAAAAATCCATGCCCGAGGCAGGATTCAAACCTGTGACCGTAGCAGCAGCGCGGTTCCGGACTGAAGCGCCTAGAACCGCTCGGCCACAGCGGCCGGCCACGTGACGCTAAAGTTGAGCACTTTAGCGGAACTCCATAGTACTCGTTACTAGTTCACAGAGTCAAAGATATGTCAGAGATAAAACCTCTATCGACAGAAGCCGATACCAGGTTCTACAGGAAGCAGGAATTCTCTAGGGCCTCGTAGGAGGAGGACGAGATAAGTCTTAAACGTCCCGTCGACAACAGGGTCATTAGAGACGGAGCACAAGCTCGGATTAGGGAAGGATGGGGATGGAAAGTGGCCGCTCCCTTTCAAAGGAAACATCCCGGCCATTGCCTGATACTATTTACGTAAATCACGGTAAACCTAAATCAGGATGTTTTGGCGTGGGTTTGAACCGTCGTTCTCCAGAATACGAGTCCAGTGTGCAGACCACTGCTTCACCTAGCTCGATAAAACCCTGCTCTACATCCATATCTCACCTAACTACTGGGATCACGCAGTGGGGAATTTTTGAATAGAATAATAGAACTAATCTGGTATTTGTTGAAGGGAAGCTCGCCAGTATGTGGCACGAATGGTAAACGCGGTTGCCATACTCTTCATTACCATGGTTCTAAATGGAATATTCCAGAAGGGTAAGGCAAGACCTCACAGTGAAGTTCACACGACAAACTCATTCAGGCGTGTGCGGACCCTTGACTGGATAAGCCCTTCCTTTGATTTGTCACCCATAGAGCATGTCTGGGGAGCGATGGGAAGATTTGTACTTCCGTACCAACCGGCAGCCAGGAAACGTCATGAACTAACGCAGTATGTGTTTCAGGTACGCCATGAAATTCTTCAAGATGACATCCATAGTCTGTTTGTTTTGGTGGCACTACGAATACAAGAGCGTATTCGTGTCAGTGAGATTCCCACTTCACACTGATGTTGATGATGGATGTCATTTCCGACTGGAATGAAAGTTTAATCATTTAATATGTGGTGTACATCTCCACGGAGATTGATAAATATTAAATTGCTTCTTCGTGGCGTAACACCTCCCATTTCTGTCAGTGTATTATATCTAACAAAATCATAATTGAATTTTTTAAGAGATTCCCACATAGAGCTTCTTTATCATCCAATGGACTTAAGACTACCGTCATGTAACCAGAAGATCATGTCACAATACCACTATGGAACTGATTAGTGCTTTTATTCTCATTTTTTCCCTTTTATTTTCTTCAACGCTGTAAATGAACTGTTTTGATTGCCAGTTAGTTACCTTAATGCGTTGCGATTTTCAGCTGCTGTGTGCTTTGTACGTATTTACACAATTATTTTTAATCACCCGCTTGTGAAAAGAAAAATGGCCATGTGCACTGAGGGTTCCAAACAAACTTAATTACATATATAGACAGTGCATCCATTCTGAGAACCAAAGATCTCAACGAATTTTGTCTGTTATCGTCGTTGATACTGCCAAGATATCGGTTCCAAAAACTGCAAGACTTTCGAGAACGTTTTGACTTGAAGTTTGAAGACGGATGTCGAATGACAGAAGAATTTTTTCGTATGATATAATTACAAATTTAGGCGATTTTCTTATTAACTTGTAGTTTGAAATCTTTTTTCTGGACTAACTCAATAATTATTCGTCGAGAGGAAGTAGCCCATAGGTTCTAATACGTGTGTTTGCCAGTTTCAAAATATGTGACACAAATGGCCGTATCTTCAGATCGCATTGATTTATGTGCTTAATATTTTTACGTCACCGAAGCACTACATACCTCAGGATGTGACATCAATTCCAATTTGATACGCGTACCCCTTCCTGAGAAAAACGAGTCTGAACTGACGGATGGACGGTCAGTCAGATAACAAATGACAAAAGTTTTGTGTGATATAATTACAAATTAACATCTTCACGTTCTTTCCTTTATTTGTACTGTGAAACATTGGCAAAAAGCAAATTTCATGATTCTAGGTCAATGGGAAGTCACTTTAGGTTTTGATGAGTGAGTCTGCGAGTATCAAAATACGTGACGTAAACTGCCGTGTCTTTTGATTGCACTGACTTAGAAGCTTCCCTTTTTTACATCGCCAAGGGACCGTAGATCTTAGTATATGAGAAATTTCAACTTGATAGAGATACCCGTTCTTGGGAAGCACGTTTCGAACAGTCGGACAGACAGATAGGTGACAAATTGATCCTGTAAGGTTCCTTTTATACCGACTAAGATGTGAAACCCTACAAAGCAAACATATTGTGCCTTAGAATTAAAAGAAAGTCGTATGTTCCAAGTCCTAGCTGGCTAGGTCCTTTTCACTGCGAATCTTGTACTATTTGTACCAAGCAATGAGCGTCAAACTGTCATTAGTACATGTGGAAGCTACTGCAGTTCGCTATCGAAAATCCCATACTTTCTTCGCTTGCAAACAGCATATGACAGTCCGTCCTCAAAGAACACTGGTTCATCAAGAATGTCACTCGAGGTCAGCTCCGAAAAAATAATGAGGACGTTGCTATGGTATTACTGCGAGTTACAAGTTTTCTGTCGAATAGTGAACTCAGAGAGGCTGCGACTGTATATTTCGTAGAGATCATAAGAAGTTATTTCTACTTTCAGTGAAGTGGTGAGATAGTTGCTGACGTAGTGGGTGCTCACTGAACTATAGAATGACAGCCGACCGGAGTGACCGTGCGATTTTAGGCGCTACAGTCTGGAGCCGAGCGACCGCTACGGTCGCAGGTTCAAATCCTGCCTCGGGCATGGATGTGTGTGATGTCCTTAGGTTAGTTAGGTATAATTAGTTCTAAGTTCTACGCGACTGATGTCCTCAGATGTTAAGTCCCATAGTGCTCAGAGCCATTTGAACCATATAGAATGACAGCTGTACTTAGCAAGCTGCAAACGATTTTACACTTTCAGTCTGCATCAACGTAAACAATATGTGAAATTTCGTATAAAACAATTACACTTCCTTTAATTCCATAAAAAGTGTGAAGTCGTAACAACTCTGGTCATCAGAATGTTGTTCAAATGTGTGTGAATTCCTAAGGGAGCAAACTGCTGAGGTCATCGGTCCCTAGACTTACACACTATTTTAACTAACTTATGCTAAGAACAAAACACAGCCATGCCCAAGGGAGGACTCGAACCTCCGGCGGGAGGGGCCGCGCAGTCCGTGACATGGCGCCCTAAACCGCGCGGCCACTCCGCGAGGTTGGTCATCAGAGAAACAAAGACTATTTCTTTGTCAAAATATCGAAGGTTTCGATCCGTTTACGTTACTAATTAAAAAATTTATACCTGACGATTATCTGAAGCACGTAATGGATAAAAATAAAGTTTTCTCACAAAAATTCATCATTAAGTAACTTGATGGAAAGCATGTGCTACAATTCTAAATCCTTTCGCTGTAATTCCTTTGAAAATTCCTGTCGGGAACTATTGACGTGATTAAATATACTGATTACCCTGTTTAACTAGAGGAAGAAAATAATAATTTTAGCAAACAAATATTCAAAAAATTTGAACATGAATACGCCACTGCGAAACTAAATGCAAAGTTAATGACTGTTAAATGTGATAAGAGGATGCCAAGAGTAAATTTTGCTACTTTCTAATTACGTAAGTGTCATACATAGCACTTAGTTTTATAGAATGTCACCTCGTTTATCAATATTACACTGAATATATACGACGACGTTGGTATCATGCTGCTGCAATAAATTGTATACGCTGTACTTATCTCCTGTACGCTATTACTTAAGCATGCGCATGTAAGTGAAAATTATTATATATGCGTCTCGAAACCGCTGTAAGACTATTTTGTCGTTTCTTTTAAGAGCAACAGTCTGACGAGTACATAAAACACACTTGACCACGTTGTCAATTTAAAAGAGAAATATCGATCTAACACCTGGCCAGCTTCCACTGCCGCGTTTAATTTAGCATTAGTTTGTTATGTTGAGCTTTTATGAATTGCGTCCCCAACTGCTGCTGGAAAATTTTGCATTATTTCTTACAAGAGAAACTCCCCATTGCACCCCCTAAGATTTAGTGGTAAAATGGCGCAATGGATAGTCGGTCAAAAACTGAACGCAGATCAAGCATGGAAACAGGAAGAAGCTGTACTGAACGGTGAAAAAAGAGGCAAAATAAACGGTCAAAGCTTAAGATGTGCAACATCGAGCGATTTACAAGAACAACGGCGTTGTGATCGTGCTGTCATGGTGCGTGTCTGCGAAGTGGGATCAAAAATGGCTGAAATGGCTGTGAGCACTATGGGACTTAACATCTCAGGTCATAAGTCCCCTAGAACTTAGAACTACTTAAACCTAACTAACCTAAGGACATCACACACATCCATGCCCGAGGCAGGATTCGAACCTGCGACCGTAGCGGTCGCGCGGTTCCAGACTGAAGCGCCTAGAACCTCTCGGCCACTGCGGCCGGCTTGCGAAGTGGGAGGTCCGTCTTCAAATCTCCTTCGTGCCCAATTTTTCAATTTTTTTTTCACAGTTTTATGAACTATCTGTCTGGTCATTGACATGTCTGTTCTTCTGTAGTCTTGGTAATTGTAATACCATACATTGGTTGTAGAATATGACTAATGTGGTAAGAATATACTACCGTCGCAAGTAGATGTGAAGAATAGTGAGAGCAAGGGAAATACCGTATAGACCTCTACCAGAAATGAAAACGTCAAATAAAAGGGTGTGAACTATGTCATAAGAAAGCAATTCAAGAGTCAAAACTTCCAAACAGGAAGAGGCATAACACGTGATACTTGTGTAGAACATACGTCTAGAGGTCCCTTCGTTGCACGTCGCTGTTGTAAACGGACGTTACACCACGACACAAACACAAATTTGAATACAGTGAAAAGACACGTCAATGGTCGGACGGACAGTTCATAATTTTATGGAGAAAAAAAATGGATGACGGAGATTTGAACTTTTTTTGTAACCATTATTATTATTATTATTATTATTATTATTATCTAGTATACTGCCTAGTGGCAGGTCCATGTCTTCGTACGGAGAATTTCTGATTCCATTGTTCCCTGTCTTCAGCTTCTTCCTTCAGTCTGTTGTATCTCCTTCCATCTTTCATGTCGTCCAGATGTTGAATTCTTCTTCCTCGTCCTGCGTTTCCTCTGAGTTTCCCTTCGACGACATCATGTATGAGTCGCTCGTGTCTAAGTACATGTCCAATCCAGTTGGCCTTTCTCCGAAGAATTGTACGCAGAATACTTCTCTTCTCTTCTACTCTTAGCAGTACATCGTCATTTTTTATGCGCTAGCCGGCCGCGGTGGTCTAGCGGTTCTGGCGCTGCAGTCCGGAACCGCGGGACTGCTACGGTCGCAGGTTCGAATCCTGCCTCGGGCATGGGTGTGTGTGATGTCCTTAGGTTAGTTAGGTTTAAGTAGTTCTAGGGGACTTATGACCTAAGATGTTGAGTACCATAGTGCTCAGAGCCATTTGAACCATTTTTTATGCGCTCTGTCCACTTAATCTTTTCCATTCTCCTCCAGAACCATCTTTCAAAGCTCTCTAAGTATATTTTCTCCTTCTTTCTCATGGTCCATGTCTCTGCTCCAAACAGTGCAATGCTCCAGATGTAACAGTTGATCAGTTTTTTCTTCAATGCCAAACTCAACTTACTGGTTAGCAGAGTCTTGTTGAAACCAGCTTTGGCCATGGCGATTCTTGCTCGGATTTCGTTGGTGCAGTGGGCATCCTTTGTGATAAAACTTCCCAGGTATTTGAACTGATTCGCATTTTCCAGTTCCCGATTGTCCACAGTCTTCGTGGTGTAGCAATTTTAATGGCCAGTGGTGTAATTCATTATCAAATATACTGACCCAGTCACAGTAATGTGACGAGCTTTCAGAAGCATGAATAATCATCCTTTGCAGTGACGTGCAGGAAGAAGTCAGTGGGGTTCTAGAAAGTACCGACAGCAATGTGGAGCCATGCCGACACCAGCGCTGTGGCCAGCTGCGCTAGGTTTCTCAAAATGGTTCGAATGGCTCTGAGCACTATGGGACTTAACTTCTGAGGTCATCAGTCCCCTATAACTCTATAACTACTTAAACCTAACTAACCTAGAACTATAGGTTTGCCTTTTCTTAATCTAGCTTCTAAGTCAAGTCGTAGAGTCAGTAATGCCTCACGTGTTCCAACATTTCTACGGAATCCAAAGTGATCTTCCCCGAGGTCGGCTTCTACCAGTTTTTCCATTCGTCTGTAAATAATTCGCATTAGTATTTTGCAGCTGTGACTTATTAAACTGATAGTTCGGTAATTTTCATATCTGTCAACACCTGCTTTCTTTGGGATTGGAATTATTATATTCTTCTTGAAGTCTGAGGGTATTTCGCCTGTCTCGTACATCTTGCTCACCAGATGGTAGAGTTTTGTCAGGACTGACTCTCCCAAGGCTATCAGTAGTTCTAATGGAATGTTGTCTACTCCCGGGGCCTTGTTTCGATTCAGGTCTTTCAGTGCTCTGCCAAACTCTTCACGCAGTATCGTATCTCCCATTTCATCTTCATCTACATCCTCTTCCATTTCCATAATATTGTCCTCAAGTATATCGCCCCTGTATAGACCCTCTATATACTCCTTTCACCTTTCTGATTTCCCCTCTTTGCTTCATTTACTGCATTTTTATATTTTCTCCTTTCATCAATTAATTTCAATATTTCTTCTGTTACCCAAGGATTTCTACTAGCCCTCGTCTTTTTACCCACTTGATTCTCTGCTGCCTTCACTGCTTCATCCCTCAGAGCTACCCATTCGTCTTCTACTTTATTTCTTTCCCCCATTCCTGTCATTTGTTCCCTTATGCTGTCCCTGTCCCTGAAACTCTGTACAACCTCTGGTTTGGTCAGTTTATCCAGGTCCCATCTCCTTAAATTCCCACCTTTTTGTAATTTCTTCAGTTTGTGGTCAGAGTCCACATCTGCCCCTGGAAATGTCCTACAATTTAAAACCTGGTTCCTAAATCTCTGTCTTACCATTATATAATCTGTCTGATACCTTTTAGTATCTCCAGGATTCTTCCATGTATACAACCTTCTTTTATGATTCTTGAACCAAGAGTTAACTGTGATTAAGTTATGCTCTGTGCAAAATTCTAACAGACGGCTTCCTCTTTCATTTCTTTGCCCCAATCCATATTCACCTACTATGTTTCCTTCTCTCCCTTTTCCTACTGTCGAATTCCAGTCACCCATGACTATTAAATTTTCGTCTCCCTTCACTACCTGAATAATTTCTTTTATCTCATCATACATTTCTTCAATTTCTTCGTCATCTGCAGAGCTAGTTGGAATACAAACTTGTACTACTGTTCATATCCCTTTGGAATTCCGAAACACAGTTTTAGAAGCTTTCTTTCCTGTCCTCCCTCAGATGGCCGTATACTCGCTCTCCCCGTCTGAGTCACCTGGTCGGTCATTGACCGCCTAGGACTCCCCTTTAAGTGGTTTCAGTGGTACCCCGGCAGCGCGGCCTTACCTCTGCTTGCCCCTCTGAAATTCCAAACTAAAACGCCTTTCGCTGCTTGTTGGACCTTCTGCTCGTAGACATGCATTATATAGGAACGGTGTGTTAATTATCATCGATTGAGTGTCATCCCTGTTTTGCATTACATACTGACAGGCAAATTTGCTCATTATCGCCAAATTAAATTAGGTGCCATATTCACCTTCCCGTTGCGATGTATAAAGCTCTTATGTAAGGTGTTGAATCTGGCCATTCATTCTGACACCTTACAAACGAACCGTTACATATCAGTTACTTCAAGTGTAGCTCCTAGCCACATGCCCTGAAGTGTGCATTCCACCGACCCCAAACAACCACCATTTGCGACTTCAGTGGTGTCAAGCGAAAGGTCACTGGAGGACAGAGTGGAGGTCTGTTCTGTTTTCTGATGAAAGCTGGTTTAACTTCGGTGCCAGTGGCAGCCGTTTGAGGTTAGAAGGGGGCTAGCTGACGACCTGCAACAAACCTGTCTGCGTGCTAAGCTCTTTGGACCTACAGCTGAAGTTATGGTCTGGGGTGCGATTTCGTATGACAGGAGGAGCACTCTCGTGGTTAATGAATCCTCACTGCAAAACTGTACATCAATCCGATGATACGACCTATCGCACTGCCATTCATAAACAGGTTTCCAGGCGGTGTTTTCTAACAGGATAACGCTCGCCCACGTACCGCTGTAGTAACTCAACATGCTCTGCAGAACGTCGACATGTTTCTCGGCCTGCTTGATTACCAGAACTGTCTCCAATGGACCAATTATGGGGCATCATCGGACGACAGTTCCAGCGTCATCCACAAACAGCATTAACCGTTCCTGTATTGACCGACCATTTGTAACATGCACGGAACTCCGTCGCAAAAAACTGACATCTGGCGCCTGTACAACGCAATTCGTTCCTGTTGGTAAGCTTGTATTCAACATTCTGGTGGTTACACAAGTTAGTAACGTATCAGTATTTCTCATTTGCAATGGCTTATCTCATGCTTACATTAATATGTGATTTTGCAGTGTTAATCTCTTAAATATGTTGCGTTGACCAATGTATTCTCGAAGTTTCATTAATCTACATTAAATATTTATTGGTGTTGCAGTTTTTTTCCGTCAGTGTATGTGTACATGCTGACACAAATGATTTTCTTCTTATTTTTTTTTTTTAATACAGACGTGAATTAGCAATTCCTACGCGTCTCTTTTTACAGAGGAGAAGCTATTTCAGTTTTTTTTCCAGTTTTACTTTTGCACTTTAAATTCTCATCAATATGGGTATCTACAAATTTTCAAGTTACCACTCTAGTTACTATTCCTTACCGTCTGTTGCACTTATAATTAGTACAGTATCTCTAGATGTATAGAACTGAATATGTTGTGTCTGTTTTAAATTGAGACTGATACCATTTGCAGAAAACTAGTCAATAATAGTTTTAAGAAAATTATTTACGATTTATTCTGTAGCTCTATGTATGCTCGTATTGATTACAACATTAGTGTCGTCAGCTAAAAGAACCAACTTCATTTGCGTTATATTAGATGGAAAGTCTTTTACATGTATGAGAAATAATAATAAGCCTATGTTAAGCATTGTGGAACCCAGTACGTGATTTCTTCTCATTCAGAACACTCCCCTCGCCGTTGAATTATTAGGTACAAAATGCTGTATTCTTTTCGTTGATATGACATCCTGTTGGTTAGCGACACAGTCTGTGCGATAAAATCTCGATTTATCTAGAAGGATATCGTGATTCACAAAGTCAAATGCCGTATACAAGTCAGATAAAAATACCAGCTGGTGCTCTTTTGTTATTTAAAACTCGCACAATATGACGAGTAAACGTGTAGATGACATTCTCAGTGAAGCAACTCTTCTGAAATTAAGACCGTGATACACTGAGGATATTAATGTTGCTCAAGTGCGATACTATTCTAGAATACATCGTAGAATTCTGTACTCACGGACTGAGCCAGTAACTGTCAGAACCCCGTCCTGGCACATCTTCTGATTTTGTAACTCACAATGAAAGCACTTCATCTACAAAGGTTTAAATTGAATAAAAATACTTTTAAAATTTTTAAGTTTTTTTTTTTAAGTTTCAGTTTATTGCCACGGATTTTTGATCTGTTATCTGGACACTCTAAACAGGTCGTACACTTTCAATAATCATGGTGACGTAGAATGATTTATATTTAATATATAGTAATAAATTATGTTGACAGCAACCACTGGTAATATTAATGTAGAAATAAAACAGAAAATTGAAAATAAGAAACAATTTAAACAATTAAAAGGAATTTACTCAAGTTTTAAGTGAATAACTTCCAGCTGTTATTACTAGACATGTTACTGGCAGCCTCGGAATAACTCGAGATTTGCCGACTAACTCCAACTGTACCTATTTGTGAAAACTAAAACTATTCTACATTGCCCACATTTGTATGTGCGTGTCTCGGCAATCCTCGAGTCTGTATCGGTGTGCATGGCATAGCATCATTTCTTTCTTTCTGTCTTTCCTTTCTTAAAATGCTTCTTATTTATTTATCCATGTATTCTAAAATTTGAAACGCTTCTTGTGATTTGTAGGTATTTTGATATTCAGAGCATCAACTTGATCTTTTACACTGAAAGACAAGCAGTCCCCTTTTAGATGTTCTATGTGCCATAATATCCAACTATAGTCCACAAGTTTTGATGACTTACAGTTGTTTGCAGATCGCAGTCAAATTGTCTGGAGTCTCTCTCTACCTGAAAAACGGACAAATGAAAACGACATAATCTGGGTAACTTTCCTATACGTATTTACACACTGGTGTGTTACTACATCCCACTCGATGCAAATGTTTGGGATATGTAACTTGACCTGCTAAAAGGTGCACCATACCTCGAGTAGGGGCAACGTTGCGCGGTTTGAGCCTGATCCTGAAACTTGGAAATATATTATAGACCCGCCTTACAGTGCTTCTAGCGTCCCCGTGACACTGCCATTCATTTGGCTTTCAGGCTAGTAAATGTCTTCTACCGGTAATATGAGTTCCTGTGACCTCGTATACGCCATCGTATTGTCCGCGCCCAACCAATACAGCTCTGCCCTCTAACGTACCACAATATCCATCAGAAATATCGCGAGGATCACCAGTAATCCCTCGGCAGGCGTAGTGTGAAGGCGTCGGTGAGCCTCGGGAATACGTTCCGCTCAATTCGTCGCAGTATTGTTTTCTAACCGCCTAATGGAAGGGGATGCGTCCAGACGGTGGCAGCAAAGCCAGCAGTGGCTTTGAAGAAAGCTTCGTGATATGACCACACCAGACGCAACGGTAGTGCCAGCACGGCCAGTCATGTACATAATTTTAGTCACTATGGAGTCATAAATTTTACATGATCTAGAAAGTTTATTTTCTTGTCTAGAAGAACGCCTAAATATCTACAAAGAGTGCTGCGCTTTACCGTGATTCCGTCAAGCCTCAGGGAGGGATTTCTGACAAAGGAAAGAATTCCCTTCAGAAGCATGCATGTGGTTTTACGAACAGCTATAGTCAGTTTGTTGCCCATTCGCCAATGCTGCATCTGAGCAAGCACATCATTCGTCATTTCCTCAAGTCTCGCCCTGGAGTCTGCAGACAGAACTAATAGGATGTCATCTGCGTATGCAACACCTTCAATAGCTCCTGTCCGTCTAACAAATGTAAAAGGGTTCAGTACTGCGATCCCAGAACAATAGACCACTTACGGAGCCTTGAGGACAGGCCTTGGTAACCTTCTTGATTACCTTGCTCTGCCCCGCAAGCCATTGGACTCTGCGCCCACTACAATAATCTATAAAGTTCTTACACAGACATCTGGGGACACCGAGATCTCGGAGGCGTGCAAACATGGCAGGCCACCAAAGATTACCGAATGCACCTGCGATGTCAGTCATAACCACGACTGCATACTTCACTGTCAAATTTTCTAGAATCTGAAGAGCTCTGTTAACCGCATCATCTATATACTTCCCTTTTTCTGCATTCGCATTGGCACTGGTTTAGACCCAAGACCTGCCTTTGCACCTGCAACCGATCACAGAACAGACGCTCCTGAACGTTGGCCAAGACGTTTAATAAGAAAATAGGCCTATGGCTTTCCGGTGGTGCGGGGTCTCTATTCTTTCGCTTTTTAATCACTACTGCTCCATCCAGTTTTCATAACGCTGGGATCCTACCTGTTCGTAACGCCTCGTTTAGTAATGCTGTCGAATATGGCGCTATCAGTGGACCCACCATCCGCACGACCTCAGGGTAAACGTCATCCTGGCAAAGTGCCTTTCCACTTTTGACCTTGGAAATTGCGACAGCAACTTCTTCTTGAGCGAATGGTATTACTAACATCTGACTGCCGTATTCATCTACATCTACATATATACTTTGCTAGCTACAAAAAAAATGTTCAAATGTGTGTGAAATCTTATGGGACTTAACTGCTAAGGTCATCAGTCCCTAATCTTACACACTACTTAACCTAAATTATCCTAAGGACAAACACACACACCCATGCCAGAGGGAGGACTCGAACCTCCGCCGGGATAAACCGCACAGTCCATGACTGCAGCACCTCAGACCGCTCGGCTAATCCCGCGTGGCTTTGCTAGCTACCAAGCGGTGTGTGGCGGAGGGCACAATTCGCGCCAAAGACATAAACGAAGCCGGTCGTAACACAATACATGTGTAATAATACAGGTGAGGTGGTTTTCATTAATCATTAACATTAGTTTCAGCTGTGGTGTTTAACATGGTCAAGATTATTTACAACAGGCGAAGCCTCGATCGGAATTATTACTAAGTCGCAGAATTCACACTACCTTTATGCTTCCGGCCGTAGTGACCGAGCGGTTCTAGGCGCTTCACTCCGGAACAGCGCTGTTGCTACTTCGCAGGTTCGAATCCTGCCTCGGGCATGGGTGTGTGTGATGTCCTTAGGTTAGTTAGGTTTAAGTAGTTCTAAGTCTAGGAGACTGATGACCTCCGATGTTGAGTCCCAAAGTGCTTAGAGCCATTTGAACCCTTATGCTGGAAAGAGACTCGAACGCGGATCCTTGTCTTTCCGAGACAGTGTGTTGACAGTTGTGCAACCTTGCACGCCTCGTGAAAATCACCACGGTTTTATCTTGTCACATCTTCCCATCCGTACCTTGAAAAACTCCAGATGCTATGCTGTTAAGCTGTTGAACTAGGACCTCTGGGAGAAAGCAAATAGCTGACTGAGTTCAGCGCAACCTCGAGATAACAATATTTCTCAACTCTTATTGTTAGCAGTGGATACACAGGCATGGTACGTATGTATAGGGAGAAAAAAATAACACGTTGAAACTTTGAGTCGATTTGTGATGCGAATGGTAGTGCAGTGCCTCCGAGAGACAGGGCTCCAGGAGTGAATCTGTTACGTTTCTACTTATTTCGGATGTGGCTTGAATATTACAATTACTTTGAGACGCAATGTGTTCTTCTTTAAATGAAAATCCAATAACGTGAATTTATTGCAGTCAGTACCTCGATGGAAAAAAAGCAGTCTGTGTCGGTAATACAACTCAGTAACGTAGAATTAATTTGAGATTTGCTGATTGTCCTGAAGATCATGCTGAAAATTGGATTCACATTTTAGGTATAATCAGCGTGTAACTTGAAGTTAATGGGTCACATGGCTCTAAGCACTATGGGACATAACAGCTGAGGTCATCAGTCCCCTAGAACTTAGAACTACTTAAACCTAACTAATCTAAGGACATCACACACATCAATGCCCGAGGCAGGATTCGAACCTGCGACCGTAGCAGCAGCGCGGTTCCGGACTCAAGCGCCTAGAACCGCTCGGCCACCAGTAACATGAAATAAGAAACAGGTACACCTCAATATTTCTGTTAGCACATTCCCCAGACCCAATGACAGATATTGTCATAAAACCTCCGATCAACAGTGAGACCCACCACCCAAAAGTCGATCGCTTATACACATTTCATGAGAATAACAACATTGTTGTTAGTACAGATTTTACGAGTTACAATAAAAACTCATCATATTTTGTTAATTTAACGTAGAGGTGGAAATATTACAATCGCTATTATTCGATTCGTATAAACAGATTGGACAGATATCTTTCTTATCGTATGAAATTACGTCAAATATACTTCGTTAATTACACAATAAATAAATTAGGTACAGCATCTCTATCATGGTTTCGAAGTGTGATTAAACAAACTTTTTTATTCATATTAACAAAAGTTCTGACATTTAAATAGAAAATAAGTGTTTTATTTGTTTGTTTATAATTTCTGACTGACAATAACTTACAAAATTTCATAGTTATTCCGAAAATTAGCGAATAATGTTATATACCTAGATTATACTGATGAATAATAGCTGAACACAAGATATGCTGAACTATGTTTGCAGTATTTTGGGTGATAATTAAAATGATCAACTCGTTAAAACACGGTATCATTATCTCTTAATTGCAATAGAATGTGACAGTTTCAGATGTTACTATCAATAAAACTAGTTCTATAGATTTGGTTCACTGCTGTTTCAAGATAATACACATTATATAATATTCACAAAATAGGGATTACTGGTATAAACCTGGTATTTACATTACAATTATATTGCTAATTGGAATCTAGGTGATTACATATCCTTAATGGTCTAAGAGTTGTGGTATGGATAGGTACAGTAAACCTCCTAGACTGGTCTGTTACGTATAAACTTTCAGTTTCAGTATGTCACAAATGTCTCATCACTATGTCTTTTTCACTAAAATTAGAAATGTTGTCACCTCATTATTAGAGTAAATCCAGTTTTTGAGCTGCACATCTATCATTGATCTTTCAGTATGACGTAAAACTGCAAAGTAAATGCTAAATTGCACAACGTATCGATAGAATCTTTTACGCACTGTGAGTACCAGGAACTTTCTTCTCTCTCTCACTAGTCCAGCCTTTCTCTAATGATATCATCACCTACGAAACGTTGTAGCCCTACTGTTCCTTCCTGATGGTCTGATGAAGATGCAGCGTCACTTGAAAGTCTGTGGAACTCCACCGAGTGAGGACCCAATAACGCGGCTTCCGTAAGAACTGTCAAAGTATAGAGACAACTGTAAATAAAAAACCAGAACAGGTTTCGACGTGACGCAGCTGATTTTTTAGAGAAGCGCCCTCACACCACGCAAAAGAGGCCACCGGCGTAGAGGTCGAAGAAGCCGTCCGGTTTTAATATTTTCGTAGTTTTCCATTGGTGGTCAACAGTTGGTTCACTGCTGCTTCTTACGGTAGAGTCAATCAGAAAAGGTGTGTTGGCTATCTGAAGTTGCAGTCAGAGTGAACGTATGAATGTGACAGACAAAAGCATTTTGTTTTAATGGTGGAGGTCTTCCGAATGCCCAGACATCATGGCGTAAGACCAGGGCGTACCCACATCGAGTCGTTACGGCTACCAAATGTGTCCTCTTACTTATAGGCTGGGTATTTCAGATAAGGTGTTTATATGTATCTTACAAACTAATAAGTGAAAGGAATATGTACTAAGATAAGTAAAGATAAAAAAAACACTGCTATTTCTGCAGAGCTACTAACATACCTTATTTATTTTCCAGGGCATTACAGGAAGGAGCTATAATTTTTTAAATAGAAATTTAATGTTTTCTATCCTGTAGCTGCTGTATTAAAACCAGATGTGCACAAAACAGTTTAAATAAAATTTCTGTTAGTTGTAGCCGGCCAGTGTGGCCGAGCGGTTCTAGGCGCTTCAGTCTGGAACCGCGCGACCGCTATGGTCGCAGGTTCGAATCCCGCCTCGGGCATGGATGTATGTGATGTCCTTAGGTTAGTTAGGTTTAAGTAGTTCTAAGTTCTAGGGGGCTGATGACCTCAGATGTTAAGTCCCATAGTGCTCATAGCCATTTGAACCATTTGTTAGTTGTAGTTAGGGATCTATAAACGTTCAAATATTGAACTGGGTGCAACATTCTGTACATAATACGATACTGCATGCCTGTGTTATTCTGATTACAATACAAAGTTCCTTTGGACATGCATACGTGTCCAAAGGAACAGACACTGCGGAAACTACAGCCATTATGAAATACATTAAATGAATTTGCAAGTGCGAAGAAGGACAACTATCAGCTGTTCAATGGAATGAAGACTGTGAAAATTTGTTCCTGACCGGGACTCGAACGAGGACTTCGCGCTTATCGCCTTATCATTTGGCTATCCGTACACGATTCACGACCAGACCCAAAATTCCATATGTCGTCGATCATGTGTCTACAACCTGTATTCCAGTACAAGGGAGACATTTTACCTTTTGGCTTAAAAAAATTCATGGCAAAATGGCGGTGCGGATGTGTGTACCGACGAATAGAGGTGCAACAGTTGAGCAACTGATCGTCCAGATGAACCAAGGGGCTACCTACAGTGTCTCGTCAACGACCGCTCGGTGAACGTAGCTGCGTTTGGTTCTCCGCAGCAGGCGTATGGTTCACGCACCCAGGCTAACTGCTATTCATCGGCGACGAATGCAATTGGACGTCCGCTGAGAAACGATAGATGGTCTTTTCTGATGCATCACTCTTATGCTCCATGGGACAGATGGGCGTTGGTGTGTATGGCGTGTCATCGGAAGACTCCAGGCCGGACGAGGGAGCGTTATTGTCTGGGGAACATTTTCATTGCATTCCCTGGGTGGTCTCTATATTCTGGTAGACACAATGGATCAACACAAGCATGCATCTATTCTTGGAGACCATGTCCACCCCTACATGAAGTTTCTCCTCAGCATAATGGCTTGTACCAGCAGGACAATGCGACGTGTCACACAGTTCGCAGTTTACTTGCATGGTTTGTAGGGTGCCACGATGAGTTTACTGTACTCCCCTGACTACCAAACTCCCCGGATTTAAACCAATCGAGAATCTGTGGGACCACCTCAGTCGGGCTGCTCGGACAGTGGATCCTCAACCTAAAAACCTAGCATAGCTAGCCACGGCAATGGAGTCAGCATGGCTCTACATCCCCGTCGACACCTTCCAGAACCTCACTGGCTCTCTTCCTTCGTGTCTCGCAGTGGTCTGCGCTTCAAAAGAAGATTCAAATGGTTCAAATGGCTCTGAGCACTATGGGACTCAACTGCTGAGGTCATTAGTCCCCTAGAACTTAGAGCTACTTAAACCTAACTAACCTAAGGACATCACACACATCCATGCCCGAGGCAGGATTCGAACCTGCGACCGTAGCGGTCTCGCGGTTCCAGACTGCAGCGCCAGAACCGCGCGGCCACTCAAAAGAAGATTATTCAGTCTTTTAGTTCCGGTCACATTAATGTGACTGGACAGAGTAATTATTCCACTATTATAACAGCCTTGTTTACATGACTGTACGCACAGGTTTCTGGTTTAGCGAACGCTCATGCACGTTATACCTCCTTTCATTGCCTGCTAAAACTCCCGATCTTACTCCCATAGCAAATGTCAGCGGATATTTGGAGCAGTGGATGAATTGCATGAATTAACATCTGCGCAAGGTGGTGGCTCCACCGGATCTAATCAACAATGAGGGTTTTCATTTGGATATAGCGTAGCTTGACTCGCGTCTAGAGCCTGTGTTACACGGTATTAGTGGTATCAGATGCGGGTGAATACTGTCGTGGAACGAGAAATGGAGTACCAGAGGCTTCCAAAATGCACCGATCTTAAGGCATATACAGAGTGGTTGATTTGAAGTTTCGGAGGTGATTGTCTCGAAAACTATACATCGGGTAAAAACAGTGGGTAAGATAAGTTCGTAACCTCAAAGGGGGACATCAAATGATACTACACATGACCCCCAGCACCCGCCCCCTTGGGTGGGACGGGAGCAACTTTTAAATCTTATATGGAAACCCCCCTTTTTTATTGCAAACTGGGATTCTCCATAAAAAAGTAATCAAGTTTTGTCTGAAACAGATTTAAACCATTGACAGATGGCGCTGATGAGAAAAATTAAAATTGTGGGAGAACTCTGATTTATTTAGAATGATCCGAGAACGACGCATCAAATTGATACAAAATGTAATCGAGGGAGGCGGAATGCTAATAAAATCTCGTTAGGGAACTCTTCACAATTGCATTACTCACACGACAGTGGCGCTACTGTGGCCAAACTGAGAACTATGGCTCAATATAGAGGTCGGTTCAATGCGATCAGACGTCACTTCACCTTCAGATTGTGAACCACGAACATGAACTGACGAAAGTACGCTACTGGCCATTAAAATTGCTACACCAAGAAGAAATGCAGATGATATACGGGTATTCATTGGACAAACATATTACAGTAGAACTGACATGTGATTACATTTTCACGCAATTTGGGTGCATACATCCTGAGAAATCAGTACCCAGAACAACCACCTTTGGCCGTAATAACGGCCTTGATACGCCTGGGCATTGAGTCAAACAGAGCTTGGATGGCGTGTACAGGTACAGCTTCCCATGCAGCTTCACCACAATACCACAGTTCATCAAGAGTAGTGACTGGCGTATTGTGACGAGCCAGTTGCTCGGCCACCATTGACCAGACGTTTTCAGTTGGTGAGATATCTGGAGAATGTGCTGGCCAGGGCAACAGTCGAACATTTTCTGTATCCAGAAAGGCCCGTACAGGACCTGCAGCATGCGGTCGTGCATAATCCCGCTGAAATGTAGGGTTTCGCAGGGATCGAATGAAGGGTAGAGCCACGGGTCGTAACACATCTGAAATGTAAGGTCCACTGTTCAAAGTGCCGTCAATGCGAACAAGAGGTGACCGAGACGTGTAACCAATGGCACCCCATACCATCACGCCGGGTGATACGCCAGTATGGCGATGACGAATACACGCTTCCAATGTGCGTTCACCGCGATGTCGCCAAACACGGATGCGACTCTCATGATGCTGTAAATAGAACCTGGATTCATCCGAAAATATGACGTTTTGCCATTCGTGCACCACCCAGGTTCGTCGTTGAGTACACCATCGCAGGCGCTCCTGTCTGTGATGCAGCGTCAAGGGTAACCGCAGCCATGGTCTCCGAGCTGTTGGTCCATACTGCTGCAAACGTCGTCGAACTGTTCGTGCAGATGGTTGTTGTCTTGCAAACGTGCCCATCTTTTGACTCGGGATCGAGACGTGGCTGCACGATCCGTTACAGCCAAGCGGACAAGATGCCTGTCATCTTGACTGCTAGTGATACGAGGCCTTGGGATCCAGCACGGCGTTCCGTATTACTCTCCTGAACCCACCGATTCCATGTTCTTGCTAACAGTCACTGGATCTCGACCAACGCGAGCAGCAATGTCGCGATACGATAAACAGCAATCGCGATAGGCTACAATCCGACCTTTATCACAGTCGGAAACGTGATGGTACGCATTTCTCCTCCTTACACGATGCTTCACAACTACGTTTCACCAGGCAAAGCCGGTCAACTGCTGTTTGTGTATGAGAAATCGGTTGGAAACTTTCCTCATGTCAGCATGTTGTAGGTGGCGCCACCGGCGCCAACCTTGCGTGAATGTTCTGAAAAGGTAATATCACAGCATCTTCTTCCTATCGGTTAAATTTCGCGTCTGTAGCACGTCATCTTCGTGTTGTAGCAATTTTAATGACCAGTAGTGTAAATTATTCTTTAGTGAAATATGGCTCACTATTCTCCTACAGAGATAGTTGATATGATGTTAATTTTAGGTGAATGTCATAACAATTACGCTGCAGCTGCGCAATTGTATGTGAATCGTTTCCCAAGCAGACGACATCCATTCGAAAACTTTATTCGAAATTGCACTCAACGAGCTTGAAATGGATACATGCACCGTCCACCTCGTCATCGCGAATACAATGAAAATGACGCTCGTACCCTCACCGTTCTCGCCTGTGTTCAACTGGGTCCCGAAATGAGTAGTCGTGCGATTCAGAGACAAACTGGAATACCGAAATCAACTGTTTTGAGGATTTTGAAGCCACATACATATCATGCGTATCATATCACACTGACACAGGCATTAACGCCGAAAGATATGCAAATACGCGTGCATTCCTTCCAATGGGCCTTGGAAATGATAAGACGTGACAATGATTTTTTAGACACGTTATGTTCACCGATGAAGCCACATTCAAAAGCAATGGCGAATTAAATCGTCATCATTGTCATTATTGGTCCGCTGTCAGTCCACACTGGCACAGACCCGTTGACAATCAACACAAACGGTCGTTAATGGTCTGGTGTGGAATTTTAAACGGTTTCTTGATAGGACCGTATTTTTTTGACCGAAATTTTACTGGGGAATCTTATTTACAACTTCTCCGCGATGTTTTGTTGGAGTTAATGGAAGATGTTGATTTACAAACTAGGCAACGAATGTGGTTCCATCAGGACGGAGCAGCTTCCCATCATGTTAAAAAAAGTGGGGAACGTTTTAAATTTATGGTACCCTGGTCAGTGGATAGGACGCGGCGGACCAATTCAGTGGTCTCCACGTTCACCAGACCTAACATCTGATTTTTTCTTGTGGGGGTTATTTAAAAAAATATCGTTTATGATAGACAACCCACAACCCGAAACGATATGGAGCAACGCATTCGAAGAGCGTGTGCACCCATACCACGGGATGTGCTGCTCAAAACTGTGGGCAACTATCACAGACGATTGACTTTATGCATTGAAGCAAATGGGGATAACTTTGAACAATTTCTTCGTGGCTAATTTCATTAATTAAGCACCCCAAATTGAGAGAGGCAAGGGGACTCACGCTAAAGAAGCACCCCAACATGTGAGAGGCAAGGGAACTCGCACTAATGAAGTACCCCATGGGAACATCATTCTACTGCGTCCATGTCGTTCTTCCTGGGTAGTGCTACAGTTAGGATACAGTACATTTTGTACAATATTAGATTAATTTGGCGTAACGAAAGAATTGGTGCACATTTTTTATCGATTTGATGCGTCATTCTCGAATAATTCTAAATAAATCAGAGTTCTTCCCCAATTTTCCTTTTTCCTCGATTTAAGCGCCATCTGTTAATGGTTGAAAAAAATGTTTCAGACAAAACTTGATTACTTTTTTATGGAGAATCGAATCTGCATTAAAGAATGGGTGTTTCCATTTAACATTTTAAAGTTGACCCCGCCCCACCCAAGGGGGCGGGGGCTAGAGGTCACGTTTAGTAGCATTTGATGTCCCCCTTTGAGCTTACGAACTTGTCTTACCCACTATTTTTACCCGATGTATAGTTTTCGAGATAATCTCATCCGAAACTTCAGATGGACCACCCTGTATAAAGCAGAATACGTTATCCAACACGTAATGCATGAGTGTTACATAACACTAGCGACAGTTGAAATAATGACGACATTCGATGTACAGGAAATATTAACCTTGGGACCATCTGCCAGAATGTCAAGTGCCGCAGAAAACTCTGTCAGAATAAGGAAGTCGCAGCAAGTATTAAGAGATTGTGACAGATAAGATGCGCAGTAATTACGGAAATGAAAGTCTTATCTGAAAAACTCAAGGTGTTGCGTAATCGCCACCGGTCACTTTCGCCGTTTTATTTCACTTAATGTCTGTAATAACCAGTCGGCGGGGAAATGATTCAGGTGATTAAATGGCTTTTTACACACCTAGCAATCTGGCTACATTTCCTCGAATAAATGCTGGCATTTACAAATTGACATGCATTAATTTTCTTGACGTCTACAGTAGCTATGAAACAACACTAAAGAACATCTGTTACAACATGATTATCCTGGCTCAATACAGCTTTTAACGTAACCACCGACGAACGAAGACATTTCAAAGAGACAACATCCGACGTATTCTTTATAAGGTAACAAGACTGTCTGAAAGACACCACTAAGCAAATTTTAAATTATAAGCAGAGGTCATTTCCTAAGTAACATATAATTAAACAATAAAATTACTAGAAAGTAAAACACTAATGTCTATAGCGAAAGAGAAACTCCATCGATGCAGTCGGGCACTGAAATAAATTCAATGGCGACAAGTGAAAATTTATGCCAGAGCGGAACTCGAACCCGGATTTCGCGCATTGTGATTGGTCGCCCTAACCACTTCCCTTATACAAGCACACTTCCCTTACAGCCCAAATTCCCACATGCCGTGGTACTGTCCCCTGTCCATTATCCTCATTGCTCACTGACTCAACTGACTCCCGCAGGAAGTCAAACTAAGAGTACATCTTCACCGATGCTATCATTATTTGCCGTCAAGGCGCATATATTTATATTTTATTTAAACAAACATTTATTTGGCAATTGCTGCCAATCAACAGTACACATAAATGACTTTCCTACATGTACGTCTGTACATCTACTCTGCAAGTCATAAACGTTCAAATGTGTGTGAATTCCTTAGGGACCAAACTGCTGAGGTCATCAGTCAGACTTACTCACTACTTAAACTAACTTAAAGTAACTTATGCCGAGAACAACACACACACACACACACACACACACACACAGTCACACACACACACACACACACACACACACACACAGTCCCGAGGGAGGAATCGAACCTCCGACGAGCGCAATTCGTGACACGTCGCCTCAAACCGCAACTGACACTTAAGAATTTAGCAGAGAAGTTACATAAACTTTCAGACTAATTCTCGACCGTTCCACTCTCGAATGTCACAGGGGAAAAAAGAGCGATTAATTTTTACTGTGCGAGCTCTGATTTCTCTTATTCTATTACGATGGTCATTTCTTCCTAAGTAGGTGGGAGTGAATAAAATATTTTCGCATTCAAAAGAGAGAGTTGGTGATTGAAATTTCGTGAAAGGATCTCGCTGTAACGGAAACGCCCTTGCTATAATGATTGCAAACCCATCTCACTTATTATATCCGTGACACTCTCTCCCCTATTTCGCAGTAATAAAAGACGATCTTCCCATCTTTGATTTTTTGCGTGTCCTCAGTCAGTCATATGGGGTTAGGAACGCATACTGAGCAGTAATATTGCAGAAGAGAACGAAAAGTCGTAGTGTACACAGTCGCTTTAGTAGAGTTGTTGCATCTTCTAACCCTTCTGCCATAAAGAGTTTCCTTTGGTTCGATTTGCTCACAATCTTTTCTACCTGTTCGTGAAAGTTCTAATTTAAATTTGTGTGATTTATCGTGTAACCTAATTTTAACAGACTTTTTTAAATATTCATGTGGTGGAGGTCACACTTTTATTGTTTACGGTCGGTTGCTCTTTTCGCGCCGTGTCTGAATCATTTTGCAATTCGTCATGATCTCCCGGTGACTTTACTGGCCGATTTGCGACAGCATCATCTGCAAACGATCCAAGAAGGGTACTAATATTGTCTCCTAAATCGTTTGTACAGGGTGGTCAGAAACAGTCTGAAAAGGTTGTAACGGCGTTGCAGAGATATAATTGTTCAGGAAAAAATTCGATACGTTGCACCGTTTCCGAGTTAATTAGCATTGAAGGTGTAAGTAGGCTGTTTAGGTTTTTTATATTGGTAACGCCACGTAGCGCTCTGTATGAAAATCACTGGCTGTGCTGTGTGCAGTCTGTGGCTAGTTTGCATTGTTGTCTGCCATTGTAGTGTTGGGCAGCTGGATGTTAATAGCGCGTAGCGTTGCGCAGTTGGAGGCGAGCCGCCAGCAGTGGTGGATGTGGGGAAGTGAGATGGCCGATTTTTGAGAATGGATAATCTGGAGGTGTGTCCATCAGAAACAGTACATTTGTAAGAATAGATGTCATGAACCTATATACAGGATGTCCCAGCTATCCTGTCCACCCAAAATATCTCTGGAACAATAACAGCTATTGGAAAACGACTTTCACTGGCATCAATGTAGGGCTGGAGCCCCATGAATGTACATATTTGGAAACATTCTAAAACGAAAGCATATGTGTTTTTTAACACAAACTTATGTTCTTTTAAATGGACCTCCTATATTTTTTCTTCAGCAATCCACAGCATGACAAAGCACATACACAATGGCGTTGATTGCATCGCAATATTTGTGAAACATATAGGTTAATTTAGTCAGGGCCATTCTCTTGTAGGGATTACTGAAAGTCAGATTGCGTTGCGCTAAAAAAATATTGTGTGTCAGTTTAAGCACAGTCATGTATAATTTTTCTAAGGGGACGTTTCAAAGGTACGCCGGCAGCTGTGGCCGAGCGGTTCTAGGCGCTTCAGTCCGGAACCGCGCTGCTGCTACGGTCGCAGGTTCGAATCCTGCCTCGGGCATAGATGTGTGTGATGTCCTTAGGTTAGTTAGGTTTAGGTAGTTCTAAGTGTAGGGAACTGATGACCTCAGATGTTCAGTCCCATAGTGCTTAGTGCCATTTGAACCATTGAAGTTACACAATCAGGCCGCTGTGTGCACAGATTCAAGTGGCCCACCAGAGACAAAATCGCCAACTGTGTTCTTCCTTTGGTTTCGGAAAACCGAACAACTTGGAACGGAAGTAAGGTTCGAACCCGAGCGAAATACGGAGCAGTCTCTCATCTACGCTATGAGAACAACTGACACTAATCGTATCTTTGACAAAAGCCAGATTTTTGTGGCCCATTGCCTGGGTGCGTGCATCTCGGAAATAGCGAAGCTGGTCGGCCGTCCTCGTACTACTGTATTAGCATCCATGGAAACCGTTTGAAGAATGCTGAAACCACGAGTAGGCGACAAGATGTTGGACGTCCATACCTCATAACAGAACATAGGGATCGGAGGTTTGCCCACTCTCTAAAGCAGGATAGGTGGCGATCCGTGGCACATCTGACGACAGCGTACAGCGTTGGTGCAGACACAGGTGTTTCGGAGCACACTGTCCAGCGCACAGTATTGAACGTCGTGTTCTGCAGCAGAGGACCCCTATATTTTCCCGTGTTGGACACGGGATCGTCGCAATTAGACCGCGGATCAGTGGAATCGTATCGGCTGGTCGGATGAACCCCGTTTACTATAAAACGAGGTCTCATGGTCGTGTCCAGATATGCCTTCATCCAGGCAAACGGCAACTCGAAACATGCAGCGCGCCAAGGACGCACCCCGTTGGAGCAGGGGACATTCACCTTGTCTTCCATGGGACCTGCGGTAATAACCGAAGGCACTAAGACAGCTGTGGACTACGTGAACATTATTAGGGACCACCTGTGACCCCTGATGCTTGATGTCTTCCTCAGCAGCGATGGCATATTCCAGTAGGATAACTGTACTTTTCATAATGCCAGCATCATGCTGCAGTTGTTTCAGGAGGATGATAGTGAACTCACGTTGATGTCTTGGTCAGCAGATACCACTTATCTGAATCCGATGAAGCCCAACTGGGACGTATCGGGCGCCAGCTCCGCACCCACAAACCAATCGCCCATAAATTACGAGAAGCGTGTTACCTGTGCGTAGGCATCTGGTGCCACAACCCTACGGAAACTTATCAAACACTTGTCGAATCCATGGCACACAGAATCACTGTTAAATTTGCGTTCCAGAAGTGGACAAACACGCTTTCAAGCACACTACTGGCCATTAAAATTGCTACACCACGAAGATGACGTGTTACAGACGCGAAATTTAACCGACAGAAAGAAGATGCTGTGATACGCAAATGATTAGCTTTTTCAGAGCATATACACAAGGCTGGTGCCGGTGGCGACACCTACAACGTGCTGACACGAGGAAAGTTTCCAACCGATTTCTCATACACAAACAGCAGTTGACCGGCGTTGCCTGGTGAAACGTTGCTGTGATGCCTAGTGTAAGAAGGAGAAATGCGTACCATCACGTTTCCGACTTTGATAAAGGTCGGATTGTACCCTATCACGATTGCGGTTTATCGTATCGCGACATTGCTGTTCGCGTTGGTCGAGATCCAATGACTGTTAGCAGAATATGGATTCGGTGGGTTCAGGAGGGTAATACGGAACGCCGTACTGGATCCCAACGGCCTCGTATCACTAGCAGTAGAGATGACAGGCATCTTATCCGCAAGGCTGTAACGGATCGTGTAGCCACGTCTCGTTCCGTGAGGCAACAGATGGGGACGTATGCAAGACAACAACCATCTGCACGAACAGTTCGACGACGTTTGCAGCAACATGGACTATCAGCTCGGAGACCATGGCTGCGGTTACCCTTGACGCTGCATCACGGACAGGAGCGCCTGCGATGGTGTACTCAACGACGAACCTGGGTGCATGAATGGCAAAACGTCATTTTTTCGGATGAATCCAGGTTCTATTTACAGCATCATGATGGTCGCATTCGTGTTCGGCGACATCGCGGTGAACACACATTGGAAACGTGTATTCGTCATCGCCATACTGGCGTATCACCCGGCATGATGATATGGGGTGCCATTAGTTACACGTCTCGGTCACCTCTTGTTCGCATTGACGACACTTTGAACAGTGGACGTTACATTTTAGATGTGTTACGACCCATGGCTCTACCCTTCATCCGATCTCTGCGAAACCCTACATTTCAGCAGGATAATGCACAACCGCATGTTGCAGGTCCTGTACGGGCCTTTCTGGATACAGAAAATGTTCGACTGTTGCCCTGGCCAGCACATTCTCCAGATCTCTGACCAATTAAAAACGTCTAGTCAATGGTGGCCGAGCAACTGGCTCTTCACAATACGCCAGTCACTACTCTTGATGAACTGTGGTATCGTGTTGAAGCTCCATGGACAGTTGTACCTGTACACGCCATGCAAACTCTGTTTGAATCAATGCTCAGGCGTTTCAAGGCCGTTATTACGGCCAGAGGTGGTTGTTCTGGGTACTGATTTCTCAGGATGTATGCACCCAAATTGCGTGAAAATGTAATCACATGTCAGTTCTAGCATAATATATTTGTCCAATGAATACCCGTTTATCGTCTGGATTTCTTCTTGGTGTAGCAATTTTAATGGCCAGCAATGTAGGTTGTCGTAATGTTTTTCCTCATCAGTGTAGATTAGGAAGAGCGGAGACCTAAAACACTTCTGTGGCGAACTCCAGATATCCTTCTGTTTCTCTTAACGACTTCCACTCAGTTATACTAACTGTGACCTTTCGTGCAGGAAATAACGAATGCAGTTCCACAATTGAGGCAATACTCCGTGGGCATGCAATTTGATTTTCAGGTGTGCACGCGATGAGAGATTTATTATTTTATTTCACACATACTCATGTTTTGTAGGCTAGAGAACTTGTACCTTGAGGCAGATAGCAGTAAGGTAGTCACCGGAAAATGCAGCTGAAGGATAGGAGGGAAATACGAGGTGCTACAATAAAGTAATGAGACTGATTTTCTTTGCAAGAAGTGGGAACCCTGCTTGTTTGCATAGGCACAATATCTTTGACCTTGCTTCTAGTCCAAGCAGCACATCGATGCAACTGCTCAGTCGTGAGTTGTGCTGTAATAAGTTAATACATGTTTGTGTCTGTCGTCACGGAAATGGAACCGCATAATATTGTGCAACGGTATGCCATTTCTTTTTGCGTTAAATAGGGTGAAAACGCGACGACAACTTACGGTAAGCTTCAGAAGGCTTTTGGAGAGGAGGTTATGTCAAGAGCTCAAGTTTTTAGTTGGCATAAAATGTTTAGTGAAGGCAGAACGAATGTTGAAGATGAAGACCGCAATGGATGACCATCAACCTCACGGACGGATGTCAACTTGGCCAGGGTGAGTGAACTCGTACCATCTGATCTAAGATTATCTGTGAAAATGATTGCAGAAGAAAGAAATTTTAGAAAGACTTCGTAAAAAGAGTTCTTCGTGTCCGTGCCAACACTGCTGATAATTGGATTCTGCATCTCGCTAATGCGCCATCCCATACTGCTCTGTCATTACAGCAATTTTTAACCTCAAAACAAATTTAAGTACTACCACAGCCATCTTATTCACCAGATATCACTCCGTGCGACTTTTTTCTATTTCTATGAGTCAAAACGGGTGTCAAGGTACACCATTTTCAAACAACACAAGATGTCCAAAAAACTTGTGACTAGGGTCTTGGAGGGTATTACAGAAGATGAGTTCCAGAAGTATTACCATCAATGGCAGAAGCGCTGGAGAAAGTGTGTGCAATCAGATGGAAACTACTTTGAAGGAGACAACACTAAACTTGACTAAAACGGTAAGCAACATTTTTTTTCGCATCAGTCTCATTACTTTATTGTCGCACCTCGTAAAGTGCCTCCCACGGACTGCGAAGGTCGAAGATAAAACTTCAGTATCAAACTCAGCCCTAGAGCTTCTTCGACATATGCAAAGCAGAGGACCTGAGTTGTGATGTGCACTCAGGCCGGGGCCATTAGATATGGCGGCAGAATAGACCGCAAGGCTCGTACCTTCCGGAAGATTGCGAGATTCGTGTCACGTGACGACCGACCGTATGATAAAAGTTTATTGTAATCATGTGGCATAGGACAGAGAGGTATACTTTTAGGGCGTCTCGCTCAAGCAACGGACCATTAAACCAACATAACATTGCTTAAGTGTCCGAAGTGTCAATTGCCACTTAGTACCTCTATACATTGGCACTACGCCAGCAGTTCTTTTCCTGCCTTCCAGTTGACACAGAAGTCCGCCTGCATAACTTACGGAACTAGCACTCCTGGAAGAAAAGGTATTGCGGAGAAATGGCTTTGTCACAGCCTGGGGGAGTCTTTCCAGGATGAATTTTCGTTCTGCAATGGGGTATGTTCTGATATGAAACTTCGTGGCAGGTTAAAACTGTGTGCCGGTCTTTCGCAAGCAAGTGCTCCACGACTGAACTATCCAAGTAAGAGTCAGGACCCGCCCTCACAACTTTCATTCTGGAGACAGTGTCCCGACTGCGAAAAATTAATAGATCTATCTTCGCAATGTCCTTTCTTCCTAGGAGTGCTAGTCCCGCAAGGTACGCAGGAGAACTCTTGTGAAGTTTAGAAGGCAGAATATGTGGTACTGGCGAAAATAAAGCTGTGAGGGCAGATCGCGAGTAATGTATGGATAGGTCAGTCGGTAGGGAACTTGCCCACGAAAGAGACAAAGGTCTCAGGCTAGAGTCGCGTTCCAACACATCGTTTTAATCTGCCAGGAAAGTTCAACATCTTCTGGGTTCAAGAATCAAAACAGTTGGGCGTCAAATCACGACACGTACGGACGCGATTTAAATTTGTGTATAATGGGATACAGAGCTCCATAAATGGTGTAGACGTAATATTAGATCAATATGTACCCCAAAACGTAGTCGAAGTATATACGAGGGTGAGTCAAATGAAAACCTTAAATTTGTAATAACAAATCGACATTTCGCGCCGTTATCCTGTAAGTTGGTAAGCGTGCCATAAACAGCATGCAGAATGGCCTGTAGATGGCAGCATAGTGCAGACGGACACATACTGTCGCAATATCAGTATAAAGTTGGCCGCCCCACTTGCGACTTGCACCAGGGAAGAACAGCGTTCTGTTATTCGATTTTGCGTAGTGAAGGTGTGAAACTTATTGAAATTCTTCGACGAATGAAGGATCAGTACGGTGATGCATGTTTATCACAGCAGCAAGTCTACTAATGGAGTAGGAAGTTCGCAAATGGTGTGACTCCTCGTCCAGGTCTGGCACAATGAGTTGTGACTCCTCAGAACATTGCAGCAGTTGAAGCCATAGCGAAGGAAAACCGCCGAATGACACTGAATGACAGTGCAACATGTTTACAGATTAGTCATGGATCAGCACACCACATTTTGCATGATTTACTCCAGTTTCACAAAGTGTCTGCAAGATGGGTGCCACGGCAGCTGACTCCTGCAATGAGAGTACGACGTGTTGATGCTTGTGAAGAACTTCTTCGGCGCTTTGAACGAGAAGGTGATGACTTCCTTGCAAGAATCGTTACTGAGGACGAAACCTGGGTTCACTTACACCAACCGGAAACGAAGAGAGCGAGCAAGGAATGGCGCCATTCCTCATCACCAAAACGAAGGAAGTTTCGAATAGAACCATCAGCAGCGAAGGTTATGCTGACTCTTTTGGGACGAAAGAGGCGTCACCAGTGTATCATACACACATATGTCCTAAACAGTCATCTGCGGCCTGCAATCAAATCAAAGCGACGTGGATTGCTGTCAGCAGGCGTCCTTTTGTAACATGACAATGCAAGGCCCCTACACAGCACGTACAACAGTTGCAAAAATCACAGACCTGCATTTTGAGTGTCTCCCTCATCCACCATACTCACCCGACCTTGCCCCAAGTGATTTCCATATGTTTGGACCACTCAAAGACGCAATGGGAGGAAAGAAGTTCCGTTCTGATGAAGAGGTACGCCACGTGGTGCATGGGTGGTTGCGCAGACTACTAAAATAATTTTTTTCTAAAGGAATTTATGCACATTGCAAACGCTGGAGGACTTGCATTGAGCGTGGAGGAGATTATGTTGAAAAGTGATACAGCTTTGTACCACTTCTGCACAATGCATGATATTAAAAAATTTTTTTAAGGTTTTCATTTGACTCCCCCTCGTAGAACAATTGATCGCAACATCTCCATAAAATAAGCTACAAGATAGAGCCTTACCTTACCATCCCAAGTGAGATGTCTCGAAATCGAGAAACAAAAATTCTGAAAAGCATTACGAAGACAGGTAAACAGAGCACTGGTATCAAAGAAAAAACTGCAATGTGGTGATTTTGTAGGGCATCGCGGTTGCTTTGGTTTCGCAAACAGGAATAACGAGGGAGAGGCCTTACTGAAATTTGCAGTGTCTGAGAGGCTTGCGGTGGAAACACGTATTCTAAAGAGAAAGAGAAACATCTCATCACAAAAACTGACTCTCCAGAATACAAATAGATTACTTTTCGATCCATAAACAGTACCTCAGCTATAATAAGAGTTGAAAACTAATTCCAGGAGATCCAATTAACTTTATAGCAAGGATTACGCTTGGCAGCAAATGAGCCAATGAAGAAGAAACAGCGTAAAATATAATTGACAAAATCGCATGAATCACACACTGAAAAGGGAATTTGTTTCAGAAATTAGTAATTACCTCCCCAAAGATTACCTTCAGAATGAATCCACCAGTGAGGTTTGGCTCAAACTATCACTGAAAACTTACCATGTATCAGTAAAGGAGAACTTCATAAGAACCCTAAATGTTGGGACAACAAACCAAAGACACCATCTCTGTGAAGAAACGCCTATTCAAATTGTTGCAAGACTCTCGCTCAGAAACAGGCAGGAAATCTTATAAAGAGGCTACAAAAATATCCCAGAGAACGGCCAATGTCGAGAAAGTAAAAGCGGAGATGCCTTGTGTGAACTGACTGAAAAAAGAAGAGTACACTGACAACTATAAAACAGACTTAGCAGATACTTTAAAACTACAAAATTCTTAAAATGTTGCAAAGTCGCATTACTAACTGCTGATAAGAGCATACGCGAAAAATGGTATGAATATTACAATCTATTAACGAATGAAGAGTTTTCACGACAGTCAGAGACGAAAGAACCAGTAATACCTGGGCCTGAACCTGAAATCACTACAGCAGAGGCGAAACGAGCATTATCGAAAATAGAAAACAACAAAGCGAGTGGACAGAGCAAATACGAAACCTGGCACAAGTATCACTTGGTATCAATTAAAAAAAAGATGGTATATAGTCTCCTTTGTCAAGAAAGGAAATAGAAGAAACACTAATCGCCACAGAAGCATCAGTGTGAACTGCACCATAGTCTGCTCATATGGCAAAATTATGTAGGAGGTAACAAGACAGAATGTTGGACAGCATATTGGAGAAGACCAGAGTGGATTCAGACAGAACAAATCCTGTACAGATAACCTCTTTATTTTACAACAGCTAATGGAAAATTTCATAGCAGTGGGGAGGAGGTGCACATCGCCTTTGTAGACTTAGCTAAAACCTATGACACGGTCGCTACAGCAAAGATTTACGTATAGATTACCATCTTTTACAGATTGTTACTGAAATGTACAGAGATAATAAGGCATATTCAAAGGAGGTCAAAATTGTCAGAACTTATTAATGTCACAAAAGGGCTGACACAAGGTTGCGTTCATATCAGGAACATGATACATGGAGACTGAAAATGAGTCTGACAAAAACCGAATACCTGATAGTGCACAGAGACACGAAATTTGACGTTCACATCAATAACGGAGCAGTTATGAAACAGGTAGACAAATTTAAATGTCTAGGGTCATAGATTGACAAAAATGAATTGGGTACTACAGAAATAAAATTCATAATACAAGAAAACAGAAACGTGGTAGGATGTATGAATTCCTTTTGATGGGACAAGAATACCTCTAATAATAATAATAATAATAATAATAAAAGAGTGGGTAGGCTAATGGTTGTATCTGTTGTATGCTATGTGTCAGAACTACAGATTTTAAATGCTGGCCTGAAAATAAGAATAACAACTGTGGAAATGGATTATTTACGACAAATGAATCACTGGTAGACAGAATTGAAAGAAAATCTGTGAAGTGGTTTGGACATATGTTGGGAATTCTATATCATCGATGGCCAAAGAAAATTTTTTAATGGAAACCACCTGGCAGACGTAAACGCGGGAGAGAACGACGTTCTTGGAATGACCACATCAACGGAATAAGGGAGTATTGCGGGATACGCAAGGAGGAGGCAGTGGATTTAGAGACTTGGCAGAAGTTAAGAGAAATATAACAAAATGTTGTTGTTAATTGATCTCTGTATTAATTAATCCTATATAATAATAATAATAATAATAATAATAACAATAGCAGTAATAAAGTTGTGACTGTAAGACACTTCTAGCACCTCTGTGGCCGAGGGTGACATAAGGATATATACACTCCTGGAAATTGAAATAAGAACACCGTGAATTCATTGTCCCAGGAAGGGGAAACTTTATTGACACATTCCTGGGGTCAGATACATCACATGATCACACTGACAGAACCACAGGCACATAGACACAGGCAACAGAGCATGCACAATGTCGGCACTAGTACAGTGTATATCCACCTTTCGCAGCAATGCAGGCTGCTATTCTCCCATGGAGACGATCGTAGAGATGCTGGATGTAGTGGTAGTCCTGTGGAACGGCTTGCCATACCATTTCCACCTGGCGCCTCAGTTGGACCAGCGTTCGTGCTGGACGTGCAGACCGCGTGAGACGACGCTTCATCCAGTCCCAAACATGCTCAATGGGGGACAGATCCGGAGATCTTGCTGGCCAGGGTAGTTGACTTACACCTTCTAGAGCACGTTGGGTGGCACGGGATACATGCGGACGTGCATTGTCCTGTTGGAACAGCAAGTTCCCTTGCCGGTCTAGGAATGGTAGAACGATGGGTTCGATGACGGTTTGGATGTACCGTGCACTATTCAGTGTCCCCTCGACGATCACCAGTGGTGTACGGCCAGTGTAGGAGATCGCTCCCCACACCATGATGCCGGGTGTTGGCCCTGTGTGCCTCGGTCGTATGCTGTCCTGATTGTGGCGCTCACCTGCACGGCGCCAAACACGCATACGACCATCATCGGCACCAAGGCAGAAGCGACTCTCATCGCTGAAGACGACACGTCTCCATTCGTCCCTCTATTCACGCCTGTCGCGACACCACTGGAGGCGGGCTGCACGATGTTGGGGCGTGAGCGGAAGACGGCCTAACTGTGTGCGGGACCGTAGCCCAGCTTCATGGAGACGGTTGCGAATGGTCCTCGCCGATACCCCAGGAGCAACAGTGTCCCTAATTTGCTGGGAAGTGGCGGTGCGGTCCCCTACGGCACTGCGTAGGATCCTACGGTCTTGGCGTGCATCCGTGCGTCGCTGCGGTCCGGTCCCAGGTCGACGGGCACGTGCACCTTCCGCCGACCACTGGCGACAACATCGATGTACTGTGGAGACCTCACGCCCCACGTGTTGAGCAATTTGGCGGTACGTCCACCCGGCCTCCCGCATGCCCACTATACGCCCTCGCTCAAAGTCTGTCAACTGCACATACGGTTCACGTCCACGCTGTCGCGGCATGCTACCAGTGTTAAAGACTGCGATGGAGCTCCGTATGCCACGGTAAACTGGCTGACACTGACGGCGGCGGTGCACAAATGCTGCGCAGCTAGCGCCATTCGACGGCCAACACCGCGGTTCCTGGTGTGTCCGCTGTGCCGTGCGTGTGATCATTGCTTGTACAGCCCTCTCGCAGTGTCCGGAGCAAGTATGGTGGGTCTGACACACCGGTGTCAATGTGTTCTTTTTTCCATTTCCAGGAGTGTATAATAGAGCATATAGAACTAAACGGGCGAGAGCTGTAGTTTCAGTTATGATCAAAAATACCAAGAGAAAATGATTGCAATAATATACGTTCATATGTGAAAGACTGGTACGTATAAGGTTAAAGATGTTAAGAAAGTTGGTGAATGTAATTGGTGAATATGCGCCAGAAGAGGGAACGCATGTAACCTCCTAAATCATGCGGCCGACGATTAAAGGAATACCTAAAGCAGAATGTTCAAACATTGCTGGGAATTTTAATGCGAGGACAGGTAAACCTACCATTCAAGGAATAGTAGGACCACATGAAGAACATAATAAAAATTATAGTGGAGATAAGTTAACAGACTTCTTGCGTTCAACCGCTTAATAATAACATAACAGTTTTTTCACTGTGAGGTTTTCATAAATTTACATGCAGTGTTAGCGGTACCAGATCTGTTGTAGTCTATGTTATTACAAATGGGAAAGCCACTATATTAATAGAACGCACTAGAGCCTACAGAGGATGTGATGTTACTAGTGAGTATTTTCTGGTAATACCAAAACGTAGAATTCCTATAGCAATAAAAACACTAACAAAAAAACTAACACAAGATGGAGTTTATAGAATACATTTGCTACAAGATCGAAGTATCAGATGACTGAACAGAAACGTGCAATAAAAACAAAACGTAAACGAAGAATGGAAAGAAATAGAATAATACAAGCAGCACCTTATGAAGTTTTAGATAAAGGATGAACTGTGAAAACAAAAGGAGTCTCTCAATCCGGAACAAAGACCTAGCAGATAGCATAAAATAAGCCCGTCTGAAATATCTGGATTCAAAGACACAGGAAGACTACTTCGAGCACAAGTGCACAGAGCAGTGGTCAGAAGAGAGAACGAAAACAGAGCAACAAAGCCTGGAAACTATTCTGAATGAAACAGAGTACTATAAACATTGGCAACAAACTAAAGCCTATAAGATGCTGAAAAAGACGGAAGAGATATGATTGAAAGTAATCCCATATCAGGAAATGTGTTAATTGATTACTTTCAGAGTCTACGGATAGGTGTAGTTAGTGACGAGCATATTGATATACATCAATGGAAGAACTAAAGGCGACATTCCAAGAGATCTAAAAACAAAAGAGAAAATCTTTCTTGAAAATATAGAAACATACCAGAAGATCGGCAAACTGAAGTTGTTATCGTATTATATAAAAAAGGAAACCGCAAGTTATGTGACAGTTCTCGAGGTATTAGTCTTTTGAACTCTGGATACAAGACATACGGCAAACTAATAATAAACAGACTAAAGATATTTTCAGATCCGATTCTTACAGCAGAACAGCATGGGTTTCGGATGGCAAGATCTTGCTTAGATAGTGTTTTCCTAGTCTGCTGAATTATTAAAAAACAAAGAGAACACACTCATGCCAGAAACATAGCATTTATCCATGAGAAAACCTTTGATAAAATTAGCAATTAAATTACGGGAAATGTTAGAAAATAGTAATATACCTGAGCATCTAATAAGTGGAATTCCAAGCATGTACATAAAGAACAAATTCAAACTACAGAAAGGAAGGTGCCAGGAAGGCCTCTCGCCGGCCGGAGTGGCTGAGCGGTTCTAGGCGCTGCAGTCTGGAGCCGAGCGACCGCTACGGTCAGAGGTTCGAATCCTGCCTCAGGCATGGATGTGTGTGATGTCCTTAGGCTAGTTAGGTTTAAGTAGTTCTAAGTTCTAGGAGACTGATGACCTCAGAAGTTAAGTCGCATAGTGCTCATAGCCATTTGAACCATTTGAAGGAAGGCCTCTCAACAAGGGAAGTGTCCAGGCGTCCCAGAGTGAACCAAAGTGATGTTGTCCGGACATGGAGGAAATACAGAGAGACAGGAACTGTCGATGACATGCTTCATTCAGGTCTCCCAAGGGCTACTACTGCGGTGAATGACCGCTAACTATGGATTATGGCTCGGAGGAACTCTGACAGCAACGCCACAATGTTGAATAATGCTTTTCGTGCAGCCACACTACGTCGTGTTACGACTCAAACTGTGCACAGTAGGCTGCATGATGCTCAACTTCACTCCCGAGCCGGCCGGAGTGCCCGAGCGGTTCTAGGCACTACAGTCTGGAACCGCGCGACCGCTAAGGCCACAGGTTCGAATCCTTCCCCAGGCATGGATGTATGTGATGTCCTTAGGTTAGTTAGGTTTAAGTAGTTCTAAGTTCTAGGGGACTTTTGACCTCAGAAGTTAAGTCCCATAGTGCTCAGAGCCATTTGACCATTTGAACCATCACTCCCGACGTCCATGGCGAGGTCCATCTTTGCAAGCACGACACCATGCAGCGCGGTACAGATGAGCCCAACAACATGCGGAATGGAACGCTCAGGATTGGCATCACGTTCTCTTCACCGATGAGTGTCGCATATGCCTTCAACCAGACAATCGTTGGAGAAGTGTTTGTGGGCAACCCGGTCCGGCTGAACGCCTAGACAGTGTCCAGCGAGTGCAGCAAGGTGAAGGTTCCCTGTTGTTTTGGGATGATATTATGTGGTGCAGACTACGCCGCTGGTGGTCATGGAAGGCGCCCTAACGGCTGTGCGATACATGAACGCAATAACCCGACGGATAGTGCAGCCATACCGGCAGCATATTGGCGAGGCATTCGTCTTCATGGACGACAATTCGCGCCCCCATCGTGCACAACTTGTGAATGACTTCCTTCAGGACAACGACATCACTCGACTAGAGTGCCTGGGATAGACTGAAAATGGCTTTTTATGGACGACGTGACCCACCAACCACTATGAGGGATCTACGCCGAATCGCCGTTGAGGAGTGGGACAATCTCGACCAACAGTGCCCTGATGAACTTGTGGATGATATGCCACGACGAATACAGACTCGCATCAATGCAAGAGGACGTGCTACTGGGTATCAGGCGTACCGGTGTGTACAGCAATCTGAAGGTCTCGCTGTATGGTGGTACAACGTGCAATGTGTGGTTTTCAAGAGCAATAAAAAGGGCTGAAATGATGTTTATGTTAATCTCTATGCCAGTTTTCTGTACAGGTTCCAGAACTCTCGGAACTGAGGTGATACAAAAGGTTTTTTTTCCATGTGTGCATACAGACGACGTGATCGAGGCATGACTGAACAAAGCCATGCAGCATTAAAGCATAATAAAGTTCCTATTTGTAGGTGATCATATAATTTTAGCTGACTCATAAGATAAATTAGATTGAAATTTAATCGTTGCCCAGTGTAGAAGTTGATTAACATATGACAATATCTAAAGATAAAACTAAGGTAAGGAGCATTTAAGAGCAAAAATAATATTTATGTTAAACTGCTAGACAAATAAATACTGAAAGGGTACAGTACCACCCGCCATTGAAAATAGGTACTTCATTATTTTTGTCAGAACAACACATTTTTTTTTGTAAAATAACTCAATTTCAATTAATACAGCGAAGCCGGATACCAGTGTGGGAAAGAATGACAACTTATTTATTTAATTGATCACATGTGTACTCCCACAAAATAAATCCCTACATCCAGTTTGGTGAGATCTGTGAAATGAATGAATGTATGGTCGTCTGCTAACCACAGATAGTGAATGTGAATATATGATCATCTTTGAGACGATCCTTTGGCCACCTTTAGTGGGACCAAAGAGATGAAATTTACCTGAGCTTTGAGCGCCCGAAATGTGGCTGACCAATACGGTAGCAAGGTGCTCCCCCACTTCGGCAGAGGTGCGAGAGGACCTGAAGAACGGCCATGTTTCAGCACTCTGCCGCTGGATCTTGTGCTGTTAAGACCTGTCTTAGGTGTGCTCCGTAAAGACAAAAGAGTGGAGACATGGTATGCATGTGGAATATTTAAGAGTAGTTTGAAATAATAATTTCTCTATTTCAGGAACTTTTGTGGGGAGAATTAAATGTCAGGCAGGTAATATTAATGGGATCGTAGTAATCTTCAGAAGTGACCAACGGTCACAATGAAACCACGTGTAGCAATAAGTTGAAATACTTCCGTGTGCTTGAGTTAAACTGAATTACTGGCGTGTGTACTATAAGTTGAAATATTTAAGGAATGGCGTGTGCAGGACTTGAAATTAGAGACGAGTACTGCCACGTGGTGAGTACTGTGTGAGTCTCAATCTGTGTATGAGACAAAGGATAAAGAGAAGTACTCGTCCATGGTATCAGTTGAGGACTCGCGTGTGTGATGAATATGTTCTTAATATTACTTTGCGTGTTATGTTTCCGTGTGACGCTTGATTCAAACTATAACACTCTGAGAGAGAAGCAAGGTGAGACAGCCGTCTATCCAGCAACGCCACTTGGCTTGCATTGCACAGGAAGACGTGCATATATCTCCAGAGTTCATAGTAGGAAAGAAGAATTACGAAGTGGGGCAGTATCGTGTGAAACTGGGATAAATACTAATTGAAGTGGGAAAGCTGAAAGTGATAGTGTTGTGACTATTTATTGTGTTGTATTCCATGTTGTAGTGTGGTGTATGTTATGTAATTTGGGTATGTGTGATTTGCATGGGAGAGTAGCTAGGTAGTTGCAGAGGTAGTGGTTTATGTGTGTTCCTTTTGTACCGCTCGGTCTGGAGGAAAGTTTCGTGATGATGGTTGTGAGAGTCGAAGTGTGAGATATATATAAAAAAAAGGATCCACCATCCTATCCAGAAAGTGCACTGTAGCGTTGAATAATTACGAGACCATAAGATAGAGAATCACCAATGTAAAGCCATGCCCACTGGGCGGAATTTCTCATGTGTTATTGTTGTAGGTTATAGAATTTGTGTGTTCAGGTTATAGAATTTATCGGAATAAATAAGATAGTGAAAAGAAAAAGATTGGTGGCCTTTTCCTTCGAATTGTACGTTGTCTATCCAGAATTTATAATGTGTGCGCCACTCATATTCAGTGCGATGGCCACGTGTTGATAAAAGCCGTTAAATAAAAAAAGAAAATGTGGTATTGCCAGTGTGTAGTAACAGTCAGAGTTCTGTAAATTACTGATAGTCAGATGTGCGTTTCCGTTGCGCATTATTCATACAGGAGGATAATTTGTAACTTTATTGTGAGTACTAGAGATCATGTTACTCGACAGATAAGAATGAATCCACTCGCTTGGCAGACCACTCATCTTGCAGGCCTGGCTGCTTGATGCCACAGTATGAGCAAGGCATGTGGGTGCCTCTCAATACTTTTAAATATCTGAGGCGTGACATCTCATATATTACATCCAATGATCAAGAGTTCAGACTGCAAAAATTTCAACAGCTGGTAGATACTATAAATCGGTCCCCTCAGAAACGTTAGGAAAGAGACTGTTCAAGATTCTATAAAGTGATGGCAGCACTAGTTCTAAGGTATGGGTCAGAGACTAGGACTCTAACCGCCAGTCAAGGGAGGATTGAAGCAAGCAGTAGAAAATGGCTCTGAGCACTATGGGACTCAACTGCTGAGGTCATTAGTCCCCTAGAACTTAGAACTATTTAAACCTAACTAACCTAAGGACATCACACACATCCATGCCCGAGGCAGGATTCGAACCTGTGACCGTAGCGGTCATGCGGTTCCAGGCTACAGCGCCTTTAACCGCACGGCCACTTCGGCCGGCCCAAGCAGTAGAAATGAGACTTCTAAGACCTCAGGTGGTTACAGACTCATATATCAGTAACAGAACAGTGGAATCAGAAATAAACTGTACCTCATAAGCATACTTAAGAAAACAGAACAGTACAGAAGGAAACGGCATGAACACATTCAAAGGATGTGAGATGAACGAGTACCTAAATTTGTATATTTCTCAAGGGAAAAGAAATACTTGGGGTCTAAGAAGAGATGAAAAGATTAGTTGTAATATACTTTAAACTGGACGGGCAAGGGTACCTAAACCAAAACAGCGTTTGACGATACGCTGATGAATGCTGTGTATATTACTCATTATTTGTATGAAAATACCTTGAGAGTAAGATACCCTACTATTCCTGGGGTTGAGGGTTGTGATAAGAAGCGGGACCTGTACAAATGATCGAAAACGACATGTTTGTGTGTCTGTAGTGTGTTTATTTAGAATATTTTAAAATTATGAAGTGCAGTCTGTCTCATATTTGTGTTGTTCAGTGTGCCAGAAGGAGATCTGCAGCGAGCCAGTAATGTTGTCAGAGCGATTCGGGGCCACAGGTAATGCCAAATTGCTGCGTCCCACTTGTATATGTAACAGTTCAGGTGAATGGGACCGCTATTACTTTCTATACATATAAACGATCTGGCGGACAAGGTGAGAAGCAGTCTGCAGTTGTTTGCTGATGATTCCGTGGCGTCCGAGAAGATGTCGAAGTTGAGTGACTGTAGACGGATACAAGACATCTTATATGAAATCTGAAGTTGGTGTGATGAATGACAGCTAGTCTAAATGCAGAAAAATGTAAGTTAATGCGGATGAGTGGGAAAAATAAACCCGTTGTGTACGGAATCAGCATAAGTTAAAAAAATGGCTCTGAGCACTATGGGACTTAACATCTGTGGTCATCAGTCCCCTAGAACTTAGAGCTACTTAAACCTAACTAACCTAAGGACATCACACACATCCATGCCCGAGGCAGGATTCGAACCTGCGACCGTAGCGGTCACGAGGTTCCAGACTGAAGCGCCTAAACCGCACGGCCACACCGGCCGGCTCAGCATTAGTAATGTCGTGCTTGACACAGTAACGTCGTTTGAAATATCTGGGCGTAGCGTTGCAACGTGATGTGAAATGGTACGAGTATGTGATGATTGTGGTAAGGAAGCGAATGGTCGACTTCAGTTTATTGGGAGAATTTTGGGAAAGTGCGTTTCGTCTGTAAAGAAGACCACATGTAGGACGCTAGTGCGACCTATTCTTGAATATTGCTTAAGTATTTGGGATCCGTATCAAGTCGGATTCAAGGCAGACATCGAAGTAAATCAGAGGGAGGTTGCTAGATTTGTTACCGATAGGTTCGAACAACACGCAAGTGTTACGGAGATGCTTCGGGAATTCAAATGGGATTCACTGGAGGAAAGGCGATATTCTTTTCGAGGAACACTATTGAGAAAACTTAGAGAACCGGCATTTAAAACTGAATGCAAAAACGATCTACTCCCGCCAACATATGTTTCATGTAAGGACCATGAAGATAAGATACGTGAAAATCGGGCTCAGTCGTTCTTACACCAGTGGAACAAGAACCATGAACAGTACGGTGGCCTGCAGCTTACGTATGTAGATGTAGAATCTGCAGTGCGAAATTCGCTACACAGACACACATATAAGGAAAGTCTGTGCAATTGGTCTGACTGCAAGTGAAGTGCAGCCTTTCTTCCTCACACCACTAGGAGGTGTGGGTGGCTGGCCAATCGCCCCGGTTTCCCTTCACCTCTGTAAAAGATCCCCAGTATCTCTCTCTCTCTCTCTCTCTCTCTGTGTGTGTGTGTGTGTGTGTGTGTGTGTGTGTGTGTCAAGTATATGTGACATATGCGTACGCGGGGGAAGCAAGAGGCGAAATGCCAGTACCTGGTGAACCGTGAATTACAAAACACTGCAAATAGCACTGCGTTGGAATGTGTGGCAGTAACCGGTTGACGCAGAGGTTTTCTGGGTGAAGAGCTTCGTCATGTTGTAATAAATAACCGTCACCGATGTTCCGACAACTAGTCGACGATCCACCTCAATTTCGTCATGGTCTCTATGCTGGGCGTGAGCCTACGTCGCAATCTTAAAAGCTATTGATATGATTGGTTTCCTATGGTTGACCGAGTGGTGGAAGCAGGCATGGGAAAATGGGGTGTAGGTTCCTGTTTTCCTCATGCGGGGTCAGGACTGTCAGCATTATTTTCTTTCTGGCATCACTCCCATCTGAAGTGGTTACTGACCAAAGAGGAAAACATCTTCGCTGGGTTGGTGTCAAGTCCTCCTTCTACAGCATCCGAAAGATCGAGGATGTGCTAAGCCCGAAGGAAAAGATAGATGGTCTGCGCACTGCGACATTTACCAGGTGCGATGAAGTATATGTCGACGGAACTGTAGTACGACGCATCCAGAAGTGTGAGTGCTACATTCGGCTTGGGCACCACAACAAAATGGCGGCGGCAGAACACCGGAAAAACGTCGAGGAAAATAAAATTCCCCTTAAAGTGCGTACTGTCTCGCAGCCAGATATGGTGAAACACGAAGACACGAAGGCTGTTGAAGTATTAAGCACTAACTGAGTACCCGGCATTGCCCGGGTAGGCATTTATTCCAGTCTTCTATTAGTCCATCTCCTCCATCCCCCTCTCGCTGTCTGGCTCCTCCTACCCCCTCCCTGTTCATCTCACCTCCCCCATCTCTCTATCCATCACCTCTTCCTTCCTCTCTCTGTTCATCTTCTCATCTTCCGTTCCTCTGTCCATTTCCCTCTCCCCATCTCTCTATCGATCTTCTCCTCCCCTCTATCTGTGCTCATCTCCTCCTTTCCCCTTTCTGCCCTTCCAACTCCTCCTCCTCTTCCTCCTCCTCCTTCTCCTTCTCCCCCCTTCTCTCTCACCTTTATCAGCTGCTCTTCAATAGCAGATAGCTGGTTCTTATCCTCACAGCATTTTTTCCGCAGATAGTAACTAATATATGTACCAAGTATGGTTGAAATCGATCCAGGGGTTTAAGAGCTTTTTACCTGTGCCGTTGCCCACGTACGCACATGTCACATACATTTAACGTATTCCACATGCAACTGTACGCATATTTCACCTGCATCTCCAGCGAATTTCGCCTGCAGTTTCGTTTTCACGCAGGTCAATGTCTATGACGTTATATCTCCTGAAGTGTGTCCTGAAATGATATAATTTCGCAAAAAGTGTTCCGAAAACATTTAGTAGTTAAGACATTTTTTTCACGGATCTGTCGAACAATCTTTCGTACAGTCATATATTTTTGCAAGTGCATTCAGTGGTATATGAGAACACCGTCTGAAAAATGTGTTGCAAATACAATTAGTAGTAACTAACTAATAAATTTAAAGGTTATGCATGGTGCAGCAGCTTTACTGCATGAACAGCGAAAATGTAGTAAGTGGTACACTTTCTTCTTTTCAGCATTTTGGGACAGGGGAGGGTGGATATGGTCTCAGTGAGAAATTGGCTTGTAAAGGTTCGACATTGTGTGTAACGTTGGTTTCAAGTCACTAACTGTGATCTCATTCCCAGACACTGGATGGATTTGTATTCTGGCTATTTTCACGTCGTTAGCATGAATACTTTTGACCTTCATCCCCTCCCGTTTGCGAGGTATGTGGTTCTTACACCCTCTACCCACAGAGTAAGTTATATGTGTACCAAGTTTCGTCGGAAACGAGCCAATGGTTTAGGAGCGTAAGTAGAACAGACATACACACACTTTGATAATATGTATGGATTCCCAACTACATAAATAGGAAGAATGGTTTGTTGTCAGTCATCAGAGTTCTGTAGACTGCCCGGACAACTTCAGATGAGAGTTGGCTATCATGGGCCACATAGCCGATAATGGCTTATACTGCAGGTGGAAATATACAATAGCAGATCCCACTCCTTCCACCACATCATATAATAAAGTTGCATTCCTTTCACACTAGGATGTCAATAACAGAAACAGCTTTTAAAACTGTGACGTCATGCCATGCGAAGTTGGGGGGGGGGGGGTCATGTCGAAGTATTGGACAACATAATGCACAAGTAGAACTAGAGGAAGGACCTCAGGCTGCGACCGAAACGTCGCCCACAGTTACACTAATCACCCAAAACATTGTGACCACCGCCCACCACCTGAATCTACGTGAGGTGGTTGGGCTGCGGGATCGTGACGTAGCAAGGAAGGCGTATAGGCAGGGACGAATGGGAACCACTCGAGCTACTGTATGGGCCATAAATGATGAAATCAGCTGACACATAAGCGACTATGACAAAGTGCGGATAGACTGTTATAGCCAGGTGCCTGGGAAAGAGCATCTCGAAAGCTGTGAGACTCATTGGCTGTTCACGTGCTATTGTCGTGAACATCTTTAGAAAATGGTTCCAGAACGGTGTTGGACAAGGTGTTGGACGTGCATGCTTTATCACGGAACGTGGAGGTCGGCGGCCTGCCCGCTCTGTATCAGCGGGATGGGCGGCGATTTATTGCAGATCTGGCGACAGAACATCACGCTGGTGCAGACACTAGTGCTTCGGAGCTCACCGTTCAGCGCACATGGGGCTCTTCGGCAGACGACGTCTTCGTGTTCCAACGTTGACGACGTCGCTGACACGATTGCAGCGGCCACTCGATTATGGAGATTGTACCGTGTATCAGTGGAAACTTGTCGCTCGGTAGAATGACTAAAGTTTCTAGTTACACAAGTTCGACTGTAGTACACGGATAAGCCGTCATTCAGGCGAATGGCAGCTCGACGTATGCACTGCGTCACGGACATCGACCGGTAGGAACAGAATTATGCTGTTGGGGACATTTACCGGACTCCCATTGGACCTAAGGCATGAACGTTATGCAGACCACCTGCACTCCTTCATGCTTGGCGTCTTCGCCAACGGCAACGGCATCTTCCAGCAGGATAACTGTCCGTTTCAAAATCAAATGGCTCAAAGCACTATGGAACTTAGCATGTGAGGTCATCAGTCCCCTAGACTTAGAACTAATTAAACCTAAGTAACCTAAGGACGTCACAGACCGCCGGCCGGTGTGGCCAAGCGGTTCTAGGCGCTTCAGTCTGGAACCGCGCTACCGCTACGGTCGCAGGTTCGAATCCTGCTTCTGGCATGGTTGTGTGTGATGTCCTTAGGTTAGTTATGTGTAAGTAGTTCCAAGACTGATGACCTCAGATGTTAAGTCCCATGGTGCTCAGAGCCATTTGAACCACTTGAACATCACAGACATCCATGCCCGAGGCAGGATTCGAACCTACGACCGTAGCAGCAGCGCGGTTCCGAACTGAAGCGCCTAGAACCGCTCGGCCACAGCGGCCGGCTGTCCGTGTCACAAGGCCGGAATCGTTCTACAGTGGTTCCAAGAGCATGATAATGATTCTTGGGCAACAAATTCGTCCATCTGAATCCGATGGAACACATCTGGGACGTTTTCGTTAGCCAGATCCGCGGCAACAAACTACAGTCACGTACGAGGATCATTCAATAATTAAAGAGAATTGGTCTGGAGAAAAAATTTTACAAAACAATACTTTTTCTACTTTTCAACATAATCCCCTTGAACATTTATGCACTTGTTCCAACATACTACAAGCTTTTTTATTCTGGCTGCAAAGAAGTCTTTATCTTGATATTCGAACCAATTTCCCACAAACTTTTTCACGTCCTCGTTGTCCTGGACCCTCTTCCCACGTAGTGCTTCCTTCAGTGCACCAAACAAATGGAAATCACTAGGTACTAAACCAGGTCTGTAAGGGGGATGAGGCAGTACTTCCCAGCCCTTTTGTCGATGGTTTACGGGTTAGTTGAGCAGTATGAGGAAGTGCGTTGTCTTGCTGGAGAGTCATACCTCTCCTCTGATACTCACGATGTCTCTCTCTCATGGCTGGCTTCACCTTTTTTAAAAGCGAATCCGAGTAGTATTGGCTGTTCATTGTACGCTGCTCTTCGAGATAATTACAAAAAACTGGACCTTCTGCATCCCAAAACACCGACAACATACTTCTGCCGTTGTGCTTGGGTTTTGAATTTTTTCTTGATAGGTGAGTTGTTGTGCTTCCATGACACGCTTTGTCTTTTTGATTCTGCCTGATAATAGTGAGTCCACGTTCCATCACAAGTTAAAATTTTGTTGAGGCAGCGCTCACCTTCGCTTTCGTAACGTTCCTTTAGCTCTGTGCACACTCTCAATCTTGTTTCCATGTAAATCCGCGTCAACTCCATTAGAACCCCTCTTGAAGATGTTTTGCGGTACTTAAGCTTGTTACAGATAATGTTATGAACTGCACCAGCACTGACTTGAAACTTATCAACTATTTCCACATTGACAAGGCGGTCGGCACCACTCGACTTTCAAGTGAGGGAGTTGAAATTGCAACTGGTCGACCAGAACGGTGTTCATCAGTCACCGAGTCGCGACAGTTTTTTAAATGCTCTACCCACTTACAAAACTTTCTACGATTCATACAACCTTCTCCACAAACCTTAGACATTATACTGTATATATTCAGTGGTTTCTCGCCTTCAGCATGTGAAATACGAACAACAGAACGTTGTTCAACTAATGTAGACATTTCAAGCGGACATGCCATCTTGAAGTGTATTTTTGAGGTTGTAAACAAAAGTGTTGATACATCAGCTGATCAGGGCTCATCCCAGTGATGACAGCCGGCCGAGGTGCCCGAGTGGTTCTAGGCGCTACAGTCTGGAACCGAGCGACCGCTACGGTCGCAGGTTCGAATCCTGCCTCGGGTATGGATGTGTGTGGTGTCCTTAGTGTGGTGTCACCGCCAGACACCACACTTGCTAGGTGGTAGCCTTTAAATCGGCCGTGGTCCATCCGTATACGTCGGACCCGCGTGTCGCCACTGTCAGTGATCGCAGACCGAGCGCCGCCACACGGCAGGTCTAGAGAGACTTCCTAGCACTCGCCCCAGTTGTACAGCCGACTTTGCTAGCGATGGTTCACTAACAAATTACGCTCTCATTTGCCGAGACGATAGTTAGCATAGCATTCAGCTACGTCATTTGCTACGACCTAGCAAGGCGCCATTACCAGTTACTACTGATGCTGTAAAACATGTACCGTCAAGAGCGATGTTCACCAATTATGGATTAAAGTTAAGTATTCCAGAAGCTACGTACGTTCTTTGCTACTATAAATTCCTTGTCCTGTTCCAGACCTCACGCCAGCCTGCATGAGCTTAAACGCGTGCCTTTCGGCTTCCTCCTAGTGGATTGGCTGTCTTGCCAGTCCACAACACTTAGGTTAGTTAGATTTAAGTAGTTCTAAGTTCTAGGGGACTGGTGACTTCAGAAGTTAAGTCCCATAGTGCTCAGAGCCATTTCTGAGTGATGACAACTTAAAGCCACAAAAGCATCAAACTTGCCCTACGAACAGTTTTTTCCCAGGACCAATTTGTTTCTTTAATTATTGAATGACCCTCATAATATATGGGAACTGGGTCATCTGTGCTTAAACATCTGGTGCTGTGTACCTACGGAAACCTTCTGAGGACCTATGTAGTCCACACTAGGGTTGTTGATAAAATAGCGGTACATCGATACGCCGATATTTTTCCAAAAAATGCCGTTACATATGGACGACACGTTTCATCGATAAATCGATATCGAAATGGCAGCATCGAGTGCTGATATTTTTATCTTATACTACAATTTCTTTTTTTTTGCATTTTTCGATGTATATTTGAAGTTTTTTTTATTATTGTAGTAGAACATAATTTTACTTTCACTGTGTGAAGGAATCTTACCGCTTTTAGAGCTTCCTCCATATCCAGTCTTTCTCTTTGACTGCCTGAAGCAAGTACAGATGGCACGGAGAAGTATAGATGGAACAGAGAACAAGTCCGATTTCATAATATATCCGATATGAAGAAATAACACACAAGTTGCGTTAAAAAAAATTTTTAACGCAACTAGTGGGCTGTTTCTTCACATCGTCAATTTTCAAAAACAGTTACTGAACCCGATGATCAAAAATTTAAATGACAAAACTTGGCGTTGCGGTGGGCCGAGGCGTTCGAGGTGAAATGCTAACGTAATCGGCACTCTGCGCTACCAACAAGAGCTGCAACATTTAACTTCACCATCCAGTTTTCACACTATAACTGTTAGGTCTCTGGCGATGGCAGAAATGAAAAAACTGGCCGACATGAATGTTCCAGACATATCCGATGTGTGACGAAACTGAACAATGGACCCATTAGACACCTATTATTGTGCCACTTACACGCAGTTACTAATGTTAGAAATGTGGTTATCGCCAAGCGTGAACGTGCATCGTTAGCCTTTCAGTTTTTGGTCTAAGGGGGGATAGACAGATTGCTCGCTTGTTGGTGTACAGAATATCTAATAATAAATCGATACTTACATATACAGCTCCAGAACTGGCAGTATATTTACAATATGCAGCTGATATTTTTTTTCGCTGGTACTTTAATTTTTTTCTGTCGATATAACGATACAACGATAATTTTTTTCTATGTTTCGAAAGCCAATAACGATTTTTTTTTAATTGGTGTATCGGATCCCCGATATTTGTAAAAATATTAACAGTACTAATCCACACCACGCAGAAGGTGGACAAACACGATATTAGACAAATCAAAATAAAGTTTTGACTCTTCACTGTCTTTTGTAGACTTCCGCGCCTCAATCCGTAAAACTGGAACTTTTATAGGATCGCTTAGTTGCCAGTCCGTTTTCCTGCCTGTCTGTCCGACTATTACGAAACGTTTTTCTCAGAAATGATTAGATGTACTAAGTTCAAATTTATGTCACATATTAAGGACTATGGTCCCTTGGCGACGTAAAAATATTAAGCTTCTAAGTCAAAGTAATCAAAAGAGACGGCCATTCATGTCATATATTTTGTACTCGAAAACTCACTGATCAAATCCGGAGAGTATTCTCGTCCTGTCGTTGGAACTACGAGGAATTAGCGTGCTTTTTAATTTTTATAAAACCAGGCGCGTTTCCTTTATTGAGGTAAAGGTTCATCAGTGGCCTGTAATTAAAGATATTTACAGGTTGATTTGTTTTTAAAATCAAAAACAGACCACTGATGATTCTTTACTTCAATAAAGCGAGACGCGTCGGACATTAAAAAAATTAATAATAATAAAAACGCTAATTTCGTTTAGTTGCAACGCCAGAACGAAAATACTCTCAGGAATTTTAAAGCAACTACGGACAATATGTCCACGCACATGAAGAATTCACTCATCAAAACCTTCCCGTTGACCTACAATCATAAAAATTGCGAGATTTCACTGTACAACAACAGAGTAACAACCCTAAATTGTTAATTGGTAATTATATCATACGGAAAAAATATTTCTTTAGTCATTTATTATCCGATTTCGAACTTGAAATTAAATCACTCCCGAAAGTCTTGGAATCACTGTGACTGGTATCTTGCCATTATCAATGTCGACAACAGGCAGACTTTTTTATTATTTTTACACAACACGAATCAGCGCTACCCCCGTAGAACTTTTAGGTTAATTGTACATATCGTTAACTTTTACAGCTGTCGGCATTACAAGCCATTCCTACAGTTAATATGTGCTACTTAGTACCAAACTTCTTTGAGACGGGAAAAACCAGTATTGCCAATTATTCTTAACTGCAAGTCACGTCGTTTGTTCGTAGCACGTCAGCAATGGACAAACAAAGACATGAATATGTTCTCTGACATTAAAGGTTGCAACGACGAGGAAGTTGTGCCAACATTCATAGTCACATCTCAGGATGCGTGATGAATACGTAGGAATGTTGACTCACATTTCGCTTGAACCAGCGTAAGAACGTAAGTGATGAGGTACTCTCACAGATCCTTCGAACAGGCGTTAAGCCTGCAGCCTCAGGGCTTACTAATTCGATATACCATAAGTATACAACACATAAATCTTTTTTCGCCTGAGAGGAGTGATTCCCGACATTTCTAACATCATTACCCCCATCATTATCAACATTGGCGCTTAGATAAACTTCAGAATGAAACAGACTTCTTTTTGAACTCTTTTTATTTTTAAAATAACGAAAGACAAGTTATATTTATTTCTAATACATGTTTTATCAAACTAATGAGTCAATGAGACAATTGGTACTTCTTCTTTCTAATAACCTTCTTTATAGAATCAGTTCTCAGTGTATCGGAAGTGCTACCTAAAACGCATCTTATACCCTCCTTTCAAGACACTGTCCATTCCGTTCAGCTTCTCTTCCAGGTCATTTGCTGTGTCCGACAGAATTACAATGTCATCGGCGAACCTCAAAGTTTTTATTTCTTTTCAATGGATTTTAATTCCTACTCCAAATTTTTCTTTTGGTTCATTTACTGCTTGCTCAATATACAGATTGAATAACATCGGGGATATGCTACAACCCTGTCTCACTCCCTTCTCAACCACTGCTTCACTTTCATGTCCCTCGACTCATAACTACCATCTGGTTTCTGTATAGATTGTAAATAGCCTTTCGCTCACTGTATTTTACCCCTTCCACCTTCAGAATTTGAGAGAGAATACTCCAGTCAACATTGTCAAAAGCTTTCTCTAAGTCTACAAATGGCAGAAACGTAGGATTGCCTTTCCTTAATCTATCTTGTAAGATAAGTCGTAGGCTTAGTATTGCCTCACGTGTTCCAACATTTCTACGGAATCCAAACTGGTGTTTCCCCAGGGTCGGCTTCTAGCAGTTTTTCCATTCGTCTGCAAACAGTTCGTGTTACTATTTTGCAGCTGTGACTTATTAAACTGATAGTTCGGTAAGTTTCACATCTGTCAACACCTGCTTTCTTTGGGATTGGAATTATTGTATGCTTCTTGAAGTCTGAGGATATTTCGCCTATGTCATACATCTTGCTCACCAGATGGAAGAGTTTTGTCAGGGCTATCAGTAGCTCTAATAGAATGTTGTCTACTCCCGGGGCCTTGTTTCGACTTAGATCTTTCAGTGCTCTGTCAAACTCTTCACGAAGTATCATATCTCCCAATTCATCTCCATCTACATGCTCTTCCATTTCCAAAATATCGCCCTCAAGTACATCGCCCTTGTACAGACTCTCTATATACTCCTTCCAACAATCTGCTTTCCCTTTGCTTAGAACTGTTTTCCATCCGAGCTCTTGATATTCATACAAGTGGTTCCCTTTTCTCCAAAGGTCTCTTTAATTTTCTTGTAAGCAGTATCTATCTTACCCCTAGTGATATATCCCTCTAGAACCTGCTTTATCTACTGCATTTTTATATTTTCTCCTTTCATCAATTAAATTCAATATCTCTTCTGTTACCCATGGTTTTCTATTAGCACTCGTCGTTTTACCTACAACATTCTCTGCTGCCTTCATTATTTCGTCTCTCAAAGCTACTCATTGTTATTCTGCTGTATTTTTCCCCTGTTCTTGTTAAGCGTTCCCTAATGCTCCCTCTGAAACTCTGGTTCTTTCAGTTTATCCAGGTCCCATCTCCTTACATTCCCACCTTTTTGCAGTGTCTTCAGTTTCAATCTACAGTTCATAACCAACAGATTGTGGTCAGTCCACGTGTGCCCCTGGAAAGTCTTACAACTTAAAACCTGGTTCCTAAATCTCTCTCTTAGCATTATATAATGTATCTGAAACCTTCCAGTGTCTCCAGGCCCCTTCTACGTATACAACCTTCTTTCATGATTCTTAAACCAAGTGTCAGCTATGATTAATTTATGCTCTGTGCAAAATTCTACCAGGCGGCTTCCTCTTTCATGCCTCACCCTCTTTCCATATTCATCTACTACTTTTCCTTCTCTTCCTTTCCCTACTATAGAATTCCAGTTACCATTGACTATTAAATTTTCGTCTCCCTTCATTATCTGAATGATTTCTTTTATCTCAATCATAGATTTCTTCAATCTCTTCGTCATCTGCGGAGCTAGTTGGCATATAAACTTGTACTACTGTGGTAGGCTTGGGCTTCGTGTCTATCGTGGTTACAATAATGCGTTCACTGTGCTGTTCGTAGTAGATTACGTGCTCTCCTATTTTTTTATTCATCATTAACCTACTCGTGCACTACCCCTATTTGATTTATTATTTATAACCCTGTATTCATCTGACCAGAAGTCTTGTTCCTCCTGCCACTGAACTTCACTAATCCCCACTATATCTAGCTGTAACCTACCCATTGCCCTTTGTAAATTTTCTAACCTACCTACCCGATTAAAGGATCTGACATTCCACGCTCTGATTCGTCGAACGCGAGTTTTGTTTCTCCTGACAGAGACGTCCTCTTGGGTAGTCCGCGCCCAGCGATCCGAATGGGGGACTATTTTACCTCCGGAATATTTTACCCAAGAGGACGCCATCATCATTTAACCATATAGCAAACCTGCATGCTCTCGGAAAAAATTACGGCTGTTGTTTCCCCTTGCTTTCAGCCGTTCGCAATACCAGCGCAGCAAGGCCGTTTTGGATTATGTTACAAGGCCAGATCAGTCAATCATCCACACTGTTGCCCTGCGTCTACCGAAAAGACTGCTGCCCCTCTTCAGGAACCACGCGTTTCTGACCTCTCAACAGATGCCCCTCCATTGTGGTTGCACCTACGGTACAGCTATCTGTATCGCTGAGGCACGCAAGCCTCCCCACCAACGGCAAGGTCCAGACCACTCACCTACTATCGATACAAACCCGTCCAGGCGATAGCTGCGTCACTAGGTGAGAAATGACTGCTAGTCAGACAGACCACTGTGCAAGCAGTATCAGTGGGCGTGCTGTATATGTGTAGAACGGGGAAGGCGCGCGATCTGAGGTTGACCGAGGGCATATCGTGATGGCCCGGAGGCTCGGCACGAGCATTTCGAAAACTGCACGACTTGCCAAGTGTTCGAGGAGTGTTGTGGTGAGTGTCTTCAACGTTTGTCGAAACAAAGCTGAAGCGGGATTGGTGTTCATCCCTCATTATAGATATCGGATGTCGTTGGGTGGGCAGAGTGGTAAAACAGGACAAGCGGAGAACTGTGACGCAACTAACGTCAGACTTTAATGCTGGGAAGAGTACAAGTGTGACTGAACACACAGTGCACCGAACACTCCTGACATAGCCCCCTGCAGCCGCCGACCCATGCATGTTCCAATTTAACATCACGACATGGGCAAATACGACTGACGGACGTTGGCGCGTTGCATGGTCTGATGAATCCCGATACATTCATCGTAATTCTGATCGGGCAGCGCGGATCCGTCGTCATCCTGGGAAACAGCTTCTTGACACCTGTTCTGCGGGACAGAGCAAAGTTAGTGGCAGCTCCATTATGCTCTGGGGAATATTCACTTGGGTATCTGTGGGTCCAGTGGAGCTCGTGCAAGGCACCACAACGACAAAGGAGTATCGTACACTGGTTTCAAATCACGCACACCCCTTCATGACAATCATGTTTCCCGAGGAATTTTTCAACAAGATAATGCAGTGATGAGTGGTTCGAGGAACACAGTGGCGAGCTTCAACTGATGTGCTGGTCCTCCAACCTGCCACACATGAACCCGATAGAACACATCTCGGATGTGATTGAAGGGAATCATGTGACCTGTGTGTAGAGGTGTGGTGCCAACTCCGTCCAGCGAACTATGAAGGTCTCATTGCGTGCATGCCACGACGCGTCGCTGCTGTTATCCATGCCAAAAGTGGACATACCGCCTATTAAGTAGGTGGTCATAATGTTCTGACTGATCAGTGTGTGTAATAAGTATTACATCTACACGAAATAGCGATAATAACAACGAACTTTTAACAAATAATGGTTTCGAGACTGAAACACAAGCGAACCCTTTTCTTTTTTCCCGCTCAGAAAACTTCATTTTCCCCATTAGAGGTTAATTACTGCCAGGTGGGAAACCACTGCCTTACAGTCTTCCTGAACTTCGAGATTAAGAAGAGCTTGCTATATTGTAATTGTGTTTGTAATTTTTCCGTGCACAGAAAATCATCGTCGCAGACAAAATATGAATGAAATAGTGAAAATCTATTTTCTGCATCTGTACTCGTATCGTTCTTGTACTACCAGTGTATAGGCATCCTACGCTAAGAGTCACTCTCTTTTTTTCTCCTAAATAGTTGGCCCGAGCATTCAGGTAAAATTTTCTCTTGACGGAAAATTAAAGACGAAATGAACGGAGAATCTCTTTCTCGCTGGAATTTTCTGGAGGGAAAAATAGTCGATATCAGAAATTCAAATATAAACATGGTGCGAAGAAACATAATAGAATAAAACCAAAACTATACTTTCATTATCTCGAAAGATGTTTGGTATCACAGCACAGGATATCGGTGTGTTTCAAAATTCTTTATAACTTTGAGAGAATTTACACCATTAATACTAAAAAATTATCCTAGCCATTGTTTTCTCATCGTGGCTAGACTTCTTCGTCCTCTTGATTGACAGTTCCTTATTTTGAGACGTTGTCTTCTATTCTTCACTTCTGTTATGTACTGTGCATTCCACTTTTCTCTGTTTGGTCAGCGTCCTCTCTAAAGTTACATATACCAGTTTCTTTCCTTGGAGTAATTTTTTTTAAGGTTTGTCTGATCTTTTACATGCTCTCGCAGCTCTGACACATAATTGCTGATGTCTGAATCTGGCTCTCTAGTTTGCTTTGGAACCATGTCGCTAGTATGTCTTTTAGAAATTGCGTTGGTAAAAAATTCATCGTTGTTTGTTTCTGCCAGGGTCTGTTGACGTTTTCTTACGTGAAATAATAAACAGGTATCTAAATGCGTTATATTACATTCCCGAACTTTGATACCATTCTAGGTAAATCGTTATTGTCGTTGCGGGGAATGGCACAACCTAAATGTATAAATGATTAGCGTTTTCTGTTAACCGAATTTGATCTTTTACGGTCTTTTCTTAAAAATGCGACAGCTGTTCTTTTTGTCTTTCATATTTTCATTTCATATTCTTTGAAAGTTTTCTCTACAATATTTGTTTCTTTGTACTTTATTCACAAATTTACTGTCTCTGGTGTTATTCCCCGTAAGTTCAAGTATCCAGTTCAGTTCTCGAAATTCGGTTTTTCTCTCTTTTCCTGTGTCAGTCGTATTGCTACCTAAACAAGCCAAGAAAGGAAAACAAGTTTCACTCCTAACATACCAAACTAAGTACCTACATCAAACGTGGAAGTTGTATTGTTCGTATGCAAGTGAAACAAAGACCTTGTGAGGCGCACCAGAGAGGTAATTTATAGATTTACGAGTGCTACAAGTGACCTCCGGGCACCATTCTCCAAGAAACAACAACAATGCAGTGTTAATCATTCTGCGCGTCAGTCCATTGCCGAAAAATATCGGGTCATAGGGGTCGTCGGTATTTCATCTGTAATGTGATTTATGAATGGACGATAAATTTTCGTGGACTTCATTCTATTTTGCATAAGTACTCTGTAGGAATTTGTGTTTCTCTTACGTCGGCGATTGTGAACTGCGGGAAAGGGGTGGAGGAGGGGCTATGGGGGCTATAGCCCCCTTACCCCCCAACCATGGAGTATCATATTACTCTGGATAAAATGACTTCAGAAATTAGCGAATATATTACTCCAACAGATTCAATCTTTTTTTCTTACAATTATGTAACAATACAGGTTGGATTGTATTCCAAACACATTTTAACAAAAGAATAAGAGCGGCAAATAGCTTACTACCTAAACCAATAAATATCATTTAACTTAAAATAGGCGTCTTATTATTTATTAATACACATTTTTTACCCTGAACTCCAAAACAGTTACCAAAAACTACTTTAAGCAACACCAAATTTTACCAATTTGTCGGTAGAGGACCCCAGCTCTCCTTTTGTTAATCCATATTCCATTCCTCTAAACCCCCTCCCTCCCTATTAGCCCTCCTCCTCCCCCTCCCTCCTTAACCGACTTTTAGAATCGTCCCTGAAGCTCATAAGGCTGTTGATGATGGGAATTCAAAACGACGAACAAATTAGGTAAATTCGAAAGCCACAGATGCTTCCCGCCAGTACTATTTTAAACCAGGGCGTCCGTGTGTGTTTTTTTAATCGTTATTCAGTCTTTATTATTATTATACAAGATAAACCACTACGTTATGTAATTAGTGGTTCTTACTGATGTTACAATGGTTGATTAATTATTGCAGGTATTCTTCAATCTACAAATAATGTATAAGTGATTATGCGTGTGTGTTTGCGTTTGTGTGTGTGTGTGTGTGTGTGTGTGTGTGTGTGTATCTATGTGTGTGTGTACGTATGCGTTTAATATTATATCTCTTTTCCGCTGTATAAGCGTGCTAACAACGATTCGATCATATGGAAGTATGCTATGTTCGTATTTTCGGAGCCCTAGAGAGAAACATTCTTAGCCGTCAATTTGCTTCGAACGAAGAGGTCCACGCATAGGTACAATCATGGCTTCGTAGAAAACGGCAAATATTTTTCGATGAAGGCATTAACCGTCTGCAACTCTCTCGTTTAAACATGACTGCCCATTATCGAAGCGTATACGATATATTTTCGGCAAAGACAGTACGTTTTTCTCAAAAACATTTTACTGCAATTTGAAAAGTGGGAAAAGGGCTATCTGATTATTCGTCCTGTTACAAACAAGCTGTGAGAACTCTAGCTCAAGGAATGAACGCGCAAATACCCCTTGAGTAACATGCACTGGACGTAATATCTGCGTGAATAATTTAAGTAATGAATAATTTAATACTATTCATCACTCTGTACGCAAGAAAGCCGTCCTGTACACATTAGTACACAGAGCAAAAGTTATATCTGACGACGACCGCCTACAGCCTGAACGGGAGCACTGGAGACACGTGTTCAGAGAGAATGGTTATAGCAAGAGAGACATTGCTAACGCTTTCAGGGGCCACAGGCGAAAGACGCGATGCGAATCGGCAGAAGGCGCCAAGCCGACTGCTTTCCTGCCATATTGTGGGGCAACGAGCAGCAGGTTTGGACGTGCGCTGCAGAGACATGGGCTGAGACCAGTGTCCCGGCCCTCACCCAAGATACGAGATGTGCTGCACCCCGTTAAAGACGACAGAGCTCTTCGTGTCCCCTTTGTGTTTAGTGTCCTTTGGGAATGCAGCAGTATCATAGTTGTAGAGGGTTGTACCGAGCACAAGCGACATATTAAATAAAGGAAGCTTGACAAGTTGGCCATGCTGAGCATTGCCTGGAAAACGGACGCAAAACACGAGAGTCTTGGCTCATGCGTCAACATATTGCGATTCCGTGATAAAAGAGGCGGCTGAGATTAGAATGAACAGTAACAATTTTAACAGAGACCCGGAGTACACACTTAGTAGAGCTAGGGGACGAGCTTTAGATGACAAAAACAACCAACAACGAATGCTTGGCGCTTGTAGGAGGCGGGTGTGGCAGTTTCAAACCTGGCGCTCCCCTCCGACATTACTCGTTCCCGTGGCGGCCCCGAGCTGTTGTGAACTGCGCAACTCACCTTCCGCGCACGGGTCGTTTCGGCCCTTTTTGACTGGTGCCAGATGCTGCAATCGTGGCTGCACAAGCTGAAAACAGAGCCAGCCCAGGCTCCCATTTCCCGGTTCTTGAACAACATACAGAACAGACTTAAACACCCCAGTCACAGCACAGGACACTAAAGAAGTGCTTTACAGAAAATGCAACACATCCCCTGGTCACGAACGTATTACATATCGCCACCTCAAAGAATACCCTATCTTCTTTCTCATCACCATTGCAACCCTGTCTAAGACTATTCTCTCCACTATCCCGACCTATGTAAAAACCCCAAAATCTCGTTTTTCCTGGAACCAAAAAAACTCCTCACTGATACCTCCTCGTACCGCTCCATTTGCGTCACCTCATTATCTTGAATCCATTCTCTCCCGCCGCATCCGTCGCTATCTGCACCAACATCGTCTACTTACTATTATCCTGTCTGGCTTCCGTCCCTCTTCCTCTGCCAATGATCAACTAAGGAACCTCACCGACCTTCTATCTAAACATCTTAAAAACTATAAATCCGCCATCTTTGTCTCCCTTGGCGTAGAGAAAGCATAGGACCGCGTATGGCACTCCACTCTCCTTTTCAAACCCCAGACTTACGCGCTTACCATCAACTATGTCAGACTTATTGCATCCTTCCTCTCCAATCGCCCATCCTATGTCAGTGTTAACAACACCAGGTCCTATATCTTCCACCCCACTGCAGGAGAGCCCCAAGATTCCGTTCTCTCTCTCCTGCTTTACCTCTTGTACACTGCTCATATGCCCAAACCATCTCTTCCCATACACCTCCTTCAGTATGCTGATTATACGGCTCTCCTCGCCGCCTATCCTACACTCCAGAAATCCCAAGGATCCCTCCAAATCCACCGCAATCAGTTTACCTCATGTGTGACCAATAGCTCCTTAAGATTAACCAAGGCATTAATTATAGGATGAACTCCAACACCTTTCATCTCCATAATTTCTACCTCACCATTTATAATCGTCCCATCCAGATAACTAACACACTAGAATACCTTCAACTAACCTTCTAGGCGCTACAGTCTGGAACCGTGTGACCGCTACGGTCGCAGGTTCGAATCCTGCCTCGGGCATGGATGTGTGTGATGTCCTTAGGTTAGGGGACTGATGACCTCAGAAGTTAAGTCCCACAGCGCTCAGAGTCATTTGAACCATAACCTTCGACCGATAACTGATGTGTAAACCTCAACCACTAACTACCAAACAGAAAGCCCACAATAGACTAAAACTACAAAATCCACTAACCGGCCAAATATGGTGTCTGCACCCATCCCCTTTCCTTCATATGTACAAATCTCTGATCTGCCACATACTTTGCTTTATAAATCGTGATGGATCTCCACCCTTCCTAAATTTTATAAGTCCCTCCAGATCCACGAACGCCATGCTCTCTGCCTCGCTTTCTGCATCCGCTTACATTTGCCCACAACAATTCTTTACCAACTCATTTACTTCCCACCTCTCTTCACTCACATTGAACACACCCAAATAACGCACACATTCATAAACTTCCCTCAACAATCCTATTGTGTTCCCTTCCTTTATCTACACATCCTACCAACCATAGACCTGCATTTCGTCCACATCCCCTCGCACAGAAGTTCCAATCATCTTTAGTCCCAGAACACGAGCTCCACCCGACATACACCCCTCCTATCACTTTTGTCCCGGAACACGAGCTCCACCCGACATATACCCATCCTATCAAGTCTGAATCCACCGTACCCTCTCCAGCCCGCCCACTAAGTGCTCCCTCCTCCTCCTCACCCTATACCGCACCCCTTCTCTTCCCCTTCCCTGTCGCCCCCATCCCTTTTCTTCTCAAATCTATAGATACCAATACCAGCATTCCATCTCTTCCTGTCCCTAACAGCCAACACTGTTTCACGACCACCTCTTAACTGTCCCACCATCCTCCTTTCCCCTACTTACTACTGTCTCAGGGCAGATCCTTTCCTAGTTCCTCTGAAAGTGTTCAGCGCTCCATTTTAATGGTCAGTGTATCTTCTGTCATGTTCTGCTCAGTACTTTTTCGTTCCTCCAAGTGTTCAGTGTTCTTCAACTCTTCCTCGAGTGGCTTTAACAGTGCCTTCAATCCATATTTTTTTCACTGTTTATAAACAACTCACCAAGATAGCACTTGGTGTCAGTCCAGAGACTAGTTTGATGCAGCTCTCCATACTGCTCTATCTTGTGCAAGCCTCTTCATCTACATCCTACATCTATCTGAATCTGCTTAGTGTATTCATCTCTTGGTCTCTCTCTCTAAGATTTTTAGTCTCCACGCTTCCCTCCAATACTAAACTGGTGATTCCTTGATACCTCAGAACGTGTCCTACCAACAGAACCCTTCTTCTAAAAAGTTGTGCCAAAAATTTCTATTCTTCCCAGTTCCATTCAGTACCTCCCCATTAGTTATGTGATCTACCCATCTAATCTTCAGCATTCTTCTGTAGCATCACATTTCGAAGATTTCTATTCTCTTCTTGTCTAAGCTATTTATCGTCCATGTTTCATTTCCATACATGGCTACACTCCATACAAATACTTTTAGAAAAGACTTCCTGACCCTTAAATCTACCGGGTGTTACAAAAAGGTACGGCCAAACTTTCAGGAAACATTTCTCACACACAAATAAAGAAAAGATGTTATGTGGACATGTTTCCGAAAACGCTTAATTTCCATGTTAGAGGTCATTTTAGTTCCGTCAGAATGTACTGTACTTCCTCGATTCACCGCCAGTAGGCCCAATTGAAGGAAGGTGAAGCGTGAAGCGTTCAGTGAATTCGAAAGTAAAATTCTATGTACCGACTTGACAGAAAATCCTAGGAAGTTCTGGTCTTACGTTAAATCAGTAAGTGGATCGAAACAGCATATCCAGACACTCCGGGATGATGAAGGCATTGAAACAGAGGAGGACACGCGTAAAGCTGAAATACTAAACACCTTTTTCCAAAGCTGTTTCACAGAGGAAGACCGCACTGCAGTTCCTTCTCTAAATCCTCGCACAAACGAAAAACTGGCTGACATCGAAATAAGTGTCCAAGGAATAGAAAAGCAACTGGAATCACTCAACAGAGGAAAGTCCACTGGACCTGACGGGATACCAGTTCGATTCTACACAGAGTACGCGAAAGAACTTGCCCCCCTTCTAACAGCCGTGTACCGCAAGTCTCTAGAGGAACGGAAGGTTCCAAATGATTGGAAAAGAGCACAGGTAGTCCCAGTCTTCAAGAAGGGTCGTCGAGCAGATGCGCAATACTATAGACCTATATCTCTGACGTCGATCTGTTGTAGAATTTTAGAACATGTTTTTTGCTCGAGTATCATGTCGTTTTTGGAAACCCAGAATCTACTATGTAGGAATCAACATGGATTCCGGAAACAGCGATCGTGTGAGACCCAACTCGCTTTATTTGTTCATGAGACCTAGAAAATATTAGACACAGGCTCCCAGGTAGATGCTATTTTCCTTGACTTCCGGAAGGCGTTCGATACAGTTCCGCACTGTCCCCTGATAAACAAAGTAAGAGCCTACGGAATATCAGACCAGCTGTGTGGCTGGATTGAAGAGTTTTTAGCAAACAGAACACAGCATGTTGTTCTCAATGGAGAGACGTCTACAGACGTTAAAGTAACCTCTGGCGTGCCACAGGGGAGTGTTATGGGACCATTGCTTTTCACAATATATATAAATGACCTAGTAGATAGTGTCGGAAGTTCCATGCGGATTTTCGCGGATGATGCTGTAATATGCAGAGAGGTTGCAGCATTAGAAAATTGTAGCGAAATGCACGAAGATCTGCAGCGGATAGGCACTTGGTGCAGGGAGTGGCAACTGACCCTTAACGTAGACAAATGTAATGTATTGCGAATACATAGAAAGAAGGATCCTTTATTGTATGATTATATGATAGCAGAACAAACACTGGTAGCAGTTACTTCTGTAAAATATCTGGGTGTATGCGTGCGGAACGATTTGAAGTGGAATGATCATATAAAATTAATTGTTGGTAAGGCGGGTACCAGGTTGAGATTCATTGGGAGAGTCCTTAGAAAATGTAGTCCATCAACAAAGGAGGTGGCTTACAAAACACTCGTTCGACCTACACTTGAGTATTGCGCATCAGTGTGGGATCCGTACCAGATCGGGTTGACGGAGGAGATAGAGAAGATCCAAATAAGAGCGGCGCGTTTCGTCACAGGGTTGTTTGGTAACCGTGATAGCGTTACGGAGATGTTTAACAAACTCAAGTGGCAGACTCTGCAAGAGAGGCGCTCTGCATCGCGGTGTAGATTGCTCGCCAGGTTTCGAGAGGGTGCATATCTGGATGAGGTATCGAATATATTGCTTCCCCCTACTTATACCTCCCGAGGAGATCACGAATGTAAAATTAGAGAGATTAGAGCGCGCACGGAGGCTTTCAGACAGTCGTTCTTCCCGCGAACCATACGCGACTGGAACAGGAAAGGGAGGTAATGACAGCGGCACGTAAAGTGCCCTCCGCCACACACCGTTGGGTGGCTTGCGGAGTATAAATCTAGATGTAGATGTAGAAGGTAATGTTGACTTCGGTGCTTGTGTTGACATGTGACTCATTGCTCTATAGTACTAGCATCAAGCACATTAGTACGTAGCATCAACAGGTTAGTGTTCATCACGAACGTGGTTTTGCAGTCAGCGCAGTTTACAGAACGAAGGTGTCCCGACAGGAAGACGTTCGAAGCAATTGATCGGCGTCTTAGGGAGCACGGAACATTCCAGCCTGTGACTCGCGACTGGGGAAGACCTAGAACGACGAGGACACCTGCAATGGGCGAGGCAATTCTTCGTGCAGTTGACGATAACCCTAATGTCAGCGTCAGAGAAGTTGCTGCTGTACAAGGTAACGTTGACCACGTCACTGTACGGAGAGTGCTACGGGAGAAACAGTTGTTTCCGTACCATGTACAGCGTGTGCAGGCACTATCAGCAGCTGATTGGCCTCCACGGGTACACTTCTGCGAATGGTTCATCCAACAATATATCAATCCTCATTTCAGTGCAAATGTTCTCTTTACGGATGAGGCTTCATTCCAACGTGATCAAATTGTAAATTTTCACAATCAACATGTGTGGGCTGACGAGAATCCGCACGCAATTGTGCAATCACGTCATCAACACAGATTTTCTGTGAACGTTTGGGCAGGCATTGTTGGGCCCCATGTTCTTCCACCTACGCTCAATGGAGCACGTTATCATGATTTCATACGGGATACTCTACCTGTGCTGCTAGAACATGTGCCTTTACAAGTACGACACAACATGTGTTTCATGCACGCTGGAGCTCCTGCACATTTCAGTCGAAGTGTTCGTACGCTTCTCAACAACAGATTCGGTAACCGATGGATTGGTAGAGGCGGACCAATTCCATGGCCTCCACGCTCTCCTGACCTCAACCCTCTTGACTTTCATTTATGGAGGCATTTGAAAGCTCTTGTCTCCGCAACCCCGGTACCAAATGTAGAGACTCTTCGTGCTCGTATTGTGGACGGCTGTGATACAATACGCCATTCTCCATGGCTGCACCAGCGCATCAGGGATTCCATGCGACGGAGGGTGGATGCATGTATCCTCGCTAACGGAGGACATTTTGAACATTTCCTGTAACAAAGTGTTTGAAGTCACGCTGGTACGTTCTGTTGCTGTGTGTTTCGATTCCATGATGAATGTGATTTGAAGAGAAGTAATAAAATGAGCTCTAACATGGAAAGTAAGCGTTTCCGTACACATGTCCACATAACATATTTTCTTTCTTTGTGTGTGAGGAATGTTTCCTGAAAGTTTGGCCGTACCTTTTTGTAACACCCTGTATATTCGATGTCAACAAATTACTCTTCTTCAGACACGCTTTCCTTGCCATAGCCAGCCTAAGTTTTATATCCTTCTACTTCGACCATTATGAGATATTTTGCTCCCCAAAACTCATCTACTACTTTAAGTGAATCATTTCCTAATACAATTCCGTTAGAATCACGTGATTTAATTTGAGTACATTCCATTATCCTCGTTTAGCTTTCGTTTATGTTATCTTATATCCTCCTTTCAAGACACTGTCCATTCCGATCAACTGCTCTTCCAGGTACTTTGCTGTCACCGATAAAATTACAATGTCATCAGCAAACCGCAAAGTTTTTATTTCTTCTCCATGGATTTTAATTCCTACCCCAAATTTTCCTTTCGTTTCTTTTACTGCTTGCTCAATACACAGATTGAGTAACATCGGAGATATGCTAAAACCCAGTCTCACCCCCTTCTCAACCACTGCTTCCCTTTCACGCCCCTCGACCGTTATAACTGCCATATGGTTTCTGTACAAATTGCAAATAGCCTTTCGCTCACTGTATTTTACCCCTGCCACCTTCAGAATTTGAAAGAGAGTTTTCCACTCAACATTGTCAAAAGCTTTCTGTAAGTCTACAAATGCTAGAATCGTAGGTTTGGCTTTCCTTAACCTGTATTCTAAGATAAGTCGTAGGGTCAGTATTGCCTCGCGTCTTCCAACATTTCTACAGAATCCAAACCGACCTTCCACGAGGTCGGCTTCTACCAGTTTTTCCTTTCTCATGTGCAGGATTATTGCAACTGTGACTTATTAAACTGATAGTTCGGTAATTTTCATATTTGTCAACACCTGCTTTCTTTGGGATTGGAATTATTATATTATTCTTGAAGTCTGAGGATATTTCGCCGGTCTCATACATCTTGCTCACCAGATGGTAGAATTTTGTTAGGGCTGGCTCTTCGAAGGCTGTCAGTAGTTCTAACTGAATGTTGTCTACTCCCGGGGCCTTGTTTCGACTTAGGTCTTTCAGTGCTCTGTCAAACTCTTCACGCCGTATCATATCTCCCACTTCATCTACATCCTCTTCCATTTCCATAACATTGTCCTCAAGTACATCGCCCTTGTATAGACCCTCTATATGCTCGTTCCACCTTTCTGCTTTCCCTGCTTTGCTTACAACTGGGTTTCCATCTGAGCTCTTGATATTCATGCAAGTGGTCCTCTTTTCTCCAAAGGTCTCTTTAATTTTCCTGTAGGTAGTATCTATCTTACCCCTAGTGATATATGCCTCTACATCCTTACATTTGTCCTCTAGCCATCCCTGCTTAGCCATTGTGCACTTCCTGTGGATCTCTTTTTGAGACGTTTGTATTCCTTTTCGCCTGCTTCTTTTACTGTATTTTTATATTTTCTCCTTTTATGAATTAAATTCAATATCTCTTTTGTTACCCATGGATTTCTGCTAGCCCTCGTCTTTCTACCTACTTGATCCTCTGCTGCCTTCACTATTTTGTCTCTCAAAGCTACCCATTCTTCTTCTACTGTGTTCTTGTCAATCGTTCCCTAATGCCATCGAAAGCACGAGAATTTTATTATATAATTTAAATGACCTTTCGTGATATCTAATCTATCAGCTGCAACTAATAACATTACCCGTTTTGATATATCAGTTGGTACGGTACGGGTCTCAAAGCAGATGAATCGCTAGGCTCGTAATAGCGATAAGTTAGTGCAGCAAAAAGCGGTTGTTGAGAACAAGAAACTATTGTGAGGAGCATGAATCGTGTTTGTGAAGTGAGGACCCACGAAGATTGCAACAGATGTCGTTTAATATCACATGACAGTGCAGGTTATGAATATTCAGGAACGTGGATAGTAGCATAAAGTTCAACTCAGAACTTGTTGTGTATGAGTGTTCTCAGGAGAGTTTTACGTAAAGCATGAAAAACAATCCAAAGTCAACAGTAGAGCAAATGACCAAACAACCCACGTAGAAGGATCATTTCTCGAACAAATTCTGTAAACGTCGCCTTTCAATACTTTCTTGTCTTTGGGTTTTCACAATTGTGAAAACTAGGTTGCGAGTGACATGAGAGTTTGTGTTTATATATGTTTCCCATTTTCTCCGTAGTAAAATATGTTCATTTCGGTACTAGGTCAATAATGGTGAGTTACATAATCAAAAACTGTGCCTCTTGTTTCGGGAAAGCCCTAATTACATTCAAAAACATGTCTTCGTCCTAAGAGCCTTAACTCGTGTTAGTCTCTCCCTAGGCGGTCTTCAGTGAACACTACACAATATCGTATGAAACACTAAACTTGCCTAAAACTCTCTGTGGAGTCTGACACTAGTCTCTTACAAGCGCTGTGCAGCATATCAGAAAATACTGTAATTTCGGCATAAATATATCGTGTTTTTATTTTCTCTAAAATTCTATCAAGAATTCCTTAATTCGAGGAGAAGGATGCGGTTGCTTAGTGCCTATGTAACTTTACGGACGCAAAATAATAAGTGCTGCTACACTATACAGATCAAATCATGTGAGAAATTAACTGTGACACAAATGAAGAGGCAGCGTCTTTCGCTAGTGAGATAAATTTCACGTACTCGATGTGTTTTTCATATTTTAACTCACAACATTTATTCGTGAGACAGGTTGTACCATTCTCCGTAATTACAGCGTTTGGATGGCGTAGTGTCTCTCTGACGCCTGTAACAAATGCTACCATGAGTTCCACACATGTCACAAATACCTGTCGTCCTATCTCTTTTTCGCTTTAGCCTCTTTAATTATTGACCAGGACGTCACTATTAAATATGACGTACTATAATAATCGCGGCAGGCAGAATGCATCAACAGTCAGAGAGGAAGGTTCTGACAAGTGGCAGAGCATTATAAATGAGACCAGAAGTTCCTGTTTGGCTGTCTGAGGACCGGAAAAGTTCAAAACCTTCTTCGTTGTTGGCCCAGGCTAAGCAAAAATATCCAACAATTTTTGGTAATAATCTGTTACTACAGAAAATTCAACTCAAAGGCCTACTAGGTGCTATGCGAAGGTGACGAAGCAGGCTAAGCGCCAGCAGAGAATTTCACATCTCCCTTTCCTCCATTCCCTAGTCGTGTATAACAGCACAAACTCAACGTTATGCTGCAAAATCATTCAGGACCTTCACCCTCACTGCACAGCTACACATTTGCTCATGTTAACCAGGTTCCTCTTAGAACACATTAAGTGATATGTACTATAATTTGAAGCCATATTTACCATTAAACGCCCGTGGCTGTTTCAAAAATAAGAAAAGATTTCCAGATACGACTAACAGTCACAAAATTTGTTGACTACTAAACTATTTATTTACCGACATGTTTCGAAGGTGATACCTCATCATCAGGCTATACTCACATTGAAAAAACATGTAACATAAATGTACTCAGATATTAAAGTTTTTGTACACGACTGTTGTGACCATCCTGTGGAGAGAGAGACAGATACCTAGTATGAGGCGATGTCACTTTGTGTTGTTCACACGAAAATTTTTATAAAATAGTCACTCACTTTGTTCTTGTCGCGTTGCATTCTTCTTGTGATGTTCTGAGGTATCGCTGTTTCCATGGCTCTCTTTGATTTCGTCACCACTGTTCACAAACCACACAAGAGTGACTTTATAACGCGGTAACACAAAACAAGTCAGTAGTGCAGGCCAAAACAAGGCTAGCTTCGATTTGGCTATCGATATGTCGATTCTGCTGTTGTCATCAGCAATGTCTTCTGCTCGTCTTGCTGCCGCATTACTGTTAAAGTCATACTGAATTTATGGAGCGTCTGCGACTTGTCACTGATTTGAACTATTTCTCGTTCAACATTCAGTTTTTTTGTCTAGAAAAATGGCTATGGGATCCCGAATATCGAGCACAGTGGCGGATATTTTTATTAGCAATTTAGATTAAAATGTTCTAATATCTGACGATCTTTTGATGCAAAAGAACTTAGTATATTTTAAACACTATATTCACAACACATTATTACACGAAAAAGGATGTGAGGATGACGTCAGTAATAGTAAACTTAATGGATTCCACAAGAAAACTGACTTTACTGTAGAAAGCGGAAGTAACAATCGTATTCAGTTCTTGGACCTAGAGATAATGACGCGAGATAAATTGCATGCATTTTAAGGTCTTTAGAAGACGAGAGACAGACTGAATGAGTTAAACGTTATTAAGTAAGTAGCAGTAAACAACGGATATGACGTAAGTATTGTGAATTGCCTCATCCACAAGGTGAAGTGGAAATTGAAAGCGGAATTAGCTAAGGATAAATAGCTCGTTAACGTGCCATATTGTGGGAAAATCTCAGATAAGTTGGAGAGCATATTTAAACCACACAACGTCCAGTTGGTATACCAGGCGCAACGCTTAGGCAGAGAGAGTTCAAAGCATGAAATCTGGAGCGGGAAAAGTAAATTACACTCATGCTCATAAATGAAGGATAATTGCAGAATGTGGTGCCACACAACCTGGCACTACACAAAACTGGCGTTAAATAGCATAGGCACTGAGGGAACACACACGACACAGATCTGTAAGTCCACGATATTGGCGATAAGTTGAGAAAACCATCCCGAAACACATGTGCTACAAAACGCCACTGTTTCCTGTGCATGTACCCCCGACATCAATATGGGATATGATCAGCATACACACGTACACAGGCCGCACAACTGGTTGGCATACTCTGGATCAGGTGTTCGAGCAGCTGCTGGGATATAGCCTCCCATTCTTCCACCAGTGCCTGTCGGAGCTCATGAAGTGTCCTAGAGGTTTGGAGACAAGCAGCGATACGTCGACCGTGAGCATCCCAGACGTGCTCGATGGGGTTTAGGTGTGGAGAACAGGCAGGCCACTCCATTCGCCTGATCTCTTCTGTTTCAAGGTACTCCTCCACGATGGCAGCTCGGTGGGGCCCTGCGTTATCATCCATCAGGAGGAAGGTGGGACCGACTGCACCTCTGAAAAGGCGGACATACCTGTGCAAAATGACGTCCCGATACACCTGACCTGTTACAGTTCCTCTGTCAAAGACATGCAGGGGTGCAGGGGTGCACCAATCATAATCCCACCCCACCCCATCAAACCACGACCTCCATACAGGTCCCTTTCAGGGACATTGAGGGGTTGGTGTCTGCTTCCTGGTTCACGCCAGATGAAAATCCGGCGAGAATCACTATTCAGACTATACCTGGACTCGTCCGTGAACATAACCTGGGACTACTGTTCCAAGGACCGTGTACTGTGTTCTTGATACCCGGCTTTACGGGCTCTCCTGTGACAAGGGGTCAGTGGAATGCACCTTGCAGGTCTCCGGGCGAATAAACCATGTCTTTTCAGTCGTCTGTTGACTGTGTGTCTGGAGACAACTTTTGCAGTGGCCGCGGTAAGGTGCCGAGCAAGGCTACCTGCAGTACTTCGTGACCGTCTGCGGGCACTGATGGTGAGATATCGGTCTTCTTTGTGGTGTTGTACACTGTGGACGTCCTGTACTATAGCGCCTGCACACGTTTCCTGTCTGCTGGAATCGTTGCCATAATCTTGAGATCACACTTTGTGGCACTCGGAGGGCCCATGCTACGACCTGCGGTGTTTGGCTAGCCTCCAGTCGCCCTAGTATCCTACCCCTCATAACGTCATCAATATGTGTTCTTTGAGCCATTTTCAACACACAGTCACCATTATCACGTCTGAAAACGTCTGCACACTTACTCGCTGCTCCGTACTCTGACATGCACCAACACACCTCTGCGTATGTTTACTGCTGCCAGCGCCACCGTGCGACGATCGCAGGTCAAATGCACCGCATGGTCATACTCCGAGGTGATTTAAACACGCAAACCGCTCACCAGGGCGTTATTTCACCATGTATCAGCGTTATCCTTAATTTATGAGCATGTGTGTAGAACTAGCGGGAGTATATAAAATACAATGTGCATTATGTGAAGCGATGTATGTGGCACGGACAGGAAGAACATTTGGTTCAAATGGCTCTGAGCACTATGCGACTTAACTTCTGAGGTCATCAGTCGCCTAGAACTTAGAACTAATTAAACCTAACTAACCTAAGGACATCACACACATCCATGCCCGAGGCAGGATTCGATCCTGCGACCGGGAAGAACATTTCTGACAAGGTATAAAGAGCACACAGACGCTTCCAGACTGGGGGATTGAGGTAGATCTGTAGTAGCCAAACACTTACTCGAGACTTGCCACCCCGTGAAACGTAATGAAGAGGACTCAGAGTTGGTCAACATAACAAAGAAAAGAGGGAAGCTGGAGCTATTTGAACAACTAGACATATCAGGTATAACACCACACAATTGTGTCCCATACTGTTCAGTTAATTAATTCTGTAATTTTAATTTCTTGTATATGTATGCACTTTATTAATTTTGACAGTATTCACCATTTAAAATTATAATATAGTTATGGAAAACTATTGAAAAATACACTCCTGGAAATGGAAAAAAGAACACATTGACACCGGTGTGTCAGACCCACCATACTTGCTCCGGACACTGCGAGAGGGCTGTACAAGCAATGATCACACGCACGGCACAGCGGACACACCAGGAACCGCGGTGTTGGCCGTCGAATGGCGCTAGCTGCGCAGCATTTGTGCACCGCCGCCGTCAGTGTCAGCCAGTTTGCCGTGGCATACGGAGCTCCATCGCAGTCTTTAACACTGGTAGCATGCCGCGACAGCGTGGACGTGAACCGTATGTGCAGTTGACGGACTTTGAGCGAGGGCGTATAGTGGGCATGCGGGAGGCCGGGTGGACGTACCGCCGAATTGCTCAACACGTGGGGCGTGAGGTCTCCACAGTACATCGATGTTGTCGCCAGTGGTCGGTGGAAGGTGCACGTGCCCGTCGACCTGGGACCGGACCGCAGCGACGCACGGATGCACGCCAAGACCGTAGGATCCTACGCAGTGCCGTAGGGGACCGCACCACCACTTTCCAGCAAATTAGGGACACTATTGCTCCTGGGGTATCGGCGAGGACCATTCGCAACCGTCTCCATGAAGCTGGGCTACGGTCCCGCACACCGTTAGCCCGTCTTCCGCTCACGCCCAACATCGTGCAGCCCGCCACCAGTGGTGTCGCGACAGGCGTGAATGGAGGGACGAATGGAGACGTGTCTGAGAGAGTCGCTTCTGCCTTGGTGCCAATGATGGTCGTATGCGTGTTTGGCGCCGTGCAGGTGAGCGCCACAATCAGGACTGCATACGACCGAGGCACACAGGGCCAACACCCGGCATCATGGTGTGCGGAGCGATCTCCTACACTGGCCGTACACCACTGGTGATCGTCGAGGGGACACTGAATAGTGCACGGTACATCCAAACCGTCATCGAACCCATCGTTCTACCATTCCTAGACCGGCAAGGGAACTTGCTGTTCCAACAGGACAATGCACGTCCGCATGTATCCCGTGCCACCCAACGTGCTCTAGAAGGTGTAAGTCAATTACCCTGGCCAGCAAGATCTCCGGATCTGTCCCCCATTGAGCATGTTTGGGACTGGATGAAGCGTCGTCTCACGCGGTCTGCACGTCCAGCACGAACGCTGGTCCAACTGAGGCGCCAGGTGGAAATGGCATGGCAAGCCGTTCCACAGGACTACATCCAGCATCTCTACGATCGTCTCCATGGGAGAATAGCAGCCTGCATCGCTGCGAAAGGTGGATATACACTGTACTAGTGCCGACATTGTGCATGCTCTGTTGCCTGTGTCTATGTGCCTGTGGTTCTGTCAGTGTGATCATGTGATGTATCTGACCCCAGGAATGTGTCAATAAAGTTTCTCCTTCCTGGGACAATGAATTCACGGTGTTCTTATTTCAATTTCCAGGAGTGTAGTATTGTAAAAGCTTTTCAGTAGCAACTCTGGCAAAATTAGGGACGCTCGTATTGTATAATATCTGAAGTCTCTGTTTGAAATCTGACAATAATATCGTTGGGCGGCAGTGCGCACAGAATCAGTATCAGGAATAGAGAGAGAGAGAGAGAGAGAGAGAGAGAGAGAGAGAGAGAGTTGCTAGTCTTCTGTGGCGAAGTTTGGACGCAAAGTGCAGGTGCTCAGTGGGGTAAAGGAGAGTGTTCTCGAAATGGTGTTTTAAGCACGGCCAAGCATGTTGTATGGGAAATTTCAGCGCGTAGTACAAAGTATATAAGACGAACTGGTTATTGAAGAAATAGAAGTATTGTGTGGCCAAAATTATTAAAAGCTGCTCGTTGTTAGAGAAGGGCGTATTGCCAATAATGGTCGTTACAAAATGCATTACGTCGCACCACCTGTAACTCGCCACAAAGTAAGATCAAGCCAGTTATCTTTTTAGTTATGTGTACGGCTTGCCAGCGTAATAATTTCAGCACTTTGAACATTATGGGGCTTTTTTTAGTGCTAATGATTATCCCTATTCGTTAACCATCAGCAGGGTTCTATCCTTTCATCATTATTACCGAGGTAGTCACAAATGAAAGAGATAAGGCTAATTCAACGAAGAGAAAATTGATTACATTTGTAGCTAACTTAAATCAAGTAGTTTTTGAAACTAGAAGCAGTAGTAATTAAAGTTCTTTGTGAACTGTAGTGCTTCTACTGCATCCAATCAGTAACTAAGCAAAGACAGTACAAAGTAAAGGTAATTTCAAATAACTGACAAAGTAAAGTGCATATGCTATTTTGACTAAAGTGATTTTTATAATTTTTGTTGCGTGTTTGCCAACATCTAACGTGTTGTTGACTTTCATAACGCAGGAATTTCAAAGGTACTCGTTGTTAATTAATGAAGTCATTACGAACATTTCTGAGGTAACATTTGTTACGGAACAGTGATTAGTCGTGGGTATTTGCTTCACAAAACTTGACGACGGACAGCATTACATTGAGTGACGTCATTCACTTCATTTCGCGTGACGTGTTGCTAGTAATTAACCATTAATGAAGTTTGTGCATTGCAAAAAATTTCAATGCATTTCTAATCAACTTAAATAATTTTTTAATACGTGGCTTTTACATTCAAACAGATGCTTGTGCATTTTTCTCCCGCTACTACCTTCCTATACACTTATAATTATTCGGTAATTTCAGTTTCTATTGTGTCATTAACAAACAGTATCTTCTGCTCTCTTATGAGCAATCTCAACAACTTATTCAAATCTATAGCTGGCTACAGTGAATCATTTAATTTCTTATAATTTCTCCTTCCAACCGTTATTGTACGCAGAAGATAGCTGTGCGATAACGCTCGGTTATAATCATGACTGCACTCTTCCGGTTGGCGTTATTGCTCGGAATCACCTAGTGGGATGTGGGAACCACACATAGGCTGGCAGGCACACCAACTCTTGTCAGTAACCGGCCCGGCGGATACGATCGTGGTCTACCCACCTCCCCATTTCGGAAGAGGCAGTTTAACACGCACGCCTACCGGAGCGGGTGTGTTGTATGCTAAATAATGATAACGATTATTTTTAGAACCTCTACCTTCAGACTTCGGTATGGATAATATTAGAATGAATACTAAGTTTTTTATTGGCACAAAAAACTTACACCTTATAGCAACAGTTTAGCTTCATAGGAACTGCTCAAAATGACGACACGCAGTATCGACGCATGCATTTCAACATAAGCTATTGACAGAGCTCGAATCTTGCTTCCAAATTATTTGGCCTCTCTGCTTACAAGTGTGGTTTATAATATAGGTTGTAATTACTGCTTCACCAGCACTCTCCACGCGCTATTCTTATATGTGTACTTTTCACAAGGCGGTCCTGTACGCTTGCTGTTGAATCTTCTCTCACATGGTCCAATGTCTTCACCACAAATTTTACGATGCCAGCAGCTCTTTAACGAGAACTTTGAACAGAACTCCTCCGAAATTTTCATCAAAGGCGACAAATCCCGTCTAATTAGTCCGTTGGCTTTTGAGAAGCTTTTCTTTCCACATTCGTTCGACTTTCAGAACACACTATTCCGCTTCACCATACGTTAATATATCAAGCGCTGATTTAGATTTCGTTTCTGGCCGGCCGGAGTGGCCGAGCGGTTCTAGGCGCTGCAGCCCGGAACCGCGCGACCGCTACGGTCGCGGGTTCGAATCCTGCCTCGGACATTCCTGTGTGTGATGTCCTTAGGTTAGTTAGGTTTAAGTCGTTCTGAGTTCTAGGGGACTGATGACCACAGCAGTTAAGTCCCATAGTGCTCAGAGCCCTTTGAACCATTTGAACTTCGTTTCTGGAGGTAGGGGGTCACGCTTTTAACGATACACAGATTCCTTAGATCTTAAAAAATAAAAGCAATATACTAGGCGTGTTTTTTTAAGTAAATACTGTTTTGAAATTGAAAAAAGACGTGCTGAGATATCTCAATAATTTTATTTTTACATGAAAGCAGGTACCTTAATCTACTTTTCTACATAATTTCCAATACTGAGGCACTTATCATAACGTTGTACTAGTTTTTGAATACACTCCTCATAGAAGTCTGCCACCTGACTTCTTAACCGCTGCATCACCACTGTTTTGACTTCGTCATCGTCTTCAAGACGCTGACCGCCCAGGTGTTTCTTCAAGTGCAGGAACAGATGGTAGTCACTGGGCGCAAGATCGGGTCTGTAAGGAGGATGATCCAGAGTTTCCCATCGAAAAGATGAGATGAGATCTATGAGATCTTTGGTCTGATTCGCCACATGCGGACGGGCATCGGCTTGCAACAAAACGATGCCCTTTGCTCGACTTCCATGGACTGTTGCTTTGATTCTGGTGTGACATAGGCCACCCAAGTTTCATCGCCTATAACAATTTGGCTTAAGAAATCATCACCGTCGTTGTGGCACCGCTCAAGGAAAGTCAATGCACTGTCTAAACGTTTGGTTTTGTGCACATCCGTCAACATTTTCGGTACCCAACGTTCGCACAATTTACGGCAGTTCAAGTGCTCGATCACAGTGCCATATAAAACACCACGAGAAACATTAGGAAAGTCATCCCGCAAGGAGGAAATCGTAAAGCGTCTGTTTTCTCTCACCTTATTGTCCACTTCTTGCACCAAACTTTCATTAACGACCGAAGGACGCCCACTTCGTTGTTCATCATGCACATTTGTGCGGCCATCTTTAAATGCTCTCACCCACTTTCTTACCATTCCACCTCTCATAACGTTTTCTCCGTAAACTGCACAGATCTCAAGATGAATATCGATCGCTTTTAGGCCTTTAGCACTAAAAAATCTTATAACAGCCCGTACTCCACAGTCGGCGGGACTCACGATTATCGGAGGCGTCTTACACACTCAGTACACAACGTAAACAAAGAAGAATCAGACTGTAATGGCGTCAGTGCGTAGATTAAGGTACAGGCTTTCATGTAAAAATAAAATTATTGAGATATCTTAGCACGTCTTTTTTAATTTCAAAACGGTACTAACTTAAAAAACACGCCTCGTATTGTTATTACTGTATTAAAACGTTTTGTATACACTGACCGACAGAAAAAGGTGAAGCATCCAGAAGACATGGTCCGATGTTAATGTAGCTTTGTACACGTTCACAACATCGGCGAGTAGGTAAATGACTAATGCTGATATTCTCTGTGACAAGGGGAATGGACACCAGAGTGCAGTAGCATTGTACGTGTTTATTGCTGTTACCAGGCCTGGTAGGATAGGCGAGGACAGCGTCAAATGGTGAGTGGTTACTGTAAAGAACACAGAGATGCTCATACTTGAGTGAGACAGCGTTACCAGCACCTGACAGAGTTTGAAAAGGCATACATGGTCGGTCTCCATTTGGCCTGCTGGTAAAACTGTGCTATATACAGATCTGTGGCATGTTCAGATGTTGCAGTGGTCCGATGTTGGACTGCGTGGGGATGTCAGGGCAGTCATAATCGTCGTGAAGGTTTCTAACGGCCATGTCTAACCACCGTAAGGGACGATCGCCTAAACGTGCACGAAGCACACCCTAATCCCTTCACGACTCCGTGTAACATTCTATGTCATTCCGCATCACTGGTCAGAGACGAGCAGCAGCCTGACTAGACAATTACCGACCCACGGCGAAGGCTGTCTTTAAGTCCGCAATGCAGATGGCTGTATTTGGAGTCATTCGCCGTGACAAGGAAGCCTGTATTGCTGATGAATAGCGTCACATTGTGTTCAGTGGTGAATCTCGGTTCTGCACGACGCCGGCTGATCATCGTCGTCGAATAGAGCAGGTCCTGGTCCGATGTCCCATTTTTCCAGTGTTTTGGAGACACACCACAGTGCTACTCCTGATAACATGGTGTGAGCAGCCATTGGGTATGACTTAGAGGTGACGGCTATTTGTGGTTGAGGGAACTCTGAAGGCCTAACGGTACTTCAAGGACTTCCTGCGTCCTCATGTTCATATGTGTGTGAAATCTTATGGGACTTAACTGCTAAGGTCATCAGTCCCTCAGCCTTCACACTACATAACCTAAATTATCCTAAGGACAAACACACACACCCACAGGGAGGACTCGAACCTCCGCCGGGATCAGCCGCACAGTCTATGACTGCAGCGTCCTCATGTATTACCGCTCAAATGACGGGATCGTGATGCCATTTTTCAACAGGACAACCATCGTACAGGCGTGGCACATGTCTCTTTTAGCTGATGCATGACGTTGAGGTAGTTATGTGGCCAGCAAGATCCCCATCTGTGCGCAATAGAACAAGTGTGAGACAAATGCGGACATGCCAGTATCCATGACAGGAAGGACCAATTACAACAATTGTGGGGCAACTTGCCTAAAGACGCGATACAATGACTTTATGACACCCATCCCAAAAGAATCAGTGCGTCCACCACAGCCGAGGGAGGTGACTACTGGGGCACACACAGCCAAGTTCTTCATACACAGTAAATTTCTGTGAATTTAACTCGATTTTTCATGCTGAAAAAACATCAGATAGCTTCTCAGTCCGTGAATTTCCATTTCGTTTCCACCTTCCCTTCAGGATGCTTCATTTTTCTTGTCAGGCAGTGTAATTTGATTACATCAATGCATACTACATCGTTTCAGCATAAATTCCAAGAAATTACAGTTCAGATAAACACATCAAGTCAAAAGAATATGGTGGAAAATTTGAGAAGTACCAGCGGTATGCAGCCGTTTTACTGAGTATAGTAGCTACAGACTTCCAAAAAATGTTCAAATGGCTCGGAGCACTGTGGGACTTAACATCTACGGTCATCAGTCCCCTAGAACTTAGAAATACTTAAACCTAACTAACCTAAGGACAGCACACAACACCAAGTCATCACGAGGCAGAGAAAATCCCTGACCCCGCCGGGAATCGAACCCGGGAATCCGGGCGTGGGAAGCGAGAACGCTACCGCACGAGCACGAGCTGCGGACACAGACTTCCACTGTTTTTAAAGCTGCGTAATGTATGAAAAAGAAGTGTGCACTTGGTATTATTTGTGTATCACTTAGCTCTAAGGCTGTAAATAAGGATCTACAGATTACACTAGGCTGGCATATAAATGAGGGAATACTGATCTTATCACTTACGTTAAGGAAAGTCAGTCTTTCAGTTATTTTTGTCTTAGTGAAACATCTCTCCGCTTCTGTCGTGCCTTACAATTCCCGTGCCTTACCAGCGTAACAAAATGAAATTTGCATTATATACCGCGTAATTACGAAATTATTCGACTAAGAAACAACAGAAGAATCTGTTAACAGGATTGTTTTATTTTTATTTATTGATTTATTTCACCTGACAAGTGAGGACTATCAAGCGCTCTTACGCCTAACCAGGCATTCTAAGTATTTTGAGCTACATTATGATAAGGGTATTATAAGCTACATCTAATACACATCGTAAGACATCTAGTAATTAGTTACTGCAGGAAGAGAAAAAATAGTTTACTTTCATTCATGAAAAGTCCAACAATAGATTAAATGGGTAGATCATGTAACTAATGAGGAGGTACTGAACATAACTGGGAAGAAGAGGAATTTGTGGCACAACTTGACTAGGAGAAGGGATCCGTTGGTAGGACACGTTCTGAAGCATCAAAGGATCATCAGTTAGATACTGGAGGGAAGCGTGGATGGGTAAAATTTGCAGAGGGAGACCAAGAGTTGAATACACTAAGCAAGTTCAGAAGGATGAAGGTTGCAGTAGTTACTCGGAGATGAAGAGGTTTGCATAGGATAGAGCAGCATGGAGAGCTGCAGCAAACCAGTCTTTGGACTGAAGACCACAACAACAACAATGACAACAATTGTCACAAGTTACAGGAAGGCATACTTAAACTATGAAGGCTACCAATGAACAGCGCAGGTTGTGAGGCTCTTGGAACGAGGGGATATTCGGAAAATTGACTGGTCTGCTCGTTCCCGTGTGAGATGCCTTGGTGAGACTCATTCTAGCACGTCCACGTGCACGAACCATCATCCAGCAGTTGTCACCCGCGTTGATGCTGGAATGGAACGCCGTACCACCATACTCTAGACGCTTCAGTCTGGAACCGCGTGACCGCTACGGTCGCAGGTTCGAATCCTGCCTCGGGCATGGATATGTGTGATGTCCTTAGGTGAGTTATGTTTAAGTAGTTCTAAGCTCTAGGGGACATGACTACAGATGTTAAGTCCCATAGTGCTCAGAGCCATTTTTGAACCAGATGGGTGCACATTCGAGAGCATGCATTGTCGTCCATGGTCATCGCATACCCTATTAAGAACCATGTCCTACCTTTCGTAATGTCCAGGGGACCATCATAAATCGCGGCTGCTTTAGTGTAATTATTGTCTTTGAACAAAAGTGTCATTTCTGTTTGTCTCGTGGCTGTTTCTTTCAGTTACCTTCTGTACTAAACTGTAGCAGTTCTTTCTATTTATGGTCCAAATTTCACCGAGCTACGTTCCATGTCAGTGACACATCATACGAAAGTTACTTTCGTTCTTAAGTTTTGCGCACCATTGTATCTTCAGAACTTACCACAAACTTTAACAAGGCAATGATCAAACCAGGCATTATTTTTTACTTTCAAATCTATACACCCACTTCCAGGAGTCTCCCCTGTATGCCAGCATTTCCTCTACCACTTCCTATGTGACCAAATGGCCGATCTGACCCCACCATTTGATAGCTTGATTTATGACTATATGTAGCATCCAGAATGATGCTTTCGATGCAACACGGAACTGAATCTGTTTCTTTGGCATCCATCTGTTAGAGGAACAAGTCGGGAAATTAGGGGCAGCGGCACAAACGGTAATAACAGACTGACGCTTTGAGTCCGACCGCGAAATGCGAAGAGCCGAGTTCCAGTTCTGGTCCGGGACGCATCTTTAATCTGTCACGAAGTTTCAGTAGCCTGTATAATGACACCTGCTTCCTCGGCGGCCTTTAATATGTGTGTGTACCGAATCATCAGTCACACCAGTTTTTGATAAGTGCCGGGGAAACACCTGCATAAGCAAGTTGAGTGGGCAGAAGCGATCATGCAGGACACAGAAGAAATACTGACCGGTTTCCGTGCAGAGCGGATGTCAAAGCGCACGTACGACCGGTTCTGCTCTCACATGCTCACCTGGTGCTTCGGCCGTCACGCCTTAATATGCAATAAGAGGCCACTATAATCTTAACAGGTGATTATTCTCCCAACCTCCTCCATTACATTTATTTCTCCTTTTGTCACATCCTGTAATTTACGTTCGCAGCAACACAGAAGAGGATGTACAGGCCTCTGTTGACTTCGCCCCCTCCCCATTTTATGCTCCATCTGAGCACATCGATTTCCCATTTTTCAAACAGGGCAGTCTACGCCACACCCTGACAATGATAGCCACGATGAATAAATTACGGTCGAGTGTTATTTTGTTCTTATAAATGAATAAGTCTACTCCCACATTTGATACATTTATAGCCAGCAGACGAGTAGAAGTGGTATCATCCATCATTGTGTTACATGGTAACACGTGTGAGTGATTTCATTCGCCGCTAGCGTGAAAGTAATGTAACTGAAAAGTTTTCATACGCTAGTGATGCCAGTAAGCTTCTAATTACATATCAACTAACGCTAAGATAACACCGCAAAAGGCCTTTGCTCATTTTGTTCAGCCAAGCTTCTTCCGCAGACTCTAAGACTCAACTCGGTTTATAGTCCATTATGGACTGTTATCCAACCTGAAGCACATCAGTATTTACCAATACATTTAGGGGCCAGTCGAAGAACCGTGCTTCGAAAAAAAAAGTTAAAAGCACTTGTAAATGTTGTTTGCCTTTATGAGAAAAGGCCGGCCGCGGTGGTCTAGCGATTCTAGGCGCTCAGTCCGGAACCGCACGACTGCTACGGTCGCAGGTTCGAATCCTGCCTCGGGCATGGTTGTGTGTGATGTCCTTAGGTTAGTTCAGTTTAAGTAGTTCTAAGTTCTAGGGGACTGATGACCACAGATGTTAAGTCCCATAGTGCTCAGAGCCATTTGAACCATTTTTTTTTGAAAATGACGGATTCTTTTTAACATGGTGGATGACATCGGAAGTTCACTGAGGCTTTTTGCAGATGATGCTGTGGTGTATCGAGAGGTTGTAACAATGGAAAATTGTACTGAAACGCAGGAGGATCTGCAGCGAATTGGCGCATGGTGCAGGGAATGGCAATTGAATCTCAATGTAGACAAGTGTAATGTGCTGCGAATACACAGAAAGATAGATCCTTTATCATTTAGCTACAAAATAGCAGGTCAGCAACTGGAAGCAGTTAATACCATAAATTATCTGGGAGTACGCATTAGGAGTGATTTAAAATGGAATGATCATATAATGTTGATCGTCGGTAAAGCAGATGCCAGACTGAGATTCATTGGAAGAATCCTAAGGAAATGCAGTCCGAAAACAATGGAAGTAGGTTACAGTACGCTTGTTCGCCCACTGCTTGAATACTGCTCAGCAGTTTGGGATCCGTACCAGATAGGGTTGGTGGAAGAGGCAGAGAAGATCCAACGGAGAGCAGCGCGCTTCGTTACAGGATCATTTAGTAATCGCGAAAGCGTTACGGAGATGATAGATAAACTCCAGTGGAAGACTCTGCAGGAGAGACGCTCAGTAGCTCACTACGGGCTTCTGTCGAAGTTTCGAGAACATACCTTCACCGAAGAGTCAAGCAGTATATTCCTCCCTCCTACGTATATCTCGCGAAGAGACCATGAAGATAAAATCAGAGAGATTAGAGCCCACACAGAGGCATACCGACAATCCTTCTTTCCACGAACAATACGAGACTGGAATAGAAGGGAGAACCGATAGAGGTACTCAAGGTACCCTCCGCCACACACCGTCAGGTGGCTTGCGGAGTATGGATGTAGATATAGATGTAGATGAGCTTTTTCTTCTTTGCCCTTTTTTGTTTCAGTCATTACTCTTCTTACTGGTCTGATGCAGCGGCAACTAATTCCTCTTTTGTCCTACCTCTTTCTCTCTGAGCAGCACTTGCGCACAACGTCCTCAATTATGTGTTGCACATACTCCAATCTCTGACTTTCCCTGAAGTTTTTACCCTATACAGCTCCCTGTAGCACCAAGGAAGTTATTCCCTAATGTCTCAACACATGTATGATCCTGTTCCGTTTTCTTGACAGTGTCTTCCACGTGTTCCTTCTTCTTCCATATTGTTTAGAACGTTCTCCGTCCGTATCTTATCAGTTCACTTAATTCTGAACATCTTTCTATAACATAATACCTCAAACGCTTTGAATCTCTTCGTTTTTGGTGTTCCCACAGTCCATGACTTACTACCACGCAATGCTGTGCTCCATATATACATTCTCAGAGATTTCTTTCTCAAATTAACGCCGAAGTTCGATACTAATAGACTTCTTTTTGTCAGGAATGCCCTTATTGCTTGTGAAAGTCTACTTTTTATGTCCTCCTTGCTCCAATTTATATGTTCAGTTTACCGGTTATTTCATTTCTGGCACTCCTCACTGTTTTCGTATTTTTTCAGTTTACTTTCAATCCGTAGTGTGCGCTCATTACACTTTCCATTCCATTCAACAGGTCGTGTAATTTTCTTTCTTTCACTGAGGGTAGCAATGCCACAACGAATCATATCATTGATATCCTTTCACCATGAATTTTAATGCTACCCTTGAACCTTTTTTAGTTTCGTTGTTGCTTCTTTGATGTGCAGATTGAACAGCAGGGACAAAATACAAGAGCTTTGTCTCGCACCTCTCTTAAACCGGCCACTTGGTTCTTCCTCTTCCCTCTTAGTTTTTATGCATGCTTCATATAACATGTACCTTATAGCTTATTCCTATTTTTCTCAGAACTCCGAACATCTTGCTCCGGTTTACGTTATGGAACGCTTTCTTTAGATAGACAAATGCAGTGAACATGTCTTGATTTTTTTAAAGTCTTGCTCCCATTACCAAGCGCAACGTCAGAACTGCCTTTCCTTTCCGAAAGCTTAACTGATTAACTGATCGTCTTGTAATAGATCCTCGATTTTCATTTCCATTCTTCCGATTACACACTAACACACTACGACAAAAAAAAAACCAACAAAAAAAACAAAAAAACTGACGCACCCCGAAGGAGTCATGCAACCTGGTCACAAATTGCTAAACACGTATCGACAGAAAATGAAAAATTGTAAACTTCGGTGTCCGATGTATAAATGTGTGACGCGATGTATAAATGTGTGACGCTGCGGTGCAGCTGCAAAGGATAGTAAATGGGGTACATGTCGATACGAAGGCATGAAGGCTTTGCAAAACTCATTCATTGTACTCAGTTGGATAGTAATTATGTCTAGCAGCAGACGCGTGAACGACCTATGCAGACGTCAGTATTTGAGAGAGGGCATGTAGTTGGGCTCAAAGAAGCTGGTTGAAGTTATCGTCGGAACGGTAATACCACTATTCGATGTTGTTGGCGAGAATGGGTGAACCATGGCTGAATACAGCGTCAAGAAGGAAGCTGTCGACCTACAGAGATGACAGAACGAGTGGACCGAGCAATTGTCAGAGAGGCACTCAGATCCCCGAATTCATCATTATCATCGATTCGACGTGGTAGTAGTGCTTCAGTGACCCAAAGGCCATTAATAGGCGTCTCGCAGAAAGGGGGCTCTTGCGTCGACTACCGTAGACCTCTGGGCACCAACAAGCCCGTGTGCAGTGGTGTCGCCAGCCGCGGTGGTCTCGCGGTTCTAGGCGCGCAGTCCGGAACCGCACGACTGCTACGGTCGCAGGTTCGAATCCTGCCTCGGGCGTGGATGTGTGTGATGTCCTTAGGTTAGTTAGGTTTAAGTAGTTCTAAGTCCCATAGTGCTCAGAGCCATTTGAACCATTTTTTTTTTTCAGTGGTGTCGGGTACATTCGGCCTGGAATCTCAACGAGTGCAGTAGAATCTTCAGTGACGAGCCCCGCTTCGAACTGATCCCCGACGAACATCTAAGACGTGTCTGTAGACGCCCCGAATTGCGGTGGGATGCCAACGTCGCTGTCGCACGCCGTACGGCCAGAAAACCAGGAGTGATGGTCTGGGGTGCCATTTCTTTTCACATCAGGACCCCTTTGGTTGGCATCCGCGGAACCTGACAGCACGGCGGTACGTCGACGATATTCTACGCCCCGATTTGTTGCCCTTCGTAGCAAGTCATCCTAGGCTTACATTTCAGCAAGATAAATCCCACCCGCACACGGCGCGAGTTCCTACTCTTGTCTTGGTGTTTGCTGAACTCTACATTGGTCAGCAAGGCAGCTGGATCTCTTCCCAATTGAGAACGTTTGAACAATTACGGGCAGGATCCTCCCACCAGCTCGCTGTTTTGACGGTTTAACTCGCCAATTGGACAGAATTTGGCACTACTGTATATCCCTCTGGAGGACATCCAACAACTCTGACAATGAATACCAAGCCGAATAACTGCTATAATAAAGGCCAGAGGTGCACCAACGCGGTACTAATTTGCTCAATTTGTAAAGCTCTTTCTCTTGAATAAATCATGCAGTTTTTCTGAAATCGTAGTGGGTTGTTTGTTTATAAACGTGTATCAAATATACCGATTTCCCTCCCCTACAGATAATTCTTTTGTTGTGCGTCTTTTCTCTGTCTCAGAGGATATTAGGACTGTCAACATTTTGGATAACCATATGTATAACTCATTGTGGGATAATTTATCTGCCCTTGCTATCGTCGGGATTGTGTGGAACACATTTTTCCAAAAGTCTCCAGTCTCATAGGTTCTACACACCAGCCTGAACAGTTGTCCGAATGCCGTTTCTCCCAATGATTTTAAAAACTGCGAATGAATGTTATTTACGTCTTATCCCTATTTTGATCGCAAGTGTTCCAAGACTCTGTTAAAATCTGACTCTAGTACTAGATGACGTGCATCTCCTATATCGACTCCCATCTCTTATTCTATCATGTCATGAGACAAGACCACCCCTCACCCTCGCATAATAAAGCTATAATCTGCTGCTATACGTGTGCTGAACAGTGGCTACCAAATTGTGCTCGTAGATATGAATGCTGAAGAAGAAGCATCTGCAAAGAAAATTTAGAACCATGCAAATGTGGTGTAACACGCATCCTGCTTTCCAAGCACCTATAACCAGATTAGATTCGGCTGAACATTTCACCTCTCTAGTTGGCAAGACAAAAAAGATGTGCTCCTGAATAATCTCTAGAATGCATCTTAAAGATCGCGCCTCAAGGAGGCCTCGAGGCTGAAACAGGGCCATTCTTCATCATTAACGATGTGGATTGTCTTTTTCCAAGGCGCCTGGAATCCGTTCATAAATAATCTTTCGTACTTACTGAGGTACTCAAGAAGTTCATCGAGGCACTCGCTACAGAAGTATTTATTCAGCATGTACATGCAATTTTAGAGTATATTGTGGCTCAGCTGCTTGTAATGTTAACACCTGACGCGGTCACATTAAAACTGACGCGTTTCGGGCGAACTTGCTTCAATCTTCAGGCGCACTCCGTCGTAAAAATCAGAATACGTCACTCACAGAATAGTAACGAGGCTGTTTGCCAAAGTTGCTCGACTCCTCCATAAAACTGCCTTCCTACAATGTTTTCCGCGCAGAATTCAGCAAACTTCATAATTTTGAAAGTAGGTTTAATAAAAATAAAGCATCACCGAATAAAACTTTAATGAGATTTGACACAGGGACTACAAGTGTCGAACGTTTAGTACAGTGATTATCGAAGAAACTTAATACTTTCGACGCTTAATCGTGTGTCAGACTTCTACTCGTGCTAGAATTACAACTAAATAACTAATATTTATGTATATTTAACTATGGCCTACTTCAAGTGATCCTATGACAGCAGATGCTCGATCATTGCACCCGACGACCAACTGCAGAGCGTGAGATTGTTGACACAAAGGTTCAACTTGCGAGAACTGACAGTCTACAAGGTGACTGAAAAGTCGTATCCCACATGACAAAGTCTACACTGATGATTCAATAATCTTGGCCCACAGGACAAAGTCGTTTTCGGGGATGTGACAGGAACGATTATTCGAAGCAAAAAGTCTAGTAATGCATATCTTAAGAGCTATGAGCATTTGTTAAGCAAAAGGGAAGTTTCATAGTAGCGAAAATGAACAAGTCACCTTGCTCTTAAGATTGTAAGTATTCTAGTTTATTTTTGGTATTCCGGAAAAGTGAAGTAAGCTCGATTTTCATTTGATGTGTCATATTTCCATGCGTATAACGGATATTTTTCAAACAGTAGTTTACATAATTGATATTTTACGCCATAGGGGTTCTGTGTACAAGCACTGGGGTCTTCGGTTGCTAGTAGCATTGTGGTTGCAGTAGGTATTCTTAGAGCAGCTAGTGAGACAGTCGGGTGTTGGCTATGCAACTAAGCAGATGGAAATCGCTCGCAGAGCACAGAGATAAAGAAACAGAGAAGGATGAATCGTATATAATGATTTTGTAAAGATTAATTGGACAAGTGAAGAGTTTTTTTAGGTAAAGTGTTGCTGCATTGCTTGTGTGCACGTAATTATGACGTGTGTGAATAATGGAAGATTTTAGTGGCATCTCTCTTTATTGGTTTGGGTTTGTCAGTTTCATTGTTTAGACGTGAGCTAGTAAACAGTTCACACGGCTTGCTTGCTCGTGGAGGTCAAAGATTTATTACTCCTTTATCATTTTAGTAAATAATTTTGGCAGAGCAGAATTTGTTACAAAGGATAAATTTTGTAAAGGTGATTCTTATAATCAGACATTGAGTTTGTTTTTGCAATGAAGTTTTTTAAAGGTCAATGTTCCTTCAGTCACTTAACAATTTCAAATTCCCACACCATCTCCTCACTAAAGAATTTTGTTTTCTGATTATGTGTGTAGCCGCATTGTGCTCAGCGGAACACAGTGGCTAAACGCAAAACGATCTTTTAGAATAGTTGCTTGTCCTTGCACTGCGCTACCCAAGGCTGTCATTCTTATTTAGCTTCCTTATTGCTGCGCCATATATTTTATGTTCATCACTTCTAGCAGTACTAAGTTCCTGTTGCTACAGGTAAGCAACAAAAAAAAAAAAGAGAATTATGACGAGTTTTATAGTACAGTCACGGTACAGTTAGATCACTAACAGTTAGTTTAGGTTTTCAAAATTCATCATGAGAATCAGTTTAGGTAAAGTGTATTGCTGTTTCCAAAACATATGCAGGCGGCTCCATTTTCAAAGTGCGCTGTTAAATTTGCGTGCGCATTTTTCAGTGTTTGAAATCTTGTTAGTCACTTCTGACTACTTAAATTTACAGAGCATTTTTGCAGAAACATTTCGGTTACAGAAACATTTAAAACTCGTTTGGTAATTTTGTATAGATTTTCATTCTGTTAGCCTTTTGTGACGTCACACACTGTAGCACTGCTCACTCCTACACAACACGTAGTTTCACAGGATAGCTTATTTAGCTTACAGCTTTGGTTTTCTAATTACTTCGTTACTTTAAAAATACAATTATAAAATTTCAGTTTTGGCGACTCACTTACTATATAGCGTTGCTGTAACCACACCGCTTGCATTGTTCAGCAACACAACACACACACACACACACACACACACACACTCACGAGTGTAAAGAATAGCAGTTCAGTTTATTCTAGTATCAGGCCACAAAAATAAAACCGTATAAAAGTTAACAAGGCACACATTTTGTAGTCCATGTTTACTAGCATTTTGTTTCGAATGATCCTCCTTGTCATAGTCCTGAATGCGACCCTGTCCTATGGGCCAAGACTACTGAATAAGCCTTGTAGACTTTGTCCCATGGCACATAACTTTCGCATCTCATTGTATATTACTAAGCACCTGAAACAGGCACCTGGTCGTAGATGCAGATTGGCTATCTAACTGCTTCTACTGGCAGCAAAGATATTTATTTTCAGTACTTCATAATAATTATTGACCGATTTTAAAACTTTAAAATGTTGTCACAATCTACCCATTAAGAAGTATAATCTTACGTTAAATGTTTAACACAATTATCTACAGTACTGGCCATTAAAATTGCTACACCAAGAAGAAATGCAGATGATAAACGGGTTTTCATTGGACAAATATATTATACTACAACTGACATGTGATTACATTTTCAAGCAATTTGGGTGCGTAGATCCTGAGAAATCAATATCCAGAACAACCACCTCTGGCCGTAATAACGGCCTTGATGCGCCTGGCCTGGACATTGAGCCAAACAGAGCTTGGATGGCGTGTACAGGTACAGCTGCGCATGCAGCTTCAACACGATACCACAGTTCATCAAGAGTAGTGACTGGCGTATTGTGACGAACCAGTTGCTCGGCAACCATTGACCAGACATTATCAATTGGTGAGAGATCTGGAGAATGTGCTGGCCAGGACAGCAGTCGAACATTTTCTGTATCCAGAAAGGCCTGTACAGGACCTGCAATATGCGGTCGTGCATTATCCTGCTGAAATGTACGACTTCTCAGAGACTGAATGAAGGGTAGAGCCACGGGTCGTAACACTTGTCAAATGTAACGTCCACTGTTCAAAGTGCTGTCATTTCGAACAAGAGGTGACCGAGACGTGTAACCAATGGCACCCCATACCATCATGCCGGGTGATACGCCAGTATGGCGATGACGAATACATGCTTCCAATGTGCGTTCACCGCGATGTCGCCAAACACGGATGCGACCATCATGATTCTGTAAATAGAACCTGGATTCATCCGAAAAAAAATGACGTTTTGCCATTCGTGCACCCAGGTTCGTCGTTGGGTACACCATCGCAGGCGCTCCAGTCTGTGATGCAGCGTCTTGAGTAACCACAGCCATGGTCCCCGAGCTGGTAGTCCATGCTCCTGCAAACGTCGTCGAACTGTTGGTGCAGATGGTTGTTGTCTTGCAAACGTCCCCATCTGTTGACTCAGGGATCGAGACGTGGCTGCACGATCCGTTACAGCCATGCGGATAAGATGCCTGTCATCTCGACTGCTAGTATACAAGGCCGTTGGTATCCAGCACGGCGTTCCGTATTACCCTCCTGAACCCACCGATTCCATATTCTGCTAACAGTCATTGGATCTCGATCAACGCGAGCAGCAATGTCGCGATACGATAAACCGCAATCGCGATAGGCTACAATCCGACCTTTATCAAAGTCGGAAACGTGATGGTACGCATTTCTCCTCCTTACACGAGGCATCACACCAACGTTTCACCAGGCAACGCCGGTCAACTGCTGTTTGTGTATGAGAAATCGGTTGGAAACTTTCCTCCCGTCAGCACGTTTTAGGTGTCGCCACCGGGGGCAAGCTTGCGTGAATGCTCTGAAAAGCTAATAATTTGCATATCACAGCATCTTCTTCCCGTCGGTTAAATTTCGCATCTGTAGCATGTCATGTTCGTGGTGTAGCAATTTTAATGGCCAGTAGTGTAATAAATTAGAAACTGCGATTGTGTCTTGAGGCAGCATAACTGATGGTGCACAAATTATCCAGACCGTGTTCCTCCATTATTTAGAATGAGAGCACCTACCCATTTATGAGAAACCTTAAAAATAATTTCAAGCCTTTTCTGAACATTTCCTCGCTTTAAATGTTTCATGCTTAATGTCAAATATTTAACTCATTAACTCTTCTGAAAAGTAATCAAACTTGGAAGCAGGAAATACTGACTGGAGGGGGAATAAATCATATACCCTGTCCACTCTTTTTGCTTCCTTCCTCCGCCTTCGCACTCCCTTCAGTTCTCAGTCGGTAGTAATCGGCAAAAATGGGAAACCTTTTGCCAAACTACATACCGTAATTCCTTCCGTACCGGCTGCCCCGCACCTACAGCACCACTGCAGAGTACCAGCTTAGTTCCACTTTTGAAGGTGGAAGAGCTGTTTAAAGCGGCCGCTTTCTGAACCAAGCGCAATGTTGCCACATAAACTATGATAGTGTTTGGAGTCCATTCGGTAGCAGTTGGTTCTTTATTGTGCTATTTGGATGAAACGACACTATGTCATCACCATACGTTTAGAGCTGCAGGCCAAAGTAGTGGTTTATTGTAGTAGGCAGAAGACAGAACACAAGGGGTAGGAGAAATCAGCTGCATCTCCAGAAAGATTACTACATGGAATGTTGTGCTAGTGTTTTCGGCAACGATTGCGTGTTTCAGAGTGACGTCACTCTCAGGAAGCCGTGGCCAACCAGACTGGCCTGAACAGTGGAAGCTATCTTGTTTGTGACGTAAGCAAAGTAGCTCCACAGCCATCTTTAGTCGGCCATTAGGAGATCTTTTGCATATGAGTTGAACAGTTCGTTGATATACATGGTTCAGAACTTACTAAATTTCTCATTGATTGAGCATTAATTGTTACTGTTCTCTTCAGCTACTAAAGTGAAGATTATAAAGTTTCAGTTCTATTAATATCAAGTATTTCTTAACTCCTAGTATTTGTATTAGTAATTATTGTAATTTCTCAACGATCAATGAGTATTTTCAAGGCTCACTCAGACTATGCTTCAAGGTTATTTGTCAGTTAGTCTATAAATTAACTAATATACACAAATACTGTCGGAAACACTGTATATAATCCCTGTAATAACTACATTGAACATCTTCTGTAAGATACTGTAGTGTTGCTGGCTGTAAAAAGAATTAGTAATCACAAAATGAAACAGTCAACACGCTTCTTTATACAGCGATGATGAACTAAAGAAAAAATAGTCGCGAAAAATTTCCCCATGTTCTCGAAGTTAAAGAAGCATATAATATGCATAAAGCTATTTTGTGAAGAGTGCACAGTAAAAGCAGAAGAAGAAATAAAGCCATTTGAAAGCAGTTATCTAAAGCTGAAACCAGATGCAGTGCCATCAATTTTCCCTAGTTTGCCTCCCTACTTAAGAACAGCTGGACCCTCATGCAGCAGGTTATACGATGCAGAAAGCGATAATTTTGAAAAAACAAGGGTAAGAAGCTTGAAAGATTATAGACAATATGTGGAGCAGATTGCTGTTAAACAGTTTGGTAGGAATATATGAATGTCTTTCAAGTGCGACCAGTACAAACGAGAAACAGTGATGCTGGATGAAATGCCCAAAATTGTTGCATCAGTAACTGCTAACGCCGATCTGAGTGTTCTCCTTTCCTTGAGAAAGTATAAAATGCTCTGGCGTAATGTGGACAACAATATGCGTCAGTAAAATCCAAGCATGTGTTTGATAGTCTAAATAATGCGTTGAGTCAATAGTGTCTAAAGAAGACATGTTAAACAAGACTTCTGTTCTTCAACACATGGAAAATGTGTTAGTGGAGGATTTTTTTCATGTGTCAGGTGTCTTCAGCTGTAATGCTGCTGTGCATAACACTGGTTATCTGTATTTGCCACATTCACGCAACGTAAAAAAGCTGATAGCCAAGTTTGATTTAAATATGTTAAATGTATATGGTAGTATGAAATATCTGAAAATGAAAAAGAAAGTTTTTAAAGATCGTAGACTTCTAGTAAATGTGCTGCTAGATGACATTTGCATTAAGGCTCACTTGATCATTAAAGGAGGTACAACCTAGCTAAAACAGATCAGGTTTTTACGCAGTGCAGTCTCTTTCCAAAATTCAAAGGTGGTGTGAATATTATACCTGTTAGCAATGTAACCGTTCCACAACTAAAATACATGTTGTTATATGTAATTAATGAGGTAGAGAAAGTTGGTTTTACCTGGTGAACTTCAGTATCAGATAATATAACAGTAAATCGAAAATCTTATAAACTGCGTACTTCTAATGATGTAGTGCACATCCCATTGACAGTTCTAGAAAGCTATTCCTAATCTTTTACACTGTACGTATACTTAAATGTATCCATAAAAACAATATTGCAAAACGTGACAGTGTTGAAATTTCCTGACACTGACAGGTTTGATTTTATAGTTATTGCAGCTTTCGGGTATTTGGAATTGATGTACAAGAAAGAAAAGACTCATTAGTAAAATACAGACATTTTCTATCGTTTAAGGCCGTAATTACCTCCAATACACAGAAGCAAAGAATCAGTCGGGTGCTCAGTCTATTTGTTGAAAGAACTGTAGCTGTTGTAATGGTATTAGCGTCAAGGGCCATAGAATTTTCAAAACCAGATAATTCAGCATTGTGCACATAAATAATTGGTAACTGGTTGCACATTTGGATGTAAAAGGTGCATATGAAGGCGAAATGTTTAGCAAACAGTACAACAGTCTATTAGGATAAATGGCTATCACAGTTAGACATTTTAATGAAACTCGGTGGGGCAAATTATTACCTAAGCCGTGTTCAAATACTAGAGAATGAAAAAATGAAGATGATGTATTTAAATTTCGGTCTGTTAATAGCATAGTGATAGCTCCTGCTAATACTGGAAGTGAAAGAAGAAGAAGAAGGGCTGTAATAGCTACAGATCATACAAATAAAGGTGTTTGATCTAAAGTTATACTTTCTGATCGTATATTAATTGCTGTTGTAATGAAGTTTACTGCACCAAGAATAGATGATACACCTGCTAAATGGAGTGAGAAGATAGCTAGGTGTACAGATGCACCCCTGTGTGCGATAGCTCCTGCTAGAGGTGGGTAAACTGTTCATCCTGTACCAGCACCATTATCTACTATGGAAGATGTAAGAAGAAGGGTTAATGAAGGTGGTAATAATCAAAAGCTTATATTATTTATTGTTGGGAATGCCATATCTGGTGCACCAATTATTAATGGTACAAGTCAATTACCAAATCCACCAATTATAATAGGTATTACTATAAAGAAAATTATTACAAACGCATGGGCTGTAATAATAACATAAATTTGGTCATCTCCAATTAAAGATCCTGGTTGACCAAGTTCAGCACGAATAAGTATTCTTATTGATGTTCCTACTATTCCTGCTCAGGCTCCAAATAGGAAGTATAAAGTACCAATATCCTTCTGGTTTGTTGAGAATAATCATTTTTGCGGTAAGATGGCTGAATTTTAGGCGGTAGACTGTAAATCTACTTATGAGATGTTTTCTCTCTTACCATGATTTTAGGTCTTATATTCAATTATGATTCTAGACTGCAATTCTAGAGGTGTAAAATTTTACTAAGGCCTAAAAGATTATTCTTTTAGTTATAACTTTGAAGGTTATTAGTTTAATTAACTTAAGTCCTTAGTATAATGAGATTAAGGTTGATGTTGAGATTAATCCTATTGTTGAAATTATTACTGTTATAGGAAGAATAATTATTGATTTTTGAGACTTTATCTTTATAGATCATTAATTTTCTGTGTATGACATAATTAGGGCTGAGAATCTAATACGTATGTAATAATAAAGTGTAATTGTAGTTAATACAACCATAATGGTTATAATAGTTGTTATGTTGTTTTCTATTAATGATTGTATTACAATTCATTTTGGTAGAAACCCAAGAAACGGTGGTAAACCACCTAGGGATAGGAGAGATAAAAATATTATGAATTTAATTTCAGTTTTTATATTTCTGGCCGAATAAATTTGGTTTATAAAAAATAGGTTTATTTGCTTAAATAATAAAACCATAATTAATCTTAATAGTGAGTAAATAATAAAATATAGTTCTCAGACGTTTTCTCTGACTGTTAGGGATCTAATTATTCACCCTATTTGAATAAAAATCCTTCTGAGACATCTACTTCTTTGTGCTGGCACATTTAATAAAAGTGTGAATGTTAACAAATATTCTGTGGAGCTAAGATACCAGAAACGTTTCTGCATGTGCTGATGTGAAGAAGAAGCTTCCTCTTGGAAGTGATAAGAAAGTTGAATTAACTATCAAAAATGCCTTCATGGTAGAATATGACCATCAAAAGTTGACAGTTCCCACTGAGAATAGTGTTATAGTGACTGCTCTTGCTTGGTTCACGTTGAAAGGTATATTGGATGTGTAGCCAGGTAGTTCCATTGGTGATGTACATCAACTTCCTGTTTTGCACCAAAATGGAGAGTAAGGCTGGAGAAATATGATCTTGTTGAGAATCATTTGAAATTGAAATTTGTGGTAAGGTCTTATGGGACCAAACTGCTAAGGTCATCGGTCCCTAAGCTTACACACTATTTAATCTAACTTAAACTAACTTACGCTAAGGACAACACACACATCCATGCCCGAGGGAGGACACGAACCTCCGACGGGGGAGCTGCACGAACCGTGACAAGACGCCAAAGACCGCGTGGCTACCCCGCGAGGGTAATTTAAGTGATATTTGAAAGTGCCAGAGAACTCTGAGGGGCCTACTGCAAATTATCAATTTTTGATCTTGCAAGGTAATGATACATAATTAATACCACCAATACACAGCAACAAGTAAAATACGTACCAGGCTGTTAAAAAACTGAGGAATATCATAATGTAATTATAAATAAATAAATGTGTAAATTCCATACTATTTGTTGAATATTTTAGTGTAATTTTCAGTACACAAATATGCAAATACCATATAATTTTTCAGTCGTTGCCTCCTACTTATTTATGAGAAATTTGTAGTTATAAAGTCTGAAGATTCTCTTAAACAGAAGGAAAACTACAGTTTTAATTTGTATGTGAATGAGTGATACAGATTTTAGAGCATATTAATTTCAAAAGTTGCCATATACCCTTGGATCTCTCTCTCTCGCTCTCTCTCTGTCTCCCCCATCCTGTGTATGTATGTTTGTGTGTGAAAGAGGGAGAGAAAGTTAATGACACAGAACTCGAAGAGTATAGAATTTGACAAAAAACGTATGTGGTGAAGTAAGAAACAATCATTAATGAAAACGTGTGTGTGTGTGTGTGTGCTGAAATTTAGTAATACTAAAGAATTGTAAATACAGTATTTGACATAAATCTTTTTGTGTCGATGTATGAAACAATCATTTACGAAAACGTATGTGTGTGTGTGTGTGTGTGTGTGTGTGTAGAGAGAGAGAGAGATAGATAGATAAATTCAGTGAAACAGAAAATATATATATATATATATATATATATATATATATATATATATATATATATTGTTAGACTGTTGGGGCAGAAGTAGCAAGTTGCCGATAGCCACATGACATGTATCGCCATGGTGTACGCTTTCTTTTTATTACAAAAGGCTCTGAGCACTATGGGACTTAACATCTGAAGTCATCAGTCCCCTAGAACTTAGAACTACTTAAACCTAACCAACCCAAGGACATCACACACATCCATGCCCGAGGCAGGATTCGAACCTGCAACTGTATCGGAAGAGTGGTTCCAGACTGAAGCACCTAGAACCGCTCGGCCACACCGGCCGGCTTTTTATTACACCTGAGACAATACCAACTTTCGTGTCATTGTGGACAAAGATTTCAGATACCTTACAACTGAAGCAGTTAATAAAACAAGTGACTCTTTTGCTTCAAGAATAAATAGGAATCCACAAATAGCTACTTCATTTATACTCAATTTAATGCAGCATGAATGGCAAGTACGATAGATGGTGCATATCGGAGCCCACGGACTACTAGCAGTCGTCATACATGCATTCGAACTACACTTCTAACGCCACCAAATGTACACCCAGGCCATATCTTCAGTCGGCCATGCGAGAAGCGGTAACACGGCGAGATAATATATTCTCGCTTTTGGATATAACAAGACTCTGATTAAAGTAACATTCAATCACTTTAAACTGAAGGGCAGTGTAACATATTACGTGGACGGTAGAAAGTTGCATACACAAGGACTGAATGTTATTACTTTCTAGGCCATGAAACTCGCGTGTTGCTTTCCTTGTGGTGAAAAAGTGACATTATAGATAACAACTGCTCTTGGCCTATTTGTGCTATTACTCAATATTTTTCATTAGACAACTTTTAACCATCGGCCCCCATTTTCAATGGAACTGTCTATGCTACAATAATAATAGTTTTCTGTGTAGTAAACATATTGTGCAACATAATAGTCGATCGTGTTAGTATCTACATCCTGCTGATATAAGTGACAGAAAAGCGCCCTGAAACTTGTAATTATCAGTAATAGAAACTCTCAGGCTTCCGAGGCTGAGCTAAAATACGATACCTATCGAAACATGGAACAATTTTAATGATAAATTGTTAAATACGGCTATCTACCGCATTCCACCTGCGAGAGACATGCTTTTATTCTTTGAATTGTAGTTGCTCCTTGGAGAGCTAAATCTAAAGCAGAGATGGATGAGAAACTCTGTTACGGTATGTGCTCGCGAATAGAAGTGTACAAATGTTGAACAGAATTGTAACTCGTTGTTGTCCGCTGTTAAAGGCACTTTATTTTACTTTGCTTGTGTGACGAAGAGAAGAAACTGTAATTTTCCTCAAGGATATAATACAGCGTAGAAAAGGTATTTAAATAAGTTTCATTTTATATAAGGCACATTTCCAAGAGTGAACATACGTGTAGGACTTCTGTGGGATTTTCGGGCATTTGGTTCGTGAGGTTTGACTACGAAACTGCATCTCGATTTTAGAACACATCGGTAACTGTTTTTACCGATGATTGAAGCGATTTGCCGTTCGGCTACGCAGCATCGAACCAAATGATAACTGAACTGCACTAGATCAGTTTCCGAAGCTTTTATACAAAATCCTAAATTTATTAGCAATTTACAGGTGACCGACGGAGATCTGCAACTGCTCTTACACAACGAAATCGTCGAACACCATTAATTACTGTCCAGTGACGGTGCTAGACAAAAACTGGACGTCGGCAACAAATCAGCTTTACGAAGCCTCTTATTTTCCAGCCAGAAAAAAAAGTTAAATTAAACGAACTGAATCATACACTTATAATTATTATACACAAACCTTGTTAGTATGGTAGACAAGTATCAGTGCAACGACAAAAACTACAACAAACAAACAAAAATTAAAATAGACGATCTTTTCGGCTTTTCGCCTCACTGAATTTGTTTTAAGATTACGTCATAGTTAACACCAGCTGCTATTTTCGCTTCAGCTGATAGCACTGACAACGAAGATAGCATTTTCTTGACTCATCGTGCTTCTCAAGTAGATCCTATCAGTTTTAACTTTGTGAAGCTTTTCTCGGTCGAAACTGTACTGACCAGAACTGTGAACATGATTTTGATTATTATGTAAACATTTGTAAACATTTGGATATACTTCTTCCAGATTATTTTCTAAAATGTGCCGAGTAAGTTATATGTTATTTAAGGCGAAAGAGATGATCCGTCAGCATTACCAAAGACATGACAGTCACATTAGTGTTTGCAGAATTTATTATGTTCTCTGGATATTTGCAATCCCGGCGGCAAATTACCTTCTTCCCACCACGTTCATCAGACGTACTGGTTTCATTGTATTGTAAATGTTGTCTCGTGGAACGTCTTTAGTCAAAGCACTCAGGTTTTCAGTACTCTTGGTAATTACTGAATCATCAATGGCAGCACGTGCTCTTTTTATATTGCACTGTTCTTCCATCCACTGCGAGGTACGACTTGACAATAAATTGAAATTCCACTTCATCCACGGAAATTAAAAATCACAAATTTTATCTATATGGCTGGCGAAGGCCAGTTCATCTTCAGTAGCAAAGTGGTCGGATGTCCAGGTTTATTCAAAACACTCATTCCGCAGTCTCCTTTTTATCGTAGACCTACTTATTCTGAGGTATGCTGGGACTCTTTGAGACATTTCTCCAGACCTTACAGCATATAATCATTCTTCCATTTTTTTCTCTTGTAAAATCCGCATACGTTCTGCCCCCAGGGGGTCTTGTGTAATTTCGAGTCGTTTTTTGACTCCAGATTTGCAAATAAATAAACATAAACAATATACAAAGCATTTAATGAAATAAATTAACAAAACTTAATGATATACATTATTTTGCAATGAAATTTGGAAATGGATCTGGGTCCAAGTAACCGTACCTTTAAGTTATAAGCACATTCATTATTCACCAAATATATCAATTTTACCGGGCGTTCGGTGTCTTTATAATTCGAACACACTCTCTTCAATATGTATGCGCGCACGCAAACTGAGCAGAACTTCTCGGCAGAGTGGTAGTGCGCAGAACGGAGAAAAATATTGGCCCCTTGCACTCGAATTGCCCCCACCACCCTCCATCACCAGTTTCATTCTTAAACTGTCTTGTTTTTGGACCCCTTTACTGCCTCCTCCACCGCTGGGACTTACATTGAAACCCTCTCAGTACGGACCTTGTCACCGAATAAAAAGCTACAAATCTTTTTATACGAGGGGCCTTCAGTAAGTAAGGCAAAATATTTTTTTTTCTTCTGAATGTAGATTTGTTTTATTCAGGATTCCAATACGCCACATTATTCCCCACTCTCTTTGACTTAGAAAACCCTATTTTTCAACGGAAGCTCCGTCCACTGCGACGGCCTTAAGCCACCTTACTGGGAGGGCTTGTACGTCTGCGATACCACTGAACTGGTCAATGGCGGAGCCAACGTCTTGCTGCATCAATGATCTCCCGATCATCTACGTACTGCTTTCCGCTGAGTGCGTCCTTAATTGGGCCACACAGATGGACGCCGGAAGGTGCCACTTTCAGGCTGTAGGGAGGGTGAGAAAGAACAGTCCAGTGAAGTTTTGTGAGCTCTTCTCCAGTGGGCAGACTTGTCGGGCTCCATTGTCATGGAGCAGAAGAATTTCTTTTGTATGAGGCGTGTTTTTTAAGTAAGGTCCATTTGAACATAAGTACACAACGAAAGGTTACTTCAAAAAAGTAAATTTATTTTCAGAAAGTACATACTTCGTTCTGTTTTTCGACATAGTTGCCAAGTTTGTTCAAACATGTATCATACCTCTCAACCACTTTTAAAATACCCACATCATAAAAACTTGGCGCCTGCTCCGATAACCAAGAGTTCACTGCCGTCTTCCCGTCGTCGTCGTCATTGTAAAGGTCGCCACAGAGGTGTTGTTTGAGGTGGAGGAACAGATGGTAATCGCCCGGCGCAAGATCAGGACTGTAGGGTGGGTGGGCTAAAACTTCCCAGCCAAAACTGTCCAGTAAATCGCGGGTCTGACCTGCAGTGTGAGGTCTTGCATTGTCATGGAGAAGAACAATTCCCTTTGTCAGCAGGCCGCGTCTTCCGTTTTGAATCGCTCTGCGTAGCTTTCTCAGGGTTTGGCGGTATGCCTCTGCATTGATAGTGGTTCCTCGTTGCATGAAATCGACCTTCAAAACACCATGCCTATCCCAAACACCGACGCCATGATTTTGCGCTGGGAGAGAGTCTCTTTGGCCTTCACCTTTACAGGCTAGTGTGTGTGTGTCTCCAGTCCATGTTCTGTTGCTTCGATTCGGACGTGATATGCGAAACCCATGTTCCGTCTCCAGTTACGATCTGACTCAAGAAGCCGACACCTTCTTCGTGATAACGAGTCAAGAACTTCATCACACACTCAAATCTTTGGTTTTCGTGTCCTCTGTTAGGAGTTTTGGGACCCAACGGGAGCACAGTTTCCTGAACTTTAGATGTTCAGAGACACTGTTGTAAAGCACTGATCTCGACACGTCAGGAAATTCGTTTGAGAGACCTGTTATTGTGAAGCGCCTGTTCTCACGAATCCTCGCTTCAGCTGAAGCCACCGAATCGTCTGTAATCAGAGAAGGGCGACCGAAGCGGTCTTCACCATGGACGTTGTCACGTACCCATTTACACACTTTGCTTTCACTCATAACAGTATTACCGTGCACTTCGCAAATCTGTCGATGAATTTCTTCAGCAGTCAGATCACTTGCTGAGAAAAACCGTATCACTGAGCTTACCTCACACGCGGCGGGCGAGTTGATAGTCTTAAATATTTTGAAAGCACAGAACAGAACCGTACAGGTTAGGCTACAGAGCTGAAACTGAGCACAGTTGTTCCCGAGGCATGCCGGCACACGACGCACACACTCGTTGCGAAATGCACGCGAACTACTAATGTCTACAAGAAAACGGACCTTTCTTAAAAACTCGTCTCTTATTTTTGTGACGAGATACAATGAAGTCGGTTCTTCAGTTTCATGAGGGTAGCACATTACACTTCTGAGTTGGTCGTGGCCGGCCGAAGTGGCCGTGCGGTTAAAGGCGCTGCAGTCTGGAACCGCAAGACCGCTACGGTCGCAGGTTCGAATCCTGCCTTGGGCATGGATGTTTGTGATGTCCTTAGGTTAGTTAGGTTTAACTAGTTCTAAGTTCTAGGGGACTAATGACCTCAGCAGTTGAGTCCCATAGTGCTCAGAGCCATTTGAACCATTTTTTGAGTTGGTCGTTGCACCATGAGGGAGGACATCAAATAGGATAACTCTTCTGAGCTCCAAAAGATCGTCACCATGACTTTAACTGCTGAGGGTTCGGCTTTCAACTTTTTCTTCTGGGGAGAAGTGGTGTGATGTCACTTCACGGATTGCCGTTTCATCTCCAATTCTAAGTGATTATCCAATCTTTCGTCGCCTGTGAGGATGTTCGACAAAAAATTATCACAATCATCCTCATAACGCGCTAGCAGTTCCAAACAGACGGCTTTTACGGTCTTCTGTTAGGCGGTAAGAAACCCCTGCAGGTACAACTCTGAGTATCCAAACTGGTGGACGAGTGTGTCGGCACTACCAGCAGAGACGTCCTGTTGTGCAGCGAAGTGCTTCATTATGGTGAGTCGATCACTTCGAATGAGAGTGTCGGCACGTTCCAGCATTGCAGCAGTCAGTGCTGTGTCCGGTCGTCTGGCACGTGGGAGATGGGACAGGTTTGCGCGACCTTGTTGCGATGATAAGACGCTTCGCCCAACGACTAAACGTGCTTTTGTTCACCGCCCGGTCTCTCTGTAATGCCTATGAGTATCTGCGATACTCGGGTCTTCTGACAAAAGAAACTCAATGTCAGATCTCTGCTTGGGACGTACCTCCGTTCAAATAGCTCTAAGCACTATGGGACTTAACATCTAAGGTCATCAGTCCCCTAACAAACCTAAGGACATCACACACATCCATACCCGAGGCAGGATTCGAATCTGCGACCGTAGCAGCAGCGTGCTTCCGGACTGAAGCGCCTAGAACCGCTCGGCCACAGCGGCCGGCCGTACCTCCGTGACAGACACCATTTTGAAGGCTTCGTATAGTGCCGCTACCTATTGGAACTTCGAAAAACTCAGGAGCCGAAGCGGGAATATCCCACTATGTCCCATAATAAATTATACTTTTTTTTCAGCCGGCCGGTGTGGCCGAGCGGTTCTAGGAGCTTCAGTCTGAAACCGCGCGACCGCTACGGTCGCACGTTCGAATCCTGCCTCAGGCATGGATGTGTCTGATGTCCTTACGTCAGTTAGATTTAAGTAGTTCTAAGTTCTAGGGGACTGATGACCTCAGATGTTAAGTCCCATAGCGCTCAGAGCCATTTGAACCATTTTTTTTTTCCAACGAAATTTGCCGAGAAAGAAAATGTGTTGCATTACTTATCGAACGCCCCCCATAAATAGAAATATTAAACAATAGAAAAATTCACACAAATCTGTCCCCATGGCAGACCTCTCGTCACCCACCACCTCCCTAGTGACCGTATGTACGCTAAGTTCTGAGCAGCCACCTTAGTCAGCAACACCTATAACTCGACTTGTTGTTAGAGCTTCCAGTAGTTTGTTTTCCTGCACATACGCGGGAAGTTTTTTAAGTCTGGTAAATTTCTATGCGTCTTCATGCTTAGTAAGCTTGATTATTTCAAGGATCGTATAAAGAATTGCAACAATATACAACGTAAAGTACATTGTTGAGACCGGTCTGAATTGGTTAGTGTATCGACCACGACTGAAAATGTAGAAAACCAGGTTTCGTGCTGTTATCAAACATTTTCGTTTAAATGGTTGTACTGCCACAAAAATGAAAACAGAATTATATGATGACGCGGACTCTGCACCATCATTTTAGACCACTTACTTTTGGATTAATGAATTTAAATGTTGCCCTTCAAGCACCGAAGGCGAAACGCGCTCTGGCCGCCAATTGAGATCACCACCAAGGAAACCATTGACACAATCGATGATATGATAATGCAAGACCACTGAATGAAAATTCGTGACATTTCTGAGCCTGTAGGCATCTCAACTCAGTGAGTGCATAGTTTCCTGCACAGAGAATTGGTTCAAATGGCCCGGAGGACTAGGGGACTTAACTGCTGAGGTCATCAGTCCCCTAGAACTACTTAAACCTAACTAACCTAAGGACATCACACACATCCACGCCCGAGGCAGGATTCGAACCTGCGACTGTAGCGGTCACGCGGTTCCAGACTGGAGCGCCTAGAACCGCTCGGCCACACCGGCCGGTCACGGAGAACTGGCTATGAAGAAACTGTGCGCCGGCAGGAGTGGCCGAGCGGTTCTAGGCGCTACAGTCTGGAACCGCGCGACCGCTTCGGTCGCAGGTTCGAATCCTGCCTCGGGCATGGATGTGTGTGACGTCCTTAGGTTAGTTAGGTTTAAGTAGTTCTAAGTTCTAGGGGACTGATGACCTTAGCAGTTAAGTCCCATAGTGCTCAGAGCCATTTGAACCAAGAAACTGTGCCGAGGTGGTTGCCGCAGTTGGTCACAGTCGACCAAAAGCGCATCCAACACAACATTTCAACACAGCGTCTGACGACTTCTAATGCAATCGGCAAGACTTTCTGCTACGATTTATAACTGTAGATGAAACTTGAAACCATCACTACACACCAGAGTCAAAACGGCTGTGAAAACAATGGCCAAAGGTAGGTGAAAGTGCACCGAAGAAGCCAAACACCATTTCGTCAGCTGGTAAGGTGATGGAACATTCCTAATGAATAGTCCTCATAGATTACTCGGAAAAGCCAGAAGCTTAACTGGACCCTATTATGCTTCACTATTGGGTCATTTGAAACTTGCATTGGCTGATAGATCAAAGTTGGTACGAAAAACGTGCTCTTTCATCAGGGTAATGCACCATCCCACAAACCGGTGGTAACAATCGCGAAAAAGCATGCACTAGGCTTTGAGTTGGTTCCTCATCCACCCTATTAACCCGACTTAGCCCAAAGTGACTTCTTCATGTTCTGTAATTTGAAACTCGGCTTGCTGGGAAGAAATTTTTATCAGATGAGTGATAGTTGCAATCTGCAAGTATTTCGCAGAGTTTGACAGGATTTATGTTTCCGAGGGAATAAAAAAGTTGTAGGATCGCTGGACCAAGCGTATATCCCTCAAAGGAGACTAAGTTGAGAAGTAAAATTAGTTGTTTACGGAACAAACTTTCTTTTCCTTTCTTACGCGACTTACCAAACCACCCTCGTATACTGGAACTACCACGTCCAGCAGACCCGTATATCTGCAGTTCACCTGAGCCATCTCCCATTTACATTCAACTGCGAGACAACTAGCCGGCCGCTGTGGCCGAACGGTTCCAGGCGCTTCATTCCGGAACCGCGCTACTGCTACAGTCGCAGGTTCGAATCCTGCCTCGGGCATGGATGTGTATGATGTCCTTAGGATAGTTAGGTTGAAGTAGTTCTAAGTTTAGCGGACTGATGATCTCAGACGTTAAGTCCCATAGTGCTTAGGCCATTTGAACCATTTTGCGAGACAACTGCCTGCTCCACTCATTCACTTATGAGACTAATCAAAATTCTGTTCAGACAAGTTTTCCCGGCAGACGGAGTATTCCATCATCTTTCGAGGGTGCATCCGGAACAGTAGTATTTCTTCTTCCGACATTCGGCCTGAGTGAATCGGAATTCCGCAGAGAGCACAGACGTGAAATGTAATGGTTTACATGATTTGTTAACCAGGAAACCCTGTCTCGGTAGAGCGGGTTGTCTGCTAATTGTATTTCCGCAGCTTCCTTGACCAGTGAATTCTAATATTATGGTCAGTATGCTAAGCGTAGTTTTGTCGGCAGTCGTGCTTCCCACGTACCGCTAGTGAGTTGAAGAGGGAGGCAATGGAAAGACACACGCACCGTAAGGTGTCTTGCGGACTAGAGACGTAGATGTGGCATTTATTTAACAAGTCGGGTTTAGGGTTCAGTTCTTGTGGAGCGGGGGGCGGCAATGACTAAAGCATTGAAACAGCATGCACCTACTGAGTGCTTTTATAGAAAATGTACTGTATTATTTTTCTAATATTCAATGCAGTACTGTTAGTCGGTCACTACTGCAACTAGTAAATAACCATGTATAAGTACATTCATGCTAAGAAATACAAATTTTTTATTCATTCAGAAGCATAAATAAAAATATATAATATACTAGTTGTACCTGGCTGTAAGAGATCCATGACTAAGGAATTTATTGCTAGCGCACTCGAGCAGATGTAATTTCGTTGGACTGCTCACGCACTGCCTGCGATATGTAGGCAATAAGAGAATCTCAGACCAGAGAGCAGTGTTGGCTCAGTAAGAGCAGTGTTGGCTGCAGTAAGAGCTGTGGCAGTAGGAGTAAGTAGTAGCCAGCAGTCTGGTGTATGGAGTTGGCTGGGTCGGTCGTGGGGAGAGATGGCGGTGCCTGAGCGTTGTAGTATAAGGTAAAAGCAGCCTCGCGCATATGTAATATTGTAATATCAAGTCCCATGTAAATGTTTTTAAAAAATCTCTTAATAATAATCTTTCTTATAAAAACAAACTTTTAACAATCATTCATCTCACTTTAAAAAATTTACTAATTTCTCCAATCCATGGTCATGCCGATTATTATAAACAAAAATCAGTTGTTTCTTTTTATACATGACAAATCTATCGGCCAGCATTGCAATGGGCTGTGCCAGAAAAATTTCTTATAGGAGCAGATATATATGCGTTATCCGGCGACCTTATTGAGGTAAGAATTTTCAATTTATTCAGAATGAATTTTCAGGGCCATGACGCAGCTCTGCTGACGTCCAAATTTACCAGTTTAGATTCAAAGACAGCTAATTATTGAAAGGTTATAAGTAAGCCACAATTTTATTGAGAGGTTAGTCACGTTGAAGTAGTTCTAAGTCTAGCGGACTGATGATCTCAGACGTTAAGTCCCATAGTGCTTAGGCCATTTGAACCATTTTGCGAGAATTTATTTGTTGGGACGTTACATATTATTTTTCTAATATTACCACCACAGGTAAACACCTTACTGAAACCGTCGAACAGACCTCCAGGCTTTGGCTTACCACGTAAAACCTGGACCATCCTCAACAGGATCAGGACGGGCCACGGTCGATGTGCGGACTCTCTACACAAATGGGGAAGAGCACCATCCCCAAAGTGCGACTGCGGCGCTGAGATGCAGACGATCCGGCACATCATTGCAGAGTGCCCTCTGAGAGCCTACTCAGGTCAAACAACGGACTTCCTGGATGCGACTCGAAGTGCAGTTCAATATATTAAAAACGTAAATTTTAATTTGTAATTATATATATGTTGTTCATGACATAACTGTATTTAATTCTTTATGTCTTGTTTCTAATGCCAAAGTAATAAAGTTATCGTAGCAGCTATAAACGTGATTTGTACTTGCCATACGCTAAATAAATAAATAAATTTCTAATATTCAATGCAGTACTGTTAGTTGGTGACTACTGCAACTAGTAAATAACCATGTATCAGTACATTCATGCTAAGAAATACAAATTTTTTATTCATTCAGAAGCATAAATAAAAATATATAATATACTAGTTGTACCAGGCCACGCTTTGTTGTGGCTCAAACCGCATGAATGGAAATAAAAAAAAAAGAAAAAGCACAGGTTTCTAATACGCATAGGAATTGGTTATACCTTCTAGTCTCCTTCTCTATCCCGTCTCTGTTCATATCCCACTCCCCGTTTCTTTGTACATCTCCTTCTACTTCCCTCTCCCTCTACCCATCACCTCCTCCCATTCTCTCTGTCCATCTTCTTCTCCCCACTTTTCCAACTCTTCCTGCCCTATCTCTCTGTCCATATTCTCCTTCCCTTTTTCTATGTCCATTTCCTCCCACTCCTCTGTCAATCTCCTTCTCCACCCGCTCCCTGACCCTGACCCTCGTTTAATGTTATAGCAAACTCAGATTCTTTAGTAGTATTCTAATCATTAACCAATAAGGCATAAATACAACCTTCCTGTTTGCTAAAAACGTTTCACTATTGTAGTGTCCAAACGTTCATCAGAGTAACATGTAAAATTTTGAAGTAGATCGGAAATGTAGATCTTATGATTTTCGGTAACACTGATCCCCTTTTATTTATTGCATACATGTGTATTTATAGATTATATCTATTAAAATACACCTATTTTAAAGAATTAGGTACCTATAGACACGCCTATTAGAATTCAACGTTGTGTCAAAATTTCAACGCAGTCCTTGAAGAACTTTCGGAGACTTGAGGTTCTGAAGAAACAAATACCTACATTTGTACATACATAGTAACTGTAAATGCACCTAATCGCGAATCTCCGAAAGTTTTAGACCGAATTCTTTGAAATTTGGACACAGAGTTGCACTGGAATACGCGCGTGTTTGTATACACGGTGAGTCACCTAACATTACCGCTGGATTATTTCGTAAAACAAATCAAATACTGACGAATCGATTCCACAGACCGAACGTGAGGAGAGGGGCTGGTGTAATTGGTTAATACAAACCATAAAAAAATGCACGGAAGTTTGTTTTTTAACACAAACCTACGTTTTTTTAAATGGAACCCCGTTAGTTTTGTTAGCACATCTGAACATATAAACAAATACGTAATCAGTGCCGTTCGTTGCATTGAAAAATGTTAATAACATCCGGAGATATTGAAACGTGAAGTTGACGCCTGAGTACCACTCCGCTGTTCGATCGTGTGTATCGGAGAGCACCGAATTACGTAGGGATCCAAAGGGAACGGTGATGGACCTTAGGTACAGAAGAGACTGGAACAGCACATTACGTCCACATGCTAACACCTTTTTACTGGTCTTTTTCACTGACGCACATGTACATTACCATGAGGGGTGAGGTACACGTACACACGTGGTTTCCGTTTTCAATTACGGAGTGGAATAGAGTGTGTCCCGACATGCCAGTCCAATAGATGTTCAATGTGGTGGCCATCATTTGCTGCACACAATTCCAATCTCTGGCGTAATGAATGTCGTACACGCCGCAGTACATCTGGTGTAACGTCGCCGCAGGCTGCCACAATACATTGTTTCATATCCTCTGGGGTTGTAGGCACATCACGGTACACATTCTTCTTTAACGTACCCACAGAAAGAAGTCCAGAAGTGTAAGATCAGGAGAACGGGATGGCCAATTTATGCGTCCTCCACGTCCTATGAAACGCCCGTCGAACATCCTGTCAAGGGTCAGCCTAGTGTTAATTGCGGAATGTGCAGGTGCACCATCATGCTGATAAAACATACGTCGACGCGTTTCCAGTGGGACATTTTCGAGCAACGTTGGCAGATCCTTCTGTAGAAACGCTATGTATGTTGCAGCTGTTTGGGCCCCTGAAATGAAGTGAGGACCAATGAGGTGGTCGCCAATGATACCGCACCATACATTTACAGTCCACGGTCGCTGTCGCTCTACCTGTCTGAGCCAGCGAGGATTGTCCACGGACCAGTAATGCATGTTCCGTAGATTCACTGCCCCGTGGTTTGTGAAAACCGCTTCATCGGTAAACAGGTAGAATTGCAACGCATTCTCTGTTAATGCCCATTGACAGAATTGCACTCGATGATTAAAGTCATCACCATGTAATTGCTGATGTAGCGACACATGAAACGGGTGAAAACGGTGACGATGCAGAAAGCGCATGACACTACTTTGACTCAGTCCACCGGCTCTCGCAATGACTCGTGTACTCATGTGTGAGTTCATGGCAACAGCAGCTAGCACACCAACTGCACCCGCTTCTCCTGTGACGGTCCTGTTACGGACCCGTTTGCGTGCTACGACCGTACCTGTTGCATACAGTTGGCGTTAGATGTTTTGCAATGTGCGGCACGTTGGATGCTCTGTCCGGGTACCGTTCTGCGTACACCCTGCAGGCTTCAGCTGCATTTCGTCGACACTCGCCATAGATGAGTATCATCTCCGCCTTTTCAGAGTTCGAATACACCATGGTCACAGTTCCTACAACACTACACTATCACAGACGTCTGGTACCACGGTGTACTACAGTTGGTCTGCGTGCGGAGACGAAGGCAGAATAACAATAGCAGCAAGCGCTACATGCGGACACTGAGACAGCTAGACCAAACCACAACAGTGCACTATAGCCACACTCGTAAACACGGTCGTCATCGTAAACATGTCCCTGCAGATGCTGCTCGCCGACCGTGGCCCGTGTTTGTTACAACACTCAACTGAACGTCGGAGGTTTCAAGCGTCAACTTTAGGTTACAATATCTCCGGATGTAATTAACATTTTACAATGCAACAAACGGCACTGATTACGTATTTGTTTATATGTTCAGATGTGCTAACAAAACTAACGCGGTTCCATTTAAAAAAACGTAGGTTTGTGTTAAAAAACATACTTCCGTGCATTTTTGTATGGTTTGTATTAAACAATTACACTAGCCCCTCTCCTCACGTTCGGTCTGTGGAATCGGTTCGTCAGTATTTGATGTGGTTTACGAAATACAGTATATCCAGTGATAACGTTAGGTGACTCACCCTGTATATCTATTTTTAAGTATATGTAATACATATTTTTTTTAATTTAATAATAGGAGAACTTCTGTTAAAACGTTATATAAAGGCGTGTTTTTAGGTACCTATTTCTTGCTGAGGTCAGTTGAGTTTATATAATCTATATCAATAAAAATGTAAATGTCCGTTTGGTCAAAAATCATATATCTCTGGAAGTCCTTGACCGATTGTTTTGAAATTTTGACACAACGTTGCATCCTCATAAATGCACCAAAAACACGCCTGTCTATAACGTTTTGCGATATTTTGTGACAACGTTTCCCTAGTATTAAATTTATAAAAAATTGTGTATTACATGTATTTAAAAAACTTATATAAAATCACACGCGTATTCCAGTGCAACGTTGTGTAAGACTTTCAAAGCATTCCGTCGAAAAGTTTCAATCTGCGATAAGACACATTTGCACTTTATGTATAAGAACAAACGTAGATTCTTGTTTCTTCAGAATCTCATATCTCCGAAAGTTCTTCATGGAGGACTGCTTTGAAATTTTGACACAACGTTGAATCCTAATAAGACGTCGTTTTAGGTGCCTAATTCTTTAATATATGTATCAATTTAACACATACAATATATAAATATAGATATATGCAATATATACAGGGAAAACGTTGCCACCAAAAATTTCAAAATTTGCCTTTACTATTTACTTCAAATACGGAGGCATTACTTTTCAGCAGAACCTCGTAATTATGGTAGCGTAATTTCGCTTTCGTCCCCAGCCTCTACATCTACATCCATACCCCGCAAGTCACCTGACGGTGTGTGGCGGAGGGTACCATGAGTACCTCTATCCGTTCTTTCTTCTATTCCAGTCTCATATTGTTCGTGGAAAGAAGGATTGTCGGTATGCCTCTGTGTGGGCTCTAATATCTCTGATTTTATCCTCATGGTCTCTTCGCGAGATATACGTTCAAACGGTTCAAATGGCTCTGAGCACTATGGGACTTAACTACTGAGGTCATCAGTCCCCCAGAACTTAGAACTACCTAAACCTAACTAACCTAAGGACATCACACACATCCATGCCCGAGGCAGGATTCGAACCTACGACCGTAGCGGTCACGCGGTTCCAAACTGACGCGCTTAGAACCGCACGGCCACACCGGCCGGCTGATATACGTAGGAGGGAGCAATATACTGCTTGACTCCTTGGTGAAGGTATGTTCTCGAAACTTCAACGAAAGCCCGTACTGAGCTACTGAGCGTCTCTCCTGCAGAGTCTTCCACTGGAGTTTATCATCTCCGTAACACTTTCGCGATTACTAAATGGTCCTGTAACGAAGCGCGCTGCTCTCCGTTGAATCTTCTCTATCTCTTCTATCAACCCTATCTGCTACGGATCCCACACTGGTGAGCAGTATTCAAGCAGCGGGCGAATAATTGTACTGTAACCTACTACCTTTGTTTTCGGATTGCATTTCCTTAGGATTCTTCCTATGAATCTCAGTCCAGCATCTGCTTTACCGACGATTAATTTTATATGGTCATTCCATTTTAAATCACTCATAATGCCTGCTCTCAGATAATTTATGGAATTAACTGCTTCCAGTTGCTGACCTGCTATGTTGTTGTTGTTGTTGTTGTCTTCAGTCCTGAGACTGGTTTGATGCAGCTCTGCATGTTACTCTATCCTGTGCAAGCTTTTTCATCTCCCAGTAATTACTGCAACCTACATCCTTCTGAATCTGCTTACTGTATTCATCTCTTGGTCTCCCTCTACGATTATTACCCCCCACGCTGCCCTCCAATGCTAAATTTGTGATCCCTTGATGCCTCAGAACATGTCCTACCAACCGGTCCCTCCTTCTTGTCTAGTTGTGCCACAAACTCCTCTTCTCCCCAATTCTATTCAATACCTCCTCATTAGTTATGTGATCTACCCATCTAATCTTCAGCATTCTTCTGTAGCACCACATTTCGAAAGCTTCAATTCTCTTCTTGTCCAAACTATTTATCGTCCATGTTTCACTTCCATACATCGCTACACTCCACAAAAATACTTTCAGAAACGACTTCCTGACACTTAAATCTATACTCGATGTTAACAAATTTCTCTTCTTCAGAAACGCTTACCTTGCCATTGCCAGTCTACATTTTATGTCATCTCTACTTCGACCATCATCAGTTATTTTGCTCCCCAAATAGCAAAACTCCTTTACTACTTTAAGTGTCTCATTTCCTAATCTAATTCCCTCAGCATCACCCGACTTAATTCGACTACATTCTATTATCCTCGTTTTGCTTTTGTTGATGTTCATCTTATATCCTCCTTTCAAGACTCTGTCCATTCCGTTCAACTGCTCTTCCAAGTCCTTTGCTGTCTCTGAGAGAATTACAATGTCATCGCCGAACCTCAACGTTTTTATTTCTCCTCCATGGACTTTAATACCTACTCCGAATTTTTCTTTTGTTTCCTTTACTGCTTGCTCAATATACAGATTGAATAACATCGGGGTCAGGCTAAAACCCTGTCTCACTCCCTTCCCAACCACTGCTTCCCTTTCATGCCCCTCGACTCTTATAACTGTCATCTGATTTCTGTACAAATTGTAAATAGCCTTTCGCTCCCAGTATTTTACCCCTGTCACCTTTAGAATTTGAATGAGAGTATTCCAGTCAACATTGTCAAAAGCTTTCCCTAAGTCTACAAATGCTAGAAACGTAGGTTTGCCTTTCCTTAATTTATTTTCTAAGTCGTAGGGTCAGTATTGCCTCACGTGTTCCAACATTTCTGCGGAATCCAAACTGATCTTCGCCGAGGTCGGCTTCTACCAGTTTTTCCATTCGTCTGTAAAGAATTCGCGTTAGTATTTTGCAGCTGTGACTTATTAAACTGATAGTTCGGTAATTTTCACATCTGTCAACACCTGCTTTCTTTGGGATTGGAAATATTATATTCTTCTTGAAGTCCGAGGGTATTTCGCCTGTCTCATACATCTTGCTCACCAGATGGTAGAGTTTTGTCAGGACTGGCTCTCCCAAGGCCGTCAGTAGTTCCAATGGAATGTTGTCTACTCCCGGGGCCCTGTTTCGACTCAGGTCTTTCAGTGCTCTGTCAAACTCTTCACGCAGTATCGTATCTCCCATTTCATCTTCATCTACATCCTCTTCCATTTCCATAATATTGTCCTCAAGTACATCGCCTTTGTATATACCCTCTATATATTCCTTCCACCTTTCTGCTTTCCCTTCTTTGGTTAGAACTGGTTTTCCATCTGAGCTCTTGATATTCATACAAGTGGCTCTCTTTTCTCCAAAGGTCTCTTTAATTTTCCTGCAGGCAGTATCTGTCTTACCCCTAGTGAGATAAGCCTTTACATCCTTACATTTGTCCTCTAACCATCCCTGCTTAGCCGTTTTGCACTTCCTGTCGATCTCATTTTTGAGACGTTTGTATTCCCTTTTGCCTGTTTCATTTACTGCGTTTTTATATTTCCTCCTTTCATCAATTAAATTCAATATTTCTTCTGTTACCCAAGGATTTCTACTAGCCCTCGTCTTTTTACCTACTTGATCCTCTGCTGCTTTCACTACTGCATCCCTCAGAGCTACCCATTCTTCTTCTACTGTGTTTCTTTCCCCCATTCCTGTCAGTTGTTCCCTTATGCTCTCCCTGAAACTCTGTACAACCTTTGGTTTAGTCAGTTTATCCAGGTCCCATCTCCATAAATTCCCACCTTTTTGCAGTTTCTTCAGTTTTAATCTACAGTTCATAACTAATAGATTGTGGTCAGAGTCCACATCTGCCCCTGGAAATGTCTTACAATTTAAAACCTGGTTCCTAAATCTCTGCCTTACCATTATATAATCTATCTGATACCTTCTAGTATCTCCAGGATTCTTCCATGTATACAACCCTCTTTTATGATTTTTGAACCAAGTGTTAGCTATGATTAAGTTATGCTCTGTGCAAAATTCTACCAAACGGATTCCTCTTTCATTTCTCTCCCCCAATCCATATTCACCCACTATGTTACCTTCTCCCTTTTCCTACTCTCGAATTCCAGTCACGCATGACTATTAAATTTTTGTCTCCCTTCACTACCTGAATAATTTCTTTAACTCATCATAAATTTCATCAATTTCTTCATCATCTGCAGAGCTAGTTGGCATATAAACTTGTACTACTGTAGTAGGCATGGGCTTCGTGTCTATCTTGGCCACAATAATGCGTTCACTGTGCTGTTGGTAGTAGCTTACCCGCACTCCCATTTTTTTATTCATTATTAAACCCACTCCTCCATTACCCCTATTTGATTTTGTATTTATAACCCTGTATTCACCTGACCAAAAGTCTTGTTGCTCCTGCCACCGAACTTCACTAATTCCCACTATATCTAACTTCAACCTATCCATTTCCCTTTTTAAATTTTCTAACCTACCTGCCGGATTAAGGGATCTGACATTCCACGATCCGATCCGTAGAACGACAGTTTTCTTTCTCCTGATAACGACGTTCTCTTGAGTAGTCCCCGCCCGGAGATCCGAATAGGGGACTATTTTACCTCCGGAATATTTTTCCCACGAGGACGCCATCATCATTTATCCATACAGTAAAGCTGGATGCCCTCGGGAAAAATTACGGCTGTAGTTTCCCCTTGCTTTCAGCCGTTCGCAGTACCAGCACAGCAAGGCGGCTTTGGTCAGTGTTACAAGGCCAGGTCAGTCAATCATCCACACTGTTGCCCCTGCAACTACTGAAAAGGCTGCAGCCCCTCTTCAGGAACCACACGTTTGTCTGGCCTCTCAACAGATACCCCTCCGTTGTGGTTGCACCTACGGTACGGGCACCTGTATCGCTGAGGCACGCAAGCCTCCCCACCAACGGCAAGGTCCATGGTTCATGGGGGTAGGTTCTGCTGTATTGTAGCTAAATGATAAAGGATCTTTCTTTCTATGTATTCGCAGCACGTTACACTTGTCTACATTGAGATTCAGTTGCCATTCCCTGCGCCATGCGTCAATTCGTTGCAGATCCTCCTGCGTTTCAGTACAATTTTCCATTGTTACAACCTCTCGATATACTACAGCATCATCCGCAAAAAGCCTCAGTGAACTTTTGATGTTATCCACAAGGTCATTTATATACATTGTGAATAGCAACGGTTCTACGACACTCCCCTGCGGCACGCCTGAAATCTCTCTTACTTCGGAAGACTTCTCTCCATTGAGAATGACATGCTGCGTTCTGTTATCTAGGAACTCTTCAATCCCATCACACAGTTGGTCTGATAGTCCGTATGCTCTTACTTTGTTCATTAAACAACAGTGGGGAACGGTATCAAACGCCTTGCGGAAGTCAAGAAATACGGCATCTACCCGTGTCTCTGGCCCTCTGAGTCTCGTGGACGAATAGAGCAAGCTGTGTTTCACGCGATCGTCCTCGCTAAGCAGCCCTCCTTTCTTCCAGATGGTCCTCGCCGGCTGTGGGGAAGTCTGAGGCCACGCCTGGCAAGTTTCCCACGGCTTGCACGGCCTCTCGGCCTCGCCGGGTGCGCATTTTGTATCGTACGCCAGGAGGCTCGGTACGCAGACTACACATTACTGGCTGGTTGCGCTTAGGGAGCGCTGATAAATTCGGCGTCTTTACGGCGGTGGCGATCAGATAATTCGGTCGGGCTGGCGGACCGCTCAAGGTGAACGCGCGGCTCTGGCGCCCGGGTTTCCCTGGGCCTTTGCTGACAGCCACCGCGGATTTCCCTGTCCGACCGCCGCTACCGTCTGCGACCCCGCCTACCTTACATTTTTTTGCTCCTGTTTGTCTCACTTCACGTGTCGAATTTTCTGCACCGTTGTTTACGTTTCGCACTGTTGCAACTGACACGTGTTTTTGGCGGGGAGGATGCAGCATGTTGTAAGTTTTCCAAAGTGACTAATATTCAGCGTAAGTTTTCTGTGCTTTCTAACTTCTGGCCATCCTGAATGTGTTCGCTGCTGTCTCCATAAATGCCTTCCTCTGTAAGTTTTCTACTTTCCAAGTCCCTATCTTTGTGAACTTCTAGATGTAACTTCTAAAAGAGCCATATTTTAACTATATATGAAAGGTAGTGTCTGTTTCCGAAAGAACAGATACCATTGATGACCGTGCAGCTTTTCTAGAATGAAAATATGGCTACCCGGCCATTGACCTTCTTGTGCGAATGCACACGCTATTCCCCAACTGGTACGGGACTTGGTAGGTTAGCCCGCAGCTCGTGGTCGTGCGGTAGCGTTCTCGCTTCCCACGCCCGGGTTCCCGGGTTGGATTCCCGGCTGGGTCAGGGATTTTCTCTGCCTCGTGATGGCTGGGTGTTGTGTGCTGTCCTTGGATTAGTTGGATTTAAGTAGTTCTAAGTTCTAGGGGACTGATGACCATAGATGTTAAGTCCCATAGTGCTCAGAGCCATTTGAAGCATTTTGAACTTGGTAGGTTAATCTGCCACGAGTAATGAGTGTGATGGGCAAACATCTATTAGACGCACTACGAATGTAGTGGTGTGGACATGTTGGGAATGTGGGTCTCACGGGGAGCGTGCTAGGGATAAGTCCCTGCAGACGCTCTATCTTTAGTGCCCTTGGTGTCTGAGATGTAAACAGGCGATCCTGGGTTCGAGTTCCGGTCGGGGCACACATTTTCAACATGTCCCCAACGATGCATGTCAACGCCTGTTTGCAGCTAGGGTGTCGATTTAATTAATATTTCATTCTACATAAGCTGCACGATCATCAATAGTATCTGTTCTTCCGGAAACAGATACTACCTTTCATATATGATTTCGTGGAATTTTTTTTAGAATCGCTCTCCGCAATGCTCGATGGCCCTTGTCCGTTACTAAACGAAATCTGCCTGTTCTTTGTTAAGTTTCAGTTGCTTCTTCGCATTTCCACTTGGCAATCACGTCACCAGCAGTCGGCTTGGGCAGCTTTCGAAAGCCCCGAATGTTCCAGAAGGATGTCATGCTCGGGTGACATTTCGTCATCAGCCACGTTCGACGTCACTACGCTATCGTGTCCGACCCGTTGCTGCTTCTCTACTGACAACAGAGTACTCCTCGCCTCTCGTGATATTGAGAGATCAGTGCGGCATAACATAGTTTCGTCCGGATACTTTTGAGCAGACAGTGTAATCCGCGATAAAAGTAGCGATCACGCTCAGCACTCTTAAAACTCAGTGACTTCACTTGCTCTGTGTAATTTCTAAAAGCAATGAACACAACAGTTTCTGTTTTGTAAGGTCATTTCTCCAATACCACTCTTTGTTTTTTGAGGTCTGTCGCATTCGCAGTTTTACAAGTAATATGGGAGTTATTCCTTCTGTTGTTACTGTGTAAAGTAATTTCTGGACCAAATGCGTCTCGTTTTACTTAAAGTATCTTCAGCGGTCATTGCAACAAAAAAATGGCTCTGAGCACTATGGGACTGAACTTCTGTCATCAGTCCCCCAGAACTTAGAACTACTTAAACCTAACTAATCTAAGGACATCACACACATCCATGCCCGAGGCAGGATTCGAACCTGCGACCGTAGCGGTCGCGCGGTTCCAGACTGTAGCGCCTAGAACTGCACGGCCACCCCGGCCGGCGGTCATTGCAACAACCATGGTTCTGTTGATCAATCGGTTTTCCGAGATCTCAAACAATTGTTTAAGTTTTATTTTTTATTACTCATGTTATTTTTTCCTTCTACATTGTTTTCATGCGTTCTTCTATAAACAGGCAGTGGCACTAAACGGCCAAATAAACATTAGCAACCAATTCTTATTTAACCTAGTGAACATCTAGCAGAAAAATAATATCTCCTCTAGCCACCACAAAAATATGACATAAAATAGACAGCATCCTTCCCAGTACCATAATAAGCAGATTTAACAAAGTAATAATTGTTACACTCAAGAACACACGTACACAAAACAGAAAGCTCACACAAGAATTAGGACGTATTACCTCAGTTGCCCCTACCCCTTTCCCCAAAATTTTAAATATGACAACTGTTTGGGATGTAGTAGAACCGATTTTGTCAACAAATATCACAGTTGTTATAATGGCCTCAGTAGATAATTTAAATAAAACGAAACACGATAAGACTAGATATACTCACAAAAGATGGTATAACTCCATATTTGGTTCAAATGGCTCTGAGCACTATGGGACTTAACATCTGAGGTCATCAGTCCCCTAGAACTTAGAACTACTTAAACCTAACTAACTTAAGAACGACACACATATCCATGCCCGAGGCAGGATTCGAACGTGCGACCGTAGCGGTCGCGCGGTTCCAGACTGAAGCGCCTAGAACCGCTCGGCCACTCCGGCCGGCAATCCATATTTCTTATAATAATAAGCTCGCACACAATTAGATGTTATGTTGCCATATTTTGCGATAGATATCGGTTACTTAGGAGGAAGAACCACAGTCTTCAGTAGAAGTTCTTTTTAATATTTGGGCAAAGGTGTTCCACAACTCAGTGTGTACAATTCATTTCATAATGTTCCATATCAGATTGTGATAATAATGATGTTGCAAATCCAAGTGTGGTGATGTGAAAACATATTCTGGGCGGTATATGGCTGTAGCGACAACTAAACCGGGCTTCTTCAATTGCTTTCCAAGACGTTCACTTATTACAATTAAGGCCACTTAAAATGTAAACCTTTGTTTCTCGGCTCAAAAGTAAGAAATGCTAAGCTTTCAAGGGCAAGTATATCGAACCAAAGGATAAAAAGTTTAATATACTGTGTCAGCTATGCCAATAAATTAACCTGACGCGACTGCAAATCCTAGTGGGTTTAAAAAAGGTGTGATCATGTCTTTTGTCGAAGGTTACTTGGTCGTTCAAGCGGTAACTCGCTAAACAGATACCATCTCGAGCTCATCAGACCACGACGCTTGTGTCGAGGCTGTAATAACGAAGTGTAACACGGATGGCGAGAACTCCATACGCATAATGATAAGAAAAGTTGCTTAGCATATTTTACGGCCAGATATTGGTGATAATTCTGTGCCCTCGAGGCCGCTAGAGCAGAACGTAAAAAAAAAAAAATAGGAAAATAAAGCTCTCGTGTGAGAACAAGAGTCTTGTAAATAAATTACGATTAACTTTATTTAGTCCCTAACATAAAGCTGCCTCCAGGTTTTTCGATAATCCTCTTCCTGTGCATTCGAGAGCAAGAAAACGGCTGCACGGGCGTCGTATTTCGTACCGCTAAGCAGCTACTGGTATTTTTGTGAGGCGGGACTCGTTTTGGCTTGATGCGTTTTAAGGCGTGGTGCCGGAGTGAAGTGGGCGGGGGGAGGGGGGGGGGAGGGAAGACTTACACAGGAAGATGTCGTAAAGGTGGCAGTCAAGCAGAACGATGCAACAGCCGAATCAAGTTCATAGTGGCGTCACCTGAAGATAGCAGCGTTGATGCTGCACAGTTTTCTTTCCTGGTGCAGTTCGCACAAGGAAATTATAAATTTTCTTGTGACATGAATGATATTCCTATCTGCTCGACTGCATAGTAACACTGTGCAACATTCTAGTATTATATGGAAAATTCCTAAGGTCATTAATACACGGAAAACATAGTTGAGTGGAAATAAGCACAACAGACAAAAAATTAGTCACTCCCAGAGGAGTTCACACCAAAGCCATGTAACAGGGCCTCTAGCTTCGGTAATAAGCTGAATGTGGCAACGAAGGAAGTCTACAAGTTGCTTCAAGTATTCCATATCAAGATGTAGCCGCTCACTGATGCTTAGATCCCGCAGAGCTATTAAATCGTACCGATGTCGACTGCTACATTTTGAAAGTCGTTCGATAAAATGTCAACTTTCAAATGAATCATTCTTCCATGAGTACTAAGTTGCTACTGTTACACAATCATGTTTTCGAAGAATATAAAGACCCAATAGATCGGAATAATTAATCAACACCGAGAAATGAAATGCATTATAGTACCAGTGATTGTTGGTAGTTAGTTCACTAATTTACATTTTATTCGTAACTTCATGGTTTTTACATTGAAACGCGCCAAAGGAACTGGTATAGGCATGCGTGTTCAAATAAAGAGAGATGTAAACAGGCGAACACGGGACCGCTGTCGGCAACGCCTCTGTAAGACAACAAGTGTGTGCCACAGTTGTCAGATCGGTTACTGCTGCCACAATGGCAGGTTAACAAGATTCAAGTAATTTTGAACGTGGTGTTATTGGCGGTGTACGAGCGATGGGACACAGCATCTCCGAGGTAGCAATGAAGTGGGGATTTTCCCGTACGACAATTTCACGAGTGTACCGTGAATTTCAGGAATTCGTTAAAATATCAAATCTCCGACATCGCTGCGGCCGGAAAAAGATCCGGCAAGAACGGGACCAACAACGACTAAAGAGAATCGTTTAACGTGACAGAAGTGCAACGCTTCCGCAAATTGCTGCAAATTTCAATGCTGAGCCATCAAGATGTGTCAGCGTGGGAACCATTCAGCTAAATGTCATCGATATTTACCCTTGATGAATGCACGATACAAAGCTTTACGCCTCGCCTGGGGTTGGGTTGTTTCGGGGAAGGAGACCAGACAGCGAGGTCATCGGTCTCATCGGATTAGGGAAGGATGGGGAAGGAAGACGGCCGTGCCCTTTCAGAGGAACCATCCCGGCATTTGCCTGGAGTGATTTAGGGAAATCACGGAAAACCTAAATCAGGATGGCCGGACGCGGGATTGAACCGTCGTCCTCCCGAATGCGAGTCCAGTGTCTAACCACTGCGCCACCTCCCTCGGTGGCCTTGCCTGGGCCCGTCAACACCGACATTGGACTGTTCATGACTGGAAACTTGTTGCTTGGCCGGATGCGTCTCGTTTCAAATTGTATCGAGCGGATGGACGTGTACAGGTATGGAAGTAACCTCATGTAATGGTGTGGGGCGTGTGCAGTTGGAGTGATATGGGACCGCTGATATGTCTAGGCATCTGATAGATGACACGTATGTAAGCATACTGTCTGACTACCTGCATCCATTCGTGTCCATTGTGCATTCCGATGGACATGGACAATTCCAGCAGGACAATGCGACACTCCAAACGTCCAGAACTGCCACAGAGTGGCTCCAGAAATACTCTTATCAGTTTAAATACTTCCGCTGGACACAAACTCCCCAGACATGATCATTATTGAGCATATCTGGGATGCTTTGCAACTTCTTATTTAGGATAGATCTCCACCCCCTCGTACTCTTAACCCTAGCATTACCAACGTATTTTTTGTTACATGTAATACCAACGGGGGGACCTCAAAGGCCCATAAAGAATACCACAATTTATTTTATCATAAATCAAGTTTGTTTACTTCTGATACCTCTAATAACAATTCAAAATGCTTAGACATTGTTTTTGTATACTGGATAATAAAAGATGTTATTATAATAGGAATAAAATGAACAAATCACGAGATTCAGTTTATATATTTTTTGGAATAATGTTACAAAATAGTGTTTTCTTATAAAAACGACTTTTTTAATTCGATACACCACATGAAGCAAACAAAATTTACTGTCTCATTCTGCAACGCATTTTTCACACAACACTGTCTTCCTGCAGTGTTTCCCACACACGTGTTTGTGGCACTGAGAGCAGGTAACAGTTGACTTTCCCAGCTTGTTGTACTTGATCTTTTTAGATGCAGCTTTTTGGCAGCATAGGTGGCACCGTCCACGTGTTCCTGGTTCTGCTGTTGAGGATGATGGTTCTACAGAGCAGCTGAGCTTCCGTTGTGTGATGCTTTCCATTGCCATTATTACTGGCTTCTGAAGTCCATACAAATTTTGTGCCCGTTTATCTACTTGAGATCTTATTAGTTCGAGACCTAAGTTAGTGATAAAAACTCTTCTGCGGTTTAGCAAATTCTTTTTCCAATTCGGGAAGTTGAGGAGGAAGAGTGAATATGCATTTATTGCTGCTATGTCAATGAGTGTGTAGAAGAGGGACAAAGGCCATCTTCTTGTTCCTCTCTTTGTGCTGTAGTGTCTTGCCATCTGGTCTATGGTGTCCACGCCTCCCTTTGTAGAATTATAAAAAAGATTTATGTTAGTCTTTTTTGAGTCTTCATTCAACACCCCTTCTGAGTGATAAGTTGAAAGCATCAACAGCAGTCGTTTTGGCTTCTCGCGGACTAGCGTTGATGCAAGAGTAACTGGTGGCCTCTGTGGCTGAGGGTCAGTATAAGCAAAGATGGAAGAGTGTAAACTGCGGCCAGTTGTAGTCTTCAGCTCTTCAGGTATGTGTCGTCTGTTAGACTGTAGGGTGCCAACAAGTGTGAGGTGAAAATCATTCCATAGAGTCTCAGCAAGCTTCACTGAAGTATAGTACCGATCTGTGGTAACATTACGGCCTGATTTTTCAATAGGTTTTATTAGTCTCTTTACAATTTCCATCGGTCCATTTGAATGCTGTGTATTTCCTGACTTGCCTGTATAGATGTCCATGCTGACCACATATCTAGTCTCAGAATCAGACAGCATTCGAATTAGAATGCCGTATTTTCCAGGTTTTTCTTTTAGAAACACCTTGAATGGACAGCGACCACGGAACAAAGACAACATCTCATCCACTGTTGTATGTAGACCAGGAATGAAATACAATGGAAGTGAAGAATTGAAGCTTTCAAAAATTTCCCTCATTGGAGCAAACTTGTCAGTCTGGCGACGAATTTCTCTTGTGTTCTTATCATCAAACCTTAATATTTTAGTCAATTCGAAAAATCGGGTCCGACTCATTGATCCATAGTACACTTGTCGGCCCTGAAGCAAAGACCATAAATCTTGGACAGGTATCTTATTGTCATGATTTGAACCCATGATTAGCAAGAGTCCTATATAACAAAATAACTCATCTTCATCTGTGTGCTGAATACCTAGTCGAGAAGCCTCTTCATTTGAGTGTAGTTTTATTAATTCATAATTTGAGGTGTAAAAAAGAGCTCTATAGCCTCTTTCGGAGACGCAATTCTTCCTTGTTGTCCTAGCCCCATTCTTTCTCGCACTATATTTTGTACAGAACGCCGATATTGTCGAGATGGCTTCGTAATATACTCTCGTCCACTTTTTGCAATGAATTTATCACATTCCGTATCATTATCATCTGGTGGATTGGCTTCAACCTCATCTTCATTCTCAGACGATGAATCAGTTCTAATTTCTTCCACATCATCATCCACTTCACTTTCCTCTAAATCTGATTCGTTCAAAACTTCTTCTAGCACTCTTTCAATGGAACTATCACGTAAACGATGTCTACTCATGTTGCTGGTTCAACAGCAGCAGAAACACTGAAAATAACAATGGTCCGCTTCATAATAATATGTCTGAAGGCAACAATGCCAAAATTCGTTTCATGGTAAGAATTTGAAACGAGAGACTCAACCTCGTAAATCTTTCCTTGCTATTACCAACGGGTGGGCTTCTAAGGCCCACAGAGAATTAAATCAAGTAAATGAATTTTAATTACATTTTTATTCCGAAATTCTGTAATGACTCAATAGTACATTCAATAACGAACAATTACCTTTGCTTTCAAGTTCATATATCAAAGGGTGTGGATGCAACATAGAAAAACTGAGTCAGTGGGCCTACGAGGCCCCCCCGTTGGTAATGCTAGGGTTAAGGATTTATGGGTTATCCTACACGATTCACGGTGTAAGGTCCCTCCAGCACTACTTCAGGGATTAGTAGAGTCCATTCTACATCTTACCCGATATTCGGCAGGTGTACCAGTTTCTTTGGCTCTTCGGTGTATATGTATGAAGCGACTTGGAAGCACACTGGGACGAGCTGCCAGCACTCGCCCGATAAGCGAGGTCACATAGCCGAGCAAGAAGACCATCCCAGGGGAAGTTTCAGAAGGACGCACTGGCAGAGCCGTAGTTCAGTGCCTCTCTGCTGATCACACAATCCCTTGAGATGCCGCATCTGAACGCTGGGCGCCCCACGGGCAGCATAGGTTGGTCTCCCATGGCCTCCAGCAGCAACTGTTTTCAGCGCTCAAGGACTGAAAGAGGACAAATGCAGGTTTTAGCAGGATCAGAGTCCGGCCCCGGTAGCTGAGTGGTCAGCGTGACGGAATGTCAATCCTAAGGTCCCGGGTTCGATTCCCGGCAGGGTCGGAGATTTTCTCCGCTGAGGGACTGGGTGTTGTGTTGTCCTAGTCATCATCATTTCATCCCCATCGACGCGCAGGTCGCCGAAGTGGCGTCAAATCGGAAGACCTGCACCAGGCGAACGGTCTACCCGACGGGGGGCCTTAGCCACACGACATTTCATTTCAGCAGGATCAGAAAAGGCAGTATTGTGAAGGAAAGGCAGAAAGGTGTGTTCCTTTAGAATGCGTCAGACGCCATAGACAACATCCAGAAAATGGAGTGGGAGCCCACAGTTTAGGAAGTCTTTGTAAGGGTGGGATGTCACCGAACGTTGGGTCCACAAAAACTAAATGTTTACACAATATAAGAATTGGGAGGACTTGCTAACGCAGATATAAAGAGTCTTCCATTTACTAAGTAGTCGGTACAAAACCACTTCACCTACTGGAATTTTCTCCACCAGACTTCACTATTACCGGTCTTTGTCGCCATCAGAGTCCATCACCGAGCAGATTGGTTGAGTGACTTGGAAAGATTACGGGCGGATTTGCATGTAGCTGTAAGCACGGATCGTTGGTGCACCGGCAATGACTAATTCTGCAGATTAATAACTTGAGATCGAGTCGCCGCAACGAGTTGAGCTGTACGGACAGTAATGCCATTCCTGTGGGATTTCAATAACACCAAGCTTCACGTTGAAGACTTGCTTTCAAATGAAATGACACAGTTTCAGAAATTTTACTGGTCTCATACAGATATGATTTTATGTATATAGACTGCAGCGGCGAGTGAAAATTTGTACCTAGGCCACGAATTGTTCACGTGTCTCCTGCTTACTAGTCAAGTGCATTAGCCACTAAGCCACCTAGGCTGGATCCCCCATTTACGTTCGATGCTTAAGTGCGTTTCCAGAACATGGAGAGCCTCGGCAATTCGGCAGTTCATGTGTAAGGGGGAATTTAAAGAAGGCTATGGCGGGAGTGAGAATTCGGATCGAGGAGAAAGGCGTGCCAGGGTAATCCGTGCAATTGCGTTAAGCGCTGTGCCAGGATGGCTTACTGGCTAATGCATTTGCCCATTGAGCATGGATCTAGGTTCGATTCCCAGCCTTGGTACAAAGTTTCATTCGCTGCGTCAGTCTATGCACATAAGTCTTGCTTTCAGATTTGTATGACCAATATGCTTTCAACTCCGAACATAGGTGCAACGCATTCCCATCTCCAGCGCTGTCTGTCTTTTATGTTAACATCATGACAATCATGGTACAACTTCGTGAATGCAACTGTTTCATTTTGATATGCAATTGACAGCATCTTACCCTAGACCCTTTAGTCAGATGTGCCAAGATTTTGCTTTAGAACTTCTGTTGCTTATCGAATTATTTGTGAATCACTTTAATGTAATAAACCGATTTCGTGATTCTTGTTCCATTTAGTATTCACTGAATTCCTAATTCATTATTTCGGAGAATGTCTAATTAATTTGTGATACTAAAATGTAAACTTTCACGGCCGGAAATATCATGTCCATTATAATTATCCGGGCTGTTATGCCGTGGTCGGTTGATGAATGCTGTGGTGATTCCCAACGTTTCGTCTCCGACTGCGGGAGACATCTTCAAGGGGGTCCGTAGCTTGATGGAAGGTCCAACACACACACTGGCTCGCTACTGACTGTCAGTAGCGAGCCAGTGTGTGTGTTGGACCTTCCATCAAGCTACGGACCCCCTTGAAGATGTCTCCCGCAGTCGGAGACGAAACGTTGGGAATCACCACAGCATTCATCAACCGACCACGGCATAACAGCCCGGATAATTATAATGGACATAATTAATTTGTGACATGTAACAGGACCAATTAACAAACATTTAGACTACGAATCCATTTCGACTTATATAAGTATTTATTCTGGCTATGTCTGTGAACCGTGACTGTGTGGGATAATTATTTATTTCTAATTTTTGCTACCAGTCACTTTTTTATTTTATGTTTAATCTAACATAATACAACGCGTTTCAAACATGTTCTGTTCATCTTCAGGCGTTTATACATACATACATACAGAGAAATGTTACTTAAAAATAAACAGTCTTAAACTAGATTAATCTAGAACTCTTTGTCCATTGTTTTGTTACTGTAGCGGCTGGTGTGGCATTTGAGAGGGGGGGTGGCAGAAGACATCACTGATTTCGATTTCTAGCCATCCACTGCCCCCCTCCTCCCCCCTCCCCCCCCCCAAATGCCACACCAGGCGCTACAGTAACAAACAATGGACAAAGAGTTCTAGATTGATCTAGTTTAAGACTGTTTAAGTAACATTTCTCTGTACGTATGTATGTACCTTCAATTTTGTTCAAACTAAACTCCCGTTGTTCAGAAAGGTAGATAACTGTCGATTCATGTGGTACGTTATCGGTTTTTCACTCGTTCATCCTTACAGCAGACATACTGACTACGTCACTTTCTCGTGAATTTAAATGTATTCAAGATTTGCTGACGTGCCTAGAAAGTTTCTTTGTCCAGTTTTTTTCATATATCGTGTCCCTCTATGGCAAGTGGCTCATCACAGGACAAGTGAAATGTTTCATGCGTTACCGCTCTTGAAAAAAATCTCAGTAATAAGAAACTCAACTAAAATATCTAAAATTTATTTTCTTTTCCCAGTCAATGAAATCCATGTTGAAATTCGATTGCATGTATGCTTTGTGTTTTCACTCTCGAATCTGTATTCAATTTGAGCACGAACTTTACTGTGAAAGTTGCTTTCAGCAGAGAGCGTGCTGCAAAGCAGTGCCCCCAAATTTTCTACTCTCAATACCGGTTAAGTGTTACATGTCTTCCATATTACTCGGCCGACTTCACCGCTTCACTGACGCAAGCTGCAACCCTCTCACGCTAATGGACTTCGAATTATAGCGTGTAATATGGCACTGTGTAATGTAGCTGTGTCGGTGCGCGAGAAATAGTGTGCTGTAATCGAGTTCCTAACCGCAGAAAACGTGCCTCCAATTGAAATCCGTAGAAGAATGAAAGCTGTGTACGGTGGTGATTGTGTCGACAGAATGAAGGAAACATTGGTACTGACCTCAACGTGTATGACAGAGCTCGGAGAGGATGACCCCATACGGCAGCTGGCAACACTCACCTGAATCGGGTTGATGAATTTATCAGAGAAAATCGCTGGGTAATATATTCCTAATATGATCAGTTTGGGGGCGATCTGCAATATATGGTAACTGAAGAAAACTTCACAACCCAAGTTTTCTTAAATAAAAAAAAAAAGACATTTCCTTGAATGACCGGTTTCGACAGAGAAGACCATCGGATCTTATTTTTAAGATCCCATGATGACAGCATAGATCTGTCGAAACTGGTCATCCAACATAATGGCTTTTTAGCGATCTTAGCTTGTGAACTTTTCTTCAGTTACTATCGTCCGATAACACAGACATAGCTACCTGGTAAGTGTGGTATATCACGAGCGTATGCACAGGCCATCATTGCAGAACCTCGGTACAGAGAATCGCATGCACGGTGGGTGAATCGAATGCTCACTCCTGCCATGAAACAGAGGAGACTGGGCATCTGTCAACAATTTCTTTTGCTCTTAAATTAAATTTTCCCTGAGACATTTAAGTCTCTAATTTATCTACGATAACGTTGGAAGCTGAAGGATAGAATTAAAAGTTATGATGCGGCTAGGACTCGAACCCGGGTTTTCTTGTTTACTAGGCAGATATGCTGACCATTACACCACCGCAGCGTTGTTCGACTTCCGTTATTCATGCAGCTATCTTGACCATAATGCTGATGTGGTGTAATGGTCAGCATATCTGCCTAAATAGCAAGAAGACCTAGGTTCGAGTCCCGGCAGCAGCACAAATTTTAATTCACTTCTTCAGCTTCCAACGTTATCGTAGATAATTTCTTTTGCGTTTTGAGCGTGTGGATGATGGTTTCCATGACAACACTGTGACAGGTAATCTGGGGTCACCAGTTTGAGCCCGAAAACAAGGGAGCCTCAATGAAATATCGCCACAAACGATCACCGATGTCAAAATAGAAGAACATTCCATCAGTAGGCAAAATCATGCTCGAAGTCTTCTGGAATGTTCAAGGTGGTGTGCATTTGGAATTAATGCCTAAAGACATTGCAAGACGCTCAGAAAACTGAACGCACGAATTCGAAGTGTTCGTCCGTGAATGCCAGACCACACACGGCCACTGCGACATCAGCAACAGTCCGACATCGCTCATTCTCTGTACAGTCCCGACTTGGCCCAGTCAGTGACGATATTAACAAAGCGGTCTCTCTTTGGGAGAAATGTGTTCGACACCAGAGAAATATATATGTAGACATGAAGGATAAAATTTAGAATGCTAATAAAGTTCATTTTATTTAAAAACTTTCTGATTTTTTATATAAAAAATTCTAAGGCGTTAGTTTTTAGCATGTCCTCTTATTAATCAGCCAAGGTCAAACTACAATCAGCATAAGCCTATTTCTGTTTCTTCGCATACCTTTACAGCTCAAAGGTAAACGATACTGCTTTGAGTCCGATACTGTTTGCTGTTTACTATATAATGGTTGAAAAAAATGGCTCTAAGCACAATGGGACTTAACTTCTGAGGTCATCAGCTCCCTAGAACTTAGAACTACTTCAACATAACTAACATAAGAACATCACACGCATCCATAACCGAGGCAGGATTCGAACCTGTGACCGTAGCGTTCGCCCGGTTCCAGGCTGAAGTGCCTAGAACCGCTCAGCTACAGCGGCCGGCCTGCTTTAATATGTTTAACGCATTGTATTTCATGTTCTTGTGTCGACAGGTGTTAGGCCAACAGACAGTCTCTCATCCTCATAGCACTTGGTTTACCTACAGGGAAGATCAACCAGATTATGGAACTTCAAGAAGTAATTGGGAACTTAAACTCATTCAAATATTCATTCCGGCCATAATTTCTTCCGTTGTGCAATATCAGCATTCTCTGCTGTTGAATACAGTCGTCAAATGTGAACAGATAGCGTTACAAATTTTTTTTGGTCAACCTTTTGCATAAAATCGGCACATATGATGGGCAGTTTACTGAAGTCACATGTTCTAACGCACGTACTTACTAAATAGAGTAGAAGGCTCACAGTTTCACTCGCTGTTCCAAATAGTAATAGAATTCTGCTATGGAATTACGACAGAATGATTCAGCGTGCCAGTGGAAGTGTAATAGGCTGCCTGAGTGTTCGCCAAACCAAACACGTATGGTTGCTGCCCTGTAAACAAAGCTATTGTCATCTTGGGAGACGGGGGCCTACACAGCACATTCAATACCTAGACGGAAGGGCAACACTTGGTCGCCGAAGGCTTTGAAGTAAACATCCGGACTTACGGTCACGGTAACCGAATGAGTGCGCCCTAGTCATCGTATGAAAACCCCTTAAAAAAGATCATAAAACCACCTCAAGCTTATACCATACCCTCCACATATTGTGGGTTAGAAGCTTCATTGGACGGACGGTGCATCAGCGCCTTACACAATTGGAAAAGACACAAAATCGCGATTTCAAGTTTACACACCTCCAGACAGGTGTTATTCAGTATCTATGTTGTTTGGCTCACTGAAGAAGTGCAGCCTTATATGCCATTTCGGGATGGTGTTGTTGTAGTTGTGGTCTTCAGTCCTGAGACTGGTTTGATGCAGCTCTCCATGCTAATCTATCCTGTGCAAGCTTCTTCATCTCCCAGTGCTTACTGCAACCTACAGTCTTCTGAATCTGCTTAGTGTATTCATCTCTTGGTCTCCCTCTACGGTTTTTACCCTCCACGCTGCCCTCCAATGCTAAATTTGTGATCCCTTGATGCCTCAGAACGTGTCCTACCAACCGGTCCCTTCTTCTTGTCAAGTTGTGCCACAAACTCCTCTTCTCCCCAATTCTACTCAATATCTCCTCATTAGTTATGTGATCTACCTATCTAATCTGCAGCATTCTTCTGTAGCACCACATTTCTAAAGCTTCTATTCTCTTCTTATCTAAACTATTTATCGTCCATGTTTCACTTCCATACATGGCTACACTCCATACAAATACTTTGAAATACGACTTCCTGGCACTTAAATCTATACTCGATGTTAACAAATTTCTCTCCTTCAGAAACGCTTTCCTTGCCATTGCCAGTCTACATTTTATATCCTCTCTACTTCGACCATCATCAGTTATTTTGCTCCCCAAACAGCAAATAGCGATGTACTCGACGCCAAATGTCCATTGAATGGAGTGTTCGCTCGGAAACTGGTGGAGATGGACCTACATTCACTGACAGCGCCAGTTTCTGTCGTGTTGGCAACCGATTGCTGATGAGAAGGTGTGACACTCGTCTCTGATCTCTGTCTGGTAAACCCTCCTCACACGGGACGCATTTCTTATCGCGAAGCATTCCAGACGTACACTATGTCATCAAAAGTATCCGATCACCCTCTAAACCACATGATTTTCATATGAGGTGCATTGTGCCGCCACCTACTGCCAGGTACTCCATATTAGCGACCTCAGTAGTCATTAGCCATCGTGAGAGAGCAGAATGGGGCGCTCCGCGGAACTCACGGACTTCGAACGTCACTTGTGTCATACGTCTGTACGCTAGATTTCCACACTCCTAAACATCCCTAGGGCCACTGTTTCCGATGTGACAGTGAAGTGGAAACGTGTAGGTACACGTACAAAAGTGTACAGGCCGACCTCGTCTGTTGACTGACAGAGACCGCCGGCACTTGAGAGGTTCGTAATGTGTAATAGGCAGACATCTATCCAGACCATCACACAGGAATTTCAAACTGCATCAGCATCTTTTGCAAGTATTATGATAATTAGGCGAGAGGTGAGAAAAATTGGATTTCATGGTCGAGCGGGTGCTCGTAAGCAACACATCACGCCGGTAAATGCCAAACAACGCCTCGCTTGGTGTAAGGAGCGTAAACATTGGACCATTGAACAGTGGAGAAACGTTGTGTGGAGTGACGTATCACAGTACACAATGTGGTGATCCGATAGCAGGGTGTGGACATGGCGAATGCCCGGTGAACATCATCTGCCAGCGTGTGTAGTGCCAACAGAAAAATTCGGAGGCCGTGGTGTTACGGTGTCGTCGTGTTTTTCATGGAAGGGGCTTGCCCCCCTTGTTGTTACGGGTGGCACTATCATAACACAGACCTACATTGATGTTTTTAGCACCTTCTTGCTTCCCACTGTTGAAGAGCAATTCGGAGATGGCGATTGCATCTTTCAACACGATCGAGCACCTGTTAATAATGCACAGCCTGTGGCGGAGTGGTTACAAGACAATTACATACCTGTAATGGACTGGTCTGCACAAAGTCCTGACCTCAATCCTACAGAACACCTTTGGGATGTTTTGGAACGCCGACTTCATACCAGACATCACCGACCGACGTCGATACCTCTCCTCAGTGCAGCACTCCGTGAAGAATGGGCTGCCATTCCCCAAGGAACCTTCCAGCACCTGACTGAACGTATGCCTGCGAGAGTGGAAGCTGTCATCAAGGCTAAGGGTGGGCCGACACCATATGGAATTCCAGCATTATCGATGGAGTGCGCCAGGAATTTGTAAGTCATTTTCGGCCATGTGTGCGGATACTTCATTCACTGATACAAATATAGATTGAATTGAGCACTGCAAAAACTACTGAGAAAGATTCAAATTAACAATTTTTTATGACACTTGTTTTTCTCCTGGAGTGTAAAATATTCAGACAATCTACGCGAGTGCAATCGGGTGACATCTTCGACAACAGACGATATTTCGTCAGGAGCACACCCCCGTTATTTTCAAACCACCAGTGCAACAACAGAGCGTGTAATTATTAAACAAATTCAACATGGTGATATTACAAGGTTTGCTACAATAACTGCAGACGCCGATATATTATGAATGAAAAGAATATTATTCCGTAGAAACACTCTACACTGAAGCGACAAAGAAAATGTTATAGGCCTGTGTATGTAAAAAGCGAGAATACGGTGCTGCGGTCGGCAACGCATGTTTAAGACAACAAGTGTCTGGCGCATTTTTTAGACCGGTTATCAAGATTTAAGTGAGTTTGGTGTTATAGTCAGCGCACCTCTCCGAGGTAACGATGGAGTGGGGGTTTTCTAGTACGACCATTTCACGGGTGTAGTGTGAATATCAGGAATCCGGTAAAACATCAAACCTACGACACCGCTGCGGTCAGGAAAACATCCTGCAAGAACGGGACCAACGACGACTTAAGAGAATCGTTCAACGTGACGGAAGTGCAGCCCTTACGCAAATTGCTGCAGATCTATGCTGGGCCAACAACAAGTGGCAGCGAACGAACCACTCAACGAAACATCATCGACGTGGGCTTTCAGAGCCGAAGTACCACTCATGTACCCTTCATGAGTGCAGGACACAAAGCTTTACGCCTCACCTGGGCCTGTCAACACCGACATTGGACTGTTGATGATGGGTCCGACGGGTCTCATTTCAAAGTGCATCGAGAGAATGGACGTGTACGGATACGGAGGAAACCTCATGAATCTATGGGCATTCAGTGTCCTGTTCAAGCTGGTGGAGGCTCTGTAATGATGTGGAGCGTGCGCAGTTGGAGTGATATGCGACCGTTGATACGTGACTCTGACAGGTGACACGTACGTAAGTATCCTGTCTGATCAACTGCATCCAATCACCTGCATCCATTCACGTCCATTGTGCATTCCAACGAGCTTTGGCAATTCCAGCAGGACAAAGCGACGCCCAATACGTCCAGAATTGCTACAGAGTGACTCCAGAAACGCTCTTCTGAGTTTAAACACTTCCGAAGGCTACCAAACTCCGCAGACATGAGCATTATTGAGCATATCTGGGGCGCCTTGCAACTTGCTGTTCCGAAGAGATCACCACGCCCTCGTTCTCTTAGGGATTTATGGACAGCCCTGCAGGATTCATGGTGTCAATCTGAAGAGCAAAAGTACTTTACCAGTTTTAGTGTTTCATTTCCGTATTTAATTCCCTCAGCATTAATTCAACCACATTCCATTACCCTCCTTTCATTTTTCATATGCGTATTATAATCTCTACAAGGGACACTTTTCATTCCGTTCAACTGATTTTCCAAGTCATTTGCCTTCTCTGACTAAACATAAAAGTTTGCCTTCTCAACCACTGTTTACCGTTCATGTCCTTCGACACTAATTGCTGCAATTTGGTTTCTGCGCAGGCTGTAAGAAGTTTTAGTTCTCTACATTTTATCCCTGCTACCTTTAAATTTTCAAACAGTATACTCCACTCAAAAAGTTTTTTTAAAATCTACAAATTCCAAAAAATAGCTTTGCCTGCCTTCAACTTAATCTTATAAGACAACTGATAGAGTCAAAATGGCCTCGCGTGTTCCTAAATTCCTGTGGAACCGAAACTGATCTTCCACGTGGTGAGCTCCTACCAGTCTTTCCACTCATTTGTAGACAACTGGTGTCAATATTTTGCAAAAATGACTGGTAAAACTAATGGTTCGGTAATATTCCTACCTGTCAGCAGCTGACTTACTAGAAACAGGAACCATTACATTCTTCTTAAATTTCGCCTGTCTCATATACACTCCTGGAAATGGAAAAAAAGAACACATTGACACCGGTGTGTCAGACCCACCATACTTGCTCCGGACACTGCGAGAGGGCTGTACAAGCAATGATCACACGCACGGCACACCGGACACACCAGGAACCGCGGTGTTGGCCGTCGAATGGTGCTAGCTGCGCAGCATTTGTGCACCGCCGCCGTCAGTGTCAGCCAGTTTGCCGTGGCATACGGAGCTCCATCGCAGTCTTTAACACTGGTAGCATGCCGCGACAGCGTGGACGTGAACCGTATGTGCAGTTGACGGACTTTGAGCGAGGGCGTATAGTGGGCATGCGGGAGGCCGGGTGGACGTACCGCCGAATTGCTCAACACGTGGGGCGTGAGGTCTCCACAGTACATCGATGTTGTCGCCAGTGGTCGGCGGAAGGTGCACGTGCCCGTCGACCTGGGACCGGACCGCAGCGACGCACGGATGCACGCCAAGACCGTAGGATCCTACGCAGTGCCGTAGGGGACCGCACCGCCACTTCCCAGCAAATTAGGGACACTGTTGCTCCTGGGGTATCGGCGAGGACCATTCGCAACCGTCTCCATGAAGCTGGGCTACGGTCCCGCACACCGTTAGGCCGTCTTCCGCTCACGCCCCAACATCGTGCAGCCCGCCTCCAGTGGTGTCGCGACAGGCGTGAATGGAGGGACGAATGGAGACGTGTCGTCTTCAGCGATGAGAGTCGCTTCTGCCTTGGTGCCAATGATGGTCGTATGCGTGTTTGGCGCCGTGCAGGTGAGCGCCACAATCAGGACTGCATACGACCGAGGCACACAGGGCCAACACCCGGCATCATGGTGTGGGGAGCGATCTCCTACACTGGCCGTACACCACTGGTGATCGTCGAGGGGACACTGAATAGTGCACGGTACATCCAAACCGTCATCGAACCCATCGTTCTACCATTCCTAGACCGGCAAGGGAACTTGCTGTTCCAACAGGACAATGCACGTCCGCATGTATCCCGTGCCACCCAACGTGCTCTAGAAGGTGTAAGTCAACTACCCTGGCCAGCAAGATCTCCGGATCTGTCCCCCATTGAGCATGTTTGGGACTGGATGAAGCGTCGTCTCACGCGGTCTGCACGTCCAGCACGAACGCTGGTCCAACTGAGGCGCCAGGTGGAATGGCATGGCAAGCCGTTCCACAGGACTACATCCAGCATCTCTACGATCGTCTCCATGGGAGAATAGCAGCCTGCATTGCTGCGAAAGGTGGATATACACTGTACTAGTGCCGACATTGTGCATGCTCTGTTGCCTGTGTCTATGTGCCTGTGGTTCTGTCAGTGTGATCATGTGATGTATCTGACCCCAGGAATGTGTCAATAAAGTTTCCCCTTCCTGGGACAATGAATTCACGGTGTTCTTATTTCAATTTCCAGGAGTGTATCTTGCATACGAGGCGGAATTGTTTTCTCAGGATATTTTTTCCCAACGATCTCAGGTGTCTTGCTTTGACATAGGTTATTCAGTGTTCTTCCAAATTCTTCTCGTCGTATAATACCTCGATCTCATGGTCATTTAGTTCCCTTTTCTAGCAAAGTATACACATAACAAGAGCCGCAGATGACTTAAGAACGAAGTTGACCGCTTCTATATTTATTTAACTGCACTGTAAGTAAAATAAGTCTGAGTTCTGGTTACAAAATGTTCCGGCCCTCATCATTCAAAATAAGTAGCGTTAACGGCAGGCAAGCAAAAGAAGGCTAAAAAAGCGTGACTTGTCAGGGGAATACTCTAACGTCAACGAACTCCTGCGTAAACGGACGTGGGCCACATGCCTAAATGTCACGAGGTGAAGAGTTATTGAACTTGATGTACCTGCGCTGTGAAATGTCAAGGAAGCGATGAACAGGCAGAGTTACGAGCAAGGGGTGTACCGTGAAATGGAAAAAAGGAAGATCTTAGGTTAACGTGTTCTAAATTTGAAAGAATTAGGTGATCCAGTAATGCGGTGAGGGCATAACTGACCACTGAGCAGTTATAGCTAAGAAAAGTCGACTGCAGGCGAAGAGATTCCATCAGAGTTACTGAAATCAGCTATAGACAGGGTAGGTAGAAATACATTTGATGTCTTACTCAAATTTGCCAAACAGAAGACTTATTATCATACTTGCAAAGAACCTCTTTACTATCACACTACTAAAGACGCAACATGTAAGTAATTCTGAAAACTACCGAAGACGCGATGCGCAAGTAATTCTGAAAGCTATAGAATGGTCAATCTCACACTCTTTAATTATTGAATAATGTTGTTGTTGTGATCTTCAGTCCGTAGACCGGTTTGATGCAACTCTCCATGCTACTCTATCTGTATAAGCCTCTTCAGCTCCGAATGACTAGTGGAACCTATATCCTTTTGAATCTGCTTACAGTATTCGTCTCTTGGTCTCCCTCTACGATTTTTTACACCCCACACTTCCCTCCAGCATTAAAATGGTGATCCCTTAATGTCTCAGAATGTGTCCTACCAACCAAACGCTTCTTCTAGTTAGGTTGTGCCACAAGTTTCTTTTCTCCTCAATCCCGGTTAGTGCCTCTTCAGTAGTTAAGTGCTCTACCAATCTAATATTCAGGATGCTTCTGTAGCACCACATTTCAAAAGCATCTATACTTTTAATATCTATACTGTTTATCGGCCGTGTTTCACTACCACATATGGCTACACTCTATACAAATACTTTCAGAAAATTCGATGTTAACAAATTTTTCTTCTTCAGTAACACTTTTCTTACCGTTACCAGTCTACATATTATATCCTCTCTACTTGGACCATCATCCGTTATTTTACTGCCCAAATAGCAAAACTCGTCTGTTACTTTAAGTATCTCATTTCATAATGTAATTCCGTCAACATCACCTGATGTAATTAGACTACATTCCATTATCCTAGATTTGCTTTTGTTCATTTTCATTTATATCCTCCTTTCCATTCCGTTCAGTTGCTCTTCCAAGTCCTTTGTTGTCACAATGTCCTCGGCAAGCCTCAAAGTATTTATTTCTCTGGAACCGCGAGACCGCTACGGTCGCAGGTTCGAATCCTGCCTCAGGCATGGTTGTGTGTGATGTCCTTAGGTTAGTTAGGTTTAAGTAGTTCTAAGTTCTAGGGGACTGATGACCTCAGCAGTTAAGTCCCATAGTGCTCAGAGCCATTTTGAACCATTTATTTCTTCTCCCTGAACTTTAATTTCTTCTCCAAATTTTTCTTTGGTTTCCTTTGCTGCTTGTTCAGTGTAGAGATTGAATAACGTTGGGAATAGGCTAAACTCTGTATTTCTCCTTTTTCAGCCACTGCTTCCCTTTCATGCCCCTCGACTCCTATACCTGCCATCTCGTTTTTGTACAAGTTGTAAATAACCTTTCGCTCCGTGTATTTCACCCCTGCTATCTTCAGAATTTCAAAGAGAGCATTCCAGTCGACAATGCGACTAAATCTACAAATGCATAAAGGTAGGTCTGCCTTTTCTTAACCTATCTTCTATGAGAAGTCATAGGGTCAGTATTGCCTCAGGTGTTCCTACATTTCTTCGCATTCCAAACTGGTTTTCCCCGAGGTGGGCTTCTGCCGGTTTTTCCATTCTCCCGTCAAGAATTTGTGTTAATATTTTGCAACCATGACTTATTAAACTGATAGTTCGGTAATTTTCACACTTGCCAGCACATGCTTTCTTTGGAATTGGAATTATTATAATCTTCTTGAAGTCTGAGTGTATTTCGCCTGTCTCATACATCTTGCTTACCAGATGGGAGAGTTTTGTCATGGATGGCTCTCACAAGGCTGTCAGTAGTTCTAACGTAGTGTTGTCTACTTCCGGGGTCTTGTGTCGATGTAGGTCTTTCAGGGCTCTGTCAAATTTTTCGCGTAGTATGATACCCCCCATCTCATGTTTATCTACATACTTTTCCATTTCTACAGTAGTGCTCTCAACTACATCGCCCTTGTATATACTCTCTACACACTCCTCCCATCTTTCAGCTTTCCCTTCTTTCCTTAGGACTGGTTTTGCATCTGAGCTCTTAATATTCATACTGGTGGTTCTCTCTTCTCCGAAGATCTCTTTAATTTTACTGTGGCCGATATCTATAGTACCCCTAGTGATAAACGCTTCAAAATTCTTAGAATTGTCCTGTAGCCATTGTCACTCAGCCATTTTGCACTGCCTGTTAATCACATTTTTTAGACGTTTGTATTCCCTTTCGCTCGCATCACTACTGCATTTTTTATTTTCTCCTTTCCTCAATTAAATTCAATGTCTCTCGTGTTATTCAAGGACTTCTACTAGCCCTCGCGTTTTTACCTACTTGATCCTCTGCTGCCTTCGCTATTTCATCTCACAAAGCTACCCATTGTTCGTCTGCTATATCCCTTTCCCCGGTCCTTGTCAATCGTTCCCTAATGCTCTCTCTGAAACTCTCAACAACCTCTGGTTTTTTCAGTTTATCCAGGTCCCACTTCCTTAAATTCCTAGTTTTGTTTTTTCTTTTTCTTTTTTTCTTTTTTTTTGCAATTTCTTCAGTTTTAGTGCACAGTTCATAACCAATAAGTTGTGGGCATTGTCCACATTTGCCCCTGGAAATGTCTTACAATTTAAAATCTGGTTCCAAAATCTCTGTCTTACCGTTATAAAATCAACCTTCGGGTGTGTCCAGATCTATTCCACGTCCAGAACCTCCTTTCGTGATTCATAAAGTGTTAGCGGCGATGGAATTATGCTCTGCGCAAACTTCTACCAGGCGGCTTCCTTTTTCATTCCTTTGTCACAGTCCACACTCACCTACTATTTTTCCTCCTCTTCCTTTTCCTACCGTCGAATTCTAGGCCCCCATGACTATTAAATTTACATCTCCTTTAACTATCTGAATAATTATAAGAATATACAATGTAATTAAAGAGATAAAACAAACGATAAAATTATGTTCTGTCCTATATGTAGAGGTCGGCGCGGATGCAGATATCCGCAGATATGTCAACAGTAGCTGTTACCTTGTGGAGAAAATCGTGTGTTGTTGCGGATGTCCGCAGATAGTTTGTAGTGTCTGAGTGACAACGTAACGAATCTGTCGGAGTAAACATTAGTGAAATCGCTAAAAATGCGAGCCATGGACGTCATTCGAAGTAAGGTGAAACGAGGTTATTTCACGTTATTTGGAGATGCCGAACTGCAATCACCGATTTGGAAAAAATTTGTTTATGTATTAGATGGCAGTGAGAAAATCGAAGGTATACTGGCCTGTTTTGTGTGTAAAATAGTGTGTTCTTACACTGGACTCTGAACTGGGACTTCAAATCTATTAAAATATGCGTATGCGCCTGGACGAAGTAGTATAGTAACTGGAGGTATGAATTAAAAAACGCCTTCAATCACAACTTTTCGTGTTTTATTTAGTACAGGGTGCATTTCGGACCCTGTGGGTTCATCATTAGGTGTAATTCGTCCTAATACATGCTTTATTTTTTTGCTCTTGAATGAGGTGGAATGCATATTCCTATCACGAAAAGGTTTGATGTTAGGTTATAAATTTCGTAAGTGAAACGCGGAAAATATGTGCGAAATAGTGCAAAAGATGAAAAGTGTAAATTTATCAAACAATCCAAGAAAAGCGTTTTTCACGTTTTAACATCAGCATACATTCTTTTCTCTATCGTTTTCGTACATAATACCTCATTCAAGAGGCATGAATGTATGCTGGTGCTAAAACGTTAAAAATGCTTTTCTTGTGTTATTTGATAAGTTTACACTGTTCATCTTTTCTGCTATTTATGTAATTTATAACCTAACATCAAACCTTTTCGTGACAGGAATATGCATTTTACCTCATTCAAGATAAAAAATAAGGCATGTATTAAGAACGAATTACACCTGATGATGGATCCACAGGGTCCAAAATGCATCGTGTACTTAATAAAACACGAAAAGTTGTGACTGAAGGCGTTTTCTATTTCATACGTATTGAATACAGTCACGTTTGATGCTGCGAAATATGGTTAAAATTGAAAAGTATAGTAACTGAATGAGATTTTCATTCTGCTGTGGAGTGTGCGCTGATATGAAACTTCCAGGCAGATTCAAACTGTGTGCCGTACGGAGACTCGATCTCGGGATCTTTGCCTTTCGCGTGCAAGTGCTCTACCATCTTTTATTTCTTTCTTTCTGCTGTTTTTTTTGTGTTTGGTCGTTGCGGACGTCATATGACATCCGTTCAAGTTCGTTTGTTGATCCTTCCACTCAGTTTTCTTTTTTTATTATTACAGCGGCCAACCAGCTCTCTGACCGAACATGATGAGCTACCGTGCCGGAACCATCTGAGGTACCCAAGCACGACTCACGCCCCGTCTTCACAGCTTTATTTCTGCCAGTACATTGTCTCCTACCTTCCAAACTTTCTTTCAGGAGTGCTAGTTCTGCAAGGTTCGCAGGAGAGCTTCTGTAAAGTTTGCAAGGTAGGAGACGAGGTACTGGCAGAAGTAAAGCTGCGAGGACCGGGCGTGAGTCGTGCTTCGGTAGCTCAGATGGTAGAGCACTTGCCCGCGAAAGGCAAAGGTCACGAGTTCGAGTCTCGGTCCGACACACAGTTTTAATCTGCTAGGAAGTTTCATATCAGCGCACACTCCGCTGTAGAGTGAAAATCTCATTCTGGAGACGTCCCCCAGGCTGTAGTTAAGCCACGTCTTCCCAATATCCTTTCTTTCAGGAGTGCTAGTTCTGCGAGGTTCGCAGGAGAGCTTCTGTAAAGTTTGGAAGGTAGGAGACGAGGTACTGGCAGAAGTAATGCTGTGAGTACCGGGCGTGAGTCGTGCTTCGGTAGCTCAGATGGTAGAGCACTTGCCCGCGAAAGGCAAAGGTCCCGAGTTCGAGTCTCGGTCCGGCACACAGTTTTAATCTGCTAGGAAGTTTCATATCAGAGCACACTCCGCTGCAGAGTGAAAATCTCATTCTGGAGACGTCCCCCAGGCTGTGGTTAAGCCACGTCTCCGCAATACCCTTTCTTTCAGGAGTACTAGTTCTGCGAGGTTCGCAGGAGAGCTTCTGCAAAGTTTGGAAGGTAGGATACGAGGTACTGGCAGAAGTAAAGCTGTGAGGATGGGGCGTGAGTCGTGCTTGGGTAGCACAGATGCTAGAGCACTTGCCCGCGAGAGGCAGAGGTCCCGAGTTCGAGTCTCGGTCCGGCACACAGTTTTAATGCGCTAGGAAGTTTCATATCAGAGCACACTCCGCTGCAGAGTGAAAATCTCATTCTGGAGACGTCCCCCAGGCTGTGGTTAAGCCACGTCTCCGCAATACACTTTCTTTCAGGAGTGTAGTTCTGCAAGGTTCGCAGGAGAGCTTCTGCAAAGTTTGGAAGGTAGGATACGAGGTACTGGCAGAAGTAAAGCTGTGAGGACGGGGCGTGAATCGTGCTTGGGTAGCACAGATGCTAGAGCACTTGACCGCGAGAGGCAAAGGTCCCGAGTTCGAGTCTCGGTGTGGCACACAGTTTTAATCTGTCAGGAAGTTTCAATGTAGTAACTGTTTTAAATACAACATATTCTTTTTCTGAAAGCAGGTTTGACAGGTTTGTTTTATTCAGGATTCCATTACACAATGTTATCCCCGACTCTTCTGGCCACTGGTCCCTTAAGAATTCACACGTTCATTCATTTTCTTCTGGTCAAAACGCATTTTTTTTGTTTTTTTTTGTTTTGCAACATAATCTCCGATCTACGCGACTGCCTTAAGGCATCTTACTGGCAGGGGCTGGATGAACGCGTGGTACCACTCCACTGGTCGACGTTGGAGCCAACGTCATGCTACATCAGTAAACTCCCCCATCTTCCATGTACTGCTTCCCGCGGTGTACACCCTTCATTGGGTCAAACAGATGGAAATCGAAAGGTGCGAGATCGGGCCTGTAACTTGGATGAGGAAGAACAGTCCAATGAAGTTTAACGAGCTCCCCTAGGGAGACGGGTGACCTCCTCTCAGGTGCACTTGTGTTGGAGAAGAAGAAGTTCGTTTGCATTTTTGTGGTGACGAACACCATAAAGTTCTTTTCGTCAAATTTCTGAGGGTAGCACAATGCGCTTCAGAGTTGATTGTTCATCATAACGGAGGACCTCAAACGGAGTAACCCCATCAGAGTCCCAGAAGACCATGATTTTACCGGCTGAGAGTGCAGCTTTGAACTTTTTCTTCGAATAAATGATAATTAATTGAAACCTTCAGCTGGCGACAGGTGTTGCTGATATACCTCGATGGGGACAGCTGAAAACGTGTACCCCGACCGGGACTCGAACCCGGGATCTCCTGCGCGCCGGCAGGTACTTATCCCTCCACGCTTTCTTCAGAGGAGAAATGATGTGACGCCACTTAATGAATTGCCACTTTCTTTCCATTTCTAAATGATTAACCCACGTTTCGTCGCCTGTGACGATGTTCGACAAAAAATAGTCACGTTTAGCCTCGTAAAGCGCAAACAGTTCCTCACAGATTGTCCTTCATTACTCTTTACGGTCTTAGCCGACGAGGAACCAACCTTTGAGTACCCAAACAGACGGACGAGTATGCCAACACTACCAAGAGAGACGTCCAGTTGAGCAGCGAGTTTTTCGATTGTGATCTGACGATCACCAACAATGAAAGTGAGATCGGACAGGTTAGCGCGACCTTGTTGCGATGATGACAGGATCCTCGCTCAATGACCCGTCATGCTTTTGTTCGCTGTCAGGTCTCTGCGGTTCTTCTGCAAGCGACTTTGAATACCTGCTGTGCTCTCGTTTTCTACCAAAACATCTTCAATACAGACGCCATTTTGAAGGCTACGCCTAGCGCCGCAACCTATTGGAACTTCACGAAACGGTATAGAGTCTGAAGCGGGACTATTCCACGGTGTCCCACAAAAAATTCCGCATTCTTTCAACCGAAATTGGCTGACAAAATTGGATTACTAAAGACTTCACAGTTCGTTATTGATACAGTGCAGTGAGTGTCAAGAAACTGCTACCTCATCCACCATTATTTCGAGACATTTAAAACTAAACCGGCGATCGGCTCCATGCAGCTGTTTCTAGAGAGATCACGAATGCTTTCAGATATTTAGGAGGGGCTCTAACGGAATGTGGAGTTATTCGTACCATAAAATCAAGCACATGGGAGTGTCTGTACCTTACGCTAACAGTGAAGAAGAAAAACTTGAGGATCGCGTCTTGTGCATCAGAAATTTCGACAGAGTGTAAAAAGGCGGAGAAAATATTAAACATTAACTGATAATTATATTACGGTCATTCTGTTTGTTCAGCACTGTACAAAACTTCGCGACAGAGATCGAAACATTGCAGCAGCACATTGTCAATATAAGAGACTCTCGTGCTCATCGCATATGCTTGATACTGTGCTGGAGCACATCAATAACAAGAAAGGTGGATAGCGATTAATAAATTCTTGCAAGCTGTCTCCATAATTTTGTATAGGATCTGGCCTTTCGAACCACCTACAGAAGTCTTAGAAAGTAGAAACGGACACACAACGTGACAGCAAACTAGACGTGTTTGAGTCAGTTAACTGGCAGTGTTTCGAAGCACTAGCGATTTAGTCTGAGATAATCAAGACAATTTATTAACTGGATTTGTTGACAAAAAAATATTGGAAGGTATGATAAGCTTTCTAACACCATTAAAAATACCTTCCTCGAGATACCAAAAAAAGAAAAAAAGAAAAACCGGTGGGTCAAGAAGGAATTATTCAAATGTGACGGCAGTTGGTAGATGTGACGTACATGTACAAATGATTATAATCTCAGAAAAAATGGGTGGTTTATTGAAGAAAAAGAGATTCACAATCTGAGCAAGTCAGTAATGCGTTGGTTCACCTCTATCCTTTATGCAAGCACTTATTCGGCTTGTCAATGATTGGTTAGAGTTTTTGGATGTCCTCCTGAAAGATATCGTGCCAGATTCTGACCCAATGGCGTGTTAAATGGTTGGCTGGGCCCGGCCCATAATGATCCGAACGTTCTTAACTGGGGAGAGATTCGGCGACCCTACAGGTCAAGGTAGGGTTTTGAAAGCACGAAGTGAAGCAGTAAAAACTCTGCTGAAGTATAGAGTGTTTATAAATGAATATCCGGGTTTTAATGGTTTATAATATTTATTACATTAAACTTATAGTTTAAATGAATGTCAAATGAAAGAGCAACTCAAACAGTTCTGTTTGGCACCAGTGCGCATGCACAGCGCTCAATGTTTCCGCCGCAATCCGCTAGACAGCGGTAGTAGCTAAGATGGCGACTAGTGAACAGAAGGCGTTTTGTGTTTTGCAGTTTGCAAAGACCGAATCTGTAGTTAATGTGCAACGTGCATCCCGGCTGAAGTTCGGTTGTAATCCTCCAAGTGATAACAACATTTGTAGATGGTATCATCAATCTGAAGATACCGGCTGTCTTTGTAAAGGGAAGAGCACAGGACAACCAAGAGTTAGTGAGGAGACTGTTAAGCGAGTGACAGAGTCGTTCACTCATAGCCCAAAGAAATCAGTCTGGAAGGTTAGTCGTGAATTACAAGTTCCCGTGTCGACTGTTTGGAAAGTTTTAAGGAAATGCGAACAACTACATGCTTACCATTTACAGTTATTACAGGCTTTAAAGCCAGCAGACCATGGATTACGTGCCAACTTCGCAAACGAAATGTTGTTTCATGATGATGAAGATTTTCTGGATCATGTTGTCTTCAGTGATGAATCGACCTTTCACCTTAGTGGACATGTTACTACTCACGATGGACGCATCTGGGGCTCAGAAAATCGTCACGAAGTGGTACAAATGCAACGAGATTCCTCTGAAGTGACTGTTTTTTGTGCCGTATCCCAGTGGAAAGTTTATGGGTCTTTCTTTTTTGGTGAACCTACTGAAACTGGCATTCCTACCTTGATACACTAGAGCAATGTCTCTTCCCTCAGTTGGAAGAAGATCAGCCAGAGAACTTCATTTTCCAACAAGATGGTGCGCCACCTCACTGGCGTAGCAAAGTACACGATTGGTTCAACCTCACTGTACCCCGAGGGCCCAATGACAGGGCTTGCTTTGCATTGCCTCCAAGTTCACTCGACCTAACGCCATGCAATTTTTTCCTTTGGGGCTTCATCAAGGATCGTGTGTACGTGCCTCCGCTACCAGCAGACGTCCCTGAATTAAGGTACCGGATTGAAGCAGCTATTGCTACCATCACTGAAGACACACTTATCAACGTTTGGGACGAACTCGGCTATAGAATTGGTGGAATGTGACAAATAGTGCTCACATTGAAAATGTATAAGGTTCATGCTAAAACTGTTTGAGTTGCTCTTTCATTTGACGTATCATTGATAATTGTAAGTTTAATATAATAAATATTATAAAGCGTTAAAACCCCGATATTCATTTATAAACACCCTGTATAAGTCCAGGATGGTTTGCCATGAAGTGGAACACATTGGGGTGTAGAATATCGTCAAAGTACAGCTGTGCTGTAACGTTGCCGCGGATGACAATCAAAGCGGTACTACTTTGAAATTTAAAGACAGCCCAGACTATTACTCCTGGTTGTCGGACAGTATTGCGGGAGACAGTGTTGTGGGTTGGCAGGAGAGCCAACACCGGTATGAGAGGAAGCCGAAAGGCACGCGTTTTAGCTCACGCAGGCTGGCGTGAGGTCTGGAACAGGACAAGGAAATTAGACTGTAGAAAAAACTGGCGTAGCTGGTGGAATACTTAACTTTAATCCATAAATGGTGAACCTGGCTCTTGACGGTATATGTTTTACAGCATCAATGGCGCCTTGCTAGGTCGTAGCAAATGACGTAGCTGAAGGCTATGCTAACTATCGTCTCGGCAATTGAGAGAGTATTTTGTCAGCGAACCATCGCTAGCAAAGTCGGCTGTACAACTGGGGCGAGTGCTAGGAAGTCTCTCTCTAGACCTGCCGTGTGGCGGCGCTCGGTCTGCATTCACTGATAGTGGCGACACGCGGGTCCGACGTATACTAATGGACCACGGCCGATTTAAAGGCTACCACCTAGCAAATGCGGTGTCTGGCGGTGACACCACAGACAGTAAGGTTGGCATCCCACCACAGTCCCGAGCGTCACCAGACACGTCTTCGGCCTGGAATCTCACTGACTGGAGTAGAATTATCTTTAGTGATGAGCCCCACTTCGAGCTGAGCCACTACGATCAGTGAAGATGTGTCTGGAACATACCGGTCAGCGATGGGATACAAACGTGGCTGCCGCCCGATATACGACCTAACTACCAGGAGTGATCGTCTGCGATGCTATTTTATTTCGTAGCAAGACTTCTTGGGTTGTCACCCGCGGCATCCTTACGGCAGTGCAGTGTGCCGACGATATTCTACGTCCCGATTTGTTGCCCTTCATGGCAAGCATTCTGGGTTTACGTTTCAGCAAGCTAATGTCCACCCTCACACGGCGAGAGTCTCTACTGTTTGTGTTCGTGCTTCAAAATCTTACGTTGCCCAGCAAGGTCACAGGGTCTCTCCCGAACTGAGTACGTCTGGAGCATTATGGGCAAGGCCCTTCAAGGATCTCGGGATTTTGACGACCTAGCGCGTCAGTTGGACAGAATTTTCCCCATGAGAAAATCCAGCAACTCTGTCAATCAGTGCCATGTCGAATAACTGCTTGCGTAAGGACCAATTTGTGACGCTCTTTCTCTTGAATAAATGATCCAATTTTTCTGAAATTGCAACCATTTATTTGTCTGCACATGTGCATCACATCTACCGATTTCCCCCTTTCGGATAATTCCTCAGTGGTGTGTCAATTATTTTAAACTTTTTTGTCTTATAGTGTAGTGTTAACTTCGAAGTAAGATTTGTGAAACATTATGAAACTAAATAATGATGATCTGTTAAGTGTTAATTGCTTACACGTTTAACATGCTTGACTGTTGTGCCATTCTAGAACAGGCTGAGCCGGCTCGTGGAACATTATCGCTCGCTGTGAGCAATTAAGTGGCCATGCACACTAGGGAGCATTTTCAGTTGCTGTGAACAATCAACTGGGCCGGCACAGCGTGGCTTTGTGGCCAGTCGGCTCAGCCTGACACGACAGTAACGCCCTCACATCAAGGTCTCTGAGCCGCTATGGTGACTTAGTGAGCGCTTCAGAGAGCTCCTGTTCTGTGACACTCATTGCACCTTATGTGGGCCCACAAAAGTAAGGAACCGCGTGCTCTTGGGAAAACCCATTTCCACATGCAGCTTCGAAACGTTAAATGACTTCGCTGAGAAGATTAATGAGTGGCTTTTTTCCCCCTACATTTAGATACCTGCGGAACTCGCAGATTCGGTTAATGAGTCTTATGAATGCTGTGCGAATGCGGATAGCACTCTTTTCATTTTCGTGCAGACCCCTACCTATATGTATATACAGGGTGGTCCATTGATCGTGACTGGGCCAAATATCTCACGAAATAAGCGTCAAACAAAAAAACTACAAAGAGCGAAACTTGGTTGGTTGGGGGAAGGAGACCAGACAGCGTGGTCATCGGTCTCATCGGATTAGGGAAGGATGGTGAAGGAAGTCGGCCGTGCCCTTTCAGAGGAACCATCCCGGCATTTGCCTGGAGTGATTTAGGGAAATCACGGAAAACCTAAATCAGGATGGCCGGACGCGGGATTGAACCGTCGTCCTCCCGAATGCGAGTCCAGTGTCTAACCACTGCGCCACCTCGCTCGGTAGCGAAACTTGTCTAGCTTGAAAGGGTAAACCAGATGGCGCTGTGGTTGGCCCGCTAGATGGCGCTGCCATAGGACAAAAGGATGTCAACTGCGTTTTTTAAAATAGGAACTCTCATTTTTTATTACATATTCGTGTAGTACATAAAGAAATATGAATGTTTTAGTTGGACCACCTTTTTCGCTTTGTGATAGGTGGCGCTGTAATAGTCACAAACATAAGGCTCACAATTTTAGACAGTTGGTAACAGGTAGGTTTTTAAAATTAAAATACAGAACGTAGGTACGTTTGAACATTTTATTTCGGTTGTTCCAATGTGATACATGTACCTTTGTGAACTTTTCATTTCTGAGAACGCGTGCTGTTACAGCGTGATTAACTGTAAACACCACATTAATGCAATAAATGCTCAAAATGATGTCCGGCAACCTCAGTGCCTTTGGCAATACGTGTAACGACATTCCCCTCAACAGCGAGTAGTTCGCCTTCCGTAATGTTCGCACATGCATTGACAATGCACTGACGCATGTCGTCAGGCGTTGTCGGTGGATCACGATAGAAAATATCCTTCGACTTTCCCCACAGAAAGAAATCGGGGGACATCAGGTCCGGTGAACGTGCGGGCCATGGTATGATGCTTCGACGACCAATCCACCTGTCATTAAATATGCTATTCAATACCGCTTCAACTGCACGCGAGCTATGTGCCGGACATCCATCATGTTGGAAGTACGTCGCCATTCTGTCAAGCAGTGAAACATCTTGTAGTAACATCGGTAGAACATTACGTAGGAAATCAACATACATTGCACCATTTAGATTACCATCGATAAAATGTTGGCCAATTATCCTTCCTCCCATAATGCCGCACCATACATTAGCTCGCCAAGGTCGCTGATGTTCCACTTGTCGCAGCCATCGTGGATTTTCCGTTGCCCAATAGTGCATATTGTGCCGGTTTACGTTACCGCTGTTGGTGAATGACGGTTCGTCGCTAAATAGAACGCGTGCAAAAAATCTGTCATTGTCCGGTAATTTCTCTTGTGCCCAGTGGCAGAACTGTACACGACGTTCAAAGTCGTCGCTATGTAATTCCTGGTGCATAGAAATATGGTACGGGTGCAATCGATGTTGATGTAGCATTCTCAACACCGACGTTTTTGAGATTCCCGATTCTTGCGCAATTTGTCTGCTACTGATGTGCGGATTAGCCGCGACAGCAGCTAAAACACCTAGTTGGGCATCATCATTTTTTGCAGGTCGTGGTTGACGTTTCACATGTGGCTGAACACTTCCTGTTACCTTAAATAACGTAACTATCCGGTGAACGGTCCGGACACAGTATGACAACACAAGGGCTCAACATCTCACGTTCGTTATTTCTGAGCGTTTTTATGATTACTTTTTGGCTGTTACTTTATTGTTAATGACACTTGATGTCGTCCAGGATACCGAGCAGCATACATAGCACACGTCCTTTGGGCGTTTTGATCACAATAGCCATACATCAACACGATATCTACCTTTTCCGAAATTGGTAAACGGTCCATTTTAACACGGGTAATGTATCACGAAGCAAATACCGTCTGCACTGGCGGAATGCTACGTGATACCACGTACTTATACGTTTGTGACTATTACAGCGTTATCTATCTCAAAGCGAAAAACGTGATCCAACTAAAACATTCTTATTTCTTTACGTACTACACGAATATGTAATAAAAAATCGGAGTTCCTATTTAAAATAACGGAGTTGATATCCGTTTGACCTATGGCAGCGCCATCTAGCGGGCCAACCATAGCGCCATCTGGTTTCCCCCTTCAAGATAGACGAGTTTCGTTCTTTGTAGTTTTTTCGTTTGATGCTTGTTTCGTGAGATATTTGGCCCGGTCACTATCAATGGACCACCCTGTATAGTGATGTAGCGACTGCAAAACCTCAATCGGCAAGGAAAGGATGGAATAAAATGCCTACAAAGTTATCAGTAATGAGGTAGAACAGAACTCTTCTAAACCAGATCCAAATCATGGATTAAAAGTAAGCAATCGCTTTCTCAATACTGTATCAACATGTCAGTCGGTGAGAGAAAAATTAAGTCGAAGGATTAAAATATCTCGAGTAGCCTGTATGGACTCACATTTAATTTTTAAGGATGCACAATTTCTGATGATTACGCTTTACTATAGGAGATATTAGGACACTGGCTAGTCTTAGATCAAAAATTGTTATGATTAATGCAAAGATACGCTTTAGTAACAAATACTGAAGGCTGGGGCTTTTTGCTAATTACGCAAAAAGCCGTTTCAGTATCACAACACAAGGGCTCAACATCTCACGTTCGTTTTTTCTGAGCGTTTTTTATGATGGCAGTTAATTTTTAATTAGGTTCATAGGACATTTTTCTTTTATTTTTAGTTCTGAAGATGGGTGTAGTGGACAGCTGAACCTGGTAGTCGGGCGTGTCTAGCCTGTGATTCTTGCCGCTTGATGAACATTATAAAAGACACAGCGAGCTTTAATACATTAAAAGCGAATGTTAAATGCTATAAAATTTTTATACCATTAGTGTTTTTGAGACTGCAAATCAAGATCTTTTATAATTTGCAAGTTCTCTGAAGCAAATTTAATTTATGTTCAAGGAGATTAGAATGATATGATTTTTCACTACTGAAGAATGTAGGTGGTGATGATTGGTGATTTTATGTGAAGAACCAGCACTAGGGTTATCAAAGTGGGTAAGGGAAAGAGGGAGGAAGGCTAAATAGTTTTTAAGTTAGTATGTGGAGAAGAAGTTCAATTGGTGTTTGACATACAGGTATCAGTATGATTGTCACGACGATTCGCATAACACTGTTAGGGAACAGACAGCACAAGGAATGCAGATTTGACACGATGCGGTAAAAATTCAAGAATATGAATTCTCATGTCTAGAGTAAATTAATATGAGCGAAGAAAGCTTGATGTTTAACTTCTCATCGATAGTGGTTTGAGTACAGACGGAGCATTTATTACTTTAGTGTTACGTATTCATGAACCGACTGGGGAAATTCTTCTGAATTTTGGAAATGTAATCGTTTGTTTGGGCCACGTAGGCCCAGGTCTCACCAGTAATAGTAATCTTACATTTATGTAGAATCAATTTACTTCTCATATCAGAACTGGATTTTCAGAAGGTTTGTATGTCACAAAATGCTATTTTTACATTCACTTCCCAAATATTATGGGTCTTGAATAATAAATTACCGCCAAATAGTATTTTTGTGATCTATCCAATGCCTGTAATTGTGTGTTACTCTCTTTGAATAACTTATTTTATTTTTATTCATTTTTATTCGAATCGAGAACAGCTGCCAACATGAGTAACTTAAATCACTTAATAAAAGCTAGTCTTCTGGGCCAGACTATACCAATTAGGTTCCTTTCGGAGTATGCTGATGCAGTAGCTCCATACTTAACAATCATAAGTCCGCATCTCGTGGTCGTGCGGTAGCGTTCTCGCTTCCCACGCCCGGGTTCCCGGGTTCGATTCCCGGCGGGGTCAGGGATTTTCTCTGCCTCGTGATGACTAGGTGTTGTGTGATGTCCTTAGGTTAGTTAGGTTTAAGTAGTTCTAAGTTCTAGGGGCCTGATGACCATAGATGTTAAGTCCCATAGTGCTCAGAGCCAGCCAGCAATCATATACAATTGTTCGCTCGACGAAAGATCCGTACCCAAAGACTGGAAAATTGTACAGGTCACACCAATATTCAAGAAAAGTTGTAGGAATAAGCCAGTAAATTACAGGCCCATATCGTTAACACTAATGTGCAGCAGGATTTTGGAACATATATTGTGTTCGAACATTATGAATTACCTCGAAGAAAACGGTCTATTGACACACAGTTTAGAAAACATCGTTCCTGTGAAACACAACTAGCTCTTTATTCACATGAACTGTTGAGTGCTATTAACAATGGATTTCAGATCTGTTCCGTATTTCTGGAAGGCTTTTGACACTGTACCACGAAAGCGGCTCGTAGTGAAATTGCGTGCTTATGGAATATTGTCTCAGTTATGTGACTGGATTTGTGATTTCCTGTCAGAGAGGTCACAGTTCGTAGTAAATGACGGAACGTCATCGAGTAAAACAGAAGCGTAGTGTTATAGGCCCTTTGCTGTTCCTTATCTATAAAAACGATTTGAGTGACAATCTGACCAGCCGTCTTCCTTTGTTTGCAGATGACGCTGTCGTTTATCAACTTATAAAGTCATCAGAAGATCAAAACAAACTGCCAAACGATTTATAAAAGATATCTGAATGGTGCGAAAAGTAGCAGATGACCCCAAATAACGAAAAGTGTGAGGTCATCAACATGAGTGCTAAAAGGAACTCGTTAAACTTCGGTTACACGATAAATCAGCCTGATCTAAAAGCCGTAAATTCAACTAAATAGCTAGGTATTACAATTACGAACAACTTAAATTGGAAGGAATACATAGAAAATGTTGTGATGAAGGCTAATCAAAGACTGCGTTTTATTGGCAGGACACTTAGATAATGTAACTGGCCTACTAATGAGACTGTCTACACTACACTTGTTCGGCCTCTTTTAGAATACTGCTGCGCGGTGTGGGATCCTTACCAGATAGGACTGACGGAGTACATCGAGAAAGTTCAAATAAAGGCAGCAAGTTTTGTATTATTGCGAAATATGGGAGAGAGTGTCACAGAAATGATACAGGATTTGGGCTGAATATCATTAAAAGAAGGGTTTTTCGTTGCGAGGGAATCTTCTCACGAAATTCCAGTCACCAACTTTCTCCTCGGAATGCGAAAATATTTTGTTGACATCGACCTACATTGGGAGGAACTATGACCACGATAAAATAAGGGAAATCAGAGCTCGTACAGAAAGATATAGGTGTTCATTCTTTCCGCGCGCTATACGAGATTGGAATAATATAGAATTGTGAAAGTGGTTCGATGAAGCCTCTGCCAGGCACTTAAATGTGATTTGCAGAGTATCCATGTAGATATAGATGTAGATATTTATTAATTTCATTCTTCTTTCCAATACATCTCTAACCTCTTATAACCGACGTGTTAGATTAAAATTTCAGCTAAATACGTCAATATATTGTTATGTTAAATCAATCCATTGTATTGCACTGAAATAAAATGTGTGTTCATGACTTGTTACAACATACCAAGAATACCTTTTAGCGGAAGCTGCAGGATGCAGTTGTCATATAAGAGTGAGGCGCGATGGAAACAATACTGCAGCAGTAAGGATGTGAACGTAACGTCCATTGGACGCACCCTGTGGATTTAACAGGGTGTTACAGATAAAATGTCTTTAGACACCTGTAACAGCACGTGAAGTGCACTGGACTCAATGTACATTTCATCGAAGACTTGTGAAACCGTGCCCTAACCGATAACACATAAGTATTTTTATTCTCTGAGTTCCCATACAAGTGCACAAAATTCGGTCAAGTTTCAGCTGGTACTTCACGCGTAATGAGGTCCAGAAACATTATGAACCATAAAAGCATTTGGCAGATGCGATACTTAAACGGTATACGTACACACACTGCATGAAGGAAGAAGCGGGAAATAAAACAAATAATTTTGTTGCCTACTTCGCGAAGTAGCCATGTGCTTTCCATTCTAGTATGTCAGCACCTACTGTTCAAGTAATCTTTCAGATCTGTTGTAGTTGTAGTTTTCGCTCCTTTTATGCACTGAAAACTTTCTTCTTCCTTTCGGTCAACAGCTTTGCGAGTGGTTTTATGTGGCCCGCCACGATTTCCGCTCGTTTGACAACCTTTCCAGCTCGCAGTGGAAACTCCACCTTACGTTTTTCAATTATGTACTGTATATGTTCTAATCTCTATCTTACCTTAAAATTTTCACCCTCTACAGTTCCCCCTGGTTCCATGGAAGCATTTCGTGTCTTATCACACTTACTATCTTCTTGTCTCTTCTGCTGGGTATTCTTTTCGACATACCCTTTTCCTCGCTGACACTGCGGAAATCTTTCAATTTGTTACTAGTTCATTTAATTTCCAATATTCTTGTGTAATACCACACTTAAACGTTTAGGTCCTCTTCTTTTCGGATTTTCTGTAGTATGTGATTCACTTGAACACAGTTCTGTGCTCCAGATGTATGTTCTCAAAAAACCAAATCTCAAGTAGTAGAACATTTTCATAGACTTCCTTATGAGTGCTATTGCTGTGTTTGCCTTTGATAGTGCATTTTCCATTTATTGGGTTAGTGCATAAGTTCGTAGCGTTATCCATTATTTAATAAACACAACAGATACACGTAACAGAGATTTAAGTCATCTATAATATATTCTCCCTAACTATTTACAGCTGGCTGCCAACGCTGCGATGACTTTTCGATTCTGTAACTGTAGAAAACCTTCCCCATGAACCATGGGCCTTGCCGTTGGTGGGGAGGCTTGCGTGCCTCAGCGATACAGATGGCCGTACCGTAGGTGCAACCACAACGGAGGGGTATCTGTTGAGAGGCCAGACAAACGTGGGGTTCCTGAAGAGGGGCAGCAGCCTTTTCAGTAGTTGCAGGGGCAACATCTGGATGATTGGCTGACCTGGCCTTGTAACATTAACCAAAACGGCCTTGCTGTGCTGGTACTGCGAACGGCTGAAAGCAAGGGGAAACTACGGCCGTAATTTTTCCCGAGGGCATCCAGCTTTATGGATAAATGATGATGGCGTCCTCTTGGGTAAAATATTCCGGAGGTAAAATACTCCCCCATTCGGATCTCTGGGCAGGGACTACTCAGGAGGACGTCATTATCTGGAAAAAGAAAACTGGCGTTCTACGGATCGGAGCGTGGAATGTCAGATCCCTTAAACGGGCAGGTAGATTAGAAAATTTAAAAAGGGAAATGGATAGGTTAAAGTTAGATATAGTGGGAATTAGTGAAGTTCGGTGGCAGGAGGAACAAGACTTTTGGTCAGCTGAATACAGGGTTATAAACACAAAATCAAATAGGGGTAATGCTGGAGTAGGTTTAATAATCAATAAAAAAATAGGAGTGCGGGTAAGCTACTACAAACAGCATAGTGAACGCATTATTGTGGCCAAGATAGACACGAAGACCACGCCTACTACAGTAGTCCAAGTTTATATGCCAACTAGCTCTGCAGATGATGAAAAAATTGAAGAAATGTATGACGAGATAAAAGAAATTATTCAGGTAGTGAAGGGAGACGAAAATTTAATAGTCATGGGTGACTGGAATTCGAGAGTAGGAAAAGGGAGAGAAGGAAACATAGTAGGTGAATATGGATTGGGGCTAAGAAATGAAAGAGGAAGCCGCCTGGTAGAGTTTTGCACAGAGCATAATTTAATCATAGCTAACACTTGGTTCAAGAATCATGAAAGAAGGTTGTATACATGGAAGAATCCTGGAGATACTAGAAGATATCAGATAGATTATATAATGGTAAGACAGAGATTTAGGAACCAGGTTTTAAATTGTAAGACATTTCCAGGGGCAGATGTGGACTCTGACCACAATCTATTAGTTATGAACTGTAGATTAAAACTGAAGACACTGCAAAAAGGTGGGAATTTAAGGTGATGGGACCTGGATAAACTGACTAAATCATACGTTGTACAGAGTTTCAGGGAGAGCATAAGGGAACAATTGACAGGATTGGGGGAAAGAAGTACAGTAGAAGAAGAAAGGGTAGCTGTGAGGGATGAAGTAGTGAAGGCAGCAGAGGATCAAGTAGGTAAAAAGACGAGGGCTTGTAGGACTCCTTGGGTAACAGAAGAAATATTGAACTTAATTGATGAAAGGAGAAACTATAAAAATGCAGTAAATTAAGCAGGCAAAAACGAATACAGACGTCTCAAAAATGAGATTGACAGGAAGTGCAAAATGGCTAAGCAGGGATGGCTAGAGGACAAATGTAAGGATGTAAAGGCTTATCTCACTAGGGGAAAGATAGATACTGCCTACAGGAAAATTAAAGAGACCTTCGGAGAAAAGAGAACCACTCGTATGAATATCAAGAGCTCAGATGGAAACCCAGTTCTAAGCAAAGAAGGGAAAGCAGAAAGGTGAAAGGAGTATATAGAGGTTCTATACAGTGGTGATGTTCTTGAGGACAATATTATGGAAATGGAAGAGGAGGTAGATGAAGATGAAATGGGAGATACGATACTGCGTGATGAGTTTTACAGAGCACTGAAAGACCTGAGTCGAAACAAGGCCCCGGGAGTAGACAACATTCCATTAGAACTACTGATGGCCTTGGGAGAGCCAGTCCTGACAAAACTCTACCATCTGCTGAGCAAGATGTATGAGACAGGCGAAATACCCTCAGACCTCCAATTCCAATCCCAAAGAAAGCAGGTGTTGACATGTGAAAATTACCGAACTATCAGTTTAATAAGTCACAGCTGCAAAATACTAACGCGAATTCTTTACAGACGAATGGAAAAACTAGTAGAGGCAGGCCTCGGGGAAGATCAGTTTGGATTCCGTAGAAATATTGGAACATGTGAGGCAATAGTGACCTTACGACTTATCTTAGAAGAAAGATTAAGGAAAGGCAAACCTACGTTTCTAGCATTTGTAGACTTAGAGAAAGCTTTTGACAATGTTGACTGGAATACTCTCTTTCAAAGTCTAAAGGTGGCAGGGGTAAAATACAGGGAGCGAAAGGCTATTTACAATTTGTACAGAAACCAGATGGCAGTTATAAGAGTCGAGGGGCATGAAAGGGAAGCAGTGGTTGGGAAGAGAGTGAGACAGGGTTGTAGCCTTTCCCCGATGTTATTCAATCTGTATATTGAGCAAGCACTAAAGGAAACAAAAGAAAAATTCGGAGTAGGTATTAATATTCATGGAGAAGAAATAAAAACTTTGAGGTTCGCCGATGACATTGTAATTCTATCAGAGACAGCAAAGGACTTGGAAGAGCAGTTGAACGGAATGGACAGTGTCTTGAAAGTAGGATATAAGATGAACATCAACAAAAGCAAAACGAGGATAATGGAATGTAGTCGAATTAAGTCGGGTGATGCTGAGGGAATTAGATTGGGAAATGAGGCACTTAAAGTAGTAAAGGAGTTTTGCTATTTGGGGAGCAAAATAACTGATGATGGCCGAAGTAGAGAAGATATAAAAAGCAGACTGGTAATGGCAAGGAAAGCGTTTCTGAAGAAGAGAAATTTGTTAACATCGAGTGCAGATTTAAATGTCAGGAAGTCGTTTCTGAAAGTGTTTGTATGGAGTGTAGCCATGTATGGAAGTGAAACATGGACGATAAATAGTTTGGACAAGAAGAGAATGGAAGCTTTTCGAAATGTGGTGGTACAGAAGAATGCTGAAGATTAGATGGGTAGATCACATAACTAATGATGAAGTATTGAATAGAATTGGGGAGAAGTGGAACTTGTGGCACAACTTGACAAGAAGAAGGGACCGGTTAGTAGGACATGTTCTGAGGCATCAAGGGATCACAAATTTAGCATTGGAGGGCAGCGTGGAGGGTAAGAATCGTAGAGGGAGACCAAGAGAGGAATACACTAAGCAGATTCAGAAGGATGTGGGTTGCAGTAAGTACTGGGAGATGAAGAAGCTTGCACAGGATTGGGTAGCATGGAGAGCTGCATCAAACCAGTCTCAGGACTGAAGACCACAACAACAACAACAACTGTAGAAATCACGTGGTTTCGACACGAAAAATTCGTTGACCCGCTTTCGGAGCGTGCTTTCATCCTGAAAGGAAGTTCCCTGAAGATCGTTCGATAAAGAGCGGAAAAGGTGAAAGTCTTAGGGTGCAAGATCTGGTGAATGAGATCTATACGGAATGACTTCCCAACCCAACTCCTGTACAGTGCTTTTTGTCAGTCTAGCAGAATGCGGACGGGCGTTATCATGGAGTAGCATCACTTTACGCTGTCTTCCTGGACGTTGTTCTTGGATTGCGTCTGCAAGACATCTCAGTTATTACAGTAAATGTCAGCAGTGATAGTTACACCTCGCCAAAGCAATTCGTAGCAAACCACACCGTCGCAGTTTTACCAGATGCGTGACATTGTCTTTTGTGGATACCCGCAGGTCTTTGTTCGGGTAGTTACTGCTTTGTTTCGGCTCAACCACTCCTTTCTTTTTCTTTATGATAGCATAGACACCATTTCTCGTTACCAGGATAGGAATGCTCGGTGTTGTACAATAGCCAATTGATGATGAGCAAGCAAAGCCGCACCCGCTGGATTAGAACATGCGGTACCCATACGCCCGATTTTTGAACCTTACCCATTGCATGTAAATCTCACACGATGGTGGAATCATCACAGTTCATAACGTTTGCAAATTCTCGAGTGCAATGACGTGGATCATTGTGGGTTAACGTGTTTAAACGGTCTTCATCAAACTCCGAAGGTCTTCCTAAACAGGACTGATGACCTCAGATTTTAAGTCCCGCAGTGCTTAGAGCCGTTTGAACATTTGAACATTTCTTCCTGAACATGGAGAGTCACTAAATGTCGAAACGATCCTCCTTAACCATATACTTCCCATGTTTTGCCCAATGGCATTGTCCTCATAGACGTAGCAAATATTTCTGGCTGCCTCCGCTGGTCTCACCCCTCTACTGAAAAAAAATGGTTCAAATGGCTCCGAGCACTATGGGACAACTTCTGAAGTCATCAGTCCCCTAGAACTTAGAACTGCTTAAACCTAACTAACCTAAGGACATCGCACACATCCATGCCCGAGGCAGGATTCGAACCTGCGACCGTAGCGGTCGCGCGGTTCCAGACAGTAACGCCTAGAACCGCTCGGCCACTCCGGCTGGCCCCTCTACTGAACTCAAACAGAAGAATATGTCGGCAAAGTTCAGATTTCTCCACTTGGCACACCATCTTCTAGCGTCCACAGCTCCACTCACTAACTCCAAATCACAGTATGTATACTTAAACAGCAATAGTGAACTATAAATAAAAAAAACAATCGATAAATAAACCCATAGCAACCGGAATACCAATATGCAAAACAAAAATGCTACGAACTTATTCACCAACCAGATAATAACTTGTTAGATATAAACGCTGATCTGCTTCATTATACAGATTCCTTGTGTAGAACACATTTCTCTATAAATCCTTCCTGTCGACTCGCAGTGCAGCGATGGATGGTCGCTTGCAGACGTTCTCAGGTCTGTGTGAGCGCCGAGTGGCCAGTGTGACGTAAAAGGCATGACGTAGGCACTGCTTCCCAGAAGCTGTTGGAGAGAGCAGTCATGGGAGCTCCCCAATCACGAAAAAGAGGATGACCTTGCAAGTTAACTCACTAAAAGACACTCACACAGTGTCGTATGTTTTAATGGACTGCTGGAGTGTATGAATTCCCAGAAAACTGCACATTTACAAAACGCGACATTCGTCCTTTTCTAAAATGTTCTTCCACCGTTTACAGAATGGGTCCTTAAGTTTCACAAACGAGTGCGGAGTGTTTACAGCACAATACGCAAAGGTATTCTCGACTGGCAGGTTGGTATGAACACGGCATTGCTTTTCGAAGCATGTTCCTACTGAAGGTGGTTATGCGTTCCGTTTCTCCGAGCTTGGAACTGACTTGCAGTCAGTTGTGGAGAATGACTCAAGGGCCGGTGGAAATCTTTGGTTTGGACGCCACTTCGGCGACCTGCGTTCCCATAACCTACCTCAGTTATCCAGGTAGGGAGAGGGAATCTACAGTTTGACGTGGAATCCGAACCACTTGTCGCCCTGGTGAATACTCTCATCGGGTAGTGAGGTAAAATCTTGATTAACGTCAGATTGAAAATTTCCGTCCTCCAACCGAGATTCGAGCCTGTGACCACACGGTTTTCAGCCACCGCTTTACGAGGGCCGACATAGTTATACGGTGAACTGAAGTGTAAAGTGGATTCCGAAACTCAGTGCAACTTGGCACTTTTTTCGTTAAAAAATTATTCGTGGAAGCGATAAATAATGGAAAAAATCCAAGTACCATCTGTATATTGAACCATGGGCATTTCGACTGGCGGTCTGGCACGCACGGAATACAATACAGATTGCATACTGCGAAAATCTCCCTACAGAAAATGTAGAGAGTGCATCGGCAAACGAACTTCCTTATCGAAATCCGAACAAGAGATCCAGAAATATCGGTTGAAGTGATATTTTTTTTATTATTGTTGTGTATATTTCATAGGTGGAGTTCATCAGTGAGTTTTCTCTGTATCTGGGTGCGTGGACTTCAAGGCGGGAGTGCATGCGTTGACTCAGTCTTTACAGTTAGACATTTTTTAAACAAAGCAGGGAGTGTGATTTGCTAGTCTGGGTTATTTTAGGGCAATGAAATAGCTTACCAGACAGCCATACAATTAAAACATAATAGCATAAGAGAACAATGTAAAACACTTTTGAATCTCATAATTGCTGTCAGATTCATGTAATACTAATAACGAAATGTAGCATCCACATCCTGTAAACAAGGTGAATCGACAATAGTGAATCAAGGGCACCAGCGACGAAGTGTCCCATGTGTTTTCCACCTATCCCATCAACACTTTTTAAAAGATACAACCGCAATTTAACTGCGCAAATGCTTTATTCCACAATCTAGATTTCGACCCTAAACTATTATCAAGTGTTATGAATATTCCAGAATGAGATTTTCACTCTCCAGTGGAGTGTGCGCTGCTATGAAGCTTCTTGGCAGATTAAAACTGTGTGCCGGACGGAGACTCGATCTCGGGACCTTTGCCGTTTCCGGGTAAGTGCTCTACCAACTGAGCTATGCAAGCACGAGTCAGGAAACTTCCCCAAAGCTATACTTCTGCCAGTACCTCGTCTCCTACCTTCCAAATTTTACAGAAGCTTTCCTGCGAACCTTGCAGAACTAGCACTCCTGAAAGAAAGGATATTGCGGAAACATGGCTTAGCGACAGCCTGGGGGATGTTTCCAGTATGAGATTTTCACTCTGCAGCGGAGTATGCGCTGATACGAAACTTCCTGGCAGATTAAAACTGCGTGCCGGACCGAGAGCTTCTGTAAAGTTTGGAAGGTAGGAGACTAGGTACTGGCAGAAGTAAAGCTGTGAGGACGGCTCGTTGAGTCGTGCTTAGGTAGCTCATTGGTAGAGCACTTGCCTGCAAACGGCAAAGGTCCCGAGTTCGATTCTCGGTCCGGCACACAGTTTTAATCTGCCAGGAAGCTTCATATCAGCTCACACTCCGCTGCAGAGTGAAAATCTCATTCTGGAAACATCCCCCCGGCTGTGGCTAAGCCATGTCTCCGCAGTATCCTTTCTTTCAGGAGTGCTAGTTCTGCAAGTTTCGCAGGAGAGCTTCTGTAAAGTTTGGAAGGTAGGAGACGAGATACTGGGAAAAGTGAAACTGAGTCGTGCTTGGGTAGCTCAGTTGGTAGAGCACTTGTCTGCGAAAGGCAAAGGTTCTGAGTTCGAGTCTCGGTCCGACACACAGTTTTAATCTGCCAGGAAGAATCGTTATGAATAATAATAATCATTAGATTTGAATAAATCATTACTTATAGTCAAAACATGTATCTTTGCTTATATAAACCAGCTTTGTCAAAAGTAAATGTGAGAACATTTGTACGATCGGCTAATTTACTGGCTATCAGCATGGCTTCTTCACTTGATATGATTGTAGAATAAAATATAGGTTTTCAACTTTTCTGCACTGTGTCTAGGCAGCGAAAGATACACTTCTGAACAACAATAGATATGTTGAAATCCTTTTCATCCACGATCAGGTCCTAATACAGGATTTACACGACTACAAAGATCGTGCCATTGCGATGCGCTGAAGAGCCGAAACATTATAACCGTTGCCCGTCTGCTGGCATCGCGGACATGACGCGGTAAGGAAAGTATACAGGGTAAAGAAAAAATGCCGCACTTGGAGATCGGCATGCGATTCCTCACCCAGAATCAAGACAAAAGTTTATCTGGCAAAATCAGATCGGGTGCATTTTTCAAAACACGTGTCTGAAAATGATGAGTTGGCAACACTGACACATTGTACAGCCCATCGGAATGTACAGAGGAGCGTGTATCGCCCGACACTACCTCACCAGCCGTCGTAGCTTACTGAGTAGACTGCTTCTTTTACATTTTCTCTGAGACATCAAACCCACATCCCCATGAAGCTATGGTTCGAATCCTCTTCAGATAACTGTTTTTATGGTATAGCCATCTGTTCCCTAGTTCTCATAATTTATAAGCAGTACATCATTTTGTCACATCACAATTGCGTGTTACACGACTGTGGGATCAGTTAAACTGCATGCATGTGTCTACTAGCTGCGCAGATCCCAATCATAACTGGTCAAGTTTATTTAGGGCGGCTCCTCGATGGGGTACACAAACGATGAATACGTCGATATGCTTTTGGTATTGGCAGCATTCGATAACCAATCTGCTGCTGCTACTCGTGTGTATGCTGCACGGCACCCTCAAAGGTGCCACCCCGATAAGATTGTTTTTCGTCGCCTGGAGCAACGCCTTCAGGAAACCGGTAATCTTCGTCTATAAGTAATGGACAGGGGTCACCCAAGGACTAGACATACTCCACAAACAGAGGACGCGATTTTTGTAAATGATCACCAATAATACCAGCGAGGAACCTATGTTCTGGAAGGCAGCTTTAGAAACCTGAAAGACTGGTTGTTGAAGTGTTGCACTATGAAGAACTGCATCCATATCATTACACGTTAAATCAACGCCAGCGGCCAGATGACCGCATTCGACGAGTACAGTTATGTGAAAGGCCTTTACACCAAGTGGAAGATAGCATGTACCTTTATCTCCATCTACGTGATTACTCTGCAATTTACAATGAAGTACCTGGCGGAGGGTTCATCGAACCACCGTTGATCTACTTCTCTACCGTTTCACTCTGCAACAGCGCACCGGAAAAACGAGCACGTAAATCTTCCCGTGCGAGCTCTCTTGCTTTATTGTGTACGTGGGCGCCAATAAAATATTTTCACACTCTGAGAAGAAAGTTGGTGATAGAAATTTCATGATAAGGTCCAGGGCAACGAAACAAGACTTTGTTTTACTTCTCGTATCATATCTGTGGCTGCCCTTCTTTGCACTTTTTCGATGTCCTCCGTCAATCATATCTGATGTGGATCCCACATCGCACAGAAATACTCCAGACAAGGGCGGACAAGCATAGTGCACGCAGTCTCTTTTGTTAACTTGTTACATTTTCTATGTGTTCTGCCAATAAATCGCATCTTTGGCTAGCTTTTCCCCCAACATTATCTACGTGATCGTTCCAGTTTAAGTTATTCGTAATTGTGATCCCTAAGCACACGGTTGAGTTTTTGCGATTTATCGTGTAATTTAAATTTAGCAGATTTCTTTTACTACTCGTTTGGATGACTTCATACTTTTCATGATTTAGAGTCTACTGCCACTTTTTGCGACATATAGATATCTTGTATAAATCATTTTACAATTCGTTCTGATTTCCGATGACATTACATGACGGTAAATAACAATATCATCTGCAAACAATACAAGAGGACTGCTCAGATTGTCTTCTAAAATCATTTATGTAGATCAGGAACAACTGAGGGCCTATAACACTTCCCTGGGGAACGCCAGGTATTACTTCTGTTTTAATCGATGACTTTTCGTCTTTCTGACAGAAAATCACGAATCTAGTCACACAACTAAGACGACACTCCATAGGCATGCAATTTATTAGAATTCGCTTGTGAGAATTCGCTTCTGAAAATCTAAAAATGTGTCATCATCATTTTGATTTGCAGCTCCTTGTGTTGGCCGTGTTTGCAGTTAAAATTGTTGGATGTGAGGTCCTCCAGTTACGCAAAACACCGTTTTGTCTCAGTACCCAAACATGTTTCGGCACCACTGTGCCATCATCAGGGGGTTTTCGTTTTTATTGATTCTGTAATGTGAACATTTTTGTTAAATGATTATAAAATTATGTGCATCTTGCATCTTTAGTTCAAACAATAGATCGTTTCTTTTTGTAAAGAATTTTCTGACATTTTTGTTAAATGATTATAAAATTATGTGCATCTTTATTTCAAACAATAGATCGTTTCTTTTTGTAAATACTTTACATTTTTTGTGTGCATGAATTTTCTGGATCACTTGTGTGTTAATTACTACAGGTAGCTTGTCACATGCAGCCAAACGATGCTGATGAGAAAATTTTTTGCCGGGGGTTAAACAATCTTCTAGAATGTAGGCAGATTGTGATGGCCCAGAGGCTCGGCCGGCAGCTGTGGTCGAGCGGTTCTAGGCGCTTCAGTCCGGAACCACGCGGCTGCTACGGTCGCAGGTTAGAATCCTACCTCGGGCATGGATGTGTGTGGTGTCTTTAGGTTAGTTAGGTTTAAGTAGTTCTAAGTCAAGGGGACTGGTGACCTCAGGTGTAAAGTCCCATAGTGCTGAGAGCTATTTTGAACCAGAGGCTCGGCACAAGCATTTCGGAAACTGTACGACTTCTCGGGTGTTCGAGGAGAGCTGTGATAAATATATTCAACATGTGGTGAAATCGAGGTGAAACCACGTCCTGACGTTGTGGGATTGGGCGGACACCCTTCATTACAGATGTCGGACGCAGTAGGCTGAGCAGACTGGTAAAACAGGACAGGCGGTGAACTGTGGTGGAACTAACATCAGACTTTAATAATGGGTAGAGTAGATATGTCTGAACACCCAGTGTAACTGATGAAGGCCTAATAGCCAAAAAGTGGTTTGTGAAATAAATAATAAATATTTTAGAAGATTACATCAGAGAGTTGTGCGTTTTCATTCATAAACATCTTCATTATACTACAACTAACTTCGATAATTTATCTCAACATGTGCCAGACCTGTATATGCTACGAAATAAGAGCATATAATTTTCTGAATGAAGAAACGTACACCGATGAGCCAAACTATTATAGCCATTTGCTTAATAGCGCGTTGCTTCTCCTTTTCAACGCCATACAGAAGCGATTCTTTCGTAACATGAATTAGACAAATCGTTGGTAGGTTCCAGGCACCAAATGACTGCGCATAGCCAAGCATTTCCCAAAAATTATAGACCGTTGGTTTGCGGGCGCGGAGTTGGTGCCTGATAGCGTGTCAGAAGCGTTCCATCGTTTCCAGGTCAGGTGAATTTTGAGCCAAGACATCAACGTCGGTTTACAGTCATGGTCCTCAAACCACTGTAGCATGACTGTCGCCTTGTAACACGGTCATTTGTCCTGCTAGAAGATGCCATCGCCGTCGTGGGTGACATCAAGGACGAAGCCAAGGAGGTGGTCTGCAACAATGACCGCATCGTCTATAGCTGTCACTGTGCCTTCGATTACTCTCATGGGAATCCAGGAGACGGCTCCGCTAGCGTAAAATGCCTCCATAGATCTGCGTCCATGGGGCGCTGCCTTTTCCGTGTAGCCGTTTGGCCGGATGTTTGCGTTCCCAATCATCGAACTGGTGTATGAAGAAATTAGTGAGTACGTTCCCGTCGCTCCACTGTCGAGTACCGGTGACTGGAATCGTAATTGGCGATGTCGTTGATCAACATGGGAAAACATACGAGTCCTCTGATGCGAGTCCCCATGTTCAACAACGTGTGCTTCACGAACACTGCACTTTATCGTCAGCTCTACCACAGATAGCTCCCTATCCTGCTTTACGGGGCGCTCAAGCCTTCGACCTCCACGTTCTGTAAGATAGTCCAATATCTCGTCGTCTACGCGTGATTTCACCGTCCACTTTCCATAGATGCTCACGACAGTAGCACGCGAACAGTCGATCCCCGGTTTTCAAGATGTCTGTCCCCAGGCGCCGGACCCTAACAATCTGCCCTTTGTCAAAGTCACTTATGTCAATAGATTTCCCCTTTTGCTGCCCTTATCGTCACTAGAACAATTATTCGTTCGTCTCTGCTCCGTTTATACAGGATGAATCAACTAAAATTTGCATCGAGCATATTGCGGAAATGGAAAGTGCTATTGATCTGCGGTTTTCACACAGCGGATCGACAGTCAGGGGCTCCTTCTGTTAGCCAGTAGACAGACTTTAATAATAATTACTAGGTGTATTTTTTGTGCAAACCTACACTTTCTCAAATGCAACAATGCCTCTTGATATTAAGAGTCTAAAAGTAGGGTAAATTACGTAGAATGTCAGTGGTGATCGTTACAAGATTTTAGTGTTAGTCGTTTACAAGGTATCGTGTTTCGGAAACTTTCCGCACCGATTCTGGTTTGATTTTTTTGTGCCATTTAACCTCCATAGTTGCTAGTTACGTCGTTGTTAAATTTGCTTACAGTGTGCTTGTGTATTTCTTGAGTGTACTGCGACTTGATAGTCATTTAGTGGGTGACAGTCCAAGCTGTAGGTCGAGAGTGCACGGTGGGGTTTACCAATGCAGAAAAAGCCAACATGCTCATGATGTATGGAGAGTGTAGGAAGAATGCAGTTCTTTCTTGTACGGCGTATGCGACAAGATATACCAATACACATCAATCATCTCAGCAATTATTTATAAACTCTTCAACCAGTTACGTGAAAATGGTAGTGCAGCAGCTATACAACGTAACAGAAGGAAACAAGTGACAACAGAAGAGAGGAAAATTAAAGTTCTTACTGCTTGCAGGTGATCCGCACTTCAGTTCCCTCGCAAACCCATGAGGGAGTGGCAGAAGTCAGGTGAGTATTCTGTGCATTCTCCATCGACGTAAGTTCGACTCGTATCACATCTCTCTCCACCAAGAGCTGTGTGGAAACGATTACGAGAATCGTGTTAACTTCTGTACATGGACATTACAACATGGTACTCCACATATATCTCTTGAATAGTGTTGAAACCACATTTACCAATCATGGCTAAGTAAACCGCCGAAGCATGATCTATTACTCTGTTGACAATCCTCCTTGGTTTCGTCAAGTGGAATTGTAGCGTCCATGAGGTGTAAACGTGTCATGTGGGATAGTGAACCATCAGCTCATTGGCTCATTTCTTCACGGAACAGTGAACGCGCACAAGTATCGCAGGCCCCTAACAGACCATCTTCCACAGATGCTACAAGACGTTCCTCTGCAGACTAGCAGAAACATATGGTACTAACGTGCTGGCTGTCTAGCCCATAGTGCATAAAGTACTACAGCATGTCTTCACAAAATGTTCCCTGGATTTGACGCCTGTACTCTTTTTTTTCCTGTGGGGAAAGCTCAAAGACGCTCTCTACAAGGACATACCAACTATACCCCATGATATGCAATGACGTAGTACTGCAGCTTGCTTGGACATCTCCGCTAGCACGTGTACAGCAGTCGTTCTATTCCAGACTGGGAGCGTGTATTGCCGCTGCCAGTGGTCATTTTGAACACAACCTGTGATGGTGAGTTGTCTCGTTACTGGTCAGAATCCAAACTAGTGTATGCACTTGCGTTGCTTTTTGGTGTGTGCTTCCACAGGTTTTATACAAGTGTCGGTGCGGGAACTTTTTCAAAATACGCTGTCTCATAAATGACTCGCACTAGACTCCTGCTGCAAACACCACTGACATTCCAATTTACCCGGCTTTCATTTTGTTAATGTTAGTAGGCAATGTTCCATATAAAAAGTATATGTTTGCACAAAAATTACACTTTCTAACTATTATTACGATCTGTTTATTGGCTAACAGTACGAGTCTCTGCCTTACCAATCCTGAGGCGTGCGTGGCTCATGCTCGTGCCATCTATTATTTAACATCTTGTTTTTACCGTACGGCCCCCTCGTCATTTTAATTTCAATTACTGGTGTCTGAATTGCTGTGTTGCCTGCCCATGAGTGGCAGCAACTGCGTATATCGATATTAGCCCTGCCGTATTATCTTTGCTGGACGGCTATTACTTTCCGGTCGTCGAGTGTCGTGAGGTGAGATCGGACCTGGAGTCGTTGAGTCGGGACGCGCCAGAAGTGCAGTCGGGACGTAGTAGCAGTCGGAGACGGAGCGCTAGAGGGTGTGGCTAAGGGGCGCGGACAGCCAGTACCCGCCGACCGCTCGCAACACAGGATGAACTGTCCGACGGACGGAGATGGCACCGGGATCGACCGTTGGTCGGTCGTTCAGTTGGTCGCCTCTTTGGGCGACGTGTGTTTGGTCTTTTGGCCGTTTCTGGGCCTCGTCACTGGGTCATCTTGCTGGACGTGGCTCGGTTCCTTCTTGGGCGGAGACGTCGTGACCAATGTGCAAGAGTTACCTCTGAATGATTGTGTCCGAGCCAGTGTGCTCGGATCGCCGTCTCTCCCAGTTCCAGCCGGACATCGGGTTGAGTCGGGTTGGAGCTGCAGTGTGCTCCGGCTTGTCAAGACTCGTCCGACCGTTGCTGTGAGAGGTGGCATGAGCCCCCTCTCATTTTCTATCTTACGATTTTTCTCTCTAATTGCATACAGTGAAAGGTCGCTATTCCTTCACACGCGGACTTCCCACGCAGCGTCTCTCGTCACCCGGGTGGTCCGGTGACAGGCGGGCTCTGCTGATCTGGAAAGGGTTAAGCCGACGGGTGTGAGGAAGTCGAGTGAATGCTTTGCAGACGCCGACATTGTCAAAAGACACGCCCGGAGGGGTCTGAAGTAGCGGCTGGGCTAGAGGTTCCGTTACTTCGCAGAAACTTAGCGAAAACACTTTCTGGCGGGCTACCAGCGAGGCGTGGGAAGGACTTGTGTACCCAGGCAGTTGTGGCGGGAAAATTCCCGCGCTTTCTGCAAAATAGTAACTGTGGTTGGCTTGCTCTGGGCATAGCTCCGTGTTGTAGCAAAATCAGCGCAGAAGTTGGCGCCAAGAATCTCCATTGGTGGAATGGTAGTGCTCCGGCAATAGAGTGGAGTTTTCCGCCGGTTTTCGAGTTGCTGATTGGAACGTTTAACCACGGCCACTGTCGTGGGGGCGGGAATGTTGTGTTTTCGGCCTGTACGGGTGCTCGGGGAGTCGGCTCTCGCCTTTCGGTCGAGGACGTCGAAGCAACCAGCCATCACCTCCGGTACGCCAAATCGTGTTCTTGCAGTTAAGAAGACAGATTGGTAAAGTATGTCTGCAGCACCGGCAGACAGGGATTTTCCTAGGTGATAATCAGAGCTCAGCAGAGCGCGCCTGTTCGTCTTTTTCTAACTTCGTTCTGTCTTGGGTAGCAGCAATTAATGTTGGGTTGGCTATGTGTTTTCTCTTAAGATTTGAGTTGCAAGGAATTGCTCCACATACCACTTCGTCATAATCCTCACAATCTAGTTTAGGGACAACTTCACATTCACAGCGTTTGTTTGAGTATCCAATTTGAGCCAATTTGATGTATTGTAAATGTTTCATGTGTTTTTGTTTATTATTTTGTGTTTAGTCTTAATAAATCATATTGTTATTTTGGACAGAACTTTCATTCTGTTAATCGGTAGAGCAACCCTATCATTGCTCGCTATGTTAATGAAACCTTCGTTTATTTAACTTATTTATCAAATTAAATTATTGCAGGTGCCAAACTCTCTTCTACTCCACTGGCAGGGTTGATTAGAGTCAGTTCGCGTATCCTTGTGCAACAGCAAAAGTCGGAGTTAGAATAGGGGGGCTTAGAGCATCATTTACATATGTAGATTCTAGAAGAATTTAGTGTTAAATACACTGCTAGCCCCGGCACCTCGCAGCTGACACACATGGTTTGAGTGGCAGCGACCTTGGTTGGTTGTTGGTCGGTCGTCTGGTCAGACGACGTGTGTTTCGTCACCGACGAAACACACGTCTGCCTATGATTTGTTCTAGTTGTTTATCAGTGATTCGTTTTACGAGTGTTCGAGTTTCTGGTGGCAGTCTTTCGTGGAACACTGTATATCCTGTGTGAGTTCGACTGAGCAAGGCTTTAAATGCTGTCTGCGTACTGCAGTAACCAGTTGGTCGGTTGCGACAGAGCAGCGAATGAGTGTTTTCATACCGCGTTGATGCTGTCCGTCACGGCGTGTAATTCCACAGTCGTTGCGATGCCCATGTATGTCAGTAGTTATTGTGCCTTTGCTTATTAACATACCAATATTTGAAGACGAGTGTTACTGGTCTCTTCGCCTCGCTGGCATTTTGGTTGTAGTGCCGCTGGTCTGGTGACCGAAATCAGGTAGTCGGTTGGTTCGCCAGCTGTATGTCGGTTGGGTTGCCTTCCGATTAAGAGATTGTTGGTCAGGCTGCCTGTCTCGCCTAAACGGGCGTTAGTGTTACAATTCCAGGCCGACCCTTGGAAACTTCTGAGCGCCTTCCCGTGTCTGTTACATAGTAGCTTCCTTGTTTGAGTTTTAGTTATTTGGTTGATGTGTGGCCTTTAGCCGAGTTTTAATATCTCTTAAATTAATGTTCCTGTCTTGCCCTTCAGGCATAAGATTGTTATTCCTTCATAAGAGGCCTTCAGCCGAATGTTAAATGAAATGTTTTAAGGCCTTAAGCCATTAAATTATTTTGTTGACGTGTGGCATGTAACCGAGTTTAATATCTCTTAAATTGATGTTCCTAAGATTGTTATTCGTTTATATGGGGCCTTCAGCCGAATTTTGGATCTAATGTTTTGAGATAAGGCCTTCTGCCTTTTAAATTGAAATTCTTCTTTCTAGGCCTAAGCCGTTAAATTATTGATTAATATCTGGCCTTCAGCCAAGTTACGTTAAAATTAAGTTGCTAAAGCCTTCAGCCTGTTTAGATTGAAGATTTTTTTTAAAAAATTTCGGTTTAAAAGGTGAAACCTTGTATTTTAATTTCTTGCTTAGGCCCTGCGCCTTGGATTTTGAATGTGGCCTTCAGCCGATCTAACGTTAATCAAAGGAGATCGACTGAAACTTTGAGTGTTTTACATCCTTATGTAATATTGTGTGTGTACAAATAAAATTGGTATGTTGAGTGCAGCTGACAGCAACCAATTTTGGCCCCTTTCCAGAACCTAATGCGCTCTGTCCTGCTAGCCCAGGCATTTCAAATCCTTCTGTGAAAACCGCATATCAATATCAGTTTCAATTTCCGCAATATTTGCAGTATAGTTTTAAGTGATGCGCCCTGCATACTTCAGTTACCTCGTCACGTGAACACAACGCCATCAGCCGGCATTTAATCTCGTCGTCGGTTATTGGTAGTGTTTTGGCTCATCTGTGCATGTAACACTATAGTTGTTTTGTATAACGTAAAATGGTATACAAAATTATGTTATTTTAAAATATGTTAAGTATCTAGCTGGTGCTGTGGAAGCATGTGGGCCTATAAACTCAAACGTAATAATCATAAGGCCAACGGCCTTCCACAGTGGTAACACCGGCTCCCGACAAATCACCGAACTTAATCGCTGTCGTTCTTGGCTAGCACTTGAATGGCTGACCGTCCAGATCTGCCGAGCGCTGTTGGCAAGCGGGGTGCACTCACCCCTTATGAGACAAACTGAGGAGCTACCTGACAGAAGTAAGGCTTCCGGTCTCGTAAACTGACAATGACCTGGAGATCGTTGTGCTGACCACATGCCCCTCTATATCCGTAAACGCCGGCCGGTGTGGCCGAGTAGTTCTAGGTGCTTCAGTCTGGAACCATGCTACCGCTATGGTCGTAGGTTCGAAACCTGCCTCGGGCATGGATATGTGTGATATTCTTAGGTTAGTTAGGTTTAAGAAGTTCTGGGGGACTGATGACCTCAGATGTTAAGTCCCACAATGCTCAGAGCCATTTGAACCAATATCCGTAAACAGTGACACCTATGAGCTGTAGATGAAGCGACGGTCAGTTGGTTGCGTTGGGCCTCCAAGGCCTCTTCGGATGGAGTTAGCTTACAGTAATCAACATAATAGTGGTACTGCATACCAATAACGAGCGCCATACTTCTCCAGCCACATTTCACATTCAATCACCAACTACCTGCGTTATGGTATGACGTCATCTAGTCCACAACATCACTCAACTAGGGCTTCATACTCTGACTCTTTGTATGCCAGACACAGTGTACTGAACTGTCAACGAGCTGCATTTAAGTCCATATGGCCAACACTGATCTACTTGCTCCTATTACACTATCTGTACAGAGTGACAATCATTGGACTATCTATCTACCTATCTATCGGTTGAACCTTGTCCCGCGGTTACGCAGGGTCGGCCATGGTTAAATGGATTTGGCATGTTAATGGTAAGGGGTGGCCAGATGCCCTTCCTGCCGATACTCTGTACCCCCCACCAACTGCACCCCCCACCAACTGCACCCCAACTGTCTGCGTCCAGTGTAAATCGTGAAATGGTGCGAACGTGTTTCCAAATGTCTGGCGACTCGTGTAACTGAGGCGGAACGTGGGGCCAGCCCGGTATTCACCTAGCATGATGTGGAAAACCGCCTAAAACCACATCCAGGTTGGCCGGCACAACGGCCCTCGTCGTTAATCAGCCGGGCGGATTCGATCCGGGGCCAGTGCGCCTACCCGAGTCCAGGAAGCAGCGCGTTAGCGCGCTCGGCTACCCTTGCGGGTAGTGACAATTATTAGACTATGCGAATTAAAATCGTGATAACTTCTAAACAATTTGCGTTAGGACGTTCAAACAGCACGGTTGGCCGCGGGACATCATGGGAATTAGTATGCGCCCGCGCCTTGTTGTCGGCCATTTGCACGTGAAAATGTCACGATACACCGTACCTGAGCGTATAGCGGTTTTGAAGGCCTACTATGCGAACAATAACAGCCCAACTGCGGCTCAAAGGAAATTTGCGACCGAGTTCAAGCCGAAGACAACCGCTCCAAGTGTGCTAACAATCAAGAATTTGATTCGAAAGTTTGAGAGAACGGGTAGCGTTCGTGATGACAATGCTGGAAATTGTCTGTCGTCCAAACAAGGTGAAAACGCCTTAAAACATCGAAAACACACGCGCTGTGTTTCAAACCAGCCCCATGAAATCGATCACATGAGCTGCACAGCAGGTAAGACACTGCAACAAATTGTTGTTGAAGACCCGCATCTCTTCGCATACAATATTCAAATCCATGAGTCATTAGCTAGTGCCATGTAACAGCAGTTGTGTTTCGCCGACACTATTGTCCACAGATTTGACGACCAGGACTTCGTTGTCAATATGGTTTGGTTTAGCGATGAAACCCACTTTTATTTAGATGGGTTCGTCAATAAACAAAATTGGCGCATTTGGGGGACTGAGAATGAGCATTTCGCGATCGAGAAGTATCTTCGCCCTCAACGGGTGACTGTGTGGTGTGCAGTGTCCAGTCACTGAATAATCGGTGCAATATTCCTTGATGGCACGGTGACTGCCGAATGGTACGCGACGGTTTTGGAAAACGATGCCACCCCCATTATCCAAACTGACCCTGATTTCGACAAGACGGAGCTAGACCCCATCGAAGCAGGAGAACTTTTGCTGTCCTGGAGGAGCACTTTTGGGGACTGCATTCTGGTTCTGGGGTACCCAGAGCCCACTAGCTTGGGCCTCGATTGGGCGCCAATCCTCCGGATATGAACACATGCGAATCCTTTCTGTGGGGCTATATTAAAGACAAGGTGTACAGCAACAACCCCAAAACCATTGATGAACTGAAACCAGCCACTCAGGAGGTCATCGGGAGCATCAGTGTTCCGACACTTCAGCGGGTCACGCAGAATTTCGCTATTCGACTGCGCCATATCATCCCCAATGACGGCAGGCATATCGAACATGTCCCAACCTAAATCCGAATATCTGTAGTGACGTTTACAAGTTAAATAAAATGTGTGCTCGCCGAAGTTGTAAAAAATTTCCTTTTTTCATATAGCTCGATAATTCTCACCCTGAAAATAGATTGTTGTAATACATGAAACAAAATTGCCTGTGTTGTGGCGTAGCAAAACAGCCACGCCACTCTGAGGTAGCCGAAAGGCACGCGTACACACACGCCGGCTGGCGTGAGTTCTGGAACAGGATACCTAATTAATGCTATAAGAAAAGTATGCAGCTCCTTGAATACTTAACTTTAATGCATCCTTGTAGTACATCGCTATTGACGATACAAATGAGTCTATCTCCAGATACGGTTAATTACAATCACTGTAAGGCTAATGGCGCCTTGCTAGGTCGTAGCCATGGACTTAGCTGAAGGCTATTCTAACTATCTGCTCGGCTAATGAGCGAAAGGTTTCGTCAGTGTAGTCGCTAGCAAAGTCGTCGTACAACTGGGGCGAGTGCTAGTCCGTCTTTCTAGACCTGCCATGTGGTGGCGCTAGGTCTGCAAGTACTGACAGTGGCGACACGCGGGTCCGACACGTACTAATGGACCGCGGCCGATTTAAGCTACCACCTAGCAAGTGTGGTGTCTGGCGGTGACACCACAGCCTGTACATAACAGCACGTTTCACAATCTAAAAACAACTACTTAAAATTTTCTCTATATTTTATTAATCCAGTCTCGAAACTTTTTGGATAGACGGAATAAAAATGTCTTTTATCAAATCTGTGGAACATGACCTAAAGCCTGTTTCGTTTCTATGCATTTCTCTCAGAGTTGTAATTTTCAAATATGTTAACGTACTTTGAGGAGTTAGTTAAATGGACGACAGCAATCCTGTTTTTTTGTCGTCGTCCTTTCTAGTGATTTTTACGGAATCCAAAATGTTGCAAATCATGGATAGACAATTTTATTTAATAGTGTATCTGTACAAACGTAACAAAGCGAGACAATAGCGAGTAGAGCGAGGAACTGCGGCACGTCAAAAATAAAACTACTCTATTACAGCAAAATTTGCATTGTTATTTCAGAACAACACTGTAACTTTCATTTACATGTCAAAACATTATGACAGGTTAACGTGTACCAGTCATTAAGGCGCTGCTGGTCTTTTTCTTTGTGATCGGACTGCTGGCTCATTAATTAGGGTCACTCACTGACAGGTAGAAAAGGGAATTTTGTTATTTCATTTTGAAGTACACTGATTAATTACGACCTGCCAGGAAAGCGAAGACCTGCCGTGAACCTGATAGAAAACCGGGCAGCATACTTCTCCGACAAACACACACACACACACACACACACACATACACACACATACAAACACTAACACATCTGGGCGAAGACCAACCAGCTCATATAATTTTTTTACTCCGTTTTTAAATAAGAAGGCGTTCTGTATTATGTCATAACTTTTATTTATTTCACAATTACTCGACCAACATCGAATAATAATTACTCTTTTCAAGCACATTGTTCATTACGCCTTAAAATCCTAAATATTATACCCTTTGAGTGAGTTACTCCGTTATTTTGGTAACTTCATTCTTCAAAATACGCGCAATTTTTGTGTTTTTACATATACGACGTGACTACGTCAATCAAATAAGTAAAAAGCCTGGTAAGCAATAAACGATACATCAGTGATGGTATAAAAGAGAATGTTTTTATAAAATAGCAAAGCTTCCACGATATATTTTTTATATTCAAGGAAGTCTGTCTTTCCAACACAGATTTATGCGTGTTTTTGGGCCCCAAAAATATTTCCAAGTATAGTCACCTACTGCTTGTGCTCTTTTCGATGTCGATGTCAAATTTTCTTTGAGAATTGTTCGTGAAACTAAAAATGAATAATTTTACCTCATAACCAAATTAGTATTATTCTTTTTAATTCCAGTCATTCTTTAGGAAACACGGGGTCGTTCCATAATTAACGCCTCAAATTTTACAGCCATACGAAAACATCCTTTTATGTGCTTCACATGTTATATTTCGTCTGCAAGTATGCGAAGTCTCGAACAATCCCGACAGATGTCAGAGCCGTAGTAACCATCAAACAGGCGTCTACGCATAATACTAGTAAAAGAAAATGTTGTAAAAGAATTCTTCGCTTCGAAAAAGCAAACCATGATGAACATCCATAAACAGTTGTGTACAGTGTATTATGATGTAGTTTTAGCGCTGTTGGACGAGAGGTAAGGAGGGATTGAAAAGAAATGATCGTGTGGTATTGTTGGCCGGGAGGCCCCATCCGGGGCAGTTCGACCGCTGAGAGCAAGTATTATTTCAGTCGACGCCACATTGGGCGCCTTGGTTGCCTGTGATGAGGATGAAATGGTAATGAGGACAACACAACACCCAGTTCACGAACGGAGAAAACTCCAACCCGGCCGGGAATCGTACCCGGAGCCGCCACATAGTAGGCAAACAAGTTACCACTCAGCTAAGCAGGCGGGCAAGGAGTGATTAATCGTCGGGAAGTGAAAAAATTGAGCTACATGATCGGCCGCATTATGGACGTCCTGTAACACCACTGCTCCCGCGGAGAATGTTACTGTTCTTGCAGACCGTCGAATCGCAACTCGACAGTTGCATCTAAAGACAACGGTGAACAATGGAAGTGCGTGTGTAATGCTGGAGAATCTTTGATATTCAAAGAGATATTCAAGATCGGTTTCATAAATGCCTGCAACAGGCCACAAGATTCAAAGAAAAATCGTTTCATATGAATTGTTGGAGCAGTTTGAGGCAAATAGAGACGCCTTTCTGTGTCGGATAGGACGGATGGTTACAGGTGACGGAACCTGGATGTATCACTTTGAGTCAGGAAAAAATAGTCACTGGAATGGTACTACCCGCAATTACCTAGAAGGAAAATCAAGGCTCTGCTGATGACAGTCTTTTGGGATAGCGATGGTGTCATACTCTTGGCCTTGTTCCCAAAAGGGTCAATCATTAATTTAGAGGCATACACTGTTTGATCAAAAGTATCAAGATGCGTATTAGTGGACATTAATACAGGTGTGTCCACGCTTCTGCTTTACGTCAGCTTGACAGCTTGACCTCTGTTGAGGAGACTTTAAATTATGTGTCTGAGTGTCTGTAGAGGAATGTAAGCCCAATCTTACTCAAGAGTCGGGACTAGAAAAGTTAGTGACGTAGGACGTTTGGGTCTGCACCGACGTCGACGTTCTAGCTCATCCCAAAGCTGTTCCGTTGACTTCAGGGTCGGACCTCTGAGCAGGCAGACTATCTTAGGAATGTTATTGTCCACAAAGCTTTGCCTCACGCATGCTGCTTTATGACAGAGTGCATTGCCACGCCAATACCAACAATCATCGTCTCCGAACACTTCCTCTACAGTATACAGTGTACAATTCTGTAAAATTTGTCAGCATACTTCTTCATTTAGCGTTTTCCTTAGCGCAGTAATGGGACAACACTCAAATGCCGTAACACCACCTCCTCCGTACTTCGCTGTTGGCAAGTACACTTCGTGGCAGGTACCGTCCTTCAGGCTGGGCTGCTGCCGACTGAAACTCACGGTTGATTCCTTCCTCTGATTTCATGGAGTTTCTGTCGACAACCACTCTCCGCAAAGCTTGATAGCTCCTATCCGTCAGTACAAGAGGTCTACCAGGTCTTGATTTAGCTGCGCTGGCTCCTCCGTATTTTCGCTTCTCAGTCACATCATCAACACTCAACTTGGAGAGCTTTAGAAGGGCTGAATATCCCTGATGGATTTGTTTCTCAGGTGACCTCCATGACTACGTTCCAAGTCACTGATCGCTCCTGACCGACCCATTTTGCTGTTTCTGGTTACAATACTACCCGCCTTCTTATATGCTGGCGGTTCCGCCACTTGTTACTTCTACACTACTGGCCATTAAAATTGCTACACCAAGAAGAAATGCAGATGACAAACGGGTATTCATTGGACAAATATATTATACTAGAACTGATATGTGATTACATTTTCACGCAATTTGGGTGCATGGACCCCGAGAAATCAGTACCCAGAACAACCACCTCTGGCCGTAATAATGGCCTTGATACGCCTGGGCATTGAGTCAAACAGAGCTTGGATGGCGTGTACAGCTACAGCTGCCCACGCAGCTTCAACACGATACCACAATTCATCAAGAGTAGTGACTGGCGTATTGTGACGAGCCAGTTGCTCGGCCACTATTGACCAGACGTTTTCAATTGGTGAGAGATCTGGAGAATGTGCTGGCCAGGACAGCAGTCGAACATTTTCTGTATCCAGAAAGGCCTGTACAGGACCTGCAATATGCGGTTGTGCATTATCCTGCTGAAATGTAGGACTTCGCAGAGACTGAATGAAGGGTAGAGCCACGGGTCGTAACACATCTGAAATGTAACGTCCACTGTTCAAAGTGCTGTCATTTCGAACAAGAGGTGACTGAGGCGTGTAACCAATGGCACCCCATACAATCACGCCGGGTGATACGCCAGTATGGCGATGACGAATATACGCTTCCAATGTGCGTTCACCGCGATGTCGCCAAAGGCGGATGCGACCATCATCATGCTGTAAACAGAACCTGGATTCATCCGAAAAAATGACGCTTTGCCATTCGTGCACTCAGGTTCGTCGTTGAGTACACCATCGCAGGCGCTCCTGTCTGTAATGTAGCGTCAAGGGTAACCGCAGCCATGGTCTCCGAGCTGATAGTCCATGCTGCTGCAAACGTCGTCGAACTGTTCGTGCAGATGGTTGTTGTCTTGCAAACGTCCCCATCTGTTGACTCAGGCATCGACACGTGGTTGCACGATCCGTTACAGCCATGCGGATAATATGCTTGTCATGTCGACTGCTAGTGATTCGAGGCTGTTGGGATCCAGCACGGCGTTCTGTATTACCCTCCTGAAGCCACAGATTCCATATTCTGCTGTCAGTCATTGGATCTCGACCAACGCGAGCAGCAATGTCGCGATACGATAAACCGCAATCGCGATAGGCTACCATGTGATCTTTATCAAAGTCGGAAACGTGATGGTACGCATTTCTCCTCCTTACACGAGGCATCACAACAACGTTTCCCAGGCAACGTCGGTCAACTGCTGTTTGTGTATGAGAAATCGGTTGGAAACTTTCCTCATGTCAGCACGTTGTAGGTGTCGCCACCGGCGCCAACCTTGAGTGAATGCTCTGAAAAGCTTATCATTTGCATATCACAGCATCTTCTTCCTGTCGGTTAAATTTCGCGTCTGTAGCACGCCATCTTCGTGGTGTAGCACTTTTAATGGCCAGTAGTGTATGTATTCAGAGCTAATTTTCAGAGTAATCATTCGTAATGTAAATGAGCTGGCAAATGCGCATTCAGGCCTTTAGAGACTTTCAGTTATAATGTTTCTTGAAGTATGCGAGATCGTTAAATCGGGTATCGGTCTCTTCGTTTATTGTTGAGGCCTTGTATCGACAAGTTCATTTTATCTTTTTCATACAAAATAAAGACAAATCATTATAGATTTACAACTGAAGTAATGTATCTATAGGTAACGACTCTGCATTTGGTCACGTCATGTCCTAAACAAAGACGTGAAAACTTTTAATATTTCTGTTTATTTCATTGCGGAAACAAAATATTCTAAAAAAACTATTTCATTTTATAGAAATGGACTGTGTAAATGCGGCTTAAAAACATGAAAAAAGCGTTGTTTTATCTCAACTTTCAAGAATTTTTGTACTTGACTATCTTTGAATTTAAGTTATATCTTTGACTGGGATTGTGTCACGAGTTTTGGTAGGGGTTATATCATGGAAAGCAGTTTGTATGCAAGGAATAGAAGTGTGAGGACAAGTGGAAGTATGGTTTTCTCTGTGTTCATTGTTTTGTGAAGATAAGGCTATTGTAAATTAATCCAAAAAGATCAGTAATATTTATGTAGCGCTTCCTGCTCATGAACAGCTTTTAAAACATTGCAACGAGCACCTTATATTGGACTACATTGTAATTATAAACCGAGGTTCCAATATATTTAGTAGTCGAGAACAATGAGATCACAAGCGTCACATTATGCACTCACCTTTATCCACATTTGTCGACTGCAAATCGATCTTAACACTTAGCATACCAGAAGGTGTTAGTAATGATGTACAGGAACACGGTTTTAATTTTCCGAGAGGCAACATGTAAGGGAGGATAATTCGGGCAAGAGTCATTTAAATCCTAAACTTAGTGTGGATAAAATGTACGATTCGTACAGACAAATGAGCATGTTTGTAAATAGGCAGTTTGTGGGGAAGCATATTTCATCAAGAACGTATAGTGCTCAATATATCCAATAAAACCATCAACAAAGATGGCTGTTTGTTGATGACTACAGCCTGGCAAACACCCCTTGAGGTAAAAGCGGAGACGGCAGACGTGGGAGGGAAGACATTGCATTTTACGGCTTTGGACTGATCAATGGTGACATCACAGCCAGCACCATCTTATTTAAGGACAGCAATCACACGGTTATACAATACACACCTCAGAAAAAAGTTTTGCATCACCTCGGTTCCAAGAGTTCCGGAACCTGTACAGAAAAGTGGAGTAGAGATCTTACACCACCATACAGCGAGACCTTCAGAGGTGGTGGTCCAGATTGCTGTACACACCGGTACCCTAATACCCAGTAGCACGTCCTCTTGGGTTGATGCATATCTGTATTCGTCGTGACATATCATCCACAAGTTCATCCAGGCACTGGTGGTCGAGATTGTGCCACTCCTCAACGGCGAATCGCCGTAGATTCCTCAGAGTGTTTGGTGGGTCACGTCGTCCGTAAACAGCCCTTTCCAATCTATCCCAGGCATAGTTGATATGGTTCATATCTGGAGAACATGCTGGCCACTCCAGTCGAGCGATGTCATTATCCTGAAGGAAGTCATTCACAAGATGTGCACGATGGGGGTGCGAATTGTCGTCCATGAAGACGAATGCCTCGCCTATATGCTGCTGATATGGTTGCACTATCGGTCGGAGGATGGCCTTCCCGTATCGTACAGCCGTTAGGGCGCCTTCCATGACCACCAGTGGCGCACGTCGGCCCCACATAATGCCACCCCAAAACAGCTGGGAACCTCCACCTTGCTGCACTCGCTTCACAGTGCGTCTAAGGCGTTCAGCCTGACCGGACTGCCTCCAAATATGTCTCCGACGATTGTCTGGTTGAAGGCATATGCAACACTTATTGGTGAACGTGCTGCCAATCCAGAGCGGTCCATTTCGCATGTTGTTGGGCCATTCTGTACCGTGCTGCGTGGTGTAGTGGTTGCAAAGATGGACCTCGCCATGGACGTCGGGAGTGAAGCCTATTGCACACAGTTTGAGTCGTAACACGACGTCCTTTGGCAGCACGAAAAGCGTTATTCAACACGGTTGCGTTGCTGTCTGGGTTCCTCCGAGCCTTAATCCGTAGGTAGCGGTCATCCATTGCAGTAGTAGCCCTTCGACGGCCTGCGTGAAGCATGTCATCGACAGTTTCTGTCTCTCTGTATCTCCTTCATGTCCGAGCAATATCGCTTTGGTTCACTCCGCGACGCCTGGACACTTCCCTTGTGGAGAGCCCTTCCTGGCACAAAGTAACAATCAGACGCGATCGAACCCCGGTATTGCCCATCTAGGCATGGTTGAACTGCAGACAACACGAGCCGTGTACCTCCTTCCTGGTGGAATGACTGGAATTGATAGGCTGTCGGACCCCCTCCGTCTAATAGGCGCTGCTCATGCATAGATGTTTACATCTTTGAGCGGGTTTAGTGACATCTCTGAAGATTCGAAGGGACGGTGTCTGTGATACAATATCCAGTCAACGTCTGTCTTCTGGAGTTCTGAGGTGATGCAAAACTTTTTTTGATGTGTGTATATACTGCACATGAGGAACAAGTCACCGTTTTATTCTATACGGGGTTTTTAAAAATTCCTGTTTTAGGCCTGTAGGGCAGTGATCGACAAACGTTTTTGCTTAAGAGCCAACACTGGCATTGCAGGGTAACATCTTGGACAGCTTAGGAAGAATGGGAGGCGGGGTGAAAATAATATATTAGAATAACATGTGCTTTTTGAAGGCTTACGTAGTGACCAATTTTCCCTACCAAAGTGAGTGCTGTGACCAATCCCATCACAACTGACTGCCATTTTTTTTTTTTTTTTTTTTTTGCTGATTTACGGGCACATCACATTTTCTACGCACCTCCACGCCATAGCATCCTAAAGCATGCCAAGGAAGTAGCCGCAGCAGACCGTTCACAATCGGACTTTTGTATTGCACCAAATGTAGCAGAAGTTAGGCGGTTTTAAATAATATAACTTAATTAATCCAAAATTTTCACAAAGGCCTAAAATAGTGGATGATAACTTTGTGTATAAAGGGTTTAGAAGTCAATTTTGTCGGTTGTATTATGCGTGTGTTTTTGAAGTTATTAACTTTGTGGGGATAATACCTTGGCCATTTTTCCCGACGAGTAGTGGCAACTTTACCCGTTCGGGTAATATGTCGGCATAAGTGATCCACAGAAGAAACTATCAAACTGAAATAAATTACAACAAGCTACATATGTAGGTCAAAAGACGCTGTCTTAAAACTGATACGGTGCAAAATTATTTGGTTCAAATGGCTCTGAGCACTATGGGACTCAACATCCTAGGTCATAAGTCCCCTAGAACTTAGAACTACTTAAACCTAACTAACCTAAGGACATCACACACACCCATGCCCGAGGCAGGATTCGAACCTGCAAAATTATTTCTCTCCATACAAGTGAGATAAGAAGAATAACACAAACGATTTATCAGGCGACTGAAAAACGAAGTTTTACTGAAAAACAACAGAACATGATTCCCCTGTCAGTCTCACTAACAACAATGGAGATGTATATTAGAACTAATCTGAACACTTATCGGCAGGGAGCAGCCCTGTTCAGGGCAAAAGGTATTGCAATGGTCAGTTTTCCCGTCCTGGCCACTTAATCACGCTTTCCCCTACCGATCTTAATATTAACTGAAAATCTACATAAATTAGTAGATTATATTAATTGATAACAGTAATGGCAGTATGAGACACGGTCACAAATGTTTACTAAATGTGTCGAATGCCAGTTTTCTTTTACTCATTTGATTGTATTACGACAGTCTTAATTTGATTTCATATTACTTGCTACAAACATGTACCACACTCGAAGATGGCTGTCTCTATAACGCCCATTCACCAACACACGTCACTTCCGTTTGATATTTATACCATAGCAGCTAATAGGTGTTAGTGGGTTTTCAGCATTGGAACACAATAAAATATTCCGCCCGACGTTTCTATTAACCCCGCAGTGGCAGCCCTACATATCACTCTGCCCCTGACATAGGTGGTAAACGTTACTTAACTCACAACCAGAGTCACCAACGTCAATTAAAATCAAGCACGTTTCAAAATATTACTGTCTCTGTAAGTATCTTTGTTTGTTAGTGAGCAAGAAAAATACACTCTTAAGAAGCTCGTAACATTAGTTGAGGGTTTTGGATTCTACTGTCAGTTGGCAGAAGCATATTATAATAAAATACACTCCTGGAAATTGAAATAAGAACACCGTGAATTCATTGTCCCAGGAAGGGGAAACTTTATTGACACATTCCTGGGGTCAGATACATCGCATGATCACACTGACAGAACCACAGGCACATAGACACAGGCAACAGAGCATGCACAATGTCGGCACCAGTACAGTGTATATCCACCTTTCGCAGCAATGCAGGCTGCTATTCTCCCATGGAGACGATCGTAGAGATGCTGGATGTAGTCCTGTGGAACGGCTTGCCATACCATTTCCACCTGGCGCCTCAGTTGGACCAGCGTTCGTGCTGGACGTGCAGACCGCGTGAGACGACGCTTCATCCAGTCCCAAACATGCTCAATGGGGGACAGATCCGGAGATCTTGCTGGCCAGGGTAGTTGACTTACACCTTCTAGAGCACGTTGGGTGGCACGGGATACATGCGGACGTGCATTGTCCTGTTGGAACAGCAAGTTCCCTTGCCGGTCTAGGAATGGTAGAACGATGGGTTCGATGACGGTTTGGATGTACCGTGCACTATTCAGTGTCCCCTCGACGATCACCAGTGGTGTACGGCCAGTGTAGGAGATCGCTCCCCACACCATGATGCCGGGTGTTGGCCCTGTGTGCCTCGGTCGTATGCAGTCCTGATTGTGGCGCTCACCTGCACGACGCCAAACACGCATACGACCATCATTGGCACCAAGGCAGAAGCGACTCTCATCGCTGAAGACGACACCTCTCCATTCGTCCCTCCATTCACGCCTGTCGCGACACCACTGGAGGCGGGCTGCACGATGTTGGGGCGTGAGCGGAAGACGGCCTAACGGTGTGCGGGACCGTAGCCCAGCTTCATGGAGACGGTTGCCAATGGTCCTCGCCGATACCCCAGGAGCAACAGTGTCCCTAATTTGCTGGGAAGTGGCGGTGCGGTCCCCTACGGCACTGCGTAGGATCCTACGGTCTTGGCGTGCATCCGTGCGTCGCTGCGGTCCGGTCCCAGGTCGACGGGCACGTGCACCTTCCGCCGACCACTGGCGACAACATCGATGTACTGTGGAGACCTCACGCCCCACGTGTTGAGCAATTCGGCGGTACGTCCACCCGGCCTCCCGCATGCCCACTATACGCCCTCGCTCAAAGTCCGTCAACTGCACATACGGTTCACGTCCACGCTGTCGCGGCATGCTACCAGTGTTAAAGACTGCGATGGAGCCCCGTATGCCACGGCAAACTGGTTGACACTGACGGCGGCGGTGCACAAATGCTGCGCAGCTAGCGCCATTCGACGGCCAACACCGCGGTTCCTGGTGTGTCCGCTGTGCCGTGCGTGTGATCATTGCTTGTACAGCCCTCTCGCAGTGTCCGGAGCAAGTATGGTGGGTCTGACACACCGGTGTCAATGTGTTCTTTTTTCCATTTCCAGGAGTGTATACCTGAGAATCGCGGGCCGCACAAGCACTTGATTCGGGCAGCATTCGGCCCACTGGCCGTAGTTTGACGACCACTGCTCTAGGGGTTGTTGACGGCACTTAGCAGATAAAGTTTTGACAAGGAACCCATTTCCGGAAATGTACCGTTTGGATAAAAAATAAGTTTTATGATTGGATACCTTTAACATTTCAGACTTTGCAGTTCGCATTCAAAATGAGAAGTAGGTCTATTCTGTAAATTATGACGTCACATCACAATTTCGTCCGCGACAACGGCCTGCGAGAAACTGGTACGTTGGCAACTAAGAGGGTTGGCCGTGTTGCTCTAGGGACGCGCCACACTATCTACTTAGAAGAGGACGTCCTTCTTCATAAAGAAGAGAACCTGATAACGAATACTCGGAAAACTGACCATGATATGAGCTCCCGAAGGACACAAATATCAGAACTCATTTTGTCTGCTTTGTACGTGCCATCAAGCGGGAGATTTGGAAGTGATCCAATTTGCAAACTTATTTTACATCCAAACGATATATTTCCTAACATAGCTTCGCCATCAGCCCTTTGTCTACTGTGATTTCTCTACAACCCCTAGAAGGCTGTCACACGAATTGCGAAACACACTGCACACTCATCAACAAATACACTTTCTCATACTCTAGGAATTTTTTCCGGGATATATTGTCCCGTGGATTAAATTAAGAGTAGATTTCATCCTGTAGTTTAACCAAGGCTTTCACCAGGCTTCCGTTTGGTTGTAAGGCAAATACTTGAACTTGAGACCTCTTCCCAAAATTAGCATTTGAGACTCCCTCTGACCCACTTCCAGCTCGCCTTGTATTTTCCTGAACAGTCTCTCTCTCTACAAGAGTAATTACTCGAACAGCCCGCTCTACCTAGAGAATGAAAGGTGAAACGAAAAAAAAGAGTACTCGACTGAGAGCTTCAGTGCGAAAGAAGTTCCCTGTCAGTTGCAGTGAGCTGGGCGCGGCTGCGTCGTTACGTCACGTAACGCGATTTTGTTAATGTCTCCATGACAACGCCTGAGTGTTGTCGCAGGTCTATAGCAACAGCGCTGCCGGACCTTTCTTTGCGGAGTCTACTATAATGGACGTGTAACCAGTATAGCATGACACGGCTCAACTCCCGGGATGATTTCACTCACCTGCATCAAACTGTTTCAGAAAAAGATTTCAGCCACCCGTTTCGTCCTCTTCTTAAAGGCCCATGAAGTTTTCGTAAAATAATTGCATTTTAAAATTCAGGTTTCGCGCATGTGCTTCCGCGACATCAGCCCTTTAGGAAGGTGAGAAGCGAACCGTTACAAAATAATATACTTTCATCACATATTTTTATTTTATTTACAGTATCTGATGGTGGTAGTAGCGGAAACATGTCTCATGCAGACGGAAATTATTTATTGTCTGCAAATCATAACCGGAATTTGTTTGTCACATTAATAACACAATGCAATAGTGAAAACATGAATTGCACGAAACTAGCTAATTCCCCTCAGTTTCATTATACTAATAACGAATGTCACAAAGAAAATTAAGACTTAAATTTAGTTTTTTGCTTTACAAAGATTTCCATCCATAACAGATAATAGACGAAACTTATTGCCTTTGTTATATATAATATGAATGAAACAACATAATAAACATATGAGTCAACGCTAAACTTCTGGTGCTGATTAAGGATCTGAAGCAGCTGAAGACCTAAGATCTTCAGCCTGTCATTCGCGGGAAGGACGGAATCTGTGTACTCCACCTGTCTGCATTTACATCTAATCCTGTGTGCAAGTGTGGAAACGGTTTCTAAATGTTTTCGGAAACAGCCAGGTGCAACTTATTGCCTTTGTTATATATAATATGAATGAAACAACATAATAAACATATGAGTCAACGCTAAACTTCTGGTGCTGATTAAGGATCTGAAGCAGCTGAAGACCTAAGATCTTCAGCCTGTCATTCGCGGGAAGGACGGAATCTGTGTACTCCACCTGTCTGCATTTACATCTAATCCTGTGTGCAAGTGTGGAAACGGTTTCTAAATGTTTCGGAAACAGCCAGGTGCAACTGAACTCGGGCTCGTTCACTACCTATCTTTCACGTGGCTCATCTGCAAAGGAGGTTGGTAGTAAACGGTTGCATTTGCGCCGCTACTATTGAGTCATGTATTGGCTAGCTTTTGAACAGCAGTGAATTGAACAATGCACGTTCAGATTTAAACTTATTTATTCAAAAGAAACACTTTAACTTTGTGGCCATGCATTGCTAAGTTCACAAATAAATCCGATCTGTACAAATAACAATCGGTGCAATTCGTACACTGTTTGTCCCGCACCTAGAATTTCACGTTGTTCCTTCACACACACTGGCGTCCAGGCTTACACTAGCGCACTTTGCCGCTCCCAACGTACCACCACAACGGACCAACGACAAAAGACCCGATTTTCCCGCTCATATCCACAGTCCTGAGTCGGGTCACGTGACACTACATTAGTCAAAATAATCCCTAAACAGGGCCACAATTCGTTTACAATTTTTTATTAAGATTTAAATACTTAAATCAAAATACATTGTATAATTTTACACATTTATCACCACAGTTTTATAATTCGTTGCAATTAAAAGAAAACCAAAACACTATGCAACGGGACTACAACGCCCATCAAAACACAAAACAAGTATTTTCCAGTCTCTTTTGCCCAACATATTATCTCTGCTGCTGTGCTTTAAATTTAAATTACGAAATACTTGAAGAGCTCCATATTATCCCCTGTTACCTTACACGGGTTACGCTTCAGATGGTAGTGATTTTAATTTGCCCTTATGTTTTGCTCTGTAGCGATTTTTATATAATTCGTAAAAAAAATTATGGGGCAAAGGAATCACGAAGGTGAAGCCCATAAGCGCTTGAGACAAAAATTCACACGTTGGAACTGATCAAAAGTCAAAGAGCGTTGGCCTACAGATTCGAGAGCTTTTGACAAGAAATTTATGTAACATGGCGGTGAGAATACCGTCTGGACTACTTAAAAAAATAAATGTTTTTTTTTCAATTATTTAGGACACAGGTGAGCACAAAATTATAAAGAGACTGTGTGTGAACTGTTGTCATGTTATGAAAAGTTTGACTGTAAAATGTCTTAGAAATACACTTCCTCATGCTCAACTCCAGTTTATGCTTGAGAATTGTGGAGAAGTTTCTGAGGAGCGATTTCATCAGAATATTACAGTTATCGAGAAGAGGTATGCTAGGAAACGACTTCATGCCACTTTGGCAGACAAGTGGACTACTGCTAGGGATGTAACTTATAAGCGATAAGCCAAGCGGACGAACACTCGACTTGTACTGGGCTATTCAAAAAGAAGGAACAGATTTCAATCAATTATTCCTTCCAAACTACAAAATATAGAAACGCAATACCAAAGTTCCTGAGGAAAGAGAAAAGTTTAAATTTTTATGCATTCAATGTGAGAACAATGTGTTACACGACAAATATGAAAACGGTGGCTCATTTCTTGCCACACATGAAGCAGATGGTCTCTCGTTATGGAATTCACAACTTCAACAATGCATTGTTGCAGACTTTCAAGAGTGTCAGCCATAGGGAGAATAAAAACGCGTAGTTTTACGTACCCTCACAGATAAAAGTCACAAGGTGTGAGGTCTGGAGGCCTGGGAGGCCACCGGCGATGAGGTTCATCTTCTGCTCCTCCTCTTCCAATCCAACGTCCTGAGAAATTCCGTAAGCACGTCCGATGATACCTGAATCTCCGATGGCCTCCCAGATCTCCAGACCTCACACATTGTCACTTTGATGTGTGTGGTTACGTAAAAGACCGCATTTTTATCCCCTCTATGCCTGACACTCTTGGAAGTCTGAAGCATCGCATTGTTGAAGCTGTGAATTCGATAACGAGAGACCAGCTGATTCGTGTGTGGCAGGAAATGAGCCGCCGTTTTAATACAGTATTTACGATATTGCAGTGCCTGTGTTATTCTGATTACGATGCAGCCACTGCGGCGACTACAGCCATTATGAGATACATTAAATGAATTCGCAATAGCGAATAAGGACAACCATCAGTTGTACAATGGAATGTCGACAGTGAAAATTTGTGCCGGACCAGTGCTCGAACCCAGATTTCCCGCTTATCCTGCACAGATGGCCAAATGGTAAGGTGACCGCTCGCGATAAGCGGGAAATCCGGGTTGGAGCCCTGGTCCACCACAAATTCTCATTGTCGTCTTTCAGTTCTACAACTGATGGTTGTCCTTACGCGCAACTGCGAATTCATTTAATGTTTTGATATTTGTCGCGTAACACATGGTGCTCACACTGAACGCATAAAAATTTGAAATTTTCCCTTTTCTCAGGGACGCGGGAATTGTTGTTTCTATATTTTGTAGTTTGGAAACAACAAATGTATGAAATCTGTTCCTTTTTTAAAAAAATAGATCTGTAGTTAGATTAAAAATTCTTCAAAGTGTCAGGTAAGAACATTGAAGATTGTAAAAGCGTTTATACTACGGTCTGTCATATGTTCTGGTGGTACCTACTGTTGTTTTCTTTAGTCATTATAAATTATTAGACTGCTTTTGTACGTTTGATAGTTTCCATAAGAAACTATAATTTTTTGAATTGATGTTTATTGAATTTTAACATTCGAGTGATTCTTCACCTCAAGGATTCACAATTATTATCACATTTCCAATACTAAACATTTCTTCGGTATATTGCTGCTAGAATGCAATTGTATATTGTGGTATAAAATAGGACACGTATTTCTGAAAATGGTGCTGAGTATTTCTTATAATGACTATTTCTCGATGTTGTTGTTGTCGTGGTCTTTAGTCCAGAGACTGGTTCGATGTAGCTCTCCATGCTACTCTATCCTGTGCAAGTTTCTTCATCTCCCAGTATCTACTGCGACCTACATCCTTCTGAATCTGTTTAGTGTATTCACCTCTTGGTCTCCCTCTACGATTTTTACCCTCCACACTGCCCTCCAATACTAAATTGGTGATTCCTTGATGCCTCAGAATATGCCCTACCAACCGATCAATTCTTCTAGTCAAGTTGTGCCACAAATTTCTCTTCTCTCGAATTCTATTCAATACCTCCTCATTAGTTATGTGATCTACTCATGTAATCTTCAGCATTCTTCTGTTGCACCACATTTCGTAATCTTCTATTCTCTTCTTGTCTAAAATATTTATGGTCCACGTTTCACTTCCATACATGGCTACACTCCGTACAAATACTTTCAAAAACGACTTCCTGACACTTAAATCTATACTCAATGTTAACAAATTCCTCTTCTTCAGAAGCGCTTTCCTTGCCATTACCAGTCTACATTTTATATCCTCTCTACTTCGACCATCATCAGTTATTTTGCTCCTCAAATAGGAAAACTCATTTACTACTTTAAATGTCTCATTTCCTAATCTAATTGCCGCAGCATCACCCGATTTAATTGGACTACATTCCATTATCCTCGTTTTGCTTTTGTTGATGTTCATCTTATATCCTCCTTTCAAGACACTGTCAATTCCGTTCAGCTGCTCTTCCAGGTCCTTTGCTGTGTCTGACTACATAAATGTAGAAACCCTGAATACACTTAATTCACAAATTTTAAACAAAAAAATTTGTTGTACGATGTAGTTAGTTATTTATATCACCAGCTGATTTTCACATTGGCCACTCTGAAGAGATATGTACTTCCGGTAAATGCGAGTTCAGTATTTGAGACACTCCGTACGCTCAACTCTGATCAAATTTGCTGTCGTAATTGGAAATCTAGCAGCTGTATCCGTCCAGCGGGAGAACTGCTTTAACCACAGAGGAGCAAATTAGTGACAGAGTAGCAGAAACGAACATTCAGTAAAGCAATTTCTAGCTCCTAAAGAAAATGGCGAAAATTACAGTACTCACTGAGTAGTGCTTCATTTCTGTTAACTGCATAGCCATCAATTTTGTCGCGTTTTTCCTGCGGTGTCAGTAGTAAGTAAACTCTAATCTCATATGGAATTAGCAGCAGAAACAGGGGCGTTGGAACTGTCAGATAAATCATGAAGGTGTATCTTTTTTTCCCGAAGTGTACGGGAATGGAGAATTATAGCCAGCTGCATAGAAACGATTCGTGAGCATCAGGTGGAGGCACAGCCATCGTTTTACCATCTCTCGCCGGAGGCTGTAGGCAGCGCAGCTCCACAGTGAATCGAATTGGAAAGCTCGAATATCGTTTAATAGCTTCGCTAAACTAGGAAATTAAATTAGACACGACTGGATGGATGGTCATTGCCTTGCAATCTCTTCCAGCAGCGCGAAGTTGAAGGTCACATCCCCAGCGCACCCTACTCTGGGGCGGTAAAACCATCGCAGTAGCACAGAGGTGGGAAAACAGCTGGGAGTACGCGGTGCACACCAAAGTAAAGGCCATGAAATGAGTAAAATACAACTGAACAACTGCCGACTACTGTAATGACTTTTTTTAAATTTTCATGTTTTATTACACTTTGTCTTTAAAGGGAGCTTCATGTATGTTAGGACAGAAGTTGCCAGAGACTCTGTAACGTGAACTCACTTACGGAGTAAATAATGAAGTAACAAACAAAAGTCAGAACCTAGAAATAAAGAGGTATTACCCACAGTAGCTCCATCCAGCGTGGTACCTTTCCGTTTCTTTCCTTTCATGTTCCTTAAAATCAAAGAACATTTGTCGAATCACTTGTTGTATACTGCAAAAGTGGCACACGAAGAAGCATATACAATCTGACCATTGGTGATTCAATATCGGAATTTATTTTAGAAGTCACAATTTTCTGAAACCTTCCGTGACGCTCGCGGGATCGCAAGTACACTGCTCAAAAGAATTAGAAGAACATGACTTTTGGCGTCTACCACATCTCTTTGAGCAATAATTGAGGAATGCTTATGTTACGAGGGTGAGTCAAATGAAAACCTTAAATATTTTTTAAAATATTATTTATTTTGCAGAAGTGGTACAAAGCTGTATCACTTTTCAACATAATCTCCCCCACGCTCAATGCAAGTCCTCCAGCGATTACAAAGTGCATAAATTCCTTTAGAAAAAATTATTTTGGTAGTCCGTGCAACCACTCATACACGGCATGGCGTCCTTTTCATCAGAACTGATCTTATTTGAGTGGTCCAGACATATGGAAATCACTTGGGGCAAGGTCTGGTGAGTATGGAGGATGAGGAAGACACTCAAAATGCAGGTCTGTGATTGTTGCAACTGCTGTACAGGCAGTGTGGGGCCTTGCATAGTCATGCTGCAAAAGGACACCTGATGACAGCAATCCACGTCGCTTTGATTTGATTGCAGGCCGCAGATGATTTTTTAGGAGATCTGTGTATGATGCACTGGTGACAGTGGTCCCTCTAGGCATTTAATGCTCCAAAATGACGCCTATTTCGTCCCAAAAGAGAGTCAGCATAACCTTCCCTGCTGATGGTTCTGTTCGAAACTTCTTTGGTTTTGGTGATGAGAAATGGCGCCATTCCTTGCTCGCTCCCTTCGTTTCCAGTTGGTGGAAGTAAACCCAGGTTTCGTCCCCAGTAACGATTCTTGCAAGGAAGCCATCACCTTTTCGTTCAAAGCGCCGAAGAAGTTCTTCACAAGCATCAACACGTCGTTCTCTCATTTCAGGAGTCAGCTACCATGGCACCCATCTTGCAGACACTTTGTGAAACTGGAGCACGTCGTGCACAATGTGGTGTGCTGACCCATGACTAATCTGTAAACATGCTGCAATGTCATTAAGTGTCACTCGGCGGTTTTCCTTCACTATGGCTTCAGCTTCTGCAGTGTTCGGTGGAGTCAGAAATCGTTGTGCCTGACATGGACGAGGAACATCTTCCACTGAAGTCACACCATTTGCGAACTTCCCACTCTATTCATAGACTTGCTGCTGTGACAAAGATGCATCACCGTACTGAACCTTCATTTGTCGAAGAATTTCAATAGGTTTCACACCGTCACGTCGCAAGTGAGGCGGCCATCTTTATACTGATAATGTGACGGTATGTGTGCATCTGCACTATGCTGCCACCTACAGGCCATTCTGCACGCTGTCTGTAGCACGCTTACCAACTTACAGGACAACGGTGCCAAATTTCGATTTGTTATTAGAAATTTAAGGTTTTCATTTGACTCACCCTCGTACCTTTATCTTTTACAAATTAAGTACACAACAAATCATCATTACATCTGCGTTCGTTTACATAACAACAACTGAAATGCCCGACAGCAGTCGAAAACAAAAGGGAAACTGTCATACATGCCGTCATCCTGGGTACTTCTCATTAGGCATAGACAGTTTTAATAATGTGTATGTCCTTCGTGAGCGTTTATCACCGGTTGACACCAACGTGGCATGCTATGTGTAGGTCTGCGGAGATCACCCTGCGGTATCCGTTCCCATTCTTGAATGAGAGCCCTCGAAAAATCTTGAAGAGTCCGTGGTGGAACAGACCTACCACTAAAACGTCTGTCACGCATGTCCCACACACACTTGATGGCGCTTCGATCGGGACTCACCTGCCGGCAATTCCATAACGTCAATGTCCAGACTTAACAAGATGTCACCGATGACTCCCGCCACTTAGGCCCCAGCATTATCGTGCAGGGTTACCATCGCATGCAGCAACCATCACATGGTCTAACAGGAGCTGTTCCAGGTACAGTCTGGCGGTAAGGCTTCTATGGACAACGACAAGATTGGTATGGCTGTCAACACTGATGCCTCCCCACGACATCACAGAACGTTAGCCTTCTTTAGATAGTCGCACAGATGACAAAATGGTTGATATCGAAATAGATGACAGAGGGATAGGAAAACAATTAAAATCGCTCAAAAGAGGAAAGGCCGCTGGACCTGATGGGGTACCAGTTCGATTTTACACAGAGTACGCGAAGGAACTTGCCCCCCTTCTTGCAGCGGTGTACCGTAGGTCTCTAGAAGAGCGTAGCGTTCCAAAAAATTGGAAAAGGGCACAGGTCATCCCCGTTTTCAAGAAGGGACGTCGAACAGGTGAGCGGAGCTATAGACCTGTACCTCTAACGTCGAACAGTTGTAGAATTTTCGAACGTGTATTATGTTCGAGTATAATGACTTTTCTGGAGACTAGAAATCTACTCTGTAGGAATCAACATGGGTTTCGAAAAAGACGATCGTGTGAAACCCAGCTCGCGCTATTCGTCCAGGAGACTCAGAGGGCCATAGACACGGGTTTACAGGTAGATGCCGTGTTTCTTGACTTCCGCAAGGCGTTTGATACAGTTCCCCACAGTCGTTTAATGAACAAAGTAAGATCACATGGACTATCAGACCAATTTTGTGACTGGATTGTAGAGTTTCTAGATAACAGAAGGCAGCATGTCATTCTCAATGGAGAGAGGTCTTCCGAAGTAAGAATGATTTCAGGTGTGCCGCAGGGGAATGTCGTAGGACCGTTGCTATTCACAATATATATAAATGACCTTGTGGATCACATCAGAAGTTCACTGTGGCTTTTTGCGGATGATGCTGTAGTATATCGAGATGTTGTAACAATGGAAAATTGTACTGAAATGCTGGAGGATCTGCAACGAATTGACGCATGGTGCAGGGAATGGCAATTGAGTCTCAATGTAGAGAAGTGTAGTGTGCTGCGAATACATAGAAAGAAAGATCCTTTATCGTTTAGCTACAATATAGCAGGTCAGTAACTGTAAGCAGTTAATTCCATAAATTATCTGGGAGTAGGCATAAGGAGTGATTTAAAATGGAATGACCATATAAAATTAATCGTCGGTAAAGCAGATGCCAGTCTGATATTCATTGGAAGAATCCTAAGGAAATGCAATCCGAAAACAAAGAAAGTAGATTACAGTACACTTGTTCGCCCAATGCCTATGTACTGCTCACCGGCGTGGGATCCGTACCATATAGGGTTGTTAAAAGAGATAGAGAAGATCCAACGGAGAGCAGCGCGCTTCGTTGCAGGATCATTTAGTAATCGCGAAAGCGTTACTGAGATGATAGATAAACTCCAGTGGAAGACTCTGCAAGGGAGACGCTCAGTAGCTCGGTACGGGCTTTTGTTGAAGTTCCGAGAACATACCCTCACCGAGGAGTCAAGCAGTATATTGCTCCCTCCTACGTATATCTCGCGAAGAGACCATGAGGACAAAATCGGAGAGATTAGAGCCCACACAGAGGCATACCGACAACCTTTCTTTCCACGAACACTACGAGACTGGAATAGAAGGGAGAACCGATAGAGATACTCAAAGTACCCTCCGCCACACACCGTAAGGTGGCTTGCGGAGTATGGATGTAGACGTAGATGTCAATTTCCTGGACAGCATGTGGCAGGTACCTCTCACAATGGCGCCTCCACACACGAACACAGCCATTTCCTTGCATCGGAGGAAATCTGGTCTCGTCCGCGAATGACACGTGATGCAAATGCTAGATGACATGGGAATGGCAGAACTGAAGGCGAGGTGCGAGGCGTTGTCTTGTCAAGCGGAGTACTCGAACAGGAAATCTGGGTCGTAAGGTCCTTTCTCGCATCCACTTCCTTACAGTCTGATCGGGCACAGTGTGTGCAGTGGCACTCCTGAGATCGTCTTGCAGTGCTACGGTAGGAGCTGTATGACGCCGCATCACAGAGATGGCCATAAAACGGTCTCCGCTTGGGATTGTAATGTGTCGGCGACTCGTTATATGTAGTGACCTGCCTCCCCGTAGGATGACCACAACCTACGAATGACAATTGGCAACTGCAGTAACACGACGGAAAGTCCATCCTCTTAGGAGAAAACTACTGCCCTTACAGCTTCTACTGCATTAAGATGTCGCCTTGCGTATGCTTGATTAACTGCAACGTCTACAAGTGGCAACTGTCGTCTCTATACTTCACTGGTTCTGACTTCCTTCTGAGGGTCACCCGATAGTATAATGCATTATACAGCCACGTTGAAAGCCAAGATCTCATGCTCAGCAATAAGACCACAGATAACGACTTTATGAATATACATTTAACATATCGGAAGTTCATAAACGCCGGCCGCGGTGGTCTTGCGGTTCTAGGCGCTGTAGTCCGAAACCGCGGGACTGCTACGGTCGCAGGTTCGAATCCTGCCTCGGGCATGGATGTGTGTGATGTCCTTAGGTTAGTTAGGTTTGAGTAGTTCTAAGTTCTAGGGGACTGATGACCTAAGATGTTAAGTCCCATAGTGCTCAGAGCCATTTGAATTTAGTTCATAAACGTGTTCCCCTAATTCTTTTGAGAAGTATACGTGATGTTGAATTTATATTTAACTGAAAGCAAACAACGAATACGGAAAACATCTTCTGTTCTGAACGTAGCGTAAAAATATGTACACAATTCTTTCTCTAGGTGAAATCTGGTTTCGCAGGGCAGAGCGGATCATGTTATGGTTGTGGAAAGGGACCAAAATGAGTTACTGTCAGTCGGACAAAATACACAAACTTTATTTTCCTGCCGGCCGCGGTGGTCTAGCGGTTCTGGCGCTGCAGTCCGGAACCGCGGGACTGCTACGGTCGCAGGTTCGAATCCTGCCTCGGGCATGGGTGTGTGTGATGTCCTTAGGTTGGTTAGGTTTAAGTAGTTCTAAGTTCTAGGGGACTTATGACCTAAGATGTTGAGTCCCATAGTGCTCAGAGCCATTTGAACCATTTATTTTCCTGAAAACACTTAATCACATATGCCCTTAATAGGATTCAAAACAATACGGCTGAAAGCGCAAACACTAGTTACTACAATTGCTTTAAGGAATACAGGCGGTTGAAGGCCTTACTTAAAAAAAATTATTACGTAAATACTCGGCTGAAGGCCACGCACTTAACATAGTGCAACTCAAGGCTTAAGGCCAGGATAATAATAGTTTCAGATAGAGAAGAAAATTTTAAATGATTTTAAACAATTGAATTTTTAAATTTTAATTTGAGACAGCTGAACGCCTAATCTTAAAATTGAAACAAACTGAATTAATAGATGGCTGTAGGCCTCACACAGTACTTAAGACTAAAAGAAAATCACAATCTAAAAACAACAAAACAATGGTGTTCAGAAGTGTTCCAAGGGTTGGCCTGAGGAGGTATTTCTAACATAAGTTTATGTGAGACAGGCAGCCAAGAGTAAGACTAAATAATCGTATGGCAACCCGATCCAGGGACGGATGAAGGACCGACCAACAAGCTAATCAATTGCCTTCCGCCCGACCAATAGCACGACAACGGAAAATATCAGCGAGGACGAAGATACCAGCAGCACTACGTCTTGAAAATTGGCGTCTAAATACAGTAAAGGCACAATAACTACTCAAAAATATGAACAACACCAAGGCTGTCGAACTACACGCCGTGCAGACAGCATCAACACGATGAGGAAAAACACACTGCCGAAAAACTATGCTAACAATCACGGCAGGCAACTGGTACGTTAATGGCCACAAGGCAGAAAATACCACTGGTGCACTTCACTAATAAGTAACAACCAATTCAATAGTTAAACACCATACCGGAAGACGGCTGCAAAATTTCGCCAACTCCAACATACCATATGTTGCTGCTTGCGGGAAGGGTCCAGGAAGCAACAACCGGCAATGAATGAAGAGATGTCACAGCAGTTGAGGTTTCATAACAAGCTAATTGATCACTCAGCTTCAGTGTCCAGGTTCGGTGGGCTATGAACTTTTTGTCCGCAGATCATGGTCTCGCGGTCACGTTCTCGCTTCCCGAACACGGGGTCCCGGTTTCGATTCCCGGAAGGGGCCAGGGATTTTCACCTGCCTCAAGATTACTGGGTGTTTGTGTTGTCCTCATCATTTCATCATCATTCATGAAAGTGGCGAGATTGGGCTGAGAAAAGACTGGGAATTTGTACGGGCGCTGATAACCGCGCAGTTGAGCGCCCCACAAACCAAACATCATCATTATCATCATCATATGAACTTTGTAGGTCTCGCAGCTAGCGCCTCACAAATCCGACCGCGTGTGCAAGCCTCCAGCGGCGCTGGCCTGACCTAGCGCCACGGAGACTTCCTCGCTGCTCTGTCCCAACCGACCGACTGCCTCACACACACCACCACCACACGGAAATATAGCGGTCACACCAAAGATGGTACAGCAGTCCTAGTATCGAAAAGCGCTGCTGCTGCCACTGACAGAGGCAAGTCAGCAACTTGTTGCGATAGTAACTCAGGGAGAAATAAGACGCCACTCGATTGTGACAAAATGACAAAGAAAAAACGGCATGAAGACGAGCCGCCCTCGGCTCACTAGGTATTGCAGAAAAATTCTTGAAACTCCTTCCATTTCCTAAAGTTTACAGAAGAACATTTTGTTGTTGCTGCTCTTATGGTCTTCGGTCCGACGACATTTGAAGCAGCTTCCCACTATAGTCGGTTTTCTGCAAATCCCTCTACTCTGCATAACTACTGCATCCTAAATACATTTGAACCTGTTTACTGCAGTCAGTACTCGGTCTCCCTCGAGAATTTTTACACTCCACACTTCTCTCCATTACCAAATGAACTATTCCCCGATGCTTCAGTACATGTCCTACCAACCAAACCCTTCTTTTAATCAAGTTACGCAATATGTTATATTTTCTCTGATTCGATTCAGTACCTCTGCATTTGGTATCCCGTCTTCCAACTTCATCTTCGGGATTCTTTTGTAGCCCCACATTTCAAAATCCTCTACAAAAGTCACGAAAAGGCCAAACAAGACACTCACAAAAGTAGATTGTTGCAAGAATCAACTTGTATTTTGTACACAGCCCCAGTCTCAAAACGTCAGTTTTCGTCAAAATACCACCAAGGAATCCATATACGCTACCAGAGAATATGTCGATACACCCGACGAAGAGACACTTATTATGTTGTCTTGGAAATACAAACACAACAGAACTCTTTGGAAAAGTAAACATCTTTGTGCATTACTTGTTAGCCTCACATCATCGAATGTCCGATTCCATAAATCCTACACCACCAAAGTTATAGTCGCTATCCCGGGTGAGCCGCGCGGGCTTAGCCGAGTGTTCTCAGGCGCTGCAGTCGTGGACTGTGCTGCTGGTCCCGGCGGAGGTTCGAGTCCTCCCTCGGGGATGGGTGTGTGTTCAAAAATGGTTCAAATGGCTCTGAGCACTATGGGACTTAACTTCTGAGGTCAACAGTCCCCTAGAACTTAGAACTACTTAAACCTAACTAACCTAAGGACATCACACACATCCATGCCTGAGGCAGGATTCGAACCTGCGACCGTAGCGGTCGCGCGGTTCCAGACTGTAGCGCCTAGAAACGCTCGGCCACCTCGACGGGCCCATAGGTGTGTGTGTGTTTGTCCTTAGGATAATTTAGGTTAAGTAGTGTGTAAGCTTAGGGACTCATGACCTTAGCAGTTAAGCCGCATAAGATTTCACACACATTTGAACATTTTGTCCCGGTTGAAGTTGTTGCCTCATTTTTCCCACTTCCAAAATAACTCTATGCTTGTTTTTAAGGCGACGCTCCGCAATTTCTGGTTTGTACAGATCTCGATATTTTAACATCTACATCTATAATTCGCAAGCCATCTTACGGTGAATGGTGGATGGTACATGTGGTGCAACTAACTTCTCTCGCCCTCCCCCTCCCCCGCCCCCCCCCCCCCACCCTCCGTATTTCATTCGTTCGAAGAGCAGCATGATGAGTTTACCATATTGTCCTGTCCACCAAACTCACCGGATTTAAACGCAATTGATGAACTGTGGGACCACGTCGATCGGGCTGCTCGCGCCATGAATTCTCAACCGAGCAATCTAAGGCAGCTGGCCACGGCACTGTAGTCGTCATGGCTCCACATCCCTGTCGCTACGTTCCAGAACACCAGTGACTCTCTTCCTCCACGTCTGCGCTGCAAAAGATGCTTGGAAACGCTTTGAATATGTGAAGAGCTGCATAATCTACGGAACACTTTGTTCTATATATTTATCCTCCAGCCTGTTACACTACTGGCCATTAAAATTGCTACACAACAAAGATGACGTGCTACAGACGTGAAATTTAACCGACAGGAAGAAGATGCTGTGATATGCAAATGATTAGCTTTTCAGAGCATTCACACAAGGTTGGCGCCGGTGGTGACACCTACAACGTGATGACATGAGGAAAGTTTCCAACCGATTTCTCATACTCAAACAGCAGTAGACCGGCGTTGCCTGGTGAAACGTTGTTGTGATGTCTCGTGTAAGAAGGAGAAATGCGTACCATCACGTTTCCGACATTGATAAAGGTCGGATTGTAGCCTATCGCGATTGCGGTTTATCGTATCGCGACACTGCTGCTCGCGTTGGTCGAGATCCAATGACTGATAGCAGAATATGGAATCGGTGGGTTCAGGAGGGTAATACGGAACGCCGTGCCGGATCCCAACGGCCTCGTATCACTAGCAAACGATATGACAGGCATCTTTTCCGCATGGCTGAAACGAATCGTGCAGCTACGTCTCGATCCCTGGGTCAACAGATGGGGACGTTTGCAAGACAACAACCATCTGCACGAACAGTTCGACGACATTTGCAGCAGCATGGACTATCAGCTCGGAGACCATGGCTTCAGTTACCCTTGACGCTGCATCACAGACAGGAGCGCCTGCGATGGTGTACTCAACGACGAACCTTTTGTTACACGAATGGCAAAACGTCATTTTTTCGGATGAATCCAGGTTCCGTTTACAGTATCATGATGGTCGCATCCGTGTTTGGCGACATAGAGGTGAACGCACATTGGAAGCGCGTATTCGTCATCGCCATACTGGCGTATCACCCGGTGTGATGGTATGGGGTGTCATTGGTTACACGTCTCGTTCACCTCAGGTTCGCATTGACGGCACTTTGAACGGTGGACGTTACATTTCATATGTGTTACGACCCGTGGCTCTACCCTTCATTCGATCCCTGTGAAACCCAACATTTCAGCAGGATAATGCACGACCGCATATTGCAGGTCCTGTACGGGCCTTTCTGTATACAGAAATGTTCGACCGCTGCCCTGGCCAGCACATTCTCCAAATCTCTCACCAATTGAAAACGTCTGGTCAGTGGTGGCCAAGCAAATGGCTCGTCACAATACGCCAGTCACTACTCTTGATGATCTGTGGTATCGTGTTGAAGCTGCATGGGCAGCTGTAGCTGTACACGCCATCCAAGCTCTGTTTGACTCAATGCCCAGGCGTATCTAGGCCGTTATTACGGCCAGTTCTGGGTACTGATTTCTCGGAATCTATGCACCCAAACAGCGTGAAAATGTAATCACACGTCAGTTCTAGTATAATATATCTGAATACCCGTTTATCATCTGCATTTCGTCTTGGTGTAGCAATTTTAATGGACAGTAGTGTACTTAAAACTAATCAGTATTTGTAGCGAAATTGCAATTGTCATTGTTTAAATCAGGTTTTATTCGAAAGTTGTTTAATTGTAACATGAAACAGAGGGATGTTTAGTAAAAATGAAAATACAGATTTGTCACACAGCGCTAGAAAATTCAATTCCTTCGAAAAACGCAAAGTGTACAAAATTGCAAAACAAAAACATATCAAATATCGCTCCAATGCTTCTTCGAGCTTTTATGTAACATGTTTCTGTTAGTGCTAAACAACTTTCGCACTTGCGAGCTATAGCAGGAAACTCGACCATTATGGAGAACATTCTACTGAATACAAAATAACAATAATGATTAAGTAGATTTTTTTGTGCTTTTGCATGTAAACTGTATTTGTAAAACTAATTGTTTTGGTTACATAAAAGAGCAGAAGTTACGTGAGCTTTTTTTTTTACTTGTATAATGCTATCATATTTTGTAAGGATATAAAATACGTAATGGAGTAACACTGAACGATGTGCGGTTCTAATTAAGTGCAAAACAAAAAATAAACAAACAAAAAGAAGTCATCTGCTCCTTGTTCCTCTCCCACACATTCATTTTTGTTCCTCTCCCTCACAGTGCTACCGATATTACCATCAGTCCTACCATTTACTACATCAGTTATATACTGTGCCATTAACTACGGATCCGTAATTTTGGTTAGTGTGCAACTCTACTGTTTACGGTGATTTGTTGTCAGTAGTGTAATCCAACAGCAGTGAATCTCTTCGCCTAATTATGCACCACACCTTACATTTATTTACGTTGTAGGTCAACCATCTGTCCCGAAACAAACCGTCGATATTCTGCAAGCCCTGCGTTTCACTAAAGTCTTCTGGCGTTACAACGTTCCTATAGGCAACAGAACATCCGGGAATGTGCTTCCGACTTTGGTACACTAGATCATTAACATGAACTGTAAACAGTAATGGCTCTGTATCGCTGCGTTATGGTACTCCCAAAATCTCCTGGACATCTGTTGATTTCGTCTCGTTAAGATCAACATGCTGAATTCTATCTAGTAGCGAGTCCGCAGCCCAACCATTATCCGGTCCGATACACAGTTACCTCGTATTTTGTTGGCTAAACGACTGTGCGGATCTGCAGCGAATTTCTTCCGCAGGTCAAGGAACACAGCATCAGTCCGGACGCTGTGGTCTGCGAAGCTTTAGGCCTCACGGACAAACGCATGGAGCTGTTTTCCAAGATCTCTGTTTTCAGCCTCCGTTTTGATTTTTACAGAGGTAATTTTCTTTCTCCAAAAGCGTCATAATGCGGGAGCATTAAATATGGTCCAAAATTCTACGAAGATTGACGTCACTATATAGACCTCTATTTACGTTATTTCAACGAGAAATAACACACCAACCGGTTGCAAGTAATTGTTTAATACATTTATGTAGGTTTCGACACTTCTAAGGATATCTTCATCAGAATGAAAATTTAAAAACCCTGTAAAATAATATATAGAGAAATACGTTTGACGGAAACATTGTCCAAGATGAAAAATATCATAACATAAAAAGGTTATCAACGTAAAGTTACTTTACGAGAGGGCAGTAGTCAAAGTTTCGAGCAGACTTGCTCAAGTCAAAATTAAAAACTGAAAACGTTCCAGCTTGTGGTACGTACACTTTGCAAGGAAGAACATCAGACTGAGCAGCTCACTGGCTTACATTGCTGCTATGAAAACAAGACTCAAGTCGCCCCGCATATCGAGCGTGGACAGTGACATAGGTCCATTTGAGACGTCATAGCAGAAATAATCGAATAAAACAACAGCGAATTATAAAAAGCCAAATTCAAAGTATATATTTTATTGATTATTTCTTATCGTGTTGCCACATTTCTGTTCTAGTACCACCCTGTCAAGCAAGGGCATAATTTCGCAGTACTAGCCTGCAAATTGCCACCCATTTTACTGCAGCGTAGTAGGAATTAAGTTTTCTGCTACTGTGCCTTATTGTTCTATACGTTAGTTGGTGGAGAGTAAACAAATCTGTGACGTCGATGGACAGTCTATTAAGGAATGATAGAAGCAGTGCCTAATCTTTCATGGTACTAGGAACCAATGACAACGCAGCCAGTAAACAGGGACGTAATAGTATAGGAAATGTTACCAGTCAGTCTTAATGTGTTTGGCGTCCACCCCGAAAGCTGAATGGTCAGCGTGACGGACTGCCGTCCTAAGCGGCCCGGGTTCGATTCCCAGCTGAGTCGGGGATTTTCTCCGCTCAGGGAGTGGGTGTTGTGTTGTCTTCATTATCATTTCATCACCATCCGGCACACAGGTCGCCCAATGTGGTGTCGAACGTAATAACACCTGCACCAAGACGGCCGGACCTGCCCCGTAAGGGGCATCCCGGCCATTGACGCCAAACGCTCATTTCAATGTATTTGGCGATGTAATGTGTCCACTTTCATCACAATGTTCGTACCGAAACTTGCCTCACTTCGCGGATGAGATGCAGAGATTTCGGATTTGGAGTAGGCCAGTCGTCTATTGACTTACCTTGAGGTCCGGCTCTATGACAACATGGCGGCCGTGCACCGTCCCCACGGCGACGGCGCTGTGGTTGCTGCCGACGCCGCGGAAGGCGCGGACGCCGACAGAGGACGCCACGGCGGTCAGCGACGCCAGCAGCGGCTCCTCCGCCCCCACCTCCGCCCCCGCGTCCTCATCGTACTCTGGCTCCGAGTCCGTCTCCTCCGACGATGCGGTCGGTAATGTGCTCATCGTGGGCAGCGTGGTCACCTGTGTAAACACAGCCGAGTTAACGGTATCTGCTCGATCGAGGTACAGGGGGGGAGGGGTGAACAAAATAATATGAACGCCTGAGATGTACACACTATTTATTCAAATGTTTTTTATTTTAGTCTCTGATCACAATATCGATGACCGGTTTCTGTCCGTAATGACCATCCTCAGATCTTTTTTACACCATGTCCTAAAGTGATAAGGCTATAATGGCATCGTCAAAACATATGAATATAATGAGCACAGCAACGTCACCTAGATCTAAAATAAGGTGTAGAATAGGCCACATCGTCCACACAGTCATTATTGCAATAACGACTGAATATTGAGTTGCAATAATGACTGTGTGGATGATGTGACCTATTCTACACCTTATTTTAGATCTAGGTTACGATGCTGTGCTCATGATATTTATATGTTTTGGCGATGCCATTATAGCCTTATCACTTTAGGACACGGTGTAAAAAAGATCTGAGGATGGTCATTACGGACTGAAACCGGTCATCGTCTAAATACACTCCTGGAAATGGAAAAAAGAACACATTGACACCGGTGTGTCAGACCCACCATACTTGCTCCGGACACTGCGAGAGGGCTGTACAAGCAATGATCACACGCACGGCACAGCGGACACACCAGGAACCGCGGTGTTGGCCGTCGAATGGCGCTAGCTGCGCAGCATTTGTGCACCGCCGCCGTCAGTGTCAGCCAGTTTGCCGTGGCATACGGAGCTCCATCGCAGTCTTTAACACTGGTAGCATGCCGCGACAGCGTGGACGTGAACCGTATGTGCAGTTGACGGACTTTGAGCGAGGGCGTATAGTGGGCATGCGGGAGGCCGGGTGGACGTACCGCCGAATTGCTCAACACGTGGGGCGTGAGGTCTCCACAGTACATCGATGTTGTCGCCAGTGGTCGGCGGAAGGTGCACGTGCCCGTCGACCTGGGACCGGACCGCAGCGACGCACGGATGCACGCCAAGACCGTAGGATCCTACGCAGTGCCGTAGGGGACCGCACCGCCACTTCCCAGCAAATTAGGGACACTGTTGCTCCTGGGGTATCGGCGAGGACCATTCGCAACCGTCTCCATGAAGCTGGGCTACGGTCCCGCACACCGTTAGGCCGTCTTCCGCTCACGCTCCAACATCGTGCAGCCCGCCTCCAGTGGTGTCGCGACAGGCGTGAATGGAGGGACGAATGGAGACGTGTCGTCTTCAGCGATGAGAGTCGCTTCTACCTTGGTGCCAATGATGGTCGTATGCGTGTTTGGCGCCGTGCAGGTGAGCGCCACAATCAGGACTGCATACGACCGAGGCACACAGGGCCAACACCCGGCATCATGGTGTGGGGAGCGATCTCCTACACTGGCCGTACACCACTGGTGATCGTCGAGGGGACACTGAATAGTGCACGGTACATCCAAACCGTCATCGAACCCATCGTTCTACCATTCCTAGACCGGCAAGGGAACTTGCTGTTCCAACAGGACAATGCACGTCCGCATGTATCCCGTGCCACCCAACGTGCTCTAGGAGGTGTAAATCAACTACCCTGGCCAGCAAGATCTCCGGATCTGTCCCCCATTGAGCATGTTTGGGACTGGATGAAGCGTCGTCTCACGCGGTCTGCACGTCCAGCATGAACGCTGGTCCAACTGAGGCGCCAGGTGGAAATGGCATGGCAAGCCGTTCCACAGGACTACATCCAGCATCTCTACGATCGTCTCCATGGGAGAATAGCTGCCTGCATTGCTGCGAAAGGTGGATATACACTGTACTAGTGCCGACTTTGTGCATGCTCTGTTGCCTGTGTCTATGTGCCTATGGTTCTGTCAGTGTGATCATGTGATGTATCTGACCCCAGGAATGTGTCAATAAAGTTTCCCCTTCCTGGGACAATGAATTCACGGTGTTCTTATTTCAATTTCCAGGAGTGTAATTGATATTGTGGTCAAAGACTGGAATAAAAAACATTTGACAGTATTAGATCACTGTTTGTATGGCCGGCCGGAGTAGCCGAGCGGTTCTAGGCGCTGCAGTCTGGAACCGCGCGACCGCTACGGTCGCAGGTTCAAGTCCCGCCTCGGGCATGGATGTGTGTGATGTCCTTAGGTTAGTTAGGTTTAACTAGTTCTGAGTTATAAGGGACTGATGACGTCAGAAGTTAAGTCCCATAGTGCTCAGAGCCATTTGAACCAACTGTTTGTATACGCGACTATGTCGCAGTTGGTGACACTATTTATTTATTAATAAGGAGTTGGGCCACCATAGGCTTTGAGGACAGCTAAAGTTCTTCGCTGTATACATTTGTAGAATTTCCAAAGGAATTTTATCCCATTCTTGTACAAAACATCCGCCAATTGCTTCAACGATGTTGCAGCTGGAAATCTGCTCCTCACTCTGTGCTGCAAAACTCCCCATAAAGTTTCAGTCATGTTGAGGTCTGGTGATTGTGCTGGCCAAGGAAGATGTCTGATGATATTCTGAAGCTCCACAAACCATGTTCGAAATGTTCAAATGTGCGTGACATCTTATGGGACTTAACTGCTAAGGTCATGAGTCCCTAAGCTTACAGACTACTTAACCTAAATTATCCTAAGGACAAACACACACACCCATGCCCGAGGGAGGACTCGAATCTCCGCCGGGACCAGCCGCACAGTGCATGACTGCAGCGTCTGAGACCGCTCGGCTAATCCCGCGCGGCCCACAAACCATACCTGAATCTTTTTAACTGTGTGTAAGTGCCCACAATCACCTTCGAATATGGCAGTGTTTGGCAGCAATATGCTACTCATATTAAGCACATCGTTATCGAGGCTGCCGAGATATCCATTCGCAGTAATCCGGCCAGTGAGGGTAATGATAAAACCAGCTGAATACCACGATGTAGCCGCCCAAATCGTAACGAAACCTCCGCCATGGTTAATTGTAGGAAACAGCCACGCCGGATCGTAGACTTCTTTTGGGATTCTCCATACATAGCGGGCCGGTGTGGCCGTGCGGTTAAAGGCGCTTCAGTCTGGAACCGCGTGACCGCTACGGTCGCAGGTTCGAATCCTGCCTCGGGCGTGGATGTGTGTGATGTCCTTAGGTTAGTTAGGTTTAATTAGTTGTAAGTTGTAGGCGACTGATGGCCTCAGAAGTTAAGTTAGTGCTCAGAGCCATTTGAACCATTTTTTCTCCATACATAAACACGGCCGATTGTAGGAAACAACGTAAACGATGATTCGTCGGACAAAACCACTTCATTGCAGTAATTAAGTGTCCAGGTTTTATGATTGTGCCATCATTTCTTTCGCAGCATTGCGTTGGCTTCCATTATTAAGGTTTCGCCATTACAGCCCGTCTATGAATATTAGCCCTGTAAAGCTCCCCCCGTACTGTTTTTGTCGACAGATTACTACTCAAGCGAGTGTCGAGTTCTGTAGTCGCTTATGTTGTCTAATCACAATCCAAGTCCGCCCCCGGTAGCTGAGTGGTCAGCACGACAAAATGTCAATCCTTAGGGCCGGGGCTCGATTCCCGGCTGGGTCGGAGATTTTCTACGCTCAAGGACATAGTGTTGTGTTGTCCTAATCATGATCATTTCATCCCCATCGACGCGCAAGTCAAATCGAAAGACTTGCACCCGGCGAACGGTCTACCTGACAGGAGGCCCTAGTCACACGACATATACATTGCAATCCTCATTAATGCTCGTCGGTTCCTGTCAGGTAACTTCGGCTTTCGCCCACTACTCCTCTTCCCCGATGATGCTTTATCATATTTTGTGTACGCTAACATTAGCGTGCACACTGTCGTGCGTCTAAACTGTTCAACCGTAGCTAACCGCGCACCGACGAGTTGCCCTTTCTGGAAGTCTGAGAGGTAACACATTTAGCCGATCGCGTCGCAGAACAAAGCGTATAGTACACTGAAAGATAACTTCCAACACTTGGCACGTCAACCGTTCACTGCAGCCACAACGCAGTATTTACATGTACGCATGATGCCAATTTGTAACAAGCTGTAATATATTGCGCCGGCCGCTGTGGACGAGCGGTTCTAGGCGCTTCAGTCCAGAACCGCGCTGCTGCTACTGTCGCAGATTCGAATCCTGCCTCGGGCATGGATGTGTGTGACGTCCTTAGGTTAGTAAGGTTTAAGTAGTTTTAAATCCAGGGGACTGATGACCTCAGATGTTAAGTCCCATAGTGCTTAGAGCCATTTGTACTATACTGCATGGCGTTCATATTATTTTGACCATTCCCTATAGATTTCTTATGTACTCTAAGCTGTCTGTCCATCAATACGAGTCTCGAATGCGGCACGGTTGTACTTGTGGCTAGAGATATAGGGTGTGGGTTAAAATTTGGAAACACCGTGAGAAGTACAAGTCTGAACATAAATGTAGATTCTAGTAAAGCCAGCATGTTGGCCTATTGTACCTGATCACGGATGTCACCTGTGCAGTCTCCTCAGCACTGCACGTCACAAGTGTCAGTCTAGTCAAAACAGTGTTCCGTTTAAATGTGAGTCCATTATGTCGCAGCTCGGTGCATTCGAACGTGGGCAATTGTAGGTTCAAAAAAATGGTTCAAAAAGTGGCTCTGAGCACTATGGGACTTAACATTTCTCGTCATCAGTCCCCTAGAACTTAGAACTACCTAAACCTAACTAACCTAAGGACAAGCCCGAGGCAGGATTTGAACCTGCGACCGCAGCGGTCACGCGGTTCCAGACTGAAGCGCCTAGAACCGCACGGTCACCCCGGCCGGCGGCAATTGTAGATGTTCGTATAGTGAGGGCTTCCATAACCAACGTAGCCGAAGTGTTTCGTGTCTCACGAGGCGTCGTATTGACGATTTATAGCGCATACTGGAAAAGCGGAAAAATATCGCCCGCTAAGTCACAACGTGGATGAAAGCATGTGTTGAATGGTCGTGACGGATGGTCGTTGAAAAAGATTGTGACGAAAAAATATGAGGACGACAGCTGCAAAAGTCACTACATAACTGAATGTCGCACTCGCGAAACTTGGCAGAAAATCCAAAGCGATTCTGGTCGAATGTGAAGTATGTTAGCGGCAAGAAACAATCAGTGCCTTCTCTGCACGATAGCAATGGAGATACCGTCGAAGACAGTGCTGCCAAAGCAGAGTTACTAAACACAGCCTTCCGAAATACCTTCACAAAAGAAGACGAAGTAAATATTCCAGAATTCGAATCGAGAACAGCTGCCAACATGAGTAACGTAGAAGTAAATATCCTCGGAGTATTGAAACAACTTAAATCACTTAATAAAAGGAAGTCTTCTGGTCCAGACTATATACCAATTAAGTTCCTTTCAGAGTATGCTGATGCCTCTTAGCTTCAAACTTAACAATCATATACAACCGTTCGCTCGACGAAAGATCCGTTCCCAAAGACTGGAAAGTTGCACAGGTCACACCAATATTCAAGAAAGGTAGTAGGAGTAATCCACTTAACTACAGGCCCATTTCGTTAATGCCGATATGCAGCAGGATTTTAGAACATATATTGTGTTCTAACATAATGAATTACCTGGAAGAAAACAGTCTATTGACACACAGTCAACGTGGGTTTAGAAAACATCGTTCTTGTGAAACACAAACAGCTCTTTACTCACATGAAGTGCTGAGTGCTATTGACAAGGTTTTCAGATCGATTCCGTATTTCTGGATTTCCGGAAGGCTTTTGACACTGTACCACTCAAGCGGCTCGTAGTGAAATTGCGTGCTTATGGAATATCGTCTCAGTTATGTGACTGGATCTGTGATTTCCTGTCAGAGAGCTCGCAGTTCGTTGTAATTCACGGAAAGTCATCGAGTAAAACGGAAGTGACTTCTGGCGTTCCCCAAGGTAGTGTTATAGGCCCTTTGCTGTTCCTTATCTATATAAACGATCTGGGAGACAATTTGAGCAGCCGTCTTCGGTTGTTTGCATATGACGCTGTCGTTCGTCTACTAATAAAGTCATCAGCCGATCAAAACAAACTGCAAAACAATTTAGAAGAAATATCGGAATGTTGCGAAAAGTGGCAGTTGACCTTAAATAACGAAAAGTGTGAGGTCATCCACATGAGTTCTAAAAGAAACGCGTTAGACTTCGGTTACACGATAAATCAGTCTAATCTAAAAGCCGTAAATTCAACTAAGTACCTAGGTATTACAATTACGAACAATTTAAATTGGAAGAAATTCACAGAAAATGTTGTGGGGAAGGCTAACCAAAGACGGCGTTTTGTTGGCAGGACACTTAGAAAATGTAACAGACCTACTAAGGAGACTGCCTGCACTACGCTTGTCCGTCCTCTTTTAGAATACTGTTGCGCGGTACTGACTGAGTACATCGAAAAAGTTCAAAGAAAGGCAGCACGTTTTGTATTATCGCGAAATATGGGAGAGAGTGTCAGAGAAATGATACAGGATTTGGGACGGACATCATTAAAAGAAAGGCGTTTTTCGTTGCGACGGAATCTTCTCACGAAATTCCAATCACCAACTTTCTTCTCCGAATGCGAAAATATTTTGTTGACACCGACGTACATAGGGAGAAACGATCACCAAGATGAAATAAGGGAAATCAGAGCTCGTACGGAAAGATATAGGTGTACATTCTTCCCGGACGCTATACGAGATTGGAATAGTAGAGAATTGTGAAGTTGGTTCGATGAATCTTCTGCCAGACACTTAAATGTGATTTGCAGAGTATCCATGTAGATGTAGATGTAGAACCTTGTCAGCGTTAAAACAGGAAGGGAGCTCCATAAACACTCATCAGGAAAACATGGTCTGATGCCATAAAACCTGTAGTATGGAACAATGGAAGAAAGTCATTTGGTGGGATGAGTGTCGTTGCATAGTGAAGCATGGCAGGATTTCGATGATGACTTGGCCAGCCATATCGTAGTATTCCATGGGCCCCATGGTTACTTTTCAAGATCGCATTACTGCTAAGGATTATATGATAATTTTGGTCGATCAGGTCCATCCTATGATGGTGAATTGCAGAATTGCTACTAACTCGTCATACGATGTTGTACTCTGCATGTGGGCTTAATTATATAAATACAATGAAAGTAATTTTAGTAGCTATGTGTCCGGTTACGAAGTCTCGTAACCGATTGGCCCTGACCAGTATTAGTACGCAATCTGACTGAATAAATAACAATAAAGAATGAAAGGAAATTTCCGTTAACACAATTGATTAATTAAGCCCTTGCAACTATAAAAGCTACGAAACAACAAAGCACAAGTGTAACTGTTCTGTGTGTGGCAGTGTGGTTCAACGTACATGTATCTGGCACGGTTCTTCCTCAATACGACAAGAAATTTTAAACACCATTTACAATGAACTAATTGAAAAACCACAAATACTATAATTGCACATAGAGACCAGAATTACAAGTCTAATGCATGAACACGAGCCAGATGCTTTGTTGACTCAACCTGTGACCAAGATGCATTATTATTAAGGAGAATTGAATCATCATCATCATCATCATCATCATTTCAGACTGATTATGCCTTTCAGCGTTCAGTCTGGAGCATAGCCCCCCTTATACAGTTCCTCCATGATTCCCTGTTCAGTGCTAACATTGGTGCCTTTTCTGATGTTAAACCTATTACTTCAAAATCATTCTTAACCGAATCCAGGTACCTTCTCCTCGGTCTGCCCCGACTCCTCCTACCCTCTACTGCTGAATCCATGAGTCTCTTGGGTAACCTTGCTTCTCCCATGCGTGTAACATGACCCCACCATCTAAGCCGGTTCGCCCTGACTGCTACATCTATAGAGTTCATTCCCAGTTTTTCTTTGATTTCCTCATTGTTCCCATCTACTAGTACCTGCAATCATCCTAGCTACTTTCATATCCGTAACCTCAGCCTTGTTGATAAGGTAACCTGAATCCACCCAGCTTTCGCTCCCATACAACAAAGTTGGTCAAAAGATTGAACGGTGCACAGATAACTTAGTCTTGGTACTGACTTCCTTCTTGCAGAAGAGAGTAGATCGTAGCTGAGCGCTCACTGCATTAGCTTTGCTACACCTCGCTTCCAGTTCTTTCACTATGTTGCCATCCTGTGAGAATATGCATCCTAAGTACTTGAAACTGTCCACCTGTTCTAACTTTGTGCTTCCTATTTGGCACTCAATCCGTTTATATTTCTTTCCCACTGACATTACTTTCGTTTTTGAGATGCTAATCTTCATACCATAGTCCTTACATTTCTGATCTAGCTCTGAAATATTACTTTGCAAACTTTCAATCGAATCTGCCATCACAACTAAGTCATCCGCATATGCAAGACTGCTTATTTTGTGTTCACATATCTTAATCTCACCCAGCCAGTCTATTGTTTTCAACATATGATCCATAAATAATATGAACAACAGTGGAGACAGGTTGCAGCCTTGTCTTACCCCTGAAACTATTCTGAACCATGAACTCAATTTACCGACAACTCTAACTGCTGCCTGACTATCCATGTAAAGACCTTTAATTGCTTGCAAAAGTTTGTCTCCTATTCCATAATCTTGTAGAACAGACGATAACTTCCTCCTAGGAACCCGGTCATATGCCTTTTCTAGATCTATAAAGTATAGATACAATTCCCTGTTCCACTCATAACACTTCTCCATTATTTGCCGTAAGCTAAAAATCTGGTCCTGACAACCTCTAAGAGGCCTAAACCCACACTGATTTTCATCCAATTGGTCCTCAACTAATACTCGCACTTTCCTTTCAACAATACCTGAGAAGATTTTACCCACAACGCTGATTAAAGAGATACCTCTGCAGTTGTTTCAATCTTTTCTGTTTCCATGTTTAAAGATTGGTGTGATTACTGCTTTTGTCCAGTCTGATGGAACCTGTCCCGACTCCCAGGCCATTTCAGTTATCCTGTGTAGCCATTTAAGACCTGACATTCCACTGTATTTGATGAGTTCCGACTTAATTTCATCCACCCCAGCCGCTTTATTGCACTGCAATCTACTGACCATTTTTTCCACTTCCTCAAATGTGATCCTATTTCCATCATCATTCCTATCCCATTCTACCTCGAAGTCTGAAACATTACTGATCGCATTTTCACCTACATTGAGCAACTCTTCAAAATATTCCCTCCATCTGCCCAAGGCATCCACAGGATTTACCAGCAGTTTTCCTGACCTGTCCAAAATACTTGTCATTTCCTTCTTACCTCCCTTTCGAAGACTGCTAAATTACACTCCAGAATGGTTTTCCAGCAGCTTGACCCATAGTCTCCAACATGTTTCCAAAGTCTTCCCACGATTTCTTCTTGGATGCTGCAATTATCTGTTTGGCTTTGTTTCTTTCTTCAACATAACTTTCTCTGTCTACCTGGGTTCTGGTATGTAGCCATTTTTGATACGCCTTCTTTTTCCTTTTACAGGCTGCCTTGACTGTATCATTCCACCAAGCTGTTTGCTTCATCCTACTTTTACACACTACTGTTCCAAGACATTCTTTAGCCACTTCTAGTACTGTGTCCCTGTACCTTGTCCGTTCCTTTTCCAATGACTGTAATTGACTACGTTCAACTAACTGGCACCTTTCTGAGATCGCTGTTATGTACTTGTGCCTGATTTCCTTATCCTGAAGTTTCTCCACTCTTATCCTCCTACATATGGACCTGACCTCCTGCACTTTCGGCCTCACAATCCCAATTTCACTGCAGATTAAATAATGATCAGTGTCATCAAAGAATCCCCTGAATACACGTGTGTCCCTCACAGCCTTCCTGAATTCCTGATCTGTTATTATATAGTCAATGACAGATCTGGTTCCCCTGCCTTCCCAAGTATACCGGTGAATGTTCTTATGTTTAAAAAAGGAGTTTGTGATTACTAATCCCATACTGGCACAGAAATCCAAGAGTTGTTTTCCGTTCCTGTTGGCCTCCATATCCTCTCCAAATTTACCCATAACCTTTTCATACCCTTCTGTTCGATTTCCAATCCTGGCGTTAAAATCACCCATGAGCAGAACACTGTCGTTGTCCTTTACTCTAACAACTACATCACTGAATGCCTCATAAAAACTATCCATGTTATCTTGATCTGTCCCTTCACAATGCGAATATACTGACACAATCCTAATTTTCTTGCTAGACACTGTCAAATCTATCCACATCAGTCGTTCGTTTACATACCTTATTGCAACTACGCTGGGTTCCATTTCTTTCCTGATGTAAAGCCCTACACCCCATTGTGCTATTCCTGCTTTGACTCCTGACAGGTAGACCTTGTATTCTCCCACTTCCTCTTCTTTCTCACCCCTTACCCGAATGTCACTAACAGCTAAAGCGTCCAGCCCCATCTTACTTGCAGCCTCTGCCAGCTCTACCTTCTTCCCAGAGTAGCCCCCATTGATATTAATAGCTCCCCATCTCATTACCATTTGTTTGCCAAGTCGTATCTTAGGAGTCCCTGGTTTGTCAGTTAGAGGTGTGACTCCGTCACCTCCAAAGGTCCGAGGCATTTTGCTCTGACTGTTGCCAGCATCATATTTAAAGTACCAGGGAAGCAGGTTGCTAGCCTTACTTGCCCCGAGTCCCATTGGGTTTTACCCCTAACGGCTGAGGGACTAACCGGTGGATTTGTTAGTCTTTGCCGTATGAGCACAAAGGTGACCACGACTCAGAATATGTCCGAGATGCCCAGCCCTATTCCAATGTAACTGGTATCCCGACTGTCGGGACCACTTACTTGGCCACTCATACGTTGCCCGTGGTTCATGAACTAGGACATGACTACAGGAACCCACACCATGAACCACAGGAGGAGATTTGAAATAAAAATAATTTTTGTTACCTCCATATATAAAATACACTGTGATCATTGCAACATCTTCCATATATACATTACGCCAACCGAACAGCATCTACTCTCTCGCCCAACAGAACAACAACTGCACACGACATGCTCTCAACTAGTACTGCTCTCGACATCCGCTCAACAAGCACTGCCCTCGACAACCTCTGAACTACAACTGCCCCAGTGGAGGCGGGGGAATAATACTCTTTGGCGCAATCTCTGGCGCTGTGACTCAGTGTAGCCACTTTTCAACTCATACGGAATTTCACCGTACTTCCACTGATGCTGTGTTCCAGGTCGACAGGGCCCCTGTCCACACAGCGCCCATCCTACAGGACTGGTTTTGTTAGCACGAGGATGAACTGTCGTGTATCCCCTGGCCACTAGAGTCACCAGATAACATTACTTTTGAGCCTTTGTGGTCTACTCGGGAGAGAAAAGTGCGCCATCGCTATCCACCTCTATTATCGTTACCGGAACTTGCCATTATTTTGCAGGAAGAATGGTGTAAGAGCCCGTTGAAACCCGTACAGGATGTATACAGGGTGAAAAGTATTTAAACCGACAAACTCTGGGATGTTGCAGGGGACATCAAAACAAATATTTTTCCCTAATGCCATTTTATCCTATGGGGATTATTTAAACCGGCGGAGGCCGTGTTACGCTCTTCAGTTGTTAGAGGGCGTATTACGATCTTCAGTTGTTACAGGGAGTATTACGCTCTTCAGTTGTAGGCAGCTGCTGCCCACCAGTGAAGTAGTGCATTGTCTCTGTTTACTAATGGAGCGATACACCCTGAGTGAGTACACTGATATGGTTGGTGCGAAATGCGTAGCGCACTAAAACGGACGAGCTGCACAGCGGGTTTATCAGCAACAATATCCTAATCGTCGTATCCCGCATCGTACGACCTCTGCTGCTGTGTACCAACGTCTGCGTGAGACTGGGTCATTTAGCAGATTACTTGGACAGGGACGCCGTTGCACCGTAAGAACGCTGCAATTTGAGGAAGCTGTCTTGCAGCATGTGGAGCGGGATCCTTCAGTCAGCACTCGTGCAATTGCACGTAACATGGGGACGAATCAGACGAATGTAAGAACAGTCCTTCGAGAGCAATTGTTACGTCCACTTCACTTACAGCGTGTCCACAACCTGTAACCAGTTGATTATCCACCCAGAGCACAGTTTTCGCAGTGGTACCTGCAACAGTGTGAAATGAATCCTACATTTCCATCCTCTGTTTTGTTTACCAATGAAGCAACGTTCGGGCGTGATGGAGTCTTCAACATGCACAATTCACATGTTTGGAGTGAGGATAACCCACATGCCACAGTTAGTAGCGCTCTTCAAGTGTGGTTCTTCGTTAATGTGTGGGTCAGTGTTGTCGGAGACTGTTTAATTGGGCCGTATCTGCTACCGAGGCCATTAAATGGCAGGCACTATTACAATTTTCTCGCCAGAGCATCGCCAGAATTGCTGGAAGACGTCCAGCTCCCTACAAGACAACGCATGTGGTCCCAGCATGACGGGGCGCCGGCACATGTCAGTCGTCGTGTGCGTCGATTCCTGGACCGACAGTTCCCAGAAACGTGGATTGGCAGAGGTGGTCCTGTACCGTGACCTGCTCGATCCCCAGACATGTCCCCTCTGGACATTTTTTGTGTGGGGAGAGATGCGCAACCTTGTTTACGCAACTCCTGTTGCGTCAGAAGAGGATCTGTTTGTCCGGATAGTAGCAGCAGCAGGAACAATTAAGGATAATCCAGGGGTTTTTGCCCGTGTCAGACAGAACATGACCCGAGTTAAGTCCCATAGTGCTCAGAACATGACCCGACGGTGTAAACTTTGTTTACGTGTCAATGGAGGCATTTTTGAAAATCTACTGTAATTGAAATAGGGTTCTGTTAATGTGTTGTCTCTTGGTCATAAAAAAATGGAAACGTGTTTGTAGGTTTAATTAATATGCCGCCAGAGAAATCTTCCTCTACCGGTTTAAATACTCCACATAGGAAAAAATGACATTAGGAAAAAATATTTGTTTTGATGTCCCCCACAACGTACCAGAGTTTGTCGGCTTAAATACTTTTCACCCTGTATTTATCCATTCCGAAAAGACTTAAAGCTGTTTTGAACGTCAGCGGGTTTGCCAGCGAGTTTCCTATACCGTATTGGACATGGTAATGTGTTCTGTTGTTGGTGTTTCCATATTTCTGTCCAACACCTGTAGCAAATACCTTGAACCATTTCAGCGCTGGCCATGCGCGAACTCCATCTGAGTAGCAGCGCGTAGTGGCCGCGAGGTTTAAGGCGCCATGTCACGGATTGCGCGGACGCTCCAGCCGCAGGTTGGAGTCCTCCCTCAGGCATAGGTTTGTGTGTGTTGTTCTTAGCATAAGTTAGTTTAAATGGTGTGTAAGTCTAGGGACCGATGATCTCAGCAGTTTGGTCCCGCAGGAATTCACACACATTTGAACATTCCATCTGAGTAGTGCATAGGTGCAAAGTATTTGGCTGCATTATGGCGGCCGCTCATGGAAAACTTTTTGTCGCGCAACTGTTTTGTCGGCCCCATTAAATCTGTACAATCATATTATGGTGTGCTGAAGGAGAAAAGCGAAAGTGAAGCAGCTTTTCGGTTTCTCTGTTACCCCACATGAGGGCGAACAAACTTGTCTCTTCCTGTCTCCCCTACATTAACTTAGTAATGTGTGTGCCGATGTAAAACATTTTTGTTACCCTCTCAGACACATATTTGTATTTTGGCAGGCGATGGTCGGTCCTAGGATTGCGTCTAATTTGTCAAATGATATTGTACTTATACAGAATTTCACCGTACTCCTGCAGCATGCTGCATTGTGCATCGTTTATTATAATTAACACAGTTTTCTTTTCAAACAGAGGAAATTGTTCTGGTAGCTCAGACAAAGGAACACACAGATATCCACTTGCCTGCATTTCGTTCAGCCAAGCAGAGACACATTTTCAATCGTCCTCACGCTCAACAACGTGACAACATAAATTAAAACTGCTTTCAGGTTTTTGCAACTTTTTTTTAAAAAAAAAAAAAAGAGGTGGGTTCGGTCGAGCTCGTTAGACTTTGATTGAATTTCTGATTTCCTCCAAGATCCAAGATTGCATACAGAAGAACGTGAGCAGCAATTTTAATGGCGGCTTACCTTCTGTGCTGCTGCTGGTGACGCAAATTACTCTTATGACGCACGTATGTGGTCTGAAAGGAAGCGTAACAGGTTCCGTCCATGAATTCCTTCACTTTGATCCCAGATGGCCAAAATCCGTTTAGCCTCCAGTTTTTCTTTGTTTTCACGTGCCGTTTACCGGTGGATTTGATGTTTAGGTGCCACACAGGTGACACTTCTAACTAAATTTTCGTTCCGTTGGTACAATTTGCTTCGTTCCGTTGGTACAATTTGCAACATTCAAACATTTGATGAGTGAAACATTACCCTCCTTTGTAATTTCTTCTTTTCGTGATGTAAAAGCACTGAATGATTGAAACCATACTTCCTGATTCACTAGATTGACATTGCGAATATATTTAAAACAAGAGTTCCCACTTCACTCGAAGCTGAGAAGTCACAAATACTGCAATTAACAGCAACCTACTGGTCGCGAGATGAATCTCCTCCTTCATGCTTTCGAAGATCTGACAACTGTCTGAATCCTATGAACTGCGTAGGTGCCCGTTTTCGCCTTTGTCCTTTATTTTCTTCGCAACAGTTTCTTCTTCTATCGAAGGTGTGCTTTTCCATCTCCGTAAACTCCCGTGGAGTTCATATTCATGTTGACATACCGGACACACAAACATTATATGACAGTAGTTAACCAATTAGCTCTCGCCAGAGACACATTGTAGATCACATAGCATCTAACAGACGAGCAAGTTCGTGCATGCGCTCTGGTTTCAAGTTCGCGCATGGGAATTACTGAAATAGCACTTAGGCATATGCTCCCCCTCAAAGATATCTGTGACGCACTAGTGAGCGCAGTTGCGACGGCTCGACTCACATGTTGAACATAATGCGTAATACTATGTCAGTTAAGTCTCACAATAGCGACGTCTTTATCATTTAATGCATCCAAAACACAATGACGTTTTTTTGTGAAACAACAACTGACTACAATTTGGTGCATATAAGAAACTCTCCTGTGCGTCGTCACGTGCATTTTCTCTGGCCTTTCAACAGATATTTCCAATTTCGTTCTTGTAAATTGTAGCTGGAATCAGGCCAAATATATACTGCACCTTAAGTCTCTCATGCGACAACCAGTTTCAATGGAAAGCGTCGATTTGTTTCTCGTCACAAGCAAAATGATTTATATGTCGGAATTGAGGGCGCTAAATGTAAATGTTACTGTGAGTTGAAGATACACTCCTGGAAATTGAAATAAGAACACCGTGAATTCATTGTCCCAGGAAGGGGAAACTTTATTGACACATTCCTGGGGTCAGATACATCACATGATCACACTGACAGAACCACAGGCACATAGACACAGGCAAACAGAGCATGCACAATGTCGGCACTAGTACAGTGTATATCCACCTTTCGCAGCAATGCAGGCTGCTATTCTCCCATGGAGACGATCGTAGAGATGCTGGATGTAGTCCTGTGGAACGGCTTGCCATGCCATTTCCACCTGGCGCCTCAGTTGGACCAGCGTTCGTGCTGGACGTGCAGACCGCGTGAGACGACGCTTCATCCAGTCCCAAACATGCTCAATGGGGGACAGATCCGGAGATCTTGCTGGCCAGGGTAGTTGACTTACACCTTCTAGAGCACGTTGGGTGGCACGGGATACATGCGGGGGACGTGCATTGTCCTGTTGGAACAGCAAGTTCCCTTGCCGGTCTAGGAATGGTAGAACGATGGGTTCGATGACGGTTTGGATGTACCGTGCACTATTCAGTGTCCCCTCGACGATCACCAGTGGTGTACGGCCAGTGTACGAGATCGCTCCCCACACCATGATGCCGGGTGTTGGCCCTGTGTGCCTCGGTCGTATGCAGTCCTGATTGTGGCGCTCACCTGCACGGCGCCAAACACGCATACGACTATCATTGGCACCAAGGCAGAAGCGACTCTCATCGCTGAAGACGACACGTCTCCATTCGTCCCTCCATTCACGCCTGTCGCGACACCACTGGAGGCGGGCTGCACGATGTTGGGGCGTGAGCGGAAGACGGCCTAACGGTGTGCGGGACCGTAGCCCAGCTTCATGGAGACGGTTGCGAATGGTCCTCGCCGATACCCCAGGAGCAACAGTGTCCCTAATTTGCTGGGAAGTGGCGGTGCGGTCCCCTACGGCACTGCGTAGGATCCTACGGTCTTGGCGTGCATCCGTGCGTCGCTGCGGTCCGGTCCCAGGTCGACGGGCACGTGCACCTTCCGCCGACCACTGGCGACAACATCGATGTACTGTGGAGACCTCACGCCCCACGTGTTGAGCAATTCGGCGGTACGTCCACCCGGCCTCCCGCATGCCCACTATACGCCCTCGCTCAAAGTCCGTCAACTGCACATACGGTTCACGTCCACGCTGTCGCGGCATGCTACCAGTGTTAAAGACTGCGATGGAGCTCCGTATGCCACGGCAAACTGGCTGACACTGACGGCGGCGGTGCACAAATGCTGCGCAGCTAGCGCCATTCGACGGCCAACACCGCGGTTCCTGGTGTGTCCGCTGTGCCGTGCATGTGATCATTGCTTGTACAGCCCTCTCGCAGTGTCCGGAGCAAGTATGGTGGGTCTGACACACCGGTGTCAATGTGTTCTTTTTTCCATTTCCAGGAGTGTATTTGCCCATGAGAGGAAGCCCTGGAGGACTGCACCAAACTAGGTGGGAGATTGGTGACACAAAAACAAAAAAGAGAAGAAAGAAAAATCAGTTATGGTACGGTATACACTGCAGGTGTCAGAGCTTTCCTAGTGAATTTGTTCCCATCAGCCATAGAAGTTGCCTGATGGTATTCCCGTCTGGACGCTTCCGCATACTTTACAGTTCAGTCAACGAAGGAAAATTAGGGAAAAAATTAGTGTAGTACAAGTAAAACGGTAGGGGGAGTCTACAGAACAATATAATAAACATTCTGTGCGGTGGGGTGTTAGTGTGGCGCAAGAGGGGCGTTTAAGTGTCACATTTTTATGTTTTTCCTGCCTGTCTCAAAAATCGCGCCTTCTAGCGAAAATATTTTTCAGTACAAAACTCAACTACTTCAGATTTTCTACAAAAAAGGTTGCAGGACTGTAGTTCCCGCATTACAGGGGATGGAAAAAGCGCGGATTGTTAAAAATAGATTTGTAATGGTAAAAAAGTAAAGTATATAGTTAAATAATGTGTATTGAGAACGAATATTAATTTTTTGTACCATATCTAAATGCATTAGAACCGAAATAAGGGATAAATTGTATCTGGGGCTGTAACATGCTGGAAAGACAGGGCAGAAATTAGAAAAGTGAAAGAAGGTAGTTTTCCGGATTGTGGTCATGCACTTCTCTCCTTCATAGATCGGCAAAATGAAGAGTGAGCAGGAAATTCCCCATTTTCTCTAGCACAGTGCGTCCCAAAGAGTAACGACAGTTCGCCTTATGAATTACTGGCGACATAGCATGCAGATACGCCGGAGGGTGTTTATTTCCAGCAAAGTGCGTTAACATCCCATGGAATACGGATATGAATTACTTCTATTTCTTAGGCAAGAAACGTATACGGACAGAATCTAGCCGGCCGGAGTGGCCGAGTGGTTCTAGGCGCTACAGTCTGCAACCACGCGACCGCTACGGTCGCAGGTTCGAATCCTACATCGGGCATGGATGTGTGTGATGTACTTAGGTTAGTTAGGTTTAAGTAGTTCTAAGTTCTAGAGGACTGATGACCTCAGAAGTTAAATCCCATAGTGCTCAGAGCCTTTTAACAGAATCTACGTAAATCTCTGCACACTGTTCTAGAATGAATGAGGGCAATTGATTCTTAATCCTTCTGTACGGCATCTGTAACGTTTTTCCGGGAAAGGCAACTTCCAAAATTAATAGTGCTGCTCACTTTTCAGCTGAATATGGATTACTCGTCCCCAGTATTTCCCGGACAGTTCTCTCATGTGTGTACACAAGATAATTTCGCTGAACTCATGTTTAGTGAGGCTGTTTTCAGTTTATTAAGTGAGTTTTTATTTGCAGTTCTGAAATGAGACATTATGTTAAATAGCTCAACAGCTAGAACTGTTAACGATCTATCAATGTGACATGATATCAATATGCATTTGACAAAGTCGATTTCGTTTTCTCCACTATCAAGGACTGGAACACTTTTCGCAGCTTGAAAGTATCAAATTCATCACCCCAGCCATACGTCTCTCAGCATCTGATGAGACCCAGAAGCTTAAACTGACTCCCTCTGTAACGAAAGTACGTCACCTTGGCGTTACAGAACTTCAGGTATTTCAACACAACTCAAGCAATTCATTACAGCTGATTACTGTTCTAAACCCATGTCCATAAATTAAGGATAATGGCAGAATGTGGTGCCACACAACGTGGCACTACACAAAACTGGCGCTAATAGAATATGAACATAGGGAACACGCACGACACAGATCTGTAAGTCCGCGGTATTGGTGATAAGTTGAGAAAATTGTCCCGAAACACATGTGCTACAAAACGCCACTGTTTCCTGCGCATGTACCCCGACATCAATATGGGATAAGATCACCATACACACATACACAGGCCACACAACGGGTTGGCATACTCTGGGTTAGGTGGTCGAGCAGCTGCTCGGGTATAGCCTCCCATTCTTTCACCAGTGCCTGTCGGAGCTCCTAAAGTGTCCTAGGGGTTTGAAGACATGCAGCGATACGTCGACCGAGAGCATCCCAGACATGCTCGGTAGGGTTTAGATCTGGAGAACAGGCAGGCCACTCCATTCGCCTGATATCTTCTGTTTCAAGGTACTCCTCCACGATGACAGCTTGGTGGGGCCGTGCGTTATCATCCATCAGGAGGAAGGTGGGACCCACTGCACCCACGAACAGGCGGACATACTGCTGCAAAATGAATTACCGATACACCTGACCTGTTACAGTTCCTCTGTCAAACACATGCAGGGGTGTACGTGCAGCAATCATAATCCCACCCCACACCACCAAATCACGACTTCCATACAAGTCCCTTTCAAGGACATTAAGCAGTTGGCATCTGGTTCCTGGTTCACGCCAGATGAAAACCCGGCGAGAATCATCGTTCAGACTATACCTGGACTCGTCCGTGAACATAACCTGGGACCACTGTTCAAATGACCATTTACTGTGTTCTTGGCACTAGGCTTTACGGGCTCTCCTGTGACCAGGGTTCAGTGGAATGCACCTTGTGGGTATCCAGGCGAATAAACCATGTCTGTTCAGTCGTCTGCAGACTGTGTCTCTGGAGACAACTGTTCCAGTGGCTGTGGTAAGGTCCTGAGCAAGGCCACCTGCAGTACTTCGTGGCCGTGTGCGGGCACTGATGGTCAGATATCGGTCTTCTTGTGGTGTTGTACACTGTGGACGTCCCGTACTGTAGCGCCTGGACACGTTTCCTGTGTGCTGGAATCATTGCCATAATCTTCAGATCACACTTTGTGGCACACGGAAGACCCGTGCTATGACCTGCTGTGTTTGACCAGCCTCCAGTCCCCTAGTATTCTACCCCTCATAACGTCATCAATATGTGTTCTCTGAGCCATTTTCAACACACAGTCACTATTAGCACGTCTGAAAACGTCTGCACACCTACTTGCTGCACCGTGCTCTGACATGCACCTCTGTGAATGTGGAATGCTGCCAGCGCCACCGTGTGACGATCGCAGGTCAAATGCACCGCATCGTCATACCCCGAGGTGATTTAAACTCGGAAACCGCCCACCAGAGCGTTGTTTCACCATGTATCAGCATTATCCTTAATTTATGAGCATGAGTGTAGATTTAAACCTGTGGATGTGTGGCAAGTGACGCCACTCAGTACAGCACACTCTACAAGTGCCAGAAGGGAAGAGATGTATGCAGTCGCCAAGTAAGACAGTTAAAGACGAGAGAAGTGTAGTAACTTTCTGGTCATTATTAATTCACCACGGAGTGACTGCAACATGGTTACACAGCTTTACAATATGCTGTCAACGACAGACAGCTGCAATCCAGTCCATTTCCCACAAATTCTACATAGGTCACTGCCAGCATCACAGAAATTAAACACGTCCATTATAATAGTAACGTATTTTAAATGAAAGCTTGAGAGGTGGCATGAGCCCCCTCTCACATTTCTATCTTACTCTGAGTAATTCGATTTTCCTCTCTAATTGCATGCGGTGAAAAGTTGCTATTCCTTCACAAACGGGCTTCCCAAGCTGCGTCTCTAGTCAGTCGGGTGGTCCGGTGACAGTTCTGCTGATCTTGAAAGGGTTAAGCCGATGGGTGTGAGGGAGTCGAGTGGATGCTTTCCAGACGCCGACATTGTCATAAGAGCAGGGGCGACAAGCCCACAGGGGCCTGATGGAGCGGCTGGGCTAGAGATTCCGTTACTTTGCAGAAACTTAGTGAAAACACTTTCTGGCGGGCTACCAGCGAGGCGTGGGAATGACTTGTGTTCCCAGGCAGTCTTGGTGCGCAAATTCCCGCGTTTTCTGCAAAATCATAACTGTGATTGGCTTGCTCAGGGGATAGCTCCGTGACGTAGCAAAATCGGTGCAGAAATTGGCGCCAAGTCTCTCGATTGGTGGAATAGTACTGCGTCGGCAGTAGAGTGGAATTTTCCGCCGGTTTTCGAGTTGCTGATTGGACCGTTTAACCACGACCACTGTCGTGGGGGCGGGAATGTTCTGTGTTCGGCTTGTACGGGTGCTCTTGAGAGGTGTTGGCTCTCGCTTTTCGGTCAGGGTAGTTTACAAGACTGAGCTCTCGCTGATCTGGACAGCCTGCCTTTCGTTAGTTCGCGTTTCTTCTTAAACCATGTGCAACAGCAAAAGTCGGAGTTAGAGAAGGGGGGGCTTAGAGCATCATTTCCATATGAAGATTCTAGAAGGATTTAGTGTTAAACACACTGCTAGCTGCGGCACCTCGCAAGCTCACTTCACAACTGCAAGTAAGTACTCTCTTAATAAACCGAAAATAACTCCAATATATAAACTCGAACTCAGTGAAAATAGTTTGTGTATCTACGCAAGAGAACTGGACAAGAAAGACTGAGGAAATATAGTCTGTCTCCAAACTGAAAAGGGAGCAGCACTCGTTGTGGGGCAAGTTGCTTTTCCCAGAAGAATACTACGCTGCCATGCATAACGACTAAGAATCAGTTTCGCTCTAGCATTTGAGAACAGTGTGCAGAGATTTGCCCGGCTTTTATCCATATCCGTTTCTTGCGTTGGCATATTTAGTAATTCATATCTGTATTCTATGTTGTGTTAACGCCCTCTGTGGAAAATAAACAGCCTTGGGCATGGCTGCACACAGTGGCGCCAGTGATTTATAAGGCGAGCTGAGAAACCCTGTAGTTGCATTTTGTGACCTAGAGGGGTAGACGGAGTGGGAAATCACCTGCTCGCTCTTCATTTTGTAGACCGCGAAAGTGCGTGGCCATAATCAGGCGAGCTACCTTCCCTCACACTTCCAATATTCATCCCCGTTTTTCCATCCTCAGAACACAATTATTTATCCCTTAAAATGCCTGTACTGCAGATGTTAGATGTATTATAAAATTTAACATTTGTTCTCAGTCAAAGTCATTTAATATTATACATTAATTTTACCCCATTAAAATGCTGTTTTTAATAATCTGCGATTTTTCCATCCTCCGCAACGCAGAAAATATTAGTCCCGGAGAAAAAGTTAATAGGAACCTTTTTGTAGAAAATTAAGTCTAGTCTAATTTCGTACTGGGAAACACGTTCGCCAGATGCAGTGGCTTTCGACATTTTCAAGAAAAACCTAAAAAAGGGACACTTAAACACCATCTCACCCCATGCTCACACATCAACAGTCAGCATGTTTAATATGTTATTCTTGACACTTATCCCTACCATTCTACAAAAACTTGTGACTACACGAATTCTTACCCTAGTTTCGATATTTTTTGGTCTTAGTTGACTGAGCTATTAATGCGAGCTCTTTCTCCTTCACACCGGTCGCAAACAAGCAGCTCTAGTGTGAAAGTGGCCCCAGGGTTGTAAGCGACACATAACTAGAGCTGGTCATCTCAGACTCCAGACTTTCTCGTATACTAGTCGTCGTACTGTCGCATACCTGCAGGCAAGAGGTGCAGTTGGACAGGACCCGGTGGCAGAGATACGGCGCAGAGAGGTCTCGAAGTTCCCACTGCTCGTAAGACTCGTTGACAATCGAGTTCTGTTTGTTACACAACTACAACCACGAAGGTAGACGTTCTACGAATGTTAACAAAGGAAACGCATATTCTCGTGGACAAACTGGGAATAAGCCGGATTAGATCCAGCTGCGGTAATTTCAAGCTACTACTTTTTAATTTTATTAGGAATATGCGCGGTTTGGTGTTAGCTGAAGTAATTTCCCAAGCAAATGCAATCGGACATTCATGAAGTATTTCCTGTTCACTCTGACAACTATTTGAAATGGGAATGCTTATTTTCACACCTCTTATACTTTCTGAACATTGACGTGCAAAAATTACAAAAATTTATGCATTTCTTACTCTTGTCGTTTTTTTTAAGTTAAATTATCTAGGTTTCATAAAAACCTAAGAAGCTCAATTACGAACGAAGATTCGGGATTATAGTCAGATGTCCCGTTAAAAAAAATAAAGACGGAAGCTGGAACGTAAAACAAATTTTGATAATAGACTTATAAAATGATTTTGTATTGAATTCATCGTAAAATTTGAATATATCGCAATAATCATCATAATATTTTCCAACTAATGTCTAAGAAATTGCTTCCATAATATGTTCAAGAAATTGCTTCCATAAATTGAGTAAGGAGCACACAAAAATTTTCCGTGTCGATACGTTCTTAACGAAAGAAAAGTGTGGCTATTGTCTGAGACTTCGTTGTTTGTAAACCATAGAAAAAGAAAATGATAGACCAAAATGTCATGAAAGGAAGTAATGTATTTATCAAATGTGTATTTACCATGTATGCAGTTTTCTACATCTATATCTACATATGTGCTCTGAAAACCATCGTGGAGTGCATGGCAGAGGGTTTCTTCCTCTTCCACGCGGGAGCGCGGGAGGAATTATTGTTTGACTACCCTCTGTGCGTGCAGTGATTGCCCTAATCTTGTACTCACGATCCCTATATGAGCGATACGTAGGGAGTTGTAGTATAATCCTAGCCTAATCATTTAAAGCGTATTCTTGAACCTGTGTTAATAGACTTTCTCGGGATGGTTTATGTCTCTCTTCAAGAGTTTTCCAGTTCAGTTCCTCCAGTATCTCTGTGACACTCTCCCAAGGATTAAAAAGATCTGTGACCGTTCGTGCCGCCCTTCTCTTTATACATTTAATATAGCCCGTTAGTCCCATCTGATACGGTTCGCACTCACTTGAGCAATATTCTAGAACTGGTCCCATGATTGATTTGTAAGCAATCTCCTTTGTACACTGATTGCAAACCGAAGTCTGCCACCTGCTTTAGCCACAATGGAACCTATATGACCATTCCACTTCACATCCCTACAAAGTGTTACAGCTAGATATTTGTATGAATTGGCCGATTCCAACAGTGACTCATTAATATTACAGTCATAGTCATAGGATACTACGTTTTTTCGTATTGTGAAGTGCAAAGTTTTACATTCCTGAACATTTAGAGCAAGTTGCCAATCTCTGCACCACGTTGAAATCTTATTAAGATCTGACTGAACATTTATGCTGCCTCTTTTAGATAGAACTTCATTATAGATAACAGCATCATCTGCAAAAAGCCTGATTTTTTATCAATATTGTCTGCAATATGATTAATACACAATATGAACAGTAAGGGTCCCAACACACTTCTCTAGGGCACACCCGAAGTTACTTCTACATCCGATGATGACTCTCCATCCATGATAACATGCTATGTCGTCTCTACCAAAAAGTCTTCAATCCAGTCACAAATTTCAACTGTTGCCCCATATGATCGTATTTTTGGCCATAAGCGTAGGTGGCGGTTATGAGTCAAATACTTTTCGGAAATCAAGAAATACTGCATCTACCTGGTTGCCTTGACTCAAACCTTTCAGTATGTCGTGAGCGAAAAGTACGAGTTGGGTTTCACATGATCGATATTTCAAAGTCCATGCTGGTTGGCATTGAGGAGGTCATTCTGTTCAAGACACCTCACTATGTTTGAGCTCAGAATATGTTCTAAGATTCTACAACAAATCGGTGTCAAGCATATTGGACGGAAGTTTTGGGGATCACTTCAAATTCCCTTCTCGTAGACGGGTGTGAGCTGTGCCTTTTTCCAGGCACGTCATCCATTATCACACTTTGCCGACTTCCTTTCCACTACGAGTATATTACCTGAGAAAAAGTACGCGGATATCTATTGGCGGAGATTAATGTGAGGTGCGTCCTCCGTCTGACAGTCTGTGGAGAATTGGCAGCCCATTCTTCTTCAAGGGTAGAAAGCAGAGTAGGTAGTGATGTTGGACGCTGGGGTCTTTATCGAAATCGACGTTCTAATTCACCCCAGATGTGTTCTGTTGGATTCAGGTCGAGACTGGGCATGTTGGTCCATTTCAGAAACAGTGCTTTATGACATAGATGTTTGTCAATCTGATACAATCAGTCATCGTAACCGAACAGCTCCTCTGCTATAGACAGTACAAAATGCTGTAAAATGTGTTCATATCCTTCGGTATACTGACTTTTCTCAAGCGAAAGGTGGGGACCACACCATAGCCACGGAACACACCCTCATATCGTAACACTACCCACTCTGTACTTCACTGTTGGCACTTATACATGGCAGGTAACGTGCTCCAGCCACTCACCAAACCCAAACTCTTCCTTCAGATTGCCACAGGTTACAGCGTGATTCATCAATCCAATCATAACATGTAAGTTTTCACGGCCGGCGTCTTCATTAATTAAAACATCTGGGCTGAATTGCCTTGGTCCATATATAAAACTTCTTCTCCTTCCTGACGTCGTTGGCTACTGCAGGCAACATCTTCCGAGGTGAATCGGCGACTGGCTGCTAGGCACTGGAGGCCCCGCTTATATAGTGCGCCTAGATGGCGCCACCATTCATCACGTGCTTTCGACTCTAAAACTATCTCTGGCTAGTACCATCTCTCTCGATTACAGGTAATCGATTGTCACTTCGTTGGTACAAAGTCGACCGTCATATCTTGTCTAGTTTTAATCCTTCTTCTTTTTTATTAAAATTATTATTGCTTGTAGATCTCTATAGCTTCTCTATACATTCGGGTATAATAATTTGAGGTCCTAGCTATCACGTTTGTCTCACTAAATTTTATTTCGTGATCATCGTCTTTGAAAGAGAGTAATGGACAACTAAATTTTTTGATTGTATTGGTTATTAAACGGGCAGATGGGACTTCAGGTCACAAGGTATACAGGAAAGACACACACACCGATCGTTACCTACATAAGGATTCGAATCATCATCCTAGGCAGAAGAGAGGAGTCATAAAAACTTTAGTGGACAGGGCTAATAACATCTGTGAGCCAATTTATTTGCAAGATGAATTAAGCCATTTGCGAACGACTGTCAAGAGAAATGGGTACACTGACAAGGAGATGATCGAGAACTCCACCCTAGAAGAAAAGTGTCCGAAAATACACGACAACAACAACCGTCGGCTGGAAAAGTTTTTCTTCCATTTATTCATAACATCACCGACCGTATTGGGAAAGATGTGGCCAAGTTTCAAGTGGAGACAATCTTTCGACCTACCAACAAAATTAGTGAACGTTTAAGATCGGTGAAAGACGCACGACACCCCTTAGCTACCCCAGGTGTGTGTAAAATTCCGTGTAGCTGTGGCATGGTATATATTGAAACAACTAAAAGTAGGGTTAATACCCTCCTAACGGAACACAAAAGGAACTGTAGATTGGGACAAATTGACAAATCAGCTGTGGCGGATCACGTTTTCAAAGACGGTGATCACGAAATAAAATTTAGTGAGACAAACGTGATAGCTAGGACCTCACATTATTATACCCGCTTATATAGAGAAGCTATAGAGATCTACAAGCACGAAAATAATTTTAATAAAAAAGAAGAAGGATTAAAACTAGACAACATTTGGCGTTCGAATTTGCACCAACGAAGTTACAATCGATTACCTGTTATCGAGAGAGATGGCACTAGCCAGAGATAGTTTTAGAGTCGAAAGCACGTGATGAGTGGTGGCGCCATATAAGAGCTCTATATAAGCGGGACCTCTAGCGCCTAGCAGCCGCCAACCCGTTATACTGTACACTGAAGAAACACTGCAGCACATGGAACAACGCAGGAGACTACAGGCGCGCGAATTGGACGCTGTTCAAGGAAACGCTAGACAGTCGCATCCCACCCACCCACGCTATTAACGAGACCTCAAATTGATGAGGCAGTTGAAACCCTCACCAGCGCCGTCCAAGACGCAATAACCGACACCATACCGATCCGCGCACCACAACAACACAGCGCTGCCCTGCCCCAGGAGATCCTGGGCCTTATCTCAATGAGCAACCGCCTCAGGAGACATTGGCAGCGTACCAGGCGCCAGCACTTCAAACAGCACATGAACAGGCTCCAGAGTATAATCCGGGACAAAATACAACATTGTTAAAATTCACATTTTTCACACCCACGAGAGGAATGCTGCACTTTCTTACTGGACATGGACCATACCCAACATATCTATGTCGGTTTGGGAAGCAGGCTACACCAGCGTGTGACTGTGGTGCTGTGCAAGGTACCCCAGAACATGTGGTGTATGAGTGCCGCCTCTTCGATGATGTAGCCCATGATCTACGACAACAGCTACCGAACAATGACACGTACCACATATTAAGGCACGAAAACACCTTCAACACCCTAAATACTCTCACTGATGTAATATCAAAGAAAGTACTTAAGAACTTTCTAAGGGACAACCATCAGTAAAAGGCAAACACTTTCACCGACTTAGACTTCGTGCACCCTTCCTGTACCGCCGGGTAGGGACCTGGCCAGCCGTCACACGGCTGGAATCCGCCTTACCTTGGACTAGGAGGGAGGGGGGTACAAAACACCGGAATAGACCGCACACCAATCATGACATATGTAGTTAGTTTAGATGTAGAAGATAGTATAATATCTAGAATAGACTGCAGTGACAAGAAGTTAAAGGCCAGCCCAGTGCCAGGGGCACGCCCACTGGGATTAGCTCAGTGGGCCGGGCCAACACCTAGTAGGTTTATAGTAGCACTGGCACACTTGTAACGCTGCAGGTAGCATGTAGTTCTTTAGATTAAGTAGCTTAGAACCCCATAGCGGTAAGACTAGAGTAAAACTAATAGAAGTACCTGTAGTGTAGAATAAAAAAAAAGCTGCATTTAACTGTATCATTATTAAGACCCACTAATGTAGTTAGGTAGTGGGTTATATGAGTAATGTAATGTAATGAATTGAATAAAGATTAAAAAAAAACATTTAAGACACAACAGTGGGACCAGAAACTCGAAGGGCTGGGCACCACGCGACCTGGCGTGTGACAGTTGGCCCGACATTTCACCAGGGAGAAACTGTACACCCCCACGCTACAAGGGCCCGACGGACCAGCATATTCTGCGGCAGAAAAAGTGGAACTGATGGCCCTCATACTCCTCATACACCGAATCTGGATCCCTTAGACCCAGCGTTCACACTTGCTACCGACCAGGAGGTCACACGCATCCTGGCCCAACCAGCGCGCAACATCATCCGATAAGCTAGTACAGCTGAAGTCAAATGGGCCATCATGCATACTACCGCTAGGAAGGCTCCTGGTCACGATGGCATTCAAAACCGTGTCCTCCAGGAGTTCACGGACAAAGCTGTAGACTACCTAAACACATCACGAATGCCATACTCACACACCAACACTTCCCCGCCTTTTGGAAGACGGCCAAGGTCCTGATGTTCAGGAAGCTGGGGAAAGACCACTCCCTCCCACAAAATTACCGACCCATCAGTCTGTTGAGCGCGCTCAGCAAGATCGTTGAGAAGGTAAAACTAAAACGACTCACCAGGCACTGTATCACAAACGACACCCTGAGACCGGAGCAATTCGGTTTCAGGAATCACCACTCAACAACACAACAACTCCTCCGCGTCGTTGAATACATAACACTCGGATACAACACAAACAAAGCAACTGAGGCGGTGTTCCTGGACATCGAAAAGGCTTTCGATCGTCTATGGCTCAACGGCCTAATACGCAAACTCAGCGACGCAGGGTTCCCCGATGGGCTCGTACGTCTCATACACTCATATCTCACGGACAGGAGTTTCAACACCCACGTGCAGGGCAAACAATCGACGCGTCATGGTATCCAGGCAGGAGTACCCCAAGGAAACATCCTAGGGCCCTTACTGTTTAACCTCTACATTAACGACCTCCCACCTACACACAACACGACGGTGGCAATCTACGCGGATGACACCGCCATCCTTACGCAAGATTGGAAGCCGTCTAACATTAACTCACGACTACAGACTGCACTCAGTACGGCAGAGCCTTGGCTGGTGAAATGGCGTGTTAGAGTAAACGTCGACAAGTGTGAAGCCGTTCTATTCACTAGAAGACCGAAGCTACTGCGCAAACATCAGCACTGCAACCCAATAACACTACATGCACGCGAGAAGGTCAAATACCTCGGTGTCTGGCTGGACCGGAAACTACTGGGGGGGGGGGGGGGGGGGGGGACCACATTCCCACATTCAATACGTGACCAACAAAGCAAACGCGAGGCTCAAACAACTCTACCCTATGCTTAACAGGCATAGCACACTGAATGGGAGGGTGTCTAGGTCCATGTACATGACACTTATTCGACCCCTGATGACGTACGCAGCCCCTGTCTGGGGATACGCTGCGCCCACTCGCCTGCGCCGTCTGCAGCTCATACAGAACAAAGTACTCAAAATCATAAGCAACGCTCCGCGCTACACACGCATCGCGGACCTTCACCGGGAATATCTGCTAGATACCATCTTGCAGGTATTCCAAAAACTCTCCACACGACTGTACAATAACACGAGACACTCGCGCAACCCGTTTATCCTTTCTCTGGGTAACTACGACCACAACCACAGATGGAAGCATAACAGACCAAAGACACTATTGGCTAGGAACTAAACATCTATGGTCCATAGCACGCTAACACGACAGTACTGGCGCGCCCCTGCAACACAGCTACTACTGGTAACCCCAGATGCTCGACCCGCCGAAAACCAGGCAACCGCAGGGAAACCGTATTGTACACAGCACGCAAACCAACCACACACATCCCCTACACTCTCTGTGAGCCGTTCTATGACCGATCGCCCACTAATGTACAACGACCTTGAACTTTTGCAGGGACGCAGCAACTGCAACAAGCCCCGCAACGTGCTCCAGCAACGAGAAAGGAAACGATGCACCTTACCTCGCACTAACATAACCACACCTTGCATGCCCTGTCGCAGATAGCAAGCCGCTACTGCCCTTACTACCCGTCCTACTGTCGCCGAGGTTTTTTTCCCTTGGCGCTTCCCTTGGTACTTTCTTTTCCTCTGCCCTTACAACCGCTACCCTTCGATCGCTTTCGTCCACTTTCTATCTCCTGATGGACCATGTTAATGAGTAATCTTACCCAGACGCATGGATAACATCACAGCCCGCATCCTGTGACTCCTGATTCAATAACTAACATGTTATACGGAGGTGGCAGTAGAACTTTTGGTTTGGTCACCACGTTGGTGTGGGAGTGGAGGGGCCCCGTCCATTGTGCCTAGCAGCCAGTCGCCGACTCACCTCGGAAGATGTTGCCCGCAGTAGGCAACGAAACGTCAGGAAGGAGAAGAAGCTTTATATATGGACCACGGCAATTCAGCCCGGAAGTTTTAATTAATGTCATCAATCCAAGTTTCTTGTTTCTAATCATAGACTGTACAGTGGAGTTGCTCTTTGCACCTTCTCAATCGTCGCTTAGCACTTACTTCAGAAACGTGTAGATTACGAGGAGCTGCTCCACCATTGCACCCCATTCACTTTAACTCCCTAGCTGGATTTCTGGAAGCACTTTGAAATTCATCTGCGATATCTTCCACTAATTTCGGGCGAATTCTTATTGCCACCCTCCACAATGCTCGACCGGCCCTGTCCACCAGTACATCAGATCTGCCTGGTCTCGGCTTAGCAGTGGTTGTTCCTTCGCATTTCCACTTCACGATCACATCACCTAAAGTCGACTTGGGCAGCTTTAGAAGGACTGAAGCGTCCCTGTTGGCTTTATTACTCAGGTGACATCCAAAGACTAGTCCAACTCCTAAGATCTAAACTCTCCTCACTGCCCTACTCTGCTGTTACTGATTCACTACTGACAATACAATATTCCCCGCCTACTTTCATACTGAGAGTCCATCTCTCGTGACATCCCGCGGTGAATTCCACATTACACGTAGGTGTCTGGATACTGCACTATGCGATCAAAAGTATTCGGACACCTGGCTGAAAATAATTGACAAGTTCGTGGCGACCTCCATCGGCAATGCTGGAATTCAATAAGGTGTTTGCCCACCCTTAGCCTTGACGACAGCTTCCTCTCTCGCAGGCATACGTCCAATCAGGTGCTGGAAGGTTTCTTGGGGAAAGGCAGGTTATTCTTCACGGAGTGCTGCACTGAGGAGAGGTATCGCTGTCAGACGGTGAGGACTGTCACGAAGTCGGAGTTCCAAAACACCCGAAAGCTGTTCTATAGGATTCAGGTCAGGACTCTGCGCAGGCCAGTCCATTACAGGGATGTTATTGCCGTGTAACCACTCCGCCACAGGCCGTGAGTTATGAACAGGTGCTCGATCGCGTTGAAAGATGCAGTCACCATCCCCGAATTGCTCTTCAACAGTGGGAAGCAAGAAGGTGCTTAAAATAGTCAACGTAGGCCTGTACTATGATAGTGCCAAGCAAAATAACATGGGGTGCAAGCCCCCTCCACGAAAAACATGACCACCCCATAACGCCACCGCTTCCGAATTTTACTGTTTGCACTACACACGCTGGGCGAGGACGTTCAACGGGCATTCGCCATTCGCAAACCCGGCCATCGGGTCATCACATTGTGTAGCGTGATTCTACACTACGTTTTTCCACTGTCCAATGTTTAAGTTCCTTGCACCAAGCAAGGCGTCGTTTGGTATTTACCGGCGTGATGTGTGGTCTATGGGGAAGCCGCTCGACCTTCAAATCCAAGTTTTCTCACCTCTGGCCTAACTGTCATAGTACCTTCAGTGTCTCGCTGCCCACGCCCGGGTTCCCGGGTTCGATTCCCGGCGGGGTCAGGGATTTTCTCTGCCTCGTGATGACTGGGTGTTGTGTGATGTCCTTGGGTTAGTTACGTTTAAGTAGTTTAAGTAAGTTCTAGGGGACTGATGACCATAGATGTTAAGTTCCATAGTGCTGAGAGCCATTTGAACCATTTGAAGTACCTGCAGTGGATCTTGATGCAGTTTGGAATTCCTGTCTCATGGTCTGGATAAATGTCTGCCTACTACACGTTACGATCCTCTTCAACTGTCGGCCTTCTCTGTCAGTCAACAGACGAGGTCGGCCTGTACGCTTTTGTGCTGTATGTGTCCCTTCAGGTTTCCACTTCACTATCAAATCAGAAACACTTGACTTAGGGATGTTCAGGAGTGTGGAAATCTCGCGCACAGAAGTATGACACAAGTGACACCCAATCGCCTGACCGCGTTCGAAGTCTGTGAGTTCCGCGGAGCGCCCCATTCTGCTCACGATGTCTAACGACCACTGAGGTGGCTGATATGGAGTACCTGGCAGTAGGTGGCAGCACAATGCACCTAACATGAAAAACGTAACTTTTTGGGACTGTCCGGACACTTTTGATTACATAGTGTATGTGCTCGCTCGTGAGTTCTGGTACTTGAGCTAAATGATTCTCGCTGCCCCACTACGAAGCAACTGTCGTCACGAATAAAGAGCGACCTGCGTGCTTGTGCTGATAACCCCTTTACGTAGCAGTGAGGAGTTGGAAGCGTGTAGGATGGCGGCTCACCTCTGTGTCATTATCGGGCGGCAGGTCTGTCGTGAAGTTGTCGGCGGCGGCTGCGGTGGGCGTGGCTCTGCAGTAGCGGCTGACGTAGCTCGTGTTGGCCACCAGCTCCGCGAACTCCTCCGGGGAGAGCGGCGGCCGAGGCGCCAGCAGCTGCGAGGTGGCGCTGTGCTCCAACACGCCCACCAGCACCACCGCCCACGCTACCAGCCACTCCATCAAATGGCGCGCCGCGATCCGCCCTGTCGGCAAACGCACACGCATATGCTGTCGAGTGTGGTAGGTCCGCTGTTGTTCTCTATCTACATAAATGATCTTTTGGATAGGGTGGATAGCAATGTGCGGCTGTTTGCTGAGGATGCTGTGGTGTACGGGAAGGTGTCGTCGTTGAGTGACTGTAGGAGGATACAGGATGACTTGGACAGGATTTGTGATTGGTGTAAAGAATGGCAGCTAACTCTAAATATAAATAAATGTAAATCAATGCAGATGAATAGGAAAAAGAATCCCCTAATGTTTGAATACTCCATTAGTAGTGTAGCGCTTGTGACAGTCACGTCGATTAAATATTTGGGCGTAACATTGCAGAGCGATATGAAGAGGGACAAGCATGTAATGGCAGTTGTGGGGAAGGCGGAAAGTCGTCTTCGGTTCATTGGTAGAATTTTGGGAAGATGTGGTTCATCTGTAAAGGAGACCGCTTACAAAACACTAATACGGCCTATTCTTCAGCACTGCTCGAGCGTTTGGGATCCCTATCAGGTCGGATTGAGGGAGGACATAGAAGCAATTCCGAGGCGGGCTGCTAGATTTGTTACTGGTAGGTCTGATCATCAGGCTAGTGTTACGGAAATGCTTCAGGAACTCGAGTGGGAGTGTCAGGAGGAAGGGAGGCGTTCTTTTCGTGAATCGTTACTAAGGAAATTTAGAGAACCAGCATTTGAGGCTGACTGCATTACAATTTTACTGCCGCCAACCTGTATTTCGCGGAAAGACCACAAAGATAAAATAAGAGAGATTAGGGCTCGTACAGAGGCATATAGGCAGTAATTTTTCTCTTGTTCTGTTTGGCAGTGGAACAGGGAGAGAAGATGCTAGTTGTGGTTCGAGGTACCCTCCGCCACGCACCGTACGGTGGATTGCGGAGTTTGTATGTAGATGTAGATGTAGGATTACTTCCACTACTGGCTATCAAAATTGGGACCGCTGTGTCTTTCAGCAACTATGGGACACAGCCAACTGGGAAGAGCGCCGAGCTGCCTACGACTCGGGCACAACACAGTTTCAGTTAAGACTCCAAAGAGGCTGCAAACGACAAGGACAATGCCACACATAAGCGTTACGTTATGACGGGTAGTCAAATGAAAAACGAATACCTATTGCAATGGGACCATCAAATGACGAAGCAACAACCACATCCACTCTTGCACTTTCTCATCCGACTGAAATCGACGTCCACACTTGTTTTACTTCAGGCTGCCGAAGATGTGAAAATAACACGGTGATAGATCTAGGCTGTAAGAAGGATGTTGCAGCTTTTCTTAATCAAATCGCTTACGCATAGCCCACGTCCAGTTAATAGTGTGGGGGCAGACATTATCGTGCAACAAGATGTTTCTTCCTGACAGCATTCGAACGGCTCGACTTCGAATGGCAAAGCCAACAGTGGAAACACCCCACATCTCCCCCCCGGCGATGAAATCCAATGTTGTTCATACAAATACTTGTAAGGTCATGACGACCTCCTTCTTCGACTGCAGGGGTCCTATGCTGATCGAGGTCCTCGAGTGTGGAGCCACAATCGATGTGTAGTGCTATAAAGGCACTTTGTGAAAACTCCGATGCAATCAAAGTGCGCAGGAATCCTATCAGGCGGAATCTTCCTGTCGCATCATGACACCAATCCCCACACTGCGAATTAGACAAAGGCTATGATTCAGCAATTTTGTTGGGAAACACTGCCACATCCTCCATACAGCCTGGATCTTTAACCATGTGGGCTTCACATCTTTGGCGACCTGAAGAAAGACATGCGTGGACATCAGTTTCAATCAAATGAGGAAGCGTAAGAGCGGATGCAGTTGTGGCTCAATCAGTAGCCGACCGTACTTCATGAGCCAGAAACTGATCAACTCATCTCCCTGTGGAATAAATATCTAACACGAGTGCTTATTACTTGTTGTGGTGGGTATTTGGCTTTCATTTGACTACCATTTATACACCACGACGTACAAAACTTCACACGTGCTCCACGTGCACCACGCGTGTGGCCCTAGGTTCGGCCTGTCTCGGCACTACTTGGTACTTCTCGGCTGCGCTCGGACCTTCTACACTACTGGCCATTAAAATTGCTACACCAAGAAGAAATACAGATGATAAACGGGTATTCGTTGGACAAATACATTATACTAGAACTGACATGTGATTACATTTTCAACGAATTTGGGTGAATAAATCCTGAGAAATCAGTACCCAGAACAACCACCTCTGGCTGTAATAACGTCCTTGATACGCCTGGGCATTGAGTCAAACAGAGCTTGGATGGCGTGTACATGTACAGCTGCCCATGCAGCCGCAAAACGATACCACAGCTCTTCAAGAGTAGTGACGAGCCAGTTGCTCGGCCACCATTGACCAGACGTTTTCAATTGGTGAGAGATCTGGAGAATGTGCTGGCCAGGGCAGCAGTCGAACATTTTCTGAATCCAGAAAGGCCCATACAGGAACTGCAACATGCGGTTTGCATTATCCTGCTGAAATGTAGGGTTTCGCAGGGATCGGATGAAGGGTAGAGCCACGGGTCGTAACACATCTGAAATGTAACTTCCACCGTTCAAAGTGCCGTCAATGCGAACCTGAGGTGAACGAGACGTGTAACCAATGACACCCCATACCATCACACCGGGTGATACGCCAGTATGGCGATGACGAATACGCGCTTCCAATGTGCGTTCACCTCTATGTCGCCAAACACGGATGCGACCATCATGATGCTGTAAACGGAACCTGGATTCATCCGAAAAAATGACGTTTTGCCATTCGTGTAACAAAAGGTTCGTCGTTGAGTACACCATCGCAGGCGCTCCTGTCTGTGATGCAGCGTCAAGGGTAACTGAAGCCATGGTCTCCGAGCTGATAGTCCATGCTGCTGCAAACGTCGTCGAACTGTTCGTGCAGATGGTTGTTGTCTTGCAAACGTCCCCATCTGTTGACCCAGGGATCGAGACGTAGCTGCACGATCCGTTTCAGCCATGCGGAAAAGATGCCCGTCATATCGTTTGCTAGTGATACGAGGCCGTTGGGATCCGGCACGGCGTTCCGTATTACCCTCCTGAACCCACCGATTCCATGTTCTTGCTAACAGTCATTGGATCTCGACCAACGCGAGCAGCAGTGTCGCGATACGATAAACCGCAATCGCGATAGGCTACAATCCGACCTTTATCAATGTCGGAAACGTGATGCTACGTATTTCTCCTCCTTACACGAGGTATCACAACAACGTTTCACCAGACAACGCCGGTCAACTGCTGTTTGTGTATGAGAAATCGGTTGGAAACCTTCCTCATGTCAGCACTTTGTAGGTGTCGCCACCGGCGCCAACCTTGTGTGAATGAGAATGAGATTTTCACTCTGCAGCGGAGTGTGCGCTGATATGAAACTTCCTGGCAGATTAAAACTGTGTGCCCGACCGAGACCGGGCTTGAGTTGTGCTTCGGTGGCTCAGATGGTAGAGCACTTGCCCGCGAAAGATAAAGGTCCCGAGTTCGAGTCTCGGTCGGGCACACAGTTTTAATCTGCCAGGAAGTTTCTTGTGTGAATGCTCTGAAAAGCTAAGCATTTGCATATCACAGCATCTTCTTCCTGTCGGTTAAATTTCGCGTCTGTAGCACGTTATCTTCATGGTGTATCAATTGTAATGGCCAGTAGTGTAGGTATAGCGCAACATTTCATTTAGCTGTGCGATGGGACGCTTTCTTCCAGCATTTGGTGTAGCTTATTTGGTATGCACGCCATTCTTCAGTTCGGCAGAATCGTGATGTAAGAGTTACTTTCCTTCGCTACTTGTTCGTCGTATAAAGCAAGTTAACAGGTCCAGGTGCAAAAAGAGGCACTCTGGTGCTCCACTGTTGCAACCGTTTAGAAATGAATGGGAAACAGAGGAGAAGACTATTTATTATGTAGTCGCATAATCGAGAAGAATATTTATTACGTAGTCGCGTAATCGGCGGGTACCGCAAAATTGCTATGAAAAGGGCGATACAACTGAAAGATTTTGTTGACAATGAAAGAGCTAAATATGATGAAGTTCGAAAGATAATCTGTACTGGATTCATTGCTCTGTACATCGAGAAGCACTTTGGATTAAATGTACAGGTGTGGAACACGTGGTGGAAATGATAGTGTGAATAATAAATTTTCTGCACGCATTATTACATTATCAGATGCAACAGTTTTTGATGGACTGGAACGAAGAGTATGGAGCATACATTAAGGCAAAGTACATTGGTTAAGTCAAAGGATATTTCTGAAATGAGTTCTCGATCTAAGATCTGCTATTGTTGAATTCCTGGAGGAAAAAGGAAAGGTAGAATGAAAATTAGAAGATCTAGAATGGATTGAAGACCTTGAATTTTAAATATAATTGACTGCAGACTGCTCTCAGTAAGACCTTGCAAGGTGAGAAGCAATTTATTTCTGCTGTCATGGTGAAAGTAGATGCATTTAAAAAGAAAACTGCTTTATGAAAGGAACAACTTCTAACTAGGGTCGTCCATTTCCCTAAGCTCACTGACGTTAAAGAAAACGCGAATTTTGAACAATCCATGGCGCTGTTGAGAGAATTACAGTTACAGCTTTCTAAACGTTTGGGGACACTGGCAGTCTTATATTTGTTTTTGAGCTGTTTTCGATGCCGTTTGCCGTTTCGGTTGAAAGCACCCCTGTGTATCTGCAGACAGAACTGATCGATATCCAAAGTAATACTCGTTTAAAAGGCAAATGCCTTTGCGTTAACACTGTGAAAGAGAGTCCACAGTTTTTCCTCAGGTAGAGTTTCCACGTGTTCATAATGAGGTTGCAAACGTGATACCAATTTGTCGATCAACATACGTGAGTCAAAGGCTTTTTTAGATTATCAAACTGAATAACTCATATTACGTAGCAACATGAGTGACGAAAATGTGCGGAACTGTCTGCGTCTGTCCGTATGCCGACAGTTTGCGAGAGATGTAAATTTATTACGTCTTCACAGCACCAAAAATAAGTGTTAATGCTAAACCTGTTAGCCACCATGTCTTGTGTAAGGTTTCGGTAGCCGAGATGCGATGTACATAAACTGTCAATGCGGTATACTCACAGGTAATATTCTTTCTAACTAAAACGCTAAACGCTAGCAGCTGGAAGTTATTTGCAACTTCCTTACACACCATCACTTACTACATCCCTTTCTTTTGCCTGCACAAAGCATGGTGGAGGGTTGTTATATTTATTTCACTCTGTTCGCGGTGTTGCCTTTCTATATTATACCATCTCTTTGGATGTTAGTCTTCGTTCACTGGATTTAGGACTGTATCAGTGTTTAAAGACAATCAGTGCAGATATTCATGCAAACAAGACACCTCATAACAGCATCTCCTTCGGTGGTAGGAGGGTCTCTTCCGGCGACATTTGCATGTTTGAGTGCATTTGGCAAAAACAACAAGAACATCAGCAAACGTAGTGAACATCGAAATTTAATGTTATGCATATACTGAAGCGCCAAAGAACCTGGTATAGGCATGCGTATTCAAATAGAGAGAGATGTAAACAGGCGGAATACGGCGCTGCGGTCGGCAACGCCTATATAAGACAAAAAGTGTCTGGCGCAGTTGTTAGATCGGTTACTGCTGCTACAATAGCGGGTTATCAAAATTTAAGTGAGATATAACGTGGTGTTATAGTCGGCCTACGAGCGATGGGACACAGCGTATCCGAGGCAGCGATGAAGCGGGGATTTTCCCGTACGACCATTTCATCAGTGTACAGGAATCCGGTAAAACATCACATCTCCGTTATCGCTGCGACTGGATCCTGCAAGATCGGGACCAATGACAACTGTAGAGAATCGTTCAACGTGACAGAAGTACGAGCCTTCCGCAAATTGCTGCAGATTTCAATCCTGGCACATCAATAAGTGTCAGCTTGCGAACCATTCAACGAAACATCATGGTATAAACTTTCGGAGCAGAATGCCCACTCGTGTACCGTTGATGACTGCACGACACAAAGCTTTATGCCTCTCCTGGGCCCGTCAACACTGACATTGAACTACTGATGACTGGAAATATGTTGCCTGGTCGGACAAGTCTCGTTTCAAATTGTATCGAGCGGATGTACGGGTATGGAGACAACCTCATGAATCCATGGACCCTGCATGCCAGCAGCGGACTGTTCAAGCTGATGGAGGCTCCATGCAGCGGAGTGTGCGCTGTTATGAAAATTCCTGGCAGATTAAAACTGTGTGCCGGACCGAGACTCGAACTCGGGACCTTTGCCTTTCGCGGACAAGTGCTCTATAAACTGAGCTACCCTCCCCATGAACCATGGACCTTGCCGTTGGTGGGGAGGCTTGCGTGCCTCAGCGATACAGATAGCCGTACCGCAGGTACAACCACAACGGAGGGGTATCTGTTGAGAGGCCAGACAAACGTGTGGTTCCTGAAGAGGGGCAGCAGCCTTTTCAGTAGTTGCAAGGGCAAAAGTCTGGATGATTGACTGATCTGGCCTTGTAACAATAACGAAAACGACCTTGCTGTGCTGGTACTGCGAACGGCTGAAAGCAAGGGGAAACTACGGCCGTAATTTTTCCCGAGGGCATGCAGCTTTACTGTATGATTAAATAATGATGGCGTCCTCTTGGGTAAAATATTCCGGAGGTAAAATAGTCCCTCCATTAACATGGAGTATAGATTTAAGTGTCAGGAAGTCGTTTCTGAAAGTATTTGTATGGTGTGTAGCCATGTATGGAAGTGAAACATGGACGATAAATAGTTTGGACAAGAAGAGAATAGAACCTTTCGAAATGTGGTGCTACAGAAGAATGCTGAAGATTAAATGGGTAGAGCACATAACTAATGAGGAGGTATTGAATAGAATTGGGGAGAAGAGGAGCTTGTGGCACAACTTGACAAGAAGAAGGGACAGACCGGTTGGTAGTACATGTTCTGAGGCATCAAGGGATCACAAATTTAGCATTGGAGGGCAGCGTGGAGGGTAAAAATCGTAAAGGGAGACCAAGAGATGAATACACTAAGCAGATTCAGAAGGATGTAGGTTGCAGTAGGTACTGGGAGATGAAGAAGCTTGCACAGGATAGAGTAGCATGGAGAGCTGCATCAAACCAGTCTCAGGACTGAAGACCACAACAACAACAACCCAAGCAAGACTCACGCCCCGTCCTCACAGCTTTTACTTCTGCCAGTACCTCGTCTCCTACCTTCCAAACTTTACAGACGCTCTCCTGCGCAATTTTGGTGTGCTTGCATCCAGTGTTGCGGCGGCTACACCGGTTCTTACTATACAAGAATTTTACATTTCCAACTGCTTACTTCGCGATTACATTGACCTACGATGATGCAACGTAAATCACCTGAATATATCAGCTATCCAAATGTATTCTTGAAAGTTTATTACTCTACATTAATTATTTTTTGATATTGTGATTTTTCCCATTAATGTCTATCAGAAGAAGTTGGGCTTTTATTGTACATTTGCTTTCTTGTGTTCAAGAATTCCTAAATATTTATGGGGCATTGTGCTGGAGGTTAATGTTTCATTAAAAGTATAATTCTATAGTAGCTTTTATTATATGAAATCAGAACTTTTATAAAGGTTATGTGAATTCTTTCCTGCTATTTTAGATTAATTATATTATATATTTAACAATTAAAAATTTGTTCCATCTCCATTATTCATACTTATACTTCCAATCAATAGGTTATATTTTGTGTGAAGTATGCCCCTACTATTCATGTTGCGGATTCTTTGTTTCAGTGAATAATGTCTCATATATTTTTCTAAGAGATACTATACTGTCAAATTATATTATGTGCATCATCTTCAAGAACTGTCACCATTTGCATGTACACAAGCTAGTATGTGACCAGGTATTTGCTGTAGGCAACGTTTAAATTTGGCACTTACTTATTCTTCATGAACATTGTTTGACTACCAAAACTTCAATATTGGATGTTATGTAATACTTGTTGGATAAGTCAACTGTAGCCTGTGTTCTACGTTCCTTGTGATGTTTTTTGGGTCAAGTGGCCTAAAAGTACAAGTTTTGTTTGGCAATTATCTAGTTAAATTAGGTTAAATTTTCTACAAATTGCTTGATCATCATTACTGTTATACACACTTATTAGTAGTTCATAGAGCCAAATTTTGTCACTCGCTTTGTTGTGCCGTGGTTGATTAAATTTTCGTGGTATGAATATTATTGCTACATCTGGTTTCAAAAATAAACAATTTAACCAATATGAAAATCGTATATGATGTGGTTCTTCAAATATAGTCAACTTATGATAATGGTTGATTAATGTGACTAGAATGAAAATGAATGGTAGCTGACAATTTCCACCTTTTCGAAGCCCTTTATTTTTTAATGTGATTTATGTTATAAACACCATTTACATTTCATTAATATTGATATTGGTGTTGTTGTTCCACACCACATGGGTTATTACGTAGTGATTGTGTTCAGCATTTGGATATTGAAAATGGTTGTAACTTCTTACTGTGGGATAGAAATTTTACTTTATTTCTAATGACAACTTCGTTTATCAATTTCTGTTTGCATGAGAAACTACCAGAGAAATTTACCAAAGAAAATCTAGTCTCCTGAAATCACCAGTTAATTCAGATCTACATACTTCATATCATATGATGAAAAGGTTTAGTGAAGTCTTTGACCAACTCTTCAGTGTTTGTACCATGTAACACAAGTCTCTAGCCTTCTCATTAGTGCATATTCTGTTCTGTTACCTGATGTCACTATCGAGTGCACCTGTAAATGCATTGTGAAGAACTTGCTGTAATGGAATTTATTACATATTATAACGCTTGAGATATATAAATTGTCAAATAGTGATATGAGAGACGTATTTACTTCTACTGTTTTTAACCTCGTGAGTAACCACGTTCGTTTTCCACCTTTTTGTAATTCCTTAACACATTCCTGTGTACTATATTTATCTGCGTTTGTACCTTTCGACAGAAATCCGTTGATGATGGTCCAAGACCAAAACTCGTTGATGCCCAAGGTGATGCGTATGCACGAATGCAAGAAGTCCGAGCTCCAGACGATCACGTGACACAACCGATTGTTGCATGGGTCTGGCGCATTGTACTACATCTGCAGCAGCAATCTGTGCAACAGTTGGCACCATAATGACATAACGAAATTTTGCAAATCGGTTACTCCAAGCACAGCTCCGAGCCAGACGCCCTGTAGCGAGCATTCTGTACGCCAGTCACTACTCTTGATGAACTGTGGTATCGTGTTGAAGTTGCATGGGGAGCTGTACCTGTACACGCCATCCAAGCTGTGTTTGACTCAATGCGTAGGCGTATCAAGGCCGTTATTACGACCAGAGGTGGTTGTTCTGGGTACTGATTTCTCAGTGTCTATGCACCCAAACTGCGAGAAAATGTAATCACATGTCAGTTCTAGTATAATATATTTGTCCAATGAATACCCGTTTCTCATCTGCATTTCTTCTTAGTGTAGCAAATTTAATGGCCAGTAGTGTATATCTGCTTTTCACATTTCGAACGGCTTATCTCTCCCTTAAGTTAACCTGTGATCTTTCAATGTTAATCACTTAAATATATTACGTACCTAGACAAACGTATTCCCGAAATTTCATTAATCTACATTGCTTAGTTTTTGGTGTTGCGGTACTTTTTGTCAATATATTTATACAGTAATTCCTCTTTATATACGATTTTTATATTTGTAACAGCTGCTGGTAGTAATCTTCAATAAACCCAAACCATAAAAAATTACAGTTCATCAACTGTAGTGGCTGGCGAAAGGCAGCATGCCAGTCTCTAGGCAACCCATGACCACATGTTTCCAGTTGGTGAGAAATATGGGGTACGTGCTGAAAAAGTAAAGGTCCTTCCCCCAACCCCCTCACCTTCTTAAAAATATGACAGTCTCAAAGTGAAATTTTTCTATCAAATAATTTTACGCAAGGAAAACTGTATCAGTAACACTGCACAACTTTGATAGTAGCACCCAGTATTGTATTGAACTGTATTGATCCAATGTCACACCTGCTCGATGTATGGTTGAAAGTATATGTGCAAAAGACTTATATTTGACAGCAATTATTAGACTAAATTATTCGCTACAAGACGTTGAGCGAATTATTGCTTAGACTCCTGGTTTGACATAGTGTTCTTGTTTTAGCGAAGTGCAAAACTCCTGCCACGTAGTCTACCATGCTCTTCCATGCTCTTCCGTCAGAATTTCAACCAGCTCTCACTTCCCAACTATGAAATCTGTCCCCCCCTCCTCCCAACCGCAGTCACAACGCCCCACCTCGCACCTTGGTTTCATTTTTTTCTCTTCCCCTTCCTCCATTTTGGTGAATTTTAGTCGCTTTCTGCAATTCTACAGGGCCCCATACCCATACCCATCATTCCACATTCCTCATGACCTAAATCACTCTCGTGCATCGCCAACGTCATCATTATACCATTATACCATTCATATTACCATACGAGACTGTCGTTAACTGTAATATAAGCTCATCAATCAAGTTTTAAAACTTTATTGTCCGTTTTCATGTAAAAATCGTAAATCTACATCTACATCTACGTGGTTACTCTGCAATTCACACTTAAGTGCCTGGCAGGGAGTTCATCGAACCATTTTCATACTACTTCTCTACCATTCCACTCTCGAATGGCGCGCGGGAAAGTAGGAACGCCTAAATCAATATTGTACACCAATATGTTTTTTAAAAATTCATCTGTCACTATCACCTTTTTATAAATTTTACTCATCTTTTACATATCTGTAACCTTTGGATGAAGAGCGGTTTTTTAATTCACTGCCAGCACACTCCCTTTGTGGAGATATGAAATAACAAAGAAGGAAACAAAGGAAGTCATCTTCATCCGTCTACCAAAGTGTATAGCTCCTGCCAACCTATACCATTCCACGTCAGGACTCCCCTCTCGTTACTCTACACATCTGCCCCTAATCTCTCGATACCAAGACCCGGCCGCAACCATCAGACTCGTCCTCACTTTCTGTTTCCCAGTATCCATTCCAGCACTCACCTTCATCTCCATAGTTACTACCCACTGGACCCCTACAATTTTGTTTCAACCCTATAGATTACAGTTTCCCTTTCTAAATCATTTTTTTTTCGTTGCTGGTCCTTTAGTTTACTAGTGAATGTGCAGCTGTTTCTTAGAAGAATGTCACCATTTATACGATATGTTTTAAATAAATATACTTTTTTGTCTTTTAATTCTTCGATTTTAACTTAAACAACAAAGAAAATCAAGAGCTTTAAAATTTTATGTAAACTCCAACAAAATTCATCCTTTTACAGGATTTAAAACAGCTATAAGTTTTTCATTTATTAATCTTACTTGTTTCACTCTTGTTTACATTTTTAAAACTATTGATTGAAAAGCGGAATGTTGCAGGCGAGAGTGTCGTACCTGAAGGATAGTGCACTTAGGAACACATGATGTGTTCCTGATCGGTGTTTCATCTGGTGGCTGGTTTTAGAACCACATAAGGGAATGAGGCATAGAAATCGTCATAAGCTGTTTTCGGCATTTTCTACTGTTTTTTTGTGAATTATGAGTTTCTCTTTTGTCCAGAGCTTTTATAAACTAGAAGTTCTACATATTTTAGTGTTGTATGGTATGTTAAAGCTATTTAGAGGTTAATGTTAATTATTCAGTTACAGAGTTTTATGGTGAATGAAATTCAGTATATTTTTAAAATTACATAACATGTGGGTGGTTAAGCCATACTTCGTCGATGGTGCATCAGCTCTTGCACATGAAATTTGCAATTGAACTGGGTTTCTTTAATCTCATCACAATTTCCGTCTGAAAAATGGAAATCTGTGTTAGTTACCATAGCTTCTATTTCAAAATGTTTGTATCTTGTTACTATTTTTTGATAATATTTCATCTTAACTTGAGTTCTGTTTTTTATTATTGGTGTGTGGTAGATTACTAATGTATCATATACATTGCTAAATACAGAATTAACAAGATTTTCTCGGTTGCATCACTTTTAAATTTGAACAGAATATTTTTTCGTAGGTACACGACCACGTTGTACCTTGGAACAGTTTTTCGCGTTAGGATAAACGTTACTTTTCGGAGCAATTCTTGTAATTTCAGAAAACACTGTGGCACATTTGAAGTGAACGCTATCATTTTGAAACGGAATAAGATAATTTAATAAACTTCTGCTACATGGTTGGCTGAATACAAAAGCTTGAAAAGTGTTCCAAGATATAACGCTGTCACCCACTGCTGATATGATACCCATATGGGGCGAGGGTTATGAAATAAAAATAAAGGAAACATGCTTGTCTTGTTATACATAAAGCATTTGTAAATACGATGGAGGCGAGGACGGTGCCTTCTTAAAGACGAACAATTATGCATTGATGCTCTTAACAGTGAGGTAATAAGTGCTCGCCTGCAACACGTATGAGAGAGGTGAATTCTCGCAGACTTCAAGAAGAATCTGATAAGGCCCTTCTCAAAGAAAGCAGGTGCTAACAATCGGTTTAAAGTCATGGTTGCAAAATACTAACGCGAATTCTCTACAGAAGATTGGAAAAACTGGTAGAAGCCGACCTTGGGGAAGATCAGTTAGGATTCCGGAGAAATGTAGGAACACGCGTGGTAATACTGACCCTGCGGCTTCTCTTAGAAGGTAGGTTTAGGAAAGGCAAACCTATCTATATAGTATTTGTAGACTTAGAGAAAGCTTTTGACAATGTTAACTGAAAGACACTCTTTGAAATTCTGAAGATAGCAGAGGTAAAATACAGGGAGCGAAAGACTATTTACAACTTCTACAGAAACCAGACGGCAGTTATAAGAGCCGAAGGGCATGAAAGGAGAGCAGTGGTTGAGAAGGGAGTGAGACAGTGTTGTAACCTATCCCTGGTGTTATTCCATCTGTACATTAAGTAACCAGTAAAGGAAACCAAAGAAAATTTGGAATTGAAGTTAAAGTCCACGGAGAAGCAAAAAAAAAAAACTTTGAGATTTGCAGATGATATTGTAAGGAACCCGGAAGGGCAGTTGAATGGAATGGACATTGTCTTGAAAGGGGGATTTAACACGAACATCAACAAAAGCACAGCAAGAGTAATGGAATGTAGTTGAATTAAATCAGGTGATGCTAAGGGAATAAGATGAGGAAACGAAACGCTTAAAGTAGTAGATGAGTTTTGGTCCTACAGCAGCAAACTAACTGATAGCCGATAACGGTCGAAGTAGAGAGGAATATAAAATGTAGACTGGCAATGGCAAGAAAAGCTTTTATGAAAAAGAGAAATTTGCTAACATACGATATAGATTTGTGTGTCAGGAAGTGGTTTCTGAATGTGGACGGACTCAGAAAGATTTAAGTTGCATAAGGGTCTTACACGAGATACAGTAGCGTTGAGAGCTTCATTAAACCAGTCTTCCGACTGAAGACTGCAACAACAAGTTTTTTAAAAACCATTTTGTTTGTATAAAATATTTTGAGAATAGAATGTTTTTTACAGTTGAATTGGTCTTCAAGCAATTTGTATTGTTATGGCATATAGCCAGAAATTGCGATCGAGGTGAATAAAAAGAGCTTGGGCTTAAAATACTGTTATTTCTAAAATAGTGCAAGACTGTGGACACAAGTCCTCGACCCATTACCACAAGGCAATAAATGGTGCACAGTTCCTTACATAATAAATGTTTTACTGAACGTATCCGGAACAGTTAAATCCAGAAACGTAAAAACATCATTTTATGTGCATGGCAGTGTCGGACAATTTTTGCTCAGTGGTAAAGACAGCGCTCCAACTTCGAAAAAGATTGGAATATATAAAATTACTTGCAATTGTGGCAAATTCTACCTAGGTCAACCTGGCTGGGCAATATGCTCCTGCTTGAAGAAACACCACAGGAGTTCGAAACTTAGAAAAGGACACTCTGCTTTTGCAGACCACCTGCTTAAAGCAGGCCATAGTTACAAGATGAAACGTGAAGTATCTCATCACATCCATAAAGGAAGGCCGGCCGGATTGGCCGAGCGGTTCTAGGAGCTACAGTCTGGAGCCGCGCGACCGCTACGGTTGCAGGTTCGAATCCTGCCTCGGGCATGGGTGTGTATGACGTCCTTAGGTTAGTTAGGTTTAAGTAGTTCTAAGTTCTAGGGGACTGATGACCTCAGAAGTTAAGTCCCATAGTGCTCTGAGCCATTTGAACCAGCCATAAAGGAAAGAAGATGAAGTATCTCGGAATAATGGTAATTAATAAACATGTGTCCATCAGCCCAAGTTTAGTACTGAATGACCAGACACTGCTCCCCCACTCGCCACTTCAAACTACAGATACTACTCATAACCCCATCCAAATCTTGTTGTAAATTACCCCTCTTACTCATGCACCTCACTTTCCCTTATTTCAGTTAATATAATTTTTCTTGCTGTGTTAAATAATTCAACTTTGTATAATCACAGCTGCTTTCCTTACTTGCTTAACCTCATTAGTATATTTTCTCTGTTTGTGATTTAGGATCTATTAAAGACAAGATTATTTTGTCCAGCCACTCCTTTGGAACATATTATCAAAGCATGTTTTTCAATTTATTTTCTTCTGCGAACAACTTTTGTAATCCCTCTTGGTCTATTCCTGAACCTAACATCAACGTTATTCATCTCCGGAAATGGAGACACTCTGTAGACAGAGCCTAAACTCTTTGATGCATCACATACTTATTTTTGTAACTGATAATGTAACAGCCGAAAACGGTTCGTGAAATAAATACTAAATCGTACACAATATTACAATAGTGCTGTGTGTGTTTTCATTCACAGTAAAATATTCCGCAAAGAACAGATGGAACAGTCAGTCACTGCAAAATAGTGAAAATAATGTACGCTTATGTTTGGATTTTGGTTCCCACCAACTGTGCTTTAGATTCACGCTGTTCGTTTTGTTGCATAAGTGGACGCCATCGTGATAATGGAGTTCCCGGCTCGAGCTGCCCTCGCCTCTGCCTTTACACGCTCCTTGATAGGACCTCGTCTAAGCATTGTTTCTTTTATAATCAATTTTTGCGAAGCGGCCAGCTGGAAAGCAGCCTGTTAAGGGGGATGTCACTTCGGGGAATCTGCGTGAATAGCGGCCACCCACAAAGCATGCAGAGCGGGCAAACGCGAACGGTACCAAACCCGCCAACGGTGGAAGAATGCGAGAAACCCTCCAGCAGCGGCAACTTTTTGGCAGTCACGTGACTTCTTTGTGTTTGTCCGCAGGGAGGCTTGCCCGTGCGTCATTTCACGCGCCGATTGAGCAGCGTCACTCCGCCATTGTCGGCCGTAATGGGTCGAAATTCCCAGCGAGCAGCGGTCCCTGCCTACCGGTCCACTCCACGCCGACTTCTCGGATCCCGAATCTGTCCGCCGGCTGCCGAAGTTCAAGGATGGTGCTGACGCCACGTTCCGCCCTGCGGCACCGCGCGAGGGCGCTGAACCGACGGTACGACCTCCACCGTCTGGCGACGCAGACGAGTGGTCGAGTGGCTAGAAGCGGCAAAGGAGTTCGACATATGAGCACGAACCGCGTAAAATCGTACGGCACAGCTTTCATAAACGACGTTTTGCCGTAAATAACCACGGAAGTTGCTCAAACCTATTGTTTTATTATTCTGAAAATAAAAAAATGGTTCAAACGGCTCTGAGCACTATGCGACTTAACTTCTGAGGTCATCAGTCGCCTAAAACTTAGAACCACTTAAAGCTAACTAACCTAAGGACATCACACACATCCATGCCCGAGGAAGGATTCGAACCTGCGACCGTAGCGGTCGCTCGGCTACAGACTGTAGCGCCTAGAACCGCACGGCCACTCCGTCCTTCACTCTGCAAATAGAGGCAAGAGTTCTACTCACCGTGCCCTGTAATCTGATCACCACACTGGACAACTATCACAGTACATAAAGCTCAGGCCGGCCGGTGTGGCCGTGCGGTTCTAAGCGCGTCAGTTTGGAACCGCGTGACCGCTACGGTCGCAGGTTCGAATCCTGCCTCGGGCATGGATGTGTGTGATGTCCTTAGGTTAGTTAGGTTTAAGTAGTTCTAAGTTCTAGGGGACTGATGACGGCCGGCCGCGGTGGTCTAGCGGTTCTGGCGCTGCAGTCCGGCACCGCGGGACTGCTACGGTCGCAGGTTCGAATCCTGCCTCGGGCATGGATGTGTGTGATGTCCTTAGGTTAGTTAGGTTTAAGTAGTTCTAAGTTCTAGGGGACTTATGACCTAAGATGTTGAGTCCCATAGTGCTCAGAGCCATTTGGACTGATGACCTCAGTAGTTAAGTCCCGTAGTGCTCAGTGCCATTTGAACCATGTGAACCATAATGCTCAAGTATAATCAATAATATACACTAAGGAAGAAAGAAATCACAACACCAAGAAGGAGTAGCGCGACACAGACGAAAGTTGGTAGGGGTACTTACACATCTGAAGATGATGTCTATACAGATTTAGCGCCGGTCGTATAAGAGTGGCAGTAGTAGCGCCACTACGAGGATTCAGATGAGGTTTGCTTTAAACACACGCTGTAACGGTCGTGATCATTAGTTGCGTATGAGACTGGACGTGGTTATTTGATGTTGGTCAATAACGCCTTTAAGGTGACAAAGACGTCATTGTCAACACTTCACTGAGTCGTCTGGCAGCGCTATGAGAAACTTCATTTTCCTTCTGCGATATAGTAGAAAGGCTTGCCAGGAATGTAGCCACAGTACATGATTACTAGCAGTGGTGGTCATGAGAATGTACGATCACAAGAAGACCGGGCTCCAGATGGGCAAGTAAGTGTGTAAGTAGGCTGTTTAGGTTTTTTTGATGGTAACGCCATGTAGCGCTCTATATGAAAATCACTGACTGTGCTGTGTGCAGTCTGTGGCTGGTTTGCATTGTTGGAATTTGCTATTGTAGTGTTGGGCAGTTGGCTGTTAACAGCGCGTAGTGTTTCGCAGTTAGGGGTGAGCCGCCAGCAGTGGTGGATGTGGGGAGAGAGATGGTGGAGTTTTGAGAGCGGATGATCTGGACGTGTGTCCATCAGAGACAGTAAATTTGTAAGACTGGATGTCGTGAACTTATATATATATATATATATATATATATATATATATATATATATATATATATATATAATGACTTTTGAGCACTATTAAGGTAAATACATTGTTTGTTCTTTATCAAAATCTTTCATTTGTTAACCATGCCTATCAGTAGTTAGTGCCTTCAGTAGTTTGAATCTTTTACTTAGCTGGCAGTAGTGACACTCGCTGTATTGCAGTAGTTCGAGTAATGAAGATTTTTGTGAGGTAAGTGATTCATGAAAGGTATAGCTTATTTTTAGTCAGGGCCATTCTTTTGTAGAGATTATTGAAAGTCAGATTGCGTTGCGCTAAAAATATTGTGTGTCAGTTTAAGTACAGTCATGTATAATTTTTCTAAGGGGACGTTTCAAGTGGCACTAGCGACAGACAGGGCTATCTTGTTCGGCGTTTGGCTCTGACACATCACGTTGCATCTGCAAAATCATTTTGAGCAGCAGCTGGTACCACATTCACACAATGAACTGTTACAGATCTTACAATGAAGGCCTTCATGACTGCATGTTTCGGCTGCCGAGAATTCTTCCGGGTTGTATGGCCGTGGTCCATGGAACTCTTCTATCCCTGACGTTTCGTCCAAAGCTATGTTGGACACCTTCGGAGGTGCTCCTGGCTGTGCTGAGTCTTGCCGAAGATGTCCAACGTAGCTTTGGACGAAACATTAGGGATAGAAGGGTTCCATGGACCATGGCTATACAACCTGGAAGAATTCTCGGCAGCTGTTACAGATCGGTTACATTGACGACAATTCCGAGTCACACGCCTAGTAGTGTGCAATCTACTGACCCCAGACCACTGTTTCAATGGCATTGATGGCTGTGTCGATTAGAAGGAGGCCTGATGATGTCCAGCAACCAACTTGTCTGTCTGTTAGACACACTTGGACCTGTACTTGAAGTTACAGTCTGGGATGCCATTTTGTATGACAGCAGGAGCTTTATCGTGGTTCTCCCATGCACCCTGACTGCAAAATTGTGCATCAGTCTGGTGATTCGATCTGTTGTGCTGTCATTCATGAAAAGAGATCTACTTCCAATAGGATAATTCTCTTCCACATACCACTGTTGTAACCCAACATCCTATACAGCGTATCGATATGTTGCCTTGGCTTGCTCGATCGACAGATCTGTCTCCAATCGAACACATGTGGGACATCACCCAATCACAACTCCAGTGTCATCCACAAACAGTATTAACCATCCCTGTATTGACCGACCAAGTGCACCAGGCATGGGATTCCATCCTACAACTGACATCCAGCACTGTACTACAAAATAAATGCACACTTACATGCTTGCATTCAAGACTCTGGCAGTTACACCATTTATTAATTTGTTACCAACTTACACTTGCAATAGCTTATATGGTGCTTACATTAACGTGTGATCTTACAATAGACAAGTATATTACTGAAATTTAGTTACTCTACATTAATTATTTTTTACTGCTGCGATTTTTTTCCATCATCATATTATTGTGTAAACAATAAAGCAAATGCTTGACCACATACTGACATGAAGAAGTTATTGTGGCAGGATGAATACTGTGCACAGAATTTAAGTCACCACGAGATGATAACATGAGTCTACATTGTATATTTTAATTTTATGACACTAAGTAAAAGAGAAAAGTCTATATTTACAAGTATATTACAGCTGAACAATTAAAGAAGTTTTTTTTCTCTTTGGTATGCATACCAGAAATGTAAGTATACATAGTGCATCACACACACACGGTGTTTTAGCAACCACGTCTCAAAAGGTAATGACCGGTGTTCTAGATAGCTTGCCTGCTAAGAAGCCAACCAATTACTCATATTCAGTAACTATGAATTTTATAATGCAGGTTTATATTATTTACTTTATATATATTTATATTAAAAGTAAAGTCTTGTTCTTAAATTAGCTGTTACTAAAGCCTGGAGCTACACATGAGCGGTTTTGTCATGATCAGTGATGGTGGGTAAGTAAGTCACCATATGTACAATAATATCAGCTGCTCTCACATGTCTGCCAGTTCAGGTAAGTTTAGCTTGTGATATGCATCCCGGGATCTCCCAACTACCAGCTGGGGAATATCTTGCACTGCACACTTTATAAAGTAGCTTATGTCCTTCCTGAGGTTTCAAGTTACCCCCTTACCAAATTTAATCGAAATCAGTATGCTGGGTTGGTAATAATAAATTAAAATGTCTTGCCTGATGCTGAAGCTATGCTGTATGAAGAGCGAAATTAAGACATAAACTTTTTCCCTTTCATCATTTTTTGGGTGCTAGCAAAGAAAAGTTCTGTAAAGGTTTGAAATTACGTTTAAGGTTATTTTGCAAGTCACTAGGTGTTCTCATTCTCAAATACTGGAAGAATAAAATCTGGGTATCAGCACATAATCACCTACACTTCTTTTATAACCCCCTCCCCCCTCCTCTGCTTTCTAGACAGGTTCTTATTCTCAGACCGATTCTTTCCAGATACTAAGCTATACATCCACCAGGTTTGGTTAGAAATTGTCCATTCGTTTCTTTGGAAATGTGTAACATAGTACAAACACACATCATACATACATTTTAATAATATGCATGGATATCTTTTCTTCTGTGATCAGATTTTGATGAAATAAAACCTATATGGTGCCCAAAGCTATACTCAATTTACCTGTGAAAAGACCATGAAAATTCGTCAAGCATCTTTGGACATTAACACTGGTATTTCGAGATAGCCTGTCTGGCCTATAACTAGACTAAGTATAGAGCCTTAATTCTCTTTCAAACTGATGATGTCATTCTGCAGACGAGGTACATTATGACTTAATATGAAATGTAGTTCTTGTGATATATCACATCATGTCCACTTGTTAATCATACTTGAACTTACAGGGCCACAAATTCCCATATTGGTAAGTACTCATGGATTACATTTTAAAATCATAGAGAAATGGTAGTCAAAACTTTTTTAAATGATTGGTTAATAGTTTTAATAATTATCATTTTGTGTTACTCTTTTCCCTTAAAAAAAACTAACCCCCACCCTCTCTTGATTCTTTAAAGAATGAAAATCCTTGTGTAAAACAGCTTCAAATGTATAATTACTTCGTAACAGAGTGAGGTCTGGGTAATTTTTCTCTCTGTTTTGACAAAAACTAGTTTCTCACAAATCTTAATGTTTATGACAACATATGTTCTGAAGTACATATCAGACAATGTTATAATTTTGTAGATACATTCAGTGGCATATGCAAACACTGCAAAATGAACTGCAAATAGTGTGGTAGTAAAGAAGTAATAAATTAAAACTTCTTGCCTGGTGCTGAAGTTTTACTGCATGAACAGTGAAAACGTAGTAAGCAATAAACTGTTTTTGCTTTAATTATTTCTTGGGTGGTGTCAGAGAGCAAATGTTCCAAAAATTATGAGTAAAGTTAAAATCGGAAAGAGTCCATATTCCCAAATACTGGATGAATAAGGTCCATGTGATTTGTGCACCATGACTTCAGCTGGATCAAGACATAAATATAGCTTCTAAGTTTAATAATATATAGCTTCTAAGTTTAATACTTGACCTACTGTGTTTCACCTTTGATGCATGAGTATAACTCTTAATTAATAAATTACGATAGAATTTAAATATTAACTCCCATGTAAAATCTATGTTATTAATGAATTTAAAGCTAGAGTAGCCTGTATCTATACATAAGTTCCGCACCATGTTTTTGTGTGCTTCGTTTAATCTCACGAACTACTGTAGGGGTTTTAATATGGTTTTCGTTAATAGATACTTATTCAAGGGGAAGGTTTGTGTATATAACTTACAAATATTTTTAACAGTGATGAATTAAAGTCACCCAAAATATGCAGTTTAATTGCCAAATCACAATTAAATCGTCCAAACACCTTCTTCCATTCCTTTCCTCTTACCTTCCTTCCTTCCTAGCATGGCCTTTGGTCAGTTTGTCTGTCTTTTGCCTATTTTGTGGATGTGTGAATGTGTGTTTTTACAATGCATATTTTATTAGATGTTGTAGTTATTTAATATTTGATTATAGGTAATATGGTCCATAAACGTTTACAGAGTCTTGGCACCATAGTTCTGACTGGTACATATTGCATCTTCATAGAAAGTTGTTATTGTACATGACTTCCACCAGACCTGTACATTTTTAACAAAAACAGTAACTGTCATTCAGTATCGTTGATCATATTTTTCTAGTGAACAATATGATGCATTCTCTTTGTCTTTCCTAAAATAGTGTGTGAGAGTAATTTAAATGTTGAAATATGTAATTTGATGGTGTATTGTAAGACTAGGTCTAATTAATTACGATCTTACACTAAATCACATTGCCAGTTTGTTTTTTTCTTAGTTAGTATTTTAGCTGAAATCTATTTTTTGCATTTATAAGGCTGGTCAGGTTAATTTTATGACATCGATCTCTTAAGGCTAACTTCTAATGTCAACCGATAGTTTATCACGTTATTTATAACTATTTGGGCATGGAAGTAGCATTGTAGTATTTGACAATTTTCGGCACTAATTCGACGGATATTTGTGTATATGGAAAACAACATTACAATATTTGAAGTGAACACTGACGTTTTGCATTGCAGACGCATTTTTGCTGACATTTCAGACTTGTAAACAATATTGCGACACTTGACAAACGTCATAGACGTGGAAAATAATTAATTTGAGGTTCCGTTATGTCTTAAACCAAGCGTGATACTTATATCGAAAATTGAACATATTACCAGTGCGAAATTGTTTGCAAAGCACGTTGCAAGCGCTACTAGTGACCGAAGGCCCTAACAGACTGCAACAGACCTGGATGTGGTAAGAATAATAGCTGGTATGAATCAATGGGACCATTGGGGGAGGGTACACAGTAAACAGGTGTATAATCTAGTAGATGCAGTGCTGTCCACGACGTGCAAAAGGCTTCTATAAAAGCTGACCAATAAAACGACTGAACTCCCATTTCTGTGTTTGTAGCAGAACCACTGCAATTGGTTTTATGACGATTAAGACGCCAGATATAGTACCATGCTGATTACTTTTACCAAATAAAAACTAATATTCTTCAACTCAGAATCGAACTCTCAATCTCCTGCATGCGGATCCAAAATCACCATCCACTGCACTATCTGCACAGCACTGCTCTGTCTGCTGACAGAGAAAGTTACCGTACATCTGATTACAGTGTTGCCTCATTGACAATCTTCAACGTCCATTTAGTGCCCGAAATGTGCGCAGGACGAAATTTTGTGACAGACATTTTTGTAATGCTAGTATGCGAGGAATCGCACTGCAAAGTCCAGTGCGAGAATTATTTTTCACCCTTTCAGAGATAATACAGCTGTTGTCAAATACTTCGCAATCAGTGAAAATGGCCCTCAGATCTTTCAGAATGGATACAGTCTACTCAAAAAAAAAAAAAAAAAAAAGTTAGAGAAACCCTACCTGCGGTGTCCCAGCTGGCCGACGATGAGTCCCTACAACTGTCGTTCTCGAAACAGGAACGATAGGCAGCACTCTTTTTCTGATCTGTTCACCTTCCCATTCGAAAGCGCTTTCTGAATTGCAGTCACAGACCACTCCCCTTGACACTCATCAGCACGTTTCTCCTTTAACCTTGTAAGTAGGCTGTTTATGTTTTCTTATTGGCAACGTTACGTAGCGCTCTGTATGAAAATCACTGGCTGTGCTGTGTGCAGTCTGTGGCTAGTTTGCATTGTTGTCTGCCATTGTAGTGTTGGACAGCTGGATGTTAACAGAGCGTAGCGTTGCGCAGTTGGAGGTGAGCCGCCAGCAGTGGTGGATGTGAGGAGTTATTGGCAACGTTACGTAGCGCTCTGTATGAAAATCACTGGCTGTGCTGTGTGCAGTCTGTGGCTAGTTTGCATTGTTGTCTGCCATTGTAGTGTTGGGCAGCTGGATGTTAACAGCGCGTAGCGTTGCGCAGTTGGAGGTGAGCCGCCAGCAGTGGTGGATGTGAGGAGAGAGATGGCGGAGTTTTGAAATCTGCAATACTGGATATCATGAACTGCTATATACATTATGACTTTTGAACACTATTGAGGTAAATACATTGTTTATTCTCTATTAAAGTCTTTCATTTGCTAACTATGCCTATCAGTAGTTAGTGCCTTCCGTACTTTGAATCTTTTATTTAGCTGGCAGTAGTGGCGCTCACTGTATTGCAGTAGGTCGAGTAACGAAGATTTTTGGTGAGGTAAGTGATTTGTGAAACGTATAGATTAATGTTAGTCAGGGCCATTCTTTTGTAGGGATTATTGAAAGTCAGACTGCGTTGCGCTAAAAATATTGTGTGTCAGTTTAAGCACAGTCATGTATAATTGTTCTAAGGGGACGTTTCATATGTCGACCCTTAGCCGAGGATACCTCACTGGAATCTTCTGATTTTTTCTTGTAGTTTTGTGTAATTAGTGCAGCTATTGTTTATTGCTAGCGCGTAATTATAGAGAGAATTTCCTTTGTACTTGCAGTCTTTCATTGTTGTACAGTAAAACAGGTGTGGCACGCATGTAGATTTGCACCAAGTATTTCGCAGCTGCAATTAACTAGATATTATTTTCAGTGCTATGTTAATGTGTTCTCTTATTTTTGCTCTTCAAATTGTGCTTTTCTGTGTTGTCGTGTGAAATATTGTGACAATAATGGCGTGTGAAAAACGTAATACTAGGCTCCAAAGTAAACTGAGAAATGACAGTGAAGACGAAAGCAGTGTGTTAGCGCCACCATGTAATGAATTTACTAATATTCAAAGTAGTAATTTGGTAACTGTGCACAGGGAAATGGAGCGGGCGTCAAATAATGGAGTAGACAGTGAAACAGGTAGTGAACAGGGAAGCATTATCGATCAATCGGTCGGCAACAGCTCGCCTCAGGAATCGGGAATGACAGAACACAATATTGCAAATACTGTAGACTCAGGTTTTGGGTTCTCACCGTTTTCTCAAATGAGTCAAGACACATTTTCCGCTTGTCAAAATGTGAATATTGCCGGTGCAAATTCTCTGCCGAAAAGCACTGAGGAACATGTTTCAGACACCAGTGCATTGTTATTACAATTAATGCAACAAATGGGACAAAAGCTTCAAAAGTTAGACACAATGAAACAACACCAGAGACAAACACAGCAACAGTTAGACACAATGGAACAAAACCTTCAAACGTTAGACACGATGGAAGAAAATCTTCAAAAGTTAGACACAATGGAACAACACCAGAGGCAAACACAGCAACAGTTAGACACAATGGAACAAAAGCTTCAAAAGTTAGACTCAGTGGAACATAAGCTTGAATAAACACATGAAGATTAAACTACTGAGCTACATAACATTGACTCGAAATGTCAAAAAGTCTGTAATGACGTAAAAACACAAATTTGTGAGCATTTTCAACCTATTTTTTCGCGGCATGAAAATGCATTACAGAATCACGAAGCAGCCATAAAAGAACTGCAAACTATTGTTCATGAAAATCATGAGACCTTGCAAGCTAAAATTGACTCGGTTGCATCTACCAATTTGGTTACGCAACTTGCAAAAACTCAGGAAAACTTAAAGGACACAGTAGATACTCTGAAAATTGGTTCAGAAAGACACCTGGAGGAAATTAGTTCATTATCAGAGAAAGTAGTTGAACTTTCGGATCAGCTAAATAATTTATCTACGAAGGTAGATGATAATCTGAATGACACAAAACCGGTGGTCTTTAATGACACAGAAGAGTGTGAACAAATCAGAAAATTCAAACAAAATCAGAATCAAATTAATACGCAACACAAAAGAGAAATCCGGGAAGTACAAGATCAGTTGGCACAAGTAATACAAAAATTACATAATTCAGAGGACACTCGAGCTCCAACACGGGAAGAGGGACTTAGAAATACGGAACAACCACAAAATAATAACACAGGACACTTTGGAAATTATGAAAGAAATTGGCAAGGTACACCGAATTTTGAGATGGAACTGCCGAAACGACGTAACAATGACCGATATGCGACTCGCCGACATGATGATTTTGACTATAAGCTGTTCATTACTACACGTAAATTCAAAACATTTAAGAATTCTGACAACGACATTCATCCACAAGCATGGCTCCATCAATTCTCTCATTGTTTTCTTACCAACTGGTCATTAGAGCACAGATTAGAATTTATGTGTGGCTATTTAGAGAATGAACCAGCTGTAAGAATGCGATCGGTCATTCACGATTGTCACAGTGAAGGAGAATTTTATCATGCCTTCCTCTCAGCATATTGGTCACAAGCTACACAAGACCGAGTAAAACATAGCATCATAATGATGAAACATTTCGAACAATCTGAATTTTCCTGTCTTGTGAATTATTTTGAAGACATGTTGCACAAGAATCAGTACCTGTCAAACCCATACAGCCCCTCAGAGCTCATCCACATTTGCTTAATCAAATTGCCTGAACATTTACGACATATTATTTTGGCAGGACGTTGCAAAGACGACACTGAAGCTTTTCAGGGACTCTTACAAGAATTAGAAATTGACACTGACAATCGAGGAACGCGAAAACAGGAACACAACAATTACAGGTCACATCCGTCGCAATTCCACGATGAAAGAAGTAATAACTGGACGCGACAAGGCTATTCTTACAATGTAAATCGTGACCAAAACAGACACCACCCATATGACAACCACTGGCAGAGTAATAATAGTTACAGAGAAAGATCACATTTCCGTAGTAATGAATATGACTGAGATTACCTTAGAAACAGACAATATGGGAACCAAAACAATTATTATCAAGGGAGACAGAATAACTTCAGACGCAACAGTCCACCGTGCAGTGATAATTCAGGGAGAAATTCTCCACCAGTTAACCGACAAGAAAGAAACTACAGGAACTGCCGATATGACGACAGACGATATAATCATAACGACAGACGTGAATTTCATCAGAACTGGCGGGATTCTAACAGGGCTGGGCCCTCTCGGCAAGGCGAATTTGTAGAAGTTAGGTCTCCAAATCCCAATAACGATGCGCGCCAACAAAGGAACAGACAATGACTCGCACCACAAGCAGCCACGTGCACCCGCTGGCTCAGGGAAAAATAACATAGACGCTAACCTTGAGAAAAATTCCAGTATTCTTTACCGACGTATACCACATGATAATTGCGTTAAAGTTGAAACTCCGCATACTAGGAAGAGCAAAGGGTTACACCACATTTCACATGTAAAACCATGTATTGGGGGATAATCTGCTTATTAATTTAGACTTTGCTAAAATTTTTCACTTCACACTACTAGTACAATTAGTCACACTGAGAAACTGTTAACATGCAACAATGTTTGAAGTTAACTATCCTGTCAAGAACCAAGAGAACTTATTTAAACAGAAATTACGAATGCATTATTATTGCGAACAGACGACACAGTGTAATTGTGTGTGTACATTCTTGCTTGTTAGTTGCACAATTCCATAATGACTATAAGGCTCACATTCTTAGAACATTTATCAGTACTGCTAATGAGATTTTAATGCAACATTTTGGTTTACTTGAAAATACATTATGGATTTATAGTACTTTCAGTGACATACCAGATGACATAGTGGTTAGTTTATGTGTCAGCTACACGATTTTATCACGACGCTACTGATGAGTGACAATTTTCAATGTTGCTTTTGCAGTGTTTCTGTTTTATATCTGCACAGTTTTTCTGAATTCTTCTGTAAAGTAAAACATGTTTTAGTAGTAACTTTTGTGGTATAGCTACAATGAGACTGCCTTTTCCGTAGCACAACAATACGTTACAGCACAGTATTTTCATCACCACGGCAATAAGCGTAATAACTAAGATATCCATATGCAAAGCATTTCACTTTTGGTTATCATGAGGTAAGTACAATGACTTTTGCAGAACTTAGCTTTTGGTGGACGATAAATACGTCACTTCCACAGAGATTATCTTACAACAAGACGCACAGTTTAGCGCTACAGTACACGTATTTGAGTGATTAATTTTGTACTTAAAACATTTATTTTTAAAGATATTTCAAGTACAATGATACAAAGGTTTTCCGTGATACATTTCATTCCATTGCTGTAATCTGTAACACCTGAGGGTATAATTACATTCATCCTCAGGGGGGTGCACGCTTACTTTGTGTACCATGTGTGTGGCAAGCACAAGGAGCCCTAGGTAATATGGTATTTGCTTATACAACTTTACACATCGGTACCATATTTCTCTAACACATAAATTACACAGCTAGCTGATCATTTAACTGAGAGAGACAAACATTTTTTTACTACATCAGTGACACATGTTTACGCAATTACACAGTTGGGTAACTTCACACTTACGAAATTGTATTTTGTCTGTACTTTGTGAACTGTTCATATTTTTTCAGACCCATTGTGATATTATGAGAGCTTTGAATGGTATATTTGGTATGGGATCACGATTTTTAAAGTACGTTTGAGGTAGATGACACTATTTAAATGAGCAGAGAATTTTTTTTGGGTTTTGAAATTATTGGAGGAAGCTACGACGATTTTGAGAGTTGACTGAGGTGTTATGATGTTATTATTACGATGACTATATGTATTATGCTGTTGCGGTATGTTTGTGATCAATAAGCTGATGCTATATGAGTTATTTGAGTATGCTACATATCTGTTATGATGAAATATTGAAGAAGTGTCGACGAATAAGGTAAGGTATAATGAGTAGTGGGTAGGGACTCTGGTTTGTGAAAAAGGATGTTGGAAACCGAGAATCGTACTTTAAGAGTTATGAAATGTGTGTATATGCGTGAATGTATCACAATGCCGGCGAAAATTTTTTGGACACTGTTATATTTATAGGATTTTGTTTCTACACATTTGCAACGTAAATTCTCGACCTGTGAAATTTTTTATATGAGACTGACACTGTAGTGCAAACTGGTGTCATAAATATTTCGCTAAGAAAGCCAAGTGACCTAGACGTAATGCGTCTTGAGCGGCCAGCTGTGTCAGACGCCTGGAGAAAAAGCCATTAGTGTGTGCCTTTTCAGAGGCACAGGTAGAAAAAAAGAAGGGAGGCCATTATCCTCGCTATTGATATTCCTTTGTAGAAAGCATCGCAAATACGACACGCTCATTACTTGGAAACATATCGTACTTTGTGCTACTTACTGAAATGCTTATGAATTGATGGGAAATATTCTTACATCTGCAGATCTGATTATGACTAGCGTCTTTCTACGAGAATTGAGAGAATTTCTACTGACTTACGAAATGCCACAAAGCTATTGAATGATGTTTTTATGCTTTGGTTTGCATAATTGCTTATTTCATTTGATATCTGTTGCCAGCTGTGTTGCAGTATTGGTTTTATAAAATAAACTTAAATGCATCTGCTAATGTGAACACTTTCTGTCAACAGATCTATTAAATAATTATGTTCTGATCCATATTCTTCGAAAAAGGAGCTCTTGGAATGGAAAGAACAATAGGAAGGGACTAATAACAGTAACTGCATATATAACTTTCTTTTCAAGTACTTGGTAATTTTTTGTAGAATTAGTTTTTGTGGTGCACAACTTTAATTACATAGACATTAAGATATGAATATACATTTCCCTTGTCTGCATTATTGTCTTTAGTGTAATATTTTTTTCTGCTTGAGCTATGTCATGTTTATATATAAGTTATTTCATTTGCTGCTGCTGTTTGCCAGGCATAGTGTTACTGAATTTGACTTTGTGTTACTCTGCTAAGCCAGTTTACTACTGATTTATTTTCTTGTTTGCTGCTCATTGCCTTATATTAGTCGTAATATTGTTGCTTACTTTGCCAATTTGTATTTTTTTTTGTCCTTGCTGTTTGTGTTAATTTGTTATGTGCTGCTGCATTGCCTCGTCCCTTGGTATATATATCTGAGCTCAGTAGATTTAAGTTAGCTTAAGAGGGGGTAGACTATATAAGAAACTAACTATGATGAATTGGAAGAAATGCATTGAGAAGCTATAAGAAAATAGTTTGGCCAAAAAAGTAGTGCACAGTGGAGAAAAACTATCTTTGAAAGAGGATGTGAACAGAATACAGAAAGCATGCTTGGATAGGATTTTTTTTTTTTTTTGGCTGGAGCAAATGTTGAAATAAGAGGGACGATATATGGAATGAAGTTTTGGGTTGGACTGCAGTACCAAATGTTACACTGAAAACGAACCCTATCCTTTCCATTGTGTTATCCCCCTATGTGTTTGTGTACTCTTGTATATTTGTGTTTTTCCTGTCTTTATGTGTTTAGCTGATGAAAGCTATGTTGTACAATTTTTCTGATAATGTTATTTTCTTTGTAAAGATGTTTAGACATTATTTATTCTGTTTTGTTTTAATGCTCATGTGTAAAGTTGATGTTTGAAAAGTTATTCTGATCTTTTATGTATGTACTCATGTCATAATTCCTGTAACACTGATGTATATGTAATTTCTATTCTTTTGTAAAGCCTGTATGACTACAAATGTTATCTGTATTGTTATGTTTTTAATGATGTGTTTTGTACCTTTGTAATCGTATTCTCATGTTATAATATTGTAATTGACACCAGTTCATCAAATTAAATAATTTGTAAGCATTCATTTCACTGCACACATTTCTGTTGGTCATAGTAATGCACAATATGTGAGAAGTTGGGACTGCTAGTGTTTGCACGTGTGTTACTAATTCAGCAAGGGACTGGATAACAGCATTGCTGGTTCTAAGGACAATTCCAAAAACTTCGTGAGTGTACAAGTGGTGGTTTATGGACTTGCTATATTATCTGCAAGACTTCTAAGGACAATTCCAAAAACTTTGTGCATGCACAAGTGGTGGTTTATGGACTTGCTATCTTCTCTGCAAGACTCTTCGATGGTGATTGTGCACCTGCACAGTCGCAGCAGATGGCTGCTGGCCATCTCTACAAGGACTGCAGTGGGTCTGCACCTTTGATGACCCACCAGTACCATTATTTCTACAAGGACTGCAGTGGGTCTGCACCTCTGGTGGCCCACCAATACCGTAATCTCTACCAGGACTACAGTGGGTCTACTCTGTGATGACCTACCTACCAATATTCTTCAAAACTTCGACTGACTCTGCTGTGGGTTTGCTCTGTTGTGGCCCATTACCTGTCTGCATGTCCAGAGTCAGCACTGTCTTTCCGTTGGAAGGACAACACTACTTCTTCAAGACTGCATGGAAATCCATTACTTCTGTGTGCAATTTCTTTTACTAATGAGACTTTGTGAAAAAAACTGTAATTACTATTATGATGAATGATCAGGACTATCTTTATGGACTGTGAGAAAATTTTAGCGTTTGACCAACATAGTATCAATAAGTGTGCGCATTTGATTTCTTTGTTATTGTAATTACGATTATGAAAAATTTTAACAAATATGTATTGCCCAGTGCCCAAAACAATTTGTAAATTTTTTTTGTGGGGAGCATGGGGGCTATGTAAGTAGGCTGTTTATGTTTTCTTATTGGCAACGTTACGTAGCGCTCTGTATGAAAATCACTGGCTGTGCTGTGTGCAGTCTGTGGCTAGTTTGCATTGTTGTCTGCCATTGTAGTGTTGGGCAGCTGGATGTTAACAGCGCGTAGCGTTGCGCAGTTGGAGGTGAGCCGCCAGCAGTGGTGGATGTGAGGAGAGAGATGGCGGAGTTTTGAAATTTGCAATACTGGATATCATGAACTGCTATATACATTATGACTTTTGAACACTATTGCGGTAAATACATTGTTTGTTCTCTATTAAAGTCTTTCATTTGCTAACTATGCCTATCAGTAGTTAGTGCCTTTCGTAGTTTGAATCTTTTATTTAGCTGGCAGTAGTGGCGCTCGCTGTATTGCAGTAGTTCGAGTAACGAAGATTTTTGGTGAGGTAAGTGATTTGTGAAACGTATAGGTTAATGTTAGTCAGGGCCATTCTTTTGTAGGGATTATTGAAAGTCAGATTGCGTAGCGCTAAAAATATTGTGTGTCAGTTTAAGCACAGTCATGTACAATTGTTCAAAGGGGACGTTCCAACCTCGCCATCGGGCCCTTAGAGGAAAAAAACTAAAAAGTTCATCTGGCCCATACCACCCGACTGGTATGGCCTGTACAATCCGAATTATATTGCACATTAAAACATAGCGGAACAGTGAGATGAAACTGGTTAGTGACACTCGTTGTTGTATTAGCCAATGTTTTCTGGGTGGAGGAACAGGGGTTGTGTGGTCTGGAGTGCTGATCGCGTTACCCATGGCGGAGGACCTAAGGACGTGCGGCCGGTCCTCCCTCCTCTTACTGCGCATAGCGCAATGCCAGTCACACTGCTGTTTTCCCTATGTCTGCTTGTTTCTCTCTACCTCATCTCGCCTTTCTATCGAGTCTACGTTAGATTCGTTAGTTCGCAAGTTATTTCCAAAGGCAGAACGTGGAACTAAACTTTGTTTACGTACAGACGGGACCAAAGGCGTCCGAAAATACACGACAGTACAAGATTGACACATGTGGCTCGTCATTGTACAGTCATTAGTTCTGAGTATTCTTAATATCTACTTAAATGGATAGTCATCGTACAAATATACATTACCGTAGAGTATGCTCGTATGGAAAAGTGTTGAAAGTAACGTAGTTCAATTTTGTCGAGAAGAAAATGGAAACGTTTGCTTCATTTTTTAAAAAAATGTCAGAATAGGACATTTCTGGTTGAGAAGGAGGACGTTGTAGCAGGGCGTGCACACTTTCTTAGAGCAATGAGAGAAAACGAGAAAGATGTGAAGAAACATAAAACTTTGATCTGAACCCCACCTCCAATTGTTACATCGTAAAACAACAATTTCATCTTAATTTCTTACACCTCTCTCTAGATGAATGCACTAATATTATAAACACATCAAGAAAAATCTTGCATCACCTCGCTTCCGAGAGTCCCGAAATCTTTAAAGAAAATTGGAATAGAGATCAAAATGAATATTTCTCTCCCTTCTTACTGCTCATAAAAACCACACATAGCATGTTATACCACCATGCAGCAAGACCTTCAGAGGTGGTGGCCAGACTGCTTTACACATCAGTACCTCTAATACCCAGTAGCACGTCCTCTTGCATTGATGCATGTCTCTATGCGTCGCGGCATATTATCCACAAGTTCATCAAGCACTGTTGGTCCAGATTGTCCCACTCCTCAATGGCGATTCGGCGTAGTTCCCTCAGAGTGGTTGGTGGGTCACGTTGTCCATAAACAGCCTTTTTCAATTCATCCCAGGCATGATCGATAGGGTTCATGTCTGGAGAACATGCTGGCCACTCTAGTCGAGCGATGTTGTTATCCTGAAGGAAGTCATTCATGAGATGTGCACGATTGGGCGCGAATTGGCGTCCATGAAGACGAATGCCTCGCCAATGTGCTGCCGATATGGTTGCACTGTCAGTCGGAGGATGACATTCACGCATCGTACAACCGTTACGGCGCCTTCCATGACCACCAGCGGCGTTCGTCGGCCCCACATAACGCAACTCCAATACAGCAGGGAATCTCTGATCTTGCTGCACTCGCTGGACAGTGTGTCTAAGGCGTCCAGCCTGACTGAGTTGCCTCCAAACACGTCTCCAACGATTGTCTAGTTGAAGGCATGTGCGACACTCATCGATGAAGAAAACGTGATGCCAGTACTGAGCGGTCGATTCGGCATGTTGTTGGGCACATCTGTACCGCGCTGCATGCTGTTGTGGTTGCAAAGATGGAACTCACCATGGACGTCTGGAGTGAAGTTGCGCCTCATGCAGCCTACTACGCACAGTTTGAGTCGTAACACGACGTCTTGTGGCTGCACGAAAAGTATTATTCAACATGGTGGAGTTGCTGTCAGAGTTTCTCCGAGCCATAATCCGTAGGTAGCGATTATCCACTGCAGTAGTAGCCCTTGGGGGACCTGAGCGAGGCATATCATCGACAGTTCCTGTCTCTCTGTATCTCCTCCATGTCCGAACAACATCGATTTGGCTCACTCCGAGACGCCTGGACGCTTCTCTTGTTGAGAGGCCTTGCTCGCACAAAGTAACAATGCGGACACGATCGAACTGCGGTAATGCCGGTCTAGGCATGCTTGAACTACAGACAACACAAGCCGTTTACCTCCTTCCTGGTGGAATGACTGGAACTGATCGGCTGTCGTACGCCCTCCGCCTAATAGGCTCTCTTCATGCATGGTTGTTTACATCTTCGGGCGAGTTTAGTGACATCTCTTAATAGTCCAAGGGACTCTGTCTGTGATACAATATCCACAATCAACGTCTATCTTCATGAGTTCTGGAAACGAGTGACGCAAAAGTCTTTTTTATGTGTGTATTACATGTTCTCTTCAGTTATACACTAGTTTCATTTTTTTTTCATTTCGTAAGCTTTTCTCTAGAAAATATTAAAACCGAAAGCACTAGTGTCTCCTGCACACACAGCTGCGTTGTGTGGCCGTAAAAGAAAGTTTTAATTTCCTGTTGTTCATTTCGATTGCTTTTCTTTCTATTTGCTTCTCTCGACAACGTACAGTGCAGGAACCGTGTGAACACTTTGGTGGTTGCAGTTATATAACTAGTGCGTCATTAGAAACAACCAATAGCAGAACACTCAATAATTCACAAGCGCTCAGCTAAGACTTTCACTTTCTTCTTCGGTCTGTATCGGCAGCATACGAAGAAGAGGAAGACGAGGCAGCTCTAGACTCCGCATAGCAGGCTGCAATAGCCGCGTGTCTGGCACGTAGCTGCCAACCTCGTCGCGGAGAATCTCCAATATATCTCATGTATTTTGTCGAGCATGGAAACAGACGTGACCCTCCCTCCACCGATAAAAACAATTTCGATATGTTACCTATATCACACGTTTATCCATAGTTTCTACACCGTGATATGCACTAATGGCCATTAAAATTGCTACACCACGAAGATGACGTGCTACAGACGCGAAATTTAACCGACAGGAAGAAGATGCTGTGATATGCAAATTATTAGCTTTTCAGAGCATTCACACAAGGTCCTGTACGGGCCTTTCTGGATGCAGAAAATGTTCGACTGCTGCCCTGGCCAGCACGTTCTCCAGGTATCTCACTAATTGAAAACGTCTGGTCAATGGTGGCCGAGCAACTGGCTCGTCACAATACGCCAGTCACTACTCTTGATGAACTGTGGTATCGTGTTGAAGCTGCATGGGCAGCTGTGCCTGTACACGCCATCCAAGCTCTGTTTGACTCAATGCCCAGGCGTATCAAGGTATATTACGGCCAGAGGTGGTTGTTCTGGGTATTGTTTTCTCAGGATCTATGTACCCAAATTGCGTGAAAATGTAATCACCTGTCAGTTCTAGTATAATATATTAGTCCAATGAATACCCGTTTATCATCTGCATTTCTTCTTGGTGTAGCACTTTTAGTGGCCAGTAGTGTATTTGCTGTGTATACATTAATAAAACTGAGAAACTGCAGGGACGGATTCCTGACTGTTAATGGTGGGAAAAAGGTCCAGTGAAAGTGTGTCTGGCGAAACCTACAACGTGCTAACATGAGGAAAGTTTCCAACCGATTTCTCATACACAAACAGCAGTTGACCGGCGTTGCCTGGTGAAACGTTGTTGTGATGCCTCATGTAAGGAGGAGAAATGCGTACCATCACGTTTCCGACTTTGATAAAGGTCGGATTGTAGCCTATCGCAATTGCGGTTTATCGTATCGCGACATTGCTGCTCGCGTTGGTCGAGATCCAATGACTGTTAGCAGAATATGGAGTCGGTGGGTTTAGGAGGGTAATACGGAACGCCGTGCTGGAACCCAACGGCCTCGTATCACTAGCAGTCGAGATGACAGGCATCTTATCCACACGGCTGTAACGGATCGTGCAGCCACGTCTCGATCCCTGAGTCAACAGATGGGGACGTTTGCAAGACAACAACCATCTGCACGAACAGTTCGACGACGTTTGCAGCAGCATGGACTATCAGCTCGGAGACCATAGCTTCGGTTACCCTTGACGCTGCAGCACAGACAGGAGCGCCTGCGATGGTGTACTCAACGACGAACCTGGGTGCACGAATGGCAAAACGTCATTTTTTTTTCGATGAATCCAGGTTCTGTTTACAGTATCATGATGGTCGCATCCGTGTTTGGCGACATCGCGGTGAACGCACATTGGAAGCGTGTATTCTTCATCGCCATACTGGCGTATTACCCGGCGAGATGGTATGGGGTGCCATTGGTTACATGTCTCGGTCACCTCTTGTTCGCATTGACGCTACTTTGAACAGTGGACGTTTCACTCGATTCCTGTGAAACCCTACATTTCAGCAGGATAATGCACGACCGCATGTTGCAGGTCCTGTACGGGCCTTTCTGGATGCAGAAAATGTTCGACTGCTGCCCTGGCCAGCACGTTCTCCAGGTATCTCACTAATTGAAAACGTCTGGTCAATGGTGGCCGAGCAACTGGCTCGTCACAATACGCCAGTCACTACTCTTGATGAACTGTGGTATCGTGTTGAAGCTGCATGGGCAGCTGTGCCTGTACACGCCATCCAAGCTCTGTTTGACTCAATGCCCAGGCGTATCAAGGTATATTACGGCCAGAGGTGGTTGTTCTGGGTATTGTTTTCTCAGGATCTATGTACCCAAATTGCGTGAAAATGTAATCACCTGTCAGTTCTAGTATAATATATTAGTCCAATGAATACCCGTTTATCATCTGCATTTCTTCTTGGTGTAGCACTTTTAGTGGCCAGTAGTGTATTTGCTGTGTATACATTAATAAAACTGAGAAACTGCAGGGACGGATTCCTGACTGTTAATGGTGGGAAAAAGGTCCAGTGAAAGTGTGTCTATGCGTCTGGGAATGGACAGTGTGCATGCAATGACAACTGATCGTCCCAGAACACAGCACTGAGCTGCATCTCAGTCAGGACGCAACAGACGTTCAAAGTGGCCTCCATGGCATTGCAGGATACACATAATCGTACGTTGGCTTATATCATGTTCGAGGGGCACTTGCTTCGAGCTTCTACTATGGTTTGTCTGAATAATCTGTAGAAACCTAGTCCCCTAAATCTGGTGAACATACCATCCACCGCCTCCCTGCACGTTCGTCTCTCTTAAAATGATCTATGAACCTATGATACACAAACGCCCAAAAAGGGCTAGAAACGTTGTGTGATGTGGTTGGTGTCCGTGAAGGTACTTGTTTTAATACAGCCGTGCTGCCTCTAAACCGTTTCTTTCTGGCTTGGCCGTACATCTCGCCTTGTTCCCGACATGAATACCGGACGAATCTGCTGCATGTAGCAGCCTATGTTCTAAAACCTACCAAACGTAAACTGCCAGCAACAACATTTTACACTGCAAAACTTCTCAAAATATGCGCGGTTCTGTACTTTACTTTGCAGTATGACAATAACTACGGGCCATAACGAAAAGAAAACAATTTCATTACAGTGCTGCAATGTGTGGCTATAAGATGCGGAAAAGTAATACTTTTTTACAAAATAGTTTCCTCAAAACTCAACGAGAAAGACTGCGTAGTGCAGAACACGCGCAAATCCCAAAACAGTGGTTATTATTATTTTATTGAAGAACTAAAAGTTTTACTGTCAAACTAACTACAAAAACGGGTGTAACTTTGCATCAAAGATTGTTTTAAAGGCATATCAGATGACATGGAATTTCACTCCCCGTGTACCGTGGGATACGTTTTCGCTTTGATCGATCAGCACCAGTGTTTGTTTCTCCATTATTACGAGCTGCTCAGACTTTGAAAGGTCATTGGCCTGTTGAGTAGCTGGGTGCCACAGAGAATTCAGGATGCCTACAGAATTTATTCAGTGCAGTCAATATAGACAGAAATTTTACCTCATGACTGGATAATTTCTTTCCAGTTGGTGAATGACGCAACCAGTCACAAATACTTTTTGAAAAATTTGAAATTTGTGGTACGTTCTTATGAGACCAAACTGCTGAGGTCATCGGTCCCTCAGATTCCGCACTACTTAGTCTAACGTAAACTACCAGGTAACTTACACTAAGGATAACACACACACACCCATGCCCTAGGGAGGATTCGAACCTCTGAGGGGGGGAAGCCGCTTGGACTGTGACAAGGCGCCCAAGACCGCGCGGCTAGCCCGCACGGCTAGTACTTTTTGAATGTTTTATTTTGCAGCCATAACCAGACTCAGGCTACCATGCCCATCTTCATAGGGCTAATATTATTTTTCATTACATAGATGTTCTGGTCATAAGCATGTCATCTGCTTCACACTGTCGGCCGTAGTGGCCGAGCGGTTCTATGCGCTTCAGTCCGGAACCGCGCTACTGCTGCGGTCGCAGGTTCGAATCCTGCCTCGGGCATGGATGTGTGTGATGTCCTTACGTTAGTAAGGTTCAAGTAATTCTAAGTCTAGGGGACTGATGACCGCAGATGATAAGTCCCATAGTGCTTAGAGCCATTTTGCTTCACACTACGCAAGAATATTTGAATATTTAGCGCCACTTTATCAGTTGTTTCACTGATAAAAATACGCTAAATTGCTTGTTACACACACAACCAATACACACACACACACAATGTGTGTGTATGTGTGTATGTTGGTTGTGTGTGTGTGTGTGATGGAAAATAGTTGTGTTCACGTACATATGTTCCAGCAGAACATAGCTGTCTCATGTGAAACTAGGAGTCACGTAAGTGTTTCACTCATCTCAGTCAGTAAAAACGATCAAACGAAAAAGACTCGTGAAAGTGTCGAAACAACTTGTAGATGCTGAACAGCACAATTTTAGTGTCAGTGGGTTCGTACACGACAAGAAACTTGATTCATACTGCAAAGATTGCAGTTATATAATATATGAGACTAAAGACGTACCATTAGACTTTCGGGAAAGTACAATAAACACCCCCCCCCTCCCCCCGGAAGGTGGCAAGTGCAAATCAGTGCGAGAAGTACCGTCCAATTACCTTTCAAACTTATGCATTATTAACAATAGCTGACAAGATTAATATTAAGATGAATGGAACAGAAAATCGAGGATTTGCTTCATGACGATCAGTTTGGCTCTAGGGAAGGTAAACATACCCAGAGAGACACTTTTGCCGCTATACTGGAAGCAAGACTTAAAAATTTAGACACGTTCATAGGATTTGTCGACCTAGAAAATCATTCGATAATGAAAATTGGTGCAAGGTGTTCGACATTCCTAGCGAAATAAGAGTAAGCCACAGGCGAAGACGGGTAATAATAAATGCACAAGAACCAAAAAGGAACAATGGGAATGAAAGACAAAGAAAAAAGTTTTCGAATTAGGGGGTAAAACAGGGATTTAGTCTTTCGCTCCTATTGTTGTATCTATACACCGAAGAAGCAAAAGGAAGATGAATGCATGTAACATCCCGTCGACATCGAGGTCATTAGAGATGGAGCACAATCTCGGGGGAAAGGAAATCGGCCGTGCCCTTTGAAGGGAAACATATGAGCATTTTCCTGGAGCAGTTTAGGGAAATCATGGAAGACCTAACTCTGAGTGGCAGCACGGGGATTTGAACTGTTGTCCTCCCGAATGCGAGTCCACTGTGCTAGCCACTGCGCTACCTAACTCGGTCCGAAGAAGCAATCACGGGAAGAAAATACAGTTTCAAGAGTCAGGGTGAAATGATATTAATGATGTGATTTGCTGGTGGAGTTCCTATCTTCAGAGAGAGTGATGAAGTAGTACAGGATCTGTCGAACACTATGATCAGTCTAACGAGCACACACTATAGGAGAGACAAATGTATGAGGAGTAGCAGAATTAAGACTAGTGACGAGCCAAACACCGATATTGTGGTCCACGACGAAGACGAAAAGAAGGAATTCTACTGTTTTGGAAGTAAAATTACCTGTTATGGAGATAGCAGGGATAACATAAAAATCAGGCTTGCACAGCAGAAGAGACTATTACTAGCAAAAATAAAAGTACTAGTATGAAACATAGGTTCGTATTAAGAGAAATTTCTGATAATGTACGTATGCAACACAATATTGTATGGTATGACAATGGACAGTGGAGAAACTGGAAAAGAAGAGAAAACAGAAGGGTTTCGAATTTATGATACAGAAAGATGTAGAAAATTAGGTGGACTGATAAGATAATGAAGTTCTCCGCAGAACCCGCTAGGAAAAGAATACTTGGAAAACAGCGAGACGAAGAATGAACTTAACGACGAGACCCGATACCTGAGAATGTGGCTGTGGATAAGAAATGTAGGGGAAGACAGAGCCTAAAATACGCTCTAAGGAGACGCCACGAAGTAATTATCCGAACGAGACGGAAATCGGTAGATGTGACTTGCAAGTACAGATAAACAAATGATTATAATTTCAGAAGAATTGGATGATTTATTCAAGAGAAAGAGCTTCACAAATTGAGCTAGTCAATAGCGCGATGGTCCACCTCTGTGGATTATGCAAGCAGCTATTCGGCTTGGTACTGATTGACAGAAATGTTGGATGCCATCCTGGGGGAATCGTGCCCAATTCTGTCCAACTGGTGCATTAGATCGTCAAAATCCCGAGATGATTGGCAGGCCCCGCCCATAATACTCCAAATGTTCTCCACTAGGGACAGATCCTGCGACCTTACTGGCCAAGATAGGGTTTGGCAAGCACGAAGACAAGCTGTAGAAACTTTCCCCGTGTGCGGGCAGGCATTATCTCGCTGAAATGTAAGCCCAAGAGTGCTTGCCATGAAGGGCAACAAAACGGGGCGTAGAATATAGTCGACGTACCGCTGTACAGCTAGGGTGCTGCGGATGACAACCAAAGGGGTGATACGTAATGTCACCACAGACCAACACTCCTGACTGTTTGGCAGTTTGGCGGGTGACAGTCAGGTTGGCATCCCACTGCTGTTTGGGATGTCTCCAGACACGTCTTGGCTGGTTATCGCGGTCTGGAATCTCATTGGGTGAAGTAGAATTGCCTTCAGCTATCAATCCCGTTTCGAACTGAGCCCCGATGATCAGTGAAGACTTGTTTGGAGACGCCTCAGATAGCGGTGGAATACCAACCTAACGGTCGCCCGCTATACGGCCTGACAATCAGGAATAATGGTCTGTGGTGACATTTCAGTTCATAACAGCACCCCTTTCGTTGTCATAAGCGGGACTCTCACTGCAGAGAGGTACGTCGACGATATTGGTTCAAATGGCTCTGAGCACTATGGGACTTAACATCTATTGTCATCAGTCCCCTAGAACTTAGAACTACTTAAACCTAACTAACCTAAGGACAGCACACAACACCCAGCCATCACGAGGCAGAGAAAATCCCTGACCCCGCCGGGAATCGAACCCGGGAACCCGGGCGTGGGAAGCGAGAACGCTACCGCACGACCACGAGATGCGGGCGTCGTCGACGATATTCTACGCTCCGTTTTGTTGTACTTCATGGCAAGCCATCCTGGACACTCGTATGTCCGCCGCTCGTGGTCTCGCGGTAGCGTTCTCGCTTCCCGAGCACGGGATCCCGGGTTCGATTCCCGGCGGGGTCAGGGATTTTCACCTGCCTCGAGATGACTGGGTGTTTGTGTTGTCCTCATCATTTCATCATCATCCAGGAACGTGGCGAAATGGACTGAGCAAAGGTTGGGACATTGTACGGGCGCTGATAACCGCGCTGTTGAGCGCCCCACAAACCAAACATCATCACTCCACACTCGTATATTTCAGCAAGATAATGCCCGCCTGCACAGAGCGAGAGTCTCTGCTGCTTGTCTTCGTGCTTAGCAAACCCTACCTTGGCCAGTAAGGTGTACAGCTCTCTCCCCAGTTGAGAGGATGTAGTATTGTGGGCGGGTGGAGACACCGCAGACAACAGCGTGGGTTTCGAGTATCTAACGCGCCAATTGGGCGTAACTCCGCACGACATCCCTCACAACGGCATCTAACATCCATATCAGTCAAACCGAATAACTGCTTGCATAACAGCCACAAGGGAGGAGAGGAGGGTGGGACAACGCGTTATTGACTTGCTCAATATGTTAAGCTCTTTCTGTTGAATAAATCATCCAGTTTTCCTGAAACTGTAATCATTTGTTTGTCCGTTTTTTTTTTCCTAAGAGTGAGTGTCTCCCCCCCCCCCCCCACCTAATGAACTATGGACTTTGCCGCTGGCGGGGAGGCTTGCGTGCCTCATCGAAACAGGTAGCCGTACAGTAGGTGAAACCACAACGGAGGGGTGTCTGTTGAGAGGTCAGACAAACGTGTGGTTCCTGAAGAGGGGCAGCAGCCTTTTCAGTAGTTGCAGGGACAACAGTCCGGATGACTGAATGATCTAGCCTTGTAACATTAACCAAAACGGCCTTGCTGTGCTGGTACTGCGAACGGCTGAAAGGAAGAGGAAACTACAGTCATAATTTTTCCCAACAGCATGCAGATTTACCGTATGGTTAATATAAAAATGCAGTAAATGAAGCAGGCGGAAAGGGATACAAACGTCTCAAAAATGAGATCGACCAGGAAGTGCAAAATGGCTAAGTAAGGATGGCTAGAGGACAAATGCAAGGAGATAGAGGCATATATCACTAGGAGTAAGATGGATAATACCTACAGGTAAATTAAAGAAACCTTTGGAGAAAATAGAGCCACCTGTATGAATATCAAGAGTCAGATGGAAAACCAGTCCTAAGCAAAGACGGGAAGCAGAAAGCCGGCCGTTGTGGCCGAGTGGTTCTAGGCACTTCAACCCGCAACCGCGCTGCTGTTACGGTTGCAGGTTCGAACCCTGCCTCGGGCATGGATGTGTGTGATGTCCTTAGGTTAGTTAGGTTTACGTAGTTCTAAGTCCAGGGGACTCATGACCTCAGATGTTAAGTCCCATAGCGCTTGGAGCCATTTGAACGATTTTTTTGGAAAGCAGAAAGGTGGAAGGAGTATATAGAGGGTCTATACATGGGCGATGTACTTGAGGACAATATTATGGAAATGGAAGAGGGCGTAGATGAAGATGAGATAAGAGATATGATACTGCGTGAAGAATTTAGCAGAGCACTAAGTCGAAACAAGGCCCCGGGAGTAGACAACATTCCATTAGAACTAATGACAGCCTTGGGAGAGCCAGGCCTAACAAAACTCTACCATTTAGTAAGCAAGATGTATGAGACAGGCGAAATACCTTCAGACTTCAAGAAGAATATAATAATTCCAATCCCAAGGAACTGGTAGAAGCCGACCTCGGGGAATATCAGTTTGGATTCCGTAGAAATGTTGGAATACGCAAGGCAATACTGATCCTAAGACTCATCTTAGAAGATAGATTAAAGAAAGGCAAACCTACATTTCTAGCATTTGTAGACTTGGTGAAAGCTTTTGACAATGTTGACTGGAATACTCTCTTTCGAATTCTGAAGGTGTAAGGGGTGAAATACAGTGAGCGAAAGGCTATTTACAATTTGTACATAAACGAGAAGGCGGTTATAAGAGTAGAGGGGCCTCACGTAACTATTGATGAGGTACTGAATAGAATTGGGGAGAAGAGGAAATTGTGGCACGACCTGAGTAAAAGAAGGGACCGGTTGGTAGGACACGTTCTGAGGCATCAAAGGATCATCAATTTAGTATTGGAGGGAATCGTGGAGCGTAAAAATCGTAGAGGTAGACCAAGAGAAGAATACACTAAGCAGATTCAGAAGGATTACCCGGTTAAAGGTATCTTGTCACGGCTCCCCCCGTCGGAGGTTCGAGTCCTCCCTCGGGAATGGGTGTGTGTGTTGTCCTTAGCGTAAGTCAGTTTAAGTTAGATTAAGTAGTGTGTAAGCTTCGGGACAGATGACCTCAGCAGTTCGGTCCCATAATACATTGCCACAAGTTTCAAAATTTCCAATGATTACTCCGAGATGAAGAAGCTTGCACAGGATAAAGTAGCATGGAGAGCGGCATCAAATCAGTCTCTTGACTGAAGACCGCAACAACAACAACAACAACAACATCAACAACAGAGTGAATATCCATCAGATATGTGAGACGTTGGGGTTATGTGCTACTCCGATCTGAGATGAAGTGACTCTACAATACAAGAAGTCGTGGTGGATAGCACTGTCAGTGACATGTAATTGACTGTCTAATTACTAACAGGTGTACCGGTATGAAATGAGTGTTAAGGTACAAATGTGTCGATAGAGAACATTTGTTGTGAACGAGCCTTAATTTTTTTTGTTTGGTTGGTATGACATCTGTCAAAGATATTTAGTATACATCAAGTCATGGAACAAACAACATCATATGTTCTCATCGTGTTAACAATGTCGAATTTTGTACCAGAAAGTGATGATTTGCGGAAAGCATTAATTTTTTGTTTTGATTTGAAAAAATTGCTGCAGAGTCGCATCGAATGCTTGTCGAGGCATATAGTGATCATGCTCTATCAGAAGCAGCATGCAAAAGATGGTTTCAACGGTCCAGAAATAATGATTTTGATGTAAGAAATGGAGAACGTGGAAGACCACCAAAAAAGTTCGAAGACGCCGAATTGCAAGCAATATTGGATGAAGATGATACTTTGAGTCAGAAGAAAATGGCAGCAATGCAAAATGTTGCACAACAAACAATTTCTGACCGTTTGAAAGCTATGGGAAAGATCCAAAAGTGTGGTAAATGGGTGCCACATGAATTGAATGAAAGACAGATGGAAAACCGAAAACCATTTGTCAAATTTTGCTTCAAAGACATGAAAGAAAATCAATTTTGCATCGAATTGTTACTGGCGATGAAAAATGGATTTATTTTAAGAATCCTAAACGGGAAAAATCGTGGGTTAATCCGGGACAACCATCAACATCGATTGCAAAACCAGATCGATTCGGCAAGAAGACAATGCTCTGTGTTTGGTGGGATCAGAAAGGTGTGGTGTATCATGAGCTTCTAAAACCCGGTGAAACTGTGAATAATAATCGCTACAGACAACAAATCATCAATTTGAACTACGCATTGATCGAAAAAAGACAAGAATGGTCCAGAAGACATGGCAAAGTATTTTTTTTTACTCGTCAATGCACCTACACACAAAGCAAAACTGGTTCAGGATACAATCAAAACACTTGGCTGGGAGCTGCTACCCCACCTGCCGTATTCACCAGACTTGGCCGCTTCCGACTACCATTTGTTTTCATCAATGGGACACGCAATGGCTGAGGAACACTTCGATTGCTACGAAGAAGTCGAAAATTGGGTGTCTGATTGGTGTGCTTCAAAAGACGAACATTTCTATTGGCGTGGTGTCCAAAAATTGCCAGAAAGGTGGCCAAAATGTATAGAAAGCAATGGTCAGTACTTTGAATAAAATGTTTTTACTTTTCAATTCAAAATTAGTGTTTCATTTTCACAAAAAACGCTCATTTCATACCGGTACACCTGGTAAAGCTGATAAAGGAAATGTGAATTCATTGAACACCACTTGCATATTTTCGGATTTCCAGCCATAATTTGCGTGTTGCTACACTCCTTATGACTGAGAAACAGTTATTAATTTGCAATATATGGCGTAGTAAGAACAACGGTATTCAGGTGTAAATATGACCAATTCGTAGAAGGTTTTAAAGAAAGATGGAACAGGACCGTGTGAGCTGCCCGGTCAAAGAGGACACGATGTACTCAGTGGACGCAGAGGGGGGACGAAGCGAAGGTTCAGGGACGGACACACACGGAGTGTCACAGAGGAAAAGCCGGATGGAAAACGGGATCGGGGCGCTGACGTCACGCCTCCGCGCGGTCCTGCAGCCCCGTCATATCCATTAATCAGGCTACTGAAAAAATCAGTGGTCAGATCTAGCGCGGCCGACAGTTCGCTGGAAACATCGGAGCGAAATTAGACTCTCTGGTACGTACTAATTGACACGCTCACATCCAAATAATTTAATCGAATGCTTTACGGGAGCACCAAAAATACAAGCAGAGTCAGTTAATATGGATGTCAGCAGATCCCTCCATTTGTAGATCACGCTATTAAATCTTAACCTCAATTAGCCGGTAAACTACTTTCGAAAATAGTATGAACTGTTGAAAAAATGTAATTTAATTAAAAAGAAATATACGTACCGTCATTAAGATAATTCACATGAAGTTACGGATAGTCTTTACGGAACGGTTTCTTTTCTGGTCATGTTCAGTTTTGTGTAGAACACTCGTGGCACACGTCACCAAACACATATACGAGGGAAGTTATGTAAGTCTGGTAAAAAGGTAAGAAAAAAGTGGTTTCGTAACATCTTACCTTACTTCCCGACGTCGTCTCCTTTGAGGGATATACTCGTGGTACAGCTATCCACCAGCTTTTCCATCCCATCGGGAAAATAGGTCTCCGTCAAACCTTACAAAATATTCGTTGACTGCAATTATCACTTCCCCACTTCGTCTACATCTACATCACACTCCGCAAGCCACCTAATGGTGTGTGGCGGAGGGTACTTTCGTTACCACTATCGGATCCCTCCAACCCTGTTCCACTCGCCAATAGTGCATGGGAAGAATGATTGTCGGTAAGCTTCCGTATTGGCTCCAGTTTCTCGAATTTTCTCCTCGTCATCAATATGCGAGATGTATGTGGGGGAAGTAATATGTTATCCGACTCCTCCTGAAAAGCGCTGTCCCGAAATTTCAGTAGTAACTGTCTCTGTGATGCACAACGCTTCTCTTGTAACGTCTGCTAGTGGAGTTTGTTTAGCATCTCCGTAACGCTCTGTCGCCAGCTAAACGATCCCGTGACGAAACACCCCGCTCTTCGTTGGATCTCCTCTATCTCCTATATCAATTCTACATGATAGGGATCCCAGATAGATGAACAATACTCAAGAATCGGGCGAACAAGCGCCTTATAAGCCACTTCTCTCGCGGATGAGTTACATTTCCTTAAGGTTCTTCCGATGAATCTGAGTCCGATGTCTGCTTTTCCCACTATCTGTTTTATATGGTCATTCCACTTAAGGTCGCTCTGGATAGTTACGCCTATATATTTTATGGCAGACGCTGTCTCCAGCTGTTTATTATCAATAGTGTAGCTGTACAGTAGTGGATTTATTTTCCTATGTATGCATAATATATTACATTTATTTACGTTCAGCGTCAACTGCCAGAGCCTGCACCAATCATCAATTCTCTGCAGATCGTTCTGCAAATTCTTACTATCTTTTGGCGTTGCCACTTTGTTATAGACAGCTGCAACAACTGCGAATAGCCTTAAAGAGCATCCGACGCTTTCGACAAGATCATTTATATATATTGCAAACGGTAACGGTCCTATCACACTTTCCTGTGGTACTCCGGATATTACCGTTACATCTGTCGATTTTGTTCCGTCAAGAGCGACGTGTTCAGTTCTGCCTGCAAGAAAGTCTTGAACCCAGTCGCAAGTCCGCTCCGATACTAAGTAAGATAGTATTTTTTTCATTAAACGGAAATGTAGGACGGTGTCAAATGCCTTACCGAAATCAACCTGAGCGCCGTCGTCCATTGCACTGTGGATCTAATGGAGCAACAGAGCGAGCTGAGATTCGCAGGATCTCTGTTTGCGGAATCCATGTTGACTTTTATAGAGGAGGTGTTCATTTTCCAAAACCATCATAATTCTTGAGCATAAAACATGTTCCATAATTCTACAACAGATAGACGTCTATAATTGTGTGGATCTGTCTTACGGCCTATCTTAAAAACAGGAATGACCTGCGCTTTTTTTCCAGTCGTTAGCTACCTTTCGTTACTCAAGCGATCTACGATAAATTACTGCTAGAACTGGAGCAAGTTCTTTCGCATAATCTGTATTGAATCTTATAGATATCTCATCTGGCCATGACGCCTTTCGACTACAAAGCGACTGTAGCTGCTCTTCAATTCCGCGATCGGCTATATCAAAATCTGACAATTCGGCGTTTGCATGACGATTGGAAGGAGGGACAGTGTTACGATCTTTCGCGGTGAAACAACTTCGGAAGGCCAAAGTCAGTATTTCGGCCCTCTCTCTGTTATCTTCCGTTTCGGTGACGGTGTGGTCGCTGAGAGAATGAATAGATTATTTTGACCCACTTACTGATTTTACATACGACCAAAATCTCTCAGGGTGTTTACTCAGGTCGGTTGACAACGTCTTACTTTCAAAATCATTGAACGCCTCTCTCATTGCGCTCCCTACGCTCATTTTCGCTTCGTTCAGCTTTTGTTTGTCAGATAGGTTTTAACTTCTCTTGAAACTGAGATGAAGTGCTCTTCGTTTACGTTTTGCTTTCCTAATATGGCTATTAAACCATGGTGGATCTTTCCCATCCCTTGAAACCTTACTCGGAACATACTTGTCTAGGGCATATTGAACGATGCCTTTGAAAATTTTCCATTTGTTCTCCACATGTTCGTCCTCATCACCCAATATTTGATGCTGACTATTGAAGTATTCCGAAATTTCTATCCTGCCAATCTTGCTGAGCAAATACATCTTCCTACCTTTCTTCACATTCCTTGTAGGACCTGTTGTCATAGATGCTGTCACAGCCGTATGATCACTGATACCTTCCTCTACGTTAATTGATTCGGTAAGTTCAGGTCTGTTTGTTGCCAGGAGGTCTAAGACGTTACCCTCCCGAGTTGGTTCTCTAACTAACCATTTGATGAAAAATTCTTCCTGGAACGCCAAAATATCAAGTTAGGGAAGATATCACCTGGAGCTAGCTGGTAAATGAGGTGGATGAGAAATCAATGCAAAGCCCAGTTAATGCACTTTCGTCAATGTTATCGCCGATGTGTGAGATAATGCATTATCCTGGTGAGCACTATTTTGCGTTCCATCCTTGGTTTTCTTCCAGCCATTGCACGTTTCAAACGATCCGGCAATGAAGCATAACAGGATCCACTTACGGTTCTGCTTTTTTACAAGTAATCTACGAGGATTATCCCTTGGGAGTCCCAAAAAACAATGCTCATCATCTTTGCCAGCTAACAAAATGCTCTTTGCCGTCTTCGGTGCAGTTTCATCAGTCTTTGTCCATTGTTGTGACAGCCATTTTGATTGTGGAGTGTAATGCTGAATCCAGGTTTCATCAACAGTCACAAATCGGTGCACAATGTCTTGACGCATCGCCAGACATTGTGTTGAAATGTTGTGTTGGATGTGCTTCTGGTGGAGTGTGAGTAATCGTGACTTCCACATTGCACTCAGCTTCTTCATAGCCAGTTCTCCACGCAGGATATTGTACACTCACTCATTTGGGATGCCTACAGGCTCAGCAATCCCACGAATTTTTATTCAGTGGTCTCGCATTATCATGTCATGCATTTTGTCAGTGGCTTCCCTTGTGGTGGCATCAGTTGGATGGCCGGAGCGCAATTCGTCGTCGGTGCTTGTTCGACTACGTCGAAATTCATTAATCCAAAAGTAAATGGTCTTCAGTGATGGGACAGAGTCCATGTGAACTTAATCCAATTCTGTTTTGATTTGTGAAGCAGTCCAACCTTTCAAATGAGCATCTTTAATAACAACATGAAATCAGTTTTCTCCATTTGCAATCGCAGTCAACACACTGGCCAATTCATCCGGCTGTTAACACTGAACTGTACGCTGTTCATTGTTGAAATGCTTTATACTATTCCTGGAATACTCAAGCTTACCAACCATGTAGGTGCAAAAAAAGTTCCATTCTTAGATGTGAATTTACTAGACTTATCGAGCCCCCCTCGCACTTTAGTTGTAAATAACCTACATTTTGTTTTGTCTAATTGATCAATAAGGCAAGTGGCTCTGTTGGGACGGAATCCAAAGCTTGTTTCAGTCATCCTGATACAGATAATTTGTTTCCTTAAGTCATTTGAAGAACAAAAGGCTCCAGACGGTTGCTTTGCAAACCCAAGTCCGATAGAGCCATTAGTCCACCTCTAATGACTTACATGTCAACATGATGTTAAACGTCAACCCTTCTTTTCCTGACTGGTAGTCGACCAACGGATCTATATGTTCTACATACATAATTAGATGCCTGCGCTAGAATCTACCACCTAATCAACACGGTGAGTCCCAGTGACGTATCACGGAAATTCAGATGGCGGCAATATACTCACAAAATTACTTTTTCGAATGATTTAAGAATAAAATTTAAAGTTATTGGAAGTACAAGTTTGATTAAAAATAGAAGCAAATACACTGGTCATCCAATTTGGGCATTGTTGTTAACAATACAGATAATTCTGAGGAAAAACAAAGTAACATGAATTGTATTAGTAGATATAGAAACTCGTTTTAACAGTATGGAACAGAATAAAATGTTTTCCATTCTTAGTGAGGTATCAGCACAGGAGTAGAAGAATAAACCACTATTTTTATGGAGCACAGACTGCACTACTCAGCACTGATTAAACGGTACAAGAGGTAAAAATTAGGAAAGTTTTACCGGAAGGTTGTCTATTGACAAAACTAATATTTACTTTTTGTAGATGGAAATGAGGAAACTAAAGGACTGTCTAACTGTCTGAGGTGTTAGTCACAGATAGAACTGAACATTATACAGTTATTTGATGGCAGTGCTATAGTCGCCGAAAGTGAAAATTGAGTTAGATGATCAATGAAATCGGATGTGTGCTAGCTCGTAGTTGTAATATGCATACTAAGAAAAACTCATTTCTTCTTTAAATAGAGGAATAGAAAAGAAAACTTAGAATATGTTACATGACAATCAGTTTGTCTTAAGGAAAACTAAAGGTACCAGTGAGACAATTTCGACATTCCGCTTGATAATGGAAGAAAGAGTTAACAAAAAATCAATATACACTCAAAAGATTTGCCAATCCAGAAAAAGCACTCGACACTGTAAAGTGGTGCAACGTGTTTGAAATTCCTGGGAATATAGGTGCGAGCTGTAAACAAGGACACAAGGACGGATAATATACAATTTGTGCAAGAACCAAGAGATAAAAGTGGGAATGAAAGGCCAAGAAGGAAATGTCAAATCGGAAAGGATATATGACAGGGGTGTAGTCTCTCGGCCCTATTGTTCAATCTAAACATTGAAGAAGGAAAGACGAAATTAAAAGAAAAGTTCAGGAGTGAGATCACAGTTCGGGGTGAAAGGATATCAATGATAAGATTCGCTGATGACGCAGCCTCGAAGAAGGCTGCATGGTACACATTATAACTATCAGTAGAAGAAGCATTGGAATTCCAGATTCGTGCTTGAAAATAATGGATGATATTTCTTGAATAGCTGTGAAATAACATACCACTTGCAAGTATAATAGCCGTAATTTAGAAAGAATACACCTATCCGTCTTTAACTCTACTTTAGTAAGCGTCGGATGCTCTCCAAGGCTGTTCGCAGATGACGCGGTTGTCTATAACAAAGTAGCAACGCCGGAAGACAGTGACGTTTTGCGGAATGACCTCCACAGAATTGATGAATGGCACAGGCTCTGGCAGCTGACTCTGAACGTAAATAAACGTAACATATTGCGCATACTTAGGAAAAGAAATCCACTACTGTATAGGTACACTAATGGTGACAAACCGACGAAGGAAGTGGCTTATAAAGCACTTGTTCGGCTGATTCTTGAGTGTCGAAATCTATCTGGGATCCCTACCAGATAGGACTGATAGAAGAGACAGAGAGAGAGAGAGAAGTGTTGTGGACTGGCAAGACAGCCAATCCACAGTGACGGGTAGCCGAAAGGCACGCGTTAAGCTCACGCAGACTGGCGTGAGGTCTGGAACATTACAATGTCATTAATATAGCAAATAAAGTACGTAGTTGAAGTAATACTTAACTTTATTCCATAATTGGTGAACATCGCTCTTGAATGTACATGCTTTTAATATCTCAATATCAAATGGTAATGGCGCCTTGCTAGGTCGTAGCAACTGACGTAGCTGAAGGCTTTGCTAACTATCGTCTCGGCAAATGAGAGCGTATTTGTCAGGGTAGCATCGCTAGCAAAGTCGGCTGTACAACTGGGGCGAGAGCTAGGACGTCTCTCTAGACCTGCCGTGTGGCGGCGCTCGGTCTGCCATCACTGACAGTGGCGACACGCGGGTCCGTCGTATACTAGCGGACCGCGGCCGATTTAAAGGCTACCACCTAGCAAGAGTGGTGTCTGTCGGTGACACCACAAGAAGATCCAACGAAGAGCGGCGCGTTTAGTCGGCACGAGAGCGAAACGGAGGTGCTCAACAAACTCCATTAGCACACGTTACAAGAGAGGCGTTGTTCAACACGGAGAGGTTTACTATTGAAATTGGGAGAGAGCTCTTTCCACACACCATTAGGTGGCTTGCGGAGTACGACGTAGATGTAGTAACAAGTGATATGCATCCAAATTAATTTTTCTTTTATCACTTTTTTAACAAATATTCGCCTGTGGTTGTCACTAGTTTGAAAACCTGGTGTCATGTCTACTTGCGAAATTCTTTAAACGCCGCATCACACTATCGTTTCGCATGGGCTTCGCTTTCCGAGTGCTACGCGTTTTCCAAAAACCCGAAGAATATTTCTGTCGTCGTTCCGCTTCGCCTGTTACTAGTTACACGTATTCGTTCTACTACATACAGCCTCGCTGCAGAGCTTCTAGATATTCAAACGATGCCACAGCCTCCAGAAGCTTACCACTGCTTTAGAAAACTTGTACCAACAAATTCTATTTGAAGAGAGTTACTAGTTAAGCGTATTCGTTCTACTACATACAGCCTCGCTGCAGAGCTTCTAGATATTTAAACAATGCCACAGCCACCAGAAGCTCACCACTGATTTAGAAAACTTGTACCAACAAATTCTATTTGAAAAGAGTAATTGTATACATCGTCTTAAGATCCATAACAATGTCGTGTGTTTCTACCCTAGACTTATCTATGTTTTATTTTAAGCCGTAGGAAAAGGAAATATTTAATCTTCGCAGTAGATTCCTAAAGGCAGGTGTAGTGGAGCTGACGGATATATGTTGTTGTTGTTGTCTTCAGTCCTGAGACTGGTTTGATGCAGCTTTCCATGCTACTCTATCCTCTACAAGTTTCTTCATCTCCCAGTACTTACTGCAACCTACATCCTTCTGAATCTGCTTAGTGTATTCATCTCTTGGTCTCCCTTTCCGATTTTTACCCTCCACGCTGCCCTCCAATGCTAAATTTGTGATCCCTTGATGCCTCAAAACGTGTCCTACCAACCGGTCGGTCCCTTCTTCTTGTCAAGTTGTGCCACAAGCTCCTCTTCTCCCCAGTTCTATTCAATACCTCCTCATTAGTTATGTGATCTACCCATCTAATCTTCAGCATTCTTCTGTAGTACCACATTTCGAAAGCTTCTATTCTCTTCTTGTCCAAACTATTTTCCGTCCATGTTTCACTTCCATACATGGCTACACTTCATACAAACACACTTCTGGTAATGGAAAAAAGAACACATTGACACCGGTGTGTCAGACCCACCATACTTGCTCCGGACACTGCGAGAGGGCTGTACAAGCAATGATCACACGCACGGCACAGCGGACACACCAGGAACCGCGGTGTTGGCCGTCGAATGGCGCTAGCTGCGCAGCATTTGTGCACCGCCGCTGTCAGTGTCAGCCAGTTTGCCGTGGCATACGGAGCTCCATCGCAGTCTTTAACACTGGTAGCATGCCTCGACAGCGTGGACGTGAACCGTATGTGCAGCTGACGGACTTTGAGCGAGGGCGTATAGTGGGCATGCGGGAGGCCGGGTGGACGTACCGCCGAATTGCTCAACACGTGGGGCGTGAGGTCTCCACAGTACATCGATGTTGTCGCCAGTGGTCGGCGGAAGGTGCACGTGCCCGTCGACCTGGGACCGGACCGCAGCGACGCACGGATGTACGCCAAGACCGTAGGATCCTACGCAGTGCCGTAGGGGACCGCACCGCCACTTCCCAGCAAATTAGGGACACTGTTGCTCCTGGCGTATCGGTGAGGACCATTCGCAACCGTCTCCATGAAGCTGGGCTACGGTCCCGCACACCGTTAGGCCGTCTTCCGCTCACGCCCCAACATCGTGCAGCTCGCCTCCAGTGGTGTCGCGACAGGCGTGAATGGAGGGACGAATGGAGACGTGTCGTCTTCAGCGATGAGAGTCGCTTCTGCCTTGGTGCCAATGATGGTCGTATGCGTGTTTGGCGCCGTGCAGGTGAGCGCCACAATCAAGACTGCATACGACCGAGGCACACAGGGCCAACACCCGACATCATGGTGTGGGGAGCGATCTCCTACACTGGCCGTACACCACTGGTGATCGTCGAGGGGACACTGAATAGTGCACGGTACATCCAAACCGTCATCGAACCCATCGTTCTACCATTCCTAGACCGGCAAGGGAACTTGCTGTTCCAACAGGACAATGCACGTCCGCATGTATCCCGTGCCACCCAACGTGCTCTAGAAGGTGTAAGTCAACTATCCTGGCCAGCAAGATCTCCGGATCTGTCCCCCATTGAGCATGTTTGGGACTGGATGAAGCGTCGTCTCACGCGGTCTGCACGTCCAGCACGAACGCTGGTCCAACTGAGGCGCCAGGTGGAAATGGCATGGCAAGCCGTTCCACAGGACTACATCCAGCATCTCTACGATCGTCTCCATGGGAGAATAGCAGCCTGCATTGCTGCGAAAGGTGGATATACACTGTACTAGTGCCGACATTGTGCATGCTCTGTTGCCTGTGTCTATGTGCCTGTGGTTCTGTCAGTGTGATCATGTGATGTATCTGACCCAGGAATGTGTCAATAAAGTTTCCCCTTCCTGGGACAATGAATTTACGGTGTTCTTATTTCAATTTCCAGGAGTGTACTTTCAGAAACGACTTCCTGACACTTAAATCTATACTCCATGTTAACAAATTTCTCTTCTTCAGAAACGCTTTCCTGGCCATTGCCAGTCTACATTTTATACCCTCTTTACTTCGACCATCATCAGTTATTTTGCTCCCCAAGTAGCAAAACTCCATTGCTACTTTAAGTGTCTCATTTCCAAAGTAATTCCCTCAGCAACACCTGACTTATTTCGACTACATTCCATTATCCTCGTTTCGCTTTTGTTGATTTTTATCTTATATCCTCCTTTCAAGACACTGTCCATTCCGTTCAACTGCTCTTCCAAGTCCTTTGCTGTCTCTGACAGAATTACAATGTCATCGGCGAACCTCAACATTTTTATTTCTTCTCCGTGGACTTTAATACCTACTCCGAATTTTTCTTTTGTTTCCTTTACTGCTTGCTCAATATACAGATTGAATAACATCGGGGACAGGCTACAACCCTGTCTCACTTCCTTCCCAACCGCTGCTTCCCTTTCATGCCCCTCGATCTTCTAACTGCCATCTGGTTTCTGTACAAATTGTAAATAGCCTTTCGCTCCCTGTATTTTACCCCTGCCACCTTTAGAATCTGAAAGAGAGTTTTCCAGTCAACATTGTCAAAAGCTTTCTCTAAGTCTACAAATGCTAGAAACGTAGGTTTGCCTTTCCTTAATCTATTTTCTAAGATAAGTCGTAGGGTCAGTATTGCCTCACGTGTTCCAACATTTCTGCGGAATCCTTACTGATCTTCGCCGAGGTCGGCTTCTACCAGTTTTTCTATTCATCTGTAAAGAATTCGCGTTAGTATTTTGCAGCCGTGACTTATTAAACTGATAGTTCGGTAATTTTCACATCTGTCAACACCTGCTTTCTTTGGGATTGGAATTATTATATTCTTCTTGAAGTCTGAGGGTATTTCGCCTGTCTCATACATCTTGCTCACCAGATGGTAGAGTTTTGTCAGGACTGGCTCTCCCAAGGCCGTCAGTAGTTCCAATGGAATGAGGTCTACTTCCGGGGCCTTGTTTCGACTCAGGTGATTACAAAAGGCTGCAGGTGTTCTCTACCCGGTGATATCAGTACGGATTTCCATCGACAGGCGTCACTGCGTGCGATACAGCTCACTTGATGTGTGCTGATTAAGATGTGCGGAAAACAGGAGTGTCCTCTTTAAAAGTAATTTGCAAGTCATCATGAAACAACTGTAAGTAGCCACTTCACCAGTAGATGACTCACCATTGCAAGAAGATTTGTTCGAGCTGTATCATGTTAATATGGTACAAAACAACACATTGTATCACGTATAAAAGGTGATACGACATTATCGCTCTCAAGACGGACGTATACGGACACTGACCAGAATGCTCTAACAGTCCTCAACAGTCTTCTGTTTCATGCAAAGATTAGTAGGAAGTCTCGGTACATGAGAGTTAGTTTGAAATACGCGACGCGTTTAAGACGACATTTTTCATTTAGCAGAGGAAATGATATCTTGAGACAAATCGTCGGTATAAATCAACATACCATTCCAGCCCATATATCCCATTGTTTGATGAGTCTCCTGTCATTAAAGTGTCAAAATTCAAGGCAAAGGGAAGAAACGAGATGTGAAATAAAATTAGGAGGCTTTACCTTCGGTAATGGTTTCGTTTAAACTGGTTTCCGCACTAAAGTAAAATTCCTATAGCACCGGAGTTTAGATTTTACACTTACATGACACTGAATCTACTTTCTTCAAGTTACACAGGGCGTGTAATTATTCATTTCAATAACTTGAGGCCAATTTCAGTGCAAAGTTTATTCACAGTGTGTGTGTTCACCTTTGCTCTGCACCTAATTTAGCAGCGTAAGATGGAGGTCAAACTTCCTGTTCGTACACGCAGCAAACAATATAAAATTTATAATTGCGTAGGCTTCCGCGACCAGAGTCAGTCGACATAAAAGTCTCGCCGATGTATGCCTCTTCACATTCACATTCCACCTTGTAAATGCCTGCAGTGTGTATTGCATCCACCTTGTCCTTGGTTTAGCCTAGCACGTCCTGGACAAGGTAGGCCAATAGCAACGCGTTATATTCGTCTAGGGCAACACAACAAATCCGCAGTGGCAGAACATCACCGTGACTGCGGAAAAAAAATAAAATTCAGGGAAGCCTGTGTGTTGGCCAAGCAGCCAATTATGACGAAACGCAAAGTCAGAGAGGCCATAGAAATACTTAAACACCCTAACAACATGAACAGGGAGGATGGACTCAGGCTTGCCCCATCTTGGCTGCCAGCAATCAGAGCCCAACAGACTGCACTGTCAACACGAGGCACGAGCACTTCCGGCGAGTAACTGCCGCCGCGCGGCCGACGTCCAGCAGTTGGTAAACAGCAGCAAACTTCTCATTCGACGGTGGCCACCAGTCATGGTACATAACACAAGAGCCAATGGACAACAGAGGTCACTTTCTCCCTCCACCGCAACAACCTATTAAAATAAAGTTCCCTCTCCTTCTTCCTCAAGTGACCAATGAAACTAATTACCTTCTTAAAATTATGACGTAATGGCATGCGCAGTGCACACTAACAACAAAATATAAAGGACACTGCATAGATAGAACGCACCATTAGACCCAGACGAAGGCCGCTGCAATCGTGGCCGAAACGTTGGTTTTTCTATAGCAGCAGTAGTTTTTACATTATGACGCGATACCAAACCCAGAAAACTTTTATGTCGAATATAAAATTTAGTGCAGATTCCGACAATGAGACAGTACAGTAGATGTAGTCACCACTAATGAGTTCACACCATCCACTTGCAGCAACGTAACGAACCCGGAATTATTCGAGTATTGCCTTGAAATATGCACCGCTGGCATTGATCGAGATATGGTAACCTCACTAGCAGAATTCTGGATGTATGCAGCTACTACATTTCAAATTTATGGCTCTTGAAGCTCGATGGAATTATTGTGCTTAGGTTATGGACTCTGAGCAGTTGAACTAGTATGAGTAATTTATTCGAGAGTTAATCCGTTTCAGTTATATTCTGTTGTAGAAACAGAAACATAGTTTTTATTCAATAATGGCCTAATAACTGTAATTTACAGGGCGTTTCAAGTACACAATTGCTGTGTCGAAGTTCTCGGCACAGAACGTCCGTAACACTCATTGATACCTCAGACTGTGTCGTATCAGCTTCACTTTCACTCAAAATGTGTCCTAATTTTTTTTCTTCCCCGTTCTATGCCGTACCTCTTCATCGGTTATCCAATTTATCCACCTAATGTTCAGCATTTTCCTGCAACATAACATTTGGAAACCCCCCTCCTGGTCTGCATTGTTCGTCATTCACGTTTCACTTACGTACAAGGCTGCATTCAAAATGATCACATCCAGAAACGACCACCGAACACTTAATTTTATATATTAAAGTATTTCTTTGCTTCATCCACTGTTACTTATTTTTTTGCCAAGTAGCAAAACTCTTCTACTACTTTTAGCTGTACATTTCCTAATCTAATTCCCTCAGCGTAGCCATATTTAATTCAGTTCGACTACACTGTGCCGGCCGGTGTGGCCAAGTGGTTAAAGGCGCTACAGTCTGGAACCGCGTGACCGCTACGGTCGCAGGTTCGAATCCTGCCTCGGGCATGGATGTGTGTGATGTCCTTAGGTTAGTTAGGTTTACGTAGTTCTAAGTACTAGGGGACTGATGACCTTAGAAGTTACGTCCCATAGTGCTCAGAGCCATTTGAACCATTTTTTTTTACTACACTGTATTACTCTTATTTTACCTTTGTTAGCTTTCATCTCTTAACGTCCTGTCAAGGAACCACTGATTCCGTTCAAGTGATCCCCAAAGTTCATTGCCGTCTCTGACAGAATTACAATATCAATTTCCCTCCTTGAATTGTAATTCCTTTTCTATATTTCATTTTGGTTCCTGTACTGTAAACACTCACCAAGTGATTAATATTTCGTAAATTCAGTTCAACCGTCTGAAGATAAACAAAATGTTCGAAACCGGTAATGGTATGAAACATTAAAAGTTTTAAAATTTGTCCTTAATTTAGTGGTTCTTAGCCGTCGTAAAAGTATTCAATTGTAAAATCATGGACTCCTGTAATGGAAATACTCTTTTATAATTCTCTCAAAATCTCAAATCTGCAATGTTCACATTTCTACTTTCTGAATGACCTTAAACATACGTGCGATCAATAATGGTTGCTACTAAAATAATGTAGGAAAAACTATTTATTTTATAAGCTCACCACTATACTGAACAAATGCATGCCCGTTTCTGGCTTGCATACAGTGACTACGACTTCTACCAGAACAATGAGGCTAACGAAATCTTTTGTTTTTGATTTTCTCCTTCCGTCAGTGACAAATGAGAGCGAGAAGGCATCAGATATACACTCCTGGAAATTCAAATAAGAACACCGTGAATTCATTGTCCCAGGAAGGGGAAACTTTATTGACACATTCCTGGGGTCAGATACATCACATGATCACACTGACAGAACCACCGGCACATAGACACAGGCAACAGAGCATGCACAATGTCGGCACTAGTACAGTGTATATCCACCTTTCGCAGCAATGCAGGCTGCTATTCTCCCATGGAGACGATCGTAGAGATGCTGGATGTAGTCCTGTGGAACGGCTTGCCATGCCATTTCCACCTGGCGCCTCAGTTGGACCAGCGTTCGTGCTGGACGTGCAGACCGCGTGAGACGACGCTTCATCCAGTCCCAAACATGCTCCATGGGGGACAGATCCGGAGATCTTGCTGGCCAGGGTAGTTGACTTACACCATCTAGAGCACGTTGGGTGGCACGGGATACATGCGGACGTGCATTGTCCTGTTGGAACAGCAAGTTCCTTTGCCGGTCTAGGAATGGTAGAACGATGGGTTCGATGACGGTTTGGATGTACCGTGCACTATTCAGTGTCCCCTCGACGATAACCAGTGCTGGGAAGTGGCGGTGCGGTCCCCTACGGCACTGCGTAGGATCCTACGGTCTTGGCGTACATCCGTGCGTCGCTGCGGTCCGGTCCCAGGTCGACGGGCACGTGCACCTTCCGCCGACCACTGGCGACAACATCGATGTACTGTGGAGACCTCACGCCCCACGTGTTGAGCAATTCGGCGGTACGTCCACCCGGCCTCCCGCATGCCCACTATACGCCCTCGCTCAAAGTCCGTCAACTGCACATACGGTTCACGTCCACGCTGTCGCGGCATGCTACCAGTGTTAAAGACTGCGATGGAGCTCCGTATGCCACGGCAAACTGGCTGACACTGACGGCGGCGGTGCACAAATGTTGCGCAGCTAGCGCCATTCGACGGCCAACACCGCGGTTCCTGGTGTGTCCGCTGTGCCGTGGGTGTGATCATTGCTTGTACAGCCCTCTCGCAGTGTCCGGAGCAAGCATGGTGGGTCTGACACACCGGTGTCAATGTGTTCTTTTTTCCATTTCCAGGAGTGTATATTTGACTAAGTGAGTGCCTAATAAACATCAAAAGAAGCATGAAAGAAAAAATAATAAAGTATTGAGCCACGAAACTAAAGGACTATGTTCTGTTGTAGCCAGGAGAAGTGTGAGATTGAACAACCGGCATTATTTGATCTCTTTAGTTTGTACCGATTCTTTTGTTATTTCAGTGTACCCCAAATTCTGATTACGGTAAACGCACTGAAACGAATACAGAGAGGTTAAATAACTTTATTAAGCAGTCAAAACGTTTGAGATTTAACAACTGGCATTATTTCATCTCTTTAGTTTGTACCGATTCTTCTGTTATTTCAATATACCCCAGATTCTGATTACGGTAACCACACTGAAACGCATATAGTGACGTCAAATAAATTTATTAAGCAGTCAGAACGCCTGTCATTTTTTCGCGACTTGGAACTTGTGACATTTGGTATAAAAGACAAAATAAAACAATTATCTGTGTAAGTAACTTTTATTTTCTGGGAATTGCATCCTCAACCCCATGTGGAGCAGTGGTTGACGTGAATATTTCTTTTCCTGGGTGTAGCTAGTCAACTGTCTTACGGTTCATTTTGCTACAAATTAGCTATTCTGCATCACTTGTAACGACCTACAGTGTGCGTTTTACTGGGATATCTTGTATGTAGTTTAGTCATCGTTTGGGATGTATGGATTCAGATACGATAATATGTAAAACATAATAACTAATTTGTAGAAGCGCAAAGCAGGCAGCTGCCTACATTCAAGAAAAAAAATACTCATGCAGACCACTGATATACCTGAAGAGAGCTCGAAATACTCCATGAAAGGAACTAAAAGTGACTGATATAGATAAATGTATTGTTTTGACTCTTAATTCAAAAATTTTCCATTAATTTTTTAAGCAGATAAGTTGAAGTTCATTTAAATTCACATTTATCTATGTTGATGGTTTGTATGGACTGTTTTTTTGTATTAAATTTTTGTAAAAAGTTGTATAAAAAGATATTTTTCATTGCTATTTGTCAAAATACCTAACACATACTTAACTTCTTAACAAATAAATAAAAACTTAAAAATAACTTATCATTTGGAAATTGGGCAAATTTAACTTACAGTAATTTGATTTAGAAGGACAAAAAAAGATGGAATAGAAAGTGCAAGATGCAATCATCAGTGCCATTCTAGATGTGAGGGCCTCGATACTACACATCGAGCTGCTCGCCTCAGTGAAGCTGAGAGAGGACAGGTTACTCTCTCACCTAATTTTCGCATACGGAAAATTATTAAAGATTTTGTTACCACCTGACGCACCTTCAGTGAGATTCTAGAAAGTTAATGGCCTGAGCAGACATTGATGGAGCCTGGTAGGGCACTAAAAGTATGAGGCATTTTTATGATTCTTACCATGTAGAAATGACTTGTTGGGAGTTGAAAGCAATTGGTAGCGAGCCCATCGCTTAGTAAATCTTTCCAGACAGGCCCACAGCCATACAGGACAGACAGGGCAGCCTCTCATGGAGACAGTGCTGCCGGCCAGAGTGGCCGTGCGGTTCTAGGCGCTACAGTCTGGAACCGAGCGACCGCTATGGTCGCAGGTTCGAATCCTGCCTTGGACATGGATGTGTGTGATGTCCTTAGGTTAGTTAGGTTTAATAAGCTCCAAGTTCTAGGTGACTGATGACCTCAGAAGTTAAGTCGCATAGTGCTCAGAGCCATTTGAACCATTTTTTGAGGCAGCGCTCCAGCAGAACAATGCCACGATATCTGCCATGGCACCAGCAGAAGTCTGGACTTTTGAAGGCCCTACCAGTTGAAGCCTTTTAGAGCTCCTGCCAAGACTGGGAACGACTCAGCTGGTGTATAGCTACTGAAGCTACTGAAGGAACCTACTTTGAAGGCGCAATATTTTCATTTGAATAATAAATAAATAAAAACTTTGGTAGATAAAAAATCAGTCTCATTACTTTTTCTCACATAGTTTTTTATAGCTACCCAGAGAAGTGCTGGTATGGCTCAGTCATATTTATGTGATCAGCACTCTGTGATACATTTTTGAACAGGTATTGAGAAGATGTCAGTCACTGAATAAAAAAAAACATGGTATGATATTTTAAAAAAGACATACTGCTGATCCTACACTGTGTGATCAAAAGTATCCGGACACCTGGCTGAAAATAACTTTCATGTTCATGGCGCCCTCCATCGGTAATGCTGGAATTCAGTATGGTGTTGGCCCACCCTTAGCCTTGATGACAGCTTCCTCTCTCGCAGGCATACGTCCAATCAGGAACTGGAAGGTCTCTTGGGGAATGGCAGCCCATTCTTTACTGAGTGCTGCACTAAGGAGAGGTATCGATGTCGATTGGTGAGGCCTGGCACGAAGTTGGCGTTCCAGAACATACCAAAGGTGTTCTGTAGGATTCAGGTCAGGATCCTGTGCAGGCCAATCCATTACAGGGATGTTATTGTCGAATAACCACTCTACCACAGACTGTGCATAATGAACAGGTGCTCGATTGTGTTCAAAGATGCAGTCACCATCTCCAAATTGCTCTTAAACACTGGGAAGCAAGAAGGTGCTTAAAACAACAGTGTAGGCCTTTTCTGTGATAGTGCCACGCAAAACAAGGGGTGCAAACTCCCTCCATGAAAAGCACGACCACACCATAACACCACCGCCCCGGGATTTTACTGTTGGCACTACATGCGCTGGAAGATGACGTTCACCGGGTATACGCCATACCCACACCCTGCCATCGGATCTCCACATTGTGTACCGTGATTCGTCACTCCACACAATGTTTTTCCACCGTCCAATCGTCTAATTTTTACGCTCTTTACACCAAGCGAGGCGTCAATTGGCATTTAGCGGCGTAATGTGCGGCTTATGAGCACCCGCTCGACCATGAAATCCAAGTTTTCTCGCCACCCGCCTAACTGTCATAGTACTTGCAGGTGATCCTGATGCAGTCTGGAGTTCCTGTGCGATGATCTGGATAGATATCTGCCTATTACACCTTACGACCCTGCACAGCTGTCGGCAGTTTCTGTCAGTCAACAGACGAGGTCGACCTATACGCTTTCGTGCTGTATGTGTCCCTTCACGTTTCCACTTCACTATCTCATCAGAAACAGTGTACCTAGGCATGTTTAGGAGTGTGGAAATCTCGCGGTACAGATGTGTGACACTAGTGACACCCAATCACCTGACCACGTTCAAAGTCTGTGAGTTCCGCGGAGCGCTCCATTCTGCTCTCTCACGATTTCTAATGACATCTGAGGTCACTGATATGGAATACATGGTAGCAGGTGGCAGAACAATGCACCCAATATGAAAAACGTATGTTTTTGGGGGCGTCCGGATACTTTGATCACATAGCGTATCTTCATAACGAAAAAGTTAGAAGAACGGCATTGGTGCTTGTTGGTGTCTTTCTGCTTGCTGAACATTTGCTCGATATCTTTTTTATTTTGCTCCTGAACAAAAAGTTACTTTGGGGGACCAAGTTAAACTGGACACGCTGCACTTTGAGCTGAGGCGTTGCTTCTCCTGCTTTATACACTCCTGGAAATTGAAATAAGAACACCGTGAATTCATTGTCCCAGGAAGGGGAAACTTTATTGACACATTCCTGGGTCAGATACATCACATGATCACACTGACAGAACCACAGGCACATAGACACAGGCAACAGAGCATGCACAATGTCGGCACTAGTACAGTGTATATCCACCTTTCGCAGCAATGCAGGCTGCTATTCTCCCATGGAGACGATCGTAGAGATGCTGGATGTAGTCCTGTGGAACGGCTTGCCATGCCATTTCCACCTGGCGCCTCAGTTGGACCAGCGTTCGTGCTGGACGTGCAGACCGCGTGAGACGACGCTTCATCCAGTCCCAAACATGCTCAATGGGGGACAGATCCGGAGATCTTGCTGGCCAGGGTAGTTGACTTACACCTTCTAGAGCACGTTGGGTGGCACGGGATACATGCGGACGTGCATTGTCCTGTTGGAACAGCAAGTTCCCTTGCCGGTCTAGGAATGGTAGAACGATGGGTTCGATGACGGTTTGGATGTACCGTGCACTATTCAGTGTCCCCTCGACGATCACCAGTGGTGTACGGCCAGTGTAGGAGATCGCTCCCCACACCATGATGCCGGGTGTTGGCCCTGTGTGCCTCGGTCGTATGCAGTCTTGATTGTGGCGCTCACCTGCACGGCGCCAAACACGCATACGACCATCATTGGCACCAAGGCAGAAGCGACTCTCATCGCTGAAGACGACACGTCTCCATTCGCCCCTCCATTCACGCCTGTCGCGACACCACTGGAGGCGGGCTGCACGATGTTGGGGCGTGAGCGGAAGACGGCCTAACGGTGTGCGGGACCGTAGCCCAGCTTCATGGAGACGGTTGCGAATGGTCCTCGCCGATACCCCAGGAGCAACAGTGTCCCTAATTTGCTGGGAAGTGGCGGTGCGGTCCCCTACGGCACTGCGTAGGATCCTACGGTCTTGGCGTACATCCGTGCGTCGCTGCGGTCCGGTCCCAGGTCGACGGGCACGTGCACCTTCCGCCGACCACTGGCGACAACATCGATGTACTGTGGAGACCTCACGCCCCACGTGTTGAGCAATTCGGCGGTACGTCCACCCGGCCTCCCGCATGCCCACTATACGCCCTCGCTCAAAGTCCGTCAACTGCACATACGGTTCACGTCCACGCTGTCGCGGCATGCTACCAGTGTCAAAGACTGCGATGGAGCTCCGTATGCCACGGCAAACTGGCTGACACTGACGGCGGCGGTGCACAAATGCTGCGCAGCTAGCGCCATTCGACGGCCAACACCGCGGTTCCTGGTGTGTCCGCTGTGCCGTGCGTGTGATCATTGCTTGTACAGCCCTCTCGCAGTGTCCGGAGCAAGTATGGTGGGTCTGACACACCGGTGTCAATGTGTTCTTTTTTCCATTTCCAGGAGTGTAGCTGAAAGCCGCTTGACACTACTGCGACCAGCGAGTTGCAGGCCGTGACGACCGCTGTCAGGTCCATCAGATGCAGCGCAGCGGAACTGCAACAGGGCTGTCGCAAAAACCGTGTCCCACAGCCGGCGGAGCGCGCCCTGACCGCAGCGGTCGCCGGATGCAGCGGCCGAGCTGCTACTTAGTAGCGAGCGTGAAATTGGCGGCAATTGCGGCCCAGACTACAAGGAGTGTCTGGTGCGCCCGCACCCCGGGCGGTAGCCGGCTCAGACGGAAATTCTGCAAACAGGAATTCCAACGCAACCGCACCTGTGCGTTCTAGCGGCTGACGCTCCGGAACTAACGCGGCAATAGCGGTCTTCGCAGTTACAACAGTGCTTCAGTTAGTAGCTCCAAGCTGATGATGTATACAGTAGTAGAATGGCATCAAACTGCCAGTTATTTTGCAACGTAATGATACATTGCTCTTCTGAAGCTGTCACGACTCTGTTTTATTTTATACAATATGGCACTTTGTGTTTCGATACGATTCCGTCATTATCAGCTTCCAACCATATATTCTGACCATGAGTACAGCCACTTCTCTATGTTTCTGTAATCATGCCGCAATATTTGTTCCTTAAGAGGGGTCACTAACCTACACTGGAGCAGTGCAGAAACCTGCAGAAAGTAGAAATTATCATCGCCAGCACCTGGCAGGCAGCGAGACGATGCATAATAGCTTAGAGCTGCGAGCCACGAGATAGTGCACCAATGACTTGGTTTAAACACATATCCCTCCACAGTGCCCCGCAGCATAAGAACACGAAGCACTCCGTCTTCAGGCCACGAGTGGCCTACCGGGACCATCCGACCGTCGTGTCATCATCAGTGGAGGATAAGGATAGGAGGGGCGTGGGGTCAGCACACCGCTCTCCCTGTCGTTATGATGGTATTCTTGACCGAAGCCGCTACTATTCGGTCGAGTAGCTCCTCAAGTGGCATCACGAGGCTGAGTGCCCCCCGAAAAATGGCAACAGCGCATGGCGGCTTGTATGGTCACCCATCCAAGTGCCGACCACGCCCGACAGCGCTTAACTTCGGTGATCTCACGGGAACCGGTGTATCCACTGCGGCAAGACCGTTGCATAAGAACACGAAGAGAGGAACTGAACTTAACTAAACTCAGTCCGAACAGGCCTCGGAAGGCTCGACGGTGCCGACCATGTCACTCACCCACAGGCGTTACTGGATGCGGTTATGGAGGGGGATGTGATCAGCACGCCGTTCTCCCTGTTGTTGTCAGCTTTCGTGACCGGAGCCGCTACTTCTCTGTCAAGTAGCTCCTCCATCGGCCTCACAAGCCAATAGCTGACGGCCATCCATCCAAGTGGTAGCCAAGCCCGACAGCACTTAACTTCGGTACCCACTGCGGCAAGGTCGTTGGCCCCTGAAGGGAGGAACACTGAACTTTAATGTCTCAACGACGTAATTTTGAGTAATCTTTTTTTTAAAAAAAAAAAAACAAAAAAAAAGCAGCCTGTAACCCCAGTGCTCCATTCTAGATGCCATATCCATTAGCAGTGTCTCATGGAGTGAGGGGATATACACTGTTGATTGCATTTCGTCTCTTTTGGCTTTCTCACCCTCGCTTTCCCCATCTTCAACATAATTCATCGTTGCCTTCACTTTTAACGTACCATGTATGCCTATGACTTCATAATAATGATAGTAAAACGCATTAAATGTTTCACTACAACAATAATTTGTTTACATCAGTACCTAGTACATCATCATCTTGACTGTAACCCAGAGTAGATTGTACGCATGTGTAGCAGAGTAGTTCTTCCAAGATGAAGAGTCAGGAATTTAAGTGATCAGAATTAAAAGGCTGCGTGTTCCAGATTCTTTCAGTAGCTTTGCATAACATTCAGAGGGCATCACATAAACAAAAGATATACACAGAGTCCATTTCACAAATAAACATTTAAAAACAAACACTTAACCGTTTATAAAGAGTTAAACGAAGTAACGTACTTTATATATGCCTTCCCATGCCAGCGAAAATGAAAATATTATGCTTGACTTCACATTCTAGGATATTAGCAGACAAAAAGAGTATAACCAATTTAAACGAAAGGACAGGATGCAATATTTCAGTACACTGCACGAACACCAATCATGATAACTCACTACGTTCGAATTTAAACAACTGACTATGTGTAATCAAGCCATATTTGTGGTCACGTTTTGCAGTTTTACTACTTAAAAGCACATTTATAAACACTTTGCATTTTTACTATTTAAAAGCACATGTATAAATACAACTGGCGATCCAGATATAGATTCTGCTGATAAATTTAAAAACTCCCGTATCGTCAGGAACCGATGTTCGACAGTTTTGTGGTATTTCTCAAGCATTAATTCTGCAAAACTAACAACCGTTTCCCCTATGAGAAAAATACATTATAGACATATGTTAAGAGAGAGGAAGCGAGACAGAGGCAGACAGTTGAAATTAAGTAAGATTAGAATATAACACTCCGCTATACCTACTTCATTACAAGTGAAGTACAAGATGTGACAGGACAAATATGGAGAAGGAAATGGGCCATGCCCTTTTCAAAAGAATGACCCCATATTTGCCTTTAAATGATTGGGGAAATAACATAAACTACAAATCTAGATGGCCAGCGAGGGATTTAAACGGCATTCCTATTACATGAAAGCCAAGCGATTTAACCGTTGCACCATTTCTCTCAGATGTCAGTGGGACACACGCACCGGGCGTGCAGAAACCGATTGACTACTGTAAGCATGCATAAAACCGTGACTATGAGAAATTGAAACGACTCTGTCCCATATAAACAAGCTTAAAACGAATTACATCCATAACACAGCACTTCACCGCCAGCTTTAACCATTTCTATTAATTTTATTATTTACAAGATGCAACATAGTCTCTAAGAAAGACAGTGATCAACGAAGCACAAAATTTTTCTTTATTTCAAGTAGGTGACCATAAACAACTTATTGTCATACTATCGATTTTGGTCAACAATCACCATCTTCAGATCTTTCAGGAAAAGGGAAGCAAAATACAACTATTGGGCAATGTATGTCTTGTAAACAATGAACTGCAAAATAATGAAAAGGTGCTAGTTTCATTCATATTACTAAACAGCTAATCCGACCACCTACTAGTTGCTGCAGGTCGTTTATCTGACGGCTTCTAGGGACAACAAATATTTTCTTTTGAGTATTTAATGTAATTATGGACGAAAATTAAAAATTTTAAATGTAAAAAGCTAGTCATCAATATGTATACTCTTAAGTTAAAGAATTAACACAATAATTCAAGTATTAAAATTGTAAACTATGTATATGTCTTGAGGAAGCATGGAACTGCCTCTCTGGACTCAAAATCATAACACTGATAACCTGATGTATGCCGTAAATGAAAACCATTCAGATTATTCGATGGAAATGACAAGTGTGCTATTTAGGAAGCAACATCATGATTATGTTCTTGTGGTATGGGTCCACAGCTTCTATAAAAAATTTTAAGGATTTTATCTTGCTTCCAGCTGTTCGAATTGTATTCTGAGATTGCATTTTCGATATTAAAATCATTCTGAAGCATAAGAATTTGTCTTACAGACAGAGATAAAGATATCGATGGTAGGCAATAAAATACTCATAACTCCATCTGTCTCTGAGAACTCATAATTTCAGTAACCAGTAACTTCATAATCAAAGAGAGATTTGAAAGAGCATGGATTTCTCTAATCTGTCAATAACTAGGCTTCTACTATAGAATTAAACATGTAGCGACTTTCTTTACCACTTCATATCGTTTTTTAAGAAACCGCTTTTGCTTCACCTGCAAAATTTAACGAAATAGAGTTACGAGGTTTTCGTTGCCTACCATCGATATGAAAATGTTATGCTTCAAAATGGCTTAATGCCGAAATTGCAATAAAAAATTCTAACATCTGAAACCAATAGGAAATCCTTTTTTTTAAAAAAAAAGAGTGATACAGAGTCGCCAAACATATTCTGCATTGTTGCCATGTTTCAGGTATACTGCCAGAAGCGAAGAACTTATTTCATGAGCCTATGTGTTCCTTGAGCTGGCACGGAAATGACTTCCAGCCTGCGTCTGAAAGACATGGCTACCAAGGGCTGGAATACAATACGTATATGGCAATGAGTTTTATTCCCATTTCAGTAACTAGGTTTAGGGGCTGGAGCGTAGATATAAGTGATACTCAGATGCTCTAACTGCGAACTAAACATCATAAATCCATAAATTATTTTTGTTTTTTGTCTACTGCAACCTGGAATGCTCATTCGCCAGACCCGATTCTCATTTTTAGACCGTCCACACTTAGAGTCGGCAACACATGTTTTGACCATTACAGACACAGAAAATATTTTTCTTCGGGTTGCTGTCATTGGAACTATCGCTAAGACAGAAGAATGTAAATGAAAAGACAACACATCATCGACTGCAAAACGTGAACATCCACAGAGAGACTTCGTAAGCTACAAACAACAAAGTTGCAAACCAAGAAAGTCTATTGTTCAAGGCAGCCATAAAAAAGCTGTAGAGAAAGTGAAACCAGTGAATGTAAGAAGTGCATGTTCGATTCCAGCTTCTGCCAACCTGCACGGCACAGCAGCTGTCATGAGAACGTGGAAAAGGGACACAAACCACTGAAAGTAATATCTAGAATAAGTCATCCTTAAGTAAAACTGTCATTCAGTCCATAAATACTGAAAGAACAAGAAGTATCATCTGCACTTTATGATTACAATATAAACTATTTTATATTCCGGGCAACCTCAGCTGATCAAAGGCTGGATGTTAGGAAGAACTCCTCTCACAGCTGGTAAAATTGTTGTTTATTAAAACACGAATGGTTTCGCGGCTTTAAGCCGCATCATCAAGAGAATCTACGTGGTAAAAAGTAACGTACAATGTCACCACTTTTTGCGGAGATTAAAATTAGTGAAGGAATGTCTAAAATATACTCACAATGTTAAAAGATCATAGGGATACCCATCGCTCCTAGTCAAAAGATACTACTAAGAGAATATCGTCAATATTATGGCGAGAGAAAGGTAAAGAAGAAGCGCCCCATTATTTAAAATTTGCCTGCAACTAAAAAGAAAAAAGAAAACACTTTAGAGTGAGTGGATGGTGATTTTTTTTTCTTTTTTTCTTAAAAGGAGGCCGGATTGGCGTTAAAAATTGTCGCTGCTAAAAAGAAAAGCGGTTAAGGAAAGCCACAGAAAATTTAAACCTTTTAGCCGCACGGGGATTTGAACTTCAGGCTTCCAGATTAAATAAAAACAAAAGAATTCTGTTGGTATCGAACACTGAGAGGAAGAAATTCCTGCAAGCGTACATCGGGAGAACAGTACTGTACGTAAGTAAAACGTGGACCACTGGACATTCGGGAAACAAGAGCCTGGAATCATTTGAAATGTATTACTATCAAAGACAGTTAAAAATCAAGTGGGCACATAAATTACAAAATGAAGACCAACTAAAAAGATAAGTAAAGAGACCGTAACCAGAAGAAGGAACAGGTTAGTGGTGCGTCCGCCACGACATTCAGGAATAGTTGACTTGTCGCTGGAAAAATAAGTAGAGGTTAAAAGCAGTGGGCTACACCAAGACCAAAGTCCGCCCCAGTAGCTGAGTGGTCAGCGTGACGGGTTGCCGTCCTCCGGGCCCGGGTTCGATTCCCGGCTGGGTCGGAGATTTTCTCCGCTCAGGGACTGGGTGTTGTGTTGTGTTCATCATCATTTCATCCCCATCCGGCGTGCAGGTCGCCCAATGTGGCGCCGAATGTAATAAGACCTGCGCCAAGGCGGCCGGACCTGCCCCGCGAGGGGCCTCCCGGCCAATGACGCCAAACGCTCATTTCATTTCCATTACCAAGACCAAAATATTCAAAACTGATTAGTGAGAATGTTGGGTCTAGTAGTCACGTAGAGATGAAACTAGCATAAGACAAGAAAAAAATGCAGGACGGCAACAAACCAGTGAAATACCGATGACATTAACAAAAGTAGATAGTGTTTACTGATGAAGGTAGTGATAATGATGGTAACGAAGAAAGAAATGCGTAGCTCAAAACACGCGCAACAGTTAATGAAACTGACAGTAGCTCTGAATCCACGAGAGAATACCATATTTATTTAGTAGTAAGCAAGCGAGACTCAGATATTCAGAGACAGCTTTACAGAGAATGAATGAAGATTTCATCAGTTTGCAATAGGCATTGACACCCTACTGATCTGAGTGACAGTAATTTGTGAAACAGATTCTACTTTAACACATCATCTGTACCTTTTCGGAACGTCTTAGCTCCCCGGAAAATAGTAGCGACAAAATGAAACCTAGCACAGTGAATTCATAACTGCGACGTCAGTGAATAGCTGTGATACAGTGAGACCTGTCTTTTATTCTCACATACCACAACAATTTACAGAAGCTACAGCCCTGTCTAGATCTAGGTGACTGTGGATAATTACGGTAAGTCAATAGTGACCTAAGGCGGTGTGGGCGCTTGGAACAACTAGTAGGAAAAGCAAGCACAAGACTGACAGATTCAATGGGAGAATCTTCAGGAAATATGAATCATCAACGAAAGAAACGGCTTACCAAATCAACCAACCGAATTACCGTTTCTTCGGTATTGGTCGTTAGTGAGTTGGATTAATTGAAGAGATAGAGAAGATCCGATGAAGAGCGATGTGCTTCATCACGGAATCGTTCAGTCGTTCCGAGAGCATTACTGGTACACAGATGTTCAACAAGAATCAGTGTACCCATTTGCCCAGTAACAGAATGACAACAACATTAAAATGCATACAACGTTATAATACAATAATACACTACTGGTCATTAAAATTGCTACACCACGAAGATGACGTGCTACAGATACGAAATTTAACCGACAGGAAGAAGATGCTGTGATTTGCGAATGATTAGCTTTTCAGAGCATTCACAGAGGGTTGGCGCCGGTGGCGACACCTACAACGTGCTGACATGAGGAAAGTTTCCAACCGATTTCTCATACACAAACAGCAGTTGACCGACGTTGCCTGGTGAAACGTTGTTGTGATGCCTCGTGTAAGGAGGAGAAATGCGTACCATTACGTTTCCGACTTTGATAAAGGTCAGATTGTAGCCTATCGCGATTGCGGTTTCTCGTATCGCGACATTGCTGCTCGCGTTGGTTGAGATCCAATTACTGTTAGCAGAATATGGAGTCGGTGGGTTCAGGAGGGTAAAACGGAACGCCGTGCTGGATCCCAACGGCCTCGTATCGCTAGCAGTCGAGATGACAGGCATCTTATCCACATGGCTGTAACGGATCCTGCAGCCACGTCTCGATTCCTGAGTCAACAGATGGGGACGTTTGTAAGACAACAACCATCTGCACGAACAGTTCGACGACGTTTGCAGCAGCATTGACTATCATCTCGGAGACCATGGCTGCGGTTACTCTTGTCGCTGCATCACAGACAGAAGCGCCTGTGCCGGCCGGTGTGGCCAAGCGGTTAAAGGCGCTACAGTCTGGAACCGCGTGACCGCTACGGTCGCAGGTTCGAATCCTGCCTCGGGCATGGATGTGTGTGATGTCCTTAGGTTAGTTAGGTTTAAGTAGTTCTAAGTTCTAGGGGACTGATGACCTTAGACGTTGAGTCCCATAGTGCTCAGAGCCATTTGAACCATTTGAAGCGCCTGCGATGGTGTACTCAACGACGAACCTGAGTGCACGAATGGCAAAACGTCATTTTTTCGGATGAACCCAGGTTCTGTGTACAGCATCATAATGGACGCATCCGTGTTTGGCGACATCGCGGTCAACGCACATTGGAAGCGTGTATTCGTCATCGCCATACTTGCGTATCGCCCGGCGTGATGGTATAGGGTGTCATTGGTTACACGTCTCGGTCACGTCTTGTTCGCATTGACGGCACTTTTAACAGTGGACGCTACATTTCAGATGTGTTACGACCCGTGGCTCTACCCTTCATTCGATCCCTGCGAAACCCTACATTTCAGCAGGATAATGCACGACCGCATGTTGCAGGTCCTGTACGGGCCTTTCTGGATACAGGAAATGTTCGATTGCTGCCCTGGCCAGCACATTCTCCAGATCTCTCACCAATTGAAAACGTCTGTTAAATGGTGGCCGAGCAACTTGCTCGTCTCAATACGCCAACCACTACTCTTGATGAACTGTGGTATCGTGTTGAAGCTGCATGGGCGCAAAGGACGTCAGTATTGGTCGTAACATGATCTGTCTTTCCTACCGCAGATCTAGATTTCAGCTAATAGTGCAGCTACCATCAGTGCGCTATATGCAAACTCAACGTAATTATAACGACACAAATTCCAGCTTCACTTAGATATGTAAAGCATTTGTACACTCTCTTCTGCCCATTGTTAATAAGACAAAAAAGAATACACGTAAGAGCGTAGAGACATATACAAAAACGTATAGGCAGCTAACTTCACACACAAATTGTAAGTAGGCTGTTTAGATTTTTATGTTGGTAACGCCACATAGCGCTCTATATGAAAATCACTGACTGTGCTGTGTGCAGTCTGTGGCTGGTTTGCATTGTTGGAATTTGCTGTTGTAGTGTTAGGCAGTTGGCTGTTGATAGCGCGTAGCGTTGCGCAGTTGGAGGTGAGCTACCAGCAGTGGTGGATGTGGGGAGAGAGACGGCGGAATTTTGAGAGCGGATGATCTGGACGTGTGTCCATCAGAGACAGTAAAATTGTAAGACTGGATTCATGAACTGATATATACATTATGACTTTTGGACATTATTAAGGTAAATACATTGTTTGTTCTCTATCTTTCATTTGCTAACTATGTCTGTCAGTAGTTAGTGCCTTCAGTAGTTAGAATCTTTTATTCAGCTGCCAGTATTGGCGCATGCTGCATTGCAGTAGTTTGAGTAATGAAGAGTTTTGTGAGGTAAGTGATTCATGAAACGTATAGGTTATTGTTAGTTTGTTTGTTTTTTTTGGGGAAGGATACCAGACAGCGAGGTCATCGGTCTCATCGGATTAGAGAAGGACGGGGAAGAAAGTCGGCCGTGCCCTTTGAAAGGAACCATCCCGGCATTTGCCTGGTGCGATTTAGGGAAATCACGGAAAACCTAAATCAGGATGGCCGGACGCGGGATTGAACCGTCGTCCTCCCGAATGCGAGTCCAGTGTCTAACCACTGCGCCACCTCGCTCGGTATTGTTAGTCAGGGCCATTCTTTTGTAGGGATTTTTGAAAGTCAGATTGCGTTGCGCTAAAAATATTATGTGTCAGTTTAGTGTTGATCAGAATAAGTAAAGAGAGAAATGTCTGAGTACGTTCAGTTCTGCTCAACTTTTTGAAAATCAAATAATGTAAGGGGTTTATCAGCACAGTAAATCATTAATTTTTCTAAGGGGAGTTTCAAAATGACTAGATGAAAAATTGGCGGGGAACCGGTAGCCATGTCTGCCCACGGCGTTAGGCCCTCCTTCAAGGTCGACTGAGAGAGGAACGAGACTGTTTAAAATCGCGATGCCAAAAATATTAAACCTATAAAAAAATGCTGGGCAGGAACCACAGGATGTTACCCTGGACAGCAATACAGGACCAGTGCTGTCCGGGAGAACTCGGGACGTATGGTAAGGTGGTAAGGGTATCAATAAGCCTACTTTCGATTAGATATCTACAAACTGCTTAAGATGGATTGCGGCGTATACATTGACAGAAACAAGAAGAAGCTGTGCGCGATAAATGAAAGTTGACAATCACTCGACTTCTTTGATTCATACAAATGCCAAGCACAAAGAAATAGACCGATATGGCTGAAACTTGGTGTGCGTTCTTTCCATAGATTAATATCTCTGGAGTGAGCATTCACCTGTGCAGAACAGATTTGTGTTGTCAACATACATTGCCGGCCTGGTCACGTGTTGTCGGGACGTCGTGTGTTTGTCCGTATAGCACCCTGTATATTTAGAATGTCACTACATCCCTAGTACAGACGGATTCTTTTCGTACGTGTCATGAATTATTTATATATGTTGCGTAGACATTTTAACAGTATTCATTTGATACTGGGAATAAACCAGCTACGTAACTTCAAAGGGCAAGTGATATTAAATTCTGCTTCTTTGTGATAGGTGTCACAGTTCAGATGCACTCGATTTTTGGTAGTTTTCGGTATGATACGGCACTTTATAGTATTACAGAGCCTGACCTACATATTTTCAGTGATAGTCTTGCAAAACGCTTTGACAGTACGCTAATACTTTGGCAAGTGTCCGAAAAACACCGAATTTGCCACACATTAGCGATTATATCCCTGTTAATTCGTCCTTTTTTCTGCTATTTCTGCGTATTTATTTTCTCGTTTTTGCGACTTAAAGCACAATTTTTCGTACTGGTGACACTTTGAAGTATTTATTTAACGCATTTTACGTACTTGTTCCAGTTTATTAAATAAATAGTAGACTGAGTAATCTATATACATAATCGACAAGTCACTGATAAATGCATGGAGGATAGTATTTGCTGAAGCAACTAACCATTCCCTTTCCTGTTCCACTAGCAAATTTACGAGAGGAAGCGATTGTTTGTAAGCTTTTGTACGAGCCGTAATATCTATTATATAGTCATAAAATCGTAGAAAAATAGGTCTACAGAATCAAGTATTAACTACGATGCGTCTCAAAATTGTTAAACATATACAGTGTCTATTACTAATATGATAACAATAATTAGAGCTACATGGTATGTACCCATGAAAAGTTACTGTCCCTCCTTTCACATTTCTCTTTACATCCGTAGCAACAACAGTAATTCATTATCGCTATTACACTATCAACAAACGGTGAAACACAACAAAAACTCTTTATATTATAAACTTCAAACGCTGCAGAAAGTACACACGCACAGCGAAGTCCCGAAAACACGTGACAATCCTGGTTTAATGTTGACGACATGCGCAGAACGCAGTGCTAACTCCAGAGATATTTACTCTATGGTTCTTTCCAAAGTTGCTACCAACTAAACATGACCTCGATACGCGCCGGTGCTACCATCTCTCGGACTTTGCACGGACTTTGCACGGTCTTATTGAACGCAGATTTCCGAAATTCCTCCACCAGGCAAGACGAATGGAATATTCCAGAATATGAAACACGAACAGCTGCTAGCATGAGTTTCTTAGAAGTAGATACCTTAGGGGTTGCGAAACAACTCAAATCGCTTGATACGGGCAAGTCTTCAGATCCAGATTGTATACCGATTAGGTTCCTTTCAGATTACGCTGACACAATAGCTCCCTACTTAGCAATCGTATACAACCGCTCGCTCACCGATAGATCTGTATCTACATCTACATCTACTTTTATACTCCGCAAACCACCCAGCGGTGTGTGGCGGAGGGCACTTTATGTGCCACTGTCATTACCTCCCTTTCCTGTTCCAGTCGCGTATGGTTCGCGGGAAGAATGACTGTCTGAAAGCCTCCGTGCGCGCTCTAAACTCTCTAATTTTACATTCGTGATCTCCTCGGGAGGTATAAGTAGGGGGAAGCAATATATTTGATACCTCATCCAGAAACGCACCCTCTCGAAACCTGGCGAGCAAACTACACCGCGATGCAGAGCGCCTCTCTTGCAGAGTCTGCCACTTGAGTTTGTTAAACATCTCCGTAACGCTATCACGGTTACCAAATAACCCTGTGACGAAACGCGCCGCTCTTCTTTGGATCTTCTCTATCTCCTCGGTCAACCCGACCTGGTACGGATCCCACACTGATGCGCAATACACAAGTATAGGTCGAACGAATGTTTTGTAAGCCACCTCCTTTGTTGATGGACTACATTTTCTAAGGACTCTCCCAATGAATCTCAACCTGGTACCCGCCTTACCAACAATTAATTTTATATGATCATTCCAATTCAAATCGTTCCGCTCGCATACTCCCAGATATTTTACAGAAGTAACTGCTACCAGTGTTTGTTCTGCTATCATATAATCATACAATATAGGATCCTTCTTTCTATGTATTCGCAATACATTACATTTATCTATGTTAAGGGTCAGTTGCCACTCCCTGCACCAAGTGCCTATCCGCTGCAGATCTTCCTGCATTTCGCTACAATTTTCTAATGCTGCAACTTCTCTGTATATTACAGCATCATCCGCGAAAAGCCGCATGGAACTTCCGACACTATCTACTAGGTCATTTATATATATTGTGAAAAGCAATGGTCCCATAACACTCCCCTGTGGCACGCCAGAGGCTACTTTAACGTCTGTAGACGTCTCTCCATTAATAACAACATGCTGTGTTCTGTTTGCTAAAAACTCTTCAATCCAGCCACACAGCTGGTCTGATATTCCGTAGGCTCTTAGTTTGTTTATCAGGCGACAATGCGGAACTGTATCGAACGCCTTCCGGAAGTCAAGGAAAATAGCATCTACCTGGGAGCCTGTATCTAATATTTTCTGGGTCTCATGAACAAATAAAGCGAGTTGGGTCTCACACGATCGCTGTTTCCGGAATCCATGTTGATTCCTACATAGTAGATTTTGGGTTTCCAAAAACTACTCGAGCAAAAAACGTTCTAAAATTCTACAACAGATCGACGTCAGAGATATAGGTCTATAGTTTTGCGCATCTGCTCGACGACCCTTCTTGAAGACTGGGACTACCTGTGCTCTTTTCCAATCATTTGGAACCTTCCGTTCCTCTGGAGACTTGCGGTACACGGCTGTTAGAAGGGGGACAAGTTCTTTGGCGTACTCTGTGTAGAATCGAATTGGTATCCCGTCAGGTCCAGTGGACTTTCCTCTGTTGAGTGATTCCAGTTGCTTTTCTATTCCTTGGACACTTATTTTGATGTCAGCCGTTTTTTCGTTTGTGCGAGGATTTAGAGAAGGAACTGCAGTGCGGTCTTCCTCTGTGAAACAGCTTTGGAAAAAGGTGTTTAGTATTTCAGCTTTACGTGTGTCATCCTCTGTTTCAATGCCTTCATCATCCCGGAGTGTCTGGATATGCTGTTTCGACCCACTTACTGATTTAACGTAAGACCAGAACTTCCTAGGATTTTCTGTCAAGTCGGTACATAGAATTTTACTTTCGAATTCACTGAACGCTTCACGCATAGCCCTCCTTACGCTATCTTTGACATCGTTTAGCTTCTGTTTGTCTGAGAGGTTTTGGCTGCGTTTAAACTTTGAGTGAAGCTCTCTTTGCTTTCGCAGTAGTTTCCTAACTTTGTTGTTGTACCACGGTGGGTTTTTCCCGTCCCTCACAGTTTTACTCGGCACGTACCTGTCTAAAACGCATTTTACGATTGCCTCGAACTTTTTCCATAAACACTCAACATTGTCAGTGTCGGAACAGAAATTTTCGTTTTGATCTGTTAGGTAATCTGAAATCTGCCTTCTATTACTCTTGCTAAACAGATAAACCTTCCTCCCTTTTTTTATATTCCTATTTACTTCCATATTCAGGGATGCTGCAACGGCCTTATGATCACTGATTCCCTGTTCTGCGCTTACAGAGTCGAAAAGTTCGGGTCTGTTTGTTATCAGTAGGTCCAAGATGTTATCTCCACGAGTCGGTTCTCTGTTTAATTGCTCGAGGTAATTTTCGGATAGTGCACTCAGTATAATGTCACTCGATGCTCTGTCCCTACCACCCGTCCTAAACATCTGAGTGTCCCAGTCTATATCTGGTAAATTGAAATCTCCACCTAAGACTATAACATGCTGAGAAAATTTATGTGAAATGTATTCCAAATTTTTTCTCAGTTGTTCTGCCACTAATGCTGCTCAGTCGGGAGGTCGGTAAAAGGAGCCAATTATTGACCTAGCTCGGTTGTTGAGTGTAACCTCCACCCATAATAATTCACAGGAACTATCCACTTCTACTTCACTACAGGATAAACTACTACTAACAGCGACGAACACTCCACCACCGGTTGCATGCAATCTATCCTTTCTAAACACCGTCTGTACCTTTGTAAAAATTTCGGCAGAATTTATCTCTGGCTTCAGCCAGTATTCTGTACCTATAACGATTTCAGCTTCGGTGCTTTCTATCAGCGCTTGAAGTTCCGGTACTTTACCAATCAGCTTCGACAGTTTACAATTACAATACCGATTGCTGCTTGGTCCCCGCATGTCCTGACTTTGCCCCGCACCCGTTGAGGCTGTTGCCCTTTCTGTACTTGCCCAAGGCCATCTAACCTAAAAAGCCGCCCAGCCCACGCCACACAACCCCTGGTACCCGTGTAGCCGCTTGTTGCGTGTAGTGGACTCCTGACCTATCCAGCGGAACCCGAAACCCCACCACCCTATGGCGCAAGTCGAGGAATCTGCAGCCCACACGGTCGCAGAACCGTCTCAGCCTCTGATTCAGACCCTCCACTCGGCTCTGTACCAAAGGTCCGCAGTCAGTCCTGTCGACGATGCTGCAGATGGTGAGCTCTGCTTTCATCCCGCTAGCGAGACTGGCAGTCTTCACCAAATCAGATAGCCGCCGGAAGCCAGAGAGGATTTCCTCCGATCCATAGCGACACACATCATTGGTGCCGACATGAGCGACCACCTGCAGATGGGTGCACCCTGTACCCTTCATGGCATCCGGAAGGACCCTTTCCACATCTGGAATGACTCCCCCCGGTATGCACACGGAGTGCACATTGGTTTTCTTCCCCTCTCTTGCTGCCATATCCCTAAGGGGCCCCATTACGCGCCTGACGTTGGAGCTCCCAACTACCAGTAAGCCCACAATCTGCGACCGCCCGGATCTTGCAGACTGAGGGGCAACCTCTGGAACAGGACAAGCAGCCATGTCAGGCCGAAGATCAGTATCAGCCTGAAACAGAGCCTGAAACTGGTTCGTCAGCCAAACTGGAGAGGCCTTCCGTTCAGCCCCCCAGAATGTCTTTCGCTCCCTGCCACACCTTGAGACAACCTCCCACTCTACCACAGGTGAGGGATCAGTTTCAATGCGGGCAGTATCACGGGCAACCACAGTCGTAGTCCGATCGGGGGATGCGTGGGACGAGCTGGCCGTTTCCGACAAACCCCCATCCGGACCCCCACAGTGATGCCCATTGGCAACAGCCTCAAGCTGTGTGACCGAAGCCAACACTGCCTGAAGCTGGGAGCGAAGGGATGCCAACTCAGCCTGCATCCGAACACAGCAGTTGCAGTCCCTATGCATGCTAAAAACTGTTGTGCAAAGAACGTCTGAACTAATCTACAGAGAGCGCAAACAAATCGACACAAAATTTAAACCGTTATTAAAATACAAGATTGCCCAGTAAATGCAGTAATGCTGCCACTTGAGCACTGCTGACACACTGCTCGGCGGCGGAAGGAGACTACGCGATTTTACACTATTCGGGTACTAAAACGCGATGCTACAACTCTCAAATACTATAATACGCCAGAAATTTATGAATTAAACAATGCAAGTACCAAAAACACGCAAAGAAATTAAGAATTAAACTATGTAACAAATGAGTGAGCTAGGAGTATATGACTTGCTGCTGCAGCTGCTTATCCAACGGCGGCAGGGAGCACACTGATCTGTACCTACAGATTGGAAAATTGCGCAGGTCGCACCAGTGTTTAAGAAGGGTACTAGGAGTAATCCATCGAACTACAGACCTATATCATTGACGCCTGTTTGCAGTAGGATTTTGGAGCATATACTGTATTCAAGCATTATGAATCACCTCGAAGGGAACGATCTATTGATACGTAATCAGCATGGTTTCAGAAAACATCGTTCTTGTGCAACGCAGCTAGCTCTTTATTCGCACGAAGTAATGGCCGCTATCGACAAGGGATCTCAAGTTGATTCCGTATTTCCAGATTTCCGGAAAGCTTTTGACACCGTTCCTCACAAGCGACTTCTAATCAGGCTGCGGGCCTATGGGGTATCGTCTCAATTGTGCGACTGGATTCGTGATTTCCTGTTAGGAAGGCCGCAGTTCGTAGTAACAGACGGCAAATCATCGAGTAAAACTGAAGTGATATCAGTTGATCCCCAGGGAAGCGTCCTGGGACCTCTGCTGTTCCTGATCTATATAAATGACCTGGGTGACAATCTGAGCAGTTCTCTTAGGTTGTTCGCAGATAATGCTGTAATTTACCGTCTAGTAAGGTCATCCGAAGACCAGTATCAGGTTGCAAAGCGATTTAGAAAAGATTGCTGTATTGTGTGGCAGGTGGCAGTTGACGCTAAATAACGAAAAGTGGGAGGTGATCCACATGAGTTCCAAAAGAAATCCGTTGGAATTCGATTACTCGATAAATAGTACATTTCTGAAGGCTGTCAATTCAACTAAGTAACTGGGTGTTAAAATTACGAACAACTTCAGTTGGAAAGACCACATAGATAATATTGTGGGGAAAGCGAGCCAAAGGTTGCGTTTCATTGGCAGGACACTTAGAAGATGCAACAAGTCCACTAAAGAGACAGCTTACACTACACTCGTTCGTCCTCTGTTAGAATATTGCTGCGCGGTGTGGGATCCTTACCAGGTGTGATTGACGGAGGACATCGAAAGGGTGCAAAAAAGGGCAGCTCGTTTTGTATTATCACGTAATAGGGGAGAGAGTGTGGCAGATATGATACGCGAGTTGGGATGGAAGTTATCAAAGCAAAGACGTTTTTCGTCGCGGCGATGTCTATTTACGAAATTCCAGTCACCAACTTTCTCTTCCGAATGCGAAAATATTTTGTTGAGCCCAACCTACATAGGTAGGAATGATCATCAAAATAAAATAAGAGAAATCAGAGCTCGAACAGAAAGGTTTAGGTGTTCGTTTTTCCCGCGGGAGTGGAATGGTAGAGAGATAGTATGATTGTGGTACGATAAACCCTCTGCCAAGCACTTAAATGTGGATTGCAGAGTAATCATGTAGATGTAGTCGTAGATGTAGATGTAGACTTTTCAAACACCCTCGTACATTAAGTATTTTTCGGTGTTGCGTTTCTTTTCCGTTAGCAGAGATGTAGTAGCATAGGTGCAGACCGGTATTCGAAAAGAGATCTCCCATGTGTTGTAAGGATTTTCCGCACGTGCTAATTCCAGTACGAGTTGTAGTGCAGTTGCTACATACACAGAAAAAGTGTGAACCTTGGCGCAGCTGTACGTTCGGCGCTCGAGATCAAAAATATACATGTAACTGCAGCGCCGTGTCAACTGGCACCGGACGAGGCAGTAACAAAGGTGAAGGATGCGGTCCGCCAGAGTGCGACGCCAAGGCGGCTGTAGTTACGGGCGGTTAGCTCGTCAACTGTCAGCTTCCTGGCCGTGGGGCGTCAACGCCGTGTTTATAAACAGGCGGGGGCCGTCAGTTTTCCCGGAGCGGGGGCCTCACAACGCCTTGGCCGGGCCCAAGGTGAGGCCCCGCCGCCGCCGCCGCCGCCACTCCAGTTTGTAAATAACGTACGGCAGCCTGCAGCCGTCGGCCCTGGCGGTTGCGTCGGGAAACCCGCGGCCACTGTAAGGCAGACAGACAGTGTCCGGGCTTCCCAGCCACGCCGCGGGTACTGGGCAATGCCTCGCACCTGCCGCCACCTGCTCACTCACTCTTACCACACTGCCAGCCAAAATTTACACGATCGAAATGAACCTGGTATAATGACGAGACATCTGCGACGGGCGTTCCATAAGTAATGCAACACATTTTATTCTCCGACGATTTCCGTTGAAAGAATGCGGAATAGAGGGATAGAGAAACAATTAAACTTGTTCAAAAGAGGAAAGGCCGCTGGACCTGATGGCATACCAGTTCGATTTTACACAGAGTACGCGAAGGAACTTGGCCCCCTTCTTGCAGCGGTGTACCGTAGATCTCCAGAAGAGCGTTCCTTCTCTAAATCCTCGCACAAACGAAAAAACGGCTGACATCAAAATAAGTGTCCAAGGAATAGAAAAGCAACTGGAATCACTCAACAGAGGAAAGTCCACTGGACCTAACGGGCTACCAATTCGATTCTACACAGAGTACGCGAAAGAACTTGCCCCCCTTCTAACAGCCGTGTACCGCAAGTCCCTAGAGGAACAGAAGGTTCCAAATGATTGGAAAAGAGCACAGGTAGTCGCAGTTTTCAAGAAGGGTCGTCGAGCAGATGCGCAAAACTATAGGCCTATATCTCTGACGTCGATATGTTGTAGAATTTTAGAACATGTCTTTTGCTCGCGCATCATGTCGTTTCTGGAAACCCAGAATTTACTCTGTAAGAATCAACATGGATTCCGGAAACAGCGATCGTGTGAGACCTAACTCGTTTTATTTGTTCATGAGACCCAGAAAATAGATACAGGCTCCCAGGTAGATGCTATTTTCCTTTACTTCCGGAAGGCGTTCGATACAGTTCCGCATTGTCGCCTGATAAACAAAGTAAGAGCCTACGGAATATCAGACCAGCTGTGTGGCTGGATTGAAGAGTTTTTAGCAAACAGAACACAGCATGCTGTTATCAATGGAGAGACGTCTACAGACGTTAAAGTAACCTCTGGCGTGCCACAGGGGAGTGTTATGGGACCATTGCTTTTCACAGTATATATAAATGACCTAGTAGATAGTGTCCGAAGTTCCATGCGGCTTTTCGCGGATGATGCTGTAGTATACAGAGAAGTTGCAGCATTAGAAAATTGTAGCGAAATGCAGGAAAATCTGCAGCGGATAGGCACTTGGTGCAGGGAGTGGCAACTGACCCTTAACATAGACAAATGTAATGTATTGCGAATACACAGAAAGAAGGATCCTTTATTGCACGATTATATGATAGCGGAACAAACACTGGTAGCAGTTACTTCTGTAAAATATGTATGCGTGCGGAACGATTAGAAGTGGAATTATCATGTAAAATTAATTGTTGGTAAGGCGGATACCAGGTTGAGATTCATTGGGAGAGTCCTTAGACATCAACAAAGGAAGTGGCTTACACAACACTCGTCCGACCTTTACTTGAGTATTGCTCATCAGTATGGGATCCGTACCAGATCGGGTTGACGGAGGATATAGAGAAGATTCAAAGAAGAGCGGCGCGTTTCGTCACAGGGTTATTTGGTAAGCGTGATAGCGTTACGGAGATGTTTAGCAAACTCAAGTGGCAGACTCTGCAAGAGAGGCGCTCTGCATCGCGGAGTACCTTGCTGTCCAGGTTTCGAGAGGGTGCGTTTCTGGATATATTGCTTCCCCCTACTTATACCTCCCGAGGAGATCACGAATGTAAAATTAGAGACATTTGAGCGCGCACGAAGGCTTTCCGGCAGTCGTTCTTCTCGCGAACCATACGCGAATGGAACAGGAAAGGGAGGTAATGACAGTGGCACGTAAAGTGCCCTCCGCCACACACCGTTGGGTGGCTTGCGGAGTATAAACGTAGATGTAGATGTAAAAGGGCACAGGTCATTCCCGTTTTCAAGAAGGGACGTCGAACAGATGTGCAGAACTATATACCTATACCTCTAACGTCGATCAGTTGTAGAATTTTGGAACACGTATTATGTCCGAATATAATGGCTTTTGTGGAGACTAGAACTCTACATGCGAAAAAGATGATCGTGTGAAACCCAGCTCACGCTATTCGTCCACGAGACTCAGAGGGCCATAGACACGGGTTCCCAGGTAGATGCCGTGTTTCTTGACTTCCGCAAGGCGTTCGATACAGTTCCCCACAGTCGTTTAATGAACAAAGTAAGACCATATGGACTATCAGACCAATTGTGTGATTGGATTGAAGAGTTCCTAGATAACAGAACGCAGCATGTCATTCTCAATGGAAAGAAGTCTTCCGAAGTAAGAATGATTTCAGGTGTGCCGCAGGGGAGTGTCGTAGGACCGTTGCTATTCACAATATACATAAATGACCTTGTGGATAACATCGGAAGTTCACTGAAGCTTTTTGCGGATGATGCTACGGTATATCGAGAATTGTAACAATGGAAAATTGTACTGAAATGCAGGAGGATCTGCAGCGAATTGACGCATGGTGCAGGTAATGGCAATTGAGTCTCAATGTAGACAAGTGTAATGTGCTGCGAATACACAGAAAGAAAGATGCCTTATCATTTAGCTACAATATAGCAGGTCAGCAACTGGAAGCAGTTAATTCCATAAATTATCTGGGAGTGCGCATTAGGAGTTATTTAAAATGGAATGATCATATAAAGTTGATCGTCGGTAAAGCAGATGTCAGACTGAGATTCATTGGAAGAATCCTAAGGCAATGCAATCCGAAAACAAAGGAATTAGGTTACAGTACACTTGTTCGTCCACTGCTTGAATACTGCTCACCAGTGTGGGATCCGTACCAGATACGGTTGATAGAAGGAATTGAGAAGATCCAACGGAGAGCAGCGCCCTTCGTTACAGGATCATGTAGTAATCGCGAAAGCGTTACGGAGATGATAGATAAACTCCAGTGGAAGACTCTGCAGGAGAGACGCTCAGTAGCTCGGTACGGGCTTTTGTTGAAGTTTCGAGCACATACCTTCACCGAGGAGTCAAACAGTATATTGCTCGCTCTTACGTATATCTCGCGAAGAGACCATGAGGATAAAGTCAGAGAGATTAGAACCCACACAGAGGCATACCGACAATCCTTCTTTCCACGAACAATGCGAGTGTGGAATAGAAGGGAGAAAATGGTTCAAATGGCTCTGAGCACTATGGGACTTAACATCTGTGGTCACCAGTCCCCTAGAACTTAGAACTACTTAAACCTAACTACCCTAAGGACATCACACACATCCACGCCCGAGGCAGGTTTCGAACCTGCGACCGTAGCAGTCGCGCGAGTAGAAGGGAGAGCCGGTAGAGGTACTCAAGGTACCCTCCGCCACACACCGTCAGGTGGCTTGCAGAGTATGGATGTAGATGTAGATGTAGAATTTGCTGTGGGATGTCGTGAAATATTCCCGCTCCAGCCCCTGTAGTTTCATTAAGTTCCAACAGGTGACGGAGCTACACGTAGGCTTCAAAATGGCGTCTGTAAAGAGGAGAGCTGTGCTGAGTTTCTTTTGGTCAAAGAAAACATCATCACAGATATTCGGAGGCGCTTGCAGAATGTCTACGGACACCTGGCAGTGAACAAAAGCAAGTGGAGTCGGTGGAGGATTCTGTAAACATCGCAAGAAGTTCGCGCACATCTGTCCGATCTCCCGTGTGCCCGCCAGCAGCACACGGCTTTGAATGCTGCAACGTGTGGACACTCTCATTCAAGGTGATCTACGATTATGGCCAAACACCTCGCTGCTCAAGTGGACTTCTCTGCTGGCAGTGCTGACACATTCCTCTACTAATTGGGGTACTCAAAGATGTGCGCCCGATGGGTTCCTCACTGCCTAACAGTAGATCACAAAGATCAACGAAGGAGCGTCTGTGTGGAATTGCTTGCGCGTTACGAGACTGATCGTGACAATTTCTCGTCGAACATCGCCGCAGGCGATGAAACATGGCTTCATCACTTCGAACCACAAAAAAAAAAGGCAATCCATTGAGGGACGCCACGTCACCTCTCCTCCGAAGAAAATTTTTAACGCCGCGCACTCAGTAGGTAAAGTAGAGGCAACGATCTTCTGAGACTCTGATGGAGTTATACTGTTTAATGTTCTTCCTCATGGTGCAACGATCAACTCTGAAGTGCAATGTGCTACCCTTAGGAAATTGAAGAAACGGCTTAAGCGTGTTCGTCGCCACAAAAATGTAAACGGACTTCTCTGTAATAACGCAGGGCCTGACATAAGCCTGCGCATCCGAAGGTGCTCTTCAAAACTTCCTTGAACTGCTCTTCTTCATCCACCTTATAGCCCAGATCTTAAACTCTCTGAGTTCAATCTCTTTCGCCCAATGAAGGATGCAATCCGTGAGAAGCAGTTCGTCGATGATGGAGAGGTTACAGATGCAGGAAGACGTTGGCTCCAACGTCGACCAGCAGAGTGAGGGCGTACAGGCCCGCCCAGTAAGGTGGTGGAAGACTGGAAAATAGGGTTCTGCAGTCAAATGGCATCGATAACAGCAGTGACGCATCGTGACATGGAAGCAATGAGGCCTTTGTAGGTCGCTGGGGGGAGTTTCCACCACATATGCACACACAAGTCTCCTAATGATAATTAAATCAAGACCCTAAGCTGTCGACAGGCATTGATATACCTCAACGGGGACAGGTGAAAATGTGTGCCCCGACTGGGACTCGAACCCAGGATCTCCTACTTACATGGCAGATGTTCTATACATCTTAGCCACCGAGGGCACAGAGGATAGTGCGACTGCACGGATTTATCCCTTGCACGCTCCCAGTCAGACCCACATTCCCAGCTTAATGTCCACACACCACATACGTAGTGCCCCGGCCCACTACACTCATTACTTGCGGCAGACAATCTTACCGACTCCAGTTCGGGCAATGCGTGTGCATCCGCACAGAAGAGGGTCAACGGCCGGCTAACCTTCGATGAGCTCTGACGCAACATTAAATTAACGGTTTTCGTGATAATATTTACTATATAGGTGACGTATTAGTGTATTCTTCATTCACCTCTGCCTTTCTTGTGTTGTGACCTGATACACTCCTGGAAATTGAAATAAGAACACCGTGAATTCATTGTCCCAGGAAGGGGAAACTTTATTGACACATTCCTGGGGTCAGATACATCACATGATCACACTGACAGAACCACAGGCACATAGACACAGGCAACAGAGCATGCACAATGTCGGCACTAGTACAGTGTATATCCACCTTTCGCAGCAATGCAGGCTGCTATTCTCCCATGGAGACGATCGTAGAGAAGCTGGATGTAGTCCTGTGGAATGGCCTGCCATGCCATTTCCACCTGGCGCCTCAAATGGACCAGCGTTCGTGCTGGACGTGCAGACCGCGTGAGACGACGCTTCATCCAGTCCCAAACATGCTCAATGGGGGACAGATCCGGAGATCTTGCTGGCCAGGGTAGTTGACTTACACCTTCTAGAGCACGTTGGGTGGCACGGGATACATGCGGACGTGCATTGTCCTGTTGGAACAGCAAGTTCCCTTGCCGGTCTAGGAATGGTAGAACGATGGGTTCGATGACGGTTTGGATGTACCGTGCACTATTCAGTGTCCCCTCGACGATCACCAGTGGTGTACGGCCAGTGTAGGAGATCGCTCCCCACACCATGATGCCGGGTGTTGGCCCTGTGTGCCTCGGTCGTATGCAGTCCTGATTGTGGCGCTCACCTGCACGGCGCCAAACACGCATACGACCATCATTGGCACCAAGGCAGAAGCGACTCTCATCGCTGAAGACGACACGTCTCCATTCGTCCCTCCATTCACGCCTGTCGCGACACCACTGGAGGCGGGCTGCACGATGTTGGGGCGTGAGCGGAAGACGGCCTCACGGTGTGCGGGACCGTAGCCCAGCTTCATGGAGACGGTTGCGAATGGTCCTCGCCGATACCCCAGGAGCAACAGTGTCCCTAATTTGCTGGGAAGTGGCGGTGCGGTCCCCTACGGCACTGCGTAGGATCCTACGGTCTTGGCGTGCATCCGTGCGTCGCTGCGGTCCAGTCCCAGGTCGACGGGCACGTGCACCTTCCGCCGACCACTGTCGACAACATCGATGTACTGTGGAGACCTCACGCCCCACGTGTTGAGCAATTCGGCGGTACGTCCACCCGGCCTCCCGCATGCCCACTATACGCCCTCGCTCAAAGTCCGTCAACTGCACATACGGTTCACGTCCACGCTGTCGCGGCATGCTACCAGTGTTAAAGACTGCGATGGAGCTCCGTATGCCACGGCAAACTGGCTGACACTGACGGCGGCGATGCACAAATGCTGCGCAGCTAGCGCCATTCGACGGCCAACACCGCGGTTCCTGGTGTGTCCGCTGTGCCGTGCGTGTGATCATTGCTTGTACAGCCCTATCGCAGTGTCCGGAGCAAGTATGGTGGGTCTGACACACCGGTGTCAATGTGTTCTTTTTTCCATTTCCAGGAGTGTATTTATGAGTGTTTCGTATCGAGCAACGTAACCTCTTACCTGTGTTTACATTCCGCGCTGACCAGTTGCAGCTGTAGCGGCGCATCGAAAGCTAAGTACTAATTAATTGTTTGTGTATAGTGCTTTATTTAGGAACTTTAGTAGTCTTCAACCGGAGTTTTTTTGTGTTTTCTGGTGAAATAATTTCAGAAGAACCTTTTGGGAACTGTTTTCAGCTTCGTTACTGTGTCATTAGACGTTTGATTCTCTTTCTGTGTTAGTCTTTTGTTATATTCACATTTGTTGTTTATTAATACTGTTAATAATAGTAGTTACGTCCCTTGTAGAGTAAGTTTGTGATTATTGTAGTCAGGTTTTTAACATCTTCTTATTGTAGTAGCGGAACTTAGAAAAAGTAAAATTTTACCATGAGTGAGAAGTGTGGGCTTTCCCGTAGGTTCGTGAGTAGTGGATTGCGGTGTGAGACTTCGAAGTATTTTCACTGGGGGGAATGCAGTGGGGAAGCCAGTGGGCATTCTGGTGAGATCCTCTCCTGGAACTGCAGGTTATGTAGCAAGAGTAAGTTGATAGAGGAGCAGGAGCGTAAGATCTGTGCCCTTCAGGTGCAGTTGAAAAACGCACAGTAGCAGCTAGATAGGATGAGGAGGGGAAGGGGATTGGGAAATGGGAGCTGGCTGTTGGCAAGAGATCTGCTAGGAGAAGAAGATTTTCAGATAGTTTTACTATTGGTGTTTACAATAGATATTGAGAGGTGGCATGAGCCCCCTCTCATATTTCTATCTTACAATTCTCCTCTCTAATTGCATGCGGTGGAAAGTTGCTATTCCTTCACACGCGGACTTCCCACACAGCGTCTCTCGTCACCCGGGTGGTCCAGTGACAGGCGGGCTCTGCTGACTTTGAAAGGGTAAGACAACGGGTGTGAGAGAGTCGATTGAATGCTTTCCAGACGCCGACATTGTCAAGAGGCACGCCCGCAGTGGTTTGAAGTAGCGGCTGGGCTAGAGGTTCCGTTACTTCGCAGAAACTTAGCGAAAACACTTTCTGGCGGGCTACCAGCGAGGCGTGGGAATGACTTGTGTACCCAGGCAGTTGTGGCGGGAAAATTCCCGCGCTTTCTGCAAAATAGTAACTGTGATTGGCTTGCTCAGGGCATAGCTCCGTGACGTAGCAAAATCAGCGCAGAAATTGGCGCCAAGAATCTCCATTGGTGGAATGGTAGTGCTCCGGCAATAGAGGGGAATTTTCCGCCGGTTTTCGAGTTGCTGATTGGAACGTTTAACCACGGCCACTGTCGTGGGGGCGGGAATGTTGTGTGTTCGGTATGTACGGGTGCTCTAGGGAGTCGGCTCTCCCCTTTCGGTCGAAGACGTCGAAGCAACCAGCCATCGCCTCCGGTGCGCCAGATCGTGTGCTGGCAGTTAAGAAGACAGTTTGGTAAGGTATGTCCGCAGCACCGGCAGACAGGGATTTTCCTAAGTGATAATCAGAGCTCAGCAGAGCGCGCCTGTTCGTCTTTTTCTAACTTTGCCCTGTCTTGGGTAGCAGCAATTAATGTTGGGTTGGCTATGTGTTTTCTCTAAGATTTGAGTTGCAAGGAATTGGCTGCACATACCACTTCGTCATAATCCTCACAATCTAGTTTAGGGACAACTTCACATTCACAGCGTTAGTTTGAGTATCCAATTTGAGCCAATTTGATGTATTGTAAATGTTTCATGTGTTTTTGTTTATTATTTTGTGTTTAGTCTTAATAAATCATATTGTTATTTTGGACAGAACTTTCATTCTGTTAATCGGTAGAGCAACCTTATCATTCCTCACTATGTTAATGAAACCTTCGTTTATTTAACTTATTTATCAAATTAAATTATTGCAGGTGCCAAACTCTCTTCTACTCCACTGGCAGGGTTGATTAGAGTCAGTTCGCGTATTTTTTTTTATCCTTGTGCAACAGCAAAAGTCGGAGTTAGAATAGGGGAGGGCTTAGAGCATCATTTACATATGTAGATTCTAGAAGAATTTAGTGTTAAATACACTGCTAGCCCCGGCACCTCGCAATATGACCAACTGTCAGAGTCTAGCGGAGAGGAATCTCTAGTAGCTGTAGATGTAGGAAGCATGCAGGAGACCTCAGTAGTTACGGTGGCTACAACAATTTGCAAAGTCGAAGAGGAAGAAGAAGGTTCTGCTGTTAGGTAGTTCTCATGGCAGAGGTGTAGGCCAGCAGTTGCAGGAAGTGCTGGGGAGTGAGTACCAGGTCACCAGCATTGCAAAGCCTAATGCAGGATTGGCTCAGGTGACTGTTAACTTAGGGGGGTTATGTAGGGATTTTACTAAAGAGGATCAGGTAGTGATTGTGGGTGGGGCTGGTAATAGTATTGATAGGGATGGGGAGTATAGCATAGATGGTGACCTGGAAAAGATAGCCACTCAGACTGGCAACACGAATGTGCATTTCATGGAACTGTTTCAGCGTCACGAGCGGCCTCATCTTAATACAGCCGTCAGGTGTAATAACATGAGACTTGGGGGTGCGCTGATGACAGAAAGCATGGGTCACATTTCAGTGGTGTCGGTGGAATCTATCAGCAGGACGGGTTTCCCTAGACATGGCCTGCACCTCAACAGGTATGGGAAGGGGAGGTTGGCAAAGTTTATAGGTGACAGCGTAGGTGGGGTTGGTGCGATCGCTCATGGGAAAATTCCTGCAGTAGTGGGTGTTAGAGCTGCACCTTTTTTAGATTGGAGTCAGCTGATAGGTATTCCTGCTTAAGGAAAGTCTCTCTAACAAAGGAGCCACTTTTGACAAAGCTTAGGTATCCGAGTAATGAGGGAATTAGTATATTTCATCAAAATATACAAGGTATTAGAGATAAAGTTAGTGAACTGCTTATAGATGTTGACTCTTAAGTTATTGGTGTATCTGAACACTTCTTAAATAAGGAAATAATTCAGAGGCTTCCTTTACCAGGATACAGGTTGGCTGGCAGCTTTTCGAGGAGCTCTTTGCGGTGTGGGGGAGTAGCCATGTATGTGAAAAACGGCATCCCATTTGAGTCAATTGATGTTTCAAAGTACTGCACTGAAAAGGTGTTTGAATGTTGTGCAGGTGTGGTTAAATTTAACGGAGCTAAACTTCTAACTGTTGTTATTTATAGATCCCCAGACTCCGATTTCACAACATTTTTGCTAAAGCTAGAGGAGGTTCTTGGTTCACTTTATAGGAAATACAAAAAGTTAGTTATCTGTGGTGACTTCAATATTAATTGTATAAGTGATTGTGCAAGGAAGAGGATGCTGGTAGACCTCTTTAATTCATATAATCTTATGCAAACCGTATTCTTTCCAACGAGAGTGCAAGGGAACAGTAGCACAACCATAGACAACATTTTCGTTCATTCCTCATTACTAGAAGGGCATTCTGTTAGCAAAAAGGTGAATGGCCTTTCAGATCATGATGCACAAATTTTAACTCTAAAAGATTTTTGTGCTGCAACACGTGTTAAATATAGTCATCAGCTGTTTAGGAAAGCTGATCCAGTTGCTGTAGAGACCTTTGTAAACCTTATCAAGGAACAAGAGTGGCAAGATGTTTATAGCGCTGATACAGTAGACGATAAATATAATGCTTTTCTCAAGACTTTTCTCATGCTCTTTGAAAGTTGCTTTCCGTTAGAACGTTCAAAACGGTACTAGCACAAACAGGCAGCCTGGGTGGCTGACTAGAGGGATAAGAATATCTTGCAGTACAAAGTGGCAATTATATCAAAACGTTAGCAACAGTCAAAATCTAAATGCAGCAGCCCATTACAAACAGCATTGTAAGGCGATTAAAAATGTTATTAGGAAGGCAAAAAGTATGTGGTATGCAGATAGAATAGCTAAGTATCAGGATAAAATTAAAACCATATGGTCAGTCGTAAAGGAAGTGGCTGGTCTGCAGAGACAGGTCGAGGATATAGAATCAGTGCGTAGTGGGAATGTCCGTGTTACTGATAAGTCGCATATATGTACAGTAATTAATAATCATAATATAGCAGGTGAACTAAATAGAAACCTAGTCCCAACAGGGAATCATATAGCGCTCTTAGAAAAAAGGGGTTCCGAGACTGTTACCTGAAATGCTCCTCCATGATACTGACAAGAGGGAGATTGAGTTAATAATTAAATCACTAAAGACCAAGAACTCTCAAGGATATGACGGGGTATCTAGCAGAATACTGAAGTATTGTTCTATGTATGTTAGCCCAGTACTTAGCCATATCTGTAACTTTTCCTTTAAGAGTGGTCGGTTTCCTGACCGATTAAAGTACTCGGTAGTGAAGCCACTTTATAAAAAGGGAGACATTGATAATGTTGACAATTTTAGCCCTTTTTCTATGCCATCGGTGTTTGCTAAAGTTATCGAGAAGGTTGTATATACAAGGTTACTTGAGCATTTAAATTCACATAATTTGCTGTCAAATATTCAGTTTGGTTTTAGAAATGGTTTAACAACTGAAAATGCTATATTCTCTTTTCTCTGTGAGGTTTTGGACGGATTAAATAAAAGGTTGCGAACGCTAGGTGTTTTCTTTGATTTAACGAAGGCTTTTGACTGTGTTGACCACAAAATATTACTGCAGAAGTTGGACTATTATGGAGTAAGGGGAGTAGATTACAACTGGTTCGCCTCTTACTTTAAGAACAGAAAGCAGAAGGTAATTCTCCGCAATATTGAGAGTGGTAGTTCAGTGTCAATGGGGCACTGTTAAGTGGGGCATTCCCCAAGGGTCGGTGCTGGGGCCACTGCTGTTTCTTATTTATATAAATGATATGCCTTCTAGTATTACAGGTGATTCAAAAATATTTCTGTTTGCTGATGACACTAGCTTGATAGTGAAGATCTTGTGTGTAATATTGAAACAGTAACAAATAATATAGTTCATGAAATAAGTTCGTGGCTTGTGGAAAATAATTTGATGCTAAATCACAGTAAGACTCAGTCTTTACAGTTTCTAACTCACAATTCAACAAGAACCGATATTCTGATCAGACAGAATGGGCATATTATAAGCGAGACGGAACAGTTCAAGTTCCTAGGCGTTCGGATAGATAGTAAGCTGTTGTGGAAAGCCCATGTCCAGGATCTTGTTCAGAAACTAAATGCTGCTTTATTTACCATTAGAACAGTATCTGAAATAAGTGACACTTCAACACGAAAAGTAGTCTACTTCGCATATTTTCATACGCTTATGTCGTATGGTATTATTTTTTGGGGTAATTCTTCTGATTCAAAAAGGGTATTTTTGGCTCAAAAACGGGCTGTTCGAGCTATATGTGGTGTAAGTTCGAGAACCTCTTGTCGACCCCTATTCAATAGTCTGGGAATTCTGACATTGTCCTCACAGTATATATTTTCTTTAATGTCGTTTGTTGTTAGCAATATTAGCCTATTCCGAAGAGTTAGCAGCTTTCACTCAGTTAATACTAGGCAGAAATCAAATCTGCATGTGGAATGCACTTCCTTGACTCTTGTGCAGAAAGGAGTGCAGTATTCTGCTGCATCCATTTTCAATAAGCTACCACAAGAACTCAAAAATCTTAGCAGTAGCCCAAACTCTTTAAGTCTAAACTGAAGAGTTTCCTCATGGCTCACTCCTTCTATTCTGTCGAGGAGCTCCTGGAAGAGCTAAAAAATTAAGCAAATTCCAGTGTTACAGTGTTGATTTTCTTTATTTAAACTAACGACTTGTCACCTGAATATGTTTTTTTTTTATATTTCATTTTATCTGTTTCTAATATCGTGTTATAATTTCATGTATTGACTCGTTCCATGACCATAGAGACTTCTCCTTAATTTGGTCCCACGGAACAATAAATAAATAAATAAATAAATAAATCCCAGATGTCTTCGATTGAGTCAAGATCTGGCGATTTGCGGGGCCAGCACATCAATTGGAAATCGCCACTGTGTTCCTCGAACCACTGCATCACATTCCTGGTCTTAAGGTATAGCGCATTATCTTGTTGAAAAATGTCACTGCCGCCGGGAAACATGATCGTCATGAAGGTTCAAATGGTTCAAATAGCTCTGAGCAATATGGGACGTAACTTCTGAGATAATCAGTCCCATAGAACTTAGAACTACTTAAACGTAACTAACCTAAGGACATCACACACATTCATGCCCGAGGCAGGATTCGAACCTGCGACCGTAGCGGTCGCGCGGTTCCAGACTGTAGCGCCTAGAACCTCTCGGCCACCCAGGCCGGCCGTCACGAAGGGGTGCATGTGGTCTGCAACCAGTGTAAGATACTCCTTGGCCGTTATGATGCCTTGCACGAGCTCCACTGGACCCATGGATGCCCACGTGAATGTTCCTCAGAGAATAATGGAGCCGCCGCTATCTTGTCTCCGTCCTGCAGTACAGGCGTCAAGAGTTTTTCCTTTGAAAGACGACGGATGCGCGCCCTCCCATTGGCATGATGAAGAAGGTATCGGGATCCATCAGACAATGCGACGCTCTGCCCTGCGCCACCGTCCAGTGGCGATGGTCACGTGCTCATTTCAGTCGTAGTTGTCGATGTCGTGGAGTTAACATTGGCACATGCATAGATCCGTCGATTGCAGAGGTACATCGGTAGGAGTGTTCGGTGCACTGTGTATTCAGACACTCTTGTACTCTGCCCATTATTAAAGTCTTATGTTAGTTCCGCCACAGCTCGCCGCCTGTCCTGTTTTAGCCGTCTTTCCACCATACGATGTCCGACATCTATACTGGGGGGGGGGGGGGTCCCCCCATCCCCACGAAGTCAGGCGTGATTGCACCTTGCTTTTGCCACGTGTTGAAGACACTCACCTTAGCACTCGCCGAACACCGGACGAGTCGTACAGTTCCCGAGAAGCTAGTGCCGAACCTCCAGGCCATCACAATCTGCCCTCGGTCGAACTCGGATAGATGGCGCGCCTTCTCCATTCTAAACACGGGCGGCACGTTCCCTGACACTGCGTGCACCGAGCGAGTGTCTGAATGGCAGTCATTCCTCGTCAGATGGCGCTGCTATCGCATGGGCGGGTTTATATCAATAACAGGTCGATAGTTATAATATTCTGGCTGATCGTGAATAAACCCGAAGACCCGAAAAGAGGTATTTAGTACACACGTCAAAAGAAGTTTTCCATCACCCCGGTTCCCAGAACTCCTGAAGATAGACGTTGAGTGTAGATATTGTATCACAGGCACAGTCCCTTCGACTGTTCAGAGATGTTACTCAACCGGCCCAAAAGTGTAAACAACCATGCATGAGCAGCACCTATTAGACGGAAGAGGTCCGTCAGCCAATGATGTGCAGTCATTCCACCAGGATGCAGGTACACGGCTTGTGTTGTCTGTAGTTCAACTATGCCTAGACGGTCAATACCGCGGTTCGATCGCGTCCACATTGTTACTTTGTGACAAGGGAAGTGTCCAGGCGTCTAGGAGTGAACCAAAGCGATATTTTTCGGACATGCAGGAGATACAGAGAGACAGGGACTGTCGATAACATGCCTCGCTCAGGCCGCCCAAGGGCTACTACTGCAGTGGATGACCGCTACCTATGGATTATGGCTCGGAGGAACCCTGACAGCAACGCCACCATTTTGAATAATGCTTTTCGTGCAGCCACAGTAATTCGTGTTACGACTCAAACTGTGCGCAATAGACTGCATGATGCGCAACTCCACTTCCGACGTCCATGGCAATGTCCGTCTTTCCAACCACAATACCATCCAGTGCGGTAGAGATGGGCCCAACAACATGCCCAATCGACCGCTCAGGATTGGCATCATGTTCTCTTCACTGAAGAGTGTCGCATATGCCTTCAAACAGACAATCGTCGTAGACGTGTTTGGAGGCAACCCGGTCAGGCTGAACGCCTTAGACTCACTGTCCAGAGAGTGCAGCGAGCTGGAGGTTCCCTGCTGTTTTGGGGTGGCATTATGTGGGGTCGACGTACGCCGCTGGTGGTCATGGAAGGCGCCGTAATGGCATCCTCCGGCCGATAGTGCAACCATATCGGCAGCATATTGGCGAGGAATTCGTCTTCATGGACGACAGTTCGACATCGTGCACATCTTCTGAATGACTTACTTCAGGATAACGACATCGCTCGATTAGAGTGGCCAGCATATTCTCCAGACATGAACTCTATTGAACGTGCCTGGAATAGATCGAAAAGGGCTGTTTGTGGACGACATGACCCACCAACCACTCTGAGGGATCTACGCCGAATTGCCGTTGAGGAGTGGGACAATATGGACCAACAGTACCTTGATGAACTTGTGAACCGTATGCCGCGACGAATGTAGGCATGTATCAATGCAAATGGACGTCTACAGGGTATTAGAGGTACCGGTGTGTACAGCAATCTGGACCACCACCTCTGAAGGTCTCGCCCTATGGTGGTACAACATGCAATATGTGGTTTTCATGAGCAATAAAAAGGCTGGAGATGACGTTTACGTTGATCTCTATTCCAATTTTCTGTACTTTTTTGATGTGTGAATTTAATATGCTGAAATACCATAAAATTATTTGTTAAACATCACAACAGAAACGAACACTACGAGATGAGGCTATAAAATTTTCTTTCAAAAACATACATATTTAATTATTGTCACCCTCAATATACTCCCTTCCTCAATCCTTACATCACTCTATGCAAATGTTCCATTGATGGAGACAGTGCTGGACGTCTTCCCCTGTGGCATCCTTGACGAAGCGTTTCTCTTTCACTCTTTCAAAGAAATGAAATCTCGTTCCTTCCAATGCAGATTTGCCCTTGGGGAATACATAAAAGTCACAGGATGCTAGACCAGATGACTAAGATGGGTGGTCTACAACTTTATGTTGACTTCGCTAGAAACCTGGCTATAATGCGGTATAAGCCAGTGCGGTTTCGCGATGCAGTGTCCATGACTTGTTCTTCCACAATTCGGGTTCGATTGGCTCATTCGAGCTTTTTTCTCTCTCGGTGGAGTTGGGTGCTTCAGACACAGGGATTGGCGCTTAATTTCTATCATAAGTGAAAAACCAAGATTTGTCACATGTTATCACTCTTTCCAAGAAATTAGGATAATTTTCAGTGGTATACAATGTGTCAGTCAGTACAAACATCTACAGTAGCTTCCTCTTGTTTGGTGAGAATTTTCGGCACCAGTTTCGCACATACTTTTGTCATTAAATTGGCTATATAAAATTTGCCTTACGAATTCTCTGGCAATTTCTACAGTTTCAGCATTCGATTGAACACTCAACTTACCGTCGTATCGAATCAGATTAACTACTTTATTGATATTTTCATCCGTTTCTAATGTTGAAAGGCGGCCCACGCGTGAGTCGTCTTCAGCGTCTTCTCGGCCATCTTGGAAACGCTGGAACCACTCAAAAACTCGCGTAAGTGAAAAACAGGCATCTCCAAACACTTCTTTTTGTAACAGATATGTTTCAATAGCATTTTTTCCATGTGAAACTCCATGACAAATTGTTTTGTTCTTTTATTACATTTATCATTTTTCCGCAAAACAAAATAACTTTTTTTAGAAACGAGGCTTCGGCCACATTGATTTGTCTGCAGGTACCAGAGATGCCGCATTCGATTGATTGAGAATGCTTAACGCTTCACAACTGTTGGTTGTTCGTCTTTATCGCATGTGTGCTTACTCTTGGACTGCATCAGTCTCGTTACTTTATAGCCACACCTCCTATTTTCACAAATCGTCAAACATTCGCAGTTTTTGGTATCGTTGTTAAATATCAGCATTATTAATTAGCTTCACAGCGAGGGACAGAATAAATTATCAGTATATTAACTATTGTAGTCAGAAGGAAGTGAAGTACTCACAATGTGATGACAGATGGATGGCATGCTCCCTTCTTACATTCCCGTATGTGTTGTAGTAACGCCAATGGGAAAACGCCAGTCACGTCGCTGTCAGAATCTGATTTAGTTTAGTCTTTTTCAGTACTGTTCAAATCATCACTGCTCCCTCCGATACATACGCATTCTTCAACAGCTCCTCCGTTTTTGGCTGCCTCTCTGATGAGGCTTGCATTGCTGTTCACAATTTTCGTCCAGGCTTGTCATTTTACTGTCAGAGTGGACAAGTTTTTTGTTGTCTGCATAAACGTAATTTTTCATTTGCACCCATACCCCTTCGATGGCACTGAAGTGACAATGGTATGGAGTGAAGTCGATTTCAGGCTCCTGGCTCTTAGCAATCTCGTCAATTACGTATGTTGGAAATCTTGGTTTCTATTGTGCCGTAATTACGAGCAATTCAGTCTTCTTCAGATGTTCTCTGAAATCCACTTTTAGTCGTTTCAGCCACTGAACAATATCGCCTTTTTTGTGTTTAACTTGTTGAAAGACAACGGAATGATATGGGGCGTTACTACGACCACTGATTGACTAGTCACGTTTCTTATAAGCGATGTTTCCAACCATTTTTGCAAAACTACACTGTTCAGTTCTTCATGGTAATCACCTGTCCTTTCCGAACGAAATATTAACAGCCAGTCTGGCACGCAAAATAATGATTCGACCTCCTTTCCCAACACTGACTGCCATGATTCCCACGAGCGTTCCATCACTCAAGCCTCTACGTAATGAATGCTGTCATTAATCCAAGCTTCAACTAGCCACACTATACTTTCGAATCTCACAACCACGATCTCGCGCAGAAATTTGCACACTCATGTAACATCATCCTTCCATTCCATAAATATTTTGCGTCCGTTAAACACTGAATAGTTGAAGCCTATGTCTTCCAGCTGTACGCAATGAAAATTTGCTTTGTTTAAAGAGATCGACTGTTTGAAGCGACGCGAGTAATTTAGATAGTGTCGGATGTTCCCTTCTCTTATAATAGCTGTACATACGAAGGTTGGAACTTTAATAGTGGCAACTATTTATTTACAGCTCGTGCAAAATAGCTACGTGTTTCAAAGTTTTACTGACCTTCGAAGTAGTCACCAGCATTGTGTATAACCCGTCGCCAGCGATGTGGAAGTCGTAGGATACTCTTAGCAGTGCCAGTTGTGTTGACAGTTCGAGTGGTGCGGTCTATTGCCCGACGAATTTGTAGCAGTTCTGAAGCAATGCCGTGAAGTGTTGCCTTCAGTTTAGAAATGGAGATGATCTTACGAGGGTTTCAGTCAGGAGAGTGCAGTAGGTGGTATAGCACTTAGCTGCCCAATCAGTCAAACAAATCAGTAACAGCTTGCACTGTACGTGCTTGAGCATTGTCCTGCAAAATGATGGTCAGGTCCTGCAAAAAGTGTCATCACTTCTCTCTCTAAGCTGGTCGTAGGTCGTGTTCCAAAACTGAACAGCACACAGACAGAAGTGATGACACCTTTGTTTTGCAACAGTGAAAAGACATACAAACCTGTTTGGAGATTATGATTGATCATACTTTGAACTTTATTTTAGACTTTCAATACAGAAAAGGCAAAATGGTGCCTGTAATTATGGTTTGATCACGGGCCTGAGAGTTTGAAGTACGTAGACGTCGTTCAGCTTTAACGAAATAGTGTAGCTTTTAAGTTTGTTGACACGAGTCGCATTTGATTTAAGACCCTGACCACGTCATGTGTGTGTGTTAATTTTAATGTGTTATATGCTTGCTCAGTGACAAAACCCGCAAGAGGGCTGCATATTTTCCGTTTTACATACAGACTTTACGTCTTGCCTGTACCTACTGTGCTTGTGCGAAACCCCTAATGTGGACGCTATCACGTGTTGCTTCCCTCACACTGATGTGTGGATATCTATACAACAATGTTTACTGCGATGCAGCTTGATGACGCCCAAGGGGTCGGAATTAACTAACCGTCAAATTATGAAATGAAGTGATTTCAAAGTAGAACAGCACCCTACGCAGGAAAATGACCTCGCTCACGTATAGTAATCACAACAATGTTTAAGTTTTTGGCCATTGTCTTCCATCGTATATATTCTGGAATCAGTTTTGGTATCATCCTTCTTCCATTGGCACTACATCCCAGGATGGGACTTGGCCTCTTCGATAATTTTCCGCCATTCCTCTCTGGACTGCACTGCAGATCTCCAGTTACGGCAACTAACTCGGGCAGCGTCTTTTCCAACCTCGTCACTAGATCAGAACCTCCGTCGTCCCCTTCTCTTCTCCCTCCAGGTTCAATGCAGCAGTCTTTCCTTGCACGATCTGTCTTATCGAGTCGTATTACGTGTTCAGCCCATCTCAATCTACACAACTTTATGAACTTGATCACATCACCCTCCTTATAGCAGTTATAAAGCTCGTAATTACTTCGCCTTCTCCAACTCCCATTTTCATACACCAGTCCAAAGATTATCATGTGATCTTAGTCTGCTTTCACCCTGCCTTGTAATCGTCCATGTTTCTGGCCATACGTAAGTACTGGGCGTATCAGCGTTTTATAGAGTCGGCACTTAGTCTCTCGTGATAGAAGCTTGGTTTTAAAATGTCGCAGCATTAAAAAATAACATCGAATAGAAGCACTTATGCGGGCCATAATTTCAGTCGAAGTGCTGCCATTTGCTTCTGTCTTTGCGCCCCGATAAGTGAAACATTCCTCTCGCTCTGAAGTCATTCCCCCAAGGGTTACTGTAGGCTGCAAGGACTGATTTGTACCGTTATACATGCACTTGGTCTTTCTTTCATTAATTTTCAAGCCGTTTTCTCTGCAATTAGTTTCAGAGCTGAGAATTGGCTTTGTAGATCTCTAATGTTCTACTTATTAGGCCCAAGTTACCTGCATACCCCAACAATTGTATGGACTTATAGTACGTAGTACCTCTTGTCTGGACACCCGACTCACGCACCACTTTTTCGAGTGCCAAATTAAAGAGTAGGCAGGAAAGCTCATCACCTTGTCTTATCCCAGTTCGTGTGGGAAACTGGGGTGATAGTCTAGACTGGCGTTAACACCGCAACGTAAACGGTTGCGTTTGGAGTAGCGCCGTTACGGGGAAATACTGACTGTTGATGTATGACGTCACATGGTATTCAGAGACGAATCGCGATTCTGCACTAGTCCGAATGACCATAGTCGACGAGAATGGCGGCGACCTGGAGAGAGGTCCCATTCTTCCAGTGCTTTGGAGTGCCGCAGCGGTACTGTGGGGAGCTGCCGGGTACGACTTCAAGTCACAAGTGGTGGTAATTGAGGGAATTCTGATAACACAAGGTTCTTTTGAACAGTTGCCAGCGGGCTCGTGCGCATGCGCAGAGCTGAATTCGCGTATGAGCAGTGCCTACCTCCCACTTCTGGCTACTTGAAGCGTGGCTGTTTGCCGTATGAGCAGTAGCAGCAAGTAGCCAGATGCTACCCGGAAAAATTTTTCCCGCGAGCCCAAGCTGCCAGTTCCGCGCATGCGCAGAGCAAGCTGAGTTATAGAAGGGGGGGGGGGGGGTCCACGTGACCTGTGCATGTGTTTCGTGTCTTCGTTTACAGCTCCCACGTCAAATGCAATCAAAACTGATTTCTGTGGCTGGGAGCCATCAAGTGAATTAATGTACATTCTCATAACCATGAAAGACCAAAATAAGTTAGCAGTTTCAATTTTCTGATTTTATATTATTTTCACGTTACCAGCAATCAACCATTAATGTATTAATGAAGCTATTTCTGTCTGTTTTATAGAGAAATTTGCTTCTATTAACTTTTTTTCCGCTGAGGCAATTAGTTTATTTGAAACGAAGTGTTTCATTCAGCACTATTGGCTACTTTCAACTTCGTTCAATATCAAGTGCAAATTTTCATTTTCTGGGACGAATGACATTATACCATAATAAAGAACCAAGCATGAGAACACAGTACTGGACCTCCAAGAAAATTTGTATCACGAAAACCACATGAAAAGCTGAATATCAGGTACTTCAGAGTGCATCTGGACATAGAAATGTGCAATTAGAGCGGAATGAAGCATTTTAATATGGTTTATGAAATTCCGATGCTGCTGGAGTAGTCTCTGATGTCCTGTTCCTTTTACGACACTGTAAGATCTCTTAATGCTATATACGTACGAACATACGTAAACATTTACCTGAAGCTGACTAAGTAGGCAAATTTTGTCAGTAGTTTTGAATTACATTTTTTGTTTCAAATATAATGACAGCTGTCGCAGAATTTTACAAATCTGCCTTCTGTGAAAGCGTTTTCCGATCACAAGGCACTTGTCTAGTACTTCCTCTAGGCCTGCAGTTATTTCTTAATTTGTGTTTACGCCTTAAATTTATAGAATGCCATTCTGTGGTAGACTGGCAGCATTCCGTGTTTTATCGTTGTAACTCCCCACATGTCTTCATATTTATTCCTAGAGTAGAATATAAGCTATCAGTTGTACAGTTTCTTTGCCTCACAGACAGCCTTGTTAATTTATTACACATTTTTAAATAGTCATGAAAGTTATTGTCCTTTATTGCGGTGTAATCTACACAAGAAACTTTTTTTTCAAGAAGTTTGTAAGTTTGTATTCCATCCTACTAGCGTCTTGCAGTGCTGTGTAGATGTAAACCTGTTGGAAATGCTACATAACAATATTGCAGAGTACGAATTAAAAAAAAAAAAGTCACCCAATAGCAAAATGTTATGGTACTTCGAACTGTGGAGTCTAATTTTGAAATGATATTTTGCCAAGAACTGCTTCCTTATTTGCATCCTTTATCTGGGTGGGATATGATAAAACAATTGCTCTAAGTACAACTCTGTATGTCCTCTCAACAACATACCGCAGGGCTGCACATGATCACGTGATGCCCCACCACGCACAAAATTCCACCAGAAATGCGACGGAAAGCGTATGTGCAGAGCAAGCACAAAGCATGGGCTGCCTACGTCATCGTGGCTGCGCATGCGCAGTACAGCCTGTTGTCTGGCGCTGTCCTGGTAAATGCTCAAACGAACCTACAATGGTATGTCACGGACATCCTGCGTCCTCGAGAGTTACATTTCATATGACAGTGTCTTGGTGCCATTTTTCAACATGGCAATGCTCGAGCACACATGCCACGTGTCTCTATGGACTGTCTGCATGATGCCGAGGTTCTCCAGGGTATGCAAGACCGCCTGATTTGTCCCCCATAGAACGTCGTCCCCTATGGAATGTCAATGCCGTCCCAGTACCAGTATCCAAGATATCAGGGACCAATTACAACCGTTGAAGGCCAGATTGCCTCAGAAGAGGATACAACGGCTTTAGACACGCCTCCAAACAAAATCGATGAATGCATCCAAGAGGGGGCGCCAGAGTCGTACTGGTAGGTGTGCTCATATGGTCAAGTTCTTTGCAAATTTTACTCGATTTTGCAATCGCTGCCCTCTCAGATCGGTGGGGGGGGGGGGGTTCAATTTGTTTCCTCCTCCCCTTTTGGGTGTCTCACCTTTTTTTGCTAGGCTGTGTTTTTTTCTTTGGTCGTCGGGCCAGCTAAACACATCTTTGCAATTTGCACGTCTAACGCTACGTTACGTGCGCAGACAAACGTTTCCGTTCTGATCGTGTTCTGGCAGCAGACCAGGCCAACGACGTAGAACGCTTGGTATGCTCTGCGCCGAAACGGTGTGTCCTTGGGAGACTACGCTCTGCATGCGCATAGAGGTGTTTTAAGCACCCAGGCTTGACATCGATCTCATGCGCCCAGCGTCCTCTCCAAAACGTTCGAAGAGTGCGTCCGGTCCTCAGCAACTGCGTCACTAGACACGCATCCGAGGGCAGAGCCTTGTCACCCAGATTTTCGTTTCCCGTGGTGTCCCTAGGAATCTAAATGCCGGGATGGTTCGTTCGGAACGGCCCCGGACAATTCCCTGTACCATACGGCTCGAATCCGAGTTAGTGCTGTCTTGCTAATGACCTTTTCGCGGACGTAACGCTAAACTCTAATCTTCCTTCCTTGTCCTCTAGAAACTGTAAATTTTTAAGTCCTTGGCAATATCACACTGTTTTCTTTTGATGCAAGTCCTAAGTTATCACTGTCGGCATAATGGTTAAAAAGACAGTAGGCACTAGATGCCTAGTTTAAGGAATACCTACAACTACACTACGAGGGAAATTCACTTAGGTACTCTCCTTCTGGCTTTCTGCACTACAATGATAGTTTTCAAATTTTTCGGTTTTCATCCGTTTTCATTTTCTATTTCACAATAGTTGTACAACTTTCCTAGTTGTCACCGTTTGGTGTCCAGCGCATCATAATATATTGTAAAAGAAACAAATAGCGTCTCTGGTCTAAATCCAAAAACTGGTAAACTGCCCCAGAGACCAGTGTGGCCTGAGCTCCCAGTTGGTGCACATCGACAGCGCAGAAAGACGCGTATATAGCTTCTTTTCTGTGTTTACTTCGTAGATTCTTACTTGCGTGTGAGTTCGTATAGGAGGTGTAATTTCGAGCTTTAGTTACTCATCATCATCATCATCATCATCATCATCATTTAAGACTGATTATGCCTTTCAGCGTTCAGTCTGGAGCATAGCCCCCCTTATACAGTTCCTCCATGATCCCCTATTCAGTGCTAACATTGGTGCCTCTTCTGATGTTAAACCTATTACTTCAAAATCATTCTTAACCGAATCCAGGTACCTTCTCCTCGGTCTGCCCCGACTCCTCCTACCCTCTACTGCCGAGTCCATGAGTCTCTTGGGTAACCTTGCTTCTCCCATGCGTGTAACATGACCCCACCATCTAAGCCTGTTCGCCCTGACTGCTACATCTATACAGTTCATTCCCAGTTTTTCTTTGATTTCCTCATTGTGGACACCCTCCTGCCATTGTTCCCATCTACTAGTACCTGCAATCATCCTAGCTACTTTCATATCCGTAACCTCAACCTTGTTGATAAGGTAACCTGAATCCACCCAGCTTTCGCTCCCATACAACAAAGTTGGTCGAAAGATTGAACGGTGCACAGATAACTTAGTCTTGGTACTGACTTCCTTCTTGCAGAAGAGAGTAGATCGTAGCTGAGCGCTCACTACATTAGCTTTGCTACACCTCGCTTCCAGTTCTTTCACTATGTTGCCATCCTGTGAGAATATGCATCCGAAGTACTTGAAACCGTCCACCTGTTCTAACTTTGTTTCTCCTATTTGGCACTCAATCCGTTTATATTTCTTTCCCACTGACATTACTTTCGTTTTGGAGATGCTAATCTTCATACCAGAGTCCTTACATTTCTGATCTAGCTCTGAAATATTACTTTGCAAACTTTCAATCGAATCTGCCATCACAACTAAGTCATCCGCATATGCAAGACTGCTTATTTTGTGTTCACATATCTTAATCTCACCCAGCCAGTCTATTGTTTTCAACATATGATCCATGAATAATATGAACAGGTTGCAGCCTTGTCTTACCCCTGAAACTACTCTGAACCATGAACTCAATTTACCGTCAACTCTAACTGCTGCTTGACTATCCATGTAAAGACCTTTAATTGCTTGCAAAAGTTTGCCTCCTATTCCATAATCTTGTAGAACAGACAATAACTTCCTCCTAGGAACCCGGTCATATGCCTTTTCTAGATCTATAAAGCATAGATACAATTCCCTGTTCCACTCATAACACTTCTCCATTATTTGCCGTAAGCTAAAGATCTGGTCGTAACAACCTCTAAGAGGCCTAAACCCACACTGATTTTCATCCAATTGGTCCTCAACTAATACTCGCACTTTCCTTTCAACAATACCTGAGAAGATTTTACCCACAACGCTGATTAAAGAGATACCTCTGTAGTTGTTACAATCTTTTCTGTTTCCATGTTTAAAGATTGGTGTGATTACTGCTTTTATCCAGTCTGATGGAACCTGCCCCGACTCCCACGCCATTTCAATTATCCTGTGTGGCCATTTAAGACCTGACATTACACTGTATTTGATGAGTTCCGACTTAATTTCATCCACCCCAGCTGCTTTATTGCACTACAATCTATTGACCATTTTCTCCACTTCCTCAAATGTGATCCTATTTCCGTTATCATTCCTGTCCCATTGTACATCGAAACCTGAAACATTACTGATCGCATTTCACCTACATTGAGCAACTCTTCAAAATATTCCCTCCATCTTCCCAAGGCATCCACAGGATTCACCAGCAGTTTTCCTGACCTGTCCAAAATACTTGTCATTTCCTTCTTACCTCCCTTTCGAAGACTGCTAATTACACTCCAGAATGGTTTTCCAGCAGCTTGACCCATAGTCTCCAACCTGTTTCCAAATTCTTCCCACGATTTCTTCTTGGATGCTGCAATTATCTGTTTGGCTTTGTTTCTTTCTTCAACATAACTTCTACCTGGGTTCTGGTATGTAGCCATTTTTGATACGCCTTCTTTTTCCTTTTACAGGCCGCCTTGACTGTATCATTCCACCAAGCTGTTTGCTTCTTCCTACTTTTACACACTACTGTTCCAAGACATTCTTTAGCCACTTCTAGTACTGTGTCCCTGTACCTTGTCCATTCCTTTTCCAATGACTGTAATTGACTACATTCAACTAACTGGTACCTTTCTGAGATCGCTGTTATGTACTTGTGCCTGATTTCCTTATCCTGAAGTTTCTCCACTCTTATCCTCCTACATATGGACCTGACCTCCTGCACTTTCGGCCTCACAATCCTAATTTCACTGCAGATTAAATAATGATCAGTGTCATCAAAGAATCCCCTGAATACACGTGTGTCCCTCACAGCCTTCCTGAATTCCTGATCTGTTATTATATAGTCAATGACAGATCTGGTTCCCCTGCCTTCCCAAGTATACCGGTGAATGTTCTTATGTTTAAAAAAGGAGTTTGTGATTACTAAGCCCATACTGGCACAGAAATCCAAGAGTTGTTTCCCGTTCCTGTTGGCCTCCATATCCTCTCCAAATTTACCCATAACGTTTTCATACCCTTCTGTTCGATTTCCAATCCTGGCGTTAAAATCACCCATGAGCAGAACACTGTCCTTGTCCTTTACTCTAACAACTACATCACTGAGTGCCTCATAAAAACTATCCATCTCATCTTGATCTGTCCCCTCACAATGCGAATATACTGACACAATCCTAATTTTCTTGCTAGACACTGTCAAATCTATCCACATCAGTCATTCGTTTACATACCTTATTGCAACTACGCTGGGTTCCATTTCTTTCCTGATGTAAAGCCCTACACCCCATTGTGCTATTCCTGCTTTGACTCCTGACAGGTAGACCTTGTATTCTCCCACTTCCTCTTCTTTCTCACCCCTTACCCGAATGTCACTAACAGCTAAAACGTCCAGCCCCATCTTACTTGCAGCCTCTGCCAGCTCTACCTTCTTCCCAGAGTAGCCCCCATTGATATTAATAGCTCCCCATCTCATTACCATTTGTTTGCCAAGTCGTATCTTAGGAGTCCCTGGTTTGTCAGTTAGAGGTGGGACTCCGTCACCTCCAAAGGTCCGAGGCATTTTGCTCTGATTGTTGCCAGCATCATATTTAAAGTACCAGGGAAGCAGGTTGCTAGCCTTACTTGCCCCGAGTGGATTTGGTAGTCTTTGCCGTATGAGCACAAAGGTGACCACGACTCAGAATATGTCCGAGATGCCCAGCCTTATTCCAAAGTAATTGGTATCCCGACTGTCGGGACCACTTACTTGGCCACTCATACGTTGCCCGTGGTTCATGAACTAGGACATGACTACAGGAACCCACACCATGCTTTAGTTACTGTAATCGTAAATTCAGGCAGATTGTAGCGCAGTCGTTAGGCATTTGTACAGGTTAGTTCATCCATCCTTTGCGTGTTTCCCTTGCGTTATCTAGGCACGGACTCGCGTTTCAGTAACTGTTGTTCAACATCGATTAGAATGGACAGGGACTGTGATTGCTGTGTTCGATGAGGACTGAGTTGTCATTCCTTCGCTCACAGCTGTACGCGGCGCTGACTTCGGTCGCGCAGCTTGAGGCTGTTGCCAATGGGCACCACTGTGGGGAGCCGGACTTGGGTATCACGGGGATGTCAATTTCGTCCCGTCTGTCCCCAGATCGGTCTGCCGCTGTGGTTGCCTTGGTTGCTGCCCGCAGTGGGGCTGAGCCCTCGCCTGTGGTTGATTGGGAGGTCGTTCCAAGGCGTGGCAGGCAGCGAAAGACGTCCCCGGAGGCTGATCAGAAAGCCTCCCCGGTGCGTCTGACAAACAGGTTTCAGGTACTGTCTCTGGCTGAGCCAGATGCAGCTGCCTGCCCTGTTTCAGAGGATGATTCTCAACCTTCAAGGTCCGGGCAATCGCAAAGAGTGGGCTTATTGGTAGTTGGGAGCTCCAATGTTAGGCGCGTAATGGGGCCCCTAAGGGATATGGCGGCAGAGGAGGGGAAGAAATCCAGTGTGTACTCCGTGTGCATTCCAGGTGGAGTCATTCCTGATGTGGAAAGGGTCCTTGCGGATACCATGAAGAGCACAGGGTGCAGCCAGCTGCAGGTTGTGGCACATGTCGGCACTAATGACGTATGTCGCTTTGGATCTGAGGAAATTATCTCTGGATTCCAGCGGCTATCTAATTTGGTGAAGGCTGCCGGTCTTGCTTACGAGATGAAGGCAGAACTCTGCCATCTGCAGCATCGTTGACAGAACCGCCTGCGGACCTTTGGTGCAGAGCCGGGTGGAGGGTCTGAATCAGAGGCTCAGACGGTTTTGCGACCGTGTTGGCTGCGGATTCCTTGACTTGCGCCATAGGGTGGTGGGGTTTCGGGTTCCGCTGAATAGGTCAGGAGTTCACTACACTCAGCTGGCGGCTACACGGGTAGCGGAGGCTGTGTGGCGTGGACTGGGCGGTTTTTTAGGTTAGAAGGCCTCGGGAAAGTACGGGATGGGCTGCAGTCTCAAAGGATGCATGGCAAATACAGGACGTGCTTGGATCAAGGAACAGTCGGAATTGTAGTTGTAAATTGTTGTAGTGGTGCTGGAAAAGTCCCTGAGCTTCAAGCGCTAATAGAAAGCTCAGAAGCTGAAATCGTTATAGGTACAGAAAGCTGGCTAAAGCCTGAAATAAGTTCTGCAGAAATTTTTACGAAGTCTCAGACGGTGTTCAGGAAAGATAGAGTAGGCAGAATTGGTGTTGGAGTGTTTGTGTCTGTCAGTAGTGGTTTATCTTCTAGTGAAGTCGAAGTAGATACTCCGTGCGAATTGGTATGGGTGGAGGTTATACTTAACAGCCGAACTAAGTTAATAATTGACTCCTTCTACCGACCCCCAGACTCCAATGATATAGTTGCTGAACTGTTCAGAGTAAATTTGAGTCTCGTAACAAATAAATACCCCACTCATACGGTTATAGTTGGTGGGGACTTCAACCTTCCATCGACATGTTGGTAAAAATACTTGTTCAAAACCGGTGGTAGGCAGAAAACATCTTCCGAGATTGTCCTAAATGCTTTCTCCGAAAATTATTTCGAGCAGTTAGTCCACGAACCCACGCGAATTGTAAATTGTTGCGAAAACACACTTGACCTCTCAGCCACAAACAATCCAGAGCTAATAGAGAACATCATGACTGATACAGGGATTAGTGATGACAAGGTCGTTGTAGCTAGGCTCAATACCGTTTCTTCCAAATACACCAGAAACAAACGCAAAATAATTTTATTTAAAAAAGTGGATAAAGTGTCACTAGAAGCCTTCCTAAGAGACAATCTCCAGTCCTTCCGAAATGACTATGCAAATGTAGACGAGATGTGGCTCAAATTCAAAGATATAGTAGCAACAGCAATTGAGAGATTTATACCTCATAAATTGGTACGAGATGGAACTGATCCCCCATGGTACACAAAACAGGTCCGAACGCTGTTGCAGAGGCAACGGAAAAAGCATGCCAAGTTCAGAAGGACGCGAAATCCCGAAGATTGGCTAAAATTTACAGACGCGAGAAATTTGGCACCGACTTCAATGCGTGATGTCTTTAATAGGTTTCACAACGAAACATTGACTCGCAATTTGGTAGAAAATCTGAAGAAATTCTGGTCGTATGTAAAGTACACAAGCGGCAAGACGCAGTCAATACCTTCGCTGCGCAGTGCCGATGGTACTGTTACCGACGACTGTGCCGCTAAAGCGGAGTTATTGAACGCAGTTTTCCGAAATTCCTTCACCAGGGAAGACGAATGGAATATTCCAGAATTTGAAACACGAACAGTGCTAGCATGAGTTTCTTAGAAGTAGATACCTTAGGGGTTGCGAAACAACTCAAATCACTTGATACGGGCAAGTCTTCAGATCCAGATTGTATACCGATTAGGTTCCTTTCAGATTACGCTGATACAATTGCTCCGTACTTAGCAATCGTATACAACCGCTCGCTCACCGATAGATCTGTACCTACAGATTGGAAAATTGCGCCGGTCGCACCAACGTTTAAGAAGGGTAGTAGGAGTAATCCATCGAACTACAGACCTATATCATTGACGTCGGTTTGCAGTAGGGTTTTGGAGCATATACTGTATCCAAACATTATGAATCACCTCGAAGGGAATGATCTATTGATAAGTAATCAGCATGGTTTCAGAAAACATCGTTCTTGTGCAACGCAGCTAGCTCTTTATTCGCACGAAGTAATGGCCGCTATCGACAGGGGATCTCAAGTTGATTCCGTATTTCTAGATTTCCGGAAAGGTGATGCTGTAATTTACCGTCTAGTAAGGTCATCCGAAGACCAGTATCAGTTGCAAAGCGATTTAGAAAAGATTGCTGTATGGTGTGGCAGGTGGCAGTTGACGCTAAATAACGAAAAGTGCGAGGTGATCCACATGAGTTCCAAAAGAAATCCGTTGGAATTCGATTACTCGATAAATAGTACAATTCTCAAGGCTGTCAATTCAACTAAGTAACTGGGTGTTAAAATTACGAACAACTTCAGTTGGAAAGACCACATAGATAATATTGTGGGGAAAGCGAGCCAAAGGTTGCGTTTCATTGGCAGGACACTTAGAAGATGCAACAAGTCCACTAAAGAGACAGCTTACACTACACTCGTTCGTCCTCTGTTAAAATATTGCTGCGCGGTGTGGGATCCTTACCAGGTGTGATTGACGGAGGACATCGAAAGGGTGCAAAAAAGGGCAGCTCGTTTTGTATTATCACGTAATAGGGAAGAGAATGTGGCAGATATGATACGCGAGTTGGGATGGAAGTTATTAAAGCAAAGACGTTTTTCGTCGCGGCGAGGTCTATTTACGAAATTTCAGTCACCAACTTTCTCTTCCGAATGCGAAAATATTTTGTTGAGCCCAACCTACATAGGTGGGAATGAGCATCGAAATAAAATAAGAGAAATCAGAGCTCGAACAGAAAGGTTTAGGTGTTCGTTTTTCCCGCGCGCTGTTCGGGAGTGGAATGGTAGAGAGATAGTATGATTGTGGTTCGATGAACCCTCTGCCAAGCACTTAAATGTGAATTGCAGAGTAATCATGTAGATGTAGATGTAGATGTAGATGTAGATGTAGATGCTGTGAAACTTAAGATTCTCCCGCCGTATAAAATGTTCAGGAAACTTAGGGGGATGTATCCGGTTAACGTCTTCGACAATCGCCGTATTGCGACAGGTGCACACCCTGTCGTTTTCAGGGCACAAATGCAACGGGAGAGCACAGTGCCTGGAAACTCCATGGCTCCGAAGGAGACCACACTGGAATCGGATTTTTGTAATTTTTTTTATATTTACAATATATAAAGTTCAGAACTGAACTATTAATCGGTCAAAGCCGTTCCGTCAAACTCTAGACGATTTTTCGACAGGCAGCCTTTTTTTCTTCTTATTTTTAATTTCTTTATATTTACAGTACATGAAGCTGAGAACAGAAACATCATTCACGAGAGCTGTTCGATGCAACTCTCAAAAATTCTCGTGAAAACCGATTTTGAAATTTTGTAAGTGACGTTAACACTTTGCAAGAAGTGCAGCTTTCCAGTGGGCCGCATAGCTGCGTGGTAGAATGCTCCCCAGTCACGTGCGTGGCTCAGGTACAATTCCTGACCCTGGCAATTTTTAAACGAAAGTGCATGTTCTTACGAGTATTTCCGTGAAGCGTAAAATTCATAAACATGAACAAAAATTAATGCGTGCTTTTTTTAAGTTCAGACAATCTTTATTAACAATTCTACATGAAAGGTTGATAATTAACAATTTATGTTTGCAGTAAAAAGTGAATTTTTGTCTGTGATGTGTAATTAGAAACAACAAAATGTGCATTTTTCACAAAAATGACGACTAGCTATGTGTTAATTAGCATGGATTTAATGAATTTCGTATTTAAATGACGTAGGTATTCGAAATAAACAGGAAAAAAAAACAAGAAACAATGACCGAAAAGATACCGAATAAGCGAGCCATCGTCCACCCCCCGGTAGCTGAGTGGTGCCGGCACGGTAGCTCAGCGTGTTCGGCCAGAGGGTTTAGCTACCCTCCGCAATAAAAAAGAAGGGTTCAAATGGCTCTGAGCACTATGGGACTTAACATCTGAGGTCATCAGTCTCCTAGAACTTAGAACTACTTAAACCTAACTAACCTAAGCACATCACACACATCCATGCCCAAGGCAGGATTCGAACCTGCGACCGTAGCGGTCACGCGGTTCCAAACTGAAGCGCCTAGAACCGCTCGGCCACATCGGCCGGAAAAAAAAACTGATGAGCGGATCAACGAACAACCTGAACGAGTGTCATCAAACGTCCGCCACCAACAAAGTCAACGAACAATATAGAACAAAATGAGATTTTAAGAAAAAGTGGTCAGCGTGGCAGACTGTCAATCCTAAGGGCCCGGGTTCGATTCCTGTCTGTGTCGGAGATTTTCTCCGCTCAGGGACTAGTTGTTGTGTTGTCCTAATCATCATCATTTTATCCCCACCGACTCGCAAGTCGCCGAAGTGGCGTCAAATCGAAAGAGTTGCACCCGACGAATGGTCTACCCTATGGGAGGCCCTAGTCAAACAACACTTATATTTAGCGAGCCATCCACCAAGCCTCGAGTGCTACCGATTTTGCCATTTTCATGTATTTTAGGCTTGACGGAAAAGCAAAGAAATGCTTTTTGTATTGGCCAGGAATCGAACTCAGGATGCCAAGGTGACAAGCGAGTGTTCAATGTGCATGGTTTGAAGAGTACCGTGACGAGTTTACCTCACACCTGACCATGTGCCACAGATGACAGTGATCAACAACGGGTGCGGAAATGTGTACGGGCGAACAGACGTGCAACTGACCATCCAGATCAACGACGCGACTACCGAAGTCCCCTCAGCAACAGTTACGCGAACGTTGCTGCGCGTCAGCCTCTGCAGCACGCGCCTCACTTTGCACCCATGCTGACTGCTGTTCATCGGCGACGAAGACTGGAATTTTCACGCCAACGCTGTAACTGGATGTGCATGGCATGACATGTGAGACCACTTCCATCAGGTTGTTAGCGCCATAGATCCTCAACTCGGCAGCGTAGGGCCGCGGCGCTGGAGTCGGCACGGCCCGGGGTGCCTATTCTGTATCTTTCCGCCATTGTGCCGATCGTTTAGGTACTCAAGAGCACCGAACGGTCTAGTACTCGAATTAGAGTCCCTGCGCTATTCAGTATGCATTTCCGTAGCGATACCGTTCGGGTGTAGAGAACTGAAGAGCTGTTGTCGGTTCGTGTCGCGCAAGCCAGTCAAAATCTCTGTCGGTACCTTCCAGAACGTTGTTGACACTATTCCTGCACGTCTCAAATGGCGGACGTTCAGACTATTGACAGGTGACCACATTAAAGCGACTGCACAGTGTATTTCTTCACTAACGGTGCACTTGCAGGAGTTCAGCTGAGTTGCTGTTTCTGTTTTATGTACAATATTTCGACGAGCGATCCGATAGTCGTTTTCAGGTGCTGCGAATTTTGGTGTTACGTGTAATAGCTGTCTGGACTCCAAATAGTCTGGCTGGAAAGAACTACGTTTTTTCATCACTGCTTCTTATCTTCCACTCTTCTGTGCTTCTTACCGGACCTAAAATTTTCCTCATGTATTGTAAGTAGTCTGTTTAGGTTTTTGTGTTAGTAACGTCACGTAGCGCTCTGTATGAAAATCACTGGCTGTGCTGTGTGCAGCCTGTGGCTGGTTGGCGTTGTTGGAATATTCGCTACTGTAGTGTCGGGCAGTTGCATGTGAACAGCACGTAGCGTTGCGCAGTTGGAGGTGAGCCCCCAGCAGTGGTGGATGTGGGGAGAGAGATGGCAGAATTTTGAGAGCGGACGATCTGGACGTGTGTCCATCAGAAAGAGTAAATTTGTAATACTGTATATCATGAACTGATATATATATGTGATGACTTTTGAACACTATCAAGGTAAATACATTGTTTGTTCTCTACCAAAATCTTTCATTTTATAACTATGCCTATCAGTAGTTAGTGCCTTCAGCAGTTAGAATCCTTTATTTAGCTGGCAGTATTGGCGCCCGCTGTATTGCAGTAGTAACGAAGATTTTTGTGAGGTAAGTGATTCATGAAAGGTGAAGGTTATAGTTAGTCAGGGCCATTCTTTTGTAGGTATTACTGAAAATCAGATTGCGTTGCGCTAAAAATATTGTGTGTCAGTTTAGTGATGATCAGAATAAGTAAAGAAATAAATGTCTGAGTACGTTCAGTTTTGCTCAGCTGTTTGAAAAACAAATAACGTAAGAGGTTTATCAGCTCTATCATTCCTAAATTTTCCAAGGAGATGTTTCAGTATATTCTGTCTAGTATTCTACATCTACATCTACATGGATACTCTGCAAATCACATTTAAGTACCCGGCAGAGCGTTCATCGAACCACCTTCACAATTCTCCATTATTCCAATCTCGTATAGCGCGCGGAAAGAACGAACACCTATATCTTTCCATACGAGCATAGATTTCCCTTATTTTATCGTGATGATCGTTACTCCCTATGTAGGTCGGTGTCAATGAAATGTTTTCGCATTCGGAGGAGAGAGATGGTGATTGGAATTTCGTGAGAAGATACCGTCGCAACGAAAAACGCCTTTCTTTTAATGATGGCCAACCCAAATCCTGTATCATTTCTGTGACACTCTCTCCCATATTTCGCGATAATACAGATCGTGCTACCCTTCTTTGAACTTTTTCGATGTACTCCTTCAGTCCTATCTGGTAAGGATCCCACACTGCACAGCAGTATTCTAAAAGAGGACGGATGAGCGTAGTGTAGGCAGTCTCCTGTTACATTTTCCAAGTGTCCTGCCAATAAAACTCAGTCTTTGGTTAGACTTCCCCACAGCGTTTTCTATGTGTTCCTTCCAATTTAAGTTGTTCATAATTGTAATACCTAGGTATTTAGTTGAATTTACAGCTTTCAGATGAGACTGATTTATCGTGTAGTCGGTTAACGGATTCCTTTTAGTACTCATGTGGATGACCTCACACTTTTCTTTATTTAGGGTCAACTGCCAATTTTCGCACCATTCAGATATCTTTCCTAAATCGTTTTGCAATTTGTTTTGATCTTCTGATGACTTTATTAGTCGACAAACGACAGCGTCATCTGCAAACAACCTAAGACGGCTGCTCGGATTGTCTCCCAAATCGTTTATATAGATAAGGAATAGCAAAGGGCCTATAACACTACCTTGGAGAACGGCAAAAATCACTTTTGTTTTCCTCGATGACTTTCCGTCAGTTACCACGAACTGTGACCTCTCTGACAAGAAATGACAAATCGAGTCACACAACTGAGAGCACGCAATTTCACTACAAGCCGCTTGTGTGGTATAGTGTCAAAAGACTTCTGGAAATCCAAAAATACGGAATCGATCTGAAATCCCTTGTCAAAAGCACTCAACACCTCATGTGAATAAGACGTTAGTCGTGTTTCACAAGAACGATGTTTTCTAAGCCCGTGTTGTCTGTGTGTCAATGGGCCGTTTTCTTCGAGGTAATTCATAATGTTTGAACACAATATATGTTCCAAAATCCTGCTGCATATCGACGTTAACGATATGGGCCTGTAATTTAGTGGATTACTCCTACTACCTTTCTTGAATATTGGTGTGACCTGCGCAACTTTCCAATCTTTGGATACGGTTCTTTCGTCGAGCGAACGGTCGTATATGATTGTTAAGTAAGGAGCTAATGCATCAGCGTACTCTGAAAGTTACTAGTTCGTTTAATCTGTAATTCAGTGGCAGGCATTGACTAGCGTCGTGTGGCTTTTTCATTTCACTACATAATTTTTTCATTTCTCTACGTGCACTTTTTTATGGCAAATATTGTTTGTTGTTCCATATTATGTATCCTTTCATTTGTGGGAGATTTTTCTTATCCATTTTCTTGAATTATCTCTCCTAGATACGAGAACTTTTCGATATTCCATTTGACCTACGTCCGTCTGTGGAGATGCATTTTTTCTGTTGACGATAAATTTATTGTTAATATCTAGTCCTATTCAAACCCCAAATCAGGAATTTGATGAAATGGACAAGGGTCATCCTATCAGGGGTTTATTTATTAATTCGTTTTAGACCAATATTAGAAACTTATAATTGTGGATGGTTTTTACTTTTATTTGGTTCTGTAACTGTACAGATCCTGAGAGCTTCTTAATGGCTATAATGGCTATTTGCTCCAAGAGATTGACTCGTATATCTGCGTCTGCTTGATTTTCAGAAAATACAGCAAAATCATTTGCAAATGTTAGACAGTTTACTGCAATACATATTTGAAGGGGGGGGGGGGGGGGGAGCTGTGGGAGAGGAGGTTCCTTATCCTGTGCTTTGGTATGACTATGAGTGGAATTACCAGTACGGTGTTTGCTATGCAACCAAGGGAAATCCTTGACACATCAATTGATACGGGGACGATTAAAATCACTTTTTATTTTGTTTTTGGGGTGATACGTTGTTACAAACAAAAACATGAAGAAGTAAAGTGTGTATCTGTATGTGTAAATGAGTGCAACAGAGGAGAGCCAGTCGTTGAAAAAAGCCAATTTAAGAAATGCCTGGAGCTGCTGTTGAAATAAACCGTCACTGACTGTCCATCTCGTGGTCGAAGCTTACTTTTTGCTTTCACATGCACACTTATGGATATATAAATCTGTCTTGAGCAAACAAAAATTCTTCTGTAACATCTACACAGCATATGTTTCTGGGAAGCTTGTGAGGTGTACTAGTCGTGTTTTGACTATTACAGAATTGTTAATTTCTTACTTTCGTATATCGACAAGCACACATCTGAAATTTTGTTACGCCGTCTCTGCCTGTGGGCGCTCACAGAGGTAGATTATTTTTAATAGAGGTGTGTTGGGAAGCAGAAGACACATTTTCTTGAAATTACTGAATCAGGTGATGATAAGAGTATTTATGGATTTTGAAAAGAGTCCCGTGAAGAATTGTGAATGAAAGGAAATTTCTTGTTTTGCTTACTTCCGCGTAGTTAGCACTCTGTTGTAAAGATATTTGTTGCACGGAGATTTGGTTCAAACATTTATCTCATGGATTGCTCACAGCTACAGAAGAGTGTGGAAAAATCGAGGTCATTAAGGTGGCTTAATCTTATGATAAAAGTAAATTTTTAAATAATCAATCAGTTAGAGTCCAGAATGAGATTTTCACTCTGCAGCGGAGAGTGCGCTGATATGAAACTTCCTGGCAGATTAAAACTGTGTGCCCGACCGAGAATCGAACTCGGGACCTTTGCTTTTCGCGGGCAAGAGCACTTCTCCGCGAAAGGCAAAGGTCCCGAGTTCGAGTCTCGGTCGGGCACACAGTTTTAATCTGCCAGGAAGTTTCAATCAGTTAGAGTGTCTCTAAATCCAGGCACTTCTGTATAAAGTTACTATTGTTCACGATATTGTAAAGCTATAAAGTAATTCTCTGCTATAAAATTGTTTTAGAAAAATCATTTGTAGAACATTAGCACCAAAAATTATTCCCATACAAGAAATTGTATGTTGCGAGTGTCCGCATTGCACATGCCACTTTACACACTTTTGAATGTTATTTTCGGCTTACTATTTGTAATTTAGCTTTGGTGCGGCGCTGATTGCTCTGCTCCACTTTCGGGAGAAAACTTAATACTGAACCGAGGTACACTATGTGACCTAAAGTATCCGGACACCTGGCTGAAAATGACATAAGTTCGGGGCGCCCTCCATCGGTAACGCTGGAATTCAGTATGGTGTTGGTCCACGATTAGCCTTGATGACAGCTTCCACTCTCGTAGGCAATACGTTCAGTCAGGTGCTGGAAGGTTTCTTGGGGAATGGCATTCTTCACGGAGTGCTGCACTGGGGAGAGGTATTGATGTCGGTCGGCGAGGTCTGGCACGAAGTTGGCGTTCCAAAACATCCCAAATGTGTTGTATAGCATTCAGGTCAGGACTCTGTGCAGGCCAGTCCATTACAGGGATGTTATTGTCGTGTAACCACTCCGCCACAGGCCGTGCATTATGAACAAGTGCTCGATCGTGTTGAAAGGTGCAATCGCCATCCCCGAATTGTTCTTCAACAGTGGGAAGCAAGAAGGTGCTTAAAACATGTGCTGTGATAGTGCCACGCAAAATAACAAGGGGTGTAATCCCCCCTCCATGAAAAACACGACCACACCATAACACCACCGCCTCCGAATTCTACTGTCAGCACTACACACGCTGGCTGATGACGTTCACCGGGCATTCGCCATACCCACACCCTGCCATCGGATCGCTGTATTGTGTACCGTGATTCGTCATTCCACACAACGTTTTACCACTGCTCAGTCGTCCAATGTTTAAGCTCTTTACACCAAGCGATGCGTCGTTTGTCATTTACCGACTTGATGTGTGGCTTGGGAGCAGCCGCTCGACAATGAAATCCAAGTTTTCTCACCTCCTGCCTAACTATCATAGTACTTGCAGTGGATCCTGACGCAGTTTGGAATTCCTGTGTGATGGTCTGGATAGATGTCTGCCTATTACACATTACGACCCTCTTCAACTGTCGGCGATCTCTGTCAGTCAACGCCTTTACGCCTTTGTGCTATAAGTGTCCCTTCACGTTTCCACTTCACTATCACATCGGCAGCAGTGACTCTGGAATGTTCAGGAGTGTGGAAATCTCGCGTACAGGCGTATGAAACAAGTGACACCCAATCACCTGACCACGTTCGATGTTCGTGAGTTCCGCGGAGCGCCCCGTTCTGCTCTCTTACGATGTCTAATGACTACCGAGATCGCTGAGATGGAGTACCTGCCACTAGATGGCAGCACAATACACCTAATATGAAAAACGTATGTTTGTGGGGATGTCCGGATACTTTTGATCACGTAGTGTAAGTGCAAGTATAGTTCAGGGCCATAATCATAAAGTTACACTGTACATACAGTACAAGGACATTACTCACTTAATCAGTGATTAGGTCAGATAGCCTACATTCAGTCTGAAGGTTATTTTCTAGTTATACAAGCACAATTCAGCAAACAGGGTGACATATCCGTGAATGAAACATTTTTCTTATTCTGAGCTTAGTTTCGCAATTTAGCTACGTAAATCAACAGAGGACTTTAATTAAAGTAATTTCGATAATTCATTCAGAAAAAATTTAGTAGTTCATTTGATGTGCAATTTTATTGGTTGTATTTTGGCGTCTTTTTGAGATGTTGAAAACTGTTCACAGTGACGTCAGCCAACACACCACTGTTCACTCGACTGCGCAATACAGGGCTCAAGTAATCACATATTTTTAATAATAAGTTTCTAGCACTTTCATTCTATGCTACACACACAGGGTATGAAGGAGAAAGCTGCAAGCTCCACCATCATCACGGGAACATGAATGGGTCTTAAAGAAGAATTTGTGTTTGCTTAAGGCAGAATTACACTTCCACAAGTTCCACTACAAGTTTCGATCACTCGATCATTATTAGGTATCATAAAACTATTTCCATCAGTCTTTATGGGATCATTCTTATCGTGTCGTCAAGATTATTTAATGATATCGTGCACTGTTGATTGTAATGACGCACATTACTATCAACAGCAGTTTCAGTGACTAAGGATGGTTATTTATTTTATGTTTTCATGCCACAATAAGAATGACACCATACCGGCTGATGTAAACAATTTCATAATACTTAATACATAGCAACTACCAGTCAGGATTTGGTTTTGGTTTACTTTATTAAAAAGAAGTAACAATACTTGTTTCGAATGTATATGTTCCCATTTGAAGATGAATGTATTAATTCGAAAATAGTAACATTCTTTTTTTAATACAGTAAACAATAACTAAATTCTTTCTGTTTTCTGTTGTGAACTACCAACATACCCCCCCTCCCCACCCACGTTTCTTAGAAATGCCGTTATTTGACAAAATAGCTTTTACAATACGTAGTGGTGAGTTGCTGATTAAAATTAGTAATGATTAAGCGCTTATTTCATTAGCAGCTCTCTGTGGTTCTTAAATGTGAGTTTTTTCAAATATTTAGGACGTGTGTGGCACCACCTGCACAAAATAGTAAGTCGATAGCGTGCACGCCACGTCTTGCAGTGTACCGCATCGTCATCTACTGTCTCCTCTTCGTGTCCTCAAACTTTGCAACACAATTTCGCGTAGCGACCGCAAGAGAAAATTGAGATAAAGACGGGCTTGTATAGAAAAGTGTCGAAATGCCTTCTTCATCTCTTCAGTCAGAAATTCTTCCATATTTGAGGCAAGCGACCATTCGGATTTGCCACAGCATACAATTTTGGAAACACCTTGGTCACAAATTAATTTACTTTCCATTAGGCGTGTAGATACATCAACCTCTCAGAACACAGAATAAAATACAAGGAAAATTTCAGAAAAGTGAGCACATAAGTCACTGAAAATAAGACTTCTCATTAAGTATGCGTTTGGCACTTGACTCCATAGGGATGCGGAGTCTTAATTTCAGTGACTTGTGTACTTACTTCTGTGAGCTTTGCTTTGTATTTTATTCTGTTTTCTGATGATGATATATCGAAATGTGTTAATGGCGAATAAATCAGTTTGCGACCAATTATATATAGTGACAATCCCTCTTTCTGTGTACAATACTATCCCAGAATTGAAAAAAAGAGGGTTGTTGGGTGGGCTGATTCGGGTATGCTCTGTTCGCTCTGATACATACTGTGGGGCTGATACACGACGTAAATGTCGGTACAGATACAGTACCTTAGAAACCATGCACGTTACAAAATTTTCACATAAAAATTTCAGCGAGCGTCTGGACTCTAGACCCTTGGAGGGTCTAAGTTCGTTTCCTGGCCGGGTCGGAGATTTTCTACGGGACTGGGTGTTGTGTTGCCCTCATCATCATTTCATCGTCATCGACGCGAGAGTCGCCGAAGTGGCGTCAAGTAGAAAGACTTGCACTACGAACTACTACACATGTCGTCTCCCGGCCAGTAATGCCGTACGACCATTTCATTTCATTTTTCTCAGCGATCAGTCAGGAATAAATAGGGAAGCATCGGATTTTCCTTGAAGTTCACCCAACACGTTTGCGGTAGATAAAAAGCAGCCTGTTACAACCATGCCGGTGGAAGCCGGAAGTCTTACACAATGGAACGGGCTCTAACTAGCGGATGGACGACAGGTAGCTAAGCCGCAAGGTTGCCACCGGGAAAAACGCGATGAACACTTACCGGAAACATAGAGGGCGATAAGGGTGTGTTTCTATGTGCAGCTATACCTGCACATACATCTCCCGAGTGTCACACTATACATTGTATACTTGTAAAGGGACTGTACGGCTAGCACAATACCACAAATGTTCTGTGCCAATACTCAACCACCTTTCTACTCCATGAAGACTAACCTTGACGCATGTCACCACAGCCCAAGTTACAGTTTGGGACAAGCTCTCAGTCCATTATGGATTGTCCAAAAGAATTGACACAACAAGGCGTCCACCATTAAGGACATGCTTAGACAACGACGTCTACGCAATCTAGACTGACTTCAGAAACCCTTTTTTATTAATACTTATTATTATTATCATCATCATCATCATCATCATTTAAGACTGATTATGCCTTTCAGCGTTCAGTCTGGAGCATAGTCCCCCTTATAAAATTCCTCCATGAACCCCTATTCAGTGATAACATTGGTGCCTCTTCTGATGTTAAGCCTATTACTTCAAAATCATTCTTAACCGAATCCAGGTACCTTCTCCTAGGTCTACCCCGACTCTTCCTACCCTCTACTGCTGAATCCATGAGTCTCTTGGGTAACCTTGCTTCTCCCATGCGTGTAACATGACCCCACCATCTAAGCCTGTTCGCCCTGACTGCTGCATCTATAGAGTTCATTCCCAGTTTTTCTTTGATTTCCTCATTGTGGACACCCTCCTGCCATTGTTCCAATCTACTAGTACCTGCAATCATCCTAGCTACTTTCATATCCGTAACCTCAACCTTATTGATAAGATAACCTGAATCCAACCAGCTTTCGCTACCATACAACAAAGTTGGTCAAAAGATTGAACAGTGCACAGATAACTTAGTCTTGGTACTGACTTCCTTCTTGCAGAAGATAACTTAGTCTTGGAACTGACTTCCTTCTTGCACCTCGCTTCCAGTTCTTTCACTATGTTGCCATCCTGTGAGAATATACATCCTAAGTACTTGAAACCGTCCACCTGTTCTAGCTTTGATTCTCCTATTTGGCACTCAATCCGTTTATATCTATTTCCCACTGACATTACCTTCGTTTTGGAAATGCTAATCTTCATACCATAGTCCTTACATTTCTGATCTAGCTCTGAAATATTACTTTGCAAACTTTCAATCGAATCTGCCATCACAACTAAGTCATCCCCATATGCGAGACTGCTTAATTTTGTGTTCACATATCTTAATCTCACCCAGCCAGTCTATTGTTTTCAACATATGATCCATAAATAATATGAACAACAGTGGAGACAGGTTGCAGCCTTGTCTTACCCCTGAAACTACTCTGAACCATGAACTCAATTTACCGTCAACTCTAACTGCTGCCTGACTGTCTATATAAATTGCTTGCAAAAGTTGCCTCCTATTCCATAATCTCGTAGAACAGAAAATAACTTCCTCCTAGGAAGTTATTGCCTTTTCTAGATCTATAAAGCATAGATACTATTCCCTGTTCCACTCATAACACTTCTCCATTATTTGCCGTAAGCTAAAGATCTGGTCCTGACAACCTCTAAGAGGCCTAAACCCACACTGATTTTCATCCAGTTTGTCCTCAACTAATACTCGCGCTTTCCTTTCAACAATACCTGAGAGGATTTTACCCACAACGCTGATTAAAGAGATACCTCTGTAGTTGTTACAATCTTTTCTGTTTCCATGTTTAAAGATTGGTGTGATTACTGCTTTCGTCCAGTCTGATGGAACCTGTACCGACTCCCACGCCCACTTATAGCCTGGAGAAAATAAATCATATATCAGCGATATTTCCAGTGCCTAGGCCCTTTGAAAGACAGATTATATCAGCAATGTCATGGCTCATATGCAGCCTAAACATATTTAAAACATCCTTTATAAAAATGCCTCACCATGTAACATAGGGAGACTCGGACTAAGGAAAACGGGCTCGCACAGCATCACAATCTATCACGCACAGACATACTGGATTTTGGAGGCCGAAGAAGGGAGCATAATTATGATCTTCATTCATCAGCCTGCAGACCCACGGAGACATGATAATCCCCTGAGAACTGCGTTGGTTTACATTGACAAATACTACACTGACGCGCCGAAGAAACTGCTATAGTCATGCGTATTCAAGTACAGAGATACGTAAACAGACAGAATATGGAGCTGCGGTCGGCAACGCCCATGTAAGACAACAAGTGTCTGGCGCAGTTGTTATATCGGTTACCGCTGCTACAATGGTAAGTTATCAAGATTTAAGTGAGTTTGAACGTGGTGTTATAGTTGGCGCACGAGCGATGGGACACAGCATCTCCGAGGTAGCCGGGCGCGGTGGGCGTGCGGTTCTAGGCGCTTCAGTCCGGAACCGCGGGACTGCTACGGTCGCAGGTTCGAATCCTGCCTCGGACATGGATGTGTCTGATGTCGTTAGGTTAGTTAGGTTTAAGTAGTTCTAAGTTCTAGGGGACTGGAAATGGAAATGAGCGTTTGGCGTCAATGGCCGGGAGGCCCCTCGCGGGGCAGGTCCGGCCGCCTTGGCGCAGGTCTTATTACATTCGGCGCCACATTGGGCGACCTGCACGCCGGATGGGGATGAAATGATGATGAACACAACACAACACCCAGTCCCTGAGCGGAGAAAATCTCCGACCCAGCCGGGAATCGAACTCTAGGGGACTGATGACCTAAGACGTTAAGTCCCATAGTGCTCAGAGCCATTTGAACGATCTCCGAGGTAGTGAAAAAGTGGAGATTTTTCCGTGCGACTATTTCACGAGTGTACTATGACTATTAGGAATCCGGTAAAACAGCAAATCTCCGACATCGTTGCGACCAGAAAAAGATCCTGCAGAAACGGGACCAAAGACGACTGAAGAGAATCGTTCAACGTGACAGAAGTGCAGCGCTTTCACAAATTGCTGCAGATTTCAGTGCTGGGCAGTCAACAAGTGTCAGCGTGCGAAGTATTCAATGAAACATCATCGATATGAGCTTTCGGAGCCGAAGGCCCACTCTTATACCCTTGATGACTGCACGGCACAAAGCATTACGCCTCGCCTGGGCCTAGCAGCACCGACATTCGACTGTTGATGACTGGAGACATGTTGCCTCGTCGGACGAGTCTCGTTTCAGATTGTATCAAGCAGATGGACATGTACGGATATGGAGACAATCTCATGAATCCATAGACCCTGCATGTCAGCAGGGAACTGTTCAAGCTGGTGGAGACTCTGTAATGCTGTGGGCGTGTGCATTTGGAGTAATATGGGACCCCTCATACGTCTAGATACGACTCTGACAGGTGACACGTACGTACGCGTCCTGTGTGATCACCTGCATCTGTTCATTGTGCATTCCGACGGACTTGAGCAATTCCAACAGGACAATGCGACACCCCACACGCCCAGAATTGCTACAGAGTGGTTCCAGGAACACTCTTCTGAGTTTAAACACTTCCTCTGGCCAGCAAACTACCAAGACATGAACATTATCAAGCATATCTGGAATGCCTTGCAACGTGCTGTTCAGAAGAGATCTCCACCCCCCTCATACTCTTACGGAGTTATGGACAACACTGCCAGATTCATGGTGTCAATTCCCTCCAGCTCTATTTCAAACATCAGTCGAGTCCATGCCACGTCGTGTTGCGGCACTTCTGCGTGCTCGCGGGAGCCCTACACGATATTAGGCAGGTGTACCAGTTTCTTTGGCTCTTCAGCGTATTTAGGCTTGAGCTACGTCGGTAAAGAAATTCTGAATCATCCATAGGCTTAATCTACCGAGCCACGATAAAGAGCACTCCCAGACATCCTATACCTCTTAAATACCCATCGACACCATGGGCACAAGGCCAACTGCCTTGCCGCAGTGGTAACACCTGTTCCCGTCAGATCACCAAAGTTAAGCGCTGTCGGGCTGGGCTAGCACTAGGATGGGTGACCATCCGATCTGCCGAGCGCTGTTGGCAAGTGGGGTGCACACAGCCCTTGTGACGCAAACTGAGGAGCTACTTGATTGAGAAGTAGCCGCTCCGGTCTCGTAAACTGACATACGGCTGGGAGAGCGGTGTGCTGACCACATATACCTCCATATCCACATCCAGTGAAGTCTATGGGCTAAGGATGGCACGGAGGCCGGTCGGTACCATTGGGTCTTCATGGCATGTTCGGGAGGAGTTAAGTTTTTAGTTTTTTAACATGGACACAAGTCTGGAGAAACAATCTGGCTTCGGTATTGGCTACAAATATCAGAGCGTTCTGGTATGACGTAGTCTGAGAGCTAACACAAAGGCCTGTTACCTGTCCATTTTGTAATTCCCGTATCCAGGTATCCAACATTGTCTACTACTTTCTGTTTAACAAACCTATTCACTTTCGGAGTTGAACACTGAAGAAATTGGCAATAATAACAAGGGTGACTCTTTTAAGAAACTAATAACACAACCCCGCTACGACCAGAATGGGAGTTGTTCCCTAATAGACTGACAACACGACCCCGCTACGACCAGAATGAGAGTTAATCACTAGCGCAAAGCATGGTAGCCACATTTCATTGGTCGGGCAGTGCGTCTATTAGACGCTGACCACGATACATTCTCGTTTGAAGGACTACCAGGGCAACCTCCTCCAGCCTCAATGGAGACTGAAATGTCAGTTTCGTGAGAAGTATAATGTCACTTTCTAAAACTATCTGCGATTAGCACTCGCAGGTGAATGACGAATGTATTGGAGAGAACACTGGGCACATGCGATTTGTTTTTCGCGACATACGAGTATATGCTAAAACTAATGTTACAACCACGTCAGTGAACATGCGCACAGAAAACAACTCTCTAAATTTCAAGATTTTGTACATGGCTGCGCTTCATCACCGTGCATAGAAGAGCTGTTATTTCTAATCCATTGAACTCTCTAAATACTTAATTAGTAAATACAATAAATAAGTAAATAAAATTAACATACACTACTGGCCATTAAAATTGCTACACCACGAAGATGACGTGCTACAGACGCGAAATTTAGCCGACAGGAAGAAGATGCTGTGATATGCAAATGATTAGCTTTTCAGAGCATTCACACAAGGTTGGCGCCGGTGGCGACACCTACAACGTGCTGACATGATGAAAGTTTCCTACCGACTTCTCATACACAAACAGCAGTCGACCAGCGTTGCCTGGTAAACGTCGTTGTGATGCCTCGTGTAAGGAGAAGAAATGCGTACCAACACGTTTCCGACTTTGATAAAGGTCGGATTGTAGCCTATCGCGATTGCGGTTTATCGTATCGCGACATTGTTGCTCGCGTTGGTCGAGATCCAATGACTATTAGCGGAATTGGTGGGTTCAGGAGGGTAATACCGAACGCCGTGCTAGATCCCAACGACCTCGTATTGCTAGCAGTCGAGATGACAGGCATCTTATCTACATAGCTCTAACGGATCGTGCAGCCACGTCTCGATCCCTGACGACGTTTGCAGCAGAATGGACTATCAGCTCGGAGACCATGGCTGCGGTTACCCTTGACGCAGGAGCGCCTGCGATGGTGTACTCAACGACGAACCTGGGTGCACGAATGGCAAAAGTCATTTTTCAGATGAATCCAGGTTCTGTTTACAGCATCATGATGGTCGTATCCGTGTTTGGCGACGTCGCGGTGAACGCACATTGGAAGCGTGTATTCGTCATCGCCATACTGGCGTATCACCCGGCGTGATGGTATGGGGTGCCACTGGTTACACGTCTCCGTCACCTCTTGTTCGCGTTGATGGCACTTTGAACAGTGGACGTTACATTTCAGATGTGTTACGACCGTGGCTCTACCCTTCATTCGATCCCTGCGAAACCCTGCATTTCAGCAGGATAATGCACGACCTCACGTTGCAGGTCCTGTACGGACTTTTCTGGATACAGAAAATGTTCGCTTGCTGCCCTGGCCAGCACATTCTCCAGATCTCTGACCAATTGAAAACGTCTGGTCAATGGTGGTCGAGCAACTGGCTCGTCACAATACGCCAGTCACTACTCTTGATGAACTGTGGTATCGTGTTGAAGCAGCATGGGCAGCTGTACCTGTACACGCCATCCAAGCTCTATTTGTCTCAATGCCCAGGCGTATCAAGGCCGTTATTACGGCCAGAGGTAGTTGTTCTGCGTACTGATTTCGCAGGATCTATGCACCCAAATTGCGTGAAAATGTAATCACATGTCAGTTCTAGTATAATATATTTGTCCAATGAATACCCGTTTATCATGTGCATTTCTTCTTGGTGAAGCAATTTTAATGGCCGGTAGTGTATTTTCAGTTTCATTTACAATAACGCGTGTAATCGGAAAGAAGAGTTTGGTAGGTGCATATCTAGAGACGATTATGTAACTAAAACTGTGTGTCAAAAAGAAAAATAGATACTCATCTTTGTGACGCTATAGCTGTCATGCGTTGCCAAGGATGGTGTCACTGGGATTTCACAATATTTTGACGGAGCGCCTACTCATCTGCAGGCAAAGACGTCACTGAAACTTCGTCAACATCAGTGACAGAATTCACTAAGTTTCAGGACCAACATCCGAAGCAATACCTGAGATCCCCAGCAACACGTATTTCATCTGGGAGGGGGGGGGGGGGGGGGGATATGTTGCGCAATGTTTATTACAAAAGTTTATAAGCATTTTCTTATCGATGTTACCGTAGGAAACCCCTCATTATTCTTACATTTGTTCTAGAGTCATCAGTATTTCCAAGGATCACTGTGTTTCACTGATGGAGAATACGTTTGAAAAGTTTGACTGCAGGTCCATTGATAACGTATCAGCGTCAAGGTGAGAAGCTCTCAACATGAATGAATCACTCAGTCGGTCAAAGTACACCTTACCGCCGGAATATACACGGCATATCGTATATCTACCTGAGTCACCCCGGCTAATGGCAGATCACTTCCCGTGGCTGCGATAACGCGATAACAGTGAGCAGGTTCGGCTAGCGGTATGAGTCAGAAGGCAGCGTTCGGTAGAACCGATACACACGGCACTCTCAGATGACAGGATTGATAACGCCATGCTCAGATAAATACTATCCTCTATAGTGGCTTAGACGGTACCTGCCACAGATCGTAAGTTGCATTAGTGCTTTGATCTAGCGCAACAAACGTGAAGAATGTCTGGACTTTCGGATCCTACGGTTGAAATATGTGATTTTGTATTCGACAACGTCCGTGTGAGAGGGAGAGGACTGAAGGATTCAGCTGCGTCGGACAAGACGAGGGAAATCTCTTTTTCTTCAGCAATACACGATTGATAGATGAGCTAGTGTCTAGTATTTTCCAGCAAAAATACAATAGTGGTGACTTGGATACAAGAGATTCAAATAATCGCTAGACTCTTTAACAAGCCAGCGACCCCAACCCCTGGCTTCGTCCCCGCCACACACAAAACACACACACACACACAGGTGCGTTTTTTTCATCAGTCTTCTGACTGGTTTCATGCTTTCCGTCACGCCAACTTGTCCTGTGCCACTGTCTTTATCTCATAGTAGCACTTACTGCACACTCAACGTCCTCAACTATTGTTGGATATAGTTCAGTCTGTGTCTTTCCCTAGTTTTTACCCTCCACAGCTCTATCAAATACCATTATTATTTTTTCCCTTGCTCTTGTCAATGTCTCCTACATTTTCGTCATATCACTGATTCTGTGGAGAACCTCCTCACTTCTCAACTTATCTGTCCACCTAATTTCCAACATGCTTCTTCTGTAACACCACATTTCAAACAGAATCTCTTCTTTTCGGGTTTCCTACTGTCCGTGATTCACTTACTACGCTCTAAACGCACCTTCTCAGATATTCCTCTCTCAGACTGAGGTTAGTTTCATTCTGGAAGACTTCTACATCGACATCCATACTCCGCAAGCCACCTGACGGCGTGTGGCGGAGGTCACCCTTAGTACCTCTATCGGTTCTCCCTTCTATTCCAGTCTAGTATTGTTCGTGGAAATAAGGATTGTCGGTATTCCTCTGTGTGGGCTCTAATCTCTCTGATTTTATCCTCATCGTCTCTTCGCGAGATATATGTAGGATGGAGCAATATACTGCTTGACTCCTCGGTGAAGGTATGTTCTCGAAACTTCAAGAAAATCCCGTACCGAGCTACTGAGCGTCTCTCCTGCAAAGTCTTCCACTGGAGTTTATTCATCATCTCCGTAACGTTTTCGCGGTTACTAAATGATCCTGTAACGAAGCGCGCTGTTCTCCGTTGGATCTTCTCTATCTTTTTCTATCAACCCTATCTGGTACGGATCCCACACAGGTGAGCAGTATTCAAGCAGTGGGCGAACAAGTGTACTGTAACCTACTTTGTTTTCGGATTGCATTTCCTTGGGATTCTTCCAATGAATCTCAGTCTGGCATCTGCTTTACCCACGATCAACTTTATACGATCATACCATTTTAAATCACTCTTAATGCCTACTCCCAAATAATTTATGGAATTAACTGCTTTCAGTTGCTAACCTGTTATATTGTAGCTAAATGAAGTGTTGAGACGTGTGTCTACGATTATGATGATGAGACCAAGGTACAGTCTTCACAAAGGAACGGGAAAGGTTCTCCAAGACCTTTGACTTCTTTTGGCTATATCTTCTTTTGGTTATATTTTCGTATCAGATATTAACGTCTTCTCGATGCTAGCTCACATGGAATGTAGATTGTGTATCACAGTGTCTGCAACAGTAATTCATTAGGCTCTACATCTGTAGTCCGCAAGCCACCTTCAGGTGTGTGGCGGAGGGTACATTCTGTGCCATGGTCACTGTCCCCTTTTCCGTGCCCAGTAGCGAATTGCTCTCTGTAAGAACGGTTGCTGGTAACGTACGTGAGACTCCAGTCTCTCTGATTTTACCTTCACGGTCTTCACGTGAGATTTACGAGATCTGTTCGAAAAATTCCGGAATATTCGCAATTTCGAGCCAATGGTATGCTGGAGCGAAATGTAGTTGACATACCTGCACACGCCTGTGTTTAACTGTCAGAAATTTCATTATTGTATTGTTGTTAGTTATTGTTCAGTGCTGTGTTGAGTAGAACGTTGTGTCGCCGCGCGCGATTAGCCGAGTGGTCTCAGGCGCTGCAGTCATGGACTGTGCGGCTGGTGCCGGCGGAGGTTCGAGTCCTCCCTCGGGCATGGGTGGGTGTGTTTGTCCTTAGGATAATTTAGGTTAAGTAGTGTGTAAGCTTAGGGACTGATGACCTTAGGAGTTAAGTCCCATAAGATTTCACACACATTTGAACATTTTTAGAACGTTGTGTCGCACAGTTTGCGAATTTCGAGATGGCAGAGTTAGAGGAGCAACGCGGCCGAATTTTGCGTCCAACTCAAGAAAACCCTTACAGAGACACACCAAATGATGCAGGATGCCTACGGTGATGAGTGCTCAAGCCGTACTCGGTGGCCGGCCAGAGTGACCAAGCGGCTCTAGGCGCTTCAGTCTGGAACCGCGCGATCGCTACTGTCGCAGGTTCGAATCCTGCCTCGGGCATGGATGTGTGTGATGTCCTTAGGTCAGTTAGGTTTAAGTAGTTCTAAGTTCAAGGGGGCTGATGACCTCAGATGTTAAGTCCCATAGTGCTCAGAGCCGTACTTGGTGTTACAAATGGTTCACATGGTTTAAAAGTGGCTGGACGAAAGTTAAAGACGACCCTAGTTCAGGACCGCTTTCGAGGTCTATCGACGACAATCATGTCAGGAACGTCAACGAAATTGTGCTTGCCAATCGAAGACTGACTCTCCGAGAGATTGCAGAAGTATGTAACATTTCAGTCATATCATGTCATGAAATCCTGACACTGCCTCTTGGAATGCATCGTGTTGCCGCCATGTTCGTCCTATGGCTCATGACTCAAGATCAGAAAGACCTTCGCCTCACCATCTGTGAAGAGGTTTTGGATCGCGAAAATGAGAACGAGATCTTTCTGGAATGAATAATAACTGGTGATGAGATGTGGGTCTACGATTATGATGATGAGACGAAGGTACAGTCTTCACAAAGGAACAGGAAAGAACTATGCCCCTTACATGAAGTCATTAAAGATCACCTACCTCACGTTGAGTGAACACTAGGGCTGAACAAAAATGACTGACAAGGCACAAAGCATCTTGTAGAGGGTATAGTATGGACGTATTGGAATAATTAATGTCGGGTGATGGTTTTAAAGTAATTCACACAACATGAAAACTTTGTGGAAACACGTCGATTTACTGGAGGCTAGTTTATCCCAGGGAAATATTCAGAGTTGACCGCGGCCGGCTGGGGAGTGGTGAAGGGAAGTGACAATAGGCAGCTTAGGGCGGCTCAAGCTCTGAGAAAGCAGTAACGGGGCGCGGCCTCCAGCTGCCTTAAGATGAGTGACAGTGAGTGGGTGGTTGACCCTATGCTGGTGTACCGGGAAGCACATGGAGAACTTGTACACCTGTTGATAAATGTCCGTCGTCCCGTTTTCAGTGAAACATGCGAGAAAGCCGCGCAAAGCTATGGTGGAGCGGTCAACAGAGACCAAAATATGCGTGTTCGTGACTATAGCAACTTCACGCTGAACTCACAGTCCGCAGAGTCTGAAGTAAATCAGGTGAAGAGTGACAGAATGAAATACGCCAGCCTCCGATGGGAGCATAGGACCAAGAATTTGAAGTACTCTCCTGGGAGTCAGAATTCCGGAAAAACTGGTGTTTTGTGCAGACTCTAATCTTGATGGGTGGTCTGGGAGGAACTAAATTGCAGAAGTTGAGAGGAAGGGAAATTTTGTGGGAATTTGCTCACTTCCCAGAGCAGGCATTGGTCGGCGCTGGGAAGTGGCGCATAATTAACACGACTTGTGCTGCAATTGGCGTAAGTGATTTTGCTGGAGGGGAAACCGAGGTGAAGAGCGGACTGGGAAAAGTCTTAGTAGAGGTCTTCCATTCCCAGCTTGACTAGAGTGTGGACATGGCGGTCTTTACTCAGCTTGCTTGAGAGAGAGTGAGCATCTCTGCAGTTTAGGACTTAGCCAATGGAACGATTGAGCTTGGAGATAGAAAGTTTTGGTTCAGCTATGTACTGAGCAAGATAGCTAGGAGTGAATAGACGAGCGCAGCCTTGCAGCACCACGAGGTCGGCCGACGTCCACACAACGACACCGCTCCGCCACACTGTATTCGGTGATATTGCGCCCGCTCCGGCCACTGATTAATTTGTTGGATCACATCAGCAAAGTTTCCACGTGTACTTTAGAATTCTTCTCGCACTTTGCATTACGCCTGGGTCAGTCAAAAGGAATTACTTTTGAGTTATCGAGCTTTACTCCACGCAAACGCAATTTATTACCACTGCCTGGTAGGAGAGTCATGTAATGTGATGATTGAAGGTTGGGAGTTAAAATAAATGTGTGCTAATCGACTGCATCTGTTTTCAATCAAGTAGTCACTTTCTTAATTAATTTTATGTTCAACATTTGCATCTGGTGTTGAATAGCTGAATATAACATCAATGTGCACCCCTTTTTAATTAAAAGTGATCAATTCTGAATCAATTAATGTCAACACTGCCACCGCAGTTCAATCAGGAGTCACAGGGCATCATTACTTTCTTTGCGTTATCCGATATTTCGGCAGTTTTGCACTCTCTGTTGATTTGTTAGTCAATTAGCTGGGGTGAACACACGCCAAAACCAGATAAGTGACGGGTGGGGTGTTGGAATGCATTGTGTTGCCGCCAAGTTCGTTCCGCGGCTCATGACTCAAGTTCAGAATGACCTTCACCTCGCCATCTGTGAAGAGGTTTTGGATCGCGAAAATGAGAACGAGATCTTCCTGGAAAGAATAATAACTGGCGATGAGGCGTGTGTCTACGGTTATGATGATGATACCAAGGTACAGTCCTCACAAAGGAACGGGAAAGGTTCTCCAAGACCTTTGACTTTGAAGGATTATTTCATCATGAATTCGTGGCACAGGGACAAACTTTTAATCGGTGATGCTATCTGGATGTGTTGCGACATCTGCGAGGAAATGAGAGAAGGACACGTCCTAAGACGGCGAAACAACCGATGGCTCTTGCATCACGATAATGCACCCGCACGTTCATCCCTGTTGGTGCGTAACTATTGCACAAAAAACTCAATCGCTGTGCTGCCTCATCCTCTCCAGACCTGGGCCCTGCGGACTTTTCAGAGATGAAATACCCGTTGAAAGAACGAAGATTTGCAACAATAGACGAGATAAAAGACAATTCGCGCGATCCAGCAGGAGGTGTACCAACACTGCTCCCGAAATTGGAAACGTCGTTGGGAGTGGTGTATCAGTTATGGAGCGCGCTGCTCCACAAGGAGATCATGCACAATAAGTAAAAGGTATGCGCAGAAAATTTTTTCGACAATTTTTTGAAGAGACATCATACGTAGGAGGAAGCTATTAATCGGCTGACTCCTCTAGGAATCTACATTCTCGAAACTTTTAACGGTAAACCGCATCGTGAAGCAGAACTGGTCTTTTGCAGTATCTGCCACTGGAAATGGCTGCGCATCTCTATGACGCTTTGGTGCTTACTGAATGAACCTGCAACGAAACGTGCTGCTCTTCTTTGGATCTTCTGTAGATCCTCTGTCTGTCCTATCTGGTACGAATCCCAGACTGTCGTGCAATAGTCAAGCATCGATCGAGGATTTTGTGAGCTACCTTCTTTGTGGGTGGACTACATTCCCTGAGGATTCTTCCAGTGAATCACAATCTAGGACCTGCCGTACTTGTAATTAGTTTTATGTGATCGCTCTACTTCGGTCCGCACAAATGCTCCTTGATATTTTAGGATGTTACCGTTTTCAGTGATTATTCTGAATTGATGAAATCATACAAAAATGAGTTTTTCTTATATTTATGCGCAATAAGTTAATTTTTTTATACTGAGACGCAGTTGTCATCCTCTGCACCAAGCGTCGATCCTTTTCCGGTTTTCTGGCATTTCGCTACAATTTTCTAGCGTCGCGATTTCTCTGTAAACAGCATCATCCGCCAAGCTCCCCTGAACTTCCGAATAAATCCGCTAGGTGGTTTATATGTATTGTGAAAAGTAATGGTCCTATAACCATCCGTTTTACGTTTGTAAGTTCTCGACTAATGTACCAAAGGAATTTTTATTTTATTTGTTTATTTTTGCAATATATTGACCGTCCACACAATATATAATTTAATTTTCATGCAATTTATCTTGGCTTTCTGTAATTTAGGTGCAATTGATGTTTTATTGTGAGTCGTTTATTCTTGGTAACACAGTTTGTACCTTAGTTGTACTCTTTCCCCTTGTTATAATATCTAGCGTCTCTTTATGCTACATTCGTAAAACGTGCGAATCTGTATTCATTTTGAACGATTACGTACCGTATATTCTGCGAATAGTACTTTAATATTCTTGTATCGTATTAAGTTTATCTATGTTGGAAGTTCAAATGGTTTAAATGGCTCTGAGCAGTATGGGACTTAACATCTGAGGTCATCAGTCCCCTACAACATAGAACTACTTATACCTAACTAACCTAAGGACGTCACACACATCCATGCCCGAGGCAGGATTCGATCCTGCGACCGTAGCGGTCGACCGGTTCCAGACTGAAACGCCTAGAACCGCTCGACCATAGCCACCGGCCCTGGAGCTATGGTCTGGGTTGCAACCAGTCACTTTTTGAAAGCCGCTCGGGATTCGCCGAGTGGTCTCAGGCGCTGCAGTCAAGGACTGTGCGGCTGGTCCCGGCTGAGGTTCGAGACGTCCTTCAGGCATGGGTGTGTGTGTTTGTCCTTAGGATGAATTAGGTTAAGTAGAGTGTAAGCTTAGGGACTGATGACCTTAGCAGTTAAGTACCATAAGATTTCACACACATTTGAACATTTTTGAAATATTTGTTTATTCCCATAAAACAGTTTTCGAGCCCCTTCAGGTAGGGGCATACAGAAATTACAGCTTTGTTTTCGCAGTGTGGTGCTGGATACTGGTTCTGCCACAAGAACACAACACCACAAATAATATGTCGCCAAGAGTAACGTTTATACGGCGAGTTCTTACGAAAAATTTATTCTTTTACTTACTGCGACAGTACGTATGGCATTGCAGTTAGTATCCACCTGGTAGCTTGTGTTCTAAATTCTTACCGGCCACAGATTTATCATTTTTCAGTCCTTACACTGATATTACGTTGCTGTATCTCGTAATAACGTATCGAGGTTGTAAGCTGTGGTTAGGGAGGGGGGGAGGGGAGAGGAATAAATCTCAAAACTATTGAAAAGACTGTTCTTTTTAATAATGATGCACACCCATACTATTATTCTATCATTTTATAATCGACATAGATATTCCACAAGCCACTGTGCAGGGCATGGCGGATGCTACATATTGCCAATATTTTCCTTGCTAGTGCGTATGCGATTTCAGCGAAGGAAATAATTGCATGCCTCTTCATGCGCGCCGATCTCTCTTATCTTTTTCGGACGATGCCTACGCTACTTAAGTGAGAGGAGTTTAGAAAGTAAGTCACACATTATTATGGCAGGGCAAATAATTTTTATTGAATGGTGCACTACACTACAAAGTGACACACATACTTGACACTGTCTTTCAGCATTGACTCCAAGTTTCTGTGAAAAACTGTCGCAGTGTCCTAAAGACCGTTCAGTTTCACGTAGATAAACATTCTCTCCTCGGTTGTGGAGCCGGTGAACGTCTTCATTGTTGTAAAATCTCTTTTCCCACAAGACGATCTTTCAACTCTCCGAAAACATGGAAATCGCGTGGCGCAACATCCGGACTCACCGATCAGCATCACGCAGGTCCCTGTGGCCGTGGTCATGTTGTTGGCGCCATTTCACTGCGGCTGGACGGACATTTCGCGCCGAATCTGTGTGCAACTTAGATGTTTTGCCCACAGGAATCGCCGGCCGCTGTGGCCGAGCGGTCCTAGGCGCTTCAGTCCGGAAACGCGCAACTGCTACTGTGCAGGTTTGAATCCTGCCTCGGGCATGGATGTGTGTGATGTCCTTAGGTTAGTTAGGTTTAAGTAGTTCTAAGTCTAGGGGACTGATGACCTGAGGTGTTAAGTCCCATAGTGCTTAGAGCCATTTGAACCATTTGAACCATGGAGGATATGTAAAGGTGTCCCAATGAAACTTCTGCATGGTACTCGAAACAACCTTGGCAACATGTGGGCGGGTATTATCCTGCAGCAGAATGATGTAACCTGTTGACATCTCAGGGCGTCTGGACTTGGTGACGCGCTTTAGTGCTTGCATAATGTCCATGTGACGTTGTCTCGCGTTCCAGAAAGTCAATGGGCAACACTTGCATTGAAAGGAAAATGGTGACTTTGCCCTTGGTGGCGTGCCTGTTGTTTCAACTACGCTGCAGAAGTTTCACTGGGAAGTCCCTACACATCCTCCATACAATGCCAATCTTTCTCCAAACGATTTGCATATTTTAAGGGCACCGAAGAAAAACTTTCGTGGTCGTCGATTTGCTTCGGACGAAGAGAATCATAATTCCGTAGGCCACCGCACACGTTTTTCAAATGTTCAAATGTGTGTGAATTCGCAAGAGACCAGACTGCTGAGGTCACGGGTCCTAGACTTACGCACTACTTAAACTAACTTACGCTAAGGACAACACACACATCCATGCCCGAGGGAGGACTTAAACCTCCGGCGGGGGGGGGGGCCGCGCATTTCTTGACATGGCGCCTCTAACCGCGCGACCACTCCGCGCGGCACACGTTTTTCCACGAAGACATTGATCGTCTTGTCTCGCACTGGAACACGTGAATCAACACTTTTGAAATAATAAACAGTTTATCTACTTTTTTCCATCTGTTTTGTTTTCATTTGACTGCCCCTTATGCTCTCTAAAGCCCCTATACCCGCCTGTATACCCGCCCGGTAAAATTCTGGACCAACGGTTGGAGCCATTGTTTGGCAGCGTGCACAAGGGAGTCATCATCTTCAAACCTTGTTCCACAAAGAGACTTTCAGTTTCCCAAAGAGATGATAGTCACATGGAGCCAGGTCAGGACTGTAAGGCGGGTGTTTCAGTGTTGTCCATCAGACTTTTGGGATCGCTTCCATGTTTTTTTCACTGACATGTGGCTGTGCATTGTCGTGAAACAGCAAAACATGCTGCTTTTGCCGATGTGGTCGAACACGTCTCAGCCAAGCTTATGGTGGTTCCACTTGGCATGATGTCCACAAGCAAGAGTCTTTGGGAATAGAAAAACACCATAGCCATAACTTTTCCAGTAGAAGGTGTGGTTCTGTATTTTTTTCTTGGGCGAATTTGCGTGATGCCACTCCATTGATTGCCTCTTCGTCTCTGGTGAAAAATGATGGAGCCATGTTTCATCACTTGTCACAATTCTTCCAAGAAATTTATCTCCACCATTCTTGTACTGTTCCAAAAGTTCGCTGCATACCGTTTTTCTTGTTTCTTTGTGAGCCACTGTCAACATCCTGGGAACCCACCTGGCACAAACCATTTTTAGCGGCAACACTTCCAGTATTCTGCAAACACCTCCTTCCCCCATCCCAACGTAGCGTGACAATTCGTTCACTGTGATGCGTCTGTCAGCAGTCACCAATTCGGTAACTCTCTGCACATTGTCTGGAGTGTGTGCAGTACGAGGCCTGCCGCTGCTAGGACAATCCTCCATATTGCCGTGCACCCTTTCATCATGTAACCCACTTACCCACCGACTAACTGTACTGCGATCGACAGCAGCTGCTCCATACAGTTTCTCAACGTCTTGTGAATGTTTACCACTGGCTCGTTTTCACAGCACAGGAATTCTATGACAACACGCTGCTTCTGACGAACGTCAATTTTTTTTCTTTTTATTTTTTTTTCTTTATTGTTATTTTAATCACCTTATACAAGGCGGGCTGTCAGCAGCATATTACGCTGCTCTTCAGCCGTGAGTGGTACAATAATATGACATACAGGTGGCACAGATAATACAATAAAAAAGGCGGGCAAAAAACTGTAGGTACGAAAAACAATAAATATGAAGAAGTTCACACTGGACAAGAAAAAGCACTAACACTTGTTGACACGGCGCACTTAACATGGATGACTGCGACGTCACACGTGAACAGTTGTGGCATGACGGCGAAAGAACACCAAACACAAAACGAAGGCACACACACGAGACACTGATGGCGATGATCTCCGGCGCACTAATGTCCACTGAGCGTGCACGAGTCCGAGGACCTGCCAAGAGAGGAGGAGGGGTGGGGGGAGAGGGAGAGGGGAGAACAGAGATGCCACGGGCAGGGGAGAGAGGGGGAAGGGAGGAAGGGGGAGGGGAAGCCCGGGGGAAGAGGAGTGGAGGAAGGGGGAAGGGGGGAAAAAGAGAGAGAAGGGATGGAGGGTGCCTAAAGGAAAAGACACAGGAAGTGGGGGGGGGGAGGATCAAAGTTGATAGGAGGGGTAGATGGAGGGGAGGAGGACATCATCAGGGAGGGGGAGCTGGCGGAAGCCATCTTGGGAGAGGGTAAGGAGGGTGGAGAGATGGAGACCGGGTGGGACGTGGGAGTAAAGGCGCGGCAGCGGGCGGGGTTGGGAGAGGATGGGCGAGACAAGCGGGTGAGGAGGATAGAGTTTACGGGAGGTGTACAGGATCCGTATCCTTTCAAGGAAAAGGAGGAGGTGGGGGAACGGAATGAGATCGTACAGGATCCACGTGGTGGAGGGGAGACGGATGCGATAGGCGAGGCGGAGAGCATGGCGTTCAAGGATTTGAAGGGATTTATAAAAGGTAGGGGGGGCAGAGTTCCAGGCCGGATGGGCATAACAAAGGATAGGGCGGATGAGGGATTTATAGGTGTGGAGGATGGTGGAGGGGTCCAGACCCCATGTACGGCCGGAAAGGAGCTTGAGGTGACGGAGCAGGGAGCATGCCTTGGCTTGGATTGTGCGGAGATGGGGGGTCCAGGAGAGGCGACGGTCGAGGGTGACGCCAAGGTACTTAAGGGTGGGGGTGAGTGCGATAGGATGGTTATAGATGGTGAGATAGAAATCAAGGAGACGGAAGGAAGGGGTGGTTTTGCTTACAATGATCGCCTGGGTTTTGGAGGGATTGACCTTGAGCAACCACTTGTTGCACCAACCAGTGAACCGGTCAAGATGGGATTGGAGAAGGTGTTGGGACCGCTGCAGGGTGGGGGAAGGGCAAGGAAGGCGGTGTCATCGGCAAACTGGAGAAGGGGGATGGGGGGTGACGGCGGCGGCATGTCCGCCGTATACAAAAGGTACAGAAAGGGGGAGAGGACGGAGCCTTGGGGCACACCAGCGGAGGGAAAAAAGGTGTAGGAATCCGTGTTGTGGATGGTGACGTAGGAAGGACGGCGGGAGAGAAAGGAGCCGATCAGATGGACGTAGTTAATGGGAAGGGCGAAGCTTTGGAGCTTGAAGAGGAGACCGGAATGCCAGATGCGGTCATAAGCACGTTCGACGTCCAGGGAGAGGAAGATTGCGGAGCGATGGGAATTAAGCTGTTCGGAAAGGAGATGAGTGAAGTGAAGGAGAAGGTCGTCGGAAGAGAAGGATGGCCGAAAGCCACACTGGGTAACGGGAAGGAGGCGGTGCTGGCGGAGATGCTGGTGGATGCGTCGGGTGAGGATAGATTCCAGGACCTTGCTGAAGACCGAGGTAAGGCTGATGGGACGGTAGGAGGAGACGGCGGACGGCTGTTTACCAGGTTTAAGGAACATCAGGATACGGGAGGTTTTCCACAGGTCGGGGTAGTAACCGGTGGACAGGACTACATTGTAGAGCCTGGCCAGGATGGAGAGGAAAGAGACAGGAGCTTCACGAAGGTGACGGTAGGTGACACGATCGTGACCAGGAGCGGTGTTGCGTTTTGTGCGGAGTGTGTAGTGATAGGGGCATTGAGTTCCGTGTGTGCAATGTTGTCCAAGCACTGGAAACCAGGTGCGAGGGGAGGGACAGAGGTGTCTGTTCGATCGCGGACATCCGGGAAGAGGGAGTAATCGAACTGGGGATAATTGGGGATGGAAAAGACATTGGAGAGGTAGGAGGCAACGAACGTCAAGTCTAGGAGTCATCTTGAAAACATGCTGTGACGGCACCACTCATGGGAACAGGTTGAACTAAGTTTGAAAACAAGCAGGAAGGATGTATCTACACACTGCAGAATGAAAACTGTATTTTTACACAAATAGTGTGCATTTCTTTTGGAGTGACCCTCGTACACTAATTTCCTTTGTACGTCTTGGTCGTCTTCGTCAGCTATTAGTAGTGGTGTGTGAAGTGTAGCTGTTGAGTATAGTTGTAATGCGTCTGCGCATAGTGTAGCGTCCTGTTTTTGTTGTACGATGATGAGAGAACAGAGATGATGAAACCCGGTACCAGCAAGTAGACTACCCGACACGAAGAGCATCAATGGGGCCTCCGGACTATTATTTCAAACTGCTGTATAAACTTCTTATAGCTTTCACAATAAACATACCGTTTACTGCATTCCTCTATCGATCTTTGTTTTCGAGATATTTAATTTTGAAATCAGGGAGTCCTTTTCTGGACACCCTGTAGATCTGTTTATTTCTACAACGGTTTACATCAGTTTACAGCTTCAACATTTAGCTTTTTTCGACATAATCACCATTTCTGTCGATGCATTTTTGTAGACACAGTGGCAATTTTTGTGTGCCCATATCATACCAGCTCGCCGCAATGCTGTTCAGAAAGCTATGAACCTCTTGTTTCACCTCGTCGTCGGAGCTGAATCGCATTCCAGCCAAATGTTCTTTTCACCTGGGGAACAGGTGATAGTCACTGGGCGCCAAGTCCGGACTACAGGCTGGGTGGGTGATTATGTTCCACTAAAACTGTTGCAGGAGAGCAACGGTTTGCCGAGCGATGTGTGGGCGAGCGTTGTCGTGGAGAATGTGTACGCCCTTGCTCAACATTCCTCTGCTCCGGTTCTGAATTGCCCGTTTTCAGAGTCTCACAGTACCTGTAAGCGTTAATTGTGGTCCCAGTGGGCAAAAAGACGACCAACAATACCCCTTTCCGATCCCAAAAAACGGTTGTCATGACTTTACCGGCAGACTCTAAACTCTCTACACCTCTTACGAACATTTCTGACATCCATGCACGACTCACCACACACTTCCGTCAATTGGCGATGGATTTTAATCGGCGCACTGCCCTTTACGTTCAAAAATCGAATAATTGCGCGCAATTCGCTCTTGGCGGTTACATCCAACGGGAGTTCCATTCTCAACGGCTGCCAAGCCAAGACTGAGCGCCTCAGCGCGGTGTGCGCATGTTTACATACATGAGCGTGAAGCACTCTTCATAACAGTTTTGAACTAAATATTTTGTTTCAAATATAATGATAGCTGTAGCAAAATTTTATAGATCTGCCTTCTGTGAAAGTGTTTTTCGATCACAAGGCACTTATCTAGTACTTCCTCTGGGCCTGAAGTAATTTCTTAATTTGTGTTTACGTCTTAAATTTATAGAATGCCATTCTATGCTAAATTTTAGACTAGCAGCATACCATGTTTTATCGTTTTAACTCCCCACATGGCTTTGGTAGAATAGTATATAAACTGTCAGTTGTATAGTTTCTTTGCCTCACAGACAACCATGTTAATTTTGTCACATTTTGAAATAGTCATGAAATTTATTGACCTTTATTCCGGTGTAAGCTACACAAAAAACTGTCTCTTTTTTGTTGCAAGTAATTTGTATTCCATCCTAGCAGCTTTTTGCAGTGCTGTGTAGATGTAAACCTTTTGGAAATGCTACATAACAATATTGCAGAGTACGAATTAAAAAAAAAAAGATTCTGTCAAAGTCACCCCTTAGCAAAATTTTATGGTACTTCGAGCTGTGGAGTCTAATCTTGAAATGATATTTTGCCAAGAACTGCTTCCTTATTTGCATCCTTTATTTGTGTGGCATATGATAAAACAACTGCTGTAAGTACAATTCAGTATGTCCTCCCAACAACATGCGCCACGGCTACACAGAGTCACGTGATGCCCCACCAGAAATACGACGATTAGCGTATGAGCAGAGCAAGCACCAAGCACGGGCTGCCTACGTCATCGTAGCTGCGCATGCGCAGTACAGCCTGTTGTCTGGCGCTTTCTGGTAACTGCTCAAACGAACCTAGTGTGGCCAACTGCCACACAAACAGAGTTCTGTACTTATAAAAAAAATAGAAGACCTTACTTTTGGGATTACCCCTGTAATCTCTTCACTGCTAGTGATGCCACGTATTGTCTTTGAATGATTATTACTAACTGACGTCGTACATCGACAGAGGCCACATTAGTGCGACTCTTCTGTGTATTTCTTCCTTCTAGGCACTATCTAAAGTTTATCCACATTTAAAGAGACCTATCATTCATTATACCAAGTGGAAATTTCGTCCAAATACTTCTGCATGCCTTACGATACTCCAGCAACGATTCTTTCCCGAAAAGAACAACACTGCCAGCAAAAAGTATTATAGCGCTACTGACCCTCTCCGATAAATCGTTCGTGTACATTGAGAGCATCAGAGGTCCTATTAGGCTTCCCTGAGGCACAAGTCTACACTGCGATCAGTATAACATTGCTTGTTCTGGGAGCCGTAAGATTTATTCTCGCGCTACAGCTCTCAGTTAAGCGAAGATACAGTAGATAATGCGTGGGGTCGTAAAGTTATGAAATACGAACAACAGATGTTACTACAACTATCGTCAGAAACGCCGCCAGCTGAGTAGTCTTGTAATCTGATTGGCTTCTGTGACAGAAGATGCAGGGACTATCACCGCGTTAGAGCTCACATTTCCATAACTAATTATTACTAAAGAATAATTCACATTTTGTTTACCTCTCAGTACTGAGCTGTCACCTCGTAGCCAGAATTTCGTTTTAGTATTAATATTTGCAGAATATTTGAATAAGATAGAGTCGAATCACTTCCTGTGAGATCGGCTTCCGGTCGAAAGACCGCTCAGCAAAGCTGTTGGTGCTACTGAAGTGCATTTGCTAGTTACGCGCCAACCAGTATACTCATTAAAAGGGGAAGGGGGGGGGTCTGAATAGTAAAGTAGCTAGGATCTTAGTGGGTGTCCAAAATCGCGACTCTGTCAGCAACGGAGAGAGTAATTGAGCTTAGGAGGTGTAATTTTAATTGTGAAACATCAACAGTTCTTTGTGTCATGTTCATTAGTGTACAAGGATTGTATTTGTGAATAATAATTATATTTAATGACTTGCGAACGTTTTTTACCACACAGTTTCTGTGAGAAGTTTTCGTCTTTATCTCGTGAAATGGGAAAAACAAAATGTCTCTAGCCCCCAAACAAACTTCTCTATTTTAACTTCAATAGCACTGAGCCTTGTCCAGTTTATGAATAATTCTACGACAGCCACATAGCAACAGTAGCGGACGCACGGTCTACGTGCTACCTCTGTGCTGGGTCGAGAACGTCACTTGTAGACGACAGGCTGGCGCACTTTTCAGAATTTTAGCAACTGGGCCCCTCAAACGTGTTACTAATGCAGTATAAATGGAGAGTGTTAGTCCCATCTGTGGTAACACAGAGAAGGAAACGCAAGCGCACTCGATCTGATGGCTGATTCCCATCACTTTCCCTAGCGACGACAGTATATTAATCATAAACCGTTTGTGGGATCGCCGAATGTGTGGTGGAATAAGTAGGGGATGTTAAGGGTGATGGAATAGGTAGGTTTCAGGAATGATTTCGTAATTTTGGGCAGGAATGTGAGTGAAGATGTAGCATGTTTGGATGTAGTAGGAAGGCGACAGAGATGCTGTTACAAGCCAGTGTTTTTAAGGGTGTGTTGGGACTCCACTTTAGAGGGAGACATAGGATGGTGAAGGTGGTCTACGTTTCTCAGGGGGAGAGAGAAATTTATAAACTGGTACGAGACACGAGTGAGAGGGGGGGGGGGGGGAGGAGGCGTAAGAGATCCGGAAAGCGAGGCGGAGTGTGCGTCATTCACGGAAGTGGAGTGAGTAGTCAAACTGGGCAGAAGCGGAGGTTTTTGCAGCATTTGTGTAAGTAAGTAACCTTGGTCGGATGGAGGTCTTACATCTATTGATGATGGTCGTAGAATTTAGTCCGCATTTTCTGCCAGTTACTGGTTTTGACACACTGTGCCTTTCTTTTAATGGACAGGAAGATGTGAATTGTGTTGTTTTCTTATTTTCCCCACGTCACACCATCCATGGTCGAGTTGATGTATTGCGGTGAATCGTCTGTTTGGCAACAAAAAATAAGGCAATCTAATTTTCGTTTCTTTTTTCGTGTCCGTGTAGTTGCTAATTTTTAACAGAATGTCCGACAGCTGCTGTATATTCGGACTGCCTTGTATTCTTGGCTTCACGTTTACTCTTAATTCCGCCTTCGTGGCACAGGCTTCAACTTACACGTTTTTCATCACCCCTGGTATCATCACACTACTCATATGTCGTCTCGTAGCTTTTATGGATATTTCACTAACTCTACTGCTCTGCCGCTTAACATAGCGCAACTGTCTCACAAGAGTAAAAATCGTTTGCACGAAACTATCATTTTTATAGATCAAACGACGTGTACTCAGTTCCCTGCGTTGTCTTACGCAACGGTAGCCTTGAACACAGATAACAGTGTGGTTGCTAGATTCATTTCGAGCTCTGTCTTGCCTCTATTTCTTATTTGTGAAAAGATGAGTTTAGAGAAAAACGTTATCACATCGCTACCAGGTGTTCCCTAACATACATTTTTTTAGGACATAATTTCCTGTGCCATGCCATGTTTGACTGAACATTACACTATTCTACCGCCCAGATGTCGGTTTTAGAGGTTTTCGGCGAGTTTCACAATTTCATAGCACACTCATGCTCGTAAATTAAGGATGGGCGGTCTGCGGGTTTAAATCACCTTGGGGTATGACCGTTCGGTGCATTTGACCTGCGGTCGTCGCACGGTGGCGCTGGCAGCAGTCCACATACGCAGAGGTGTGTTGGTGCATGTCAGAGTACGGTGCAGCGAGTAAGTGTGCAGACGTTTTCAGACGTGCTAATGGTGACTGTGTTTTGAAAATGGCTCAAAGAACACATATTGATGACGTTATGAGCAGTAGAATATTAGGGCGACTGGAGGCTGGTCAAACACAGCAGGTCGTAGCACGGGCCCTCCGTGTGCCACAAAGTGTGGTCTCAAGATTATGGCAACCAGTTCAGCAGACAGGAAACGTGTCCAGGCGCTACAGTACGGGACGTCCACAGTGTAGAACACCACAAGAAGACCGATATCCCACCATCAGTGCCCGCAGACGGCCACGGAGTACTGCAGGTAGCCTTGCTCGGGACCTTACCGCAGCCACTGGGACAGTTGTCTCCAGAGACACAGTCTACAGACGACTGAACAGACACGGTTTATTCGCCCGCAGACCTGCAAGGTGCATTCCACTGACCCCTGGTCACAGGAGAGCCCATAAAGCCTGGTGTCAAGAACACAGTACATGGTCATTGGAACAGTGGTCCCCGGTTATGTTCACGGACGAGTCAAGGTATAGCCTGAACGGTTATTCTTGCCGGGTTTTCATCTGGTGTGAACCAGGAACCCGATACCAACCCCTTAATATCCTTGAAAGGGATCTGTATGAAGGTCGTGGTTTGACGGTGTGGGGTGGGATTATGATTGGTGCGCATACAACCCTGCATGTCTTTGACAGAGGAACTGTAACAGGTCAGGTGTATCGGGACGCCATTTTGCACCAGTATGTCCACCTTTTCCGGGAAGCAGGGGGGCCCACCTTCCTCCTGATGGATGATAACGCACAGCCCCACCGAGCTGACATCGTGGAGAAGTTCCTTGAAACAGGCGAATGGAGTGGCCTGCCTGTTCTCAAGACCTAAACCCCATCGAGCACGTCTGGGATGCTCTCGGTGTACGTATCGCTGCACGTCTTCAAACCCCTACGACACTTCAAGAGCTCTAACAGCCACTGGTGCAACAATGGGAGGCATACTCCAGCAGCTGCTCGACTACCTGATCTAAAGTATGCCAACCCGTTGTGCGGCCTGTGTACGTGTGCATGGCGATCATATCGCGTATTGATGTTGGGGTACATGCGCAGGAAACAGTGGCACGTGTGTTTCGGGACGGTTTTCTCAACTTATCACCAATACCGTGGACTTACAGATCCGTGTCGTATATGTTCCCTATGTGCCTATGCTATTAGCGCCAGTTTCGTGTAGTGCCACGTTGTGTGTCACCACATTCTGCAATTATCCTTAATTTATGAGCATGATTGTATATGCAATCTGCTCATAGGCGTCCGCAAACGTAGGGCGTGGGGAAGGGGGTTGGGGGGAAGAGTGGGCACTTACCCGCTGCTGGAGTGTAGGGGTATATAGACTGTATACTTGGTACAAAATTTTCTGCTATTTCTAGCAACGATTGTCTTCCATTCTACTACATCACAGCTTTAGCATTGCAAAATGCGATGGCAAATGCTGCGATTTTTAAATTTTAAATCTGTCTTCTGCCGCCAGGGGTAATAACTCGGCATTATTTTCTGATTATTTTTGTTGCTATGCAGCAAAATTTTCTCGGTCGTTCACATTTACTTTTTTCAGATTTTTTATTTTCAGAGAAATCCGAATATTGTTGCTATGCGAACATTAATTTTTCTTGCAAACTATTCGTTGAACAATGTGGATTTAATTATAAGAAGGATGTAATTTTATATCACTGAATCCAAATAATGGCATTCAAAGTCATATTAATAACTAAAAATAAGTGTAAATAAGTTATACACAACTGCAACCAGTCACTTTTTTCTCAATAATAATGCTTTATTACATGAACCGGTTTTCGAACCCTTTCAGGTTCATCTTCAGATGATTTCGGGAGGATCCGAGAAGTTACATCATTACTGGTAGTAGCATAATCCTGGGTGCTGGTTCTATGGCAGAAAGATGGATCACACTTTAATGTATCGCCATGACTATAGCTTATTAGTCATGGTGATACATTAAAGTGTGACCCATCTTTCTGCCATAGAACCAGCACCCAGCATTATGCTACTACCAGTAATGATGTAACTTCCCGGATCCTCCCGAAATCATCTAACTGAAAGGGTTCGAAAACCGGTTCATGTAATAAAGAATTATTATTGAGAAAAAAAGTGACTGGTTGCAGTTGTGTATAACTTATTTACATTTAATATACAGTCACGGTTCTAAAATATCCGTAATGGATAAGCATAATCTAAAAATAAGTGCTTACGAGGCAACCGCACCGACTGGTCAGATTTATGGTGTGTGCAGGGCTTGGCCAAAACTGAAAGCGACAGAAGTGGGATCTCCAGATGGCCAAACGTTTAGAAAAAAATAATATTTATGGTGCGGGTCGTGCGAAGCGTTAGCCATTGATGTGCGCATTGTTACCAGGCAGCGGTTCGTTGGCACAACGGAAAGATTATGAAACTGTAATCATAGGGTCGTGGGGTTGAGTCTTTGTACAGAAAGACTTTTTTTATTTTCTATTTTTCCCTTACTTACACTGAAAATAAACCGACATAATGCTTAATATAAAACTTCCTGGTAGATTAAAACTGTGTGCCGGACCGAGTTCGAGTCTCGGTCCGGCACACAGTTTTAATCTGCCAGGAAGTTTCATATCAGCGCACACTCCACTGCATAGTGAAAATCTCATTCTGGAATGCCTTATATAGTTTATTTACTAATAGTCTCGTAAAAGGCTTGAAAAGGGAAGGCGAAGGAAAATTTGAGATTGCAAATAGATTTCCAGACAGGGAGTCTAATGCGTAGCTAAGGACTTCAAATATAAAATCAGATAGTTTTATTATTTTGCAGCTGATGATTTACACATGCTGGGGTTATACCATAAAAACAGGGGAAGCAATAATTTTCTCAGCGTCTTGCCCACTTTATAAACGCAACATTTTTACAATTGCCTGGTTGTTTTAGAGTTTCTACAAAAAAAACAAAGCTAGTTTACATTCATGAAAGATTCTCTTCCATCGCACAGTTTGACAGCAAACCACGCACAAAGCATCATGTCGCCAAATACTGGCGAAGACACAGGGTGGCAATCATTGAACTAGTAAAAATGTTTTCACATACGGATTCGATTCCCACCACCCTCGACATATCGTCCCGTAAACTCTCCACTACGCCAATCGTTCCTTAGCAACTGCGCTAATATAAATGGCTCATACCTCCCCCGACCCGCGCCAAAAATGCTATTTTTTTCTAAACGCTTGGCTTTCTGGAACTCCCACGTCCGTCACCATCATTCCTGGCCACGCCGTGACAATAACTTACCATAAATTTAGAAGTGACTATGAGTAGGCGCAGCCCCCTTTTTAGCGTATGCTGACGAAATATGCTTACTTACCATTTTGGTATCAAACTAACGTACCAAGGAAAAACAAAACATTTTGAGTGGATCCCTGTCAATCTTTTGAGATACAATAACTTTTGTATAAATTTAGCTTTTGGGCCACTACGCGCTCTCAAACTCACCGAATCAGTTACATCATAATTAGTTATTTTAGAATCTTGCCCCCTCTTGGATACGTTCCTGCGGACGCCCACGAATCTGTGACGTACTCTCCGTTAAGGCGACCAGCTTCTAAAGTCTACATACCATCCACATAAATACTCCAGAAGCCACTGCACATCACATGGTGCAGGATACGTCGTGCCAGTTTAATCTATTTTCTTTCCTATCCCATTCTTGTACTGAAAGAGAGAAAAATGTACTCTCGTAATCTCTGTTATATTTTACTTATGACCCCTTCGCGAGACATTCATTGCTAATTGACTAACAGTCACACAGACTTCTTCGAAAACTTCTAAATTTACTCAACAGGGTTTCGCCAAAACTGTGGTTTTTCGAACAAGGATTCCGATGTAAGTTCTTCGAATGTAACTGTTACAGTTTCGTGTGTACTACACCGACCTGTTATAGTCCTTTCAGAGAGTCTCTAAATTCATACCTGTTCTCGCGGCTACTTGGTAAAGTCGCAGAACGCCTGGTACAATATTTTAGTATTGGTCGCAATACCGTGTTGTACGCACCGCACCGTCAGAGAAGCCTTTCAACAAATATACTGAATTTACAGATTTTATGTGGCTTTCGCCTTTTAGTATTACCCCTATATACTTATACGAAGTGACTACACTATACGGGAACACCGGACGGAACGGGATACTTCATATTCAACATGTTTTGTGAAACATAGAGCACAGAAAAAACACTTCTTAAAACCATAAAAAAATCGCCTTGTAGTATAACCTTACGTAACTTACTTGACAGCCACTTAAATTTAATGTTACGTATTTTTTTACACTTCTCAAAGAAATGCTTGCATATTTCCCGTTCTGCCCCATCCACTGGCTAGAATGGGGTAAGGCATTTTTTTGTGAAATTATTTCATAAATATTGAAATTATTAGGAATATCATCTTGAAGCTACTACTTAAAATTTCTGAATAGCAGTTTAAACTAAGAAACTGGAATATTTAAAAAATCGTTAACAATAAGAAAATATTTTAATTTCATTTTCAAAAACGTACATATATTTTGAATGCTTAGTACAAAGTTATTGTTGCTGTTTTTGTTACTTTATTGAATCCCATCGCTTGTGCACCAGATGTATTTTCTGGTTTGCGAATAGACAACTTGAGATGCCCAGTGATAAGTCCTACAGCCCAGTCTTGGCCAGCTAGACAAGTTTATTTGTCAGATCTGTCTGGTAAGAGATTTCTTTCCTCTAGCTGATAGGCTAATGATCTGACAATTCATCGTTGGACTAGTAAGTCTGCTCTCCATTGGCTTCAGGTATTGTACCAGCTCTTCTTCTTCTGCAGCTGACACATTTTTAAACTTCACGTCTGATTTGTCATCTCTGTATTCTTAGCTTTGCAAACGCATATTTCCAACGTTGACATGGGTACGCTAAACTCCTTTGATGCTTTTAAAACTCCCATTTCACATGATAAAACGGCTGAAGCGGCCTATTTCCGTTGATTTAATTTCCAATTGCTGCCTGTTAGTCTTTCTAATGTAAGCTCATACCCTCTATAAAACAAAGGAGAGAAAGAAATAGATTGAAATCTACTTGCATCAAAAAATGACGTGGGAAAATGGGACACTATCCCATTTCGCCCCGTCCCGTTCTGTCTCAAGAGCACATTTTAGTTTAACAACGTTTATAACTGAGTTAAACATATTATGTAACTAATGTACCGTGAATGTCATGAACTTTAAAATTACATGTCATTTAATGGCGAACAATTAAGACTCAACGGTCTGTCTTACGTTTAAATTTATCAAGAATTACAAATAAACAACTGGAGATCTGGGGGACTATGGTTCATTAACAAATCAATTAAAATGGCCGTCGCACTTTCCCTTCCATTCGGAGGCTTAGCTGCATGTTAGGTTGCTAAAATTTTTTCTCTGTGAAGATCCGCAGCCTCTAAATCTACATAAATTAAAATGTAAATGTTTGTTTGTACAAAATCGTAAATCTCCAAAAGTTCTTCACCGACTGCTTTGAAATTTCGACATCCAGTTGTATTCGAATACGCTCATCGATTTACTTCAAATTTTTACACAATACGCTAAAGAATATTCAGTATAATGAAACGATAGGAAACAGAAAATTTGTGTCTATGGATTATCGGCCTACGATTAGAATACTACTACAGAATCTGATATTGTAATGACAATAAACAAGGCTCTAGGCCAGAGAATGGGGGAAGCGGAGATGGACAGAGAGGGATAGGAGATGGACAGAAGGAGGCAGGAGCAGGAGGAGATGGGCAGAGAGAGGGGAGGGCGAAGTTAAAAGAGGAAATGAGCAGAGAGAGGGAGGAAAATATGGAGGGAGAAAGGGTGAGGAGATGCCTGATAGAGAGAGAAGGGGGGAGAGGTAGGAGGAGATGGAGAGAGAGGGGGGGGATGAGAAGATGGACAGAGGGAGGAGGGAGGAGATAATGGACAGAGGGAGGGAGAAAGTGGAGGAGATAGACAAAGAGAGCGGGAGAACGAGATGGACAGAGACAGGGAGGAGAAGGAGACTAGGACGTGTTATCAAATTAGCACAGGTATTAGAAAGGTGTGCTTTCTCTTTTCTTTCTTTTTCATTTAATTAGACTGCGGCCCAGCAATGCGTGGCCGGGAACAGCTAGTACTTTATAAAAGAAAACTTGGTCCGTTGCGGGCTGCAATGTAAATGTTCCTTATTTAAATAAAGCGATTAGCTAATTTCGGCCATAAGTCATTTTCAAGGATATGCGTGATGTCGCGTACTACATAGTGTAATTATCAGATTCTTTTAGTTTACACATACAAAATCAGATACCATATTCCATAATTACATTTCGACTGGACCCACATCAATGATGTTACATCACACGTCACATACTGGACACAGGTTTCAGCATACTCCAGTGTAGAAAGCAGCATAATGCCGTTGTGCCCTACTATTTCGTACTGCCCAAGTTCCGCTGCAAGTGGAAATTTTGTCCAATTTTTCTTAAATTTCTTACAGCTTTCTAACGACGACACGTCGCTGTATACAACTCTACCTTCAGCGAACAATCTTATAGTGCTCCTGACCCTATCAGATAAATTGTTTAAGTACAGGGTGATTCTAATTAAAGTTAAACTTTCAGACCACTGTAGAAATATCACAACTGGTCAGAATGACGTCAAATTTTATCGGAATATTATCGAAGAAGGGAGAAAACGTATGGCAGAAGGAAAATAAATACTTACAAAATGTAGCAATAGATGGCGCTGTAGGCAACTTAAATTAATAGTGGCCGACTACAGATGACAAATGAATCATACAACAACGCCTGAGGTGTATGTCTGACGTTAAACAAACTGTACAACTCAGTGTACATGGGTGTATAGGTGTGATACTTTTAGTTACGTAAGCCCATCCACCACAGCAAGGTCATATCGCATCGGATGGGAAAAATCGTTTTTTAATTGACCTGAGGCCAAAAACCGCTAAAAAGCATCAATCACATCGGTTTTTAATTGTCCTAAGGCCAAAAATCGCATAAAAAGTGTGGTGTCACCTCCAGACACCACACTTGCTAGGTGGTAGCATTTAAATCGGCCGCGGTCCGCTAGTATACGACGGACCCGCGTGTCGCCACTGTCAGTAATTGCAGACCGAGCGCCACCACACGGCAGGTCTAGAGAGATGTACTAGCACTCGCCCAGTTGTACAGCCGACGTTACTAGCCATGGTTCACTGACAACTACGCTCTCATTTGCCTAGACGATAGTTAGCATAGCCTTCAGCTACATTTGCTACGACCTAGCAAGGCGCCGTATTCAAGTGATATTGAGATTCTATTAATGTATCATCAAGAGCGATGTTCTACAAATGTGGTTTAAAGTTAAGTATTCCAGAAGCTACGTACTTTTCTTTATAGCATTCATTACGTATCCAGTTTCAGACCTCACGCCAGCCTGCGTGAGTTTAAGCGCGTGCCTTTCGGCTTCCTCTCATTGTGTCTAGGCTGTCTTGTCTAGACACAACAAAAAGCATCAATCAAATCGGTTTTCAATTGTCCTGAGGTCAAAAACCACATAAAAAATGTCAATCAAAATCAAATAGGATTATTAATTTCCGTGTGACTGGAGCAAAACATGTTCAATATGCTGTCCACCGTTTTCTGCAACAAGTTGAAATCGAGAAACAGCATATTCCACAACTGATCGAAGTGTTTCCGGGGTCACGTTCAGAATGTGTTACGCAATGCGTGCCTTCAATGCAGCTAAGTCTGCAATCGGAACACTGAACACAACATCTTTCAGATAGTTCCACAGCCAGAAGGCACAAGGATTAAGATCAGGCGATCGGGACGGCCAGGCTGTAGGGAAATGGCAGCTGATAATTCTAGCATTTCCGAAATGGCGCCTCAGCAGCTGCTTAATTGGATTTGCAATGTGTGGAGGTACGCCATCTTGCATAAAGATGATTCCACCACACATCCACTCTGTTGGAGAGCTGGAATGACGTGGTTGCGCAAAAGACACTCACAGCGCTTACCAGTGACGGTACAGGTAACAGGACCGGAAGCACCTGTCTTTTCGAAAAAATATGTCCCTATGATAAATGATGCAGCAAATCCACACTACACAGTGACCTTTTCAGGATGAAGTGACGCTGGTTGATTTGCATGTGGATTTTCCGTTGCCCATATTCGACAATTCTGTGTATTGACATTTCCTGTGAGATAGAAGTGGGGTTCGTCTGTCCACAAAATCTTCCACGGCCAATCAATGTCCACTTCCATGCGAGCAAGAAATTCTAAAGCAAAGGTGTGTCTTGCTAGCAGGTCAGCAGGAAGCAACTTGTACACATGGGTAATTTTGAATGGATAGCAAAGAGGGATGTTTGGTAGGATTTTACGCACCGTGCTCACGGGTATGTCCTATGTTCGGCCAATTCTCCGTGCACTACACGTTTGCACACCACCACTCGTCTCCTTCTGCACTGCTGTGACCACTGCTTCCCCTGACGTCGAATCAATTCGTTTCCGTACTCTACCAGGTTGCACACCAAAAGAACCCGTCTTTTCGGATTTCCGAATCATTTTCTCCAGACCCACGGCAGTCATCGCACCAGTGCCTTTCTTAAAACCCTTCAGTGTCCGGAACTTCTGCAGAACAACGTGTGCGCAGTCATCATTCTTGTAATACAGCTTTACAAGCAGAGCGCGATTCTGCATTGAGACAGTCATGGCGAACGCCGAAGACGCGAAAGGAGGAAAAGCCGTGTACCCGACGTGTTTATATCAACTTTACAAGGACTACAGGGGGTCTGCACGTGTGGTGGCCCACCAATACCATCACCTCTGCAAGAAATACAGTGTGTCTGCTCTGTGACGACCTACCTACCAATATTCTTCAAAACTTCGACTCTGCTGTGGGTTTGTTCTGTTGTGGCCCATTACCTGTCTCCATGCCAAGAGTCAGCACTGTCTTTCGGTTGGAAGGACAACACTACTTCTTCAAGACTACATGGAAATCCATTACTCCCGTGTGCATTTTCTTTCACTGCTCAGACTTTGAAAAAAAAAACTGCAATTACTACTGTGATGAATGACCAGGACTGTCTTTATGAGAACAATTTTTGCTTTTGACCGACATTGTATCAATAAGTGTGTGCATTTGATATATTTGTTATTGTAATTATGAAAAATTTTTTTCAAATCTGTATTGGCCACTGCCCAAAACAATTTTAATATTTCTTGTGGGGAACGTGGGGGCTATGTAAGTAGGCTTTTAGGTTTTTATGTTGGTAACGTCACTTAGCGCTCTGTATGAAAATCACTGGCTGTGCTGTGCGCAGTCTGTGGCTGGTTGGCATTGTTGGAATATTCGCTATTGTAGTGTTGGGCAGTTGGTTGTGAACAGCGCATAGCGTTGCGCAGTTGGACGTGAGCCACCAGCAGTGGTGGATGTGGGGAGAGAGATGGCAGAATTTTGAGAGCGGACGATCTGGACGTGTGTCCATCAGAAAGATTAAATTTGTAATAGTGGATATATATATATATATATATATATATATATATATATATATATATATATATATGATGTCTTTTGAACATTATTAAGGTAAATACATTGTTTGTTCTCTATCAAAATCTTTCATTTGCTAACTATGTCTTTCAGTAGTTAGAATCTTTTATTTAGCTGGCAGTTTTGGCGCTCGCTGTATTGCAGTAGTTCGAGTAACAAATATTTTTGTGTGGTAAGTGATTCACGAAAGGTATAGGTTATTGTTAGTCAGGGCCATTCTTTTGTAGGGATTATTGAAAGTCAGATTGCATTGCGCTAAACATATTGTGTGTCAGTTTAGTGTTGATCAGGATATGTAAATAGAGAAATGTTTGAGTACGTTGAGTTTTGCTCAGCTGTTTGAAAATCAAATAACGTAGAGGTTTACCAGCACAGTGATTTATAAATTCTTCTAAGGGGACGTTTCAACTTCAATGGGCACTGCGCTTGACAGGTGTTTTGATTTACGTATTCTGACACATACAGTGCCATCTATCGATCAATTTTCACACTATTTTTTTCGTCTGCCATAGTTTTCCTCCTTCTTCAATAATATTCCATTGCAATTTGACGTCATTCTGACCAGTGGTGTTACTTCTACGGCGTTTTGAAAGTTTAATTATAATCACCCTGTGTATTGAAAACACTAGAGGCTCTATTACATTTCCCTGTGTCACACCCGACGCTACTTTCGCATTTATGGAATATTCGCTATCCAGTATAACGTATTGGATTGTATTAGTGAGATAATCGCCAAGCCATTCCGTATGGTCCTGTAACGGTGCGCGTTTTTAGGTGAGCGAATCGGTCGCCCAGTGTTGGTACGAGGTAAGATGGATTTATTGTACAGTTCAGCGCCCGAGGACAGCACCAGCGCCGCCGCCGGCCCAGAGGCAGCGACCGTAGCTGGCGGGACCAGGTAGAGCGGACAAAGGCTTGGCCGGAAACGGGGAAAGTCCAGGTAATGGGAATTTTGAAGCTTAAGAGGACCGGAAAAGCTCCAAGAAATGGCAGAGTGTCACGCAAGCTGAAAGATGGCTTCTTTCAGCCCTTTGAGAACCTATAATAATTTACAGTCAAACATTAATGCAGATCTGAGTACACCTGCGATTTCAGAGAAATGACGCGCATCCGGAGATACAGTAACAATACCTTCAAAAACACAGAAATCAATGTTTCACAACGAATAAACATTTTCACAATAAACCACTGAATTAACAACTTTTAAACGCTTCATGCTATTTCAACATACGATATCTCAGATGATAGCATTGCACTGTGGGTCTCATCTGTGAACGCTACGTATCTACGCTACGTATCTGTATCTATTTTACTGCTTGATTTGTTGCGTGTTTCATATCTATTTTTATTACGCAGTTGTAGTCAGAACATTATAGTCTCCACATTTACACAGCAAATGAACACAACGTCAGTACCTCATATTTTGTGATGCTTGTGTTTTTATTTAATAGAATGTTTACTATTTTGCCAGTAATTTTATTTAACTGTTGATTACAAGTGCTATTAAAAAACTGTGGTAATGTAAAAATGGTCAGTTGCATGTGGTAGCGCCGGCCGCTGTGACCGAGCGGCTCTAGGCGCTTCAGTCCGGAACCGCGCTGCTGCTATGGTCGCAGGTTCGAATCCTGCCTCGTTCGTATTATTTGCAGCGAATTAGCTGCGGGGCATGAAAGTAGACGTGCGCGGCTCGACCCTATGGCTACATCGAGCTATTCTTTTAAAACGGAGCCGTGCATAGCCCAAATATCTAACGTACGAGTAACTGCAGGTAAAGACGCAACTGGTTTACTCATATGGAATACTGTTTGGAAAAGTAACTACACTAGCAGTAACCGTTAGGTACCGTCGCAATCTTGTCTTGGTTAGCAGTCGACAGTGTAGCACAAGCACCTGCTAACTAGAGTGTGCGTAACTGAATCACAAACTCTTGATATTTCTCACTGTCGTTCGCTTTTTTTTCTTTTCAGTCCTACCAAATTGAATTATAAATATTGTACTACCACCGACAAAATCTACTGCTTTAATGAAAAAATTTTAAAAAAGCTTTTGTAAACAAAATGGTTCAAATGGCTCTGAGCACTATGGGACTTAACTTCTGAGGTCATCAGTCCCCTAGAACTTAGAACTACTTAAACCTAACTAACCTAAGGACATCACACACATCCATGCCCGAGGCAGGATTCGACCTGCGACCGTAGCAGTCGCGCGGTTCCAGACTGTAGCGCCTACAACCGCTCGGCCACCCCTGCCGGCTTTTATAAGCATAACAAACAAACTTCCGTAATAACCATTTTATAATTCCACAATAAATTTTGGAATGCCCGTTCAGAATTAAGGTACAGTGCTAGCTAACCTAGGCACTAGCGTAGGATGACTCCTGAAATCACAGCTATTAATGTTGGTTGGTTGATTTGGTGGAGAGGGACTAAATAGCGAGATCATCGGTCCCATCGGATGAGGGAAGGATGTGGAAGGGAATCGCCCGTGGCCTTTCACAGGGACCATCCCGGCATTTGCCTGAAGTGATTTAGGGAAATCACGGAAAACCTAAATCAGGAAGACCGGACGCGGATTTGAATTGTCGTCCTCCCGAATGCGAGTCCAGTGAGTTAATAATGTCAAACCGAATTAGCCACACATACCACAGCAGCTGTCTACATGTTGGTGCTCACTGCTTGTAGTCGGTGAGTTCTTTGTGAACCTTCTCTGAACTTAGTTCGTCATCTACAATTCATTTTGGCCAAATGAGTGTCATCAGCATCTGCTACACAGCCAGCAGCTTCTCAAGTGTGTAACAGGAAGCTGAAACGCTTCTTCTTGGCAGTTTCGAGTGTCGTGATGGCAGGGCTATGAAAGGGCACCAGAGTTGATTCCATATTATTCTGCTGGTTTATCAGAACAACGAAAATTCCATAATTTTTAAACGATTCACTCATAACAGCATAGTCTTTACTACCATATCTAGGAGGGATAAATATGTAATATAACCATGTGGCCAATGTGCTCGCAGAAAGCTGTTTCCAGAGGCTTCTATGGAAAAATTCCATTCGTTCGTATCTTTGTCAGAATGAAACGGGATGTTTACGTACGTCACAGGTACATCTACATCTACATCTACGTGATTACTCTGCTATTCACAATAAAGTGCCTGTAGAGGGTTCAGTGAACTACCTTCAAGCTGTCTCTCTACCGTTCCAATCTCGAACGGCACGCAGGAAAAACGAGCACTTAAATTTTTCTGTGCGAGCCCTGATTTCTCTTATTTTGTCGTGATGATCATTTCTCCCTATGTAGGTGGGTGCCAACAGAATGTTTTCGCAATCGGAGGAGAAAACTGGTGATTGAAATCTCATGAGAACATCCCGTCGCAACGAAAAACGCCTTTGTTTTAATGATTGCCACTCTAATTCACGTATCATGTCTGTGACACTATCCCCCCTATTTCGCGATAATACAAAACGTGCTGCAATTCTTTGTACTTTTTCGATGTCGTCCGTCAGTCCCACCTGATGCGAATCCCACACCGCACAGAAATACTCCAGAATAGGGTGGACAAGCGTGGTGTAAGCAGTCTCTTTAGTAGACTTGCGTCGAACCTTGTAAGTGTTCCGCCAATGAATCGCAGTGTTTGGTTTGCTCTACCCACAATATTATCTATGTGGTCGTTTGAATTTACAGCCTTCAGATTTGTGTGACTTATAGCGAAATCGAAATTTAGCTTATTTCTTTTAGTACTCATGTGAATAACTTCCATTTTTCTTTATTGAGGGTCAATTGCCACTTTTCGCACCATACAGGTATCTTATCTAAATCATTTTTCAAGTCGTTCTGATAATCTGATGACTTAACAAGACGGTAAATGACAGCATCATCTGCAAACAATCGAAAACGGCTACTCAGATTGTCTCCTACGTCGTTAATATAGATCAGGAACAATAGAAGGCCTATAACAATACCTTGGGGAACGCCGCCGGATATTACTTCTGTTTTACTCGATGACTTTCTGTCTATTACTGCGAACTGTGACACTTCTGACAGGAAATCACGAATCCAGTCGCACAACTGAGGCGATACTTCGTAGGCACGCAGTTTGGTTGGAAGACGCTTGTGAGGAACGGTGTCGGAAGCCTTCTGGAAATCTAAAAATATGGAATCAATTTGACATTCCCTGTCGATAGCACTTATTACTTCATGGGTATAAAGAGCTAGTTGTGTTTCACAAGAACGATATTTTCTGAAACCGTGCTGACCATGTGTCAATAAAGCGTTTTCCTCGAGGTACTTCATAATGTTCGAATACAGTATATGTTCCAAAACCCTACTGCAAATCGACGTTAGTGATATAGGCCTGTAATTCAGCGGATTACTCCTACTTCCGTTTATGGGTATTGGTTTGACTTGAGCAATTTTCCACTCTTTAGGTACGGTTGTCTCTGTGAGCGAGTGGCTGTATATAATTGCTAAATATGGAGCTATTTTATCAGCATACTCTGAGAGGAACCTGACTGGTATCTGGACCGGAGGCCTTGCCTTTATTAAGTGATTTAAGCTGCTTCGTTACTCCGAGGATATCTACTTCTATGGTAAAATAAGGATATCATTCGAATCGTTCAACTTTTCATCGGCGTGAATAGTACAAGTTTTAATTTAACAATGATATTTCTTTGAGAAAGATGAAGTGACGTACCACATTTCCGCTACAGAAATCTTCTGGAAATCAATGTGCGGTGGAAAATATCTCAGAAATACGTCTGTGTACTGACTCACGGTCTAATATTAAGGAAGCTTTCCCGTGTGATTATCTTAAGCTAGCTAGTTGATATTACGAAGGAAGTGCAGTCGGTGATCAAACAGGCGAGTGGTTCACGTCTAACACGACTTGATTCATGCTTAACAGGTATCAAAAATCGCGTTCGTTGTATCCAGAGCATCAGAAATAGCAGAAATCACACACATTTTTTGACACTATCACTTGTAACGTGCACGAATTTCTTCAAATTACAGTATCATATTGCTTTTTACGCCTTTCATTTATGTTCCTACAGTTTTTGTGTTCTTCTGTGTATCATTTACGTTCACTAAGGCTGCTGCCACTGTAGTTAGAAGACAGCTCAGACCCAAATTACGCCCGAACACGCCTCAGGAAGCCCAGTGGTACTGATCGACCGAAGTACCACCCTCAGCCTACAAGCATCGCTGGATGCAGGCCGCTGACCGGGCCGTTGCCAGTTTTCGTGACCGTAGCCGCTACTTCTCAAATAGCTCTTCAATTGGCTTCAGAACGGCTCAGTGATCCCGCTTCCAACAGCGCTCGGCAGACGTAGACTGCCACCCCTCCAAGTGTTAGGCAAACCCGACAGCGCTTAAATTCGGCGATCTGACGGGAACCGGTATTACCACTGCGGCAAGGCCGTTGGCCCGTAGTTATATGACGTCAGAGGTAAGCCCGAGTTCGTTGACCCGCAGCCGCGAGTAGAGTGTCTTAACATCAAGCTACCTCGCACGGTCTCAAAGAAAAAAGTTCGTCATCGCTTTTCTTTGTACAAATTAACCAATAACGGCAATATTCTGCTCATTGTTGTTAACTTTAAATTACTAAACTATCGTAAAATTTACGATTGCAGTGATGTATAAAACAGGATATTTTTTTACTTAATATGGTACATAACATACCTTTGCAGATCTAATAATTGTAATTAATTAATGTATAAGCTATGAACATGAGTTCCTTTGAATAAAATGTGGTGTAGTTGAGTTTAAGATGGGCCAGTGCAAAGTAACATTTTCCTCCCTTTAGTATTCTCGGTTAAAATCGATTTCTGCGCCATAATCTAAACTTTTGAAAGCTTACTGACCGCTACAGCATTGATGAGTTGTCAGTCACTGCCGCGTTCGGATATTTACGCCGAGTTTCTCAGGGACAGTGTGCAAGCTCGAATTTGAGAAGGGTAGGTTAAGGAATCTGCCATGATCTTTAAAAGAGTGTACGGTGTTCAAAAATTTGGAGGTAACTACGCCCACGCAACGTTATGAATGCCCCCACTACCCGTCCCCATAGCATCTGGACCACCAAACGATCATGTTCGACAGTTTTGGACTTACTCTCACATGGCGAGAGATGGGAAAACATAATGCCCTCTAGAACATTGTCGAACATGGTAGTTTTGGTAGTCCAGGTGTTTCGGTGTGTGTGTGTGTGTGTTTGGGGGAGGGGGGATTATAATGTTACATGGATGTATTGATCTCCAATTCATCAATCAAAATCATTGTGGCTCCTTCCCCATGTGCGTCATTTCATGGAAGTGTTTAATCCTGGCTTCATTTTTACGGATAACAGTGTGCGACCGCAGATGGAGGAGCTGGTGGAACGACAGGATATTCTGCGAATGGGCTGACCTGCCCGTTCCCCGACTTGAATCCGATCGGGCACGTGTGGGACGCTTTGGGTTCAAAAATGGCTCTGAGCACTGTGGGACTTAACTTCTGAGGTCATCAGTCCCCTAGAATTTAGAACTACTTAAACCTAACTAACCTAAGGACATCAGACACATCCACGCCCGAGGCAGGATTCGAACCTGCGACCGTAGCGGTCACGCGGTTCCAGACTGTAGCGCCTAGAACCTCTCGACCACCCCGGTCGGCGACGCTTTGGGGGGCGTAATGCAACACGTCCACATCCTCTCCGATTATGTACCAGTTGTTAACTGCGGCGGTGGGGGAATGCTACCTTCCATCACAAGAATGCCTTAACCTTGGGGCAGCATGGGAACTCTCGGCGGAGTCCAGACTTTTGTAACGTCCAGTGTAACTATTGACTTTGAGTAACAATGGCGCAGTTGTCAGGTTACTCCTGCAATGGCAGAATATCAAGAGTTAAATGAGTTTGTACGTAGTGTTACAGTCGGCGCAAGACCAATGGGACACAGAAACCCCGAGGTAGCGATGAAGTGGAGATTTTCCCATACGATCATTTCACGAGTGTACTGTGAATATCAGGAATCGAGTAAAACATCAAATTTTCGACATCACTGCGCCGGAAGTATATGCTGCAAGAAAGGGAACAACGATGACTGAAGAGAATCATTCAACGTGACAGATGGGCAACCCTTCCGCAAATTGCTGCAGATCTCAGTGCTGAGCTATCAACAAGTGTCAGCTTGCAAACCACTCAACGAAACATCATCGATATGGGCTTTCGGAGCCGAAAGCCGTGTACTCTTGATAACTGAACGACACAAAGCTTTACGCCTTGCCTGGGCTCGTCAACACCAACATTGGACTGTTGATGACTGGAAACAAGTTGCCCTGTCGAAGGACTTTCGTTTCAAATTGTATCAAGCGGATGGACGTGTACGGGTATGGAGACAACCTCATGAATCCATAGACCCTGCATGTCAGCAGGGGACTGTTCAAGCTGGTGGACGCTCTGTAGTGGTTTGGGGCGCGTGCGGTTGGAGTAATATGGGACCCCTGATACGTCTAGATACGACTCTGAGACGCGACACATACATAAGCATCCTGTCTGATCACCTGTTTCGATTCATGTCCATTGTGGATTCCAGCGGACTTGGGCAATTCCAGGAGGACAATGTGAGACCCCACACGTTCAGAATTGCTACAGCGTGGCTCCAGAAATACTCTTCTCAGTTTAAATACTTTCGCTGCCCACTATACTCCCCATATATGAACATTGTTGAGAATATCTGGGCTGCCTTGCAGCGTGCTCTTCAGAAGATATATCCACCCCCTCGATTTATGGACAGCCCTGAAGGATTCATTGTGTCAGTTCCCTCCAGCACTACTTGAGACGTTAGTCGAGTCCATGCCAAGTCGTGTTGCGGCACTTCTGCGTGTTCACGAACGCCCTACACGATATTAGGCAAGTGTACCAGTTTCTTTAGCTCTTCAGTGTATATCTGGTCTACATATACGTTGTTACTTTGGAAGGAGTGGAGATCGTCTCTCAGGAACGCGTCAAGCGAATTTTTATCTGCTTTTTTGAATAGATTTTCGTTTATTTTTGATGGATTTGGGAGTGACGGTATTCAGACTCGCTACGGCAGCCCTCTGTTCACTAATCCCTATATCCATTTCGATGCTAGTTACTAGCTCAGGGTTATTTGTTGCTAAGGGGTCAAGTGTGTATCACAGCTGTTTACCATTCGATTGGGCTCATGAACTAACTGTTTTAAATAATTTTCAGAGAATATATAATTTAGCCCCAACCTGCAATGTCGATTATGCTCTTTGATCCTGTTGTTGATTGATCGTCCAGTCATTCCGACATAAACTTTTCCGCATGTGCATGGTATACGGTATATTCCCGACATTGCAAGTGGGTCCCTTTTCTCCTTTGCCAACCTAAGACACTCTTTGATCTTCCTTGTCGGTTTGAAAATCGTCTTTACGCCATGTTTGAGCAATATACGGCCGATTCTGTCCGTTATTTACAATGTGGGGTTGGTAAAAGTGAATGAATTATTGTTTCCCAGTTGTTACTTTACAGGTTTTAAAGACGAAGTCGTACATAGGTGTCAGGCACCAGCCACCTACGAGAAAAAGCAGCAACAGAGAAGTAACTGATTTTTGTGACATTTTACGAGTTCCTAATCAGGGGCGAATTATATAGTCTCACCTGTGTGGTTTGGTAGTTTAGTTTTTGAATCTCTACGTGTTAATCTATTTTATTAGACACAGTTCTTGCGTTTTCGCCAGTGTTTTACAGTAGAGTTCCCCAACGCGTGTCGCTAGTCGTTTGCTTGACTGTGTAATGAAGATTTTCACTGTCTTTGGTGTGGGCACGGATTGTGACTGTTGTGTGCGGATGCGAGCTGAACTGATGACACTCCGAGCTCAGCCTCGAGCTGTGTTAGTTTCGGTTAGAGAGCTTGAGGCTGCAGTGAATGGGCATCACTGTTGTGGATCGGCCGTGGGAATCCAACAGATTTCCAGAACGACCTACGAGTCCGGCGATCGGTGGCCAGCCCAGTTACTGCTCTCACTGAGGTTGACCACTCACTTGTGATCGAGCTGGAGGTCGTCTCGGGGCGTGGCCATCTGCAGAAGACTTCCTAGGGGTCTGAACTTAATGTTAGTCTGACAAACATGTTCCAGGTGCTGTCAGTGGCTGACAGCGTCCCTCAGCCAGGTGCCGTCGCTTGTTCTGTTTCAGAGGTAACCTCTCAGCCTCCAAGATCCGAGCAGCCACAGAGGGCGAGGTTAATAGTAGTTGGGAGCCCCAATGTAATGGCGAGTTATGGGGCGCCTTAGGGTCATGGCTGCCAAGGAGCGTAAGAAAGTCAGTGTGCACTCTGTGCGCATACCAGGTGGATTCGTTCCAGACGCGGAACGGTTGCTTCCGTATGTCACAAAGAACACAGGGTGCAGCCAACTGCAGATGGAGGATATTGTCGGTGTCAGTGACGTCTGTCACTTTGGATCAAAAGAAATTCTCTCTGGTTTCTGGTTTCGAGCGGCTATTTGAAGTTGTAAAGACTGCCAATCTTGGTTACGATAAGAAATCAGATCTCACCATTTGCAGCATACTCGACAGGACTGATTGTGGACCGCTGGTAAAGAGTCGATTGAACGGGGGTTAATCAGGGGCTCAGACAGTTCTGGGACCATGTACTCTGCAGAATCCTCGATTAGTAACATAGTTTTGAGGGGTTTCGGGTTCCGCTAAACAGGTCAGGAGTCCATTACGTGCAGAAGGTGGCTACATGGGTAGCGGGGCTATGTGGTGTGGACTGGGCGGTTTTTCAGTTTAGATTATCTTGGGGAAACACAAAAAGGGCTTCAGTTCCAAAGGGTGCAGATCGAGCATAGGAAGAACGTACCTGTATATCTAGAAACTATCGGTATAATAGATATAAAAAGACATAGCTTTGTTGAGAAAGTACCAGAGCTCCACATGTTATTAGAAGGCGCTGATGCTCAAATCGTTATAGGTTCTGGAAGCTGGTTAGAGCGAGGGATAAGTTCAGCCGAAATTATTTCCAAGAACTGAATGGTGTTCAGAAAGGATAGGCCAAAATAGTTGGCAATGACGTATTTGTTGCTATTAGAAGTAGTTTATCTTGTAGCGAAATTAAAGTAAATACTTCCTGGGAGTTAGTACGGGCAACCGCAATAAAGTAACAATTGGGTCCTTTCATCGACCTCCCAATTCAGATGCTACCATTGCTGACAGATTCAAAGAAAATTTGAGTCTAATTTCAAACACGTACGTGATTCGTACAATTATAGATGGAGGTGACTTCAATTTACACTCTATTTGTTGGCGAAAATCCGTGTTTAAATCCGGAGGCATGCATAAAACATCACCTGAAATTGTGCTAAATTATGTATTCTCTGAAAATTATTTCAAGCAGTTAGTTCATGAGCCCAATCGAATGGTAAAGAGTTGTGATACACACTTGACCCCTTAGCAACAAATAACCCTGAGCTAATAACTAGCATCGAAATGGATACAGGGATTAGTGAACAGAGGGTTGTCGTAGCGAGTCAGAGTACCGTCACACGCAAATCCATCAAAAATAAACGAAAATCTATTCAAAAAAGCAGATAAAAAATTCGCTTGACGCGTTCCTGAGAGACGATCTCCACTCCTTCCAAAGTAACAATGTATATGTATACCAGATAAACCCTAAAGAGCTAAAGAAACTGGTACACTTGCCTAATATCGTGTAGGGCGCTCGTGAACACGCAGAAGTGCCGCAACACGACGTGGCATGGACTCGACTAACGTCTGAAGTAGTGCTGGAGGGAAGTGACACCATGAATCCTACAGGGCTGTCCATAAATGCCTAAGAGTACGAAGGGTTGGATATCTCTTCTGAAGAGCACGCTGCAAGGCAGCCCAGATATGCTCAACAATGTTCATGTCTGGGGAGAGAAAGTATTTAAACTGAGAAGAGTATTTCCGGAGCGACGCTGTAGCAATCTGGACGTGTGTGTTCTCACATTGTCCTCCTGGAATTGCCCAAGTCCGCTGGACTCCAAAATGCATATGAATCGGTGCACGTGATCAGACAGGATGCTTACATATGTGTCGTGTGTCAGAGTCGTATCTAGACGTATCAGAACTCCCATATTACTCCAACAGCACGTGCCGCACACCACTACAGAGCCTCCACCAGCTTGAACAGTCCCCTGCTGACATGCAGGGTCCATGGATTCTTGAGGTTGTCACCATACTCGTCGAAGATTTGATGTTTTACTGGATTCCTGATATTCACGGTACACTCGTGAAATGGTCGTATGGGAAAATCCCCACTTCATCGCTACCTCGGGGATGGTGTGTCCCATCGCTCGTGCGCCGACTGTAACATCACGTACAAACTCACTTAACTCTTGATAATCTGCCATTGTAGCAGCTGTAACGCATCTAACAACTGCGCCATTATTATTCAAAGTCAGTAGTTGCACTGGACGGTACAAAAGGCTGGACTCCGCCGAGAGTTCCCATGCTGCCCCCAAGAGTGGATGTGTGTGATGTCCTTAGGTTAGTCAGGTGTAAGTAGTTCTGTTCTAGAGGACTGATGACCTCAGAAGCTAAGTCTCATAGCGCTCAGAGCCATTTGAACTATTTGATGGAACACTCCATTTCCCCACCGCCACAGTTAACAACTGGTACATAATCGGAGAGTATGTGGACGTGCTGCAGTACTTCCTACAAACCCTGCCACACGTGCCCGATCGGATTCAAGTCGGGGAATGGGCAGGCCAGCCCATTCGACGAATATCCTGTCGTTCCACCAGCTCCTCCATCTGCGGTCGCACACTGTCATCCGTAAAAATGAAGCCAGGGTTAAATGCTTCCCTGGAATGACGCACATGGGGAAGGAGCCACAATTATTTTGTTTGATCAATTGGAGATCAATACACCTACATAACATTATAATCCCACCTCCCCCAAACACACACACACCGAAACACCTGGACTACCAAAACTACCATGTTCGACAATGTTCTAGAGGGCATTATGTTTTCCCATCTCTCGCCATAAGAGAGTAAGTCCAACGTTGTCGAACATGATCGTTTGGTGGTCCAGATGCTATGGGGACGTGTGGTGGCGGGAGTCATAACGTTGCGTGGGCGTAGTCACCTCCAAATATTTGAACACGGTACACACTTTTCAAGATCATGGCGGATTCCTTAACTTACCCTCATCAAATTCGAGCTTGCACACTGTCCCTGAAAAACTCGTCGTAAATATCCGAACGCGGCAGTGACTGACAACTCATCAATGCTGTAGCGGTCAGTAAGCTCTCAAAAGTTTAGATTATGGCGCAGAAATCCATTTTAACCGAGGATACTAAAGGGAGGAAAATTTTACTTTGCACTGACCCAGCTTAAAGTTAACTACACCACATTTTATTCAAAGGAACTCATGTTTATAGGTTATACATTAATTAATTACAATTATTAGATCTCCAAAGGTATGTTACGTACCGTATTAAGTACAAAAAAAATGGGTCTGAGCACTGTGGGACTTAACTTCTGAGGTCATCAGTCCCCAAGAACTTAGAACTACTTAAACCTAACTAAGCTAAGGACATCACACACACCCATGCCCGAGGCAGGATTCGAACCTGCGACCGTAGCTGTCGCACGGTTGCAGACTGTAACGCCTAGAACTGCTCCGCCACCACGGCCGGCTATTAAGTGCAAAATATCCTGTTTTATACACCACTGCAATCGTAAATTTTACGAGAGTTTAGTAATTTAAAGTTAACAACAGTGAGCAGAATATTGCTGTTATCGGTTACTTTGTACAAAGTTTAGCGATGACGAACTTTTTTCTGTGAGACCGAGCGAGTTGGCTTGATATTAAGTCACTGTACCGTCGCCTGCGGGTCAGCGCTCACGGAATTTCCTCTGACGTCATATAACTACGGGCCAACGGCCTCGCCGCAGTGGTAATACCGGTTCCCATCAGATCACCGAATTTAAGCGCTGTCGGGCTTGGCTAACACTTGGAGGGGTGGCCGTCTACGTCTGCTGAGCGCTGTTGACAAGGCTAACAAATTCCATGCATGAGTGAGACGAAACGTGTTTGAGAGCTGCAGACACCGAACACGAAGTTTATCTGTCATCCTTGCTATGCAAGCGCAATAATGTTTGTTTTCGTGCCGTTTGAAAGTAGGTCGCTGGCTGCTGCTTAAAAGAATATGCAATCTCCGGCCACGGGTTGTACTCTAGTCCGCCGTCAGCAATGGAATGTGAAGCTTTGACAATGCCAGCCACTCCTGCTGCCGAAATGTCAGAAAATTCGCCAAACAAATTTCGGCGGAAGAACCCCGGACAGAAGCCAACATGAAATATTTCAAAATTGTGTGATTATTTCTGCCGCGCGGGGTTAGCCGGGCGGTCTCAGGCGCAGCAGTCATGGACTGTGCGGCTGGTCCCGGCGGAGGTTCGAGTCCTCCCTCGGGCATGGGTGGGTGTGTTTGTCCTTAGGATAATTTAGGTTAAGTAGTGTGTAAGCTTAGGGACTGATGGCTTTAGCGGTTAAGTCCCATAAGATTTCACACACATTTTGTGATTATTTTTGCCTGCAAACTGCTGATTTTTTTTTTCCAAATTACCGGCTTTGGCAATGTCACAAATCTCCAGATCATCTGTTGCACTTGCAGAGTAAACTGCCGTAAAGGAAGTAGGTGAGTATATGACAATGAACTGTCCGCTAACCACAGCCTCACAGACGGTACTTTATGGCACGATGCACTGTTATGCTGATACAATCATCGGCTTCGAACTGTTCGTCTGCTGTACATAGGACTCAGCTCCGTAAAATGAGTTCGCATTGGTCCGCATTTAGCGTATTGTTACGTGCAGTACGGGGAACACACCCTAACATCGGAAAACATGCCCATACCGCAACACCACCTCCACACTACTCCCGATATCAGGCGATGTTCCCCAGGCATTCACCAAACTCAAACCCTTCCCACAGATTGTCACAGGGTATAGTGTGATTCTCGCTCCAAATCATTCGTTTCGAATCATCCACTGTCCAGAGGTGAAGCTTGAAGATAGTATACTACCTCAAGTGACGCTTAGTACTGACCACAGAAAGAGCTGCTCGACCATTCTACCCCATTCTTTTTAACTCCCTATGCACAGTCACTGTGCTAGTTTCACTGCTGATAGCGCTTTGGAACTCACGAGTGATTCCTTCCTCTAATTTCATGCGATTTTCTACAGTCATCCACTGCAATGCTGGGCGGTCCCTATCAGTCAGTACATGAGGCGTGTCTGGACTTGGTTTACCTGCGGTTGTTACTTCGCGTTTCGACATCACAATCACGTCACCAGCTGCCGACCTGGACACCTTTGGAAAGGTGGGAATCTTTCTCATGGTGAGCCGTGGTAAAAACTGCTGTTTTGAAGAGTGCACCGCAGCGCGTAGTGTGAAGCAGTCGCCCTCCGTTTCTGGCGGTAGCGCCGCTGTGGCAGTCGCAGCTTTGGTGTCTCATTCTGGTGGGAAAGGGGAAAGGTTGCCTGTTCACGTGCATTTAAGGGGGCGCTATGAGCTCGTCAGTCGGCGAGTCTGGGTCAGTCTCTCGTCCCCATCTTGCTAGTCTGTCTCTCGTCCGCATTTGTTAGGCAGTTAGTCTCTGTCTGTCGTTCGGAGTGCTAGTATGTCTGTCGTTCGGATCAACCTTTAAAGCCGGCAAAATGAGAGTCTTTCCACTCCGCCAGTAAGAGAACTCAGTGATTGGTCGCCCGGTCGGTGCTTAGTTCCTGCATCTGAGTCTGCGCGTTAGGCCGCCAGTCTGTTCGAGTTTGCTCAGGCAATGGTCATTGGCGGTTGGACCGATCGTTTGGTCGGTCGCTCACTGAGACACAAGATGACTTGTCCGTCTTGAGCGTCGGCGCATGTGAGGTCGCCACGTGCGTCCAGTGGGCTGCGGTGTATAGCGAGGGGTAGTGACTTCGCGGTCGACACGAGAGCAACAGGGGTCAACCCACGACGTCAGTCTGGCCGGTGCGAGCTGCGACGCCGTGAGACGGGAGATCGGCGCGCCTTCCTGCGTCCGGTGAAGCGGCTGGCAGCGGACGGTTCGGGGGAGCGATTTGGGAGTGCTGCGCCAGGTCTTCTCGAGAAATCGCAGTTTATTAGCAGTTAAGCGATTAGTGATATGTTGTTTGGTTTACTCTTGTTAAATTCTACTTGTTTTCTTGGTGAGGTCACCAGCCGTTTTGCTTTGGGGTCGTCCCACCATTATTCTTCGTTTGCCCACCCGCAGGAAGGTGGTTGTTTATAAATCGGGTGGTCGGTTTTTCCCTTGTAGAATAGGGGCGAGTTAGAGCAATCTGCGGGTCGGGTTGTTCGGTAATCTCCCTATCAATCTACCGTACGTTAGTAGCTGCCTCTCTCATGTTTGTCGGATTTGGTGTGTTAACAAATTTATTGCTTGGAGTGTAATGGCCTAATACCTGAAATATGTTTTGATCTCTGGAAACTTTGATATTATTGCCTATGATCTTGAGAGGCGGTATCTGTGTACTGTAGAGCATCTTAACTATTGTTTGGCCAACCTTGTAGAATTTTATATAAGATTGCATTTCATGGGCTTTTATTTAAATGATCATTTTAGTGTATAAAGTTGCCACCCTTTCACTGTAAGACTTTTCTTAGAAGTTAAAATTAAGTTGCACCTTCGGTGGCAAGGTTAATATTTTAATTGATAGTGTTTTGTACCATTTCCATCCCTCCTACGGGGGGTGCATAGTTTGTGTGCTTGTGTAAATTGTTAAAACTCTTAGTTTAAAGTAATCTGGTGTGTTGCAGATTTGCACCAGTGTAGTCTTTCAGAGGCTGTTGTGAGCGGTCGTAACTACGGCCGTGTCAAAAGGGAGTGGCAAGGTTCTCTGCCTGAAAGCTCATACAGTCAAAACTTGTTTCTTTCTGCCTCTGAATAAATTGTAACTTTGATATTTAGAGGGTGCTTTCTGATTATAATTTTAAATATGTTTCTGTTAAAAAATGCTTTTAGGCACTATTAAAGTGAATAAAATTCCCATTTTTTAAAAGGAATTTGGTTGTGATTTAATCAGTCACTCCCTGGCAACTACTTCCATGCTTACATAGTGTGATTAAATGTGTTAATGTTCTTGGTGAATCGCTAGTAAATAAAATAATATTCTTAATGATATTCTTTGAAAATAAATCACGGTTCACATGGATTTGTTACTCTGGTGATATGCAATGAATAGTCCATGTTCGAAGTCACTGAGCTCTACTGACCGAGCCGGCCGCGGTGGTCTAGCGGTTAAGGCGCTCAGTCCGGAACCGCGCGACTGCTACGGTCGCAGGTTCGAATCCTGCCTGGGGCATGGATGTGTGTGATGTCCTTAGGTTAGTTAGGTTTAAGTAGTTCTAAGTTCTAGGGGACTGATGACCACAGATGTTAAGTCCCATAGTGCTCAGAGCCATTTGAACCATTTTCTACAGACCGACCCAGTCTGCTGCAACAGCTTCTCAACTGACCCATTTCCTTGCATATTGGCGTGTCAGCCTGTAGTGACATCTAGCGCTCAATTCCACATTCTATAGTTATGTCCGGATACTACTCATGAAACATACAAGTAACCACAATGCAGTCTGGGCGCTCACGGTTCCTGAATATTATCCGAAGACTGATTCTGTAAGGGTCAACGACTCTGCCGCAGTGGTAACACCGGTTCCTGTCAAAACACCGAAGTCAAGAGCTGTCGGGCCGGGCTAGCACCTGGATGGGTGACCGTCCAGGCTGCCGAGCTCTTTTAGCAACAGGGTGCACTCAGCCCTTGTGAGGTCAATTGACGAGCTACTTGATTAAGAAATAGCGGCTCCGGTCACGAAAACTGACAACGGCCCGGAGAAGATCTGCTGATCACTTACCCCTCCACATCCGCATCTAGTGACGCTTGTGGGCTGATGATGACACGGCGGCCAGTCGGAACCGTTCTGCCTTAAGGCCTGTTCCGATTGAGTGTTGTTTAGTTTTTTTAGATCGTCTAATGAATCGCTAGTAAAACTCGACGATCGGCTCCTTCCAAAATTGGCCTGAGAGGCCGGTTATGACAGAAATTTACTTCTGGAATTACAGTCCGTGGAAAACAAATCAAAAGCTTTAAAGGTTGCCGATGACTACGTAAATCTGTTACAGACGGCAAAGGGCTTGGAAGATCAGTTGAAAAGAATGAATACTGAATCGAAAAAGATAAAACGAACATCAGCAAAACAAAAAAAAAATGTGCAATGGAAAGTAATCGAATAAAATCACTCGGTGCTGAGGGAATTAGATTATGAAGTGAGACACTGAGAGTAATTGGCAGGTTTTGGTATTTGGAGGGGAAAATAATTGACGATGGCAGTAATAGAGATGACATAAAATGTAAACTTCCAGCAGCAATAAAAGCTCTTCTAAAAGGAAAGCTATTTCAATATCTAATACAAATATCAGAAAAAAAATTTTCTTTTTAAAATTGTCTCGATCGTACAACGTATGCTACAAGAACGTGGTGCGATCAAGACTGAATTTTAAAAAGAAAAAAAAAAAATTTTTTTTTGATCGCTATTCCAAAAATGTTTATTAAAATTGTACAAATACCAGTATTAGGAAATTTTTGCACTAGTCTTATACGGAATTGAAACGTGGCTGATAATCAGTACAGTTAACAAGAAAGTAGAAGCTTTTGGTATGTGGGGCTACAGAAGAATACTGAAGATAACATGGCAGCTCGGATAGCTAGCGTAGAGGTTTTGATTCGAATTGGGGAGAAAAAAAAATTATGGGAGAACTTGACTAAAAGAAGGGATAGGTTAACTGGACTCATCCTCAGACATGAAGGAACCGTCGATTGGTAATGGAGGTAAGTGTGGAGAGAAAAAATTGTAGAGCAAGACTAAGACTTGACTTCACAAAGCATGTTTAAGTGTAAGTCTGCAGGCTTTCGTGGCCGTTTTCACTGAAGTTAAAATCTTCTGGGTTATTAGGCCGCGTCATGTTTCTTCTTTTAGAAGAACATGACGTGGCCTAATAACCCAGAAGAATTTAACTTCCATGTTTAAATGGATATAGGCTACAAAAGTTAATGCAGAGGGAAAAAAAGAGAGATTCATGGCTAGCGTAGCATGGAAAGCTGTATCAAAACCAGCCTTCGGCCCGAAGACCACAACAGCAACGGATTGCAAGTGGCACGTAATCGATTGAAGAGGGAAAATTTTGCTCCCTGAATGTTTTTTGGATGACATCCCACATCCTGCATTCCGTTTAAGTTTTCTAACACGATGACTCAGGATATGGAATATAAAGAATAGTGGAAACAGTGACAACGTGTTTAATCTGTCAACGTATGAGTCATTCCGACATGTTAGACAATGCGAAATTTGTCATCATAGCGAAGATATAGCACGAATTATTGTGATTGAATTTCTCCGGGTGCTACACAAGACCGAATTAATGCGCCAGCAAATTTTCACAGTCGTGGTGTAAGCATTCTACAAAAATTTATCTATAATACTGAATTTTCCATTTTTTAAACTCTGTTCTCGTGTAGTTGTGCTATGAATATTGTTTTCAACCGGTGAGCAAAAACTGGCTCTTGGTTGGCCCTGTGCTGCGCAAGTGAACAGCGTGATGAAACGAAACTTTAAACTCAGCGAAATGCAGGATTTGAAATAATGAAAACTAATCTAATTAAACGCCAAAAGTAGCTAGCTGAGTACTTAGAGAGAGCTATTTAACTGTAACTTAATACTAAAGTACCTTATGAAAGCTGCGTGACATGAACTGCAATTTATGATTTGAAGTGTCCACAAAAATGAAATATAGTTCTACTCAGAAGAAAAATTACTGTTTGAGATTACCAACAGTGTTCACTGTTAATTAATCTATTTGCTTAGCACAACGCCTGACGATTCTGACTACGAACTGTTTTCTCATAACAATGCAAAGTGAGATTTGCCCTGAAACAAAAGTTACTTACCTCATACTCTATATGTTGGTGTGTTGTTCTGTGTATGGTGTACTGACATTCCCGAAAACAAATAAAACCAGCAGATGCAGCACGTAAAGAAAAAATAAACTTCTCACTACAAAATTTGTTTTTCGCTTGTGAGAAACACTCTAAGGCTTCGTATGACGTAAGGTGCAATGCACACATGACAAAATATACAAAACTTTACTAAGAATGATGGAGGAGAAACTCGTTCTTGAAAAAAATTACGTTCTGATTAGTGCCAAAAAAGATTGTACAACATAAAAGACACAATTACGAAATTCTCTCAACAAAAATATCAGACATTGCGTTGTTTGTGACATAATGAAACAAAGAGAACAAATTATTAATCATGAATGTTATTAGTTATCTGAGGGACAGAGATAGCCCTCAATTAATAGTTCTGACGAACATTTAATTCTTGCGCATGCATTGGTCACCTTGAAATATTCCTCCAAAAAAATCTTCTTCATCAGTAGACTCAACAACAGATGGTAACAAACAAGTTCTCACCTCAATAGGAATGTATCCCAGAAAATTTCTCTCAGAAATATCAAATCTCCTTCTCTAAAAACTCAACTGCTCGCTACTACGCTGCAAATAAGAATGCCCCAGCACTTCACAACTGACTGACGACCAAGCGCGCCACAGATTACATTCGAGTCAAGGATCTTATTCACTGCTCGCGCAGCGTGCTCATGAATATTTGTCCCAGTACAGGACAGGTGAATTGTTCACAATGGCAATTAATGTATGAAAACCTTGCAGTGGACAGAATTAATCAATAAATGTGACTTCACATGACAAATCCAATCACAAGACAATTTCTGAGAAACAATTTCACCCCCACTAGTAAAAAAAATCAAAGAATCTTCTATCTGAATATTCCACGATCTTTACATAATGAAAATCTGAAGTCTAATATTATAAAGAGATTTGTACACTAACTGTAGGCTTCTGTCAGAAAATCAGTAGTAGACTGCTCTATGCGTGAGCCAAGTGCTTTACCCTAGATGGTCCTTAAATAATACCTCATTTTATAAAACCAGATACAGATCGATACATTTACAGTCCCCAGTGAGAAACCAAACAGGCTTTGAAGATACCACAAAGAAAGCCACAGGCAGAACAGAAATATACTCAATAAAATAAAACGTAACATTGACATATGGAATAAAGTACAAGCAAGTGTATTTAAGGTCAAAGCTTCCAATAAGAGCATCAAATATTTGGAAGTTATCATAACACTTTATCAAGTGAGGTGGTAAAGTAGTAAGAAAGTGAACTCGTAATCGCAAGGGCAACAGCTGAAACACACGAGTCCATTTAAGTTTTCCATAATTTTGCTACATGGCATGAGTTCATTTAAGTTTTCCATAATTTTGCTACATGGCATAAGGCGAATGCTGGGATGGTTCCCTCGAAAGACAGGCCGATTTCCTTGTCCATCCTTCTCTAACCCGAGCCTGTGCTTTTCCCCTAAGAATCTGATCGTCGACGGATAGTTAAACTTCCATCGTCCTCCCTTAGCAGTTGACGAAGAGGGCCCTTAACGCACGTCGTTTTAAATAAGAATGACAGTGTTTTCATCGTGCTGAATACAGTGAACACGTTGTTTCATATCAGTAACGAATAGACGTGAATGACACATCGTTCCATATCGCCGACAACTCTTCACACGGGAAATGTCTACCGACCGCGGGATACTGTTGACCTTTTAGTGGCTACACCTCTGGGAATAACGTTATCATCGAACTTCGATCTACACAAATCGATTGTCGGAGCAGAAGTGTGGAGTGGTGCTTGATATTGGCCATCAAAAATAAAACTTATGCAGTTCAAGCCAAAGATAACAAAAAAAATCAAATGATACATACTCACGGAAGACAGCACGACGTTTGTTTCGTTCCGAGAAAGTTAAGAGCGAATGGAGTCTCAAATCAGGAAACCCTGGTAGCAGCCTTATGAGAGTATATCGGTCGTAAGAGTTGTGATTTTGCGCTAGTGATCAGGACTTGCCCGAACTGTGCGAGGCCGTTAGCAGTTGAACTGAAATCTAGACCAGAAGGCTCATATGTTTAATTGCATTGTGCTACCATGTGTTCATATATGACTGCAGTCGTGTCGTAGGCTACCACAAACACCAAATAATTCTGTTTTGTAGTAAGCGATAACTTGTACCATGACACAAGAACAAGTGAGATACAATAAATAACAGCGACACACCCAACTAAAACAAGCAGGTGAATCAGTTGTCGCCGAGCACTTCCTCCAAAATAATCACGAAACGAAATACGATGATATCAGTATCGTGGTGCAGATGACAAATTGCTGAGACAGCATAATTAAGGAGTCTATCGAAATAAATACGTCAGAAAACCTAAGAAGCAGAGGTTTAGATTTGAAAAAGACTTGGGCCCGGCCCTCAGTTTATCAAGACCTCGTCAGCCGTCACATCGACCAGATCCGGAAAACGTTGAGAGCATTTGCGATTCACGGAACATCAGTGCGAGTATGAAAGAGTTCCAGAGAGCGTAATGGACATCAGGCATCGATCGCGGTTTATATAGCCCGAGACTAACAGCAGTTCACAGTATGGTTGGGGTCCAGGCAGCGATGAATACATAAAAACAAAATTCGCAGCGTCTGAAAAGACGACTGGGTCGGTCGTCGAAATGCGTACACATTATAAAAATATAAAAATGGATTTTTTGAAAGACATCATCTTTACGAAAGTGATTGTTATAAGTTTTTATTACACTCTTACAATTTCGGCCTTAGGCCATTATCAGTTGCTGATATTATTGCTTTAAGCCATGTCAACGTAATGTAAACTGACACATTTGTGTGTCGTTGTCAATCCTGTTAAACATATTCGTGTCGTTATTACACGAATGTATTTAACAGGATTGACAACGACACACAAATGTGTCCGCTTACATTACGTTGACACGGCTTAAAGCCATAATATCAGCACTTGATAATGGCCTAAGGCCGAAATTGCAATAGTGTAATAAAAACTTACAACAGTCACTGGCGCAAAGGTGATGTCCTTCAAAAAAAATTTTATTACTGTGAATCCCAGCTACAACAAGTGTATAAAAATGGATGTTTTTGTGCGCGCGTGCCAATGAACTAATGGTGCCTCCATAAGTTCCATCAAGCCTACCGTAGAACACATCAAATGCAAAGAGAGCAAACCGAATTCCACCATTTGTCTAGGCAGGAGAAGGTTGTAACATTCACACTTTGACACTGTACTGTAGGATAGTGACATCAGGACGATCCTTCTGTTGGGCATACAAATGGCTCCTAGCCTAGGTTGTAACATTCACACTTTGACACTGTACTGTAGGATAGTGACATCAGGACGATCCTTCTGTTGGGCATACAAATGGCTCCTAGCCTAAAGGCTATCCAAAACACTTCAAAAAATGGTTCAAATGGCTCTGAGCACTATGGGACTTAACATCTGTGGTCATCAGTCCCCTAGAACTTAGAACTACTTAAACCTAACTAACCTAAGGACATCACACACATCCATACCCGAGGCAGGATTCGAACCTACGATCGTAGCGGCCGCGCGGTTCCAGACTGAAGCGCCTAGAACCGCACGGCCACACCGGCCGGCAAAAAACACTTCATCCTACCTTTCTATCACCACAAGAACCCGAGATATGAGCACCGGAATATACCGTTCTTATGCTCGGCGTTTTGAAACATGTTAGATACGCATGCTGTCACATGAATACAGATACTGGCTGAGAGATCCCGAGGGATAAGTTCACCCTCATTTGGAAAGGCTTTCTTTCTTCACGCATATTTGCACTTTTCTTTGAAAAATACGACTGTTGAATCATAAGTGTACATTGTGAGTGTAGGTGACTGTGATGAGCAGGTGTAGAGTCTTACTGTCGTGTTTGTGTGGTTATTTGAGTGAGACAGGAACGATCCCGTGAAACCCAGTGCCAGCACGTACCCTACTTCTCTCATCAAAGAGGTCGAGCAATTTCACTTTCCCATAGGACAATGTCACATGCCACTGACTCCGTGAGCCACAGAGGAGAGGCGTGGAACTGGAGGAAGGAAAGAAGATTAGGGTTTAGCGTCCCGTCGACATTGAGGTCATCATAGACGGAAGACAATCTCGCATCGTTTAAAGGATCTCGGCATTTGCCTAGAGTGATTTACGGAATTTAGGATTTGAATCCAAGACAATGGTGCATAGTATGGTGGTCAGTAAATTGTGCGCCATAGCATCTCCTCCCGTTTTTGGCTAAATACTGATGGAGTTGGAGCAAATGACCAAAGCAATAAAGGAGGCTGCCAGCAAATTTGGGCTAAACACAAACGAAGCAAAGACAGAGTACCTCGTTATGACGCGTGGTTATTGTCAGACTTCTGGTCATCTACAATCACTGCAGGTTGGGGACTAGTCCTAGAGGGACCGCATGAATTCAAATACCTAGGGGTACTTTTCACTGAGAGCTCGTCATGTAAAGCAGAGATCAATGCCAGAATACAAGCAGGAAGCCGATCTTACCACAGCCTTGCACAACTGCTTCTGCCCAGATATCTCTCCAGAAAGTTCAAGATTCGACTGTACAAAACCCTGATCCAGCCTGTTTTCTATATGGCTGTGAGACATGGAGTATCCGGAAACAGGCCTTCCATAAGCTCCTTGTTTTTGAGAGAAAAGGGCTTCGGAGGATTTCGGTCTGGTTCTGGATTCAGAGACAGGGGAATGGAGAATCAGATACAACCAAGAGCTTGAGGAACTATACCAGCAGCCCAACATAGCAGGAACTGTCAAAGCCAAACGAATGCAGTGGGCCGGCCATGTGGCCCGAATGGAGGATCACAGATGGCCTCGGAAGCTCCTGGATTTCACACCTACAGGAAAGAGACAGCCACGGAGACCCAAGAAGCGTTGGAGGGATGGACTCCATGAAGATTTAAACCAAGTGTCAAGAGATGTGGACGGATGTCGGATAGCAGCAATGGACAGAATACAGTGGAGGAGGAAACTTGTAGATGCGTGCGGTCCACTGTGCCTGATCACGTCGTCGTCGTCGTCGTAGTAGTAGTAGTAGTAGTAATAGTAATAGTAGAAGTAGTAGTAGTAGTAGTAGTACCGATGGTGAAAATTTCTTCCAGTACCAGATTTCCAACCAGTTACGAGTCGAGGGCTACCGCAAAGGTGTCTGACAGTGATTTCATCTGTGAAGGTAGATCCTTCCGCGATTTGATGTGAAGATGATACCTACCGAAACTACACGGCTAGTGAATGCTAGCAGCTGGGTTTAGGGGTAGACTCAGCTTCATAACAGGGGAAAAAACAATCGTTTGGACATACAACGCAAGCTTTTGCAGCATTAGTTTTATGGGCATTATGCCGTGATACAAGGCAAATTTCTGGAGCTAATGATTTGTCTCCTGTGCTAAAGACATCATCAGAGGCTACCTTTCTCTACATGTCCTTTCCGTGAAGGCCTTTGATCATACAAGGCGGGATTTCATGGGCTGTATCTGCGTCCTTGGTGGACGTGTCGAGAAAAGTTAGCCTCTGATTATGATTCCAGCGTTAGGAGATGAAACGTTGGGAAGAAAAATTTGCCATGGACCACGACCTAACATCTACATGGATACTCTGCAAATTACATTCAAGTGCCTGGCAGAGGGTTCATCGAACCACCTACACAGTTCTCTATTATTCCAATCTCGTATAGCGCGCGGGAAAGAATGAACACCTACATCTTTCCGTACGAGCTCTGATTTCCCTTATTTTCGTTCCTCCCTATGTAGATCGGTGTCAACAAAATATTTCCGCATTCGGAGGAGAAAGTTAGTGACTGGACTTTCGTGAGAAGGTTCTGTCGCAACGAACAACGCCTTTCTTTCAATGATTTCCAGCCCAAATCCTGTAACATTCACCAACCAAACAAAGGTCGAATGAATATACTCAATGTGACAGCAATAAAAAAAATGTTCTGGATATAATGGTACAAGAATACGCCATGTATCTGACGCGGGGCAAGGGAGAGAACGAAAGCAAGGAAGGAAGGAAGGGAGGAAGAACTATTAGGGTCTAATGTATCGTCGATTGTTCATGATTTTTATTAATGACCCTGCAGACGATATTAAAAGTAACTTCAAACTTTATGAAGATAATGCGATTATCTGTAATGAATTAGCGTCTGAAAATTAACCTGTAAAAATATCAGATCTTCACAAGATTTCAAAGTGGTTCTTAGACTGGCAACTTGCTTTATGTATTCAGAAAAATAATTTTTTTTCTTTACAATCCAAAGCGCTTAGTATACTACAATATAAATGAGTCAGAATTGTGACTGGTCAAAGCATATCAGTTTTTAGGAATAGGAAACTGAATTATCACATAGACTCAGTCGTAGTGTAGCAGGCTGCAGACTTCACTTAACTGGTAAGACACTAAGAAAATACAGAAAATCTACAAAGGAGGTTGCTTACTAAACACTCGAGTCACCCATCTTAATGCTGTGGCACCCATATGATTAATAGGGAATATTGAACATAATGTTACAGGGCAGTTTATCACCAAATAGTCACACAACATATTTTGTAATGTAATACGCACACCCCAGTAGTTAAGATAGTCTATCCTCTAACGATGCATCATAACTGCAGACGTTATTCAATACTGTGATTGACTGCTCAGCTAATTACTTCTTTTCTTCCTTTCCTTGTATTATGGTAGGGGGATCCGTTATTTTCTACATACTTGAAAGCTCTTTCCAGTTGGCTCGTGCAACACAGAAGTATACTTGAAAGGACCAGAGAGGTACAGATACGTGTTCGAAGCTGAAAGTTGTCTGCTGAAGCAGGTAGGAAGCGCAGAACTCGCTACGACGCATCTCTTGGGATGGCCTATCTGCTATAAGATTCTATTGTGCGAAGTGCCGAAAGAAATCCTTCTGGAACGTGGAGAAACTCCATATGTGGTATAACGGCAAGTACCCTCCGCCATGCACATCGCAGTGCTTACGCAGAATACCGATGTAGATGTATACTGGGAAGGGACGTGAAAGCAAATCGGCTGTGTTCTGTTCAGAGGAACAACCCCAGAATTTGTTTTAAGATATGTTGGAAAACGACCGAAAACCTCAATCTCAGTGGTCGAAAGGGAATTAGAATCGTCAGCCTCCTAAATGGGAGTACAGTGGTTATTGCTGCAGAGCAAAGGATGTCATTGCGTGTGACTAGGAATCGTCTGTCAGTAGTCGTATGTAAGACAACTAATAACTGCCAGAATGAATTTTCACTCTGTGCGCCGATATGAAACTTCCTGGCACATTAAGACTGTGTGCCGGACCGAGACTCGAGCTAATAACTGACCAGTGGCAGGAGACAAGCTTTCCGTGCTATTGCGTTGTGATAGATCGTACATCAGCAAAGTGGCTTCAGGTCGTGGTTTCCCCGACGTTACCGTTTTCTCCGACTTCTTCTTGGTGGCACTAGATGCCGATCTATCTTAAGCCTGGGTCGAAACTGTGAGTTTTGTATCCTTCGAGGGTTAGTGTTTAAAGGACGTTGTCCGGTTTGCTTTTTCGATGTATAGGTTGAAAGGCAGACGAGAAAGAATGCATCCGTTCGTGACGCCGGTTTTGGTCCCAAAAGACAGTTCCTTCTTGATTGTTGTATATATCGTACAATACCCGCCCTTCCCTGTAGCGTACACCAATTGTTCCGAGTATTTCTAACGCAAGAGAAACAAAAAAAATCACGAACACGGTAGAAATTTCTTCTGTGGAATGTAGTAGAAGCTGTACAAGGCATTTGACAACCTGGTACGAGAAGACAGGAAACGGCAAGAAAGCAGTACTTCTAGTAAGCAGGAACTCGGCCGACAATTTATGGCGTTTAAACGAGGAAATAGCGCACACGTGTCTGTACACGGCCAAGCCAATTACGTTAAACGAGGTTCATTCAAGCTCTCCCAAGGAAGAGGCTTGTAACTTTCACGATATAACAGTGCTGCCTATAATCGCGAGGTGGAAAAACTGGAAACATTCAAGGTGCAGAATTTTTGAGGATTCAGGAATTATACTAGACACCACAGTTACTTTTTTTTTTTTTTTTACAAAGAGCGAAATAGCAGTCAGCCCTGCCTAGGATGGCGTTTTGCACTAGACTAACTGGGATAGTTCTACACTGAGGTTACAAAAGTAAGCGGATAACGATATGCACATATACAGATAACGGTAGTACCGCGTACATAAGAGCTGTCGTTTACACTTAAGTGATTCATGTGAAAAAGTTTCCGACACATTGTGGCCACACGACGAATATTAACAGACCTTGAATGAGGAATGGCAGTTGGAGCTAGGCGCATGGGACATTTCATTTCGGAAATCGCTAGGGAGTTCAACATTCCGACATCCATGGTGTCAAGTGTGCCGAGAATAGAAAATTTCAGGCATTACCTCTCACCACGGACAACGCAGTGGCTGACTGCCTTCACTTAATGACCGATAGCAACGGCGTTTGCGAAGAGTTGTCAGTGCTAACAGACAAGCAACACTGCGGGTAATAACCGCAGAAAACAATGCGGGACTTAACGAAGAACGCATCCGTCAGCAGAGTGCGGCGAAATCTGGCGTTAATGGGCTATGGCAGCAGACGACTGACACGAGTGCCTTCGCTAACAGCACGAAATCGCGTGCAGCACCTCTCCTGAACTCGTGACGATGTCGGTTGGACCCTAGACGACTGGAAAACCATGGCCTGATCGGATGAATCCCAATTTCAGCTGGTAAGGGCTGGTGGTAGGGTTCGAGTGTGGCGCGGACGCCGCGAAGCTGTGGACCCAAGTTGTCAACAAGGCACTCTCAAGGTTACGGTGGCTCCATAATGGTTGAAACTTCTTTGTGTTTACTTAAACCGCTGAGTGCAACAGAATCTACTGTCTCGTTACTTGTTTTTGTCATTTCAACACTGGCCTACGGAATTTTCCCTGACAATAACAATTCAAACTTAACCTATTCATTTATTACCCACAATATAGAAGCCCGAGGCAATCTCACTGCACTACAATGACAACCTGATTTCAAATAAATGATAATTAATTGAAACCCTCATTTGCCGACAGGTGTTGTTGATATACCTCGATGGGTGCAGCTGAAAATGTGTACCCCGAACAGATACCATTGATGACCGTGCAGCTCCTCTAGAATAAATGATAATTAATTGAAACCCTCAGCTGCCGACATGTGTTTTTGATATACCTCTATGGGGTCATCAATGGTATCTGTTCTTTCATATGTATAGTTAAAGGCTACCCGGCCATTGACCTTCGTCTGTGCGAATGCGCACAGGTTGACCAAAACTCTTACGGGAATCGTCACCTTAGTTGGCGCGAGTAAAGAGTGGATGGGCAAATAACTATTAGGAACATTACATATGTAGAGTGTGGACAGTTGGGAATGTAGGTCTCACGGGAAGCGTGCAAGGGATAAGTCCCTGCAATCGCGCTTTTCACCTGTGTCCTCAGTGGCTCAGATGGGCTAGGACTGCTCCCGACTTCTCAGTGGTGTTATTAACTTCATTTGACGTTTTCCTTAATTTATGTTGCCTGTGCATGTCTTTGTTATCCGTTTGTGTGCTCCAAATGACTTTCTGTGAAGAGTTTGGACGGTTGTGAACCAACTGACAGAACTGCAATTCTAGTTAAGACAGTCAATTGTTGTGTCTTGTAAGCTCGCAAATGGCACTATATGGCTCTATATTGAAATGTGTTCTTCAGTGTATTGTAGGATACAATTCGTGTTGAAACAGTTGCAGTACTTCGTTAGTTTGTTTTTGTGCTCATATGATTGTTTTAATAAAGAAAAAAATTGGATAGAGCGTCTGCCATGTAAGGAGGAGATCCCGGGTTCGAGTCCCGGTCGGGACACACATTTTCAGCTGTCCCCATCGAGGTATATCAACCTCGGAAACGGCGCAACGTACCGAATTTTTTTCTGAACAGCTATTTCTTTTATGTATAAATATAGGCTATTTATACAAGCTGGGACCCTGGCATTACCCAGATCTGTCGGTAGCTGAGGGTTTCAATAAATTTAGCATTTATTCTAGAGAATCTGCACGGTCATCAATGGTACAGTTACTATCTTCATATACAAATTCAAATAATTAACACAAAAGAATGGCCCTGAATTGGAAGAAATCCTAACTATAACCCATACTCTTTCATAAGTCACTTACCTCACAGAAAATCTTCATAACACGAACTACAGCACTTACAGCAAGCAGCAACTACAGTCAGCTAAATAAGAAGATTCTAACTACTATAGGCTCTAACTATTAGGAGGCGTATGGTTAGCAAAATAAAGATTTTCTTGAAGACCAAACAATGTATTTAGCACGTTTTACCTTATTCAAGTGACATCCAGTTCCAAAAATTATATAGCCGTCAATGATTCCCTACCCAAACTACCAACGACATCCATCATCATTTTACAATGCATGTCCTACCGATACTGAGTCTCCACGAACTACACATGTCCAAGCCGTCCGCTCGCTAACTGCTGTCAGCTAGTCCGTCCAACCACAGAGTCTCTTACCGAGGGCGCAGAGCGCCGTCAGCGATATTAATAATAACAGTCTACTGCGCTGCCAACATACAAACATATAAACAGGCTACTTACATGTTGTGGGTTGTGTTTACATAGAACAGACTGTGTCTTCTTGTTCAACTAAACCGATCGTTGACTGCAAATGGTTACGTTCGACTACTTGGAGACCATCTGCAGCCATTCGTGATAATCATGTTCCCAAACAACGAAGTCATGCCGCTGGGCCACGATTATTAGCGACAGGTTTGAAAAACATTCTGGCCAATTCGAACCAATGAATTGGTCACCCAGATCGGCCACGAATCTAATCGAACATATACGAGGTGTGGCTAGAAAAAACCGGACTAGTACTGGTGAAACAATAAAACGAATGCAATAAGGCTGAAAGTCGCGTGGCCTGTCACGTGACTCTCGCTCCGCCTACTGCTCGAGTTTCATCTGCCTCCTGCACTCAGTCTGCCCGTGGCGTCTGTTTCAAGTAGTTGACGTTCTGTCTGTGCGTCGGAAAATGTTGAGTGTACAGAAAGAACAGCGTGTTAACATCAAATTTTGTTTCAAACAAGGAAAATCTGCAAGTGAAACGTTTGTAATGTTACAACAAGTGTACGGCGATGATTGCTTATTGCGAACACAAGTGTTTGAGTGGTTTAAACGATTTAAAGATGGCCGCGAAGACACCACTGATGACACTCGCACTGGCAGACCATTGTCAGCAAAAACTGATGCAAACATTGAAAAAATCGGTAAACCTGTTCGACAAGATCGCCGTTTAACAATCAGAGCAGTGTCTGAGTTAACAGGAGTTGACAAGGAAAGTGTTAGGCAGATTCTTCATGAAAGTTTCAACATGAACAAAGTGTGTTCAGAAATGGTTCCAAAGTGTCTCACAATTGAACAGAAGGAACGCCGAAGAATGATTTGTTCTGTCATCCTGGAAAACATTGAAAGTGATCCCACCTTCTTACAAAATGTTATTACTTGTGATGAATCATGGTTTTTTACTTACGATCCCGAAACTAAACGCCAATCGATGCATTGGAAAACTCCTGGTTCTCCACGACAAAAAAAAGCACGAATGTCAAAATCGAATTTCCCTAAAGTCAAGTCAGCTTTGAAAGGAACTAGATTTTAGACTGTTGAAGCAGTAAAAGAAAAAGCGACGGAAGTAATGTATGGACTTACCGATAATGATCTGCAGCATTGCTATGAACACTGGAAAACTCGTATGGAGCGGTGTAGAGACCGAGGAGGAGAGTACATTGAAGGAGATAACATGAAATTGTAAATAATTGTAAATAAATGTTTCTTCCAGCATCAGTCCGGTTTTTTTCTAGCCGCACCTCGTACAGCATTTAGCGACGGGTAAGTTCGTGCACAAGACTCTGTACCGGCAACACTTTACCAATTATGGACGGCTGTAGAGACAGCATGGCTCAGTATTTCTGCAGGGGACTTCCAACGACTTGTTGAGTCCACGCCACGTCGAGTTGCTGCACTACGCCGAGCAAAATGAGGTCCGACACGATATTAGGAGGTATCCCATGACTTTTCTCGCCTTTTTGTATAAGGAGCTGAGTGAGCTGAAGTTGAAAGTGACAGTTAAAAACGTAGATTAGCTCAGGTTTGAAGGTTATTGAAACTTTTATGTTCTTCACATATTATAATGGGCCAAGAGTAACAACCGTAGCGATGCGCAAGACACATTTACTTGCAAATATTTGACAATTGTTTTAGTGCTAATTCGACGCACCGATGGCATATTTGGTTACTACAGCGGCATGAGGGCAAGAGTTATCCTGTTGGAAAACGCTTCCCAGAATGATGTTCATGAGTGGCACAGCACAACAGGTCGAGTCACCAGACTGACGAACAAATTTGTAGTGAGGCTGGTTGGTTGGTTGGTTTTGGGAAGGAGACCAGACAGCATGGTCATCGGTCTCATCGGATTAGGGAAGGATTGGGAAAGAAGTCGGCCGTGCCCTATCAGAGGAACCATCCCGGCATTTGCCTGGGGTGATTTAGGGAAATCACGGCAAACCTAACTCAGGATGGCCGGACGCGGGACTGAACCGTCGTCCTCCCGAATGCGAGTCCAGTGTCTAACCACTGCGCCACCCCGCTCGGTTTTGTAGTGAGAGTGCGTGGGATAGCCACGAGAGTGCTCTTGCTGTCATACGAAATCGCACCCTCCAGACATAGGATCAGTGTGTCTAGAATGCAGACAGTTTGGTTGCAGGACCTCCATGCGGAATCCTTCTGATCAACAGACGGCCGTCACTGGAACCGAGGCAGAACAAGCTTTCATCAGAAAACTCAACAGCCTCCAACCTCCAATGAGCTTTCGCTTGACATCAAGGAAGTCGCAGTTGGAATACACGCTACAAGACGTTTGGCTCGAAGCTGCCTCCGAACTAACTGATTTGTAACAGTTCGTTGTGTCACCGTGGTGCCAACTGCTGCTCAAATTGCTGCTTCAGAAGCAGTACGATGCGCCAGAGCCATACGCCGAACACGATGATCGTCTTCTAGCGACCGTACGTTCTCGTGAGCACCGCTTCCAGCAACCATGTACAGTGGCTACATTCCCGCCGAGTCTTTCTGGAATATCGCAGAAGGAACGCCCAGCTCCTAGTAGCCCTATTACACGACCTCGTTCGTTCTCAGTGAGGTGTTGATAACGGCGTCTTTGTCGTCTTAAACGCACTGTCGACTAACATCAACTCACAAGTCTCAAAGGTAACTAAAGCTCACGACCGCTACAGCGTTATTTAAAAAAAACAGATTTTCATCCTCATACTGGCGCTACTATCGAATTGACGTCATGTGTCACATGTAGAAACATGTCTCTCAACTTTCGTTTATGTCGCACTACACCTTCTTGACGCAGCGATTTTTTTTTCCGTCAGTGTTTTAAGTCCTAGACGATCTGCTGTACCTATGATGTCTCTATAATCACTGGAGGATTGATCTGTCCCTGTCTATAATAGTTGCGTAGGCTCCGGTGATCTCAGGTATTACCCTCTTGAGCCTTTGTGCCGTGTTGCGGATCATTATTATACAGTCATCGTTAAGCAATGTGATATGTCGCAGGTTGCCGAGAGACACACTTTGTGGGTATTTCTGGATAAGCAGAGCCGTTCCTCCATGAAATATTTTGGGATTTCGGAGTCAGGTTTCATAAGTTCATTGTATACTTCCAATACTTTAGGTGTCGGTTGCATTTGGGAAGCCTGGTGAAACTGTGCAGGTACGTGATCTGGTCCAGGTGATTTGTTTTTCGGACTAAGCGCTGTTGCTGCGTGTATATATCATCTTCATCGATCCCCTGCGGGACATAATTCCCTTCTGTAAGAGGTTTCCGTTCCCGTCTTTTCTTTACGCATGCAACATGGAAAACTAATGTTTCTTCGCGAAAAACATTGTCCCACCTTATCGACCGAACTTTGGTCCTTCTAACTGTTCGCGCTTCAGAACTAAAATTATTAGTTTTGTTTCCTTGATCTGAACTGATGCATGTGGTTTACGGAGATACCACAGACACTGCTAATAAAATTCTACCGTTTTCTTATACCAAAAACTTTTTTTCGCGCGAATAATCCATTAACATTTTTCTTAATTACAGTATGGAATATGAAGTCAGCATGTCAGAGTAGAGGCATAGGAAGTCAGCTTCCCCTCACAGTCCTCCAATGTGTTGCTCAACCGCTCGCAACATGCGTCATCTTGCAAGTGTGCGACACTTAATTTCCAATATCGCCGTGCTTGGTGAGTTTTTTGTCGTTCCATATTTAATGTGGTTACACAAGCTGCGTAGCCAAACTTCGGTCTGCAGTACCCTGTTCTTCACGTTTCTAGAGCCGTATATCCTATGTAGACGACCGGCTGAGGTGTTCGTAATAAAAGTAAGGCCAGGCGCATCGCCATTTTTAAACTGCCACGTGCCAGATAGTCTTAACTCTTGCACTATGGACGAGTAAAAATTTGGGACTTGATCTTCGGGATGTAGGGCGCAGTAAAAGAAATCCAACTCGAGATGGGGACATACTAGAAGTCCTGGCGACAAACGGTATTAGCGACCATAATGTCGTTATGGCTACTACGTCAGTGGAAGTTGAAAAAAAAACACAAAGAAACAGCGTAGAGTTTTCTTGTTTGGGAAAGCAAATAAAAGTGTCATTAACGAATATCTTCATAGTCAGCTCTAACCATTCACCGCGGGACGCGAAGATATTGAACATCTTTGGTCGGAATTTAAAGGTGTTGCCCATCACGTGCTAGAGAAGAATGCGCCTAGCAAAAATGAGTTCGACAGGAAGAGCAAAATGGCTAAGCAGGGATGTTGGGATGGCTAGAGGACAAATGTAAGGGTGTAGAAGCATATATCACTAGGGGTGAGATAGATACTGCCTACAGGAAAATTAAAGAGACCTTTGGAGAAAAGAGAACCACCTGTATGAATATCAACAGCTCAGATGGAAAACCAGTGCTAAGCAAAGAACGGAAAGCCAAAAGGTGGAGGGATTATATAGAGGGTCTATACAGGGGCCACGTAAATGAGAGCAATATTATGGAAATGGAAGAGGACGCAGATGAAGATGAAATGACAGATATGATACTACGTGAAGAGTTTGACAGATCACTGAAAGATCTAAGTCGAAACAAGGCCCCAGGGGTAGACAACATTCCATTAGAACTACTGATAGCCATGAGAAAACTTTTCCATCTGGTGAGCAAGATGTGTGAGACAGGCGAAACACCTTCGGACTTCAATAAGAATATAATAACTCCAATTCCAAAGAAAGCAGGCGTTAACAGGCGTGAAAATCACGGAACTATCAGTTCAATAAGTCACGGCTGCAAAATACTAATGCGAGTTCTTTACAGACGACGAATGGAAAAACTAGTAGAAGCCGACCTCGGGGAAGATCAGTTTGGATTCCGTAGAAATGTTGGAACACGCGAGGCAGTACTGACCCTACGGCTTGTCTTAGAAGATGTGTTAAGGAAAGGCAAACCGACATTTCTAGCATTTGTAGACTTAGAAAAAGATTTTGACAATGTTGACTGGAGTACACTCTTTCGAATTATGAAGGTGGAAAGTGTAAAATACAGGGAGCGAGAGGCTATTTACAATTTGTACAGAAACCAGATTGCATTTACAAGAGTCGAGGGGCACAAAAGGGAGGCAGTGGTTGAAAAAGCAGTGAGACACAGTTGAAGCCTATTCCCTATGTTATTCAATCTGTATAGTGAGCAAGTAGTAAAGGAAACAGAAGAAAAATTTGGAGCAGGAATTAAAATCCACGGAGAAGAAATAAGATCTTTGAGGTTTGCCGAAGGCATTGTAATTCTGTCAGAGACAGCAAAGGACCTGAAATGCAGGTGAACGGAACGTACAGTGTCTTGAAAGGAGGATATAAGATGAACATCAACAAAAGCAAAACGAGGGTAATGGAATTTAGTCGAATTAAATCAGGTAATGCTGATTAGGAAATGAAACACTTAAAGTAGTAAATGAGTTTTGCTACTTAGGAAGCAAAATAACGTGACGGTCGAAGTATGGACAATATAAAATGTAGACTGGATATGGCAAGGAAAGAATTTCTGAAGAAGAATGTTAACATCGAGTATAGGTTTATGTGTCATGAAATCTTTTCGGAAGGTGTTTGTATGGAATGCAGCAATGTGTGGAAGTGAAAGAGAAGAGAAGCTTTCGAAATGTGCTGCTACAGAAGAATGCTGAAGACTAGATGGGTAGATCACGTAATTAATGAGGAGGTACTGAACAGAATTGGGAGAAGAGGAATTCGTAGCACAACTTGACTAGAAGGAGGAATCGGTTGGTAGGACACGTTCTGAGGCATCAGCAGATCACCAGTTTAGTATTGGAGAGAAGCGTGGTCGGTAAAAATCGTATAGGGGGACCACGAGATGAATACACTAAGCAGATTCAGAAAGATGAAGGTTCCAATAGTAATTTGGAGGTGAAGACGCATGCACAGGATGGAGTAGCGGGTAGACTGAAGACTGCAACAACGACAACAACAATTATTGCCTTTGAATAAAAGCGTCATTTCTGTTCGTCTCTCTGCGTATTTCTTTCAGTTACCTTCTCTACTACTGTTATAGTTCTTTCTGTCTATGGTCCAAGTTTTATCGACCATTGTTGTACGGCAGTGAATAATCATACGGTAGTTACTTTCGTCCTTAAATTTTCCTCACCAGTGTATATTCAGAACGAGAAAACATTTTGGTGCGGTTTTCACTACCTTATTGTGCACAATTACTCAAGCCAGTAATTTTTAACGAATATAACTACCAAAAGAAGTAGGTCTAATCGCATTAATGAGGGTGTAATACACTGACGCAGTCAATCTCCACTGGAAGTTAATGATTTACTGTGGGAAAACGCGAAAGTATGGAATGGAAGTGTTTGAGATGCGATGCTACAGAAGCATGTTTTGAAAATTAAGTGGACTGATAAGAAATGAGGAGATTCTTCTAAAAATCGACGAGCAAAGGAACGTGTCGTAAACAAACAAGAAGAAAGGATGGGCGGTAGAGCAAGTATGAGATTTCTGTTCTCTCGGACATGTACGACAGAGCACACACTACTGGTGGTGCAGAGAACTAAATGAAACTATATTACGAGAAACCAGGACCTCTGCCGCCTACAGACAAGGGAATGTGTCGGAACGGGACTCAAACCCGGACGCTCCGCTCCTGTAGAACGTTTTCCTTAACCGCCTCGGCCATCCGGACACGCTTCTCGTCCACCCCAACTTCTCTGCCTGTCACGCGCAATTATCACCCCCTGCCATTAGCCCCACTGCTCGTAACATTCAGTAAGTCTCCTAGGGATTCGGAAGATATGGTGCACCTCCACTGAAAATGCCTAGAGCCGTCCTCGCTTGTATATATCTAAAAGAGAGCAAGCGTCTGGCGCAGTTTTTAGATCGATTACTGTTGCTACAATGGCACGTTATCAAGATTTATGTGAATTTGAACGTGGTGTTATAGTCGGCGCACGAGCAATGGGACACAGCATCTCCGTGGTAGCGACGAAGTGGGGATTCGTGAATTCCACGCATCCGGTAAAACATCAAGTCTCCGACATTCTGGGGCTGAAAAAAGATCCTCCAAGAACGGAACCCACGACGACTGAAGAGAATCGTTCAGGGTGACAGAAGTGCAGTCCTTCCGAAAATTGCTGCAGTGTTGCAGATTTCAATGCTGGGCCATCAAGAAGTGTCAGCGTGCGAACTTCAACGAAACATCATCGATATGGGCTTTCGGAGCCGAAGACCCACTTGTATACCCTTGACGACTGCACAACACAAAGCTTTACTCCACGCCTAGGCCCGTTAACACCGACACTGGACTGTTGATAACTGCAAACATATTGCCTGGTCGGACGAGTCTCGTTTCAAATTGTATTGAGCGGATGGACGTGTACGGGTATGGAGATAACCACATGAACCCATGGGCCCTGCATGTCAGCAGGGGACCGTTCAAGCTGGTGGAGGCTCTGTAATTGTGTGGAGCGTGTGCAGTTGGAGTGATATGGGACCCCTGATACGTCTAGATACGACTCTGACAGGCGACACGTACATAAGCACCCTGTCTGATCACATGCATCCATTAATGTCCATTGTACATTTCGACGGACTTGGACAACTGCATCAGGACAATGTGACACCCCAAACGTCCAGAATTACTACAGAATGGCTCCAGGAATACTCCTCTGAGCTTAAACACTTCCGCTGGCCGTCAAACTCCCCACATGAACATTATTGAGCATGTCAGGATGCCTTGCAACGTGCTGTTCAGAAGAGATTTCCATGCCGTCGTACTCTTACGATTTATGGACAGCCCTGCAGGATTCATGGTGTCAACTCCCTCCAGAACTACTTCAGATATTAGTTGAGTCCATGCCACGTCGTGTTGTGGCACTTGTGTGTGGTTGCGTGAGTCACACTCGATATTAGGCAGGTGTACCAGTTTCTTTGGCTCTTCAGTGTAGATACCTAATAAAACTGCAATTTTAATATAACAACTATTATTAAAATGATTTGAGCGTCTGAAGTGGCCGTGTGAGTAAGTTATACTGATTATGAACTAACGAAGTTAATATTGGCATTAGTTGTGCTACAGCAACTGCAGCTACTAATACTGATAATAATAATAATAATAATAATAATAATAACTGTAACATTAATAACCTTAATAACAATGGCAGATAAAAGAAGAATTTATAGGTCTACAAAATAGATGTTTTCTGACATAGGGAGTTCTGGGAAAAGGAAATTTATGGAGGCTACATCGGCCGAGGAAACTGATAAATGAGGAAGATCAGGTTGGAAAGAGGGAAGTTCAAAGGTAAGGAGTGCATACAAGGATAATCGTAATCTTATTGGTGCTTTAGAAAATATGTAGCTACATGTCTTCTGAAGCCAGAGATTTTATTTAGCTAATATAAAGTGAGAGGCTGTTCGAGGGTAAGGTTCCTGCAGTTCGGAAGTACATCCAGAAGATGGCCGAACGATGGAGTGGGGCAGAAAGGATTTTGATCTGCTAGCAACGGATTTTTCTGCCGTGTTGTTCAGACAAGAGCGTTAAGGTCCTGGAGAGATATGAGGGACAGTGTTCATTGATAAGATAGAGGATATGGAAATCTCTGCCCTTGTCTGCACGCAGACAAGCTGTGCATATGATGGTGAAATATGACCAAAGAGTCGAACGTCACAGATAAAACGAACACAGGATTTCATAACCAGTTCCAGACGCCGTGAGCTTTCCCTAGAAAGATGTTGTATGGAGAGATATGATAGCTTCTTGCACATTAATTTCTCAGTCCCATTTAGATTTTCTTCTAATATTATTTCTAGACTCTTCGCTGAAGGAGAGAAGTTGATACTTGTCCCATTTAGGGTTAAAGATGGTAGGAATTCCCGATATTCCCGGGTAACGAGCCTAAAATGACGAATCAGTACCTCCTGGGTTTTGGACAGGTAGTCAGGTAAGGGGTTGTGGAAAGCTGAATGTGGATCTTATAGCTATAAGGGTGTGTGGCTGTTCGGATGACTGAGTTCTTGGTTTAAAGATAATTTAGAGGGGGAAGAGTGTGTTATGGGGTGAGGGGGGGAATGGAGAAAAGATTGTATGGCATTATGCTGATATTTTTCTAGGTTAGACTGTTATTCTATTGTTAGAATGTTATTCTACTATTAGCGTGTTGTTCTACTATTTTATCTTTTAATGTAAATGGAGGGTTGCTGGTTTTGTACACTAGGTCATTCAAAACGGTTTTCTTTTTTGCTTTGGTTTCTTGTATATGATAATTTTCTTGCAAACTTAGAAGATGTCGTTTATTGTTTAATCTGATCATTTTCATGTCTTCTTCTCTAGAGGTTAGTTTGTGATTATTTTCTCTGAGATACTGGGCAAATCTGGAGTGATTTGTCTCACATTTCCAGGCTCCTTTTTTTTTTTTTTTTTTTTTTTTTTTTTTTTTTTTTTTTTTCTGACATCGAACGTTTCACCTGTTTACCGTAGAGATGGGCAAAGTCGTTCATCCTTGGGAACTAGTTCACTGGTGATCGTTCTTTTTTGGGAACCGTTCATATTTACTCTTTCACCGTTCAATGTGCTTGGTGTGAAAAATGAAAAATTGAAAATTAGTAGCATAGGTGACTGAAGATGGAAGGCGCCAACAGGGGACACTTGCCTCCACCCTGGAGTACAGAGTTTTTATGCGGAACAGAATTGTCACACACTTCTAATTTTCGTGATTCAGCAAAACATCTCATTTAGCCAGTTGCAGCGTTATGTGGCTGATCGCAGTGAAATAATAAAAGGTGACGTACGAATAACCGACCCCGGGTGCAGACTGCTCGTCAGTTATGCACGATTTGTTGACCGCTACGAGAAGAATAGATAAACATGTAATAATTACGCAGTGAATAAATGACAAATAAGCTAATGCAGACAACTTCGAAGCAATAGATGACGATTGGTAAGTGACAGTGAGCAGTCTAGTACTCGGGACCGATTTTTCGTGCTCCACACTGTACCACTGAAATAATATTGTAGGAGCGTGGGCTTCATTCCGTTGTAAGTCGGTCTGCCTTCCATAAAAATGAACGTGCTCTTTTACCTTGGATCAAAAAAAGACGCAAAATGGCCACTAGTGTGTGCCGTGCCGAAGTCGTTTGCATGTGTAATAACAAAAAATCTTACCTTTTTACAAGTATTTCTTCTGCTGTTTATCGAAATAGTGAAGTAAGCTGATACGCCGTTTTGTTACCTGAAAAGATATATGCATTATATACCACGTAATTTTTATGTAATTTACGTAATTTTAAAATACATTTTAACTACCGGTCGTGGACGCTGAATAGAATACGAAAAGAACCAGAAGTTCAGAGTTAAAAAAAGGTTTGAAACAGATCTAGAATGGACGTGCGAAGCGAACGAAACGAACAACTCGATACTGAACTAACATGAGCAGTCGGCAGTGGAACTGCGACGAGTGACCACGCGAAGAAGGACGAGTCCCGCCGAGCGAGACCGAGACCGAGACCGAGACCGAGACAGGCGGGAACGGGACCGAGGCTGGAACGAGACCGGCCGACGTGCCGTTGCGGGAACGAGACCGACCGTTTCCCGTTCCCGGGAACTGAAGTAGAAAGCCGGGACTGGAGTGAACTATGAAAGACCGTTCCTTAGAATTCGTTCCTCGCTCTTACCGTTCAACTTGGTGAACCGTTCCTTTGGATCCGTTGGTTCGCGAACGACCCATCTCTAGTATACTCCACACACCTGCTGTCATAAGTGTTGCATTGCTATTGGTAGATATCTTCTTTCTGGTATGATGGGCACACAAACAAACTTGTGATAATAATAAGACCAATGACGGGATGGCTCCTGTGGGCCGTTTTAATTCCCCATCTGTCTCTAATGACCTCGCCATTGATGGAAGAATAAAGCCAAAGTTTGTTTTGATCTTGCGTTAAATATCAGAGAGTACCCCACACGCTAGTTTGTTCTTCCCCGACATGCGTCCTTTCGAGACGCAAAGGACTATTTAACAAGTCACAGTAAATACCTAATTACCTATTAGGGGGGTTACCTTTGGACTGGAACTCCTATAGTTCTACACCGCGGGGAAGCACAACAGGTGACTCATTAAGTACTACGTTACGCCGACTTTGATTTATGCAACTGGGCTGCAAGTAGTTGTCTAGTAGGCGGGCTGGTTTTTTTGCCGGCAGCGCAGCGGCGATAGACAGTGCCAGGTAGATAGTGGTAGAGGCAGTCTAGAGTCTAGGCAAACACGTGCGACCTGCAGCCGCGCACGCCGGTCGACTGGACTTTGCGTCAATGCCGCTGTGACGTCACACAGCGCGCAGCCACATGTTTTATGTATCAGCGGCCAGCGTGTACGCAGGCGGCTACGGTCTCATTAAGCGTGGCTCGGCGAAGCCCACGCGACACACGCTATCTTAATGGGTGTATGCTAACCGAACGAGTTCTTAGGGAAGCACCGTGCTCTCTTTTGCAGAAACGACGTAAAGGGGCCTCTTGCCGATACCTGTTCGTTGGGCTTACTCCTTCACGATGCCTGTCGCGGACGAGTTACAAAACTGTACACCATCACAAAAATGCAACCCTGGAATATTCCATGAAGTTTCAAGATTGTTACAGAGTGACCTCGTCTTATTGCCACGAATTTCGGTTGATAACCATTCAGTCACATGGAATATTCCTTACATCGGTAAAATATCGATAACAATATAACAGTGGTTTCTGCGTAGTACAGGCTGGCTCACGGAAAGTATTACATTCCCATTTGGTTAGTACGAGGTTTAGCGAGCATTTCTACCAATACTAGAGCAGAAGTGCAGGAAACAACATAAGTTTTTAATACTAGTATTCTGCCACTCAGAGAGGCATTTGATACGATGCCCAGAGAAGCTATGTGGAAGGTTTTAATATGTTTCAGTGCCATGGATACTCTGTTGAACCGGTTAAAGCTATTCATGTTATGTCTGGGCAAGTGCTTTCTTCTTATTTTTTTTCCATCAGTCTACTGACTGGTTTGATGCGGCCCGCCACGAATTCCTTTCCTGTGCTAACCTCTTCACCTCAGAGTAGCACTTGCAGCCTACGTCCTCAATTATTTGCTTGACGTATTCCAATCTCTGTCTTCCTCTACAGTTTTTGCCCTCTACAGCTCCCTCTAGTACCATGGAAGTCATTCCCTCATGTCTTAGCAAGTGTCCTATCATCCTGTCCCTTCTCCTTATCAGTGTTTTCCACATATTTCTTTCCTCTCCGATTCTGCGCAGAACCTCCTCATTCCTTACCTTATCAGTCCATCTAATTTTCAACATTCGTCTATAGCACCACATCTCAAATGCTTCGATTCTCTTCTGTTCCGGTTTTCCCACAGTCCATGTTTCACTGCCATACAATGCTGTACTCCAGACGTACATCCTCAGAAATTTCTTCCTCAAATTAAGGCCGGTATTTGATATTAGTAGACTTCTCTTGGCCAGAAATGCCTTTTTTGCCATAGCGAGTCTGCTTTTGATGTCCTCCTTGCTCCGTCCGTCATTGGTTATTTTACTGCCTAGGTAGCAGAATTCCTTAACTTCATTGACTTCGTGACCATCAATCCTGATGTTAAGTTTCTCGCTGTTCTCATTTCTACTACTTCTCATTACCTTCGTCTTCCTCCGATTTACTCTCAAACCATACTGCGTACTCATTAGACTGTTCATTCCGTTCAGCAGATCATTTAATTCTTCTTCACTTTCACTCAGGACAGCAATGTCATCAGCGAATCGTATCATTGATATCCTTTCACCTTGTATTTTAATTCCACTCCTGAATCTTTCTTTTATTTCCATCATTGCTTCCTCGATGTAGAGATTGAAGAGTAGGGACAAAAGGTTACAGCCTTGTCTTACACCCTTCTTAATACGAGCACTTCGTTCTTGATCGTCCACTCTTATTATTCCCTCTTGGTTGTTGTACATATTGTATATGACCCGTCTCTCCCTATAGCTTACCCCTACTTTTTTCAGAATCTCGAACAGCTTGCACCATTTTATATTGTCGAACGCTTTTTCCAGGTCGATAAATCCTATGAAAGTGCCTTGATTTTTCTTTAGCCTTGCTTCCACTATTAGCCGTAACGTCAGAATTGCCTCTCTCGTCCATTTACTTTCCCTAAAGTCAAACTGATCGTCACCTAGCGCATTCTCAATTTTCTTTTCCATTCTTCTGTATATTATTCTTGTAAGCAGCTTCGATGCATGAGCTGTTAAGCTGATTGTGCGATAATTCTCGCACTTGTCAGCTCTTGCCGTCTTCGGAATTGTGTGGATGATGCTTTTCCGAAAGTCAGATGGTATATCGCCAGACTCATATATTCTACACACCAACGTGAATAGTCGTTTTGTTGCCACTTCCGCCAATGATTTTAGAAATTCTGATGGAATGTTATCTTTCCCTTCTGCCTTATTTGACCGTAAGTCCTCCAAAGCTCTTTTAAATTCCGGTTCTAATACTGGATCCCCTATCTCTTCTAAATCGACTCCTGTTTCTTCTTCTATCACATCAGACAAATCTTCACCCTCATAGAGGCTTTCAATGTATTCTTTCCACCTATCTGCTCTCTCCTCTGCATTTAACAGTGGAATTCCCGTTGCACTCTTAATGTTACCACCGTTGCTTTTAATGTCACCAAAGGTTGTTTTGACTTTCCTGTATGCTGAGTCTGTCCTTCCGACAATCATATCTTTTTCGATGTCTTCACATTTTTCCTGCAGCCGTTTCGTCTTAGCTTCCCAGCACTTCCAATTTATTTCATTCCTCAGCGACTTGTATTTCTGTATTCCTGATTTTACCGGAACATGTTTGTACTTCCTCCTTTCATCAATCAACTGAAGTATTTCTTCTGTTACCCATGGTTTCTTCGCAGCTACCTTCTTTGTACCTATGTTTTCCTTCCCAACTTTTGTGATGGCCCTTTTTAGAGATGTCCATTCCTCTTCAACTGTACTGCCTACTGCGCTACTCCTTATTGCTGTATCTAAAGCGTTAGAGAACTTCAAACGTATCTCGTCGTTCCTTAGTACTTCCGTATCCCACTTCTTTGCGTATTGATTCTTCCTGACTAATGTCTTGAACTTCAGCCTACTCTTCATCACTACTATATTGTGATCTGAGTCTATATCTGCTCCTAGGTACGCCTTACAATCCAGTATCTGATTTCGGAATCTCTGTCTGACCATGATGTAATCTAATTGAAATCTTCCCGTATCTCCCGGCCTTTTCCAAGTATACCTCCTCCTGTTGTGATTCTTGAACAGGGTATTCGCTATTACTAGCTGAAACTTGTTACAGAACTCATTTAGTCTTTCTCCTCTTTCATTCCTTGTCCCAAGCCTATATTCTCCTGTAACCTTTTCTTCTACTCCTTCCCCTACAACTGCATTCCAGTCGCCCATGACTATTAGATTTTTGTCCCCCTTTACATACTGCATTACCCTTTCAATATCCTCATACACTTTCTCTATCTGTTCATCTTCAGCTTGCGACGTCGGCATGTATATCTGAACTATCGTTGTCGTTGTTGGTCTGCTGTCGATTTTGATTAGAACAACCCGGTCACTGAACTGTTCGTCGTTGATCATTGCTGATTCTTCCGCCTTTAGGGGCAATTTCCCACCCCTAGGACAAGAGAGTGCCCTGAACCTCTATCCGCTCCTCCGCCCTCTTTGACAAGGCCGTTGGCAGAATGAGGCTGACTTCTTATGCCGGAAGTCTTCGGGCGCCAATGCTGATTATTTATCAAAATTTAGCCAGTGGCGGGGATCGAACCCGGGACCGAAGACGTTTTGATTATGAATCAAAGACGCTACCCTTTTTTTTTTTTTTTAATCTCATTTTGTTCGCTTTTGTTCGTTGCATCTGCTCGGGGCGGATGTCATACGACATCCCTTTAAGTTCGTTGTTGATCGGTTAGCTCAGTTTTTTTATTACAGAGGGTAGCTAACGCTCTGACCGAACACGCTGAGCTACCGTGCCGGCAACCCTTAGACCACGGCAGACCTGCAAGTGCTGTACCATCCACAGACTGCCTGGTTCAGTGGATCTCGACACAAATCCGCCGGGCGGATTCGTGCCGGGGACCAGGCGCTCCTTCCCTCCCGGAAAGCCGTGGGTTAGATCGCTCGGCCAACCGGGCGGGCTTTGAGCTCCTTAGTAAAAGAGAAATTATTAGATGATTCATTCTGGCAAGTGCTATACCAGAATTAATCATCTAATAATTTCTCTTTTACTAAGGAGCTCAAAGCCCGCCCGGTTGGCCGAGCGATCTAACGCACGGCTTTCCGGGCTGGAAGGAGCGCCTGGTCCCCGGCACGAATCCGCCCGGCGGATTTGTGTCGAGGTCCGCTGAACCAGCCAGTCTGTGTATGGTTTTTAGGCGATTTTCCATCTGCCTCGGCGAATGCTGGCTGGTTCCCCTTATTCCGCCTCCATTACACTATGTCGGCGATTGCTGCGCAAACAAGTTCTCCACGTACGCGTACACCACCATTACTCTACCACGCAATCTTAGGGGTTACACTCGTCTGGGGGTCCACCGGGGGCCGAACCGCACAATAATCCTGGGTTCGGTGTGGGGCGGTGGAGGGGTGAAGTGGACTGCGGTAGTCGTCATGGGGATGTGGACCACTGCGGCTGCGGCGGAAACGGAGCTTCTCCGTCGTTTCTAGGTCCCCGGTTAATATATAATACAATACAATACAAGGAGCTCAAAAAGCATGTGTTCGACATTGTTTGGCCTGTACCTCGCAGGCATGCTTTATGAGACATCATCTGTACACAGTGCAGTTGTAGAACTTAAATGCAGATTTAATAATGGATTATTTAATCAGTCCAGTTTCTGTTTGAAAAGGTTGACAATTCTCACCCAGGTAAGTGAACTGCAATATGCAGACGACAATTCTCCACAAGGTCATACACCAGCAAAGCTGCACTTATTTGTAAATGGTTTCAGTAGTACATAAAAACCTTTTGGCCCGACCATCAACCTCCCAAAACAAAGGTACTCGCACAACTATCTCCTGGAACCGTCTTTCCGGATTTCTCCTTCTTGTTGCGAGGGTCCTACAACTGTCGCCGCATCTCTGTCGCCAAATGCCTCGATCTCGCCATACTTCCTTACCCTCTTCTATTCCTCTTCTCTCCATCGCTTCTCGGATATTAGCCACACTTTCCGTAGTCTTCTTCTCCATCCAGGAGGTTGTCATAAAAGTATACTCTTGGGCCATCTGTCTTCATCCATCCTTTTGACATATCCAAACCATCCTAGCTGTCGTTCTTCTGTTCTTCCATTCTTTCCGTAACACAACTATGAGTCAGTGTATTTTCTTTTATCTCCTCATTTCTTAAGTGATCAAGTTGGAAAATTCTACATGCTCTTCTCAAATGGTCCATTTCTAAAGCTCTAAGTATCTCTTTATTTCTTTCTGTAAGTTCCCAGCACTTACCCCATAGCTTGTTATTCGTTCCACGATGGATTTGTACAAATGCATTTTAACCTTCAAACTAATTTTAGAGGACCAAAGTACAGGATTCAAGTTGCGATAGCCAACATTCCGTGCCTGATCCGTTGTTGGATATCTCTGTCACATCTTCTATCGTGTGATAGGATACTACCCATGTACTTAAACACTTTTCACACTTTAATAAGATGTCTGTCAATGTCAAAGGTACTTCCCTCTTCTTCGCAACATAAATATTCGGTCTGTTCAAATTAATTTTCAAACCACACTTTTTATACTTTTCCAGCAACTTCCTAAGCATGTAACATACATCCTCTTCATCGTTTGTTGCAACGACCTAACCATCAGCGTAGAAAAGTGTGTATGTACACTGGTTTCCTACTTCACTCCCCATGACCATGCACTTTCTACACCATAGATCCAGTGCGTCTGGGAGATAGACAGCTTACCTGCTTCAGTCCTTAAGTTATTCTGAAAGCCTCTCTAGAAATTTCTTTCCCCACTTTACTGACACATTCTGCAGACTAATAGAGGTTTATGGTGCTTCTTCTGTAAATGTTTGACAATTCTCCTGATCACAGCACCTCGAATAGTAGTTTTAGCGGCACTGTGTCATAAGCTTTCTCAAGATCTATGAAGACCAAATGACTTCTTAAATTCCTTTCCAATTTCTTATCTATGATTGTCTTAAGGTACAGATGTTATCTCCACATGACGTGCCACACCTAAAGCCACTTTCTCCTTCTACTTCGTTTACACACTGCTCCACTCTTAATTTTAAAATCCCCCCATACAATTTGCTAATTGAACTGGTGATACTTATTCCGCGATAACTGCTTGTGACGTTTTTTATGCCTGAGTCTTAGATACGCTAAGTTCCACTCTGCTGGAATTTCCTCCGCATACCATAAGCGCTTATTAAACATTGCATATTTCAATATCTACATTTCCAACAAGCCTTTGGAACAAGTAGATCACTTCGCCTATCTAGGTAATACGTTGTCAACTAATGCTCCGCGGAAAAGTCCGAAGAGAGCAGAATACATGTTCATCAAGCTGCTTTTGGACGTGTCACACATCGGATCTTCCTCAACAAAACTGATGATGTGTCGAGCAGTTGTTGTTTCTACTCTGTTCTATGGCTGCGAAACCTGGACGCTAAACGCCGTGGTCTTAAGAAACAAGAACGCTTCAAGCAACAGAGGCTTAGTTAGATACATTATTAAAACCAAATGGGACAACTTTATATCAAACACAGCTCTTCTTGAGGAGCCGAACATGAACAGTGTAGATGCCAATGTCATTGGTCATGTATAGCGGATGAGAAACAACAGATTTCCTTGATTTATTTTATTTTATTTTATTTTATCTTTTTTTTTATTTTTTATTTTTTTTTTTTTTTGGTGAAGCACTATACTCGGCAAGCTACCAAAAGGTGTTTGGCGGAGGGTACTTCTGCTGCCAATAACTGGTTCTCCCTTCCCCGTTCCACTCGTGAATGGCGCGTGGGAAACATGATTATTGATAAGCCTCTGTATTAACACAAATTCCTTGAATTTTCGCGAGCTGTATGCGAGAGGAAGTAATATGTCGCTCGACTCTTTCCGGAAAGTGATCTCACGAAATTTCAGTAGTAAACCTCTCCGTGATGCATAACACGTCTCCTGTAGCGTCTGCTGAGTGGAGCTTGTTGAGCACCTCCGTAACGTTCGAGCGCTAACTAAACGATCAAATGGCTCTAAGCACTATGGTACTTAATTAATTTCAGCCATAATGGCTATGTTTGTGCACCGTGACTGTGTGAGATAATTATTTATTTCAAGTTTCTCCTACCAGTCACTTTTTATTATATGCTTAATCTAACATAATACAACGCGTTTCGAACATGTTCTGTTCATCTTCAGGCGTTTATACATACATAAATACATACATATAGAGAAGTGTTTCGTAAAATAAACAGTCTTAAACTAGATTAATCTAGAACTCTTTGTCCATTTTTTTTTTTTTTTTTTTTTTTTTTTTTTACTGTAGCTGCTGGTGTGGCATTTGGGGGGAAGTAGGGGGGCAGTGTATGGCTAGAAATCGAATTCAGAATTCAGCCATACACTGCCGCCCTACTTCCCCCCAATAAAGGCAACCTCTCGAGGTAAGCGAGATGTCCCGTTCCGAATCCCTGTACAGCACAAATTTTCATTGTTGTCATTCCATTACACAGTTGATGGTTGTCGACGTTCGCGACTGCGAATATTGGTGGAGGTTTGTGGAGCGAGCGTAATAACACGAAACCAGGCGTGGCTTTGCCTTCAAGGAGTTGATAAATGCAGCAGTGCGAGAACGCCAAAGGAGAGCGAAGCACATCCACCTAAGGCGACATGTACCGTGTCGATGGGTTAATTCAATCCGATCACCACATTCATCTTAGGCAGATAGCACACGAACTCAACATGTCCACTGACAACGTAGTGGATGTACCGCGCAATACACTGGAGTACGGGAAGACAAGTTTTCGTCAGATACCATTGCCACTGTCTGACGAGAATAAAGCCACGCGGAAGCTCTTGCCTTAACGCGATACAGGCTGAGCCGTGCCGGCTCGTGTCGATTGATCGATCTGGTCGGTATGGTGTGATCTTTGGGCTCGGCCGTTTGACGTGGCTTTTTTGGCCGCGACGGGCGTGGGGGCGAGAAAGGGGACAGCCGGAGAGCCGCGCGGCACGTGTGAATCGGAGGCGAGAGTGGTTGAGCAGGCCGGGGCACGACGCAGAGGTTGTGGTGTGTTTGACACGTCTGCAAGATCGAACCTGGCTTGTAGTGTTGGAACTGGACTCGGCCACATTACACGAATCGAGTCGTGAGGCCCTGATTTGGATCTGTAAAGGATTTTATAAAAGATTTTGGTGAGAATTGCTTGTCATGTTTTTGGTGCGCATATTACACTGATCCTTGCTTCCCAAATATCGGCACCATGACTGGAAACTGTTGTCTTGCCAACCAAAAGGTCCCCCCTATTTAGTGTTGTTTAAGTGAACACGTGTTATTGTGTTTGGTTAAAGGTTTATCTGGATTTTGTGATGTGATACAGTCCGAGCAAGCGAGGTGTATTAATTGGTACTATTGCTGTTCGGAGTGACGGACGACATAAGCCAGTATGGTGAAACTGTAATATTTTTCCTGGTACAGTGAGCCGTGTGGACGTTCTTATAGTTGGTTCAAATCACAGGCTTAACATTGAATCTGTACGTTCTGTGTTATCTAATTGCATTACTTGTTCACTCGTAAACTGTGAAATGGTAGCCTTACTTGACTGTTTAATTTTATCAGTATCCTGTTAAGGGGTTACGTCAAGGGCACTAGTTATTGATTCACCCTTGAATATTTTATTTCAATGTTCGTGAAATAGGCTGTTATTTTATACATCGTAGTTATTTTACGTTTTAGGAATTGTTTGCCGTTCCCCCCCCCCCCCCCCTTTTCTCTGAAATTGTATAGTAGCACGGTCTCAAAGACCTTTTTTTCCAGTGTGTTATAGTGTACTGTGTGAGGCACCCTGTCGAGCTCGCCCGCTTGCTGTGGGTTCTGGGTCTAGCCGCCTCTGGTCTGCGACCAGTGGACCCCCCTTCTACTACTTGAATTTGCCCGTGCCTATGTGACGTCACTTGTTTTGAAAATGAGTCACGAAGGGGTTGTTGGTATTTTCTTTTGTGTAAAAAAAAAGTTTTGTGACATCCATTATTGGTTAAACTTTATCTCACTATTGTAGTCTCCTTTTGAGAGCTTTACTGTGTATAGAATTTAATTAACTTGCAAGTCACTTAATGCTTGGTTAAAGATTAATGCTGTTGTTTGAATTGGGCGATTGCCCATGCTTGTAAGGATTTTGAATTTTAAAGACAAAATTTTATTTGGCCAAAGAGTAGTTAATAAAAGTGTTGTTGTTATAAACTTTGAATGTTGCTTATGTGGTCCGGCCCTCCCGCTCAACAGCAATTGGCTGATTAGGGTTGATTAACCACCACACTGGGTGCAGTGTTTTCTATTTCTGTATCGTATCAACACAGAAGACGGAACGTGGGTGTATCGTGTGATACCTGAAACGAAGAATTTATCAGTGTGATGGAGACAACCGTCATTCCTCCTCCCCCCACCCCCTCCAAAAGAAAGTTCAAAAAACCGATATTCGTTAAGAAAGTGAAGCCCACAGTCTTCTGGGACATTCAGTCTGTGATGCAGTTTGATTTTATCATCCACGCAGAGACCATGAAAGCTACTAGTTACTGTTTCATACTGGAACAGTTGCAGAAGGCGATTCTGGGGAAACGATCAGGATTGATTTCTAAAGCCATCGTATGGTTGCACGACACGCCCGACCGCATATGACATACCCGATCATTTACGCATGGTCCGGTCCGGTATTCCCGGTGGAGTGCATTTGTATGTTACATACAGTTCATATTTCGTGCTTTATCTCTTCGGACATTTAAAGAAATACCTGGTCGGCCGTCACTTCATTTAGGAGGCTGTTAAGTGGGTCCTAGTTCTGGACCTTGATTTTTTAAAGCCAGTTTCGACAGATTGTTTTACCAGCTTAACAGGTTACTCTTCATACCATGTACGTGAATGTTTGTGTGTATATTTGTTGCTCCTTCACGCTGAAACGGCTGCACGAATTTGGAAGAAACTTGGAATGGAATTAGCATATATCCCGAATTAACAAACAGGCTTCTTTTAAAAGTGTATAGTACAAGAAGTTTATTGAGATGAAGAATATAACGCGAAATGTAGAACAATAATTACTCTTAGGAAAGACTGTTTACTCCTTGACATTTGAACTGTACCGTGTTTCCATAAAATAAATCTGAGTTGTTTTGAAACTGGTTGTTTTATTGTTTAATACGTTCTACATGATACAGTTCAACGTAATGAATACAATGCTTATACTATCTTCAAAGTGTTTAATCCATACTTCCACACAAGCCCGTTGCATTTTATCCACTAAGCGTCAGACGTAGCTTCTGAACTCTTGAAGATTCACAACGAAGGTGTCATTCGAATGCTGTGCGACAGACAGATAGTGTGGCGTTACATCTAGGACGTGGAATTCTTTTAGTTAGGCCGAATTTGAGCAATATGCGTGCATATCTGCTGGTAACTTGCACAGACGTAAGGGGAGATGACGTTGTTGCGCGTACAAATATTGTAAAATTTGCGCTGCACCGAACTAACGAGCAGATGTTGCTATTTTCTTTCTTCATCGAGTTAGTGTCTTTGTTGCTCCTCCACGCTGCATGGATCTGGATGAAATTTCGAATGGAGATAGCCTACACTCTGAATTAACACACAGGCTCCATTTATTTAAAAAATCACTGTTCGCGTGAGATGATCGAAGAGACTACCGTTCCCGTGGGATGCGTAACGCGACTTAAAGTCACCCATGAAAGTTAACTATGAAATGAGTGCATTACGTTTAGCGTAGAGATTAGTTTTTACTGTTTCGACAAATGAAAAAGTGGATGCATAAATCTAGGACAGCACAAATATTCCTGTAGGGTGAAATCATCACTAAACTCTGTAACAATGTAACGTATGCGCGTTAATATATTTCGCAGCACGCAGAATGGTTTGCAAGTGTATTGGATTGTGATATTATCTGGGTCAGTATGAATAAAAGGACTAACGTTAGCAGTGGCAGGTATTAATCTGGGCACAGCATGTTTTTCGCATGGGCAGCTCTGCGTGGGCTGCTGGCGTGTATCGTTAGCTAGAAATCTCTACATATAGGCATAGGACAACAAGTCTCGGAACATTGTTTACGTATTACAGTAGATTTCTCGCTTTCCATGCCCAGCAAGACATATGTGATCTTTTCCGTGCTAGGTATGTCACAAACCGATGTGAAATTATTTGCTCCCTTTCCCGGCAGGTTCTTTAATTCACTACTCGGTTGATTAAAAATTTTTTCCTTAAGTACATGAGTGAGTTGAGAGTAATATGTATTACACGTGTTGTCAGCTACTCCCATCATCTCAAAATTTGGTGTTCTTTTCTTCCTTTTTTTTCTTTCGGTGGCGTATGGTTTGCTTAGCCACAAGGCGCTCACATAGGCGTGGATAGTGCGTTTCGACATTAACAGTTCTTTACGAATAACTGTTTAACAGTTTAACAGCGGATAACATCGCGGGACGTAGCTAGTAGGTAAAGCTTCTAATTGAAGGCACCCAGCCATTGACCTTCGTCTGTGCGAATGCGAATATCAACAACACCTGTCACCAGCTGAGGGTTTCAATTAATTATCTTTTACTCTGTGTTAGAATTCGTTAGGTATTGAAAACTTCTAAATCAAAAAACCTACCTCAGAAACTTTTTTTTAATTATTAAGAATAATCTGGTGAAATCATGTCAATTTCTATGAGCAAGATTTCTGCATTTTTGGATTCGCTGCATTTCACGTTAGCTTTTAACTCATTTTTTGCTAATGACAAAAGTTGTCCCGCGGAACGAAGGTTTAGCCTTGTGCAATTGCCTGTCAGTAATAATCACAGTAATTTTGGTGAACAACCTAGACAGAAAATTTGTTAGTACTCAAACAGAAGATGATTCATTGCCATTCGACATAAAACTGGGAAAGAACGGAGCAGTTAAATTTTTTACATTTCACCGTCAAAAGGCAGATAGGAAGACACACTTTCGACGTCTTCAGAAAATCTACATGCCACAGAGCCCTTAGACCGCTATTCACAGAAGACGAATTGCAAAAACTACTCCTAGTTAAACAAATAGTAGCATAAAACCCATAGTGGACACAAGATATCACTCCAATGTTTTAAAAAATCAAAAACCTAATCACTAACTAAAATGTTGAAAGCAAAAAGATTACAGGGAAGAAGATATATATCAGTTGTTGAATACACAATCAGCCACAAACACCTTTTGGTTGTTTTATTTTACTGCTATAACCCGTTTCGGTCTACCCTGCCTATCTTCAGACGACTAACATTTTTCATTACATAGATGTTTTGGTTAACAGCATATCGTCTGCTCCACACTGCACAAGAATATTTGAGTATGATACAAATAGCTGTCTTCATTTACATACATTCCAGCAGATCGCGGTTGATTTTGTTGTGGTCCATGTGGTTTTCTACCTCGACGTGTATGTTCTCGAATACCATCATAACAGACATATTGTAAGAAAGTTACTGTGTCACACTTCATAATATTGTTAAAATGCGTATTGAGCATTGCTCATGCGTTATATACTTGATGTGTTTCTTTACAGTGCAAAGTAAAGATACAAAGGTACCATTCATCAAATATCGACCAAGAATATAAACACAGCAAAGATGAAGTTGGATGTGCAAAATGTATCATGTTGATAACAGAAAAATAATTGAAGCTTAAGCGTAAAGTTAATATTAAAAGATAATAGGATAAATTGTCTTTACTAGAATTTTTTTGTACTGTCGGTGGTTATTATCGTCGAAATATTTCAAAGCAAACCGAGTGCATATTATAAAGTAGACGTAAGTACACACAGATATCTGGATATCAAAAAAAGTGGTTCAAATGGCTCTAAGCACTACGGGACTTAACATCTGAGGTCATCAGTCCCTTAGACTTAGAAACTACTTAAACGTAACTAACCTAAGGACATCACACACATTCATGCCCGAGGCAGGATTCGAACTTGCGACCGTAGCAGGCGCGTGGTTCCGGACTGAAGCACCTAGAACCCCTCGGCCACAGCGGCCGGCCTATCTGGATATCACTACAGTTCATAAGTTTATTGCAGGAAATATACAATTGAAAAGTTGGAGGGTGGGATGAGAGCGACACATTTGTTCACCATGCTAGTTTATATTTATGCAATTATATACTGCTATCTAAAACTGCTGTGGTGTGGCAGTTAGGGGTGCAATTTGTAGCCGGCCGCGGTGGTCTCGCGGTTCTAGGTGCTCAGTTTGGAGCCGCGCGACTGCTACGGTCGCAGGTTCGAATCCTGCCTCGGGCATGGATGTCCTTAGGTTAGTTAGGTTTAATTAGTTCTAAGTTCTAGCGGACTGATGACCACAGATGTTACGTCCCATAGTGCTCAGAGCCATTTGAACCATTTTTTTTTTTTTTTGCAATTTGTATTTGATTTCTGTGAACAGCCTAAGGAAATTATTTAGAAAATGTATATTGGCTAGCTCCAGCTGTTCATATAGAATGTGTTGGGGTGAGCTGAGGATGTGGACAGATATTCCTAGTCCCTCTAAGACATGAGAAAAGCATACCATCACGTTTCCGGCTTTAATAAAGGTCGGATTGTAGCCTATCGCGATTGCGGTATATCGTATCGCGACATTGCTGCTCGCGTTGGTCGAGATCCAATGACTGTTAGCAGAATATGGAATCGGTGGGTTCAGGAGGATAATACGGAACGCCGTGCTGGATCCCAACGGCCTCGTATCTCTAGCAGTCGAGATGACAGGCATCTTATCCGCATGGCTATAACGGATCGTGCAGCCACGTCTCGATCCCTGAGTCAACAGATGGGGACGTTTGCAAAACAACAACCATCTGCACGAACAGTTCGACGACGTTTGCAGCAGCATGGACTATCAGCTCGGAGACCAAGGCTGCGGTTACCCTTGACGCTGCATCACAGACAGGAGCGCCTGCGATGGTGTACTCAACGACGAACCTGGGTTCACGAATGGCAAAACGTCATTTTTTCGGATGAATCCAGGTTCTGTTTACAGCATCGTGATGGTCGCATCCGTGTTTGGCTGGCGACATCGCGGTGAACGCACAATGGAAGCGTGTATTCGTCATCGCCATACTGGCGTATCACCCGGCCTGATGGTATGGGGTGCCATTGGTTACACCTCTCGGTCACCTCTTGTTCACAATGACGGCACTTCGATCAATGGATGTTACATTTCAGATGTGTTACGACCCGTGGCTCTACCCTTCATTCGATCCCTGCGAAACCCTACATTTCAGCAGGATTATGCACGACTGCATGTTGCAGGTCCTGTACGGGCCTTTCTGGTTACACAAAATGTTCGACTGCTGCCCTGGCCAGCACATTCTCCAGATCTCTCACCAATTGAAAACGTCTGGTCAATGGTGGCCGAGCAACTGGCTCGTCACAATACGCCAGTCACTACTCTTGATGAACTATGGTATCGTGTTGAAGCTGCATAGGCAGCTGTACCTGTACACGCCATCCAAGCTCTGTTTGACTCAATGCCCAGGCGTATCAAGGCCGTTATTACCGCCAGAGGTGGTTGTTCTGGGTACTTATTTCTCAGGATCTATGCACCCAAATTGCGTGAAAGTGTAATCACATGTCAGTTCTAGTATAATATATTCGTCCTATGAATACCCATTTATTATCTGCATTTCTTCTTGGTGTAGCAGTTTTAATGGCCAGTAGTGTAGTTCACGACATACGACATCTTAAACACTGAGATGCGTGAAGAAACGTCAAATCACGCATAAACTTTCATACATCTATTCCTTACTAATAGGACACTGCTACAGCTGACCAACGTAAGGAAATCCCTGACACCTGGCAGCGCCGACAGGTTTCAGGTGGGAAACGCAAACGGCTGTAGGCGAGAACAATAGCAACCTATAGAGGTATGAAGGGTCGTTGCCATAGAGATGTTTTCGCAACTGCGTTGTAGACGCACGAAGCAGCTGCGTCCAGCCTACTAGAAATATTATTTATAATCAAGTTCTGAGTTAAGCAAACGTTACAGAGAATCCTTAAATTAGCTACGCTACTTATACTTGTATATTATGGATATTTCTTCGTGCAACTGTTCTATAATCTCAAACGTGTTTTCAGGAACACATGGATATGAAATTTGTTCGACATTACACTACAACCACAATTCATTTTTGTTTTCGTTTCTAATAGGAAACCGGCAAAATGTCGGGCTTATCAACTAATACTGAGATTTAGAAATAAAAAATAAAAATAAAGAAAAAGAAAAAAGCAGCGACCGACAGTCTCAAAATAAGTGTATTTTTCCTGTTGATTTACATAAAGAATGATGGTTTGTTCTACTTAAATCATAATGCTTGCACCCATAATACGTTCGGCCTTAAATAGATGTGAGTAATAAATTACAGTAGTTCCAATACCGGAAGTAAAGTAAACGTTCAGAAGTGAGATTAAAAGTCATGGTGAAAGGACATCGATAATATAATTTGCTAATGAGACTGCTATCCTCAGCCGAAGTAACCGGTTGAGGAGTGAACACAGAATGAGGAGGAAACACGAAAGCAGGAGAAGTAAGACTAACGATAAATCCGACATCAAAATTGAGGACCACGAAGCAGACGAAGTGCGGTTATGCAAAGTAACAGTTGGTGGACGAAGCAGGGAGGACATGAACAGCAGATTAGGACTGGTAATGCGGGCGTTCCTGGCAAATAGAAGTCTGCTGGTATCAAACATTTCTGAGAATGTATGTTTGGAGCAACGCATTGTATGGTAGCGAGACATTGGCTATGGGAAAACCGGAAAAGAATATAATCGGAGAGTTTGAAATGTGAAGCTGTAGAGAGACGTTAAAAATCAGGTGGACTGCTAAGGAAAGGAAAATGGTTCTTCGTAGTATCGATGAAGAAAGGAAAATGTACAAAACACTGATAAGAAGGGAGAGGAGAATAGGAGATGAGGGAATAAGATTTGTGGTACTAGACGGATCTGTAAATGTAGAGGAAGACAGAGACTGGAATACATACAACAAATAGTTATGGGCGTGCGGTGTAAATGGTACTACGAAATGCAGATGTTTGCACAGAAAAGGAATTCGTGGAGGGACGCGTTAAAACCATTCGGAAAACTGATGGCAAAAATAATCTACGCATTACTTTTATTTCCTTCTTGTAGACTGGTGTGATGTATGTCTTTACCTAATTACGGGAACCATATCTCTGCTCAAGAAATTTCTGGTAAATAACTGTGATGAATGGAGCTAATTCATTTGGAAATTCTGTGTGGAACTTGAAAGGGACTGGGGCTTAACAACTTAGAGCGATTTAAGCTGGTTTCCGACACCACTTGTCTGATTACTATGTCGCTCATTTTAGGATCGCTGCGGACACTGAACAATAGCAACATTCATTACGTCATCATCTCTGCGAGGGAGTATTTGTTTGTTGTGGTCTTCAGTCCAGAGACTGGTTTGATGCAGCTCTCCATGCTACTCTATCCTATGCAAGCATCTTCATTTCCCAATACCTACTGCAACCTACATCCTTCTGAATCTGCTTAGTATATTCATCTTTTGGTATCCCTCTACGATTTTTACCCTCCACGCTGCCCTCCAATACTAAATTGGTGATCCCTAGATGCCTCATAACATGTCCTACCAACCGATCCCTTCTTCTAGTCACGTTGTGCCACAAATATCTCTTCTCCCCAATTCTGTTCAATACCTCTTAATTAGTTATGTGATCCACCCATCTAATCTTCAGCATTCTTCTGTAGCAGCACATTTCGAAAGCTTCTATTCTCTTCTTGTCCAAACTATTTATCGCCCATGTTTCACTTCCATACATGGCGACACTCCATACAGATACTTTCAAAAACGACTTCCTGACACTTACATCTACACTCCTGGAAATTGAAATAAGAACACCGTGAATTCATTGTCCCAGGAACGGGAAACTTTATTGACACATTCCTGGGATCAGATACATCACATGATCACACTGACAGAACCACAGGCACATAGACACAGGCTACAGAGCATGCACAATCTCGGCACTAGTACAGTGTATATCCACCTTTCGCAGCAATGCAGGCTGCTATTCTCCCATGGAGACGATCGTAGAGATGCTGGATGTAGTCCTGTGGAACGGCTTGCCATGCCATTTCCACCTGGCGCCTCAGTTGGACCAGCGTTCGTGCTGGACGTGCAGACCGCGTGAGACGACGCTTCATCCAGTCCCAAACATGCTCAATGGGGGACAGATCCGGAGATCTTGCTGGCCAGGGTAGTTGACTTACACCTTCTAGAGCACGTTGGGTGGCACGGGATACATGCGGACGTGCATTGTCCTGTTGGAACAGCAAGTTCCCTTGCCGGTCTAGGAATGGTACAACGATGGGTTCGATGACGGTTTGGATGTACCGTGCACTATTCAGTGTCCCCTCGACGATCACCAGTGGTGTACGGCCAGTGTAGGAGATCGCTCCCCACACCATGATGCCGGGTGTTGGCCCTGTGTGCCTCGGTCGTATGCAGTCCTGATTGTGGCGCTCACCTGCACGGCGCCAAACACGCATACGACCATCATTGGCACCAAGGCAGAAGCGACTCTCATCGCTGAAGACGACACGTCTCCATTCGTCCCTCCATTCACGCCTGTCGCGACACCACTGGAGGCGGGCTGCACGATGTTGGGGCGTGAGCGGAAGACGGCCTAACGGTGTGCGGGACCGTAGCCCAGCTTCATGGAGACGGTTGCGAATGGTCCTCGCCGATACCCCAGAAGCAACAGTGTCCCTAACTTGCTGGGAAGTGGCGGTGCGGTCCCCTACGGCACTGCGTAGGATCCTACGGTCTTGGCGTGCATCCGTGCGTCGCTGTGGTCCGGTCCCAGGTCGACGGGCACGTGCACCTTCCGCCGACCACTGGCGACAACATCGATGTACTGTGAAGACCTCACGCCCCACGTGTTGAGCAATTCGGCGGTACGTCCACCCGGCCTCCCGCATGCCCACTATACGCCCTCGCTCAAAGTCCGTCAACTGCACATACGGTTCACGTCCACGCTGTCGCGGCATGCTACCAGTGTTAAAGACTGCGATGGAGCTCCGTATGCCACGGCAAACTGGCTGACACTGACGGCGGCGGTGCACAAATGCTGCGCAGCTAGCGCCATTCGACGGCCAACACCACGGTTCCTGGTGTGTCCGTTGTGCCGTGCGTGTGATCATTGCTTGTACAGCCCTCTCGCAGTGTCCGGAGCAAGTATGGTGGGTCTGACACACCGGTGTCAATGTGTTCTTTTTTACATTTCCAGGAGTGTATATAAATGTTAACAAATTTCTCTTCTTCAGAAAGGGAGTATTTATAGACTGAAATTCACACACTGGCTTTTTGTCAACTACTTGTATTTTGGTTCAGCAAGGCCTTAACATATTAGCAAAATTCCTTCTAGTTTTGGGACTGATCTTACGATCATATTTGCCTACGGTAGTTATCGATCCTTCACGCAATGCCATTTTGGTAGTCGAGTGCAGTTCAGTGACCTGCCTGCCTGCGGATACACGTTTCTTTCTAATCCTGCTGTGCAGTAAGCGCTGTTTCTTAAGAAGCTGAATGATATCGTCTTTTTACCAAGGGTGATCTCTAACATCTTTAACCATTCTGGAACCTACGTACTTTTCTAGAATTTGAACGACTATTCGTTTGATCTACATGCACGCTGTTTGAATCAGATAATCCTCTCTCCATCTGAGACGTATCTTTACGATTGTCTGACTTTCGATACCATAAAATCTGCAACAAGATTGAGAGATTGACTCACGTGATGAGGAACGCTCTGCAAGTTCCGTATCAAAGCAGTGACCGTGAGCGCCCGAGCTCCGTGTCTCGCTCTGGTAAACAACGTAGACGTGTCGCCGCGTTCCACTACGGTGCCCATTGGGTCCCTACTTGAGACGTTTCATTCAGAAGACCACAAATGATGTATGGAAATAGCTCCTTAGTGTCAGCCATGACATTTCCTCGTGCCGACATTTCCCGCTCCCCGCTCTGTCGAATCCCTAATGACGATGCGTTTTCGTCAAGAGCAGCATTCTTGGAAATAACACGGCTTCTAATGTCAGCAGCTGCGTACACTGGCGTAATCGCTGCTAATACGCTTGGATTCCCATTCTATTTCTGTCACGTCTATTCAGGTGTTGTTCTGCAGGATCAATTGACGTCCCTGTAATGTTCTATATATGGCTTTATAGGAGTTGGTGGTACTCTTTGCCACCATTGAGAGTAGATCATTAGCGCAGAGAATTGTTCCCGGCGACTGGAAATGACACAGGCACAGAAATCAACAAGAAAGCAGCTGAACAGATTCGTAAACAAAGTCCTTTTTTCCCTTATCCCCATCGTCATACATGCAAACAGATACTCCATTTGCATGTAATGCTCGAATAATCCAACCATTGTTTACGTCCCGTTTGTACTGGAATTTTAGGAGATCTTCTGAATCCAATTACTATGTTTACGTTAATGAGTTCAGATTAATGAAGTAACTGGAACTCTGTATACCCAGACCAGCGCGGATTTAGATAACATCAGTCAAGAAAAACAGAAACAGTGCTCTTCACAAACACTTTACGTACCATCGATATCTTGCCACGGTTCGCGTGGCTTCCCCATCGGAAGTTAGAGTCCTCCCTCGAGCATGGGTGTGTGTGTTTGTCCTTAGCGTAAGTTATTTTAATTATTTATTTCAAGTTTCTGCTACCAGTCACTTTTTATTTTATGCTTGATCTAAATAATGGAACGCGTTTCGAACATGTTTTGTTCATCTTCAGGCGTTTATACATACATACATATATACATACAAAGAGAAATGTTACTGAAAAATAAACAGTCTTAAACTAGGTTAATGGACAAAGTGTTCTAGATTAATCTAGTTTAAGACTGTTTATTTTTAAGTAACATTTCTCTATGTATGTATGTATGTATAAACGCCTGAACATGAACAAAACATGTTCGAAACGCGTTGCATTATGTTAGATTAAGCATAAAATAAAAAGTGACTGGTAGCAGAAACTTGAAATAAATAATTATCCCACACAGTCACGGTTCACAAACATAGCCATTATGGCTGAAAATAATTAAGTTAGTTTGAGTTAGATTAAGTAGTGTGTAAGCCTAGGGACTGATGACCTCAGCAGTTTGGTGCCATAAGAACTTACCACAAATTTCCAAATTTCACCATCGATAGAGATATTCAAGTGGATCCGTTGTCTCTGGACCTACGTAAAACTTCTGTTTCAGTATCACAATGATTGCCCACTAACGTAGATAGTTCGTATGGGATACCTAACTTGTTTACTATTAGTGTTAAAATTTCTTAATGTACAGAACGCAGCAGGTTATCCTGAATGGGAAGTCCTCTATTGGCACTAAAGTAATGATTACTGTGTCTCATCGAAAAGTAATAAGAGGGGTGTCTTTTAAGATTTTGCTGTAACAATCTAAGTAAACAATTTTTTGTTACAAAACTTTTATTGAAAAACCCTGACAGATGAAACTGTGTACCGGACCGTGGCTTAATTGTTGGAACTTCGCTCAAATGGTTTAAGGACAGTGCTCAAATGGTTTAAATCATACCAGACTGAAAGAGTGCAGAAAGTTGAAATAAGCAGTTTACATAATATGCAAAAAACTGGTAATTTCTCAGACTCGGGAACAATAAAGAATGGGGTGCCACAAGGTTCGGTCTTGGGTCCTCTGCTGTTCTTAATATATATTAATGACTTGCCATTATATATTGACGAAGATGCAAAGCTGGTACTTTTTGCCGATGATACAAGTATAGCTATCACACCCAACGGACGAGAATTAACTGGTGAAATTGTAAACGATGTTTTTCAGAAAATCATTAAGTGGTCCTCTGCAAATGGGCTCCCATTACACTTTGACAAAACACAGTATACACAGTTCCACACAGTAAATTGAATGACACCATTAATAAATATAGACTTCGATCAGAAATCGGTAGCTAAGGCAGAATATTCAAAATTTCTAGGTGAATGCATTGATGAGGGGTTGAACTGGAAAAAACACACTGAGGATCTGCTGAAACGTTTGAGTTCAGCTACTTATGCTATTAGGGTCATTGCAAATTTTGGCGATATACATTTCAGTAAATTAGCTTACCACGCCTATTTTCACTCTCTGCTTTCTTATGGCATCATATTCATTGCACAAAAGCGTGCAATCAAAATAATTGCTGGATTTCATCCAAGATCACCCTGCAGACACTTATTTAAAGAGCTAGTGATCTTCACTGTAGCCTCACAATATATATATTCACTTATGAAATTTGTTGTTAACAATCCGAACAAATTCAAAAGTAATAGCAGTGTACATGGCTACAACACTATGAGAAAGAATAATCTTCACTACTCAAGGTTAAATCTAACTTTGGCTCAGAAGGGGGTAAATTATGCTGCCACAAAAATCTTTGGTCGCTTACCTAATAGCATCAAAAGTCTGACAGATAGCCATATAGCATTTAAAAGAAAATTAAAAGAATTTCTTAATGGCAACTCCTCTACTCATTAGATGAATTTTTGGATATACTAAGTGGGTAATTTCCCCAACCCCACAAAAAAAATTAAAAATATTAGGTGTCATGTAATATTTTGTGTAATGTAATACCTCGTATAGTCATCTTTTATTAACCTGACACGTTCCACATCATTACGAAGTGTCGTATACAAGTTCAGAAACGAAAATGTGTTGAGGGATGCGAACAGCATACAGCTAAACTGGTTGTTTATAGAGTCACGGTTGGAACACTTCCTCACATTGGTCGCATTTCAAAAGCAGCACGAGGCCGCTTTTGGTTAAGTTTTGCGAAAATTGTTATGAGGCACCTCCTATGTACTGTTCCTCCTTACCTCCTATGTACTGTTCCTCCTTAACTCTTCAGCCTCTGCATTGTAGAAGCAATGAAGCAAATAAAGATTCGGAGGAGAAATTATGTCTCAGAATGAAAATCTTCGCAGCCAAGGAAGATTTTCAGAGCATGTTGAGCAGAATGAGCAAACTTCTGGATACAGAATACGGCTTGAGAGTAAACCTAAGAAAGACTATAGTATTGAGGGGTAGCAGAAATGAGATTAGCGATAAAATAGCATCTAAATTGGGCACCTAATACGACGCGAGTTGAAGGAATTGAATCAAAGTAACGCATGGCATATGCAGTAAGAAGGACGTAAGAAGTACGGCAAGAGATCATCCCCCACCAAAAATGTGTACTAGCATCACAAATAGCCCCTTAATTTGAGGAAGAACTTTCTGAAACTATACGTCTGGAACACAGCATTGTATGGAAGTGAAACACGAACTGTAGGAAAACTGGAAGAAGAGAGGAGTCATGGCGTTTGAGAAGTTGTGCTACAGAGGTATGGTGGAAACAAGAATTGGTGGAGACAGAAATATGTGGAAAACACTAATTTAATGAATAGCGAGGATGATAGCACATGTGTGTAGACTTCACGGAATACTCCCGTTGTACCATAGGGAGCCATAGAGGCAAAAACGGTAGAATAAAACAGAGATTGGAATACATACAAGTATTTTTTATTTTTTATTTATTTACACGTCAAGTTCCGTAGGACAAAATTAAGGAGCAAATCTCCAAGGTCATGGAACGTGTCCGCACATGAAATTAGAAAGTAAAAGTAATAACAGATAAAAATAAGATGTTTATGAACCCGAAAAAAGTCAAGCCATAAGTTTAAGTAAAATGAATCAGCTTAGTTTTTCAAGGAATTCCTCAACAGAAGAGAAGGAGTTACCTATGAGGATACTCTTCAGTTTCGATTTCAAAGCGCGTGGATTACTGCTAAGATTTTTTAATTCTAGTGGTAGCTTATTGAAAATGGATGCAGCAGTATAATGCACACGTTTCTGCACAAGAATTAAGGAAGTCCGATCTAAATGCAGGTTCGATTTCTGCCGAGTATTAACTGAGTGAAAGTTGCTTACTCTTGGGAATAAGCTAATATTGTTAACAAGAAATGACAGTAAGGAATATATATATTGAGAGGCCTTATGTCGAAATATATTGAGAGGCCTTATGTCGAAATACCCAGAGTCGTGGACAAGGGTCGACAAGAGGTTCGTGAACTTACACCTCTTATTGCCCGAACCTCCCGTTTCTGAACCAAAAATATCCTTTTAGAATGGGAAGAGTTACCCCAAAATATAATACCATGAGACATAAGCGAACGATCACTCACTTCCGATACCGTTCTAATAGTAAAAATGGCAGCATTAAGTCTTTGAACAAGATCCTGATCGTGGGATTTCCACGAAAGTTTACTATCTGAACACCTAGAAATTTGAACTATTCAGTTTCACTAATCATATGCCCATTCTGTAAATTAAAACGTCAGGTTTGGTTGAATTGTATGTTAGAAACTGTAAAAACTGAGTCTTACTGTGATTTAGCGTTAGTTTATTTTCTTCAAGCCATGAACTTATGTCGTGAACTGCACTATTTTAGACCGAGCCAATGTTGCACACAAAATCCTTTACTACCAAGCTAGTGTCATCAGCAAACAGAAATATACTAGGGGGCATATCATCTATATAAATAAGGAGCAGGAGTGGCCCCAACACTGATCCCTGGAGCACCCCCCACTTGACTGTACCCCACTCAGATCCCACATCACAGCCATTCTCAACACTGTGAATAATGACCTTTTGCTGTCTGTTGCTAAAGTAAGAGGTGGACCAATTGTGAGCTACACCCCACATTCCGTTCTGGTCCAACTTCTGGAGCAATATTTTACGATCAGATTATCGAGAACGATGCCACTCCGAACTCTGAGATGAAAAGATTGTGACAGGAGAAGCGCTGCGTGCATTACTTATACGAAGCTCGCTTAAAAATAACAGATGTTGAGATGCACACATGTGAGCACATACCATGTATGAAGGGATTCTGTTCGATGTTCTGAGGATGGGCCAAGGCCGAAACGTGTCAGATATATTTTTTTTAACCACGAGAGATCTGTTGTTTTTAAGAGGATCGTTACAACAGAGTATAACAATTGTTCAAAACTTGCATTTTGATCACAGTCCCCCTGCGCGACTTTATGTCGCAACTAAAGTTACAAGACGATAAGTCGTGGCAATCTGCAAAATAACCAGTCATGAAACTGATGACAGTTGCTCTGATAAATACGTCGTGACAATTATAGGAGATATCAAAAACAAACCACAATCACTTTGGTATTGGATTGCGAGATAGGAAGAAACGTGGTTTCTTTATATGAATTCAAATACTGCCGGACAACGCTTGTTGTTTATTTTTGTTCATCATATTACATGTTTCGGGAAAGCCCGCAGCTGTGTCATTCATGACTTAAATAACGAAAACTACAGCAGTTATTTATTTTCTGCTGCTTAGCACAACGCGTTTCGGGAATTTATTCCAATTTTCAAGTGCACAAATGCACTTGAAACTAAGGATAAATTCTCCAAAAAAGTTGTGCTAAGCAGCAGAAAATAAGCAACTGGTTCAGTTTTCATTACTTAAATCATGAACGTATGTTGTATTTAGACACCTCTCATCAACGAGCAACACATACAGGCTGACCCCGAACTTCAGTTACAATATTTCGGAGATTCTTCAGGAATGTTTTCCTAGTATTTTGATGGCTCATTACAGAGCAATTGCATTATGTTTGGTTTCTTACCTCCATTTACTTTGCAGTTGTATTGCACTGAAAATATCTGTGCACAGTGGGAATGTCGACGGTATGCGCCGTATGTCTTGCTTGGAAACAAGCGTGTTTCATAACGAAACTAGTCAGAGTAGATCACAGCTATTATTTATTTATTCTGATAACCGGTTTCAGTCAAGCATGAGCATCTTCAGACCACTAACTCCTTGGGGACGTATGGAGCCGCACAAGGAGTTGTTCGACGTGCCAAACGGTGACAGTCAACAACGGCTCAGTTCTTAGTCGTCCGAAGATAGTCATGTTTGACTGGAACCATTTATCAGACTAAATAACTAAACTCATGCTCATAAATGAAGGATAATTGCAGAATGTGGAGCCACACAAAGTGCCACTAGGCAAAATTGGAGCTAATAGCATAGGCACATAGGGAACACACACGACACGCATCTGGATGTCCATGGTGTTGGTGATAAGTTGAGAAAACCGTCCCGAAACACATGTGCGACAAAACGCCACTGTTTCCAGCGCTTGTGCCCCGACATCAATATGGGATATGATCACCATGCACAGGCTGCACAACGGGTTGGCATACTCTGGATCAGGTGGTTGAGCAGCTGCTGGAGTATAGCCTCCCATTCTTGCACCAGTGCCTGTCGGAACTCCTGAAGTGTCCTAGGAGTTTGAAGACGTGCAACTATACGTCGACCGAGAGCGTCCCAGACGTCCTCGATGGGGTTTAGGTCTTCAGAACAGGCAGACCACTCCATTCGTCTGATACCTTCTGTTTCAAGGTACTCCTCCACGATGGCAGCTCGGTGGGGCCGTGCGTTATCAGCCATCAGGAGGAAGGTGGGGCCCACTTCACCCCTGAAAAGGCGGACATACTGGTGCAAAATGACGTCCCGATTCACCTGACCTGTTACAGTTCCTCAGACAAAGACATGCAGGGTTGTACGTGCATAAATCATAATCCCACGCCACACCATTAAACCACGACCTCCATACAGGTCCCTTTCAAGGACATTAAGGGGTTAGTATCGGGGTCCTGGTTAACTCCATATGAAAACCCGGCGAGAATCACTGTTCAGATTATACATGGACTCGTCCGTGAACATAATCTGGCACCACTGTTCCAATGACCATATAGTGTGTTCTTGACACCAGGCTTTACGGGCTCTGCTGTGACCAGGTGGCAGTGGAATGCATCTTTCAGGTCTTCAGGCGAATAAAACATGTCTGTTCAGTCGTCTGTAGGCTGTGTGTCTGGAGACAGTTGTTCCAGTGGCTGCGGTAAGGTCCTGGCTATCTGCAGTACTCCGTGGCCGTCTGCGGGCACTGGTGGTGAGATATCGGTCTTCTTGTGGTGTTGTACACTGTGGACGTCCTGTACTATAGCGCCTGCTCACGTTTCCTGTCTGCTGAAATCGTTGCCATAATGTTGAGATCACATTTTGTGGCACACGGAGGGCCCGTGCTACGACCTGCTGTGTTTGACCAACCTCCAATCGCTCTAGTATTCTACCCCTCATAACGACACAAATATGTGTTCTTTGAGGCATTTTCAACACACAGTCACCACTAGCACGTCTGAAAACGTCTGCACACTTAGTCGCTGCACCGTATTCCGACATGCACCAACGCACCTCTGAGTATGTGGACTGCTGCCAGCGCCACCGTGCGACGACCGCAGGTCATATGCACCGCATGATCATACTCCGAGATGATTTAAACCCACCAACCGCCCACCAGGGCGTTGTTTCACCATGTATCAGCATTCTCCTTAATTTATGAGCACGAGTGTATTACACATGCAAACAGCCTGATCGGAATCTCGGTTGGGTTTTAATGCGGGAGTTTGCTGGCTAGAAGAGTACCGTAAACTCATTCTGGTGCTCTTCGAACCACGCACGTACACTGCGAGCCGTTTAACAGCATGCATTGTCCTCTTGGTAGATGCCATCGTGCCGAGGAAAAACAAACAGCATGTAGGAGTGGACATGGTCCACAAGGATAGGTGCATGTACCTTCCAGAACGACGAGATCGCACAGGGAATGTCCTCAGGCCTGGATCCTTCCGACGATTGTTGCAGGTTGCTTTCAGATGTTCCACGCCGTGCACGCCAACGGCCAAAAGGCCACCTGTCGGCAGTCAGAGGAGCTCCAGCTCCGGTACTGGCATTCAAATTCCAGCCTTCATCGTCGATGAGTGGCAGTCAGCATGTGTGCATGAACCAGGCGCCCGGTGCACGTGCCCATACCAAGCAACGTTCGCTGGATGTTCATTGAAGAGACACCGCTGGTAGCGCCTTGGTTCATCTGGCCGCTCAGTTGCTCAACAGTTGTCCGTCTATTCGCCCGTACACATCTCCGCAGCTGTCATACTCACCTGTCATCTATGGCCCATAGTGCATCGCAGTTGCCAGCTTCGAAAGCGCGATTTTGTAATCCACGGTACACTTTAACCACGGCGGCACGCGAACAGTTTACAAATTTAGCCATTTCGGAAATACTTCCACCCTTGGCCCGAAATCCAATGATTCAAATGGCTCCAAGCACTGTGGGACTTAACATCTGAGATCATCAGTCCTCTAGACTTAGAGCTACTTAAACGCCGTCCACTGTGGCCGAGCGGTTATAGGCGCTTCAGTCTGGAACCGCGCGACCGTTAGGTCGCAGGTTCGAATCCTGCCTCGGGTATGGTTGTGTGTTATGTCCTTAGATTAGATAGGTTTGCCACGCGGGATTAGCCGAGCGGTCTCACGCGCTCCAGTCATGGACTGTGCGCCTGGTCCCGGCGGTGGTTCGAGTCCTCCCTCGGGCATGGGTGTGTGTGTTTGTCCTTAGCATAGTGTGTAAGCTTAGGGACTGATGACCTTATCAGTTAAGTCCCATAAGATTTCACACACATTTCAACATAGTGCTCAGAGCCATTTGAACCATTTGAACTACTTAAACCTAACTAACCTAAGGACATTACACACATCCATGCCCGAGGCAGGATTCGAACCTGCGACAGTACCATCAGCGCGCTTCCGGACTGGAGCCCGAAATCCAATGATCATGGCCTTTTGGACGTCATTTAAATCCGCATTACAACCACTTCACTGTTTTCCGCGCCCCGCCCCCTTCCCCCGACGCGCTTTAAATGTCCTCCACTGCTAGTGCTGCCACGTCTTTCCTATGAGTGCTTATGGCACGTTGACGTCGAACACAAGTCACGTTATTGTGACTGGACCGTGTAACTGGCCATGTCAAAAGCATGGACTTTCCAGATTTAATCCACGCATTTGAAGCGACTGATCTTGTGCTTGGTTGACGGATATTGAGAATGCTAGACAAAAGCTGCACTCCAGTCGTTTGAAATGAAATGCAATGGGAATGATAGGAATACGTGGAATGAATTTACATTTAAATCAATACAATGAAATGAATACCCTTAGCTGTATACAGGCGTTGATATATAACGGGGACAGTTGAAAATGTGTGCCCCGACCGGGACTCAAACCCGGGATCTCCTGCTTACCTGGCCGATGCTCCGTCCTTCTGAGTCACCGAGGACACAGAGGATAGTGCGACTGCAGGGACGTATCTCTGGCACGCCTCCCGTGAGACCCACATTCCCAACTTAATGTCAAAAATGGTTCAAATGGCTCTGAGCACTATGGGACTTAACATCTATGGTCATCAGTCCCCTAGAACTTAGAACTACTTAAACCTAACTAACCTAAGGACAGCACACAACACCCAGCCATCACGAGGCAGAGAAAATCCCTGACCCCGCCGGGAATCGAACCCGAGAACCCGGGCGTGGGAAGCGAGAACTCTACCGCACGACCACGAGATGCGGGCTACTTAATGTCCCGCACTATATTCAAAGTGCCGCAGAGGATAGAGCGACTGCAGGGACGTATCTCTGGCACGCCTCCCGTGAGACCCACCTTCCCAACTTATTGTCCCGCACTATATTCGTAGTGCCTCTGCCCATTACACTCATTACTCGCGGCTTTAGCGATTCCCGTAAGAGTTCGGGCAATGTGTGTGCATCCGCACAGAAGATGGTCAAACGGCCGCGAGTAACTGTTCTTTCGGACATGTCCGAAAGAACAGATATCATCTTCATATATATGTGGAATGAGCTCACGTCTCCGCTTGACTTGCCATTCAGAATTGTGGCTGATATGACGTTGGGCACAATCTTTTTAACGGCGAACCTGGTTCCATTGCACAGAGTTGCACAGAAGAATTATTAGTGCCCTGACTTCGAGTGACAAGGTATGCGGTTGGATACCAGGAAAATTCAGCGAATGCAAAAACTGAAATGGACAGTTTAAATTGCCGTTCTCATTCGCAACGTTGTCAATCGATTTGTGCGAGATAAACTCTCCCGCAATTTGTTCATGAATGGTGTAGATCAGTGGTTCCCGACAGGTGGTCCGCGGACCCCCAGGGGTCCGCGAGATATGCCAGAAGGGTCCGCAAGATGCTATTAGAATAAAAAATATATTTCGTAGGATAACAGATTTTTTGTTTTGGCTGCTTCCTGCATGAGCAGAGCCTTAGCGAACGCTAAATTCTGTGTCTAACGTCTTCCTAGAGCCAAATGACACTAGCACACTCTAGCGCAAAACTAGAATTAGATAGAGGCAAATAGTTCTGCTGTACGCCGTTCGACTGCGCGCACTGCATCTTTGTAGCTGACAACTGACAGTCGCTGTACACAGAAACTCGCATTTCAGACGATAATCGGCCATTGTTAATTTATTGCTAATGCATTCACAGACCATGTTGTTTACATATTCAATATTCTGTATTAAAACAGTAGTGTTTGTAAAATAAATACTAAACACCCAGATTTGAAGGCAAAGATTTTGAACAATAATCAGAAATTTAACAATAACAGTGACGGCTAAATTGAAAAAGTTTTAAGCTCAATATTTTTTCAATAACGAATATGTCAACGTTTTTTCTAAGTACCAAAAAATAAAAAGACTCTTAATTTGGCTTTTTTAGGTACTTGATACTGTGATATGAGAAGGTACCAATCATGCTCGATGGGGGGTCCTCGAGAATATTTTGTTGGGAACCCCTGGTGTAGATGATTGCATTTGACTTCGCTGGTTTTAACTCCCAAAAAAGCACGTTCCCAAGGCCTCAGTTGGTTTTTTTGTAATCTGAGGTGTAGTGCTACGGTGTGTATGTGGTGGTGACGATAAAAAATCACAAAACACGGATACTATACAGGATAGTTTTATTAACAAATGGAACGTACTCGTCAGTAACATACGAACTCAACCAAGCCATAAGGCGGACTGACAGCAAAAGAGATTTACGTGAGGTCCCTGTCGACCGATGCGTTTGTCGAAGCAGTGTTGCCACAGAGGCAATTTTTGCGTTCAAAATGGTTCAAATGGCTCTGAGCAGTATGCGACTTAACTTCTAAGGTCATCAGTCCCCTAGAACTTAGAACTACTTAAACCTAACTAACCTAAGGACATCACACACTTCCATGCCCAAGGCAGGATTCAAACCTGCGACCGTAGCGCTCGCGCGGTTCCAGACTGTAGCGCCTAGAACCGCTCGGCCACCCCGGCCGGCATAATTTTTGGGAAAACTTTCTCAATTCACTGTTAGATCGATAGAAGAGTGACACAAAAGTTCAATGGAAAAGAAAAATATTTCTTGTTACGGCATCGGTTGGAACTTTCCATTACCTACGGCCAATAGCTGTTATGAAAATATGGATGGCGCATTCCATTGTATGCGCTTATTGGTCTTTAATGTGAGTATGCACGTGTCAAAAAAGATGTGATGCTTTCAGGCAAGCATTAAGTTCACCAGCATTAGCGGGAAACTGGTACACTGTTGCTGGAAATGCTGTACACTGTAGCTACAACCCTCCTCCAGCAATGCCGGTCAATTTGCATACAACTGCGCTTAAATTGGGCTATTACTTTTTGAGATCATACGTAACTAACAGATAACGATGAATGGAAAAACCCACAACACTGGTGTGATAGTGTACAACGTTTATGGTTTTTCAGACCAGCTTTCTGTTTTTTAATGTTTGATTTAGGACTAAAACGAGAGGAATAATTAGAGTTGTTCTCTTACCTGCTTAATTTCACTTGCAATATTTTACCTGTTTCTTGTGTTGGACCTGTTACGGACAAGATTATCTTCTGCGGTCAACGCCTCTGAGCATGTTACCAAAGCCAGTGTCTCAGAGCATTTGTTGTAATTTGTCATATAGTTCATTACATGATGTGTCACATATTTGCTCTAAGTTAAATAGTTTAACATAGAATTTTACCAAAATAACTGCTTTCGTTTCACTTCAGAATCAAACATTAACAACAATCATCTTTGAAAACCAAGTGAGACACTCGGTAAACGCGACCATTTTATAATCTTTGATCCCACAAAAATTTCACAGTTGCACATATTTATCTTCGCACCTGACAATGGTATAACAGCTGAAAGCCGATTTTTCATCACTGTCGTGTGTTTTCTCATCCATAAAGAAACAAAGGTTACAAACCGAATAACATAATAGTTAGATATTCAGCGATCACAGGCCCAGCAGACCACGCGCTTCTTCCACAATCTTCCTCCATTTCTTCCTGCTTTGTGCCCGGTTCCTCCAGGTGTCTTCAGTTCCCAGGGCTGCTAGGTCCTTCGCCAGGTCATCCATCCAGCGCTGTCTTGGTCGTCCAATGGGGCGTTTGTTGTTTTGTTTCCCCGCTAGTTCCATCCTCGTCTGTCTTCCATCTGGCATACGGGCTACATGGCCCACCCATTGTATTCTCTTGCTCTTTATCTTCTGTAGGGTAATTGGTTGTCGCATCAGAAGGTAGATTTCCTCGTTTTTCCTCCTCCTACATTCTCCGTTATCTAAAATTGGTCCTCATATCTTCCTCATTACTCTTCTTTCAAATATTAATAGTTTTTCCCTTTCTCGCTTAGTCATGCTCCATGTTTCTGAACCGTACATTACTGCTGGGCATATCAGTGTGTTGTAGATTTTCATCTTAGTGTTCACTGAGATCGATTTAGAACCGAGCGTCTCTCTGAGGGAATGCATGCATTTTGTTCCGACTGCTATTCTTTCCTTGATGTCCATTTTTATGTTGTTGTCCGCGGTAAACCAAGATCACAAGTATTTGAACTGGTCTAATCTCTTGAACCTCTTGCCATCTATCTCAAGAAATTCTACCTGCTCTTGTCTTCTTCCTAATTGCATGAACTCTGTTTTGTCTCGATTCACTTTGAGCCCTACCTTCTGTGCATTATTGTCCATTTTCTGGTACATTTCTTTCAACTCGTGCTTTGATTCACTTAATAGTACTATGTCATCTGCATATGCGAGACAATTGAAGTTACCGTCCATCTCTACTCCAGCCCACTCCTGTTCCTGCACTCTTTTATTACTTTATCTAAGATGACATTGAACAGAACACATTAGAGAGCATCCCCTTGTCTGAGGCCTGTCTCAGTCTCGAATGTTTCTGATGTGGCTCCTCGGAAACGTACTGCTGCCTTTGACCCTTCCATACAAGCTTGCACCATTCTCACTAGCTTCTCGGGGATTCTTAAGTCCCGCATTGCATTGTATAGGCTATTCCTGTGGATGCTCTCATATGCACGTTGAAAATCGACGAACGGGCTGTAGATATCTTTATCATATTTTTCAAACAATTGTCTTAGTTCACACTAAGACAACCGAATAACATATCACTGCTATAATTTAACTTCTGGGTGGGATCATAGGATCTCAAAAGTTTGTAAAGAAAGACATGGTCGGTAGCGGGCTTTAACACTCTTTATTAACGGTGCAATCAGCTAATTTCTACGTTTATGTCATTTTCAAGCACATGTGGATAACAATCACATTGAAACTTCCTGGCAGATTAAAACTGTGTCCTTGTACACAGTTTTAATCTGCCAGGAAAGTTTCATATCAGCGCACACTCCGCTGCAGAGTGAAAATCTCATTCTGGAAACAATCACATTACTTATCACATTATACGTCGTATAGTAATTTGATTTATGTTCCACGTGTAGTGTGATAAACCAAGTGACCGTTATCCACATGTTCTTGAACTTCGAAATCGTCCATTCGTACAATTCATAAAGAATATTACTGCCTACTACGGACCATGTTTTCTTTCACAATATCATTATTACTCTGCAATGATTTGACAGAGACTACGGGTCCTTGTACCAAAATACACAGAGAATATCCCTGAACAACCTCCGAAATTTCGTCGGTGTGGTTCTGTATTACATTGTATAATGACTTCGCTCGTCGAGATGGTTTGTATAGTCTAGCCTAGAAACAGAAAGCTGTTATTTATAAGACGTTTGAGCTAGAGTTCCGGTAACAGTGTTCCTAAAAGTTCCAAAACAGGCGCTGGTGACGCAGTCTTGCGCAAGCAGAGGTACCAGTGTCTCATAGCCACGGACAGCGCTAATGACGTCAAACGGTGAGTGGGAGGGACGCACACAAACTGTGGCGCAGGCTCTACCAGCAGTTAAGCCCGGACACGTGACCGCTGCTGCCTTCGGAGGAAGCTTTTACAACAGCCAGCGTCAAATCCGTTCCTCGTATAGCTGATGCGAAACACACGCGGAAGGTTCTTATTATCTTTAGCTCTGCAAGTGGCATGGCTAATCTTCCTTCGCTTTACCAATGGCTGACGCTTGCAATTGCTCATATACGTTGTTACCTTCTGTTCCTTCACCTTGTGCGTAGGCGTTAATGTGAAAGTCGTAGCAGAGAACCTACGAAATGCAACAAAATAAACATTCTCCAGGAGATAGCGGAAATATACAGATTATAAATTTCGTTTGAGACATGGATGAAATGGCTGTAAGCACTATGGGACTTAACTTCTAAGGTCATCAGTCCCCTAGACTTAGAACTACTTAAACCTAACTAACCTAAGGACATCACACACATCCATGCCCGAGGCAGGATTCGAACCTGCGACCGTAGCAGCAGCGCGGTTCCAGACTGTAGCGCCTAGAACCGCACGGCCACCCCGGCCGGCGGTCGAAGGTTAGTTGAAGGTATTCTAGTGTGTTAGTTAGCTGGATGGGACGCGGTCCGCGGTTCAGGACTGAAGCGCCTAGAACCGCTCGGCCACAGCGGCCGGCTTTCGTTTGAAAAAACCGCATACTTGGCCACTGTGAAAGGTTATAAAGATGCATGAAGAAATGAGAAAAATTTCAAAATTTAAATACTTGGGAGAAATAATCCAGCCAAATGCTCTGGACGAAGCGACTAACGTAAAGAGAGACAGAAAGATGAAAATAGCGTTACCCTTAACAAAGAAAACACACAATAAACATCGTTGTCTAATGGTTATTAATACAAAATCGAGACATTATAACGTAGTGATAAAAACGTGGTGTCTTTATGCCTCAGAAAGCTTCGCCATAAACACTGCCAAACAATTATATAATTTGGTGAAGAAAGAAAGAAGAATAATTCGAAAAATTTTGGATCCAAAGAATGAAAATGGGGCTCGGAAATTGAGAACCAACAAGGGGATGTGCAAAACAATTGAGAACGTAATAGATACAATGAGAAAGCGGAGGACTGGATTTAATGTCCACTTAGAAAGAGTGGATACTAAGAAGCTGATAAAAGAATATTGTTTGCTAAAAACCCAAAAACCCAAATTTCTTGGTTTATAGAAGTTAATAAAGGTCAGCCGGAGGAGGGACATGGACAGAAGAAAGAAGAGAACAACAGAAAGCTAGAATGAAGAAGTACTGGAAAGCAAAAGAAAAAAAAAACGTAAAGGGAAAGAATTTGAGTCATCAGTCTTCTGACTGGTTTCATGTGGCCCGCTATGGATTCCTCTCTTGCGTCTATTCCAGTCTCTATCTCCCCCTACAGTTTTTACCCTCTACAACTCCCTCTAGTACCAAAGGGGGTTATTTCCTGATGTCTTAAGACATGTTCTATCATCCGTTCCTTCTTCTCATCAGTGTGTTCCGTATGTTCCTCTCCTTACCAGTTCTTTAAAGAAGCTCCTCGTTTGTACCTTATGAGCCCAAATAATTTTCAACATTCTTCTGTAGTACCACGTCTCAAACGCTTTGATTATCTTTTGTTCCCGTTCCCACGGTCCATGATTAACTACCATACAAAGTTGTGCTCCAAATGCACATTCTAAAAAATTTCTTCCTTCGATTAAGGCCTATATTTGCTCATAAAATAAATCGGAGATTTGTTTTTGAGCATAACATAGTGTCATAGGAGCAACGGCGTACATGACATAATTTACTACTAAAAAGTCGACTATAAAATACTTGGAAACGGCCTAAGGCCGAAACTGTACAATCGTTCATGAAATAACGAGAATGGCAGCTGAAGGCATCAAAAAATCTTTCAAAAGATTCATCGCAACTGCGGACGCTATTGCTTTGAAAATAATGGCAGATAATCGTCTCTGCGTATGGTGCCAGTTCATTGTGGTAAAATAAAATCAGAGCAGGATTCTGTTATTTCAAAAATGGTAGATAGTTACGGGAGGGAACCAAGACGAATCCAGTTTAAGTAACGCAAGTAGGCTATGTGAATATTGCACGCTATTAATATTAAAACGTGTACTTCCGTAATACCATGCTCACTATTGCTCTTAATATTCAACTGGTAACAAAGATCTAACTATCGAATTTCATAAAATTAATGATGACGTTAGCTCTAATGAATCTGTTGGGTATTATGAAAATTCGATGGCCGAATTTAGTTTACTGCTGCATAGAATAGAAACTAGAGCCCTGTTTTTACACTTTTCATGTGGACTGTCCAAAAAAGGTATAAGCTGTAGGAAAACTTAAAATACAGGAAGTCACATAATTAGACAATTATGCAACAGTGAATGAATTATTCTTACCGTCGTATTGTTTATATAATTTAAGAAGAGAAAATAAGTTAATTTACTTTCAAATGGTTCAAATGGCTCTGAGCACTATGGGACTTAACATCTATGGTCATCAGTCCCCTAGAACTTAGAACTACTTAAACCTAACTAACCTAAGGACAGCACACAACACCCAGTCATCACGAGGCAGAGAAAATCCCTGACCCCGCCGGGAATCAAACCGACCACGACCACGAGCTGCGGACAATTTACTTTCAATTAGCTAAAAATCTGAAATTGTTATTACATCTATAAACTCGACATGTGACAGTGGTGCATTTACGGACGTAATGGTGAGACTCAAAATATGCCTTTCCAAGAACACATGCTGAATGTCCCCCCCCCCCCTTCCCACATAAACCTTTACAATTAGGCACCTTGATAGTGGGAAGGAAAATATGTTAAATACACCGAAGTCATGCAAAAGTCGTATGCCAGACAACAGAGCGTCTACAAATAAGAATACAATATTCTATTTAAATTTCGCAGAGTTGTCATATTTCATTTCACGCAAACGCGTTTCCAATTTGATCTCTCCGTTTTCTCTCAACGACTGTGCAACGTTTCCGTATTGGGACCAGGTACGACGTTTCTACCAGTTGGCATTTCAGTATTGCACGCCAGGGTACGGCGTTAACAATTCAGATATTCATCGATGTGGTATCACGGTAATGTGATGGTAATTGATTAATAACTGATGATTAGCGAGATAATGATAGCTTTGGTAGTTTGATATCTTACTCGTTTCGTAACGTGCCCTTTCTGAATTTTTCGAGTACCACTATCCACGATGCAGATCGTCGTTCTCGTATAGTCTCCCACTACAATAGGCTGAGACTATCCGCGGCGTTCTCACACTGACTAAACCAGTGAAGAAACGTGCATCCTTTCTTTGAATCTTGTGTGTCTCCTTTATTGACACCTCTTAGAAGTGTCTGGATCCCGGGGTCCCGGCCGGGGACTGGGTGTTTGTGTTGTCCTCATCATTTCATCGTCCGCAGCCGGTAGCTGAATGGTCTGCTTGACGGAATGTCAATCCTCTGGACCCGGGTTCGATTCCCGGCTGGGTCAAGGAATTTTCTCCGCCCAGGAACTGGGTGTTGTGCTGTCCTCCTCACCATCCTATCACCCTCATCGACTGCAGGTCGCCGAAGTGGCGTCAAATTGAAAGATCGGTACCCGGCGAACCGCCTGCCCGGAGGGGGACCCTCGCCATACGATTGAATAAATCATTTCATCAGATGGCTCTGAGCACTAAGGGACTTAACATCTGAGATCATCAGTCTCCTAGAACTTAGAACTACTTAAACCTAACTAACCTAAGGACATCACGCACATCCATGCCCGAGGCAGGATTCGAACCTGCGACAGTAGCGGTCTCGCGGTTCCAGACTGAAGCGCCTAGAACCGATCGGCCACCACGGCCGACTGGGAATTTGTACGGGCGCTGATAACCGCGTCGGTGAGCGCCCGACAAACTAAACATCACCATAATAATAATATCAGCAATAATAATAGAAGTGCCAGATAGACGACAAGCACTTGAGATTCGATCGAACGAGAGTAGGGCATATTTCCTTAAGATTGTTCAGTGACTCACAGGCTCTGGCGACAACGTTACCGGAACGCAGCCAGCACCTCTCAGTCCGTGGTCGCCACAGCGAGGCCCGGCCAGCAGCGTGTTTTGCAGACTGAGCTGCAGCCGAGTGGCTCTGTCGTCTCGGCCGCCTTTCGTCACGGCGTCACGGTCAACAGAGCCGCAGTGCAGGCCGGCTGGGCCGCTGTTGTCTGTGGACTCACGGCACCGCCGAAGAGTACAGGCTTGCACTCGGAGGTGATTAAACAGTCCTTGCATTTGTAGACAGGTACTCTATCACAGACCGTTTTTATCACTGCACGCTATAGAAGAAACATCGTAGATTTCCTGCTGCAGTCTCTTTTGTTTTAAACGACACTATGCAAAATATACGGGCGTGTCGCAGTGGATACACCGAACATAAGCGCTGTCGGGCGTGGTCGGCACTTGGATGGGTGACCATCCAGGCCTCCATGCGCTGTTGCCATTTTTCGGGGTGCACTCAGCCAAGTGATACCAATTGAGGAGCTACTCGACCGAATAGTAGCGGCTTCGGTCAAGAATACTGTCTTACGACCGGGAGAGCGGTGTGCTGACCCCACGCCCCTCCTATCCGCATCCTCCACCGAGGATGACACGGTGGTCGGATGGTCCCGGTAGGCCACTCGAGGCCATATAGGAATTTCGTTATTACTCCGTCAAAATCGGAAAAAAAACTTACAATAGCCTTCTACAAAACAAAACAAAAAATTTTTTACTCGTGTGATGAACCCCTATGTGCAGAAGAACAAATTTCTTTGTTAACTGACTCCTCGGGAAAACAAACAAATTCTGAATTATACGTCGACATTTTCGAAGATGAAGAAGTATTGCCATCGTGTAGTATTACACAGAAGAGCCAAAGAAACTGGTACATCTGCCTAATATCGTGTAGGGCCTCCACGAGCACTCAGATGTGCCGCTACACGACGTGGCATGGACTTGACTAATGTCTCGAGTAGTGCAGTACGGAATTACGCCATGAATCCTGCAGGGCTCCGTAAGAGTACGAGGGACTGGTGATCTCTACTGAACAGCACGTTTCGAGGCATCCCAGATACGCTCAATAATGTTCATGTCTGGGGAATTCGGTGGCCATCTGAAGTGTTTAAATTTAGAAGAGTGTTCCTGGAGCCACTCTGTAGCAATTCTGGACGTGTGAGGTGTCGCATTGTCCTGCTACAGTTGCCCGAGTCCGTCGGAATGCACAATGGAAATGAATGGATGCAGGTGATCAGACTGGATGCTTACGTACGTCCCACCTGTCCGAGTGGTATTTAGACGTATCAGGGGTCCCATATCACTCCAACTGCATGTTCTACACCATTACAGAGCCTCCACCAACTTGAACAGTCCCCTGGTGACATGCATGGTCCATGGATTCATGAGGTTGTCCATTCGTTCAACACAATTTGAAACGAGACTCGTCCGACAAGGCAACATGTTTCCACTCATCAGCTGCCCAACGTCGGTTCAAAAATGGCTCAAATGGCTCTGAGCACTATGCGACTTAACTTCTGAGGTCGTCAGTCGCCTAGAACTTAGAACTAATTAAACCAACTTAAGGACATCACACACATCCGTGCCCGAGGCAGGATTCGAACCTGCGACCGTAGCGGTCACGCGGTTCCAGACTGTAGCGCCTAGAACCGCACGGCCACTCCGGCCAGCTTCCAACGTCGGTGTTGACGGGCCCAGGCGAGCAGTAAAGCTTTGTGTCGTGCAGTCATCAAAGGTACACTAGTAGGTCTTCGGCTCCGAAAGACCATATCGATGATGTTTCGTTTAATAGTTCGTACGCTGAGACTTGCTGATGGTCCAGCATTGAAATCGGTAGTAATGTGCGGAAGGTTTGACTCCTGTCACGTTGAACGATTGTTTACTGAGTATGATACTCAGTAAATGTCTGAAGATGGCCTTGTAAGCCGAAAACCGGTTAGCAATAAAAGTAATATGTTGAACTATTGCCTTCAGTCGTCGTTGGTCCAGTTCTTTAAGGATCTTTTTCCGGCCGCAGCGATGTAGGAGATTTGATGCTTTACCAGAGTCCTGATATTCAGTTTACACTCATCAAATGGTCGTACGGGAAAATCCCCACTTCATCGCTGCCTCGGATATAATGTCTCCCATCGCTCGTACGCCGACTATAACACCACGTTGAAACTCACTTAAATGTTGATAACATGCCATTGTAGCAGCAGTAACCGATCTAACAACTGCGCCAAACACTTGTTGTCTTATAAAGGCGTTGCCAACAGCAGCGCCGTATTCTGCCTGCTTACATATCTCTGTATTTGAATACGCATGCCTATACTAGTTTACTTACCGCTTCAGTGTAAAATGACTCCACTCACATGCACTCCTCTAGTGTAACACTGTGAGGTCTGTTGTTATCGGTGAGTGAAGAACGTGACCAAAAAGCTTCAAAAATGATCTTATCTCACTGACAGAGAACAAGAAATCACACCCGAGAACACTTCATGAAAATACATTCCAATGTACGCCACCAGTTACGTTTGGCGAAATGATTTGCTGCAAAACTGTGAGATGAGAGAGAACATTTCATGTACATAGTCCAAGTCTGTATTTGTATAAAAACTTCAAAACAACCATGTAATTGTAAAAATGGAACGTTTGTAACCTGCACATAATGCCGAGAAGGTTACTGCTTCCCCTGTTTTTATAAAGAGTATCACCCTATCACGTGTAAATCATCAACAATAAAATAATATAAGTACCTAATTTCAAATCTGAAGTTCTCATGCGCGCTTTATAAACCACACCCGAAAATTTATTTACGATCTCAAATTTTCCTTTGCATTTTCCTTTCCTGCCTTTTATGAAAATATTCAAAAAATACAAAGTACTGAACTTTATTTCGTTTCATTTGCATTGTAATTAAGACAAAAACTAAAAATAAAAAAGTTTCATCATAGGGTACGATCCCACGACCCTCGGATAACGTACTCTTTCTGCTGCGCCAATCGCTGTCTGAAAACTATGGTAACATAAATGGCTCATGATTCGCCCGATCTGCGCCAGAAACGCTACTTTCTGTAAACATTTGGCCATCGGGAGCTCTCACTTCTGTCACTTTCACTTCTGGCCAAGCCCTGCATATATCATAAATTTGGACGAAATCGGTGATGACGATTAAGCGCGGTCCCCTTATAAGCATAAAAGAATACTAAATTACAAAACGAAAAGTAAATTCTCTCACTTTCACGCAGTACCTAAAAAAATTGCGCTCTGCAAAAAATTACTGAAAAAAAGAGAATATTTTTCAGTCAACTTTGTGTAAAGAAAACGACGGATTACTGAGAAAAGAACAGCATAAACAAATATAGTTGAAATGATATACGAGAAAGACTCCTCTTAGTAACAACTTCGTCATGGTCTTTTAAAAGATCAGTTATAATTGCATTAGCTGAAGCGAAACCATGTATCGATCAGTCCAGAACGAATACAGAGCAATGAGTGACTACTACATCTACATCTACATTCATACTCCGCAAGCCACCTGACGGTGTGTGGCGGAGGGTACTTTGAGTACGTCTATCGGTTCTTCCTTCTATTCGAGTCTGGTATTGTTCGTGGAAAGAAAGATTGTCGGTATGTCTCTGTGTGGGCTCTAATCTCTCTGATTTTATCCTCATGGTCTCTTCGCGAGATATACTTAGGAGGGAGCAATATACTGCTTGACTCCTCGGTGAAGGTATGTTCTCGAAAATTCAACAAAAGCCCGTACCGAGCTACTGAGCGTCTCTCTTGCAGAGTCTTCCAATAGAGTTTATCTATCATCTCCGTAACGCTTTCGCGATTACTAAATGATCCTGTAACGAAGCGCGCTGCTCTCCGTTGGATCTTCTCTATCTCTTCTAACAACTCTATCTGATACGGATCCCACACCGGTGAGCATTATTCAAGCAGTGGGCGAACAAGTGTGCTGTAATCTACTTCCTTTGTATTCGGATTGCATTTCCTTAGGATTCTTCCAATGAATCTCACAGTGGCATATGCTTTACCGACGATTAATTTTATATGTTCATTCCATTTTAAATCACTCGTAATGCCTACTCCCAGATAATTTATGGAATTAACTACTTCCAGTTGCTGACCTGCTATATTGTAGCTAAATGATAAAGGACCTTCCTTTCTATGTATTCGCAGCACATAACACTTGTCTACATTGAGATTCAATTGCCATTCCCTGTACCATGCGTCAATTCGTTGCAGATCCTCCCGCATCTCAGTACAATTTTCCATTGTTACAACCTATCGATATACCACAGCATCATCCCCTATCGATATACCACAGCATCATCCGCAAAAAGCCTCAGTGACCTTCGGACGTTATGCACAAGGTCATTTATATACAGGGTGATTCAAAAATGCATGTAAATATTTTAAGGGTGTATTTGTGAGGTAAATATAAGACAAAAATGTTCTATAAATGTTTTTCCATAAACGTTTAATTCCAGAGTTATCATTAAATACGAAAGTCATGTCCGTATCAAAACGACGGCAGTGCAAGCAGCAGGATGCCATATTCTGGTACGTAATTCACATACGTATCTCCCAACAGTTGATTCGAAACTGCATGAATAGTGTTTGTTTTTGTTTGCACGTGATGTTTACTCCTACTGTACGGAAGATGGCGCTGATGTTGTTGGTAACGGAAAAGTACGTCCTGTCGTTCATTCATCGTCGGAAGGCCAAAGGTTTCGTGCACATGATGTACTCAAACAGTGAGTATGCTGATATGCACCTTGAGTATGGTGCAGCAGATGGAAATGCACTTGCAGCAAGACGAAGGTACAGTGAGCTGTTTCCAGGAAGACGGTTACCAAGTCATCAGACGTTTGTATCTGTGGACAGACGTATGCGGGAGTATGGCATTCGTCCTGGGCCGCATTCAGGTCGACCACTTGAGCATGCAGTGAACGTCGAGGAACATGTTTTGGACCTGGTAGACCAAGATCCATCTATCAGTACGAGACAAATTAGTGCAGCTGTACGACTTCCACAATCTACTGTATGGCGGCTGCTTCGGAGACAACAGTTGCATCCATTTCACCTGCAAAAAGTGCACGAATTGACACCTGAAGACTATCCTCGCCGTCAGAAATTCTGCCAGTGGTTACAAGAGCGTCATTTGAATGATCCAATGTTCATTCGGCGGATATTATTCACAGATGAGGCCATGTTTACTCGTGCGGGTGTAATCAATTCGCATAATATGCACCAGTGGGCTGTCGAGAATCCTGGCGCGAGAATTGTGCGTGGATATCAACATCAATTCTCCATAAACATTTGGTGTGGTATTGTGGGGAATTACTTACTCGGACCTCATGTTCTGCCTCCAAGGCTGAATGGGCACGCGTACTGCGAATTTGTGGAGGGAGAATTGCCTGGATTGTTACAGGATGTCCCTCTTCAAACACGAGCCACCATGTGGTTTATGCACGATGGTGCTCCCGCCCATTACAGCCGCAACGTAAGGGCGTACCTCAATTCTGCGTATCCACATCGATGGATAGGTCGCGGAGGACCAATTGCTTGGCCAGCCAGATCACCTGACCTGAACCCTTTAGACTTTTATTTATGGGGCCGACTAAAGACATTGGTGTATTCTTCTGCAGTACCGAACAGAGAAGTGCTACAACAAAGAATTGAAGGTGGTTGTGAAATTATTCGTGGAGAGTTGAACGGACTGTGTAATGTGCAGAGATCATTGATGCGACGAGCACGGGTCTGTCTGCAACTTCAGGGACAGCATTTTGAACATGCATTGCATTAAGATTTGTGCAAATACAGTACAGTACAGTACAGTCTGTAAAATGCTTCAATTTTCCTTAGTTATTGTGCATTGCTGTAGTTCAATCAACAGGCCTAAATTAATACAGTGTTCGCGAGGAATTGTTTCAGTTTGTTACGTCACGTTTATTTATCAGTTTGCGTTGTTAGTCCAAATGCACTGTAATTAAACTGTGAACTCTGGGAATTAAATACCTTACGTTGTATTGAATGTATTATCCTGTTTTGTTCATAACTCTGTAATAAGCCAAGTATGGAAAAAATTGTATAGAACATTTGTGTCTTATATTTACCTCACAAATACACCCTTGAAATATTTACATGCATTTTTGAATCACCCTGTATATTGTGAATAGCAAAATGGCTCTGAGCACTATGTGACTTAACTTCTGAGGTCATCAGTCGCCTAGAACTTAGAACTAATTCAACCTAACTAACATAAGGACATCACACACATCCATGCCCGAGGCAGGATTCGAACTTGCGACCCTATCGGTCGCTCGGTTCCAGACTGTAGCGCCTAGAACCGCATGGCCACTCCGGCCGGCTGTGAATAGCAACGGTTCTACGACACTCCCCTGCGGCACACCTGAAATCACTGTTACTTCGGAAGACTTCTCTCCATTGAGAATGACACGCTGCGTTCTGTTATCTAGTAACTCCTCAATCCATTCACGCAATTGGCCAGATAGTCCATACGCTCTTACTACAGTGTCCAAAGTTTCTTGTTTCTTTGATGTAATGGCGTGTTGCGAATAGCGTGGTTGTTAGACGATTGCTTCGTGCTTCCACAGCATTCACACCTGTTTCCCCCAAGTATTACTTCCCTCGGAACTCCTAGCTGGGCTTCTTAGCACGTAACAAATTTTTTCCACAATTAGTAATAAAAGGATTTTTTCTTACTTGTCACCCTTCCCTCATCACTCACTGAGTGGCGACAGGTGGTTTATTCAAATAACACGTTTTATGCTCCGTCAGACATTTGTCCGTTGGCGTGTGAAACAAAACACCCTGCAACAATCGTCTGAAGGGCCCAGGCTGGAGAAGGGAGCTGGAGTTATGGCCTGGCTAATGTTTTTGTGGCAGTCCCTGGGTGATCTCGTCATTCTGGAAGGCGCAGTGGATCAGGATTAATAAGCATCTGTTCCGGGGAACCGTGTCAACCCCTCCATGCTACGAGGCGTGTTTTTTTAAGTAAGTACCGTTTTGAAATTTAAAATATACGTGCTAAGATATCTCAAAAATTTTATTTTTACATAAAAGCCTGTACCTTAATATACGCACTGACGCCATTACAGTCTGATTATTTCTTGTTTACGTTGTGTAGTGAGTGTTTAAGATGCCTCCGATAATCGTGAGTCCCGCCGACTGAGAAGTACGGGCTGTTATAAGTTTTATTGTTGCTAAAGGCCTAAAAAGCGATCGATATTCATCGTGAGATCTGTGCAGCTTACGGAGAAAACATTATGAGTGATGGAATGGTAAGAAAGTGGGTGAGAGCATTTAAAGATGGCCGCACAAATGTTCATGCCGAACAACGGAGTGGGGGTCCTTCGGCCGTTAATGAAAGTTTGGTGCAGGAAGTGGACAATAAGGTGAGAGAAAACAGACGCTTTACGATTCCCTCCTTGCGGGATGACTTTCCCAATGTTTCTCGCAGTGTTTTGTATGGCATTGTGACCGAGCACTTGAAGTACCGAAAATTGTGCGCACGTTGGGCACCGAAAATGTTGACGGATGTGCAGAAAACCAAACGTTTAAACAGTGCATTGACTTTCCTTGAGCGGTACCACAACGACGGTGATAATTTCTTAAGCCAAATTGTTACGGGCGATGAAACACGGGTGGCCTACGTCACACTAGAATCAAAGCAACAGTCCATGGAAGTTGAGCAAGGGCATCGTTTTGCTGCAAGACAATGTCCATCCGCATGTGGCGAATCAGACCAAAGATCTCATCACATCTTTTCGATGGGAAACTCTAGATCATCCTCAGTACAGCCCCGATCTTGCGCCCAGTGAGTACCATCTGTTCCTGCACTTGAAGAAACACCTGGGCGGTCAGCGTCTTCAAGACGATGAGGAAGTCAAAACAGTGGTGATGCAGTGGTTAAAAAGTCAGGCGGCAGACTTCTACGAGGAGGGTATTCAAAAACTGGTACAACGTTATGACAAGTGCCTCAGTATTGACGGAAATTATGTAGAAATGTAGAGTAAGGTACAGGCTTTCATGTAAAAATAAAATTATTGAGATATCTTAGCACGTCCTTTTTTAATTTTCAAAACGGTACTTACTTACAAAAACACGCCTCGCATTTGTTTTTCTTCGGCATAATGCCATATACCAGCAGGTTCAAAATGGTTCAAATGGCTCTGAGCACTATGCCACTTAACTTCTGGGGTCATCAGTCGCCTAGAACTTAGAACTAATTAAACCTAACTAACCTAAGGACATCACACACATCCATGCTCGTTGCAAGATTCGAACCTGCGACCGTAGCGGTCGCTCGGTTCCAGACTGTAGCACCTAGAACCGCTCGGCCACTCCGGCCGGCCTACCAGCAGGACAATGCAACGTATCACACAGCGCACAGTGTACGTGCGTGATTCGAAGACCATAGTACTTCGTTGCCACCAGACTCCCTGGTTTTAAAACCATCGATCGGGCGGTTCGCGCCTTGGATCCTCAACCGAGAAACCTTAGCACAGCCAGAGCGTCACTGCCTCATTTCCCGCATGTCTCGCTGCGGCCCGCACTGTAATAGTTGCTCGTTCAGATTTTTGACAAGTCCAGTGTGAGAATGTATCCCAAAAATTTTGACGCACCTTCGTGTTAGACTCTACATATCCAGTGAGAGACGTGCACTTCATTCACCATTCAGTGCTCGTATTTCATAATCCTAATCCCAGCATTCTGGTATTCGGTAAAATAATAATTCAGGCAATATTAATAATTTCTATGGATTGCCTGATTTATTTGACGATTTTCACAGTTTGTCTCACTCTGATCTGTGAGAGGAGCCTGGCGCCAGGAATTTTCTTTATTTAGGGGCGAGGGCAGCAGTCTTCCTAGCAGCCATGATGGCTCCCCGTTTCCTATCCTTTTCCCGATCGCCAGGGTAGCACGTGGTGTCGTTTGAATGTGTAGTGGCCAAAGTGTCTGCTGTTCTCAGTTCCCCAACGTGCCTTACCAACCTTGTAAACGCTATTTCTGCTCAATTTTAACGTCGCGAGGTCACCTCCCTGTGAAATTTCGGCCCTATGACTGGCCAGTTCAGTTGCGCGCCAGTTTTTCGCGGGCGGTCGCCAACCGCCCTCCGCTGATGGGTGGTGGACAAGGGGGCAGTAGTTCAGTTCTAGTGTGACCGTGCCGGAGACCGGAGGTGCTGCTTCCAGTAGATGAATTTCTGTAAGCATGAGCGCCGACGTGCACTGTAGATTCGCGCCCTGCGGCCCAGAGGGAACCTGATAGGTCATTGTGAATAGTTTCGCGTCTTGCGGGTTTTATTGCTTCAGTACGGGAGGCTACCGAGCGATTCACGCACAGTAGCATCTTCTTAGTCTTTGGCTAATTCCTGGTGGTGGTCGTTGCACACCTGCAACCCCTTCATTTAATAAGTGAGATTCTATTTGATAATACGGCGATCGTTACTAAAATTCCTTTCCTCCTGCTATTTTGGCGTGTTATGAACGTACGTTGCGGTAGGCTGCTGAACTCGAATCTTTCTTCCCCCCACCCCCATTTGGTTGTATTATTGTTCGATTCTCAACTGTTTAATAAATGAGTCCGTAAATCTTGCATTCTCTCTCTTTCCTTACGTGAACTCACCCGTAGTGTAACAGAATAATGCGGAACTATAGCGGTTGGTGTAAGGTCGTGCAGGTCTCTCGCCACTAACGATAGTGTAAAGATTCAATATCGCGCGCCTGGCACGACCATTCCACCCATGGCACCGATAACAGTAGTAATCATGTTCAACTATTCCCCATTGGTAAACTAGAAAGTGTTCACGGCTCAGTGTGAGTACGTGAGCACTAAATCCACTTGATGTAGTGGAAGTAGTGGCCTCTGTTTTGCCTTGCTGGTTTCGACAAAAAAATATCAAAAATCACAGCCCCTACAGCAGGGAATAGTAACCTGTAAAATAGAAAAAACGAGCCACCGCTTTTACCATATTTATATATAGATTATCATGATGATGATTAATACCGTTACTGTTATTATCATTGTTGTTTTTGTAAATTGCTAATCAAACAGAAAGCGTTGCTTAAATTCTCTTATTTATTTTTGTATCTTTCTGTAGCAGGAGATGACGAGTATACGCCATCGAGAGTTTACCAGACATTCTTTCCGAAAGAAAATCTCGAAAAAAGCCGGAGATCGGCTGGTTAGCCTTGGCCTTCCCGCTCCTTCCCAGGACAGCGGGCACCTTCTGGGAAGCAGCTGCAGTCAGTGGAGGCGCCACACGTCCAACTTCCCCGTGGAGTCCTCCACCTCCGGCTCGGTGGGTCCATTGTCGTCTCGCGACCTCCGGCGCTAGAATCCGCGTCTGTGTGAAATTTTCACGCCAGCGCTGGCCGCCGCTACCTCTGCCTCAGCTTGGCTGTCCACGTGCCGTCTGTCCAGAGTTAAGCAAGGCGCAGACCGCTAGTCAGTTCTTTGTAAGAGCTACGAGACTGTTCCGTAAACAGTTCTGTTGTATCATGACGCAGAATTCCGCTTTCTTCGATTTGGGCTTTCTGTGGACAATTCTAGCAACTAGACTGACGCAAACAATCGCAATAAAAACATAATTAATGTAGAGTAATGAAATTTCGGGAATATATTTGTCTAAGTAACATATTCAAGTGATTAACATTGCAAGAGCACAGGTTAATGTTTGTTGTTGTTGTGGTCTTCAGTACTGAGACTCGTTTGATGCAGCTCTCCATGCCACTCTATCCTGTGCAAGCTTCTTCATCTCCCAGTACCTACTGCAACCTACATCCTTCTGAATCTGCTTAGTGTATTCATCTCTTGGTCTCCCTCTACGATTTTTACCCTCCACGCTGCCCTCCAATGCCAAACTTTTGATCCCCTGATGCCTCGGAACATGTCCTACCAACCGGTCCTCCTCTTCTCCCCAAGTTGTGCCACAAACTCCTCTTCTCCCCAATTCTTTTCAATACCTCCTCATTAGTTACGTGATCTACCCATCTAATATTCAGCGTTCTTCTGTAGCACCATATTTCAAAAGCTTCTATTCTCTTCTTGTCCAAACTGTTTATCGTCCACGTTTCACTTCCATACATGGCTACACTCCATACAAATACTTTCAGAAACGACTTCCTGACACTTAAATCTATACTGGATGTTAACAATTTTCTCTTTTTCAGAAACGCTTTCCTTGCCATTGCCAGTCTACATTTTATATCTTCTCTACTTCGACCGTCATCAGTTATTTTGCTCCCCAAGTAGCAAAACTCATTTACTACTTTAAGTGTCTCATTTCCCAATCTAATTCCCTCAGCATCACCCGAATTAATTCGACTGCATTCCATTATCCTCGTTTTGCTTTTGTTGATGTTCATCTTACATCCTCCTTTCAAGACACTGTCCATTCCGTTCAACTGCTCTTCCAAGTCCTTTGCTGTCTCTGACAGAATTACAATGTCATCGGCGAACCTCAAAGTTTTTACTTCTTCTCCATGGATTTTAATGCCTACTCCAATCTTTTCTTTTGTTTCCTATATTGCTTGCTTAATATACAGATTGAATAACATCGGGGATAGGCTACAACCCTGTCTCACTCCCTTCCCAACCACTGCTTCCCTCTCATGCCCCTAGACTCTTATAACTGCCATCTCGTTTCTGTATAAATTGTAAATAGCCTTTCGCTCCCTGTATTTTACCCCTGCCACCTTCAGAATTTGAAAGAGAGTATTCCAGTCAACATTGTCAAAAGCTTTCTAAGTCTACAAATGCTAGAAACGTAGGTTTGCCTTTCCTTAATCTGTCTTCTAAGTTAAGTCGTAGGGTCAGTATTGCCTCACGTGTTCCAACATTTCTACGGAATCCAAACTGATCTTCCCCGAGATCGGCTTCTACCAGTTTTTCCATTCGTCTGTAAAGATTTCGCGTTAGTATTTTGCAGCTGTGACTTATTAAACTGATAGCTCGGTAATTTTCACATCTGTCAACACCTGCTTTCTTTGGTATTGGAATTAAGGTTAATGCAATCGTCAGATAAGGTTTTGCAAATGTGAAATGTTGGTACTTTAGTAACTAGTATAACCGTCAGAATGTGGAATGCAAGCATGCAAAAGTGCATCCATTGTATTCTACAGATGCTGGGCGTCAGTTTGTGGGATGAAGTTCCATGCCTGTTGCGCGTGATCGGTAAATACAGGGACGGTTAATGCTGTTTGTGGATGACGCTGGAGTCGTCCCATATGTGCTCGACAGCAGACAAATCTGATCATCGAGATGGCCAAGGAACATGTCGACGCTCTGTAGAGCACCTTGAGTTACGACAACGGCATGTGGGCGAGCGTTATCATGTCGGAACCACCCCCTGGAATGCTTTTCGTGAATGGCAGCACGACAGATCGAAATACCTAACTGAAGTAAAAATTTGCCGTCAGTATGCGTGGGACAATCCAAAGAGTGCTCGTGCTGTGGTACGAAATTGCACCCCAGACGGTAACTCCAGATGCATCTCCAGTGTGTCTAGCACGCAGAGAGGTTGGTTACTGGCCCTCCACTAGCCTTCTTCTGACCTACACACGGTCATAACTAGCACCGGGGCAGAACTAGCTTTCATCAGAAAACACAACAGACCTCCACTCTGCCCTCCAATGAGCTCTCACTTGACTCAACTGGAGACGCAAATGGCGGTGGTTTGGGGTCAGTGGAATGCACGTTACAGAGCGTCTGGCTCTGAGCTTTCGTTGAAGTAACCGATTTGTAACAGTTCGTAGTGTCATTGTGGTACCAACTACTACTCAAATTGCTGCTTCAGATGCAGTACGATACCACCCACCCATATGCCAGTCACGGTGGTCTTCCCTCTCGGTAGTACCACCTGGCCATCCGAATCCTGGTCTTCTTGCGACAGTATATGCTCCTGACCACCACTACCACCAATCATGTGCAATGGTTACATTCCCGCTAAGTCCTCCTGAAATATCACAGAACGAGCATCCAGCTTCTCGTAGCCCTATTATACGATCTTGTTCAAACTCTACGAGTTGTTGATAATGGCATGTTTTTCGCCTTAAAGGCGTTCTTGACTATCATCAGGCAGCCGCGTGTAAATATTCTCATTTTATCACATTGGTTTAATTTTATAGCTTTGCTTGATAGAATGTAGACCTCTTGTCATACACATCTTTAGTGAACCGCTAAGCCATTTCTGTCTTTCTTTCCCTCTCCGGCACGGTAGTTTTTTCTTTTATCTCACTAAGGTATTTAAATGTACGGACGTCTTAATCTGTGTTCACACTACTGGCCAGTAAAATTGCTACACCAAGAAGAAATGCAGATGATAAACGGGTATCCATTGGACAAATATATTATACTAGAACTAGAACTATGTGATTACATTTTCACGCAATTTGGGTGCATAGATCCTGAGAAATCAGTACCAGAACAACCACCTCTGGCCGTAATAACGGCCTTGATACGCCTCGGCATTGAGTCAAACAGAGCTTGGATGGCGTGTACAGGTACAGCTGCACATGCAGCTTAAACATGATACCACAGTTCATCAAGAGTAGCGACTGGCTTATTTTGACGAGCCACTTGCTCGGCCTCCATTGACCAGACGTTTTCAGTTGGTGAGCGATCTGGAGAATGTGCTGACCAGGGCAGCAGTCGAACATTTTCTGTATCCACAAAGGCCCGTACAGGACCTGCAACATGCGGCCCTGCATTATCCTGCTGAATGTAGGGTTTCGCAGGGATCAAATGAAGGGTAGAGCCACGGGTCGTAACACATCTGAAATGTAACATTCACTGTTCAAACTGCCGTCAATGCGAACAAGAAGTGACCGAGACGTGTAACCAGTGGCACCCCATACCATCACGCCGGGTGATACGCCAGCATGGCGATGACGAATACACGCTTCCAATGTGCGTTCACCGCGATGTCGCCAAATACGGATGCGACCATCATGATGCTGTAAACAGAACCTGGATTCATCCGAAAAAATGACGTTTTGCCATTCGTGCACCCAGGTTCGTCGTTGAGTACACCATCGCAGGCGCTCCTGTCTGTGATGCAGCGTCAAGGTTAACCGCAGCCATGGTCTCCGAGCTGATAGTCCATGCTGCTGCAAATGTCGTCGAACTGTTCGTGCCGATGGTTGTTGTCTTGCAAACGTCCCCATCTGTTGACTCAGGCATCGAGACGTGGCTGTACGATCCGTTACAACCATGCGGATAAGATGCCTGTCATCTCGGCTGCTAGTGATACGAGGCCGTTGGGATCCAGCATGGCGTTCCGTATTACCCTCCTGAACCCACCGATTTCATATTCTGCTAACAGTCATTGGATTTCGACCAACGCGAGCAGCAATGTCGCGATACGATAAACCGCAATCGCGATAGGCTACAATCCGACCTTTATCAAAGTTGGAAACGTGATGGTACGCATTTCTCCTCCTTACACGAAGCATGACAACAACGTTTCACCAGGCAATGCCGGTCAACCGCTGTTTGTGTATGAGAAATCTGTTGGAAACTTTCCTCATGTCAGCACGTTGTAGGTGTCGCCACCGGCGCCAACCTTGTGTGAATGCTCTGAAAAGCTAATTATTTGTTTATCACAGCATCTTCTTCCCGTCGGTTAAATTTCGCGTCTGTAGCACGTCATCTTCGTGATGTAGCAATTTTAATTGCCAGTAGTGTATTTGCCATCCATTCCTCCTTTGTCTAAGATATTTGAAGACCTACTTCTCACACAGTTCTTTACAAAATATTGTTATTTATAGTTGTCATAATTATGTCGCTCCAACCAATATTAAAAGGTCTTATGCAAAACTGAATGTTAAATTCGATTCTTGCTGTTCTTATAGATGTGTTACATTTGGTCATTTAATCCACAGTTTTTGATCTCCTTTTCCCATTCTAGTGAAATTTTTTTAAGGCCACAACTGAACCAGATAGAGGACATATCACCTACAGTCTAAAAGCTCTTCAGACCTCGAAAGCCCTAACTATTTTCCTGATACAATAAACTTTATATTTTGTGTGTGTCAGCGTTGGCCAATATTTCAAAACCCATGTTCTGAATGCGACTAGCTCTCGTATACATATCTTCCCTATATTCAGCATTGAATGCTTAACAGTGTCTGTTAACCGAATCAACACTCTTTTCCTCTTTTTCAACGATTAAGAAAAAAAACTTAATTTCTGTTGGTGACATCGTAATTTTGTCAGGGACAAGAAGGACTTGGAAAAGCAGTTGACAGGAGTGAATACCGCGTTGAAAAGAAGTTATAATATGACGTCAACTGAAATAAAACAAGAAATGGAGTATACTCGAATTAAATCAGATGATTCTAAGGGAATTAGGTAACAGGGCACTGAAAGTAGTGAACGAGTTTTGCTACTTGGAGATCAATATAAGTGCGGATGGCCGAAGCAGAGACGATATAAAATGCAAATTGCCAATAGCAAGAAAACTTTTCTGAAAAGATAAATATTTTAACGTCTAACACAAATATCTAAGTCTTAATAAGTCCTTTCCGGAAGTATTTGTGTGGTTTGTAGCCTTATGAGGAAGTGAAATGTGAATAATGAACAGAAAAGATGAGAACAGAAGTTTTTGGAATGTGCTATTAGATACGATTGCTGAAGAGTAAATGGGCAGATCGAATGACCAAAGAAAAGGTACTGGGTCGAATCGGGGAGCGAAGAAATTTGTGGCTTTACATAGGTAAAAGAAGGTATCGGTTGATCCAGTAGGTCGAGAAATAGTCACTTTGGTAATGGGAGGTATTTTGGGAGGAACAACCGTAGAGAGAGAACAAGGGATTAATACAGTAAATAGGTTCAAGAGCATGTAGGTTACAGTAGACATGCAGAGATGAAGAGGCTTGTTCAGGATAGGTTAGCCGCGCGGGATTGGCCGAGCGTTCTAGGACGATGCAATCATGGACTGAGCGGCTGGTCCCGGCGGAGTTTCGAGTCCTCCCTCGGGCATGGGTGTGTGTGTTTGTCCTTCGGACAATTTAGGTTAAAGTAGTGTGTAAGCTTAGGGACTGATGACCTTAGCAGTTAAGTCCCATAAGATTTCACACACATTTGTTCTGCACATAAATTGTACATCAAAAGTCACCATCCTCAATAACAGGATATTGATTAACCCTTTTCTCGTCTGTTAGGTTCTCAAGAATTTCGATCTTCTGACATTTTGTTCTTGTCTGATCTTCCTTTCGCCGCTTTCGTGGTGGGTAGTTCAGCAAAGTTATTAGCGTTCAAACTGAGCTACCCGAGTTCTCGAGTTCGAGTCTCGGCCCGGCATTCAGTTTTAATTTGCCAGGAAGTTTCAGCAGATGAGTTATTTATAAACAAACCTATCGCAGTTTTTTTGGTTATTAATGAGTGGAATTGTAAAACAAGTTATGTACTGGGTCATGGCTAATAAATTGCTTGTAAATGCCGTCTCGTTACCAACATGTCTTCATATGGCTGGATTCCTGTTCAAAATGTTATGTAGTCACTCCCCCCTACAAGTCCTAGAAGATTGTAACGGGAATTTCCGAACACCTTCTATATAAACCGCAGTCTACAAAAGGACAGAATTACCGTGACAAGACGCTCAAACCGTTAGACGCGATGAACTCTACTGCTCTTTACGCTTGTTTAACGAGCTGGTATGGCCAGCGAACTAATGATGTGTGAGCGGAGACTGGTTGCTGCCCTCCGCTTGAGACTAGTCGGCTCTGTGGCTCCCCTATCTCCTCTCACGTCCATAATGCTCTCAACTCGCAGCAGCGGTGCTGACTAGTATCTATTTCCAGAACTGACCTATTTCAGGCTTGATGACTGGCTCCTGGTGGCGCCTACGTTGCCATCGCTGTCGCGACAAGAAGACACCGGAGGAGAGGAAACTTTACAGAAAGGGCGCTAAAAATAAGAGCACGTAAAGCCCGCTTTACGCCGAAGCGAACACAAGCGAACGAGATTTCTCCCTTGTGGAAGGTCGTATTCGCTTGCGTTCCTCTAGTTTTTACGTCTTTTAGGAAACCATCAAAGGAAGTTTCGTCTTCTCCGCTTCGGCGCTAGCAGTGCAAAGAGCGTTCGACTGCTGTCTTTTCTACTTCTGTCGTTGACATCTACCGGGAAGCGATGGAGTGATAAGAATGTAATGTTGCTGACAGAAGAATGTATGAGGGTGGTTTGAAAAGTTCTCGAAACGGAATAGAAAAAAAAACTTGCATCATTGAAACATTTTTTATTTTTCAATTTAGACTACTTGTAGATTAATGCACTCGGTCCAACGATGTTCCAGTGCCTTGATCCCATCTCGAAAATGAGTTTCCTCCAGGTCTGCAGAATATTTGTCAACTCCGAAAATGGCTCTGAGCACTATGGGACTTAACATCTGAGGTCATCAGTCCCCTAGAACTTAGAACTTCATAAAACTAACTAACCTAAGGACATCACATACATCCATGCCCGAGGCAGGATTCGAACCTGCGACCGTAGCGGTCACGCGGTTCCAGACTGAAGCGCCTAGAACCGCATGGCTGTCAAGTCCGGCTATCAATTCTTCGTTTGAAGTGAATCTTCGTCCACCAAGAAAAATATTCAGTTTTGGAAAGAGATGGAAGTCTGATGGAGTCACATCAGGTGAATAAGGCGGGTGTGGCAACAAGTCATACCTTAGTTCATATAATTTTGCCATGGCGACGGCACATATGTGCGGGCGCACGTCAGGAGTCGCGGCATCCATCTTGCAGATATTTTTTTTCATTTCTAGTTCTTCAGTTAAAATGTGATATACCCTTTCACATGACATCTGGCAACAATGAGCAATTTCACGCAGTTTCAGTCGGCGATCCTCCATGACCATTTTGTGCACTTTTGCAATGTTTTCTGGAGCAGTGACATATCCTGACCGACCACCGCGCGGATCATCATCTAAGCTCTCCCGACCACATTAAATTCAGTTGTCCATTTGGCAAACAGTTCAATATGAAGAAGCAGAGTCCCCCAGTGTATTCTGGAAATCGGCATGAATGTCCTCTGCTTTCATACCTTTCTTTACGAAGTACTTAATCACTTCTTGAATCTCAATTCTTTCCATCTTCGCAAATCATTACGCGGGAACAACAACAGAGCCACGTCACCGCCACAGCTCTCTTCCAAGAGCACTGACGTGGCACGTGTTTACAGGCAACAGTCCAATGAACGTCACCTGAACAACTCGTTGCGATAGTGCTGACCTCTCGTGGTGATTCCGATAACTATTCAAACCACCATCGTACAACTTGTAAATTCCCGTTACAAGCATCTAGGATTTGTAAAGGGGAGTGAGTACATAATATTTTGAGCAGGAACCCCATGTCCGGAAGCATACCGTGTCCGTCCTACGACGGTTTCAGTTCAGATGTTTAAGTTATGCACTTCTGCTTGAGGAACTGAATTAGGCGCGACGCAGTACAATCACTAGGCAACAATTCGAAAATAAACACAACGAAACGTCCATTTATCACTAAAGCACATTTGTTTATATTAACACTTGTATATTACGTGTTTACATTCTCCAAACAGTGGTTCAAATGGCTCTAAGCACTATGGAACTTAACATCTGAGGTCATCAGTCCCCTAGACTTAGAACTAAGTAAACCTAACTAACCTAAGGACATCACGCACATCCATGCCCAAGGCAGGATTCGAACCTGCGACCGCAGCAGCAGCGCGGTTCCAGACGGAAGCGCCTAGAACCGCTCGACCACAGAGGCCGGCGTTTACATTATTCCTAAACAAAAATAACACAGCATACTGTCCGTGCAGAACGATACTGGAGCATTACACAAAATCTCGATGTGGTGGCCATCAACGTTGTTATAGATATTGTACCTATGAAGCAAGTTCTGGTGTACATTCTCCACCCCACCTGGTGTATCTTCAGTTTCTAGTGGGCGGCCAGAACTCTTGCCAGCAGATCGTCCTCTGTCTCTATAGGAGTCTCGTAAATTAAACTTTGTATACGACCCCAAAAGAAGCCTTCCATAGGGGTTACATCCATCGATCGCTGGGGTCACGCAGTTGGACTGCCTCGGCCTATCCATCTGTCACCATAACGTCTATTGGGAAGTCTCCGAACCGCTGCCAGAAGCGAGGTGGTGTACCATCATATTGAAATCATATTTACTGACTGACATTAAGTGGCACAACTTCCAAGATTGGGTCGAATACGTTTTGAAGGAATGTCAAGTATGCAAGGACAGTTAGCTTGAGTGGAAGAAGATATGGCCCAATCACATGACCATCCGGAATATCTGCCCACACGTTAATATCAAACCAGTGGTGAAATCCCAGAAGATGTGTGGCACGAGCGTTATCATCTGCTCAGACACGGATGTTTCGCGAATTCAGAACACAGTCCCTAGTGAACTTTCGTGCATTTGTGAACAGGTGTGGAAACAAGGATGTGTCAATGAAGCGGTAAAGAAATTACGTGCACTAGGCAACGCATTGTGGATGGTCGCCTAGACACTTAGCCTGTATCTTTTGTAAGTGATACGGATGTAGTTGTGCCTCACGCAAAGGACAAGCAACTCTGACACTTTTCTCTTTCCTTCAGCAGTCGTGGGCACGTTAAAAATCTGAATCGAAACCGTTGCAAAGAGGAAACGGTACGTTTCCGGACATGGGTTCCTATTCAAAGCCGGCCGTAGAGGCCGAGCGGTTCTAGGCGCTACAGTCAGGAACCGCGCGACCGCTACGGTCGCAGGTTCGAATCCTGCCTCGGGCATGGATGTGTGTGATGTCCTTAGGTTAGTTAGGTTTAAGTAGTTCTAAGTTCTAGGGGACTGATGACCACAGCAGTTAAGTCCCATAGTGCTCAGAGCCATTTGAACCAATCCTATTCAAAATTTTATGTACTCACTCGCGTCTACAAGTCCTAGAAGTTAACAACGGCAATTTCCGAACACCCTGTATATATCATACTTCCTTCTGGGATCCAATGTCGAATGAAAAGAAATGTGAAAACTTAAGTATCTGCCGTCCGCTGTGGCCGAGCGGTTCTAGGCGCTTCATTCTGGAACCGCGCGACTGCTACGGTCGTAGGTTCGAATCCTGCCTCGGGCATGGATGTGCGTGATGTTCTTTGGTTAGTTAGGTTACAGTAGTTCTAAATTCTAGGGGACTGATGACCTCAGATGTTAAATCCCATAGTGCTCAGAGCCATTTGAACCATACGTGTCTATTGTGCTGGATAAAATTAAAAATTTTGTCAAAGATCTGATCATTGCAGTTTTTTTATCTTTATGACAACAGTGATTACTTGCCTGATGTATCACTTGTGTTACAGATTTTTGGTGATAAATAGAAATAGTTGCCAAGGATCACAGTGAAAAATATCTCTTCTCCTGAACAAGTGCCCGTAGCTCTTAAGCTATATACTTTAGAGCCCATGCTTACCAGACAATTTTTTCTTGTTTTGGTTCATGCCACCTCCTTCCAAAATATGGAAAGCAAAAAGCTTGCAGTAGCGGAGTTCCGCTGCCAAAGGTGTCAGAAAGATGTTCGCTTGTAACTTTCGATTCGATCGTTTCCGGACCAGGGTCTCTCGTTTCAGATTGATACAATTACCCGTCTCTATTGTCTCTGAAAGCTTTTAATATCATCACTGAGTCACCCTGTATGCTAGATTTTATGGAGTAGCCTGTGTGAGACAGTATATACTATATTTCACAGTTCATTAATCACCTTTAATTGACATAATATTACTTATTCTTACTTTAATAAAATCCTTTAAGGCTTGACTTATGTCACTGCAGATATCAGAAACTCTCTGATACATGGCAGCTATTGAAACACCAAACCGTTTCTACCATGTTACAAGACGATGTCGCTTTCTGACTTTGTATTTATCATTTTAGACATTACTGAGTTCTTCATCACATTCATCAAGCTATCACCACCTGCGTCCAGTCTATTTTCCGGTACGTACTGAGAACTGAATCTAAGATTTTACTGCCACTTGTTTATGCATCCAGGCATTTTTCTGTTCCAAGCAATATGTGTACGTTACTACAATTAGGAGCGTGGCAAGAATTGTACAAGCTCGTGAATAAAATTTATAAATACTGGGGTACTTCCTTTTCATTTTGAAGGAATGTACACTCCTGGAAATGGAAAAAAGAACACATTGACACCGGTGTGTCAGACCCACCATACTTGCTCCGGACACTGCGAGAGGGCTGTACAAGCAATGATCACACGCACGGCACAGCGGACACACCAGGAACCGCGGTGTTGGCCGTCGAATGGCGCTAGCTGCGCAGCATTTGTGCACCGCCGCCGTCAGTGTCAGCCAGTTTGCCGTGGCATACGGAGCTCCATCGCAGTCTTTAACACTGGTAGCATGCCGCGACAGCGTGGACGTGAACCGTATGTGCAGTTGACGGACTTTGAGCGAGGGCGTATAGTGGGCATGCGGGAGGCCGGGTGGACGTACCGCCGAATTGCTCAACACGTGGGGCGTGAGGTCTCCACAGTACATCGATGTTGTCGCCAGTGGTCGGCGGAAGGTGCACGTGCCCGTCGACCTGGGACCGGACCGCAGCGACGCACGGATGCACGCCAAGACCGTAGGATCCTACGCAGTGCCGTAGGGGACCGCACCGCCACTTCCCAGCAAATTAGGGACACTGTTGCTCCTGGGGTATCGGCGAGGACCATTCGCAACCGTCTCCATGAAGCTGGGCTACGGTCCCGCACACCGTTAGGCCGTCTTCCGCTCACGCCCCAACATCGTGCAGCCCGCCTCCAGTGGTGTCGCGACAGGCGTGAATGGAGGGACGAATGGAGACGTGTCGTCTTCAGCGATGAGAGTCGCTTCTGCCTTGGTGCCAATGATGGTCGTATGCCTGTTTGGCGCCGTGCAGGTGAGCGCCACAATCAGGGCTGCATACGACCGAGGCACACAGGGCCAACACCCGGCATCATGGTGTGGGGAGCGATCTCCTACACTGGCCGTACACCACTGGTGATCGTCGAGGGGACACTGAACAGTGCACGGTACATCCAAACCGTCATCGAACCCATCGTTCTACCATTCCTAGACCGGCAAGGGAACTTGCTGTTCCAACAGGACAATGCACGTCCGCATGTATCCCGTGCCACCCAACGTGCTCTAGAAGGTGTAAGTCAACTACCCTGGCCAGCAAGATCTCCGGATCTGTCCCCCATTGAGCATGTTTGGGACTGGATGAAGCGTCGTCTCACGCAGTCTGCACGTCCAGCACGAACGCTGGTCCAACTGAGGCGCCAGGTGGAAATGGCATGGCAAGCCGTTCCACAGGACTACATCCAGCATCTCTACGATCGTCTCCATGGGAGAATAGCAGCCTGCATTGCTGCGAAAGGTGGATATACACTGTACTAGTGCCGACATTGTGCATGCTCTGTTGCCTGTGTCTATGTGCCTGTGGTTCTGTCAGTGTGATCATGTGATGTATCTGACCCCAGGAATGTGTCAATAAAGTTTCCCCTTCCTGGGACAATGAATTCACGGTGTTCTTATTTCAATTTCCAGGAGTGTAATTCTTACGCTTCTAAAGGAAACAGCAGCGGATCGATCTGAAAATTACTCACAGTCAGCCTAGTATCACATGAGTAAGCAGATTCATATAGCTCCATTTTGCAATTGGGAAAATAGGACCACTATAAAAGCAACTGTAGTACTGGGGCTACTCGAAGAGGGCGTATTTAAGAAAACGAAGAAAACATATATTGCATTCGTAGATTTATGCGAGGCGGACTAGAGATGTCAGCACTAACCGAATTATACTAAGATGAAAATCAGGAAAGGTGTACGCCAGAGCGGGGGTTTTCGCTGGCACCACTAACATTTAAATTTGTATAGTGAGAACTGTATAGATGTGATGTTGTCATTCGTTGTTATTTGCGGATAGAAAATTAGAGATGGAAGAGTGACATTATACCAGGGATTTCACAAGGAAAAAAGGCTACAAATGGAAAGAAACAGCTAAAATCACTCCTCGATCACCCAGCCTTACCGCCATCCACTGTTTTATTAATACTATTAACATACGACGACGATATGAACAGATATAGTGGAGATTTTCTGTTAATTTTTTTACGACTGTGGCTGCAGTTTGTGGTCTTTGCTTTTCGTTTTAACAAGTGTATGCATACATGAACCAATTCCACAAGAAAGGGCTCTGGTGACCACACTGCTAAGCTCCCAATAATTTTCAAATCATCACTATCATCAAATATATAAACCTTTTAACAAAAATTATTCACAAAAAGCATTATTTAGAACATTGTTCTGCGTGAGGAGAGTGTTAACAATCAGATGGGATTGACCAGGAGATGAAAACACTTTTTCAACGAGTCAAGAGGAAAAAATCTAAAAAAATAGCTAAACGAAGAAACTGAATGGTTGGGAACACATTACGACCAGGGTCCTTTCGAGAACATTGTTCCACACAAGCGACGTATCATTTGACGTGTCCGACCCCTACCCCACTCCCCCTCTCCACCCCCATCCGTCAGCATTATTTGCATTCTTGGACTTTTACTCATTTTACTAATGTCATAAACGTAATTATCGACATCCGTAGTTAAAAGGTAGCATTCACGCTTTTCACACGTTGGAGCTGGATTCAGTTGCTGATAACAGCACCGTTGTGAATTGACACACCGTCACTCAAGTGGCGTCAGGCGAAACTACACTGACGGAACAAAATCACAACACCAAAAAACAATTGATGTAGAGTAATGATTTCGGGAATGAATTTGTTTGGATAAAATATGTAAGTGATAACACTGCAAGATCATAGGTTAACGTAAGCGCGTCATAAGCTATCGCAAATGTGAAATGCTGTTACATTAATAACTGGTGTAACCACATCAATTATGAACGCAAGAACGCAAACGTGCATGCATTGTGTCGTACGGCCGCCGGATGTCAGTTTGTGGGCCTGCACTTTTTTTGATCGGTAAATATAGGAACGGTTAATGGTGCTTGCGTATGACACTGGAGTTGTAGTCAGATGATGTCAAAGTTCAAATGGCTCTGAGCACTATGGGACTTAACATCGGAGGTCATCAGTCCCCTAGACTTAGAACTACTTAAACCTAACTAAAGGACACCACACACATTCATGCCCGAGGCAGGATTCGAACCTGCGACCGAAGCAGCAGCGCGGATCCGGACTGCAGCGCCTAGAACCGCTCGGCCACAAGGCCGGCTTCAGATGATGTCCCATATGTGCTCTATTGGAGACAGATCTGGTGACCAAGCAGGCCAAGGGAGTATTTCGATGCTGTATAGAACATGTTGGGTTACGACAGCAGTATGTGGGTGAACGTTATCCTGTTAAAAAACACCCCCTGGAATGCTATTCATGAATAGCAGCACAACGGGTTGAATCACCAGATTGACAAACAAATTAGCAGTCAGTGTGCGTGGGATAACCGCAAGTGTGCTCCTGCTGTCAAACAAAATTGCACCCCAGGCCATAACTCCAAGTGTAGGCCCAATGTGTCTAGCATGCAGACAGGTTGGTCTCAGGTCCTCAACTGGCCTCCTTCTAACCAATGCACAGACATCACAGGCACTGAGGCAGAACCAGAAAACACAGTTCCACCCTGCCCTCCAATGAGCTCTCGCTTGACGCCACTGAAGTTACAAATGACGGTGGTTTAGGTTCAGTGGAATGGACACTACGGGGAATCTGACTCGGAGCTATCTTCGATGTAACAGATTTGTAACAGTTCGTTGTGTCACTGTGGTGCCAACTGCTGCTCGAACTGCAGCTGCAGCTGAAGTACGATGCGCCAGAGCCACACGACGAAGACCGAAGACCGTCGGTTGTGCCACGTGACTACATTCCTGCCAATTCTTTCTGCAATATTGGACAAGGAACAACCAGCTTACACAATCTCGCTCAAACTCAGTGAGGTTTTGATAATGGCGTCTTCGTCGCCTTAAGGGTATGTTTGAGTAACATCAGATGGTTCAAATGGCTCTGAGCACTATGGGACTTAACATCTGAGGTCATCAGTCCATAGAACTTAGAACTACTTAAACCTAACTAACCTAAGGACATCACACACATCCATGCCCGAGGCAGTATTCGAACCTGCGACCGTAGTGGTCGCGCGGTTTCAGACTGAAGCGCCTAGAACCGCTCGGCCCCACCGGCCGGCTGAGTAACATCAACACTGAGCGAGGTGGCGCAGTGGTTAGACACTGGACTCGCATTCGGGAGGACGACGGTTCAATCCCACGTCCGGCCATCCTGATTCAGGTTTTCCGTGATTTCCCTAAATCACTCCAGGCAAATGCCGGGATGGTTCCTCTGAAAGGGCACGGCCGACTTCCTTCCCCATCCTTCCCTAATCCGATGAGACCGATGACCACGCTGTCTGGTCTCCTTCCTCAAAACAACCAACCAACCAACCTCTCCGTCGTTTCTAGGTCCCCAGTTCAATACACAATACCCGCAATCACATGGTTCCCGAATAAACCCATATGGAGTAACATCAACTCACCACGTCCAAGCTCAAAGGTAACTAACGCTCACGACCGTTACAGCGTATATTTATAGGTTGGTTGGTTTGGGGAAGGAGACCAGACAGCGTGGTCATCGGTCTCATCGGATTAGCGAAGGATTGGGAAGGAAGTCGGCAGTGCCCTTTCAGAGGGACCATCCCAGCATTTGCCTAGAGCGATTTAGGGAAATCACGGAAAACCTAAATCAGGATGGCCGGACGTGGGATTGAACCGTCGTCCTCCCGAATGCGAGTCCAGTGTCTAACCACTGCGCCACCCCGCTCGGTGTATATTTATAGCAGACCTAATTTGCATCCTCATAGTGGCGCTACTAGCGCCATTCTTAAGCGACTGGTGAGAAATCTTGAAAGACACTATCTTTCAGATGTACGAGAAGAAAGGCGCCTACCAATTTTCGTTTCTGTCGCACACGACCCTCTTCGTGTTAACGATTTTTTCCCCGTCAGTGTATCTGCAACATGCTGTGAGCCACAACAGATTTATTATTCATTTAACTATAAACAATATAATGAAAATATTGTTATTATAATGATGCTATCTAGACTGCTCTCATGGGATACTGTGCTAGCGCCTGGGTGCACAGACTTCTGCTCCTACCACCAGCACGTGCAGTTGACACGGTGAAATTTCTTCGTTTTGCGGGAGCTTTTGGTATTGTGTCAGTTGCAGGTAATACTTGGAATATGTCCACTCGATCTTCAGTTAATAAAAAAAAGGGTGTATGAAGAAAGAACATCATGAAGTGGTGAATTTTATAGGTATATGGTCCACAAACGTACAGCATCTTCGTAACCAGATTCTCCACCTGTGGTAGAAATGATGGGATGATACTCAAACAGAGAGGCGGTCCTTTGGTTTTGTCCCAATATAAAACAGTGACTTGGAATTAGGCACCTGAATCTCTCAAGAGGCCTGATTCACTTCTTGACGGCTCATGGGCCTTCGATGGCACTGGCACCGAACAGTCAAAGAAAAATCTGCCAAAGTGACTGTGGTGAAGAAAACACGACAGAATGGATGTCTGCCGTAAGACGATGTTGCTGATACTGATGGGCAGCAACCGAATCGGCATGTGAGACTCGATGTCAAGGAGATACTGCGTTGTGAGACAAAATGGCAAGTTTTGGACAACATTATCGACGTTATTTTAAGAAAGATTAGACTAGTTCGTTACTTTATCCTTCAGCGCCCGTCTACCGCACTACGAGAGGTTGCGACAGAAGATCGAGCAGCTAACGCAGTGAAGGCAACTTGGGCCAGCAGTTGAGGCAGACGGAATGTCAGCCCCACATGCACGGCCATCGTGGCAACAGCAAAGAGAAATGCAACCGTGGGCCGTATGTTGGCATCCAAGGATCCAGAACCGGGCTGACGTGTTCCGCCATTGGCTGCGTTCATCAACGGCTGCAACAACGATGTATGAGCAAGATGTATGAGACAGGCGAAATACCCTCAGACTTCAAGAAGAATATAATAATTCCAATCCCAAAGAAAGCAGGCGTTAACAGATGTGAAAATTACCGAACTATCAGTTTAATAAGCCACAGCTGCGAAATACTAACACGAATTCTTTACAGACGAATGGAAAAATTTGTAGAAGCGACCTCCGGGAAGATCAGTTTCGATTCCGTAGAAATGTTGGAACACGTGAGGCAATACTGACCCTACGACTTATCTTAGAAAATAGATTAAGGAAAGGATAACCTACGTTTGTAGCATTTGTAGACTTAGAGAAAGCTTTTGACAATGTTGACTGGAATACCCTCTTTCAAGTTCTGAAGGTGGCAGGGATAAAATACAGGGAGCGAAAGGCTATTTACGATTTGTACAGAAACCAGATGGCAGTTATAAGAGTCGAGGGACATGAAAGGGAAGCAGTGGTTGGGAAGGGAGTAAGACAGGCTTGTAGCCTCTACCCGATGTTATTCAATCTGTATATTGAGCAAGCAGTAAAGGAAACTAAAGAAAAATTCGGAGTAGGTATTAAAATCCATGGAGAAGAAATAAAAACTTTAAGATTCGCCGATGACATTGTAATTCTGTCAGAGACAGCAAAGGACTTGGAAGAGTAGTTGAACGGAATGGACAGTGTCTGGAAAGAAGGATATAAAATGAACATCAACGAAAGCAAAACGAGGATAATGGAATGTAGTCAAATTAAGTCAGGTGATGCTGAGGGAATTAGATTAGGAAATGAGACACTTAAAGTAGTAAAGGAGTTTTGCTATTTGGGGAGCAAAATAACTGATGATGGTCGAAGTAGAGAGGATATAAAATGTAGACTGGCAATGGCAAGGAAAGCGTTTCTGAAGAAGAGAAATTTGTTAACATCGAGTATAGATTTAAGTGTCAGGAAGTCGTTTTTGAAAGTATTTGTATGGAGTGTAGCCATGTATGGAAGTGAAACATGGACGGTAAGTAGTTTAGACAAGAAGAGAATAGAATCTTTCGAAATGTGGTGCTACAGAAGAATGCTGAAGATTAGATGGGTAGATCACATAACTAATGAGGAGGTATTGAATAGAATTGGAGAGAAGAGTAGTTTGCGACACAACTTGACTAGAAGAGGGGATCGGTTGGTAGGACATGTTCTGAGGCATCAAGGGATCACCAATTTAGTATTGGAGGGTAGAGTGGAGGATAAAAATCGTTGAGGGGGACCAAGAGATGAATACACTAAGCAGATTCAGAAGGATGTATGCTGCAGTACGTACTGGGAGATGAAGCAGCTTGCACAGGATAGAGTAGCATGGAGAGCTGCACCAAAGGACTGAATACCACAACAACAAATAAAAAAATTGAAGTTAGTAATATTTTGTGTAAGAATGAATACAGTCTGTGTATAAAACAGGCTAAAATGTAATAAATAAATAAATATTATACAGGGTGTTTCCAAAAGAGGGTGCGGAACTTTAATAGGATGCTCCACTGAACAATTTGTGGTTGGGAACCTGGGGTCGGAGAAGCCAGCCTAAGGAGAAATAGGGATAAAATCACAGTTTTTGTACTTTTTTTACGTTAGCTGCAGTAAACAGCAAATACCATCATTGACACAATGATTTACCATTTGGACTGTATCTTGCAAAATGTGCTGAAAATGACGTCATCAACCTCAATGCAATAATGGCATCGACGAACAAGATTCTGACGTACGCTAACAAATATCTTTGGTGTGTCTCGAATCACATCACATTCAGCTACGATTATGGCACTAATTCCATCTCCGTATGCACTGGGATTTCGTACACAAGTGACTTTAGATACCCCATATTGCATTTACAGCCTTTCAGCAGTGAGAGCATTGCAACGTACTTCCCCATTCACAAGGTGCGTGTCAGTGAGTTCTGCGAAACTGTACCGGTACTGCTTCATCGTACTGTACTGTACGTCGCTGAATAGCACTGAGCAATGGATGGGTCTGTCGTTGAGCCATAGCAAGTTCTGTCACGGGACAACGTAGGATATGATACAACAGAGCCATCTCATAGACAAGTAAAGTAAACAAAACTTGCATCATGACTTCCTAGTAATCAGGTTCGTCCTCCTTGTTTCCTTGCAGGAAACAAATGGAAATAAGCAGCACAGTACGTGTAAAATTGTACTTATGTTAGTTGTAAATAAGCTGGAAAACAGTAGCGCTAGACAAAACGGTAGACAAGTTTACTTTCAAAAAATCCTTAAGCAGGCTTTTCCGACCCCAATTCCCTATATCAAATTGTTCAGTGCAGCATTCTCTATGTCATTTTGTGGTGTCACCGCCAGACACCACACTTGCTAGGTGGTAGCTTTTAAATCGGCCGCGGTCCGCTAGTATACGACGGACCCGCGTGTCACCACTGTCAGTGATGGCAGACCGAGCGCCGCCACACGGCAGGTCTAGAGACACGTCCTAGCACTCGCCCCAGTTGTACAGCCGACTTAGTCAGAAATGGATCACTGACAACTACGCTCTCATTTGCCGAGACGATAGTTAGCATAGCCTTCAGCTACGTCATTTGCTACGACCTAGCAAGGCGCCATAGCATTTGATATTGAGATTATAACATGTACCGTCAAGAGCGATATACACCAATTGTTGATTAAAGTTAAGTATTATATCAACTACGTACTTTATTTGCTACTATTAATTCCCTTAACTGTTCCAGACCTCACGCCAGTCAGCGTGTAATTAAACGCGTGCATTTCGGCCTCCTCTAGCAACACAGTGTTCGCTCTTCTGCCAACACTTCACATTTTACATTTTTGCACGCTCTTACGGAAACACCCTGCATGTACGCGGTGGATCACAGTTAATATGGAAAACTACACATATGAAAGTATGCGATAACTGAAGCAAAATCTTTCCACTAAACATGGATTCACAAACGAGCCGTTAGTTAGATGATTGAGAAAGTGTGGTTACTATCCGCTACTGAATTCAGAATGAAATACGAGATGCGACAATAAAGTAATGAGACTGATGTGAAAGGAAATGTTGCTTTCCGTTTCAGTCAAGTTTAGTGTTGTCTCCTTCAAAGTAGTTTCCTTCTAATTGCACACACTTTTTCCAGCGCTTCTACCATTGATGATAACATTTCCGGAACTCATCTTCTGTAATATCCTCTAAGATCCTCGTCACAGCGTTTTGGACATCTTGTGTTGTTTGAAAATGGTGTCCCTTGACCGGTGTTTTGACTCTTGGAAATAGAAAAAAGTCGCACGGAGCGTTATCTGGTGGATAAGGTAGCTGTGGTAGTACTGAAATTTGTTTTGAGATTAAAAATTGCTGTACTGACAGAGCAGTATGGGATGGTGCATTATCGTGATGCAAAATCCAATTATTATTAGACGAACCGTTTCTCGATTGATGTTCAGTTCTTCAGCAATCGTTTTCACGGATAATCTTCGATCAGATCGTACGAGTTCACGCACGGTGGCCAAGTTAACATCCGTCCGTGAGGTTGATGGTCGTTCACTGTGGTCTTCATCTTCAACATTCGTTCTGCCTTCACTAAACATTTTATGCCAACGAAAAACTTGAGCTCTTGATATAACCTCCTGTCCAAAAGCCTTCTGAAGCTTACCGTAAGTTGTCGTCACGTTTTCACCCAATTTAACGCAAAAATAAATGGCATACCGTTGCACAATATTATGCGGTTCCATTTCCGTGACGAGAGACACAAACACGTGTTAACTTATTACAGCACAACTCACGACTGAGCAGTTCCATCGATGTGCCACTGGGACTAGAAGCAGCCTATAGACCAAGGTCAAAGATATTGTGCCTACGCAAGCCTGTAGGGTTGTCACATCTAGGAAAGAATATAAGTCTCTTTACTTCATTGTCGCACCTCGTATTGTCCTGATTAGGATAAATGTAAACTTTTCTATCAAATCCCCATCTAATTGGAATCAAATTTCACCAATCGTCTACCTTGCCTTGCGCAACGTTGCAGAATGTGGTAGACAAATGATGGGGCACCAGCTCATTTTGCTGTCTCTGGACTTTTCTATGATCAACTACGAAGACGTGCTGGAAAGTGATGCCTCCGAATTTTTATGTGAAAACGCTTAAAGCTTTTAAATAAAACAAACATTATTAACATACTAAATTTTTATCCTTCATGTCGACATATTTAGTTCTCAACATAGTAATCCTAGCGACGAACGTATTTCTCTCAACGAGAGACCAGTTTGTTGATAATGTCACTGTAGAATGTTTGATGACGGAGCCACAACCTCACCTCTGCTTGCACCGCTTCATCACTATCAAAGTTAAGTCCCATAAGGTGTTTTCTAAGTTTTGGAAACAGATGAAAACCGGTTGGGTCCAAGTCGAGACTGCAAGGCGGATCATCGACGTTCGTGAACCCAAGGCGTCAGATTCTTGCAGGTGTCGCCGCGCTCGTGTGTCGTCTGGCATTGACATGCTGAAGGAGAGGGCACTCCATGTGTGGACGACCTCTTTCGAATTCAAAACTCGATTACAGCAGGCTGTATCTCACCAAGATAGTTACGTTACCCGCTGCCATGCTACACGCTACAGTTCGTAGCTCTTCAGCGGCAGGGGGCTGCAAAAATGTAGACAAGAATAAAGATGTTGTAAGACATCGTGGTCTCCTGACCTTCATTGCTTACATATTCCGCCCTCACAATCATATTCCGCACATCAAGACGCTTCATTCGAACCCAAACTCGATAAGATAAAGTCAATGTTATATGCATTCATGTAAACGATATGCAAATAACTAGTAAATCACAAGTGCACACCGAGATTGAACTACTCGAGGCTGGCGTACACAGACACATTCAAGACACGACGGTCGCAGGGGCTTTTAGTTCAGGGAGGCAAACCACACACCAGGAGGCTGGTCCCTTCAGAGGACCAGTCAACTTATCTACGTCGGCCAGCGACCGCCCATAGAGCAGACAATGTTTGCCCGAGTGAAAGGAAGAACGACCCCATGTTCGGCTCAAAAGTAACTTCCGCTACATTGTGTGGGAGCGCCCAGCCTACGCATTCTTTACAAACATAGCTCGCAGTTTCATAGGTTTTTACAGGGAGAGAGCAAACGCCAAACGCCGATGCTACAGATTTCCGGATTGGTCGCCTTAAACGAAACGTCATTCTCCCGTTTTAGAAGAGCAATGCTGATTGGCAGACGATATTCCTGACACCTTGAGCTGAAGGAGTAATGGAAGAGACCGAAAGATATACCCCTTCACGTCTGGCGAGGAAAGGGGCCTTTACGTTGTCGCTCTTGGAGCGAGAACACATAACGAGAGCATGTGCGCTCGTACGTGTACTCAAAGAGCGAGGAACAAGTCTCTCCTCAGTACTTCGCTGGGAGAGCACCTCTGTCGAGAGTGAATTGGAGTGCGACTCTATATTGAGTCCTTGCGATTAAGCGTTGTTCACTGTGTTGACCACCACACTTATTGTGCGGTGTGAATGGACAGAGTTATAGTTAAACACCTGCAAGCGAATTTTTGAGTGGCATCACGCTGGACTGGTTATCTGACCGGTTAGACTAGGGGCGAATAGGAGTCCTCGACTTCACCAAGGTGTAGGGAGAGTTTGATTGGCGAAGATCAATCCAGATAGAACGAGAGTTATCTTATTTGTCAGCAGCGAGCGGCGCAGACAGCAGTCATCGCAGCTTACGGTATTGTGCGCTATAGCTCTTTCGAGCCCCATATTTCCTCCACAACAGTACACTTCATTGCATTTCACACGTGACAGCCTCGACCGTACCTAGCAACATTCTAACAGATAATTATTCAAGTTGAGTAGGCGTGGCACTCAGCCATTCTGCCAAGTCAATAACAATCTTAAACTTTGTATAGAAATTTCATTAGCGAATCCTGTCCTTGAGAGGTAACTTCACATTCCGAAAAGAACCTGGAAACAATTTGTTCAGTTCATAACTAAAAGTGCCATTGTGATTTCTCAGAATTTTTGCAAAATAAATAATAATTTTCGTTAGTTTCATGTTTTTCTGGTACTAACTAGCACTACTCTAGTACCCAAGTATCCCACTAGTTAAGTAAGAAATTTTGTGAATTTTTGTGTCATTTCCTTACAGCGGACGACTCCAGAAGATATTTATTGCTGAAAGTTTTTCAGGCATTTCTCTTTAGAACGTTAGGAGCGTCTGTCTGACTTCTGTAGTAGTGTTGGGGTGGAAATTGCATCTTGCAGGAGCCACAGGGTAAAGGGTACATCTCAGATTAATCCTTTGTGCAGAATGACAGAATAGCACCCACACATCACCACAGAGTGTAGAATGTTAATAAAGGCAATTAGAAGGAAAAATATTACGGACAGGCTCTAATATGATAAGCCACACCGATAATTATGTAGGATGTAGCTGAAAACTGCCGGTGAACGGGAGGAATTAAACTAATTCCAGAACAGATAATTGAACCATCAATAACTTCTATTAATAAGTGGGGGTAATTCGGGGGTCGAATCCCGAACGCTTCTCCAACTGACTAAAATTAGGCTCATGTTTTTTTTCTCGCTTCTGTGGACGTACATTTTCCTCCATAACAAATCTGTTCTGTTGTGTATCACATCTTACTGCTTATTCGCTCGACAGAGGGTTTTACCACTACTAAAACCCATATGTGCAATCCACAGCTATCATGGCTTTTCAAATGTGTTTGAAAACCTTGAGGTGCCACATAAAACTTGAAGGCGAAAAAAGACAGAAACTAAAAAAACTTTGTTACTGAAAAATCGAAAATTGTAAATTGCCCGTCATTTAGAGGTCCTGAGATAGGGAAGATAGGGAACCTAATTAGACGTGATACATTCGATGATTCCATTTTTAACATTCCAAAAATATTTTACCTGGAATGATAATTCGTATTTCCACAGAAGCAATTTGCTCATTAAAGGGTTCGTCTGACAGATTATGGATATGGATATGGAAATTCGACAATAGCGTAATTTCCTCATGAAGTTTTGATTGCAGGGCATTCGTTATGCAAAATAATAATGTATTTATTTAAATATTTTAGCATTTTGCAACCTTAGAACCAACAGAACTCGATTACTGGATAGGAATATAAAGGCCTCGGTATTAGATATAATGTTTTTCCTAATGTTTCATTTTCTATTGTTTCCTTCCATGCTACTAATTAGCTTTTCATGTACTGATAAATTGTAAAGTATTCAGCCAAAGATTCTATGTCAACATCGATGGAATGAAACTTCTTTTCTTTTGCGATGACCGTGCTGTTTAATGAATTCGCTTTCTTATGTTTTCTGATAAAAAAAAATTAAAATATTTTTGGTTCCAAAGTAAAAGTACAGGCCAAAGTTTGATGTAGGTCGTCGGTGTGTTTGGTGACACACAAAATATTTTGCAAAATTTTATCAGACTTCGGAATGAAAATGCATGTTCACCCTTAAGAAAATGAACAGCTAACGATAGAGCGCAAATGGCGTTCATCCGTGGCGTCGCTAAACGAACCACCTCTAACTCACAATTAAAACGGCCAAAAATCACTTCCTTAATTCAATTACTATGAGAGGAATAATAGGTTGCTTAGTTACCGAAATAAAAATGGTTTGAGATTAAATACAACTCCCTCGAAATACAACTTTATTACTCACGAAATTGACGGAGTACAATTTATGCCTACATCCATGTTAGTCGGAGTCCAGAAAGGGAAAAAAGATAATTAAAACGCTTTCTAAGAACGTTTCTCTGTTATGAAGATACTTTTCACTTAAAAGGGCTATTAATGTAGTTTCACCGCATCATACTTACTTTGCCTTAATAAAATGGTATTACGCTGTGCATACTCTGCACCATAAGCATTACACAGTAGTTCGCAAGTAATACTTTGCTCAATAATATGGTTTGACCATGGGTCAGCGCTCAACATGAGGGGTATTATGTCACAAAAACGCTGTATCTACTGCTAAAGACATCGAAAAAAGCAAATGTCCAGCTGCTCAGATCCACTTAGGTTTACTACTCCTATTAGTTTTTGCTTCTGACACGTTACTACCACTGTCTCATAACTTAACCGTAATATTATCCAATATCTCCAACTTGGGCTGAAGTGAACTCATCTGAAACACGAATTAGTACTGTCTGGTTTATTTAACACCAAAGCCCATAATACCCAGGTCTCTGTACCATAAAAAGCTATGTCCCACATACAGCATTTGGCCAATCTTAGATTTTTATTCAATAGTTTCCATAGCAATTTCCTTTTTTTATGTGCTTGCTTGGCTATCGCTTTTCTCGATCTAATGATTGTGTCACACTTTAGCTCTTCTGTTACATTTTCGAAGTATCTGAATTTTGCTACCTGCTCTAGTTGTTGTCTGTCTATTGTGGTTCTGGCCTTGTCTCCATTTCCCTAGAGTACCATTACCTGTACAAACCTGTAAATATCAGCTATATTGAATTGCCAGAACATACACAGATATTCGACCGTAGATACTAGTAGATGGCATCGAGTACAGCTACTGTGCACTCATCATACTTCCAACATCAAAACGGCCAGTGGGAGACTCGGTCTTCCAATTTTTTTTTTCCATTGCTCCCGTGGATCGCTTTGCAACAGGTATAATGAAATGCTAGGAGATAAATTATATATTGCACCCTTTGACTTACTACCATATGCCGTAGTACTTTGAGCACTCGATTTCTCGGGCACGTTTGATACCTGATGATCAAACTATATGGTATTGAAATCAGTTATACTTGTGCTGAAAATTAAATAGCTGCATGGAGAAATTGATATTCTTAGTGAAGTAAACTAAAGAATAGCGGAAAAAGCCCATATGGATGTCAAATGCCGCATTCACATTAGACTCTGTGAAAATACACTCCTGGAAATGGAAAAAAGAACACATTGACACCGGTGTGTCAGACCCACCATACTTGCTCCGGACACTGCGAGAGGGCTGTACAAGCAATGATCACACGCACGGCACAGCGGACACACCAGGAACCGCGGTGTTGGCCGTCGAATGGCGCTAGCTGCGCAGCATTTGTGCACCGCCGCCGTCAGTGTCAGCCAGTTTGCCGTGGCATACGGAGCTCCATCGCAGTCTTTAACACTGGTAGCATGCCGCGACAGCGTGGACGTGAACCGTATGTGCAGTTGACGGACTTTGAGCGAGGGCGTATAGTGGGCATGCGGGAGGCCGGGTGGACGTACCGCCGAATTGCTCAACACGTGGGGCGTGAGGTCTCCACAGTACATCGATGTTGTCGCCAGTGGTCGGCGGAAGGTGCACGTGCCCGTCGACCTGGGACCGGACCGCAGCGACGCACGGATGCACGCCAAGACCGTAGGATCCTACGCAGTACCGTAGGGGACCGCACCGCCACTTCCCAGCAAATTAGGGACACTGTTACTCCTGGGGTATCGGCGAGGACCATTCGCAACCGTCTCCATGAAGCTGGGCTACGGTCCCGCACACCGTTAGGCCGTCTTCCGCTCACGCCCCAACATCGTGCAGCCCGCCTCCAGTGGTGTCGCGACAGGCGTGAATGGAGGGACGAATGGAGACGTGTCGTGTTCAGCGATGAGAGTCGCTTCTGCCTTGGTGCCAATGATGGTCGTATGCGTGTTTGGCGCCATGCAGGTGAGCGCCACAATCAGGACTGCATACGACCGAGGCACACAGGGCCAACACCCGGCATCATGGTGTGGGGAGCGATCTCCTACACTGGCCGTACACCACTGGTGATCGTCGAGGGGACACTGAATAGTGCACGGTACATCCAAACCGTCATCGAACCCATCGTTCTACCATTCCTAGACCGGCAAGGGAACTTGCTGTTCCAACAGGACAATGCACGTCCGCATGTATCCCGTGCCACCCAACGTGCTCTAGAAGGTGTAAGTCAACTACCCTGGCTAGCAAGATCTCCGGATCTGTCCCCCATTGAGCATGTTTGGGACTGGATGAAGCGTCGTCTCACGCGGTCTGCACGTCCAGCACGAACGCTGGTCCAACTGAGGCGCCAGGTGGAAATGGCATGGCAAGCCGTTCCACAGGACTACATCCAGCATCTCTACGATCGTATCCATGGGCGAATAGCAGCCTGCATTGCTGCGAAAGGTGGATATACACTGTACTAGTGCCGACATTGTGCATGCTCTGTTGCCTGTGTCTATGTGCCTGTGGTTCTGTCAGTGTGATCATGTGATGTATCTGACCCCAGGAATGTGTCAATAAAGTTTCCCCTTCCTGGGACAATGAATTCACGGTGTTCTTATTTCAATTTCCAGGAGTGTAGAATTTGAACTGTTTTTGTACATACTTTTAATGGCTTTTAGTATTAATTAAACTTTTCTCGGGATTCTTGGGAGTTTTGTCCGGGAAAGGAGAGGGGCGTGGTTAGCCATTAGTGCCATAAGATTTTCCTTGAAACAAACAGCCATTTCTTCAGCGCCCTCCTGTTGGATGTACCGCCCCTGTTGGGAACCACTGTGTCCACCTCTTGCACAACGGAGGCGGATCAAAAGCTATGTTGCATAACAAAAGAGGTTTTCGAATAATTTGGTGTATGCTTGAAATATACAAGGCCCAGTCACGTAAGCCGGCCGCGGTGGTCTAGTGGTTCTAGGCGCGCAGTCCGGAACCGCGGGACTGCTACGGTCGCAGGTTCGAATCCTGCCTCGGGCATGGATGTGTGTGATGTCCTTAGGTTAGTTAGGTTTAAGTAGTTCTAAGTTCTAGGGGATTGATGACCACAGAAGTTAAGTCCCATAGTGCTCAGAGCCATTTGAACCATTTGCACCCAGTCACGTAAATGTGACCATCACCTATGTTGGAAGTCAACGTGTAATAACCACTCATGGACGGCACATGGCAGCTCTAGCAATGGAGAGTATATGAAGGGTGTCAAGCGGAATCGGTAAAACGGTGTAGTCGCTATTGTAATGCGGAAAAGAAGCGATTTAATTGACGTCCAAAAGGGCATGACCTTTGGCTTTCGGGGCAAGGGTGGAAGCATTAGCGAAACGGATAAGTTTGTAGACTGTTTTCGTGGCATCACGATTAAGGTACACGGTGCATGGCAAAATGGCGCTGTCCAAAACCGGCGCCGGGGGAGCTATGGTGCTCCACGTGCCATAGATGACAGGGGTGAATGACGGCTGCAGATATGGGCGCGGGAGAATAGACGTGCAACTACTGAGCAACTGATAGCCCACATGAACCAAGGGGCTACCAACAGTGTCTCTTCAACGACCTTTCAGGGAACGTTGCTTCGCATGGGCCTCTGAAGCAGGCGCATGGTTCATGAACCAATGCCGACTGCTGTTCATCAAACAATGAAGACTGGAATTTGTACGCCAATACTGCAACTGGACGCCCACTGAGAGACGACAGGTGGCCTTACCAGATGAACGAAGTTTTGTGCTCCATTGGAAGAATGGTCGTTGACATGTACGGCGTGAAACGTCTGAAAGCAAACACCCTGCGATAATGGTCGGAAGTGTTCAGGCCGGGGGGAATTCCCTGGGTGATCTCGTGAAGCCGTCCGAGGTGGCCGAGCGGTTCTAGGCGCTTCTGTCTGGAACCGCGCGACCGCTACGGTCGCAAGTTCCAATCCCGCCTCGGGCATGGATGTGTGTGTTGTCCTCAGGTTAGTTATGCTTAAGTAGTTCTAAGTTCTAGGGGACTGATGACCTCAGCAGTTAAGTCCCATAGTGCTCAGAGCCATTTGAACCATTTTTTTGACCTTGCCATTCTGAAAGGTACAGTGGATCAACACAAGTTTACATCTTTCCTTGGGGAACATGAATGCCCCTGCGTGCAGTTTGTTTTCACTCGGCATTTAACAGCAGGACAACATAGCGTGTCACAAACCTCGCAATATGCGTGCTTGGTTCAAAGAGCATCAGGAAGAATGGCCACCAAACTCCATAGACTTAAACCATCTACATCTGCATCTACGTGATTACTCTGCTATTCACAATGAAGTGCCTGGCAGAGGCTTCAATGAACCACCTTCATGATGTCTCTCTCGAACGGCCCGCGGGAAAAACGACCACTTAAATTTTTCTGTGCGAGCCCTGATTTCTCTTATTTTATCGTGATGATCATTTCTCCCTATGTAGGCGGGTGCCAACAGAATGTTTTCCCAATCGGAGGAGAAAACTGGTGATTGAAATATCATGAGAAGATCCCATCGCAACGAAAATCGCCTTTGTTTTAATGATTGCCACTCCACGTATCATGTCTGTGACACGAGCGGCCTTTCTTTGTACTTTTTCGATGTCATCCGTCAGACCCACCTGATGCGGATCCCACACCGCACAGCAATACTCCAGAATAGGGCGGACAAGCGTAGTGTAAGCAGTCTCTTGCACCTTCTAAGTGTTCTGTCTTTGGTTTGCTCTACCCACAACATTATCTATGTGACCGTTCCAATTTAGGTTATTTGTAATTGTAATCTTTAAGTATTTAGTTGAATTTACAGCCCTCAGATTTGTGTGACTTATCGCGTAATCAAAATTCAGCTGATTTCTTTTAATACTCATGTGAATAACTTCACACTTTTCTTTATTCAGGGTCAACTGCTACTTTTCGCACAATACAGATATCTTATCTAAATCATTTTGCAAGTCGTTTTGATCATCTGATGACTTTACAAGACGGTAAATGACAACATCATCTGCAAACAATCTAAGACGGCTTCTCAGATTGTCTCCTACGTCGTTAATATAGATCAGGAAGAATAGAGGGCCTATAACACTTCCTTGGGGAACGCCGGATATTACTTCCTGTTTTACTCGATGACTTTCCGTCTATTACTACGAACTGTGACCTTTCTGACAGGAAATCAGGAATCCAGTCGCTCAACTGTGGCGATACTCCGTAAGCACGCAGTATGGTTAGAAGACGCTTGTGAGGATCATTGTCGAAAGCCTTCTGGAAATCTAAAAACATGGAATCAATAGAGACTCTCTGTTTGCGTCATGGGTTCGCAACTGAGAAACCTAGCGCAACCAGGCACGGTAATGGAATCGCTATAGCTCCACAACTATGTCGGCACCTTCCAAACTCTCACTTATTCTCTTACTTCAAGTCTCTTCAGGAGCACACACTGCACAAGGTGGCTATTCAACCTTTTCACAGGTGGTCACGTTATTGTGACTGGACTGTATATTAGGGAACTGTGGAAAATTTTTATCGTTTACAGTTACTTGCACCATTGAAACGCGCCGGTTTCACCGCACCTCATTTGATTTCTAAGCTAAGATCACGCCGTCCTTCCTTACGCAACAAGACACCCACGTTGACACTCCGAAACTGATGGTGTACTACCTAGCGCAGATCATTGGCTGCAAACGACTGACATATCTCACAGGATGTTGTTTGGACTGCGGTGGCCAATCGGATGAATTCGTATTCGCGTTACGTGGACCCCGTTTTGCAGTCACTCTGGTTTGCAGCTCTGTGTCCTGTTGTTCTTTTTTAATCTCATTTTGTTCTTCACTGTTCGTTGCATTTGTTCGGGGCGGACGTCCCGTGACACTCGTTATGGTTTACCGTTGCCGGCCGGAGTGGCCGAGCGGTTCTAGGCGCTACAGTCTGGAACCGAGCGACCGCTACGGTGGCAGGTTCGAATCCTGCCTGGGGCATGGATGTGTGTGATGTCCTTAGGTTAGTTAGGTTTAAGTAGTTGTAAGTTCTAGGGGACTGATGACCTCATAAGTTAAGTCCCAGTGCTCAGAGCCATTTGAACCATTTGGTTCACCGTTGATCCGTTCGCTCAAAGGATAGCTAACCCCCTGACCAACACGCTAGAGCTACTGCGCCTGCGGTTCTTGGTTCTGCTCAGTCAAGCGGTACCAGGTTGTTGTTCCACTTCATACTTCTAATTCTACTGGTAACATCACTAAATGGCGTTGGCTCACGCAACACTGTCTCTTGTCATTACCTGGCTTTCCGATTTAAAAACGAAACTTACTTCATTTCTGTACAGGTTGAGTCGCGGGTCTACTGTGTTTCCAGAAGTCCCCGTTGGAACCCTCTTGTATAGGAGGGGGGTGAGTACATAATATTTTGAATAGAAACCCGTTTCAGTTCTACGGCGATTTCAGTTCAGTTGTGCAACGTGTCCACGTCTGTTGAGGGAGTTAGAAAAGTCTCATAGTTGCTTGTCATGGTACACAATAGGGTAGACAGGATGACGTATATTGGACCCTTCATGGAAGCTGTGCCGCTGAATGACCGCCAGGAAATGTTGTTTGAGCATGATGGTGCACCACCGCAATTCTCACGTGCGGCTGGGAAACTTCTCAACAGATGATCTGATGAAAGATGGATAGGCCGAGGTGATCCAGCAGCGTGGCCGCAGCGATCGCCGGAATTAAGTCCTATTGACTACTTCTTGCGACGTCGTATGCAACATTTTATTTACAGGACGCCCGTAGAGACACAGGCTGAAGAGACACCAGATTGGATGGAGAGTGTGTACTACGACGTGCTTCGTAGGTACAGTGTCTGTAACAACGTTGGTGGTCGCCACATCGAGTCCCTGTTGTAATGCATCATTACTGCTCTGTAGTTCGCGGCTCGTTTCCCGGGTTCGATTCCCGGCGGGTCAGGGATTTTTCTCTGCCTCGAGGTGACTGAGTGTTGTGTGTCTTTCATCATCATTTCATCCTCATTCACTCGCAAGTCGCCGTAGTGGCGTTAAAGAACTTGTGGAGCGGCGGCCGAACCGCCCCGCGAGGGGTCTCCCGGCCACCAATGCCATACTCTCATTATTCGATCATTACGGTTCTGTACGTACAGTATGCTGGATTCTGTTTTGTTTTGGAATAACGCAAAAGCGTAATGTTTATAAGTTAGTACAAACAAATGTGCTTAAGGGATAAGTGAATGTTTCGTTATTCTTCCCTTCGAACTGTTACCTAATAGCTGTACTGCGTCACGCCTAATTCAGTTGCTCAAGCAGAAGTCCACGAGTTAAACAGCTGAATTGAAACCATCGTAGAACGGAAGCGGAACATTTCAGGACATGGATTAACTTTCAAAACTTTATGTACCCTCTCCCCTCTACAAGTTTGTGAAGGGAATTTCCGAACAGTGTGTAAACGGACCAAAATATCCGTACATACTACTGTACTGCCATTTATGATCATACTTGATTCTAAAACGCCCCTTTATTCAGTAGCAAGTAACTTCGGTTCCAATAAATGATTATAGTAATTTATCTCTTCTGTATTCGGTTTAATTTCGATGTTGATTAGGAAGGCTCTAAGTTCGTTCGCATATTCTGTAGAAGGAGAGACTGTCTGATAGAACAGGTTATTAACAAATTTGGTGTCCATGTGCGTGTATCTTTTAAAATCTTCCTTGTCACCTCTGCAATAGCCGGCCGCGGTGGCCGAGCGGTTCTAGGCGCTTCAGTCCGAAACAGCGCTGTTGTTACGGTCGCAGGTTCAAATCCTGCCTCGGGCATGGATGTGTGTGATTTCCTTAGGTTAGTTAAGTTTAAGTGGTTCTACGTTCTAGAGGACTGATGACCTCAGATGTTAAGTCCCATAGTGCTCAGAGCCATTTGAACCATTTTTGAACCTCTGTAACCAAGTGGTTCCATAAGCTCACAGTCTACAACAGGCCACTTAATGATTGCATCGTCCCTTTGACTGTAGCGGCACTCATAGATAGCTGGCACATTTCACTCCATCAAGATTACTGATTTGTATTATGTGATGTTTCATCGTATCTGGGGAAGCATTTGAACGCCAGATAGCGAAAAATGTAGCAACACCATCAATCCCCGCTGCAGATCAACTTCCACAGATTTCTCAGAAGAAAGCTCTCTCTTGTGTGTTTAGAGGTCAGAGTTTTTGCGTATAAGTTGTTTCCGATTCCACTAACTGCATAAAGGTGTGCGTTGCACTGAAGCTCGTCTATAGGGCGAATTCCATTATATTCAGAGTTTCTTTGGCTTTGCAGCCCCCTTAATTGCATTTACTCGCCCTGTAGTAATGTATAATTATCTATCTTTGAGACAAATGAGTCTTTTGTCCGTTGCACTTGTGAAGGTTGTTGTCCTCATGTAATTTATAGACAGATGCGATTTTCACTAGGGCTTACTGCAAAAATTGAGGCATCAGTTGCATGTGATTCAGAGTCTTTTTCTTTATTTAATTTAAGAAAGACATTAGTTAACTTTCGCTATGAAATATCAATGTACGTGCTAGAAATAAAATGAGTGGGCTAGCACATTCGTAAACGCCTGAGGCGTTTATTCGTATTCACTGTTATGCCCATGGACGCAGCCGCTGACGTTATAAGCAGAGTTACTTCCGAGAACGGTATCCTTTACAAAAACGCATAGTCATTAGAGATCCGGTAGAACGGTGAGAGGGAAATGGCAGCTCGTTTGTTAATTGGCTGCACGAGGAAACGGTGTAGCTGACATTCAGAAGCCATTTTCAGGCACTGTTTCCCCTCTGAATGAAACCTGTCACTCAGCAGCCTAGTCTCGTAGTACGCTGCATACAAAGTTGTTTACCATAACAGGAAACTAACGCGGAACTTGGGTGTTCACGTTCCTGACATTAATTGCCTTTTGTTGGACTCTTGGATAGGCCTTTAAAAATAAATCTAAATCTAATGATCGTGAAAAGCGTTGTTATTTTGATCCTAAGATACACACATCAATAGAAGTTTTGCATCATCCTTTTATTCCTGAATTCATGGCAGAGAAAAAAAAAAGACTGGCTCTGAGTAATGCGTATATATTCATTTGCAATGTGCCGAGGTCACCCTCCTGAGCAACATCAATACGTGGTGTAACGTCCACCTGCTCGGATGCGTGCTTGAATCCTTTGTGACGTACCAGCGATGAGATCATCAAGCCAGCCCAGGTCCGGATTGTCCCACTCATAAAGGTGATTCTGAGTAAGTCGCGCACAGTACTTGGTCGATGTCGACATCCAAAAACAAATCGTTCTGAATGATCCTACATGTGTTCGATTGAGTCTGTCTGTAGAACAGGCAGGCCACTCCGTTCTGATGTTTCTAGAATACTGAAGGAACATGTTCACGAGAACAACACGATGAGCACGCTAGTTATCATTCATCAAGAAGATATTGCCACCTAGAATTTGGCGCGACGGCCCACTATTGGCTGCAGAATCTCGTCCCTGTACTGACGAGCAATGATAGTGTCCTCAAAAACCACGAAGGCCACATGTAATCAGACCCCAGAACATCACTCAAAAATCACCTTGTTGCACTTGTGCTGGGTTGTCTCCAAACACAATGTCCGAGATTATCAGGGGAAAAACACCCGTAGCCAGTCTGGGGCGTCCACTCTCATGATTTCTTGCCTGTCTGTAACTGAGTGTATGGTGTTCGACTTGGTGCTCGCTTTGGTCATCAGGAATGGAGATTCGCAACATGCAGTCGCCTCCTAACCGTCTGATGCGATACATGATGTCCTGTAGCCTCTTCGAACGCCGAATCCAGTTCTTGAACTCTCATCCCATGGTTCCTTTGACTCAAAAGTTATAGATATCTATCATCCTGTGCATCTGTCAAACGTAGGCGGCCTGTACAGTGCAAATCCTCAACACTACCTGTCAGTTGGAACTGATTCCATGTCCGTACCACAATTGAGTGCAGAGCGTACGTCCAGCAACTTCCATGGTTGTCAAGCTTTCTACGTGTTACGTGGTAGTGCGGACCCGATAATTGGTAGCGATTGACCTTCATGGCGTCATAGATATGCACTCTATAGTTCTACCGACGTTTCTAATGCATTCCTACCGGTGCTTTATTTTCAAACGAAATGCCTCAATCCATTCGATTGCGTGTTCTACCCAAAAACAGCGCTCATGGTAACTGTGTGTATGTTTATAATTAACGCCAGGGATGACCTTCCGAACGGCACCAGAACAGTCACGATAGCAACACACCTTCCCGACATACCGGGATGATGCAAAACTTTTGTTGGTGCGTATATGTACTACATGGACAATCCTCTGCAACAGAAATAAATTTCTTAATCTTATTCTAGTGATAACTGCAGATTTTACATCTATTTAGCGTAATCTCTGAGATCTTTAGAAGCTTTACGAAAGCAGAAAGAAGTAGAAGCATTATTTTAGCTTCAGTGAAAATGTGCTATTTATAAAAACGAACATAAAAATAAAAGTATGTAATTTTATGATTTACTATTTCACTTTCCATCGGAAAAGAGTGGGACAGAAATTTAAAAAAGCAATTCTTATATTGATATTTTAAACAAAGGACACTGCTTAACTGCGTGAATTGTATGTTACATGTGAAGAAAATAAACTAGCAAGTAGTTAAGTTCCAGAACATTCTTCATGAAAGTAGAAAATCGATCAATATGATCAACAATTTATTGTATAGAACTGAAGATGAAAACAAAAATTTGTGTGCGAGTAGAAAGAGACATATTCGATTACGATATGTTGATAATTTTTACATTGAAACCGTCTAATTGCAACTGAATGAAACACAACTTTTGTGCCATACACGTTTCGCCTTTATTCTTTGCAAGGCACCTTCAGTGGCAGAGTTCGTGAATGTTTCTCCACATGTTGTGTTTTTGCTCCTTTGTTAGCGTTGACTACGAAAGTTTAAGATATATTCGAATTTATTAATGAAGTCGTGTGAGGACGACAAGTCGGAAACGAACTGTCACACTTAATATGCGAAGCAGTATTATATTTCTTCTTGAGATGAGCCTTGGGTGAAATTTGAGCCCAATTACAGGGGAACTTTATAGAAAACTTTGAACTTCAAATGCATTTTACTCACCAGGACAATATTTGATACGGAAATCGGTGGTGCTCTTAACCACACGTCCGCAGTTATCTCTAAAATTTATCTCTAAAATTTCCGGACCCATGTTTAGTGGAACGTTTTTGCTTCTGATATCCTAGACTTCAATCCATTAATTATGACATCTTCTGTACACAAATTTTGCACATGGGCGCCTACGTCATCCTTCTCAACTTCGTGTCTCAGGAAACATCTCGTGTCGCTTCGGCCTTAAAGCAGCCCTGTTGTTATCGAAAAATTGAAAAACAAAGAAAGGAAGGTCACAGTTAAAAGTCCAGTCGATGACGAGGTCATTAAAGACGGAGTTCAAGCTGAATTCGGGAAGGATGGGATACAATATAATCTGACTGCATTAAGGAAAAACACGAAAGAACTAAGTCGGTATTGCGCTCGATGATACCGCATTTCACCAAAATCAGAAACCCGTATTCGATGCCTGGTTTGGCGTACAGTTTCAATCTGTTGCGAATGTGGACTGTTCGCCGTTAGCTGAAACATGTTCACTAGAACCGGTTTAATAATTTATGGTTGTGAAGTGTTGCCCAAATCCAAATCTCTCCGCGATTTTCTAGGGCTGGTTAATATTATGTTCATACTAAAGAGTAGTTAAATATGCGAGGTGGTGCCCAAAGTGCGTAATGTTACTCATGTTTTCTGAAGGGCCTTTTCTCCAGTTTAAGTCTAATGTAAGTAAATCCTCATAAATCTGTGGACTCAAGCTTTATTGGTATATAATTGCACTAGAGCCAAAGCGTGGAAAATTGACACTATAGAAGGGTATCGTAAGGCTAAAATATGTAATTATCTGTGTCTTAAAATAATTTGGGCTTCGAGGCGAAATAAAGACAAACAATAAATCATTATCACCCTAACATTTATAAACACCGTAAATACAGCACATATTGTCAAATTTATCAACGAAAATACAGTCTGCGTAAGGTAAATATAAAACTGTACTAACAAACGGAAATGGAAGAGTTTTCAATAAGATGGTTTTGAGAATATTTACGTGCAGAACCATCGTAAAACACATGAACGAATTATGTTGCTCAAAATTTTTTTCCGATACGATTAAATTTCTAGCTATAGAATTACAGTCTTTGTATGCCTATTTTCAAGGCACGGACTTCCATACAATCTTCATTAAAAATTTACACTGGTAGTTGCACAAAGTTTTCGTTGACCGGGCCGTTTTAAGTGGTTGCCCTGTTAGCTTACTGCGAAACGAGTATGCACAGTGCACTGACTCTTTCTGTATACCTCCTATTGAAATACACCCTAAGACAAAAAAAAGACGCATCACGAAGAAATTACCTGAATGGGATGGAAATCGGTAGATGTGATGTACATGTACAGACAAAAAGACTGTTATAATCGCAGGAAAAGTGGATGATGTATAAAAGAGGAAGAGCACAAACTGAGCAAGGCAATAACACGATTGTTCACCTCCAGCTCATACGCAAGAAATTATTCGGCTTCACATTGATTGGTACAGTTGTTAGATGTCTACAGAGGGATATCGTGCCAAAATCCGTCCATTTGGCGCATTAGGTCGCCCGAACAGTCTAGAGAGACAGAATATGATTGGAGAGTAAACCCAGGAAAGACGAAAGTAAAAATAGAAAAGTGCTTAGCGATAAACTTAACATCGAAATCTGGGACTACGAAGTTAAGGTATTCGCCAGTTTGAAAGGAAAATAACACATGACAGGCGAAGAAAAGAGAACATAAAAAGTACACTAGAACAGGTAAAGGGCATTTCTGGCAAAAAAAAAAAATAATGGAAATGAGCGTTTGGCGTCATTGGCCGGGAGGTCCCTTGCGGGGCAGGTCCGGCCGCCTTGGTGCAGGTCTTATTACATTCGACGCCACATTGAGAGGCCTGAGCGCCAGATGGGGATGAAATGATGATGAAGACAACACCCAGTCCCTGAGCGGAGAAAATCCCCGAACCAGCCGGTAATCGAACCCGGGCCCGTTGGAGGGCAATCCGTCGCGCTGACCAGTTTTTTTTAAAATCTCATTTTGTTCGTCTTCGTTCTTTGTATCTGCTTGGGGCGGACGTCGTAAGACACCCGTTTCACTTCGTCGTTGATCCATTAACTCAGTACAGAGGGCAGCTAACCCGCTGACCGAACACGCTGAGTTACCGTGCCGGCTGGAAAAGGAATGAATGGAGTCGTTGACATGTGGTGCTATAGATGGATTTTGAAAAGCAGGTGAACTGATAAGGAATGAGGAGCTTCTCCGCAGAAACAGCGAAAAAAGGAACATGCGGGAAACACAGCCGAAAAGATGCGACAGCATGGTAGGATATGTTTTCAAACAAAAGGGAACCAGAGGAAAAATGCTCCTATCGGTGCATACGAAAAGCGAATCCGCTCCTGTTTTTTAAAAGAATCTGACTGAAAAACTGCGTACCAGCCGCCGCATTCTACGCGTACCTCCCTCAGCACCTTCAAATATTTCCCAAAGATTCTGGCATGCGACATATTCGCGTTCTTTTTAATGTGCAACTCACAACTCGCTCACACCCACTAGTCCATCGCTTTAAGTCGCTTAGACCCATCCTTTCCTACCTGACCTTTCTCACTCATTAACCACTCACTGTCATTGGTGTCTCTCTGTCACTGTTCCTTTTCTCACAGACACATCCTTTTCGTTCTGTCTCCTTTCGCTGTTACTGTCCCCCTCTTGCTCTCTCTTACTTCATTCCTTCGCTTTGCTGCTGTCTCTTCCCACTGTCACTATCTCTCTCTTCCTCGTTGTCACTGCATTGTCATTGTCTCTGTCTCTCACTATTACTGGCTCTCACCCATTTCCACTTTCTCCTTCTCTTTATCCCTCTCCCATTGGCGCTGTCTCCTTCACTCTTTTGCTAGCACTGTTCTGTCACTGTCAACCATGTTCCACTGCCACTGTGTCGCTGTCTGTCTCTCACACTGTCATTGTCTTCTTTGCTCTTTCTGCACCACAATCATCGTGTACTACCTTTCAGTTTTCATTACTTTTCCGCCTCTTTCGTACTGCCACTGGCTCCTTCTCTCTCCGCATAACATAGTGCGAATAGGTTCGCATGCCAAAAATTTTTGAGAAATTTTGTAAAGGTGCTGAGGAACGTAGATGAGGCAGCTGGTACCCCAATTTTCAGTCAGTGTCTTTTAAGAAACGGGAGCATATTCGCCTTTTGTGTGCTCCAATAGGAGCTTTCTCCGCTGGTTCCCTTCTTTTCCCTTCTAAGTAGGGCAAGTCGCTCATACGACAATAACTTTATGGGTTTTGATAGTTTACTTACGTGAAATTGAAAAATCGCAAATATACAAACCTTTACACCTCAGTCCGGATATTATGTGCAGAAACATTTTGCATATACCTCATTACTCCAACATGGGATTCCCAAAACTCATCTGATGATAGTGGAGATGCCTTACAGAATATGTGTCCTTGCTACGTCACTTTATAAGCTAAGTCTTCGCCTCATACCGGATTTTACGTGCGTATTTTACGTATACAAGCAGTATGACTTTGAACCACTGCATCTGGGAAACGGATAAAGCCATCAACAAAATTTTCGAAGATGCCGGAATCGGGATCTCAGAAATATATCGTAAAAATATCAGCTGTTTGCTGTGCATAGCCATCCGGAAATCGGAGGAATGGTTTTAGTACTCGAAAATCATGTTTTACGGAAAAATCGGCCATGAACTAATTGGTGCGTCCATAAAATCTCTTAAGGTGCACCGTAGACCGCATCTAATGCAAAAACAACCAATCGAATTGCTTTATTTGCCTAAGCTGGAGGAAGTGTGTAATACTCAAATAGTGACCCTGCACTGTTGGACAGTTACAGTAAGACAATGCTTCTGTTGAGCATAGAAATGGTCCCTAGCCCGAGGGCTATCGAAAACACCTGACCCTATATTTCCATCACCATCAGAACCCGCGGTATTAGCCCTGAGAAAATCCAGTTTTTGTGTGCGTTTTGGAATATCAAGTGTAGCGCAAGCTATCGCATGCGTATCGATTTTCCATAGTACCAGAGGAAGATGTAAAGGGTAAAAACTGTAGAGGAAGACAGAAATTAAAATACATCCAACAAATAACTTAGGGTACATGATTCTCTGTCCACTCCCATGCGATAGTGTGAACCTTGAACGGAATATATACAGAAGTGACAAAAACTCGTGGGATAACGACATGCACATATACAGATGGTGGTAGTATCGCATCGCAAGGTATAAAAGCGTAGTGCACTGGCGCAGCTGTCATTTGTAGTCCGGTGATCCATGTGAAATGGTTTCGGACACACGACACGAATTAATAGATTTTGAACTCGGAATGTTGTTGGAGCTAATGCATGTGGCATTCCATTTTGGAAATCGTTATTCAATATTCCGCCATCAACACTGTCAAGAGTGTGCCGAAAGTAAACAATTTCAGGCATTACCTCCCACTACTAGCAATGCAGTGGCTGACGGCCTTCACTTGACGACCGAGAGCAGCGTCACTTGCTTAGAGTTGCTAACACAGAAGCAACACTGCGTGAAATGTCGCAGAAATGATTGTGGGACATACGACGAACGTATCCGTTAGGAGAGTAGGCGGAATTGGGCATTAACGAGCTATGGTAGCACACGGTCGACGCGAGTGCTTCGACTGACAGCACATCACCTGTTGAGCCTTTTCAGGATTCGTAACCATATCGGTTGTACCCTAGATGACTGGAAAATTGTGGCTTGCTCAGATGAGTCCCGATGTCAGTTGGTAAGAGCTGATGGTAGAATTCGAGTGGGGTGCAGACACCACGAACCCATAGAGCCAAGTTCTCAACAAGGCATTGTGCAAGCTAATGGTGGCTCTGTTATGGTGTGGGCTGTGTTTACATGGAATGGACTGGGTCCTCTGGATGTTCGGCTATTTGCAGCCGTTCATGGACGTCATGTTTCCAAACAACGATGGATTTTTTTATGAATGACAGTGCCTCATATCAGTGGGCGACAACTGTTCGCCATTGGTTTGAAAAATATTCTGGACAGTTCGAGAGAACGATTTGGCCAACCAGATCGCACGATATGAATCCTATCGGACATTTTTGGGACATAATCAAGAGGTCACTTCGTGCACGACGCTAGACCAGCGCCGGCAGCTGTGGCCGAGCGGTTCTAGGCGCTTCAGTCCGCAACCGCGCTGCTGCTGCGGTCGCAGGTTCGAATGCTGCCTCTGGTATGGATGTGTGTGATGTCCTTAGGTTAGTTAGGTTTAAGTAGTTCTAAGTCTAGGGGACTGATGACCTCAGATGTTAAGTCCCATAGCACTCAGAGCCATTTGAACCATTTTGCAGCTTGATGACGCCCAAGGGGTCGGAATTAGCTAACCGCCAAATTATGAAATGAAGTGATTTCGAAGTAGAACAGCACCCTACGCAGGAAAATGACATCGCTCACGTAGAGTAATCACAACAGTGTTTAAGTTTTTGGGCATTGTCTTCCATCGTACATATTCTGGAATCAGTTTTGGTATCATCCTTCTTCCATTGGCACTACATCCCAGGATGGGACTTCGCTTCCTCGATAATTTTCCGCCATTCCTCTCTGGACTGCATTTTGAGTGGTTGCCCTGTTACCTGACTGCCAAACGATTATGTACGTTCTGGCCGAGCGGTTCTAGGTGCTTTAGCCCGGAACCGCGCTACTGCTACGGCCGCAGGTTCGTATTCTGCCTCGGGCGTGGGTGAGTGTGATGTCCTTACGTTCGTTAGGTTTAAGTAGTTCTAAGTGTAGGGGACTGATAACCTCAGAAAGTCCCATAGTGCTTGGAGCCATTTGAACAGCTGGACCAGCAACACTTTCGCAATCATGGGCGGCTATAGAGGCAGAATGGCTCATTATTTCTGCAGGGGACTTCCAGCGACTTGTTGAATCTATGCCACGTCGAGTTGGTGTACTACAATGGGGAAACAGAGGTCTAACACGACAGTCGGAGGTATCTCATGACTTTTGTCGGCTTAGTGTATACCAATAGAGAAAACTATACAGTCCAGAACAGATACTGAGTACTTTATACAGCAAGGGGAACGAGTGATTACTGGCCAGTAGGCACGCCTTAGGTCCCTGTAAGTGCCACCGCCCACGTGACTCGCCTGTCCTGCTCCCGTCGGAGATGACGGCCGTGTGTAGTAAAGAGGTGCAGCATCTCTATTGATACCTGGAGACTGATGACACAAAAAAAGGTCTCACGTAGTTGTTCCACGCTTTACACCAGTGGCATTGATGCACTCGAGCTCGTGTTAGTGGTGGTATCGTGTTGCGGAAACCGGCGGATCCCGTGGGAGCTGGTAGCTGGTGGACCCACCTGTGGCCTTGATGGCGGCCCTCTGGATCTGCACGCTGCCCCTTTTGAGCGTCCCCAGCGTCGCCATAGTGAGAGCGCGGTTGTCACAGGCGACACGACGCGACGCGACCGCCAGTGGGGTACTCGCGGACACTGCCGACCCCGGCGTCCGGCCGGGCGGCCGTGGCTCGTAACGAGCGCTGATGCGATAAGTGGCGGCGGTCGGCGCCCACCACGGCGTCCCCTCAGAGTCCGAGGCTGCCGGAGAGAGAAAGTACCACAGGCAGCGCGACCACAGCTAAAGTAAAGTGAACAACACTCCGCCATGTTCCACGTTGTCAAAAAAAAAATTGCGCGTGGTATAGGATAGTGGTAGTGTAACGGTTCAAATGGCTCTGAGCACTATGGGACTTAACAATTGAGGTCATCAGTCCCCTAGAAGTTAGAACTACTTAAACCTAACCAACCTAAGGACATCACACAAAACCATGTCCGAGGCAGGATTCGAACCTGCGACCATAGCGGTCGCGCGGTTCCAGAATGTAGCGCCTAGACCCGCTCGGCCACACCGGCCGCCGGTAGTGTAACGGGACATACTCCTCTAGCATTGCGTTTCCTCAACAGTAGTTGTCGCCGAGCGGGATTAGCCGTGCGGTCTCCGGCGCTGCAGTCATGGACTGTGCGGCTGGTCCCGGCGGAGGTTCGAGTCCTCCCTCGGGCATGGGTGTGTGTGTATGTCCTTAGGATAATTTAGGTTAAGTAGTGTGTAAGCTTAGGGACTCATGCCCTTAGCAGTTAAGTCCCATAAATTTAAAACAAAAAAACAAAAAAAAACACAGTAGTTGTCGATACCAGAATTTTTTTTTCGAATTTTGGACAGTTTAACATTGTCTCAGTCACTTTTCTGAAAACGTTCATATAATTTTATACACAGTATGTTATATTTCAAGCTAAAATTTATGAAAAGGAATTACTTTATAAAATATTTTAGTTTCAGTGTTATAATCGATATGTACTAGTTCTGAATGTACAGTTAAATTTTTTTTCTTTAGAAACATTTGAAATTACGAATTATTGGCACACTTAAAATTTTTACTATTAATTACGCAATCCTGTGCTGTTTACTATGTTTATTTCTGGATTATTCATGAAGTAATAATCGAAATTAATAATGTAACGAAAACTATTAGGAATAAATTTGTTAGCAAAAATTGTAAACCCTTTGGAATATTGTTATTTTCACACAGTGTGAGAGTCGTAAGTTTGCCTCTCATGTGATCGTACGTATTTTTCTATAATATTTACGTAAAAAAAAATACTGAAACAACAGTCTTCCACTTGATAGGTTCCCGGGATTTACGCCGGATCATATTGTAGAAACCGCACAATATTTCAGCGAGACAACTGCCCGCCATCTTCAGGTGCTACTGTCGCGTCGCTGAGAAGCGCGCCAATTTATATGCTGGCTTTCTAGAACAGCGCAGGCGCCAGCGGGGCATAACGTCATCGAAGACCAATCGTAGACAGCGTCGAATACCAGAGTCCTCTGCTGAAGAAACGGGACGCGGTCTGCGGAAGCGCGCCGCGGCGCGGGAAAATGCGGCCGGGAGCGACGGACCCCGTTCGCGCGCGCGATTTAAGCATCTGCGCTAAGGCTTCCCATCTGCGTTGACTCGGCGCGGTTGCTAATCTGTGGCTGACGATTCCTTAGTGCCGCCAAGGCTGGTTCCCAGGCTTTGCTCATGTGAAACCCCGTGTCTCTGTTTAATAGGTCACTGCTTATACGTATTTCGACCGCCTCTTTGATGATGGAGTCCCAGTATGTGGAAGCATGCGAGAGGATCTTAGTTTTTTCATAATTCATGCCGTGTCCCGTGTCAAGGCAATGTTCAGCAACCGCAGATTTCTCTGGCTGGCCCAACCTCGTGTGACGTTTATGTTCGTCGCATCTGTCTTTGACCGTACGACACGTCTGGCCAATATAAGATTTCCCACACTGGCACGGGATTTTGTATATTCCTGGTCTCCTCAGGCCGAGGTTGTCTTTAACAGAGCCCAGCATCGATTTCACTTTTGCTGGAGGCCGGAAAACACATTTAATCCGATGTTTCTTGAAAATTCTGCCCACCTTAAAAGACACGCCACCGACATACGGTAGAAAAACCAACCCCGTGGTGTTATCTGCTTCTTCAGGTTGTTCTTGAGGTTTGGAGCGTGCTGGTCGAAACGCGTTCCGGATCTGCTTCTCGGAGTACCCATTCTGGGTAAATACAGAGCGGAGATGGTTGAGCTCTGCCGATAAGCTGTCCTGATCTGAGATGGCTCTAGCCCTATGCACTAGCGTCCGTAATACACCGCTGCGCTGTGAGGGATGATGACAGCTCGTAGCTTGTAAATACAAGTCTGTGTGCGTAGGCTTCCGGAACACACTGTGACCCAAGGAGCCGTCTCCTTTTCTACGCACCAAAACATCCAGAAATGGGAGCTCACCATCTTTTTCTACCTCCATGGTAAAACAGATATTTGGATGGAGGGAGTTCAGATGTTCCAGGAACGAAGGAAGCGTTGCTGTCCCATGCGGCCATACCACAAACGTATCATCTACATATCTCCAAAAACATTTGGGTTTCCGAACCGCCATCTGAAGTGCTTTGTCCTCGAAATCTTCCATAAAAAGATTTGCTACTATGGGAGACAAAGGGCTACCCATAGCAACACCGTCAGTCTGCTCGAAATACTGGTTGTTAAATAAAAAGTAAGTCGAGGTAAGCACATGTTTGAAAAGGTGTAAGACATCCCCTTCGAGCTTGGCTCCTATAAGTTGTAATGAGTCCATCAGAGGCACCCGTGTGAACAAGGAAACCACATCAAAACTCACTAGTAAGTCTGTAGATTCAAGACGCAGGTTCTTCATTCGCCGTATAAAATCTTCTGAGTTTCGAATATGGTGTTCACATTTCCCCACCATGGGACTCAGAAGAGAAGCCAGATGTTTAGCTAGATGGTATGTTGGGGCACCTATATTACTAACGATAGGGCGAAGCGGAACATTCTCCTTATGTATCTTAGGCAGGCCATAAAGTCGTGGCGGAACTGGCGCTCGTTCTCTTAAACTCTTCTTCAGATGGTCAGGAAGTTGGCTGGATTTGAGGAGAGCGGATGTCCTCCGTTGTACGGCATCCATCGGATCTTTCTGGAGTCGACGATACGCTGTATCCTGTAGTAGGTCCATCATCTTGCCAAAATAAGATGGAGCAGGCATAAGAACAGTGGCGTTACCCTTGTCAGCTGGTAAAATTACTATATCATTGTCTTCTTTTAAAGAACAGAGCGCTCTCCTTTCTTCAATGGTGACGTTCTGCTTGGGTGCAGGCATCCTGGTTATTGATCTACAAGCCTCTCGCCTTATTTCTTCTGCTGAAGAAATAAGGCGAGAGGCTTGTAGATCAATAACCAGGATGCCTGCACCCAAGCAGAACGTCACCATTGAAGAAAGGAGAGCGCTCTGTTCTTTAAAAGAAGACAATGATATAGTAATTTTACCAGCTGACAAGGGTAACGCCACTGTTCTTATGCCTGCTCCATCTTATTTTGGCAAGATGATGGACCTACTACAGGATACAGCGTATCGTCGACTCCAGAAAGATCCGATGGATGCCGTACAACGGAGGACATCCGCTCTCCTCAAATCCAGCCAACTTCCTGACCATCTGAAGAAGAGTTTAAGAGAACGAGCGCCAGTTCCGCCACGACTTTATGGCCTGCCTAAGATACATAAGGAGAATGTTCCGCTTCGCCCTATCGTTAGTAATATAGGTGCCCCAACATACCATCTAGCTAAACATCTGGCTTCTCTTCTGAGTCCCATGGTGGGGAAATGTGAACACCATATTCGAAACTCAGAAGATTTTATACGGCGAATGAAGAACCTGCGTCTTGAATCTACAGACTTACTAGTGAGTTTTGATGTGGTTTCCTTGTTCACACGGGTGCCTCTGATGGACTCATTACAACTTATAGGAGCCAAGCTCGAAGGGGATGTCTTACACCTTTTCAAACATGTGCTTACCTCGACTTACTTTTTATTTAACAACCAGTATTTCGAGCAGACTGACGGTGTTGCTATGGGTAGCCCTTTGTCTCCCATAGTAGCAAATCTTTTTATGGAAGATTTCGAGGACAAAGCACTTCAGATGGCGGTTCGGAAACCCAAATGTTTTTGGAGATATGTAGATGATACGTTTGTGGTATGGCCGCATGGGACAGCAACGCTTCCTTCGTTCCTGGAACATCTGAACTCCCTCCATCCAAATATCTGTTTTACCATGGAGGTAGAAAAAGATGGTGAGCTCCCATTTCTGGATGTTTTGGTGCGTAGAAAAGGAGACGGCTCCTTGGGTCACAGTGTGTTCCGGAAGCCTACGCACACAGACTTGTATTTACAAGCTACGAGCTGTCATCATCCCTCACAGCGCAGCGGTGTATTACGGACGCTAGTGCATAGGGCTAGAGCCATCTCAGATCAGGACAGCTTATCGGCAGAGCTCAACCATCTCCGCTCTGTATTTACCCAGAATGGGTACTCCGAGAAGCAGATCCGGAACGCGTTTCGACCAGCACGCTCCAAACCTCAAGAACAACCTGAAGAAGCAGATAACACCACGGGGTTGGTTTTTCTACCGTATGTCGGTGGCGTGTCTTTTAAGGTGGGCAGAATTTTCAAGAAACATCGGATTAAATGTGTTTTCCGGCCTCCAGCAAAAGTGAAATCGATGCTGGGCTCTGTTAAAGACAACCTCGGCCTGAGGAGACCAGGAATATACAAAATCCCGTGCCAGTGTGGGAAATCTTATATTGGCCAGACGTGTCGTACGGTCAAAGACAGATGCGACGAACATAAACGTCACACGAGGTTGGGCCAGCCAGAGAAATCTGCGGTTGCTGAACATTGCCTTGACACGGGACACGGCATGAATTATGAAAAAACTAAGATCCTCTCGCATGCTTCCACATACTGGGACTCCATCATCAAAGAGGCGGTCGAAATACGTATAAGCAGTGACCTATTAAACAGAGACACGGGGTTTCACATGAGCAAAGCCTGGGAACCAGCCTTGGCGGCACTAAGGAATCGTCAGCCACAGATTAGCAACCGCGCCGAGTCAACGCAGATGGGAAGCCTTAGCGCAGATGCTTAAATCGCGCGCGCGAACGGGGTCCGTCGCTCCCGGCCGCATTTTCCCGCGCCGCGGCGCGCTTCCGCAGACCGCGTCCCGTTTCTTCAGCAGAGGACTCTGGTATTCGACGCTGTCTACGATTGGTCTTCGATGACGTTATGCCCCGCTGGCGCCTGCGCTGTTCTAGAAAGCCAGCATATAAATTGGCGCGCTTCTCAGCGACGCGACAGTAGCACCTGAAGATGGCGGGCAGTTGTCTCGCTGAAATATTGTGCGGTTTCTACAATATGATCCGGCGTAAATCCCGGGAACCTATCAAGCAGATGCAGCGCCGGGAAAGCCTCAAATAGCACAACAGTCTTCCAGTTTATTTAGCTCAAACCAACCTTGAGGACCTGATGAGAGATTTTCAGCTACAAAAATCAGACACCTACGCAACAAGAACTGGACCCATCTCAACATAACATACTAAGTAAACATGAAAGTTGACTGTAATCTTCTCTTCTCTCAAATCTTCATAAAAGACTTTGCTTATTAATTACTTGGATTGGGCACTGTTTAACGTGGATACTAGAAGGAAGGAGCAAGGAGGGGGGAGATTACGGCAGTGACTATCAAATAACATCCAACTGTCACTGCCCAGAAATTACAGCCAGAAACGAATTCTACCAAGAGCAGCCGATGCCTGCAGAGGGAGTGATTATTAAAACTAAGTTTGTCAAAACAGCTGAGTTATAAGGAACATTGCAACGTAAATTCAAATCGTACAACACTGGGAGAACGTTTGAGAACAACTAACCATACGTTAGGTGAGTTGCAATATAGTATGACAATTATACACACTGTAGATGAAGGTTCCTTCTTAAATGTTTTGGAAGAATTGGATATTTTCGTAGAAAAGAAGAAAAAACGCCCATAATTTATTAAACGAAAAAAATTAAATTAATTTACGTTGGTTCTTCTAGTTATTTGATGAAGTGTTGTAAATAAGCAACCAAATTACACTGAAGGGAGAAAGAAATTGGTATAGGCATGCGTATTCAAATACAGAGATATGTAAACATGCAGAATACGGCGCTACGGCCGGCAACTCCTATATGAGACGACAAGTGCTGGTGCAGTTGCTAGATCGGTTACTGCTGTTAGAATGGCAGGTTATCAAGATTCAAGTGAGTTTGAACGTGGTGTTATAGCTGGCGCACGAGCAATGGGACACAGCGTCTCCGAGGTAGCGATGAAGTGGGGATTTTCCCGTACGACTATTTCACGAGTATACCGTGAATATCAGGAATCCGTTAAAACATCAAATCTCCGACATCGCTGCGGCTGGAAAGAGATCCTGAGAGAACGGAACCAACGACGCCTGGAGAGAATCGTTCAGCGTAACAGAAGTGCAACACTTCCGCAAATTGCTTCAGATTTCAATGCTGGGCCATCAACAAGTGTCAGCGTGCGAACCATTCAACGAAATGGGCTTTCGGAGCTGAAGGTCCACACGAGTACCCTTGATGACTGCACGACACAAAGCTTGACGCCTCGTCTGGGCCCGTCAACAGCGACATTGGACAGCTGATGACTGGAAACATGTTGCCTAGTTGGACGAGTCGCGTTTCGTTTCAAATTGTATCGAGCGGATGGGCGTGTACGCGTATGGAGACAACCTCATGAATCCATGGGCCCTGCTTGTCAGCAGGGGACCGTTCAAGCTGGTGGAGGCTCTGTAATGGTGTGGGGCGAGTGCAGTTGGAGTGATATGCGACCACTGATACGTCTAGATACGACTCTGACAGGTGACACGTACGTGAGCATGCTGTCTGATCACCTTCATCCATTCAAGTCCATTGAGCATTCCGATGGACTTGGGTGTAATTCCAGCAGGACAATGCGACACCCCACACATCCAGAATTGCTACAGAGTGGCTCCAGGAACACTCTTCTGAGTGTAAACATTTGATCTGGTCACCAAGCTCCCACATATGGACATTATTGAGCATCTCTGGGATGCCTTGCTACGTGCTGTTCTGAAGAGATCTCCACCCCCTCGTACTCTTACTGATTTATGGACAGCCCTGCGGGATACAGAGTGTCAGTTCCCTCCAGCACTACTTCAGACATTATTCGAGTCCATGCCACGCCGTGTTGCGGCACTTTTGCGTGCTCGCGGTGGCCTTCCTTAGGAAGAATCCTAAGGAAATGCAATCCGAAAACGAAGGAAGTAGGTTACAGTACGCTTGTTCGCCCACTGCTTGAATACTGCTCAGCAGTGTGGGATCCGTACCAGATAGGGTTGATAGAAGATATAGAGAAGATCCAACGGAGAGCAGCGCGCTTCGTTACAGGATCATTTAGTAATCGCGAAAGCGTTACGGAGATGATAGATAAACTCCAGTGGAAGACTCTGCAGGAGAGACGCTCAGTAGCTCGGTACGGGCTTTTGTCAAAGTTTCGAGAACATACCTTCACCGAAGAGTCAAGCAGTATATTGCTCCCTCCTACGTATATCTCGCGAAGAGACCATGAGGATAAAATCGGAGAGATTAGAGCCCACACAGAGGCATACCGACAATCCTTCTTTCCACAAACAATGCGAGACTGGAATAGAAGGGAGAAGCGATAGAGGTACTCAAGGTACCCTCCGCCACACACCGTCAGGTGGCTTGCGGAGTATGGATGTAGATGTAGATAACGCACGTGTACCAGTTTCTTTCTGTATAATACCTACCGTATCATCCTAACAGAAATATTTTTAACAATGGTAATTTTGAATGCATATTTGTATAGACATTTTAAATATGTATTTTTTATAATGTACTCTGAAAGGTATTTTATTTTTTTAATATGTATTCATATTTGTGGAAAGATAAGATATATACAGAAATGAGCTGTCTACGCACACGCCCATAAAACAGACGATTAATATGTAAATTTCGTTTTCTTTAATTGTAAATTGTCTTTGGATAAACTAAACTATGAACGTTACAAGTACTGTTGTAAAGTCAACTTCATCTTTGGCGCTGTAAATGTCATCATTTAGTACTGCACTTTAAACGATGTTCAAACGTAAGTTTAAGTACGACAGTACAGCCAGTTTAATCTTTAACGTTGTCAGCCAACACTAAAGGCAATCTATAATGCTCTCAGCCAACTGTAAACGTAACTCATCATACTGGAAATAGAAATGTACTTTACATAACGTCAGTGTGAGTTTTCCGTGTTAAATTGCTTCTTTTACAGTGTATATTCTGATAATTCTCTTATTCATTTGAAGAGCGAAACCGGTCAGTAAAAAATATAAAGTGCGACTTTTGGCTGTTTTCAGAAACTTAGAATTTAATCCTGATTATAGCGGACGAACATTTAACATACACCGTTTTCAGTAGTGACTGTAACACATAGCCCACAAACATATAAGTTTTTTTTTTATAAATAAATCTACTGCTACCAGTCTCGATTTTCTTTATTTCCTTTTTTTACGTTCGGGAAATGGTTCACATTTTCAAGTGCGTTTTTTGTCTGTATTATCGATAACCAACTAAAAAATCGCGCGTTTCTTATATATTGGGGTAAAAGTCAACGAAATGAAGCAGACTTTCACACATTGACAACATCAGTATAAATGGCATAATACACACAGAAAGCGCACTTGAAAATGGGAATCATTTCCCGAAACGCGTCGTGCGAAAAGTAAATAAAGAAAATCGTGACTGGTAGCAGAAGATTTATTTATTTATAAAAACCTATTGTTTTCACAGTCGCAGCCTTTCAAAAATCATTTATAATAGATCATATCAGACCACAAACAAATTTTCGAATCCCAGACGAGCGATTGCGTGACATTCAGGCTCAGAAAACATGGTCTGAAAAATTCGGTTTAGAGTTAGTGCTAGGAGGATAGAATGTATGCAACTAGCGGATGATGCGGTGTTATCGGCAGAGATCGAAAGGACTATAATTGGGAAGTTAAAAGAATTAAACAAGACCTGTGAGGAACTCGGAATTAGAAATAGCAATAAAAAGACAAAATGTGTGGTGATAAATCCAAGATGAATAAGAACAACTCTAAAGTTAGGACCGGTAGATACAGAACAAATTAGTGCTTTCAGATATCTGGGAAGCAAAATAACGGAGGATATGAGTTGCAGTGACGGGGTGAAAACGCGTAGAGCAAGTGCATGGAGAAATGTAATAAGAAGAGGAGCCTTCAATGCGGGTGCATGGACAGGAACCTGAGAAAGATACAGGCGAAGTGCTTATATGGAGAGGGGCATAATAGGGTGCTCAGACATGGACATTGAGGTAAGAGGAAGAAAGAATAATAGAAGCTCTTGATATCGAATGAAAGAACAAGTTTACTGGTACCCCAGTCAATGATTATTTGTGGGTGAACTTGTGGCACTGTCTAGTCGAGAAACAAAAACACTGTTTCGGAACATAGTTTTCGTCTCTTTTCTTTTTTGAAAACTAAACGTATATCTTGCGCTGTAAATAAAACAAGTAAAATAGAATACGTCCAGTGATCACACGTTCCTTTTTCTGTCGTAACACATCAGGTACAAACCGTCACATTGTGTAAACAAAGATGGTGTATGGAAACAGTTAGGTGCAGAGAACATATTGCAAAATAGAAACATTATCTCTAAGTAGAAAGAGTATATATCATAACAACGTCGTTATTTTAGAATAGGTTTTAATGGATTGTGGAGATCTTTGTTCGTGTAGTGTTGGAATAAATACATTTCAGGTGGTGTAAAAATCCGATTCTGTCAAGTTTATGTAGTTTAAATTACATACCCGTTTACATAATGAGGTGACTTGTTGCAAACTTTAAGTACAATAATTATGTTGCAAATTGTACATAAATAACAATTTGGCTGAGATTAACACATAGGGATGAAGGGATGGAGGCAGGAGAGAAAGAGAGAGAGAGAGAGAGATTCAGATACAGATGGTGGAAGGAGTGATTGGAGAAGAGAACACTTTTCCAAAGCAGGAGTTATGATTATACCAGTTAAATGTAATAACTAACTAAAGGCTGGAGTAATACATTGGTTAATGCTTTAAAAATATGCAGATGAATACACAATTTATGCTGTTAGTTGATGTTCATATAGTTTCAAACTGACAGGGGGTACAAGTGGTTGGCGTGATCGTATATTTGTAAATGAGGCCATTCCATAGTTCATTTGGGGAATGTCATGGTAACATAACAAAATATTTATCGTAAACATGAAGGTGTGTGTGTGTGGTGTGTGTGTGTGTGTGTGTGTGTGTGTGTGTGTTTGGGCACATTACAAATTTAATAATGTAGGTTGCTGCTGAAAACAGAGATGATACTTTTTGCAAACTTATCATTTTTGTCATTTAAGATGGATTCAGGTTTATTTCCTTGGAATCCATCTTAAATGACAAAAATGATAACGTTTACAATAGTATCATCTCTGTTTTTAACAACTGCCCACATTATTAAATTTTCAATGCACACATTACAGAAAACTTAGCTTTTATATAAATTGCATGTAGTTTGTGGACTGATTTTAATTTGTTGTGGGATCTGAAATAAGCGAAATCTGCTGTGTGCTACATGGTTCAAACACAGAAGCTCCGAGCCACGGATTCATCCAGGTATTCCAGTATTCAACGAAGTCGTGGGCTCATCCTAAGTTTATAAAATTATTACTTAAGCAAAACTGTCCTTTTCTGAATCAGTTTACATCTGCTCACTATATAGATATAACTTTTACCAAATGATTATCCATGTAAAGAAGATACCATGATCGTTCCATACGGTAATGTTTTACTTTTCATACAATGGGCTCCCATTATACCTCAAAGTTATAACGTAAAACTGGAAACTATCTGCTCATAGCAAATTACACTCTTTTCTGTCTCTAATACATATTTTATTTTGTGAAAACGCACTTCATCTGAAATTTCACAGCTAGCAGCTGTACAGGGCTATTACAAATGATTGAAGCGATTTCATAAATTCACTGTAGCTCCATTCATTGACATATGGTCACGACACACTACAGATACGTAAAAAAACTCATAAAGTTTTGTTCGGCTGAAGCCGCACTTCAGGTTTCTGCCGCCAGAGCGCTCGAGAGCGCAGTGAGACAAAATGGCGACAGGAGCCGAGAAAGCGTATGTCGTGCTTGAAATGCACTCACATCAGTCAGTCATAACAGTGCAACGACACTTCAGGACGAAGTTCAACAAAGATCCACCAATTGCTAACTCCATTCGGTGATGGTATGCGCAGTTTAAAGCTTCTGGATGCCTCGGTAAGGGGAAATCAACGGGTCGGCCTGCAGTGAGCGAAGAAACGGTTGAACGCGTGCGGGCAAGTTTCACGCATAGTGATGTGAAAGATTCAGTGTTTAAACCTCCTCTACCAAGAAACGTGCCAGAACTGCGAGCTGGCATCAACAATGCTTTCGAACTCATTGATGGGGACATGCTGCGCCGAGTGTGGGAGGAACATGATTATCGGCTTGATGTCTGCCGAATCACTAAAGGGGCACATATCGAACATTTGTGAATGCCTAAAAAAACTTTTTGAGTTTTTGTATGTGTGTGCAAAGCATTGTGAAAATATCTCAAATAATAAAGTTATTGTAGAGCTGTGAAATCGCTTCAATCATTATTAATAACCCTGTAAGAAACTGAATCAATACATTGTAATACTCACACAAAAACGCGTATTTCACCATACCTTCCATCGAATAACTACGTTTACAGTCACAAAAAAGATCTCTTATGCCCTTGAAGTTTCGGAAATGTCACAAGGTGTACTGCAAGCCTTTCTCAAGATTCCTCGTCATCAGAATGACTACAAGTCTATGTATTTTATATTGCAAGGACGATTTGGGTGAAACAAGTTTAGTTACAGAGGTAAACAATGCATCAATGTATACATAGTAATACATGATTGAAGAACGTATGTGAAAATGCGTATATCAGTTTTCAATCTTCTTTCCAGGTATGTATTAGGTTGGTAGTCAGTTCCACAAAAAAGTGTACGCCGTTATCTGTATGAAATAAAAGATGCTGTTATAAATATAAGTTTAGATGAAAATGCACGTTATTACTAACTGCAGAATTATGTAATAGTCAAGCCCCTACCACGCCGTAGCGGAGAAGCGAGGCAACTGTCCCCCAATTGAAGCAGCTGAACGCCGCCATTTGCAGGGATGAATCCTAGTACTGGGGTTGTGATTTGAAGTATATGATACGCAACAAGAGCAAATTGAAGCACAAATTAAACACATGTTTGTTTAAAAAAGTACTGAGTATTCGAGTCTATTTTAAAAGTATACTTAAATGAATGAAGTTTCCTAATTTCCGAAATACGTCTGCATAGAGACGCGAAATTTAAGAATGTGAGGCTCTTTCCTGACAAGGTGGAGCGAGGTTACATCGAGTTATTTGCATTAGATAATTACATGAAACTTTGAAAGTAGCAGACAGTACGATTATAATTTAATTTTCCTGTCAGGTCCTGTTTGCTTTTTGCCGACTACTGTGTACATTTTGCACGCTTACTTTTGTTTAGCACAGTACTGTCTACACTCGAATTTTGGCATGATTAATTGTAATAACCCATATCACTTTAAATACGGTAGGAATTTCATTCGCACATTAGTTTTTAACACTGATAGCACTTCTAAAAGTGGTTGAGTTTGTAACATTTGATCAAATATTTGACCATTTAGGAAGTATAATCACCACGTGACAACACATGTCAAGTATCTAAGCGCAATGCCGGCCGGAGTGGCCTTGCGGTTCTAGGCGCTACAGTCTGGAGCCGAGCGACCGCTACGGTCGGAGGTTCGAATCCTGCCTCGGGCATGGATGTGTGTGATGTCCTTAGGTTAGTTAGGTTTAATTAGTTCTAAGTTCTAGGCGACTGATGACCTCAGAAGTTAAGTCGCATAGTGCTCAGAGCCATTTTTTTTTTCTAAACTCAATTATTCGACCTACCTCTGATTCATACTTAATATATTCTTGATTGCCTTGGTAACCAGGAAAAGGAACGTTCAAAATTATACACACTGACAGTATTTCCACACTATTTAAACTAGGCCTATATTGCACGATTTCCAGGACACTTTTTCAAATGAGTTGGAAATCCAAATACTGTCGGTATAGCATCGTCCTTCAGTTAACGTCTATTTACATAATTTTCCATGTAACAATTCTCTTCAGAATGAAGAGAGCACAGCAAATGATTTGCTGTCGGTTGGAAGTTCTTTCTCCGAGTAGCAACTATCCAATTCCGATTTAGAAAATCGTTTGTAAAGGGAAATCTAAGCAAAAGCAAACGCTCATGATGTATTATTTCTCCATGAAAATACTATATACAAGTAACAGAAAGTAACAAATAACCAGAAATGACTGACCTGTGAAATGTAACATTGTTTCTGTCTTCGTCTTTGCCTCCATTATACTGTTACAATTAATAGCAGCACACGAACGAACCATGTTTACGTACTGTTTCTCTGCAAATGGCGGCTTCTATCACGTTCAGTGTGGGGACGCGACAAGGAGATGGGACCTGGATAAACTGAAAGAACCAGAGTTTGTACAGAGTTTCAGGGAGAGCATAAGGCAACAATTGACAGGAACGGGGGAAAGAAATACAGTAGAAGAAGAATGGGTAGCTTTGAGGGATGAAGTAGTGAAGGCAGCAGACGATCAAGTAGGTAAAAAGACGATGGCTAGTAGAAATCCTTGGGTAACAGAAGAAATATTGAATTTAATTGATGAAAGGAGAAAATATAAAGATGCAGTAAATGAAGCAGGCAAAAAGGAATACAAACGTCTCAAAAATGAGATCGACAGGAAATGCAAAAAGGCTAAGCAGGGATGGCTAGAGGACAAATGTAAGGATGTAGAGGCTTATCTCACTAGGGGTAAGATAGATACTGCCTACAGGAAAATTAAAGAGACCTTTGGAGATAAGAGAACCACTTGTATGAACATCAAGAGTTCAGATGGAAACCCAGTTCTAAGCAAAGAAGGGAAAGCAGAAAGATGGAAGGAGTATATAGAGCGTCTATACAAGGGCGATGTACTTGAGGACAATATTATCGAAATGGAAGAGGATGTAGATGAAGATGAAATGGGAGATACGATACTGCGTGAAGAGTTTGACAGAGCACTGAAAGACCTGAGTCGAACAAGGCCCCCGGAGTAGACAACATTGCATTGGAACTACTGACGGCCTTGGGAGAGCCAGTCCTGACAAAACTCTACCATGTGGTGAGCAAGATGTATGAAACAGGTTAAATACCCTCAGACTTCAAGAAGAATATAATAACTCCAATCCCAAAGAAAGCAGGTGTTGACAGATGTGAAAATTACCGAACAATCAGTTTAATAAGCCACAGCTGCAAAATACTAACACGCATTTACAGACAAATGGAAAAACTAGTAGAAGCCGACCTCGGGGAAGATCAGTTTGGATTCCGTAGATATACTGCAACACGGGAGGCAATACTGACCTTACGACGTATCTTAGAAGAAAGATTAAGGAAAGGCAAACCTACGTTTCTAGCATTTGTGGACTTAGAGAAAGCTTTTGACAATGTTGATTGGAATACACTCTTTCAAATTCTGGAGGTGGCAGGGGTAAAATACAGGGAGCGAAAGGCTATTTACAATTTGCACAGAAACCAGATGGCAGTTATAATAGTCGAGGGACATGAAAGGGAAGCAGTGGTTGGGAAGGGAGTAAGACAGGGTTGTAGCCTCTCCCCGATGTTATTCAATCTGTATATTGAGCAAGCAGTAAAGGAAACAAAAGAAAAATTTGGAGTAGGTATTAAAATCCATGGAGAAAAAATAAAAACTTTGAGGTTCGCCGATGACATTGTAATTCTGTCAGAGACAGCAAAGGACTTGGAAGAGCAGTTGAACGGAATGGATGGTGTCTTGAAGGGAGGATATAAGATGAACATCAACAAAAGCAAAACGAGGATAATGGAATGTAGTCAAATTAAGTCGGGTGATGTTGAGGGTATTAGATTAGGAAATGAGACACTTAAAGTAGTAAAGGAGTTTTGCTATTTGGGGAGCAAAATAACTGATGATGGTCGAAGTAGAGAGGATATAAAATGTAGACTGGCAATGGCAAGGGAAGGGCTTCTGAATAAGAGAAATTTGTTAACATCGAGTATAGATTTAAGTGTCAGGAAGTCATTTCTGAAAGTATTTGTATGGAGTGTAGCCATGTATGGAAGTGAGACGTGGACGATAAATAGTTTGGACAAGAAGAGAATAGAAGCTTTTGAAATGTGGTGCTACAGAAGAATGCTGAAGATTAAATGGGTAGATCACATAACTAATGAGGAAGTATTGAATAGGATTGGGGAGAAGAGAAGTTTGTGGCACAACTTGACCAGAAGAAGGGATCGGTTGGTAGGACATGTTCTGTGGCATCAAGGGATCACCAATTTAGTATTGGAGGGCAGCGTGGAGGGTAAAAATCGTAGGGGGAGACCAAGAGATGAATACACTAAGCAGATTCAGAAGGATGTAGGTTGCAGTAGGTACTGGGAGATGAAGAAGCTTGCACAGGATAGAGTAGCATGGAGAGCTGCATCAAACCAGTCTCAGGACTGAAGACCACAACAACAACAACAACAACTCCGCAACGAATGACTTTACTTTCTACGAATTTTAGCAGTGTCTCCAAACGAAAGCTTTGCTCCCTTTCGATGATTTACAAGCAACACTGGCTCCTGACGCTTCAGATATTTTGCACTCATTTTAAACGGCAACAATCAAAACAAAACATTATCTATATACTGTGCAAAAGAGCATTGATTAGAGATACGAGATCACTACCAGAGACAGCGCTGCCGACGTTACATTTAAAATTATGGCTTACACTTTCTTGTGAACTGACTGTTGGGGTTGTTTAGGGGAAGAGACCAAATAGCGAGGTCATCGGTCTCATCGGATTAGGGAAGGATCTGGAAGGAAGTCGGCCGTGCCCTTTCAAAGGAACCATTCCGGCATTTGCCTGGAGCGATTTAGGGAAATCAGGAATACCTAAATCTGGATGGCCTGACGCGGGACTGAACCGTCGTCCTCCCGAATGCGAGTCCAGTGTGCTAACCACTGCGCCACCTCGCTCGGTGGAACTAACTGTACATAAGTTCATAACATGTTGATATTCCGGTTGCTATGGGTTTATTTATCGATTGCCTTTTTTATTTGCAGTTCATTGTTGTTATTTGATTTTACATCTTGTCATTTTGTTATTTGAAGATAGTGAGTGGAGCTGTGGAAGCTAGAAATTAGAGAAAGTGGAACATTTGCGACACATTCTTCTGTCTGAGTTTAATAAAGGGGTGAGAGCAGTGAAGGCAGCTAGAAACATTTGGGCCCTGTATGGGAGTTTTGTGTTTTAAGGAGGATCATTTTGACATAAGTGACTTACCACTTAAGATTGTGTGGACGAATTAATTCGCAATGATCCTCGTCCTTTAAGTCAAGACCTGACAAATATGACGAACTGTGATCATTCCACCATTTGTATGCAGAGGGGAAGATTCAAAAATCGGGTGTATGGCCATCACATGCTCTAAGCCAAAATCACAAAAAGCAGCGGATGGCCAGATGTTCATCTCTGCTTGCTCTTCGTCAACTGACTTGTGAGCAGCGCCGACCATTCCTATTCTGTGTCGTTACTGGTGACGAGAAATGGTGTCTTTATGCTAACGTACGGGAAAGAAAGGAATGGTTGAGCCCAAACAAAGCAGCAACTTCCCGTGCAAAGACCTGCGCGCATCCGCAAAAGACAATGTTACGCAACTGGTGGAACAGCGGCGGTGTGGTGTACAACGAATTGCTTCCCCGAGGTCTAACCATCACTGCTGACAACATATGAGACATCCTGCAGACGCAATCGAATGCTACTATACGACTACGCCCGTCAGTATTCTTCTAGTCTATCAAAAAACACTATAAAAGATCTGAGTTGGGAAGTCATTCCGCACCCACCTTATTCATCTGATCTTGCACCCTCAGATTTTCATATTTTCCGCACTCTATCGAACAACATTCAAGGAACTTCATTTCCGGGTGAAAATGCTCTCCGAACATGGCTCTACAAGTGCTTCGCCTAAAAAGCACGTTATTTCTACAGTCACGGAATCGAAAAGTTACCCCAGTGTTGGCAGACAGTTGTAAATATTGAAGGAGAATTTATTATTTGCGACTGAAGTCTCTGTTATATCTGCTGTGTTTATTAAACTTATAGAAAAACGCACCGAACTTATGGACCAACCCAATAAAAAATATACAAATTAAATAGGAAATATTACCTACGCAAGGTTGAAACCACAAATGTGTGAGATCGTAGAAGCATTGTATCAACTCAGTAGCGCCTAGAACCGCACGGCCACTCCGGCCGGCATTGTTTCAACTGGTACACACATATAAAGAGTGCCTATCACAAACTAGAGGACAAATTTACCCCATTTACGTAGTCCCAGTGAACAATGGCGTAATAATCCAGTGTCAGAGTAAACAGAACTCTCTATGCACTCTCTGACGAATTAGACCCAGCCAGCTCGACCGCCCTGGATAAGATAAAGATCACATTATGCGCAGACTACGAGTTGTGGAACTCGTTTCTTGAAATCAGCGTCGTGAAACACGTTCCGTAATTGGCTGTCTACATCGGTGTACACTTCAGTTTCGAGATTTTACGAGTAACGACTCAACGTTTTCGTCTGTGAAATTATATTTGTCGTAGTCATATTGGCAGTAGCTGAGTTCAGGTTTGTTTTTTTTTAAATGAGAGGGAAACGGAAAAAAACACCCGTGTTTTATTGCGTGACTGGATAAGGAGATGACGTCAGCTCGGGCACTGAGCCACGAGGTTTTCGTAGATCACTTCAGAAGCTGCCATCTAAAAATGACGTCAGACCAATTACGGATCTTAATAGATTTCGTGATTCTGTAAGTAAACAGGATACACTAACGCGTGAAGCATTATCATCGGAATTGAAAGTGAATAACACGTTGCGTTCGGTTTGACAAGTGGAGAGTTTTATTCGTCGTCCGTATAATACTCATATAGCGTTGTAAAGTCCACAATTAACAAGTTTGTTCGGCATATTTATGATTTCACCTGTTTCGGAAGCTTCTTACCTCTAACTTTCCGACAGCAAGCCTTTCGCTTCCTACACGTTAAGTTTTCTATTTCCACCGCTAGCTCCACAGCGCATTCTTTGAGTAGCCTCCACACTTGCTAGTGTCTTCAAGACGGTTTTCTACTGAGCGAAGAGCATCTACGGAAGTTTACAAAAGCAGAAAAGGGAGCTTTATTAATCTTGGATGTCTTATTTCTTACAGTGCATGTTTTGCTCAGTAACTCCGACATGGTCGATTCTTCGATGTTCGTATCTCGAAAAACTTTCAAGAGCAGAAGTACGTCGCACTTTCTTCTTGTAACTACACTGAAGCGCTAAAGAAACTCGTATTCAAATACAGAGATATGTAAACAGCAGAATACGGCGCTGGTGTCAGCAACGCCTGTATAAAACAGGAAGTGTCTGACGCAGTTGTTAGATCGGTTACTGCTGCTACAATGGCAGATTATCAAGATTTAAGTCAGCCTGAACGTCATGTTACAGTCGGCGCACGAGCGACGGGGCACAGCATCTCCGAGGTAGCGATGAGGTGGGGATTTTCTCGTACGACCATTTCACGAATGTACTGTGAATATCAGGAATTCGGTAAAACATCAAATCTCCAACATCGCTGTGTCCGGTAAAAGATCCTGGAAGAACGGGACCAACGACGACTGAAGAGAAAAGTTCAACGTGATGTAAGTGCAACCCTTCCGCAGATTGCTGTGGATTTCAGTGCTGGGCCATCAACAAGCGACAGCGTGCGAACCATTCAACGAAACATCATCGATACGGGCTTCCGGAGCCGAAAGCTCACTCGTGCACCCTTCGTGAGTGCACGACACAAAGCTTTACGCCTTGCCTGCGCCCGTCAACACCGACAATGGACTGTTGATGACTGGAAACATGTTGCCTGCTCGGACGAGTCTCGTTTCAAATTGTATCAAGCGGATGGACGTGTACGGGTGTGGAAACAACTTCATGAATCCATGGACCCTGCATGTCAGCAGGGGACTGTTCAATCTGGCGGAGGCTCTGTAATTGTGTGGGGCGTGTGCAGTTCGAGTGATTTGGGATCCCTGATACGTCTAGATACGACTCAGACAAGTGACACGTACGTAAGCATCCTGCCTGATCACCTTAATCCACTCATGTCCATTGTGCATTGCGACGGACTTGGGCAATTCCAGTATGACAATGCGAGACCCCACACGTCCAGAATTGCTACAGAGTGGCTCCAGGAACACTCTTCTGAGTTTAAACACTTCCGCTGGCCACCAACCTCATGAACAGTATTGAGCATATCTGGGATGCCTTGCAACGTGTTGTTCAGAAGAGTTCTCCATCCCCTCGTACTCTTACGGGTTTATGGACAGCCCTGCAGGATTCATGGTTCAGTTCCCTCCAGCACTACTTCAGACATTAGTCGAGTCGATGCCACGTCGTGCTGCGGCACTTCTGCGTGCTTGCGGGGTCCTGCACGATATTAGGCAGATGTACCAGTTTCTGTGGCTCTTCAGTGTGTTATCATCGACGTCCGAGAAGCAGTTACGCATAGTATAACTGCCCCAAAATCAACAATTTTCTCAGTTCGCTACTCCATGTCTCGCTTACCGAAACATCACCTAACGTGATTTTGTTGACATTTACCCGGTCTCATATGCGTATATGACCACCAGTAGGATGATTCGTTAGAAGGCTGCAGAAGCTTTCTCAATTCTGCTGGTGATGTCTGCAAGTATTCGTACGTCTCCGTACAGATAAAGTTGCCGAGATATGGAAATCTGTCGACATCTTGTAGTCCCTTCTGCTGCACTACAATTTTTGTAGCTATAGTTCCACTTATTCTACACAATGTTTTTGTTTTATCAGTCATCAGTAAAATCCACATCCGTAAGACTAAATTCTCGTTCAAACGTATACCTATGTTGGAGTTGTCCACAGTTTTCCTCATTATAGAACTAACATTTTTTTCTGATAATGCTACTCATCACTACATCATTGCAAATAAGCAATACTGCAAATGTAGCCAACGTAAGTTTTAATTAAGTGTTAAACCTAACTGTTTCTTATGAAAATCTTTATTTAACTACGTAGTTAGACAGCGTGTTTCACTCAGATTATAAACATCACAAATAAATTAATAGCAACACAGAATTATCTTATAACGAATGAAACAGTATCTAGCACTCTATTGTAAGACAAAATAGAAACGAAAAGAAATTTCAACGAAGTTCATAATTGTGAACATCCATGTAAAAACGTAAACTCAATAAAACGTATGTCCTTAGTGACCTGAATTCGAGTCTTCCTTAACAACGTTTTTCCGTGTTTCTTATATGTGTAAATTGGTCTATTATTTTAGCAAAACCAGTGTTTCGTGATCTCCCATTTTTTGAGAAGCTGCCTATTGGCTTCTGTCTCAGGTTCTTCGGCCGACGTTTATCTAATGATTTTACTGACGTTTCGCCAGCACGAGCGGCTGGCATTGTCAAAGCTTCACCCTCCATTGCCGGTGGTGAACTGGAGCCGAGCTCGCGGCCGCAGACTATATGTACCTGGCACGCCAACGTCCGAGGGCTTCTCTGCGGTCATTTCCGGTGCGGTTCTCCTCTTGCTACCTGCGACGGTCGTTCGCTGCAGTACGGGAAGCCAGGATCCGTTTACCTTAAGGCTTTCCTCTTTCTTGTTGAAACTGTTCGCATGTTTTTGTATTTCTACAGCTTCTCTGAACAAGCGCGTGTGATAGTGCTTCTCTACAGACAGAACTACCGTGTCGACGAATTTTATTACGTGGTCGGTCTCACTCAGTGCGTGCTCTGCCACAGCCGATTCCTCCACCTGCCCCAACCTGCAATGTCGCTTGTGTACTTTGATCCTGGTGTTGATCGATCGTCCAGTCATTCCGACATAAACTTTTCCGCATGTGCATGGTATACGGTATATTTCCGATATTGCAAGTGGGTTCCTTTTTTCCTTTGCCGAACTAAGACACTCTTTGATCTTCCTTGTCGGTTTGAAAATGGTCTTCATGCCATGTTTGCTCAATATACGACCGATTCTCTCCGTCACTGTGGGAATGTATGGCAGAACGGCCGTACCCGACATTTCTTTTTCTGATTCCTTACTTTGCCGAGTGTTTGGCTCTGTTACACTTCTAATATAATTTACGGAGTACACATTGCACCTCAGAATACTTTCCAGGTGTTTCATTTCGCGTCTGAGGTGCTGCGGTTCACATATTCGTCCTGTTCGCATTACGAGCGTATTAATCATGGCTCTTTTCTGGTTCGGGTGGTGGTTTGATAGGTTGTGCAGGTATCGGTCCGCGTGTGTCGGTTTTCTATACACGCTTTGTCCCAGGTTTTCGCCATCCCTTGTGACCAGCACATCTAGAAGTGGCAGTTTTTGTCCTTTTCTACTTCCATGGTAAATTTTATGTTGGCATGGAGACTGTTAAAATGTCTTAGGAAGTCACGGAATGGATGTGTGTGATGTCCTTAGGTTAGTTAGATTTAAGTAGTTCTAAGTTCTGGGGAACTGATGACCTCAGAAGGTATGTTCCATAATGCTCAGAGCCATTTGAACCATTTTTGAAGTCACCGAGTTGTTCTTCACCATGGCTCCATACAACGAAAGTATCATCGACGTATCTGTACCACATCTTAGGTTTGCAAGTCGCCAAGTCCAGTGCCTGTGCTTCGAATTATTCCATGAAGAAGTTGGCCACCACTAGACTAAGAGGACTACTCATGGCGACGCCTTCTAGCTGTTCGTATAATTCGCCATTCCACGTGAGTGAGACATGCATGGAAGAGCTTTCTGGTGTCTTGCGGGAAAATGGAACATATGTGCTCCAGAGCGTCACTAGTGGCACTTTCGTAAACAAAGAAACAACATCAAAGCTGACCATGTAGTCGTTTGGTGCAAGTTTCAGTTTCTTCAGCTTCTCAATGAAATGTCCTGAGTCCTTTATGTGTGTGTCGGTCTTCCCCACGTGTGGATGGAGCAGAGAGGCCAAGTGTTTTGTCAGTTTATACGTCGGTAAGCCAGGAGCGCTAACAATTGGTCTTAGTGGGGTTTAAATGTCTGTGATGGATTTGTTTCTCAGGTGACATTCAATGATCTATCCACTTTCGAGGTCACTTAGCTCTGCTGGCATACCCAAGCTACTGTTATTGCTTCTTTATTGGTAACATATTATTTTTATATATACAGGGTGGAGCCCGTCCACGCCCACACCGACGTGGTGGCCATCACAAAAGTTCTACTGTCATCTCCGTATTTTCTAGTTACTAATAGAGGACTTCACGGGATGTAGGGCTGTGATGTTATCCGTGCGTCTGGGTAGGACTGTCCACTAATACGATCGCATTGAGGAGGTAGTTAGTGGACGAAAAGAGAACGAAGGATAGCAGTTTCAAGGGCAGAGGCGGAAAAAAGTGCCAAGGGAAGAAAACCTCTGCGACAGTCTGGTAGGATAGTAAGAGCAGTAGTGGTTTTCTTGCTATCTGCGACAGATCATACAAGAGTGAGGTTGCTGTTAGTTTCGGGTATCGTGCAATGCTTTATACCGTTGTCACAGCTTAGGTTGTCATAAAGAGTGTCAGTCCTATCGAGGAGGGGTACTGTTGGACTGGGAAGCTTTGAGTCTCCTGCGACAGCTGCAACGTCTGTATCTGCAACAAGCCAAGGTTGGTCGATTGGTCATAAATCGATCGCAATGTGTAAGGGTTTCGGTTCAGTTTGCGTTTTAGTGTGCAGCACGGATTGCCTGCGTTGCAGGTTGATAGGCTGGTTTACAGCTGGCAATGCCAGTTAGCTGGCGCTGCAGGGGTTCACCAGTATTTGCTGTGTCTGTGTTGGTGCTACTCATAGGTGATTAACTGTCCCTAATTAGTAGTTTTTTTGGACGGTTATGTTTCCACCTATGGCCTCCTTTTATATCTGCTGTTCTGGTCTGACTCTTGTGACATCTAGCGGTCAATTCCGCATTACACAGAGCTGTCCGTGTACTTTTGATCAGATAGTGTGTACCCACACGTTCATCCATACACCACGAAAAACTATAAAGTGAATGGCAGAAGGCACTTCTTATTGAATCACATGTTAAATTCTTTTCTTCTTGCAGGCATAGACGGAGCGTAGGGACAGTGACTAACTGCAGGTACCTGTGCCAGCCTGAGTTTATCTGCACGATCTCTGCGGGTGGATACGTAGGTGGCTGAAGAATTTTTGTAATGGGTGGCTATAATTAAAGTGCAGCTACTCACAGAAATCCAGTGTAGACTGCAATTATTGTATGGCAGTGAAACTTCGTAGATATTCTAATGCGCTCATGCGGAACCGATTTACGGTGAGAAAATATTAGTTACAGTTTTGGCCACCAAGCGCAAATCTGGCGCTGCGAATGTAAGAAAGAGGTAGAAAAATGTTTCCATGTGTAATGGATTGAGAACGGGACGTGGACAGAAAAGGTCAAACAGTTGAGAAAGCTATTTTATTATTAACCACTGCTTACATACACTCCTGGAAATGGAAAAAAGAACACATTGACACCGGTGTGTCAGACCCACCATACTTGCTCCGGACACTGCGAGAGGGCTGTACAAGCAATGATCACACGCACGGCACAGCGGACACACCAGGAACCGCGGTGTTGGCCGTCGAATGGCGCTAGCTGCGCAGCATTTGTGCACCGCCGCCGTCAGTGTCAGCCAGTTTGCCGTGGCATACGGAGCTCCATCGCAGTCTTTAACACTGGTAGCATGCCGCGACAGCGTGGACGTGAACCGTATGTGCAGTTGACGGACTTTGAGTGAGGGCGTATAGTGAGCATGCGGGAGGCCGGGTGGACGTACCGCCGAATTGCTCAACACGTGGGGCGTGAGGTCTCCACAGTACATCGATGTTGTCGCCAGTGGTCGGCGGAAGGTGCACGTGCCCGTCGACCTGGGACCGGACCGCAGCGACGCACGGATGCACGCCAACACCGTAGGATCCTACGCAGTGCCGTAGGGGACCGCACCGCCACTTCCCAGCAAATTATGGACACTGTTGCTCCTGGGGTATCGGCGAGGACCATTCGCAACCGTCTCCATGAAGCTGAGCTACGGTCCCGCACACCGTTAGGCCGTCTTCCGCTCACGCCCCCAACATCGTGCAGCCCGCCTCCAGTGGTGTCGCGACAGGCGTGAATGGAGGGACGAATGGAGACGTGTCGTCTTCAGCGATGAGAGTCGCTTCTGCCTTGGTGCCAATGATGGTCGTATGCGTGTTTGGCGCCGTGCAGGTGAGCGCCACAATCAGGACTGCATACGACCGAGGCACACAGGGCCAACACCCGGCATCATGGTGTGGGGAGCGATCTCCTACACTGGCCGTACACCACTGGTGATCGTCGAGGGGACACTGAATAGTGCACGGTACATCCAAACCGTCATCGAACCCATCGTTCTACCATTCCTAGACCGGCAAGGGAACTTGCTGTTCCAACAGGACAAAGCACGTCCGCATGTATCCCGTGCCACCCAACGTGCTCTAGAAGGTGTAAGTCATCTACCCTGGCCAGCAAGATCTCCGGATCTGTCCCCCATTGAGCATGTTTGGGACTGGATGAAGCGTCGTCTCACGCGGTCTGCACGTCCAGCACGAACGCTGGTCCAACTGAGGCGCCAGGTGGAAATGGCATGGCAAGCCGTTCCACAGGACTACATCCAGCATCTCTACGATCGTCTCCATGGGAGACTAGCAGCCTGCATTGCTGCGAAAGGTGGATATACACTGTACTAGTGCCGACATTGTGCATGCTCTGTTGCCTGTGTCTATGTGCCTGTGGTTCTGTCAGTGTGATCATGTGATGTATCTGACCCCAGGAATGTGTCAATAAAGTTTCCCCTTCCTGGGACAATGAATTCACGGTGTTCTTATTTCAATTTCCAGGAGTGTAGTTTCTTCAATATGAGCACCGGAAACATAATCCGAGTGCTGTATAGCGCCAGATTTTCACCTGGTGGCCAAAGTTGGAACTATTTTTTCCAGCGTAATTCGGTTCCTCATTAACACATTAGCATATCTACAACGTTTAGCTGCCATACAGCCCATAATGGACCTCCATGAGTAGCTGCACATCAACTATAGCTCCTGCGCTGAAGGAAGGGTCGTTGAATCTTACAAGCACATCCTACCAAAATATTGTACGGCATCTTACTTCCAGTTAATTTTCTTCAAAATTTCTGGTACACGTGCTTGCTAACCAAACAATCCTGTGAATGTAAGCACCCCTTTGTCCTGTTGACAGTATTACCAAACTGGAGTTAGTGTGTAGCATATATTTTTAAAATATTTTTAGCTTGGAGGAAGATTTCCATTTATCTAGGGACTAACCGACGTGGGCACGAGCCCAGGAGAGGCGCTAAGGGAGATGTGCTGTTAGCAAAGGCATTCGCGACAGTCATTTGCTGCCATACCCCATTAACGCCAAATTTCATCGCACTGTCATTGTGGATCCGTTCGTCGTACGTCCCACATTGTTTTCTGCCGTTATTTCACGCAGTGTTGCTTGTCTGGTACCACTGACAACTCTCCGCAAATTACACTACTGTCAGTCGTTAAGTGATGGCTTTCCATGGCTACAGCAGATGCCTTAGATTTGGTATTCATCTTGACACTGTGGATCTCGGAATGTTGAACTCCCTAACGATTTCCGAAAAAGACTGTCCCATGCCTGTAGCTCCAACTACCATTCTACGTTCAAAACCTGTTAATTCCCGTTGTGCAGCCATAATCACGTTAGAAACCTTTTCGCGTGAATCATCTCAGTGCAAATGACAGCCCAGCCAATGCATTGCCCGTTTTATACCTTGTGCACGCGATACTACCACCATTTATATTTGTGCACGTCACTATCCCATGACTCCGGTCGCCTCAGTGTAGATTCGCGTCCTAGTGCAGACTGATATTTGGCCTGTGTGAAGGAGGTAAATGATTATCATATCTTTACCTCTGATTATTTTGATTATTTGAAAATAGCGAAAGAGTTCATTCGACTGATCAGTTTCATTAATTTTCCACTTTTCTTTCCTACTTTGACTATTCCTTTCTTTCCTTCGTTCTCTTTGCTATGCCCTGCTACTATCGCCACTCAGTTATCTTAATTATGCGGTGATTATTTTCGTCTTCTAGGAGTAAACAACGGATCGCCACGAGCCGCAGTTCTCAACAATACAAGCGTCATTAGAGCGGCCCGTACCGTTGCCCAGCATCAGTCGCTCGAGACGGTTGGCGAGCAACATGAAGGTATCAGTCCCCAGCCAGCAAAACCTGAAGAAAACCGCCCAATGCAGTAAGAGCACGGGGCAGCGATAGCAGTCATAAGGTAAGTCATCAGCAAAGATCACAGTCCTGTCAGACCGTGGCACGGAATATATTGGTATCAAATCGACAGCATAAATTCTCAGAGGCATACGTGTGGCATCAGTATGGAGTTCTTCGACGCGGCAGATACATTCAGAGTAATTTTCTTTTGCAAACTACTCTTCCGACTGTATATCAGTGCTTGTCTGAAGCAGTTTGTGTTGGAGAAACCAGAACGTTATAAATTCTGTAATTGCAGTAAAATCGGAGCATTACAAATCATAAATTCTCCTACCAAGTTTCCGTGCCAAGGACACTTCTAAAGTTGCTCATACGTAAGCTTCTCAGCAGGTCAGTAATTTCCAAGAATGAATACCTATCTAACGTGCGACTCTTTGTCGACCACACGACTCGTGGTGCGAGCTACGGATACTGTTCACAGCGGCCACTAGCACAACGACAAGAGACAAACGTTTACTAATTGTAAGTTACAGTTAATTACAAACGAAAGCATAAAATTTACTTATTTTACCTGTCAACCACTTGTTCTTCGTGCAGTGTTCCTCTTCTTACATAAGCTACCGGCAGCAATCCCTTATTTTCTTCATCAACTCGGGTACACTCTACCTATATTAGTCAGAAATACCGGAGAGTATCAGGAGAGACAGTTTTTCCATGCACCGTCAAGTTGTGGAAAATTAGGTATTGGAAGATGTAGAGTCCGCCCGTTTCTCCTGGACTCCCTCTTTTTATCGACGGTTTGACAGATTTCCACAACCGTTCTGTGTTCTTTGTGCGAACAGACGGATAGTCCGATGACAAAAATTCAGCAGAATGATTCACTAATTCGTGTCGAAACCCTTCTTTCTTTAAGGTGTTGTATGACTTAAAACCGCCTATTATCAGAATCGTGCCTTGCAATACGAAGTTTTTTATCGGAGAGACTAAAATTTTCTCCCCCTTCAATAAACTCGAACTATTAAGCACTCAGGGGGTTCTCTTTTAGTGTCACCAAAACCCAATTATGTTCAGGTTCATTTTGCAACGGTCGTCCTCCCTAGCATTTCCTAATCGCTATATGTGACACTTCTATTTCGACAGCGTTGTTTTGTCCACCAATTGGTACACTCTCGTTCGTGACAATGACGTAACAGACTTCGCGGCAAAAGCCGTAGTAGTCGCACAGGGTTTTCGTGGACAATTGTGTTTCAGGAGCTGTCGCTCGCAGCATGCAGTCTCTTATCCAAAAAGAAACTAAAATTATGTTCTTTTCGGTGAATAACTTGGAACAGTCAAACCACGTGTTCTTTCTTTTAGATGCTCTTCTGTGACACTGGGAGTGGTACAACCGCAAAGGAAAATCAGCATCCGCACCTTCTTGCGAAGTTTCACAGAGTCGAATCGATGACATTCTACAAAATTCCTGCTATCCTCTTTTGGAGGCAATCCGAAGTCCCAACAAAGTTTAAACAACTTTCTATAGTATGCAACCGAGGAACTAGATTTCGCACGTGAGATTATTGGCACTCGAGACTGCAACGCTTTCACTCATTGCTCTTCATAACCGAAAACGATAAACTATGTTCCCCTGGCTTAGCACCAAACATTTGCCATAATTCGCCCCACCAGAGTTCTGTGGTCGACACAGTCGCACGTTCAATATATATACCGTTAGGGGCTTGCGCGTTCGATAGGCAATCAATCAGTCTTGTATCAGCTTGATGTTTTCAAACAGATGTTTCCCGTCCAAATACCATAGCAACTAATATATTTCATCAGGACGTGTAACGCACTGTAGATAGTAAGCTGTTTTGTTTTTGTCAGAAACTAACTGGCCATTTAGAGCATAGGCGGCCTTAAAACCGTTGATATTAACGGAATGAAATGCAGTTTGAGTTGGTTGATTCTACTGACGTATAATTAAATAATGGTTCAGCTTTATGGTCGTAGTACGACTGCTCTTGGTGTAGTTTTAGCCATTACAGTGCATCGATACATGCTTGGCTTCTCGCCTCCCAGATATTGAATCGGTGCAGGCCGCTGGAATGTTTTGGAGTATCGCAGTGTGTTAGTTGTTGACCTCTGCAGGTTATGTTCAGTTTCCTCCTGGCCCCTCTGTTCCGTACTTGGAATGCACACACATGAGTCTTTGAAGGGTTTGGCTTTACGCAGTTATTATCATAACAGTCAGACATTTTCTTGAGACCTGTCGTTGGTTTTTTTCCGCCTCCACAAAAGTTCTCTCTTGGGCAGCAACTGCTATATCATCTGCGTAAATGGAAGATCTTATGGTAGAACTAATTGGCTGGTCATTATTATATATATTACATAACAATGAGGCTAACACACTTCCTTGGGGGATGCCATTTCTCGGTGTCCTCCGGCGGCTCTTTTAGTTTTGTAGGGTAACGAAGAAATGTCTGTTTTGAAGTAGACATCTCATAAAATGTGTTAAATGGAAGTCTTTTGTGATGGCATAGACCTTTGTTAATAATTTACTGTGACTGATCGTGTCGTCTGCGGAAGTAACACCAACAAAGGCCCGCGTTCACATCCATCTTCTATGTGTTGTGTCAGATTCAAGATCTGCCCACAACATGACCTTCCTGGTCGAAAATCCGATTGTTCCCTGACCAGTGTTTGCTCGACATGGTCTAAGATTCGATAAAGGTTCATTCGATCGAGGTGGCATACGAGTGACATCAGTCGGAAGTTTTTGGCGTCTGTTTTTGACGTCAGTGGGGTCACAACTTTGGTTTTTCTCAAGATCTTCGGTATTTGAAATTTTGAAACACAACTGTTCATCATATCTAGAATTCAGTTTTTGGTTTCGGGTCCACACATTTTTATTTGTTTTATTCTCAGTTCATCTAATGCAGTAACTTATAAATTATTTTGTAGTAGTAAGTATCACTTGCCATTTAAGGACACATGATCGACGTACAGGGTGTTTGGAAATTCCTGTTACAATCTAGGGCTTGTAGAGGGGAGTGAGTACATAATATTTTGAACAGGTGCCCATCCCTTGAAACATATGGTTTCCGTTGTTCGAGGGTTTCAGCTCAGATGTGTAACGCGTCCACGTCTGCTGAGGGAAAGAAAAATGTCTCAAAGTTGCTTGTCTTGGTATTCAATAGGGTAGATAGGATGACGTGAATTGGACCCGTTCTTGCAAGCTGTACCAATGAATGTCCGTCAGGAAATGTGGTTTCAGCATGATGGTGCACCACCTCACTTCTCGTGTGAGGTTCGGAGACGCCCCAGCAGACGATATGGTGAAAGATGGGTAGGTCGAGGTGATCCAATCGCGTGGCCGCCGCGATCGCCGGATTTAATTCTTATGAAGTACGCCTTATGGGGTCGTATGCAAAGTTTAATTTACGAGACTCCGCCGGAGAAAGAGGAATATCTGCTAGCATGAGTTCTGGCCACTGCACTAGAAATTGAAGAGACGTCAGGTGAGATGGAGAGGGTGTACCAGAACATGCTTCGTATATACAGTGTCTGTAACAAAGTTGGTGGCCGCCACATCGAACCGCTGTTGTAATGCATCAGTACTGTTCTGTACATAGAGCGTGCTCGGTTCATTTTTGTTTTGGTTAATGTAAACACATAATGTTTGAGTGTTAATACACACAAATGTGCTTAAGTGATAAATGGATGTTTCGTAATGAATCATTTCGAATTGTTATCTGATAACTGTACTGCGTTACGCCTGATTCTACTCCTCAAGCAGAAGTGGATGAATTGAACATCCGAAATGAAGACGTCGTAGAACGGAAACGGAACGTTTCCGGATATGGTTCCTATTCAAAATAGGAAAATATTCCCCTCTAAAAGTCCTAGAAGTTTGTAACGGAAATTTCCGAACACCCTGTATCACTGGCAGTCTCGCCAGCACTGTCGCCAATTGTCGGTCGCCCTCATGGACGTCACCACGCACGAGCTATTTACCAAGGAATTTAAAAGAGTATTTCGAACGCAATTATGTGGGGAAGTACTGTTATAAAAAATTCACTGCCACGTTTAGCAACAGTGGAAATCTTTTCTTAGGAACTGTAATTTATCCACTAAGGAAGTGTTAAGACCTAAATTAACCGCTACTTAGTTAAAAGTAACTAGTGAATGTGTCTTCAGTTTCGGGACAACATTGAATCAGTTTATTACTTACCTTCAAAGAATTTTCCCATTTCTCTGCTTGCTTCTTTCTGACTCATTTGCACTATTTTCCAAATTGTTATTATCACAACCGACGCCGCGTCGTAGGAACTGTGATCTCTTTTTTTATAATAAGTAAACGAACACCGTCTGAATCACTTCTTTTATTACCGAGTAGCGGTCTCAATCTGCGCTGCAGATCGTCTTCAGGTCTAGTTAGAAGAGGAAAACGAGGCAACACAATAAAAATTATAAAAGTGTGACGTACGAACTGTCATAAGAAATTGCACAATTATCAACAATTGATGTGTGTATATGTAATGAGCTGTATCCGCAGGAAAGACCACACAGGAAAATAGGAAGCGGGTCCCACAAAGCAGTTGACAGGAACACATGAGAAAAATGAGTTTTCCGATTTTCTTGCTGAAAACAATAAAAGGTGTAAAAAGTACTGTATGTAAATGAAGCGAAGCTACATGAGCTTCTGGGTTAGTTTCTCGGTATAGGTTCTCCTTTGAAAAAAAAAATTGAAAACGATTTCTTTTGCATTTGCGCGTTCTCTTCGCTACTCTATCTACACACATCAAAAAAAGTTTTGCATCACCTCGGTTCCGAGAGTTCCGGAACCTGTACAGAAAATTTGAATCGAGATTAACATAAACATCATTTCTGTCCTTTTTATTGCTCATGAAAACCACACACGGCATGTTGCACCACCATACAGAGAGACCTTCAGATGTGATGGTCGAGATTGCTGCACACACCCTTAGTTCTAATGCCCAGTAGCACGTCCTCTTGCATTGATGCATGCCTGTATTCATCGTGGAATACTATCCTCAAGTTCATCAAGGCACTGTTGGTCCAGATTGTCCCACTCCTCAAAGGCGAATCGGCGCAATCCCTCAGAGTGTTTGGAGGGTCATACCGTCCATAAATAGCCCTTTTTAATCTACCCCATGCATGGTCGATACGGTTCATGCGTGAAGAACATGCTGCCCCCCCCCCCCCCCCATCGTGCACATCTCACAAGATGTGCACGATGGGGGGGGGGGGGGAAGATTGTCGTCATGGAGACGAATGCGTCGCCAACAATATGCTGCCAACATGGTTGCACTATCGGTTGGAGGATGGCATTCACGTATCGTACAGCCGTTACGGCGCCTTCCACGACCACCAGTGGCGTACGTCGGCCCCAGATAATGCCACCCCAAAACAGCTGGGACCCTCCACCTTGCTGCACACGTTGTACAGTGTGTTTCAGGCGTTCAGCCTCACCGGGTGCCTCCAAACACGTCTCCGACGATTGTCTGGTTGAAGCGATATGCGACACTCATCGGTGAAGAGAACCTGATGCCAATCCTGAACGATCCATTCGGCATGTCGTTGGGACCATCTGTAATGCCCTGTATGGTGTCGTGGTTGCAAAGATGGACTTCGCCAAGGACGTCGGGAGTGAAGTTGCGCATCATGCAGCCTATTGCGCACAGTTTGAGTCCTAACACGACGTACTGTGGCTGCACGAAAAGCACTATTCAGAGTTCCTAAAATGGTTCAAATGGCTCTAAGCACTATGGGACTAAACATCTGAGGTCATCAGTCCCCTAGACTTAGAACTACTTAAACCTAACTAATTAAAGACATCACACACATCCATGCCCGAGGCAGGATTCGAACCTGCGACCGTAGCAGCAGCACGGTTCTGGACTGAAGCGCCTAGAACCATTCGGTCACAACGGCCGGCGGTCAGGGTTCCTCCGAGTCATAATCCGTAAGTAGCGGTCATCCACTGCAGAGTAGCCCTTTGTCGGCCTGAGCGGGGCATGTCTTCGACAGTTCCTGTCTCTCTGTCTCTCCTCCATGTCCGAACAACATCACTTTGGTTCTCTCCGAGACGCCTGGACACTTCCCTTGTTGAGAGTTCTCCCTGGTACAAAGTAACAATGCGGACGTGTTCGAACGGCGGTAATGACCTTCTAGGCATGGTTGAACTACAGACAACACGAGCCATGTACCTCCTTCCTGGTGGAATGACTGGAAATGATTGGCTGTCGGACGCCCTCCGTCCAATAGGAGCTGCTCATGCATGGTGGTTTACATCTTTGGGTGGGTTTAGTGACATCTCTGAACAATCAAAGCGACTGAGTCTGTGATACAATATCGACAGTCAACGTTTGTCTTCAGCAGTGGTGGGAACCGCGGTGATGCAAAACTTTTTTCGATGTGTGTAACATCTCTCATTCTGTTCTGAGGAAACTAATGGGCGCACAAAACTGACTTCCTTCGTATCTTATAGTTTTACATCACAGCTCGATGACGAAGTGTGATTGTTTTCGAAATTGGTCATAGTTACTGCAACTTAAAATTTGAAGTCTCTAAAGGGAAAAAGTAGTCACTGGCTTCTTTGTGTTTGGTTCATATTAGGTGATATATTGATGTGTACTAAATGTTGCTAGCATATCGAAATTGTTTTTAAAGCTGGAAGGAAATCCATATTTCACCACAGTTTGGAAAAATAGAAGTTAAAATATTTTGTTTTAGCTCGATGGCGCCATATGCAAATAGCCTTCAGCACAATTCGTGCAAGTGGGAGCATGTTTCTCAAATTAGTGATAGCAATTTATTGTTATACTTACTGCTGGAAGAAAATGATGAATAAGAAGACATTTCAGGTCAACAGTTACATAATGAAAAACTGAAACATCTTATATTTAGAATAAAGCTTCGCAAAAGTTGCGACCCTTGTCTTCATTTAAAGTAATGCCAGGTTGAAAACATGAATGAAAATTCCAACACTGATACCAATAGTGAAAATACTGGAGAGTGTCCTGTAACAGCTATTACTGTTGCAAATAAAGTTGATTAATCTCGTCAAACTCGCAGAAAACAAAAATTAAGAAGTAAAATAAAATTGCTGCAAGGAGAAATTCAACACTTAACAATACAAAATAGCTTCATTGTCATTTGAAGCTAAAAGCATTGGCAATTCACAGGTTGCACATGTGAACAGTAATGAATTTAGAAGCATATGGTTCAAATGGCTCTGAGCACTATGGGACTTAACTTCAGAGGTCATCAGTCCCCTAGAACTTAGAACTACTTAAACCTAACTAACCTAACGACATCACACACATCCATGCCCGAGGCAGGATTCGAACCTGCGACCGTAGCGGTCGCGCGGTTCCAGACTGTAGCGCCTAGAACCGCTCTGCCACCTCGGCCGGCTTAGAAGCTTATGTGATAAGTTTTTGATTAAAGATTTATCGCTGCCTGTTTCATTAGTGTTTCTTTCGTAAAAGGTTTCGTTTAGTCGGTTGGGTTTCTTACAACAACATGGGATTATGGACCCGCCTTGATGAAAAACACTTTTGTTATTCATTTGTTTATTTATTCCCTCAAACTAGTTTCAGCGACAAATATCGCCATCATCAGTGGGATCTTTGACTCTAAAACATGCAGAAATGGTATACTTATAAAGCATTGTGAAACATTATTATACGTGTATTGTTTTGTTGTAAATATTGTTCCTGTGAATAATTTCATAAAGCCTCGTACTATGCGTCACAGCATAGTTTTTCAATTGTTGCCGCTATTTCCGGCATATTTTCTGCATTTTTTGTTGACGTTTTTCTCGGCATACATCACATCATCTGCTACTGTGTGAGAGGCTCTTAGCAAACAAATACAAAAAAGTGAACTTAGCATATGTCGGCGTTACACAATTGAGATTGCGATGTGTTGTGGATACAGTTTGGAGTGTACTAGCTTGTTACGTAATTTGTCATGTACTCGCGTTCGTTGGTCGGCTTGCAGTTACTTCTAGACAGAGACAAGCATAACTTTCGCACCTCCTTCGTATCCAAAACATTACGCTATCATGCTGTTCGCGTGTGTTGCAAAAAATGTATCGTATATTGCGAGAAGTTATGAAAATTGTTGCGGGAGTCCTGAAGACATCTGTTCCTTACTTATGTCTGTGTGCGATGGGGGAGTGATTGTGTGTGTAGGCGTGTGTGTGTGTGTGTGTGTGTGTGTGTGTGTGTGTGTGTGTGTTCAAGACGGTCCCAAAGTCCCATATACACTCCTGGAAATTGAAATAAGAACACCGTGAATTCATTGTCCCAGGAAGGGGAAACTTTATTGACACATTCCTGGGGTCAGATACATCACATGATCACACTGACAGAACCACAGGCACATAGACACAGGCAACAGAGCATGCACAATGTCGGCACTAGTACAGTGTATATCCACCTTTCGCAGCAATGCAGGCTGCTATTCTCCCATGGAGACGATCGTAGAGATGCTGGATGTAGTCCTGTGGAACGGCTTGCCATGCCATTTCCACCTGGCGCCTCAGTTGGCCCAGCGTTCGTGCTGGACGTGCAGACCGCGTGAGACGACACTTCATCCAGTCCCAAACATGCTCAATGGGGGACAGATCCGGAGATCTTGCTGGCCAGGGTAGTTGACTTACACCTTCTAGAGCACGTTGGGTGGCACGGGATACATGCGGACGTACATTGTCCTGTTGGAACAGCAAGTTCCCTTGCCGGTCTAGGAATGGTAGAACGATGGGTTCGATGACGGTTTGGATGTACCGTGCACTATTCAGTGTCCCCTCGACGATCACCAGTGGTGTACGGCCAGTGTAGGAGATCGCTCCCCACACCATGATGCCGGGTATTGGCCCTGTGTGCCTCGGTCGTATGCAGTCCTGATTGTGGCGCTCACCTGCACGGCGCCAAACACGCATACGACCATCATTGGCACCAAGGCAGAAGCGACTTTCATCGCTGAAGACGACACGTCTCCATTCGTCCCTCCATTCACGTCTGTCGCGACACCACTGGAGGCAGGCTGCACGATGCTGGGGCGTGAGCGGAAGACGGCCTAACGGTTTGCGGGACCGTAGCCCAGCTTCATGGAGACGGTTGCGAATGGTCCTCGCCGATACCCCAGGAGCAACAGTGTCCCTAATTTGCTGGGAAGTGGCGGTGCGGTCCCCTACGGAACTGCGTAGGATCCTACGGTCTTGGCGTGCATCCATGCGTCGCTGCGGTCCGGTCCCAGGTCGACGGGCACGTGCACCTTCCGCCGACCACTGGCGACAACATCGATGTACTGTGGAGACCTCACGCCCCACGTGTTGAGCAATTCGGCGGTACGTCCACCCGGCCTCCCGCATGCCCACTATACGCCCTCGCTCAAAGTCCGTCAACTGCACATACGGTTCACGTCCACGCTGTCGCGGCATGCTACCAGTGTTAAAGACTGCGATGGAGCTCCGTATGCCACGGCAAACTGGCTGACACTGACGGCGGCGGTGCACAAATGCTGCGCAGCTAGCGCCATTCGACGGCCAACACCGCGGTTCCTGGTGTGTCCGCTGTGCCGTGCGTGTGATCATTGCTTGTACAGCCCTCTTGCAGTGTCCGGAGCAAGTATGGTGGGTCTGACACCGGTGTCAATGTGTTCTTTTTTCCATTTCCAGGAGTGTAGTTGTTTTTGTATGCAAACACAGACCAATGGAAGAGTTTCAAGATAAAATTATTGGATTACTTCCGTTTCGCAAGAATGTCCATTTCGAGCCATAGTAGTAAGCAGCTATCATTTCAAGTTTACTCGGTTTCCATACGGCGCCAAGCGGAACGTTTGATTTCATCACAAACGCGCTTCCATCGCGGCCATGTCTGCAGTTCTTTTGCAGTTGCTAGAGAATATTATTTATTTATTTTGAAAATACAAGCTATGGTGACACTCTGAACTCCTGTTCTGGAAACTGATGGTTCAGATCGTCGTTCGGCCATCCAGATCCAGTCTTACGCTTGTTGTAACTTTCCTTAGTCGCTTAAGGCGATTCTTTATTTCTTACATTTCTTTCTTTCTTTATTTTGGGGGCCAGGTTGTCCATTCTCGTTGGGGGGAGGAAGGGTCAGGATTCTAGTGCAGGGGTCTCCAAACTACGGCCCGCGGGCCGAAACCGGCCCGCGAGGGCCAGCAAACCGGCCCGCGTTAGCTGGCTGGACATCCCCGGTATCCGGCCCGCCAGATATTTGAGGTGGTACCTATACTGCCAACAATTGAGTTTCGAGGACCAATACACCGCGACATTGGCTCTGCTACTCGCTACAAGACTACATAACTAAACTTATTGTTGCGCCGCTTGAAATAACAATGCGTTGATATACTCTACCTCTGTTACGTCTTGCAGTAATAGTGTTGCTAACAATGATTTTGAGATTTCGTTAACTTTGCAGGACGCTTTCGTGAAGAATGTGCAGTGACATACTTTTTTGTCGGTGAAATTCGCCAAAATAAAATACGACAAAATTTCGGTCAGGTACGTCCACCAATCAAAATTATGTAATTAAATAAAAATCGTAGTTCGTTTCGGTGCTAGCTATTCCCACAACCTTAGATTTTTGCGATTTCATCTTTTCTTTAGCCTTACATTACGGTAATTATGGAGTGCTAGGGTGCTTTAATCCCACTAGGTAGATCTTGGCCCTTATTACTTCGTGGAGGAGTCAGTGTGGCCCGCGGACTAAAAAGTTTGGATACCCCTGCACTAGTGGGTACACTTCCGTTGTGCGAATGCTCCATTTGAAATGTATTGTGGAATATTTTGACGTTCCGTACCGCGGCTTGCAGTGTAATCGGACCTTCACGGGCACGTGTTGGCCGGCCGGGTCGACGGCCAGACATAGGGGACGGGTGGGGGATCAGGGCAGCCCCTGCCACTGTCTGGGAATCCCGCTCACGGCTCGCGAGCAGGGAGGACGTCACACGGCTTCTAGGAAGCCGCGGCCGCCTGCTCGCTAGACTGGAGTACGCCTGGACTCCAGACGCCAGCATGACTCGGCGGATCCACTCCGTTGCCACTGACCTTGGAAAAAGGAACGAGACTGCCGTCTCTGACGTCAAGACTGGCATTCACCGATAGCTGAACCGCACTCAAACAAGTGGAAAACTTTCCGTAACTGACTAATCCACTGCAGCACAGATACCGAGATTCTGCAGAACGTACTACATTTTTCTGCCCCGGTAACAACTTACCTTGTATGGAGAAGCGTACAAAACGAAACAGCACAAGTTTGTCCCCCCTCTAGCATTCCTGGTTTCCACACAGGAAAGACTGTCTGTATACAGGGTACCCCATCTGTCTTGACCACACTAAATAATTTATTGTCCAAAAGCAGAATAGAAAGTGGGCAGTTGCGAGTAAGACTCAAGCTCTGTGGGTTCCAAATACACTTAATTATGTAAACAGACAGTTCATCCATACCAAGAATCGAGACAATCGTCTTGACCTGTTATCGACATTGATAAAGACAAGATATCGCTCTCGGAAATTCTAAGGCTTTCGAGAATGTTTTAAGTCTGTTTTTGGATAACAAATGATAAAAGAAATATGTTTATCGTTTGATATAATTACAAAGCAACATTTTTCTGCTTTTCTTCTTTTCTTATACTTTGAAATCTTGTTTATTCCCAAATTTCATGACTCCAGGTCAACGGAAAGTACCTCGCACATTTTAATGAGTGAGTTTGCGAGAACCGAAAACTCATATAAGTGACCGTATCTTTTGATTGCATTCGCTTAGAAGCTTAACTTTTTTACGCCACCAAGGAACCATACACCTCAGTATGTGACACAAATTTAAACTTGATACGTCAAACCGTTCCTAAGAAAAAGGCGTCCTAACAGACGGACTGACGGAGAGAGAGTCGGATAACAAATGACAAATTTTTTATATGATATAATTACAGATTAATATTTTTTTATTTTCCCCTGTACTTTTACTGTTAAAGCTTGCTTCTTGTCAAATTTAATGATACAATATCAACGAGAAGTACCCTATAGGTTTTAATGAATGAGTTTGCAAGTATGAAACTATATCACATAAATGGCCCTATTTTATGATTGCATTGACTTACAAACTTCTGTTTCTTAAACCGTCAGCAGTCCATAAACCCTAGTACGGGACATAAATTTATGCCTGAAACGTGTACCCGTTCCTGAGGAAAAGGGAGCGTAACGTATGGACAGACAGACAATAGGTTAACAAATTTTTTAAAAAAAAATTGCTGATATATTTACAAATTAACAATATTCTAATTTTTTGCTTTCTTTTTACTGCGAAAGCCAAATTACACGATTCTTGACCGAAGGATAGTACGCTTGCGATTTTATGCATGGGTTTGCGAGTATCACAATGTATGACATTAATGGCCATACCTTGTGACTGCATTGACTTAGAAGTTTCAATTTCTTACGCTGCCAAGGGACAGTAGACATTAGTATGATGACAAAAACTTCAACTTGATACGTGTATCCATTCCTGAGAAAAATGGTCTTTAACAGTCGGAGAGACAGACAGACGGACAAGAAAGTGATCCCATAAGGGTTACGTTTTAACCAATTTAGGTACAGAGCCTTAAAAAGTTAATCGACCAAATGCCGTTTAGCTACCAGAGGAATATTAACCAGCATGATTGCCTTTCTTGTATCTTTGTTCTTTACAAAGATATGAACAGCAGTGCGTGTTTTTTAAATACTAGGGAAAGGCGCCCTAAACTGACATACAATAAAAGAAAAATTCTACTGTGAGCAAAGTTTTTGAATTATAACGTTTATTTTTTAAAAGTTAACATTAAAAACAACTCGTACGAACTACGTAGTTATTAATGAAAGAAAACTATACTAAATCTGATGTTATTACAGTCTTTCATTAGAAAGTTTACACAATGCCTTGTCATGAGCGTCGTTGGCCATAACGACATAGCCGCGCGGGGTAGCCGTGCGGTATGAGGTGCCTTGCCACGGTTCGCGCGGCTCCCCCTGTCGGAGGTTCGAGTCCTCCCTTGGGCATGGAGGTCTCTGTTGTCCTTAGCGTAAGTTAGTTTAAGTTAGATTAAGTAGTGTGTAAGCCTAGGGACCGATCACCTCAGCAGTTTGGTCCCATAGAACTTATTACAAATTTCCAAAAAAGCGTAAATATACCAATTTGAAATGAGGGATTCTAGTCCGGAAACGACCGAGTCGCAACTTACAAAAAAAATTTTCTGATACCTCTGACACAGGAGTAGGTGGAGAGATAACATCCGGGATAATACTGACATAATGACATACTTGTCAGCAGCTCGTGGTCTAATGGAAGCCGGCACGTTACCTCAGTGTGTTCGGCCAGAGAACTGCCTGGTCTCTATAATAAAAAAACTGAGGGAAGGGATCAACAACGAACTTCCACGGATGTCATGTCCGCTACGAACAAATGCAACAAAAAAAAAAGAAAGAAAGAAAAAGTGGCTAGCGCTTCTACCTCTGCATCGCGGGTTCCCGGGTTCGATTCCCGGCCTGGTTGGGGATTCTCTCTGCCTGGGGACTGGGTGTGTGTGTTGTCCTCATCATTCCATCATCATTCGTGAAAGTGGCTAGATTGGACTGTGTACAGGTTGGGAATTTGTATGGGCGCTGGTGACCGTGCAGTTGAGCGCCCCACAAACCAAACATCATCCTAATGACAAGCTCTTACATTTTCTATATCATTCACTTTTATTTACAAACGTCAGATGTAAACATCACAGAAATGTGGTTTTCTGAATTATAAGTAGGCTGTTCAGTGTTTGATTAAATTAAGTAAGTATTTACCTGTCATCAATGTCAAATTTCTGAATCGATTGCCGGTTTCGTTCCTCTTGTCATCTCGTAGAATTGGTTGTATTGCCGTGGTCCGCCCCTTGCCAACACGATATTTCGACGTTGAAATATTATGTAGAGGAAGACGTGGACCGCCGGCAATACACCCGATTCTACGAAACGACAACGAATCGCCGAGAAAGTCCAAGAAATTCATTTCCCTTGGCTATCTCAAATGTCAATTTCCGTACATCTGTCAATGTATGTCCAGATAGTCTGGATTCAAGGTCTTTAATGTGTTGTAATAGTTCACGTTCTAGAAATGTTGGAAGCGTTTGCTTTGCTGGAATTGACCTAAAGCTTTATCTACCACTTCAATTTGCTTATTCTTGCCTCGTACTCTTCTTCTTAAAATAGCTTGAGGGACACCGAACAATTTTTAAGGCCTGCTGCCAGTCCAGTTGCTTATTATTATTACTGAAAAAATAATAAGCAGAAGAAGAGAAAGAAGGCTACAATAATAGTAATAATAATTAACTACACGCTATATTATCATAAACAGAAACGAATGCAAAAACTATTGTATAAACTGCAGTTGATGTTAAAATAACATACCTATGTCATTTTACCTACAGTTACAGCATTCAGGGTACAATGACACTACTAATAAACACGTGGACTCTGAAATATGCTTAAAATGTTTGCAAACGACGTGTTTACTCGCCTTCTGTATAAAAATTATCATAAACTACTTGATCCAGGCGTAGTATGTCACAGAAGAACAACTGTCACAACTTATAAAATCCGATATGCACGAATTCTTCTCATAAAACATAAGAGTCTAAGCAAATGGGCTAGCCCTCACTGGTGTAGCCGAGTTGCCAACACAGGAGCATAATCTCATGCCATAAGATGCCAAGAAACACAAGGTACGTCATATTAAGACACTTTACCTGTCCTGCCCTTTTTATTCGATAATCCACTTCCTCTCTTCAAGACCTGCTGAAAAACGTGTCACAGTGTAAACATGGCGTTAATAAAAACGTCACACAAAACATGTTTTGAAGCCGCGCGGTTTAGGGCGTCCTGTCTCGGACTGCGCGGCACCTCCCGCCGGAGGTTCGAGTCCTCCCTCGGGTGTGTGTGTGTTTTCTTAGCGTAAGTTAGTTTACGTAGTGCGTAAGTCTAGGGACCGATGACCTAAGCAGTTTGATCCCTTAGGAATTTACACACATTTGAACAGCCCGCATCTCGTGGTCGTGCGGTAGCGTTCTCGCTTCCCACGCCCGGGTTCCCGGGTTCGATTCCCGGCGGGGTCAGGGATTTTCTCTGCCTCGTGATGGCTGGGTGTTGTGTGCTGTCCTTAGGTTAGTTAGGTTTAAGTAGTTCTAAGTTCTAGGGGACTTATGACCACAGCAGTTGAGTCCCATAGTGCTCACAGCCATTTGAACCAATTTAGCCATTTTGAACATTTTTGAACTTATTTTGACCCTGCTGTACATGCACGCAGTGCAAGTACCTGACGTAATTTAAGTCGTCCACTTGCTGGAGTTGGCAGTTAAAGAAATGGAAACTCAAGGAAAATGCGCACTTTCCATTCTGTCAACCGACTACAGCTGACGGTTTGTCAAAGTGCAATATACGGGGTGGTTATAGTCAAACTTTCGCTACTTGAGCCAATGTAGACGGAAAACTATTTGCCGTATAGGTACCAAACTTTATGGGAATGTTGTTGATATAGTGGACTGCAGGATTTGAGCTATACGAAACTTCTAGGTTGTCGTGGCCACTTGTTGACAAAGTGCCTGTTGGCTTGCGTCTCGACTCTAGGGTTCACCGGCCGACATTTGTCTGATGATTTTTTTGACGTTTCGCCATTGTTAAAGCTTAACCCTCCATTTGCTGGTGGTGGACAGGAGCCGAGCTCGCTGCCGCAGTCTATATGTATCTCGCCCGCCCGGTTAGCCGTGCGGTCTGACGCACTGCTTTCGGGGCAGGAAGGCGTGCCGGTCCCCGACACGAATCCGCCCTTCGGCTTAGTGTCGAGATCCGGTGTGCCGGCCACTCTGTGGATGGTTTTCAAGGCGGATCTGCCTCGGCGAATGCGGGCTGGTTCCCCTTATTCTGCCTTAGTTACACGTCAGCGATTGCTGCGCAAACACTGTCTCCACGTACGCGTACACCATAACTACTCTACCAGGCAAACATTTGGGGTTACACTCATATGATGTGAGATGTTCCCGGGGTGATCCACTGGGGGCCGAACCGCACAATAACCCTGGGTTCGGCGTGGGGCGGCGGTGGAGTGAGTGGAATGCTGTAGCCTGTTGTGGGGTTTGGGCCACTGAGGGCTACGGCGGGGACGGAGCCTCTCCGTCGTTTCTAGGTCCCCAGTTCCATACAATACAATACAATATGTGCCTCGCGTGCCAACGTCCAAGGGCTTATCCTCTTGCTAATTACAACGATTGTTCGCTGCAGCACTGGAATCCAAGATCCGTTTACCTTGAGGCTTTCTTCTTTCTTGTTGAAGCTGTTCTCGTGTTTGTGCATTTCTATAGCTTCTCCAAACAAACGGGTGTGTAGCTCTCCTCTGCAGCCCGAACTTCCGTGTAGGTGAATTTCACCATGTGGTCGGCCTCACACAGTGCGTGCTATATCACGGCCGATTTCTCCACCTGCCCCAACCTGCAATGTCGCTTATGTTTTGTGACTCTGGTGTTGATTGATCGTCCAGTCATTCCAACATAGACTTATCCACATCTACACGATATGTGGTTTATTCCCGACATAACAAAAAAAATGGTTCAAATGGCTCTGAGCACTATGGGACTTAACTGCTGTGGTCATCAGTCCTCTAGAACTTAGAACTACTTAAACCTAACTAACCTAATGACATCACACACATCCATGCCCGAGGCAGGATTCGAACCTGCGACCGTAGCGGTCGCGCGGTTCCAGACTGAAGCGCCTAGAACCGCACGGCCACCACGGCCGGCCAGACATTACAAGTGGGCCCCTTTTCTCCTTTGCCGATCTGAGACACTCTTTGATCTTCTTGTATCAGTAAATAGTCTTTATTCCATGTTTGCATAATATACGGCAAGCAAGACGAATATGTGAGCCGCAGCACGTTAGACGCGAAATGCGACACGTGGAAAGTGTTCTGAGGAGCACTGGGTTCTCCACAAGTAATTTTAGAAATATAACAGAGTCAAAAACTCAGCGAAGTGACATACCGGAAAAAGAAATGTCGGGTATGGCCTTTTGCCATACATTCCCAGAGTGACGGACAGAATCAGCCGTACATTACGCAAACACGGCCTACAAACTATTTATAAACCGACAAAGAAGATCAACGAGTGTCTCAGATCGGTAAAGGAGAAAAGGGATCCACTTGCAATGTCGGTAATACATCGCATGCCATGCACATGCGGAAAATGTATGCTGGAATGACTGGACGATCAATCAACACCAGGATCACAAAACATAAGCGACATTGCAGGTTGGGGCAAGTGGAATAATGTCGTGTGACGAGGGCCTCCCGTCGGGTAGACCGTTCGCCGGGTGCAAGTCTTTCGATTTGACGCCACTTCGGCGACTTGAGCGTCGATGGGGATGAAATGATGATGATTGGGACAACACAACACCCAGTCCCTGAGCGGAGAAAATCTCCGACCCAGCCGGGAATCGAACCCGGGCGCTTAGGATTGACATTCTGTCGCGCTGACCACTTTTTTTTTTTTTTCTTTCTTTGCATCTGCTAGGGGCGGACGTCGTGAGACACCCGTTTCAGTTCATCGTTGATCGATTACCTCAGTTTTTTTTTTTATTACAGAAGGCAGCTAACCCTCTGACCCAACACGCTGAGCTACCGTACCGGCGACCACTCAGCTACCAGGGGCGGACGGGGCAAGTGGAGAAATCAGCCGTTGCAGAGCACGCGCTGTGTGAGGCCGTCCACATAGTAAAATTTTCCGAGACGGAAGTTCTGCCTGTAGAAAAGAGCTATCACACCTGCTTGTTCAGAGAAGCTATAGGTCCCGGCGGAGGTTCGAGTCCTCCCTCGGGCATGGGTGTGTTTGTCCTTAGGATAATTTAGGTTAAGTAGTGTGTAAGCTTAAGGACTGATGACCTTAGCAGTTAAGTCCCATAAGATTTCACACACATTCGAACATTTTGAAGAAGCTATAGAAATACACAAACACGAGAATAGGTTCAACAAGAAAGAAAAAAAGCCTCAAGGTAAACGGATCCTGGATTCCAGTGCTGCAGCGATCAACCGTTGCTAGAGGAGAGCCGCATCGGAAATGACCGCGTCGGCCGGTGTGGCCGTGCGGTTCTAAGCGCGTCAGTTTGGAACCGCGTGACCGCTACGGTCGCAGGTTCGAATCCTGCCTCCGGCATGGATGTGTGTGATGTCCTTAGGTTAGTTAGGTTTAAGTAGTTCTAAGTTCTAGGGGATTGATGACCTCAGTAGTTAAGTCCCATAGTGCTCAGAGCCATTTGACCCATTTTTTGGAAATGACTGCGGAGAAGCTCTTGGGCGGTGGCGCGCCAGGTACATGCAGTGTGTGGCCGCTAACTCGGCTCCTGTCGACCACCATCAATGGAGGGTGAAGCTTTGACAATGCCAGCCACTCGTGCTGGCGAAACGACAGAAGAACCATCAGACAAACGTCGGCCGGTGAACCCGAGACAGTTGGTCACGATTTGAGTTGCCAGTTGTGCTAGTGTCATGACTTGCCGTTAGGCTGCAGCACTGCTGCGGCGACGTAGCGCTGGAAGACAAAACATCAGTGTGCGTTACAGCTGCAGACAGTAAACATGGGTCTGGGCAATGTGAGCAGGGTTTTACTCGTACAGCTGTTTTATCAAAACAACACAAATAGTATCGACGCATTAAAGGAATACTGACTGGCGATTTGGGAATTGCTTTTGGGAGAAACCGACAACTAACTGCAGCACAGATTGTTAAAGAAGTTACAGTTACCATAGCTGAGAATGCTGAACGCAATGTGTGATCTTCAAGCAGTGCACGGAGCTGCGTCACGACAGCTGAACATTCTGCGGTCCACAGTTCGGGAAGTACCGCGAAGAGCTGTGAAATGGTATCTGTTCAAACTTCCAGGCTGTCGTAGATGCATATTTTCGTCACACTGAGCAAAGTTTGTAATCTGGATCGTAAACACGCTACGCAGATAACCAATATTATCCTCTCATGTGGAAATTAAATGTGTTTCTTTCAGTGGTTAATTTGTTGTTTCTCTTCCGGATGTCCTTATAAATGATTCCACAAAGTTTGATTGTCCTACGATTACTTGTTCTTCACCGAGACTCTCTCAGACAGCGAAAGTTTAATTATAACCACCCTGCACATCAGTGAAGCAAAGGTAGAAATCCAGAATGAGATTTTCACTCTGCAGCGGAGTGAAAATCTCATTCTGGAAACGTCCCCCTGGCTGTGGCTAAGCCATGTCTCCACAATATCCTTTCTTTCAGGAGTGTAGTTCTGCAAGGTTCGCAGGAGAGCTTCTGTAAAGTTTGGAAAGTAGGAGACGAGGTACTGGCAGAAGTAAGGTTGTGAGGACGGGGCGTGAGTCGTGCTTGGGTAACTCAGATGGCAGAGCACTTGCCCGCGATAGGCAAAGGTCCCGAGTTCGAGTCTCGGTCCGGCAACCAGTTTTAATCTGCCAGGAAGTTTCAAAGGTAGAAATGCAACTCATCTGTGGAGAATGTAAGTTATTTGTCAAGTCCGGCAAGTGGATGAGTTCCGTTACCCTAAATACCTGCACTGTGTGTTTAGCAGCGTCAAAGCGAATTTTCTGTTGTGCTTTTAATAACGTAATATTTACGTGAATGGTACACTGTGATACGTTTTTGAATAGGTCTGGAGGAGAGAAAGAGCATTAGCGTCAAAAATATAGGTTCCTGTTTAGAAAAAAGACGTTCTGCTGTCAACATTTTCGTAGCGAACAAAGATACGAGAAAGTCAATCATACTAGTTAATGTTCTCCTGCTTGATAGATTTTTTTTTCTTGAAAAATTTGGGGTGGTCAAAATAAATGGGTCATCATTTATGAGTTCACGGAGGAAACAATACTTCCTTCTTTTTATTTTTACCTTTCAGCCATTATTGATGCCAAATTTAGAAGCTGTAACAATAACGTTGGAATCAATGTAAATCAGCAGTCTTTGTCATCTCCTAATATGGAGCGTAACAAAACTGCTTTCTCATGTGTTAACTCAGGCCCGTAGACAGCTTACCCACCTTGATCGACAACCCCAAACTGCCGATTCGACAGCCTATGGCTTTTGGGCCACCGTATAGTGGAGTCATGGAAAGTCTTTAGAATATTTACAAGCAATGCATTACATTTGATATCAAGATTGCGCATCATTATATTTCAAACTTGTATTTTGCATAATTTGGCATTCTCCTTTATATAATTTTATAAGTATCGACTAGTAGAAAACGGTGCTATTCACAGCTTTTTTTGATTTTTATCAGTATAAATGAAGTGAATGTTACCTAAACTCTGACTTCTGCACATCTTCGATGCAATGATATGCTCAATGTTAATAAGTCTTGTAAACTGTTTCCTGTTTCATGATGGAAAGCTATGATAGCCTAAGAACTATCTTATGCACCTCATTGGATACATTTTTATACGTGTCTGTGACAACTGCACCTTTTATATGAAAATATCTTGTAGATCTTTTTTACTTATCAACGAGGACCTACGTTCAGCGTTAGTTTGCTGTGAAAAAAAATGCACCTAAATACTAGGAGCGTGTGTGTGTGTGTGTGTGTGTGTGTGTGTGTGTGTGTGTGTGTGTGTGTAAGCTGGCTAAACCGTCGGAATGAATATGTCGTAGATACAAAGAAATAGTACAATGTAGGTGTCTTAAAACTAATTAATCCTCGTTTTGTAAAGATTTCAGTTTTTACCTAAATTTGCCTTTATTTTCGCCAGCAACACGATCCTAAAATCCAGGTGCATGAGGCCCAGGAAATAATGTTCCACTAACACTTAGTTAATAGTACAATAAATCATATCAAATTGAAGAAAGTGAATTGTTGCATACCTTACCTGTACAAACCGCCACTTTAAATCACAGCTGCAGATCTTCACACTCAATGGATAAAATGGATGCACAATTATTTCACTCATGCTCCCAGTATACGTAAACATTTTATCAGATAGCTCAGCAGGTCCGCTAACGTTGTGGTCGTCTGGAGTAAAATATCGCCTCTGGAAGATTTTACGGACATGCAGAATGACTTACACAATATTTACACTTCCTGCAGTGAGAGGCACCTCTCTTTAACTGTAGATAAACGCAAGGCAGCTGCAACAGAAAAATAAGGCAATATTATCTGCTCTCGATATCAGTCGTAAATTGCAATGAAGAATTGCGGGAGACTTCTTTTGCGAGGATTGTAGGAAAGGGCAGCGTATCCGTCAAGGAAATGGCATACAAGACGTTAATGCGACGTATTCTAGAATACTATTAGAGAGTTCGGAATCCATAGAAGCTACGCCTATCAGCGCACGTCGAAGTAACTCGGCTGAGCGTTGAAATGGAGAACTTAATGAGAATCTTTTTAAGAAAAGTCACATTGTCCCCACGTGATCCTGCCGGGTATATTTAGAGAATCAGTATTATGAGTAACCTACGACACCTACTCCGCTACTATCGTATATTTCGTGTAGGGGTTATTAGGAGAAGAGAAATTAGAACGCGTCCGTAGACACTGAATCAGTTTTCTCTCGCCCAAATCGTAAACAACATTAGACAGGGATTGGTTAAAACAGTGCCTTGTAGATTATGAACGTAGATGCGCATGCAGAGTTTCACTGTTGCATTTCGCGACAGATTACTCAGGCGGGAAATTTTCATATCTGCGTCTACACGACTACTCTGCAGTTCACACTTAAGTGTTTGGCAAAGGGTTCTCGATTGTTGCACTCTGAAATAGCACGTGGGCAAAATTAACAAGTAAATCTTGCCGTGCATGCTCTGATTGCATTTGTTTTATATGATGGTTATTTCCGGCTATATAGATAGGGGCCAACAGAATATTTTGGCATTCGGAGGATAGTAATAGGTGCGTGAGGCTCAATGACCGACTGCAAGTGTTTCAATTGAGCGCTATTTCACCGACTTCCGTGTCACTAATCTAACTCAGTCATCCAACCAGGGAAAGGGGACCTACAGTTTAACGTGGAATCCGAGCTGTTGAAGGTTAAGGCTCTATCCACCTCGGAAGCTGCGAGACAGCGCGGCAGATTGCTAACCAAAGGGGCCCAGGTTTGGTTTCCGTCTGGGAAGAAGGTTTTCTCCGCTGGGGGACTGGGTGTGGTGATGTCCTTGCATTCGTATCGCCATTACTGACCAAAAAGAAAAGGTAGTTCAAACACAGTGTCGTATCGTCTATCTACTTCTGAGATGGCTGTATGGACACGAACCGAAAATAAATAACTGGAAGTATGAATTAAAAAAACGCCCTCAGTCATAAATTTTCGTGTTTTACTAAATACACGATGCATTTCTGATCCTGCGGGTCCATCATCACATATAACATGTCTTAATATATTATTTATTTCTGCTCTTGAATGAGATGAAATGCATATGCCTGACACGAAAAGGTTTTATGTTAGGCTATGCATTTCGAAAATCAAATGCAGAAAATATTTGCAAAATAGCGGAAAAAATGAGCAGAGTAAACTCACCACAAGTCCAAGAAAAACGTTTTTAACTATTTAATTGCCTTTCATCATTTTTTTTTAAATATTGCCTTTGCTTTTCAGGGATCTTCATTTGTATATAGCTGTATTCAATGACGAAATGTTTAAGGTGATAAATTCTGTTGGGAATGTGTTGTACGTATATGTGATGGCTAAGTCCGTCGGAACTATTTCATTAAGCAGGTGAGCTTTTTTTTTTCTTAGACAATGTGTCATTTTCCCCCACATTTTATACGTACTGAGTACACACACACACACACACACACACACACACACACACACACACACACACACACAAGTCTTCCGGCGTGAAGGTATCTGTAAGGTTAAGTCCATTTTCTGTGGTGAGTCTGGGCGTATCAAACTTTACTATCAATACCTGTGTGTGACCACTGTTTATGATTGGCCTAGGGCAGCATTCATTCTTTGGGCTGTTCCTCGAGGTATCGGTGGGAGTAATTAATTTAGGATATAATACAACATTGGAAGATTTACTCTTAGGACCTCTCGTAGTTTTGTTATGCTATGTTCTTTTACACTGGCTCTAATGCTTGTGAGGAGCGTCCTATAGCTCGCGGCAGTGTGTATTGAATCTTGTGTCTGAAATCAATTCCTAAGCATTTCATACTCATGATTATGTTTAATTGTTCTTGATGTTGGGTATTTATTTCCTATTCTACCTTCATGACGCAAAATTTTCTTGTGTTTAGTTTGGCATTGGATAGACATTCACAGTTATTTATAACCTGCATTGCCCTGTCGAGTTCACTTAATATTTAGCACCAAAAAGCCAGTGTTGTCTGCATACGCCGTGCACACACTCTTTTGTTTATTTATAAATAACCCTCGCAGTTTCTGTGTGCAGGTAGCCACCAAAGAGTCGATCATGATGATGATGATGATGATGATGATTAGGATAGTAATCGGCGAGGTGATCGGCAGCCGAAATGATTCAATGGCAATGGTAAAAAGCGTCATCATGCCCCAGCGGCTGACTTAGTTTTAAGTTTTATTCGTGAACGGGGCTTTTCCCACTCTCTTTAAGGGAGGACAACTTAGCTTTCTCGGACCACTGAGGGGTTGGCAGAATACTCCATTGCCTCCTCTGCGCAGACCGCATTGCGACTGTCCGCCCTTGGAGGTTCAGCCCAGTCCTCACCCTACCTGCCCTTTTGCGCCCTCTCGTGTGATCTGCTCGACTTGTTCATCTTTTGTTTATCTGTGTTTTTTCTTGCACTGTCCCAATTGCTAGTCTTTCCTAGGCAATTTCTGAGTGGGTACCTCTGGTAAGTGGGGAGGGGGAACATAAGTCCCCTCATTTCACTCTGCTTTTGGACGCTTCCGGCTGTCTCACCAGATCGGACACCTCGCCTGCCTTTCTTCCTATGTCTCGCTTTCTTCTTTTTTTGTCCCTTACCTAGCCTTCGTTGACCGTTGGTAGACCGTGAGGTTTTTCTTCCCTTGGATTTTGTGCGATAGGCCATCTCTGATGTACAGTCATGTAAACCTGTCCGTTCGAGGAAAAAAAGGACTGATATCCTAGTAGTTTGGTCCCTTTAACCCTTTGCCTTACGATTTAAGTTCCGTTAGCGTGAGCCGTAAGTGGCTGCAAGGTACGGATGCGCCTTACACACGCTAAGGCTGCGGTGCACTACGCCTGGTGGCGTCCGAAGTCGTGCAGACGCCCTCGGGATTTGTAAGTACGTGTGTGGGTTACCATAAACGTGGCATTTCTACAGGTATCATAAATAATGACGATTAGTTGCTCATTGGAAACGAAACATTCACTGTCTCAAACGCAACGATATATTTCCCTTTATAAGCAAACATACATTGGTGAAATACAGGGTTATTACAAATGATTGAAGCGATTTCAGAGCTCTACGATAACTTTATTATTTGAGATATTTTCACAATGCTTTGCACACACATACAAAAACTCAAAAAGTTTTTTTAGGCATTCACAAATGTTCGATATGTGCCCCTTTAGTGATTCGGCAGACATCAAGCCGATAATCAAGTTCCTCCCACACTCGGCGCAGCATGTCCCCATCAATGAGTTCGAAAGCATCGTTGATGCGAGCTCGCAGTTCTGGCTCGTTTCTTGGTAGAGGAGGTTTAAACGCTGAATCTTTCACATAACCCCGCAGAAAGAAATCGCATGGGGTTAAGTCGGGAGAGCGTGGAGGCCATGACATGAATTGCTGATCATGATCTCCACCACGACCGATCCATCGGTTTTCCAATCTCCTGTTTAAGAAATGCCGAACATCATGATGGAAGTGCGGTGGAGCACCATCTTGTTGAAAGATGAAGTCGGCGCTGTCGGTCTCCTGTTGTGGCATGAGCCAATTTTCCGCGGGCTACGCGTGAAACTTGCCCGCGCGCGTTCGACCGTTTCTTCGCTCACTGCAGGCCGACCCGTTGATTTCCCCTTACAGAGGCATCCAGAAGCGTTAAACTGCGCATACCATCGCCGAATGGAGTTAGCAGTTGGTGGATCTTTATTGAACTTCGTCCTGAAGTGTCGTTGCACTGTTATGACTGACTGATGTGAGTGCATTTCAAGCTCGACATACGCTTTCTCGGCTCCTGTCGCCATTTTGTCTCATTGCGCTCTCGAGCGCTCTGACGGCAGAAACCTGAAGTGCGGCTTCAGCCGAACAAAACTTTATGAGTTTTTCTACGTATCTGTAGTGTGTCGTTACCATATGTCAATGAATGGAGCTACAGTGAATTTATGAAATCGCTTCAATCATTTGTAATAGCCCTGTACATCTTAATAATAATATTCACAACAATGCAATTATCTAAGACTGTATAATATTATGTTCAAAACATTCTGGGACCTGTTACGTTAGTACGTTGGCAAACATATTTTCAAACGCAACGTCTTCACAATGACATGTATACGAATTTAATAGTCTTCGATTGTATGATATCGTTCGAAACGATCTGGTACATGTAATGCAACCCTGCCCTTTTTGCATTCCCTCATTGTTTCGCTGTGTAGTTTATGCTTTCTGCATACTACACAAGCTCTCGCAGGATTTACTTTTGATGGTGTTGGATCAATATGTTTGGGAAAATGTGCCCAATGTGGCGCGTGCAGTCTTTGTGGTATATCGGCGCCGGATGCTAATCGTCCCTTCCGCTTATATTTCGGTAAAGGTGTAGTTTTCAACAATGATTCTGCAATGTGAATCCTATATTCTGCGTAGCTCTGTCGTTTGCCGCAATGAATTTTGTAATACAAAATGTACGTGTTAAATAAAACAACATCAAATAGGTAAAAGAATACCTTGCGGTATCCTTTCATACATTTTCTCATCACAGGGAAGCATGCGAGCATCTGATCTTGCCGATCAATTCCAATCATACCTCTGTTGTATTCAACGACATATTTCGGTTTCCACGACGCATTGCGGAGAGGTGTGCCTCTGGCGATCACTACTGCTGTTGAATGTTCTGTGGGAAGCATGTAAACGTCTCGTTTATCTTTCCATATTTTTTCTGTTTGAGCGCATTGTACCAATCACATTAGTTTTATTGGTGAGGAGAGTTTTGAAAAGTTTTGGTGAAGAAAACCAGTTATCTAAATAGAGGGTATGCCCTTTGTGTAATACCGACTGTGGTAGTTCTAGAAAAAATGGTTCAAATGGCTCTGAGCACTATGCAACTTAACTTCTGAGGTCACCAGTCGCCTAGAACTTAGAACTACTTAAACCTAACTAATCTAAGGACAACACACAGATCCATGCCCGAGGCAGGATTCGAACCTAGGACCGTAGAGGTCGCGCGGTTCCAGACTGTAGCGCCTAGAACCACTCGGCTACAGCGGCCGGCTGATAGTTCTAGAACTACACTTTCAGAGGCACTACCACTAGCATCACGTTTGTCAGTATCCGTGTATATTTTAAAATCATAGCAGTATCCTGAACTTGACTCACACAATTTATAAATTTGAATACCAAACCTCGCTCTTTTTGATGGGTTAAATTGTTTGTAGGATAAGAGCCCCTTAAATTTCATTAATGATTTATCAATGGCAATATTCTCTTGCATTGTGTACACTTCCTTAATTTTTTGATTGAACATATCCATGACTGGCCTTAGTTTGTACAGCTTATCTGTGTTGTTGGCTAAACTGTTATTCGCTAGATGCAGAAACCTACTTATGTGCAGAAACCTACTGAATGGTATCGTCTTCCTAAATATTGGCGGTTCTATAACGGCCCTCCTAGACCAATACATCTGAATCGACGGTTTCCTTACTTCAGCCATGATTATACATAGCGCAATGTGTATTTTTACTTCATTACAGTCGATAGGAGACCATTTTTTGTCTATTTATCGTCCCTTCTGTTCATTGTTGAGTACGTCTCAGTTACGATGTTTTCCCAAAATGTACTATTAAATATCACATAGAAAACGTCTAATTCTCTTATGCTTGTACTCACGTGCTGTAAAGCCGCATCCTTTATTCCGGGAATTCCCGTATACGTCCAGATTGTTGGTTCATTGTCTTCCTTTTCCCACATCCACGACTCTGATTGTTGCTGGTAGGTCTGCTCTTCGTCAGTATCATCTTCAATCACCAGCCGCTTGCACCGTTTTCGTACAGGAGGTAAAACGTCGCTACCACTGTCACTGCCGCTGTCAAAATATCCTGCAAAATCTTTGCTGGCTCTGACACCACATGTCTCCCTTTCCTCGTGAACATGTTTGCTATGCACGATACTTGCTTTCCGCACCCTCGGCAGGCCTCCTCAATTTTATGAATGGCACCTGTACTATAGAAGACGCCGGCGGCCATTTGCAGCAACAAGCATCAATACTTAAACTAAAGTTTTATTCGGTGGTTTTGATCAAGTTAGAATTAAAATATTATTATAATGAAGTTTTAATACCACCTTACAGAGCTTATCAAATGAAATATGCCCATGAGTGGGACATAGACAGGTGATTAACTGAAATACGCATACCAAATATTCTGTGAAATGATAAGGGAATATGGTGTGGCTGGGAGAAGTCACTGTAACATTATAATAACACAATCACATTTATTCAATAAACATTACCATCTCAAATATTCCCTCTCACTTATCACGGAATGCTGGCGTGATACAAATAGTATAATATCTAAGTAAACTTAGTTAAACATCCGGCTAACATGTGCCGTGAATCGACAATGACTGCCGCCTGCACATTTCTATCATCATTTAGCCACACACACACACACACACACACAAACATTCACTCTATTCACTTTATCTAACAGATAAAAGAGGAAGGTTCCCATACACCAAGTGGGACAACATTGGGAGAGAGCACATGGTTCCAACTGTAACTTTAATTCGGGGAAGTCCCGTCTTCACGTTTAACTAACTCCGCGAGTTTTACTGGATATTATGAAGGAACAATTAAATCACACGCGTGAATTTACGTAGAAGATCCAGCTCTATCACGAAATGTAATTACGTCGAGCTGAAGCTTCTCACCAAGAAATGCACGGGGTCTGCGGACCACGTGTTACCAATCTCTCCACAATCAGTAGTCAATAAGCACATTTAAATAAAATACCCTTTGCATATATACTTCACACTCACACTGAAATGCAAATTGAGCAATTCTGAATATTACTCGGCAATGAGCGCCTGTTCACTCCCCAAGTGCAGTGAACACAATTCCCATGAAATTACTTGGCAAAAGAAATCATCTCCCTATCTCTCCTAACCGAGATGATTCTAGGAAATACCATAGTGGCTTTTCTCAGCAGGGAAGCTGCTTCCAATTTCAAAGTGAACATGGAATTCTAAATCTTCGCTAACTATCGGAGCGATAGAGCAGAGCGTACTTACTCACCCAGGTCTTCCCAGCAACAACCCCGATACGGTCTCCCTCGTCCGGGTCCACACATCGTGGCCGCAAGGACTCAGAGACACCGCACACGGTTATTTGCCAACCTAACGAGCGCTAATGACGCGCGTGGAGCTTATGCCTCTCTGGTCCAGTGCAGTCGCGCTCTGCTAGATTCGAGGTTGGCTACACTTCCACTATGCCTATAGCACACCCACAGCCGACATCTCACGCATACCTCATCATACGTTCGCATTCACAGTTTGCAGACAATTACCATATCTAATATTAAAATGATCGTCTATACAGGGCTATTACAAATGACTGAAGCGATTTCATAAATTCACTGTAGCTCCATTCATTGACATATGGTCACTACACACTACAGATACGTAGAAAAACTCATAAAGTTTTGTTCGGCTGAAGCCGCCTATCAGGTTTCTGCCGCCAGAGCGCTCGAGAGTGCAGTGAGACAAAATGGCGACAGGAGCCGAGAAAGCGTATGTCGTGCTTGAAATGCACTCACATCAATCAGTCATAACAGTGCAACGACACTTCAGGACGAAGTTCAATAAAGATCCACCAACTGCTAACTCCATTCGGCGATGGAAGCGCAGTTTAAAGCTTCTGGATGCCTCTGTAAGGGGAAATCAACGGGTCGGCCTGCAGTGAGCGAAGAAACGGTTGAACGCGTGCGGGCAAGTTTCACGCGTAGCCCGCGGAAAATTGGCTCATGCCACAACTGGAGACCGACAGCGCCGACTTCATCTTTCAACAGGATGGTGCTCCACTGCGCTTCCATCATGATGTTCGGCATTTCTTAAACAGGAGATTGGAAAACCGATGGATCGGTCGTGGTGGAGATCATGATCAGCAATTCATGTCATGGCCTCCACGCTCTCCCGACTTAACCCCATGCGATTTCTTTCTGTGGGGTTATGTGAAAGATTCAGTGTTTAAACCTCCTCTACCAAGAAACGAGCCAGAACTGCGAGCTCGCATCAACGATGCTTTCGAACTCATTGATGGGGACATGCTGCGCCGAGTGTGGGAGGAACTTGATTATCGGCTTGATGTCTGCCGAATCACTAAAGGGGCACATATCGAACATTTGTGAATGCCTACAAAAACTTGAGTTTTTGTTTGTGTGTGCAAAGCATTGTGAAAATATCTCAAACAATAAAGTTATTGTAGAGCTGTGAAATCGCTTCAATCATTTGTAATAACCCTGTATTTAAATAACCCTATCTTACTAATTATCATCAGGCTCTTCCCTGAGTGTCGGAAGGGCACTCAGGTGTCTTTAGTTGTGGTGTCGAGCCATGTAGCGGCTTACATGGAGCCGTTACAGCCACACGTCGGGAACACTGTGAAAGTATTTTTGTAATGCCGGCAGGTTCGAATGCGGAGAAGAACACTTCGTGTATGCCGCGTGAACTCAATCAGCTCCGCAACGTGTCAGAGACGTTCTGTTTAGATTTGGCGCGGCTGACCGACGACGCCTGTCACACGACATGCGCTTTTTCGGCGCGGTAAACGTACCACGTCTCTGATACGTCTAGGTGATGTTTGGCCAGGTCGGCACGCTACGTCTCTCACACGACATAGTAAGCTAAGGGGTTAACCATCCAGTCAACCAACCAACCAAAAAGCGTCATCGACATCGGGCAACCTTGTTTCACGGAGCTGTGCATATCTTTTTCCCTGGTTAATTTTCCGTGAATGGTAAGTCTGGATACATTATGTTTTAATAATCCACTTGTTGTATTATTGGAGCGACGTGGAAAGCCTATTACTTGCATCGTGTCTGGTAGGAAGGCATGATTAACCTCAGCGAAGGCCTTCTCAAAGCCTAAGGACACTCTAGCACTGTTTAAATTACAGACTTCTGCTATTGGTATAATATCCCTATAATCACAGATTGTTTAAAAAATTGTCTGTCCTTAGAAACGTTTACCTGGTACGTGCCGGTCACTGAGATGATCGCAGTTTTAATTGTTTGGGCTAAAATGCGAGCAAAAATCTTATCGCTGCTGAAGAGAATTATAGGTCTCAGGTGTTCAGCTGAGTTATTAAATTGCCCTTTAGAAATTAAAACAACCATTGTTTCTCAAAATTCCTTCGAGGCCAAAGTTAAAAATCATTACTTCATCATGTGTATTTAAAAACTTAAATTTCATTAGTTGCAGGAATATTTGGCAAAATACCATCTGGACCGGGAGACTTGTTTGTGAGACTTTTTATCTCTTCTTCAGCGATTCCCGTTGTCAGAATTTCAGTTGTCTCAGCGCTGACTCTTCTTTGCAGGTTCTTTATCAGTTCATATCGGCTTTTGCCGTCTGTGGTCTTCTCGCACATTTACTTTATATAATAGTTAAAAACCGCTTCTTTGATGTCATTCTGTTCGGTGAAAGTTCTTCCATCAGCGGACTTAATTTTTTTTATTATTTGCATATTTCCAGTCCTGATTTCACGAATAATGTGGTACATGGCGGTTCTTGCTTCGTGTACTCCGACTCTGATTTTAATACCTTCTACCTGCCTTCGTTTAAGGTTAAAACTTTTACTTTAATTTTCTTGTTGTTCTCATAGTTGGGAGTAACCGATGCGTCAAGTTTGTACAAGTTCCGGAGACAGATGAAACATAATTCCGTTTTTTTGTACCAGTAACTTTTTTCCTTGGTTATCTGAGCAGCGTTCTCATTTTCGGCTTGACACAGTCCAACCATCAACTCATCAGCTCGTAGTGGCGTGATGAGATGCGTTTTTTTTTCTTTTTTTTTTACGTTCTTATATGTGAGACACTACTTCACGACAGGCAGGCAGCGTGTTATAGATGGGTAACATTCAGTTTCCTTAGACCTGTTGCCGGATAATACTTTTGTTTCTCCATACTGATTGTGCACATATGGGGCGTGATCCGAGGTCACACTCTGGGTGGAGAATCTTTTTCTTTAAATAACGCGAGACATAAATCCTATCCAAACGAACAGCTGCGTGGTTGGTTACACAAGATGAGTCGGGAACATTGCCATGTTTATGCTGGCATGCATCGCTTACGTGGAGTTCCTTAATTACGTGTTCCAGCACAATGGATTTATTAAAATCCTAGATTTCGTCAGCGAGCTAAAATTAGGTTGTCACACTGTGCTCAAAAATGTGATACAGTCTTGTGTTTGAAAAGCTCGGCTCTTCTACTGCTGTTACTACTCCCTGAGAGGTCACAAACATTTACAATTCTAGTATTATGGACTGTACGGGTGATCGCCCTGTCACCTACTCTTTTCAACATGTTGTAAAAGGATGGCTTCTTTTGTGAGAATTATGGTTCCTAATTCAGTGTCATTTACAGGGATTGTTGTGGCGTTATACCCCTCTAGTTCATGGATTCCTCTACTGGGCGGTAATTTTCTGTTAGGTAAAAACCAAACAGGTTTAACCGTGTTTCAGTCATGAAACTAAATTATTTTTAAAAGATCATCACTATTATCACTCGAATATTGATTATATAAGTTATCAATAATTACTTTTTTTCTCAAATTACTAGCATCAAGGACTTTGTGGAGGTTATACGTTCCTCACATAGTCTCCAAGATGCTACTCCAGGTGGGTGTAAAAATAAATGTGCGCAACGGAAAATAATAAACAATAAAATGAAGATTTGGCCCTGTCTGACTACCCCCTGAAGCAGATCTTAGGATCTCTTAATGGACCTTAACATATAATTTACAACCTAAACATAAATGAATGATTACGGTAACTAATACTATTAAATGATAAACGTTGATTCGGGAGGACGACGGTTCAATCCCGTCTCCGGCCATCCTGATTTAGGTTTTCCGTGATTTCCCTAAATCGCTTCAGGCAAATGCCGGGATGGTTCCCCTGAAAGGGCACGGCCGATTTCCTTCCCCATCCTTCCCTCACCCGAGCTTGCGCGCTACGTCTCTAATGACCTCGTTGTCGACGGGACGTTAAACACTAATCTCCTCCTCCTGATAAACGTTGTTCCTGCTTATATATTTATTGTAGATTTTAAAAAAAAACTTTATATTACAGAGTTTACATTTCCTAAGTAAAATTACTAATCAATCGCCCGACTCTGTCCCTTATTATGACTGCGCGATCTCATTTCAATAACGTGAAATGACGGACATCATCTACGTACCAAACACTAGAAGACACTACTTTCAAAGATGCCCTACGGTGGTGTGGGACCTCAGTAGAAATAAACTAACGTGATCACAGCTGTTTAGCTTTTATAGCTCTAATAAACCGAGCCGCGTGGGATTAGCCGAGCGGTCTCAGGCGCTGCAGTCATGGACTGTGCGGCTGGACCCGGTGGAGGTTCGAGTCCTCCCTCGGGCATGGGTGTGTGTGTTTGTCCTTAGGATAACTTAGTTTAAGTAGTGTGTAAGCTTATAGACCGATGACCTTAGCAGTTAAGTCCCATAAGATTTTACACACGTTTGAACATTTGAATAAGCCGAAGCAATTTGCGATATCACCATATGTACTGCGTCCGGTGCGTCGAAGTGATGGTTCTCGTACTCGTCTGCGACGATGGAAGAACTCCAGCCACAAATAAAGTCTTTCAAACACTAGGATGGCAAAAGGCGGTCCTCTAATACTGACTTCTCCTCTCTGTGTTCTACAGACTAGTAACGCGAACTCCCAGCCACAAGGACAGAGTTCAGATAACGTCTCAAAGTAATTATAAGCAGAGGAAGTGCTCTCAATTAATGAACGCTGCGTACTCAACGACGACTTCCAACCCGGAGGTGAAGTCCAGAATCGTATAGGTTCACAACAGTACAGTCCCTAACTGTTCTAACTATAAACTCTCCTGAACGCAAAGACAGGAAGTCCGTCTGTACCAACAAAGCTGATATCGAGCGACCGTCACACATGGGCGCTCGTAACAGAAAACCTCGTCTCTCCACCGCTGGCTTCCCAGCAAGGCTCAGCTCCCCACCATCGTAATTCCGAAAACGAATCATATTCCCGAAACCACGGAATATTCTCCCTCTCTAAAGATTCTTCCGGAAGCCGACCGACCATATTTTAGTCTTTTGTCGTCCAGCGCGGAAAGTTTGCGAGGAAAAATCTATACTCATACAATGGTACACTTCTGAGTAAAAATCCTTAGAAATAACCCGGCCAGCGTGGTTTCCAAGGTGCCGCTTCTTCGCTCCTCTCACCTGCGTCCAAGAATTGCGGAGTTCGGAAGTATTATCCAGTTATCCTTCCGGCCCTAGTACAATAGCGGCCGGCCGCCCCTGTATTGTGTCTTCACGCTCAGGTGTCCAGACTGCCCGCCATGGCACTTCCTGTGTGGAGCTGGTCCACCACACCTGTGTGAGCCTTCCACCCAGGACTTGAGTTCTGCCTGCCATTTCATTTCCACTGTCATTCCAACCTCTACTAGTATAGGCAATCATTCATTACGCCGTTCTGATGATAAATACACTCCGTCACCTTTCATGCAGTAAGCGTTAACAATTATTTATAAGGCATACGTGACAATTTCAGTCTCCTTTATATATTCATATGTATTCAAATGATATCTAATTGTATATATACTAACAAGGGAACCTCCCCGAGCCGGCCGCGGTGGTCTAGCGGTTCTAGCGCTGCAGTCCGGAACCGCGGGACTGCTACGGTCGCAGGTTCGAATCCTGCCTCGGGCATGGGTGTGTGTGATGTCCTTAGGTTAGTTAGGTTTAAGTAGTTCTAAGTTCTTGGGGACTTATGACCTAAGATGTTGAGTCCCATAGTGCTCAGAGCCATTTGAACCATTTTTTGAACCTCCCCATCGCACCCCCCTCATATTTAGTTATACGTTGGCACAGCGGATAGGCCTTGAGAAACTGAACACAGATCAATCGAGAAAACAGGAAGAAGTTGTGTGGAACTATGAAAAAAATAAGCAAAATATACAAACTGAGTAGTCCATGCGACAGCAACATCAAGGATAATTTGAGCTCAGGAGCACCGTGGTCACGTGGTTAGCGTTAGCAGTTGGGGAACGGGGGGTCCGTGGTTCATGTCTTCCCTCGAGTGAAAAGATTATTTTTTTTATTTTCAGACAATTATTATCTGTCCGTCCGTCCGTCCGATGCGAGGTAACTGCGCCGTAGTATGGGGACGCTATAACTAAACAGTGTCGTATAGAATATATCAGACGTGTTTTCCTGTGGAGGAATCGGTTCTCCTATGACCTTGCGATCAATAGTTTTCGGTTCCCATTGGAGAGGCACGTACTTTCGTCTACTAATCGCATGGTTTTGCGGTGCGGTCGCAAAACACAGACACTAAACTTATTACAATGAACAGAGACGTCAATGAACAAACGGACAGATCATAACTTTGTGAAAATAAAAATAAAAATTAAACTTTTCACTCGAGGGAAGACTTGAACCAATGACCTTTCATTCCGCACCTGCTCGCGCTAACCACGGGACCACGGCGCTCCTGAGCTCACGGTATCCTTGATGTTGCGTATCTTGTGCGTGGACTACTCAGTTTGTATATTTTGGTTATTTTTTCATAGTTCCACACAACTTCTTCCTGTTTTCTCGATTGATCTGCGTTCAGTTTTTCAAGGCCTATCCACTGTGCCAACTTATAACTAAATCTGAGGGGGGTGGATGGGGAGGTTCCCTTGTAAGATGGTATCCGTTCTTTCGGACATGTCCGAAAGAACAGATACCATCTTAGTATATATATAGTTAAGGCTCACCGGCCACTTGACCATCTTCTTCTTCTGTGCGAATACACAAACAGTGCCCGAACTCTCACGGGAATCGGCAACGCGCCACGAGAAATGAGTATAATGGGCGGGGGCACTACGAATGTAGTGCGGGACAATACGTTGAGAATGTGGGTTTCGCTGGAGGCGTGCCAGAGATAAATCCCTGCAGTCCTCGGTGGCTCAGATGGATTCCGCCATGTAAGCAGGAGATTCCGGGTTCGAGTCCGGGTCGGGGCACGCATTTTCATCTGTCCCCGTTGACGTATGTTAAGGCCTGTAAGCAGCTAAGGGTGTTCATTTCATTGTAATATCTAATTGTAGTTGTAGTCAATGGCAAAGTATGTAGATGAGTGCTTGTAAGGTGCGAAATTATAGCCACCTTACGTGTCCATCCACTTTCTGCTTTGTGCCACACTTCTGAAACAGTAAAAGCGATACTCATACATATAAAATGCTAAATACCTTATGAAAATGTCTTCTCCAGGTTGTCTATAGTTCCTGCAATAGACTAGAAATTGCTTCATTACAGGAAATGCATTCGCAGTTGGGAATATGAACTACCATCGGCTCTATATTGAAATAACGACGGCGAAAATTTGTGCCAGACTGGAACTCGAATCCGGATTTCCCGGTTTGCGCGAGTGGTCTAGTTAACCGCTTTGGTCATCCGTGCACGAATCACTGCTAGGCATTACTTCCATATGTCGCCTTCCATGTGTCTCAACCTGCACTCGTACGTTCCTTAGATTCCTGCGTAGGAAGGACGTATTTATTGAGGGTCGAGGGCCTGGTATTGGCGAATAAATACGAAATAGCACTGCCTGTGTTGTTAAGAAATACTATGAAATGTTCCTTCGGACATGAATGACGCGGGCACAGCTATTTCGTACCCTGCTTCATTACGCGCTTCGGAACAGATAAATGGACTAACTGATAGCACAATACAACAGTAAGTACAAGGTACAGGAGGGCTACTGTAGTGCTGCGCACTGTATTATTATAATAATTGTTATTGCTATAATTAGAGTGGTCGCACACAAAACACTGACAGCCTGAAATCTTCCAGTCTGCTTCATTTCAGAGCAACAAAACAGTAAATGCAGTGCACACATTTCAACTTGGTTGGTTTTAAACGGGTGTGCGGGTTAGAGATGGCGGTTATCGCTGAAACAACCGGTTTTCGGTTATATCAGTTTTTTTCCAATGCTAGTTTAACAGGACTGTTAAAACAGCTCAAAATAACCAGTGTCTAAAATAACTTATTTTCGGTTCGTTATTCCTTCTATTTCCTGCAGTGTACCTAGAAATCGAACAAAAATTGAAAAATTTTGCTCCCTCAGTTTCAAGATACGTAGAATCGAAACATTAGATTAAATAGTCAAATAAAAGAAAACTTAATCCGTCCACCATTCGCTGCTTTTCCCGAAAAGTGATAAGTGGTTGACTACTACAAATCACTAGCATTCTCGTACTGATTCTAAATTTTTGAAGCTGTGCTCAAAAATTATATTGTAATTGGGGATCACACAACCATTGCAACATAACGTATAGCCAGTGTTAAAGAGTGAAAACTGAGGTTGAACAATTCTGTTTATCGTGTTAATTTTTCCATTTTCAAGGACAGGGGAAGCATGTTTAGTAGTTTTTTTTTTGTTAGCTTTTTTAATCAAGCGCGCACGCACACACACACACACACACACACATACACACACACATACACACACACAGGCACGTTGAGCAGGCACAAACAGCAGAACAGCTGCTTTCTATTTTCACTGTAAAATAGAAATGAACTGTTAAATTTTAAGTTTTCTCCTTATGCTGTAAATTTGTTGTGGCTCCTCTCGTTTTTAATCTTTTAAAGCAAATGGAGCATTGTACTTCACTGATATCGCACTTCGCAAAATACTTACAGACTAGAAATGGCGTCAGCCTGTAACACAACTGAAGTCCGACGACAATATTTTAAAACAATATGAACTTTACGAATAAAAATTGCTTGTTCTTTAAAAAATGTTACTTAAAAACGAAAAAATCTGTCTAATTAATCTTTTAAATTTTTACCTGGTTATTAGATAAAATGAATACCGAAATGTACCGGTTATTCAGAACAAAAACATCAGTATCGGCTTGAACCGGTTGGTTTCTCCCATTCCTGGTGCATGGTGCAAGTCAAGCTAGTACCTCTAGGGGGAGTAGTAGTATAGGTGAAGCATGTTTAATAGTTTTTTAGTTAGCTTTCTTATTCCACCGCGCGCACACACACACACACACACACACACACACACACACACACACACACGTATGCACACTCCCATGCTACCGAAGCACAAGAAATGGAAAAGAAATGTGGCATTCAAGATGTATACACGTGAAAGTAGATTTTTCTCTACGACAGCAGTGAAAATACAAACAAGGAGATCAGTGGATTTTGAGCATGATTTATGATGTGCATTGACTGAGAACTACTGAAATATAAAAACGTTTCTTGGACCTTGCCTTATTGACCCATTAGGTCGTAGCTTAATAAATCACCGACAAATCTAGATATCTTTAACCATTCTAAAAGTACACTACTGGCCATTAAAATTGCTACACCAAGATGAAATGCAGATGATAAACGGGTATTCATTGGACAAATAAATTATACTAGAACTGACATGTGATTACATTTTCACGCAATTTGGGTGCATACATCCTAAGAAAACAGTATCCAAAACAACCACCTCTGGCCGTAATAACGACCTTGATACGCCTAGGCATTGAGTCAGACAGAGCTTGGATGGCGTGTACAAGTACAGCTACCCACGCAGCTTCAACACAATACCACAGTTCATCACGAGTAGTGATTTGCGTAATTGACGAGCCAGTTGCTCGGGCACCATTGACCAGGCGTTTTCAATTGGTGAGAGATCTGAAGAATGTGCTGGCCAGGGCAGCAATCGAACATTTTGTGTATCCAGAAAGGCCCGTACAGGACCTGCAACATGCGGTCGTGCATTATCCTGCTGAAATGTAGGGTTTTGCAGGGATCGAATGAAGGGTAGAGCCACGAGTCGTAACAGATCTCAAATGTAACGTCCACTGTTCAAAGTGCCGTCAGTTCGAACAAGAGGTGACCGAGACGCGTAACCAATGGCACCCCATACCACGCCACGCCGGGTGATACGCCAGTATGGCGATGACGAATACACGCTTCCAATGTGCGTTCACCGCGATGTCGCCAAACACGGATGCGACCATTATGATGCTGTAAACGGAACCTGGATTCATCCGAAAAAATGACGTTTTGCCATTCGTGCACCCAGATTCGTCGTTGTGTACACCATCGCAGGCGCTCCTGTCTGTGATGCAGCGTCAAGGGTAACCGCAGCCATGGCCTCCGAGCTGATAGTCCGTGCTGCTGCAAACGTCGTCGAACTGTTCGTGCAGATGGTTGTTGTCTTGCAAACGTCGCCATCTGTTGATTCAGGGATCGAGACGTGGCTGCACGATCCGTTACAGCCATGCGGATGAGATGCCTGTTACCTCGACTGCTAGTGATACGAGGCCGTTGGGATCCAGCACGGCGTTCCGTATTACCCTCCTGAACCCACCAATTCCATATTCTGCTAACAGTCACTCGATCTCGACCAACGCGAGCAGCAATGTCGCGATACGATAAACCGCAGTCGCGATAGGCTACAATCCGACCTTTATCAAAGTCGGGAGTGTGACGGTACGCAATTTCTCCTCCTTACACGAAGTATCGCAACAACGTTTCATCAGGCAACGCCGGTCAACTGTTGTTTGTGTATGAGAAATCGGTTGGAAACTTTCATCATGTCAGCACGTTTTAGGTGTCGCCACCGGCGCCAACCTTGTGTGAATGCTCTGAAATAATCATTTGCATATCACAGCATCTTCTCCCCGTCGGTTCGCGTCTGTAGCACGTCATCTTTGTGGTGTAGAAATTTTAATGGCCAGTAGTGTAAGCGCTGAAAGAAAAGCAAAATTCTTCTTCATTCTTCAGTGTAGTTTGGTGATTGTGTGAGCGGTGGGAGCGGGGGGAAGGGAACCACGCTAGCTTAGTTCGATGTCAGTTACCTCTTACAGCGTTATGATATCAATATCTGCAGCGTACAAAAACGCTTGAAATCTTTCTACCTGTAGAAGATTCCGGGTCTGATGCTAAGGGTTGCGATTATGTAAGCTTGAAGTTGCTTCATGTCCTGTGTGAAGAGCAATTTTGTAGTTACTTTCTAATAACTGGAGAGAACAAACTGTTTCGTGTATTTCGTTTCTAATAACATTCATCACTGAAGAAACAATATGGTGTTAACTTCTTTCCATCACTAACTTTGGCGGAATGTAATCTTATCTGGTATTATCATCTTCTTCGGGGACTGGTGATGTTTCTTTCGTGCTTTCAAAAATCTCCATCATATCTTCATCTGCTGTAGTTTTCTTAACGTCGACTGCTCTGTGTTTTGGCTGCAGAGATTCGCCTCCGACTTTGAGATTTTCATCACTTCCACCAAGGCTTTTGCCCAGTTTTTCGCTCTTCTTTTGATGACCTTCCGGGAGACAAGCAGTTGGAGGTGACGATGCTGGCCTGCGTACTCTCCTATCATAATTTTCGATAATCTTTGCTGTTACTTTTCTACTAATTTGCTCAGCTTTTCCCCTCATTATGCGTGCTAGTTTGTCAACAACTTCAGGTGCTAGTCTCCACTTCCTCGTATTTCTTGGCGAAGAGTTTCCTGCACTGCTTTCAGTTGTATCCACTGTCGGGGTGGAATTTTGTTTGGGATTTTCGTCACTGGTTGACGAGGTGTCAGTATGTTCATCATTTTCAAGTGTCTCCTTCGTTGTGGCTGTAGGGGTCATCTCTCTTTTGTGAGCTTCTGGGCGGCCCGCTTGGGTAGTGGCATTCGTTTCCGTTGCAGTTGCAATGTGCTTGATAACCTCGGTTGGTGTACCGCTACGTCACCAGACCAAATATTCTGAGAAGAAGTTGTTGATTGAAATTTCTAGAAATGAACTCGCCGCAACGGGAAACCTCTTTGTTTTAATGATTGTCACCCCATCTCGGTTATCATATTTGAGATACTCTTTCCTGTATTTCGCGATAATAGAAAACGAGCTATTCTTCTTTGAACTTTTCCGATGTCCTTCGCGAATCCTGTCTGGTAAAGACCCCATACTGAGCAGTAATATTCTGGAAGATGAGGGATAAGCGTAGTGTTGGCGGTGCCTTTAGTAGATTTGTTTACTTCTTGGAAGTATTCTGCCCATAAAACGCAGTCTTCGCGTCGCCTTCCTCACATCTCCTATATCATCGATCCAATTTAAGTTGACAGTTATTTTAATTCTTAGGTATTTATTTGAACAGACAGCGTTTAAGTTTCTGTGATTTATCGCCTAACAGACAGTTAAACGGAATTTTTGTGATACTCATTGTTAAGGTCCAATGGAGACTTTTCGCACCATGCTGAGTTCGAAGTCTGTATACGTCCCGAAAACCTCTTGCAAATCAATGTCAGTGATCTGGATCTGTAATTCAATGACTTATTTATGTTTCGTTTCTTGTACATTAGTGTCAGCTGCGCATCTTTCCAGTCTTTAGAAACGGATCTTTCACCGAACGAGGGATTATATATGTTTGCTAAGAAACGAAGGTATTTCGTTGGCATACTCCGAAACAAACATAACTAGTATACAGCCTGACAGTCTGGAGCGGAAGACTGTCCTTTATTTACTGACTTCAGCTGCGTTGCTACACAGAGTCTATCTGTCTCTAAATTACTCGCGTTGGCAGCTGTTCTTCATTATAATTCTGAAATATTTACTGCATTTTCTTTGGTGAAAGAATTTCGGAAAACCTTGTTTACTATCTCCGCCTTAATGGCACTGTCATTATTAAAGTTATCATTGCTATTGCACAGTGAAGGTATTGATTATACAGATTTGTCGCGTATTTCTGAGAGTAGAGCTCCATTAATGGGGGTTCCGAAAGCCTCTTTGCACTTTACATTATTGATTCTGCAAGCTCATTTATACGACGATTGTGCAAGAAGTTGCTGTTTAGATTCTGATTTGTCTGTTCAAAAGGCACAGCTTGTAATCATTTCGCAATAATTTTTAAAGGGAGTGCTTGGTGACTGCAGGTTTGAGTGTAGGAGACAATGTGGCTTTTCTTCCACTTGTTATCTGAAAATTTCGATATTATTTCCTGTGCCAATCTCTTCATCTTAGATTTGCCCTTGCACCCAATGTCGTCAGTTATTTGTTGTGTATACGTTTCAGTCTATGCTTTCTCCTTCAATTTTAGCGCTCTACGGCTTCCTCTGGTAATAAGGAATTTATTCCCTGTTGTCTTGACACATATCGTATCAACTTGCCCTTTCTTATGATTCTGCAAACAAACTCCCCGGTTCCTGTCTTAACATTCAATTTAATTTTCATCGTCCTTTTGCGGCATCACATCTTAAACACATCGATTTTCTCCTTTTCCGATTCCCACAGTCCATTATTCATTTCTACGGAGTGCTTTGCCCCAAACGAACAAGCTCTGAAATTTATCTCTCAATTTAAGACCTGTGTTTCTTACCAGTGGATTTCTTTTGTCTTCCTCGCTTCGAGCGCCATGTATTATTTGCTTCGAAGGTAGCAGGATTCCTTAACTTCGCCTTTTATTTTTTTTTTATTTTTTAAGCATCAGTCTTTTAACTGGTTTGATGCGGCCCCCCACGAATTCCTCTCCCATGCTTTCCTCTTCACCTTAGAGTAGCACTAGAATCTCTATCCTCCCCTACAGGTTTAACCCTCTACAGTTCCCTCTACTACCATTGAGTTTATTTCCTGATGCCTTAACACATTTCCTATCATCCTGTCCGTTATTCTTGTCAGTGTTTTCCATATGTTCCTTTCTTCGTCGATTCTGAACCTCCTCATTCTTAATTTATCAGTCCACCTAATTTTCAACAGACTTCTGTTGTATCACATTTCAAATGCTTCGATTCTATCTTGCTTCCACGGTACCAAAATTCCTTACCACCATCTACTTCGTGACTACCAGTTTTGATGTTAAGTTCGTCGCTATGTCATTTCTGCTACTTCTCATATCTCTTTCCTTTTTCAGGTTTACCATATTCTGTACCCATTAGACTGTGCATACCATTCGACAGATCCAGTAATTCTCCTTCACTTTGACTGAGGCTAGCAATGTCATCAACGACTCTTTATCACATATATCGTTTCACCCTGAATTATAATCAAACCTTCGAGCCTTTCTTTTACTTTCATCATTGCTTCTTCGATGTACAGACTCAACACTAGGGGCGAGAGACTGCATCCTTTTCTTACATCCTTTTTAATCCGAGCGCTTCGTACCTGCTCTTCAAGTCTTATTGTTCCCTCTTGGTCCTTGTACATTTGTGTATCACCCGTCTTTCCCTGTAGCTTACTCCTATTCTTCTCAGAATTTCTAACACCTTGCACCATTCCACACTGTGGAACGCTTTTTCTAGATAGACAAATCGTATGAGTGTATTTTGGCTTCAGTTCGATCTTGTTTCCATTATCAAGCGCGATGTCAGACTAGCCTCTCTGGTGGCTTTACCATTCCTCAAGAGAAACTGATCCACTTCGTCTGGCATAATAACTAATATGTAAGTAAATTAAAATGAAGTATCCTGTTAGTGCTGCACAAACATTATTCTCTACTTGCTACCATATTTTTAGCACTTGGGTCGGGCCCAAATACTTGTTCTTAATAACTTACGATTACTAATATGAATATGGATGCCATATTTTTGATTCAGCAGTCTGACACTTCATCATATGATTAAAACAAGGATATCAAATGAGATATGAAACGAAGCTAGAAAACTTTTCGAAAAAAATTTATTCATATTCCCGTAACGACAGGCTGTAACTGAAAACTTTAAATATCTGAAATAGAAAAAATGAGTGAGAAAATCCTGTTAGATTTAAACAAAAAGTAACCAACAGAATTATCCCATTTATACTTCTCGAAATGAAGGAACAGGGAATGAACTTAATAGAAAGAGTTGTTCTACTTTGAAGATTTTTTTGGTCTCAATACTTCGCATCCATATCGTGTTAATGGATTTATAACAGTACCTTCATGCTTTCAATTTTTTAATGTTGACTGGCACAAATGAAGTTGAACAAAATGTCTTTTGACAGATACAGTTTTTTGGGTTTGGAAAACGACCGAAAAGAACCCTTAGAGTGGCCAGTATAATCAACTTTTAATTGCCTTCTATCGAGCCAAGTAGTCCTCTTTTCCGCAGCTTGTCACACTGTTCTGCGGCCATTTCAACTGTAATGTATAAGTGCAAATAGTTGAGAAAGGTGCAGTTGGTTGACATGACATATTTCGATCTTCAAACAGCACAATTTTTTTCCTCTCTTCTAGCGCATAAAATGATAATTTATTTTTTCGTCTAATGCGTTTGGGCCGGTAAATTAACTGCAGATTTACGCACTCACAGCGTCGTTTTCTTCAGAATGCACTATAATAGGGCTGCTGTGTGAAACTGAATACAGAATTAACAAGCCACCACGAGTCGTCTTTCTCCACATACAAATAGTAAACTGCTTTCGTCATTCCGTCGTGCAGCCTGGGGAGGAAACAAGCTTGATAGGAACAGGGGAAGGATGACAGCTAAGTATAATGCAGCTATGTGTACGTGGTGGTGGAAATAGGCGCGAGTCAGTGTGATGGACAGGTCTCTTTTTGCAGCTCGTAAAGGCGTGTACGAGAAGGCGACACAGAGAAGACTGAGGGCACTATTTCGAGACTGTGTTGTATCTTAACTGCAGAACAGCGCCGAAATCGTCGTCGCATCAAGGAATCGGCGTGACAACCCGGAAAACCCAAGATAATATGTTGTTGTTGTGGTCTTCAGTCCTGAGAATGGTTTGATGCAGCTCTCCATGCTACTCTATCCTGTGCAAGCTTCTTCATCTCCCAGTACGTACTGCAACCTACATCCTTCTGATCTGTTTAGTGTATTCATCTCTTGGTCTCCCTCTACGATTTTTACCCTCCACGCTGCCCTCCAATTCTAAATTGGTGATCCCTTGATGCCTCAGAACATGTTCTATCAACCGATCCCTTCTTCTAGTCACGTTGTGCGACAAACATCTCTTCTCCCCAATTCTATTCATACCTCCTCAGTAGTTACGTGATCTACCCATCTAATCTTCAGCATTCTTCTGTAGCACCACATTTCGAAAGCTTCTATTCTCTTTTTGTCTAAACTATTTATCGTCCACGTTTCACTTCCATACATGGCTGCACTCCTTACAAATACTCTCAGAAAAGACTTCCTGGCACTTAAATCTATACTCGATGTTAAATTTCTCTTCTTCAGAAACGCTTTCCTTGCCATTGCCAGTCTACATTATATATCCTTCTTACTTCGACCATCATCACTTATTTTACTCCCCAAATAGCAAAACACATTTACTACTTTAAGTGCCTCATTTCCTAATCTAATACCCTCAGCATCACGCGATTTAATTCGACTACATTCCATTATCCGAGTTTTGCTTTTGTTGATGTTCATCTTATATCCTCCTTTCAAGACACTGTCCATTCCGTCCAACTGCTCTTCCAGGTCTTTTGCTGTTTCTGACAGAATTACAATGTCATCGGCAAACCTCAAAGTTTTAATTTCTTCTCCATGGATTTTAATTCCTACTCCGAATTTTTCTTTTGTTTCCTTTACTGCTTGCTCAATATACAGATTGAATAACATCGGGGAGAGGCTACAACCCTGTCTCACTCCCTTCACAACCACTGCTTCCCTTTCATACCCCTCGACTCTTATAACTGCCACCTGCTTTCTGTACAAATTGTAAAAGCCGGCCGGAGTGGCCGAGCGGTTAAAGGCGCTACAGTCTGGAACCGCACGACCGCTACGGTCGCAGGTTCGAATCCTGCCTGGGGCATGCATGTGTGTGATGTAGTTAGGTTAGTTAGGTTTAAGTAGTTCTAAGTTCTAAGGGACTTATGACCGCAGCAGTTGAGTCCCATAGTGCTCAGAGCCATTTTTTACAAATTGTAAATAGCCTTTCGCTCCCTGTATTTTACCCCTGCCACCTTCAGAATTTGAAAGAGAGTATTCCAGTCAATATTGTCAAAAGCTTTCTCTAAGTCTACAAATCCTAGAAACGTAGGTTTGCCTTTTCTTAATCTATTTTCTAAGATAAGTCGTAGGGTCAGTATTGTCCACGTGTTTCAACATTTCTACGTAATCCAAACTGATCTTCCCCGAGGTCGACTTCTACCAGTTTTTCCATTCGTCTGTAAAGAATTCGCGTTAGTATTTTGCAGCTGTGACTTATTAAAGTGATAGTTCGGCAATTTTCACATCTGTCTACACCTGCTTTTTTTGGGATTGGAATTATTATTTTCATCTTGTAGTCTGAGGGTATTTCGCCTGTCTCATACATCTTGCTCACTAGATGGTAGAGTTTTGTCAGGGCTGGCTCTCCCAAGGCTATCAGTATTTCTAATGGAATGTTGTCCACTCCCGGGGTCTTGTTTCGACTTAAGTCTTTCACTGCTCTGGCTAACTCTTCACGCAGTATCATATCTGCCATTTCATCTTAATCTGCATCCTCTTCCATTTCGCCGGCCGCGGTGGTCTAGCGGTTCTGGCGCTGCAGTCCGGAACCGCGGGACTGCTACGGTCGCCGGTTCGAATCCTGCCTCGGGCATGGGTGTGTGTGATGTCCTTAGGTTAGTTAGGTTTAAGTAGTTCTAAGTTCTAGGGGACTTATGACCTAAGATGTTGAGTCCCATAGTGGTCAGAGCCATTTGAACCATTTTTTGAACCTCTTCCATTTCCACAATATTGTCCTCAAGAACATCGCCCTTGTATAGACCCCCTATATACTCCTTCCACGTTTCTGCTTTCCCTTGATTGCTTAGTACTGGATTTCCATCTGTGCTCTTGATATTCATGCAAGTGGTTCTCTTTTCTCCAGATGTCTCTCTAATTTCCCTGTAGGCAGTGTCTATCTTACTCCTTTATGCCTTTATATCCTTACACTTGTCCTCTAGCCATCCCTGCTTAGCCATTTTGCACTTCCTGTCCATCTCATTTTGGAGACGTTTGTATTCCTTTTTGCCTGCTTCATTTACTGCATTTTTGTATTTTCTCCTTTCATCAATTTTATTCAGTAATAATGTGTATCTTAATTAATTGCGAAAACTGATATGGAAGAAAGTATGCGGTAATAGAAGCAAAAACCTTCCAGTAAACACGGGGCCACAAAAGAGGAATTTGCGAGATAATCCCGAATGTATCGTTACCAGTTGCCACCGACTTCACTACGAAATATTGTATTAGCTAGTACAAATAGTACAAATGTGTTTTAACTGTACCTAACCTACTCCGCCGGAACAGGCTTGGGAAGCCCCGACGGTACCGACCGACGGCCATGTCACCCTCAACTGAGAGGCGTCACTGGATGCCGATACAGAGGGACATGTGGTCAGCACACCACTCTCCCAGTCGTTGTCAGTTTTCGTGACCGGAGCCGCTATTTCTCAATCAAATAGCTGCTCGGTTGACCTCAGAAGGGCCGCGTGCATCCCACTTGCGAACGGCGCTCGGCAAACCATTCCAAATGCTAGACAATGACAATTAATTGAAACCCTCAGCTACCGACAGGTGTTGTTGATATACCTCGATGGGGACAGCTGAAAATGTGATATCAACAACAACTGTCGGCATCTGAAGGATTCAATTAATTATCATTTATTCTAGAGAAGCTGCACGGTCATCAATGCTATGTGTTCTTTCGAGAACAGTTACTATCTTCATACAAATGCTAACCAAGCCCGACGGTGCTTAACTTCTGTGATCTGACGGGAAACTGGTGTCAACACTGCAGCAAGGCCGTTGGCGTTTTAACTGTAAACTTTTACGTTAAGTCCCTAGATAATTCCGTTCAAATTTAATCCATGTTACATAGCTGGGGAATGTGGTAGATGCAAGATGGGCGGGTGCACATTTTTCTGCTGATGTACGCTCCGAGGTGAAGAGGTGAATTAGAGATTGTACCCTCAGTCCTCCGGTATTTTCTGTCAGATCTTGCGTCACCATTTCCCTCTTTTCGGCGAGATGAAAGAAAGTCTGGGGAGAAAGAAGTTTTTCCAACTATGAAGACGTCCATACCGCTGTTTGCAACGCATGTCCTCAATTACTTGCTCAATGTATTCCAGTCTCTGTCTTCCTCTATAGTTATTACTCCATACAGCTCCCTCTAGTACTATGGAAGTTATTCTCCAATTTCTTAACAGTTGTCCTATGATCGTGTCTCTTCTTCTTGTCAGTGTTCTCCACATATTCCTTATCTCTCCGTTTCTGCACAGAACCTCCTCATTCTTTATGTTATCAGTTCACCCAATTTTAAACGTTCGTCTGTAGCACCACATCTCAAATGCTTCGATTCTCTTCTGTTCCTATTTTCCCACAGTCCATGTTTCACTACCATAAAATGCTGTGCTCCAAACTTGAATTCTCAGAAATTTCTTACTCAATTTAAGTCCTATGTTTGATACCAGTAGGCTTCTCTTGGCCAGGGATGCCCTTTTTGCCAATACTAGTCTGCTTTTGATGTCCTCCTCCTTGCTCAGTTCGTCATTGGTTACTTTGCTACCTAGGTAGGAGAATTCCTTGACTTCATCTACTTCATGACCATCAATCCTCGTGTTAAGTTTTTCGCTGTTCTCATTTCTGCTACTTCTCATTAGTTTCGTCTCTTTTCGATTTACTCTCAATCCATATTCTGTACTCATTAGAATGTTCATTCCATTCAACAGATCCTGTAGTTCTTCTTCAGTCTCACTGACGATAGCAATATCATCAGCGAATCTTATCACTGATATCCTTTCGCCTTGGAATATAATTCCACTTTTGAATCTTTCTTTCCTTTCCATCATTTCTTCTTTGATGTATAGGCTGAACAGTAGGGGCGAAAGACTACATCCACATCTTACACCCTTTTTCTCGCGAACACTTCGTTCTTAGTATTTCACTTTTATTATTCACTCTTGGCTCTTATATGTGTTGTATATTACCCGTCTCTCCCTATAGCCTACCCCTATTTTCCTCCCTATTTCGAATATCTTGCACTATTTTACATTATCGAACTCATATTCCTTGTCGAAGAATCCTATGGACAGGTCTTGATTTTTTGTTAGACTTGCTTCCATTATCAATTGTAACCAGAGAACTTCCTCTCTGGTGCCTTTACGTTTCCTAAAGCCAAACTGATCGTATTCTAACACATCCTCAATTTTCTTTTCCAATTTTTGTATATTATTCTTGTCAGCAACTTGGATGCGTGAGGTGTTAAGCTGATTACACGACAATTCTCGTAATTTTTAGCTCTTGCACTATTCGTAATTATGTGGATGATATTTTTGAGAAAGGGAGACAGTATATCGGCAGACTCATACACCGTACACACCAACGTGAATAGTCGTTTTGTTGCCATTTCTCCCCAATGATTTTTGAAATTCTGATGGAATGTTATCTATCCCTTCTGCCTTATGTGATCTTAAGTCTTCTGAAGCTCTTTTAAATTCTGATTCTAAAACTGATGGCTCTACCTCATCTATATCGACTTTTGTTTCTCCATCTATCACCTCATTTACATAATTCCTCCTCCTCACAGAGGCGGTCAACGTACTCTTACCGCCTATCCGATCTCTCCTCTGCATTTAACAATGGAGTTCCCACTGCACTCTTAATGTTACCACCTTTGCTTTTAATTTCACCGAAGGTTGTTTTCATCTTTTTAAATGTTGAGCCAGTCCTTCTGACAATCATATCTTTTTCGATTTCTTCACATTTTTCATGTAGAGATTTTGCGTTAGCTTCTCTGCACTTCCTATTTATTTCATTCCTAAGCATCTTGTACTTCTCTATTCCTGAATTAACCGTCAACATATTTTTACTTTATTAACAGAATATTCCGTCGGTTCTTGGTAGAACAACATTTTAATAATAAATGAAAAGCACCAGTTTGCTTTTGTTCTACAATATTATTTTTATTGCTAACCGGTTTTCGGCTTACAAGGCCATCTTCAGGTATTTACTGAGTATTATCACCAAAGAAGTTAAATGTTAGCAGACAACATTGGAAGAGAAGTAACACATCTAGAGTGAACTAGAAACATAAGGTGAGTAACATCTTTGCAATGAAATAGTAAAAACTGAACAGTACATAAATAACAATGGAGTTGACAGGAAAACCTTTAGCACAAAATAAGAATAGCATGCCTACATAACAGTTTCTGTTGATAAACAAAACTATTGAAATAAAATAAAATTAGTACTAGGCAAGGCTGCATCAAGAGGTATGAAACATGGAGAGCAATACACAACCAATTAAAAAAGAAGAGACAGTTGTCAATGTAAATAAGTTCCTCGTGTATTCTGTATTTACATTGACAACTGTCTCTTCTTTTTTAATTGGTTGTGTATTACTCTCCATGTTTCATACCTCTTGATGCAGCCTTGCCTAGTACTAATTTTATTTTATTTCAATAGTTTTGTTTATCAATAGAAACTGTTATGTAGGCATGCTATTCTTATTTTGTGCTAAAGGTTTTCCTGTCAACTCCTTTGTTATTTATGTACTGTTCAGTTTTTACTATTTCATTGCAAAGATGTTACTCACCGTATGTTTCTAGTTCACTCTAGATGTGTTACTTCTCTTCCAATGATGTCTGCTAACATTTAACTTCTTTGGTGATAATACTCAGTAAATGCCTGAAGATGGCCTTGTAAGCCGAAAACCGGTTAGCAATAAAAATAATATTGTAGAACAAAAGCAAACTGGTGCTTTTCATTTATTATATTTTTACTTCCTTCGTTCATCGATCAACTGAAGTATTTCTTCTGCTACGCATGGTTTCTTCGTAGTTACTTTCTTTGTACCTATGTTTTCCTTTCCAACTTCTGTGATTGCCCTTCTTAGAGACGTCCATTCCTCTTCTACTGGACTACCCACTGAGCCATCGTTACCGCAGTGCCTATAACCTTAGAGAACTGCAACGTCTCTTTTCATTTCTTAGTACTTCCGTATCCCACTTGTTTGCGGACTGATTCTTCCTGACTAGTCTTTTAACCTTCAGCCTACTCTTCATCACTACTAACTTGTGATCTGAGTCTGTATCTGCCCCTGGGTAAGCCTTACAATCTAGTTTCTGATTTCGGAATTTCTGCCTGACAATGATGTAATCTAACTGAATCTTCCCGTATCTCCGCCTGGCCTTTTCCAGGTTTAAGTCCTCCTCTTGTGATTCTTGAACAGAGTAGTCGCTTTTACTAGCTGAAATTTATTGCAGAACTCAATTAGTCTTTCTCCTCTCTCATTCCAAGTACTCCCGTGATTTCTTCTTCTACTCCTTCCCCTACAACCACCCTCCACATGTCTATTATATTTTCATTCCCTTTACGTACTGGATGACCCGTCCAGTAACCCAGTATACTTCCTGTATCTCTTCATCTTCAGCTTGAGACGTCAGCATGTATACCTGAACTATCGTTGTCAATGTTGGTCTACTGTCGATTCTGATGAGAACAACCCTATCACTGAACTGTACACAGCAACTCACTCTCTGCCCTATCTTCCTATTCATGACGAATCCTACTCCTGTTATATTATATCCTGCTGCCGTTGATATTACTCTATACTCATCTGACCAGAAATCCTTGTCTTCTTTCCATTTCACTTCACAGACCCCCATTAATCTAAACTGAGCCTTTGCGTTCCCTTTTCAGATTTCTATCTTCCCTGCCACGTTCAAACTTCTGACATTGCACACCCCGACTCGTACAACATTATCCTTGCGTTGGTTATTCAGTCTTTTTCTCATGGTCACCCCCCTCCCCCCCTTGGCAGTCCCCTCCCGGGGATACGAAGGGGGGACTATTCCGGAATCTTTTGTCAGTGGAGGTATCATCATGACACTTCTTCAATTACAGGCCTCACGTCCTGTGGGTACACGTTATATATATATTTAATGCAGTGGTTTCCATGCCGTTGATCATCGCTGATTCTCCCGCCTGTAGGGGCAGTTTCCCACCCCAAGGGAAAGAGAGTGCCCTGAAACTCTGTCCGCTCCGCCGCCCTCTTTGACAAGGCCTTTCACAGGATGGCGGAAGTTTTCGGCTGCAAATGCTGACGATTTTTATTCAAATTTTAAGCTTTGGCTGGTTTCGAATCTAGGACAGAGGAAGTTTTTGATTAGCGGTACTAACCAAAGATGCTGCCCCTACACCACGGGTGGTTCTTTCAGTTATGAGACGCTGAACTGAATAGCGGCAGACACGGGCCAGACACGATCGATGTGGGGTGGCGTCTAGGAATAACGGGAATGCCCGGTAAAAGGCGAGCGACCTTGCCTCGTGCGCTTGCCGGGGGATCCCAACACCGGGATCCACAGGTGCCTCCCCGCTTCCCAGAACGGCACATGCGCAATCCGTTTCGTGCCTAGTACGGCTAGCCGGCGCGATAGTTCCAACGGTTGACGGTTCAACCAGCGTAAAAAGCTGAGTTAGGGATGGGAAAAAGAGACCGGTTATAAACGATACCGGTATTTTATTCCTGAATAACCGCTATTTTTCTATATTTGTTTGGTTTCGCTTATAACAGGTATTTTTTTTTCCTTTGTTGCTGATAACTGAGTATAAAACTGATGTTTTAATTTGCCACAGCAGTGCTGCCAAAATTTTTGGTTTTAGATAAAACTTTTTTAAAACGAGTTTTGTAAGGGTTTCTGTTGCTTGTGAAACATTGACATCATCACTGAATGATATCATTTCTGATGAAAAGATTCAACTTACAGACCAACGCATAATAGAACGAGTATTGACGTACAGACTGGACAATTGGATTAATTCGTTACTGAAATTTTAACCATTGTCATGAAAGTGTTCCTGGTAAATGTTATATTTTGCCCTCTGCCTAAATCTATCGCCTGAAATTTTTGAAACAGAATTTTTTGTTTTGTCAGCAAAATATCAGTTGTATTCAAATTCCCACTAAAAAGTAAAGATATATATTGGACTATAAAACGATTTTTCATTTGAAATAATTAAAGGAAAAAGACGCTACAAATTTTACATGAAAACTTATTACTTCTCTGCCATTCCTATGAAGAAATAATAGAGAAATGCAGCTACGGCAACAATAATAATCTAAAAACTTAACATTTCATTCATAGTTTATAATAAAAATAGAAAACAGCTGCTCTGCTCCATGCGTGTACATAATACGTCTTTATCAGCTTGTAGCCCTCAGAAACGGACAACTTAACGCCAAAAATAGACGTCTCCGGCCTCAGTTTTCATCTTTTAGCACTGTCTATTCGTGATATCCTAATACTCGATCACAACGTGTTTTTTAACAGAGATTTAAAAAATCAAAATCAGTAGATGAATACCGGTAAATTTTTTGTAATATTCGACCTCTCATTAACTTTCGAGAAAATCAGCGAACGGTGCTATTTTATTTGATATTTTGATTCTATGTGTCTTGAAACGTTTAATGCAAAAGTCTGAAGGAGTCGTAAATTTTTTTCAGTTTTTGTGTGACGTTTCGTTTATTGTTGGAAATATTAACAATAAAAAAACGAATGATTTCAACACTCAGATTAAACTGGAGGTGAAGAAATCTGTGTAACCGGAAACCTGTTGTGTCAGCTGTAACAGCAATCCCTTTTATGAGTCCTCTATAAAGTCTTTTCCAGTAAAAGTACGAAAAGGCAAAGTCCTTTAGGAAATTAGAATACTATATTTAATCGATATAAAAGATGGGTAAAGTACAATATGTACAAGGACCAAAAGCGAACAATAAGAATGCAAAACTGGGAGAGAAGTAGTCGGTTTAAAAAGTGTGTAAGGCAATGATGCTGTCTGTCTCCCCTCCAGGTGAACATGTACATCAAAAACGCACTGACGGAAAGATTTCGGAGTACCACTAAAGTTGGCTGATAACATTGTTGCTCTCAGTAAAAATAATGATGAATTACAGGCAGGAGCGTCGGGAGAAATTTAATTCGTGGTGGAAGACTTTAAAACCTTCATTCTTTCATATATTATGACGACCGGAAACTAATATGGTTTCTACACTTATCGACATTAGCTTGTTATTTGTCAGTTCATTCTGTACTTCAAAGTCGTGCAAAAGACATTTTAAGATTACAGTGGCTTGTTTACAAGTAGATAATTAAATCTTAAGTTTTTTTTTCAATTTACGGTGCAATGGCCAGCCAAATACCAGAAGAGGTACATATCCGTTATCACATGCTTTTTGAGTTTCGCAAAAGTAGCTACGCAACAGTTAATACCAAAAACATTTGAGATGTTTATCAAAGTGTATTAGATGTTTGTAAATGCCAAAAGTGGTTTTCTAAATTCATATTCGGTGATTTTGATCCTCTCTGACTCATATCGATCAGGAAGATCAACAGCTTTAGACAATGACACGTTAAGAATGGAACTGGTAACAAATTCATGTCAGATCGAGGAACTGTCAAACACTTTTAACCGTCCTTGGTCGACTACACAATAACATTTACAGCAGATTGGCAAAGACAAAAAGAGCTAATTAATCCACTACATGCAACTTATTGCATCAGCGACACAAAGCAGAAGCGTTTATTTTATCACTGTAAACGGTAAAGGGGTGCACTATGATAATCCAAAATGGAAAAGGCAGTGGCTAACTCCGAATGAATCGCCACGAAGTACAGCTAAACCAGGTTTACATCCCACAAATACTCAGATGTATGTTTGGCGGAGTATTCGTGGGGTTGTTCATTTTGAAGTGCTGAAATCTGGACAAACTATGAGTGCAGATCTTTGAACAACTGGACCGAATAAATCAGTCTTTAATTGAAAAGTGCCCAGCGACTGTCAACAGAAAAGGCGTTATTCTGCAATGCAGCAAGACCGCGCTACGCAAAACGAACAGTGGAGAAATTAACGAAATGGAGTGGGAAGTACTGCATCACCTACCACACTCGCCCAATATTGCGACACTGGATTTTGCGTTTATTCTGATCGTTACAACATTTTCTTAGTGGCAAAAAATGAGAAAAAGTGGATGATATCCATAATGGAATTCCAAGTATTTAGTTGAAAAATTGATTGATTTTTATCGACCCGGCATTGAAAATTTGGACACTGGGCTGCAAATGGTTGTTGATAACGAGAGTGATCGCATCACTGATTCATATTTGTTAATAATGTATTTGTTTGAATTTAATGTTTAAGAGCCCTACTTTCCTGTCCCCCTAACAAATGAGTTGGTCAGTTTCCAGAAGTGTCATGCTACAAGAAGTAAATTTTATAGGTGAAACAAAAACTCATCATATCCCAGAGAACTGATGGCTATCCACTCATTTCTAGAAGTGTTCGAGAATTCTGTATGAGATATGACATATGAGTTAATCTATGACTCATGGATTAATTTACATGTCACATCTCTTGTGACTTGCACTCAGGTACTATGCGTATAAGTGCTTGACGGTACCATATGTCAAATTCAGGACTCTGCCACGTAGACAATTTTAAGATTTTTTTCATTTGGTATACAAGTTACGTGTTTTACTTTTGTGTGGTTGATATGTTTTGCAGGTGCCTGATTATGACTTTACAATCAAAATTGGCCGATAGCAGCAAATAGACGAACAATGTCTTCTTTCTAAAAATATATCTAGACTGTGGACTCCTATACAAACAAGACTGTAAAAAAAAACTGCCGCGTGGCATTAACCGAGCTGTCTAAGGCGCTGCAGTCATGGACTGTGCGGCTGGTCCCGGAGGAGGTTCGAGTCCTCCCTCGGGCATGGGTGTGTGTGTTTGTCCTTAGGATAATTTAGTTTAAGTAGTGTGTAAGCTTAGGGACTGATGGCCATAGCAGTTAAGTCCCATAAGATTTCACACACATTTGAACATTTTTTTTAAATACTGTTTGCCTGTCGAGATTGTTCTGTGAATTATCTTTGTTGTTCACGTTGACCGCGTTCTGGGCGTAGTTTCGGAATCAGAGAGGATTGGTCGGCAGTTGCTGTGAGATGCAGGCGCCTTGAGGTGTACCTTTCATAGAATTACAGCCCTCTCAAAACAATGTTCCCTGTACTCATTAGCGCCGCGTTTACAACGTACCTCAGCTTTTAGTGTGCAGCAGCTGACAGTGTTGTGGCACACAGGACTGTGCTGAATCAGAATCTTCCTTTAATTTTTTTTGAGGCAGGAGTGAGAAGGAAGATGCTAGTGACTGGGAAGTTTTGAATAGACGTCTTAGTTCAGTGTTGGGGCGATAAGCGTCGTTATGTGATATGCAAGTGACTCTGGCCAGGAGCAAATTATTGAATACAATTTAACAAGTAACGCAGGAACCTGTGATACAGTAGCTTAGATAATTGTGATTGAGTTAAATATGAATACAGTAATAATCCGTAACAGGACAAGATGTCCGTCTGCAAAAGATTATGATGACTTTATACTTACACCACTTAATCATAATTACAATATTAAATGTTACTTTATTATGCGGAACCACATAGATACGTACGAAAACCGTACGGAACTATTCTGACTCAAGATTCACCGGGTCACACACTACGCGGCTGGCTACTCGTACTGTAGAATACAAGCACTATGTGTACGGATTCCATTTATAGTGCCGGCCGTGGTGGCCGAGCGGTTCTAGGTGCTTCAGTCTGGAACCGCGCGACCGCTACGGTCGCAGGTTCGAATCCTGCCTCGGGCATGGATGTGTGTGATGTCCTTTGATTAGTTAGGTTTAAGTAGTTCTAAGTTCTAGGGGAGTGATGACCTCAGATGTTAAGTCCGATAGTGCTCAGAGCAGTTTGAACCATTTTTTTGCATTTATAGTGTTTTCAGAGGCGACTCTGAAATGTAAATTACAATTAAATCAATACCTTCACATGCTGAGGGGCGACGATGTACATCAACGGGGACATTTGGAAATGTGTTCCCCGACTGGGACTCGAACCTGGGCTCTCCTGCTTACACGGCAGACGCTCTATCCATCTGAGCCACATAGGGCACAGTGGATAGTGCGACTACAGGGATTTATCGCCGGCACGCTCCCCGTGAAACCCACATTCTCAACTTATAGTCCACACACTACATTCGTAATGCCGCTGCCATTACGCCCATTACTCGCGGCAGACAATCCACCGAGTCCCATAAGAGTTCAGGCAAATCGTGTGCATCCGCACTGAAGAAGGTCATCAACCAGTTAAAAAAATGGCTCTGAGGACTGTGGGACCTTCTTTGGTCCTCAGTCCCCTAGAACTTAGAACTACTTAAACCTAACTAACCTAAGGACACCACACACGTCCATGCCCGAGGCAGGATTCGAACCTGCTACCGTAGCGGCCGCGCGGTTCCAGACTGTAGCGCCTAGAACTGCTCGGCCACTTCGGCCAGCCATCAGCCGATTAGCCTTAAAGGATATGAAGATGGCATCTGTTGTTTCAGACATGTCCGAAATAACAGATGCCATCTTCATATCGAAGTGCAAATTATTTTCACACTCAGTGCAGATAAAACTCAAGGACATAGCGATGCAACCGCAAACTGAAGGGCATCAAAAGAAGTTTGCGTAGCTGAAAACGTTTAAAGTTACTTCATACATTCATTTTTGTTTTTATTTTATTTATATTTCATTTATTCCTGATTAATTAAGGTATTTTTATACAACTTATTATTAAGCTGTATAGCTTATTTCAAACATAGAGGGCATAATGTCAGTTATATATTCCCCATAAGTTGTTGTTGTTGTCTTCAGTCCTGAGACTGGTTTGATGCAGCTCTCCATGCTACTCTATCCTGTGCAAGCTTCTTCATCTCCCAGTACTTACTGCAACCTACATCCTTCTGAATCTGCTTAGTGTATTCATCTCTTGGTCTCCCTCTACGATTTTTACCCTCCATGCTGCCCTCCAATGCTAAATTTGTGATCCCTTGATGCCTCAGAACATGTCCTATCAACCGGTCCCTTCTTCTAGTCAAGTTGTGCCACAGACTCCTCTTCTCCCCAATTCTATTCATTACCTCCTCATTAATTATGTGATCTACCCATCTAATTTTCAGCATTCTTCTGTAGCACCACATTTCGAAAGCTTCTATTCTCTTCTTGTCCAAACTATTTATCGTCCATGTTTCACTCCCATACATGGCTACACTCCATACAAATACTTTCAGAAACGACTTCCTCACACTTAAATCTATACCCGATGTTAACAAATTTCTCTTCTTCAGAAACGCTTTCCTTGCCATTGCCAGTCTACATTTTATGTCCTCTCTACTTCGACCATCATCAGTTATTTTGCTCCCCAAATAGCAAAACTCCTTTACTACTTTAAGTGTCTCATTTCCTAATCTAATTCCCTCGGCATCACCCGACTTAATTCGACTACATTCCATTATCCTCGTTTTGCTTTTGTTGATGTTCATTTTTTATCCTCCTTTCAAGACACTGTACATTCCGTTCAACAGCTCCTCCAAGTCCTTTGCTGTCTCTGACAGAATTACAATGTCATCGGTGAACCTCAACGTTTTTATTTCTTCTCCCCATAAGTAAACAATTAAAAAAAAATTTCAAAATGTGTCAGGAAACGCTAGGCTTCCAAGATGCAGCCTCCAAATCAGTGATACTGACTAGAACGTTGCATTGGGGGACGATGTTCAAAATCTCGACCTCCCTCTTGAATATGGGCCTCATATCAATGCCTGATGACCCTGAGCACACATCTCAAATTCTAGAAGAACTGTGTATTCCCTCACGATCTGCCACAGTTCTATTCCGAAAGGATTCCATGTGAAACGAATACACCAATGATTTTAAATGGCTCCGCTAGTAGAAATAGACAGAATTTTAATCAGCTGCGCGTGGAGGCCAAGGAATTGGACCACCTCTAACTATCCATCGATGAGGAAACATTCAATCCAAGCACGGGGGAACTACACTCCTGGAAATTGAAATAAGAACACCGTGAATTCATTGTCCCAGGAAGGGGAAACTTTATTGACACATTCCTGGGGTCAGATACATCACATGATCACACTGACAGAACCACAGGCACATAGACACAGGCAACAGAGCATGCACAATGTCGGCACTAGTACAGTGTATATCCACCTTTCGCAGCAATGCAGGCTGCTATTCTCCCATGGAGACGGTCGTAGAGATGCTGGATGTAGTCCTGTGGAACGGCTTGCCATGCCATTTCCACCTGGCGCCTCAGTTGGACCAGCGTTCGTGCTGGACGTGCAGACCGCGTGAGACGACGCTTCATCCAGTCCCAAACATGCTCAATGGGGGACAGATCCGGAGATCTTGCTGGCCAGGGTAGTTGACTTACACCTTCTAGAGCACGTTGGGTGACACGGGATACATGCGGACGTGCATTGTCCTGTTGGAACAGCAAGTTCCCTTGCCGGTCTAGGAATGGTAGAACGATGGGTTCGATGACGGTTTGGATGTACCGTGCACTATTCAGTGTCCCCTCGACGATCACCAGTGGTGTACGGCCAGTGTAGGAGATCGCTCCCCACACCATGATGCCGGGTGTTGGCCCTGTGTGCCTCGGTCGTATGCAGTCCTAATTGTGGCGCTCACCTGCACGGCGCCAAACACGCATACGACCATCATTGGCACCAAGGCAGAAGCGACTCTCATCGCTGAAGACGACACGTCTCCATTCGTCCCTCCATTCACGCCTGTCGCGACACCACTGGAGGCGGGCTGCACGATGTTGGGGCGTGAGCGGAAGACGACCTAACGGTGTGCGGGACCGTAGCCCAGCTTCATGGAGACGGTTGCGAATGGTCCTCGCCGATACCCCAGGAGTAACAGTGTCCCTAATTTGCTGGGAAGTGGCGGTGCGGTCCCCTACGGCACTGCGTAGGATCCTACGGTCTTGGCGTGCATCCGTGCGTCGCTGCGGTCCGGTCCCAGGTCGACGGGCACGTGCACATTCCGCCGACCACTGGCGACAACGTCGATGTACTGTGGAGACCTCACGCCCCACGTGTTGAGCAATTCGGCGGTACGTCCATCCGGCCTCCCGCATGCCCACTATACGCCCTCGCTCAAAGTCCGTCAACTGCACATACGGTTCACGTTCACGCTGTCGCGGCGTGCTACCAGTGTTAAAGACTGCGATGGAGCTCCGTATGCCACGGCAAACTGGCTGACACTGACGGCGGCGGTGCACAAATGCTGCGCAGCTAGCGCCATTCGACGGCCAACACCGCGGTTCCTGGTGTGTCCGCTGTGCCGTGCGTGTGATCATTGCTTGTACAGCGCTCTCGCAGTGTCCGGAGCAAGTATGGTGGGTCTGACACACCGGTGTCAATGTGTTCTTTTTTCCATTTCCAGGAGTGTATATGACTGCAGTCTGCGGGAGCACCATCCTGCAAGAAGTGAGCCGGTGTGGTGTCTGGTGTTTTCCCCGGGGAAGTTGTATACGCCTGCTCCGTAAATCTGTTTACATGGGGTCCAACTAACTGCAGGCAGTCGTATAAGCAACATTGTCTTGCAAAGCTAACCTTCGTGTGCTAATAGAAGGAGTCGTGTGCACAGCATCTAGAATCTCCTCCAGTATATCCGGAGTTGCAGATCTTGGTCGTCCCCTCTCCAAACCAAGAGATGTAAACATCGCGTTAGCGCACAGACGGCGATGAAAATGTTGGTTCAAATGGCTCTGAGCACTATGGGACTTAACATCTGAGGTCATCAGTCCCCTAGACTTAGATCTACTTAAACCTAACTAACCTAAGGACATCACACACATCCATGCCCGAGGCAGGATTCGAATCTGCGACCTTAGCGGTCGCGCGGTTCCGGACGGAAGCGCCGAGAACTTCACGGCCACAGCGTCCGGCATGGAAATGTTCACATGTATTTCGGTCGGGACCTCCACGCGGTAGGTTCCTCTCTAAATACACAACTGAAATTTTGCCCTCTATTTTTGAAACATCCTGGACTGTATAATGTAGAGTATCCAGTTTTGCGTTATAAACACCACGTATTAAAACAAAAATTTGATTGTGTAGAGAATATTCAGTGTTCTGAACGTATTGCTTTACTTGTTCCAGACACGCCGTAGGGCAGGTTTTCAGAAACCTATAAATAAATGTAAAATAAATAGTTTACTTCAATACCCAGATTCCTTCTTTTCATATTACGGTATATTGATAATTTTTACCTTTTGGACCAAATGGTTCAAATGGCTCTGGGCACTATGCGAGGTCATCAGTCGCCTAGAACTTAGAACTAATTAAACCTAACTAACCTATGGACATCACGCACATCCATGCCCGAGGCAGGATTCGAACCTGCGACCGTAGCGGTCGCTCGGCTCCAGACTGTAGCGCCTAGAACCGCACGTCCACCTTTTTGGACCGTCTGACTACAATTTAATGAAGCACAATTTTCGTCCCATACGCGTTTCACCTTTATTCTCTGCAAGGCATCTTCAGTGGCCTGGAATATGACCATATTCTTACTATTTAGTTTACATTTTGGGGAAATGTACCTGAAGGCTATAAACAGTTCTGCTGGTTGGTTTTTGCAATGATGTAACAATATTTTAAATTCTACTTATACCTTGCGTGGACGATTTTCTACATATTATGTTTCTGTTCCATGTTTGGTGCTGTTCCTCTTCTTATAGCTACCGCTTAGGGTTTTTTTCCACATTTCACACCATTAGGAACTGGACACTTGTTTTGATGCAATGTTTTGGTTTGTGTTGCCGACTGTTGGATGTTATTGCCAAAGATCGAATGTTATTGCCAATTTCAGCGCGCAATTTTTGATTTATCTGTGATCTGTTTGTGTATGCTTGTGTGTGTACGTATTTGTGTGTGTGTGTGTGTGTGTGTGTGTGTGTGTGTGTGTGTGTGTGCAGAAAGCGAAGGGAGGGGGATATATATGAATTTGGTCAGCTATGGACCGTATACAACTTAAGATTTAAGGTGTTTCTTTTTCTTCTTTTCTTCCCAGTACTTCTTCATTTTCTCTCCAACTGCTCGTCTCTGCTCATCTGTCCACACTCTCTTGGGTCCAGGTTTTGGCTCATCTTCTTCATAGTTTGCGTTTTCTATCAGTAGCCTGAAGCGATTCCTGTCACGTATTATTTCTTCTGTAACACCTGTTTTGTTGGCATCTTTCTTTACTGCTTCTACCCATCCTACAGTTTTTTTCGGCTTACTATCGTAGTTAAAAATTTTCTTTGTAATCTGTGCTTCTTCCACTTTCTTTAAATGTCCATAAAGTTTTAGCCGTCTCTTCCTCATTGTATCTGTAATCTTTTCTGTATTTTCGTATAAATCTTCATTTCTCCTTTTAATCCACCTATTTTCATTGTTTTTTTCAGGACCTAGAATTTTCCTTAGTATATTTCTCTCTCTTTTTTATAGTTCTCTTAATTCGCCTTTTTTATTCAATGCTAGGCACTCTGATCCATATGTTGCTTGTGTCCTAGTAACTAAATTATAATGTCTAATCTTCGCTTGTATGGATATTGATTTCTTATTGTAGTAATTTTGTGGTAATTTATGTGCAAATTCTAACTTTTTTCTTCTTTCTTTATTTGTTGTGTTATCGAGTGTACTGGCTTGGATCCACTCGCCAAGGTATTTGAATTTATCAACTCTTTTAATTTTTCCATGCTTTGTTTTCATAAACTTTTCTGTATTGTGTTTGTGTTCTATACACTTGGTTTTTCCATAGGATATTTTCAGCCCAGTCTTTTCAGCAATCTGGTGTAACTGATGTGTGTTTCCTCATTTATCACATGTTTGTTTTCAGCGAAGGCTTTTTGAATGTGGAAGTTTTCTTGCATTTGTGTAAGGTATTTGTCATGGTTGTTTATTCTCATTGTTTTCATTTCTTGTTCCATGTTTGTAAGATGGTGGTTATGGTGTTTTAAATGTTCTGCAATGGTTTGTTTCGTACTTCCAACACCTGATATGTTCTTTGTACCGTGTTTTCAGTTCTCAGTTTTATTGGTGCTACGTGGTATATTTTTAGTTTTCTTTCCACGTTGTCACGATTTTGTACGGCACACAGTTGAAGAGGACTGGAGGCAAGCAGCCTTACTGTCCTATACGTGTATATGTTTTAAAGAGGCTAAGAGACTTCTTACCTGAACTTTCCTTTAGAGACTGCGTCTGTAGTTGTTTCCAGGATTAGATTTGCCACTTTAGATTTTACGCCGAATTCTCAAATTACTTTCTCCGAGCTAGCTTTCGAACCAGTTTCGTTGCTTATTTGCTCAAAGAGCATCTCATTTGACCTAACGATTCTGAGGGATTCCATTCCAGACCATTCCACCAAAGAAAACTTTGAGGCAGTTGCCGGGACCTTAGAGGAAAAGGATATTGAGAATATCACTTGAGACCAACCATACTATTTTTTTTTTCAAATATTTTTTGGATCACTGTTGGGTGTTAGCGAATTTGCTACTCCGAAATCAGCTATTTCAGTGAAGACACAAAGGAATTAAAGACATTAACTGCCAGTGAACGTTGATTTATCTCAATGGGGGCAAGTTGAAAATTTGTGCTAGACCGGGATTCGAACCCAAGTTCACTGCGTACTAGGCAGCTGCACTGACCACTATGCTACCCGGACACAGTGGACACCACAACCGCATGGAACACTCTAGCACGCTTCCCATCATATCCAAATTCTCAACTTATACCACACACTACTGATGTAATGTCCCCGCTCATTAGCTTCAGTGCTCGCGGCATCTCCCCGATTCTCATAAGGGTTTGAGTTTGGTGTTCATCTGCATTTAAGGGATCATTGACTCTCACCGCCTTAATTATATACGTGGTGCCTGTTCCTTTGGACATTTCCGAGAGAAGAGACACCATATTTAATCCTGCAAGCAATATGAATCAAGGCACAAATGAATTAAAATTAGCTGCCAGTGGGCACTGATTTATATAAATTGGGCAAGTTGAAAATTTATGCTGGATCGGTATTCGAACCCGGATCACCGGTTTACTAAGGCAGATGCGCTGTCCATCACGCGATCCGGACACACTGGTGACGAGAACCGCACAGACTACCCTGGCACGCCTCCCGTCAGACCCAAATTCTCAACTTATACCACACACTACTGATGTAGTTACCCTTCTTACTAGTCTCAGTACTCGCGCATTACGCCGATTTGTATAAGAACTCGAGCTTGATATGCACCTACAGTGAAGGGTTCATTGGCCGCCATTGCCTTAATTATACAGGGTGTTACAAAAAGGTACGGCCAAACTTTCAGGAAACATTCCTCACACACGAAGAAAGAAAATACACTCCTGGAAATTTCCAGGAGTGTATGTTATGTGGACATGTGTCCGGAAACGCTTACTTTCCATGTTAGAGCTCATTTTATTACTTCTCTTCAAATCACATTAATCATGGAATGGAAACACATAGCAACAGAACGTACCAGCGTGACTTCAAACACTCTGTTACAGGAAATGTTCAAAATGTCCTCCGTTAGCGAGGATACATGCATCCACCCTCCGTCGCATGGAATCCCTGATGCACTGATACAGCCATGGAGAATGGCGTATCACAGCCGTCCACAATGCGAGCACGAAGAGTCTCTACATTTGGTACCGGGGTTGCGTAGACAAGAGCTTTCAAATGCCCCCATAAATGAAAGTCAAGAGGGTTGAGGTCAGGAGAGTGTGGAGGCCATGGAATCGGTCCGCCACAACCAATCCATCGGCCACCGAATCTGTTGTTGAGAAGCGTACGAACACTTCGACTGAAATCTGCAGGAGCTCCATCGTGCATGAACCACATGTTATGTCGTACTTGTAAAGGCACATGTTCTAGCAGCACAGGTAGAGTATCCCGTATGAAATCATGATAACGTGCTCCATTGAGCGTAGGTGGAAGAACATGGGGCCCAATCAAGACATCACCAACAATGCCTGCCCAAACGCTCACAGAAAATCTGTGTTGATGACGTGATTGCACAATTGCGTGCGGATTCTCGTCAGCCCACACATGTTGATTGTGAAAATTTACAATTTGATCACGTTGGAATGAAGCCTCATCCGTAAAGAGGACATTTGCACTGAAATGAGTATTGACACATTGTTGGATGAACCATTCGCAGAAGTGTACCCGTGGAGGCGAATCAGCTGCTGACAGTGCTTGCACACGCTGTACATGGTACGGAAACAACTGGTTCTCCCGTAGCACTCTTATACAGTGACGTAGTCAACGTTACCTTGTACAGCAGCAACTTCTCTGACGCTGACATTAGGGTTATCGTCAACTGCCCGAAGAATTGCCTCGTCCATTGCAGGTGTCCTCGTCGGTCTAGGTCTTCCCCAGTCGCGAGTCATAGGCTGGAATCTTCCGTACTCCCTAAGACGCCGATCAATTGCTTTGAACGTCTTCCTGTCGGGACACCTTCGTTCTGGAAATCTGTCTCGATACAAACGTACCGCGCACGGCTATTGCCCCTTGCTAATCCATACATCAAATGGGCATCTGCCAACTCCGCATTTGTAAACATTACACTGACTGCAAAACCACGTTCGTGATGAACACTGACGTATTGATGCTACGTACTGATGTGCTTCATGCTAGTACTGTAGAGCAATGAGTCGCATGTCAACACAAGCATCAAAGTCAACATTACCTTCTTTCAATTGGGCCAACTGGCAGTGAATCGAGGAAGTACAGCACATACTGACGAAAGTAAAATGAGCTCTAACATGGAAATTAAGCGTTTCCGGACACATGTCCACATAACATCTTTTCATAATTTGTGTGTGAGGAATGTTTCCTGAAAGTTTGGCCGTACCTTTTTGTAAAACTCTGTATATGTGGTGTCTTCCTTTCGGATATGTCTGAAGGAACAGACATCACGAATATACTTCAGTCAACACCAAAGCTGACGTCAATCTGAAGTTCGGTTTGAACACCATATCGTTTTAAAGGTGTTGTCGTATTGAAGGTAGTATTAATTTCCGTTCCTTCAGACTTATAGATGGATGTTTACTTTCATGCGCTCGAGAACCACAGCGCTACTGGACATTCTTCACATACAAAATTCATTTCTAGTAATAAAAGAAACGAAAAGTGACGCAAAGAATCCTAGAAGCGAACGAGGACTGAATCCCTGACCGTTAGACTTGTAGGTTGACGGACATCAAGCCACAGAGCTACACTAAGAACAATTCAAGGATCGATCGACAAGAAATCCATTTTCTCCGTCTAGAGGTTAAAGCCGTCGTTCACTGAAAGCGTGTAAGTCTTCCCGACATATGAAAATGGTGGACGAGGAGTACATTGCAATTCTCCGCATTCCTACAGTACAAAAGCATTCTGTCGAATGCAGAATCTCTTTTGCTTCATCTTTATTGATCTTATCCGTACACTCAGAATAAATGTGTTTATAAGATGTTCCACATTCCTCATAAATTTTGGTGAAATATGAGTACAGACTCTTCAATTTAATATTATTGTATTTTGAAAACGTCTTCTTCACTGACTGCAATAATACGGGCGTTTACTAAACTCGAGAAGTCATACAGTGCCAGTATATTCGACATATAACGTGATATAATATGACACTGAAGTTCAAATAAAATCAACTGAATGTTAAGACTTAGGATGGCATACAGACTTAGATGTTGCCGCGCTGGATTAGCCGAGCGGTCTTAGGCGCTGCAGTCACGGACTGTGCGGCTGATCCCGGCGGAGGTTCGAGTCCTCCCTCGGGTATGGGTGTGTGTGTTTGTCCTTAGGATAATTTAGGTTAAGTAGTGTGTAAGCTTAGGGCTGATGACCTTAGCAATTAAGTCCCATAAGATTTCACACACATTTGAACATTTTTTTTTCGAACAACTTAGATGTTCTTGGAGTCTATCGCAGCGATTTGACTCAATAAAATCTTATCGTTTTTCATGTCACATCGATTGAGTTAAATTTCTCGAACTTCCGTCAGCAGTCACTGGGAAACGTCTTCAGAAGCTGAACCTATTACGTTGCGTATTCTTGTATGCGTAACTAAGCATTTGTCTGGCTAAAAGAACCTATTGTCAGTTATCCGTCTGCTAGACCAGATCTTCTTTGCAAGGCATATCATACCCAAGACACGTAAACTCTGAGGTGTTCTGGCCAACAAAACTGTTAGGCAAGCGGAATCGGTCGGCGAGGGTTACGTGGCCCGTGGACAATGGGACACATAACTCCTCTTCCGGTTGCAGCTGCGAAAACTCGTCCCTTCTGCCTGGTGCCGTGAGGTTGTGTTCGTCTGGTTAGTATAGACCCTTTGCGTTGTGATGCAGAAATGAGAACACTTGAAGTGACATCATTCTGGATTATGGCGAGGTGGTTGCTTGCTTGTGCTGCCTTTGCGTAACTGTACTTTGTGACAATTCAGATTTATTTACACGAGATAATTTGCAGTCGTATTCAATGCGGGGAATCTTAATTCTTTGTAGGAGTTCACAGTGTCATTAGAACACTTGGGACTCAATACACAATTCCTATTCAGTCATCAGGGGCGGCAAGCTGCTTATCTCATCGCTTTTCCACTCATTAAATAATATGAAAGGCTTTAATGTCAATACAGGCGGTTTTCCTTGTCTTTTGTAATTATATGGTCATGTAAAGTCAACTGGTACGTTAAATTTATGTGAAACATGAAAACTTGTATTCATTTTATGAACAAAATACGTATTCAGTAGTCATATACTCTGGGCTTATTACGAATTTGTTTTTCACTCTTTTTATCTTTATTCAAAACTGTGCATCTCTTCATTTAAGAGTTACGTTTCTTCTTCACTATTCTTAATGCAGTAACAGAATAAATTGCCTTCAACAGTGATGATACTTCCTTATTTTGAAATGAAATTTTGAACTAGCCAAGTAAGTTCGTGTTGCGGTGGAAGTTCAAAGTATGTGGTTGCAGCAACGTAGTCTTCGACAATTTATCATCACACTAGCTCAGTTCTTTTCAGTTTAGTGGGTATTACTGGATACAGACACATTTGCATTACACTAATTGCAATATTAGGTGTACTTCATGTACACACATAGTGAGTTGTCTCTGCGCAATCTAAAATAAAGTTAGTCAAATTGTGTTTGCTCACTTATGGGTTGTATTTCACATAAAGGGATGACGTTTCATGGCACTGTAAGCCGGGGTCATAATCGTTTATGAACTCACGGGTTCAAGTCTGAAGTGGTTACAGGCTTTCAAACCCCTAGAGGATTTTATTCGTGTTACACATTTGCACGCGTATCGAACATGTGTGCACCAGCTCCAAATAGTTACATATATTCGGGCATCAAACATTTTTACACAAATCGCTGGCAGATAACGGCATGGGCGCCGCTTATTCACGGCGCTGCTCAACTCGTACGTCGGAGAAGCGACAAAGGAAGTGTTACAAACACGAATGGCTCGATGGTTGATGGCGACGTCGGGTTCGCTTGTAAGTCCAGTCAAATTGCAGAAATACCTTGCAAAAGATGGGGTAGAAGAGTTTATTTTTTCAACTCGTTCATTTGGTTGGAAATATTAGAAAACCGAGTTTTGCCAACAAGATTTCGCTTGGGAAAACTTTCTGCAGTCAAAAAACTAGGAAAATTTCGGCCTTTTTTCCGTTTTTTCAAAATATCTCAGTTTCATTTGCTCCTATCGCTTTAACGTCTATTTTCTTTTTTAAAGAGCACAAAATTCTCTACAAATTTGATTTATGCCATTTTTTTTCTACTCCCAATATCTAAGGCGCTACAGCGCCTCAAAAAATACCAATTTTTCAAATGTTGAGCATAGTGGCAAGATACCTTATTTTTGAACACTATTTTTTCAGATTCTGTTTATGTAGTATAAATACATTATACATCATGTTATTTGTTGGAATTTACCACCTCATTTTCAAGTATTCAATTTCTCTGTATGCAACATGAGGATCTCTGGGCACCCAACTATTGTGATTCTTACATCACTACCTGAAGTTCACTATGGGCCACCTCAGCCCTGGTATTTGTAAAACTATAAATATAAAAATACATCATTAAGAGACATAGACACACAAACACACACACACACACACACACACACACACACACACACACAAAAACACAATAAATTGTCTCAGGAAACTGAACTATTATTAGCTGCAATAGGCAACCTAATTAGGTATGTAATTATTCTTGTGTATAAAAGCCACACCGTTGACATTAAAAATAAGTAGCTTTATTACAATTAAAATGCATTGTCAGTTACTAAAAAATGTTAACAGTTCTGGGTGTGTAATACTTGTAATATCGCACATTAGCGCACTTGAGAGAGATATGAGCATCACTTCCAACGTTTTGATCGGCCAGTTTCCTCAGTGTCACCAGAAATACCTTGAGTTACGGATTCAGGGTCTGTACCTAGAGGTGATACCAGATTGACCTCTTCTTTAAACAGCGAGTCAGCCTCTGCAAGTTCGTTGATTTCGTCAGCGGTTTCCTCAACATCCTCCATAACATCTTCTTCACTGTCTTCATACAAAAATTTTGGCACGTTTTCAGAGTTGACCCCAATACATTTCTTGCAAATTGAAGAACATTTCAAACCCGCTTTTCTGCAGGAGCACGCTCCGCCACAGTTCAGCTTGCATGAGCATGAAACAATATGAAGAAGTGCTTCAGGTGCTGGATCTTGGCTCATTGTAACGGTAATTGGATCGTGGTCACTGTGATTCCAGCTCCATTTCTAAGGAGGTTTCCAGTTTCCCATCCCACTTTGGACTCGTTGGTAAGTCCGCAACGAATGATGTTGTGCAGCATCTAGTGTAGGTGGCAACCGTGCAAGATTTAGTTTGCTTTTTGTGGCAGACTTGGCGAATAGCTGGTACCGCAAATGGTCTAGCGTGTGGGAACTGCTGATACCTTCACTATACAATGCGATAGTAAACTGTTTTGTTGCTGTTATTATTTCTTCACGAGTAGCATGTGGTTTATTGAACGTGCAAAGTGCTGAGGTTAGGTGTTCATTTTTCGCAACAATATTGCAGCACTTAATTTTTCCTTGACCAAGAAAAGCGGATATTGTATTACATCCGCTAAAGGCGTGAGTGAACAGAATATATTCACTGTCAAACTTGTAAGATGCAGTGGAAAACCACTTGTCTTCTGCATTTCCTCTTCCTGGCTTTAAGAAAAATAAGTTTTCAATGCCTTGCCCCAAACCGGTCATAAGCAGAAGCAGGTCAACATCTTCTCCTACAATGACAACACTTCCAAAATCTTTGGTTCTTGAAATGACAGATGCTATAATCAGCCGACCGCGGTGGTCTAGCGGTTCTAGGCGCGCAGTCCGGAACAGCGCGACTGCTACGGTCGCAGGTTCGAATCCTGCCTCGGGCATGGATGTGTGTGATGTCCTTAGGTTAGTTAGGTTTACGTAGTTCTAGGTTCTAGGGGACTGATGACCACAGATGTTAAGTCCCATAGTGCTCAGAGCCATTTTTTAGATGTTACAATCATCACGTCAGCATCTTCTTGTGGCTGGTGCACTTCAACGCTACACTCCAGAAATTCCTTTTTAAGAAGTGTGATCAAACGCATGTTGTTTCGTTCGTTGTACAAGAACTTGTCCTGAGGGACTTGGGTTCACCGTCTCTAATTCAACCACAACGTCAACCGAAGAATGTTTTTTGGACCTACAAATCCTCTCAGCACTCTTTGTGCTACAGTTGTCTCCCTCACATGGATACCCATCAAATACAATAGCAAATTCAGATCCAAATTGACGTTGCAGGTAAAAAAATAGCTTTCGGCTATTGACTTGAAGCAAACATTTCAGTCCAAGTCACTTTGTGGATAAGGTACCCTCCATCAAAATTTCGTTTGGCATATGGCAGTCTTAACTGCTTGGTTAAAAAGTCATCAGAATTCCCTTTTGCACATAAGAAGCATTTCTCTTTGAACTTGAACTGACCTTTTTCCTGCGACCGACGTAGCACGCCTGTTGGTTCCTGAGGATGTTGAAGGCTAGCTGCTATCATTCTCCCATTAATGTACTTCTTGTAGCATGCTTCATGCACCATCACTTCACTGAGCGTTTTCAAAAAACGGGTGTGAGCAGACTCCCTGCGATTAGCACTACAATCGATAAGTGTGCTCAGTCCTTTCTTTTTCACATTGCATCCACCACTCACCACAGTTTTTTCGCAAATGAAACACAAATTCATATCAGACATACTCATTTTCAGCACCACAACATATACTGAATGGAAGCGACTCCAAACTGTAGGACCCTTACTGTTGTGTGCTAACAGCTGTCAGTGCGCTGTGAACAATCACTAGAGATAATTGCCTTCCGCCCGCCAAAGAATAAATACGCTTTTGTCGGCTAAATAACAATTCCTACATACTTTTTCTTATAACTGATCATTAACGTCAATCAACTGTAGAAAATGTGTGGCACCTGCATGCAATCGTATTACATATTTAACACAAATAAACTTCACGCAGCCGGCCGGTGTGGCCAAGCGGTTAAAGGCGCTACAGTCTGGAACCGCGTGACCGCTACGGTCGCAGGTTCGAATCCTGCCTCGGGCATGGATGTGTGTGATGTCCTTAGGTTAGTTAGGTTTAAGTAGTTCTAAGTTCTAGGGGACTGATGACCTTAGAAGTTAAGTCCCATAGTGCTCAGAGCCAAACTTCACGCAATCCGACGTGAATGTGTTCGTAGTTACTGAATATGATGCTGTTTGTCCTGGATCTGCAGCAGAATGAGATAGTAAATTCCAATGAATAACATGATGAGTAATATGTTTATACCACACAAATAGAAACTGAAATAACAGTGTTCTTGCCACTTTGCTCGAAATTTGAAAAGTTGGTATTTTTTGACGCGCTGTAGAGCCTTAGACATTGGGAGTAGAAAAAAATGGTAAAAATCAAATTTGTAAAGAATTTTGTGCTCTTTAAAACAGAAAATAGACGTCAAAGCGATAGGAGCAAATGAAACTGAGATATTTTGAAAAAACTGAAAAAAGTCCGAAATTTTAGAAGTTTTTGACTGCAGAAAGTTTTCCCAAGAGAAATTTTGTTGGCAAAACTTGGTTTTCTAACCTTTCCAACAATATGAACGAGTTAAAAAAATAAAATCTTCTACCCCAACTTTTGCAAGGTACAGGCTTTTTTTCTGACAGTTTCACTGGACTATATGCTCATGCAGGACATACTGAACAGCACTCCTTTCCAGATGACTGCAGTGTTTTCACTGCAGAGCTGGCAGCCATCTCTCGCGCTCTTGAACATATCCGTTCCTGCTGCTCCGGGGGGGGGGGGGGGTGATGGGGAGGGGGGGGCAGGAGGGGGGGGAGGCAGGGAGATTCCTTCCCCATTTGTAGCGACTCCTTGAGCTTCTTACAAGCCCTCTATCAGTGCTATCCCCGCTATCCTTTGGTAATGGCCATCCAAGAGTCCGTTTAGGTCCTCGAACAACGTGGACGGCCCATGGTCGTCGTATGGATCACGGGACACGTCGGAATCCCGGGAAATGAAGTTGCCAACAGGTTAGCCAAAGAGGCTTCTCGTAAACAGAGTCTGGAGATCGGCATAACGGAATCTGATCTTCAATCGGTATTAGGCCAAAGGTTTTTGGACTCTGGAATACAGAATGGCACTCCTTGGCCTTGCCGAATAAGTCACGCATGGTAAAAGAGATGACGAATGTGTGGAGGTCCTCCATGCAAGCCTCTCGCAAGGACTCCATTGTTCTTTGCTGGCTCCGCATCGGCCATACTTGGCTTACTCACGGTCACCTCCTATGCCGCGAAGACCCACCTCAGTGTCGCTGTAGTTCACACTTGACAGTGGTCCATATTTTGTTGGACTGTCCAAATTAAGCCGGCCTGCGGCAGACTTTTAATCTCCCTCACGCTCTCCCTTCGCTTTTAAGTGACAGTGCCTCAACGGATAACATAGTTTGTAACCTCCCCGCAAAGATATGAAAGTCAATATTAAGTAAAAATGTAAATGATCCATATGGTGTCTTCCCACAAAATTACGGAATGAAGATTGCTCATTAAACCCACAATAAAATTAATTAAATAATGAAGCATGAACTGAATGTAACATCTGAAGAGCAATAATTAAACCTGATAAATTTTATAGGCACAGCAGCGCTGACCTATGGCCCTGTGAAATAATCAAACCAAAATTCTTACATCAGTAAAACTGTATGTCCATCTGCTCTTATTTTTGGCACAGCTTCGTGCAATGCTGGCGTATATTTAATTCTGATTCTTGGAGGAAATGCATAGGAAATATTCTTTGAATTGAAATGAAAGCTTTTTCTTCAAAAGGGTGGAAAAATTCTTTAAATTGAAATGATTACTTTTCTTTAACAGATTTACTTTATAAAAAATTATTATTGGGGCATTTCTTGAACAAATTAATTACAATTACCATACATTATTAGCTGAGCGCAATGCTGCTTCATTACCTTCTATAACAAAAGACCTCGTCCCGAACCGTGACCAGAGATGGAGGGAGAGCACGCCGCCGACGCATGGCGACGCCCGCTCAGTACAACCGTCCACTCGCTACAACTACTGCCGACAGAGTGCAACTAGCAACAGAATTACTCCCTCTGCCGACTCCACACACACTGTACTCGACTGCCTACACGCAACAACTGTACTGCACTACTACTGTCGTCTCGCGCGGTCAAGCGCAGACTAGCAACGATAAATAACTCTCTGGTCAGAGATTCTGTCATGCCTCGCCATCGCTGGTAATGAATACATATGGAACGTACGAGTTTCAAGTTTTAAGTTTTATCCCTGAAGCGGATCTTTACCCTCGTCTTTCAGACCCTCACCCTACCTGTACTTCAACTCTTCCTCGCTGCCTCTGGTGTTGTCTGTTCGAGTTGGTGTTCGTCTTTTCACAATCTGTGTTTCTCTTGCCTTATGTTGCTAGGCTGGGGACTTGTGTTGCAGAGTGGTTGGCTCATCCTTCTTTATTCTTAAGTAGTTGAAAAGCCATGATCGTTTTAATATCGTTTACTAGATGACCGCTTTCAGCACTCTGAAATTTCTTTGACATATTTGATGCGGTGTTCTAGAGACCCTGTGCGACCTATTCACACATTGTGGTGGGTGCTGTGCATCTATTATGCTCGGAAAGCCACCTTTAGAAAACTGCTAATGTTATTTACATGTTTTTTAGAAGGGCATACCTTGGTAAAGTAAATACTCGTTATAAGGCTTGAAGTGTAATTGGCCAGCTTCGCCAGTAAAACTTTACTCGATGATTACCATTGTCCGCCAAGCGTGTCTTCGTTACGTTCATATTTTATTTATTTTTTTATCTTTTACAGACATATTTGTGTATGAACCCAGAACGCTTGTGTTTTTAGTAGCACAGTAATATGGTCTGTCATTATTCCCCATTCGGTGAGGCCCATCGACGAAACGAGTGCCCTGCCGATGGGAGCGTACGTGGAGTTACTGTATCTTGGTCCGCATGTCATTTCCCCACTGTTCCTGTGCCCTTCGGTTTGCTTCCGACCTGGCATTCCTTAATTCCATGTGCCTATGCAGGTTTTCTTAGTTGATTCGTAGCTTGCTCATAACGAATGTATAGATGGTGAGAGACTTTATAGCAAGTTAATACGTTCTTTTTTAGCGCTTACAATCCCTATGACCATAGTGCCTAGACAGGTAAAGCCCAGCATAGAGGTTTTAATCAAAAAATGGTTCAAATGGCTCTGAGCACTATGGGACTTAATATCTATGGTCATCAGTCCCCTAGAACTCAGAACTACTTAAACCTAACTAACCTAAGGACAGCACACAACACCCAGTCATCACGAGGCAGAGAAAATCCCTGACCCCGCCGGGAATCAAACCCGGGAACCCGGGCGTGGGAAGCGAGAACGCTACCGCACGACCACGGGCTGCGGACCAGGTTTTAATCGCTCGTCACATTGTACCTAAGTCGTGTTATGAACAGCTATCTGTGTACATATTCCTGACGTCCTTATATGAATAAAGGTAAATTATAATATGTAGTTTTGTAAGGCGCTAATGGATAATGTCTGTGCCTCAGATGCTTTTACTTTGTAATTGACGTACTTTATAGTGATTATAGTATGTAGAGGAAATGTATGCGCAAATGTGGGCTTTGCGTGGGTATGTGACAAGCGGTTATAGTAAAGTTGTGTTTTAGTAGTAATGAGTGGTTATACCGTGGGACTGTGTGTGCGCTGCTTGGACAGCGCTATCTGGTGGCCAGTTGTGAACCACTGGAATCACAGCAGGTGAGCCTGCGCGGAATAGGGCAGTGATGATGCCGACCGGTGTTAGGTGAGCAGTGGTAGTTTCATCTGGAGGCTTCAGTTTTATATTTTATGGAAAGAAAGACCATGAAAGCACATTTTTATTATTTTTATTGGTTGTGACAATGATTTTTATCAGATGGTCTGCCTCATGTGCCATAATGTCCATATGGTTTTATAAATGTTAATCCACGTTTCAGACATGTGGTTCTGTAATAATTTTAATGTATATAGTTAACTCATGTAAGCCCTCCCTCAAACCTGTGTTGTTATACCTTCACAGATCCGATGATGGCACCTTCAGAGTGCTGAAACCGGTCATCTAGTAAACGATATTGAAGCGATCAAGGCTTTTCAATTATCTAATTATCATCTTTAAAATAATTGTAATGTATAATGTATATTGAAGCGGTCGTGGCTTTTCAACTATTAAAAAACAAAGTGATCGCCTCACGAACACCATGTGTTCACTACTTTTTTACTCTTGCGTTCAGCCAGACAAGGCCATCCGCTGTATTGTTTTAACACCTTTTACCGCTTTTTAGTTTGATACTTTCGTTTTCTACTTCAGTGTGGGCACACACGTAATTTAACACATTTTGTTCCTTCCCCGGATTTCAAGCGATCGGACTCCTTTGAGGTATAGTTTTAATCTGTATCCAGTGTGACTAAGTAAAAAGGGACTGACAACCATGCAGTTTAGTCCCTTAAATCTCCAAACCAACCAACCGAAAATTTCGGAAGAGGAATGAAAGTACGTGGAAAAAACACATAAATGCTAGGATACGACATAGTGCTGCTAGCCGGAAACAAGATATCACAGGATGACCGAAGGTATTACGAATCAGAAGAAAATTGGTACAGACGAACAAAGCTTTGTGTTATGTAGAGCTCTACTGGTACCAGTGGTTGATATACGAGGGCCGTTCAGAAAGTAACCTCCGGTTGATTTAAAAAAATACACCAAGTTAAATAAAAATATTTTAATATATACATCTTACAACTACATCTTTGCACTATTTTTCTACATAGTCTCCATAGCGATTGAGGCACTTATCGTATCTCTTCACAAGCTTTGAAATTCCTTCTGCATAAAAATCACCCGCTTGTGCCTGGAGCCAGCCTGTGACCGCATCTTTGAGCTCTTCGTCGTCATCAAACCGCTGTGACCCGAGCCATTTCTTCAAATGTATGAAGAGGTGATAATCACTTGGCGCCAGGTCTGGGCTGTAAGGTGGATGGTTGATAACGTCCCACTTGAAGGACTCAAGAAGGGCCATTGTTCTGCGAGCAGAGTGAGGACGGGCGTTATCGTGCAAAAAAACGATACCGGAAGTCAGCATACCACGGCGTTTGTTCTGTATAGCCCGTCGTAACTTTCTTATTGTTTCACAGTACACGTCTTGATTAATGGTCGTACCACGTTCCATGAATTCAACCAACAACACCCCTTTGGCATCCCAAAACACCGTTGCCATCAGTTTTCTGGCAGAAAAATCTTGCGAGGCTTTTCTTGGTTTGGTAGGCGAATTTGAATGTGCCCACATCTTTGATTGTTCTTTTGTCTCAGGGTTCACGTACTTAATCCAGGTTTCGTCACCGGTCACGATTCTGTTTAACAATGGTTCTCCTTCGTCCTCATAACGTGACAGAAAGTCTAATGCAGAGGCCATTCTTTGAGTTTTGTGGTGGTCGGTAACAATTTTGGGCACCCATCGTGCACATAACTTACGGTAACCCAATCTTGCTGTCACTATCTCGTACAAGAGAGTCTTAGAAATCTGTGGACAACCAGTAGACAACTCCGACATTGAGAAACGTCGATTTTCACGAACTTTTGCATCAACTGTCTGAACGAGTTCGTCAGTCACCAATGATGGTCTACCACTCCTCTCTTCATCATGAACGTTTTCTCGTCCACTTTTAAATAAACGTACCCATTCACGGACAACTCCTTCACTCATAACTCTTGGTCCATACACGGCACAAAGCTCACGATGAATAGCTGCTGCAGAATATCCTTTGGCTGTAAAAAACCTTATGACAGCACGCACTTCACATTTGGCGGGGTTTTCTATTGCAGCACTCATTTCAAACTGCCACAAAAACTAAACTAGCGCAGGTACGACGTTCACTCGACCACGGCTTGATGCCGACTGACCTGTTGAGTGCGTGAACGCACAGATGGCGTCGCTACTCCCCCCACAACCCGCACTGTGACCGATCGGAGGTTACTTCTGAACCGCCCTCGTAGAACTGAAGAAAAAGCTTCTTGAAGTATGCGATTCGAGCGCAGCGTTGTGCGGAAAAGGAATGTGTACCGTTGGAAATATGAAAAGAATAAACTCGAAGCACGTGATACGTGCTGCTAAGGAAGAAAGTTGTAAGTTAGGTTGACAGACAAAATATGCATAAAAAATTTCTATGGAAGATACTTATTAGAAGAAGCGACAGGTCAGCGGAATATCTGCTTATGCATGCAGAAACAGTTAACTTGGTGCTGCTTGCAGCAGTAGAGGGAAAAACACAGAGAGCAGAACGAAATTAGTCTGGAAAGTATTTTAGCCGCCTTAAAATATGCAATCTAATTTACATCATTTGCACCCAGGGCATTATATATTTTCCGGGGCAGTTTAGTTTTGCCCACAACCTGGCAGGGGCAGAGAAAGACTAGAATTTGCAAAACCCATGGCAGAGGAGTTTGGATTTAGTAATGACGCCGAGGTGAAAAGATTAGCGCACGACGGAAAAAGGTGAAGAACATCCTCAAAGTTGATAACTTTAAAAATGGTAGTTGAACGGTGTATACACCACGAGGAATGGCATTTAGTTTGGAATGTTTGCCAATACGAACGATTTTGTTTGCTCGAACACATGAGTGATATATAAACTTTAGGTAACAGAGGTTGTATTGTTAGTAGAGAAGGAGTGAGTCGGCTGCTGAGAGAGTGTTGAGTTGTCGTCGATTGAGGAGCTTTCATGGCGGAGGTGCCAAATAGAGAATTAGTTTTCTTTGAGAAGATCCCTCCTGCAATAGAAGACAGAGGATGGTTTTGAGATGATGTTATAGAGAGGCGACATATTTTGGAAAAGGTAACATGAAAATATTTTCATTGTTTCCCATACATTTCCTTCCTCCCACTTCTGCAGAGAACCTCCTCATTCCTTACTGCACTCCTGGAAATGGAAAAAAGAACACATTGACACCGGTGTGTCAGACCCACCATACTTGCTCCGGACACTGCGAGAGGGCTGTACAAGCAATGATCACACGCACGGCACAGCGGACACACCAGGAACCGCGGTGTTGGCCGTCGAATGGCGCTAGCTGCGCAGCATTTGTGCACCGCCGCCGTCAGTGTCAGCCAGTTTGCCTTGGCATACGGAGCTCCATCGCAGTCTTTAACACTGGTAGCATGCCGCGACAGCGTGGACGTGAACCGTATGTGCAGTTGACGGACTTTGAGCGAGGGCGTATAGTGGGCATGCGGGAGGCCGGGTGGACGTACCGCCGAATTGCTCAACACGTGGGGCGTGAGGTCTCCACAGTACATCGATGTTGTCGCCAGTGGTCGGCGGAAGGTGCACGTGCCCGTCGACCTGGGACCGGACCGCAGCGACGCACGGATGCACGCCAAGACCGTAGGATCCTACGCAGTGCCGTAGGGGACCGCACCGCCACTTCCCAGCAAATTAGGGACACTGTTGCTCCTGGGGTAGCGGCGAGGACCATTCGCAACCGTCTCCATGAAGCTGGGCTACGGTCCCGCACACCGTTAGGCCGTCTTCCGCTCACGCCCCAACATCGTGCAGCCCGCCTCCAGTGGTGTCGCGACAGGCGTGAATGGAGGGACGAATGGAGACGTGTCGTCTTCAGCGATGAGAGTCGCTTCTGCCTTGGTGCCAATGATGGTCGTATGCGTGTTTGGCGCCGTGCAGGTGAGCGCCACAATCAGGACTGCATACGACCGAGGCACACAGGGCCAACACCCGGCATCATGGTGTGGGGAGCGATCTCCTACACTGGCCGTACACCATTGGTGATCGTCGAGGGGACACTGAATAGTGCACGGTACATCCAAACCGTCATCGAACCCATCGTTCTACCATTCCTAGACCGGCAAGGGAACTTGCTGTTCCAACAGGACAACGCACGTCCGCGTGTATCCCGTGCCACCCAACGTGCTCTAGAAGGTGTAAGTCAACTACCCTGGCCAGCAAGATCTCCGGATCTGTCCGCCATTGAGCATGTTTGGGACTGGATGAAGCGTCGTCTCACGCGGTCTGCACGTCCAGCACGAACGCTGGTCCAACTGAGGCGCCAGGTGGAAATGGCATGGCAAGCCGTTCCACAGGACTACATCCAGCATCTCTACGATCGTCTCCATGGGAGAATAGCAGCCTGCATTGCTGCGAAAGGTGGATATACACTGTACTAGTGCCGACATTGTGCATGCTCTGTTGCCTGTGTCTATGTGCCTGTGGTTCTGTCAGTGTGATCATGTGATGTATCTGACCCCAGGAATGTGTCAATAAAGTTTCCCCTTCCTGGGACAATGAATTCACGGTGTTCTTATTTCAATTTCCAGGAGTGTAGCAGTCCACCTTATTTTCAACATTCTTCTGTAGCACCACATCTCAGATGCTTCGATTCTCTTCTGTTCCAGTTTTCCCACAGTCCATTTGTCACTACCGTGCTATACTGAGCTCCAAACGTACATTCTCAGAAATTTCTTCATCAAATCAAGGTCTTTGTTTGGAACCAGTAGACTTCTCTTGGTCAGGAACGCTGTTTCTGGCAGTGCTAGTCTGCTTTTTATGTCCTTCTCGCTTCGTCCGTCGTGGGTTTCTTTCTGCCTAACTTCATATATTTGATTACCAGTTTTGTTGCTAAGTTCCTTGCTGTTCCCATTTCTCCTACTTCTCATTACTTTCGTCTTTCGTCGATTTACACTCAATCCATATTCTGTACTCACTTGACTGTTCATTCCATTAACAGATCCTGTGATTCTTCTTCACTTTCGCTGAGGATAGCAATGTCATCAGCGGATCTTGTCATTGATATCTTTTGACCTCGAAATTTATTCCCAGTCTTGAATCTTTCTTTTATTTCCGTCATTGCTTCTTAAATGTATAGATTGAACAGCAAGGCTAGAAAACTATATCCCTTTCTTACATCCTTTTTAATTCGAGCACTTCGTTCTTGGTCGTCCACTCTTATTGTTCCCTCTTGGTTCCTGTATAGATTGTGTAGTACCCGTCTTTCCTTATAGCTTAGCCCAATTTTTCTCAGAACTTCGAACATCTTGCACCATTTTCCATTGTCGAATGCTTTTTGTAGGACGAGGAAGCCTATGAATGTGTCTTTATTTTTTTTCAGTATTGCTTCCATTATCAACTTCCATTATCACCTGCAATATTAGACCTGCCCTCTGGTGCCTTTGCCTTTCCTAAAGAAAAACTGATCGTCATCTAAGAGATTCTAGATTATTGGGAATTCTATATACGTCCTAATCGCCTTCTCCCCCCCCTCCCCCCGTCTCTGTCCACCTCCTCCTCTCCCTCTCACTGTCCATTTCCTCCTCCTCCTTCCCCCCCCTCTCTCTCTCTCTCCCCTCATTACATTACTCTGTCTATCCGCCTCCACCTTTCACCTCTTTCTGACAATTTCCCCCCCCCCCTCCTCTGCCTCCCTATCCGGCTCCTCTTCCCGTCTCTCTCTGACCTTGATCCATTTTTATTGTTACTGCAAACGAAACTTCGACTGAGAAATGGAGTCACTTAAAATGGATGGGTAAATCGGTTACTATCATTAGTACAAGGGATACAGGAGAGATCTGTCCTGCTGCTGGATCGGTGATGACAGGAGCTTCTCTAACAGTATTTCAGATAGTTTTAATCTGTGAAGGGGTAGGCCTGCTAAGTTAAGGATGTTTCAGATTGCATAGTACTATTCTAATCAACAGTCGATAAGCCATAAATGCAACATTCCTCTTTCCTCTTAAAACTGACTAAGACGAAGAAAGTGAAACAGCACCCTGCTATGTATAATGTCGCTGTTTAGAGCTATACGTATAAGAAGACAGAACGTATTGGAATGCACAATTTGGCTAATGGTTTGAATACCCTGATATCTAAGTTAAAACTGACTTCGAGAAAGAAAATCTGTACATTTTTGTTAAAAAAAGTATATAATCTGTGTCCGCCTGGATGTTAGTTCTGTATCTTGTAACAACTGGAAGTAAAACGATTAACTTGTCGATATTTTTGCTGAGAACATTGCCCCTTTAGCTATGAAATATATGTTTATATGTTACATGTATTAAAAGAATATAGCCAATGTCTCTCCGAATGTTTATTGCAGCATCATATAAAGATCTGAAGTAAAGTGGTGAAGAATTTTTCTAGATTTTTGCTAACAACGTTTCCCCTTTACGTATTGCGTATATATACAGACTGGTCAGAAAATGTGTGAAATGCTTGTAGGGATGTTACAGGGCAGGTTGTACTGAGACATAAATGTTAAGAAAGAAATTCGATACGTTGCTCCGTTTCCGAGTTATTTAGCATTGAACTTAGCCAATCAGATCGTCGCGCGCGTAAATTCAAGTTTCAGCTAACGAGACTGTAAGGTGGCATCATTTTGAGCCACATTACAACTACCATGCCGGAAAGAAGACCATTTAACATCGTGAGAGGAAACCATTAACGATACTGACATCGGCTAGGGGTCTTAATTTGTAGCAGAATATCTGCACGTTGGGCGATAGTGAAGCGGACGGAGACGGGAGGCTGGCAGGGGAACGGGAGACACAAGCGCGGCAGGCAGGCCTGAGAGCTGAAGACAACAGCGCCCGTAAGCTACTGGAAACCCCAGGCAGGTGTACCGCGGCTTAGCGAGAGCCACGTGGCCGAGGACAAGGAGAAGACACGGGGGCTCGCTCACAAAACACGTGGCGGCGTGTAGGTGGTTTTCCCAACGGCCGGAGCGGAAGCTTCTGGAACAGTCTGGAAGCTTCGGTCGGTTACAAAACTGAGATTGGTCGGCGCTCGGAAACGAACGCCTTCCAGCAACATGATTGGCCACGCACGTTAAAGTGGGGAAGAAAAAAAAGAACAGGAGCTACGAAAAAGCGTAGCGACTAGGAAACACTTGTTCCTGGAGAGTCGAGGAGAGAGGTTGGTCCTGGCGAGGTGTGCGACCTCGTTACTGGGACAGAGTACTTGTAGCGAGAGCCTGAGGATCGTATGGTGTTCCACGGCAGCCGTGGAGGTGCCTACGGAAGCTTTTGGTGAGGTAGAATTTATGTTATCTCGCTGAGGCGGGAACCTTCGCAGCGATAAGCGTCAGATCACTGTAGCGGTCGTACATTCGCAACGGCGGTAAGGGAAGTAAAGTAAATTGCTGATCACGTTTCTTTTTCGTTCTATGCTGAGGCTTCACGTTGCTAGTCGCGAGTGTAGTTCTAAATATAATTGCAATTGCCATAGCTGATGTCAGTATTCCGCGCTTGAATTTACGACCGCGAATATATCACAGGACAGCGCCAGCCAGAGCGATTACCAAATGTGAATAGGCAGAACTATAATGTTGCTCGTACTGTGTAATCTTGTATAGAGTAAATTGCAGAAGACTAAAGAATTTAACACTACTGAGTGTATCATTTCGTAGCTAGTACTTTCCTTTGTCATTTTATTATCTCCTTATTTGTGTATTTCATGTTTGCAACCACCTGGTGGAGGCAGTGTTTGTAGGTCAGCACATCTGAACATTCTAGCATATACTGAGGATATGGTTAGAAACAAACCAGATTTGCATACGACTAGTTAACGTCACATATAGAGCAAAGGACAAGCTTACCCTTCTGGAGAGCGTATAAGTGTCAGGGCGACAAATTAGCGCTCTAAAATCCGCTGTGCAAAATTTTTCACTTCTATGTTCGGCTCGCAGGCTTACCCATCAGCAGAAAAGAGCAAAGCAGAAGCGGTAGCTTACAAGACAAAGCACTCGTTGGGCAACACCGCCCCTGGCAGGACGCTTGAATGCGAGCGCGCGACGCCCCGACTGGCTACATTCTATGTTAAATAACTCGGAAACGGAGCAACGTATCGAATATCTTTCTTAACATTTATGTCTCAGTACAACCTGCCCTGTAACATACCTATAAGCATTTCACACATTTTCTGGCCACACTGTATATATATTTACCAGATATACTGAAAAAATTGTAGGCTCTGTCCGTCCGAAAGTTTATTAGAGTGTTGTGTAAAATAGGTAATACCTCGGTCAAGTATTTTTCGCGACTTTTAATAACAACAATCATACTTTATCTGTTAGATATATTCTTATTTGCCGTATATATTGAAATATGTAGCTGATGTCAGTATGAACATTTATTAGTGTATTGCGAAAAATTTGAAGTAAGACGGAGATTTACCCTCACAATTTGAATAAAAATTGCAGTATTACTGTAGTGTCACATGTTTGAACTGCATTTTTGAAAACGTGACAAAATTCTTATTTAATAATCATCCCAAAGCAAATTATAAGGCACTTAGCCGTTACTGATTTATTTCAGGACCATGCAGTGCAACACTTCTTATTCTTACGTCCGAACAAGACAGAGCAATGCTGAATTATATGTTGCAAAGGTAAGAATAATTTTAGAACCTAAATATACTTTGTCAGATGGAGTTAGACTGTTTTCAGCGGCATTATTTTCATATAACTCAGTCGATGAGACTTTTTAACATGGTACAATTTTCAGTACACAGCAGTTAGCCATTCTGTGTGGTGGATGAGGAAACCATTCTACGTAATATTTATAATCATCGTTTGTATTCAGTGTCATTTACAAATAGATTCAGATTAGATTAACTGGAAACACACACACATCGAAAGTAACTTACCAGTGTACATTAGTATTCAAAAGTAGAGAAGCAAAGGTGATTGTATATCAGAGTACATGAGCGACACTGTACTCGGAATTCAGAAGCATTTGTTTTTATATTGCTAGCCCGTAGCACACAGTTTCCAGTTATCAAGTTAAAGCTTATTAGTTTCACAGTAACAATGTTCCTTTCCTCCGACGTGTATTTCAACCTAGTGTGATAAAAAATTGTTATTTTCTAGAGAGATGCGACACAGCAACCCTAACAGAAACATTTTTAGGTGAAAATTGACAACATCCGGAATTTTACTGCAGTCATCTTCAAGCATATCGGTGGGTACGAGAAAGGGCCACAGGAAGAATAACTGTCCTCATGTAACCGGAACTAACACCAATAACTACAGCTATCAAACAAGAACAAACATTTCTGACAGACACAAAACACTTTACATTAATATCGAAAATCTATTGTTATATGCAACATCGAGTATAGATTTAAGTGTCAGGAAGTCATTTCTGAAAGTATTTGTATGGTGTGTAGCCATGTATGGAAGTGAAACATGGACGGTAAATAGTTTGGACAAGAAGAGAACAGAAGCTTTCGAAATGTGGTGCTACAGAAGAATGCTGAAGATTAGATGGGTAGATCACATAACTAATGAGGAAGTATTGAATAAAATTGGGGAGAAGAGAAGTTTGTGGCACAACTTGACCAGAAGAGGGGATCGGTTGGTAGGACATGTTCTGAGGCATCAAGGGATCACCAATTTAGTATTGGAGGGCAGCGTGGAGGGTAAAAATCGTAGGGGGAGACCAAGAGATGAATACACTAAGCAGATTCAGAAGGATGTAGGTTGCAGTAGGTACTGGGAGATGAAGAAGCTAGCACAGGATAGAGTAGCATGGAGAGCTGCATCAAACCAGTCTCAGGACTGAAGACCACAACAACAACAACATTGTTATATGCAGAAGGCCAGAGTAACCATGATAAATCACTCATCATTGCTAAAGACTTACACTGTAAAATGGGTATACAAAACAACGGAGCTAAAACAATAGAGGAAAAGTTACAGGAAGAAGAAGGCTTTATCCTGTTAAACAAGTCCAATGTTCCTACATAAATTTCCTACAACGGCAAAATCCAGTAGTTTCTGCATTCATAAGAGGACCAGTCAGGGGTAGTATAAGACCTCTCTGGAAAAAAACCACACACCACAACGAAAAATGCAAGAAAAGGAGGTACAACCGCTTTCAAGAATAACAGACGCCGGGAAAGTAGAAGATGATATATACAAAATGTAAACGTTAATAGACAGTACTTGATTAGAGGAAGCAACACAAACACTGGGGAACTCCTAGGACAAGGCGCAACACCAGGAATAAAAGACGAGCGAAACAGTGGTTCTGCAGGGAGCGCTACAGACTGACTGTATATACTTGAGTTGTGTCTTTTCTGTCGATATATTTGAGTGGTGCCTTTTCTGTCGGACATGGATGGGAATTCATGACTTCCAGCAGCAACGTGCATTTTGTTAATGCAATGGCGAAAGACGGCCGATAGAACAGGCACCAATCAAATATACATTTTTGTAAAATGAACACACCGCCATTTGAGTGTATTGTTGTTTATTTAAGTACGACCTAGGTTTCGGCCTTTTATGCCACTTTCGTGCGGAGCCAATAGTTTTATGATTTATGGCCAATTTTGAGATTGATTTTCTGCAATATATGTTAATGACATAAACTCAATCAGTAATATCAGAAATTGAGTCCGCCTTGATGCAAAGCACCTTGTTATTCGTTTATTTCTTTATTATCCCAAACTAGTTTCGGCGACAAATATCACCATCATCAGCGGGGTTTTTTAGTCTAAAACATGCAGAAAATGGCATGCTTGTTCAAACACAGTAAAACATTATTACATTTTTACAATTCGTCTTTTGAAATATAGATTTCTATTGATACTTTCATACTACCTTATTTATTGTATGTTACAGCATGTTTTAAGCAATTATTGGCGATGTTTGCGACATATTTTCTGTGCTCTTTTTTTTCTGTTGCCGTCTTTTTACTTAGCGAACATCATGTCATTTGCAACCATGTGAGCGGCTGTTAGTAAACAAATACTAAAAGGTGAACTTCGTATGCCAGCAGTATATACTTTGGGTTGTGGTAGTGTCGTGGAAACCAGATATTTAGAGTGTACTGAGCTGTTGCTTAGTTATTCGTGTACTCACGTTTGTTGTATGGTATGTGACTGCTTTTATACACAGAAAAACAAAACTTTTGCACTTTGTTTCTGATCCAGAATATTACGCCATCTTGCTGTTCGCGTGTGTCGCGAGAAGCGTATCGCATGTGGCGAGAAAGGCTATGAAAAACTGTAGCGCGAATTACGACGACTTCTGTTCATTATTTATGTCTCTGTGTGTGATGGGGAAGTGGCTCTTTTTACGTGTGTGTGCTTTCTGTTCTGTGTCTTTGGTCAGTTCTCTCAGAGCAGTAAAGAGTGTGTTGTTGCAGAGTGTTGTGTTTTCATTTATTACATTTTTCCCTTCGGCTATAGCCTTTTGTATGTAGTAATTTTCTTCTATTGTTAGTTGTCGGTATAGACTGCTGCTGTTTCTCAGAATGCGTAGATCGTTTTCGATATTAGTGGGGTTATGGTTTTTGTTCATTAGATGTTCTGCAAAAGTTGAATGCGTGCTGTCACTTTTTAGAGCTCTTATGTGCTCTGTGTACCTTGTTCGGAAACTTCTGCTTGTTTGTCCTATGTAGTGGGCCTGACAGGAGTTGCAAGTGAGTTGATATATTCCAGCGTTGCTAAATTTGTCTGAGGTTTTTCTGACTGGTCTTAGTCTTTTCTGAACTGTATTGTTTGTTCTGAATGTTATTGGGATTCCCTGCTTTTTCAAGATGTTTCCTATTCTGTGTGATATTTTGTTATTGTATGTTAGTGTGTACCATCTCTCTCTTGCTTCTGAAGTGGTTTGGTCTGCCGTGTTGTCTGTGTGTACTGTATGTTTCCGTTTTACCCTGTTGTTGAGATTGTTTATGATGTCTGTTTTGTAGTCGTTTTCAACAGCAATTTGTTTGATTATATTTAGTTCCTGTGTGTAGTTTTCTCGTTTAAGAGGTGTTCTGTTTATCCTGTGGAGCATTTGTGTGAAACTGGCATATTTATGCACTGTCGGGTGGCTGGATAAGCTGTGGATAACAGTGCTTGTGGATGTGAGTTTTCTGTAGATGGAGAATTCATGTTGGTCGTCGTTTCTTGTGATTGTAAGATCCAAGAAATTTAGTTTCTTTAAATTTTCCATTTCCATTGTGAAGTGGATTTGTGGGTGTACTGTGTTGATGTTACTGTGTAGCTCTTCTATCCTGTTATGTGTTTCATCTACAAGACAAATTATGTCATCCACATATTGGTACCAGTAGATTATTTTGTACCCTCCTTGTTTTACAATGTTATTGAATATTGTGTTCTCTATATGGTCCAAGAAAATGTTGGCTAAGATTCCACTGATGGGGGACCCCATGGGAAGCCCCGCTTGTTGCAAGTAGAAGTTGTTGTTGAAAGTGAAATAGTTTTGTTCTGTGATTATCCTAAGGATGGATGAGATTTCATTTATATGTCCATATGGGAATTTCTTACATTTTAACTGTTTTTCTATAATGTTTATACTTTCTTCTGTGTGTATGTTTGTGTACATGGATGTTATGTCAAAAGATACCAGTTTTGCTGTTGGGGGGATGTTGACATTCCTAATTTTCTCTATTATGTCTCCTGTGTTTTTGAGGCTTCTGTTGTTTGTGTATGTGTATGTCTTCTGTAGGAATGTATGCATGTATTTCCCTAGTAAGTAAGATGGGGCTTTTCTGAAGTCAACCACTGGCTTGACTGGGATGAGGGATTTGTGGACCTTTAGAAGGCTTGTTAAGAGTGGAGCTTAGGGTTCTTTTGTGTCATTCTTTTTGTCTGGTTCTGTGTCTAGGTTTGTGTGATGTTTTTTAAGAGACACATGCTGTAACATACAATAAAATATGAAAGTATCAATAGAAAACTATATTTCAAATGACGAATTGTAAAAATGTAATAATGTTTTACTGTGTTTGTACAACCATGCCATTTTCTGCGTGTTTTACATTAAAAAATCCCATTGATGATGGTGATATTTGTCGCAGAAACTAGTTTGGGTTGATAAAGAAATAAACGAATAACAAGGTGTTTTGCATCAAGGCGGGCTCAATTTCTGATATTAATGTTTTTCTACGCAAACACGGACCAAATGGAAGAGTTCCAAGATAATAAACTCAATCACTTGAAAATGGCATAAAAGGCCGAGACATAGGTCGTAATTAAATAAACAACAATACAGTCAAATGACGATGTGTCCATTTAAAAATGATTGTATGACTGTTGCTCCGCAACATAAAAAATATACTTTTCTGTAAGAGCGCGGTGCCTCCTTGAGATTTGTTTCGGTTTGGATGCATTAATAGCCTCCCAACTCCCATGGGAATCAATACTTTGCGAGTAGGGGGTTAATGGACTGGGGAAGCTGCATTGCAGTGTGCGAAAAGCTAAGAAGCAGTAAATTCGGGTTCGAGTTCCCGTTCTGTAAAAATTTTCAACTTCATCCATTTCATTACTATAATAGCATGTACGGCTGGAAGTCACTAGTTCTCACCCATCCCTTCCCTTTCTTTCCCTATTCTCTATCTCATATAAAAGCTACATACTAAGAAGAGCCATGCTAGAAAGACCGTGCGTAGAAAACCCTACACAGTTCAGAACTTATACCGGAACACGACATAACTACAAGTAAGCTATAAAAGAAGAGAAGAGAATATACTGAGATGTAAAAGGAACGAAACTAATGGAAGAAGCTACAAGGCCCATACACTGCGTTACGCACCAGGAAACGAGTCGAAATACACTACATCGATATGAAAGAATAGAAGACGACTTCGGCAACATATCTAACAATGAAGAACTAAAAGGCGAACTAGAGGGCAAACAGGAGGCACTGCAGCAGGCAACTGCTGAATGTGCACCATTGACAACAGAAGAAGTGAAAGATGCAATTAACAGCAGCAGGAATAAAGAAGGCGTAGCACCTGACATTGTATAGCGAATACATAAAATACACAGCCCAAATACTAACACGTGCGCATAGAACTTTTCAATAAACGCATAGAAACAGTCTTCATTCCAAAAACAGTGGAAACAGTCAATAACAAAAGTGCTACATAAAGAGAAAAAAGGAACAGCATTAGAAAGCTTACCTTTCAAACTACTCACCAAAATGATAACGGAAAGAATAACAGGAGCAATCGACAAACATCTCCCCGAAAACCAAATGGGATTCAGCAAAGGAAGATTAGCTCTGACCGCAATTAAACACCTGCTCCAGGGCGATGGAGAAGCCCTTGAAGATATAGAAAAGTTTTATGTGGCGTTTATAGACTTTATAGACTTCACAAAAGCCTTTGACTTATGAACGGAAAGGCAATGACAAAAAACTAGAGGAAATGTTGAACAAAAACAACATGTGGGCACGAATCTTAAGTGGAATACTACGATGGAACGAAATAAGAATCTCAGACAACCTCTCCTATCATGGAGACGTATTAAGTCCATTATTGTTTCTCCCTACAGCAGAAGAAACATTGAAAGAATACCACAAATGGAGAGTGTAATCTCATACGTATATGCAAACGATATTGTAATAGGCTGAAAAGATATTACAAAGCTGCAAGAAACAATTAACGATATAGAAGATACGTGTGTCAAATACGTCTTTGAAATAAATCTGGAAGAAACAGAAATGATGCTGCTCGGAAATGAAGAAAATGCGTCAGCATCGGCAGAGATCTTCATATGGGACAGAAAACTAAAAGTCGTTCCAGACTTGAAATACTAAAGCGTCACGATAAAAAAAGAAACTAATAATGTTCCACAAGCGCGTAACAGAAAAAGCAGTGCAAGCAATAATGGCTATTCAGGAAGTAGAACACTTCAGAATGTTGAGCATAGCACTATCTTCCCGAATGTCAGTCCAGCACCTCCTCACTGGTACAGGTATCTGGGTGTCTATTGATATAAATAGCTGTGCACTGTGTTGTGATGCTTGATTGCCCTACTCTGGATTTATCTAAAGCACCAGGTCTCATTCCCTGTGATTATTTTTTTGTCGAATAGATGAATCTCAATTACGCGTGACACCGTCCAAAGTTCCGTAACACAGGAGCCGATGATTAGTTGATCCGAAGCAACATGTCATAAAGCATAAATCGAAAACTTGTTGATATCAGCTTCTTCCAAAGTGCTGACAAATTTCTCAAGGCGCGACTCCTCGTTTTCATGACGTACGCCGCAACTCGTGACATAATCTTCGAGTTATCAACGAAAATCCCGAGCTTGCTGTTCTTATACTTTGTGAAAACAATCACGTGAGCTGTGGCTCGTGAGAACGCGTTACAGAGATAAGGCGGCAAACATCTCGGACCACTGCGATACCTCGTGAGTCGCATTAGGCATAAAAGTAAACTGCTGCATAAGAGTGTCGAATGTTATCTATCGAGACAAATTTAGACAAAAAGCTTCATGATATCAAAATTTACATGTATACTCAACAAGTTCACTCTAAAGTGCGTGGCAGAGGTTGCGTTTCATTGTACCATACATTCAGATTTATTCCTGTTCCATTCACGGAAGTGGATAAAAGACGTGTAAAACAGAATTACTTCTACACTTAAACCTTACCGTCTGGTAGGCCGTGATCGATGTATAAAACTCATATACATCGACCACGGCCTATCAGCCGGAAGTTTTAAGTGAAGACAATACCAGCCATTGAAGCCTACATTGTATGAAGAATTATTTCTAGTTTGAGACATCTGATGGTTGTGTTAAGGTTTTCTCTGTTATCCCTATACAATCCGAAATTTTCGTGGTGATTTTTGACCAAGTTTTCTTACAGAAAAAGCTACTGAGTTACAAAACTAAATATTAGATTCGAAAAGTGGTTGTTGTGCTTTTATTATGGACTTGCAACACGAAAAAATTAAATACATTCATACATGAATATCAAGAGCACAGATGGAAACCCAGTACTAAGCAATCAAGGGAAAGCAGAAACGTGGAAGGAGTATATAGGGGGTCTATACAAGGGCGATGTTCTTGAGGACAATATTGTGGAAATGGAAGAGGTTCAAAAAATGGTTCAAATGGCTCTGAGCACTATGGGACTCAACATCTTAGGTCATAAGTCCCCTAGAACTTAGAACTACTTAAACCTAACTAACCTAAGGACATCACACACACCCATGCCCGAGGCAGGATTCGAACCGGCGACCGTAGCAGTCCCGCGGTTCCGGACTGCAGCGCCAGAACCGCTAGACCACCGCGGCCGGCGAAATGGAAGAGGATGCAGATTAAGATGAAATGGCAGATATGATACTGAGTGAAGAGTTAGCCAGAGCAGTGAAACACTTAAGTCGAAACAAGACCCCGGGAGTGGACAACATTCCATTAGAAATACTGATAGCCTTGGGAGAGCCTGCCCTGACAAAACTCTACCATCTAGTGAGCAAGATGTATGAGACAGGCGAAATACCCTCAGACTTCAAGATGAAAATAATAATTCCAATCCCAAAGAAAGCAGGTGTAGACAAATGTGAAAATTACCGAACTATCACTTTAATAAGTCACAGCTGCAAAATACTAACACGAATTCTTTACAGACGAATGGAAAAACTGGTAGAAGTCGACCTCGGGGAAGATCAGTTTGGATTACGTAGAAATGTTGGAACACGTGGACAATACTGACCCTACGACTTATCTTAAAAAATAGATTAAGAAAAGGCAAACCTACGTCTCTATGATTTGTAGAGTTAGAGAAAGCTTTTGACAATATTGACTGGAATACTCTCTTTCAAATTCTGAAGGTGGCAGGGGTAAAATACAGGGAGCGAAAGGCTATTTATAATTTGTAAAAAATGGCTCTGAGCACCATGGGACTCAACTGCTGCGGTCATAAGTCCCTTAGAACTACTTAAACCTAACTAACCTAAGGACATCACACACATCCATGCCCTAGGCAGGATCGAACCTGCGACCGTAGCAGTCGTGCGGTTCTAGACTGTAGCGCCTTTAACCGCTCGGCCACTACGGCCGGCTTTTACAATTTGGACAGAAAGCAGGTGGCAGTTATAAGAGTCGAGGGACATGAAAGGGAAGCAGTGGTTGGGAAGGGAGTGAGACAGGGTTGTAGCCTCTCCCCGATGTTATTCAATCTGTATATTGAGCAAGCAGTAAAGGAAACAAAAGAAAAATTCGGAGTAGGTATAAAAATCCATGGAGACGAAATAAAAACTTTGAGGTTCGCCGATGACATTGTAATTTGTCAGAGACAGCAAAGGACTTGGTAGAGCAGTTGAACGGAATGGACTGTGTCTTGAAAGGAAAACGAGGATAATGGAATGTAGTCGAATTACGTCGGGTGATGCTGAGGGAATTAGATTAGGAAATGAGACACTTAAAGTAGTAAATGAGTTTTGCTATTTGGGGAGAAAAATAACTGATGATGGTCGAAGTAGAGAGGATATAAAATGTAGAGTGGCAATGGCAAGGAAAGCGTTTCTGAAGAAGAGGAATTTGTTAACATCGAGTATAGATTTAAGTTTCAGAAAGTCGTTTCTGAAAGTATTTGTATGGAGTGTAGCCATGTGTGGGAGTGAAACATGGACGATAAATAGTTTGGAAAAGAAGAAAATAGAAGCTTTCGAAAGGTGGTGCTACAGAAGAATGCTGAAGATTAGATGGGTAGATGACATAACTAATGAGGATGTATTCAATAGAATTGGGGAGAAGAGGAGTTTGTGGCACAACTTGACTAGAAGAAGGGATCGGTTGGTAAGACATGTTCTGAGGCATCGCGGGATCACCAGTTTAGTATTGGAGGGCAGAGTGGAGGATAAAAATCGTAGAGGGTGACCAAGAGACGAATACACTAAGCAGATTCAGAAGGCTGTAGGTTGCAGTAGGTACTGAGCGATGAAGAAGCTTGCACAGGATAGAGTAGCACGGAGAACTCCATCAAACCAATCTCAGGACTGAAGACCACAACAACAACAACAACATTAAAATTCCCAACATAATAAAATTCAGTTCACAGTGGAGCTGGGAGACTCTTCTCTAAATTTCTCAGATCTTAGTATGGACATTAACACAAAGACACTCTCATTTGCATTATATAAGAAAGCAAAGTACCAGCATCCAGAAAGTCACAAATGTGTAGTTTCTCATTAGATTGTCCATCGACTCCCATTAACGGAACATGGATCTCAAACTAACCTCTTTCACTATCTTCTACAGCTCTGACCTAATTCATAACATTCAACAAAAAAGGAAATGCCGTAAAATTAAACCAACTCAGTACAATGGCCTTCAGCAACCATCCAGCCGTTACAAACTATGGCGCATTAGTCCATATATTCTCAAAACTTTAAATGGCCTTGCAGAAAAGTTAGTCTCGCGACTACGCAGCTGCGATTAAAAAAAAAAAATAAAAAAAGTTGGTCAGGCACAGAGCGGTAGCAGACTTGTGGAAACGTATATTGGACAATCACGCAGAGCTGTGTCAGTTAAGTTTTCGAAACATAAGAGAAGCTGGAGACTAGAAGAGAGAGATTCGTCCCTTGTGTAAGATCTTTTAACAAAACGAAACGTAGAAAGATTGCACTACAAAAAAAAACCTGAAATTTAACGGTCATATGACACAGAATGCCAGCTTAGTTTCCAATGATCAGACACAATTTCCTTAATAAGTTTCTTGCAGTGGCCATTTTAGCAGCAGTTGTGTAGAAACTGCTGTAGTTCACAAGAAAAATGTCTTTTCTATGCTTTACATTAACCTTTTATTTTACTTATGCACTCAGACGCGTTTCGCCTTTTTGACAAGGCATCTTCAGTTGGTGTTCTGAAATATTACCTATAGGTAATTACATATTACACATAGGTTACAGATTTAAAACAGTTCACGGAAGATTTTATTCACTATTTGTAATTCAAGTAGCTCTCTTTGGCTGAAATCTTGCAGTTTTTCATACAGCCACTCTGTTTTCGAAACACAGCACTTTAACTGCCGTTATCTGTGTATTGAGCAGGGGTACCCATTATTACTTAGACCACTAACCCTGAGTTCTATCAGACATTAGCTAGCACCACCCCCTCCTCTCCCCCCCCCCCCATCTGCCGTCTGTGGTCCCCTCCCCTACATTATCACCAACCTTAACGCCTAACTAAACTGTAGAATCAAAGACTTTTCTTGGTACACTTTTATTTTTGAAATGATGTAAGATAAATTGTATTTAATATGTGTATGGAGGGGGGTGGGGGGGAGTGTATGGAAGGAGTATACAGAGGGTCTATACAAGAGCGATGTTTTTGAGGACAATATTATAGAAATGGAAGAGAATTTAGATAACGATGAAGAGATATGATACTGCGTGAAGAGTTTGACAGAGCAGTGAAAGACCAGAGTCGAAACAAGGCCCCCGGAGTAGACAACATTCCATTGCAACTACTGACAGCCTTGGGAGAGCCAGGCCAAAAAAACCCTACCATCTAGTGAGCAAGATGTATGAGACAGGCGAAATACCCTCAGACTACAAGAAGAATATAATAATTCCAATCCCAAAGAAAGCAGGTGTTGACAGATGTGAAAATTACCGAACTATCAGTTTAATAAGCCACGGCTGCAAAATACTAACACGAATTCTTTACAGGCGAATGGAAAAACTGGTAGAAGCCGGCCTCGGTGAAGATCAGTTTGGATTCCGTAGAAATGTTGGAGCACGTGAGGCAATACTGACCCTACGACTTATCTTAGAAAATAGATTAAGGAAAGGCAAACCTACGTTTCTAGCATTTTTAGACTTAGAGAAACCTTTTGACAATTGACTGGAATACTCTCTTTTAAATTCTGAAGGTGGCAGGGGTAAAATACGAGGAGCGAAAAGCTATATAAGAGTCGAGAGGCATGAGAGGGAAGCAGCGGTTGGGAAGGCAGTGAGACAGGGTTGTAGCCTACCCCGCTCTTATTCAATGTGTATATCGAGCAAGCAGTAAAAGAAACAAAAGAAAAATTCGGAGTAGGAATTAAAATCCATGGAGAAGAAATAAAAACTTTGAAGTAAGCCGATGACATTGTAATTCTGTCAGAGACAGCAAAGGACCTGGGAGAGCAGCTGAATGGAATGTACAGTGCCTTGAAACGAGGATATAAGATGAACATCAACAAAGCAAAACGAGGATAATGGAATGTAGTCGAATTAAATCGAGTGATGCTGCGGGAATTAGATTAGGAAGTGAAACGCGTAAAGTAGTAATGAGTTTTGCTATTTGGGGAGCAGAATAAGTGATGATGGCCGAAGTAGAGAGGATATAAAATGTAGACTGGCAATGGCAAGGCAAGCGTTTCTGAAGAAGAGATATTTGTTAACATCGAGTATAGATTTAAGTGTAAGGAAGTCTTTTCTGAAAGTATTTGTATGGAGTGTAGCCATGTATGGAAGTGAAACGTGGACGATAAATAGTTCAGACAAGAAGAGAATAGAGGCTTTCGAAATGTGGTACTACAGAAGAATGCTGAAGATTAGATGGGTACATCACATAACTAATGAGGAGGTATTAAATAGATTTGGGGAGAAGAGCAGTTCGTGGCACAACTTGACTAGAAGAAGGGATCGGTTGGTAGGGCATGTTCTGAGGCATCAAGGGATCACCTGTTTAGTATTGGAGGGCAGCGTGGAGGGTAAAAATCGCAGAGGGAGACCAAGAGATGAATACAGTTAACATATTCAGAAGGGTGAAGGTTGCAGTAGGTACTGGGAGATGAAGAAGCTTGCACAGGATAGAGTAGCATGGAGAGCTGCATCAAATCAGTCTCTGGACTGAAGATCACAACAACAACAATATAGGAGGGGGTGGGGGGTTAAGATTGAATGATAAAGGAATTCATGGTGCATCCAAAGTGCTACCCATATCTACTTCTCAAATAAGAAAGCTAACTATCCACAGTGAGGCCAGACATTTGCTACAAAACGCACTTACCCTGCATTTCTACTCTCCATCCCGGCATTTCAGTGACCTGAACACTGCAACTCCACTTGACATCAACCGACTTATAATATGTGCACTGTACTTACTGTTCGCAAATCACTTGATTGCTGCACGCCTTACTTTTGCACTGGCAGAAATTGGAAGACTTCAGACTGTTAATGCTTTGTGGCCAAATGCATTGTGTCTGGCCACAACCACTAACAGTAATAATAATAAAAATTATAATAATTGTACTGTATACAGCACTATAGTAGCATCTATGTAGTTACTGCTGTGCCATGCTGTCAACTTATTAATTTATCTGTTTCGAAGCGAGTAATGAAGCAATTTCTGGGTTGCTGCAGGTACTATCGATAACTTGGAGAAGACATTTTCTTGAGACATTTAGCATTTGTTACGTATATGTCTCACTTTTACCATCAACGATGTACAAAGCACAACTACACATGTAGTGTGTGGACTATGTGAGGAACGTGTAACCTCCACCGCATTAATGCTACTAATTGACAAAAACTAATTACTGATAACTTATTATATATCAGTATTTGTGTATTACAAAATTGTAATAACAGTAATGATCTTTTGAAAATAATTTTATTTCATGACTGAAGCAGAATTGAAACATCTAGTTTTTTCCCATCAGACAATTTCATTTTACCCGTCAGGGAACCGGCCGCTGTGACCGAGCGTTTCTAGGCGCTTCAGTCCGGAACCGCACTGCTGCTACGGTCGCAGGTTCGAATCCTGCCTCGGGCATGAATGTGTGTGATGTCCTTAGGTTAGTTAGGTTTAAGTAGTTCTAAGTCTAGGGGACTGATGACCTTAGATGTTAAGTCCCAAAGTGCTCGCAGCCATTTGATTTGAACCCGTTAGGAGCAAATTATCCTCATGTTGGGAACCACTGGTTTAGAGCTTCATTTGTTTTTGTAAGTTTTGTCAACTATCATTGATAACGATATACAAGCACAATTCTCACATAAAATAACAAACATTTACAAAAGATTAGGTATAAACACAGTATTCATAACAGACAGTTCGATCCAAAAGTACATTCCGAAAATAACAAGAGACGTAGATATCTGTAACTCTAGATACAGAAAACTACTTAAAGTGTTATGTTTCGACAACAGACCGATCACGTAGAAAATTGGAAGCCTTGAACCAGTTTTCCACGTGAGAGAAAGTTGCTTGGATTACTGTTAATGAAATAGACGCTGTTCTGTAAGTACCTTACCATTTATTTATAAAAGCTTCCATGAACTTTTTTGAACCTGTAACCTATATGTCACAGCGAAGGATACCTTGACAAACAGGCGAAACGCGTCTGAGCGCATAAGTAAAAATTTAACGAGTAGCACAGTTAACCATTAATGAGTAGCACGCTAAAAGCACTTTTCTCATAAACGACAACTATATTCACTACCTCAGGGCATGCAGTAGCACGCTAAAAGCACTCTTGTCATAAACAACAACTACATTCATTACCTCAGGGGATGCAGCTATGCAATCTAAATTCCTCCTACTGATGTTTTGACCGCGAATATACCAGTACTGACCAGAGCTCTAAAAGAACTACGGGACAACAAAGCAACGGGTATTGATGACATCCCTGCAGAACAAATAAAGAATGCTGGTGACAGCATGAAAATGATGCTGCTTAAACTTATTAGGTCCATCTATAACACAGGAGAGATACCTACAGACTTCCAGAAATGTATGATTGTTCCTAAACCATTGAAGGCAGCAGCTACAAAATGCGAACAGTACCGAACTTTAAGCCTAATATCACTTGCATCAAAAATTCTCATAAAAATAGTTCTGGAGAGAATTGAAGAGAAGGTGGAGGGTATGCTGAGCAGTGAAGGTCAGTTTGGTTTCAGAAGGGAAAAAGAGAGGCTATTCTGACACTGAGACTCGTTATCGAAAAGCAATTACAGAAAATAAACCAACTTATATGGCCTTTGTAGACATGGAAAAGGCATTTGATAACGTTATCTGGCAAGAGATGTTCAGAGTGCTGAGGAAAAGTGGAATAAAGTACAAAGACATCCATTTGATACTCAGTTTCTATAAGAATGAGATGGCAGTGATTAGGAACTGTCACCACGAAGAAGATGCAAATATTAGAAAAGGGGTTAAGGCAAGGATGTGCTCTTTCTCCTCTATATTCAGTGCTTACGTCCAGGAAGCCATAGACAAAGTTTGAGAAACTAATGAGGTGTGGATCAAAATTAATGGGCAGAAGATAGACATGCTACGTTATGCAGATGATATTGCTATAGTCACAGAGACAAAAGAAGATCTAGAGGAAGTCCTCAGAACAACGGAAAAAATTCTATGCAATCAGTATGGAATGAGGATAAACAAGAAAAAGACTAAAGTGATGGTATGCAGTACAGGAGCAGAATATGAACCTCTGAAAATGAGAATTTGAAGAGAGGAGCTGGAAGTGATAGAGGAATTTACTTACCTGGTAATCAAAATCACAAGAGATGGTAGAAGCCGGAAAGAAATTGCGATCAGAATACAAAAGACCAGAATTGCATTTAATCGGAGAAGGAACTTACTCACCACCAACAAAATCAGTTTGAAAATAAGGAAACGTATCATGAAAGGTTTCGTTTGGAGTGTGGCCCTATACGGATGTGAAACTTGGAAGAGAAGAAAGAAGACGGCTAGAGGCCCTGGAGATGTGATGCTATAGAAGGATGATGTAGATCAGATGGAGAGAAAAAGTAACAAATGAATAGGTGCTTAGAAGAGTACAGGAAACAAGGCCTCTGTGGAGGCACATCCAAACAAGAAGAGCCAAACTTGTAGGGCACGTCCTACGACACAACATCATTGGAACAATAGCAGAAGGAGCTATTGAGGGAAGGAATAGGCGAGGGCGACCAAGGATATCATACATGCAGCCGTTGATGAATAACGTTGGATGTAACACATACGTATAAATGAAGAGTAAGGCAGACAGAAGAGAACAATGGCGCTTTACTGCAATCCAACCTCAGGTTTGAACTCGAAACCAAGATAACACATAGCAATTACTCAAACGCAGCATTATACCCTCCACCGCAGCGGTACGCGCCTGCGAGTTACAGAAACTGGTCGGCAGCAAAGAGATACACACGATCCGCCTGTGGCGAAGGCGTACAGTCATTCGATTTACTTATCGAAGTACGTTCGGCGGCGATGACACCATGACGACTTCTCTGCAGTTTAATTATCCCAAGAGTCGGATTCCATGCTTTGTCCAAATTAAAACTATTAAATTATTACCTAATCTAATCTCTATAGCTTTCTTGAAGACAGAATCCCAAAAGGAAGAGGTGGATGTTAGAATCTTCACATCACTGTAGTTCATGGAATGCTCTGTATCAATGCACTGTTCGGCCGCATTTGACTTGTCTGGCTGTGATAAGCGTGTGTATCATCGATATAGCACAAACCTCTCATGAACGGTGCGTGATGTTTGACTTATGTATGACTCCTCACAACTTCCGCAAGGAATTTGATCCACACCCGCCTTACGAAGCAATAAATCGTCCTTAACAGAGCCGAGTAAAGCTGCAATCTTCGTGGCAGGCCGGAAGATCACCTTAACACAATGTTCTCGAGAATACATCCTAGCTGCGAGGAAAGAGCACCCACATAGGGCAAAAACGCACTTGATCTGAAGGAATTATTGTCTTCTTCCCCATCATATACCTGCATTGTAGGTTTTACATTGAATGCTCTACGAAGCACTAAGGTCTTAAGGAAACCTACGGTCTGTGAAGGGTGATGGCAGTTACTGCGTTGTAACTACAGATTTATATGAGTAGGTGTACGATATACGGCATATCCTAATGTGCCATCAACTTTACGGCGAACGACAGTGCTTTGAAAATGCACATCAACTACAATTTCCTTCTTTTCGTTCTGCCAAATCAGGCCATTTTTTTTCAAACGTTAGATTACAACATAATTCAATTTTTTCATTAATTCTTGTTATAAGTACCTTTCTAGTCAATACAAAAAATTAATACCTGCCTTTGTAAATACACTGTATCTCATCATAAAATGTATCTTCCGCATCTATGTCATTAATATCTGTGTAAGTCACCGTAGAGTACAAATACCCACTCACTGAGTTTAATGTAGCCTATTGCGCTCATCACCAACAACAAACGGTAAATGTATTCTGTCGTTACATAAAAAAGGAACATTCTCAAGGGCAATGTCATACTATAGACGAGCGAGGTGACAGATGTTTTACTATTGTACGACCAATGATAACTTCATATCAAATAAAATTCAAATGTCCCATGAAAGTAAGTCCTAACAGCCGTATTTAAACAATATGACTCGTGTAATCACGTATGCTCTGCTACGGGCACTGGTTACTTTAATTAACTTTTTATACCTGGGATTCACAGTCATGTTTATAAAAGACATCATATTTACGCCAGTGACTGTAACATTTTCTTTATTTCACGATTGTAATTTCGGCCTTAGGCCATTATCAAGTGCAGATTTTTGTGGCCTTACGCCTTGCCAACTTAAAATGAGCTGACGCATTTATATGTTGTTGTCATAACTATTAAATACATTCGTGACGCTGTTACATATTGCGAGAACATACATCCATATGTCATAAAACAACATAGTCTGTAGACACTCATGTTCGTTAGCCCATCACTGTTCACTTATGAACTAAACTGCAGAAACACCAAATGTGGCTGCGAGTTGTAACTGATGGCTGCCACATACCATGAAGCGTTGGATGGGACCTGTGTGTAGTGGGCGAATGCTTTCTGGAATAGGCAGTTGATCAAGTGTGCGCCATACACGTGTAGACCCATAAATCCCATACAGACGGGACCTACTCTCAACACTGAAGACAATGGAGCAGCATTCCACTCTCCAGTCGACTCGTTCAGCCATGCTGGCAGGTGTCGCGATACCAGTGATAGGCGTTTCTCAGTCGTGCCTGATGACACAGCAGCGGGTGAACATGCACCTGGATTTCGTCTCTGAATGATTGATGTCCAGTCGGCCACCGCTGCATCTTGACGTGCATCTGTACTACGCGGACGTCCAGAACATGGTCTACAGGTGTGGGTATGTTCCACGGACGACTCCTGAAAGCAGCAACCCACCACCGGTACGTTGCGCCCAACATCTGTAGAGCAATCTGTTGACACGTCCATCCACCTTCCAGCAGGCCCACAGTGCGATCCCGTTCAAACGCCGGAAGCTGTTCAACAGGAGTGCGTATTCCAGTGGCGGATACGTATGGGGCGAGCGGAGAGCGCCCCCGCCCCCCCTCCTTTGCTCAGCATTGTCACCCACGCCGCGCCCGCCAGTCAGCCCGCACGATATTCGTTCGTTTCTTTCGTCAGTCGACTCGACTGAATCGAGTTATCGAATAGTTGTACTTTCCTATTTAACACTAGTATCCGCGTCATCGTATTTTATACGTTTCTGTCTGGCACATAGATAGCTAACACATACCTACGAGAAAAGTCGCGGCCATTCTAGTGATCTCGATACGTTATTCTTTCTGGCATTTTCTTGAGGAAAGTCGCGAATATTCTACTGTTTCCTTCCACAGAGAACCTTCGATACGTAGCATTATAAATACGGACTATTCACCAAATAGGAAGCTAGTTTATACTCAGAAGCTGAAATATTAAGACTGAAGAATGAATAAGTAAAAATTCCTAGTTGTAGCAAGTGCAAATGTGAAGATTAGTCAAGAGTGACAGTGATCACTTGATTGTGAAGTATTAATAATAGTATGAGAGTCACTCCAAAAGAAACGCACACTATGTTTTTTTTTAATCCATCTTTTATTCTACATGTTTGAATGTTTTACAGTGTGTAGATACATCCTTTAGGAACAATATTTTCATTTCTCCACATAATTTCCATCCCTCTCAACTGTCTTACGCCACTTGGAACCAGCGCCTGTATACCTGCATGGTAAAATTCTGGACCAATCTGTTGGAGCCACTGTTTGGCAGCGTGCACAAGGGAGTCATCATCTTCAAACCTTGTTCCACGAAAAGAGTCTTTCAGTTTCCCAAAGAGATGATAGTCACATGGAGCCAGGTCAGCACTGTAAGGTGGGTGTTTCAGTGTTGTCCATCTGAGTTTTGTGATTACTTCCATGGTTTTTTGACTGACATGGGGCCGTGTATTGTCGTGCAACAGCAAAAAATCCTGCTTTTGCCGATGTGGTCGAACACGACTCAGTCGAGTTTGAAGTTTCTTCAGTGTCGTTACATATGCATCAGAATTTAAGGTGGTTCCAGTTTGCATGATGTCCACAAGCAAGAGTCCTTCGGAATCGAAAAACACCGTAGCCATAAGTTTTCCAGCAGAAGGTGTGGTTTTGTATTTTTTTTTTCCTTGGGTGAATTTGCATGATGCCACTCCATTGATTGCCTCTACGCTTCTGGTGAAAAATGATGGAGACATGTTTCATCACCTGTCACAATTCTTCCAAGAAATTCATTTCCACTATTCTCATACTGTTCCAAAAGTTCGCTGCATACCGTTTTTCTTGTTTCTTTGTGAGCCACTGTCAACATCCTGGGAACCCACCTGGCACAAACCATTTTTAACGCCAACACTTTCAGTATTCTGCAAACACTTCCTTCCCCTATCCCAACGTAGCATGACAATTAGTTCAGTGTGATGCGTCTGTCAGCAGTCACCAATTCGTTAACTCTCTGCACATGGTCTGGAGTGTGTGCAGTACGAGGCCTGCCGCTACGAGGACAATCCTCAATATTGCCGTTCCCGCTTTCATCACGTAACCTGCGCAACCCACCGACTAACTGTACTGCGATCGACAGCAGTATTTCCATACACCTTTTTCAACCTCTTTTGGATGTTTCTCACTGTCTCGTTTCCACAGCACAGGAATTCTATGACAGCACGTTGCTTCTGACGAACGTCAAGTGTAGCAGCCATCTTCAAGACATGCTGTGACGGCTTCTCTCACGGGAACAGGTTGAACTAAGTTTGAAAACAAGCGGAAGAGATGTATCTACACACCGTAAAACTTTCACACATGCAGAATGAAAACTGTATTTTTACCAAAATAGTGTGCATTTCTTTTGGAGTGACCCTCATAATTCACAGTAAGGAAGAGAACCACAATTTTAACTATTTTATATCACAAGATGGCATTGTCTTGTATATGTGTATAATCAGTTTAAATAAAACTTTCTTAACCTTTGCATGAGGCCTGATTTTTTTTTTTACTATGGTAAAAGTAAAGGTAGCTCATGATATTTTTAGCGCCCCCTCCTTGAGGTTTTTCTGGGTTCGCCACTGGAGTATTCGTCAGCGGGGCGTGACTGCACCCTAGAATGGATGTTGGAAACACTGTCTGCCTCTAAACTCAGACAGTTACTACTGGGACACGCCCAGCCTCACCAGAAACTAAGTCCCACTACCTTAACAGCTTCTTTAAGCGGTTGCTTTACATAGGAAAGCACGTCTTTAACAATGATGCCCAGTTACGGTTCGCAGAGACACACACATTCGCAGAGACGCATACCACCATGAAGAATCGCTTCTCTGCTTCTGATTAGATCAGTGTGTAGTCTTTTTATTCAATGTTATCTCTTTATTTTACATAATACAAGAGTTAAGCCATCAACAAATGGTACATCTCCACAGTAACCATGTCCATTACACCAAAAATATACAGCCTCATCATCATCTACTTTCCTGCGACCATGAGTACGTATAAACAGAACTTGCGCAGCAACTAAATGAGAACTAGTATCAACTACAACTTCACTAAAGTGAAAAGTACCACAAAAGAGTACGTCTCTACGAGCAAAACTCTCAAGGCCACCGTACTCACTTATGCCTCCACATCTAGCAAACACAACAGTTAACCAACAATTGCGATTACCAGGCAGAGTAGCACCAGTCTGATTTACAGCAAACTCAAATCTACAACCGAAAAACACTCACGGTGATGTGTTGGCAAATGTGCCAACTCCTTGTAGATAGAGGAGGCCGAAATGCACGCTATGATCTAACGCAGACGGGCGTGAGCTCTGGAACAGGATACTTAATGAATGCTATAAAGAAAAGTACGTAGCTGCGGTTATACTTAACTTTAATCCATCATTTGTATACAGCATTCTTGATGATACAAGTGAGACTCTCTCCAGAAATGGTTAATGGCGCCTTGCTAGGTCGTAGCCATGGACTTAGCTGAAGGCTATTCTAACTGTCTCTCGGCAAATGAGAGAAAGGCTTCGTCAGTGTAGTCGCTAGCAAAGTCGTCGTACAACTGGGAGAGTCCTAGTACGTCTCTCTAGACCTGCCGTGTGGTGGCGCTCGGTCTGCAATTACTGACAGTGGCGACACGCGGGTCCGACATGTACTAATGGACCGCGGCCGATTTAAAGCTACCACCTAGCAAGTGTGGTGTCTGGCGGTGACACCACACACGGTCCATCAATAACAGCACAAGAAGCGATGCCTTTAACTTTATTCTTCGCTGTGATAACAGCAGTCTTCAACTCAACGTTGTCTATAACCTTATAACACAGATGCGAGCGTGCGACGAAGACGATAGCACTGTTAAGACGGCGGGTGCACAACAGGCATCATGAATGCCATCTGTTCGCCGATCACCTTGACAAATGAATCACGAACACAACAATCCCTCAGTATGCACTCAGTCCTTGAGGGTGCTGCACTTTTTCCCGGAATGCGTGAATTTTGGTATAGCGCTATTTGTTTACATTTTGGGCTACGCTCTTAATTTTAATATTACACGCATTTACATATTGCTGAAAACAGTGGAGAATGATTTAGGAGCTACGAAAACAAATCGACATACCTGAAACGAGGAAACAGTTACTCTTCATAGATAAGAATCACAAAGTCACACGACTCGGGTAGCTATGCATCTTGGTGGCGAATATTCTACTCTGCGAATCTGAATGATCACTCCATAGATACACTCCTGGAAATTGAAATAAGAACACCGTGAATTCATTGTCCCAGGAAGGGGAAACTTTATTGACACATTCCTGGGGTCAGATACATCACATGATCACACTGACAGAACCACAGGCACATAGACACAGGCAACAGAGCATGCACAATGTCGGCACTAGTACAGTGTACATCCACCTTTCTCAGCAATGCAGGCTGCTATTCGCCCATGGAGACGATCGTAGAGATGCTGGATGTAGTCCTGTGGAACGGCTTGCCATGCCATTTCCACCTGGCGCCTCAGTTGGACCAGCGTTCGTGCTGGACGTGCAGACCGCGTGAGACGACGCTTCATCCAGTCCCAAACATGCTCAATGGGGGACAGATCCGGAGATCTTGCTGGCCAGGGTAGTTGACTTACACCTTCTAGAGCACGTTGGGTGGCACGGGATACATGCGGACGTGCATTGTCCTGTTGGAACAGCAAGTTCCCTTGCCGGTCTAGGAATGGTAGAACGATGGGTTCGATGACGGTTTGGATGTACCGGGCACTATTCAGTGTCCCCTCGACGATCACCAGTGGTGTACGGCCAGTGTAGGAGATCGCTCCCCACACCATAATGCCGGGTGTTGGCCCTGTGTGCCTCGGTCGTATGCAGCCCTGATTGTGGCGCTCACCTGCACGGCGCCAAACACGCATACGACCATCATTGGCACCAAGGCAGAAGCGACTCTCATCGCTGAAGACGACACGTCTCCATTCGTCCCTCCATTCACGCCTGTCGCGACACCACTGGAGGCGGGCTGCACGATGTTGGGGCGTGAGCGGAAGACGGCCTAACGGTGTGCGGGACCGTAGCCCAGCTTCATGGAGACGGTTGCAAATGGTCCTCGCCGATACCCCAGGAGCAACAGTGTCCCTAATTTGCTGGGAAGTGGCGGTGCGGTCCCCTACGGCACTGCGTAGGATCCTACGGTCTTGGCGTGCATCCGTGCGTCGCTGCGGTCCGGTCCCAGGTCGACGGGCACGTGCACCTTCCGCCGACCACTGGCGACAACATGGATGTACTGTGGAGACCTCACGCCCCACGTGTTGAGCAATTCGGCGGTACGTCCACCCGGCCTCCCGCATGCCCACTATACGCCCTCGCTCAAAGTCTGTCAACTGCACATACGGTTCACGTCCACGCTGTCGCGGCATGCTACCAGTGTTAAAGACTGCGATGGAGCTCCGTATGCCACGGCAAACTGGCTGACACTGACGGCGGCGGTGCACAAATGCTGCGCAGCTAGCGCCATTCGACGGCCAACACCGCGGTTCCTGGTGTGTCCGCTGAGCCGTGCGTGTGATCATTGCTTGTACAGCCCTCTCGCAGTGTCCGGAGCAAGTATGGTGGGTCTGACACACCGGTGTCAATGTGTTCTTTTTTCCATTTCCAGGAGTGTATTACAACTTAACTTACAGCCATGCAAGTAAGAAAAAGAGTTGAGGTGGCATTACGTCACACATTTGAAGCCTACGTCCGACATCTTAACTAGCCCAGAAAATTAGGTTCACCGCGTTCATACCCCCATAGTTCACTGCGGCGACACCTCCTCATGAGGTCACTCTACGTCGTATAACTAGAGCAAATACGCATTCAAGAACAGAAAAACATTCGTACTTGCCTTCCTGAAACTAGGTTATTCATGTAAGCTCTATAAGTTTTAGTATTTAAAATAGTTATTGCACCCACATGTCAGAAATAATAGACAAGAAGCACTCTTAAGCAGTTGTCTGGTAATGTTTTGGGCTACTTAAAATGGCGCCCACTCTGGCTTCAAAAAAACGTATAGCGAAAGTCTGTAGTGCAACCTTCCTTGATTTTTTTACCTCCATGCGTTCACCCACAGACATACATTACTAGAACGGCAAAGACATAGCTTTTACTGAAGCCTGACATTTGGTAAGTTAAGATGGGGGTGTCAGAAAGTTTGTGTGTGGTACTAACTTGATTGTTTGAAACGAAATGGCGTTTTAAGCTTTACGAGGTGGCTTAAAGAATTTCTGGCGCTGAGCAAATATTTGCATACTAGTTGACTTAAATACTTACAGTGTAAAATCGTGCTACGAGAACATCAGTATACATATATGTACATTTGAAGCATACTGTACTTTTCGTAGGAACACTCAGATGAATAAAGGCACTTGTTATCAACGAGAAACAGCACCTTCTACTTATAGGAGCACTTTCATAACGAGCATACTATTCGAAGAAAAGCCGAAGTCGATCAAAAGTGGTTAAAACCAAATCATTAAGCTGCATCTCATAACAGTAAAGACATAAACTATTTAAATACCACCGATATTTCGGATAAGACAAACTGTGATATAGTTATTTAGGCTTACATATAGTAAAAAGCAAGAATACGTACGATGTTACTAGTTATGCTTGCATTGAGATATGGTCCTTATGGTCCTTTATCTTCCGTCTACGGTACGAAAAATTAAAGCCAAACACGACGCATGTATTGACCATTGTGACAACACTCTAAATGTAAATTAGTTGTATTACTTTATCTCATTTCTTACGAGTGTTTTGTCAGTAAATAAACACCTGTTTACAAGTCCTTTGCGCTCGCCGCCATATTGCTATGCTAAACTGCTCGCTTGAGCGACACCAGTGATAATGTAGACGGTATTGTCAGTCTAAAATACACGTCTCTGCGTACACCATATGTCAGTCTGTGCTTGTGACATTCAGTTGTCACCTAACAATGGCCTAAGAAACTAAAAGCTGGTTTCTGATCAAGTAATGCTTGCAGAACATATGGATAGTGTTTCCTTTCTGATATAATCGTCATGTTCCATTAGGAGCTTATAAACAATTCAGTTACTGAAGAACTGAAGTTTTGTGACTGATTACATCGTGCTTATTATTTGAAGAGTGGTAATGTTGAGAGGTGGCATGAGCCCCCTCTCATATTTCTATCTTACTCTGAGTAATTCGATTTTCCTCTCTAATTGCATGCGGTGAAAAGTGACTATTCCTTCACACGCGGACTTCCCACGCAGAGTCTCTCGACACCTGGGTGGTCCGGTGAGAGGCGGGCTCTGCTGAGCTTGAAAGAGTTAAGCCGACGCGTGTGAGGGAGTCGAGTGGATGCTTTCCAGACGCCGACATTGTCATAAGAGCGTGGGCGACACGCCCGCAAGGGCCTGAAGGAGCAGCTGGGCTAGAGATTCCGTTACTTCGCAGAAACTTAGTGAAAACACTTTCTGGCGGTCTACCAGCGAGGCGTGGGAATGACTTGTGTTCCCAGGCAGTCTTGGCGGGCAAATTCCCGCGTTTTCTGCAAAATCATAACTGTGATTGGCTTGCTCAGGGAATAGCTCCGTGACGTAGCAAAAATGGAGCACAAATTGGCGCCAAGTATCTCCATTGGTGGAATAGTACTGCGTTGGCAATAGAGGGGAATTTTCCACCGGTTTTCGAGTTGCTGATTGGAACATTTAACCAAGGCCACTGTCGTGGGGGCAGGAATGTTCTGTGTTTGGTTTGTATGGGTGCTCTTGAGAGGGTGGGCTCTCGCCTTTCGGTCGGAGTAGGTTACAAGACTGAGCTCTCGTTGCTCTAGACAGCCTGCCTTCTGTTGGCTATCTAATATACTTTCATTTAATTGTAACTGTTTGACGAAGTTGCTGAAGTTTCGACTTCAACGTAACTTTCCGAGTACAGTTGGCAATTGAGCGTTCTGCATACAAGCGGCCTATGTTGTCTGTCTTGATCAGTTTTGGCTGAAGTTGGCTGTATCGGAGTTACTGTGTAACTTCGCTCATTAAAATCAATCACTGTACCGTCAGTGATTGTGTGGCGAGCCTTCTTCGTCTCCCTCAGAGGCGCATTTGTATTGCTAGGAAGTCTTTAGTCTGGAACAACCAGACCAGGATAATTTGTTTCGGGCTATACTCGCGACATAATCATCACCACAACGGGATGTCGAAGCAACCAGCCATCGCCTCCGGTATGCCAGATCGTGTTCTTGCAGTTAAGAAGACAGCTTGGTAATGTATGTCCGCAGCACTGGCAGATTAGGGATTTTCCTAGGTGATAATCAGAGCTCAGCAGAGCGCGCCTGTTCGTCTTTTTCTAACTTTGTTCTGTCTTGGGTGATCATTGTCTGAGTTCTCACTACTGTAGCAGCAATTAATGTTGGGTTGGCTGTGTGTTTCTCTTAAGATTTGAGTTGCAAGGAATTGGCTCCACATACCACTTCATCATAAATGTCAGTACACAATACAACATGTGTTCAACGAAGTATCAACTGAAAAACATCTGTTTTTAACAATTTCACCTCTAAGCATTATCGTACACGTCACGTTACAGCTGTTGTAGAGTTCACAGTACATGTTCGAATATCCCATCGTCAATTTCAATGATTTTGTTCACACTTGGGAGAACATGTTGTGTTGCTTGCCTGAGTGCCTTTGCGCGTTTCTTAATGAGGGAGCAGCGTCAATGATGCGACCAAACAGTTCATCTCGCGTACTCACCTATCGTTTGTACACCTCAGACCTCATCCAACCCCATAAACAAAAGTAAAACCTAATGGCGTAAGATCTGGCGATCTTGGTGAACAGCTAATTGTATTACCACGACCAATCCAGCTATTAGTGTTAATTGCAGTTGAGATGTATTGTATCTCGAAAACCATTCGGAATTGGCCTAATATCGACATGAAATATTTTACTTCAAATGAGTGCTATTGTTATATCCATGAATAATGATCATTCTTCGTGGGTCACCCTGTAGAGAAACGACGAAAGGTAAGAAATACCTCTGTTTACACAAGGTTGTTAAGTCACTTAAAGCTGTGAACCCATTCCATGTAATTCTATGCATACAATTAACTTATGTGATTTTAAAGATGCTGCTGAAACATGGTTATCAGAGCAGGCGTATAAGATCAAATGAAGTATTATCAAGTGTCTCGTGCTCACCCATTTCAAATAGCTATACAAAGACTCCTCTCTCTTAAATGGAAGAATAGAAGAATTTCAGTGTATTCAATAGATGAAAGACCATGGCAGATGTATGCCATACCGTACTTTATCTGAAAGACCAGTCATGGTTATCAGTTGCAAAACGGAAAGACCTGTTGACTAAGTTGCCATTTCTTGTAAAATAACACAGTAAGTTTTACAGTAAACTATGCAACATCTGATCTTAAGAATGGGGTGGTGAAAGAAAAAAAAACGGCAATCAGTACTGAAATATGCTTTTTTATTGAATTTAATTATGTTAGTCTCTTGTAAAAAGTTTAAAAGTCATGTGAAATTGTTTTTATTGACTAGTTAAAATACGAATTACTGCTGCACTCGTATTATTACAAATAAAACATAGCAGCTCTGTGCTGATAGCACTTGAAACAAAAACTTTGGCACTTAGAGCCTGTCAGTTCCCTGGTAAAGCACAAAGAATGTTCTTAATAAGTATTTATTTTCTCATTTGTATTTTCTCTTCTCCAATCATGAAGTCAGCAGCATAATCCTACGGAATTTGAAGCTAGTGTGACTATTTTTCGACCATGACTGCCTCAAGAAATATGTAAAGGTTTTTTAAAACTTTGTTAATTATTGTATTATTTATTTATTTAGCGACATGTTTCGAAGGACTACCTCATCTTCAGGCTAAATGGCATTACAAAAACAATTATTTCACATTTAATGATAAAATTTACAAACAAGGTATAGGCCTAGCAATGGAAAGTCCTCTTCAGAATTGCAGAAATTTTCATTAACCACGTTGAAAATAAACTTATCAACAACAAAGACATAATAACCCAGAAAATAGTGCACTACTGCAGATATGTTGATGACACATTCATTGTATACAATGGCACTGATGAAGAAATAGATACTCTATTAAACAGATTCAATAATTTACACTACAACATTCAGTTCACCATAGAACATGAGAAAGATAATTTTCTAGACATGAGAATAAGTAACACACACCAAACACTAAATATCAATGTATACAGAAAACCAACCTACACAGACACAGTCATTAATAAATCTTCCACACATCCCAACTCACATAAACAAGCTGCATTCAGATCCTTCTTAAACAGAGCACAGAAATTCCCACTTAATGCTGACGACCATGAGACAGAAATGAACGCTATCAAATACATTGTACATAATAATGGCTATAACACACGTGAAATAGACACACTATTACAATGTACCACTAAAAATAACAACAAAAAATGTGACACAGCTTCCTCACACAACAGCCAAAAACCCAAGTACATAACGTTACCATATTTAGGTGTCATAGCAGACCAAGCAGCCAAGCTGATCAAAAAACGGACATCAGGATCACCTTTGCCACCATCAACAACTTAAAAAAAGGAACTGATACATGACATCTCACATCCCACAGAGAAATTTAACAAATCAGGTATTTATAAAATTACATGCAGTCATTGCAAGAAATATTACATTGGCCAAATGGGAAGAAATTTTAAAACCCACTTTAAAGAACACATTGACCATTTCAGACCTGGCGAACCGAATAAATGAGATATAGCGAAACATAAATGAAACAGAACACAATAGACAACGATCTCAAAGCACTACATAATTTAGAAAAGAGCTGTAAAATGGATATCTTGGAAGAAATGGAAATATTCATCCATGGCCACATGGGGAATAACGAGATCGTGAATGAAATGACAGACTTCAAAAATTCACATTTCTTTTCCAATTTCACTACAGTACTCGTAGAATAAAAGATACATAGCATGACAGTCGTTTGACTCTAGCCCCAGCAATAGCTTAGAAATATGTAAAATAAATAGTTTGTATGATAATGTGTACAACAATACTGTAACAGATGCTCAGTTTGTAATGTATTTCGTCAACATACATCTATAATTACGATAACAAGACGTGCAGAAGGCATGTAAACATCTGACACCACATAGATCGACAAATCGATAGTCAAATCGAAAGCAGCTGTACTTCGACCGCCATCTTGTCCACTGATCTACAGATTTGTTTGCGTGATCGTGTTTCCAAGTTACAGTTACGTTAGTGAAAATTTGTGAACAGTGATCAAGGAAGCTAAAAGAGCCACGGAAATGGAAACACCTCAACGCATCACACGAGACTGCTACGCCAGAAGAACAAAGTGAGTGACCGTTAGAAAACATTTTCATGCAAACATCAGTCCAGCTTCCAAAGTGACATCGCCTCTTACTAAGTTTTCTCTCTTCCACAGGATAAACACAACATTTATGAAAAGACTATGTAACATCAGTACGACCTTATTGTAAAATTGTTTTTGTAATGCCATTTAGCTTGAAGATGAGGTAGTCCCTCGAAACATGTCGCTAAATAAATGAGTAATACAGTAGTTAACGAAGTTTGTGACTGGTAGCGGTAATTTAAAAATCTTTACATATATTTCTAAGGTATCAGAATACCTTCCCAATTTTGCGGATAGAAATAAGTTATGTCCTCTCTTCAAGTGACATCGTCGATCTAGCACGGAGGTCTTGATTTAGCTGCTTTGTGCTGAAAGGCTTTAATGGAACTACAATGAAACAGCCGAATGCTCTTTCTTACTGAAACAATGAGTTCCATTGTTTATCGAGGTACCGGCTACCTTTTATTATGTACGTTCCTTCAGAGAAAATATCAAACTGAGCTACAGTGTTGCCTACGCAATACAAGGGTCCCTCGCAAAGTTAACAATAATTCTTCCTGGGCAATATACAATTCTTTATCTCCCTCCAACAAATATTATTAATAAGTCACAAGCCAAATTAAAATTTCGCAAACCCAATAACAATCTGAACTGGTCGTAGTTAACCCATCTTAGACGTACACTGCATTCCATCCGACTTAGCATTCGGTCTTACCTCGCTCCGATTTCAACTAAAATGTTTGGCGCGAGTCACCTCACTAGTCGGAACAAAGGTCACGCCACACTACGTGATGTGTGATATGTAAAATAAATAGTTTGTATGATAATGTGTACAACAATACTGTAACAAATGCACAGTTTGTAATGTATTTCGTCAACATACATCTTTAATTACGATAACAAGACGTGCAGAAGACATGTAAACATCTGACACCACATAGATCGACAAATCGATAGTCAAATCGAAAGCAGCTGTACTTCGACCGCCATCTTGTCCACTGCTCAACAGATTTGTTTGCGTGATCGTGTTTCCAAGTTACAGTTACGTTAGTGAAAATTTGTGAACAGTGATCAAGGAATCGCTTTCTAGTGATTCAGTCGTCTACTTGAAATTGATTATAAAATGATGTTTAGATTACGTAATGATAGCACAATGTTAAGATATTCTCCTATATTTTTATGAGCAAAATTTGAACGATTATTTAATGTTGTTGTTGTTGTGGTCTTCAGTCCAGAGATTGGTTTGATGCAGCTCTCCATGCTACTCTGTCATATGCAAGCTTCTTCATTTCCAAATAACAACTGCAACCTACAACCTTCTGAATCTGCTTAGTGTATTCATCTCTTGGTCTCCCTCCATGCTTCCCTCCATCACTAAATTGGTGATTACTTGATACCGCACAACGTGTCCTACTAACCTATCCCTTCTTCTAGTCAAGATGTGTCACAATTCCTCTTCTCCCCGATTCTATTCAGTACCTCCTCATTATTTACGTGATCTACCCATCCAATCTTCAGCATTCTTCTGTAGCACCACATTTCGAAAGCTTATATTCTTTTCTTGTCTAAACTATTTATCGTGAATGTTTCATATGTATTAATTTAGTAATAATCAATAATCGTGTCGTGATAGGGTATCTTACCACTGTTTGGACATCACGAACAGTCAGTGCTAAATGGTGAAAACTGCCGTTGAAGAACTCTATGTTTCGTGTTAATTTGTCCATTTTCAAGAGCTACAAGCAGGTAGACGTATGTTATGTAGACACAGCCAGCAGAGTAGCCGCTTTGTATTTACTATAAGCTGTGAATGAACTTTTACGTGTTCTGATATTATATCGCACAATTGTTGTGGCCCCTCCCGCTTTTATTCTTTTAAAGCAAGTGGGGCACTGTACGTCACTGATACTGCACATAGTAAAGTACTTTTCGACTAGATATGGTGGCATTCCATAATACAAATGATGTCCCATCACGCAATGAGAAACTACGATATAGACAAAATGGGGCAAGCCTTGCGCACTGCATGTACAAGTGTACCATCTAATAGGTCACGCCACGTGGTCACGGGCCATGCTGTATTAGTTCTTATACAATATACAGGGCTATTACAAACGATTGAAGCGATTTCATAAATTCACTGTAGCTCCATTCATTGACATATGGTCACGACACACTACAGATACGTAGAAAAACTCATAAAGTTTTGTTTGGCTGAAGCCGCACTTCAGGTTTCTGCCGCCAGAGCCCTCGAGAGCGCAGTGAGACAAAATGGCGACAGGAGCCGAGAAAGCGTATGTCGTGCTTGAAATGCACTCACATCAGTCAGTCATAACAGTGCAACGACACTTCAGGACGAAGTTCAACAAAGATCCACCAACTGCTAACTCCATTCGGCGATGGAAGCGCAGTTTAAAGCTTCTGGATGCCTCTGTAAGGGGAAATCAACGGGTCGGCCTGCAGTGAGCGAAGGAACGGTTGAACGCGTGCGGGCGAGTTTCACGCGTAGCCCGCGGAAAATTGGCTCATGCCACAACTGGAGACCGACAGCGCCGACTTCATCTTTCAACAGGATGGTGCTCCACCGCACTTCCATCATGATGTTCGGCATTTATTAAACAGGAGATTGGAAAACCGATGGATCGGTCGTGGTGGAGATCATGATCAGCAATTCATGTCATGGCCTCCACGCTCTCCCGATTTAACCCCATGCGATTTCTTTCTGTGGGGTTATGTGAAAGATTCAGTGTTTAAACCTCCTCTACCAAGAAACGTGCCAGAACTGCGAGCTCGCATCAACGATGCTTTCGAACTCATTGATGGGGACATGCTGCGCCGAGTGTGGGAAGAACTTGATTATCGGCTTGATGTCTGCCGAATCACTAAAGGGGCACATATCGAACATTTGTGAATGCCTAAAAAAACTTTTTGAGTTTTTATATGTGTGTGCAAAGCATTGTGAAAATATCTCAAACAATAAAGTTATTGTAGAGCTGTGAAATCGCTTCAATCATTTGTAATAACCCTGTATTTGTTGCTCGTTGATATATTAACGCACCACAAGATCAAACAGCTATAAAGACAAGTCCTTGTAGAAATCATTGGATAACACAGAAGATGTTGAATTCAGTTGATGAAAGGAAAAAATTCAGGAATACAAACGTTTAACAACTGAAATTGGCTACGCAGAAATGGGCAGAGAAAAAATGTAAGACTGTATACTTATATGGGTATAGACACCATATCTATATAACTATATAGTTCTGGCAATACTGGCCATAACCTTCCTCTTCTGTGCGGATGCATGCTTATTACCCGAACCTCGGAGGTTCAGATGTACAAGGGCGTCTGCCATGTAAGCAGGAGGTCCCGGGTTTGAGTCCCGGTCGGGGTACACATTTTCACCTGTCCCCGTTGATATATATCAATGCCCGTCAGTAGCTGAATGTATTAAGATATAGTTCTGAAATGTAAGAAATCGACGCGCAGAACGCCAGTTATTTTCTCGTTTCTATCGGCATATAAAAATGGCATTGATGGCCTTTCCCGTTTTCTACACGCAATATTTCAAAGCAGTGCAAATATTACCAATAAGAAATATTCGTTTCTTAAGAAAGGTTTATTTAAAAACGAGGAATGTTAGCACTGCTGCTATGGCTAATTGATATTTCTGTTTTTTACCCGCTTTTTAGTAAAAAAATAGAAACACCTGTTACAACCGAGACCAAACAAACGTCGAAGAACACGCGTTGTTCATGACTAAGATACGAGGCGTGTTTTTTGAGTAAGTACCGTTTTGAAATTAAAAAAAGACGTGCCAAGATATCTCAATAATTTTATTTTTACATGAAAACCTGTACCTTAATCTACTTTTCTACATAATTTCCGTTAATATTGAGGCACTTGTCATAACGTTGTACCAGTTTTTGAATACCCCTCTCATAGAAGTCTGCCGCCTGATTTGTTAACCACTGCATCACCACTGTTTTGACTTCGTCATCGTCTTGAAGACGCTGACCGCCCATGGAAGTCACTGGGCGCAAGATCGGGGCTGCACAGAGGATGATCTAGAGTTTCCCACCGAAAAGATGTGATGAGATCTGTGGTCTGATTCGTCACATGCAGACGGGCATTGTCTTGCAGCAAAACGATGCCCTTGCTCAACTTCCATGGACTGTTGCTTCGATTCTGGTGTGACGTAGGCCACCCATGTTTCATCACCCGTAACAATTTGGCTTAAGAAATCATCACCGTCGTTGTGGTACCGCTCAAGGAAAGTCAATGCACTGTCTAAACGTTTGGTTTTGTGCACATCCGTCAACATTTTCGGTACCCAACGTGCGCACAATTTTCGGTAATTCAAGTGCTCGGTCGCAATGCCATACAAAACACTAAGAGAAACATTAGGAAAGTCATCCCGCAAGGAGGAAATCGTAAAGCGTCTGTTTTCTCTCACCTTATTGTCCACTTCCTGCTCCAAACTTTCATTAACGACGGAAGGACGCCCACTCCGTTGCTCATCTTGCACTACGAAATCTTATAACAGCCCGTACTTCACAGTCGGCGGGACTCACGATTATCGGAGGCATCTTAAACACTCAGTACACGACATAAACAAGGAAGAATCAGACTGTAATGGCGTCAGTGCGTAGATTAAGGTGCAGGCTTTCATGTAAAAATAAAATTATTGAGCTATCTTAGAACGTCTTTTTTAATTTCAAAACGGTACTTACTTAAAAAAAACACGCCTCGTACCAGTATCAGTTTTAACAGATCGTGTTTTCCCATCGCTGCGTTATGTTTGTACGATTCTCCCGTCTGAACGATTTCCTAAACGCGAAATTTTAGACTTGGCTGCTTTACGGAGAAACACGTGCTCGAGTCGCGGGGAGGCGTAGCTGTTGTGTTGTTGTCTTATCGAGTGGCGACCTTCCATAGGTTCGCGGGGCTGGGGGGACCGCGACGAGCCGTTGCTGTTTATCACGGACGCCAGGCAACGTCAGCGGCCCCAGCCCGATAACCGAAAATCCCCGCGGGTGACGCGGCCGGCACCGTGCCGCCTATTTCCGTCACACGTGGCTCGCGTACGCCCCCACAACGTGTTCTGTGCCAATCGGCTGCGGCCTCACACCGGGCGACAGCGCTTAGGGTCAAGTTACATTCCGATAGCGCTATACCAACGGTGGAAGGATGACTGATTTTTACCTGTTTCCTAAGGGGTCAAGATCCGTTTCCCAAGGCCCGTACGAGGGGCGTTTGAAAAGTCAGAGCAAAAATAAAAAATTACTTACGTGTTTGGGGTAAACCTTTAAAAAAATGGTTCAAATGGTTCTGAGCACTATGGGACTTAACTTCTGAGGTCGTCAGTGCCCTCGAACTTAGAACTACTTAAATCTAACTAACCTAAGGACATGACACACATCCATGCCCGAGGCAGGATTCGAACCTACGACCGTAGCAGTCACGCGGTTCCAGACTGAAGCGCTTAGAGCCGCACGTGACACGAGTTGGAATCCCATGCCCATAATTAATTTTGCGACCACAACTGCTGAGGTGTGTGCTGGTACATTTAAAACGTCCCCTTTGAAAAATTTATACAAGACTGTGCTTAACCTGACAGACTGTGCTTAACCTGACAGACTGTGCTTAAACTGCCACACAATATTTTTAGCGCAACGCAATCTGACTATCAAAGATCCCTGCAAAAGAATGGCCCTGAGTAACATTAAACTATACCTTTCAGAGATCACTTACCTCACAAAAATCTTCATTACTCGAACTACTGCAATACAGCGAGCGCCACTACTGCCAGTTAAATAAAAGATTCAAACTACGGAAGGCACTAACTACTGATAGGGATAGCAGCCATCTGTTGTGACTGTGCAGGTGCACATTCACCATCGAAGAGTCTTGTGGATAATATAGCAAGTCCATAAACCACCACTTGTGCACTCACAAAGTTTTTGGAATTGTCCTTAGAACCAGCAATGCTGTTATCCAGTCCCTTGCTGAATTATTAACACACGTGCAAACACTATCAGTCCCTGCTTCTCACATATTGTCCATATACTATGACCAACAGAAATGTCTGCAGTGAAATGATACTTAATTTGAAGAACTGGTGTCTATACAATTATAAATTTACAACATAAGAATACAATTACAAAGGTACAAAATACATCATTAAAAACATAACAATACAGATAACATTTGTAGTAATACAGGCTTTACAAAACAATAGAAATAAACATATACATTAGTGTTACAGGAATTATGACATACATAAAAGATCAGAATAACTTTTGAAACATCAACTTTACACATGAGCATTAAAACAAAACAGCATGAATAATGTCTAAGCATATTTACAAGGTAAATAACATATTTTTTGTTGTAGCGTAGCAAGAGCCACGCCACTCTGAGGTAGCCGAAAGGCACGCGATGTAATGCAGACGGGCGTGAATTCTGGAACGGGATAACTATTGAATGGTAGCAAGAAAAGTACGTAGTTGCTTTATACTTAACTTTTATTCTCTGATGAATACAGCGTTCTTCTTGAGACATTTATACTATAACTCTCAAAGTAGGTAAGGCTAATGGCGCCTTGCTAGGTCGTAGTCATGTGCTTAGCTGAAGGCTATTCTAACTGTCTCTCGGCAAATGAGAGGAAGGCTTCGTACGTCTAGTCGCTAGCAATGTCGTCCGTACAACTGGGGCGAGTGCTAGTCCGTCTTTCTAGACCTGCCATGTGGTGGCGCTAGGTCTGCAAGTACTGATGGCGGCGACACGCGGGTCCGACATGTACTAATGGACCGCGGCCGATTTAAGCTACCACCTAGCAAGTGTGGTGTCTGGCGGTGACACCACATTTTTAATGCCAATTATATTTGAGGAGAACAGTATTCCTCATCATAGTGAATGTAGCTTAGTATTAGAAGAAAAAATTCTATGAAACTACACAGAGACAGGAAGAAAACAAATACACAAGGATACACAAACACATAGTGGGATAACACAAAAGGAAAGGACAGGGTTCGTTTTCAGTGTAACATTTGGTACTGCAGTCCAACCCAAAACTTCATTCCATAGATCGTTCGTCTTATTTCAACCTTTGCTTCCACCAAAAAAATCCTATCCAAGCATGCTTTCTGTATTTTTCTCGTATAACCTCTCAGTGCATGTCTTCAAATTCATCGCAACTCATTCTCTTATATAGTCTACCCCTTCTTAAGCTAACTTAAATCTACTGAGCTCAGATGCTAAACTAAGGGACGAGGCAATGCAGCAACACAAAACAATTAACACAAACAGCAATGCAAGCTGCAGTAAATCTAAATTAACAGATAAAATGCAAAATTACAACTAATATGAGCCAATGTGCAGCAACAAGAAAAATAAATCAGTAGTAAAACTGGCTTAACAGCGTAATACAAAGTCAAATTCAGTAACACTATGCCTGGCAAACAGCAGCAGCAACTTATACCTAAACATGACATAGCTCAAGCAGAAAAAATATATGTATTTTCACATCTTAATGTCTATGTAATTAAAGTGGTGCACCACAAATTATCCTACAAAAAATTACCAAGTACTTGAAAAGAAAATTATAGATGCAGTTACTGTTATTAGTCCCTTATTGTTCTCTCCATTCCAAGAGCTCCTTTTTCGAAGAATGTGGATCAGAAAATAATTATTTAATAAATCTGTTGACAGAAAGTGTTCACATTAGCAGATGCATTTAAGTTTATTTTATAAAACCAATGCTGCAACACAGCTGGAAAACAGGTATCAAATGAAATAAGCAATTACGCAAACCAAAGCATAAAAACATCATTCAATAGCTATGTGGCATTTCGTAAGTCAGTAGCTCTCAACTCTCGTAGAAAGACACTTGTCGTAATCAGGTGTGCAGATGTACGAATATTTCCCATCAATTCATAAGCATTTCAGTAATTAGCATGAAGTACAAGTAATCATATGTTTTCAAGTAATGAGCATGTCATATTTGCGATGCTTTCTACAAAGGAATGTCAATAGCGAGGTTAATGGTCTCTTTTTTTTCTCCACCTCTGCCTCTGAAAGGCGCACACACTAATGGCTTTCTTTTGTCAGATGACTACCTCTCAGCTGGGCGCCCAAAACGCATTATGTCAAGGTCACTTACCTTTCTTACTGAAATATTTATGACAGCAGTTTCCGCTACAGTGGCAGTCTCATATAAAAAATTTCACCGGTCGAGAATTTACGTTGCAAATGTGTAGAAACAAAATCCTATGAATATAACAGTGTTCAAAACGTTTTCGTCGGCATTGTGATGCATTTATGCATATACACACATTTCATAACTCTTAAAGTACGATTCTTGGTTTCCAACAACCTTATTCACAAACCAGAGTCCCTAATCACTACTCACTATTCCTTACCTTATTACATATATACATATTCGTCGAAACTTCTTCAATATTTCATCACAACAGATATGTAGCATAATCAAATAACTCATATAGCATCAGCTTATTGATCATAAACATACCTCAGCAGCATAATACACATAGTCATCGTAATAATAACATCATAACACCTCAGTCAACTCTCAAAAACGTCGTAGCTTTCTGCAATAATTAAAAAAAAATTCTCTACTCACGTCAAAAGTGTCATCCGCCTCAAAAGTACTTTAAAAATTGTGATCCCATACCAAATATATCATTCAAAGCTCTCATAATATCACAATAGGTCTGAAAAAATATGAACAGTTCACAAAGTATAGACAAAATACAATTTCGTAAGTGTGAAGCTATACAACGGTGTAATTACGTAAACATCTGTCACTGATGTAGTAAAAAAGTGTTTGTCTCTCAGTTAAATGATCAGATAGCTGTGTAATTTATGTATTAGAGGAATATGGTACCGATGTGTAAAGTTGTATAAGCAAATACCATATTAGCTATGGTTCCTTGTGCTTGCCAAACACATGGTACACAAAGTAGGCGTGTACCCCCCTGAGGATCAATGTAATTATACCCTCAGGTGTTACAGATTACAAGAATGGAATTAAATGTATTACAGAAAACCTTTGTATCATTGTACTTCAAATATCTTTCAAAATAAGTGATTTAAGTACAAAATTAATCACTCAAATACGTGTCCTGTAGCGCTAAATGTGCTTCTTGCTGTAAGATAATCTCTGTGGAAGTGTCGTAGTTATTGTCCTCTGAAAGCTAAGTTCTGCAGAAGTCAATGTACTTACCTCATGATAAACAAAAGTGAAATGCTTTGCGTATAGATATCTTAGTTATTACGCTTATTGTTGTGATGAAGAAATTACTGTGCTGTAACGTATTGTTGTGCTACAGAAAAAGCTGTCTCATTGTAGCTATACCACAAAAGTTACTACTAAAACATGTTTTACTTTCCAGAATAATACAGAAAAACTGTGCAGATATAAAACAGATACACCGCAAGAGCAACATTGTAAATTGTCACTCATTAGTAGTGTCGTGATAAAATCGTGTAGCTGTCACATAAACTAACCACTGTGTCATCTGGTATCTCTCAGAAAGTACTTTAAATCCAGAATGTATTTTCAAGTAAACCAAAATGTTGCATTAGAATCTCATTAGCAGCACTGGTAAATGTTCTAAGTATGTGAGCCTTATAGTTGTTACGTAATCATGCAACTAACAAGCAAGAATGTACACACACAATAACACTGTGTTGTCTGTTTGCAATAACAATGCATTCGTAATTTCTGTTTAAATTAGTTCTCTTGGTTCTTGACTGTATATTTAACTTCAAACATTGTAGCATGATAACAGTTTCTAAGTGTGACAATGCATACTAGAAATGTGAAGTGAAACGTTTTATGGCAAAGACAAAGTTAAAAAGAAGATTATCTTTCAATAAACGGTTTTACATGTGAAATGTGGTGTAAACCTTTACTCTTCCTAGTATGCAGAGTTTCAACTTCAACGCAATTATCATGTGGTATACGTCGGTAAAGAATACTGGAATTTTTCTCAAGGTTAGCGTCTATGTTATTTTTCTCTGAGCCAGCCGGCGCACGCGGCAGTCTGCGGTGCGAGTCATTGTCTGTTCCTTTGCTGGCGCGCATCGTTATTGGGATTTGGAGACCTAACATCTACAAATTCGCCTTGTCGAGAGGGCTCTGCTCTGTTTAAATCCCGCCAGTTCTGATGCAGTTCAGGTCTGTCATTACGATCATATCGTCTGTCGTCATGTCGGTAGATTCCATAGTTTCTTTCTTGTCTGTCACGTGGTGGAGAATTTCTCCCTGAGTCGTAACTGCGCGCTGGACCGTTGCATCTAAAGTTATTCTGTCTCCCGTGATAATAATTATTTTGGTTCCCATATTGTCTGTTTCTCTGTTTGTCTCTGTGATAGTCATTACCGCGGAGAGGTGATCTTCCCCTGTAATTATTACTACTCTGCCAACGGTTGTCATACGGGTGGTGTCTGTTTTGGTCACGATTTACGTTATAAGAATAGCCTTGTCGTGTCCAGTTATTGTTTCTATCGTCAAGGAATTGTGACGGATGTGACCTGTAGTGATTGTTTTCCTGTTTTCGCTTTCCGCGATTGTCAGTGTCAATTTCCAGTTCTTGTAACAGTCCCTGAAAAGCTTCAATGTCGTCTTTGCAACGTCCTGCTAAAATAGTATGTCGTAAATGTTCAGGCAGTTTGATTAAGCAAATGCGGATGAGTTCTGAGGGGCTGTATGGGTTTGAAAGATAGTGATTCTTATGCAACATGTCTTCAAAATATTTCATAAGACTGGAAAATTCAGATTGTTCGAAACGTTTCATCATTATGATGCTATGTTTTACTCGGTCTTGTGTAGCTTGAGACTAATACGCTGAGAGGAAGGCATGATAAAATTCTCCTTCACTGTGACAATCGTGAATGACCGATCGCATTCTTACAGCTGGTTCATTCTCCAAGTAGCCACACATAAATTCTAATCTGTGCTCCAATGACCAGTTGGGAGGAAAACAATGAGAGAATTGATGGAGCCACGCTTGTGGATGAATGTCGTTGGCAGAGTTCTTAAACGTTTTGAATTTACGTGTAGTAATGAACAGCTTATAATCAAAATAATCATGTCGGCGAGTCGCATGTCGGTCATTGTTACGTCGTTTCGGCGGTTCCATCTCAAAATTCGGTGTACCTTGCCAATTTCTTTCATAATTTCCGAAGTGCCCTGTGTTATTATTTTGTGGCTGTTCTGTATTCCTATGTCCCTCTTCCTGTATTGGAGCGCAAGTGTCCTCTGAAATATGTAATTCTTGTATTACCTGTGTCAGCTGATCTTGTACTTCCCGGATTTCTCTTTGATGTTGCGTATTATTTGATTCAGATTTTGTTTCAGTTTCCTAATTTGTTTGCACTCTTCTGTGTCATTAAAGACTACCGGTTTTGTGTCGTTCAGATTATCATCTACCTTCGTAGATAAGTTAGTGACCTGATCCGAAAGTTCGGCTACTTTCTCCGATAGTGAACACATTTCCTCAGTGTGTCTTTCTGAACCAATTTTCAGAGTATCTACTGTATCCTTTAAGTTTTCTTGAGTTTTTGCAAGTTGCGTAACTGAATCGGTAGATGCAACTGAGTCAATTTTAGCTTGCAGAGTCTCATGATTTTCATGAACAATGGTTTGCAGTTCTTTTATGGCTGCTTCGTGATTATGTAATGCATTTTCATGCCGCGAAAAAATAGGTTGAAAATGTTCACAAATTTGTGTTTTTACGTCATTACAGACTTTTTGACATTTCGATTCAATGTTATGTAACTCAGTAGTTAAATCTTCATGTGTTTGTTCAAGTGTGGTGTCTAACTTTTGAAGCTTTTGCTGTGTTTGTCTCTGATTTTGTTCCATTGTGTCTAACTTTTGAAGATTTTGTTCCATTGTGTCTAACTTTTTAAGATTTTGTTCCACTGTGTCTAACTGTTGCTGTGTTTGTCTCTGGTGTTGTTCCATTGTGTCTAACTTTTGAAGCTTTTGTCCCATTTGTTGCATTAATTGTAATAACAATGCACTGGTGTCTGAAACATGTTCCTCAGTGCTTTTCGGCAGTGAATTTGCACCGGCAACATTCACATTTTGACAAGCAGAAAATGTGTCTTGACTTATTTGAGAAAAGGGTGAGGACGCAAAACCTGAATCTACAGTATTTGCAAGATTGTGTCCTGTCATTTCGGATTCCTGAGGCAAGCTGTTGCCGACCGATCGATCGATAATGCTTCCCTGTTCACTAATTGTTTCACTGTCTACGCCATTATTTGCCGCCCGCTCCATTTCCCTATGAACAATTACCAAATTACTACTTTGAACATTAGTTACTTCATTACACGGTGGCGCTAACACACTGCTTTCGTCTTCACTGTCATTTCTCAGTTTACTTTGGAGCCTAGTATTACGTTTTTCACACGCCATTATTGTTACAATATTTCACTCGATAACACAAAAAGACACAATTTGAAGAGCAAAAATAAGAGAACACATTAACAGAGAACTGAAAATAATATCTAGTTAATTGCAAGCGCAGCTGCGAAATACTTGGTGCAAATCTACATGCATGCCACAACTGTTTTACTGTGCAACAATGAAAAACCACAACTACCAAGGAAATTCTCTCTATAATTACGCACTAGCAATAAACAAAAGCTACACTAAATACACAAACTACAAGAAAAAATCAGAAGATTCCAGTGAGGTATCCTAGGCTAAGGGTCGGCATATGAAACCTCCCCTTAGAACAATTATACAAGACTGTGCTTAAACTGATACACAATATTTTTTAGCGCAACGCAATCTGACTATCAAAGATCCCTGCAAAAGAATGGCCCTGAGTAACATTAAACTATACCTTTCAGAAATCACTTACCTCACAAAAATCTTCATTACTCGAACTACTGCAATACAGCGAGCGCCACTACTGCCAGCTAAATAAAAGATTCAAACTACGGAAGGCACTAACTACTGATAGGGATAGTTAGCAAATGAAAGATATTAATAGAGAACAAACAATGTATTTACCTTAATAGTCATAATATGCACTCCTGGAAATGGAAAAAAGAACACATTGACACCGGTGTGTCAGACCCACCATACTTGCTCCGGACACTGCGAGAGGGCTGTACAAGCAATGATCACACGCACGGCACAGCGGACACACCAGGAACCGCGGTGTTGGCCGTCGAATGGCGCTAGCTGCGCAGCATTTGTGCACCGCCGCCGTCAGTGTCAGCCAGTTTGCCGTGGCATACGGAGCTCCATCGCAGTCTTTAACACTGGTAGCATGCCGCGACAGCGTGGACGTGAACCGTATGTGCAGTTGACGGACTTTGAGCGAGGGCGTATAGTGGGCATGCGGGAGGCCGGGTGGACGTACCGCCGAATTGCTCAACACGTGGGGCGTGAGGTCTCCACAGTACATCGATGTTGTCGCCAGTGGTCGGCGGAAGGTGCACGTGCCCGTCGACCTGGGACCGGACCGCAGCGACGCACGGATGCACGCCAAGACCGTAGGATTCTACGCAGTGCCGTAGGGGACCGCACCGCCACTTCCCAGCAAATTATGGACACTGTTGCTCCTGGGGTATCGGCGAGGACCATTCGCAACCGTCTCCATGAAGCTGGGCTACGGTCCCGCACACCGTTAGGCCGTCTTCCGCTCACGCCCCAACATCGTGCAGCCCGCCTCCAGTGGTGTCGCGACAGGCGTGAATGGAGGGACGAATGGAGACGTGTCGTCTTCAGCGATGAGAGTCGCTTCTGCCTTGGTGCCAATGATGGTCGTATGCGTGTTTGGCGCCGTGCAGGTGAGCGCCACAATCAGGACTGCATACGACCGAGGCACACAGGGCCAACACCCGGCATCATGGTGTGGGGAGCGATCTCCTACACTGGGCGTACACCACTGGTGATCGTCGAGGGGACACTGAATAGTGCACGGTACATCCAAACCGTCATCGAACCCATCGTTCTACCATTCCTAGACCGGCAAGGGAACTTGCTGTTCCAACAGGACAATGCACGTCCGCATGTATCCCGTGCCACCCAACGTGCTCTAGAAGGTGTAAGTCAACTACCCTGGCCAGCAAGATCTCCGGATCTGTCCCCCATTGAGCATTTTTGGGACTGGATGAAGCGTCGTCTCACGCGGTCTGCACGTCCAGCACGAACGCTGGTCCAACTGAGGCGCCAGGTGGAAATGGCATGGCAAGCCGTTCCACAGGACTACATCCAGCATCTCTACGATCGTCTCCATGGGAGAATAGCAGCCTGCATTGCTGCGAAAGGTGGAGATACACTGTACTAGTGCCGACATTGTGCATGCTCTGTTGCCTGTGTCTATGTGCCTGTGGTTCTGTCAGTGTGATCATGTGATGTATCTTACCCCAGGAATGTGTCAATAAAGTTTCCCCTTCCTGGGACAATGAATTCACGGTGTTCTTATTTCAATTTCCAGGAGTGTATATAGCAGTTCATGACAAATTACAAAACTCCGCGATCTCTCTCCACACATTCACCACTGCTGGCGGCTCACCTCTAACTGCGCAACGCTACGCGCTGTTCACATCTAGCTGCCGCTGCCCAACACTACAATGGCAGACAACAATGCAAACTAGCTACAGACTGCACACAGCACAGCCAGTGATTTTCATACAGAGCGCTACGTGGCATTACCAATATAAAAATCTAAACAGCCTACTTACACATTGTTGTGATGGAAAATGACTTTTTTGCGGTCCAATCACAGCGTTTTTCTTGCAGCACGGTTTTCAGACGGAATGTGGGTGCATAGATCCTGAGAAGTCAGTACCCAGAACAACCATCTCTGGCCGTAATAACGGCCTTGATACGCCTGGGCATTGAGTCAAACAGATCTTGGATGGCGTGTACAGGTACAGCTGCCCATGTAGGTTCAACACGATACCACAGTTCATCAAGAGTAGTGACTGGCGTATTGTGACGAGACAGTTGCTCGGCCACCATTGACCAGATGTTTTCAATTGGTGAGAGATCTGGAGAATGTGCTGGCCAGGACAGCAGTCGAACATTTTCTGTATCCAGAAAGGCCCGTACAGGACCTGCAACAGGCGGTCGTGCATTATCCTGCTGAAATGTAGGGTTTCGCAGGGATCGAATGAAGGGTAGAGCCACGGGTCGTAACACATCTGAAATGTAGCGTCCACTGTTCAAAGTGCTGTCAATGCGAACAAGAGGTGACCGAGACGTGTAACCAATGGCACCTCATACCATCACGCCGGGTGATATGCCAGTATGGCGATGACGAATACACGCTTCTAACGTGCGTTCACCGCGATGTCGCCAAACACGGATGCCACCATCATGATGCTGTAAACAGAACCTGGATTCATTCGAAAAAATGACGTTTTGCCATTCGTGCACCCAGGTTTCTCTTTGAGTACGCCATCGCAGGCGCTCCTGTCTGTGATGCAGCGTCAAGGGTAACCGCAGACATGGTCTCCGAGCTGATAGTCCATGCTGCTGCAAACGTCGTCGAACTGTTCGTGCAGATGGTTGTTGTGTTGCAAACGTCCCCATCTGTTGACTCAGGGATCGAGACGTGGCTGCACGATCCGTTACAGCCATGCTGATAATATGCCTGTCATCTCGACTGCTAGTGATATGAGGCCGTTGAGATCCAGCACGGCGTTCCGTATTACTCTCCTGAACCCACCGATTCCGTATTCTGCTAACAGTCATTGGATCTCGACCAACGCGAGCAGCAATGTCGCAATACGATAAACCGCAATCGCGATAGGCTAAATGCGACCTTTATCAATGTCGGAAACGTGATGGTACGCATTTCTACTCCTTACACGAGGCATCACAACAACGTTTCACCAGGCAACGCCGGTCTACTGCTGTTTGTGTATGAGAAATCGGTTAGGAACTTTCCTCATGTCAGCACGTTGTAGGTGTCGCCACCGGCGCCAACCTTGTGTGAATGCTCTGAAAAGCTAATCATCTGCATATCACAGCATCTTCTTCCTGTCGGTTAAATTTCGCGTCTGTAGCACGTCATCTTCGTCGTGTAGCAATTTTAATGGCCAGTAGTGTATTTCCATTAATTTTGCGACCATAACTGCTGAGGCGTGTGCTGGTGCATTGTCGTGATTGAAAATGACTTTTTTGTGGTCCAATCGCCAGCGGTTTTCTTGCAGCTCGGTTTTCAAACGGTCCAATAACGATGATTAATATGCACCTGTAATATTTTTACCCATTTCCATATAATCCGTGAGGATTACATCCTGCGAATCCCAAAAGAAAGCCGCCGTAATTTTTCCGGCCGACGGACTGGTCCTCGCCTTTTTTGGTGCAGATTCTCCCTTGGTAACCCATTGTTTAGATTGTTGTTTGGTCTCAGGAGTATAGAAATGTATCCATGTTTCATCCACAGTGACGAAACGACGCTTAAAGTCCTGCAGTTTCTTCCTGAACAGCTGCAGACCATCCTTGCAACACTTCACACGAGCAGTCGCGGAACCCATCTTGCGGATAGCTTTCTCATGTCCAAATGTTTATGCAAAATATTATGTACCCGTCCATTCGAGGTGCCCACAGTACTAGCAGTCTCAGGCAACTTAACTCTTCTGTCATCCATCACCATATCATGGATTTTATCAATGATTTCTGGAGTCGTAACCTCCACAGGGCGTCCAGAACGTTCAGCATCACTTGTGCCATATGGCCACTCCGAAAATTTTGAAACCACTTACAAACTGTTCTAATCGAAGGTGCAGAGTCACCGTAATCTTTATCAAGCTTATCCTTAGTCTCCTGAGGTGTTTTGCCTTTCATAAAGTAATGTTTAATTACGACACGAAATTCTTCTTCGTCCATTTTTTGACAATCACTCGACTTCCTTGATTCACACGAATGCAAAACACAAAGAAATAGATCAATATGGCTGAAACTTGGAGTACGTTCTTTCCAAAGATGCTACTAACTAAACATGACCTCGATACGTGCTGATGGTGCCATCTATCGGACTTTGCACGGACTTTTCAAACGCCCCTCGTAGTTGCAACGGAACACATGTCCAGTAGCCTTATTCTGTCTGTATCGTCCACACTGTTGGTCCCGTAGGTTAGCCTCGGTAGTGACGTCGTTTTCGGTTTGGTAGCCAGAGTCGCTATTCTGTACGCTACTGAGGCCTGTTAACGATCGGTCCGCCTACCGATTATTCGCCTTCGGTACCAAGAGATGGTGAGGTATCGGTAGGGCCGCTAGTTCGGTTCGGTGTGCTTTGACTGAGGAGATAATTTGTTATTTTAGAAGTGCTAAGTGATTTTTAATTTTGAATTTAATGACTAGGTTTTATTGAAGAATCAGCGGGACACATCCGAGTGAAAAGTGAGTTCATAAATTTTACTATGCGTGCACGTCGGCCGAAAATCATGGAGATGGACATGATGCAGACGGTACTGTTAAGAATAGGGCAACAACTCCGAAGGCGGACGAGGCGGCTCGAGGAAGTGCGGCCCCACGGGATTTGACAACCTGCGGGATGGGACGAATCCCTTTGAAATGCCATGTAGCAGCTTTGTAGCGAGGCACAGACTGACAACCCATAGCTTGGTTGAGGAACTGCGGCTGTACATCAGAGCTCATCAAACAGCTACAGCCTCACGCTTTGAGGCGCCATGTCACCTTCTGCGGGAGGTTCTAGCCCTGCCTCGGGCATGGGTGTGTGTTTTGTTCTTAGCAGAAGTTAGTTTACGTTAGTTTAAAGTAGTGTTTACGTTAGTTTAAAGTAGTGTGTAAGTCTAGGGTCCGATGACCTCAGCTGTTTGGTCCCTTAGGAATTCACACAAATCTGAACATTTGAAAGAACTACAGCTATCCCTTTGCACCTGAAGGAACGTTTCCTTAGCAAGTCCTGAAATCTACATCTACATGGTGATTCTGCAATTCACACTTAAGTGCCTGGCAGAGGGTTCATCGAACCATTTTCATACTACTTCTCTACTATTCCAGCCCCCAGGGGCTCAGCATTCATTTGCTGGGTACGGGCTTGGCGACCCCGGGGTTCCTGAGCTGGGGACTGGTAAGCGCCACCAGTCCCCTGTCACCGTAAGCTCTGAGCATACTTCAGCGACCACCGTGCGGCGCGGCGGTGGAACGTTGTGTGTCTCAGGGAATGGGGATCTTGGCTTGACCGCCCGGATCGCGAGGTTGGAATAAACCTCTATAAAAAAACCCTCAATCTCAAGGTGTGCTGCGCGCTGATGAGATGCATGGCTGTTGAGGTGGAACAGTCGATAGCGGGCAACCTCTGGGGAACCTGCCGCATCTCAGTTGTATAAGGCTTACCTAGGCACGCGGGGCTCTGTCTAGGTGGACTTCTAGTTCCCTAGCTGCTCGTGGGACCGAGATGGATCCTTCGAAATCCTCTTTTCTTCCTCCCAGCGGAAAGGGTGGGCCGCTGGAAGGTTCTAACACCCAGTCTCTTAAGAGGGCCCATGCAGTCAGTCCCCCTGACTCCGGCGCTTCTTTGAACAGTCCAGTCTTAGGTAACAGAATGCATTCTGGTAATCCGAATGTGTTTCTCATTGTGAAACGGAAGGAGGGTAGTTTCGAGAAGGTTTCGCCCTTCTATATACAAAAGGGGTTGGAGGGAATCTGTGGCTCCTTAAAATCGGTGAAGCGCTTACGTAATGGGACCTTGCTAGTGGAAACTTCCACTTCCCAGCAAGCAACTAACCTCCAATCTGCTAAAAGCCTTGGAGAGTATGCCATAGACACTGAACTGCACAGCACCTTGAACTACAGCAAAGGTGTTGTGACATGCCGGGATCTAGTTGACATTCCCAAGGAAGAACTGCAACGTGAGTGGGCTCCAGAAGGTATCGTTGATGTCCAACACATAATGAAGAGGGTTGATGGCACTCTTGTCAAATCCGACTCCTTTATTCTGACCTTCAGTAGCACAAAGCTTCCTGAACATGTTAAAGCTGGCTTCCTTCGCCTTAGTGTGAGGCCTTATTTCCCGACCCCAATGCGCTGTTTCAAATGCCAGCGTTTTGGTCATACCACCTTAGGCTGTAAAGGCGAAGCGACTTGTGGAAACTGTGGTCAGGCTGCTCATGAAGGAGTTGGTTGCTCGTCTCCGGCTAAATGTATTAATTGCTCTGGGAACCACCCTGTTTGGAGTAGGGACTGCCGAATATTTTTAGAGGAACGCAAGGTCCAGGAAATAAAAACAACCAAGCGTATCCCCTATGGTGAGGCCAAGAAGATCTATAAGTCGATGCAACCTCCCACATTTGCTACATCTTTTGCATTCCTGGTTCAGAAGCCTACTCCAAAAGTCGATGCCTCAACGCAGACTGAGGTGGTGAGTGTTGGCACTAACACCTGCAGCTGTCAGTGCACTTGCAACGCAGCCAGTGTTTCAGAGCCAGTAGCCTCTACTCGAACGGCAGACAAAGGTACAGTGGCGAACTTGGGCCAGGCCCTGGCGCCTCCAACAGCTGAGGCTGTTCCCAAGCCCAGTGCGCCAATTACCACACCCACATCGGCTCCCCCAAAATCCACCAAACCACAGAAAGCTATTGTACAGCAGCAACAGCGCGTCAAATCCCGTGGTAAACCATCTGACCATGCGGATGTTGTTTTAGGTGAGGCTTCATCTGACTCTTCCCCAGAGTTGATGGAGTACGATGTATGTGTGGGGCAATCATCTCGTCCCATGCCTGCCCCTCCACCTGCTGCGGTCTCCCCGCCCCGTCGGAGAGACAGGATGAAGGTGCTACCCCCAACATAGATGGCTTCCATACTCCAGTGGAACTTGCAAGGGTTCAGGACGCATGTGGAGGAACTTCGTCTACTCTCTCAGGGTAGACCACTGTGTCTCTGTCTCCAGGAGACGTATTTCCATCCATCATACTCCCCTGAGATACGAGGCTACACACTCCACAAAAAGGACGACCTACGTGGAGAGAGAGCTAGAGGAGGCGTAAGTATTTTCGTCAGGACGGACTACCACTCCTCACCTCTCTCACTTACGACGACTTTACAGGCCGTCGCTGTGTCCGTGCACGTGCGTCATCCATTGACTGTATGTTCACTTTACTTGCCCCCAAATGATGCTCTTGATGAAGCGGCCCTCACTGACCTTCTTACCCAGCTCCCCCAGCCATTCATTATTTGTGGTGATTTTAATGCTCACAATGTGCTTTGGGGCTCTGCAATTACCTGCCCCAGGGGTAGAGCAATTGAGAGGCTTCTCCTGTCATCCTGTGCCTACTTGCTTAATGGAGGACAGAGTACTCATTTCTCCACAGCGACTGGGTCGTTCTCTGCCATTGATCTCTCGCTTTGCTCTCCAGCTCTTGCCGCCAGTGCTCACTGGGAAGTGGTCGCTGACTTGCACGGCAGTGATCATTTCCCAATCTGGATTCACCTGCCAGATGGCGTGGGCCCCGAAAGGAGACCACCACCATGGGTGCTCAGTGGAGCTGACTGGACACTTTATAGCCAATTGGCCCAATTCGAACACTGTGCGAATGTTGAGGTGTGGGTGGATCACATCACCAAAATGGTCCACCACGCCGCTGCAGCATCCATTCCACAGTCCACAGGCCACCGGAAGAGGCCACCTGTGCCTTGGTGGAGTGCCGAATGCCGCTCTGCAATCAGGACGAGGCGTGCAGCTCTGCGTCGGTTCAAGTGTCGGCCGACTGCTGAGAATCTTGCAGCCTTTCGGGTGGCGAGGGCAAGATGTCGTCGCGTTATTCGTGAGAGCAAGAAGAGGTCATGGCAACAGTTCCTGAACACCATTAATCGTTCCACCAAAAGTTCCATTGTGTGGGACACCACCAGGAGAATTTCTGGCAGAGGAGGGAGGTGTCCCATAGCTGCTGTAATGAATAATGGCACTCTCCATACGGATCCGCGAGACATTGCCCAGACTATGGCAGCGTATTTCGCCACAGTTACTGCAACAACCAGTCAGGATCCAGGTTTCCAGCCCATAGAGCCGTTGCTGAGAGATGTAGTCTGGACTTCCATTCCACCTCTCATGAAGTTTACAACTGCAAATTTTCTATGTGGGAGCTGGATTCTGCGTTGTCTGGAGCTCGTGACACATCCCCTGGACATGACAGGATCCATTACAGTATGCTATGGCACCTCACATTGCGCAACAAAGAAATCCTCCTCGCACTTTTTAATGCCATTTGGGCGTCGGGTCACTTTCCTGACGCGTGGCGTGAGGCAGTTTTAATCCCTTTTTTAAAACCTGGGAAAGACCGCACAAGCCCAAGTAGCTACCGTAGTATTGCCCTCACTAGTTGCGTAGGGAAGACCTTGGAGCGGATGGTCAACCGCCGCCTTGTCTGGATGTTAGAATCCCGGCAACTCCTTAGTCGCTTTCAGTGTGGGTTCAGGAGGTTTCGTTCCACCTTCGATAACCTTGCCCTCCTGGAGGCGGCTATACAACAGGCTTTCCTACGCCGTCACCACCTTCTAGGTGTATTTTTCGACATCGATAAGGCCTACGATACTACTTGGAGGCGTCTCATCCTGGAGCAGCTTCACGAATGGGGTTTTCGTGGTTGTCTTCCTCTTTTTATTCGGTCTTTCCTCTCGCCACGATATTTTAGATACCGGATTGGTGACGTCCTGTCTGATCGCTTTGAGCAGGAGAACGGTGTCCCTCAGGGTAGCGTTTTAAGTGTGACTCTCTTTGCCATCGCTATTAATAGCATTACGTCCATAGTGAAAAGTCCTGTCCAATGTTCTTTGTTTGTGGACGATTTCTCTTTGTTTTGCTCTTCTTCAAGCCTTGCAACGACAACTCGTCAGTTGCAACTTACGATTAGGCGTTTGGATGACTGGGCGCAGAAGAGTGGTTTTAAGTTTTCCACCGAGAAGTCTGTATGTGTTCTTTTTAATCGTTCTCGTTCGATTTTAACCTTTCCTGAGTTGAGGATGAGGGACACTATACTTACTTTTAAAGACACGGTGAGATTTCTGGGGCTCATTTTTGACTCGAAGCTCACGTGGTTACCTCATCTTAAAGACCTGAAACGGCGGTCACTTAAGGCTGTAAGTATTTTAAAATGTCTTAGCCACAGTACATGGGGAGCTGATAGGACTTGTCTGCTCCAGTTTTACAGGGCGTTTGTGAGATCTCGGCTCGATTATGGGTGCACGGTGTATGGGTCTGCGAGGCCTTCTTACTTAAAGTTGTTGGATGTTGTGCACCATGAAGGGCTTCGGTTGGCCACTGGGGCATTCCGAACTAGCCCCATACCAAGCCTCTGTGCAGAGGCTGGTGAACCGGCACTTCATATGCGGCGACGGCTACTTACAGTGCGCCAGGTGTATAAAACTTTGTCCACACCATACACCCCTGCATACCATACCGTTGCTCAGCCTCCTCTGGCACGATTGTTTCATAACCGGCAACGTGCGACGCAGCCCTATGGGATTCGCGCACAGGATTGCCTCGGTGCGATGTCTATGGCTGGTCTTCATGTTTTACGTCGCGGTCGGAGCAGATCTCCACCTTGGCTCCTCCGGAGACCCAAACTTATTTTAGATTTGACTAATTTTAAGAAAGCTGGCACACCAAATTTTACGTTCCAATCTCTGTTTTTTAACATTTTAGATGTGCATCATGGTTTCACTGTCGTTTATACTGATGGCTCCAAACAGGAGACTTTCCTTGGCTGTTCTGTGGTGTTCCCTGATCATGTTACCCGGATTCGCCTCCCTGCTGAATATACCGTTTTCGCAGCGGAGCTCCACGCGATCCTGACGGCACTGGAGCAGATGCATCGTGTTCGGGGCGATCGATTTCTTCTCTGCTCCGATTCTCTTAGTGCCTTACAGTCGCTGCAGAACCTGTACCCGACTGAAGAGATGGTCCAGCTGATACATGATCAACTGTACTTGCTCCAACGGCGGGGTAAAGAGGTATCCTTCTGCTGGGTGCCTGGTCATGTCGGCATATGGGGCAATGAACAGGCTGATCGGGCTGCCAAGGAGGCCTGCAGAGAGCAGGATGTGGTCCAGTGTCCCATCCCCTTGCAGTCAGTCATCGCTGCACTCCACAGGAAGTGCATGGAGTTGTGGGAGGACGAATGGCTGGCGGTGACGGCCAATAAACTGCGGTTGGTAAAGTCAACCACTCGGCCGTGGCGTTCCTCCTGCCGGCTGCTCAGGCGGGAAGAGGTGGCGCTCACACGTCTTCGGATCGGGCACTGTCCTCTGACACATAGCTATTTATTACGGCGGGAGGATCCTCCGTTTTGTGATGCTTGTGGTGTGCACATCTCTGTCCGGCACATTTTAACAGACTGCATTTTATACCGTGATGCAAGGGCAGAAGCACAAGTTGATGGGGATCTGCCCTATGTTTTAGCTAACGATGAGACGTGTGTGTCTAGGGTTTTTAAGTTTTGTGATGCGTCTGGACTCTGGCCTAAACTTTTAGGCTGGAGGTGTTAGTGTATTGCAGAGTGGCTGACTCCTCCCTTTTTTCCTTGCGGTCAGCCAGCCACTTCCATCTGCTACATTGTTTTAGCACCCTCTACCTTTTTCTTCCCGTGTTGTTCATGTTTTACTGTTGACGCCCTGCTTCATCCCACGCTTCGGTGTGGGTGAGCACATGTTTTTCAATGATTGTTCCCCGTGTTTTCTGTTCCGTTATATGTAAATGTTCTGAGTTTTTTTCTTGACACCCGTCTCACTGTGATACTGAACGGGCGCTGAAGACCTTGCTGTCATGCGCCCACACAGCCCTTCTACTACTACTACTACTACTCTACTATTCCACTCCCGAATGGCGCAGGGGAAAAAGGAACACTTAAATCTTTCCGTTCGAGCTCTGATTTCTCTTATTTTATTATTATGAGCATTTCTCTCTACGTAGGTGGGTGTCAACAAAATATTTTCGCATTGGGAAGAGAAAGTTGTTGATTGAAATTTCGTGAATAGATCTCGCTGCAAAGAAAACCGCCTTTGTTTCAGTGACCGCCACCCCAACTCGTTTATCATATCAGTGACACTCTCACCCCTATTGCGCGATAACACGAAACGAGCTGCCCTTCCTTGCACTTTTTCGACGTCCTCCGTCAATCCTACCTGGTAAGGATTCCATACCGCGCAGCAATATTCCAGCAGAGGACGGACAAGTGTAATGTAGACTGTCTCTTTAATGGGTTTGTCGCATCTTCTAAGTGTTCTTCCAACAAAGCGCAGTCTTTGTTTCGCCTTCCCCACAGTATTATCTGTGTGGTCTTTCCAATTTAAGTTGCTCGTAATTGTAATTCCGAAGTATTTAGTCGAATTGACAGTCCTTAGAATTGTGCGATTTATCGTATACCCAAAATTTATCGAATTTCTTTTAGTACTCATGTGGATGACCTCGCAATTTTCTTTGTTTAGTGCCAATTGCCACTTTTCGCACCACACAGAAATTCTCACTAGACCATTTTTTAATTGGAATTGATCCTCTGATGATTTTACTAGACGATAAATTACAGCGTCATGTGCAAACAATCTAAGGGGGCTGCTCAGATTATCACATAGATCATTTATGTAAATCAGGAATAGCAGAGGGCCTATGACACTACCTTGCGGAACGCCAGATATCATTTCTGTTCTACTCGATGATTTACCGTCTATCACTACGAACTGTGACCTCTCTGAGAGGAAATCACGAATTCTGTCACACATCTGAGACGATAGCCCATATGCACGCAATTTGATTAATAGTCGCTTGTGAGGAACGGTATCAAAAGCCTTCTGGAAATGACTAAATCAAATGAATAGCACTTATCAGCCATGAAATGCAGTGGTTATTCTTTTTTTTCTAGTTTTCGACAGCTGTTAACTTCTTGGGGATCAAAAGGGGTTGTGGCTGATAGTTCAGCTGCCATGAGCCTGCCAAGCGTCTCAAGGTGCACTGACGAAATTGTGAGGACTCTCAGTGCATCTGCAGTCGAAAACAATAATGGGTAGCAGCGTGTCTGGTTGCTGTGTCAGCTGGCCGCTTCGGGTGTGGGGCGCTGTGTGCGCTGCAGTGCGTCGCTTTGGATGCGCAATCGTCGTGTGAGCATGACTACAGCTGTGGTCACTTGTCTTTGACTGGCTGACGTGAAAAGAGACGGCAAAACTACACGGGCCCACTTCGATTTCACAGGAGCTGCACCCACTCGCTACCGAACGGTTCACGAGGAATACACGGATGCTCGGTTGCGATCACCCTATCGCTCCGTGTGCTCGCCTACCGAACCGATCAGCAAGCACTTTGTACTGTGCTGTATTTGAGCTTGGCTCGAAAGCTTCGAGGACTTTACCTGACAGCACGAAAATTTCAGTCTCTGCTCGATTTTTCAATAGCCCCACGATCTAGCGACTGCACTTGGTCCTACCCTGTCACGTCTCTCAGGTTTATTGATGTCCTACCAATTTTTAACGTCTGTAGAAGAAAGAACTGCATGCTAATAGTGACGAAGTTGATACGATTTTAGAACAGAAATTTTTGAGGGAAAATCAAATGGGCCCTAGAAAATATAGCTAAAACAAGGCTAGTGGACATGATGGGATCCCAGCAGAATTGGTCGAAATCATTGGGAAAAAAGCAGTTCTTCTTCTTCCGTATCCGAATGCACCAATTATATCTTCCCTTCCCAGTAATTAGCAACGTAGGTTGCTGTGTCATTGACTTTCAAAATATCGTCTTTAGTGCGTGTTATAGATATATCTGGGCAAATCAATAGGTGGTCCAAGTTCTGTATTGCTCCGCATTCACACCTGTCGCTATCACTGTAGCCCCATTTAAATAGGTTTGATTTGCACCCAGTTACTCCAGTGCGCAGCCGGTTTAATGACCTCCAAGTTGTAAAAGGTAGTTCAAATCCTGCAGATCCCTCCTGAAGTAGTTCCATTGTGGAGTGTGGCACTATTTCTTCCCAAAGAGATAGCCGCCTTGCGACGGGCATGGTGGCGAGCTCTTCAGTAGTTTCAATGAAACTCCTGCGGGATTTCAGCCGGACACGTTGTTTTCGGTGCATATGCATCGGGTGTCGAGGATCATTCTTTTGTTTTGATCTTTCGATCTCGGCGGCTACTTGTCTGCGGATAGTGGGTGGTGCTATGCCTATGATGGGGTAAATTTTGTCTTTGGGAGTTGGTTTGAGGCATACTGTAGCAATACGTACAGTTTCGTTTACGGCGACGTCAACTTGCTTAGTGTGAGCAGAGTTCCTCCGAACTGGCGCCGCGTATTCCGCTGCTGAGATACTCAGCACCAGACCCGTGGTGCGCAAAACGTGTGGTTGAGCTCCCCACGATGAACCTGTTAGCTTCCGCAGTGAAACTGTTGCATTTAGTATGTCAGAAAGCCACAACAATAGCCAAAAGACTGGAAAACTTCAATATTCATGCCGATTCCAAAGAAGATAATTTCCAAAGCTTATTCAAATCATTCACACACACATCGCATGATAGCGAAGTCACGCTTAAAATTTTGCGGAATAGACGTCACCTGTATAAGGACTGACAAGTTCCTAAGAACAAGCTGGATTTCGCAAAGGCAGTGGGACCAGAGATCAAATTGCCAACATCCGATGGATTATGGAGAAGGCAACAGAATTCCATAAAGATGTGTGTCTCTGCTGTATTGATTGTGCTAAAGCCTTTGACTGTGGCAACCACAATAAATTATGGGAAGTACTCTTAAACAAAGGGAGCACCAGATCACCTCCTTTATCTCATACAGAATGTGTACTCTGACCTACAAACCACAGTATGAATCGCATATGGCGCAACTAAATGGGTCAGGACTGAGTATGAAGTAAGGCAAGGCTGCATATTGTCAACTTATTTATTCAATTTGCATGCAGAGCACCTTATGAGGAATGCCAGGTTAAATAAAGAAGAAACTGCAATTGCAATAGATGGGATACATCTAAATAACCTTAGAGACGCAGGCAACACCAGACTTTATGGCAGAAAGTGAAGAAGGGTTAAAGATTCTCTTACGGAAGGTGAAAGAAAAAAGTGCAAAGGCTGGTGTAACGCCGAACGTCAAGAAAACAAAAATTATGGCAACTACACCTACCTCTTTATGGAATATATCAGGAGAAACAATGTAATTTCTATGTTCCATTATTTCAATTCCCAGACTTGTGATTTTAGTGGCTGCAGCCACGAAATCAAAACTTAGCAGAAAAGCTATGTCCAACCTGGATATATTTTAATGGGTAGAGACATAACTTTAACAGCAAACATACATATAGTAAGGGCTATGGTCTTTCCAGCTGTGGTGTGCAGTTGTGAGATCTGGATCACAAGAAAGCCTGAACGGCGTAGGATAGGCATCTTCACGGTGTTTGAGGAAGCTCCTTAGACTTACATGGATGGCAAAGAGAATAAGTCAGTATTACAGAAAATAAAACCAGACTGCTTCTTGGAAGGTGTGAAACTAAAACAAAAAATTACCTATTTTGGGCGCTTTAAGAGAAGACATGATTCACTGAAAACACGTTAATACTGGGGAAGATCGGAGGAACCAGGAGAACAGGGTAGCAAAGGATGAGATGGATCGGTAGCATTGCAGAAGTAACAAATTACAACCGGGAAAGTCTGTGGGAGAAAGTGCAGGCCAGAAGAAATTGGCGTGGGTCGCGGAGAGTCGGACTCGACTAACCAAATGGAGAGGGAGATCTATAGTAATAACAAAAATAACTCTGAGACAAGGACTGCAATATATCTTAGAGTGCACGTCATTCGCAAAATTAGCAAGTAATAAACAAATAAAAAATCGCATTCATGTTTCAGTCTAACAAGGTCGTGGGACCAAACTGTTGAGGTCATCGGTCCCTAGGCTTACACACTACTTAATCTAACTTACGCTATGGACAACACACTCACTCATGCCCGAGGGAGGAGTCGAACCTCCGACGGGGGGAGCCTCACAAACCGTGCAAGGCGCTTCAGGCCGCGCGTGGTTCCTGCAAGAAGCTTCAGACCGCACGGCTACCTCGCGCGGCTGTCCAACAAGGAAGTACCACCAACTTGACCTTGTATTTTAAGGACAAAACTGTGCATATGATAGATATCAGCCCCAGTATTAGATCTCGCATGAAAATTGGGGTCATAACTCTGAAAGTACAGCTTTAAAATTTTCACGCGCACCATTTCTTTGTCACTCACACCTTCCCACTACAGCCGCTTAACGCCCAAGAGCGAAGTAATATGCACTGACTGGAGTGACAACCAGAGCTTCGTATTCGCTGGATGTTGAAACCTAGGAAGAGGAGGGGAAAAGTCGATACATATACCCAGCGTTTTTTCGAAATTTTTCTCGACAAAACTTGACATTTACAAGAAAAATAGTATCTAGGCTAATATGAGTACATAACATGTCAACCTCACGCACACACGCATTCAGTATTATTTTAACAGCATTCTCGTATCGGCATTCCGCGGCTACATATACACCTCAAAGTCAAAGTGAATAAACATAACCTACTGAAGAATTGTTACAAAATGAAGTTAATGATCTACGATTTACAGTTTAATCATTCCAGTCACGTTGAAGGATAACGCATCTTCTGGAAATGAGCTTCATTTTAAGAGTATCAGCTGTAAAACTCAGCCGGCCGGAGTGGCCATGCGGTTCTGGGCGCTCCAGTCTGGAACCGAGCGACCGCTACGGTCGCTGGTTCGAATCCTGCCTCGGGCATGGATGTGTGTGATGTCCTTAGGTTAGTTAGGTTTAATTAGTTCTAAGTTCTAGGCGACTGATGACCTCAGAAGTTAAGTCGCATAGTGCTCAGAGCCATTTGAACCATTTTTTTTTTGTAAAACTCAAAGAAGATAACGCACAACAGCAATGATAGTAATTAAATAGCGCAAGCGCTTTAATGACACACTCATTCGTATAATTCATTTTCACTGCATTTGGGAATCGCAACATAAAATGTCAATGCAAAGAAACCTCTGGCACGACCTATAGGTTAGAAACAATTCACTTTGCACAATGAACAAAACAATTTACTAATGTCACAATAGTATTTCGCAAACCTCTTTCTCACTCCACTGTACAGTACTTGGTACTCGGGGGTTAATCCCTCGAGTACCAGAGGTTTCTGGAACCACCATAACCGCTGATACTACTCTTATGTCATTCAAAGCTACAGTCAGCCCGGAGATAGTGTTACGTGAGTGTAGGAGACAGTGACATCTGATTTTCTTTTATAGTGATCATCATGCGAAGATCATTGACAGTGAAAGTAAGTATATCTAAAGTTATTGTAACGCAAATGTATGTACTACTGCTTTTATGAGTGGTTTCGAAATTATACCACAAGAGCAGTATGTATTTCTAACATAAATTTATTAAATATTATGCGCATTTTTATTGCTATTTAGGGCTACAATTCGTTTCCGGCATTACGAGTTCACGGAAATTTTGAAATGTGGGATTGTGCGTAGGAAAATTTCGGAATTGCTTTCAAATATAATCTCATGAGATAATGCGTGGTTGAAACCTGCATGACCCAGATGTTCCAGAGTGAAACAATCATCGTAAAATAATTGATTGTTTACTTCCTGTCATTTTCTTCTTCTATTCGTTGCTTACTATGACGGTTGAGGTCAATTTTGTGAAACATTTTTAAATTAAACTTGTTATTAAGACTAAAAAAATGTCACAACTGCGTACTATTAACATTATGGTGCGAATTTTCGGGCAGGTTAGATTGTTGAGGCTGATATCTTAACCAGTGTGCTTCAAGTAAGAGGTCACGTTGATGATGTTTCCTTGTAAGGCACAGTTCTCACGAGGACGATACAGTATTCGATGCGATACGCTATGCTACTCGCGATACAATGTAGAGCAAACCATATTGGTGGAGCGCTCAGAAACCCGAGGGCCCGTAGTGGAAGCGACGGAGAACAGGGAGAGAGATGAATTGGGGGCCATCTATGCTGAGTGCAGCATGTGAGTGATTAACTGGGACAACAGCTATACAACACCGATATGATTCTCCGTTGTATCTCCCGGTGCAACATGGAATGCTGGTTGCTCCTTGCAACTGTCTCGCACAATACACTGAGGGGGAGGGGGGATATTTCAAATCATCTGATGGGCCTCAAAAAATTGTTGTATGTAGATGAGGAAATGCAACATCTGTTTCTGTAGTTACTTTCTAACTAAAACTTTTACTTTTCATGTAACAAATTATAAATCATAGTGAAAGGGTACAGTACTGCCCGACATAGAAAAGATGTACAACAACATACTTTGTTGCTCTGGTCAGAACAGCGTTTTTTGTAGAATAACGCCATTTTATTTGATACACCGAAGCCGGATACCGATGTAGGAAAGAAGGGCAATTTGTATGTTTAATTATTCAGATGTGCACTTCCTTAAAGTAGATCCCTGAATCCAGTCTGGTAATGTTTGTGAATTGAAGGAATGGCTGGTCATCTGCTGACCACAGATAGTGAAGGTAGATTCTATAATCATCTTTGAGACGGATCTCTGGTCACCTTTGGCCGAACCAAAGAGAGGAAGTATACCAGAGCACCAGAGGGCCTGGGATGTGGCTCACCAATATGGTGGCAAGGTTCTCCCCCACTTCTGCGGAAGCGCGGGATGTCCGGATGAACGGCCATGTTTCAGCACTCTGTCGCCGGTTCCTGAGGTGTGAAGACGTGCTCTATATGTGCTCCACAAAAACAAATTTAAATGAAAATAGTATGCATGTGGAATATTTAGGAGTTGATGAACTAATCATTTCTCTTTTCAGAAACTTTTGGCGGGAGGCTCACATAAATTGTTCGGAAAAAGATAGGCAGATAGAAAAATTCATGGGGAACATAGGATTTTTCGGAAGTGACAAAGAAACAACGTGTTGTAATTATAAGACGAAATACTAACGTGTGGTAGTATTAAGATGAAATACTTGCGTGTGTAAATCTAAATTGAAAATAATTAAGATTTCCGTATGCAGAACTTGAATTAGAGACAAGCACTTCATTGTGGGGAGTACAGTGTGAGTCTCAACCTGACTATGAGACAATAAAAAGAATTGTAAGTGCTTGTCCTAGCATTCAGTTGAGGATCCGTGTGTGAAATAAATAAGGTAACAAAACTTCCATTATGAGATACATTCGTGTGACGCCAGCTTGATATTCAGATACTCTGAGAGTGAATTAAGGTGAGTCAGCCATCTACCCGGCAACTCCATGTGGGTTGCATTGCACAGGGAGATGTGCATAAATCCTCCAGAGTTTGTGGTAGGAAAATCATTACGTGGGTCATTGACGTGTGAATATGGGATGACTATTGTTTGATGTGGGTAAGCAGAACGAGTGGAAAACTAAACATTTTGTTTGTTTTTGAGATTATTTTATGCTGTCAGTGTGATTTATTATGTATACTTAATCTGTGTGATTTGCATGAGACAGTGGAAAATTAGTTTCAGATACGGTGGGACAAGCATGACTTTTCCTAGTGCTACACGAAAGTCGGTAAATTTGTATGTTGGTAACGAATGAGGTTAAGAGAGTGCGGGAGAGAATGTAGTAGCGAAAGATTCCTTACCAATCCAGAAAGTGCACTGTAGCAATAGACAAACATTACGAGACCATAGAATAGTAAAATGCTTGTGTTATGTCATGCGCATTGGGTGGAGAATCCCGTGTTTAACTATTATGCTTAAGTGTAACGCAAGAAATTTTGCAACATTAGCGTGAAAGAATTTATTGTAATAAAAGAACAGATATGTGAGACAAATAGTGGTCTTGATTATTGTGTTGTGGGTAGCCATTTTGCTGAAGTATTTTACCATAACCTCCATTTTCTTGCTGGGATGTCTAAGCATTGGATAAAATGTATACCGCGGGAAGGAAATGTGGCCTTGCCAGGGTGGAGTGAGTCCATCAGAAATGTGCACTAGCTGTTAGTCGGATGCGGTATCCATTCCGTTACATTAAAAAAGTAAGGACGAGAATAGATTATAGCTTAACTGATAGGCACTAGGGCTCATATTTCAAGCATAGTTGCAGTGGGTATGATAATTATGAAAATATTTCTGATGTACGAATAATAATTGCTCTTGCTTGGCAAGCCACTCATCTAGTGGGCCTGACTATTAGATGCCACAGAATGGGTTAGGAACCTCCAAATAGTTTTGGGATTCATACATATTTTCTGCTGTCCAGTCTTTCCCATTCGATTTTAAGGAAAGTATTCTTTAAAGCGAATTTTTTTTTCGTCTTAGTGTCTGATGTAACAGCTTGATAAAGGCTTTCTCTTCGTCATTGCCCATAGTTACTGTGATACTTTGAAATTAAGTAAAACACGGCACTTAATATTAAAAAGATTGCATTAAAAACGTAGTTGCTGGCCTGTTTACATTTGGTGCGTTTTAGCCCATACAGTGCTGCATACGGAATGTAGCTAACATACCGAAATGGTTTTTAACACTGGATGAAGAGCAAGACCTCTTTCCAGTCTCGAGTAAATGCGTGCCATATTTCGATGTTGCCCATGATTAGGCTGGGAGTCTTGCACCACATGCAAGCATGTTGCAGCCTGATGTGTCTTGTTACTTGTCATATCGCTTCTGTGGGAACAGAATTGTCACACGGATAATCATCTCGTCATGTGAGCTTTACTGCAACGTGTTGTATCACATATCGTATTGCCACAGTGAGAACTGTACCTAAATCTCAAGCTTTCACTCGGCCCGTGATCAAATCGTGTCTATTGGTACTATCTTCCCGATGAGTCTTGTTACTGTATTTTAATTTCGAAATCGCTATTACAATGAGTGTGACATGATTATTCTTCATTTTTAGGCGTTTAATGTCTGATTAATTTTCTTCCTCGTTTTTCTTGTTTGTTACCATCTTGTTTCAGCCTGAGTAAAAGCAGTTAAGACTTTCAAATGTTAATCCAATATGTGAACAGGTATCGAAATGCTCATTTACAGTCCACTTGGATATCATTATATTCTGTAATAAGCAAATACACTGATCAGGCAGAACATTATGACCACCGACCTGTGCCGGCCGCGGTGGTCTAGCGGTTCTAGGCGCTCAGTCCGGAACCGTGGGACTGCTACGGTCGCAGGTTCGAATCCTGCCTCGGGCATGGATGTGTGTGATGTCCTTAGGTTAGTTAGGTTTAAGTAGTTCTAAGTTCTAGGGGACTGATGACCACAGATGTTAAGTCCCCTAGTGCTCAGAGCCATTTGAACCATTTGAACCACCGACCTGCAATCGATATAAACCCATCCAGGTGACACCAGCTTAACCTGGCGAGGAATGACTGCTAATCAGACACACGCACGGTGAATGTAGTATCAGCTGGCACGTGTAGAATGGGGAAAGTGTGCGATCTATCCGAGTTTGACCGAAGGCAAAATGTGATGGCCCGGAAGCACGGCACGAATATTTCGAAAACTGCACAACTTGTCGGGTGTTCGAGGAGTGCTGAGGTGAGTGTCTTCAACACGTGGCGAAACCAAGGTGAAACCACGTACAGATGTCATGGGGCTGGTCAGCCACCACTCAGTACAGACGCCGGACATTCTAGGCTGGGCAGATTGGCAAAACAGGACAGGCAGTGAACCGTGGGGTACTATCATCAGACTTTAATGGTGGGTAGAGTACAAGTGTGTCCCAACATACAGTGGACCGTTCACTCCTAACGATGGACCTCTACAGCCAACGACACACGCATGGGCCAATGTTAACACCACAACATAGACAACTATGAGTGAAGTGGTCGCATGACCATCGACACTGGACTTGACACAATGGCAGAGCCTTGCGTGGTCTGATGAATCCCAATACCTGCTTCATCATGCCAATGGGAGGCTGTGAATCCGTCGTCTTCTAGGGGAACAGCTCATTGACACCTGTACTGCGGGATGGGGACAAACTGGCAGCAGCTCCTTCATGCTCTGGACAACATTCATGCCTGCATAGATCCAGTGGAGCTTGTTCAAGGCACCATAACAGCCAAGGAATATCGTACACTGGTTGCAGACCACGTACACCCATTCATGACGACCATGTTTCCCGATGGCAATGGCATTTTTCAACAAGATAATGCTCCATGTCAAAGGGACAGGAGTGTGATGGAGTGGACTGAGGAACACAGTGGCATGTTCCAATTGATGCGCTGCCCCCCCCCTCCCTCCCAACTTGCCAGATCTGTAACCGATAGAACACATCTGGGATGTGATTGAAAGTGGCGTCAGGGCTCATCGCCCCCCTCCCTGGAATTTACTGGAATTAGGTGACGTGTGTGCAGGTGTGGTACCAGCTGCCTCCAGTGACCTGCCAATGGCTTACTGCTGCCATGCCATGATGCATCGCTGCTGTTATCCATGCCAAAGGTGGACATACTTGGTATTAGGTAGGTGGTCATAATGTTCTGGTTGTGTTCAGAGGCAAGTAATGCAGGGTGATTACCAATGACTCATCAGGATTTGGGAAAATGTATTTCACATAGTATTACAAAGAAAATAGTGAATGATACATTATAGGAAAAAGCACATTCTCGGGTTTCTTATACACTATTGCAAATTTTCTACATGTTCTCTTCGTGATTCATGACGAACACGTAAGTGTTAGTCAAGTTCGATTCATACATGATCGAGCATGTCTCTGTCAATATTCACCAGTGCAGCAGTGATGCGATCCAGCAGTTTATGCAGTGTTGTCAGTGAAGGTAGTACGCATACATTATCTTTCACATACCTGCTAAAGAAAGTTTCTTGAACATGTAAGGTCGTGAGACAGTAGGGAATACCTGATGAATGCCAAACCATCCAGAGTGCAGTGCCCAACCCACCAATTTGGAAGGGTCTTATTCAGATGGTAATGGAGTATTATATGCCAATTGCGCAGAGCTTTGTTGAGAGATGGCACGCCAGTCTCTCACTTTAACAACATTGTCAGTCAGATAAACATTATTATTTTAGATCATGATCTTGATGTTCCCAGTGCTAGATTTGCTACGTGTGGTTTATGACTTTTTTACATGGGGAAACTGCGGCCAGAATGTTCTTATATCTTCATGTGCAGCCTGTGAGAACTTGTATCCGAGGGGCCACAGTGAAGGCGATGTAGGATGGGAGAGAGATGATCTGGGGGTCATAAATGTTGAGTGCAGCGACCTGGTCATTTGAGTGATTCTGGAAAGCAACCGTCAGCGGATCTTACCTGCATAGGGACGTCTGGCTGAAACCATCTCCTCCTTCTGCTTGGGGTTGGTCAGAACCTGTGCAAGGCGGCAGACCATCACTAAGGCAACCAGATGGTGGAAAGTGGGTGGAGGAAGCCATTTAAGAGAGGAAGCTCTGAACTGAGCTTTTGTACAAATGGTGAGAAGGTCATTCTCATGTTAAAAGCTGGAACGATATGGACAGAGTGACTGGTGTGCATGTTTAGTGGAGGTAGGACTGTAACCCCCCTCCCCCTTCCTATATTTCACTGGCACAACTGTCTAGGAAGTTTTACAGTCTTCTTTCAGAAACTGGAAATGGTCAGCCTGGAAAGATTAGATCACTCCATAAACAAGGTACTGTGGTCCCATCTAGATAGATGTTCTTTTGTGAAAACATGGCCTTCCTTGCCGTGAGAACGACGCCTCTCTTGCCTAAAATCTTTTTTCAGACAAGAGAGATTTGGAGTCACTGATGGGCTCCTCACAGGATATGCAAAGTAGAGGCTTGCTCCTCTAGCGTGGGAACCCCAGTGCTGTGTCTGGATTGGCTACCAGACCAACAGAGCAGTCAAAAGGGGAGATCCAATGAGTAGAGGATAATTCAACTGGTTTGTGCAATGTGGGGGCAGTTTCGTTTTTTGCTAATTCGGCTCCAGTACCGAGGCCTGGTGGAAAGTGGTTGTGATTCTTATGCTTGGTCTGTATCTTGTGGTGGACTAAGAACCAGCAGCAGTTTCCAACTGTACTCACAGTGTAACTGCAAATCGTCTTGGACATATCATGTGTCACGAGGGTGAACTTATTCGTCTGTGGTTTGACAATTCCAGCACACACCATCGAGCCTGTAAATCAAATTTATTTGGTCAGACCAGCAAATGGGTACACATCACACTGAAATCTGTCGGGAATTCAGGGTTCTGATAGGGAAGTTCCGCGCGTTCTGGTAATCAGAACGCCACGTGGCGTAGTTTGCATATTCTCGTGGACGCGTTAGAACATACAGCACCTCGCCCGTAGCGCTTCATTTTCGGCTGCCGCCTGGATCAAGGTGAAAGGGTAAAGTATTGCTGCACTGGCGTAGGGTTGTTAAATGATATTCGAGTTCCCTGGTCTCAGGTGAACCATAGTTGGTATACATGAGCGTAGTATATTCCATTTGAATAGAGTTGGGCATCACAGTGGATTCAGTTAAACAAAGTTAGATTGCGTCGTAAAAGGGATTAATTCAGGGGAGCATTAGTATAGCTTCCACCACAATGTATGTGTTGCCCATCAGACACCATTCCTCAACTGATCTGCATTTGTCATTTTTGTGTAAGAGTTATCAGCTGGTTCTCCAGAAAGTTGTAGTTACTAAAGGTTTAATGAAACTTGTCATTATTTTGTAAGCTTCAGTATACCACTTTTCTCATTCATACTCCCTCTATTATTCACTGTTTTTATTTTGTTGTGATGGTACATGGGTACACCAGCAATTTTAATTTTAGTCTTATGAAGTTTGTTAAATTGATTATTAATTTGAAATCTGAAAGTGATTACAGGCGTATGGCAACAAAAGTGTCGTGAGTAAATTCACTGATCCATAAATAAGAATTTAAGGCGTAGCACACGATTTTTAGGTTATTGCCAAGCTAATATTTTTCTTTGTGGGAAGATAATAACATTTAGCTTCACTCTGACATACATTTACAATTAAAGCAATTGACAGCTTGCACTGTCTTTTTGGAATATGAAGTTTGGGATTTCAGCTATCAGTTTAGGAAACAATCAGTCTTGCAGCATGCGTTGGTACAGTGTACCCGTCAGTTTTTTCAGGAAAAAAGTAGAGACCATACACTTTTCTGTGTGAAACAGCACAGAAGACATTCAACCTTGCAGAATCTTTTTGCCGTGTCCCACATGCTGACGTTGTGACCATTCACTTGACCGTTTATATCAGGGTCGCCCAAATGCTGCACACTTTGCAAAAGTGCGGAAGTGCGGCACAGGTTCGCACATCTTAGCCGGCGGACAAAGCGGAACAGCGACATCTGTGACTAGACACGTAAACCAAAAGAGAGGCGGCGGTTCCGTATCCTGTGGTTTACGCAGTACCAGGAGGACCGAAGTACACCCAATCTTGCGTTCCTCTGCCGACTGTAGCCTTACGTAAGACGTACTGAGAAATGGCGAGTATTGCAGAAAAAGCAAAGAACGGGAGATCTGTATTCCCAGTCATTTAAACACGTCTGGAAACTGCAGTTCCTCTTTACAGCATTAGGTGAAAACTCACAGTGTTTGCTGTACCGCCGAATAATAGGCGGCAAGTGTAAATTCACGATTGAGAAACATTACAGGTCATTTCATAAAGACGAGTGTAGTGTAATGAACAATGAAGAACGGCTAAGCGCGCTTAAGAAGATGAGGCACATCAACAGGATTCTAATGTAAGTCGTAGTAATTGATACCTCTTGAAATCTTCGAATCTTGTGTTACATTCATTTGTGTTTTACTGTACAACGTACTGTTTACAATTTTCCACAGTGAGCGTCACAGTGCGTTTGCACTGCGAACAAGTTTCAAAATTGCATTAAGAATAGCAAGACCCGGGTAACCGTTTTGCCGGCCGCGGTGGTCTAGCGGTTCTGGCGCTGCAGTCCGGAACCGCGGGACTGCTACGGTCGCAGGTTCGAATCCTGCCTCGGGCATGGATGTGTGTGATGTCCTTAGGTTAGTTAGGTTTAATTAGTTCTGAGTTCTCGGCGACTGATGACCTCAGAAGTTAAGTCGCATAGTGCTCAGAGCCAGAGCAGAATGTGGTGCCACACAACGTGGCACTATAGAAAACTGGCGCTAATAGCGTAGGCACATAGGGAACACACACGACACAGATCTGTAAGTCCACGGTAATGGTGATCAAGTTGAGAAAACCGTCCCGAAACACATGTGCTGCAAAACGCCTCTGTTTCCTGCGCATGTAGCTCGATATCGATATGTGATCACCAAGCACGCGTACACAGGCCGCACAACGGGTTGGCATACTCTGGATCAGGTGGTAGAGCAGCTGCTGGGGTATAGCCTCCTATTCTTGCACCAATGCCTGTCGGAGCTCCTGAAGTTTCGTAGGGTTTTGAAGACGTGCAGCGATACGTCGACCGAGAACATCCCAAACGTGCTCGATGGGGTTTAGGTCTGGAGAACAGGCAGACCACTCTATTCGCCTGATATCTTCTGTTTTAAGGTACTCCTCCACAATGGCAGCTCTGTGGGGCTGTGCGTTACCATCCATCAGGAGGATGTGGGACCCACTGCACCCCTGAAAAGGCGGACATACTGGTGCAAAATGACGTCCCGACACACCTGACCTGTTACAGTTCTTCTTTCAAAGACATACAGGGGTGCACGTGCACCAATGCATCATTTTCCAGTTCATCTCTATTCTACTTTCTAATGTCATTCGTAGTGCCATTATAGCTACCCTGGTTCCATCCCATCCAATCTGGTTTTTCTCCTAAACGTTGGCCAATATTTTTCCTTAACAGCATTGAATAGAATTATTGAAACACGCCTAAGTAATGCCAACGTTCTGTAATTTGACCAGTATTGGCATTTACATTCTTAGGCATAGTAATTCCATTGGTAGTGTTCCATCTACAAAGCAGACACACATTAACTTGTACAGTTGTTTTTTCGCCTTATCTCCTTTCTTTGGAAACTCAGCAGGGATGTTATCTGTTTCAGTAGCTTTGTTGCTGTTCAGATCGTTTAAAGCATTGCTGAATTCCTCCCTGCTAATTGGTGGCCATACGAATTCATTTTCCAGTTTTTCGTTGTGCTTACGTAATCTGAATCATCTCTGGCATCTTCTCCACCATGCTGTTCTTCATTGTATTATTTCTGTCTGCTACTTTTTCAGGTGAAAACAGAATGTTACCCATTTTATGTTAAACTGTGTTGCTTCGAGCTCTAGATTTAAAATGTAATGATCTAATTTCTGAGTACCTCTTATCTGTACGTGCTTTCGCTTGGTATTTTTGTATCCTTCCACTTATTTGTCTCGTCCATTTCTATTTTTCTATGAAGCACAGAGTTGTTATCTGTTTTTGTTTCTATATCAGTCGAAATCTATTTTACTCAACCGCTTTCCTTCTTTTATGATATTCAGTATTTCCTACGTCATCCATGATTTCCTTGGTTGCAGTTCCTTCCTACGCAGTACATTCAGTGCTCTTTCAGTGACACACATTATTTCTTGTCTCTTTTCAATTTCCTGAAATATGTTGTTCGTCCCCACTCAAAATTTCTCAGTTGCGTGTTCATTCTCTAGAAAATACACCACTTAGTCGCACTTGTTCTTTCTTGCTTTTAAAATCCAACTCTGCGCTTAGCTATAACTATTACGTGATATGGTACGAATGACTTGATTTTATTTGGTTTCTGTATTTTTGTTTGATTATAATATAATATATTTGATATCTAACACTACCTCTTGGTGTTTCCCACATATCCCTCCTGCTAGGAACTTCGAACCGTATGAACCTGTTACCTCTACTACTCGTGTTTTTCAGTCCAAATTTGGCAACCCCATTTAAATTGTTGTTTCTGCCCAAGCAGCCATTGAACTGCCCATTATCATATCACTGCCGATCTTCTTCGCTATTACTAACAGATCTTCTTTTTTAATGTACCCATAATCGACTTCTTCATCTTCGCTGTTTGTTCTTCGGAAATAATTTGTATTATGTATGCATCTACTGGAGAGGCCTTTAGCTTTGTCTTCGGTCGCTGATTGTTAACACGTTAGGTATTAGTCATATTGCTCTTCCATTTCCCTTTTAGAACAATTGCTCCACCATCTGATTCTGCTGTTTCTTTTTAACAATAATAACCACCTGATATGAAGTCTCCCATGCCTTAGCATATAGTTTCTGATCCAGCTGGCACATCTAAACCATTTCATGATTTCGTTCACTTCTTCTAATTTTCCAGCTTTAACTGGAGTTCTCGTATTTCATTTTGCAATGTTTAAATTTTCTGTTACTATTGCAATGATTTCACTGAATGGCGTCCTGCAAAGCTTTGCTATGGTTCCCTCTTCTGCAGGATCCTGGGCTCCGAGTCCCATGATCTGAAGTCCGTTTCATTTCCTTCTTTTTGTCCACTCCTGCGGCATAGCTTGATATATCCTTAAGGATGTTTAATGCGGTGGTTTCTTCTTGCCTTCCGCAGTCTATTGCCATTGATCTTCACCGACATTCATCCGCCTTCAGAGTCAGTTCCTCAACAACAGGACAAGAGATTGCGCAAACTTCCTCATGGTGTTCAGGCGGAAGGAGACTTTTTATACCGTCAGTGATTCGATCCCTAGTCATTCGATCCTAGTATACAGTGGGACTTTCTGTTTCCCCGATACAAAGGAGCGATTAAGAATGAAACTTATCGAACTCATTGTCAGCCGAGGCTAGTAAATTTCTTGACTGATCACAATCCTTATGAAACACACAGAAAGTTTTGAGGACATGCTAACACACAAAGTATGATCATAACTCACGTGTGGTAGGTATAGCGCAATAAATACGGATGCAGGCTAGTAACTCAGCAAATGATGTCTTGACTGTTTACATCTCCCGGGATTCAATTCTTTTTTTACTGACCTTCGCATTTTCTAATAGGTTCTGATACTTTCTTACTAGTTTCATTGAAGAATGCAAACGCCCTTGCCGCAGTGGTAACGCCTGGTCGCATCAGATCACCGAAGTTAAGCACTCTCGGACTGGGCTAGCACTTGGATGGGTGACCGACCTGTCTGCCCGGCGCCGTTGGCAAGCCGGTGCACTCAGCCCTTGCGAGGCCAGCTGAAGAGCTACTTAACTGAGAAGTAGCGGCTCCGGTCGCGAAAACTGTCATACGGCCGGGCCAGCGGTGTGCTGACCACATGCCCCTCCATATCCGCATCCAGTCACGCCTGTGGGCTGAGGATGACACGGCGGCCGGTCGGTACTGTTGGGCCTTCATGGCCTGTTCTGGCGGCGTTTAGATTTTTCTTAAATAGAAGAATGTTCTATAATAATCGATGTTATGTAATTATAAATGCACTTTTTCTGAGGAGTGAATTTGTTCAATTGGCTTAATCTGCACTACTGGCAATTAAAATTGCTAACCCAGAACAAATGCAGATAATAAACGGGTATTCATTGAACAAATATATTATACTAGAACTGACATGTGATTACATTTTCACGCAATTTTGGTGCATAGATCCTGACAAATCAGTACCCAGAACAACCACCTCTGGCCGTAATAACGACCTTGATACAGCTAGGCATTGAGTCAAACAGAGCTTGGATGGCGTCTATAGGTACAGCTGCCTATGCAGCTTCAACACGATACCACAGTTCATCAAGAGTAGTGACTGGCGTATTCTGACGAGCCAGTTGCACGGCCACCATTGACTAGACGTTTTCAATTGGTGAGAGATCTGGAGAATGTGCTGGCCAGGGCAGCAGTCGAACATTTTCTGTATCCAGAAAGGCCAGTACAGGACCTGCATTATCCTGCTGAAATGTAGTGTTTCACAGGGATCGAATGAAGGGTAGAGCCAAGGGTCGTAACACATCTCAAACGTAACGTCCACTGTTCAAAGTGCCGTCACAAGAGGTGACCGAGACGTGAAACCAATGGCACCCCATACCATCACGCCGGGTGATACGAGAGTATGGCGATGACGAATACACGCTTAAAGGTCTCTGTTGGATTCCTTTCATGTTTGATTTCTTAAATCTGTTGTCATTTACGGCATAAATTCCTCTTCTAAATTTACTGTGGCGTTTATGGGAGGAGACTGAGTAGTGGAACGTGTTACTTTTACACATAAACAAGAACGATCTGTCACACTACTACACTTTAAAACACAGTTGTAATATTGTTCCTTTAATTTGGTATGCTGATGTGTAAGGTTGTAACTTTAATTTTGGTATACTGATATCGGTGCTAGTTGACAATGAAAGTGGGTTAAAAGCCGTGATCTGTCTGGGGACGTTAACCGTGGATTACTGGGCAACTGTTTCATCAGATATTTAGCAGACTAACATTAATGATAATCTTTTAATAGTCATACAAAACCGGTAAAATATATATATAAAAAGGAGAATTTAAATAAAAAGAAAGAAATCAGTTTATACTTGGAAATTTATTTTAAGATTGTTCATTGGAATTTCAGCATATTATACGTGAGTTATAACTGAGCTGGTGCCTTATTTACGATTGAAAAGAATGTGAGATTGTAATCTTACGGAACACATAAACTATGGAGCCAAGATTGGGAGACTGGATACAACACTGCATTCATAAAATAACACACGAAGAACATTGAAACATAAGCAAGAAGAAATTAACCACAACCAACAGATTCAGTTTTTACCCAAAGAAATTACGTTCATACCACAATCCTGTCCGTCATGTAATTACCACACACTGGTATACTAAATTCATATTAACTCTTTGTGAAGTCTTCGCAAAAAGAATAGCTGAGGGCTACTTTGATGATTACACCACATGCTCCACGTGGTCAACTTGGTTTACACAAAGCGTACAACTCCACAATAATTTTGATAATTAAAATACATTAGATCGAAAAGCACTTGACAAAAGAAAAACCTTGAACTGGTTACTAACGTCTTACTATTAACCTGATGGGTCAAACAGTTATATAAGCACGTGGTAGTGGTCTCGCAAAGTACACCCCACGTGAGCTGAACATAAAGAAAAGTTGCTATATTGAAAATATAGTCAAGACGAGACGTTATAATCACACAAACATTCGCATTTAAGATTGATGAACTTAGTTAGAGTTACTGATCAACACGTGGTTCCACTTTACTCACAAAGTAGTAACAAAGCAACTACCGCAAAATAATCTGAATTTAACACGAGAATTACACTCCGCTGCACTTTAAGATAGCATTAGATATTTTAGAGCTAAACCTGAAATCAAGGTGATTAAATTTTCAGTTAGGCTGAACTTAAGAAATCCATTGTCCTACGGACTTAACAGACACGCGCTTAGCCGGAGATCTTACCACTTCAGACGCTCGCCACGGCCACACAGCAACTGCCTACTCTAGAGTGCTTCCTGAGGGGTGGCTCACAAAGACCAACGGAAGTGGCCAGAGGGGCAGCTTCCTATACCAACATGACAACGGACGGACAGGACCATACTAAGAATAGAAACCTCTTTGCTTTTAGGAAGCGTAGCTAACTGTTCCGACGTTGGTCCTACTGTTCTCTAGCAGACAGCCTTGTCTGCTACCCTCAAGCATGCAACTAGAAATACATATGCTCATTCATCCTCTCACACAAAAGGGAAGGGGGATGACAGTATCTTATCATATACAGTATATAAAAGAAAGCGGATGTAGGTTCCGTATGAGACTGTGTGACATGAATTACATATAAGAATTACATATAAACTGTGCTTTAAAGTGTAGTAGTGTGACAGATCGTTCTTGTTTATGTGTAAAAGTAACACGTTCCACTGCTCAGTCTCCTCCCAGATAGTCAGAAACGCCACAGTACATTTAGAAGAGGAATTTATTCCATAAATGGCAACAGATTTAAGAAATTAAACATGAAAGGAATCCAACAGAGACCTTTCATAACCCCAACGCTCCGGGAAAAGACTGTGCAGGGAATTTTCTAGCCATGCTAGGACATTCCCAAGCAGGCTTCTCACACCCTACTTAAACCAAAAGTGTAAAAGAAAAGGCAAAAGGACACCAGCGACTTGCTAAAACACAATAATTTCAACACATCTTCAGAATCTACCAATTTCAAACAGAAAAAAAAGAACACAATCTGTGACACCTATTTAAAAGGTAGTGTAGACCTAATTCGGTCAGCAAGTAAAAACAATGGTTCCTGTGTCATTAATATAAAAACAATTTCTGGTTGTTACCCTTATGGAGTTCACCAGTATTTGCTCATTGCAAGAGCCAACTGATCACAGGAAAATTTATGACTGTTTATTAACAAGCAAAATTTATGAAAATAGCAAAGGTGCCACAGCAATTAAAAAAAGAACATCAAATAACATCGGTATTAAAAAGCAGAACATAACAATGCACAATCTGCAAAAGCAACAAAATGATAAGAGAAAAAACATGTTTTACAAAGTGGTTATCGCAAAAAAATTCTATATCGTATAAAACTAATAATTTGTAGAATTAAAATAACTATGTGGCACTCATTTAATCACTCTACTGTATTTCAATTAGCTAGCAAACAATGAGCACTGTCATTATACTGAAACTACAATAATTATGTGATTGTTACCCTTAAGGGGTTCCTCACAGTAAATATGCCCCATGCAAAGGCTAATCGATCACAGCTCAATGAGAATAAAAAGCTATCTGACTGATAAACGAAGCAATGCCACAGCAATGAATTTACGAAACAAAATATCACAAATCTAATACATCTATTGATAAATAAAACAGTACAATAGTCAACATCTAAAACAAAAAAAAAACCTATAAATAAAACACCTGCAAAATACAAGAGTCAAAGTCTAAAAAGGTAAATAGAACACCTGCAAAATACAAGAGTCAGTCTAATAAACACCAATAAATCGAACTCCTGCAAAACACACGAGTCAGAGTTTCTCTGACAGAAACACACGTATATGCACTGGACTGAGAACCGTATAATCACTGTTCACTGACACACTCAGTACTTCCACTGTTCCGAGGCACAATATAGGGGAAAGAGGGGGGGTTCGTCGCCGCAACTGTCAGTAGGGATTTTTTTTGTCCATCTGCTGCGTGCGATCCCGCCGTCTCTGCCCTCTCATGAAGTTTCTCCCGTGTCACGTCATCTCGATTTGGTTCCATGTTTGTGTTGTCAAATTCGTGCGGTATCCTCGTTTGACACGCCAGGTTGATATTCCTGGGCAAGGATGACACTTAATGGCTCTTCTTTAGTGCCACCCTTAGCGACCAGAGAACATCGAACCATGATTTACTGTCGCTTGACAGTGGGCATCCGTCAGGAGATGTTGATAGGCGTCATTGAAGTCTGCCAGTTACTCTGGACAGTATGTGTCAAAAGGCTCCACGCCCTTTGTGTTGTTACATTCCTGGGTTATCCTCTATTGGCTCGCCGGTTTGATATTCCTGGGCAAGGATGACACTTAATGGCTCTTCTTTGGTGCCACCCTTAGCGACCAGAGAACATCGAACCATGATTTACTGTCGCTTGACAGTAGGCATCCATCAGGAAATGTCGATAGGCGTCGTTGACATCTGCAAGTTTCTCTGGGCAGTACCTGTCAAAAGGCTCCACGCCCCTTGTGTTGTTTCACCGCGGCCGTCTCGTCACGGTCGCGTGCGTGTGGTGCGTTGCCAGCAGATGGATTTCCGCGCGGTGGACCGCTCGCCCATCTCAGGTCATCGCCTCGAGGAAGGGTCGCCCGGGGCGGCCGCCCATTAGCTCCAGGTACAAGGGAAAGTGTTTGCCGCTTACTCTCCTTTTGTTGTCGGCCGCGCTCCCAAAGTGGCCCGGACGACAGCGTGTCCCGCTGGGAAACCCGCCAGTTTTACAACTAGTCCGGCTGCTCCCACTGTCTCTTAAGAGTTTTGCCGGTTCGCTTTCACGTTCTCAACTGCATTCACAGAAATTTTTCATCATCCTTATGTGATTACACAATGTCATACATAATACCACTTAGTATTGTCTTTCACAATTTATAAGAACAAAGTGAGACTTAATATTCTTTTTTTCAAATAAAACATTAGATGAATCGACAATATAAAATAAAGTTTAAATGACTTGACAATGTAAAAAAAAATAAAAGTGAAATGACTTTACAATGTAAAAAAAATAAAAGTTAAATAAACTGACAATATAATATTTAAATCCACATCACTAATGTGGTTCACTTACGTTTTAATAAATCAAATGCTATTTATTAATTCACTAAAATGAATAGGATTATGCCTTGTGCAAGTATAGGTCAGGACAGCATAGGGTTCACATGTTATTTACACACACATACATGCACACCTGTTGTCTATTCTACAAACTAACTACCCATAAACATGCATTACTCAATATTCTACTTCTATCCACTACTAGTTAAGCCAATAAGCTACTTCAATGCTATTTCAACACCGTGTATATACCACTACAACATTGTTCTAATTCGTCCTCTTCTTGACGCTCGCGGCATACGTCTTGTCACATGATAAATATGGAGAACTTTCCTTAAACATACACATTAAAAAGAACAATGGTTATTTACACGCCAAAACATTTATACCAGTTCGCACACCTGAAAAGAGACTCGCAATTATACATTTATCATACTCATATATTCACACATAAAACAGTAAGAAAATTTCACCTAAAATTACGTTATCACAACAATTAATCACGCAGATGACTCTGAGAAGGTTAAAAATATTTGCATTATACAGGTTATATTACATTTTCTTACCCATATTGCTGCGATTTCGTTCCTTCTTTACGTTACCTTTCGCTTCCAAATCAGTTATTTCGCCTGTGGTGGTTATTCTGGATTCATTTCTCATGAATGGCAAAATTGTGGTCACCTCTATTCTGTAAAACAGTATCATCTTAACATATTGAACTTACAACAGACACTAAAGATCCGAATCCTCCTGTAGTTTAAATGACAAATGTTTTGCTTTATCCTTATTACCTTAAACCAAGCTTTCCTTCGTTCCCATAATCAAAATTATTTAATCATCCTCCATCTTCAAGAGGGAAATTTCCTCAGTACAAATCATATAGGCTGCAGTGCATCCCGCACCAGCGAAAACAGTAAGCTGTAATGCTCACAGCATCAGCAAAACACATAAACGTCGCTTTTCTAGGACAAGTATTAACGCAGAATAATTTTTTAGGCTTTGGCTCAACATCAATCAAGACTACAAAAAGGATCCATATTTCCGTTCCATTCTCCATTTGCTGAAAAGCTGCTCGTATTTGACTACCACAATAATATTTCAGAGCCACGTAAATTACACAAACCACAATTCTTCTTTCACCTTGAAGGGAATCAATATACTTACGAAATCCACAGACAGCACTTTACGTACTCAGCTATAAAGAACAAAAAAAAAGACATATATCATCAATATTAACATATCATCGCATATTGGAAGCCAATGGTTCAACAATCGTATTATCGCATCCTGTTTTCAAGATTCCAAACTTACTCATTCCTTTCTCAGAGTTCTCCTATCTTAAAATATTCATACAGCACGCATACTATAGTAAGAGATCCTCATTTACACTGACAGATATAGAATAGTAATAGATAGATAGTAGCACTGAAAGCAGAAAATCGGAAACAAGGCTACTAACAGCTGGGGACCTGGGTTTGCCAGACCCATAATACCCACAGATCGGATATTCCCCTGAGTTTATGCACTAATTCAGCAACGATCTTGCTTCTCTCAGGAGCGACTCCATTCAATTTACACACAAAAAAAACATAAACAGCATTTTACTCGTTCACAAAGAAACCTTTTATCTTCACGTTTGAATCAAACTAAATCCTAATTGCACAAAAAAAAATTTAAAACATCACTTCGATCCATCACATAGAAACATCTTTATCACTATTTTTACCAACATATTATTCAAAATGCATGTTATAAATTTAAACTAATCAATTGTCTCTCTTCACCGTCCTCTCTACTCCTCACTGCTCTTTCTACTCAATGTATGGTTTTACATTTGACACATGGTGTAGTCCTTTTGATTTCTTCGATCGAAGAGTTTCCACTTCTATGGCGTTTTTATGGGGAATCTTCCTTATCCGATACGGGCCGTTAAAGAGATTAAAAAATTTCTTGCAGACACCTGACCGTTTGTTAGACAGCTTGTGTGATCTGATAAGAACTTTTTGTCCTACATGAAACACTGTTTTTCTCACGTGTTTCTTATACGCCTTGACTCTGGCTTCTGCTGCACGCTTGATGTTGCGTAAAGCTAAGTCAACAATTGCGTTCCGGCGTAGTCTCGGCTCTAGTGGCCAAGGCACCACCTCTTTGAATTTGCTTGGGGGCTCCTTGTTTTTTAGCACAGTGATTGGCGGAAGCTTTGTTGACGTATTAGGCAACTCATTAATTATGTTCTGAAATCCTTTTAGGTGTATGTCCCACGATCGGTGATCACGACTGCAGTATAACCTACATAATTTTCCTAATTCACGCATAATACGCTCACTGGGGTTCGAGCTGGGGTGAAAGAGAGATATATATATAGGTTTAATTCTTCTTCTTCGAAGCATCCGCTGCCAGTATTGCGATCTAAATTGTGGTCCATTATCCGAGATAACCCTTTTCACGCTCCCAACTTCATGCAGAAACTGCTTTGCAAATGCAGTTGCCACTGCCCTTCCTGTGGCTCGCTTCAACGGAGTCAGACACACAAACTTGGAGGTTAGCTCCACCGCTACGAAAACATATGCAAAACCTGCTTTAGATCGTATTAGTGGCCCAAATAGATCCACGGCCGCGAGGTCACAAAGTTTTCTTGGTATTATCGGGTGCAATGATGCAGCATAAGTCACTGTGGCCGCCTTTGCTCGCTGACAAGGTCCGCACACTCTAAGTACACCACGAATACGCCGTAGCATGTTATTAAAATAGCATGTCTCTTTCAGTTTTTCACAACATTTCTGTGCTCCGAAGTGACCATAACTCAAGTGTATGTACCATATAATTTTGTTTACGAGTTCCTCCGGAATCACCAACACCCATCTGGAGTCGTCCGGGGCTCGTTTCTTGAATAATATTCTATTGCGCACTAAGTAGTACTGGCGTATTCCTACATTCTCCTTGTCCTCCCACTTCGTCTTTATATCTTTCAGTACAGCGTCCTTATCCTGTTCGTCCGCTATACTCCCTAAAGAGGTGGTAACAAAATTCTCGAACGCTACATTCTGTAAGTATAGGATGCTAAAATTATTTTCACCCAGTTCCCTTTCTTCTGTGTGAAGCAAACCTATAGGAATGCGCGATAGAGCGTCAGCAATTACATTTTTTTTGTCCAGGAATGTATTCTACAGTGAAGTTATATTCCTGTAGGTATAGTGCCCAGCGTCCTAGTCTCCCATGCGTGATTTTTGTGCTCATAAGAAATTGGAGTGCACGATGGTCAGTGTACACCTTGGTGGTCCTCCCAAATAAAAAATACCTAAATTTTGAGAATGCCCAAACTATCGCGAGTGCTTCGAGTTCCGTCACAGAATAATTTTTTTCACATCGAGAGAGCACCCTGCTCCCAAACGAGATTGTTTTCCAAGTTGTAATATCATCATTTCCTTCCGTTTGAAACAGTACCGCACCTAATCCTGACAAGGAACTGTCCGTCATTAAACAGAATTCTTGTGTCAGATCGGGATGCACGAGGATGGGAGCCTCTACCAATGCCTTTTTCAATTTATAAAATTCATCCTGTGCCTCTTGATCCCAGACCCACAAAGCGTTCTTCCCTGTTAGTCCACATAGACGGGGTGTACCAAGTACACTAAAATTTATAAATCGCTTATAAAAGTTACACAGGCCTAAGAATGCGCGCAACTGTTTTTTATTTGTCGGCATTGCACACTCCGCTATTGCCGCAATTTTCTCCGGGTCAGGTTGTATTCCATTTGCTGAGACAATATGGCCTAAGAATTTTATGTTCTCTCGTCCGAACTGTGACTTATCTAAGTTGACTGTTACACCTGCCTTCTCAAAAACATCCAGTAGTCTGTTCAGAACGTCATTATGGTCCTCCCACGACTTTTCCGCAATTAATATGTCATCCACGTAAATTGTCACTCGCTGTTTCAAATCATCAGGTAAAATGCTATTTAATCCCCTTATAAAAGCAGCTGATGAGACGTTTAGTCCGAACGGGAGACGCCGGAATTGGAAACAATTTCCGTAACACAGGAACGCTGTATATAATCTGCAAGATGGGTGTAGCACGATTTGCCAAAAACTCGAACGGAGGTCGATAGATGATAGTACCTTTACTCCGTGGAAACGTTGTAAGAGTTCCTCAAGGCTCTCAGGCCTGTCCGTTGCCGACATAATAATTGTGTTTATCTGTCTCGAGTCTAGCACCAAACGAACTGAGTTGTCGCGTTTTGGCACGACAAGCAAGGGTGAATTGTACGAGCTTACTGCCCGCTCAATTATTCCTTGTTCTAACATCTTGTTTATTTCCTTCTCCACCTGGGCTTTATACGCCACGGGAATAGGGTATGGTCTAACAGAAAACTTCTGATGGTCGCGTACTCTGAATTGGTACGTAAAACCCTTAATAGCCCCCGGAGTCTCAGAAAATACCCGTTCATGATTCCTAAGTAGACAATACAATTTCTCCTTTTCCCTGTCCGTGGTTCTGACACCCGCGATGCTCTTTCTCAGTGCATCAGCAAAAGCAACATCTTTCCCCTGCTCACCAGACGTAGAGCACGACTCACTTACATAGTTCACGAGTAGCTCCAGTCTGGGTTGCGACTCGGTTTGAGCTTGAAATTTTAGGCAACTAATTTCTGACTCGGCACGTAATATGCATTCATCAAATACTAAATTAATTGGCTGATCCCCAACTTGAACTGTCATTACTCCTCCACCCATGTCAATTACTGCATGGTGGGCATTCATGAAGTCATTTCCTAAAATCATTGCCACATTCAGCATTGGGAGCACAAAGAAGTTGTACTCAAACTCTCTTCCCTGGCAGGTAAAATTAAGCCGAGTTTGCCTTCGGATTTCTATGCTCTTACCGTAGATTGCGCCCTTCACCTTAATTCCTCGCACTTGAAAAACGGGCCAAGTCCCAGTCCCTTCGCATTTTTGAAATGCTGCCTCGCTCACTATCGAGAAAGGGCTTCCAGTGTCAATGACACACTTAAAACATATTTCTTTTACTGCAATTGTCACGACTGGATTTACTCCCGAAATTTTAGCACTCGTAGTTTCTTGCAACAAATCCTCTCTAATATCTTCCCTCTCTATATACCGTATGCACTCCTTTGCCATGTCGTTCATTGTTTCCGATTGGGCGCCTTCTGCGCTGATCGTTTGTCATTGCCGGTTTTGTTCATTTCCATTTGCTGGATTATGTCTAGGGTTAGCTGGCCGAATTTCAACATCATGAGGTGCTCCGCCTATAGTCCTATTCCCACCGTGTTCACCGTAGTATCGATTCTGGTTGCCGTAACTGTTCCGTTCACGATTCTGTCTACGTCCTCGATCATTTCTGTTGTTCCACCTGTGTTCGCGACTGTCACCCCAGTTTCTATACGGCCGGTCCCGATTATTGTTCCGTTCGCGTCGCGACGACCAGTCACGCCGTTGATTAGTAATACGGCCACGACTGCGGTCGCGCTGCTGTGCCCCGTAATAACTTTGTGCCTGATTAGGCGGGCATTCTCCTGTATTGTATTCCAACTCTTGGAGAAGCGTCTTAAACGTTTCCACGTCCTCTTTGCATCGTCCCGCAAGAATGACGTGCCGCAAGTGCATCGGCAATTTGGTGATGCATATCCTAATTAGTTCCGCAGGCCCGTATGGGTCGTATAGGAATTGATTTGCCTGCAGCATGTGGTCGAATAGGCGTGCAGGGCTGCCGAAACCAGACTGGTTCAAATTTGGCAGCATAATTATGCCATGTTTGACCCTATCTTGTGCCGCTTCCGACCAATAGGCGGACAGAAAGGCTTGTCGAAACTCCCGAGTGGAGTTGCAGTGACGCGCTGCTGACCTCATGCGAATCGCCGGTTCGCCTTCCAAATAGCCACACATATATTCTATCTCATGTGAACTTGCCCAGTCGGGGGGAAGACAAAACTAAAATTGCTCGAGCCATGCACGTGGATGTATTCCTTTTTGCGAATTTCGGAATATCTCAAACTTTCTTACCGTAAGGAAATGTTTGAAATCAAATCCCCGCATTTCCTCCTGGCGAGGCCCTTGAATGTTTCTGTTTCTCTCATGTCTGCCCCTTAAATTACATTCTTCCCTGTCGTCAAAATCTCCCTCGTGGCCGGAGTCCCTCTCTGCACTGTTCGTACGGCTATTTTTAGTGCTATTGGCGAGTTCGGAATCACACGCCATGCGGTTTTCCAGATGCGCCACGCGTTCTTGTAATTCGCCTGTTACAGCTTTGTGTTGTCTGTTCACTTCAAACTGTCCCTTCTGAAATCTAAGAAGCGAACGCACTTCTTCGGTCTCTGCGGCCGCTACCGGTGTAGTATTGTTCTCACTTTCCGTCAGCTTCATCGTATCTACAGTGTCCGCTAATGCCGCAATCTTACCATCAATTTGTCTCTTGTCCTCCGCCCCAGTCTGCTTCAATTGTTCTATTTGCTGTTCCAACGCGTGGATCGCTAAACTGTTGTCCGCTATTGTGTTGCTAACGGACGTGGGACAATGCGTTTCCGCCTGCTGGACCCTCGAGATTACCTGCTGGTGTTCCCTTTGGCATTCTTCCCTCAGCTCTTGGAAATTCCTAAGTAGCCGTTCTTCGCTTTCTTTAGATTCGGTATCGCCCCTCCGCTTGCTCTGTTCTAAAGCTTGCAGACGATCATCGATTTGTTCAAATGTACGGCCTAATTCTTTCATAATATCACTTTTTATCTCACTTGCCAGATTGTTTATTCTTTGTGAGATATCATCGGACACTCTCTGCATCGACTTGTCGACTTTATTTGTCTGCTGGATTAGTTTTTCGTCTATTTGTTCGCCTAGCTCGCGGATCGATTTTTCGGATGATTCTTTTTGTTCTCGGAACGATTTTTCAAATGATTCTTTATTTTGTTGCAATAAGGCTTTCATGAGTTCTGCCAAATCAATTTGGTTAGTTGGAGTCAAATTAATTTGTGGCTCTGATGTGAGCCCGTTCGTCCTGTCTTGCATTTCGTCTGAAGTATTCCCCATTGCATTTTCGGAACCGCCCGACGCGTTAACATTCGAAATTAAATTATCCCCTTGGTCCATGTTGCTTAGGTTGTCGGACCGCTTACTTTTAGTTTGGTTACGTGTCTGCATTAGTTCAATTTATGCCCGGTACGCAACACACTAATCAGAATAAATGTGTCCCACAAAAATTACGACAGTCACACGAAAGATACCCAACCTAGTACGCACTTTTTCACACGCAAAACAAATTTTTTTATCTTAGATCGAAACAGTGGAATTTACAAGCGAGAATAAAAAACACACAGACATATAAAACACACAAGTATAAAAAACAAAACAAGACAAACAACGCAACGCCGATCAACAACGCCGTGAATCTTTTGAAAGTCTGCTCGGAAACAACGCAGAAGTTGTTTGAGCGCTGTAGGGAAAAAAAATTAAGATTATAACACGCTTGCAATCTAACATTTCAGAGATTCCAGAGTCTAGCGGAATCACAGAACAGGGTCGCCATGTGTAATATTGTTCCTTTAATTTGGTATGCTGATGTGTAAGGTTGTAACTTTAATTTTGGTATACTGATATCGGTGCTAGTTGACAATGAAAGTGGGTTAAAAGCCGTGATCTGTCTGGGGACGTTAACCGTGGATTACTGGGCAACTGTTTCATCAGATATTTAGCAGACTAACATTAATGATAATCTTTTAATAGTCATACAAAACCGGTAAAATATATATATAAAAAGGAGAATTTAAATAAAAAGAAAGAAATCAGTTTATACTTGGAAATTTATTTTAAGATTGTTCATTGGAATTTCAGCATATTATACGTGAGTTATAACTGAGCTGGTGCCTTATTTACGATTGAAAAGAATGTGAGATTGTAATCTTACGGAACACATAAACTATGGAGCCAAGATTGGGAGACTGGATACAACACTGCATTCATAAAATAACACACGAAGAACATTGAAACATAAGCAAGAAGAAATTAACCACAACCAACAGATTCAGTTTTTACCCAAAGAAATTACGTTCATACCACAATCCTGTCCGTCATGTAATTACCACACACTGGTATACTAAATTCATATTAACTCTTTGTGAAGTCTTCGCAAAAAGAATAGCTGAGGGCTACTTTGATGATTACACCACATGCTCCACGTGGTCAACTTGGTTTACACAAAGCGTACAACTCCACAATAATTTTGATAATTAAAATACATTAGATCGAAAAGCACTTGACAAAAGAAAAACCTTGAACTGGTTACTAACGTCTTACTATTAACCTGATGGGTCAAACAGTTATATAAGCACGTGGTAGTGGTCTCGCAAAGTACACCCCACGTGAGCTGAACATAAAGAAAAGTTGCTATATTGAAAATATAGTCAAGACGAGACGTTATAATCACACAAACATTCGCATTTAAGATTGATGAACTTAGTTAGAGTTACTGATCAACACGTGGTTCCACTTTACTCACAAAGTAGTAACAAAGCAACTACCGCAAAATAATCTGAATTTAACACGAGAATTACACTCCGCTGCACTTTAAGATAGCATTAGATATTTTAGAGCTAAACCTGAAATCAAGGTGATTAAATTTTCAGTTAGGCTGAACTTAAGAAATCCATTGTCCTACGGACTTAACAGACACGCGCTTAGCCGGAGATCTTACCACTTCAGACGCTCGCCACGGCCACACAGCAACTGCCTACTCTAGAGTGCTTCCTGAGGGGTGGCTCACAAAGACCAACGGAAGTGGCCAGAGGGGCAGCTTCCTATACCAACATGACAACGGACGGACAGGACCATACTAAGAATAGAAACCTCTTTGCTTTTAGGAAGCGTAGCTAACTGTTCCGACGTTGGTCCTACTGTTCTCTAGCAGACAGCCTTGTCTGCTACCCTCAAGCATGCAACTAGAAATACATATGCTCATTCATCCTCTCACACAAAAGGGAAGGGGGATGACAGTATCTTATCATATACAGTATATAAAAGAAAGCGGATGTAGGTTCCGTATGAGACTGTGTGACATGAATTACATATAAGAATTACATATAAACTGTGCTTTAAAGTGTAGTAGTGTGACAGATCGTTCTTGTTTATGTGTAAAAGTAACACGTTCCACTGCTCAGTCTCCTCCCAGATAGTCAGAAACGCCACAGTACATTTAGAAGAGGAATTTATTCCATAAATGGCAACAGATTTAAGAAATTAAACATGAAAGGAATCCAACAGAGACCTTTCACAGTTTATATGTAATTCATGTCACACAGTCTCATACGGAACCTACATCCGCTTTCTTCTATATACTGTATATGATAAGATACTGTCATCTTCCTTCCTTTCTGTGTGAGAGGATGAATGAGCAAATGTATTTCTAGTTGCATGCTTGAGGGTAGCAGACAAGCCTGTCTGCTAGAGAACAGTAGGACCAACGTCGGAACAGGTAGCTACGCTTTCTAAAAGCAAGGAGGTTTCTATCCAGTAGTATGGTCCTGTCCGTCCCTTGTCATGTTGGTATAGGAAGCTGCCCCTCTGGCCACTTCCGTTTGTATTTGTGAGCCACCCCTCAGGAAGGGACCAGGGCAGTCTGTCCGTGGCGGGGTCTGAAGTGGTAAGATCTCCGGCTAAGCGCGTGTCTGCTAAGTCCCTAGGACAATGGATTTCTTAGGTTCAGCCTAACTGAAAAATTTAATCACCTTTATTTCATGTTTAGCTCTAAAATATCTAATGTTACCTTAAATTGCAGCGCAGTGTAATTCGAGTGTGAACTTCAGAATATATTCCGGTAGTTGCTTTGTCACTACTTTATGAGTAAAGTGGAACCACGTGTTGATCAGTAACTCTAACTAGCATCATCAATCTTAAATGCGAATGTGCGTGAGATTATAACGTCTCGTCTTGACAATATTTTTCAATATAGCAACTTCTCTTTATGTTCAACCCACGTGGGGTGTACTTTGTGAGACCAGTACCACGTGCTTATACAGTTGTTTGACCCATCAGGTTAATAGTAAGACGATAGTAACCAGTTCAAGGTTTTTCTTTAGTAAATTGCGTTTCGATGTAATTTATTTTAATTATCAAAATTATTGTTTAGTTACACTCTTTGTGTAAACCAAGTTGACCACGTGAAGCATGTGGTGTAAGCATCAAATAGCCCTCAGCTATTCTTTTTGGGAATATTTCACAGAGAGTTAGTATGAATTTAGTATACCAGTGTGTGGTAATTTCATGACGGACAGGATTACGCTACGAACGTAACTTCTTTGGGTGAAAATTGAATCGGTTGGTTGTGGTTAATTTCCTCCTGCATATGTTTCAACGTTCTTCGTGTGTTATTTTATGAATGCAGTGTTGTATGCAGTCTCCCAATCTTGGCTCCATATTTGATGTGTTCCGCAAGATTACAATCTCACATTTTCACAATCCTAAATAAGGCACCAGCTTAGTTACGACTCAAGTTTAATATGCTGAAATTTCAATGATCAATGTTGAAATAAATTTCCAAATATAAACTGATTTATTTCTTTTTATTTAAATTCTCTTTTATATATATATATATATATATATATATATATATATATATATATATATATATATATATATATATATATCACCGGTTGTCGTATGACTATTAAAAGATTATAATTAATGTTAGTCTGGTTGGGAATTTGGTAAGCTAGACTGGATACCTGGTGAAACAGTTGCGCAGTAATGCAATGTTAACTTCCTCAGATAGCTCTCAGCTTTTACCCCGCTTTTATTGGCTATCAGCTCCGCTTTCATACCAAATTAAAGCAACAACGTTACACATGGTGACCCTGTTCTGTGATTCCGCTAGACTCTGGAATCTCTGAAACGTTAGATTGCGAGAGTTGTATAATCTTAATTTTTTTCCCTGCAGCGCTCAAACAACTTCTGCGTTGTTTCTGAGCAGACTTTCAAAAGATTCACGGCGTTGTTGAGCGGCGTTGTGTTGTTTGTCTTGTTTTGTTTTTTATATTTGTGTCTTTTATATGTATGTGTTTTTTTTCTCGCTTGTAAATTGCACTGACTTCGATCAAAGACATAAATTTGATGTGCGTGTGAAAAAGTGCGCACTAAGTTGGGTATCTTTCGTGTGACTGTCGTAATTTTTGCGGGATACATTTATTCTGATTAGTGTGTTGCATACCGGGCAGAAATTTAACTAATGCAGTCTTGTAACCAAGCTAAAAGTAGGCGGTCCAACAACTTAAGCAACATGAACAATGGGGATAATTTGATTTCGAATATTAACACGCCGGACGGTTCCGAAAATGCAGTGGGGAATACTTCAGAGGAAATGCAAAACAGGACGAACGGGCTCACATCAGAGCCAGAAATTAGTTTGCCTCCAACTAACCAAATTGATTTGGCAGAACTCATGAAAGCCTTATTGCAACAAAATAAAGAAAACGTAGAGAAATCTGAAAAATCGATTCGAGAGCTAGGCGAACAAATGACGCAGAAATCTGAAAAATCGATCCGAGAGCTAGGCGAACAAATGACGCAGAAATCAGAAAAATCGTTCCAAGAACAAAAAGAATTATCCGAAAAATCGATCCGAGAGCTAGGCGAACAAATAGACGAAAAACTAATCCAGCAGACAAATAAAGTCGACAAGTCGATGCAGAGGGTGTCTGATGATATCTCACAAAGAATAAACAATCTGGCAAGTGAAATAAAAAGTGATATTATGAAAGCATTAGGCCGTACATTTGAACAAATCGATGATCGTCTGCAAGCCTTAGAGCAGGGCAAGCGGAGTCGCGATGCGGAATCGAAAGAGAGCGAAGAACAGCTACTTAGGAATTTCCAAGCGCTGAGAGAAGAATGCCAAAGAGAACACCAGCAGGTACTCTCGAGGGTCCAGGAGGCGGAAACGCATTGTCCAGCGTCCGTTAGCAACACAGTAGCGGACAACAGTCAAGCGATTCACGCACTCGAACAGCAAGTAGAACAATTGAAGCAGACTGGGGCGGAGGACAAGAGACAAATACATGATAAGATTGCAGCATTAGCGGACATCGTAGGCATGATGAAGGTGACGGAAAGCGGTAACAATACTACACAGGTATCGGTTGCAGAGACCGAAGAAGTGCGTTCGCTTCTTAGATTTCAGAAGGGACAGTTCAAAGTGAACAGGCGGCACAAAGCTGTAACAGGCGAATTACAAGAACGCGTGGCGCATCTGGAAAGCTGCATTGGGTATGATTCCGAACTCGCCAATTGCACTAAAAATAGCCGTACGAACAGTGCAGAGTGGGACTCCAGCCACGAGGAAGATTTTGACGACAGGGAAAAATGTATTTTGAGGGGCAGAAACATTCAAGGGCCTCGCCGGGAGGGAAGACGGGGATTTGATTTCAAACATTTCCTTACGGTGAGAAAGTTTGAGATATTTCGAAATTCGCAAAAAGGAATACATCCACGAGCATGGCTCGAGCACTTTGAGTTTTGTCTTCCCCCCGACTGGGCAAGCTCACATAAGATAGAATATATGTGTGGCTATTTGGAAGGCGAACTGGCGATTCGCATGAGATTGGCAGCGCGTCACTGCAACTCCACTCGGGAGTTTCGACAAGCCTTTCTGTCCGCCTATTGGTCGGAAGCGGCACAAGATAGGGTCAAACATGGCATAATTATGCTGCCAAATTTGAACCAGTCTGGTTTCGGCAGCCCAGCACGCCTATTCGACCACATGCTGCAGGCAAATCAATTTTTATACGACCCATACTGGCCTGCGGAACTAATTAGGATATGCATCACCAAATTGCCGATGCACTTGCGCCACGTCATTCTTGCGTGACGATGCAAAGAGGACATGGAAACGTTTAAGACACTTATCCAAGAGTTGGAATATAATAGAGCAGAATGCCCGCCTAATCAGGCACAAAGTTATTACGGGGCACAGCATTGCGATCACAGTCGTGGCCGTAGTACTAATTAACGGCGTGACTGGTCGTCGCGACGAGAACGGTACAATAATCGGGACCGGCCGTATAGAAACTGGGGTAACAGTCGCGAACACAGGTGGAACAACGGAAATGATCGAGGACGTGGACAAGATCGTGAACGCTACAGGTACGGCAACCAGAATCGATACTATGATGAATACGGTGGGAATAGGACTGTAGGCGGAGCACCTCATGATGTTGAAATTCGGCCGGCTAACCCTAGACATAATCCAGCAAATGGAAATGAACAAAACCGGCAATGACAAACGATCAGCGCAGAAGGCGCTTAATCGGAACAAATGAGTGACATGGCAAATGAGTAGAAAGGACAGTGAGAAGTAGAGAGGACGGTGAGGAGAAAGAATTGATTAGTTTAAGTTTGTGACGTATGCATTTTGAATAATATGTTGGTAAAAATAATGATAAAGATGTTTCTATGTGATTGATTAAAGTGATGTTTTTAGTTTTTTTTTTTTTTTTCTTTCCTTGTGCAATTAGGATTTAGGTTGGTTCAAATGTGAACATAAAAGGTTTCTTTATGAATGAGTGAAATGCTGTTTATGTTTTTTTTTTTGTTTTTTTTTTTGTAAAAATTGAAACGAGTCGCTCCTGAGGGAAGCAAGGTCTGTGTTGAATTAATGCAAAACTCAGGGGAATATCCGATCTGTGGGTATTATGGGTCTGGCAAACCCAAGTCCCCAGCTGTTGGTAGCCTTGTTTCCGATTTTCTGCTTTCAGTGCTACTATCTATCTATTACTATTCTATATCTGTCAGTATAAATGAGTATATCTTACTATAGTATGCGTGCTGTATGAATATTTTAAGATAGGAGAACTCTGAGAAAGGAATGAGTAAGTTTGGAATCTTGAAAACAGGATGTGATAATACGATTGTTCAACCAATGGCTTCCCAATATGCGCTAATATGTTAATATTGATGATATATTTTTTTTTGTTCTTTATAGCTGAGTAGGTAAAGTGCTGTCTGTGGATTTCGTCAGTATATTGATTCCCTTCAAGGTGAAAGAAGAATTGTGGCTTGTGTAATTTATGTGGCCCTGAAATAGTATTATGGCAGTCAAATGACGAGCAGTTTTCCAGCAAATGGAGAATGGAACGGAAATATGGATCCTTTTTGTAGTCTTGATTGATGTTGAGCCAAAGCCTGAAAAATTATTCTGCGTGAATACTTGTCCTAGAAAAGCGACGTTTATGTGTTTTGCTGATGCTGTGAGCATTACAGCTTACTGTTTTCGTAGTGTGGGATGCACTGCAGCCTATATGATTTGTACTGAGGAAATTTCCCTCTTGAAGGTAGAGGAAGATTAAATAATTTTGATTATGGGACCGAAGGAAAGCTTGGTTTAAGGTAATAAGGATGAAGCAAAAATTTGTCATTTAAACTACAGGAGGATTCGGATCTTTTGTGTCTGTTGTAAGTTCAATATGTTAAGATGAAACTGTTTTACAGAATAGAGGAGACCACAATTTTGCCATTCGTGAGAAATGAATCCAGAATAACCACCACAGGCGAAATAACTGATTTGGAAGCGAAAGGTAACTTAAAGAAGGAACGAAATGGGTAAGAAAATGTAGTATAACCTGTATAAGGAAAATATTTTTACCCTTCTCAGAGTCATCTGCGTGATTAATTCTTGTGATAACGTAATTTTAGATGAAATTGTCTTACTGTTTTATGTATAAACATATGAGTATGATTAATGTATAATTGCGAGTCTCTTATCAGGTGTGTGAACTGGTATAAATGTTTTGATTTGCAAATAACCATTGTTCTTCCTACTATGTATGTTTAAGGAACGTTTCTCCATGTTTATCATGTGACAAGACGTATGCCGCGAGCGACAAGGAGAGGACGAATTAGAACAATGTTGTAGTGGTATATACACAGTGTTGAAATAGCATTGAAGTAGCTTGTTGGCTTAACTAGTAGTGGATTGAAGTAAAATTTTGAGTAATGCATGTTTATGGGTAGTTAGTTTGTAGAATAGACAACAGGTGTGCATGTGTGTGTGTGTGTGTGTGTGTGTAAATAGCATGTGAACCCTGTGCTGTCCTGACCTGTACTTGGACAAGGCATAATCCTATTCATTTTAGTGAATTAATAAGTAGCATTTGATTTATTAAAACGTAAGTGAACCACATTAGTGATGTGGATGTAAATATTATATTGTCAGTTCATTTAATTTTCATTTTTATACTGTAAAGTCATTTCACTTTTATTTTTTTTATATTGTCAAGTCATTTAACTTTTATTTTTATGTTGTCGATTAATGTAACTTTTTTATTTAAAAAAACAAAAAATTAAGTCTCACTTTCGTTCTTAAAAATAGTGAAAGACAATACGAAGTGGTATTATGTATGACATTTTGTAATCACATAACTATGATGAACAATTTCTGTGAATGCAGTTGAGAAAGTGAAAGCGCACCGGCTAAACTCTTACGAGACAGCGGGAGCAGCGAGGAGGAGGAGGAGGAGGGCTAGTTGTAAACTGGCGGGTTTCCCAGCAGGACACGCAGTCAACCGGGCCACTTCGGGAGCGCGGTCGACAACAAAAGAAGGGCACGCGACAAACACTTTCCCTTGCACCTGGAGCTAATGGGAGGCCGCCCCGTGCGACCCTTCCTCGAGGCGATGACCTGAGATAGGCGAGCGGTCCACTGCGCGGAAATCCATCTGCTGGCAACGCACCACACGCACGCGACCGTGACGAGACGGCCGTGGTGAAACGACAGAGGACAGGGGAGAAAGGGGCGTGGAGCCTTTTGACACGTACTGCCACTAAGTGTCATCCTTGCCCAGGAATATCAAACCGGCGAGCCAATTGAGGATAACTCAAGAATGTAACAACACAAGGGGCGTGGAGCCTTTTGACACATACTGTCCAGAGAAACTGGCAGACTTCAACGACGCCTGTCAACATTTCCTGGCGGATGCCCACTGTCAAGCGAAAGTAAATCATAGTTCGATGTTCTCTGGTAGCTAAGGGTGGCACAAAGAAGAGCCATTAAGTGTCATCCTTGCCCAGGAATATCAACCTGGCGTGTCAAACGAGGATACCGCACGAATTTGAGAACACAAACATGGAACCAAATTGAGATGAACGTGACACGGGCCACCAAGAGAAACTTCATGAGAGGGCAGAGACGGTGGGATTGCATGCAACAGATGGACAAAAATCCCTACTGACAGCTGCGGCGACGACCCCCCCCCCTCCCCTTATATTGTGCCTCAGAACAGTGGAACTACTGAGTGTGTCAGTGAACAGTGATTATACGGTTCTTAGTTCAATGCATATACGTGTGTTTCTCTCACAGAAACTTTGACTCGTGTGTTTTGCAGGGGTTCGATTTATTGGTGTTTATTAGACTGACTCTTGTATTTTGCATGTGTTCTATTTATTTTTTTTTTAGACTTTGACTCTTGTATTTTGCAGGTGTTTTATTTATTGTTTTTTTTAGATGTTGACTATTGCACTGTTTTATTGATCAATGTTTGTTCTTGTGTGATGTATTAGATTTGTGATATTTTGTTTCGTAAATTCATTCAAGTGGCATTGCTTCGTTTATCAGTCAGATAGCTATTCATTCTCATTGGACTGTGATCAATTAGCCTTTGCATGGTGCATATTTATTGTGAGGAACCCCTTAAGGGTAACAATCACATAATTATTGTAGTTTCAGTATAATGACACAGTGCTCATTGTTTGTTAACTAATTGAAATATAGTAGAGTGATTAAATTAGTGCCACAAGTTATTTTAATTCTACAAATTATTAGTTTTATAAGATATAGAAGTTTTTTGTGATAACCACTTTGTAAAACATGTTTATTCTCTTATCACTTTTTTTGCTTTTGCGGATTGTGCATTGTAATTTCTGCTTTATAATACTGATGTTATTTTCATGTTCTTTTCTAATTGCTGTGGCACCTTTGCTATTTTCATAAATTTTACTTGTTAATAAACAGTCATAAATTTTCCTGTGATCAGTTGGCTCTTGCAATGAGCAAATACTGGTGAACTCCATAAGGGTAACAACCAGAAATTGTTTTCATATTAATGACACAGGAACCATTGTTTTTACTTGCTGACCGAATTAGGTCTACAATATCTTTTAAATAGGTGTCACAGATTGTTTTTTTTCTGCTTGAAATTGGTAGATTCTAAAGATGTGTTGAAATTATTGTGTTTTAGCAAGTAGCTGGTGACCTTTTGCCTTTTCTTTACATTTTTGGTTTAAGTTGGGTGTGAGAAGCCTGCTTGGGAATGTCCTAGCATGGCCTGAAAATTCCCTGCACAGTCTTTTCCCGGAGCGTTGGGGTTATGAAAGGTTTCTGTTGGATTCCTTTCATGTTTGATTTCTTAAATCTGTTGTCATTTATGGCATAAATTCCTCTTCTAAATTTACTGTGGCTTTTCTGACTATCTGGGAGGAGACTGAGTAGTGGAACGTGCGAGGTGCCGGGGCAAGCAGTGTATTTAACACTAAATTCTTCTAGAATCTACATATGTAAATGATGCTCTAAGCCCCCCCCCCTATTCTAACTCCGACTTTTGCTGTTGCACAAGGATTAAAAAAAATACGCGAACTGACTCTAATCAACCCTGCCAGTGGAGTAGAAGAGAGTTTTGCACCTGCAATAATTTAATTTGATAAATAAGTTAAATAAACGAAGGTTTCATTAACATAGTGAGGAATGATAGGGTTGCTCTACCGATTAACACAATGAAAGTTCTGTCCAAAATAACAATATGATTTATTAAGACTAAACACAAAATAATAAACAAAAACACATGAAACATCTACAGTACATCAAATTGGCTCAAATTGGATACTCAAACAAACGCTGTGAATGTGAAGTTGTCCCTAAACTAGATTGTGAGGATTATGACGAAGTGGTATGTGCAGCCAATTCCTTGAAACTCAAATCTTAGAGAAAACACATAGCCAACCCAACATTAATTGCTGCTACCCAAGACAGAACAAAGTTAGAAAAAGACAAACAGGCGCGCTCTGCTGAGCTCTGATTATCACCTAGGAAAATCCCTGTCTGCCGGTGCTGCGGACATACCTTACCAAACTGTCTTCTTAACTGCCAGAACACGATCTGGCGTACCGGAGGCGATGGCTGGTTGCTTTGACGTCCTCGACCGAAAGGCGAGAGCCGACTCCCCACAAGAGCACCCGTACAAAACCGAACACAGAACATTCCCGCCCCCACGACAGTGGCCGTGGTTAACTGTTCCAATCAGCAACTCGACAACCGGCGGAAAATTCCACTCCATTGCCGGAACACTACCATTCCACCAATGGAGATTCTTGGCGCCAATTTCTGCGCCGATTTTGCTACGTCACGGAGCTATGCCCTGAGTAAGCCAATCACAGTTACAAATTTGCAGAAAGCGCGGGGATTTGCCCGCTACAACTGCCTGTGTACACAAGTCATTCCCACACCTCGCTGGTAGCCCGCCAGAAAGTGTTTTCGCTAAGTTTCTGCGAAGTAACGGAACCTCTAGCCCAGCCGCTACTTCAGGCCCCTGCGGGCGTGCCTCTTGACAATGTCGGCGTCTGGAAAGCATTCACTCGACTCTCTCACACCCGTCGGCTTACCCTTTCAAAGTCAGCAGAGCCCGCCTGTCACCGGACCACCCGGGTGACGAGAGACGCTGCGTGGGAAGTCCGCGTGTGAAGGAATAGCAACGTTCCACCGTATGCAATTAGAGAGGAGAATCGTAAGATAGAAATATGAGAGGGGGCTCATGCCACCTCTCAAACGTGTTACTTTTACACATAAACAAGAACGATCTGTCACACTACTACACTTTAAAATACAGTTTATATGTAATTCATGTCACACAGTCTCATACGGAACCTACATCCGCTTTCTTCTATATACTGTATAGGATAAGATACTGTCATCCCCCTTCCCTTCTGTGTGAGAGGATGAATGAGCAAATGTATTTCTAGTTGCATGCTTGAGGGTAGCAGACAAGCCTGTCTGCTAGAGAACAGTAGGACCAACGTCGGAACAGGTAGCTACGCTTTCTAAAAGCAAGGAGGTTTCTATCCAGTAGTATGGTCCTGTCCGTCCCTTGTCATGTTGGTATAGGAAGCTGCCCCTCTGGCCATTTCCGTTTATATTTGTGAGCCACCCCTCAGGAAGGGACCAGGGCAGTCTGTCCGTGGCGAGCGTCTGAATTGGTAAGATCTCCGGCTAAGCGCGTGTCTGCTAAGTCCCTAGGACAATGGATTTCTTAGGTTCAGCCTAACTGAAAAATTTAATCACCTTTATTTCATGTTTAGCTCTAAAATATCTAATGTTACCTTAAATTGCAGCGCAGTGTAATTCGAGTGTGAACTTCAGAATATATTCTGGTTGTTGCTTTGTCACTACTTTATGAGTAAAGTGGAACCACGTGTTGATCAGTAACTCTAACTAGCATCATCAATCTTAAATGCGAATGTGCGTGAGATTATAACGTCTCGTCTTGACAATATTTTTCAATATAGCAACTTTTCTTTATGTTCAACCCACGTGGGGTGTACTTTGTGAGACCAGTACCACGTGCTTATACAGTTGTTTGACCCATCAGGTTAATAGTAAGACGATAGTAACCAGTTCAAGGTTTTTCTTTAGTAAATTGCGTTTCGATGTAATTTATTTTAATTATCAAAATTATTGTTTAGTTACACTCTTTGTGTAAACCAAGTTGACCACGTGAAGCATGTGGTGTAAGCATCAAATAGCCCTCAGCTATTCTTTTCGGGAATATTTCACAGAGAGTTAGTATGAATTTAGTAGACCAGTGTGTGGTAATTTCATAACGGACAGGATTACGCTACGAACGTAACTTCTTTGGGTGAAAATTGAATCGGTTGGTTGTGGTTAATTTCCTCTTGCATATGTTTCAACGTTCTTCGTGTGTTATTTTATGAATGCAGTGTTGTATGCAGTCTCCCAATCTTGGCTCCATATTTGATGTGTTCCGTAAGATTACAATCTCACATTTTCACAATCCTAAATAAGGCACCAGCTTAGCTACGACTCAAGTTTAATATGCTGAAATTTCACTGATCAATGTTGAAATAAATTTCCAAATATAAACTGATTTATTTCTTTTTATTTAAATTCTCTTTTATATATATATATATATATATATATATATATATATATATATATATATATATATATATATATATCACCGGTTGCCGTATGACTATTAAAAGATTATAATTAATGTTAGTCTGGTTGGGAATTTGGTAAGCTAGACTGGATACCTGGTGAAACAGTTGCGCAGTAATGCAAGGTTAACTTCCTCAGATAGCTCACAGCTTTTAACCCGCTTTTATTGGCTATCAGCACCGCTTTCAGATCAAATTAAAGCAACAACGTTACAACGCTTCCAATGTGCGTTCACCGCGATGTCGCCGAACACGGATGAGACCATCATGTTACTGTAAACAGAACCTGGATTCATCCGAAATAATGCCATTCGTGCACCCAGGTTCGTCATTGAGTACACCATCGCCGGCGCTCCTGTCTATGATGCAGCGTCAAGGGTAACCGCAGCCATGGTCTCCGAGCTGATAGTCCATGCTGCTGCAAACGTCATCCAACTGTTCGTGCAGATCGTTGTTGTCTTGCAAACGACCCTATCTGTTGACTAAGGGATCGAGACGTGGCTGCACGATCCGTTACAGCCATACGGATAAGATGTCTGTCATCTCGACTGCTAGTGATACGAGGCCGTTGGGATCCAGCACGGTGTTCCGTATTACCCTCCTGAACCCACCGATTTCATATTCTGCTAACAGCCATTGGATCTCGACCAACGCGAGCAGCAATGTCGTGATACGATAAACCGCAATCGCGATAGGCTACAATCCGATCTTTATCAAAGTCGAAAACGTGATGGTACGCATTTCTCCTCCTTACACGAGGCATCACAACAACGTTTCACCAGGCAATGCCGGTCAACTGCTGTTTGTGTATGAGAAATCGGTTGGAAACTTTCCTCATGTCAGCACGTTGTAGGTGTCGCCACCGGCGTTAACCTTGTGTGAATGCTCTGTAAAGCTTATCATTTGCATATCACAGCATCTTCTTCCCGTCTTTTAAATTTCGCGTCTGTACCACGTCATCTTGGTGGTGTAGTAATTTTAATGGCTAGTAGTGTGCAAGACAGCTTCGCTACTGGCAGTAAGATGTTTCACACTTCCTTGTTTCAAAACTTTCGCATGTCATTTGTAAATATTCTGGTACTGGGTAGAAACAGCGGTGAAGTACGAGTAAACGTAGAGTCTTAGTAAAAAATGAGAATGTTGAAATTACTTTACCTTATGCGGAGCACTATTGTTAATTTGTACAGCACTATTTGTAAGAGAAATTTATAAGCCTGTGTCCCTATTGACTGCACAAGGTACTTTCATTTTTGCTTTATAACAGGTTCATGAATATTAAAGTTTTCATTTATGTATCCTACAGACAGAAAGATATGACTAGTTTATGGACAAGGGAGGAAATGTGCGTTTTAATATACCTAATGTAGGAATTTTACGCCCATGGATTTCGCAGAAAAGTGTGATTTGCGAGCCAGTTACTGCCGACAACTGCCGTTCGACTGCGCAACGATGGCATACACCACATTGTCACGCGTACCATATGCACAAGTCGCATCGTTTCTGAGCTCTCAGAAGCGCGTTGGATTCGGCATTCTCAACGCTGATATTCGGCAGCACAGTTCGTGTGCCGTCGGCTTTGGGGTACCCGGTCGATCTCGAGAGTCCACAGGGTTCGGTGCAACAGGGAAACAGACGGCTGTGAGAAAGAGGAAATGACTGGCCACACACGGGTGCATTTTCTTCCTGAATCGTCGGCGCTCCTTTGGGAACCGTGGAGGTTTAACCCTAGGACACCTAAGGTGGGAGGAGGGGGGGGGGGTGTTCATTGAGCCCACAATTTTTTTATGTCCCCTGCTTTTGCCCAAGTAACTTTCATACTACATATTCCCTTTGAGTTATTGTTTGTTGGCTATTTTATGTAACTTTAGTGTCAATATATTTTATAGAAAATTCCTGCTTTGAAAGAAAAAATAAATAAACTTATTATAGGTCCAACAACCCCCCCTCCCCCTTAGGGTTCCATGCTATAGAAAATTTCCCTTAGTAGAATTTCGTATTTCTCATCTCTACAACAATGAAAGTCAGTTTTTTGTTGGTTGGTATTCTTGATATTCACAACAATCGGTTTACTTCTAGAGGCAATGATTGTTGATGTCAGTCAGCTGGTATTTATCTTGTAAACTTGCAGTGAGTTACTGCAGTTCCCTACTGTTCACACCCAGACTTAGAAATGACTAAAAGAATACGTGACTCGTCTTTAGAAAGAGTTTTGAATGAAATTTTAGATGAAGATTCTGACTCGGGGAGTGAAAGTGAATATGAGGGTGGTTTATGGAGTATGATTTAGATAGGGAAAGTGATGTGGATGTTAGAGAAGATGAAGATAGCACAGCTTCAGGCAGTGACCATCAAGATGTTATTGTGGTCAAGTCTGGAAGGAAGTACGTAACCACACAGCCTAGAATTCCTCGGAGGTCTGTTGCTAATTGCTAATATAGTAAGAGAGCAGGCAGGAGTAACCTCAGCTGGTGTTTGCCATTCGCCTGGACAAGTCTTGAAGTTACTTCTTACGCCTGACATCATGGATGTTATAGTAAAACATTCAAATGAAGAGTCAGTTAGGCGAAATGTTACTTTCACTAATGAGAAAGAGTTGTATGCCTTTATAGGAATCCTGATACTTATGGGGGCAAATAAGGACAATTCTGTCAGTGTACACGATCTTCGGTCAGACCTAATGGGTCGGCCAGTTTACAAGGGTATTATGGCAAGAGAACGTTTCAAGGAACTTATTGCAATCATAAGGTTTGATGACAAAAGTATCCGCCAACTAAGAAGAGAAGCAGCCAAGTTCACAGCAATCCGTGATGTTTCCAACAAAGTGAATGATAGTTTTCCACTACTGTGTAAACCAGGGGTCCACCTCACCATTGATGAGATGCTCAGCTTGTTTAGTGGGCACTGCCCCTTTAAAGTACTTATGAAGGATAAACCGGGCAAGTATGGCATCCTTATACGCATGGTGTCCGATGCGGTTGACAGATACGTTGAATATGGAACCCTATGCAGGTAATGTTCAGAATTTGTCGAAAGAAGAACGGAGTTCAGCAGCTGTCGTCAAATGTCTGGTAGCACCTGTGAAAAATACTGGTCGAAATATTAATACAGACTGATACTACACTACAGTAGGAACTCTCCAGTCAAACATGAAGCATATTCCAGACATAATGAAGAACACGTCAAATCGAGAGCTATATTCACCAGTGTTCCACATACCCATCAACAGGTGGGCCTCCAGTAACTTTGATGTCCTACATAGCAAAAACGAAACCAAGTCAAAACTTACTGATGTTGTTAACAATGCACCGAGATAAAGGCACTGTTGGAGGAGAGAAGAATAAAACCGAGATAAATGCATATTATAATTCCACTTAAGGTGGAATTAATACCATTGATCAAATGGCGCGTATGTACACCTGCAAGAGGGGAACAAAGAGATGCCCTCTATCTGTATTTTACTCTCTCATCGACATTTGTGCTATCAATGCAACCACCATGTTCATCCAGCAACATCCAAGATGGAATGAAAAGAAACACAACAAATGGAAACTTTATCTTCTGCAAGCTGGGATGGAACTAGTGAAATTGCAGTTAGAAGAAAGGAGTGCCAATGCAAGAGGGTTATCTAACCAAATTGTTCAATCAATGGAGACTATTCTACAAAAGAATATCAAAGAAGTGACAACAGAAGCACGTCAGCCTCCTGCAGGGAAAAGTCGGTGCCATATATGTGTAAGAGAAGCTAAAACAAAGAAGCAGAAGTACAAAAATGGAAGTAAACCAAAACAGTATTGTGGGCAGTGTCATAAACAAATGTGTAACACACATTCAGAAAAAATTGTGAAGTGTCTCTTGCCTTGAAGTTGAGGACTCAGAGTAGTCTACTGTATATGAACACATCTGTATTTTGTATTGTAATATGTCAATTTTTTATTCACTCAATCCAATATTTATAACAATTAACAACATTTATAAACCGATGCCTTAGTTAAAATACATAAACCATTTTGAAAGTTGTAATTTTTCGTCAGTAAACTTATTTAATACCTGTGGGCTCGCCGAACCCCCCCTTAGGCATCCAAGTTATAAAAAAAGGCTTGGGTGTCCTAGAGTTAACATGCAGGAAGAGGCCAATCTTGGATGTTTATAACTGAAAATGTAATGTAAAATAACTGAGATCTATTTATTCCTATTCAAGAAGTCATTTATGGTATAGAAGGACTTGTCAATGAGATTTAACTCAATCATTCTTAATACAATAATGAACATAGTAAAAGACACTTTTTATTGATTTATACAATTGATCCTTTCCTTTTTCCGCTTCTTTCTAGTCTCCGCCTTCCTGAACACTTTGCCGGCCGGAGTGGCCGAGCGGTTCTAGGCGCTACAGTCTGGAACCGCGCGACCGCTACGGTCACAGGTTCGAATCCTGCCTCGGGCATGGCTGTGTGTGGCGTCCTTAGGTTAGTTAGGTTTAAGTAGTTCTAAGTTCTAGGGAACTGATGTCCACAGCAGTTAAGTCACATAGTGCTCAGAGCCATTTGAACCATTTGAACCTGAACACTTTCCTGAAACTTTTTAGTGGTCGCTGGCTGCTATAGACTTGAAGAGATGTGGCAAATTAATTACTTGTGCAGGCGATTCCTCTGTCTTCCTCTATTCCTCTGTTTCCCTGCAGAAGTGAGGATTGTTATTCACGTACCTGTCGGCTGCTGTCCCGACCGTGGTCGGCAACCGAACTAATTCTCTTCTAACAGGGGTTCAGTTGACGGTTAATTAGCATAGTGGACAGGGCAACAGAAGGAAGCTACAGCAAACAGATAATGCTTCTGTTCTCGTAAAAGCTACTCTATTGCTCCTGCAATAACACGTGATAAATTGGCGAGGTAGAAAAATATACGAGTATAACTGTCAATTTACGAAAGCCAGGTCCTATTGCTTCTTGCTGCAGGACAAGAATATAAAATACAAAACATGCAATCGTATGAAAAGCACCGGATTAACACGGTCCAGCTCTTGAACTAAAAGAGATAGTGAGAGAGAGAAAATGGAGAACTTTGTTCACTAACATGATGGGTAATTGAAGCCCAAGCATGGCACTTCGAAAAACTAATCCTGTACCATTACAAATAGCGCCAAGTCTACTACGTACTGAGTGATTAACAGCGAAATTACTAACGCTACAGAATGTGAACTCGTAGATGAATATTAAAATATGCAGCCTCGCAATTGGACTGCTCATGGCGGCAAACGGTGCTCAAAGGATGCACACCGACGCTAAGATAGAGGCTGGTCCCGAACTCTCGGCCATCGTAACTGCTCACCTCCGTTGAACTCGATCAACTAGCAACAACTCGGCGATCATTGACTCTCCTGTCATTTTTGTGACCGAGCAGCCCGCGACACAGTAAGCTTTCCCGACAAGAAAAGGACCGCAGAGCCACCTTAACCCGTGCTGTGGTTACGGCCAGAGAACGCAACCCAAGGGTTGGGACTGCTGAAACGGCGGCAAGTTACCCGAATCTGATTTTGATTTACACTCAAGAGCCAAAGAAACTGGTACACATGCGAGATATCATATAGGGTCCCCGCGAGCACGCAGAAGTGCCGCAACACGACGTGGCATTGACTCGACTAATGTCTGAAGTAGTGTTGGAGGGAACTGACACCATGAATCTTACAGGGCTGTCCATACATCCGTAAGAGCACGAGAAGGTGGAGATCTATTCTGAACAGCACGTTGCAAGGCATCCCAGATGTGCTCAATAATGTTCATGTGTGGGGAGTTCGGTAGCCAGCGGAAGTGTTTAGAATTAGAAGAGTGTTCCTGGAACCACCATGAAGCAATTCTGGACGTGTGGGGTCGAATGTCCTGCTGGAATTGTCCAAGTCCGTCGGAATACTCAATGGAAATGAATGGATGCGGGTGATCAGACACGATGCTTACGTACGTGTCATCTGTCAGAGTTGTATCTAGACGTATCAGGGGTCCCATATCACTCCACCTGCACACACCCCACCCCATTACAGAGCCTCCACCAGCTTGCACAGTCTCCTGCTGACATGCAGCGTCTATGGATTCATGAGGTTGTCTCCAAACCTATACACGTTCATCTGCTCGATACAATTTGAATCTACTCGTCCGACCAGGCAACATGTTTCCAGACATCAACATCCACAAACATTAAGAACAACAGCTCTTGCCTTACGCTATTCTGCAGGAGAGTATGCTAGCCCAGTGTGGTACAATTCAGTACATGCATAGCAGGTTGATGAAGCCTTAAATGACAAGCTGTAGGATTGTTACAGGCTGCCTAAGGCCAACCCCCATGGACAGAGTTCAGTGTCTCGCTAGAACTGTTCCATGTGACATCAGAAGAGAGGTCGCCGCTAACATTGAGAGGCATAAATCAAATACAGTGACCTCACATCCACTCTTTGGACAACAACCTGTCAAGCCAAGACTGGAATCCAGAAGGAGTTTCCTAACAACCTCACAGCCCTTAGAAGGATCAGCTGCAGCTACCCGACTCACCAAGTGGAAAGAAAGATCCCAACACCTGTCAAACTGGATGACACCACAAGAATCCCTGCCGCGTGGACACATGGAGTAGTGCGTGATCTGGAAGTCCTTGAACAGACTACGCACTGAAGTCGCAAGATCGAGGGACAATCTCCTGAGATGGAACTTCCAACTGTCAACCGCCAACACAACACTGTGAGAATGCGGTGAACTGCGGACAACACGACATCTCCTCAAATGTAATTCATGCCCAACCAGCTGTAGCATGAAGGACTTAAAGTCTGCAGCACCCAACGCTATCAAAGTAGCCCAATTATGGGTGAATATTGTATAGTTTTCTTTGTATGTATTGCATATGTGTTTATTTTAGTGTACCTCTGACACGAATAAAGAAAGAACAGTCCAATGTCGGTGTTGACAGGCCAGGCGAGGAGTAAAGCGTTATGTCGTGCCGTCCTCACGGGTAGACAAGTGGGCCTTCGGCTCCGAAAGCCCTTATCAATGATTTCGTTGAACGGTTCGCACGCTGACACTTGTTGATGGCCCAACATTGAAATATGTAGCATTTTGCGGAGGATTGCTCTTCTATGACGCTGAACAATTCTCTTCAGTCGACGTTGCTCCCGTTCTTGCAGGATCTTTTTCCGGCCGCTGCGGTGTCGGAGATCTGATGTTTTACCGGATTGCTGATACTCACGGTACGCTCGTGAAATGGTCGTATGGGAAAATCCCCACTTCATCGCTACCTCGGAGATGCTGTACCCCGTAGCTCGTGCGCCGACTATAACACCACGTTCAAACTCACTTAAATCTTGATAACCTCCCATTGTAGCAGCAGTAACAGACCTAACAACTGTGCCAGATCTTTGCTGTCATATACAGGCGTTGCCGACAGCAGCGCCGTATTCTACTTGTTTACATATCTCTGTATTTGAATACACATTCCAAAGCAGTTTCTTTGGCGCTTCAGTGTATTTTACTGAGTGCGGTGTCCCTTTGTCTCTGAGCAGAACTGTGCTGCAGTAGAAGCTGGTAGTACACATTCTGGCCAATCCACGACAAGTCGCCACTCTACAATTTAATTTGAGATTTTGTAGCTAAGTTTTTATTGGACTACAATCCACAGTTGGAGTATCTTCTAGAAACGTTTCAATCATATCTCCGTGCACCCTTTTTTCTCTCGTTCTTGTAAATTTCCTAGGTCATTTTCTACAGACAAGGCCTTTTGTGGTACAATTTTATAAGTTTTTCAATGTGGTCAGTGGTCCACTCGCTATTCTGGAGGCAACTATAACTTGCTGCCACGTGAAAGCCACAGGGAAACTCACGGACTTTCTGCACGTGGCCTCGCCCGTTGCTGCACAAAACGGCACATGTGGGCCCCGCTAACGAGGCCGGATCTGCTGTTACGAGAACTGCAGCTGACGGCCTCGAGGTATATTTCTCCACTAATGCACAGGCGGAGACTGCACGTGTTCCATTATCCGTTGGAAATAACCGTGACCCGTCCTTAGCATCCACTCGTGTGTGGCCAACTAGTGCAGCGTACTGATGATCGATATTCAAGTACTGGACTGACGAGAGTTTTCCAAGTTTCTTCCCTTGTTGGTGGGCTACGTTCCCTGAGGATTCTTCAATAAATCTCAGTCCAGCATCTTTCGTATTCACGATTAATTTTATTTAGTCGTTCCATTTCAAATCGCTCCATGTGCGTACTCCTAGTATTTTATGGTAGTAACTGCTTCCAGTGATTGTTCTGCCACTTTGTAGTCTAACATATTTTTAACTTGTATATATATATATATATATATATATATATATATATATATATATATATATATATATATATATGTGTGTGTGTGTGTGTGTGTGTGTGTGTGTGTGTGTGTGTGTGTGTGTGTGTTTGTTTCGTGTCTCCTCTTAGACCACTGGACCAATTACAACCAAACTCCGTACACGTATACCTTGAAACATCCCCTTAGAAAGATTTATGAATTACTATGGTGGTAAACCTCTTATTTATTTGATTTTCAAACAGCTGAGCAAAACTGAACGTACTCAGACATTTCTCTTGGTTCAAATGGCTCTGAGCACTATGGGACTTAACATCTTAGGTCATCAGTCCCCTACAACATAGAACTACTTAAACCTAACTAACCTAAGGACATCACACACATCTATGCCCGAGGCAGGATTCTAACCTGCGACCGTAGCAGTCCCGCGGTTCCGGACTGCAGCGCCTAGAACCGCATGGCCACCGCGGCCGGCAGACATTTCTTTCTTTACTTATTCTGATCATCACTAAACTGACACACAATATTTTTAGCGCAACACAATCTGACTTTCAATAATCCCTACAAAAGAATGGCCGTAACTAACAATAACCTATACCTTTCATGAATTACTTACTTCACGAAAATCTTCGTTACTCGAACTACTGCAATACAGCGAGTGCCAACACTGCCAGCTAAATAAAAGATTCTAACTACTGAAGGCACTAACTGCTGATAGGCATAGTTAGCAAATGAAAGATTTTGATAGAGAACGAACAATGTATGTACCTTAATAGTGTTCAAAAGTCATTTTATATATATATATATATATATATATATATATATATATCCAGTCTTACAAATTTCGTTTTTCTGACAGACACACGTCCACATCGTCCGCTCCCAAAACTTTGCCATCTCTCTTCCCACATCCACCACTGCTGGCGGCTCACCTCCAACTGCGCAACGCTAAGCGCTGTTCACATCCAACTGCCCAACACACACTACAATAGCAAATATTCCAACAATGCAAATCAGCCACAGACTGCACACAGCACAGCCAGTGATTTTCAAACAGAGTTGCTGCACAGCAGAATTCGGCGCCTACATCATCAGAACGTGCTGGAGATTTTAGAACTGGTAAAGTATTTTGCAGCTTTGGCATTGTAGGACCTATCATTTTTATACTGAATCTCTCAGCAGCACGCCCACTCGCTTTGCTACGAGTCCACCTGGCTTGTTTCTCCATGTGACCCCATTTGAGCTCTCACTACTAGTCGCAATACTGCATTATAGTCGGGGGGGGGGGGGGGGAGTAATATTTGATTCATTAGGGCCTCAAGTCATTTTCGTCAATCTGTTGCATCACAGATAGTAGAAGCCCCTTGTTCTCGAGCCAACTCTTATTCTCATAACAGTTCTGTATAACTTACTGTTTGTGTCGATAATCAAATGGTTCAAATGGCTCTGAGCAATATGGGACTTAACTTCTGAGGCCATCAGTCCCCTAGAACTTAGAACTACTTAAACCTAACTAACCTAAGGACATCACACACATCCATACCCGAGGCAGGATTCGAACCCACGATCGTAGCGGTCGCGCGGTTCCAGACTGTAGCGCCTAGAACCGCTCGGCCGGCAATGTCGTTAATCATGTGCCTTTATGTTGTGATGTATAATAAATATCACTGTAATGTTTAATCCGCATATCATTTCGTAGATATATGCAGAATCCCATTTCCTGTTGTTTATTATGATAAAAGTTCTCTTTCGTTTTCTCTGAGTAGATTACGATATTTATTAAAAAAATCCCTAGGCTTACACACTACTTAACGTAAATTATCCTAAGGACAAACACACACACCCATGCTCGAGGGAGGACTTGAACCTCCGCCGGGACCAGCCGCACAGTCCATGACTGCAGCGCTTTAGACCGCTCGGCTAATCCCGCGCGGCTGTTATTTATTAAATTATTGTGAGTGTGCAGGCCTCATTTTACTATCTAGCAGAATCCACCATCATTTCCTTTCGTTACCGTTGTGCACATAATTAATTAGGTGGTAGGTAAGGAGGGGGTCGAGTGCATGTCTCGTTCTCATACAAAATTCGTCAGAATTAAAGAGGTGCAAACTGTTCTCCACCCCAGCACCTCGCAAAGTTTCTGAGAATAACCTTCTCATGCAAATAGAAAAGTGCGGCGAGTGACTTAACTTACACTGCGGTGACAAAAGTCATGAGATTCCTCCTAATATCGTGTCGGAACTCCTTTTGCCCGGCGTAATGCGGCACCTGGACGTAGCGTGGACTCAATAAGTTGTTGGAGGCCCCTATAGAAATATTGAGTCATGCGACTTCTGCAGCCGTCCATAATTGTTGAGCACCAACTGACCTTTCGATTATGTCCCATAAATGTTCGACCGGATTCATGTCGGACGATCTGGGTGGCCAAATTATTCGCTGTTATGGCCCACAATGTTCTTCAAACCAATCGCGAACAATTGCAGTCCGGTGACATAGCGTAATGCCATCCATAAAAATTTCATCGTTGTTTGGGAATGTAGCCCATGGTCTCAAAGTATCCGAACATAACATAAGAACCAGTTCATTTCATGTAAACACACCCCACACCATTATGGAGTCACGACCAGCTTGCACACTGCCTTGTTGACAGCTGGTGTCCATGGCTTCGCTGGGTCTCCGCCACACTCGAACCCAACCGTCAGCTGGAACTGGGATTCATCTGACACGACCACGGCTTTCCAATCGTCTAAGATGCAAGTGATGTAGTCAGGAACTGAGGAGAGGCGCTGCAGCCGATGTTGTGCTGTTAGAGAAAGACACACGTGTTGGTCGTCTGCTGCCCGAGCTCATTAACGCAAAAATTTCTCCGCGCCGTCCTAACGAATATGTTCCTCCTACGCCCCACATTGATTTCTACGATTGTTTCACGCATTGTAGCTTGCCGGTTAGCGCTGACAGCTGTACACAAACTCCGCTGCGTTGTCCGTGGCGACATGTAATGCCTGAAATTTGGTATTCTCGGCACTCTCTTGACACCGTTGATCTCAGAATAGTGAAGTCTCTAACTATTTCCGAAATGGGATGTCCCATGCATCTACCTCCAACTACCATTCCGCAGTCAAAGTCTGTTAATTCGTTATAGATAATTTTGCTTGACACAGGCTGACAGGAACATATTTCAGTTGGTAAAGTGGTGTTAGTTCGCGATTTTAACACAGACATGACATTCGTCATTGATGATGGTTTTTATCACTTGAGGAGAGCTGAGAACTTTGCCTAGACACGCCAACTGTTACTCTGCGGCAGTGTGTAACTGCTCCCTGTACTATATCACATAGCATTTACAGGGGATAGGCAAAATAATGTGAACACCTGTACTTACTTGGTTCAAATCAAATGGTTCAAATGGCTCTAAGCACTATCGGACTTAACATCTGAGGTCATCAGTCCCCTAGACTTAGAACTACTTAAACCTAAATAATCTAAGAACAACACACACATCCATGCCCGAGGCAGGATTCGAAGCTGCGACCGTAGCAGCAGCACGGTTCCGGACTGAATCGCCTAGAACCGCTCGGCCACAGCGTCCGGCACTTACTTGGGAATAGTTTATTAATAAGGTGTTCGACCCCCATTTGCCAGTAATACAGCTGCGATTGTTCTTGGAATACAGTCATATTACGATTGTATAGTCTCCAGTGGAATGTTATGCCACTCTTCGATCAGAACTTCTAACTCCTGCAGTGTCGAGGGAGGTGGAAATCTGCCCCGGAGTCCGCCCTCCTATACCGCCTACAAGGGACTGTGCTGACAGGGAAGACGCTGCAGTTCAGTTGCATGCTCCTCATACAACGATTGTATTGTCCTGGCTGTGCGACTGGGTGCGTTATCGTCCAGAAATATGGCTCATTGTCGGGGAACAACATCTCAATCGTGAGGTACACCTGATCACCTGAAATGTTCACATAATCGTTGGCTGTAACACGGCCTTTGAGAGTAATGATGGGACCAGCAGAATATCATGATATAGCTGCCCATACCATCGCATTTCCACCTCCACACTTAACCGTTGGAATCAAGCAATCAGAATTGTAGGCTTCTTTTGGCGTTCTCCAGAAGTGAACCAGGCTCGATGTTGGAAATAACGAAAACGTTCACTCGTCGGACCATATGACGTGTTTTCACTGACCAGCCGTCCAGGATTTATGCTCCTGACACCATGTTTTACGCTTCTTTGCGCTGGTTGTCATCACTAATGGTTTCGGTATAGCAGCTCGATGAAGATGATGGCTATTGGTCTCTGCAGCCACTTTAGCCGCCGCAGTTTTGTGCTGTTTTGACGCAATTCGTGTTAGCGTACGATGATCTCTGTCATTTAGATTACGTTTACACGATGATGTCTTTCCATGTTTCGTGTAGGCTGTCATGACTGTTGAAACAGTTGCTCTTGAGACATTCAATAAGTTGGCTGTCTTGGTTACTGATGCTCTAACTAATCTGCCCTCTTCGGAACTCTGTTAGGCGTTTCATTACACGTCAACCTCGGCCACTAAATGCAAACACGAAGTGTGCACTACTCGTAAACAACCTGCACTGACGCCTAGACCGCACTGAACACGCACAGTCCAGCTCAACACATGCCTTACTTGCATTATTGACTGTCAAACACGACCATACCATTACTACCACTGTTCTCATTATTTTTCCTATCCGCTGTATATACACAAGAAGATGCAATTTAAAAGTTGCGAAACCGGTTGTGGGTCTTATATAAATACAACTTTTCATTCAGTTTTATATTTAGATAGTTCTAACAACACCTGTTTTTAAACGTCTGTTGTTCTGTATGAATCGTCAATCAGTCACGTATAAACGTTAAATCCAGTCGTGCGGCTATATACATGTCGGAAATCTTGTCACATGAATTACCTGAGTGCAAATGGCAGTTCCGCCAATGCACTGCCCTTTTATACCCTATGTACGCGATACCGCCGCCATCTGTACTGAGCATACCCCTACCCATGACTCTTATCAGCTCTGTGTATGATACGCGTAGGTAACTGTCGTGTCCAGCCGTTGTTGGTGTAGCAGCAATGCCGAGAACTGTCGGTTATACTCGCTGGTAAGAAGTACACGTGAACTCGACAACGAACTTAAGTGATGTGTTTTCGGTTAGGCCGGTATTACACTATCAAATTTCTTTGTCCAAGATTTGATCAAAGATGTGATCCAATATTCCGTCCAATATATTTGACAAAGATCTTTGACGTAGCGCTAGAAGGGGTATTACACTGTCATCAAATTTTTCGTCAAAGTTCAAGATGGCTGACAACAACTTGTTATTAACCGCAGCAGTTGTAAGTACCCCAATTGCATTGTGTGCACATGCGGAAAAGAAGTGGGGGAAAAATGGAACCATACATACGAAGTTGACAGTCTTAATGTCCTGGGATTACAACTTGATAATAGATTCAGTTGGGAGGAGCACACCACAGAACTGCAGAAAGGCCTTAACAAATCTGTATTTGCAATTCGAGTGTTAGCAGACATAGGCAACATAAAAATGAAAAGGCTTGCATACTTTGCCTACTTTCATTCCATAATGTCATATGGGATATTATTTTGGGGTAAATCTTGAAGTCAAACAAAAGTTTTCAGAGTCCAAAAGCGTGTAATACGTATTATTTGTGGAGTAAATTCACGGACGTCCTACAGAAACCTCTTCAAAGAACTGGATATACTAACTACTGCCTCTCAGTATATTTACTTCTTAATGAAATTTGTCGTAAATAATATATCTCTTTTTCCAACAAACAACTCAGTGCAAACATGATCTGCACAAGGACTTAAAAGCACTTAACTATAGTTCAAAAAGGGGTCCACTACTCAGGAACTCTCATCTTTAATAATTTGCCAGGAAACATAAAAAATTTAGTTAGAAATAAAGATCAGTTTAAAAGGAGCCTGAAAAACTTACTACTAGCCAACTCCTTCTACTCCATTGGCGAAATTTTTAATAGAAACAAATGGTGTATTGTATTTATTCATACTATTAGTATTGTTATTTCAGCTTAAAGAAAATCGACATGTTCCACATCCACGAGGATCTCCTCAGCACGGATCTATGGAACGAAAAACTACTCTAATCTGGGTGAAGCCGTGGGTTTTACGACGACACGATAAAAGCATTCAGCAAAACTTGTTACGTGAGCTTACAGTGGAAGACGTCAAGTCGTACATCAATTACTTAAGAATGGATGAGCATACATTTCTGTATGTGCTCAATGAAGTGTATCCTCATATCACAAAGCACAATATTCACTTAAGAACCGCTACATCTTCAGAAGACAGACTCGCTGTAACACTCCGATTCCTTGCTACAGGAGAGGGTTAGGTTAGGTTGGGTTAGGTTAGGTCAGGTCAGGTCAGTTCTGGTCAGGTCTCCAATCTTCTTAATCTATTTTTGTATTCAGGGTGCCTCACGTTGTAAAGCGCCTCATCAGCTTCAGACATCTTTATTAATTTTGTAGTTGTCGGCACACACCAATGGTATTTACCGGCAATGGTTATAAAAACACTACAGACGACAGAACGCTGCAGCGATGCTAGCGCTCCATATGGTAACATGTCACATTACAGTGAACAGAAGACAAGCGGTTTCTTTGATCAAATATACAGCGAGGCCCTAGATTTGATCAAATATTGGACGACATTTGACAAAGTCCCTATTACACTATCAAATATCTTTGACAAAGATATTGGACAAAGAAATTTGATAGTGTAATACCGGCCTTAAATGGGACCAGCAGTACTTGCGTGTCGAGTCTCGTACGTACGGGAACGGCGAGTTCGGAGATGACGTAACAGGACTCCACTTTCCACTTTAAAGCGAGTTTACGAAGCTCACGTCTGATTTGTAGTTGACAGCAATGAAGCCGTGTCACAACTTCGTACTGTGTGACACTCGCGATGCCGATATTTCCTTGTCGGGAGGAACTAAAACGGTCTCATGTTGCCGGAAGAAAGGTCAGCAGGAAGTGGCTGACCAGTAAGTAAGATCGGTGCTCTCTGCCGTAAGACCCACTTGGGTTTCCTTCTTCCTCGTCACGCGGTGCTGAGCTTCCTGGGTCCGCGTTTCCTTGCGTGCAGCTAGGCAAGCCGACTAATTCCGCTTCATTTTAAACCACTAATGAATCAATGTGTCTCGGCTGCTGCGTTCTGTTGCATTGTTTTTATAGTTTATGTTTTCCGGTGCTACGGTCGCAGGTTCGAATCCTGCCTCGGGCATGGATGTGTGTGATGTCCTTAGGTCAGTTACGTTTAAGTAGTTCTAAGTTCTAGGGGACTGATGACCTCAGATGTTAAGTCCCATAGTGCTCAGAGCCATTTGAACCATTTTTTTTTCGACAGTACGATTGTGGAAGGAAACTCGATCATGGCTGATGTCATTGAACTAAAGTGAGGCTCGTTTTTGGGTGATAAATGGCCTGTTCAAGCCATTTCTTCTTCTATTACCTTTGTCGTTGTCCTTTTTGAAATCTGTGAGTTCTTCCTCTATCAAATTCTTTCTTCAAAAATGTTCAATGGCTATGAGCACTATGGGACTTAATATCTGAGGTCATCAGTCCCCTAGACTTAGAACTACTTCAACCTAACTAACCTAAGGACATCACATACATCCATGCCCAAGGCAGGATTCGAACCTGCGACCGCAGCAGCAGCGCGGTTCCAGACTGAAGCGCCTAGAACCGCTCGGCCGCAGCGGCCGGCATTCTTTCTTCCCATTAGCTTAGTATTTCTTTTGTGCGATTGTTAGTTTTTCTGGATTCAGTAGATAGTCTCTTTCATACAGGCTCTAAATGATAAATGGTTACAACTTAATACGGTGGGGTAAGGAAAGTCAAGATGGACAATTTAATATACAAAACCTGCGGTCCATCAATCCGGGAAACAACGACAAACTGGCCTTTTAAAGCCATGCACGGCGCTCGAAATATTGAATATCCTCTCGGTTTCTTATGTCACCGGCTTTCATTAACATTAGTAAATGAAAGAAAACAGTCTTTCGAAGATGTTCTGCGAAAACTAATTAAGCTTCCAACTCGATCTAAACTTAACCCCTACGTACAGAGTACGTAGTCTCAAGGAAGACCAGGGAAACAAAACGATTTAATCACTAATTTTACGCTGTTAAAAATTGTGAGATAAAATTGACAAAAATATGAGTTTTACGATTTCTATGTGCAAGACTAAGCCGGAGGGCTAGGAGGACGAAAGGATATTCTAAAACCTCGCGCGGTGCGCATGCGCAGTAGCTTATTTAGGTGGCTTCTGTAGGCCAACTTGAAGCTGTTTCTCAGTTTCACAGTCCACAAGTGGCTTATATCAAACAGTTCGTCTCGTCTTCCTTACATTGTGGTATGGTGTAAGCAGTTGTCGTTTACACCTTGTAGACACACTGCACAGAGACCATAGTGCAGATATTAACGAAAGAAATGAATTTCCTGTATGAGTTGGCGATCATTGCGAATATTCTGTGAATAAATCCGTCTAGATCGCTTATTGAAATTTTCTTTATTTATTACGACGTTTCGGCTACTGCTATTATCAGATATCTGCAGTTAAGATGAAAGGAACGTAAAGAGAGACGGGCGTTTGTTGTAATTTGACAACATACAATTCATTTAAATCGTGGTTTATAATTTGACTTCGAACGCTTTTATTTTAAAAACGATCTGCCTTTTTGCTAAGTATGATGAAGCAAAAAATTATATATATGTTGTTGTGGTCTTCAGTCCTGAGACTGGTTTGATGCAGCTCTCCATGCTACTCTATCCTGTGCATCTCCCAGTACCTACTGCAACCTACATCCTTCTGAATCTGCTTAGTGTATTCATCTCTTGGTCTCCCCCTACGATTTTTACCCTCCACACTGCCCTCCAATACTAAATTGGTGATCCTTTGATGCCTCAGAACATGTCCTACCAACCGATCCCTTCTTCTGGTCAAGTTGTGCCACAAACTTCTCTTCTCCCCAATCCTATTCAATACTTCCTCATTAGTTATGTGATCTACCCATCTAATCTTCAGCATTCTTCTGTAGCACCACTTTCGAAAGCTTCTATTCTCTTCTTATCCAAACTATTTACCGTCCATGTTTCACTTCCATACATGGCTACACTCCATACAAATACTTTCAGAAATGACTTCCTGACAGTTAAATCTATACTCGATGTTAACAAATTTCTCTTCTTCAGAAACGCTTTCCTTGCCATTGCCAGTCTACATTTTATATCCTCTCTACTTCGACCATCATCAGTTATTTTGCTCCCCAAATAGCAATTACTCTACCACGCAAACATTTGGGGTTACAATCGTCTAGTGTGAGACGTTCCCGGGGGGGGGGGGGGGGGGGGAGGGGGGGTCCACTGGGTGCCGAACCGCACAATAACCCTGGGTTCGGTGTGGGGTGGCGGTTGGGTGAGTGGTCAGCTGTAGCCTGTTATGGAGTTGTGAACCACTGAGGGCTCCGGCGGGGACGAAGCCTCTCCGTCGTTTGTAGGTCCCCAGTTGAATACAATCTCCAAAAGAAGTTATAAGATGAATATAAACAAAAGTAAAACAGGAAATCCACAGTAGTGATGGAATACAGTCGATTAAGGCAGATGATGCTGACATAATCATATCAGGAAATGAAGCACTTAAAGTAGCAAATGAGTTTTTCTATATGAGCAACAAAATAACTGACGGTGGACGGAGCAGAGATGATATAAAATTGCAGTCTGGGAATAACCATAAAAGCGTATCTGTGAAAAATAAATTTGTTCATATCGAATATAAATTTAAGTATTAGAATGTCTTTTTTGTATGTATTTGTATGGAGTGTACCACGTTTCTAAGCACGCTGCTACAGTAGAATGTTAGAAATTAGATAGGTAGATCGAATGACTATTGAAGAGGTAGTGAATCGAAATGAGGAAAAAGAAATTTACGGCATTAATTAACTAAAAGAAAGGATTGGTTGCATCAAGGAATCGCCAGTTTAGTAATGGATGGAAGTGTTAGAGTGCGGGGGGGGGGGGGGGGGGGGGGAATGGATTAAATTGTAGAGTTGCACCAAAGCATGAATACAGTAAGCAGATTCAAATTATTCCGAATAATGTAGGTTGTAGTAGTTATTCGGAAATGAAGAGGCTTGCATAGGATAGACTAGCGTGTAGACTTGTATCAAAGCAGTCTTCGGACTGAAGACCAAACAACAACAACGGCAACAACATGCTTAATAGTCATCTTCAAATTGAAGCTCTTCTGTCCGTGTTTGTCAGAAAATAGGCCTTCACAGTGAAGATAATGGAGAAGCCGGTAAAAGTATGTGAAATATATTGCAAAGACCCACGCACACACACACACACACACACACACACACACACACACACACACACACACGAGAGAGAGAGAATAATCCACACAGTCTTAGTTAACGGTAGGCATAACCTTAAAAAATCCAGTCGTAAAATTTTGAATTTTGAATTAAGTTCTGTATGTTTGCAGATGACAAACTGTGAAACAAAACAACTACATTGAATTACATAAAACCCAGGAAATCCACAGCACGTGGTAACAAGGTAAACTTGCAAAATCTTGTCCGTTTTTCAGATATATAAATACTGACTATATAAACTCAAATTTTTATGTGTACTAGTAGTAAAAAGGATTTTTCCTGTTTAGAGAAGATAACATAAAACTCACTGATGATGCTGTAACTGCAGTGAAACATGTCTAGGGAATAAAAAGAAAAATATGGAATGGTGCTTTGCTCAGGGCGGATCCTCTCAAAAAACAAATCTATATGCTTAATAGTATTCTAATTGTCTTAAGCCATCACGATCTATCTTTCGAAAAATTATTAAAAAAATCGAAAACCTGGAAGACTAAAGAATAAACCGCACCATCGGGAAATCACAGCAACTGGTGAGTAAAATGACACTAACATTTTGGCTGCGGTAACACACAACCCACAGGCCACTACGAGGCATCTTTATCGTGCGACTGGAATTAGCCATATGAGTATTCGCCGAATACTGCGTTCCTTCACCTTTATAGAATTCATTTCTCCAACAGCTTCATGTAAAGACTTCCGGAATCGAATACAGTTCCCTGAATGCTGTCTAGGAAAACTGCAAAGTGATACGTTACTATACAACACTTTGTTTACGGATAAAGAATCGTTTACAAACCTTAGGTGACTCAAGCTTCCCTGTATGCATTAGCGGTCGGCAGAAACCACACTATCTGAGAGAAGTGGATAAACACGACCTTGGTCTGTCAATGTGTGGTTTAGGCTTTTCAAGAGCAGCATCACTGGTCCCCATTTTAATGCTATTGCTCTAAATAACTACAAGTGTCTACAGTACCTAACTGACATGCTGCTGTAGGTATCGGAAAACATCCCGCTGGACACAGTAGGCGAAAGAACTTGCCCCCCTTCTGACAGCCGTGTACCCCAAGTCTCTAGAGGAACGGAAGGTTCCAAATGATTGGAAAACAGCACAGGTAGTTCCAGTTTTCAAGAAGGGTCGTCGAGCAGATGCGCAAAACTATGGGCCTATATCTCTGACATCGATCTGTTGTAGAATTTTAGAACACGTTTTTTGCTCGCGTATCATGTCATTTCTGGAAACCCAGAATCTACTCTGTAGGAATCAACATGGATTCCGGAAACAACGATCGCGTGAGACCCAACTCGCTTTATTTGTTCATGAGACCCAGAAAATATTAGATACAGGCTCCCAGGTAGATGCCATTTTCCTTGACTTCCGAAGGCGTTCGATACAGTTCAAAGTTCGATACAAAGTAAGACCCTGCGGAATATCAGACCAGCTGTGTGGCTGGATTGAAGAGTTTCTAGGAGCCGGCCGTAGTGGCCGAGCGGTTCTAGGCGCTTCAGTCTCGCTCCGCGCGACCACTACGGTCGCAGGTTCGAATCCTGCTTCGAGCATGGATGTGTGTGATGTCCTTAGGTTAATTAGGTTTAAGTAGTTCTAAGTTCTAGGGGACTGATGACCTCAGATGTTAAGCCCCATAGTGCTCAGAGCCAATTGAAACATTTTTGAAAGTTTCTAGCAAACAGAACACAGCATGTTGTTCTCAATGGAGAGACGTCTACAGACATTAAAGTAACGTCTGGCGTGCCACAGGGGAGTGTTGTGGGACCATTGCTTTTCACAATACACAGGGTGAGTCACCTAACATTGCCGCTGGATATATTTCGTAAACCAAATCAAATACTGACGAATCGATTCCACAGACCGAACGTGAGAAGAGGGGCTAGTGTAATTGGTTAATACAAACCATAAAAAAATGCACGGAAGTATGTTTTTTAACACAAACCTACGTTTTTTTAAATGGGGCCTCGTTAGTTTTGTTAGCACATCTGAACATATAAACAAATACGTAATCACTGCCGTTTGTTGCATTGTAAAATGTTACTTACATCCGGAGATATTGTAACCTAAAGTTGCCGCTTGAGTACCACTCCTCCGCTGTTCGATAGTGTGTATCGGAGAGCACCGAATTACGTAGGGATCCAAAGGGAACGGTGATGGACCTTAGGTGCAGAAGAGACTGGAACAGCACATTACGTCCACATGCTAACACCTTTTTATTGGTCTTTTTCACTGACGCAGTTTGACGACTGCGTTTTTGCTTCAGTCGTTTTCTCCGTTGCTTTAATACTGTCTAGGGTGACTGCCACTATGGCTTTTAATTCTGGGTAATGCGACCTCCGCTGCCTTTTTAAGTTAATCCGATGATGCGGTAAGAGCGTGAAACCTTAATCAGCATGTCTGAAGTACACTACTGGCCATTACAATTGCTTCACCACGAAGATGACGTGCTGCAGACGCGAAATTTAACCGACAGGAAGAAGATGCTGTGATATGCAAATGATTAGCTTTTCAGAGCATTCACACAAGGTTGGCCCCGGTGGCGACACCTACAACGTGCTGACATGAGGAAAGTTTCCAACCGATTTCGCATACACAAACAGCACTTGACCGGCGTTGCCTGGTGAAACGTTGTTGTGATGCCTCGTGTAACGAGGAGAAATGCGTACCATCACGTTGCCGACTTTGATAAAGGTCGGATTGTAGCCTTTCGCGATTGCGGTTTATCGTATCGCGACATTGCTGCTCGCGTCGGTCGAGATCCAATGACTGTTAGCAGAATATGGAGTCGGTGGGTTCAGCAGGGCAATACGGAACGCCGTGCTGCATCCCAACGGCCTCGTATCACTAACAGTGGAGATGACCGGCATCTTATCCACATGGCTGTAACGGATCGTGCAGCCACGTCTCGATACCTGAGTCAACAGATGGGGACGTTTGTAAGACAACAACCATCTACACGAACAGTTCGACGACGTTTGCAGCCGCATGGACCATCAGCTCGGACACCATGGCTGCGGTTAACTCTGACGCTGCATCACGGACAGGAGCACCCGCGATGGTGTACTCAGTGAGGAACTTGGGTGCACGAATGGCAAAACGTCATTTTTTCGGATGAATCCAGGTTCTGTTTACAGCATCATGATGGTCGCATCCGTGTTTGGCGACATCGCGGTGAACGCACCCTGGAAGCGTGCATTCGTCATCGCCATACTGGCGTATCACCCAGCGTGATGGTATGGGGTGCCATTGGCTACACATCTCGGTCACCTCTTGTTCGCATTGACGGCACTTTGAACAGTGGACGTTACATTACAGATGTGTACGACCCGTGGCGCTACCCTTCATTCGATCCCTACGAAACCCTACATTTCAACAGGATAATGCACGACCGCATGTTGCAGGTCCTGTACGGGCCTTTCTGGATACGTAAAATGTCTGACTGCTGCCCTGGCCAGCACATTCTCCAGATCTCTCACCAATTGAAAACGCATGGTCAATGGTGGCCGAGCAACTGGCACGTCACAATACGTCAGTCACTACTCTTGATGAACTGTGGTATCGTTTTGAAGATGCATGGGCAGCTGTACCTGTACACGCCATCCAAGCTCTGTTTGACTCAATGCCCAGGAGTATCAAGGCCGTTATTACGGCCAGAGGTGGCTGTTATGGGTACTGATGTCTCAGGATCTACGCAACCAAATTGCGTGAAAATGTAATCACATGTCAGTTCTAGTATAATATATCTGTCCAATGAATACCCGTTTATCATCTGCATTTCTTCTTGGTGTAGCAATTCTAATGTCCAGTAGTGTAATTGTTGCAACAGCCGCTTCATTAGTGTTTCGTAAGACGGGTAGATCAGCTGGTTGCGGAGGCAGATACACATGATCCTTTATGAATCCCCAAAGGTAAAAATCGCGTAGCGTCAAACTGGAACATGGAGCCCACGCGAAACCATCTCGGTCATGCAGCCCCTTGCGCTCAATTCAGCGATCGCGTACAGTTGTCGTTTAAACAGTCGCGTACTGAGTTATGCCAGTGAGGCGGTACACCACCTTGCTGCCACATAAAGTTCAATGGATCAGCTTCTTCCAGTTCAGGAAAGAGCCATAGTTTTAGTGCATCGAGATAGAAACCCCAGTTAAAGTTGCTTCACCAAATAAGAAAGGCCGATGAAGTTTCCGCTGGGGTATGAAACGAATAACATTCACTTTAAGGGAGTCTCGTTACAATTGTACCACCTCGTGGGGATCTTCTGATCCCCAAGCGCGCACATTATTTGTGTCCGTATTTCCACTTAAGTGCAATGTCAATTTATCACGGACGACGACGCGATCCAGAGATTCTCCATCGTCATGCAGCAACATTTTGTTTGTAAATTTGGCACGGAAACCGTAATCTGTAAGCCTTACAACTTGTAAGCTACGATAAGGGCATAGTTGTGAATGTCTCCTTAAAAGTCTGCACACAGCCTTCATTGGCATTGCTAATTCACTACTAGCCTTCCAAACTGATTTCTTGGGGCTACGTGTGGAAGACTCTCTCACTCATTCAACACGTTTTTCAGTCACTCTTGGTCGTCCCTTACTCTTCTCTTTTCAGACACAGTTGGTGTCTTAAAACTGATTTTGCGAACTACAGTTGTTTTTGTCACTTGGAGGAATGCAATGGAGATTAGGACAGAACACATTCTAGTAACAGATTCAGCCCTTGCAAGCTACAAAACAGAAAAACCTTTCTGTTCAATAGTCGCCATCTTTGCTACTAGCGCTTTCTGACGAAAGACACAGGAAACAGAGCAGGTGCACAGGTATACAAACAAAACTGTTCGAGGTACTCTTTTATTTGATGTATCATTTGTAATTGTAAGTTGATGTTAATAAACGCTACAAAGTCTTAAAACTGCGATATTCATTTTGAAACACCCGGTATTGTCTGACTGGAATAGCTTCATAGCATGTACCAATGCCCAAGGTCAAATAGCCACCTGGTGTTTAAGCGGCGACTCAAAGGTGTCAGCGCAGAGGTGCAAAACAAATATTCGTAGCTAGATGGTGCTATGTTGAATTGCACCATTGCAGCAGAGTCACGGATGACTAATGGCTGGACTAGTTTTTGTTTTATGTTCCAAGAACACATGTTTTCAAATTTTTTGAACGGCATGTAGCCAAGAGAGCAATTACCTATGTGTTGTGACATTCGGTTGTGCTCAATGTAGACGTTCATCCAGGTTTTCGCCGTCAGGTTTTAACGAGTGTAAGGGGATCGGCTTCATGAAAATTTTCATTAACGGATTTGGATATATAAGACTGAACTTTCACTTTTATCAGTTTAGCTTGAGGCCAGAATTTTGAATCAGTCTTGATACTGAAAAGTCATCAATCATACCTGATAACAATATCATTCTTAGAGCTGGTCATTACAGCTGCGTGTCGTCAGTAAGTAAGTGATTTTGAAGGACAGTTCCCACTGACATACTTGTTGACAAATCACAACTACATTGTGAATGAAAAACACACGACACTGGTGAAATGTTCTACAATATTCATTATTTTACAAATGGGTTGTCGGCTATTACGCCATCGTCAGATACAAAGATATGTACGTGTGGCTTCAAAATTTTTGTGGGATCAAAAATTTTAAAATTGTGCAGCTACAGACTATCTCAGTTGGCTCCAAAGACGAGAACTGTTAATGGTTGTCTATAACGCAAGGGGTTATGTCAGTATAAATGCGACGTGAAATATTTAAGTTAGATAAAATATAGGACACATGCAATAGTGAACTAAATGACAAATGTTGTAGGAGGAAAAGTAAGTGAGCAATGTATAATAAAATTTGGTGACATGTGGATGACTGAATAAGATAATGTTGTCTTTAAAAGCTGCAATATTACATACCAGTACAATATAACAAGTGAGACTAAACAGGTAAATAAACCAGTAGTGATTATACAAGATAAAATATTTTTAACGGGGCAAGTGAAACTACAGTAACTGAAATAAAGGGAAAAAATGGGGCAAGTGAATGGAATGGATGACTTACCACGTTTGAATGCCATTATTAGCAGTTAGAAGTGGCGACTAAGAGGATGGTGTCTGATCATCCAGTACTAAGCACGGACAAACGGAGTCATATTTATCAATTTCCATTACTTTCCTTCAAATGTGGATGTTACGTAAGACTTCATATTTGCTACTTTTAACTGTGGTCTTCTTTAAACAGGCTGTCTGTAAAAACAGTATCTCATCTTTTGGGTGTCTAACTTTTATGGTGTTCCTTCAAGCGGGTGGATATTGCCCCACCAGACTGGCCTGTATACAGAATGCCCCCTCCCCCGTCCCCCCCCCCAAAAACAAAGACAACGCTTAGTGTGTTGTGGGAGGGAGGCAAACTCATCGGTTTTCAAGAAGAAACTCACATCCACAAATGCATAGCTTGGACGGTGGAGAGCGTCGAAGTCTGAGATGGTTATGCGTTCCACATTGTCAATAAACCCAGAATGAGTAGAACGTCGCACTGCCTACATTACAAACTGGCTTAGAACTGCGTACCTCCTACGTCAACGTAGAGCCTACATCGGCGATGTTGAGTCTCACGCACATGAGCCAATGTGAGCGGTTGGCTTTGAAGTATTTCAGTCGCTCCGTGGACTCGAGCAATAAAGTCTTCCGCTGACGTTACAGGTGTGCCATGCTACCCCAGAGAAAATAGTCGAAAGGTGTCAGACCAGGCGACCGTCTTGGCTATGGAACTGGTACACCCCTACCTGTCCATCGACTGGGGCATGCGACATTGAGGTAATTCCGCACATCGACATCAAATTGTGAAGGAACTGCGTCGCGCTGTGGCCACATGTCAATCCTAACATTTTGTAACACTACATCCAGAAGAATAGGCAAAATATCTCTAATAAATGTGAGGCAGACAGTAGCAATAGTTTCAAAAACAAATTGAGATCATATCTCCTTGACAACTCCTCCTATACCATAGATGAATACTGCAATAGCAATAAATAGATCTACAGGTAGAATATATGCAGTTTGTACCATTTAAGAGAATGGAGTAGGTAATAAAAATTTTAAGCTTAAAAAAAAGAACCTTGACTCATGTGTGCATTTCTTATGCACTTGACATGTTCCACAACATAGCAGTTATCGTGAGATTGCTAAATGGAACACGTGACTAACTAACTGACATGTTGTTGTTGTGGTCTTCAGTCCAGAGACTGGTTTGATGCAGCTCTCCATGCTACTCTATCCTGTGCAAGGTTCTTCATCTCCCAGTACCTACTGCAACCTACATCCTTCTGAATCTGTTTAGTGTATTCATCTCTTGGTCTCCCTCTACGATTTTTACCCTCCACGCTGCCCTCCAATGCTAAATTGGTGATCCGTTGATGCCTCAGAACATGTCCTACCAACCAATCCCTTCTTCTGGTCAAGTTGTGCCACAAACTTCTCTTCTCCCCAATCCTATTCAATACTTCCTCATTAGTTATGTGATCTACCCATCTAATCTTCAGCATTCTTCTGTAGCACCACATTTCGAAAGCTTCTATTCTCTTCTTGTCCAAACTATTTACCGTCCATGTTTCACTTCCATACATGGCTACACTCCATACAAATACTTTCAGAAATGACTTCCTGAGACTTAAATCTATACTCGATGTTAACAAATTTCTCTTCTTCAAAAACGCTTTCCTTGCCATTGCCAGTCTACATTTTATATCCTCTCTACTTCGACCATCATCAGTTACTTTGCTCCCCAAATAACAAAACTCCTTTACTACTTTAAGTGTCTCATTTCCTAATCTAATTCCCTCAGTATCACCCACCTAAATTCGACTACATTCCATTACCCTCGTTTTGCTTTTGTTGATGTTCATCTTATATCCTCCTTTCGAGACACTGTCCATTCCGTTCAACTGCTCTTCCAAGTCCTTTACTGTCTCTGGCAGAATTACAATGTCATCGGCGAACCTCAAAGTTTTAATTTCCTCTCCATGGATTTTAATACCTACTCCGAATTTTTCTTTTGTTTCCTTTACTGCTTGCTCAGTATACAGATTGAATAACATCGGGGAGAGGGTACAACCCTGTCTCACTCCCTTCCCAACCACTGCTTCCCTTTCGTGCCCCTCGACTCTTACAACTGTCATCTGGTTTCTGTACAAATTATAAATAGCCTTTCGCTCATTGTATTTTACCCCTGCCAACTTTAGAATTCGAAAGAGAATATTCCAGTCAACACTGTCAAAAGCTTTCTCTAAGTCTACAAATACTAGGAACGTAGGTTTGTCTTTCCTTAATCTTTCTTCTAAGATAAGTCGTAGGGTCAGTATTGCCTCACGTGTTCCAATATTTCTACGGAATCCAAACTGATCTTCCCCGAGGTCGGTTCTACCAATATTTCCTTTCGTCAGTAAAGAATTCGCGTTAGTGTTTTGCAGCCGTGACTTATTAAACTGATACTTCGGTAATTTTCACATCTGTCAACACCTTCTTTCTTTGGGATTGGAATTATTATATTCTTCTTGAAGTCTAAGAGTATTTCGCCTGTCTCATACATCTTGCTCACCAGGTGGTAGAGTTTTGTCAAGACTGGCACTCCCAAGGCCGTCAGTAGTTCTAATGGAATGTTGTCTACTCCGGGGGCCTTGTTTCGGCTCAGGTCTTTCTGTGCTCTGTCAAACTTTTCACGCAGTACCATATCTCCATTTCATCTTTATCTACGTCCTCTTCCATTTCCATAAAATTGTCCTCAAGTACATCGCCCTTGTATAGACCCTCTATATACTCCTTCCATCTTTCTGCTTTCCCTTCTTTGCTTAGAACTGGGTTTCCATCTGAGGTCTTGATATTCATACAGGTGGTTCTCTTTTCTCCAAAGGTCTCTTTAATTTTCCTGTAGGCAGTATCTATCTTACCCCTAGTGAGATAAGCCTCTACATCCTTACATTTCTCCTCTGGCCATCCCTGCTTACCCATTTTGCACTTCCTGTCGATCTCATTTTTGAGACGTTTGTATTCCATTTTTCTTGCTTCATTTACTGCATTTTTATATTTTCTCCTTTCATCAATTAAATTCAATATTTCTTCTGTTACCAAAGGATTTCTACTAGCCCTCGTCTATTTATCTACTTGATCCTCTACTGCCTTCACTACTTCATCCCTGAAAGCTACTCACTCTTCTTCTACTGTATTTCTTTCCCCATTCCTATCAATTGTTTCCTTATGCTCTCCCTGAAACTCTGTACAACCTCTGGTTTAGTCAGTTTATCCAGGTCCTATCTCGCTAAATTCCCTCCTTTTTGCAGTTTCTTCAGTTTTAATCTACAGTTCATAACCAATAGGTTGTGGTCAGAGTCCACATCTGCCTCTGGAAATGTATTACAATTTAAAACCTGATTCCTAAATCTCTGTCTTACCATTATATAATCTATCTGATACCTTCTAGTATCTCCAGGATTATTCCATGTACACAACCTCCTTTCATGATTCTTGAACCAAGTGTTAGCTATGATTAGGTTATGCTCTGTGCAAAACTCTACCAGGCGGCTTCCTCTTTCATTTCTTATCCCCAATCCATATTCACCTACTACGTTTCCTTCTCTCCCTTTTCCTCCTATCGAACTCCAGTCACCCATGACTATTAAATTTTCGTCTCCCTTCGCTATCTGAATAATTTCTTTTATCTCATCATATATTTCATCAATTTCTTCGTTATCTGCAGAGCTAGTTGGCATATAAACTTGTACTACTGTAGTAGGCGTGGGCTTCATGTCTATCTTGGCCACAATAATGCGTTCACTATGCTGTTTGTAATAGCTTACCCGCTCTCCTATTTTTTTATTCATTATTAAACCTACTCCTGGATTACCCCTATTTGATTTTGTATTTATAACCCTGTAGTCACCTGACCAGAAGTCTTGTTCTTCCTGCCACCAAACTCCTAATTCCTACTATATCTAACTTTAACCTATCCATTTCCCTTTTTTAAATTTCCTAACCTATCTACCAGATTAAGGGATCTGACATTCCTCGCTCCGATCCGTAGAACGCCAGTTTTCTTTCTCCGCCCGGAGATCCGAATGGGGGACTATTTTATCTCCGGAATATTTTACCCAAGAGGACGCCATCATCATTTAACCATACAGTAAAGCTGCATGCCCTCGGGAAAAAATACGGCTGTAGTTTCCCCTTGCTTTCAGCCGTTCACAGTACCAGCACAGCAAGGCCGTTTTGGTTATTGTTACAAGGCCAGATCAGTCAATCATCCATACTGCTGGCCCTGCAACTACTGAAAAGGCTGCTGCGACTCTTCAGGAACCACACGCTTCCCTGGCCTCTCAACAGATACCCCTCCGTTGTGGTTTGCACCTACGGTACGGCTACTGTATCGCTGAGGCACGCATGACTCCCCACCAACGGCAAGGTCAATGGTTCATGGGGAGACTCGGAAGAATATGCGGTTTAAAATTTCAGAATCTAGCTTTCTGATTGTGTCATACTGTCATTACCAGAAAAGCCCACGCTTTTTCGCCATGTCTACGTTCGGAATATTGGATAGGCCGTTTTCAGGACTGAACCATGTAGTGGGAGAGGTTTTCAGACTTCCTCCACACCTAGAATCCCTTTTGGCTTAACAAAGCGAAAACAGATTAGAAGATTGTCAACATCTTCATTTGAGTTTTAAGAGTTGGCACTCGGACAAAATTCCAGAGCAGCCAGAAAACACTTCAGGTTAGGTTTTTGAAGAGTAAACACTTGGCTGTAGGTTTTTACAGAGTAATGACATCACCTTAGATTTTTGGGAAGTTACGAGCCTTGCTGCCACTAGAAGGATGTCTGTATTTAAGCACCAAGTACAAAGTAGGAGTGCCAATCATACTCTCCTGCAGCCGCTGCTTACGCTCTGTGTGCTTTGATACGATGGTCCATTGTCGCACCCGCCAGCGTCGTAGAGATGGGAATTTCATACACTCCGTTTATGATCTTAAAGCCATGCACCCCAGCACTCAATCTGCATTTTGGAGCTCTGATGGTGTTTCGCTCCTATCTTTCCGTGTGCTTTCAGTGTGTAACTAACAACTTTTGCAGTCACTGACCATGCCGACGAATTATTGACATAACTGTGTTTCATCCTCCCTGCCCACATGTTCCAAGGTTATGCTTTAGAGTCATAATCACTTGTCCGTTTTCCAGTGGCTCTTTATGAATATCATGGGTAACTGTCATATTTAAAGAAAATAAATTTAATTGTCATTGTGACAATTTGTTTCCACTCGTAGCTAGAAGCTCCCTCATCCATTAATATATCTATGTGAGTGGTGTGGTACCCATTTGTTTCATGCTTAACATTCATTTAAATAAGACTTTTCCATTGGGTGTCAGTATCCTTATCTTAAATTAATTTGCACTGTCAACTGCGATGATTCCTCACTCTGCGGGTCAGGAGAGTTTGGTCCTGTGCATCCTAGTGGAATGCTCCAATTACAACCGACGCTCCACATACAATAGTTGCGAAAACCAAAAGGGGATATAAAAACTAGAAAAACAAGAAAGATAATTTCGGTAGAAGAAAGGTGTAAGGTTTTATTGCAACTGACACTGAACTTTATTTTATAAGTTCTACGTTTTGATTTGATGATGGCAGTTACCGAACGACGTTATAAATAAATATATTAAGTGATCTGTTTATTCACAAGGCATAAGGTACGACGAAAGCTCATCACCATTGTTTTTTTTTAACTTTTTTGTCGGCAAAGCAATGAACGGGGAAAAAACTAGAACTGATGGCGAAGTGCCAGTGAAATAGACACGAAACCTAAGGTCCGAAGACGCCATGGCCGAAAGCAATGAAAACAGAGAAGAGTTGCTAAATAGAGTAGACGAGAATGTTGTCTTTACCGCCACAGTGAGTCAAAATTATTACATATAGGTTGAAAGTTATTTGCATTATAATTACCTGATTGCAACAACAGTAAAAGTAGTTTATATGAGTCATATTAAGGCAATGAAAGGAAGTTATGTAAACATTCCAATTGTAAAACAGTCAAATACTCGAAAGCATCAATCGCAAGCTGTCACCATATGCAATTTCTTTGTGGCAGTTCCGTGTTACACTCCATGCAAACGAGACTCATAGGTCATGTATGTTCTGCAGAGGATGAAATTGTGCGAAATAGCCAATGCGGGATGTAACGCAAATCGTTTCAAGAAGAACAAAACTCAAGAAAGAAGGGAAACAACATTTCATTATATAAAACAATGGAAATTCCAGCTAGGAATATCACCCATGTATAAAAAGTTAGATTGCTACTTACCTTAAAGATAACACGCTAAGCTGCAGACAGGCATAGTTAAAAACCGCTTACACATAAAACTAGCGAAAAAACTGTCTAGGTCGCGACGGTTATTTTATTTAAAATGACCGGTTTCGGCCCAGTCTTAGGCCATCTTCAGAGTGGCACCATCAGCTGAAGCTGACAATGTCCAGAACAGAAACTGCAGTTTCAATGACAGTTTCAGCGACTGGGGTCTACTGACTGTTCTGGACATTGTCAGCTCCAGCTGATGATGCTGTTCTGAAGATGGCCTAAGACTAGGAGAAACCGGTCATTTTAAATAAAGTGAGCATCGCAATTTATACGGTTTTTCACTAATTTTATATAGCTAACAAGATCGCTGTTTCCCAAAAACGTTACCAAAAATTTTCACCTACACATAAGCTTTCAGCCACAGAAACACACACCATTCATTCATACAAACAAGCACACCTCACTCACACATGACCGCCAACTCCGGCAGCTCCGGAGAGAATGGTATCAACTTTTTTCCTCAGTACATCGGTTCACAGTTCTTTGTAAAGCTACTCATCTGTTACCTGTGTGATAAGGTGCGAATAAGGGTGCATGGTGTATACACCAAACACTAATTTGAAACACAGTTACCATGAGAAAACATGCAGTAATTTGTCTAAGAACACTATACTTGAAATTCTGTCATTTTGGCCGGAAAAAGAATAATCGTACAGTTTTTGAGAGTAGACAGATAGCCCCATAATATTGACAACATGTCTTACATATTTTATGCCTACGAAATCAGGTTGTGGTAATACTATAGAACTTACACTGTAAATGCGCACTGAAATACACTCCTGGAAATTGAAATAAGAACACCGTGAATTCATAGTCCCAGGAAGGGGAAACTTTATTGACACATTCCTGGGGTCAGATACATCATATGATCACACTGACAGAACCACAGGCACATAGACACAGGCAACAGAGCATGCACAATGTCGGCACTAGTACAGTGTATATCCACCTTTCGCAGCAATGCAGGCTGCTATTCTCCCATGGAGACGATCGTAGAGATGCTGGATGTAGTCCTGTGGAACGGCTTGCCATGCCATTTCCACCTGGCGCCTCAGTTGGACCAGCGTTCGTGCTGGACGTGCAGACCGCGTGAGACGACGCTTCATCCAGTCCCAAACATGCTCAATGGGGGACAGATCCGGAGATCTTGCTGGCCAGGGTAGTTGACTTACTCCTTCTAGAGCACGTTGGGTGGCACGGGATACATGCGGACGTGCATTGTCCTGTTGGAACAGCAAGTTCCCTTGCCGGTCTAGGAATGGTAGAACGATGGGTTCGATGACGGTTTGGATGTACCGTGCACTATTCAGTGTCCCCTCGACGATCACCAGTGGTGTACGGCCAGTGTAGGAGATCGCTCCCCACACCATGATGCCGGGTGTTGGCCCTGTGTGCCTCGGTCGTATGCAGTCCTGATTGTAGCGCTCACCTGCACGGCGCCAAACACGCATACGACCATCATTGGCACCAAGGCAGAAGCGACTCTCATCGCTGAAGACGACACGTCTCCATTCGTCCCTCCATTCACGCCTGTCGCGACACCACTGGAGGCGGGCTGCACGATGTTGGGGCGTGAGCGGAAGACGGCCTAACGGTGTGCGGGACCGTAGCCCAGCTTCATGGAGACGGTCGCGAATGGTCCTCGCCGATACCCCAGGAGCAACAGTGTCCCTAATTTGCTGGGAAGTGGCGGTGCGGTCCCCTACGGCACTGCGTAGGATCCTACGGTCTTGGCGTGCATCCGTGCGTCGCTGCGGTCCGGTCCCAGGTCGACGGGCACGTGCACCTTCCGCCGACCACTGGCGACAACATCGATGTACTGTGGAAACCTCACGCCCCACGTGTTGAGCAATTCGGCGGTACGTCCACCTGGCCTCCCGCATGCCCATTATACGCCCTCGCTCAAAGTCAGTCAACTGCACATACGGTTCACGTCCACGCTGTCGCGGCATGCTACCAGTGTTAAAGACTGCGATGGAGCTCCGTATGCCACGGCGAACTGGCTGACACTGACAGCGACGGTGCACAAATGCTGCGCAGCTAGCGCCATTCGACGGCCAACACCGCGGTTCCTGGTGTGTCCGCTGTGCCGTGCGTGTGATCATTGCTTGTACAGCCCTCTCGCAGTGTCCGGAGCAAGTATGGTGGGTCTGACACACCGGTGTCAATGTGTTCTTTTTTCCATTTCCAGGAGTGTATAAATACATGTTGTGGTCTGTAAAGTGAATCGACTCTATTTTGGTTTTAGTAGAGTATTTTTTGAAGCGTTTCCCTAAACAGGCGAGAAGAAACAGAACATCAGAGATCCTGTTTTATACCCTGTGGTATACAGGTAACAGACCATTACAGGGAAAACAGTTGTTCTGGAAACAACTTGAGCAACACGTGATAACTGAACTATCAGTTGTAAACAAGAACCCATGTGGGCTTGAGAGTTATTTTTAGAAAGTTCGCATAAGAGAAATACGCTAATATGACGAGCACAGATCACGAGAAAGGGAATTCTACCTCATTACTACCTAGGATGTACTTCAAAACCTGTAAGAGATTTTAATAGAGGAACATGAATGGCGAAATTACTTACCATATTAATAATTTTCCTCCTTTTCCCAGTTTCCATTGCAGCATTTTTCTTCAGGACCTTTATCTGTGGTAGAGGTAGGCTACAGTTCAAAATGTTACTTTTCTTCTAATTTTAGTAAATTTACCCTCGGCAAAAGAAAGTTATGAAAATCGTTTCAAGAAGAATGAAATTCAGGAAGTAAAAAAAAAAAAAAAAACAACATTTCATTTATATCAAACAGCGGAAACTCCAGGTAGGAATATCGAAAATGTAGGAAAAGATAGATTGCTACTTACTGTAAAGATAACACACTAAGTTGTAGGCAGGCACAATTAAAAGTGATATTTTAGTTTTTGGTCATCCAGTCATTTTTGGTATCAGCCTAATGTCTTCTGTGGCCATATACTTATTTGATGTCATGAGCATTTTAACTGACATGCTGAGTTTACAGTTGACGATTTACGCGTGCTGGCCTTGTCCCCAATGAGCTATCGGCCGATTTCACCTGCACCGGAAATACTTACTGTTCGCATGCAGGTGTCATGGACTGCTCGAAGGTCGAAATGAAACTAGCAGAATGCGAAGTACTATATGATGTAATTACAGTCTCTTCTTGTAAAATTATTTACAGTCCTCGTGAACGCTGTAAATAGCGTTCAGCACTCTCTCTGCTGCGCCAACTGCTGCCTGGAATTAGATGATCGTTAATGGCTCATCCCTCACCCGACCCGCGCAAACGATGCTGTTTTTATTCTCAACGTCTGGTCATCTGGAGCTCCCATCTGAGTCCCTTTGATTTCTGGTCAGTCGATGTACACTACTGGCCATTAAAATTGCTGCACCAAGAAGAAATGCAGATGATAAACGGGTATTCATTCGACAAATATGTTATACTAGATCTGACATGTGATTACATTTTCACGCAATTTGGGTGCATAGATCCTGAGAAATCAGCACCCAGAACAACCACCTCTGGCGGTAATAACGGCCTTGATACGCCTGGGCATTGAGTCAAACAGAGCTTGGATGGCGTGTACAGGTACAGCTGCCCATGCAGCTTCAACACGGTACCACAGTTCATCAAGAGTAGTGACTGGCGTATTGTGACGAGCCAGTTGCTCGGCCACCATTGACCAGATGTTTTCAATTGGTGAGAGATCTGGAGAATGTGCTGGCCAGGGCAGCAGTCGAACATTTACTGTATCCAGAGAGGCCCGTACAGGTTGTGCATTATCCTGCTGAAATGTAGGGTTTCGCAGGGATCGAATGGAGGGTAGAGCCACAGGTCGTAACACATCTGAAATGTAACGTCCACTGTTCAAAGTGCCGTCAATGCGAACAAGAGGTGACACAGACGTGTAACCAATGGCACCCCATACCATCACGCTGGGTGATATGCCAGTATGGCGATGACGAATACACGCTTCCAATGTGCGTTCACCGCGATGTCGCCAAACACGGATGCGACCATCACGATGCTGTAAATAGAACCTGGATTCATCCGAAAAAATGACGTTTTTCCATTCGTGCACCAAGGTTCGTCGTTGAGTACACCATCGCAGGCGCTCCTGCCTGTGATGCAGCGTCAGAGGTAACCGCAGCCATGGTGTCCGAGCTGATGGTCCATGCGGCTGCAAACGTCGTCGAACTGTTCGTGTAGATGGTTGTTGTCTTGCAAACGTCCCCATCTGTTGACTCAGGTATCGAGACGTGGCTGCACGATCCGTTACAGCCATGCGGATAAGATGCCTGTCATCTACACTGCTAGTGATACGAGGCCGTTGGGATGCAGCACGGCGTTCCTTGTTGCCCTCCTGAACCCACCGGTTCCGTATTCTGCTAACAGTCATTGGATCTCGACCGACGCGAGCAGCAATGTCGCGATACGATAAACCGCAATCGTGATAGGCTACAATCTGACCTTTATCAAAGTTGGCAACGTGATGGTACGCATTTCTCCTCCTTACACGAGGCATCACAAAAATGTTTTACCAGGCAACGCCGGTAAACTGCTGTTTGTGTATGAGAAATCGGTTGGAAACTTTCCTCATGTCACCACGTTGTAGGTGCCGCCACTGGCGCCAACCTTGTGTGAATGCTCTGAAAAGCTAATCATTTACATATCACATCATCTTCTTCCTGTCGGTTAAATTTCGCGTCTGTAGCACGTCATCTTCGCGGTGTAGCAATTTTAATGGCCAGTAGTGTATATACAATAAATCTGGACGAAAACGAAGATGGCGAATAGCTGCGGTCCCCTTGTAAGCAAAACCTGTCTTGCGACTTACGATGTTGATTACATGCTTTAAGAAAAAAATAAGCTCATTCTTGCATTAATAAGTCATTTAAGCAAAATAAATATCGATGACCAAAAGACGGAAACTATATTTTGTGTAAATTCGTGGATGTCCAAAAATGAATTTTATTTCGTAAGACTGCTAAACATGAAAGTTAAAATATTCATTATTTAATTTGTGTATAAATATAGTAGTACCACTAACTTTAATTCACACTGATGCTAATACTGCTCCCAAACTTCCAGAAAAACAGTTTACGTATTTCAAAAGAAATTATTCGTATTCTACTAACATGCTGTGTAGTAGCCGCCAGGAAATCCGTAAAAGGAAACTGTGGAACTACGAACTGCGAGGCGGAACTCTCTAATTCAATGCATGAGTCACTATGTGCCTCTTAACAACTAGATAAGGGACAACTTGCAGTAGCGTTATCACACCGAATTAGATTCATGCTGCTGTCTCCTTCCGCATACACGCTGCCAGGTGGAAGCCGATTACAAAGCCGTCCATACTGTTGCAGTAAGTAACACAATCTATGTTTCGAAACAACTCGCCGCATAAACATTCGTCATTACAGCTGAGTAGTGGTGTGGGGATGGAGGGACGTTGAGTAGTGAGACACTGTGTGCGTGTGTGTGTGTGTGTTAGTCTGCGTTATCTTCTTTTAGTGGAAAATGGGAAATAGTTTGAATATTGTTCTTCTGTTACTGCTCTATATGAAAATATTGTTGGTAGACATAGCACCACCTCTCGAATTATTAAAAAAAGAAGTTGACTGGTTGCAGTTTTCTGTACTTATATTGAATTCACAGTCATGGTTCTGAAATACGCATTAAAGTCTTTTTAATCTACCTTCTTGCCACACAGCGAGTACCTAGCATCACGCTGTGGAAATAAATATATATATACATCAAAGAAAGTTTTGCATCACCCCAGTTCCCAGGACTCCTGAAGATAGACATTGACTGTGGATATTGAATCACAGACACAGTCCCTTTGTCTGTTCAGAGATGTCACTAAACCCACCCAAAGACGTAAACAACAATGCATGAGCAGCGCCTATTAGACGGAGAGGGTCCGACAGCCGATCAGTTCCTGTCATTCCACCAGGAAGGTGGTATACTGTTCGTGTTGTCTGTTGTTCAACCATGCCTAGACGGTCAATACCGCGGTTCGATCTCGTCCGCATTGTTACTTTGTGCCAGGAAGGGCTCTCAACAAGGGAAGTGTCCAGGTGTCTCGCAGTGAAACAAAGCGATGTTGTTCGGACATGGAGGAGACACAGAGAGACAGGAACTGTCGATGACATGCCTCGCTCAGGCCGCCCAAGGGCTACTACTGCAGTGGATGACCGATACCTACGGCTTATGGCTCGGAGGAACCTTGACAGCAACGCCACCATGCTGAATAATGCCTTTCGTGCAGCCGCTGGACATCGTGTTACGACTCAAACTGTGCCCAATAGGCTGTATGATGCGCAGCTTTAGTCCCGAATTCCACGACGAGGTCCATTTTTGCAACTACGACACCAAGCAGCGCGGTACAGATGGGCCCAACAACATGCCGAATGGACCGCTCAGGATTGGCATCACGTTCTCGTCACCGATGAGTGTCGCATATGCCTTCAACTAGACAATCGTTGAGACGTGTTTGGAGGCAACCCGGTCAGTCTGAACGCCTTAAACACATTGCCCACCGAGTGCAGCAAGGTGGAGGTTCCCTGCTGTTTTGGGATGGCATTATGTGGGGTCGACGTACGCCGCTCGTGGTCATGGAAGGCGCCGTAACGGCTGTACGATACATGAATGCAATCCTCCGACCGATAGTGCAACCATATCGGCTGCATATTGACGAGGCATTCGTCTTCATGGACGACAATTCGTTCCCCCATAGTGCACATATTGTGAATTACTTCCTTCAGGTTAACGACATCGCTCGACTAGAGTGGCCAGCATGTTCTCCAGACATGAACCCTATCTAACATGCCAGGGATAGATTGAAAAGGGCTGTTTATGGACGACGTGACCCACCAACCACTCTGAGGGATCTACGCCGAATCGTCTTGAGGAGTGGGTCAATCTGGACTAACAGTGCCTTTATGAACTTGTGGATAGTATGCCACGACGAATACAGGCACGCATCAATACAAGAGGACGTGTTACTGGGTATTAGAAGTACCGGTGTGTACAGCAATCTGGACCACCACCTCTGAAGGTCTCGCTGTATGGTGGTACAACATGCAATGTGTGGTTTTCATGAGCAATAAGAAGGTCGGACATGATGTTTATGTTGACCTCAATTCCAATTTTCTGTACAGGTTCCGGAACTCTCGGAACCGAGGTGACGCAAAACTTTTTTGATGTGTGTTGCTTTACCGTCATCGTGGAACAACTGAACATGAGCCGAAAAATGGTCGAAAGCTAGTTAATGGAATAAATGAGCTGTTTTAAAAAAGTGACTGGTTGTAGTTTTCAATATTTATATGGTATTTACAGTCACGGTTTCTAAAACTTCCGTAATGGATCAACTTAACCACTCCAGTAGTGGAATTGTTCGGGCCATACCAACTACCCTCACAAGCACACAAGAAGATAACATATCAGCGTACCACGTGTCAGTCTCTCTTACACGATTTGTTCAAAATGCCCTCCGTCAGCAATGATAACGTGCATCAACGTGCCGTCACACTGAGCCGCAGATACGCTGACGTATCTCTTGCGATGTTGCATATTGTTTCGCAGTCTTCCGCAAGATCGGCACAAAGATTCCCTGCAGCTTGTACTCGGGTTTGATACTCAAGAGCTTGCAGGTTTGGTGATACATTTATATACTTATTCATTGACCGTGTTTTGTAAGCCACATAAAATCATCTCCGCCCGTCAAGGAAGCTCAATAATTTCACTATACATAATATCTCTCTCTCTCTCTGCTTCCATCCAAGCTCTCTTCTAAATTAAATTTAAAATCTTTCCGCGGGTTCTTTTATCAGCACGAGAGAGAAAATTTGACAGAACAAAGGCAAGCATGACGACAGTGATCAACTACTTCCACATACGTTGCTGTCAAGTTACTCAGATATCTAACTCTGATCGGCGTAGACTGTATATATCCTAAAAATCACTGTAAATAAATAATTCACTGTCGTGAAATATATACAGTCTCCTTAAAAACGGTATCATTTACTATCTGTAAAGACTTATTTTTTTCTACAGCTTGTAAAAATAAAACAAACCCTTCGATGGAACTAATTTTCGTGATAATGATAAATCCAAGATAATCTTTAACTGAGATCATCTAACTACACAGAAATAATAATCTGCAACTTCAAATCGACGTATACTTTTTGTTCACTTCGAAATAAGTCTGAGTATAACTCATCGAGATAACAATCAGAGGAATAAAAAATAAAAGATCTCTAGCATTTTACAATGAACGAAACGTCCGAGGAGATGAAAAAGAAACAGATCACAAGTTTTGTAGTTACAAAAGAAACACACGTTTATTTATAACATAATAAATACTGTTAAAATGCACAGCATATATATTCTTAGGCTCCACGGACGTCTAGTGGGCTTGTTTCCGCAGAATTTAGTAGACAGAGAATACACACACTTCTTTGTAATTATTTGTCATAGCACCCGTTAGCTAGTAGCCGACGGACGTTCAGACGTAGCCGTTTTGGACATTTCATGTAAGAAAAATTTCATGCGGTACGCTGAGGCATTCTGTTTCTATATGTTTTTCGGGATTGCTGCGAAGAGCTGAAAAAAATTTAAAAAAAGTTTTAACAGGGAAATAAAGCGTTGCCAGACCCACGTCAATATAATGCAACGTCTTTTATTCTTCTAGGAGTGAGCAATGGGTCCTGGAAGTTTGGCTCTGCATTTTGGTTACACCGTTTATAGTGGCTCAAATGATGGTAGGTAGCAGTAGTTAACGCAGAGGCTTGCACAGGAAAGGCTGCCGGGGAGAGGTACATCAAACCAGTATTCGGATTCAACACCACAGGAGAAAAACAACAACAACATTAATTAATTTTGTGTGTCATGAGATATCCTCCTTGATTAACCGTCTAGAACAATATATGCCTGTAACAGGAATTGTGAAGCACCCTGTATATACTTACAGCACATCGTCTACAAATAAATCTGCGTTTCACGTCGAGTGATAGGACTTTTTTTAAAGGCCACTACTACAACCTATGAACTCTTCAGGCTCAAAACAGAAATTCGGCGGAGATCTATTACATGATTACATAGCGTATAGTACATGAAGATTACTAGGAGCAGAAGAATGCACCAGGTATATCATTCTCATAAGCGTCCTTTCAGAAAACTGGAAAAACCTGGAACATGCACTTTATGTTCGTTTTAAGTTTCATTATATTAGATGGGTGAATGTGCGTCTTCAGTGCCAAACCAAATTCTACTAAGGGCTCAAACAAAGACGACTAGCTATGTTATAGGCTTCTTCATTCTATTATTTAAATAATACATATTATGAATGTGAATAAATTTGCGAAAAACTTCAGAAGCCCTTTATAAAACCCATACCTTTTCGTCGATAGTATGCTGGAGGTCTACTTGAGAAAATTTCAGATTTGGAAAATATGCAGCACACTTTAATGAGAACAAAGTAAACAAGAACCTAAGTGTACAACCAAATGATTCACTCATTTCAACGAATATTAATAATAAATAAAAACCGTCCATCAGTGGCAGAATGTTTTCATTACTGGACAACCCAATTCTTTCTTCAGGGTCTGTTTACTGTCATTACATTACTCCTACATTTTTTGTTATCTCTGTAGTTACAGCGAAAATAGTCTAAATTGTTTCACATCTATTTCAAAAATATTGCAAATCCATGTGGAACAAAATGCACTTAAAAATGTTCGTAACAAGCGCAGAAATGAAGAAAGAAGTGCGTAAAGACGAACCGATAGGGCTGGAGAGGCATTGTGCTTCATATTTTTTATTTGTTTATTTTATTCTTTTATTTTTTAAATTTCTTTTTGACTTCACTATTTTTTTTATTTAAGGCGTATTGTGTTCACAACTGAATAGGTCTAGTGGCTAGCGTTGCTACCTCTGGATCATAGGGTACCGGGTTCGATTCCCTGCCGAGTCGAGAATTTTCACCTCCCGAGGAGAGGGTGTTTGTGTTGTCTTCATCATCTCATCACCATTCGGTAAGTGGCGAGACTGGAACTTCTACGAGCGCTGATGACCACGATGTTGAGCGCCCAATAAACCAACATCATCATCATCATCACAACTGAACAGTCAAACACAGTCGCGGTTGGAACCTTTCTCATTATGAATACGATGAATTACAAGGAACTTCGGTATGGAACCCAGCGACGATGAAGTATTTGGACGTGAATTTAAACAAAATCTGTTCTGAGTAACGTAAACCCAACAACTAGAACGTTTTTCACGATTCGGGCTCTAATTTGCATTGCCTTTCAAAGTAGTCTATAAAATAATGAAATATGTTACTTAATTAAAATAGACGCAACAGAAAAAACTGCTCCCTTCAATTGCTCCGCAGTTACGAACTTCGAATCAAACGGAGCGAGGTGGTGTTTAGGTAAGACACTCACTCAAGGATGATGACGATTCAATTTTCCCTCCGGTCATATTTGGGTTTTGCATGATATCACTAAATCACTTACGGGCGAAAGCTGGGTTAGTTTTCGAATGGGTCTGGTCGATTTTCTTTCCCATTCATCCCTAATTCGTGCTCGTGCTCCAACACTAATCACAAGTCGACGGTACGTGATTTCTCGATCATCCTTCATGTCCTGCTTTACATCAACAACTTCTGCTTTCAGACATCGCGCAGCTGGCCCCCTTATCGACCACAGCTGTGGCAATGTAACAGCAAAACAGAGAGAGTTGAATAATGTCTAATTTTAATTCTAACTGTTCGATAAGACGTCACAAGACGCGGCTTCACCCTGACGCTGCAGAATCCCGCTAGCGCGGCGTCCTTGTGTACAGTCGCGTGTATCCGGGATTGGATTCCCACCAGTACCTTATCATAAAGTACTGTACGTTATTTCGGACAAAAGTTCTCTGTGCTTTATGACAACAGTAAAGTACGTGAAAATACTTAATTTCGCTGTTTTATTTTTTCTACTATTCATTGTACGTAAATCATCCAAAGACCATAAACAATTTATTTAAATTCAGTACCGCCATTAGACTGTTTTTCATTTGCAGTGTTACATTTACACCATCATGATATCGGCTTTGCAGGGCCATTGTCAAGTGTTTTAATGTTATAAGTGCCTAAGGTGGCATACTGTCGTATTTAAAATACACAATTAGACACATTGTCTAAGGGTCAATAATAAGACAATGTATTTAAAATACACTATTAGACACATTGTCTAAGGGTCAATATTGACCCTTAGACAATGTGTCTAATAGTGTATTTTAAATACGACAGTATGCCATCTTAGGTACTGTATTACATTAAAACACTTGACAATGGCACTGCAAAGCCGAAATCATGATCATGTAAATGTAACATTGCAAATAAAAAACAGTCTAATGGCGGTACTGACTTTAAAGAAATATATTATGACTATGGCCCCACATTATGAAAAAATTTCCACAAACAATGATCGTAATTCTGCATGTAAAGAATCGTCTGAGTAACCGAACAATGAACGCAACCTGACCTCAAATGTTAATACTGTCGATGTCAAAGTTTCAATGACAAAGAGTAAGAACCCGTTAATTTCGTATTCTTTCTAACTATTAACCACCGCGTATGAGCCTACACCCCCCACGCCCCCTCCATGAACCATGGACGTTGCCGTTGGTGGGGAGGCTTGCGTGCCTCAGCGATACTGATAGCCGTAGTAGGTATAACCACAACGGAGGGGTATCTGTTGAGAGGCCAGACAAAGGTGTGGTTCCTGAAGAGGGGCAGCAGCCTTTTCAGTAGTTGCAAGGGCAACAGTCTGGATGATGGACTGATCTGGCCTTGTAACAATAATCAAAACGGTCTTGCTGCGCTGGTACTGCGAACGGCTGAAAGCAAGGGGAAACTACGACCGTAATTTTTCCCGAGGGCATGCAGCTTTACTGTATGATTAAATGATGATGGCGTCCTCTTGGGTAAAATATTCCGGAGATAAAATAGTCCCTCATTCGGATCTCCGGGCGGGGACAACTCAAGAGGATGTCGTTATCAGGAAAATGAAAACTGGCGTTCTACAGATCGGAGCGTGGAATGTCAGATCCCTTAATTGGGCAGGTAGGTTAGAAAATTTGAAAAGGGAAATGGATAGGTTAAAGTTAGATATAGTGGGAATTAGTGAAATTCGGTGGCAGGAGGAACAAGACTTCTGGTCAGGTGACTACAGGGTTATAAACACAAAATCAAATAGGGGTAATGCAGGAGTAGGTTTAATAATGAATAGCAAAATAGGAATGCGGGTAAGCTACTACAAACAGCATAGTGAACGCATTATTGTGGCCAAGATAGATACGAAGCCCACACCTACTACAGTAGTACAAGTTTATATGCCAACTAGCTCTGCAGATGACGAAGAAATTGAAGAAATGTATGATGAAATAAAAGAAATTATTCAGATAGTGAAGGGAGATGAAAATTTAATAGCCATGGGTGACTGGAATTCGAGTGTAGGAAAAGGGAGAGAAGGAAACGTAGTAAGTGGATATGGATTGGGGCTAAGAAATGAAAGAGGAAGCCGCCTGGTAGAATTTTGCATAGAGCACAACTTAATCATAGCTAACACTTGGTTTAAGAATCATGAAAGAAGGTTGTATACATGGAAGAACCCTGGAGATACTAAAAGGTATCAGATAGATTATATAATGGTAAGACAGAGATATAGGAACCAGGTTTTAAATTGTAAGACATTTCCAGGGGCAGATGTGGACTCTGACCACAATCTATTGGTTATGACCTGTAGATTAAAACTGAAGAAACTGCAAAAAGGTGGGAATTTAAGGAGATGGGACCTGGATAGACTGAAAGAACCAGAGGTTGTACAGAGTTTCAGGGAGAGCATAAGGGAACAATTGACAGGAAAGGGGGAAAGAAACACAGTAGAAGAAGAATGGGTAGCTTTGAGGGATGAAGTAGTGAAGGCAGCAGAGGATCAAGTAGGTAAAAAGACGAGGGCTAGTAGAAATCCTTGGGTAACAGAAGAAATATTGAATTTAATTGATGAAAGGAGAAAATATAAAAAATGCAATAAATGAAGCAGGCAAAAAGGAATACAAACGTCTCAAAAATGAGATCGACAGGAAGTGCAAAATGGGTAAGCAGGGATGGCCAGAGGAGAAATGTAAGGATGTAGAGGCTTATCTCACTAGGGGTAAGATAGATACTGCCTACAGGAAAATTAAAGAGACCTTTGGAGAAAAGAGAACCACCTGTATGAATATCAAGAGCTCAGGTGGAAACCCAGTTCTAAGCAAAGTAGGGAAAGCAGAAAGGTGGAAGGAGTATATAGAGGGTCTATACAAGGGCGAAGTACTTGAGGACAATATTACGGAAATGGAAGAGGATGTAGATGAAGATGAAATGGGAGATACGATACTGCGTGAAGAGTTTGACAGAGCACTGAAAGACCTGAGTCGAAACAAGGCCCCCGGAGTAGACAACATTCCATTGGAACTACTGACGGCCTTGGGAGAGCCAGTCCTGTCAAAACTCTACCATCTGGTGAGCAAGATGTATGAAACAGGCGAAATACCCTCAGACTTCAGGTGTTGACAGATGTGAAAATTACCGAACTATCAGTTTAATAAGTCACAGCTGTAAAACACTAATCGAATTCTTTACAGACGAATGGAAAAACTGGTAGAAGCCGACATCGGGGAAGATCAGTTTGGATTCCGTAGAAATACTGGAACACGTGAGGCAATACTGACCTTACGACTTATCTTAGAAGAAAGATTAAGGAAAGGCATACCTACGTTTCTAGCATTTGTAGACTTAGAGAAAGCTTTTGACAATGTTGACTGGAATACTCTCTTAAAAATTCTAAAGGTGGCAGGGGTAAAATACAGGGAGCGAAAAGCTATTTACAATTTGTACAGAAACCAGATGGCAGTTATAAGAGTCGAGGGACATGAAAGGGAAGCAGTGGTTGGGAAGGGAGTGAGACAGGGTTGTAGCCTCTCCCCGATGATATTCAATCTGTATATTGAGCAATCAGTAAAGGAAACAAAAGAAAAATTCGGAGTAGGTATTAAAATCCATGGAGAGGAAATAAAAAGTTTGGGGTTCGCCGATGACATTGTAATTCTGTCAGAGACAGCAAAGGACTTGGAAGAGCAGTTGAATGGAATGGACAGTGTCTTGAGAGGAGTACATAAGATGAACATCAACAAAAGCAAAACGAGCATAATGGAATGTAGTCGAATTGAGTCGGGTGATACTGAGGGAATTAGATTAGGAAATGAGACACTTAAAGTAGTAAAGGAGTTTTGCTATTTGGGGAGCAAAATAACTGATGATGGTCGAAGTAGAGAGGATATAAAATGTAGACTGGCAATGGCAAGGAAAGCGTTTCTGAAGAAGAGAAATTTGTTAACATCGAGTATAGACTTAAGTGTGAGGAAGTCTTTTCTGAAAGTATTTGTATGGAGTGTAGCCATGTATGGAAGTGAAACGTGGACGATAAATAGTTTGGACAAGAAGAGAAGAGAAGCTTTCGAAATGTGGTGCTACAGAAGAATGCTGAAGATTGGATGGGTAGATCACATAACTAATGAGGAAGTATTGAATAAGATTGGGGAGAAGAGAAGTTTGTGGCACAATTTGACCAGAAGAAGGGATCGGTTGGTAGGACATGTTCTGAGGTATCAAGGGATCACCAATTTAGTATTGGAGGGCAGCGTGGAGGGTAAAAATCGTAGAGGGAGACCAAGAGATGAATACACTAAGCAGATTCAGAAGGATGTAGGTTGTAGTAGGTACTGGGAGATGAAGAAGCTTGCACAGGATAGAGTAGCATGGAGAGCTGCATCAACCCAGTCTCAGGACTGAAGACCACAACAACAACAACATGAGCCTACAAGACTGTTTGAAGTAGGTAAAAAGGCTCTCTGTGGTTTATTTATTTCACGAAAAGTTAGCCTATGGCTTCCAAAGTACTGTTCGTTACATATCGGCACCAATCGCAACATTTCGTGCCCTGCTGCCAAACTAAGCGATCCGACAGATGTGGAACTGCAGTAACGTGGCAAAGCCGTGTGTCATGTGTGAAGCGTAATGCATTAAAGTTCGATTATTAGATTCTATTACTTTATGTAATAGTGAATGGTAGATAAAGGCAACTTTAGCAAACTGAGTATTCCCTGTACAACTGAAAAACGTAATCTTAATCGTGAAAAGGATGAAATTGATAGTGAATATACTTCACCGAAAAAAAATGCACCAGAAAGATTGTTTAGACGGTCCAAAAGACAGAACGATTGCAGAAGTATAAATATCAGTGGGAAAGCGAATATGATGCTTTGTTAGGAAACGATCCACGAAACGAATATAATTGAAATTGCAAAATACGTGGAGTTCATCTACAATGGCTTCCGCTGCGATAGGACAGGTGAGTGGAAAATTCTTTTGTGCACGCTTGTGTTGTGTATAGGTGTGTGTATGTTTTGTTATGGTTATGCGGATTGGTTGGACTGATGGTTGGTGGTAAGTGGGCTGAATGGTTTATTCATGTTATTTCGAGCTTAAGCAACACCTCGCAACAAAACATCATAAATCTAATCTGAAATGCTTGAGAAATTTCTGGATTCTGCTTCTGCTTCTACATCTACAAGTTTGTCTTTTAGTGATCAAGAAAATGTTACTGCAGCTGAACTAGCCTTAACGTATAACGCTGTAAAATATAATTTGTCCTAAAGTACTATGGACTGTATTGTAAAACTAAATAAACTTTTTTATGTTAAGTCTCGTTCAGCGTCAAGAATTCGTCTGGCTGGAACCAAAATGGAAGCTCTAGTTACAGTGGTGATGAGGCTACATGCTATTTCAGATTCAATAGATGACCTAAATACGGACAATTTATTTTACTGTTTACGAATTTATGCTTCCAAAAAGAAAAATAACTGATTTGATCCATTATAAATGGTTCTGAAAGCCTGCGACTGTAAAAACAATAGGTTTGTTTATAAATAACTCATCTGCTACCAGTCACGATTTTCTTTACTTTATTTTTCGCACGACACATTTCGGGAAATGATACCCACTTTCAAGTGAGTTTTTTGTGTTTGTTATGTCATTCCTATGTGATGTCGTCGGTGTGTGAGATTGTGCTTCATTCCGTTGACTTTACTGCAATATATAAGAAAACACGCGATTTTGTATGGTTGTCGATCTTTTTGTGAATTTAGTGGCGAAAGATCGACAACCAATTAAAAATCGCGTGTTTTCTTATATATTGCAGTAAAGTCAACGGAATGAAGCAGAATCTCACACACCGACAACATCACATAGGAATGACATAACAAACATAAAAAACGCTCTTGAAATAAAATAAAGAAAATCGTGACTGGCAGCAGATGAGTTATTTATAAACAAACCTAAAGAAAAATAACTGTTTCCGTAACTGGGACAATATTTTACAACCAAAAATGGCAATCAAAGTAAGTTAATACATTTTTATGAAACTAGTGATGAGTCTGTTGATGGGATGTTTCAAGCACTTGCAATAGTCAATGGAATAATATTAATTATGCTTCGTGTGGTGTCACCGCCAGACACCACACTTGCTAGGTGGTAGCTTTAAATCGGCCGTGGTCCATTAGTACATGTCGGACCCGCGTGTCGCCACTGTCAGTGATCGCAGACCGAGCGCCACCACACGGCAGGTCTAGAGAGAGACGTACTAGCACTCGCCCCAGTTGTACGGACGACTTTGCTAGCGACTACACTGACGAAGCCTTTCTCTCATTTGCCGAGAGATAGTTAGAATAGCCTTCAGCTAAGTCCATGGCTACGACCTAGCAAGGCGCCATTAACCATTTCTAGAGAGAGTCTCACTTGTATCATCAAGAATGCTGTATACAAATGATGGATTAAAGTTAAGTATTCCAGCAGCTACGTACTTTTCTTTATAGCATTCATTACGTATCCTGTTTCAGACCTAACGCCAGCCGGCGTGTGTAAACGCGTGCCTTTCGGTTACCCGTCACTGTGGACTGGCTGTCTTGTCAGTCCACTACACTTCGTAATACGGACTACGAGCTGACAACACAAATGTTAATTTTGTATCATTAATTGTTTACAAACATGAGAGACATCGTACCAGATATGTTTAAGGAAAATTTTCATGCACACATAGTACACAACTGTATGAGACACACCATGAATTTTTTTATCGTATGACAGAGACTCTAATTTTGAAAATATGTGTTCATATTTCCCACACTGCTGTAAAAAGAGAAGAACTGAAAAAATAGTAGAGTCAGTGGATGAAGACTTTGATGAAACGAAACGCCATGTAGGAACAAGGAGACCTCGCTTTTACTCTGCGTACATACATTATTATTAATATGTGTATCATATAGTGGATACTGTTCAAACCCGACAAACAAGAAGAAAACAAGATTACTCCTTTGGATATGAAACAGGCAAAAAAATTAAACAGTTGTCTTCACCTGAACTGATTAGCAAAATGCACAGAATTTTTAATTACTTGTTGGTAAAGGTTTAGAGTACCTAAATAAATTGTTTGATTTTAGTAATACACATTTAAAAAGCAACGCTGAAAGGGTCCATTTTGTTGACATAATTGAAAATTTAAAGATGCACGAACTCGGTTTAAATATGCTTGATCTTTATGTGGAAATTGCATTACTAAACAAATTATAATTCTGAAGGTTTTCCAGCATTATTTACTGCATAAAAATGGCAAGAAATATGTAATTAGAGAAATGGTGATTTTATAAATTTGTACAAATTAATTAATTTCTATTATCAGTTCCAGCTACTTCAGCATTCACATAGAGAGCTTTTTTCTGTGGTGAATATCAAGTAATGGGACGGAAGTAACAAAGCGTCTCTGAATTTTTCTTAGCTTAAATATAGACAGAAAACATGCTGTGAAGCTTTTTAACAGTCACAAACATTTGTTAAATTTCACTAAAAGCGAAAAAGGTATTTTAAACAAAATAACTAAGCAAAATAAATAATACTTCATTGTGATACAACGTACCTCTTCCCTACCTTTAACAATGAATAAACTTTAATTTCCCAAAAAAAGGGAGAAATCCTAATCGCGGACGAGAAGAACACAGTTGTCTTTCAAGGAAGCTTGTACGGTTAGGCCATAGATGACAGAGACCACACATAACATTATATTGAAATCAACATCAGCTGACTGAAGGCCTCAGATTAATAGTGGAAATTTCTAGGGAATTAGGTTAAATCATACAAGTCGTTCAACTGATAAACCAATGCTTGATTTATCAGAAAAAAATGTAACCCACCAGGTGACTTACATATAACACGTCAGGCATAGAGGCATGCCCAGTATACAGGGTGTTACAAAAAGGTACAGCCAAACTTCCAGGAAACATTCCTCTCACACAAATAAAGAAAATATGTTATTTGGACATGTGTCCGGAAACGCTCAATTTCCATGTTAGAGCTCATTTTAGTTTCGTTAGTATATACTGTAATTCCTCGATTCACCGCCAGTTGGCCCAATTGAAGGAATGTAATGTTGACTTCGGTGCTTGTGTTGACATGCGACTCATTGCTCTACGGTACTAGCATCAAGCACATCAGTACGTAGCATCAACAGGTTAGTGTTCATCACGAACGTGGTTTTGCAGTCAGTACAATGTTTACAAATGCGGAGTTGGCAGATGCCCATTTGATGTATGGATAGGCACGGGGCAATAGCCGTGGCGCGCTACGTTTGTATCGAGACAGATTTCCAGAACGAAGGTGTCCCGACAGGAAGACGTTCGAAGCAATTGATCAGCGTCGTAGGGAGCACGGAACATTCCAGCCTATGACTCACGACTGGGAAAGACCTAGAACGACGAGGACACCTGCAATGGACGAGGCTATTCTTCGTGCAGTTGACGATAACCCTAATGTCAGCGTCAGAGAAGTTGCTGCTGTACAAGGTAATGCTGACCACGTCACTGTATGGAGAGTGCTACGGGAGAACCAGTTGTTTCCGTACCATGTACAGCGTGTGCAGGCACTATCAGCAGCTGATTGGCCTCCACGGGTACACTTCTGCGAACGGTTCATCCAACAATGTGTCAATCCTCATTTCAGTGCAAATGTTCTCATTACGGATGAGGCTTCATTCCAACGTGATCAAACTGTAAATTTTCACAATCAACATGTGTGGGGCTGACGAGAATCCTCACGCAATTGTGCAATCACGTCATCAATACAGATTTTCTGTGAGCGTTTGGGCAGGCATTGTTGGTGATGTCTTGATTGGGCCCCATGTTCTTCCACCTACGCTCAATGGAGCACGTTATTATGATTTCATACGGGATACTCTACATGTGCTGCTAGAACATGTGCCTTTACAAGTACGACACAACATGTGGTTCATGCACGATGGAGCTCCTGCACATTTCAGTCGAAGTGTTCGTACGCTTCTCAGCAACAGATTCGGTGACCGATGGATTGGTAGAGGCGGACCAATTCCATGACCTCCACGCTCTCGTGACCTCAACCCTCTTGACTTTCATTTATGGGGGCATTTGAAAGCTCTTGTCTACGCAACCCCGGTGCCAAATGTAGACACTCTTCGTGCTCGTATTGTGGACGGCTGTGATACAATACGCCATTCTCCAGGGCTGCATCAGCGCATCAGGGATTCCATGCGACGGAGGGTGGATGCATGTATCCTCGCTTACGGAGGACATTTTGAACATTGCCTGTAACAAAATGTTTGAAGTCACGCTGGTACGTTCTGTTGCTGTGTGTTTCCATTCCATGATTAATGTGGTTTGAAGAGAAGTAATAAAATGAGCTCTAACATGGAAAGTAAGCGTTTCCAGACACATGTCCACGTAACATATTTTCTTTCTTTGTGTGTGAGGAATGTTTCCTGACAGTTTGGCCGTACCTTTTTGTAACACCCTGTATGTATCTATGGTAGAAATTTCGTGTTGACAGGTACAATGCCGACCATTAAGGGGGGATGCATGCGGAGTTGCGTTGAAAAAACCTTATAAAGTCTAAAGTTTTCAAGGCAATGTAACTAAATTTGGCACAGTTTTTAAGGAATGTTATATGGACATACACATGTTTTAATACTTATATACGTTTTTTATTATAAACAACTGAATTTTTTTCAAAAATGATCCTTTTTTGAAAAATCTGTCATAACGAAATTAATGTATTTTTGTACAAAGTCTGATTACCATTATTACAAATATGTGTGGAAAAGATGTTGGTATATTCTTTTGACAGATTATTGCAGCTCTCCAAATTTCTGTGAACAAAATATAACGAATCTTAGGGATTTTCTCTTACATGAATGCCTTACTATTGTAAATGAAAAGTCCTTCCACAGAAAGTTTCACTGTAGTATTGAGTAATTGTATGCTATATGTAATTACTATAACGGCAATGATTTGTGAGGTAAAGGTACATAAAACCGAAAATGTCAGTTACGGGAAACCTGAATCAAAGATTTGACAGTGTTTACCTTATCTGGATGAAGTAGTGCAAACCATAGGCATTCTCCTCATCGTCCTCCAGTGGGTTTTCCTTTGCTTATACTCTTACGTTAACCTGATTTTCAAACTGAGTAACAACAATGTCAGCTAAATCGATTTCCTTCAACATCGACAGTGTGAAAGCTTCTGGATCAAATCTTGGCCTCCGCAGAGTCCGTAGTCTGCCAAGATTAGCACAGTTAAAAACTATACAAGCATAATACGGCGCAAGCTCATCAACAGTTGTGGAAACAAATGTTGTCTAGGGCATGGTTTTCCTATCAAAGTTGTAACTTCCAATAGAATTTTGAATTTTTCGTTGCACATACTTTAGTAGAAGTTCTGGAACCGCAAAATGCTGAAATATTCCCCACATTGTGACTACATAAAACTGGAGGAAAAAAACCGCAGGAATACGTAATATGAGGCAAACAGAATAACAAAGGGGCGTGATCCCTTGGATGCTCCTTTTTTTTCCTTTACAATCGTATTGACCAACTAGGATCACGTTAACAACTTCAGTTCCTCTTCTTCCTTTGTTGTTGTTTCCTTTTTTTCCAGTATTCCCTCATTTTCTGCCCATGAAGTCTCTTCCTTTCTTCTGTCCATGTTGTTCCCGATTTTTTATTTCTTCTGCTTTGAAAGCCTTCCAAATTTAGTATTTTGTTTTTAAAACGGTTTCTTTCTGCTATTTCTGATTCTTTGATGTTGTTTCTTTCAGGATCTTTTCTTACTTCTGTAATCCATACTATTGTCGATTTCTTCTTCCAGAAATATAGGAGTATTTGTTTTGTTAGTCTATATCAATCCATTCGGTAGAGATGTCCAAAAAAGGTTAATCTTCGTTTGGCCATTACTTCAGATATTTTCTCTATATTTTTGTAGATCTCTTCATGATTTCTTATTTTCCAACCATCTGCAGTTTTCATAGAACCCATTATTTTTCTAATAATCCTTCTTTCCAGTACCTCTAGTTTGTCCATTTTATAGTTCATCGTTAGGCATTCAGATCCATATAAACATTCTGGTCGTACCACTGTGGTGTAGTGTCTTAGTTTTGTTTTTCTGGATATACATTTCTTGTTGTAAATATTGTTGGTCAAACTATAGGCTCTTTCCCTTTTGTTAATTCTTACATCTATTGCAGATTTTTCTAGTCCATTCCGTTGAATAATTTCTCCAAGATATTTAAATTTATTTACTCGCTCTATTTTACCTATTTGTGTTTCTATGTATTTTGGTGCATTTTTTTAAATTTGTCATGAATTTTGTTTTTTCAGCTGAAATTTTGAGACCAGTTCTGTTTGCTAATTTTTCCAGAATGTTTATTTGAGTAACTGCTTCTGTCAGGTTTTCTGAAAGTATTGCGAAATCATCCGCAAAAGCCAAGCAGTTTACCTTAATTCCATTTGTTTTCCTTCCCAGAGTTATTGGTTCAATTTTGTGATTTTTTAGCTCCGAATTCCAGATCCTTATAATTTTTTCTAGAACACAGTTAAACAGTTGGATGCTTTAGTTAATTTTTTTTTTTTTTACACTTAGAAATGGAACTAGAACTAAGTATTCAGGAATTTCAATTTCAATACCTAGTAAACGATGACCCGATAAAAAAAAATTCACAATTATGGGCGCTTTCGCCTACGTCTCCCCTTAAATTTGCATGACCATGAAGGCTGCATGCACTGAAGACCAGTTCGCATGAGGGTTAGTACATGCTTGAATATGTAAATAATTAGATTTAGTAACGTTACGTACAAAAAATGGTTCAAATGGCTCTGAGCACTATGCGACTTAACTTCTGAGGTCATCAGTCGCCTAGAACTTAGAACTACTTTAACCTAACTAATCCAAGGACAACACACGCATCCATGCCCGAGGCAGGATTCGAACCTGCGACCGTAGCGGTCGCTCGGCTCCAGACTGTAGCGCCTAGAACCACACGGTCATTCCGGCCGGCGTTACGTACATTCTGAGTATAAGGAAAGATTACGTGGCTTGGTTTCTCATTCAGAAATCACGAAGGATTCATCCGATACGGGGCCTCCAGAATTCCAGCATCGTTCGATCTGCGGATGAGCACAACCAGCGGTTACCAGAAACCTGAGACGTCATAGTGAGATGTCGGTGTGACACGCCGCCCGGAACCTAGCGAACACTCACCGCTTCCGTCAGCGCTTTCCGCAAAGTGTTTACATGTCGGGCTCTGCGCCAGAGATGACGTCACGCGCGCGCCCCCTCTCCGCCGGCGAGCCAGCTGGCAGGCAGTCTGCTCTCACGCGGCCAGCCGCCATTAGCAGTTCTGTGACGTCAGCGCCGACGTTACGTAACGGACGGCGCGCGACCTTCCGAGCGTCAGCGCGATTCCACGCATCCTCTCGGTCCGTTCACTGGCCGCAGATGTGCGGCCGAGGGCAGTGGAGATGAAATGAGCCCTCAGTGTGAGGACTCGAAGAAAGAAAGCTGGCGGTCTGAGTACTGACTCCCCGGGCAGTCCAGCGCAGATATTCACGGTGAGTCGCGTAAAGCGGCCCCTTGACGTTATCAGACGTTTCTGGCCGTAGCAGATAGGAATGTAGAATCTGAATAACGATGGAAGAACTACAGTATGCAATAAGGTGTAACAAATACAGGGAGACTTTAGCTTGTGAGATAATCGACACAGAACTGGTAAAACATGCACAAATCGTTACAAAAATAAGAATGTCCGACTTTAAGAGTATTAGATAGCCAAATGGATACACAGGGTGTTACAAAAAGGTACTGCCAAACTTTCAGGAAACATTCCTCACATACAAAGAAAGAAAATATGTTATGTGGACATGTGTCCGGAAACGCTTACTTTCCATGTTAGAGCTCATTTTATTACTTCTCTTCAGATCACATTAATTATGGAATGGAAACACACAGCAACAGAACGTACCAGCGTGACTTCAAACACTTTGTTACAGGAAATGTTCAAAATGTCCTCCGTTAGCGGGGATACATGCACCCACCCTCCGTCGCATGGAATCCCTGATGCGTTGATGCAGCCCTGGAGAATGGCGTATTGTATCACAGCCGTCCACAATACGAGCACTAAGAGTCTCTACATTTGGTACCGGGGTTGCGTAGACAAGAGCTTTTAAATGCCAACATAAATGAAAGAGGGTTGAGGTCAGGAGAGCGTGGAGGCCATGGAATTGGTCCGCCTCTACCAATCCATCGGTCATCGAATCTGTTGTTGAGAAGCGTACGAACACTTCGAATGAAATGTGCAGGAGCTCCATCGTGCATGAATCACATGTTGTGTCGTACTTGTAAAGGCACATGTTCTAGCAGCACAGGTAGAGTATCCCGTATGCAATCATGATAACGTGCTCCACTGAGCGTAGGTGGAAGAACATGGGGCCCAATCAAGACATCACCAACAATGCCTGCCCAAACGTTCACAGAAAATCTGTGTTGATGACGTGATTGCACAATTGCGTGCGGATTCTCGTCAGCCCACACATGTTGATTGTGAAAATTTACAATTTGATCACGTCGGAATGAAGCCTCATCCGTAAAGAGAACATTTGCACTGAAATGAGGATTGACACATTGTTGGATGAACCATTCGCAGAAGTGTATCCGTAGAGGCCAATCAGCTGCTGATAGTGCCTGCACACGCTGTACATGGTACGGAAACAACTGGTTCTCCCGTAGCACTCTCCATACACTGACGTGGTCAGCATTACCTTGTACAGCAGCAACTTCTCTGACGCTGACATTAGGGTTATCGTCAACTGCACGAAGAATAGCCTCGTCCATTGCAGGTGTCCTCGTCGTTCTAGGTCTTTCCCAGTCGCGAGTCATAGGCTGGAATGTTCCGTGCTCCCTACGACGCCGACCAATTGCTTCGAACGTCTTCCTGTCGGGACACCTTCGTCCTGGAAATCTGTCTCGATACATACGTACCGCGCCACGGCTATTGCCCCGTGCTAATCCATACATCAAATGGGCATCTGCCAACTCCGCATTTGTAAACATTGTACTGACTGCAAAACCACGTTCGTGATGAACGCTAACCTGTTGATGCTACGTACTGATGTGCTTGATGCTAGTACTGTAGAGCAATGAGTCGCATGTCAACACAATCACCGAAGTCAACATTACCTTCCTTCAATTGGGCCAACTGGCGGTGAATCGAGAAAGTACAGTACATACAGACTAAACTAAAATGAGCTCTAACATGCAAATTAAGCGTTTCCAGACACATGTCCACATAACATCTTTTCTTTATTTGTGTGTTTTCTGAAAGATTGGCCGTACCTTTTTGTAACACCCTGTATACCTCAAAAATGGAACATAGCGCAAATATGCCCAATTTATAAGAAAGGAAATAGACATAAATATCAGAACTACAGAGGTATTAGCCTTCGAAGTACCTGTTGTAAATTACATGCTAAAATTAAAAAAAAAAAGACTGTCGCATATCGCTGAAACTATATTTTCAGATACCCAGCATAGTTTTTGCAAAGTAAAATCATACTCAAACCGTATCTTCAGTATCACACAGTAACAGAAATACCGAGATTTGTTTTTGTCTGCTTATGTTTCCTTCATTAACTACGAAAAGGTGTTTGATAAAGTAAATCGAAACAAACTTGGAAAATTTTGAAAACAGATGGATACCACTCCAAAGAGCTGTACCGGTTTTACATATTAATAACAAAATACAAATAAAAATTCTAAAATTAATACAGTATAACCTCGTTAGTGCGAACTCGCATAAGACGAACTCGCAGTTAACGCGAAAAAAATGTTGGTCCCACCAGGAATACATTAGTTCTTATGGTATGTTTTATCGGTTAACACGAATTTCGGTTCAGGCGAATTACGAACTCTGTTTCATTTCCTAGTGTAATTAAATTTCACTGTAACACAAACTTCCGACCTTAGAGTATTCTAAAGCGTAGTTCTTTTCCGAAATGAATATAGGAAATGTAGCTACAAAGCTAATTATACTTATTGTTGACTCGTTTTTAACGTATTGTAGGTCGGTAGCCGCAATTATCACCTCAACAATCAGCGTATGCTGTACATTGTAAGACATCCAATAATGTGTGCAGCAGAATTTAGGAACGTACTCAGTGCCAGATTTGACAGGTGTTCTGTTAGTCGTAGCCGTATTGAGTTGGAATACTGAATAAAAACTACAGTTACAACCGGTACCGTAGCACACGGAAATGGCAAAGAGGAAACAGACAGCTCTAAATGTACAGTTAAAGCTTAAGATTCTATATGAAGTGGACCGTGGTACCAAGAAAACAGCAATTGCAGAGCAGTTTGGAATACCTAAATGTACTTTATCTACGATTATTAAGAATCGAGAAAAAATTATTAATGCTGCGGCATCAGGTTCTGGAAACAAATCTAAACGACTTCGTATGGCCAAGTATGAAGATATCGAGATGTTACTGCTAGAATGGTTCAATCGTATGCGTGCATCTAACATACCTTTAACTGGTCCTGTGATTCAGTCAAAACTAATGATATTGCTAAAGATATGGGCATCGAAGACTTCCGTTGTTCTGCTGGTTGGTTGTATCTGTTCCAAAAGAGACATTCAATTTCATCTGTACAAATTTGTGGTGAAGCAAATAAAGTTGATGAAGGAAGTGCGAACAGCTGGTTGCATGAATTCAACCGAGTGATGGAACAGTATGCCTCGTGCGATGTGTTTAACATGGATGAAACTCGATTTTTCTACAATCTTTTTCCAAATCACACCCTGGGGATAAAAGGTGGTAAGTGTCACGATGGAGCACGAAGCAACCAACGTGTGACTGTTGTACTGTGCTGTAATGCTGACGGCAGTGAGAAGTTTCGTCCCTGGAGTATCGGTAAATCCGAGAAACCACCTTGTTTTAAAAACATAAATATGGACACTTTACCTTGCATCTACTCTCACCACAAGAAAGCTTGGATCGATGGCATATCATTTCGCAAGTGGCTTCGTCATTTCAACAGTCGAATTGTTGCTCAAAATAGAATTTTCTTCTTACGTTGGACAGAAATTCTGCCCATAACATTCATGATCTGAACCTATCCAACATAAAGGTTCAGCTTTTTTCCACCCAACGCCACAAGTCGCCTTCAGCCTTTGGACCAAGCCATAATCTCTCTCATACAGAGAGCTTATCGTAAGCGACTTGTGAGAGCAGAAATTCGTGCTGCTGAAAACAATAGTGCAAACCCAAATTGGAATCTGCTTGACGCAATAAAAGCCATCACAGCAGCCTGGAACTCAGTATCGCCACATCATATAGGGAAGTGCTTTATCAGAGCTTGGAGGCATAGCAACACTGAAGATGTCCACGAGTTAGAAGATGCCACTTCACCTAATGAATGGACAGTTCTGCAGGTCGTTGTGAACCCTGGGATTAGTTTCGAAGAATTCATTAGTGTAGACGACGATGTTGCCGTATGTGCTTCTGTGGAATCGGATGTGCCAAAAGCTGTGAACGAGGTGCAAGAAGGAAGTGAAGAGGAAGAGAATACAGATACCATTCCACCTACCTGTCAGGAGATGTTAACAGCCTTGGACTGTTTAGAACGGTTCGCTTCAACATCCGACGTCACTGCTGGGTTTACGGACGCTATCATTACAACTGGTTGTGAAATTACAAAATATTATCGTTCCCATGAGCGTCAGCGAACCATGACCGAATTTTTTTCAAGAAAGTAACGTACATGATTTGTGAGTACTAGTAATTTTACAATCACTTTATGGTGTTATAAGTCTACAATAACGCGATTGATCGAGAAGTGTATTACAATTAGAGTACTGCTGTACATGTATACTTATTAAAATCTGTGTTTTTCACTTAACACTAATTTTTTAACACAAACTCCTGATTTTTCAGTCCCTTCGGATTCGTGTTAACGAAGTTTTACTGTAATATGGATGCCAGTACACTGCTTTTTACTGATGGCCAAGCGATCAAGAATGAAAATGACATACAAGGCGCTGTCCTTAATTCAAGTAAAATAGTCAGAGATCACAAACTGAACATGCAAAAATAATGAAGTCCAAAATAAGTTAGGCCTATTTAATTATATTTTTTGGAACTACACACAGAACGTTGGGAAAGAAAGTACACAGAGATACTCTACTGAATGAAGTTCTATAATGTTGTGGTACATCGGCGCTGCCCTGTGTATACGAAAACTGGACCCTTAAGAAGAGAGATGAAAAGAAAATAGGGGAATGTGAGTGACACTTGGCTAAACACACTTTAAAGGACAAAAAGGGAAATGATGACATTCGAGCTGAACTGAATACGCAAAATATAGATGGCACAATAAAGTAATATGAGGCAAGGTGGAAAAAAAGGATAAACCGAGTGCCTGATGCGAGAATCACTGAAACAATGAAACAAGATAAACCACGAAGAAAAAGATCTTTAGGAAGACCAGAAAGCAGATGTCTTGATGAATTTTGTAGGAGACGGAACGGAGCAAAAGGCCCAACCCTGATGTAGACGATGAGAATTGTGCAGCATTATTGAAGTTCCCTCTATACTGCTCAATTAAAATGAGAAATATTTAGTCCGATTTGAAAGTTTTAACATTCAGGATACTTGTGAAAATTGCTCTATTTCTTTCAAACAGAAGAAAACGAAGGTGGATAAAAAAATTACTGGCAAAAATAAATCTGAACGAGTTAAATGCCATTAAAGTTTCTTACACGCATTGGCCCAACATTTGATTCCTCACTGGAAATGGTTGCCCCTTAGACCTTCAAAAACTTTTTAAGACAAAAAAATACCCCCTTGTAGCTATAGGGCACTGCTCTCCGCATTTAACAACTCGTTATAATCATTCTCAATTTTCCAGTTTCTATATTCATCCGCCCTAACTTCCAATAATGTCGAAAAGGATTTGTACATTTCGATGCATTCCAGTGTGAATGATCTTCCTTCTTATTTTGGTTACATTTTAGTAGATAAATACAACAGTGAACAGAAAGACACTGTGATACTGTACTTCGGCGAAACACGTGAGCGACTGGCAAGAATATTCGCAATACCGTCCAGTGACAGCACAATATTTCTCAGGCAGCCGAATACAGAGTATTTCAGAGCTCCTATTACAGGCTTCTAGGCTCTATAGAGAGGAACTGATAGATAAAGTTTCGATTAAGAGCCCATGTCCAGAAATGTACCGTTTGGATATAAAGTGAGTTTGAAGATCGGATCACTTTCAGATCTGCAGCTTAACGATACGGACACAAACTGAGCAGAGGCGCCGTCGTCAGTGACTGCTTAATTATGACGTCACATACTATTTTCGTCTGTCTACGACAACGACTGCGAGCAACTGGTAAACCGACGTTCGCAGCTAGGAGGGTTGTCGACGGTGCTCCACGGACGAGAAGCACTCTCAACTTTGAAAGTGATGTTCGTCGTCTCGCAGAAGAGCCATAGGCTCCACTAGACCACTCAAGCCACAACTTATAGTTTCCACTGTATGCGTACCGTGAATCGGGAGACTTGAAAGTGATTCGATCTTTAAACTTAGCTTACATCCAAATGGTGCACTTCCAGATATGGGTTCTGTTGTGGACTGACAAGACAGCCAGTTCACAGTGACGCGTAACCGAAAGGCACGCGTTTACACACGCCGGCTGGCGTTAGGTCTGAAACAGGATACGTAATGAATGCTATAAAGAAAAGTACGTAGCTGCTGGAATACTTAACTTTAATCCATCATTTGTATACAGCATTCTTGATGATACAAGTGAGACTCTCTCTAGAAATGGTTAATGGCGCCTTGTTAGGTCGTAGCCATGGACTTAGCTGAAGGCTATTCTATCTCTCGGCAAATGAGAGAAAGGCTTCGTCAGTGTAGTCGCTAGCAAAGTCGTCGTACAACTGGGCCGAGTGCTCGTACGTCTCTCTAGACCTGCCGTGTGGTGGCGCTCGGTCTGCGATCACTGACAGTGGCGACACGCGGGTCCGACATGTACTAATGGACCGCGGCCGATTTAAAGCTACCACCTAGCAAGTGTGGTGTCTGGCGGTGACACCACAGGTTCCTTATCAAAACTTCACCTACTGAGTCCCTTCTACAGCCCGTAGGTGGTTGTAATAGGAATTGTGTTCGGTATTATTGCGTAACCTCTCACTACAACCCATGCAATTGCAGGACCTGAAATATCGCGCAATAATATTGACTGCCAACAGAGCGTCTAATGCCCCTTCGTGAATGGTTCAACATACCGAAACGATGTTTTCGGTAGCTTATAGTTTGCGGAGCGGCACGTAAATTCGTTTTATGGGTAATACTGTTAACTCTCGTATTAACCGAGATATCGAAACATGCATGTTTTTTATGGAACGATATAGTTTTTGCAATGATATTCGAAACCTCTTCAAATCATGAGTACACCGATATAAAGTTTGTTAATAATGGCTTTCAAACTTCTCGCAAAAATATCCGGTTAATGTTGTAAGGTCCACATATCATTCTGATTTTTGTAATTTCTCGATGTGCACATCAGAGAGAGAGAGACAGAGAGACAGCAAGTTATGTTACTGTTAAACAATCTTTGGTCTTGTTGTGGCACAATCTTTGGCTCTGCACAATCTGGTGCAATCTTAGTTGAAGTTTGGTAGATGACGGAAGAAGAAAGGTTTATTGCAAAGGACACCAGGAATGAATATATGATGTATATATTGGAAGGAAAAAAAAGATAAAAATTTTGAAGAATGTTATTATTTCTGCAGAGAAGAAGTTTAAGGTAAGACTGCAGCACTGCGCAAGTAAGAATGATTATTGTAAGCTAGTGAACTTGCTCAGAGCTAAGAGAAAGACCATCCCACTTCCCTGAGGCATGCATCAACATATCAATTGATTAAGTTGTTTGGTTTTTATAGAAATTGTTAACATTGTAGCCTTTTCAAATCATTGTTCACTCTGTTAACCATAGTATTCTTAGGACCAAGGTTATGTGTGAAGATCACGTTACGTTTTACTCTGTCATTTGAATACATACTTCATTCTAAAACCGTTATCTTGGAGTATCATTTCATAGGAATAGTTATTCTCCCCATCCCATTGTTTAAAGAAGTTTTATCATAGCGCATAACCGCGTTGCACCATGCGGTAAGCAACAGGTAGAATATTATTTGGAAATTTTGTATAAAAATAGAAATCTAGCTTACTCGTTGGCTGTTTGCTGTTGTGATTTCGAGAAATCTGTAACAATGTTGTCAAGACGCTAGGTAAGTCGAAACTTTTATTAGATCCAGATAATCGTATTACTTCAGTTGCGCATTTAATATAAAGCTAAGTTGTATTCACATCAGTTACAGTTCAGTTCAAATTAGGTTCTGCTTAGTCAAAGGTTAGGATACGACTTTAAGTTGGATAACAGTTTGTGGGTATATAGTTTTGGTAATACGTAGAATTCTCATATAATGGAGGTAATTCTGGACTAAATTTTATCCAGAAAAACATAGTTGGAAGGCAATGCGGCCGAAATTGGCCGTTGCGGTGTCAACTCTGCCGCGCCGGACTCCACGCCAGACTCCGTCGCATCCGACCGTTTCGAGTGTCAACTTTTTTCCGCGTACGCTCTTAGCTTAAAACATGAATACTGTTACGCATTTGAAATTTTCGTTCTGATGCATTAGAAGTTAGTATATAATTTCATTTACAACAATTGTAGCTGACCCAGTATCTACGTCAGGTAAATTTGCTCCAAAAGCAAATACGCTTAATCTTAATAATGCAGAAGTTCGCCTAAACACAACGAAGCGAGGCGTAAAGCGGCTGTAAGAACTGTTGCAAGAAAAATATGCAGGTATGTTGACTGGACAGGTGATCTGACCTTGTTTGTCAATTCTGAGAATGCTGCAGCTAAAATAAACATTTCTGTTTGCTGTCAAGACGCCATGATACATCATCTGATATATCCTCTGTTATTGTGGACTATCAATCAGGAACGTCATTTCTTCGAAGTACCACATGGTGCTCTCATATACATCTTCTAGCCCACTTCCTGACTCTTAGTCATGTAATGTTTTCGGTACCTTGCGGAAATTCGAGCGGAGCGAATGGAATTTCTCCCGGCATGAAGTGGAGCGCATTGCGCAATACTAATAGAGTACAGTATACTGCACAGTATATGGAACAGGCATCTACATTTTTAAAAACTCTGCAGCGTTTTTCAACATATTGCGCAAAACGCCAATACGGATCTCAGACGGTCAGTATTATTGCACAACACTCTGTATTGCGCAATAAATAGTAAGCGTGGGAAGGCCACTAAAGACCCACAGTTCGTGATGGTTACACCGCATTAATCCACCCCAGCCGCCTTGCCATTCCATTATAATGCATTTTTCTGATTTCTTTGGAAACAATTTCAAGGGTAACATTAACCAGCGCGATCTCATGATAATCTTATTTCGAAGACCTTTTGAATGCAGTTGCGGTATATCGTTTCAGTCAAAACAAAGGGACCATCCCTAGTCTTACACACCACATAAACTAACTTATGCTAAGAACAAAACACACACCAACGCCCAAGGGAGGACTCGAAACTCCGTCGGGAGGGGCCGCGCAGTCCGTGACATGACGCCTCAAACCGCGCGGCCACTCCGCGCGACTCAGTCAAACCCATTCATACTTCCTCCAGCAACTCTGTTGATACAAAAACTACGAGTATTAACGATGCAACAAAATTCCGTAACTCTCTGCAGTCAGTAGCCGTAAACGTGGTTTCGATATCTTTAACCGGTCGCGAAATATGGGAGCGGTACGTCTTAACCTGATTCCCCTGAATGTACCTGCAAGTTATGATGCAACAGTATCAGTACGACTGCTGCTCTGCAATCTTTCTCAAACGAAAAAAATCCTTATTTTTCGTCTGTCGATGATGTTTTTATCATTTCAAAATAACCACTCCTGGGCAGTGGCGCCCACTATTAAATCTGCTAAACAAATTAAAAATGAATGACAATCTTGATCTAATCTTGTTCTTTTTTTCAGTGTTACAGAGCTCAAAAAATTAGTATATAATGTCAATAAAAACGTGTTGTAACGTATCATTTCCCGCACGTAAGCTACAGATTCCGTCTTAACGAAACAATTTCACTGTCATATACTAAAGGCATACTTATACTTAAAATAAATTAGATTGATTGAAAAAGCCTGTAGTGTTAATGAATGCCCTGAACATGTACTAATGGATTTGATGACACAGTCTTGAAATAATTTAATAAATAAAATATTCCAGAGCTAAACATAAAAGACTAAAGACGATTTGCTGTATTTATCGTGTTTATTTGCAACATGCTCCATCACAATATTTGTAATACTACATGTATGTATTGTGTGTGAGAGGGAGGGTGGGGGTGTGAATGTGTTCTGAGTGTAGTGTATTCTTTGTGCTGTATTATTATGCTGATGGAAATGAGCGTACGTCATTGTGGGCCGGAGTCCCCCATTCGGGGAAGTTCGGCCGCCGAGGGCAAGTACTTAATGCATTCGCCGCCACATTAGGCGACTTGCGCGTCGGAGAGGGGGATGAAACGATGATGAGGACAACACAACACCCAGTCCCTGAGCGGAGAAAATCCCCTGCCCCAGCCGGGAATCGAACCCGGGCCCCTTGGCGTGGCATTCTGCAGAACTGACCACTCAGCTAACGGGGAGGGGGGGGGGGGGGGAGAGATATTACCATCATGATGATGAGACAAGGGAGAGAGTAAAACACGGTGCCGGCGCGTAGCCTACAGCACCTAGAGGTGGCGTTGGTCAAACTCGACGCTGCCAATGTGTCGCGGGCTGTCCCCTTAGATACGTGGTAGAGCGTCGCGTCACATCCGGATACGGAGCGCTGATATACGCTAAGACATGTCTTTACAAGTTTCATAAAAAGTACGATGTCCACAATTACTTTGGTCGTTGAATCGAGGGTTTTACATAATGAGTGCAAATATCAAGTTGTTAAAGCACATTCAAATAAAAACTCTTGGGAGCTCTGTGCAGTATCTTTGTGTTCCCCTATTGTAAAAACTTTATTTTTGTTGCTTTTAATGTGCGCACAAACGCCGTTCTACTTTAATGCCCAAAATTTTCCTTATACCAGATTTTAAATTTTGCCTTGCTTGTGTATGTAAATTGATTGCACTATGCATGCTTGATTTTATACGCATTGGAATTATTACACTGCGTCTTTTTTCCATGCTGGGCTTATACCTTAAACTGTGTGCTGTTTCCCTTTCATTCCCATATACCAGGTCGGGTTGACAGAGGAGATAGAGAAGATCCAAAGAAGAGCGGCGCGTTTCGTCACAGGGTTGTTTGGTAAGGGTGATAGCGTTACGGACATGTTTAGCAAACTCAAGTGGCAGACTCTGCAAGAGGGCGCTCTGCATCGCGGTGTAGCTTGCTGTCCACGTTTCGAGAGGGTGCGTTTCTGGATGAGGTATCGAACGAATACATTGCTTCCCCCTACTTATACCTCCCGAGGAGATCACGAATGGAAAAGTAGAGATATTCGAGCGCGCACGGAGGCTTTCCGGCAGTCGTTCTTCCCGCGAACCATACGCGACTGCAACAGGAAAGGGAGGTAATGACAGTGCCACGTAAAGTGCCCTCCGCCACACACCGTTTGGTGGCTTGCGGAGTATAAATGTAGATGTAGATGTAGATGTCTGTGTGGATACGGAAAACGCTATCCTCATCCGCACGATCCTTATCCACATTTTCATCCGTAAATTTCATACCTGCGTCTGCAATTTCCATATCCACATCTGCAAGTTCCACCTCCACCACCGTATCCGCAAGTTCCGTGTCTGCATCCATATGTTCCACATCCACATCCGCAAGTTCCATGCCCGCATCCGCATGTTCCATGTCTGCATCCACAAGCTGCGTGTCCACATCCGCAGATATTTGAAGATAGCAACGACAAAGAAAACTCATCAATCTTGCCAGCAAAGTCATTTTACTTTCCGACGTTGTGTGCGGAAATGGATTTCTCGAGACGTCATGGAGCTGGAGCTCTCCAGAGCGCTCACTGCAGTGTCTGGGGGCGTGTGGTCCCGTCGTTGTCATTACGAAGTTGGTGATCGTGTAAGGTGGGACCGCAGTGTGCCTACCCATTTCATTTTTCTTACAGAACGACAATACCCCACGAGCTAGAACAGCCTGTTCTGTTAACCCTAGCAATACCAAGGAGTTTTCCATAACGCGCACGCATTACAGAGGAGACGGGGGTACTTTATGCCCACCCTAAAAATAAAATTTGTTATTGACTTATACGCGGTGGAACAAATAAAAGTGGCCTGGAGAACAGAGTTCCACGGTACAAAGAAACACTACAGGAAAAGAAAATATAGTACTAAGCTGACTACAGCAGTTGTTGGAAGTGACCACCATTCATCTCCTGGTACTTTTGGGCCCCGGTCAGCAAGCTGCTGACGGCGGCTCGAAACTGGACTGCTGGAATTGCCGCAATCTCATCCGAAATGTTCTGCTGCAGTTCTTGAAGACTATGAGGGCTCCTGCGATATACCTTAGACTTGGGGGCTCCCCACACAATGTAATCGCACATTGACAGATCATGTGACCTGGATGGCCAGCTCCGGCCGCTATCAGACTGACATCTGCTAACAACTCTGTCAGGCGGGAAGATTGCGTAAATGTTCTCCAAGGTTCGTCCGGCTGTATAGGCAGTTGCTCCGTCCTGTTGGAAGTAACTGTAGGACTTTTCCTTCTCCATTAATTCTGCCAAAAATGGTTTCAAAATGTTGGCAATGTAGCGAACCAGAGTCAGCATCCGAGGAAAAAAGATGAGACCAAAAATGTGGCGTACAGGCATTGCAGCGGTGTGGTTCTTTCCGTCCCTTTACGACGAATCTGTACCTACCTGTGAACATTGTATCAGCAGTTCGTCAGTAGGAAAGCCGAGCGAGACCTACTGTACTTAGACGTGAACCAGGCTGCAATTAAAGTCACTATCTACGTTTCGGGACAAAGTTTTCACAGGAAATGAAAGATTGGAAATTTTGTCCTTAATTAATATATTCTGAACTTTGGTGAGCAAGTATTACTGCCAAGCCCGTGCTAGTCTCAACACAACCACTCACAATCCCTTTCACTCACGTTAGCAAGTTTATGGTGTTGCATTTCCCGAAAACGTAATAGCTACAAAAATACTGATTGTTTTTTATTGAGAATGCTCGCCAAATATTAAGTCTGTCGGTACCAAATGCAATCACAGTTTTTAGCCACCGACTTGCTCAATACGCCACGCCGAATTTATGTCTTTTCTCGTCTCAAAATTCACTTAAAAATTCCGAAATTTCTACGCACCCATCGGAATAATTCTGCCATCACTTTATAATTCTTTTGATGTATGAAACACTGCTAGATCCGGCAACTTATCATTTCCGTCGAAACTACTACTACACACGTCCGAACTGTTTCATGGCTAGGCTCCGACTCTTCGCTAGAATACTTTTAAGTCTTCGCTACCAGCAGAGAAAGGCGCGCTAAGGATACTGCTTTTATTGGTCAGTTTTCTCAACAGCCAATAGCAAAACAACATTCTCCCGCGTGAGTCCGCGCTTTTCATCCGTAACTAATCGCAAAATAGTAAAACTAACGACTGCACTTTTTACCGACGTAATTATCTAATATACTGAAGTTTTGCTAATGCATAAAGTTATTTACTATTTTTATTTATACCTCAATTAACTTTCCCTTTACCATAAACTTACTTTACAAATCTATTCTACAAAAATCCCCTTTGTCCATATCCATGTTCCCACACTAAATCCCACTGCATAACTCGTTAAACAATTCTCTTCATATTAACCTTAAACCACACTCACGCATCATTCATACAGCTAAAACACATTTATAACATTTTACATACACAAAAAGACATAATAACACTTTATGAAAATACTCCCCCCCCCCCCCCCCATGAACCATGGACCTTGCCGTTGGTGGGGAGGCTTGCGTGCCTCAGCGATACAGATAGCCGTACCGTAGGTACAACCACAACGGAGGGGTATCTGTTGAGAGGCCAGACAAACGTGTGGTTCCTGAAGAGGAGCAGCAGCCTTTTCAGTAGTTGCAGGGGCAACAGTCTGCATGATTGACTGATCTGGCCTTGTAACAATAACCGAAACGGCCTTGCTGTGCTGGTACTGTGAACGGCTGAAAGCAAGGGGAAACTACGGCCGTAATTTTTCTCGAGGGCATGCAGCTTTACTGTATGATTAAATGATGATGGCGTCCTCTTGGGTAAAATATTCCGGAGGTAAAATAGTCCCCCATTCGGATCTCCGGGCGGGGACTACTCAAGAGGATGTCGTTATCAGGAGAAAGAAAACTGGCGTTCAACGGATCGGAGCGTGGAATGTCAGATCCCTTAATCGGGCAGGTAGGTTAGAAAATTTAAAAAGGGAAATAGATAGGTTAAAGTTAGATATAGTGGGAATTAGTGAAGTTCGGTGGCAGGAGGAACAAAACGTCTGGTCAGGTGAGTACAGGCTTATAAACACAAAATCAAATAGGGGTAATGCAGGAGTAGGTTTAATAATGAATAGGAAAATAGGAGTGCGGGTAAGCTACTACAAACAGCACAGCGAACGCATTATTGTGGCCAGGATAGATACGAAACCCACACCTACTACAGTAGTACAAGTTTATATGCCAACTAGCTCTGCAGATGATGAAGAAATTGAAGAAATGTATGATGAAATAAAAGAAATTATTCAGATAGTGAAGGGAGACGAAAATTTAATAGTCATGGGTGACTGGAATTCGAGTGTAGGAAAAGGGAGAGAAGGAAACGTAGTAGGAGTTTTGCTATTTGGGGAGCAAAATAACTGATGATGGTCGAAGTAGAGAGGATATAAAATGTAGACTGGCAATGGCAAGGAAAGCGTTTCTGAAGAAGAGGAATTTGTTAACATCGAGTATAGATTTAAGTGCCAAGAAGTCATTTCTGAAAGTATTTGTATGTAGTGTAGCGATGTATGGAAGTGAAACATGGACGGTAAATAGTTTGGACAAGAAGAGAATAGAAGCTTTCGAAATGTGGTGCTACAGAAGAATGCTGAAGATTAGATGGGTAGATCACATAACTAATGAGGAAGTATTGAATAAGATTGGGGAGAAGAGAAGTTTGTGGCACAACTTGACCAGAAGAAGGGATCGGTTGGTAGGACATGTTCTGAGGCATCAAGGGATCACCAATTTAGTATTGGAGGGCAGCGTGGAGGGTAAAAATCGTAGAGGGAGACCAAGAGATGAATACACTAAGCAGATTCAGAAGGATGTAGGCTGCAGTAGGTACTGGGAGTTGAAGAAGCTTGCACAGGATAGAGTAGCATGGAGAGCTGCATCAAACCAGTCTCAGAACTGAAGACCACAACAACAACAACAACATGAAAATACTAGAACAGTTTATGAAAAACATTCTATTACTTTAGTGCACTCTAGTGGGCACAATCGAAACTAAAATCACAGTCCCCCTATCCAATATTGTTCTCTATCTGCTGATACATAAACTACGTGCGCGTCCAGTCTCGCGTCACCATCTGTCACTCTCCAGCTCTGAGACACATTTTCCACTTAACCGCCTCCAAGGCAGGATCGGTATACGGCGCTACGCCTCAACATTACACACCAAGCTCCAACATTCTGACCAGTGAGTTGACATGTCCACTCAGGTGAAACCAGGCTTCATCAGGCGTAGACAACAGATCCACGTCCATGCCATTCAATGTCGTCTCAGTGAACAGCCACTAACAAAGGTGGAGGCACTGAGGAGTATCTGCAGGAGCAACACACCTTCAGTAGGAATGCATGTATGTCCAGGTGGAGTACTCTTCAGCATGATCGACGTGATATGCCGGTCATTTGCGATAGACGTCGGGTAGATTTGGTAGGATTCTGAAGCATTTTCTGGTGAACTGCAGCCACATTTTCTGGTGTGCAGGCCATTTTAAGACTAAGCGTTGCATGGTATTCTTTCCTAGCACTTTGACACCGGTAAACTGCTCAGCAAACAACTGCCCATACAGCTTCCTTGACTTTGTTGTCACGTAACTTTCCACAGCGAACACCTGCTTTCACTGTGAGTACCATTCTCCCCATTGCACTGCTCGACTCACACTGGCAGAGCCCGCAATATGCTGTAAACCGTTGTGGATCACGTGGCGGGCGCATCACAGGGCGTGGTTATATGCATACATTCACGTCCAATCGGATCCACTCGTCCGGGCCACTTTCATTTGCCCCGCCCTGTATTATAAACATAAATTACTTTTTAAAGAGGTACTGATGTGTTAGTAGGGTCCATAAAATGAAGATACCTTTAAGCCCACTCTTAGTAACACCAATGCACTTTCAGTAACGTGTGCTGTCAGGGGGGGGGGGGACGGGGGAGGGGGGGCTGGGGAAACTTTGTGCCCACACTAAACAAAATTTAAAATGAAAAAATTACTTAAATTACTTAACTGTAGTGGACTTTTACTTATAAAATACTTTTTAAAGAGATATTGATGAGTAAATAAGGTCCTGAACCTGAAAATATTAAATGTAACACTAAGACTTAAACTTATAGTTTAAGTTTAACTGGAAACTTTAAAACATTTATGGAATCAGGTGGAACAATTCATTACAAGCAATAAATATATTTTCAGAAATCTAAAATACAAAGTAAATGAGTAGATGACAATATTTTCAAAAGATATGCATAAAGTACCCCTTTCACCCTCCTCTGTTGTGAGGGTTAATGTCATGCATGTTAAAAGTTTAGGTAGGCGCTTAACACATCATCGTTATTCAATTTCACAATATTTCACAAATATGATTTTGAAGTTAAATATTATGGTTGGGAATAGTAAAATTACTAAAAATGTCTTGGGCAGATCTTTTTAAATGATGCCAGAGAGCTTATTACATCTTCCAGCATTTTTTTTTTTTTTTTGCCAACAGAATCAGTTAAATAGTCTTGATTTAGCTCGGAAAAAATTGGTAGAACTTCGAGCCACTGCGGGTTAATTGACTCCAAGATGTCTAATTTACTGTCCTGTAGTGTGTACACACTTCCTTTTACCAATTCCTGCAGGCGATTCCGAAGGCCAGGTCTTATAAAAAAGAATTTATTAATACGGGAATTTCTTATACTGACAACATGCTGCTGCAATTTTTGGACCTCTTTCGCCAAGAAACACGTTTTGCACTGCACTCAGTAAATGGGACGACCGTAATATCATTAGAAGTTCACATTTAATATTATCTCCAGTTTTTTAATTCTCATTCTCCAAACGTCTTCACTGTATATATAATGTGCAGCCATTCCCATGTAGTTTATTTTACGATATGGATCCCTCCATAGATGGACTGTTAGTGCCCCTACCACATTCGTCACCTCTCTAGAGACACCTTTACACTGATGATCAGCGGATTCCTTTAAATGAAGAATATTGCTGGTCTTGATTACTGTCTCTTGCATAAAGTGGAGTTCCCTTCAATTTTTCTTTGCAAGCACCAAAATTAGAAAGAGCTACAACACCCAAAGATCGTAAAAATGCATTGTATTTTAAGACAGAGCTATTAGTAGAAAATATTAAAACGATTCAAACAGAAATCGATCAAATTCCAGACAGTGTCCATAACGACACTGAAAGTTTGTTTCTAGTAAAATAAGAACAATTTTACCAGATTTGAAAAACTGGAAACAGAATCAGTATGTTCTTCAGATTGTATCCGAGTGCATGAAGGGGAAGCAGTGACTGATAAGAGTGTGAGGCAGGGTTGTAGTCTATCCCCGATATTTTTCAATCTGTACATTAAGGAAGCAGTAGATGAACCCAAAAAAAACTTTGGAATGAGAATTAAAGTCCGTGGAGAAGAAATAAAAACTTTGAGGTTTGCCGATGACTTTGTAAATCTATCACAGATAGCAAAGGACTTGGAAGAACTGTTGAGCGGACACTGTCTTGAAAGGAGGATATAAAATTAACATCAACAAAAGGTAAACAAAGGTAATGGAATATAGAGGAATTAAATCAGATAATGCTGAGGGAATTAGATTAAGAAACGAGACTCTTAAAGTAGTAGATGAGTTTTGCTTTTTGGCCAGCAAGATAACTAAAGTTGGCCGAAATTGAAAGGATATAAAATGTAGACTGGCAACGGCAGGAGAAGCATTTCTGAAGACGAGAAATTTCTTAACATCGAATATAGATTTAAGTGTCAGGAACTCCTTTCTGAAAGTATTTGTATGGAGTGTAGCTATGTATGGCAGCGAAACATGGACGATAAACAGTTTAGACAAGAAGAGAACAGAAGCTTTTGAAATACGATTCTACAGAAGAATGCTGGAGATTAGATGAGTTAATCATGTAACCAATGAGGAGTTACTGAACAGAATTGGGAAGAAGAGAAACTTGTGGCACAACCTGACTAGAAGAAGGGATAGGCTGATGGGACACATTCTAGACATCAAGCGATCAGCAATTTAATACTGGAGGGAAGTGTGGAGGGGAAGTGTGGAAAGTAAAAATCGTAGAGGGAGACCAAGAGATGAATACGGTAAGCAGATTCAGAACGATGTAGGTTGCAGTTGTTATTCGGAGATGACGAGACTTGCGCAGGATAGAGCAGCATTGAGAACTGCATCAAACCAGTAATCGGACTGAAGACCACAATAGCAACAAGAATTGTTCAGGAAAATACGTTTTTCTCGTCAATTTTGCAACACAAACATTGTACGTAGTAGTTTTATACATTATATTACGTATTTAAGTTCTAAAATCCTCTTTGTACCTTTTGTTGCATTCGCCTTAGCCTTTCTTTCGTCGCCTAAAGAAGGTGACGTGACCCTGTTTGGGTGCCCTAGTCTTTGCCTGGCTCGTCAGAAACGCCGATGTTGCGTTTTGTCCTGACCCAGTCTCGGTGTCGAAATGTTTTCATTGCGGACACTTCGTGTCGACATTGCCATAATATAGCAAAAAATAGCTTCCCTCTGGCACTTTCAAAATTTTACCAGTTTACTGCCCGATACAAGGTTGGCATGAACAACACATTAACGTGGGAGTTCGATTCTTTGAAGAATTGCGGCTAGGGATGGGGGAGGGAGCGGCTTGACTGTTAGCCATAGAGAAGCAAGGGGAGAAAAGAAATAAAAAAGAACTGACGTAGACAAATTGGAAGATAAGCACAAGGCACTCGAATTTGTCATTAAGTTTCAAAAAAGGTTTAAGTTTGTGAGAGTGTAAACAATCTCGACACTGACGGACAGACTGAAATGATAAAAACAAATGTGGAAGAAGTGACATCTGCATCTACTTGTCTACTCTGCAGTCCACAATTAAGTCCTGGGAGAGGGTTCATCGAACCACCTCCAACCTATTTCTCCACCGTTCCAGTCTCGAACGACGCGCGGGGGAAACAAAAACTTAAATCCTTCCGTGAGACTTCTGATTCTCATATTTTATTGCAACGATCGTTTCTCCCCGCGCACGTGGGCGCCAACAAAATATTTTCCCATTGGGAGGAGAAAGTTGGTGACTTAAATTTCGTTAAAACATCCTGCCGCAAAGAAACACGTCTTGTTTTAATGACTGCCGTCCAACCTCGCGTATCATATCCATGACACTGTCTCCCCTATTTCGCGATAATAATACAGAACGAGCGGCCCTTCTTTGGAATTTTTCGATGCCCTCCGTTAATCGTATCTGGTAAGAATTCAATACCGCGCAGCAGTAGTCTAGAGGAGACAGTCTCTTTAGCAGAAGTGTTGCATTTAGTACTCTGCCAATAAAACGCTTTGGTTTACCTTCCGTACCACATTATCTATGTGATAGTTCCAACTTAAGTTATTTGTAGTTGTAATACCTAAGTATTCGGTTGAATTCGAGGCATTTTAGATATTTGAGATTTATATGTAATGTGTAAAGGAAATTTAGCGGATTCCTTTTAGTAGCCTTGTGGATGAGTTCACACTTTTCATTATTTAGAGTCATTTGCCACTTTTCGCACCATTCATATACTTCCTCTAAATCATTTTGCAATTGGTGTTGACCATCTGATGACTTTACTACACTGTACATGACAGCGTTGTCTGCAAATAATATAAAAGGGCGGCTCAGATTGTCTTCTAAATCATTTATATAGATTAGGAACAGCAGAGGATCTGTAACAGTTCCTTGTGGAACGTCAGATATAACGTCTGTCTTACTCGATACCTTTTCTTCAGTTACCACTAATTGTGACCTTTCTGGCATGAAATCACGAATTCAGTCTCACAACTGAGACGATGCTCCGTAGGCACGCAGTTTCATTAAAAGTCGATTGTGAGGACCGGTGTCTAACGTTTTATGGAAATCTAGAAATATGAGGTCAATCTGAGCTCCCCTGTAGATAGCATTCAGTACTTAGCGTGAATAAAGAGCTAGTTCTGTTTCACAAGAACGGTATTTTCTGAATCCGTGCTGACTATTATCTGCAAATCAGTTTATTCGTGGTAATACGTAATGTTGGAACACGTGTCTTGCAAACAGAAGAAGTGTGCGGAAAAGAAAAAGAAGGAACAAAAGTCCATGGTCCTCAGAGGAATGCGAGCGAAAAGTGACAGAAAGAAGATAAGAACATATTTGTAATTTTCTCTTTCTTCCTTGTTTTAGTAAAACTATTTTTAGAGTAAATATAGTAGTCTGACTATTAAGTGTATTACTTGTGATGAAGAAAAGATTCATGTATGTGGAACATACAGCCATAACGTGTTAAGTCTGGAGTAATCAGTTTAGTAACTAAGTTATCTTCGTAAGGCAATATCCGTCTTTTGTCTGACATACGTCACTTGTGTTTCCCTTCTTTACCGTTTTGTCCTCCTGATCTTGCAAAGTTACAACGCATAAGTTAATGTAAGTGCATATGAACAATAACAAGCATTAAATTTATTTCCCACATTGTATAATAATTCATTATTTCATGCGAATAACATACTTTCTATATATTATTATTAGGTTTCGTGAAGAAATGCGGATGAGGCTTACAACATGGACCATAATAACAGGCGTGGACGAAGTTTGCTTAACCGTCTTTACGGATGTCTCGCTGAGATCGCTACGAACTGTATTAATCATTCAAGACTTGCTTACTATTTAGTTTAAGAAGTCCTTTTTGCCAGTGCGAACAATACTGGCGCAATGAAGATATTCGAAACTGACACGGTCGCGAAAATAATAAACCAAACCAGTTATTCTCGAAACATATAGTATTTCTTGCAAATCGAAGATTTTCTAGTCATCGTCAATTTAACTCACCAGCAGAGCTAAAAGAGATTCAAAGGAAAGCGAAGAAGCATGGGAAAATGCTAAGAGGGACACCAATAGTGTTCCTCCCTTTGGATCCCCGCCCGAGTTCTCCCTTCTGCAAAAAGACTGTTGAGAGCGGAATTGCAGGAAATATTTGCGCCAGCAGCACGTCAGTTGCCGCGAGACCTCGCCGCGAGCAGAGGGATTCACGCAGCCCCGCGGGCTGGCCTCGCCTTGTGAACAGCTGATCCAGATACGTGGAAGCGACGAGATAGGGCGCCATCCGCGGAGGAGTCACGCCTGGTGGAACGTGCCACGTATCACGCGCGGACACGTCACCGGCTGCACGGGACCCACGGCGCAGCGCTCCCGCGTTACGCAACCAGCCACACACACACACAAGGTACGTCCAGCCGTTGCGTCAGAGTCTCCGCGCGCGTTTTGCAAGTCATCACACGTCGCGGCGCTGTGACTCACCCATTGTGCGCGCGCGGCTAGCGTCTGCCTCTATACCGGGAAAGCTCCGGGCAGTATGCTCAGCTGAGCAGACCAGCCGTAACGGCACTCCTGGGGAAAGGGACAGTACGAAGAACGACTGATGTGATGCCCCTTCTCCCCAAACTGCTACGGCGTTCCGCTGTGGAGATGGCGGCTGCTGGGAAGTTCAAAAGTCCTTCCACCGACCGCGTCTGAGCTTGCAGCGTCGCATTCCTTTCGAGCGATGTGGCGCAATTAGGTGAACCGGATACACAGCCGGCAGCTTATCTGGTCCGTTTCCGGTTTCTCGACGTTTCCTTCAGCCAGTTGGTGAACGACGCACGTTGGTTCATCCTGCCAGAGCGAGTCCGAAACTGTGACGCACCCGTGTCTGTGTGACTTGCTACGTAGTCATCAGAGTTTCATTGCTTCGTTACAATCCCCTGCAATCTTCGTATCCGTTGCCACTGCTTTAGCTTTTGGTTTAATGACCGAACAACCATCCAAAATTTAAAGGCATTACCAATACTCAAGTTTGAGTATTAACTACATACAATGATATTCAGGGCTTCTATAAACGGTAAATTATTGAACTTGAATAAAACCGCAAAGAACTGTTAAGTCTTTAAACATGGCTGCGTTGTCAGCGACCGTTGCAAGGTAAAATCAAAACTATTGCAGCCCTCGGTCACGAAAATGAAGTGTTTTTGGGCTCTGAGCACTATGGGACTTAACGTCTGAGGTCATCAGTACCCTAGAACTTAGAACTACTTAAACCTAACTAACCTAAGGACACCACACACATCCATGCCCCAGGCAGGATTCGAACCTGCGACCGTAGCGGTCACGCGGCTCCAGACTGAAGCGCCCAGAACCGCACGGCCACAGCGGCCGGCGAAGTGTTTTTGACCTTGATTTCGGCCACTTCTAAGAGTGCCTAGATCAGAAATGAAACTTTTGAAACTAGCATGTCACGTATAAAATATCTGATTTTATCCATTATAAACGGTTCTGAAAGCCTGCGACTCTGAAAACAATAGGTTTATTTATAAATAACTCATCTGCTACCAATGATGATTTTCTTAATTTTATTTTTCGCACGACGCGTTTCGGGAAATGATTCCCATTTTCAAGTGCGTTTTTTAGTGTTTGTTATGGCTCTGAGCACTATGGGACTTAACATCTGTGGTCATCAGTCCCCTAGAACTTAGAACTACTTAAACCTAACTAACCTAAGGACATCACACACATCCATGCCCGAGGCAGGATTCGAACCTGCGACCGTAGCAGTCGCGCGGTTCCGGACTGAGCGCCTAGAACCGCTAGACCACCGCGGCCGGCTGTGTTTGTTATGCCATTTCTCAGTGATGTTGTCGATGTGTGAGAGTCTGCTTCATTTCGTTGACTTTTTCATTTCGTTGACTTAGCAGACTCTCACACATCGACAACATCACATAGAAATGGCATAACAAACAGAAAAAAAACGCACTTGAAAATGGGAATCATTTCCCGAAACGCGTCGTGCGAAAAATAAAATAAAGAAAATCGTGACTGGTAGCAGATGAGTTATTTATAAACAAACCTATACGTATAAAATAAACATGAAGCGATACGCTTTAGTCACAAAATATTAAAATAGAAAACATAGCGGCAGGCCACTAAGGGTTGCACCAGATGTCGAGCTGCGGTAGCATCATTGAGTCTGACGCTACCGCAGCTCGACATGTGGTGCAGCCCTTAGTGACCTGTCACTATGTTTTCTATTGTAATATTTTGTGACTAAAGCTTTATCGCTTCATGTTTATTTTATACGTGACATGCAAATGTTTTATTTCTGATGAAGTCACTCTTAAAAGTGGCCGAAACCTAGGTCAAAAAGACTTCATTTTCGCGAACGAGGGCTGCGATCGTATTAATTTTGAACTGTTAAGTGCTGATTTATTAACGACTGGTTTCCCTGTGTTAAAGCAGCATCTTCTGGTGTTTAGTAGTGTCACATAGATAAGCACACGGAGTCGCCCCTAACGCTCGTAGTCGCAGAGTCCAACACCATGAAGAGGGAATTCGTCAACAAATAATAACCGGCAGAGCACTAGGAAGAACAGTGCTTATCTATGTGGCATTACTAACGATCTGAAGGTGTTCCTTTAACGCAGTCAAATCGGTAGTTAATCAATCATCACTTAACAGTTGTTTGCGGTTTTGTTCAAGTTCGGTTTACCATGAATTTCAACGGTTGTGGCTGCCCATATCATGAAGTTGTATCCTTCTATAAATGATAATTCGCTTTCAAAGCTCTATATTTTCCGAAGTATTACTTGTACAAATATCAGTGATGGATGAATAGAGCTGTCAACTTAACATGTCTGCATACTGACATTTACAATTACACTACTGCCCATTAAAACTGCTACACCAAGAAGAAATGCAGATGATAAACGGGTATTCATTGGACAAATATATTGTTCTAGAACTGACATGTGATTACATTTTCACGCAATTTGGGTGCATAGATCCTGAGAAATCAGTACCCAACCACCTCTGGCCGTAATAACGGCCTTGATACGCCCGGGCATTGAGTCAAACAGAGCTTGGATGGCGTGTACAGGTACAGCTGCCCATGCAGCTTCAACACGATATCACAGTTCATCAAGAGTAGTGACTGGCGTATTGAGACGAGCCAGTTGCTCGGCCACCATTGACCAGACGTTTTCAATTGGTGAGAGATCTGGAGAATGTGCTGACCAGGGCAGCAGTCGAACATTTTCTGTATCCAGAAAGGCCCGTACAGGACCTGCAACACGCGGTTGTGCATTATCCTGCTGAAATGTAGGGTTTCGCAGGGATCGAATGAAGGGTAGAGCCTCGGTCGTAACACATCTGAAATGTAACGTCCACTGTTCAAAGTGCCGACAATTCGAACAAGAGGTGACCGAGACATGTAACCAATGGCACCCCATACCATCACGCCGGGTGGTACGCCAGTATGGCGATGACGAATACACCCTTCCAATGTGCGTTCACCGCGATGTCACCAAACGCGGATGCGGCCATCATATTGCTGTAAACAGAACCTGGATTCATCTGAAAAAATAACGTTTTGCCATCCGTGCACACAGGTTCGTCGTTGAGCACGCCATCGCAGGCGCTCCTGTCTGTGATGCAGTATCAAAGGTAACCGCAGACATGGTTTCCGAACTCATAGTCCATGCTGCTGCAAACGTTGTCGAACTGTTCATGCAGATGATTGTTGTCTTGTAAACGTCCCCATCTGTTGACTCAGGGATCGAGACGTGGCTGCACGATTCGTTACAGCCATGCGGGTAAGATGCCTGTCATCTCCACTGCTAGTGATACGAGGCCATTTGGATCCAGCACGGCGTTCCGTATTACCCTCCTGAACCCACCGATTCCATATTCTGCTAACAGTCATTGGATCTCGACCAACGCGAGCAGCAATGTCGCGATACGATAAACCGCAATCGCAATAGGCTACTATCCGACCTTTATCAAAGTCGGAAACGTGATGGTACGCATTTCTCCTCCTTACACGAGGCATCACAACAACGTTTCACCAGGTAACGCCGGTCAGCTGCTGTTTGTGTATGAGAAATCGGTTGGAAACTTTCCTCATGTCAGCACGTTGCAGGTGTCGCCACCGGCGCCAATCTTGTGTGAATGCTCTTAAAAGCTAATCATTTGCATATCACAGCATCTTCTTCCTGTCGGTTAAATTTCACGTCTGTAGCACGTCATCTTCGTGGGGTAGCAATTTTAATGGCCAGTAGTGTAGAAAAAAGTCGCACGGAGCGCTATCTGTTCAATAAGGTGGCTGTGGTAGTACTGAAATCTGTTTTGAGATTAAAAATTTCTGTACTGACGGAGCAGTATGGGACGGCGCGTTATCGTGATGCAGAATCCAATTATCAGCAATGTTGGCACGGACACGAAGAACTCTTTCACGAAGTCTTTCTAAAATTTGTTTGCCGTAATATTGGAATCATAGAAGCACACAAGCACGCATTTCACTTTTGACTTTAACATGCGAGCTGCTTTTGGTCTGGGTGATCCCTTTGAGCACCATTGCGGACTTTGGCGTTTTGTCTCTGGAGCGTACTGAAAAAAAAAAACAGCTTTCATCACCAGTGATAACACGTCTCAATAATTCTGGATTGATTTCCGTTTGCTCTAACAGATCGGCTACCACATTTTTCCATGTTTCTCGCTGTTGTGGTGTGAGATTTTTGGGGACCATTTTTGCACAAATCTTTCTCATACCAAGACCTTCAGTTATTATTAGACAAACCGTTTCCCGATTGATGTTCAGTTCTTCTGTAATCATTTTCACGGATAATCTTCGATCAGATCGTACGAGTTCACGCACCCTGGGCAAGTTGACATTCGACTGTGAGGTTGATGGTCGTCCACTGCGGTCTTCAACATTCGTTCTGCCTTCACTAAACTTGAGCTCTTGACATAACCTCCTCTCCAATAGCCTTTTGAAGCTTACCGTAAGTTGTCGTCGCGTTTTCACCCAATTTAACGCATAAAGAAATGGCATACCATTGCGCAATATTATGCAGTTCCACTTCCGTGATGTGAGACACAAACACGTGTTAACTTATTACAGCACAACTCACGACTGAGCTGTTGCATCGATGTGCCACTTGGATTAGAAGCAGCTTATAGACCAAGGTCAGAGATATTGTGCCTACACAAGCCTGCAGGGTTACCACATCTTCCAAAGAAAATCAGTCTCATTACTTTATTGTCGCACCTCGTATATGAAATAAAATCGTCATAACTTCTGTACGGTTTGCGTTAGGACGTTCGAACTACACGGTTGGCGGTGGGGCATGCTGGGAATTAGTATGCGCTGTATGGTTTGCTTTAGCGACGAAGCCCACTATCATTTGAATTGGTTCGCTAATAATCAAAACTGGAGTGTTTGGGGGACTGATAATCCGCATTTGGTGATCGAAAAGTCTCTTCACCCTCAACGGATGACTGTGTGGTGCACAGTGTCCAGTCACGGAATAATCGGTGCGATGATCCTTGATAGCACGGTGGAAACTGAATGGTACATGAAGGTTTTGGAAGATGGTTTCATTCCCATTATCCAAAGTGACCCTGATTTCGACAAGATGCTCTTCATGCAAGACGGGGGCTCGACCCCTTGGAAGCAGGAGAGTGTTTGATGTCCTGGAGGAGCACTTTGGGGACCGCGCTCTGGCTCTGGGTACCCAGAGGCCACTAGAATGGGACTCGATTGGCCGCCATATTCTCCGGATCTGAACACATGCGACTCCTTTTTGTGGGGCTATATTAAAGATAAGTTGTACAGCAATAACCCAAAACCACTGCTGAGATGAATACAGCCATTCAGGAGGTCATCGACAGCATCAGTGTCCCAACGCTTCAGGGAGTCGTGCATAATTTCGCGCCACATCATCGCCAATGATGGCAGGCATATCGAACATATCATAACCTAAATCCGGATATTTGTGGTGCCGTATACGTGTTGAATAAAGTGTGTGCACCACATGGTCCGAGATGAGAGGTGATGCCTAAAATGTGGTTTTCTAGACATATTCCTTCACACTGGATCTCGTAATATTGAGTTCACTAACGATTTCCGAAACGGAATGTCCCATGCGTCTAGCTCCAAATACCATTCCGTTCAAAGTCTCTTAATTTCCGTCGTTCGGGCATATTCATGTCGGAAACCTTTTCTCATGAATCAACTGAGTACAAATGATAGCTCCGCCAATGCACGGCCCTATTATACCTTATGCACGCGATGCCACGGCCATCTGTACATGTACGTATCGCTACTTCATGATTTTTGTCACCTCAATATATAGGATGGTCCATTGATAGTGACCGGGCCAAATATCTCACGAAATAAGCATCAAACGAAAAAACTACAAAGAACGAAACTCGGCTAGCTTGAAGGGGGAAACCAGATGGCGCTATGGTTGGCCCGATAGATGGCGCTGCCATAGGTCAAACGGATATCAACTGCGTTTTTTTAAATACGAACTCCCATTTTTGTTACATATTCCTGTAGTACGTAAAGAAATATGAATGCTTTAGTTGGACCACTTTTTCGCTTTGTTATAGGTGGCGCTGTAATAGTCACAAACGTATAAGTACGTGGTATCACGTAACATTCCGCCAGTGCGGAAGGTATTTGCTACGTGATACATTACCCGTGTTAAAATGGACTGTTTACCAGTTTCGATATTGTGTTGATGTATGGCTATTGAGATCAAAATGCCCAACGGGCGTGTGCTATGTATGCTGCTCGGTATCCTGGACGACATCATCCAAGTGTCCGGACCGTTCGCCGGATAGTTACGTTATTTAAGGAAACAGGAATTGTTCAGCCACATGTGAAACGTCAACCACGACCTGCAACAAATGATGATGCCCAAGCAGGTGTTTTAGCTGCTGTCGCGGCTAATCCGCACATCAGTAGCAGGCAAATTGCGCGAGAATCGGGTATCTCAAAAACGTCGGTGTTGAGAATGCTACATCAACATCGATTGCACCCGTACCACATTTCTATGCACCAGGGATTGCATGGCGACGACTTTGAACGTCGTGTAGAGTTCTGTCACTGGGCACAAGAGAAATTACGGGACGGTCACAGTTTTTTTGCACGCGTTCTATTTAGCGACGAAGCGTCATTCAACAACAGTCGTAACGTAAACCGGCATAATATGCACTATTGGGCAACGGAAAATCCACGATGGCTGCGACAAGTGGAACATCAGCGACCTTGGCGGGTTCATGTATGGTGCGGCATTATGGGAGGAAGGATAATTGGCCCCCATTTTATCGATGGCAATCTAAATGGTGCAATGTATGCTGATTTCCTACGTAATGTTCTACCGATGTTACTACAAGATGTTTCACTGCATGACAGAATGGCGATGTACTTCCAACATGATGGATGTCCGGCACATAGCTCGCGTGCGGTTGAAGCGCTATTGAATAGCATATTTCATGATAGGTGAATTGGTCGTCGAAGCACCATACTATGGCCCGCACGTTCACCGGATCTGACGTCCCCGGATTTCTTTCTGTGGGGAAAGTTGAAGGATATTTGCTATCGTGATCCACCGACAACGCCTGACAACATGCGTCAGCACATTGTCAGTGCATGTGCGAACATTACGGAAGGCGAACTACTCGCTGTTGAGAGGAGTGTCGTTACACGTATTGTCAAATGCATTGAGGTTGACGGACATCGTTTTGAGCATTTATTGCATTAATATGGTGTTTACAGGTAATCACGCTGTAACAGCATGCGTTCTCAGAAATGATAAGTTCACAAAAGTACATGTATCACATTGGAACAACCGAAATAAAATGTTCAAACGTTCCTACGTTCTGTATTTTAATTTAAAAAACTTACCTGTTACCAACTGTTCGTCTAAAATTGTGAGCCATATGTTTGTGACTATTACAGCGCCATCTATCACAAAGCGAAAAAAGTTGTCCAACTAAAACATTCATATTTCTGTACGTACTACACGAATATGTAACAAAACTGGGGTTTCCTATTTTAAAAAAACGCAGTTGATATCCGTTGGACATATGGCAGCGCCATCTAGCGGGCCAATCATAGCGCCATCTGGTTTCCCCCTTCAAGCTAGACGAGTTTTGTTCTTTGTAGTTTTTTCGTTTGAAGCTTATTTGGTGAGATATTTGGCCCGGTCACGATCAATGGACCATCCTGTATATCAGATTCATGACGAACCGCCTGTCATAGTTATTTCGATAATTTTCATATAAGTAACACACCGTGGAAAATTCTAAAAGTGTGCTATGATAGATAAGGGTCACTATGATTCTGCGTTTGGAGCGTATTAGGCCATATATTGCTGCGAACAACATTTAGCTAACTTGCATAACTTGGGTGGAGGTCACTATCTATCATCGAGCTCAAGAATATTGCTATTATATGCATCGCACTCATTTGCGATGGTGCGCGTCAGCAAGAAAGCTAGACTGTAACACTCACAGCATCCCTCATAATTTAGAAACGGTTTGATAGCACACAAAGAGAAGGATATTTTTCCATATGATAAACAAGCGGACCTTCCTTATCTACTGCGATATACGAGTAACTGCAGAATTTTGCATTGCAATGATGTAATTTCTTAAGAGTCATCGGTAGCAGGAGAAATGAGAATTAGTGTGGCTTTGCAACAAGATGAGTGAAGAAATTACACATTTATATTCGTACTGAGACTCTGCATTTTCATTAGCTTTTGACCTGATTTGTCCTCAGTTCCTCGTTTAAGGGGATAGACGAGAGCGAAGCTCGATTTTGGAACCAATATTCATGATTTTTTTCAGTAAAATAACAAAGAATTACAAAACTGAAGTTGGATCTATATTGTACACTTTCAAGATTGTATTATGTATTTCTAAGTAAAGAACTTGCACCCACACTACACAATATCAACTAAAAGTCTTCGAGGAGTGCGAGGGCGGTTGGTAAGAGCGCTGAACACTACAATTATCAACCTACAACAAAATTTCAAAAACTGCTTTAGAACTGATGTTATTGTTAATGTAGTACGTAGGGATATTTAAAAAAATGGTTTTTAACAAAATGGCGACACTCAGAAATGAAAGTCATTTTTTTGCGACAGAAAAGTTGATTTAAAAAAGTGCTCAGAAAATCGAAAGTAAATACGTCTCAAAAATCGTATATAGTACAATAGAAGGAATGACGATTCAGAATTTCCAAAAAGGTGTAATGTAATTGCAGGTATAATTCATGAGTTACAGCTCCCGCCAACGTGAAAAATGTTGTTTGTTTGTGAAAACGGACACATGATGTTAAACAAAGAAGAGTGCAAGTAAAAAATGCATGGAAAAATATGGTCGAAAGATTACTAGACAGTGTTCCAACTGTGGAACCAAGTGTTATAAAAATTAACAACAATGCCAAACAAGAGAATACCTCAAAAACACGCAAGCAGAACGCGTTTGCCGGCCGGAGTGACCAAACGGTTCTAGGCGCTACAGTCTGGAACCGCGTGACAGCTACGGTCGCAGGTTCGAATCCTGCCTCGGGCATGGATGTGTGTGATGTCCTTAGGTTAGTTAGGTTTAAGTAGTTCTAAGTTCTAGGGGACTGATGACCTCAGAAGTTAAGTCCCATAGTGCTCAGAGCCATCTGAACCATTTTTAGAACGCGTTTCCTAATTAGAGCCAAAATCGGACTTAACACATTGTAACATCAACCTCTCTTGCAAAGAATGGTTTTTAAATGCAAAAAGCAAGTCAGATTGTAAATATGTTTCATCACAGGGCACTTGCGGTTTTTTTTCTGTAAAAGGAAAGGAGTTTAGGGTCAAAAATGGGGCCTTTTCTTGTAGCTGCAAAGACGGATTTAAAATACCGTCAACAAATTCTCAAATAATCTCAGAAATTTATACGTCTCTTGAACAGAAGTGTAAAAGGTGGGCGGGATGAGTTTTATAAAGCAACACTATAATAAGCGCCAGTAAAATATTTCTTATACTATTACTGTACGCTATTACCCATAACTGTGTTATGTCCATTGTTTAACTATACAAAGGTTCAAATAGCCAGTGACTGTCACAATTCTCTCCAGAGTATCGACCATACTTCCCTCGAAGATATAAATTACTTTCAAAATGCGAAAATCTACAACAATAAATAAAATGCCTGTGAAACGTCGCACTGTACAACGTACTTTCGTTAATACACAGTCCCGAACAGGCCGATCACTGAGCTGAGTTTCTGCACTTACTCTTTACCCATTGTCCAACAGTACTTTTATCAACTGCGTCATTAACCTACACCGCACACAAACGTTTATGGATGTTCACCACAGTTTCTTTATCCGCAACCAAGAATTCAATTACAGAACGTTGATCCTACCAAGTGTCTTGTGTAGACTCCATTGTGATGGTTCACTACGGAGAAACATCAAATCTGAAGCACTTACGAGGACTTTCCCTTTTATATATATTATTATTATTTATTGAAATATGCTAGTAATTCTTCTCAATCAACCTAGTGTATTCAACCTAGCATATCCACCACAAAGCACGTAAATAAATGCATATGCAGCATGTCTCACAGTTTGCCAAATAGCTTTACCATCATAGGCAGTCACCTTGTTACTGCTGTCTCGCTTCTATCACAGGCCAGAAATGCAATTGCTACTTTCCAACCTGAACCTGAGCGCGCAAATGCAAGCTATGTGCATCAACTCCAAAAGGCAGCTGTTTCGCAACTCCCACTGACAATTGGACATCTATTTATGTTTTAACTGTAAAGTGTCCTTATAAACGCCACATAAAATAGGTACGTCACCTCCCATTTTGGTATATATTGTGTGTGAGTATAAGTACTTAACGCAATTATGTTACACATGTTTTGTATACAGGTTGCACCACGACTAGAAACGCATCAACTCATCCGAATGAGTCACAACGAAATTCACGATCTCCACGTTGACTTTCAAGAAAATTATCGGTTACTGTATAAATTATGTTACTTCTGGAAGTTGTAAAGAGTATTGTATACATAAAGTTTAACATAGGAATATACGCCTCGGAACATTCTCGATATGACAACCAGTTTGTTGCACGAGTTGTACAGTGTTTGGATAAAATAACACGAACACCTGTAACTAGAGACAAACTCTTGTCTCATTAGATGCAAAAATACATGAACAACAGTCAGAGGATAAAGGAAAATTCAGAAAGTTGCCTTGTGGAAAGAAGTCGACTGCGAAGCTTGTCCTCCAAAAATAAATCACAGAGGTTCATTTATATTCAGATAAGAGTAATGTGCTAGGTGTTGTACTTTGTCATCGTGTTCATTAAAAGAGTCAAGGGTTATTTCGGAAGTGTGAATCGGCGTATTGTCTTGGCACAGAAGTCGTTTTTCACAGAGGTCAGTTTGCTACATAGGATGAAGATGGTCGCCCAGAATGCTGATATAATTCCCTCTCCCCCTCGCCCCTGTAGCGGGCCAATACAGGGCAACTTTGTCCTGCTCACAGCGTGACACTGCCTCGCATTGTACCACTGAGTCGCCTAAAGAGGGACAGAGACACGCAATATGATAGGCTTCTGTGGCAATAAAGTAAACACGTCCATTGACGAGAGTAATGTGAACGACTGTTCATCTGACCATATGAATAGTCTATCTGTGGGCCAGCTGGTGCACTTGGACCTTCAACCATCTGCCGAAGGTCATCATATGCCCCTCATCTCTGTTGTCACAAGCCACACCCTTTTATAGATGATGTCGTCACCCTTATCAATGACGGCATCAGTGTCATTATCAACACCCTGCACTATACGGCCCATCCCAGAATAGTATTTAAAAAGGACATAAAAATGAAACAGCAGTCACGGCCTAGTATTTTTGTAAGCATCAACCCTCCAGAGGCCGTGTCGTTTTTGATACCAGGAGTGGGCGCACAGCGTACTTGGTTCACGTGTAAAGAATGTTGTTGTTGTGCTCTTCGGTCCAGAGACTGGTTTGATGCAGCTCTCCATGCTACTCTATCCTGTGCAAGCTTCTTCATCTCCCGGTACCTACTGCATCCTACATCCTTCTGAATCTGCTTAGTGTACTTATCTCTTGGTCTCCCTCTACGATTTTTATCCTCCACGCTGCTCTCCATTTCTAAATTGGTGATCCCTTGATGCCTCAGGACATGTCCTACCAATCGATCTCTTCTTCTAGTCGAGTTGTGCCACAAATTTCTCTTCTCCCCAATTATATTCAATACCTCCTCATAAGTTATGTGATCTATCCATCTAATCATCTGCATTCTTCTGTTACATCATATTTCGAAAGATTCTATTCTCTTCTTGTCCAAACTACTTATCGCCCACTTTCACATCCATACATGGCCACACTCCATACAAATACTTTCAAAAACGACTTCCTGACACTTAAATCTATACTCGATGTTAACAAATTTCTCTTCTTCAGAAACGCTTTCCTTGCCATTGCCAGTCTACATTTTATATCCTCTCTACTTCGACCATCAACAGTTATTTTGCTCCCCAAATAGCAAAACTCATTTATTACTTTAAGTGTCTCATTTCCTAATCTATTTCCCTCAGCATCACTCGATTTAATTCGAATACATTCCATTACTCTCGTTTTGCTTTTGTTGATGTTCATCTTATATCCTCCCTTCAAGACACTGTCCATTCCGTTCAACTTCTCTTCCAGGTCCTTTGCTGTCTCTGACAGAACTACAGTGTCATCGCCGAACCTTAAAGTTTTTATTTCTTCTCCATGGATTTTAATACGTACTCCGAATTTTTTTTGTTTCCTTTACTGATTGCTCAATATACAGATTGAATAACATCGGGGATAGGCTACAGCCCTGTCTCACTCCCTTCCCATCCACTGCTTCCCTTTCATGCCACTCGATTCTTATAACTGCCATCTGGTTTCTCAACAAATTGTAAACAGCCTTTCGCTCCCTGTATTGTAACCCTGCAACTTTCAGAATTTGAAAGAGAGTATTCCAGTCAACATTGTCAAAAGCTACAAATGCTAGATACGTAGGTATGCCTTTCCTTAATCTTTCTTCTTAAATAAGTCGTAGGGTCAGAATTGACTCACGTGTTCCAACATTTGTATGGAATCGTGTTAGTATTTTGCAGCCGTGATTTATTAAACTGATAGTTCGGTAATTTTCACATCTGTCAACATCTGCTTTCTTTGCGATTGGAATTATTATATTCTTCTTGAAGTCTGAGGGTATTTCGCCTGTCTCATACATCTTGCTCACCAGATGGTAGAGTATTGTCAGGGCTGGCTCTCCCAAGGCTATCAGTAGTCAAACTCTTCAAGCAGAAGCATATCTCCCATTTCATCTTCATCTACATCCTCTTCCATTTCCAAAATATTGTCCTCAAGTACATCGCTCTTGTATAGACTCTCTATATACTCCTTCCACCTTTCTGATTTCCCTTCTTTGCTTGGAACTGGGTTTCCATCCGAGCTCTAGATATTCATACAAGTGGTTCTCTTTTCTCCAAAGGTCTCTTTAATTTTCCTGTAGGCAGTATCTATCTTATCCCTATTGAGATATGCCTCTACATCCTTACATTTGTCCTCTAGCCATCCCTGCTTAGCCATTTTGCACTTCATGTCGATCTCATTTTTGAGACGTTTGTATTCCTTTTTGCCTGCTTCATTTGCTGCATTTGTATATTTTCTCCTTTCATCAATTAAATTGAATATTTATTCTGTTAACCAAGGATTTCTACTAGCCCTCGTCTTTTTACCTACTTGATCCTCTGCTGCCTCCACTATTTCATCTCTCAAAGCTACCCATTCTTCTTCTACTGTATTTCTTTCCCCCATTCCTGTCAATCGTTTCCTAATGCTCTCCCTGAAACTCTCTTCAACCTCTGGTTCTGTCAGTTTATCCAAGTCCCATCTCCTTAAATTCCCACCTTTTTGCAGTTCCTTCAGTTTTAATTTAAAGTATGTAAAGAAAAACTTTCTTTATGTTGCTAAGGTAAACATGTATGAGCAAAATCACGATTTAATCTTAATTTAGTTAAAAATGATAAAATAAACTTCTATTGTTGTTGTTGTTGTGGTCTTCAGTCCTGAGACTGGTTTGATGCAGCTCTCCATGCTACTCTATCCTGTGCAAGCTTCTTCATCTCCCAGTACCTACTGCAACCTACATTCTTCTGAATCTGCTTAGTGTATTGATCTCTTGGTCTCCCTCTACGATTTTTACCCTCCACGCTGCCCTCCAATGCTAAATTTGTGATCCCTCGATGCCTCAGAACATGTCCTACCAACCGATCCCTTCTTCTAGTCAAGTTGTGCCACAAACTTCTCTTCTCCCCAATCCTATTCAATACCTCCTCATTAGTTACGTGATCTACCCACCTTATCTTCAGCATTCTTCTGTAGCACCACATTTCGAAAGCTTCTATTCTCTTCTTGTCCAAACTAGTTATCGTCCATGTTTCACTTCCATACATGGCTACACTCCATACAAATACTTTCAGAAACGACTTCCTGACATCTAAATCTATATTCGATGTTAACAAATTTCTCTTCTTGAGAAACGCTTTCCTTGCCATTGCCAGTCTACATTTTATATCCTCTCTACTTCGACCATCATCGGTTATTTTACTCCCTAAATAGCAAAACTCCTTTACTACTTTAAGTGTCTCATTTCCTAATCTAATTCCCTCAGCATCACCCGACTTAATTTGACTACATTCCATTATCCTCGTTTTGCTTTTGTTGATGTTCATCTTATATCCTCCTTTCAAGACACTGTCCATTCCATTCAACTGCTCTTTCAAGTCCTTTGCTGTCTCTGACAGAATTACAATGTCATCGGCGAACCTCAAAGTTTTTACTTCTTCTCCATGAATTTTAATACCTACTCCGAATTTTTCTTTTGTTTCCTTTACTGCTTGCTCAATATACAGATTGAATAACATCGGTGAGAGGCTACAACCCTGTCTCACTCCTTTCCCAACCACTGCTTCCCTTTCATGCCCCTCGACTCTTATAACTGCCATCTGGTTTCTGTACAAATTGTAAATAGCCTTTCGCTCCCTGTATTTTACCCCTGCCACCTTCAGAATTTGAAAGAGAGTATTCCAGTCAACATTGTCAAAAGCTTTCTCTAAGTCTACAAATGCTAGAAACGTAGGTTTGCCTTTTCTTAATCTTTCTTCCAAGATAAGTCGTAAGGTCAGTATTGCCTCACGTGTTCCAACATTTCTACGGAATCCAAACTGATCTTCCCCGAGGTCGGCTTCTACCAGTTTTTCCATTCGTCTGTAAAGAATTCGCGTTAGTATTTTGCAGCTGTCACTTATTAAACTGATAGTTCGGTAACTTTCACATCTGTCAACACCTGCTTTCTTTGGGATTGGAATTCTATTATATGAGCTAAATCATTGTTTAATTAAACAGTAGTAAAATAAACTTTCATTATATCTCTCTTTTCTCGCATGCAAGTGTAACTCCTCAGTAATGATCCACACGTAGCATTAAATAGTGCAGTTGTATCAGATCCCAGCCGACCACTTACCACGTAGTCAGCGATCTCTCTTTGTGTTTGTGGTGCTACCTTGGAATCTGGAGCATTTTCTCGCACGATTCTTAATTTTTTTTTCCTTGCCTAGCTCGTGTTTGTTTTATATTACTACTGCTGTATGTATGATGGATGTATGAAGACACAACTTATCACCGTGTTAGCTGAAGCAATAATGAAGGAATAGGTATGGGCTCGAACCTGATAAATAACAGTGGAACGGTACAAGACAATGTTATTTGTGGTTGGCGCACTTTATACACAGGCATGCTCGCTCGAAGGTTAAAATAAGCCAGCCAATCACAATGCAGCTACCAAATTTCACAGTCTTAACCGGAACTGCGTAAAAATGGCGCCATGTATAAAAGCAATTAGGAAATCTTCATTAGCATTGCGTGAAAATGGCTCCATATTCAAAGATGTACAGTATTTTCATGTCAAGAAAACAATACATATCCTCGTCTTGAACTGCTAAAAAAAATACGTAAGTTACACTTGAATTGCATTAAAATGCCATCATGTTCATACACACACACACACACACACACACACACACACACACACACACACACACTGGATAACGTTCCATGTCTGTATTCCATCTCTTTCTCTCTGTTTATGTCAAACACTGTACAGTCGCGTCATTATATTTCATCTTGTGTGTATACAAAACATCAAAATATTATCTAAAATATTTCCACACCTGCCTCATCATCATCATAATTAAGAAATGTTACCTGCTTGATTTATATATTACAAAAATGTTTATGTAAAATACTGAAAGGTTTCCGTAAATTTCGTCTCTCTCTCTCTCTCTCTCTCTCTCTCTCTCTCTCTCTTCTCTCTGTAATGATAATTTTAATGAGACAACAATATTATAATATATTACAGAGGAAATGAAAAATATATACGATAGATATAAATTTTTATTGTAATACATTTTTTTATATTTTTTCATACAAGAAATCACTTTTTCACACATACACTAAAATCGCAGTTGACTTTGACTTGCCAGACAAATTGTTTGTCATCTTACGCTGTCACACAGTGAAAACAAACGAATTTAATACAAATTCCAATTCACCTTCAATACTTTCTGGGATATCAGTTATTGCAACAGTAAGTTCATGCAATTTGAGTGACTGTTTGAAAAACAGCCACTTGCTAGCCAAATTATGACAGCTGAATCTGCTTTAGTAATATCGAAATGGCTCTGAACTGCAGTTTGTGGGCATAATGTATACAATAAGAATAACATATCCTTAATGTAACAATCAAGCAGCTTGTTATAGTGAAATAAAAACACTTCAGTGTAATGGTTTCATTCAGGCTTACCACACACTTCAAAAGGAGGAAAGTGTTCAGCTTCTGTACAGCAATAACATTATTTTGACATTCAGGTCCAAAACAGCGTTTTGACTGTAACCAAAACCAGTGACTGTATGTGAGAACTAAACACTCTTGCAAGTTAAACATAGAGCCATAACAAACTTCTTTTAGAGAACAAACATTGTTATTTCTTATAGTTCCACTGCGTGATACTTCATGAATAGGAAATGACAGTTTTATTCTAACGGTTTTTGTACTAGGTACATATAAAAAAGTTACGTTAGACCATACGAGTATTTTCGAAATCGACTGTTTCCATGTTGTTCACTATTTCACGATAGATCAAGCACATGGCGTCACTGTTGAGAAAGTCAAGTTTAGCATCAATGATAGTTGAGAATCTAGAAGGTAGAAATATTTCGCAGTCCTTCAGATAAAACAGCATTTTCATTCCAAATTCTGTGTTAATGTGTCTTTTGCTCAATATTGGACGACTCTCTCCCTTCTCCAATGCTAATAGTCTTTCAGTGCACATTTCTTCAAGTTCTGCAACATGTGAGCAGAAGAGTCCCTGATTTCTTGAATTATAACATGTAACTGATAAGCAAAATGTAAATTTTATTACTAGAAGTAGGATGTAGTGCACGCCATGCTTAATTATGTGTCCAAAAAGAAGAAAAAGTTGAACAATTGTGATGATTGTGATGACTACGACTATGGCTCTGTGATGACAGAACAACGACATGTTACTCACCATGGGTATTCTGCTTTTGTAATACACAATCATGCTGAGTCAACAGGTTGAAACCTGTTTCAACGTACGAAAAATGCCACTACTCAGCAATTTGTTGCATTAGTCAGCAAGTCCTATCTTATCGGCACATGCACTATATGTTGTTTCCACATTTCAAGAAACATGATCTTGAAAGTATGTATACTTCAAAACGCACATCATCAGTGTAACTGCAGTGCAGCCTGAAATGCGCATGTTGTATCTCCAAATTTCAAGCGACAGGAAACAGATATGCATATTCCAGGGAACTCAGATGCATTTGTTGTCTCTATGCTCCTGTGCTGCAGGGTTACATTGACTGGCAATAATTACAATTTAGTGATAAAACAAATATTAACTACTGCTGTTTAACTAGCGCGTGATAAGTTAAGCTGCCGCGTATCAAGTGCCATAAAAGTTGGGAGCGGGTGCTGGCTCCTGGGAAGTGAGATAAGACAGGCACCTCACATGTCCACACGTTAAGTGCCAGCCTTCTGTCAAGGTGGGCTTGTAATAATGGCACCATAAATCTGCCTATAATTTCAATTCTCCTTGAAATCAAACACAGCCCTTAACTGTTGGTTCTGTTTAGTGTTCTTAGGACTGAGTTTGTTTGACGATTTGTTTCACCAGCACGAGTGCCTGGCATTGTCAAAGCTTCACCCTCCATTGATGGTGGTGGACTGGAGTCGAGATCGCGGCTGCAGATTGCATGTACCTGGCACGCCAACGTCCAAGGGCTTTTCCGTGAGCATTTCCGGGGCGGTTCTCCCCTTGCAACCTGCAACGGTTGTTCGTTGCTGGACGGGAATACAGGGTCCGTTCTTCTTCTTTCTTTCTTGCTGAAGCTTTTCTCATGTTGGTGTGTATCTGTATCTTCTCTGAACAAGCGGATGTGACAGGTTCGTTTGAGCAGTTACCAGACAGCGCCAGGCAACAGGCTGTACTGCGCATGCACAGCTACGATGACGTAGGCATCCCGTGCTTGGTGCTTGCTCTGCGCATACGCTTTTCGTCGAATTTCTGGTGGAATTTCGTGGTGGGGAGGACATACAGAGTTGTACTTAGAGCAATTGTTTTATCATATCCCACCCAGATAAAGGATGCAAATAAGGAAGCAGTTCTTGGCAAAATATCATTTCAAAATTAGACTCCACAGCTCCAAGTACCATAACATTTTGCTATGGGGTGAATTTGACAGATTGTTTCTTAAATTCGTACTCTGCAATACTGTTAAGTAGCAACAGGTTTACATCTACACAGCACTGCAAAAAACTAGTAGGATAGAACTTGCAAAAAAAAAAAAAAAAAAGTAGTTTCTGGTGTAGCTTACACCGAAATAAAGGACAATAACTTTCATGACTATTTCAAAATGTGCAAAAAATTAACAAGGTTATGTGTGAGGCAAAGAAACTGTACAACTGACAGTTTATATTCTACTCTAGGATTAAATATGAAGCCATGTGCGTAGTTAAAACGGTAAAACACTGTATGCTGCCAGTCTACAATTTAGCGTAGAATGGCATTCTATAAATTTAAGACGTAAACACAAATTAAGAAATAACTTCAGGCCTAGAGGAAGTACTAGACAAGTGCCTTGTGATCGAAAAACACTATTACAGAAGGCAGATATGTAAAATTCTGCTACAGCTGTCACTACATTTGAAACAAAATATTTAGTTCAAAACTACTGACCAAATTTGCCTACTTAGTCAGCTTCAAATAAATGTTTACGTATGTTCGTACGTATATAGCTGTAAGGGATCTTACAGCTATTACGTCCACATGCTAACACCTTTTTATTGGTCTTTTTCACTGACGCACATGTACATTACCATGAGGGTCGAGGTACATGTTCGACAGGCGTTTCATAGGACGTCGAGGACGCATAAATTGGCCAGCCCGTTCTCCTGATCTTACACCTCTGGACTTCTTTCTGTGGGGTACGTTAAAGGAGAATGTGTACCGTGATGTGCCTACAACCCCTGAGGATATGAAACAACGTATTGTGGCAGCCTGCGGCGACATTACACCAGATGTACTGCGGCGTGTACGACATTCATTACGCCAGAGATTGCAATTGTGTGCAGCAAATGATAGCCACCACATTGAACATCTATTGGCCTGACATGTCGGGACACACTCTATTCCACTCCGTAATTGAAAACGGAAACCACGTGTGTACGTGTACCTCACCCCTCATGGTAATGTACATGTGCGTCAGTGAAAAAGACCAATAGAAAAGTGTTCGCATGTGGACGTAATGTGTTGTTCCAGTCTCTTCTGTACCTAAGGTCCATCACCGTTCCCTTTGGATCCCTACGTAATTCGGTGCTCTCCGATACACACGATCGAACAGCGGAGGAGTGGTACTCAAGCGTCAACTTTAGGTTACAATATCTCCGGATGTAATTAACATTTTACAATGCAACAAACGGCACTGATTACGTATTTGTTTATATGTTCAGATGTGCTAACAAGACTTACGGGGTTCCATTTAAAGAAACGTAGGTTTGTGTTAAAAAACATACTTCCGTGCATTTTTTTATGGTTTGTATTAACCAATTACACTAGCCCCCCTCCTCACGTTCGGTCTGTGGAATCGATTCGTCAGTATTTGATGTGGTTTACGAAATATATCCAGCGGTAACGTTAGGTGACTCACTCTGTATATCAAGTTAAAATCTCACTATTGGCAAGTTGTTAATGTCATAACTAGTAATCTCCTTTTCATAATGAAAATTGTCAACCTATTTGAAATAGTTTTAAAAAAAAATTAAAGAACTGCCAGACTTAAAAATTTATTACTGACAAAGCCTTTTAAAATAAAAGATTTCCTTATCAGGATGTGTTTTTCACCAGCACCTCCTGGCCCCTACTTCCACGATAACGTTTTTGGAATAACATGTGTACTTAACTTGTTGTTTGTGAATCGCCCTAATTGACGGTTCAGCACCTCAGACGCGAGATGCAACGTCTGGAAAGCGTTCTGAGGGGCGAAGGGTATTCTACTAGTACATAAGAAGTGTCACAGAGTCAAACACTCTGCGAAGTGACGCACTGGAAAAAGAAATGTGGAGTACGGTTTTTCTGCCAAACATTCCTATAGTGGCGGGCAGAAACGGCCGTATACTGAGCAAACACGTCGTAAAGACTATTTATAAACCGAAAAAGAAGATCAAAGAATGTCTCACTTGCAATGCGGGAACATACCGCATACCATGTACGTGTGGAAAAGTTTATGTTGGAATGACTCGACGATCAATCAACACGGATCACAGTAGATAAGCGGCATTGCAGGTTGGAGCAGGTGGACAAATCGGCCGTGACGGAGCACGCGCTGTGTGAGACCGACAACGTACCAAAATTCGCCGACACGTGAGTTCTTGCTATAGAGAAGAGCTATCACATCTGTTTGTTCAGAGAAGCTTTAGAAATATGCAGACATGATAACAGCTTCAACAAAAAAGAAGACAGCCTCAAGATGAATGGACCCTGGATTCTCGTACTGGAGCGAACGACCGATGCAGGTATCAAGGGGAGAGCCGCATCGGAAATGCCCACGGAAAAGCCCTTGGACATTGGCGCACCAGGGACATGTAATCTGCGGCCGCGAGCTCTACTCCAGTCCTACACCAGCAACGGAGGGTGAAACTCTGACAATGCCAGACACTCGCGCTGGAGAAAAAGAATGGTTCAAATGGCTCTGAGCACTATGGGACTTAACATCTGTGGTCATCAGTCCCCTAGACTTAGAACTGCTTAAACCTAACTAACCTAAGGACATCACACACATCCATGCCCGAGGCAGGATTCGAACCTGCGACCGCAGCAGCAGCGCGGCTCCAGACTGAAGCGCCTAGAACCGCTTGGCCACAGCGGCCGGCTGCACTGGCGAACTGTCAGAAAAATCATCAGATAAACGTCGGCCGAAGAACACGAGACAGAACCAACAGGTAGTTTGTCAACAAGTCGCCATGTAAGCGTTAACAATTTTGTACAGCCCCCAACATTTGTTTCCAAAATCTAATGTATGCTGTTAGATATAAGAAATCCAACGTAATAATTTCGTGAACTATTTCTGGAGCTTCAGAATGCACTTTTTGTGGAAGTCTTTCAACCGATAGAATATACTTATGTGCAACTTCCCATTCCTGGTGTTGAGTCGTTCACTTAATTTTCGACAGCCATCATAAACTTCACACAATATTTTTTGTGAAGCTTCTCTTCCGTAGGCATTACTCTATTAACATGTGAATTTTGCCTGCCGCTTTCGAATATATCAAGAAAACTAATTGCTCCAGCAATTCATTTAGATTATTCCAGACTTTGTCTTTCGCCACAAATATTTCAACATTTATTCTGACACACAGCGGAAACGTATGAACTTGATCATCTTCAACACTTTTTAGATTATCACGTATTGTAAACTGTATGTTCAGTTCATGTAAGTATTTAAGTCATTTTCATAAGATAAGTAATTAATAAAATCGAAGTGATATTGAGTCGCATTTTGTGTGAAATCACACGATAAAAAGTGTGTTTTATCATGGTGTACATATTACTTTCCTAGGCTCAGGTCTGAATCGTTTCCAATCTTTAAAAATATATACAGCGTACTAAAAGATGTTTAAAAATTTTCAGTAGCACTTCTAATCGATAAAACTTGAGCAACAGTTTGTTTTGCTTTTATCAAATCTGCTGCATTCTAGTTAACTTTGTCTGTTTTCCTTACATATTTTCCAACCGCCTGAAACATTAAAAAATATAAAAAAGTGTGCTGTTGGGGCAATGATGCGTAATTTAGAGAGTGAATGCCATTACCTCTGTGTTATGTTAACTACCATTACCTGAAATGTATGGTTTGGATGGATAATTAAAAGAATAATATGGTTAAAATCCTTAATAAAGAACTATGTGATACACAGTATGGCTTGCCTTAATTTTATATAATCACTGATATGTGAGCAGAAGCAGTGAAATAGGCAGACACGCTAGCAGTAGTAGTATATCTTTCCTTCCATGAGCGTTGTTAGCTCTTGATGTTACAACATGTGGTACATGCTCCCCATTTAGTCTTTGATCAGTAACTCTGCATCTTGGTAGAGTCATTCATTGTCTCTAGAACTCCTTGTGTAGTATCTGGATGTCTTGCAAAAACAATTGTGTCCGCTTTGCTGTCTCGTTTCCCAACTTTGAATGCAGTATCCAACTTCAGCTCTGCAACTAATTTGTGAACACCCCCTATTACTTGACTTCCACTAACAGGAAATCTGCTCACATTCAGCAGATGGTGTTCGACACAAATAGAGTTATCGAAATTGATACGATAACACTCATTACTTAAATCATCACCATTGTTGTAAATATGGTTCTCGGGCGAGACGTAGTATACCGTTGTGAAATTTCCACAATTTTCATCGGTGCAACTGACCTCGGAGGCCGTGACGTAAGCCTTCTGTTTATGCCAGTCTAAAGAGATACTGTGCAGGAGTGATGGCGCCAAATTTGGTGACTAATAGCGCAAATATCCTGACCAGTAGCCGTCAGGAAGTGAGATGAAGAAATAGATGGAGAAGAAGAAGATTTATTTATTTATTTATTTATTCTTTGCCCATGGACTACAGCTGAAAATCCAGCTGAGGGTATTGGGTGTGTCATACAATAGGCTATTAACATCAATCTTGATTTCATTATATATAAATGAAACACATAATTAAACAGAAATAGTCTATAAGCATACAAAGGTATTACATGTTTCACATTATACATACACACAAATCCAAACAACATACAGAAATGATAATTTTTAAAGGTACATTTCAGTAATGATATAACATATTTAAACACCGTCTTAGTATTCACTCAAACTTTATATACATTTCTCTGTGAGATATAGTTTCAAATGATTTTTAAAACATTTTAGGTATGTTTCTTTTTTAATGATTTTGGGGAGTTTATTAAAAAACCTTTTGCCTGCTTCTTCAGGGGCAGTCATAGACAGTTTTAGATTTCTGTTTATCATGTAGTAATTTTCATTTCCTCTTGTACCGTGTTTGTGTACATCTTTGTTTAAGAGGTGTTTATCGCTTGACCTTACCGCCATTATGCTTTGGTATATGTACAGGGAATATACTGTAATAATATTATAGTGTACAAACGCTTGCCTACAGGTCTGTCTTGGTGGTGTTTTTGCAATGCATCTCACTGCCATTTTCTGAATTGTGAATATTCTTTTTAAGTAGCCAGCTTGTGCACTTCCCCATAAATGAACTGAATAAGACAAATGTGGGAAGACAAGTCCATAATACATTGATCTGAGGACTTTATCATCCACAGTCTTAGTTGTTTTATGCATGATGAAGATCTATTTGTTTATCTTTTTACTCAGTGCATCTATGTGCTCCCCCCATGAAAAATGTTTGTCTATTATAGTTCCTAGAAAGTTTGTGCTGGTTGCTTCTTTAATAGTCTTTCCATTTATATTAACATTTGTATCATAATTTTCACTATACTTGGTCTATGATGAAGCAACAGAGAGAGAGAGGCAGTTAGTTGGATTCTAAGCGTCATATATACACATTTGGCCGATAAGCATGTTCTTTGGAATCAAATGCCATCCCAAATGTAGATACTTCTTTGCTAGGTTCTGAGCAAATAGGGAGCATCACGACGGATACAGAGAGTAGTGACGGCAAAGCTGTTGTAAAAAGACTGAATACCGTAACACCGGAGCCCACCAAAAATAAACGCAAAGTACTTCAGTTTAAAAAGCGGATGGAAATCAAATGACATCTCCTAAGAGACAGTCTCTACTTCTTCCAGCGTGACATTCTTGTAAGCGTGACATTAATGTGATTTAAATTCAAAGAAATAGTACCCACGGCAATTGAAAGATATACCAAATAAACAAGTAATGTCAGAACAACGTTGCAGAAACAACGAAAAAACATGCAAAATTTACAAGATCGCAAAATCGCAAAGATTAGAAGTTTTAAAGAACCTCGAAATTTAGCGCGAACTTCAGTGTGAGATGCTTCTTGTAGTCTCCATATCGAAACTCTGTCTCGAAATCTGGCAGAAAACTTAAAGATACCACCGGCAAGATGCAATCAATACCTTCGATAACAATGGTGATGTTAATGACGGCAGTACTATCAAAACAGAATTCTAAATACAGTTATTCGAAATTCTTTCATCGAAGAAAACGAAGTAAATATTCCACAGTTCGGATCAAGAACAACTGCCAACATGAGTAACTTAGAAGCAGGTATCCTCGGTGTAGCGAAGCAGCTTAAATCAGTTAACAAAGGGAAGGACTCAGGTCCACATTGAATATCAGTCGGGTTCCTTTCAGAGTATACTGATACAACGGTTACATACTTAGCAATCACAAACAACCGCTCACTCGTCGAAAGATCCGTTCTTAAGGACTGGAAAGTTGCGTAAGTTACTCCAATACCCAACAAAGGAAATAGGAGTAATCCGATGAATTACAGTCCCATATCACTAAAATCGATTTGCTCTAGGATTTTGGAAAATATACTATATTCGAAGAAGGTGAATTACTTTGAGCAAGACGATCTGTTGACACACTGCACGGATTCAAAAATTATCGTCCTTGTGAAACACAACTAGCTCTTTATTCTCATGAAATAATACGTGCTGTCAACAGGGATCTCAAATTGATGCCATATTTCTGGATTTCCAAAAGGATTTTGATACCGTTCCTCACAAGCTGCTTATAATCAAATTGCATTCCTATGGAGTGTCGTCTCAGGTGTGTGGCTGGATTCAAGATTTCCTGTCAGAAGGGTCACAGACGGAAACTCATCAGATAAAACAGAAGTAACACACGGCGTTCACCAAGGAAGTGTTACTGGCCCTCTGCTGTTCCTGATCTACATATAAGATTTAGGAGACTATCTGAGCAGCCATCTTAGATTGTTTGCAGAAGACGATGTAATTTACCGTCTAGTAAAGCCATCAGAATACCAAACCCATTGATTTAGACCAACAACAACAACATGTGTATGGCACGAAAAGTGTCAATTGATCCTAAATAATGAAAAGTATGAGGTCACCCATATGAGTACTGAAAGGAATCCACTTACTTTCGGCTACACGATAAATCACACTAATATAAAGACTGTCAATTCAGTTAAATATCTAGGAATTACAATTCCGAACAAATTAAATAGGAAAGATCACATAGATCATGGTCTGGGGTAGGACAAACGAAAGATTGCGATTTATTGGCAGAACATTTAGAAAATGCAACAGGTTTGTGAAATAAACTGCTTACACTACGCTTTTCCGCCCTCTTCTGGGTATTACTGTGCAGTGTGGGATCCGCATCAGGTTGGATTGACTGTAAACATCGAAAAAGTGCAAAGACGTGCAGTTCGTTTTGTATTATCGTGAAATAGGAGTATCGCCTCAGTTGTGCGACTGGATACGTGATTTCCTGTCAGAAAGGTCACAGTTCGTAGTAATAGACGGAAAGTCATCGAGTAAATTAGAAGTAATATCCGGCGTTCCCCAAGGAAGTGTTATAGGCCCTCTATTGTTCCTGATATTAGCGACATAGGAGACAATCTGAGTAGCCGTCTTAGATTGTTTGCAGATGATGCTGTCATTTACCGTCTCGTAAAGTCATCAGATGATCAAAACGACCTGCAAAATGATTTAGATAAGAAATCTGTAATGTACGAAAAGTGTCAATTGACCCTGAATAAAGAAAAGTCTGAAGTTATTCACATCAGTACTAAAAGAAATCAACTAAACTTCGATTACGCGATAAGTCACACAAATCTGAGGGCTGTAAATTCAACTAAATACTTAGGGATTACAATTACAAACAACCTAAATTGGAACGATCACATAGATAATATTGTGGGTAGAGCAAACCAAAGACTGCGATTCATTGGCAGAACAGTTAGAAGGTGCAACAGGTCTACCAAAGAGACTGCTTACACTACGCTTGTCCGCCCTGTTCTGGAGTATTGCTGTGCGGTGTGGAATCCGCATCAGGTAGGACTGACGGATGACATCGAAAAAGTACAAAGAAGGGCAGCTCGTTTTGTATTATCGCGAAATAGGGGAGATAGTGTCACAGACATGATACGTGAATTGGAGTGGCAATCATTAAAACAAACGCGGTTTTCGTTGCGACGGGATCTTCTCATGAAATTTCAATCACCACTTTTCTCCTCCGATTGCGAAAACATTCTGTTGGCGCCCACCTAGATAGGGAGAAATGATCATCACAATAAAATAAGAGAAATCAGGGCTCGCACAGAAAAATTTAAGTGCTCGTTTTTCCCGCGTGCCGTTCGAGAGTGGAACGGTAGAGAGACAGCATGAAGGTGGTTTATTGCACCCTCTGCCAGGCGCTTTATTGTAAATAGCAGAGTAGTCACGTAGATGTAGATGTAGAGTGCCACCGATATGATTCGCAAATTGGGGCGGCAATCATTACAACGAACGCCGTTTTCGTTGCGGCAAGATGTACTGATGAAATTTCAATCACCAATACTCTCCTCAGAGCGAGAAAATATTTTGTTGGCACCCACCTACATATGCAGAAATGATCAGCTTAATAAAATAAGAGAAACCAGAGCTCGCGCGGAAAGATTAAAGTGTTCGTTTTTCTCGCGCGTTGTTCGAGAGTGGAATGCTAGAAAAAGAGCTTGAAGATGGTTCGATGAATCCTCTGCCAGGCACTTAAATGTGAATTGCATTGTAATCATGTAGATGTAGATGTAAAAGACACCTGAAGCGATTTTGATGATTATTGTCGTCTTCAGATATAACTTGTACAGTTATTTTACGATACGGGAATTAACACTGCGTATTTAATTGATGTAGACTCTGCACAGTTGGCATTCTTGTTTGCGCACTACTTGTAATGCTTATCAGCCATCACACGCTCTAGTTAGACTGATGGCCACGTCAACAAGGTTTTTTGCACAGTACTTGAATGTAGGACAATTACAGAGAACCACCAGCATGCCGGCGATGCATTTCCAGGATGAATGATTCATTCTATGAATGAGCGACGGTCCTTGGCCATAAGCCATTCTGAATTATCCCTTGTGCCAACAACGCTAGACCACGCGAGCAAGTGCCGATACAGACTGACGTTTGTCTTTCTAGAGTATTTCCATGCAGAAGATATGGTTTCTCCTTTCAATCACTGCGCGAAGGGCGAATATCAGGTAAGTGACCGCGGTAAAGAAAATCAGATGAAATCGCTCGACAGTGGAGACACGTGTGAGATTTTCCAGTTATTATGTGAAAAACATGTTTCCTTTCTACAAGTAGTTTGTCGTACGCGCTGCAGTAATGAAGCGTACCTAGCGATAGTATAAAAAAAATCGTCGGACAAATACACCTATATCAATGACATCATTCTGTTATAGAATTATGGAACATGTTTCATGCTCACGCGTTGTGACGTTTGTGACGTTTTCAAACAACGAATACCTATTGTTGTTGTGCTCCTCGGTCCAGAGACTGGTTTGATGCAGCTCTCCATGCTACTCCATCCTGTGCAAGCTTCTTCATCTCCCAGTATCTACTGCAACCTACATCCTTCTGAATCTGTTTATTGTATTCATCTCTTGGTCTCCCTCTACGATTTTTACCCTCCACGCTGCCGTCCAATGCTAAATTTATGATCCCCTGATGATTCAGAACATGTCCTACCAACCGATCCCTTCTTCTTGTCAAGTTGTGCCACAAACTCCTCTTCTCCACAATTCTATTCAATACCTCCTCATTAGTTATGTGATCTACCCATCTAATTTTCAGCATTCTTCTGTAGCACCACATTTCGAAAGCTTCTATTCTCTTCTTGTCCAAACTATTTATCGTCCATTTTCACTTTCATACAAATACGTTCAGAAACAACATCCTGACACTTAAATCTATACTCGATGTTAACAAATTTCTCTTCTTCAGAAACGCTTTCCTTGCCATTCCTAGTCTACATTTTATTTCCTCTTTATTTCGACCATTATCAGTTATTTTGCTCCCCAAATAGCAAAACTCCTTTACTACTTTAAGTGTCTCATTTCCTAATCTAATTCCCTCAGCATCACCCGAGTTAATTCGACTACATTCCGTTATCCTCGTTTTGCTTTTGTTCATGTTCATCTTATATCCTCCTTTCAAGACATTGTCCATTCCGTTCAACTGCTCTTTCACGTCCTTTTCTGTCTCTGACAGAATTACAATGTCACCGGGGAACCTCAAAATTTTAATTTCTTCTCCGTCGATTTTAATACCTACTCCGAATTTTTCTTTTGTTTCCTTTACTGTTTGCTCAATATACAGATTGAATAACTTCGGGGATAGGCTACAACCCTGTCTCACGCCCTTCCCAACCACTGCTTCCCTTTCATGCTCCTCGACTCTTGTAACTGCCATCTGGTTTCTGTACAAATTGTAAACAGTCTTTCGGTCCGTGTATTGTACCACTAACTCATTCAGAATTTGAAAGAGAGTATTTTCCAGTCAACCTTGTCAAAAGCTTTCTCTAAGTCTATAAATGCTAGAAACGTAGGTTCGCCTTTCCTTAATCTGTCTTCTAAGTTAAGTCGTAGGGTCAGTATTGGCTCAAGTGTTCCAACATTTCTACGGAATCCAAACTGCTCTTCCCCGAGGTCGGCTTCTACCACTTTTTCCATTCGTCCGTAAAGAATTCGTGTTCATATTTTGCAGCCGTGACTTATTAATCTGATAGTTCGGTAATTTTCACATCTGTCAACACCTGCTTTCTTTGGGATTGGAATTATTATATTCTTCTTGAAGACTGAGGGTATTTCGCCTGTCTCATACATCTTGCTCACCAGATGGTCGAGTTTTGTCAGGACTGGCTCTCCCAAGGCCGTCAGTAGTTCTAATGAAAATGAAATGGCGTGTGACGAGGGCCTCCCGTCGGGTAGACCGCTCGCCTGGTGCAAGTCTTTCGATTTGACGCCACTCCGTCAATGGGGATGAAATGATGATGATCAGGACAACACAACACCCAGTCCCTGAGCGGAAAAAAATCTCCGACCCAGCCGGGAATCGAACCCGGGCCCTTAGGATTGACAGTCTGTCACGCTGACCACTCAGCTATCGAGGGCGGACAGTAGTTCTAATGGAATGTTGTCTAATCCCGGGGCCTTGTTTCGACTCAGGTCTTTCAGTGCCTACTCTACAAAAATCTACATGGATGCCATAAGCAGAGATCTTGTGAAACAGCTCGCTTTGTTCATCCGACAAATCTAGACCGCCGCAGGTGAAGATGACAACCTGACGTAGTCTTCCTTGACTCCCGGAAGGAGTTCTATACAGTTGCGCGCTGTCGGTTAGTGAACAAAATACGAGCTTTCCCAATGTCGCACCAGAATCGTGTCCGGGTCCCGTACTTCCTTGTGGACAGGAGACGTTGTTTTAAACGGAACGAAAGCTACAGTTGTAATGGCAATTTCGAGACTACTTGAAAGGAGTATTATACGTCTTCATCTATATGACTAGTCTGCAATTCACACTTATGTGTCTGGCAAAGGGTTCATCGAGGTAACTTTACAATAGTTCTCAAAATCTCAACATGCAAGCTCTGATTTCTCTTATTCTATTACGTTGATCATTTCTCCTAATGTATGTCGGCGTCCAGAAAATATTTTCGCATTCGAAGTAGAAAGCTGAAGATTAAAAGAAAGAAGCCTTTCTTTTAATAATATCCACCCCTACTCATGTATGACATCCGCTACACTCTATCCCCTATTTCGCAGTAATACGAAACGAGCTCCCCTTCGAATTTTTTTGATGTCCTCCGTCAAACCTATCTGATAATCATCCCATACTGCACAGCAGTACTCTAGCAGAGGACGGACATGCGTAGTGTAGGCAATCTCTTCAATAAACTTGTTGCCTCTTTAATCGTTCTACCTATAAAACGCAGTCTTTGATTTTGCCGTCTCCACAATATTATCTACGATGATCATTCCAATTAAAGAACAGTTACTCCTAGGTATTTACTTGGTTCAAATGGTTCGAATGGCTCTAAGCACTACGGGGACTTAACATCTGAGGTCATCAGTCCCCTAGACTTAGAATTACTTAAATCTAAATAACCTAAGGACATCACACACATGCATGCCCGAGGCAGGATTCGAACCTGCGACCGTAGCAGCAGCGCGGTCCGGACTGAAGCGCCTAGAACCGCTCGGCCACAGTGGCCGGCGGTATTTACTTGAATTGAGAAATTTGCGTGAATTATCGTATAACCTAAATTTAACGGATTCCATTTAGTACTGATGTTGATGACCCCACACTTTTCATTATTTAGGGGCTATTGCCCCTTTTAGCACTATACAGATATTTTGCATAAATCATTTTGCAACTGCTTTCGATCTGCTGCTGACTTTACTAGACATGACAGCATCATCTGCAAACACTCTAAGAGGGCTGCTCAGATTGTCATCTCAACTGTTCATATGGTTTAGGAACAGCAGAGACCCTATAACACTTCCAAGTGGAACGCCAGACATCAGTTCTGTTTTACTCGATGACATTTCGCCAGTTACTACAAAGTGTGCTGATAATACTCCATAGGCGCGCAATTTGACTATAAGCTGCTTACGGGGAACGGTATCTAAATCCTTTTGGAAATGTAGAAATATGCAATTAATTTGAGATCTCCATGTCGATAGCACTCATTTCACAAGAACGATGTGTTCTGAATCTGTGCTGTTGTCAACAGATCATTTTCCTCGAGGTAATTCATAATGTTCGAATACAGTGTATTTTTCAAAACCCCATTGCGAATCGACATCACTTACATGTGGCTGTAATTCATCGCATTACTGCTACATCCTCTCTTGAGTATTGGTGTGACTTGTGCAATTTTCCAGTCTTTAGGTACGGGTCGTTCGTCGAGCGGACGGTTGTATATGATTGTTATGTATGAAGCTATTATATCAGCACACTCTGAAAGGAACCAAATTGCTATAAAATCTCGGCCGGAGGACTTGCGTTTATTAAGTGATTTTAACTGCTTTGCTACACCGAGGATATCTACTTCTAAATTACTCATGTCGGAAGCAGTCCTTGAATACTTAGCTCGTCTTATTTGGTGAAGGAATTTCGAAAAATCGTATTTAGTATCTCCGTTTTGGTGACAGTGTCATCGGTAACGTTACCTTCACTATCGCGCAGTGAACATATAGATTGTGTGTATGACCAGAATCTCTCTGGATTTTCTGCCAGATTTCGAGACAGAATTTAGTTGTGAGAACTATTAAAATCATCGCGCATTGAAGTTCGTGCTAAATTTCGGGCTTCTGTAAAACTTCGCCAATATTGAGGGTTTTGCGTTCTTTTAATTTTGACATGCTTTTTTCGTTGCTCCTGCAACAGTGTTCCGACTTGTTTTGTGTACCGTGTGGAGGTCACTTCCGTCTATTATCATTTTATTCCGTATAAATTTCTCCACCGCTGTCGATACTACACTGGTCTCCCAAATTAAAGCAACAGACAGAAGTTTTGCATGGGTGTGTTTATTTTGCCACAAAACAATATAAACAGGCAACAATAAACTAGAAACAATATAAAGAACACAAAACGTAAACAGCTACAACATGCATAGCGGTAGACAAAAATTTTCTTCTTTCCTTCGAACTTAATGGATTTGCAGATACATTCCGATAACTGGTTACTGTGGTCAGTTTGGGGTGTGACCGCCTGTGGTAGCAATACGGGCCTGACAACGACAGAAAATGCTGTGAATGATGTCACCAGTCTCATGTTGAGGCAATAACGCCCTTTCTTCCTGAAGAGCTGTTAGCAAGTCTTGAAGAGTGGTTGACGGGCGCTGACTAAACCCGTCTCCCTAGTGCGTCACAGATATGCTCTATTGGGTTCATATCGGGAGAGCGAGCAAGCCATGCCTTGCGTACAATATCTTCCGTTTCCAAGAAAAGATCAGCTGCCCGAAGTCTATGCGGTAGAGCATTATCGTTCATCAGTACGAAGACTGGGACCACAGCACCCCGCAACAACCGTACATGAGGTCCCAAAATCTTGTAACGATTCCTGACAGCAGTTAAAAACTTGTCGGTTTACCTGTACAATTTTACTAGGGATTTTTGGGTGGTCAGCATAATGCCTACCCAAACCGTTACGCATCCTCCTCGATATCGGTCTATTTCCACAATATTTGGGTCCCAAGATCGTGTTCCACGTTCACTCCAGATGCGAATACGTCGAGAATCACTCTTCAGTCCAAATCGGGGCTCATCTGTGAAAAGAACATTGGCCCACTGTTCGACCATCCAAGTGGCATGTTTACGACTCCACTCTAAACGTTCCCTACTGTTGCGTCAGAGGCACACAGCAGGTCTCTGACAATAAAGACCACTCTGCCGAAGTCTTCTGTACACTGTTTGCCTCGATGAAACACGTCCAGTGAATGCTGCGAGGTGAGATGTCAGTTGCCGTGCTGTTCTAAGGCGATACCTGTCGTGCCCTTACAACCAAATAACGCTCCTTTCTGATGTCACACGTGGTCGGCCCTGTGCTGGTCTTCGGGGTACAGTTTCAGTCTCTATTAACTATCGCCACATCCGAGAAACAACAGAACGATTCATATTAAGCCATCTGGCCACATCAGTTTGTGACTGTGGTGCTTCCGTTCTTCCTTTGGCCTTCGCCGCAGAGTGTCTGGTAGGCGTCTTCTCTGTGCCATACCACACCGTTTGTGGCTGTATACACAGCGATTGTGGATGTGGGATTACCCGGCAAACGCTAACCCCTTTGATAGGTTCCCTGACGTCATTGTCTGTATGGTCGTCAATTGACCAGAATGCCGTCTTCCGTGCAGGACACGATCGTACGGACATCTGTTGATAATTTGTATGTTTATATCATGAATTAGGTTCAAAAAAATGGTTCAAATGGCTCTGAGCACTATGGGACTCAACTGCTGTGGTCATAAGTCCCCTAGAACTTAGAACTACTTAAACCTAACTAACCTAAGGACATCACACACATCCATGCCCGAGGCAGGATTCGAACCTGCGACCGTAGCGGTCGTGCGGCTCCAGACTGTAGCGCCTTTAACCGCTCGGCCACTCCGGCCGGCCATGAATTAGGCACAGAACGGGGAAGTAGCGGTTTTTTTGCTTTAATTTTGGAGACCAGTGTATTTCTTTGAATTTAAACCACATCTGGTCTATTCTTTCACAGTTCGAAAGGCGTCGAAGGGGTGTTTTTCTACTTTTCAAATATACGTTTTGCGTATCTTTTTCATTCTCGTTACAACGACCTTTTGGCCACTATAAAGTACAACTATGATAATGCTACATACTTGCTCTGGATTATTTGTAGCTAAGATGTTGAGTGTGTTTTCGTAACCATTTACGTTTGGAGTGGGCTCCAGCTGAATTTGACTATCACCACAAGAAGGGAATACAATTTGTGTGCCTTATACCGGTAAGATATCGTATTTGGATTTCTCGTTTCTTTCAAAACACGCTGAATGTCAAGTTTCCGTCGTGATATTAGAAAATATTAGATACAGGCTCCCAGGTAGATGCTATTTTTCTTGACTTCCGGAAGGCGTTCGATACAGTTCCGCACTGTCGCCTGATAAACAAAGTAAGAGCCTACGGAATATCAGACCAGCTGTGTGGCTGGATTGAAGAGTTTTTAGCAAACAGAACACAGCATGTTGTTATCAATGGAGAGACGTCTACAGACGTTAAAGTAACCTCTGGCGTGCCACAGGGGAGTGTTATGGGACCATTGCTTTTCACAATATATATAAATGACCTAGAAGATAGTGTCGGAAGCTCCATGCGGCCTTTCGCGGATGATGCTGTAGTATACAGAGAAGTTGCAGCATTAGAAAATTGTAGCGAAATGCAGGAAGATCTGCAGCGGATAGGCACTTGGTGCAGGGAGTGGCAACTGACCCTTAACATAGACAAATGTAATGTATTGCGAATACATAGAAAGAAGGATCCTTTATTGTATGATTACATGATAGCGGAACAAACACTGGTAGCAGTTACTTCTGTAAAATATCTGGGAATATGCGTGCGGAACGATTTGAAGTGGAATGATCATATAAATTAATTGTTTGTAAGGCGGGTACCAGGTTGAGATTCATTGGGAGAGTCCTTAGAAAATGTAGTCCATCAACAAAGGAGGTGGCTTACAAAACACTCGTTCGACCTATACTTGAGTATTGCTCATCAGTGTGGGATCCGTACCAGATCGGGTTGACGGAGGAGGTAGAGAAGATCCAAAGAAGAGCGGCGCGTTTCGTCACAGGGTTATTTGGTAACCGTGATAGCGTTACGGAGATGTTTAACAAACTCAAGTGGCAGACTCTGCAAGGGAGGCGCTCTGCATCGCGGTGTAGCTTACTCGCCAGGTTTCGAGAGAGTGCGTTTCTGGATGAGGTATCGAATATATTGCTTCCTCCTACTTATACCTCCCAAGGAGATCACGAAAGTAAAATTAGAGAGATTAGAGCGCGCACGGAGGCTTTCAGACAGTCGTTCTTCCCGCGAACCATACGCGACTGGAACAGGAAAGGGAGGTAATGACAGTGGCACGTAAAGTGCCCTCCGCCACACACCGTTGGGTGGCTTGCGGAGTATAAATGTAGATGTAGATGTAGATATTTCTAGAGTGGTTTCAAAGAAATGAAAAATCGTAAATGGAAACCATCACTTATTTTTTTTAAATAATTCCTCATTTCGTTCACGTGAAATAGTTGTCTTCTTGTGGTGTTTTGTATTACATCCACTATTATGTTTGAAAACGCGGTTATTAGCATCATTTCTTCCACAACCAACATCTTAAGGAAGGAACAGGTGCATGACTTCTTAGAGCCTGCAGAGAAACTGAGCAAGTCAGGCATTTACAAAGTAACACGTAGTCATTGCAACAGCTACTACTCTGATCAGACGAGCAGAAATTTTAAAAGCTGTTTTAAGCAACGTATTGACTGCCTCAGACTTGATAAAGCCGGCAAATGAGCTGTAGCGAAGCATACAATCGTAACAGGACACAGTGTTGCAATAAATAGCGATCAGAAAAGTACTGCACACTTCAGAAACGAGCTGGAAAAGATGATGGAATTGTTCATCCATGCCCAGAAATGGAAAAACGAGGTCCTAAACGAAATCATATTTCAATAACTTACATTTCTTCACCAACTTCAATTCAGTATTGCTAAAATGGGAAATACATAACGTTTAAGACTATACAGGGCTATTACAAATGATTGAAGCGATTTCATAAATTCACTGTAGCTCCATTCATTGACATATGGTCACGACACACTACAGATACGTAGAAAAACTCATAAGGTTTTGTTCGGCTGAAGCCGCACTTCAGGTTTCTGCCGCCAGAGCGCTCGAGAGCGCAGTGAGACAAAATGGCGACAAGAGCCGAGAAAGCGTATGTCGTGCTTGAAATGCACTCACATCAGTCAGTCATAACAGTGCAACGACACTTCAGGACGAAGTTCAACAAAGATCTACCAACTGCTAACTCCATTCGGCGATGCTATGCGCAGTTTAAACCTTCTGGATGCCTCTGTATGGGGAAATCAATGGGTCGGCCTGCAGTGAGCGAAGAAACGGTTGAACGGGTGCGGGCAAGTTTCACGCGTAGCCCGCGGAAGTCGACGAATAAAGCAAGCAGGAAGCTAAACATACCACAGCCGACGGTTTGGAAAATCTTACAGAAAAGGCTAAAGCAGAAGCCTTACCGTTTACAATTGCTACAAACCGATGGATCGGTCGTGGTGGAGATCATGATCAGCAATTCATGTCATGGCCTCCACGCTTTCCCGACTTAACCCCATGTGATTTCTTTCTGTGGGGTTATGTGTTTAAACGTCCTCTACCAAGAAAAGTGCCAGAACTGCGAGCTCGCATCAACGATGCTTTCGAACTCATTGATGGGGACATGCTGCGCCGAGTGTGGGAGGAACTTGATTATCGGCTTGATGTCTGACGAATCACTAAAGGGGCACATATTGAACATTTGTGAATGCCTAAAAAAGCTTTTTGAGTTTTTGTATGTGTGTGCAAAGCATTGTGAATATATCTCAAATAATATAGTTATTGTAGAGCTGTGAAATCTCTTCAATCATTTGTAATAACCCTGTAGATGAATCTGTAGTCCGATGACAATATCTTTATAGCTCATTAAAGACTATGTATGCTCTCGTTATTAACATAGAATTGTCCCAGTTTCTCTTATTGTAATGTAAAGGGGTGGACAAAAAGTTGGGAACATCAAAAAGACAATACATAACCGTACATTATACGGGGTAGGAAACCCATTCAAAACAGAATGCAGTCGCCTTGGAATTGATAAACATAGCAAAACAGTGGCAAGTTCAAGTAACGACGACGGGGTGGATAGCGATCAGGCACACTTCTCTCCAAAGTAGGACACAAATACTCGATAATATTGAGATCTGATAACTGTGCTGACCAGGGACGATGTAAAATTTCACCCTCCTGCTCACAAAACCAGTCCTGGACGATGCGAGCTGTGTGAACTGAGGATATGCCACCTTGCAACACACCATCACCATTGGGGAACATACCTTGCACCATGGGACGGATCTGATCAGCCAAACTGGTCACATAATCATTGGCAGTAATGCGACCTTGCAGAACAACAACGTGGCCCATGGAATACCACGATATGGCTGCCCAAATCATCACTGAACCTTTCGCCATGTTTCACTTTTTGGACGTAAACTCGGACAGAAGTTGGAAATGGTGGGCAACAAGACTCATCCGACCAAATGACATTCTTACACTGTGGCCGAGCGGTTGTAGGCGCTTCAGTCCGGAACCGCGCTACTGCTACGGTCGCAGGTCCGAATCCTGCCTCGGTCATGGATGTGTGTGATGTACTTAGGTTAGTTAGGTTTAAGTAGTTCTAAGTCTAGGGGACTGATGACCTCTGATGTTAAGTCCCATAGTGCTTAGAGCCATTTGAACCATTTTGACTTTCTTCCAATGTTCCACGTCCCAGGTTTTATGGCTTCAGAACCACGTTTTCCCGTTACGAGGATTTTTATTATTGATGAGAGGCTTTGGGATCTCACCCTGTAGTTTCTTGCTTATGGGGCTCCCTTCGTGTTATTTTGGCGCTGACAGAACTCGCGACTGCGACATTCAGTTCAGGAGTGACTTTTGCAACTGTTGTTCTCTTCTTTTACGTCGCAATGCTGTTCAGTGGCCGCCTATCACGATCACTGAACGCACACTTTCGTCAGCGTTGTGACTTAGCGGATGATGCATTTTTGCTATCTCCGTATGCGGTGTAAATCTTCGATGCGATACTACTTGAAACACAAAACATTTCGGTTACCTTGGATACCGGAGCACCCGCCATACGAGTACAAACTATATGCCCACGTTCTAGTTAATTTCCCGGTTCATGTGGCCGAGTGGTTCTAGGCGCTTCAGTCTGGAACCGCGTGACCACTACGGTCGCAGGTTCGGATCCTGCCTCGGGCATGGATGTGTGTGATGTCCTTAGGTCAGTTAGGTTTAAGTAGTTCTAAGTTCTAGGGGACTGATGACCTCAGATGTTAAGTCCCATAGTGCTCAGAGTCATTTGACCCATTTTTTACTAGTTCATTTAAATCCGTCGTAATGCATTCACAGCTACACATATCACTGTCCTGATCAGGACTGAGACTCATAACGTGTTGAGGACATTGCACAGGTGCCGTTACTGATGGCCGGCCGCCGTGGCCGAGCGGTTCTAGGCACGTAGGTCTGGAACAGCACGGCCGCTACGGTCGCAGGTTCGAATCCTGCCTCGGGCATGGATGGATTTGATGTCCTTAGGTTAGTTAGGTTTAAGTAATTCTAAGTCTAGGGGACTGATGACCTCAGATGTTAAGTCCCGTAGTGCACAGAGCCTTTTGAACCGTTACTGATCGAATACGACAGCACAATCCGCAGGCTTCGTCAGAATCTGCGTTTATGTTGAAGCACGCATATCTTGCGGTGTTTCCACATTTTTGTATAACCCCTGCACTTTGTCGACCATCATCAGAGGTGTGTCAGCGGCGTGTGCCGATGATATAGCAGGGTCGACTCATCGATAGTTCAATCAAAACAACCTTTGGTTTGACCGCCATGTTGTTTCTACTGTACGGCAGAGTTGATCGTGTGTTCAGCGTCCTTTGCAAAGTTTATAAACAGTGGTTAACGACATCCAGGGAGCCATAGCAATGACTAGAAGTGCACATACCAAGACTGTTAAAAATAAGTTTAATATATATGTGTACTTTTGTTGAACGTTACCTGTATTGCCATTTGTACCGCGAAACGAGTTGGTTTATTAGATAATGTAAGTCAACAAAAATTGTGACTGGTAGCGGCCTGAAAAACCTTACTCCTAGGTATTTACTTGGTTCAAATGGTTCAAATGGCTCTAAGCACTAAACATCTGAGGTCATCATTCCCCTAGACTTAGAAGTCCTTAAATCTAACTAACCTAAGGACACCACACCCATCCATACCCGAGGCAGGATTCGAACCTGCGACCGTAGCAGCCGAGTGGTTCTGGATGAAGCGCCTAGAACCGCTCGCCCACAGCGGCCAGCTGAAAAACCTATACATATTTTTGAAGTAGTCATATTCGATTAAGAGTCAATGTGGCTTTAAAAGCAACGCTAATGTAAAATGACGGGAAAAAAGAGCGACACCAAGAAGGAGTAGTGCGACACAAACGATAGTTGGCAGGCGTCTTTCTACATCTGAGAGATGATAGCTACTCAGATTTCGCACCAGTCGCATAAGAGTAGCGCTAGCAGCGCCAGTATGAGGATGAGAATCAGGTTGCTTTGAAATACTCGTTGGAACGGTCGTGAGCGTTAGTTACCTTTTGGGATTGGACGTGGTGAGTTGATGTTAGTCAAGAATGCCTTTAAGGCGACAAAGACGCCATTATCAACAAGTCATTGAGTTTGAACGAGGTCGTGCAATAGGGCTACGAGAGGCTGTATGTTCCTCCTACAATACTGAAGAAATATTTAGAGCTCTAGTAAAACGTTCATCATATTGTACATGAATACATTTACCTAAACATCTTTCACATATTTTGAACATACCAGGAACGTTACCAAAAGGTAGTTTGAACGTCACATATAATTCAAAGAAACGAAAAGTAATCTTATACTCATTATGAGGAAACATACCCTTGTTTAATTTGCACATTCTTAAATGACATATTTCATGCCACGATTTATACGTCTCTGTACGAAATTTTTTCCCACAGTCCACCGTGGTTCGTAGAATTTCATCTATGATAGGTACATTACCCGATTGAGCATATATAAATGAGCTATCCAACCGATACCGCCCTAACACATAATTAAATTTGTCATGTCGGAAATTCATTAGTATATCTGTCTTCAATATTACTGGTAAAGGCAAAGTCAATACATCCAATGCATTACACAAGTTCCCTATAACTATATGTCGGCACAAATCTTCTAATGAATACACCATTATTTTGTAATGTGCTTACTGGTGTGGTTTCTGGCACAGGTGATGCACACGACGATGGTGATATGTTTGTAGACGGCATGGGACATCAGCTCTCAAACCCGTCCCTTATACAGGGTGTTACAAAACGTTACGGCCAAACTTTCAGGAAACATTCCTCACACACAAATAAAGAAAAGATGTTATGTGGACATGTGTCCGGAAACGCTTAATTTCCATGTTAGAGCTCATTTTAGTTTCGCCAATATGTAATGTGCTTCCTCGATTCACCGCAAGTTCGCCCAATTGAAGGAAGGTAATGTTGACTTCGGTGCTTGCGCTGACATCAAGCACATCAGTACGTAGCATCAACAGGTTAGTGTTCATCACGAACGTGATTTTGCAGTCAATGCAATGTTTACAAATGCGGAGTTGGCAGATGCCCATTTGATGTATGGATTAGCACGGGGCAATAGCCGTGGCGCGATACGTTTGTATCGAGACAGATTTCCAGAACGAAGGTGTCCCGACAGGAAGACGTTCGAAGCAATTGATCGGCGTCTTAGGGAGTACGGAACATTCCAGCCTATGACTCTGCGACTGAGGAAGACCTAGAACGACGAGGACACCTGCAATGGACGAGGCTATTCTTCGTGCAGTTGACGATAACCCTAATGTCTGCGTCAGAGAAGTTGCTGCTGTACAAGGTAACGTTGACCACGTCACTGTATGGAGAGTGCTACGGGAGAACCAGTTGTTTCCGTACCATGTACAGCGTGTGCAGGCACTATCAGCAGCTGATTGGCCTCCACGGGTACACTTCTGCGAATGGTTCATCCAGCAATGTGTCAATCCTCATTTCAGAGCAAATGTTCTCTTTACGGATGAGGCTTCATTCCAACGTGATCAAATTGTAAATTTTCACAATCAACATGTGTGGGCTGACGAGAATCCGCACGCAATTGTGCAATCACGTCATCAACACAGATTTTCTGTGAACGTTTGGGCAGGCATTGTTGGTGATGTCTTGATTGGGCCCCATGTTCTTCCACCTACGCTCAATGGAGAATGTTATCATGATTTCATATGGGATACTCTACCTGTGCTGCTAGAACATGTGCCTTTACAAGTACGACACAACATGTGGTTCATGCACGATGGAGCTCCTGCACATTTCAGTCCAAGTGTTCGTACGCTACTCAACAACAGATTCGATGACCGATGGATTGGTAGAGGCGGACCAATTCCATGGCCTCCACGCTCTCCTGACCTCTACCCTCTTTCATTTATGTTGGCATTTGAAAGCTCTTGTCTACGCAACCCCGGTACCAAATGTAGACTCTTAGTGCTCGTATTGTGGACGGCTGTGATACAATACGCCATTCTCCAGGGCTGCATCAGCGCATCAGGGATTCCATGCGACGGAGGGTGGATGCATGTATCCTCGCTAACGGAGGACATTTTGAACATTTCCTGTAACAATGTGTTTGAAGTCACGCAGGTACGTTCTGTTGCTGTGTGTTTCCATTCTATGATTAATGTGATTTGAAGAGAAGTAATAAAATGAGCTGTAACATCGAAAGGAAGCGTTTCCGGACACATGTCCACATAACATATTTTCTTTCTTTGTGTGTGAGGAATGTTTCCTGAAAATTTGGCCGTACCTTTTTTGTAAGACCCTGTATACTGATTTTCGATTATGCAAACATGGCGCTACAAAATATACGTACATGTGCTGCCACGGGCAACCTTCCACTGTCGTGGGTGCTTGCCCAGATCCGTTGACAGGCGCCATGTGACCCTGGGGACCTCGGCCTGACCTTGGGCGTGTAACATAAGTGTAAAGTATAAAGGTGATGCTATTTTGCGGAGGACGCCAGTTCTTCTCATTAGTAACAGCCAGCCTATTGTATGTTCCCATTCAGACTTTAAAAATATAAGAGTCAAAACCATTCGATGGTCAAAATATGACGAGTTAAAATATGCTACTAAAAAACCGTATCCTCTGGCACTTCTCCAGCTTTTACAAATGTATGATGTGTCATATTAAGGGGAATAAATTGTAACACAAAATACAAGAAATGATTCCTTTTATTAATATTTGTATATACAATTATACACAGGGTGAAAAGTATTTAATCCGACAAACTCTGGCAGGTTGTAGGGGACATCAAAACAAATATTTTTTCCTAATGTCATTTTTTCCTATGAGGAGTATTGAAACCGGTAGAGGAAGATTTCTCTGGCGGCAAATTAATTAAACCAAGAAGCACTTTTTCATTTTTTATGACCAAGAGACAACACATTAACACAACCCAATTACAATTACAGTAGATTTTCAAAATTGCCTCCTTTGACACGTAAACAAAGATTACACCATCGGATCATGTTCTGTCTGACACGGGCAAAAACCCCAGGAGTATCCTGAATTGTTCCTGCTGCTGCTACTATCCGGGCAACCAGATCCTCTTCTGATGCAACAGGAGTTGCGTAAACAAGGTTGCGCATCTTTCCCCACACAAAAAAGTCCAGAAGGGACATATCTGCGGATCGAGCAGGCCATGGTACAGGACCACCTCTGCCAATCCACGTTTCTGTTAACCGTCGGTCCAGGAATCAACGCAGACGACGACTGAAATGTGCCGGCGCCCCGTCATGTTGGACCAACATGCGTTGTCTTGTAGGGAGCGGGACGTCTTCCAGCACTTCTGGCAATGCTCTGGGTGGATAATCAACTGGTTCCAGGTTGTGGACACGCTGTAAGTGAAATGGACATAACAATTGCTCTCGAAGGACTGTTCTTACATTCGTCTGATTCGTCCCCATGTTACGTGCAATTGCACGAGTGCTGATTGAAGGATCCCGCTCCACATGCTGCAAGACAGCTTCCTCAAATTGCAGCGTTCTTACCGTGCGATGGCGTCCCTGTCCAGGTAATCTGCTAAATGACCCGGTCTCACACAGACGTTGGTACACAGCAGCAAAGGTCGTATGATGCGGGATACGGCGATTAGGATATTGTTGTTGATAAACCCGCTGTGCAGCTCGTCCGTTGTGGTGCGCAACGTAGTACGCACCAACCATATCAGTGTACTCACTCCAGGTGCATCGCTCCATTAGTAAACAGAGACAATGCACTACTACACTGATGGACAGCAGTTGCCTACAACTGAAGAGCGTAATACGCCCTGTAACAACTGAAGATCTTAATACGCCCTCTAACAACTGAAGAGCGTAATATGGCCTCCACCAGTTTAAATAATCCTCATAGGAAAAAATGACATTAGGGATAAATATTTGTTTTGATGTCCCCTACAACCTCCCAGAGTTTGTCGGTTTAAATGGTTCAAATGGCTCTGAGCACTATGGGACTTAACATCTGAGGTCACCAGTCCCCTAGAACTTAGAACTACTTAAACCTAACTAACCTAAGGACATCACACACGTCCATGCCCGAGGCAGGATTCGAACCTACGACCGCAGCGGTCGCGCAGTTCCAGACTGAAGCGCCTAGAACCGCTCGGCCACCCCGACCGGCTCGGTTTAAATTCTTTTCGCCCTGTATAATGTATAATAAATACAACATATTATATTTATGCTTCTTTAATTTCATATTGTCCCTTATACACCAATGATTCCTCATTCCTTTTCACATTTGACATATAAATCATATCAGATAATTGAACATTTGGTACATTTGCTCTAGGATAATGAGTTTCCAAATCATCTGAATAAACAGAACATTTAGCAATAACTTCAAACAACATTTGGGTATCTGTATATTTAACAACATCACTGTTTAAACTGCCAGTACTTAAAGCATATGTAGGATTTATGCCTACAAGAGGACTAGGTTGAACATCTTGAAGTCTAATACTGTACCCAGCAGAAGCAATAATTATTACTGGCAGCGGTGGTCACGAGAACGTACGTTCCTAAGAAGACAGGCTTGCTGACGGCCACTTAGCACTAGAGATGGGCAAAACTGTTCTTTTCAGAGATTGGATCAGAACTGTTCACTCCCTGAAATGAATTAGCTCTTTTTGATGACTCACCACTCATTTACAGTATAAAATAAATGGAAGGCACATTGCCCTTTAAACTTGGTTTATTCCAGTACTATACCTGTATTTTGATCTTATTTGATCCTATTTTGAAGTAACACAGATAATGAGTAAGAATTTTGTATTGTTTATTGAAATTTCCACGATATGACAAGGTTTTTGATTATTGATTTATTTTGCACTATCGTGGTTTTTTGGGTGATCGGAAAATGTTGTAACTTGAGATTTACATTAACAATATATTTGGCTATAATGTATTAAAATTTCATTAACCTCATACAAATACATCGCAAGCCATATATTTTTAAAGTGAACGTTTCCTTCCGAAGACGCCTAAAAATGCAAAATCCGTACCAGAATAAGAAAAAAAATATAAATTTGACTGTAAAACGAAAGTGCTGCATACAGCCTTACGCAGAATAAAACAAGGAAAATATTGGTGTATTACATTTTGCGATACGTTTATTGTTTCGCTCGTAATTAAAGCGTAAATTCGAGTGTCCATAATAAAAATCCTATAGTAAGAGGAGTCATCAGGAACCTAATCTAATCAGTTTAAACAAATAAAAATAAAATAAAAACAATTGATGTATACATAACATAATAATGTAATATACATAGCGGTATTACTACGAAGAACAATATCCAGTAGGGACGAACTCCGATGCAGAGGCGCTGAGTCGAGCAGGTCGAGCCGCGAGCTGTATTACTGCGTGAGCTAAGACCGCAGAGACCAGAGTGACACCTGAGTGGCTTTGCTCAACGCTCTGGCTAGAGTCGAGACAGTGGGGTGAGCGTTGAGCGGGTGAGTTCTGAGGGTGGGGGGAGCGGTGAACTCACCCGCTCCGAGACAAATCGTCCATTCCCTTGCAAGCAGGTTGTTGCAAGTAGTTCCTATGTTATCCGCTACGCGGCTCTCTGTCCTGTTGCTCGCATCAACTGCCCAGAGGGCAGGACGTGCGACTGAAACGATCGCCGACAGAGTGCGATGCGAAGTTAAGCTGCGCCAGACACTGCACGCGGCAGACGACGCACAGAGACGGCACGGCATATGTGAAACACAAAATCCAATGGGGCACTGCACAATGCAGGCAGCCAAGGTAGAAGCAGGGCAGAGGCCGGCGCTGGCTGTGTTGTGTGGCGTGCACTGTGCTCTGACCAGCAGAGGCGCTGCTGATATGCTCCGTCTCTCTCTCTCTCTCTCTCTCTCTCTCTCTCTCTGCCGTGGGAAACGTTTGGAGCTACCATTCTTTTTTTCTGAATCACTGATTGTTCACTCCTTTGAAAGATTCAACTCTATGAATTAGTTCAAGAGCGGATCCCCCATCTCTACTTAGCACTACCGAGCGGGAAGACCATTGTGTTCGGTGTATGGCTCTGGCGCATCTTACTGCATCTGCACAAGCAATCTCAACAACAGCTGGCACCACTTTGGCCTGTTACAACTCCAAAGACGGCTCCGAGCCAGCCGCCCTGTAGCGTGCATTCCACCGACCCCAAACCGCAGCCATTTGCGAGTTCAGTGGTATCAAGCGAGAGCTGACTGAGGGCTGGGAGGAGGTCTTTTGTGTTTTATGGTGACATATGATTATGCCTCTGTGTCAGCGATGGCCGTGTGTCGGTCAGGAGGCTATTTCAGGGCCGGCACACAACATGTCTGCGTGCTAGACACACTGGAACTAAGTCACAGCCTGTCTGTGATAGACACACTGGAACTACATCTGAAGCTATGGTCTGGGGTGCAGTTTCGTATACTAGTTGGAGCACTCTCGTGGTTGTCCTACGCACACTGACTGCAAATTTGTGCGGATGAACAGCATTCCAGGGGGTGTTTTTCAACAGGATAGTGCTCCCCCACATACCACTGTTGTAACGCGCCATGTTCTACAAATGGTTCAAATGGCTCTGAGCACTATGGGACTTAACATCTGAGGTCATCAGTGGCCGACCGCCGTGGCAGAGCGGTTCCAGGCGCTTCAGTCTGTAACCGCGCGACCGCTACGGTGGCAGGTTCGAATCCTGCCTCGGGCATGGACGTGTGTGATGACCTTAGGTTAGTTAGCTTTAAGTTGTTCTAAGATCTAGGGGACTGATGACGTCAGAAGTTAAGTCCCATAGTGATCAGAGCTATTTGAACCACTTTCTTTTTTGAGGTCATCAGTCCCCTAGACCTTAAAACTACTTAAACCTAACTAACCTAAGGACATCACACACATCCATGTCCGAGGCAGGATTCGAACCAGCGTCCGTAGCAGTCGCGCGGTTCCGTTCTGAAGCGTCCAGAACCGCTCAGCCACAGCGGCCGACCATGTTCTACAGAGTGTCGACATGTTGCCTTGTTCTGCTCGATTATCATATCTGTCTCCAATCGAGCAACATGGGACGTCATCAGATGACGTTTCCAACATCATCCACAAATAGCATTTTTTTTTCTATTACGAAATTTGGAAATTTGTGGTAAGTTCCTGTGGGATCATACTGTTGAGATCATCGGTCCCTAGGCTTACACACTACTTAATCTAACTTTAACTTACGCTAAGGACAACACACACGCTCATGCCCGAGGGAGGGCTCGAACCTCCGACGGAAGAAGCCGCGTGAATCGTGGCAAGGCGCCTTCGATCTAACTTTTCTACAAGAGCGTGTATACAATGTAAATGGCATAGTACTATACATATAACTAGGTCTACTTTGCGTCTTCGGGTCGATATCACAATGCCACGTCTTGTAGGCGATAACATCTCGGTCGGCAAAAGACTCAAGTCCAGGAAGAGAGACGTTTTCACAGCGGACGATAGCCAGTGTAAACCAACCACTACCAGAATTTCCGGTCGCGACATCCAAGGTAAAATTAACCCTGCATCCGCGAAAGAATATAGGTCCAAGCAGTATAACAGCTTGGGCCGTTCCATTTCCTCCCAATTTATTCTCAAGGCTAATTATATGTTCGTAGACTAGCATGCGATGGCGGCGTTGACGATACACACGTCAACGAGGCATAGTGTTTCAATGCTGTTGCAGGTAGAGCTCACAGCGCAATGGTTCCGCTGGCGTGCACTGCCCGCTTATATCTGCAGCAGTATTGAAGCACTATGCCTCGTCGACGTGTGCATCGTCAACGCCGCCATCGCATGCCAGTCTACGTACATATTATTAGCCTTGAGACTAAACTTGGACGAAATGGAACGGCCCAAGCTCTTATACTGAATGGACCTATATTCTTTCGCGGATGCAGGGTTAATTTTACCTTGGATGTTGCTACCGAAAATTCTGGTAGTGGTTGGTTTACGCTGGCTATCGTCCGCTGTGAAAACGCCTCTCTTGCTGGACTTGACAGCATTAACCGTCCCCGTATTGACCAATCAAGTGCAACTGACATGGAACTCCATCCCTCAAACTGACATCCCGGCCGCTGTAGGACACAATGCTTGCGCATTTGCATGCCTGTGTTCAACATTCTGGCGATTAAACCGGTTATTAATGAACCAGTATATCACATTTGCAATGGCGTACCTCACGCTTACCCTATCCTGTGATCTTGCGATGTTAATCACTATAATATGTTACCCAGATAAAAATGTTTTCCCATAATTTTATTACTCTACATTAATTAATTTTTGTTGTTGAGATTTTTTCCGTCAGTGTGTATGCACTGTATTTACGTAGATGCAAAGGCAAAGTGAATCTTCGGGCCTGTGCAACGGATCGCGCCTCCCTGCCCTGACCTAGTACACCACACGGGAACTGGCGGCGTGACGTGACGCCCGGCCCGCCTTGGCACGCCGCGAGGCCGTTACCTAAGCACTGCCACCAGCAACAGGCGCGGGACTCTGCGCTGACTCACGTCACCCAGATATGCTCCGAATACAGCTTCCCAGAAATCGCTTTCTCGTGCTCCTCGGCGCGTCCACTCAGGAATGCTGATGGCCGTTCCGCTGCGAGCCTCCACCCCCCCCCCCCCCCTTCCGGGCCCACACCACCACAACTGCTCCAGGTCTCTGCGAGCTGCGCATTTCTTACTAACTGATGTGTTGGCAAATGTGCCAACACCTTGTAGATAGAGGAGGCCGAAATGCACGCTATAATCTAACGCAGACGGGCGTGAGGTCTGGAACAGGATACGTTATGAATGCTATAAAGAAAAGTACGTAGCTGCTAGAATACTTAACTTTACTCCATCATTTGTATACAGCATTCTTGATGATACAAGTGAGACTCTCTATAGAACTGGTTAATGGCGCCTTGCTAGGTCGTAGCCATGGACTTAGCTGAAGGCTATTCTAACTATCTCTCGGCAAATGAGAGAAAGGCTTCGTCAGTGTAGTCGCTAGCAAAGTCGTCGTACAACTGGGGCGAGTGCTAGTACGTCTCTCTAGACCTGCCGTCTGGTGGCGCTCGGTCTGCAATTACTGACAGTGGCGACACGCGGGTCAGACATGTACTAATGGACCGCGGCCGATTTAAAGCTACCACCGAGCAAGTGTGGTGTCTGGCGGTGACACCACACTAACAATAAACTCTTGGGAAACAGAAGAAATATTGAATTTAATTGATGAAAGGAGAAAATAAAAAAATGCAGTAAATGAAGCAGGCAAAAAGGAATACAAACGTCTCAAAAATGAGATCGACAGGAAGTGCAAAATGGCTAAGCAGGCATGGCTAGAGGACAAATGTAAGGATGTAGAGGCTTATCTCACTAGGGGTAAGATAGATACTGCCTACAGGAAAATTAAAGAGACCTTTGGAGAAAGGAGAATCACTTGCATGAATATCAAGAGCTTTGATGGCAACCCAGTTCTAAGCAAAGAAGGGAAAGCAGAAAGGTGGAAGAAGTATATAGAGGGTATATACAAGGGCGATGTACTTGAGGACAATATTACGGAAATGGAAGAGGATGTAGATCATGATGAAATGGCAGATATGATACTGCGTGAAGAGTTTGACAGAGCACTGAAAGACCTGAGTCGAAACAAGGCCCCCGGAGTAGACAACATTCCATTGGAACTACTGACGGCCTTGGGAGAGCCAGTCCTGACAAAACTCTACCATCTGGTGAGCAAGATGTATGACACAGGCGAAATACCCTCAAACTTCAAAAAGAATATAATAATTCTAATCCCAAAGAAAGCAGGTGTTGACAGATGTGAAAATTACCGAACTATCAGTTTAATAAGTCACAGCTGTAAAACACTAATCGAATTCTTTACAGACGAATGGAAAAACTGGTAGAAGCCGACCTCTGGGAAGATTAGTTTGGATTCCGTAGAAATGTTGAAACACGTGAGACAATACTGACCCTACGGCTTATCTTAGAAAATAGATTATGGAAAGGCAAACCTACGTTTCTAGCATTTGTAGACTTGGAGAAAGCTTTTGAAAATGTTGACCGGAGTACTGTCTTTCAAATTCTGAAGGTGGCAAGGGTAAAATACAGGGAGCGAAAGGCTATTTACAATTTGTACAGAAACCAGGTGGCAGTTATAAGAGTTGAGGGGCATGAAAGGGAAGCAGTGCTTGGGAAGGGAGTGAGACAGGGTTGTAGCCTATCCCCGATGTTATTCAATCTGTATATTGAGCAAGCAGTAAAGGAAACAAAAGTTCGGAGTAAGTATTAAAATCCATGGAGAAGAAATAAAAACTTTGAGGTTCGCCGATGACATTGTAATTCTGTCAGAGACAGCAAAGGACTTGGAAGAGCAGTTGAATGGAGTGGACAGTGTCTTGAAAGGAGGATATAAGATGAACATCAACAAAATCAAAACAAGGATAATGGAATGTAGTCGATTTAAGTCGGGTGATGCTGAGGGAATTAGAGTAGGAAATGAGACACTTAAAGTAGTAAAGGAATTTTGCTATTTGGGGAGCAAAATAAGTGATGATGGTCGAAGTAGAGAGGATATAAAATGTAGACTGGCAATGGCAAGGAAAGCGTTTCTGAAGAAGAGGAATTTGTTAACATAGAGTATGGATCTAAATGTCCGGAAGTCGTTTCTGAAAGTATTTGTATGGAGTCTAGCCATGTATGGAAGTGAAACATGGACGATAAATAGTTTGGACAAGAAGAGAATAGAAGCTTTCGAGATGTGGTGCTACAGAAGAATGCTGGAGATTAGATGGGTAGATCACGTAACTAATGAGGAGGTACTGAATAGAATTGGGGAGAAGAGGAGCTTGTGGCACAACTTGACTAGAAGAAGGGATCGGTTGGTAGGACATGTTCTGAGACATCGAGGGATCACCAATTTAGTATTGGAGGGCAGCGTGGGGGATAAAAATCGTAGAGGGAGACCGAGAGATGAATACACTAAGCAGATGCAGAGGATGTAGGCTGCAGTAGGTACTGGGAGATGAGGAAGCTTGCACAGGATAGAGTAGCATGGAGAGCTGCATCAAACCAGTCTCAGGACTGAAGACCACAGCAACTACAACAATGCTAAGATCACGTATTTCCGTAACTTCTGAACTGGCGCTTTCCGATCAACCTCTACAAATGCTCTTCTTGTTGAAGTTAATGAGCCATTTGAACTCACAAGAGAGTACATCGGCTCCAAATATCTGCTCATCCGCGAACAATGTTGGTCGACACCGTTTCCTTTCGAGCATTCGTGCGTTGACCGAGAAAATCTTTATTAGCAGATAGCGGTTTGTAAAGAGACTTACACTACTAGCATACATCCTTCACTGTGTCACCGAAATACAACAGTTTTGCAACATCACTGTTTCGTGATAGATTACGACAACTGATTCAGACATTGCAATCTACACTGAAGAGCCAAACAATGTGTTACATCTGCCCAATATCGTGTAGGGCCTCCGCGAGAACGCAGCAGTGCTGCAGCACGACGTAGCACGGACTCGACTAATGTCTGAAGTAGTGCTGGAGGGAACTGACATCAGGGCAAAAGAAAGTTCTGAAGTGGACGACATAATTAATAAGTTAACTCCCCTTCGTGCAACTAATAAGCAGTCCCTTGTCAACTGATGAAGTTGTCTCAGCATTAACAGTTCCAGACAAATGCCACTCCGGAAGTCTAATGGATTGTTTTGATGAGGTTTCTCTCTTCACCCGAGACCCACTTAGAGAGTCTTTGGAATTAATTGGCGAGAAGTTTGATATGCACCTTACAGAGCTGTTCCGGTATGTCCTCTCGACAACTTACTTTCTCTCTGAGCGCAAATATTATGAACAAACGGATGGGGTGGTCATATTCAGCCCATTACTGCCAGTAGATTGCAATAACTTTTTTTTTCATATCGGGTGATACTACATCTTGGCGCTGCAGTGACCACAGTCATTTGTTTTCACACTATCAGCTGGTAGCGGCAATGTGCCATTTTGATGTGCGTAGTATGAAAGCAAGGTACAACACGTACAACACATGTCTTATAATGTCAAATGATTACACTCCTGGAAATTGAAATAAGAACACCGTGAATTCATTGTCCCAGGAAGGGGAAACTTTATTGACACATTCCTGGGGTCAGATACAACACATGATCACACTGACAGAACCACAGGCACATAGACACAGGCAACAGAGCATGCACAATGTCGGCACTAGTACAGTGTATATCGACCTTTCGCAGCAATGCAGGCTGCTATTCTCCCATGGAGACGGATGTAGAGATGCTGGATGTAGTCCTGTGGAACGGCTTGCCATGCCATTTCCACCTGGCGCCTCAGTTGGACCAGCGTTCGTGCTGGACGTGCAGACCGCGTGAGACGACGCTTCATCCAGTCCCAAACATGCTCAATGGGGGACAGATCCGGAGATCTTGCTGGCCAGGGTAGTTGACTTACACCTTCTAGAGCACGTTGGGTGGCACGGGATACATGCGGACGTGCATTGTCCTGTTGGAACAGCAAGTTCCCTTGCCGGTCTAGGAATGGTAGAACGATGGGTTCGATGACGGTTTCGATGTACCGTGCACTATTCAGTGTCCCCTCGACGATCACCAGTGGTGTACGGCCAGTGTAGGAGATCGCTCCCCACACCATGATGCCGGGTGTTGGCCCTGTGTGCCTCGGTCGTATGCAGTCCTGATTGTGGCGCTCACCTGCACGGCGCCAAACACGCGTACGACCATCATTGGCACCAAGGCAGAAGCGACTCTCATCGCTGAAGACGACACGTCTCCATTCGTCCCTCCATTCACGCCTGTCGCGACACCACTGGAGGCGGGCTGCACGATGTTGGGGCGTGAGCGGAAGACGGCCTAACGGTGTGCGGGACCGTAGCCCAGCTTCATGGAGACGGTTGCGAATGGTCCTCGCCGATACCCCAGGAGCAACAGTGTCCCTAATTTGCTGGGAAGTGGCGGTGCGGTCCCCTACGGCACTGCGTAGGATCCTACGGTCTTGGCGTGCATCCGTGCGTCGCTGCGGTCCGGTCCCAGGTCGACGGGCACGTGCACCTTCCGCCGACCACTGGCGACAACATCGATGTACTGTGGAGACCTCACGCCCCACGTGTTGAGCAATTCGGCGGTACGTCCACCCGGCCTCCCGCATGCCCACTATACGCCCTCGCTCAAAGTCCGTCAACTGCACATACGGTTCACGTCCACGCTGTCGCGGCATGCTACCAGTGTTAAAGACTGCGATGGAGCTCCGTATGCCACGTCAAACTGGCTGACACTGACGGCGGCGGTGCACAAATGCTGCGCAGCTAGCGCCATTCGACGGCCAACACCGCGGTTCCTGGTGTGTCCGCTGTGCCGTGCGTGTGATCATTGCTTGTACAGCCCTCTCGCAGTGTCCGGAGCAAGTATGGTGGGTCTGACACACCGGTGTCAATGTGTTCTTTTTTCCATTTCCAGGAGTGTATAAATCTGTGGGCCAGTCCGTATTACCAAATGTAAATGTCGTATAGCATTGTTGACTGCGTTTAGCTGTCTGCCGGGAAGTGAGTTCTTCATTCGCACACATTAGCCCCTTTCCTTGCGAATATGTGAGAGGTGTACTTGCAGGGTGTAGGGGAGTCTAATGGATGCATGCACATTGTACTGTAATTTTTGTGTTGTATGATGATGAGAGAAGGGAGAGATGAAACCCGGTGCTGGTACACAGCCTACTGCTGTCAACAACTCCAAGAGAGGGCCGCCGAAGTTAACGTCCTCGTCCGACGGACTGATCACCATTAGCAGTGTCACACACCCCCACTTCAGGAGGTACTGCGGAGAGGTTTGGAATTTCAGGTCACTGGCGTAAAGTCTGGTGATGAGGGATTTCGCGCCACCACCTGTACTACACTTGTCGACCAAACACCGAGTCAGCGTACCTCCGGGTCGAGTGCCAACGCACAGGCGTGCCTTAGCGACGTCGGCTAAGGAGGCGAACTCTGAATCACTTTATGTATACACCATGTCATTTGCACTGTGTGTAATCACTTCCTCGTATTTCGCCGTGTCAATGTGGACCTTTCTTCGTTTTTGTGTCTTTCTTTCCCAACGCGTCATAGCAGGGTGGGTTGTTGCAGCATCTCGTCCTTTTCGGTCAAATATCCCAGCAGGCTGGGAGTGGGGCAGAGAGAAGCCCAGGTGGGAATCTTTTTTGGAGGGGATTTCCAATTTCAGCTTTCGCCTGAAGTCCAAGGGAAAGCCTACATACATACAATGTACGTCAGCCATGTTCATATATAACTGCAGGCGTAGTAAACCTGAACGGGGACATTCTTCCAAATTATATGTATTTACTACTAAAGTTTCAGAACTGACCGTGTGATACAGCTAGTGTAGTCATTTTGACCACATTTCACCACATTATTCATTGCTATCCTGGCTGTGTGTATGCAAGCGCATAGATTTCCGTACACTCTGTGTTCTTCGCCGTCAATCGAAGCTTACAGTCTGTCATATCTCCCTCCTGAACCTTAAAAACACATATGTGAACAGCGCAGCAGAAACATTCGCCCCATCAGAGCAAAATAACACCCCTTGCACGGATGTCTCTCTGAATCCTTTTCCGTACTAAGAACCAAAGTTTGGAGTGACTACCGCACTATAACAGGGAACTGAATAACACCTCTACCTTAAAAAAAAACTAACAATAACACAGTTTTTTACTCTTACTCTAGACATTTGCATTTTCCACCACTGCTCTTAATAGTGGTAGTAGTTATTTTACAGTGTTATTATCGCTATAATTTTGGTACTCTTATTCAAAATGCCCAGAATATGTACGAATCAAACTTTCACTTTTGATAATAGAATTATTGTTATGGCATTAAACTTATTAATCGTTGTTTAAATAAACTGTGGTATATTTGTGTGTTTAAATCCATGCTCCTATTAAAGAGAGGACCTGAATACCCTAATAAAATCACGTTAGATAAAAATAAAAGAAATATTTGCTAGCTATTTCTAATGTCGGGATTATGGATGAAAATAAGAACGCAGTATAAACAGCTGAGTTACAGTATCACCATTAATCTAGATGAGGTGATGCAATGTCTACAAAAAAATCAATTTTTAAAACTCCTTTTTCAGTAAGGCAACTGCAGTGCTACTGCTGCTGTTTTCTTACATGTTGAATAAAAAACAAACTCCTCCCGAACAGGACATGAAGCCCCAACGGTACTGACCGGCCGCCTCAGCTCATAGGCGTCACTGGATGCGGATATGGAGGGGTGTGTGGTCAGCACACCGTTCTCCCGGCTGTATGTCAGTTTCCGAGACCGGAGCCGCTACTTCTCAGTCAAGTAGCTCCTCAGTTTGCCTCACAAGGGCTGAGTGCACCCCGCTTGCCAACAGCGCTCGGCAGACCGGATGGTCACCCATCCAAGTGCTAACCCAGCCCGACAGCGCTTAACTTCGGCGACCTGACGGGATCCACTGTTACCTCTGCGGCAAGGCCGTTAGCTACATGTTGAATAAGTAAAGAATTATTAGTTTCTCGGTGTTTGGAAAGCGCTGCTGGTCTGCAGCTGTGTTCTGAGTTAAAGTATAACCGCTTCATTTGGTAAAATGTATAATTTACTCCATCATTGGTTTCAATCCCTAAATGGAAGCAATTTTCTTGTGGAATCTCAACACTGTGACCGTGGAGTAAATTAAATAACTTTAGCAACTGGAGCTATTATTCATTAACAACGTAATGATGAAAGTGATAAATATCTTGATCCACCCATGCCTGATGAGAATTTGGTGATACAAAAGCACATTGTTGAGGTATCGTTCCTTGATTTTCAGTTATTCGCTACGACGTTACCAAAACCGATTTGCAAAAGCTCGAACAGAGTATAGTGGCTCTGCCGAGTATGAAGAAAACAACTGCGAGAAGAGGAATATTTACTTGACGCCCTGCCAGCTGCAGTATCGCGTTTGAGCTCTTGTACCAGGATTCGGTATCATCTCAACTGACGGCGTGCGACAGCGAAGCTAAAAGAGTATTTGATCTAAGACATATGGCACAATATTCTTCGGGATTTCGTCATATCTGTGTTTTGTGCATGCGGTTAGCATATGGTTATTTTACTGCAGTTCACTGTCAAATCGGAAATGCCAGTATCCACGAACTGAAAACCGTTGTCACCGAGCTAGAACGCTGCAAGCTTTGGACATGTTCCTCCACCGATTCGTATCTTCACGGAACGACGGAAATGACGCATGCGAGAAATTGTATCACTTAAGAGCAGTACCAGAAAGAATGGATCTGAGGGGAAATTATACTGAGTTTCTAGGTCTGCGCTCTGTGTGAATAGCTGGTTGAAGAAATTAAATCGCAAATGTGTGCACAGTGGTAGAAAAATGAGACATTTGAGGAAAACCCTACTTAATTCGTGCATACTCACATAAACACACACACAGACATACACGCACATACACACATATACACACCTTCGTTTAATTTTCACGCACCATCTTTTCCGAAATCAGCTAGCTTGAATATCGTTTCTGAAGAAGCTCTGTTGGTGCGACCTAAATCTGTGCTTTAATCATGCTAGGATTGCATAAGAAAGTGAATAGATTGTTGCTATTGATTTATAAATCACTTTTAGCAATTAAGCAATTTTACAAATTGTGCAACACATATCGAGATTATAAGATCATCGTGATAAATACATCTACAATGATGCCTACAGTAACTCAGTCAATCATAAGAGCACTTCTCACTTTCATAAATTTCTGTTTAAAGCTGTTATATGTTAGTCGTGTGGTTGGGATGTGGTAAGGAGTGGAGGAGTACTAGAGATGACTTCGTTTCTCCATTCTTCAAGCCCCCATGTCCCTACATACATTCGTACGCTCACCAGTACAACATGTAAATACACCGAAATTCAAGTGTGGCTCTAATGGTTCAAATGGCTCTAAGCAGTATGGGACTTAACATCTCAGGTCATCAGTCCTCTAGACTTAGAACTACTTAAACCTAACTAACCTAAGGACATCACACACACCCATGCCCGAGGCAGGATTCGAACCTGCGACCGGAGCAGCCGCGTAGTTCCAGACTGAAGCGCCTAGAACCGCTCGGCCACCGCGGCCGGCTAATTCAGTTGTGTGTAAATATGTTGTGCATAACTGTATGTGTCATTGAAGATATAACATACTGGTACCTGAAGATGGGTTGCTAAATCTGAAATGCTGCGAGTGATTTATACATAATATTCTAAATTTTAAACATAATTTTCTTTTTCGTGTCAGACACAACATTTTCCTCCGAGACTTCATGGATTTCCAAAGATCCATAGGAAAGACTTTCCTATGCGATCAATAGCGAGTAACATTGACACTCAAAATTGTGACTGCTGCAAATACTTAATCTCGTTTTGAGCCTTCTGATGGGAAATGTGATCATCGCATACGTAACTCTGAAGATTTTATTGGCCAACTTGAATCATTGGACCTAAACAGTTCTGATTTATTAGTCAATTTCGATGTGGTGTCGTTATTCACGAAGTTTCCCCTTTTAGAACATTATAACTTAGCGGGAAAAGTTTTGATAAAGAGGTTTCAGCTTTGTTCAGACAAGTTACGACCTCCCTATACTTTTTATTTAATAACAGATATTTTGAACACTGACTGTGGGTAGTCCCTTGGCGCCCTTGGTGGCCAATTTCTTTATGGAGGAGTCTGAGGAAAGGCTCTGGAGTCTGCTAGTTTGAAGCCCACAGTATTTTAAAGATATGTTGATAGCAGTTTGTAATGTGGCCCTGTGGTGAAGATAAATTACAAGAATTTTTAACCATCTGAATTCTGTTCATGGACAAATACAATTTACAACGGAAATGTCATCCATTTTTGCGTGTTTTGGTTCGGCGCAAAAATGATGGTACTTCAGCTCATGCAGTATATCGGAAGCCAATGCATGTGGATTTATATTTACGTGCAAATAGCTGTTACCATCTTTCCTAGACGTTGAGTGTTCTTGGAAATTTGGTTCACAGAGCACACATCAGTCTAATGGAGGAGTTCCTACATTTAGAGTGTTTCAAGCCAACGGGTAATCTCCACAGCAGGTATGCCATGCCAAGTGAAAGCAAAGGTGGGCATAAGGAATGCAGAAGATGATGTAGGAAGATTTAAATCCATGGCTGTCCTGCCATACGTAGGAAGCTTATCGTGGAAAAAAGGACGGATTCCCAGGAAACACAAATTAAAAATGATGTTTTGCCGTCCACCTAAGACAGTGGAACTCTTGGGTTCTGTTAAAGATGATTTTATGTTCCGGAAGTTGGCGTTTACAAGATATCTTCTCAGTGTGGCGTTCATTCAGTGGACAGAAAACTCGTACAGTGTAAGAAAGATTCACGGAATGCCGTAGATGCACCAGGCTCTGACATCCCCATTGATTCGAGTGTGGTACAGCACTGCACTGACACTGGTTGCTCTACACTGTACGAAAATGTAGAAATTCTAGCATCTTCTTTTGGGATTCGGTGGTGAAAGAAGCTGCTGAAGTCCGTTTGGCGAAGAACTGAATTAAGACATATAGCGGTTTCAGCATGGACAAGTCATGGAATCTGGCGCTTTCTTTGATAAAATCGCAAAGACATCGCTACAGTGAAGCTCATTGTGACACATCAACTTCCCAGCGTGTATCGAGAGCGTAACCACTGATTCATTTCATGCATATGTGTACTTCTTTGTCGCCGATCAACGTCTCTGGCGCTTTTGTTATCTGTGGCCTCATGCGCAGTGACACGGTCCGCGGGTGTCAAAGGATGGGATCAGTCTTTTGGCTCACTCTGTAGATGGCCGAAATGTTAGAAGAAGTGGAATGTATGCGGCTGCATGACCGAAATTTAATGGAGCACAACACTTAATTGTTCGCACTGCAATTCTCTGCACGTTAAAAGCGCATATGTGAAAATTGCCAAGTTGCGCATGAGTATTGATACCAGATGAACAATAGAACTAACAAGTAACCCACTGGGACGGCCGCAGTGGCCGAGCGGTTCTAGGCGCTACAGCCTGGAACCGCGCGTCCGCTACGGTTGCAGGTTCGAATCCTGCTTCGGGCATGGATGTGTATGATGTCCTTAGGTTAGCTAGGTTTAAGTAGTTCTAAGTTCAACGGGACTGATGACCTCAGAAGTTAAGCCCCATAGTGCTCAGAGCCATTTGAACCATTTTTTTAACCCACTGGACGAGCTGAGTCTCGCCGGCCGGAGTGACCGAGCGGTTAAAGGCGCTACAGTCTGGAACCGCGCGACCGCTACGGTCGCAGGTTCGAATCCTGCCTCGGGCATGGATGTGTGTGATGTCCTTAGGTTAGTTAGGTTTAAGTAGTTCTAAGTTCTAGGGGACTGATGACCACAGCAGTTAAGTCCCATAGTGCTCAGAGCCATTTGAACCGAGCTGAGTCTCAGATACGTAAACAAAAAGAGCAGAGCATGTCCCAGAAGTCAATCTCTACTAAAAGACTTCGGTGTTATAAGGACACTTTATTTCAATTTTCGTCTAGATCACATCTTTAACGACAACCTTTATCTAATTAAAAAAGTTAAGATGTAATACAGAAAGAAACTGGAATAAATAGCACAAACGTGGTCGACCACGTTACAATTAGAGTTTAGATGGAAAATAATTGTTGAGGAATCAGGAAGGATAGACAACTTTATATTCGATTAGCTGTCAATTACTACACAATATACTGTGGCTCTTAGTCAGAGAATATAGTGCAGTATCAGAGAGCGGAGAACACCTTTATTTTATGACTCAATACTTTTTTCTACGCTGAAAGTAATAATTCTTTCACTTAATATTGCCAATAATGACTTTAATAAGCTGCAATAATAATTTCCTATCCGATTTAAAAGAACTCTTACAGGATCACACTACTGTCCGTATGTCTGTCTCCCTGTCTGTCTGCCCGACTGTTAAGACTCCTTCTTTTCAAGGACCGTTAGAGGCATCAAACTGAAATCTGGCGCTGTAAAAAAATTAATTTTCTAAGTCTGTCCAATCAAAAGTCATAAATGGCGATACTCGCAAACTCACTCATCAAAACCTATAGGTTGTTTCTATTGAGCTACAATCATGAAATTTGGGGAGAAGCAATATTTCACATTACATGAAAAGGTAAAACCCTATAATTCTTACTTGTACTTACGTCACATAAAAAAATATTTTTTTGGCATCTGTTGCCCGTCTGTCCGTCTATTAAGACCCGCTGTTCTCAGGAATGGGTAGAGGTATCAAATTTGAATTTACGTCAAATAATGCGGTTTACTGTCGCTTGGCGCTGTAAAAACATGAAGGTTCTAAGCCAATACAGTCAAAAGATACGCCCATTTATGTCAATCGCAAATTGACTCACCAGCACCTATAGAGGAGCTGTCTATATTCATAACAAAGTTTCTACGGAACACTCAGAGTGTAGACCCTACTCGCACTCGTCCGGTATTTTTTTTTTTTTCATTCTTTCAGGCCTTTATTAACATCACCTACCCGTAAATGGTTGTTCAGAAACACACAGTCGCAAGGTTTGCGCTGATTGGCATTTCCTTTTATATGCCTCTGTATCTCGCCGAAGTGAGAGTTGGAACAGCCCGGTGTCATTCTCGGAAGGACCGAGATCGGTTTCTGGTTTCATAAGGATTGCAGTTTGGTGCTTGACGTTGATTAACGCAGGAGGAATTTCCTGTTAAAAACGGTGTGGCCAGTTTTCTGCTTGACGCCGACGCTGATGCAGACGAAATAAGAACCGGATTATAAAAACTGGATAAGCTTTGGCACGTACATTCTGGGAAGACGGTGCACTTAGCGGAAGTAAGCAGCCGTGACGCAGTGATTCGAGTACGCGAAATGCAGGAAGTGGAGATGCTGTCTGCCTCTGAGACGTTGTGGAAGGATGACTGGTCCAACGAGGCGGTCGCCAATAACATCCGACCAGACCAGGCTGAACTAATGCCGATGGTTCGCTGCCAGCATACCGTGGGGATTCTGCTTAGCCCTCAGGTGGATGCTGTGAAGGATTAACTTACTGCCCCTAGTAAAAGTAACTATTCTGTGAAGAGGGCGGATGACAGAAATCCCAGCACCGTGGTGGCCAGTGCAACGAACCAGCGACAAAACCGTCACCGTGGAAGTAAACCGTAGATAATAAGGCCTGTGCGCGTTATACACTGAGCTGACAAAAGCCGTGGGATAGCGATATGCGCATATGCAGGTGACGGTAGTATTGCTTACACAACATATGAAAGAGCAGTGCATTGGCGGGGCTGTCATTTTGTACTCAGGTGATGTACGCGAAAAGATTTCCGATGTGATTATGCACGCACAACGCGAATCAACAGACTTTGGGCGCGGAATGGTACAAGTTGGAGCTAGATACATGAGACATTCTACTGCCGAAATCGTTAGGGAATTCAGTATCCCGAAATCCACAGTGTCAACAGAGCGCCGAGAACACCAATTTCAGGCAGTACCTCTCACCACGGACAACGCAGTGGCTGACGGGCTTCACTTGACAACGGAGACTAGCGACTTTTGGATAGAGTTGTCAGTGCTAACAGACAATCAACAATGCGTGAAATTACCGCAGAAATTAGTTTGGGACACACGACGAACGTATCCGTTAGGACAGTGCAGCAAAATGTGGCGTTAATGGGCTATGGCAGCAGACGACCGACTCGAGTGCCTTTGCTAACAGCACAGTACAGTCTGCAGCGCCTCTCCTTGCGCTCGTGACCTCTTTGGTTGGACCCTTGATAATTGGAAAATCGTGGCCTGGTCAGACTTCAGTTGGTAGGGTTCGAGTACGGTACAGACCCCACGAAACCATGGACCCAAGTTGTCAATAAGGCACTGGGCAAGCTGCTGGTGGCTCCATAATGGTGTGGCCTGTGTTTACATGGAATTTTCTGGATCCTTTAGTCCAGCTGAACGTATCACTGACTGAAAATAGTTATGTTCGCTACTTGCTTCAAAACAGCGATGGAATTTTTATGGATGACGGTGCATTATGTCACCGGGCCAAAGTTGTTAGTCATTCGTTTGAAGAACATTCTGGACAATTCGACCGAATTATTTGGCCACCCACCGAACACTTATGGGACGTAATCGAGAGGTTAGTTTGTGTACAAAATTCTGCACCCGCAACTCTTTCGCAACTATGGATAGTTGCAGAAGCAGCATGGCTCAGTATTTGTACAGGGGACTTCAATGACATGAGTCTATCCCACGTCGAGTTGGCTGCACTGCGCCAGGCAAAGGAGGTCCGACACGATAATAGGAATTATCCCATCACTTTTGTCACCTCAGTGTAAGTGATATGGGAGTGTCTGTGGAGACTTCCACCCTGCCATGCTGGCCGCCCATGTGCCTAGTGCTGTTACCGGGGTCAGTATATACATCTTTTATCTCCATCTTCAGCCAACGGCCTTGCCGGTTCCCCTCAGATCGCCGAAGTTAAGCGCTGTCGGGCTGGGCTAGCACTTGGATGGGTGAACATCAGGTCTGCCGAGCGTTGTTGGCAAACGGGGTGCACTCAGCCCTTGAGAGGCAAACTTAGGAGCTACTTGTTTGAGAAGTAGCGGCTCCGGTCTAGTAAACCGACTTACGGCCGGGAGAGCGGTGTGCTGACACATGCCCCTCCATATCCACATCCAGTGACGCCTGTGGTCTGAGGATGACACGGCGGCCGGTCGGTACCGTTGGGCCTTCCAAGGCCTGTTCGGACGGAGTAAAAAATCTCCATCTTCAAGTGCGTGTACCTCCACTGGAACACATTTCCGACCATATGTCCATACGATCTCTTTTGTTGGCTATCCTCTCACGCATCGCCCCGTGCTATTTGTCCCCATATAGCAATCCCACGCTGTAACCCACACCTCTACGACTTTTCAGTTTGCAGTCATTTATATAACTTCTCAATACCTGGAACTGACCAGAATGTTCCATGATTCAACATAACGTACAAATCGTAACGGATCTTTTTAACTTGTCCTAATAAAACCATAGGACGTGCAGTGGGTGCTGGATAATTAATTGTTTAAATACTAACTATGACCACAGAGAAACCATTTGCGAGCTACAAAAATAAAAGCCTGAAATAGCGAGTTTCATTGTCCGGAGCCTGTTAGCTGAAAGAATGATAGTAATTTACCGTTACTCTAGTACCCGTAACGTTTGTAGCCAACTACCAAAGCTGGTAAGACTACTAAAACAATGAAAGAAAAACCTTTTCAGTACAAATAATTACATTGTTTCTCATAATATTCGCATTTAAAAATTATACACGTTTGTATGAGTTCAAACCAATTCTGGAAATCTTTTTACCAATCTGATGTTGGTACCCGCCAGATTATTCCACGTTTCTGTCCGTCAGATAATCAGTTCTTTGAAGTGCTGTGTGGTAGCCGACAGTATTGTGCTGAAGAATGGCACGACTCTTACTGTTTTCCCTGATTTCACCGATGACACGTGATAGACAAATAGTTGTACAATATTCAACATTAATTCTTTCGTCCTATCAGCAATGATCACGATATGTCTAATGTAACCAAAGAAATAAGCGACCTCGACTTTGGAAGTGCTTAAAAATCTTTTGCGGATTTCTGTGCACTATGGAACTTGGGTACGATTGAGTGGTACTTAATTTCCAGCTCATACGAACATACCCAAATTTAGTTGTTTGCATATATAGACTGTCCGACCAAAAGTATCCAGACACCTATTAGTGGGTATTAATATGCAGAGTGGACAACCTTCGCCGTTATGACCACTTGAACTCTCCTGGGAATTCTTTCACCCAGGAATGGAATGGAAGCCCATTTTTCGTCAAGATCCGAAACCGGAGACGGCAGTGATGTTGGACACTGGTGTCTGGAGTGAAGTTGACTCTCTAAGTCATCTCAGAAGTATTCTATTGAGTTCAGATCGGGACTCTGGACATGCCTGTCCATTTCGGGAACGTTATTGTCTACAAACCTCTGCCTGGCAGATATTGCTTCATGACAGGACGCTTTGTCATGCTGATACAAATAATCATCTCCGAACTGTTCCTCTACTGTAAGTAGTGCACAGTGCTGCATAATGTGCTCATATCAACCCGCATTTAGCGTTTTCTTAGCCATGAGAAACACCCCCATACCGTAACACCACTCCAGCCTTACTTCACGGCTGGTACTGCATAAGACGGCAGGTAACTTTCTCCGGACATTCGTCAAATCCATACCCTTCCACAGGTATAACGCGATTTTTCATCACTACATATCAATCGTTTCGTCACTGGTATCGTTCGGCATTCCACTTAAAGCGTGTACTAAATTTTTACTACAAATGTGTGGCTTATGAAGGAGCTGCCCAATCATACCACTTCTTTTTTTTTTTTTTTTTTTGCTTCGTACGGACAGTCATTGTGCTTGCTGCAATATTGGAAGCACAATGGAACTTACAAAGGAACCTCCCCATCGCACCCCCCTCAGATTTAGTTACGAGTTGGCACAGTGGATAAGCCTGGAAAAACTGAACACAGATCAATCGAGAAAACAGGAAGAAGTTGTGTGGAACTATGAAAAAAATAAGCAAAATATACAAACTGAGTAGGCAACATCAAGGAGAGTATGATGTAGGGAGCGCCGTGGTCCCGTGGTTAGCGTGAGTAGCTGCGGAACGAGAGGTCCTTGGTTCAAGTCTTCCCCCCCCCCCCCCCCCCCCCGAGCGAAAAATTTACTTTCTTTATTTTCGCAAAGTTATGATCTGTCCGTTCGTTCACTGACGTCTCTGTTCACTGTAATAAGTTTAGTGTCTGTGTTTTGCGACCGCACCGCAAAACCGTGCGATTAGTAGACGAAAGGACGTGCCTCTCCAATGGGAACCAAAAACATTTGATCGCAAGGTCATACGTCAACCGATTCCTCCACAAGAAAACACGTCTGATGTATTCTATACGACACTGGTGACGGCAAGTGCGTCACATGACAGGGATATGTTGTCGACCCACCTAACTTGTACACTTGGCGAATGGATAAAAAGATTCTTCTACCTTGCCCGATTTAGGTTTTCTTGTGGATGTGATAATCACTTCCAAAAAAGTGATGAAAACGTAAGAGTTTGTCATATAATCTGCAACAAATGAATGCAAGAGTTTCACAGTCGCACAGTTTTCCCTGTGCTCTGTCAAAACATATGTTTTTAACGTTTTCAAATTTTTCCGTGTGTAGACCGTCAAATCCTGCATATGTCCAAGCAAATCTGAACATGTCCTGGAATTTTGGAGAGCGAAGTTGATTATGTGTGAGTGCCTGAACTTTGATAATTGTCTGAAAATAAAAAATCAAACTTTCCACTCGAGGGAGGACTTGAACCAAGGACCTCTCGTTCCGCAGTTGCTCACGCTAACCATTTTCTTTTTTTTTTTTTAAATCTCATTTTGTTCGTTAGTGTTCGTTTCAATTGTTCGTGGCGGACGTCACCTGACGCCCGTTGAAGTTCGTTATTGATCCATTCAGTCAGTTTTTTTATTACAGAGGGCAGCTAACACTCTGACCGAACACGCTGAGCTACCGTGCCGGCGACCATGGGACCACGGCGCTCCTTAGCTGAAGCTTTCCATGATGTTGCATATGTTGTGCATGGACTACTCAATTTGTATATTTTGCTATTTTTTTCATAGTTCCACACAACTTCTTCCTGTTTTCTCGATTGATCTGTGTTCAGTTTTTCAAGGCCTATCCACTGTGCCAACTTATAACTAAATCTGAGAGGGGTGCGATAGGGAGGTTCCCTTGTTAGGAATGATTCCTTCCGATGATTTCATGCAATTATTTATAACCACCTTCCGCAGTCCTCGGCGTTCCCTATGTGTCAGTAGACGAAGTATATCTAGTCGTGGTTTTGCTGTGGTTGTACTTTCACGTTTCCAGTTAAGAGTCGTATCACCAACAATCGAATTGGGCCGCTTTAGAAGGGTTGACATGTCCCTGATGGAATTGTTACTCAGGTGACATCCAATGATTATTCCGCATTCTAAGTCACTGCACTGTCCTGACCGACTCATTTGCTTCCACTGCTTCCTTACTCACAACACAATACTCCCCGAGACTTATTAAACTGGCCTCTCGTGACATCTAGTAGTAAGTTACGCGTTACATGGGGGTGTCAGTATACTTTTGATGAGACAGTGCGTCAGCTATATTAATATCACTGAAAATTGTTGGAATCGATGGGGAGACGTGCTAGATTAAATTAGATGTAGTTTCTTTTCCATGGATTCATAGTGAGGAGATCTTTACAGACGTGTCATAAAAACATACTGTGGTGTCACCGTCAGACACCACACTTGCTAGGTGGTAGCCGTTAAATCGGCCGCGGTCCGCTAGTATACGTCGGACCCGCGTGTCGGCACTGTCAGTGATTGCAGACCGAGCGCCGCCACAAGGCAGGTCTAGAGAGACGTTCTATCACTCGCCCCAGTTGTACAGCCGACTTTGCTAGAGATGGAACTGACAAATTACGCTCTCATTTGCCGAGACGATAGTTAGCATAGCCTTCAGCTACGTCATTTGCTACGACCTAGCAAGGCGCCAATATCAATTGTTATTAATCTTGTGATGCATGTACCGTCAAGAGAGATGTTCACCAATTGTGGATTAAAGTTAAGTATTCTACCAGTTACCTCCTTTTTTTACTAGACTCAACTCCTATAACTGTTCCAGACCTCACGCCAGCCTGCGTGAGCTTAAACGCGTGCCTTTCGACTACCAGTCCTAGTGGATTGGCTGTCGGGCCAGTCCACTACACATACCACACAATTTTTTTTTAATACAAAGGAGGTATGCTGGTACCCTTTCCATAGATTCCAAGCCGTAGGCGTGAAATAAGTTAGAAAGTCTTAAGGTTGTTTTCATTTACGTGATGATAGCAAGCTTCTGGGAAAAAAGTTATAAATGTACAATCCAGTGAAGTGCAAATGATAATTCGTAGGTTATTGTAGCCGCACATCATCAAAGAGAAAATCAGTTTTCAACACTTATTTACAATGATCACATTACTGCACTAAAGATGTAGAGAAGTCTGATTTTATGTAACAGAAACGTGATTTGATATTATTAATAATGTATACACATCAGATGTTTCTGCTAGAAAATTCGACAGTGCAGTGGAAGGACTTGGGCGTCAATAAATCCTTGAGGCTCAGCTTAACCAGTAGCCTGTTAGCAGTTAAATACTGTATCACTCCTGGCAATTTATTGAAAATGTGTGTTCTGGAATAACGGTCTTCTTTCTGGGCCAAAGTAGGTGACTTTATATCTTTGTAAAGATTCTCCCATTTCAAGTGTTGATTCTATGGACCGAGCCGTTGGTTCGAAGAAAAGTGGTTGTTTCATACTAACAGCTAATTTCAAGGAATCAATACTGGAAATAAAAATAAACCTCATAAAGATATTAAGTCCGTTATTGTGCTACAGAGAAGTGTCCATTATTCAGAAACACACATTTTCAATAACTTGCCAGCAGCCGTAAAGAATTTAACTGCTAATTAAGTTCAGTTTAAAAGGAGTGAAAGCAATTTGTTGACGGACATGTCCTTGTACTCCATTTTGGTCTAACGTATAAGGAGACCACTTGCAAAAACACAGGAGAAGTGGGTTCAGTTCCCGTTCTGGTACAAATTTCAGTTTTCAAGACGATCATACGAAATTTGTAATCTCTGTCATCTCTGACGTTTCGATTTTTTTAATCGTATATCAGGAAGATCAATCCTTGCATTCGACAAGAAGTGTATAGAAAACGATTAAAAAGCATTACTGGTCCAATGAGTTATCAAATTAATTTCTTTAACCGACAGGCAGGATCTATCCAGAGTTTGAATTTTCTCATTTTGAGAATACTGAAGGGCGTTCTATTATAAAAGTTAAAAACCATTCAGCAGGCAAGATCGCATAAAATACCTCTTTATTTAGGACAACCAGTTGCAACAAACCTGAAGATGACAGCAAAGTCTGTTGAAACCGGTTGTCTAAAATGAAGAAATATTTTACGCGATCTTGCCTGCTGAATGGTTTTTAACTACCCAGAGTTGTTTCTCATCCGCAAGTATTTGCGGCCGGCCGTTGTAGCCGAGCGGTTCTAGGCGCTTCAGTCCGGAACCGCGCTGCTGCTGCGGTCGCAGTTTCGAATCCTGCCTCGGGCATGGACGTGTGTGCTGTCCTTAGGTTAGTTAGGTTTAAGTAGTTCTAAGTCTAGGCGACTGATGACCTCAGATGTTAAGTCCCATAGTGCTCAAAGCCATTTAAACCATTTAAGTATTTGCGATGATGCGCTGCACGAGCAAAATTAGTAACGTATTGATAATATGCAGATATCCAAGTGTAGTATTGATAGTATCACCTGCATTCTACACTTGATGACGATTTTACCGCAGTGATATAGATCAAACGATTTCTCCACGATATCTGACTCCCGCACTGTGAGTCACGTAGATGCCTCGGGACCGACTTTCACAACAGGAGGTAATTTTGATGGCAGTGACTCTCTCGACTCTTTTTGTCAGTAGCTCCATAAATGACGCAGTAAAAGGTCGAAGTTCGACAAAGCATGTCGATGCGTCACTCTGCGTGCTGCCGGGTACACTCAGTACATATGTACGCCAACGTCTTCCAGGAGAGCGACTCATACGCGTTAGCAGAAGGCGTCACACGTGGCATTGGTGAGGGAGGGGGGCGAGGAATTACTTATAAAAGCTGTGGGGCTGCACCGTGACTTCTGGCAAAGGAACTTACTTCGTCATCTGCATCAACCCAAATGGATGAAGGAAGAATTTGTAACAGAATCCTCTGTAATGGACACGGAATTTTGGTATATCAGTAATAGCGGTGGCCAACAATGGAGTCTGAGTCAAGCAGTGTCTGAATATATAGTGTGTCCCAAAAAACAGAGACAAACTTTAGGGACAAGTTTCTCACACAAAAATAAGTAAAAAAGTCAAGTAAACATGGGCTCTAAAACGCATACCTGTAGAGGTATGAGCACTTACTCATATTTGATACTATGAAACAGATCTCTTTTATTGCAAGGTCTTTGATTTCCGTGTACTAGGAGGAGGAAGTACTGACCAAAAAAAGAAGGAAATATCTGGTCAATATGAGGTCATCCAAGAACAAGTGTGGAGTACCTGCAACATTCACTGCCATCTCTCACCACTGATAGAGATTAGCAGCAGACAGATTAGTGAATTACCAATATATGCATAGGTTGCTACACCACTGGCTATTAAAACTGCTCTGAGCACTATGGGACTTAACTGCTGAGGTCATCAGTCCCCTAGAACTTAGAACTACTTAAACCTAACTAACCTAAGGACATGACACACATCCATGCCCAAGGCAGGATTGGAACCTGCGACTGTAGCGGTCGCGCGGATCCAGACTGAAGCGCCTAGAACCGCTCGGCCACACTGGCCGGCACCATTTATCGGTCATTACATGCAAAGTTTTAGTCCTACAGGATAACTGAGCAGAACGTTTTTATAGTAAACTTACTGTAGTTAAATTTTGTATTAGGATCCTTTTTTCTTGGAGGCCACCATTTTCGAGTTATTCAAGAAAAACGCGTGTGGTCACTTTCACACATTTTTCTTCAATAGTTCAAAAATTATGCCTTTGGGTAAAAGCGCATCCCAGTACAAAATTTAACAACAGTAAATTTCGTGCAGAAATGTCCTGTTCTTTTTGTCTGTAGGACTAATAGTCTGCACATAGCAAGTAAGAAGACATGAAACTTTTGCACATGATATTTATAGGTGTTGTGGGTTGCATAAAGCCTAGTAGTAGGAGCAGCTGAATCACCCTATATAACCTAGCATGTCTGAAAACTACAATATACACGAACAGCACTCGTGCACTATGGTGGCCGTTCTACCTGCCACACAGTATCGGAGCTATAGTAATTTACATATCTGCCAATGATGTGTACGTGTATCAAGTTACTATGACGTTACAGTGTAACATATAACTTGGTAAAAGTGATGTGTTGCACAGATCATTTAGGACCGACGAATGATGATCGTCGACTACTGAAACACCTTTGGTTAATGGACTTTGGAAAGCGGGACACCCATGTTGATCGTTGCATTTCTCTGTATGCAGATGCTGATTGAATGTTAGGGGAGATGGCGATGCTACTGGACGGGATGGCGATGGCGGCGGCTTGCCTTCGACCACATTTGCTGTTTTTAACATTTTTTCCGTGCAGAGGATCCCCGTCTCGGACTTGTGCCGGACTCCATGGAAGAGGACACCAGTGACAATGCATAAGAAAGTCACGAAACAGAAGAGGTCCCAGAATACAATTCTCTCATTTACACCGAAGAGCCAAAGGAACTGGTACACCTAACTAACACCGTGTAGGTCCCCTAGAAATGCGCAGAAGTGCCGCAACTCGACGTGGCATGGACCCGAATGATCTCTGAAGTTGTGCTGGATGGAACTGACACCATGAATCCTACATGACTGTCCATAAATCCGTAAGAGTGTGAGGGGATGGAGATCTGTTGTGAACAGAACGTTGCAAGGCAACCCAGATATGCTCAATAATGTTCATGTCTGGGGAGTTTGGTGGCCACTCACAAGAGTGTTCCTGGAGCAACTCTGTAGCAATTCTGGAGTGTGGCATGTCGCATTGTCCTGTTGGAATTGCCCAAATCCATAGGAATGTACAGTGGACATGAATGGATCCAGGTGATCAGACGGGATGCTTACGTACGTGTCACCGGTCAGAATCGTGTCTAGACGTATCAGGGGACCCATATCACTCCATCTGCACATGCCGTACCTTCTTACAGAGCCACCACCAGCTTGAACAGTCACCTGCTGACACGCAGGGTCCATGGATTCATGAGGTTGTCTCCATATCCTTACACGTCTGTGCGGTCGATACAATTTGAAACGAAACTCGTCCGACCAGGCAACATGTTTCTAGTCATCAGCAGTCCAATGTAGGGGTTGACGCTGCCTGGCGGCGCGTAAGGCTTTGTGTCCTGCGGTCATCAACGGTACACGAATCGGCCTTCGGCTCCGAAAGCCCATATCGATGATGTTCCGTTGAATGGTTCGCACACTGTCACTTGTTGATGGCCCAGCATTGAAATCTGCAGCAATTTGCGGAAGGATTGCACTTCTGTCACGTTGAACGATTCTCTTCAATCGCCGTTGATCCCGTTCTTGCAGGATCTTCTTCCGGCCGGAGATTTGATGTTTTATTGGATTCCTGATATTCAAGGTACACTCGTGAAATGGTCGTAAGTGAAAATCTCCACTTCACCGCTACCTCGGAGATGCTGTGTCCCATCGCTCGTGCGCCGACTATAACATCGTGTTCAAGCTCACTAACATCTTGATAAACTGCCATTGCAGCAGCAGTAACCGATCTAACAACTGCGCCGGAGACTTGTCTTATATAGGCGTTGCCGACTGCAGCGCCGTATTCTGCCTGTTTGCATATCTCTATTTGACTACATACGCCTATATCAGTTTCTTGGCGCAATAGTATGCAGAGAAGCAGTCCGTTGGCGAGTTTTCAGCATTCAGCAGCACGCCAAAGAGAAGAGGAAGTCAGTGTTACGAGGCATACACGATATAGCTGGACGGTAATTCGAAGAGAGACAGAGAATTCTTTCAAGCCAAGACGCAGGTAACGAGAAAAAGGCTTTCTGACGTTAGCAACTTACCCTCCAGCTAGCGTACTGCACTAATCAGCGAAAGATGTCACTGAGATACCCAGGAAAGATTTCAACATCCGGCCATTTCTGCTGTTTGCTTTATATTTCTGTCAGGCACTGCATTTAATTTTGTTGGCTGGCGAGCATACTGGGGACAGACAGACGAGCCTCTCGTCGGTGTTGTGCACGCAACAGATATCGAAAGATCGCAAGACTAGAGTTCGGAGAAATCGATGGTTGTGACTGGAAAGAGCGTGACTCCCCGAGCACCATTACATCCTGACACAGAAGGATAATTGAGCAGGATAGATTAGCAGGACAAACTAGCAGGAAATGCCTTTTGGGTAAAAAGTTCAGGTGTTGATGCCACTAGGAAGTGCAGCACTTAATGCAGTCACCAAGTCAGGTCGCGGAACTTTAAAATCTATTAAGAACACATCGTTCTAATTCAGCGGCCTCAAAATCCAACATGTTAGGTTGTCCTGTTCCGAAGAACCGTCTCAGCAACTGCTGGAAAGAATTTCGGAAACCACAGAAAAATTAAATCTAGCTAGTCGTCTGCAGATTCCAACTCCACTCCTCGCAAATTCTTGTCCAATGCCTCTAACCACTGTGCAGCCTAACTCGACTTATACGAGCAGATATATTATAACACTCTTCCACAATTTTCTCTTTCTTCACTTTTTGGCAAATTTTTGATTTTACGTTAACATTAATGTACATCGATAATATGACAAACATGCTGAACGACAGAAAAAGCTGGTCTGCAGATTTATTTCGAGAACACAAAGTACATAACCAAAATCCCATCTGCGCCTCATCTGATAACAGAGTACGTTAAAATAGAAAAAGTGCCCAGTTTCAGATATCTTGGTGAAATGATACGGATAAAAACTAGCGAAACAGAAGCCAACGACAGCAAGAGAGAAGGTGGCCGCTGGTTTCGTAGAACGCGTGTTCTGCACAAGACAAAGGAAATTTAAAACAACTGGCTAAAGTCATCCACAATAAAGCAGTGATCAAATACCGAATGTCCATACGCAAGTGAATGCTTCAGAATGACAGGAAAGCCTCGCCTAAGAGAATCCGAGAAGTTTGAGCGCAAGGTCTCTCGGAAAATAATGGGTCCTGAGATAACAGCCAGACTGATAGAAAGAGTTATACAAGGATAATGAACGGTTGATCGTGTCAATAAGGCAACGATAACTCTAGCTCTACAGGATTTCAGGTATTCTGATGAATACTCGCCAGTCGACACGCAGCTACCGGAATCAGATCGCTTTCAGAGGATGGACACTTCAACTGTTAAAATGTTGTCAGGAAATCATTGGAGTATTCATAACAAAGTTCCCGAAGTTGCTGTCCTCTAGGAAATTTCTCACGCTCAGATTATTCTCGACACCGAGAGCTGGTTGAAACCCGAAGTAGAAAGCTTTGATATGTTTAGCGAGTCATCCAACGTGTATCAGAAAGAAAGATTAGACACCGTAGGAGGAGGAGTGTTCATTTGTGTTGACAAAAATTTGTTTCTATTGAAGTCGAATTTAAGTGTGCCAGTAAAGTTATCTGGACGCGTCTAACAGGGGAAGGTGAAATCAAGTTAATTGTTCGATGTTTTTGCCAGCCACCCAGTTTCTCTGTGAGAGTTCTAGAGTCTTTCAGAGAACGTCTACGGTCAGTAGCGCAGAAATACGCAGATCATGCAATATGGCCCGTCTGCGGATTCATTGCAGGGGGTACAGACTGACAGTCTTGCTAAATACTTTTGAACACGTTTTCCAAAAATTTCTTGAGTGGCTGTTTCGACAATCCACACGTACTGGAAATATTTTAGTCCTTGTAGCTACTAGCAGGCCTGGCCTTATCGACGATATCAGTATAGAGACACGGATTAGTGATCATGGTATCATCATAGCGACGACGGTTACTGAAGTTAGTAAGTCAATGACGAATGCTAGCAGAGTATTTTTTATGGAAAGATCAGCTAAGCAGTAGTTAGAATCCCACCGAGGCATTGAAATGATATCGTTTACTTCCAGTATGATGGACGTAGAGAAATTATGGGCAAAGTTTAAACGGATTGTAAATCATACTTTACAGAAATATGTGCCGAGTAAGTGAATTAAGGATGGGAAAAACTCAACGTGGTTTAACTACAAACTTAAGAAAATTCCGCGGAAGTAAACAGTGCTGCCCTCTCGGTTCCAAATAGAACGTGCAAATGACGACAAAAAAATGGATCAAATGGCTCTGAGCGCTATGGGACTTAACTTCGGAGGTCATCAGTCGCCTATAACTTAGAACTACTTAAACCTAACTAACCTAAGGACATGACACACATCCATGCCCGCGGCAGGATTCGAACCTGCGACTGTAGCGGTCGCGTGGTTCCAGACTGTAGCGCCTAGAACCGCTCGGCCACCCCGGCCGGCGCACACTGTCAACGAAAGTATGAGCATACGGAATGGGTTCTCAGATATGTGAGTGGCTCGAAGACTTGAGAAATAGAACTAAGTACGTTGACATCGATGGGTAGTGTTCGTACGAGACAAGGGTATCGTCAGGAGTGCCCCAGGAGTGAGTGTTAGGACCTCTCTTATTCTCTTCATCATAAATGATCCGACGGGCAAGGTGACCAACAATCTGCTGCTGATTGCTGGTGTGTCTGCGGTATACGAAAAAATTTTGACGATGAGTGATTGTTGGAGAATAAAGATGAATGAGACAGAATTTCTAGTTGGTGTAAGCAGTGGCAGCTTGCTCCAAACGGAGAAAAATGTAAGTTAATGCAGAAGGCTAGGAAAAACAATCTCATAATGTTCGATTACAGCGATCGTAATGTACTGCTTGACAAAGTCATGCCGATTAGATGTCTAGGCGTAATATTACAAAGCGATATGAAAAGGAACGAGCACGTAAGGACGGTAGCAGGGAAGGCGAATGTTCGACTCAAGCTTATTGGAAAAATTTTTGAAAAGTGTGATTCATCTGTAAAGGAAATCGCTGCAGAACACTAGTGCGACCCATTCTTGAGTACTGCTCGAGTGTTTGAGATCCCCACCAGGTCGGATTACAGCAAGATACGGAAGCAGTTCAGAGGCTGGATTTGTTACCGCTAGGTTGGAACAACAAGAGAAACTTACGGAGACGCTTTGGGAATTCAAACACGAATTCCTGGAGGGAAGATGACGTTCTTTTCGAGGAACACTATTGAAAAGCTTTAGATATCCTGCAATTAAAGTAAGGACGACGAAGATAATAGAAATTAGGGCTCAAACGGAAGCGGAAGTTGGGAGGGAAACACAAAGAGTGCGAGAAAACATTGGATCACCAATGAGATGCTGGAGAAGATGGAGGAAAGGAGGAAGTGTAAAAAATGTTAATGAAGAAGAACACAGAAGACTTAACAACGCCTTCAGGAGGGAAACAGACAAAGCGAAGGAAAAGTACTTACAAGAAATGTGTGGCGAAATAGAAGAACTACAAAGAAGAGGAAGGTACGACCTCATGTACCAGAAAACGAAGGAACTGAGAGAAGGAGAGAACAAAAGGCCGTTCGGAATAGAAGATTCTAGAGGCCAAGTGGTTACTGAACAAGTGGAAGTGCTGAAAACATGGGAAGAATATGTAAGGAAACTATATGATACAGAACACCGCACAGATGACATCGACATAGATCCAGAGGAAGCTACTGACGAAGATGAAAAAGGGCCCAGTATACTGACAAGGGAAGTAGAGAAGGCGATAAAGGACAAGAAGAGTAGGAAAGCTACAGGGGATGACGACATACCAGTGGATTTGCTTAAATTAATCGGAAATGAAAGTTTGACAGTTCTGACACAACTCATAAACAAAATCTATGAAACTGGAGAATGGCCTGAAGACTTTTTGGACGTCACAATGGTTACTCTTGAGAAGAAATAGCAAGCCAAGAAGTGTAGTGATTATAGAACAATTGGTCTGATATCGCAAGTGCAAAGATCATTGCAAGAATACTAAATAGACGGTTGGAAAACAAAATTGAAGAAGTGATTGGAGAAGACCAGTTTGGCTTCAGAAAAGGAAAAGGGACCATAGACGCCTTTGGCATGATGAGGATATTGTCAGACAGAGTTTTGGCCGTTAATGAAGAAGTTTGCGCTTATTTTATAGACTGGCAGAAGGCCTTCGACATAGTCAGTTGGAATATATTGATGAACATCCTTAAGGAAATAGGAATCAACTAGAGAGATCGGAGACTTATAAGGAACTTGTACCTGGGACAAAGGGTAAAGTTACGACTGAACTATGAAGAAACGAACAGTGTGGAAATAGGAAGGGGAGTCAGACAAGGATGTTGCCTGTCGCCAAGTCTCTTCAACCTGTATGGAGAAATGCTGGCGAGAGAAGCGCTGAAAGGACGCGGAACCTTCAAAGTAGGAGGACGTCTCATCAACACCATCAAGTATGTAGACGACCTAGTAGTGCTCGCCAAAAATCAGATGCAACACTTGATGAACAATTTGGTGGAAACGGGAAGAAAATACGGCATGGAAATCAACATCGAAAAATCAAAAGTGATGCGCATACCAAAACGTGAGAAACACTTGAAAATAACTTGACAATCGGGAACTGGAAAATGTGAATCAGTTCAAGTACCTGGGAAGTTTTATCAAAAAGGATTCCCACTACACCAACGAAATCCGAGCAAGAATCGCCATGGCCAAAGCTGCTTTCAACAAGAAGAGGACTCTGCTGACCAGCAAGTTGAGTTTGGCATTGAAGAAAAAACTGATAAAGTGCTACATTTGGAGCATTACACTGTATGGAGCAGAGACATGGACCATGAGAAAGAGGGAGAAAAACTACTTAGAGAGCTTTGAAATGTGGTGCTGGGGACAATGGAAAAGATCAAGTGGACAGATCGCATAAAAAATGACGATGTACTGCAAAGAGTAGAAGAGAAGATAAGTATTCTGCGTACAATTCTTCAGAGAAAGGCCAACTAGATTGGACAGGTACTTAGACACGAGGGACTCATATATGATGTCATTGAAGGGAAACTCAGAGGAAACGCAGGACGAGGAAGAAGAACAATTCAGCATCTGGACGACATGAAAGATGGAAGGAGATACAACAGACTGAAGGAAGTAGCTGAAGACAGGGAGCAGTGGAATCAGAAATTGTCCGTACGAAGACATGGACCTGCCACTAGGCAGAATACTACATAATAATAATAATAATAATAATAATAATAATAATAATAATAATAATAATAACGGAAGCGTATAGATAGTCGTGTTTCCTTTGCTCTCTTTGAGAATGGAACAGGAAAGGCAATGAACAGTAGCGGTAAAAGGTACCCCCGCTGCGCACCATACGATGGCTTGTGGAGAACGTATGTTGATGTAGATCTTTTCAGGACGGATGCAACCCGGCTAACGAAGCAGATCAGCAGACCTAAATTCGATGAATGGTTCAACGAAATAAGGAAAGACCTCAAGCAAATTTAACTGAATCAGGAAGACATCCTGTGACCGATCAAAGTAAGATCACAAATCAACAAGGCCTTCCACGGTGAGGTGAAATGGAATTGATGTTCGACATAGAGAGATGACAGACGGCCAGAGAAGTAATACAATGCTTTTGGGCTACACAAAAAGCTTGCGGAAAAGTGTTAGAGTTTCTTTGCGTGGTCTCTGACGCTCGATAATATCCTACTATAATTCGTTACATAAATGTTTATAAAAAGGTAGTGATTTATTTAATGTAAGAGAGTACCTGATCTTCCTGTTTGTGGTAAAGTTAAGGATTGAATAAATAAAAATATAAGACATTTTATGCACAACATCGAAAGCAGCAAAAAACTTTATTTTACTGCTACTTGTTTGGAAAATTTACGTCATTATCCAGACAGACATCTTGATACCGTTTTAATTTTTTTAATTAGTTTAGCGAGATTGCTCGTGTGGCAGCCTGTCCCAGCAAGCTAGAATGTTGTAGTTGGTTAGGCAACTATTTAGGTATTACAACGTTGGTAGTGCTGTTTTTCACTGGCCGGTCTTCTTGGACTGTCCTAACTGTACAGAAACAGCCAAATGAAACTATATGATTCCAGAGAGCTTCTCAAGCCTTAGACATCTATTATCTATATATTCCGGCCGCTGTGGCCGAGTGGTTCTAGGCGCTTCAGTCCGGAACCGCACTGCTGCTACGGTCGCATGTTCGAATCCTGCCACGGGCATGGATGTGTGTGAAGTCCTTAGGTTAGTTAGGTTTAAGTAGTTCTAAGTCTAGGGGACTGATGACCTCAGATGTAAAGTCCCATAGTGCTTATAGTCATTTGAACCATTTTATGTATATATGCAGACTGAAGCGACAAATGAAAGCTTGTAACAAGACCGGGATTCGATCCCGGGTCTCCTGCTCAGTAGGCAGACGCGATAATTACTACGCCATTGTGACACAGTGGCTTTGTACAACTGTACGGACTACCCTACGACGCCTCCCTACTCAATCCAAATTCCAATTTACACCTCAACCCACCTGGTATTCACCCTGAACTCAAACAGCTCATCTACATTACATCAAGAAAATGTAAATAAATACACTCCTGGAAATTGAAATAAGAACACCGTGAATTCATTGTCCCAGGAAGGGGAAACTTTATTGACACATTCCTGGGGTCAGATACATCACATGATCACACTGACAGAACCACAGGCACGTAGACACAGGCAACAGAGCATGCACAATGTCGGCACTAGTACAGTGTATATCCACCTTTCGCAGCAATGCAGGCTGCTATTCTCCCATGGAGACGATCGTAGAGATGCTGGATGTAGTCCTGTGGAACGGCTTGCCATGCCATTTCCACCTGGCGCCTCAGTTGGACCAGCGTTCGTGCTGGACGTGCAGACCGCGTGAGACGACGCTTCATCCAGTCCCAAACATGCTCAATGGGGGACAGATCCGGAGATCTTGCTGGCCAGGGTAGTTGACTTACACCTTCTAGAGCACGTTGGGTGGCACGGGATACATGCGGACGTGCATTGTCCTGTTGGAACAGCAAGTTCCCTTGCCGGTCTAGGAATGGTAGAACGATGGGTTCGATGACGGTTTGGATGTACCGTGCACTATTCAGTGTCCCCTCGACGATCACCAGTGGCGTACGGCCAGTGTAGGAGATCGCTCCCCACACCATGATGCCGGGTGTTGGCCCTGTGTGCCTCGGTCGTATGCCGTCCTGATTGTGGCGCTCATCTGCACGGCGCCAAACACGCATACGACCATCATTGGCACCAAGGCAGAAGCGACTCTCATCGCTGAAGACGACACGTCTCCATTCGTCCCTCCATTCACGCCTGTCGCGACACCACTGGAGGCGGGCTGCACGATGTTGGGGCGTGAGCGGAAGACGGCCTAACGGTGTGCGGGACCGTAGCCCAGCTTCATGGAGACGGTTGCGAATGGTCCTCGCCGATACCCCAGGAGCAACAGTGTCCCTAATTTGCTGGGAAGTGGCGGTGCGGTCCCCTACGGCACTGCGTAGGATCCTACGGTCTTGGCGTGCATCCGTGCGTCGCTGCGGTCCGGTCCCAGGTCGACGGGCACGTGCACCTTCCGCCGACCACTGGCGACAACATCGATGTACTGTGGAGACCTCACGCCCCACGTGTTGAGCAATTCGGCGGTACGTCCACCCGGCCTCCCGCATGCCCACTATACGCCCTCGCTCAAAGTCCGTCAACTGCACATACGGTTCACGTCCACGCTGTCGCGGCATGCTACCAGTGTTGAAGACTGTGATGGAGCTCCGTATGCCACGGCAAACTGGCTGACTGACGGCGGCGGTGCACAAATGCCGCGCAGCTAGCGCCATTCGACGGCCAACACCGCGGTTCCTGGTGTGTTCGCTGTGCCGTGCATGTGATCATTGGTTGTACAGCCCTCTCGCAGTGTCCGGAGCAAGTATGGTGGGTCTGACACACCGGTGTCAATGTGTTCTTTTTTCCATTTCCAGGAGTGTATAATGAGAGCGAAAGTGTGCGCATTAGTTACATTCAAAGCTACTAGGCGCTGAGCAGTAATAGGAGTAAGAAAAAAAATTGTACAGAAAAGATTAAGCTGCAATTGGGTACCTTGCGAAATTGCTTGACAGTTGTGCTGTTCAGCTATCTGGTTTCAACCAGAAAAGTCTCAAGATCTCGTCCAATTCCATTAATATTACTAATTTAAACGCATTGGAACAGATTTTTGCTCATCAAGCTCCCCAAGAAAGGAGACCTATCGGTTTGTGATCATTGGAGAGGCATCACCCTGCTGTCAATTCCAAGTAAGATCCTCTCGCAAATAATCCTAAATAGGATAAAAGTATATGTAGATAAGAAAATAAGAAAACAACAAGCAGGATTCACCAGATAAACACCCTGAGAATAATAGCTGAACATTTAATGGTTCAAACGGCTCTGAGCACTATAGGACTTAACATCTGAGGTCATCAGTCCCCTAGAACTTAGAACTACTTAAACCTTACTAACCTAAGGACATCACACACACCCATGCCCGAGGCAGGATTCGAACCAGCGAACGTAGCGGTCGTGCGGTTCCAGACTGAAGCGTCTAGAACCGCTCGGCCACATCGGCCGGCAGCTGAACATTCAATTGAATACCAGTCACCGCTTTACATTCTGTTTGTAGACTTTGGAAAAGCCTTCAACAGTGTAATTAGAAGAAAAATATGGAATTCGCAAGAAAATAACTGCTCTTGTCAAGTGCAAATATGAAAACTACACTACTGGCAATTAAAATTGCTACACCACGAAGGCGACATGCTACAGACGCGAAATTTAACCGACAGGAAGAAGATGCTGTGATATGCAAATGATTAGCTTTTCAGAGCATTCACACAAGCTTGGCGCCAGTGGCGACACCTACAACGTGCTGATATGAGGAAAGTTTCCAACCTATTTCTCATACACAAACAGCAGTTGACCGGCGTTGCCTGGTGAAACTTTGTTGTGTTGCCTCGTGTAAGAAGAAGAAATGCGTACCATCACGTTTCCGACTTTGATAAAGGTCAGATTGTAGCCTATCGCGATTGCGGTTTAACGTATCGCGACATTGCTGCTCGCCTTGGTCGAGATCCAATGACTGTTAGCAGAATATGGAATCGGTGGGTTCAGAAGGGTAATACGGAACGCCGTGCTGGGTCCCAACGGCCTCGTATCGCTAGCAGTCGAGATGACAGGCATCTTATCCGCGTGGCTGTCACGGACCGTGCAGCCACGTCTCGATCCCTGAATCAACAGATGGGGACGTTTGCAAGACAACAATCATTTCCAGGAACAGTTCGACGACGTTTGCAGCAGCATGGACTATCAGCTCGGAGACCACGGCTGCGGTTACCCTTGACGCAGCATCACAAATAGGAGCGCCTGCCATGGGGTACTGAACAACGAACCTGAGTGCACGAATGGCAAAACGTCATCTTTTCGGATGAATCCAGGTTCTGTTTACAGCATCATGATGGTCGCATCCGTGTTTGCCGACATCGCGGTGAACGCACATTGGGAGCGTGTATTCGTCATCGGCATACTGGCGTATCACCCGGCGTGAAGGTATGGGGTGCCATTGGTTACACGTTTCGGTCACCTCTTGTTCGCATTGACGGCACTTTGAACAGTGGACGTTACATTTTATGTTTGTTACGACCCGTGGCTCTACCTTACGTTCGACGCCTGCGAAACCCTACATTTCAGCAGGATAATGCAAGACCGGATGTTGCAGGTCCTGTACGTGACTTTCTGGATACAGAAAATGTTCGCCTGTTGCCCTGGCCAGCACATTCTCCAGGTCTCTCACCAATTGGAAGCGTCTGGTCAATGGTGGCCGAGTAACTGGCTCGTCACATTATGCCAGTCACTACTCTAGTTGAACTGTGGTATCGTGTTGAAGCTGCATTGGCAGCTGTACCTGTACACGCCATCCAAGCTCTGTTTGACTCAATGCCCAGGCGTATGACGGCCGTTATTACGGCCATAGGTGGTTGCTCTGGGTGCTGATTTCTCAAGATCTATGCACCCAAATTGCGCGAAAATGTAATCACGTGTCAGTTCTAGAATAATATATTTGTCCAATGAATACCCGTTTATCATCTGCATTTCTTCGTGGTGTAGCAATTTTAATGGCCAGTAGTGTACACGCTTTCAGATCCAGCTACAGAGAAAATAGGAATTAAGCAAAGTTGCACGCTCTTTCCTTCTATAGGGATGAGAAACATGGAAAGTGACAAAGAAGATAATCCATAAGTTGCAGACATTCAACAACAGATGTCTGGGAAACATCCTGGGGATACGGTGGCCAAATGCCATCTCTAACGAAACACTCTGGAAAAGAAGCAACCAGAAGCCAATTGAGCTGCAAATAAGAAGCAGGAACTGGTGATGTTGGGACATACACTTAGGAGACTAAATCAGCATATCACGAAGGAAGCACGTTATTGGATACCGCAGAAACGACGGTGACGAGGGAGAGCCGGAATGACGTGCAGGCGAGCAGGTGAGACAGAAGGTCAACAGCAAGGAATTGGATGGGAAGAAGAGAAAAAACTAGCAGAAGACAGAACAAGGTGGCGATCCTATGTTGCAGCCCTATGCTCCACGTAAGAAGTTGAAGGAATTAATAATATTAAAGGAATAAACTGATTTTCGACTTCTCGAATACATTTTAGTAAGTTTGGTTTTTACAAGTACCCACTGGAGAAATTATGGAGATCATAGAGATGGGGTGATTCGCCATGAGAAGAAACAGGGCCTCTGCACGCATGAAACACATCACTGAAAGGGTTCTCGTGGTTTCCAGTGAAGCGAGCCGGTGCTCCCTGCTCCGTCATGCTCTGGCCACATCATCAGCTGACGGCCACTCGGCTGGAAAAGGTTGTTTGCCGATGATTCACGACGTGCTGGGCCTCGTGACAGCTTGAGTTACTTCCGCAATGCTAGATCAAGACAACAGAAAACTAACAGGGCAACCGTTATCATTCATGGCAGACATTAAACCCATTCCTTCTTAATCCGTTGCTAATTCTTCTTTACTCCCCCATGAAAAGATTACTATCGCCTATATAGTGGTGCAACATTGTGTCATTCTTTACGCCAGAACTGACCCTCTGCGCGAAAACGGACACCTCTGTGTATCCGTCGCGTTCTTTTTCCTTTCAGTAACGCTGACATTGTTCTGCTGCGTCTCTTCGAAAACTCATGTAATCGGTTGGGTTTAATAGAGAATTGATTGCATGTAACTTATAACTTTTTGCCCAAACTTTTTGTATCGTTTGTTCCACATCGACATCTGCATCAACATCTATACTGCGCAAGCCATCTTGCTGTGTATGGTGGAGGGTACTTTGTATATCACTGTTACTTCCCTGTCCGCAGCTCGTGGTCTCGCGGTCGCGTGCTCGCTTCCCGACCGGGGGTCCCGGGTTCGATTCCGGCGGGGTCAATGATTTTCTGTTACAGTCTCTAATGGCTCGCATGAATAACTATTATTGATTAGCGTCCATGTGAGTTCGAGTCTCACTGATCTTCATGGTGATTTCGCAAGATATACATTGGAAGAAGCAATGCATGGTTGACATTTACAGAAACGTAAGCTCTTGCCGCTGTGATAGTATACCACACTAGGGCGCAGAACGCATCTCTTGTATCGCCTGCCACTGGATTTGGCTGAGCATCTCAGTCACGCTTTCGTGCTTACTAAATGAACTGCTACGAAACACGTAGCTCTTCTTTGGAACTTCTCTATTTTCTCTATCAGTCCTAACTGGTACTGACCCCAGACTGACTAGCAATATTCAGGGACTGGTTGAAAGAGGGTTTTGTGACCTACATCCATTGAGGGTTAACCACATTCCCTTGTGATTCTTCCAGTGAGTAACAATGTCGTATCTGCCTTACCTGCAATTAGTTTTATGTGGTCGTTCCACTACACACACTGTACTATATTTGCTTCCAAAATATAAGACAAGCAATGTGTGTGTCGTGAAATGGTCGGAGTTCTATATAAACTGACACAAGAAGTTTTGAAGACTGATTTTTCTGAAATCTGACACATGAACCCTTAGAGAGAGAAAGTTTACAGAGACTGGCAAAGGAACTTTTCCAGACAGAAGATAATGGCTTTGCTGGAGTTGGAAGCTCTTGTTAACATTTTTTTCGTGTTTGCGAATTAAATTTGTGTTTTTAAACTCCACCTTCTGCAAAACACAATGATTTTTTTCTGTTATTCAGACACGTTTCCGCACCTGTGAGTCATCGCCTACGGGTTTAGATTTATTTCTTTAAAAACTTTATACAAAGCTTACGGTTATTTTACTATTCTAGGTCTAAAAAACTATAACATGTGCGGTTTTTTTTTGTTTTGATTGCTCATCTGGAATAACATTAACTGCGAAAGTTGATTTGTACTGGCCGGGTTGCTTTATGTCTTTTTATTGTTTGACAACATGTTATATGCAAAATAGTCGAAACAATTTGCTCAAAGAGTTATTAATTCTGAAATTCTTTTGCGAGATTAGAAATAGTGTTTATGTACCGCACTTAACATGTTCCTCCTGTTGCGCAACTTTGGCATGTTTCTTTTTTGGATTTTAATTACAAGCTGTTTTTTCGCATCTTTTAAACTCCACTCTCGCCTAGTATCACACGTTTTCATAAACAAAAACGAGAGTTGGGAGTACACTTATGTAGCCATACTCATGGGGAGGCGCTACGATGTGTTATTGTCACCACTCACTTATTCACTATTTGTAACAAAAACAAATTGATGAATTGTTTATCAGTGCCAGTGTCATTTCAGTTGAAGACATTTCTAAGTACATTGCTATTATCTATGTCACCGAAACTGATTGTGTAATTCTGTAACATTTTTTTGATTTGTTTTTATGCCATTCTCATTTGTTATATACAGAAAACTAACTGAGCACTGAACATGTGAGATTGTGAATTCTAATTTGAAAGGTTTATGTGTCATTAGAGATGGCAGTTTTGTTTGAAATCTGTTCCATTATGAGCGTCTTTGGATGGCTGAAAACATGAGTGATATGTTACTCTTTGGTTACCAGAGAATTGTATTAGTGGTAGAAGAAAGAGAGAGTATTATGTGGTCGGTGAGTGAGAAGCTTTGATGGCGGACGTGTGAAGTAGTGAATGAATTTTATTTTGAAATGCTCCCTGACATGACTGAGGTTAGGGAATGATGTTGAGATTATTTCACAGAGTGACAGCACATTTGCAAAAAGGTAACATGGTTATAGTTCTTATTTGTTGCAAGCTATACCTGAGTAATTTTTGTAAAGATTCCATTTTGTTCAGCAAAATTACGTTTCGGTACCAAGGCGATTTATTGGTCATACACTCCTGGAAACTGAAATAAGAACACCGTGAATTCATTGTCCCAGGAAGGGGAAACTTTATTGACACATTCCTGGGGTCAGATACATCACATGATCACACTGACAGAACCACAGGCACATAGACACAGGCAACAGAGCATGCACAATGTCGGCACTAGTACAGTGTATATCCACCTTTCGCAGCAATGCAGGCTGCTATTCTCCCATGGAGACGATCGTAGAGATGCTGGATGTAGTCCTGTGGAACGGCTTGCCATGCCATTTCCACCTGGCGCCTCAGTTGGACCAGCGTTCGTGCTGGACGTGCAGACCGCGTGAGACGACGCTTCATCTAGTCCCAAACATGCTCAATGGGGGACAGATCCGGAGATCTTGCTGGCCAGGGTAGTTGAATTACACCTTCTAGAGCACGTTGGGTGGCACGGGATACATGCGGACGTGCATTGTCCTGTTGGAACAGCAAGTTCCCTTGCCGGTCTAGGAATGGTAGAACGATGGGTTCGATGACGGTTTGGATGTACCGTGCACTATTCAGTGTCCCCTCGACGATCACCAGTGGTGTACGGCCAGTGTAGGAGATCGCTCCCCACACCATGATGCCGGGTGTTGGCCCTGTGTGCCTCGGTCGTATGCAGTCCTGATTGTGGCGCTCACCTGCACGGCGCCAAACACGCATACGACCATCATTGGCACCAAGGCAGAAGCGACTCTCATCGCTGAAGACGACACGTCTCCATTCGTCCCTCCATTCACGCCTGTCGCGACACCACTGGAGGCGGGCTGCACGATGTTGGGGCGTGAGCGGAAGACGGCCTAACGGTGTGCGGGACCGTAGCCCAGCTTCATGGAGACGGTTCCGAATGGTCCTCGCCGATACCCCAGGAGCAACAGTGTCCCTAATTTGCTGGGAAGTGGCGGTGCGGTCCCCTACGGCACTGCGTAGGATCCTACGGTCTTGGCGTGCATCCGTGCGTCGCTGCGGTCCGGTCCCAGGTCGACGGGCACGTGCACCTTCCGCCGACCACTGGCGACAACATCGATGTACTGTGGAGACCTCACGCCCCACGTGTTGAGCAATTCGGCGGCACGTCCACCCGGCCTCCCGCATGCCCACTATACGCCCTCGCTCCAAGTCCGTCAACTGCACATACGGTTCACGTCCACACTGTCGCGGCATGCTACCAGTGTTAAAGACTGCGATGGAGCTCCGTATGCCACGGCAAACTGGCTGACACTGACGGCGGCGGTGCACAAATGCTGCGCAGCTAGCGCCATACGACGGCCAACACCGCGGTTCCTGGTGTGTCCGCTGTGCCGTGCGTGTGATCATTGCTTGTACAGCCCTCTCGCAGTGTCCGGAGCAAGTATGGTGGGTCTGACACACCGGTGTGAATGTGTTCTTTTTTCCATTTCCAGGAGTGTATTTTCAGAATCACAATTATTGTTCGTCATCCTCCACTTTTACTTAAAGCTGTCTTATAGGAACAGCAAAGAGTAAATTTGTAACTTTGAATACTGATTGTGTGAATCAGTTTCCATTGCGTATGACAATGCAAGCGAAGATCACAGTTTCATGTTAGTACTAGTCGCTTCTGTGTTATTACAAATATTTTGATATGTCAGTTTAAGCCTTTTCATTTATTTTCAAACATTTCAATAACGTTTATTCTCAGAATCTGAACACAGGTCGTAACATTAGTGCACGGTCACGCCTCGCACTATTACGCGGACACCTAGTTGCATTTTTGGAACGATACAAAATTTTCATTTGCCAAAGTAGCTTAACGTAAACAATGAGGCAATTAGCCGCGGAGTGATTTATTTCTGGTAGATGCAGTTTAGCACTTCATATTCATACAATTGTAGGGGCCTAAACGAACTTTCTGAGATGGAATTATGAGCCGTATTCATTTGTAAAATTTTCACGTGATTCAGTAGATCGTTTTCTAACAGGACACAGTTTCAATACGCGACAATTACTCAGTATGTTGTGATTGGTTCATGAGCAAGCCATTCTGCGTATTATTGGTAACCATCCTTTGTATTCAGTTGCATCTACAGATAGTCAGATTCAGTTTGGAATGATTAGCATCACACATATCTAAAGTACTTTATGTTGTTAATATCCTTGTTAAAAAGGAGGGGAACAAAGGTTATTCTAGATCAAAATACACGAGCGACACTGTAAACCGAATTTAAGAGTTACACTGTTTTGAATCAGAAGTTTAGAATTACAAGTTGTTACATGATTAGTAAGACATTAAAGTCTCAGGTGCATAAAAACAAAAGCGGAGTATCGGTTCTCTTATGGTGGTCACATATTTAAGATAAGTAGTTGCTGCACACTACGCATAAATACGTCTAGCATTTTATCTGTGAGAAGCCGATTAGCAAACTGAGTTTCAGCATTCTTCCTCTGACTGATCCTTTCCCAGCCTGTTCCTTCCATGTTGCACCACTGCTTTAGCGTTTCGTCAGCAAATGTAGGGCATGTCGTGTTTCGTCGGAAAACCACATTCCTCTTCGACACGCTGCATCCAGCATCGCCAATATCATTGTAATCTCCTTCATCTTCCTTTCCGAAAGTTGCATAGCATTGTGTAACAGATCAGCATACTTGAGGATTGCAGTTCCAAATAGTTCTCTTCTTCGTTGCTGTACTCATGCTTGGTTGCTCCCTGTTCGGCACAGCTGCAGTTCAGCAACCGCGTACGATCCCAGACTTTAATCTGGCGGCTTAGCAGGAAAAGAAACACGAATTTCGTGTTTCCTGTTTCTACTCCATTCATAAATTATGCGTGACAAGAACGCCTACATTTTCACGTCCGTGTGTGCGTTACTGAAACAAGAATTTCTGATTTTATTGTCTTGATCCTTGCGAGATATGTAGAGGAGTAATATCTTTTAGATTCCTCTGTGAAAGGCAGATCACTGTTACTTTGATATTATTTTTCTATGCAGTATAAGACAATCTTAATAAAGCTCCCTCAAGGATGTCTGCTAAATATCTGTTGAAAATTCTCTTCACAATTCTCGCAGCAAACCTAGAATATCTCGAGAAGAATAATCTATATTATTAAACGTGTGAAACCATCAGGTCACTGGTTGCATGTTTAGTGGTTTCCAGGGGAAACAAAAAATTTGATTTCCCGTAGTTCATATATTTATTGTCCGAATTTAAAAATTTAAATACTGTCATAATCTACGCATTATGAGATACAGAAGGTTTAACACAATAATTCAAGTATTAAAGTTAGCAACTTTGTATACATGGTGATTCTATCATGATGTTACAAACTTTCAGGGATGATGGAGAAGGATAAATGTATCAATCTGAGGTAAGGACCCATGGTTCGGAAAAGAATAAGTCGAAACTTATAAGCAAAAATCATTCTGATACCTCTGATAGTGTAACAGATGCACCAGTACTATTGGCGCTACGATTATAGGGTAAGCAACTTTCAAGTGTTGTAGCATGGATCAAAACTAGAAAAAAATGTGGTAAACATCGGCTCTAAAATCCATATCTTTACAGCTATGAGCACTTGTTCGTCTTCTCTACCGTCAAACATGACTCTTCTATTGCAAGATCTTTCATTTATATATTTCCAGAGGTAGTACGGATCCAAATAAGAAAACTATGCCCAGTAATTATGGGCTGTAAAAAGCGTACTTTGGGAGCTATGGGCACTTCTTCAGTAGAAGAAATGTGTTTCACAATATCGGCGATAAACAAGTTCTCATAGTTCTTAAGGTGTGAAGTTTAGAGCCCATCTTTCTAGGCACTTTTTTGTTGTTTTGCTTCTGATAGTCTGAAAGTTGCCTAACCTACAGTCATGGTAACAAAATTCATGTTTCATGTACTCTACTGGCCATTAAAATTGCTACAACACGAAGATGACGTGCTACAGACGCGAAATTTAACCGACAGGAAGAAGATATTGTGATATGCAAATGATTAGCTTTTCAGAGCATTCACACAAGGTTGGCGCCGGTGGCGCCACCTACAACCTGCTGACACGTGGAAAGTTTCCAACCGATTTCTCATACACAAACAGCAGTTGACCGGCGTTGCCTGGTGAAACGTTGTTGTGATGTCTCGTGTAAGGAGGAGAGATGCGTGACATCACGTTTCCGACTTTGATAAAGGTCGGATTGTAGCCTAACGAGATTGCGGTTTATTGTATCGCGACATTGCTGCTAGCGGTGGTAGAGATCCAATGACTGTTAGCACAATATGGAATCGGTGGGTTCAGGAGGGTAATACGGAACCCCGTGCTGGATCCCAACGGCCTCGTATTACTAGCAGTCGAGGTGACAGGCGTCTTATCCGCATGGCAGTAACGGATCGTGCAGCCACGTCTCGATCCCTGAGTCAACAGATGGGGACGTTTACAAGACAACAACCATCTGCACGAACAGTTCGACGACGTTTGCAGCAGCATGGACTATCAGCTCGGAGACCATGGCTGCGGTTACCCTTGACGCTGCATCAGAGACAGGAGCGCCTGCGATGGTGTACTCAACGACGAACCTGGGTGCACGAATGGCAAAGTCATTTTTTTCGGATGAATCCAGGTTCTGTTTACAGCATCACGATGGCCGCATCCGTGTTTGGCGACATCGCGGTGAACGCACATTGGAAGCGTGTATTCGTCGTTGCCATACTGGCGTATCACCCGGCGTGATGGTATGGGGTGCCATTGATTACACGTCTCGCTAACCTCTTGTTCGCACTGACGGCACTTTGAACAGTGGACGTTATATTTCAGATGTGTTACGACCGTGGCTCTACCCGTCATTCGATCCCTGCGAAACCCTACATTTCAGCAGGATAATGCACGACCGCATGTTGCAGGTCCTGTACAGGCCTTTCTGGATACAGAAAATGTTCGACTGGTGCTCTGGCCAGCACATTTTCCAGGTCTCTCACCAATTGAAAACGTCTGGTCAACGGTGGCCGAGTAACTGGCTCGTCACAACACGCCAGTCACTACTCTTGATGATCTGTGGTATTGTGTAGAAGCTGCATGGGCAGCAGTACCTGTACACGCCCTCCAAGCTCTGTTTGACTCAATGCCCAGGCGTATCAAGGCCGTTATTACGGCCAGAGGTGGTTGTTCTGGGTACTGATTTCTCAGGATGTATGCACCGAAATTGCGTGAAAATGTAATCACATGTCAGTTCTAGTATAATATATTTGTTCAACGAATGCTCGTTTATCATCTGCATTTCTTCTTGGTGTAGTAATTTTAGTGGCCAGTAGTGTATTCTACCGTACGGTACATCAGAACTCCAGAATGAAACATCAGAACTGTTCTCACTTATATCTGTCGAATGATTTGTTTGAGGACCTATATCTCATTCATGACTGTTTGTAACAACATCACAGTGCCAAGCTGTATGTCTGGAGGCAGTGTATTTCATGGTGCACAAATTACCCTGATTAAATTTACCCTGTATTTGACAACGAGAGAACTTGAGGGACTTCCAACAAGCTTTACACATAATTTCCAAGCTTTTCGAAGCTTTTTCGCTGTCACGACCCTCCCCCAACATGATCGCTAAACCACGAAAGGAAAAGAGATGATCAGTTACTAGATTTTCGGTGTTCATACAGCAAATATTCAGCGCCAGGTCTGACATTTTAACTTATTAACCGTTTACTACTAACTCTATTCGCAACACATTTTGCAGACATTATCCACATTTACCATTGCATCTATCTGCAAAACATCATCATTGTACGACACAATGCAATAGATACGATGTCATAAACATTCAGTTGTGTGAAAACCTAGCTTTTCTTAAAACGGAGCACAAATTGCGGAATTAGAAATGAACTTGGCGTCAATAGCATACCTCAGAAAATACAGGAGTACAGAAAGAAATGGCGTGAACACATTCACATGATGTCCGATGAACGAATACCTAAATTAATAAACAAGTGTTCACCTCAAGGAAAGCCAGAAGAAATGTTGGACATCCTAGGAAGAGATGGAAATACCAGTTGCAGTCTACATGAAATTGGAACAAACTGATTCCTAAACCAAAACTGGATATGATGAAGGGCAACCTTCAGTAGCAAATTAATTTCCGTCCACTCTACATCCGGGTACGTCGTATGGTGAGAAGTACCCGAGCAGAATCATTCCCCCGCAACAACCCCCCGCCCTCCACACCCCGTTCCCCCGCCTTTAGCCGATATTGTCTTCCTGTTCCATTTGTGAAAGGCAGCCTGAAAGAGACACTGTGGTATCTTTCTGTATAATCCACAATTGTAACTTTCGTGGCAGTTACACGAGAGTATACAGGGTGGTTCATTGATAGTGACCGGGCCAAATATCTCACGAAATAAGCATCAAACGAAAAAACTAAAAAGAACGAAACTTGTCTAGCCTGAAGAGGGAAACCAGATGGCGCTATGGTTGGCCCGCTAGATGGCTCTGCCATAGGTCAAACGGATATCAACTGCGTTTTTTAAAATAAGAACCCCCATTTTTATTACATATTTGTGTAGTACGTAAAGAAATATGAATGTTTTAGTTAGACGGCTTTTTTCGCTTTGTTGTAGATGCCGCTATAATACAAACATATGGCTCACAATTTTAGACGAACGTGGTATCACGTAACATTCCGCTAGTGTGGACGGTATTTGCTTCGTTATACATTACCCGTGTTAAAATGGACCGTTTACCAATTGCGGAAAAGGTCGATATCGTGTTGATGTATGGCTATTGTGATCAAAATGGCCAACGGGCGTGTGCTATGTATGTTGCTCGGTATCCTGGACGACATCATTCAAGTGTCCGGACCGTTCGCCGGATAGTTACGTTATTTAAGGAAACAGGAAGTGTTCAGCCACATGTGGAACGCCAACCACGACCTGCAACAAATGCTGATGCCCAAGTAGGTGTTTTAGCTGCTGTCGCGGCTAATCCACACATCGGTAGCAGACAAATTGCGTGAGAATCGGGAATCTCAAAAACGTCCGTGGTGAGAATGCTACATCAACATCGATTGCACCCGTTCCATATTGCTATGCACCAGGAATTGCACGGCGACGACTTTGAACGTCAAGTACAGTTCTGCCACTGGGCACAAGAGAAATTATGGGACGATGACAGATATTTTGCATGCGTTCTATTTAGCGACGAAGCGTCATTCACCAATAGCGGTAACGTAAACCGGCATAATATGCACTATTGGGCAACGGAAAATCCACGCTGGCTGCGACAAGTGGAACATCAGCGACCTTGGCGGGTTAGTGTATGGTGCGGCATTATGGAAGGAAGGATAATTGGCCCCCATTTTATCACTGGAAATCTAAATGGTGCAATGTATGCTGATTTCCTACGTAATGTTCTACCGACGTTACTACAAGATGTTTCACTGCATGACAGAATGGCGATGTGCTTCCAACATAATGGATGTCCGGCACATAGCTCGCGTGCGGTTGAAGCGGTATTGAATAGCATATTTCATGACAGGTGGATTTGTCGTCGAAGCCCGCACGTTCACCGGACCTGACGTCCCAGGATTTCTTTCTGTGGGGAAAGTTGAAGGATATTTGCCATCGTGATCCACCGACAACGCCTGACAACATGCGTCAGCGCATTGTCAATGCATGTGCGAACATTACGGAAGGCGAACTACTCGCTGTTGAGGGGAGTGTCGTTACATGTATTGCCAAATGAATTGAGGTTAACGGACATCATTTTGAACATTCATTGCATTAATGTGGTGTTTACTGGTAATCACGCAGTAACAGCATGCGTTCACAGAAATGATAAGTTCACAAAGGTACATGTATCAAATTGGAACAACCGAAATAAAATGTTCAAACGTGATTACGTTCTGTATTTTAATTTAAAAAACCTACCTGTTACCAACTGTTCGTCTAAAATTGTGAGCCATATGTTTGTGACTATTACAGCGCCATCTATCACAAAGCAAAAAAGTGGTCCAACTAAAACATTCATTTTTCTTTACGTATTACACGAATATGAAATGGGGGTTCCTATTTTAAAAGAAACGCAGTTGACATCCGTTTGACCTATGGCAGCGCCATCTAGCAGGCCAACCATATAGCGCCATCTAGTTTCCCCCTTCAAGATAGACAAGTTTCGGTCTTTGCAGTTTTTTTCGTTTGACGCTTATTTCGTGAGATATTTGGCTCGGTCACGATAAATGGACCACCCTGTATATCTGCAAAAAGTAATATGTCTGACTCATGTCGGAAAGTAGGGTCTTGAAATTTTGTAAGACTTCGGCGATGCACACTGTCTTTATTGTATCTCCTCGATGGAGTTTTCTAGGCATCTCTGTGACGCTCTCGTGCTAACTATTCGATAAACTAACTTCCACCCACCCCCAATACTTTTCTCCCTCACCCATTCTCTCACCCCAGCCCCCTACCCTCAGCCGCCCTAAACACACATATAACAGTAATGACCCCAGTAGTTATAGAAATGAAAATTGGCTTCTGGCCATTAAAACAGCGACATCGAGAAGGATAGAAAATAACGGAATTTTGCTTATTGTGCTTATACAGCTTAGTCATACCGTTTATATGGTACTTTATGTCATTTGTCACACTTTCAACAGATTTGTTGCATCCGCCTGTTTCTCTGTATTTTGTGCTAAGATATTAGTTTCTTTGTGAAACTTGAATTTCTCCCGACTTATATGTTCCAACAGCTGCCGGGAAAGCAGCTTGCTGATGGCTTCGACAACCTCCGATTTTCGGCAGGTGAACACCATTATATTCGAGGAACAAATTCTACTAGAGAGCACTGTGAAAAAAAAATTTATACCGTCAATAGAGTGGCACTACGCCCACCATTAACCGTAGTATGGCATTTCCAGACAGACAACACACACACTGTAAACAACTAACCCCAAAACACAACCAAACATGGCCAGCGTCGGAAGCGAGTGAATATTAATTGCCAGCGCGTGAGCGAGTAGCATTAACCTATTATTTGACCAGGAAGAGAGTAGCATTTGAAGCAGAATTTAAGCAAAAACGTCCATCTTTATTTGTAAGGTCACTTGCTAACTTAATCTCAACTGCCTTCTCGGTGACAAAACCTCAATAGTTGGAAATGCACGCCAGAATCTTCGTGTTGTTGTATTCCATATGATGACCGATACTAACGCAATATTCTGTCCACCCCCAGTAGCTTAGCTGCATGTACAACGACCATATGGTAAATAAAATTAGTAGGAAGGTAAGCATTGCCCGTAGATTAAAATAATAATAATAAAAAAAAAGTGGTCAGCGTGACAGAACGTCAATCGCAAGGCCCCGGGTTCGATTCCCTGCTGGGTCGGAGATTTTCTCCGCTCAGGGACTGGCTGTTGTGTTGTCCTAATCATCATCATTTCATCCCCATCGACGCGCAAGTCGCCGAAGTGGCGTCAAATCGAAAGACTTGCTCTCGGCGAACGGTCTACCCGACGGGAGGCCCTCGTCACACGACATTACATTTAACGCAATATTCTGAAGTAGCATATTTCCTCGTCTGTTGTAAGCGTATGTGACGCTTATACGCAGTACATCGGTCCTCAAAGTTCCTGATGTCTGACCAACGTATGACATACCACAGCTGTATGGTATGCGGTAGACACCTGCAAACCAAGACCATCCTTTACAGGTTCTAAGAGGACCCCACAACTTAAACCGCGTTTGCGCATTATACGACCATTCCTACTGGAAATACCACCTGCATCAGGCAAAAAGGCCGTCGACTTTATTTCCACCTCGTTATTTTGGGTGGGTACTGACTGCACGCGAAAAGGTTTACTGCTTGCCCAACTCCGAGAGAGGAGGTTCAGCACAACCTCCTCAGCAAACAGGTCGACAGAGCACAGTCAGATATGTTATAAACAGGTCGACTGCTCGCGGATGTTGTATTTACTGCTTGGTAATGTTTGCACTGAGCTGTTGGTAGCACAATTATCGTTAGTCAGCTCACTCGAGTGTCCCAGTTCCTACTCCTCCTACGTGACCAGTAAGTTAGAAATGGATTGTAACGTTCCCGTGGAACATATGACAAGTAAAAGAAGCCATAAGTTGAACGTTGTTGGAAGAAATAAACCTCGTAAAGATAGAGAAACACAACGTGGAGTAGCGTGGAGCTGCACAGTAAAAATATGTAAATCATGTATTCACGTACTTAAGAGTTTTCCAACCACATTCTGTTTACCAATGAAGTCAGTCATAACTAGACCTCGGATCTTAGGTAAAAACCTATTTTGTTCCTCATTAAATAAAGGCAATTAAAGTTTTACAGACCCGAATTACTCCAATGTATGATCGAAAACGCTAGTTTTATGGCACCTAAACATACCTAATTTCAGGTTAGTACCTGATTGTGCCTAAATTTTAAAAATCCAACTAAATAAAATTTTTTATGACTTACATTCTCTCGTGGTCTTCCCAGCTAAGAATTACGCAAATATTTTATCGAAAACTGTAATTTTATAATACCTAAGATATCTAATTTCATGTTAGAACCTGATTGTACTTCATTTTTAAAAATCCTAAAAATACCTAATTTCATATTAGAACCTGACTGTATCTAATTTTTAAAAATCCAGTCAAATAAAATTTGTTTGACTAAAACTACTCTTTAGGTCTTCCCGGCTACTTAGAAAACAGTAACTGAATGATAACTGGTTTGTTTGCATGCAGGAACGCACTACCAGCTTGCAAATTGCCTTGTTGACAACTCTATGCAAACGCCGCTACTCTCGGTCGTTAAGTGAAGGCCATCGGCCTCTGGGTTGTCCGTGATGAGAGGTAATACCTGAAATCGGGTAATCGGTTTAATGATATAGATAGGTCTCACCGACGTAACAATAAAAGTGAAAAACATCTGCAGTGTATACAGGATCTGATTTTAAAATACATAAATGGAGCTACGACACGTTTGCTTTTTTTTTTTTCAAAAGCGTTTGTTATTATTATCGTAAGGAATGGAGATAGCTTCCGTGCTTTTTTGTATACCTCGACGAGTGCCCCATTATGTGTATAAGTATTTTATCAAGCATTTGTAACCATACCAATGACTGGTCTAGTTCAGCAGCCATAGAGATTACTAAGCTCTGAAAATAGGTAGGAAAAAAGCTGTAGTGCCTACTTATGTTTTTCTCCGCACGCAGTTCACTTGACTCAAAAATTGACCACCACGCGCTGTTGACATATTTCGGAATGTGGCCGCGCGCGCGATTCACCACTTCAAGAGCAGGTAAAACTTTTGGTCTGCGCGCAGCTGGGATTACCCGATTATTTTTATCACTCACCCGATTCACAGTTGGTCAACTGCGCAACGTGCGTCTGAGTTGTCTTTCACTATAACTATTCTCGCGGAGGGTGACTTCGAGGTGGGCTAGCTCAGCTGACAAACTATCTGAATTTCTGTTCATTCTCATCTGTTCCCCAGGAAATTTGCACGAACAAGAAGCACAAAGTAGCTGCTAGAAACAACATTGTGCGCATACTAACAGATAGTGATAGGTGTCATGTATAATTTTTGGTATCTCAATCTTTTGTGAGCGAGCTGCGATGTTGTAAGGCTATGTCGCAGAAGTTAGGTGATTATCTCTGATGTGCGCGAAGGCGCAGCAGAGCAGATAATGTTAAGCATTGTCAGAGTGAGGAAGCAATGGCAATGTAATGTTTCAAATGTAAAGTCTCAGTTTATCAGCGTATTTAATGCAAGTGATTATATCAGGATTGTAACGAAAACTGATTTGTGAGGGGGGAAGTCTAATGGAACGTCTAATGTAAATATTACTGTATAATGATTTCACTATTGATTTCACTATGATTTTTTCACTATTGTTGCACCGTCGGACTAACTTGGTTATTGTACTGAGAGTTGCTAGATTTGAAAGATAGGAAAGTGTATTGTTTGGATGTTAAGAAGTTTTAAATTTAAAATCGGCCATGAACACTTGTTCACAGTATACAGAAAAACTTAGTGTTGTCATTTATGCGCATATTTCATTTTTTACTAACCTTTCTCTTACAATTTTTAATTGATCATGGAACCAAGTGTGTTCGGAAAATACTTAGATTTGCTACTAACAGAGAACTCATTCCACCTCTCAAGTATCTCTGTGTAGATACAGTAATTCCCAGCTTTAGTATAGCGGCGCGCAAGACTGAGTAGTATTGCAACGCTTTATCCAGATTTGCGCAGAATAGAGGTACGGACTAAATATTTTGATATTTATCTTTATTCAACCAGGGCCAACTTATGTCGTTCAGAGACAGTTTTTGTGATCAGTTTTGCAAAACTAATTATTGTAGTTTTCATGTCAAAGTTCATTATTCAGGCGGTTTATACTGTTCCAAGTTCTTTCAGTCAGACTGATAACTTTTACAATATGAATACTTCCAAAAAATGGTTCAAATGGCTCTGAGCACCATGGGACTTAACATCTATGGTCATCAGTCCCCTAGAACGTAGAACTACTTAAACCTAACTAACCTAAGGACATCACACACATCCATGCCCGAGGCAGGATTCGAACCTGCGACCGTAGCAGTCGCGCGGCTCCGAACTGAGCGCCTAGAACCGCTAGACCACCGCGGCCGGCTGAATACTTCCCTTTTCATTACAACAATTGATTATTTTTACATTGCAGCTTTACCTTCACAAGACGACAATTCATTTATTATTACAGCTCAGAGCTTACAATCAGAAACAGTACATTCACATGTATTTTTATTATTTAAACGCGGAAACATCGCACCAAAACAGAGAAGAAATGTTTGACAACATTAAAATGTCCGAGATTGGTCTGCACCAAGGTAAGAACGTCCCCAGGGCAGCAGAGGAGTGGAACGTATGGGGATCATTGAACAGACTACGTTCCGGAGTTGCAAGAACTACAATAAAAACGACAGTAACAGCTGGGGATTACCAGAAGAACCTATACTGTGCGATTGTGGACAACAACAGACTACTACTACCCCTCCTAATGCATTGCGAGCTATGCCAAGCATCTGCTCTGCTCAGGAGCTCATGAAGGATGCCTCAAATGCGCCAGACGTGGACAGCTTCGGGTACAAAATTTCTTAGCCCTGTAATGTTATATGTTACATGTATGTTTATAAACAGTTTTTAGTTTTACAAATTATATCTTTACAAACCTCATCCACTGTTTGTTACTATTACTGTGATGTTTGTAAGATCATTAAATAAATCTCTTCACTCCTCCACAACCGCTAAACATATTCTAATCTCGAAAGTCTCTTCGGGTTTGCTGCCGGATCCTAAAATCGACTCGATATTTCGGCGACCCAACTGATCGCCATCTTCATGGAGAATACTGCTTCTGCTGATGAGTCCCGCTGACAAGAAAACCTCCCCATCGCACCCCCCTCAGATTTAGTTATAAGTTGGCACAGTGGATAGGCCTTAAACTGAACGCAGATCAATCGGGAAAACAGGAAGAAGTTGTGTGGAACTATGAAAAAAATAAGCAAAATATACAAACTGAGTAGTCCATGCGAAGGTAGGCAATATCAAGTACGATGAAAGTTAAGGAGCGCCGTGATTCCGTGGTTAGCGAGAGCTGCTACGGAACGAGAGGTCCTAGGTTCAAGTCTTCCCTCGAGTGAAAAGTTTAACTTTTTATTTTCAGCTTATGTGACAAACTCTTATGTTTTCATCACTTTTTTGGGAGTGATTATCACTTCCACAAGAAAACCTAAATCGGGCAAGGTACAAGAATCTTTTTACCCATTCGCTAAGTGTACAAGTTAGGTGGGTCGACAACATATTCCTGTCATGTGACGCACATGCCGTCACCAGTGTCGTATGGAATATATCAGACGTGTTTTCCTGTGGAGGAATCGGTTGACCTATGACCTTGCGATCAAATGTTTTCGGTTCCCATTGGAGAGGCACGTCCTTTCGTCTACTAATCGCACGGTTTTGCGGTGCGGTCGCAAAACACAGACACTAAACTTATTACAGTGAACAGAGACGTCAATGAACGAACGGACTGATCATAACTTTGCGAAAATAAAGTAAAATTTTCAGTGGAGGGAAGACTTGAACCAAGGACCTCTCGTTCGGCAGCTACTCACGCTAACCACGGGACCACGGTGCTCCTCAACTCATATTCTGCTTCATGTTACCTATCCTACGCATGGACTACTCAGTTTGTATATTTCGCTTATTTTTTTCATAGTTCCACACAACTTCTTCCTGTTTTCTCGATTGATCTGTGTTCAGTTTTTCAAGGCCTATCTCCACTGTGCCAACTTATAACTAAATCTGAGGGGGGTGCGATGGGGAGGTTCCCTTGTGAGAACTGACGCCAGGTTGCAAATCGGCGTCCTTATAGGCCACCGTTCAGTACACGGCGCATTGGCCGCCCATCACGGTTGCTGCCCTCCAAGACAGGGAGGTGGCGCTGCCCTTAGTAAAACACTGGCGGCAACGGTATATCGCACTCAGGGCCGCGCCGAAGAGCGTTTAGTTTTGATGCGAGATAGTACAGAATTCCATGTCCTGCTAAGAGGAAACCCATTGTCTCTGTTGATTAAATTATCCGTCAACCTAATTTCAATCGCCTCTTTATAGACGCTGTTCCAATAACTGGAAATGCTGGCAACTACCACAGTTTCATCAAATTTCATACCGTGTCCCTCATTTAAGCAGTGTTCTGCTACTGCCGAATTTTCCGGCTGTTGTAGCCTCGTATGACGGCGATGTTCCACACACCTGTCATGAACTGTGCGAATCGAACGGCCAATGTAAGCCTTCCCACACTGACTCCGAATTTTGTATACAACAGGTTTCCTAAGCCACAAATCATCTATCACAGAGCCGAGTAGTGCCCTAATCTTAGACGGTGGACGAAACACACTCTTAATGTTAAAGTTCTTCAAAATTCGTCCAGTCTTAAACGATATGCCTCCAGCATAAGGCAGAAAGGCCACCGATCTATTTTCCTCTTCATGCACCTCCAGAGATGGTCCAAACTCCATAGCCCGACGAATCTGCTTCTCGGAGTATCCATTTTCCTTAAAAAGAAGCCATCAAATGCGCAAGTTATTGGGTTAAGCTGTCCGCGTCAGAAATGGCTTATGCTCTGCGTACCAAGTCCCAAGGACGCCACTGCGTTGGTGTGGTGGATGACAACTCTTAGAATGCAGGTACCGAGCTGTGTGCGTCGGCTTTCGGTGAACACTGTGTCCCAAAGTACCATCTGGTTTTTAATAAACCATAACGTCTAAAAATGGACGCATCCCGTCACTTTCAATCTCCATGGTAAATTTGATGCGGGGATGAAGACAGTTGAAGTGGTCCAAAAATCTGTTAAGAGCATGACGTCCACGCGGCCAGAGATAAAAGGTATCATCCACATATCTCGAGAAGCACGTTGGTTGCAAAGCTGAAGTCCTCAGTGCCATATCCTCGAAGTCCTCCATAAATAAATTGACGACTGTGGGTGATAAAGGACTACCCATAGCTACTCCGTCATTCGGTTCAAAAATGTTGCCGTTAAATAAAAAATACGTGGATGTCAGCACATGACGACAAAGCTTCACCAGTTCTCCATCCAGTTTTTCACTAATCAAACTAAGGGACTCTTCCAGAGGAACTCGTGTAAAAAGAGATACCACATCAAAACTCACTAATAGATCTGAAGGACTCAACTTCAAAGATTTCAATCGTCGAATAAAATCCACCGAATTGGAGATATGGTGTTCACACTTGCCAACATATGGACTGAGAACAGATGATAAATACTTCGCCAGGTTATAAGTGGGTGCACCCAAAGTACTACTAAAGTAGAGGAACCCCTTCCTTATGTAACTTACGCAGACCATACAACCTAGGCGGAACGGCAGCACCGGGGTGAAGTTTCTTACGCAAATCTTCCGACAACGATCTCTTTTTCAACAGTGAAAGTGTCTTACGCTTAATCCTTTCTGTCGGGTCACTAGATAGTCTCCGCCGGGTCGTTGAGTAGTAAATTCATTTCTAGGACATAATCATCCCTCGTCATTACACCCGTGGCATTCCACTTGTCAGCTGGTAAAACTACTACTTAATCATTCCTAAGGGAACGAATGGCTGCTCTGCGGAAGAGATGATATCCCGCGGTGGCCGAGCCCGACGTGATGTATGGGACACTTCTTGCCCTATTTCTTCTGCTTGGTCCTCGGGTAGGCTGTGTACTTCTTGGTCTACAGAATATATGAATTCTGTGAAAGGAAGTCTCTTGGGAGTGGGCGAAAAATTCAAACCTTTCTCCAACACCGCCACTGTGGGCACATCCAACGCCTTGTTAGAAAGATTAACCACAGTACGCCGACGTTTATCCCCTTCTGATGCTGTAGAAAGAGAAAGAAGCCGTTCAAATTTCGAAGGTTGTCTGGTAACGGCGCTCCTATGTGCCCAATCCGATAGCGCCCATGTGGAATCATCAACCCATTGCCAAACATCACATGAAAACTGAGTTGACAAGTTCAAATGTAAGTAAAATAAAGCTTTGGAAACAATATCCAGCTGTCTCCGGGTAAAACTAATGCGTTCTCTTATAAGTGCTTGGCTTTCACGCTCCTTAATCCTATTAGCTATCTTACTACTAATAAAATGAACAAATCCGGCGAAATTAGGAATAATACCTTCGTCATGGCATCTCAGCAAGAATGCGAGTGTACTCAACAGCTTTCCTTTCTTCCTCCGAAGTTTATCTAACTTCTGTACAAGTTTCACCATCTCCTCCGACTTTCAAGACTTATTACGCCGGGAAAGCCTATGAAGTCATATTCTAATCTCGTCGACTCCTAATTTGTTTCTGGTCCCCACCCCTAGATTAGCTGGCCCTACACGGCTCACCCCTTTCACTGCTAGATTAGCTGGCCGTACACGCGTTAGCACACATAAGAAGTCAACATATCCAGACATATTTCATCCCATTCTGAATGATTACGTTACTGTGTGTTTCTTATGCCATGATGAAATTTTTGTCGTACAAAAGAGATAATAATAAGATATCCGCCTTGTGACTCGTAATTGGCTAAAAATGTAGAAAACTACACTTCACTTCAGTTAATTGCAAACGGGAGGAAGGTAGTGGTTCAACTTTCCGACGACAATGTGATAATTAACAGGCAGAACACAAGCTACGATAGTACAGGGTGTCGGGGATTGAAGCATAAACAAACAAACGCGTATAAGGAAAGAACTCGACAATTTATGTTGTTGAGGCCGGCCGAAGTGGCCGTGTGGTTAAAGGCGCTGCAGTCTGGAACCGCAAGACCGCTACGGTCGCAGGTTCGAATCCTGCCTCGGGCATGGATGTTTGTGATGTCCTTAGGTTAGTTAGGTTTAACTAGTTCTAAGTTCTAGGGGACTAATGACCACAGAAGTTGAGTCCCATAGTGCTCAGAGCCATTTTTTATGTTGTTGAGTAAATACGCAATCGATAGAGACCCTCCCCAAGATGTCATCCTCACCATTTCAAGAACTGCGCTGAGTCGCACGGCGCATGCGCACAAAGGTTTACGGTGCAGCATTCATACCTACTGACGGTCAACTTGTGGACGCCACAACGAACGGTGCGATTTATTAGCAGAGTTGAAATCTGTAACACATGTTCGCCGGCCGCGGTGGCCGTGCGGTTCTGGCGCTGCAGTCCGGAACCGCGGGACTTCTACGGTCGCAGGTTCGTCTCCTGCCTCGGGCATGGGTGTGTGTGATGTCCTTAGGTTAGTTAGGTTTAAGTAGTTCTAGGTTCTAGGGGACTTATGACCTAAGATATTGAGTCCCATAGTACTCAGAGCCATTTGAACCATTTTTTTGTAACACATGTTCAGCGGCGTGCAAGAGGACAATGGAACTTGGCTCCACACACATGTAAATCCATTTATCAATGAAACAGAACTCTCCTAGAAAAGGGAAGTTTGATTCCAAATGCTGGAAAACGTAGTAAGACGCATGTGAATGAAGAGACCGACGAACGTGTGCGCCAAGCATTCGCTACAATCTCACATAAATCCGTTAGACAAGTGATTAGGAACTAGAGCCGTCCCCCATTCGACGGTGCAAGACACGGTGCAAATAAAGTGTCCGATTGCGTGCTTACACACTCCAACTTTTACGTCACATTAAGCTTGAGGATCACCGTAGACGATGTGATTTTGCTGTTGAAATATTGCTGGTACTGACGAAAACAACGACTACAGTGAGGTGACAAAAGTCATGGGATAACAGTACACTCATACAGATTGGGGCAGCGTCACGTACACAAGGTATAAAAAGCAGTGGTTTGGCGCAGCTCTCATTTGTACTCAGATGATTCATGTGAAAAGTTTCCGACGTGAATCTGGCCACACGACGGGAATTAACAGACTTTGAATGCGGAGTGGCAGTTGGAGCTACGTGCAGGGGACATACCATTTCGAAAATCGTTAGGGAATTCAATATTCCGAGATCAACAGTGTCAAGAGTGTGCAGAGAATACCAGATTTCAGGCACTACCTCTCACCAAGGGCAAGCCAGAGGCCTATGGCCTTCACTTGCTCGAGTATCATGTCGTTTTTGGAAACCCAGAATCTACTATGTAGGAATCAACATGGATTCCGGAAACAGCGATCGTGTGAGACCCAACTCGCTTTATTTGTTCATGAGACCCAGAAAATATTAGATACGGGCTCCCAGGTAGATGCTATTTTTCTTGACTTCCGGAAGGCGTTCGATACAGTTCCGCACTGTCGCCTGATAAACAAAGTAAGATCCTACGGAATATCAGACCAGCTGTGTGGCTCGATTGAAGAGTTTTTAGCAAACAGAACACAGCATGTTGTTATCAATGGAGAGACGTCTACAGACGTTAAAGTAACCTCTGGCGTGCCACAGGGGAGTGTTATGGGACCATTGCTTTTCACAATATATATAAATGACCTAGTAGATAGTGTCGGAAGTTCCATGCGGCTTTTCGCGGATGATGCTGTAGTATACAGAGAAGTTGCAGCATTAGAAAATTGTAGCGAAATGCAGGAAGATCTGCAGCGGATAGGCACTTGGTGCAGGGAGTGGCAACTGACCCTTAACATAGACAAATGTAATGTATTGCGAATACATAGAAAGAAGGATCCTTTATTGTATGATTATATGATAGCGGAACAAACACTGGTAGCAGTTACTTCTGTAAAATATCTGGGAGTATGCGTGCGGAACGATTTGAAGTGGAATGATCATATAAAATTAATTGTTGGTAAGGCGGGTGCCAGGTTGAGATTCATTGGGAGAGTCCTTAGAAAATGTAGTCCATCAACAAAGGAGGTGGCTTACAAAACACTCGTTCGACCTATACTTGAGTATTGCTCATCAGTGTGGGATCCGTACCAGATCGGGTTGACGGAGGAGATAGAGAAGAGTCAAAGAAGAGCGGCGCGTTTCGTCACAGGGTTATTTGGTAACCGTGATAGCGTTACGGAGATGTTTAACAAACTCAAGTGGCAGACTCTGCAAGAGAGGCGCTCTGCATCGCGGTGTAGCTTGCTCGCCAGGTTTCGAGAGGGTGCGTTTCTGGATGAGGTATCGAATATATAGCTTCCCCCTAGTTATACCTCCCGATGAGATCACGAATGTAAAATTAGAGAGATTAGAGCGCGCACGGAGGCTTTCAGACAGTCGTTCTTCCCGCGAACCATACGCGACTGGAACAGGAAAGGGAGGTAATGACAGTGGCACGTAAAGTGCCCTCCGCCACACACCGTTGGGTGGCTTGCGGAGTATAAATGTAGATGTAGATGTAGACAGCAGTAGCGTTTGCGTAGATTTGTCAGTGCTAACAGAAAAGCACCACTTCGTGAAGTAACCGCAGGAATCAGTGTAGGAGTTAACAATGAACGTATCCGCTAGGACAGAGGGACAAAATTTGGCTTTAATGGGTTATGGCAGCAAACGACCGAAGCGAGTGCCTTTTCTAATAGCACGACATTGCCTGCAGCGCGTCTCTTAGGTTTGTGACCATATCGATTGAACCCTAGACGACTGGAAAACCGTGGTCTGGTCAGATGAGTCGCAGTTTCAGTTGGTAAGAGCTGATGGCAGGGTTCGAGTGTGGTGCAGACCCCACGAAGTCATGGACCGAAGATGTAAACAAGGCACTGTGCAAGGTGGTGATGGTTTCATAATGCACGCACAGACTTTTTATTTATTACAGAAGTCTAACACAGTTATGGATATGATTGTATGTGATTCTACTAAACTGCAGTTCCAGCATTGCCGAATGTGACGGTAATATTTTTGCTTTAGCAGTCCTTGTATAAGTTTGCATGGTTGTCCAGATGTTCAAGAGAAATTATTCTTTTTCTCTGGCGCTTTTTTCCTCACTGCCCTACAGTCAAGTCGAATCTGAAGATTTACCGAACGTTACCAGAATAGGTTCCACAATCTTTTCTCCATCCATTCTAGACCTCAGGAACCAACTTTCATACTATTTTTAGTTACAAAAGTTGTTGGGGAAGACGTAGTTTGTCTTATATCCAACTGAACTATGGACAAATGAAAGGTTCAGAGACTTTACTGGTCTCTAGACTGAAGCGGAGAGTGAATAGTTCTGGTGAGGATAACGCAGCTTTCATAATTTTATATAACATTGTCGGAGAACAGCGATCTTATTGTGACCAAATTATTTAAAAGCAATCGTGATAGCAGCCGATGTTAACTTCTAACCGGTTTCGGTCTTTTAATTACGGGCCATCATCTGAGTTTGCACTGTAATAACAGAAGCAACAGTGCTTTATTACATAGAGAAGCCAATGTTGCAAAAGTATACTCTAAAACGATGTATCATTACCCATCTGGATGATGGCGGTGGCGCCTGACCCGCTGTGGACGCCTCAATCGCTGTAACTGATGCTGATGGCTAAAATTGGAAGGTATAGATTAAAACTGAAGAAACTACAAAAAGTTGCTAATTTAAGGAGATGGGACCTGGATAAGCTGACTAAACCAGAGGTTGTAGAGAGTTTCAGGGAGAGCATAAGGGAACAATTGACTGGAATGGGGGAAAGAAATACAGTAGAAGAAGAATGGGTAGCTGTGAGGAATGAAGTAGTGAAGGCAGCAGAGGATCAAGTAGGTAAAAAGACGAGGGCTAATAGAAATCCTTGGGTAACAGAAGAAATATTGCAAAATATTGCAAATTGATGAAAGGAGAATATATAAAAATGCAGTAAATGAAGCAGGCAAAAAGGAATACAAACGTCACAAAAATGAGATCGACAGGAAGTGCAAAATGGCTAAGCAGGCATGGCTAAAGGACAAATGTAAGGGTGTAGAGGCTTATCTCACTGGGGGTAAGATAGATACTGCCTACAGGAAAATTAAAGAGACCTTTGGAGACAAGAGAACCACTTCCATGAATATCAAGAGCTCAGATGGAAACCCAGTTCTAAGCAAAGAAGGGAAGGCAGAAAGGTGGAAGGAGTATATAGAGGGTTTATACAAGGGCGATGTACTTGAGGACAATATTATGGAAATGGAAGAGGATGTGGATGAAGACGAAATGGGAGATAAGATACTGCGTAAGGAGTTTAACAGAGCACTGAAAGACCTGAGTCGAAACAAGGCCCCGGGAGTAGACAACATTCCATTAGAACTACTGACGGCCTTGGGAGAGCCAGTGCTGACAAAACTCTACCATCTGGTGCGCAAGATGTATGAGACAGGCGAAATACCCTCAGACTTCAAGAAGAATATAATAATTCCAATCCCAAAGAAAGCAGGTGTTGACAGATGTGAAAATTACCAAACTATCAGCTTAATAAGTCACAGCTGCAAAATACTAACGCGAATTCTTTACAGACGAATGGAAAAACTGGTAGAGGCGGACCACGGGGAGGATCAGTTTGGATTCCGTAGAAATGTTGGAACACTTGAGGCAATACTAACCTTACGACTTATCTTAGAAGAAAGATTAAGAAAAGGCAAACCTACGTTTCTAGCATTTGTAGACTTAGAGAAAGCTTTTGACAATGTTAACTGGAATACTCTCTTTCAAATTCTGAAGGTGGCAGGGGTAAAATACAGGGAGCGAAAGGCTATTTACAATTTGTACAGAAACCAGATGGCAGTTATAAGAGTCGAGAGACATGAAAGGGAAGCAATGGTTGGGAAGGGAGTCAGACAGGGTTGTAGCCTATCCCCGATGTTATTCGATCTGTATATTGAGCAAGCAGTAAAGGAAACAAAAGAAAAATTCGGAGTAGGTATTAAAATTCATGGAGAAGAAATAAAAACTTTGAGGTTCGCCGATGACATTGTAATTCTGTCAGAGACAGCAAAGGACTTGGAAGAGCAGCTGAACGGAATTGACAGTGTCTTTAAAGGAGGATATAAGATGAACATCAACAAAAGCAAAACGAGGATAATGGAATGTAGTCAAATTAAATCGGGTAATGCTGAGGGAATTAGATTAGGAAATGAGACACTTAAAGTAGTAAAGGAGTTTTGCTATTTAGGGAGTAAAATAACTGATGATGGTGAAGTAGAGAGGATATAAAATGTAGACTGGCAATGGCAAGGAAATCGTTTCTGAAGAAGAGAAATTTGTTAAATCGAGTATAGATTTAAGTGTCAAGAAGTCATTTCTGAAAGTATTTGTATGGAGTGTAGCCATGTATGGAAGTGAAACATGGACGATAAATAGTTTGGACAAGAAGAGAATAGAAGCTTTCGAAATTTGGTGCCACAGAAGAATGCTGAAGATTATATGGGTAGATCACATGACTTATGAGGAGGTATTGAATAGAATTGGGGAGAAGAGGAGTTGGTGGCACAACTTGACAAAAAGAAGGGACCGGTTGGTAGGACATGTTCTGAGGCATCAAGGGATCACAAATTTAGCATTGGAGGGCAGCATGGAGGGTAAAAATCGTAGAGGGATACCAAGAGATGAATACACTAAGCAGATTCAGAAGGATGTATGTTGTAGTAAGTACTGGAAGATGAAGAAGCTTGCACAGGATAGAGTAGCATGGAGAGCTGCATCAAACCAGTCTCAGGACTGAAGACCACAACAACAACAACAACAGTTTTCGTGCACTCCCCCGTAGTCTCAAGACTCGAAAAAAAGTGGTTTACACTGTGTTTCATACAGTCTGTTTAAGCTCTGTGCTTCATAGTACATGCTTTCAGAGTTTCTCCAGGAGAAACTTATAACTGAGTCATTTCGATATTCATACTGGTTCTCCGTGCTTCCCCACGGTTCTTCGAAGTGTCCTAAGCGTCATGATTAGTCTAGTTCCGGCTGCTACGAGTGTGATTCTTAGCTACGCTATGAGCACATCACATCACCGATGAGACACAACAGCAATGCGTCTGTTTCAGGTGATTGGTGACGCATTTCACGGAAGATGAGTGCTGACCAGACACGGGAAGCTCACTCGAGAAGATACGGCGATGAGATCGTCTGCTCACGCGAAGGCCGCAGCTTTCCTGGAACGTATCATCTGTGTGATGGCGACCTACACCACGTGGCTCTCGCGATGACCACGACGTGTCTGGCAACCCGCCAGCCCAGTAGCCGTCCGACCTCGCGCGAAGTCCAGCAGTAGGTTGTGTCGCGCAACAGCCATCGCAAACACCGATACTGCAGACCAATAACTCTACATGCACGCCCAATACGTTTCCGTGAGAAAGTCAAATACCTCGGTGTCTAGCTGGACCGGAAACTACTCTGGGGGGACCACATACAACACATGACCAACCGAGCTAGCGCGAGGCTCAAACAGCTCTACCCTATGCTCAACAGGCGTAGCACACTGAACAGAAGGGTGTCGAGGTCCATGTACATGACACTTATCCGACCCCTGCTGACGTACGCAGCTCCTGTCTGGGGATACGCTGCGCCTACACGCCTGCGCCGTTTGCAGCTCATACAAAACAAAGTACTCAAAATCATAAGCAATGCTCCACGATACACACGCATCGCGGACCTTCACCGCGAATACCGACTTGAGACCCTCACAGAAGTAATCCACAAACTCACCACAAGACTATACAGAAACTCCAGACATTCGCAGAACCCGTTTATTCTGAATCTGGGGAACTACGACCACAACCATAGATGGAAACATAAAAGACATATTTGTAAGGACCTAACATCTATGGCCAAGCTTACGCAAACATAACGGTACAGGCGAGCCCCTGTTAATCAGATGCCATTACAGGATATCCACCTGGAATACACTGCCGAATAACTGGCACCACGCAGGGAGGCCGTACCGTACACTGCATGCAGACAAGCTCCACACATCCCCCACACAGTGAGATGATCTATGACCGATCTCCCACTACTGTATAACGATCTTGATTGTTCCAGGAATGTAGCGGCTACAGCAACTGGGAGACATCGCCATCGCTTGCCACGGTAATTATGCATGATACCCATACTAACAAATCCAACCTTGCATGAACTATCGCAGCTAGTAAGCCACTACTGCTCTTACTACCCATCCCACTGTCGCAGAGGTTTCTTTCCCACGGCACGAGCCATGGCACTTTTTCCCTCTGCTCTTCAAATCGCTACCCTCACTTGCGTTTCGTCCACTATCACCTGATGGACCGTGTTAATGCGTAGTCTTACCCAGACGCACGGATAACATCATAGCCCTGCATCCTGTGATCCACTTACTAGATAACTAACATGTTTACGGAGGTGACAGTAGAACTTTTGGTTTGGTCACCACGTTGGTGCGGGCGTGGAGGGGCCCCATCTCTATCTATTAGCCAACCCCTCTTCGCGTTGTGCCGTCGTAATCACCACGTTTAATCCTATATTACTAAACCCTCGTAAAATTTGCGACTGCACTAGCGTATAAAACAGGATATTTTGTACTTAATTTGGCATGTAACATACCGCTGGAGATTTCGTAATTGTAATTAACTGATACGTAACCTACACATTATGACATCCTCTGAATAAATTTGGAGTAGTACAGTTTACGATGTTTTAGTGGCAATGTTACATTCATCTCCCCAACCCTTCCACCACTTTCAGTGTTCTAAGGTTAAAAGTTATGCAGCTGGCGAAACATGAAAAACAAATTTCGGAAACCATTTTTCATGGCCGAGTCAGACCTGTTTCTATTTCGCTAGCCCGATCACATACTGATATTCCACGCGTCAGTTGTTTAACACGAATGGTATCTGTAAACCAAATTTTCGAGTTTCGTCAGCACGATGAAGTAATGTTACCAGCACTTTCGTAATATTTTTTTAATGAAGAGACAGCACGATCTTTTTTTTCTTTATTGGTGAGTTCATTCCCACCGCGGCTCCTCCGCCCCGCCACCTAGCAAATGGTTCAAATGGCTCTGAGCACTATGGGACTTACTTCTGAGGTCATCAGTCCCCTAGAACTTAGAACTACTTAAACCTAACTAAGCTAAGGACATCACACACATTCATGCCCGATGCAGGATTCGAACGTGCACCCGTAGCGGTCGCGCGGTTCCAGACTGTAGCGCCTAGAACCGCTCGGCCACTTCTAACGGCCACCCAGCAAACAAGAAAGCTGTGGGTGGGGGTGGGGAGGGGGTAAGGCGAAGCTGTCAGGAATCATTTTACTGCTCTTCAGCCGAATTACATTAAAATAAATAGATACAGATTTTTGCCGTTGAAATATTAAAATAGTATGATTAAGATATAATATATACATTGAGGAGCCAAAGAAACTTGTACACATGCCTAGTATCATGTAGGGCCCCCGCGGAGGCGCACAAGTACTGCAACACGGCGTGGCATGGACTCGACTAATGTATGAAGTAGTGCTGGAGGAAACTGACACCATGAGTCCTACAAGGCTGTCCATAAGCCCGTAAGAGTACGTGAAGATCTTTTCTGGACAACATATTGCAAGGCATCCCAGATATGCTCAGTGTTCATGTTTGGGTATTTGGTGACCAGCGAAAGTGTTTAAACTCAGAAGAGCATTCCTGGAGCCACTCTAGTAATTCTGGACGTGTGGGATGTCGTATTGTCCTACTGGAATTGCCCAAGTCCGTCAGAATGCACAATGGACATGAATGGATGGGGGTGATCAGACATGGTGCTTACGTACATGTCACGTGTCAGTCTTATCTAGACGTATCAGGGGTCCCGTATCACTCCAACTGCACACGCCCCACACCTTTACAGAGCCTCCACCAGCTTGAACAGTGCCTTGCTGACATGCAGGGTCCATGGATTCATGAGGGTGTCTCCATACCCGTACACTTTCTTCCGCTCGATACAATTTGAAACGAGACTCGTCCGACCAGGCAAGATGTTTCCACCCATCAACAGTCCAATGTCGATGTTGACGCGCCCAGTAGAGGCGTAAAGCTTTGCGTCGTGCAGTCATCAAGGGTACACGAGTGGATCTTCGGCTCCTAAATCCCAATTTATGATGTTTTGTTGAATGGTTCGCACGATGACACTTGTTGATGGCCCAGAATTGAAAACTGCAGCAATTTGTGGAAGGGTTGCCGTTTTGCCCCGGTGAACGATTCTCTTCAGTCGTCGTTGGTCCCGTTCTTGCAAGATCTTTTTCCAGCCGCAGCGATATCGGAGATTTGATGTTTTACCGGATTCCTGATATTCACGGTTCACTTATGAAATGGTCGTACGGGAAAATCCACACTTCATCGCTACCTCGAAGATGCTGTGTCCCATTGCTCGTGCGCCGACTATAACATTACGTTCGAAGTCACTTAATTCTTGATAACCTGCCATTGTAGCAGCAGTAACCGATCTAACAACTGCGCCAGACACTTGTTGTCTTAAATTGGCGTTGACGACCGCAGCGCCGTATTCTGCCTGTTACTTATCTCTGTATTTGAATATGCATGCCTGTACCAGTTTCTTTTCCACTTCACTGGCATCTGCTTATTACGCTGCTCTGCAGCCTACAGACTTTTTAAAACGTAAGAAGAAGATAAGAAACAATAAAAGCAGGCGATTAAACGGTGACTTAAATTATAAAATGGCGGAAAATTGTGGAAAGTTAAAACATAAAGCAAAGGGTTGGCAAAGCTAATAAAATACACAGGAAGCAGACAGGTAACATAGTAGACAGACAATTAAAAAACATGGCGACAGTCTGGTTTCTGTTCGCAAGAGATATAAAAATCACACCCAGCGACAGTATGATATCTGTTCGCAACACTCCGGAAAAGACACACAACACTGAACACTCTCTGTAAACACTGCACTAAAATGTCGGCACAAAGATGACACACCATAGCCCCATAGCCAAGGGCAGATGGGGGGGGGGGGGAACAAGGAGGGAGGAGAGGAAAAACGAAAAGGGGGACCAAAGGAGTCAGAGACTCATAAAGGGGGGGAGGGGCAGGGCAGACGCGAGAGGGAATGGGAAAAGGCAGAGGAGGGAAATGCAAAAGGACTCGGGGGAGAGAAGGGTGGCAGAGAGATGGTAGGTGGGGAAAAAAGAGGATGGAAGGGGGAGAGGGAGCCCAGGAAAAGGACGGAGGAAAGGAGGGGGGGGGTGAGGATCAGAGTTGATAAGAGGGATAAATGGAAGGAGAGAGGGCATCATCCGGGAAACTGTGAACTGTATCGAGCATCAGTTATACGCGCAAGAGCCAGTTTTTGTAACAAGTGCGTTTGTCTTCCCTTAAATATCCGTAGTTTTTCTTATGCACTACACGGTGATACTGCCGTGAATTTATTCTAAATCTGTTCGTAATTGTTTTTTTACTATTCTGTGGATGATCTTCCATGTGCGTAATTGTGTTTAATACCACTCCTTGGGCAACTATTGTCTTTCACTTCGTTTCACTGGAGACGAGATTTGTGGCGCCTTGTCCGACAGGAATGGTGAACTACATGCCTCGACACCTGTTTCAGTATCACTTTCGCTTGTTAAGTAAGAGTCGTATACATTGCACTCCTCACGTACATTGTCCACACAGTGGGGCGTATACGGCACAACACATTCCACTGACTCATCTTGCAAAAACGCTAATATTTCATCTGCCACTTCTTCCTTCCTTTACGAAATTCCTTGGGCTCCTTTCTGACGAAATCTCAGCTTCAGCAACTGTTGTTGTGGATATACTGCAACGTTTGCTTACGTTATCGTTGCCATTGCTCTGCTTCGTATCGTCATCACTAGCACTGTAGCACTGTTGGGAGTTACTCGTTGACTAAGTAGTTCAACAACGCTCCGTAACCTTATGCTGTGCACACCATTGGATAACTCCAATCCCACGACCTGCTGCCATTAGCAGCCAATAATGTGGTTGCGTTGTAGAAAGCATGTGGGGCGCCGAATGCTGTAAACATCACTGACCTTTCGCGACCTCGCACTCAAGGCGTCCCTTGTCATCATAGCGCCGCTATGCCGCTCTTCCACTACACTCAGTGAACCCATACGTGAGGTGCGTATTGCATAACTCTTTTATAAGTAAACCTGGCGACACAGCTGTCTACCGCTAAAAATGTCGTGTGACTAGAGCCTCCCGTCGGGTAGACCGTTCGCCGGGTGCGAGTCTTTTGATTTGACGCCACTTCGGCGACTTGAGCGTCGATGGGGATGAAATTATGATGATTAGGATAACATAAAACCCAGTCCCTGAGCGGAGAAAATCTCCGACCCAGCCGGGAATCGAACCCGGGGGCTTGGGATTGACATTCTGTCGCGCTGACCACTTTTTTTTTTTTTAATTTCATTTTGTTCGCTTGTGTTCGTTGCATCTGCTCGGGGCGGACGTCGTAAGACATCCATTTATGTTCGTTGTTGATCGATTGACTCAGTTTTTTTCATTACAGAGGGCACGTAACACTCTGACCGAACACGCTGAGCTACCGTGCCGGCTGCCACTGAGCTATCACTGTTAACGTAGAATTAACGCAGCTGCAAAAACAAAACTTTGATAGAACACAGCTGCACTGAATGCACGCTTTATGGCGAAGACCAAAGTGAGCATTACTGATGTCATTAGCAAGTACCGCGAGTGAATGGAACAATTTTGTTTCCAAACAAGACATACAACCCATTCCTTCAACATCTGCCCTCTTGTGTTCATTTTTAGTGCAATACAGTGTCGTTTATTGGCGACATATTCACCTGTACATTGTTAAGCTTAAGGCTGTAAGAAGCCACCGAGAAATCTCCCAGGTACGAAATCAGAGACGCAACGAAGAAAGCAGGCAAAGTTTAGGTTACTAGAGGTAAACAGTAACGCTAGAGCGCTGCGATTTGCAGGCTCCTTGGGCAGCTGACCCAGGGGGAGAGGTTTCACTTAAGAGAACTAACTGGTAACTCCATCCAACGCCTGGACGCTGTTGGAACACGTCTGTAACCTGGAAGTCAAGGAAGGCAGGGTTCGGTTACGATTGTGAACGGGGCCGTAATCCGTTACTATTGGTTCCCTTTTGCAACTACACACATTTATTTTAAAACGATAATTCCAGACTCAGCAATAAATAAGATATCACACGTTATTAATGAAGGAATGAACAACTGTGTAATTAATAGTGCTTTCAGTGCATTACAATTTACCAAACGAGCATAAAATAGAGACACCGCAAATAATGTTTTAAAAACTAGCCAACGTGATCCCAATTAGAATGTTAAGTAAGGCAAGTAACCAAAGTCGCGGCTGAAGGCCTTTTACGCCAAGAACGGCAATTATAAAAATTTTAACAAACATACTGTAAAACAGCAGTGCAATAGCAATGGTTCACTTAAAAAGACAGGCAACTGATTACCAAACGGGTGAGACAAAATGATGATAAACTTGGAACCATTTAAACCTGCTGTAACGCCGAGAATTTCAATTATATAAAAATTATTAAAAAAAACATGCAGAAGAACAGCAAATACAACAGCAAAGGTTAAATTAGAAGGACAAGTAACTGGTCACCAAACAGGTGAGACAAAATGATGGTGAACTTGGTAGCACAACCATTTAAACCTGCTGTAATGCCAAGAATGGCAATTATATAAAAATTTAGAAACATACAATAAAACAGCAAATACAACAATAAAACACAAGGGTCAGTCACAGACACACCAGGAATCGAATTCTGAGTAGAAATGGTTCAAATGGCTCTGAGCACTATGGGACTCAACATCTTAGGTCATAAGTCCCCTAGAACTTAGAACTACTTAAACCTAACTAACCTAAGGACATCACACACACCCATGCCCGAGGCAGGATTCGAACCTGCGACCGTAGGAATTCTGAGTAGGTCCGGCCAGAAACACTTTCGCGAGCGATGAGATAGGCACCCAAGAGTTGCATCCACTTCACAAGATGGTAACTCAGACTAGTGGCAGTCTAACGAACGACTAATGATAATCTTGCTGAGGCTACCTGACATCTAATAAGCCAAATGCAAAGATGTGAAAATACGCCAAAGCCAGATCCGGCAGTCTGGACTCCGCCTGCAAAATGCTGTGCTTAGAGCGCTTGGAACGAGAAAGGAATCACTACCACCAGAGTAGAAGAATCGCCAACCAACCTACAATCAAGAAAACCTCACCGGACAGCAGCGGCAAGGCGAGAAAACGTACACTGCCGTTGCATACACTAACCGCCAGGGCAGGTAACTGGGGCGTTACTGGCCACAGAGCAGGAAAAATACCGCTGGTTGGACTTAACAAATAGTAACAAATTGAACGCAATAAATAGTAATTAGAAGTCCAGGAAAGCTAATCAGATCCGCCTTCTCCAAGCACTCCACTCGCTGCTCTTCACCTCAGCAACATTACGAGTAGCAACACGAACCCAAGTCACTGGAGAATCGCAAGATCTCGCAATGGTGGAGGTTTCTCTACTTGAATCCAAAAGCACTCAACTTAAAGCTTGCAGGATCCGGTTTACGACGAGTTCGTGCATCCTTGTGACCACGAGCCTTCGATCCGGCAGTACATGTGCGCCGCCAGCTGTCCCGGCGCGTTCTCGCCCTGCGCAGACCTCGATCCTCCTGAGTCCCCAGCCGAACTGCACACTGCCACGACCCCGAAAAACAACGACATCGCGCCAGAGATAGGGCCACTGTTACCACATATCGACAACAGCCGCTGCTACCACTAGCGGACGGGCAACGCTTGCGAAAACAAATGGCGCCAGTCAAAACGAGAATATGACAAACAACCGCAACCATGTCAACTAAACGATACGGTATGGACTCCAACAGAGGACGGAAACCTACAAATAGCACCAATGCAAGCCGCAGCATGCCTCAGCATCACAGTAGAAGATGGTCTCAAAAAAAAGAACGTCTTAGCAGAGGCAGCAAGCTCGATGCTTGCCCCTGAAAGCAGCAACGTCCTTGCGTTTACACAGGTTAGAGCGCGGCAACAGCAGTCCCCACTCACGACAGGCGTCAGGGTGAGGCCAAGTGACGTAAAACACTGTTTGCTAGCCATTGTAGGAACGGCAGCGACGTTTAGTTTTCAGTTGAACGATGTTGCTACCAAACTTGAGAGTCTATTAATGTAAAGGCCAGAAACATACCCAGCTACCAGGCAGGAGAAAGGGAGGAATCTGAATGTGGTTGGCCAATGCACCCTGGAGGTACAGAGCACTCATCAGATTGGCTGAAGCCTGTAAAGTGTCGGTGGATTGACTACAGACTACAGATAATGATGATGATGATTTTGTTTTGTGGGGCTCTCTACGGCGTGGTTATCAGCGCCAGTACAAATTCCTAATCTTTACATTGTCCAGTCCCCAGGCGGAGGAAATCGCCGGCCTGGAGGGGAATCAAACCTGGGACCCCCCTGATGCAGAGGCAGCAACGTTAACCACTAGACCACGAGCTGCGGGCTGTGCCGACTATGGGAACGGAGAATAGTGCGCGGCTACAATCATTGCTGCAAGCACTCTACCTCCCATCACTAGAAGCTCGACTTTCTGCAATTGCTCTCGGGAATTGTGGATTGTCCTGCAATCCCCCGTCTTTCGTCTGTTCTGTGTTAGGACATGAGATACAGTTATAAACGGGAGTAAGAAATCAAACGGAACGTAATTAACCGGCAGCAAGTCACTGGACACCATGGGTCCCTTATAATAAATTACTCAGAAAATATCCCTGAAAAACTTACGCAATTTTGTCGGTGGTGTTCGGCCTCACCCTGTAGAAGTCAGTTTTATTTGCAATTTACACTACTGGCCATTGAAATTGCTACACCAAGAAGAAGTGTAGATGATAAACAGGTATTCATTGGACAAATATATTATACTAGAACTGATATGTGATTACATTTTCACACAATTTCGGGGCATAGATCCTGAGAAATCAGTACCCAGAACAACCACCTCTGGCCGTAATAACGGCCTTGATACGCCTGGGCATTGAGTCAAACAGAGCTTGGATGGCGTGTACAGGTACAGCTGCCCATGCAGCTTCAACACGATACCACAGTTCAGCAAGAGTAGCGACTGGCGTATTGTGACGAGCCAGTTGCTCGGCCACCATTGACCAGACGTTTTCAATTGGTGTGAAATCTGGAGAATGTGCTGGCCAGGGCAGTAGTCAAACTTTCATGTATCCAGAAAGGCCCGTACAGGACCCGCAACATGCGGTCGTGCATTATCCTGCTGAAATGTAGGGTTTCGCAGGGATCGAATGAAGTGTAGAGCCACGGGTCGTAACACATCTGAAATGTAACATCCACTGTTCAAAGTGGCGTCCATGCGAACAAGAGGTGACCGAGACGTGTTACGAATAGCACCCCATAGCATCACGCTGGGTGATAAACCAGTATGGCGATAACGAATATACGCTTCCAATGTGCGTTCACCGCGATGTCGCCAAACGCGGATGCGACCATCATGATGCTGTTAACAGAATCGAATTCATCCGAAAAAATGACGTTTTACCATTCGTGCACCCAGGTCCGTCGTTGAGTACACCATCGGAGGCGCTCCTGTCTGTGATGCAGCGTCAAGGGTAACCGCAGCCATGGTCTCCGAGCTGATAGCCCATGCTCCTGCAAACGTCGTCGAACTCTTCGTGCAGATGGTTGTTGTCTTGCAAACGTCCCCATCTGTTGACTCAGGGATCGAGACGTGGCTGCACGATCAGTTACAGCCATGCGGATAAGACCCTGTCATCTCGACTGCTAGTGATGCGAGGCCGTTGGGATCCAGCACGGCGTTCCGTATTACCCTCTTGAACCCACCGATTCCATATTGTGCCAACAGTCATTGGATCTCGACCAAAGCGAGCAGCAATGTCGCGATACGATAAACTGCAATCGCGATAGGTTACAATCCGACCTTTATCAAAGTCGGAAACGCATATCTCCTCCTTACACGAGGCATTACAACAACGTTTCAACAGGCAACGCCGGTCAACTGCTGTTTGCGTATGAGAAATCGGTTGGAAACTTTCCTCATGTCAGCACGTTGTAGGTGTCGCCACCGGCGCGAACCTTGTGTGAATGCTCTGAAAAGCTAATCATTTGCACATCACAGCATCTTCTTCCTGTCGGTTAAATTTCGCGTCTGTAGCACGTCATCGTCGTGGTGTAGCAATTTTAATGGCCAGTAGTGTAGTGTCCTGATATTTCAGTATTCGCATTTATCATCCTTTTTAAATAAATCATCTGCTGATGATTTGGTAATAATTCGGCACTGGTAATGATGCTGTTTGAATGATCTGCGGGTAAAATGCACAATTTATAAGACGGCCACTTTGTTCCCCAAGAGCGGTATGCCTAGTATGTGCAGCTGTTAGTGTTACTTTAAAATGACTTTCCTTAAAAATAAACGCAGGCAGGCGACACTGACTCACTGTATGTCTTAGCGTTCCTGTCGCTTCCTTACTGCCAGTTATGGCGCGGAACAGAGTCACTCAATCCCGTGCACGTTACGGCTGACGCACAACTCCACGTCTCGTGACAATGTCCTAAGTCCGGGAAAGACTACGGAAGGTATGGACCCACATCCTTGTAGAAAGAACCAACCTGTCATTCGCCGAAACTGAGTTCTCGAAAGCACGCATATCATAAATAAAGATTAATCTCTAAGAAATATAGTGCATTTAAGTCTCAGAAGCCTTCTTAATAGATTCAGTGTTCGTTGCGAATGATGTATACAACCACGCAATAGCTTTTCTCATGTTTCTGACTAACGATTTTGCAGAATCTTCTGCATTCTAAAGCAATGAGTTTGTATTCAAAGGAGAGCCTCTCAGCATCTGCTCGAAACAAATACTTGTGCACATAACAGTTATTTTACACGTGTTGAGAACGATCAGCATTCAATGGTGCAGGCTCTCTTCCCGTTGAAGTAAGTGCTCAATTTTTACTGCTTTGTGTTTGTCTCCGTACTTAGTGCTTTGACTGTGATGCTGTTATCAGATATAGCACATACACCTACCGCTGTAACAGCCATTCTGTACGTATCGTTTCTAGGTTGTGTTTTCATCTGAAGAAGACTGTCAATTACGTGGAGTGTGACCCACGTAAAAAGCGAAATGGAGTGTCATTATTCCACTAGTCCACGCGGGGAATAGCAGACATCACCGTGCTCTGTCACAATAAGTCTGTGGGTTAACTAAAGGTTATGGTTTCACCAACCTTATTCAAAGTTTACACAAAAACAGGAGATGTCAGAGTATTTCATGAAGATGTAGAAGAAATGTCTTACCACAAGGAAGTGTTCTTTCACCAATGTTATTTAACACTTGTATTAATGATCAGTCACTCCCAGTGAACCCTAGGAATTTCCTTTACGCCCGCGATCTGGCTTCAGCGAGTCAAGGGAAATCGTTTGAGGATGCTGAAGCCTACCTCACAGCTGCATTGAGAGAGTTTAGTGCCTATTATTCTAACAATCAATTTTGTACAAACCCAGTTAAAGCACAGTTGTGTTCTTTTCATTTCAGGCACAATCAAACACATCACGTACAACATCACATGGCAAGGGATACAGTTACTAAATATACCCCTTCCAAAATATCTGAGATTCGCTCTGGACCATTATATTGTTTTGTATTGTATTGTATCTTAACCGGGGGCCTAGAAACGACGGAGAGGCTCCGTCCCCACCGAAGCTGCAGTGGTCTACAACCCCACGACGACCACCGCAGTCAACTTCACCTCTCCGCCGCCCCACACAACCAGGATTATTGTGCGGTTCGGCCCCCGGTGGACACCCTCCCCCCTCCCCCCCCCCCCCCCCCCCGGGAACGTCTCACACCAGACGAGTGTATCCACACACAGACTGGCCGGCTCACCATACCTGGCCACAAGTCCGCCGGGCGGATTCGTGCCGGGGACCAGGCGCTCCTTCCCGCCCGGAAAGCTGTGCGTTAGACCACACGGCTAACCGGGCAGGCTGCTGTGGACCATACACGGACGAACAAGCTGTATTGAAAAACTACAAGAATCAAGGTGAAAGCCAGAAATAATATCCTTTGCAAGATCACTGGGAGCAGATGGGGCTCTCTACCTCAAACGCTGAGAAAGACAGCGCTAACAACACGTTCCCGTGCTGTGGAGTATGCGTGCCCAGTCTGGTACAAATCCATCAACACAAACACATTTGACAAGGCGCTGAACGATTCATGTAGCCTTACAATAGGTTGCCTGAAAACTAAGCCAGTTGTAAAGTTCCACTAGATCGAAAGCATAGCGCCACCAGATATTCATCGTGAAGTAGCTGTCAACGCGCAGAGAACAAATTAGGTCCGTCAAGAAACCGATTCATTACATGGTCACGTTCAACAGTCCCAAGGTCGAGGTCCAGAAGAAGTTTCCTCAGAACTACTTCAGTCCTGCGAACAACAGAAGCTACAGCAAGGAAAGAATTGTGGATTTCTCGGCGTGAAATAACTCTACCTGGCCTCTCCCTTCGGAAATCCTCCAAGCTGGGCATGAACAAAATTTGATCCTGTAGAGGTGACTCAACCATCTTCGTTCTGGAGTTGGAAGATCCAGGAGTAAAGTCCAGAAACGACACTTCCCTGTGGGTGCCACTACCTGTGACGGTGGAAGACCACCGACCATGGAACACCTACTGGATTGTGAACTGTACCCTACATCCTGCAGACCTTCTGCTTGCGACTCCGAAGACAATTGAAGTTCATAGATTTCTTTCGTTTGTTTTTAATGCTAATAACCATGTGCTATATTTGTTTCTGACTCGAATAAATAATGACATGTTTGTATATACCATCAGCTGCTGTATAAACTCTAATTGTAAAGTGTTGCTACTTTTTGTCTATGTGGAACATCTTCTGGCACCTGATAATTGTAAACAAAACTGACGATGACTCTCAAAAGTTGACAAAAAATCGTAGACTGAACTTCTTACACATCAATAGGTACCTGCACACTCCGCCTTCAGGCCACAAGTAGCCCATCGAGACCATCCGACCGCCGCGTCATCCTCAGTTGAGGATGCAGATAGGAGGGGCGTGCGGTCAGCACACCGCTCTCCAGGTCGTTATGATGGTTTTCCTTGACTGAAGCCGCTACTACTCGGTCGAGCAGCTCCTCAATTGGCATCAAGAGGCTGAGTGCACCCCGAAAAATGGCAACAGCGCATGGCGGCCCAGATGGTCACCCATCCAAGTGCCGGCCACCCCGACAGCGCTTAACTTCGGGGATCTGGCGGTAACCAGTGTATTCACTGTGGCAAGGCCTCTGCCTCAATAGGTACCTAGTGAAGAAAAAATTATTTTTTAAGATCTTTTTTCTGATGTGTTATACATATTTACCTTAAATCTGACGTATACAAGTGGAACATCTGAATTTACCATACAAGTTACTACCACCCTTCTGACAACACATCACGTATACAAGTGGAACATCTGAATTAACCATACAAGTTACTACCACCCTTCTTACAACACATCACGTATACAAGTGGAACATCTGAATTTACCATACAAGTTACTACCACCCTTCTGACAACACATCTGAAGTCTCGCTGAAAAGGAGGATATACAGGATGTTAAGAGTATAGGTACAGACATTGTGATCATTGTTACCTTAATATGTACCCACTTCAGTGTGTTAGTTGTTACCTCTCTGCGTCCAACAGGCTTCCCACAAAGACATCACATAATTTACTATCTGATGTTTTCTGCACGTCTGCCAGCATAGACCACCCATTTTGCATCCACGCGTCCACACTTCAATACCTGACCTACTGCCCAGGCAAAAATAAACATTATTGGCTTGCTCTTGCCGCATGTACTTGGAGGTATTAACCAACCTAAAAACATATTTGTACTACTCCTAATAGCTATAATTATTTGTTAGCAAATGAGATAAATACTGATATATGTTGTCAGTACACTTTCCTTAGGCATCAATAGACTTATCTGCACTTATACCCTTAACACTCTCTTTACACTGATAAGCCGAAACATTATGACCATTGTCCATCCCGACGTTGGATGCCACCTGGTGGCGTTACGGGCACGTGATACGGTAACAAAAGTATGCAAGCGGAGCAGATACGGACTGGGGATCGCAGTAGCGAAGATGTAGTGACACGTCCCCTTTGAAAAATTTATGAATGACAGTGCTGGTAAACCTCTTACGTTATATGATATTCAAACAGCTGAGCAAAACTGAACGTACTCAGACATTTTTCTCTTTACTTATTCTGATCATCACTAAAGTGACACACAATATTTTTTTTTTTAGCGCAACGCAATCTGACTTTCAAAAATCCCTACAAAAGAATGGCCCTGACTAACAATAACCTATACCTTTCATGAATCACTTACCTCACAAAAATCTTCGTTACTCGAACTACTGCAATACAGCGAGCACCAATACTGCCAGCTAAATAAAAGATTCTTACTACTGAAGTCACTAACTACTGATAGGCATAGTTAGCAAATGAAACATTTTGATAGAGAACAAACAATGTATTTACCCTAATAGTGTTCAAAAGTCATAATGTATATATCAGTTCATCCAGTATTACAAATTTACTCTTTCTGGCGGACACATGTCCAGATCGTCCTCTCTTAAAATTCTGACATCTCTCTCCCCAAATCCACCACTGCTGGCGGCTCACCTCCAACTGCGCAACGCTACGCGCTGTTAATAGCCAACTGCCCAACACTACAATAGCGAATATTTCAACAATGCCAACGAGCCACAGAATGCACACAGCACAGCCAGTGATTTTCGTACAGAGCGCTACGTGGCGTTACCAATGTAAAAACCTAAACAGCCTACTTACAGTGGGCTGCAAATAGTGAAATCCATTGAGAGAAGCGACATCGACAAAAGGCAGATTATTATTATGCAGAGCCTGTGAACGTGTCTCTCGAAAACGACGAAGATGGTCGAATGTTCACGTGCTACTGTCGTAAGCATCTACGGAAACAGGTCGAAGGACAGTGAAACTACCACTAGGCGCTAAATGGTCGGACGTCCACGACTTTTCGCAAAACGTGGGGTTCGGTGGCCCGTCCGATCTGTAAAGTAGGATAGATGGTGATCTGCGGCACTTCTGCCGAAATAGCACAATGCTTGTGTACGCACAAGTGTTTCGGAGTACTCTATTTATCGTACATTGTTGAACATCTAGCTCCGCAGCAGACTACATATTGACCCAGCGACTTCGTCAGTTACGATTGCAGTGGGTACGGCGCCATCGGGATTCGACAGTCTATCAATGGAAACGAGGTGGCTCTTCGGGTTAATCACATTTTTGCTACACGAGGTCTCTGGTCGTCTTCACAAACGCCGTCACCGACATGAACCGCGGCTCGAAACGTGCAGCGCACCACGGACGCGGGCTGGTGGAAGCACTGCACTTCCGCAGGACCTGTGGCAGTAATCGAAGACACGCTGACAACTGCGAACCGTCTGCATTCCTTCATGCTTGAAGTCTTACCCGACGGCGATGTCATCTTTCAGCAGTATAATTGTCCGTGTCTCGAATATAAAACCGTGCTACTGTGGTTTGAGAAGCATTATAACGAACCTACGTTGATGTCTCGGAGACCAAACTCGGCTGATGCAAATCCTGTGGAAGCCATCTGGGTCGCTATCGGGCTCCATCACCGCGTACGCAGCTCAGTGGCTCGATATTTTCGCAAATTACATGCCTTGCTCCTCGTAGACATCTAATCCCACATACCTCCATAAACCTACAAAGACGTTGTCGGATCCCTGCAACGCAGAATCAGTGACGCATTTCTTTCCAAAGGCGGACAAGCAAACAGTTAAGCAGGTGGTCGTAATGTTTTGGCTCGTCAGCATATACTTCTTGCAAGACCTGTGAAGTTAACACACAATGATAGGCACCACCAGAGAGAGAGGTATTGATGTTGGTCGCATATGCCAATAACAATATCCTGCATTCATGATTAACAAGTCCACAATACTCTTATTGCGCTCTCATCGCAGCTGTTGCGAAAATTTCGTAACTGTGTCAATAAATGACATGTTCACTTGTTAGTGAGCTATTGTGTTCCAAATTTCCTGTATAATCTTGCATACAACGAGCTCATTGACGACCGGCAACGTGAGAACAGCTGCCGGCATCATACAAGTGAGCACCAAAGACTATTATAGTGACATGTATTTCCCGCAGATATGCGAAGCTGCCTGTCGAACGTGTCTGCTAATTTCTGTATATATTTATTTAAACATAAATGCTAAACTTGCCCTAGGTAATATTAAACTTTTCTACTATTTTAAGGGTACCTAATGTCTACATAAAACTGTCATTCACACTTTCGAATTTGCTGCTAGTTAAAGAAGTAGGCCCACAAATAGCACTATATTTAGTAGCATCAAGCGGTATTAACACAAAAATATGCAAAACAATCTTGACCAATATGTTCCGTGATATAATACACTTATTTCGGCATAGGAAAACTGAATTATTAATTATATAAACAATGATGATGATGATGTCCCATACTCCGAGGAGCGTAGGGGACGATGCGGGAGACCCGCACCGCTGTACTAGGCAAGGTCCTAGTGGAGGTGGTTTGCCGTTGCCTTCCTCCGACCGTAATGGGGATGAATGATGATGATGATGAAGACGACACATCACCCATTCATCTCGAGGCAGGAAAAATCCCTGACCCCTGCGGAAAAAATTAATATTGGGGTCAACATTTGTAAAACTCTAATTCCTCTCTCTCAAACCCCACCCTATGGGGGGAGAGGGAGAGTTTTAGTTTTAGTGAATCAAAATTTATGAAGTAAATTTGTATTTTTTATTTATCCGTAACCATTTTCCACGCAAAAATGAGAACATGGATTGACTTGAATTACAGCGCCGACTACCAAAAATCAAACCAAATGTTTAAGACAGAATGTACGGAGTTGTTTTTTTATGTAGAATCTGATTCTGCAATAAAAAATGGGGGTTCCCATTTGAAATTTTAAAGTTCCTTTCCGCCGCTCCCCCAGGGAGCTGGGGTGGCGGGCTAATTTTAGCACCAGCAGATCTCCGCCTCGAAAATAATCAACTTTGGATTCTACACGTTTTTTCGTGTGAAGCTTATTTTTCGAGTTATTCTGGTTTGTCAACTTAAAATGTACACCCTGTATAATCCACAGGCCTACTGCTAGTGCTGCCAGCGCCATATGTGAGTGGTTATTGCACGTTGACGTCGAAAAAAGGCGATAATCGCATTAAAGTGACTGATCCGCGTATTAGTGAAACAAAAGGTACAAAATCTAAGGTATAATTAAGGGGATAAATTTTAGAACATTCTTAAATTAAAACAGGAGGTAGAAAAGGTGCTTGACTCCCTCCATTACTTTTCAACTCTGTCAGGAAAAGTAACTCAAGAGTGGCGAAAATAAAGCAGGAGCGTCATTTGAAAGAAAAAAAATACATTTCTAGCAACAAATGACACCCAAAACTCTAAAAACCAAATACGGAAAAATCACGAGAATTTTTCTGTTCAAATATTTAAACGAAATCGTGACTGGCCTGGAATAGATCGATTGCAAAATTCGTTGCTAGAAACAAAAAATTCATCCTGAGGTACACTAAACAGTCATCAAGCCAGACTGTCTTCATGGGGCTCAAACATTCATCTTAAACAGGGAGACAGACACTGAAGAAATCCCAAATACAGATAACGAAAGTAATCAGGAAAATTTTGTCACAAATAAAGAAATTGAAAAGTATGTCAACATTTATTCGGACATGAAGAACAGCAGGCTAAAATTCTATGGTCACATTTAGAAAACTGAGTCAACCACGTTCAGAAGTCAGATAGCAGCGCTCTACGAATGTCGCTGAAAGCTAAAACAGCGACAATAAAATGAATAGGTGAATTAAAAGAATCAGAAATAACACAACTTGGTATCTGGGTGTTGTGTGATGTCCTTAGGTTAGTTAGGTTTAAGTAGTTCTAAGTTCTAGGTGACTGATGACCATAGATGTTAAGTCCCATAGTGCTCAGAGCCATTTGAACCACAACTTGGTATAGAAGACAGGGAAATTTTTGGGAAAAATTCCCGACTGGTCAGTTGGCCTGACAAATAAGTCCAAGAAGACTGGAACAATTTGGTCTGACGACAGGGAAGGACCCATTTTGAAAGAATGAAACAAATGTGAGCACAAATAACGCCTAAAATCAAACTCTTTAAATGCCTTTATTGTACATAGCGTGATCCAATGCGGTCCAGGCGTGATTAATAAGTATCTAATGGCGTTCAGATACTTTATGCCTTAAAAAGTCAGTGTGTAACTGAGCCTCCTACTACATGTGTTGTGACTTGGCAAGACAGCGAAGTCACTATGTGAGGATGCCGAAAGGCACGCGTTAAGCTCACGCAGACTGGCGTGAGGTCTGGAACAGTTAAGGGAATTTATAGTAGCAAATAAAGTACGTAGTTGATGTAATACTTACCTTTAATCCATAATTGGTGTACATCGGTCTGATGGTACATGCTTCACAAGATACATAGCAAAGGATAAGTGGCGCCTTGCTAGGTCGTAGCAACTGACGTAGCTGAAGGCTATGCTAACTATCGTCTCGGCAAATGAGAGCGTAATTTGTCAGTGAACCATGGCTGGCTAAGTCGGCTGTACAACTGGGGCGAGTGCTAGGAAGTCTCTCTAGACCTGCCGCGTGGCGGCGCTCGGTTTGCAATCACTGATAGTGGCGACACGCGGGTCCAACGTATACTAACGGACCGCGGCCGATTTAAAGGCTACCACCTAGCAAGTGTGGTGTCTGGCGGTGACACCACAACATGTATTCTGAATTAAACGTCGCTATTTTTTTCTAGGCATTTCGGTGCCCTGCTGTGATGTAGTCAACGGCGTCAATCGACAGGCTCCGTCATGTACACCAAAAGCCATCCTCATCGCTGACTTCCGTAAGAAAAAAAATATTGAGCAGGTTTTTCCGGTGACTTGCACGCAAGGCGTCATTCACACTAATGACAAGGTAGCGCGGAAGGCCTCGCACAGTTCGCACGCCGCGTTCCCTAGAGAAGCAAGTGGTGGGACAAGTAGGTGATGATCCTGAAGGAAGTATGTTAACAGTTGGACCTGTTGAAATAAACCCCACTCTTGCTCGGCCAGTTTTGCATGAACGGCTACTTTATCCGATTTGCTCACAGTGTGTTTCAGCTCTCAGTGTGCAAGGCCATCATGACAGACCACAGTTCTGATGATGGAGCACTGAAGATCCTCAGTTTTCAGATTACATTTTGTTGACGAATGTGCCTGGATTCGCATTGAGTGATATCTCACTATATTACCAAAATATATGCTTCTGGGTAGAGAAAATTCTCAAGAGATCATGGAAGTCATCAATTTAGTATCAGTGTACGTGTAGAAATTGTGGATGACAGATAGAGTTGCCACCTGGGGATCGTCCCTCTTTTCTGTAACTGTCCAGTGTTCCTGCGTGAGTATGACAGGACACCCTCAAGTCCCTACTTTCTTGACTTACTTTTACATTTTCATATTTTTAATATGAAGATGCATAATTTTTAATTTCATATTCTTAAGTTTATCATCTTATTCTAGTTACCCAAATCAAACATATCTAAAATACACGAGAGAGCAACAAATCAGTGGGTTTAAAAGTGAACTGTTTCGCCACCTCGTTTTCATAACAGTTAGTGTTGAAGAGACAGCTGTGCTTTGGGAGTGACCATGTGAAGGAGTACCGAAATGTTTCGTACTTTCGCTATTCCTTAAGATCAAAATATTAAGAATATTACGGTGATTTTAGGGTTTTCCGAAGCGCGAAACCTATTTAAAATGCTTGTGGACTATTGACCGAAACAAATTTAAGGTGGAATATATGAAAAATGAACATATTGTCAAAATAAACTATAATATTCGCTGCTCGGCATTATGTTCTACACGAGAAGAAACTACTAAAGGCCGCTACGTAAGACAAGTACGTCTGTAAGCTCCAGCCAAAATGTAAGGTAAACACTGATAACTTTTAAATATTTTTAGTTTCAAGTATGGTATTTGTAATTTAGTTCTGATGTGAGAATAAAAACTGACGAACGTTAGGAAGAATTCCACATTAACTGCTATCTTTTTTCTGAGCCGGCCGGTGTGGCCGTGCGGTTCTAGGCGCTTCAGTCTGGAACCGCGTGACCGCTACGGTCGCAGGTTCGAATCCTGCCTCGGGCATGGATGTGTGTGATGTCCTTAGGTTAGTTAGGTTTAAGTAGTTCTAAGTTCTAGGGGACTGATGACCACAGATGTTAAGTCCCATAGTGCTTAGAGCCATTTGAACCATTTTTTTTTTTTCTGAAGTGTCCCGACTTTTGGCTTACGAAAGGTGGGTGTGTCTCGGTTTCTGGCTTGTCAAAGGTGGCAACCTTACTGAAAAATACATAAGGCCATACATTTCACTAGACAAATCAGTGGGTGGTGTTTATTGCCAATTCCCGCTCGACGAATTACACGTGGTATTAGTGAGCTTTACTCTTGCAGGAAGACAACGGATGTGGTTTATGAACGTTGAATGAGCGCTGTGTTGATCGATGAGTCCAGTGACGTGACGTCTTAGTTCACCTGACCTTAACCCCTCAGATTTGCACCTACACTGACACCTCATTACTTTGTAAGCGATAAAAACAGACTAAATATTCGTCCCTCGGGCAAGAACTCTCCCCCAAAAGCATATGTAAAATATTTTGGAATTCACTTGGATGAACTGTTAAACTGGCGGAAACTGTAGAGTCTTACTTCCCCACCGTGCATAAATTTCTGCGGACGCCCGTGGATAGAGTGATCAAATAGAAACTAACCACGGACAACAAATGCACTGAATAAGAGATGTGACAGGGAAATGCCTAACACTTGACGAAAGAAAAAGAAGACGATGTTTGATTGATACTAATATTAAATTGATTATTTTTAAATGAAACCATTGTTGCCTCGTAAGAATGCCTGTTGAATTGGGAAATGTGACTCTTTCTTTCTTAAGACTGTTTGTTCTATTATTCCTCTTGCTCCTCCGTCATCTTTTAGTATACCACAGTTGTACGAGTTGTCTGCTTAGCCGGCCGCTGTGGCCGAGCGGTTCTAGGCGCTTCGGTCCGGAACCGCGCTGCTGCTACGGTCGCATGTTCGAATCCTGCCTCGGGCATGGATGTGTGTGATGTCCTTAGGTTAGTTAGGTTTAAGTAGTTCTAAGTCTAGGGGACTGATGACCTTAGATGTTAAGTCCCATAGTGCTTAGAGCCATTTGAACTTGTCTGCTTATTTTAACAATCTCTTCGGAAAAATAGGATCGTCTTCTCTGTAAGGAGATGACGTGGGCAATAGGCCAGTCATAGGTACATCCCAACATTTGATTCAATTGTTAGCAATAAATACAGAAACGCATTGGCACCAAGCAGCACATTTGACGTTAACATCCTTTTCTAGTGCGCGGATCATCACGCATACTATCGTATGCCCTCGTCCCGAGAGACAGTACAGCGTAGTTCAGAAATTAATCGAGGATTGCTGCGCACGTTCTGGTGACCTGAAACCGTATAGCGCCACCTGTTCTCTCCTTGCGAGAAAATTAAGGATAACTAGAATTTTTTTCCTGGCCCACTATTTCCCGGTTCGAACGTCACAGCATTATCGTGTTTTAGCGACTGTAACCATGCGCGCTGGTGAGTTAATATTACTGGGAAAATGAACGGAACGTGGGAGTAACCATGCTGCATTTCCCTCTGTCCATATATCGATATCCTCTGACAGTCACGATTGGATTTCTACACGGAATGTAAATGGGGGAAGCACTAATCCTTCAGACGCTGACTACAGTCGGGTTCACGAAGGACGACATTTCCCTGTCCTGAACTCCATGCAAGTCCATTAATTATCTGCATAATCCCCTTGATCATTACAAGAGTCGGTAAAAGTATCATACAGCACCTTTCTAGACTTTCTTCATCTTACTTTCCATTTCCACCAGAAAATAATACCATGTCACATTGCAGTACCCCAATGTACCTGGATAACAGCGGTTCACTCGTGATATTAAAGCTAAACAGTGAAATGCTGTAGCTAGCGACGAACTACGAATGGTAAGGTGTAAGGGTCCGAAAAAATATCATTTGAACCAGAAAAGATAATTTATTTACAGGAATAGGGTCTCGTTCCATGTGCAAATGTCTTGGCTCACAAGTTCCCACGGAACCTAGTAGATACTTAACTGGATCAATGAATCAGAAATTCTGTCAGTCGTGCCATACAAATACTTCAGAATAACAATGCAGTCGATATGAAGCGGAACCACCACGTGGGCTGTAATCCATTAGTAGGACACATATTGGAAATTGCAGTTTGTCTACAATAGAAACTCTTCATAGTTGAATGCTGCTCAACTCAGTGAGTTCCATACCAGGTCGGACTAACTGGGCAACACCGAGCGTGTACAAATAAATGTGATGTGAGTGCTCGAAGGCTTGCTTTCCTGGAGAGAGACTGTAATAATTCGTTTATTTCATGTTATTGTATTTATTTGGCCTTTACCTGCACAGTTACTTAGCCAGTTACATTGTTGTCATTACGAAGGCTTTCCAGGCGTAATAATTGATAAGTGGACCAATAATTGATAAGTGGACCATTCAAGGTTGTGTTCAAGCAGAATGGCCAAACAGATAAGCAGATCCGCCGTGCTTTCCAGTTTGGACCTTCTCCTGAACAACCAGAAGATACCTGCAAATCGGTGGCTTTTCTACCTTTTGCTGGGAGCATTTCCTCGTAAATAGGAAGAATTCTTAAAAGATATCATATCAAAAGTGTTTTCGTCCGCCAGCCAAGGTTAGGTGCGCTTCTTGGCTCAGTTAAGGATGACTGTGGTTTGAGGAAGCCCGGTGTGTAAAAGATCCCTTGCCACGGTGGGAAGGCTTATATTGGTCAGACAATCCGGACCATGTGTTGAGCACCATCGGCATACACGGTTGCTTCAGCCTGAAAAATCTGCAGTGGCGGAGCACTGTCTCACCGAGGGACATAGAATGCTGTATGACGAGACACAAATGATTGCCCCTGAATCTCGCTATTGGGACTGTGCTTTAAAAGAATCCATAGAGATTCGATTATCTGATAATCTTATTAATAGAGACAAGGATTACCTTTTAAGTAAGACTTGGAACCCGGTGTTATCAGACATTAAAAACCGACGTTTCGATCGTCGGAATAAATTTTAGTTTTTGATAGCGATATCTCGATTTCGCCTGTTTCCACCACTGGGGCACCGTATGTTTGGGGCCGCCGCTTGCGCTGAGAAGTCAGTTCCGGCGAGATCGTGTACCAGCACTCTTACCTGAAGATGGCGGCCAGGTGGACGGCTGAAATATTGTGTCAAGATGACGTTATGATCCGGCTGCATACCCGAGAAGAATATTATCAGTTACATTGCTAATTAATTCATTTCGAAATTCATTGTACTGAAAACTTAAACTGGCCCTGAGACAAGTGTATGTACTCATCTGTAAAGTTTCCAGATCAAACACACGAACACACACACACACACACACACACACACACACACACACACACACACTCACACTCAAGTGTAACGACAACATAGCCTGTTTACAGTGGGGGGGAGGGTTTTTCACAGCACTCCTGAGTAACGTCATTACGTGGTGGACAGTTCCTATGCTCAGATACTAACTCTTATCCTTCCTCGCGTACCGTCGACGAGATCATCAAGCCAGCCCTGGTCCAAATCGTCCCACTCTTCAATGCTTTTCAATGTCGGCTGTGTGTAAGTTGCGCAGAGTACATGGTCGTTGTCGACGACCGGAAACAGTTCGTTTCAATCAATCCCACACATGTTCAGTTGGGTCCATATCCGGAAAATAAGCAGGCCACTCCATTCTGGTGATCCTACCATGTTGAAGGAACGTGTTCATGAGAACAGCACGATGAGCAGGCGAATTATCATCCGTCAAGAGGAAAGTGTCACCAACATGTTGATGATACAGTCCCGCCATTTCTTGCAGAATCTCGTCTCTGTGCCGTAGAGCATCGAGGCTGCTCTCGACATCTAGGAGAGGTGTACAGTGGCCCAACGTAATGCCAACCCAGAACATCAGTCCTCCACCACCTTATTGCATTTGTGGGACACAGTGTTGGTGTTGTGTACGGCTTCACACACAGCGTTAAGGAAATGTGGGCTGCAGAATGGTGTGACAACTGTCGTCGGAGGAAAGCTGGACTGGAGCAGAAATGATTAGCAAAGAAGTTAACACATCTAACATAAGATTTATTTAAATCGTATGTAGCAGGTCAGCAACTGGAAGCAGATAATTGCATAAATTATCTGGGAGTAGGCATTAGGAGTGATTTAAAATGGAATGACCATTAAAATTAATCGTCGGTAAAGCAGATGCCAGACTGAGATTCATTGGTAAAATCCTAAGGAAGTGCAGTCCGAAAACAAAGGAAGTAGGTTACAATACTCTTGTTCGCCCACTGCTTGAATACTGCTTACCGGTGTGGGGTCCGTACCAGATAGGGTTGATAGAAGAGATAGAGAAGATCTAACGGAGAGCAGCGCGCTTCGTTAAGGAGTATTTAGTAATCGCGAAAGCGTTACGGAGATGACAGATAAACTCCAGTGGAAGACTCTGCAGGAGAGACGCTCAGTAGCTCCATACAGGCTTTTGTTGAAGTTTCAAGAACATACCTTCACCGAGGAGTCAAGCAGTATATTGCTCCCTCCTACGTGTATCTCGCGAAGAGACCATGAGGATAAAATCAGAGAGATTGGGACTCACACAGAGGCATACCAATAATCTTTCTTTCCACGAACAATACGAGACTGGAATAGAAGGAAGAACCGATAGAGGTACTCAAGGTACCCTCCGCCACACACCGTCGGGTGGCTTGTGGAGTATGGATGTAGATGTAGATTTCTCCAAGTGTACGAAGTTTCATTACAAATAGCTATCACAATATCATCAAGGAAGAGACTCGCCCCATACTAAGCACGAAAAGTGGTGTCGTAGCGAAGACGCTCCAAGTGCAGGTGGGGTCAGTGACTGCCGCTGGCTGTCCACTATCGCGACAGCAGAGGGCGCTCATAGTCCACAGCCGCTGATGCGTGACTCAGTGGGTACGCACCATTGGGCACCCCAGATCCCGAACGACTGCTATTGCCGTCTAACGGAAACTTGCAATTCCATTACCAATTTTGATACGCTCGTAGGGTTTTATCAGTACGTAATACCACAAATGGAGGCGTTTAGCATTACTGGGTTGTCTCCAAATATGTTGTCTGCAATTATCAGAGCGCAAACAGATCCGAGTTTCGTCCCTCAGCAACGTACAGCGCCAATTCTGGGGCGTCCATTCTACATGATTTCTTGCTCATCTCTAACAGACTCCATGATGTTGTGGTGTACCCCATAGTATTCGCCATGGAAATAGAGATTCCCATCACACAATCGTCTCCTAGCAATTTGATGCGATGCGTAACGTCCTGTAGCCCCCTTTGTACGCCAAATACATATACATCTACATATATACTCCGCTAGCCACCAAGCGGTATGTCCATATGCGATTGGAACAGGGAGGATCTCTAAAATGTGGTACCATGCCAAGTACCCTCAACCATGCACTTCGCAGTAGGTTTCATAGTATGTATGTAGATGAAGATGCAGCTGCTGGCAGAGATGATTTGTCAGCCACGTTTACGCATATTCGTAAATATTTGTAGCGCATTTCTCAAACAGTTTTTCTCGTGCGATGAAAAACGTGACGCACGGGTTTTCGTTTGCAAGGACTACGCACAACTGTAAATAAGTGTGACGACGAAAGCGACGTGAGTCAGGGCGCACGCGCGGCGCCCGCCTACGTCACACGCACCTACCACACCGCAAAATGCGGCCAGCCTCTCTGTCTTAACGCTCACGCGTCTTGCATTGCGAAATGAGCTCCAAATTCTCATGTGGTCACAACCGTTTCACGAAAATTTTGAATACATTCTGGAAGGTCGAGGAATAGATACCAAAACTTTCAAGAGCCAAGAATAAAAATATGTTGATAAGGATAGGCACAAAAACGCATAAGACGGAAAGCAGTTTCTGAAAGGGAAAGTGCCCGAAGCGTTCTTAGAAAGCACAGAAGGAAATTTTGTCCGTAGCAGCTTGTGAGATTTGGCATTAATGTGGTAGTACAAACAGGAAAATGAAGAAGTGACCTTTCAGCCTTACCACCAATCTCTGCAGGCAAATTTAATTAAATGAAAAGAAGAAATATAAGAAACAACAATAAAATGCAAGAGTTATGGAAAAAGTTGGGATTAACTATCTGGCTGCAATATGTCATTAGTCATCATCATTTTCTTCTGCATTTGTTGGCCTTTGCCGATTACACCTACTCATAATCAGTTTTAAGTTCTATCATCTCGTTTCGGTTCTGCCTATAGCCTTTCGTGCTGTTGGCTTTACTCCTGTACATAATGGCACACAGAATTCTCTTTAACGTTGATTTGTCAAAAGACGATTCATAATGAAGTTTGTCACCTATTAAATCGCCATATCAAAGCTATAACCATTTCCGCCGTTCTGGTAGCAATCTTTAGTATTCATCGTGGTTGGCAGTACCATGGCTGTATGATCTCATGTGGAAGCGCAATGTGAAATGCTTCATGTGAAAATCATACAGACAGTAGTTGATCCTATACTGAGAATTTAATCGACTTTTTCTGGGTGGGCACCAGAGAGTCGATAAATTTAAAGAACATCGTTAATTCAACATGTTGCTTTATTAAGTACTACTAGGTACTTTAGAGTTTTACTCAGTCTCATGTGCATAGTACATGTGGATACATCATAGCATAAAACGTAAGTCACGTGCCACGCGCTTTTTTTTTTTTTTTTACACATGATATGGTCTTTGTGTACAGAAACTCGGAATAGATATCCATAAACGACACCGATAAATGTTGTCGGTAAGCCTTCGTAATATTGTTGCCCGACCCTTATCGGAATGTACGCTATCACATTTTCAACGGCAAACTACTCCGTGATGTACTACCACTGTTTCTACTTTTAGAGATTTCCCCTTTTTAAGGGCGAAACGTCTTATATTACGCATGTGTAGTTTAGACCTATTTAATTTTGACAGGGATTTAAGGAAATTTGGGGTGAATCGAACTTAAGGTGGTATTCCTATCACTTATAGTAGATATTACTTTATGCATTGTTACTTTGTGGCCCCACTGATTTAATAAAGGGGATTCCCTCAAACACTTATTGAATACTGTCCGTCTAATTTTAGCTTACTGTATTAAGTGTGCTATTACCGTTGTTATAGACATCGAAACTTAGACTTTTATATGGGTCGTTCAATAAGTAACGCAACACATTTTTTTTACAGGGCCAATTTCGGTTGAAAAAATGCGGAATATGTTGTAGGACATCGCAGAATATTCCCGCTTCAACTCCCATAGTTTCATGATGTCTGATAGGTGGTGTCGCTATACCTGACAAATGGCGTCTGCAAGGGATGTGCATTCCAAGCAGAGAGCTATCATTCAGTTTGTTTTGGCGGAAAACTAGAGCATCACACATACTGATAGGCACTTGTAGAATTTCTACGGAGACCTCGCAGTGAACGAAAGCTCGGTAAGTCGTTGAGCGAGGCGTCTGTCGTCGCAACAAGACGGCGCAAACCTGTGCGATGTCCCGCGTGGCGGCCATCCGCACACAGATCTGGTCTCCTGCAATGCTGAAACGTGCGGTCACTCTCATTCGAGGTGATCGACGGATCACAGTCAATCACCTAGCTGCACAACTGGACGTCTCTGGTGGTAGATCTCCCTCATGGAGCAACCATCAACTCTGAAATGTGTTGTGCTACACAAGAACACAAGACTGGAATACTCTCTTTCAAATTCTGAAGGTGGCAAGGGTAAAATACAGGGAGCGAAAGGCTATTTACAATTTGTACAGAAACCAGATGGCAGAGGGACATGAAAGGGAAACAGTGGTTGGGAAGGGAGTGAGACAGGGTTGTAGTCTCTCCCCTATGTTATTCAATCTGTATATTGAGCAAGCAGTAGAGGAAACAAAATATGGAGTAGGTATTAAAATCCATGGAGAAGAAATAAAAGCTTCGAGGTTCGCTGATGACATTGTAATTCTGTCAGAGACAGCAAAAGACTTGGAAGAGCTGTTGAACGAATGGACAGTGTCTTGAAAGGAGGATATAAGATGAACATCAACAAAAGCAAAACGAGGATAATGGAAGTTAGTCGAATTAAGTCGGGTGATGCTGAGGGAATTAGACTAGGAAATGAGACACTTAAAGAAAGTAGTAAAGGAGTTTTGCTATTTGGGGAGCAAAATAACTGATGATGGTCGAAGTAGAGAGGATATAAAACGTAGACTGGCAATGGCAAGGAAAGCGTTTCTGAAGAAGAGAAATTTGTTAACATCGAGTATAGATTTGAGTGTCAGGAAGTCATTTCTGAAAGTATTTGTATGGAGTGAGGCCATGTATGGAAGTGAAACATGGACAATAAATAGTTTGGACAAGAAGAGAATAGAAGCTTTCGAAATGAGGTGCTACAGAAGAATGCTGAAGATTAGATGGGTAGGTCACATAACTAATGAGGAGGTATTCAATAGGATTGGGGAGAAGAGGAGTTTGTGGCACATCTTGAATAGAAGAAGGGATCGGTTGGTAGGTCATGTTCTGAGGCATCAAGGGATCACCAATTTAGTACTGGAGGGCAGCGTGGAGGGTAAAAATCGTAGAGGGAGACCAAGAGATGAATACACTAAGCAGATTCAGAAGGATGTAGGTTGCAGTAGGACTGGGAGATGAAGAAGCGTGCACAGGATAGAGTAGCATGGAGAGCTGCATCAAAGCAGTCGCAGGACTGAAGACCACAACAACAACACAAGAAATTGAAGAAACGTTTTCAGTTCCTTCGTTGCCACAGAAAATGCAAACGAACTGCTACACCTCCATGACAACGCAAGGTCTCACACAAGTCTGCGCATCCGAGAGGGTTTCACACACCTTCATTGTTCTGTTCTTCCTCATCCAGCCCTGATCTCGTACCTCCGACTTCCATCTGTTTGGCCCAATGAAGGATGCACTTCGCGGGAAACAGTACATGGATGACGGGCTGGTTACTGATGCAGCAAGGCACTGGCTCCGACGTTGACCAATAGAGTGCATACAGGCCCCCTCAGTAAGGGGGCCGTCGATTTGATCAAAGATTATGTTGAAAGATAGGGTTCTGTAGCCAAAAGAAATGGGAATAATATGGTGTATTTGAATCCCGAATAAAACCAACCTGCTTTTAGAAAAGAAGTGGTGCATTACTTAATGAACGCCCTCCGTATACTACCAGTACTAGCAAGAAAAGTTGACCGATTACATCGGCTGTGTAACAATGTAAACCACAAAAGGCAAGAAATCTGGAAAAAACAGTCTGTGACAGATGTGTTTAGACATTACAATTTCGTGTGAAAAAAAAACAAGATGCAAAAAGCTGACGATGAATGGAGACATCAAGCTCTCATCGAAATTAAGCGTTTTGGGGTTAAAGGTGAGGGTAAATAAAAAATATTGGCAGCTGAAATTTATTGGTGTAAGGTACTAAGCTTGATAGATCACTGTAGCAATTTATTTACAAATACTTCGAAGTGGTTATTTCATTTTTACTAGCAGTTCCATCTTCAAACCTTGAGGCAGGAAGTTTATTCAGTGTTCTCAGTAAATGTAAATACAATCGAAAGAAATAGACTTAACAACGAAGTCCTTGATGGGTATCTTGCTACAAAGATAGGAACTCTAGGAAACTATCGCTGCCGGCCGGAGTGGCCGTGCGGTTCTAGGCGCTACAGTCTGGAGCCGCGAGACCGGAACGGTCGCAGGTTCGAGTCCTGCCTCGGGCATGAATGTGTGTGATGTCCCTAGGTTAGTTAGGTTTAAGTAGTTCTAAGTTCTAGGGGACTGATGACCTCAGACGTTGAGTCCCATAGTGCTCAGAGCCATTTGAAACTATCGCTCAGGTTTAGAACAAAATAGTGCCGTACTAATTGCAGCGAAAAGATGCAAAAGTAATGTTTTAGCTTCTTATCCCGCAAATCTACGAATATTTTGTATAGTGTATTATAGCTATTTTATGTCATTAAACACGTGAAATAAAACGTTGTTCTTTCCTATAATTATACACCCTAAATCTAGAGGAATATTCCGAAAGAAACTGGGCTAAAACAAAATATAGGAAGTAAAAACATTGTGTACTACGCCTCTCTAGCAGCGTCTGCTACTAGAATTCATTGACCACTTACGTAACGAAGCTTGCGGGTATTCGTTGGATATCCTCTATTCCTTCTGCTAATCTTACTGGGTAAGGATCCCAGACTAATGAACAGTACTCAAGAATCGGTCGAACGAGCGTCTTGTAAGCCATTTCTTTCGTAGATGAATTACATTTCCTTGAGATTCTTCGAATGAACCTCAGCCTGGTATCTGCTTTTTCTGTTTGTTTTCGTGATCACTACACTTTAGGTCGCTCAAGAAAGCTACTTCTAGACATTTTATGTTAGTTACTGTTTCCAGTGATGTGTCGCCAGTATTTACATTTGTTAAAAGTTAAGTCGTATGATAAGACTGGCTGGGGAAACCCGAATGGCAGGTTCAGCCGCCTGAACTGGAAAGGAACTGGAAAGGTGTTTTGTATTCTTCGCGCCAGTAGGCATCTTCCCTTAGCGAAGTGTGAATGTTAAGTGTAGGTGACTGTACTGGATGTGTAAGTAGTGAAATGTCATGTACATATTGGACCGAAGGGAGAAGGTGAACCGGCCAGTGTGGCTGATCGGTTCTAGGCGCTACAGTCTGGAACCGCGCGACCGCTACGGTCGCAGGTTCGAATCCTGCCTCGAGCATGGATGTGTGTGATGTCCTTACGTTAGTTATGTTTAAGCGGTTCTAAGTTCTAGGGGACTGATGACCTCACAAGTTAAGTCCCTTAGTGATCAGAGCCATGTGTGGAGAAGGTGAAATCCGATGCCGGCACATAGCCTACAACCAAGGGGGTCGCCGAGCTTAACGTGTCACATGTCCTCACGACATGACACACTGCGGCGAGGGTTGGAATTTAATCCGCAACATTGGCGGGCACAGACTGGTGGTCAGGGACTTTGCGCCACCACCCGTGCTGTTCCCTCTGCAGTAAAGGCAAATGGAAAATTGAAAACAGCACGCGGCGCACCCGGAAGGTCACCCATCCAAGTACTGACCAGGTCCGACGATACTTCGGTGATCTGACGGGAACCAGTAAATCCAGCGCGGCACGGGCGTTGACGTCACATTTATTTACTTTCCGGCCCAAATGTCATTCCCTGCACCAAACATCGTTCCCCAGCAGATCGTCCTGCACGTCCCTACAGTCTTCTGGTGTTGCAACCTTGCGATAGACAACAGCATCATCCATGAATAGCCTCAGGGAGCCTCCAACATTGTCCACTAGATCTTTAGTATAAATTGTAAACTAACGGGCCTAAGTCATTCCATGCGGATTCCGCCGGGAGCTCAAAGCTGAGTTCTTAGTGATCTCTGTCTAAACTCGTAGAGTGTGTATATCTATGGAGCGAACTTTCAGATGCTTTTTGTCGCCAACATACAGTTACGGAATTAGGGAGTGCACACCTTGACCGGACGCTGCCAAACTGATACTCCAATACGTCCAACGTACCTATGGGATATACTGACGTGACAAGTCATAGGATAGCGATATGCACATGTCGGTAGTATCGCGTACACAATGTATGAAAGGGCAGTGCAGTGGCAGAGACGTCATTTGTACTCAGGTAATCCGTGTGAGAAGGTCTGCGACGTTATTGTGGCAGCACGACGGGAATTAATAGGCTTTAAACACGGAGTGGCAGTTGGAGCTAGACACATTGGACATTCCATTTCGGAAATTGTTAGGGAATTCAACATTCCGAGATTCACAGTCTCAAGAGGGTGCTGAGAACACCAAATTCCGCGTATTTCCTCTCACCGCAGACGAGACAGTGGCCGACGGTCTTCGCTTAAGGACAGAGAGCAGCTGCGTTTGCGTAGAGTTGTCGGTGCTAACAGACAAGCAACACTGCGTGAAATAGCCGCAGAAATCAGTGTGGTACGTACGAAGAACGTATCCGTTAGGACAATGCTGCGAAATTTGGAGTTAGTGGGCTATGGCAGCAGACAGCCGACGCGAATGACTTTGCAGACAGCACGAAATCGCCCGAAGTGCCTCTCTTGGGCTCGTGACCATTTCGGTTGGACCTAGATCCTGATCGTGGCCTAGTCAGATTTCGGCTGCTAAGAGCTGATTGTAGGATTCGAGTGTGGCGCAGACTCCACGAAATCATGGACCCAAGTCGTCGTCAAGGCATTATGCAAGCTGGTTCTTGTTCCATAATGATGTGGACTAGGTCCTCTTGTTCCACTGAACGGGTCATTGACTGTAGATGGATATGTTCAGTTACTTGGACACCATTTGCAGCCATTCGTGGACTCCATGTTACCAAACAACAAAAGAGTTTTCATGGATGACAATACGTCATGTCGCCGGGTCACAATTGTTCGCGACTGAGTTGAAGAATATTCTGGACAATTCGAATAAATGATTTGGCCATCCAGATCGTCTGACATGAATCCTGTCAAACATTTATGGGACATAATCGAGAGGTCAGTTCGTGCACGAAATCCTGCACTGCAACACTTTCGCAATCATTGACGTCTAAAGAGGCAGCATGGATCAATATTTGTGCACGTGACTTCCCACGACTTGGATCCATATCACGTCGAGTGGCTGCGCTACGCCGAGCAAAAGGAGGTCCGACACAATGTTAGGAGGTACACTACTGGCCATTCAAATTGCTACACCACGAAGATGAAGTGCTACAGACACCAAATTTAACCGACAGGAAGAAGATGCTGTGATATGCAAATGATAAGCTTTTCAGAGCGTTCATACAAGGTTGGCGCCAGTGGCGACACCTACAACGTGCTGACATGAAGAAAGTTTCCAACCGATACGGTTTATCATATCGCGACACTGCTGCTCGGCCTCGTATCACTAGCAGTCGAGATGACAGGCATCTTATCCTCATGGCTGTAAAGGATCGTGCAGCCACGTCTCGATCCCTAAGTCAACAGATGGGGACGTTTGCAAGACAACAACCAGCTGCACGAACAGTTCGACGACGTTTACAGCAGCATGGACTGTCAGCTCGGAGACCGTGGCTGCGGTTACCCTTGACGCTGCATCACAGACAGGAGCGCCTGCGATGGTGTACTGGGTGCACGAATGGCAAAACGTTATTTTTTCGGATGAATCCAGGTTCTGTTTACAGCATCATGATGGTCGCATCCGTGTTTGGCGTCATCGCGGTGAACGCACATTGGAAGCGTGTATTCGTCATCGCCATACTGGCGTATCACCCAGCGTGATGGTATAGGGTGCCATTGGTTACGCGTCTCGGTCACCGCTTGTTAGCATTGACGGCGCTTTGAACAGTGGACGTTACATTTCAGATGTGTTACGACCCGTGGCTCTACCCTTCATTCGATCCTTGCGAAACCCTACATTTCAGCAGGATAATGCACGACCGCATGTTACAGGTCATGTACGGGCCTTTTTGGATACAGAAAATGTTCGACTGCTGCCCTGGGAAGCACATTCTTCAAATCTCTCACCAACTGAAAACGTTTGGTCAATGGCGGCCGAGCAACTCGTCACAATACTCCAGTCACTACTCTTGATGACGGCCATCCTGATTTAGGTTTTCCGTGATTTCCCTAAATCATCCCAGGCAAATGCCGGGATGGTTCCTCTGAAAGTGCACGGCCGACTTCCTTCCCAATCCTTTCCTAATCCGATGAGACCGATGACCACGCTGTCTGGTCTCCTTCCCAAAACCAACCAACCAACCAACCACTACTCTTGATGAACTGTGGTATCGTGTTGAAGCTGCATGGGCAGCTGTACCTGTACATGCCATCCAAGCTCTGTTTGACTCAATGGCCAGGCGTATCAAGGCCGTTAGTACGGCCAGAGATGGTTGTTCTAGGTACTGATTTCTCAGAATCTATGCACCCAAATTGCGTGAAAATGTAATCCCATGCCAGTTGTAGAATAATATATTTGTCCAATGGATACCCGTTTATCATCTGCATTTCTTTTTGTTGTAGCAATTTTAATGGCCAGTAATGCATCGCATGACTTTTGTCACCTCAGTGTAATTTGCATCCGAAAACAAAAAAAAAAAAAAGGTTCAAATGGCTCTGAGCACTATGGGACTCAACTGCTGTGGTCATAAGTCCCCTAGAACTTAGAACTACTTAAACCTAACTAACCTAAGGACATCACACACATCCATGCCCGAGGCAGGATTCGAACCTGCGACCGTAGCGGTCGTGCGGTTCCAGACTGTAGCGCCTTTAATCGCTCGGCCACGCCGGGCGGCATCCGAAAACCAGGCCCGCCGCTGTGGCCGAGCGGTTCTAAGCGCTTCAGTCCGGAAACGCGCTGCTGGTACGGACGCAGGTTCGAATCCTGCCTCGGGCATGGATGTCTGTGACGTTCTTAGGTTAGTTAGCTTTAAGTAGTTCTAAGTCTAGAGGACTGATGTCCTCAGATGTTAAGTCCCATAGTGCTTAGAGCCATTTGAACCATCTGAACCGGAAACTAGGCATATCAATAATTTGACAGGCGTTCTCTTTATCGTGCACCAAAAAATATGTTCGAGTGAAATGCACCACGGAAACGCTGGCCACGTGACAAAGGGAAGATTAATATTTGATACACGTGTCTGAAAACTTGCGAAAGTTTCGCTGCGAGATCCATTTTGAATATCACCGCTGCGAAGGGAGACAGTGTTGTGAGCGAAATGCAGAGACACTCTTAATTCTTTAAATGATCAAGCCGTATTTCTTACATCAGCAGGTCATTATTCGTGGCAGCTCCGAACGGCAGGTCTGGGTGAGAGCTCCTACAATGGAAACCGGTGCTCCGCCTGCGCAATACCAGCCCCGAATACCTAGAAGAGTGTGGCATGGCGTGGCCCCGGGTGGGATCCACGGGCCAGGAGAAAGCGCGCCTCGTGTCGGCGCTTCCACGAACACGGCGGCTACGTGACTCCCGGCCTGTCTTGTCTGTCGCTGGAGACGCGACGTCCCGCTCGTAGCCAAGGAGCTGTCTGCGGTTCCTGCGTACATTCAGCCGGCCCGGGCCCTCAGGTACGCACTGCCGGTCACGCGCTCACAGCCCGACCACAAACGGCGATCTGCAGCGTACAGAGTACAGGCGACGTTTTCAAACGGCGTACGGGTCGTCTCCAGACACATCTTCGGCCTGAAATCTCACTGACCGGAGTAGAACTTGTAAGTAGGCTGTTTAGGTTCTTATATTGGTAACGCCGCCGCCACGTAGCGCTCTCTGTATGAAAATCACTGGCTGTGCTGTGTGCAGTCTGTGGCTAGTTTGCATTGTTGTCTGCCATTGTAGTGTTGGGCAGCTGGATGTGAACAGCGCGTAGCGTTGCGCAGTTGGAGGTGAGCCGCCAGCAGTGGTGGATGTGGGGAGAGAAATGGCGGAGTTTTGATATTTGTAAGAATGGATGTTATGAACTGCTATATATATTATGACTATTAAGGTAAATACATTGTTTGTTCTCTATTAAAATATTTCATTTGCTAACCATCCCTATCAGTAGTTAGTGCCTTCCGTAGTTTGAATCTTTTATTTAGCTGGCAGTAGTGGCGCTCGCTGTATTGCAGTAGTTCGAGTAACGGAGATTTTTGGTGAGGTAAGTGATTTGTGAAAGGTACAGTTTAATGTTAGTCAGGGCCATTCTTTTGTAGGAATTTTTGAAAGTCAGATTGCGTTGCGCTAAAAATATTGTGTGTCAGTTTAAGCACAGTCGTGTATAATTGTTCAAAGGGGACGTTTCAAACTGTCGTTAGTGACGAGTCCCGATTCGGACTGAGTCCCGATGACCAGTGAAAAAAATGGTTCAAATGGCTCCGAGCACTACGGGACTTACCTTCTGAGGTCATCAGTCCCCTAGAACTTAGAACTACTGAAGCCTAACCAACCTAAGGACATCACACACATCCATGCCCGAGGCAGGATTCGAACCTGCGACCGTAGCTGTCGCGCGGTTCCAGACTGTAGCGCCTAGAACCAATCGGCCACTCCGGCCGGCGATGACCAGTGAAGACATGTCTGGAGACGCCCTGAACGACGGTGGGTTACCAACCTAATTGTCGCTTGTCATACGGCCCGACAACCAGGGGTGATGGGCTAGCGTGCCGTTTCTTTGCATAGCAGGACGCCTTACAGCACAGCTGTACGTTGCCCTTCGTGCAAGTAACCCTGAACTTACATTTTAGAAAGATAACGTCCGCCTGCTCACGGCGAAAGAGTCTCCTGCATGTCTCCGTGCTTGCCAAACCCTGACTTGGCCAGCAACGTCTCCGGATCTCTGTCCAATTGAGAACGCCTGGAGCATTATGGGCAGGTCCATCAACCAGCTTTGGGATTTTGTCGGTCTAATGCCCTAACTGGACAGAATTTCGCACGATATCCCTCAGGACTTCAAACAACTCTATCAATAAATGCCAAGCCGAATAACTGCTTGCATAAGGACCAGAAATTGAACAGCGCTTTATTGACTTGCTTAATTTGTGAAGCTCTTTCCCATGAAACATCTACCAATTTCCGTCCCATTTGGGTAATGCCTTCATGATGCGCCGCTTTATTTTCGGTTACCTATATCATGGAAGGAATGAAAGGAATGACATCTACCAAACGTTTCACGATAATTTCTATACAAGAATTACAATATAACTAAATCCAGCTGCGTGTTTGTCGTCCCGTACCGGTTCAAATGGTTCAAAAGGCTCTGAGCACTATGGGACTTAATATCTGAGGCCATAAGTCCCCTAGAACTTAGAACAACTTAAACATAACTAACCTAAGGACAACACACACATCCATGCCCGAGTCAGGATTCGAACCTGCGACTGTAGTGGTCGCGCGGTTCCAGACTGAAGCGCCTAGAACCGCTCGGCCACACCGGCCGGCTCCCCTACCAGCCACCCATTTGTCTTTCAGTATCGGCCAGAAGTAATTACAATTTTTAATTTATATTTTCTTCTTCATTCTTCTTTTCACACTGAAATGGGCGAAAATGAGAAAAAAAGAGGAAACTACAATGAAGAGTGCATGAAAATGGATGTGAGTGAGACAATGTCTAAAAAAATTACCTTGTGGGAGGTAGCTGAAGCGTTTTTAATAACTAGAAAAGAAAACGGTCGCCACAGATGAGGGGAGATTAAAAGCGGAAAAATTAAAGTCTGAAGGAGAGTTGAAGAAAACTGAACTGAAGTCGGGTGTTCCAAAAACTAAACTCGCAAAGGGTAGCCATGGAAAGACAGATGCAAAGCGGTGAAAAAATTGGAATTTACTGGAAATAATGGGTCAGTAGAAGAGACTGAAAAGCGCGTTATGTGTTTTGAGTCATTTGAAGAAGACTAGACACTGTGTACCAAGTGTAGAGCCGGGGCACACGATGAGTGTGTGGTTCAGGAGATCATTTTGTATTTCATTTCGATCTCTGTAAAACAGTGAGCTAAACATTGTTGAATTGAGCTGATACAGTAACAATAAGTTCCCACACTTATGTGTTCTATTAGTATGCCGTTGGTATCAGTGCAATGTGTCAATAACAACCGGTATTATCACAGAAAATACAATGTCCGATACTGCAATACACTTTCTACAAGCTTTGTAATTGTAGTTCTTTTACTTACGTATACTAAAAAATAAAAATCATTACACTGTGCTATTCATAGAACATGCCTTGAGCTAAAAGAACAGTGTATTAACAATCCGACTGGCCACTAACATTTTATCTAAAAACGTATCCCAACCGATACTGCATGACTCCCCCTTATGCAGCCTGTAAACGGTAAACTGACTCCTTCCAAATTATTTCGATACAAATCGTATTAATTATGTGTGGAACATCTGTCAAGATTAACCAAGTAAGCTGCTGAATTGGGGCCTGTCCGTAGGTCTCCACCAGGATGTGAGCACACGGGAAGGTAAATACCTCCAGTTTTCACTACCTCCAGTGAATTTTGAGTTTACCTTTCGTCGGTAAGCTGAAACCTCACTCCTGGAAATGGTGTTCGTCTCACTGCCTCTGTTAAGTAAATAAGATTGCCACAACCTACTGCACTATTTGCCTCCTATTCCACGAAAGGATGCTCAAACGTGTGAGTCTCGTAGGAGGGGGAGGCATAAATCTTCCTTCATCTGCTAACAGCTTCGACAGGGAAAGTAGCATTTGTTACAGAATTGTGCTTCCTCCTAAGTTCTTACAGTTTTTAGCACGCCAAGCGCTCTAGGGAACAGATGAGATTCTGTTTATGCAGGAGCTATTTATATTGAATCTCTCCAGTAACAAAATCTTATAGATGGTTCGTATGTTGCACAGATTCCGTCCGTTAAGTTCATTGCATTGCTCACGTGATCAAGAATGCTATATCACCATTTCATTTCTTCTGTGAATCCTGTGGCTCCCAGACTTCATGGCCTCCCTACACTCCATAAAGATAATGTCTCACTCCGTCCTGTGGTCTCTTCATTCTCAGTTCCATGTTACAAAGTAACCAGAGAGTGAAATGACCTGATACAGATCAAAACCAAGTTTAAACCTAGGCGTGGTATTCTTAATTAAATTGACTTAGTGAACAAGTTAAAAGACATGCAAATCCCCCATAGTGCCACGCTAGTTTCTTTTGATGTTAGCAACATATTCAGTAATACACCTGTTGAGCTGTGCCTAAACATCTAGCAGACTTACTGCATAAATCAGGAGTTAAGCTGGTTGTCGCAGATGACGTAAGGTTAGCTACACAAACTTGTCTAACACAAAATTATACCCGTTTCAGTGGTAGAATACAAAAATAGTTGGATGGCCTGGCTATGGGATCCCCCCTCAGTCCTGTCCTTGCTGAAATCTTCATGGACAATTTTGAAAAAGAAGTTTTTCGGAAAATAATCCACTCTCTTCCAACGTTGGATACAGTTGATGATGTGTTGTGACTAGTGACAGGTACTACCAGACAACTCCAAAAATTCCTCAAGCGACTAATTTCCAAACACAACAGTATAAAATTCACAATGGAATTTGAGTGTAACTGTATAAATTATTTAGATCTAACCATAGAAATCAGTGACCGTGTTCATACTTTCATGATTTACAGGAAACGTACCACCACAGACATTGTAATACCTGTCAATTCTCAATAACCAATGACCCATAAACATACTCTCTATCATTCAATGACACATCGCCTAATATCCATCCCCATGAGTGAATTAAATGCAATCAAACAAATAGCATCAAACAATAGCTACCCTCCTGCCTTAGTTGACTCCCCAATGCACAAAAAGCAGAAATAGCAGGTGCACTCTCTTCTTCACTCTGTTCTCGAGCCAGTACGTCAAGAACACAATAAATTATGCACAATTCCTAATTTAGAAAAAGTCTCACTGGATGTAATGAGAAAACTTAAATCCAGGAACGTAAAACCATCATTTTATGTGCTCAACACTTTGGATACTTTTTGTTCAATGATAAAGAAAAAAATTAGTAGTAACTGTGGAAAATTCTATTTAAGTCAGTCTAGCAGGGCAATATGCGCCGCAAAAGTTGGAAACTTAGAAAAGGAGACTTTACTTTTGCAGGCCAGCTGCTTAAAGAAGACCATAGCTACAAGGTGAAACATGAAGTATTACGTCACATCCATAAAGGAAGGAAGATGAACTGTCTTGAAATAATGGAAATTAATAAATATATGTCAATCATCCCATGTTTAGTACTGAAGGACGAGACACAGTTCCCTTACTCGCCATTTCTAAATGCAGATACTACTTGTAATCCCATCCAGGCCATGTTGTAAATTACTTCTCTTACTCGCATGCCCCGTTTTCCTTTATTTCATTTACAATAATTTCTCTCGTGTTAAAAAATGTTACTTTGTATAATCACAGCTGCTTCACTTACCTGATTAATTTCTCTAGTGTATCTTATCTGCCTCTAATTTAGGAACTATTAAAGACAAGATTATTTTATTCAGGCACACCTTTGGAATGTGTCATTTAAATTTATTGTTCAATTTATTTTTGTCTATGAACAGCTGCTGTAATTTGTATGTAGTCCATTAATTAATATGTCACATATTTTATCTTAGTTATTAATCTTACACCGCCTGTACACTGAAATTATCCCTCTTATTTTATTGCTAAACGTAACGCTAACATTCTTCGTTTCTGGAAACGGAGATACTTTGTAGATGCACTAGTTTAAAATCTTTGATGTAATAAAATTTCACAGCACCACATACGTATCTTTGTACCTGATGATGGCGTTAACAGCCGAAAACCGGCTTGTGACATAAATAATAAATTTTATAGAATATTACCCCAGTGTTGTGTGTATGTTCATTCATGACGTATAAAATATTCTACCAGGAACTGTCGGAACAGTCAATCAGTGCAGTTATACTTTACCTACACGACTTAGCGAGATGCACCTTTGCCTGTTCCTTATGTAACTTATAAAGGACATGCTTCTTGTTTGGGGTCACAATGCCCTGTCTGATCGAAAGTACCCAGACTCATATTAGTGAACATTAATATGAGAGTGTCCACCATTCGCCATTACGGCGGTCTGAACTCTGCTGGGGACACTTTCAATGAGATCTGAATGTCTGTGGAGGAATGGGAGCCTGTCTTCCTCAAGACAACCAGGAAAGGTAGCGGAACTGGCCGCTGCGGTCTGGAGCGAATTCGACATTCGAACCCATCCCAAAGCTGTTCCAATGGGTTCAGTCTGAGACTGTGGCAGACCAGTTTATTTGTGGGTATGTTATTGTCGACAGTCCATTGCCTCATGTATGCTGCTTCGTGATAGGGTGCATTCTCATGCTGATACAAACGATTATCGTCTCCGAACTGCTCCTCTATTGTGCGCAGTGCACTATGCTGTAAAATGTGTTCATATTCTTCCGCGTTTAGTGTTTTTCTGTAGCGCTATAAGGAACACCATCCTAACCACGGGTTAGGTTAGGTTCCGTTAGGTTAGGTTACCCCCATGCCATAACACCACCTCCTCTGTATTTTATTGTTGGTACTGCACATGATGTCAGGTAATCTTCTTCAGGCATTCGACAAACCCAGACCCTTCCATCTAATTGCCACAACGCATAGCGTCATTGCTCGCTACAGATCACTCATTTCCAGTCACCCACTGCCCAGTGGCGGCCCTCTTTACACAATTTCAAGTGTCCCTTAGCGCTGATTGCATACGTATGTGGCTAATGAGGTGCTACTCAACCGTTGCATCCCATAATTTTTAATTCGCTGCCCTAATTGAACGGCTAGTAGAGCATTGGAATTCACTAGTTATTCCTTCCGCTGGTTCCATGCGTTGTTTTTGGGGTGTGGGTCATAAGGACACACCGAAATCACAATAGTAATCCGTTGTAGTTGCCACACACTTCTTTATTCAGTCATAAAGCATTATCAGATCACAACCACAATAATAAAGGCGATTGCCTTATAAAGCCAGATCACTTGGATAAATGACGAACAAATTTCTTTAACTGGAACAAGACCCATAAAAACTTGAAAACTGAATATAACTAGTTGAAATAACTCAGATAAACTTCATTATTAGATGGAACTAATATCCACACGATTCCTATCAGAACTCTAATTACTTCCGATCAACTCAAGAATACATGAAGTGCCAGAACACAGATCTTGTAAGATTTGGCTAGCCCGTTCCTAAATAAAACACTATTCCTAAAAGCTTTATTACAATAAAAATCACTTCCACGACTAAGGAGGTGCTGTAATTTGACCAAACAAGTTTTCGAGTGTACTTAACTCAGTTGGTTAATCAACAATGTTGTTAAAATCATTACTACTAGAACATGACCATATGACAATAGCCCCTAAAATGAGGCCGCTTCAATACTGCGTGTGAATTAGTAGCACACCAAAGGATTTCAGTCAATACAAGAGATCCACCATACAGCAAATGATATAGAAATGTACTGAACTCTGCACTGCAACTTCAGACACCATAGCTGTTCACAGGAAGGATGGAATCACAAGAGAGTAACAACATAACCCGAGATGTAAAGGGGGAACAGGGCCTTAAATATCACTCTGCTCCCGCTTTGTTCGCGTCGACTACTGCCAGTTTCCTGCAACACAAAACACATCAGCGGCGGACAATATTCTGAGGCATGAGATATACAATCTTGTCTAGAGAGCAGGTGATCAATACTTTCAATGAAATCAGCCTCCGTGAGTTACTTGGCCAGCCACGGCCCGTAAAATTGGGTTTAACCAATTCGCAAAAGGACCACTAAAATAATGTCCTAAAGTTAAAATGACAAGAATTATCTCCGTACACATTTAAACGCCAAACTACAATAATGGACTACAAGGTAGAATGGAAGAAATATCTCGGCATGGCTTGGAACGCCAGACACCGACTTACCCACTACTCGTTGCACTTCTAGCTACGCATTTAGCCATGCTTCATGTCGGTTTGTTGGACGTAGCCACACTTCCTCAACTGCCGTCAAGTATCAGGTCACGACACCTAGTTGCGTGATAAACAACTAGAACAAATCCAAATAGTTTTTAGTACACTGGCATGTTCAATTAAGATGCACGCAACCCACCGAAGCAACTCGCCGACTCCAATTCATTCGGCCCGTGTAGCTTTTAACAGAGTCGAAGGAACTTGCCCTTCCAACCTCTAGGAAAACCAAATCACCATGGGCAATGGATAGGCGTTGCACGATTCAACACGTCGTAGAGGCTAGCCACGCTCCTTCGTCGTGTCGACTCGGCATCTCCGCGTGCTGCCTACGTACACAGTCCCACGTCACTGCACCTCACACCACGGATCCCCACACAAGAGACCCGGCAGAATGGACGCGCTGCAGTTAAATGCCCGCCGCCAAAGATATGAAGAAGACCAATCAATATCGAAGACGACTCAAAGATGAAAATGAGAATCAATGGCAACTGGCGCCAGAAACGCACCAGCTCTGTTTTTACAAACACCCTCCGCGATGCAAGGCGGTCCCTCTTCGTCAGTAAGTTACACGAGGTCCGCTTGGTATGGTTTATCCGTGGTTGTACCTTCTACATCTACATCTACATTTATACTCCGCAAGCCACCCAACGGTGTGTGGCGGAGGGCACTTTACGTGCCACTGTTATTACCTCCCGTTTCTGTTCCAGTCGCCTATGGTTCGCGGGAAGAACGACTGCCGGAAAGCCTCCGTGCGCGCTCGAATGTCTCTAATTTTCCATTCGTGATATCCTCGGGAGGTATAAGTAGGGGAAAGCAATATCTTCGATACCGCATCCAGAAACGCACCCTCTCGAAACCTGGCGAGCAAGCTACACCGCGATGCAGAGCGCCTCTCTTGCAGAGTCTGCCACTTGAGTTTGCTAAATATCTCCGTCACGCTATCACGCTTACCAAATAACCCCGTGACGAAACGCGCCGCTCTTCTTTGGATCTTCTCTACCTCCTCCGTCAACCCGATCTGGTTCGGATCCCACACTGATGAGCAATACTCAAGTATAGGTCGAGTGTTTTGTAAGCCACCTCCTTTGTTGATGGACTACATTTTCTAAGGACTCTCCCAGTGAATCTCAACCTGGTACCCGCCTTACCAACAATTAATTTTATATGATCATTCAACTTCAAATCGTTCCGCACGCATACTCCCAGATATTTTACAGAAGTAACTGCTACCAGTGTTTGTTCCGCTATCATATAATCATACAATAAAGGATCCTTCTTTCTATGTATTCGCAATACATTACATTTGTCTGTGTTAAGGGTCAGTTGCCACTCCCTGCACCAAGTGCCTATCCGCTGCAGATCTTCCTGCATTTCGCTACAATTTTCTAATGCTGCAACTTCTCTGTATACTACAGCATCACCCGCGAAAAGCGGCATGGAACTTCCGACACTATCTACTAGGTCATTTATATATATTGTGAAAAAGCAATGGTCCCATAATACTCCCCTGTGGCACGCCAGAGGTTGCTTTAACGTCTGTAGACGTCTCTCCATTGAGAACAACATGCTGTGTTCTGTTTGCTAAAAACTCTTCAATCCAGCCACACAGCTGGTCTGATATTGCGTAGGCTCTTGCTTTGTTTATCAGGCGACAGTGTGGAACTGTATCGAACGCCTTCCGGAAGTCAAGGAAAATAGCATCTACCTGGGAGCCTGTATCTAATATTTTCTGGGTCTCATGAACAAATAAAGCGAGTTGGGTCTCACACCTTGGCGTTTCCACTGCACAGTCTCATCACCAATAGTCAACTTGCCCTGAAAGATGCGTTACTCAGGTGATATCCAAAGACCAAGCCCACGTTCGCACTCACTGAGCTCTGCTGGCTGATCCATTCTGCTGTTATCGATTTTCTACTGAGCACACAATCCTCCCTGCCTTCTTGTATACCGCCGGTTCCACCTGTCGTGACATTAAAAAAAATGGTTCAAATGGCTCTGAGCACTATGGGACTTAACATCTGAGGCCATCAGTCCCGTAGACGTAGAACTACTTAAACCTAACTAACCTAAGGACATCACACACATCCATACCCGAGGCAGGATTCGAACCTGCGACCGTAGCGGTCGCGCGGTTCCAGACTGAAGCGCCTAGAACCGCTCGGCCACACCGGCCGTCTCGTGACATTCAGTCGACATTTCCACACTACGTAGGGGTGTGCAGATACCTTCGATCAGATAGGGTATATCTGCTGCTAACGGAAACCACCCCAGAGGGGGCTCTCTTAACACTTACAGCTCATCTATCAGTTCCTTCCCAAATAGATAGCCTTCTTTCTCTTCCATATAATATTGTGTCCAATACTTCCCACATCACAGTCCCTACACACAGTTACCAGAAGCTGCCATTACCAATCTCATTCTCATGGTGAAGGAAATGTCCATCCCACCACCATCTTGTTGTTAGAAACATATATTTTGTAAGTAGGCTGTTTAGGTTCTTATATTGGTAACGCCGCCGCCACGTAGCGCTCTCTGTATGAAAATCACTGGCTGTGCTGTCTGCAGTCTGTGGCTAGTTTGCATTGTTGTCTGCCATTGTAGTGTTGGGCAGCTGGACGTGAACAGTGCGTAGCGTTGCGCAGTTGGAGGTGAGCCGCCAGCAGTGGTGGATGTGGGGAGAGAGATGGCGGAGTTTTGAAGTTTGTAATACTGGATATCATATATTATGACTATTAAGGTAAATACATTGTTTGTTCTCTATTAAAATCTTTCATTTGCTAACTATCCCTATCAGTAGTTAGTGCCTTCCGTAGTTTGAATCTTTTATTTAGCTGGCAGTAGTGGCGCTCGCTGTATTGCAGTAGTTCGAATAATGAGGATTTTTGTGAGGTAAGTGATCTGTGAAAGGTATAGTTTAATTTAGTCAGGGCCATTCTTTTGTAGGGATTTTTGATAGTCAGATTGCGTTGCGCTAAAAAATATTGTATGTCAGTTTAAGCACAGTCTTGCATAATTTTTCAAAGGGGACGTTTCAATTTTATCTTCTTGAATTGGTTTTCCGTTAACATTAAAACTGTAAGTTGAAACGCTTCGGCTATCAGTGCTGACTTCTTTCAGAACCGCCAAGTACCGTCTTCTGTAACCTTCCAAATTATATAATCCATTCATCGTAAGAATAAACCTGATGTGAACAAACACAAACGCGAGGATTGGTCGGAAGCCGTAGCACACGTGCACTGGTGTTGTTACGCTGTTGCAAGTAGGTCCTACTTATGTACTACATAACTTATTACTAATTTACGCTAAATGAAACTTTAAGATATTCAAATGTATTAACAGCTATTGACGTTTTTCTTAATCGCACTTCAGCTACGTAGTTTTTATTTCAAAAGTCGTGTACAGTCACAGCCTACGCAGCGTTGTGCTCTGATTGCAGTATACAGTATGAAAATGGCTGAGGCTGCTTTCTGTTCCGTAGTGAAACACGCGCGTGGAACGCTGTTAAAAAGTGCCGAGAAATAGGCCGTTCTTAATGTTTTTCATAAATTTACGAGTATAATCGGCTTTGAAGTTTTCCCAGCGCTGTATATACTGCAGTTGATAAATACACATTGAACGTGTAGCGCAGTCGTTAGCATAATGAAATATTAATCAAATGCGGTCATTCGTTGTTCACATCTCCCCAGTAACATTTCTTTTCTCGTTCGATTTGAAATACCTACATCTCGTAATTATAAAATCATCAATTTTTGTGAATAATGCACGACTTCTTGTTTCTAATTACATATTGGACGCGAAATTCCTGTTTTCATTTCATATACAAATTCTTAATTATCGATGTTTTATGAAAAACTGTTCATAAAAGTTGTTTGAATTAAGAAAACATAACAGTTTAATTTTTAAGCCAAAAATGAAAAACCAAATCCATTTTATTTGGACTATGACCATCGTTTTGTACCACAGAGGTAGATAAGTATCGTATAAACATGAAAAACAATCATTTTCGCAGCATCGAGCACATCTTACAAATGCTGCATTTTTAAATTTGCTACTGTGCCATTACAATATGAACCAAACAGCACTGATCTGTAGTCAAGCTGCGGAATTTGACCCGAGATGTAACCCAACTGTTAAGCTGCCAGACGCACTGGAACTAACGCACGCAGCTTTTTCACGTGTCATTGCAGAACACTGGCGGGATATAGAACGACTCGTCATAAAAGAAGAAGAGAAAATGCTGCGCCTGGTTGGCTTCTTTGATTTTGTTGTTGACAGGCTCGTTATCAACGTAGCAGGTGACACTTCCAGAACTGAAATGTATTTCTCGGATTCGGATAACGAAGGAGCTGAGAGATTACCAGACGACTGGCTTCAGTGGCTTCAATATATAACTATACGGTGAAATCCTTCAATACTCTCTCACGTTACACACAGCTTATGCAGAAAAATTACCCTATGCTTAAGTCAGGAATTTTCATAATTTTTGTTTTTAATTACAACGGTACATTAGCTAAAAACGATAACGTGTTGCGGTTTTCGTATAGTCGTCTAAGAAGCGTATTGTGGAAGATTTGCAGTGTATTATTTCCTTCTTTTTAAAAAATAAATGGCATTCGACGATGTATTGCTCCTCTGCTCGTCTCCTTTTACGTGTGAGCTGCAAGCTGGCCGCGTCACTGCAGGCTAGCTGTACCAGCTGACCGGCCAGTGCTGTCCCAAGTTAAATTCGCCGGTAAAGCTGTTGTCCCTTATTCTCCCAAAGTCGATGTGCGCGTAACGCAAGGCACAAAACGTACCCTTATTATCGCACTTGACAGTACTCGAGACAGCTTGGCTGCAGTCCCACGTGAAACTGTAATCCAGTGAGGTTACAACAAAAGCGGAAGAATTCATAGTGCAATGTTTACATCAGGTTTATTCTTATGATAAACGGTTTGTAGTAGTTCTGACAGAGTGCACTGCTTGGCTGTGAGGGGCATTTATCTCTACGTAGTCGCACATGGGATGTCTCCGGATGTTCAGGAACTTCGTACTGATAGATCCGATCACTGTGATCCCCTCGAAAATTTCAGTTGGAGATAGCGTGGTCGCAACAGAAAGCCGCTCTTGGCTCGGCTTTTGTGTTGTAGGGGCAGTCTGGTGCTAGTTTTCCGATGGATGATGCAAATCTGCAGCTTCAATACGCTGTTCCATACGAGGGTAATTTCAAAAGTTCTCCACACAGTAAGGTAGAACTGAAGAAAATAATTTATTTTTACTAAATACCTTTACATGCCTTCAATATAATCTCCATTCTTCCTTATGACAGCTTCCGAATATTTTGGCAACTGTTGTGTTCCGGATAGGGCACCTTCATTGTTGAGCTACCTTATTACGCGGGCCACGCTATTGGAAGCTTCATCAGTTGTATAAAAATTTTCCCACGGTGTTGTTTCTTCAATTTGGGAAGCAAATCTAAGTCTGTTGGGCTCACATCAGAATTGTGTGGTGGGCGGGTAAGTACACTCCTGGAAATGGAAAAAAAAACACATTGACACCGGTGTGTCAGACCCACCATACTTGCTCCGGACACTGCGAGAGGGCTGTACAAGCAGTGATCACACGCACGGCACAGCGGACACACCAGGAACCGCGGTGTTGGCCGTCGAATGGCGCTAGCTGCGCAGCATTTGTGCACCGCCGCCGTCAGTGTCAGCCAGTTTGCCGTGGCATACGGAGCTCCATCGCAGTCTTTAACACTGGTAGCATGCCGCGACAGCGTGGACGTGAACCGTATGTGCAGTTGACGGACTTTGAGCGAGGGCGTATAGTGGGCATGCGGGAGGCCGGGTGGACGTACCGCCGAATTGCTCAACACGTGGGGCGTGAGGTCTCCACAGTACATCGATGTTGTCGCCAGTGGTCGGCGGAAGGTGCACGTGCCCGTCGACCTGGGACCGGACCGCAGCGACGCACGGATGCACGCCAAGACCGTAGGATCCTACGCAGTGCCGTAGGGGACCGCACCGCCACTTCCCAGCAAATTAGGGACACTGTTGCTCCTGGGGTATCGGCGAGGACCATTCGCAACCGTCTCCATGAAGCTGGGCTACGGTCCCGCACACCGTTAGGCCGTCTTCCGCTCACGCCCCAACATCGTGCAGCCCGCCTCCAGTGGTGTCGCGACAGGCGTGAATGGAGGGACGAATGGAGACGTGTCGTCTTCAGCGATGAGAGTCGCTTCTGCCTTGGTGCCAATGATGGTCGTATGCGTGTTTGGCGCCGTGCAGGTGAGCGCCACAATCAGGACTGCATACGACCGAGGCACACAGGGCCAACACCCGGCATCATGGTGTGGGGAGCGATCTCCTACACTGGCCGTACACCACTGGTGATCGTCGAGGGGACACTGAATAGTGCACGGTACATCCAAACCGTCATCGAACCCATCGTTCTACCATTCCTAGACCGGCAAGGGAACTTGCTGTTCCAACAGGACAATGCACGTCCGCATGTATCCCTTGCCACCCAACGTGCTCTAGAAGGTGTAAGTCAACTACCCTGGCCAGCAAGATCTCCGGATCTGTCCCCCATTGAGCATGTTTGGGACTGGATGAAGCGTCGTCTCACGCGGTCTGCACGTCCAGCACGAATGCTGGTCCAACTGAGGCGCCAGGTGGAAATGGCATGGCAAGCCGTTCCACAGGACTACATCCAGCATCTCTACGATCGTCTCCATGGGAGAATAGCAGCCTGCATTGCTGCGAAAGGTGGATATACACTGTACTAGTGCCGACATTGTGCATGCTCTGTTGCCTGTGTCTATGTGCCTGTGGTTCTGTCAGTGTGAGCATGTGATGTATCTGACCCCAGGAATGTGTCAATAAAGTTTCCCCTTCCTGGGACAATGAATTCACGGTGTTCTTATTTCAATTTCCAGGAGTGTATTTCTCACCATATTTGTCGAGGGTTTTTGTCACTGGTACAAGTGTACGTGGTCTTGCATTGTCGTGCACAATGACACTAGCTGCAAGAATGAATTCTTCTTTGACGAATTTTCTGGAGCAAAACATTTTGCAGAAACAGCTTGTAGTACGTGCCTGTTAGATATTTACCGGGGCACTCTATTTGTAACTACGACTCCATTCATGTCATATGCAGAGATCATCATCAGTTTCACCTTTGATTGTTGGTAGTGGAATTTTTCCACTGTGACAACTGAGACCATTCCTGTCTCGAAATCTCCTACCCATGTTTCATCAAGTGCAACAATCCTTTTCTGCAACGCTTCTCCTTCTGTTCGATAACGTTGAAGCAATTCTTCTGCGATTCTTTTGCGGCATGCCTTCTGCTCTTCACTCAAATCATGCGGAACACATCTGGCAGCTACTTTCTCGCCCTTAACTTTTCAATTATGGCTTTGTAAACTGAAGTGACAGACATTCCGGCCTCAGTCAATTTCTTCACATGTTTTTCGTCTATCCTCTCTCAAAATGTCATTAACATAACCTAAGAGGTCTAGTCTGTTGCAGTTGAAGGCCTTCCACTTTTTGGGTTGTCCTCAGTTCTTGCCTGACCTTCACGGCAACGAGCAGACCACCGTGATACTGTTATGCGATCTACTACACTATTCCCACACACTTCTCTCTTTCGTTGGGTTCTTTTCACGTAGAGATTCGATTTTTATGTAGGAACGCTGGTCACTAACTGTAATCCGACCTGAATTGGTTTTACCTTCCATATTAAAACTGAATTACTCTCACACAGTCACGTGAATCAGCAAACACATATTACGACCAACACGCCTAAAGTCTCGCTCACAATTAACACGAATTTTAACTTGATCACGCCATCGTAACGGTCGCACATGCGCAGTGTGCAGGACTTTTGAAATATCCCTCGTACATCGGGGTGAGATTTTTGGATGCTCTAAGCTTAATCCGTGCGTTTCACAGGGACTGCTTTCGTTTCTTGCGAATCGTATGTGCTTTTGAGAAATGTTTGTACAGAGTAAATTCTCGCATCGCAGATTTGTTCAGATTATAACGAAAATGGGCATTCCTTTGTGGTAAGTTCAGAGCCATGTGCTCAAGTACATGGATGATATCAAGTTGTGATTATCGCATGTGTGAACATTGGCGGCGTTGAAACTCTCTCTCGCTCTCTCCCCCTTTTTCTTTCAACTAAAAGTAGAAAGAACTGATTTAATTTTGCTGAGTGGATTAGTTTATCTATCTTGGTTTTTAAATATAAAATGTATGGTCATAAACACACTATAACTTTTATACATAGTACCTTTAGCTAAAATAAACAGAATCTACTCTTACTAATATTCCAGATCGTATTAACGAAGAACGGAAATAAGTCAACAGTTCATTTGAAGGTTTGTTATTATTTAAAATTTAAATTTAAATATAAAAGTCATAGTCATACAAACAGCTGTATCTCATTACAAATACAATAACCCTGTATAATTGATTCCTGGACATTCATGTTAATGCCAATCTTGATTAAAATATTTGCTATAAACTGACAGTATTATACGTTTATATACGTATTTTATAAATAAGACATCAGATCACTTGAAGTTTGTTCTTGTAGTAATTAATAAATTTATTTATTTATTTTATTTTGTACTATCATATTATCGCCAGTCTGATTAAAATATTTGCCCTTATGTCGACTTTAATAAATGAAAAAAAGAAAAAAATTATATCTCTGAGCAAAGTAGGCTCATGCCATACCTTTTCGTCAAGATCTTTGTTACAAGCAACAGTTGTATAGCACATGCTGGATGGTGGCAAAGTTTCGCTGCCAGAGCGTAAATTAATATTGATTGTCTAAAAGTATGAGAAGTGATATACCAACTGGATATCAAAATGGAAGCAGACTGACGGACACTAACGGAAAAAAGCCTCCCATACTATCGCACGAAGTAAAACAATAAATTTACATCCATATCGACAGATAAACAATAGTCATGGCAATACATTAAAGCGTGTTCCATCTTCTGGTCATAGAGCCAGCACCCAGCATTATGCTAGAAAAGTGATGTAGCCTCCAGAAATCATCTGGGGATGAACCTGAAAAGGTCCGGTAACCGGTTCATGGAATGAAACATAATTATTCAAAAAGTGACTGGTAGCAGTTTCATGTAACTTATTTATATTTGATTCAATATTTGAAAAGAGTGGCAAATTTTAGGTATAAAATGATACATTATTCAAGGCCATGGCCAGCTTAATGAAGGTCAAATAAGCAGATATGTTTTTAGTTCTAGGAGGGAGTAACTTAGAATAAAGGAGGGGTACAGCAAAATAGAATGTTAGATGCTAATTGGAAGGTCACCCCGAGGAATGAGATAGGAGAGGACTGATACAACGACTTATGAATCAATGATGTACGTTTTATTAATATTTATTATGATTTGCAAACCTCAAAATAACGTTTATACGTTGTGATATATTTATTTTTGCCAATAAACACGTTAATTAAAACTTAAAGTTGAAATCTCGCTTCGCTCTTTCCAAATCCGACGTCACAGAAGGGGTCTTCATAAAACAAAGATCAACCTTCGAACAACCTTAGAACCTTTAAGATCGTGGTTGTTGGTAATGGTACGTGATCCCTTACGACCCTTACCATGTTTGCTTGTTTGATCTTCACTGAACCTTGCCTTGACCTTGAATCATGTACTATTTTATAGGTAAAATTTCCCGCTCTTTTCAAATCTCAAATCAGATATTAGGAACGTCATTTTAAAAAATCGCTTTAACCTCCAAATCATCTTGAAAATCACGGTCAATGCCAGGGCCATTTATGCGCGAACCTGTTTGCCAGCTACAACTTTTATCTAAAACATTTCGTTGTATCTCATCTCTATCCTGAGTTATTCCCCATTGTAGATTAAAACTGACCACCCACGAGGACGCAGAGGTGCCGCAACACGACGTGGCATGGACTCGACTAATGTCTGAAGTAGTACTGTAGGGAACTGACGCCATGAGTCCTGCAGGGCTGTCTATAAATCCGTACGAGAGGTTGGAGATCTCTTCTGAACAGCACTTTGCAACACATTCCAGATATGCTCAATAATGTTCATGTCTGAGGAGTTTGGTGGCCAACGGAAGTGCTAAAATTCAGAAGAGGGCTCCTGGAGCCATTCTGTAGCAATTCTGGACGTGTGAGGTGTCGCAGTGTCCTAATGGAATTGCCTAAGTCTGTCGGAATGCGCAATGGACATAATGGATGCAGATGATCAGACAGGATACTTACATACGTGTCACCTGTCAGAGCGATACCTAGACGTGTCAGGCGTCCCATGTAACTCCAACTGCACAAGCCCCACGCCATTACAGAGTCTCCACCAGCTTGAACAGTCCCCTGCTGGCATGCAGGGCACATGGATTCAAGAGGTTGTCTCCATACCCGTACAGGTTCATACGCTCGATTCAATTTGAAACGAGACTCGTTCAACCACGCAACATGTTTCCAGTCATTAACAGTCATTATTGAGCATATCTGGGATGCCTTGCAACGTGTTGCTCAGAAGAGATGTTCACTCCGTCGTACTTTTAAGAATTTATGGACAGCCCTGCAGAATTCATGGTACCACTTCTTTCCAGCATTATTTCAGACATTACTCGAGTCCATGCCACGTGGTGTTGCAGCACTTCTAAGTACTCGCGGGAGCCCTACACAATACTAGGCAGTTGTACCAATTTCTTTGGCCTTTAGTGTGTAATATTTATATAGGTCGTTGTGGTGCATCCCCTTAACCAAAATGCCAAGTTTTGTTGTCATGAAAAATGGCGGCCATTGTTGCTTTTTACTGCAATGCATAGATAGCCTCCTTGTGTTGATTATACAAGGTAGAATCAAAAATTTTTGGGACTGCTGCTGCCATCTGGAAAGTAGGAGTAGTAGATCTTTGCACCGCTAGGTGGCGAGAGCTGCATATCTGATGAGTCAGTGTGCGGAGTGGCGTTCAACTGGGAGGAAGTGTTGCATGTCCACGCTGATTTCTGTAATACTCTGTGTTTGGTGCGTGGCGATTTTAGGATGGATCCGCGAACATAACAACCCATGTATATCAAATTCTGTGCGAATATCGGAAAAAGTGCTACAGAGACCCTTGCAATGATTTAACAAGTGTTTGGGGAACAGAGCATGAGCCGTACACATGTGTTTGAGTGGCATGTTCGGTTCAGGGCCGGCCGTACAGATGTTGAAGATGATGCTCACACTTGAAGGCCCATTACCCGCACAACGCCAAACATTGTTGCCAAAATTCAGCAATTGGTTCGTGCTGATCGACGTCGAACCATTCAAGACCTCGTAGATGAAATGGGTATTTGTTGTGGGATATGTCAACGAATGTCAACTGATGAATTGGGCATGCATCTTGTCGCCACAAAATTTGTGCCAAGGATCTTGACGGCTAATCAGAAGGCACAGCGTGTTGAAGTGTGCACAGACCTTCGTCAGATCGCATCTGATGATCCAACCTTCTTGTCACAGGTTATCACCGGTGACGAGAGCTGGATTTACAGCTATGACCCAGAGACAAAGCAACAATCGTCCCAATGGAAGAGCCTGGGCTCTCCAAGACCCAAAAAAGCGAGACAGGTGAACAGCAGAGTGAAGAGCATTATCATGGTTTTCTTTGATACCAAGGGAATTGTCCACAAATAATTCGTCCCACCAAACCAAACAGTGAATGCCGCATACTACTGTGACATTTTGCGACACCTCTGGGAAAACGTGCGGCGACGACGGCCCGAACTTTGGCGCCAAGGTAACTGGCTGCTGCATCACGACAACGCGCCCTGTCACACGTCCTTGCTCACCAGGACCTTTTTGGCATAAACAACATGGCGGTTGTACCCTACCCACCGTACTCGCCAGATTTGGCACCTTGAGACTTCACGCTATTCCCAAAAGTCAAACTCAAGTTGAAAGGCCGCCGGTTCGACACTCTAGAGAGGATTCAAGAAGTATCGCTGGCGGTGATAAACACCCTCAAAGAACAGGACTTCCAGAAAACGTTTTACCAGTGGCTGAAGCGCTGGGACCGGTGTGCACATGTGGATGGGAACTACTTCGAGGGTGATGGTTGAAACATCCCCTTAGAAAATTAAGAATGACAGTACTGGTAAACCTCTTACGTTATTTGATTTTCAAACAGCTGAGCAAAACTGAACGTACTCAGACATTTCTCTCTTTACTTATTCTGATCATCACGAAACTGACATACAATATTTTTTCTAGCGCAACGCAATCTGACTTTCAATAATCCCTACAAAAGAATGGCCCTGACTATTAATAACCTATACCTTTCATGAATCACTTACCGGTACCTCACAAAAATCTTCGTTACTCGAAGTACTACAATAAAGCGAGCGCCAATACTGCCAGCTAAATGAAAGATTCTAACTACTGAAGGCACTAACTACTGATAGGCATAGTTAGCAAATGAAAGATTTTGGTAGAGAATAAACAATGTATTTACCATAAAAGTCTTCAAAAGTGGCTCTGAGCACTATGAGACTTAACATCTGTGGTCATCAGTCCCCTAGAACTTAGAACTGCTTAAACCTAACTACCCTAAGGACATCACACACATCCATGCCCGAGGCAGGATTCGAACCTGCGACCGTTGCGGTCACGCGGTTCCAGACTGAAGCGCCTAGAACCGCACGGCCATACCGGCCGGCAGTGTTCAAAAGTCATAATATATATATCAGTTCATGACATCCGGTCTTACAATTTTCGTTTTTCTGACGGACACAAGTCCAGATCGTCCGCTCTCAAAACTCTTCCATCTCTCTCTCCACATCCACCACTGCTGGCGGCTCACCTCCAACTGCACAACACTACGTACTGTTCACACCAAACTGCCCAACATTACAATAGCAAATATTCCAACAATGCAAACCAGCCACAGACGGCACACACCACAGACTGATTTTGTAACTAACCGGTTACTACGGGTCATTACGTTATTATTGGGAATGTAAATGCTTATTGCTTGTGAAGTTAACTTGAGAAGATCAGGGTCGCCACCGACTCTAACCATACAACTAATCGAAGGTTTGGTCGAGTCGGAAAATAAATTAATTTGATCACAGACCAAAAACTCACAAAAATGCACACGTGGTGAGGTCGCTCATAGCGGATACGATCTAATTAATAGTATTCCCCGTGCACTGTTCGCGACAATCAAACATTTAAAATAAAATAGCACATGCAAGAACACTGTGCAGAAGATCAGCTCCCAGCAACACACCTGAAAATGAGACTTAATCTAAAGCATTTGTTATAATATACAAGGGGAGACTAATCACTGGACCTGTGCATAAGGAAACGCATTGGATGTGCTAACGGGAAACCTACGAGGTGAGTGGCTTAGGTGCAAAAACGTAATCTCGGAACACAAGAGAAAATTGTAGATAAAATCATTTATTCCTAAGGTAAGGATGTGAGGCCTGTACATGATTCCTGATAACACGTGGTTTGTGGAGACACAATTTCTAGGTATAGTGCCACATTCCAACAATATCACATCACACAATCATGTTAACATTATCTAAAACAAACATGCGATCGGACAGTTAGTGATGCCGGTAGCCCAACAACTATAATGTTCTACCACGTGGTTGGCTCCCCACGGACGAAAGACACATAAAACACGGAAAATTTACGAGAAGGCAAAGCTTTAAATATTTAGAAAGGTGAAAGCTTATGCAGGCACAGCTGAAGGCAAACATACATTCATACAGAAGCGAGTGCTCACTTCTTATCGACACCTTTGTGTGGCGTTCTTCCGGCGGATCCAAGTCTGCTACAGAAATTTGCTAAAAGAAAAATCTGCCAAAGTTTAGCATTCCTTGCTGCGACAAGGCAACGCAATCTTCCAGATTTGAAAAGCGAGACCAAAAGCTAACAGCTCTCCCCTCGCCAAGTAACAACGCGCCACGCGGTCAGTCTCACCCTTCTTCGACTGGAGCACAGCTGCGGACGCTTCCCGTACCGGCGGCAGACTGCCCCCTTTTTCCTCTCCAGCCTCCTCCACGCTCCGCGGGGACCGGAAAGCCCAAAGATGCCATTTCCGCCACTAACCTAACGCAGGTGGATTTCTCACAAGTAGTGCAAACCTCTTTGCCTACTTGACCACTACGAGAGTTGGCTATTCTGTACCAGTGCTGCTGAATCTCTACGACTATCGCAGACTTTCTACAGCAGACTACGCCACCGTCTAGCAACGTGACACACAACCACATTCATTCAATCACGCCACTATGAGAGTAAAGAGAAAAAAGAAACAAGGAAAAGAAAGAGAAATACTTGTGAAATTGGGCTACCGGACTAATGAAAGGTGGCTACAGGACCCTTTCAATTTTCATACAGAGCGCTACGTGACGTTTCCAACATAATAACCTAAACAGCCTAGTTACATGGTGACCATTAGTCCATAGGTAAGGTTTCCAACAAGTGACAGCACCAGTCCCGAAAATTTTGGATAGCACCTCGTATACCTCTTTGCTCAACACCACGACCACAGTTTGCTCCTGCAGAGGTCGCCGCTGACGCTGTGGGCTTTGTCCACAGATTCGACAGTGTCCGTAAGCACCGTGGCGTTGCACTTGTCCGGCAGTTCTCGCTGTTTCCTGAAGCGTCCGATATGCAGCATCGATATCAGAGTGAGTGACCTTACTTGTGTTTACGTTTTTCGATTCGAATCGCTCCCTAGACTGTTTACGCACGTTTACGACGACTTTCGCTATGCTCTGGACTTTGCTTCTGGCTAGCCGCTGACCTCGTAAATTTCGCCGTTATTGTTCTCGAGAACCGCCAGTTTGTTCCACGGGTCTCTGCGTCACCTCCAGTTCTAGTGACCATAAACTGTGTTCTACCTACGCCGAGCAGGATACAACAGACCTCACATTAATCTCGCCAGTTTTGGCCTTGGTGGCGAACGGTTACTCAGCGGTTTTGCAAAATGGCGGCACCAGAAAATTTGATAGTATATTCATCGACTCCAGTATGCGGCCATTTCCTCTTAAAGTGGACCTCATTTTAATCACTCTTGACTGCATAATGAAGATCCGTCACCATAACCTTCATTCATCTCATCGAACGTCTTCCTTTGTGCGCAGCTTCTCAAGTAAAAAAAGTTGATAATTGCTTTGTACTGGGTGTATTTATCCATAATGGATGCAACTGAACTCCGTGACTGTTCTTTTAAGAGGGTACAATAATAATCTTCAGGTGGTTTACATTCATTTATACGTGACGGTGCTCAGAATGGAGATGACTAAATCGGCCCATATCGTTAACGTCGATATGCAGTAGGGTTTAAGAACATATAGGGTTATTACAAATGATTGAAGCGATTTCACAGCTCTACAATAACTTTATTATTTGAGATATTTTCACAATGCTTTGCACACACATACAAAAACTCAAAAAGTTTTTTAGGCATTCACAAATGTTCGATATGTGCCGCTTTAGTGATTCGGCAGACATCAAGCCGATAATCAAGTTCCTCCCACATTCGGCGCAGCATGTCCCCATCAATGAGTTCGAAACGGTAAGGCTTCTGCTTTAGCATTTTCCGTAAGATTTTCCAAACCGTCGGCTGTGGTACATTTAGCTCCCTGCTTGCTTTATTCGTCGACTTCCGCAGGCTACGCGTGAAACTTGCCCGCACGCGTTCAACCGTTTCTTCGCTCACTGCAGGCCGACCTATTGATTTCCCCTTACAGAGGCATCCAGAAGCTTTAAACTGCGCATACCATCGCCAAATGGAGTTAGCAGTTGGTGGATCTTTGTTGAACTTCGTCCTGAAGTGTCGTTGCACTGTTATGACTGACTGATGTGAGTGCATTTCAAGCACGATATACGCTTTCTCGGCTCCTGTCGCCATTTTGTCTCACTGCGCTCTCGAGCGCTCTGGCGGCAGAAACCTGAAGTGCGGCTTCAGCCGAACAAAACTTTATGAGTTTTTCTACGTATCTGTAGTGTGTCGTGACCATATGTTAATGAATGGAGCTACAGTGAATTTATGAAATCGCTTCAATCATTTGTAATAGCCCTGTATATTGTGCTCGTACATAATGAATTACCTCGAAGAAAACGGTCTATTGACACACAGTTGACATGAGTTTAGAAAACATCGTTCCTGTGAAACGCAACTAGCTCTTTATTCACATGAAGTGGTGAGTGCCATTGACTAGGGATTTCAGATCGAATCCGTATTTCTGGATTTCCGGAAGGCTTTTGACACTGTACCACACAAGAGGCTCGTAGTGAAATTGCGTACTTTTGGAATATCGTCTCAGTTATGTGACTGGATTTGTGATTTCCTGTCAGAGAGGTCACAGTTCGTAGTAATTGACGGAAAGTCATCGAGTAAAACAGAAATGATTTCTGGCGTTCCCCAAGATAGTGTTATAGGCCCTTTGCTGTTCTTATCTATATTAACGATTTTGGAGACAATCTGAGCAGCCGCCTTCGGTTGTTTGCAGATGTCGCTGTCGTTTATCGACTAATAAAGTCATCAGAAGATCAAAACAAACTGCAAAACGATTTAGAAAAGATATCTGAATGGTGCGAAAAGTGGCAGTTGACCCTAAATAACGAAAAGTGTGAGGTCATCCACATGAGTGCTAAAAGGAACTCGTTGAACTTCGGTTACACGCTAAATCAGTCTAATCTAAAAGCCATAAATTCAACTAAATACCTAGGTATTACAATTACGAACAACTTAAATTGGAAGGAACACACAGAAAATGTTGAGGGGAAGGCTAACCAAAGACTGCGTTTTATTGGCAGGACACTTAGAAAATGTAACAGACCTGCTAAGGAGACTGCCTACACTACGATTGTCCGTCGTCTTTTAGAATACTGCTGCGCGGTGTTGGATCCTTACCAGATAGGACTGACGGAGTACATCGAAAAAGTCCAAAGAAAGGCAGCACGTTTTGTATCATCGCGAAATATGGGAGAGAGTGTCACAGAAGTGATACAGGATTTGGGCTGGACATCATTAAAAGAAAAGCGTTTCTCGTTGCGACGAAATCTTGTCACCAAATTCCAATCACCAACTTTGTCCTCCGAATGCGAAAATATTTTGTTGACACCGACCTACATAGGGAGGAACGATCACCTAGATAAAATAAGGGAAATCAGAGCTCGTACGGAAAGATATAGGCGTTCATTCTTTTCGCGCGCTATACGAGATTGGAATTATAGAGAATTGTGAAGGTGGTTCGATGAACCCTCTGCCAGGCACTTAAATGTGATTTGCAGAGTATCCATGTAGATGTAGATGTAAATAAAAAACAAATAATGTTATGATGATTAAATAGACACAAGTGAAACAACTGGACGTGGTTAAGCGACATGTATAGTAAAACTCTGTGCTATAATACTTACATATATCTGGTATCTATATCGTTTCCACATTACCTTTATCACATTTTCTTACAAAAATAGTTTTTTACACATTGACTGTACATTCGTCACCATACTGATTATTGGCTCTTCAATATTATGTCTTTGATACGGCAGCGGCACTGCAGGTGCTAGTAACTTCAGAAGCACATGCACTCACAACATCCAACGTATTTAGATTGAAAAAGAAATGGTATGTTGTATTGGGTCCATTATCACACGTCGCACTATATCAGTACCCGTAAAAAACATTATCAGTGAAGAGTTGTAAAATGGATCATAACGTATGTATACCTGTATTTTAACTCCTTGCAGACGGCAACCTTGTAGGGCTACTCATTGGGGTAGTAGCCGATATTAAACATGAATAAAATATATTGATGCGACAGTGACGGCTTACTACCACCTACAACTGAATCAAAAGCGATATTGTAAACAACTTGTATTTATTGTAAATTATCTCACAATAGAAATTAAATCATATTGAACAAATCATGAATGAAAACAAATTAAACAAATTGTACACTGTTGTTAGATATACTACACTGGTAAGATTGGCTCTCAGCTCTTAATGTTAAGTTGATGCAAAGTTAGATTTAATTATGCCCCTGAATAAGCAAATGGTAAATGCGATCTGACTGTGTTCCCTATAATCTCTTTTGTGTCTGAAATAATACGCACTTCGGACACCACCACCAAGAAACAAACCAAACAAGATGCAAAAAGAATCTTAAATCACTTAATAAAAGCAGGTCTTCCGCTCCAGATTGTGAAATCTACAATTGACCTTAAATAATGAAAAGTGTGAGATAATCCCCCTGAGTGCTAAAGGTAATCCGTTAAACTTCGTTCCAAAACATTCCAAAGGTGTTCTGTAGGATTCAGGTCAGCACTCTATGCAGGCCAGTCCATTACACGGATGTTATTGTCGTCGCCGTATCGATAAGGTTGAAAGGTGGCTTTCATTTGTGACATTCATTTCGCAGATTATTCTGCATATTTGAAGTAAATAAACCCATATAATTGTTAATTAGTCTTATTAGGTGGATTAGAAAGAGAGATACTTGATGATTAGACACATGTCTGAAATAATACGGGCTTTGGTAATGATAATATTTAGTTGCATGCTGTAGGTGTAAGCAAAGTAAATTTGCCAGTGGAGGCGAGGAGTGGTCGTACGCAGCCGGGGAGGCGAAGTCCGGCGAGCGCTGTAAGAGCATTGTGCAGCGGCCGGGGGTCCCAGGGGATGGGGCCAGTGACCGGCAAGCATCAAAAAGGAACGCCGCCGGGTGCCAGGTGAGAGAGAGAGGGGAAATGTCGAGCAGACAGAGAGCGCCCAACGTACGCGCTAGCGCCGCCCGGTCGCACCCTGTTTTAGCAGCAAATGGGCTGAGCTCTGATGGGGCAGTTCGTAAGAAAGTGCGGGAAACGCTGAGGGTCAACGCCCGCTGTTTGGACAGAGACCGCCGACAGCTGAGGAGGGTCGTAATGCGTAATGGGTACACCATCACACAGGAATTCCATACTGCTTCAAGATCCACTGCAAGTACTATGACAGTTAGACGCGAGTTGAGAAAACTTGGATTTCTTGGTCGGGCGGCTGCTCATAAGCCACACATCACGCCGGTAAATGCCAAACGACGCCTCGCTTGGTGTAAGGGGCGTAAGCATTGGACGATTGAACAGTAGAAAAATGTTGTATGGAGTGAGGAATCACGGTACACAATGTGGCGATCCGATGGCAGGGTGTGGGTATGGCCAGTGACCGGTGAACGTCATCTGCCAGCGTGTGTAGTGCCAACAGTAAAATTCGGAGGCGGTGGTGTTATGATGTGGTCGTGTTTTTCATGGAGGGGGCTTGCACCCCTTGTTGTTTTTGTGTTGTAGTATGACAGCACAGGCCTACATTGATGTTTTAAGCACCTTCTTGATTCCCACTGTTTAACAGCAATTCGGGGATGGCAATTGCATCTTTCTACACGATCGAGCACTTGTTCATAATGCACGGCCTGTGACGCTTACACGACAATAACATCCGTGTAATGGACTGGCCTGCATAGAGTGCTGACCTGATTCCTACAGAACACCTTTGGAATGTTTTGGAACGCCGACCGTGCCAGGCCTCACCGATCGATATCGATACCTCTCCTCAGTGCAGCGCTCCGTGAAGAATGGGCTGCCATTCTCCAAGAAACTTCCCAGCACCTGATTGAACGTATGCCTGCGAGAGTGGAAGCTGTCATCAAGGCTAAGGGTGTGCCAACACCATATTGAATTCCAGCATTACCGATGGAGTGCGCCACGAACTTGTAAGTCATTTTCGGCCAGTGTACAAGTGCAGACAAGATGTATCAGTTTTTAGTAGTCTGCATGCTGATTGCTCACGTAAAGAGTAGAGAATGAAGGACTATTTGTCTGCAGAATCCGAATCGAGAACAGCGGCAAACATGAGTAACTTAGAAGTAGATACCCTCGGAGGCGTAGTGAAGCAACTTAAATCACTTAATAAAAGCAGGTCTTCCGCTCCAGATTGTGAAATCTACAATTGACCTTAAATAATGAAAAGTGTGAGATAATCCCCCTGAGTGCTAAAGGGAATCCGTTAAACTTCGTTTACAGATAAATCAATCAAATCCAAAGGCTGTAAATGCAACTAAATACCTATGAATTACAATTACGAACAACTTAAATTAGAAAGAACACATAGAAAGTGTTGTGATGAAGGCGAACGAAGGACTGCGCTTTATTGGCAGAACACTCACAAGATGCAATAGATCTACTAAAGAAAATGCCGACCTTAAGCTTGCCTGGCCTCTTTTGGCGTACTGCTGCGATCCTGTCGGTGTAGGATCCTTACCACACGGGATTTACAAAGTACAATGAAAAAGTTCGAAGAAGAGCAGGGCGTTTTGTACTATCGATAAATAGGGGAGAGAGTGTCATGGACATGATATGGGACTTATTGTGGACATCATTAAAAGAAAGGCCTTTCTCGTTGCGGTGGGATTTTCTCACGAAATTTCAGGCACTAACTTTCTCCTCCGAATACACCCAAAATATTTTGTTGACACCGACCTACATAGGGAGAAATGATCATCGTAATAAAATAAAGGAAATCGGAGCTCGCGTGCAAAGATACAAGAGTTCGAGAGAGGAATAATAATTATTGTGAAAGTGGTTCGATGAATCCTTTGCCAGGCAGTCTTGCAGAGTATCCGTGTAGACGAAGATGTAACCTTCTTTCCGAAAGTAATGCCTAGGGACAAATTTTTGACAGTTCTTCGAATGTTACATTTTAGTGATGCAGGCGTTTATGGAGACGCTTAGAGGGCGAATGGGCTTCATAAAATAAAGCATATCGTGAATTTTTTCACAGAGACATTCAAGTCTATTCTAAATTCATTCAGAGGTTCATGCATTGACAAGTCTCTAATGCTTTGTAAACTTCTTTTGAAACCGTATATACCAAGCATACAGCACAGATCTGGAAAAAAATTGTGTACATCGTGCGATGTTGAAACTAGATTTATTTTACAAATTATATTGTACACAGGAAGAGGAACAGCAATTGACGATAATTGCGGCCTTGATGTTTCTGGCGCTCTTGTAAGTAGTCTCTTGAAACCTTACTTCAACAAAAAAATTTACCCTCCCATGTAATATTTATCAAGTAATTAAATACAGCAAAATTATTTTGCGAGAAAATAGCAGGCCAATAGCTTGCTTTATTTCAAAAATCTATGTAGTTCAACAATCCCGAAATAATTTAGTCCAGAGAAGCAGGCAGTGTATAAAAACTTTGTCTTTAAAGGTTAAGAAATGTTCCAGCGTCCTATGACTAACAGACGTGGGTCTGCGGAAACTTTTGATGACTGCCCTTCATACGTGTCGGTCCAGCTGAAGTACTTATTTATGCTTAATTGAAGTGCACTCATAACGCCGGCCAATCGGTTCTCATGTAACGCTTCATACTTACTAATAGTGTTAAAGAAGTCCGTTCAATATTTCGCAAAGTATACACGATGTTGTTACGTAGGATCGTCGAATGACTGTGCAGGTAATTACCGCTGCGAGAGCCTGTTCGTTGCTAACGAACGTTCGTAGTGTTTCGAGACGGGAATTCCATGGAAATTATTTTGCACAAGCCGACCTGCGGGCAAGCTAAATAATAGCCTTCGACTCGTGGGTCTGATACTGCGAAGCTGGAGTTCATATTGACCACAAAACAGTTATGAAAATTGCTGTGAAATATTCCCAAGTCGACCTCGTTCGCTCACGTCTGCCACTGGGAACACAGAAGAGTACACAATCTCCAATCTCCAGCATTTCATGTGTATATATGTTAAACAGTTAAAAAATTCGCATTCTACGTTAAATTGTTGGTCCCGCTGTTTGGGCTTGTCTGCACGCGGATCTTGAGCATACTATAGGAGCATGTCTAATGAAACTCTGCAGCGCTGAAATGAACGTTTCAAATGATATCCATCTTACTTATTGTGAGATTAAACAATTGCGCTGGTCATTATGGCTTCAACTTCTTTCTATCTATCTCGCGAACGATTGAAGTTTCACGTTTAAACTACATCGTTAGTTTGCTTTACACTGTCTTTCAGCAGTTAATTTCTTTTGTTTTTGCCGGAAGTTTAACTTTTCAACGTAGATAGCACTATCACCTTTACTGAGAGCTTTCTGCACTTTTAAAATTGATAGTAGGTGACATATTGCCAGAAGATATGCCCCAACCGTACATTTTTTTAAACCTCTTTATTTTAACAGACTTAGTTGAAAATTGTGACAAATTATTGCTAGTTTCGAGCACGCAATGACGATCTTCAGACCTATAACTAAAAAAAACAATAAGTATCTATTTATTTACTTTCTTCGTTTCGACTCTTTAGGACCACTGGCGACTTGTTTAATACATCTTGTTTCTTCTCAACAACTGTTCATTCTCTCGCTCCTCTTGTTCTCTCTCTTTCCGTTATCTTAATTTTGAATGTGGTATCAGTCCATCCATGACTTTCCACTGTACTCCAATAGCTGGATCTCTCCTGCACTACAAAGTACCAATTTTCTCCCATTACTCCAATTGTTTTCCAATCCCCCCAGACTTCTTTCATCCATTGTTCCTTCTTCAGCATGTTGCGTACCATATCTTCTTGGCCAACATGTTTTCCACCATCCTCATTATGTGCCCAACAAATCAGACTTCTCTTCTTTATGGTGCTGGGAATTGGTTCACCACTTTCATACAGCTCCTGCATTGATCTACTCGTATGTATCCAGACTTCACCTTGTTTCTTCCGCCCCAGATGTCTCTCAAGATCTTTCGCTCCTCCATCTCCACGTGTACACAGACGCTCTCTTTCTCACTGTATGCTATTACTCTACATATTTCCTTTGGGCTTGGAATGTACTCTGTTTTTCTTATGAACTTTAATTAGCACAGTAATCATCGTTCGAACCGCAGTTCACGTAATTGTCTGAGTTATTTCCTTTTATTCTAACGTTCTCACAATTTCTAACGAAATGTCGCCATAACTGGAATCAATGTCCAAGAAATAAACTAATAAATAACACGTAGGTCTTCAGTAGAAGAAGGTGAATTCGATTGCATACCAACTTCTTCATATTTCATCCTCGCAAGGTTTAAAACATTAAATGGATTCTGCGTTAGAGTGAAACTCTGCAGCTTACGCAAAGAGAGATGCTCCCTTAGCATGAATATACCAAGAAATCACAAAGAAAATTATTTCAATTTTATCTGTATTGTTAAGACTTAGTAATATTGCAAAGGCAACTCTTAATTATTGTGGATATTAAATGAGTTGCAAATTGGAGCGGACAGTAACTGTGAACAGTTGTGTCAGAGACACATTACTTCCTCGATTATTTGTTGAATGAATTCAGATCTCTGTGTTCCCCTACACTTTTGACCTATACGGCTCACTCAAGTACTGTGGTGTCCTCCGAAGAACAGGATATCAAAGCAGTGTTGGCACCACGCAACAAAATCGCAGATAACTACAGTCGCTGCAGGCCAAACCGACGAATGAGCAACACCTTCATACTCACGCCACCGCAACCATCTGTCTACAGGTTCAGGCTAAAAGTCTGGATACAGCCCTACAAAAGTCGAATGGTGTGAGGAATCATAATGGCGTCTGGTATGCGGCGTCTGTAGATGGGGGCGCAACTTAAAGGAGCTATGGCGACCGCGGCGGTCATCGTGAAATCCGTCGTATAGGATTAGGGTTACTAGTTTCAAATAGGAATGGGGTCATGTGGCACATCATTTAGAACTGTCTCTTTCTCAGGAATACACATGTGGCATCTGTTTTAAGATATATTTAGTTGTATAGGAGTTATGACCTGTTAAAGTTTGAAATTGCAAGGTGGTCAGTTCTATTTATTGTTGCAGGTGATCCACAATGGCGCTTACGCAGCAGGAAAGCACTGAAATTGTATCAATAAGTGGTGGACGGAGTACCAGAGTGGTTGCTGCTGACTTAAATGCCCAGCATTCTGAGAGAAATGACATTTCACACATGACAGTATCCAAGTTATTGGACAAATATCGTGCAACAGGTCCTGTGGTGGACAAGCCACTTTGAGGACGTACAAGAACAGGCGACGACGAAGAGACTGGAACAACAATTGAGGCGTTGTTTGTGAAAAGTCCACAGCACAGTACGCACCGGTTATCAGCAATAACCGTTGTCAATCATATTTCAATCCTGCTTGTGTTGCACATACACCAACGGCACCTGCACAAGTTACAGTTGCAATGTCGTCTTTCGGAGGACGACCCTGATCAGTGGGTGCAGTTTACAGAATCGGCTCTGGATCAATGTAACAGGAATCCAAGCTTCGTACGACAGGTGCAGTTCAGCGACTAAGTTTTTTTAAGGGCAAGGGTTAGAAACAAATAGAATCGTTGCTACTGGTGAAATGTAAACCCCTGCTTTTTGGATCCCTATAAAGGTGCTGGTGGCGAAAAAGTGATGGTTTGAGACACAAGAATCGTGGGTCCGGTGATTATTGATAGAACCTTGAACGGGGAAAGGAATCTTAACATGCTCTGTTATTATACACATCAAAAAAGGTTTTGCATCATCCAGGTTCCCAGAACTCATGAAGATAGACGTTGACTGTGGGTATTGTATCACAGACACAGTCCCTTTCACTGTTCAGAGGTGTCACTAAACCCGCCCAAAGATGTAAACAACCATGCATGAGCAGCGCCTATTAGACTGAGGGGGTCCGACAGCCGATCAGTTTCAGTCATTCCACCAGGAAGGAGATATACGGCTCGTGTTGTCTGCAGTTCAACCATGCCTAGATGGTCAATACCGCGGTTCGATCGCGTCCGCATTGTTACTTTGTGCCAGGAAGGGCTCTGAACAAGGGCATTGTCCAGGCGTCTCGGAGTGAACCAAAGCGATGTTGTTCGGACTTGGAGGGAATACAGAGAGACAGAAACTGTCGATGACATGCCTCGCTCAGGCCACCCAAGGGCTACTGCTGCAGTGGATTGCCGCTACCTAAGGATTGTGGCTCGGAGGAACCCTCACAGCAACGCCACCATCTTGAATAATGCTTTTCGAGCAGCCATAGGACGTCGTATTACGACTGTGCGCAGTAGGCTGCATGATGCGCAATTTCACTCCTGACGTCCATGGCGAGGTCCAGCTTTGCAACCACGACACCATGCAGCGCGGTACAGATGGGCCCAACAACATGCCGAATGGACCGCTCAGGACTGGCATCACGTTCTCCTCACCGATGAGTCTTGCATATGCCTTCAACCAGACAATCGTCGGAGACGTGTTTAGAGGTAACCTGGTCGGACTGAAAGTCTTAGACACACCGTCCAGCGTGTGCAGCAAGGTGGAGGTACCCTGCTGTTTTCGGGTGGCATTATGTGGGGCCGACGTACGCCGCTAGTGGTCGTGGAAGGCGCTGTAACGGCTGTAACAAACGTGAATGCCATCCTTCGACCGATAGTGCAACCGTATCGGCAGCATATTGGCGAAGCATTCGTCTTCATGGACAACAATTCGCGACCCCATCGTGCACATCTCGTGAATGGCTTGCTTCAGGATAATGACATCGCTCGACTAGAGTGGCCAGCATGTTCTCCAGACATTAACCCTACCGAACATGCCCTGGGGTAGATTGGAAAGGGATCTTTATGGACGACGTGACCAACCAACCACTCTGAGGGGTCTACGCCGAATAGCCGTTGAAGAGTATGGCAATCTGGACCAACTGTGGCTTGATGAACTTGTGGATAGTATGCTACCACGAATCCAGGCATGCACCAATACAAGAGGACGTGCTACTTGGTATTAGAGGTACCGGTGAGTACTGCAATTTGGACCACCACCTCTTAAGGTCTCGCTGTATGGTGGTACAACATGCAAAGTGTGGTTTTCACGAGCAATAAAAAGTGCGGTAATGATGTTTATGTTGATCTCCATTCCAATTTCTGTACAGGTTCCGGAACTCTCGGAATCGAAGTGATGCAAAACTTTTTTGGTATGTGTATATACTTCCAACGGTGTTGAATCCGCAGCATGATTTCCCAGCCTTCTTCCAACAAGACGTGCAGCTCCCCACTATGCTACTGAAGTTAGACAGTTTCTGGATGAGCAGTTTGGAGGTCACTGAATAGGTAGGAGAGGTCCTATCGAGTGGCCACAACGATCCCCTGATCTTAAACCTCTTGAATTTTATCTGTTGCCGGCCGGGGTGACCGAGCGGTTCTAGGCGCTTCAGTCTGGAACTGCGGTACCGCTACGGTCGCAGGTTCGAAACCTGCATCGGGCATGGATGTGTGTGATGTCCTTAGGTTAGTTAGGTTTAAGTAGTTCTGAGTTCTAGGGGATTGATGACCTCAGAAGTCCCATAGTGCTCAGAGCCATTTGAACCAATTTTATCTGTTGGTGGTGGTAAGTTCCTATGAGACCAAAGTGCTGAGGTCATCGGTCCCTAGGCCTACACACTACTTAATCTAACTTAAACTAACTTGTGCTAAGGACAACACACACACCCATGCCCGAGGGAGGACTCGAACCTCCGACAGTGGGGCCGCGCGAACCTTGGCAAGGCGCCCAAGACCACGCGGCTACATTTGAAATCAAATGTGTATGAGGTAGAAACCAACAATGTAGCCCATCTTTGCCGGCGTATTGAGGAAGCGTGTGCCTCCACTGACCCACAGATCCAGCGACGTGCACAGCAGGACTGGCAAAAAAGGCTCCGATTGTGTGTGTAGCGCAGTGGAGGTCATATTGAGCATATGCTGTGATGTCGACTCTGACAAGTGTCCTAAACTGTAACAGATCATAACGCCTACACAAATAAAGATATCTTAAAATAGATTTCACATCCGTATTCCTGAGAAAGAGGCAGTTCAAAATAATGTGCCACAAGATCCTGTTCCCATTTGAAACTCGTAACCCAAATCCACGAGGCGGATTTCAAAACGACCGCCGCTGTCGCCATAGCATCTATAAGTTACGCCTCCAGCTACATACACCCACATCATGCGCTATTATGACTACTCACACCGTTCGGCTTTCATGTGGGTATATCCAGACTTTTGCCTCACCTTGTAGTTACGGTTGAGCAGAAGAAAGCTGGCACATTTCGCAGTCATCGATCAAGACGACAGCATCATCACAGATAGGCCATCAGTATATTAGGTGTCTTAGGCAGCACCTAACGTGAACATTATGTCAGCTATTCTTTAAGCGACGATTGTTGTAAATTTGTCTGTATCAGGTAATATTTTAACTCTCGGAGACAGTTGTAAATACTCAGAACATTCCTGTGGAAGTGGATTGTAGCAAGTAAATCTTCATATCTATAATGTAATAAAGAACACTAGTATTTCATGTAGTAGTTCCACTCAATCTCCTCGTGGAACGAACAAAAGAACCCACCAATGTACCGGCGAGTGTATTTTTGTCCGCCACAGCAAGTACCATGGAAGTTACTCCCTGACGCTTTAACCCAAGTTCTGTCGTCTTGTTCCTTCTTCTAGTCAGTGTTTTCAGAATAGTCTTTTTATGGTCATATCTCCGGAGAACCTTCTCATTTCTTATCTTATTAGTTCACTTAATTTTTTAGCATCCTTCTGTGAAACCTCACCCGATACCCTTCGACACTCTTCTTTTCTGGTTTTCCCACAGTTCATGATTCACAACCGTACAAAGCTGTACTCCAGAATACTTTCTCAGAAATTTCTTCCTCCAATATATGCATGTATTTGGTACTTTTAGACTTCTTTCAGCTATGAATTCTCTCTTTGTCTGTGTTAGTCTCATTCTTCGTCCATTATGTATTACTTTGGTTCGTACAAGGTAGTAGACGTCTTACACTTCGTTTAATTTGTGATCTCCAATTTTGATGCTAATTAGTAGCTACTCTCGTCTCTGATACTACTCCTTATTTTCATCTTTCTTTGGTTAACTTTCAGCCCATATTCTGCGCTCATTAGACTGTTAACACCATGCATGGGGGCTTAATTAAAATGCAATAATTTTAGTAGCTGTGTGTCCGGTTACGAAATCTCGTAACCGGTTGGCCCTGAGTAATATTAGCACGCAATCTGACTGCATAAAATAAAAATAAAGAATGACAAGAAATTTCCGTTAACACAATTGATTACTTAAGTCCCCTGCAACTATAAAAGCTACGAAACAACAAATCACAAGTGTAACTGTTCTGTGTGTGGTACTGTGACTCAACGTACATGTATCTGGCACGGTTCTTTCTCAATACGACAAGATATTTTAAACACCATTTACAATGAACTAATTGAAAAACCAGAAATACTATAATTGCACATAGAAGCCAGAATTACAAGTCTAATACATGAGCACGAGCCAGATGCTTTGTTGACTGAACCTGTGACCAAGAGGGATTGTCATTAAAGAAATATGAAATAATTTTTTTTACCTCAATATATATTGACGAAAAATACACTGTGATCATTGCAACATCTTCCATCTATACATTACACCAACCGAACAGCATCTACTCTCTCGCCCAACGGAACAACAACTGCACTCGACATCCTCTGAGCTAGTACTGCTCTCGGCAACCTCTGAACTACTACTGCACCAGTGGAGGCGGCAGAATAATAATCTTTGGCGCAATCTCTGGCGCTGTGACTCAGAGTATCCACCTTTGAACGATTCCACAGGTTCTGTAATTCTTCCCCTCCTTTACTAAGAATAGCAATGTCATGAGCGAGTCTTCTCATGGATATCTTCCCGCAGCGAAGTTTAATACCACTCTTTAACTTTATAAGGAGGCCTTATAAAGTTGGAATAACGCAAAAAATGTAGAACACACAGGAAATCCCGTGGTTTCTACAGGGCAGCAAAAAGTCATCTTCTCCGGGGTCGAAGTACAGCGAACTTCTGTATGTGTGATTGGGTGCACGGTCTTTCTTTTTGCGACGTCTTAATGTCAGTGGTAGCACAGCGGTTCTTTTTATAATGCCTGAACATGTGTTACGGTGACAGAGAAACGAAAGGGGTCTTATGGCCTCACACGCAATCTGATGAATCGCATATGAGATCTGACAATATGGCTGACTGGCTGAGACTCATTTTTCTACACTACTGGCCATTAAAATTGCTACACCACGAAGAAGACGTGCTACAGACGCGAAATTTAACCGACAGGAAGAAGATGCCGTGATATGCAAATGATTAGCTTTTCAGAGCATTCACACAAGGTTGACGCCGGTGGCGGCACCTACAACGTGCTGACATGAGGAAAGTTTCCAACCGATTTCTCGTACACAAACAGCAGTTGACCGGCGTTACCTGGTGAAACGTTGTTGTGATGCCTCGTGTAAGGAGGAGAACTGCGTACCATCAGGCTTCCGCCTTTGATAAAGGTCGGATTGTAGCCTATCGCGATTGTGGTTTATCGTATCGCGACATTGCTGCTCGCGTTGGTCGAGATCCAGTGACTGTTAGCAAATATGGAATCTGTGGGTTCAGAAGGGTAACACGGAACGCCGTGCTGGATCGCAACGGCCTCGTATCACTAGCAGTCGATATGACAGGCATCTTATCCGCATGGCTGTAACGGATCGTGCAGCCACGTCTCAATCCCTGAGTCAACAGATGGGGACGTTTGCAAGACAACAACCATCTGCACGAACAGTTCGACGACGTTTGCAGCAGCATGGACTATCAGCTCGGAGGCCATGGCTGCGGCTAGTCTTGAGGCTGCATCACAGACAGGAGCGCCTACGACGGTGTACTCAACGACGAACGTGGGTGCACGAATGGCAAAACGTCATTTTTTCAGATGAATTCAGGTTCTGTTTACAGCATCATGATGGTCGCATCCGTGTTTGGCGACATCGGAGTGAACGCACATTGGAAGCGTATATTCGTCATCGCCATGCTGGCGTATCACCCGGCGTGATGGAATTGTGTGCCACTGGTTACACGTCTCGGTCACTTCTAGTTCGCAGTGACGGCACTTTGAACAGTGAACCTTACATTTCAAATGTGTTACCACCCGTGGCTCTACCCTTTATTCGATCCCTGAGATACCCTACATTTCAGCAAGATAATGCATGACCGCATGTTGCAGGTCCTGTACGGGCCTTTCAGGATACAGAAAATGTTCGACTGCTGCCCTGGCCCATGCCCAGACGTATCATGGCCGTTATTACGGCCAGAGGTGGTTGTTCTGGGTTTCGGACCTACCTATTCCACAGCTGCAATAAAATCCTTGATCATTTTACATGTCTAACTCTCTCCAATTTACAACAAGAATTGTGCAAACTAGCAATGCTGCATTTGATAACATTTCTATAGACACAACGATGTTTCAAAACCACTTTAACTTACAGTTAAAGTAAAAAAATTGTTAATGAAATATGAACTGACGACTTCAGAAAGTATTTGTGAAATACGATTCGGAAAGATGCACCCAAAATGATTTGAAAAGTTTTTCCTGGGAACTGCAGGCTAAGTTACGGGATAGAAGTTTAATAAATTACAATTCACCCGTCCCTCCTTTTTGTGCATGTATTAGTGGGCAAACAGAGATCAACTGCCGCTACTGTTAAACACAACTGTTAATTGTCCACAGCAGATCTTCGTGAGAGTGGCCTTCGAAATAGTGGCTGATTGCTTGGTAAATCGCTCGTGTGCGGCGGGATCGAAGCCAGCGGTCGATTGCAGGAGGTATCGCTAGCGATTCGTCGCTCGTGTGTGGGGAAGCAGTGCTTGGAAAAAGTGGCCGTGGTCTACGCGAGATTGACGTAAGAGCAGCAGCCGTAGCATTAGACGTAATAGCGGTGTCGCGCGACAAGGTCAGCCGGCGTGCTGAGCGCTACGGACAGGCGTGCGAAAGAGAATGGCCGATGGAAAAGCGTGTGGGAGAATCCGACCGCGTGGAGTGTGCAAAACGCGAGACAGGAGGTGGAAAATGCCAGACGGAAAGGAGGGAAAGTACGGCGATGAGCGGAACTGAGCAGTCCGCGAAGGCCACGTCAACCGTCAACGGAAAGTCAAAGCTGAATTCTCAGTGATATCTGTATAAGCTCCATCAGGCTTCTGTCTGGTTTGATGAGGCCCACCATGAGTTCATCTCCTGTGTCAACCTCTTCGTCTCAGAGTGGCACTTGCAATCTACGTCCTCAAATGAATTCCGCTCTCTGTCGCCCTTTACAGTTTGTACCCTCTGCATTACCCGTTAGTACAAAGGAAGTTATTCCCTGACGTCTCAACAGACGTCCTAGCTTCCTGCCCGTTCCTCTTCTCACTGTATTCCATACATTCCTTTCCTCGCCGATTCTGCAGAGAAGCTTGTCATTCCTTACCTTATCTGTCCATCTAACTTTCAGAATTTTTCTGTAGCATGTAATGTTATGTGTGCCTCACTGCATTTTTTTTTCTTTAGCTAATTTGTGCCTGATTTTATTCTGAGAAGCTCAGTAATGTATGTATATACCGAAAATGTAAATGTGATTCAAAAAGTACTTGAAGTGAAGTGAAGCGCAGCTGGACAGCAAGAAACTCTTTAGCGCGCAATCCCAGCAACGATAGTGTTAGAGAATCTTTGAGTATGGACTCTAAAAAAAAAGACAATTGATTTTATTTAAAAAAAAGACTGTTAATCTATATCTTGTGGAAAGAAGACGTGTTGCTAGGCCGTCGCTCAGAACGTATTGTTACATTTAATGAAAATTTATATTTTAGTGATAAAACCGAGTGAAGAATGTGTAAGAGTTGCCAAACATTTATGTATACAAATTTTCTGGAAGTGAAGAATAGAAATATCTTGTTTTTCGAAAAGGAGGTGAACTTCATTGTCGTCGGCGTCTATTAATTGACAGAATTGTAAGTGTACAAAGTTCACTAAAATACCGGAAAAGAAATGCATTCTCTATAGTTTTCATTCAATAAGTAAGAACCTCTCATAATTTCTTAATTACAGTAATTGGCTTATGTTCTTGTACAATAGTATGGCGCTGAACTCCACTGACCAATTTTGATGTAGCAGGACGTATAGTTTGAAGGAAGTTTGTGTGTCAAGCAATCTCCTTTTCTCACGAAAAGCTGTTTGATCTTACTTACTTACAACAGTGGTCCCTTAGGTATGAAAAGCTACGAAAACTTGGGCTCAAAGCTATCCGCAATACGGCCATGTAACTAACAGAGTCGTATTTTAAAGCTTAAAGTACAATAACTTCCTCCAAATTGCAATACGTCAACAACTGGTGCAGAAGCTGATCATTCAAGGAGGCAGCAACCAAAATTCAGGTACCAGTTACGACTTAAAGTAAAAATCTCAATCAAAAATCAATCAATCAAACCGAAGCACGACTCACGCCTGGTACTCACAGCTTTACTTCTGCCAGTATCTCGTCTCCTACCTTCCAAACTTTACACAAGCTCTCCTGCGAACTTTGCAGAACTAGCACTCCTGAAAGAAGGGATATTGCGGAGACATGGCATAGCCACAACCTGGGGGAGGTTTCCAGAATGAGATTTTCACTCTGCAGCGGAGTGTGCGCTGATATGAAACTTCCTGGCAGATTAAAACTGTGTGCCCGACCGAGACTCGAACTCGGGACCTTTGCCTTTCGCGGCCATGTCTCCGCAGTATCCTTTATTTCAGGAGTGCTAGTTCTGCAAGGTTCGCAGGAGAGCTTCTGTAAAGTTTGGAAGGTAGGAGACGAGATACTGGCAGAAGTAAAGCTGTGAGTACCGGGCGTGAATCTTGCTTCGGTAGCTCAGATGGTAGAGCACTTGCCCGCGAAAGGCAAAGGTCCCGAGTTCGAGTCTCGGTCTGGCACACAGTTTTAATCTGCCAGGAAGTTTCATATCAGCGCACACTCCGCTGCAGAGTGAAAATCTCATTCTGGCATTCATAATATTATTTAAAAAAAGGTCATTTTACAAGCACCACATCTCAAATGCTTCGACTGACTTCTGTTTCGATACATGAACTGAGGAAATGATTACCTCACTCTTCACCCTTTTCAATGTACTGAATGCAAGAATACAAATTTTCTAAAAATGTTTAATACATGAGATTTCTGTTACTATTAGTGACAACAGATTTGATACAGACTTCCTCAAACGTTCAAATACTAAACCTGATAATCATTCATGCTTTCTCAGATGAAATGCAGTAGCTTAACTGAAATAGGGTTTTTGATTTACTTAATACTGAGATGGAGGAGATAGGGGATCCAGTAGTAGAATCAGAATTTAGAAGAGCAATGGACGACTTAAGATCAAATAAGATAGAAGGGATAGATAACATTCCATCAGAATTTCTAAAATCGTTTGGGGAAGTGGAACAAAATGACATTCACTTTGGTGTGTAGAATGTATGAGTCTGGCGATATACCATCAGTCGTTCGCCCACTTCCCAATATTGCAAGAGCCGACAAGAGCGAGAATTAACGCACAGTCAGATCAACAGCTCTTGCATCCAAGTTGCTGACAAGAATAATGTACAGAAAAATGAAAAATAAAATTGAGGCTCTGTTGGGTGACTATACATTTGGTTATAGGAAAGGTAAAGAAACCAGAGAGACAGTTCTGAAGTTGTGGTTGTTAATGAAAGCAAGACTGAAGAAAAATCAAGACACGTCCATAGGATTTCTCGACCTCGAAAAAGCGTTGTACAATGTGAAATGGTCAGGATGTTCAAAATTCGGAGAAAAATAGGGGTAAGCTATAGGGAAAGACGGGTAATGTATAAGAAACAAGAGGGAACCATAACAGTGGAAGACCAAGAACGAAATGCATGGATTAAAAAGGATGTAAGGCGGGGTGCAGTCTTTCGTCCCTACTGTTCAGTCTATACATCGAAGAAGCAATGATGGAAATAAATGAAAGGTTCAAGAGTAGGACTAAAATTCAGGGTGAAAGAATATCAGTGATAAGATTCGCTGATGACACTGCTATCCTCAATGAAAGTGAAGAATAAACTCAGGATATGTTGAATGCAATGAACATTCAAATGAATACAAAATATGGATTGAGAGTACATCGAAGAAAGACGGAAGTACTGAAAAGTAGAAGAAACGAGATCAGTGAGAAACTTAACATCAGAATTGATGTTCACGAAATAGATACAGTTGGCCTTACCGCAGTGGATACACCGGTTCCCGTCAAATCATCGAAGCCAAGCGCTGTTGAGCGTGGCCGGCACTTGGATGGGTGACCGTCCGGGTGGCCATGCGCTGTTGCCATTTTTCGGGGCGCACTCAGCCTCATAATGCCAACTGAGTAGCTACTCGACCGAATAGTAGCGGCTCCGGTCACAGAAAACCATCATAACGACCGGGAGAACAGTGTGCTGACCATACGCCCCTCCTATGCGCATCCTCATATGAGGATGACACTGCGGTCGGATGGTCCCGATGGGCCACTTGTGGCCTGAAGACGGAGTGCTATAAGTAGAGAAAGTTAAGAAATGCTTCTATTTAGGCAGTAAAATAAATCATGACGAACGGAGCAAGGAAGACATCAAAAACAGACCAGCCAAAAGACGTCTGTTAGTATCAAACATAGGTCGTAATCTGAGGAAGAAATTTCTAATAATGTACGTTTGGAGCACAGAATTGTACGGTAGTGAGACAAGAACTATGGGAAAACCGGAACAGAAGAGAATCGAAGCGTTTTAGATATGGTGCTACAGAGTAATATTGAAAATTAAGTGGTCTAATACGGAAAGTAATGAAGAAGTCGTCCGTAAATTAGCCGAGGAAAGGGACATATGGAAAACACCGACAAGCGAAAGGGACAGTATGGTAGGACATCAGGGAATAACTTCTATGGTACTACACGGAGCTGTAGAGGGTAAAAACTGTAGAGGGAGACACAGATTGGAATACATCCAACACATAATTGAGGACGTAGGTTGCAATTGTTACTGTGAGATGAGAAGGTTGGTACAGGAAAGGAATTAGTGGCAGGCCGCAGGAAACCAGTCAGAAGACTAATGACGACAAAAAAAAAAAAAAAGAAAAGCCTGTACCCTCACATGATCCTACGCATTTAACATTGGCTGATTTAGTATCCTGAAGCATAAAGTTACATTACAGGTCGGGAGGCACAGCAGAGCTAGGCTTCATTATCTTTGTTGTGCAGGTAAGAATTAATATTAGGGCCATAACAAAACTTTATTTGGAGTATCAGAGAATAGTGGACATATACACGTGATGTACGCTGCCCAGTCACATTAATGTGTCCACCTTGTCAAAAGCCTGAATAAGCAACTTTTGCAGCGCGCACAGCGGAAAGACGTCCAGAAAGAGAACAATGAGGTTCTCCAAATTACCGAAAGGGATGTGGTGCCAGACCAATTCCAGTGCCGTGGCCAGGTTTCTCAGAGCTCGGTCGAAGTGGTCCCACAGATTCTCAATTGGATTTAAATCCGGGTAGTTTGGTGGCTAGGAGAGTGAGATAAACTCATCACACACCTGCACTGTGAGCTGTGTGACAGGTTGCATTGTCCGGCTGATAAATGCTATCGTGCCGAGAAAAATCAGACTTCTTGTTGGGGTGAACATGATCTCCAAGGATAGATGCATACTTGCGTTGATCTCCTTCGAGAATGACGAGGTCATCCAGGGAACTTTCCTCAGATCATAACTCTCCCTCCTCCAGCATGGACCTTCCCGACCATTGGAATAGGCCACTTATCGTCATTCAATGGACGTCCCGTTACGGTACTGGCGTGCAAATTCCAACCTTCGTCGCCAGTGGATAGCATGGGTACTCGAACCAGGCGCCTGCTGTGGAGAACCATACGCAGGAACGTTCGCTGAACGGTCATTGAGGAGACACTGCCGATAACCCCTTGGCTCATGTGGGTTGGGTAGTTGCTCAACAGTTGCACGTCTATTCGTCCGTACACATCTCCACAACTGTCGTTCATCCCTGTCATCTATGGTCCGTGGTGCACCACAGCTACCTCGGCATCGGTTTTGGGTAGCGCCATTTTGCCATGGCTAATGGTCTACCCGCAGTGGTAACACCGGTTCCCGTCAGATTACTGAAGTTAAGCACTGTTGGGCTGGGCTAGCACTTGGATGGGTAACCATGCGGTCTGCCACGTGCTGTTGGCAAGCGGGGTGCACTCAGCCCTTATGAGGCAAACTGAGGGGCTACTTGATTGAGAAGTAGCCGCTCTGATTTCGTAAACTGACATACGTTGGAGAGAGCGGTGTGCTGACCACATGCCCCCCCCCCTCCCCAAACCCCGCATCCAGTGACACCTGTGGGCTGAGGATGACATGGTGGCCGGTCGGTACCGTTGGGCGCTCCAAGGCCTGTTCTGACGGAGTTTGCTTTAGTTTTAGTTCATTTTGCCATGCATGGTATACTTCAACCACGGCGGTACACGAACAGTTTTGGAAATGCTACCAGTCGTTGGCCCGAAGGTCCATTGATCATGTCCTTTTGGTCGTCCGACAAATCACTCCGTTTCAGCATTACGACAACGACTGCACAGATTTGCGCGAGTCCCCGGTACCCTTTATACGAGTATACCTCCGCTGCTAGTGCTGCCACCTCCGTCTGTCAGTGGTTATTGAACGTTGTCGTCGAACAAAGGCGATGGTCATATTAATGTGACTGCAACGTGTAAATTCAAAATAGCATCAGTAACTAAACATGGTTGTTCTATATGTCAGTTAATATCAAAGTCTTCATTGTTGAAAACTTATCAGTCACAGCTGCTAGTTCACGCTTCGCATAACGTTTTGGATTATTGCTTTATGAAGTTCTGTACCATAGCGTTTCACAGGCACGTTTCATATGCAGGAAGCTGTATAGTCATGTAATGTAGGTGTCACAGTACACTGGCTATGCAGCTTAAAGATCACACATCAGTCACAACTCCATTCTGTATTCGTAATATTACTCAGGAACACTACACAGACCCGCAAGGTTAGCGGAAAGCGCTAATGCGCTGCTTTCTGGACTCAGGTAGGCGCGCTCGTCCCAGATTAACGGCGAGGGTCGGTGTGCCGGCCAGTCTGGATGTGGTTTTTAGGCGGTTTTCCACATCCCACAGGGTGAATATCAGGCTGGCCCACACGTCCCGCCTCAATTCACGACTCGCAGACATTTGAAAAACATTCGCACTATTTCATAGCTTACACTAGATGCAGACAGCTGGCGTACACTAATTCCGCCCCAGGGGGTACGGGGTGACAACAGGAAGGGTATCCAGCCAACCTCTGACACTAACATCACCAAATCCATAGTAACAAGGCCGACCCCACGTTGAAGTGGGACAAAGGCCAAAAGAAAATGATGATGATGACTCAGAAACATTACACAGATAAAAGGTTACACCAAGACAGATATGCTGAAACTGCACAACTAGAAGGTTTCTCCTCTTTGCTTCTAACTCTATTCGCAACACATTAGATGTTATCCATATGTTGTTTTTGTTGTGGTCTTCAGTCCAGAGACTGGTTTGATGCAGCTCTCCATGCTACTCTACCCTGTGCAAGCTTCTTCATCTCCCAGTACCTACTGCAACCTACATCCGTCTGAATCTGTTTAGTGTATTCATCTCTTGATCTCCCTCTACGAGTTTTACCCTCCACACTGCCCTCCAATACTAAATTGGTGATCCCTTGACGGCTCAGAATAAGTCCTACACTAAGAAAATGTAACAGGTCTGCTAAAGAGACTGCTTACACCACACTTGCCCTCCGTCTTCTGGAGTATTACTATACTGTGTGAAAACCGCGCATTAGATAGGATTGACGGAAGATATCGAAAAAGTTCAAAGAAGGGCAGCTCGTTTGGTATTACCGCGAAATAATGGAGAGAGTGCCACGGATATGATACACGAATTGGGGTGGCAGTTATTAAAACAAAGGCGGTTTTCGCTGCGGGAGGACCTTCTCAAGCCAGCCGCTGTGGCCGAGCGGTTCTAGGCGTTTCAGTCCGGAACCGCGCTGCTGCTACGGTCGCAGGTTCGAATCCTGCCTCGGGCATGGATGTGTGTGATGTCTTTAGGTTAGTTAGGTTTAAGTAGTTCTAAGTCTAGGGCACTAATGACATCAGATGTTGAATCCCATAGTGCTCAGAGCCATTTGAACCATATGGACCTTCTCACGAAATTTAAATCAGCAAATTTCTCCTCAGAGTCTAAAAATATTATGTTGGCACCCACCTACATAGAGATAAATGATCAACGTAATAAAATAAGAGAAATCAGGGCTCGCACGGAAAAATTTAAGTGTTCATTTTTCCTGCGGACTGTTCGAGAGTGAAACGGTGGCGAAAAAGCTTAAAGGTGGTTCGATGAACCCTCTGCCAGGTATTGAATTGTGAATTACAGAGTAATAATGTAAATGTAGATGTAGAAGTAGTTCAGGCACACCTTATGAGGATTTTGGAATAAGTGTCTCACGGTCTTCAGCCACTAGTTACTTATTCATTATGATTATTTGGTTTATTGTCGCAGTTATCCCTAATTCTGTGAAGATGCCTTCACAGCAGTGAAGAAGCATGTAATACTCAATAACAAAAATGGACACCAGTCAACACAGAGTAATGCATCAACCGCCAGACGAAACATTGTACTGTGATGTGGTTGCTGTCGCTGTTGGAACAATTCATCATAGCGTCGTTCTGCCGCTATTCCACTGCATTCAGTGAACCCACACACGAGAAACATATCGGCCAACTCTTCTTCAGTTACATCTACATCTACATAGATACTCCGCAATCCACCATACGGTTTGTGGCGAAGGGTACCTCGTACCACAACTAGCGTCTTCTCTCCCCGTTCCACTCCCAAACAGAACGAGGGAAAAATGACTGCCTATATGCCTCTGTACGAGCCCTAATCACTCTTATCTTACCTTTGTGGTCTTTCCGCGAAATGTAAGTTGGCGGCAGTAAAATTGTACTGCAGTCAGCCTCAAATGCTAGTTCTCTAAATTTCCTCAGTAGCGATTCACGAAAAGAACACCTCCTTTCCTCTAGAGACTCCCACCCGAGTTCCTGAAGCATTTCCGTAACACTCGCGTGATGATCAAATCTACCAGTAATAAATATAGCAGCCCGCCTCTGAATTGCTTCCATGTCCTCCCTCAATCCGACATGATAGGGATCCCAAACGCTAGAGCAGTACTCAAGAATAGGTTGTATTAGTGTTTTATAAGCGGTGTCCTTTACAGATGAACCACATCTTCCCAAAATTCTACCAATGAACCGAAGACGACTATCCGCCTTCTCCACAACTGCCATTACATGCTTGTCCCACTTCATATCCATCTGCAATGTTACGCCCAAATATTTAATCGACGTGACTGTGTCAAGCGCTACACTACTAATGGAGTATTCAAACATTACAGGATTCTTTTTCCTACTCATCTGCATTAATTTACATTTATCTATATTTAGAGTTAGCTGCCATTCTTTACACCAATCACAAATCCTGTCCAAGTCATCTTGTATCCTCCTACAGTCACTAAACGACGACACCTTCCCGTACAGCACAGCATCATCAGTAAACAGCCGCACATTGCTATCCAACCTATCCAAAATATCATTTATGTAGGTAGAAAACAACAGCGGACCTACCACACTTCCCTGGGGCACTCCAGATGATACCCTCACCTCCAATGAACACTCACCATCGAGGACAACGTACCGGGTTCTATTACTTAAGAAGTCTTCGAGCCACTCACATACTTGGGAACCAATCCCATATGCTCGTAACTTAGTTAGGAGTTAGTCTATCACGCAGTTGTTTATCGCTGTTAACGTACAGTTAGTACAACTGACTTACTCCTTGGCGCTAGAGACCATGTACAGCTTGGCCTCTCTGACGGACGCAGCCCAGTCTTGACGATCTTCTTTTCCTGTCCTCCATCTTCTTACTCCCATCTTTCTCAAGTCATTCTACCCATCATACAGCCACCGTTTCCGTAGCCTCTCTTTGCACCTTCTGCCATCTTGATTTCCTTGAGCCGTGCTGCGGCTGGCGTGGGTGCTGTTTGTAGGTTTCGGCCCACTGTTGCAGGCCAGACGGTATCGTTTAGTTGGCACGGTTGCGGTTGTTTGTCTTCTTCTCGTGTTGACTGGCGCCACTCGGTTTCGCAAGCGTTGCCTGTCCGCTAGTGGCAGCAGTGGCGGTTATCGATATGGAGTAACTGTTGCCCTATCTTTGGGGCGAAGTCGTCGTTTTTCTGGGTCGTGTGACTGTTCCAGTTCGGTTGGGGACTCAGGAGGAGCCAAGTCCGCGCAGTGCTAGAAGACGCCGGGACCGCTGGCGGCATCCACGGACTGCCGGATGGAAGGGCTGTGGTCACGAGGGCGCACGACCCCGTCGTAAACCGGATCCAGCAAGCCTTAAGATGAGTGCATTTCAATCCAAGTAGAGAAACCTCCACCACTGTGATATCTCGCGATTCTCCAGTGACTTGGATTCGTGTTGCTGCTCGTAGTGTCGCCGAGGTGAAGAGCAGCGAGTGGAGTGCTTTCTACTCTGGTGGTAGTGGTTCCTTTCTCTTTCCAGGCGCTCTAAACACAGTATTCTGGGGACGTAGTGCAGACCGACGGTTCCGGCTTTGATGTATTGTTCCATCGTTGCAATTGGTTTATCGGACGTCAGGTAGCTTCAGCAAGATTATCATTAGTCATTCGTTAGACTGCCACTAGTCTGAGTTACCATCTTGTGAAGTGAATGCAACTCTTGGCTGCCTATCTCATCGCTCGCGAAAGTGTTTGTTGCCAGACCTTCTCAGAGGTCGATTCCTGGAGCACCGTCTGTGGCCCCTTGTGTTACAAAGTTTACCATCATCTTATTTCACCTGTTTGGTGATCAGTTGCTTGTTTTTCTTTAATTAACCTTTGCTATTGTATTTGGTGTTTTACAGCAGGTTTCTAAATTTTTTATGTTATTGCCGTTCCTGGCGTGTAAGGCCTCCAGCTGTGATGTGGTCATTTGCCTTAAAATTCGAATTTGGTATTTGTATTTTAGCAGTAAGTCTTAAAACTTTATTTACTGCCATTCCTGGCGTCTGATGACTTCTACTGTGTTTGTGGTGACTTACCTTTAATATTTCAATACCTGTAAGTTGTAAATTGCAGCGAGTTCTTAAACAATTCTTAATTTATTGCCATTCTTGCCGTGAAAGGCCTTCAGCTGTTATTGTGGTCATTTGCCTTAAAATTCTAATTAGGTATTTGTATTTACGCAGTAAGCCTGTAAAATCTTATTTACTCCCATTCCTGGCGTCTGATGCCTCCTGCTGTGTTTGTGGTGACTTGCCTTTAATGTTTCAATACCTATAATTTGTAAGTTGAGGGGAGTTTTAAACAATTCTTAATTTATTGCCATTCCTGGCGTGTAAGGCCTTCTGTCCAGATTACAGTGGCTTGTTTTTAAAACATTATCTGTTGTATCTGTATTTAATGGTGATTTGCTAAATTGTAGCTCACTGAAAACACTATTATTTGCACAGTTGTTTATTCCTTCATTAATAACGTGTGGTATTTTATTTATTGCTGAGTCTGGAATTATTATTTTAAAATAAATTGTGTGTAACTGTAAAAGGGAAGCAATAGTAACTGATTACGGCTCCGTCCACAATCGTAACCGAATCCTGCCTTCCCTTGACTACCACCAGGTCACATTCCTCTGTTGAACTTCTTGACATATCTATCTATCCTCGACCATTCGATCCACGTGCCTCAACCATGTTAATCTGTTGCTCTTGATTTCCGAAACTAGGTCAGCATTGCCATAAAATTCTTCCAGTTCCTTGTCTTTCCGTATTCTCCTTAACATTTTCAACTCCCACCTTCTCAGGAACTCCTCTTCGGCCACAGTCATTTCCATGTTTCTGAGACGTACATTACCATTGGTCTTATAACCGTTCGATAGACGATCACCCTCAATTTTCTGCTCAGGCTTCGTGACTGAACAGTCTTATTCAGAGACTTTTTTTTTTTTGTCATCAGTCTACTGACTGGTTTGATGCGGCCCGCCACGAATTCCTTTCCTGTGCTAACCTCTTCATCTCAGAGTAGCACTTGCAACCTACGTCCTCAATTATTTGCTTGACGTATTCCAATCTCTGTCTTCCTCTACAGTTTTTGCCCTCTACAGCTCCCTCTAGTACCATGGAAGTCATTCCCTCATGTCTTAGCAGATGTCCTATCATCCTGTCCCTTCTGCTTATCAGTGTTTTCCACATATTCCTTTCCTCTCCGATTCTGCGTAGAACCTCCTCATTCCTTGCCTTATGAGTCCACCTAATTTTCAACATTCGTCTATAGCACCACATCTCAAACGCTTCGATTCTCTTCTGTTCCGGTTTTCCCACAGTCCATGTTTCACTACCATACAATGCTGTACTCCAGACGTACATCCTCAGAAATTTCTTCCTCAAATTAAGGCCGGTATTTGATATTAGTAGACTTCTCTTGGCCAGAAATGCCTTTTTTGCCATAGCGAGTCTGCTTTTGATGTGCTCCTTGCTCCATCCGTCATTGGTTATTTTACTGCCTAGGTAGCAGAATTCCTTAACTTCTTTGACTTCGTGACCATCAATCCTCATGTTAAGTTTCTCGCTGTTCTCATTTCTACTACTTCCCATTACCTTCGTCTTTCTCCGATTTACTCTCAAGCCATACTGTGTACTCATTAGACTGTTCATTCCGTTCAGCAGATCATTTAATTCTTCTTCACTTTCACTCAGGATAGCAATGTCATCAGCGAATTGTATCATTGATATCCTTTCACCTTGTATTTTAATTCCACTCCTGAACCTTTCTTTTATTTCCATCATTGCTTCCTCGATGTACAGATTGAAGAGTAGGGGCGAAAGGCAACAGCCTTGTCTTACACCCTTCTTAATACGAGCACTTCGTCTTTGATCGTCCATTCTTATTATTCCCTCTTGGTTGTTGTACATATTGTATATGACCCGTCTCTCCCTATAGCTTACCACTACTTCTTTTAGAATCTCGAACAGCTTGCACCATTTTATATTGTGTGTGTGTGTTTGAAGTTTACGGGCGCTAAACAGCGTGGTCATCAGCGCCCAAACGCATAAAAACAGGAACACATGCAGTGAAGGGACTAAGACAAACAGCGAACAAGGAGAACGGCTAAAAGACACAGACCTGACGCAGTTCCAAATCCTCACACACAGAGGCAAAACAAGAGGAGAAGGGACACACTAAAAAGGAAAGGAAACACAAGGAAAAGAGAACAGAAACCGAAGGGAAACAAGGAGGTAATCGTGACTGGCTGACCTCTTACCTAAAACCTGGGTGAGCCAGTCACCCAGCAGCACATTAAAACCCTCTCCCTAAAATCCGAGGCAACAAATTGGACAGGACACAAAACCGTAAGACCTTAACTACAGTCGTTGCGTCATCTTGTAAAATAGAGGGCAAATCCGGTGGCGAAGAAACCACCGCCCTCTGGTCAGAGAATAAAAGACAGTCAAGTAAAATGTGGCGGACAGTAATCTGGACGCCACAAGAACTGCAGATTGGGGGGTCCTCCCGCCGGAGTAAAAGACCATGCGTGAAGGGACTGTGCCCGATGCGGAGGCTAGTGAGGAGAACCTCATCCCGCCTGCATGACTGGTAGGACGTACGCCATGGCCGCGTGGTAGCCTTGACCAGACGCAGCTTATTTTCACCGACTGCTAGCCACTCTTCTTCCCACTGACGGATAACGCGAAAACGCAGGAGGGAGGTAACAGCACGAAGGGGGACGGCACATTCAACAACGTGAGGGAGGGAACATGCATCTTTGGCAGCCACATCCGCCAGTTCGTTTCCCCTAATACCCACGTGCCCCGGCACTCAGCAGAAGGAAACCGCCTTCCCTTGCCGTTGCAGGTGGAGGAGGGCATCATGGATGTTCAGGAAGACCGTATCATCTGGGTACAAGTGTTGCATGGTTTGAAGGGCACTCAGGGAGTCAGAACAGATGAGGAACTTAAGACTGGGAACACACCTCATCTGCTCCAATGCCCGCAAGATCGCAAACAATTCGGCATCAAAGGTGTTAAACGCCGCAGGAAGCCGTAACTTGACGACTCGATCAGGGAAAGCAACAGCACAACCAACAGAGTCCCCCTGTTTAGAGCCATCCGTAAATACTGGTACATGGTCGGGATGCTGGTTTAAAATATCATAAAATAAGGAGGTAAAAACAAACGCAGGAGTGCAGCTCCTCCGGTACTCCGACAAGTCTAAAAGGACGCTGGGCCTCTGGAGCAACCAGGGAGGCAGGCGAGTAAAACCCTGGAGTTGGGGTGCCACACGCTCCACACAAAGGGACTCAAGCAAATGCTTGGCACGAATCCCAAATGGTCTCGTTGCCCTGGGACGACTGGAAAAGAGACGTTCCATAGGCGGTCGGGCAACGGTAGGGTACGCAGGGGAGGTAGGACAGGCAAGAAATTGACACACCTGTCGCACCATGAGGAGTTTCCGCCAGATGGCGAGCGGCGGTTCCCCTGCCTCAGCACACAGGCTGGGGACGGGACTGGTACGGAAGGCACTAGTGGCCAGCCTGATACCCTCATGGTGTACTGCATCAAGAATCTTCAGATACGAAGGCCTCGCTGACCCATACACGGTGCAACCATAGTCAAGACGCGATCGGACGAAAGCCCTATAAAACTGCAGCAGACGCGCCCGATCTGCTCCCCAGGACCGATGGCTCAGACACTTCAAAATATTCAGTGCCTTCAGGGCCCACACCTTGAGGTCTTTAAGGTGAGGCAACCACGACAACTTGGAATCAAAGGTGAGGCCCAGGAACCGCACAGTGTCGCGAAAAGGAAGAATGGTGTCCCTCAGACGCAATTCAGGGGAGGTAAAAAGACGTCGAGAATGATTAAAATGAACACACACACATTTGTCTGCAGAAAATGTAAAACCTGTCTTCGCAGTCCATGCCTCTAATCGCTGTATCGTAAGCTGCAACTGCCGACTAGCAGTGACAAGACTGGAGGAAGAACAGAAAACAGCAAAATCGTCCACAAACAAGGAGCATTGGGCAGGACTCCGGATAATGGACGTGATACTGCTAATGGCGATGGCAAAGAGGGTGACACTTAAAACGCTTCCCTGAGGAACACCATTCTCCTGCACATACAAATCAGATAGCACATTACCAACCCTATAACGAAAGAGGCGGTGGGAAAGAAAGGACCGAATGAAGATGGGGAGACGGCCACGAAAGCCCCACTCATGGAGTTGATTGAGGATATGGCGGCGCCAAGTAGTGTCATACGCCTTATGAATGTCAAAGAAGACACCAAGACAATGCTGGTTACGTAGGAAGGCCTGCTGGATGGCCGCCTCAAGCAGGGTCAAGTTGTCAATAGTTTAACGACATCTCCGAAAGCCACACTGAGAGTGGCTAAGGAGCTGCCTGGTCTCGAGCAGCCAAACCAGGCGACGGTTGACCATGCGTTCCAACGTCTTCCCGACACAGCTCGTCAAAGCAGTACTTCGATAACTGCTGGGATGCTTTCGGTCCTTCCCCGGTTTGAGGAGAGGAATCAAAATCGCCTCCGTCCACGAGTCAGGGTATGTGCCAGATAACCATATCATATTAAAACAATTCAGGAGAACTTCCTTGGATGGCAGCAACAAGTGCTGCAGCATGCTGTACCGGATTTGATCATGACCAGGCGCAGTACCATGAGCCACAGACAGCGCCGAATCCAGTTCCCCCATTGTGAAGGGGCAGTTGTAGGGTTCAGAATTTGGAGACCGGAAGTCCAAGTGACCCCTCTCGATGACAGTTCGGTAGCGGCAGAAATCTGGAGCACAGTTAATAGTGGCGGTAGATTCCGCAAAATGCATGGCCAGTGTCTGGGCAATGTCTCTCGGCGCCGTGAGGAGACATCCCTGATGCAGCAATGCCGTGACAGGTAGTTGGCTGCGTTTCCCGGAAATCCTCCTGATGGCTTCCCATACTTTTGTAGAATTAGTGGAGCGGGAGATGGAGTTCAAGAACAATTGCCATGGCCGTCGTTTGCTCTCTTTAATCACTCGCCGCGCTTTGGTTCTTGCCACACGAAAGACCGCAAGATTGTCAGCTGAGGGACGGCACTTGAAGCAGCGCAGAGCTGCACGGCGGGCTCGGATGGCGGAGCGGCACTCAGTGGTCCACCAAGGGACAGGACGTCTCTTGGGATGACCGGATGACCGTGAAATGGACAATTCAGCAGCATGGGAGATCACGGCTGTAACATGGTCTACCCATTCGTGGACGCTGGCACAGCGTTCCAAAACAGCCAGTTGGCTGAAAAGTGTCCAGTCAGCTCTGCAGATGTGCCACTGAGGCGGCACTGATAATGCCACAGCCTCATCCAGGAGGCGAATCCAAAGGGGGAAGTGGTCACTAGAATGGAGGTCAGCAACAACCTCCCACAGAGCAGAATCCGCGAGTGCTGGAGAGCAAAAGGAAAGGTCAATAGCCGATGACGACCCGGAAGCAGTACAGAAATGAGTCGGAGCACCAGAGTTGAGGATGCACAGTTCTTCAGACATCATGAGGCTTTCCAGAATGCGACCCCTGGGGCAAGTAGTCGGAGTGCCCCATAAGACATTATGAGCATTGAAGTCCCCCAAAAGAAGAAATGGGCGGGGGAGTTGGCTAATAAGGTCTGTGAGAGCCTCAGAGTCTATCACATCCTGAGGTGGTAAGTAAACTGAACAGACTGTGAGCCTCCGACCCACAAGAAGATCAACTGCAACTGCTTGCAAGTCTGTAACGAGAGGGAGCTCAGATGAGGGGTGCATGTCACGGACAAAAATCGCAACACCACCCTTTGCCCTTTGCCCCGTCAGATCATCTTTTCGATATACGGTATAGCCCCGTAAAGAAGGAGCATCAGTGGCCCGAAAATGTGTCTCTTGGAGACATAAGCACAAAGGGCACTCTCGTACGAGGAGTTGTAATTCGGCCACATGCGTCCTGAACCCATTCAGGTTCCACTGTAATATGGGTGCCACTGATTAGGGTGGCTGAACTTTCACCCTTCCTCTGTGCTTCGGAGGAGAGCCCATACTCGCCGGAGATTTATTCCTGGGGCGAGAAGATCGCCCCCAGTCGACATCAATGTCCATCAGCTCCGATGACGACCCACGGGAGATGTCAGACAGTACGATGGCCTCGTCATCGGACCGACCCTGACTAGTCTCCTCAGGTGGCAAAACCTTCACCTTCGGCGTCTTTGTCTCGGAGGGCTTAGAATGCAGAGCCTTGTCAACAGGTGGAGCTTTACTCGCCTGGGCAGAAGGAGCCATAGGGGGAGAGGCAGGAAGTACCCCAATGTCAGCAACCATAGCCTTGTCCGACGTTGCAGGGAGAGCCGCAGGTTGCAAAACAACCGCAGCAGCACAAGTGCACTGGCAAACGCAGGTATTAGTGCTAACACTAGCAACCTCCGTTTGCGTAGCAACAGTGGCCATTTGTACTGGTTTCTTCAGAGCGGAAACGAAAGATGTTGTAAACACAGGAGGTTGCATGGCCTTAAAGAGCTTCTTGGCCTCACCATAGGGGATGCGCTTAGATGTTTTAATTTCCTGTATCTTCCGTTCTTCGAGATAGATGGGGCAGACACGGCTCCAGACAGGGTGACTCCCAGAGCAATTCATGCACTTCACAGGCGATGAACAATCGGCTCCTTCATGGGCAGGCTGACCACATTTACCACAAGTGGCTATCCCATTGCACCCCAACGTAGTATGCCCAAAGCGCTGACATTTAAAACAGCGCATTGGGTTGGGGAAATATGGCCTTACTGGCAAACGTAAGAACCCCGCTTTGACATGCTCTGGGAGTCTCGGGCAACTGAACGTGAGAATAAACGAGTCGGATTTGACTAGATCCCATCGACTCGTTTCATAATATGCTGCACGTCAACAATACCGTCATCAGCCCATTCAGATTTTAACTCATCTGTGGGGATATCCACCAAGTCCCTACATGTCACAACACCCTTACTATAGTTCAGAGTGGAGTGGAGCTCGGTCTCGATAGCGTACTCTCCGAGACAGGTTGCTTTCCGAAGAGAAGCGACTTGACGGGAACTAGAAGTCTCAACTAACAGAGTCCCATTGCGCAGTCGCTTCACAGATTTAAGTGTTCCTGCAATCCCCTCAAGACCCTTGTGGATGTAAAAGGGAGAAACCCTCTCAAAGCCACCCTCCTTCCGTTTAATAATCAAAAACACATTCTGATTATCAGCATGTGCTCTGTTACGACAGTCTGATAAATCTCGATCAACACCAGGCGGACTCGCAGCACGAAGTCGCTTCTTCGATGGGGTGTGTTTTCCTACCAGTGGCCCACCCAAGCCACTGGTAGGGGGAAATGTAGAGGTCGAAGGATCCATTGCGGTCCCACGAGCAGCTAGGGAACTAAAGGTCCGCTCAGACAGAGCCCCGCGTGCCTGAGTAAGCCTTATACAACTGGGGTGCGGCAGGTGCCCCAGAGTTTGCCCGCTTGCCAACAGCCATGCATCTCATAGGCGCGGAGCACACCGGAAGATTGAGGGGTTTTTATAGAGGGTGTCCTTCCTCGCAATCCAGGCGGTCAAGCCAAGATTACCATTCCCCGCAGCACACAACATTCCACCGCCGCGCCATACGGTGGTCGCTGAAGCATGTCCGGGGGTTACGGTGACAGGAGACTGGCGGCGCTGACCAGTCCTCAGCTCAGGACCCCGGGGTCGCCAAGCCCGTACTCAGCAAATGAATGCTGAGCCCCTGGGGGCCATTTTATATTGTCGAACGCTTTTTCCGGGTCGACAAATCCTATGAAAGTGTCTTGATTTTTCTTTAGCCTTGCTTCCATTATTAGCCGTAACGTCAGAATTGCCCCTAAAGCCAAACTGATCGTCACCTAGCGCATTCTCAATTTTGAGAGATCAGAAAACTATTTCCCGCGGCAATCCTCGCTTTCATAGTGACGGAAAGAGAATCACACCTCAAAGAAGGAGTGGTGCGACATAAACGAAAATCGGTAGTCGTGTTTCTACATATGAAAGATGGCGTATATTCTAATTTCGCGCCTGTCGCGCAAGAGTGGTGTTGGTAGCGCCACTATGAGGATGCAGATCAGCTTTTGCTTTAAATACACCTTGTAACGGCCATGAGCGTTAGTTCCCTTTGTGACTGGGCGCGATGACTTGATATTAGTCAAGTATGCCTCCAAGGCCACAAAGATGTCATTATCAACATCTCACTGAGGTTGAATGAGGTCGCGTAGTATGGTTACGAGAAGCTCGGTGTTCCTTCCGCGATACTGCAGAAAGACTTGGTCGGAATGTAGCCACAGTACATCATTGCTGGCAGCAGTGGTCATGATAATGTACGGCCGCAAGAAGACCTCTCTCCGTTTGGCCACGTGGCACCACCGAGGGGGAAGACTATTGTGTTTGGCGTGTGGCTTTGGCGCATCATGCTGCATCAGCACCAGCAATTTGAAAAGCACCACAATGACACAGTGAACATTTACAAATCGGTTACTTCAAGGAAAGCTCCAAGCCAGAAGCCCTGTAGCCTGCATTCCACTGACCGCAAATCACCGATATTTGCGACTTCAGTGCAGGCCAGTTGAGCGCCTGCAACCAGCCTGTCTTCGTGCTAGACACACTGGACCAACACCTAGAGTTATGGTCTGTCTGCAAATTTGTACGTCAGTCTGGTGATTCGACCTACTGAGCTGTCATTCATGAACAGTATTCCAGGGGGTGTTTCCAACAGGATAACGCTCACCCACGTACCACTGTTGCACCCAGCATTCTCTACAGTGTCGACACGTTGCCTTAGCCTACTCGATCACCAGATCTGTTTCCAGTCGGACACATATGGGATATCATCAGACGACTAAGCCAGAGTCATCCACAACTAGCATTAACCGTCCCCGTGTTGACCGACCGAGTGCAGCAGACATGAAACTCCATCCCACAAACTGACACCCGCCACCTGTACAACACAATGCATGCACGTTTGCATGCTTGTATTCAACATTGCGGTGGTTACACTGTTTATTAATATACCAGCGTTTCACATTTGCAGTGGTGTATCTCGCGCTTACATTAAACTGTGATTTTGCAATGTTATGTTATCTACACAAATGTATTTTCGAAATTTCATTACTCTACACTAATTATTTTTGGTGTTGTGATTTTTTCCGTCAGTTTATTTCTTCACTTATGCTGTTACCATCGGTTACCTGCATTCCCAAGCATTGGAACCTCTCACATCTCGCATAACTGGCCTCGTTCAGCTTGATATACACTACTGGCCATTAAATTTGCTACACCAAGAAGAAATGCAGATGATAAACTGGTATTCATTGGAAAAATATATTATACTACAACTGACATGTGATTACATTTTCACGAAATTTGGGTGCATAGATCCTGAGAAATCAGTACCCAGAACAACCACCTCTGGCCGTAATAATGGCCTTGATACGCCTGGGGATTGAGTCAAACAGAGCTTGGATGGCGTGTACAGGTACAGCTGCCCACGCAGCTTCAACACGATACCACAGTTCATCAAGAGTAGTGACTGGCGTATTGTGACGAGCCATTTGCTCGGCCGCCATTGATCAGACGTTTTCAATTGCTGAGAGATCTGGAGAATGTGCTGGCCAGGTCAAGAGTCGAACATTTTCTGTATCCGGAAAGGGCGGTATAGGACCTGCAACATGTGGTCGTGCATTATCCTACCGAAATGTAGGGTTTCGCAGGGATCGAATTGAGGGTAGAGCCACGGGTCGAAACACATCTGAAATGTAACGTCCACTGTTCAAAGTGCCGTCAATGGGAACAAGAGGTGACCGAGATGTGTAACCAGTGGCACCCCATACCGTCACGCCGGGTGATATGCCAGTATGGCGATGACGAATACACGCTTCCAATGTGCGTTCACCGCGATGCCGCCAAACACGGATGCGATCATCACGATGCTGTAAACAGAACCTGGATTCATCCGAAAAAATGACGTTTTGCCATTCGTGCACCTAGGTTCGTCGTTGAGTACACCATCGTGGGCGCTCCTGTCTCTGATGCAGCCTCAAGGGTAGCCGCAGCCATGGCCTCCGAGCTGATAGTCCGTGCTGCTGCAAACGTCGTCGAACTGTTTGTGCAGATGGTTGTTGTCTTGCAAACGTCCCCATCTGTTGACTCAGGGATCGAGACGTGGCTGCACGATCCGTTATAGCCATGCGGATAAGATGCCTGTCATCTCGACTGCTAATAATGCGAGGTCGTTGGGATCCAGCACGGCGTTCCGTATTACACTCCTGAACCCACCGATTCCATATTCTGCTAACAGTCGTTGGATCTCGACCAACGCGAGTAGCAGTGTCGCGATACGATAAACCACAATCGCGATAGGCTACAATCCGACCTTTATCAAAGACGGAAACCTGATGGTACGCATTTCTCCTCCTTACACGAGGCATCACAACAACGTTTCACCAGGATACGCCGGTCAACTGCTGTTTGTGTATGAGAAATCGGTTGGAAACTTTCCTCATGTCAGCCACCGGCGCGAACCTTATGTGAATGCTCTGAAAAGCTAATCATTTGCATATCGCAGCATCTTCCTGTCGGTTAAATTTCGCGTCTGTAGCACGTCATCTTCGTGGTGTAGTAATTTTAATGGCCGGTAGTGTAGTTACCTCTAACAGCAGCGTTTCTCTTGGAAGCGAAGACATACCGTTTTTTGGTGTCGTTTACTCGAAGCCCCAACTCTTCTACCTCCTTTTCTAGTCTGCCGAATCCCTTCTCCTAGCCGTTTCAAACTTCTAGACAGCTTAAAAACATAATTTACGCAGCTAACACTGCCGGAAACACAAATCTAACACAGATCCGAGCCGTATTGGATGTCGGCTTGAGGGCGAAGAGTAAATTGGGTACTACTTTTGTCAACAAAAGATACCGTGAGCGAATGGTAACAAGAGCCGCTGCGCACACCGTCGACAGTTGCATTGTTGTGCACTATTTTCAGTGCAATACAGACGCAAAACTAACTGGGGAAAGAAACCAAACAAAATGGTTCTGTGAAGATTTTCAACAGTTGCTGCTGCAGTCATGTTTAAAATTTTGAGGTACGAATAACCTTATAAGTGGGGCAACCACAGCTAAAGGACTTGTACATAATGTGAAGGACTATCAAACAATTATAATCAAAGCTTTTAAAATAGTCTTTATTAAACGGAGTGAAAGTCCAAGTCCGCAATGGCTGTTTATTGTGTTTTTCCTCGTATAACGACCGGTTTCATATTCTGGAAGTATATCTCCAGGTCATATAAAACTAATATTTCATGTGCCACGATTTCCAAGGTGCATCACACATAAAAAGATATCACTCCTCGGTAAAACCATGGATGAACCAGCAGATCAGCATCCGATCTGAACCGTGCATGGCCACTAAAACATCTTCAATTTACGGTTCAGATCGGATGCTCATCTGCTGGTTCGTCCACGGTTTTACCGAGGAGTGACTGACATTTTTTTATGCGCACTTGCAGCTTGGAAGACGTGGAACATGAAATATTTGTTTTATATACGCTGAAGACAAACCTCCAGCGTATGAAACCGGTCGTCACATAGGGAAAAACATAATAAACAGCTATTGCGGATTTGGGCTTTCACTCAGTTTGATGTAGACCATTTTACCATCTTTGATCTTAATAGTTTGATTGTCCTTCAAATGGTTCAAATGGCTCTGAGCACCATGGAACTTAACATCTATGGTCATCAGTCCCCTAGAACTTAGAACTACTTAAACCTAACTAACCTAAGGACATCACACAACGCCCAGTCATCACGAGGCAGAGAAAATCCCTGACCCCGCCGGGAATCGAACCCGGGAACCCGGGCGTGGGAAGCGAGAACGCTACCGCACGACCACGAGCTGCGGACGATTGTCCTTCACATTATGTACAAATGAAATGCAGTATCTCTGTAACGAGCCGGAGACAGTGGGTCTCGTATACCAAAATACTCACAAGGTACTCCTCTGAAAGTTTATCGGTGGAATTCACCCTGTGTAACCGCTGCGGATACAAATAACCGACGTGCATTTTCGAGCGTTTGAAACAAAGTTCGTTATCTCTCATGATTCCTATTTTTACTTAGTGATCTCATTTCCACAGAAACAGCAAGATAATTAAAAAATGCGCTTGTCAGCACTTTCGGAATAACAAGTGTGGCTATGTTTCCCGGTAGGAGGTACGTGTGTGGTTTCGCGTATTTGGTGGTTGCGTGAGTTCACAAACAAACTTAGTTTCCGCAACGAGGCAAAAGCAAGTTTCAATAATGTTTCGCACTAAGACAGTATGAGTCTATATGTAAGATGATATATGTGTGAAACAGACGTTGTAGTGGTGTTTTTAGACTTACGGAAATGTTTCGTTATCTGTGTTGTTGTTTTGAGCGTCGGTTGGCCACTTATCGGATCAGTCGTTCCCAAAACTTGCGACAGAGAGCGCAGTGTTATTGCTCATATCTGTGTGCTGCCAGTCGGTAGTTCCCTGCTGTCCATCCCAAATTGCGAGAAAAACAAGAAGAGACATGAGTGTACGATCTCACGACGATATGAACTGATAAGGATTTCTCGAGCATCCAACTACGTTAAATGTTTAAATATCCACCTGTCGCAGCTGTAAGGTCGGAAAAACTTTATTAGGAGGCAATACGTCGAAACAAAATAAACAGCCAGCATGATGAATGAAGAGTGCTTTATCCGTCTGGTGCTTGTTGAGGCCGATGTGAAATCCACTGAAATCCCGTACCCGTGAAAGAGCTTTCAGTACAATGCAGGTATCACGGAGTACTGCCTTGGTCTAAATACTTCTGGGCGTGGCCACTGGCATCATCGAAATGTTATCGAAGTATCAAGAACGTGTCTTTGTTATGTGGGCGACTGTGATGTGAGTCCGTGAAGCACGTATAATACTGCGTTTCCTATTGATATGGATGAATTTGGACTGAAAGAAAGGCAGAAAGTTTTTGATATGCTTAGCCTTCTCGAAGGTCGCCAAATGGGCCTCCAAACTTACGATCCCCATTCTACGGATGGATCACCATCAATGGTTTCAATCCACGAGACATTGGCGAAAGGTTTGGGATTTAACCCCGAACACTGGTTTACAGCTTTGGTCAGCATCCAAATATAATCACCTTACCAGCGATATTTTGCGGATGAAAAGTTCTTTCTTTTGAGCTGAACCTACTGCGGAAGTGAGTGGCCTTATCAAATCTCGCTAATTATTTTTATTTCTTCTTTGTTCTTCAAGAAATACGAGTGTCTTCGGTAGCCTGGAATGGTTGGACTAGAAATTAATTTCTTTGGCACTTTCTTTGAATTACGCCGTTTGCAAGATTGCGGTTGATGCAGCCAGAAAAGATTGTAACAACTATAGAGGTATCTCTTTAATCAGCGTTGTGGGTAAAATCTTCTCAAGTATTATTGAAAGGAAAGTGCGAGTATCAGTTGAGGACCAACTGGATGAAAATCAGTGTGGCTTTAGGCCTCTTAGAGGTTGTCAGGACCAGATCTTTAGCTTACGGCAAATAATGGAGAAGTGTTATGAGTGGAACAGGGAATTGTATCTATGCTTTATAGATCTAGAAAAGGCATATGACCGGGTTCCTAGGAGGAAGTTATTGTCTGTTCTACAAGATTATGGAATAGGAGGCAAACTTTTGCAAGCAATTAAAGGTCTTTACATGGATAGTCAGGCAGCAGTTAGAGTTGACGGTAAATTGAGTTCATGGTTCAGAGTAGTTTCAGGGGTAAGACAAGGCTGCAACCTGTCTCCACTGTTGTTCATATTATTTATGGATCATATGTTGAAAACAATAGACTGGCTGGGTGAGATTAAGATACGTGAACACAAAATAAGCAGTCTTGCATATGCGGATGACTTAGTTGTGATGGCAGATTCGATTGAAAGTTTGCAAAGTAATATTTCAGAGCTAGATCAGAAATGTAAGGAATATGGTATGAAGATTAGCATCTCCAAAACGAAAGTAATGTCAGTGGGAAAGAAATATAAACGGATTGAGTGCCAAATAGGAGGAACATAGTTAGAATAGGTGGACGGTTTCAAGTACTTAGGATGCATATTCTCACAGGATGGCAACATAGTGAAAGAACTGGAAGCGAGGTGTAGCAAAGCTAATGCAGTGAGCGCTCAGCTACGATCTACTCTCTTCTGCAAGAAGGAAGTCAGTACCAAGACTAAGTTATCTGTGCACCGTTCAATCTTTCGACCAACTTTGTTGTATGGGAGCGAAAGCTGGGTGGATTCAGGTTACCTTATCAACAAGGTTGAGGTTACGGATATGAAAGTAGCTAGGATGATTGCAGGTACTAGTAGATGGGAACAATGGCAGGAGGGTGTCCACAATGAGGAAACCAAAGAAAAACTGGGAATGAACTCTATAGATGTAGCAGTCAGGGCGAACAGGCTTAGATGGTGGGGTCATGTTACACGCATGGGAGAAGCAAGGTTACCCAAGAGACTCATGGATTCAGCAGTAGAGGGTAGGAGGAGTCGGAGCAGACCGAGGAGAAGGTACCTGGATTCGGTTAAGAATGACTTTGAAGTAATAGGTTTAACATCAGAAGAAGCACCAATGTTAGCACTGAATAGGGGATCATGGAGGAACTGTATAAGGGGGGCTATGCTCCAGACTGAACGCTGAAAGGCATAATCAGTCTTAAATGATGATGATGATGACGATGATGACTAACGAGAATGTTTAGATTTAATTTCTTTACTTTCAGTACTATTTTTCTCAGATCCGAGTTCTACATATACGTCTGCACTCCGCAAGCCACTATATGGCGTATGACGAGGAGGTGGGGGGGGGGGGGGGGGGGCAAATGTTGCGCGGGCAGAATGGTTGCTGGTGGGTGAGCTTCGAGGTCTTTTAATGAGAGAAACGTAAGATGGAGTGATATATTGGTTGACTCTTCTATGAATGCACGCTCTTGGAACTTTTACAGTATACGTGTCTACAGTAAACTGCTGCTATAGGAGGAGCAAGTTCTTTCCCATATTCTACATAGAATCGTACAAGTATCCCATCATCAGACGCAGTCGCCCTTCCTCTGTTGAGCGATTTTCTATCTAGCGTTTCCTTATTTCTATATCTGTCATTTTCCCGTGCCGACTGAAACGAGGAATCCCAGTACGATCTTCAACAGTGAAACAATTTGGAAAAGCAGTGTAGTATTTCGGGCTAATCCCTACATTGTAATAATCAGTATTTCGGCCTTCTCTCTGTCATCCTCTGTTTCGTTGCATTTACAGTTACTGAGTGGACAGAGGGCAACGATCCGCTTACTGAATTAACATAAGAGGTAAATTCCTTACCAATTATACCGCTCTTCCGCGAGTTATTATACACTGAAAAAGACGTTGTTAGAGGTCCATGAATAAGGAATTTATTGCTAGCGCAATCGAGCAGATGCAACTTCGACGGAATGCTCATGCGCTGCCTGCGATATATTAGCTACAATAGAATCGTAGACCAGAAAGCAGTGTCGGCAGCTGTAGTAGCTGTAGCTCGCAGTCGGGCAGCTGGGCCGGTCGTGGAGAGCGATGGCGGCCCCTGACCGATGTAGTATAAGGTAAAAGCAGCCGTGCGCATGTGTAATTTGTAACAACTGATTTTGTACTATTGTTCATCAAGTCCCATGCAAATGTTTTTAAAAATCTTTCAATAATAATCTTTCTTATATAGATAACTCTTGACAATCATTCATCTGAATTTAAAGATTTTACTAATTTCTCCTATCCATGGTCATCTCTATTATCAAAGAAAAATCAGTTGTTTCCTTTTATACATAACAAATCTAGTGCCCAGCATTGCACTGGGCTGATCTGCACTGGCTGGGCTGCACTGGCTGGGTTACACTAGTGTAACCTCCTAAAAGCTTAAATAACTATAGCATTCACATTTAGTGTAACCTCCCAACAGTTTATTTCCGTAACCTCGTAATAAAATGTGACTAACCTCCCAATGAAAATGTGACTCATACATAACCTTTCAATAATTAACTGACAGTGAACCTAAACTGGTAAATCTGGACGTCAGCAATGCTGCGTCATGGCCATGAAAAATCATTCTGAAAAAATTGAAAATTCTTACCTGAATGAAGTCGCCGGATAAAGCGTATATATCTGCTCCCATAAGAAATTTTTCTGGCACAGCCTAGTGCAATGCTGGGCACTAGATTTGTTATGTATAAAAAGAAACAACTTATTTTTCTTTACGATAGTAGGGATGACCATGGATAGGAGACGTTAGAAAAATCTTTAAGTTCAGATGAATGATTGTCAAAAGTGCAGCCACGTCTCCATCCCTGAGTCAAAAGATGCGGACGTTTGCAAGACAACAACCATCTGCAGGAACAGTTCGACGACGTTTGCAGCAGCATGGACTATCAGCTCGGAGACCAAAGCTGCGGTTACCCTTGACGCTGCATCATAGACAGGAGCGCCTGCGATGGTATACTCAACGACGAATCTGGGTGCACGAATGGCAAAAGGTCATTTTTTCGGATGAGTCCAGGTTTTATTTACAGCATCATGATGGTCGCATCCGTGTTTGGCGACATCGCGGTGAACGCACATTGGAAGCGTGTATTCGTCATCGCCATACTGGCATATCACCGGGCGTGACGGTATGGGGTGCCATTGGTTACACGTCTCGGTCACCTCTTGTTAGCATTGACGGCACTTTGAACAGTGGACGTTATATTTCAGAAGTGTTACGACCCGTGGCTCTACCCTTCATTCGATCCCTGCGAAACCCTACATTTTAGCAGGATAATGCACGACCGCTTGTTGCAGGTCCTGTACGGGCCTTTCTGGATACAGAAAATGTTCGACTGCATCCTGGCCAGCACATTCTCCAGATCTCTGACCAATTGAAAACGTCTCGTCAATGGTGGCCAAGCAACTGGCTCGCCACAAAACGCCAGTCACTACTCTTGATGAACTGTGGTATCGTGTTGAAGCTGCACGGGCAGCTGTACCTGTACACGCCATCCAAACTCTGTTTGACTCAATCCCCAGGCGTATCAAGGCCGCTATTACGGCCAGAGGTGGTTGTTCTGGGTACTGATTTCTCAGTATCTATGCACTCAAATTTCGTGAAAATGTAATCACGTGTCGCTCTCCACGACCGGCCCAACTGCCCGACTGCGAGCTACAGCTACTACAGCTGCCGACACTGCTTTCTCGTCTACGATTCTATTGTAGCTAACATATCGCAGGCAGCGCATGAGCATTCCATCGAAGTTACATCTGCTCGATTGCGCTAGCAATAAATTCCTTATTCATGGACCTCTTACAAAGTGTACATCCCAAATTTCGTTAGTCTGCCCCTTTCCCCCCCCCCCCCCCCATCAGTCTGAGTGTGTGTGTGTTTGTGTGTGTATGTGTGTGTGTGAATGAGAGTGTGTGTGTTTGTGTACAGAGTAATATTATTAAATAAGAACAAATTGCAGAAGTGGATCCCTGGACCCTGAGGGATAAGGAACCAAAACGTTTGTCTGGACGTACGGCTGAAAAAGCTACAGGATATTTAAGAATTCACCATGCCTCTATGGCAGAATGTAGTACTTGCAGCACACGACATCTTGTGATGAGACCACCGTTAAACAAGGTGCTCGACATGGCACCCAGAGGCCTCTAAGCATTCGCGAGCACGACAAAGCAACTTCTTACGCACACGTTGAAATGTGCCGTCCTGCAACGGAATGGCGTCACAGTCAGCATGACTACGTTGTTCCAAAGTCTGCAAGTCGGGGATGGACTCCAAACACCCGACTTCTTTCAGGTGCCCCCACAGGTAGAAATCGAAAGGGCCGAGATCCGGCGAACAGGCAGGCCATGCAACTGGACCACCTCGCAGATGTCGAAATGCCTCCGCACGGAAATGCAAAAGCGAGCGAGAGCACCGTCGTGTAGTAGCCACATTACCCTTCATATCACCAAAGGCATGTCTTCCAGCAGGGGAGGAAGGGTGGTTCAAATGGTTCAAATGGCTCTGAGCACTATGGGACTTAACAGCGGAGGTCATCAATCCCCTAGAACTTAGAACTACTTAAACCTAACTAACCTAAGGACATCACACACATCCATGCCCGAGGCAGGATTCGAAGCTGCGACCGTAGCAGTCGCGCGGTTCCGGACTGAAGCGCCTAGAACCGCTCGGCCACCGAGGCCGGCTGAAGGAAGGGTCCCCCAATGAAAGTGCAGATATGGCCCGGTGACATGGCGTATAATCATCCATAAAAATTCCATTGTTGTTTGGGACCACGAAGTCCACGAATGGCTGCAAATGGTCTCCAACTAACCGCACGTAACCATTTGGCTGAAGGAAGGGTCCCCCAATGAAAGTGCAGATATGGCCCGGTGACATGGCGTATAAACATCCATAAAAATTCCATTGTTGTTTGGGACTACGAAGTCCAGGAATGGCTGCAAATGGCCTCCAACTAACCGCACATAACCATTTGGCTGAAGGAAGGGTCCCCCAATGAAAGTGCAGATATGGCGCGGTGACTTGGCGTATAATCATCCATAAAAACTCCATTGTTGTTTGGGACCACAAAGTCCACGAATAGCTGCAAATGGTCTCCAAGTAACCGCACATAAACATTTGGCTGAAGGAAGGGTCCCCCAATGAAAGTGCAGATATGGCCCGGTGACATGGCGTATAATCATCCATAAAAATTCCATTGTTGTTTGGGACCACGAAGTCCACGAATGGCTGCAAATGGTCTCCAACTAACCGCACATAACGATTTGGCTGAAGGAAGGGTCCCCCAATGAAAGTGCAGATATGGCCCGGTGACATGGCGTATAATCATCCATAAAAACTCCATTGTTGTTTGGGACCACGAATTCCAGGAATGGCTGCAAATGGTCTCCAACTAACCGCACATAACCATTTGGCTGAAGGAAGGGTCCCCCAATGAAAGTGCAGATATGGCCCGGTGACATGGCGTATAATCATCCATAAAAACTCCATTGTTGTTTGGGACCACGAATTCCAGGAATGGCTGCAAATGGTCTCCAACTAACCGCACATAACCATTTGGCTGAAGGAAGGGTCCCCCAATGAAAGTGCAGATATGGCCCGGTGACATGGCGTATAATCATCCATAAAAATTCCATTGTTGTTTGGGACCACGAAGTCCACGAATGGCTGCAAATGGTCTCCAACTAACCGCACATAACCATTTGGCTGAAGGAAGGGTCCTCCAATGAAAGTGCAGATATGGCCCGGTGACATGGTGTATAATCATCCATAAAAACTCCATTGTTGTTTGGGACCACGAAGTCCAGGAATGGCTGCAAATGGTCTCCAACTAACCGCACATAACCATTTGGCTGAAGGAAGGGTCCCCCAATGAAAGTGCAGATATGGCGCGGTGACATGGCGTATAATCATCCATAAAAATTCCATTGTTGTTTGGGACCACGAAGTCCACGAATGGCTGCAAATGGTCTCCAACTAACCGCACATAACCATTTGGCTGAAGGAAGGGTCCCCCAATGAATGTGCAGATATGGCCCGGTGACATGGCGTATAATCATCCATAAAACTCCATTGTTGTTTGGGACCACGAAGTCCACGAATGGCTGCAAATGGTCTCCAACTAACCGCACATAACCATTTCCAGTCAATCATCGTTTCAGTTGCACCAGTCGAACCACTCCATTGCATGTAAACGCAGCCGACACCATTATGGAGCCACCACCAGCTTGCACAGTGCCTTCTTGACAACTTGGGTCCATTGCTTCATGGGGTCTGCGCCACACTCGAACCCTACCATCAGCTCTTATCAAACGAAATCCGGACTTATCTGACCGGGTGACGGTTTTCCAGTCGTCTAGGGTCCAACCGATATCGTCATCTCAGGAGAGGCGCTGCAGGCGATGTCGTGCTGTTAATATAGGCACTCGCGTCAGTCGTCTGCTGTCATGAGCCATTAACGCCAAATTTCTCCGTCCCACATTGATTTCTTGGGTTATTTCACGCAGTGTTGTCGATCTCGTAACACTGACAACTCTACGCAAACGCCGCCGCTCTCTGTCGTTAAGTAGAAGCAACCGGCCACTATATTGTTCATAGTGAGAGATAATGCCTGAAATTTGATATTCTCGGCACGCTCTTGAGACTATGCATCTCGGAATATTGAATTCCCTAGCGATTTACGAAATGGAACGTCCCATGCGCCTAGGTTCAACTATTAAACCGCGTCAGAGTCTGTTAAGACCCGTCTTGCCGCCAAAATCACGTCCTAAACCTTTTTACAAGAATCACCTGAGCACAAATGACAGCTCCGCTATTGCACTGCCCTTTTATACCTTGTGTACTCGATACTACCGCCATCTGAATGTAGGTGCATAACACTGTGCTATGGCTTTTGTCACCTCAGTGTCCAACACTTGTTCCTCCAAGGCCCGTGTATGTAATAGCCGCACTCGCCTTTCGTGGTTATCCATTCCCGTAAACGAACCAGTCTCACACAAACTAAGGAATTCTGTTGTAAATAAATACGGCGTAGTTGCTGTCGGTGGGGATACTTTTCCGTATACAGTCGTGCTGCTGCCTGCCTATCCGTATGTAAAAATCACGCCTGCCTTTTCCTGGTTAGCATATTTCTATCAGCGCTAAACTACACGACAAACGTCCACACCAGTGAGTTGGCGACAGCAGTTAGGCGGATACCCTGTAGTGTCGACTTCTGAGCGCGACTGCCTTCTTGATTATGGACTGAAATATTAGTACAGACCGAACATTGCGACTTGGTCTAGTGTGTTCCCACGTGCGCTTTCAGTCATTGAAGTCTGTACTGTCAAGGAGTTTTCACCTCCATCTTCAAGGAAATGTACTTCCCTTGGAAAGCATTTCCAATCATAGTTCAGATGACCATTTTTTAACTCTTATCCTGTCAGGGAATGTTTCCTGCAATTTCCCCCCTTTCAGCAAAATTAAATACACTACTGGCCATTAAAATTACTACACCACGAAGATGACGTGCTACAGACGCGAAATTTAACCGACAGGAAGAAGATGCTGTGATATGCAAATGATTAGCTTTTCAGAGCATTCACACAAGGTTGGCGACACCTACAACGTGCTGACATGAGGAAAGTTTCCAACTAATGTCTCATACACAAAGAGCACTTGACCGGCGTTGCCTGGTGAAATGTTGTTGTGATGCCTCGTGTAAGGAGGAGAAATGCGTACCATCACGTTTCCGCCTTTGATAAAGGTCGGATTGTAGCCCATCGCGATTGCGGTTTGTCGTATCGCGACATTGCTGCTCGCGTTGGTCGAGATCCAATGACTGTTAGCAGAATATGGAATCGGTGGATTCAGGAGGGTAATACGGAACGCCGTGCTGGATCCCAACGGCCTCGTATCACTAGCAGTCGAGATGACAGGCATCTTATCCGCATGGCTGTAACGGATCGTGCAGCCACGTCTCCATCCCTGAGTCAAAAGAATGGGGACGTTTGCAAGACAACAACCATCTGCACGAACAGTTCGACGACGTTTGCAGCAGCATGCACTATCAGCTCGGAGACCAAAGCTGCGGTTACCCTTGACGCTGCATCATAAACAGGAGCGCCTGCGATGGTGTACTCAACGACGAACCTGGGTGCACGAATGGCAAAACGTCATTTTTTCGGATGAATCCAGGTTTTATTTACAGCATCATGATGGTCGCACCCGTGTTTGGCGACATCGCGGTGAACGCACATTGGAAGCGTGTATTCGTCATCGCGATACTGGCGTATCACCCGGCGTGATGCTATGGGGTGCCATTGCACGTCTGGGTCACCTCTTGTTCGCATTGACGGCACTTTGAACAGTGGACGTTATATTTCAGAAGTGTTACGACCCGTGGCTCTACCATCCATTCGATCCCTGCGAAACCCTACATTTTAGCAGGATAATGCACGACCGCTTGTTGCAGGTCCTGTCAGGCCTTTCTGGATACAGAAAATGTTCGACTGTATCCTGGCCAGCACATTCTCCAGATCTCTGACCAATTGAAAACGTCTGGTCAATGGTGGCCGAGCAACTGGCTCGCCACAAAACGCCAGTCACTACTCTTGATGACTGTGGTATCGTGTTGAAGCTGCACGGGCAGCTGTACCTGTACACGCCATCCAAGCTCTGTTTGACTCAATCCCCAGGCGTATCAAGGCCGCTATTACGGCCAGAGGTGGTTGTTCTGGGTACTGATTTCTCAGGATCTATGCACTCAAATTTCGTGAAAATGTAATCACGTGTCAGTTCTGGTATAATATATCTGTCCAATGAATACCCGTTTTTCATCTGCATTTCTTCTTGGTGTAGCAATTTTAATGGCCAGTAGTGTTATAATAACTGCATTTTATTTCTCGTTTACTTAATTTCCGTAAGTCAGATCACATTCTATGTTTACAACAAGGGCAGTAAACTGCTTGGCATAATAGAACTGAACGCTGGATTCTGACTCGAACCTGCTCCCCTTGCCTGTTCCAGGAGTGCTAGTTTCCAGCAGTACTAGTTCCACAAGGTATGCTGCAAAGCTGCTGTGTTCGGAGAGTAGAAGAGAGGTAATGGCGGAAGTGGAGCTGTAAGAGCAGTTCGTCAATCGTGCATGCGTAGTTCAGTCGTTAAGACGTTCCCTGCCACAGGCAAGGTTTCGCGTTCGAGTCCCCGCCCTGTGCACAGTTTTAATCTTCCACGGAGTTTCAGACCAGCGCTCACTCCTCTGCAGAATGATACATTCGTTCTAGAAGAAAAATTTTTGCATTAAAGCAACAATTTACGGTCAAAACAGCGTCCAGATAAAGCAAGGGCCAAGTGAAGTTGTCCACAGCTCGTGGTCTTGCGGTAGCGTTCTCGCTTCCCGCGCTTGGGGTCCCGGGTTCGATTTCCGTCGGGGTCAGGGTTTTTTCCTGCCTCGAGATGACTCGGTGTTGTTGCGTCGTCTTCATCATCATTATTCGTCCCCATTACGGTCGGAGGAACGAAATGGGAAACCACCTCCGCTAGGACCTTGCCTACTACGTCGGTGCGGGCCTCTCGCATCGTCCTCTACGCTCCTCGGCATATGCGACCTCACCATCACCATCAAGCGAAGTTTGTGCTTGGAAAGACAGCGGAGCATTTTGCAACTACCTGTGGTGTGGTATGCCTAGAAGGTCTTCGTTCCTTATTCTATTGTGTTGCTTCTCCTCTTAGTACAGAAACTAATCATCGTATTTTTGTGGTAAGTTCCGATTGGACCAAACTGCTGAGGTCATCTGTTCCTTGGCTCACGCACTACTTAATCTAACTTCAACTAACTTACGCCAAAGACAACACAGACACCCCTGCCCGAGGGAAGACTCGAACCTCCGACTGGGGCAGCCGCGCGTACCGTGTCAAGGTGCCCTAGACCGCGCGGCTACCCCCCGCGGCAATCATAGTATTAGTGGTTACACTACTGTTAATGTGGAAAGGAATATGGGCCGGACACGAAAGCTGTGGAGTTATCGTCGGATGAGGATACCGCGGTTTGCACGCCATCATCGGATTCTGAAGATGTTAGCTAAGTGAGATCGCAGCTACAGTCGAGTTGCCGCAGGGGTTAGTCGGAGAGCGCAGATATACGAGTATTTATATTTTGTACCTCGTTTTATGCCAGTGGCTTGCTGTGTTTTGTCGCTTCAAAATACAGTTGTGTGCTTGAATATATATATATATATATGTTCGTTTGTTCAAAAACTTAAATCTCCGAAAGTTCCTCACCGATTGCTTTGAAACTTTTGTCACGTCGTTGCATTCGAATACGCGCGTATTTTGATACACCTACTAGAGCGTCATCTCATAATGTATAAATATATATTTAATGTAGAAAACGGAAAAGTTGTTACAAGAAATCTGGAAAAGTAATGGACCCACTTAATTCAAATTTTTACTCCATTCTATGAAGAACATTCGGACGGACACAGGCTGTATAGTTTTATAAACAACATCGTAAAGGTTTCCCACTGAAAACGATTGCGGGAAAGAAAATGCTGTGCTTTGTTCGGCTGTAAATATGTGCGGTCTTCCCTTTCAATCAGTTTTAACTACGACAGAAGGGCATTAAAACCATTAGAGCATTTGCTTCGCCCATAAATATTCTTTCTCATCACATACAGTGCGTCTCTCCTAAAAGTCGTCAGGTGCATTTCCTCTGGCTTTGCGGCAGATATTTGATTTCGTTTCTCTAATGTGTAATTGGTAGGGGACGAAGAGACAGAAAAAGTATGCGAGGATATGGAATAGGTAGGGCAGTGCGTAGAGGGAGATGAACATCTAATAGTCTTGGGGGACTAGAATGCTGTTCTAGGGGAGGGAGTAGAAGAAAAAACTTACAGGAGAATGTGGGCTTGGTAGCTGTAACGAGGGAGAGAAGGACCAACTGAGTACTGCAGTAAATATTAGTTATACCGAATACTCTGTTCAAGAATCACAAGAGGAGGCGGTATACTCAGAAAATATCGGAAGATACGGGACGATTTCATTTGGGTTACATCGTGGTCAGGCAGATACTGGATTTGTAAGGCGTACCCAGGAGCAGATACAGACTTAGCTCACAATTTAGTTATAATGAAGAGCAGGCTGAAATTTAAGAGACTGGTTCAGGAAAATCAGGAATGGCATACGGAAGTACTATGCAATGACAATATACGCTTCAACTTCTCTGAGGATACAGATACTGCGATAATGAATAGTTCAGTACAGTTGAAGAGGGCTCTCTAAAAAGGGCAGTTATAGAAGTTGGGAAGAAAAACGTAGGTACAAGGAAGGTAACTGTGAAGAAACCATGGGGAACAGAAGAAATAACTCAGTTGCTAGACGAAGAAAGGAAGTACAAAAACGCGCAGAGAAATTCAGAAACACAAGTCACTTAGGAGCTGAATAAATAGGAAGTACCGAAGCCAAGGCGAAATGGCTGCATGAAAAAAGGTGAAGAAATGGAAAAGGAAATGATTATCAGAAGGACTGACTCACCATATATAAAAGTCAAAACAGCCTTTGATGAAATTAAAAGCAAGGGTGGTAACATTAAAATTGCAATGGGAATTTAACTGTTAAATGCAGAGGAGAGAGTGGATAGGTGGAAAGAGTACATTGAAGGCCACTATGAGGAAAGGTCTTGTCTGATGACGTTATAGAAGAACAGAGAGGAGTCGTCAGGAAAGAGATGAGGGATCCAGTATTAGAATTTAAAAAAGCTTTGGAAGGTTTAAAATTAAATAAGGCAGAAGCGATAACATTCCGTTGGAATTTCTAAAACCATTAGGGCAAGTGGCAACAAAACGATTAGTTACGCTGGTGTGTAGAATGAATCAGGCTGGTGATACCATCAGTCTTTCGGAAAAACATCATCCATATAATTCTGAAGATAGCAAGAGCCGACAAGTGCCAGAATTATCGCACAGTCAGCTTAACAGCTCATGCATCCCAGTTGCTGACAAGAAGGGAAAAGTAAAGACCCCAGAGAGGCACTTCTGACGTTGCGGTTCATAACGGAAGCAAGATTGAAGAAAAAACAAGACACGTCCATAGTATTTGTCGACCTAGAAAAAGAGTTCGACAATGCAAAATGGAGCAAGATATTTGAAATTCAAAAAAACAGGGGTAACCTAAAGGAAGAGACAGGTCATATGTAATATGTACAACAACCAAAATGGAACAATAAGACTGGAAGACCAAGAATGAAGTGCTAGGATTAAAATGGTTGTAGTCTTCCGCCCCTACTACATCGAAGAACCAATGACGGAATTTTAAAAAAAGGTTAAAGACCGGGACTAAAATTCAAAGCGAAGGATATCAACGTGAAGATTTGCTGATGACATTGGTATCATCAGCGCAAGCGAAGAAGAATTACAGGCTCTGTTGAATGGAATGAACAGTCTAATGAACAAAGAATATTGATTGAGAGTAAATCGAAGAGAGTCGAAAGTAATGAGAAGTAGCAGAAATGAGAAACTTAACATCAGAATTGGTGATCACGAAATAGACGAAGATAAGGAATTCTGCTACATATGCTACCATGATGGACGGAACAAAGAGGACAGAAAAAGAAGACTAGCATTGGCGAAAACTGCATTCTTGATCAAGAGAAGTCTGCTAGCATCAGACAAAGGCCACAATTTCAGGAAGAAATTTCTGAGATGTACATTTGCTGTGCAGCATTGTACGGTATTGAAACGTGGACAGTGGCAAAACCGAAACAGAAGGGAATCGAAGGATTTGAGATGTGGTGCTGCAGAAGAACGCTGAAAATTAGGTGGACTGATAAGGTGAGGAATGAGGAGGTTCTCCGGAGAATCGACCTGGAATGGAATGTATGGAAAACATTTACAAGAAGGGACGGGATGGTAGGATACCTGTTAAGATATCGGGATATAAGTCCCACGGTATTAGAGTGGGTTGTTGAGTGTAACACCGGTACGGAAAGACGGAATACGTCTAGCAAATAATTGAGGACGTAGGCTGCAGTTGCTACTATGAGATGGTTGTTTGTTTGTTGTGGTCTTCAGTCCAGAGACTGGTTTGATGCAGCTCTCCATGCTACTCTATCCTGTGCAAGCTTCTTCATCTCCCAGTACCTACTGCAACCTACATCCTTCTGAATCTGCTTAGTGTATTCATCTCTTGGTCTCCCCCTACGATTTTTACCCTCCACGTTGTCCTCCAATACTAAATTGGGATCCCTTGATGCCTCAGAATATGCCCTACCAACCTATCCCTTCTTCTGATCAAGTTGTGCCACAAATTTCTCTTCTCTCCAATTTTATTCAACTCCTCCTCATTAGTTATGTGATCTACCCATCTAATCTTCAGGATTCTTCTGTAGCACCACTTTTGGACAGCTTCTATTCTCTTCTTGTCCAAACTATTTATCGTCCACGTTTCACTTCCATACATGGCTACACTCCATACAAATGCTTTCAGAAACGACTTCCAGACATTTAAATCTATACTCGATGTTAACAAATTCCTCTTCGTCAGAAACGCTTTCCTTGCCATTGCCAGTCTACATTTTATATCATCTCTACTTCGACCATCATCAGTTATATTGCTCCCCAAATAGCAAAACTCTTTTACTACTTCAAGCGTCTCATTTCCTAATATAATTCTCTTAGCATCACCCGATTTAATTCAACTACATTCCATTATCCTCGTTTTGCTTTTGTTGATGTTCATCTTATATCCTCCTTTCAAGACATTGCCCATTGCGTTCAGCTGCTCTTCCAAGTCCTTTGCTATCTCTGACAGAATTACAATGTCATCGGCGAACCTCAAAGTTTTTATTTCTTCTCCATGGATTTTAATACCTACTCCGAACTTTTCTTTTGTTTCCTTTACTGCTTGCTCAATATACAGATTAAATAACATCAGGGATAGGCTACAACCCTGTCTCACTCCCTTCCCAACCACTGCTTCCCTTTCATGCCCCTCGACTCTTATAACTGCCACCTGGTTTCTGTACAAATTGTAAATAGCTTTTCGCTCCCTGTATTTTACCCCTGCCACCTTCAGAATTTGAAAGAGAGTATTCCAGTCAACATTGTCAAAAGCTTTCTCTAAGTCTACAAATGCTAGAAAGGTAGGTTTGCCTTTCCTTAATCCATTTTCTAAGATAAGCCGTAATGTCAGTATTGCCTCACGTAGTCCAACATTTCTACGGAATCCAAACTAATCTTCCCAGAGGTCGGCTTCTACTAGTTTTTCCATTCGTCTGTAAAGAATTCGCATTAGTATTTTACAGCTGTGACTCATTAAACTGATAGTTCGGTAATTTTCACATCTGTCAACATCTGCTTTCTTTGGGATTGGAATTATTATATTCTTCTTGAAGACTGAGGGTATTTCGCCTGTCTCATACAGCTTGCTCACCAAATGGTAGAGTTTTGTCAGGACTGGCTCTCCCAAGGCTGTCAGTTCTAGTGGAATGTTGTCTACTCCTGGGGCCTTGTTTCGACTCAGGTCTTTCAGTGCTCTGTCAAACTCTTCACGCAGTATCATATCTCCCACTTCATCTTCATCTACATCCTCTTCCATTTCCATAATAATGTCCTCAAGTACATCGCCCTTGTATAGACCCTCTATATACTCCTTCCACCTTTCTGCTTTCCCTTCTTTGCTTAGAACTGGGTTTCCATCAAAACATGCAAGTGGTTCTCCTTTCTCCAAAGGTCTCTTTAATTTTCCTGTAGGCAGTATCTATCTTACCCCCAGTGAGATAAGCCTCTACATCCTTACATTTGTCCTCTAGCCATCCCTGCTTAGCCATTTTGCACTTCCTGTCGATACGGAATACGTCCAGCAAATAATTGAGGACGTAGGCTGCAGTTGCTACTCTGAGATGGTACAGGAGAGCAAATCGTGGTGGACCACTTCAGACCACCCAGAAGACTGACGACTCAAAAAAAAAGTTGGACTCTGCCCATTCAAGCAATGCTGACCGCGTCTTTCATGCGACGCCCAGGTCGACGGAAAGTGTTGGTTTTGTTTCCCGTTATAAACAAAATAATTATAAAGCGGAATTTGACGGCCCGTTCGTTAGCGCGGATCCAAATTAGTGTACTGCAACATCCGTTTTATCGATGTGTATTAACAAGGGCAGTAGAACACGAAGAACGACGAGTACTCTAGCAGCAAATGAGCTGCGCTGCTGCATTCGAGTAGCAGTCAGTGTGGCACGGGCCGCGCTGTCACTGCTTGAGTACTGGTTATTCTTCGTGTTTTACTGTCCCTGGTAAAACATATCGAAAAAACGGATATAGCAATAGACTAATTTGGGACCGCATTATCCACTTTTAAAAATCATTTTGATTCTAATCGGAAACAAATCGACGCTTTTCATTGACGCCGGGCGTCACATGAAAGGCGTGGAGACCAGTATTCGTTTGGGCTAATATTATCTACACATTGTAAAACTTACAAAACATTTGACGGAACATCAGAGAAAATGTACCTGAAAACTCTTAGGAGAGACACCTTCGTACACTACTGGCCATTAAAATTGCTACACCACGACGATGACGGGCTACAGACGTGAACCTTAACCGACAGGAAGAAGATGCTGTGATATGCAAATGATTAGCTTTTCAGAGCATTAACACAAGATTGGCGCCGGTGGTGACATCTACAACGTGCTGACATGAGGAAAGTTTTCAACCGATTTCTCATACACAAACAGCAGTTGAACGGCGTTGCCTGATGAAACGTTGTTGTGATGCCTCGTGTAAGGAGGAGAAATGCGTATCATCACGTTTCCGACTTTGATAAAGTTCTTATTGTAGCCTATTGCGATTGCGATTTATCGTATCGCGCTATTGCTGCTCTCGTTGGTCGAGATCCAATGACTGTTAGCAGAATATGGAATCGGTAGGTTCAGGAGGGTAATACGAAACGCCGTGCTGGATCCCAACGGCCTCGTATCATTAGCAGTCTAGATGACAGGCACCTTATCCGCATGGCTGTAACGGATTGTGCAGTCACGTCTCCATCAATGAGTCAACAGACGGGGACGTTTGCAAGACAACAACCATCTGCACGAACAGTTCGACGACGTTTGCAGCAGCATGGACTATCAGCTCGGAGACCATGGCTGCCGTTACCTTTGACGCTGCATCACAGACAGGAGCGCCTGCGATGGTGTACTCAACGACGAACCTGGGTGCTCGAATGGCAAAACGTCATTTTTTCAGATGAATCCATGTTCTGTTTACAGCTCATGATGGTCTCATCCGTGTTTGGCGACATCGCGGTGAACGCACATTGGAAGCGCGTATTCGTCATCGCCATACTGGCGTATCACCCGGCGTGATGGTATGGGGTGTCATTGGTTACACGTTTCGGTCACCTATTGTTCGCATTTACGGCACTGTGAACAGTGGACGTTACATTTCAGATGTGTTTCGACCCGTGGCTCTACCCTTCATTCGATCCTTCCGAAACCCTACGTTTCAACAGGATAATGCACGGCCGCATGTTGCACGTCCTGTACGGGCCTTTCTGGATACAGAAAATGTTCGACTGCTGCCCTGGCCAGCACATTCTCCAGATCTCTCACCAATTGAAAACATCTGGTCAATGGTGGCCGAGCAACTGCCTCGTCACAATACGCCAGTCACTACTCTTGATGATCTGTGGTATCGTGTTGAAGCTGCATGGGCAGCTGTACCTGTACACGCCATCCAAGCTCTGTTTGACTCAATGCCCAGGCGTATCAGGGCCGTTTTTACGGCCAGAGGTGGTTGTTCTGGGTACTGATTTCTCAGGATCTACGCACCCAAATTTCGTGAAAATGTAATTACATGTCAGTTCTAGTATAATATATTTGTCCAATGAATACCCGTTTATCATCTGCATTTCTTCTTGCTGTAGCAATTTTAATGGCCAGTAGTGTATATTTCTAAATTGTATACACAAAAATGTACTGCTTTAGTTTCCTCCTTGCAGTCAGTTTTCACAGAAAACAGTTAAGTTATGTTCATGGCTTATCGTCTTATGATTAGAATACTACTACGGAATCTGAATTTGTAATAATGATAAACAAGTCTCAAGATCAGAGAGCGGGGGGAGGAGGAACGAGAGGAGGTGGTGAGGGTCAGAGGGGGGGGGGGACAAGAAGATTAGGACATAATATATCCCATTCGCGCACATATTTAGCAATTGTGTAACATTGCCCGGTTCGCTAGTATTAAAATATTGGAACAATAATGCTGAAGATTAAGAGAAGACATTAACTGTGCTGTCTTTTTATATGATTAACGATGAGTCATTTAGGAAATAAGTATAATAATATTATTCTTATGATCCTTAGGATTGAGTGATTACATGCTGATACCACCGCTAACAGAACTTATATTAAGGGACTGAGAGACCCAGAATATTAAGTATGGTAACTTTCATATCATGGACTTGATTCGAGAGACACTAAATGGAAACTAGGAGCGTAATTCTAAAAGTAAAGAATGCTTTGATATGACGAGCCAGCCCAATTATCTCTTAATGCTTCCGCCATATCATTGTCTTAAATCGTTGGCACCCGGGACCAACACGTCACAGCACGTAACACTATAGGTCTTAACGAGTAGCAGCGACCATATCTGGTGGGGAGTGAGTTGCTAAAGTATTTAAAACGAGCTTAGTATTTCCTAGCTGCACGTTTAAGTACAGTCATGCACTCGATAACATACGGCAACGTTAAGGGGTTTAGTGGGTACCTTTCCACTGAGATACTGATTTCTCGGCTGGCCCCGGACTTAGCCGAGCGTTCGCGATGTATGTCGGGCAAAGCAACTAGTGTGACTCCAAAAGTTCGTTCTTTGGGAGGTGAGGGAGACGTGTTTCCTGTGAGCCTCGTTGGCACCAATATGACGCAACAGTGATCAACAACGGTCATATATTGCTTCTTTTATTGGTGGGAAATATGACTCTGTAAGTGCTGCATGTATTAACATACGTTGTTTCAAGCAAAGGTTAAGCTTTTTCCCAGATAAGACCTCCTTTATAACTCTTGTAAACCTGATGGTCATTTTTTTCCCTCACATTCTATTGTTTCATTAGTGCCTTGTGCTCACTGTCTTTATATTCATTAAACTTCAAAGGCAGATTGCGCACAAATGCATAGTTTCACAAATAAATGATCGTGATGGGTGGTAGAACAGACACATCTCCGTATTTAAAATTCATTTTCATTCAATTATAGCAGTTCGAGTGGTGGTACTTTCCTTGTAAGTTGTCGCTGCTTACCTACTAGAAAAAAGTCAAGTTGTCTTTAACCTGAAGGTTGGCGCAGTGGTTAGACACTGGATTCGCATTCGGGAGGACGACGCTTCAATCCCGCGTCCGGCCATCCTGATTTAGGTTTTCCGTGATTTCCTTATATCGCTCCAGGCAAATGCCGGGATGGTTCCTTTGAAAGAGCATGGCCGACTTCCTTCCCCGTCCTTCCCTAATCCGATGAGACCGATGACCTCGCTGTCTGGTCTCCTTCCCCAAACCAACCAACCAACCAACCAACCTGAAGGTAGGTTTTCACACCACAGTTTTATGCTAGGCCTGGTTCAATTGGAGGTTATGTTACTGAGAAGCTATAGTTCAACGTGGTGAAGTTTTAACATTTTAACTTGCTACCAGTTCATTTATGAAACCAAATAACGATGACTCAGTCTTGCACTTATTTTGTATAACCATTTCCGAAGCACATAGCACTTAAATTTCTCATGATAGGAGTAAAAATTACAACGTTAAATTCTAGTACTTATTAAATTTCACCTTGCTCAAGCGGCATCAATGGAGAAGTGTAACTTTTTTGCTGTAAACTGACATTTTTGCTGGATTTTAATATGTGAGACAGTTTGTGACAAACTAATGAAATGATTTAAATGCAGTTCAGGTGTCACTTGCGTTTTAATGAAAATTTAGAAATTCTTCCAAGCACAGAATACACGGAAACTGACTCTGACGTAGGTTTGCCATCCATCCCGATATATCTCGACCATTAGTGTCATGGACCTTCTTGTCCCGAAATTCGGTCAAGGCTCAGTTTTGTCCAGATTTTGCAAAATACTGTTAGGAGCTTTTCGCAAGTACTGAAGTAACACTACCAGTTCGCGGAACATGTAAATGAAGTTTTATTTATATCAGCAAGTTTATGTTGGCAAGGTCGTCTCACAGATGGCGCTGCATCTTAAATGGGCTGTTTCTTTTAATAACTACAAGTATTTAACTGGATGACGCTGACTGAAACCCCATATTGGGTGATGGAACACTATTATTTACTTGACTAATAATGGTACAAAGATTTCAGTAACAATTGTTTTCAGGAATACATGTATCTGAAGAGCTTTTTAGAAACTAAGCATGTGTCGGATGAATGGAATTCTAAACACTCCATGGCAGAAAGGTGGATTTACTTTCTTAAGGAAACCGAAAATACTGAACGCAAATGCCAGCTGCTAAAATTATGCGAATAATTGTTTTCTTAACGCCACTGTGGGAAAAGTATTTTAGCTGATGTCGGCCCAGTGGAGCGATGAAAGAAATCGACTTCTACCAGGGACTGTGGGATCAATCTTACAGTGCCAGTTTAACTACAAGCTGACTTGCATGGAGATTTATAAACATGTAAAAGGGAACAAAGACCTGCTGAAAAACGTGAAATCATCCAAAAAATATTGTTTACCAACTACTTCCGTCGCAACAAGTGCCATGAAATTGTGCTCTCAGTAAAAAATATTTATATTAAATAACTTCTTTTCATCATTTCTACACCCCTATCTCTGAGTGCCCCGACGAGGTCCCATCTAGATATGGCACCCTCACCCTTCTTAAACCTAATAAAACCGAGCAACGTGGGCTCTGACGCCCGACTATTTATAAAATCTTGCAACTTGAACAATTTTACAATTAAAAAAGTTAGTTTCAGTTTAATTATATTGTGCTGTGGCCTCCGTGATAAAGCTTAAATACACAATGACTGCTTGTAATAACAAAATGAGCACTTTGAAACGTATGTACTCATTACATCTTAATTAATCCAATAATTAATTCATTTTTAGATATACTAACATTTTCAGTGCATATGCCTTTACTACAAATTACGTATGAACTGTAAACACAGTAATGTTTAGGTGACTGATTACTCGAGACTTTTTATATCTAAATTTACAAGTAGATAAATATAGGAGTCTGAATGTTTATGTACTGAACTGGAATGTGAATCAGGTTGTTTAGTGTGTATGGTATCAGTCACTTCATTATAGTGTATTTTGGTATGCCACATTACAAGGTGAACCAAGCGATAACTGAGTGATATGATCCTAAAAAATTGGAGTTTGCCTCCCCGACCTTTCAGTTCATATTCTGGCGCTTATCCAAGAACTAATTTAATATTTACATGACTATACCGGAAGTTCCTGAAGATTAACAGTTATCTACATGTTCACAATAAGCATTTTGCGACTCGTAGATCGAGATCGTAGTATACGTTGTTGAAATATTTTCTGATTAAGTTTAATTTTCTGCAGAGTCTCCAGAGACTTCAACCAGTCCCCCTTTTATACGTCTGTCGGCAGCTTGTTAAATAATTTCGTAACAAAATGCGAAACCACGCTCTGCGCGCCAAGTCGTTCAACGAGTTTGACAAATTACCTACCAATTAAACGTCAGGCACTAATTCTGAATCTCGCTATGAAAAATGGAACTGGAATGACAACAAACGACTGTGATAACATGAGGAGTCAGTGCATAAATAAGTATTACCACATGATGAAACAGAGATAACCATCAAAGCTTGTCACCGTGACTATACGTTTCTCAGCGCGAACCAAGGGCACTGTTATCTACTCTTAGCTAGTGGTCCCATATGTGTTTGTTAGGACACATTAAGAGAGGGGGGACAATAAGATTAGGACATAACATACCCATTCGTTCACGTATTTAGCAATTGCGAAGCATTGCTCAGGTCGCTAGTAATAAAATATAATTTTGAGGAATATGAGAAGACTTTAAGTGTGCTGTCCTTTTACACGATTAGCGATGAATTGTTTAGGAAATAAATGTAATAATTTTATACTTACTAACAAGTTGATTTTTGTTACTAGTGTAATTCTTAGCACTGAGTGATTACCTGCTGATTCCACCGCTAACTGAGAAACCCAAGTATGCTTTCATTTCATGGACTTGATTCGAGAGGCACTAAATGGAAACTAGGAGTGTCATTCTAAAAGTAAAGAACGCTTTGACATGACGGGCCGGCCCAATTCTTCCCTACCCCTGCCGCCATGTCATTGTCTCTAATCGTTGGCACCCGAGACCAACACGTCACAGCAAGTGTCTTCGTGAGTAGCAGCGATCATCTCTGGAGGGGAGTGAGTTACTACAGTATTTAAGACGAGCTTAGTATTTCCTAGCTGCACCTTTAAATACAGTCATGCACTCGGTGACACACGACAACCTTAAGGGACTTTAGTGGGTTCCTTTCCACTGAGATACTGAATTCATGGCTGACCCTGGACTTAAATGCATAGTTGCACAGATAAGTGATCGTGATGGGTGGTATTTAAAAATCGCTTTCATTCAATTATAGCCGTTCGAGTTGTGGTACTTCCCTTGTAAGTTGTCGATGCTCATCTACTAAAAGCAGTCAAGTTGCCCGTAACCTAAAGGTGGGTTTTCATACCACAGTGTTACGCTAGATGTGGTTCTATTGGATGTTGCAGTTCTTGCCCTCCTTTTACCTTTGAGGTTACTGAGAACCTATAGTTTAACATTTTAACTAGCTACCTGTTCATTTATGAAACCAAATAACGATGACTCAGTCTTGCCCTTCTTTTGTATAACCATTTCCGAAGCATACAGCACTTAAATTTTTCATGTTAGCAGTAAAAATCACAACGTTAACTTCCAGTACTTGTTAAATTTCATCTTGTTCAATAGGCATCAATCGAGATGTGTCCGCCCCTGGTAGCTGAGTTGTCAATGAGACGGAATGTCATACCTAAGGACCCAGGTCCGATTCCCGGCTGGGTCGGAGATTTTCTCCGTTCAGGGACTGGCTGTTGTGTTGTCCTCATCATTATCATTTCATCCCCATCGACGCGCAAGTCGCCGAAGTGGCGTCGAAAGACCTGCACCAGCCGAACGGTCTACCCGATGGGAGGCCCTAGCCACACGGCATTTCCATTTCCAATTGAGCAGTATAACTGTTTTGCTATAAATTAACATTTTTTGCTGGATTTTAATATATAACACATTTTTGTGGCAAACTAATGAAATTATTTAAATGCAGTTCAGATTTCACTTGCATTGTGATGAAAATTTAGAAATTCTTGCAAGCACAGAGTGTTCAGAAACTGGCGCTGACTTAGGGCTGCCACCCGCCCCGATGTATCGGGACCTTCCTGTCCCGACATTCAGGCAAGATCCAGTTTTGTCCAGGTTTTGCAAAATATTGTTTTGAGCTTGGCTAAAGGACTGATCTAACGCCATCTGTTAGAGCAACATGTAAATGCAGTCTCAGTTAGTTTTATTTATGTCAACAAGTTTATGTTGACAAGGTCGTCTCACAGATGCCATTGCATATTAAATCGGCTATTTCTTTTAATAAATATCAAACTTTGATTAGATCTGAAGCTGAAAATGGTGTTAAGGTTTCAGGCAACAATTGTTTCTCAGAACTATATGTGTATGAAGAGCTTTTTAAAAACTGAGCTTGACTGGGAAGAATGAAAGCTTGAACACTCCGTGGTACAAAGGTGGATTTACTGACTCCTTCAGCATTAATTAAATCTTCCTCCGACCTCACCATCTTGTCCGTACCTCCCCTCGCCCGAGGTGGGGTCGCTATTGGCCACCTCAGGCATCTCGCTGTCTGGCCACAATCCCCACCCAATGACCCAACTGAACATCTTCTTCTCAGCATCTTTTTTCCCCTCTCTCACCATCACATGTGCCACTATCTATAACCGTACTGCTGATCCTCTTCCCTACGACTTCATTTCCTATGTTGACCGTACCTTCTCTATCTACGTGACTGCCACCAACCTCAACATCCACAGCCGTGACCCTGCCACCCTTCGGCAGTGGCATCAGTTCCTTGCCACCCTCCATGGTGACCTTGTTCCTCTCCCACAACACACCCATCCTGAAAGTAACTTCACCCCAGATGTTATCCTCGCTTCCCAACCTTCTTGATCGTATTGCTGCAGACATCCTCGATCCCATTGGTCCTCACCATCTCCTCCATCCATGGCCCCCCTCCAGCCACCCCGTCCTGCTGCCCCTCCAAAGCTCGTCCACGACTACTGCTGTGCCAACTGGGATACCCCTACTTTTCACTGTCCTGCCGGCCGAAGTGGCCATGTGGTTAAAGGCGCTGCAGTCTGGAACCGCAGGACCGCTACGGTCGCAGGTTCGAATCCTGCCTCGGGCATGGATGTTTGTGATGTCCTTAGGTTAGTTACGTTTTACTAGTTCTAAGTTCTAGGGGACTAATGACCTCAGCAGTTGAGTCCCATAGTGCTCAGAGCCATTTGAACCATTTCACTGTCCCACTGACATCACCCGTGCCTCTTCCTTCCTCCAGAAGACCATCACTGACGCTGTGGAGGCCCACGTTCCTACCGAACTCATCCACACTCATAGCCCTATGCTTCCTCCACAGGCTGTCCTCCTTCTTCACGAAGCCTGCAGGCTCTACCGCTCCTTCCTCCGCACCCGTGACCGGAATACACTCCTCTGCCACCAGCAATTACAGCGACACATCCAGAACCTCCTTACAGCAAAGAAACGCCAGTACTGGCACCAGACATGCCTCAATTCCACCCTCCTTGTCAACTCCTCCAAGTACTGGTCAGCCTTCCACTGCCTTACTGCTAGCCATCCTACCCCACATTACCCTCTTCTCCACGACAATTGCCCCTTCCCTGACAACCTCAGGAAGGGTAACCATGTTGCTTCCCACCTATCCGAGGACTTCTCCATTCCTGATGGTCCCCATTTTGAGTAATCCCTTTTCCCCAAGGTCCTTGAATGCACTGATACCTCTGTCCCACCACTCGCCCCTAGTTTTCGGTACTTGGATCAGTTACTCCCCTCAGACATAAATACTTCCTTCACCGCACAAGATATCACACTCGTCCTCCAAATGCAGCACTGCCCCTGGTCATGACGGTGTCACCTACCACCTTAAGGAATCCTCCTGTCCTTCCTGGCTGCCCTTGCTACCCTGTACAACATCCTCCTCTCCACTGGTTTTTGTCCTGACTTATGGAAGACTTCCCGTGTCCTGCTGTTCCCTAAACCCAACAAACTCCCTCTGACACCTCATCCTATTGTCCCATCTGCCTCAACTCTGTGTTCAATAAGGTCTTCAAGTTCATCCTCTCCCATCGTATTCATCACCACCTTAACCAACACCACCTCCTTCCCTTTACCCAATGTGGCTTCTGGCCCTCCTTCTCAGCCAATGACCAGCTCCTTAACCTTATCCATCTTCTTCCCACAAACTCAACTCCCATCACTCCACAATCTTTGTTTCCCTCGACATCCAGAATGCCTACAACCGTGTCTGGCATCCCGGGCTCCTCTTCAGATTCCAGACCTATGCTCTCCCCATGTTTCGTCCATTTCGTTGCTTCCTTCCTCTCCCATCATCCCTCCTATGTCACTATCCACAGTTCCAACTCCCATACTTCCTACCCCACTGCCAGTGTGCCCCAAGGCTCCATCCTTTCCCCTCTCCTCTATCTCCTGTGTACTGCCAATATGCCAAAACCTCCCCCACCTTTTCATCTTCTCCAATCCCTGGCCCTTTATCCTACCCTTCAACTGCCCCAACATACCCTCCAAACCCACCTTGAGCAGTTCACCACTTGGTGCAACTAGTGGTTCCTTCATATCAACCCCTACAAGACCCAGGCAATCATCATAGGCCATACCACCTACTCCTTCCATATCCATGATTTCTATCTCACCATTTATAGTCATCCTATCGACCTCACTCCTACCCTAAAATAACTTGGCCTCACCCTTGACCATCACCTCAGCTGGATTCCACATCTCCTCACAATCCAACACAAAGCCCACAACAGACTCCGCCTCCTGAAACTCCAGTCCAGCCAGACACTGGGGCTGCATCCTTCCACTATCCTTCACACCTACAGATCCTTGCTCTGCCCCATCCTTTGTTATGCCTGTGTCGCTTGGATTTCCACACCTCCCAGATTCTATAACCCCCCCCCCAAATCCTAGGATGCCATGCACTCTGTCTCATGTTCCATATCCACCTTCCATCCCCCACGCGCATCCTCTACGACCTCATCCCCTTCCCCCACCTTCTTCTTTTCGTTGAACACATCTACACCCTGTACATCATTTTCTGACTCGATCCTCCCCACCCCCCTCCCCCTTCCTCTTCACCCCCACCCCATTTTTGTGCCTTTACCATTGTGTCCTGCCCTCCCTTCTCTCCACATCCTCCACCTCCTTTCCCAACACAACTTTCAGCACCTGCCCCTCCAGGATGATGAGCTTTGCCCTGACATCTACCCCTCTAATCCCACCTCTCCCCCTACTCTTCAGGGCTCCTCTCTCCTCCCCTTCCTTTGAGTGGTTTTCCTCCCTCCTACACCCCCTCCCCTTCCTGTGCCCACTTCTGTGTCTCTGCACTCTGTCCTGCCTTGTCTTCCCTCATCATCTCCCACACCACCCATTTTCTGCCTCTTGGTGAGCCCCCTGCCCCCTCTTTTCCTCTTCCCCCCACCCCACAATCCCCACAATCCCTCCCCTCTGGCCCCCAGTCCCTTGGCAGGTTCCTACAGGCAGTTTTTATTCTTCATGTGAACTCCATCGTTTACAGTGGTTTTTTAAGTGTCTCTCGCTCTTTGCGTTTTTATTCTGTGGCTGACTTTTAACTTGTGTTTGACTGCAGTCTATTTTAAGTTCCCCACAAATTGCCAGCTTTCTTTTAACTTTATGTGGACTTTTTAACTGTTCCCCAGTGAATGTCCCTGTGTTAGTGTATATTTTAACATCCATTATCTCCATATTGGGTTTTTATATTCCCCTTTTTCCACTCTTTTATGCATGTGTTCTCCCATTTTATATTTTTGTAAAGCCACTCGGCTGAAGAGCGGAGGACTGTGCCTCTGACAGCCCTCCGCTACCCATATGGGGCATGAAAAGACAATAAAGGGAAAAAAGGTGGATTTACTTTCTTAAGGAAACGAAAATACTGAACGCAAATGCCAACTTCTAAGATTATATGGGTAATTGTTTTCTATTCGCACACACAATTACGTATGAACTGTAAACACAATAACGTTTACGTGACTGATTACTCGAGTCTTCTTATATCTAAAGAAAGTTACAAATAGATAAATAGAGGAGTCAGAATGTTATTATAATGAACTGGAATGTGGATGAGGTTGTTTAATGTATATGATATCAGTCACTTCATTATAGTGTCTTTTGTCCTGCCACATTACAAGGTGAACCAAGTGACAACTGGGAGAAAGAATCTTACAACGAATTGGGATTTGTCTCCCAGACCTTTGAATTCGAATTCTGGCGGTTATCCACTAACTAATTTAATATTTATATGACTATACCGAAACTTCCTGAAGATTAACAGTTATCTACATGTGCACACAACGCCACTGTGGAAAGAGTATTTTCGCTGATGTCAGACAAGTGGACCGATAAAAGAAATCAAGTGCTGTCACAGACTGTGGAATCAATCTTACAGCGCCAGTTTAATTACAAGCTAACCTGCATGGAGATTTATAAATGTATAGAAAGATAAAAAGACCTGCTGAAAAAGGTGAAGTCTTCTGAGAAATATCGTGTACCAACCCTTCTGACGCAACAGATGCCATGTAATTCTGAATAAAAAATAATTATATCAGATAAATTTTTTACTTCATTTCTACACACCAATCTCAGAGTGTCCCGGCGAGATTCCAGCTGGATATGGCAACCTTACCCTGACTACAACTAATAACGGAGGAAAATCGAGCAATGTAGGCTCTGACTCCTGACTGTTTGTAAAATCTCGACAATCAAAATTAGTATAGTATTGTAGAAGTTACAACATTAACAATTTTGCAATTAAAAATTTAATTTCAGTTTAATTATATCGCACTTTGTCCTAGGTGATAAAGCATAAGTACATGATGACTGCTCAGAATAACATAGTAGTCAATGATTTCACAGTGAAGAGCCAAAGAAACTGGTACACCTGCCAGTGAGCACACAAAGTGCTGCAACACGACGTGGCATGAACTCGACTAATGTCTGAAGTAGTGTTGGAGGGAACTGACGTCATGAAACCTGCAGGGATGTCCATAAATCTATAAGAGTAAAGGGGGTGGAGATATCTTCTGAACAGCACGTTGCAAGGATCCCAGATATGTTCATGTTCATGTCTGGTGAGTTTGGTGGCCAGTGTAAGTGTTTAAACTCAGAAGAGTGTTCCTGGAGCCACTCTGTAGCACTTTTGAATGTGTGGGGTGTCGCATTGTCTTGCTGGAATTGCCCATGTTCGTCTGAATGTACAGTGGACATAAATGGATGCAGGTGATCAGACAGAATGCTTACGTACGTATCACCTATCAGAGTAGTATCTAGACGTATCAGGGATCCTATATCACTCCAACTGCACACGTCCCACACCTTTACAGAGCCTTCACCAGTTTGAACAGTTGCTGACGTACAGGATCCATGGATTCATGAGGTTGTCTCCATACCTGTACACGTGCTCGATACAATTTGAAACGAGACTCGTCCGACCAGGCAACATATTTCCAGTCATCAACAGTCCAACGTGGGTGTTGAGGGGCCCAGGTGAGGCTTAAAGCTTCGTGTCGTGCAGTCATTAAGGGTACGCGAGTGGGCTTTCGGGTCCGAAAGTCCATATCAATGATGTCTCGTTGAATGGTTTGCACGCTGACACTTGTAGATGGCCCAGCATTGAAATCTGTTGCAGTTTGCGGAAGGGTTGCACGTTGAACGATTCTCTTCAGTCGTCGTTGGTCACGTTCTTCCAGGATCTTTTTCCGGCCGCATTGATGTCGGAGATTTGACTTTTTTACCGGATTCCTGATATTCACGGTACACTCGTGAAATGGTCGTACGGGAAAATCTCCACTTCATCGCTACCTCGGAGACGTGTCTCATCGTTCGTGCGCATACTATAAAACCACGTTCAAACTCACTTAAATCTTGATAACCTGCCATTGTAGCAGCAGTAATCGAACTAACAACTGCGCCAGACACTTGTCTTATATAAGTGTGCCGACCGCAGCGCCGTATTCTGTCTGTTAACATATCTCTGTATTTGAATACGTATGCCTGAACCAGTTTCTTTGGCACTTCAGTGTATATGAAATGTACAAAATGAGCACTTTCAACAGTATGTAGTCATTTCACCTTAATTACATCTTAATTAATCCATTAATTAATTCATTTTTAGATAAGCTAACATTTTTAGAGTATATGTCTTTACTAGAAATTACGTATGAACTGTAAACACAATAACGTTTACGTGACTGATTACTCGAGTCTTCTTATATCTAAAGAAAGTTACAAATAGATAAATAGAGGAGTCAGAATGTTATTATAATGAACTGGAATGTGGATGAGGTTGTTTAATGTATATGATATCAGTCACTTCATTATAGTGTCTTTTGTCCTGCCACATTACAAGGTGAACCAAGTGACAACTGGGAGAAAGAATCTTATAACGAATTGGGATTTGTCTCCCAGACCTTTGAATTCGAATTCTGGCGGTTATCCACTAACTAATTTAATATTTATATGACTATACCGAAACTTCCTGAAGATTAACAGTTATCTACATGTGCACACAACGCCACTGTGGAAAGAGTATTTTCGCTGATGTCAGACAAGTGGACCGATAAAAGAAATCAAGTGCTGTCACAGACTGTGGAATCAATCTTACAGCGCCAGTTTAATTACAAGCTAACCTGCATGGAGATTTATAAATGTATAGAAAGATAAAAAGACCTGCTGAAAAAGGTGAAGTCTTCTGAGAAATATCGTGTACCAACCCTTCTGACGCAACAGATGCCATGTAATTCTGAATAAAAAATAATTATATCAGATAAATTTTTTACTTCATTTCTACACACCAATCTCAGAGTGTCCCGGCGAGATTCCAGCTGGATATGGCAACCTTACCCTGACTACAACTAATAACGGAGGAAAATCGTTTACGTGACTGATTACTCGAGTCTTCTTATATCTAAAGAAAGTTACAAATAGATAAATAGAGGAGTCAGAATGTTATTATAATGAACTGGAATGTGGATGAGGTTGTTTAATGTATATGATATCAGTCACTTCATTATAGTGTCTTTTGTCCTGCCACATTACAAGGTGAACCAAGTGACAACTGGGAGAAAGAATTTTACAACGAATTGGGATTTGTCTCCCAGACCTTTGAATTCGAATTCTGGCGGTTATCCACTAACTAATTTAATATTTATATGACTATACCGAAACTTCCTGAAGATTAACAGTTATCTACATGTGCACAACAAGCATTTTGCGACTCGTGGATCGAGATCGTAGTATACTTTGTTTAAATATTTTCTGCTTAAGTTTCATTTTCTACTGAGTCTGCAGAGACTTAAACCATTCCCCCTTTTTTACGTCTGCCGGTAGCTTAAATAATTTTGTAACAAAATGCGAAATCACACTCTGCTTGCCGAGCCGTTCGACAAGTGTGACACATTGTCTACTAACTAAACGTCAGGCACTAATTCTAAATCTCACTGTGAAATATGGAACTGGAACGACAATATTCGACTGTGATAACATGGGGAGTCAGAACATAAATAAGTATTACCACATGATGAAACAGCGATAACAAGCAAAGCTTGTCGTCGTGACTATACGTTTCTCAGCGCGAACTAAGGGCACTGTTATCTACTCTCAGCTAGAGGTGCGATATATGTGTTTGGGAAAGGTAGGATGGGGGGGGGGGGATAGTGAGCCGAATTGCTCCAAGACCTTAACAGTTGAGCTTGGACAAAGGAAGGCCACACCCTCGATCTTCATCGCATCACTCCATGCTATTACTGTTCAAAATATCTGCGTCTAGATCTTTCGACTTTGAAACTTGCCAGACGATGCGTCACTTCGCTAACAAACACACAATATGGAAATTTCAGATTGCGTCAGATTTATTCCAGCCGTGAATGGTAGATATTTCAAGACAGTACAGGGGACGCAGCAAGTAATCTCGGAGAGAGGAGTGTCATGGACAAAATCTGGAGGACAGTTCAGGTGTACTACATGGAATTGTTTTGGGACCACTGCTGTTAATGTTGTGTGATAATAGCCTTGTAGGCAATATTAATAGTAACCTCAGACTTTTCGTAGTAGCTGCAGTTATCTACAAATAGGTACCGTCTGAAAAAAATCAGCACAAATATTCAGTAACTACAGTATCAGTGTGTCACATTTGGAATCAGTCGCCTCACACAAATACCTGGGCATAACAATTTGCAGGGATATGAAATGGAACGATCACATAGACTCATCCAGGTAAAGCTGATGGTAGACTTCGGTACCTTGGTATAACACTAGCGAAATGAAACCAATCTTCACAGGAGACTACTAACAAAACACTCGTGCAACCCATCTCAAAATATTGCTCAAGTGCGTGGGACCCGTACCAAATAGGACTAACAGGGTATACTGAGCGTATACAAAGAAGAGCAGCATGAATCATCGTGTGTTTGTTTGACGCAAGTGAATCACATAGATGCTGAAAGAACTGAACTGGGAAATGCTGTAAGGTAGACGCAAGCTATCCTGTGGATGACTACTTAGCAAGTTTCACGAACAAGCTTATTATGAATGTAAGAAGATATTACAACTTCCAACATATCGCTCACGTAGACAGAAGTCGCACAGAAGGTTCAAAATGGTTAAAATGGCTCTGAGCACTATGGGACTTAACTTCTGAGGTCATCAGTCCCCTAGAACTTAGAACTACTTAAACCTAACTAACCTAAGGACGTCACACACATCCATGCCCGAAGCAGGATTCGAACCTGCGACCGCAGCGGTCGCGCGGTTCCAGACTGTAGCGCCTAGAACCGCTCGGCCACCATGGCCGGCCGCACAGAAGGATTTAAGCAGACATTCTTTTCGCGCTTCGTATGTGAATGGAGCGAGAAGAAGCCCCAGTGACTGGTACAATGGGAAATACCCTCTGCCACACACTTCATACGAGCTTGCACAGTATGTATGTAGATGTACAGGGTGATTCCGCGATGACGTTACAAATTTTGAGGGATGATGGAAAAGTGCAATCGTATCAATTTGAAATGAGGGATCCTAGCCCAGAAACGACCAAGTCGAAAGCTACAAAAGAAAATCGATCTGATACCTCTGACACAGGAGCAGGTGGAGAGATAACATCCGGGAGGGCACAACTGGGATGATCACGAAAGCTGAATCGACAAACAGTGCATTCATCAGAAGGAAATGGAAGAGGCTTGTAGAGCAGGCGTATGGTCAATAACCTCTGACAATGGAGTACATGTACCGGTACTGTTGTTGCTACGATTTCTGGCTGGGCAACCTTCAAAGAGGGTCGTAAGGGCCAAAAGAAGAAAAAATGTCTAGTACAGATGGGCTCTAAAATGCATGCTTAAATAGCTCTGCAGTCGTTCATCTTCAATGCCGTAAAACACACTCCTTTGGTTTCCATATTCTTGAAGGACTTAAAATGGACAAAACCAAGAAAAAATAATCAGTAAATATTGACTCTGAAATGCATATCTTAAGAGCTATAAGCACTTGCTCATCTTCGCTACTGTGAAACACGTCTCTTCTACTGAACTAGTACCTACAGCTCTTAAGGTATGTGTTTTAGAACCCATCTTTAGTGGACTTTTTTTTCTTGTTTTGGCCCATATTATACGCGCAAATTACGTTGACACTTGGCACGGTGGCTGATGGGAGAGACTGTAAACGAGAAATGCCTTTACAGTCGCTCCCGCCATCCCACGCACCGAGTGTCGACTTAGTTTACGCTTACAATACTGCCTCCTCCAAAATATGGAAACCAAAGAGCTTGCAGCAGAAGAGATGTGGCCGGCCGGTGTGGCCGTGCGGTTCTAGGCTCTTCAGTCTGGAACCGCGTGACCGCTACGGTCGCAGGTTCGAATCCTGCCTAGGGCATGGGTGTGTGTGATGTCCTTAGGTTAGTTAGGTTTAATTAGTTCTAAGTTCTAGGTGATTGATGACCTCAGAGGTTAAGTCGCATAGTGCTCAGAGCCATTTGAACCATTTTTTGAAGAGATGTGTTTCACAGCATCGAAGATGAGAAAGTGCTCGAAGTTCTTAATGTACGCATTTTAGAACCCATGTTTACTAGACCTTTTTTTTGTCCATTCTACCACATCTGAAAGTTGCCTACCCTGGAATCTTGACAACAATAGTACAAGTACATGTATTCGACTGTCAGAGCTATCAGAAAGATTTTCGCATAGAACTTTCGACTCGGTAGTTGTTGGACCAAGGTTTGTTACCTCATACTCCACATCGTCGCTGTCATAAAGCGGAAATGCTATTCATGCTGGGCAAAGCGGCAGTGATACAATTTCAGCAGCGCGATCGTAGTACCACTGTTTCGTTGGTAATACTGGTGTTATTCAAGCGTAGTGTTCCGATTTAGTTGTCTTAGAAGCTTATCCCACTCATTTAGAGTCCTCCGCAGGAAAGTGTGTATAGTCTTCTCTCCACTATACATGAGACCATCGCATCCTTAGCAAAAGAAACCATCGATCACTTCTCCCAAGTACGTTGTTGTGCACTTTACTCGAATATATGGGAACACTGCAACTATTTCTTTACAGTTGGTTTAGATATGCTATTATCTTGTAGACTATGGGACGGTTTTGTACTTTCAATGAAAATATTTGAGATGAGTGAGTACAGATTTAGCTCGAGAATGTGATAATAGTTCCCTCTGGTGTGGTGTGACAGTACTGAGAGGCTTCCAAGATCGCCTTAAGCTCTGCCGTCATTATCGTTATCTTACTTTGACAGCTTGTGTGTAAGTCCTACTTGCACATGAGAATCCTGAAAAGCATATCTTGTTCCCACTTGGTTCTCTGAGTAGTCTCTATACACTGAGGTGACAAAAGTCACGGGATAGAGATATGCACGTATGAAGATGGTGGTAGTATCGTATACACAAGGTATAAAAGGGCGGTGCATTGACGGAGCTGTCCATCCTTCCACCATCCTTCACACCTATAAATCGTTGATCCGCCCCATCCTTTGTTATGCCAGCGTTGCTTGGATTTCCGCCCCTCCCAGGTTCTATAAAGCCCTCCAAATCCACGAACGCCATGCACTCCGCCTCGCCTTCCTCATCGCCTTCCATCCCCCATCCTCATCCTCTATGACCTCATCCCCTTCCTCCACCTTCTCCTATTCCTTGAACACATCCACACCCTATATATTTTCCGCCGCCTCGATCCCCCTTACCACCTGGTGTCTCCCTTACTCTCCACCCCCAGCCTTTACTGTTGTGTTCCACCCTCTCTCCATCTCCACACCCTCCGCCTCCTTTCCCAATGCAACTTCCAACATCTACCCCTCCCGGATGATGAGCTTTGCCCTGACATCTACCCTTCCTACCAACTCTAACCCCACCTTTCTCCTGCCTCCTCCTCAGGGCTCCCTCTCCTCCCCCTCCCTTCTCCTGAGTGGCTTTCCCCTCCTACTCCCCCTCCCTCCTCTTATGCTCCCCTTCAGTGTCTCTGCACTCCCTCCTGCCTTGACTTCCCTCTTCATCTCCTGCTCCACCTGTCTCCTGCCTCTTAGTGCACCTGCTGACACCCCTACTCTTTTCTTCCCAACCCCTCCCCTGCTGCGTCTTCCTCTCCCCTACTTTTCCATCCTCTCCAGCTTCTCCCTCGGCAGGTCCCATCTGGCAGTTTTTATTCTTCATCGTGTGTGCTCCAAGTGGGTTTAAAGTGTGTTGTTCTGGAGTGTTTTTAATACTGTGGCCAACTTTTAACTTTTGCATGTGACTTCAGTATCTTTTTTGTGTTCTACAAATCGCCAACTGTGTTTTTTAACTTTATGTCGACTTTTTTTAATTGTCCCCCATGAATATCTCCATGTCAGTGTATTTTTACCTCCATTATCTCCCCTTACTCTGTTTTATGTCTCCCCTTTTTTATTGTCTTTGTATGTAACATTTTCTCCTTGTATTAGCTGTCATGTCACTCGGCTGAAGAGTGGCGGATTGTGCCGCTGACAGCCCTCCCCTGCCTATATAAGGCAGGGGAATGAAATCAGAATAAAGAAAAAAAAAACGGAGCTGTCATTTCTATTCGGGTGATTCATATGGAAAGGCTCGGGAGGTGACTATGGCCGCACGACGGGAATTAACAGACTTTTAATGGAGAATGGTAGTTTGAGCTAGATGCTTGGGACATTCCATTTCAGAAATCGTTAAGGAATTTAATATTCTGAGATCCACAGTGTCAAGAGAGTGCCGAGAAAACTAAATTTCAGGCATTACCTCTGACCGTGGCCAACACAGTGGCCGTCAGCCTTCACTTAAAAACTGATAGCAGCAAAACAAAACAAAAGAAAAAAAACACGCATGAAATCAGCGGAAGGGAGCAATTGTGGGTTCCAAAGCGCTAGCATGAGTCCAGTTAGCGCAATTAATTGTGCGCCGGGAGTTAAAGAGAATGGGTTACAATGGTTGATCAGCCCCTCATAAGCCACATGTTCTTATAGTCGGTGCTAAGTGGCTCCGCTGGACAGGTGATGAATGGAAACGAGTGATTTGAGGTGATAAAGCGCACTGTACCCAGCGTCAGTCCGGTTGAAGAGCTTGGGTTTGGCGTATTCCTGCAGAACGTTATCTACCATCATGTGTGTTGCCAACAGTGAAGTAAGGAGAAAGATGTGTTACGATAAGGGAGTGTTTTTTGTGGTCATAATGTGGCCCCCATATTGTGCCTAAGAAAACGCTAAAGGCAAAAGGAAATGAACACATATTACAGAACTTTGTAGAGCAGAGGAACAGTTCAGAGGCGATGATTGTTTGTATTAGCATTAGAATGCACTCTGGCATAAAGTAACACCCGTGAAGTATTGGTTTGTGGATAACAACTTCCCTGAACTGAACTGACCTGCTCAGATTTCCCGTCGGAAAGATTTGGGAAGAGTTAGAACATGCGTCCAACACCACTACCTTCCCTGGTTTCGGCTCTTTAGGAAAACTGGTCTTCCACTCCTTGCGAGATAGTCAGATGCCTCATCGAAAGTATCCCATGAAGAAGTCGAGCCATCATATAGGCGAAGGGTGGGCACACGCCATATTAATGTCCACTAGATGGCGTCCGGATACATTTGATCAGATAGTGTATCTCAAACTCTCTAGAATGAGATTTTCACTCCGCAGCGGAGTGTGCGCTGATATGAAACTTCCTGGCAGATTAAAACTGTGTGCCGGACCGAGAGTCGAACTCGGGACCTTTGCCTTTCGCGGGCAAGTGCTCTACCATCTGAGCTACCCAAGCACGACTCACGCCCCGTCCTCACAGCTTTACTTCCGCCAGTACCTCGCCTCCTACCTTCCAAACTTCACAGAAGCTCTCCTGCGAACCTTGCAGAGCTAGCACTCCTGAATGAAAGGATGCTGTGGAGACATGGCTTAGCCACAGCCTGGGGGATGTTTCCAGAATAATAATAATAATAATAACAGCAAAATATGTCCACTGATAATGGGTTACTGCATTTACAAAATTAATCTTCGTTATGGCAAAGTTTTTCGAATAACATGGACATGATTACGAATGTATCTTTAGGGTTGTAGAGTCCTTGCGAAACTGTTAACTTCGGAGAGAAAAAACTCTATCCACAAGAATTTATTTAAAAGAAAAATGGTAATCTTAAATGCACTTTGGCAAAGTGTAATGAGAAATACACTATGTCAACAAAAGTATCCGGACACCTGTCTGAAAATGACTTACAAGTTCGTGGCGCCCTCCATCGGTAATGCTGGAATTCAATATGGTGTTGGCCCACCCTTGGCCTTGATGACAGCTTCCACTCTCGGAGGCATACGTTCAATCAGGTGCTGGAAGGTTTATTGGGGAATGGCAGCCCATTCTTCACGGAGTGCTGCATTGAGGAGAGGGATCGATGTCGGTGGGTGAGGCCTGGCACGAAGTCGGCGTTCCAGAACATCCCAAAGGTGATCTGTAGGATTCACGTCAGGACTCTGTGCAGGCCAGTCCATTACAGGCATGTTATTGTCGTGTAACCACTCCGCCACAGGCCGTGCATTATGAACAGGTGCTCGATCGTGCTCAAAGATGCTATCGCCATCCCCAAAATGTTATTCAACAGTCCGAAACAAGAAGGTGCTTAAAACATCAATGTAGGCCTGTGCTGTGATAGTGCCACGCAAAGCAACAAGGGGTGCAAGCCCCCTCCATGAAAAACACGACCAAACCTCAACAACATCGCGTCCGAATTTTACTGTTGGCACTACACATGCTGGCAGATGACGTTCGCCGGGCATTCGCCATACCCACACCCTGCCGTTGGATCGCCACATTGTGTACCGTGATTCGTCACTCCGCACAACGTTTTTCCAATGTTCAATCGTCCATTGTTTACGTTTCTTACACCAAGCGGGGCGTCGTTTGGCATTTACCAGCGTGATGTGTGGCTTATGAGCAGCCGCTCGACCATTAAATCCAAGTTTTCACACCTCCCTCCTAACTGTTGTAATACTTGCAGTGGATCCTGATGCAGTTTGGAATGCCTGTGTGATGGTCTCGATAGATGTCTACCTATTACGCATTACGACCCTCTTCAACTGTCGGCGGTCTCTGTCAGTCAACAGACGAGGTCGGCCTGTACGCTTTTGTGCTGTACGTGTCCCTTCACGTTTCCACTTCACTATCACATCAGAAACAGTGGGCCTAGGGATGTTTAGGAGTGTGGAAATCTCGCGTACAGACGTATGACACAAGTGACACCCAGTCACCTGACCACATTCGAGGCCCGTGAGTTCCGCGGAGCGCCCCATTCTACTCTGTCACCAGGTCGCTGATATGGAGTACCTGGCAGTACGTGGTAGCTCAATGCACCTAACATGAAAAACATTAATGTTTTGGGGGTGTCCGGATACTTTTGATCACATAGTGTATCTTACGCTGTGTAAGGAGGTCTTTTTTCACTGTTGTTGCTCTTTCCTCAACCCCCTCCTCCTCCTTTTTATTCTTTTTCATGCTGTCATTTCTACTTGCCGTTAGTACATATTGATAACAGCAATGTCTTAAGAAACGAGTCACTTCCTCATAGCGTCCAAACAAGGCGATGAGATCAGACGTGGTGCGGCCTAACACAGGGTGAACGTTAATAAAACGGACGAACTGCAGGTACGGATTCATGACTGTAAATGGAGGAAAAAAGGTCCTATGAACATGTGTCCCGAAATGCATCGTTGCACCGGTGACAGATCCTCTGACTACGTGCTGTGTGCTCCTTGTTTGTCGCAGGCTGTGTGATCGACGCAGCGCAGTGTAAGCAGCAAAATGGTCCGGTATTCATGTCGGGAACAAGCCGAGATGATGTCTGTGTATGGCCAAGCAGGTGGAAACGGTCGACAGGCAGCACGGCTATGCCAAAACAAGTACTGTCAAAGACACCAACCACGTCACAGAGCATTTCGAGCCCTTTCTGAGCTTTTGTGCGACCATGGGTCCTTCCAGACAGACAAACGTGCAGCGATGCGGCGGACTGTGCGACACGAGATTTGGAGGAGCAGGTTCTAGAGGACATTGAGACGAACCCTAGTACAAGCTCCTGGCAAATGACCCGCCAACATGGTGTAAGCCACAGTACGATTATGTGTATCCTGCATGACGACCGCTGCTATTCCTATCAACTGCAGTCCCGTGGAGGCCACTTTGTACGTCTGCCGTGACGTGAATGTGATGCAGCTCTGTACTGCATTCCGGGACGGTATGTTGCCGTTGCACAGACACTGTCCGTTTCCGGACACCTCCATTTGCAGTCAGGAGTCCGTCCCTGCAGTTTGCCGATGACATTGTGATTCTGCCAGAGGCAGCAAAGGACTTGGAAGAGCAGTTGAACGGAATGGTTGGTTGGTTGTTTCGGGTACGGAGACCAGACAGCGAGGTCATCGGTCTCATCGGATTAGGGAAGGACGGGGAAGGAAGTCGGCCGTGCCCTTTGAAAGGAACCATCCCGGCATTTGCCTGGAGCGATTTAGGGAAATCACGGAAAACCTAAATCAGGATGGCCGGACGCGGGATTGAACCGTCGTCCTCCCGAATGCGAGTCCAGTGTCTAACCAATGCGCCACCTCGCTCGGTGAACGGAATGGACAGTGTCTTGAAAGGAGGGTATAAGATGAACATCAACAAAAGCAAAATGAGGATAATGGAATGTAGTCGAATTAAGTTGGGTGATGCTGAGGGAATTAGATTAGGAAATGAGACACTTAAAGTAGTAAAGGAGTTTTGCTATTTTGGGAGCAAAATAACTGATGATGGACGAAGTAGAGAGGATATAAAATGTAGACTGGCAATGGCAAGGAAAGCGTTTCTGAAGAAGAGAAATTTTTTAACATCGAGTATGGAAGTGAAACGTGGACGATAAGTAGTTTGGACAAGAAGAGAAGAGAAGTTTTCGAAATGTGGTGCTACAGAAGAATACTGAAGATTAGATGGGTTGATCACATAACTAATGAAGAGGTATTGAATAGAATTGGGGAGAAGAGGAGTTTGTGGCACAACTTGACAAGAAGAAGGGACCGGTTGGTAGGACATGTTCTGAGGCATCAAGGGATCACAAATTTAGCATTGGAGGGCAGCGTGGAGGGTAAAAATCGTAGAGGGAGACCAAGAGATGAATACATTAAGCAGATTCAGAAGGATGTAGGAGGCAGTAAGTACTGGGAGATGAAGAACCTTGCACAGGATAGGATAGCATGGAGAGCTGCATCAAACCAGTCTCAGGACTGAAGACCACAACAACAACAACTGTATATCGCATCTACAGTGGTGGAAATATTTATTGCATCACCATGAATTACTTCGTCTTTTTGTCTTTTGCAGCAGTTTGCTTCGGTTATTCCAGTCCCATTGTTGCTAAGCTTTGTTGACACATTCTTGCCTTTATAACCTGACTTACTCACGCAGGTTTCCCAACAATACACGACTCTTTGTTGTTGTCGTTTGGTTTTACAATGAAACCGGTGTTTATACTGCCATTTTGAGATGAGACTTTGCAGTGAGAAGATGGGCAGGTCAGTTGAATTAACGCCAGAAAAGAAAGCTGCTATAATTGCTTATTCGTATGTTGGTCTCAGCACCAGAGAGATAGCCTCTAAGACAGGATTTAATCAGTCTACGCTTTCGAGGTTACTGAAAAAATATAGGGAAAAAGGAAATGTTGATCGTGAGAAAGGAAGAAGTCGGAAAAGGGTGTCTACTGCCAAACAGGACAGGGTATTGAAAAGGCTTTCGCACAACGATCGTCGCCCTTCATCAACTGAACTACAGCGAGACTGGGAAGAAATGTGCGACATCTCAGTAACGAGTAGAACTGTAAGAAATAGACTACTGGAGGCTGGACTCTCAGCCCGTCGTCCTAGAAGGAAGCCTTTATTGACCAAGATAATGCGACAACAGCGACTAAAATGGGCAAAGGCACATGCGACATGGACACCAGAGATGTGGAACGAAGTAATCTTTTCAGACGAGTCCAAATTTAATCTGCATGGCTCAGACGGAAAAGTGTTCGTGTGTCGAAGAAAATGTGAAGAATTTTTGTCATCATGCATAACACATGCATAACACACCCACAAGGACAGATGGTGTGGGGGTGCATTTCCAGTCACGGAGTAGGTCGTCTGGACTTCATCAATGGCACTGTCAATGCAAATGACTACATAAGCATCCTCGAAAGGAAGCTAATGCCAACCATTAGAGACCAGTTTGGAGATGTTTCCAATTGCATTTTTCAGGATGACTTCGCTCCATGCCATAGTGCTTTGAAGGTGAGTCCTATGACTAATATTTGTACCAAACACTAAGCAGATTACTTTCTTGGTTAATTATCACGTACTTCTACATTTCAGGTAAAATCTTTCCTTCGACAAAATGGGGTTCGAGTATTAGAGTGGCATGGAAACAGCCTTGATCCCAATCCTACTGAAAACTGTTGGAAGGTTATGGGAAATGCTATCGCCAAAAAGAAGCCACGGAATAAACGGAAGCTGTTGGAGACCCTTGCGCGTGTGTGGTTTCGTGAACTGAGTGAGGAGTACATTAAAAAATTAATTCTTTCAATGCCTTCACGATGCCAAATGGTGATTAAGGCGTGTGGTGCAGCAACAAAGTTTTAAATGCAATAGTGTGTTCGTATGAGGCAATACAAACTCTAAAATCCATCAGTGTTGTGTTACAGTATTAATATGCAGTGTTTCTTTCAATATTAGCATTCGTATTTTAGAATAGCAAACAGAATAGCTGACATATCCACTTACACATATTTTTCAAGAAAGTGTTAAATTATATTTAAAAAATTATGGAAACAAAAATTAAGAATAAAAACAAATTGGCAAAAATTATTGTGTATATTCATTTCTGATAGAAATCAGGCAAATTTAACTCAGTTATTCAATGATTGTAACAAAAATTGTTAATTGTAAGAGGTGATGCAATAAATATTTCCACCACTGTAAGTTACTCTGTAATGATTCAGGGAAAGCGTTAATAAGGCTAGACCAGAATTAACCGAAAGGGGTATCTTCTTGTTTTGTTGCGAAAGCGGAAAGTGGTGTTATCAATAAGATACGTCAATCGTCATGAATGGGACGCTGAAACAACGGTACTCGTTTTACGTCATAGAGGGGTACCGGAGATAGTATGGCTGCGTAGCTGTGTGTAGATGTGGCTGCCAGCGTGAGAGAGTAACGACCGCCAACAGGGAAATGCTTGTTGAGAAATATCTGAGTGAAACATCTGCCATCGTTTTCCCCGACCGCTGCATGAAAACGACTGCTCACACTAATGGCTCTGCAAACCGTTTTATGTAGTCACTCTTCCGTCTAGTTAAATTCCAACTTCCATCTCTTGCTATTTTCAGTTAACATTTTCATCTCGACGTACACTATTTGATCAAAAGTATCCGCGCACCCCAACGTAATGCGGGACTGAACACTAGATGTTCCGAGAGGAGGGTCCACCAATTTAAAAGAAGACGGGGAGCATTGTGTTATCAGAAGGGAATCGACTGTCACCTGATTTACATATCTCTCGGGAATATTTCAACGTTTCCAAAGCTGACCAAGTATGTGATTGTGAAATGGAATCGCGAAGGAAGAACCACAGCATAGAACATTAGCCAGTAAAACCAGGAAAGTCACAAAAACGAAATTCTCCAACGTCGTGGTAACACCTATGCTCACGTATGGAAGTGAGACCAGGAAAATAACTAAGAAAGAGCCAAATATGGACGTGAGACCAGGAAAATAACTAAGAAAGAGCCAAAAAGGATACAGTCAACTGAAATGAACTTTTTAACCACGGTAAAAGGATGTGCACGGAGACATCAAAGAAATCTAAAATAAGGAAAGAATTAAACATATTATGCTTAAATGAAAGAAGAATATGGGATAACAAACTGGAAGAAGCATACTGAAAGAAATGGGGAGGAAAGAATATTCAGACACGTAACAGACTACAACCCAAAGGAAAGAGAGACACAGGAAGACCAAGGAAAAGGTGGCTTTTGTGAAGACGGGACAGGCTATAAGCCTTCTCCTTGAAGTGAAGAGGAAGATGAAGAAGAATTTGTTCCTGATAAAACAAGACTATTTTTGACATGATTTGACTTAAGTGTCGGGTTCCTTAAGATAGCTCCTCCGCAGTGACATGAAAATGAAGATTTCGTCAACGCTCGGCATCTAATTAATAAACCGAAAGTTGTAAATGATCTAGCTCAAGGAACACTACAATAAGTTATAGGCACAAAAAAAAAAAAAAAAAAAAAAACGAGAAACGCAAGTTGCATGCGCTTCATTCAGTTTGTATCGAAGCATAAAAAAGAGACTACATCAAAGAATAAGGATTAGTAAAAAAAATCTTTGATTCCTCATGATATTTTTCTTCACGAACATTTTATGTAGTAGCGTTATTGATTGATTTCAAAATGGCTCTGAGCACTATGGGACTTAACATCTGAGGTCATCAGTCCCCCAGAACTTAGAACTACTTAAACCTAACTAACCTAAGGACATCACACACATCCATGCCCGAGGCGGGATTCGAACCTGCGATCGTAGCAGTCGCGCGGTTCCGGACTGAAGCGCCTAAAACCACTCGGCCACCGCGGGGGCCGATTGACTTCATTAAAATTAATACAATAAATTTAATAATTATGTTGAGCACAACTGCTTCAGTATAACTTAATAGTTTTGAGATAAAAAGTAAATGATGATTTTATGTGATCTTTTTTTTTCTTTTTTCCCAGTCCAATGGCCTAGGACAGAGCTTTGTTCAATGGAACTAAAGTAGAAGGTAGCAGAAAGAAAAAAAAATCAAATTCGAAGAAGAAGAACCACCCTAATGGTGCCCCTAGCTAGCAAATAAACTTCCGCGAACATTATTTGACGCGGAAACACCCCCAGCAAGTCGAATTTCGCAAGTTTCATCGACTTGCAAAGGCATCTTCCACAAGCTAGTGGAAATAGTTTCTTGCACCTTGCTGCAAGAACTTGCCGGACGTGCCAGTTACTGGAAGTCTTTCTGAAACCTGTAGAAGTTTTGCGTGTTCAGCAGCGGTACGAAAATGTCAGAGAAAAACAGGAGAATCACAGTAAATTACATGTTCCGGGCTATTATGCCGTCGTCCGCTGTTACTGTCATCCCATGGTGGAAGGCTGGTACATATCTTCAGCGGACGTCAGCAATCGACAACGGCCAACTGTGCTCGGGCATTCAAAACATGTGACGTCACGCCATTGCGCGGAAACGGAATTTTGCTGCAGTCAGTCAGGGCGTGAATCGGACATTCAAAGAAGCTACGATCGCTCTTGAAAATATCGTCCGCAGATAGGGATGAAACTTTGGGTTTAAATGTGAAATACGGCATAACAGCCAGGAACATTTTATTAATTGTGACATTTGCAGTCGTGAAAGTTTCCATTTTACAAACGGAGAACGGTACAAAGAAATGTATCCCTGGAACCACTAAACGTGTATAACCGGCCACCACAGCTAACGAAGTGCGAAATTAATTTACATATTACTTTGTTTTGCCCATAGGAGAAGTAGAATGTCAGTACAGACGTCTTCAAATTATAGTTGGTTTTTTAATGTTAGCATAAACATAAATGCATTACATTTTTAACAAACGTAATAAACACTCTTTAGAAAACTCGGAGAGTACTTAAAAGGCCATCTCTTGACGGTGTAGCTTGCCACATTTTTGTGTCCTGTTTTCGAATATTTGATTGTACTGTAATAAGAAATGTTCGAAACTAGCATGCGACGTTCTCAGTAAGTTTTCAGTCTGAGCGAAATCCTCAGACTGTATTTCACTGAAAAGTTTTTCTTGATAAGTAAAATATCTATGTCTCTGCATCTATTTTTTTACAAAACATCTCTTTTTTTCTTCTTAATTTTGTTCTTCGTAACGATTTTTAGAGTTCCGTGCGTCTATCGATAAAATAGGATCGCTTCGTTGTCTATTTGTCTGCCCGACTGTTAAAAACCACTTTTCTCTGGAATGGATAGACGTGTCAAGTTGAAATTTATGTCACGTACCGAGGTCTATAGTCCCTTGGTGGTGTAAAAACTTCTACTTCTTAACTTCGAAGTTAAAGCGGTCAAGAGATATCGTCATTTGTCTCACATGTTTTACTCGCAAACTCACACATCAAAACGTATAGAGTTCTTTCCGTTGGCCTAGAACCACGAAATTTGGCAAAAAGGAAGATTTCATAGGACAACCAAAGAAAAAAAGGCCGAAAACTGTAAATCTTTAATTATATCGCATGAGAATTTTTTTTTTGTTTTTGTCTGTTCTTATCCGACTGTTCGTCCGTTCTGTTAAGTCCCCTTTTCCTCAGGAACGCTTAGACGCATCAAGTTGAAATTTATGTCACATACCAAGGTCTGTAGGCCCTTGGCGGTATAATAAATGTAAGCTTCTAATCCAAAAGCTATGGCCATTTAGTTCAATATTTTGGCACTCGCAAACTCACTCATCAAAACCTAGTTGGCCTAGAATCATGAAATATGTCAAGAAGCAAGGTTTCACGGTACAAGTAAACGAAAAAAAAATCCGAAGACCATTAATTTGCAATTACATCAGACGAAAAAAAAATTCTTTCGTCATTTGCTTTGTGACGTCAAACTGGAAAGTAAAACAATCAGTAATCCTGCATTAAGGCATCGCAGTGGTAAAAGTCAAATATAAGGCAAGGTATATGAATGTTTGCCAATGTTTGTTTCACATACAACCTAAAACGCTATATCTACGTGTAGTAATCGCTCCCGGATTTCTGATGATGGATAAATTCCGAAACGCGCCGTATGATGTTTGAGTTTTGCGATTGCGACTCAGTCAGTCTGAATACAGAACTGCTGAATATTATGATAAACGTCGTCTGCTTGCTGCATAAATTTACGTCACATTTATATTATTGAAATTAAAACATTATCGAAAATCTTGGAATTCGTGGGACCGAGATCTTGCCAGTATCAATGTCGATTAGGCAAAAACGGGCGAGATTCTCGATTTGCAGAATGGATGGACTACCTATATACGTAATTAAGTTCGTACGGAAACCTCAATGCGCGAGTCCTACTCGAACCTAGTCAGTTTTTATCCTTTAATAATAAATGCAACAACGGAGACAGCTGCTCCGTTTTCAGCCTATCTCAGGACGCAGCTCAAGTACTTGCAGCAAGTTCCTCAAATTAACCTGCAGAAGTAAACTTGCGCCAGTTTTTATTCTAAAGTAAACACTTCAGCAAGTGCTTGCAGAAATTGTTATTGGACAAATGCCTTTAGGCTGTGCTTGCAATCATTCTCGTAGTCATTCGATTCCCTCAGGTTCTCGAGAATCCAGAGCACACACTCCACCGAGTGCCGAGCACCGACTGCCGCACCTGTGGCGCTCGCAACCTTGTGTGAGTGTGTGCCAGGTGGCGTAGCGAGTCCCGCGCATGCGCACTGTCGACGCGGCGACCCTGGAGAGTTCAGTGTTCCATGCTACCGCGCAGCCGAGCCTGGCGCCGGGCAGGAATCCCCAGCGGCCAGAAGACGTCACAGCATTTCCACTGCGTCAGGAGTGAATCAGGCGCGCCTCGTGTGTCCGAGTGGGGGAGCCCTCACCTGCTGCAGGGACTCCATGTCAGCCGAGTCCCAGTCGCCGACTCGTGACTAAACGGCCTGAGCGAAAGTGCGTCTCGTTTGCAGATGACTTCTGCGACGGCGTGATTTCCCAATGACACATTACATTGCGAGTAAAGTCCGGTTGACCATATCTTAAACTCCTCCGGGTGAAATCATTTGCCAACGAGCTGAGCAAAAATTTCCATTTGTTCCCTTCAAGCAAGCCCTGCAGGAGTACCAAAATTCTCCAGTAACTCTGTTTCGTGACGTATCAGACCCTTACAAATTAGACTATTTCACAATCAATAATTAAGTAAACAAAAATACAAGCATTCAGTACAAACCGTTCACAATGGGACTTGTAAACAAATCTCCGGAACTTGAACCATAATGAACATCTTTACTACTTTCAAAATCTAAGAGTAAGATACTAAATCTGAGAAAATATTGACGCTGGCAACCGATATTTTTCTATCTACAACGTCTTAACTGTATCTAGTCTCGTAAAATACAGTAGCTGTAGATTAAATTCTTCCCTCGAGCATACGAAAATGTTTTAAATATGTCCTCTGCATTTATCCCAATGAAATTAGCAGACGTTTGTTTTAAATTACTTAATACTCTAAATACATTGCACACTTACAAAAAATAACTAAGCCCGCCACAAAATTTGCTGCCAGCAATAACAAAGTTCTTGTTGACTGTACAATGTACAGGATAGGAATTTACAAAGTCCTTCAACGCAAAATAAGCGACAGAAAAAAATTGAGAACCCCCTCCTTTCACTGTTAAGACTCCTATCTGATATCAAGAGCGAAGAAAAATTTGTAAGGATTTTACAAAAATTTCTAGAATAAATTATTCGTGATTTCCTCACTTTAAATGATATCGTCCAGTTTCCAGACTGCAATGCTTACGAACACTGCGAATAGTGTCGTATTACACGAAAACGTATTGACTTGTGTCGCCAGTAAGGATAGATTTACTACCTGTAGTGTATTGCACACATCATACTGGTACAGAAAATAATAAAGGTGCAAGAAAACGAGGCCAAAATAATTTCCTCGGCACAAATATGCGTATTTCAGAGGTTTTGAAACACATACAATGCAAAGCCAAGATCTCGTTTTATATGCGGCAGTTATTATAACAACTGTCAAAGTTTCTTCCACAATGCGTTTATTTTCAGCACAAACTGGGGAACAAATCTCTTCTGAAATCTCACAAGACAGACCAAATAGAAGCATGCAACAGCGATTTTCGAGAAATTTTCTTGTATTTCCCTTCCTTTCATTAGATTCTGCCGAGGTAACTGTTGTCCCTCACGTTTAATATATCGCTACGACCGGATCTATCTTTCTAGAACGAAAGGTACTTTTCTTTCCGGAACTAACCTGCCCTGATGCCACACATCTATCGTAAATGCAGAAGGTAATTACCGCTTCCTAAGAGGTCGGAAATGATAAGGGAATACCGCAGGGGACTCCCGAGTGGGGAATTCCTTAGGCTGGTTCTGCAGGAAAAATACGACGCTGGCCCCGCCTCCCTCGTACCATCTTAACTCGATTGTACACGTTATTTCAAAGTCATTAACATTAATAATTACAAGCACATAATTGGTCTAACTTGCGCAATGAGTGTTTCAAACAGCTTATCTGTTAATCATGAATTACACAAGCGTAGATATGCAGCTCGATAACGAAGCGTAGATAAGGCGCGCTAGGGCGTTTGTGTGTTTCAATGTTGGTACCAGCGGGTCCCCCTCCACCTATACAAGGAGCGCCTCTATTCGCTGGCTCAGTCGAGGGAAAGCATGGCTTGGATGACGGTGAACTGTTGCCGTGTGTGCGCTCGCAAGCACGACGATTTAATATCAATCTTCAGTGAGGAAGGGAGATGCCGGCAGCTGATCCTTAAACTACAGTTCTGCCTTCGTATAACAGTAAGTACTCGTGTGTCTGACTGCTGTAGCTTCACAGCGGCAAATGAAAGTACCGCGATGTATTTGGCGCTCGTTTGAAAGTGGAATAAAACGCAGTGCTACGCTAATAATTTGTTTTAGTCGGAATCGCATCTTGATCAGTGCTAGACATGCTACTTGTGCTTGACCAATATCTATATTAATGAAGTAACGAAGTGCGCTTTGCTGGCATAAAATTGTGACAGTTTTTTAACGTATTGCAAGAAAGCTGTCTCAGTGATGTTTCATAATTATTTTTTGTGTCATGGGGAAACGTATATGTCTGTAGAGATAGCAACGCGTTTCTGCAGTGTTTTTGAGATATTGCTAACTTATTGTTTGCACCCTGGTAGCATTGTCAGTTCATTTTCAAAATCAACTCTTCTCTTCTTACTTAGGTTTCTACCAGTGACGATCTACCAACTTCATTGTGCTGGAAGTGTGTAGCAAGATTGGAAGTGTGTTACGAGTTTATGCAAGACCATTTTATCGCAGAAAACCAGTTCCGAAACCAACGGATCCAATACAGCGTCAACCCAACAACATGTGCCACGCCTGAAGTGAGTATGATCTTTTGAAATACATGTATCTTAGTTGCTTCAGTTCATATTTATTTAACGTAAGTTTCCATAACTTTGTCCACACAAATGATTCCAATCACTTTCCGTCGACCGCGGGACTTGGAATAGTAACTGACATTATGTTCATTGAGATCATAAATGTGTCATGCAGTTTTAACAGTATTCTGTATAATTTTTTTAGTGCACATATCTCCGTTTGTTTTGTTTCGTGATTGTTGGCTATTCGTTTCTAACATCTGAACTATAGTTACATTTTCTGTGGTCACGAGAAGCCTCATGTACTGTAATTCCAGTTGCGCTTAATTTGTGAACGTATTAGAGCATCCCACTAAGCAATATCTTTGTAATAAGTGACAAATGATTAAAACAATAGTAAACTCAAAGATCGACAACCACTTTTATAAAGCTAATATGTCTAATTCTGATGTCCGATACATTCTAAATGCTGTAATTCAGCAATTCTCAGAATTCCATGAAAAAAGTAATCTGAAGTACAAAATATTTAACAAAGCTACCTAAAATAATATAAATAGACGTATCTGACATTAGAAAGCACGTTTCTATTTTTTTTAACTACGACAGCAACGTTCACCAAGTGCACCTTGGGCTTGCAACGATCGCGAAAAATTTGAGATTACACTAAGGTTCAGAATTTTCTTAAATGCTCCATAATCGAACTAGTTTGATAACTGCGGTTGTAATTTCCGTACCAGCCAGTTAAATGAACGTAACATGTATCAGTATTTTGTCGTCTTAGCGATAGTGTCAGCAGTGTTTCATGATCCGTGTTCCTATAAAAATAAATATTATAGTGCATTTATTCAGCAAGAGTAGTCTTTGCCTACAGGGGAAGCGACTGTTAAAACTAAGTTTTTGAAAACAGTAGCAAGTTGCGCTTAGTATTTTTTATTTACCAGCTTCGCTCTTCACGTGAACAAAATCACCATTAAAATACACAGTTTAAAGTTGGCTGAGAGCACGAAACATTGAATTGGCTGTACTATAATAGTTAAACTTATGCTGAAACTACAGTAGTAAGTGGGAGATGACGTTGACAGCGCCGAAGTTTTATCTTTAGTGCTGTCAGTCAACTTTAAACGCAGTTTTTAGGGCTATCAGCCAGTTTTAAACTGAATATTATGCTCTTGTTCATTTGAAGAGCGAAATCGGTAAATAAAAAACAACAAGTGTGAATTGTGGCTGTTTTCAAAAACTTTTTCATTTATTCAACCAAAAATCATTCCAGGCCGTAACATAAATCATTCGTCTACAAACACACTATATATGAGTGTGTACGCAAACGCGCATAAGCACGCATGAGTGTGTACACACGCATTTTTTTGTTGCTACTAAGGAATTGAGCGTCTAATTGTAATTTTCGAATTTTATTTACTTTCAGGACGGCATGTATTACGCTGATACAGCAGACGTGAAGCTATTGGAACCAATGGTTATGGACGAGCGGCCAGAGAAGAGCAAGCCATGGTTTCCCGCAAATCTGGACATAAGTTCGAGAGCGGATAACAAACATGTGGGGCACCTGAGACTCTGCAAGTGCGTGAAATGCACGCTGAGTCGCTACGGCAGCCTGCCCCTGGAGGACACGCTGGAGGAGAGCGACAGTGCGCCATCGAGTAGCCCTTTGAGCCAGGCCGCGCAGACGCCGCCCCCGCAACCCAGCTCCACTGTCGAAGACGAGCAAAAGGTGCCAGTCTCGAGTCCGCTGCAGGGCACGACGCACAAGAAGGGCCTCATCTGTGACTTCTGCAGCAAGTCCTTCAACCACGCCGGTGACCTCAAGAAACACCGGCGTACGCATACTGGCGAGCGGCCTTATGCCTGCCCTGTGTGCAACAAACGTTTCTCACATACTAGCAATTTGCTACGCCACCGCAAGATCCACTCCGGAGAAAAGCCCTACACGTGCCCTCACTGTCCCAAGACATTCGGGCGCAGTGACAAAATGCTGGGACACGTGAAGACCGCACATGCCAGTGCGCGCCCAAGCACCTCCGAGAGTTCTACGTGACGATTAATTGCCGTCGAAAGTTATTAATTTTACGTATTTACATTATCTGATGGCTGTGATCATTTTTTTACGTGCTTGCCAAATGTGAAAGGAAAACTGATTTCGAAGAAATCTCTTACATACCTCAAGATGTGCCATTTCGAAGAGTTACTTGAACATGAGCACACACGATATAAATGTGTGTGAAAACATGGTACCTTAAAAGTGTAAGAACAAAACTTTTAATACAGTACTACAGTCATTTATTGTAGGAGAATAAAGTGAGATCTCAGATGTAGAGATCAGTGCCCTACAAGTAGTCATGTACATTCAATTAAAGCTGTACCTGACACAAATTCCATGCACTTTCTTCTTTGTTTTCGGAACTTCTGTTAGTTGCTTCTACCCTGTCAAAAAGCTATTTGTACTCATTTAACTACATAATTTACAAACTTTGTAATATGCTCTCAAATTGTGTGTCTGGGGTTACAAATTCCAGTTGTCAATCAGTCATTAGACGTCATTACTACAGAATCACTAGCAATATAAGTACCGTAGTATAGAGTATACCAATGATAGATTTGATGTATGTTATGCATATTCATGGGTTTGTGCAAAAACCACCTAAGGAGGGCAGCCATGAGTTATGGCATTTGTTTATCCGAAGTTGGTAACTTGAATCTGCTGCAGTTGAGTGTAAAACCATTTAGTATCATTCTAAAAAAAATCTATTGTCATTAATTATCAGAGCACAATTGGTTTGGATGCAGTATCTGTAAAACTTAATGTCATTTCTGTACTGATACACAGTGAGTGTGTGTTATTTCTGCATTAGTACAGAGCTAGTCAGATTAATGGCACTGCAGATGCAGATCTACTGCAGAATAGAAAATATTTATTAAAATGTGTTGCTAACCATTTCCATGAAACTGCAGTGAGAACAATTAACTATCTAGTCTGATGTTTAAGCAGAGAGATATCTGCAGTAATGCAGAGATTCTATGTCCTAGGAAAAATATGTTATATTATTAAAAAAGTTTACTACTAAGATGTCTTTCACAGATATAGTATTTATTATATTGTTAGCATGAAGTACAGTTGCAATGTACTTATTGTGGCATCATCAAATAAGTACAGAAAATGTGTTTGAAAAGTAAATGACTTGCATATAGCATCTGGTCTGTGCCAAAGATCTGATTGCAATATGAATTATACTGCAGTCTTCAAAAACTTGTGTCCAAAAGCTTATGTATCAAGACTGCATTTTATTACTGCAAAAACAGGTTCCTAAATGACTGAATTTCATACTTACAATTTTACAGTTCTCTGAGGCTGGCTTCTGTATTGTACACACAAAGTGCCTGAATGGAAATTTATTTATAGAGGAGTAGTGTTCCATTAAAGGTCAAATTATAGTGATGTTTAATTTATGTACTGTTACAGATTTCAAAATGTCAGTGGTGCTTTATGTGAATAATGAGAGCTTTAAAATGAGATTGAAGAAGAATGAACTGTTATTTTAAACAAGTATTCTGTAAATACCTGATGTGCACCAGTATGATGAACTTAATTTAATACAAAAAGTTACAAATTATAATTTTGTTGTTATCTCTACCTCCACTGTTAGTTATATTACCACATTTATTAGTTAAGTAGTAGTCTCAATTAATGAGAATGCAGGGATGGACTCAGCATTATTTAAATTATACGCAATACCCACCTTCACCAGAAATTTCCACAGCGAAAACTTGTCTCATTTTCAAAGCAGGGAAAGCCCAAACACTTTGTTTCTTCTGTCTTATATAAAAAGAGAACACAGCAATTAAGTCACTAATATTCCTTATGTGTAATGTTGAAGATCACTCATTGTCTCTTGCACTTTCCACAAATCAGTAGCTGATTAACTTCTTAATAACACCAAGAGATGCATAGCAAGAAAATAGTTTTCCATTTAATGGTAAAAGAGCATGACTCATAACAAAACTGTCAAAGGCACTCTTTAAGCAGTAGTTGTTTTGTGTGTCTAAAATAGCTATAGGAAGGTTTCAACACACAGCTATTGCTTCATTATATCAATGAAATTTTGTTCAGAACTAAAAGCCAGTTACATATGAATATATCTGCACTGTTTGAGGGAGGATGGTTATTCTTCATTTTGCATACCCAATTCACTGCATTTAAGGATTTTCACATGGCAAAAAGAAAGGCTTTTGGAGCTGATGCTCATGATAAGACTGCATACTGAGGTACTGCAAGGGAATCCAAGTTCCTCATTGAAAAGGTGGTGTTACCATGCAGCAGCTGCATGTTTTGTGAATTCCTCTTTTCATTAAAAAATGTTTCAGCCAGTTATTTATAATTGGTCCTGACACTCCAGTAAATTTGGGTAGTTCGAATCATGATTTCTGAGTGGTCTGGTCCACACTGATTCCACTATGGCGACTGGCTGTTCAATTTTGACCCTCCACAATAGCAGACAGATTTCCATATCTTATAAACTTGTCTCCAATAAATTTCACCTTCTGAACCAGAGATTTCATACACAACACAAAAAACAGAAGTGTCATTTAAATTAAAAAATTATTTTGTCATAACTAGCAATGAAAGGGAGAAAATTATAGATTATATATGAAGAAAAGCAACATGAAGCAGTGGTCTGAAAAAGATGATCACATTACCATAATAAGCAGTAGACACTTTTCAGTGAGAATTTATCAGCAAAATATTTGTTTGCAAGAGAGTAGAACATTGAATGAGTTTGTCTTTTGCAGCAACATATCTTGTCAGATCATGGACACAGCAAAATAAGAAGGTATATGTGTGGCTGGGGTATATTTGATCCCAAGTGTAGTTAAAGTTTTAACTGAATGTACAGCAAAGAAATAAGGAGAAAAAATTAACACGATAAGCACTATAGTACAATACATACAAACATTACAGAAGTTCTAGTGGTGTAATCTGTCTCGCAGATACCATCACAACTATATAAAAGTGTCACGGAGTACTTTTAGTATTTAACTGAATAGGGTTTTCAGAAATCAGGTTGCTAGTTTGTGTGAACAAGAAAATTTACAGTTGAATGTATGCTACCACAAGGGACTTGGGGCAGTGACACGAGATTTGAATGTGACAACCAATCAAAAATTGAGGTTTGCCTCAGTAACCAAGGAGGGATGCACTCTGTAAATTACTAATGGCAGGAAAATAAATGAACAAACCAGGAAACACATTAGAATGAAAGACATAATTATGACTATAATTAAAATGAAATGGAAGTGCCTTTGACATGAAGCCAGGTGAATTAATGGTAGATACACCAGAGATGATCTTTGCAGGGTTCCAGGAAATAAGAAGTAGCTAACACGACATTCAGTTGCAATTTACTGAATTGAGGAAAGAGCCAACACTCAACAATCATCTTTTAACTGAAAAACCACATATATGATACAGAATGTGAAGTTTTACATTCTGTTAAAAATGCAGACAGATGATCCTATATTAACATACTACATATTATCATTTTTTTGTATCTTCTATATAAGTTTCATCTGTGTATATGTCGCATGCCATTTTATTTGTGTTAGCAATATTCAGTCATAACCTGATGAAGGCTAAGAAGTGAAGCCAATTCATGACCAAATAAATATAATTTTGCAGAACAGTAGGAAGTGTTGTATTCATATTGTTTTCAGGGGTCAGTACCATCATGTGCTGACTATTAATCACTATGACCACATAATGAGTGATCAATAGTATTTTTTTAAATGCCCTTTAGTTTTTGGAACAGCAATTACATAGTCGAGAATAAGCAAAAAGCATCTGCTTGTCACATTTGACGTTCTCCCTTTGTTCAGTTTCTTTCCCATTAATGTGAGATATCTTCCTTTGTTCAGTTGCTTTCGCATTAATATGCAATACTATTTCCTGCTACAATGACAAGACCCAGAGTGCAGAAAGTGTGTACCTTCAGTACCATAACATATCTTGTTCCAAAAGGCAATTTATATGCTCTGGCATAATTCGAAGAGACTACGTCTAAGACGGATTGATAGTCACACACAATACTATTGTCTTGCCACCTGAGAAACAACTGCACAAAATCTTGGTTTTGATTCATGCAATTTGTCTCACAATCAAGGGTTATTACATACGAGTGACATTTACATTTATTGTATGGTTCACAGTTGGCAGAAGAATTATACAGCTTTTCAGTACTTATTTACAAAAATATTAACACTAAATAAATTCTTGAACAGTATCAGATATACTGTCAACAAACATTGCACAGCACAGCATCAGTTGTTCAGATAAGAATAAAATTTAATTGAGTGTTATACCTGGCAAGTTTTACATTATAGCAATGCTTCAAGAGTCCATTATGTCTAAGTCTTATTTGTATTTTTTCCTTGATGTAACATCAACTTGACAGATGTGGGCAACTACAGTGTCAATGATATGACACAGATCACTTTTATACAAAAGTCTTTCAAAAAGGAAAAGGGATGACTGTATCTCATGCTGAGTTTTTTTCCTCTCTTGAATCACATTATTTAACACTGCACTCAACAAATAATATGAGGCAGTTTAGTCCCAATACTTCATAAGTCCATCCCAGCCAGCTGTCACAACTTTGCTTGCCTCATGTGGGTGCCACAGAACACCAATGCAAACATTGTCATGAGCCTTCCACTTCTTGTACAGTTTAGTTGTTTTCCAGTCCCATACATAGCATTTACCATCAGCATCGCCAGATATGAGATAACTGAAACAAAATAATTAAACTGCATTAATTACTTTAAAAACAATTATTCTAACACATATTGGCTTAAATCACTGAACTGTAATAAACTGTGTTCTTTCAACCGAGTAACTTTAATTAGCTTTGGAACCACAGAGCACTTTACGGACAAAAAAATCTGTCAAAAGGAGGACTGTCTCATGAAATTATTGTGTATGTAATGGTGTTGTGTCCTTTGCAGAGTCAAAGCATAAGCTTAAGACAGTTGTGTGAAGGGCATACCTGAAAAAGCTCACAAAATAGGAGACGAAGTATCAATGGCAATACTTAAAAATGTGCAGAAAAGTTTATACCTTAACACCACATGCAAGTTGAGGATTCAAAGGTTGATAGGATGTAATGTTTCATCAAGAAGGTCATCTGGGTTATAGGAAAAACTGGAAGAGTAGATAAGAATTGACTTTATCCTTTTCCTCCACCACAAGGTTTGTCTTAAGCAAGTTAAGAAACTGCTAAAAACAAAAATCTGAATGTTTGAATGGGTATTCAAACCTCCTCCCCTTAACAGGAAGTTCAGTGTCTTACGACTCCACTATTACAATTCATATCATAGACGGAGAAGGACAGAGAAAGGAGCCGGCCACAGTGCTGAAGGAACCATTTAAGCATTCAGAACTGAAGAAACTGTGGAACACCTACATCAGGATAATTATATGGCGCACCACTGAATATCAGTCCTAGTGAGTATAAATAGAATAGCTTATTCAACTATTACACTTGTTGTTAATAATGCATTTAACTTCACATACACAACACAAAGAGCTATGATATAATGTCCATCCTAATTCACTCTTTTAACTAATGGAAGAATGTTTAGTAACATTGATTAAAATGTCCAAACTAACATAGTGAAATTAAGGTTGACAGTACTATCAGCAAAGTTTTGTCTAGTTTAGAAAAGAATGTGTAACAAACATATTTTTTGAAACATCAATAAACCTTTTATTTCCATTGAGAGCAAATGATGAAAGTGCCAAATGTTTCACTGATTGCATGTAATGTGAATGAATAATCATTTAAAAATTTTGGAAGGTCCTCAGGGAATAAATAAGAATGTTAAACTGAACTGTTCAGATGATAAAACAGATGAGTAATAATCAAAGAAATGAAGCAATAGTTATTAATGATAAGGATGGAAATACACTAATGGACCAGGAAAGGCTTCTGGACAGGCGGAGGAAATATCTTGAGCATTTGCTGAATATGTATTCCCCGAAGGGAGAATTGTAGAGGGTATAGAAGGAGAAGAAACTGAAGTAACTCAACAGGTCATACATAGAGCAATCAAGAAACTGAAGAATAATAAGGTACCAGGAAAAGACAGGATTATGGCAGAGATGTTAAAGGCAGGAGGTGTAACACTTCAGAACGAGATATGCAATCTTATGTGTGAAGTATGGAGAAAGGAGGAGATTCGAAAAAGAGTGGAAGTCAGCTACCATTATCCCACAGCACAAAAAATGAAACAGTAAAAGGAACGATAGTAATTACAGAGGTATTTCTCTGCTAAGCATATCATACAAAGTGCTATCAGCAATAATTCTCGAAAAGCTGAAGCCTTTTGCTGGAGATACTGTTGGAGAGTAGCAGGCAGGTTTTCTGACAGTAAGATCAACCATGGATCAAATGAACACTATGAGGCAGTTCATCTACATCTACATTACATGGATACTCTGTAAATCACACTTAAGTGTCTGGTAGAGAATTCATTGAACCACCTTCACAATAATTCTCTATTATTCCACTCTCGAAAAGTCTGTGCGAGTTCAGACTTCCCTTATTTTATTATTATGGTCATTTCTCCCTATGTACGCTAGCATAAACAAAATATTTTCGCACTAGGTGGGGAAAGTTGGTGATTGAAATTTTACAAGAATATCCTGCCGCAACAAGAACCGCCTTAGGTTTAATGACGTTCACCCTAAATCCCGTACCATGCCCATGACACTCTCTGCTCATTTCTCAATAAAACAAAACTTACTGCCTCTCTCTGAACTTTCTCAGTAAACTTCCTCTGGTAACGATCCCACTATATGCAGCAGTGCTCCAAAAAGATGATGGACAAGCATAGTGTAGGTAGTCTCTTTAGTATATCTGTTGTATCTTCAAAGTATTCTGCCAATAAAATGTAGTCTTTGATTCACCTTCCCCACTACATTTTCCATGTGTTCCTCCAAATTTAAGTTGTTTGTAATTATAATTCCTAGATATTTACTTGAATTTATGGCCTTTAGATTTGACTGATATATCATATAACCAAAGTTTTAACAGATTCCTTTTAGCACTCATGTGGATGACCTCACACTTTTAATTACTTAGGGTCAAATGTCAATTTTCACAATTATATATATCTTTTCTAAATCATTTTGCAATTTGTTTTGATCTTCTGATGACTTTACTAGATAACAACTGACATCATCTGCAAACAACCTAAGACAGCTGCTCATATTGTCTCCCAAATCGTTTATATAGATAAGGATGAAATCTGGTCAGTGCATCTGCCTTTGCCTTACACGTAAGGTGGCACCACGTAACTGCGGGTATGGTGGCGCCATCTACTGGTAGAGAGACTGACGTGTGTGCACTGTTTGATGTTGCATAGCGCCAGTGTGGTTTCGCACTTAAGAGAAGGTGGTCACTCAAGTAATCGTCCACTACCAAACATGCAGGAGAGTAAGCAGGAACAATGAGGAGTGATTCAATTTTTGGCGGTGGAGGAAGTTCGTGGCCATGAAATGTATTGACGGATGAAGGGGAAGACGATGCTAGTCCTGGACACACTCATCGTGTCATCACACTGGAAATGGTTGCGCAACTGAATGCTTTAGTCTTGGACAACCGCATAATCACCGTGGACGAGATCCATCAGTTACTGGGTATTAGCACCATAATGCATCAACACTTGAACTTTCAATCTGTGCGCATTGGGTTCCCCACCAACTGTCCGCTGAACAGTGCAATACTTGAATGGTGCTGTCTTTGAGTCATCTACAACGTTACCATGAGGAGGAATATGGTTTTCTGTTGCACATTGTCACAGGTGATGAAACATGGTGTCACCATATTGAACCGGAAAGCAAGCAGTGGAAACATGCGACTTCACCACAAGGACCCACTGCTTGTCAAGTTCCTGGAACGGGGAACCACCATCAATGCCCAGGATTATTAAGTCACTTTTCAGAGCCTTATGGCCTGGATCCGACAGCAGCCTACTAGCTTCTTCAAGGATGGAATCGATCGACTAGTGTCTCAATGGGATAAATGTGCCAACAGTTTTGGCAACTATTTTTGAGTATGAGAGTTGTGTATAACTACATTTTTGAGTTACTAAAATTGTTACCATTGCTTTACACTGGTGACCAGGTTTCATTTGAATGGCCCTTATAACTGGTATACAGCTTGAACCAGAGGACTTGCTTTTATTAAGTAATTTAAGTAGCTTCACTACTCTGAGGATATCGACTTCTAAATTACTCATGTTGGCAGCTGCTCCTGATTCGAATTCTGAAATATTTACTTTGTCTACTTTGGTGAAGGAATTTCGGAAGGCTGTGCTCAGGAACTCTGCTTTAGCAGCACTGTCATCTATCTATTCCCATTGCTATTGCACAGAGAAGGCACTGTGTCTTGCCATGAGCATACTTTAAATATGACCAGAATCTCTTTGGATTTTCTACCAGGTTTCGAGACAAAGTTTCATTGTAGAAATTATTATTAGAATCCCAAACTGAAATCCATACTAAGTTTCGAGCTTCTGTGAAAGATCAGTGATCTGACTTGTTTTGTGTACAATGGTGGATCAGCTCTGTCATTTGATAATTTATTTGATGTAAATATCTCAATTGCTGCTGATACTATTTCTCTGAATTCAAGCCACATATGGTCTAGACTTACACTGTTAATATGGGAGGAGTGGAGATTGTCTCTCAGGAAGGTGTCAAGCGAATTGTTGTCTGCTTTTTTGAACATATATATATTTTTCGTTTATTTTTGGAGGATTTGGGACAATCCTGTGTTCACTAATCCTTGAACTTATTTTAATGCTCACTATTAGCTCAGTATCTGTATTTGCTGATAAGAGGTCAAATGTGTCTTCTCACTCAATTATTTACTATACAAGCGGGCTCATGAACTAATTGCTCAAAATAATTTTCAGAGAATGCGTTAAGCACAATTTCGAATGATGTTTTATGCATATCTCCAGATTTAAACATGTATTTTTCCCAACATATCAAAGGTAAATTGAAATCACCACTGACTATAAATCTATGAGTCAGGTACATGTTTGAAATTAGACTCATGTTTTTTTTAACCTTTCAGCAATTGTATCATTTGAGTTGGAAGGCTGATAATAGGATCCAATTATTATTTTATTCCGGTTGCCAAGAAGTACCTCTATCCACAGAAACTCACAGAAATTATCTACTTCAATTTCACTACAAGATAAACTACTTCTAACAGCAACAAACACGCCACCGCCAAGTGTATTCAGCCTATCCTTTCTGAGCACCGTTACATCCTTCGCAAAAATTTCAGTTGAACTTATCGCTGGTTTTAGCCAGCTTTCAGTGCCGATAACAATTTGCACATCAGTACTTTCTATTAGCGTTTGGAGCTCTGGCACTTTCCCAACACTGCTATGACAATTTACAACTTTTAAAGCGGTGGTTCCTAAGTTATTCCCGTATTCGACCTGCACCCTTTGATACTGAAGCCCGTTTTGTGTTTCCCTGAGATCCTCTTACCTAAAAAAACTAGGACCCTGGTAACATTTGTAGATTTCTCAAAGGCACACAGATTATGCATGTACAACACCCTGAGGGATCTTTGCATGCCAAGGAAGTCAATTAACTTGGTGAAGGTGTGTACCACAGAGACAAACGCCAAGGTGAAGTACCACAGGGAGCCATCAAACGAATTCAGTAACAGAACAAGTGTGAGGCCATTTCACCACTGCTTGTAAATTTGGTTCTTGAGAAAGTAATTCACAAAATGAAAAGATAAGGCAAAATGGTGAAGCTAAATGAAAGAACGCACGTTACTGGGATAGGTAGCCATGGTATTGCAGCCATAGTGGAGGCAGAAGAATAGATGTCAGAAATTGTAGAAGACTTAGCAAAGAATGCCTGTAAGACAGGACAGGGTTAAATATGGAAAACACTAAAATGATAAAGAGTATCCAGAGGAGCCCCTAATAATGACTCATTTTAGAATAGGATATGGGACGTAGCCAGAGTGGAACATTTTAAATACCTTGGTACCGGGATGCCAGATATCTCGATTTTGGTAGTACTGTCCCGAATATCTTTGTGGGTTTACAATTGATGGGCAATCTGGGAAATTTTATTGAAATTTAAAATTCTGCTTTTAGTTTTGGTCAGAGCGCTAAGCGGGTGAACCTGACTCAACAGCCATTGTTTTTGTGTAGCAAGCCAGAAGTCAAGCATAACAGTGCTTAGTCATTCTCTGCAAGAACCAACTATCAAGGGACCCCCCCCCCCCCCTCCCTCCCCGAGATTTAATGGTGAGATGGACCAGTGGACAGTCCCTCAAAAACTGAGCACAGATCAAGCATGGAAACAGGAAGAGGGTGTACTGAACTATGAAAAAAGAAGCAAAATAGAAACAGTGAATGGTCCAAGCTCAAGATGTGCCAATCAAGCAATTTGGAAGGGGCCTCAAAGTCATGGTTATGTAGTCACACTGTTGGACTGCAAAGCAAAAGATCCGTGTTCAAATCTATCTCATGACTGCAAAATTATGAACTGTCCGTCCATTCATTGACGTCTCCGTTCTCTTTCTGTAGTCTTGGCAACTGTCAAATTATACACTGGTTGTAGAATAAGAGTCATATGGTAATAATATATTACCGTCACAAGTAAGTGGATGAATAGTGAGAGCACGCGAGATGCTGCACAGACCTTTCACAGAAATGTAAACAACAAATAAACAGGTGTGAACTATGTTACAACAAACGAATTAAAGAGGCAAAACTTCCAAAATAGAACTCAAGAGTCACAACATGTGGCACTTATGTCGAACAAATAGGAGGTATGTATGTCTGGAGGCTCATCGCCTTGTAATCATGGAATCCCAGTGTCGAGTACAGGTAAAAACATACAAAATCTCGGAATAAACTTTCATTACAGATCCAGTTCTTGTACCTCTCTGTTGCAAACAGACGTTACACCATTACACAGGCATTTCATAACTTTGTAAAAAGAGAGAAAGAGAGAGAGAGAGAGAGAGAGAGAGAGAACATGGATCTCTCGCTTTGCAGTCCAACACCATGACCACATAACTATGATGCCACGGCTCTCCCAATTCACTAGATGTTGCTCATCTTGAGCTTGGACTATTCACTGTTTCTATTTTGCTTCTTCCTGTTTTCGTGCTTGATCTGTGTTCAGTTTTTGACAGGCTATCCACTGGGCCATCTCACCACTAAATCTGAGGGCGGTGCTGTGGGAGTTTCCCTTGTAAATAGTGTTGCGCAGTTTCCTTTGTGAAACACGTTTACATATAAGGATTCATCATCAGACAGTGAAACTACAGAAATGTAATTGCCAAAAAAAGAGACAAAAGTTGAAAACTAAGCTCCATAGTGGATGGAGTAAAGTTGACTTGTTTCTTAAAAATGTAAATATGATCATAACGGCCACTGTACTGTGCGTCCTTCATATTGCAGTGTTTCCCATGGAGTCGAAAGCGACATTAAAAAACATGCAAACATTGCAACACGCAGAACTTATATACAACAGTTGGCCTCAAAAGTGTAGATGGAAGTAAGTTCTTTTTTTTACCTCTCATAGAAGAGTAGAAGAAAAAACAGTAATAGCTGCAGAAGCATCCTTTGTGTATCACTTAGTTAAACACAGTCATTGTTATGTTTCTGTGGACTGCTGCAGCAGTTTGTCCCCGCAATTGTTCCCTGATTCAAAAATATCTGACAAGTATTCTTGTGGATGCACAAAGGAAATGGAAATGATTTTGTCAGCTGTTTATTATTCTGTATCTCCAGATGCATCCAACAAAGAACACATTGAAACATTTCCACTGGCAGTACTTTATTTTTCTCATAAAGAAAGTTTATGTACAAAAATTATCTTATTTTATAGCAGTGATAGTGAAACTGCCGTATCCTGCTACTAGTGCATGTGAGTATGATTCTTTTGTCTTGTCACGTATGGAGTCATGAGAGACTTATTTCTGTTATTGTTCAGAGGTTTATGAATAAGTCGTACATTGTGTTACTAGTATCGGTTTCATGTGTTACTTGGTATTACAGAAACATCTGAATCAATTGCGGCAAGAATCAAAAGTGAGCTCATCAGAGCATCTTTACCACTGAACTATATAACAGTTTTTCTGTTGACAATGCCTCTGTTGATTTTGGAAAGAAGAAAAGTCTACATGTTGAGCTACGCTAAAAAAATCCAAATTTGTCTGCAATGACATATAACTGTCATCTCTTGAACAACGCCACCAAGCAAACAGCAAATGCACTTCAAATTGAGGTAGAAGCCACTCTTATGAAGATATATAACGAGTTCCATTTGCTTGGATGGACAATGAATGGCAGGAGGTTTTAAAACCTACCCACACACTCTCATTCTGGCCACTCTCATTCTGAACCAATCAAATTGTACTTTCCCTCGTACAGCACACACTAAAAATATACCGAGAGTTTTATGAAGATGAATTATCTTTGGCATATCTGGGCTTTATAATTAAATTGGTGGTTATTTTCCATCACTGAACATAAAATTCAATCTGATGATGCACTTATAACATACTTATTTGACCTTATGGACAACTTTAGAACTTCTTTGAAATAAAGAAAGGAAGATCAGTTTTATGGGTCTTTGACTTTCTCTGTCTTCTTGAAGTCCAGAACTGATGACCGTGTAAAGCATTCAAAACATAAGCAGCCAGTTATATGCATAATGGTATAGAGTATCTTGACAAATGATTTTACTTCGAAGAGGAATTCACAGAACTATTTTTCAATATGAACTTCATGTAGACGAGGATTTGATATCCGAAGAATGTGTGCAATTAAACATCTTTCTCAAGGAACAAGAGGGGAACTTTTTTACGCTTACGTCTTATGATAAGTGGGTGAGATTTTTTCACTGTTACGAAAACCGTGAAAACCTATTCAAAGTTGTCTGGATCTGTGTTTTCTATACCTCATTCCAAAGTTGCCCAGAAATAATTTTTGAACTTCATAAGAACACTTGGCGAGCTGAGAGAAACCGTTCGTCAATAACTACACCAGAAACTGAATTCATAGTGAAGATTAATTACTCATTTAAATGACTGTAGTTTTATTGTTTTCTTGATGGGGAATGATGATGATGTTTGGTTTGTGGGGGGTGCCCAACTGTTCGGTTATCAGCACCCTACAAATTCCCAACCTTTTCTTAGTTCAATCTTGCCACGTGCATGAATGATGATGAAATGATGAGGACAACAAAAACTTCTTGATGGGGAAGGAGGGAAGGTCCTACTAAGGAGGTTGAAAACTGAGCAGATAGATCAATATGGTGAAATACAGTGCTTTGTTAGATTGTATTTTGAATTTTAGGCCTATGTGTGTTTTGTCTATGTTTCATTAAAAAAATCCCAATTTGGTTCACAAAAAAACTTGGTAAATCTGCTTGGCACCTGGTTCAACAGGCATAATAACCTGAAGCAAGAAATTCATCAAAGTATTGTCAATGTGTTAAAATTTGTTTCAGTCCCAACAGTCCCCACAGCACCATGTGAAAGGCTATGTAACAACAGTAATCATCAAAGACATTTACTTATGGAGGCAGGTTGGTATCAATGATTTATTTATAACAGTTTCCATAAACTTGTCATTTCTATATATAATAGTTTGTGATGAGAGCAGAGCAACATACCAAGGAATAAACTTGTAATATCCATATTAAGCACAATAAATAATAATTTATGGAGAGCATGTATTCATAAAAGTTAATTCTTAATCAGGAAAGAGAGAGAGACAGACAGAAAGACAGAGAGAGACCTCAGAAAAAAATCAAGTCATTATGTTCCCAATACAGCAATCAAAAATTTTAAGCAGCCAAAAATAAACAACCACTAAAACATCTAAAATTTAGAAACATTATTAGTTCACTAAAAATGTAAGTTCACATCATATGAAGTCAAATATTTGATGTATTACTTGCTGATGAAAATTATCCACTGCCTGAAATTTGCACTGGTGAACCCCTTAATAAGACACAGCAAGTGCTATATATTAATGATAATCCACCTAGATAATGTAATAGTGATAACATGTTTTTAGTAGTTACGTACTCTAGAATATCTCAATGATGGTAGTAGTAATAGTGTACTTGTAGTTGTAGTAGTAGTAGTAGTAGTAGTAGTAGTATTATGCGGAGACTTTAACATAGTAGTTTTAGATTTTGATGTGGGGGACGGCATGCTTTGAACTATGATTGCATAAGATACCAGTAGAGGTCAGGCCTAAATTACCATGTTTACAACACTGTCAACTTCAGCAAACAATTGCACTGAAGCCAGAGCAATTTGTGTGTTCCACTTTTCTTTGTGTTGTACATTGCTTGTTGTTTTCTTTGGTTATTTTGAAATGACTGAAGAGATCACTTGTAGTCTGTGATGGGGTTAAAGTATGACTGTCACAACACCAAAAGTGATCAGCAATCCCTATGACCATTATGACAGCTCTGCTTTTGCAGGAGCACAGAACACTGATGTAGACTACCAACCAAGTCAGACAGAGGCACAGCTTGATGCCCCGCTCTGCTTGTAGTAGTAGTAGTCTTTGTTGTTGTTTTTATTGCTGCTGCTGCTGCTGCTGCAATCAGAGTAATAGTAGTACACATAATAATATACTTAGAAATTCATCATTCAGATTTAAGAATTCTTCTTGCCCTGTTTGATAATACCAAAGAGTGCTAGCCATGACATTTTGCTAGAAAATCTACAGTTTTAATAGAATTCATTACTAGTCACTGTTTTGTGTCTGATTTAGCCATTTTCAGAAAAATAAACAGTATTACACATCCCCCAGGCTGTGGCTAAGCCATGTCTCTGCAATATCCTTTCTTTCAGGAGTGCTAGTTCTGCAAGGTTCGCAGGAGAGCTTCTGTAAAGTTTGGAAGGTAGGAGACGAGGTACTGGCAGAAGTAAAGCTGTGAGTACCGGGCATGAGTCGTGCTTCGGTAGCTCAGATGGTAGAGCACTTGCCCGCGAAAGGCAAAGGTCCCTAGTTCGAGTCTCGGTCGGGCACACAGTTTTAATCTGCCAGGAAGTTTCATATCAGCGCACACTCCACTGCAGAGTTAAAATCTCATTCTGGAGTATTACATTACACAGCTCCATCTTCTTCCAATGTTTAATTTAGCACTTACATACCCATTCTGTTTCCCCAAAAACTGAACTTCCTCACTATAATTTACAGTGCACACTGTTCATTACAAAAAGCTTCACATCTTCTATCATACCTCATATCTGGAGAGAAGTCCAAAGTGCATGCATAACCAGCAACCATATGACCACTGAATGTCTTTTTCCTGTTCATCTTGAAACGGTTCAGAGATGAGAATATTACAATTTTGTTGTCCATACTCTGACAGGCCAACCACTTTTGGTTGGGTGATGGTGTGACAGCAGGCATGGAATGCATTGTGGGATCAGCAATATACTTCATGTCAACTGGGATATCCCTAGAAAAAATGCCAAGACACAATTTACGATTAAATTCATTTGCTTGTGCACAATCAATTACACATAATGACAAACTATTATGTAAAGTATTGAAAATGAATGTACGACAAATAAAATTTTCACCAGAAACAGGCAACATCACTATTCTGTAGTAATACGAGCTTTGAGACACTGTCACAATTACACCCGTTTCTTCATCACAATTACACCCATTTCTCCCTTCTAAAACTAACTGCCAAAGCATACTAGATATAGAGAAGCTTTAACCCTTTCACTGCTATGGACATGTATATACATCCTGCTAGGCCATCTCCCTGGTGTTGTGGAGATGTATAAATGCTCTGTTTGGATTTTCCAACAGTGCTAAGGACATCTGAATGCATCTCGAGTTGCTAATCTCTCACTGCTGTGAACAAGTTACTTCCATATCTCAGCGAATAAAAAAGTTTTGAGTATTTATCATACAACACATCTGCCTCATTGTGCACCATCATTTGCTTGTTGCACGTGACCATCCTTTGGATATAAAACCCAATAACTCATAAAGGAAACGAGATATTCTTCTGCTCTCAGTTTTACATAAAATGTCTATATCTTATCTGCATTTCACTTACTGCAATGAAGGGGTAAAATCATCTGTAAGCAAAAAGTTTACACAATGCATTTTCACCTTTGCAAATTCTTTGAAATTTCATGTAATATTTTACTTAATTTAATGTAGTGCGGCAAATATGATGGATAATGAAAAGAAATTTGGTTCTTTGCAGAGTGAAGATATCAGACTGTAAGATGAGGAAAAATGTTTTCACTTAATAGTTTTCTGAAAATCAGGCAATAAGTGTTTCATATCGACTGGAATCCCATCTCTCAGCACAGACACCAGCATTTACCAAGCTGTACAGTCATAACAAAAGCTGCCTCAGTAAGGGATTCATGTCTGTTGCAGCAAAAGTGTGAAGCAGTACTAAAGCAAGAAGAAAATTTCTCGACCTGACAGTGAATTTTTTTTTTTTTTTTTTTTTTACATAAAAATGTTATTTTCTTTATGTATTCGCATCTTAGGCCTGTTAATTTTGTCTAGCGAGTAGATTCCTGCTTTGAAGGGTCATTCTATATGGTTTACATAATTCTCCCTCTATGGTTGCTTTGATCTATTCAATGGACTCACACATTTTACAACAACAAATGTTGAATTAGGTTGAAATCAGGAGATGGCAGAGCTAAGTACACTTTCTTTCTCCCTCCACCACCCTGCCCCCTCCCAATCCAGGCCTCTACTTCAACAGTTTTCATATATTTGGTCAAGAATATTTGCTTGCTATTCATCAGTTATGGTTTCCCTGTTTGGTCAATCAACAAGAAAAATATCTTTTGTATGTCAAGCAAGCTTCTGATGTGGCTATCGCATCAGCTGTTTCATGCAGCTTTAGCCACCGATTATTGGTACTATATTGTGTGCTTCCTTGATGTGATGACCTATAGCTGTAATATAGGCTCACTTGGACCTCATTCAAAAGGATTGTGGCTACATTTGAATTCACCCATCCATTTCTTAACCCTTTAACTGCTCTGGACATGTTAATGCACATGCCTTTGTACCTGTCCCTGTGTGCTCTGAACATGTTTACACGCGCCACCAGTCCTTCTACCTGATACTCGCGTAGACACGTTCAGAGTACCAGGTAGAAGGACTGGTAGCACACGTAAACACGTTCAGAGCACACGGGGACAGGTACAAAGGCGCGCATGTTAACACGTCCAGAGCAGTTAAAGGGTTAAATGTTGAAAAAGATAGACCTGATTCCTCCTAGACCTTCACCAACTTTGGATTTCTACACCTTACAAATCAATGACAACAAACAATTTTATGGTGACAGAGTATTCCAGTTTATCTATTTGAATGAAGCACATGTGAAACTAATTCCTTAGGAGCTGTACAAACAAAACTATTACACTAGTCGGCACTTAGTTTATGCTACTGTGTGACGTATCAAACTGATTTGAATAAGTTCATTGATATCAATATTAATCTGTAACAGAGAACAAAAGTTTTCTGCTTGCCATAGTATAGTTTCATTCATCACAATAATGAGGCATTACACAAACACTAAATGCCAAGATAACTTGATTTTATTAAGAGCATCAATAAGAGTGTTTCCTAAACCCTAATAACATTCAAATATCCATTAAAAAATTAAAAGCATGACAACAAATAACACATACTGGTCAGCAATGAGAAAATAACACTAGTGTCCAAAACTTAAGCACACTCAGGAAGGAGGAAAACGGAAAGTAAAAGAAAGTGATCAGTCGCAATCACTGTACATGATCTTTACAGTTTCCTCTCAAATTGGAACTGTACTTTCCATTTGCAGAAAAGATGTACTCCCTTCTTCAAATAGGCGTGTGACTGAAAGGTAATAAGAATCTGTGCGTTCAAGCCATAATGACTGTGACTGACTTTGTTTCAAGCAGAGTGTAACCTTTGGCTTATTGAATTCATTGTAGAAACCTGCTTGTATAGTGTAACATGCAGCACACTAGGTTGAAAGGCAGGAAGGTGAGCCAGACCCAGATCAAATCCACACAGCAAATGTGGCCTGGTATACCGAGCAGCCTGGGTGTGGATTTTTAGGAATTTCTCACGCATGTTTAGGAACACAGAACGTATTTCATATGCTTCACAGATAGTTAGCATGACTCACCTTCCTTAGGTTATCTTAATGACTGTGATGTCAGAAAGGGCACATAGCTAATAATAAAATAAAATTTGTCAAATCCTGAAAAAGTGGACCTACTAGATTGGACAGGAATAAAGATTGAATTTGTTATAGACACAATACTCATATAGTTAAGTAACGGTTCTTGAGCTGGCAAGAACTTGAGAAGAGATCAATTTGTCTGTATGTTTCTTGTAACTCCTACTGAAATAAAATGGAAAACCATAATTTTCTAATTGAATAAAGTCATAAATGAATTTTTTGTGACCATTTTCTAAAATTTATTGTAAAGAAGGTAAACATTTAAATTGATCAACATTATTTAGGCAATGATGCTCTTTTCTTTGGAACTTTTTGTTTATTTAATACTGGTACTGAAAGTTCCTGCAATGTTTGAAGCAAAAGCCAGCCAGTAAATGGTGTGATAGGAATATATATGTATTGAAAAGTGTAAAAGCTAAATTAAGATTGTACAGTATACTATTATGGTCCTTTTTTTGCTTACATCAGAGAAAAAATTATAGGTACGGGATATGATGGACAAGCAAAGGTAAAAATAATTAATAGAGACTTATCTCAAATAACAGTATCTTAAACAAATGGCCTTCTTATCAGCAGTGCTAGCAACAAAGAGACGATGGGTTGAACCGTACCCCATTCACTACAGTGCACAGATGAGCTCATTTATTGTGGAGTCAGCAACATTAAAATTGGAACATGAATCACTGGAGGAATGTATTTTTCAGTTTAAAAAAACGATTCTCATCATACATTAAAGTGGAATGAACATCATAGCAATTATAATCTCTGGAACATCATACAATGAGACTACTTCAGCGGTGGTGCAGTGCTAGTGTAGTGCATGCTGGATACATACAGTATATGGCACTTTACACCTTCATTAGTTGTCAGAGGAATATTGTACTGGAATGAGGTATTATATTTCCAAGGTGCACCTGACTTACACTTACTGTTCTTGGTAGGGAGAAAAGCCACAAAATATACTGGCTGATGGTTTTTCTGGATTTGGCTCTGAATCCTGCGCAACACCAGGAGAAAGAACTGCCACTACTTCCATACCTCCACAGTGCCACTCTTTTTCAGCAATGAAATTGAATGCCAATGATGCTTTGTACCATTTCACAAAGAACACACCATATTTCTTATAGGCATGCTCATCACCTATTAACTGTTTTGGAGTTGTGCAAAAGACTTTCTAGGTTTGCCACTTTTTGTTAAGTGTGTACCCTTGGTCTTCTGATGCAATATTTTAGACACTGTCGTATGCTAAACCACCTGTGATTAAGCTTTCTCTCGTACTGCAAACCTTCTCATGCCCTGTTCAGGAAATAGGCTCTCATTTCATAAATATTGTTAACTTTTGACCACTAGAATAATTGTATAAAAAAAAAATTCTGTCAACTTACCACTCCCACACTCTCAAACTTTTGTCATCAGATGTCGTAACAAATCGTCGATTCTCGTCCACAAATGTTATAGTATTTACAGCACCCAGATGCCTGTCATATTCTTGAACTATTTCACCTGAACGAATATCCCACTGAAATAAAATGGAAAACCATACATTACTAAATGAATAAAATAGTCAATGAATTTGTAATGATCATATCACATAGTTTATCACAAAGCAGGTAAAAATTTTAATGGATCAATAATATTTAGGCAATGATGTGCTTCTCTTTGGAACTTCCTAAATAGTAGTTCTGCCAAGTCCCTGCAATCGACAAGTCCCTACAATCTTTTCAGTGAAAGCCAATAAATATTATGGTGTGACAGGAAGATATATGTACTGATTAGATTAGATTAGATTAGATTAGATTAATACTAGTTCCATGGGTCATGAATATGATATTTCGTAATTATGTGGAACGAGTCAAATTTTCCAATATATGACATAATTAAGTTAATTTAACAACATACTTAAGTTAATATAACAACTTTTTCATTTTTTTGTGTTTTTTATTTTTTTATTTTTTAAATATATATTTTTTTTAATTTATATCTAAAAATTCCTCTATGGAGTAGAAGGAGTTGTCATTCAGAAATTCTTTTAATTTCTTCTTAAATACTTGTTGGTTATCTGTCAGACTTTTGATACTATTTGGTAAGTGACCAAAGACTTTAGTGCCAGTATAATTCACCCCTTTCTGTGCCAAAGTTAGATTTAATCTTGAATAGTGAAGATCATTCTTTCTCCTAGTATTGTAGTTATGCACACTGCTATTACTTTTGAATTGGGTTTGGTTGTTAATAACAAATTTCATAAGAGAGTATATATACTGAGAAGCTACTGTGAATATCCCTAGATCCTTAAATAAATGTCTGCAGGATGATCTTGGGTGGACTCCAGCTATTATTCTGATTACACGCTTTTGTGCAATAAATACTTTATTCCTCAGTGATGAATTACCCCAAAATATGATCCCATATGAAAGCAACGAGTGAAAATAGGCGTAGTAAGCTAATTTACTAAGATGTTTATCACCAAAATTTGCAATGACCATTATTGCATAAGTAGGTGAACTCAAACATTTCAGCAGATCATCAATGTGTTTCTTCCAATTTAATCTCTCATCAATGGACACACCTAAAAATTTGGAATATTCTACCTTAGCTATATGCTTCTGATTAAGGTCTATATTTATTAATGGCGTCATACCATTCACTGTACGGAACTGTATGTACTGTGTCTTATCAAAATTCAGTGAGAGTCCGTTTACAAGGAACCACTTAGTAATTTTCTGAAAGACAGTACTGACAATTTCATCAGTTAATTCTTGTTTGTCAGGTGTGATTACTATACTTGTATCATCAGCAAAGAGAACTAACTTTGCCTCTTCATGAATATAGAATGGCAAGTCATTAATATATATTAAGAACAACAAAGGACCCCAGACTGACCCTTGTGGAACTCCATTCTTGATAGTTCCCCAGTTTGAGGAATGTGCTGATCTTTGCACATTATGAGAACTACTTATTTCAACTTTCTGCACTCTTCCAGTTAGGTACGAATTAAACCATTTGTGCACTGTCCCACTCATGCCACAATACTTGAGCTTGTCTAGCAGAATTTCATGATTTACACAATCAAAAGCCTTTGAGAGATCACAAAAAATCCCAATGGGTGGTGTTCGGTTATTCAGATCATTCAAAATTTGATTAGTGAAAGCATATATGGCATTTTCTGTTGAAAAACCTTTCTGGAAACCAAACTGACATTTTGTTAGTACTTCATTGTTACAGATATGTGAAGCTACTCTTGAATACATTACTTTCTCAAAAATTTTAAATAAAGAAGGGAGATTGGACGGTAATTGTTGGCATCAGATCTATCCCCCTTTTTATGCAAAGGTATAAAAATAGCATATTTCAGTCTATCAGGGAAAATGCCCTGTTCCAGAGAGCTATTACACAGGTGGCTGAGAATCTTACTTATCTGTTGAGAACAAGCTTTTAGTATTTTGCTGGAAATGCCATCAATTCCATGTGAGTTTTTGCTTTTAAGCAAGTTTATTATTTTCCTAATTTCAGAGGCAGAAGTGGGTGAGATTTCAATTGCATCAAATTGCATAGGTATGGCCTCTTCCATTAACAGCCTAGCATCTTCTAATGAACACCTGGATCCTACTATATCCACAACATTTAGAAAATGATTATTAAAAATATTTTCAACTTCTGACTTTTTGTTCGTCAAGTTTTCATTCAATTTGATGGTAATACTGTCTTCCTGTGCTCTTGGTTGACCTGTTTCTCTTTTAATAATATTCCAAATTGTTTTAATTTTATTATCAGAGTTGCTGATTTCAGACATGATACACATACTTCTGGATTTTTTAATAACTTTTCTTAATATAACACAGTAGTTTTTATAATGTTTGATAGTTTCTGGGTCACTACTCTTTCTTGCTGTCAGATACATTTCCCTTTTCCGGTTACAAGATATTTTTATACCCTTAGTAAGCCATGGTTTGTTACAAGGTTTCGTACGAGAATATTTAACTATTTTCTTGGGGAAGCAGTTTCCAAATGCATTTACAAAAATGTCATGAAATAAATTATATTTTAAATTGGCATCAGGTTCACGGTACACCTCATCCCAGTCTAACTGCTGTAGGCTTTCCCTGAAATTTGCAATTGTTAAATCGTTGACTGAATGTACTACTTTGGAGGACTGTTTAGTATTGCTGAATGGAGCTATGTCATATATTGTAACTAGCTGTGCACCATGATCAGAAAGACCATTCTCAACAGGCTGAGCATTTATCTGGTTAAACTTATCTCGGTCTATAAAGAAGTTATCTATCAGTGAGCTGCTATCCTTTACCACCCGAGTAGGAAAATCAATAACGGGTGTCAAATTGAAAGAACCGAGTAATACCTCAAGGTCATTTTTCCTGTTACCCTCTTTCAGAGGCTAGAATATATCAATTAAATTACCGAAAATCAAAAAAGACGTTACAAGAATTAAGCCTATTCACAAATATATATAAGCAAGTTTCTGATTTAAAATTCCACTGTTTTTCTGAGATCTGTATTAAAACAATGAAGGTATACGCTATTTATTTTATATTTCACTCGATGGAATGAAAAAAAGGACAGTTAAGCGAGATACTTTAACTTTGATTCTCCAAAAACGTTACGAGAATTAGGCCTATAAACAAATGTATATAAGCAAGTTTCTGATATAAAGTTACGCTGTTTTTCTGAAATCTGTATTAAAATAATGAAGTTATACGCTATTTACGGTAGTTTACTTATTTGTTACCAAGAAATTAGTTAAATTACCGTGAAACAAGAAACAAACACGTTTACAAAATTTAAGCCTAAGTGCGACTTCGCGAAGTTACGATCTTTTCGTGTTTTCTGAAAAAATATGCAAAGAAAAGTCAAACCTTTAACGGCAAGACTAAATGATACACTAATGCATGTATTTAATTTGTTGTCGGCGTTAAACTAAATTATATTCCTGTCTAAATCACTTAACTTTCTGGAAATGGTTTCTGGCGTCACTTACTTGGCGGCCATCTTGGAACACACAAAGTGTGAAAGATAAGTTGAGATCACACAGGATACAATTATGGTCCTTCTTTTGACATATATTATAGGAACAGGATATGAAAATAATTAAAACAGTTAATAGAGACTTATCTCAAATAAAAGTATCTTACACAAATGATCTTCTTGTCAGAAGTGCCAGCAACGAAGAGATGTTGTTTATCATCATCTGGGTTGAACTTTGCGCAATATGGAATTTTCCGACTCGTAAAACGAGATATACATTTTCCTGATTCCGTATCCCACAGTTTAATGTAGCGATCATATGCTGGAAGATAAAACAGTGCAATTTAGTGTATGCAATTTTTCAAACACCTAACCTTCTCAGTTCAACAATAAAAATGACATAATAAAGACTGCTTGATTAATGCTATCATTTGAACATAAAAAGTTATGTACAGCCCCCAAATTCCCTCAATAAACAAACAAGAATATTGTAACGTAAACCCTCAACATAAGAATTAGTTCCTAACTTACAAGCACAAGAAATTAAATATATCTTTACCGAGGCAACTAAGACTTTGTACGTGACATATGCATTTCAAGTTGGCAGCGTAACAGGTTAACAAGTGAAGAATGAGAAGCACATGGTGCTAGGCATGGGGCGTGAACCAGACCCAGCGAGGTAATCACCGCTGGTCATGATGTCAAAGCTCCCACATTGCCGGCTTTGTTTTGTGAACATAAACAACGTGCATTGTGTATTGTTTCTACAGTGTGCTTTAATTGGACTGTTCTTCACTTCACTGTGGTTTAGAAAATTCTGATACTCGAAAAAATTCGCCTAGTGACAATCCTTTGTGTGTCAAGGCGTGCCACTAGGCAGCGAGACACTGAAGTTACTACAGAGCACTCATAAGATTTATGAGCAGGAGAAAGAATACGCAAGTATTCATAGACAGCCATCAGTTCCTGTGAACCGTAATGATTCCACATCATCTGTGCCAGATAATACATTTTTAGCGACTCATGGAAAGAAGTAAAAGCAGCCTTACCTTGTCATCGACTTAGATTCATTCAAGATTAATGCACTCGCAGGCATATTTATGGTTACTACAGCAAGAAATAGCATCCTATGGTAGCAACATTACTAGTGTCATTAAAAGAAAGTGAACTTTTCAGAGGTTGGAAAATGTCACTATAAATTGTGCTGAAAAGGAATTTCTGTTGCAAAGTGCTAGACGAACGCAAAGTCCTGTTAGAAAAGGTGCATATTGCTACGGCTCAAAGCATATTCTTGCACAAAACTGTGAGCAAGGAAATTCATTTGATTTGCGTTTGTGGTGATGACCATGAAAATGGTTTTGGCACTGATTCCGACTATGGTGACGATGGGGAGCTGCATGGAATTGTGCCACTGTCGCTGTAAAATGGTGAGTGAAGAGCAGTGAATATCTGTTATTTATTATTATAAGACATAGAGTGAGAATTTGTAGTCTCTGTTATTATTTATTTTGTAAACTATGTACCACATTGTTTTCAAGACATCAGTCATTATCAAATACTTATTTTCTGTATTTCTTTGCATCATTATCAAAAGTGTTTGCTTCATTATGATTATATATATATGGTAAAACTTTACAGAGGGCCGTATACATTGTTTGCAGTTGTTTATTTGCTGTCATTGTGGTAGCAAGTCAAAAACAAATCATTATATGTTCTGTTACTGCTCAATAGCTTACATTTACAAGATGGAACAGAAAACCGTATTGTCTGCTATGTGTATAGAGGCTGCTGTTACAACATCACAATTGCAGAACAGCCAATCTAACTTGATGTAATGCGAACTGTCAAGTGCAATGTTTCACTGTCATAGGTATAGTATCACAACAAACATACCACACAGATTACAGTCATGAAGTGATAAATATGATAATGAGCACAAGAAAAAAAATTTTGCCAACATGCAAAGAACAGTCATTTCTACACTTACAGCCATGTTCTGTAAGCCATTGTGAAGTGCACGACACCATTGTGAAATGCACGACAGAGGGTACTTCCCAATGAATTACATATTGGAGTTTCTTCCCACTGCATTTGTGTATGGAGTGTGGGAAGAGCACGTAGTCATATTGCTTTATGCGTGCTGTAATTAGTCTAGTCAGACCCTACAGGAGCAGTATGCAGGGAACTGTAGCATATCCCTAAGATTCCTCCCGTAAGACAAGTTCTTGAAACTTAGAGACCTTTGAGCATCTACAAGTTCAGATTCTTCAGCATTTCCACAACATCCCCTCACAGGTCAAGCAAACCCGTGACCATTTGTGCTGCCAGTCTTTTTATACATTCAATATTCTCTGTTAGTCCTGGTTTAGATTCTACACACTTGAACAATATTTTAGAATGGGTAGCATGATTGTTTTATAAGCAATAGCTTTTGTAGACAGTCTGAATTTTTCCAATATCCTACCAATCAACAGAAGTCCACTGCTGGCTTTAATTATGACTGAATCTATGTGATCATTCCATTTCATGTCTCTACAAATTGTCAAAAACCATATACCTGTATGAGTTGACTGATTCTAGCTGTTTTCTCTGTAATGCTGAAGCCATCTATAACACTGTGCTTTAACACTGCAATCATATTTATACAACCACAAAGAAGTGGTACAAAAAAGCACAAAGAATAAGACACACAAACAGTAGCTCTTGGAACCAGAGATTCTCCATCTGGCAACAGAGAAGAAAGGATTTGAAAAGACAAGACTAATCAGGGATTAGACAGTAAAGTTACAAAGGATTACAGGGCAAGAGAGGCAACAGGGCAGGCCTTGTGGGTAGTCCGTCATAATACTCTAGCAACAGGCAAGACTTTCTTAAGCCCTCAAATGAAATTATTTATCACTTTTACTTCCCACACTACCCACTGAAGCCATCCTTTGCCCTCGTAACTCTCGTAACATCCTTCTCAAATAATATGACATTCCCAGTCCCTAGACCATCATCCTTACCTCAAGGCACATACACCTGCAATCAATCACACTATACAAGCTGTCCCATCCACCCACCCACTACCACTTACTCCAACCCCACAATTGGTAAATCCAACAATGTAAAAGCCAGACCAACATGTGAAATCAAGTATGTCATTTAAAGACTTAAATCTGTTCAATGCACAGTGTTTTACATAGGACTGACCACCTTCTAAGTGAGTCAGAGCGTCCAGCTGACATCTAGGCACTAGTAAAAATCTCAACTGGATACTGTCTGATATGAGATTGTTGTGTGTGATGGGATGGATAAGGACAGAAATGGGTACTTATTTTACTTCATGAACACTGCAAAAGAAGCTTTCCACAGTCATGCTATGGATTTGTTTGCACATTTTCTCCTCAAGGAGATGTTGCTGTGAATAACGATATAGTCTCTCATTGTATAAAGAATGAGGATGTGTCTCTGGAGTCAGCAGGGCATATTTCTGACAGCGTTGAGAGGCAAGCAACATTAGACTACTCTGCTTAGTGCACAAGACAAGAAATTATTATAAGATGACTAATTTTTTTTAAATTATGAAGGTATAGTTTTCTATGTTACCTATTTTCAACTCTTGACACTAACAAATAAATGTTTCATTTGAACAATTTTTCTTACCTGCCGAAAGAAACTGTGTTCCATCATTATTGAAGCTAACATCTCTCACAGCCTGTCGATGACCATAATATGTTCGAACACATCGTCTCTCATGATAAACTTCCCACAACTGGAAAGTAAATAAAAAGTATGGTTAGTTATTGTGTACATGTAAATGTTTAATTATTTATAGTATAAGTTATTAGTTACAATCACAGTATAATTCATTTCTGCTTCTGCTATTATCTTTATGAACATTACTGTCAGTTCAAGCTGTGACAGGTCATTGATAACAATTTTCATAAGTAAATGTATTGCAGAGTTGCAACCAATATAACAAACTATTTAAAGAGCTGCCTAAAAGATGTTTTAAAATGAACACCACACATTATCCTTATTACACACTTCTCCACAGTGAATACTTTGTTCCTCAGTGAAGTGCTGTCCAGATGCTGTAGGCCAACAGCGAGTGAAAATAGAAAAAAATAACATTTTTATCTTCATAATTTGTTATTACCTGTACTACAAAAGTTGTAGAGAATATATACAACACGTGATTTCCAAATCCCTTTCTTGTCAAAATAAACATTGACACATTTCAAGAATTCTGTTTCATATATTGTCTGTCTCTCTCTCTCTCTCTCTCTCTCTCTCTCTCTCTCTCTCTCTCTCTCTCTCTCGCTTGTGCTAATTTCAGAAGAGTGGTGAAGTCTTTTGCAATGCAGATTGAATGTACTGTGTTTTATCTATGAATGCATAACAATGCAAGGATTCTTTAGTTTCACATTATAAGAGTTTCAGGATCAAAACTATTGTTAAAATGAGTAACAAATAACCAATTGTGAAACCATTGGTTTATGCAGATATTCTACAAACAAATGAATTTATTTGGACTGCACACTAAAATCATCTTATCTTCTTTTTGTTTGATATGTTCAGTTTCTAAAAATGACCCAGGCTACAAATCTATGAATATCATTCTTTGTAATATAAATATTCTTACAGGAGACCGACTGAGTTACCTCAGCGCCAACTTGGTGCTTTGGGTTAATGACACAGCTAAAAGCTGGACTGCTTGTAAATCCTGCACTACTTTAATCTACTCCTTGTAGAAAATATGCGACTTCAATGCTAGCACTTAGCTTCTCACTCTTATTAACTCATGCACCATGTTTTAGTAGTAATCTCTGTCTTGCATATTACCCTTTCTTCCTCCTTTAAGCTCTCAGGTTTTCAAGTCTCGTCCAATGCAGTCCCCAACAATCAGTCTTTCCTTCTCATCCCGGACAGTAAGTCTCACCTGACTTGCAGTTCTGGCTGACTTTCCCAACATCTACCCCTTTTCTTAGACCTCTCCAGTCCTTTTCCTTCACCCTTCTTCCATCCCCTTCAACCCTTCCGCCTGAAGGAGAAGCCACTGGCTCCGAAAGCTTGTCAATCACAACAGTCTTTTATGTGTGTGTTCTGCCGCCACTTGGTGAGTAGATTTTTTATCTATCCAATTAAATACAGTGTAATATTAGTTATATTAAGATTCCACTCATGATGGTGCCTAATGTGACAGCAAAAGAGATATCTCAATACAAACTAAATTATGACGACTCCCACAAAGATGACAGATTAATCTGTCACAATCAGTCAAGTGCAATAAAATATTTCAATAATGCAGCTTATGACTAATTTTATTCTGAAAAAAAAAAGAAAAATGACAGCTGTGTACAGAACTTACATTACAAGAGTTTCTAGCATTTATTGGATCCCTGTAGATTACCAGATGCAAAAAGATTGAGAATGGCGTTGCAAAATTTAAAAACAAACACACTTCAAAAAGAGAGGAAGAAATAAAAACAAAGAAGAATACCATGAAAGAAATATCTTCCTCTTCTGCAGTAGTTGCAAATGAAATCTTCAATACAAACAATCAAAACACCAGTAACAACCATACAACAGAAAATAAAAGAAGTGCTGTTACTACTTTCACAGGGTGTCCAGCCATTGACCATTTCCAGATTCAAGGTTTTTTTTTCAGGTTTTTCAAGGCAAATTTTTTCCAAGTTGCTTTTTTACCAAATTTGAGACTAAAACATCCTTTTTTCAATACTTTACATTGACAATTATTAGAAAGTGCATAACTAATTACATGTTATTTCTTAAGCAGCATACGTAACAGATACAAATTAAAATATTTTTAAAATATTAAATACTGTATTCTGATTTACACACAATAAAAAATTACAAATTCTGTTTTTATAAATATACGAGGGCGGTTCAGAAAGTAACCTCCTATCGGTCACAGTGCGGGTTGTGGGGGGAGTAGCGACGCCATCTGTGCGTTCACGCACTCAACAGGTCAGTCGGCATCAAGCCGTGGTTGAGTGAACGTCGTACCTGCGCTAGTTTAGTTTTTGTGGCAGTTTGAAATGTGTGCTGCAATAGAAAACCCCGCCAAATGTGAAGTGCGTGCTGTCATAAGGTTTTTTACAGCCAAAGGATATTCTGCAGCAGCTATTCATCATGAGCTTTGTGCCGTGTACGGACCAAGAGTTATGAGTGAAGGAGTTGTCCGTGAATGGGTACGTTTATTTAAAAGTGGACAAGAAAACGTTCATGATGAAGAGAGGAGTGGTAGACCATCATTGGTGACTGACGAACTCGTTCAGACAGTTGATGCAACAGTTTGTGAAAATCGACGTTTCTCAATGTCGGAGATGTCTACTGGTTTTCCACAGATTTCTAAGACTCTCTTGTACGAGATAGTGACAGCAAGATTGGGTTACCGTAAGTTCTGTGCACGATGGGTGGCCAAAATTCTTACCGACCACCACAAAACTCAAAGAATGGCCTCTGCATTAGACTTTCTGTCACGTTATGAGGACGAAGGAGAACCATTGTTAAACAGAATCGTGACCGGTGACGAAACCTGGATTAAGTACGTGAACCCTGAGACAAAAGAACAATCAAAGATGTGGGCACATTCAAATTCGCCTACCAAACCAAGAAAAGCCTCGCAAGATTTTTCTGCCAGAAAACTGATGGCAACGGTGTTTTGGGATGCCAAAGGGGTGTTGTTGGTTGAATTCATGGAACGTGGTACGACCATTAATCAAGACGTGTACTGTGAAACAATAAAAAAGTTACGACGGGCTATACAGAACAAACGCCGTGGTATGCTGACTTCCGGTATCGTTTTTTTGCACGATAACGCCCGTCCTCACTCTGCTCGCAGAACAACGGCCCTTCTTGAGTCCTTCAAGTGGGACGTTATCAACCATCCACCTTACAGCCCAGACCTGGCGTTAAGTGATTGTCACCTCTTCATGCATTTGAAGAAATGGCTCGGGTCACAGCGGTTTGATGACGACGAAGAGCTCAAAGATGCGGTCACAGGCTGGCTCCAGGCACAAGCGGGTGATTTTTATGCAGAAGGAATTTCAAAGCTTGTGAAGAGATACGATAAGTGCCTCAATCGCTATGGAGACTATGTAGAAAAATAGTGCAAAGATGTAGTTGTAAGATGTATATATTAAAATATTTTTATTTAACTTCGTGTATTTTTTTAAATCAACCGGAGGTTACTTTCTGAACGGCCCTCGTATATACACTGTAACTTGCTGATTAAAGGAAACAAACCAAACAAATTTGTCATGATAAAAATGAATAAATCATTTCTTTAAATTTTCTGTCTCTGCTGAAATCTTTGAGGCTTCAATTAACTTATATGCTCCTTTTGTTTCCAATTCTTTGATTTCAGCCTGTTTTCATTTGTTCAATAATCAATGGTTCCTCCTTTTCTTTTTCAACTTCCTCCACCTTATGTTTCACATCATCTTTGTACAAAGAATGTGTACTGTGAAAACAGTGTATAAGAATTTTGTCAATGTTGAAATTGTCAACTCCATTTGCATCCTGGACTGTGTCATATATGTATCTTTGAGGAATAAGGCTTTTTCCCCCTCCCCAACAACAATTTTGAGGTTTACAGGAAAGCCTCAATCAACAGTATCATTTCCATGAGATTATTAAAATAATTTGCACAACATTTTGGAAATTTGGGCATGGTTTTGAAGATAATTTGATTATATTAATCCAGAATTTACCAAAACAATTTTCACTTCCCTTGTAACATTTCATCTCGTTTTCAGTTCTTTTCCCCTGTAGATCTCCACAAATTCAAGTTCGACAAGGTCTGCCTTTAAACCTGACATTCTTCCGTTTGATACCAAAATTTCAAGACGAGCTGCTTCCTGGTTTAATGTGATTTATGGATTCAAGCAGGAAACCATAAGCGTTAAATTCTATTTGAGCAGTGATCTTTCTCACAATTTCTCTACTATCCCAATAATATGTTTGCATATTTCCCTTTAGCAACAATATTTCCTTCTCAGGTGCATTCTAAATTTTTTTCAGTGCACATCTTGTAGCCGAATGCAGAGTGAATTGTCTGGCTTTAATAAGATTCTTTACAGCCTTTAAGCTGATTTTCATTAAAGTTGAGTATTTGCTTTTTAAGATGTCCAGTTCCACAACTCGCTGCATCAAAATGTTCACGAGATAATATAGTACATCATACAGAAATGAAGCCATCGGGACATCAGTCTGAAAATCGAGTAAAAATGGTTCCAACAAGTGTGCTATTCAACTGAGGAATGTCAGTTCTGCAGCTATAACTTTGTTATTGACAGCATCAGAAACTTGGTGACTCAGGAATAGTGTTTGACTGCTTTATCTCAGTATTTTTACCACAGTAGCTGATCTAAACTTCAAAGCAATGAATTGTCCCATCTCTCCCTACCTCTCAGCGGTAGTATCAATCACCTTCCGTGGATCCCCACCTCATGCGACACCTTGACAAGTACAAAACAGTTGTGAATACATTGACTCACCAATGGGTATTATGTGTGTACCATGTAGATTCCCCTTTGAATATTTGAAAGCTATTTGAAATATCACTGATAACATATCAATATGAGTATGGTACAGAAAAAAATCAAGGTTTTTAAATAAAATTTAAGGTTTTTTCTTGTTTTTTCCCAATTTTGAAAATTCTTGCCTTTTTCCAAATTTTCCAGATTTCAAGGTTCACTGGACAACCTGTTTCACAAAAATCCCATTATGTTTAGAACTTACACCTATTTACTTGAAATAAACTTACTTTGACCCTACAATCCATGCTGCATGAAAGTAAAAGATGAGCTGTTTTTGGAAACCAACGTATTGCAGAAATTCCTTTGGTATGTCCTTGCCATGTGTGAATGTGAGTCTTTGGTAAGAAGCAGCGATCAGGAGGTGAATCTGATTTAAGATTAACACCAACATCCTGCGGAGCATGGAGGAATGACCTGCCCTGATAGTCAACTGGATCCTTAACTGAAATGAGAGACATCACATTATTGTGACATACATTTATCGCATGCCACAGACATTTTTCAAATGCTATTATCTTTTTTTATAATATAAAAATTACACAGAAAAAGTGTCTGGAAGGGTATTGGATACTCACTATGCAACACAGTTTTCTCCTCAAGGGGCTTCTCATCTGCTTGCTTCCCTCGCTTCTGCCGTTTTGCAAGTATTTCTTCCAATTCAGCTGCTTCTTCCTGTCAAACATAAAATCAATTGTCAACTGGTATAAATCTAAGATATACATTACTGTTAACAACATACAGATCTGCATAAATAAAAATATGAACACCCTAAAACAATGGTCCCACGTGAATGAAGTAACTATTATGTAGGTTGTACATGCATATGATCATAATTGCATGAAGAATATACAAAAAATTTTGGGATAAGGAAAGGAGTCAGTTAGGATGTATACTATCTCCATTTCTTTTCAATTTGAGAGAACTGAAGGTCTAACACAAATGGAAACTGGAATTAAAACTGAGGGGTATTTGAGTAACGACTTAAGATATACAGCTTAGACAACCCTTACACCACACAGTGCAGTGGACATTGAAAGTATACTGGAAAGAATATACACTCCTGGAAATTGAAATAAGAACACCGTGAATTCATTGTCCCAGGAAGGGGAAACTTTATTGACACATTCCTGGGGTCAGATACATCACATGATCACACTGACAGAACCACAGGCACATAGACACAGGCAACAGAGCATGCACAATGTCGGCACTAGTACAGTGTATATCCACCTTTCGCAGCAATGCAGGCTGCTATTCTCCCATAGAGACGATCGTAGAGATGCTGGATGTAGTCCTGTGGAACGGCTTGCCATGCCATTTCCACCTGGCGCCTCAGTTGGACCAGCGTTCGTGCTGGACGTGCAGACCGCGTGAGACGACGCTTCATCCAGTCCCAAACATGCTCAATGGGGGACAGATCCGGAGATCTTGCTGGCCAGGGTAGTTGACTTACACCTTCTAGAGCACGTTGGGTGGCACGGGATACATGCGGACGTGCATTGTCCTGTTGGAACAGCAAGTTCCCTTGCCGGTCTAGGAATGGTAGAACGATGGGTTCGATGACGATTTGGATGTACCGTGCACTATTCAGTGTCCCCTCGACGATCACCAGTGGTGTACGGCCAGTGTAGGAGATCGCTCCCCACACCATGATGCCGGGTGTTGGCCCTGTGTGCCTCGGTCGTATGCAGTCCTGATTGTGGCGCTCACCTGCACGGCGCCAAACACGCATACGACCATCATTGGCACCAAGGCAGAAGCGACTCTCATCGCTGAAGACGACACGTCTCCATTCGTCCCTCCATTCACGCCTGTCGCGACACCACTGGAGGCGGGCTGCACGAAGTTGGGGCGTGAGCGGAAGACGGCCTAACGGTGTGCGGGACCGTAGCCCAGCTTCATGGAGACGGTTGCGAATGGTCCTCGCCGATACCCCAGGAGCAACAGTGTCCCTAATTTGCTGGGAAGTGGCGGTGCGGTCCCCTACGGCACTGCGTAGGATCCTACGGTCTTGGCGTGCATCCGTGCGTCACTGCGGTCCGGTCCCAGGTCGACGGGCACGTGCACCTTCCGCCGACCACTGGCGACAACATCGATGTACTGTGGAGACCTCACGCCCCACGTGTTGAGCAATTCGGCGGTACGTCCACCCGGCCTCCCGCATGCCCACTATACGCCCTCGCTCAAAGTCCGTCAACTGCACATACGGTTCACGTCCACGCTGTCGCGGCATGCTACCAGTGTTAAAGACTGCGATGGAGCTCCGTATGCCACGGCAAACTGGCTGACACTGACGGCGGCGGTGCACAAATGCTGCGCAGATAGCGCCATTCGACGGCCAACACCGCGGTTCCTGGTGTGTCCGCTGTGCCGTGCGTGTGATCATTGCTTGTACAGCCCTCTCGCAGTGTCCGGAGCAAGTATGGTGGGTCTGACACACCGGTGTCAATGTGTTCTTTTTTCCATTTCCAGGAGTGTAAAATAATAGTGAAAATGTTGGCCTAAGGCTAAATTTGAAGAAAACAATTTTGACTACAGGAATGGAGACTAATGGGGTGTAGAGAAATTATGGAGGAATTCGATCAATACCAGTATATACTTTAGAACCTATAATAACAACAAGCAGCTCCACACTAAGAAATTAAGAAGTGCAAAACTTGGAAAAGTCACAACAATTACACAAGTTGCTAAAGGAAAGGAAACTGTCACTACTGCCCAAGATAAAGTGGCTGAAACTTTGATGTTTCCCACAGTTATGTAAGGATGTGAGTCACTGACAATAAAAAAAAGTGTATCACAAGAAAATTGATTCTTTGAAATGTGGGTTTGGAGGAGGATCCCGAGGAATTCACGGACCAAAAAAATAAACTAATCCTAGAAAAAATAAAACCTGAACTATCTTTGGAGACCAAAACTCTGCAGATGAAATTAAGGTACTTTGGGCATGTCACAACAGCAGAAGAATTACCAGTACAAACTGTAATGCGTGGAAGAACAGATCAAAGATGTAGAGGAAAACCAAGGAGCAAGGGGATAGAGGACACCAAAGAAAGCATTGAAATGGCCCTGGAAGAACTGAGGACCAAAACAGTGTCCAGGAGTGCATACAGGGACATCGCTCATCAAGCCACTATGAGTTGGAGACAAATTGATGGATTATAACAGCAAATACATATACAGACATAATGTCTGGAGAACAATTTTAGAATCTTTTTGGCCATATATAGCTCTAAAACAGTCCTACAATCAAATACTGAGATTATCATATGACACTGGTTGAATAAGTACCTGTTTCAGGAGTCAAGATACCATTTTTTTAAACAAATTATTAATTTTTGAACATAGTTCCATTTTAGGGGTATATGCAATGTCCCAAAAAGATTAAACTTCTTTAAAAAAAATGGGTACTGTGAAACTCTCTAACATATGCCTCTATCTCAATAATGACCACCTCATCTGCACAGAATATCTTGCCCACAAGCCCTTTCTTCTGGGGAATTAGAAGAAATCACAGGGCACCAAACGATTCAACTACAAGGTGTGTTGCAGCAGCCCAAGCAGTTCTGTGGCAAGAATTTCCTGATGTGTTGTTGTGAAACAGCACTTTCTTCTTTGCCAAATGGGGTCATGTTTCCCTCTATTTAACATTGAAACAGTCCAATGTTTCACTGTGGTACTGTCCAGTGATTGTTTTCTTCTTTTCTAAGAATTCATTCTTATAGACTCACTTCACATCCAGAAAATCACAGTCATGACTTTTCCAACCAATGGGATTGTCTTTGCCTTCTGGAATCCAAGTCTGAGGGACAGTGGTAAACTCGAAGCAAAATATCCTGTGGAGCTCATTTACATTGCTTCACACACAGCATCCAATTTGAAAGCCACACTTGTTATCTACCATGACCACCCATTGTGGCAGTCACTTCTTCCTTCTTCTTTTAGTGTTGAAACCTGAGGTTGGTTTGCAGCAGAGCGCCATTCCTCTCTTCTGTCTGCCTTCCTCTTCATTTCCACATATGTGCTACATCCAATCTCATTCATGATCTGTTGCATGTATGATATCCTTGGTCGCCCCCGCTAATTCCTTCCCTCAATAGCTCCTTCTGCTATTGTTCCAATGTGTCGTAGGAGTGCCCTACAAGTTTGTCTCTTCTTGTTTGGATGTGCCTCCACAGAGATCTGGTTTCCTGTACTCTTCTAAGCATCTCTTCATTTGTTACGTTGTTTCTCCAACTGATCATCATCATCCTTCTATTGCACCACATCTCCAGGGCCTCGAGACGTCTTCTCTCTTCTCTTCCAATTGTCCAAGTTTCACATGTGTATAGGGCCACACTCCAAACGAAACCTTTCATGACATGTTTCCTTATTTTCAGACTGATGTTTTTGCTGGTGAGTAAGTTCCTCCTCCAATTAAATGCAATTTTGGCCTTTTGCATTCTGCTCACAACTTCTTTCCGGCTTCTACCATCCCTTGTGATTCTACTTCCCAGGTAAGTAAATTCGTCTATCACTTCCGGCTTCTGTCTTCCAATACTCAATCTCAGAGGTTCATATTCTGCTACTGCCCTGCATACCATCACTTTAGTCTTTTTCTTGTTTATTCTCATTCCATACTGATAGCATAGAATTTTTTCCATTGTTCTGAGGCCTTCCTCTAGATCTTCTTTTGTCTCCATGACCATAGCAATATCATCTGCATAACGTAGCATCTTCTGCCCAATAATTTTGATACCCACCTGAGTAGTTTCTCGAACTTGGTCTATAGCTTCCTGGATGTAAGCATTGAATATAAGAGGGGAGGGAGCACATCCTTGTCTTACCCCTTTTCTAATATTTGCTTCTTGTTCCTGGTGAAGTTCCTAATCACTGCCACCTCATTCTTATGTCACTGAGCCAACAAAATTTTATCATCAACTCATTACACAAAATATCACTTGTCGTTCCCATCAATGCACTTTGTGTAATTGCTTTTGACAATCAGCATGAATCATGTCATGATCAATTACTTTTTCAGTAATCACATCTGTGGGCTGTCCTGGGTGATCTTCATCAAAAACATGGTGAAATTCATTGAAGCAATATCTAACTGTTGTCACTAATTGCACAGGATCACCATAAACAGCATCCAATTCCGCACCCCCCTCCCCATGTTTTCCCATTTAAAAGCAAAAAGCAAATAAGTGAACAATACTATACATTTTCCATTTCAGCAAAAACCACAAATTACAAGTTACTGACAAAGCTTTTAAATTCAAACTTATCTATGAAGTGGTGTCATTTAAGCAATGGCAGAGCAAGATGTTCACACCAACTTACCGTATTTACTCGAATCTAAGCCGCACTCGAATCTAAGCCGCACATGAAAAATGAGACTCGAAATAAAGGGAAAAAAAATTTCCCGAATCTAAGCCGCACGTGAAATTTGAGACTCGAAATTTAAGGGGGGAGAACAGTTTTAGGCTGCAACTCCAAATCGAAACAAAGTTGGTCCATTGTAATACGAGACACAATTTAGGTCGAATGAATGACGATGCAGCTACAGTAGTTTGGTTAGAGTCGTAAGCTTAGCAGTTAAGCTTTACCAGGTAGCTATTGCTATGCGTCAGGCGCTCCGTCCGTATTTATACGGGTACCCTTCCTTTCTCACATGCTTCGTCTGGTTTGAATCAATTGCATATTTTGCTTTTATCTGATAAGTGCCATTTTCTTTGTTATAGGTGTTTACGTCACTCTAAGCTGAAATTGCATTACTGTACTGTGTCATGCATTGTTTGTCGCATTCTGATAGTGCGTGTTTACGAACTGTCGCCGCTCGCGCGCTACCGCCGCTTAATATTAAAAAAAAAAAAAAAAAAAAAAAGAGAGAGAGGAATCGTCTCGTTAGCGAAACAATGGCAAGAGACTGCTATTTGTTGTTACTTACACTGCTGCTTTCTTTGATAATGATTAACAAGAACCAAATAATAGACTGCGTACGATAGAACATGTTCTGAACGAGAGTTAGGCGAAAATTATTCTCCGTTTGAAAATCTTTGCGGCCGCTTCTTTAGAACATCAAATTCTGCACAGAAATTAGAGTCATCTTAGGTTTTAAAATCTAGTCAGTTGCCGTGCTTCATTGCTGGCTGTATCACTATTAGGCATAAGAATAATACGAATATAAACATGACACGATATTTATATTCTTCCACGTTTGCTGTTGTCTCACTCTAGTTTCGTAGTTTATTAGGCAGACAGGATTTAAATGAGATAGCAGCAAACACGAAAGAATACATGGCAAAATGTTTATATCCGCATTCTTTCTTATGGTGAAGAGAATACTGCATGTGATTCACATTTCGTCAGGTTCCTATTAGCAACCATCTCTTCTCACAGCTAGGAAAAAATTCAGAACGTAGAGTTGGCCATATTGACAAACATCCCAAACAGTCTTGCCTGTCGGATTTTCGTAGTACATTAAAATTCTGCTACATTCGAAGATGAACAATACGGAATTTGTATTTACTTCGTTGGATAATGTATGAAAATGCAGTGGTCGAAACAGGGCGGAGAAAAAAAAGCTCGTCTTCCACCTTTTTTTTTTTTTTAATTTATTTACTGACGCAGAGGTTTTGGCGCCAGTATTTATCTTTGTGCCTACAAAGCATGCCTGTGTAGCGCTACATATATTCGAAGGCAGAAGTTAGTTGTGGCGGCACCTACCAACATTTTTTTAGAACTTCCGCTTGCTTTGTACTCGATTCTAAGCCGCAGGTGGTTTTTTGGATTACAAAAACCGGAAAAAAGTGTGGCTTAGATTCGAGTAAATACGGTACATTGGCAATGACATCTGTCTTCAAACACAAGTATTTACTGAACACCCCTCATGGAAGACAGACTGCACTAAGGAGGATGGGGAGAACTTCCTGAAGAGAGCAGTGGGAAATACTATAACTGTGAGTGCGACAACTGCTTCCCTTGAAGAACAGATCTCCAGGACTTTGCAGAAAGAGAACAGCAATGGGTTGGGTGATGTACTGTATATATTCTAAACTGTTCAATATTCTTTTAAAAAGATAGGGGACCTAGGAAGTACAGGGTTATTATAAATGATTGAAGCGATTTCACAGCTCTACAATAACTTTATTATTTGAGATATTTTCACAATGCTTTGCACACACATACAAAAACTCAAAAAGTTTTTTTAGGCATTCACAAATGTTCGATATGTGCCCCTTTAGTGATTCGGCAGACATCAAGCCGATAATCAAGTTCCTCCCACACTCGGCGGAGCATGTCCCCATCAATGAGTTCGAAAGCATCGTTGATGCGAACTCGCAGTTCTGGCACGTTTCTTGGTAGAGGGGGTTTAAACACTGAATCTTTCACATAACCCCACAGAAAGAATTAAGTCAGGAGAGCGTGGAGGCCATGATATGAATTGCTGATCATGATCTCCACCACGACCAATCCATCGGTTTTCCAATCTCCTGTTTAAGAAATGCCGAACATCATGATGGAAGTGCGGTGGAGCACCATCCTGTTGAAAGATGAAGTCGGTGCTATCGGTCTCCAGTTGTGGCATGAGCCAATTTTCCAGCATGTCCAGATACACATGTCCTGTAATGTTTTTTTTCGCCGAAGAAAAAGGGGCCGTAAACTTTAAACCGTGAGATTGCACAAAACACGTTAACTTTTGGTGAATTGCGAATTTGCTGCACGAATGCATGAGGATTCTCTACCGCCCAGATTCACACATTGTGTTTGTTCCCTTCACCATTAAGAAAAAATGTTGCTTCATCACTGAAAACAAGTTTCGCACTGAACGCATCCTCTTCCATGAGCTGTTGCAACCGCGCAGAAAATTCAAAGTGTTTGACTTTGTCATCGGGTGTCAGGGCTTGTAGCAATTGTAAACGGTAAGGCTTCTGCTTTAGCCTTTTCCGTAAGATTTTCCAAACCGTCGGCTGTGGTACGTTTAGCTCCCTGCTTGCTTTATTTGTCGACTTCCGCGGGCTACGCGTGAAACTTGCCCGCACCCGTTCAACCGTTTCTTCGCTCACTACAGGCCAACCTGTTGATTTCCCCTTACAGAGGCATCCAGAAGCTTTAAACTACGCATACCATCGCCGAATGGAGTTAGCAGTTGGTAGATCTTTGTTGAACTTCGTCCTGAAGTGTCGTTGCACTGTTATGATTGACTGATGTGAGTGCATTTCAAGCACGACATATGCTTTCTCGGTTCCTGTCGCCATTTTGTCTCACTGCGCTCTCGAGCGCTCTGTCAGCAGAAACCTGAAGTGCGGCTTCAGCCGAATAAAACTTTATGAGCTTTTCTACGTATCTGTAGTGTGCCGTGACCATATGTCAATGAATGGAGCTACAGTGAATTTATGAAATCGCTTCAATCATTTGTAATAGCCCTGTACATGGCCATTTCATCACTCCAGTTGCATCTTTCATCATGTCACCAGAGGTTAGTAGCAAGGAAGTAAGGATGAGAGGAAAATTAGCATGCAGTAAACTTCCTTATAGATTATTCTACAAAAAATGCTTCTTGGTGGTCATATGTGACTGGGTGCAATATAGCGTGAACCCTGGTCATCGATGCAGTCCTGGCAGCTTTCTTAAAGCTTACCAACACTGTATAAAGCTCTAACAACCAACCAGTCTTTCAGATTGTCAAATACAGGTGTGTAAGGCATCACAATTTTCATAATTAGCGCATGGTTCCAACTGTGCCCCTAGTATAGCAATCAAAACATAACTTTATTGCCCTTTATCTTGATTCCATGCAATATGGCACTTCATGTCACACCTTCTGGTTTATTCAGTATGGGTATCATGAGAAAGACTGTCTAAATTGTGGTCCTCCTCCATGATTAGCTGCTGCATTCAGAAGTTGCACGCCAAAACAATAATCTTCTGTTATTAATATTAGACAAACTAAACAGCATATTTACTTCCATTTCATTGAAGTATCTCTCAATAGCGTGCTATCGTTCCATTATTTCACAAGTATTAATAACTGGCAGAATAATAAACAGTTGCTAAATGAAAAGGCAGACAATGCACTTAGGAGACCTTTGGATTGCTACATGTTAACTGTGGATTAGTTTATCAACTGCAGTATATACAACGCTGAGAAAACTTCAAAGCTGATTATCTCCATAAATTTATGAAAAACATTAACAGCAGCCTATTTCTCAGCACTTTTTAACCGTGTTCCATGCGCGTTTTACTACAGAACAGAAAGCAGCCTCAGCCATTTTCATACTGCGCATTAACAGTGTGACAATGACAGTACAACGCTGCAGAGGCTGTGACTGTACACGATTTTTTAAATAAAAACTTCGTAGCTAAAGTGTGATTACGAAAAATGTGGATGGCTGTTAATACATTTGAATGTCTTAAAGCTTCATTTAACATAACTTAGTAATAAGATATCTATTACATAAGTAGGACCTACTTCCAAGAATGTAACAACAGCAGTGTTCGTGTGCTATGGCTTCTGACCAATCATCGCGTTTGTGTTTGTTTACATCAGGTTTATTATGATGAACGGATTATGGATATATAAACACACCTCCACCAGCAGCGTTCAACGTATCTTTGCAATATACATACTTGTCAGAATTTAGAATTTCATTGCTGCTGAGATCTGTGTAGTCTGTCATTTGACCGAAAACGGTAGTTTTGTTACAGCAAGAACAAGCCCAATTTACGGACTATAGTACTTTATAGAGCCAATGTAAGACACAATGAAGTACAGGTTACTCATAGCGCTGAACTCAGTGAACGGACAACAGTAATACATGTTACAGGATACGATGAGAACTCATTTGCGATTGCTTAAATGATACTGTTTCTTTGGCAACTCACTAGAGCATGACACAGGGCCAACCCAGATGGCCTCTATAAGTGAGCCTGCGAACTGTATGGACACACAATCTCAAATCACACACATCATGAGTGAAGTTACATCACTCCTCCCTCCTATGGGGTGGGAAAACCACGTACATACATAAAAACACTAGCCACAGAAAAAAAACCATGGTACAGAAAAAAACACACAGTACCAAAAAAATTCATGGTACCAAGAAAGAGATAAAGATAAGTGAGATAAAGAACACTGATTTCACAAGGCACTGATATTACTAGTCACAGAAAACACCAACGATGGCACTGAAATCTATTTCAACGCCTGATGATGGCAGCTGCTGCAGAATGTGGTGGGCAGGCATAAGCGAGTAGAGGGGGAAGTGATGAGGAGGCAGTTTGGTGCACTGTCCCCCTCTCGTGAGAGGCCTTAGGACAGGACCAGGGAAAGTGACTCTATAGCGACACCCTCACTGAAGTTAGCTGTCGGCGCTGGAAGCAACAGTGGGGGCATCAGAGATGAAGTCCTCACAAGACCCAGCAAGGGAGGTGGCAGCAGCTGCGGCACCAGGTGCATTGGCGATGGCAGTCGACAAGTGGGGGTGGAGGCAGGGATGCCAGTCAGCGATCTACCAGGCAGTGCCCCCCCCCCCACCCCCACCGCATTGCGAATTGGACCGTCTGCGACACAGGAACAGGCATCGGCAGAGGCAGGGATGGGGGAGGCAGTGGGCCCACCAGAACACACCCTGCCATGTGCTACTGCAGCTGGTCGAAATAACAGGACACCTGCCAGTCAGGAGTGCGGACAATGTGCAGATGCCAGCCCTAGCGGCAAGAACCCAGTTCAGCCTGTGGCTGAAACTACAAGCCAGGTGGGCACATCAAGCAAGGACTGTCGCAGTGTCAGTAGACGCAGCATTAGGTGATGGAGGGTCGTGGTTGGCGTCCATGCAGCAGCTCTGCCGGGCTCTTGTCACCCACTGAATTGAAATGGTGTGAACTCAGAAAAAGGTCTAAAGCAGCTTCAGGGGACCTGCTGGGTACATTCTTCTGGATCTGAGTTTTAAATGTCCAAACCATGCATTCGGTCTCACTATTAGATTGAGGATGAAACAGGGAATCTATGAGACGCCAAACCCCACTAGCTTGTCAATCATAATGATCATCATCATCATCATCACCACCATCATCATTTAACAGTTTCAGTTTCCCGGGTACTGGTAATGAGCCTCTCTCATTTTGTCCTGTCCAAATACACCTGTTCACAAAGAACATCATCCACTGTCCATCCTCTGGTCACTAGATCAGCCTTAATGAAGTCCATCCATCCGGTTCAATGTCTTCCTTGAGGTCTTTTTCCATCCACCTGTCTTTCCAAATTTATTTTGGCTGTTCTAGTTGGCTCCATTCTCATCACATGCCTATACCATCGAATTCTAGATGCGCCAATTCGATCTTATAGGGATGTCTTCATTCTGACTTCTTTCCTCACCTCCTCATTCCTTAACTTGTCCATCTTGGTCTTCTGGATGGTGGATCTAAGAAATTTCCTCTCTGATGCTTGCAGCCTTGATGATTCTCTTTTTCTGAGGATACATGTTTCAATACCAAAGGTCAATATTGGTATGAAATAGCTATTAAACATCATCAGTTTGGCCAGTTTTGGAATCAAGTCATCCCATAAAAGTGATCTTACTTGTTGGTAGAATTCAGATCCTTTTTTCACTCTGCTGATGATTTCATTTCTGAGCAAATTATCACTGGAGATTACACTTCCAAGGTAAGGAAAACTGTCCACACACTCTAGGTGGTGGTCTCCTAGTTTTACACTTGCTGGTTGTCCATCTCTGATGACTGCCATCACCACTGTCTTGGTCTTGCTGACGTTGAGGTTATATTTCTGGAACTGAGATTTCCATTCATCGAGTCTGATCTGTACTTCCTCTTCAGTTTCACCCCATATCATGATGTCATCAGCAAAGGCAAATGCATTCAGTTCACCTGTCTTCTCCCTCACATTCTTCATTATAGTATCCACAACAGTGATGAATAGTAATGGGGACAGTGCACTTCCTTGCTGAACTCCACTCTTGGTCTCAAACCAGGATGATCTCCTTCCCCAATTTGTACACAGCTAGTACAGTCTTTGTACATCATCTGAATTTTTCTTATTAGCCCTTCAGGCACATTCTTTCTCCTCAGGCATTCCCTGATCTTATTATCTCTTATAACACTATCATAGGCTTTTTCTATATCCAGGAATACAATGACCAGGTTCTTGCCTTCCTCCCAATACTTTTCCTTCAACATGTGAGAGCTAAAAATTAGATCTATTGTTGATCTGTTACTTCTGAAGCCATATTGTTCCTCCTCCAGCTGTGGAAGTGCCTGTCAAAAAGATGCAAATTCTCAAGAAACGAACTGGTAACCACGGTACATGGAAGTCCCCTAAATTGCAAAAATCTTAGACAGGGCAGAAATAGTGGCAGTCATGGACGTGGGCACACAACGTGCCAAATATGGAAACTTGGAATAAGTGCCCACTACAGTGATCCAATACTGATTTATGATGAGCCCAGCGAAATCGACATGTAAACGCTCACAGGGGCACTGCGGCATCGGCCAGGGGAAAAGACACCTGTGGGGGCATCTGCTGCTGATAACAGTGAGTGCGAGTGGCGATAAGCCATGTATAATCCCCATCTATGCTCGGCCAACACACAGCTGATAGCCCGAAGCATAGGTGCAGGAGGTCTCCCAAGTACCAACATGCAGAAGTCACAGTACATTACGGCATAAGGAAGCAAGAATCACAACCTGGTGAGCTAACAAAAGAACCCTGTCAAACACAGAAAGGCAGTGCTGGAGGGAGAAGTAATTATGCAAGGGATCTGAGGCACAGCCCATGTGTTTTTACGGCTACCTGTGCTGCACAAAAGACATGAACTGAGTAAGTTCAGGATCCACAGCGACAACCGATGCAACCATCGCACTAGTGATGGGAAAAACCATTGACTGCAGTCTAATTCTCAGTATCTAAAGATGAACAAAGCAATTCATCCTGATCGATCATCAGGTCCAACCCAATAAGAATCCAAGATAAGGCATTGGCGTTGGTGTGTTGCGCTATCGGCCGGTAATGGATTTGATAATGGTATCAGGAGAGGAAGAGTGTCCACCTCTGCATACGATGTACTGCCTTGTCTGACAAGGAAGCTGAAGGGTTGAAAATAGCAACCAACAGCTTGTGATCCACGATTAAATGAAACTCAACACAACCGCTAAAGCCTCCTTTTTAATCTGAGAATACTGCTGCTGAGTGGGAGTTCAAGTCTTAGAAATGTAAGCAATGGGTCGTTCAGACCAATTTGTATATTTGTGAGCCAACATAGTGCTGAGAGGCATCTGTAGCAAACACAAGATGCTGACCCAGGCCAAAAAGTGGCCAGACACAGGGCAGATTGTAGCTTAGATTTAAGCAAAGCGAACACTCGGCTGCAAGCTAGGGACCAGAAAAAAGGCACACTTTTATGCAAAAGCATACGCAGGGGCTGAGCAGCAGTGGATGCATCCTATAAAAACAGTAGCATGCAGCTTTACCTAGAAATACCTGCAGTTCCTTACTGCAGGTCAGCTGTGGCAAAGGTGCAATTGCCTCAACATGGTGACACAACATCAAAACCAACGTACTCAAGTGACGCTTGAAAAACTGAGATTTGGCATGATTGCACTTGAGACCCGCAGACCACAAAACACAAAACAACGATATCATCGAGGTAATTGTAGTGGCTGCCTGATAATTTTGGGAGCAACCTGTCAGTGCATGGCAAAGGGTACGTATCTTTCAGGATGTGCATTAATCGCGACACTGAAGTCACCGCAGAGGCGAAACTCCCCCATCATCCTGAACACTTGCAGCGTGCCTAACAGGGGTTGACTGAGCAACCTCGTGTATCTCCCCCCACGCAGCAACCTGAATGCCTGTGCCTTGTAACACTTCTAAGGACTGTGCTATATTGAGCACATCCATAGGCATAGGATTCTCACACCGAAGTGCTTTTTCACGGACTTCCCTACCCAGTGCCAGACAAATAATAACATCACACACCATGTGATCAACGTGATGGGTACTAGTGACAAATTTAAAATAACGGCTCATCTCCTGAAGTTCTGCAGCCCAGGCTTTGTAAGATTAGTTTGGGCATTTCTGACAATGGTAAAATTCAATATGCGTCACAACGACATGTGTTCTATCACAGTAATAGGGTGAGATAAGCTTGAGCACTTCATCGAATGACAAGTTGGCCAGTTCTTGCAGAGGTGCAAATTGGCCCACCAACTGATACATTTGTGGTGAAATTCAGGAAAGAAAGAAAGAAAGCCCTACACATGCTTGCATAGCCCATGCGAAAAACCTGAAAATGTTAGTGTAACCATGTCTCATAGGAGTCCCAATCTTCAGCCAATTCATTCATATGCCGGAAAGGGTGACGGCTGCACTGATGGAAGAGTTAAAAGCCGCAAACACGCAGATGTCACCTGACTGAGAGTAGTGGTGAGAGCCTGCAGTTGTTCTGTAAAAGCCTGCAGCTGGGCAATGATACTTTGGAGTATTCCTTCCTTCCATCAAGAGGTCTGTCGGGTGACTTAGCACTGACACTAGCATGCACACAAATGTAGCCTCACTCATCGCCAAGTTTGTTACGGAAAGAACAAACACGATTTACGAAACATAGTACTTCATAGAGCCAACATAAGATAATTTAAGTACAGGTTGCGCATAGCACTGAACACATTGAATGGACAGCAGTGATACAGGTTACAGAATAGGCTGAGCATTCATCTGTGATCGCTTAAATAATAGTTTCCTTGGCGGTTCATCAAACCGTGCCAGGCCTGTCAACTGTATGGGTGCTTGATCTCAAATCATGTGCATCATGAATGTAGATACATCAGTTTTGATAAAGTAACATACACCTTTTGTGTAAAATCATTATTTTGTAATATAAAGTATTTGTTTAAAATTAAAAAGAAAACACATCTGTGCTGAAAAGTGGTTTCTCTTGAGAAATTTAATGTGACTGGAGACCCAAGCATAAACAGAACTATTAATGTATAATGAATTCAGATATTAAAATATCAGTTTAAAACGTGATGACTTTTTTAATAACCCATTAATTATAAATGAATTTGCTTAAAGCTGGAAATAACGTAAAATAGTATATCATATCAAATTAGTTACAGCATCTGTGCCGGAAGAGCGATAACATTATACATACTTGTAAACTGGTATGTAAACTATTGCATCTGTGCTAACTAATCATTGACATATGTACTTTCAGGCTTTGTAAATTAATATTGAAATACAATACTGAGGTATTTAAATTTGCAATTTTCTACAGTCAGAGAGAGACATTTCAGGCACTCTTCACAAGTATTACAATATTATTTGCAAACAAAGGATACGGTTCTAGAATGAAGGACAAACATATCTGATGTTTTCACTGTTGGTTTCTGTGTATCCATTACAACACCTGGTATGCCTTTTGTTGCATGTTCCAGGCAAGGTCACCAAAGATAATTACTACATCCAGCACGATCAGATTATTTATTATATTCCAAACTCTAGTGGCACTGAGTGGATGTGGAGATATATTAAATTACATACCTCATTAGGTCTCATTACCCTCTGCTCATCAGTATATCCTCCCCATGGCCCAAGAAATCCTTCAATGTCAGAAGGGTTGTCATTCTTGTTTCTTTTCCTTCTGTCAAGTGGGCGTTCCTTGGTGGTTTCAAAGACTGTCTTACCATCAGATTCTTTGGCTGCTTCAGTGGCACCAACAATCTGATTTCCATTTTCAGTAACTCCATCAACAGTAGGATCCAATGCATAGCCTACACAAAAATAATAAGTAATAGATCAAAGGCACACTAATGGTTTCATTTTAATGTTTTATTTTTATTTACACTGCAGCTCATGCCATACTTAAAAGAAAACTAACTTGGTTAAGGCTCAATTTCCTGTAATATTCCACTAATTCAATGAATGTAAATGTATCATACACTTCCAGAAAGAGGGGAGGGGGGGGGTCCAATGTTTTCCAGTAACACAGTTTTGCACATCTTTTTGTTTTTTCTTTGTACAATACCGCTAAATCCACATTATGTACCTGGTCTTACGTACACTGTTCGTGTGTTCTAAACCTGTGATTAAACAGCACCCGTCAAAGCAGTCATTCAAAACTTGCAGTTATGAGACTGATGACCATCATAATAGTTTTGACATCTGTTATATAAACTCAAGGCATTGAAGAACAAACATTATTCACGTAGTAAGTGCTGACATCAGACTTGTATGAATTCTTTATTGGACATTTTTGCTATTCTAATAAGTTTATTCAAATATTTTAGCAGGAAAACATTATTCACTAATGACTTATCCCAGACGGACCTACCAAAATGATCACAAAATTACACATGGCAGAACATTTATGTCTAATCAATGCACATTATTTAGTAGTAAAGTTGTGTCAATGTGGGACTATCTATATAGCAAGTTTTATATAAAAGTTATTTGTTTTAGACCCCACCCAGCCTATAGGATGGAAGGAATAATAATGTTTAACACTCCCTTGATATAAGGTCATTTAGGTATAAGAACAAACTCGGATCAGGAATGGAAATCAGCTGTGTCCTTTTCCAAAGATTCTGCCTTCAGCACAGGATTTCTAGATATGGATGGACAAATCTGGTTTTGAAACTCATTACACAATGACATGCACACTCTGTTGTTATGTTTATACTGTTGTTAGATACGACATTAAAAATAAAGGGGAGCGAGTGGAATCATTTCCAGTGCATAACTTACCTCAACTGCAGAGCACAAAGGTCACCATTAAGAGTAACTTTATCACTCAATGGATATCTATGTTTAAACAGTGAAAAGTTTGATGACCAGGAGACATATAGCACAACTTTTTATTTCCTGGAAGGCCAAACTCTGGTGATGACGTATTCCACCGATGTTTCGAACAGGCTACCTCTGTGGTTGAGCACAATTTCATTACCACAATTTAGTGTGCTCAGTGACAGCAGTGGGTTCACAGATCATAGATATTTAGTAGTACGACCACAACGACACGAAGCCTTGGCTTGGGGTTTCAAAATGATGGTAAACTGTAGAGCTTCAACAAGAGCAATGTATATTACATGCCTGTATTGAGGGTTAAGAAAGACTAGTGCTGCGTCACACCAACGTAGACCACAAAACTATTTAGTTTCATATTAAATGTTATACTATTAGGAGGCTAAATTAGATAGCAAAATGGTATCTCAGACTGAGATTCTTGTGTGTTAACAAACATAAGGTATTTTTTCTGAAAAGACTAACATACATCTATGACTGTCACAATGTGAGCAAACTGCGAAACAACCAACCAGATCCAACCCATGGCTGCTCACTTTATTGTCTCTATTTCCTGTCACTACTATACATTTGCGCTTTCAGCCAAAAGGCCTTCTTCTGAAGTAGGCAAAAAAAAAAAAAAAAAAAAAAAAAAAACCACACACACACACACACACACATAACCACTGTCTCTGGTCTCTAATGCCGAACTGTAAGCAATGAGTAAATGTGCCTGATGGCTGTGGGTGGTGAGGTTGAGGAGGAGGCTGGGATGGGGAGGGGAGGGGAGGGGGGGGGGCTGATAGGGTAGGTGTAGGGGGCATACTTGCAGGAGCACACAGGGATGTCAAGGGGATAGGGTAGGGCTGCTAGGTGCAGTCGGGAGGTTTGAAAGAGTTGGTGGGTTGGGAGAGGGGGGGGAGTAGGGGTGGCGAGCAGAAAAGGAGAGAAATGGGGAGGAGGAAAAGGCTAATGAGTATGTTGGTGGAATAGAAGCTTGTGATGTGTTGGAGTGGGGGCAGGGAAGGGGGTAGACATGTGAAGGACAGGGACTAGCGAAGGTTGAGGACAAGGGGGAGACAGCTATGGGAATGTAGAATATATTGCTGGGAGATTTCCCACCTGTGCAGTTCAGAAAAGCTAGTGGTTGTAGAAAGGATCCTGGGAGCGCACACTGTGAAGCAGTCATTGAAGTGAAACACGCTGTGTTGGGCAATGTGTTCAACAACTGGGTGGTCAAGCTGATTCTTGGGCACAGTTTGCCAGTGGCCATTTATGTGGACAAACACCTTGTTGGTTGTCATGATCATGTAGAAAGCAGCAGTCTTTCCCTTAGTTTGTACATCACACGACTGCTTTCACAGGTAACCCTGCCTTTGTGGGGTAAGTGACGCCTGTGACTGGGCTTGAGTACTTGGTAGCAGGAGGATTTATGGGACAGGTCTTGCATGAATAGTTTGGTATAGGATGGGGCCATGCAGGTGCCTATTTTTGTACCACAGTTACAGGTTTGAAGCCAGTCAGTCAATGGGAAAGGTAGTGTTCAATAGCCAAAAGGCCATGGGAATTGGGGAAGTTAGTGCAGAGGAAGGTGACATTAACAGTGATGGGCAAGAAGAGTGCCATGTGATAAAGGAACAGGAACATGTAGGAGATAGGAGTGCTGGGAGTGGTAGGGGTCAGAAGAGAGACAGACTCATGGGAAAGGTTCTGAGATGGGCCTAAGGATTTGAGGAGAGACTGGACATCCTTTTGGATTTCTGGAATGAAGTCACTGAGGCATTAGTAGGTGAACAAATCTTACAGCTGGTGGCGTCCTTCCACCAGAAATACCAGTGGTTCAAAACCACAGCAGTAGAGCCTTTGTCAGCAGGTAGTAATATAAGGTCAGGATCAGTTTTTAGTTGGTGAATTGATTCTGTCTGTGGATATTAGCTTAGCTTCTGTGTTGAGGTATTTGGGGAATCAACCCAACAAGCCAACTTCCTGGATGTTGACCTCCACCTCAAAGATGGTTACATCAGTACCTCCATCCATATCACAGCTACCAACCACTGGCAACACATCCACTTCGACATCTGCCACCAACTCCACGCGAAGAAATTCCTTCCATACAGCCTAGCCACTAATGGTTGTCACATCTACAGTGACAAGCAGTCCTTCTCCAAACATATAAAGGCCTTCACACACCAAAATTATCCTCCCAACCTTGTACAGAAACAGATCTCTTGTGCCTTGTCTCTCCAGTCAACCTACTACCTCTCAATTTGTCACCGTTTAGCCACAAATGGGTACTCCCCTGGTAACTCAGTACTGCCCAGGACTGGAGCAACTGAATCACATTCTCCACCTACTTCTTGTGACCTGAAGTGATGAACATCCTACCCTCTATCTTTCCCATCCCTCCCACAGTGTATTGCACAGTATTCTTGTGCATCCCTACTCGCATCACCTTGCTTCACGGTTTATATCCCTGCAATAGGCCTAGATGCAAGACCAGTCCCATACATCCTCCTACCACCACCTACTCCAGTCCAGTCATGGGCGTCACCTATCCCATCAAAGGCAAGGCTACTTGTGAAAGCAGTTATGTGATCTAAAAATTAAGCTGCAACCAATAAGATGTCTGTTTGCATGATGGCCACCAACAAAGTGTGGCCAAAAGACAGTTGGACCACACAGTTGCTGAACATGCTGCCCACCATAACATGCTTCACTTCAATGACTGTTTCACAGCCTGCTCCACCTGGACCCTTCCTACCCACAACAGCTTTTCTAAATTGCACGAGTGGAAACGCTCCCTGTAATATATTCTATATGTTCCAGTCCTATATGTTCCTGTCCTTCACCCACCTGTCCCCTTCCCTACTTCCACTCAAGCACATCACAGCCTTCTGTTCTAACCAATGCACCCGTTACTCTCCCCCTACCACCCCTCCCTACCTCATATTTCTCTCCTTTTCTGCTCCCCCCTCTCAAAACACCTGACTTCTCTTAGCAGCCCTACTCTGTCCCCACCACATCCTGCACGCTCCCACAAGCAGCACCACACCATCCTCCACATCTATCATGCTATCCCTCTCCTCCCCACCCCAGCCTCCTCCTTAACCCCACAACCCAAGGACCGGTTCTCCCATCAGGTGCAGTTGCTCACAGTCTAGTCTCACTAACCAGAGATAGTGGTCATGTGTGTGTGTGTGTGTGTGTGTGTGTGTGTGTGTGTGTTGTTGTTGTTGTTGTTGTTGCTGGGCCGACCGGAGTGGCCGTACGGTTCTAGGCTCTACAGTCTGGAGCCGAGCGACCGCAACGGTCGCAGGTTCGAATCCTACCTCGGGCATGGATGTGTGTGATGTCTTTAGATTAGTTAGGTTTAATTAGTTCTAAGTTCTAGGCGACTGATGACCTGAGAATTTAAGTCGCATAGTGCTCAGAGCCATTTGAACCATTTTGTTGTTGCTGCTGCGGTTGTTGTTGCTGCTGCGGTTGTTGTCATTTTCCTACTTTAGAAGAAGGCTTTATGGTTGAAAGCTCAAATTTATAGCAGTTTTTTGTTACGCCTGTCTACAACCCAACATCTCTTCTATAAAGTGAGTAGTAATGTGTCCTTTTCGAACTAGTCTTTATCCTGGATTTTCCATTGTTTAGAGAAATTTTATATAATCTCTGTGATATAGACACACTGTGCAATTAAAGTTACCTGTATTTGACATTTAAAATTCACATTCCAACTTTTTCCCAACACTAGTTACTCTCATGGTTGGCTACGCATAACACACGTGTATGCCAAGCAAGAAGGCACCTTAGTGTGAGCAGAATGGTTGTAGTGTGTAGTTGAACATACAAAGTTACCACTTGAGGTCAAAAATACGTTTTGTAACAGTAGCTGAGTAATCCAAAGCTCGCTGCAATGAACCTAGCCAGGGTAGGTCTTGTGCTGGTCAGATGTCTTTGGTTTGCGGTATTGGATTGTAGCAATTTGTCCACCTTGTCCACACTGCCACTGAATGTTTCTTTATCCCTGGAACCTTCTCTGTAGCACTGAAATGATGTAAGGCTGACATTCAACTCCAACTCCAAATTGCAATGACTGTGGTTCGCATCTAGTCTGTCAACAATCTGACCAAACATAATTTCATCCAAATGTGAGTCCTCTTGATTCCATTTGCTATTAATATAATGTGCAGTATCCATGTTATCTCAACACACTTTACTCTGAAGTGTTCCATAACGCAATCTTTTTTTGTGCATCTAAAAATTCTGATAATTTCTGAATACAACCCATCTATGTCATAATAAACAACATACTCTTTATTCAATGTTATGAACTGTGTGGATTGCATTACTGAGAACTTTCATTGGTTTAATATGTGAGTAAACATGACAAATTTGTGAATGATACTACTTGGTTGATTTTGAGAAAATGCAATACTGGTGGACTTTAATTAATTTTATACGTTCTGAATATTACAATGTGCAGAAGGTTTACTTTTAATTGGTGGCTGTTAAAGCAGATATTCAACCATCTCAGCTTACTCAATAACTGAGCAACCAAATTAATAAAAAATTAATAAGGATCACTTAAGAGATAGACAGATGGTTGCAAGCTCTTTTAATTTAGGAAAATGTGTTAGATAATACAAGCATACTTATTGTATACAAATAGTTGTGACAATAACTGAAACAGAGTTACTACTGTAAAGAGCTATAATCCAAAGATACACACATTAGCATTTATCCCTTTTAAGATACTGAAATTCAATAAGAAGAAAAATTAGGGGTTTAACTTCTGTTCGTGATAACATCATTTGCAGTGGAGACAAACTCCAATAGAACTAATGATCCTAAATGAATTATCCAGGATCTTTTGAAAGCAATCACTCCGCCATTCACCTTGATCAATCCAGAAAAACCAAGCTAAACCTAAATCTCAATGGTTTGACAAGAATTTGAACCTTATTTTCCCAATAACAAATCAAATGCTTTAAACACTGCACCATTTTGCTCAGTCAATAAATAAGGGAACATCAGTGAAATTCGGATGGGCACCAAAAGGAAAATTTTAAAAACTACCAACAGCATAACTAAACAATAAGGAGAAGGAAATTTGTGAAGAATGGGTATAGGGAGACTGTAGTAAGTGTGAAAAAATTGTTGCATGGCATGAGGAGACAACATAAATCAAAAGCAAGGAACATAGGTGCTAAGAATCTCGAAAAAAGTACGGTGAAGAAAACATATAAGAACAAAATACAAAGAGAATGACCAATATGAATTCTCAGTGCAACAGGCGAAGCATGACAAAAATGAAATGCAATAAAATTTAAAGATTTAAATATGCATAATCCAATGCATTCTCATAAATTGAGATTTTTGGGCACAGTGTTAGCCCAACTGTACAAGATTAGGGTAGGGAACTGGCAATGGTTCTGTTCATGGAACAAATCCAGCATTTGCTTGAAGTGATTTAGGGAAACAATGCATTACCTAACTCTGAATAAGTGGATGTTTATACAAACCAACATCTTCCGTTTATATTAACCACCAGTTAGGAGTGCACATCAAAAAGGAACCAAATTGTTAATCATTTTTACAACATAAATTTGACTTTTGCTGCAACTATTTTTTCAGACTGTTTCTTTGGGTCATAGGATTTTTATCTGCCATGTACCACTTCATTAACTTCTGGCAATGTGTTTATTAAAGTGAAAAGAATTCACTGTGGTTCAGAATTCCTGTTAAACTGTGGGTCCCCCTAGAAGTGGCTGGGTAAGTCAGCTCAATGGACAGAGGAAGGCAATGGCATACCACCTCCAATAGGATCATGCCTAGTAAAGTGCTGTAGTGTTCAAACCAACCTTCCGGTTCATGACAGCTTTCTTGAATTATTGCAATTATTAAGTAACTCTGGCATTTGACTTTTAGTTTTCTACATTCCACTGTTGGGTTTCATGTCCCAATTTACTTTATGAGCAATTTATTCATTAGCTTCCTGTTAAGTAAGGGAGAGGGAGAGGGAGAGAGGGAGGGAGGGAGTAGAAGGGGGAAGAGTGGGGGGAGAGTGAGGGGGGGAAGGTATTTGAAGTTTTTATAATCTAATCTCCTTCCTCTGCGAAGGGGCTAAAACACACACAAATGTAAGAAACAGAAATGTAAGGTTAATCCTTGACTGGAACAGGAAGAATTGAGAAGCAAAAGACCGAGTGCTACAGATGTCAGCTCCGAAATCTTGACAGTTCTTTCTGTCATTTATAAGTTTTACAGAGAGTTAAATGTATTCATGTTTACCATAGCTGTTGAAGGTTCGGCGCTGATTTTCAAACTGGAAATCACTAATGTATGCTTGTTCAACAAATCCAGACAGCATGTTTTTATGAGCTTTCTGTTGTCTTGTTTGGAATGGATTCTCTGGTCCAACTTCTGGGGCAAATAGTTCTTCATATTTTGGATTATGCAATACTTCTTTCGTTGTAGAGTCAATATGTCTTAAGGTGTCAACAGTACCCTGAAAAAAAGCAAAATCGATAAATGGATTTCAAAACTTCGCAAAATGCCACCAATATTAGTACTCAGCTTGCTGCTATGCAGGAGTCAATTCAACCAATGACACTGTCACAAACAACTGAAATACGTTTCTGAAACTGCCGGATAATAGGAGTTTTTATGTTTGTCCCTTACAAGTGTTTCTGATACAGGATCAGTAAGTATGTGATTTATAAATCAGGAATGTTTGTTCCCTGAAAATAGGAAATATATTTGCTTAGAGTCAATAAGTACAGGGCTTCTGATCTGACTTTTTGATGCAGATACAGCATTTAAACGTTGAGTGTTTGAGATACTACCAATTAGTTTTGACCAGTAATGTCACCATTCTTTTGAAATGATGGCTGTGGTGACAGAGTGATGTGCAGCATTGCCCAAGGTTTTTTGACCAGTGAAGTCACCATTTTTTTGAAATGATGGCTGTGGTGACAAGAGTGATGTGCAGCATTGCCCAAGGTCTAAATTATGTTGGAAGGTGAAAATTTGGTTGAGAGTTTCTAAAGCAACAAATGTGGCAGCAAAACAACCTACTTCTTAAATGAATATCGCAATTACAGACTAATTTGTAGTGTGGCCAGAGATCTACGACATAACATTAATCTAGTTTTTCATACAGTTATAGTTTATGATCCCGATGAAAGTCCCTATTTCCCCAATGTAGTCTGAAATTTTCAAGTGTTTAGTATATCTGAAGGCATTAACACCAAGAATTTCCCCACCCAAAGCCCTTACATTCCTTTGGAGATTCCAATTCATTGATAGTTAAAACACACATGATTGTGTGATATCATAGTCACCATAGCCATGACAAATAGTTACCTTGCTGACAGTATCAATGGCTAAAGCTGGTTGGTTTTATTGTATTTTTCAATACTTCCCAAATGTTTCTATAGACTTTCTTTAATTCTCTATTACATACAAACATCAATAACTGAAGCTGGACATTGTACAGCATGCAGACTAACTACTGAGCTGGAACAAATGACAAGAGGCAGTATGCTACTTCTCGTATGATGCTGCTAATATGTTACAAATGAAAGAAATAAAAGCAGCAAAATATTCTTATTTGCAAAGCCAAATATAATTACGAGAATATTAGGAGGTCTTGTATTGTATGGGATGGATTTGATTCTACTACTTCTTTACAAGGTGAAGTGTGGCAGTAATGGGTGTGTGAGGACCTTCCCCCCTCCCCCCCCCCCCCCCCCCCCCCCAGCTTAAGTTCAAAAGATGTTTTAGTCACCACAGACCCATATAAACATTTATAAAACACATACTATTATGACACATGGCATTTTATTTTTTATAGTTAACACTCATTCTTACAAATAATCATATTGTGCAAGAGTTATTCCTGGGCATTAAATTCAGCAAAGTTTAAGTTATACTCTGAGAACACTGTTTAAACTTGGTCCTCACACAGCAAAACAATTTCTTTTCCTTTCTGTTCTGGCACTTTTAACGAATATACATGATGAGAATCTGTCATTGTAATATTCAAAATACACCGATATTTGAACTGAAATTTAAAGCAAATAAATCATGTCTCTCATACAAACATACAACTGATTCTAGTTCTAATTTAACAAAATATATACATGATCACAAAAATAATCATCTTTACAAAATTTTGTGTTCCAAGGCACAGTGACATTTTCTTAGCACAAAATTTTTTAAATGTAGTCTAATTGTACAGCTAAATCAACTTTTAAAATTGGGTGACTAGTGTCCCAAAAATGAACAAGGAAAGTGTTTCTGTAATAGTTTGCTAAAGGTCAGGTAGAGTGACATATTTCCCACTATTCAAATTAGCAATGAGTAATTGTGTAATGATGGTCCCATGTTGGATCTGAAAAAAAGGCAGTTTTACCCCTGAGTTCACTATATAAAAAGCTGGAAGACAACTGTGCTCTGCTTTCAACATATATAGGCCTACTTACCCCTACTTTTTACTACCCAATACTTCCAACAGTCTGATGATACTGCTACTAGTAGCCTTAACCTATAGCAGCAAACTTCTTTATAAATAAATTTTGAGGATAAATTTCTGTATCTAGTAGATTTGGAGTTATCTTCTCGATAGATGAATGTTATCAGTATTGTTTTGCCAGTGTAAGTTTATAGGTTATATTTACATATACAAAATCTAAAGTCACCCCATCCAGTAATTTAGCTTACCATGCAGGTGGAAAAAAATGTTGTGTCCCTTTGCAGATATAGAAGGGAGGGAGGTGGCTTGAAACTTCTTGGCTTTGGGCCATCCAGAGTTTTAACTGGATAATGAATTTGGTACACACAAAATATTCCATTTCGACAATGAGTAAGCAACAAAGAAAACCAAAGAAAAATTAGGAAAGGTAATTAAAGTTATTAGCAACAGACACAAAGGGATGTAAAATGTCATTTATGAACCACCATGCACCCACAGGAGAAAGCACATCCTAATCGAAGGACCAAGTCCATGCAGAACTGGAAGTTGTGATGGGTGACGTTTCGAATAGCAACTGTAAGGTCCTGCTGGCTGATATGAATGCTAAAGTGGGAAAAGAGGATGTATTCCATTCAATAAACAGAAAACAAAATTTGTATGAACTCTGAAACAACAATAGCATCAGTTTCATCACCTGTACAACATCAAAAGGGATGCTTATCAATAGCACATATTTTCAACAGAAGCTTATACACACCTGAATCTAGGTGTCACCAGATGGTAAAACAATTAATCAGATAGGTCACACTGCAGTTAACACCCAAGCAAAGAACTGGATGATGGATGTAAAGACAGTACGGAGCACAGGAGTGACCATTTCCTAGTAAAAAGCTGTTTATGAGTACAACCCAAAGCCAGAATCAGAAACTGTCTTAAGGAAGTAATATGCTATCTTGTTAGCAGATCAGGGGTAAGATGATTTGGTATGAGGATATATGCATTGAGGCATTAGTCAAGAGAAGGGAAGCCAATGGGAGGTGGATACGAGGTACAGATTTTGCCCAAGGCAAAGCACAATTTGAAAAAGGGGGCCTACTTATAACTACCCCAGAAACTCTGAGGGGAGCAAAGAGATGTACATAAAAGCAATACCAGAGGAGTTTCAGCTAGATTTCTTTGGAAGACAGGTGCAAAAGATATAGTGTGAAGTTAACCTCTGGTACAGAGCTGCCAAAAGTTCATCAGGGACAATAATGGGACCATTCTCACCAATGAGCTCAGCACTTCCGATAGATGGAAACAATACTTCAAGGAGCTCCTCAACTCTGATTAACCTATAGATCTGTTCAAATTTCAACCTCCTGACATTGTAAATTTTGGTTATCCAGCTCCTACACTGAAGGAAATGAAGGATCAGCTAATGAAACTGAAGAAGAACAAAAGTCCACGAGAAAATGTGAATACAGGCAGAAGTTATTTAAGTTGGAGAGAAGAGACATCACGAGAGAATTCACCAACTAGTTAAGAGGATCTGAATTGTGGAGGAGATCACACAAGATTGGAAGACAGCAATCATCTGCCCTATACACAAGAAAGGTAAACAAAATGGACTGCACCAACTACAGAGAAAACACCCTATTGAATCTTCTACAACATCAGGTCCAACTGTATACAGATTAGAACCCAGCCATTGGTAGAAGCCCCAGCCATTGGTAGAAGAAGTGATTCGTGAATATCAGGATGGCTTCAGGAAGAAGCTTTCGACTGTGGACACCGCAACAGCTCACCAAGAAGACGTGTGAATATGGCGAAGACCTTCATGTACTCCTCACTTATTTTAAGGAGGCATATGATAGCATCCACTGGGAGCACCTGATGAATTGCCTAACCAAATTTGGAACACCCAAAAAAAAAACCACAAGCCTATTTGCAGTTTTTCTTCCTAATTCAAAACATAATGTGAATCTTGGGAATAAAGTTATGGAGAGCCTTAATGTAAACGCAAGATTGAGACAAGGAGATTGTGTGTCACCGATATTGTTCAATATGGCACTCAAAAATATAATGAGAGGAGCTTTCCATAAGAATTTTGAAGGGATTGAGGTAGAGGGTGAAAAAAATCACAAATCTCACATTTGCCAACAACACGGCCATGTTGTTTCACATCTAAGAACTAATGCAGGTGAGTGACAGTGTGGAGGTGTCAGCAAGCAAAATTGGATTCCTAGTGAACTATTGAAAGACCGAGTATCTGATGATGAATGGGACTCAAGCCTATTCAAGAGACCAACTCCAGTCTCTGATAGTCAGAACCTGGTCCTACAACATAGTTCACAACTTTAAATATCTAAGAGAAATCTTTACAGAAAATGCATTGTGTGAGGCAAAAGTTCAAGTGAAGATCCAAGCTGATAACCAATCATACTTCAGTCTGCATCGGCTTTTTAAAGCACACAGCCTCTCAAGGAATTTCAAATTCCAGCTGTACAAAACACTGATCCAACACATATGGCAATGTGACTGCCCAATTTCGAGAGTTCGACCAGAGCAAAGGTTAAAACAACCTTCCTGTTTTCAAGCTGAAAGTCTTAAGAAAGATCTACAGTTTGTTACAAGATGAGATCATTGGGAAATGGAGGATCCAGCATAATTGTGAGCTGGGTGAAATCTACAAGAGACCAAACATTGTACGACTGATGAGAACCAATGGCTTGTACGAGCAGGGCATTTCAATCATATATAAACACAGACAGCCTTTGAAACCCATGGATTTGACTCCTGATGGAAGAAGACCACTAGGCAGACCCAAAAAAAAAGGGGACTCAGAAGATCAAATGAATGAAATGGATAGCACCCTGAATAGAAGTTGTAAGAGGAACTTCAACAAAAGAAAAACAAGGGTAATGGAGTGTAATAAAATTAAATCATGAGATACTGAGGGAATTAAATTAGGAACTGAGACAGCAAAAGTATGCAATTGCTGTTCAGGCAGCAACATAACTGATGAAGTTCGAAGTAGAGATGCTATAAAATGCACACTGGTAATAGTAACATAAGTATTTTTGAAAAGAAGTAGTTTGTTAACTTCAAATATAAATCTAAGTGCTAGGAAATCATTTCAGAAAGTATTTGTCAGGAGTATAGCCTTGTACTGGAGTGAAATATGGATCATAGACAGTACAGACACGAAGAGATAAAATGTGTTTGAAATGTGAAGTTACAAAACAATGCTGAAGAATAGATAGGCAGATTATATAACTAATGAAGCAGTACTGAATCGAATTGGAAAGATACAATTATGGTACAACTTGACTAAAAGAAAGGATTGATTGATTGATAAGACACTTCCTGAGGCCTCAAGGAATTGCCAATGTGGTAATGGAGGAAAAGGTGGGGGATGAAAATTATAGGGGGAGACCAAGGATTGATTACAACAAGCATGTTCAAGTGTCTAGGTTTCAGTAGTTCTGCAGGCATGAAGACACTTGCATGTGATAGATCAGCATGGAGATCTGCATCAAATTAGTCTTCAGATTGACAGCCACCAAAACAACAATGATAAGAAAAACATGAAAGCTTGAAATCTTTCCAATAATTGTGGAAATACCACTTGCTTCTTATGCTAATAATTACAGTGACCAACATGAAAACTGTAACATGTAATAAATGATATGTAATTATCTATTTAATTAAAGTGTAGCACTTTGTCATATATTTTAGATAGTGTATGTTACTGGCATTGTTTTGCACCCAAACAATACAGCATTGATTGTTTACTGTACTAGCCTTAAATGTTTTTTTCCCATACCAGTATTGTTGCCCTTTCAATAACACATGTTTCTAGGCTTTCTCTGTGATTAGTGTAATCAGCTTTCTCAAACAAACATGTCATTAAGCAATGAAGATACCGGAAAAGCCACTGCTTTGGTGGAAGGTGGTCACAGAATTATGTGCCAGAAGGATGAGAACTGCATCTTCCACTATTTTCAGAACATTAAGAAGGTACAGAGAAACTAGACAGGAGGCCATGCAAGGAAATGAGGAGCAGGTTCCACGTGAGCAACACTGCCAAGAGATGAGCACTTCTTATAACTTCCAAGTTCTTCACAACCATCACACCATCACCATTGGAGCACGAAATCGACTCCACCAAGTTTCAGGGGTCAATGTTAGTGAGACACTTGTCTGAAGAAGACTGGAAGAAGCCAATCTCCCATCCAGAAGGCCTGCTATACACCCAGAATTCACTAGAGTGCATAACACAGTTCAACTATGTTTAACAAGGAAATATCATGACTGGAGATTACAACAATAGGAGCAAGTGTTGTTCACTGCTGAGTCTTGATTTGGCTTACCATCACCCGACAGAGAGGATCTGGAGAAGGGCTGGGGGAAGTTATTCCCAGATGCATATTCTCATCCAGGTCAGCATTTCAGGGTAGTTGTCTTATGGTGGGTACAGGAATCAATATCACTATAAGGACAGACTTGTTCTTTGTGGAGCACGGGAACCTTGCGGCATATTGGTATGTGGAGGAAATCCTTCGTGAAGCATGTTTTGTCTTTTGCTTCATTCATTGGTGATAGTTTTACACTAATGCAAGAGTTCTTGGATGAAGTGGACATTCACATTATGGCTTGGCCTGCTCAAGAGCCCTAATATGAATCTTATTGAGCCCGTATGGGACCAGCTGGGACTCAGCACTACTCAGAGACCCTACTGGACCTATGGGTGGTCCTCTTGAAATAATGGGAGATGATTTCTCAAATGGAAACTGCAACATTAATAAAGAGAATGCCTGGGAGGTTGGATGCCATGACTGGTGCAAGAGGAGGTAATACACCGTTTTGAAGATGCAAAGAGAAGTCTGTGAAGAGAAGTGTCGAAAATCAAAACAGATGTGCATTACCTCGATGAATGTCCTCAAAATGTGCTTGAAGTATGAATCTATTTATGTCACTTCTGCCTCTCTAGCTTAAATTGTTTATACAACTGTCTTTTTATTTATTTATTCATTGCTAGACACCCAGAGGGGACCATGCCACAATATTTAATCATAAAAATAACTGGAGTTTAAAATAAAATTAAAGAAATTGAAACATTGCGTTTTCTGTGTCAGTCTGTGCACTTTTAATTTCAGGTAAAATGTGAGACATTTTGAGGGAGAAGTGACTTAACTATGTACTGTGACTTTTCGATGTATACAGTAATGTCACATTCAGAATCTACAGATGATTTGCACACACAAATCTGCCAACATTTTACTCAATAATTAATGTTAAAGTCTTTTGTTTGTAGGAATGGCCTTCAGAAACCACCTGTGGATGGTACAGGCAGCTGCTCATGGATGTCAAAACAAGCAGCTATGTGGGGGACTTATGCTATTATAGATCAAAAATATTTGACAAGTAAGGCTGCCTGTCAACTACACTGTTTCCCAAGTTATGACCCTGTTTCGCTTAGTTTATTACTGAAACATTTTTTCCCCTGACCAGTGTGCTTCATTCAGATGAGGCAGATTCTAGTCTCCAGAATGTGATAATTTTATGTATTAATTAATTTTAAGTTCTTTAGACTGAGATTTGTGAGCTCCAGAAAAGTAATGATGGCCACATCAATATTAGATTGCATGAATAATGCCACAATATTGGTATGAAAAATATCCAATATGCATAAGATAGCTTCGTTTACCAGAAACATGGCAAATGATGATACTATATTAAAACTAACGAGGATATCATCCGGGCCCACACTCGTTTTCCTTAACTTGTCAATGACTGAGAGTCATATTAAAAATTCAGCTCATTTCATTAACATGTTAAAGGAAATGAGCATGGGCCCATATGATATCCTCATTAGTTTTCATACTGTATCGTTATTTACCGTGATACCAGTAAACAAAGCTATCTCATGCAGAGCGGATATTTTTCCTACCGTTACTGTGGCATTATTCTGACACTGCCTCACCACAATTTACTTTCAGTACAATAGTGACTTTTATGAACAGATTGATGAAGTTGCTATGGGGTCATTCCACACCAAGTGGTCTAAAACTGAAAAAAGTTCCCACCATCATGGTCTCCAATTTTCGTCAAATTTTAACTGTAGCTTTAGTCAAGTGTTGAAGTAAGTTTCCCAAGATTTCAGGCCTCTAGCTGCAATAGCTGCTGATCTAGACCCCCTTGTCTGAAGTGTACTTAGTCCGTGTGCATGCAACATAAAAAAAATGTCATATTTGGAGTCTAATAAAATCGAAACTAATTCATAAGAATGGTTAGTAAGATGCGACCCTGTACAGTTTTTTTTGCTGATTCCAACGAAATTATGTATAACATTACTCATGCAAACCCCGGTCAAATAACTCGACTCAAAGTATACTTCAAAATTTGTCGTGACACAACGCGACAAATTTTGACCAATATTAAGACTGCAATGATTTCCTTGCAGTTGAAGATATGGACTTGAACTTTTGGCCAAGCTTCATGCTTGTGCTAGACATAATGCAGCCGGATTTGCAATGATCCAGGCCATATGGTCGCCCTGCAGTATCTCTTCAAATTAGGCAGTGTCAGCACAAACGGTAAAATTTACCAAAGTTTCAAGCCAATTACTAAAAAATAGTTGGCCTGAATCTGCTTGTGAATAGTATCACCTAAAAGAGAAACTCTTGCTCTACAAGACTGACATTTGTTTTTTTTGCAACGCGACCATTAAGTACTCATTAACTCACATCAAAGTTGTTATATTTTGTATGCGCGATGCACTAATTTTTCTTCATTTCTAGGAATTTGAATCTTAATAGTCGCTTAGAATTACTGATATAATTGGATATTTCATTCGTGTTTTATTCAGTGATTGGCCAGTGAGAGATGTCAGAAGTTAATGAAGAAGAAGAATCGTTGGCCCCCTGTTCAATTGGAAAAGATGCTGCTGCATCAAAGTGCCATGTTATCTTCTATGCTAAGAAGACTGGATTCAAAGCGTTTAGTGATTTCACAGAATGTGACCAGAAATTGCTTGTTTCGCGTTCAGAAGCCAAACTTGACGAAAATTCCATCATTTGCTTCCACCATGAAGCCCTCTTCCTACATGAATATCAAGCGATGCAAAAGAAATGTTGCAATCCATTCAAGAAGAGGAATCACAATGTAAAAGCTGGACTTAGACTGCTTGATAATGAAACAGCTGCCAAACTTTGCCTGTTAAAGAAAAAAGAAGTGATTGATATAAAACCTGGTCAGAAGCTTTGCCCTCGCTGCATGTCGGCACTGAACCAAAAGCTAGAAGATTCATCATCACTATCAACCCAATCTGAACAAGATTTCACAACGGATGAAACTGAACCAGCCATCAACAAAAGTTTATCATTTATTGGTGCTTCACCATTGAAAAGAAGACAACTAAGTAAAAGAGATAAGCAAAGCTATGCAAAAAGAAAGATCTTGGATGCACAAAGTTTAATTGGGAATCAAATTGCTGCTGCTGTAGGAATCAATTACGATGAACAGCCAAGTTCAAGTAAAAGTCGCCCATGCAATAATTGTGCAGATCTTGATAATCTTATAGAAGAGTTGAAAGAAAAATGTAAAGTGTCAAATCGTAGGACAAAAGTTCAAATATTGACCTTGGTTCCAAGAAGCTGGACAATTAAAGATACGACAACAGCATTTAATGTATCAGAAAGAATGGTAAAGCAAGCGAGAAAACTGAAGAATGAGCAAGGTGTTCTAGCTTTTCCAGCAAATCGGCAAGGAAGGAAGCTTTCAGATGAAGTTGTCCAGAAAGTACATGACTTTTTTCAAGATGACGAATTCAGCAGACTTTGTCCAGGGAAGAAAGACTGTGTGCCTGTGAGAATTTCAGGAACAAAGGTGTACAAGCAAAAGCGGTTGTTGCTTTGCAATTTGAAGGAAATGTACGTGTCTTATCAGAAGCAAAATGGACCAGAAATTGGCTTCTCAAAGTTTTGCGAGCTTAGACCAAAATGGTGTGTTACAGTTGGCTCTGCTGGAATGCACTCAGTTTGTGTCTGTACAATACACCAAAATGTCAAGCTTATGCTCACTGGTGCATCAATCAATGAAGACTACAAGGAAATTCTTAGCAAAGCTGTTTGCAGCTTGGAAAACAAGGATTGTATGCTTCATCGTTGTGAAAACTGCCCTGGTCCAGAAGGTGTAGAAGCAGTTATTGCAACATATTTTGAAGATAATGACCCTGAAGAACTGATTGAGTACAAACAATGGATTCATACCGACAGGGATACTTTAGAAACAAAGCAGCTTTCAACAGAAGAGTATGTTGAAGATATTGCAGCAAAAATTTGGAACCTGTCTTGTCATCACTACATTGCCAAGCATCAAAGCCAGCACCTGAAAGCTCTCAAAACTGATTTGAAAGAAGGCGAATTCATAATACTAATGGATTTTGCTGAAAACTATTCATTTATTGTTCAAGATGCAGTGCAAGGCTTTCACTGGGAAAACAGTCAAGCAACAGTTCATCCATTTGTAGTCTACTACTGTGAAAACGAAGAGGTGCAATGTGTGAATCTTTGTGTTATTAGTGACTGCCTTCGACACGATACGATTACTGTCCATGTTTACATTGGAAAAGTAATCAATTACCTGAAGATGCAATTTTCCAAAATAAGCCACATCCACTACTTCAGTGATGGTTCAGCTGCACAATATAAGAATTTCAAGAATTTTCTCAACTTATGCTATCACAAAGAAGATTTTGAAATAACAGCAGAATGGAATTTCTTTGGAACAAGCCATGGAAAGTCGCCTTGTGATGGCATTGGAGGCACAACAAAACGGTTGGCAGCAAGAGCAAGTTTGCAACGTCCATATGAAAACCAGATTCTAACACCCAAAGATCTTTTCAACTTCTGCAATGATAATATCAATGGAATCAAATTCTTTTTCATCAGCAAAGAGGAAGTTGAAGAAGAAAAAGCTTCTCAAGAAGAAAGATTCCTGCAAGGGCACACTCTAGCTGGCACAAGAGAAAACCACCATTTTTTGCCCATTGATATGACGACAATTAAGGTCAGTAGAGTTTCTAATGATGCGACATCTTTTTTGGCCAAAATTAGTGCTGCTGAAGTAGTAGTTCAAGTCATGGATCTTCAGCCTGGGCAGTATGTTGCTTGCATTTATGAAAAGAAATGGTGGATTGGAAACATCGTTGAAATCTCAGTCGAACAGAAAGATGCTTTCATAAGCTTTATGCATCCTCATGGTCCTGCAAGTTCATTTTATTGGCCCTTAAGACGTGATACTTGCTGGATTCCAGAACAACTTATCATTGGTGTTATTCCAGCTCCATCAGTGACATCATCTGGTCGGCAATACAGTTTTCCTGAAAGCATTCTCTTGCAAATCAACGATGCTTCCAGAATGATGAAGTAACTGAGGAAGACAGGCTTGGGAACCTGCATAAAGAAACCCACAATCAGGCTTGGGATCCTGTGGTAAAGACACCCTGTAATCAGGCTTGGGAACCTGCAGTAAAGATACCCACCCGTGGCTGTTACTGCATGGCTATCGGGCGTGGCCCCTATGGCGATGGGGATGCTGGTTTTATTGTGATAACCAGTAATGGCTCAGCCATCATGGACCAACGCAGGGCACTGCGCACACAAAATATAAGATACTTTGACCTGAGTAAATAAGCACTTAATGGAAGCGTTGCAAAAGAAAAATATATCCATCTTGTAGAGCAAGAGTTTCTCTTTCAGATGATACTATTCACAATTAAATCCAGGCTGACTATTTTGTAGTAATGGGCTTTGAACTTTGGTAAATAAAGCCATTTGCGCTGACACTGCCAAATTTGAAGAGATTTTGCAAGGCGACTATAAAGCCTGGGTAGTTGGAAATCCAGCTGTATTATGTCCAGCACAAAGATAAGACTTGGTAAAAAGTTCAAGTCCATATCTTTATCTGCAAGGAAATTATTGCAGTCTGAATATTGGTCAAAATTTGTCGCATTAAGTCACGACAGAATTAGGGGTACACTTTGAGTCGACTTGTTTGACCGGATTTTGCATCAGTAATCTTATAATTAATTTCGTTTGAATCAGCACAAAAAACTGTACAGGGTCTCATCTTACTAACCATTCTTATGAATTGGTTTCAATTTTATGAGACCCCAAAAATGGCATTTTGTCTGATGTCGCGCGCATGCGAACTTACTACCCTTCAGACAAGGGGGTGTAGATCAGCAAGTATTGCAGCTAGAGGCTTGAAATCTTGAGAAACTTAATTTAGCACTTGACTAGTGCTACAGATAAAATTTGAAGAAAATTGGAGACATGATGGTGGGAAGGTTTAGACCACTTGGCATGGAATGACCCTATGGACAGTTCTCTTTGTCCTGCTGTGGCTAAGTTGTTTATGGAGACTTTTGAACAACAGGCACTGCAGACTGCCAATAAGAGACCAGCCAGATGGTATCACTATGTCGATGACACATTTGTAGTATGGACACATGGAGCAGAGGAGTTGGATGCCTCCCTGACACATCTAAACAGCATTAATCTGAAAATCCAATTTATTATGGAGACGGAGAGTAACGGGCAACTGAATTTTCTGGATCTGTCTGTGATTAAATGACAGGATGGAACGTTGGGCCATAATGTGTATAGAAAGGCCACACATACTGATTATTATCTGCATAAAGTGTCTAACCACACCCCAGACAAAATAGAAGATGTAATAAAAACCTTGCTGCCTGGGTCACACAGATAAATCAACCACAGCAGAACAAGTCTACCAGGAAGGTAATCATGAAATAAAATTCAGTGAGACGAGCATCATATCTAAAACCTCGCATTATTATGTGCGCATGTATAGAATGACTATCGAGATTAATAAACACCATAAAGATTTTAAAAGGAAAGAGAAAGGTGTTAAACTGGATAAAACTTGGATGTCAGCATTGCCCCGGAAGCGTGACGATCGATTACTTTCATTCGAGAATGTTGACATTACAGAGATAGTCTCATAGCCAAGCCACATGATGGACAGTGGCGCCCTCTGCACTGCCTATATAATCTGCACTTCCTCGAGTTCTCTTTGCAGCTCGCCGCTTTACCTCGGAGGATGTCTTCCGCAGTCGGAGACGAAATGTCAGGGGAGAGTTTTATACATTGACCACAGCGTATCAGCCTGGAAGTTTCAAGTGACAACAATATCGGCCATGAAAGCCTACATTGTCACAATGTTCCTCCAAGTACTGATGGAACATTCCTTTCAGCATTATTTGTACACTGTTTGATTTTCCATGTACCCCAAAAAGCTACTCTATATAAGAAAACTGATTATATTCTTACACATACATTCACAAGTGGAGACTTATTTACTGCAGCACTTCCAGATGAGCATGGCACTATGACGTAAACTGAAAACTTCTTTACATCTACTATTGGAAGAAGCCTTCATCAAGTTGACAAACTGTGCTGTAACAGAACAGCTGTATTTGCACCACTGGCCCTTATTCCTCCAGTTATGATAAGTAATGACATTAATGTTAGCCACATCAGCAACAATACTGCATCTGTTTGTAAATTATTTACTTTATGCTGACACGAGTAGTGCTTACTTTATTTTGATTAAATGAACTTAGTTAATTTTATTTACTTAAATTTCTTGTAATGTCACTGTCAATAACAACATGAAGAGAACTGAAGGTTTTGGAATGCGGTGTTACAGAAGAATTCTGGGAATTAAATGGGTAGAGTGAGTAACTAATGAAGAGATACTTGGCCAGACACACTCTGAGGCATCCGAGAACTGTTCACTTGGTAATAAGAGGGAAGTGCGGGAGGTAAAAATTGTAGAGGTAGTCAAAGAAAGGACTGAGACTAGTAAGGAACCTCAAATAGATCTACAATGCATTAGCTGTATAGATCTGAGAGGACTTGCTCAAGATAGGCTATCATGTAAAACAGTATTACACCTGTCTTTTTACCAATGACTATGACAATGTGTTGATATATATTCAGCATGTCCAGTTTAGTTGCTGTTTTTGCAATGGGGCAGTAGCTGGAAGACACTACTTATACCGGTTTTGCCAGGCAACAGGACACTGAGCAGTTCGGCAGCCATCCATTCAGCTGTGATGCGACCAGTCCTCCCGTCAGCTTTCAATCCATATGCTTGGCAGCAGTTGTCCATTCGACAATTGCTGCTTGTATGCTGAGGTCTGGCACTCAGTGTCACCCAAACTACATCAGCTCACTGCTTCCCCCAACACTGCAGTCACAGACTGCAACATCATACAGCCCCAAGAAGTGGTGCTAACAAGGGAGGACACAAAAACAACACAAGCTGAATCCTGTCAGAGGACAGCTTAAGGTACCATCAGCACTACCTACCCACCCCTCTGGGTTTGGCTGCAATCTCATTGCTACTGGTATGGCGCTAGTGAAACATTCCTCATAACCTTCAGGTGACACAAGACCACAGATGCAGGATCTCACCACCTATTCATCTCTGGCAATGTACTGAATAACATGTCCTGCTGTCATGTTTTTAGCACAAAAATGTCCAATACAGCTGCTGCTATCTTGTCAACTGGACCCTGACCTCCACAACCAGTATTTAAAACATAAAATGACTGGATGGGGAATAGGCACAACAGCCTGACCATCTGAATAATCACTTTCACATACTACATTAGTCTTGAAAAAGTTTCAAAACATCTGGCTTAGAATCCATCCTATAAATCCCAAATCAGAATTTAGCATGGAAAATTCAAGGAACACTTGGATCAACTCAATATGTCTTGAATTCTCAATTTTGTTTGAGATACTTTGCGACAACAGCAACCTACAAAGGATTCTATTTAAGTTTTCATTAAATGTGATCTCCCATGCAAAAGCACCAACCTCGTGGAGTATGTTTTTGTGCTCCAGCAGTATCCATTTTGCAAGTCTACTTATTGCTGATTTTATTCCACGATAAATTTCATTTATCGCTAAGACAAGTAAATGCAACTTGTGGTATCTGTTTAGTCCTTATTACTGTCTATAACAAACTTGCTGAAAACAAAGCACCTTATTTAGACTTAAGTATTCTTACAAAATTTTACAAATGTTAAGTTGTCAAACGTGATATGTTACCTCTCAAGTGAATTTAAAAACACTGAAAACTTCTTTATAGTATCTGTTTCCTTTTCTCTTGCCTTGGCTATCTTTGATCCTAAACTGTCTTCTAAATTAAAAATGAAAATGGTCAATACACTGAATCATGAAGCATAACCAAATGTCTCACATGAGGATTACAGTGATTTACTCCCCGTTTGCTGAAAATTTCCAAGCAAGGCTCATAATGAATGATGTAATAGACTGAAGCAGATCCCCACTTCTCCAACCATAAGATGCCATCTAATGTATCCCACTCCTTCCACTAGCAAATTAATTATATCACTGGTTTAAAAAAAAGTGACTTAATATCAAGCCCATTAGAGAGGTTACGATATAACAAACGATGACTCTTGACAACGTAGGACACCAGTAGACCCAAAGGAATGCCACTGTAGCTGCAGCCAAAACGTAGGTTTTATTCTGTTACAGTTATTTTACAATATTATATGGTACCATACCCAAAACATTTTTATGACAGTTAATTTATTCATTAAAACACATTCATGAATGAAATCGAGTCTCGGTCGGGCACACAGTTTTAATCTGCCAGGAAGTTTCATATCAGCGCACACTCCGCAGCAGAGTGAAAATCTCATTCTGGAAACATTCATGAATGCTGATCTGTGTTTACCTGCAACAAAAACTTACAAATGGATGACAAAAAAAAAAAAAGAAGAAAGATTCCAGGTGGAATTTAAGCTACTCAGGGGAAAAGGCACCATATAACGACAGGATAACCATTCCTTTTTGAATGAACCTATCGTGTTACCTATCTATTATATGGTTGAAAAGTAAATTGTATGTTATTTAGTATAAACCGTACACCAGCAGAAAGAAAAATGTGTACTTTGTTTTTACTACACTTTTAAAAAGAGTATTTTTCATGTGAATAAAATAATTGAAAATGTTTTACAAAACAGATGCATATACAACATTTATATCCTTCCACTCCTGACACACAAATTTATGTGTACTGTTTACACTTTATGTTCAGGCACAAATCACTTAAAATTGCCCATATAAGAAAGACTACACATAGAGGCCAATCACTTGAAGTATCTGAGCCTATGTCCTGCTTACGTATACTGGCATCTGAAAATATCTGAATGTGAAGAATGGAAACAGAAAAGATTGTAACAACTACAGAGGTATCTCTTTAATCAGCGTTGTGGGTAAAATCTTCTCAGGTATTGTTGAAAGGAAAGTGCGAGTATTAGTTGAGGACCAATTGGATGAAAATCAGTGTGGGTTTAGGCCTCTTAGAGGTTGTCAGGACCAGATCTTTAGCTTACGGCAAATAATGGAGAAGTGTTATGAGTGGAACAGGGAATTGTATCTATGCTTTATAGATTTAGAAAAGGCATATGACCGGGTCCCTAGGAGGAAGTTATTGTCTGTTCTACAAGATTATGGATTAGGAGGCAAACTTTTGCAAGCAATTAAAGGTCTTTACATGGATAGTCAGGCAGCAGTTAGAGTTGACGGTAAATTGAGTTCATGGTTCAGAGAAGTTTCAGGGGTAAGACAAGGCTGCAACCTGTCTCCACTGTTGTTCATATTATTTATGGATCATATGTTGAAAACAATAGACTAGCTGGGTGAGATTAAGATATGTGAACACAAAATAAGCAGTCTTGCATATGCCGATGACTTAGTTGTGATGGCAGATTCGATTGAAAGTTTGCAAAGTAATATTTCAGAGCTAGGTCAGAAATGTAAGGACTATGGTATGAAGATTAGCATCTCCAAAACGAAAGTAATGTCAGTGGGAAAGAAATATAAATGGATTGAGTGCCAAATAGGAGGAACAAAGTTAGAACAGGTGGACAGTTTCAAGTACTTAGGATGCATATTCTCACAGGATGGCAACATAGTGAAAGAACTGGAAGCGAGGTGTAGCAAAGCTAATGCAGTGAGCGCTCAGCTACGATCTACTCCCTTCTGCAAGAAGGAAGTCAGTACCAAGACTAAGTTATCTGTGCACCGTTCAATCTTTCGAACAACTTTGTTGTATGGGAGCGAAAGCTGGGTGGATTCAGGCTACCTTATCAACAAGGTTGAGGTTACGGATATGAAAGTAGCTAGGATGATTGCAGGTACTAGTAGATGGGAACAATGGCAGGAGGGTGTCCACAATGAGGAAATCAAAGAAAAACTGGGAATGAACTCTATAGATGTAGCAGTCAGGGCGAACAGGCTTAGATGGTGCGGTCATGTTACACGCATGGGAGAAGCAAGGTTACCCAAGAGACTCATGGATTCAGCAGTAGAGGGTAGGAGGAGTCAGGGCAGACCGAGGAGAAGGTACCTGGATTCGGTTAAGAATGATTTTGAAGTAATAGGTTTAACATCAGAAGAGGCACCAAAGTTAGCACTGAATAGGGGATCATGGAGGAACTGTATAAGGGGGGGGGCTATGCTCCAGACTGAACGCTGAAAGGCATAATCAGTCTTAAATGATGATGATGGTGAAGAAAAAGAAAGGAAAATATGGGTTCAATGTTCTGCTGTCAACAAGGTCATTAAAGACTGAGCAGTATGGATGACAAGACAAGGATTTAAACTGCTGTCCTCCAGAACATGAGTGCAGTGTCTTAAACCCAGAGCATCTCACTGTACTTTGATATGAAAGGTCAACTGTCGGTTTGAACACCAATCTCCGAATGACACTATAAGAGACAGGTCTCAAACTGATGTATGACAGAAATAACTGGTTATTGAAACTGTCGAAGTATTCAGTTAGAAGACTGGTTTTATGCAATTCTCCTTGTTAGTCCACCCTCTTCACCTCTACATAACTACTGCAACATACATCCATTTGAACCTACTTACAGTAGTTACGCGTTGATCTCCCTCTACAATTTTTATCCCTCTTGGGATGTGCCCTTTTAATCTAGCCTTTCTTTCAGCCAAGTTGTGCCATAAATTTCTTTTTGTCTCAACTTGATTTGGCACCTCTTCATCAGTTATTCGATCTATCAGTATCTAGCCTTCAGCATTCTTCTACAGCACCACATTTCAAAAACTTTTATTCCCTTCTTGTCTGAACTGATTCTCATCCACATTTCACTTCTGTACAAGGCTGCTCTCAAAACAAATACATTCAGAAAAGTCTTCTCAACACCTCAATTTATATGTTAACAAATTCCTATTTTTCTGAAATGCTTCTCTTGTTACAGCTAGTCTGCATTTTATATCCTCCCTATTCAACCTTCATCAGGTACTTTGCTGCCTAAATAGCAAAACCGATCTACTACTTTTAGTGTCTCACTTTCTAATACAATTCTCTCATACCACCTGATTTAATTCAACTTTTTTCCATAACCTTTTGTTTCAGTTTTGTTGATATTCACTCTATAATCTCTTTTCAAGACACTATTATTTCGGTTCAAGTACTATTCCAAGTCAATTGCCATCTCTGACAGAACTACATTGTCATCAGCAAATATCAAAGCTTTTATTTCTTAAATTCCCTTTCATAATTTCTCCCCGCACAATGCACCAACTGAATAATATCTGGGATAGGCTACAATCCTGCCTCACCCCCTTTTCAACTACAGCTTCCCTTTCACATACTGTGACTCTAATAACTGGAGAGTGTTTTCTGCACAAGTTGTAAATAACCTTTCACTCCCTGCATTTTATCCCTGCTATCTTCAGAATTTCAAACAGTATAGTCTAGTCAACAGTCTACATTTACAAATACTTTAAATTTATGTTTGCCTTTCTTCAACCCACCTTATAAGATAAGATGTAGGGTCACTATAGCCGCACACTTTCCTACGTTTCTCTGGAACCCAAGTTGATCTTCCCTGCTGTTGCTTTAGCATTTTTTACACTCTTCTGTAAATAAATCTTGTGAATATTTTGCAACTATGTATTACTGAACTGATGGTTCAGTAGTATTCACACCTGCTGGCACCTGCCTTCTTCGAAATTGGAATGATTACATTGAAGTCTGAGGGTGTTTTCCCTGTTTCACATGTCTTGCACAACAGTTTCGTCATGGCTGGCTCTCACAAGACTCTCAATAATTCCGTGAGAATGTCGTCTACTCCAAGGGTCTTGTTTCTATTTATGTCTTTCAGTGCTCTATCAGATAATTCTTGTAGTATATCTCTCATCTCACTTTCCCCTACTCCCTCTTCTCTTTATATCATATTTTCCATTATACAGACCTTCTAAAATTCCTTCCACCTTTCCCTTCTATGCTTAGTACTAGCTTGCGATCTGAACACTTGATATTCACACTGCTGCTTTTGTTTTCTCCAAAAGTCTCTGTAAGTTACCTTTTCCCCTGTTCAATGCACATTTCTACAGCCTTGCATTTGTTCTCTAGCCATGTATTATTTTCTGTAAGTCTCATTTTTTAGACATCTATACTCTCCTTCACTTGCCTAATCCTCTGTGCCTTCACTATTTCATCTCTCAAAACCATCCATTCCTCTTCTATAGTATTCCTTTCTCCTGTTTCAGACCATCATTACCTAAAACTTGTCCTGAAAGTTTCAGAAATCTGTTTCTTTTTTGTCATCTTAATTTCCTATATTTTTGCAGCTTTTTTCAGATTTAATCTGTAGTTCACAACCAGTAAATTAAGGTCGAAGTCCACATCTGTCTTACACTTCAAAATCTGGTTCCAAATCTCTGTCTTAACTTTAAACAATCAATCTGGAAACCTTCCAGTGTCCCTAGGTCTCTTCCATGTACACAACCTCCTTTCATTATTCTTAAATCAAGTGTTAGTGATTATTAAATTCTGCCCTGTGCAAAATTCTACCAAGTGCCCCCCTCCCCCCCTTTTCATTCCTTCCCCCAGTCCAGGCTCTCTTACTATTTTTCCTTCTCTTCCTTTTCCTACTATTGAATTCCAGTCACCCACCACAATAAACTTTTCATTATCTTAACTATCTGAACAATTTCCTTATTCTACCTCATTATACACTCTTTCAATCTTTTCATAATTTGCAGCTTTAGTTGGCATATAAGCATTTTGTGCTAAAAGTGGTCGGTGTAGACTTCATGTCTATCTTTTTTATAATAATGCATTCACTATGTTGTTGTTGATAGTACCTTAACACATTAGCATTTTCTTATTCATTATTCAGCCCACTACTGCATTACACCTATTTGATTTTGTGTTGATAATCCAGTACTGAATTGACCAGCAGTCCTGTTCTCCCTGTTAATCTGATACACTAATTCACACTACACCTCACTTCAACCTACCCATTTACCTTTTTTACATTAAGATTAAGGAATCTTACATTCTACGCTCCACTTGTACAAAACTAGTGTAACTTTTGGTTAATGACAATAGGACCAGCATTTGTCTGAACCTTCATTGGAATTTGTGATGAATGCGAGAAGGCCATTTTATTAGTGTTAGCTATGAATAACACTTGTCATGCTTCTGGAGCTTCATAAAAAAATAAAAACAGAGATGCCATCCGATTAGCATTAGAGTCTAATCACAGTGTATGTACCTCGGAGTTGCAGAAGAATGCGGGGATGACATTCCATTGGAGTTAGCTCCTAATCACACCTGGCACTTCTCTGGTATTTCTGAAGCAATCTGGGAGGTTTGTCTCACAGTGCTCAACTGTAATCTTTGGATTCATCTTGTTATACAAAGAGAACATTGCTGAAGTTATCTGACACATAATTCTTCCTTCTCTTGGGAATATTAGTTGCTTACTGGAAAAAATCAACAACAACCTAAGCTAAATACTTGTGCTAAGGTAGTGAAATTTCAATGTGTCAATGATTTAAGAATAAAATTATAAAAATTAATATAATGTAGAGATGGTATGTGGAAAAGTATGGAAATTTTCACACACACACACACACACACACACACACACACACACACACACACACACACACACAATCCTGTTGCATTTTCAATGAACACCAGTATGTATCACATCTTCAGTGCCGACTTTTAGACTATACAGAGTGTCCCAGGAGGAATGCTTAATATTCAGGGATATGAAAAGAACAATCATTTGAGCAAACACGTCTAGTAAATATGGGCTCTAAAAATGACCTTAGAGCTATGAGCACTACTTCATTTTCGCTAATGCAAAAAAATTTCTGCTACTGAACAAGTGCTCGTAACTGTTTAAGATATGCAGTTTAGAACCCACATGTACCAGAATTTTTTTGTTTTGTTTTCGTCTATACTACCTCCTCCCAAAATATGTATAGCAAAGAGCTTGCAACAGATGAGATTTGCTTCAAAGTATAGTATTGTGGGACACACTGTACATAAAGCCACTTAGCCAGACTTCACTATCACTGAAATTGGCCCCAAAAATCGACACACTAAAATCAATACATGACTCGTTCCATCAACTGCCACAAACATAATCAGCAATACTTAGATAAGAAACTTATTTTACAAGTTGGAAAAGGAAAGACCTTTTCAAGGACCTATCAAATAAACTTATTTCCAAACAAGACAGAGGTCGTTCGCGACAAATTAAAAGCTGTTAGTTGGGATTGAGGCTGGGAATGGCATTATGTATGTAGGAATAAAGCCAGTATTTACTTTAAGTAGCAAGGTAAATCATGGAAGAACCTAAATTAGTAACGTCGTGCACGTAAATGAACTACATTCTTTTCAAAAACGACTTTTCTTGGCAAATATTCCATAGGTCAGTTTAGAATAGTAGTTTTTATTAGATACACACCATGGGAACAACATCGGGAGCAGCGCAAATTTGCATTTTGTTCTGTAAACTCATAATGGATGTCCCTGGAGCCAGAGGTTTCAAGTGAATGTTTGTGTCGTCATTCGCCGTCTTTGTTCCCGCATCGTCATCATCGCTGCTTCCATATTGTAGTAGTTCTAGCATTTCTATTTTTGTCTTCGTATATGTTCACTTTTGTATACAAAACACTAAGATTTGTAAACAACACACCGTTCATCACTTAACAGTAACATCTAACATACATCTGGCATCTTATGATCTTTGTATGCACAGTAGCTATAGCTACATCCTTCACTGCAGTTACTTCCAAAGATCTCATATTCCAAACTCGAGATATAATTTTTTTCTATTAATTTATTAGTTGTGACGGAAGCTCAAAAATATGACGTGCACAGAAAAATATCGTTATGTGCGGAGATAAACATATTATTGCCGCTTGGACCTAACATGTAATGTTAAACTACTGATTTCAAATCGGTGATCACTGCAAGTTGATTGTAATCTTTGAATGGAAATGAGTTGGTTGTATGAATTTGTGTGCCGTGTGGTTTTGACTTAGAAAAACGAGGGAAGTAAATCAAGTAAAATTTTGTGACAATGGATGGAGATCACGCATGTGGAAGTGAGAATTCTAGTGTTTCCTTAGTTAATAACACATCGACCTCTCGCGGTTCTTCAAGTGACGATTCTTCCCCCGGTCCACCGTGCAACGAAATGAACCAACTCGGACGGTGTGTTGATGATGTAAATAACGGTGTAACAGGTGATGCCTGCGAGATATTAAAATTTCCAGCTGTCAGCTGCCCAGAAAAAATAGTGTTATGTGTTGATTTAGCGGAAGATCCTGATTATACTCCGTTTAAACTAGGACAAGGATCGAAGTTTTCCCCCTTGTATATGGTAAAGAGGGTGACAGAAATATTTTTGTATAGTAAAAACATCATAAGCCTTGAACACGAGTTTGCGTTAGTTGTGTTAAAGACTGATGAAGCGGTGTGGCTAAGTGATTTTTGTAGTAATCCAAAGGAAATCATATCTATACTGGAGGGTTTGAGTGAAACCACACAAAATGAAACTTTCAATCTTACGTCATTGTTCGATGTCATAAAACGAAATGTAAAACTTCCTGCACCTCTTGCCAATAATCCAGAACTTTGCCCACCATACTCGGTGAGAGTAATTTTGTTATATAGCCGGTCATTCTGCGTCCCAGAATTTAGACAAGGACGAGAGTCTTTTAATGTCCTTACATCATCTCCGTATTTTACATTGGATATTCTGTATATACATGAACAGCCTTCAGAGGACAATAAATGTGAAGAAGCATTTAGTGTTTTAGATGGATTAGATGAGCAGGAACTCTCCTATGTGTATGATGTCCTCAGAAATGCAACGAAATTGCATGACCATATGGCTAAGCTTCTTGCGCATCCGCTTCAACGACCAGCACAGAAAAGAACTCATTATAAATTGAAGGAGCCGCAGGATATTCCAAAATAAGTTGTATGTATTGTATATATGTGTTATAAGCTTTATTTGTGGAGATTTTTTGAAGAAGCTTAATGAATTGACAAGTTGCAGAGTTATGTACGGTAATGAAGTATTAAATTTTAGTACTGTGAGAAAACATTACACATTGGAGCTGCAGAATATCTGCAAGTAATGTTCCTATATTTTGTTACAGCTGCGCAGTTTTAATGCAGATAGTCTACTTAACTGCCACATTGCAGGGTTAAATGTTGCTGAAGTGTTTTGGAAACAATAAATTAAAATGACATATAACATATTCATTTTATACGGTCATTTTTGCATAAAATGTCAGTTTACAATATACATTTATAAAAATAAAGAAATGTGAAGAAGATAATATGCTATATTTTCTTGCTAGCATGAACTGCAGTTTTGTCCCAACCTTTTTTTCAGTGGTATGGTTTTGTTTGAATGTTATTGCTGGTTTCTGTTCAACCCCAAAGATAAAAATATGTGCATGTTACAATGGCTGTGTTTTTTTTTAATTACAAAAATTATGTTTCTTTGTACAAATGTTAATGCTCCATCCAGCATACAATGCTAAAAATTGTGTTAAAGTGTAGACATATTAATCAGTGTTGGTTTGTCACAAATTGTGGAGCAATAATATTTGCATTTACTGAATTGGTATATTGTAAGTATCAATGCAGATAACAAAGATTGAGAAAGCTGCTCTAAGAAGATTTCTCTGTCTGTTATAAACTTTTAGACTACAGATGACTTGCTTTGTAAGAGAGACCCATTTTATTCAGTTTTTTCTCTTACAAAATCTTAGCCCTATATCAGATGTAGTAGGCCTAGTCTCAATATTTTTGTTGTGTCTGTGTAGTCTGAACCATTCTAATAAACTGATTTATTCAGGAGGTGAAGAAGGAAAGTGTTAAGTCCTGCATCAACTGCCTCATTGTGAGTCACTGAGCACCTGATTCGAGCCTATTATTATTCTTGTTTTTTTAGTTATATTCCAACTTCCATATTTCACATTATATTTTCTTACTATTTCCCCACAGCATGTACATTCAGAAAAATATTAAGCCATAGGCTACTTTATATGTAAAAGAAAGAGCAAAGATCATACAACATCTCTTCAGTAGTGCAAATTGTATACAATTTATGTAAATATTTATCTTGGTAAAAGCTCGTAAGTATTATGAACAACAGAAGCAACTCTGTTCACCTTTTTGTCCTGATTTCTCAAAAATATTAATTGGATTGTATCTTCACTATTTGATACGGTTCCTGAATGTACCAGTTCATCATCATGTTATTTGAACTAACATAATTATAGCATGGAAACTTAATTTCAGCATTATTATCAGAAGATTTTTAAATGATGCGTTGAAATCTGTAATCCTTGCTGTAAAAAGTATGGTAATTGTATCTTATTGCTTGTTGAAATGCACACTGCCATTTCCTCAGTGGGTCTTTCCCATTTAATATGAAACTTTTCATTTAAGAGAACACTTCATAAAAGAGATGTTGTTGTTCCCACAATTATTTGTAAGTTCATTGTAAAGTAATCAGAAGTCAAGGAATTTTTTTTATGGTATTCCTAAGGAGCAGCCCCCCCCCCCCCCCCAACTGACTCTTACTGCACACAAAACAATTAGTGAGAACACTATAGGAATAACAGAGACCCTGTACCAGCACGCGCACACACACACACACACACACACACACACACACACACACACACACACAGTGAGGAACATGGGAGGGAGCGGTGGCAGTTGCGTGTGTGAGATATGTGTTACATAGGTGTGGGAGCCAGTGGTGAGCAGTGCACAATGAAGGTGATGTGTAGAGGTGAATGGAGAGGGGTAATAAGACTGGAAGAGAAAGCTGGTGGAGGTTGTGGGGACAGCTGGTTAACGAGATTGTTGTGAGAATGGTTCTGGGGTTGGAGGGTTTGTTACAAGATTGACTCCCATCTGCATAGTTCAGAACAGCTGATGGTGGAGGGAAGGATGCAGATGACCTGGGATATGAGGCAGCCATTGAAATTGACATGTACCCAGCTGCATGTTGTATCCTGCTGTATGTTGTGCCAACAGGTGGTTTATTGTGTTCTTGGCAGTGGCCATTCATTCTGATGGTCATTGGACTGATTGTCTGTTTTCCTTCATCAGTTTGGGTTGATGTGACCTGCTGCAAATCCATCCCCCTGCTATCTCAACCTATTCATCTCAGAGTAGTACTTGCATCATACATCCTTAGTTATTTGGATGTATTCCAGCATCATTCTTCCCCTTCAGTTTTTACCCTCTACAGCTCCATCTAGCATCTTGGAGGATATTCACTGAGGTCTTAATATGTGTCCTGTCATCGTGTCCCTTCTTGTCATTGTTTTCCTTATGTCCACCAATTCTGCAGAGAACCACCTGGTTTATTATCAGGTCACCTAATTTTTAGCATCCTTTTGTACCACCACATTTCAAATGCTTCAGAGCTCTTTTATTCTGGTTTTCCCATTGTCCACAATTCACTATCTCAATGCTGTGTTCCAAATGTACATTCCGACATTTCTTCCTCAAATTAAGGTCTATTTTAATCACCCGTAGACTTGTCTTGGTCAGGAATGACTTATTTGTCATTGTTAGTCCACTTTGCTCTGTTCATACATATATTACTTTGCCTTCAAGGTAGCAGAATTCCTTTGGTTTGTGATCCCCAGTTTTGATAAGTTTCCCTCTGTTCTCATTTTTGCTACTTCTCATTACTTTTTTCTAGCTTACTGTCTGTCCATATTTTATACTCATTAGACTGTTCATTCCATTCAACAGATGTTTGGTCCCCTCCCCCAAATCACAGATTAACCCTTCAACATATCGTGTAATTCTTCTTCACCTTCACTGAGAATAGTAATCTCATCAGTGGATCTTGTCATTGGTATCCTTTCACCCTGAATTTTAATCTTACTGTTGAACTTTCTTTTATTCCTGTCCTTGGTTCTTCGAAGTATAGATTGAACGGTAGGGGCAAAAGACTGCATCCCTGTTATGCACCCTTTTTAATCCAATCTTTCTGCATAGTGTACACCTATTTTTCTCAGAGTTTCAAACATCTTACACCATTTTACATTGTCAAAATGTTTTTTCTAGGTTAACGAGTCCTATGTTCTGATTTTTCTTCAATTTTGCTTCCATTATCAAGCGCAATGTCGGGAGTGCTTCTGTATGTTATTCTTGTCAGTAACTTGGTTGCATGAGCTGATTAACTGATTGTGTGATAGCTCTTGCACTTAACTGCCCTTGCTACCTCTGGATTGTGTGGATGATATTTTCCCAAAAGTCTGATGGTACATCGCCAGTCCCATATATTCTCCACACCAACTTCAATAGCCATTTGTTTGTCACTTCCCTCAGTGATTTTAGAAATTCTGATGGAATGTTATCTAGCCCCTTTACCTTATTTGATTGCAAGTCTTCTAGAGCTTTTTTAAATTCTGAGTCTGGATCCCCCACGTCTCCCACATTGCCTCTGATTTCTTCTTGTCGAGTCATCAGACGAGACCTCCCCATCGTAGAGGCCCTCAGTGTACTACGTCCCCCAGTCTGCTGTCTTCTCTGCACTTAACAGTGAAATTCCTATTGGACTGTTACTGTTACCATCCTTACTCTTTATTTCATTGAAGGCTGTTTTTACTTTTCTATATGCTAAGTCAGTCCTGACAATTTTTTTTCTTTTTTTTTCCTAGCCATTTCACCTTTGATCTCCCAAATGTCCATAAGTGATTTTATTGTTGTGTTCCTTTCTTTACCTGACCATTTTTGTGCTTTCATTTTTCTTTGATCATTACTTCTGTTACCCAAGACTTCTTCACAATTACTTTCCTTCTACCTACGTTTATCTATCCAACATATGTGTCTCCCATTTCATCCGCGCATCTTCAAGTGAGCTCCAGTGGGTCTCATCATTCATCAGTATTTCAGTATTACACTTCTTCCAACTGATGCTTCCATACAACTCTTAAATGTCAGCCTACTCTTCATCATTACCTGAACTATGCAGATAGGAGTTATTGTTGCAACAAATCCCTCACTCCTAGAGCCATCTTGGTGTCGGTCTCCATTAACAAACAGTTCCCACACTCTGCACCATATGGCTTCCTGATCCTGTCATCCCTCCCAATTCACCTCTCCATGTGACCTTCATCGTTCACTGCTCTCTACCAGCTCCAACACTCATGCATCACATACTTAGCATTTGCATCTACCACCTCTCCCTCACACTTTCTGAGCCAGGAAACTATCTCCTTCTGAGCTGCCAGCTACTAACCCTAAACCCTTATTTCTCACTCTCTCTCTCTACCCACCTCACCCATCAAGTCCCAGCCTACTCTAGTCCACTTGTGGAACTGTGCTCCTGGCATTTTGTGTTCAGCTGGCACTCTGTAGAGGCACAGCACAGGTTTGTGTGTGTTTTCCTCAGAGTTTGTGATATTTTGTACAGTTCACTGTTAGCAAAGGATATGTTGAGCATCTGCTCAATCCATTTATAGTGAATTTTATATCTGTTTTATTCTTAGAAATGTGGCTAAAAATTGTAATTATTGACTCGAGTAGTGTGTTTTTAATGTCGAGCACGATATTATGTTTAACTGCTCTTTCAATTTTACCAATTTTGATGTTCACTGTATTAGAAGAGCTATACAGGCAAAACTGTTTGTAATTATCCTTGTGAGTCATATTGGGTGTGGATAATGAAATTTACTTGCTGAACAAGGCAGCTCCTGTTGTAGCTTGTATGCACAGAAACTTTTAGTATCCTTGTAATCAGAAATAATAACATCTAACTATGGTAACATTACTCAGCAGAGACATTATCAGGTTTACTCATCGAATAACTGTGGTCATCATTAACTTGGGTCACTTGGGGCTTTGAGTACTGCACATTTGTTTTGAGATCTTACATAAGGGTATTGTGAGGATGATGTTAGGCTTGTGCTTTGAATGTGAAAGTTAGTTTGATTTAATGGGTCAGGGTCATGTGAGGGTGATGTTAGGCTCGTGCTTTGAGTGTGAAAGTTTGTTTGATTCGTATAGGTCATCTGCAGTGGTAGTTTATGCAGTTTTAGTAGAGGGCAGATGATGGTGGTGATTGGTTTGTGGAGCGCTCAATAATGCAGTTATCAGCACCTGTACAAATTCCCAGTCTTTCCACAGTCCAGTCTCCCCATGTACCTAAATGATAATGAAATGATGAGGACAACAGAAACACTCAGTCCCCAGGTGGAGAAAATCTCTGACCCGGCCATGTGTAGTTGAGCCTATGTAGTGTGGTGTAAGTATCTTTCCAAATTAGTTCAGTCTGCCTTGTGTGGAGAACAGTGTCCACGGTAGTTTACCTGGTTTGTTTGTTTGAAACTGATGCTATTGTGAAGTTTACAAGCCAAATTGTGACGACAGATGGCTGATATGGAGTTGGAGTTGACTGTTGCATTTTTACAAAACTTCAGTGTCGTTGAGGAGTATTGCAGGTGCCATATCTCTGGTCACAGCTTGTGTCTTGCAAATGTTGCAGCTTCGCAGTCCTGTGGTTACATGTGACAATGATAATTTGTAGCATTCAAATGTCCCTTTTATCATCCATGAAACATGGCTAGATGAGTGGACTGTTGTGGATTGATTCTATTTGTGCACGGAAGTTCAATGGGAATTTAGGGATCTCATAGGATGATGGACTGTAGGATTCAAGTCAGGACTCTGTGCAGGCCAGTCCATTACAGGGATGTTATTGTTATGTAACCACTCCGCCACAGGCCATGCATTATGAACAGGTGCTCGATTGTGTTTAAAGATGCAGTTGCCACCCCCAAATTGCTCTTCAACATTGGGAAGCAAGAAGGGGCTTAAAACATAAATGTAGGCCTGCACTGTGATAGTGCCATGCAAAACAACAAGGGGGGCAAGCGCACTCCACGAAAAACACGACCCACCATGACAGACACCACCGCCTCTGAATTTTACTGTTGGCACTACACACGATGGCAGATGATGTTCACCAGGCATTTGCCCTACCCACACACTGCCATCGGATCGCCACATTGTGTACCGTGATTCGTCACTTCACACAATGTTTTTCCACTGTTCAATTGTCCAATGTTTACGCTCCTTACACCAAGCGAGGCATCGTTTGGCATTTACCAGTATGATGTGTGGCTTATGAGCAGCCGCTCAACCATGAAATCCAAGTTTTCTCACCTCCTGCCTAATATCGTAGTACTTGCAGTGAATCCTGATGCAGTTTGGAATTCCCGTGTGATGGTCTGGATAAATGTCTGCCAATTACACATTACGACCCTCTTCAACTGTTGGTGTTCTGCCAGTCAACAGATGAGGCCAGCTTGGACACTTTTGTGCTGTACGTGTCCCTTCATGTTTCCACTTCACTATCACATCAGAAACAGTGGACCTAGGGATGTTTAGGAGTGTGGAAATCTTGTGTACAGACATATGACACGAGTGACACTCAATCACTTGACCAAGTTTGAATTCCGTTAGTTCCACGGATTGACCCATCCTGCTCTCTCATGATGTCTAATGACTACTGAGGTCGTTGTTATGGAGTATCTGGCAGCACAGTACACCTAATATGAAAAAAGTATGTTTTTAGGGGTGTCCGGATACTTTAGATCATGTAGCGTGTACACACAACATTGTTTCATGTAGTAACATGACATTGAAGTATACATAATAATGTAAGAGTAAGTCCAAATATTATTGCTGGTCATAATATCACAGCTAAAGTTCATTAATGGGCAATAGGCATTATTTCTGATAAAACAGTTTAGTTTTGAAAGATTTTCAAAATGCATTTAATATACTTTACAAGAGAGCATATTCAAGGAACTCTTGTATGCTGTAGAAGCAATGCTGTGTTAGAAGTATTCTTAAAATTTTTTTAAGAATTTTGTTGGTTTTTAAATATTTTCTACTACTTTAGGGAGATGACTGTACAGTTTGATTCCCATAACTTAACACTATTATTATACAGTTTAGTTGAATGGGGTACTTATGTTAATATTTTTATTTATTTATTTATTACCTGGTGTCATGGTGGTGACTGTCCAGGTTCCTATACACTCCACTAATGTTTTCATTTAACAAAACAGAGCAGTTCAACTATCTATATTGATTAGGGAGAGGCAGTACGTTCAACTTTTCAAAGAGTGATTTACAGGTTTCTCATTGCTGTTTGTGTGGGATTTATCTAATTGCTTTTTTTCCCATTTAAGGGGGGGTAGGACGTCAAACGGGCCGACTTGGAGCAGGAGAGGCACCACAGGACATTTTAATTTCCACTGTCTATACTTTTACAAGTAAATTCATAAAACTTTGTCAGCATGACCAGGAAGGATTCAGGATTCACACTCATAGCAGTGGAAGTTCAAAAACATAACAAAATAATTTTTCTTACATGAGAAATTTCATCATTTTTTCACTTACTATTGGCTGCATTTGTTGCTATAGGTACACTTTTCTTCATAAGTAAGAGAGACTGTTCGATGAATTTTGCACAGCATACAAACCATACTTATAGGTGTCTGAAACTCTAGAATCTATTTAATTAATGAAAAAAATGAATGAGCTGTTACGTTTTAAACTTTATGTTTAGAAAAAAAATCAAATTTTGTAGTTAATTATCTCAATTTTTACCACAGTTTTTAATATATTTGGAAAATTCTAGAGTTGCATACACCTGTAAGTATGGTTTGTATGCTGTGCAAAATTCATCAAAGAATCTCTCTTACTTGTGAAGAAAAATGTACCTATAGCAACAAATGCAGCCAACAGCAAGTGAAAAAAAGGATGAAATTTCATATCTAAAAAAAAAAAAAAATATTTTGTTATGTTTTTGCACTTCCACTGCTATGAGTGTGAATCCTGAAGCCTTCCTGGTCATGCTGACAAAGTTTTATGAATTTATTTGTAAAAGTATAGACAGTAGAAAATAAAATGTCCTGTGGTGCCTCCCCTGCTCCAAGTCAGCCCGTTTGACGTCCTACCCCCCCCCCCCCCCCCCCTCTCTTAAATAATTTTGCTAATTCTTGTTTTGGGAAAAACAGGACTGGGAGGAGATGAGAGAAAACATACAGATAATATATTGCTGGAAATAAAGTTGGTAGCTCTTTTTTCTCAGAATGCTGATCACTGTCCTGGACACTGTTCTACTGATGACACTAATCCATCACCAATGCTCACCAGTAACAGATGCGATAGAAAGCTGCAGACTTAATCTCTGTTGCTTCACTTGGTTAATCAGAATATTGTGTCATTGTGTGTACGAATGATGTCACCTGGAGGGGGGGTGGGTAATGAATAGTTTCTTACCATAACTTATATACTTTACATTTTATTATGATGCTTTACTGTCTGTCTTCTGCATACTAGTAAATACGTTATGGACACAGTCCTAATTGAGACTTTAATTTTTTTTCTGAATAGCAATAGCTTCTCTTTTTTTTATATAAACTGAGAGTTTGTTGTGGAAAAAGTGACCAGCATTTGTTGGAATCTTCTCTGTTAAATGTTGTTTTCCTTGTATAGGATAATCAGTCCCATATCTTCTATTATGATTAGGTGCAGAGGATAGGCAAAATAATGTGAACAGTGGTAGTAATGGAATGGTTGTGTTTGTCAGTCAACAACACAGGTAAGGCACTTGTCGTGTTGGACTGTGTATGTTCAGTACAGACTAGGCATCAGTGCAGGTTGTTTACAAGTAGTGCACACTTTGTATTTGCATTCAAAGGCCAAAGTTGACGTGCAGTGAAAGACCTAACAAAGTTCCATAGAGGGCAGATTGTTGGGCCCCGATTAGCTGGACCAATAGCAACCAAGACAGGCAGCTTATTGTATGTTTCAGGAGCAACTGTTTCAACAGTCATGACAGCCTATACAAAATGGGGAAAGACATCATTGTGTAAATGTAATAGTGGCTGCAAAACAAAACTTAATGACAGAGATTGTCATATTCTAACACAAATTGTGTCAAAACAACACAAAACTACTGTGGCTAAAGTGACTGCAGAGCTCAATAGCCATCTTCGAGACCCCGTATCTATCGACGCTATCTGCCGAGAACTCCATAAAGTGAATATTCATGGATGAGCTGCTATACCAAAACCATTAGTGACGGCAACCAACAAAAATATGTGTAAAACATGATCTCAGGAGCAGAAATGCTGGATGGTTGGTCAGTGGAAAGACTTCGTATGCTCCGACGATTGAATGTTTTTGTTATTTCCAACATTGGGCCAGGTTGACGTCTGGAGAACACAAAAAAAAAGCCTACAATCCAGACTGCTTGATTCCAACAGTTAAGCATGGAGGTGGAAGTGTGATGGTGTGGGCGGCCATATCATAGTATTCTGCTGGTCCCGTCATTACTCTCACAGGCCGTGTTACAGCCAACTATTATATGAAGATTTCAGGTGACGAAGTACACGCCATGATTCTGATATTCCCCAACAATGATGCCATATTTCAGGACGATAATGCACCCATTCACATAGCCAGGCCTACAATCACGGTATGAGGACCATGTAACTGAACTGCAGCGTCTTCCCTGCCCTGCATGGGCCACGAACGTGAACATTATTGAACCCTTGTGGACGGTATTGGAGCGTAGACTCCAGAGCAGATTTCCGCCTCCCTCGTCACTACAGGAATTAGAAGAGGTTCTGACCGAAGAGTGGCATAACATTACACTGGAGACTATACAATAATCATACACCAGTACTCCAAGAAGAATCACAGCTGTATTATGGGCAAATGGGGGTCCAATCCCTTATTAATAAACCATTCCCAAGTAAGTACAGGGGTTTACATTATTTTGCTTACCCCTGTATCTCTCTAACAAACAAGCATAATTTATTTTTACATGCATGGCTGTTCAGTGCAGGAACAGTTAGGATGTTTAGTTCTCTGAAAGATTCTTTTTGTCAGTATTATCATTATTATAATTTACTTTCATGCATTGTACTCTGTTTTCCAAGTATGATTTTATAATATTTCTACCTTTACTCCAATGCCATAGTTACTAAGTTTTGGAATTATGTTGCTTTGGCTTACAGCATCAAATGCCCAAGAAAGATAAAGGAGTAAATCACAAACTTTCTTTGTTCATCTAATGTCCTTTAAGAAATTCATTTTGAAGCCTGCCTTCCACCTAGATTTAGATTTAGGCAGTTATCAGTAACTATGTAGATATATGTTGGGCTCAATCAGCACATGTCTAGTAGTAGTCATACACTGCATACAGAATTTTGGATGAGGTATGTTAAATCATATAATAAAGGGATTTGAAGATGCCAAATACATTTAAAACAAATAATCAAATACTGTGAAAAATAAGTAGTCCAAATTTTAAGTAAAATTGTTGAGAGTTTTGTGTACAATGTTTAAGACATAGCTGTGATTATATCAGAGGTTGCACTGCGTGACTCTGGAGTGTGTAAGTTTCTATTGCCTACTGATCTAAAAGTGATAAAATATAAAAATAGGTAAGATAGCATTTATCTTTCCCATCAACATCAATGAGTAACTGTATCTTATGTCATACCATATACATGGTTCAGTCACATCATTGTGACCACTGCCGGTGTTTGATGTCAGTGTGCAATAATCACTCACGGGTGGCAGCACTAGCAGTGGAGGGTGCAGAAAGCATGTTGGGACACAGGAAAACAGTGCAGTCATTGTTGTAATGCAGAAATAGGGTGATTTATCGGATGTCCAAAAGGGCATGATCATTGGTTTTCAGGCCAAGGGTGGAAGCATTTCCGAAGTGGTTAAGCTTGTAAACTGTTCATGTGCCGCTGTGGTTACAGTATACTATGCATGGCAAAATGATGCTATCCAAAACCAGTGCTAAGGCAACTGTGGTGCACCATGGGCCATTGATATGGGTGAAAAGTGGCTGTGTCGAGGCATATGAGTGAATAGACATGCAACTATTGAGCATCTTACTGTCCAGCTGAACAAAGGGGCTACCAGCATCATATGCCAACAATCATTCAGTGAATGTTGCAGCATATGAACCTCCATAGCAGGTGCCTGGTTCATACACCAATGCTGACTGATGTTCATTGGTGACGAAAGCTGGAATTTGCATGCCAGTATTGCAAGTGGACATATACAAATCATGTTTTATGCTCCATCAAACAGATGGCCATTAGCATGTACAGCATAAAACATCTAAAAACAAACACCATGAACCAATTATCAGAAGGGGCCAAGTTGGAGGGCATTCCCTGGGTGATTGCGTCATTCTGGAAGGTCCAATGGATCAACACAAGTATGCACCTATCTGCACCATGGCATGGCTCCACATCCCTGTCAGTAACTTCCAGAACCTCATTGACACACTTCCTGTATGTATCACAGCAGTTCGCAAAAGGTGGTTATTAAGGTTGTTAGCAGGTGGACATTGTGTTTTATGTAAATATATGTTTGATGATATGAAGAAATATCTTTACTGAGGCACTGATTACATGAAGATGGACATGATCATGGACTTGTTTATGCTTCAGAGAGTAATGACTGATCAGGAAGAAGTCTGTGACAGAATGAATCAGTCAATATCATTTGAGAGACAGAGGTAGATTATTGGGAGAAAAGATAAAATTCAGAAGGTACAAAAGAAATATACACTTAGTTCATTGTTTTACAACATTTTTAACGTAGTTAAGAATATATACTCATTTTGAATTTATTTCTAGGTTTCATCAAAGTGAGTGCTTTGGAACACCACCATTTTTTAAAAATTGTTTTTATCCTAGAATTTCTATAATTTTAGTGTAGACTCCATATTCTTTTCTTATTTCTTTGTTGCCTTGTTATCCATTGTTACCACATTCCATTTGCTTGAAACTTATATCTTGCATCTGTTGTGGTTCTTTCTTGCAGTCAGTTAGTTTTCATGCCAGTGCGACTTTGGCTGATACTTCCTAATCAGATATCTGTCTTAATCCAGAACGGTATACTACTGACTCTGCTTACACCTGTCATTTCTCTGACATCAGCTTCCTTGTTGTCTATGTTCTGTCTATTCTGCTCATGCTTATTCTATTTTTGTGTAGCATTTGTTATGATTACTATTCCTTGTTGTTGTTGTGGTCTTCAATCTGAAGATTGGTTTGATGCAGCTCTCCTTGCTACTCTATCCTGTGTGACCATCTTCATCTGCAAATAATGACTGCAACCTACATCTTCTGAATCTGCTTACTGTATTCATCTCTTGGTCTCCCTTTATGGTTTTTACCCCCCCCCCCCCCCCACACACACACACACTTCCTTCAAATAATAGACTGGTGATCCCTTGATGTCTCAGAATGTGTCCTATCAGTTGATTGCTTCTTTTGGTCAGGTTGTGCCACAAATTTCTTGTCTCCCCAATTCTATTCAGCACTTCCTCATTACTTGTGTGATTGACCCATCTAATCTTTAGCATTCTTCTGTAGCACCACATTTTGAAAGCTTCTATTCTCTTTTTATCTAAACTGTTTATTGTCCATGTTTCACTTCCATACATGGCTACACCCCACAAATACCTCCAGAAAAGACATCCTGACACTTAAATCTATATTTGATGTTAACAGATTTCTCTTCTTCAGAGATGCTTTTCTTGCCATTGCCAGTCTACGTTTTATACCCTCTCTACTTTGACTATTATCAGTTATTTGTCTGCCTCAGTAGCAAACTCATCTACTACCTTAAATATCTCAGTTCCTAATCCGATTCCCTTAGCATCACCTAGTTTAATTCGACTACATTCCATTATCCTTGCTTTGCTTTTGTTGATGTTCATCTTATATCTTCCTTTCAAAACACTGTCATTCCGTTCAACTGCTCTTCCAAGCAGATTGCTGTCTGTGATAGAATTGCAATGTCATCAGCAAACCTCAAAGCTCTTATTTCTTCTCCCTGAAGTTTAATTCCTACTCCACATTTTTTTGTTTCCTTTACTGCTTGTTCAATGTACAGATTGAATAGCATCGGTGATAGGCTACAACCCTGTGCCACTCCCTTCTCAACCACTGCTTCCCTTTCATATCCTTCGATTCTTATTACTGCTGCTTCGTTTCTGTACAAGTTGTAAATAGCCTGTCGCTCCCTGTATTTTACCCATGCTACCTAAGAATTTCAAAGAGAGTATTCCATTCAACATTGTCAAAATATTTGTGTAAATCTACAAATGCTGTAAATGCAGGTTTGCCTTTCTTTAACCTATCTTCCAAGATTAAGTTGTAGGATTCAGTATTGCCTCGCGTGTTCCTACATTTATCTGGAATCCAAACTGATCTTCTCCAAGGCCTGCTACTAGCAGTTTTTCCGTCCTTCTTCTGTAAAGAATTCGTATTAGTACCTTGCAACCATAACTTATTACAGTGACAGTATGGTAATTTTCACACCTGACAGGTATTGCTTTCTTTAGAATTGGAATGACCACATTCTTCTTGAAGTCTGAGGGTATTTCGCATGTCTCGTACATCTTGCACACCAGATGGAAGGTGGTTGGCTCTCCCAAGGCTATCAGTAGTTCTGACAGAATGTCGTCTGCTTTCAGGTCCTTGTTTCAACTTTAATCTTTCAGAGCTTTGTCAACAGAATGTCGTCTACTTTCAGGTCCTTGTTTCAACTTTAATCTTTCAGAGCTTTGTCAAATTCTTCTCACAGTATCATATCTCCTATCCCATTCCACCTTTCAACCTCCCCATCTTTGCTTAGGACTGGTTTACCATCTGAGCTCTTGATATACAGCTGCTTCTCTTTTCCCCAAATGCCTCTTTAATTTTCTTGTAGATTATATTTATCTTTCCCCTAGTGAAATATGCTTCTAAATCCTCACATTTGTCCTCTAGGTATTCCTGCTTAGCAATTTTGCACTTCCTGTCAGTCTCATTTTTTGGAAGTTTGTATTCCCTTCTGCCTGCTTCATTTATTGCATTTTTATATTATCCAAGGATTCCTACTAGGCCGTTTCTTTTTATCTAATTGATCCTCTGATGCAATCACTATTTCATCTCTTCATCTTCTACTGTATTCCTTTTTGCTGTTCTAGTCAACTGTTGCCCGATGCTCCCTCTGAAGCTCTCAACAACCTCTAGTTGTTTCAATTTATACAGGTCCCATCTCAATTTCATACATTTTTCCAATTTCTTCAGTTTTAACTATTCCCTATAGCACATTTTTATATTCCTTTGAAAAAATTATTCGAAATTAGTATCTGTTCTGAAATTTGAAGCTTATTCTTGTTTTCCCAAGTTGTCTGTTTCCATTCTTGTCCAGTCCGTTATTTGCCACTAATCTTAGTCTTAGTGTTGTATTCGTCACAGTAGACAAGGAAGTCAAATCCACCAAGATAGAAATTGAAGCTGCGTGTGAGATTGTTTGGCAAGACATAGTATCAAAGGTGGGCATAAACTTATAATTAGATACTTTTGTCAACCACCAGACCAGATCTAACCGTTAACTTGAGAGAAAATGTAAGTTTCTCAATCAGACTGTGAGAAAATGTAAGTTTCTCAATCAGACTGTCATCATCAGAGGCGACTTAAATCATTCAGCAGTCATTTGGGAAATTACAGTTTTGTATGTGGTGGGCCTGACAAGACATCCTCCAAAACTACTAAATGCCTTCTCTGAGAACTATCTTGAACAAATAGTTTGAAAGTCGATGCATGATGGAAATATACTGGATCTAATGGCCTTAGCTCTTCAAGGGTGTCCACGTTGAAAGTGCTATCAATGACTGTGAAGCAGTTACAGCAACAGTGGCTACTAAAGTGCAAAGGGCAACTGAAACAAACAGATTGATTTATGGTTTTTGCAAACTAGTTAAAGCAGCCGTAGTGTTGTATTTCAGTAAGAAACTCAAAACGCTTAACTCTGGAGGGGAGCATGTAGAAGATCTGTGGCTCAGGCTTAAAAGAATATTTAACCATGCAGATAATAGATCTGTACCTAGTAGAACAGCTTATGATGGGAGGGACCCTCCATGGTATACAGTCACTTCAAAGAAACAAGAGACTACTGCATAATAGGTGCAAAACAAGGTACGGGGATATAGGTGGGACCGCGTGAGGGGGCACAGTCATTAAAGCACTGGATTCACTTTCGGAAGGACAATAGTTCAAACGTGTCTGGCCATCCTGATTTAGGTTTTCCTTGATTTCCCTAAATTGCTTCAGGCAAATGCCAGGATGGTTCCTCCAAAAGGGCAAGGCTGATTTCCTTTCCTGTCCTTCCCTAATCCAAACTTGTGTTCCATTGCTAATGACCATATTGTCAATGTGACGTTAAACACTGTTGTCCTCCTCCTCCTCCTCCTCCTCCTCCTCTATAGATGGAGAGATGGTGAATGAAACATGTCTGATTGTCTAGCGCTACCATAACATAATCTTATCAAAAAATCTCTCAAAAATCCAAAACAAATTATGAACTCTGTTTTCAAATGTTTCTTTGCTTAGGATTATCCATTCTTGCAACACTGTAAAGATGACTGATATAGAAATTATCTCAATGGCATTGAGAAATAAAAGAAATTGCTAAAACTGTATAAAGCTCCAGGGTCCAATCAAATACATTTAAGATTCTGTACTGAATTTGTGACTTGAGTTAGCCTCTCTTTTGGCCGTAATCTACCATAGATCCTTCAAACAAAAAAGCCATAACTATTAGTTGAAAGAAATCACAGGTCACACCCATACCTACAAGAAGGGTAGCAGAAGTGATCTGCAAAATCACCATCCAATGTTCTTGACTTCCATTGTTGTATAATATTGTCGCAGAAGCAGCTGAGTAACACTGTGGTGTAGTGGTTATGATACTAAACTGTTGCATGGAGGGTCGTGAGTTCAAAACTCACGTAGACTGTACAATTTTAATTTCTATATTTGGTTCGAGTACATTCTAGAAGTATCCACAAATGTCAAGAATCATTGTACTGGAATGTTCTGTAGCTGTATATATACTGTATGTGTTCTGGCCATAGGCAGTTCGCTCCATGGTCTTGTATGTGCAAGTGCTGTATAAACCTTCATTAAGTGGAGTTAGTGTTCGTCATTCATCTAATTACACCTTCTTCTACATGACATTATTCTGGTGGAGGTGCCGAGTATTGGAACTTGTGATAGTGCACATTATCGACGACACTGTGGTTCCCATCAGGCCATGACAGAGCTGCCATTTGCGTGGCAAGAAACCCGAGTTCGAGCCATATTCAACAGATCACAATCTACCGGAGACAGAAGAAGAAGAGGATGTTGTGATAACAGCAACTGTCTGCCACCACATGGGACATCCTTCCAGGTTCTCCGGTGATGATGGCCAAGATCCAAACAAGTGGCTGAAGGTATATAAGCGTATAGCCAAACTTAATAAATGGGATGACACCATGAATTTGGCTCGCATATTTTTCTACTTGGAGGGTACTGCCAAGCAGTGGTATGAGAACAACGAGAAGTAGTTAACAAGTTGGGAAGTGTTCCAGGCGGAACTGTGCAAGTATTTCGGCGACACACAACGACAGAAGTCCAAGGCTGAAGATAAATTGAAGCACAGTGTCCAGGAGAAACTACAGCATCCTATATTCAAGACATCTTGGAGCTGTGTAAAATAGTGGATCTTAGAATGAAGGAGGAAGATAAGGTTGCATATATCATGAAGGGTGTTGCTGAGGACATGTATCAAGCCCTACTCCTGAACGAGTTTTCGACAGCAAACAACTTCATAAAATGGTGCCGGTATATTGAGACAATGCATCAAAAAAGAATTACACGCACAAAGTTTGAATGGCTTTCAAACATCGTATTGATGTCTGTGATGGAGGAAGCAACTGATTTCACGAGTGTTCTTCGACAAATAGTGAGAGAGGAAGTTCAGAAGGTGCTTGGATTGCACGGCAAGCAAAAAACCGGGGCACTTCAAGAGGTCATAAGGGAGGAAGTGGAATAGACATTGAACTCAATCTCTTGTCCTTCATTTCCCATAAAAACGGTGAAAAAGTCAAGACCCAGGCAGAGTTACATTCCTACAATGCTGCATGAGGAACCTGTTTGGGCACCAAGGAAGACTGACATCTGGAGGACCCAGGATAACCAACCAGTATGTTTTCACTGTGGACGACCAGGGCATGTGGTGCACTATTGTTGAGAAAGGCGGCGGATATTTGATGATGCTTGTGCCAGAACACAACAGACCGATCGTCTCCAACTCCGGGACGACGAAGATGAACAAGATCGTGTGGGTGCAGGACGACATAGGTCACCATCACCGCAAGCTAGTTGCTGGAGAGGATGCTCCCCAACATACCAATCAAGGTCTCCATCACCATTTAGAAGCTCCAGCCGAACACCTAGCCACCGCAACCTGGAAAACTAAAGGGTGCGACCTTCCTTGGAGGTGAAGCCGCCGATGAGAAAAATCCTGTTCCGTCAATCACTACAAAAATGATAGGAAACTACGTCGATATCCTTATGGATGGCCGACCAACCCAAGTTCTTGTGGACTCTGGAGCATCATATTCAGTCATTTCGGGAAGTACCGTCGCCAGTCGCAGAAAACAGTATTCGTCGACAACAAAACATCTCTGCTGAAGGTGGCTAATGGGAAATGTAAAACCTACAGGAAGATGTACCATTCGTGTGGTTATAAGTGGCTTTACACAGCCCTTACAATTCATTGCCTTACAAGAGTTAGTCATGACGTCATTCTCGGATGGGACTTTTTGTAAGCTTCTCAGGCAATTATAGATTGTGGTCGCTCGAAAATTATCCTAGATAAGATGAGATGCACAGCTGAGTGTGTGGAGACTGTGTGCTGGACGAAGTGATCATTCATGCAGTCAGCACTAGAAAGGTAACTGTCCCGTGTCATGCCACGCATCAACTCGTATCTTGTAGTGGAATGTAAGAGAAGCATATCATTGAAGAATAACTTGGTCATCCCAGCCTCTGTCATCTCGTTTAAGAATGGATTCGGTGAATTGTGGATAGTTAACTGTCGCCCAGAACTGCAGATCCTTCCAAGACGCATGTGCGTAGCAAACGCTGAGCCATTAATTGAAGAACAGCTGAGCGTCATGTAAATCTCCCATGCCGAGTCTGTGGGCGAAATTAGCTCGACCACTATGAGACAAGACCTTCTAGCTCGACTATCACCAGGTCTCACTAAGGAACAACAGAAGAAGCTACTTGCCATTCTTCAAGAGTTCTCTGAATGCTTCAATCCGCAGGTGAAGAGTAAATTAGATAAACTGGCAGTGAAGCACTAGATTAGCCCTGGAGACCATCGACCAATAAGCCACAGGGCATACCATGCGTCAGCAACGGAATGTTGAATAATTCATGAAGAGGTAGAGAAAATGAAGAAGACTGGCATCATTGAGCCTTCATAGAGCTCATGGTCGTCACCAGTGGTCCTTGTCAGGTAGAAGGATGGCAGTTGATGCTTTTGTGTTGATTACAGGAAAGTTAGTAAGATAACTAAAAAGCACGTTTACCCTTTTCCATGAACTGACGATACACTAGATTGTCTGAAGGGGGCTCAGTTTTTTTCAACCATGGACATGTACTTGGGATACTGGAAAATCGAAGTAGATGAAGCTGATCGTGAGAAAACTGCATTTATCACCCATGAGGGCCTGTATGAGTTTAAGGTAATGCCATTTGGTTTTTGTAATGCACCAGCAACTTTTGAACAGATGATGAATACTCTTCTACGTCACCTGAAGTGGACAATGTGTGTCTGTTATTTAGATGACATTATAGTGTTCTCAGAGACATTTGATGACCATATAAAAAGACTGAGGGCCGTTCTTAAGTGTCTCCAACAAGGCGGACTTAAACTTAATCCAAGAAAGTGTCTCTTTGGAGCAAAAGAAATCAAAATACTTGGACACCTTTGTCAAACGAAGGTGTGCTGCCAGACCCAGAAAAGGTGAAATCTATAATGGAATTTCCTATTCCTAAAAGTATTAGAGATGTGAGAATCTTCCTCGGACTATGTTCTTATTACCATCGTTTTATGAAAGACTTTTGTATCAAAGCCAGGCCACTCCAAGATTTGTTCAAAGCTGATGCTAAATTTATCTGGGATGGTGATCAACAAGATTCTTTTGATGTGCTGGAAAAGCTCTGATGACTGAACCTGTACTTGGTCTGTATGATGAGAGAGCACCTACAGATGCCAGTGGGTATGGGATCAGTGCTGTTCTGGTGAAAATTTCATATGGAAAAGAGAAGGTTATCGCCTATGCTTCTAGGGCACTTACAAAAGCCGAGAGAAATTACTCAACTACAGAAAGAGAATGTCTTGCTGTGATTTGGGCCATGTGCAAATTTCGACAGTATCTCTATGGAAGGCCATTCACAGTTATTACAGACCATCATTCACTTTGTTAGCTGACAGGTCTTAAGGATCCAACAGGATGACTCGCCAGGTGGGCACTACGTCTTCAAGAGTATGACATTTCCATAGTGTACAAAATGGGAAGAAAACACCAAAGTGCCGACTGTCTCTCAAGAAAACCTGTGCAAGACCATCAAGACTTTGATGAAGATAGTGACTCTCACTGCCCTCTAGGATCTCTCTGCTGAGCAGAAGGACGCCAAGATATCTTAATTTATGCTTGCCTTAAATTGGTCAGAGGATGTGAAAGGACAATTTAAGGTAGTTAATGAATTACTTTGCAAGAAAAACTTTGATCCGTTTGGAAAGAGGTGGCTACCAGTGATTCCTAAACACATGCACTTAGATGTTCTACAGAAGTTCCATGACAAACCTGACACCAGACATTTAGGATCTATTAAGACCTATGATAGAATCTGCAAGAGATTTTTCTGGCCAGTTTTATTTAGGAGTGTCCGTCACTATGTGTCACACTGTAGAGAGTGCCAGAGGAGAAAGGCAGTTCCTCAGAAACCACCTGGCCGACTCATACCAATTCCACCAGCTGAAATGTCTTTCCAACTTGTTGGGATTGACCTCCTTGGACGATTTCCAACATCTGCTAGTGGCAATAGATGGATTATTGTTTGCACTGATTATCTGACATGCTATGCCATTACAAAAGCCCTGAAAACAGTCGAATCGTCCAAGGTAGCCAAATTCATCGTGGAAGACATTGTATTAAAAAACAGATCGAGGGAAAGTTTTTCAATTGAATCTTGTGACAGAGATAAACCATCAGCAGATGACTGCCTACCATCCACAAACTACTGGGCTTACTGAATGCCTTAACAAGACCTTGGCTGACATTCTATCAATGTCCGTCAGTGTTGAGCAGAGCAACTGGAATGAGGTGCTACCTTTCGTGACGTTTGTCTAGAACACCACCAAACAAGACACCACAGGATATACGCCATATTTCCTGGTGCATGGGCATGAGGTGACTATGACGATGGACACTGTGTCTCCATTACATTCTGATGATATGGACAACGACTACATTGGCCAGGTGTTAACCAGAGCTGAGGAAGCTTGGCAGTTGGCTCGACTATGCATGCTGCAGGCTCGAGAAAACGATCGCCAAAGGTATGACGTGAGGCACCACCCTGTTGTCTACCAGCGTGGTGACCTCATCTGGATCTTCACTCCTGTTCGGAAGGTTGGTCTCTCTCAGAAGCTCCTCAGGTGCTAATTTGGATCTTATAAGGTTATAAGACAGTTGTGTGATGTTACTTATTAAGTTGAAGATTTCGACCACAACGCAAGACGACGAAAGATCAGAGGTACGATCGACGTCCTTCGAATGAAGCCCTACAAGGATCCTGCCACGTAGGGTAAATTTGAAGCTCCCGTGACCGGCAGAAAGGTGACAAAGAGCATAGTGAAACTTCCTGGCAGATTAAAACTGTGTGCCGGACCAAGACTCAAACTCGGGACCTTTGCCTTTCACGGGCAAGTGCTCTACCAACTGAGCTACCCAAGCACGACTTGCACCCCGTCCTCACAGCTTTACTTCTGCCAGTGGAAGAGCACTTGCCCACGAAAGGCAAAGGTCCCGAGTTCGAGTCTCGGTCCGGCACACAGTTTTAATCTGCCAGGAAATTTCATATCAGCTCACACTCCACTGCAGAGTGAAAATCTCATCCTGTAAAGAGCATAGCCGCAAAAGAAGTTCTAAGAAGACCACCACCAGAGTGAGCATCAGTCATCAGGAGTTGGAGTATGCACAACTGATGACACGTTCCCGGACTAGGAGGATGTAACACCGAGATGCTGTACTCCTAAGGAGGGAGCAATGTTGCATAAGAAGCTTACAAGGAAACATCCCCATTGCACCCCCCCCCCCCCCTCAGATTTAGTTATAAGTTGGCACAGTGGATAGGCCTTGAAAAACTGAACACAGATCAGTCAAGAAAACAGGAAGAAGTTGTGTGGAACTATGAAAAAAAGGAGCAAGATAGGCAACATAAAGGATAGTGCGAGCTCAGGAGCGCTGTGGTCCCGTTGTTAGCGTGAGCAGCTGCGGAACAAGAGGTCCTTGGTTCAAGTCTTCCCTCGAGTGAAAAGTTTACTTTCTTCATTTTCGCGAAGTTATGATCTGTCCGTTTGTTCATTGATGTCTCTGTTCACTGTAATAAGTTTAGTGTCTGTGTTTTGTGACCGCACCCCAAAACCGTGCGATTAGTAGACGAAAGGACATGCCTCTCCAATGGGAACCGAAAACATTCGATCACAAGGTCATAGGTCAACCGATTCCTCCACAGGAAAACACGTCTGATATATTCTATATGACACTGGTGACGGCATGTGCGTCACATGACAGGAATATGTTGTCTACCCACCTAATTTGTGCACTTGTTGAATGGGTAAAAAGATTCTTCTCACATGCCCGATTTAGGTTTTCTTGTGAATTTGATAATCATTCCCAAAAAAGTGATGAAAACATAAAGAGTTTGTCACATAAACTGCAACAAATGAATGCAACAATTTTACAGTCGCAGTTTTCCCTGTGCTCTGTCAAAACATATGTTTTTAACATTTTCAAATTTTTCTGTGTGTAGACCGCCGAACCCTGCATATGTTTAAGCAAATCTGAACATGTCCTGGAATTTTGGAGAGCAAAGTTGATTATGTGTGAGTGCCTGAACTTTGATAATTTTCTGAAAATAAAAAATTAAACTTTTCATTCAAGGGAAGACTTGAACTAAGGACTTCTCGTTCCGCAACTCCTCACGCTAACCACGGGACCACGCCGCTCCAGAGCTCACACTCTCCTTGATGTTGTCTATCTTGCGCATGGACTACTCAGTTTGTATATTTTGCTAATTTTTTTCATAGTTCCACACAACTTCTTCCTGTTTTCTCAATTGATCTGTGTTCAGTTTTTCAAGGCCTATCCACTGTGACAAATTATAACTAAATCTGAGGGGAGTGCGATGGGGACGTTCCCTTGTGAGTAGCACTGTGCTGTAGTGGTTATGATCCTAAACTGTTGCATGGAGGGTCATGAGTTCAAAACCCACCTGGACTGTACAATTTTAATTGATATATTCAGTTTGAGTACATTCTAGAAGTATCCACAAATGTCAAGAATTGTACTGGAATGTCTGTAGCTGTATATATACTGTATATGTTCTAGCCGGAGGCAGTTCGCTCCGCATTCTTGTATGTGCAAGTGCTGAATAAACCTTTGTTAAGTGAAGTTAGTGTTCATCATTCATCTAATTACACCTTCTTCTACGTGACAATATAACCATAATCTGAGCTCAGACATAATGAGATATGTCAAACAGAGTGACTTCCTCCATGCCAATACATACCATATGTTCCGAAAACATTGACCATGTGAATCCGAACTCACACTTTTCTCACATGTCATCCTGAAATCTATGGATAAAGGCAGTCACGTAGATGCTGTATATCTTGATCTCTGAAAATTGTTTGTGTCAGTACCACACTTATTATTGGTAGTAAGACTGTGTGGCGTAAGACACAAAATTGTGACTGACTGGGTGGAGGATAGCATGATAGAGAGAATGAGCATGTCATCTTGGATGGGGGGTCATCAACAGATATAGGGTGTGCCCCAGGGAAGTGTGTTTGGATCTGTGGTCTTCATGTTGTATATTAATGACATGTCATAGAATATTAATAGTAACCTCAGACTTCTTGCTGATATTTAGTTGGCTATACTGGAAAAATGTCTTAGAAAAGCTGTATAAATATTCAGTCGGATCTTGAAAAGATTTCAGTGTTGTGCAAAAATCAGTAATTTGCCTTAAATGCTCAGAAATATAAAACTGTGCACTTCACAAAATGAAAAAGAGGACCACAGTATCAAGTTACAATTGGAATTGTTCAACTCGTACAAATACCTGGATGGAACAATTTATAGGGATATGAAGTGGAAAGATCATACAGGCTCAGTAGCAGGTAAAACAGGTGGAAAATTTAGTTTCTTTGGTAGAATACTAGGGAAATGCAATTAGTCTACAAAGGAGACTGCTTACAAAACTTTTGTACAACCCATCCTAGAATACTGGTCATGTGTGGGACATATCATTGAGTGACTAGAAGGATATAGAATGACAGACAGAATTTCTACTTTGTGTGATGAATGGCAGCTTGCCGCAATGGTAGGAAAATGTATGTTAATGCAGATGGATAGGAAAAACCACCCTGCAATTTTTGAATACAGCATTAATGATGTGATGCTTGACATTGCCACATTGATTAAATATCTAGGCATAACGTTGCAAAGTGATATGAAATGGAACAAGCATGTGAAGGTGGTAGTAGGGAAGGTGATTGGTTGACTTTGGTTTATTTGGAGATTTTAGGAAAATATAGCTTATCTACAAGGGAGATTGTGTATAAAACACTTGTGACATTCTTGAGTACTGATTGAGTGTTTGAGACCCCTACCAGGTTGGATTAAAGGAAGACATCAAAGCAATTCACAGGCATGCTGCTAGAAATTTTAGCGGTAGGTTCAGTCAACATGCGAATGTTACAGAGATGCTCTGTGAACTCAAGTGGATATTGCAGAAGGGAAGCAGATGATCTTCTCATGAAACATTAATGAGAAAATTTAAAGAACAGGCATTTGCAACTGATTGCAAAACAATTCTACTGCTGCCAATGTATATTCCTTGTAAGGACCTAAAGGCAAGATATGAGAAATTAGGGCTCATACAGAGGCATACAGACAGTTGTTTCTCCCTTGCTCCATTTGCGAGTGGAATAAGAAGAGAAGTGACTAGTAGTGGTACATGGTACCCTCTGTCATACACAATGTGGTGGATTGTAGTGATTATGTAGATGTAAAAATAGGACTTAAAGAAATTCAACACAGGGCAACACGAATCATCACAGGTTTCAACTCAAATCATCACACGTTTGTTTGACCTCTGGGAGTGTGTCATGGAGCTGTTGAAGAGACAGCTGAAAAATTAGATCAGGAAATGAGGCAGTGGTCAAAGTAGTCTATATATGAATCACTGATTGCAGAAACAGCGTTAGTCCATGCATGTTGATTTTGAGAAAAACGGAAAAATAACTTTGTGGGCCTGAGTATTCTATTTTCTTTGACAGCTCTATTTTACTTTGAACAGCACAGTTTCTGGTGATATCCAGACACTATTTCCAATGGTGTAATGATTAGATTATATAATGATTTAAATACGCAAAGTTCGTGGACATGTGCTGTTTCTGAAATCAATTGGTTGCTGTATTATTCAGCAGTTTATTTGTAAATTTATTATGTTCAATACAAAAATTGTTGTTATTAGGCTACATAACAGTTTCTGAAGATCAGCTATATTATTTCTCATTACCAAAATTCTTATTTTAAGTGTACATAACAGATTCTGAACAACTACTTTTAACTACAAATTACAATCAGGTAAATAGCAAGATTAGTGAAATCTTGCTTGTACCCATGTCTGTTATTCACTGTGAGGCCCTCTGCTGACAACTGAAGGCCAGTTGTAGAGAGCTCCGTAAAAGGATAGGTGCTCTTCAGGGATATACGGCTCCAATTTCTTGAGTACAGCTATTTTCTTCTCACTTAGTGGTACACATTTTTCATATGCTGCAGCCGTCAGTAGAGTTACTGTTGTTTTTAAATCAAGAAGTAAATGAAAAGTGTGAGTCACCAGGCTTCCAATGTATGGTTTTGCAATGACGTTCCCACTACACTCACTGTTGTATTCAAATTCCATGAATTCTGAAATGGTGAAGGATTGTTTCTCATTCATTGTGAGCACTTTGCTGTTCATTGTTTCCAAAGACAAGGCATTGTGTTTGTAAAATTTAGGTCACCATTGTTTGAAAGCCAGTACAAACTCTGTTGGAACAACTTCAACCTGGTATTTGTTAAAGATACTTGCAACAACAATAAGTTCTACAAACCGTGTGATGCTATAAATCCTATTGACAGCTCAAATTTTCCTCTTAATCACTGCAAAGTCCCTGTCACAGGGTAAGAATGAATGGCCTCTGACTGGGAAATAATGATAAATTCTGAGTAAACACTGAGATGCTGCAACTGCCATGAGGAACCTGACCATAGTATTATTCTTATTCTGCCCTGGGCAGCCATCTGAAAATATATGCTGGTATTTTATGTTTGGTGGCAACTCATTTCGTATGTAATCCAGCAGAAATGTGCAGACTTCATCAGGACCCTTCTTTGCTACACATTCGTGATAAATGTAGAATGTTTCATATCCTCTCTTCATGTTGTGAATATTGAATACATTAACATTGAGCTGCCGAAGGTAAAAGACTACCTGAACTGGAATGGTAGGAAGGGACAGATGTTACATAAAATCTATGGCAATACCTGCAACATCCTCGTCTTTTTGACAGAATCCTTGTACTTCACGAATACGAGCAGAAAACTTTGCAGCCCTGCATTTCTGCAGCGGCAACCCTCTTAGCCTTTACATTCAGTGTTTTGTTTCGTAATTTATTTTGAAGCACTAAACAAATACCACATGTGTCAACTTGTGGTCGACCAAATGTAAGTGAAAAACATTCTTTGAATATTTTAAAATAAAATTCGTACTTAATATTACTTGCTTGGGGATGTCGTAATCTGAACTGCTCATGCATGATTTTGACATTAAGTTGGCTATTTAAATAATGCTGTTCTCTTGTGCCATAGTGAGTAATTTTTTGGGGTCAGGAATTTATGTGATCAATTATCAAACTTATTTCTGCACCCCGATTTGATTTCCCAATGCATTTTTACCCTTCTGGTCACTAGACGACTTTCCACAAGCAAGCAGATTGCTTATCCTCCTTACCCTTTGGTTTGTGACACCATGGATACTTAAGAAAGCTTTCTTTGCATACCTCTGATCGTCCCGTGCTGGAATTAATAAAATACTGAAAATTGTTGCATCTTGGTTTGCAGTTGCCTCCTTCTGGTACTCTTCTTCGTCTTCTGGAAATATTACATACAGTAATCGGGCCTTGGAGATAAGAATCTTGTGCATCCTTTGATGTCATGTTGTAGAAAAGTGAAAGTACTTCATTTCTTTCCTCTGCAGGAGTTCTTCCAAAGCAGTTTCTATGACATCTACAAAATTACACAGATATTTCAGTCTCACAATAAATCATTAGTTTACTATTTTACTGACGTATAACCTCCCGTATTAGAAAATTATTTACTTGCAGTCCACACCAATGCTTTTCTTTGAAACTAACTTTCCACTGTAGTTTTTGTACTCTAGACCTTTAATTCATGACCTTTTTATGATTTCACACTGATACTCAACATTCTTTACACCTTTTTCCCTCTTTCTACTTTCACCACCATCATGTACATCCATATCTTCCCTGTCCAACATTGCTGCGCTTCACAAAGAAAAAGCGTGTGAACACAGATGATATCACACAACAGGCTAGCCAATGTTGGCTGCAGAAATAGCACTAGTCCTGGGCAAGTGTTCTTTCTCCTCTCACTCGTAACGTCAGGATCTTGTTTGTCCCATTAAGAATGGTGGACAAATGTTGTTTCTGCGTTCATTCAATAGAGGTAGCGCCATAACATGGAAATCAGCTCTTAACTCAATTTAACCAAAAAGTGGACAAGTGTTGTTTCTGCAGTTAGCGATTCGTATGTATTGCAGACTGGCCATAGCTAGCCAACATGTTTCTGATAAAGAAAAAATATTGTTAATGTTGTATATATATTAAAGGGGTAGGAAGTCATTTCTGAAGGTATTTGTCTGGTATGTAACCTTGTAAAGAAGTGAAACAGAGGATGAAAAACAGTTGAGAAAGGAAGAGAATGCAAGTTTTTGAAGTGTGGTGATGTAGGTGAGTAGGTATAAAATACGAATAGGCACTGAATCAAATAGGTTAGAAAAGAAATTTGTGCCACAGCTTGCCTAAAAGAAGGAATCGGTTGACAGATACATTCTGAGACATCGAGGAATTGTCAGTTCGGTAAAAGAGGGAAGTGTGGGTGATGAAAGTTGTAGAGAGACCAAGGCCTGACTACAGTAAGCAGGTTTAAATGGATGGTATGCCTAGATGAATAGACTAGCAAGGAGAACTGCATCAAATTAGACTCCATACTGAAAACCTGAACAACAGCTCTTTATTTGTACCAGAAAACGCCAAACACCAAGGAGAACGTTTTTAAACAAAATACTAGCTGTTACCCGTGGCTGCACTTGCATATCAGTAAAAGGAACTGATTTGTATGTATGGCTTTATTAGCCAGGAAACGCAGTTCAGGATGGCCACTATGGTGACTTGCCCGTTGATGATGATGATGATGATTATGATGACAATGCCGACACAACTGGGAATTGAACCTGCATTGCCATAATTGATGATAGGTTAGATTAGATTAGTACTTGTTCCATAGATCATGAATACAACACTTCGTAATGATGTGGAACGTGTCAGGTTAATAAAAGGTGTCAATACAAGATATTACATTACACAAAATATTACATGACACTTTTTTTTTTTTTGGGGGGGGGGGGGGTAAATTACCCACTTACTATATCCAAACGTTCATCTAATGAGTAGAAGGAGTTGCCATTCAGGAATTCTATTAATTTCCTTTCAAATGCTATATGTCTATCTGTAAGACTTTTGATGCTATTAGGCAAGTGACCAAAGACTTTTGTGGCAGCATAATTTACCCCCTTCTGAGCCAAAGTTAGATTTAACCTTGAGTAGTGAAGATCATTCTTTCTCCTAGTGTTGTAGCCATGTACACTGCTATTACTTTTGAATTCATTCGGATTCTTAATAACAAATTTCATAAGTGAATATATATATTGTGAGACTACAGTGAAGATCCCTAGCTCTTTAAATAAGTGTCTGCAGGATGATCTTGGATGAGCTCCAGCAATTATTCTGATTACACGCTTTTGTGCAATGAACACTCTTTTACTCAATGATGAGTTACCCCAGAATATGATGCCATACGAAAGCAGAGAATGAAAATAGGTGTTGTAAGCTAATTTACTGAGATGTATATTGCCAAAATTTGCAATGACCCTAATAGCATAAGTAGCTGAACTCAAACATTTCAGTAGATCTTCAGTGTGTTTTTTCCAGTTCAAACCTGCATCAATGCATGCACCTAGAAATTTTGAATATTCTACCTTAGCTACCGATTTCTGATCGAAGTCTATATTTATTAATGATGTCATTCCATTTACTGTGTGTTCCTTGAACACCTCATCCCAGTCTAACTGCTGAAGATTTTCCCTGAAATTTCTAATTGTTGAGTCATTAATTGAACATACAACTTTGGAGGGTAGTTTTGAATTACTGAATGGAGCTATGTCATATACTAGCTGAGCACCATGATCAGATAAGGCCATTCTCAACAGGACAAGAATTTATGTTTTTAAACTTATCTTGGTCTATAAACGTGTTATCTACCAATGTGCCGCTGTCCTTTACTACCCGAGTAGGAAAATCAATGACAGATGTCAAATTGAAAGAACTGAGCAAGACTTCCAGGTCATTCTTCCTATTACAGTATTTCAGTGAACCAACATTGAAGTCCCTACAAATAATAATTTGCTTTCCCCTATCTGACAGATAGCACAACAAGGGATACAGGTTTTCCAGGAATAAATGAAATTTCCTGAAGGGGATCTATATACTGTTACAATTATATAAGAGCTCTCCTTCAGTTTAAATTGACAGGCACATGTTTCTATATGAACTTTTTTGTATCTAAGCTTTTTACACAGTGATAACTTTTGACATACATGGCAACTCCTCCTCTCACCTTATTCTCTCTACTCATAAGTGCAGCTAGTTTATAATCACTGATATTTACCTTTTCCATATCAGACACAATGTGATGCTCAGACAGGCATAGTATATCTATTACATTATTGGATTCAATGTTATCTAAACAAACCAGGAGCTCATCTACATTATTCTTCAATCCCGGAATATTTTGGTGAAAAATGATAACATTATTTTTTACTTGACTTTTGTGAGAATCTACTTTTTTCATTAATCCACCAATATTTTGGTTAAATATGGTAACATTATTATTTACTTTACTGTTGTGAGAATCTTGTGAGTTTTGGACCTCTTTAGCACCTGCCTGCCTGAACAATACCAACCACAAAGCCAAAATATGTTGACACATACCAGTAGTTATGTTATCGTGGGTGATAGTGATAGTATTAAAATAAAATGTACATTTTCTGATATTATTAAACAGCATTAAACTGGTGAAGAAAGAAGATAAATAATTTGTAGTTTGGTGCAGTGCAAATTTTATAATATTTGTACATGGAGTAATGGTGAGCGGCCCTCACGTGTCTTATCTGTTACCTGTGGCTGCACTTTCATACCATCGTCAAATGCAGCCTCCCACATCCTACATTTAAAGCCATGACGTTCCTCTATCATATAGTGTTTAAATAATTACTTTGTTGTGAGTCTTCAAGCATTTCAGAAACTATAAGAAACATGTGATGCTCTGAAATTAAAATGCGATGGACCTCTGAAATTAAAATGCGATGGACTTGCAACTGATATTAGTGTGGCAGTATGTATTGAGCATGTTGAGGGTTGTATTCATTGCATTGCAGTGTATTATAAAGAACATATCAATCAATAAAAGCATTTTCATAAATATGATAAAAGTTCAAAAGTCAAGGAGTAAATAGCTTCTTCAAAGAAACAATATGCTCAAAACCAGCTTGTTAACACTTGCCTTCCTCAAAAACTGTGAACTTGGTGTATATTACAGTGTGTGCCATAGTGCCACAGACTGAAGCAATTGAACCATAAGAGAATTTCAACCACTTTTTATCATTTCCTAGATTTGAGAATATCATCTCCACTATTGTCATCAGTTACAAGGCTGTTCCATTTAGTGAGCTACAGTCACATGAGCAGTGGCCCTTTTCAGAGAAGCTGCTGTTTTCTGAGTGAGTTTCAGGATCTATTATACAGAGTGTCCCACTCAAACGTCCCTGATTTCAAAGACCCAGGGGGAAAAAAATCACACACAGTAGATATGAAAATGAAAAATGCATCACATTGTAGAGCATTTCAAAGGATTTATCAACAATACACGCCTACAAGTGAACCATTTGTAGCACGAAGAACATCGAGTCTATATTCAATTTCTTGCCAAGTTTTTGTAACATTTCCTCTGTTATGGTTGCAATCGCATTAGTGATATGATGTTGCAACATAGGAATATCGTCCACTTTGGTTGAATATACACAGTCCTTCACAAATCCCCACATGAAGAAATCAAGTGGTGTAATGTCAGGTGAACAATGGGTCCTTTGCATCTGATCAGACGATTGGGAAATTTCCTATCCAGGAACTAGCAAACAGCCATTGACCAATGCAGCGGAGCTCCATCTTGTTGAAAAATGATGTTGGGTTGCCAGTCTTGTATCTGAGGGCACACAGACTGCTCCAACATGTCCAGATACAATGACCCATTCACTGTTTGTTCTGCAAAGAAGAACTGTCCAACAGTCCTGTCGTGCATGAGCCCACGCCAGACATTTAGTTTAGGGCTATCACGAACATGTTCAGTGACAACATGCAGATTTTGCGAACCCCAAATCCGAACATTAGATGAAAGTTTGCCTCATCTGAGAATAAACATCTTTCCAGGAAGCTGGTATCCATATCAATACGGTGCAGTATATCCACAGCACATTTTTGTCGGCATGGTTTGTTGTTCAGCGTCAGATGTTGCAGAATTTACACTACGTAAGCACAAATATGAAGATGCTGGTGAACTACACGATGCAGTGTTGATCAAGGTACATCAAGTTGCCTAGATGCTTGATAAATTGACTTATGTGGGCTTCTGAGAAACGTCTGTCTGATATCCTCCACAGTCTCTTCTGAAACTCTGAAACATGCACTGCCAGAATGTTTCAGAACACTTCCTATTGCCAGAAACTTCCTATACCATTCCTTAATTGTTTTCACATCAGGTGGATCACATTCATACACACAATGATAATTTCTTTGCACAGTAATCGGTGATTTTGTTTCTGTAAACCACACTACTGCTTGCGCGCGCTGCTGTGGAGTCGCCATTTTCACTTCATGCGACCGTGCTGCACTCTGGCGACGATACTTGATACTTCTGATGGGGGAATATAAATTCTTTGAGATGCTCTACAATGTGGTGCATTTTTTATTGTCGTATCTACTGTGGCTTTTCTCTCCTGGATCCTTTAAATCAGGGAGGTTTGAGTGGGAAACCCTGTATAATGAGGTTTGAAGTTATTCTGCAAAAGGCGTTACTCAATACAAGTTTGAAGATTCCCAAATCAATGGGGGCACACTAAATGAAACTCATTGTGTGAAAATATGAGGCATGTGGATAAATAAGACAGTGGAGACATATATAAACTACTTAAAAATGTTTTGCACTAACTTCATGACTTACATAATAGGTGTTTTTTAATTGGATACTCTTTCAATCACATGAAATGGCTATGTACAGTCACCTGTGTAATGGCAGTAAAAGTAATCCTGCATTCTCATTGTGTTTCAGTTGAGTGCACTGTGTTTCCAATTGTGAATGGCACAATGTGGCTTGTGTTCACTGTTTCTATTTGTCATCATGCCTTGAAGCGTCATTTCAAACTTCATATTGTCCCTTTATCGTAAGAAGGGTTATCAGCACAGCCTGCCAAATTGGCATACACCATAACAATATTATTCAAAAATTTATTCACCATAATGAGACACAAAACAATGAAAATCTGCCTTTGGGTGGTCATCTGTGGCCACCATAAACTGCTGAGATAATCACTGCCTACAAATTATGTCTTGTAGATACCCCGCAGAGAATATAACAGTACACAACTGTCTCCACAGGAATAATTTGGCCTATAGACACTCAGTACAAAACTCCCAGTGCCATGATGCTTGCCGCACGGGGTCTGAGGCACCTTGCCATGGTTCGTGTGGCTCGCCCCATCAGAGGTTTGAGTCCTCCTTCAGGCATGGGTGTGTGTTTTGCTGTTAGCATAAGATAGTTTAAGTTAGATTAAGTGGTGTGTAAACCTATGGACTGATGACCTCAGCAGTTTGGCCCTTAGGAACTTACCACAAATTTCCAAAATTTACCATGATGTGTGAAGGAGGTAGAGTGAGGAAAGAGCTGGGATGGAACCTGGCTGAATGGCATCAGGTTCTCTTCATGGACAAGTCCAGGACTTGTTTAATGCCCGATATCATAGAAGAGTCTGGGTTTTGCCAGGCATACAGTCCCATGGATTCAGCAACAAGGTGGGTCAGTATCATTATATGTGTCAGACACCCCGTCACTACTGAGGGCTATACAGTATCGTGTCAGGATCCTCTGACCTGTTTTCAGTCCTACAGTTTTGGTGATGTATTTGCCTTTCAAGATCGTAATGCACAAGCGCATGGCTTCCACCTCATGAACACTGTCCTCCATGATGCAGAAATGAACTAATGGGATAGCCTGTAGTATTTGCTGATATGAATCTGATAGTACTGCCAGTAGGCACATAAAATGGAAACAACTATTGTAGCTTTAGAGATTGTAATTCCTCCTTCAGAGAGGAAAGGGGGTGTAGATTGGGAAAGGTTGGAAGGAGAAGCATTTTAGTCAGTCACAAAGATAAGAGGAACTTTCCTGTTGTGAATATGATAGAAAAAAGAACGGGAAGGCATCAGAAAGAGTTGCCGGTAAATTAGAAGAAAAAATTTGGAAACCCACCCAATACAACACTAAAAGAACTTTCATGTACTGAAATAAATAATCTGTTCATGTTTCGCAGTCCAGTAGGGTCAACGGAATTCGTAAATAAATTCATCTGGATTGTATTGTAAAAATATCAGCAAGAGACACATTCCTTCCTTTGGTAGGTATCTGGAATTCATTTTCATCAAGTGGTGTCTTTCCAAAATAGTAAAAGCATTACCACTTTATAAAAAGGGTGATCAGCTTTGTATGGACAAATATTGGCCTTTATCATTACTGTCAGGATTTTCTAAAATTACTGAGAATATGTCCCTTTTGCAACTGAATATATTATTGGACAAAAATAATTATATTTATGGATATTGGTATGGCTACAGGCCACAGTGCTCAACTAAAACAGCTACTTTTAGCCTGGAAACGTATATAAAATGAAGTGAATAATTACACAGAAATCTCAGGGTTATTCTTAGACCTAACAAAATCATTTGATGTGATTGATCATTCTGTGCTCTTGAGAAAGGTTGAATGATAGGGTGTAAGAGGCATGCCAGATGACTAGATTAAATCACATTTGGAATGTTATTCTCAGGTAACAGAAATAAAGTACATGGAAGGAAATGAACTTCAGATTCAGCTTTCAGAACCATGTGCACTAAGTCATGATTTTATTTTTATTTAGCATATGGCTCATAACATCACAGTAAAAATTACAGAAACAACATGATTAAAAAAAAATTACATACGTATAAACAGAACAATAAATAACAGTTTGTATATAAGGACACCACCAATTGTAAATTTACACTCACAGAAGGGCAATCACAAACAAATGTCCAGCTTAGATAATATATAGTCGATTGCCTCTTGAGTCGCCATTAGGAAATCCTGTGGGTCACCCTCATATGCCCTTAGTGGGCATTCCTGCACAATGTGCTTGACGATCTGTCTCCGAGCGCGACAGTCACAAGCGGCCAAAGGAAGTTTACCCCATCTGTGTAAGGAGTTGGCGCATCTCTCACAGTTGGTTCTGATGCAATTAAGAGTTGACCAAACTTTGCGAGGGCAATCAAATCCTTTTGGTTTACTAAAGATGCATGGCATACTGTGGCAGTTTACTGCTGTTCTGCTCTCCCATTCCTCTTTCCATCGGTCATTTATTTTAAAGTTGGTCTGGTGCAGCGCCTGTGCGGTCTTTAGTGGAGGATGCCTAGACCGGATTGAGTATCTTCATGGATTTGTAATTGAGGGTTGGTCATGATTTTTTGAAATTCTTTAACCAGAGCGTGTTCTCGGCGCAGGTTAGGAAGGGCTATGTTCCTGAGAACGGTCATCCAAACTGTAGGAGTTGGCCTGATTGTGCCTGATATAATACGCATTGTTGCATTAAGTTGGCTATCTACCATGTGTGTGTGTTTGCTGTTGAGCCACACTGGGGCACAGTATTCTGCCACTGGATACACCAAGCCAAGTGCGGATGTTCTTAAGGTAGATGTTGTGGAGCCCCAAGTGGTGCCACAGAGCTTGTGCAATATGTTGTTGCGTGTTTTGAGTTTCGCTGCAGTTTTCATCAGCTGTTCTTTGAATGTTAGTGTCCTATCTAGGGTAACCCCAAGGTACTTTGGGTGTTTGTTGTGCTTTAGTATTTTCCCGTCTAGATATACATGTAGTTCTCTGTTGGCCATTTTGTTGTTCAAATGGAAGGCAGATACTTCCGTCTTTGTAGCACTAGGTTGTAGCCTCCATTTTCTAAAGTTCTCACTGAGAATCCCTAGGTCACTCGTAAGGATATCTTCGGCAGTTTCTATATTTCTGTGGGCTGTTGCCAGAGCCCAGTCGTCAGCATAACCAAATTTGCGCGATCTGGTTGCAGGCATGTCAGCTATGTAAAGGCTGAGAAGAAGGGGTGCAAGGACAGAGCCTTGTGGGAGTCCATTATTGAGTTTCATTTGTTTGCTTCTCTCATTCCCCATTATTACTTGGAAGATTCTATTTGACAACATATCGTCAATGAGGTTGGTTATCTTCTTGCAGGGGATGGCACAGATTAATTTGTACATGAGTCCCTGTTTCCAAACTGTATCATAGGCTGCTGTTAGGTCTATGAATGCTGCAGCTACTTTATGTTTCTTCTGCAACCTTGCCTCTATATATGTCGTCAGTGAAAGGACTTGATCAGTACAGTAGCCATAGGGACAGAATCCTGCTTGTTCGATAGGGATTTTTTTGAGTATAGTTTGGCCTATTCTGTTGAGAAGCAGTCTTTCTAGTAATTTATAGACCATACTGAGAAGGGCAATGGGGCGGTAACTCTTTGGTCTATCGCCTGGTTTACCAGGTTTCAGGGCTGCGATGATCTTTGCTCATTTAAGTGAGGGAGGAATGTTACCCACTTGGAGAATGTCCGTAAAGATCTTAGCCAGCCATTGTTTTGTGTAGGCTCCGACATGTGTGAGGAACTCAAGATGGATAACATCAAAACCTGGAGCTTTGCCTGGTTTAACCTTCTTCAGGGCATTGGTAACCTCCTCTATACAAATATCTGTTGAATATTCTGAGTCCATTGCATGGGTCCTTTTTAATGTTTTTAAGTCCTTCTTCACTTTTGTTGTGTGCTTTCTATCTCGTAGATGCAGAAACTATGCGGGATGCAACCTTGTTGGGTTTTTAGGGTTCATAGGTCTATTTCTCTTATAAATAAATCATTTTCTATTAAATGTTAGGAATTCAGAGCCAGAACTATTTGCAGATGACACCAGGCTACCAGTCAGAGGTAATAACAAAGAAACTCTTACTGTGTCGGAAAACAATGTTACAAAATGTTTACCAGGAACAGTAATTTTAAATCCCCACAAAACAGTGTTAATGGATTTCCATAAAGATCAAAGTAAAAATGCATCACAACCAGTAGTAAGTATGGATGAACAAAACATTAGTTCTATTACTGAAACTAAATTTCTTGGGACTCATATTCAAGAGAATTTTAAATGGAGTTCTCATATCACATTTCTAAATCCCAAAACAGCTATGTAGTAAGAATTTTTTGCAGCAACACTTGTGCTGAAATGATTAGTGCTGTTTAGTCTAATTGTGTACATTCGTTACTGAGGTATGGTTTTGTTTGGGAAAATGTACACCAGACCAAAAAAACTTTCAAGAAACAGAAAACAAGTTATAAGAATAATGAGACAGATGAATAAGCTGCACAAAAGCACGCAGATATGTATTTAAAGAACTCGAAATTTTACTCATTTCCCGCATTTATATACTGCAAGTGGTTACCCTTGTAAAAAAATTTTACTGAGAAAAGAAAACTTTTTTTTACTTGTAACAAATTGTCCGTGATTACCATACCAGTTCAAATTGTGACATTCACATTTGTCATTGCAACACCACATTGTGCCAAAAAGATGTATATCATGCAGAAACAAAAGTGTACAACAGATTACCCAGACACATTGAACCTCTTTCTGAACTACAGGGTGGCTATAATTAAACTTTTGCTACTTGAGAGGGCCCCCATGACAAACAAGTGATCGTAGGTGAATGAAACTTTGTAGTAACTTATGCAAGGACATGCAGAAGAGAAATAACGAATAAACCATTCAAAGAAACACATTTTAGTTTCCACATGATAGGGGTAGCATCTGTTGATTCTGTACCATGTTTACATTCCAGATTACAAACGTTCATCAATATGATGACCATCTGGCTCTTCGACACCCTGGAACCACACTAGATTGTTGTACTGATGTCCGAAACAACAATGGTCAATGGAATGTTCTGCTGTCGTGATAAAGCTCATGCACTGCTTGAAGTTCACACAATGCGTTCAGCTTTCTCAGCCATGGCAACAGTGACATTTTCAACAAATCAGCAGTTAATTCAAACTTCTGAATCATGTCCTTCAGCCTTCATGGAAAGAGGACCTCTCTGTATTTCTTTAACACGATACTGACAAAGAGCAGCAGCAATACTGCTACTCTTTTGATAAAACAGCTTTACGAATAACTCTCTGTTCACATTGTCCACACCCATGTTGACTGCTTGCAGTTGTATGCACAGGGATCAAACTGTTTCAACTCCATTGCATACCAGTATCAGTGCCTAATGGTAAGTCATGACATTTATCACAACTAAGACCGCAAATCCTGAAGCACAGAGTCTAAAGGTGATTCCTATAAAGTTAGGTACGCATACAGTAAATAGTTTTCCATCTACGCTGGCTCAAGTAGCAAAAGTTTAATTATAACCGTCCTGAACATACCTTTAACAAAACTCTGACATCCAACCTACTACAAAACTGCTGTTACTCAATATCTCAGTACATCAGCATGTAACTATGTAAATAATTTGTAAATGTACAATATATACCCAATTTTCTATCTATTTAAGAAATGGATATAATTTATGATGTACTTGAGAAAAGTAATGAGACTGACAACACTGCTAGCGATTTCGCAATGCTGTGTTGTTCTACTTGCTCTAGATACAAAGTCCAAGTTTCAGCTCTGTACAGCCATCACATGTTTTTTTAGTTGTGTTTTTATTGTGAGTTACAAAAATAGAACAGCAGAATTTGGAGCAACGTTATACCATCAAGTTTTGTGTTAAACTTGGGGAATCCGTGATTGTGACCTTGAAAAGATGAACATTTCTTATCAAGATCACAAAATTCTCACTGGCACAAATCATTTTTGGAACGCCGAGAACATGTTGAAGGCGAATTTCACTCAAGGAGACCTTCACTTAAAAAAACGACGAAAATGTCGAATGTGTGCATACTCTTGTGAGATCAGACTGGCATTTAACAATAAGGTTGATGGATGACCTGTTAAGCTGAAACTCTTTTGTTGTACGTCAAATTTTGATCGAAGTTTTGAACATGCAAAAGGTTTGTGCCAAACTGTACCGAAAAACCTCACAATTGAGCAGGAGGACAATCGAATAAATGTGTGTGTTGATATTTTTGTGAGGATTGCTAATGACCACAAATGGTTCAGCAGTGTGATCAGAGGTGATGAATCCTGGGTTTTTGAGTAAGGTCCAGAGACAATGCAGAAAAGTAAGAAGTGACACACTAAGACACTCCAAAAGAGGCTTGAATGAGCAAGTAGGGATATTGTGCATAAAGAATTTGATCCTCCAGCATGAACTGTCAACCAAGTGTTTCACAAAGATGTCCTTGAAAGGCTCAGGAAAGGGATAAATCAGGTAAGACCAGACAGTACAGACGAGTGGATACCGCATCATCAGAATGCCCTGTGTCAAGCAGCCACTTCCATCAGGGAGTTTTTTAATCTCAAAAGACATTCTTGTTGTTCCACAGCCCCTTCTATTCACCTGATATGAGTCCTTGTGACCTTTTTTTCCAAAAATTGAAAAATATCTTACATAGACATCATCTTGAGACTCTGAAGAACATTTAGAAGAAGATGACCAACATGTTAAAAGCCGTACCAGCTGAAGCCTTTCAGCACTGCCATCAGGACCAGAAATGACGCCTCCACTAGTGTGTAACTCCTGAAGGGAACTGCTTTGAATGGGACAGTATTGTTGTATGAGAAAAATAAAAACACTGATCGATAAAAAAATCTGTCACATTATTTTTCTCACACACCTTATAATATAAAAATTTAAATGACACATTTGCAAGTTGTAAGAACAATGGGTAAAAATATTTCCTGTTCAATACATTGTGTATGATAAGGGTACTGAAAAAGAGTTTTATATGGGCAAATAAATAAGTAAGTCAAATACAGTCCAGAGGTAGTATAAGAACAGAGTGAGAAATAAAGGTGGACAGAAGAAGAGAAATATTAAATGAATAGTGCAATTAAACACTGAAAACAAGATAAGGAAAATCAGAGAGAAGATGGATGAGGATAAAAAGAAATAAAAATAATTTAGTTACTAAATTTACTATATTAAAATTAATAATAATAATAATAATAATAATAATAATAATAATAATAATAATAATAAAAAGAAATGGAAAATCGAGGACGCAATGTAACAATATTATGAAAAGAGTAGTTGCTACTCACCATATACCGAAGATGCTGAGTTACACAGATAGGCACAACAAAAAGATTGTCACAAGATAAGCTTTTGGCCAACAAGGCTTTTGACAAAAATAGGGGGCAGCTAGGTGCAGTCAGGATGTTAGACGGAGGGCGAGGGAGAGATGTGGCAGGGGGTAGTGGAAAAGGAGAGAAGTAAAAAGACTGTGTGTGTTTGGAATAGAGGGCTGTGTAGTGCTGGAATGGGAACAGGGAAGGGGTTAGGTGAGTGGGATAAGACTAATGAAGGTTGAGGCCCAGAGGGTTCCCATAACCCTCCTGGACTCAACAGCTTATTTTGTGACAGTCTTCTTCTTGTGCCCATCTGTGACTCAGCATCTCCACTATATGGTGTGTAGTAACTATCATTTTCATTATATTGAAATAATAATAAAAAGGCGGTTAAATGTTTGGTTATGAGCTCCCACCGACTTCTATATGAAATATTCTCCCAGTTAGTACATAGGTGCCTGCGATGTAAATTTTTTTGATAATGGCCCCATATTAATAGGATCAAATTTCATGTGGTTTATGCATGATGGGGCAGCACCACAGTTATCTGCTGATGTAAAGACTACATCTAAGACACCAATATGGTCCATGGCATAGAGGTCAAGCAGGGCCTGAATTTTGGCCTCTGAGATATCCCTGAAGGTTATCTATCATGTGGAACATGATATGTGTCTGAATGAACATATTTATGTAGAAATATACCCACTCATGGAAGTATTAATATAATGAAATGGTGACAAAATTTGCAATTATTGAACTAGAGAAAGTGATTTCAGGGATCATATTAGGAAGTGTATATGTACCTATTATTTATTTATACAAACCAACAACAAATGTAATACCTCATAAAATATCTTTGTATTTCTGTGCATAAATTTCCCAGAGACATAAAAGTCAAAAACTCCTTTTAGTATTTAATTTTAAATCCAACTTGCAAGCAAGAGTTACAATTAGGTGAACTTCAATCAGGTGTGGTAGTAAATATTTATAGACCTATTCCTCATTTATAATAATGAAAGAGTTAGTACAAGTTTATAGAAAACTGCTCTGGGATTAAAAGATCATCCACAGCTTATTAAATGTAAAATACACCAGCTTGAAGATGAATTACAGTCTTCGAACAGCATAGTGATATGCACTACAGAGCACTGGTGAGGAGACACTGAAATAGAGCATATAATGCAGATGAATGTGCAAGTTGCTACTGTAGAACTACTTTAAAGGATGGGGATCATGTATTTATATCAGATGTGGTTCACATTTTAAAGCTACATAAGATCTGATCACAATTAGCAAAGAAAAAGTTTGGAATTGGCAGCTGTTGAATTAACAAAGCTAGACAATCAGAAAAGGGGTAATCACTCTGTCCATCCACTGTGTACCTAGTGGTAATGTGGACACTTTCTTCAACAAAATTACTGAAGCCCTGAAAAAAAGTTTCAGTCCCCAAAACTAAATAACATGGGGGATACATTAATATGAACATGTATTGAGGGTGAAATTAGTTATAACTTCCTCGACACTAGGAACACTTTTAACATGATACAAATAGTAAACAGTGCTACTAAACTATCAAAGAGGTCAGTAACAGTCTTAGACCACATACTCTCAGATTTTGACAGGGAAAATTTTAGAGTATTTACAAAATATCTTGGGTACTCTGATCATTACTGTTGAAGGGCAAATAGTCGACTTCAGTTTACTGGTGTTCCAGTCTCTATCCTGAAGGCATGCATAGGCAGCATATAAACATCATAAATGAACAGTCCCTTAGTTCAGGTATTTTTCCAGAGCACCTAAAGCATGCATGAGTTGTGCCCTTACTACAGAGTGGTAAAAATGTGAAGAGTATAGAAAACTAGAGGCCAGTTATACTACTGTGAAAGTTTTCAAAAATAAATGGATCAGTCAGGAAAGGTAGACTAATGAGTTACACTAATAAATACAACCTTTTTAATGAAGCACAGATTGATTTTGAAAGTAAGGGAAGTACAATATCAGCCACTGCAAAACTCACAAAAGTGGATAAGGATGAATCTGTGGTAGGCATATTGATAGAATTGTCCAAGGTTTTTGATGCTGTTGACCATAAAACGGTACTAAGCAGCCTTGAAACACACATGAAAAATGATGTATTTCACTTGTCTGCTGATGATAAATTATTGGTAAAACACATGTCAGTCAACAAGCATATAAACACAGGTGTGCCAAAGGGCAGCGTCTTATGTCCAATTCAACCTTGCTGTTATTTTCACCTTTACCATACAAATGTAAACAGACATTAAAATACTGAAAAAAAACTCTAACATACATTTTTTGTACAGTTTTTTATGATGTCATATTCCAGTACCTTATTGAAAATAATGATACATCTGCCCTCCATACTATCCAGCCCACTTAATTAATTTCATATAAGTACTTCTACCTGATAAAATGAGGATTAATTTATTGCACATAGTGCACTTTTCTAAAGCTTTAGCAAGCAGAGGTGGCCTTTCAAAATGTTTAATGCATTGTTTGTGCTTCTAGCACACATGGAGTCACAGTTATAAGGTACATACTGAATTGTTAATATTGAATAAATTACCAGAATACTCTTCAACAAACAATACTTAGAAGCCTGCTTGCAGCACTAACAAACAATAACAAATAGACTTAGAAACACTGTTGGCCACCCTGTGTTCTTTATTTCTTCAGTTGCATATTATTGTTAAATTGTTGTTTTGTGGGTTTTTTTGTGTTTTAATTAAAGAGTCTGAAATGAGTGATAAAAGAAAAAAACATGTAGTGAATGGATCAGAAATTACATGCTATAATGCAATTGAATTCTGGTATAGCAGCCATGACTACTGCTATGGAGTTAGGGGTAGAAAAAGTGGTGTGCTTCCCAAGATAGTAGAAGTAGAATGAAAGTAAGGAAGATATTGTTAAAAGATAAAAATAAGGCAGATGAGGAAGCTTTAGTTTTGTGTTTAAGAGGTAGAGGTTTGCACATTACTGGGCTAATAATATGAGAAAAAGCATTGTAATTTCAGTAGTAAGTACAAGGAGAAGATTCAGAATGTACTGCCAGTGATGGATGGTGGAATCAATGAGAAAACAATTCAGTAGTCACTGGATTACCATTAATGGAGAGCTTTATCTGCTGACAATGAGGCTGTGCCAGTGTTTAAAGACTAGTTTTTAAAGTTAATTGATGTGGAGGGAACTTCTGGTGGACAGTTGTACATTTGTGATGAGTGGTTTAAATTACTAGGTGCTTTTCTTTGAAAATACTTGCTTGAAAAAAGGAAGCTACAGCACCCAGGTACAAGAACAGTGAGGAAGGAGTTAGCATATTAGCTTGCAGTAATGCTGCTGACAACCACAAGCTTAGGCTTACATTAACAAGGAAATCATGTTAACCTAAAGCTTTCAAGAACCTAAAAAGAATCACTGTCCCTTCATCACACTCATCAAAAGAAAGCATGGATGAATTCAGAAATCTTTAAAACCAGGTTCCAAAATGAATTCATGCCAGCTGTAGAGAAAAATTTGAAAGACAACAATTTACCAAGGAAAGCAAAGTAGACTAGAATACAGTATTGTTGGTCCTGGTAATCATATAGTACACAAATAGTACATTCTGATGTAGGACAAGTCAATGTATAACAAAATATGATATTAAATAATTTAAATTTACATTAATTTCACTATTTTTATGTTAAACGATAATTGAGTTACAATATGTTGTTGTTGTGGTCCTCGTTCCAGAGACTGGTTTGATGCAACTCTCCGTGCTGCTCTATCCTGTGCAAGCTTCTTCATCTCCGAGTTACTACTGCAACATACATCCTTCTGAATCTGGTTAGTGTATTCATCTCTTGGTCTCCCTCTATGAATTTAACCCTCCATGCTTCCTTCCAGTACTAAATTGGTGATTCCTTGATGCCTCATAGTGTTTCCTACCAACCGGTCTCATCTTCTAGTCAAGTTATGCCACAAATTCCTTTTCTCCCCAATTCTGTTCAGTACCTTCTCATTAGTTACGTGATCTACCCATCTAACCTTCAGCATTCTTCTATAGCACCACATTTCAAAAGCTTCTATTCTCTTCTTGTCTAAACTATTTATCGTCCATATTTCACTTCCATAAATGGCTACACTCCATACGAATACTTTCAGAAGAGACTTCCTGACACTTAAATCTATATTCGAAGTTAACAAATATCTCTTCTTCACAAATGCTTTCCTTGCCATTGCCAATATACATTTTATATTCTCTCTACTTTGACCATCATCAGTTATTTTGCTCCCCAAACAGCAAAACTCATCTACTACATTAAGTGTCTCATTTCCTAATCTAATTCCTTCAGCATCACCTGATTTAGTTTGACTACACTCCGTTTATCCTTGTTTTGCTTATGTTGATCTTCATCTTATATCCTCCTTGCAAGATGCTGTCTATTCCATTCAACTGCTCTTCCAGTTCCTTTTCTGTCTCTGACAGAATTACAATGTCGTTGGCAAACCTCAAAGTTTTTATTTCTTCTCAATGGATTTTAATTCCTATTCCAAATTTTTCTTTTGTTTCCTTTACTGCTTGTTCAATATACCGATTGAATAATATCGGTGACAGGCACAACTGTGTGTCACTCCCTTCTCAACCACTACATCCCTTTCATGCCCCTAGCCTCTTATAACTGCCATCTGGTTTCTCTACAAATTGTAAATAGCCTTCTGCTCCCTTTATTTTACTCCTGCCACCTTCAGAATTTGAACAAGAGTACCCCAGTCAACATTGTCAAAAGCTTTCTCTAAGTCTACAAATGTTAGAAAAGCAGATTTTCCTTTCCTTAATCTGCCGTAGGGTCAGTATTTCCTCACATGTTCCAACATTTCTATGGAATTCAAACTGATCTTCCTGAAGTTCAGCTTCTGCCAGTTTTCCCATTCATCTGTAAAGAATTCGTGTTAGTATTCTGCAGCTGTGACTTATTAAACTGATAGTCCAGTAATTTTCACATCTGTCAACACCTTTTTTCCTTGGGATTGGAATGATCTTCACGCAGTATCATATCTTCCATTTCATCTTCATCTACGCCCTCTTCCATATTCATGCTATTGCCCTCACGCACATCAACCTTGTATAGACCCTCTATATACTTCTTCCACATTTCAGCTTTCCCTTCTTTGCTTAGGACTGGTTTTCCATCTGAGCTCTTGATATTCATACAGGTGGTTCTCTTTTCTCCAAATCTCTTTAATTTTCCTGTAGACAGTATGTATCTTACCCCCCAGTGATATATGCCTCTACATCCTTACATTTGTTCTCTAGCCATCCCTGCTTAGCCATTTTGCACTTCCTGTCGATCTCATTTTTAGACATATGTATTCCTTTTTGCCTGCTTCATTTACTGCATTTTTGTATTTTCTCCTTTCATCAGTTAAATTCAGTATCTCTTCTGTTACCCAAGGATTTCTATTAGCCCTTGTCTTTTTACTTACTTGATCCTCTGCTGCCTTCACTATTTCATCTCTGAAAGCTATCCATACTTCTCCAACTGTATTTCTTTCCCCTGTTCTTGTCAATCATTCCCTACTGCTCTCTCTGAAACTCTCTACAACCTCTGGTTCTTTCAGTTTATTCAGGTCCCATCTCCTTAAATTCCTACCTTTTTGCAGTTTCTTCAGTTTTAGTCTACAGTTCATAACCAATTAATTGTGGTCAGAATCCACATCTGCCCTTCTGCCCTTACAAATGTCTTACAATTTAAAACCTAGTTCCTAAATCTCTGTCTTACCAGCATTAATCAGTCTGAAACCTTCCAGTGTCTCCAGGTCTCTTCCATGTATACAGCCTTCTTGCATTATTCTTAAGCCAAGTGTTAGGGATGACTAAGTTATGCTCTGTGCAGAATTCTACCAGGCAGCTTCCTCTTTCATTCTGTATGTCAATCCATATTCACCTACTACTTTTCCTTCTCTTCCTTCCCCTACTACTGAATTCTAGTCCTCCATGACTATTAAACTTTCATCTCCCTTAACTATCTGAATAATTGCTTTTACCACACCATACATTTCTTCAATCTCTTCATCATTACAACATACAGAGCAAATACTGTAGAAAAATAAAGAGAAGATGATATAAAACAGACAGAGCATGTACTATACTGGCAGATTAATATTTGTATTACAGTAACATATACATAGGTCATTAAGGTTCTAGTAGCATTTATATGGTCCGCAGCTCGTGGTCTCGCAGTAGTGTTCTCGTTTCTCGAGCATCGGGTCCCAGGTTCGATGCCCGGCGGGATCAGGGATTTTCACCTGCCTTGAGATGACTGGGTACTGTTGTGTCATCTTCATCATCATCATTCATCCCCATTACGGTCAGAGGAAGGCAATGGCAAACCACCTCCTCTAGGACCTTGCCTAGTACAGCGGTGCGGGTCTCCCGCATCGTCCCCTATGCTCTGTCAAGGAGTATAGGACTTCATCATCAACATTTATATGATACATCACTAAGATAAAGACAGAAATCTTTAGTGAACTTCTTGAAGGAGCTTGTGGAGGCTATAGAAGCAGTGATGAGTCAATATGCCTTAGCAGCTGAGTTGAAATTTGCCAGGTCATTTATTAATTTAATTTCTGGGGGAAGTTTATTACAAATAACTTTCCCACACTACAGGATTCCTCTTTTATTTAGGATGCTGTTGGTGGGCTCTAAATGAAAGTTTCCTTTTTGTCGAGTGTTATAGGAAGGGACATTTTCATTCTTTTAGGAAGAGAGTGAGATTTTCCTCTGCATACTTTCTCAAAAAAACAGTTATCTCATAAGAATATATACATGGAAGTGGGAGGATCTCTAGCTTTTCAAAGAATGGTCTTCAGGTTTTGTTCCTTTTTACACCTTCCATTATTCTTATAATTCATTTTTGGAGCTTAAAGAGCTTTTGGCTAAGAGCAGGGTTAGCCCATATAATTCCATATTTCAGTTGTGAGTATATATAGGCGTAATACACAGTTTACAGAAAATCTTTGTCACAGCATCCTTCTAATATTCTCATCAAGTAGCATGCAGTGCTTAATTTCTTACAGATTTTTTTCAATATGCATCCCCCTTTTAAGATTATCTTGGGGCCATACACCCAGGAACTTAATGTTGTCTACACCCTGAAGGCTCTTATCAGAAATCTTAATTTGAACAGTTTGTTCATCTTTTTTCACATTATAGAACTTTAGTGCCACTGTCTTACTTGGATTTATTACCAACTTGCTGTGATTGCCAATGACTCTAGAATGAGGAGTGCTCTATCTTCAGAATCATGTTTTGTACTATGTTTGTTTTCACTTGAAGTGCAATCTCTTCTTGTTATTCTGCACAAATAAAGTGTTTGACCATAACTGTTGGTTATTTCTGTCCAGAGACTTGTCAACGTCGATAGTATACTGATACTGGTGAAACTGAGCCACGTGAATACATTTTAATTTGTGTATCACTTATTACTGATTTCACACCAGCTAAAAAAATGACTCAACCTCTGACTTGCCTGATAGTGCTGGACGTCACTACTGTGGAACAGACTTTCAATTATGCAGTGCAACATTTTCCTGCAGGCACTATCAACAAAATGATTAGAATGCTCATTTCTCCAGTGTTTACTCCACTGGAACAGATGACTCTAACCTCCTTTGTCATGCCACATGAGGTGCAGCACACATCAACGTGGTTAACTATCAACATTGATGAGTCTCCGGATAGTAACAGCCAACATATACGATAAAACACTCTTAATTCACGCATAATAACAAGAAAAGAATGCATATCGAGCAAAAACAAACATAGTCCAAAACAAGATCCAAAGCTCATTGAATCCAAAGATAGAGCATTCCTCTTTCTAGAGTCACTGTCAATTGATCCTCAACACACAGTGGCGTAGATAAATTTCACACTACAGCGTACCACCCTCAGACTAATGAGCTCATTGAGGATTGGCACGAGACTCTGAAAGTGGCTCTCATGTGCCATGGCAGTGAGTAGTTCGATGCCCTCCCCTGGGCCATGTTAGGAACCTGCACAGACCTCCAGACGTCACTTGCCAAGGTCCTGTATGGTAAGACATTAGTCCTCCCAGCTGAGTTCATTAATGATGCTGCAACCGTTAACCCATCTGACCTCCCCGCTTTTGTCGAGCATGTCCGGTTGCACATAGCTGCAATCCATATGCCTCTCCCATGACCGCATACTTGCCCACCCCCCCCTCCACCATTTTTCTAGCACTTGGCCATGGACTTATGGGAGTTTATTACATTATGGAATGACACTGTCAAACCGGCACTACAGCCACCTTATTCTGGTCTGCGTTGGATATTGGCACACATGTCTAATACTATGAACATCCTCATCAATGGCTGGCACCAGACAGTTTTATTTCAGTGAGTTAAACCAGCTTGGGCTATCGAGGAATCCATTCCACCACAACCTATTGAGTTGAGTTCCCCACAATCGTGCAATGACCCTGAACCAGTACATACTACCCCTCTGCCTGTACGTCAACCAGATTTTCCATGTGTTGAGCCTATGTCCATCAGCCACTCAGTGGTTGTGTGTCCTGATCCCATTCCTTGCATCACTCAGGCTCTGCATGTGATGATCTGCTGCCTCAGGTTCAAAAACACATTGTGTGTGACATTACATCATCGCGAGTGCTGTAACCTACTGTTCCCACAGTGTGTTATAGTGCCTCTCCCGAGCTACAGTATCTCCCGCTCCCTTCTCCTACAACATTCCCTACAACAACGATTGACGAGATTTGCTTTTCCATCAATGCTTCTGGGTGACCAGACAATGAGCTTTCCTTACAGCTCCAAGATGGATCATTCTTTGTCCTTTGTGCAAGGGAAACTTCATCAAGGCCACATGCACTTCACATGTAACCATCTCTTGCACGGATACAGCTGGAATAACACTGATACTCAGCACCAACAGGATGCTGAAGATATGTGAATCCCTCTTTGCCACACCTCCGACAACGTCACCTTCCATGCTGGTCCAGTTCATACATGCAGGGTGATCGGTCCGTCCTCCTTATTGGATGGGAGACTATACCTTCTTTAGTCCACCCAGTATGGACCACCCGACTCTGTGAGAAATGGTCCACCCATGCCTTTCATTTGTACCGACCATGGCATGGGTTGTCATGCTACCCTGAACAATCAATCAATACCCATCTAGCGACACACAACTCCTCATATCTGACAACACCCTCTTCCTCTCCCAAGTGCTCCACACCCACTGGGGGTGCAAGGGAGGATCTATGGCGACCATCGATGTCAAAGGCTCTAGAATGAGGAGTGCTCTATTTGTACATTCAGTGAGCTTTGGATCTTGTTTTGGATTATGTTTGTTTTCAGTCAATGTGCATTCTTCTCTTGTTATTGTGAATGAATAAATAGTGTTTGATGGTAACTGTTGGTTTTTTCTGTATGGAGACTGACCAACAGCAAATGTAAACTAACAATATCATTTACATATAACAGAAATAGAAGAGGTCCCAGAAGTGGCATTCCAAATTTAATGGCTTCATAGTCTGAATAGTGTTCAGTCAATTTGCTGAAACTTTGATGTTGCACTCAGTCACTTGTCTTCGGCCACTTAGGTATGATTTTATCGAGTTGTTAGACGTTCCTCTAATCCACGTGTTGTCAATCTTTGTGTAAACTGTGTTATGAAAAGCCTTAGAGAGATCTAGACATAGTTCAGTGAAATTTTCATCATTATCTAGTTTCTTCACTTAATAGTTCAAAAATTGCAGCATCAGTTGATTGGCCTTCCCTGAAACCATGTTATGCTGTGGATAGTATTTTGTGCTCTTCCAATAAATGTAATACTCTTCTTTGAAAACAGTTTTCTATGATTTTTACAAATACGGATAGCAGAGCAATGGGCCTGGAGGTAGCCATTGTTGTTCTTGTGATCTTCAGTCCAGAGAATGGTTTGATGCAGCTTTCCATGCTACTCTATCCTGTGCAAGCCTCTTCATCTCTGAATAATGAATAACTACTGCAACCTACATCCTTCTGAATCTGGTTAGTGTATTCATCTCTTGGTCTCCCTCTACGATTTTTACCCTCCACCCTTCTCTCCAATACTAAATTGGTGATCCCATGATGAGTCAGAATGTGTCCTACTAAGTGATCCCTTTTTCTGGTCAAGTTTTGCTACAAATTCCTCTTCTCCCCAATTCTATTCAGTTCCTTCCCATTAGTCACATGATCTACCCATGTAGTAAAGCTGCATGTCCTCGGGAAAAATTATAGCTATAGTTTCCTCTTGCTTTCAGCCGTTTGCAGTACCAGCATAGCAAGGCCATTTTGTTGATGTTACAAGGCCAGATCAGTCAATCATCCAGACCGTTGCCCCTGAAACTGCTGAAAAGGCTGTTGCCCCCCTTCAGGAACCACACATTTGTCTGGCCTCTCAGCAGATACTGCTCCATTGTGCTGGCACCTATGGTACGGCTATCTGTATTGCTGAGGCACACTAGCCTCCCCCCCCCCCCCCCCCCGTGAACGGGGGGGGGGGGGGGGGGTCATCCTTTTTACCTTTTTTTCAATAGTAGCTTGAGCTTTACTGTTTTTAGGTATGATGGGAAAATTCCGGGTTGAAAGGAACTATTAAAAAGGTGAGCTAATGGTTCAACAAGACAGTCTGGGATGCCATCTATTCCAGTGGATTGGTTCATTTTTAAAGCTCTGATAATTGACAGAACTTCTTTCTTGGTTGTTGGAGAGCGAAAGAGTGGAGTAGGATTTATGTCAGTATTTACAGATGCTACTGGATAGTTTGCATTGTAAGGTTTGATTTCAGTGACTTACTTATACTGCTAAAACAGGTACTGAACACATTTGCTATTTATTTAGGATCAGTAATTTCTTTGCCATTACAATTCAATTTAATACTGGAACTTTGAGGAGACATACATACATACATATATTAATTCTTGTTCCATAGATCATGAATATGACATTTTGTAATGATGTGGAATGTGTCACTTTAACATGAGTTTTCTTTACACAAAATAATTAAATTTTTTCCTTTCTTTCAGTTACTACTTCATATCTAAGAATTCATCTATTGAGTAAAAGGAGTTGTCATTCAGAAATTCTTTTAATTTGCTTTTATTGTTGGTTGGCTATCTGTCAGAGTTTTAATACTATTTGGCAAATGACCAAAGATTTTTGTGGCAACATACTTCATCCCTTTCTGTGCCAAAGTGAGATTCAGTCCAGTATAGTGAATATCATTCTTTCTTCTAGTGTTGTAGCTATGCACTTTGCTGTTATTTTTGAATTGGGATGGGTTATTAATGACAAATTTCATAAGTGGATATATGTACTGTGAAGGTTCTGTGAATATCCTGAGTTCCTTAAATAAATATCTGCAAGGTGATCTTGGGTGGGCTCCAGTTATTATTCTGATTACACGCTTTTGTGGTATGAATATTTTCTGTCTTAATGACGAATTGCCCCAAAATATGATGAAATATGAAAGCAGTGAATGACAATAGTCATAGTACTAATTTACTGATATGTTTATCACCAAAATTTTGCAATAACCCTAATAGCATAAGTAGCTGAACCTAATCGTTTCAGCAGATCATCAATGTGTTTCTTCCAATTCAATTTCTCATCAGTGCACACACTCAGAAATTTTGAGTATTCTATCTTAGCAACAGACTTCTGTTCATAATCTATATTTATCAATGGTGTTATGCCATTTACTGTACAGAATTGTATAAACTGTGTTTTCTTAAAATTCAGTGAGAGTCCATTTGCAGAGAACCACTTAATAATTTTCTGAAAGACATTATTTGCAATTTCATCAGCTGATTCTTGCTTCTTGGATGTAATTACTATACTTGTATCATCAGCAAAAAGAACTAACTTTGCATCTTCATGAATATAGAGTTGCATGTCATTAATATATATTAACAACAATTAAGGACCCAAGACTGAACCCTGTGGTCACCATTCCTGATACTTCCCCCATTAGAGGACTCTGCTGGTTTTTGTAGACTATCTGTACTGTTAATTTCAACCTTCTGCATACTGCCAGTTAAGTATGAATTAAACCATTTGTCCACTGTCCCACTCATACCACAATACATAAGCTTATCTGGAAAAATTTCATGATTCACATGATCAAAAGCCTTTGAGAGATCACAAAATATCCCAATGGGTGATGTTCGGTTATTCATTGCATTTAATATTTGATCAGTGACAGCATATATAGCACGTTCTGTTGAAAAGCCTTTCTGAAAACCAAACTGACATTTTGTTAGTACTTCATTTTTACAAATTTGTGATGTTACTCTTGAATACATTACTTTTTCAGGAATTTTGGATAAAGCTGTCAGAAATGAGATTGGGCAGTAGTTGTTAGCATCAGAGCTATCCCCCTTTTTATGCAGTGGTTTAACAGTAGCATATTTCAGTCTATCTGGAAAAATTCCCAGTTTCAGTGAGCTACTAAATATGTGGCTGAGAATCCTACTTATTTGTTGGGAACAAGCTTTTAGTACTCTGTTGGAAATGCCATCAGTTCCATGTGAGCTTTTATTTTTGAGTGAATTTATTATTTTCCTAATTTCAGTAGGAGAGGTGGGTTGAATTTCAGTTTTATCAAATTGCGTAGGTACTGCCTCTTCCATATACTGCCTTGCATTTTCTAATGAATAGCTGGAACCTATTTTCTCTACAACACTTAAAAAATGATTATTAAAAATGTTTTCTACTTCTGACTTCTTCTTAACAAACTTTTCATTGTGTTTGATAGAAATACAGTCTTCCTGTACTCTCATTGACCTGTTTCCCTTTTCACAATATTCCAAATTGTTTTAATTTTATTATCAGATGTACTAATCTCAGACATAATGCACATACTTCTGGACTTTTTAATAACTTTTCTTAATACAGTGCAGTAGTTTTTGTAATGTTTCATTGTTTCGGGATCATTACTCCTCCTAGCTATAAGATACATTTCCCTTTTCTGTTTACAAGATATTTTTATCCCTTTAGTAAGCCATGACTTTTTACATGGTTTCTTACAATTACATTTCACTGTTTTCTTAGGGAAACTGTTTTCAAATATACTCACAAAGATATCATAAAATAGGTTAAATTTTAAATTAGCAAAATTTTTTCAAAAATAGTTGAAAATTTCCTAATGGGGACCTATACAAGGCTACAATTATAAAAGTTCCTTTATTTAGTTTAAGCTCACATGCACATGCTTCTATGTGTTGCTCTACGCAAAATTTTTTAGTTTCCAAATTTTTCATACTATGACTGATTTTAACATATATGGCAACTCTTCCTCTCTCCATAGTGTCTCTACTTACATGTGCTGAAAGCTTATATCCACCTACATTTACCATTTCCATACCTGTGACTATATGATGTTCAGGCAGACATAGTACATCTATTCCACCTTGAGTTCCTAAATCTTCTATACAAACAAGGAGCTCGTCTACTTTGTTTTTTAATCCCTTGATATTCTGATGCAATATATTAACATTAACTTTTACTGTGCTTTTATGTGAATCTTGTGATATACTAACATTATTTTTCATTGTACTGTTATGAGAATCTTGTGATATTTTCACATCACTAGTACCTGCCTGTCTGAACTTTTCATTAAACTTAATTTCAATCAATGTAGGATGATTGGATACTGATCTTTGCCTAAAAAAGTACTCCCATGAATTTCAGTGCCCCCCCCCCCCCCCCTCCTTAAAGATTTTGGTATCATCCCAGCCAGTTTACCCTTCCCTTTCCTATTGAGATGCAGGCCATGTCTTGTGAAGTACCACCTACCAATACCATCAACAGGAACCAAACCTATGCTTGTCAAAGTAGCCACCCAAAGCAGCTGTTCTAGCTCCATATTGACCCTCCTGACAGAGCTGTTCAATTGGGGCCAGTTATACCACATGAAAGCAGGAACCAAGCCAACATTTTTACAATTCATTTCAGATGCTATTTTTACCAGGTCACACTCAATACTGTAGCCCTGATCCCTATCAATACTGTTTCTCGCTCCATGCACTACCATAACATGATCCTGCTTTGTAAAACCTTTGCACAATGATCCTACATCCTCTTACACTTGGCTAAGACATGCACTGGGGTTGAAAATACTTGTGACCTGGTACCTGTCACCCAATTTTTCCTGCAAAATCTGGCCCACACCTCTTCCATGGCTACTACCTAACAACAGAACTTTCCTGCTACTTTCTACTTTTTTGCAGCAGTTGGTTTCCTAGTGAAAATCTGTTGAGTGCTGACTACACTTACATCTACTTGAGCCTCTTCCTTAGCTGACTGAGGTAGCAAGGCAAATCTACTGTTTGTGCCAATGATGAAACTGGCGAACATTATCAGCTTGCTGTTCACTATATTCCATACAGCTTTCACTTTGTTATTGAAGTTATTTATATAGCAGTCATTTGCCATTACTTTAGCTTCTTTGATGACTTGTTAAAGTATCATTTTATATTTTTTTAAACATGCAAGGAATTCACTAGATACTATGAAAGACTTGGAGATCTTATGTAAACTTCGCTTTCCAGCACAACTTTTTTTACGCCTGTTGCCAGCCAGTAGTTTTTCTGTTAAGCCTACTACACTTGATTTTCTGATTTCTATTGCAAATGACATGTTAAAATAATGTGCAAAGATATCCATAAATATGTTAAACTTGACATCTGCATTTTGTATCTGTACACTTCAGTCTATGTTTCCTTCCCCAGTAAATGCCTGAAGTATTCAATGTTTGGATGGCTGAAGGTCATTTCTATTTTCACTGTTTATGTTTGTGGATTAAGTTCAGTGTTGAAGATATTTCAAGAAGCTGTGCATAGTGGTCGCTGAAACCTGTGTTGAAGTTACAGCTGTGTATTCATGGCTTTCCTTGTTTATTAGTAACATATCAGTAGTCTTGCTGGATACATTTGTAACTCTGGGAATGTTGCATGTTGCAAAAATAGGCATAGCATCATTTCTGTCTTTTGAAACCTTATTGAAGTCAATGTTAAAGTCTCCATATTTTATAACTGCTTTTTTCAGGTCCCTGATACTATCAAGACTACCTCAAAGTTGGTTAAAGAATCTTTTTATGTTTGAGTTTGGACTTCTGTAGAGGCAGATGATGATTGTTTTTATTTAGGTTAGTCCTGCAGCCGAAATTTCAAAACATCTTCTTTTCCTAACTTTCCCAGAGATTGTAAGTGGCAATAGGTGATACTGTCTTTCACAAACATACATGTTCCTCCACATGTAGATATTTTTCTACAGAAATGAGATGTCATAACATAACCCTGTATACTCATGATTGCTTACATCTCATCAGTTACCTAATGTCCACTAAAACACATTACAGATATTTCTTTTAATTGGTCTGATAATAATACTTCTAACTCATTAATTGTGTTTTACAATGACTGCACATTTTAATGGACAACTATAAACTTGGGGTTTCCATTCAGCATATTTGATTCACCACATACCTTTGTTTGTGTCTGCCTTCTTTTCGCTTTCAACTGAAGAGCACTTCTGGGATGAACTGTGGAGTTGCTGTCTTCATCTGTGGCCAGTAAAAATCCCTACTTCTTGATGGTGGATGTCTTGCTGCACCAGGTTGTGTGTTCCCATTGTGGATATTTGAACCATTGCATCTGATGATGTAGTTGTTTCTGTAGCTGTATATGTTGTCACTATTATGTTTCTTTTTTCTCTGATCCTGACTGTGTTGTTTCATCTGCTGCCACTGTTCTTATAAGTGCTTCTCTCTAACCCTTTCTACTATAATTAGTTTTTTTTGTTCTAGTACAGCTGTAGCAGGATTTGTTGGTAGGGAAGATACTTTGCACATCTGCTTTACAGTTGAAAGTGACATTTTGTCACATTTCTGATTTTTAGAAAAAACACTTTTCACTGACACTTTGATTTTCTGGCTGAACAATCATTTTCTGCATTTATTTAGATGCATTCCATGTACTGCAAAGTGCTTTCTTTTTAAATCATCAACAGGGAGAAAGAAAGCATTTGGAGTGGTCTTGCAGATCTTTCTTTAACTCTTGTTCACTTTTTGAAGCTCTTTATTAACACAAGAAGATTCTATAAGGTTGTGTTTGTGTGGTATGCCTATCATGATTGCTTTTTGATCACCTAATGTACATAATGCATCCTTTAAGATTCAAAAGCTCTTCTGCTTCTTGATAATGTGCCTTTGCATCTTCCCAGTGATGAAGTCACAGATACAGGTATCAAATCAGTATGTTTACCAAATAAGACTGCTCTTTGTCAGCCAATGGACCAGGGCATCCCTGAAGTGCCACAGAAGAAGCATCGCCATTGTCTTCTCAGTTTGCTGATACCAACAGTTAATAATAATGAAGACTGTGTAACCATTCTGCAGAGGACTGATTTGCTAGGTGTTGTAAGGTCATTGGCTGAAGTGTGGGAAGAGATTTCAAACATATCATTTCTAAGGTCATGAAAAATTCTTTTAGACTATGAAGATGGACATATTAACTTTGATTCCCTGTGTTAAAGAAATGTCAAAGATGGAGAAGATTATATCATTTAATTGCTAAAAAATGTACCAGGTTGTTAGAATGTCAGTGCAGAGGATGTCACAGAATGGATGACAAATTATGAAGTTGAACTAATTGACTACAGTGCTGTGGAAATGGTGACGTAGAGGGAAGTAATACAAGAAGAGAAGGTAAACTTACATGACAGAAGAAATTTCATCCCACATTTGCAAGGGTTCAAGATGACTTGGGCAATGTTGCAGTACATTAGTTAGTAGGAGGAGTCAATGTCAGCTGATATCTATTTGTGTAAGTGGAGGGGTATTGCAACATGGAAGAGGGCTAAAGGAGGGAAGTAGTCATCTATCAAAGACTTTTTTAAAACCTCAAACCCATAAGCTTCATCTTTTTTGTTAGGCATGGCTATTCGCATGTGTGTAATCACACATTCATAATTTACAAAACATATTATTTTATGTTTCCTGTAATAATATTTGAAGGTTGCAGTATGTACATAACAAACATTTATAACTGGCAAGTATTTCATAACAAGTCAGAAAATGTCAATAAAATTGGGTTTGGTATAAAAAGAGGGTATTTTGAATGGTACGGATGAGGTCAGAAGAGAGAATTAATTCAACTCCAGCCTATCCAGATTTATTGTTATCCGACTTGATCTTCTGCCCATTAGCCCGGACAGTCACAAGTCTACTGTAATAATAATAATAATAATAATAATAATAATACTCAGAACTTTACTTTTTTTAAAATCTTAAAAAGTGAATAATACAAGGCATTCTTCCTAGAAAGCATTACATTATTTTTCTTACTTTTTAAAAATATTTTAGTGGCTGCAGTTTGGACACGAGTAGACAAAATGTGTTTTGCCAACTTGTTACTATGCTTTATATGCAATATGCTTCTTTTATTGTCACTACTTACGGGACAGAACTTGTTGGTTTTCTTGTTGTTCTGACACACTTGCAACACTTTCAGCATTTTGTATGCTCCTGACCCATCTCAGAGAATCCTCTGGTCTTGGAAAAAGTGTCCGTGGTGCAGTGTGTTCTGCTACCAGTGATTTTCAAAGTTCCTCCAAGAATATTCTTTTTCTAGTTAATTTTCTTGCATTCCAATTAGGGTTAATCGAAGTCTCTTAGACATATGTAGTATAAGCAGAAACAATAAGAATAGTGTGGAAAACTATCATCATTTGCATATGTATGTTAGAAGATCAAGTGCATATAAAGCCCCTTATGTTGAATTATAATCCAAAACACATTTTTGGTTTCTTATCGGACTATCATTGATTTCTTCATCATGATGGAATGTGCTTATTAGTGCAACATTCTTGTTTCTCTTAGGAATATAATGATATCATGTGAAGAGCTATGAACTTGTTGGTCATATATTGTGGAAACTATGGCTTATTTTTCTCGGCAGCTGCCACTCTGCTATACTTACCTGTATAAATATGAGCTTTCAGTATGTATGAAGATTTGATGTCACACAGAGACCATATTTTGATCCCATAATTTGCCAGTTTAGATGGATATAGTGTTTGAATGGGCAGTTACCTCTAAATGCTTATCAACAGTAACTTTTTCTCATGCATTATAAAGCTTAGGATTGACTTCAATCCACTTCTTCAAAATACTATGAATTGCAGCAAATTTATCATTATGTCACCTTTCCTCTCTAGTGAATTTCTTATGAAATTTCATTTGAGATGGTCACTCAAAATATTCCCTATCCTGTATCCATATCCCACAAACGTTCTGTAGATTTTCCATGTAATCAATGTACACCCACAAGGAATACGTCTCCTAAAGAAGTGTGTAAAACTGAATCATCAGGGTTTATCCATTTTTGACCATAAACTCATGGCCCCTCAATGTTTGACAACTCTATTATCTGATTTCGAAGTACTGTAGAAAATACTACTTCAAATGAGCTTTTTACAAGGTGATAGGCAGCTGTGTGCAGCTAGTGGATGTAACTGTGATTCTGTATTCCCACTTTTAGAAAGAAATGACTATGCTATTTCGCACAGGAAGTGCATTGGCATCCCTGCCATCACAACATACGCTTTCAGATGCATTACTGATATGATCTTCAAACTCCGAAAGTGTTTGTCCACCTGTTGAGGGATTTGCAAATTCTTCCAACTCGCCATCAGTCAATGATCTAATTGCCATGGCGCCAAAATTTAAACTGAGCAGCACACAATAAAGATTCAAATAACTGAGAAGTCCTAAACAATTACTTGAAAAAAAATGAACAAGACACTTATTGTAAATGCAGAGGCTTTGTTGCTTGTTCAGAGTAAGTTGGAAAGATAAAAACCATTACTACCACAAGGTACACATATTGTTCATATGGTTTAGACAAAGTCACCAAAGTTATAGTTATTTTGGTATTTAAATAATGAGGAATGAAGTTTATAACCATATTGGGTGCATTGTATGTAACAGAGGTGGGAGGGGGCGGTGAAAAACAGATGGGTAAGACAATGAAAGATGTAGTAAACTAAAACAGAGAGAAGAAAAGAGTAGTTACTGTGAAGAAATGTTGAGACAGAAGAAATTAATGTAAATTAAGGCCAGGTGGGTGGCGAGAACCAAGAACATGTTGTAGTGCTACTTCCCACCTGCGGAGTTCTGAGAAACTGGTGTCTGGGGGAAGAATCCAGATGGTGCGTGTAGTGAAACAAGTACGGAGTTCATGACTGTTATGTTGCAGAGCAGTCTCTGCAAACAGGATATTGTGTGTTTCCAGTATATACCCTCTGCCTACACCCATTCATCCTAATTGATACTTTCGTGGTAGTCGTGCCATTGAAAGAGGCCGAACAGTGTTTACGTAACAGCTGGTATATGATGTGTCATTTCAAAGGTGGCTCTTCCTTTGGTAGTATATGTTTTGACAGTTATAGGACTGATATAGTTGTTGGTAGGAGGGTGGAAAGGGCAAGTCTTGGAGCAGGAATGGTCACAGGGGCACGAGCCATAGGGTAGGGAGATGGGTGCAGAAGGAGCATAGGGTCTGACAAGAATATTGCAGAGATTGGGAGGGTGATAACAAGCTATTCTAGGTGTGGTGGGCAGAATCTCAGACAGAATGTATCTCATTTCAGGGCATGATTTTAGGAAGTCATGGCCCTGCCGGAGAAGCTGATTAACACATTCCAGACCACAATAATACTGAGACACCAGTGGTGTGCTCCGAAGTTGTTTTTTGGAGGAATCTACAGTACCAGGATTGGATATGGTGGTCCAGGAAATCTACTTTTGATATAGGCTGGTGGGGTAATTACATGCAGTGAAGGCTGAGGTGAGAACAGTGGTGTACTGCTGTAAAACGTCTACATCCAAACAAATACATTTGCCTCAAATGCTAAGGTTGTATGGGAGGGAACTGTCAAAATGTAAGTACTGTTATTTGTTGGTAGGTTTAATTTGGAAAAGTGTGTAGCTGGCCTTTGTTGAGAACAAAATCAATATCAAGGAAAGTGGTATGGAATTCGGACTAGGACAATATGAAATTTAATTGGGAGAAGGTATTCAGAGATCCCAGGAATTTTAACAGGTCAGCCTCACCATGAATCCATATGGTGAAGATGTCATCAATGTATCTAGTCCAAACCAGGGGCTGAAGACTTATGGATCCCAGGAAAGCCTCCTTCAAGTGACCCATGAAAAGGTTGGCATAGGAAGGAGCCATCCTGGTTCCCATGGCCATACCCCTGATCTGTTTGTATGTCCACCCCTCGAAGGTGTAGTAGTTGTTGGTAAGTCCAGGTATAAAGTTGATTAAGGTGATTACCATTGGTTTGGAATCAGGTGGGTGCTGACTGAGAAAATGTTCAGCACTAGGCAGACCACATACTTTGAGGTTTTTGGTATAGACAGAGGTGGTATCAATGGTGACAAGCAAGGTGTGTGGTGGGATTAGGACGGGCATGGATTTCAGATGATCTAGGGAATGGTTGCTAACTTTGATATAGGAGGGGAGTCTTTGTACTGTTTAATGCAGGTGCTGAACAATGAAGGCAGATATACATTCGGTGGGTGCTATGAAACCAGTAACTATAGAAGAGCCAGGAATGATTGGGCTCATGGATCTCAGGAAGAGGGTAAAAGGTGGGGGTGCATGGTTTGGATGGGGTGAGATGTTAGACCTTGTGAGGGAGCTTGAGGTTTTAAAGAGGGACTGCAAGTCAGTTTGAATCACAGTGTCTTGATGGCAGATGCTGTATGTAAAGATGTCAGACAGCTGGTGTAGACCTTCACTAACATACTTCTTTCAGTCAAGTACCACAGTGGTAAATCCTTTGTCTGCTTGGAGGATAATGATGGAGTTATCAGCTTTTAGGGAACATAGAGCCTGGAGTTCTGCAGAGGACAGGTTAGGGCCATGCTGTAGGGACCTGAGGTAGGGTTGTGAACCAATGGTCGATGTGAGGAATTCTAGGAAGGCTTGTAAGGGATGATTTTGAGATAGTGGTCTGAGCTGTTCAAGGCAGGGTTCAATGTCAGGTTTGCTATTGGAAAGGTTTTGGGAGTGGGTTGCAAAGTGATATTTCCAATTGATATTACATGTGAAGGAAAATAGGTTCTTCACCAAAGCAGCACGATCAAATGCAGGTTTAGGGCTAACAGTGAGACCCTTGGATAATACAGGTAATTTAGGAGGGGAGAGTGCTTTATACGAGAGGTTAAGGACACAGCACTGTTGTGATGGGCTCTTGTGATTATGGGTTATTCTTGGTCTGGGAGGCAGTGTTGAAGACTGTGGGAGTGGTGGTTGATGGTGTGGCTGCTTAGGGAGCTGCTGAGGGACAGGAAGGACAACATCACTGTTCAGGTAGTTTAGGAGAAGGTGGGATAGCTTTTTGAGGTGATATCTGGTATATTGCTGTTTGAAGTTGGCTTGGTGGATGATACCATCCAAGGGGCAGACTACAGGATTTTGTAGAAGGAGAGAAGTCTTGTGAAGCAGAAATTGGTTGATGTGGCATATAGGTCACAGATTAGCTGGGTAAGAGTAAGAGATTGCTGTTTTTGAAACTGTAAAAGAGCCTGGTGTAGAGTAGGATTTCATCCAGCAACAGGAATTGTCAATGTTAGGCCTTCTGGAGTAACTCCAGGGGACAAGCATGTTTCAAAAAACAGAATGTGTGGCCTTAGTTTAGATAGTGCAAACCATGTTTTGGAAAAGAATGGATGCAACGTGATATTGGATTCATTATGACAAGAGAGGGCAGTTTGTAGTTACAAAACATGGGGAAAAAAAGCTGAGGGTGGATAAAAGATGGAAGAAAGGAAGGAAAGCAAGGAAAAAATTTGGAAAAACCAGAAAAATTCATATGAATATCATAAAGACAGACAATAGTTAATAAGAGGTAATGGGTGGGCGATCTATACATATCAAAAAAAGTTATGCATCACCTCAGTTCCAAGAGTTCTGGAACATGTACAGAAAATTGGAATAGACATCAACATGAACATCATTTCTGCCCTTTTTATTCCTCATGAAAACCACACATTGCATGTTTTACTGCCACACAGTGAGACCTTCAGAGGTGTTGGTCCAGATTGCTGTACACACCAGTACCTCTAATACCCAGTAACACGTCCTCTTGCATTTATGCATGCCTGTATTTGTCATGGCATACTATCCACAAGTTCATCAAGGTATTGTTGGTCCAGATTGTCCCACTCCTCAATGGTGATTCGGCGTAGATCCCTCAGAGTGGTTGGTGGATCACATCTCCCATAAACAACCATTTCAATCTATTTCAAGCATGTTGAATAGGGTTCATGTCTGGTGAACATGCTGGCCACTCTAGTTGAGTGATATTGTTATTCTGCAGGAAGTCATTCACAAGGTGTGCACGATGAGGGTGCAAACTGTCATCCATGAAGGCTAATGCTTTGTCAATATGCTGCCGATATGATTGAACTATCGGTTGGAGGGTGGCATTCATGTATTGTACAGCCATTACGGCGCCTTCCATGACCACCAGTGGTGGACATAGGCCCTACATAATGCCACCCCAAAACAGAAGGGAACTTCCACTTGCTGCCCTCACTGGACAGTGTGTCTAAGGCGTTCAGCCTGACTGGGTTGCCTCCAAACACATTTCTGATGATTGTCTGGCTGAAGGCATATGCAACACTCGTTGGTGAACAGAACATGATGCCCATCCTGAGCGTCCATTCGGCATGTTATTGGGTCCATCTGTACTGTGCTGCATGGTATTGTGGTTGCAAAGATGGACCTTGCCATGGACATTGGGAGTGAAGTTACGCATATGCAGCCTATTGCGCACAGTTTGAGTGATAACATGACTCCTGTGGCTGCATTAAAACATTATTCAACACGGTGGCTTTGCTGTCAGGGTTCCTTCGAGCCATAATCTGTAGGTAGCGGTCATCCACTGCAGTAGTAGCCCTTGAATGCCCTGAGGGAGGCATCTCATCGACAGTTCCTGTCTCCTTGTATCTCCTCCATGTCCGAACAATATCGCTTTGGTTCACTCTGAGATGCCAGATACTTCCCTTCTTGAGAGGCCTCCCTGGCAGAAAGTAACAATGCGAACACAATCGAATGCAGTATTCACCATCTAGGAATGGTTGAACGACAGACAACATGAGCCATGTACCCCCTTCCTGGTGGAATGACTGGAATGATTGGCTGTCGGAACCCCTCCTGCTCATGCATGGCTGTTTACATCTTTGGCGGGTTTAGTGACATCTCTGAACAGTCAAAGGGACTGTGTCTGTGATACAATATCCACAATCAACATCTATCTTCAGATGTTCTGGGAAGCGGGTTGATGCAAAACTTTTTTTGATGTGTGGATATGATCCAAAAAAATTATTGGAAAAGAAAAAAGGAAAAAAATCGATTGGGAAAGTCGAGAAAACACGAAATTTTAAAAACTGGGTACTGAGTAGACAGAATGTGAAAGTCATACGAGAAAATGTGAACTAATTAGCTTGGCAATTAAAGTAACGTAAGCGATCAGAGTGTCTGGAATACATATAAACGAAATAGGTGGAGGGCTAGTGAGGAAATAGCTGTCAAATTTGCGAATAAATCAGCAAAAGACGATCAGGAGAAGAACATGCAGTGTAATGAACAGTAAATTGCTATATGCAAATTCGTAAATAACAATGGAATTGGACACATCTACGTGCACAAAAATCAGTTCTAGAAAAGATGTACAGACAATGTTGGTTAATCTTGGTGAGGTAGATAAATAAACAAATGGATTAGCGTATAAGATAGGAAACAGACGACAATTTGACCAAGACGAATGACAACAAACACTGATACGAGGGTTACATAAGATGAAGTAATAATGGCCACAACAACGAAAAAAATGAATTTTTAACAAAATAATTTAATTGAATAGATAAATAAAAAAATCTACTCACCAAAAGCGGCAACAGAACATACATATAAAAGAAGGTTATAATTAGGCAAGCTTTTGGAGCCAGTGGCTCCTTCTTCAGGCAGAAGGGTTAAAGGGGAAGGAAGAGGGGTGAAGGAAAAGGAGTGGAGAAGTCTGGCGGGTAGATTTCGATAAACTCACCAAGAACCACTGGTCAGGGGAGACTTATCGCACACAATGATATGGAAAGACTGATTGTTGAGGACTACATCGGATGAGATTTGAAAACTTTGGAGCTTAAACGTGGAAGCCAAGGTAATAAGCAATTCAGAGATTACTCCTAAAACATCATGCATGAGTTATTAAGATTGAAAATCGAAGTGCATTGTGCATAACTGAGGTGAGAGCGGGAGGTGAAAAACAGACAGCAAAGGAAAGAGTAGTTGCTGTGAAGAAAGCCTGAGATGGAAGAAGGTAACATAAATTAAGGCCAGGTGGGTGGCGAGAACCAAGGACATGTTGTAGCACTAGTTCCCACCTGCGGAGTTCTGAGAAACTGGTGTCCCCCTCCCCCAACAAAAAGTTCAACATATTCATAAATATATTCCACTGTTATTCTGTGTTATTTTTCCATCTCATTAATGAGAAAATTATGAAAATAAATAAAAAGAGTAGTGAATTATTACAAGAACAGAGATATATTTTGAGGCTAATTTTGAAAGTACAAACCAATCCTAAACAATTACTATAAAGTCTAAAACTTATATAATAGAAAATTCCCAAAACAAAAATAAAGCAATGTGGGATATCATGAGAAAAGGAAGAGAGAAAGCCCATAATATTAACTCACCAATCATCTCTTAATGTGAGTTCATACGATGGCAGAAACCAAAATTAGCTCTTCCTTCACAAAATTACTCATAAAAGTCATAATTATATGCTCAACAAATTTTCGTGGTGTAAGAGACAAAAGAATAAAAACCCACCAATATTGTTCAGTGAATTATACAGCGTGAGTCTGGAGGAAATATACATGCTTTGAGGGGTGATTCTGGACAACAAATTTGATATGGACATATGCCTTATTCTGAATGGTCTCCAAGACAGAACAAATTTAAAATCAATTTTCCAAGCTTTTTTTAAAATAACTCAAAAACTTCACCCTCAAGCTAAAATACATTGCAGTACAAAATTAAACTACTTTAAATTTCCCACAAAAATGATGCTATTCATTTTTCTCTAGAACTAATAGTTTGTATGAAGGGAGCATGAGAATACTGAAAATTTCACATAATTTGCATGTGCTGTATATTTAGATAGTTTTTGTAGCCCAATTTGAGGTAGTTTTTCTACTTGATAGACCACAAATGTCCTTTATGATATTGTTCATCTTCGTCCTCTACACTACTATTGTACACTGTGAACAATACAGAAAATAAATAACAATGCTCAATAATGTATGCTATCACAGAAACCATTCTGAATAGGGCACATGTCCATATGAAGTTTTTGTTCAGAATCACAAATACTATCACCTCCAAATCATTTATCTACCCCCATGATTCACCCTGTATTTATCACCTGCATCTTCCTTATTTTGATTAGCAAACTGTCTTTCCTAAATTGAATTTTTCGTTGGTTACAGTGTTGTTTTGTGAATGTGCAAATACCAATATTCATGGAGAATCTTATCCCTTTACTATTTATCTCATCAAAATATCTTTGTATTCCAGCAGACTTCAGTTCATCGGTAGAATGTTAGTGAAATGCAATCAGTCTGCACAGGAGATTATGTACAAAACACACATATGTTCCATACTAGAATTTCGCTCAAGTGTATGGGACTCATGGCAACGGCCTTGCCACAGTAGATACACCAGTTCCTGTGAGATCACCGAAGTTAAGCACTGTCAGGCATGGTCGACACTTGGATGAGTGACCATCCAGCCGCCATGCGCTGTTGCCATTTTTCGGGGTGCACTCAGCCTCGTGATGCCACTTGAGGAGCTACTCGACTGACTAGTAGTGGCTCCGGTCAAAGAAAACCATCATAACGACTGGGAGAACAGTGTGCTGACCACACGCCTCTCCTATCCACATCCTCATCTGCGGATGATACGGCGGTTGGATGGTCCCGATGGGCCGCTTGCAGCCTGAAGACGGAGTGCTTTTTTTAGTATGGGACTCATACTAGACAGGACAAAAAGGAGATAATGAGCATAAGGGCAGCACAAATGGTCGCATATTTGTTTGGCCCCTGAAAGAGCATCTGAAAAACTGAATTATCAGTCATTTGAAGTTGGAAACAAACATTCCTGAGAAAGCCTAGCTTTAAATGATGAATCTAGAAATATACTACAACCCCTTACATATTGCTCCTGCAGGTACTATGAGGGCAGGTGAATGGAATGATGTTTCAGTTTTATGTTTTTGTGAGCATTGGTTACAAAATGAGTATCTTCAATACTTAAAAATATTGCATTTTAAACTTGCAAACTGCTTTTGTAGAATGGAATCAAAACATGGGGGAACTTGTATGTATGTAAAAGAAAATGTAGATTATAAGAGTATAGCCTCTATTTGCAAACTTGGTTGTGAAAGAAACTTTGAAATCACAGCTGTTGAGTTAATGTCTGAAAAAACTATTATTTTATGTGTGTATGTTAGCAACATTAGTGATTTTTTTTTCAAAAAACTGGACCTTGCTTCAGACAAACTGAAGACAACTGTGAAAACAGTGGTACTATGTGGAGATTTTATTATTGACTTTCTGAGCCGTAGTCCTCACAGGGAAAATTTATTAACTATTATAAAAGCCTTCAATCTTTATCTGACTGTTAGCTCTCCAACACATGTAACAAAAGCTAGTATCACTCTCCCTGATCAGGTATGTGTAAACATGGACAAGTGTACATCAGAAAACTTTGATATCAGTTATTGTGACCACCTTTTGCAATTACTAACCGTACCTGCAAATCACAGTTTGATCAGTGTACACAATATTATCCATGAAAGGATTTATAGTAGGAAAAATATTGAATACTTCCAGTATCTAAACAGTGAACAATCTTGGAGAGAAGTATATGATACCTCTGTTACCAACGAAAAGATGGAAAATTTTTGAAAATTTTCAAGGATAACTTTTGACATAGCTTTTTCACAAAGCAATGTGATGTCCAAAACCACAGATAGATTCAAAAACTGGGTTACATCAGACAGAAGAGTATCTTATAAAATGAAGCAAGAACTTTTTCTGCAGTCAGAAACTGACAGCGGTCCAGAATTTCATAGTTATTTCAAAAAATACAAGTTAGTTTGGAAACGTGTCATAAAAGAGGCAAAAATTAAGGAAAATGTCAAATATATTATGAAGTCATCCAATAAAACTGAGTCCATGTGGAAAGCTGTGCAGGATCTACGGGGAAGAAGACAACTCACAAAAATATTGTGATATCACTTGATGGCAAGAATGTCACTGACCCTAGGGCAGTTGCAAACAGTTTCAATTCTTATTATGCAACTGTTGCTGGAAAATTAGTGAAGAAAAATTTTGATAATCCACCTGATACAACATGGAAAGAACTTTCATCTATTGAAATAAATAATATATCCATGTTCCTCAGTCCAATAGGCCCAACAGAGCTCCTAAATACCATTAATTCACTGAAGAGTAATTATTCAACTGGTATTGATGATATTCCAGATTATATTATAAAAATAACAGCAAGACAAATACTTTTGCCTTTATTGGACATGTGCAATTCATCCTTATCATGTGGTGTCTTCCGACAGAAACTGAAAATGGCAAAAGTAATGCCACTGTATTAAAAAGGTGATCATCAATGTATGGGTAACTATAGTCCTGTGTCTCTACTGTAAGGGTTTTCGAAAATTATTGAAAAAGTCTTCCTTTCAAAACTAACTACATTCTCTGACAAGAAGAATATTATTTGTGGTTGTCAACATGGCTTCAGACCACAGTGATCAATCTGATAAACCATGTCTTAAATGCAGTAGACAACCACAGAAATATCTCAGGTTTATTCTTGGACCTAACAAAAGCTTTTGATATGATTGATCATTCTATGCTCTTGAGGAAGCTTGAACGGTACGGTGTAAGAGGTGTGCCAAATCAATGGTTTAAATCATATTTGGAATATCACTCTCAGGTAACTTAAATTAAATACATGGAAGGAAATGAACTCCATGTTCACCATTGAGAACGATGTGGACTAAGTCATGGTGTTCCACAGGGCTCCATTTTAGGTCCGTTTCTTTTTTTGTTGTTCATTAATGATTTCACATCACATGTTAGGGATTCTCAACCAGTACAGTTTGCAGATGACATCAGTCTATTGACTGAAAGGAATAAGGAAGAAAAACTTACTGTATCTGCAAAGGATATTACAAAAGGAGTGTCTGAATAGTTTACCAGAAACAGGATAAGAGTTAATCTCCAAAAAATGGTACTCATGAATTTCCACACCAATCAAAATAAAAATGCAGCAAAACCCGTAATATGTATAGATAACCAAAACATTAGTGCTGTCAATGAAACTAAATTTCTTGAGGTTCATATCCAGGAAAATCTTAAATGGAGCGCTCATATCACATCCCTAAATTCAAAACTAGCAAAAATGACCAGTGTATTAAGAATTCTTTGCAACATTACTTGTGCAGGAACAGTCAGGGCTGTATACTTTGCTCGGGTACATTCACTACTGAAGTATGGTGTCATTTCCTAGGGAAATGTACACCAGGCAATAACAGTTTTCAGGAAACAAAAGGCATCTATAAGAATCATGAAACAAGTGAACAGCAGAAAACCATGCAAACCTTTCTTTAAAGATTTAAAGATTGTACCCTTTCCCTGCATTTATATACTGGAAGTAGACATGCATGTCAAAAAAAGTATACTGATAAAAGAAAACCTTTTTCCTCAAAACAAAAGTGTCCGTGATTACAGTACCAGGTCAGACAGTGACATACATGTTAATCATTGTAACACCATATTATGCCAAAAAGGTGTATATCATGCAGGAACAAAACAATACAACAGATTACCAAGATATATAAAATCTCTTCCTGAATGACAGAGCTATAATAAGTCTGACAGCATACCTTCTGAAAAACTGCTACTATTCAATCTCACAGTATCATATGCAAGAAAAAATGTAATTTGTATCTTTAATTGTAGAAATAAGTTATAAATATACAGTATTTTTTAAAAAATGAAATTATTAACTGTATAGATCCAATTTGTTATAAAAATTTAAATAATGTATGTTTGACATTTGAAAAACCAATAGATAAAAAGGTTTTCTGTCCAATATCCTGTGTACGATATATGTACTGGAAAAGAGATTTATATGAACGAATAAACAAATAAAGTGTGCAGAGCGTTATTTAAACAATCATTCTTTCTCTACTCAGTGTGTGAATGGTATGCTAAGAAGCCCAGATAATTGCCATAATGAGAGGTATCCTCTGCCATGCACTTCACAGTGGTTTGAAGAGTATGGATGTAGCTGTAGATATAAGTAATGACTGCTCCACTCTCTCCCTCCCTCTCTCTCTCTCTCTCTCTCTCTCTCTCTCTCTCTCTCTCTCTCTTTCTCTCTCTCTCTCTGTGTGTGTGTGTGTGTGTGTGTGTGTGTGTGTGTGTGTGTGTGTGTGTTTTTTGAGAGAGAGAGAGAGAGAGAGAGAGGGAGACAGAGAGAGAGAGTTTTCTTACACATATATGTGCACATGCCAGTTGGAAGAGAGTCAGACATCCAGTGTTACGGGAACCTGGACATTTGAAACTGTGTGAAGGATTGAACAGTAAGTGTTATAACAGTATACAAAGGAGGGAAGGGGATGGGGGGGGGGGGGGGGAGGTAGAGTTGTGGGAATCCATCATTGCTAATTCAGTCTGCACCAAGCTCCAGGAGGATCAGGATTATTATTTCCAGTAACTACGATTAGCAGAAGTGTCACAGTATGTTACAGAGTAAACACCTGGAGAATGGTATGCAATCAAATATTATGTTAAACTCAACAAAAGTCTTATCAACACATACCAAATGATTTAGTAAACCAATAGGGATTCTACTTTGTTGTATTTTCATGTTTCAAGTAATTGATGTGACTTATAGAGGGCAGAAGACTCAGGTGATGAATTCCATCTGAAATGAGCATCAACCAACAAAGGTTATGAAAATGAGTGTTGTGTTCATTATCTTTTGAATTCTTGACTGTTGAATTAGTGTGCAGATGATAGAAAAGACTCTGTTAGTGACAACATGCATAAAGGGTGCATGCCAAGTTGGTTGCCAGACTGTTGACTGATGATGAGGAGAACAAATGAGTGCTGATCACAACTCAACTTCTGAAACATGTGTAAATTAAACCTCTTTCTTAAATACAGTCATTACCACAGTAGTACATCTCTGATATGAAGTTCCAAACCATAGAAATGCACCTCTTGGAGACCCCTCTCTCAAGAAGGCAAGAGTGAGCATGCCCAAAAATGAAAACGATGCTAACTCTCCTTTCAACACCAAAGACATGGTTCACCAAGAATTCATACCCCAAGGACAGATAGTGCATGTGGACATGGTTAAGAAATTAAAAAAAAAGCTCATCAAAACATGGAAGCAAATCACCAATACCTAATAATATGAGGTGCATTCAAGTTCTAAGGCCTCCGATTTTTTTTCTAATTAACTACTCACCCGAAATCGATGAAACTGGCGTTACTTCTCGACGTAATCACCCTGCAGACATACACATTTTTCACAACACTGATACCATGATTCCATGGCAGCAGCGAAGGCTTCTTTAGGAGTCTGTTTTGACCACTGGAAAATCGCTGAGGCAATAGCAGCACGGCTGGTGAATGTGCGGCCACAGAGAGTGTCTTTCATTGTTGGAAAAAGCCAAAAGTCACTAGGAGCCATGTCAGGTGAGTAGGGAGCATGAGGAAACACTTCAAAATAGTTATCATGAAGAAACTGTTGCGTAACGTTAGCTCGATGTGCGGGTGCGTTGTCTTGGTGAAACAGCACATGCGCAGCCCTTCCCGGACGTTTTTGTTGCAGTGCAGGAAGGAATTTGTTCTTCAAAACATTTTTGTAGGATGCACCTGTTACCGTAGTGCCCTTTGGAATGCAATGGGAAAGGATTATGCCCTCGCTGTCCCAGAACATGGACACCATAATTTTTTCAGCACTGGCGGTTACCCGAAATTTTTTTGGTGGCGGTGAATCTGTGGGCTTCGATTGAGCTGATTGGCACTTTGTTTCTGGATTGAAAAATGGCATCCACGTCTCATCCATTGTCACAACCGATGGAAAGAAAGTCCCATTCATGCTGTCGTTGCGTGTCAACATTGCTTGGCAACATGCCACACGGGCAGCCAAGTGGTCGTCCGTCAGCATTCGTGGCACCCACCTGGATGACATTTTTCGCATTTTCAGGTCGTCATGCAGGATTGTGTGCACAGAACCCACAGAAATGCCACCTCTGGAGGTGATCTGTTCAACAGTCATTCAGCGATCCCCAAAAACAATTCTCTCCATTTTCTCGATCATGTCGTCAGACCGGCTTGTGCGAGCCCGAGGTTGTTTCGGTTTGTTGTCACACGATGTTCTGCCTTCATTAAACTGTCGCACCCATGAACTCACTTTCGACACATCCATAACTCCATCACCACATGTCTCCTTCAACTGTCGATGAATTTCAATTGGTTTCAAACCACACAAATTCAGAAAACGAATGATTGCACGCTGTTCAAGTAAGGAAAACGTTGCCATTTTAAGTATTCAAAACAGTTCTCATTCTCGCCGCTGGCGGTAAAATTCCATCTGCCATACGGTGCTGCCATCTCTGGGACGTATTGACAATGAACGCGGCCTCATTTTAAAACAATGCGCGTGTTTCTATCTCTTTCCAGTCCGGAGAAAAAAAATCGGAGGCCTTAGAACTTGAATGCACCTCGTAGTACCACACTAACACTCCCAGCCATGTCTATTTTCATGTCTAGAAGTTCCAAGCAAATCACAACTTGGCAACACTGCCCCAGCTACCTACAGTCCAGACCAGGCTCCAGCAGATTTTCCTGTTCTCAAGGAACAATATTAGCCTAATAGGAGTCTGGTTTTGGCACACTTAAGTGATCTAAACCACGATAACAAATGCCCTAAACACAGTTCCTATCAGCAATTTCCAGGACACTTGTGGTGTATGAAAAAGTCACTGAGAAAAACGTCAAAGATTGAAAAATTTGAAGAATTTTATATGTTTATAGTGATAGATTGAATTTAGAAACTGAATGTAATTTCATTACTTTCCAGATTCGTCTAAATACAAAAATTTCAAGATATTAGAACGAATATTTAAGATGAATATAATCACTTCATTTTAACTGTAATTTTGCCCACTTAGCATATAAAATATCTTCCATGCATTTATGAAACAGATTTATTTGAATTAAGTACAAAAACAGTAGGACTGTTACAGATTTATTGAAAAAAGGCTGTCTACAAGATAATTATTGACTTACTTTTGCAGGTGCATATTACCCATTAATGTTTTTAGAAGAAAAAAGAGGGAGATCATTAGGTTCAATAAGATTGATGGAAGAGACATTCAGTCTGTGGCTTTTCAAATGTAGTGCATATTCTATGACTAAATTTACATATAATCACTGTTGAGCTATGGTTGCTTCTATTTAAAATCAGTGTGACAATCCAGTATACAAAATAAAATAAATTAAAATAAATATTCAAATGAAACAATATACCTTGAGATGAAAATAAGGTTTCAAGATGAATCAGGATATGTTGACAACTAATGATTGACTATGTACTGTGGACTAAAACCATATATTTTAAGCTTATCTTTCTGTTGTAACAACATTTTCTTTCTGTCGGTTGAACATCTCAGGCTTACAGTATTCTGCATAAAGATGTAATTTTAATGTACATATGTTAAACATTACCCCCACCATCTCCTCCATGGGTGAAAGAAATGTGGAGGAGGCGGAGGAGGAGGAGGAGGCGGAGGGGGAGGGGGAGGAGGCGGAGGATAGAAAGGTCGGTAAAAATAAGGAGGATAGAAAGGACGATGAACTCCAACAACAACCACCCCTACAGGATACACAAAATTTGCAGTCTGCATAGTTTCTTTGGCATCTGAACCATTGTCTTGAACTGTCCTCTCTGTCTCCAGCTCTCCATCCATTCCTGTCACTGTCTCGGTTGGAGTGAAATTTTCAGCACTAGTTGATCCATAAAATGAGGGTGTCGTACTGCTCTCAACATCTTCAGAGTAAGCCCTCGGCAAGATGAGTACCACAATGGTAAAGCAGAGCTGAAAACAAATTAGGTACATAATGAAGTATGAATTAATAATAACGCCTTTTAACAAAAGTAACAACCAGTTAATTTAATAATTGAACAACAAAGATAAAATGAACAGAGAGAAAGAGAGTGCCCAATAAACTATAAAATTCTGTATCTTTTGGATAATGCATTAGGATGCATTCTTGTGATTTCAGTAAAATATTTCAGTGAGATAGTGCGCTGAAGACTGACAAGCCAATTTCTTTTTTAAAATGGAATAAGTAGTCCTGGATTTGATGCCACACAGCATTCTCTGGTGAGCAGCAGCTCAGTGCCAGACAGTTCACTTTATATGCTGTAGTATGGTAGTGTATCCTGTTAACTGTCATGTGCAGTGGCCATTACATCTCCAACTTGCATTGCAACAGAGGATGCACAGCTTGGACCAAAGCGACAACTACGCTAGCATAAGCTTAGTGTAAGTTGTATGTACCTTCTCTGAGGACAATAACAGCTACATTATCTGTAGAGCTCTTAGACCCTATCAGAGGGATATATCTTTTCTTGATTTACCATATTTTATGGACTATAAGATGCTATGGACTATAAGATGTACCTTAATTTTTAACCTTTTTTTAATTACATTTTTATCATTTTTATTTTTAGATTGCAAATCCAGACTAAAAAAAATTCTTAGTTTATAAAACTGAACTGACCTTTAAAATCCCTGAAAATCATCATTTGAACTTTCTTCTTCTTCTTCTTTTTATCTTTTTTTTCTTAATCTTCCTCTTCGTCATCATCATTGTCCTCTTCATATATAAGATGGTCTTCACTGTCATCAACAGTGTTACTTATGCCGCACTTCTTGAAAGATTTAATAATAATCTCTTCTCTCACTCTAGACCACGACTATTTTATCCATTGACACACTTCTTTGATTGTAGGTTGTTTTAAATTTCCCTCCCATGTGAATTCATGCTGGGTTTCATCCATCATCCATTTGTTCCATTCCTCCCTCATATGCACTTTAAGGGGTTTGGTTATCAAGACATCAAGAGCTTGCAATTGTGAAGTAGGTCCTCCTGGAATAACAGTAAACTCTGTATTTCCCTGTCTCAATTTCTCTTTCACAGAATTTTTTGAATGACTACTAAACTGATCTAGCACAAGAAGAGAACAATAAAGCACCTTCTCTTCTCTCCCACACTCTGTTAATCCAAATTTCATATCAGCATTGTCCATCCAATCCTTGACATGTACATGAACAACAACACCTGGCAGTGTTTCAGAAGGTTTTGGCATATTTTTGCACTTGAAAATGATCATTGGATTAAGTTTAGTACCATCAGCACAACATGAAAGGACAACAGTGTAGTGCATTTTTTCATGTCCACTTGTTTTTATATTTACAGTTTTAGCACCTTTCATGGCAACAGTGACTGATGGCCCCAGCAGTTTGGTCCCTTAAAATTCACACACATGCACTTACACACATGGAAACAGTTCTGTTACTCATCACATTAAATGTCAGAGGACTTTCATCCATATTCACTGTTTGGCTTAGGTCCATTCCTCCTTCGTATGCACTTTAAGGGGTTTAGTTATCAAGACATCAAGAGCTTGCAATTGTGAAGTAGGTCCTCCTGGAATAACAGCAAACTCTGTATTTCCGTGTCTCAATTTCTCTTTCACAGAATTTTTTGAATGACTACTAAACTGATCTAGCACAAGAAGAGAACAATAAAGCACCTTCTCTTCTCTCCCACACTCTGTTAATCCATAATTTCATATCAGCGTTGTCCATCCAATCCTTGACATGTACATGAACAACAACACCTGGCAGTGTTTCAGAAGGTTTTGGCATATTTTTGCACTTGAAAATGATCATTGGATTAAGTTTAGTACCATCAGCACAACATGAAAGGACAACAGTGTAGTGCATTTTTTCATGTCCACTTGTTTTTATATTTACAGTTTTAGCACCTTTCATGGCAACAGTGACTGATCACCCCAGCAGTTTGGTCCCTTAGGAATTCACACACATGCACTTACACACATGGCAACAGTTCTGTTACTCATCACATTAAATGTCAGAGGACTTTCATCCATATTCACTGTTTGGCTTAGGTCCACACGGGTTTTCTTTTGATGTTGAATCATAAAGTGATGGAAAGATAATATTTTCTCTTCATACTCTTGTGCATTTTCTGAGATATTTTGGTTTTGGTTTGCATGCTAAGTCCACAAACACTTTGTAAACCTGTAGCACTAACCAACTCCACCCTTAAAGTCTGTTAAGTTCCGCTGTAGCACTAGCTTGAGAGCATGTATTTGAATCATTTTTGTATTAATTCCAATGTCATTTTGATGGGCCCTTGAATCAATTTCAATATGTCATCTTCTAGTTTTGGCCAGTTTGCATTAGTCCTCTATTTGCACATTTAGTCTTGCTCATTTTTTTCGGTTCTTCTTTACTAGCCTGACAATCACAAATAGTTTTTTCTAGTGTGGAGGGCTGAAATGCCACTCACTTGCTCTGTTTCCATGTTCTTCTGCATATGTTATTACTTTCAATTTATATCTCACATCATATGAATATCTTTTATTTTTTCCATTATGGAACTAGCCACTAACAAAAATATTGTACTGTTACCGATAACATAAATCACTTTCAATTCAAGTTCACGTATCCCACAGATTGCGATGTTGCATCATATGCTAGATGGTATTCTGGTTTTGTGATGGTGAAGCAGGAGGGAGTCAGTGCTGTCAAGCTTGTGAATCCCTTCAACTCATGTTCGTTGCATCGGTGCACTGCTGCTGTCAGTTGAATTCATTGTTGCCAGATAGAAGTAAGTTTCCTGCAGCATCAAATATATGGCCATTTTTAAGATGGGCAGGAATTTTAAATCACACACTAGACATTTTTATATGAATGTCGAGTAAAAGACACACCTGAATTTTGGAGACAATTTTTCAACAAAAAAAGTGTGTCTTGTAGCCCATAAAATATGGTAAGTTTTTTATCTTCAGTTGTCAGCATTTGCTCAAACAAATACTTATATATTAACTGATGACAAAAACATATCAATGATACTAACTTTATAATATGGCCTGTGCAAAGTCTTTGTTACAAACTACAGGACATGTACAACAAATAATGTAACAATAATACCTAACAATAACACCTTCAAACACAGATCACATTAATTTCCTGCTTGCAATGTTCTTAAGTAAATATTAAAGAGCAGAAAATTAATGAAGCAGTGCATACAAAATTATGGGTATATATTTGGATAAAAGAGTAAGATGAAATGAGGCTATGAAAGGAGCAGTGATTTTATCCACAGCTTTTGTGATGTATGGTTTTCCATACTTCTTGGACTAATAACATAATCAGTTTACAGCAGTTGGCATTGACTGGTAGCATTTAATACAACAAAAACCTAACAGATGGCAGCATATGGTCTAGTTTGAAAAACAAAAGCTGTCTATTTCAGTGCATAATATTGTGGCCTAACCCATGATTGAATGTTATGGACGTGCAGCACATAGGTGAAGATTAAAAAATTTTATTCCTAAAACCAGCCACTTATCTTACTATACAGTTGATATTTCTTAACCTTAAATATTAAAGTGTTCCCAATATGTAATTTACAGCAACAAATACAACTGTTGCTCTTATCAAAGTTGATAACACTTAGCAGCAGTCACTCATGCCTGCTTTGTCCTTACACTCAGAATTTCCACAGATATACGAGTATGGTGCATCAAGCAGCTAGTTGGAAGCAGGACAGATATATGAACAGACAAATATACTGCATAGGATGACTGGGTGGTGTAATACTAATTTGGAAGGGATAAGACGGATAGTTGAGGGAATATTCCTCATTTTATGACACAGCAAGAGGTAGTTGAAGCCCTGATGTAGAATGCAATTAAGCTGTTCCAGTTATAGATGTTATTCCTTCATTCATTCATTATGTTCCACAGACCCCATCAAGAAGTAGAACCTTCAGGGACATGGAATGTGTAAACGTATACATTAATGAAAGAGAAGGAAATCATAGAAAGTTAATCCGTGTACTGTATTAAAAGGAAACTATCACTGTACTGGTGAATACTATTCAACTTATAATAGCCAAATTTCATTGAGTAACTCAGAATGAAAGCTGCTACTCTGAAAAAAAAAATACTGGAGTAATAAGAGGACACACTTTTGTGGCCCTTCAGCAAGTGTGCAAGCACTTTTATCAATTTTGTGCTCCCATGACAGAAATATGTAAATGGCGGTTAATGTAGGAGTGAAGTGATTTAACATACAGGTTATTTTGTTTGTATGTGATGTGATTCCATATACTAGAATAGGCCCCTCATATAATTCAGTTCTACAACAGCAGTATGTGTGACAGGAAGGTATATCACTACTACAAGAAAAGCTCTTCCTAGATGCAAGCCCATCACCAGTTGGTCTGGTACACATCTCTAAATCCTTGATTGCCCAGCTGCACACCAGAAACGTTGTTCTCTGAAGAGTAAGTCTGGCAGAGTGGAATAAGTGCACCAAAGGTGCTGCTAGAAAATAGTAAGTCAGGGGAACCTGGCTGTCCTAGAAGGAACTTTCTCCTGGCAGCCATTTGTTTGTTAGGTGAATAAAGTAAAGCAATCCACAAGTTTGTAAGACCAAACTCCATCAGCTGGAGGATGCATGTGGATAAACCAATGCAAGTAAACCATGGGACAAAGGAGACCAAAGCCGTTGAAACAATTTAGAAGATGAGTTCCATCCAAATCTAGTCTTGGAACAGGAGAGCTGTTCTGTTGGAGCCTTGGAGGAATCAGCGACTGCTGCTTTGAGATGGTAGCTTTCGCAGTGTTTGCTACTGTCACCTTGTCCACATTCAGTTTGCTGCTGACAGCATCACAAGTCTTCCATCATGGTGGACCCAGGTTCACTTCACCCAACCGAGGATACAAGGTAAGTGCACTGCCTGAGTTGTGATTGCTGAGCTTTACCAGCCACCAGAGAATCACTGCTACCAGCATCTGCACAGCAAACTAGCCTCGAATGTGATAATCCTATAGTTTTCAAATGCCTTGTCTTACTGTAGATCAGAACTTGTAATGTCACTTAACTTGTAACTCAAGTGTTGCTCATACAAAACACCCCATACAAATTTTGCTCTCTTTGAGCAGTCAGACAATAATTTTTTTTCTCCTCTCCCTCTTTCTATTTCACCCTCTCAGTTCATTACTCACTGTAAAGTTTTTTCACAGTTTTTCCACTCATTTCAAATTCTTCAATACATACACTACTGGCCATTAAAATTGCTACACCAAGAAGAAATGCAGATGATAAACGGGTATTCATTGGACAAATATATTATACTAGAACTGACATGTGATTACATTTTCACACAATTTGGGTGCATAGATCCTGAGATACCAGTACCCAGAACAACCACCTCTGGCCGTAATAACGGCTTTGATACACCTGGGCATTGAGACAAACAGAGCTTGGATGGTGTGTACAGCTACAGCTGCCCATGCAGCTTCAACATGATACGGCAGTTTACCAAGGATAGTGACAGGCGTATTGTGACAAGCCAGTTGTTCGGCCACCATTGACCAGACATTTTCAATTGGTGAGAGATCTGGAGAACGTGCTGGCCAGGGCAGCAGTTGAACATTTTCTGTATCCAGAAAGGCCCGTACAGGACCTGCAACATGCGGTCGTGCATTATCCTGCTAAAATGTAGGGTTTCACAGGGATCAAATGAAGGGTAGAGCCACGGGTCGTAACACATCTGAAATGTAACGTCCAAAGTTCAAAGTGCCGTCAATGCGAACAAGAGGTGACCGAGACGTGTAACCAGTGGCACCTCATACCATCACGCCAGGTGATACGCCAGTATGGCGATGACGAATACACGCTTCCAATGTGCGTTCACCATGATGTCACCAAACACGGATGCGCCCATCATGATGCTGTAAACAGAACCTGGATTCATCCGAAAAAACGACGTTTTGCGATTTGTGCACCCAGGTTCATCGTTGTGTACACCATCACAGGCGCTCCTGTCTGTGATGCAGTGTCAAGGGTAACCGCAGCCATGGTCTCCAAGCTGATAGTCCATGACATCGTCGAACTTTTTGTGCAGATAGTTGTTGTCTTGCAAACGTCCCCATCTGTTGACTCAGGGATCGAGATGTGGCTGCACGATCCATTACAGCCATGTGGATAAGATGCCTGTCATGTCGACTGCTAGTGATACGAGGCCATTGGGATCGAGCACAGCATTCCATATTACCCTCCTGAACCCACTGATTCCATATTCTGCTAACAGTCATTGGATCTCGACCAACACGAGGAGCAATGTCGCGATACGATAAACCGCAATCACGATAGGCTACAATCCGACCTTTATCAAAGTTGGAAATGTGATGGTACGCATTTCTCCTCCTTACAAGAGGCATCACAACAACGTTTCACCAGGCAACCCCAGTCAACTACTGTTTGTGTATGAGAAATCGGTTGGAAACTTTCCCCGTGTCAGCACATTGTAGGTGTCGCCACCGGCGCCAACCTTGTGTGAATGCTCTGAAAAGCTAATCATTTGCATATCACAGCATCTTCTTCCTGTCGGTTAAATTTCACATCTGTAGGATGTCATCTTGGTGGTGTAGCAATTTTAATGGCCAGTAGTGTATATTTGCCAACATTGTTCTATTGCCTGATACTCAATACTCACATATCACTTCCCTGGATTTTTCTCTTTCAGGATTGTATCCACTCTGCAGTGTGTTTCAGTTGGATTGTAGTTACCTGGCTGGTCCCAATAGAATAAAATTGATTGAATCTCTTAAGCATAAACTAATCCCATATGAATTAATTATCCTTGATGTTAGAGCCCCTGTTTGCATTATTTCAAAAAATGGTTCAAATGGCTCTGAGCACTATAGGACTCAACAGCTTAGGTCATAAGTCCCCTAGAACTTAGAACTACTTAAACCTAACTAACCTAAGGACATCACACACACCCATGCCCGAGGCAGGATTCGAACCTGCGACCGTAGCAGTCCCGCGGTTCCGGACTGCAGCGCCAGAACCGCTAGACCACCGCGGCCGGCGCATTATTTCAATCTGCAACATGTGTCTGTGAAGAGAGCACATGGTTACGGTGTCTAGCATGATGTAAAACATTACACAGCGTTGCGGGCATGTGGAGATAAGGCACTTTTCCATGTTTCCCAGAAGCAGATCTCCCATGTCACTATTATCCTTACCACTCCTCAGAGAGCTGTATTCCACCACTCACCAAATCTTCACCACATTCTTGTCCACCCCACCAGGTAACATGACATAATAGTTAGCAAATGACTTGCGTTCAGGAGGATGGTGATCCAAATTTCCATCCAGCCATCCACATTTAACTTTTCTGTGGTCTCCCTAAATAATTTAAGGCAAATGCTGGGACAATTTCTTTAAAAGGACATGACCAAATTCCTTCCCCACCCACCCCCAATCTAAGGTTATGCTCCATCTCTAATGACCTGGTCATCAGTGAGTTTTAAATTATAATCTTCCATCCTTTCTTCCTTTTTTTCTTTTATTCCTTCCTTCTGCAGCCCTATGCCCTCCTGCATGGAGCTGTCTGCCTCATTTGTAATATCTTGAAAGAAGATCCAAGTTTAAGACTTGTTCCATACATTAATCAACCAATTAAAATTAATAAAGCCTGTTTAATGTAAACATAAATACAAAAACTGTAATTTTTAACATCGTCACTGGTAAGATGTTTAACAAGCAGACACTATAAAGCAAAATCTAATTTATTCCTGGATCTAAGCAGATGTGTGGAAAAGGATGGTCAGTTTACTGCATCAGAATACTTTGTACCTAAAACTGAGATGTTTCTCTAATTAGCCGCCAGTTATTACACAAACTATTAATGCTTTGTTGCAAACAGAGCTATGAAACACTCAACATAGTTTCAAAAAAACATTAAAACCTTGGAAAATACAGTGAAGCCTAACAGATCATTATTAACAAAGAATAAATAGAATGGTGAAATTTCTAGAGTGACCAGGGCTGTATTTAGCCTGTGTGATGCCCTTGTGCAGTAATTTATTTTACACTATCTGCTGCTAAACTTTAGCATTGCTGTTGATTTATGGACTACCAAGAATAAAGCTGTGTGATCATTAACTTCAGTTCTAAACTTCACTGAAGTGTTTAAATAACACATAACACAAAGTTAAATATTCGAAAACAATAAAATAACAACTACAGTTCAATGGCTGCCTTTACTGAAAAATTACCATGGAAACATTAACCTTGGTCACAATACACAGTAAAAATACAAAGAAAATCATTACAGTTTAATACCCTATACCAAAATTACTTCACTTAAATGCGAAATTTGGTCAGTCTCAAATGCATGATTCAATACCGTCTAACCAACCTTTTCGAAAATATAGCAAACTTAGACAAATAATTCCCTTCTCACTTTTGTATCTGCGAATTCATTTATCACTTCACGAAAACCCAGTCTGGCTCTTATGCCTGGTTCTATGGCTAGGACCATGACTGACCAGTCATTCTTGATTTTATGGCTCCAGCTGCTAGAGACTGTGGTGATGTGTGTGTGAGTTGTGTGTGTGCATGTGTGTATGTTGACCATTTTTGACAAAGGCCTTGTTGGCTGAAAGCTAACTTCAAAACAGTCTTTTTGTTGTGCCTTTCTGCACCTCAGCATATCTGGTATACAGTGAGTAGCAGCTATCCTTTTCATTATATTGTTACATTCCATTCTGGATTTTCCATTGTTTCGTATGACGATTTCATTTTTCTACAGAATTCAACACAATCTGATCCTGTTTCTTCTTCAGGATATTTGTGTTTATCTTCTGAGTGAGGCGATTCATCAGAGAATCTCTTGTGTTTAATTTGACATTTCTTTTTTTGGTCCTCAGCAGCTGAGGGAGGTGGAGCTGATTGTGAATTCCTGATCTCCAAAAGCTTATTTTCAGATAAATCCTTGTGAACTGAAAAAGATGTCTGAAGCTCACCTAAAAACGTGGCAAGAGTGTCATATACTTCAGCTCACCTAAAAACGTGGCAAGAGTGTCATATACTTCAGCAGAAGCAGAAATGTCTGCATTCTCAGCTTGCAATTTTATCATTGCTTTGCCAAACTGTTGCTGAATACAGTCACACACTGATCTCATGAAAGCTACCTCCATACTACGTAACTTTCTAAGGAGTCCTTCAGCTTCACATTTAACCCTGCCACTCCCACTTTCAGAAAGTGTTCTCAATGTAAACAACAGAGCTTTCCAATCTGCATTCAAACTTTTACAAGCATCCTCACTTGCATACCATCGAGTTGTAGATAGTGACTCCAGTGTCACACTTGCAGAATCAAAAAATGTTTCCAAGGCATTCCATCTACCTTTAAAATCTGTAAAGAAGCTATATAAATCTTGAATTAACTCAAAAAACCGATTGCAGCTTGTGGGCCAACTACGTAGATTCAGTGAGTGAGCTGGATACGTAATGAAGAAAATTAGAGGTTTTCAGCACTAAGTCATGCTTTCAGGCCTGAATAGGCACCAGACATATTGGCTTCATTACTGTATGACTGACACTTACAGTTGTCAAATTTCAGTCCATGTAGTTCTAAAGAATTCAAAACTGGTCCAGGAGGCTTCTCTCCAATGAGCTCTTAATTTTTATAAAACACAGGATCTTTCAACTGAGAACCCATCTTCATTTATGTACCGTAACTAATTATTATACACTATGTGATCAAAAGCATCCGGACACCTGGCTGAAGATGACTTACAAGTTCATGGTGCCCTCCATCAGTAATGTTGGAATCCAGTATCATGTTGGTCCACCCTTAGCCTTGATGACAGCTTCCACTCTCGCAGGCATATGTTCAATCAGGTGCTGGAAGGTTTCTTGAGGAATTGCAGCCCGTTCTTCACAGAGTGCTGCACTGAGGAGGGGTATCGATGTTGATCGGTGAGGCCTGGCACAAAGTCAGCGTTCCAAAAATCCCAAAGGTGTTCTACAGGATTTAGGCCAGAACTGTGTGCAGGCCAGTACATTACAGTGATGTTATTGTCATGTAACCAGTCCGCCTCTGGCCGTGCATTATGAACATGTGCTCAATCATGTTGAAAGATGCAATCGCCATCCCCGAATTGCTCTTCATCAGTGGGAAGCAAGAAAGTGCGTAAAACATCAATGTAGGCCTGTGTTGTGAAAGTGCCATGCAAAACAACAAGGAGTGCAAGCCTCCTCCATGAAAAGCATGACCACACCATAACACCACCACCTCCGAATTTTACTGTTGGCATTACACACACTGGCAGATGACGCTCAGTGGGCATTTGTCATACCCACAACCTGCCATCTGATTGCCACATTGTCTACCGTGATTAGTCACTTCACACAATGTTTTTCCATTGTTCAGTCGTCCAATGTTTATACTCCTTACACCAAGCGAGGCATCGTTTGGTATTTACTGGTGTGATGCAAATTTTCTCACCTCCTGCCTAACTCTCTTAGTACTTGCAGTGGATCCTGATGCAGTTTGGAATTCCTGTGTGATGGTCTAGATAGATCTCTGCCTATTACACATTACAATCCTCTTCAACTGTCGGTGGTCTCTGTCAGTCAACAGACGAGGTCAGCCTGTACGCTTTTGTGTTTTATGTGTCCCTTCACGTTTTCACTTCACTATCACGTCCAAAACAGTGGATGTTTAGGAGTGTGGAAATCTCGCATACAGACATATGACACAAGTGACACCCAACCACCTGACTATTTTCGAAGTCCGTGAGTTCCACATAGGAGCCCATTCTGCTCTATCGTGATGTCTAATGACTACTGAGGTCGCTGATATGGAGTACCTGGCAGTAGGTGGCAGCACAATGCACCTAATATGAAAAACATATGTTTCTGGGGGTGTCTGGATACTTTTGATCACATAGTGTACTTAATTGTTCATTGTGAGATTGTCTGGTGTAGAACGTACTATGAATAAAAAATATGTAGGAGAAATAAATTCATTACATATTTCTGGGGTTGGTAATCTCACCACAGGACATATTAAATCTTGGTGTTGATGACAAGTATGAAGTAAATCCTTTTCCAGCGTTACCAGACCTTGCTGTATAGTCAGCCAGAAAAGAATCATACTCCGCACTTAATTCCAGACACATCATGAAATTTTTCTTTTTTTGCAGAACCAAATGCCTCTTGGTCTCCACAAAATATTAGACCCTAAAAGCTAGCTTATTAACTACAAAAACGGCTCTTTTTAGCACAGTTCTACAATACATAACTTTATGTTCATGCTGGGTGAGCAACCATTTGTCAATTCTATTCAGCTCATTTTCTCTGTTTTTCAGTTTTAACAAGCAATCTCAGTAGAGGTAGAATGTTCATGTCTACATCTACATCTACATCCATACACCACAAGCCACCTGACAGTGTGTGGCGGAGGGTACTTTGAGTACCTCTTTCGGTTCTCCCTTCTATCCCAGTCTCGTATTGTTCATGGAAAGAAAGATTGTTGGTATGCCTCTGTGTGGGCTCTAATCTCTCTGATTTTATCCTCATGGTCTCTTTGGGAGATATGTGTAGGAGGGAGCAATATACTGCTTGACTCCTCGGTGAAGGTATGTTCTTGAAACTTCAACAAAAGCCCGTACCGAGCTACTGAGCATCTCCTTGCAGAGTCTTCCACTGGAGTTTATCTGTCATCTCCGTAACGCTTTCGAAATTACTAAATGATCCTGTAACGAAGAGCGCTGCTCTCCGTAGTATCTTCTCTATCTCTTCTATCAAACCTACATGGTACAGATCCCACACCGGTGAGCAGTATTCAAGCAGTGGGAGAACAAATGTACTGTAACCTACTTCCGTTGTTTTCGGATTGCATTTCCTTAGGATTCTTCCAATGAATCTCAATCTGGCATCTGCTTTACCGACAATTAATTTTGTATGGTCATTCCATTTGAAATCACTCCTAATGCCTACTCCCAGATAATTTATGGAATTAACTGCTTCCAGTTGCTGACCTGCTATATTGTAGCTAAATGATAAAGGATATTTCTTTCTATGTATTCACAGCACATTACACTTGTCTACATTGAGATTCAATTTCCATTCCCTGCACCACGCGCCAATTCGTTGCACATCCTCCTGCATTTCAGTACAATTTTCCATTGTTACAACCTCTTGATATACTACAGCATCATCCGCAAAAAGCCTCAGTGAACTTCTGATGTTATCCACAAGGTCATTTATATATATTGTGAATAGCAACAGTCCTACATCACTCCCCTGTGGCACACCTGAAATCACTCTTACTTTGGAAGACTTCTCTCCATTGAGAATGACATGGTGTGTTCTGTTATCAAGGAACTCTTCAATCCAATCACACAATTGGTCTGATAGTCCATATGCTCTTACTTTGTTCATTAAATGACTGTCGGGAACTGTATCAAACGCCTTGCAGAAGTCAAGAAACACGGCATCTATCTGGGAACCCGTGTCTATGGCCCTCTGAGTCTCGTGGATGAAGAGCGCGAGCTGGGTTTCACACGATCGTCTTTCTCGAAACCCATGCTGATTAAAGTCATTATACTCGAACATAATACATGTTCCAAAATTCTACAACTGATCGATGTTAGAGATATAGGTCTATAGTTCTGCACAACTGTTTGACGTCCTTTCTTGAAAATGGGGATGACCTGTGCTCTTTTCCAATCTTTTGGAATGCTACGCTCTTCTACAGACCTACGGTACACCGCTGCAAGAAGGGGCAGGGGCAAGTTCCTTCACGTACTCTGTGCAAAATAGAACTGGTACCTTATCAGGTCCAGCGGTCTTTCCTCTTTTGAGCGATTTTAATTGTTTTTCTATCCCTCTGTCATCTATTTTGATATCTACCATTTTGTCATCTGTGCGACAATGTCCAGCTATACCTATTCCAGCGTGTCTCCAATCACTCCAATCACTGAAACCGGATACTGCGAACTGGGATGCATCAACAGATAATTTACAACGTAAACAGAACAATGATTACTGCGCAGGAAAATGTACAAGATATTCACAGTTGATAATTACCCCATTCATCAAAACCGCCTGAAACAATTTTTTGTTGCAAAATCGCTGAGATCCGTCGACATGTCGCTGTGAGCAAATTGAAAAATCAGTATTTTTGTTTTGATTAATAGCATTTTTAACCAAATAATCCAGTGCTGATCATTGTTTTACCAATAAAATGGGTCATTATTGGGAACAGGAAAATCCGCTGCTTTAGAATGTGTAGATTCTTGACACCCTTTAGGAGTTGTGGAAGTTGTAACTTCCACATTCTGTTTACCAGTTAAAACTCTCATTTCACTTACACTTTCAGACATACACTGTTCACTGTTACTGTTTTGAACCACAACATCACCTGAACGCTTAGAGCCACACAGTTCGCTTTCACTTTTACAACTGAAATATGAGTCTAGTCGCAGTATTTTCTGTAAAAGTTTACTATTCCTCTGTATTTTCGGCTTTCTTTCGCTATGCAGCACCACTGAACCTAGATCGTCCATCCATACCGCTTGCATGAACTGAAAAAAAAAGTGTCTGCGATGTAGGGTGTTGGAAACTGAACATACAGTAGAATTCTGACTATCTGCCGTCGTGTGGTGGATGATCAAGCTGGACAACAAACAGGCCGGATAGGCCGGAATTTTATAAATTCCCTCTTTCGACCACAACAGTACCATTAGAAACACCCTTTTTACAACAAAACCTAATTTTATTAACATTTTCTGACTTCGATAATCACTACAACTTTATTTCGTTTATCACCCATTTTGGACTGAAATTAATACAGAAAGGACCGCTGTAAATAACAGCTTAACAATGCACACACTTTGGCCCTCTGATGTGCAACTCAAGAAAGGCTGCGTTCATAATGGCACCGACAACGGTCGTCAGATGCTGTTGCCAGAGATCTCTCGATAACATCGGACGACAGCTTGGTCACAGCGCTTCCGATTTCATTCGTCAGCTTTTGGCTGAGTGGAGCAGGTTGGGTTAGCTTAGGTTAGAGTCTAGTCTTTTTATGAAGTATGTTAGATTTTAACTTCCTTGGGTGGGATGGATACCGGGACGCCTCTGTGCTTGGAGACAAGTGCTGCAATGCGGCGTTTGCTATTAATGAGATGCCGATGAGCTATATCTGTCTCGAAAAGAACGTTTCAAGTACTGTACACTCTGTCATCAATTATTGGAATCACCAGATGAGTTTTACTGAATACCCATGTATTACGAAAATATATAGTTTCATTGATACATCACACTAAGGATCTCTCCCAAACATGTTGTTCAGGGTATGGTTTATTATTCTACATTGGTGACTTTAGTGTATAAAGGTTTTCTCAATGAGGTTATGAGCACGTAATGGTTAATTTACATGGTGAAAGTAGATGTTTCTATTATATGATGAATGGATAAAATTTGTGTGTAAGCAAGTATTGTTTAATTACTGAAAAGTAGATTTGTGGTGTCACAGCCATGTACTTTCTTCTAAAAACAGTGTACGAAAGTGGTTCAATAAGTAATGCCCCACATTTTTTTTTAAAACTCCATTAATATACATAGGCAAATGTCCTTGTTCGTGCTTCACATTTGATGTTTGTTCTGTGAACCTCTGAAGTTTCGAACCGTTCTGGCAGATGGCAGAGCCATAGTACAGAGTCAAAATGGCACCTACATTCGACTCATGTTATAACCAGCATGCTGTTATTGAATTCTAGGGTGCAGAAAAAGAAACCATGGTGAAATCCATGAACATTGTGTGCAGTGTATGGCGATGCTGCAGTTGACAGGAGTGCAGTTACACGATGGGTAAAGAAAGTTACAGCCCCAGGAAATGCAGAAACAGAGCTCCATGATCAGCCATGCTCGGGATGTACTGTCACAGCCATTGGAAATCATTGCCTCATACACCCTACAGTCCAGACCTGGCACCCTCGGACTTCCATCTCTTTGATCCGCTTAAAGATTCCCTACAGGGAACACACTTTGAAGATGACAAGAGTGTCATGCAGTGAAAACATAGGTACACCTACAGGACAAGAGTTTTTATCAGCAGGTAATACCTGCTCTTCCACAACGTTACATACTGCCATAGAACATGATGGAGTCTACGTAGAAAAATAGGACATGGACAAGTCATGTTGATGTATATTGTCACCAAATTCTGACTCTTAGCAATAAATATATTCTGAGAAAAAAAGTGAAGTATTACTTATTGAACAACCCTCATATATTAACGCAATACTGGCAGTAAGTATATTCACATAATCAGATTCTAGTACTGAAAGCTTCACCACTCTTTGAACACTTGCGCAGTGGATTTGAGAAAGGATGTAACAGGATTTCTGGAGGCAGTTTTATTTCAGATTCAGTGTAGCTACAATAAAAGACTACGGTATCAACTATATTACAGTGTCTTTCAGGGCACTTGCACGGAGCATAGCTCCAAAATTCGACACAGTATAAATTAAAAATTTCGTAGTATCTGTGGCGCAAGAGTGAAAATATTAGCTTTTAAATTAGTATTTACGGCTGTAGTAACACAGTTCACGTTTACGTAGCACTTCACTTAGCATAGACCGGGACTGAGTCCTAGGCAGGCCCGATGTCGACAGACTGGGCACGGCCCGTGCTGCCGGAGTTGTTATTGTTGTTACGCCGGCAGAGGTCGCGTCCGAATTCTCGCGTGCCCTCTGGTGGACGGGACTCTACTTGCGGCAACTACCGTCCGTGACGTGACGTGCCGATGTGCGCCTCCCGCGATATTTCTGGTGGCTACTGCAACGGCATTGTATATAGCATCCAACACATCCCACAAAAACTTTGAAACTGTCATTTTCAGAATGTGGAATAGGCCTAATGATTGGTAAGATGTCAAATATCGAATTTCAAAATTCTAGCTTTACTTGAACCAGTATTGAGTATCAGAGTTTTTAATAGAGCTCAAATCACACCTCTAGCGAAGGACTAGAAATCTGTTTCGCTGAATGTATTTGAAGTTGCGCAGATATATGTCAGTTAACCATCAATGATTGTCATTCAGCATACTTGTGAAAGACAAGCCTGGGATACTTTAAAACCTAAAGCAGTGTAAAGTGGAAAAACATACGTGCACCACATTTGCAAACCACTTCATGGAACAGAATAAACAGCCTACTAGGATAAAAATGCCAATGAGCAATAACAATAATTTGTGGACGGCTAATGTCCACCTATCACAACCCAAAAAGATCCATAACAGTAACTTTAATCATAAGATAAACCATCCTTGTCGCTTGAACAATTTAATTTTAGAGGTTATGATCTTCACCTAAAATTTCCGGTAAAGATTTTGCCTACTTGGTTTTTCCAATAAACCTGCGATTTCAGTACAAGCTTATGATATTTTCCATCCTCCAGGTACCACAAACTATTCCTTTCACTAAACTTATCAGTTTCCCACATTCCATGTTTTGTGTCATGTTGGCCATTATGACCGAAAACCAACTGATTTTAATTTCATCGATTGTCGTCCGAAATCTGCACATTCGGGCAATGAGATCGGCTACATTGCAACCGCGCATGTAGCGGCGCACTGATTTGAAAAGAACGGCCATCTTTGGACGATGTCGGTGGTTGGCAGAATCCACCGATTTATTTTTATTTATTTATTTATTGTTCCGTGGGACCAAATTGAGGAGAAGTCTCCATGGTCATGGAACGAGTCAATACATGAAATTATAACACGATATTAGAAACAGATAAAATGAAATATAAAAAAAACATATTCAGGTGACAAGTCATAAGTTTAAATGAAGACAATCAACAATGTAACACTGGAATTTGCTTAATTTTTTAGCTCTCCCAGGAGCTCCTCGACAGAATAGAAGGAGTGAGCCATGAGGAAACTCTTCAGTTTAGACTTAAAAGAGTTTGGGCTACTGCTAAGATTTTTGAGTTCTTGTGGTAGCTTATTGAAAATGGATGCAGCAGAATACTGCACTCCTTTCTGCACAAGAGTCAAGGAAGTGCATTCTACATGCAGATTTGATTTCTGCCTAGTATTAACTGAGTGAAAGCTGCTAACTCTTGGGAATAGGCTAATATTGCTAACAACAAACGACATTAAAGAAAATATATACTGTGAGGGCAATGTCAGAATTCCCAGATTTTTGAATAGGGGTCGACAAGAGGTTCTCGAACTTACACCACATATAGCTTGAACAGCCCGTTTTTGAGCCAAAAATACCCTTTTTGAATCAGAAGAATTACCCCAAAAAATAATACCATACAACATAAGTGTATGAAAATATGCGAAGTAGACTACTTTTCGTGTTGAAGTGTCACTTATTTCAGATACTGTTCTAATGGTAAATAAAGCAGCATTTAGCTTCTGAACAAGATCCTGGACATGGGCTTTCCACAACAGCTTACTATCTATCCGAACGCCGAGGAATTTGAACTGTTCCATCTCGCTTATAATATGCCCATTCTGTCTGATCAAAATATCGGTTCTTGTTGAATTGTGAGTTGGAAACTGTAAAAACTGAGTCTTACTGTGATTTAGCATCAAATTATTTTCCACAAGCCACGAACTTATTTCATGAACTATATTATTTGTTACTGTTTCAATATTACACACAAGATCCTTCACTATCAAGCTAGTGTCATCAGCAAACAGAAATATTTTTGAATCACCTGTAATACTAGAAGGCATATCATTTATATAAATAAGAAACAGCAGTGGCCCCAGCACCGACCCTTGGGGAACGCCCCACTTAACAGTGCCCCATTGGGACTGAACATCACTACCACTCTCAATATTGCGGAGAATTACCCTCTGCTTTCTGTTCTTAAAGTAAGAGGCGAACCAATTGTAAGCTACTCCCCTTACTCCATAATGGTCCAACTTCTGCAGTAATACTTTGTGGTCAACACAGTCAAAAGCCTTCGTTAAATCAAAGAAAACACCTAGCGTTCGCAACCGTTTATTTAATCCGTCCAAAACCTCACAGAGAAAAGAGAATATAGCATTTTCAGTTGTTAAACCATTTCTAAAACCAAACTGAACATTTGACAGCAAATTATGTGAATTTAAATGCTCCAGTAACCTTGTATATACAACCTTCTCAATAACTTTAGCAAACACCGATGGCATAGAAATAGGTCTAAAATTGTCAACATTATCAATGTCTCCCTTTTTATAAAGTGGCTTCACTACCGAGTACTTTAATCGGTCAGGAAACCGACCACTCCTAAAGGAAAAGTTACAGATATGGCTGAAAACTGGGCTACCATACATAGAACAATACTTCAGTATTCTGCTAGATACCCCGTCATATCCATGAGAGTTCTTGGTCTTTAGTGATTTAATTATTAACTCAGTCTCCCTCTTGTCAGTATCATGGAGGAGCATTTCAGGTAACAGTCTCGGAACACTTTTTTCTAAGAGCGCTGTATGATTCCCTGTTGGGACTAGGTTTCTATTTAGTTCACCTGCTATATTCAGAGAGTGATTATTAAATACTGTACATACATGTGACTTATCAGTAACACGGACATTCCCACTACGCACTGATTCTATATCCTCGACCTGTCTCTGCAGACCAGCAACTTCCTTTACGACTGACCATATGGTTTTAATTTTATCCTGAGACTTAGCTATTCTATCTGCATACCACATACTTTTTGCCTTCCTAATAACATTTTTAAGCACCTTACAATACTGTTTGTAATGGGCTGCTGCATTTAGATTTTGACTGTTTCTAACGTTTTGATATAATTGCCACTTTGTTCTACAAGATATTCTTATCCCTCTAGTCAGCCACCCAGGCTGCCTGTTTGTGCTAGTACCCTGTTTTAAACGTTCTAATGGAAAGCAACTTTCAAAGAGCATGAGAAAAGTCTTGAGAAAAGCATTATATTTATCGTCTACTGTATTAGCGCTATAAACATCTTGCCACTCTTGTTCCTTTATAAGGTTTACAAAGGTCTCTACAGCAACTGGATCAGCTTTCCTGAACAGCTGATGACTATATTTAACACGTGTTGCAGCATAAAAATCTTTTAAAGTTAAAATTTGCGCATCATGATCTGAAAGGCCATTCACCTTTTTGCTAACAGAACGCCCTTCTAGTAATAAGGAATGAACAAAAATGTTGTCTATGGTTGTTCTACTGTTCCCTTGCACTCTCGTTGGAAAGAATACGGTTTGCATAAGGTTATATGAATTAAAGAGGACTACCAGCATCCTCTTCCTTGCACAATCACTTATACAATTAATATTGAAGTCACCACATATAACTAACTTTTTGTATTTCCTATAAAGTGAACCAAGAACCTCCTCTAGCTTTAGCAAAAATGTTGTGAAATCGGAGTCTGGGGATCTATAAATAACAACAGTTACAAGTTTAGCTCCGTTAAATTTAACCACACCTGCACAACATTCAAACACCTTTTCAGTGCAGTACTTTGAAACATCAATTGACTCAAATGCGATGCCATTTTTCACGTACATGGCTACTCCCCGACACCGCAAAGAGCTCCTCGAAAAGCAGCCAGCCAACCTGTATCCTGGTAAAGGAAGCCTCTGAATTATCTCCTTACTTAAGAAGTGTTCAGATATACCAATAATTTCAGAGTCAACATCTATAAGCAGTTCACTAACTTTATCTCTAATACCTTGTATATTTTGATGAAATATACTAATTCCCTCATTACTCGGATACCTAAGCTTTGTCAAAAGTGATTCCCTTGTTAGAGAGACTTCCCTTAAGCAGGAATACCTATCAGCTGACTTCAATCTAAAACAGGTGCAGCTCTAACACCCACTACTGCAGGAATTTTCCCATGAGTGATCCCACCAACCCCACCTATGCTGTCACCTATAAGCTTTGCCAACCTCCCCTTCCCATACCTGTTGAGGTGCAGGCCGTGTCTAGTGAAACCCGTCCTGCTGATAGACTCCACCGACACCACTAAAATGTGACCCATGCTTTCTGTCATCAGCGCACCCCCAAGTCTCATGTTATTACACCTGACGGCTGTATTAAGATGAGGCCGATCGTGACGCTGAAACAGTTCCACGAAATGCACATTCGTGTTGCCAGTCTGAGTGGATATCTTTTCCAGGTCACCATCTATGTTACACTCCCCATCCCTATCAATACTATTACCAGCCCCACCCACAATCACTACCTGATCCTCTTTAGTAAAATCCCTACATAACCCCCCTATGTTAACAGTCACCTGAGCCAACCCTGCATTAGGCTTCACAATGCGGGTGACCTGGTACTCACTCCCCAGCACTTCCTGCAACTGCTGGCCTACACCTCTGCCATGAGAACTACCTAACAGCAGAACCTTCTTCTTCCTCTTCGACTTTGCAACTGTTCTAGGCACAGTAACTACTGAGGTCTGCTGCATACTTCCTACATCTACAGCTACTAGAGATTCCTCTCCACTAGACTCTGACAGTTGGTCATATCTATTGTAAACACCAATAGTAAAACTATCTGAAAATCTTCTTCTCCTAGCAGATCTCTTGCCAACAGCCAGCTCCCAATCCCCAACCCCCTTCTCCTTCCTCATCCTATCTAGCTCCTCTTGTGCGTTTTTCAACTGCACCTGAAGGGCACAGATCTTATGCTCCTGCTCCTCTATCAATTTACTCTTGCTACATAACCTGCAGTTCCAGGAGAGGATCTCACCAGAATGCCCACTGGCTTCCCCACTGCATTCCCCCCAGTGAAAATACTTCGAACAAGTCTCACACCGCAATCCACTACTCACGAACCTACGGCAAAGCCCACACTTCTCACTCATGGTAAAATTTACTTTTTCTAAGTTCCGCTACTACAATAAGAAGATGTTAAAAACCTGACTACAATAATCACAAACTTACTCTACAAGGGAAGTAACTACTATTATTAACAGTATTAATAAACAACAAATATGAATATAACAAAAGACTAATACAGAAAGAATGAAGTGAAACGATGTCAGTGCCACTGTGACTGCAGCAAAGAACACAGGTTGCCAAGGCAGCTGCTCTCTATGTGTGTTCATTGTTGTTTTGAGCGCTTCTAAGTATTGTGTTTCGAACAGTAGTCCCAGTAATTTATTCAGTATTATAATTATGACTCCAGATGTGTTACAATCACAAAATATGTATAAAACATACTGGAAGGTCACGCAGCACTGTAGCCGGCAGCTGCTTGCTGAAGCCTTGTAAAAGTACAGTACGTACAGTAAATAAATCCTTATATTATTATGGTGAAGTATTATTATGATATTAATTAAGTAGGCCGAATAGTGTGGAGGCCATAGGCACGAGTCGGGTAGTCGAGAGTCCACCGTACTTCGATGATATCGAACACAATAGAACCAGCTTCACTTTGACCAGTTATAATACTGGGAATTAATACTGAAATTTAAAGCTGAGAACTAAGTGAAACATTGTGTTGTGTATGACGGAAACATAACCTTGAATGGGTGAAGAAATTCAACACGATGCCGCACGTAATATCTCGTAGGCTACGTTATTACGTGGAGAGTAAGGCTGTGTAAAACAGTGAACGGGCTGCCCATTGTGTTAGGATCGCTCTGTTGACGGCTGCAGTTGGCTGTGGTCAGAGTTTGTGGGATGCAGTGATCCACTTGTTGAATGGCGCTCGTCGTGGACAAGTCAGCTTCTGCCCGCTAAACACGAGTTGCCATTCTCCGACGCTCAACTGTTGTCATTATTTGCACTCGCTTTCAGGAAACGAAGAAAGTGGAAATATGAAATTAACACTAAATGACGGGGATTTTCACCATCTTTGCAAGGAACTGTGGTCTTGTGAAGACGGATTTTTCAGTTATTTTTGACTGTACCGCGAACAATTTGAAACGTCACACAAGCTCATTCAACCGAAAATTTCAAAAATTGAAATGAACTACAGAAAGTCCTTAGGTTCAGAGGAAAGACCAGTCAATTTGTTTGAGGCAAGTGCATTATTTATGATGTTAATTGATTCTTCGTTCGCTGAATGGTACAACATTATTTATGATAGAACATTATTTATGGTATAAACCTATTATTCTATTTTCCGTAACTATATATTTTCAAAATTAATAATAATCATAAAACTTGGAGCTATATAAATAAAATATAAGCTGAAAAATATTGTCAACACAGTGTGCAAACAAGTTTGGGCTAAACGTCAATCGTCAGTCTTCTATGCTGAAACAAAATTTGCTGTGGGAATCTCATAGACTCTTCCGCTTTGCTCAAACAGTCTCACCTATCAATCAAGGCATATGCAAATTATTTTACCTCATATGACGCATTTATCACTAACAAATAGAACATTTTGTTCCAGATATTTGGCCACTGGTGATTCACGCCACACCATTGCTTTTTAATTCCGCAGGGGGAGGAAGCTGTCTCCATCTTAGACAAATGTGTGTGTAGAGAACTATACAACATTTTACAACCACTGTATTTACCTCAACCAGCAAAGGAAATCTGAAAGAAAATTTAGTTGGGACTGATAGAGCAGAGGCAATTTCCAAACTGCACTGTCAGCATGGATGTGAAGTATGTTAGAATGGAGTGTCCTGAAAACAGTGGCTCAAATTATTTTTGTTACAAAACCTTGTTTTCAGCTATACTGCTTGCATAGTTACATTGCCACCACACCCAACACAGTGTTCACGTGGTTCTCGACTCAAAATTTAGGTATCAGCTTGCGTACTAACTGGCCATAGTGAAGTTGGTTCTGTTCCATTTGATATAATCAAACTGCAGTGGACTCTCGATTATCCAGAAAATGTGGACTTACGAAAACTTTTTCTTCAGTTATTTTCAAATGTCTCGCGAACAACTGCAAAGTTACACAAGATCGTTAAACTGAAAAAAATTCAAAAAATTGAAACAAACTAGAAAAAGCCCATAGGTTCAGATGAAAGATAGCGATTACAAACCCAGGATTATCGACGCTTTGACAGCACAAGTTTTTAAAACTCTGCATTTTTCTGCGAATTCACGTGAGGAAAATGTATTCTACCTCAGAAACCATTGTCGGGCACAAACATGCCCGTCCCTCATGTGCTGACAGGTGATGAAGGGTTTAAATGACAAATGTATCTGATGATCCTTTTCCCCAAAACAGCGGCCCTTGAAGAGCCTTCAAAAGCAATTCTCAATAAACAAAAATGCAGGGGCCGTCGTGTGGTGGAAAATGCCTTCGGTATACACACTCAAGAGTGACGAGGCTTAATAAGACCTATAGACCTACAGTCGATACCGAACTGCAGTGCTGTTGTTAAAGCTCAATATTAGAAGCTTAAGCTGTACCACAATGGCACCACTAGCTTGTGCAAGCACATCATTATTTCAGCTGAACTGTAGTGTACACTACAATATTCATCTGGTACTACATCAGTCAAATGATGTCGCCGTCATAAACAAAGAAAACACCTGTTTAATGTACAATTGCATCAATTTTATTCCTTATTGCTGCCTTTTTCATCACATTTTTATAACCACAGTGCCGTGTATAGTACAAAAATACATCTGCATGAACCATCTCAATCAGTCTTCCTGATTCTGCCACCATCTTTCGCTCACTTGCGTGCCACGGACTTGAAAATGGCCATCTTGCCAGCTGTACACCACATTGAATGGCGATCTAGCGCAGGCGCCTGCCTCCTTTTTGACCAGGATGATGCCGTATGGTGCAACACTAGAGTTGCAGGTTACACGCTCCCTGTTTCGCAGAGCCTTAATGCTCTCATACAAGGAAGAAGTTACACAGGTGGACTAAAGAGTTTAATGGCAGGTGCACTTTGTCAACACTTTGCCAATAAATTATTGAAAGACCGACTGCTGATGCAATGAACATTAAAAAAACTATGCTTAAAAAAAATTTCCATGGCAACATTTTGCCGCCCTGTGCAGCTACACATTTTTCACCTGTCTAAATACTGCCCTGGCAGTGACTGATTCGAATAGTAACAAAAACACTTGTCATAGGATCTATTAGCATAGAGAGTAGCCGCACGGGATTAGCCGAGCGGTCTAAGGCGGTGCAGTCATGGACTGTGCGGCTTGTCCCGGCAGAGGTTCGAGTCCTCCCTCGGGCATGGATGTGTGTGTTTGTCTTTAGGATAATTTAGGTTAAGTAGTGTATAAGTTTAAGGACTCATAACCTTAGCAGTTAAGTCCCATAAGATTTCACACACATTTGATTTGAACATAGAGAGTAATCACTGGTCCGTAGTTGGAACACATTTTCCCCAAAGGAAACAGAACCTTGGACTAACGAAACATTATTTATTCCAATAGATGCATCAGCAGAGACTGTCAGCCCCAGAGGAATAAATACAATTGTATTACAGAAGTGTTTATGCTGCTAAAGCTTATATTTTTATTGTAGTTATATAGATATACTTGTTTAAATATTGACGCCTTATTCAGGTCTGAACAATCTTTGCAGTCAGTCAATGCCTCAAGCTGTATTTCCTAAAAGATAGATGTTGCTGTGTTATTCACCTTTAGAAGTAGAGAGAAGCAGATAATATTAAATTAAGATTGGGCTATTGCTCTTATTCGAGACTCAAAAGCTACCTTCCTTGATGTTGACGTGGACCTCAATGAAGCCTACACGCAAACCTCAGTACTACAATATCTACACTTTAACAGCTGCCATCCCTTCTTCTATCAAACGTTCCTTTCCCTTCAGCCTAGGCATTCACAACCAATGTAACTGCCTTACCATGAATTCTCTCAATACCTGCACCAACGACAACCGCCTCTGTAGCTGCGTGGTCAGCACAGCTGACTGCCGTGTGGGGGAACCAGGTTCAGTTCCTGGTCCTTGGTGGAAGGTGCAATCAGCCTCATGAGACCAACTGAGGAGCTACTCAACCAATTAGTGGGGGTTCCAAGGTCAAGGAACCCAATAATGACTTGGGGAGTGGTGAATTACGATGTTGCAATGCCTGTGTTATTGTGATTATGATGCAAAGTTCCTTTGGACATGCATACATGTCCAAAGAAACAGGGACTGTGGTGACTACATCCATTACGAAATACATTACATGTTATAATTAAATGTTTCCCTGAGACTTTTAAGTCTCTTTTTATTATCTAATGATCGAAGCAGACAAAGTGAATTAAAATTTGTGCTGCGGCCGGGACTCGAACCCGGGTTTTCTTGCTTGATATGCAGAAATGCTAACCATTACTATAAGATCACCAATGGTACAAAGATGACCCATTGCGTCTAATGCTGGGGTGCTTGCCAATATCGGGGAGCCCTGCCAGTAGTGACAATATATAAAGGAAAATGAATTGAAGTTTGTGTTGGGGAGGGCACTCAGCTTAGATAGTTCATGCAGTAATGTTGATCATTGTGCGGTGGCAGTGTAATGGTTAGCATTTCTCCCTGGCAAGCAAGAAGACCCAGGTTCGAGTCCCGCACAAATTTTAATTCATTTCATCTACTTCAATCATCATCGTACATGTATTTGCAATTGCGAATAAGGACAACCATCAGCTGTAGAGTGGAATGGCGACAATGAAAATTTGTGCCGGACCGGGACGTGGACCCAGATTTTCCGCTTATCGCAAGTGGTCCAAAGGAACTTTGCATCGTAATCAGAATAACACAGGCACTGCAATAATGTAATTCTCTGCCGATACTGGACAAGCGACTTTCAAGCACAACAACTGACCTGTTCAGGAATATACATAATGGATGTATGAGCACAGATTGTAGACGCATGGTTGACGACATTTGGAAGTTTGGGTCTGGCTGTGAGTCATGCACGGATAGTCAAATGGTAAGGCGACTGCTTGCGATAAGTGGGAAATGCGCCTTCAAGTCCCAGTTCAGCACAAATTTTCATTGTCATCATTCCATTCTACAGCTGATGGTTGTCCTTATTTGCAATAGTGAATACATTTCATGGAGAGTGGAGTGTTGGCCACATGCCTCACCATGCTGCATCCTGTGATGCCATTAGCAGAGGATGACATGGCAATTGTTTGGGCCCAATTGGCGCCACTAGGGCCAGAATGCAGAACTTTACCTTACCTTTACCTATGCTGACAACCATTCCCTGGCCCTCCTCCCCCACAACTAGTCCACAGGCCTTATTCACAAACAAAACTCCTGGGCAATATTCTCTTATTACTCTTTGACTGACACAGCTCCCACTTTCATCAAACACAGAAGCATTCCCCTTATCACTCAATGCTGCCCAGACCCTTTCTACCTGGTAGCTACCCCATTCTCTCACCGCCTATGTCATTATTGCTAAGGCCAAAACAAATTATTCTATAGAAAAGTTCAGTAAGAAAATTATTTGAGTAAATAACTAAACATGTTTCATAAGCCTCTTCTGGGACCTTGAGATTCACACACTTACATGCCAATATATTTAAACCATAGTCCTATTTATGATTATAGATAAGAGTGAATGTAGGATGAATGGTGAAATTCGCTGCCATAGTACTTTGTGTAAAAATAATTTACCTGTAGACTATGCTTTCCAGTCTGTGGTTCAATGTGGAGTTATACGTTATGGATCAAAAATGTTAAAATGGTTGCTGGTAGGCATCCGTCAGGAATTTAGAAATACATAGATACCAATACTCAAAATCAGAGTAACTATTAATCACTCCTTCTTTATCAGAATGTCTGGACTCAAGGATGTAAATTCCAGATAACATGAATGTTCATACATGTTTATAAAAAGAATCGAACTGAACTGCCTAATCGATGAAAACAGTTTGTTCATGAGTGAATGTGATGTTCCTTTTTTTGCTGTAAAACAGCCTTCAGTTTACATATACCAAAGTAAAACAACTGCCGACGGAACAAAAGTAGACAAAAAATGTAAAATAATGTCCAAAATTATCCACTGCATCACTGATAAAATACAGCAATTCAATGTATTTCTAAGACGTAGTAAACTACGTTTATATATTGCAGATAAACTTGGATGCAAGAGGAAATAGACTCATAGTTTTAAGTTAAATAAATACAAAACTGTGAGTCTGTATGGTGTATGTAGAAAGATACACAAGAGTGGTGTTGCAGGCATTTATGTTAGAAATAACATTCAATGCAAAAACATCAATTATGTTGATGAAATCACTGTGTAGATTGACTTTTAATTAGCAGTAGTACAAATAAAGCTAGACACAAACAACTTGATAATAGCTGGCCTGTATGGAGCACCAAACAGTCATGGATATGAAATCCTTTGTCATTTACAATAACGCCTGAATAACTTCTCAACAAACAAAAAACAGTTTATAGAATATGAGATGTGAGCACATACTTTTTAAGCTATAATAATGACCATATCCATATGAATTTGTCAACAATCAGAATAACACCTGACTCACACACTTGCATTGCCCATATTGTTGTGAATTTAAATAGAGAAGAATTAGTGGTGAGAATATTAAAAGCCATAGAGCTCTAGCCACAGAGATTAATGCCAACCACAAAATAGTTCTGTACAGTGACATACTCATTTCTAGAAGGAAAACCAATGGAATAGTCTGGTAGCAGGTTAATGAAAACTGGGGCCATTTCTGTGAAATATTTAACCAAAGAATTTGATCAGGCATATCAAGTGGTAAAACACTAAGGAAATTGGACTACACAAATAATCTAAAAATTCATCCAGAAGTTCACAAATAATAGGAAAATATGAAATACTTATATGTACTGTTGAGCGACACCAAACTGCAATACTTGCTAACAAAACACAAATCTAGCAGTAAAACATACAGAGATCCCTGAAGACCCTAAAAGTACATTGTTATGTTAGACATACAATGAATCCAGTAATATCAGTAAACTAGTCTGGAATATAGTGAACAATGAATGTGAGAAGAGTATCATCTTGCAATAATATAGCATTAAGAGAAAATGGAATGCTGGTGAGTGAGGTGTTCACTGAGCATTTTAGTAAAACATAAAGAGAAGAAACTTATGAACCAGCACTAGTAATAAACTTAACTATCATGAGTAACTCATTTTTCATGAGAAGTGTAACAGTATGTAAGATAATGAAAATAATCTCAAAACTCAAAATAACAACATCTAATGGCTGGGTGATATATAATCAGTGTATAAAAAGGAGCAACCATTGACAGAATTAATTACAGGCCCATTTAAATGATTTGAGCACTTGGCAAGTTACTTGAAAGACAAAGTCTAGTGCAAATGGAATCTTTCTTCTAAAAATACCACCTACTAAACCACTTGCAACATGGTTTTACAAAAAGCACAGTCCACAATAACTGCAGTAGCAACTTTTTTTCCACTAACTGCTACACAGACTGCATAAAAGCAACAGTTATTGGAACTTTTATAGATATGTCTAAGGCTTTTGATCCTGTGAATCAGTCAGTCCTTTTATCCAGATTAGATGCTCACGGTGTAAAAGGAATGGTGCTAAATTTTCTCCAAGACAGAAGACACTGAGCTAAAGTAGGTTATAAGATTGAAGGGAAAAACCTACCAGTAAAATCAGCATACAAGACTCTCAGCTGTGGCGTCCCATAGTGAAGTATTTTTGGGCATTTTTGTATCTTGTATATGTTAATGACATAACACAGTTACAAAACATGAAGCTGGTGAATTATGCTTACAATAAGTTATTTACTAGCTGAAGCTGTACTGAACAGCTGGTGTGATGAAGTACTTGTTAAATTATAGCCAGTCTCAAGTGGTTAAAAATACTGAATCACTGTATATATAGCTGAAACATCTGATAAATATAAATTTCAATATGCTATGAAGGTTAATTGTAAAAAACTGAGCTGAATTCAATTTCCTCAAGGTTGATATTATTTGGAATTAGAGATAGTTCATTTAGCAGCAAATACAGGATTGCTTTGAACTATCCAATGAAAAACATATGTGAACTCATCAAACTTTATAATTGCAATGAGATGTGGAAAAAAGTTTAAATAACCTAACACAGCAAAAGGTACTTCTCTAAAACATTTGTATAAATTCTAGAGCCTCCACAGAAAAAGTAATATGGCAGTATAGTAGTGACAATCAACAGAATACTGTCCATCAAAGAAGTTCACTGCAATATCAAAATCATGCATAACTATTTTTGAGAGTTTGTTATGTAAGCTGCTGATATCCTTATTAAATCTCTTCTTTGCAGACTTTTCACTTCTAGCCTGTTACTGATATGGAACCACAACTTACTTTAATCATATTTAATGCTAGATCTTTTAATTGCAGCATAAAAATTAGATACAAAGAGGCAAAATATATATTTTTTATAGTTTAAAAAAAATTGTCTAACTTCTTGTATCTCTTTTTGTCCCATATTATTATTTTAACATCTGCTGCTTCCTTCATAATTATAATTTCAAGTGTCAGTAATCTATTGTAATAATAGTTAAACAAATAGCAACATACCATGAAAAGTTTGGCAGTTACTCCAGCCATAACATGACACAAAAACACAATAAGTGGCTGCAGCAGTGGCTTCTCTTACAGTACTGACAGTTTGGAAACCCAGTGCAAGCTATTAAAGCTCTGGCGCTCTAACAAATTGGTTGACTAACCGTTTAGTGCCAGCCACACTACTTACACGTCTGTTTGTGCTGCCACTTAACACTCATTTTATAACTGGCACTCTTCAGACAAGTAGTACCAAGTCTGGTTGGTTGACATCAGTAGAGCAAAAATATGGAACTTCCCACTGAGTCTGCTCACATTTCAAAATGATTTCCATTGTCTTTGAGGAAAGTAATTCCCTATTACAACACTGATTGACGAAAACATCATTTCAGAAATTCCACTACAAAGTTGAGGATGGAGAATAAGGACAAAAAATCTTGAGAGCAGAGATGTTTAGTATTTTTTTATAACAGTATTGAAAAAAGAAATGGCATAGCACAACATAATAACAATAAATCAGAAATGTATTCAGAACTTTTTTCTGCTAACAACAGAATAGAATTTGGTATAAATCATTACTCTCCTTAAATATATTTGTAGATACCAAATTGAGTTTCTTGTGAAGTATTCACATTTCTTTATTATGGTGATGTTAATAGAAACAGATTGTTATTATCTCCCTCAAACTGTCTTGTATTTTAAAGTAGGTTTAAGTACTGAACCATTTGCCAGTTATACTAGGTACCTGAAAATCTGATTAAATAATTGCAGACTCAGAACTGAATGATCTGCTTCTTCTCACTGGCAACTTCTATGGAGTTTTTTTCGCACAAAAGGAGGTGGTGGCTTCAGAATGGCACATAAAAAAATTTATTCTAGATGTCAACACTTCCTTTTCCAGCTGAAAAAATCTACTCCTAACTGTAAAAGATTTATAATCAGTAGAAATTCACATACCTGCTTCAGGTAGGGGAAGGTGGGATGCAGTGTAAGAGAAATATCATTTCCCAAAGTTTGAAAATTATATTTGTGAAAATCAGTTCTTTTAACTGATTTTTCTTCATAGATACCTTAATGAAAATATAAATTTTACACACTTAACATATCTTTAAAATCAATTTATTTACTTTCAATAGTATCAATGTAGACTGTTACAGTGCATCCAGTCTGTAATAATGTGCAACTGATACCCAAATATGCAAGAAAAGCTACATTCATTCAAGCTTCCTGGCACACTGAAACGTGCACTGGGTCAGAATCTGATCCCAGAAGGTTGACTTTCATGTACATGATTTTTCCAACTGAGGTATCCGTGTACAGTCATAACTCAGACTTACCATTTTAATTCTCCAAGTACTTTTCTCTCCCTTCTCAGCATTCATTCATTTCACCAAAGCTTACATTACACTATAACCATACGTTAAAAAAATTATATTTCATTTCATCCCCCCCCCCTTCTTCAGTACAGTAATCTGCTGCAAAGAATCACCCATTATCATTCTGGACTAAATCAACTTAGCCATATCTTTTGCCAGGGTTTCTGCTATTTATCTTCATGCCTGGAAATGAGAAACATCGTATCAACAGTCCTTCACATCCCTCCCAAAGTGGTATTCTGCCATCTACCCAGTCTGCAATACACTAGTCCATCCTTATACCAAACCCATTCCCAACCTATTGGCACATGGTTCATATGCCTGTGAACAGCACAGCTTCAAGACCTGTCCAATACAGCCACCCAGCATATCCACTCCAGTCAATGTCACAGGTTTCTCCTACCCCATCACAACAGGACCACCTCCGAAAGCAACCATGTTCATACCAGCTCTGTTGCAATTTCTGTGCAGCATTTTACATGATCATGACCACCAATCACCATCTGAATAAGTGACCTCTCTCAAATGGTAACCGAGAGCAGAATTGACCACCCAGTTGTAGGAAACACTCCTAGGCGCATGCTAGCATGCTCAGTTTCAGTGACTTTTTCATAACCTGTGCAGTTTAGGTTCTCTCCCCCAATTTAGCTTCTCTGAAATACATAGATGGGAGCTGTCCTGCAACACATCCTTTGATGTGAATATTCCAGCCTCAATCTTTACTAACCCTCTTCCTCACACTCAATTCCACCCCTGCCCCTTGACCTAAACTCACTCACGCTGCATCGATATCCTCTTCCCTGCAGTCTCTCCTTCCTGTGTTCTGTCTCCCCCTCCCAATCAACTTCTCCACATTATTTTGCAATGCACGAGCTTTCCCAGGTCACTCAACGCAGTGCCCATGCAGCATTCCTATCTTATCTCATGCACCTGCTGTCTCTCTATCACAGCCATCAGCCACCTTTTTCCAGCCCTCACTTTCACACATCGTTTTCTTCTTTCCCTTGCCCACTTCATCTGACACAGCCCATCACCCCAGTGAGTCCTGAGCTGCAAAGCTAACAAAGTTCTTAGTCTTGTCTATTAGCCTTTTAACAACTATATGCATCAACTGTTTGGAAAGTTGTTATCTTTACTCCTTAAATTATTTGCAAAAAAGAAATACAAGTACAATTCTTGAACAATACCACATGACAATGTAGTAATTAAATGTTAATGAGCCACCATATTAAACGTTCACTTTCCTCAATTTTTCACGATAAAACTTTACGGATAGTTTCAAAGTCTGTCTTGTGTAATACAATATTTTCAGTGACTGTATGATAAAGTACTTTCATTAAATATTGACAACAATTTTGCAAAACTTTAAGTTAACTTCATCCACTTGTAGCATACACAGCCACAATCTATATATTGTTAATATTGTTGTAGCTTTTTGCAAAAGGTGATGGAATAGTATTTTAAAAAAATGAGTAAATTACCACAATGTTGGAAATGGTTTTTATATTACATTTTCTAGTTGTGAAAAATAATATCTCTGAGGGAATCTTGGACAGCTTTAATTCTGCTGTCTGTATTCAATGGGAAATCAATGAGAAATCCAAACAAGAAATTACAATAAAGTAAACTGCCAAATTTATAGTAACATTTGATTCACCTACTTTGCCAGAGGGCATTGACTCAAGCTTCCTTTGATTCAGAGTAAGACTATGTACATCAGACTCTTTTGATGTTTGAAGTGGCAATGGTATTGCATCAAGACACTTGCTTGATACGGACATTCTGTATGTGACAATAGTGGTGAGGTAGCCCACATTGCATGCACAACATTAGTCTGCATGAATTGGTCAAACTATCACACAGCATGGAGCAGCAACTCTTTTAAATTCCTGAAACAAAATTAGGTGCAGGAGATTAATATCACCAAGAGATCAGCTTCTAATGACATGAATAATATATGAAATTCATTGAAGTTGCCCATATTTTGCAAAAATAAGGCAATATAATCTGGTAAAAGTTGATGTAGTCATACAAAGAGACAAAATGTGCTAAGCTCTGACAGTGCCAAAACCTGCCTGAAGAAGAGAGAGAAAGAAGCAGCATTTGCCAAAATATTCAGTAGCACCAATGTCAAAACCAAAAGAAAACTGATGGAAAGAGCATGTACTTCAGTAATGCTATGACACCATTCCCCACCGTCAATATATGGATATGTTCTCCTGCTTTCACAGTCTCTGCTCAATAAAAAGTGGTTTACAGTTTCCTGTCCAGTGACAAATTCCGAATCTGGACAAACCTGAAAGATTGAAAGTATCTGAATAAGGAACTGCTAAACCTGATGCTCAGTGAAGCTAAGTAGATGATGTATAGCCAACTTTCTATCTTCAAATGTCGTGACAGCATCCAGGATGGCTGGCAAACATTGCAGTCTTGACCCACCAAGCTGTGGGATCACCCATTCCAAATTCTTCAGATCATTTATGAAAGCTGCCTGTCCCCTGGTGGAATAAGTGCCATTCCACAAGTGCAATCAGGTGTGTGACACTACGCAAGTTCAAGTGTCAACCAACTGCTTCAGAACCTGCATCCTTCTTGCCAAATGCCACCCAGTTACTAAGGAGAGCAAAAGGAGATTGTGACGCCAATTCCTTAACACCATTAATCCTTCCACTAAACCATTCTCAGTATGGGAGACCATCAGGAGCATTCAGAGCTTGTAGGGAGATGCCCAATTACTGTAGGAATGCAAAATGCTTGTCTTCAGTTGAAACTAAAAGACAAAATGTAGAAGATGGCCCACAACTAATCGAAAAGCGGTGCAAGATGTGGACAAGACTCTCAATTGGCTATCATTTCAATAAAGTGACCCTATCCTGCTGACCAGTTGGGATGGGAACATTAAAAATTTTAGTCAGTGTTGAATCATCTCCCTCATGACTCAACCAAGATGCTGCAAACCAAAATTTTAGTGAATCAGCCACCATGGCACAGGATCAGAGAAGTGGTTGCATTTCTGCCGCAGAAACTGGTTAGACATAGACAGGTGATTGCAGAGGCAACTGCCAACATTAGAAAAGTGCCATTACAACAGCAGAGGAGGAATTCAAACGACATGAACCAAGTTTTCTTATATCCTGGTCAGAAGGTACTGGTGAGAAACCACAACCTCTCCTGCAAAGCGAAGAATAAATCGCACAAGTTATTATCCCTGTATATTGGGCCATTCAGGGTAAAATGCTGCCATTCTAGAGACATTGTCAATGAGGAAAGTAACTGGGATACACCATCTCTCGAATATGAAGGCATTTATGCAGTAGAACTGTTTCAGTTTATGTTGTGTAATTTGCGGTAATTATGTAGTTTGTTTGTTTATTTGCTCCTAACCCATGAGTTCTTGTTTATGTTCAGTTGTAATATTTTATGTATTTTTTCTATGGTTTCTACAGTTTGTACGTAATGTGCCTCTTGAGGAACAGTCAGGAGCAGAGTTGTGCGTGGGGTTCCAGAGTCAGATGCACCTCGCCGATGATTTTCTTTGTTAAAAATGTATTCCTATCTTTGCCTGTCTCACAATCACATGGCATTAATCCCAAACTGAATGGGTCTAATGTCTGTTTTGTAAATGTCTTAGATAATGAAGTGCAGCTATGATCAACAAGAACCACCAGCAAATATGGATGAAACATATCTTTGTTCTCTTTCAGGGACGTCAAGGAACCAACATGTAAGATAACAAAATATAATGTATCTTTCCTTACTTTCTTAACATGTTGTGTCCATTTATTTATTTATTTGAGTCATCAGCCTTCTGACTGGTTTGATACAGCCTGCAATGAATTCCTCTCCTATACAAACCTCTTCATCTCCCAGTAGAACTTGCACCTTACGTCCCCAGTTATTCCCTGGATGTATTCCAATCTCTGTCTGTCTCTTCAGATTTGACCTTCTACAACTCCTTCTAGTACCATGGAGGTTATTCTCTGATGTCTTTATAGATGTCCTATCATCCTGTCCCCTCCCCCCCTTTTTTTTGTTTCCAATATACAGGGTGTCCCACTCAAACCTCCCTAATTTCAAAGACCCAGGAAAAAAACCACAGTAGATATGACAATGAAAAATGCACCACATTGTAGAGCATCTCATAGAATTTATTTATTTATCATCAATACACCTCTACATGTGAACCTTTTGTAGCATGAAGAATATCGAGTCTAAATTCAATTTCTTGTCACGTTCTTTGTAACATTTCCTCTGTTATCGTTGCAGTCGCATTAGTGATACAACGTAGAAATGTAGGAATATCGTCCACTTTGGTCACATACATGAGGTCCTTCACGAATCCCCACATGAATATATCAAGTGGCATAATGTTGGGTGAACGTGGTGGTCAGGCAAAGGATCCTCTGCGTCCTACCCAACGATTGGGAAATTTCCTATCCAGGAACTTGTGAACAGCTATTGACCAATGCGGCGGAGCTCCATCTTGTTGAAAAATGATTTTGGGTTGCAAGTCTTGTATCTGAGGGTACACAAACTGCTCCAACATGTCAAGATACACTGACCCATTCACTGTTTGTTCCGCAACGAACAGTCCAACAATCCTGTCTTGCATTAGCCCGCACCAGACATTTATTTTAGGGCTGTCATGAACATGTTCAATGACAATGTATGGATTTTGTGAACCCCAAATCTGAACATTATGCCTATTAAGCCTTTCTGATAGATGAAAAGTTGCCTCATCTGAGAATAAAGATCTTTCCAGGAAGCTGGCATCCATATCAATACGCTGCAGTAGATCCACAGAAAATTGTTGGTGGCGTGGTTTGTTGTTCGCCATCAGATGTTGCAGAATTTGCTGTTTGTAAGCACACATACGAAGACACTGGTGAACTATATGATGCAATGTTGATCGAGGTAAATCAAGTTAACTAGATGCTTGATGAATTAACTTACGTGGGCTTCTGAGAAACGTTTGTCTGATGCCCTCCACTGTCTCTTCTGAAAATCCGTAATGCACACTGCCAGAATGTTTCAAAGCACCTTCTGTTGTCAGAAACTTCCTATACCATTCCTTGATTGTTTTCACATCAGGTGGATCACATTCATACACATGACAATAACTTATTTGCACAGTAATTGGCGATTTTGTTTCTGCAAACCACACTACTGCTTGCGTGCACTGCTGTGGAGTCGCCATTTGCACTTCATGTGACCATGCTGCACTCTGGCAATGATACTTGGCACTTCTGATGCAGGAATATAAATTCTTTGAGATGCTCTACAATTTGATGCATTTTTCATTGTCGTATCTACTGTGGTTTTTCTCTCCTGGATCCTTGAAATCAGGGACGTCTGAGTGGGACACCCTGTATTTTTTTCCTCGATGACTCTGCAGAGAACCAACCCATCCCTTACCTCATTAGTCCACCTAATTTTCAAAATTCTTATGTAATAACATATCTGAATGCTTCGATTCTCTTCTGTTCAGTTTTTCCCATAGTCCCTGTCCCACTACCATACAATGATATCTAGTCCGTATTATATAAGTGTTTTTTATTGTTAGATGGGAAATTTTTCTTAGGGAAACCATTAGTTTCCTGGACTTTTTTGAAGGGCGTGGCGGCTTGTTTTGTGGCATGAGAAGTGACTGTTTGTGCGGCATGAGGAGGATTTATGGATTTCGTGTTCTGCGTGGCCATAGTATAAACAGCAGACGATACTAGGACGTTTCGTTTTGGCTTATACTGATATGTTTTGTGGATTTACAAGATGTCAGCTTTTGCCAATAGAGTGCTGAGCAATCTTGACCATATTTAAGTTATGAAGTTTTTTTTCCACTGGGCACTTTTTTACGTTCACCAGCCTGTAAAGCTAGAAAGTGTTATCTAATTTGGATTACACCATCCTCTCTGAACTTCCATGCATTAAGCACATCTCACTAAGGTCACCATTTGGACAGAGCTATTGGAGAGCACCAGAATGTTGTTAAACATAAGATTTTTTGGGATAACTGGATTTGTTTAACATTGATTAACGAAATTATCTGCATTAGATTTGTCCTTAAAATTTACTGTGAAAACCGTGTTTTGCTTTGTCTTGATTTGTGATGAAGTGAATTAACGATAGACGTCAAGCTTAAGTTCTTTTATTAAATTTTCATGACTGCACATTTACATTTACTTTAAATGTTCACTCATGGGGAAGATTATCTCAGGATTATCATGTGCCATTGTAATGTTGAATAAACTTGCAGAACTTGCTAGTTGGGTGTTACGACTGCTACGGGAGCAGATGGGCTGCAGGCAGATGGGGCAAAAAGGCTCTCACAGCAGGTAGAACGGAAGACTCCCCTCATCTTGGGACAGCGCACGTCTGCAACCGCCCTGTGCTTAACCACGCATGGACCACTTGCATGTGCCTTTGTTATTGCCATGTCAGTAGCCGGCCGGAGTGGCCGAGCGGTTCTAGGCGCTACAGTCTGGAACCGCGCGACCGCTATGGTTGCAGGTTTGGATCCTGCCTCGGGCATGGATGTGTATGAGTCCTTATGTTAGTTAGGTTTAAGTAGTTCTAAGTTCTAGGGGACTGATGACCTCAGCAGTTACGTCCCATAGTGCGCAGAGCCATTTGAACCATTTACAGGTGTCAGTAAACAGAGGGCATTTGAAACCAAAGTCCACCCGAAGAGGCCATGAAGACCCAACTGTACCGACCAGCTGCCGTGTCATCCTCAGCCCACAGGCGTCACTGGATTTGTATAAGGAGAGGCATGTGGTCAGCACACCAGTCTCCCAGCTGTATGTCAGAAGCAGCCATCCTTTCAAAGGAGTGTAGTTATGTGTAACATAATGATGTAACTCAATATTGTCTCAGAACGAGAAAGGTTTTTATTACTAATCTGTATATTAGACACATGTTACCACACACCACTATTGATGCAACACACGCTCACAGGTTCTAGTCACAAGGTCATAGTTACTAGACAGAAGCACTGAGGCGCCACTTGATTTCATTTTTGATATTACTGCAATCATTATATGTCATTTCACACTGAGATTAATATATCAAACAGCTTGTAAATAGTAAAACTATATTAATAGACTCAGATAAGGTACCAGCAGAAGTACGGGTGTGAGGGCATGTCATAAGGCGAGCTTTTGTAGTTTAGTCATTTGTCTACGAAAGGCAAAGATCTTGGGTTAGAATCCCAAAACTGAGAGAAAGTTTTGTGTGAGCAGACCTTTTCTAATGTAAGAGGTATTAGATATTACATAAGAGGAGATTAGTTGACAGCTTCTGATGAACCCATGAGTTCACAACATGTCGTTCTCACGCAAGTTCACTACGGAGAAAACTTCCTCGTATCACATTTATGCAAACAAGCAACACTGCTACTGTAATTTCTGCATCCTGATGAAAACATTATTTTATGATATATGATCTTTTTTTTAAAAAAGAAAAAAGAAAAATATGTAGTTCTAAGGTCAATTAAACTTGTATTTTAAGCAATTTTTGCTTCTACTGTCAAGCCTGTGCTATGAACCCAGGCTAAAAGATAACTATACGAATGCAGGATTCAAGCAACATGGAACATTACCAAGGGCGAGCATCCCTGGTGATTTGCGCAGTTTTCGCAGAAGTTGGGCCATGGCCTACTCCGTACTTTCGTTGGCTCAGGCCAGAGGACGCCGTGCACCACTGCCATTTCCAGAGTGTATCTGAGTATGACATTTTTGTCTTTTCTGTATGAATATTAAAGAACAGTAGGCCATAACGCCACCTAACCAATGTGGGAAAATTGCTTGCTTTTGCTCCAAAATTTTGGTTGACTGAGTCATCCAGCCACCATGCTTGTTGCAAAGAGGCTGACCAAGCGAGAAGACACTGCTCCAGGACAGTACCAACCTCCTGTTCGTAAATGTGCATTTTGTATGCCAAAAGTGGAAAGCTTCTGTTGCGTTCCCCTGTTTTTTCGTAAAATAAGCTGTATTCTCATTCGTTGCATTGGCCACAGCATTGAATTGTCCCCTCTACCAACAGTTATCTTTTTTTTTAGACTTAGCAGTTGAGGGTTTTGCTCTAATATTTAAGATTCATGGAAATTTGAGCAGAACGCTACTTTCTTTGCTACACGATTTGAGTTGCTTAATGGGTCATAAATTGTGGACTCCTGTTGTCTCGTGACGGCCTTATCTGACGCTAGCTCCGCCACATGGCGCTGCTGTGTGTTTTAAAGATGGTGGCTGTGCTTCACACGTCCATGGCGTTAGAGGAACGAAATGTGATTCGTTTTCTATGGAGCAAGAGATGAACGCCCCTCGAGATCTACAGGCACATGCAGCCCACATATGGGGGAAATCATCTCGCTCTGAGAACTGTAAGGTCATTGTGTTCTGAATTTGACAAAGGGCTTGACAATGAGTGGTCAGGAAGGCTGCGTTCATCGCCGACTGACGATATTACCCGCGTGGATGCAACGGTGAAAGCAGATCAACGTGCGCACATTATGGCCATTTCCCAGGAGCTTGGCGTATGGTATGGGAGTGCTTACAGCATCGTTCATGAGTCCTTAGGATACTGAAAGGTTTCATGTAGGTGGGTGCCTAAGCAGTTGGATGAAAGGGAAGCAAATGATTTCTTCACAGAAACTTCTGGAAAGGTAATCTAAGGAAGATGAAGGTTTTCTGGGCCACGTTGTTACTGGTGATGAAATGTGGATACGGCATTTCACGCTGGAATCTAAGCAGAAGAGCATGATGTGGAAAGATCCGGGTTTGGTTGTGACAAAAAAATTCCGTTCAGCACCATCTATTGGGAAAGTGATGTTAACGGCCTTCTGGGATAGCCATGGATCGTTCCTGCTAGATTTCGTGCCACAAGGTGCGACCATCAATGCCGACAGTTATTGTTCCACACTGTCACGTCTGAGGACAGCCATTAGTCGAAGGCATCGAGGAATTCTCAATGTGGACAATGTATACTGCTCCATGAAAATGTGAGACTACACGTGGCAATCAGAACTGCCAAAAAGCTCCGGGCATTTCACTGGGACATTCTGGGCCCCCACCACACAGTCCAGACCTTACCTCTAGTAGTTTCCACATTTTCGGACCACTGAAGAAGTTTCTGGCATGACAGCGATTCACAAGTAACGATGAAGCCAAGACAGTAGTCTGAGGGTGGTTCCACAGCCAGCTGGACGAATTCAACCCCAAGGGCATCTCAAATTTAGTGGTCTGATGGGGTAAATGTGTGAACTGGTGTGGGGAATATGTGGAAAAAAAGTGTAAGGTACGTAGAATAGGATGTATATTTGTCGTTACCTGTATGTTTCTTACTTTGGCTAGTAAAAAATAGGAGCAGAGATTTGCACTCATAATAGTCTGCCCCATGTAACACATGCCACATTCGCATGGAATACGGTACACATCTGTATTTTGGAGACCTAGACTGTCTTCAACATTACAAAGAACACTTCATTTATATATTACTTCATCAAAATTTTAGGGTAAGTTATGCACAGGTGTTGCCCCTAGTAATTCCATCCTATCAATGAAAAAAAAAGTTTTATGTGCATTACATTTATAAAGGTTTTAGTGGGTATTTATATCCAGTTTACGATCTTTCATTTTTATCACTGCTGTGTCGCAGCGCCACCACTTGAGGAGATTCTGTATTAGGCTTCAGTACTGGCAGCTGACGCTGTGGCACATTATGCTTACTACCTGAGCCCCCATCTTACTCTGTTACTCGCTCCTGTGAATGGGAATGTGTTATGCAGATCTTGGCTCCTCTCGTGTCCATCTAGAAAGGGTAATGATTTTACTATTTTATATATCTAATTTTTACTGAGTTTAACGAAGGTGACGTTGGCCTGATATATTTGACGATGCCCTTTGGCTACACTGACTAAAGGATTCTTCTAAGAAATACCAAATTAAGGTATTTGCTCTTTCAGTAGGTGATCTGTTTATGCATGCTTATAGGTTATCCAAGTCTGCACAACGCAATTGCGATTCTTAAATAGATGTATTCGTTCTCTGTTTTCTATGTAGATATCCTGAAGATGCCTAAATATGGCGAAATGCGTCGTTGAAAAATAAAAAACTAAAATTGCAACCAAGACTGTTTTTAACCAATACTTTTATATTTCGCTCAAGACAGTTTGAAAATCTGAGCAACCATTCTATTCGAAGGTGGTGTAATTCTTCAGTGAGGCTCTTCTTGTCTGTAAGTGTTAGAACTGTATGGACAAGAGCCTTGTGCACAGAATTTCTTTTTACGAACAGTGATGGCTCGAAGCATTGGGTGCGTGCGTTTTCTACATAATCTGTGACCCGGGGATCCATCCAATCTTCTCATAATGTGCACATCGAAGAAAGTTAAATAGCTCTATTCTTCAAGTTTTATATTAGAATGGATAGAGTTGTAATATTCCCTAAACTCTTCAACTTGTTTCGTTCTATGTTGCCACATCACAAACATTCGCCCACGTATCTATATGAAACACGTATGTTTGAAATTGTCAGCTTCTAATGTGCATGCTTCAAAGTATTTCAAGTAAACGTTCGTCACACAATGCGATAATGGACTACTCTTCGCAACACCATCAGTTTGCTGATAATAATTTCTGTCAAACAGAGAGAACGTGCCTCAAGAGCTCAGGGAAACAATCGTCGAACTTCCTTCTGCGATTAGTTCCTAGGATTCAGAAAGTGGGACTCTTGTATAGAGGGACACCACAGTGAAACTGACCAATATAGAGAGGGGTCCAGAAAAATGTAGACACTCTTTGATATTAATATCCTTTGAAACATATAATATCGTTGCAGTTCTGCACGGTAGCATAGTCCATTGTTTTCTCAACAGCTCTTGGCGCGCATTTTCCAGCAGATGACAGTGCAGTAATGAATAAGTAAAATTGTCGGTTGAGCAATGCAAGGCTGTATTGGAGTGGTACTGGAAGTACGAAAACATGGTGGAGGTACAACAACAATGGTGTATTGGGTACAGATCACAGCCAACAACACATACAACAGTTTATCGTATTCGGGATAGATTAGAAGCCAACGGTACCATTCAGGCTGTGCATAAGGAAAGATCTGGCCGACAAAAAACATCGGTAAGTCCAGCTTCCAGCGCTGCCGTGTTGTAACATTTTGCAGATCAACTCAGAAATCTGTGAAGCTGAGTGCACATGAAAACGGAATAAGACGATCAAGCGAATTCTGAAGGCTGGAAAGCGGAAAGTGTACATTCCAAGATCGGTGTGCACTGTGAAAGAGGACGATCCGAATCGAAGGATGGAGTACTCAAAAATGTTCAAATGTGTGTGAAATCTTATGGGACTTAACTGCTAAGGTCATCAGTCCCTAAGCTTACACACTACTTAACCTTAAATTATCCTAAGGACAAACACACACACCCATGCCTGAGGGAGGACTCGAACCTCCGCCGGGACCAGATGGAGTTCTCTCAGTGGTTTGGAGGCATGCTTTGCAAGGATGAAAGGTCTGAGAAGGTGCAATTCATAGTGAACGGTACTGTGAACCTGCACAACTGCGTGTACTGGGCTCCCGAAAGCCCTCACGTACATGTGGATAAACATGTTAATCTACCGGATGTTAATGTGTGGTGCGGTTTGGTTGGATCGTTCTTCTTTGAAGATACTGTAACTGCTGAGGTGTATATTCATATGCTGCAAACATCGAGTTTGCCTGCCATCCGAGAGGTGTTTTACCTACACCAAGGTGGACCTCCGCCCATTACCATAGAGATGTCTGAGCCTAACTGGATGGCTAGATCAAGGAGCGGCTATCGAGTACCTACCAAGGTCCCCAGACTTTACATCTCTTTACTTCTACCTATAGAGGACTTTGAAAAATGAAGTTTATCAACAGAAGTCAGCTACACTGAACGAGCTACGAGAAACCATCGAGGTGTCCTTTGTGGCTATCTCAACGGCAACACTGACAGCCATATTTCGGTCAACGTTGTTTGGCTGCTAACACGGGTCACTTTCATAAAATAACCTTCCTCCCCGTGCAAAAACTGTAACGGTGTGTCACTTTGTTCCATTAATATTGACTATCAAGGAGTGTCTATATTTTTCTGGATCCCTCTGTACTGGAATCCTAGAGCCACAGTCGAATGAGATATACAAACTGCGCAGTGTTGCGAATGTAGTGTTCGCAATTCCCCACGTATTCGCTTAGAATGTGTATCAGGTGATTTATTTCGGAATGGATGTGCAAATCGGTTTTTTGAATATTTTGTGTGATTTATTGTACCGTTAACATGTTTTCGAACCACTGCAGGCTCATCATCAGATGGAAGTGTTTTGGAACATTATATCGTGGACCAACTGTAGTTAGATGCTGTGATGTTGGCGAAAATTACAGAAAAGTTTATGAAACAGAAAGGCTGTTATGTTTTGGGTACTTAAGTGCTCTGCGTCATGATATCCATAGCAAAACTGGTCTCATAATCTACGTTATCAGGTAATACACACAAATACACACATATTCAGCTGCACTTGGTTTTACACTTATTCGCAGCAGTTAACCGTGACCTTTGGTCCGAGATACAGTGTATTACAGTACAAATATTACACTTACAGACAACATACTTAAGTGAATCTTTCCAGTTACAGGAGTATTCTTATATTGGCAATATACATGTACTATGGATTAAAATTTATAAAAAAGATAAACAGAGTGAAATATTTACTATGTAACTAAAGATTGAATGAGTTACACAATGCCGTAGTTGTTATGTGACTAGTAGAATATGACTTACGCAGGAGAATAAACACGTCTTATGTTTGTCATTTTTCGTGTTTTGGGGCCAAGATGTCTTAGAAATTCTGGAAGAAAGAGTACTGCATTAAATCAGTTTGTTTGTTTAAGATTTCTGAGGTGATTTTAGTTTGTGACTGTAAATCTCTCTGTGCGGCTGGTCCCGGCGGAGGTTCGAGTCCTCCCTCGGGCATGGGTGTGTACATTTGTCCTTAGTATAATTTAGGTTAAGTAGTGTGTAAGCTTAGGGACTGATGACCTTAGCAGTTGAGTCCCAGAGATTTCTCACACATTTGAACATTTTTTTGTAAATCTCTAATTGTTCAAGGAGGCCCATCTGTAACCCTTTCTCAGCAATGTGCAGCACAGAAAGATTGTCACTGATATCACCAACAAAGTTTTCATGATGAGCAATATGTGATGCAAAGCTGGACTTAATTAAGTAGTTGAGTCGAAGGGCATCCATATGTTCTTCGTAGTCGCTTGCAAAATACCTCTCAGTTTGGGCGACCAGAGGCTGCACCGGAAGATGGGCTACCCCCAGCGCAAATTACTGAAAAAAATGCTTGTTAAAAATAATTAGCCACTGCGACTATTTGAGGTGACAACTATTACAAAGAAATTAATTTTGTGATAACAATAATTAGTTTATTTTAGCAGAATACAGAATAACTTACATAAAATATGTGTAGCCGCTCAGCCGGCCAGTGCGGCCAAGTGCTGAACTGCCACCAGTTGAAGGTGACAGTGAAGGTGCTAAATTGTGCTACTGCTAAAGACTCATTATTTGAATGCTGAAATTTATGACTGCAGTTATCTGTCACCTTATTTATGTCATTTCATTATGGCCATTTTTGTTACTGTTTTTGGTGAAAAAAAAAGTATGTGAAAAAAAAAGAAAGCGGTTCTAGGCGCTACAGTCTGGAACAGCGCGACCGCTACGGTCGCAGGTTCGAATCCTGCCTCGGGCATGGATGTGTGTGATGTCCTTAGGTTATTTAGCTTTAAGTAGTTCTAAATTCTAGGGGACTGATGACCTCAGAAGTTTAGTCCCATAGTGCTCAGAGCCATTTGAACCATTTTTGTAGCCGCTCGATGGCTGCCTTCCGTATCGTGAAACAAAACAGTGTGTGTGTACCATAAACTACGTCCGTACTCCTCGGCCGTACAATCGTGTCTCTTAGCGATCCTTTTTTATTTTCGTAGACATGTTTTAAATAAAGATGCTACTTTTAGATTATCGCTGCATATCAGTTTTTTTAAGAACGTTAACTGTATCTTTTATACTAACTATGTTCATAAAATACGTTAAGTGTTTACAAATAATATTTAGTTCACCCTTAACACTTCACAATATTGTTCACTGCTTACAGCTGATAAAAATGTCAATATTTATGTAACGTACCGTCACATGCTACGGTATTTAGTGCTTCTTTTAGACCATTGAAAAGTATTGTAGTGTCATTCACATGCGACGCAGCACGAAGGAATTATCCGAATGGGACGGAAAGCGACAGATGTGATTTACATGTACAGGCAAGAAAATGATTACAATTTCAGAAAAATTGGTTTGTTTATTCAAGAGCAAGAGATTCACAAACTGAACAAGTCTGCATCGCGTTGGTTCGCCTCTGGCTCTTATGTTGCCAGTTATTCGGCTTGACATTGATTGCCAGAGCTGTTGGATGTCCTCTTGACCGATATCGTGCCAAGTTCTGTCGAACTGACGCGTTAGATCGTCAAAATACTGAGCTGATTGGAATGGTCTGCCCATAATTCTCCAAACGTTCTCAATTGGGGAGAGATCTGACGCCCTTGTTGGTAAAGGTAGGGTTTAGCAAGCACGAAGATAAGCAGGAGAAATTCTTGACATGTGCATGCAGGCATTGTCTTGCTGAAATGTAAGGCCAGAATGGATAACTATGAAGGGCAACAAAACGGGGCGCAGAATACCATCGATGTACTGTGGTGCTGTAAGGATGCCTGGGATAACAACCAAAGGGGCTCTGTTACGAAAATAAATGTCATCCCAGACCATCGCTGCTGACTCTCGGGCTGTATGGCAGGCCACAGTCAGGCTGGTATCCCACTGCTGTCCGGCGCCTCTCCAGGCATGCCTTGCTATTAAACGAAAAATAATTATGTGGGAGGATCCATTCAGGCAACATCATGAGTTCATAAATGTCTGCATTGTTTAGCGTCGTGTTGCGTCGTTTTTTTCTTATATTGTACCTTTTATAATATATAATTTTGTCAGTAAATTGTGTGTGAGCTAAGAAGACTTCTTGCTCTGGATTATGTATAAATATCTCAGCAAGTACATCGGCAAGGCTCCTACCCAATGTCAGACCATTATTTTGCATATAAAACTTGCTATTAAATGAAAAATAATTATGTGAGAAGATTCATTCAGGCAACATAAATGTCTGCATTGTTTAGCTTTTTGTACTTGACTATATACTTTTGTATTATTGAGACAAGGTCTTTCCGGGGGATATTTATTGGAGATTTACTATGTCAAAGGAGGCATTTTTGCTGTACCTGGCACTATTAGATCCTTAATATTGTTGATTAACTCAAAACTGTTGTTAACTGATAAGTTATATTCAAAAGACTCGCCACTGAAGTGCCGTCAGCATAAGAAAGAGGGCCGGCCGCGGTGGCAGAGCGGATCTAGGCGCTTCAGTCCGTAACCACGCGGCTGCTACGGTCGCACTTTCGAATCCTGCCTCGGGTATGGTTGTGTGTGATGTCCTTAGGTTAGTTAGGTTTAAGTAGTTCTAAGTTCTAGGGAGCTGATGACCTCAGATGTTAAGTCCCATAGTGCTCAGGGCCATTTGAACCATTTTGAACCATGAGAAAGAGGAAGCAAGGCAGATTGAGGGGCAAGAGTTGGGTTGGGTTGTTTGGGGGAACAGACCAAATTGCGAGGTCATCGGTCTCATCGGATTAGGGAAGGACGGGGAAGGACATCGGCCGTGCCCTCTCAAAGGAACCATCCCGGCATTTGCCTGGAGCAATTTAGGTAAATCACGGGAAACCTAAATCAGGATGGCCGGACGCAGGATTGAACCGTCGTCCTCCCAAGAGCGAGTCCAGTGGGCTAACCACTGCGCCACCTCACTCTGTGAGGGGCAAGAATTCACAGACAAGGACAGAGGTAGATATGGTCCTGCCATATGAAATATTATCCTTTTTTGTGGACAACACCGGAATCACCTAAACCATACCTTTGCAACTACTTGCAACAGCCTTCCCTGTCAACAATATTGTCCAACCATAAAGCTGTATTGCCATATACTTTATCCGCAATAGAGCAATGTTGTCGGCAATATTGTGGGCACGGATTTCCCTTGTAAACGCATCTTCGATGACTTTAGGTGGTAGGCCTGAGACGCTTAGAAGCGTCATCTTTTTCCTCTCGATTTTGTTCGTAGATTCGACGTGTGGCTGTCTGTAGACAACACTCATTCTAGAAATCTAAAATCTTCTTGTTGTAGTCCAAACACCACTTTAGAACTGTATCATTATTTCGCGACTTCTCGGGAAGGTATTGCTGTTCACATTATTACTCCCCAGCAGTTGCTTCGCTGAGAAGTGTTCCAAGAATGGCATTCGCTTCCTACAGAGTTCAAGGACAACGCTGCTAAGTGGCCGCCTACGGGGTGTATTCAGTCTCTTTATGCCAATTGAGGAGCTACTTGACCGTGCAGTAGCGTCTCGGGGTCACGAAAAACTGACAACGGCCGGGAGAGCGATGTGCTGGCATCACGCCTCTCCGTACCACACCCAATGACGCTATTTCACAGAGGATGACACGATGGCCGGTCGGTGCCGTGTAGATGAAGTGTACGTCTTACGGTATTAACAGTATCACACACCTCTCTTTATGAGCTGTTGTAGTCAATTGAGGTAATAACATTCCAAATCGAAAGCGGCTGCCGGAAATAATGGCCGGCCGGGGTGGCCGAGAGGTTCTAGGCGCTACAGTCTGGAACCGAGCGACCGCTACGGTCGCAGGTTCGAATCTTGACTCGGGCATGGATGTGTGTGATGTCCTTAGGTTAGTTAGGTTTAGGTAGTTCTAAGTTCTAGGGGACTGATGACCTCAGCAGTTAAGTCCCATAGTGCTCAGAGCTATTTGAACCATTTGAAATAATGTTGTTTGCATATTGACAATAACAACATGTGGAGCACATCCAGAAACAACGATAATTTTTTTGCCGGCCGGAGTGGTCGAGCGGTTCTAGGCGCTACAGTCTGGAACCGCACGACCGCTACGGTCGCAGGTTCGAATCCTGCCTCGGGCATGGATGTGTGTGATGTCCTTAGGTTAGTTAGGTTTAAGTAGTTCTAAGTTCTAGGGGACTGATGACCTCAGAAGTTAAGTCCCATAGTGCTCAGAGTCATTTTTGTGATAATTTTTGGACTAGCTTTGCGCAGCTTAACAGCTTAATGCACATGGCCAAAGCGGTGGGCACAGCTATCAGTGAGACATGTCGCATCAAACAGGCTGTCTGCTATACTGCCCACCCGCTGGAGGTCGACTTTAAAATTTTTGCACCCTATAGATGGCGTTCGTGTAATATCAAGTGACTATTATTTTAAAATTTGTCATTGTTGTTAAACTAATGGCAGCTGAGAAACTGGCCGTGCATTTTGTTTATAGGAAAAGATGTGAAAAAATCGAAATTTCACGTGAAGGCTTGCATTGGATGATTTCTTACGTTTTTCGTGAAGGTCTCTGTATGGCTCGTATTCCTTTATTCAACTTTTGCTAAAAAGTCCCCTTCCGAAAAGTGGAGCAGCACCATGCACAAGTTCAGAGGAGCAGGTTAACAAGATGGGAAGCAAAGGCAACGGTTGTACGAATATCAGCTCTTGTTCAAAAATGGCTCTGAGCACTGTGGGACTTAACTTCTCAGGTCATCAGTCCCCTAGAACTTAGAACTACTTAAACCTAACTAACCTAAGGACATCACACACATCCATGCCCGAGGCAGGATTCGAACCTGCGACCGCAGCGGTCACGCGGTTCCAGACTGTAGCGCCTAGAACCGCTCGGCCACCCCGGCCGGCTCAGCTCTTGTCTTGGTCCATTTAGTTGCAGAATATTGCAATTCTGTGTGGCTCAACAACGCACGTACTGTCAAATATATCAGCCAACTGAAAGATACAATGAAGATATTATTGTGCACCATCACACCGACACCTAGTATACACCTCCCTTGTATCTGAAGACTAGCAGCTCTGCTAAGACAATCGCAGAAATATCGCAGTAACGTCAGCTGGATTTGTATCAGGACTGCAGACCCCAGAGAAATCAGATAGACTGAAATCCAGGAACCCATCATGGAAGCTTGTTGACAAACTCATCAAATCATGTTTCGAGGCCTCGTTACACCTGGCCTGGAGAATGTACCTCTTCAGATCCTTACCATCTAACTTAATCCTTGCAGAATTCGCTTGGTTTCAATATACCAAGAAAGGAATGGTCATCTTAAAGTAGAATTAGGACAAATCATAAGGATGTAAGTGGGGCAAATGTAATGAATGCAGTCACCGAGTGCTGTATTGCGCGCCCTAAATTTCCATTTTCTCCAAAGGCGACTACGTATGTAACTGCCAATAACAGTCTCACTGAAATAAAAACATTTGTTAGAGTTGTATGAATGCGTGGTGTTTGTTCTTTCGTACTTATCTGAAAGAACAGACCACCCAAAATCTGCAACTGTGATACACATATTACGTAAACTGAAGGTGGAGGGAAAGAAAGGAAAGGAAAGAGCTAAAGACATCAGCTTCGTCGGACTTAATACGGTATCAGCGGCGATGAGTGAAAATGTGTGCTGGACTGGGAGTCGAACGCAGAATCTCCTGCACCCGCACTGAAGGTTATGAATTCATTGCCCATCAAGGTAAAGAACAGGCATCACACATTCATACAATCGATTCGCCTCGGTGAGTAATGAATGTGCGACCTTCAGTGCGAATGCACATTTACATTCGACTTCCAACGGTCATGTAATATTGACGAGCATGGAGCTCATGGTCAGGGACTGTGGGCAGATGGCACTAGATGGGAATGTGCGTCGGTCAGGGAGCGTGCCGAGATAATACACCATTCACGATAAACACTGTGTCTGGGCGAAGTAAAGGTTAACATAAGTCCCTAGTAAGGAGGAGATCCTGAGTTCAAGTCCCACTCCCGCACACATGTTCTTGCATCGCCCTGATTCCGCGTAAAGTTCCGAGGCAGCTGATATTTTTAGCTCCTTTCCTTTACTTTACTTTCTCCCGCTCCGCCATCAATTTACATAATGTGTTAAAGCCACAGTGGAATCAGTCTGAATGTGACTTACACAAGTCTATTGATTATCACAGAGACACAATGTCAAATGATCAGTTTTAACACCAAGGCCAATGAAAGAGAGATCGCTCATTGTCATCTTGACCAGTTTACTGCGAATTTTAACATGACATTCTAATGAAGCATAGTTATCACAAACCTTAAAAAGTTCTTGACCTATTTATTTCAAATTTTTATACGAATTTCTAACATTAGGACGGACATAGGCAGATAGTCTATATATTTTGCACTGTGTGTAATATATATGTGTGTGTGTGTATATATATATATATATATATATATATATATATATATATATATATATATATATATATATATATACCACATGATCAAAAGTATCCGGACACCTGGCTGAAAATGACTTACAAGTTCGTGGCGCCGTCATCGGTAATGCTGGGATTCAATACGGCAGTGGTACCCAAAAGGTGGTCCACGGACCCCCAGGGGTCCGCGAGCTATGCCAGAGGGGTCCGCAAGATGCTATTAGAATAAAAAATATATTAAATATATTTCGTATGATAACAGAATTTTTGTTTTGGCCGCTTCCTGTCTGAGCAGAGCTTAAGAACTGAAAATTGAAACTAACTGTGTACTGATGGAGTACTCTGTTGTAGCTGTATTTCTTCAAATAAATAATACCTTGTATTACGAGGGCAGTTCAATAAGTAATGCAACACATTTTTTTCTGAAACAAGGTTGTTTTATTCAGCATTGAAATACACCAGATTATTCCCCAATCTTTTAGCTACACAACACTATTTTTCAACGTAATCTCCATTCAATGCTACGGCCTTACGCCACCTTGAAATGAGGGCCTGTATGCCTGCACGGTACCATTCCACTGGTCGATGTCGGAGCCAACGTCGTACTGCATCAATAACTTCTTCATCATCCACGTAGTGCCTCCCATGGATTGCGTCCTTCATTGGGCCAAACATATGGAAATCCGACGGTGCGAGATCGCGGCTGTAGGGTGCATGAGGAAGAACAGTCCACTGAAGTTTTGTGAGCTTCTCTCGGGTGCGAAGACTTGTGTGAGGTCTTGCGTTGTCATGAAGAAGGAGAAGTTCGTTCAGATTTTTGTGCCTACGAACACGCTGAAGTCGTTTCTTCAATTTCTGAAGAGTAGCACAATACACTTCAGAGTTGATCGTTTGACCATGGGGAAGGACATCGAACAGAATAACCCCTTCAGCGTCCCAGAAGACTGTAACCATGACTTTACCGGCTGAGGGTATGGCTTTAAACTTTTTCTTGGTAGGGGAGTGGGTGTGGCGCCACTCCATTGATTGCTGTTTTGTTTCCGGTTCGAAGTGATGAACCCATGTTTCATCACCTGTAACAATCTTTGATAAGAAATTGTCACCCTCAGCCACATGACGAGCAAGCAATTCCGCACAGATGGTTCTCCTTTGCTCTTTATGGTGTTCGGTTAGACAACGAGGGACCCAGCGGGAACAAACCTTTGAATATCCCAACAGGTGAACAATTGTGACAGCACTACCAATAGAGATGTCAAGTTGAGCACTGAGTTGTTTGATGGTGATCCGTCGATCATCTCGAACGAGTGTGTTCGCACGCTCCGCCATTGCAGGAGTCACAGCTGTGCACGGCCGGCCCGCACGCGGGAGATCAGACAGTCTTGCTTGACCTTGCGGCGATGATGACACACGCTTTGCCCAACGACTCACCGTGCTTTTGTCCACTGACAGATCACCGTAGACATTCTGCAAGTGCCTATGAATATCTGAGATGCCCTGGTTTTCCGCCAAAAGAAACTCGATCACTGCCCGTTGTTTGCAACGCACATCCGTTACAGACGCCACTTTAACAGCTCCGTACAGCGCTGCCACCTGTCGGAAGTCAATGACACTATACGAGACGAAGCGGGAATGTTTGAAAATATTCCACAAGAAATTTCCAGTTTTTTCAACCAAAATTGGCCGAGAAAAAAAATGTGTTGCATTACTTATTGAACTGCCCTCGTAAATTAGTGTTTTCTTATTTTTCACACATGTTTACTCAATGCAATCTCAAGTTTAGTACATTTGAAAGACCAATACACCCAGTTTTAATTTTTTCCTCTCATTTTCAGTTCATACTCAATTATTATTTTTTTAAGTTGTTTGTTATACTAAACACCTAGACTTGAAGACAAAGATTTTGAGCAATAATCAAAAATTTAACAGTAACAATGATGGCTACATCGAAAAAGTTTTAAGCTCAATATTTTTTCAATAATGATTATGTCAATGTTTTTTCTAAGTACTAAAAATAGAAAAGGCATAAAAAGACTCTTAATTTGGCTTTTTAGGTACTTGATACTGTGATATGACAAGGTACCAATCATGCTCATTGAGGGGGTCCTCGAGAAAATTTTGTTGGCAACCCCTGCAATATGGTATTGGCCCACCCTTAGGCTTGATGACAGCTTCCTCTCTCGCAGCCATACGTTCAACCAGGTGCTGGAAGTTTCTTGGGGAATGGCAGACCATTCTTCACGGAGGGCTGCACTGAGGACAGGTATCGATGTCGGTCGGTGAGGCCTGGCACGAAGCCGGCGCGCCAAAACATCCCAAAGTTGTTCTATAGTATTCAGGTCAGGACTCTGTGCAGGCCAGTCCATTACAGGGATGTTATTGTCGTGTAACCACTCCGCCACAGGCTGTACATAATGAACAGGTGCTCGATCGTGTTGAAAGATGCAATATCCATCCCCGAGTTGCTCTTCAAAAAATGGGTCAAATGGCTCTGAAATGGCTCTGAGCACTATGGGACTCAACTGCTGTGGTCATAAGTCCCCTAGAACTTAGAACTACTTAAACCTAACTAACCTACGGACATCACACACATCCATGCTCGAGGCAGGATTCGAACCTGCGACCGTAGAGGTCGTGCGGTTCCAGACTGTAGCGCCTTTAACCGCTCGGCCACTCCGGCCGGCAGTTGCTCTTCAACAGTGGAGAGAAAACAACAAGTGGTGCAAGCCCCCTCCATGAAAAACACGACCACACCATAACACCACCGCCTCCGAATTTTACTGTTGGCACTACGCACGCTGGCAGATGACGTACACCGGGCATTCGCCACGCCCACACCCTCCCATCGGATTGCCACATTGTGTAGCGTGATTCGTCACTCCATAAAACGTTTTTCCACTGTTTAGTGGTCCAATGTTTACGCTCCTTACACCAAGCGAGGCGTCGTTTGGCATTTCCCGGTCTGATGTGTGGCTTATGACCAGCCGCTCGACCATGAAATGCAAGTTTTCTCACCTCCCGCCTAACTGTCATAGTACTTGCAGTGGATCCTGATGCACTTTGGAATTCCTGTGTGATGGTCTGAATAGATGGCTGCCTATTACACATGACGACTCTCTTCAACTGTCGGCGGTCTCTATCAGTCAACAGACGAAGTCGGTCTGTACACTTTTGTGCTGTACGTGTCCCTTCACGTTTCCACTTCACTATCACTTCGGAAATAGTGGGCCTAGGGATGTTTAGGAGAGTGCAAATCTCGCGTACAGACCTATGACACAAGTGACACCCAATCACCCAACCACGTTCGAAGTCCGTGAATTCCGCGGAGCGCCCCATTACGTTCTCTCACGATGTCTAATGACTACTGAGGTCGCTGATATGGATTATCCGGCAATAGGTGGCCGCACAATGCACATAATATGAAAAACGTATGTTTTGGGGGTGTCCGGATACTTTTGATCACATAGTATGTAAAGGGGGAAGCGTTATATCACAAATCTCGGAAAGTTCTTGACCGAATTACTTCCAATTTTTACATAATATTGTAATGAACATTCGGACTACAATGGACAGAGAGGGGGAGAAGGAAAAGGACAGATAGAGGCGGAGGAGGTTATGCACAGAGAGATGGGGGAAATGAGGAGATGTACGGAGATAGGGTGGGGATGAGAAGATGGGCAGAGAGAAGGCCAAGGAATTTAGGATGTATATGCATTTCCCATACATATTTAGCAATTGCGAGGCATTGCCAGGTTCGCTAGTTTGTAAGCAGTGATGCCACTGGCGACGGCGCAGCAACATAAGCACAGCAGCGGCATCCACACGACAGCCAACCACTTAACGATGGCAGAGGATGTCTGCCGAAAGCTCGTTAGTAGTTAACCACTTGATGCGGGTTGAAACCCGGGAATATTTTATTAATAAATACTACCTGCGAAAATCGAAAGGAAATTGAAAGGCCATCTGTTGTAGTATAGCTTGCCGCATTTCTGTTTCTATTTTCGAATATTTGTTTGCGCAATAGACAAGAAATGCCCGAAACTAGCCTGCGACGTTCTCAGAAAGTTTTTAATCTAGACGAAATCCTCAGATTTCTCAAATTCAACGGCGTTTCCTGATAATTAAAATATATACGCTTCTGAATCCATTTGTTCACCCGAACATTTCTTCATTCTAAACTACTGTTTTTCGTAAAGATTTCTGATCTTCGTAACGATTCTTCATCTTATTCTTCTTAATGCAACAACGGTGGCGTCTGATCTATTTTTAACCACGACACTGTAAACTTCCACATATCTGTCTCACGACAGTACTTGCAGCAAGTTCCTGAAATTAACAAAGCCAAGAGACTTGCAGAAGTAAATATGCGCAAGTTTTTGTTCTTATGCAAACACCAGAGCAAATGCTTGCAGAAGTTACTTAGGGAAGTTGTATGCTAGTGGAAATACTCCTATAACATGTGTCGTTCACTTGCAAACGTGACCGGCGTAGGAAAATCGCGCTGCGACTTTAGCACCGCTGTTGGTAATGTTGGCACCACCGGTCCCCATCCAGCCTTGCTCGAGTCAACCCATAAATTCGTTGGTGTGCAAAACTTATGGACAAAAGTAAGTTTCGCACAGTGTGTTATTATCAGGCAACACAGCTTGGTGGAACTTAGACCAAATACAGAAAAACTGTTACAGTATAGCACAGAAGATAACTGAAAAAACATGCAATGCGGCAAACAGAGCCACTGTGACTGACGCCCGAACAACAGGGAACTGACATGCATTGAGACGAGAAAATAGTCCATTGATAATGGCTAGGCATTAGCCGAAATCTGGATTTGCCAAAAAAGCTTACAAAAAAGGACGACTGATTGTTGTGCTCTATCATTTATAAATTCCTGTTTCCTGTGAAAATCTACTGTGAGGAAGTTCTGTACACAACTCTTCTTGAATTATACATAAGGAGAAACAATTTGCCTAATTTGTCTAATGGTTTAAATGCCTTGCTATCGAAATTAAAACTAATTGTGAGAAAGAAAACGAAACCACATATTTTCACAACACAGCATAGAATACAATTTTCTTTCTCGCAGTCAGCTGTAATAGGACCTTTTCGAGAGTGTTGCTAACAACGTTTCCCATATCTATATGCACACGTTGATACACCATATACGTATATTAAAATATATAGGGCCTATGTCTGTCCAACTCCTTATTAGATTATCATGTAAAAGTTTGAAGTGAATCGGTCATGAATTTTCCGAGCTTTTTACGAACAAAATTTCTCCTTTATGTAGTACATTCATATTTACACAACATATATATTAAAAATATGTAGCCTATGCCTATCATATCGTTTATTGGAGTGTGATGTAAAAATTTGAAGTTAATCTGCCAAGAACTTTTGGTGGTTGTTGCTAACAACCTTAGCTAACTAATTGTTTTTATATACAAAGTTGTAGTGTAGACTTTATTTATACGTCCGTATACTATATATATTAAAAAAAATATTTAGCCTATGTTTGTCCGAACGCTTATAAGAGTATCGTATAAAATTTTGAAGTAAATCAGTCATTAACTTTTCGATATTTTTGCTAATAACTTTTCCCCTATATACAGTGTTGTTCCGAAGCTGCTAATGTTGGGTTTTATGCAACCAACAACGCCTTCAGATATCACACGCAAGATTTTCACATTCTCTGCTCGTTACATGCAGACTATTTTCCTTACAGAGAATAATGAGAAAAAATGAACAGGATCTTTTTGTAGAAAATATAATGTAATTAAATTATGTGCTGGGATACATTTTCGCTAGAGGCCATAGTTCTCGATTTATTCAAGAAAAAGGTACAAAACTGACCATTTTTCTTGAATAAGTTGCTATTTATGGCCTCTAGCGAAAATATATCAGAGTACAAAATGTATTTACAGTGAATTTGTTACAAAAAGTCCTGATCTTTCTTCTGTACAACTAATAGTTCACATGCACTTGTAACGAGCGAGAGAACATAAATATCTCGCTCTTCGCTTTTGAAGGCGTTGTGGGTTGCATAAAATCCAGCACTACGGACAGGTGAATCACCTCGTATGGTATATATATGTTACAAAAAGGTACGGCCAAACTATCAGGAAACATTCCTCACACACAAATAAAAAAAATATGTTATGTGGACATGTGTCCGGAAACGCTTAATTTCCATGTTAGAGCTCATTTTAGTTTCGCCAGTATGTACTGTACTTCCTCGATTCACCGCCAGTTGGCCCAATTGAAGGAAGGTAATGTTGACTTCGGTGCTGTTGTTGACATGCGACTCATTGCTCTACAGTACTAGCATCAAGCACACCAGTACGTAGCATCGACAGGTTACTGTTCATCACGAACGTGGTTTTGCAGTCAGTGCAATGTTTACAAATGCGGAGTTGGCAGATGCCCATTTGATGTATGGATTAGCACGGGGCAATAGCCGTGGCACGGTACGTTTGTATCGAGACAGATTTCCAGAACGAAGGTGTCCCGACAGGAAGACGTTCGGAGCAATTGATCGGCGTCTTAGGGAGTACGGAACATTCCAGCCTATGACTCGCGACTGGGGAAGACCTAGAACGACGAGGACACCTGCAATGGACGAGGCAATTCTTCGTGCAGTGACGATAACCCTAATGTCAGCGTCAGAGAAGTTGCTGCTGTACAAGGTAACGTTGACCACGTCACCGTATGGAGAGTGCTACGGGAGAACCAGTTGTTTCCGTACGATGTACAGCAGCTGATTGGCCTCCACGGGTACACTTCTGCGAATGATTCATCCAACAATGTGTCAATCCTCATTTCAGTGCAAATGTTCTCTTTGCGGATGAGGCTTCATTCCAACGTGATCAAATTGTAAATTTTCACAATCAACATGTGTGGGCTGACGAGAATCCGCACGCAATTGTGCAATCACGTCATCAACACAGATTTTCTGTGAACGTTTGGGCAGGCATTGTTGGTGATGTCTTGATTGAGCCCCGTATTCTTCCATCTACGCTCAATGGAGCACGTTATCATGATTTCATACGGGATACTCTACCTTGGTTGCTAGAACATGTGCCTTTACAAGAACGACACAAATGGTTCAAATGGCTCTGAGCGCTATGGGACTCAACTGCTGTGGTCATCAGTCCCCTAGAACTTAGAACTACCTAAACCTAACTAACCTAAGGACATCACACACACCCATGCCCGAGGCAGGATTCGAACCTGCGACCGTAGCAGCAGTGCGGCTCCGGACTGGAGCGCCTAGAACCGCACGGCCACCGCGGCCGGCAAGAACGACACAACACGTGGTTCATGCACGATGGAGCTCTTGCACATTTCAGTCGAAGTGTTTGTACGCTTCTCAACAACAGATTCGGTGACCGATGGATTGGTAGAGACGGACCAATTTCATGGCCTCGACGCTCTCCTGACCTCAACCCTCTTGACTTTCATTTATGGGGGCATTTGAAAGCTCTTGCCTACACAACCCCGGTACCAAATATAGAGACTCTTCGTGCTCGTCCGGTACCAAATGTAGACTCTTCGTGCTCGTATTGTGGACGGCTGTGATACAATACGCCATTCTCCAGGGCTGCATCAGCGCATCAGGGATTCCATGCGACGGAGTGTTGATGCATGTATCCTCACTAACGGAGGACATTTTGAACATTTCCTGTAACAAAGTGTTTGAAGTCACGTTGGTACGTTCTGTTGCTGTGTGTTTCCATTCCATGATTAATGTGATTTGAAGAGAAGTAATAAAATGAGCTCTAATATGGAAAGTAAGCGTTTCCGGACACATGTCCACATAACATATTTTCTTTCTTTGTGTGTGAGGAATGTTTCCTGAAAGTTTGGCCGTACCTTTTTGTAACACCCTGTATACTGTATACACTCCTGGAAATTGAAATAAGAACACCGTGAATTCATTGTCCCAGGAAGGGGAAACTTTATTGACACATTCCTGGGGTCAGATACATCACATGATCACACTGACAGAACCACAGGCACATAGACACAGGCAACAGAGCATGCACAATGTCGGCACTAGTACAGTGTATATCCACCTTGCGCAGCAATGCAGGCTGCTATTCTCCCATGGAGACGATCGTAGAGATGCTGGATGTAGTCCTGTGGAACGGCTTGCCATGCCATTTCCACCTGGCGCCTCAGTTGGACCAGCGTTCGTGCTGGACGTGCAGACCGCGTGAGACGACGCTTCATCCAGTCCCAAACATGCTCAATGGGGGACAGATCCGGAGATCTTGCTGGCCAGAGTAGTTGACTTACACCTTCTAGAGCACGTTGGGTGGCACGGGATACATGCGGACGTGCATTGTCCTGTTGGAACAGCAAGTTCCCTTGCCGGTCTAGGAATGGTAGAACGATGGGTTCGATGACAGTTTGAATGTACCGTGCACTATTCAGTGTCCCCTCGACGATCACCAGTGGTGTACGGCCAGTGTAGGAGATCGCTCCCCACACCATGATGCCGGGTGTTGGCCCTGTGTGCCTCGGTCGTATGCAGTCCTGATTGTGGCGCTCACCTGCACGGCGCCAAACACGCATACGACCATCATTGGCACCAAGGCAGAAGCGACTCTCATCGCTGAAGACGACACGTCTCCATTCGTCCCTCCATTCACGCCTGTCGCGACACCACTGGAGGCGGGCTGCACGATGTTGGGGCGTGAGCGGAAGACGGCCTTACGGTGTGCGGGACCGTAGCCCAGCTTCATGGAGACGGTTGCGAATGGTCCTCGCCGATACCCCAGGAGCAACAGTGTCCCTAATTTGCTGGGAAGTGGCGGTGCGGTCCCCTACGGCACTGCGTAGGATCCTACGGTCTTGGCGTGCATCCGTGCGTTGCTGCGGTCCGGTCCCAGGTCGACGGGCACGTGTACCTTCCGCCGACCACTGGCGATAACATCGATGTACTGTGGAGACCTCACGCCCCACGTGTTGAGCAATTCGGCGGTACGTCCACCCGGCCTCCCGCATGCCCACTATACGCCCTCGCTCAAAGTCCGTCAACTGCACATACGGTTCACGTCCACGCTGTCGCGGCATGCTACCAGTGTTAAAGACTGCGATGGAGCTCCGTATGCCACGGCAAACTGGCTGACACTGACGGCGGCGGTGCACAAATGCTGCGCAGCTAGCGCCATTCGACGGCCAACACCGCGGTTCCTGGTGTGTCCGCTGTGCCGTGCGTGTGATCATTGCTTGTACAGAGGGCCCCCGTGAGCACGCAGAAGTGCCGCAACACGACGTGGCATGGACTCGACTAATGTCTGAAGTAGTGCTGGAGAGAACTGGCACCACGAATCCTGCAGGGCTGTCCATAAATCGAGGGATTGACTTCTCTTCTGAACAGCACGTTGTCAGGCATCCCAGATAGGCTCAAGAATGTTCATGTCTGGGGAGTTTGGTGGCCAGCGGAAGAGTTTAAACTCAGAAGAGTGCTCCTGGAGCCACTCTGTAGCAATTCTAGACGTGTGGGGTGTCACTCTGTCCTGCTGGAACTGCTTGAGTCCGTCGGAATGCACGACGGACATGAATGGATGCACAGATCAGACAGGATGCTTACGTACGTGTCACCTGTCAGAGTTGTATATAGACGTATCAGGGGTCCCATATCACTCCAACTGTATACGCCACACACCATTAAAGATCCTCTACCAGTTTGAACAGTCCCCAGCTGACTTGCATGGTCCACGGATACATGAGTTTGTTTCCATATCCGTACACGTCCATCTGCTCGATACAATTTGAAACGAGACTCGCCTGGCTAGGCAATATGTTTTCAGTCATCCTCAATTCAATGTCGGTGTTGACGGGCACAGGCGAGGCGTAAAGCTTTGCATCGTGCAGTCATCGACTGCGGCTCCGAAAGCCCATATCCATGATGTTTCGTTGAATGGTTCACACGCAGACACTTATTGACAAAAGGTACGTAGTTTTTTAGGTAGAATCAGATTCTGCAATAAAAAATGGGGGTTCTCATTTGAAATTTTAAAGTTGCCTCTGGCCCCACCCCCAGGGGGCTGGGGTGGCGGGCTAATTTTAGCACCAGCAGATGTCCCCCTCGAAAATAACAACTTTGGATTCTACAAATTTTTTCGTGTGAAGCTTATTTTTCGAGTTATTCTGATTTGTCAGCTTAAAATTTACATCCTCTATAAAAGGAATAGGCTAATTTTCACATTTTATGAAAGATGACATGCAATCAAAATAGTGTCTGTTTTTTAACGCAAGTTGATCATTCAACAAAACTTTTGAATTTAAGTAAGAATGTTTATGTATTTCAAATTATTCTAAAAGGTTTATTTTGTACCCCTTTTCAACTATATGTAAAATTTCGATGTTAAGCAGGGATGATGCTCGTGGTCGTGCGGTAGCGTTCTCGCTTCCCACGCCCGGGTTCCCGGGTTCGATTCCCGGCGGGGTCAGGGATTTTCTCTGCCTCGTGATGACTGGGTGTTGTGTGATGTCTTTAGGTTAGTTAGGTTTAAGTAGTTCTAAGTTCTATGGGACTGATGACCGTAGATGTTAAGTCCCATAGTGCTCAGAGCCATTTTTAAGCAGGGATGGAGGAGGAAGTGTGTGTTTCTCTGTTTTGAGATGTTCTGCAAAAGCTGACGTATATGATTACTCGCCACCTTTGTTGAGCAAGTGCTCACGAAAGCGCCTCTGAAATGCCCTCCTTGTCTGTCCTATATATTGATTCGAACATATATTACGTTGTATTTTATGTACTCTAGGTAGCCACGTGATGGCATTATTGGTGGTAAAGAGCAGAATGATGTCATGCTTTTAAATAAATTCGCCGTACGACTTGAAATGTCACATAGAAATGGGATTGTAGTGTATTTCTTAACAGTAAGATTTTTATTAAGCGTAGACAAATTTATTTTCTTCGTAGTTTATTATAAAGCTTTTGTGCAAGGTTTGCTTGGTACACGTTTTTCACCGCTATATAGTTTAAGTTTTGTGGCAAGGTGTTAGGGGCATCTCAGTGATACGATCGATCATAGCTTGAAAGAATGCCAATCAGTACTTAAAGGGGTGACAAGAAGAGACACGAATTACTCTGTTGCGGTAGGTTAATTATAAATATCAAAGTTAATGTTACCATCTACTACACATAATTTCAGATACGGAAAACTAAGTTCATTATATTGGTTGTGTATTTCATATGTAAACTTAATTTTAAACTTGTCACGCCTTTCAGCACAAATGGGCATTGGGGAGGAAGGGGGGGGGGGGGAGGGAAGGGGGTGGAAGTGTCAAAACTCGCTAAATGCTTTCATGCTTTAATGCTGGACGGATGTAGTCTGCTACCTTTGCACAAAAAAAGAAAAAAAAATGTGTACTCTAAGACAAAAAAAAAGACGCACCAGGAAGGAATTATCTGTATGGAATGGAAATCGGTAGGCGTGATGTACGCGTACAGAAAAACAAATGATTACAGTTTCAGAAACAATGGATGATTTATTCAAGAGAAAGAGCTCCCCAAATTGATCAAGTCAATAACGTACTGGGCGGCCGCTGTGGCCGAGCAGTTCTAGGCGCTTCAGCCCGGAACCGCGCTGCTGCTACGGTCGCAGGTTCGAATCCTGCCTCGGGCATGGATGTGTGATGTCCTTAGGTTAGTTAGGTTTAAGTAGTTCTAAGTCTGAAGATTAGAGGGGTAGATCACATAACTAATAAGGAGGTACTGAACAGAATTGGGGAGAAGAGGAGTTTGTGTCACAACTTGACTAGAAGAAGGGATCGGTTGGTAGGACATGTTCTGAGGCATCAAGAGATCACCAATTTAATACTTGAGGGCAGTGTAGAGGGTTAAAACCGTAGAGGGAGACCAAGAGATGAATACACTAAGCAGATTCAGAAGGATGTAGGCTACAGTACGTACTGGGAGATGAAGCAGCTTGCACAGGATAGAGTAGCATGGAGAATTGCATCAAACCAGTCTCAGGACTGAAGACAACAAACAAAAAACAAACAAGTCTAGGGGACTGATGACCTCAGATGTTAAGTCCCATAGTGCTTAGAGCCATTTGAACCACTTGAATAACGCATTGATCCACCTCTGGCCCTTAGCAAGCAGTTATTCGGCTTATTATTGATTGACTGAGATGTTGGGTGGCCTCCTGAGGGATATCATGCCGAGTTCCGTCCGATGGACGCTTTAGATCGTCAGTATCACGACGACCTGCGAAATTGGGGTCCACGAAATAGACGAAGTGAAGAAATTCGGCTATGTTGGAAGCAAACTAACCCACGGCAGACTGAGAGAGGAGGACATAAAAAGCAGACTAACTCAGGCAAAGAGGGCATTCCTGGTTGTAGGTGCCTGCTAGAATCAGACATCGACCTTGATTTGAGGAAGAAATTTCTGAGACTGTACGACTGGAGCACAGCGCTGTATGGAAGTGCATCATGGAGTATCGGAAAACCGGAAAAGAAGAGTCTCGAAGCATTTGATATGTGGTGCCACAGAAGGATGTTTAAAATCAGATGGAATGACAACATAAGAAACGAGCATGATCCCCTCAGGATCGGAGAGAAAAATACTGACAAGAAGAAGGGTCAGGATGATAATTTTCGTGATACTTGAGGGACCTATGGTGGGTACAAATTGATGGATGAGACAGAGTTGGAATTCATCGAACAAGTAACTAATGATGTTGGTTGTTAAGTGCTACTGTTAAATGAAATGTCTGGCACAGGAGAGTAGATTAGATTAGATTAGATTAGATTAGTACTTGTTCCATAGATCATGAATACGACACTTTGTAATTCTGTGGAACGTGTCAGGTTAATAAAAGGTGTCTATACAAGATATTACATTACACAAAACATTACATGACTCTTTAACATTTTTAATTTTTTTGTGGGGGTTGGGGAAATTACCCACTTACTATATCCAAAAATTCATCTAATGAGTAGAAGGAGTTGCCATTAAGAAATTCTTTTAATTTCCTTTCAAATGCTATATGGGTATCTGTCAGACTTTTGATGCTATTATGTAAGTGACCAAAGACTTTTGTGGCAGCATAATTTATCCCCTTCTGAGCCAAAGTTAGATTTAACCTTGAGTAGTAAATCGTCCTCCTCCCTCACCCTCGAGAAAAAAATGCTACTTATCCGCTCATAGCGCTACTATATTAATCCACCTAGTACCAATAGGGTCAGTATGACGATATAATCACAGTGGAAATATAAATCTCCCTTGTTTTCAAAATATGTGACTTTCTCCCTCTGAGTCAGTTGTATCCAATGGTGCTTTGTTCATTTTTTATATTTACAATACATTAAAATATATTCATGGCTTTTCCTCTGAGTACCAGTGGGGACAATAAGCCCTCCCCCCCCCCCCCCCCCCCCGCATTTAAATTGTTTGTGTCTTGAATGCAAACATTTATGAAAGTAGAATGATGACTGTTACATTGAACAGCTATTACAGGGAACACCTGCAACAATGAAAATATTCTTTCCCATTTACTTTAGTACCCATTATTAGGTTAGCTTGCCTCAGCTGTTGCTCTACCCTTTCTAGTATCACTGGGATCATATGACCCCATACGAGTAAGTGCACTGTAAATATATATCTTCCTTGTTTTCAAACCTATGATGTTCAGTATATATTATTTTCTGCCTATAAGTCAAATGAATCCAATAATGCTTTTTTCAGTTTTGTATGAGCAAAACTTTAAAATTTACTCATAGTTTTTTGCACTGAATACCACTGGGATCAACAAAATGACATCAATCTAAATTTCTGTTTGTTTCTTGAATGTAACATTTATGAAAAGCGACTTGTGCGTCGATGGGTATGAAATGATGATGACAACACAACACCCAGTCCCTGAGCGGAGAAAATCTCCGACCCAACCGGGAATCGAACCCGGGCCCGTAGGATTAACATTCTGTCGCGGTGACCAGTCAGCTACCGGGGGCGGACTTTCGTTGAACGGTAGCAATTTAATTTTTTTACGTTAGTTTCTTAAAATACTGGCAAAATATGGCCTTAAAATTAGTTGGGGTCTTTATGATTCTACTGGTGGTCAATGGAACAAATAAATCCTGGTAGGAGGAAGGTTAAACGAGACAACAAACGTGGAATGCGGGGACTCATAATACCTGAAGGACTTCCTCATAGCCACGCTGAAGAATGATCATCTTGAGGTCATTCAACAGACCATTCTGGTGTCACAGTTGGTAAAAATAATCTCCAGGGATAGGGCGTTGGGGTGCCGTCTATATTTTATGAACGTGAGACTCAGCAGGCATCTGACTACCCGCAGCGGCAACTACGTCCAATTTTGTTCGCCATACAGGATTTCACAAAAACTGCGATCAATGCACTTGATCTTGCCAAGCAATGTTCTGCAGTTTTTCAAGTTTTTTGTTATGTTTCTAATCCGTCTTTAGTTAAACTTGGGTACATATGTGTTGCAGGCTATTTCCTTTTGACACAATAAATAAATAAATGACTACTTTTGCTATACAGAATTACCACATTGTTTTTGTACATTTCAAACACGAAATGATTTCTAACATTATTTCTTTGTTTGTCACAATGATTCTGTGATTTGTTTATCGCTGATAATGTGTGTTACGCTTCGGCTAAGTTTCATTACACTTGACACATAAAGTTCTGTTTTATCGCTATTTTCGTCATTGTTTCTCTGTGATTTGTGGACCCTAGTTTATTATCTGAAAAGGGCTCATAAGTCGCACGTTTATTGCACGCATAATCCAGTAAACGCCGTGTGGTCAGCGAGGACGTCACACGACAGACAACGTCAAGATAACGCCCGAAGCGGCGATTGTGGACGGCTGCACGCCAGACGCAGATCAATAACTGGCTGCCATGACAACAGCCCCCTCCCCTTGGCCACTTCGCCACCGCCACCGCACCACGGGATAGCTTTACGCCTGGCGACCTAGTTCACTGCGTGTGTACGAGTTTGCACGCTCGTCGTCAGGTCGACGTAGCGGATCATCGCATCCGACGGGTTTCGCACGAAACGAGCTTCATGCCGTCCATGGGTCTCCGCGGAAGATAGCTTTAACCAGCTGAAAGAGGTTAGTGAAGGTAGTTAAATGGGCCTCCGGTAAAATTGGGCTCGGGATCCACGCTTTCACCTCGTTTCTTGGCATCCGGGGTGAACAAGTCCACTTATACGTCCAGAAACACAACCTACATTTAGGTACCCGCAGAGGTTACGAATTTTTGGTGACATAATATTAAAATGTGCCACCTGTGCAATAATAGTTTCAGTGCATTGCGTCACTGCAGAAGCAGCGTTTGAAAAACTTAATAAAGTTGTAGGTACAATAAAGCACAAACAAAATAAGAAGGGTAGTAATTTCTGAACAATAGTCGCATATATGTGTTGTCTGTGTACAATGAAACACCTGTTCCGGTTGCAACTGACAATTCTGAGAATTGTGTGTGCACAAATATCTCTGGATGTCATTGTTTCTCTGTGATTTGTGGACCCTAGTTTATTATCTGAAAAGGGCTCATAAGTCGCACGCCTAAAAACCAGTTATGAAACTGAAAGATAAATGCGATCTATTTTAATAAATGAAAATGAATCAAAAACTTGTTTCACAAAATATTGTTATTATCTTTTATTTTACATGGTTGCGATTCTTTTTCAGTATTCCTATGTTACTTACTATTAATTTAATTGATGCCATTTTGGTTTTGAATAGACACGCGTTGACGTAAAATTACAGCTTGAAATAGGCAAAATAAATGAAACCGCGTTGTATCTTAATCATTATTGACAATGAGAAAAAAGACTGTCAGTAATGTAAGTGAGAACTGGTCTGGTAAACTATTAGACTATCGTTGAGATCTGCAATGATAACACGCATAATTACAAACATCATACAAAGTGTAATTTGCTGCAACGTTCTACGAATTTTAATTGAAAGTTCGTAGTGCTGGTGTTTCCTCATTAATTCAGAACATAGTTGAAAGATATTACTACGTCTCGTGTGTCTGCCATTTAAGGTTTTTGTTTGTGTTTTCTTCAGCGACTGAGATATTCCACAGCAAAACTATGACGTTGTGGGCGATTGGCGTATTTTTGTTGATGACATGGAGAGATGTTGCCCAGAATCGAAATTACTTTTTGATAACAGTATTTGATAGGATCGCACTTAATATCGTATGTGGTTAGAGAGTTGTTACAGTCATTAAAATAGTGATGCGAAATCCTGTTTATATCTATAATTTTCAAATAGAATCAGGTGTTGCTATTTTTCCGCGAAGAGTAAACGACTAGCGGATTGCAATGCATGCAAAATAAGAAAACGGCTGACTTACGGAGAGAATTGTATTTCAACTTCTTTTGTGTTGATTTACTGAAAATTCGCTAACAACTCATTGTCGTCATCTCTTCATTTGTAATGAATGATTCAATTTATCACTGTAGCTGACAATATATCAGATTTTGAGCTTGAAATTCGACATTTTTCTTAACATTAAGTCTGTTATGTAACGCTATGTCGAAATGTGGCATTTGATAGGAGATGTAGCATGACGAAAGACATTGTTTATTTACTTTCACTATTTGTTTTGATGTACTTGCTACGTCTGCCGCATATAAAGTAGAACGTAATTGAACTATACGTAAAAAAGACTGTTTTCAGTCGAAGGAACAGGGACGAAAAATGTGGAATGTTCAGAGATAACCTACTAGGGGTCTGCAAATAAACATATACGCAGTAAGCGAGGAGAAGTATTATGGTAGAATGTAGTACTTTATCTGTTCGGTGTTACATTTAAAATTCAGTGAATGCATCTTCCTAACTTTTCTAATAAGTTCACCGACAACAAACCGTTGTTTCGTGTGACAGAAGCACAGTAACACGACATAACGTGCCATTTGAATGCCGAGAATCGTCGCTGATGTAGAATAACTTTTATGCTTAGTTTTAACTTGAAACAGCTCTGCAGCATTGTAAAACGAAAATTATTTAAAAAAAAGGCTCAAATGGCTCTGGGCACTATGGGACTTAACTTCTGAGGTCATCAGTCCCCCAGAACTTAGAACTACTTAAACCTAACTAACCTAAGGACACCACACACATCCATGCCCGAGGCAGGATTCGAACCTGCGACCGTATCGGTCGCGCGGTTGCAGACTGCAGCGCTTAGAAGCGCTCGGCCACCCCGGCCGGCAAAATTATTCGAACGAACTATTATAGTAAACTACTTCAGCTTCAGGCATGTGAAAAATGTGATAGCCAAACACCAAAATAAATCACGAACTGCGATGTAAAGATCGAAAGCTGCACAACTGAACAGGCATAAAAAATTAATAACCTAATAGTCAATCATTTTTAATTATGTATTTGCGTGCTTCGCATCTAGCATATTTCTGTGTTAATAATCATCCATGAGCAGTTTTTTTACTCATTAGTGAGCCAGAGATGTATGTGCACATCCTTTTTAATGACTACAGAAAAAAATGTGTGTGAAATCTTATGGGACTTAACTGCTAAGGTCATCAGTCCCTAAGCTTACACACTACGTAACCTAAAGTAACCTAAGTACAAACACACACACACCCATGCCAGAGAGAGGACTCGAACCTCCGCCGGGATCAGCCGCACAGTCCATGACTGCAGCGCCATAGACCGCTCGGCTAATCCCGCGCGGCCTAATGACTACAGCTCGTGTTCTACGACAATTTGTACAATGATTTAACCGGTAAAAACCTGTTTTGTTGATAGAAGAGTAAAAATTTGTTTATGTTGTGAAAATTAAGCTTTAACTGCGCATTTCTGGGTTTATCACTATGTAACTTAGAAAGTTGTCCACGATTATTCGAGAATAATATCAGACTTATCCTTTGGCAGCAGAAGAATACGAAAAAAGAAATTCTTTCTCCATATCCAAAGGCTGCCACTTATCTGACATGCGAGTGAGCCGATGAGATCATCCAGTGTTCATATCTCTACAAATTTACAAATTTTACACCTAGGTACAGGAAACAAAAGAAAAATTCGGAGCAGGTATTAAAATCCATGGAGAAGAAATAAAAACTTTGAGGTTCGCCGATGACATTGTAATTCTGTCAGAGACAGCAAAGGACTTGGAAGAGCAGTTGAACGGAGTGGACAGTGTCTTGAAAGGAGGCTATAAGATGAACATCAACAAAAGCAAAACTAGGATAATGGAATGTTGTCTAATTAAATCAGGTGATGCTGAGGGAATTAGATTAGGAAATGAGACACTTAAAGTAGTAAAGGAGTTTTGCTATTTGAGGATCAAAATAACTGATGATGGTCGAAGTAGAGAGGATATAAAATGTAGACTGGCAATGGCAAGGAAATCGTTTCTGAAGAAGAGAAATTTGTTAACATCGAGTATAGATTTAAGTGTCAAGAAGTCATTTCTGAAAGTATTTGTATGGAGTGTAGCCATGTGTGGAAGTGAAACATGGACGATAAATAGTTTGGATAAGAAGAGAATAGAAGCTTTCGAAATGTGGTGCTACAGAAGAATGCTGAAGATTAGATGGGTAGATCACATAACTAATGAGGAGGTATTGAATAGGATTGGGGAGAAGAGGAGTTAGTGGCACAACTTGACTAAAAGAAGGGATCGGTTGGTAGGACATGTTCTGAGGCATCAAGGGATCACCAATTGAGTATTGGAGGGCAGCGTGGAGGGTTAAAAATCGTAGAGGGAGACCAAAAGATGAATACACTAAGCAGATTCAGAAGGATGTTGGTTGCAGTAGGTACTGGGAGATGAAAAATCTTGCACAGGATAGAGTAACATGGAGAGCTGCATCAAACCAGTCTCAGGACTGAAGACCACAACAACAACACAGCTAGGTACATGCATGAGTCGACGAGTTCCAATACTGGCTCACTGATGTCGGAACCATTAGCTAGTATTTTCCAGAATTTGTGAAGTGCACAATCTTACATTTTTTTACATGAAAAACAACTTGCCAATCTTTACTTCACTTTGAAATCTCATCAAGATCCGATTGGATGTCGGTGCGGCTTATTTCAGACAGTACATCACAAATAACTGCCCCATCCGCAGATATCCTGAATTTCCAATTGATATTGTCTGTCAGGTCACTGACACACAATTCGAACCTCAATGGTCCCCACACGCTTACCTGTGGCATGTCTGAAGCTGCTTCCACTTCTGTTGGCGACATTCCATTCCAAATGGAAGGCTGCGAACTCCCAACCAAGAAGTCCGCAATCCAGTTACACGGATTGTTTGATGCCGCATATAACTACACTTGTGTCAATAAGCGAACCGTTGGCGCGTACAGAGTCAGATGTTTTTTGGAGTCAAAAAAAGCCTCCACCTGACTGCCTTGATCCACGGATTTCAGGATTTCATGTGAGAAAAGTCCAAGTTCGGTTTTGCACGACTGTTGTTTTCGGGATCCATGTTGACTGTCATGGAGGAGGTCGCGTGGGCCGAGATACTTCGATTAAGATCCTGCGTCATCTTAAAATGCGTAAACAAAAAAAAAAAAAATACATATCCACCGTTCGGTCATGTTACACCAGTAGAATTTGAGTATTTTATCGTTTACCCATTTTACTCATATAAGTGTATGCGCCTGTACTAACAGAAGGATTTTAATGAAATTGACGGTGGCTGTGGAAGCCTACGTAATTATGGCTTGTCCTGGTTTAACAGAACAGCCGTTTCTAGAATGTGCCACGCTGCGTCTTTCTAGAGGTTGCACAACTGATTTTGGAATGCGATTTTCATCCAGTCCCTTTGCATTTCTGCCCAATTCTTTGTGATATTTATAAATGTTTGCCTCTGAAATTAGAGATATAACTCCTTTCTGATAGGATAGTACGGTAGGTTCTAGAGAACCCCTTTCCTACACTTCAGATTTCCTCGGAGCGATTGCTTTATTGAGCTTCCGAGTGTTCTGTCGAGTTTAATTTTTTCCATTTTATGTGCAATATTTCTTTTTAAGTGCTGCGGGTTTTGCTATTATGTGGAGGCCTACTCGCATCCTGCACTACAGCCAGACTGTGTTTCCGTAGGAGTCTAGCGATCTTTCCAGATACTTGGTCAACAGAAAATAGGTAAGAGATTTTTGACTTCTCTTCCTCGGTCTCAGTCTCCACCTCTTTCACAGACATTCTTGAGTTTGACTGCATCATTCTTTCAGTTTGATGATTTCACTACCCAATCCTTCGGGACACTAATCGGCGAGGTACTCCTTGTTTGAAAGTGTACGAGCTCTGTAGGCTAGAGTCTTTAGCATCGAATTTCTTTGTGACGGTTGGTGATGGCTCGAGGCGTGGAGATAGTACACTATTAACTCATTTATGCTGCTAACTTCGCATGTTAGTATCCATGTTTCACCGTTATCCAACTGAGTTGAACAATTATCTTTTCGTTTAATTTGTCTTTCTTTTCGGTCATAGTTTCATTGGGTCCTTTACGTAAGTATCCTGAGAAAGTCTACTAACAAAGTTTCAAGAATCGGCTTTAAATGATTACTCTAGGGATATACTACAACCTCCTACGTATCGCTCACACGTTGTAAGGCTGGAATTAGATTAATTACTGCACGCTCAGAGGCATTCAAACAATCATTCTTCCCGCGCTCCATACGTGAATGGCACATAAGAAACCCTAATAGCTGGTACAATGGGACGTACCCTCTGCCATGCACTTCACGGTAGTTTGTGGAGTATAGATGTAGATGTAGATATCGTGAAGGGAACATTATTATTCATGTACTGATACCAAAAGATGCTACGAATGTGTAGTATCCACTCAGGATGAAAGTGTCAGAAGGAAGGAAGATTTATAAATTTACTGCACACTTACAGTGAGTCCAAAAAGTATTCGTCCAGCTGTAATTTTTTAAAAAAATACTAAGTATATGTCACGTGAAAGAAAGAGAACATAAAATGTGAACTTCCAGTCATACGCAACGAACCTTGGTTAAGTCATTTTTATTGGTGGACAAGGAAATAAATAACATCCATAGCGATAACAAATTTGACAAAATGGAGGATTTGTTCAAGGGCTACTTCAAAAAGTATTCGTCCACTCACATTTTTTTATTTACAATCAAAAATTAATATTTAGTGGGGTTTCTCTTTGCAGATATTACTTCTTCTAGTCGTCTGGGCATTCATCTGGAAGTGCTTCCTTTATGTCTCTCGTGTCAGAAATGTGTCTTCTCCTGATGCTGTCACCCAGTACTTTCCAAAGCTGTGTAATAGGATTAATGTCTGGGCTCTGAGGAAGGTTGTTTAATTGTTTTGGGGTATTGTACAGGAGCCACAGCCTTGTATTTAGAGCCGTATGCTTTGGGTCGTTATCTTGTTGAAAAATGTAATTTCCTTGCGGACCTAATTTTTCGGCGCTAGGATTCAGATTTTTTCCCCGAATACCCGCACTTTCATTCTAAGGTACACGTAAACATATGATTTTTAAATCTTTGTAACAGTTAGCACATTGTGATATTTAAACAAAATAACACTAATATCATATGTCAAACAATTAGCACAGCGCGATATTTCAACGAATTCAGCTGTATTCCGAATTAAACAATCAGCGCTGTGCAATGCTTACAGCGTTCTTAGATGGTGATGATATGATGAAGGCGCATGATAGGAAGATCTGTAGCGCCAGTACAAAAATGCGATGAGATGGGTGTCAATAAAGGATCCAAAATTATTACAACGGGGCTGCAAATAAAGACATAAAGAACGTCCTAAAAACTTGCAAACTCTCTCTCTCTCTCTCTCTCTCTCTCTCTCTCTCTCTCTCTCTCTCTCTCTCTCACACACACACACACCCACACACTCACTCACTCACACACACACACACACACACACACAAACACACAAACAACGAGTATCATAACGTCAGATGTAATACACAATGATAAGGGAAAAAGCGAAAGGAAGTAAGTAAAAGAAAATAGCAGATGCCTTCGGATGGCTGGTCACTGGAATGGAAGGGATGAGCCAGCCGCTCTGCAAGACACTAAAATCTGTAGCTTAAAAGCTTATGCCAGAGTTTAGACACGTCACAGATTTTCAAAGCTTGACCACACTTGTCCCGTCATCAGCTAGAATAGAGGACAGATCCGTAGCTAAATTTGCTTCTGCCCACTTATTACAAAATAAAATGCGCTCAGTTAAAATGTAACGTACAGTAATTTGCACGCCACAAGTATCACAGACTGGAGGGTTGTCTCACCCGATTAGAAAGCCATGCGTCAGACGACAGTGTCCAATTCGGAGGCGGGTCAGAGCCACTTCATCCCGCCGAAGTGACCGGCAATAGGACCGCCACGGCCAGACAGTTTGCTTCACCAAGCGCAGTTTATTGTCTGTCACTACCAGCCACTCCTCCCCTAACTCTTTTATCTGCGACTCAGCAACGAGATAATAGCCTGCAAGGGAATGGCACACCGTGTACCGTTACGTTCCCTGTAGGCTTGTTGGTTGGTTGGTTTGGGGAAGGAGACCAGACAGCGTGGTCATCGGTCTCATCGGATTAGGGAAGGATTGGGAAGGAAGTCGGCCGTGCCCTTTCAGAGGAACCATCCCGGCATTTGCCCTGAGTGTCCCTGTAGGCTTCCTTGGCGACTTTGCCTGCATTTCATTTTCACAAATTTCCATGTGCTCTGGTACCCAGCAGAATGACACCTCCTTCCCCTGCCGCTATAGGACGTACAGTTGGTCATGTGTGAAATTTCAAATGGCTCTGAGCACTATGGGACTTAACTGCTGAGGCCATCAGTCCCCTAGAACTTAGAACTACTTAAACCTAACTAACCTAAGGACATCACACACATCCATGCCCAAGGCAGGATTCGAACCTGCGACCGTAGTGGTCGCGCGATTCCAGTATGTTGCGCTTAGAACCGCTCGGCCACACTGGCCGGCAGGGTCATGTGTAAACTGGACTATTTTCTCTGTTGGGTACATGTGCTGCAACGATTGTAGAACACTAAGGAAATCGGAGCTGATGAGAAACTGTTTGCCCTGCAGGCGGCCCATCAGCTCCATGAGATGACGTCATTATTTTATAGTACGCCACAAATTATACCACCATTTTGCAGAATATGCGATGATGACATTAAATTATAGTAATTCGGTCGCGCACCGTAATGTCTATGTGCCTTAACCTCGTACTAGGTTGGTGCATGTGTTCGTTGCGTTTATGTTTTGCGTGTCTGTATTCCGGTTACTATGGGTTTATTTATCAGTTGTCATTATTTTATTTGTAGTTCTCCCTTGCTATATGAGTTTACATACTCTTATTTTGTCATTTGGAGGTACTGAGTGGAGCTGTGGACGCTAGAAAATTGAATGCCAAGAGGAGGTCAGAGGAGGAGGAGATTAGTGTTAAACATCCTGTCGACAACGAGGCTATTAGAGACAGAGCAGAAGCTCGGATCTCGTACGGATAGGAAAGAAAATCCGCCGTGCCCTTTCAAAGGAACCATCCCGCCATTTGCCTGAAGCTGTCTAAGGAAATCACGGAAAACATAGGATGGCCGGACGCGGGTTGGACCCGTCCTCCTCCCGAATGAAAGTCCAGGGTGCTAACCACTGGCCACCTCGCACGGTAAATGTCAAGAGGAGAAATCGGAAGATTTCCGACATTCTTCTATCTGAGCTCAATAGAGAGGCGACAGCAGCGTACGCAGCCAAAAACATGTGCTTCGTGTTTGGGGATCATACCAAGATAGGCTTTCTCGTTTTAAGGAGGATCGTTCTGGCATTAGTGACTCTCCACGTTCAGGAAGAAACGGAAATCGTTTAAACACATTAATCCACGTCAATGTACTCGAGAAGTGGAAAATGTGATGAACTGTGGTCATTCCACCAACGTGCGACATTTGCATGTAATGGGGAAGGTCCAAAAATGAGTGCTCTCAGCCAAAATCACAAAAATCAGCGGGTGGCCATATCTGCATCTCTGCTTCCTCATCATGAATTAGCCGTCCGGAGTGGCCGAGCGGTTCTAGGCGCTACAGTCTGGAACCGCGCGACCGCTACGGTCGCAGGTTCGAATCCTGCCTTGGGTATGGTTGTGTGTGATGTCTTTAGGTTAGTTAGGTTTAAGTAGTTCTAAGTTCTAGGGGACTGATGACCTCAGAAGTTAAGTCCCATAGTGCTCAGAGCCATTTGAACTATTTTCATCATGAATTGACTCGTGAACAACATCGATCTTCGCCATCCTGAATCGTTACTGGTGTGACGAGAAATGGTGTCTTAATGCTAATATAAGGAAAAGAAAAGAATGGTTAGCCCAAACAAAGCAGCAGGTTCCCATACAAAGACCTGCGAGCGTTCACAAAAGACAATGTTATGCATCTGGGACGGTGTGGTGTACTACGAATTGCTTCCCCGAGGTGAAACCATCACTGCTGACGTTCATTATCAAAAACTGAAAAGTTTTGCAGACGCATTCCGAGAATAACGACTAGGAAGACTGCGTGGGTGATGCTACTCCATGATTACGGCCGCCCACAGTCTGCTAGACTAACAAAGAACACTATACAGGAATTGGGCTGGGAAGTCTTTCTGCACCCGCCTTATTCACCTGAACTTGCGACCACCAATTTTCACCTTTTCCGCTCTCTATGAGAGAATCTTTAAGGAACTTGCTTTTCAGACGAAAATGCGCCCCGAACACGGCTCTACATCTCCATCTACATGGATACTCTACAAATCACATTTAAGTGCCTGGCAGAGGGTTCATCGAACCACCTTCACAATTCTCTATTATTCGAATCTCGTATGGCGCGCGGGAAGAATGAACACCTATACCTTTCCGTACGAGGTCTAATTTCCCTTATTTTATCTTTGTGATCGTTCCTCCCTATGTAAGTCGGTGTCAACAAAATATTTTCGCATTCGGAAGAGAAAGTTGGTGATTGGAATTTCGTGAGAAGATTCCGTAGCAACGAAAAACGCCTTTCTTTTAATGATGTCCATCCCAAATCCTGTATCATTTCTGTGACACTCTCTCCCATATTTCGCGATAATACAAAACGTGCAGCCTTTCTTTGAACTTTTTCGATGTACTCAGTCAGTCCTGTCTGGTAAGGAGCCCACACCGCGCAACAGTATTCTAAAAGAGGACTGACAAACGTAGTGCAGGCAGTCTCCTTAGTAGGTCTGTTACATTTTCTAAGTGTCCTGCCAATGAAACGCAGTCTTTGGTTAGCCTTCCCCACAACATTTTCTATGTGTTTCTTCCAATTTAAATAGTTCGTAATTGTAATTCCTAGATATTTAGTTGAATTTACGACTTTTAGATTAGACTGATTTATCGTGTAACCGAAGTTTAACGAGTTCCTTTTAGTACTCATGTGGATGACCTCACACTTTTCGTTATTTAAGGTCAACTGCCAGTTTTCGCACCATTTCGATGTTTCTTCTAAATCGTTTGGCAGTTTGTTTTGATCTTCTTATGATTTTATTAGTCGATAAACGACAGCGTAGACGGCTGATCAGATTGTCTCCCAAATCGTTTATATAGATAAGGAACAGCAAAGGGCCTATAACACTACCTTGGGGAACGCCAGGAATCACTTCTGTTTTACTCGATGACTTACCGTCTATTACAATGAACTGTGACCTCTCTGACAGGAAATCACAGATCCAGTCACATAACTGAGACGATATTCCATAAGCACGCAATTTCACTACGAGCCGCATGTGTGGTACAGAGTTCTCCGCCTTAAAATACACGTGATTTCTACAGTCGCGGAATCGAAAAGTTACCCCAGCTTTGGCAGACTGCTGTAAATTCTGATGAGTAAAGTCTCTGTTATGTGTATCTGTTTTGCTTAATTAAATTTAGGGAGAAACGCTACGGACTTATGCAGCAAGCCAATCAATTAAGTAGTATAACTATGCTGCTTATGATTCTTCCTCTCGCTATGGTGCACATTGCACAAATGAAGGGCTCATGCAGCTGAACTAAAGAGAAAGTGGGAGGATGGGATGGGTTTTCCGCCGCAGAGCCATGGGCTTGACTAGGACACTTGCCAACTTCATTTTCCCAAGAATTTTTTTCGCACAAGTGCCCGAGACGTGACTGGGCATGTGTCAGCCTCAGCCGGGATGAAGGGGTTGGGAGTGAGGCTTCCGGTATGTCTTATCTCATCACCACGAGATAAGATAGTTATCTGTCCAAGTTCTCTCCTTGACACAGTAGTACTACATTGCATATCACTTGGCACCCATACCATCATGCCAGGCGCTAGGCATGTATGACGATGAGAAATGCAATCTGGCATTATGTTCATTTTACTCGGAGCCTCCACGGACGGATACGTCCATTGTGATGCTATACAGGGTTATTACAGATGATTGAAGCAATTTCACAGCTCTACATTAACTTTGTTATTTGAGATATTTTCAAAATGCTTTGCACACACATAAAAAAAACTCAAAAAGTTTTTTTAGGCATTCACAAATGTTCGATATGTGCCCCTTTAGTGATTCGGCAGACATCAAGCCGATAATCAAGTTCCTCCCACACTCGGCGCAGCATGTCCCCATCAATGAATACGAAAGCATCGTTGATGCGAGCTCGGCAGTTCTGGCACGTTTCTTGGTAGAGGAGGTTTAAACAGTGAATCTTTCACATAACCCCACAGAAAGAAATCGCATGGGGCTAAGTCGGGAGAGCGTGGAGGCCATGACATGAATTGCTGATCATGATCTCCACCACGACCGATCCATCGGTTTTCCAATCTCCTGTTTAAGAAATGCCGAACATCATGATGGAAGTGCGGTGGAGCACCATCCTGTTGAAAGATGAAGTCGGCGCTGTCGGTCTCCAGTTGTGGCATGAGCCAATTTTCCGCGGGCTACGCGTGAAACTTGCCCGCACGCGTTCAACCGTTTCTTCGCTCACTGCAGGCCGACCCGTTGATTTCCCCTTACAGAGGCATCCAGAAGCTTTAAACTGCGCATACCATCGCCGAATGGAGTTAGCAGTTGGTGGATCTTTGTTGAACTTCGTCCTGAAGTGTTGTTGCACTGTTATGACTGACTGATGTGAGTGCATTTCAAGCACGACATACGCTTTCTCGGCTCCTGTCGCCATTTTGTCTCACTGCGCTCTCGAGCGCTCTGGCGGCAGAAACCTAGTGCGGCTTCAGCCGAACAAAACTTTATGAGTTTTTCTACGTATCTGTAGTGTGTCGTGACCATATGTCAATGAATGGAGCTACAGTGAATTTATGAAATCGCTTCAATCATTTGTAATAGCCCTGTACATAAAAGACGCGCGGGGTAGCCGCGCGGACTCAGGCGCCTTGTCACGATCCGTGCGGCTCGCCCCGTCGGACGTTCGAGCTATCCCTCGGGCGTGGGTGTGTGTATTGTTCATAGCGTAAGTTAGTTTAAGTTAGATTAGATAGTGTGTAGGCTTAGCGACCGATGACCTCAGCAGTTTGGTCCCATAAGACCTTGTTGTTGTTGTTGTTGTTGTGGTCTTCAGTCCTGAGACTGGTTTGATGCAGCTCTCCATGCTAATCTATCTTGTGCAAGCTTCTTCATCTCCCAGTACCTACTGCAACCTACATCCTTCTGACCTTACCACAAATTAAATTAATTATACATAAAACCAAGATTCAGAAAGGACGATGTCATGGCACGTCTACACTGACGTGACAAAGTCATAGTATACCTCCAAATATCGTGTCGGTCCTCTTTTTGCCCGGTGTAGTGCAACAGCTCGACGTGGCACGGACGTCTGAAGTCCCCTGCAGAAATGTTGAGCCACGCTGCCTCTGCAGCCGTCCATAATTGCGAAAGTGTTGCCGGTGCGGGATCTTGGGCACGAACTAATCTATCGATTATGTCCCATAACTGCTCGATGGTAACCGTGTCGGACGATCTGTGTGGCCAAATCACTCGCTTAAATTGTCTGGAATGTTCTCCAAATCAATCGCAAACAATTGTGCCCTGTGTCATGGCGCGTCGTCATCCACAATAATTATATCCATCCTTGTTTCTACATCTGCATCGATACTCCGCAAGCCACCGTACGGTACGTTGCGGAGGGTACTGTGGTGTCGCCGCCAGACGTCACACTTGCTAGGTGGTAGCCTTTAAATCGGCCGCGGTCCGTTAGTATACGTCGGACCCGCGTGTCGCCACTATCAGTGATTGCAGACCGAGCGCCGCCACACGGTAGGTCTAGTCTAGAGAGACTCCCTAGCACTCGCCCCAGTTGTACAGCCGACTTTGCTAGCGATGGTTCACTGTCTACATACGCTCTCATTTGCAGAGACGACAGTTTAGCATAGCCTTCAGCTACGTCATTTGCCACGACCTAGCAAGGCGCCATATTCAGTTACTATAATTACTTCAAGAATGTATTCTGAACAGATAATATTGTGAATCATGTACCGTGGAGAGCGACGTTCATCATTAATGGATTAAAGTTAAGTATCAAACTAATTACGTCCGCTTTCTGAATTCTCATTCCTTGTCATGTTCCAGACCTCACGTCAGTATAGTTCTTCCCTCCTCACGCCAGCCTGCGTGAGCTAAAACACGTGCATTTCGGCCTCCCCTCGTAAAACGGTGTTGGCTCTTCAGCCAACACAAAAGGTACTCTCTACCACTGCTTATCATTTTATTTCCTGTTCCACTCGCAAATACACTCCTGGAAATGGAAAAAAGAACACATTGACACCGGTGTGTGAGACCCACCATACTTGCTCCGGACACTGCGAGAGGGCTGTACAAGCAATGATCACACGCACGGCACAGCGGACACACCAGGAACCGCGGTGTTGGCTGCGCAGCATTTGTGCACCGCCGCCGTCAGTGTCAGCCAGTTTGCCGTGGCATACGGAGCTCCATCGCAGTCTTTAACACTGGTAGCATGCCGCGACAGCGTGGACGTGAACCGTATGTGCAGTTGACGGACTTTGAGCGAGGGCGTATAGTGGGCATGCGGGAGGCCGGGTGGACGTACCGCCGAATTGCTCAACACGTGGGGCGTGAGGTCTCCACAGTACATCGATGTTGTCGCCAGTGGTCGGCGGAAGGTGCACGTGCCCGTCGACCTGGGACCGGACCGCAGCGACGCACGGATGCACGCCAAGACCGTAGGATCCTACGCAGTGCCGTAGGGGACCGCACCGCCACTTCCCAGCAAATTAGGGACACTGTTGCTCCTGGGGTATCGGCGAGGACCATTCGCAACCGTCTCCATGAAGCTGGGCTACGGTCCCGCACACCGTTAGGCCGTCTTCCGCTCAAGCCCCAACATCGTGCAGCCCGCCTCCAGTGGCGTCGCGACAGGCGTGAATGGAGGGACGAATGGAGACATGTCGTCTTCAGCGATGAGAGTCGCTTCTGCCTTGGTGCCAATGATGGTCGTATGCGTGTTTGGCGCCGTGCAGGTGAGCGCCACAATCAGGACTGCATACGACAGAGGCACACAGGGCCAACACCCGGCATCATGGTGTGGGGAGCGATCTCCTACACTGGCCGTACACCACTGGTGATCGTCGAGGGGACACTGAATAGTGCACGGTACATCCAAACCGTCATCGAACCCATCGTTCTACCATTCCTAGACCGGCAAGGGAACTTGCTGTTCCAACAGTACAATGCACGTCCGCATGTATCCCGTGCCACCCAACGTGCTCTAGAAGGTGTAAGTCAACTACCCTGGCCAGCAAGATCTCCGGATCTGTCCCCCATTGAGCATGTTTGGGACTGGATGAAGCGTCGTCTCACGCGGTCTGCACGTCCAGCACGAACGCTGGTCCAACTGAGGCGCCAGGTGGAAATGGCATGGCAAGCCGTTCCACAGGACTACATCCAGCATCTCTACGATCGTCTCCATGGGAGAATAGCAGCCTGCATTGCTGCGAAAGGTGGATATACACTGTACTAGTGCCGACATTGTGCTTGCTCTGTTGCCTGTGTCTATGTGCCTGTGGTTCTGTCAGTGTGATCATGTGATGTATCTGACCCCAGGAATGTGTCAATAAAGTTTCCCCTTCCTGGGACAATGAATTCACGGTGTTCTTATTTCAATTTCCAGGAGTGTAGAATGAGGGGAAAACGTCTGTCTGTATGCCTCCGTATGAGCCCTAATTTCTCGTATCTTATCTTCGTGCTCCTTACGCGCAATGTATGTTGGCGGCAGTAGAATTGTTCGACAGCCAGCTTCACATGCCGATCCTCTAAATTCTCTCAATAGTGTTTCTCGAAAAGAACGTCGCCTTCCCTCCAGGGATTCCAATTTGAGTTCCCGAAGCACCTCCGTAACACTTACGAGTTGTTCGAAACTACCGGTAACAAATCTAGCAGCCCGCCTCTGAATTGCTTCGATGTCCTTCTTCAATCAGACCAGGCACGGATCCCAAACACTCGAGCAGTACTCAAGGATAAGTCGCATCAGCATCCTATATGCGCTCTCATTTACAGTTGAAGGCTCTTTTCTAAAATTCTCTCAATAAACCGGTCGATCAATCGCTTTCCCTACCACACTTGTCACATGCTCGTTCCACATCATATCGCTTTGCATGTTTATGCCCAGATATTTAAACGACTTGACTGTGTGAAGCTTGACGCTAGTAATATTCTATCCGAACATTACAGGTTTGATCTTCCTAGGCCGCGCGGGGTAGCCGCGTGGTCTAGGGTGCATTGTCACGGACCGCGCGGCTCCCCCCGTTGGAGGTTCGAGTCCTCCCTTGAGCATGGGTGTGTGTTTTGTCCTTAGCGTAAGGTAGTTTAAGTTAGCTTAAGTAGTGCGTAAGCTTAGGGACCGATGACCTCAACAGTTTGGTCCCATAAGACCTTACCACAAATTTCCAGTTTTGATCTTCCTACTAATCCGCATTAACTTACAGTTTTTCCACATTTAGGGCTAGCTGCCATTTGTCACACGAACTGGAAATTTTCTCCAAGTCGTCTTGTATCTCCCTATAGTCACACAACTTCGATAACTGCCGGCCGCGGTGGCCTAGCGGTTCTAGGCGCTTCAGTCCAGAACCGCGCGACTGCTACGATCGCAGGTTCGAATCCTGCCTCGGGATGGATGTTTGGGATGTCCTTAGGTTAGTTAGTTCTAAGTTCTAAGTTCTAGGGGACTGATGGCCTCAGATGTTAAGTCCCATAGTGCTCAGAGCCATTCGAACCTTCGATAAGCTACCGTACACCACGGCTTCATCAGCAAACAACAGCAGACTACTGCCCTCCTGTCTGCCGAATCATATATGTATATAGAGAACAACAGAGGCCCTACCACACTTCCCTGGGGGACTCCTCAAGATACCCTTGTCTCTGATGAACACTCGCCGTCGAAGACAACATACTGCGTTCTATTATTTAAGAAGTCTTCGAGCCACTCACATATCTGTGAACTTATTTCACATGCTCGTACCTTCGTTAACAGCCTGCAATGGGGCACCGTGTCAAAAGCTTTCCGGAAATCTAGAAATATGGAATCTGTCTGTTGCCCTTCATCCGTAGTTTTCGCACGAGCGATGCTTTCTAAAACCACGCTGATTCGTGGACATAAGCCTCTCAGTCTCAAGAAAGTTTAATATATTCGAACTGAGACTATGTTCTAGGATTCTGCAGCAAACAAAAGTTGGGGATATTGGTCTGTAATTTTGCGGGTCCGTTCTTTTACTTCGTTGATATACTGGAATCCCCTGTGCTTTTTTACAGTCGCTTGGGACTTTGCCTGGGAGAGATATTCACGATAAGTGCAAGCTAGGTAAGGGGCTGTTGCCGTAGAGTAGTCTTTGTAAAATCGAACTGGGGTTCCATCCGGACCTGGTGATATATTTGCCTTCAGATCTTTCAGTTGTTCTCTGCGCCAGGTATGGTTATTACTACGTCGTCCATGCGGGAGTCTATGCTATGGTCAAATGACGGTACGTTTGTACGATTCTCCTGTGTAAACGATTTCTTCAAGGTGAAATTTAAAACTTCAGCTTTCGTTTTGCTATCTTCAACTGCCACATCAGACTAGTGAACAAGGGACTGAATGGAAGCCTTAGACCCGCTTAGCGATTTTACGTAAGACCAGAATTTTCTTGGGTTCTCTGCCAGATCTTTCGCTAACGTGTGACGGTGCTGGTTGTTGTATACTTCGCGCTTGGACCTTTTCACAGACGCACGAATCTGTACTAACTTTCGCTTGTCGTCATATATGCATTCCCTTTTGAACTGAGAGTGCAACAGCCTCTGCTTCCTCAGCATCGCCGCGCGGGGTAGCCATGCGGTCTAGGGCGCCTTGCCACGGTTCGCGCGGCTCCCCCCCGTCGGAGGTTCGAGTCCTCCCTCGAGTACGGGTGTTGGTATTGTCCTAAGCGTAAGTTAGTTTCAGTTAGATTAAGTAGTGTGTAAGCCTAGAGACCGATGACCTCCAGCAGTTTGGTCCTACAGGAACTTACCACAAATTTCCAAATTTCCTCAGCATCCGCCGAATTTCCTTATTAAACCATGATTGGTCTTTTTCGTCCTTAATCACTTTCTAGGCACATAACTCCCAAGGTCACGATTTACAATCTGCTTAAACTTTGCCCATAATTCCTCTACATCCAACTTACTGGAACTAAATGATGCCAATTCATTGTCTATGTGAGATGTTAATAGCTGCTTATCCGCTCTTTCTAGCAGAAACACTCTCCTGGCCTTCTTGACTGATTTATTAACTTTCGTAATCATAGTTGCTATTATGACATCATGACCGCTAATCCTCGTTTCTGTACTGACATCGTCGGTAAGGTCCAGCCGATTTGTAGCTACAAGGTCTAAGATACAGGGTGTCCGAAAAGTCTTTCCCTGATTACATAAATTGATAACTCAGGCTAGAAGTAAGATACAAATATGAAACTGGTGTCTAATTGTTTACTAACTATCAAAGTTTTTTTCACACATCAGTAAACTTCCACATGAGCACCCTTGGTAGCACGTAGCACATCCAGGCGATATTCAATTTCCGTCCACACATTAACCAACATCACTGGAGCGATCGATTCAACGACTGTGGTTATCCGTTGCCGCAGGGTTTCAAGATCTGGTACACGTGTTCGGTAGACCTCGTCCTTGACATAACCCCATAAAATGAAGTCTAATGGGGTTATGTCAGGAGAGAGTGGAGGCCAAACCGTTGGCCCATCACGACCAACCCATCGCCCAGGAAAGGTCATATCGAGATAGGCACGGATGTCCAAACCCCAATGAGGTAGTGCACCGTCTTGCTGAAACAAGACATCCGGGTGATACTGAAGCAGCTGAGGAACAGCATACAGTTGCAACATGTCCAGATACACTGCAGATGTGATGGTAGCCTCAGCGAAGAAGATTGGCCCGATAATTCGATCGTGCAATAGCGCGCACGAAACATTCACCTTTGGACTGCCTCTGGTGCACTCCATGACCTCGCCAGAGGGTTGTGAACCCCAAATGCGCACATTATGACGATTCACTACTCCACTGACAAAAAAGGTCGCTTCGTCGGAAAAGGCAATTCGTCTGAGATAACCATCATCGTCCTCAATACGTGATAGCATTTCGACCGCAAAGTCATATCGATGTGTACTGTCATTGGGCAACAAGGCCTGAACGATTTGCACTTTGTATGCACGAAACAATAAACGTTTGTGTAAAACGTCATGGAGAGAGCTTTTTGGCATCTGTAAGTCACGTGAGGCCCTGCTCACCGATTTCTTCGGACTTCGCAGAAAAGACTGCCTTACAGCTTCCACCCTGTCTGCTGAGGCTCTTGGTCGACCAGACCTCGGAGGGTCAGCAACCGATCCTGTGTTCTTGAACTTTTCATACCAGGCTTTAATGCTCTTGACATCAGGTTGATTCCTTCCAAATGTTGTCTGGAAGTGTCTCTGCACTGTGATTGGTGATAAAGGCTTATGGTACCACAGGACACACTGTGCCTTCTCCTGATTGTTTAACATGGCTTCTTGGACACTGCACCTCATCCACTACTTACGTACTGCGAACCTAAAACAGAAAAAAAACTTTGATAGTTGTAAACAACTCGACACAAGTTTCATATTTGTATCTTACTCCTAGCCTGAGTTATCAATTTATGTAATCAGGGAAAGACTTTTCGGACACCCTGTACTTGCAGTGTGTGTGCGGTGCCGAGCTAGCTGCTCAAGACAATTTTCAGAAAACGTGTTCAAAAGAATCCATAGATATCCCATTCCGTACTCGGCAGGCTAAAGTCGTCTCCAACCAGTATTGCATGATCTAAGTATTTACGCGCTGTTGACTGTAGAGTTTCTGTGAGTGACTCCAGTAAAAACATCCTACAATTAACTTGGCTTCATCTACACCTGTTATAAGCGATCAGATGACTTCACTGTCACACTCACTTTCGACCTCAATAGAGACAATTTTTTTTTTCAACTGCACTGAACACTTCCCCCTCCTATGGCCTCTAATATGTCTTTCTGATAGACGTTCTACGACTTGCTAAATATCTCAGAGCTTTCCACTTCGGGTTTCAGCTAGCTCTCGGCCCCAAGAATAATTTCAGAGCGAGAATTTTCCTGGAGGGCAGTAAATTCGGGAACTTTATTACGAATACTTCAACAGTTTACTGATAAAAATGTGGCAGTTGAAGCGTCTTTATTCTGAACGCCGTTTGACTTCCCTTGCTGCATATCGACTGGCGAGTGCTCTTTAGAAGACCTCAAACTAGTGACGTTCAATCCACAAGTATTCTGTTACCCGAGTTGCTGCTTCCTTAGTGTAATGCATCACTGACCTATCAAGGGAAGTCCTACAAATTCCCACACGATAAGGCAGGTCTATAAATCTGCAGCCAAGACCGTCACAGAGTCGACGAAGCCGTTGACTGAGTCCGTCAACTGGGCTCCTAACCAAAGGGCCCTGATCAACTCTGAGAACGATGCTGCAAATTGCGAGCTCTACTTGCACCCCGCGCGCGGCGCCAGCAGTCTTCACCACTTCCACCAGCTGCCTGTGCGAACTGAGGATCGCCTCAGAACCCATGTGATCGCCGTTGCTGGAGCCACGAGATGCAGACGACTGCGCCCTGAACGCTCGATAGCCACAGGCAAGACTTCCTCCACATCTCGGATGAGGCCCCGCGGCAGACATACCGAGTGCACATTGGCTTTCGTTACAGTCCTTAACGATATCTGCGTAAGACGCTCCGTAACGCTCCTAACATTGGAGCTCCCAGTAACTAGTAAACCCCTCCCCCCGTGTGCCTGCTCGGGCCTGCTGAAGGAGCGGTCACCTGTCCAGTCACTGGGTCAATGAGCGATGCCAGGCGACCAGTCTCCACAGTGGCTCTCCGCCTCGAGTGAAGCGAACGCGTTACCACCCGCCACTCACCATGCTGTGAGAGTGGATCCAGTGCGCTGGGTGCACTAGAAGGTGTCTCGGGAGCAGAGCCCGAGGACAAACCAAGTGACAACTGAGGTGTCTCATGCGGCGCGCCAGGTTCTCCGCCACAGCTACAAGCCGACGTCACAGCCTGAAGGTGACTGACCGTAGCCAAAAGCACAGTCAGCTGTTCGCAAACTGCGGTGTCCGCACACAGCATGCACAAATTCTAGCCACCCTAGCAAGGGTAATTGAAGAAGTGAACTATAAAAGCGGACAGTCCTAGATATGCAACTTGCTACCCTCCTGATTCAGCAATGGACGCTGATGCGTTAATGAGCTGCGTAGCTGGCTGTTCAGTGAGCATCTACGAGGGCTATGCCGAAAGTTTTTAGCAGAATGTGTGAAAAAAAATTTATTTGCAAAAAAACGTTTACAACTTTTCAAAATACTCTCCATTAGCATGTATACATTCTTCCATTCTCTGAAACCACTTAGAAAATGTGTCAGTCCAAGCTTCTTTTGGGATGTGACTTAGTGCAGTCTCGTACGCTGCAATGGCCTCTTCATCTGATGAAAACCACTGCCTTCGAATTTTTTCCTTAGTCTTAGGGAACAGAAAGAAGTCACAGGGGGACAGGTCAGGTCAATAGGGGGGATGGGGTAACACGCACTTTTTCCTTCTTCAGAAAGTCCTGTGTGCAGATGCATTGTCGTAATGCAGCAGAAGATGCCCATTCTTGGACTTTGGATGCTGTGACTTCCATGTGGCGATGACTTTTGGAAGACAATCGTTCATGTACCATTCAGCATTGACTGTACGACGTGTGTCTTAAGATCACAGGAGTCTTAAGATCACAGAAGTGAGATGCCCGATCTTTGTGGAAAAACTTGCCACCATCTTTTTTCCAGAGCTCCGACTTCGTCGAGCTTTTGTGGGTGGTTCCTCCCCTGGAAAGCACCACACAGAAGACTGTCTCTTCGTTTCAGGGTCATAATGGTAGACCTACGTTTCATCACCTGTGACGATATTGTTGGTGTCTTGGGACTTTCTTCCATTGAATTTTTCGAGCATGAAATGACACCAGTCCACTCTCGCCTCCTTTTGGCTTTCTGTCAGGGAATGTGGCACCCAACGGGCGCATCTCTTAGTAAGGCCTAAGTGACTGTGAATGATGGTCTACGAGGTGTGGCTAGAAAAAAACCGGACTAGTACTGGTGAAACAATAAAACGAATGCAATAAGGCTGAAAGTCGCGTGGCCTGTCACGTGACTCTCGCTCCGCCTACTGCTCGAGTTTCATCTGCCTCCTGCACTCAGTCTGCCTGTGGCATCTGTTTTAAGTAGTTGACGTTTTGTCTGTGCGTCGGAAAATGTTGAGTGTACAGAAAGAACAGCGTGTTAACATCAAATTTTGTTTCAAACTAGGAAAATCTGCAAGTGAAACGTTTGTAATGTTACAACAAGTGTACGGCGATGATTGTGTATCGCGAACACAAGTGTTTGAGTGGTTGAAACGATTTAAAGATGGCCGCGAAGACACCAGTGATGACACTCGCACTGGCAGACCATTGTCAGCAAAAACTGATGCAAACATTGAAAAAATCAGTAAACTTGTTCGACAAGATCGCTGTTTAACAATCAGAGCAGAGCAGCGATCTTGTCGAACAAGTGTACCGATTTTTTCAATGTTTGCATCAGTTTTTGCTGACAATGGTCTGCCAGTGCGAGTGTCATCACTGGTGTCTTCGCGGCCATCTTTAAATCGTTTCAACCACTCAAACACTTGTGTTCGCGATAATCAATCATCGCCGTACATTACAAACGTTTCACTTGCAGATTTTCCTAGTTTGAAACAAAATTTGATGTTATCACGCTGTTCTTTCTGTACACTCAACATTTTCCGACACACAGACAAAACGTCAACTACTTAAAACATACGCCACGGGCAGACTGAGTGCAGGACGCAGATGAAACTCGAGCAGTAGGCGGAGCGAGAGTCACGTGACAGGCCACGCGACTTTCAGCCTTATTGCATTCGTTTTATTGTTTCACCAGTACTCGTCCGGTTTTTTTCTAGCCACACCTCGTATGCTACTGTTTATCCAACATTTAGGGTCCCTTCCATGTCGCAAAATGTAAGATGTGGATCTTCTTTGATCATTTTTCTCACAGTATCAATGTTTTCAGGAGTCACAGCTGTTGCTGGCCGACCGGGATGAGGTTCATCTTCAATTGACTGCCGACCCCTCGAAACATCGCCATTGTCCTCCGCCTTACGGTTTACGGGCTGCTAAAAACTTTCGGCATAGTCCTCGTATTGAGCTACAATCTGGGTGAATTTACACACACAAAAATGCGCGATTAAACCTCATAAACATAGAATAAATATACTACGTGGAAAACACAGAGAAAGATAAACACTTAACTTGCCGCTTTGTAGACGTATGTCAACTGAGAGCTGCCATGAATAGCCGCAAATGGTCTCCAGGTTGCCGAACGTAACGAATTCCAGTGAATGATCAGTTCAGTTGGACCAGAGGACCCAGTCCGTTCCATGTGAACACACCCCACACCATTATGGAGTCACCACCAGGTTCCACAGTGCCTTGTTCACAATCTGGATCCATGGCTTCGTGGGGTCTGCGCCACACTCGAACCCTATCAACTGAAATCTGGACTCATCTGACCAGGCCACGCTTATATAGTCGTCTAAGATCCAAGTGGCCGGCCGTTGTGGCCGAGTGGTTCTAGGCGCCTCAGTCTGGAACCGCGCGACCGCTACGACTGTAGGTTCGAATCCTGCCTCGGGCTTGGATGTGTGTGACGTCTTTAGGTTAGTCAGGTTTAAGTAGTGTAAGTTCTAGGGGACTGATGACCTCAGATGTTAAGTCCCATAGTGCTCAGAGCCATTTGGACCATTTTAAGACCCAAGTGACAAGGTCATGTGCCCAGCAGAGGGGCCGCATGCGATGCCGCGCTATTAGCAAACCCACTCGTGGCAATCGTCTGCTGCCATAGCCCATTAACCCCAAATTTCGTTGCGCTGTCGTAACGGATATGTTCGTCGTTCATCCCACATTGATTTCTGCGGTTATTTCAGGCAGTGTTGCTTCTCTGTTAGCACTGACAACTCTACGCAAACGCCGCTGCTCTCGGTCGCTAAGTGAAGACCGTCGGCCACTGCGTTGTCCATGGTCAGAGGTAATGGCCTGAAATTTGGCATTCTCGGCACACTCTGGCTCCAACTACCATTCCGCGTTTCAAAGTCTGTTGATTTCCGTAGTGCGGCCATAATCACGTCGAAAACCTTCTCAGGTGAACCGCGTCAGTACAAATGACTGCTCCGCCAATGCACTGCCCTTTTACACCTTGTGTACTCGATACTGCCGCCGTCTGTGTATGTACATAACGCTATTCCGTGGCTTCTGTCAACTCAGTGTACGACCAGTGAGCACACAGCTTACGGCACGCCTCTCACTGAAGCTGCAACAGCGGTCACCAGGATGGCAGCACTGCGGCAGATGTCGTCACACTGTCAGTATACATAGTCACCTGTTTTGCTGCAAACAGTTCAGTATCCTTAATCAAATTACCTTACGTATGATTCTACAAGGTCGAACAATTCGTGTGTCCTCTCAGCGGTAGACGCGTAGGCTCATTGAGACTCTGCATAATACACTATTGGCCATTAAAATTGCTACACCACGAAGATGACGTGCTACACACGCGAAATTTAACCGACAGGAAGAAGATGCTGTGATATGCAAATCATTAGCTTTTCAGACCATTCACACAAGGTTGGCGCCGGTGGCGACACCTACAACGTGGCGACATGAGAAAAGTTTCCAACCGATTTCTCATACACAAACAGCAGTTGACCGGCGTTGCCTGGTGAAACATTGTTGTGAAACCTCGTGTAAGGAGGAGAAATGCGTACCATCACGTTTCCGGCTTTGATAAAGGTCGGAGCGTAGACTATCGCGATTGCGGTTTATCGTATCGCGACATTGCTCCTCGCGTTGGTCGGGATCCAATGACTGTTAGCAGAATATGGAATCGGTGGGTTCAGGAGGGTAATACGGAACTCCGTGCTGGATCCCAACGGACTCGTATCACTAGCAGTCGAGACGACAGGCATCTTATCCGCATGGCTGTAACGGATTGTGCAGCCACGTCTCGATCCCTGAGTCAACAGACTCGACGACGTTTGCAGCAGCATGGACTATCAGCTCGGAGACCGTGGCTGCGGTTACCCTTGACGCTGCTTCACGGACAGGAGCGCCTGCGATTGTGTACTCAACGACGAACCTGGGTGTACGAATGGCAAAACGTCATTTTTTCGGATGAATCCAGGTTCTGTTTACAGCATCATGATGGTCGCATCCGTGTTTGGCGACATCGCGGTGAACGCACATTGGAAGCGTGTATTCGTCATCGCCATACTGGCGTATCACCCGGCGTGATGGTATGGGGTGCTATTGGTTACACGTCTCGGTCACCTCTTGTTCACATTGACGGCACTTTGAACAGTGGACGTTACATATCAGATGTGTTACGACCCGTGGCTCCACCATTTATTCGATCCCTGCGAAACCCTACATTTCAGCAGGATAATGCACGACCGCATGTTGCACGTCCTGTACGGGCCTTTCTGGATACAGAAAATGTTCGACTGCTGCCCTGGCCAGCACATTCTCCAGATCTCTCACCAATTGAAAACGTCTGGTCAGTGGTGGCCGAGCAACTGGCTTGTCACAATACGCCAGTCACTACTCTTGATGAACTGTGGTATCGTGTTGAAGCACCATGGGCAGCTGTACCTGTGCACGCCATCCAAGCTCTGTTTGACTCAATGCCCAAGTGTATCAAGGCCGTTATTACGACCAGAGGTGGTTGTTCTGGGTACTGATTTCTCAGGATCTATGCACCCAAATTGCCTGTAAATGTAATCACATGTCAGTTCTAGTATAATATATTTGTTCAATGAATACCCGTTTATCATCTGTATTTCTTTTTGGTGTAGCAATTTTAATGGCCAGTAGTGTATGTGCCGCCTATACCTATCGAATCAATATTTGCAGGACAGCAATATTGCGGTGCAATATATTGCAAAATTCTTGATAGGCCACGATCCTGCCGCTGTCGAATACCAACACGTGTCGATAAACATTCCTCCAACTTATACGAGACATAACACGAGCTTCTCACGAACATACCGGGTGATTAAAGTGCAGTTACTCTAGAGATCCAGTGTCGGCTGTAATTATCGTATGGAAGCAAAGCTTGGTACATATTCCAATGCGTTAATGCGGGGCTGATTTACGCTGGAAAGCAAATTAGTTCCAATTTTGGCCAGCAGATGCTCATCTGGCATTGTGAATGCAAGAAAGGACTGACGACCTCAGATGTTAAGTCCCATAGTGCTCAGAGCCATTTGAACAGTTGCTCGCAACAGTTCCAGTGGAATCTGAGCAGCGTGTTCCGGTTCGGCCTCCAGATCAGGTGCAAACTGAACGAGTCCCTGGTAAATGCGCCCCTTTAGATATCCCCAGAGCCAGAGATTGCAGGCCATGCGTCTGGAAAATCTCTGGAGATAACACGTTCGTGGAAGGTTGCATTAAACAGAACTTTCACTGGGCGAGTAATAGGATGTTTTGCCCCATCTCGGGTGAAAACTGTGGTTTCCACACTGTTGTGCTCTTCCAGCGCAGGAATTACATGCTGTACAAGGAGATCACGGCACGGTACACCTGACAGGTCGTCTGGGTGTATTCTCTTCAAAGATGAACGAACCGGGTATAAAGGTGCTTGTGAATCCACACCACACAGTCACATTATGGCGATTGCAGTGGCCTCCAAATTCGGCAGTTGTGTGTATTCACTGCATCCTGCAGTCTAAAATGTGCTTCGTCACTCCGCAGAATATTGCCCGACCATGTGTCATCATTTTCGATCTGTGCCACAAACTGAAGATCAAATCCAGAACATTGGTGTGGATGATAAGCTTTCAGTTGCTGCACCATCTGGATATTGTACAGGTGACCAGTATAAAACAGACTACAAAACTTCCCGTACTGTTGACCATGTGATGGGCAATTCTCCTGACATTGCACGAGCACTAGCACCGCCTGGAGAACGAGCTGCATGGACAGTTATAGCAACAGCAACCTCGTCAGTAACTTCAAAAGAGATAGGACGCCTTCCTCTTCCAGATGCCACGCCAAGCTCACCCGTGTTTTAAATTTCTTTATCATCTTCTTTAAACAATTTGATGGTATCGGGTCTGTTCTCAGACCTTTCAGTCAGTGATACTCTCTCAATGCAGCACTTTAAGTGTTCACACAAAACTGTTCCCCCGCGCGGGGTAGCCGTGCGGTCTAGGGCGTCTTGTTACAGTTCGCGCAACTCCCCCCGTCAGAGGTTCGAGTCCTCCCTCGGGCGTGGGTGTGTGTCCTTAGGATAAGTTAGTTTAAGTTAGATTAAGTAGTGCGTAAGCCTAGGGACCGATTATCTTAGCAGTTTGGTCCCATACTCCTTACCACAAAAAAAAAAAAAAAATCCTGTTTCACGAACAGCGCACGGTCTCTCTTCTCAGTAACCATACTGTTCACTCGCATCATAACTTGTCAAATGACGCTGTGGATGTCATAGCATCATACAAACAGTGCACAGCGCCATATTTGCACCTGGTGGCCAAAATCTGAACTAATTTGTTTTCCAGCGTACATCGGTTCCGCGTTAATGCACTAGCATCTCTACCAAGTTTCGCTGCTATACGATAATTGCTACCCACACTGGACCTCTGTGAGTTGTTTGCACTTCAATTATACCCACCTGGTACAACATTCAAATGTGATTTCTTAACGAGAAACCCACTGCGTAATCTCGTTACATATAGAATGTAGAAGACACTACTCATACTTTCTTCGTGCTGTTGCACCGAAATACTAGTCATTTTCATGTACAACCATGCTGTACAAGTCATCCATTTTGACGTTTGTTGCATGCCACTTTCATGGCGTTGCAGTTGTAATGGCCAGTAATGTTACATGAGCACCTCAGCCTGCTCGCTCGTGTATGCAGTAGCGCTCACACAGCAAAATAAAAGAATCCACTCGGGCTCGCTTCAGAGGTCGCTCCTTCCAAAGGCAATTTCACACCCAAATATCAAAGGAGGCCACAGGTTGGCGGTCACGTAGGGAGCCGCCTGTGTCGACTCGATGGCGCAGCACTCGAACGGCCTTGCCAACATTGCATACAGGTGCAGCAGCATGAAAAGACGTCCGTCGCTTTTCTAATACCAATATAATTTTGATCGATCACAGTGTATTGCCGGATACTAATTGCACAGTCTAAAGAGGCCGTTCTCTGATCCGTGAAATTCGACTGACTTCGGATGGCTACGGATTGTTTACACTCGTTGTCAATTTTGGCTATTAGATAATATTGAGCGCTGTAACTATAGAGTAAATATCTCTGGAGTGCGCATTCACATGCGCAGAACAGATTTTGTGTTGTCAACATACATTGCCGGCCTGGTCACGTGTTCTCGGGACGTCGTGTGTTTGTCCGTATAGCGCCCTGTATATTTAGAATGTCACTACATCCTTAGTACAGACGGATTCTTTTCGTATGTGTCGTGGATTATTTATATATGTTGCGCAGACATTTTAACAGTATCCATTTGATACCGGGAATAAACCAGCTACGTAACTTTTAAGGGCAAGTGACATTACATCCTGCTTCTTTGCGATAAGTGTCACAGTTCAGATGCACTCGATTTTCGGTATGATACGGCACTTTATAGTATTACAGAGCCTGACGTACATTTTTACAGCGATAGTCTTGCAAAACGACTTGACAGTACGCTAGTACTGTTGCAAGTGTCTGAAAAACACCGACTTTGCCACACATTAGCGATTACATTCCCGCTAATTCGTCCTTTTTTCTGCTATTTCTGCGTATTTATTTTCTCGTTTTTGCGACCTAAAGCACAATTTTTCTTACTGGTGACACTTTGAAGTATTTATTTAACGCATTTTACGTACTTGCTCCCAGTTTATTAAATAAATAGTAGACTGAGTAATCTACACTCCTGGAAATGGAAAAAAGAACACATTGACACCGGTGTGTCACACCCACCATACTTGCTCCGGACACTGCGAGAGGGCTGTACAAGCAATGATCACACGCACGGCACAGCGGACACACCAGGAACCGCGGTGTTGGCCGTCGAATGGCGCTAGCTGCGCAGCATTTGTGCACCGCCGCCGTCAGTGTCAGCCAGTTTGCCGTGGCATACGGAGCTCCATCGCAGTCTTTAACACTGGTAGCATGCCGCGACAGCGTGGACGTGAACCGTATGTGCAGTTGACGGACTTTGAGCGAGGGCGTATAGTGGGCATGCGGGAGGCCGGGTGGACGTACCGCCGAATTGCTCAACACGTGGGGCGTGAGGTCTCCACAGTACATCGATGTTGTCGCCAGTGGTCGGCGGAAGGTACACGTGCCCGTCGACCTGGGACCGGACCGCAGCGATGCACGGATGCACGCCGAGACCGTAGGATCCTACGCAGTGCCGTAGGGGACCGCACCGCCACTTCCCAGCAAATTAGGGACACTGTTGCTCCTGGGGTATCGGCGAGGACCATTCGCAACCGTCTCCATGAAGCTGGGCTACGGTCCCGCACACCGTTAGGCCGTCTTCCGCTCACGCCCCAACATCGTGCAGCCCGCCTCCAGTGGTGTCGCGACAGGCGTGAATGGAGGGACGAATGGAGACGTGTCGTCTTCAGCGATGAGAGTCGCTTCTGCCTTGGTGCCAATGATGGTCGTATGCGTGTTTGGCGCCGTGCAGGTGAGCGCCACAATCAGGACTGCATACGACCGAGGCATACAGGGCCAACACCCGGCATCATGGTGTGGGGAGCGATCTCCTACACTGGCCGTACACCACTGGTGATCGTCGAGGGGACACTGAATAGTGCACGGTACATCCAAACCGTCATCGAACCCATCGTTCTACCATTCCTAGACCGGCAAGGGAACTTGCTGTTCCAACAGGACAATGCACGTCCGCATGTATTTCGTGCCACCCAACGTGCTCTAGAAGGTGTAAGTCAACTACCCTGGCCAGCAAGATCTCCGGATCTGTCCCCCATTGAGCATGTTTGGGACTGGATGAAGCGTCGTCTCACGCGGTCTTCACGTCCAGCACGAACGCTGGTCCAACTGAGGCGCCAGGTGGAAATGGCATGGCAAGCCGTTCCACAGGACTACATCCAGCATCTCTACGATCGTCTCCATGGGAGAATAGCAGCCTGCATTGCTGCGAAAGGTGGATATACACTGTACTAGTGCCGACATTGTGCATGCTCTGTTGCCTGTGTCTATGTGCCTGTGGTTCTGTCAGTGTGATCATGTGATGTATCTGACCCCAGGAATGTGTCAATAAAGTTTCCCCTTCCTGGGACAATGAATTCACGGTGTTCTTATTTCAATTTCCAGGAGTGTATATACATAATCGACAAGTCACTGATAAATGCATGGAGGGTAGTATTTGCTGAAACAACTAACCATTCCCTTTCCTGTTCCACTAGCAAACTTACGAGAGGAATCGATTGTTTGTAAGCTTTTGTATGAGCCGTAATATCTATCATATAGTCATAAAAAATGGTTCAAATGGCTGTGAGCACTATGTGACTTAACTTCTGAGGTCATCAGTCGCCTAGAACTTAGAACTAATTAAACCTAACCTCACACACATCCATGCCCAAAGCAGGATTCGAACCAGCGACCGTAGCGGTCGCTCGGTTCCAGACTGTAGCGCCTAGAACCGCACGGCCACTCCAGCCGGCATATAGTCATAAAATCGTAGAAAAATAGGTCTGCAGAATCAAGCCTTAATTATAATGCGTCTCGAAATTTTTAAACATATACAGTGTCTCTTACTAATTTGACAACTATAATTAGAGCTACATAGTATGTACCCATGAAAAGTTACTACCCCTCCTTTCACATTTTTTTTTTTTCATCCGTAGCCACAACAGTAATTCACCGTCGCTATTACACTATCAGCAAATGGTGAAACACAACAAAAACGATTGATATTATAAATTTCATTTTGTTTGTGTTTTGTGTTTTGAAAGCAATATATGAACACTTTCCTACTGGCTTGCTAGGCCTAACACAAGGAAGGATTTTCTGTTGGGGTTGTCTCCCTTAGCCTTTGGAGTTTCTCCTCCACCACAAGGCAGTGGTTCCCTTCTCATTTAATCCCCAGAAAGGAGGGTTGCCTCATCTGCCAGCTACGCCGTTCCGAAGTCTTCCTTCTCCGCCGTCGCTGCCATTAAGGTCTTCACCCGTAACCCTGGGCATGGGTTCCGTGTTATACCCCACGGGATTGGGTCCCTGCCTGAACTCAGCCATCCTAGCACTCCGGCCTACTGAAGTGTAGGATGCCCACCCCCGCGACGTGGACGCGCCAGACAGGAATTACCCCAGTGGAGGAATAGGGAAGGGCACCCTACCTCCCTGGAGCCAGGTTAATGATTGTGTATGGTGCCACAATCAAAGTGGTAGAAAGTTTCACTTATTTAGGGAGTGAAATATCTAGGGATGGCAGAATAACTAACGAAATTGATAGGAGGTTACAGAAGGGAGGCAATTTCTACCAAACAATAAAACATCTGATTTGAAATAATGAAGTTTCAGAAAGAGCAAAACTCCTGATGTATAAGAATTATTACTTCCCTATTGTCACCTATGGTGGAGAAACATGGACAATGAAAGAAAGGGACTGGAGCAGACTGCAAGCAGGGGAAATGAAATTTCTCAGAGCAGTTAAGGGAAAAACAAGAATGGACAGAGTAAGGAATGTAGACATTAGAAAGGACCTCAAACAAGAAAGTATGAGAGAAGAAATTGAAAGAAAAAGATTAAGATGGTATGGGCATGTTAAGAGGATGCATGGGCAGAGACTCCCCAAAATTATGGAAGAACTAAAGATGGATGGGAAACGACCTAGAGGGCGCCCAAGAACACGGTGGAAAATGGGAGTGAGAATATCTGTTGAAAGGAGAGGTGTGACCTGGCAGCAAGTGGAGGAAGAAAAGTGGTGGGAGGACCGAGCCAAATGGAGAGGACTCGTCAGCACCCAGACCCGGCAGTAGCTGGAGCGGGATTCGGATATAGATAGATAGATAGATTATAAATTTCAAACGCTGCAGAAAGCACACACGCACAGCGAAGTCCCGAAAACACGTGACAATCCTGGTTTAATGTTGACAACATGCGCAGAACGCAATGCTCACTCCAGGCTGTAACAATAAACTAGCTTTTGTGGAAATACATAGATAGAAACAAAAATCTCAGCACCAAATAGGGGTTGTACGATATAAACGAAATTTGGTAAGGGTGTTTTACATCTCACAGATGATGTCTATTGAAATTCCCTTCCAGTGGCGTAAGAGTGGTGCTCGTAGCGCCACTATGAGGATGCAATTGAGGTTCGCTTTAAATACACGCTCTAACGGTCGTGAGCATGAATTGCCTTTGAGATTGGACGTGTTGATTGGTTCAAATGGCTCTGAGCACTATGGGACTTAACATCTGTGGTCATCAGTCCCCTAAAACTTAGAACTACTTAAACCTAACTAACCTAAGGACAGCACACACATCCACGCCCGAGGCAGGATTCGAACCTGCGACCGTAGCGGTCACGCGGTTCCAGACTGAAGCACCTAGGACGTGTTGAGTTCATGTTAGTGAAGAATGCCTTTACGGCGACAAAGACGCCATTATCAATTCGTCACTGAGTTTGAACGAGGTCGTGTAACAGGTGTACGAGAAGCTGGAATCTGCTTACGCGATATTGCAGAAAGACTTGGCAGGAGTGTAGCCACTGTTCGTGATCGCCGGCAGCGGTGGTCACGAGAACACCGGGCTGTGGACGCCTAGGTGGTGCGATCGGGAGGGAAGACCATCGTATTCGGTGCATGGGTCTGGCTCATAGTACTGCATCTGCAGCAGCAGTCTGAGCAGAAGTATCAACGAACTGTTACAAATCGGCTACTTCAAGGGCAACTCCGAGTCAGAAGCCCTGTAGCGTGCACTCCACTGACTCCAAACAACCGTCATTTGCGACTTAAGTGGTGTCAAGCGAGTGCTCATTGGAGGTCTGTTGCGGTTTCTGATGAAAGCTGATTTTGGCTCTGTGCCAGCGATGGCCGTGTGTCGGTTAAAGGAAGCCAGTCACCAGCTGAGGAGCTGCAACCAACCTGCCTACGTGCTAGACCCAATGGAACTGCATATGGAGTCTGGGGTGCGATTTCGTATGACAGAAGGAGCACTCTCTTGGTTAGCCCACGCACCCTGACTGCAAATTTGTACGCCAATTTGGTGTTTCGATCTGTTGCACCGCAATTCATGAGCATCATTCCAACGGGTGTATCCAATAGGGTAACGCTCGCCTACATACCGCTGTTGTAAGACTCTACAGAGTGTCGATAGGTTACCTTGACCTGCTCGATCACCAGAATTGCCTCCAATCGAGCACATATGGGACATCATCGGACAACTCCAGCGTCATCCACGAACAGGATTAACCGTCCCTGTATTGACTGACCAAGTGCAACAGGTATGGAGCTCCATCCACAAACAGGTATGAGCCCCTGCATAACACAACACGTGCCTGTTTGTATGTTCGTATTCAACATTCTGGTGATTACACCGGTTATTAATGTACCAGCATTTCACATTTGTAATGGCTTATCTCGCGCTTACATTGACCTATGGTCTTGCAATGTTAACCACTTACATACGAGGGTCAAAAATGGTTAATGGCTCTGAGCACTATGGGACTTAACTTCTGAGGTCATCAGTCCCCTAAAACTTAGAACTACTTAAACCTAACTAATATAAGGACATCACACACAACCATGCCCGAGGCAGGATTCGAACCTGCGACCGTAGCGGTCGCGCGGTTCCAGACTGTAGCGCCTAGAACCGCATGGCCACTCCGGCCAGCCATACGAGGGTCACTCCAAAAGAAATGCACACTATTTTTTTTAATCCATCTTTTATTCTACATGTTTGAAAGTTTTGCAGTGTGTAGATATATCCTTTAGGAACAATATTTTCATTTCTCCACATAATTTCCATCCCTCTCAACTGCCTTACGCCATCTTGGAACCAGCGCTTATATACCCGCACTGTAAAATTCTGGACCAAGTTGTTGGAGCCACTGTTTGGCAGCGTGCACAAGGGAGTCATCATCTTCTAACCTTGTTCCACGAAGAGAGTCTTTCAGTTTCCCAAAGAGATGATAGTCACATGGAGCCAGGTCAGGACTGTAAGGCGGGTGTTTTAGTGTTGTCCATCCGAGTTTTGTGATCGCTTCCACGTTTTTTTGACTGACATATGGCCGTGCATTGTCGTGCAACAGCTAAACATCCTGCTTTTGCCGATGTGGTCGAACACGTCTCAGTCGAGCTTGTAGTTTCTTCAGTGTCGTCACATATGCATCAGAATTTATGATGGTTCCATTTGGCATAATGTCCATAAGCAAGAGTTGTCTGGAGTGTGTGCAGTTGCGAGGCGTGCCACTACGAGGACAATCCTCAATATTGCCATGCCCGCTTTCATCACGTAACCTGCTTGCCCACCGACTAACTGTAGTGCGATCGACAGCAGCATCTCTATACACCTTTTTCAACCTCTTGTTTCCCACTGTCTCGTTTTCACAGCACAGGAATTCTATGACAGCACGTTGCTTCTGACGAACGTCAAGTGTAGCAGCCAACTTGAAGACATGCTGTGACGGCGCCACTCACGGGAACAGGTTGAACTAAGTTTGAAAACAAGCGGGAAGGATGTATCTACACACTGTAAAACTTCCACACATGCAGAATGAAAACTATATTTTTACAAAAATAGTGTGCATTTCTTTTGGAGCGACCCTCGTATGTTGCCTAGACAAATATACTCCCGAAATTTCACTACTCCACATTAGTTATATTTTGATGCTGCGATTTTTTTCCATCAGTGTCGTATAAATTTGTGTTGTACGTCGTAGTTATTATCTTTCAGAAAAATGAGCAAAGGGGCTGTAACTGGTCCTTTTAGAGATTCGCCATCAGCTTCCGTGTCACTGCGACGCATTAACCCATAACATGATTGTTGCTGTTATAAGCTGAAACGGCAGCCCTGGTAGAAAGTGAAGCTTGTTCCAATAGTGTATGTCCTACGAAGCGATCGTAAGCTTTTGCTGCCAACACCAATCCCAAAATGGATATCATACAGTGTACAGAATGTACACTAACTGATCAAAAGCATCCGGGCACACCTATGTAATGGCGAGTTGAGCACTAAATGTCAGCCGCGCGGGATTAGCCGAGCGGTCTGGGGCGCTGCAGTCATGGACTGTGCGGCTGGTCCCGGCGTAGGTTCGAGTCCTCCTTGGGCATGGGTGCGTGTGTTTGTCGTGCGTGTGTTTGTCCTTAGGACAATTTAGGTTAAGTAGTGTGTAAGCTTAGGGACTGATGACCTTAGCAGTTAAGTCCCATAAGATTTCACACACATTTGCACATTTTGAACTAAATGTCACGAGAGGCGGACACGCCAGGAGAAAAGGAATTGGGGATTTTTCTGTTATCAGTACGGAACCAGAATGGGTTTGTAGGAGAGCTCTTTGACTTAGAACGTGGACTAGTCATTGGACATCGTTTGAGAGAACAATCCTTCAGGGACATGTTACCCTTTCTAAAGGTGTCCAAGTCGACTGTTGATGCAGCTACGAAGTAGAAACGCGAAGGTATAAACATAGGTAAACCAAGACCAGAAAGACCTCATGTCCTGATGGTGTGCGGACATCTGCCACGATTTTACCTGCTCCAAAGGGTTGGGGCCCTTGTCTCTCCCTCCTCCTCCTCCTCCTCCTCATTACTTACTGAGCCTTTCCGCTGGTTTGCTTAAGATAGAACCAGAATCTCATTGGATTTTCCGCCACATTTCTAGAGTAAGTTTCGTTGTAACTATTAAATGCATCTCACATTGAAATACGCACCAAATTTCGAGCCTCAGTAACACTTCGCCAATCTTGGACATTTTGCGTTCGTCTAAATTATACTTGGCTTTTACGGTGCTCCTGCATCAGCTTTCTGTCGTGTTTTGTGTACCATGGGGGATCAGTTCCGTCTCTTATTAATTTATTTGGTATGAATCTCTCGAGTGCTGTTGATACTATTTTTTGAACTTAAGCCACATATGGACTTCACTTACACAGTTTGGAAGGATCAGAGACTGTCTTAGAAAGACGTCAACCGAATTTAAAAGATATATTTTGCGTTTAGTTTTGGTGAATTTCTTTGTTATGGAACTGAGCCTCGCTACGACTGTGTGTTCACTAATCCCTATATCCGTCGTGATGCTCAGGATTATTTGTGGCTAAGAGGTCAAGTGTGTTGTCGTAACCATTTACAATTTGAAAGGCCTCGCGAACTAATTGTTCAAAATAATTTTCAAAAAAGCATTTAGAACAATTGCGGAAGTTGTTTTCTATCTAAAATAGGGTCTGAAAATGTATTTTTGTCAACATAAGGAAGGTAGATTGAAGTCACTGCCAACTATAATTGTATGAGTGGGGTACCTATTTGTGATGAGACTCAAGTTTTCTTTGAACTGTTCAGCAACTGTTTCATTTGAGACCGGGGGTCAGTAAAAGGAGCCAGTTATTAATTTAATCCAGTTGTCGAATATAACCTCTGCCCATACTAAGTCACAGGAACTGCCTGCTTCAATGTCGCTTGTGAGCTGGAACACACATTAAATTATTATTTTTTTTTAAGTTGTGCTTCTTGTTTCTGTTGTAGTGCAGATCATTAGAATCACTGCTTTTCCCTCCAAAACCTAGGATGCTTTCTCTGTGACCCTGTAAATACCAGAGCTAAACAATGTAGAACAACAACGTACGTTACAAGCATAGCATTCTGTATTACTTCATTTCCTTATTTCTAACATTTTAACATTGTACGTCGACTTTAGATGACATGTCCATCATATATGTTCTTATCTCTATTTAGTGAACGTATTTTCAGTCATGTTTTGAACATTGTCCCGCTACACTTTATTAACTAATGTTTCACCGCAAGGGATATCGGATTTTAGAGAGTAAATCCCCCCATGAACCATGGACCTTGCCGTTGGTGGGGAGGCTTGCGTGCCTCAACGATACAGATAGTCGTACCGTAGGTGCAACCACAACGGAGGGGTATCTGTTGAGAGGATAGACAAACGTGTGGTTCCTGAAGAGGGGCAGCAGCCTTTTCAGTAGTTGCAGGGGCAACAGTCTGGATGATTGACTGATCTGGCCTTGTAACACTAATCAAAATGGCCTTGCTGTTCTGGTACTGCGAACGGCTGAAAGCAAGGGGAAACTACAGCCGTAATTGTGGCCAAGATAGACACGAAGCCCACGCCTACTACAGTAGTACAAGTTTATATGCCAACTAGCTCTGCAGATGACGAAGAAATTGATGAAATGTATGATGAGATAAAAGAAATTATTCAGGTAGTGAAGGGGGACGAAAATTTAATAGTCATGGGTGACTGGAATTCGTCAGTAGGAAAAGGGAGAGAAGGAAACATAGTAGGTGAATATGGATTGGGACTAAGAGATGAAAGAGGAAGCCATCTGGTAGAATTTTGCGCAGAGCATAACTTAATCGTAGCTAACACTTGGTTCGAGAATCATGAAAGAAGACTGTATACATGGAAGAACCCTGGAGATACTAAAAGGTATCAGATAGACTATATAATGGTAAGACAGAGATTTAGGAACCAGGTTTTAAATTGTAGGACATTTCCAGGGGCAGATGTGGACTCTGGCCACAATCTATTGGTTATGAACTGTAGATTAAAACTGCAGAAACTGAAAAAAGGTGGGAATTTAAGTAGATGGGACCTGCATAAACTGAAAGAACCAGAAGTTGTACAGAGTTTCAGGGAGAGCATAAGGGAACATTTGACAGGAATGGGGTAAAGAAATACAGTAGAAGAAGAATGGGTAGCTTTGAGGGATGAAATAGTGAAGGCAGCAGAGGATCAAATATGTAAAAAGGCGAGGGCTAGTAGAAACCCTTGGGTAACAGAAGAAATATTGAATTTAATTGATGACAGGAGAAAATGTAAAAATGCAGTAAATCAAGCAGGCAAAAAGGAATACGAACGTCTCAAAAATGATATCGACAGGAAGTGCAAAATGGCTAAGCAGGGATGGCTAGAGGACAAATGTAAGGACTTGGAGGCTTATCTCACTATGGGTAAGATAGATACTGCCTACAGAAAAATTAAAGAGACCTTTGGAGAAAAGAGAACCACTTGCATGAATATCAAGAGCTTTGATGGGAACCCAGTTCTAAGCAAAGAAGGGAAAGCAGAAAGGTGGAAGGAGTATATAGAGGGTCTATACAAGGGCGATGTACTTGAGGACAGTGTTATGGAAATGGAAGAGGATGAAGATGAAATGGGAGATATGATACTGCCTGAAGAGTTTGACAGAGCTCTGAAAGACCTGAGTCGAAACAAGGCCCCCCGGAGTAGACAACATTCCATTAGAACTACTGACAGCCTTGGGAGAGCTAGTCCTGACAAAACTCTACCATCTTGTGAGCAAGATGTACGAGACAGGCGAAATTCCCACAGGCTTCAAGAAGAATATAATAATTCCAATCCCAAAGAAAGCAGGTGTTGACAGATGTGAGAATTATCGAACTATCACTTTAACAAGCCACAGATGCAAAATACTAACGCGAATTCTTTACAGACGAATGGAAAAATGTAGAAACCGACCTCGGGGAAGATCAGTTTGGATTCCGTAGAAATGTAGGAACACGTGAGGCAATACTGACCCTACGACTTACCTTAGAAACTCGATTAAGGAACGGCAAACCTACGTTTCTAGCATTTGTAGACTTAGATAAGGCTTTTGACAATGTTGATTGGAGTACTCTCTTTCAAATTCTGAAGGTGACAGGGGTAAAATACAGGGAGCGAAAGGCTATTTACAATTTGTACAGAAACCAGATGGCAGTTATAAGAGTCGAGGGCATGAAAGGGAAGCAGTGGGGGGAAGGGAGTGAGACAGCATTGTAGCCTATCCCCGATGTTATTCAATCTGTATATTGAGCAAGCAATAAAGGAAACAAAACAAAAGTTCGGAGTAGGTATTAAAATCCATGGAGAAGAAATAAAAACTTTGAGGTTCGCCGATGACATTGTAATTCTGTCAGAGTCAGCATAGGACTTGGAAGAGCAGCTGAACGGAATGGACAGTGTCTTGAAAGGAGGGTATAAGATGAACATCAACAAAAGCAAAACGAGGATAATGGAATGTAGTCGAATTAAGTCGGGTGATGCTGAGGGAATTAGATTAGGAAATGAGACACTTAAAGTAGAAAAGGAGTTTTGCTATTTGGGGAGCAAAATAACTGACGATGGTCGAAATAGAGAGGACATAAAATGTAGACTGGCGATGGCAAGGAAAGGGTTTCTGAATAAGAGAAATTTGTTAACATCGAGTATAGATTTAATTGTCAGGAAGTTGTTTCTGAAAGTATTTGTATGGAGTGTAGCCATGTATGGAAGTGAAACGTGGACGATAAATAGTTTAGACAAGAAGAGAATAGAAGCTTTCGAAATGTGGTGCTACAGAAGAATGCTGAAGATTAGATGGGTAGATCACGTAACTAATGACGAGGTATTGAATAGAATTGGGGAGAAGAGGAGTTTGTGGCACAACTTGACTAGAAGAAGGGATCGGTTGGTAGGACATGTCTGAGACATCGAGGGATCACCAATTTAGTATTGGAGGGCAGCGTGGAGGGTAAAAATCTTAGAGGGAGACCAAGAGACGAATACACTAAGCAGATTCAGAAGGATGTAGGCTGCAGTGGGTACTGGGAGATGAAGAAGCTTGCACAGGATAGAGTAGCATGGAGAGCTGCATCAAACCAGTCTCAGGACTGAAGACCGCAACAACAACAACAACAACATGTCGTTCTTCTTTTCAAACATTACCATTCCCATTTCTTCTTTCCTTATTGTCTTTTAGGCATTCAGTTTTAGTAATTAAGGTGGGCACAAATGCAGTGATCAAAGAGAAATGATTAGCGTACATCCGCATTCTCTTTACATCGTTCCTTCCTTGTTGCTCTCATGGCGATGGGCTGTTTCTATCGCAATCAGTAAGCGTGAAAGGAAGCTACCGTACAGACAGAGGGATCTATATTTATACTTACATACTGACATAATCGTCGATATTACTTTCGTTTCCCAAAAGTTATAAATATTTCTATTTCGGAAAACAAGCTCTGTATTTGGCCAAGATGTCGAAGAAGAAGGTCCCTTACGTACTGGTTGTATCGAGTAAGATGTGGAGACGGCGGTGTGAAAGCGGACAGAAGTAGGAAGGGCGTCCCTTAACTGGGGCAAGTGTCCGGCGTGGCAAATGTCCGGCATTCGTCCTGATGGACAGGGACCATCGAGCATTATAGATGGTGGTTGTAATAAATCGCTTTAAATCAGTGGAAGGAAACACTCTGCTCGTTTGTTCCCAAATAGTACCAGCGGTCAAGCTAGCACAATGACCATGCGTAGGAAGCTGAAAAGAATGGGAAACATAGGAAGTTGAAAAGAATGGAAAATAATGGTAGAGCAGCTCCGCATAACCGCCACATTTCTGAAGTCAGTGTTAAGCGACGCTCGATGTGGTTCAAATGGCTCTGAGCACTATGGGACTTAACATATACGGTCATCAGTCCCCTAGAACTTAGAACTACTTAAACCTAACTAACCTAAGGACATCACACAACACCCAGTCATCACGAGGCAGAGAAAATGCCTGACCCCGCCGGGAATCGAACCCGGGAACCCGGGGCTCGATGTGGTTCGAACAGTGACGCCACTGGACAGTGGATCACGAAACGGGCGATTTAGAGCGAAGAATAACGCCATACCCTGCAGCAGTGCGATGGAAGGATTACGTTTCGGTGTATGGTTAGAGAATGTTACTTGTCATCGTGTGCAGTGCCAAAAGTGAATTACGGGGGAGGTGGTGTTAGCGTACGACGGTGTTTTTCGTGATTAGGGTGCGGCCCCCTTATTACTACATAGAAAATGCGAAATCCAGAAGGGTACGAATACATTTTGCAGCATAGTGTACTGCGTACAATAGAGGCAAAGTTCGGAGATGATGACTGTATTAACATGACAATGCACCCTGGCAGAAAGCATCATCTGTGAGCCATTTGTTTGTGGACAATAACATTTGTGAAGTGGATTGGCCTGCCCACAGTCCCGTCCTGAACCACACGGAATACCTTTGGGATGAGTTAGAACGAAGGTTTCCCTCCAGACACCAGTCACCGACATCGCTAACTTCCCATATTTCCATATTTCGTCTCTTGAGGAAGAATGGGGTGCCATTCCTCCACAAATATTCAGATGCCTCATTGCAAGTGTCCCCATCAGAGTTCAAACCTTCATACAGGAGAACAGTGCTCACATATTTCTGATCAGGTAGTGTATCTGACAAAAAACAAGAATCCGCTGCATCTGGCTGAAAAAGTTGGGAGAAAACCGATACAAAAACCATTTTTATCAAAAGGCTTGTCATTTAACAAAATGGTTCAAATGGCTCTAAGCACTATGGGACTTAACATCTGAGGTCATCAGTCCCCTAGACGTAGAACTACTTAAACCTAACTAACCTAAGGACATCACACACATCCATGCCCGAAGCAGGATTCGAGCCTGCGACCGTAGCAGCAGCGCGATTGCGGACTGAAGCGCCGAGAACCGCTCGGTCACAACGGCCGGCCTTGTCATTTAACAGAAATTACCGAAATTTCCTAGAAATTTATTGGGCTCATCAACTGATCCATTGCACATTGCATCGTTCATGACCAGAATGCAGAAGTCTGAGCATATAGTTAACAGGTTCCAAAACGTGACCAGAATGCAGAAGTCTGAGCATGTAGATAACAGGTTCCAAAATATTTTATTTATAGGAACCCTTCGGCATAATCACAATTTTGGACAGCCTAACCAAGTTACCAATTTCAGCCACCGTGTGCCACCTCAAATCTAGAATATAATAATTAATACTAAAATAGAAAATAATGTTTGAGAGATGGCATCAAATAAAATAACGGAACACGAATGTGGTAGTGTGCAACATTTTATAATTCCGTAAATTGTAAATAGCTGCGCGTCCAAGTTATTTGTTATTTTTCATAAAACCATCTTTTTTAATAAAAATTTAACGATGTTTCAACAAATACCAACCAGAGAGAGCGCGCATTAATTTCATCTCATTACTGGGTCACACCAACTGAAAATGCTGTATATGAAAATTTGATGTCTTGATTCTTTTATTCATGCACATTTCTGTTAATACTGTAGGATGCCTATGATTACTTTATTCTGTATTTTTTGCTATCATTTCTAATTTTCTATGCCTCTATTTTCTATTTTTGTATATATCATTTTTTCTACATCTGAAGGTGGGACACGGTGGCTGAAACTGTGAATTTGGTTACCGATTATGAAAAACTGTGACTTTAGAAAGTGTTCATTGTGAGTTGTTATTGTGGTTTCCAGTCATAAGACTGGTTTCATTTAGCTAGTCTATCCTGTGCTAGTTTCTTCAATTATATACAACCACTGCAGCCTTTATCTGTTTGAACCTCCTTACTGTACTGAAATCTTGGTCTCCCTCTACATCCCTCCTCCTCCTAACACACATAATCTCGCCCATAACTAAAAGACGAAACCTTGACGCCTCAGGATCTGCCCTATCAACCGACCCCTTCGTTTAGTCAAATTGTCTGGCAAATTTCTTTTTTTGCAATTACATTTAGTAATTCTACATTAGTTATCGATTACCCATCTAATTTTCCACATTCTTCACATTTAAAATACCTTCTATTGTCTTCTTGTCTGAACTACTTATCTTCCACGTTTGACTTCCACAGAAGGTTCCACTCCATACAAATACCTTCGAACATTAGTTCCTAACGCTCTTTATTCAATGTTAACAACTTTCTGTTTATCAGATACGCTTTAAATAAATGAAACTTTTTTCCATTATTGGTGTAGAACACTGTGACCGCGATGAACAAAGATCTGCAGAAATAAATTCAACCAATCGTCTTTTGTCATTGTGCAATTTTTATATATAATGATAAAAATTGGACCATTACAGAAGCGACTGGTTGAAGCTATTTCTGAAAATGCTTGACTAAATATCTCAGTCACATGATCTGTAACAAGCTTGTTTGCATGGCCAGCATCCGCAGCGAGCACAGAAATATTCGTTTTGTAAATAAACACCGCCTTTCCTTGCAGCACTGTATTTTATTTCTTCTAGACGGGTTTCTCCTTTTACTTTAAGGCGTGGAATCTAGAACGATACAATATATATATATATATAATATTATTTATAATGTTACAACAGTTCACGTCTTGTTTTTGTACGTAAGTAAGTGATTACTTACAGTTCAAATGGTTCAAATGGCTCTGAGCACTATGGGACTTAACATCTGAGGTCATCAGTCCCCTAGAACTTTGATCTACTTAAACATAACTAACCTAAGGACATCACACACATCCATGCCCGAGGCAGGATTCGAATCTGCGACCGTAGCGGTCACGCGGTTCCAGACTGAAGCGCCTATAACCGCACGGCCACACCGGCCGGCTGCAACTTACAGTTCTTCGCGTTTTTGGTTGGCAACTGCGTTTTCTCTCATCTTGTCACACGTTGGAGAGCTTATGTTTCGTAATTGAAGTCATAGTAAGACCCTCAGCATGAGCCCAGCTGGGAGGAAACGCAGATGCCAACTAAAAACTGTAAATAATCACTTGCGTAAAAAACAAGACGTGAATTGTATTACAATCTGCATAAACCGCATATCAAAACAAAACTGTATCATTCTAGATTCCACTGAATATGCCTTAAAGTAAAAGGCAGCAAGGAAAGGCGGAGTTTATTTAGAAAACAAATACATGATCTTTATTGACAACAGAAGTGTATTTTTCTTAAATGTGACAGTAGAGGACTAGGAGTGTGTAGAGAAATTTAAAACATCGAATACATATATCAAGCTGTTCTAGAAACAACTCGAAGACCATCAGAGGCTCGGAGGGGACGCATATGCACTTGTGTGGTCAGGGAGGCAGCTTGTTCCAGAAATAACCACACGTCCAAGGTGCTGCGGGGGAATGCCCCGTCGTGTTTTGTCGCCACGCTCAACGCAAGAGGTGAGAACAGTGCCAAATGTGCGATGCGCGGTGTAAATTTGAGAGGGCCACTCGGCCGTCACTGGGCTTCCCAGAACTCTCATTTGCACCTGTGCCGATGACTCGGCAGATAATTGTGGCCCCCTCCAAAGTATCAGGCATCCGACGAGTCTCGAAACGGACGTAAGTCGCAGAACAGTCCGGGGCGCCAAAAGGAACAATTGCTAGTGCAGGGCGCACTGCCTGCCGTATAGCTTTGCTTAAGTCCAAACAGCGAGTAACAAATACTCTTTCGACTCCTGAAATGGAGACTACAGAGTTTGTCGAAAGATTGTGCGAAGATAAAGTGTCAACTCAGCTGTAAACCATCCTTTTCGCCGACAAACCCTGAATGTTCTCTCTCAGCCATCGTTTCCCGCTAATTGTCTTAATATTCATCTGTGCGTGTAGTTTTCGAATCAATGCCGCATTCCGAAGTTTCGATGACTTTGTACTTAGCGAACTTCAGTGGTATGAAGCGCAGGCAATCACAACAGTGTGAGATTATTCACCTCTGAAATATATTATACACTACTGGCCATTAAAATTGCTACACCAAGAAGAAATGCAGATGATAAACGGGTATTCATTGGACAAATATATTATACTAGAACTGACATGTGATTACATTTTCACGCAATTTGGGTGCATAGATCCTGAGAAATCAGTACCCAGAACAACCACCACTGGCCGTAATAACGGCCTTGATAAGCCTGGGCATTGAGTCAAACAAAGCTTGGATGGTGTGTACAGGTACAGCTGCCCATGCAGCTTCAACACGATACTACAGCTCATCAAGAGTAGTGACTGGCGTACTGTGACGAGCCAGTTGCTCGCCCACCATTGACCAGACGTTTTCAATTGGTGAGAGATCTGGATAATGTGCTGGCCAGGGCAGCAGTCGAACATTTACTGTATCCAGAAAGGCCCGTACAGGACCTGCAACATGCGGTCGTGCATTATCCTGCTGAAATGTAGGGTTTCGCATGGATCGAATGAAGGGTAGAGCCACGGGTCGTAACACATCTGAAATGTAACGTCCACTGTTCAAAGTGCCGTCAATGCGAACAAGAGGTGACCGAGACGTGTAACCAATAGCACCCCATACCATCACGCCGGGTGATACACCGGTATGGCGATGACGAATACACGCTTCCAATGAGCGTTCACTGCGATGTCGCCAAACAAGGATGCGACCATCATGATGCTGTAAACAGAACCTGGATTCATCTGAAAAAATGAAGTTTTGCCATTCGTGCACCCAGGTTCGTCGTTGAGTACACCATCGCAGGCGCTCCTGTCTGTGATGCAGCGTCAAGGGTAACCGCAGCCATGGTCTCCGAGCTGATAGTCCATGCTGCTACAAACGTCGCCGAATTGTTCGTGCAATGGTTGTTGTCTTGCAAACGTCCCCATCTGTTGACTCAGGGATCGAGACGTGGCTGCACGATCCGTTACAGCCATGCGGATAAGATGCCTGTCATCTCGACTGCTAGTGATACGAGACCGTTGGGATCCGGCACGGCGTTCCGTATTACCCTCCTGAACCCATCGATTCCATATTCTGCCAACAGTCATTGTATCTCGACCAACGCGAGCAGCAATGTCGCGATACGATAAACCGTAATCGCGATAGGCTACAATCCGACTTTTATCAAAGTCGCAAACGTGATGGTACGCATTTCTCCTCCTTACACGAGGCATCACAAGAACGTTTCACCAGGCAACGCCGGTCAACTGCTGTTTTTGTATGAGAAATCGGTTGGAAACTTTCCCCGTGTCAGCACGTTGTATGTGTCGCAACCGGCGCCAACCTTGTGTGAATGGTCTGAAAAACTAATCATTCGCATATCACAGCTTCTTCTTCCTGTCGGTTACATTTCACGTCTGTAACACGTCATCTTCGTGGTGTAGCAATTTTAATGGTCAGTAGTGTATTTAATGGAACACTGATTATTTCATTACTTTTTCTTGAATTTACATATAAGTTCGTTTTCGTAGCTACGGAAGAAAGAAATTTTGAAATGTAAAAATAAATCTTTGTAACTGCAGTAAATGAAGCAGGCCAAACGGAATACAGACGCCTACAAAAAAGAAGTTACCAGAAAGTTGAAAATAGCTAGAGGAGAAATGCATGAATCATGCATGACTTTGGAAAAGATGGAAGCCATCTACACTGATGAGTCAAAACATTATGACCCCTTGCTTAATAGTTTGTCTGTCCAACTTTGGAACGAAATACATCACTGATGTAGTGTAGCAAAAAGAGCCGACGCATTTCCATTGATCGACGGTCGAATGGCGATGGTCCCGCGCTCACTGCAACCATAATTGACGGTCAAAATGTGAACACTGTAATCTCCTCCCTTCTTCCTAATTCCAGTTACTGTCCACAATAAGCAAAGTCTTTTACGAAAAATTTGAGAGGATCGAAGATTACAGTACACATTCTAGTTACTTAGCTTTTCGTGTAGAGCTGGCCCCAGCTCTTCTTGTCTAGGGGATTCGTGAAGCCGAAATTCTCACATTTTAGGTCCTCATACTTGAACTTATCTAAATAAATTTCAAGATTGTTGTTGCAGAATTTTTGTCGTTAAGTTAATATATTTTGTCAGATTTAAGTATATCGTACAGACTTTTGAATTTTCACATCTACAAAATCGAAATTACATTATTCGCCCAAAATACAAAAATAAGTCTGATCACAGCGTAGGCATGCTTATTACTACTTAACTCTACGGTAATAATCACATTCGAAAGCGTTTAAAATTTTCCTTGACAAATGAATTTCTATAAATTTCGATTATTATTACATAAATGAATCCGGAAATAAACATAATAAACAGTATTAGATTGTGTAATTATTAATAGAAATTTAAAGTGTGCCAAATAATTCGTAATTTCAAATGTTCCAAAAAAAATATTTTTAACTGTACATTCAGAGCTCGAACTAATCGTTTGTAACGACGGAAATAAAGTAAGTTCTTTCCATAAATTTTAACTTGATATGTATCATATTGTATATAAAATTACATGAAAGTTTTCAAAAAAGCAGCTAAGATAATATTGACCTATCCAAAATTCGAAAAATATTACTGGTATCGACGACTACTGTTCAGGAAAAGTAATGCTAGAGGAGTATGTCCCATTACAACAGTAGGGGTGTTCTGCTACGGAGCTCCATGTTCATCAATGTACGATGAACGGTGTGTCCGAAACGCTTGTGCGTGCACAAGCATTGTATCCTTTCGGCAGAGATGCTACAAATCACCATCTATCCTACTGTACAGAGCAGCTTCCGAACGCCACGTTCTTGAAGAGTAATGGACAGTGGAACTACCACTTGGCGCTGAATGGTTGATTCAGCGCCAAGTCGTAGTTTCACTGTCCTTCTACCTCTTTCCGCAGATGCTCACGGCAGTAGCATGTGAACATTCGACCAGCTTCGCCGTTTTCTAAATCCTCGTTCACAGGCAATACGTAATAATAACCTGCCGTTTGTCAAAGTCGCTTATCTCAATGGATTTCCCTATTTGCAGCCCTTATCTTGGCTACGTGTCTGCTCCGCTACCGCGTCACGTGCCCCCAACGCAACCAGGCGGCAGTCAACGGCGCGGTGTGCGTTGGTTATAATGCTTTGGGTTGTCAGTGTAGAATGTTTATAGCGTGCATCAACTAACAGCCACAATTCGGTTTTGGGTTAATTGAAAAAGCAGCTTGCATGGTACGTTGGTTTTTAGCTTAGTTGCCCTAAACAGAAACACTATGTTTACACAGAGATTTAGGAACCAGGTTTTAAATTGTAAGACATTTCCAGGGGCAGATGTGGACTCTGACCACAATCTATTGGTTATGAGCTGTAGATTCAAACTGAAGAAGCTGCAAAAAGGTGGGAATTTAAGGGGATAGGACCTGGATAAACTGAAAGAACCAGAGGTTGTACAGAGTTTCAGGGAGAGCACGAGGGAACAATTGACAGGAATGGGGGAAAGAAATACAGTAGAAGAAGATTGGGTAGCTTTAAGGGATGAAATAGTGAAGGCAGCAGAAGATAAAATAGGTAAAAAGGCGAGGGCTAGTAGAAACCCTTGGGTAACAGAAGAAATATTGAATTTAATTGATGAAAGGAGAAAATATAAAAATTCAGAAAATGAAGCAGGCAAAAAGGAATACAAACGTCTCAAAAATGATATCGACAGGAAGTGCAAAATGGCTAAGTAGGGATGGCTAGAGGACAAATGTAAGGATTTAGAGGCTTATCTCACTAGGGGTAAGATAGATACTGCCTACAGAAAAATTAAAGAGACCTTTGGAGAAAAGAGAACCACTTGTATGAATATCAAGAGGTTTGATGGAAACCCAGTTCTAAGCAAAGAAGGGAAAGCAGAAAGGTGGAAGGAGTATATAGAGGGTCTATACAAGGGCGATGTACTTGAGGACAGTGTTATGGAAATGGAAGAGGATGAAGATGAAATGGGAGATATGATACTGCCTGAAGAGTTTGACAGAGCACTGAAAGACCTGAGTCGAAATAAGGCCCCCGGAGTAGACAACATTCCATTAGAACTACTGACAGCCTTGGAAGAGCTAGTCCTGACAAAACTCTACCATCTGGTGAGCAAGATGTATGAGACAGGCGAAATTCCCACAGACTTCAAGAAGAATATAATAATTCCAATCCCAAAGAAAGCAGGTGTTGACAGATGTGAGAATTATCGAACTATTACTTTAACAAGCCACAGCTGCAAAATACTAACGCGAATTCTTTACAGACGAATGGAAAAACTGGTAGAAGCCGACCTCGAGGAAGATCAGTTTGGATTCCGTAGAAATGGAGGAACACGTGAGGCAATACTGACCCGACGACTTACCTTAGAAGCTCGATTAAGGAACGCAAACCTACGTTTCTAGCATTTGTAGACTTAGGTAAAGCTTTTGACAATGTTGACTGGAATACTCTCTTTCAAATTATGAAGGTGACAGGGGTCAAATACAGGGAGCAAAAGGCTATTTACAATTTTTACAGAAAGCAGATGGCAGTTATAAGAGTCGAGGGGTATGAAAGGGAAGCAGTGGTTGGGAAGGGAGTGAGACAGGGTTGTAGCATATCCCCGATGTTATTCAATCTGTATATTGAACAAGCAATAAAGGAAACAAACGAAAAATTCGGAGTAGGTATCAAAATCCATGGAGAAGAAAAAAAACTTTGAGGTTTGCCGATGACATTGTAATTCTGTCAGAGACAGCAAAGGACTTGGAAGAACAGTTGAACGGAGTTGACAGTGTCTTGAAAGGAGGGTATAAGATGAACATCAACAAAAGCAAAACAAGGATAATGGAATGTAGTCGAATTAAGTCGGGTGATGTTGAGGGAATTAGATTAGGAAATGAGACACTTAAAGTAGTAAAGGAGTTTTGCTATTTGGGGAGCAAAATAACTGATGATGGTCGAAGTAGAGAGGATATAAAATGTAGACTGGCGATGGCAAGGAAAGCGTTTCTGAATAAGAGAAATTTGTTAACATCGAGTATAGATTTAGGTGTCAGGAAGTCGTTTCTGAAAGTGAAATGTGGACGATAAATAGTTTAGACAAGAAGAGAATAGATGCTTTCGAAATGTGGTGCTACAGAAGAATGCTGAAGATTAGATGGGTAGATCACGTAACTAATTAGGAGGTATTGAATAGAATTTGGGAGGAGTTTGTTCAAAAATGGTTCAAATGGCTCTGAGCACTATGGGACTTAACATCTATGGTCATCAGTCCCCTAGAACTTAGAACTACGTAAACCTAACTAACCTAAGGACATCACACACATCCATGCCCGAGGCAGGATTCGAACCTGCGACCGTAGCAGTAGCGCGGCTCCGGACTGAGCGCCTAGAACCGCTAGACCACCGCGGCCGGCGAGAGGAGTTTGTGGCACAACTTGACTAGAAGAAGGGATCGGTTGGTAGGACATGTTCTGAGGCATCAAGGGATCACCAATTTAGTATTGGAGGGCAGCGTGGAGGGTAAAAATCGTAGAGGGAGACCAAGAGATGAATACACTAAGCAGATTCAGAAGGCTGTAGGCTGCAGTAGGTACTGGGAGATGAAGAAGCTTGCACTGGATAGAGTAGCATGGAGAGCTGCATCAAACCAGTCTCAGGACTGAAGACCACAACAACAACATGTTTACACGAGGCTCCCTAAACCGGACCTCATAAACCAATTTCCCGATATCGCTTTTGGTTGGTTATGTAAATACTTCAATACCGATTCTGGAAATGCGATTCTATCTGCCGTATGTCCTCCACCACAGTCGAATGTCGTTCCCATGTTAAAACACAAGCGTTTAGGTCGTCAGGTTTCGTCTTGTTTGCTGGACGATGTGGCCGAGCGGTTCTAGGCGCTTCAGCCTGGAACCGCGCGACCGCTACGGTCGCAGGTTCGAATCCTGCCTCGGGCATGGATGTGCGTGATGTCCTTAGGTTAGTTAGGTTTACGTAGTTCTAAGTTCTAGGGGACTGATGACCTCAGATGTTGGGTCCCATAGTGCTCAGAGCCATTTGAACCATTTTACGTCTTGTTAAAAAAAAAAAAATACTCCTAATCTGGACGGAGCCGACTTTTCCTGCAGTGAAGGAGAAGTTAAACTGAGCATGATGTCTACCTCGGGCATTTAATTGGAAGAGAAACAGCCATTGTGTTTGTAATGTCTCTTGCAGCGGTCTCTCCCCGATATTTTCAGAAATTTTATAAATTATATAATTCAGTACATATATCGAAATATCTCTTCTTATCTTACCGATTCCTAGACTTTAATATAGGATGATTATCAATGCAAAGTAGTTTCAAGCCCTATTATTCCTTGGAGCGTGCTTTTACTCCACGGAATAGCTTCTCTGCTATCTATGTTTTCTCTTATGAGAAGAATGATTGAGATCTTGCGGATTAGCCGTGAAAGAACGAAGATGTATATGTATGTATTGTTGAGGTAATCGCCATCTTAATGAGATTCTGTATGAGAAGGAATTTAAGACATGAACTAAACTAAAGTAAGTGTTTTCGCGTATTATTTAACTGATTATTATTGACAGTGTCTGCTTACTACGCTGTGTTGCAGGGGATCAGTGGGGAACGTCTGATTTACACTGGACGAACCTGCCGTTTTGTATGCTCAAGATAACCAGTTTATTACTTCAAATAAATAGGCTAACACGGTCTTACCAGCAGATCTCCGGTCTTCCCCATGTAATCACCGAAAGTTAATAATTATTACAAATGTTTTCAGGAGAACGACTGACAATTTTCGTCTCAACGAGACTTCGAAATTGCTTCACTGCCTTATGGAATTTAAGTTAAGCTCAATTTAATCAGGATAGAACAGTATTGAACTGTGTGAATATGATAAGCCTGCTTTGTGAATGAAAATTCCCTTAATATACGCATGTTTTTTACTATCATGTTCAGTGAAGCTAAATCAGGCCGGTGTGAAAGAGGTTTTAAATTTTAGATCCCACACAAAAATATTAAATGCTGACTAAATCAGAAACCGGAACAACTGATTGCCAGAGACTATTTGTGTAAAACAGCTGGCAATAGCTAAATCGATATCTGATCAGCCTAGAAAAACCGCTTCATGCTTTTACATGTAAATACGACAGTGGAAAACGGTTTCCGAAATTCGGTTTTCGTCTTCCGGAAGATGTCTCTCATATGGACAAAGCATTTATGGTTGCGCTACAAACTCGACTGGTAACGTGCTGGATAGGGAGAGGTTGCATCCTGTACTCTCCACACAACCCAGAAAACTTGGTCAGGAAGTCGTGAATAAACTATAGACGGCACTATTGAGGGGAGACATTAGCATTGTTTTAAAATCTGTCATTTGTTATTGTTAAAACGATGGCAGCTCAGAAACTGAACGAGTAGTTTGTTTACAGAACATGTTTAAAGAGAAAGTGTTGTGAAAAAATGAAACTTTCACTCGAAGGTTTTAATTGGATGATTGTTTAGGATTTTCATAAATGACTAACTCAATGACTATGCCTCGAATTCCTTCTTCCTTTTGTCAAAAATCAAAGTGGCCCTATACTCTCAGGGAATTAGTAAGGGAGCTGATGCAATATTCCTGCATCGCCACTCGTGGCAACAGCAGAGCGTAACTGGTTCGCTGTGGACTTCCTCCGAACTGTTTTGAAATGTCAAGTGTGTACCTACGCCGTGCGATGAGTGCTTGTGCAGTGTAGTTTTTGATATGTTTAGCCTTCTGCCTGGGGAATATCTGTGACTCACCCATTTCGTTGTCTATAATTGCATCGTGCGTACGCGTTTCTTTGTGTGTACGTGTATAGTAATAAAGTGTGTGTGTGTGTGTGTGTGTGTGTGTGTGTGTGTGTGAATTGCATCTTACTGGCGTTTTGCCACGGTAACACAGCCGAGGTTTTCTACCACCCTGATAGGCCTACATTAGGCAGGCCGCCGTGGCCAAGCGGTTCTAGGCGCTTCAGTCCGGAACTACGCGGCTGCTGCGGTCGCAGGTTCGAAAGAATAACATACCTGAGTTTAAAGATTGGTTAGGGCGTTCGGGGTATAAGTGGACACCCCACGATATTCAAAACGAGATCATTGATCTGCTAGGGAACTCTGTTTTGAGAAAGGTATTGGCTTCAATCAAGAAGAGTGAACATTTTTCTATTGTGGCTGACGAAACAAGCGACTCTTCTATTCACGAACAAGTGTCATTTTGTATTCGTACTGTCGATGATTCCTTAATCATCAACGAAGACTTTATTGGCTTGTACGAGACCCCCAACACTGAATCACAAGCTCTGTTTAATATTTTAAAAGACGTTTTCGCTCGTTTTGATTTGTCAATGGATAACTTAAGAGGACAGTGCTATGATGGTGCCTCGAATATAAAAGGTAAGTTCAAGGGATTAACAAAGTTAGTTTTGGACATACAACCAAAAGCATGTTATGTGCACTGCACTGCTCACAGTTTAGACTTGGCAGTTGTAGACAGTCTCCGCCATCTTACGTCTATGAGGGATTTTATGGCTTTAGCCAAGGACTTTATTAGCACCATAAGGGAATCCAACAAAAGGATGGGACTTTTCAGAAGCATACGCTGTGAGAGTGCCAACGACCAAGCTAAATTTAACACCACAACCCACCCGAAGAGTAAGAAGCCAGTGGAATCTAAATATATCGTTATTATCAGAGGAAGACTTAGAAGATGCCCTAACCAGAGCTTGGGAAATGCGTCTCCGTTCTCTGAACAACTTTCCAAGTGTGACAGAATGGTGGATCCAACGAGCGAAACCGCAGCTAAGGAAAGTTTTAATATCTTTTAGTATAGATATGGCCATAGAAAGGAAACAGACTGTAGAATTCTACTACAGCGTGCTAAGGGACCTCTACGATCAGACAGATGCAATTACTACAAGATTAAAAGACATCAAGAAAATAAAAGCAAAATTAATAAGTCTGAAACGTAAGGAACTGGAGGGGCTTAAAATAAAATCCAAAGCAAAGTCAGTCACTCAAGATGAGACTGCCGCATTGTACCACCTTGTCAGACACGCCAAGAATAGAAGAAGAAGTTTCATGGATGAACTTCAAATAGATGATGGTACCATAATCACCACCCAGAAGGAAATAATTAAAGAGATCTCAGCGTACAATGAACGTATGTATGCGTCAGGGGAAACAAACGAAGAAGAATACGATGAGCTCTTTGGTACATATCTTCCACGAATATCGCGAGATGATGGTGAGAACATTTCTTCGGACATCACCAAGGAAGATGTATTATAAATCGTGCGCAGATCCCCTGCTAGAAAATCTCCAGGACCTGACGGACTGCCCATTGAATTCTATAAACGATTTTGGACCTTAATAGGAGAAAAGTTCACCGAAATTGTCAATGAAGTTTTACAAGGAAAGCCAGTGCCTGCAGAGTTCAAACAATGCAAAATCGTGTTGATCCCGAAGAACAGAGGCTGCAAAAAAATAAACAACCTACGGCCGATTTCGCTTTTAAATTCGGATTATAAAATTATAGCTCGAGTAATTAACAAGCACTTTAAACCATGCACCGCTGACATCATAGGCAAACAGCCAGACTTGTACTTTTAGAAGGACGATTTTACAAACTGCGGCTTTGTATCGCGATGTCATTGCGCTAGCGCAGGCAAGTAACATAAAATGTGGACTGCTTTTCATAGACTTCCATAAGGCATTTGATCAAATTAATCACAAATACCTGATAGAGACAATGCGCCGAATGGACTTCCTGCCAAAAACCATCGACATCATCAAGAACATGGCAATTGGTGTTACTGCACAAATCTCGGTTAGCTGTCAACTGACAAAAAAAATTGAAATAAATAGGGGTGTTACCCAAGGAAGCCCCTTATCCATGATCCTGTTCGTTATATCGCTGGAACCTTTCTTGAGACAGCTACAGCACAGGCTGACAGGCATTACCATTCAAGGAACAAAGACCGTGGTAGGTGCTTACGCGGACGATGTAGGCGTAATCATCAAAGACCAAACAGATGTGACACTACTAGAGATGATACTTCCAAAATATTGTTCCGCATCAGGTGCGAGGGTAAATGAAAAACAAAAATAATTTCTAAATATAAAGCGGCTTGCTAACTTGCGCAATGAGTGGGCGAACCACGTTAATGAACACAAAGCTCTTGGAATGGCATTGACAACTTCCCTTTTAAAAATGATAGCAATAAATTGGCGGGAGGTGGCAAGAAAAATCAAGGGAGCTTTGATTGAAAACTATCAACGTAGCATAGACCAGTTCCAGAGAATACTGTTTATCAACACGTATATTTTATCCAAGGCCTACTACATAGCACAGGTTATCCCCATTCCATCAATGGTGGCGAAGACGATCATGTCCACCTTAGAAAATCACAGGTTATCCCCATTCCATCAATGGTGGCGAAGACGATCATGTCCACCTTAGCAAATTTCTTGTGGAAAGGGGAATTGTTTCGAGTGCCGGTGAAGACAGCAGTTTTGGATCCAAGCAATGGAGGAATGGGTCTAACCGACATCAAGTCTAAAGCTATGGATGGCATTGTATGTCAAACGAACATGGAGCATAATGTGTAATGATCCAGGGTGCATTACAGCAAAGCTATACGATATTGTCAGGCCAGAAAGTGTAGAGCCGCCGATAAATATACAAAAAATAAGTTTTAAGCTGAAACACATTAAGGAGTATTATCTTGAACTAAGTTATCTCAGCAAAAAGCTTTTAAACTCCAAAAACGTTACAGCAAAGGCGATTTTAGCTGAAAGACAGAAACATGAAAGGAACTGGAGGTGGACCAGGAAGAAAATTGCTCATATAACAAGAACTTCAGCAAACAATGTACCGACTAACATTTTCTTCAGACCAGAGGAAAGTTACTACCCTCAGGCAAAAAATAACGCAGTGATTTGGTCAATGGGCAAATATACAAGTTATGTTTTTAACAATATTGGGAGCGATGAACATATTGAATACAAGATGTATATGGAAAATGAATTCGAGAAAATACTTAAATATCAGAATCACAGTAAGAAATATGGTAACACGCTCCGAATTGTCTTCAACAGAATGGGTATAGGTTAGGAACTGGATTCGTAGTAGAGAGGGAATGGGTTGGGTCACGTTCCCGACCCTAACCTCACCTGCAAGTCACACATGAAAAATAAATCAGTAGTACAGCAGATACAAGAATATGGCGACAACATCTGGGGTCTGATATAAAGGAAGATCTTTAACTCCCTATGGATGCGTTTAGAAGGCTGGAACTGACAAAAATAACAAGGCAGTGAAGTATTTTGTGATGTCGCTGTTCGGGACTGCTCTTCTGTCCACGTAATTTACCCTGGAAGGAACACACATCAAGGATTTGCTGAATGATTAATTTGGGTCTGGGAAATGATGATGAGGAACCGGCTGCAGAAGAAGAAAATGTGCATGCTGAACTGCCACCAGTTGAAGGTGACAGTGAAGGTGCAAAATTGTGCTACTGCTAAAGACTCATTCTTTGAATGCTGTAATTTATGACTGCAATTATGTTACCTTATCTGTTACCTTACCTACTTTCATTGTAGCCATTTTTCTTACTGTTTTTGTGGAATAAAAAAAAAAAAACCTGGTCCACGACCCTTTTGCCCGACTCGATGACTATGCGAGCTTCTAGTATTGAGAATACTGAAAAGCTTTGAAGAACTTCTAGAGTTTTTTGAAACATTTTCTGCAGAGGACAAAACAGAGACAGGTTACAAATGTGCAGGCTACCTTGAGTCACAATTCGAGACTTATTTCTTTTTATGTCTTCATTGCTATGCAATGAACCCAGTAGAGGATGTCAATGAAAAAATTCAATGACCTTAACTAAGTGTTGCTGATCTGGAAAAAATATATGAGGGTTTGATTTGTATATTGAATGCAAAGTGTGATGGTTTTGAACACTTGTGGGAATTGTGTGTAAAAGAAAAACCTTCACACGTTGATGATCCTTCGCTTCCCCGGAATCTAAGTATACCAAAGAAGTATGAAAACAATGCAGCCAGCTCCCTGCACACTTTCAAAACCCGAAAGGAATACTACAAAACTATTTACTTTTAAGTTTGTGAAACGGTGGAATCTTGCATTACTGAGCGGTTTGCTTCAACGGGACTCATACAGGTCATTGATGTTGAACAAGATTTCTTGCTTTTAGTAAACAGAGGTGAAACAAATTTGGAAAAATCAACCGAGCTTTTCAAAAATGTCCTAGACATTAAGAGACTGTGCTTATACCTGAACATGTTGGCCGATATCGCTAATAATAAACAACTGGGTCTTAAAAAACATGCGTGATGTAAGAAAGTACATTACACAAGAGCCTGCAGTTGGAGGAATGTTATGTGAAGTAGCGAAGTGCATTAAGCTTTTCCAAGTAGTTACAATCACGACAGCAACAGCAGAACGGTCATTCAGCTCCCTTAGCCGTCTGAAGTCATATCTCCGATCAACAATGGTACAGAAGCGATTGAACAACTTGGCTGTTTGTTCTTCATGCCCACCGAGATGTTTTGGATGCCCACCGAGATGTTTTGGATGAATTGGATATCCGACCAGTCATCAACGACTTCATATTCAGTAATCCAGTCAGACGGTCGACATTTGCACCTTTCTAAAGACACACTAGCCCTAATAATGGCATTTAGAGCAATATTAAAAATCTTTTTAAAATAGAGAATTAAATACATACATAATGTTAAATTTTCAGTTTCAAAATATTAGAACTAGTTTAGTACTATATTACTATATTATTATACTACTGTAATAGTTATTTTCAAATACTTAAATAATTTTAGGGTGTAAGACCCAATTAAAACCCACTATTTACATACTTTTTGACTGGAAGCATTAGGCGTACCGTATTAACTTTATTACTGTATGAAAGCATTAACTTTGAGATATTGTTTTTATTTAATGAACCCTGAGCTTATTAAGAGTAAGCTTAAATTAGCTATTTCACTTATTAATGAAAGTGCTATTACTGTGCGACAGCAATATTTTATGTTTTATTGTTTTAATGATAGTTTAGGATTTATTTACATATAATTTCAGTCTTTTCTGAGCCACGCATTTACTGCTCTGTAATAGTCTATAAGCATGATTATAATTACTGTAAATTAAATTAGCTTTTTACGAAAATACCGTGCATGTTTATGTTTAGTTTCTTTTTTCAAAGTCAAAAAATGTGTCAGGCTTGTCGAGAATCTCAGAGTGTCGAGTTATCGAGAGTCCAGTTTTCGGAGTTCTAATGTTGATCATATGACTCTAAAATGCTTTAAAAAGCTAAAAAAAACTCACTATTTTTTATCTAAAATTTAGAAAATTTCCCAGGGCAAGACCCCCAGTATGGGCCCCCTCAATATTTTTTTATGAGTCGGATCCCCTGTCATAAGGTGTACTGTTCTTTAAGGTTACTGAAAACTGTAAAGGAGTCCAATAGTGTTCTATAGATTTCCTTCCTCCTCACTAATTCGGCATACAAGTTGTCGAGTACTGGGAGAAATATTTCGACTCTACATTTTTCCCTTTCAGACGGAAAAACTTCTTCAGAGTCCGCTTCTTCGTCATTATGAAGTTTGCGTTTTCGTAATCTTTTGCAGGTGCATTCATAGTCTATATCTGTCACAATCTCCGTGGATTTATTTACATAATAGTCGAACCCTACAAGTGATTCATATTATTCAAGCACTATTTTAGTATCAATATTTACACTTGGCAGTTTCAGATTTACCCTATTAAATCTCTGGAGTATGTATTTCCAAACTGTCATCATGAATACTGTTTCTAGTCTGCTGAGTTGATTCAATAAAGCTGAAGCCTCATTTCGCACAAGTGGTTTTTCAAATGTATTATTGGCTATATGTGTGAGGGTACCAATAACGCCCTCCCAGTTTTTATACAGACTTACACACGCTTCCTCTCTTGCTGACCAACGTGTTTTTGATAAACTTTTTACTGCTTTGCTTCCTGGTTTCATGAAAGAAAGAAGTTTATCTCAAGCATTGTGTAGAAGCAGAGAAAAAATTATAAGGTTTTCCACTACACTGAAAAATGAACATACTTCCCCACAAAACAGCTTGCAGCACTAGTGCCGACTAACTTCAAAGAATGTGCTGCACAAGGCACATAATGCGCTTTCGGATTTCATTCTTTAATGTGTGCCTGCAAACCAGTGTAGGTTCCTGACATTGCTTACGTTGTCAGATGACAGGTTCCTGACGTATTGCTTCCGTTGTCAGATGACTGGCCTCTGCAATGGAATTTGTCGGCAGGAATTTTAGTACGGCCTCAACTAAGTTTTCGGGCTTGTGTCCCAGTAAAAACAGAAGGAAACGTACACCACGTTCACCAATTTCGTTCACATATCTTAATATTAAAGATAATTGATCAATATGTGAAATGTCCACAGTAGAATCTACTATTATAGAGAAATATTTGGCCTGTTTTATTTCACTTACGATAATTCTTTTTATTCGTTCAGAAAGAAGCTCTATTGTTTCATCACAGATTGCTGAAGAAAGATAGCTTGTATGTAAATGCCCTGGATTTCCATATCATTCAATGTGCTCTGCGAGAAAAGGATCAGACACGGATATAAGTTCAGGAGACATCATAAATTGACCGTTATGTAATGAATGGAGTCTTTCAACGTGTCCACGTAGGGGAAGGCCACGACTTGTTAGCTTCTTAACTACTGCAACCGCTACTACTTAACTACTGCAACCAACCCACTAGACCAGTACATTTTTTTTTTGTCACAACATACGAATCGAAATGGTTATCTGTTGCTCCAAGTGCCTTTTTTTCTTGTTAAGAGTGATAACTCAGAATTTTTGTGTTCAAATGAATTCTCATGATAACATGAAATATTAGAAATATTTCCCAATCTGCAAAATCATTAGTAGCAATCGCGGCCTTACCTCCGAACAATTTACACGGTGCTCAAAAAATAGCACTGGTGCTACAGGAGTATGCTAGAAAATCACGCAATGTTGGTTCACCATTTAAAAGTTTACGGTAAAATACCTATTTGTTCAAATATCTGGTTTTATCGCCTATTGATCTTCTTGAATTGGAAAAATCACCGTTAAAATTTTGATTAATGCCGCATTGTAAGAGAATGTCTATTGTTGATTCATTGACACATCATCCTGCAGGATCATCCCTGACGAGGTTATTTCTTTCTGTAATGTCTGACTCGACACTTAGTTTTTCGTTAAACTCGAAATCAGTAACAATTTGCTTTTCTTCATTTTTAACTTTTGTTTCGTCTGTATTTGCTTCCTTTACAACAGCTACAATGCCAGAAATGTCATCCGCACTACTTGAACTCGAAGTCGAACCAGCAACATTTCTTGCGAAAAATTTATTTACTCCGCCAAACGTTTTTAGAACATTGGCTTCTCGTTCTCGTCTTTCCTTCGATAATTTCCGAAATTTCATCCTACTTAATTTTGCACGTTTGCTTTTTTCACTGTTATTCATGTGAAGGCACTTACAAAATTCTCAAACAAAAAAAACAAAAGTTGTAAAAGGAAAGAAAGAAAGACTGTATCCAGTTCCAGTCGTAGTAAACCACATATGAGCACAAACCTTTTTACTTTAAACACGGCACACGAGCACAAAGATTTTTCCTTTAAACACGGAACGATGAACTGACCAACTTGGATTACTCGGCGTAACTGTGCTATGAAAGAACGACAATGCAGAATAATTTAATTTCATTGTCGTCTGTTTTTTTGTTGTCAGCGAACAGTAGAAACACACCTGCCGGCTGGAATTTCTCGTGTAGAGAAAACGGGACCATCCCTTTTTTGGCTTCTCTTTCCCGCATCACCGGAATTTTAGCTAGAACGCAAATATATTCTGAATATTCTTGACACTGTCTTCCTAATTTAAAAAGCAAATAATGTTTGCAATTTCTTGCAGTGAGGATCGACTCTTATCCCACTTATTTTAGCAGTTTCTGTGGGGAGGAAAGACAAAAGTTTAAGTAGTCTTGTTGGCAGTTGATGTGGTGTATTGTTATTTGTGTGAACACTGCTGTTACGTCTACACGCAAATGCACCTTTTGTTCCAACATAAAAATAACCTTTCCTCAAAGGAAAAAGCTTAGTTATGAAGTTTAATATAAAATTTGCAATGCCACGTACTATTCGATTACACACAGTTGGAGCTTTGATATCGTGCAGGATGCCGCACAATAAATGAGACAAACGAAAGTTGGTTTCTTCCTTTTTTTCTCTCCAAAAAAAGTAACTAAGTAAATAAATAAGTTAAATTTTTAAACTGTTGTGAAGTGTATTTCACACATTATTAGATATTCTGCTTATGTTCTTTTCGCTTAAACACGTGTTTAAAAACGTAAAACATTCGCAGTATCGACAAGTTTTGTTAAACCAAAGCTCAGATATTGAAGACCACGGAGCTATCAGATTAATTACAATAACGGAGGGTTGACTTGGCCGGCCAGAGTCGCCGTGCGGTTCTAGGCGCTACAGTCTGGAACCGAGCGACCGCTACGGTCGCAGGTTCGAATCCTGCCTCAGGCATGGATGTGTGTGCTGTCCTTTAGGTCAGTTAGGTTTAATTAGTTCTAAGTTCTAGGCGACTGATGACCTCAGAAGTTAGGTCGCATAGTGCTCAGAGCCATTTGAACCATTTTTTGAGGCTTGACTTGATACTTCCCCGTAATTTCCACAAGAAATTTTAGTTTATCACAGCTTTCCGGGGGTCCCGGTATATTCACAGGGAAAATATGGCAGGTTTAATTAGAAACTGACAACATTCTCAGAATAATAACGTTTCAAACACTGTATTGTAGATTGCCGTCCTGACAGCTTACTTCAAAATATTTTGAACAATCATGAAGACGATACCAGACAGAAACCCAATGTTCAATTTCCATTCAGTCACCAAGTAAACTATGTATATTTCCAAGCTTGTATTGTCGAATTTTGTTCTTAAGACTTATTTAAACTAGCAAGTTGTTTAAAAATTTAAAAAATTTTTGTCATTTCAAAGCGCATTTATTTTAAAACATAAAAGGTGAAAAATGAATTTTTGTTGTTGTGGTCTTCAGTCCTGAGACTGGTTTGATGCAGCTCTCCATGCTACCCTATCCTTTTTGAGCTTCTTCATCTCCCAGTACCTACTGCAACATACATCCTTCTGAATCTGCTTAGTGTATTCATCTCTTGGTCTCCCTCTACGATTTTTACCCTCCACGCTGCCCTCCAATGCTAAATTTGTGATCCCCTGATGCCTCAGAACATGTCCTACCAATCGGTCCCTCCTTGCAGTCAAGTTGTGCCACAAACTCCTCTTCTCCCTAATTCTATTCAATACCTCGTCATTAGTTATGTGATCTACCCATCTAATCTTCAGCATTCTTCTGTAGCACCACATATCGAAAGCTTCTATTCTCATCTTGTCCAAACTATTTATCGTCCATGTTTCACTTCCATACATGGCCACACTCCATACAAATACTTTCAGAAACGACTTCCTGACACTTAAATCTATGCTCGATGTTAACAGATTTCTCTTCTTCAGAAACGCTTTCCTTGGCATTGCCAGTCTACATTTTATATCTTCTCTACTTCGACCATCATCAGTTATTTTGCTCCCCAAATAGCAAAACTCCTTTACTACTACTTTAAGTGTCTCATTTCCTAATCTGATTCCCTCAGCATCGCCCGACTTAATTCGACTACATTCCATTATCATCGTTTTGCTTTTGTTGATGTTCATCTTATATCCTCCTTTCAAGCCACTGTCCATTCCGTTCAACGGCTCTTCCAAGTCCTTTGCTTAATCTGACAGAATTACAATGTCATCGGCGAACCTCAAAGTTTTATTTCTTCTCCATGGATTTTAATACCTACTCCGAATTTTTCTTTTGTTTCCTTTACTGCTTGCTCAATATACAGATTAAATAACATTGGGGAGAGGCTACAACCCTGTCTCACTCCCTTCCCAACCACTGCTTCCCTTTCATGCCCCTCGACTCTTATAACTGCCATCTGGTTTCTGTACAAATTGTAAATAGCCTTTCGCTCCCTGTATTTTACCCTTGCCACCTTTAGAATTTGAAAGAGAGTATTCCAGTCAACATTGTCAAAAGCTTTCTCTAAGTCTACAAATGCTAGAAACGTAGGTTTGCCTGTCCTTAATCTTTCTTCTATGATAAGTCGTAAGGTCAGTATTGCCTCACGTGTTCCAACATTTCTACGGAATCCAAACTGATCTTCCCCGAGGTCGGCTTCTACCAGTTTTTCCATTCGTCTGTAAAGAATCCGTGTTAGTATTTTGCAGCTGTGACTTATTAAACTGATAGTTCGGTAATTTTCACATCTGACATCACCTGCTTTCTTTGGGATTGGAATTATTATATTCTTCTTGAAATCTGAGGGTATTTCGCCTGTTTCATACATCTTGCTCACCAGATGGAGTTTTGTCAGGACTGGCTCTCCCAAGGCCATCAGTAGTTCCAATGGAATGTTGACTACTCCCGGGGCCTTGTTTCGACTCAGGTTTTTCAGTGCTCTGTCAAACTCTTCACGCAGTTTCGTGTCTCCCATTTCATCTTCATCTACATCCTCTTCCATTTCCATAATATTGTCCTCAAGTACATCGCCCTTGTATAGACCCTCTATATACTCCTTCCACCTTTCTGCTTTCCATTCTTTGCTTAGAACTGGGTTTCCATCTGAGCTCTTGATATTCATACAAGTGGTTCTCTTTTCTCCAAAGCTGTCTTTAATTTTCCTGCAGGCAGTATCTATCCTACCCCTGGTGAGATAAACCTCTACATCCTTACATTTGTCCTCTAGCCATCCCTGCTTAGCCATTTTGCACTTCCTGTCGATCTCATTTTTGAGATGTTTGTATTCCTTTTTGCCTGCTTCATTTACTGAATTTTTATATTTTCTCCTTTCATCAATTAAATTCAATATTTCTTCTGTTACCCAAGGAGTTCTCCTAGCCCTCGTCTTTTTACCTATTTGACCCTCTGCTGCCTTCACTACTTCATCCCTCAGAGCTACCCATTCTTCTTCTACTGTACTTCTTTCCCCCATTGCTGTCAATTGTTCCCTTATGGTCTCCCTGAAACTCTGTACAACCTCTGGTTTAATCAGTTTATCCAGGTCCCATCTCCTTAAATTCCCACCTTTTTGCAGTTTTTTCAGTTTTAATCTATAGTTCATAACAAATAGATTGTGGTCAGAGTCCGCATCTGCCCCTGGAAATGTCTTACAATTTAAAATCTGGTTCCTAAATCTCTGTCTTACCATTATATAATCAATTTCTTCATCATCTGCAGAGCTAGTTGGCATATAAACTTGTACTACTGTAGTAGGCGTGGGCTTCGTGTCTATCTTGGCCACAATAATGCGTTCACTATGCTGTTTGTAGTAGCTTACCCGTACTCCTATTTTTTTATTCATTATTAAACCTACTCCTTCATTACCCCTATTTGATTTTGTATTTATAAGCCTGTATTCACCTGACCAAAAGTCTTCTTCCTCCTGCCACCAAACTTCACTAATTCCCACTATATCTAACTTTAACCTATCCATTTCCCTTTTTAAATTTTCTAACCTACCTGCTCGATTAAGGGATCTGACATTCCACGCTCCGATCCATAGAACGCCAGTTTTCTTTCTACTTATAACGACGTCCTCTTGAGTAGTCCCCACCCGGAGATTCGAATGAGGGACTGTTTTACCTCCGGAATATTTTACCCAAGAGGACACCATCGTCATTTAACCATACAGTAACGCTGCATGCCCTCGGGAAAAATTACGGCTGTAGTTTCCCCTTGCTTTCAGCCGTTCGCAGTACCAGCACAGCAAGGCTGTTTTGATTATTGTTACAGGGTCAGATCAGTCAATCATTCAGACTGTTGCCCCTGCAACTACTGAAAAGGCTGCTGTCCCTCTTCAGGAACCACACGTTTGTCTGGCCTCTCAACAGATACCCCTCCGTTGTGGTTGTGCCTACGGTACGTCCATCTGTATCGCTGAGGCACGCAAGCCTCCCCACCAACGGCAAGGTCCATGGTTCATGGGGGTGGGGTTGGTAAAAATGAGTACAGAGCAAAAAATGCCACCTCCCTTAAGGTGCCCCCCCCCCCTTAGGCCCGTGCCTAATGGGCCTATATGTAAATCCGCCACTGGTTACATTATTTCGTTACCTTTTTCCAAAGTGGAAACCAGTGTGTCATTAGTCTACAAAATGTTGTCCTTTTAAAATTGGGCAGGTCATCATCATCATCATCGCTTACCACTTGAAGTACATTTTTTGTAGAATAAATTTATCTTGGAACTTTTTCATTGGTCCGTGTTTGCATCAAAACAACTTTATGGGATTGTGGGTCCTCCTTGATGCAAAACACTTTTGTGATTTATTTATTTATTCCCAAACTAGTTTCAGCGACAATATCGTCATCATCGGTGGGTTCTTTGATTCTAAAACGTGAAAAAACTTATAAAGAATGTGAAACATTATTACCTGTGTACTGTTTGGTTCCAAATATTGTTTTCTGTGAATAATTTCATAACGCCTAATTTACTTTAAAGCACAGCACGGTTTTTACGATTGTCACCGCTGTTTCCGGCGTATTTTCTGTGTTTTTTGTTGCCGTTTTTCTCGGCATACATCATGTCATCTGCAACCATGTGAATGGCTGTTAGTAAACAAATATACACTACTGGCCATTAAAATTGCTACACCTAGAAGAAATGCAGATGATAAACGTGTATTCATTGGACAAATATATTATTCTAGAACTGACATGTGATTACATTTTCACGCAGTTTGGGTGGCCGTGGTGCGCCAATTGCTTGGACCTCACGTTCCCCAGATTGACACTACTAGATTTTTTTTTTGTGGAGATTCATCAAGGATATCGTGTTTGTGCCTCGTATGCCGTCTTCTCTACCTGAACTTGGTGCAATAATTTACGCCGCCACTGAGCAAGTTACACCTGCAATGCTACAGCGAGTTTTGGAGGAAATTGACTTCCGATGGGGTGTGTGAAGGATAATCAGCGGAAGCCACATACGACATCTTCAGTTTAAGGTAAAAAGCTCGATGCGTTTCCCTACACCAAAATAATAGTAAACCCAGCTCTATATCTTCTTTCAATAAATTTATATGAATTTTTAAAGTTGTGAAGTCCTTTTTGAAATACCCTGTAAAATAAACGTGAAACGACGTTGTCATGGTTGAAGGACATGGGGGGAACGACGGGTTGAAAACGGTTTTATTTCCAGACAGATCACTTGCCACTACGAAATACCCAACGGCATTGAACCTGTGGCAATAACATCACGGCTATCAGCCGACGGTTTTCTAATGATCACGGCTCTAAGGAAACGACTGCTGCCAGCAAGCACGCCACCAGGACGGACGATACCGCTCCTCCTCTCCAGTCACCACAGCAGTCGAGCTCTCCACCCTCACAACTTGATTTATCTCAGTCCCTACCAGCAATCCCGCTACGGGCATCCCCGACGACCGCCCCTCTCTCCTCTCAGGGACACCAGCACTAAGTTTTTTCTTGTCGCCGAGAAAGGGCCCAGCCACATCGTGCAGTTCAGCCAGCCATAGCACAATTGGCCAAGTGCAACTGCACGAAGATGTCAGCAGCTGCGACCTTCGACGACATACTTCCGCAAGGGCTCCATACCCTGATGGTGGAGTGCCTCTGTGGGGACCTCACCATCGATCAGGTAAAATATTAGAAAACAAGACTACAATCAGCCAAAACATTATGACCACTGTCCATCACGTCGTTAGATACCGCCTGTTGGCGTTTCGGGAACGTGATGAGGTAAACATAAGTATATAAGCGGAGCAACACGGTTGGGGGATCACCCTAGCGAAGATATGGGCTGCAGATGGGGAGATCCATTGAGATAAACTACTTTGACGAAGGGAAGATTATTATTACACAGAGCCTGTGAAGGAATATCTTGAAAAGGGCTCAGCTGGTCGAATGTTCATGTGCTACTGTTGTGAGCTTCTGCAGAAAGTGGTAGATGGTTCAAATGGCTCTGAGTACTATGGGACTTAACTTCTGAGGTCATCAGTCCCCTAGAACTTGGAACTACTTAAACCTAACTAACCCAAGGACATCACATACATCCATACCCGAGGCAGGATTCGAACCTGCGACCGTAGCGGTCGCGCGGTTCCAGACTGAAGCGCCTAGAACCGCTCGGACACTCCGGCCGGCGTGGGAGAAGGACAGTGAAATAATCACTAGGCGCTGAATGGTTGGACGTCCTCGGCTCTTCACAAAACGTAGGGTTCGACTGTGATCAGTGACGTCTCTGCCGAAAGAACACAATGCTGGTTCACGCACAAGTGTTTCGGAGCACACCTTCATCATACATTGTTGAACATGGAGCTCTGCAGCAGACCACCGCTACGTGTTCACATGTTGACCCAAAGACGTCGTCAATTATGATTGCAGTGGGAACGGAACCATCGGGATTCGACCGCCGATCGATGGAAACGTGTCGTCTCTTCGGGTGAGTCTCATTTTTGCTACACTAGGTCGCTGGTCGTCTCCACAGACGCCGTCGTGGAAGTGAACGGCGGCTCCAAACATGCGCGCCACGAACGCAGGCTGGTGAGAGCAGTACTATGCTAAGGGAAACATTCTCCTGCGCTCGCATGGGACCTTAGGTAGTAATCGAAGACACGTTGACAGCTGAGAACCAACTGCAACACTTCATGCTTGATGTCTTCCCCGATGGCGATGTCATCTATTAGTAGTATAATTGTCCCTGTAGCGAAGCCAGAACTCAAGTTGATGTCTCGGCGACCAAATTCGCTTGATGTAAATCCTACGGAACTCATATGGGTCGCTATCGGGCGCCATCACCGCGACAGCAGATCAGTGGCTCGTTATGTACGCTGTGCAGAGCTATCAATTGAAAAATACCTCTACAAACCTACCTGATATGCGGAATCAGTGATGTTCCAAAGACGGCCAGACAAGCTGTTTAGCAGGTGATCTTAATGTTTTGGCTCATTAGTACAGTACTGGCCATTAAAATTTCTACACCAAGAAGAAATGCATATGATAAACGGGTATTCATTGGACAAATATATTATACTAGAATTGACATGTGATTACATTTTCACGCAATTTGGGTGCATAGATCCTGAGAAATCAGTACCCAGAACAACCACCTCTGGCCGTAATAACGGCCTCGATACGCCTGGGCATTGAGTCAGAGCTTGGATGGCGTGTACAGGTACAGCTGCCCATGCAGCTTCAACACGATACCACAGTTCATCAAGAGTATTGACTAGCGTATTGTGACGAGCCAGTTGCTCGGCCACCATTGACCAAACATTTTGAGTTGGTGAGAGATCTGGAGAACGTGCTGGCCAAGGCAGCAGTCGAACATTGTCTGTATCTAGAAAGGCCTGTACAGGACCTGCAACATGCGGTCGTGCATTATTCTGCTGAAGTGTAGGGTTCCGCAGGGATCGAATGATGGGTAGAACCACGGGTCGTAACACATCTGAAATGTAACGTCCACTGTTCAAATTGCCGTCAATGCGAACAAGATGTGACGGAGACGTGTAACCAATGGCACTCCATACCATCACGCCGGGTGATACGCCAGTATAGCGATGACGAATATACGCTTCCAATGTCCGTTCACCGCGATGTCGCCAAACACGGATGCGACCATCACGATACTGTAAACAGAACCTGGATTCATCCGAAAAAATGGCGTTTTGCCATTCGTGCACCCAGGTTCGTCGTTGAGTACACCATCACAGGCGCTCCTGTCTGTGATGCAGCGTCAAGGGTAACCGCAGCCGTGGTCTCCGAGCTGATAGTCCATGCTGCTGCAAACGTCGTCGAACTGTTCGTGTAGATGGTTGTTGTCTTGCAAACGTCCCCATCTGTTGATTCAGGGATCGAGACGTGGCTGCACGATCTGTTACAGCCATGAGGATAAGATGTCTGTCATCTCGACTGCTAGTGATACGAGGACGTTGGGATCCAGCAAGGCGTTCCGTATTACCCTCCTGAACCCACCGATTCCATATTCTGCTAACAGTCATTGGATCTCGACCAACGCGAGCAGCAATGTCGTGATACGATAAACCGCAATCGCGATAGGCTACAATCCGACCTTTATCAAAGTCGCAATCGTGATGGTACGCATTTCTCCTCCTTACACGAGGCATCACAACAACGTTTCACCAGGCAACGCCGGTCAACTGCTTTTTGTGTATGAGAAATCGGTTGGAAACTTTTATCATGTCAGCACGTTGTAGGTGTCGCCACCGGCGCCAACCTTGTGTGAATGGCCTGAAAAGCTAATGATTTGCATATCACAGCATCTTCTTCCTGTCGGTTAAATTTCGCGTCTCTAGCACGTCATCTTCGTGGTGTAGCAATTTTAATGGCCAGTAGTGTATATAGAGCAACGAGTTTAGCCTTCAACAGGGAGAAAATCTTTGACTCATCCGGTTGGTTATTTACACTTTTATTCGAAGCACGTATTTCTCTGTATCTCGTGTTTAGTAGTGAAGTGTTTGTTAATTGCATTTTACTGGCGTTCTGCTTCTTCCGGTGAGCATTCCCAGCCGGAACTCTCACAAAGGGAAGGAAGAGGATGGAACTCGATAGGCACACATACCCTACTCCTCTTGAATTCCACGAAGCGGGCCATCCAGCTTAACACCCTCATACGTTGGACAGATCGAAATTTGTAGAGTTAACAGAGAAGGTAAAAGAAACACTTTTGTCATGTATCACAAACAAAACAAGTGCATCATTTCCCCGCTAGGGAAGAGGTTGACGGTGGGTATCCATTTAGTAGTCAATATATGAAGGTTTGCTGAAAAGTAATGCCTCCGAGTTTTTATGTGAAAAACCTTGAAGCTTTTTAAATAAAACAAACGTTATTAACTGTCTACATCTTTATTCTTCATGTCTACATATTTATTTCACAGCATAGTTAGCCTGTCGAGGAACATACTTCTCCCGACGAGAGACCAGTTTGTTGATACCGTCACTGTTGAATGTTTGACTTTGTTGACGGAGCCACAACCTCATGTCTGCTTACACCGCTTCATCACTGTCAAATTTAAGTCCACTAGGGTTCTCTTTAAGTTTTGGAAGCAGATGAAAATTTGATGGGGCAAATTCGGGACTGTGTGGAGGATGATTGATGATAGCAAACCCAGGGTGTCGGACTGTTGCAGGTATAGCAGCGCTCGTATGTGGTCTGGTATTGCCATTATGAAGAAGAGGGTGCTCCATGTGTAGACGAACTATTCGAATTCGATATTCGAATACAGCACGCTGTTTCTCACGTACCGACATAGTTATGCGCTATAATTCGGAGCCTTCTAGTGGCAGAGGGCTGCAATTATGCAGACATCAAGAATTGTAGAATTTTAATAACGTCTGCTTTTTAAAAGACCTTAAGAGGTATTGCTTTTCAGCAGTCCTTGGTATATCACTACTACGCTGCTAGGGGGAGTGGTAGGACAGGGTTGGACTGTAAGTGGTTCTTGCTCCTTGCTAATATAATTTTCATTTCATTTAAACAATTTCTGAATATTTATTTTCTCATAAAAACAACACAATTCAGTAATTTAAAAGACAGTTACTTTTTCCAGAACAAAACTGTTACAGTAAGGGCAAAAAAAAAAATCAGGCTTTTAGTTATTCAGTAAGAAGAATTTACTCAACACAAAAGTGCTCACTTAAAAGTGTGAGATTCCAAAACCGTGAAAACACATGAAGTATTAATGCCGTTTCGTAATAAAAAAAATTGATTTAAAATACATACGTATTAAAAGTTACGCATAAAACCATTACGCAAGGAGCAAATTCTACTTCAAATCTTTCAGGGAATTTTTATAATAAAAATACACTCCAAATAAGCATCACCTGCAACGTGACAGTTAAATAAGGAGCGCGTTGATTGCGTAGAACATAACGAAAACTAATGACATCAAATCCAGTGGCCAAAACAATATACATCTCAAAAAGTTAGAGAGTCGAAATTTGACAGATATGAGGCACAGTTAGAAGGCAAGTACTGGTTTTATGATGCGTGCTTATCAGGTTTAATCCACTCAGTACACAGACACACAGTAGCGCACACCACTTCATAACATCTGCAGACGTTCCGCAAAAGAGAACACCCCTGTCTACACTACTGGCCATTAAAATTGCTACACCACGAAGAAGACGTGCTACAGACGCGAAATTTAACCAACAGGAAGAAGATGCTGTGATATGCAAATCATTAGCTTTTCAGACCATTCACACAAAGTTGGCGCCGGTGGCGACACCAACAACGTGCTGACATGAGGAAAGTTTCCAACCGATTTCTCATACACAAACAGCAGTTGACCGGCGTTGCCTGGTGAAACGTTGTTGTGATGCCTCGTGCAAGGAGGAGAAATACGTACCATCACGTTTCCGACTTTGATAAAGGTCGGATTGTAGCCTATCGCGATTGCGGTTTATCGTATCGCGACATTGCTGCTCGCGTTGGTCGAGATCCAATGACTGTTAGCAGAATATGAAATCGGTGGTTTCAGGAGGGTAATACGGAACGCCGTGCTGGATCCCAATGGCCTCGTATCACTAGCAGTCGAGATGACAGGCATCTTATCCACATGGCTGTAACAGATCGTGCAGCCACGTCTCGATCCCTGAGTCAACAGATGGGGAAGTTTGCAAGACAACCATCTGCACGAACAGTACGACGACGTTTGCAGCAGCATGGACTGTCAGCTCGGAGACCATGGCTGCGGTTAACCTTGACGCTGCATCACAGACAGGAGCGCCTGCGATGGTGTACTCAACGACGAACCTGGGTGCACGAATGGCAAAACGCCATTTTTTCGGATGAATCCAGGTTCTGTTTACAGCATCATTATGGTCGCATCCGTGTTTGGCGACAGCGCGTTGAACGCACATTGGAAGCGTGTATTCGTCATCGCCATAATGGCGTATCACCCGGCGTGATGGTATGGGGTGCCATTGGTTACACGTCTGAGTCACCTCTTGTTCGCATTGACGGCAGTTTGTACAGTGGACGTTACATTTCAGATTGTGTTACGACCCGTGGCTCTACCCTTCATTCGATCCTAGCGAAACCCTACATTTCAGCAGGATAACGCACGACCGCATGTTGCAGGTCCTGTACGGGCCTTTCTAGATACAGAAAATGTTCGACTGCTGCCCTGGCTAGCACATTCTCCAGATCTCTCACCAATTGAAAACGTCTCGTCAATGGTGGCCGAGTCAGTTCTATTATAATATATCTGTCCAATTCTGCGGACAGCATCCGGATACACCACTGGATGTAACTGCAAAATTATATCGGTAAGACACGTTGTACTGAAGGTATGACACCACAAACACTGAGATGCATGAAAAGTTAGCTTCTTTTAAAATGGATCACAAACTGTCCAGACTGTGCTTATGACGTGATTAATAATAGGAGCACTTACCGATTTCCAACAAACGTTAAACGTAATTTGAAGCTGTTTCAGATAAGAGAGTTCGGTTCTTTAAAGGATCAGTGGTGGAGAGGGGTGAGGCGGTGGGGTTTAGTGGCCACCCTCAAAAATACTGTTTACAATTTGTTTCGTCGAGTTCGTGCTTCTGTCACCGGTGAAGTTTGACCAAAATCGGTTGTTGTGCCAAAACGAACATTGTTCGCGTGCACAACATGATTAAGGGGTATCAGCATAATGAAGCATGCAGTACATGAATTAGCACGAATATTTAACTGTGAAAGAGAGTGATTAACAATGTATTCCGTACCAAAACCCAAAAACACGTTCGTCCATTTACTGTCGAAAAAGCTAAAAAAATTGACCTTGAAAATGGAAAATACGTTCATAACATTGTAACAGGAGACAAGACTTTGATATCTACACCACTAAATGGCTAAAAAGCTCAACCGGTCCCAGTTGCAGGTTGCCAGTTTAACAGCTTACAGGGTCAACAAAAAATTAACTATCAGTTATTGACCGAACTGAAAATTTAAAATGTAATCTACTTATTAAGAGCTTTAATTTTACGTCAGCGGTGTAACACGATAAACCAAGTATTAAAGTTAGAAACTACGTACATGTCTTGCGGCCGTAATCAGGTGTTTGAAGCTGTTTTGTACATGGGCTGAAGATTGATTTATGGGGTGCTCAAGGACGCGGTCATTAGAGCCCGTACAAAGGCAGTCTTTTCACAGTCCAGTCTCGTCATTTTGCCGAATGATGATGAAATGATGAGGAAAACACAAACACCCAGTCCCGAGGTGGAGAAAATAACCGACCCGGATGGGAATCGAGCCTGGGACCTAATGATCCAGACCGAGCGAGGTGACGCACACTGCGCTCGCATTCGGGAGGACGACGGTTCAATCCCGCGTCTGGCCGTCCTGATTTAGGTTTTCCGCGATTTCCCTAAATTGTTCCAGGCAACTGCCGGGATGGTTCGTTTGAAAGGGCACGGCCGACTTCCTTCCCCGTCCTTACCTAATCCGATGAGACCAATGGCCTCGCTGTCTGGTCTCCTCCCCCAAAAACAACCCAGTGATCCAGAGGCAGCAACGTTAGCCACTAGACCACGAATTGAGAACTTGTAAGTGAGAGTTCGATTCTTTAAAGAATCAGAGGTCGTGGTGTATTTGTAATAAGCACCAGTCAACTGGTAGGGTGTCTCAAGATGATCCCGAACCAAAAAAGTGGTTCGTTCCCTAAGTGCTGTGCCTGGGCACATTGCCCACCAACATGACTGAGCCGTGGTAAAATCTGCTGTTTTGAAGAGCGCGCTGCAGCTCGTAGTGTAAAGTAGTCGCCTTCCGTTTCTGGCGGTGGCGCCGCTGTGGCAATCGCAGCTTTGGGGTCTCCCTCTGGTGGGAAAGGGGAAAAGTTGCCTATTCATGTGCGTTTAAGGGACGCTATGAGCTCGGCAGTTGGTGAGTCTGTCAGTCTCGGCGAGTCTGGTCAGTTGGTCAGCCGGGTCAGTGTGGGGCAGTCAGTGTCTGTCTGCCGTCCGGAGTGCTAGTATGTGTTAGGCCGCCAGTCTGCTCGAGTTTGCTCAGGCAATGGTCATTGGCGGTTGGATCGATCGGTTGGTCGGTCGCGCACTGGGACACAAGATGACTTGTCCGTCTTGAGCGTCGGAGCCTGTGAGGTCCCACGTGAGTCCAGTAGCCCCCCTTGTAGCGGGAGGAGTGGCTTCGCGACCGACGCGGGAGCGGCAGGGGTCGGCCCACGACGTCCATCTGGCCGGTGCGAGCTCTGACGCCGGTGAGTCGGGAGATCGGCGCGCCTTCCTGCGTTCCTTGAAGCGGCTGGCAGCGGACGGTTCGGGAGACCGATTTGGGGGTGTTACGCCAGGTCTTCGCCAGACATCGCAGTTTATTAGAAGTTAAGTGATTCGAGATATGTTGTTTCATTTACTTGTTAAATTCTACTTGTTTTCATGGTCAGTCTCACGTCCCCAGCTTGCTCGTCTGTCTCTAGTCCGCATTTGTTAAGCAGTTAGTATCTGTCTGTCGGTCTGCCATACGTTAATAGCGCCCTCTGTCATGTTTGTCGGATTCGGTGTTAACGGATTTATTGCTTCAAGAGTAAAGGCCGAATTCCTGAAATATGTTTTTATCTTGCCTATCATCTTGCGAGGTGGTAGATGTGTAATGCAGAGCATGTTGGTACATTTTATGTAAAACTGCATTTCAAGGATTTTATTTAAATGGTCATTTTAGTATATAAAGTTGCCACCCTTCCACCGTAAGAGTTCTTTTAAAAACAAGTTGCACTTTCGGTGGCAAATAATTTTTAATGTGACTGTTTTGCACCATCTCCATCCCTCTTACGTGGTGCATAGTTTATGTGTTTGTGTGAGTTGTTAAAATTATTAGTTTAAAGTAATCTGGTGTGTTGCAGATTAGCAGCAGTGTAGTCTTCCACAGGTTGTTGTGAGCGGTCGTGACTACGGCCCTGTTAAAAGGGAGCGGCAAGTTTCTCAGCCCGAAAGCTCATACATACAACAACAACAACAACAACAACAACAAAAATTGTTATTTCTGCCTCTGGATAAATTGTAACTTGATAGTTACAGGTTGCTTTCTGATTATAATTTTAAATCTGTTTTAAAAAAAAAGGCTTTTAGGAATAAAATTTCCATTTATAATTTTTTTTTTAAATTTGTTTCATCAGTTACCAATTGGCAACTACTTCCACGCTCACATAGTGTGATTAAATGTGTTAATGTTCTTGATGAATCGCTAGTAAATAAAGTAAATTCTTCAAGAAAAGTTTTTGAAAGTAAATTCACGGTTCAATGACAATTCTCTGCCATGCTTTACCTACACGCGAGAGCGTAGGTACTGTGCCGTGCGCCCACGTTTAATTTCGCGTTATTTCCGCGGATTTGGAATTCCTCTGGCCGCAAGAGCGCACGCAGCGTCACTGTCGCCGGTAGAGGGCAGGTCGGAGGAGAAGATAGTTAAGGGCTGCGGCGACCTGGAGAAAAGCGGATTGCGACACGGGCGGCGAGGAGCACAAGTGAGGCGGCGTGTTATGGCCAAGCGTCTGCCGTGGTCCGCTGGCAAGAGTAACACAACTGTCGTGCCTTTGCTCACTGCGGGTTTGGCGGCTCCGAGTGTTGGTCGCAGCCGTGAACATTTGCCCGTTAAAAGCTACTTCGGCAGGACGCACAGTATTCGGCGTGTCTTCTGCTATTGAAGTTGAAGGCAGTTTGTGTCCATTGTGGTGCCGGGTTGGAGTCCGGTCTGACCTCTGCAAGTACTGGACGCGGTGGCGTCTGCTGGGTGATACCCGTGGGTTTTACGACCACGAGTAATCTTCGTTACAGCCTTCTCTCGGCGCTCTCTAGGCAAGCGTTTGTCAATGGGAGCTGGACTTTACGAGAAGTCACGGTGAGCATCTGATTAGTGTGCACGTCACTTGGTGTCGCGAGGTGGCTATTTTGACTCCGTATATTGGTTGCTCGTTCTTACATATATGTGTGTATATTGGCTGCCCATTCTTAACTTATATGTACATGTGTTACTTATGACAGTTTTGCCTGGTACTACTTGAGTTCATTTCTGTCAATATGTGTGGGCTTGTGGCTGTCACTATTCCAAACTGATTTTAGAATCTAAGGGTATAGAACGCATATGTAATTCTTCTGATTTACGAATTGTACTTTATAGTCAGTGAAAACTGTTTAGCTACCGTATTTCTGAGGCATGTCTATAGTTATCTGTTGGCTAGTATCACTAAATTGTCTGCATCTACAAAAAAAAAAAAAAAAAAAAAAAACTAATGGAAACTTTTATGCCTCAGTAGTCAAGTCCAAGTTTCCTGCATCACGTTCGTACTTCTCTGCATTTGTAGCATGTTTAATTTTTACTTCATAATTAACGAATTCTCTCTGTGTAACAGGATAGGTGGCGGTATCTCTTGTTAACTGTGGTACAGTTAAAGATGCCTGTATACCATGATTGAAGTTTTTTAATGAAGGTTTCTAGTACCGTCGTAGCGGCAATCACCGCCCTATGTTAGTAGAGAAGGAGGAATTATTGCTGCTGGCGTTGCCTGTGCCCCCGCCTCTATCATCATAAATTTGAACCACATTTATCAGTCATTTTGGCTACTTCGAAGGCACTCGCGTTTTGATCATTACTGGCAATAGCCGATGGTTGATATTTGTGACATATTCATTTGATCATAGGTTTTGCTGTTTGTAATGTAAATATAATTTTACTTCATTTAATATTATTTACTAACAGAAAGTGATTTTATACTGTGGCCGTTTTGAGGTGTTTGTTATCAGTTGTGTTATTGAAGTTTAGTGTTTTCATTTTTGGAGGCAATTTGTTAATGTTATTCTTGGATTTTTGCCTTTTAAAAATAAATTCATTGTTGTTTTTAGAAACTTTCATAAATTCATTATGGCTCAGAACCTGTGCACTCAACACCAGCTCCCTACCGCATTTCAACTACCGTGACAGGGCAACCAGAACAAAGTGTGTCAGTAGGACAGTAACAGTAACAAGCCATGTTGTGGAAAACGACTTCGGACGCCACCTCTGCGACTCAGAACGCTCGCTTCGCCGCCAGATGGCAGCGGCATCGCTCCTGTGAGGCACGGATTAGATTAGATTAGATTAATACTTGTTCCATAGATCATGAATACGACACTTCGTAATGATGTGGAACATGTCAGGTTAATAAAAGATGTCTGTACAAGATATTACATTACACAAAATATTGCATGACACTAATGTTTAAGTTTTTTCCCTTAATTTATATCTAAAAATTCCGCCAATGAGTAGAAGGAGTTGTCATCTAGAAATTCTTTTAATTTATTTTTAAATGTTAGTTGGCTATCTGTCAGGCTTTTGATGCTGTTTGGTAGGTGACCAAAGACTTTTGTGGCAGCATAATTTACTCCTTTCTGTGCCAAAGTCAGATTTAACCCTGCATAGTGAAGATCACCCTTTCTCCTGGTGTTATAGCTATGCACACTGCTATTATTTTTGAACTGGGTTGGATTATTAACAACAAATTTCATAAGTGAATATATATACTGTGAGATTACTGTGAGGATACCTAGATCCATAAATAGATGTCTGCAGGATGGCCGTGGGTGGGCTCCAGCAATTATTCTGATTCGGTTAGCACAAACCTATTTGCTTCCATTTCTTCCATCCTTTTTGCGGTAAAAGAGTTTCGTGGCTATGTGTATGGACAGCGATTCTTTCTTTCACCAAACCGTAAGTCGCTTCTGCCGTTGTTTAATTCCCACACTAACTTACCAAGACCGCCTGGCGCCTCCAACAGTGGGCACTGCTCGTCTCTGAGTGCCACTGCGACATCTGCTACTAGCCAACAGTGCAGTATGCGAACACGGATTCGCTGTTCCACCTCCCGATGGGAGGACCCTGATTTTGTTGTTGCACCAGAGGCCTGTTACCGTAAGGATGTATGGTAGAAAGCACCAATCAGACGTTTGTCAACAGATACCAAGACTGTCACCCAGGGATCACCAGAGGACCTGGCCCTCCTGGACACTGAAACAACGGTGGCTGATGGATCGTAAACTCAATCAATGACCTTTCATCAGTAACATTACCAGATGCCAAGTTTGTTTTGTTTGCTGATGATACAAACATTGCAATAAATAGCAAATCAAGTGTAGTCTTAGAAAGATCAGCCAATAAAATATTTGTGGACATTAATCATCACTGGTTCCTAGCCAATTCTTTGTCACTAAACTTTGAAAAAACACACTACATGCAGTTCAGAACTTGTAACGGGTGTCCCAAGAGTATATGTCTAACATACGATGACAAGAAGATAGAAGAAGTGGACAGTGTTAAATTCTTGGGATTGCAGCTTGATAATAAATTCAACTGGGAGGAGCACACCACAGAACTGCTGAAGCGTCTTAACAAATCTCTGTTTGCAATGCGAATTTTGTCAGACATAGGGGATATAAAAATGAAAAAGCTGGCATACTATGCTTACTTTCATTCCATAATGTCATATGGCATTATTTTTTGGGGTAATTCATCAAGCCAAGCTAAAGTTTTCCGGGCACAAAAACGTGCAGTAAGAATTATATGTGGTGTGAACTCAAGAACGTCCTGCAGAAGCCTGTTTAGGGAACTAGGGATACTAACTACAGCTTCCCAATATATCTATTCCTTAATGAAATTTGTCATTAAAAATATATCACTTTTTCAAACCAACAGCTCAATTCATGGAATCAATACTAGAAATAAGAATAATCTTCACAAGGATTTAAAGTCACTTAGTCTTGTACAAAAAGGTGTGCATTATTCAGGAACACACATTTTCAATAACTTGCCAGCAGCCATAAAAAGCTTAACAACCAATGAAATTCAGTTTAAGAGAAGCCTAAAGGATTTATTGGTGGCCAACTCCTTCTACTCCATTGATGAATTTCTTAGTAAAACCAACTGATTTGTGTATAAGTACAACATAACTTCTGCACCATTTCAGTGCAGTAATGTGTTCATTGTAAATAAGTATTACAGTAGTTGTATTACATGTTTATTACCTTATAAATAAATAAAAAACTTTTTTATTTTAAATTCAGTGCATTAGTATTTGTAAAATGACTCTTAGTGTTCATTAAAAAATGACGATCATTCCACTTGGGACCTGTGGAATGGTACATTAGCTTATTTGTTTTAGTTGTAAATATTTGTTATGTATTGTTGTTTTTCTGACATGTTCCACATCCTGGAGGACCTCCTCGCTACGGATCAATTGGAATGAAAGTAAATCTAATCTAATCTAATCTCATCTAGCAGCCTGAGATCCAGGTTTATTGGCACCATCGGCATGAATTATCCATGCTGAACTGCGTCTTCTTACTGCACAGAGGCAATGGTCACAGCAGAGTAATCATCCCAAGAGCTCTCCAACACCGGCTATTGACGTTGTTCCATCAAGGTCATTGGGGGATAGTTATCGCCAAAAGATTAGCGTGAGAACATGTCTTCAGGAAGGGCATCGATAAAGGCATTGAACAGAAGATTGTGGCGAGTCAGACATGCCAGATCGTCAGGCAGTCCCAGCACATAAGTATTACCTGTGGCCCAAAGCAACATACCCTTGGTCCTGGATTCATGTGGATTTCACTGGTCATTTTGTGGGTTCCTCTTGGTTGATGCTGGAGCCAATTTCTCTATGTCTCTCAGACGCTATAATTTCGTTTCTTTTGTGAAGAGGACATCATCAATTTAGTCTATATGGACCATTCCATCTGGTTGTCCAACGACATGGCTCTATGCTTCGCCTGCACTTTTACCTCACAGAGGCTAAAGTTGCACCAGCATCTGGTCTCAATGAGGCACTTACCTTGCTTGTCGCCTGCTGCCGGCATGTGTGGCCGAGCGGTTCTAGGCTCTACAATCTGGAAGCGCGCGACTGCTACGGTCGCAGGTTCGAATCCTGCCTCGGGCATGGATGTGTGTGATGTTCTTAGGTTAGTTAGGTTTAAGTAGTTCTAAGCCCTAGGGGACTGATGACCTCAGCAGTTAAGTCCCATAGTGCTCAGAGCCATTTGAACCATTTTGTCGCCTGCTATCGCTCCACACCACAGAACGGATGAAGCCTGGCAGAAAAAATGCATGGCAGACCGCAACGATCCCAGGTCTCCATAATCCATCCCACCACTCATAAACTCCTACCCTGTCAACCTCACTGCTTTCACTATACCCTTTGGAACGATGTACGGGCACTGGTGTTCTTCGCTAGCAGCCAGCACAGGGTGCTGCCTTGCATTACATGTCTCCCAGGCAGGGCCATGAACAAGGTCGAACTTACAGATCATACCCAATGCTGCAACTGTCTCAATCGAGTACACCCTCGCAAGGCCTGCCCTGGCAGAGTTTTCTCCTCAATTTCTCTTCCGGATCCGTCCCTTGGAGCACCCAAGAGCGACAGCCACTGACGCCAGTTGCTCCAACCTCATCACCCAACAGCCATGGCACACACGGACACCAGCCTCCTGTCACCCCCATCGCCGTAGATGTCAACAACAGTTCACGATGTTCGCCACTTCCTCTACCGAGCGAGGTGGCGCAGTGGTTAGCAAAAAATGGTTCAAATGGCTCTGAGCACTATGGGACTTAACAGCTGAGGTCATCAGTCCCCTAGAACTTAGAACTACTTAAACCCAACTAACCTAAGGACATCACACGCATCCATGCCCGAGGCAGGATTCGAACCTGCGACCGTAGCGGTCGCGCGGTTCCAGACTGAAGCGCCTAGAACCGCTCGGCCACCACGGCCGGCGCAGTGGCTAGCACACTGGAATTGCATTCAGGAGCATGACGGTTCTGGCCACCCTGATTTAGGTTTTCCATAATTTCCCTTCAGGCTAGGATGGTTCCTTCGAAAGGGCATGGCCAATTTCCTTCCCCATCTTTCCCTAATCCGATGGGACAAAGATCTGGATGTTTGGTCCCTCCCCCAAATCAACCAACCAACTGTACAACCAACCAGTTCCTCTGGACACCAGCAACAGCAACGTCATCTTCTGGTACGCTGAAATCTGTCACCCATTCTCCCCTGGGGCAGAAAGGGATGCGCTCTTTGAGCAATATAGCCATCCAACATGACAGTACTGCACCATGGGTTGCCTGCACAACAGAGTGCAGGGGCTGAGACAATGCAATAGCAAGTCATGTTATGGTGAACAATTTGGACCGCTGCGACTCAGGGTGCTCGACTCGCCGACACCCATCAGCAGCATCACGCCTACAGCCACGTCATACAAGCACAAATAGTTCACAAACACTTCATCTGTGTGTGTGTGAAATCTTATAGGACTTAACTGCTAAGGTCATCAGTCCCTAAGCTTACACACTACTTAACCTAAACTATCCTAAGAACAAATACACACACCCATGCCCGAGGGAGGATTCGAACCTCCGCGGGGACCAGCCACACAGTCCATGACTGCAGTGCCTTAGACGGCTCGGCTAATCCGGCGCGGCACACTTCATCTGTTTGCTGGTACTCAAGCCATAACCTGGCTCATAACACACAACTGCAACCACTTATAGTTGGAGTTACAAACGCCGGCGGTCGAGTTTAGACCCTTTCCTTGCACCTCCGTCAGACATTCTCCGCCAGCCAATGAGTAGTGTTCTGAGCCCTATGCTGTGAATGACATACCCAGTGCAAGCATTAAACGTAATTGTAACTACTTCTTTAGTAAAGGTCCCAAGTTCGAGTCTCGGTCCGGCACACAGTTTTAATCTACCAGGAAGTTTCATATCAGCGCACACTCCGCTGCAGAGTGACAATCTCATTCTAGAAACATCCCCCAGGCTGTGGCTAAGCCATGTCTCCGCAATATCCTTTCTTTCAGGAGTGCTAGTTCTGCAAGGTTCGCAGGAGAGCTTCTGTTAAGTTTGGAAGGTAGGAGACCAGGTACTGACAGAAGTAAAGCTGTAAGGACGGGGCGTGAGTTGTGATTGGGTAGCTCTGTTGGTAGAGCACTTGTCCAGGAAAGGCAAAGGTCCCGAGTTCGAGTCTCGATCCGGCACACAGTTTTAATCTGCCAGGAAGTTTCATATCAGCGCACACTCCGCTGCAGAGTGAAAATCTCATTCTGGGTACTTCTTTAGTGTATTTTTATTACATTTGTTGCTAATTGTCATCGATAAAGGTGGTGGTAAGCCAAAAATTCTACACAAGCAAGTGAGAGACATATTTTGCAGGATACACGACTGCATCAAGCGCAAAGGACGTGTATGCACGTGGCGCAACTGTCACTTGGAACCGATAACAATGCAATGCCCATCTGTTTCTCGACTGCACGGTGCCATCGTTCATGGATCGGACTATAGCCGACCTGGGATCGCATCTTGCAGAGCTACATCAAGTCACCAGCAGTTTTCATCCTGGCTATGCAGAGACTTGGCCTCTGGACACTTGTGTTCTCAGGAGTTTGGAATTTCGGCTCGTTTCAAATCCGCAGCCCGTGGTCTTGTGGTAGCGTTCTCACTTCCCCCGGACGGGGTCCCAGGTTCGATTCCTGGCGGAGAGTTTCCCTGCCCCGAGATGACTGGGTGTTGTTGTGTTGTCTTCATCATTATGCATCCTCATCATGGTCAGAGGAAGGCAATGGCAAACCACCTCCACTACGACCTTGCCTAGTCGGCGGTGCTGGTCTCCCGCATCGTTCCCTATGCTCCTCGAAGTATGGGACCTCACCATCATCATCACTGTAATTGTGTTAAGAGACAATTTCGGCTCATTGCTGTAATTGTGTTAATAGACAGTTGTCGCACAGTGTGGGCGTGAAGACTTTGACCCTATCATGTAGTAGTGACTTAGCCATTCAGAGTAAACATTTGAACTTTGACTTAGCTATTGGAAGTGTAAAGAAAGATACAAAGGTCAGATACTTTGACTGAGAAACTATTTTTGTGTTCTTGTGAATTTATGTTCCTATACGGAGGAAAGTGAATTTATGTTATTAGTAACAAAATTGTTGTTCATTGTCTACAAGGATGTTAGTTTCTCCGCAATGAACCCAGCGCGGGCCACTTTGCTAAGCGCTTTCTATGGTTACACTGCACATACCGCGATCATTGCTTTAGTGGATCGAAGACCAGCTAAAACTGAGTGCTATGTAACAGTTTATTTTTGAAGAACTGATAGACTGCCAAGCGGCAATACGCGACCTTGTTAGTGTTTAAATAACTATTTACGTCACCGGCTTCGGAAAACTGATTACTATCTTCAGTTTGATTTATCCAGCTTCGTCATGATATGTAACATCTCTTTTGCTATGTGGAAGACGGGACGTATAATTCATTGACGTATTTTATACGTCTCCATTATGTTCAGAATGCATAACCACAATTGTTATATGCCTTGACGAATATTTTATTAGAATTATGTCATCTGAAGACGACAATCATTTACCCAGACCGGTAATGTGAACACTGTAATTATTAACGTTCTTGACATAGTAAATTACTATGCCAACAATTTGTTTCGCAAAAGTTGTCGATGAAATGAGGAAAGACAACTCCAAAACGCCACATCGTTCTTCATCATGAAAATAAAAGCTGTCACAAGATACGTCAAATAATTAATTTTTTGGAGGAGAAAACACTCGAATTAATGTCTCATTGTCCATATTCACGTGATTTGTCGTGTAACTACTTCTTTTTGTTCACTTATGTCAAAAAATCCATGGACAGCGATTTTCACCACTTCAGACCACTGTTGCAGCCTCCCAAAATCATGTCTCTGATGTACCCAGATATATACCAAAGTGCAAAAAATATTTCCAGAATTGTTTCAGACTCATACAGAAATGTACAAATTTTAAAGGCGAATATTTTGTGAAATACTGCAAAGAATTGTAGGTTTAATTGGTAGCTCCATTGTTTTTGTAAAAACTTAGAAGTTGACTCTCACGATATTCCAGGCAAAACAGTTGCCACCTCTTCATATCAGAGCAGTACTTGCACCCTTCGTCTTCAGTGACTTCTTGGATGTACTCCAGTCTCTGTCTTGCCCTACATTTTTTACCCGCTAAAGCTCCCTCTAGTACCATGTAAATTATTCCTTATGTTCCTACTACCGAGCGAGGTGGCGCAGTGGTTAGCACACTGGACTCGCATTCGGGAGGACGACGGTTCAATCCCGTCTCCAGCCATCCTGATTTAGGTTTTCCGTGATTTCCCTAAATCGTTTCAGGCAAATGCCGGGATGGTTCCTTTGAAAGGGCACGGCCGATTTCCTTCCCAATCCTTCCCTAACCCGAGCTTGCGCTCCGTCTCTAATGACCTCGTTGTAGACGGGACGTTAAACACTACCCACCACCACCGCCTTATGTTCCTAACGTCTTAGACTTTCTTCTAGCTACGAAAGTCCTCTTTGCCTGTGATAGTCTGATTCTTATGTCCTTGCATCGTCCTTTGTGTGTTATTTCGATTACAACGTATCAGGTGTTTTGCACGTGGTCTACTGTGTAATTCCCAATTTGAACGCTAATTTGTAATTAATCTCGTTTGTCATACTCTTTTTTACGTTCGTCTTTCTTTGCGTGTTTTAGATTGTTCATAGCATTCATCACGTTCTTTAATTCTTCTTCACTTTCACTGAGGATGGCAATATTATCAGCAAATGATATCACTGATATCCTTTCACTCTAAATTTTAATCCACCCTTGCAGGATAACAAATGGTTCAAATGGCTCTGAGCAATATGGGACTTAACAGCGGAGGTCATCAGTCTCCTAGAACTTATAACTACTTAAACCTAACTAACCTAAGGACATCACACACATCCATGCCCGAGGCAGGATTCGAACCTGCGACCGAAGCGGTCGCGCGGTTCCAGACTGAAGCGCCTAGAACCGCTCGGCCGCTCCGGCCGGCGCAGGATAACAAACGATAAATTAGTCATTAGTCCGAAGAATGGTTTGGACACCTGCTGTAATAAATAACAATGATCATATACAAAATGGCAAGCTTTAATCGACATTAAAACTGACGAGTAGGAGAGTGAGACATGAAATTTAATGCAACTTTTTATTCCAATTGTTGGTAGCTCTGGGTAAGACCACCAAAGCAACGAATGTTTGCTGTGTAATCGAAGGAGAAGCAACGTCTCCAAGCAGATGTCGCTGATGACGATCAGCCAAGAAGTTTCTCTCTGTCTTATTTGCTGCTGTCAAATCTGAATCGCGGAGCCATGTGACAACAAAAATCTGCACGAGAAAACTATGGCTTCCCTTGCAGGGTTAGGCGACTGAAAGCTCATACGACCTATGCTGAACTACTAAAGCTATGACGCGAATCTACATCACATGCAAACCTACAGTCATAACGAGAATACTGTCAGGAAACGAGGTACAGATGTAGCTTAGCTGTACCGTCCCACTGTCGCTCCCATCGAGCGGTCTAGATGCTCAATGACAATTGTACACAGCAGAAGGTCCGTCCAGTGAGCTAACGCGGAGATTGTTAACAGGAAGTCTGAAAGAGTTATGGAACTCGATCGGGAAATAATCGAAGAGAAGGCGTGAATAATAACAATCTGTAATTGCTCGTCTGAACAACAACTTGAATGTAAGTACACTACTCCTGATTGCAAAATCCCAGATGATGATGATGTTTGGTTCGTGCAGCGCTCAGCTGCGCGGTTATCAGGGCCCGTACAAATTCCCAACCTTTGCTCATCCCAATCTCGTCAATTTGATGAAGAAATGATGAGGACAGCACAAACACTCAGTCATCTCGAGGCAGGTGAAAATCCCTGGCCCCGCCGGGAATCGAACCCGGGACCCCGTGCTCGGGAAGCGAGAACGCGACCGCGAGACCACGAGTTGCGGACGAGCCAGTGCGAATTCTTAAATCCAGATCCCCGGTCAGGCGTAAACAGATGTCCCTCCTGGACCGCTGTCTGTACTGAACTGTACTGTCTGTACTGTAAGACGGATGAGTTGTGAGGGGAGTGCGGGGAGAGGAGGAAGCAAGCATTGGCTGGCGTGGGAAATGGAGCCTGGAGGGGGGGGGGGGGGTTGACAAGGCACGCCTACCAGTTGCAGTGCTGGCACTACAAATTGCGCGTCGTGCTTAAACGAAAGCAGACGAAAGGCTTGGAAGTAAAACTCGCTTTAAATGTTGTTCGTAAACGAAACTGAAATCGTCATGTACATTAAAATCTATATATATAAAAATGAATGTATGTATGTTTGTCTACTATGCGCTCACAAACCATTCATCCGGTAATTTTGCGAACATCGCTACCGAATACTGGTTTCCTTCTAACCGTACGCCTACCGGTAGGGGTTGTTGGCGACTCCCGAGATGGGGCAGCAACTGCCTCTTCACTCATTTTGATAATGTTTAGCACAACTGCACAATACAAACACGCAGAACAGTACAGCGCAAAACAATAACGAAGCAGACGACAATGGCTACCTTGTACAACACAGTCAGCTACGTAATGTTGGCAGCAGACGAAACTGCGTGCCTACCGAAGCCTCCCGACGTTTACCGACTTCTACCGATTCAGGACTAGGGTGAGGTCTGCCATCTAAAAGTTTACACACTATACTGAACTCTCTCATGGGCTACGCCGTCTCCGCCTTTATACTGTGTGGCAGGCCATGCCACCCCTTCCATGTTGTCGCCTCCGAACACCGCCCTGCGAGGTCTCGTACGTGACCATATATGGTCATCGCCAACGCACTGCCGCACCTCGTGGCTCGACCCTTGATTACCTCGTATGTTTATGTAACACTTTTGGCCGACGCCCAAACCAGTGTTCTTCCTGTGGCGTCTGCTTTGTTATCTGAGTACCATCTACAAAATTTATTCGTTCTGGCTGCTGTTCTGTTGCCTTCAAAGTCGTTCAAATGGCTCTGTGCACTATGGGACTTAACATCTGAGGTCATGAGTCCTTTAGAACGCAGAACTACTTAAACCTTACTAACCTAAGAACATCACACACATCCATGCTCGAGGCAGGATTCGAACCTGCAACCGTAGCAGTCGCGCGGTTCTGGACTGATGCGCCTAGAACCGCTCGGCCACCGCGGCTTGCTGTTGCCTTCAGGGATTGCATTTTTTAAATATGCATCACCACTACTATTACTGTTTACTTTGAAATTTTTGAGAACGTTTCTCTTGGAGAACAGCGGTCTGGCAAAAAGCACTTTAAAATGAGCGCAAACAGTCTCGACCTCAAACAGTCTCTATTTTGTGCTAACCTGTTTTGGGTAATTTTTGACCATCTTCAGAACTCATTACATGATGGTAATGAGGTCTGAAAATGGTCGAAAACTGACTGAAACCACACCTTAGTCTGTTCTTTTTATCGAAAATCTTTTGCCCTGTCTCACTTGTCACATGTTAGTGTAGGGTTGCCATCAGTCAAGTTTTCGGCGGGATTTTCCTGGAATTTAAAGTACTGTCCGGAGTAAAGGGCTCGGGACACACTTTTATCCCACCTGTTGCCGAATTTGCAAATCATGCAAACCAATGCGAAGAATGACGCGTGCGCTCCCCCTCCCCCCCCCAAAAAAAATCACTACACATGATTCAAAATATATATTTTCGTCTTAAATTAGTGATTCTGAGTAACTGAATTAGCAGCGCATTACACATGTAGTTTGAGCATTTTAGAATTATAGAGGATTGGCGTTCGGAAAAGATGTTTCGTCTCTTCTCTAATGATGAAGACACGCCGTCAAGATTGTTGTACGTGCTTGCTAAGAGAAAACGACTTGACAGCAAAGTGTAACTGTAACAACATCCTCCCTACTGATTGTTGCATCTAATTATTCATAAACCCTTGGGACAGTAGTACAAAACAATTTCAATATCTTCGATATTTAGTCTATAAATGTTACCCAATAAGCTCCACCTACAGTCACGAGCATTATCACGTATTACGTTTTAAATTTCAATTAATTTTCCTGTTTAGATAGGAAAGCATTATATGATCGCGTGGCTATACATGTTGTAACGTAGACTGAGGTAGGGAAACTTTCGTTTTTGTGTTCACAATTGTATTCGCTATCCGCAAAAATAAGTGAATGAAAATAAAGGACAAAACGGAAACTAATACGCCTGACAGAGCTGTTCTATTCCCTGTCTTTCATTCAGTAATGTTATTTTCCTCTTCAACTGTGAACTGAGTTTTTAATTTTCGGGATGTAGAGAGCGAAAAGTATTGGAGACATATAAACTATCAGGTAATATTATTAAATAATTTTCATGTCTTTCCTATACTCTCATACATAATGGCACTGCAGTGACACCTTTCAGAATGTGCTGAAAAATATGCCAACTGTTTCAGAGCTCCTACTCTTATTGTTAGCTGCGTTCGAGATATCGATATAGCAATCGCTAACGAAACACTACAGTTTAATTAGATAGTGGTAATATGTAACACTAATAATAATATTGGCATCCATGGATTTCAAGATGTCAGTGTTGCCACTTAATTTTGTGCTTGTGAAATGCGTGTGGGAAACAATGCAGTCCAGTTTCTTGTGGATTACCAATTATGTGCTTAACAGTTATTCTCAAATAACAAAATGAGGAAAAGAAATTATGGAGCCGGATTACGAATGGAGTATGACAACAGTGCAGCCCGATTCAGAATTACACGCAACTTGCACTTATTTATACAAAAAAAGATCTGACCGAATCAAAAAACATCGTCATACGAAGTGTGGTAAATGTCAGGTAAATTAGGCTGTGATATCCCGCACTGATGTAACAGATTTACTAAAAGGGTAGCGTATCGAGACGCTGCGATGTGGCGGAAAATGTTCCTCGTATTGTACCTTGCAGATTATGTCACTTTGAATCTTCACTCTTTTAAATTGTTATATTTGTTGCCCTTTAGCATCAGATTATTAGATTCGTAGCAGAAAATTACTGTATTTAAGATGGTGGAAAAGGAAAGATGCGAAAGATGTGATTGTGTAGTGATACATGTGCGTAGGTAGCTACGCTCTCGTGCACGAGTGGTTACTGATGGGTGAAGCAATATTCTTGATGTTCATTTCGTGACGAAAGTGATGTAACGCTACTGATAGTGGAGGTAGTGGAAATGGCCGTATGTTTGTTGGTGGGATTAACATTTGATTCCTAGCTGCTCATGGTAGCCGTAACTGTCTTGAAACATTGCAGAAGTTGATGGCGGTATGGAAAGAAGAGGCTATATATATAAAAAAAAAGGCTGTGTGTTATTAACAGGAGGAATCGTTCTATGTAATTGGTTTGATCGCATGTTTGGAAGATAAAGAATGTAGCAATGTTAGGATGATATTTTTTAAATGTGAAGATAACATTTGCTTCTTTGCTAACATATACGTCAAGTTGGGTGAATAGGAAATGGGTTTGGTTTTGGGAAGGCACAGCTTTTAGATTTACTGTAATTTGATGGAATGCATGTGGCTGTTAAGAAAGATTAATGTTACGAAGGGAGCTAGCCAATAATACCTGTGCCTTCTCTTGTGGGATTGGGAGGTACAGCGAGCTCGAATTCATAAGGAGGGAGTTTTATCGTAAACTTGTAGGAGTGTCTATGTTGGGCCTGGTTGCAAACATTGAAGGTGGACGTTTAAGTAGGTACTTGTTTTAACACTAAGACCAGTTGTTGGAGTTCTAGTAGTCATGTGTGTTTGGCACGTCGAGGTTTCGTTGAAATTAGGATCCATTGCGTTGACAAGTTTTGGAGTTTTGATGCGTAGTAAAGAGGTCAGATTTAATAATACGCACAGTTTCGTATCCGCCTGGAGGGAGGGGGCCCCCGCTTGCCCCTTCCTGGAATCTGTGGGTATAACTTTTTTATTCATTGCAGAATTTTTTGCACTGTTTGTCTGACTCTACTAAACTGCAGATTTAACATTGCCGAGCGCAACGGGAAACACTGTGAGTTTAGCAGTGACTACGTATCTGGGATATTTGTTTTTGTCACAGTGTTCTCGGGAAATTATGCGGATTCCTCGGTGCGGCGCCGGTTTCGACGCCATTGTGCTGTCAAGATGGATTGAATCTGTACAGAGCTGTGGATTCCCGGCCAAATGTGCCATAGGCACATTTTCAGTGCCGAAATAGGGTCCTCGCGCCTTTTTCTTTGTCATCCTCGTACAGCCCTTTCTGAGCTGCAGGTAGGGGCCGATATTGTGAAGCGCAGATTCGTAGTATAACACAAGCACAGCGGCAGTATACACGTGCCCATCATCATCCCCAAATTCCCACAAGAACGCTTCCTGCACTTGCTGCCCAGCGGTAACACAACAATAGTAATCATTCTACTGCGCGCAATAAGGGACTCCAGTTGGCTTGCTTATTCTACGTTGTTTTACCCAGCAAAGCTAGTGTAGTAAGCTCTGCAGAACATAGCCATGCCATGTCTCCATCTTCACTCAAACAATGGGGCCAAATATGTTAGCTGAAGGGGAAAAAAAAAAAAAATGTAATCTGTGCAAGAAGAATGAGGAACAAATGTCACATTACGAGGTCAAATAGATATCGTCCCCAGGAACTGGAATGTTCTAACTTTTCAGCCCTAGCCCTATAGCCTAATGACTGAAGGTTGCACTTTATTTAACCAACCTCAAAAATACAGATTTCAAAACACATATTTTTCAGATTTAATTTTTGTTCATATTTAATGCAGTAAATCCATTAATGCTTGTGATGTACTAGGCAAAGTGTTGTAAATGGTATTAAGGTTGAATAAAACTTTTTTAAAGTTTATACCGTGTTTCTCCACTTCAAGGAGTATTAATGGGGCACTATCTGTTTATTATTATTATTTTTTGGTATCCTACTCAGTAGTTCTGATTTTTCTTTTCTCTGTCAGATTTGTAATTTCCAGTTTCGACCCAACATTTTTGGAATATGACATGCCTCGTGAATGCTTTCAAGCATTATACTCCACAACTTGTTGGTTTCCCTAGATTGTTCTTACGAGGGGATAATTTTAGATCGTTGAATGAAAGATGTGACATTCGTATTCAGTTATATGCCATTTGGAATGGAATATTTTCAAAAAAGTGAACACTTTAGGTGTTCTGATTTTCACTTTTTGCAGTTTGAAGATTTTAATTGCATCACTTGATTGACCTCACATTTCTATTCCATAGCTCATTATAGCGTTAATATATGAGAAATACAGCATTCGCATAACATCATCTGCTGCTAGTGGTTTAATGTTTTGGAGAATGAATACGGCCGAATTTAGTTTGCTAGGTATGGTAGCAGTGTGGTCTTCCCACAGTAAACAATTATCTATGGTGAGTTCTAATAATTTTGTGTTTTGATCTACATTTATACCCAGTGCTTGTAAGTGTTGAGATTCCTCTATTCTTCTTCTGTTGTTGTTCCTGGACACTGTTGTTTTAGATTTCTCATAACTGCGAATTAGCCTATTGGTTTCAAACCATTGAGTGGTAGACTCATAGTATCATTTTGTGTTCTTTTATAATATCCTGCAAATTTTTGGCTTTCCATGCAACTGAGCCTATGTGATCATTCCAGTTTGTATCCCTATATGTTTTTACTCACTGGTATTTGTATGAATTGACTGATTCTGATTGTGATTCATTGATATTATTATCACAGAATATGGCATTTTATTTTCTTTGTGAAATGCATAATTTTATATTTCAGTACACAAAGCAAGTTGGCTATCTTTGCACCACTTTGAAATCTTATCAAGTTCTCATTGAATTTTTCTGCAACTTTTTACAGACATTACTTCAACCATTTGTGATATAGTCAATAACCATTATTAGAACTGAAGAATTGAGTACAGTCGTGAAAATAAATGTGGTATATTCCTCAGAACATGACAATAAAAACCTGTAGCCTAGTTTGAAATGCTTCACACTGTAGACAATTGCAAGGATGTAGAGTGAGAGGGGGCATTGCACTCCTCCATCCCCCCCCCCCCCTTTCTCGCGAGAATACAGAGATTTTATTCATGTATTGAGTGCATAACCATTAATTATCAGGTATTTAATAAGTTTTTATGTTACATATAAAATTTACTCCGTGGCAGCACAACTGAACAACTCATTTACATAAAAAATATCAGTGTTTGAGTCCAGCCATCTAGCCACTCCCCCCCCTCTCAGGTGACATCTGTAAGGGACCTCTGAACTGTATGTATGTGAAAACTCAGAAATCACACACGTCATGAGTGAAGGTACATCAGGAGGTTCTGCTAAACGTAGGAAGGAGCCAAAAAAAAAAAAAAATAAAATAAAATAAAATAAAAAAGAATTATGATCTGATTTGTAACTGTGTTTTTTGCCACCTCCACTAACACTCATCTGCTTGTGGGCAGTTGAGTGTTTCAATATCATGAATATTGATTCCATCCAGAAATTTGACAAAATCTTGTGAGGTGATCACTGAAGGCTGAATAACATTTATTTATTACATGCAAATCTACTCTGCATAATTTTTCATTTCAAACTTGGCTGAGCTTTCTGCTGCCTGTTTGATGTATGCATTTCTTGAAGATCTCCTTTTTGCATTACAAAATATGGTAAATATAGATTTTTTACACTGAGTAATAAACCTGTCACAAGGATAGTTCGATGGAGATTCCTCATTCGTAGCTGGTTGGTAGATATCCGTAGTTTTTGCCTTCGTTGCATTCTACTTTTCCAGTTTATAAAGGAAGCTATTCCAGTTTCTCAAGTATTGTTTGTCTTGGTAGAGGGGCAGCTCTTTAATAACAGCTCAAGGATTCATAAACAGAAATAAATGATTCGCATAAATTAATAAATTGTGGATAGAGTACCAGTGGCATTTTGACTGTTTCTGGAAAAATAACCATGTTTCTCTAACACGCACTGATTGGTTCATAATCTATCCAGTCTGAGAAATGCCCTTCTCGATAGATTCAGTATGTGAATTTCATATTTCTGTTAACTACTTCATACACAAAATAAGCACTGCCTCAAAAAAAGTGAAGCACCCAGAAGACGTGATGGAATGTCGATGTAACTTTGTACATGTACACACAAATTGTTGGGTAAGTGAATGGTTAGAATTACAATTCTCTGTGACATGTAGAATGACCTCCATAGTGTGTTTGTGTTGTTCATGTTTACTGTTGTTACCAGGCGTCATAGAGTGTATAAGGGATGTGAACAGCATCAGATGTTAAATGATCATGGTGAAGGACAATGAGATACTTGTGTGAGAGAGCATTATCAAAACATGAGTTTGAAAGGGGCCTCATTGTGGGTCTCCATTTGGCCAGGTAGTCGAAAATGCAATATACAGATTTGTGGGGCATTCCGATGTGACAGTGACCCAATGTTGGGCTGCATGGGAATGTGAGGGCAAGTATACTTGTCATTGAGGTTTTGGTGGATCGTGTCTGATGACCTCAAGGGAAGATCACCATATTGTGCGCCAAGCACATTGTAACCCCTTCACATCTCCACCTGCTATCAAACATCAAGTAATGGACTCCCTGCAACATTCTGTGTCATCCCACACCATAGGCCAGAGACTAGCAGCAGGCAGATTATGGAATTAACATCCATGCATAGACTGCCATTAGCACCACAACACAAATGGCTACACTGGGATTGGTGCTGTGACTAGGAAGCACGGACTACTGATGAATTGTATCATATTGTGTTCAATGTTGAGTTGCATTATTCCAGATAACCATCGTCAATATGTATGGTGGCAACATGGGGAAAGGTCCCATTTTTCGAATGTTTAGGATAAGCACAGTATTGTTACGCCTGATACTCCTGACATCGTGTGGAGCCATTGGGTATGTCTTCAGCTTAGGGATGGTAATGATTGAGGATTCTAATGGCACAATAGTACATCCAGGACATCATGTGCCCGCATGTGTTACTGCTCATGTGACAGTAATATAGTGACATTTTTCAACAGGACAATGCTTGTCCGCACTTGGCACATCTAGAAAGACTGCCTGCATGAAGTTGAGTTACGCCACTGGCCGGTCAGATCTGCAGGTCTTTCCATGATAGAACATTTGTGGATCCGGCTCCTACTTCAACTCCATTCCAGTGCCAAATCAAAGACCAGTTACAACAATTGAGGGTCAGGAGAGGATACGACAGCTTAATGACACCCATCCCAAGAGAATCCATGCACGCACCCAGGCCTGAGCAGATGTAACGTAATACTGATAAGTGGGCTCAAACTGCCGAGTTCTTTGTAAATTTTACTTGATTTTGTAAACATCACATACCTACCCTCTCAACCTCAACCCACAAAGCTTCATTTTGTTTCCACATCCCCATTTTTGTGCTTCACTTTTTTTGTGAGACATTGTTCATTTATGACTTATCTGTAGTAGTTTTCTGTGATGATTACAGTACTGTAGTTAAATCAAACCCACATGAGCTGTGCCTTCACAAGACCATATCCAAACTCCACACTTTGACATGTAATTATAATCTTGTGTGCTGCGCTTGGAATACAGTATTTTAAAGAAGTCTGTTGCATTTTTTGTCTTTCACACTCAGTACTACCAGGGTTGCCACAAGTTCTGGAAATCAAGGAATTTCAAACATATCAGGGAAACTTGGGAAAAAAACACAGGAAAAATCTCGTTTTTGTATCAGTAGATGAAATTGTCTTGATTACTGAGATGTCATGCATTGTTGCAGGCTGGGTGCAGTTGAGGACATGCAACATTTCCCTACTCCCTCATTCTTACTCCATCTTCCCTTTCTACCACTCCCCTCAGCTTGCAGTCAGTGCTGCCACCACATCTTGCCGCTAGCCTAGCAGCAGCTGACGAGAGGCAGGGAGGGATGGGAAGTGGTTTGTTTGGACCTGATTCTCAGAGACTGTTGACACGGTGGCTGGAGATGGCAGTCATGACTGCATGAGTTGTGTCTGAGTGATTGTGAGAAGGTGTGTGTGCTCTCATTTTCTGACAAAGGCTATGGCCAAAGTGAGAGTGTGCTTTTTTTTTCTATCTGCCTGCCTGTGGCTCAGTGATCATATTTACGATGAGTTGCTACCTGTCCTCATCAGCATTGATTCTCAAGAATATTCACGCAATTTGTATGTTGCATGGATTGACTACTGCAGTCTCATTTCATCAATAAGGTGCCAGTGGCACATAAGTACCTGGCCACACAAGTGAACTTCCATGAGGGATCAAAACCGCAAGCCCTTTCCTTGGGTATCACTAATGAATCGGGCCTGCTGATCTGAAACCCATCGTTTCCCACTAATGTGCAGGCCCTGCCCATCAGATATAGTCTCACTGATCTGCCCGCAGCACAGCTCTGAATTGGTCATCACAGAAATAACCTATAATTAACAATGAACAAAAAAAAAATGTAATCCACATACAATAACTTGTGCTGATAGTGATAAAGATAGCATTATAAATTTATAGACCTGTCATGTTTCATGTAATTATGTTAATGAATTTAACTGAATCGATGCCGAATGAAGTTCATAATAATTCTGAGTACATACTGTACTAAAGTTCATAGTTTGTGCATTAATGACTATACATTTGTTGGTTTACTCTACAAACTGTAGCATCAAACAATCAGTGTTAATTGGAAGTCATTGTGAAAGATTTTCTGATTTCTTAGGCTTTCTTAGCATGATTGGCTGTTATTTTCAGTTTTATAGGTGAGTTAACAATTCCATTTTATTCAGCCTATTCATTTTTTTCACATGTTAATCTCATGTATGCTCACTCTCTGTGTAACATAACATTTCCTATCTGCCCAGACCTGTTCACTATTGTAGTTGCCTCGCCAGTTTCTGCTTTTTTTCTGACCTAAATATGATTGGCCGGTCTGTCCCTGCTCTTCAAAACTGGTTGGTGGTTGGACATGACTAAGCTGATTTTAAGGATGAGAATTTTCTCCATGATGACAAGTGTTTCCAGCACCTGTGGCAGAGAAATTTCTGAAACTGCTGAATGAAAGGATCAGTTCACCTGAACCCCAAATGGTCTGGTTTGGCTCCAGACAGCAAGAATATATAAGACCACTTCATGAAACATCTGAAAAAGCCTAGATCATTCATTAAAGCCTTATGTGCAAAATGGAACAGACAACTCAGCTAGATACTCAAGAACACCTAAATCTGAATTACATTCGTGGCTTATTATTTGCATGTTGTAACTCATTTGTAGCCACATTTAGTAATTCTGTTTCATTGTACACTCCTGGAAATTGAAATAAGAACACCGTGAATTCATTGTCCCAGGAAGGGGAAACTTTATTGACACATTCCTGGGGTCAGATACATCACATGATCACACTGACAGAACCACAGGCACATAGACACAGGCAACAGAGCATGCACAATGTCGGCACTAGTACAGTGTATATCCACCTTTCGCAGCAATGCAGGCTGCTATTCTCCCATGGAGACAATCATAGAGATGCTGGATGTAGTCCTGTGGAACGGCTTGCCATGCCATTTCCACCTGGCGCCTCAGTTGGACCAGCGTTCGTGCTGGACGTGCAGACCGCGTGAGACGACGCTTCATCCAGTCCCAAACATGCTCAATGGGGGACAGATCCGGAGATCTTGCTGGCCAGGGTAGTTGACTTACACCTTCTAGAGCACGTTGGGTGGCACGGGATACATGCGGACGTGCATTGTCCTGTTGGAACAGCAAGTTCCCTTGCCGGTCTAGGAATGGTAGAACGATGGGTTCGATGACGGTTTGGATGTACCGTGCACTATTCAGTGTCCCCTCGACGATCACCAGTGGTGTACGGCCAGTGTAGGAGATCGCTCCCCACACCATGATGCCGGGTGTTGGCCCTGTGTGCCTCGGTCGTATGCAGTCCTGATTGTGGCGCTCACCTGCACGGCGCCAAACACGCATACGACCATCATTGGCACCAAGGCAGAAGCGACACTCATCGCTGAAGACGACACGTCTCCATTCGTCCCTCCATTCACGCCTGTCGCGACACCACTGGAGGCGGGCTGCACGATGTTGGGGCGTGAGCGGAAGACGGCCTAACGGTGTGCGGGACCGTAGCCCAGCTTCATGGAGACGGTTGCGAATGGTCCTCGCCGATACCCCAGGAGCAACAGTGTCCCTAATTTGCTGGGAAGTGGCGGTGCGGTCCCCTACGGCACTGCGTAGGATCCTACGGTCTTGGCTTGCATCCGTGCGTCGCTGCGGTCCGGTCCCAGGTCGACGGGCACGTGCACCTTCCACCGACCACTGGCGACAACATCGATGTACTGTGGAGACCTCACGCCCCACGTGTTGAGCAATTCGGCGGTACGTCCACCCGGCCTCCCGCATGCCCACTATACGCCTTCGCTCAAAGTCCTTCAACTGCACATACGGTTCACGTCCACGCTGTCGCGGCATGCTACCAGTGTTAAAGACTGCGATGGAGCTCCGTATGCCACGGCAAACTGGCTGACACTGACGGCGGCGGTGCACAAATGCTGCGCAGCTAGCGCCATTCGACGGCCAACACCGCGGTTCCTGGTGTGTCCGCTGTGCCGTGCATGTGATCATTGCTTGTACAGCCCTCTCGCAGTGTCCGGAGCAAGTATGGTAGGTCTGACACACCGGTGTCAATGTGTTCTTTTTTCCATTTCCAGGAGTGTAGATATGTACCAGAGATTCTAGTTCTATTTTATTTTAACTTAATTTTATTCTTTATGCATACTATTCCCAAAATTATGTAACTGTAAAACATAAACTGAAAAGAAGGCAATCACTTTACCTGCTTTGTTTCTTCTCTTAAATCTTACCTTATTTTGAACTGATAGCGGCTGATACTTCAATTTGTAGTGGCATATTGTTGAAGAATATGACTGCTTTACAGGATAAAACAACGTAACTTTGTAGTTTAACACTGTGATTGTAGTTCTTCACTGCGCTCGGAGGCTTGGACTGCATCTAGATTAAGTGTACAAGCTATTTCAGGACTAGGAAGTACTTGCTGAGCAACAGTCTCCATAGAGCAAAGATTTCTTTGCTGCCTATGCAGGATTCTTTAAGTCACTTATCATCATGAGTTCAAGAAGTTAACTCATTATTTGTTAAGCTCTTTTGTATCTTGAGGTATTGCTTTTGCTATTCTCTCTTCCTTTACTAGAATAATAGCTAATGCTTGCCTGTTGCAGGGTATTACATGATGGCCAAAATTGATGGAGCAGGTCTTGGATATTCATATCATCTGCCTTCAGCTGGATGGGGATTAAAAATCCGCAGTACGTTATCACAATTTAGTGACCTGTTCAGTGAGTTCAATCGATACATTGCTCCAGCATACCATCATGACCGGTGTGAAAGGTGAGACAGCTATATCTACCTACACAAATTTTACAAAATTGTACTTGTTAGATGGGCTGATCTACATGATCAGTTCATATTCTGAGGTTTATAAAATATGCATTCTCAGTCATTTGCAAATAATTTTGGATTACTTTCATGTATAGATTTGCTAAGAAGGGCACAGGAAGCAGGCAATACTAGACTGTGTTGGTTAGGAAAACTCAGGTTATTACATTGGGAGAAAGCTGAGTAGAGGATCTTTGGTTCATTTCCAGAAATAAGAGCATAAGCCATTGACAGTTCATCTTTCTGTTAGAGAGTCAGTGAAGTGCTAATACTGGTGTGAACTCTATTCTAATCACAATCCATTACAAAATGCATGACAGTATACAGTGCCTGACAAAAAAAAGTGAAGCTACCAAAAAGAGAGAGGAAATGATATGAAACTTCACAGATTGAGAGGATTGTAATGACATTTCAGTGGTAATAATTGTCGTTAGGTCATAACAGCAGTAGGCAACATCACACACATAATATAATATAATTTATAATTTTTAAAAAAGCGATAGTAGTTCTTAACATTACAGTTTTACGTTCTAATTCGCTAATTGGTAAATTTATTTATGTTGTAGAATGGTTTGTCTGTTAATCAGTCATGTAGTGTTTGTTTGAATGCTTGTTCTGGCAAATCTTGTACAGTTTGTGGAAGCTCATTAAATAATTTGTGTCCCATGAGGTCATAGCTGTTAAGTGATGTTGACAGTCTGTGGTATGAAGTATAAATGCGTCTATTGCTTCTTGTGTTTAACAATGTATATTTTCTCTCTGTTTTGCTTCTGGTAACTTCTTCTTTGTATAAATTGAAACATAGTATGTATCTAAGTTTATTACTGTCAATATTTTTTGTTCACAAAACAAAGATTTACATTGTGTTTTATATCAAGAACCAGAATTGCTGTAATAGCTTTCTTCTGCTATATTAAGATGTCATGAACACAACTAGAATTACACTGTAAAATAATACCATTACAAAGCTGAGTCAAATTAAAGTATATACCCACTTAGCACTGTGATGTTGCAACCCATTTTCCCTTGATGCATGCACTTAATTCAGTTGGGGAGGGTGTCATAGGCCATTACAACCATTCCTGAGGCAAGCTGACCCACAGCTGTTGTAACAGTTCTTTGTCACTCTTGTTCTTTGACATCCTGGAGATTAGTACTGGGACTGAGTTGACATTTGAACTGATCCTACAATAATCTATTGGGGGCATGTCTGGGGATGTTGCTGGCCATGGGGACACTGGAACATTATCAGGAATTCATAGATATACATGGCATGTATGGATGAGACTTGTCTTGTTGAAAAATGTCACCATTATACTGTTGCATGAGGAATAACACATGAAGACACAGCATGTTGGTGACATACTATTGTGTCTTGAGGGTGCCATTAATCACTGTCAGCCATGACTTGAAGTCATATGTGTTGGTTCCCCACACCATGACGCCTGCAGTAATATTGCTGTGCCTCTTCAAAGCATTGGAAGAATGGGCCCTCTCCCCAGGTTGCTGCCATATTGCTGATGATGGTCATCTGAAGTAGTGCAGAACTTCAATTCTTTGACTGAACACTGGGGGGGGGGGGGGGGGGGGGGTGCCATACATCAACAGCTATTCTTCCCAGTGATGGCACTATTCCAGACACACTTGATGTGCTGTTATGTTAATGGCAGCCTGTATGTGGTACAGTAATTTCATAGTATGGCTGCTGCTAGTCTCCAACAAATGGTGTGGGCTGGCACAGAATGATGCAGGGAAGTGATTACTTGTTCTTGGATGGTAGGTGCAGAAATGATTGGGTGGTAATGTACTTTGTGCACAATACAGCATTCCTCCCTTATGGTGGTCAGAAATGGTTGATTGGAACATTTACAACCAATATACCTGCCCTTGCATTCCCTTTCAGTCCAACATCAGGCTGTTGTCACATCCAAATGTCCCACAAATAAGAATATTGCTGGATTCAGCCAACCAGCCAGATGGAGACCCACAATGACAGCTGTTTCAAACTGTCAGATGCTGATATTGCTGTGTCATATGAGTACGTGGCATCTTTGTATCCTTCATAGTGATCAGTCAACATCTGTTCATGCCCCCTGTATACCATACTGGGGCTGGCAACAACACTAAACATGAAAAATACTAATGCACTCTTATGGCCATTCTCCCTGTCACAGATGATTGTAACCCTAATCATTTACATATCCGCTAATGGTGTGAACATGCATGGAATTACATTGACATCTGACCATGTCTTCTGAGTGCTACAGATTTCATGTCAGGCATGGTATTTTTCATTGGAAAAAATTCTTTGCTAGAGAGTAAGCATTTCATCAGAGTATAAAAGAGGTGAAAGTATGACATTGAGATACAAAGTAGGACTTAACAACAAAAATGTACATATTAGTGCAGGAGTAAATTTATTGAAGTATTGGACATATTATTCCTTGTCTCTTTTGCATTCTTACTGTCGTCCGACTCATCATCATCAGTTCGCCTGGTTGTAAAGTGATAAAGCACTCAGATGTTTTATTGGAATAAGAGAGTCTGGATTCAAGGTGACAAGGAAAGAAGCACAGGGATAAAAGGGTGATAGCAGTACAGAGCCATAGTTCATCATCTCAGTAGTTTAAATTATATTTTGAAGAACCAGTTAAGGAAATAAAAGAATTATGAATAGCAGGAATGAATTGTAAGTAGACTAGATGCCATTGCTAAGCTTTGAAGAAGTGATGAGAAGTACCAAGAATAAGAGTAAATACCACACACTTATGTCAAGGGACAATAGCAAAATTGACATCAAAGTTATTCTCAGTCTGAACTCTGAGAAGATTTTTCTACAAGCAATAAAGTTTTTGTGGCTGGCTCAATGGAGGATGTAAAAGAACTGTGCAGATTAATCAACTAACTTTGTTACTCAGAAATTGAAATGATATTTGTCACTAACACAGAATTTATGAAGAGCAATAAGACTGAAAGTAACAGCCTGTTAAACATGAAAATTCAGAGTGTATAATAAAAAAATGAATGGATATAGATATCTAGGAAATAAGATGAGCACAGCAAAGAAGCGATAATGGTAGAATGGTGAAATAAAAGGAAACATCTACCAGTGAAAGAAACATGCTGTTGTCAAAAATGATTTGCTAGTGGAAATGTAGGTGGGCAGTGGGAAAATTGGGCAAAAGATAACTAGAGGTGTACAAATGTGCTACAGAGGCTGCAAAATAATATCAGCAGTATAGAAGACTGCTTGTTTCTAAGGTATATTATTCAGCTGCTATGTGTCTGTTGTTATATACTTAACAAGTAATGCTGATGGGGATTTGCTTTGCAACTTAAGAACACAGATCTTATATATAAAAGCATTTGGATGTGCATGTCAATTATAATTTGGTTCTAAAGATTCTGTTTCCTACTTCAATTATGTGAGTAATTTAGTAAAAAATTATTCCAATCATTTGTGATCTGCATTTGTAATGCTGTAATCTCTTCCTTATGGCATTTTTTTAAGGATCCATGTTTCACAACCAAAGATGGCTATGATAGTAATGATGCCATTAATCAGTTTGAATTTCATAAAGCTTCTGATGCCCAGAACCGTATCTGTACACTTATTCCTACAGCGTTTCCATATTTATTTTAGCCTTTCTCAAAATGCCATGCACCCATAGATACCAGGGACACTTTTATCATTGGTGGCTGTGCTAACAAGTTAGTAAACAAATGTGCGTGAACTATATCAAATGAATGTGATATTAGTAGGATTAATAAGTCATCATCATCTTGTACAGTTTCAAGCCGCTGGCTGGATCTGTTTGGAAAATAACCTCTCCCTCATTTTCTGTCGCCCGTCATCTGTCTGTTTCACCTTCACCCAGTCTTCTCCTCTCTTCTGCACCCTGTCCTTTCAGCCCCATGTTCCTTAGTCTTCCACTTGGTCTTTTTCGCTCCCCCTTCATCTTGTTCACATTTCTGGGTATCCTCTTCTCCTCCATTTGCTTAACACCTCCATTTCATTAAGCCTTGATTCCTCTATCCTATCCGGTAATGATTCATGCTTCACTAATTTCCTGATCCTCTCATTCCTTAACCTGTACATCTTTGTCACTCCAATACTATTTACCAAGAAGTTCATCTCACTCGCTTGCATTTTGCTTGCCCCCTTCCTTTCATTACCCAGTAATAGTAATAAGCAGATGGATAACATTTCATCTGTTCATGTTACAATGTTAGTTTTGATGAGATCATTGTGAAGTAGGGCATGGGAGAGAAGTTACATCACATCAACATAGAATGTATTGTAGGTAGTATTCATAGAAAGCATTAAGTAGTAAAGTATTACAAACTTGGTTACTTTTATTTGAGGAACCCTTCACTTCTTATTTACCTCATACCAGCTCTATGCTAGCTGAGGCTGCATTGAAATTACTACAGTCCTAAGACTTTTTATTAGAAACAGGAGTCAGAATTTTAAAATCCTTGGTGTCATGTCTCCTGTCTACTTTGGAGTCCATGTGAATGTGTTTAATGTGCTGATAATCAAGAAATCTGGTACATGATGTTGTTAAAAATGTAACATAAAATTCACTTTGATTCTTTTGTACTAGCACACAGTACAGGTATCCAGGATAAAGTAATTTGTCCACTTGCTGGAGTTGACAGTATACAAATTGAAACACAAGGAAAATGCACACTGGCTGTTCTGTTAGCTTACATTCTCCATAGATGATTAGCACTTCTACTCTCAGTTCATTGGTCTACATAGTATTCCGGCAAACCTTTTACTGGAATTGGTTGAGTGAGTGATCAGTGTGCATTTTCCTTGTTTGTTTACTGTCAGCTCCAGCAAGTGAATGAGTTACATTACTCTCGATACGTCCACTTGTGTGCTAGTACAACAGAGCCAAACTTAGTTTAGTCTTGCGTTTTTAATAAGGTCCTGTTTATGTGAATGGTACATTGTTCTACATCTTTGAAAATATCTTGAAGAGAGGAAAGGAATAACCGAATAATAAATATAGGGTGCTATTTAAAAAAGACGTAATGCCATTCGTGTCTTCAGTTGAACATAGCTACAAGAAAAGCATTTTTGGTAGTTAAGGTTCCCAGGTGATTAAACAACATTTGCTTGTTTAATTTTTTTCATCTAGATAAAATGGTTAAGGCAGTTGTGGCACAATATAATAAAAATCTGTACTGACAACATTTTTGGAGTTATGAATGGTGGGCTCCATGTGGTTCCCAAATCATACAGCGACCGTAAACCATAAAATTACCAAATATGCAGCAACCAGTCGCAAAATCATGTTTTATTTATTCACTTTTGCAAATCGATTTCAACTGATTAACAGCCATCATCAGTGCTACAAATACAAGAATAAAAATAATTAACAACAGTGACCAAATGAATAAATGTACATAAAGCAACTTAAACCAATTAAATGTATATAGATGCATTAAACCATTTAAAATGAACATACAAATTTACCTTTCAACCAATATGTGCCCTGAGTAGTAATACTGTCTTAAGCAGAGGTCAAACATAAAGTAATACGTCGAGAATTGACTATGACAACGAGAAACCATAAGGGGGCATTGCAAAGCACACCTGTCCTCTATGCGAAAAGATACAGCTAAAATAAAAATGAGAAGAAGAAGAAAGAGGTATGACATAAAAAGTGAGGTAAAATATAATGATATAATACGAAAATATTAACATGAAATGGATATACTGACAAAGATTTTGTCAACCACATAGTACAGTTATATACGCCAAAAAGTGATTGTACAAAGTACTGAAAAGGAACTTTTGCTCTTGGATAAAAATATGAGAAATAAATTTAAAAAATTATTTTTGATTTTTTAAAATTTTTTTCGATGGTGTGCTTCTCATCTATGTTTTTTCCTCTTTTTTCCTCTTAACTAATTTGTACTTTGCAGATAAGAGAACCACTTGTATGAACATCAAGAGCTCAGATGGAAACCCAGTTCTAAGCAAAGAAGGGAAAGCAGAAAGGTGAAAGGAGTATATAGAGGGTCTATACAAGAGCGATGTACTTGAGGACAATATGATGGAAATGGAAGAGGATGTAGATGAAGATGAAATGGGAGATACGATACTGCGTGAAGAGTTTGACAGAGCACTGAAAGACCTGAGTTGAAACAAGGCCCCCGGAGTAGACAACATTCCATTGGAACTACTGACGGCCTTGGGAGAGCCAGTCCTGACAAAACTCTACCATCTGGTGAGCAAGATGTATGAGACAGGTGAAATACCCTCAGACTTCAAGAAGAATATAATAATTCCAATCCCAAAGAAAGCAAGTGTTGACAGATGTGAAAATTACCGAACAATCAGTTTAATAAGCCACAGCTGCAAAATACTAACATGAATTCTTTACAGACGAATGGAAAAACTAGTAGAAGCCAACCTCGGGGAAGATCAGTTTGGATTCCGTAGAAATACTGGAACACGTGAGGCAATACTGCCCTTACGACTTATCTTAGAAGAAAGATTAAGGAAAGGCAAACCTACGTTTCTAGCATTTGTAGACTTAGAGAAAGCTTTTGACAATGTTGACTGGAATACTCTGTTTCAAATTCTAAAGGTGGCAGGGGTAAAATACAGGGAGCGAAAGGCTATTTACAGTTTGTACAGAAACCAGATGGCAGTTATAAGAGTCGAGGGGCATGAAAGGGAAGCAGTGGTTGGGAAAGGAGTAAGACAGGGTTGTAGCCTATCCCCAATGTTATTCAATCTGTATATTGAGCAAGCAGTAAAGGAAACAAAAGAAAATTTCGGAGTAGGTATTAAAATCCATAGAGAAGAAATAAAAACTTTGAGGTTTGCCGATGACATTGTAATTCTGTCAGAGACAGCAAAGGACTTGGAAGAGCTGTTGAACGGAATGGATGGTATCTTGAAGGGAGGATATAAGATGAACATCAACAAAAGCAAAACGAGGATAATGGAATGTAGTGGAATTAAGCCGGGTGATGCTGAGGGAATTAGATTAGGAAATGAGACACTTAAAATAGTAAAGGAGTTTTGCTATTTGGGGAGCAAAATAACTGATGATGGTCGAAGTCGAGAGGATATAAAATGTAGACTGGCAATGGCAAGAAAGCGTTTCTGAAGAAGAGAAATTTGTTAACATCGAGTATAGATTTAAGTGTCAGGAAGTCATTTCTGAAAGTATTTGTATAGAGTGTAGCCATGTATGGAAGTGAAACCTGGATGGTAAATAGTTTGGACAAGAAGAGAATAGAAGCTTTCGAAATGTGGTGCTACAGAAGAATGCTGAAGATTAGATGGGTAGAGCACATAACTAATGAGGAAGTATTGAATAGGATTGGGGAGAAGAGAAGTTTGTGGCACAATTTGACCAGAAGAAGGGATCGGTTGGTAGGACATGTTCTGAGGCATCATGGGATCACCAATTTAGTATTGGAGGGCAGCGTGGAGGGTAAAAATCGTAGGGGGAGACCAAGAGATGAATACACTAAGCAGATTCTGAAGGATGTTGGTTGCAGTAGGTACTGGGAGATGAAGAAGCTTGCACAGGATAGAGTAGCATGGAGAGCTGCATCAAACCAGTCTCAGGACTGAAGACCACAACAACAACAACTAATTTGTACAATTGCTTTTTTGCATATATAACTGTACTATATGGTTGGCAAAATCTTTGTCAATATATCAATTTCATGTTAATATTTTAGTATTATATCATTATATTTTACCTCACTTTGTATGTCATACCTCTTTCTTCTTCTTTTCATTTTTATTTTAGTGCTATCTTTTCGCATAGAGGGTGGGTTTGCATTGCAATGCCCTCTTATGATATCTCGTTGTCATAGTCAATTCTCGATGTATCACTTTATGTTTGACCTCTGCTTAAGACAGTATTACTACTCAGCACATATTGGTTGAAAGGTAAATTTGTATGTTCATTTTAAATGGTTTAATGCGTCTATACATTTAATTGATTTACATTGCCCCTATGAACCATGGACCTTGCCGTTGGTGAGGAGGCTTGCGTGCCTCAGCGATACAGATAGCCATACCGTAGGTGCAACCACAATGGAGGGGTATCTGTTGAGAGGCCAGACAAACATGTGGTTCCTGAAGAGGGGCAGCAGCCTTTTCAGTAGTTGCAAGGGCAACAGTCTGGATGATTGACTGATCTGGCCTTGTAACACTAACCAAAACGGCCTTGCTGTGCTGGTACTGCGAACGGCTGAAAGCAAGGGGAAACTACGGCCGTAATTTTTCCCGAGGGCATGCAGCTTTACTGTATGGTTCAATGATGATGGCGTCCTCTTGGGTAAAATATTCCAGAGGTAAAATAGTCCCCCATCCGGATCTCCGGGCGGGGACTACTCAAGAGGATGTCGTTATTAGGAGAAAGAAAACTGGCGTTCTACAGATCGGAGCATGGAATGTCAGATCCCTTAATTGGGCAGGTAGGTTAGAAAATTTAAAAAGGGAAATGGATAGGTTAAAGATAGATATAGTGGGAATTAGTGAAGTTCAGTGGAAGGAGGAACAAGACTTCTGGTCAGGTGACTACAGGGTTATAAACACAAAATCAAATAGGGGTAATGCAGGAGTAGGTTTAATAATGAATAGGAAAATAGGAATGCGGGTAAGCTACTACAAACAGCATAGTGAACGCATTATTGTGGCCAAGATAGACACAAAGCCCACACCTACTACAATAGTCCAAGTTTATATGCCAACTAGCTCTGCAGATGACGAAGAAAATGAAGAAATGTATGATGAAATAAAAGAAATTATTCAGATTGTGAAGGGAGACGAAAATTTAGTAGTCATGGGTGACTGGAATTCGGCAGTAGGAAAATGGAGAGAAGGAAACATAGTAGGTGAATATAGATTGGGGGTAAGAAATGAATGAGGAAGCTGCCTGGTAGAATTTTGCACAGAGCAAAACATAATCATAGCTAACACTTGGTTCAAGAATCATGGAAGAAGGTTATATACATGGAAGAAGCCTGGAGTCACTGACAGGTTTCAGATAGATTATATAATGGTAAGACAGAGATTTAGGAACCATGTTTTAAATTGTAAGACATTTCCAGGGGCAGATGTGGACTCTGACCACAATCTATTGATTATGACCTGTAGATTAAAACTGAAGAAACTGCAAAAAGGTGGGAATTTAAGGAGATGGGACCTGGATAAACTGACTAAACCAGAAGTTGTACAGAGTTTCAGGGAGAGCATAAGGGAACAATTGACAGGAATGGGGGAAAGAAATACAGTAGAAGAAGAATGGGTAGCTTTGAGGGATGAAGTAATGAAGGCAGCAGAGGATAAAGTAGGTAAAAAGGCGAGAGCTACTACAAATCGTTGGGTAACAGAAGAAATATTGAACTTAATTGATGAAAGGAGAAAATATAAAAATGCAGTAAATGAATCAGGCAAAAAGAAATACAAATGTCTCAAAAATAAGATCGACAGGAGGTGCAAAATGGCTAAGCAGGGATGGCTAGAGGACAAATGTAAGGATGTAGAGGCTTATCTCACTAGGGGTAAGATAGATACAGCCTACAGAAAAATTAAAGAGACCTTCAGAGAAAAGAGAACCACTTGTATGAATATCAAAAGCTCAGATGGAAACCCAGTTCTAAGCAAAAAAGGGAAAGCAGAAAGGTGGAAGGAGTATATAGAGGGACTATACAAGGGCGAGGTACTTGAGGACAATATTATGGAAATGGAAGAGGATGTAGATGAAGATGAAATGGGAGATATAATACTGCGTGAAGAGTTTTACAGAGCACTGAAAGACCTGAGTCGAAACAAGGCCCCAGGAGTAGACAACATTCCATTAGAACTACTGACAGCCTTGGGAGAGCCAGTCCTGATGAAACTCTACCATCTGGTGAGCAAGATGTATGAAACAGGCGAACACCCTCAAACTTCAAGAAGAATATAATAATTCCAATCCCAAAGAAAGCAGGTGTTGACAAATGTGAAAATTACCAAACTATCAGTTTAATAAGTCAGTGCTGCAAAATACTAACGTGGATTCTTTACAGACGAATGGAAAATCTAGTAGAACCCGACCTCGGGGAAGATCAGTTGGAATTCCTTAGAAATGTTGGGACACGTGAGGCAATACTGATCCTACAACTTATCTTAGAAAATAGATTAAGGAAAGGCAAACCTACGTTTTTAGCCTTTGTAGACCTAGAGAAAGCTTTTGACAATGTTGACTGGAATACGCTCTTTCAAATTCTAAAGGTGGCAGGGGTAAAATACAGGGAGCGAAAGGCTATTTACAATTTGTACAGAAACCAGATGGCAGTTATAAGAGTCAAGAGACATGAAAGGGAAGCAGTGGTTGGGAAGGGAGTGAGACAGGGTTGTAGTCTCTCTCCGAGTTAAAGCACAATATCTCACTTTTTGAGGAAATGCACTTTATAAGTGCTCCAGTTTTATAACAAAATCAAGCTAATAGAACAATCATTTTTCAAAATGTTTCCCCCACTTTTTCCGTAAAAAAGCTAATTGTTTCTTGTGTCTGTAGCTCAGTACAAAAAATGCAATATCTTCACTTTTTTAAAACTGGTCTACACTATTAATATGTTAACAGGTCAGTTCAGATGCGACTGTATTCTATGCACAAGAGGGAATTTGTCATGGTATTCCTTGCATTCTTTGCATGTTTTGGACTTGGGGTCTTCATTGGTTTGGCAGGTGAGTATGTCTTCACTATAGGCACATAATTTAGAAACATCTGGTTTACTGATAGCCCTAACATATACTGTAGTTATTTTTTCTTTCTAAATTGTGTAGATCTACTGCCAAAACCTGAATGAGGAATGGTGTCCTTGTGTAACACCTGAAATTCTTTTACATCGATATTGTGATCACCTGCCATGGGTGATGTGCACTTGCTGCTGAGTGTTTTTCTCTTGTATAGCTCAAGAGTGTCTGCATTAACCTATTGAAAAGGCCCACCAAAGCAATGCACATTATTTCTGGTAATACAAAACAACCTCTATTTCTCTTGTATAACTCAAGAGCGTCTGCATTAATCTATTGAACAGGCCCACCGAATAAATGCACATTATTACTGGTAATGCAAAATCAACCTCTATACAATTCCCTCCTGATCTGTTCCACATGTCCTCACCAGATTTGTACTAGAAAACTGCACTTATGAGAGAATACAGAGAATCTTGGCCAGCCAGATCTTTCCAGTTCACCAGTAACTCAAAAATCTCGAAGTGTTGAAGACAACTATCTCTGCCAACAGCTAGATGCTGGCAAAGAGATAATTTTATCCTTAATGGTACTTATAAGGACAATCATTAAATCTTAATCTTCCTTAAACATTTACAGTTGAGACAGAATAAGAAGCTCTGTGGCAGTTGCTGAGGTCTGAGTGCAATAGCTTTGCGTGTCCACATCAGCAAGTCACATAACACGACTTTTTAAAAGTCTCTCTAGCAATGCTTCAATTTCCTCGCAGTGCTACAGGGGGCTTTTGTCTCAACTGCAGGCATTTGTGCTTCACAGTTAAAAGCTGGCCATAGTGCTGCTAGCTTTCAGGGAGCCTCTTAAGCTGTCTCAACTATAGTACATTTTTATAGTATTCTCTAATTTTTAATTATGCTGTAATGACCAAACTGCAAAAAGTAAATAGATAAATGTTGTTTTCTATTTGTACATGCTTGTGTAAGACGGCATTTTCTCAGAAATGTATTGTCACAAAATATAAAGACGTATTGATCATTTTTAACAATAAGTATATAACACTCAGATGTTACCATAAAATATTTCAGTGGCTACACTGTTTTCAACTTATTTGTCAGTTTTAGTAGCACTATAAAACAATAAGGAAAAAGCATGGAATGATTCTTAGTTTCATCTGTACATGTGGAGGATTAGTATACAAGCAAGGCTTGTAATATCCTACCAGTTACAGTCTGTGCAATAGAACACAACACGATTTAAGAGAAACAAAGTTGATGTGGGAGAGCTAAGTGATTCAATATTGCAGTCATAATTTGACAGAGTACTTGATGATGTGAGCTCAGATGAGTCAGTTGGTCTCAGTGAGATTCAATAAAGTTTATTACAGTCAAACAATGGAAAATCCAAGATGGAATGTAAAACAATATTATGAAAAGGATAGCTGCTACTTACCATATAGTGGAGGTGCTGAGTCACAGATAGGCACAACAAAAAGACTATCAGAAAGTGAGCTTTTGACCAACAAGGCCTTGTTCGAAAATAGACAACACATGCCCACACATTCACATTTACACAAACATAACACATGACCACAATATTTGGCTGCTGAGGCCTGGCTTGCAGTCTGGCCTCAGCAGCCAGAAACTGTGGTCATGTGTGCGCAAGCTGTATTTGCTTGAGTGTGTGTATGTATTTTGGAAATTTGTGATAAGGTCTTATGGGACCAAACTGCTAAGGTCATCGGTCCCTAAGCTTACGCACTACTTAATCTAACTTACGCTAAGGATAACACACACACCCATGCTCAAGGGAGGATTCGAACCCCTGATGGGGGCAGCCACACAGACTGTGACAAGGCTCCTCAGACCACATGGCTGTGTGTGTATGTTGTCTATTTTTACAAAGGCCTTGGTGGCTGAAAGATCACGATCTGGCAGTATTTTTGATGTGCCTATCTGCGACTCACCATGTCTGTTATATGGTGAGTAGCAATTATCCTTCTCATAATATTATTACAGTCAAAGATACATTTACCTGTCAGGCCTCAGGGTCAGTACAATACAATGTAGTTGGCTTGGACAATATAGCCATGCAGTTGTGTTTGCATGTATTTGTGTGTATGTATACTCTGTTAGCTCTGGAAAAGGATTCATCTGAAAGCTTGATCATGTTCTAAGTCTTGTGCATCTGCCTGTTAGTGACACAACTATATGATGAACTGGTACTTTTACTCCTACCATTATTTACGAGGGCCATTCAGAAAGTAACCTCCGGTTGATTTAAAAAAATACACCAAGTTAAATAAAAATATTTTAATATATACATCTTACAACTACATCTTTGCACTATTTTTCTACATAGTCTCCATAGCGATTGAGGCACTTATCGTATCTCTTCACAAGCTTTGAAATTCCTTCTGCATAAAAATCACCCGCTTGTGCCTGGAGCCAGCCTGTGACCGCATCTTTGAGCTCTTCGTCGTCATCAAACCGCTGTGACCTGAGCCATTTCTTCAAATGCATGAAGAGGTGATAATCACTTGGCGCCAGGTCTGGGCTATAAGGTGGATGGTTGATAACGTCCCACTTGAAGGACTCAAGAAGGGCCGTTGTTCTGCGAGCAGAGTGAGGACGGGCGTTATCGTGCAAAAAAACGATACCAGAAGTCAGCATACCACAGCGTTTGTTCTGTATAGCCTGTCGTAACTTTTTTATTGTTTCACAGTACACGTCTTGATTAATGGTCGTACCACGTTCCATGAATTCAACCAACAACACCCCTTTGGCATCCCAAAACACCGTTGCCATCAGTTTTCTGGCAGAAAAATCTTGCGAGGCTTTTCTTGGTTTGGTAGGCGAATTTGAATGTGCCCACATCTTTGATTGTTCTTTTGTCTCAGGGTTCACGTACTTAATCCAGGTTTCGTCACCAGTCACGATTCTGTTTAACAATGGTTCTCCTTCATCCTCATAACGTGACAGAAAGTCTAATGCAGAGGCCATTCTTTGAGTTTTGTGGTGGTCGGTAAGAATTTTGGGCACCCATCGTGCACAGAACTTACGGTAACCCAATCTTGCTGTCACTATCTCGTACAAGAGAGTCTTAGAAATCTGTGGAAAACCAGTAGGCAACTCCGACATTGAGAAACATCGATTTTCACGAACTTTTGCATCAACTGTCTGAACGAGTTCGTCAGTCACCAATGATGGTCTACCACTCCTCTCTTCATCATGAACGTTTTCTCGTCCACTTTTAAATAAACGTACCCATTCACGGACAACTCCTTCACTCATAACTCTTGGTCCGTACACGGCACAAAGCTCACGATGAATAGCTGCTGCAGAATATCCTTTGGCTGTAAAAAACCTTATGACAGCACGCACTTCACATTTGGTGGGGTTTTCTATTGCAGCACACATTTCAAACTGCCACAAAAACTAAACTAGCGCAGGTACGACGTTCACTCGACCACGGCTTGATGCCGACTGACCTGTTGAGTGCGTGAACGCACAGATGGCGTCGCTACTCCCCCCACAACCCGCACTGTGACCGATCGGAGGTTACTTTCTGAACCGCCCTCGTATATTCTACCAAGGAATTTCCAAAACCAGTCTTGAAGGTTCCCATTGTTTCCACCATTTTGAATGAAGTTTGTAAACCCACTTTTGTTGCTATGTTTCCCAGATGTTCAGCTTGGAGCTGTCTCTTTCTTGCTGATCCCAGTAGTTTGAGATCATGTACAAATACGATGCACTTAACTTTTATATTTCTAACAATCTCAAATGTTTGATCACCATTTTGTTTGCTGCTCACCTGTGACTGCCTCCATTGCACAGTTAAACAGTGTTGGCGAGAGTTCATCCCACTGACCTAGTCTAATTATGATTAAAACAGTCACCTATAAATTTAACTCTTCATTTAATATTACAATGTCTGATTTCAATAATGTCAGTAAGTTTTGGCGTGCACCATATTGCTTAGGGTTTTCCATAACAACTCCCAGTTGACACTGTTACATATTTGAAACAATAAAAGTAATAAAAGACTCTTATTTCAAACTGTTTGATGGTCATCATACACTAAGAACTGATGATTAGGTCCAGAAAACTTTGCTTGGACGAAATTGACCTCTGTTTTCTCCAAGTTCTTGTTCAAGCTCTTGAATTCCTGTGTGACTAATTTTGGATAAAATCTGAAATGAAATGAAATGAGCCATGTGGCATAGTTGGCCAGGAGGCCCCATCCAGGGTAGTTCGGCTGCCGAGTGCAAGTCTTATTTCAGTTGACACCACATTGGGCAATTTGTTGGGCCAATGATGAGGATGAAATGATGATGAGGACAACACAACACCCAGTCCACGAGCAGAGAAAATCTCCAACCCAGCTGGGAATCGAACCCGGGCCCGCTGCATGGGAGGCAAGCACGTTACCACTCAGCTAATCAGGCAGACAGGATAAAATCTTATATGTGATAACTAGTAGTGATAACCCCCTGACAGATATAGATTACCAGTTTGTTCCATTCCTCAGGCATTCTTTCAGTTTTCAAAATGTTGATTGTATGTTTATGTGGGTTCTCAAGTGTTTGATCATTGGCATACTTCCAAAATTCTGCCACCAGTTGAATTTCTGCTGTTGCTTTGTAATTCTTGAGTGAACCAATTTCTGTGACCACTTTGTTGTAATTCGGTAGTGGAAAATTTTTGGGTGGTGTATTGCTTTTAATGTTGTGGTCAGACTCGAGGTAGCCATTATTCTCTTCACACTTGGGTAATTAATGGCAGCATTCTGCCAAGTCTTTCCATTGTCTTGATTGTCGCGTACCATTTTCATGTTTCATCATAAGTGTAAATGAAGTATATTTAGACTGATATTTAAACATGTAGCAATAGTCCCTTATGCAGATTGAATACTTCTTCTGTTGAGTTTCATGTTGATGATTCCTTCAATTCTTGTAATGTCTTTGGCTGTTTGTCATCTGGCATTTATTAGGTTCTGGATTTTTTCAGTTTTCATTTGTTGGTCATTTAGTAATTAAGACTTTTTGTAATTGCCTAGTCGCAATTCTTGTTTTCACCACTCAAGTTTCTTGTCTCTGTAGTGGGAGCTCCTATTTTTTAAGCTATGGCTCTCTATTTATTAATTATTGTCCCCAGTGTTTCATTTAAGTGTGTTATGAATCTATCTGTGTATACTTTGTTGTTTATTAAATGTCTGGGGTCATAATTCCTCCTCCTTCTGGCTTGAAAAGGTGGTTATTTCCTTTTGGTTTTAACTTAATTTTTATTTTTGAAATGTAATGAAAATGGAAGAAGAAGGAAAGGGGTGACTACCTAATACTTGGATTCAGGAATTCCGTACTTAGTGAGGGAGAAGAATACTCTTGGGGGGAGAATCGTAAGTGCAGATAAGACATGTAAACATTGTTAAACTGTATATACGAGGGGTGTTTGGAAAGTAAGGAATGATCAGTCATGAAATGGAAACCACAGTGAAAATCAAAACTATTTTCTTTGCACATTTAGCTACACCTTCCAGGTACTTCTCTACATAGTCGCAGCTCCGACTTAGACATTTGTTGGAGCATTATACCAAATTTCCAACACCATCGTCATAGAAGGCAGCGGCCTGTGCTTTCCGATAATTCTCTACGCTGGTCTATAGTGCATAGCCTGTGCCCAAGTATTGTCTTCGTATCCAGCATTTCATGTGAACAGCCAATTATGGCTGTGTTGTGGGTGATCGAACACTTCCCATCGAAAAGGCTGCAGGAGTGTCTTCACAGCCCCTGCAGAGTGCAGCTGAGAGACACTGCCCAAAACATTTGTGAAAAGCCTCATCGGATTTTTTACAGTGGTTTCCATTTTTGCGACCGATTGTTCCTCACTTTCTGAATAGCCCTCATATTATCATCATCAACCAATTTTTGACATCATCACTTGGTGATGTGGGCTCTTTGAAATGGCATGCAACATAGGTTCCTAACAGGTTCTTCGATCCGGAGCTTCCCATGTCGACTTGAATGCAGTTGTCTTTCATATGTCTCTGGCCCCTCGGTCTGGTGATCTTCACCTCGGTCCTTTTATTTTAACACAGAGCTCCAGTCTAGTATTTGTTTTGAGGACTCCAATCTAGTATTTGTTTTGATCATCTGCCATCCCTTCTTTGAGTGATTTCACCAGCCCATTGCCTTTTGATGGTGTTTACTCTTTCCTCTATGTCACTGACCTTATGTCTTTTGCTTTCTTTCTGTCTTTCTTTGTGTAGCCAAACACTGATCTTTCCATTCTTCTTTGAGCTGCCTAACAATGAACTCACTCAATGTCCTTGTCTTACAGCCATAAGTTATTACCGGTAGTATATATTGGTCAAAAACTGTTTTCTTCAGCTCAGTCGACATCTTAGACTTGAAAACTGAAGAGTACCTTCCATAAACTTCCCAGTCCAATTTAATATGTCAAAATATTTCTGATTTTAGGACTTCTTTCATATTTACAAATTGCTCTAATGACTACATTCTGTGACCCTTTGGAGTTTTGTACCTACAACACGTATTTCCCTCTGGTTTTTATTCATTCATCATAATCTTGGTTTGTCGTAGGTCTATTTTAGACCAACTTCAGAGTAGACTAACACAAATTTTCTAAAAATATTTGAAGTTCTTCTATCCTATTTGTGACTAGAACAATATCATCAGCAAATCTCAGGATTTTAATCTCTTTCCCAGAACGTGGATTCCCTTTGTTTTTCGAGCTCAATTTAGACATTGTTTAATTCCCCTGCCCCACCCTTATCCTTCGCGCCCTCTACTTCATTCTATAACACACTACATCTCTTGAAATACCCTTAACATTTGTACTTTGACCTGTAGTCTTTGTCTTAAAGAAGTCCACTTTTTCTCATATAGTCTGATGCTATCAATATTACATTTTTCTTCTCTTGTGATACTGAAAGAATGTGCTCTCTAGAACCAGTTGAAACTTATCTTAGAACTCCAGAAGACGTGTCTCACTTATTTCCTTGAGACAGTAGTCTTGTATATTTGTGCATTTCTTTCTGCTCCCTTCTGTTTCATTGTAATTACCATCTTCAAATATTTCACCCACTCACTTACTTCATATAGTCACTTCGTTTTGTTTTGTCATCATAAGCATTTAAAATGAGAATATAAATCTGTAGAGTGGTGAAACCTCCCCATTTATTAATATTGCTGTACCATTGATGAGCAGTACTGTTATCAACTGATTTATGCAAAAACACCTCCTGGCCCAGATCCTACCATTATCTGCTTCCACATTTACAGAGAGTCTTCTACATATATTTCTGCGGTAGTACTACAGGATTCTTTGAAGAAGAATGGAAGTTTAATGGGTGAATTGTAACATTGAACTTTTTGTTTGTGTTGCTAACTGCTACGCAATGTTTCCTCAATATGGTAAGTGGTTATCTTTATTTTTCCCATTTACTGTATTACACACGGGATTTTCCATTGGCATGTTACTGTAGTTCACTTATTTTTTTCCACAAAGCAGCAGCTTATAGATTGTTGCTCTGAAGCTGCTGTTTTGTTATTAGTGCAATTTCTGTACTAATAGAAATGCCACACTCTTTTAGAGCTTACGCTGAGAAGCTCAAGCATCAAAATATATTGTTACTAGCAGTTGCAGTTATTTGCCTGTAAAATTGTTTCATGGAAATCAGGTGGACAACTTGTTAAATAATTATGTGTTTCAGTAAAACTGCTATTTTTCATGTACAGGACCACCAATTACGAGTACAACAGAAGAAAGAGTTCGTCTGAATGCAAGTGACTCAGCAAATCGAGCTTTCATTATGAGGAGTCCTGCAATGACTACGTACAGCCAACAGTTGTGGGTTATTGCCAAGGTGTCCACTGAAAACACTGACGGTGAGTATTCTCTACAAGAAATGTTAGTTGGTGTGAACAGAAGTTCATTTCTGAGCTGTGCTTTTGTGAGGGAAATGCTACTTAGCAAATAATTATGAACATAGTTTCTTGTATGAATGCTGTTAGAGAGTATTAACTACCTTTCTGCAGTTATATACATTTTATAAGAAGAAATATTTCTATTTGAAAAGCATTGTCAGAGATGTGTAAAAGTACTATAACAGCAACTTTTTTTATGTGAAGGCTAAAAAATTTTGTTTGAGAATGGCCAAACACACCTCAGTTTAAATGTTAAAGCAATGAAAATACAGTTTAAATGTTAAAGCAATGAAAATACATGGAAACAGAGTAGAGATGATGATCTGTAATTCAGAAGAGATAGGGACAAGATCAAGTTGTGTGTTCCTCTTCGGCAGTAAAACTCTCTCTCTCTCTCTCTCTCTCTCTCTACACACACACACACACACACACACACACACACACACACACACACACACACACACACACCTGACTGCAGCATGATCCCTGCTGAGGAGGTGCAGGGTGGGAAACGGTAGATATTCTTTTGAAATGAAGAGAGATGTGAGAGAAGATTGTGAGAGAAAGAAAAGCTCAGGAAAAACTCGTGGATACCACTGCACTATGTTCTCTGCATCAATATGAGTACAGATCAGTCAAGCAGAAGAGAAGAAGGATAACACATAATGGGAACCAGTAAAAATAAACAAAGGAAGCTGTGGGATAGGAAAATTGAAACAAATTTATCAACGGTAGTGGAAGAGTGAGGCAATGGAGGGCACTATATAACTAGCACTTTCTTGCAAAATAACATTATTTCCGCTATGACCATAAATGTAGCGAGCCATTAAGTAATAATTATCACCTCAAAAAAGTCAAGCAGCCACCTTGAAACTTGGTGATGATGTTATTCCTTCTGTACAATTTCACCTAGGCTGTAGAGGTCTGCATTTCGAGTGTTCAGGAATCATTCCGCCCCAAAAATCAACTTGTGATCATTCTGGAATGCCAACCGCACAATGTTGTCTGTGTCCGAGGAAAGTGTAACAAATTGTTAAGTTTGTCCAACCCATTTAAATGATATTGATATGTGAGGAGCTGTGTGTGTGTTATCTTTGACTGTTTCTACATCTTTGTTGCTACAAGCTGTTCTGTTCAGTTCTGTTTCGTCCATATTCATTGTGTGTGTGCTAACATGTAGTAAAGTGCACCAATGTGAGATGTTATAATAAATCACCGAATGTGTACATGTATATCATGTTCTCAATACCCATGGAACCTCAACAGGTTATGGGCCCAGGTACACAGATAACCCGATCATTAAAAGCATCAGGAATCGCTGATTAAAACCCACGTGTCATGATTCAAAGTCCAGTGTGTGCTGCTGTTGACAAAGAGGAATTGTTCGAGTTGATAAATATGCTGACAAATTGTCTGATTAATGTACCAAAGCTGAAAGGACGTGAGAATTATGGAGATTCAGCGTTCGCTATCGAAAATGTGCTTATTCTCAAAGGATTAGTGCAATATGTCTCAGAAATAGTTTCACTGGAAGATTCAAAGGCCAAAGCGATAATAAATTTTATGATTGATTCATCTTTATAAGTGTACATAAGAGAAGCAAAAACAACCGTGGACTTGTGGAAGAAACTGAAATCAATGTTTGATGACTCTGGTTTTGCGAGAAGAATAAATTTATTGAGAACACTGATATCAAAACGTCTAGAAAAACGTGATTCAATGACAAGTTATGTGAACCAGATAGCAGATAATGGTTAGAAATTATGTGGAACAGGTTTTGCTATTAATCATGAATGGATTGGTTTGTTATTGCTAGCAGGATTGCCAGAAAAATATTCTCCCATGATAATGGCAATTGAGCATTCAGGAATTCCAATTGCAATGGACACAATCAAAAGTAAGCTTCTTGACATGGAAGAAGACGAAGAAGACATCACCACGACTGGTAGTGCTTTTAGGTCCAAAAGTTGGCAAAGTAAACCAAAGTTTTCTCACCGGAATGGAAATACAATGGGAAATCAAAACATGAAGGACGTTGATTGCTATAAATGCAAGAAACCAGGACATTTTAAAAGTAAGTGCCCTAACAGTGACAATGAAATAGGACAAAGTAAAACTTCAAATGTTCTCAGTGCAGTGTCTATAAGTGGCTCTTTTGACAGAAGTGCCTGGTATGTTGATTCAGGTGCTAGTGTGCATCTCACAGCAAATGAAGAATGGCTGAAAAACAAAATAAATGATGTTAAGATGCAAAAAATGAGGGCTGCAAACCAGACAGAAATCCCAGTGTTGTGCTCTGGAGAAGCTGATTTAATATCAGTACTCAGAAAGAGCTCATTTGATACTACTGTAAAAAATGTAGTGTATGCTCCAGAACTAACTACAAATTTGCTGTCTGTGAGCAGGTTGATTGAGCAAGGAAATTTTGTTGAATTTAATAGTGATCAGTGCAATATTTATAACAAGTATAAAGAATTAATTGCAACTGCAGATCTAATTAATGGTGTGTTCAAGCTAAACATTGACAGAAGAAGTCATTTTTTGGGAATGATTACAGCATCTGATTGGCATAGAAGATTAGGAAACCTCAATGCAAAGGATCTTATTAAATTGAAAAATGGTGCTGTAGAAGGAATGGTATGTGTAGACATTAACATTAACAATCAAAACTGTATAGTATGCAATGAAGGCAAACCAACAAGACAACCTTTTCCACCTGTAGGCACTAGATCCTCTAAACCACTTGAAGTTGTACATGCAGACCTGTGTGGACCAATGGAAGTTATGTCATTAGGTGGTGCAAAGTATTTTCTCATTTTGGAAGATGATTACACCCGAATGGGATTTGTGTATTTTCTGAAGATAAAGAATGAAACTTCTGAAAAATTTCAAGAATTTCTGAAAATGGTGGAGAATCAGCAAGGAAGAGAAATCAAAACAATAAGAACAGATAATGGAAATGAATTCTGATGTGTGAATTTTGAAGTTTGTTGAAAAAACATGGTATTATACATCAGTTATCCAACAGATATACACAGAATGAAACAGTTTGGCAGAATGGCTGAATAGAACTGTTGTAGAAAAGTCAAGATTGATGGTAAACTTGATAAAAGGTTTTTGGCTGAAGCTGTTAATAGTGCAGTATATTTTTGAAATGGGTCAGTGAGTTCAAGTTTAGGGAATAAAACACCCTATGAACAATGGACTGGCAAGAAACCCAACATTAGTCATCTCAGAATAATTGGAAGCAAGGTCATGGTGCATGTTCCCAAAGCCAAGAGAACAAAATGGGATAAAAAGGCAAAGAGAATGATCTTAGTGGGCTATAGCAATGCTACAAAAGGTTATAGACTCTATGACCCTGAGACAAATGATGTAGTGATAAGCCATGATGCGACTATAATGGAAAATATTAATGATGCAGGAACTGAAATAAAGAACCATGAAGAAATCACCACTTCAGTGGGGGATGATGAAGAAAATGAGAAGTCTGATGTTGTATTAAGAGAGGACTTACATGATGTCTCAAAAGAAACACTTACACCAGAGAAAGAAACTGATGTTAAAAAATGTGTTACACAAGAAGATGAAGTAAAAAAGATCACAAAGGCAGCTCAAACCAAATAGAAGATTTGATGATTATGAGATTTATTTTGCTGCTGGAACTTCAGATCAACTCGAGGACCCAACAACTGTGCAGGAGGCCCTTAGCAGACCTGATGCAGAAGAATGGAAACATGCTATGGGTGACAACTTAAAAGCTTTTGAAGACACCAATGCATGGAAAGTGGTAAATCTTCCAGAAAGTGCAACTGTTGTGCAGTGTAAGTGGGTGTTCAAGAAAAAAGTCAACAGTGAAGGTGAAGTGCAGCATTGTGCAAGACTAGTGCCAAGAGGATTCACTCAGAAATCTGGAATTGATTATGATGAGACCTTTTCTCCTGTGGTAAGCGTTCAACACTTAAACTTCTAATGGACTTATATGTTTAACTAGATTTGAACAGTACACGTCGATGTTAAGGCTGCTTTTTTAAATGGTATTCTCAAAGAAGATATTTTCCTACAACAATCTGAGGGATTAAATCTCTGTAATGATAAAAGAAAAGTTTTGAAGTTCAAAAGGGTTATGTATGGTTTAAAGCAATCATCCGGAGTGTGGAATCAAGGAGTAAATGATGTCTTAAGCTGCCTAGGTTACAAGAGATATGGTTTAGAACCTTGTTTGTTTACAAAACAAAAAGATAAAGGCTTAGTTACTATGATAGCTTTATATGTTGATGACTTTTATGTTTTTTTCAAATTACTCAAGTGAAACTGAATTTTTGAAAAGTAAGTTACATTAAGAGTTTGAAGTAAAGGATTTAGGAATGGCTAAAAATTTTGTCTTTTGCAGAATGAGGTGCGATGTTGTAGTGCAGTATGTCCTTGTGACGCTTTGCCCCGTATAGGAATAATCTGTTAGTGTCAAACCATACCAGTCCCAAGAAAAAATTATGAAATTCTCCAACTGTATTAAGGTGTTGGTTTTATTGGCAACTAGTTTCAATGTTGTTACATCATCATCTTCAGGCCCATACTGGTTGACAGTAACCGTATGTGTCTAACACTAGGAGTCAGTGGTGAGATAGGCATGTTCCATGCGGAAGGCAGGTAGTTACTACCTGTAACAGTATGTATCTAACACAAGTAGTCAGTGGTGAGATAGGCGTGTTCCATGCGGAAGGCAGGTAGTAACGCCTATCTCACCACTGACTACTAGTGTTAGATACATACTGTTACTGTCAACAAGTATGGGCCGGAAGATGATGTTGTAACAACATCGAAACTAGTTGCCAATAAAACCAACACCTTAATACAGCTGGAGGAATTTCGTCATTTTTTTAACATATATTATATTAGCTGACATCTCAAGTCATCTGTTTCAATTATGGATATATGAAGATTGCCCTCTGATGGTTGGATCTTCACTTCTTTCAAGCAATGATAAAACCACATGTTTCCAGTACTTGCTTTGCTGTTTGGTCTCAGGGTCACCCACCACTCATCCATTGTGATAAGATGGCTGAAAAAGTCATCAGAATAAGCTTGACACAGCTCAACATATCGGCTGCTGCCTCAGTTCAGCGTGGGTGTTTTTTTTGTTTGTTTGTTTGTTTGTTTGTTTGTTTTTTGTGTGTGTGTGTGTGGGGGGGGGGGGGGGGAGTACAGTATGAGCTGTCACAAAGTGCACTGGGTGGCAACCTTTGTCATATTGAAAATGTCATGCAAAATGTTGTAACTGATCCATGACTGATTTTTCACTTTATTCACTATTGCCTCGAATATGTTACACAGGTCTTCAAGAACGAGGGCTTCCAATTCTCTAGCAATTCCTGGTTCTTCCCAGAGAGATGGTCTTCTGCTTTTTTCTTCATCATTCAGGCTCATTTGACCACACAGGAAGTGTCTTGCTACCTAACTACTGTGACGCAGTGTATATAGTTGCAGCACTGTTCCCCTCCAAATTCAGAAAATAAATTAGCACACAATAGTCCCATTTTTTCAGTGGGCTTCAGGTTGTCTCTTCCTCCCCCCCCCCTCCTCCCTCCCCACTCCCTCTCCCACTTCCAGTTCTATAAATGCTACTGTGGCACAGGGCTTTCAGTGTGTACCGGGAATACAGATGTGCTTGTAAACAAATAAAAATTTACAACTTACCTTTTTTTAGTTGATAAAACTTTGTAATGATCACATCTCAAATCTGAATAAAGCAGTATATACTTAAAACATTATTCTCCAAGTGAGGACCATTTTCACAAAAGTCAACATGTACAAAACACAAACTTTTCAGGAAACACATTTTATTTAACTGCTTAAAAAATATACATTGCTGATGTCCTACAAAATTAAATTTCACAAATATACTTCTGATACATAATACAATTGTGGAAAAATGTTTCTATCTTTCAGTTGCAAATAAAAAAATATGTAAAAAATCATGAATTTTTTCCAAAACTGACCCTCTACAGATTAATTATTTTATAGCTCTAATGTTTTAGTTTATTTTAACCTGCTGAGTATATAATAATTTAATAAATTGGTTCATTAAGGTACTGTGCTTTATTATTTTCGTTGTCACTTTCATTGTAACACTCTGTCGCCTTCGCAAAGAACTCTAAGGCTTCTTGTGGTGATTTATCAAAAAATATCTTCAGTTTCTTTTCACATTAGCTTTTTTGACACTCACTTGATTTCTAGGTGTTATTCTAGCTGACTGATGAATGTTCTTTAAACTACCTGTATTAGTTTTTTTCAGTTCATGCATTATCAGAGAGGTAAAGTATGTGTTTTGACTTTACAGATGGCACTATCTTTTTGTGTGCTTCAGACATTTTGAGTGGTAGCTTCTCTCTTATTAATCTAATAGCAGAGATCTTGAAACAGTACACATGCCAGGCCATGCTTAGAACCATATGGGTGCCATAGTTGCTCAGAACCTCATGATAGTGTGATGCTAAGGTTGTGGATTTCAAGTTTTCTCAATTCCTTTTTAACGGTACCAAATACCCGATTGGTGGTATGAAATTTTGACACCTGATTGGGAAGTTGTGAGCTATTTTGTCTAAAACCAATGACAAATGTCTACCACAAGCAGTAGATGTTCACATTTGGGAAAACTTGTTTTTGTAGATGTTAAGTTCAGAAAAATTTCGCAGTCATGTGAGTGAGCAAGATTAAACAGACAAATAGTTTTCATAAAATCTCTGTACTGCAGTGCATTTGTCTCATTTAGAAGTACATGAATACATATATAACTCATTTTTGCAAATTTTGTAGTTGAATTTTGTGAAAATGATCCTCAATTTCAGCTATATAGCCATTTTCAAATGGACATGTCCTTGAATATATGGCATACGGCATCCAAACAATAATCAGGGCATCTAATTGGGCAATGTATCCATACACACAACACAAATTTTATTAGCAGTGGCTGATACTCATATCCGAGTTTGGCTTAACAGACAAATTCTGGTATGAAACATATGGCCACATAGACGAAACATAATAGAGTGGAGGGCATGGTTGGGCCTGGCAAAATTTTAATCTCTGAATTTCTCGTTTGTCAGCTTTTGCCTTTCCTGCCCAAAACATAAAACAGTGGCTGAATTAGTTGTGCACTAGTGAGTGTGAGCTCCTGTTGTGGCACACCAGTTACTCAGGTTAATGTTTAGATTCTTTATATTCTTGAATTGATACTTTCAGCACTTCAGAGAAACACCCTTGGCCTTTCCATCTGTGCTGACGTCACTGTACAAAATTTCTCGAGGAACACTCTTGTTCATCATTTGCCAACATAATAATTAAAAGTGCAAGAACAGTATAAAATGCGTAATGGATATCGGACAACATTATAATACACGTTAAATTATAAAATAATATTAAATAGTAAACATGTATGCATGAATCCTGTGAAACTGAGCACAGTTCATATTCTCACTCTTGCTTGTTTATACTAAAGGAGAGAGCCCACTGGTTAGCCAACTGGACTTGCATTCAGGAGGATGACGATTCTAATCCCCTTCCACCATCCCAGCTTAAGATTTTGATGATTTCGTTAAATTACTTTAGATAAATACTGGGATGGTTCTTTTAGAAAGAGCTCGTCCAGTTTTCTTCACTATCCTTTACCAATTCTAGATTTTGCTCTGTCTCTGATGGCTTCATTGTTGACAAGATGGTGAACCCTAATCTTGTCCTAAAGAGTGATAATATTTACTGTGATTTTATTCACAGTAATCATGCTTCATGTTTACTGATGATGTGAAAACTACGATGTTATTATTTAATGGGCTCATAATGTACACAGTGTTGTCTGACGATAATTATTTTATTCTTTGAGATGCACATCATATTGTTCTTCGCATTAGTAATGATTGTCATGTGCGTATGTATAGGTATATTGTGTTCTGTGCATGGTCTTATAAAGATTGAATCCAAGTCAGGTGTCATTTGTGTAGTGCTGTGGACGCATGGTGGACCTGGTGATGGCAGTCAGTGACTGGGGGTCCCTACACCCATTCAGGGAGTGCAGCTGTTTCTGGAGGCATGCCACAAGTCAAACTTTGGTGCAAACCATGAAGATGCAATGAGTAAGCTGGCTGTAAATGACAGCCGGAATCCATTGAGGGTGTCGTTCAAAAGCCCTGACCCAGACTGGTGTGCCGGGCATGAACATCAACAAAACTGATGCCGCTGGAAGATGCCTTCCCAGCAGCAGGAGGCTGAACACTGTGTGCAGTTGATAGCAATGCAGGACTAGGCAGGACTCTTGGCCACAGTTGTTCTCATTCTGTAAGAGCTTACAAAAAAATGATAGCCTCCTTGGCTGCAAAATTTTCTATATACTTGCACATCTATGTCTTAAATGATCAGACAAGGAGTTCCACCTTGCTGTTTGACTGCAGGTGGAAGTGAGGTGCCATTGTGTATACAAAAGTTTTCAAAAGATTAATGACAAACTTAGAACCCTTCTCCAAAACCAGGATACAAGGCAAGCCGTCTATGGAGAATTTCTTCAACAGGGCCGTGACAGTTGTGCTGTCACCAATGGACAACAAGCGACATAAGAAAAATGAGAAAAAGCATCAATTGCCATCAACCAGAAAGTGTGTAAAAAAAGGAACAGTGAAATCAGTGTGGACTCTTTCCCAAGGCTGTGTAGGGGTCAGTCATGGCAAATAAGCAGTGTGTGGCAGCACCTGCCCATCCAAATTCCGATGCCTGGCTGAAACACACGATATCATGCCAACCGTTTTGTGCGAGAGATCTCCCAGTGACCCTGATGTAATGAGCAGAGGACACCCCACCACTGGAACCACAATGCATGGAGTAAACCCTTCTGTCTGCCGGAGCATAATGCCATCCAAGAGGGAGAGGCAATGGTGCCAGTGGGCCAGTGGCCAGCCTGGCAGGTTGGACCACCCATATTGTGTCAAGCCAGAGCAATAGATCTGCCACTACAACAGAGCCAATACAGGCATTGGTGATGGGAGAAGCCATCCACTGTGTACCTCATCTCCGTATCCTGTTGAGAACAAAGCTGTTCCTCATGGACGAACAAAGGGGACAAGAACAGAGCCCAATGCTGAGGATGATAAGTGGCTTTGTCCAGTGAGGAGACCGACATGCCAAACAAGGAAACTGGGGGCTTTTACTCCATACAAGAACACACAATTTTTTAAGGCATAAATAACAGCAAGAGCTTTTTTTTCCACCTGAAAATAATGTTGCTGAGCCACATTGAGAGTTTTTGATTCAAAAATAATAGGTTGTTCAGAGCCATGTGAATGGCGATGGGTCAGGTCTGTAACCAGTACCAGATGCTCACTGGGTTGAAATGTTGCAAGAAATGGCATGGAGTGAAGATTAACCTTAAGCTGCACAAAGGCACACCTACAGCCTGCAGACTAAACAAAAGATCCCCTTTCCCAAAGCAACAAATGCAAGGGATGGGTGATAAGAGCTGCTCTGCAAATAAACTCGTACACCGCTTTGCTGAGGAATGCTTGAAGTTCTCATAGATTAGATGGACAGGGCAAAGTTGTAAAGGTGGTGATATGTTGCTCTATGGGATGCACACCCAGCTGGGAAATTTCATGACCCAAATAACCAATGGAAGGTTGGAAGAAGTGAGACATAGTGAGGTTATGTTTCAGGCCTGCAGCATGTAAAACAGTAAGCAAAGAACGGAGGCTACATGGGTGATCCTCTGTGGTAGCACCTTTCATGATGATATCATCAAGGTTGTTAATGCAATGGAGGACAACTGTGGTAACCTATTCTAAAAAACCATTGAAAGATGACAGGTGCACTAATCACCCCAAACATCAATCGTTGGTACTGATAAAGGCCAAAAGGTGTATTAATCACAAGCAGTTGTTTTCATGCTTTGCCCAATGGAATCTGAAGGTCTGGATGTAGGCTCCAACCAGATCAATTTTCAAAAAGAATTGACCCCCAGCCAACTTTGTGAGCAACTCCTCCGGGCATGGGGGAGGGGGTTGTCTATGACTGCCTGCTCATTAACAGTGACTCTGCAGTTGCCACAGAGCAAAAGCTGACCGAATGGCTTCCTTATGATCACTAAGGGAGTAGTCCATTCACTTGAGGAAATCGGTCTAATCACTCCCAGTGCCATTAATTGATCAAGCTCCATCTTAACCTGGTCATAAAAAGCTACTGGCACTGGTAGTGCCCAAAAAAAGCAAGAATGGGCAGAAGACCTGATGTGTGCCATGAAACTGTCTGCACAACCCAACCCTGGGGCAAAAATATCTGATAACTCAGAACACAAGGAATACAGTTCAGAAGGCACTTGATCTGACACTAGATGCACTACATCCTCAATAAAAAAAATCCAACCATAGCAAAGACAACTGTTGTTGTTGTGGTATTCAGTCCTGAGACTGGTTTGATGCAGCTCTCCATGCTACTCTATCCTGTGCAATCTTCTTCATCTCCCAGTAACTACTGCAAACTACATCCTTCTGAATCTGCTTAGTGTATTCATCTCTTGGTCTCCCTCTACGAATTTTACCTTCCACGCTGCCCTCCAATACTAAATTGGTGATCCCTTGATGCCTCAGAACATGTTCTATCAACTGATCCCTTCTTCTAATCAAGTTGTGCCACAAACTTCTCTTCTCCCCAATCCTATTCAATACCTCCTCATTAGTTATGTGACCTACCCATCTAATCTTCAGCATTCTTCTGTAGCACCACATTTTGAAAGCTTCTATTCTCTTCTTGTCCAATTTATTTATCATCTATGTTTCACTTCCATACATGGCCACACTCCGTACAAATACTTTCAGAAACGACTTCCTGAAACTTAAATCTATACTCGATGTTAACAAATTTCTCTTCTTCAGAAACGATTTCCTTGCCATTGCCAGTATACATTTTATATCCTCTCTACTTCGACCATCATCAGTTATTTTGCTCCCCAAATAGCAAAACTCCTTTACTTTTGCTTTAGTTGATGTTCATCAACTCCTTTACTAATTTGTGTTTCATTTCCTAATCTAATTCCCTCAGCATCACCCGACTTAATTTGACTACATTCCATTATCCTCGTTTTGCTTTTGTTGATGTTCATCTTATATTCTCCTTTCAAGACACTATCCATTCTGTTCAACTGCTCTTCCAAGTCCTTTGCTGTCTCTGACAGAATTACAATGTCATCAGCGAACCTCAAAGTTTTTATTTCTTGTCCAAATTTTTCTTTTGTTTCCTTTACTGCTTGCTCAATATACAGATTGAATAACATCGTGGAGAGGCTACAACCCTGTCTCACTCCCTTCCCAACCACTGCTTCCCTTTCGTGTCCCTCGACTCTTATAACTGCCATCTGGTTCCTGTACAAATTGTAAATAGCCTTTTGCTCCCTGTATTTTACCCCTGCCACCTTCAGAATTTGAAAGAGAGTATGCCAGTCAACATTGTCAAAAGCTTTCTGTAAGTCTACAAATGCTAGAAAGGTAGGTTTCCCTTTCCTTAATCTAGCTTCTAAGATGAGTCACAGGGTCAGTATTGCCTCACGTGTTCCAATATTTCTACGGAATCCAAACTGATCTTCCCCAAGGTCAGTTTCTACTAGATTTTCCATTCGTCTGTAAAGAATTCGCGTTAGTATTTTGCAGCCGTGACTTATTAAACTGATAGTTCGGTAGTTTTCGCATTTGTAAACACCTGCTTTCTTTGGGATTGGTTTTATTATATTCTTCTTGAAATCTGAGGGTCTTTCGGCTGTCTCATATATCTTGCTCACCAGATGATAGAATTTTGACAGGACTGGCTCTCCCAAGGCCGTCAGTACTTCTAATGGAATGTTGTCTACTCCTGGGGCCTTGTTTTGACTCAGATCTGTCAGTGCTCTGTCAAACTCATCACGCAGTATCATATCTCCCATTTCATCTTCATCTACATCCTCTTCCATTTCCATAATATTGTCCTCAAGTACATCACCCATGTATAGACCCTCTATATACTCCTTCCACCTTCCTGCTTTCCCTTCTTTGCTTAGAACTGGGTTTCCATCTGAGCTCTTGATATTCATACAAGTGGTTCTCTTTTCTCCAAAGGTCTCTTTAATTTTCCTGTAGGCAGTATCTATCTTATCCCTGGTGAGATAAGCCTCTACATCCTTACATTTGAGGCACTGAGAGCACAAGCGGACTAACCCCGGAGAAGTCAATATGGAGGAAACAGGTCTCATAATACGGGCCCACAAATAATGTATGTTTGTGATACATTGCAGCCTTGTAACATGCATATGATGTAACTGTGGTTTTATTGAACAATATTTTGACATCGATAAATTACAAAAGTACTATATAGTAGAATATTAGCAGTTTTGTTGTGGCTTAGTCCATTTTCGCTCCAAGTAGTTGAACATTCTCAATGACAGGTCCGTTAGTACGCTGATGCATGTGACAATAGTATTCATTACTAGTATACATTGTACACATTACATGTACCATTTTACATTGGTTTCTGTAATGTTACGCATTGTGTTACATTTCAAAATCATCCACAGGCAATGTTTCTACAGCATTTGATGACGTTTGTAAAGTTTTGTAGAAATCATGATGAAGTGGAGGTACATACGGAAGCAAACTTAGCAGATCCTTCTTTTTTGCCTCTGTAATTACATTTCCATTAGGATAAAGCAGTTCGAGATTGCTGATGCATGTGGATGTTCGTTTGGCCACATCAATTTCCTGAAATGGCTCTTGGTTTTGGTTCGAGTATTTATACAATATTTTGAATCTGTTGGTTGCTTCATACCGCAGCCACTGTATGTTCAACCATTGTACTTTACAATTGCCAGAAGACATTTTTCGATTCGTGATGTTTCTTTCGAGTTGTTTTGTTGAAAAGAAACATTCCGCATTCATATTAATTACCTTGAATGGATTCCTTTTTCTGGCACTCACTACCACATCATTCCAGTGTTTAGGACGGTAAATATTAGGAAAATACTTTTTTCGTTTCTGAACTAAGCCAAAATCCTGATCACAGGGCAGGTACGAGTGTCCGCTAACTAAAAATTTATGGTCTATTTCCTTCACAGAGAACTCTGAGCTGTTGACAATGTATTGGCACAGTACAGCAACCTTTATGTTTCTATTCTGGCCTCCACACTGATCAGAGTACATAATTAGTTTTTCAGTCCTGACAAAATTGCGTATGAAGTACAGCAAACAAGAACCAATTTCTTGTGGCCCTCTCGACGCAATGGATTCATGCCACAGAAACATGTATACATCATCATTGTGCATATTGTGGATGCCAAAGCAATATGTCCACAACTGACGTTTGTAATAGCAAACTCCAGTTGAGATGATCGGTGTAGGCAAAGTTTTCATCAAATCAAATGTTATCACTGTAACGTTACCATCTGATTTGCTAAGCAATGTATCACTATGTAAACCTGCCCGTGCATACTCAGCTTTTTGCTGATGGAATTCACGTTCTGCAATTAACTCCGTCCTCTCCTTATCATTATCGGCAGCTGTTATTTTTACCTGCAAAGCATCACATGTTCGACAAGAGTCGGACACTGGTGGATGAAATGACAAATTGAAGTTTTCGTAAAAAATTTTGCGGAAAATAAAATGAGAAACGGGCATTTGCTCCTCTGCACAGTACAGTGAATACATGACTGATAAATTTAAATCTGGTCCTAAATACTTTCTACCGTTATTTTTATGATATGCATAATGGCTTTCATACGCCGGGAATTTTTCTATGAAACGTTTTACTACATCAACTTTGTGGCGAGGTGTTTTATTACCAGGTTCACCTTTACCTCTACCATCACGAGGAGGGGTGACTTTTTCCCCTTTATTCTTGAGTACCCTATCGATTCTTCCAGCAGATACGGCTAAAGTATTCTGAAAGAATCTTTTGCACACCCTCGTTTCAGACCCATTTGAATTGAGCAAGTAATACAATCTCGTCTTCTCCCTACGTGAATGTTGCTGACCTACGTAAGACCGTGCTTTATCAACAACTTTAATCATGGTAAACAGGAAAGCCGACTGCAGATCGTGGCTGCCTAAATTATAAAACTCATTGAACACTTGTTCCTGCTGTTCTTCGTTGATGTGTTTGTGGCACTCATACCGGCACGTACACTCGCTGATTTTCCGCAATTCCTTTCGAGGTACAAGGTTACCCTTACGGTTTACATACTCTTGACCTAGAGCTCTCCGTTCTTTCCTAACGTTACGAAGCCATTTATCTTCGTTTCTAAGGCGCTTCTTTCCTCGGCTCCGTACCACGGCATCGTCGTTCGTCTCTGGCACGTCCTCTGGAACAGTTGTTGCTGCAGCCGTGCTCGCTCTCGCGTCTCCCGGCACGTCCCCATCGGACGCAAACATCTCTGTAATAACAATATCCATCCCTCAATGTAATATTAACTACACTACAGTAATGGTCAACGTGTGCATTGGTATCCACAGGCGAAGCAATTGCTCAACACAACTCGGCGGGCGGTAAAACATTGTTGTACACAAAATAGCAATACATAAAGTATTGTTTGTATGTCATTCTGTTTTCGTATGGAAAACAACCTGCATTTTCTGAACAAAGTCACCATTCGAGATACGGTACATCTAGACGTGTTTGCATATGAACGCGTTAGTGTACAATCGACAATGTTATCCGCAAAAAAGGAATGGAACACAATACAAACTAACCTTCCAACTGCTCCTCCACACTTTTCGCAGGGGCTGCCATGCTGATCAACTGAAATACACGTCCACGTGGTCACTGGTCCAATACGTTGTTCCACACTAAATACACAAGTCTTTCGTTCGCCGGCGTCACGCGCAATGGCAGTGGACGGAGAGCATAGAGCACAAATGGACTATGACGCATAGTCCACCCCTGCTCTCAACGGTATCTATCAGCGGTTGAGTGCAACAGCAATGTTTACGTTGCTACATTAGACAAACCTTCAGATAAACAAACAGATCAACATGCATTGCATAATACTCGTATACTGTTATCACAACATGTCAATACCTCAAATTCACAAAAAGTGTGGGTTAGTCCGCTTGTGCTCTCAGTGCCTCATTTGTCCTCTAGCCATCCCTGCTTAGCCATTTTGCACCTCCTGTCGATCTTATTTTTGAGACGTTTGTATTTCTTTTTGCCTGATTCATTTACTGCATTGTTATATTTTCTCCTTTCATCAATTAAGTTCAATATTTCTTCTGTTACCCAATGATTTGTAGTAGCTCTCGCCTTTTTACCTACTTTATCCTCTGCTGCCTTCAGTACCGTATTTACTCGAATCTAAGCCGCACTTTTTTTCCGATTTTTGTAATCCAAAAAACCGCCTGCAGCTTAGAATCGAGTGCAAAGCAAGCGGAAGTTATGAAAAATGTTGGTACCTGCTGCCACAACTAACTTCTGCCGTCGAATATATGTAGCGCTATGCAGGCATGCTTTGTAGGCACAAAGATAAATACTGGCGCCAAAACCTATGCGTCAGTAAATAAATTAAAAAAAAAAAAGTGGAAGACGAGTTTTTTTTCTCCGCCGCGAGTTTCGACCACTGCATTTTCATACATTATCCAACGAAGTAAATACAAATTCCATATTGTTCATCTTCGAATGTAGCACAATTTCAGTGTACTACGAAAATCTGACTGGCAAGACTGTTTGGGATGTTTGTCAATATGGCCAACTCTACGTTCTGAATTTTTTCCTATCTGTGAGAAGAGATGGTTGCTAATAGGAACCTGATGAAATTTGAATCACATACAGTATTCTCTTCACCATAAGAATAATATGAATATAAACATTTTGCCATGTATTCTTTCGTGTTTGCTGCTATCCCATTTAAATCCTGTTTGCCTAGTAAACTACGAAACTAGAGTGAGACAACAGCAAACGCGGAAGAATATACGTATCGTGTCATGTTTATATTCGTATTATTCTTATGCCTAATAGTGATACAGTCATAAATGAAGCACGGCCAGTGACTAGATTTTTAAATCTAAGATGACTCTAATTACTGTGCAGAATTTGATGTAATAAAGAAGCGGCCGCAAAGATTTTCAAACGGAGAAAAATTTTCGCCTAACTCTCGTTCAGAACATGTTCTATCCGCAGTCTATTATTTGATTCTTGTTGATCATTATCAAAGAAAGCAGCAGTGTAAGTAACAACAAATAGCAGTCTCTTGCCATTGTTTCGCTAATGAGATGATTCCTCTCTCTCTCTTTTTTTTTTTTTTTTTTTTAACTGTACGCGGCGGTAGCGCGCACAAAAGCAAGACATGCCGCGAGCTGCGACAGGCCGTAAACACACACTATCAGAATGCAACAAACAATGCATGACACAGTGCAGTAATGCATTTTCAGCTTAAGAGTGACGCAAACACCTATAATAAAGAAAACAGCACTTATCAGATCAAAGCAAAATAAGCAATCGATTCAAACCAGACGAAGCACATGAAAAAGGAAGGGTACCCGTATAAATACGGACGGAGCGCCTGACGCATAGCAATGGCTACGTGGTAAAGCTTAACTGCTAAGCTTACGACTCGAACCAAACTACTGTAGCTGTATCGTCATTCATTCGACCTAAATTGTGTCTCATATTACAATGGACCAACTTTGTTTTGATTTGGAGGTGTGGCCTAAAACTTTTCTCTGCCCTTGAATTTCGAGTCTCAAATTTCAGGTGCAGCTTAGATTCGGGAATTTTTTTTTTCCTTTATTTCAAGTCTCATTTTTCAGGTGCGGCTTAGATTCGAGTGTGGCTTAGATTCGAGTAAATACGGTACTTCATTCCTCAAAGCTACCCATTCCTCTTCTACTGTATTGCTTTCCCCCATTCCTGGCAATTGTTTCCTTATGCTCTCCCTGAAACTCTGTACAACCTCTGGTTTAGTCAGTTTATCCAGGTCCCATCTCCTTAAATTCCCACCTTTTTGCAGTTTCTTCAGTTTTAATCTACAGTTCATAACCAATAGATTGTGGTCAGAGTCCACAGCTGCCCCTGGAAATGTCTTACAATTTAAAACATGGTTCCTAAATCTCTGTCTTACCATTATATAATCTATCTGAAACCTGTCAGTATCTCCAGGCTTCTTCCATGTATACAACCTTCTTTTATGATCCTTGAACCAAGTGTTAGCTATGATTAAGTTGTGCTCTGTGCAAAATTCTACCAGGCGGCTTCCTCTTTCATTTCTTACCCCCAATCCATATTCACCTACTACGTTTCCTTCTCTCCCTTTTCCTACTACTGAATTCCAGTCACCCATGACTATTAAATTTTCGTTTCCCTTCACTATCTGAATAATTTCTTTTATTTCATCATACATTTCTTCACTTTCTTCGTCATCTACAGAGCTAGTTGACATATAAACTTGTACTACTGTAGTAGACGTGGGCTTCGTGTCTATCTTGGCCACAATAATGCGTTCACTGTGCTGTTTGTAGTAGCTTATCCGCACTCCTATTTTTTATTCATTATTAAACCTACTCCTGCATTACCCGTATTTGATTTTGTATTTATAACCCTGTATTCGCCTGACCAAACTTCACTAATTCCCACTATATCTAACTTTAACCTATCCATTTCCCTTTTTAAATTTTCTAACCTACCTGCCTGATTAAGGGATCTGACATTCCACGCTCCAATCCGTAGAACGCCAGTTTTCTTTCTCCTGCTAACAACGTCTTCTTGAGTAGTCCCCACCCAGAGATTCGAATGAGGGACTGTTTTACCTCCGGAATATTTTACCTAAGAGGACACCATCATCATTTAACCATACAGTAACGCTGCATGCCCTCGGGAAAAATTACGGCTGTAGTTTCTCCTTGCTTTCAGCCGTTCGCAGTACCAGCACAGCAAGGCCGTTTTGGTTAGTGTTACAAGGCCAGATCAATCAATCATTCAGACTGTTGCCCCTGCAACTACTGAAAAGGCTGCTGCCCCTCTTCAGGAACCACACGTTTGTCTGGCCTCTCAACAGATACCCCTCCGTTGTGGTTGCACCTACGGTACGGCTATCTGTATCGCTGAGGCACGCAAGCCTCCCCACCAATGTCAAGGTCCATGTTTCATGTTTCATGGGAGGGGAGGGGAGGGGGGGGGGGAGGGGGCAAAGACAACTAACCCAAACAAATTTTTAGTACTTGCATCATAATGAAATGGAGTGATAATTTATAAATTGTGTTGCCATAAATTGGCCGAGAATAGGAATTTGAATTTGCTATTTGTTAAGCTTATCAACAAACACTAGACACGTGCTAGTTGGGGGATCCAAATCTGGCATATGTCTATGAGTTGAGTAGAAGCACGATGCACGCCCCTCCTCCTCCCCCCCCCCCCCCCATATCTGATTTTATGATTAATGGCTTATCCATCACTCACACTTCAATGAAAAGTTTGATCTGGGCTGCAGACAACAGTGAACACGACAATGAAAGGGGGTTGGGAGGGGAGAGGATCAACACACTGCTGCTATGTGACCTTTTTTTACATTTATGACTAGAGGCTCACTGCTTACGGCAGGCTGCCCACTCATGCTGTACAAAACAAGAATGGCGTGAAGGAATGATGTTTGCTGTTCCTTTTGCTGACGACATGTTTGTCTGTGTTGGCCCAGTTCACTTGCCTCCTCTTCCCCCAGCGCACTATGCTCCATGTGCTGGAGCTGCATGCTGCCAACAACGGCACCATCATTCCAAGTCTCTGATCGGCAGCCCATGGCACGGGATACCTCGAACAACTGTGCAATATTCAAAACCTCTTTTAGTGAAAGTTCCTCAAACTGAAGGCCATAATGATGCACTTAATTACCTGGGGCTAACGAATGATTGCATCTCTCACTGTGATGTCAGCATAAGACTCCTGAAACTTAGTCTTGAAGAACTGACGTATGTGACTGAGGTAATGAAGCTCAGTCGTCCAAGCTTGATATTACTGCTCTGGCTGTTTGAGACATTCGTAGAATTCAACATGCGCAGTGACCACATACTGCTTGTGGTGTTAGGAGAACAGAAAACAACACATATTTTCGAAAGAAAGTGATGCTGGTTTTTGTAGAGGAGCTAACTGCCACAGTAAGTGATAAGAACTGACCCTTACAGATCTCTGTGATCCCACCCGGAATGACACAAAAGCTGCTTTTTGTACGTGCCCCAGTATTCTATGGAGTGATGGTGGATGAACACCCCTTGGCTGACATTGGGTTGTCGTAGCCAACAAATGCTCCAACAGTGCAGAAGTGACCAGAGTAAAGCCTCTATGGAGAGCCAAATGGTGAGAAAATCACAGAATCTAAAACACACAAAAACTCTACCCTGCTCTAACTAGGAACACAAGGAAACGTATGGTCATAAAAGAGATACAATTTATTGGACCGTTGATTGATATCAACGAGAATACAATGAACTAGTTCACATATCGTTTAACAACTGAGGACCCGGAGGCCTGTGCTTGCCATTATAAAGATGTTACCCACATCATGTGTCACTGATGTAGTGCTGCGTGTGCACGGTGAACCAGTCGGTGGCTGGGCTGCCCCTGGCAGCCGCCTTGGATAGTTGTGAGCAAGCTATTTGAAAGGTGGCACGCTCTACACTTTCTCTGGTGGCCTGACTTGCATCTGCTTTGAGCAGTAGGTATAGTAACCGACGTGTTACTACGCATTATACAGTGTGGCATCCTGGGTGTTGCTTGGATAGCGTATGGCATGTATTCACAGACTTGTCAATTATAAAATGACTGTATAGCTGAAATTGGTTAATAGTGGTTTAAATAAACACTGTTCCATGCAATTACACAGAATCTGTGGAAATAAGGTCATCTTTCAAGAAAACAGGACATCAGAAACAAATCTCAAGACAAATTACCTAGCAGTTGTTTGGATAAACATGGAGATGACAGATTGTGCTATTGGTGGGGCAAAGTAAAGGGTGTGGAAGAACCAGTTGTCATGAGTTGCTGCGAGCAACAGTTTCATGCAGTGGGTGATTCTCGTAATCCCTGATCATGACTTTGCACTACCTTATTTCCTAATCATACGCATATAATTGCCAAACAGTGGCTTGATATCAGTGGTTGAGTAGGGTGGCAGATGTTCAGGGAAGGTTACAGGTCAGACTTGTTTTCAGAAGTTTGAACACAGCATGTAAGTTTGTAAATGTGATAACCATAAAGAGAACTGCAGGTCTCTGGGTGGCAAAATGTCACTGTCGCGATAATGAACCAGCTTCTAGATACTATCCTGTGACAGATGGTTGTAAGTAATTTAGAGACTTTTAGCAGATAGTTTTCACTTCTTGTAATTGTTGTCCCACAAATGAAAATGCAGCAGTAATGACAGATATTTCCTATTAATGAAGTCACCTACAGATGTGAGATAGTTGATGGATGTAGCTTCTAAAAGAGATGCGGAGAACTTATTTTATGTTGTTCTTGTGGAGAAAAAGGAAGGAATGGCCATTATGCAAATCACTTTTAAAAAAAGGAAAATAAATAATGCTGCATCACATAACTTCTCAGTCTATAAACAAGCGCCAAAAAAATTATTTTCATGAAGTGAACAATAGCTGCTTCTCCTAACACTTTGTATCTGAGCGCTATGCTGTGTGTATGTTTTGAAGCAGTAAAAAAAAGTATTGAAATTGATTACTGGAAATCACCTCAAAGTTTTGTCAACTTTATTTCAACTGCTCTCCTCCTTCTTGTTGCTCCAACCTGCCAACTACTTTTCTTAGTCAAATGTGTCAAGTCATAAGTACTAGCTGTGATTGGTGTGTGCACAGTGCAGCATCAGGCTTTTGTGTTCATGGTGTCAGCGAGAGATATAAGAAGTTACGTAATCCCAGTGACAGCACAAGTCTTCTCTTCAGTAGCATCAAGTGGACACACAGTCTTAATATTCTCATCCAATTAACAACTTACAATCAGCATGGTTATATGAAGAGGACATATTTTCCTGACATCGTCAGTCTGGGGCGATTTGCAATGTGTGAGATTCTTCTTTAGTTATCACTCATTGTGAAAACAGTTTGAAAGAAAAATGAAGATTACCGTTTAACATTCCACTTATGACAAAACCATTAAGAACAAAGGACAAGCTCATAGTGGAAAGGGTGGGGAAGGAAACTGGCTTTTGTTAATCTTGGAAGGACCATATGGCGTTTGCACTAAGCAGTTTAGGAAAATTACAGATAACCTAACCTTGATTGCCACTCAGGGATTTGAACTCCACTTTCCCAAAATATATCCAGTGTGATAACCACTGCATCACATCATATGGTGACAGGGTAGAAATTTAACCCAGAACATTGGTGCATGGTTTTGATGATTGAGAAATTTACACTACCACCTTTCATTTCCTTGTCTGCCAAATAGTATGATAATATTCTATGTGTCACCATGATTTGCACTAATGTGTGTTAGTGACCTTGTCTAGTAACAGAGGCAAGTTGTTAACATAAAGTTTTCTGTACGTAATGATGTCTTACCACCTGTTTATATCTTGAAAATTGTACTGCTCTTTCTTTTATTGTCTTTCTATTTCCAGATGAGACTTTTGACAAGACATTCCATGTCAGTGTTTCTATTGAAGGTTTAACTGCAGACCATAAACCCGTCACCATACTACACAGTGACAGGGCCCACAACAGGTAACCAAAAAATTGATATGTACCATCACATGGTCAAATTCTTTAGTATTTGAAATGTGAAAGAAATATACTGAGATAGAGAATAGTTTAGTTTTGCATTAACCTCCTTTTTAGCTTCCTGTACCTCTCTCTGCCATCTGGTATCCCAGATGTAAATAGATTACAACTGTTAATAAATCTGAGGAAATCAGTAATTCCATGGGTGGTAAAAGTGTATCTAGTGAACTGTCACACAGTATTAATTTTTCCCCTTTCAATTTGAGACTTATTAACTGTATTGAGATTCAAATTTTTCCACCACCTTTGGTGTCTATAGATGTCATTAAGTATGTTTTCAAGTAAATTGTTTGTAGTTTTGTATTATTCTCCATGCAGTGAGTTACGAATAAAGTTGTTCTGTAACTATGTGTTGTGCCTGTACTGTCAACCCATGTCTCAGCAGATGGCATGTTGACAATCAGAATCATTTTTGACATTTAGATCTTGTTGATCTGATAATATTTTTCGAGCCCATTAGCCATTTTTTCTTCTGTCTCGGTAGAGGCTCTTGCTATCACCTGTGTTCTGGTTCCACTTCAAACTTTGGAAGATTTGTATTATCTGCCTTAATTTGTTGCTCTTGGTATGGTGTTTTCATTCTATAAAACTTTTCCTTCTGTAAAACTTTCACATGAATAATGCTACATGTAGGCAGTTGTCAAAGGCAGTAACGGGGCAGCACAAGGGAGGACATCTGATCACCCCAGAAATTAACCACACGTGATTCGTTCATACCTGTGCCGATCCTGTACCAGGAAAAAGGCGTAAGAAAAAGAAAGAAGAATGATGGTCTGTTCCAGGATAGCAAATTGTCAGAGATACTTCTTACGTTTCTGAAATAATTTTGATTGTTCTTTTTGGGTTACAAACTTCAGATCTGGGTTAGACAATCATGGGCTACTCTGAATGCATGAAAATAGAACAGCAGCCACTTCTTTCTATCTAAATGTGTTATCAGTTCTATTTTCTTGTACAATTACTAATTTGTCCATCACTCTGCCTATTGAAATTATCCACTGTTCTCGTTTTCAAGTCTTCTGTTTTGATAACTGTGCTCTGCTATGTTATCTTAACTACAAATCAGTGTGTCAGGTGACAGGATCAGTTTAATTTTGAGATGCTACTATTTATTTTCTTCCTGTGCTACCAAATTTTGTGAAATATTTTGTGTCAACAGCCTTTACACCCGTGTACCATACAGGAATAAATAGGAAATTGGGAAATAAATATCATTTAATAAGTACCCCATACCGTGCACTTCATGGCGCCATGCTGAGTACAGATGTAGTCTTCATAGTGGTCCTCCATTTGTGTCCATCATTGAAGTCAGCCATGTTGTCTTAAAGGAAGTTTGTAGTCCTGGTGTTCTGGCAACTTGCTTTAGATAGTTGAACTTCCAATTTATGTGGTAACCTGGATCATTTTCTTCTGTTTCTTTGCTTAATTTTCCTCAATTCTTGAAATACTTTTTTCCAAAACATAGTTGAAAATGAGTAATGAAGAATGTCAGTCACCTTGCCTGACACCATTTTTGACCTTGAATGCTTCGGAGACATCATTTATAAATGTCTTCAACACTTTTTTATCAGGGCCTTGGACACATCATTCACATCAGACTCATCCAGAATATTAACTGATTTTGCTTTCAGTCATCACAGTACATATTTTATGTGAATCTAAAATGTTCATATGCGTAGTTCATCTATGAAAGTCATGTGTTGCTTTACGTTAGGAAAAATTATTCTCGCAGCATATTTTCTGGTCTCATCGGGACCGTTGATACCACAGATCATAGATGTTTATTTGAATAATTTTAATGCCACAATATTAATGGTAGTCACATCTCTTTGCATTCTATTGATTTACCTCCTTAATAGAAAGGCTGATGTTTAGATTAAAATATTTCACTATAAAAGTAAAATTAAACACAGAATAGAAAAATATCAAATATGGTATTATAACAACAATTGAAATTTCTGGATGCAATAATATATAAAATTAAGGAAAGGAAGTCACTCACTTGTAGGTGACGTAAGTGTGGAGCATAGAAACATGCAACAGAAAAGATCATTTGCACTAGCTTTCTATCATTTGCTGTTTCTCTATTATATAAACACCCAGAGTTTGAGTTTCGGTGTATGTGTGGTTGTATGCGAGAATGTGTGTACCAGTCTTTTCTGTTGCATGTTTCTATGCACTACACAGTGGGCTCCTGAAGGTGCGTGGCTGCCTTTCCTCACTTTTACGTATAAGTATGGCATTACACAGTTTTGGGCTTTAGCCCCTCCCATTTTTTGCTTACATAAATTTTTAACCAATGGTGATTAAAGCATTTGCCAAAAACTATGTTAACGGGCATTAAACTCTACTGATCATAACTCTAAACTCAGTCATCAGCCTCGCCACAGTTTCTAACAACTATGCTGTTGTGAATCGTCACAGTTACGAATAACTAAGCTGTTGTGAATCCTATAATCCATTCATCATAAGAATAAACCTGATGTAAACAAACACACATGCTATGATTAGTCAGAAGCCGTAACACGCACACGCTGGTGCTGTTACGCTTTTGGAAATAGGTCCTACTTATGTATTAGATATCATATTACTAAGTTATGTTAAATGGAACTTTAAGATATTCAAATGTATTAATAGCCATCAATGTTTCTCATAATCACACTTCAGCTACGTAGTTTTTATTTCAAAAATCCTGTACAGTCACAGTCTCTGCAGCAATGTTAATGCGCAGTGTGAAAATGGCTAAGGCTGCTTTCTGTTCCATAGTGAAACACGCATGTGGAACATGGTTAAAAAGTGCTGAGAAATAGGCTGGTCTTAATGTTTTTCATACATTTATGGAGATATTCAGCTTTGAAGTTTTTCCAGCATTGTATATAATGCAGTCGATCAATAAAGTTACATTGAACGTGTAGCGCTGTCAGTTGCGTAATGGAATGGGAAACAAATGCGGTTATTAATGTGTTAGTTCAGATCTCTCCAGTATCACTTTTTTTTCTCATTCTATTTGAAATGCCTACATCTCGTAATTATAAAACTCATCACCATTTTTTATGAATAATGCACGTCTTCTTGTTTCTAATTACATAATGGACACGAAATTCCTGTTTCCATTTCAAATACAAATTCTTAATTATTGATGCTTTATGAAAGACTGTTCAATATTTAATTAACTCTATGGGGGAAATCCTTCAATAGTCTCTTACTTTACACACAGTTTATGCAGAAAAATTACCCTGTGGTTAAGTCAGGAATTTTCATCATTCTTGTTTTTAATTACGATAGTACGTTAGCTACAAACAATAGCATGTTGCAGTTTTTGTCTAGTCATCTAAGGAGCATATTGTGGGAGATTTGCAATGTACTATTTCATTCTGCATAAAAATTAAATGACATTCGAAGCTGTATTGTTCCTCTGAACTGCAACTGGCCACGTCACTGCAGGCTAGCTGTACCAGCTGACCGGCCAGTGCTGTCCAAGTTAAATGCGCTGGTAAAGCTGTTGTCCCGTATTATCACTAAGTCGATGTGCCCGTAACGCACAGCACAAAATGTACCCTTATTATCATTCTTGACGGTACTTGAGACAGCTTGGCTGCAGTCCCACATGAAGCAGAAATCCAATGAGGTTCCAGCAAAGGCGGAAGAGTACATAGGGCCATGTTTACATCAGGTTTATTCTTATGATGAATGGATTTAATACAAACAGCAAACTATGGTCTGGGTAAAGACAATCATTCATGGTATAGAAGATCTGTAAAACAGTAGACATCCATTTCAGCAAGAAATTGATCATGGTAACACAACTTTAGAAGTTATGTTCTTCTTCAAAGCTCATCGGTGCAGCACGTAGATAGTCCTGCATTGTCCCAACTTGGTGATCGAATTGGATTGATTATTTGTCTTGGACAGAGTGAGTCGACTGAATGCTTAAGAGGTGAAAGATAAAGGTCTAGAGAGAGAGAAAGAGAACTCAAGCACATGCAGGCAAGAGTAGTCACATATTATGCCAAGGTAATTGAAGGAGAAAGGTCAGCAGCATAGAAGAAGTTCTCCATCTGTATTAAGCCAATCAGCCATCAGTAATATGTCCACTTCAGTAGCTGTCATTCCTTTCGCACCAAAAAAACTGTCCTCTGTATTCTTGCAGATGGTGCATCTGCAGTGATGGACGTCGAAAGCTGCACCAAGACCTTCAGGGACAGCCACTAGCCACCAAACTTAGTCCACAGGACAGATTGTCGTTGCTATACCCTTCCATACACCCACACCTGATTCGGAATAACAGAATGATTGAGATTTACTTTTGAAAGCAGGTGAATTCTGCAGTGCCCACATGCACATATGCTGTGACACTAACAGCCATGTAATTAAATACTGAATCCTTCACACATTTCCAGTCAACATGCAGTACAGAGTTCACTTTGCAGGATCATAATGGTTTTATCACTTTTTTCCTGACTTTCGCTGCTAGCTTCAGACAAGCTGTCACATAAAATAAAGAAAATCAATACAGTGAGATGAATCACGTTTCCATAAAGATCATAAGAGCTACATTAGTGACCACAGTTCTCATTCACAGCTGCATTTGGTAACTGGGCCCTATGATAATATGGTAATATTACAACAATCAAATGAACACATGGCGCAACCAAGCTTGTTCTCTGGCTGTAAACAACTAACCAATCATTTTGTTAGCCCAACCTCGGTGTAATACTCATTGCATCCTCACTAGCAATGCTGATAAGGATTTGGCTCCCATTCTGCCCAAATGTCAATCCAGTTCTTAATTACTGCATCATCACCCATACATAACCCTTGTATTTGAATGTTCTTTGGTCCTTCCTCCCCCCACTCCCCACAGCCCATCTGTCCAACTGTCTTGAGCTGTGAGGTGATGATTGCCCCCTCTTTTTCATTGTTATATCCTTTAGTTTGTAATCCTCATGATGTCAGTATTTGCTAGTTCTTGTCATCCACATATGTCTGTCCTTATTCCCATCCCATATGCCTCCATCTCCCACTCCCTCACACACACACACACACACACACACACACACACACACACACACACACACACTATTCAGCTTTGTACTTCTCTGGATCCATTGCTTCACTTATGTTGATAAACATAAACTTAAATCCATTTCACCACAATGTTTTCATAGTGGTTTTCCTCATCATGCCCCTCTTCCCTGTTTTGTTGGCAGAAGAGCCAACACCATGTTATGAGAGGAGGCCGAAATGCACGCATTTTAGCTCACGCAAGCTGGCATGGGGAGGGAAGAACTATACTGACGTGAGGTCTGGAACATGACAAGGAATTAGAATTCAGAAAGCAGACGAATTTAGGTTGATACTTAACTTTAATCCATTAATGATGAGTGTTGCTCTTGACGGTACATGAGTCACAATATTATCTGTTCAGAAGACATAGTAACTGAATATGGCGCCTTGCTAGGTCATAGCAAATGACGTAGCTGAAGGCTATGCTATGCTGTCATCTCGGCAAATGAGAGCGTATGTAGACAGTGAACCATCGCTAGCAAAGTCGGCTGTACATCTGGGGCGAGTGCTAGGGAGTCTGTCTAGACTAGACCTGCCGTGTGGCAGCGCTCGGTCTGCAATCACTGATAGTGGCGACAAGCAGGTTCGCCATATACTAACAGACTGCGGACATTCCCTTTTCAAATTAGCCCACACATCACTGCAGAGTAGAAATTCATTCTAGAAACAATCCCATGGGCTGTGGGTAAACCATTTCTCTGCAGTATTCTTTCTTCCAGGAGTTCCAGTCTCGCAAAGTATGGAGGAGAACTTTTGTGAAGTCTAGAAAGTGGGACAGAGGTACAGACAGAAGTAAAACTGTGAGAACCCAGATGTTTAGCAGAGAATCACTTGCCCATGAAAGACAAAAGTCCCAGGTTCAAGTCCCAGTTTGACACACAGTTTCAATCTGTCGGAAAGTTTCAGATCAGTGAAAATTCCACTATGGAAAGAAAATTCATTCTGGTTGAGCACTATTGTTTAACCACTTCATTATCTACTGAACACTTCATCTACTTGGTAACTGTGTTTACTCATTTAATTTTTTTTATTCAACCCAAAATTTTTCATTAAAATACACACAGCCAATACAATAGCTGAAAAGGCTTATATGTTTTGAGACATTTTTTGTAAAATCATGAGGTTAACTGTGTTTGGTCACAATTAGTACATGAAGTGATGTAAATGTTCCTCAGCATAATAAAAGTACCAAATTTTAGCAACCTATTGGTATTTCGGCGACCCTTTTTTGACTTTATATAAGAAAAAAAACTCTAAATCATAATTTGGTTCTGATTATCATAACCATCATCTGATCAAAATTAATTTACCCAGATCACAGAGGAACCAGCGATCAAAACCAATGTAGCAGCTCCATTCGATAGTACTCAGTGGTAGTCATGCAGTCTGGGTAAATTAATTTTGGTTAGATGATAGTTATGACAACTGATACCAATTGTCAGCAGTAGAAAGAAAAGTAATTGTGGTTTAGACTGTTACTTTTTATTCTTATAAAAATATGTAAAAATAGGCAATATAGTTGCTACAATACTGGTGGCCAATAGACATGTACCTAAATCAATGGCCTGTCTTTGTTGATGGAATCCAAACTGAAGAAAAATAATAATAATCCATGAAGAAGATAGGTTTTGTAAAAATTCCAGCATGGTGGATAACAGAGAAGCAATTTTTCTCAGTACAAAATTACACAATATGATGATTTCAGGTATGCATGCAGATATTCTGTTATAACAGAAGTGTGCCCAGAAGGCATACTTTCCCATAACTGTGCTAGAATTTTGTACAAGTTTCATAATTTGAAAACTTGGCTAGAATGCAGTAGTATTGTTTTCTCATTGGTGGTCAGTTATGATACATTGAAAAGTAAAAACAGAGACTAGTATTTGTTTCCCTCCCTCAACTTTATGTAATCTAAAAAATGAAACATTAATTTTTCGATATTCTTTCTCATGCATGGAAAAAATATCCCCATATACTGAATTAAAATGTACACTCATTTCACTCGAATTTTCTTCTCAAAAGGAGACTGAAGTAATGGAGTACAATAGAATCAACAAACTAAATAATATTTAACAAATAAATATAGCTTGGAACACAGGAGAGAGGTAGCGGCAGAATTCAAGATGTGAAGGTGTTTTTGGAGCTGTGCCTGGGTAGCTTAGTCACTAAGTGACTGCCACTGCCACTAGCTGGGAAACTGCAGTCAATCTGCAAAGGAGACCTTTACCAAATGGGGCTGACAAGGATGACGAACTTATACAATGAAGTGTATACTACTGCTCACAGTTTTCTTTGTCTCTCGGAAAATCATCATGGAAATACTAAAAATTCTTAATTGGCAGATGTTTGAGGATCAGCCTCCTAAGTATCCCTTCCGTAGGGATCATGAAGATAAGAATAGACTATTTACAGCATGCACAGAGTCATTAAAGCAGTCATACCTCCCGTATTCCTTAGACAATTGGAAGAGGTAGAAGTGCCCTCTGCCACGCACTTCACAGTGGTTTGCACTTTATGTATTATGTAGAGGTTACCATTGCCCATAAAAGGAAATATCCAGGATCAAGTTCAAGTCCAGCACACAGTTTTAACCTGTCGGGAAGTTCCAGAGTTATTGCATTCCACTTGGAATTATCTCCCAGTGTGTTGACCTACAGGCAACCTCATTATATTAAAGTGATTACTTCCATACTCTGTTGACTTACAATTTAATTTACTGAGGTAATGCATAGATATCAGTAAATAATTGGTTTTAAAAACTGAGCAATAGGACACTGTATAAACTGTATAGTTCAAATGGCATTTCTGCCCAATTCAGATCATTTGTTACATATACAAATGTAACAAGATATAGAAACAATTTTTACGTAAATGTTGTATCTTTGTCTTGAATTTGAAGTGGAGTACTCTAATGCAAATCCACAAGAAGTTGTCCCAAGATGAATGGTAGGAAGTTGAGGATTCACAGAAATACTATTCCAATGTGATGATTAGATTAGAGATTAGATTAGATTAGTACTTGTTCCGTAGATCATGAATACGGCACTTCACACACACACACGTACAAAATCTGCTTACTGTTATGATGAATCAGATTTATAGTAAGATAACTTAACACATCATAGATAATGGTAAAAGTTTTCTTTCAACAAATAACCACATACTTACATACATCTAAAACATATGTTATTAGTAAACAGCTGATGAGTATTGCAACTAAAAGAGAAACTTTTTATTTATATTCTATTTTTTTTCCAAAGTAGCACTTCCCAGTGTATTGAGTAAATTGTCATTTACTATCATTTCATGTATAAATTGATTGATAGTAGAAAGGGTTACATCATGGTAGGTAACAGTCAGTGTATCTTTCAGAATCTATTTTCCAATACCAATGAATTCCATAATACAAGGTCTGTTCAAAAAATTCCAGAACATTTGTAATTTCATGCCAGTGGTGCACTGGAACAAAATGTAGTTGGCATCCCTGCAAATTCCAGAAGTTTCATTGTTGTATGTCTGTTATTGTTCAGTGCTGTATTGAATAGAACATTGTTTCACACAGTCTGTTAATTTCGAGATGGTAGAGTTAGAGTAGCAATGCATCAGCATTAAATTATGCGTGAAACTCACAAGAACCTTTACAGAGACATACCAAATGATCCAGGAACCCATACTCAGTGTTACAAATAGTTCGCATTGTTTAAAAATGGCCAGATGGAAGTTAAAGATGACCCTCGTCCAGGAAGCCCATCGACGTCTACTGATGACACTCATGTCAGGAACTGTGCGTGCCAATCAAAGGCCAACTGTTCAAGAAATTGCAGAAGAATGTAACATTTCAGATGGATCATGCCATTAAATCCTGACATCATCGTGGAATGCATCATGCTGCTGTCAAGTTTGTCTCACAGCTCATAGCCAAGACCACAAAGACACTCGCAGTCTGTGAAGAGCTTTTGGACTGTGCAAATGAGAATGAGATGTTCCTTTAGAGAGTTATAACTGGTGATGAGATGTGGGTCTATGGTAATGTTGTTGAGACCAAGGTTCAATGTTCACAGTGGGTTGGGAAAGGTTTTCCAAGACCAAAACAAGGTTGTCAGGTCAGGTCAAACGTCAAAACCATGTTGATGGTTTTCTTTGACTTTGAAGGAATTGTTCATCATCAATTCATGCCACAGGGACAAACTGTTAATCACTGGTGCTATAGACACATGTTGCGACACCTGCAAATATATATATATATATATGTGAGAAGAAAATGGCCTGAAATGTGGTGAGACAGTTCATAGCTCTTGCATTGTGATAATGCACCCGCACATTTATCACCATTGGTGCTTGACTATTGCACAAAAAACAAAATCACTGTGCTGCCTCATCCTCCATACTCTCCAGTGCTGCCTCATCCTTCATACTCTCCAGACTTGGCTCTGGAGACTTATTTTATTTCTGAAGTTGAAAATCCCGTTGAAAGGATGAAGATTTGCAACGATATATGAGATGAAAGAAAATTCACATTATCCAGCAAACGGCATACCAAGACTGCTACCGAATGTGGAAACAGCATTGGGAGCAGTGTATCTATTGTGGAGGAGAATATTTTGAAGGAGACCATGCCCAATAAGTAAAAGGTAAGCATAAAAAAATTTTGTGAACGAAGTTCCAGAATTTTTTGAACAGACCTCTATTCTTGACTGTTTTCTTTAATTTTGAGACATTCAGAACTAAACCAATTAAAGGGAAGATGAGAGACTGAAAGAGTTGAGAAGGAAAATGATTAATGTCAGGTATTGCATTAAAGCAGGTCTGTCAAACTTAGAAGCATTCTGCATACATCTACACCGGAGCAGAAATTGTTAAGTATGTAATAATATGTAATTGCATCCTCAGGTAAAGATTAATGTTAATAGACATCATGTTCTATGTCTCATAAAAACTGCCGTTCCCTTTTTTTCATGTTTATCCCTAGGACTGAAATGTACTGTGAAGAACAGAGAGGACCAGGGAAAAGTGAAAAGCAGGTGGGGTCTGTGCTCCATTATTGTTTGACAGGCCTGCTTTACAATACATTTGCATCACTCTACAGTAGTAACAAGATTGTAAGTTTGGTAAGTCTCGCACATTTTTTATATTTTCAGCTTCTTGTCCACAACATTTCATGGAACAATAAATTTGAAGATAATTTTCTGATAATTTTAGTACATAAAAATACTACAGTTCATAAATCAAAAGCTGGAAAAAATTATTGGAATGAAAAAGTATGATGCTTAAAAAGTGAATTAAGGAACATAGCATTTGCAGTGATTTTCTGAATCCATTCATATGGGCACCATAAATTTTGAGTACCAGAATTACTTTGAATTGGTTGTTATTATCCATTTCATAATTATTGACCCCTATCTTGGAGCTCATATTCTGATAACATCGCGTGATGAACATCACTGTGTTGTACCTTGCTGGATTTGTGGAAATATCTACTTTTATTTGGTGTATGAATATTATGTTTTTGTTGATAAGTGGGTGACATGCATGGTATTATTTAAGAGAAAGCTTGTTTTTCCGAGCACTTTTTGTTTGGTGTCAATTTTGAGAAGTCATAGAAGCCAGACTGTAATTAGGAGAAAAAATTTTCCATGCATAGTTTCATGATACAACCTTTTTCTATTTCCAGGCAGACTGTCATTATTTTCTGTTTAATCGTTTCATTGCTGTAATGACAGATGTAAGACAAAGTGACTAAGCTTACCACTGCAGCTACTGTGCCAGAGAGAACATGAGTGTAAAGCTGAATCTTTTGTTGGTTGCATCACATGTCATTACTAATGAATACTCCCCATGTTTCTCAATTAAGAATTTCTAAAGCAGTTGCATTACTAATTGCAGTCTTTGCAAGGCTGTGGTGAAGCATAGGTGTCATCCCAACATTCTGCCACTGTAGTAATGTGTGACAAGTGCCTATTCACCAGTGAAGAATGGCAACTTCGTACTCACATTCCAATATAGCATTGCCATATTTGGTTGTTATTGCGAGTGAACACTTAATATACAAGCGGGTCTCAATAAATGAGCATTGAAATGTATTGTACATTTTAAAAACAAATGAAAAATCGATTAACTTGAATAAATTTTGCAGGAAAGAATGGTAAATAAAATAAAACATACCTAAATCGCTTTTTTTGATGACTGAGGTGTCGCTGCTACTGTTGCAGTCATCTACTTCGATCACAGTGGTTCTATTGCTATGTCAAGACTGTGGTTTTATAGTGCGTGTCTGTTTTCAAGTTTGTGCATATGACTCATTGAATTCATTCAGATACTTTGGGGATCAGTTTCCAGAGCTAAATGGCATGATTATAAATTACCGTTCATCTTAAAATACTTCTTCACTTTTGCTACTTTGTTCTACACAAGGGCCCATATAAGTTCTATGGTGTTGAATTTGCAATGTGCCACAGGCAACCACAGAACTTTAGTTTTGTTATGCACTGAGTGCAGTACATTTTTCAGAAGATATTCTTGTGATCTCAAGTGCAGTCCCACATGCTACTGGGGCACCTACCTGATTTCGTAAATTCCTTATATGATGTAGTAGCATTAGATGCAAGCTCTGTATTATTGCAATCCATCCATTAAACAATAGAATCCTTCTTTCATTTCATAAATGGATTTTGTAATATTAGATTTATCATCATTTATGGAGCTTGATCTGTAGCAATTGCATATCTGTTTGCAAATCGATAATGTAGTTGGATGCAGATGCACTACATGCCGATATCAGCAGCTGCCAGCCTGAGGCAAAGCACCCATTAGTAACGAGTGGTACTGACATCAGCGAAGCCCCAAAGGCTGACCCTATCACGTGTTGCTATCAATGTGAAGATGGCACAGCTCCTGGCTTCCTACCAGCCTCGGGGTTGCAATGTACCACACTAGGAATGACAGTGTTTATGCCTTGGTACCCAGAAAGCCTGAATTCAAAGGTATATGTCCACACTGGGTAGTGATCAGCAATGATCGGGGCCCATAGGAACCGGTGTACACTAACAAGAGACCAGGCAGCCCCTAGCCCAAGCTCAATAGAAAGGTAATCAATAGACCTAGCAATGGGAAGGCACCAAGTTGTCTGGATATGTTCTCCAGCTCAGGCAGATGCCTAATGCTAGTAGAGATGAAGTATTGGAAGGTGACTGGATGTTTCATCTTTCACTGCAGTAATATTTGTCTTGAAGTTAACAGCTTATGAAGGCAGTGGCATTCAGCATCACACAAAATTCCCTGTACTGTCATGTACAGAAAACATTGGCAAGCATAAGAGAATGAAGGTTTGATTTGTGGTGGTGGTGGAGGAGGTGATGTTTATGAGAGCCTACTGCCAGTACTTACTGCACGCTTTTACTTGGCCCCTGAGCGGGGGATGCTGGGAGCAGAAGATTGCAATCAGCTCATAACACATAGGCTGCTGAGGCAAGTTACACATCCTTCTCCCAAAGCAGCCAACTCATAGAGTATAAAAGAAATGAACATGTAAGGGGTTAATGTGTCGAAGAAGTGACACGAAACTTGATGTCGAATCACTAGGGGGACCCTCTCTCATTATGTACATGATATTAACAGTCACTATGCCCAACAGCACTCACAGATCAGCACTATATTCACAGTGGTTACTTATTGTTACAGCACACAATACCGTTAGGTAGGTAATGTTGGCAATGAGCGTAAACATTACAGAGCGGCACAAATTGAGGCAACGTCCATAGATCACAGAGCAGCCAGGACAAAGTATGCAGCTGTTACTTCCCCAACAGGTGCACCCTACTCCAGAAGGGACAACAGGAGTTCACAGCATAGGATTGCCATTGTGTGATGATGACTTCATTTGTTCTGGATTTTTTGTTTAGTCACCGCCTGCAGGAGCCTAATGGAGCTGTAATATTGCCCAGCTTTACTCTTCAGAAGCACTGGCTAGTTTGTAATGCTACATCAGCTTCCTTAATAAATTTGCTAAGTGCTCTTTCATTCTGAATATGCCTTTTATTGAAACAGTATCTGGACTTCAGGCTGACGCTTGCTTCCCTCTGTATGATGTCGTTTTGCTGAGCGTTGCTGTAACAGTTCATCACACCCATCAGAGTCTTGGTGCTCTAGTTCCTTGCAGAATTGCTTTGGAGACTTCCATTAATTGCATTATTTCAAAATAGTGATGGAGGCATCTGGCAAAAGCTCACCAAATCTCATTTTTCTGGGGTGAGGGGCAATGAAAAACTCATTTCAACCTTTTTAATTCAGAGAATATACATTATTGTAACAGGTAACATTTTGTTTTATATAATTAATCTTAAGCAAAGTGGCCACCAATCTTTGTAGTCTCCCTGAATTGAACCAAACATTTTATATGTGTGCATGCCCAGGATTCCCCAATTTGAAACAAGCACTGCACAAGTGTTAGATTTCATTTGGGGGGCTGTCTGCTGCACCAGTCAAAATCACTGCATTCAGTGAATCAGTTGTGGTGTTCTGCAATGCATATAAAGCTGATGTTATTGTGTTCATGTGTTGAGAGGCCAGACAAACGTATGGTTCCTGAAGAGGGGCAGCAGCCTTTTCAGTAGTTGCAGGGGCAACAGTCTGGATGATTGATTGATCTGGCCTTGTAACACTAACCAAAACGGCCTTGCTGTGCTGGTACTGCGAATGGTTGAAAGCAAGGGGAAACACAAGCCGTAATTTTTCCTGAGGGCATGCAGCTTTATTGTATGGTTAATGATGATGGCGACCTCTTGGGTAAAATATTCCGGAGGTAAAATAGTCCCCCATTCGGATCTCCGGGCAGGGACTACTCAAGAGGACGTCGTTATCAGGAGAAAGAAAACTGGCGTTCTGCAGATCGGAGTGTGGAATGTCACATCCCTTAATAAGGCAGGTAGGCTAGAAAATTTAAAATGGGAATTGGATAGGTTAAAGTTAGATATAGTGGGAATTAGTGAAGTTCGGTGGCAGGAGGAACAAGACTTTTGGTCAGGTGAATACAGAGTTATAAATACAAAGTCAAATAGTGGTTATGCAGGAGTAGGTTTAATAACGAATTAAAAAAATAGGAGTGCGGGTATGCTACTACAAACAGCATAGTGAATGCATTATTGTGGCCAAGATAAACACGAAGCCCACGCCTACTACAATAGTCCAAGTTTATATGCCAACTAGCTCTGCAGATGACAAAGAAAGTGAAGAAATGTATGATGAAATAAAAGAAATTATTCAGATAGTGAAGGGAGACGAAAATTTAATAGTCATGGGTGACTGGAATTCGAGTGTAGGAAAAGGGAGAGAAGGAAACGTAGTAGGTGAATATGGATTGGGGGTAAGAAATGAAAGAGGAAGCCGCCTGGTAGAATTTTGCACAGGGCACAACTAAATCATAGCTAACACTTGGTTCAAGAATCATAAAAGAAAGTTGTATACATGGAAGAAGCCTGGAGATACTGACAGGTTTCAGATAGATTATATAATTGTAAGACAGAAATTTAGGAACCAGGTATTAAATTGTAATACATTTCCAGGGGCAGATGTGGACTCTGACCACAATCTATTGGTTATGAACTATAAATTAAAACTGAAGAAACTGGAAAAAGGTGGGAATTTAAGGAGATGGGACCTGGATAAACTGAAAGAACCAGAGGTTGAACAGAGTTTCAGGGAGAGCGTAAGGGAACAATTGACAGGAATGGGGGAAAGAAATACAGTAGAAGAAGAATGGATAGCTCTGAGGGATGAAGTAGTGAAGGCAGCAGAGAATCAAGTAGGTAAAAAGACGTGGGCTAGTAGAAATCCTTGGGTAACAGAAGAAATATTGAATTTAATTGATGAAAGGAGAAAATATAAAAATGCAGTAAATGAAGCAGGCAAAAAGGAATACAAACGTCTCAAAAATGAGATTGACAGTAAGTACAAAATGGCTAAGCAGGGATGGCTAGAGGACAAATGTAAGGATGTAGAGGCTCATCTCACTAGGGGTAAGATAGATACTGCCTACAGGAAAATTAAAGAGACCATTGGAGAAAAGAGAACCACTTGTATGAATATCAAGAGCTCAGATGGAAACCCAGTTCTAAGCAAAGAGGGGAAAGCAGAGAGGTGGAAGGAGTATATAGAGGGTCTCTGCAAGGGCAATGTACTTGAGGACAATATTATGGAAATGGAAGAAGATGTAGATTAAGATGAAATGGGAGATACGATATTGAGTGAAGAGTTTGACTGAGCACTGAAAGACCTGAGTCAAAACAAGGCCCTGGGAGTAGACAACATTCCATTAGAACTACTGACAGCCTTGGGAGAGCCAGTCCTGGCAAAACTCTACCATCTGGTGAGTAAGATGTATGAGACAGGCGTAATACCCTCAGACTTCAAGAAGAATATAATAATTCCAGTCCCAAAGAAAGCAGGTGTTGACAGATGTGAAAATTACCGAACTATTAGTTTAATAAGTCACAGCTGCAAAATACTAATGCGAATTCTTTACAGATGAATTGAAAAACTGGTAGAAGCTGACCTCGGGGAAGATCAGTTTGGGTTCCGTAGAAATGTTGGAACGCGTGAGGCAATACTGACCTTACGACTTATCTTAGAAGAAAGATTAAGGAAAGGCAAACCTACCTTTCTAGCATTTGTAGACTTAGAGAAAGCTTTTGACAATGTTGACTGGAATACTCTCTTTCAAATTCTAACGGTGGCAGGGGTAAAAAGCAGGGAGCGAAAGGCTATTTACAATTTGTAGCGGAACCAGATGGCAGTTATAAGAGCCTAGGGGCATGATAGGGAAGCAGTGGTTGGGAAGGGAGTGAGACAGGGTTGTAGCTTATCCCCAATGTTATTCAATCTGTATATTGAGCAAGCAGTAAAGGAAGCAAAAGAAAAATTTGGAGTAGGAATTAAAATCCATGGAGAAGACATAAAACCTTAGAGGTTAGCCAGTGACATTGTAATTCTGTCAGAGACAGCAAAGGACCTGAAAGTGCAGCTGAATGGAATGGACAGTGTCTTGAAAGGAGTAAATAAGATGAATGTCAACAAAAGCAAAATGAGGATAATGGAATGTAGTCAAATTAAATCAGGTGATACTGAGGGAATTAGATTAGGAAATGTGACACCTAAAGTAGTAAATGAGTTATGCTATTTGGGGAGCAAAATAACTGATGATGGTCGAAGTAGAGACGATATAAAATGTAGACTGGCAATGGCAAGGAAAGCGTTTCTGAAAAAGAGAAATTTGTTAACATCGAGTAATGATTTAAGTGTCAGGAAGTCGTTTCTGAAAGTATTTGTATGGAGTGTAGCCACGTATGGAAGTGAAACATGGATGATAAATAGTTTGGACAAGAAGAGAATAGAAGCTTTTGAAATGTGGTGCTACAGAAGAATGCTGAAGATTAGATGGGTAGATCACGTAAATAATGAGTAGGTATTGAGAAGAATTGGGGAGAAGAGGAGTTTGTGGCACAACTTGACAAGAAGAAGGTACTGGTTGGTAGGACATGTTCTGAGGCATCAAGGGATCACAAATTTAGCATTGGAGGACAGTGTGGAGGGTAAAAATCATAGAGGGAGACCAAAAGGTGAATCTTCTGAATCTAAGCAGATTCAGAAGGATGTAGGTTGCAGTAAGTACTGGGAGATGAAGAAGCTTGCACAGGATAGAGTAGCATGGAGAGCTGCATCAAACCAGTCTCAGAACTGAAGACCACAACAACAACTTCAAAATTTCAAAGAGCGTGATATATGCTCACTATTTTTATTTGCTTAAATTTGGCATATTTCGTGACAGTACCTTTTCCGTAAAATGTTTACAAGGCGATATTTGTCTTGGCTTCAGTTGTCTAGTGGAAGTATGATTCCACAATGCAGTTTTGTCAGCTGCAGAAATGACCTGGTTCAATGCGTTTGCCTCATTTTTGGTGTTTCAAATACCATTTCTTCGAATGTGGTTTCTTCTTAAAGTTTATGTAAAAAAAGTAGTAACATAATTCATTTTTTCTGTTCACTAACAAATATTTATAACGGCGACCTGCACATTGTTTTACCGTCAACACACACCAAGAGTTAACTGGCGACTGACTACAGTCAAAGACGACTCCAGCGTCAAAGACATTTTACACAACACACAAGGTTCCACTTGTAATCAGTCCCTTTGATATTCTTCGTCACATTTACTAATAGTAATCAATATGCTGTCACTCCCAAAAATGTAAGTAAATTAACATAAAATAAGGCAAATTATAATAAAAAATTCTGACAAAAATATAAGAAAACATTTACAATTTGGTATCTGGTAGAAAATAACACATCTCCCAGATCCATTACAAGTGTTTCCTGTCAGTATTGTCAAAATCATTTTCTAAACCTACAAGTCCTATAAATGCGGGTTTGCCATTCTTCAGTTTATTTTCTAAGATATGTAGTAGGGTCTGAATTGCCTCTCTTGTTCCTACATTTCTGTAGAACTCAAATTACTCTCCCAGGTTGGCTTCTAATAGTCATCCAATTCTTCTTATACTTAATTCATGTTGGTATTTTCTAGTCATGGCATATTAAACTAACAGCTTTGTAATGCTCGTCCTTTCACTATCTGTGTTCTTTGGTATTGCAATTATTATATTGCTCTTGGACCCTGGAGGTATTTCTGCTTTTCCACATGTCCTGTATGCCAGATGGAACAGCTTTGGTATAGTTGATTCTCTCAAGGACATTAATAATTCTGAGAGAATCTCATCTTCTCCCGGTGTCTTGTTTTGACTTAGCTCTTTCAGTCCTCTGTTAAGTTTTTCACATGGTACTGCATTATTGTTCTCATCTTCCCATTCATGTTCCTCCAGCGTAATGCTGTCTTCAAGGTTTTTCATTTCTTATATATGTTCCTTCCACATTTTAACCTTCCTTTTTTTGCTTAGTTGTGGCTTGCAACTGGATCCTTGATATTTGTACAGCTGCTTTCTTTTATCAAGACAGTTTCTTATACTTAGCATGTAACTTTCCTATGCTCATGCACGCTTCTACAGCTTTGCATTTATCTTGTGCTCTCCCACTTTGCACCTACTGTCAATCTCATTAATTAGATGTCTGTCTTCCATTTTTCCTGCTTCGTTTGGTGCATTGTTATACTTTCTACTTCATTGAAGAAGTTTAGTATCTTGTGTGTTATCTAAGGACTTGTACTGGACCTTGTGTTTTTTGACTAACTGTTCCTCTAGGGAAAGGATGGAAAGTTTCATGTATCAGGGAATTATTATGCAGGAAAATGATAGAAAGGACAAAAGAGAAAAGTGATGTGCAAGGAAATATGATAGCTTTTTAAGGAGTATGAGAGCCATGACATGGAAGAAATAAGTATGTAGAAAAGTAAGAAGGTGATTTCTGCTGTATGCTGCAGCAGCCTGAGACACAGGCAAGTGAAATTAAAATTTTCAAGTCAGACAGGTTTAACATAAATGGAAAAGATTGGAAATGAAAGTGTGAGGAAAGGTTTCCTGCAAGAGAAGATTAAGTAATGAAGTATTAAAATGGTATGAGCATGCAAAGAGAATGTCTGAGAAAAGGATGAGTAGAAAAATACGTGAGATTAAGGTGGAGGGCAGGAGACCAAGGTGGAGACCAAGTGCAAGGACTAAAAGGAATGGAAGAAAGCATTCGGAAGATTGGTGACTGAGAGATGGTGGGAAGACCAAAGAAAATGGAGAAGCATACACCAAGTAGACCCTGTCTGTGGCAGGAAACTGCAAGATGATGATGACATTAGTGGTATCTTATTATATCCTTTTATTCAAGAGAATGGTATCCTTCAAGTTTGTATTTGAAGGGCAAACTTACTTTTTTAATCACCACTCATATGTAAGTGTGGCATCTGTGAGTATAGATGGCGTATGGTAATATCAGTGCAGATGCCCACAACATCTGAACTGCTGCGGGACTCAACCAAAAGCTGTGAACAAAGTCATTAATGGACAGTGGACACTACTAGCAAATGACAGGTTGAGAATTTGGGTTGGATGGGAAACATGTCCGGATGGCCAAGGCAGTTAAGGTGACTGGTCATATGAAGCAGGAAACCCGTGTTCAAGTCCCAGTCCAGCACAAATTTTCACTCGTCACCGTTGTAAGGAGTGTTGTTCAGTGTTCCTTATTCATGGATAGTTTATAAGTTTTCTGTTCTTCTTCAAACCGTCCAACAATTAGTTGATCTCTGTAGGATTGGGGTGGGAAAAACTACTGGTTTGAAATTGTTTTCTGCACAGAAATCTGTATGTCTCTTTTTTAATACTCGTATCTTGCCTTTAATCTTCCAGAATTTTGGAATGTACTATGCCATTTTCAGTTTTAAAAATTTGTGGCCATTACTTTTGATGATTACTCTACTTGGTTGCCACACCAGAGATACCTGAATAAGTATGTTTTCACAATATTTGAGATAACCAACAAAATTTGATTTTGTTCTAAATGAATTATTCCAAACAGGACGACTCCCATTTGCTGCTCCTTAGTTTTCCTTGGCCATGGCCTGAGGATTCAGCTAGCTGAAATATTTATGGTTGTAGCATTCTGCTGTGTGCCAATTCATTTTGGTATCCAGGGAAATGAGCAAACAGACACTGCAGTCAGGGAAGCTTGTCAGCAGCATTTTGTCATCCTGCTAAATCTTATATCACAGTTGAGTTAAAAGCCCATGAGCCCTTGTGGGGAAGAGAGGTTAAAAGTGATGGACAATGTTATGTCTTGTGGAAAACCATCTGTCTTGCTGTGCGATACTTCCTCCTCATCACAGAAAAGGCAGAATGTCTGTGACCTGTGTCTTCTTAGGACATTGTCTTTGTGTATGTAGCCTTCTACTGGCAGGAATAACCACTTGATAATGAAACATGTGGCAAAATCGTTTCAGATCACCGCAGTGTAAGTTTATATTATGTGCTCATGACAGGGCAGAGGCAAAATTAAGTGGCTATCTGCCCTTTTGTTAGTTCACATTGAAGTAGGTGTTTTAAATTTTTGTAATTTGTCCAGACTCCAATCTTAATGCCTTCACTGCTACAGATGTGCTTGGCACAGGCCGTCCTGAGTGCTGTGTCATTAGCACCAAAGCTGATTACCTATGCCCAGACCTTTCCTAAGAGACCAGTTCCTGCATGGTGGATTACTTGTGTCGAGCCTTCTGGCTCTGTTCTGAATACTTCAAACACAGCTTTCGAGCTGCATGCTGTACAACCCGTACATCCAGTCTCTCCAGTTTGTTTGTGTTTTTCGTGCATGGTAGCACAATAATTCATTCATAAACAGTTTGTGAGGGAAACGAAGTGCTTACGAGGAGACACTTTTAATGTACCCAAATAAATTTTGAGCCCATGAATAAAATTAATTGTTCTCAGGCAAACTTCAAGACCAGAAATCAATGTTTTTGAAAACAGACTCTTTCCTTTATGTCAGAGTAAATTGATCACATCGTAAAGAGATGGAACTGCATATTTTTTTATTAATTGATACAATGTATGTGGTGTATTTACTTCAGGAATGGAATAAATATTGCTGCATATGAAGATTCAGTTCCGTCTGTTGCCAATATACTACTTCAGTTGGAGAGATGCTTCAAACTCAGAATCTTTAAGTGTCTGAATACTTTTTATAACATGCGTACATATTTTCAGTCCTTTTTTCAAAGGTAATTTACCTTTGAACAACAAGAGACTTTCATCAATGCAAAACTTCTGATGTGGGCTAAATATACAACAAAATGTTGTAAGAGCTTTATTGACAATATTCCCAATTTCAAACAATCAACTCAAGTACTCACCAGGTGGTCACTAAAGTGTAGCATTCACAAAAATAAAGTAAATGAGTCTCAGGACATAAATGTCTGGAAACTGGAGTGTTTAAAAGTATATCTTTGGACCAAAAATCACTTATTTTTTCAACTTTTTAACTTGAACCATTAGAAGACAAATAGCAAAGTTCTTCAAATCCAGTATCTTTCCACTTTGACAGTCTAGCACACACAGGTTCTGGAGTATTTTACCTTGGGGATACATAAAATAAATTTTCATCTGCTATAAACTGCAGAAATATAAAAAATACAGAGCTCTTGTGGCATTAACCACTTGACATTTGTGTCCTGAAACCGAGTCATCAAATGTGTGCTTTAATGACTGCAAATGGGTTTGTTTCCAATCAAAATTGTCACTAAGGCATCCTTTTTTCTGAAGCTTTTTGCTATCACTTACTGATTCTGAGTAACTGTTGACTGTACAGCTTGTAGCAACTTCAAACTAGTGTGCTCTACCAGCTGATGGAAAGGGATGAGAACTACTATGTCGAGATTCCATTGGAGACTTCATCAGTGTCCCAACATCTGAGGATCTTGAAAATAATTTTATGTTATCTTAAATTACATAAAATCTTAATTAGTTGCCCAATCAATCCATAAATAATTTGTGCTATCTGATTTGGAAAAATATAGTAACAAAACTACAGTGTCAAAGTTCAGAATCCAGCAACCATTGAGGCAAAATAGGCAGTTGAAGTTGTGAGGATTCAAACTTTCAGTGTCAATTGCTTAGCAAGTTAATTAGTTTCCGGTAATTTAAAGTATGTTCTCAGAAAGAGTGAAATATGTACATTCAAATGAATAGTACCATCACTTCATATTCTGCCTACTAGCCCAAAATGTTTCTGCATTACCTGCTATAGTAAGCTTTTAGTAAAACTAATTGCATTATTGAAATCTGTAGGTCCAATATAATCAACCAGACAATAAATTTAACTGGAACTTTGCTTCAATAACACTTTGACACACCCCTGTACTTCTCTCGTGTTATGTGTACAACTGTTCTGAAAATAAAATGAATAATCAGGAAAAATTCAGTTATTCATGGGAGTAGGAAACATAAAAAATGGAAGAGTTTCCAACTTTTGTGTCTGATACCACTCCCACCCCTCTCCTGCCATTGAATTATACAGTTATTCAGAAATAGCTGACTCAACAGTCCATAAGATACTAAATTATTTACCAAAACATTAATAAAAAAAACTTTCATGGCACTTTAAAGAAATTTTTGCCCAAAATACTACAATTGTGAATCATCTAATTACCTTCCATGACCATCTTGTGACATAAAATTTACAGAACTTCAAAGCATATGTACATTCTGTTTCACCATACAAAAGAACATATTTCCCTTTTGGGTATTTCTTTAGAAAGTTTTTCGTTTTACTGTGAATGATTACAGGAGAAAATTCTTTAAATTTTTTATCTCCCTCATAGCTTTTCTGCAAACACTTCACTAAAACTGTAATTTGGCCAGCTCCTACCACAAGTTCAAATCACAGGTCCACATTTAAGAATGTCAGTTAGTGTCCTTGAACATCAGTACACTCAGGAATCATGTGTAAAGGAGACACAAAATCCTCTACTTCAGTACACTAACAATTTTTATCTCTAGAATTGTAAAAAAGTGCTTTTTTATTGATTATACACTGCTCACATATTGGAAATGCACATAGATATCAGTACAATACAATACAGAAATGAAACATGGAAAAAGAGTGACAGCTGCTTCGAATATCCAAATGGTGTGCTCTGAAATATGACCACGTAACTTTCTTGAAACTGAACTTTAATTAGTATAATTTACAGAATTTGACTCTATATTTGCAAAATTTACCTTTTCATTTTTTGCTAATTCGTGTTAGAAAACTATCAAGTTTTAGTTCATGTATTGAAAATGGTTAATTGTCAAAACCTTTTTGTGAAAGTCTTATTGTCAAAATGAAATGTAAATGACAGGTACACATCACATAGGAGGTAAGAACAATAGTCTCATGAAAATGAACTTTGCTACGGTATATACTCAACATTTCTTAAACAAATTAGTTCTTCAACAACCTGTACCAAATAATTTTTCACTTATTTTCATTATTACCTTCATTTTTCATGTAAAATATCAAACTGTTCCTGACTAATGTGCCACACCTTTTCAGGCAGTAGGTTCTCACTAATTTACCTCATACTATGCAGATTTGTCATCGCAATAAAATAATACTCCCTTGTAAATCATTCATTTTTATATTACAAACAAGTTGACTGCAGAAGTGCATCCACAGAATAAACTGCCACAAAAAAGACAGGGTCTCTAACCATTGCTGCTTCATATAGACCTCGTAATGCTTCATTAAACTTGTCCCTTCTTGTACGTCATATTTTGTCACTTCATTACTATGTTGTTGTTGTGGTCTTCAGTCCTGAGACTGGTTTGATGCAGCTCTCCATGCTACTCTATCCTTTGCAGGCTTCTTCATCTTCCAGTACATACTGCAACCTACATCCTTCTGAATCTGCTTAGTGTATTTGTCTCTTGGTCGCCCTCTACAATTTTTACCCTCCACGCTGCCCTCCAATACTAAATTGGTGATCCCTTGATGCCTCAACACATGTCCTACCAACCGATCCCGTCTTCTAGTCAAGTTGTGCCACAAACTTCTCTTCTCCCCAATCCTATTCAATACTTCCTCATTAGTTTTGTGATCTACCCATCTAATCTTCAGCATTCTTCTGTAGCACCACATTTCAAAAGCTTCTATTCTCTTCTTGTCCAAAATATTTATCATCCATGTTTCACTTCCATACATGGCTACACTCCATACAAATACTTTCAGAAATGACTTCCTGACACTTAAATCTACACTCTATGTTAACAAATTTCTCTTCTTCAGAAACGCTTTCCTTCCCATTGCCAGTCTACATTTTATATCCTCTCTACTTTGACCATCTTCAGTTATTTTGTTCCCCAAATAGCAGAATTCCTTTACTACTTTAAGTGTCTCATTTCCTAATCTAATTCCCTCAGCATCACCTGACTTAATTCGATTACATTCCATTATCCTCGTTTTGCTTTTGTTGATGTTCATCGTATATCCTCCTTTCAAGACACTATCCATTCTGTTCAACTGCTCTTCCAAATCCTTTGCTGTCTCTGACAGAATTACAATGTCATCGGCGAACCTCAAAGTTTTTATTTCTTCTCCATGGATTTTAATACCTACTCCAAAAATTTCTTTTGTTTCCTTCACTGCTTGCTCAATATACAGATTGAATAACATTGGGGATAGGCTACAACCCTGTCTCACTCCCTTCCCAACCACTGCTTCCCTCAGATGTCCCTCCACTCTTATAACTGCCATTTGGTTAATGTACAAATTGTAAATAGCTTTTCGCTCCCTGTATTTTACCCCTGCCACCTTCAGAATTTGAAAGAGAGTATTCCAGTCAACATTGTCAAAAGCTTTCTCTAACTCTACAAATGCTAGAAAGGTAGGTTTGCCTTTCCTTAATCTTTCTTCTAAGAAAAGACGTAAGGTCATTATTGCCTCACGTGTTCCAACATTTCTACAGAACCCAAACTGATCTTCCCCGAGGTCAGCTTTTACTAGTTTTTCCATTCATCTGTAAAGAATTCGCGTTAGTATTTTGCAGCCATGACTTATTAAACTGATAGTTCGGTAATTTTCACATCTGTCAACACCTGCTTTCTTTGGGATTGGAATTATTATATTCTTCTTGAAGTCTGAGGGTATTTTACCTGTCTCATGCATCTTGTTCACCAAGTGGTAGAGTTTTGTCAGGACTGGCTCTCCCAAGGCTATCAGTAGTTCTAATGGAATGTTGTCTACTCCTGGGGCTTTGTTTCGACTCAGGACTTTCAGTGCTCTGTCGAACTCTTCACGCAGTACCATATCTCCCGTTTCATCTTCATCTACATCCTCTTCCATTTCCAAAATATTGTCCTCAAGTACATCGCCCTTGTATAGACCCTCTATATACTCCTTCCACCTTTCTGCTTTCCCTTCTTTGCTTAAAACTGGATTTCTCCAAAGGTCTCTTTAATTTTCCTGTAGGCAGTATCTATCTGACCCCTAGTGAGATAAGCCTCGACATCCTTACATTTGTCCTCTAGCCATCCCTGCTTAGCCATTTTGTACTTACTGTCGATCTCATTTTTGAGACATTTGTATTCCTTTTTGCCTGCTTCATTTACTGCATTTTTATATTTTCTCCTTTCATCAATTAAATTCAATATTTCTTCTGTTACCCAAGGATTTCTACTAGCCCTCGTCTTTTTTCCTACTTGATCCTCTGCTGCCTTCACTACTTCATCCCTCAAAGCTACCCATTCTTCTTCTACTTTATTTCTTTCCCCCATTCTTGTCAATTGTTCCCTTATGCTCTCCCTGAAACTCTGTTCAACCTCTGGTTCTTTCAGTTTGTCCAGGTGCCATCTCCTTAAATTCCCACCTTTTTCCAGTTTCTTCAGTATTAATCTACAATTCATAACCAATAGATTGTGGTCAGAGTCCACATCTGCCCCTGGAAATGTCTTACAATTTAAAACCTGGTTCCTAAATCTCTGTCTTACCATTATATAATCTATCTGAAACCTGTCAGTATCTCCAGGCTTCTTCCATGTATACAGTCTTCTTTTATGATTCTTGAACCAAGTGTTAGCTATGATTAAGTTGTGCTCTGCGCAAAATTCTACCAGGCGGCTTCCTCTTTCATTTCTTACCCCCAATCCATATTCACCTACTATGTTTCCTTCTCGCCCTTTTCCTATTGATGAATTCCAGTCACCCATGACTATTAAATTTTCGTCTCCCTTCACTACCTGAATAATTTCTTTTATTTGATCATACATTTCTTCAATTTCTTCGTCATCTGCATAGCTAGTTGGCATATAAACTTGTACTACTGTGGCAGGCATGGGCTACGTATCTATCTTGGCCACAATAAATCGTTCACTATGCTGTTTGTAGTAGCTTACCCGCATTCCTAATTTCCTATTCATTATTAAACCTACTCCTGCATTACCCCTATTTGATATTGTGTTTATAGCCCTGTAGTCACCTGACCAGAAGTCTTGTTCCCCCTGCCACCGAACTTCACTAATTCCCACTATATCTAACTTTAACCTACCCATTTCCCTTTTTAAATTTTCTAACCTACCTGCCCGATTAAGGGATCTGACATTCCACGCTCCGATCTGTAGAACACCAGTTTTCTTTCTCCTGATAATGACATCCTCTTGAGTAGTCCCCGCCCGGGGATCCGAATGGGGGACTATTTTACCTCCGGAATATTTTACCCAAGAGGACGTCATTATCATTTAACCATACAGTAAAGCTGCATGCCCTCGGGAAAAATTACTATATACATCTCCATTAAGTAATTTGTCTCTTGCATATATGTCTCTTTACTTCATTAAGTAAACATCAAAATTCCTGCTTTGCTTTATTCACAAAAAATGGCTCTGCTGAGTGCCACTCAACAGGAACCCGTCACATTACTAACAAGACATTTCTTTGTAACATATAACTGACTGAACCTTATTTAATTCAATCCTCTGCATCAGCCTAAAGGACTATTTTATGACACACACACTAACTGACAAGATAGTCTGTTGTATCTTACTGACATAAATATTCGCTTTAAATTGCACAAATGACATTATATTGCTTTCAGATATTTACGTAAATAGTACTGAATTAATTATTAAAACCATTTCTTTTACTGCTTCTGTATAAATTATCATTGATTTTTTTTTCTTTTTTGCAACAATCCATGAAATGTATCCACAGTTGAAAATATGGACAGCCATCAGTTTTATAATGGAATGAAGACAATGGAAATATGTGCTGGATTGGGGCTTGTCTTGTGACAGCCAGAGCGAGAGCACCAGCAGCAGCGAGTACTGTTTGTATAAAGCGTTTATTTTGCATTTTGTTTACGACCTTCCACTAAGGAAGGGATTCTATTTGTGTTTATCTGCTCTGCATAGTAACTAACAGTCCTTGATAAAACTTTACGTAGTTTTCGTGTTAGATTTCTTAGTGTTTTCTTGATCGTTTAGAACAGAAAGCGCCCTAAAACCGTCTTTTGTTTGTTTCGCGGCCGTTAGCCACTAGTCACTTGAATCAGCAGTTGTCTTGTGACAGCCAGAGCGAGAGCACCAGCAGCAGCGAGTACTGTTTGTATAAAGCGTTTATTTTGCATTTTGTTTACGACCTTCCACTAAGGAAGGGATTCTATTTGTGTTTATCTGCTCTGCATAGTAACTAACAGTTCTTGATAAAACTTTACGTAGTTTTCGTGTTAGATTTCTTAGTGTTTTCTTGATCGTTTAGAACAGAAAGCGCCCTAAAACCGTCTTTGTTTGTTTCGCGGCCGTGTCTTGTGACAGCCAGAGCGAGAGCACCAGCAGCAGCGAGTACTGTTTGTATGAAGTGTTTTTGTACTTATTTGCTGCGCTTAGCTTTTAAATAGTTTTTCTGGGAAAACCTAGCGTAGTTTTCGCGTCTCGTATTTCAGTGAGTGTTTCTTGATTATCAGAGTAGCTCATCAGAAGATTATCTTGGGAATTTGTCACCGTATAGGGTAGGGTAAACATAGTCATGTGTAGGGACTGTGGTTGTTGTGAGCGGACGCAAGGAGAATTGGCCACTCTTCGGGGGCAGGTGGAGGCTTTGTCTGTTAGGCTCATCGAGCTTGAGGCGCAGGCGTCGGCTCGTAGTGGCGTTGGGGCAACTGTGGTGAGACCTATGCCTACTTCGGTGGCCTTGGAATCACATGGAACCCCTGATGTCGCTGCGTCTTCCGGCAGTGAGCATCTTACCGGTCAGCCATCACTCCAGGGTGAATGGCGGACAGTGGTGGGCTCGCGCGTGCCTGGCCGAAAGGCGAAGGTGGGATCTGGCCGCGTGGCAGCTGCCTTACCCCTTTCCAACAGGTACGGGGTGCTTCCTAGTGGTGATGACATCGTTTCCGAGCCACCACAGGATGCCTCGCCTGTTGGGCCAGTGGCCGATTCTCCGGCAAGGTCCCGACAGTCACAGAGGGCGGGCCTATTAGTTATAGGGAGCTCCAACGTTAGGCGGGTTATGGAGCCCCTCAGGAAAATAGCGGGTAGGTCGGGGAAGAATGCCAGTGTGCACTCGGTGTGCTTGCCGGGGGGTCTCGTCCGTAATGTGGAGGAGGCCCTTCCGGCAGCTATTGAACGCACTGGGTGTGACCGGCTGCAGATAGTAGCACATGTCGGAACGAATGACGCCTGCCGCTTGGGTTCTGAGGCCATCCTTGGTTCCTTCCGGCGGCTGGCTGATTTGGTGAAGACAACCAGCATCGCACGCGGAGTGCAAGCTGAGCTTAATATCTGCAGCATAGTGCCCAGAGTCGATCGCGGTCCTCTGGTTTGGAGCCGTGTGGAGGGTCTAAACCAGAGGCTCAGACGACTCTGCGACTATAATGGTTGCAAATTCATCGACCTCCGTTATTGGGTGGAGAACTGTAGGGCCCCCCTAGACAGGTCAGGCGTGCACTACACACCGGAAGCAGCTACTAGGGTAGCAGAGTACGTGTGGCGTGCACACGGGGGTTTTCTAGGTTAGAGGGACCCCCCCTTGGGCGAAACGATAAAATACCTGACGGCTTACCAGAGAGGACATTATCATCGTTGATAAAGAACGTCCGTCCTCAGAGACCAAAAACAGGAAAAGTTAACGTAATATTGGTAAACTGCAGGAGTATCCAGGGCAAGGTTCCTGAATTAGTATCTCTTATTGAAGGAAATAGTGCGCATATAGTATTAGGAATGGAAAGTTGGTTAAAACCGGAAGTGAACAGTAACGAAATCCTAGACACAGAATGGAATATATACCGCAAGGATAGGATAAACGCCAATGGTGGAGGAGTATTTATAGCAGTAAAGAATTCAATAATATCCAGTGAAGTTATTAGCGAATGCGAATGTGAAATAATCTGGGTTAAGCTAAGTATCAAAGGTGGGTCAGATATGATAGTCGGATGCTTCTATAGACCACCTGCATCAGCAACCGTAGTAGTTGAGCGCCTCAGAGAGAACCTGCAGAACGTTGTGAAGAAGTTTCGTGATCATACTATTGTAATAGGGGGAGACTTCAATCTACCAGGTGTAGAATGAGATAGTCATACAATCAGAACTGGAGCCAGGGACAGAGACTCTTGTGACATTATCCTGACTGCCTTGTCCGAGAATTACTTCGAGCAGATAGTTAGAGAACCAACTCGTGAAGCTAACGTTTTAGACCTCATAGCAACAAATAGACCGGAACTTTTCGACTCCGTGAATGTAGAAGAGGGTATCAGTGATCATAAGTCAGTGGTTGCATCAATGACTACAAGTGTAATAAGAAATGCCAAGAAAGGAAGGAAAATATATTTGCTTAACAAGAGTGATAGGGCACAAATCGCAGAATATCTGAGTGACCACCATCAAACGTTCATTCCTGAGGAAGAGGATGTGGAACAAAAATGGAAAAAATTCAGAAACATCGTCCAGTACGCCTTAGATAAGTTCGTACCGACTAAGGTCCAAAGCGAGGGGAAAGATCCACCGTGGTATAACAATCATGTACGAAAGGTACTACGGAAACAAAGAAAGCTTCATCATAGGTTTAAGAGTAGTCGAATCATAGCTGATAAGGAAAAGCTGAATGAAGCGAAAAAGAGCGTAAAGAGAGCAATGAGAGAAGCATTCAACGAATTCGAACATAAAACATTGGCAAACAATCTAAACAAGAACCCTAAAAAGTTTTGGTCATATGTAAAATCGGTAAGCGGATCTAAATCCCCTATTCAGTCACTCGTTGACCACGATGGCACCGAAACAGAGGACGACCGAAGAAAGGCAGAAATACTGAATTCAGTGTTCCAAAACTGTTTCACTGCGGAAAATCGTAACACGGTCCCTGACTTCAGCCGTCGCACGGACGCCAAAATGGAAAATATTGAAATAAACGATATCGGAATTGAAAAACAACTGCTATCACTTAGTAGCGGAAAAGCATCCGGACCAGACGAGATACCCTTAAGATTCTACAGTGATTATGCTAAAGAACTTGCCCCCTTTCTATCAGCAATTTATCGTAGATCGCTGGAAGAACGTAAAGTACCTAGCGACTGGAAGAAAGCGCAGGTCGTTCCCATTTTCAAGAAGGGTCATAAATCAGATGTGAATAATTATAGGCCTATTTCGCTTACGTCAATCTGTTGTAGAATAATGGAACATGTTTTGTGTTCTCGTATTATGACGTTCTTAGATAATACAAATCTCCTTCATCATAACCAACATGGATTCCGCAAACAGAGATCATGTGAAACTCAGCTCGCCCTATTTGCCCAAGAAATTCACAGTGCCGTAGACACTGGCGAGCAGATTGATGCCGTATTCCTGGACTTCAGGAAGGCATTTGATACGGTTCCGCACTTACGTTTAGTGAAAAAAATACGAGCTTACGGAATATCGGACCAGGTTTGTGATTGGATTCAGGATTTCCTAGAAGAAAGAACACAACATGTCATTCTTAACGGTTCAAAATCTGCAGATGTAGAGGTAATTTCGGGAGTACCGCAAGGAAGCGTGATAGGACCTTTATTGTTTACAATATACATAAATGACTTAGTTGACAACATCGGTAGCTCCGTGAGGCTATTTGCAGATGACACGGTTGTCTACAAGAAAGTAGCAACATCAGAAGACTCGTACGTACTCCAGGAAGACCTGCAGAGGATTAATGCATGGTGCGACAGCTGGCAGCTTTCCCTAAACGTAGATAAATGTAATATAATGCGCATACATAGGGGCAGAAATCCATTCCAGTATGATTATGCCATAGGTGGTAAATCATTGGAAGCGGTAACGACCGTAAAATACTTAGGAGTTACTATCCGGAGCGATCTGAAGTGGAATGATCACATAAAACAAATAGTGGGAAAAGCAGGCGCCAGGTTGAGATTCATAGGAAGAATTCTAAGAAAATGTGACTCATCGACGAAAGAAGTAGCCTACAAAACGCTTGTTCGTCCGATTCTTGAGTATTGCTCATCAGTATGGGACCCTTACCAGGTTGGATTAATAGAAGAGATAGACATGATCCAGCGAAAAGCAGCGCAATTCGTCATGGGGACATTTAGTCAGCGCGAGAGCGTTACGGAGATGCTGAACAAGCTCCAGTGGCGGACACTTCAAGAAAGGCGTTACGCAATACGGAGAGGTTTATTATCGAAATTACGAGAGAGCACATTCCGGGAAGAGATGGGCAACATATTACTACCGCCCACATATATCTCGCGTAATGATCACAACGAAAAGATCCGAGAAATTAGAGCAAATACAGAGACTTACAAGCAGTCGTTCTTCCCACGCACAATTCGTGAATGGAACAGGGAAGGGGGGATCAGATAGTGGTACAATAAGTACCCTCCGCCACACACCGTAAGGTGGCTCGCGGAGTATAGATGTAGATGTAGATGTAGATGTAGAACCCAGCTTTCCCACTTATCACAAGTGGTTGCCTTACCATTAGGCTATCGGAGTGTGACACATGGCCAGACCCATGTTTCCATATGTCGTCAACAATATGTCATTAACCTGCAGTCATACATTCATTATGTATATTCCTGTACAGGGAGACATTTTAATTGAAAGTCACTTGCCTGGTATCAATGGATAAATACACTATTACAGTGCCTGCGTTGTTCAGAATTACAATGCAGTGTTCCTTCAGACTTGCATGTCCAAAGGAACAGGCACTGCAGTGACTACAGTCATTATGAAATACATAAAATGTATCCACAGTTGCAAATATGGACAAACATAAGCTGTATAATGGAATGACAACAATGAAAATTTGTGCTGGACCAGGTTAGGACAGATTTCCCACTTAACATGAGTGGTCACATTATTGTTAGGCTATCTGACAATGCCCCACGGTCAGACCTGAACTTCCGTATGTTGTCAACCATGTGCCATTAACCTGCACACGTACATTCGTTATGTATATTCCTGTACAGGTGAGACATGTTAATTGAAATTTGCTTGCCCAATGTCTGTGGATAAATATGATACTGCAGTGCTTGTGTTGTTCAGAAGTACAATGCAAAATGCTCCTTCGGACATGCATGCATACATACTTGTCCGTAGGAACATTGTATCATACTTCTGAACAATACAGGCACTGCAATATCATAGTTTCTACAAGCTTTCTTAAAAATTTCACATTTTCTCATATTTTGGCTTAAATCACATTACATTTTTACATCAATTTTTGCTGAAAGAGATGTGATAGTTGCCAAAATTTCCTCATTAATATACTTAACAACAAAATAAGACTCTTTTTCCAAAATTTCTGCTGACAAATCTTTTGCTTCCATTCTCTTATCTTTTATCAGTATGAACTGACATACAAAACTTCTAATTATAAGCACACAGAAAATCTGATTACTGGAATACAGACAGCAGAAGATAATCAACCTTTCTCTTTACCATCTATGTATAGGATAGTCAGGGGATTGAGTGATTCCAGAAAAGAAGAGTGAAATCACACAGCTTGGGAAAGCATTATGTGCCAAATAGTGTGCTAAAGAGTAGCGAACCTCCTACATACTGGTGAATTCACGGTTAAATTGACCCCTTGCCACCTCATTTGTTTTTGCAGCATTGAGTGAAAACCCACATTTACCTTTCAAACAGTTTGCCAGACCAGTGCACAATACAGTGAAATCTCTGAATGTCTGACATCCAGTAAATGCAAATGCATTCACCATTACCATCTACCTTGCAAATTGTCTTTTGCTCATTTACATTGAACATTAGATATTTTATTACTAAACACATACATTTTACAACCATTATTAACACAATTGTCACCTTTGTTAGCCATTTCATTTAATAAATGCCCACAGTCTGTTTCAACATCAGCAAAAATACCATTATTTACAGCAACAATTTGCTGATCAACTCCCAGTTAGTGTATATCAGCAATATTCCTTCGCACTACATCAGAAATCAGTTCATTACTTGTCAGTATTTATATCAACATTTGTCCGCACTATCCCCAGCTCATCAACGTCAATTTTCTTTAAGCATCCTCATGCTGAGGAGTGATCGAAGACAGTTTGAAAGAATAACTATTTATTAACTAAACAAAACTTAATTATAATGTCCTTAGATGAATACCAACACAACTACATACAACAGAAATGTCTCTCATATGATGTTCTCTATAATGTGCCAACATGAGAGACCCCAGAGTTGCAGTAGGCAGCGGCATGAAGATCTGGGACTTTATTGGGCTGGTGCTGCCATAAACTCACTTAGCATGGTCCGGCGGTGTCCTAAATAGTCAGATGCAGATGGATATCCATGTGACACTGTGAGGGCACGTGACCTGGTGTAGCAAAAGAGTGCCCTGCTGACTGCTGCAACAGGTACACTGCCTGTAGATGAGGTTGGCATGACCAGATACTGTGGAGGCAAAATGTAAGTCCATGGTAAACAGACCAGCCCATACACAGAAAATTTTCAGTGTTGATGAGAGCTGTTTACACACGTCTGGCTGGCAGGGCGACTGCCCACGTGGCCTGCCTGGTGTGCAGACAAATAGACTACCAGGCAGATACAATACTTCTGTGCTTTGTCTTGTTGACAATATCACCACCACTATTACAGAAACATGGCTCAATTACTTCTGAATTGTCCTGATAAGAATCAGTAACTGCTATCTCCAGCCTCTCATAACTTTGCTTTCCAATTGCATTTTCCTTTGACAGCTTGTCAATACTAAAAGATTACAATCACATACAACAGGTTAAGTTATGTGATGATGGCCTTAGAAGTCGAAAGCCGGTTCATAATGAACTATTAAATAACTGTTATTGTGGAACATTAATACTGTGTATTTTAACATCACCTTTTTCTTTCAGAACACGCCATCTGAAATGTAAACGGCAGGACTGTGAAGAATTCATTGTCCTGCATCTTGGATTTCTTGATTATACACATTACATCCTCACCATCCATTTCTATGGCCTTGAAAGTTTTCATCAGCGGTACACAATCCGTGATGTAACATTCTACGTAAGAAATATGTTTGTTTCGATGAATTTTAGAGCTAGATAATAATTTCACTGGTTTTTCAACTTCTAATCTATTTCATATTCATTATATTTCGTGTTTGTTATTAGTACTTTTTTCCATAAATCTGATGTATCACAGTCTTTTTTTAAAGAAATATATTGTTTATGAGAGAGAAGCAAGCACTTAAGTTACTATTTCTTTTCTTTGCAGTTCAAGAGCTACAATCCTGCCTTCACTCAGATTGAAATCTGGTTCCGTTTTATTTTCTTACTTATTACATTTGCTGTCACAGTAAGTGCATTCCATTTATAATCCTGTAAACATAGTAATCATTTGTATTTAAAATTATATTTTATTAACTCTGTTATTCATGCTCTGTTATATAATATTAATCTGCAAGGTAACAGTGTACAAAGCATAAAGCTTCTAGTGCTGCAATAAGTAATATGAAGAATAGTGATATAACTAGTTCAGTTCATAATAGCTTTTTGTTTATAAATGTCACTGTAGATTGCAATTCAGTTTGATGATGTGTTAAGCAGACATTGTTACCCATCTCGATAGATGCATATTGCTGGATGTGGATGCCAAGACACACAAGTGAATACATTATCAAGCTATGTCAAGTATCTTTGTGAGCCTATCCCATTAATTTAAAAGACTTAAGCTCAACCTTTCTGAAACAGTAAAATGTGTATACATTATTTGTGTCTGTATATGTGCCGATGGATATGTGTGTGTGTGTGTGTGTGTGTGTGTGTGTGTGTGTGTGTGTGTGTGTGTGCGAGTGTATACCTGTCCTTTTTTCCCCCTAAGGTAAGTCTTTCCACTCCCGGGATTGGAATGACTCCTTACCCTCTCCCTTAAAACCCACATCCTTTCGTCTTCCCCTCTCCTTCCCTCTTTTCTGATGAAGCAACCGTGTGTTGCGAAAGCTTGAATTTTGTGTTTGTGTTTGTTTGTGTGTCTATCAACATCCCAACACTTTCGTTTGGTAAGTTACATCATCTTTGTTTTTAGATTTATTATAGAGTACTGACCATATGAAAGTTAAAAGCAGTGTGAAAATTACTTCACATGTTAAGCAAATAATACAGCAATATTGGCTTGAAATGAAAATTGGGGGAATTTAAGCAAAGGAGCAGCCACTTGTATGCAACTATTTCAAATGCATCTCAAACCTTTTCATACTGCAGGCAGTTACTCTATTTTCACATGACAAACTGGGAAGGTCAGTCACTGGACAGCCAGAATTATAGAACAATACCAGAGAAGGAAAGTTGCCACTCACCATATAGTGGAGATGCTGAGTCGCGATAGGCACAATAAAAAGATTCACACAATTAAAGCTTTCGGCCATTAAGGCCTTTGTCAGCAGTAGACACACATACATACACGCACACACACACTCACATAAACGCAACTTGCACACACATCAGCAGTCTCAGAGAGCTGAGACCGCACTAGAATTATAGAGAAAAAGAAAAAGCAAACTTGTGGCTCAACAAACACCAGAATGTAGTACAGAAAAAAGGATGATTAGAGTTTAACGTACTGTTAATAATGAGATTAATAGAGAGGAGCACAAGTTTGGACTAAGGAAAGTTGGGAAGTAAATTGGCCATATCCTTTTCACAGAAACCATCCCAGCATTTTTCATAAGTGATTTAGTGAAACCACAAAAAACCTAAATCTGGATGGTCAGATGGGGATTTTTGAACAGTTGTTCTCCCAAATATGTGGCCTGAGACATAATATGTACAGGGTGGTCGGAAATTCCCTTTACAGGCTTCTAGGACTTGTAGAGGGGAGTGAGTATATTGTATTTTGAATGGGAACCCATGTCCGGAAATGTCATCCAACGAGAGTACAGAACGTCAAAGTTATAGGTGCAGGTGTCTGTAAATGTACATATACACGGGGTGATTCCATGATGATGTTACAGACTTTCTAGGAAGATGGAGAACGATAAATGTATTAATTTGAAGTAAGGATCCCTGTACAGGAAATGAACGAGTCGAAAGTTATAAACAAAAACCGTTCTGATACCTCTGACAGTTTTAATACATGTACCGGTTCTTGTGTTGCGAAGAATGTAGGGTTGGTAACTTTCATTGGTGGTAGTGTGGACAAAAACGAGAAAAAATGTCCAATAAACGTGGGCTCTAAAGAGTGCACCTTAACAGCTGTGAACACTTGTTCAGTAGAGGTGATGTGTTTCACATTAGCGAAGATGAACGAATGGTCATAGCTCCTCAGGTATGCAATTTAGAGCTCACATTTATTGGACATTGTTTTCATTTGAATAGGCTTGAGTTTCCCAATGCACCAAAGTGTTCAATGCAGTATCGATCTTCCGAGAACTATCACTTGACATTTGACTTGCGCCAGTAGTGCAAGGGATACCCTAGAAACTTGAACTAGCTACTTCAACAGTCTAATGCTCTGCATAAAAATTGATGATTTTGGGAAACACAATAGGAAATAGTGTTAAATTCTATCAATTTACACACTTTTGTTGTGTCTGAACGGGTTTGCAATAAAAATTCTTGTACATTTATGGCTGCTGTATACACACATTTATGTGGCTTTTTAAGTAAAGATGACATTCATCTTATTTTTCAAGAACCATGACTTGATTCTGAAACCAAGTCAGTTTTCTATTTGGTTATGAGAAATTGTAATGATTTACCAAGTGGGTTTAAATGAGAAATTTAGTTGCTGTTCATGTATTAGAATTTTAGTGAAAAATGTCATCAGCTTTTAATTAGCATTAGAATAAGATGGTGATACAAAGATGAAACAAGAAAGAAAATTAATCCAGAATTGTGGAACAAATGAAATAAACCACAATAAACTGACAGCATTTGTTATCCCAAGAATAAATTACAGCAGAAAGACCCCATTGTGGTTATGGTACCAACACTTGTTACTAGATCATGGTACGATCAAAAGTTCAAGAATTGGACTGAATCGTGATTGCTGTCTTTTATTGATGTATTAGTTATGTTGTTACATATGACCTGCACAGAGAAGATATTACAGCCTGTGTTTCACTATTGCTCAAGCACAACAGTATGTAAGTACTGGAAGCGGAACTTTGATGAGGGGAGTGGCAAGTGGGCAGCAGATTTCGTCATGCTGCAAACCATGATAGAATCTATACTGCATACTTTGGCTTTTTATGAACATCTACTGCTTTAAACTGCAGTTTTCCTGAATCATTTGTACTCAGAATCCAATAATTGACTTTGATATTGGACAAATATATGACAATAGCAGAAATGCTAAAAATCTAGATTGTCTAGACTGGGCCAGTAGCATACGGTATTTATGTATCACTTGCAGCAAAGTTGTCGACGCTCACCATGACGTGTGATGGCAACAATAGGGGATTTGCAGCTGCTGGTTCTACACAACCAATTAGAGAGTGGCAAATTGACAGTATGATCAGAAGAAAGAGACAGTGTAGCATTCTCATGACAGTACAGAAGTTAAATCCACTGTGTGTTCGAAAGAAACAACTGTGTTCTCAGGTGTCATTGTAACCACAACCTTAGAAATCAAAACATATTCAGAGGAGATAGCCAGATACTTGTGACAATGAAGATGTAAGTTTCACATCTGACCTGTTAAAGTGATGATTAAAAATAGTGATACCACAAATGACAGGCTAAGTAAAAAGAAAGAAAGAGCAGGTGCTGAAGACAAAAATTAATGTAAAAAATTCCTTTTTGTAAGTTTAGAATAGGTGTAATGTTAACTTTTTTGAGAGATACCTTACATCAGTAAAATTTTGTAATTTTGATTAGACAGAATATGTTAAAAAATAAATAAGATGTTACATTCAAGTCATCTTATACTTGGATAAATACAGTATACAACAATACCCTGGACTTATGCGATAGGTGGGACAGAACAATAACCTTGAAAGTCAAATTCATGTGAGTCATGATTCAATTTTGCATATAAATACATACAAATTATGTTCAGCTGGGACCAGAGACTTAAAGAAAACAATGTAATTTAGAAGAAAAATTTTTAATAAAATGTTCAACAATACAGCAAATTATATTACACAAGGTGTTATACAGTGCAACAATGTAAAGTTATTGTGATGTAGAAAGCTTCATAAAAACTAACAGTGTCATCTGATGAATCAATTTTTTGTTCTTCTCACAAAAACTTTCCTCGGAGCATGCTAACTAATTTTTTATTCTCCACTTTTGAGCAGAAATGTGCATTTTGTTGGAGTCTTTTTTTTCCAATATTTATAAACTTTTTTCAGTTGAAATGAGGCCTCGTGTCAAATTTGCAACTGTAGTTTGATCCTTTGCTTGAACTTCGTTTGTTCATTGTTTTGCTCTAGCTCGTGCAGTTCTATAAGCTCAATTTTTAGCTCGTGATTATATGAATCCATCAGTGTTTGAGTGTCACCACCGTCAACTCTAAATTTAACTGTCTGGCAAGATCAAGCACTTCTTCAGTCGCATTATCGATTTGTTAGGATCTGGTGCTGATTCCCCCAGGGTTTCAGTGGTGAAAAAAATGTACACAGTTTTTCCAGACACCATTTAAAGTTTTCTGTGGAATTTCATTCCACGACTGTTCATTAATTCTCATGGCATGTTAAACATTGAATTGCTTCCAAAATTTTTATCAGAGAACTTGTTGTTCTGTCTCATAGCTTCATGTAGATGAGCAAATGGTCATCTCTTGTTCTATGCTTTAACTGTTTCAATGACTCCTTGGTCCATCAGTTCCAGGAAGCTGGTTGTTTTTGGTAACAAGAATACAAATTTCACACATGGGTCCAAATTAATTATTGTTAACAGAAGGATGACCTGGTGTTTAGTTGAGTAATAGCATCACTGCAAATGGGATTTGTTTTAACTCGCAGTAATGTTCGACTTCAGGTATGTAGTGATGACCAAACCAGTCCTCAAAAAGGGAAATTGTCACTCAAGCTTTAGCTAAAGCTTTTGACTTCCAAACTGCAAGCAGCTCAGCTTCAGATGTATTTTTGAAAGCTGTTGGACTATCTGAGAAATAAATTAAGAGAGGTTTTAATGTACAATCACCAACTGCATTCACACCAACCGGCACTGTCAATCGATCTTTGGTGACTTTATAACCCAGAAAGGTTTTCTCTTCTTTTATGCATCTGCTTCGAAAACAGACCAGTTTCATCTACACTGTATATGGTTTGGCTGGTATGGCCACCTTCTTCTATCATAGCCTTGAGTTTCTCTGGATACAGTACTGCAGTCTCTTTATCAGCGCTTGGCACCTCTTCACTTTCTCCAATGCTATGCCAATTATAATGACTTTTGACTGGGCTAAACCATCCATTCCTAGCTTTAAACATCTCATCTTTGGCTGCCTCCCCAGCCAATCCTTTCAGTCTCTCAAAACTCAGTTTAGCATGAGAGCATACAGCATTCTAATCAACAGGACAGTTTGTCACTCTTAATTGATTATCACATCATAATTTTAACATGGTTTCCATCTGAGCAATGACACTATGATGTTTACTAATGATACTTGAATTCAGAAATTGAGCATTTTTCATAGCTTTGAGAACTGCTTTCTTTACGTTTATAATTGTTCTGACTGTTGATTCTTGCACATCAAACTTCTTTGCCATTTCACAAATTTTAATTTTTGCATTAAACTCTTTGGTTATATTAAGTTTTCTTTCAAAAGATAATGATTCTCTTTTCTTGTTTGAAGCAAACAAATCAGCTCTGCTTTGTTTGGATGACATAGTTAAAATCTACCTATCCAGCTCCACAGATAAAATGATTCCACGCAAAGTATGTCCAAACCTGTTGTAAGCCAAACACTGTGTGGGCAGAGTGAGGGAATAGAGATGTGTGGCACTCTAACAGATGAATCATGTATCTCTGGATTTGCATAAAATGGTGTAGCACAGGTCAGAGTATTGCTGTAGTATTAGGACCAAATACAACCTCCCCAAAGACTCTAGGAGCTTGACATTGGTATATGAAAGATTCAGACATGTGAACACACTCAGCAATCTGCCAGAGCATACTAAATGTGTTATTCATGATGTGGTAGAGTTCAGCAACATTCAGTTTATTAAAAGAAGTAGTTTTCATGCAGTGAAGCTGTTTTCTCATTTGAAATAAACAATCAAATTCACTTCATTTGTAATTAGCTTATTTTGCCTTCTTGAGAATTATCTTGTTAAACTACACAAAACTTACTTTATATACTTACAGCACATCATGATCCTCACAGAAGTCTAGAAAGAACAATATGTAATGGTGTCTCATATTATGAGAAAAGGTCATAATTTGTGTGTGTAATTGAGTGATAATCTCCTAGGAGGCAAAATTAGCTAATCATAGATGAAATGAAAGGAAAGTATTTATTTCAAATAAAGAACTGTCATGCTCAAGAAAATGACTTATTTCAGGAAATTCGGTGTGTTACAGACGTTCTTGTGGGCAATGTCTTTTACTCTATTAAAGATTGTCTTCACAGAAACTTTTAAAATATGTTTGTTAATTTGTAGTATAATTAATATTAGCATTTCAATATTCCACAGTATTAAAGTCATTTAATTACATTTTACTTAAACAAAATGTATAGCCTTGATTTCTACCCACATCCCAGAGACCTCTTTCAGTGGTATGCATGTAAGCAGATTAATTTTAACATATCTGTTGCATACAATATAACCAACATGTTATAAAGACATGTTGACCGAGACCCAATGTGCTACAAATGTAACATACAAGGCCTATAAGTACCTTGAATTTGGAACAAAACATACAGGACATTTAAATCCTCATTTTCACATAACCACTCCACAGTTGCAGACCGTCTTCGTGACTGCAATTGCATGTAAACAAACTTAATAACAGATGTGACTTATCTTCAGAATAAACAACAATCAAAAACTGATCATGATAGTTGAGTAGTAACATGTACTTAATGACAAAGACAAGGATTAGCAGTCGTACACTACTTAGACATAAAAGACCTAACAGATGACAGATGCTTTAAAACATATAAATGTTATACACTATCACTAACAAAATAATCAGAGATCAGCATGCCAGTAGAATATATAACAGTGTAAAAAATATGCAGAACACACTCCAGTTGAGGCACATAACCCAGTACATATCATCTACAAATCATGATGGGAGGGACCCTCCATAGTATACAGTTGCTGTAAAGAAACTTCTAAAGAGACAGAGACAGAGACTACTGCATAATAGGTGTAAAACAAAGCATAGGTCTGTAGAAAGAGAGATGCTGAATGAAACGCATTTGGCTATCAAGAGGACAATGCACGAAGCCTTGTACAACTACTGTAGCAGTATGTTATTGACAGATCTCTCAAATCCAAAAGAAATTCTGGTCATAAGTGAAGGTTGTTAATGGTCCAGTCAGTCATGGATGAGACAGGAACAAATTGAGGGTAACAGAGCAAAAGCAGGAAAGCTTAACTCAGTTTCAAACATTCCTTTAGAAATGAAAATCCAGGGGTATTGCCCCATTTTAATTCTCATACCACTGCAAAGATGAGTGATACAGGCGTTAGTGTCAGTGGTGTTAAGGAAAAGTGAAAACTGAACAAAGCTCTAGAAAGAGATGGAATTCCTATCAATCCCATACTGAATTTACAGCTGAGTTAGCCTCTCTTTTAACTTTAATCTTCTCTTGGGGCGGGGGAGTGCTCATTAGTTGGAAGGAAGCACAGGTCCCACTCATCCACAAAAAGGATAGCAGAAGTGATCTGTAATCAGCCATCCAAACTCTTTGACATCCATTTGTTGTAGGATCGTAGAACATTTTCTGAGCTCAAATGTAATGCATTGTCTCAAACAGAATGACTCCCTCCAAGTCAACCAGCATAGGTATCAAAAACATCAATCAAGTGAAACACAACTCGCACTTTTCTCACATGAATCCTAAAAGCCATTGATGGATCAAGGTAGTTACGTAACTGCAGTATTTCTCTGTTTCCAAAACCACTTGACTCAGTTCCACGTCTATGCTTATTATCAAAATTACAATCATATTGAGGTAGCAGGCGAAATTCGTGATTGGGTTGAGGATTTTTTGGTAGGGAGGATGCATCAAGTTAACTTGGGTGGAGTGCCATTGCCAGACATAGGAGTAAGTTTGGGTGTCCTACAGGGAATTTTGTTGGAACCCTTGCTATTCGTGTTGTATATTAATAACTTTGCTGGCAATATTAACAGTAGCCTCAGACTTTTTGCTGATGATGCAATTACTTGTATTGAAGTACTGTCTGAAAAAAGCTGTACAAATATTCAGTCAGATCCAAATCAGTGTTTGAATGGTGCAAAGATTGACAACTTGCTTTAAATGTTGAAAAATGTAAAATTGTGTACTACATGGCTGCAGTATCAATGAGTCACAGTTGGAATGAATCAATTCATACAAATATGTGGGTGTAACACATTGTGTTTGTGAAATGGAACCATCACATAGCATCAGTGGTAGGTAAAATGGATGACGGACTTCAGTTTATTGGTGGATTACTATGGAAATGGCTACAGAGGAGATTGCAGACTGTAGTGGACTGACAAGACAGCCAGACCACAGTGACGGGTAACCGAAAGGCACGCGTTTACACACGCCGGCTGGCGTTAGGTCTGAAACAGGATACGTAATGAATGCTATAAAGAAAAGTACGTAGCTGCTGGAATACTTAACTTTAATCCATCGTTTGTATACAGCATTCTTGATGATACAAGTGAGAGTCTCTCTAGAAATGGTTAATGGCGCCTTGCTAGGTCGTAGCCATGGACTTAGCTGAAGGCTATTCTAACTATCTCTCGGCAAATGAGAGAAAGGCATCGTCAGTGTAGTCGCTAGCAAAGTCGTCCGTACAACTGGGACGAGTCCTAGTACGTCTCTCTAGACCTGCCGTGTGGTGGCGCTCGGTCTGCAATTACTGACAGTGGCGACACGCGGGTCCGACATGTACTAATGGACCGCGGCCGATTTAAAGCTACCACCTAGCAAGTGTGGTGTCTGGCGGTGACACCACACAGACAATCACAGAATAATGCTCAAGTATGTGGTGCCCGTACCAAATAGAACTAACAGACGATATCAGACTTACACAGAGCAGGACAGCACAAATGTTTACAAGTTTGTTTGACCCATAGAGGAGTGTCTCAAGGATTTGGAAGAAACTGAAGTGTCAGGCACTTGAAGACAGATGCAAACTATCCTCAGAAAGTCTACTTACAAAGTTTCAAGAACTGTAATGACTCTAAGAGTATCCTACAACCCCATATAGATCACTACCATAGGGATTATGAGGACAATATTAGATTAATTACAGAACATTCAGAGGCATTTTAACAGTAATTTTCCCATATGTGAATGTAACACAAAGCCCTAATATGCCTACAAGTACCTTCTGCCACAATGGTTTTCACAGTACAGATGTACGTATTTTTGTCATATTTTGTGTCTCTGCAACCATACCTTAAGTTATTTAATGGATTTTGAAGTTCTCTTACCGTATGGTTAAGGGGGTATTTGTAAAGGCTAATTGCAGGATTCTGGGGGGTGCAATTAAGTTAAAGGAATCATTCATTCCTGTGCTCTTCCTCGTGAGTTACATCTTACCATTTTAAAAATCATTGGATTCTTTCACTTTGTACAAACAATAGTAATTTTTTGCATCATTAAGCACATCTTTATCATGCTGTGAATGAATGTATTTAATCACCCAGACATCACATAGCATCATGAATGGATGTCCTGAAATTTTACATTATGTTTTACAGACATTGATTTCAGATTTTAAAAAATTTACATAATAATCGAAAATCAACATCAGTACAAAAAAGATAATTTAACATTCCAGGACATGCACTGGTGATGCCTTGTTAATAAAGGCAAAATAATCTGGGCAACTAAACATTCATTTTCAGCATGCAGAGACATTTTGATTGATACAAATTATATTGCTGCTGCAAAAAATGGCCACTACAAGAAAATTGTTAGTAGTACATATGTTTGTTGCATTTTATAAATTCTAGTATGTATTGTAAAGTTTAATTTTTTATGTTGCAGTGTTGGTTTGCTCATTCTCTTCGAGCATTCCCAGTCTTTGATTGGTCGATAGAACAGAAATGGATGTCAATTCTTCTGCCCCTTCTGTTGTTTTATAATGGTAAGGCATAATTCTTTTTATGACTTGAATTCATCATGATTTTTCAGAGTGATGTAAATATGTAAGTTAGATTATGCTCTGAGTATAATTCAAAACTGAAGCAAGAAATGAACATAACAATATTTGAGAACAGAAGAGGTGTGTATATTTACCAGGCACCAGTATAAAAACAGCAGCAGTGAGGCTATCAGTCTCCTAAATTAAACAGTGCTCTTGAATCTGTAGCTTTCAGAATTTCATAACAATCCTTTCACAATGAAAAAAGAAAATATATGAAGAAGAAAAAAGCAGTAGTGACGTTTACAACTAATGGTTCAGTAATTCTCACCAGCACTGTATATCTCCTGATGTAAAGAAACAAAAACAGTGATCAGATGTAAAACGTAAGAAATAGATGAGAATAAAATGGCCTTTAAATTTGTCTGGAAGATTGGTGCCACATTCCCATTGTGACTGAAATGGAGTCTATAAGTGCATACTACAAATTCTAAGTTGCGACAGTGAGATAAGGAATTTAGCTGTGTACACTATTATAAATTTGAGTCGTATATTAGGTATAATTCAAAAGGTCAGTGCCATAAAATTGAGAGAATGAGGACATGCAGTCAAAGTGACTAAGAAAATTCTTTGCTGGCTTCCTCAAGACAAGAAAGATTCCAGACCACAGATAGGCAAATGTGCTATGCACGTGTGGGTGCTTGTGAATATCCACACTGCTTGCCTGCAGGGATTGGTCATTGTCAGCAAGCAGCTCCTCCTCCTCCACTTCTCTGCTAACCTCAAATAATGGAAACTCCAGTTTGGAATATCAGCAATGTAAGGAAAAGATGGGTTGCCACTGACTGTAAAGATGACACTTTAAGTTGCAGACAGGCACAATTAAATGACACTTACACATTAGCTTTCGGCGAGAGCCTTTATAAGAAAAAGAAAGAGAAACACGTACACATTCATTCATACAAGCAGGCACATCTCATGCACATGGTTGTCATCTCCAGCAGCTCAGACCAGAATGCTGTTCTCGTCTGGGCTGCTGAAGATGACAGTCATGTATGTGTGAATAAATGTTTGTGTGTTTGTCTTTCTTTTTTTGACAAAGGCTGTAGCCGAAATCTAATGTGTAAGTGTATTGTAAGCGTGCCTGTCTGCAACTTAACATGTCATTTTCACTGTAAGTGGCAGTCTATCTTTTCTCTGCCAACATCGCTTGTTTGGTAATGATACGTGCATGGCAATACAGGCCTATTTTCTTCATGTTATTAGAGTTGTCAGTGTCGAAGTCTCTTGGTATTCATAGTAGTACAAAATTGGTGAGAAGAAAATGGCTGAGATTTAGGTGAGGTCCTCAAAACAAAAATTGGGTAAATCCCTGTGCTTCAAGCCAAAGTCGGAGAAGCATATTCTTTGGAAATGCAAACTGGCCCTCAGTGTTAGTTCTGAATTCCTATTTTATTGGCGTGGAAGAGGTACAGTGCCAGCAATGGAGAGTTTGTTTAGGACTGCTTTGTTGCTGCCACAATAATCTTGTGTCCATGACACTTACAGTTTTCAAAACAGTTCCTCTTTCATTTATTGATTTAGTGTCAAAGCACATTACATCATTGGTTGACAACATATTTTCTTGCTTAGGAAACATTATCTACAAATATGAGCAATGATGAGAAAAACTTCAGTGATTGCAATAAATGAAGCTCGTGTAATGATTGGTTGAAAGTCTGCTGTCATTGCTTTGATAAGAATTAAGTGGGTATCCAGCAGGAAATACTTATCTAAGGCATTCTCTCATGCTGAATTATCTCTCACTTTCAGACTTAAACATGCATTTAATTATGCTGCTTTGGTTAAGGACCCACTTTCTTTCACTCGTATTGTCAGCTTGCAGTATCACTTTGCAACCAAATCTCAAAACGTTTGCATTAATTGGCTGGCAAAATGTGCCAAAATATGTGGTGTCATGTACATTGTTGTGAAACATTTAATAAAATTGAGACCACATGGTTTATCTCTTTCCTGGCAAGCTGGGGTGTGATTATAGTGATGTGCCATATGAGTACAATGGTTGTGCCGAGGTATAGTTTTAGAATATTTTTTCTCAACTTGCGTAAAGATATAGGATACATAGGATACAAAGCAACTGAATGTTGCGGGTACAACTTTGCATGGTACTAATAAACTAATTACTGATGTTTTTGACATTGGCTTTGAGTTTTAAAAGAAAATTGCCATTGTGGTTAAAACAACTTTCAGAAAGATCATTTGTGCACTTTTCAAAAGTTGCACTAATTGTAAATGAAATTAATCTCGAAAAACAGACATTGAGTGAACATTTTGATGAATTTGTTACAAAAACTTGATTGTAATTTTAGTGACTCAAACCAGTTTGAACTTGATTTCAGTGATTTTTTGCAACATCCTTTTACAATGGATGTTGAAAGTGTGACTCCTGAATTCAATTGAAGTTCATTGATTTTCAGTGTAATCGTGTGCTCATGGACGGGTCACTTACTGCAGGAAATATTGAAATATTTTACACGAACTTTCTCCGAGAACAGTTTCCACAGTTCCCAGAATGAGATTTTCATTCTGCAGCGGAGTGTGTGCTGATATGAAACTTCCTGGCAGATTAAAACTGTGTGCCAGACTGAGACTCGAACTCGCGACCTTTGCCTTTTGCGAGCAAGTGCTCTACCAACTGAGCTACCCAAGCACGACAGGAAACATCCCCCAGGCTGTGGCTAAGCCATGTCTCCGCAACATTCTTTCTTTCAGGAGTGCTAGTACTGCAAGGTTCGCAGGAGAGCTTCTGTAAAGTTTGGAAGGTAGGAGACGAGGTACTGGCAGAAGTAAAGCTGTGAGGATGGGGCGTGAGTCGTGCTTGGGTAGCTCAGTTGGTAGAGCACTTGCCCGCGAAAGGCAAAGGTCCCAAGTTCGAGTCTCGGTCCGGCACACAGTTTTAATCTGCCAGGAAGTTTCATATCAGCGCACGCTCCGCTGCAGAGTGAAAATCTCATTCTGGAAACATCCCCCAGGCTGTTGCTAAGCCATGTCTCCGCAATATCCTTTCTTTCAGGAGTGCTAGTTCTACAAGGTTTGCAGGAGAGCTTCTGTAATGTTTGGAAGGTAGGAGCCAAGGTACTGGCAGAAGTAAAGCTGTGAGGACGGGGCGTGAGTTGTGCTTGGGTAGCTCAGTTGGTAGAGCAGTTGCCCGCGAATCGCAAAGGTCCCGAGTTCGAGTCTCGGTCTGGCACACAGTTTTAATCTGCCAGGAAGTTTCAGTTTCCACAGTTGTTGAAATTAACGAAATCAAATCTTATGAGTTGTCTTACTGGCGTTTACCAGGTGGGAGCAATGCACTTGATGAACAGTAACACTTCAAACATCAAGATGCAAGTGATAAAACATTTAAAGGCAAAAGTAGAGTGATACAAGGAGATGTTGCTTTCTTTTCATTAAGTAGTAAGCCAGCTCAAAATGCAATATCTCTCATTAATATTGCATGTATTAAGTTAATAGAGGTTTAATTAAAAATGATGTGTTCTTTGCTTATTACTTTACATCTGTGCTGTTAACGCGAGCAGTATTTCATTCTCTTCCCCCTTGCCCCTTTCTCACCTGAACTGAACAACAATTTGGAACGTTTCATACTAGTCATAATTGCTGTCAGTTTTTGAAGTGATTTGTGGCACTGCAGTGTTCATTAGAGCATTACACAGTGAAAAGGTTACCCTTTATTTCCTTCTCTGTCACTCTGTCAGAGTGCAGACAGTCAACTAATTTTCTGTTGTGTGCTAGTGTAGTGCAGAATACATTCATGCTCAATAGAAAGTGGAACATTGAACTATGAGGTGGTTGCAGAGGGAAAAAAAATCAAAAGTAAAATTTCATTCACTGTGAAATACAGTGGAACCTTGCTTAACGAGTGCCTCCCAGAACACACAGTCCGCATAATGAGCAAAACAAATGTTAAAAAAATTACTCACGTAATGAGCAAAGTTTTGCATAATGAGTGATGACGATTTAGTGTGACACTACCAGCCGTTTGTGCATGGTGGGGGAAACATTCAAGAATATGAACACCTGTCATCGTCAGCAATAGCATATGAACAATATCTTTAGTTCATACTGCAGTCTGGGTTTAACACACTTTCTGCTACCATCTTAGCGCAGCTTGTGATCAAACATTTTTCTAAACTTGTGTTCACACGGTTTTTTTATGTTCAAATTTTAATGACCTTCATAGAAATGTTCCCAATGATAAAGTCATAAGATGATGACCATAAGGGAAAAAAAAAGAAAAACACAAACATGGTGTGAGCTTTACTGATTTAGCACACACATACAATCGACCTTCAACTATTTGCACTGTCCTCAAGAACAAGGGCAAGATTAAGGAGATACATGCTTCAAAGGGAGTGACAAGAATATCAAAACAATGGTTTCATATTCTGGATGATGCCGAAAGGTTGCCCCTTATATGGATAAATGAAAAGCAATTGCAAGGCGACACTATTAACGAGAACATCACTTGTGAGAAGATGAGAATTATTTTCGCCAACCTCATTAAGAATACACTAGGATCATCAGAGGCCAAAGAGGTATTTAAGGGAAGCTGTGGGAAGTTCAAGAGAAAAACCAGCATCCACAGCATTGTGAGGCACAGTGAGGCAGCCAGCTTTAACACAAAGGCAGCAGGGAACTTTATCAGCAACTCCAAGATGCTTGTAGATTTTAAGGGTTATCTGCCGCAACAGGTTTTTGATCATGATGAGATGGGTCTATTCTGGAAGAAGATGCCAAAGCATACCTGTATATAACAGCAGAGGAGAATGCATTGCCCGGACACAAGCCAATGAAAGACCATCTCGCACTGCTATTTTGTGCCAATGCAAGCGGCAATTTGAAAACCAAACTGCTGCTTGTTTACCATTCAGAAACTCCATGAGCCTTCAAGAAGTGCAGAGACCAGAAGAGCAGGTTAAATGTGATTTAGAGATCCAACAACAAGGCTTGGTAATTTTTTGTAATTTGATCAATGATCAATCAGTGAAAAAATATTTGCTTGGATGAATCAGCCACTCCACATCTTGTTCGTTACGGACAATGCTCCTGCCCATTCTCCAGGCCTACAAGTCTGCCTCCTTGAAGAATTTCAATTCATTGAGATCCAATTGTGCCTTCCAACACCACTCCATTACTCAAGCCTATGGACTAGCAGATTATTTCAAACTTTAAGAAGGTATACACTAAAGTGTTGTTTGAGCATTGCTTTGAGGTGACTGAAGCTATCAATCTCACTCTCAGAGAGTTTTGGAAATGTCACTTCAACACTGTTGGCTGCACCAAGAAGATCAGAAAGGGTTGGGAAGGGGTTACCAAGAGAACTTGGAAGAAGCTTTGGTCGGCGTGCATTGTTGAATGTGACTCTGAGTCATTTGAGTCTGCACCTGTGGAGCCTGTAGTCAACGAGTGTCTTTGGCCAAGAGTATGAGACTAGAATTCGATAACAATGATAGCGATGAGCTTGTGGGAGATCACAGTCAAGAAATGACCACTGAAGAACTTATGGAGTTGCAGTGTGTTTCACAGCAGAAAGTTGTGGAGAGGAGTTATTCACATGAGGAGGAGAAGGCAGCAATAATAGCAAAGCAGCAGTCTTGTTGTGCAACAAGAGAAATGCTGAAAGCATGGCTATCAGTTGCATTGTACAAAGAAAAACATCACCCCAATAAAGCAGTGGCTATCCTTCCTACAAATGTATTTGGCGATAATGCTGTTTTGCATTTTTGTCAAGTGTTGAAGCATTGTCAGAAACATTTGTTATGTACTGTCAATAATAAAGTACATAATACTGTATATATAATTTTCTTGAATAAATGGCATGAATAAGATAAAACTTCTAGTACTCTTTCTGCACGGAACACATTTTGCATTTTACATTGCTTTATACAGGATAAATTGATTTGCTTAATAGGTGTCTTGCACTTTGTTTAGATTCTGGAACGAATTATGCTCGCTGTGTGGGGTTACACTGTGTGTGTGTGGGGGGGGGAATCTCTTTTACAACCTAGTAATTGATATACAAAGCCTTAAGTGACGAGATGTTGCATAAAAGCAATACACATGCCCACAGTGCCCATGGGCAGCTCACATGCCCAGCCATGTCTAGATGATAACCATATGAAAAATAGGTAAATGACATCAGGAAGCAGGCAAGATATATTTATGTCCATAAGAATGGATATCATAAGTAAGTGAATAACTCTGTCAAATGCCAGTATCTAACAGTAGATGTAAAATAATTACTGTTGTTAAGTTAATTATAAACTAAATTAGGTACTTAAACACTAAATTGTGAAATTTAAACTACGTGCATTTCAATTTCCTCTAGAGGTTTATTTTTCCTGTTGCCATTATTTTAGTTGTTAAAACACTTGTCCGTGTTCTACATAAAAATTACCAACTGATTACCTGATAATTTCTTTTTACTATTAATATAATATCTGCTGTAATAGACAGAAAATTGGAAAAACAGTTTCAGGTAACATTTCACCTGTGAAATAAAGATGTGGGAAGAGAGGCTATGGGTGATGGAAGGAAATTTATAGATATAGAAATAAACTGGGGCACAAATGGAAGGAGAGAAATTTACTAACACAGTAGAAACCTGTTGGTGTAGTAAATTATTCTCAAATGCAGTTTACAAAATTTTTTTATTGTATTGATACTTTGCAAACATTGTTGTTTTTTATTTATTTTTATTATGTTATCAATTTCTGTCCAGTTATTATCCTAAATAGCTTACTATTTTGTTGTAATAGTGTAGAGTTCATATTTAAATGTCTGAAAGTATTCATTTTTATTTTTTCAGATCCCATTTTTCCTATGACATTCTTAGTCAATTCCTGGTTACCAGGAATGCTGGATGCTGTTCTACAGGCTAGTTTCCTGTGTGCATTGCTGCTTTTCTGGCTGTGTATGTACCATGGCCTCAGGCAGGTTGTATCATTATTCTTAAAATTGTTAAATGTTATCCACTACTTACAATAAGCCTCTGTTATCTTATCTCTTATCCCTCTCTCTCTCTCTCTCTCTCTCTCTCTCTCTCTCTCTCTCTGTGTGTGTGTGTTTGTGTGTGTGTGTGTGTGTGTGTGTGTGTGTGTGTGTATCTATCTATCTATCTTTTTCTCTGTCTCTAGCTGTCTAACAATTTTTTTTACAGTATAAATACTTTCATAGTTCTGGAAAATATATAACATTCACACATTTCAATGATTTTGAGCTGCTGTAAGAATAAAGGGGAAACCAGCATTGTTTCTACATTATCCAGCAAAATGAAATCTTAAAATTGTTGTTGCTGTTTGCCATTTAATCTATTTATACGTCAAGAAACTGCCATAGCTCTACATTTTTGTCTCTGTCAGTTGTGTTCTTCTTTTCTGCAAGCCTTTGAACAAATTTAGTACACTTCATTTACATTTGACACCTAAAATGGTTGAGAAGTGCACAGAAAAATTAATATGTGATTTTAAATAAAATTATATCTTGAGACACTATTCTCATTTTTAATCACTGTTCAGATGCACATACTGTATGAGATGATCACCTAGTTTTCACACCTAAGAAATTTTTTTAGTAAGTTTCCAAATCATACAGCACACTGCAATTTGGCAGAACCATGATGTAGAAGGTAGACATGTGTTCGCCATTACTGTTCTAGAATGTGGAGCATTTTTACATCAGCACATCATTCATGCTTGAAAGTCTTAGATGCATCTTCACATGAATGGTTTGGATTAGAATGCAGTGCATCCATAATGATTAACCTGAACTTTCCACTACTAGCTTCCTGTAGTGTGACATGCACTGATGTCTATTTGAGCTTAATGTCTCCATTCTTTTTATTATTTTAAATAGCATAACCGAAATTGCTTGCCTCTCAATCATGTAAGATAAAGGTACCATTTGTGGTCCATTAAAGAGGGAGCGTCTCTTAGAACTGAATATGACAGAGGAGTGATAGATCAGATGGTTTATATGTATTTAACTTGTGGACTCTAAAAGGATATTGAAAGTAACTACTATGGCTACACTATTTATGCACATCAAAGTGAAGACTGGCAAAATTACATAATTTTTAATGAAAAACAAACTTGGAGGGCTTTGACAACCTTCTTAACATGCCACCCCCCCCCCCCCCCACACCTTTTCAGAACTGTCTCCCCAAGAATGGCAGCTCAGGGTCCCAAGAACCATCCACAACAGTACAGTGTTTTCAGCATCTCACCTAAGGCTCTCTCCCCTCCTGAATTATCTCTTTTATCCAAGGGTCTCACTTTCAGACTTAAATCTGCATTTAATCATGCTGCTTTGTTTAAGAACCTACCATCCTCACTCATAATGTCAACTCAAAGTACCACTTTACAACCCAGTCTCAAAACATTTCCAACAGCAAAACTGATGTTGAACGCTGCCTTGAACAGTTCAGACCACTTTCCCAATTTGATCCACCACCACTATCTCAGAATCATTCCTTACAACCTTTCCAAGGATTCCAAACATTCAGCATTGCTTCACCATTCTTTTTCAGGTCTCTAAGCTGTCTGCTGTAGAATTCCAGGTGTTTTGTTCCCTAAAAACAGTTGCCTCCATCATTATCCTCACAACAGACAAGGGATCTACCACTGTGTTACTTGACTGATAGGAGTATGCAAGCGAGGGTCTACGCTAGCTTTCTGACATTCTACATAGAGCCTCAGCAATCCAAATTGCATTGTTGTGGTACAGTCTGACCCACAGTCCCTCCTTAAAACCTCAGGCCCCTCACAAGGAATAACATCTCAATCAACAGAACTTCTTACACACCCAAACCACATACTTCCACCTTTTACCTTCTTCCTGAGATCCACAAACCCAATCACCCTGCCATCCCATAGTTGCTATCTTCAAGGCGCGTATTAAACATACCTCTGCCTTGGTCGATCAGCATCTGCAAAGGCTCCTCTCTAATATTAAAGTCACCAACCATTTCCTAGATCGTCTCAAGTATGTGTCCATCCAACTCCCATCCCACACTCCTTGTTCAATACCACCTCCCTCTAGTCCACAGCTTATGGTCTAGTGGCTAGCGTTGCTGCCTCTGGATCACGGGGTCCCGGGTTCGATTCCCAGCCGGTTTAGGGATTTTCTCTGCCTGGGGACTGGGTGTTTGTTTTGGCATCATCATTTCTTCCCCATCATCATAATAATTGATGGTGGGTAGATTGGACTGTGTAAAAATTGGGACTTTGTATGGGTGCTGATGACCGAGCAGTTGAGCGCCCCACAAACCAAACATCATCATCTTCTCCCTCTACATCAGCATTCCCCAGGTACATGGTCAGCTGCTGGACATTACCTCTACCAGCACTCACCCGATTGCAAACCGGTGACATCCTTCTTGCTCACATTAATCAGCTTTATACTACTTTACCTTTGAAGTGCAGTCACGTGAACAGACCAGGGGTATTGCCTTGGAAACTAGGATGGTTCCTTCTTATACAACCTGTTCGTGGTTCGCTTGTAGGGGTCTTTTGTGGGATGTGTCAGCAGCTCTTGGTCTTGTGGTTAGCACTGCTGACTCTCGATCATGGTGCTCCACATACAATTCCCTGCTGGGTCAGGGATTTTCTCCACTCAGGACTGGGTATGTATGTCATCATCATCATTTCATCATCATCAACATACAAGTAGCTAATGTGGCATCAAATAAAAAAGACTTGCAACAGGCAGTTGAACTACCCAGAAGGAGATACCTTGCCAACAGTGCCATACACACATTTTTTTCCTGAGATCTGTAAGCCTTCAGCCTCTGATTTGGTTTAGACATGTTGTGACATCTGCGACATATGGTCTGATGATGAGGCTAACATGTTGAATTTTTTGGAATCTCTAAATACATTCTTCCAATTAAACTTCATGGGGTCCTATTCTGAATCTTGCACCATTTTCCTTGATGTTGACCTCATCTTCATCGAGGGTCAGCTACACACTGCTGTTCACATTGAATCACATACAAATAACTGTACTTCCGTTCTGACAGGTTCCATCCTTTTCGTGTCAAGCATTCCTTCCCATACAGCTTTGGCATTCAAGGCAAACATATTTGTTCAGATGCAGACTCTTTACAGTGATACATCACCACTCTTACTTCAGCCTTCATTGTAAATAGTTATCTAACCAGCCTAGCTCAAAAGCAGATTTCTCAGGCCATCCCATCCAACCCTGGTACTGCTAATCCCTCAAAAAAACAACTTAGAAGTACACCTCTTGTACTATCCTGGTTCTGAATATATTAATCAGCTACATCGATCATTATATGTATTCTGAAAGGAGAAACTCAGGCCCTGAAATGAGGTCCAATCTGTCTTGACATTCTGTCCATCACATCTAGAATAGCTTTTCATCCCCCCAATCCTTGCAGTATTCTGGTGAAACTCTATGCTCCTTCTTGCACTTATTTTCCTACTGTTTGACTACTATTCCTGTGACCATCCCCTCTGTAAGACTTACCCAACGGCACCTTCCTGCCCCACCTACAACAGCCCTGTAACTGGCAAAACAAACTATCAAAGGGAGAGCCATCTATGGAATGACACATCATGTACAAACTATATTATACTGTAAATAGTGTTTGACCGTCTACATTGGCATGACTACCACCAGCATAGTCCTTATCAATTCAGGCAGACTAGAAACAAATAATACCTTCATAGCCTCGGACATTATTGAATTTAGCGTATGTTACAATGTAGGACTAAGTAAGGAACACATATTTTTTTGTTTTCTTAAAAAAAATTCTACTCTGAGATACAGCCTTCCAAATATGACACTGTGCATACCATTTTGCACATGTGAATTTTTGAAAAAAAATTTAAAATGCTTTATCTCTGGAACAGTTCTAGATATTTTGTTGTTTTTTTTTTAATTGGAAAGATAATTGCTCAATGATTACAAAGAAATCATCCATTTGAATTTACCTGTCAAAGTTCTTTTACTATAGCGTTCTGAACTCTTTTTATAATTTATGGAAAAATTCTTTTTTTTTTTAAATGTCAATCCATAAAATTTTGATTTTTTTCTGTTGATTAGTACCATATAGTTCTACATTCCCTGAAAAGGAGAGCTCCCACTTTTAGGTTGAACAGGTTTTATGAACAATTGAAATTTGTGCCATACATAAAACCTGTTTTATTACCACATTATCACATAACAGGCTCATAAAAATCAAAACCTAGCTTTATTTAACATAATTTTAGTTTTGAAAGATGAGTAAGGCACTCATTTTTCAAGCATTTTAAATGGTTCCAAAATGTATGTGTAAGATCCAAGGTTTTGATTTATACAACTTCTGTGCACTTTGTTTTGTACTGAAATTAGCTAGTCAGTCAACTAAAAATGTGTTCCATTGCTTCAGTATCTTCCTATGATATAGGGTAATGCCTTCCCGTTGAACCAATAGGAACTGGACCACTTACAATCTTCAAAACATTGTGAACAGGAAGTGAGCACTGATGGCATTGTTGCTGTCCTTCAGCTCAAAACCTATATCCAGCAGCTGGTCCATGTGATAGCATAAAGCTCACTACAATTTTGTTTAACTCATAACTGGTGTCCATAACCTCTGCAACCCACGAGTCACAGTCATACACACATGCCACAAACATATCGCTTCTCAGGTTGTGAATCTGAGTAGTATCCTGCTGTTTCTGATCTGTTGGCCGAATGAATGAAATTTCTTCTTCTTCCTCTGTAAAGTGTGTGCAGTATGAGTTTGCCCATCACTTTGAGTCCAAAAATGTGTGTTCTGAGTTCCTTTCACAGGAGTAGTTTGTTTGGACCATTCTTCTTTTTTCTGCTCATGGAATTCTTCAATTTCCTCTTTGGACAAAAGAATGGAGAATGTGGATGTGTAAGATTTCACAACTCTCGTAAAATCCTGAATCACAGCTGTATTTGGTCTGGAAAGATTATGTTTTGTAGCATGGTGCTTCAGCAGGCCTCCTACACCATCACAAGGCCCCTTTTTGTGACCAGTAGCACTGTATATCCCGTCAGTTGGCACAAGTGACTTACTCAATTCAAACAGCTGGTAACAATTTTTAAACTGACTAGGAGCACCATCAGAAATAATGATGATCTTCTCTGCCCTTGTTTCCAGTTGAAGAATTTTGCGCATTGCTAGCAAAGCATGTACTGAGTTATGTCCTGTGTCATCACTTATAATTGCAACACTTATGGTCTTGTTTTGAAAATATGTCACCCCCATAAAAATTGAAACCAGGCACTAAACATAGTTCTTCAGCCTGTACACACCTTTTCACTTCTGCAATGTGTTGTTGCAATTTCTTCAGATGCTGGTGTGTTACTGCTTTCACTGGCCATTTACCAAGTTGATCAATGAAACTGTCAAAGGCAACAGTTTTCTTAATTAGTTTATTTTCCTCGCATGTCACATATGTAATTTCTGCAGACTTAAGGGCAGTCATCACATTCTTGAAACAAACAAGTCTCTCGCTTTACGTCACAGACTACTAATGACTTCAGATTCCCAAACAAGGTGTCATATGTCACATGCTCCAGTAAGTTCTTCAAAGTTACCACACAAAGTTCAAAATTCACACAGTACACCTCCAAACAGACATCTCTAGGTGGGTGTGTAACTACAATTTTGATCTTTCAATATGTGAAGTTGTATAGCTGCTCTTATAAATTGCAAAAGTTTCTTTAATGCTGCGAATCATGTACCTCTTCACTTTCACAACTTTTTGACCTTCAACTATTACAGTATCTTTTTTCTTGGCATTGTGGTGAGAACAGTCCCATTTATCTTCCAGATAAAATTACTGCACTATTTGAACTTGAGCTGCTTCTACAGGATGACCATAGTAGGGATCTTGTCTGCCAAAGACTCCTTTTACAGACCTTGTTGTTACTTGGCAAGACTACCAAGGCACTAGGAGGAAGCCGAAAGGCACGCGTTTAAGCTCACGCAGGCTGGCGTGAGGTCTGGAACAGTTATAGGAGTTGAGTTTAGTAATAAAGGTCGTAACTTCTGGAATACTTAACTTTAATCCATAATTGGTGAACATCGGTCTGACGGTACATGCAGCGACGCGGTTGCAGCGACGCGTCCACTGCGGGCGTTGCCGGCGGGAGAACAGGCGGCGGCGGCGCGTCGCCATGGGGCAAAATGGAAGGCATCGTCGGTAACACCCGGGGCTGAGGCGAGCCAGTAGATGGGTCCCCAGGGTGCTGACCGGACGGCACCGTCACTGAAATCAGACGGGGAGCGGCAGATCCCGTGCGACGACAGAGGCGCAGCTGATTGAGATGCCAACGCACCTCACCAGAGGCCCCCAAAACCAGATACATCGCGCAGCCGAGGCAGCGAAGAATGCGCTCTGAGAGCCAACACCGTGAACCTCGATAGTTGCGATAGTATACAACGTCACCTGGGGCAAAAGCAGGTGTCTGCCGCTGCACAGGAACCTGATGCGGCGAATGTAGCAAAGACATCAAGGTGCGATGAGGGCGACCGTGGAGCAACTCAGCTGGCGAGCGACCATCTCGGGGCTGAGAGCGATACGAGGACAAAAAGAGCAATAACGCATCCTCCCGAGAATGCGACTCTCGCAACTTCAACATCTGTGACTTGAAAGTCCTGACCAAATGTTCAGCGGCACCGTTTGACTGTGGCGAAAACGGTGCGGACCTCAGATGTTGAATACCATTGGCCTTGCAGAATGACTGAAATTCTGTGGACACGAATTGTGGGCCATTGTCGGAAACAATAGTCTGTGGAAGACCTTCAATGCAAAAGATAGCGGATAATGCTTGGATGGTGGCTGATGACGTCGTGGAAGACATCCGGACAACAAAAGGAAAATTACTGAATGAATCTGCAGGGTGTCTATGTGGACAAGAAAAAAAAATTCCTGGATTTTTCCCGGATTTCCCAGTTAAAAACACAATTTCTCCCGGATGAAATTGCGTATAAAGCAGGTGAAAATACATCCGGGTTAAGTAACAGTATACTTTCCCTCAGATCTATAAAACGTATCAGTCCTTTGAATCGTAAAGGTCTTACACCGGCGGAGGACGTCCCACCACTTTAGGAAACGAAATCCTGGAAGAACAATGCGTTTGGAAAGTTGTTTGATGCGAAACAACTATTTTCATATTGCGAAAGTATTTACACAAATTCCACAAATTACAGCACGGTAGCTTCCGAAACTCTAAAATAGAGATTGCGTTGAGCGATACATTTTTGTCAGCCAGTCATAGCTCATGTCACGTGACCTCGCTAGCGAATGACGGCAGTTATTCAGAGCACGAGGCCTACGAGAAAGACAGGCCGTGGCACCTACGTTACGAAGTTACGCCGAGCTCTCTCAACTCAGCTACGTGCGTTTCTACACCGGTTAACTCGTAAGCAGATGTGTATGTACAAACGAGAATTGCATCGTCTATTGGCATCCACTGTTATTAGTCCTACAATGATAGGAAGTCCATAGGCCTACTAACAGGCTCTAATTTGGCAATTAAAATCGTGCCAAAATGATTATCAGTTGCGTAGAAAAGTCGAAGTGTTCTGGCATGAAGAGACTTGTGACATTGCTCAGTAACACATTATGCACATTTTTTTGAAGGTCAATTACACTTTTTGGCATCGATTGCATAATTTTTTATCTATGAAAGAACAACGTTAAATATGAAAACTAACCTGAAGCTCAGTCTTTTTTTAGCGTGTGTTACATGTTAAGTCATATCAAATACAAATGTGCCGGTAAAATTTTAAATAGTGGCATAAATGACTTATCTTCTGGGCCCAACAGTTTTCAAATGGCTGATCCTCAAAGTGTTACGTTTTGAATGAGAGTTATAATGCCCTGTGATTTAAGAAATTCACTGCACATTCTCACACGTAACATAAATCATCTTGCATGGAAATTTACTTTGAAAGTAACGCATCTCAAGCCACTATTCGTAATATTTTCTGGTGATCTGTTAGAAATTTAAACAATTGTGACGTCACGCACATCGAATGCATGTTAGTTGTTACGGACGTACTGCATAATCTTCGATCTAAAGCCTTTGACACTTTTCGGTGTCGGCAAACTGGTCTGTGCATTGTGTAAATTACCCATTTTCTATCCAACTAAACTTTTATTTTGGTGTTATTCTCTGATTTGTTTCATTCCTGCAGTATTATTCAGCAGTAGTGGACTAAAGTTCTTTGTCAGCGTATCTGATCTTACACGTCAAACCTACAAAACTAACTGAAATCTAAAACAATGAAAAATCCCGGAATTCTAAAAAATTCCCGGGTTTTTCCTGGATTTGTCCCGGATGAAAAAATTCCCGGGTTTTTCCCGGATCTCCCGGATGTCCCAGGCCGTATACACCCTGATCTACCACAACCAACCATCGAGCATTCCAGAATGGACCAGAAAAATTGATGTGTAAGCGTTGCCAAGGGGAAGTGGCTTTTGGCCATGCAAAGAATTTTCGCAGTGGTGCGGATTGTTGTTCGGCACACGCCATGCAAGAAGAGCACATATTCGTAATCGCTGCATCGATTCCGAACCAAGTACAGTGCTGTCGAGCAAGTTGTTTCGTTCTCACTATACCCCAATGTCCTTGGTGGAAAAGCTGTAAGACAAGAGGACTGTAACGAACGTGGGACCACGACCCTGGACTGATCATTATCAGAACGCAACAGCAAAACACCACGTCATACAAAAAGTCTCCCCTTGTGAGCAAAAAAACGGCGAACCAACGGATCCCCGATCCGTGACTTTGACAAGGGCCATTGCGTAGCAACAAAACGCAGAACGGTAGCAAGGACAGGGTCGGCAGCTGTGACTGTAGCTACACGACAAAAATCAATCGGAAACGATTCAACCACGTCATCGGTTTCCGAATCAATGAATATGCAAGCAAGTTCGGAGGAATCCAATGCTCTATCCTCAGCAACAGGCAAACGAGACAACGCGTCGGCGTTTCCGTGCTTAGCAGTGGACCGATACAAGATATCGTAGCGGTACTGCGAGAGGAAAATAGACCAGCGAATGAATTTCTGCGCTGTACGTGGAGGTACGGGCTTGGTCGGATGAAAAAGTGATGTCAAAGGTTTGTGGTCGGTGATGATGGTAAAGTGACGACCATACAAGAAATCATGAAACTTGCTAACACCAAATATGAGAGCCAATGCTTCTTTCTCGATCTGTGAATAATTTCTTTGCGCAGATGAGAGCAATTTGGACGCAAAGGCAATAGGGCGATCGTGCAATCCATCTTTGTGCGCAAGCACAGCACTGATCCCAAAATCCGATGCATCCACCATCAACAAAAGGGGTTTCTGGGGATCGAATGGCGTAAGGCAAGTATTGGAAAGCAACGCCGATTTCTACTGGTGAAAGGCGCGTTCGCATTCCGTCGTCCAGACGAACGGAACACCTTTAAGGCATAAGCGATGAAGCGGAGCTGAAATGGAAGAGGCGTGGTGCACATAGTGATGACAGTAATTTATTTTTCCCAGCATACTCTGTAGCTGCTTCAAATTCTGCGGCGAAGGCTAGTCTTGTATGGCACAGAGATGCTCTGGACTGGGATGTATGCCTTGGGCATTGAGTACATGTCCCAGATATGGCAAATCACGAGCAAAAAACACAAATTTGTCCTTCCGCAAGTGAAGACCATTTTGGCGCAAGACCTGAAATAATGTTCTGAGATTGGCTAAATGTTCTTCTTCCGTCTTTCCGGAGATCACAATATTGTCCAGATAGTTTGCTGCAGTAGGGACCGACGCACAAACAGTTTGTAGATATTGCTGAAACAATGCAGGGGCGGATGCACACCCGAATGGCAGTCGTTTGAATCGGTACAATCCAAGATGCGTGTTAACCACCAAGACACGCTGGGATTCTTCGTCCACCGGTATTTGCAAGTACGCATCTGCTAGGTCCAGTTTCGAAAAATATTTACCCGGGCACAGTTTGTCAAAAAGATCTTCCGGGCGGGGTAAAGGAAAAGTTGCAGTCACTAGTTGTGGATTCACTGTTGCCTTGAAGTCCACACAAAGTCTCAATTTTCCGGAAGGTTTTTGCAAAATTACTAAGGGTGAAGCCCAGAGAGAAGCCTGCACACGTTCAATTACACCTTGTGATTCCAAATCGTGTAATGTTCTTGCGACCTCATCACGCAATGCGTGGGGAACATTGCGCGCTCTGAAAAATTTTGGTTGCGCGTTTACTTTCAGTTCCAAATGTGCTTTATATTTCTTAGCGCAACCGAGGCCCGGTGCAAAAATGTCTGCAAATCTTCACAGAGACGAGAAACACTGTCTGAAGGCACAGTCTGGTTCACTGAGAGGACCTGATTGACTATAGACAAGTTAAACAACTGAAATAAATCTAAACCAAACAAGTTCACTGCAGAAGAAGAACAAAGGACGTAAAATGACACAAGTTTTGTTTGTCCCTTGTATGTTGCAAGAAGACTGCACTGCCCTAACACAGGGATCACTTGTCTGGAATAACTAGTTAGCTGAACATTTGCGGCACGCAACGGAGGTGTGCCCAGCTGTTTGTACGTGTCGTGATTGAGTAGTGAAACTGCAGCTCCAGTATTGAGCTGGAACGGTATCACTTTGCTGTTGATGTCCAAATCAACAAAAAGTTTATTGTCCTGCTGACGACAAGAGCAACTGTCTTGTGCAATGTGAACTGACACTGGTACAAAATCACTTGCGACTTGACGGGATTTCCGCCGATGTCGACGCACACTTTTTGTGGGACGAAAACAGTCACTGTTAGAGAGAGTGGCACTGGGCGGAGTGGAATGAACTACATGAATTTCCATGGTCGAAGGTTCACGAGCCCGAGTATTCTTGGTTCGATTCCGGCGCGAAGCAAAGGGCCTGGAATGGTTGTGAGTGTCCGACCTAAGCTTTTTCTGGCAAAAACTCTGAACATGTCCTTTTTTATTACAGAAAAAGCAAATAGCTTGGCGTGACGGGCAATTCTCACGCGAATGTCGAGTAGCACACTGCAGGCATGATTTCACTGCATTTGCATGCCGGCGCGGGACACGTGGCTGAGAGCCAGGCGGCTTTGGCACGGCCGGGCGCGAGGACTGTTTACTGTTCTGTGCAGCTCGCCCGGCGGGCCGGTTAACGTGACACACAGGTGGTGAAGTTTTAAATGACTCCTGAGCAAAGTCAAGTGTGTCCTGCTGATCCAATATGTCCATCACTTGTTGAAGGGTGGGATTGACTAGTTTCAAAATCTGTTCCCGTATACGAACATCAGAAACGTTCTGTGCAATTGCATCACGCACCATAGTATCTGAATAAGGGAGTCCACATTGACACTCAAAAGCACAATCCCTAGTAAGGCCCTGCAAGGTTGCAACCCGCTCCCTATTAGTCTGACCTGCCGTACGTTTTGTACGAAAGAACGTATACCTTTTCGCAACTACATTGACTGATTCTTTGAAATATGCATCTAATGCAGACAAAATTTCTTCGTAGGACAGAGTTGCTACGTCGCGTCGGGGAAATAATTTCAGTATAACACGGTACGTCTGGACGCCTACGGATGCTAACAAAAAAGGCTGCTGCTCATTACCTTGAATTCTGTAGGTGGCGAGATGGAATCCAAATTGGCGTGACCACTCCGTCCAGCTTTCCAGTGCCACATCAAAAGGACGAAAAGGTGGTGCAACTGCGTGTTGTGTCTGCGGTAGCAGTGGAGCGGCGGCTGCCGCATCATTTTGCAGTGCACGTTGACCCTGGACGAGCTGTCCAAGGTCATCCAATAAGGCCTGCGTCTGCTGATTCTGCAAGCGATAAAATTCGGACAGTACATCTGGAGGAGGAGATTAGTGTTTAACGTCCCGTCGACAACGAGGTCATGAGAGACGGAGCGCCAGCTCGGGTGAGGGAAGGATGGGGAAGGAAATCGGTCGTGCCCTTTCAGAGGAACCATCCCGGCATTTGCCTGAAGCGATTTAGGGAAATCACGGAAAACCTAAATCAGGATGGCCGGAGACGGGATTGAACCGTCGTCCTCCCGAATGCGAGTGTACATCTGGAGATTGTAGCGAAGCCATGACACAAGTAAATCAATACGAATGCAAAATTCTCGTCACCAAACTGTTGTGACTTGGCAAGACTACCAAGCCACTAGGAGGAAGCCAAAAGGCACGCATTTAAGCTCACGCAGGCTGGCGTGAGGTCTGGAACAGTTATAGGAGTTGAGTTTAGTAATAAAGGTCGTAACTTCTGGAATACTTAACTTTAATCCATAATTGGTGAACATCGGTCTGACGGTACATGCATCACAAGATAAATAGCAAATGATAATGGCACCTTGCTAGGTTGTAGCAAATGACGTAGCTGAAGGCTATGCTAACTATCGTCTCGGCAAATGAGAGCGTAATTTGTCAGTGAACCATCGCTAGCAAAGTCGGCTGTACAACTGGGGCGAGTGCTAGGAAGTGTCTCTAGACCTGCCGTGTGACGGCGCTCGGTCTGCAATCACTGACAGTGGCGACACGCGGGTCCGACGTATACTAACGGACCGCGGCCGATTTAAAGGCTACCACCTAGCAAGTGTGGTGTCTGGCAGTGACACCACAGACCTCACATTTCTTGATTTGTATACCATGTACTTTGATACTGATGGGATGTGGTTCGAAATTGTTTTCTTTAAAAATGTCTCTCGAATAATAGTTAAAACTTGCACCTTTTCACTGTAGGGTGCACAATATTCAACAGCTGAATTGATATTTGTGAAAAATTCCTGGCAAGAGGTACAAGAATGCTTTGGTTAATTTTCTCTTGAAGATGGAATTTCTACTTTGAAGAGTGTGGTCAGTTTTACTGTAGTGTATTCATCCATAGCTTTAGTAATTTCTCTGTGCTTTCTTGATGCTTAGAGCTTATGACTCGACTTCACTGATCCTGGTTTCTTAACAGGACTAACACCTACTTCTGTAGTTGACTGATTCAGGGTATTTAATTCTTCCTCTACTGATGCAAAATCTGCATCATCTGCACCGTGGGAGGCTTCACATTGTTCAGATACTATCATTGTTGTTATTCTGTCAAAACATTTAGAACACAAAAAGTTGTCACTGGAAACATCTTCACTTTGAAACAGAGTCTTCAAATGAGAACACGTGCTCCCAAGCTGAACAAAGTCTGTTTTTTTGTTTGTCTTATATATCGCTCTTTCATGGATATGCAAATAACACTTCACTCTCCTGTGGCCCCAGTCAGAAGACATTTCAAACAGTCCTTTTCACAAAACACACTGCAGCTGTGTCAACAGGCAAATTTGTCATGAAAGCACAGAACTCACTGGATGGTCTCAGATTTCTTGGAAGTCACTTCAGTAAACAAATTAGCACTGAGCAACTACAATACAGAAACCTGCAATGAACAACCATGACAAAGAAACAGACACAAAACTACAACAAAATGTAAGAAATATCTGCAACAATGAAAGTGAAAAGATATAACTGCAACAAAGGAAGTGAAAAGAAATAACTGCAACATAGAAAGTGATAAGAAATAACTGCAACAAAGACAGTAAAAATAAATAATGTAACAAAGAAATTAGTAAGAAACAACTTCATTGAAGACACACATTACCCTCGAAAGTTAAAAAAATGATTTTTTAAAATAAAACCTGTCCAACTTAAAAGTGGAAGCTCTCCTTTGCAGAGAATATAGTATTATATGATACTAATCAACAGAAAAAATCTAACTTTACTGGATTGGCATTTATGAAAAAAAAATTTTTCTGTAAATTATAAAAAAAATCAAAAGGCAACAGTAAAAGAACTTTGACAGATACGTCCAGACAGAGGATTCCATTGTAATCATAAAGCAATTATCTTTCAAGTAAAAATAAAACTCTAACAAAATATCTAGAACTGTTACAGAGATACAGATTTTAAAAATTTTTGCGAAATCTGCATCTTCAAAATGGTGTTTGCAGTGTCATCTTTGGAGGCCTGTATCTTAAGGCAGGAATTTTTTTGGAGGAAACAGAAAAATACGTGTTTCTTACTTACTCCTGAATTTTAACATATGCTAAATTCAATAACATCCGAGACTATGAAGGTAGCCCCTCTGCCTGAAGTGATATGGATTATGCCCACCAAGTTATCAGTTAGGATGAATGGGCATAGATAGATGGTCTATACTGGTGACACACAAAATTCTGTTGCTCAGCACCTCTACAACATGACAGTTGTGACCATGGTGCCTGTTTCACCACATGTGCTATCTGGATTCTCCCTCCTGATACCAGTCTCTCAGAACTCTGCTGGTGGAAACTGGTGTTACAACATGTGCTTATTTCTCATTACCCACCTGTCCTAAATTTACATTAATTTCTGTGGTCTCAGCATTTCTTTTGTGTAACTGTTCTTCTTCTTCGCTCCATTTTACTTTTCTGTATGTTTTATTTTCCAACCTGTCTACTTTTCCCTACCCACCTCACTGTCTACCATATAAAACTCACTTTGCTTTCCACTCATATTGACTCTTGCATGATGTATTTTTAGTAACCTTTGTCTTGATTATTACCCTATCTTCCACCTTCTAGTTCCCACGATTTCAAGTCTCATCCAGTTTAGGCACCAACAGTTAGTATTTCATTCTCATCCCATCCAGTAAGTCTCCCCTGACCCAAGGTTCTGGGTGACTTTTCCATAACTTTTCTTATTGTCTAAACCTTGTAAGTCCTTTTCTTCACCCCTTCTTTCACTTCAGCCCTCCTGCCAGGAGGAGGAGCCTTATCTCTGAAAACTTGCAGATTTCGATATGGTTTTTACACTCTAATACAAAAATAAGACACACCATGAAGGCATTATCTGAATGGGACAGGAATTGGAAATGTGACGTACATGTGCAGATGAACAATTGATGAAAATTTCAGAAAATTTGGATGATTTATTCAAGAGAAAAAGTGTCAGAAATGTGTTGGTCCACCTCTGGCACTTATACAAGCAGTTATTTAGCTTGGCGTTTGCTGATAGCGTTGTCCTCCTGGGGGATATTGTGCCAAACTCTGTGCAGTTGGTGCATCAGATTGTAAAAATCCTGAGATGGTTGGAGGGCCTTGCCCATGATGCTCCAGACATTCTCAGTTGGGGAGAACCAGCAACCTTGCTGGCCAAGGTAGGATTTGGCATGCATGAGGATGAGCAGTAGAAGCTCTCGCAGTGTGTGGGAGGGCATTATCTTGCTGAAATGTAAGTCCAGGATGGCTTACCATGAAGGGTAACAAAATGAGGCATAGAATACCATTGATGTACTGCTGTGTTGTAAGAGTGCTGCGGGTGACAACCAAAGGGGTCATGCTACAAAATGAAATGGCACCCCGTACCATCACTTCTGATTGTAAGGCCGTATGGCTGGTGACACTCAGGTTGGTATCCCACCGCTGTCCAAGGTGTCTCTAGACACGTCGTTGGCCTGAAATCTCATTGACTGGAGTAGAATTGTATTCAGTGATGAATCTTGCTTTGAACTGAGCTCCAGTAACCAGTGAAGAAGTGTCTGGGGATGCCCTTGACAGCTGTGGAATATCAACGTGACTGTCACCCGCCATATGGTCTGACAACCTGAAGTGATGATCAGTGGTGCCATTTCTTTTCATAGCAGGCTCCCTTTGGTTGTCATCCACAGCATCTTTCCAGCACAGTAGTACATTAACAATATTCTACATCCTGTTTTGTTTCCTTTCATGGCAAGCCATCCTGGGCTTACATTTCAGCAAGATAATGCTAGCCCACGCAGTGCGAGAGTTTCTACTGCTTGTCGTCATGCTTGCCAAACCCTACCTTGGACAGAAAGATCACCAAATCTCTCCCCAGATGAGAATATTTGAAGCATTGTGGGCAGGACCCTCCAACCGGCTTGGGACTTTTACAATCTAACATGCCAATTGGACAGAGTAAGGCACAATATCCCTCAGGAAGATATCCAACAACACTGTCAATCGATGCAAAGCCAAGTAAGTGCTTGCACAAAAGCCAGAGATGGACCACCTTCATAGTGAATTGTAATTTTTTTCTTAGAATGTATGTATTTACTCCTGGTGAGCACATATTTTTTTCTGTCTACATTACAGTATGTTTTAACTTAACAGAAAAGAAGAGTTTATTGGGATCTTTGTTTATGAAAAGAAATTTTTATTCTCCCTTGCATGAAAATCTTGTTTTAAACTGGAAGTAGGGGGTTACTTATGAATAGATACTTAAAACTAAAATGAAATTAACACTGTAACATAAAATCCCTAGTATACTGAGGCAACTTAAAACCAGACCTATGAAAAAGTAAAACCTCACTTATATCCGTTTCAGAGCTGGTAGTTAAGTGTTGGCCTCTGGAGAGCATCTGGTTCTACATTTGTAGCCTGGCTATCGTGTTTTGTTTGAGGTGGTTACCACTAGATACAGTGTTTACTATGAGCAGCTCTGGATACTTGACTACAAAGCGTGCATTTTCTGCTTCTGTTCTGTTTGGTTGTTTAGGCAGTGCTTTCAAAAAGGATGACTGTAGTGATGCTGAGTTTGACATTGATTTTAGCATCTCAGAAAGTGAAGAAGAATGTGATGCTACTTCATTAGAGATAAAGTGATGACAGTTTGTCACTGACTGATAAGTGCTCACAGTGGTATGAGAAATACATCCTCTGTACTTCATCCAGCTTCTCAAAGACTTCTGTTCACAGGAAACCATTGTGAAATACATGCTCAGCTTCAAAGCCACACAGAAACAAAAAAATTACTTTTAGTTTCAAGATATTTTAGTCGAAGTCCAGTGCATGATTATACTCTGGATTTTATTACAGATGATTTATTTTGTGAGCTTTAAAAACTATCTTTATGTGTTTGTGTGTAATGTCATGTATTATAGAATGTTTTTCATTAATTAAAAAAAACTATTTGTGGAACAAAATTTGAAAAAAAAATAAATTTGTATTTATGACATTAATATTTACATAAAATCAGTTTCTTACAAATGTACAAATTGCTTCCTCTCTTAACTCACTTCACTCTCATAAAAATGTCATAAGAAATTTATCTTAATCATATCCATATTCATTTTTCTCATTACAGGTGTAATATAGTACCTTACCCTGTTTAGATTGTGTTTTAAACCAATAACACTAATTTACTGTTCGATCATTACACACACACATCAAAGACAAGGTATAATACAAGTAGACACAAATGGCCGACAAAGCCTTGCACTCCGGCCTATAGTGTCATTAGTTCCAACAAAGGGCACAGCCAGCAGGCTGCCTACACAACTGCTGTCACATTAATAGACTGGGTGGCCTTTAGTGGCTGAATCAAGCAAAAACTTTGTATGGGAACTATGAAGCGGCGCACACACTAAATTGGTAGTTACAGCACTCCTCTTCCTTTTTGAAGAAGTGAGCACAGTGCTCACGTCCACTTCTTCTGTGGTCGATGTAGGTTGTTAAGTCATGTGACACGCTGCCTCCGGAGTGTAGGGTCGTTAGTGGCGAGAGTGTGGACAGGTTTGGTGCCCACCCCCCTGTGATGGGCTATATGGTAGGACAGGCGACACTGACACAGCTTCCATTTCCATGTCCAAGTCCAACCCCAAGGAAGGATGTTGCGGAAAATGGGGCATAACAAGTGGCACCATCTGTGATGTAGGGGGCAGTTGCAGAGGGGACAACTGCGACAGCACAGGAGTCGGGCTCCCACCATGGCCCACGGCAGCTGAAGGAGGCATCCACAGCAGAGGAGGCAGTTGTGGAAGCGTTGGGAGTAGCGGTGGAGAAGGCAAGGGCACCAGCTGCAACGTAGGTGATGGCCAAGCAGACAGAGTACGTGAGGGCAGCGGAGGTGTGCCCGAAGCACAACCAGCCACGCTAGTTTGTAGCTGGTCAAAGTGTTGCAACACCCTCCTCTCAGCCATGCATATAAAGCAGAGGCGTGGACCACATGTACTCTGTCACCATTGGTGTCTGTTTCGGCCAGTGGCCAAACCCGTGACCCCAAACAGCATTGTGGCACTAGTGCCAGAGGTAGCGTGGTGTCAGCCCAAGCATATGTACCAGATTCTGGGGTTGATGACCGCGCAATAACTCTGCCAGACTCTTTATTGCCAACAGATGGGAACCTGTAAGAACTGAGGGATCAGTCAAGAGGTACTTCTCATGACGTATCTGAAATGTATTTTTTCATCTGAGTCTTAAATGTTTGTACTATTCATTCTGCTTCCCTGTTCAATTGAAGGTGGAAAGAGGAGCCATGATGTGGCAAACACTACATTTTGTACAAAAATATTCAAATTCATGAGATATGAACTGGGTGCCGTTGTCTGCAGAAGACCTTTCATTGTAAAATTTTTTACAAAGCTGAGGTTGTTGCCACCACAGAAGTAGGCAGATAACACATCACATACAGAAACCTAGAACGAGCATCAGTTACAATAAACAGGTATAAATTCAATAAAGTTTCCCCAAAATCTACATGAATTCATTCACAAGATGGATATGGCCACTGAGACAAAGAAGCACGGTGTGCTGTCTGATGAGTGGCACACTGCAACAACTCACGCTATTTCCCCATCAGTGCCTGGCCAAAAGACATGACTGCATGTTAGCACTTCTGTACATGACACACCCCAGTGGTCCACATGTAATGAACGCATAACCTCATGCTGAAGGGCGAACAAGACTACAACCTGGGGAGCGATGTCCTCCGTAGCTAACAGCAGTACTCCATTCCAAACAGAAAGACAAGTTTGTAATGCAAAATAATTTCTCAAAGGATCAGAAACATGACCCGGAGGTGTTGCACAGAAGAAACAACTTTATGTAAAACAGGATTGACAGCTACCATGGCTGCAGTTTTAGTGCTGGTAATAGAAAAACCATCAACATCTTATTGAGCTTCCACAACTAAATTAAAACAAAATAATTCTACTTTATCAGATGCTGAATCTGGACAGTTGGCAAACACAATAAGGCATCAACATTGGCGTGTTATGCCATAGATAGAAAATGTATCTCGTCATTGTATCAAGAGCCCACCATTGTAAGCAATGTGCAGCTTTGTATGGCAAGGATGTAAAAGGGCTAAAAAGTGATTTGTGGTCTGTGGTCAGGTGAAACTGAGACCCATATAGAAAAACATGTAATTTTTTTAGAACATAAACGATTGCCAAAGCCTCTTTTTCTATCTGAGAATAACACTGTTGCACGGAATTTAAGGATTTAGAGGCATATGCAATAGCGCATCCAGATCTGTCCACATACTTATGAGCAAGGGCATCACCAAGACCAAATGAGACGTATCCATTGCAAACACCAGGTGCTGAACTGGCTGAAAAGTGACCTAACAAGGGGCCAACTGCAGCTTTGATTTCAACAAGTCACAAGTCTTGAACCAGTGGAAAGGAATCTCTTTACATGATATTGTATGGAGTGGTTGTGCAACAGTAGCAGTGTCCAGTATGAGTTTGTGATAGTACACATTTTTGCCTAAAAATGCCTGTAAGTCCTTGATGGACATGGGCTATGGCAATGCAACAATAGCATCAATATGCTGCCATAGTGGTTTAATTCCAGCACGTGTCACTTTGAAACCCAAATAAATAATGGATGGTTGAAAAAACTGGCTTATTCAAATTGCACAGAAGATTGCAAAATGGAAAACAGAGCACGAAGGTTGTGCAAATGTTCCTCTGTAGAGGCACCAGACACTACTACATCATCTATATAGTTGATGCTGTCTGGGACAGATGCAGTGAGTCACTCTAAAAAGCATTAAAAAATAGATGGTGTGCTTGCCACACCAAAAGGCGTATGCTGGTATTGATAAAGCCCGAATGGGCTATTGATAACTAGAAGGCATGTAGATTCCTCATTGAGCGGCAGCTGTAAATATGCCTCTTCCAAGTCAATCTTTGAAAAATAATGGCCCCGAATTAATTTGGCTAACAGCTCTTCAGAGTGTGGCAAAGGATAGGTATCAATGATCGGCTGTGCATTAATAGGTTTTTTAAAATCGCTGCAGAGATGTAATTTACCTATAGCTTGTTTGAATATCACCAATGGTTTTCACTATTCACTGGAAGAAACAGGTCAAATAACATTTTGCTTTTACATGGTCCTGTAAAGTTACTTGTACTGAGCAGGCCCAGAAAAAACGAGGGTGGGCAGACTGTTTCATCATAATATGAGCCTGATTCTTGTGCACAACCCATTCCTGGAGAAAATAGAGATAAAAATTTGGCACAGAGAGCATCTAACTCTTGATATTGAACTTGTTCAGAGATCAAATGCACTTCATCATGGATGGACAGCCTGAACAGTTTAAAAGCATCCAAACCAAACAGATTATCAGTGTAATCATTGTTCAGAGCTAAAAAACCTAAACTCTGTCTAAACAGGTCATGAAGGCCCAATGGTACCAACTGGCTGCCATTTCATCCTCGGCCCACATATGTCACTGGAAGCAGGTATGGAGGGGCATGTGGTCAACACATCACCCTCCCGGCTGTATGTAAGGTTACGAGAGCTGATCGCTACTTCTCAGTCAAGTAGCTCCTCAGTTTCTCTCACAAGGGCTGAGTGCACCCTGCATGCCAACAGCACTTGGCAGACTGGATTGTCAGCCGTCCAAGTGATAGCCCAGCCCGACAATGCTTAACTTGGTGATCTAATGGGAACTAGTGTTACCATAACACACTGCTCAGCACCTGGGACATATGATCTATTCGTGTGAAATGAAACAGTATGGCATGAAGGTAGCAGAGCACGAGGCTGTTGCTGTTGTGACATGGACTGTCGTTGTTGTGAACAATGATTACCTATATGGTGCAGAGACATCTGCTGGACAGCTGCAACAGCATCTACATTCCCTTGTGAACTGACAGAAGTTTGTCATATTCATAAAATTACGCCTGTGCCTGTATTTTTCCAGAAATCACATTGATGTTCTCTGAGGGTATCTTCTGCAAACTTTTTATCCTGTCATCCAGCACTCCAGAAAACATCTTATGAGCCATTTGCTATGCTTTTATAATTTCCACATGCTAACGTTTCTCCCTTCTTATAAAGCATGTAATTTAATTCCCTTTATAGACTTTTGGGATATGTAGTGAAGACCAAGACAACCGTCTTTAGAGTAGGAACTCTTGTGCAGTCTTCCCACTACCTGTAAAATACCACAACACACGATACTCTTTGACTCCTGCTTGTTGTCTGGGTCCACTTACAAGTAGGGGTCGATGTGATGAACACCAACATCAGCACAGATAGAGTACCTTCATACCATGTTCCGGTACACACAATCATCAGTCCCTGGTTCTTCAGCATCCCCCACAGCCATAACCCATGTCAGTAGGTCTTCATTGGATCTAACAGTGGCCTCATAACTGAAGGATTTCATGTGACCCCATAGGTAATAGTCACAACCTATCCAATGTTGCCCAAACTGTTAATCCAGATGATCTTGGACCATACGTAGAAAATGAGGTGGTGCGTCAGCATGCTGGAACCACATGTGTTGCCACTCATGGATAGGCACATCTTCGAAGAGCCTTTGGTGAATTCCAAGTACATGGCACCCTTGAGGTATGGTGGAGGAAGGTGTGGCCCAATCGCACATCCATCAAAGAGCCCTGTCCAAATGTTCAGACCTTATCGTTCCTGAAACTCATAAAGGGTTGCAGCATGCATGTTTTCATGAGCCCACAAATGACAGTTATGGGACTTGGAAACACCTTTCCTAGTGAACTTGGCTTCATCCACAAAAAGGATCTGCTGCCGGAAGCCAGACTTGTCCGCACATTGATGAAAGAACTACCTGCAGAAATGGGCTCATGATGCAAAATCCTGTGGCTGCATTGCATATGCCTTCTGGGGGTTGGTATGGGTGTAGCTGCTGCTCATGCAGAACACAATAGTTGGTTTGGCAATCAACATTCAGTCTACCAGGTATGTTTCTGATACTCATCATTGCATCCTCTTCCACTGCATCGAGTACAGCCTCTTCAAACTGCCTAGGAGCACCACAGTCAGCCCTGCTGGTGGTCAGTGTACCCGTCTCCAAGGTTCACTGGCACCTTAGCAAAGAGCAAGTGCAAAGGTGTCTGGCAATGAACTCTTCCAACTGACAAGTAGCCCTCCCATTGCGCCTAGCTTCACCGTACAATATGATCATGTCAGTGTATTCCACAAATGTGTTGTTCACCATGGTCAACATCAACACACTAAAATGAAATGTACACACAGCTTGCATCATGTATTGTAGTGAATGATTACTACTGTACTGTAGAACAGTATGAACAAAAACCAAAGCACAGCAGTAAGTACAAACCTCTCCGGGCAGATCTACAAACTCAGTTGAATGGCAGGTAAACAAGCCTGTAATGGGCATGGGGAATCAGGTGATCGGTAGACATGTGCTGTGGTATTTCATGTATAGCAGGAAAATGGTACATTTCCATACAACTTAACTGTCTTTGTCACCACTGCAACTCCTCAATGTTTGTTAAGGGAATTTAGTTATACCCTGAGTATAGGGCATATCATCATATTCCTGTTTTCCAGTCCTCAGGGATGCTTTCATTTTCCCTTGTTATACACTAGTGGATGTATCACGTGTATTAGAGGTAGAACATCACACTTTATAAATTCTGACACTATCCCATCTTCACCAGGTGCATGGTTATTTTTTAATTTATGTCTCATCGACTCCACCTCTTGCATTGTTGGTATTTTCACTTCTTCCCTTTCTTCTTCTCTTGCCTCTCAGTTCTCCTCCTGTTCTTGTGGGTTCTTGATACCAGGTTTGAGTTGGTACTAAGCGTATCTTCAAAATATTTTGCCCATATCTGCAATGTTTTTGTTCATCTCTAATTATCTTACCATTTATATTTTTACATGCATTTTGTGTTAGTTGAAAATTTTCTCTGTTTGATTCTAATGGATGATACAATTTTCATGTTTCTTTCTGTTTTTAGTTCTTCTATCTCTTGAAATTTTGCTTTCGGTCATTCCTTTTTTTCTTTTTCTTTCATATCATATGAGCATTAGATCTTAATTCTTTATACACATTTCTTCCTGTCGCCCTCCATGTCATTCTTCATCTTGCTGCATTTTTGTGTTCTGTTGCTAGTCTACATTCATCATCACACCATCTACTTCTTTCCTTTTTCCTTATCCCAATTCCGCTGCCTCTTCCACCACTTTCTAGATCCTGCTCCACCTATCTTGATTTCCCAGTGGTTCGTCACCAGATGTCAGACATCTTTAATTTTTATTAAGTATGTTTTTACATCTTTGGGATCATTTGATTTTTCAGTAATACAATTTGCTTTTATTTATTACAGATAACATCTCTTTCGCAACATAGTGGTCTGAATCACAGTTTGGAACCCAGCAGCTACATACATCTATTACTGACATGGAATACTGTAATTTTACTAACACATAGTCTATTTCATTAACTATTCTACTTGACTTCTATATTCCAAGATGTATTCATTTTTTGGAAAACAGGTACTCTTGATGAGTAAATTACTTGTAGCACCAAACTGGCATAACACAGCTCCATTCTCATTAGTTTCATCATGTAAAGTGTATTTCCCTGGTACTCTCAGCATTCATTTCACTTAGCCTCTGCATTAGAGGCTCCCAAAACTAGCAATAGGTTGTAGTTTTGTACTTTACTACATGTACTTTCATGATCTTCTCAAAGTTGTTCTTTTATTCTTTCTTCTGCTTCCATTATTGGTGTGTATACTGTTATTATTGTCGCAGTCCTGAATTTCCCTCCTGTTCTTGGTCTGCTTAGGCTTTCATTTATAGGTTCAAGTTCCAGAAGACTTCTCCTAATCTCTTTTTGTTATACATCCTGTTCCAAATGGACTTGTTCTTCTTTCTGGTCCACTATACAGCAAAGAATACTGAGATATATATATCTGTCAAAGCCCTTGCAATCTCACTTCTAGTAGGGACACAATATTGTACTTAAACTTCCCGATATCTTCAACTGTTTCTTTCGTTTTTCTGTAGTTCATCATTTTTTGTATATTCCACATTGCTATTGCCAAATCTGTTGTCCATTTCCTTTGCCAAAGTCATTTCTGTACATTCCAAGGCTCCCATTGTGGTTCTGTAATATGACACTTTTACATTGTGGCTTTATCGGCCCCCCACCCAGTGTCCGTGCTGGAGGACTTGGATATTTTTATTGTTTATTCCTCTAGGAACTTTGAATTTTCTACACCTTTTGAGCTCTCCTATCCAGTAATGTGGGACACACTTTGTCTGGCTCCTCTGCTGAGGCCTGTCTGGCTTGGGAGGCCCTGCCGGTAGCTAAGCTGCTGCTGGCATAGCCCTCAGCTTCTTTGAAGTACACAAACTCTGTTGCTTGACAATGAAAGTGTCTTTGAAAAGGTGGTGTCCCATGGGAGGGGTGTGAACAAACACTGTGATTTATTGTTATGTCCTTTATCAAGTTAACCTAAAGTTCATCTTTAATTTTTGAGAAGTAAGTTGTGTCTGAAAGGTTTCTTTTCCAATAATTACATTTTAATTAGCTCTTTAGAATTTTTATGATCTTCATATGAGTTGGTTGTAGAAGCCAAAATTGTCATTGAAAGTACATGGAAATAACTGCCTTAATGCTCCCACTTCAGAGTATTGTATGGTTTATAAAATGCGATATTAAACCATAATGTTTCTGTATTATCAAACACATTGCTAATGAGAGAAACTTGACTTCATTGTCTGTTTTACTCAAGATATCAGTGTTGTCAACGGAATTCAGTGTCAGAGGTTGAACACTTTCTTTTAGTTAGAAGCACTGTGTGTGAGCTTTCATATAGTTTCTGCTGTACTAAACAGCATATACATATAAAACAGTCATACCAAACTTTCATGGTACCGGTACATGTTTGATGTGAAATTCAATCACAACAGTTCTGTAGAGTGATTTTAGTATTCTGTGCCCTTGCAAAACTAGGAGAATTGTTTCAGGTGTTCAACATTTCAGTTTCATCATATGATAACCATTTCAAAAATAGCTGAAAAAATAGAAGATTCAGTATTAAGAGTTACTGGGCTTATGTGAAGAAAATTGCATAAAATTAATGTATTGGCAACAATTAGTAGGTTACAGAAGAGAAGTATATTTTATTCACAGCAAGAATTACAATTTCCTATTCACCATATAGCGAAGATGCTGAGTCGCAGAGAGGCACAACAAAAAGACTGTTCCAAATAAAGCTTTCGCCGGCAAGGCTTTCGTCAAAAATAGACCACACACACACACACACACACACACACACACACACACACACACACACACCACACAAAAGCAAATGCAGCTCACACACACACATGACGGCAGTCTAAGGCAACTGTGGCTTACAGGCTGAAAGCTGTGTTTGGAACAGTCTTTTTGTTGTGCCTATCTGTGACTCAGAATCTCCACTATATGGTGATTCACAGCTTTCCTTTTCATAATATTGCTACATGCCATCCTGGATTTTCCATTGTTTAATGTTTTATTCATTAATTCACAGTTCGCAGTCTGTAAGTGTTTTTATGTTATGATATTCTTTTGAAAATGGGCTTGTTTTTGCAGAATGAACGACGACTTCTAACATTCTATTTTCCAAAAATGGTAATAGTTGGTATGTTGTGGTTCTCAGCCATTACTATGGCCACGTGGCAAAAGATAAATGAAGTACAAGATCCAACGTACAGTTACAAGTTGGACACTAGCCACTTTTATGTGAGTATTCCTGCATTCTGCTGGTCGATAGTTTTGTAACTGTATATTTTCATTCACCATAAGACGTCTCTAATCAGTACATATAATTAAACTTTTGATACTAGGGAAAGTCAACTGCAACTGCTTACAGTGCAGTTAGCTGTGTTTCCTTATTCATTACATTTGTAGCTCTGTTGCTATATGTCTCTATATGTCTCAAATTAGAGGTGTTAGAAAGAAAATTCTGTCACATCAGCAAATTCAACAATACGGCTTTGTATGTATGTGGTACTGTCAGCTGATGAATTGTCAGTGGTGTCAGTTGCAGACTGGGTGAGCAAGGCATAAGGTTTGTGCCTGTTTGATAACAGCCACATGCTAAATGCATGTGTCACTATGGTGTATGAGAAAGGGTTGCCAGAGTATATGACACACATGGAAGAGTACAAATGAATTGGTGATCACAGAGACTTCAGTCCGTTTTCTAAATTTTCCAGGAGAACAAAGAACTGTATATTGCTTCCAAATTGAGAACAAGTGTCATGATATTTTTTACTAGCTCAGTGCACTTGGTACTTTGCTGATGTAAAATATATGGCCTACACAGATTTTATTTTTTTAACTGGGTTTTCAAGTTCCTTTCATGTTGCAACACTTTCTTTATATATGACCAAGAAACAAAATACCAGTTTTCATAGATTTAGCTTTAAAAAAATTTTAATATATCAAAATATTTCGTTAAAAATTTTTGTCCGCTATTTCCCCCATTAGTGGTCGAGTTTCCATAACCATAAACAGTGAAATAATTTTTTTTTTTATTTCATTGGTTTACCTTTGAAAACACTTTCATCGTGAAATAATTTCGTAGAACTTTCCTTCCCTGTTTCAACCCCTTAGGGGTAGAATTTCGAAAAATCACTTCTTAAATGAGACCTGCGGTATTAGATCAACACCCTCTCCAAATATCAAGTGACTATCTGCAGCAGTTTGGACAGGGCGATGATGTGTCAGTAGGTCAAGACATTGCCTCTATGTATTTGTATAGATATATGCATCTTATATACAAGGGGTATTCGGAAAGTAAATTCTGATCGGCGGTGAAATGGAAACCAGAGTGAAAATCAAATATGTTTTATTTGCAACAGTAAGCTACAACTTCCAGATATTTGTCTACATAATCACCCCTCCAACTGAGACATTTGTTATAGCATTGTACCAACTTTCCAATACCCTCATCATAGAAATCCATGTATGCACCAGAATGTTGTCTTCATAGCCAGTTACGGACTGTATTGTGGGTGATCAAACACTTCCCATCGAAAATGCTGCAGAAGCATCTTCATTGCTCCTACAGAATTATCTTGAAGAAGGAAACACATGACATTTATGTTATATGGGCTGCATAGCTTCAGGTGAAATCTTATCAGGCCCTCGTACTTGGTGGGAGATACTATTTTCTTGGCACCTTCATGTGCTCACTGTGCAATCAGAACTGAAAAGAGTAACATGATGTGATAGACTGGCATACTAGAGACACTGCCCATCACATCTGTGTAAAGTTTCATTGGATTTTTACAGTGGTTTCCATTCTGCGATCGATCGGAACTTCCTTTCCAAACAGCCCTCATAGAAAAATACAATGACGTGAGTAACTTCTCAATTTGGTTTCAGTTGCAGTTTCCAAAAGTAAATATTCAGAAAAACCTTACATTGTGTCTGCACTAAGTGAATAATGCTTGAATGATTTAAAAGAAAAAAATATTGTATTTACAGGACATAAATATTTTATAATCAAAGTTAATGGAACTCATTCAGCCATATTTCCTAGATGAAAAACAAGCATGGAAACATTACAAAACACATGACATTTTCAGCACTTTTTTTAAAAATACATGTTGTAAATATAATGCCATACAAAACAGCACACTAGAATTTTTTTTTTTCAGGAAGACAAGCAATAAAATCTAGTGAAATCCTGTTGTATAGCTGGGTTCTGTGTCGGACATGGTAGCCGATGCACAGTGACCAATTTTCATCCAAAGTGCTGGGTGAGTTCATTCGTTTTTTCAGAAGGGGAAACTGACAAGTTCACAATCTTTTGGCCGGTTAGCGATGAAAGAATCATGGCACACACCCTGCAATATTTCTTAAACAATTTTATGGAAACTATTTGGTAAAAATATTTGATTTTTGCCTTACTTATTTGTCATGTTCATAACGATATGACCACCATTTCATTAATGGTCATAGTTATAGTGATATTTACATGGACATAAGACACTGCAAGACATATGAAAAAGTTTGCAATGAAAATTAGGGATTACAATTATTTTGGGTTGGTTGTGTATTATATAATACACAAGTATTGGAAGAATTTGGGGTCGATAAGAAAACAATTCAAATTATCAAACAGACGCTAACAAACAGTAAGGCCAAAGTTAAATTTATGGGTGAAATTTCAAGGAAGTTCGAAATTAAAACAGGTGTTAGACAAGGTGATGGTTTATCCCCAATCCTCTTCAACTGCGTACTGGAAAAGATATTGAGAATATGGAAAGAAGAACTCAAAGGCACCAAGAATGACATCAGAATTGGAACAAAAAAAGAAAAAATAGAAGTGGACTGTTTAGCTTTTGCAGACGATCTGGCAATAATTACAGAAAACGAAGAAATAGCTCAGAACTACTTGGAGAAACTACAAGAAGTTTCGGCCAGAGCTGGACTGCAGATTTCATTTGAAAAAACCGTGTATATGTCTAATCATAGAAATAACAGGAAAAATCTTATTACTAAATACGGCAATATTAAGAGAGTAGAAAAATTTAAGTATTTAGGTGAAATAATTCAAGTGAATGGTTTAGACAAGAGTGCAAACCAGGCGAGAGCAAGGAAAATGGAATTTGCTTTTCAAAAAACCAAAGACATATATAACAAAAAAAACATTTCGATTCAAGCTAAATTAAGACACTATAAAACTGTCATTAGACCAGAATGCCTGTATGCATCGGAGTGCCTAACTCTTAACAAAAAGGGGGAAATAGAAAACATGGAAAAGAAAGAAAGGAAAATTTTGAGAAAAATATTAGGACCGAGAAAGATTGGTGAAGAGTACAAGCTAAAGAGTAATAAGGAAATATACAAAACTATTGAGAAAGTGAGTGAGGCAATGCGTAAACGCAGACTAACGTTTTATGGTCACCTGTCGAGGATGGATGGAAACAGACTAACAAGAAAAGTGTTTGAACATAGTAACAGGAACGAAAAAACCAACAATAAATGGATACAGATGGTGAAAAAGGATTTGGCCTATTTTAATGTCACCCGTGAGTCAATCAGGGACAGGGAAAAGTTTAGACAAATAGTGAACGAAATTAAGTGTTTTCCAGAAGAAACGAAACTAAAGAATAATAACAGGAAATGGTCGGAAGAGCGGAGGAGGAACCACTCGAAAATGATGAAGAAATATTGGGAAGAGAGAAAAAAAGATCAAAAAGCCGGGCAAGTGAATTGTTGAACGTGGTCCAAAGATGGCCGAAATCGAAAGAAGAAGAAGATAATACACACATCAAAAGAAGTTTTCCATAAACCCAGTTCCCAGAACTCCTGAAGATAGATGTTGACTGTTGATACTGTCACTAAACCTGCCCAAAGATGTAAACAACTATACATGAGCAGTGCCTATTAGACAGAGGGGTTCCAACAGCTGATCAGTTCCAGTCATTACACAGGAAGGAGGTGCATGGTTCACGTTGTCTTTAAGCATGCCTAGATGGTCAGTACCAAGGTTCAATCACGTCTGCATTGTTACTTCGTGCCAGGAAGGGCTCTCAACAAAGGAAGTGACCAGGCATCTCGGAGTGAACCAAAGGCGATGTTGTTCAGACATGAAGGAAACTCTGAGAGACAGGAACTGCAGTGGATGACCACTACCTACGGATTATGACTCGGAGGAATGCTGACAGCAATGCCACCTTGTTGAATAATGCTTTTTGTGCAGCCACAGGATGTGGTGTTACGACACAAACTGTGCGCAGTAGGCTGCACGATGCGCAACTTCACTCACGACGTCCATGGCGAGGTCCATCTTTGCAACCACAACACCATGCAGTGCGGTACAGATGGGCCCAACAACATGCTGAATGGAACGCTCAGGATTGGCATCACGTTCTCTTCATCAATGAGTGTCACATATGCCTTCAACCAGACAATCATTGGAGATGTGTTTGGAGGCAACCCGGTCAGGCTCAATGCCTTAGACACACTGTCCAACGAATGCAGCAAGGTGGAGGTCCCTGCTGTTTTGGGGTGGCATTATGCAGGGTTGACGTACACCGCTGGTGGTCATGGAAGGCGCCATAATGGCTGTACAATACGTGAATGCCATCCTCTGACCGATAGTGCAACCATATAGGCAGCATATTGGCGAGACATCCGTCTTCATGGATGACAATTTGTGCCCCCATTGTGCACATCTTGTAAATGACATCCTTCAGGATAACAACATCGCTCAACTAGAGTGGCCAGCATATTCTCCAGACATGAACCCTATCAAACATGCCTGGGATAGATTGAAAAGGGCTGTTTATGGACGGTGTGACCCACCAACCACTCTTAGGGATCTATGACGAATCACCGTGAGGAGTGGGACAATCTGGACCATCTGGACCAACAGTGCCTTGATGAACTTGTGGGCAGTATGCCGTGACGAATTCAGGCCTGCATCATTGCAAGAGGACTTGCTACTGGGTATTAGAGATACCGGTGTGTACAGCAATCTGGACCACCACCTCTGTCTCTGTATTGTGTTACAACATGCACTGTGTGGTCTTCATGAGGAATAAATAGGGCAGAAATGATGTTAATGTTGTCCCTATTCCAATTTTCTGTACAGGTTCTGGAACTCTTGGAACTGATGTGATGCAAAACATTTTTTGATGTGTGTATATTGTTGCATTTGAAATTTAGCTCAGATTATTTTTTTAAGCTTTGGTGAAGGTCTCAATTCATCACCAGTCTCGAGAAAGTTGACCTGATGTAGCATACTCATTTGTGATCGCGCTGTGCCTGTGATAAAACCAGAGTGAAATGTCCATAATATCCTACCTCATATTTCATAAGTAATAAGAGATATCTAAAAGAGATTTTGGCAAATGATATGTTTATTATGCAAAAATTCATTGTGTGCCATGCTATTCGACTAACTACAGACTTTCAATGAAAGGATTTAATTTTTAAGGGCCACCAATAGCTGGTGAAATGAGAAAATCTGTGAGTTTGGGAACAGCATAATTGAAGGCATTACATGTTATTTTTGTACAGAGGTGTGCTTTTCATAAGCTACTGACCTTACTTTTCCTCAGTTCCTCATTTAATAAACTAATTAATCATTGTCTCAAAATTCTCTCACAATTGTGTCTGCACAATATGTTAGTGATGTGACAGCAAGAGAACTGTATAGGTTTTACTCAAAATTCGCCACTCAGGATGCTTCTCTGAAAGTTATAAACGATTAATAGGCCAAGCATAAATAAATTGCTGCATTTTCAGTGGAATTCTTGTTAGATACTAACCAAAGCATACCACCCCTTCTACATCCAGATTGTGCACTACCTTGGCCCACATACCACTCTCCTCTCCCTCCATGCAAGTATGTAATATTTACAAAAAATGTGAGCTTCAGTTTAGAATGGCAATTCCCATCCAGCACTTGACATTTTCCCTACAGTGCCTGACCCTAATCCCCACCACTATAGCTGTCCCCACACATGCCCTGCTGACTGCACATCTGCCGGCCATGGTATTTTGTGCGGAGTGTACAGAGTGTTTCAGCAGGAACAGTATATGCTTTAGGAGGTGGTAATATAGACAACTTTTACTGAAACACTCTATGTAACATTTGTCCAGTTTTCGTTGGTTACAGAGATAAGTTTGAATTTTGTATGTTGATATGCCAGTTGCTTTGTGTTTATTTGTGACTGTCATTTTTGTTTTGATTTTGAAGTTGTGCTGGTGTTTACATAATTGAATTTTTCAACTTTAATTATGATTGTGATCTGTTGGCCAATTCTACTATATTAAGTATTCTATACATATTTACAGATGCTGAGTTTGCTGATATGGTATTTGTGTATGGGTTTTGAAATGTAGAGAATACAGTAGACAATTTCCTAACTGCAGCATACCCAATTAAGAGTGTTTATTCATGTTTTCACTACACTGTGTGGAACTGGTGCAATGCCCAGGAGTCATCTGAAGGTGCAGATTAACATTGTGTGGTAGAATGTGGTCCTTCAACAAGCACAGATTGAATTTTTACATGTACTGGTGTTCCACATAAATTCTCTCTCTCAACATATCCTGAACTCTCGCATTCTGGCTTCAGCTTCCGCTAACCTGCTCCCACTGCCTCCCTTTTCCTTTTCCTTTCTCTCGTTTGTCCACACCACTCTTACCTCCCTCCAATGTGCCCCCCTCTCTCTCTCTCTCTCTCTCTCTCTCTCTCTCTCTCCGCCTCCCTCCTTCCTCCCCCTTCCCCCTCCGCATTCTGCTCCCCCTCACTTTCCCCCATCCCTCTCTCATCCTACAGAACTTTTTGCTTTACTCTTTTCATCTTCTACAGCCAGGGAGTCTTTTGACATAAAACCTACCTCTTTCTCACTGCCCTCTCCTTGCCTCCTTCCTTACCTTCCCCACCCCCAACACTTCAAGCAGCTGCTTTCAGTAATTGAGTATCAATAATAAGTCTTTCTGTGGCCAGGTAGTGTTCATTTCAGTGTCTGTGTAATTGTGTGTGTGAATATGTGTAAATTGGTTAGAAAAACAGCTTGTACTCAAAAGTTAGTGTGAATGTTGTTTTCTGTTACATGTTTTTGTGCTCCATGCATCAGTCTGCGATAGGTGGGTGGTTGCCTTTCCCTTGTTGTATGTATTGCTCCATCCAAGTATTTCCATTATTATCATACATACAAGTGTATGGACAGACATTGCATGTGGGCATCCTGTATCCTTATTATTTACAGTGGATTCAGGAGGAGATGAAGGTAGGCAACTGAAATTTTGTCATTGGTTAGTTGCAAATCGCTGCGGAATTCCATTAATATCCTTTATTAGTGATGCAGCACTCATTTGTGAAAGAAACTGTAATACTTGTAACTAATACTGGTGGTCCACCAAAAACCCACTGTGTTTTGAGGAGAAACATTTTCAAGAATCCTTTGTGAAAGTATGGTGTGGTATGCTAGACAGTTGTGTTGCTATCCCATTGTTTAACAATATTAGAGAAGGAAAGTTACTACTCACCATATAGTGGAGATGCTGAGTTGCGATAGGCAAGAGAATCACACAATTATAGCTTTTGGCCATTAAGGCCTTTGTCAGCCATTGACACACACACACACACACACACACACATGCAACTTGCACACACGTCTGCAGTCTCAGACAGCTGAAACCACACTGCGAGCAGCAGCAGCAGTGCATGATGGGAGTGGTGACTGGGTGGGGGTAAGGAGGAGGCTGGGGCGGGGAGAGGGAGGGATAGTATGGTGGGGGTGGCAGACAGTGAAATGCTGCAGTTTAGACGAAGGGCAGGAGAGAAGGTGGGGAGGGGGGGGGGGGGGGGAGTAAGTAGCGAAAAGGAGAGAAATGAAAACAAATGAAAAGACTGGGTGTGGCAGTGAAATTACAGCTGTGTAGTGCTGGAATGGGAACAGGGAGGGGGTTGGATGGGTGAGGACAGTGACTAACGAAGGTTGAAGCCAGGAGGGTTATGGGAACATAGGATGTATTGCAGGGAAAGTTCCCATCTGTGCAGTTCAGAAAATCTAGTGTTGGTGGGAAGGATCCATATGACACAGGTTGTGAAGCCGTCATTGAGATGAGGGATATCATGTTTGGCAGCATGTTCAGCAACAGGGTGGGCCACTTTGGCCACAGTTTGTCATTGGCCATTCATGCGAACAGTCAGCTTGTTGTTTGTCATGCCTACATGGAATGCAGCACAGTGGTTGCAGCTTAGCCTGTAAATCACATGACAGGTTTCACAGGTAGCCCTGCCTTTGATGGGAGTGACTGGACTGGAGTAGGTGGAGGTAGAAGGATGTATGGGACAGGTCTTGCATCTAGGTCTATTACAGGGGTATGAGCCATGATGTAAGGGCTCGAAAGCAGAGGTTGTATAAGGGTGGACAAGTATATTTTGTAGGCTCGGTGGATGGCGGAATACCACTGTAGGGAGGATGGGAAGGATAGTGGGCAGGACATTTCTCATTTCAAGGCACGATGAGAGGTAATCATGTGTGTGTGTGTGTGTGTGTGTGTGTCTGTTGCTGACAAAGGCCTTAATGGCCAAAAGCTATAATTGTGTGACACTTTTTGCAAACAGGATCTCTGCTATATGGTGAGCAACAACTTTCCTTCTCTAATATTGTTACATTCCATCCTGGGTTTTCCATGGTTTGATTTTTACCCCATTATTTGAAATTTCTTGAGAATGGGCTTCTATCATTATTGGAAGAGGTTTCTTTCATGCAAAAGACGGATATGTTTTTCCAGCTTAGAATTTTTATTTGAACTAATCTACACTACCACCTAAAATATTTACTATACTTCCTGAAACATCCAATATATTAATACTGAAGAGCCCCAGAAGGACAAGTTGAGAGCTGGGAAGCTACATGAAATCATCAGTAAATTTGTTGACAGTTTCAAGTTCCCTCCATTGTGAATCATATTGAAAGTCCATCTATTTACTAGGCAAAAATTTAACTTTCTGTTGGGCTACAATAGTCTTTCTGAGTGATTTGTGGCTTAAGGACTTTCTACAAGTTATCAAAATCCAAATTATCGGGATTCAAATTATGACAGTTGAAACTAAGCACATGGATATTTGAGTATGGCTACATACTGTTCTGGAACATACAAATGGTCATGTTTCTTGATTTTTTCTTTATTATACCTAAATCTCAACCATTGGGAAGAAAGAAATGGCATTTAATGAAAAAATAATGCATCACTTTTTTGAAGCATCTCTGCTTAGGCACACCCTCAGTGCTACTTTCACTGGAACTACTTATGAAATTTCTTCAGGAAACAGCACAGTCTTTGGAAGTGGATATAATGTGAACACTTTGTTGTAAGCTCATCCTGTGTCAGAACTGAACACAGATGCATAGTACCATGCCACATCATTGTGATTCCATCTAACAATTGGAACAAAAACCATATGAGTTGCTCTCTGACATTATTTCTGTAATAGTTGAAGGCTTCAATGCCCCAGTATCTCCAAATGAGGCAATTTATGTTGACCCCAGACAAGTCCATCAATGCTATAAAATGTGTACAAAAAATTCTGGACTAGACGTGGTTTCTGGAATCATCAGTCCAAAAGTAAAATAGTTGACCAACAGTCCAATTCTGAATGTACTGCAAATACTGCAGCTGTACACCTTCCGTGCCACAAATTCAGCTCACTTTTGACCTCCTACCATGTTTAGCTGATAATTACTGTGGTAATGTGTAGGAGTGGACATCAGTTTCACACCCATGTAGCTTTCACTAATGAAGCCTTTCATTAAACAGCCCAATTAACTTGTTTGGGATTATGTAAATTTTAATGCCACAGTTATAAGACTATCAGCAATGATATGCATTGTGAACAGTTTTTTAATTGGCATGTATTTGCATCCATACAAACAAATTTAATGAGTATACCGTATTTGTAAGAGACAACCTCCTGCATATATCAGAACATGGCCTTTTTGTTTTTTGTTGGAGATGTGTGCTCAATGTGAATTTGAGTAACAGTTTCCTAATTGTTTCCAGAACATCAGCAACCTTGTTTTGGCTGCCAGCAATTATCTTAGGTTAGAACCTTTAACTGAAGGGTTTCCTTACCAATATTGCTTACCTTATTTTGATACTTCTGTGCTTTTCCATTTTACATAAAAGTTTGTCTGATCATTATCTTGTAGAGAGTCTGTTAAGAAAAGGGAAAGAGAAACTTAAATTCTTTATGCAGCAGTGAACTGTACTGGTGTCTCGCACTGTATCCCTCACAACCTCATTGTCTTACAGTATCAGTATTTCATTTATTTTCCAACCTATTATTATTTGTGTGATACAGTGTTCCTGATGATTTTTGGAGCTGGTGATTCTTGCAATGTCTGACTTATAGGACTTGAAATTCTTGATCGACAGCTGAGAAAACATTTATGAAAACTTCTGAAACAAGCAGCCGATTGAAATGGTACACTGGTTAAAACATTGACCCCACATCTGGGGCACTGGTATTCAGTTCCCTGTATGGCCATCCAGAATTAGCTTTTCCATTCTTTTCTTAATTGTTGTAAGGCAAATTTCACATTCATTATTCAGAAAAGGACATGATAAATTTCCTTCTCCATCTTTCCCAAAACCCATCTGTTGGCTCCACCTCTGATGACCTGATTATCAGCAAATACTAAATGTCTGCCCCCTGTGAGACCTACATTCCCAACACGGACATGTCCGTGAAGTTTTGAAGTAGTAGTCACAAAATTTGGCAGGTAACATGGAGCTGTTGCGATGTACAGCTTGGCATACATAAATGAATTCATCTTTTGCAAGCAGTCTTTCCATTCAAATCACAATCTTTTCAAGTCTCACAGGAGGCGTGCCAGAGATAAGCCCCAGCAGTTGCACTATCCTCTGTGTCCTCGGTGGGTCAGATGGATAGAGCGTCTGCCATGTAAGCAGGAGATCCTGGGTTCGAGTCCCGGTGGGGGCACACATTTTCAACTGTCCCCGTTGACTTATATCAACGCCTGTATGCAGCTAGGGGTACTCATTTCATTGTAATGTCATTCTAACGAGCTCCATGGACACCTATGGTATCTGTTCTTTTGGACATGATTAAAAAAATATCATTTCTCAGTGCAGAAAGTGTAGACCTCTTTAGTAACAAGGTAAGATCGTTTCTATTGTTTTAATCCCAAGACAACATTATTCACACACTTTTTGTGTTATTGATCATTAGTTTTAAATAGTTAGGCTTATGTCAGTCAAATAATTCAAATTCGTCCTACTTCTGCTCAGCTATTTTAATTTTTGTTTCAGGGTTTCAAGGTTTTTTTCTTCATAGCATGTGGTGTCTATTTACTGTACCTGGTGTGCCTCATATTGAGGGCATACAGTGAACTTCGTGCCATGCCTTATTTTGGTAAGTTGTTCCTTGTAACTTAAGTAGTTCCTCCAGTTTCATTAATTCCTGTTTGCTAACCCAACATACTATAACAAAGGACTCCCTGATTTTAAAATTAAATAACGTGAAAAAAAAAGACTGCTAGAAGAATGTAAATGGCCATGTTTATTGTGGAAGGTCTAAGAATTTTATACAGAAGTTTTGAAGTAGTAGTCACAAAATTTGGTAACATGGGGCTGTTGCGATGTACAGCTTGGCATACATAAATGAATTCATCCTGTGCAAGCAGTCTTTCCATTCAAATCACAATCTTTTCAAAATGTCCACTGCTTGCAGTAAGGAGGTGACACAAACAAACAATGAAATTTGGCATCACATCTTGTAGCATGTCAATGGAAAGGGATTCAGCTGTCACACAGACTGTTAGTTAGTTTGTCCAGTGCAGTGGGATAGTTCTGGTAGGCAATGTCTTTCAATGTACCCCAAAAAAGTAGTCACAAGGAGTCAGATTGGGTGAACATGGAAGCCAGTCCACACCTGTGCCATTGAATTTGGCTTAATCCATGTTAGTAATGCCCCGTCTTCCAAGGACCACTCGGTACCTGGTCGGTCCTCCCAAAAGTTCCTGTGTGGCAACAAATTGTTCAAAAATTTCCACTTAGGGCCAATAATGCCTCTGCTGTATCCCACGCCCCAAACAGAAACACTTCACACAAAACACCAGTTTTGCTTGTTCACTACCATTCAGGTGGAAGCGTGTGTCATCTGCGAGCGTGAGCTAACATCAGATCCTTCATTATTAATTACTAGCAGCAGTGCCTGGCATTGCCCAGGATGTTTAATATCTGCCACACTAAGTGATTGGCCCTGAGTCTTGTTGATTCTCAGAGTGGATGCAAGCCATGTGGGAAACTGCAATAGCTTTAAATCAAAGGCCATATTTGAGTTACTGGGTGTCAATGGAATGCAATGAATGAATACATCTTCACGTACAAAATTCATAAATATCGGGTTCTAGGTTTCTGGTTCTGATTTTTGCAAATATGCAAGGTGTGTAAGAAAATTAATGGAACTGACTGACAACAGTGCAAACAATCTGGCAGTGCAGTGTTGTTCTACTTGTGTAGACTGGTCTGTTCATCTCTTCCAGATGCTTAGTCTGAGTTTCAGCTGTGTACAACTATCCTGATTTTTGAGAGTGACCTCAATGAAATTGTTTTTTTGTTGTGTGTTACGAAAATGGAGCAGAGGAATTTAAAGCAATGTTAGGCTAACAAGGTTTGTGGTAAACTTGGGGACTCCACGAGTGTGATGTTTGAAAAGTTGAAGCAGGCCTATAGGGAACGTTCCTTATTAAGAGGACAAGTTTTTTGCTGGCAAAAATCATTTTTGCAAGGCCAAGAACAAGTTGAAGATGAACCTTGCTTAGGGAAACCACCGACTTCAAAAACCAACAAAAATGTCAAATGTGTGCGTGATCTTGTAAGACAATTCCTCCAGTACAAACTGTCAACCAAGCATTTTACAAAGATGTCCTTGAAAGATTCAGGAAAAGGGTGGATCGATTGAGACTGCACATGCAGATAAGTGGGTGCTGCATCATGACAACATTCCATGTCACAAGTCACTTCCATCATAGAATTTTTGACCTCAAAGGGCATTCCTGTTGTGAATTTTAAAATTTTCCCGGCGAATTGACTGTTCAAACAAATTTCGGGCTTGCAGCCGGTCGTCGTTCAATACTTCGCACGATATTTCAACTGGGCACCTGCCAGTCATCTTCAGGTGAGCCGTCGCAGACTGGCGAAAACGTCCTCCGTTCCACAATATATAGCGTACTGTAACTATTCTGCGCATGCTTCGAAAACTTGATAGTTGAACCACACTGCCCGCCAGCAGTGCCCTCACCGGTGGAATAGCGGAACTCAGCCGCCCTCTGCGTTGCTGTTTGCCACGGCAGTTGACGCACTCTGTCGTCTTCTATTTGAGCAAAGTGTGGAGATGATGGGATTCCATGCACTGTCTAGCTGGTAGCCGCTGTCATGGTTTAGCAAATTTTCCACCAGTCATATTTCTACGGATTCTTTAATAATGGAGTCCCAGAAAGACGTTGCTGTGGACAAAATCATTGTTTTCTCATACTCCATTGAATGTCCAGTAGAAATACAATGTTCAGCAATAGCAGACTTGCTTGGCTGCAAAAGGCGGGTGTAACGTTGATGTTCAGTGCAGCATTCTTTCACGGTGCGTGTGGTTTGACCTATGTAAGCCATACCACATTGGCATGGTATCTGGTAAATTCCGGCCTTTCGTAGTAACAGATTGTCCTTAACTGATCCCACAAGGTCCGCAATCTTCGATGGAGGGCGGAAAACCACTTTTACCTGAAATTTTCGGAGGATTCTTGCTATTTTGAACGAAGTGTTGCCAATGAAAGGAAGAAAAGCTAAAGATTGTTCTGGCATGTTCTCCTCTTTATTCTCTTCCTGCTTCTTAGTTTTAACTGTTAGTGCCCTGTTAATCTGCCAGATGGAATACCCATTTTCGCTGAATACTGTCTTTAGATGGGCAATTTCATGAGGTAAGCTATCTAGATCTGAGACAGTATAAGCTCTATAAACAAGTGTTTTAAACAAACTCATGGTTTGCGATGGGTGATGGCAACTCGATGCTTGCAGGTACAAATCAATATGAGTGGGTTTCCGGTAAACTGAATGCCCTAGAGAACCATCATTCTTCCTTCGAACCAGGACATCCAAGAAAGGCAAACAACCATCTTTCTCTATTTCCATGGTGAACAGGATGTTGCTATGAATGGAGTTGAGGTGATGTAGAAACTCTATTAATTTATCTTCTCCATGAGGCCACACTATGAAAGTGTCATCCACATACCGCCAAAAAACTGTTGGCTTCAGGGCAGCTGATTCAAGCGCTCTCTTCAAAATACTCCATAAAAAGGTTGGCCACCAAAGGAGACAGGGGGCTACCCATGGTGACACCGTCAGTCTGTTCAAAATATTTTTTTGACGCATGCGCAGAATAGTTACAGTACGCTATATATTGCGGAACGGAGGACGTTTTCGCCAGTCTGCGACGGCTCACCTGAAGATGACTGGCAGGTGCCCAGTTGAAATATCGTGCGAAGTATTGAACGACGACCGGCTGCAAGCCCGAAATTTGTTTGAATGGCATTCCTGATGTTCCACAGCCCCCCCCCCCCCCAATTCATCTAATATAAATGCTCGTGTTTTTTCTTTTCCTACAATTGAGAAGCGTCTTAAAAGGATCTCATTTTGGGGTTCTGGAGAACATTCAAAAGAATGTGACTGACTTGTTATAAATGCCCTACCAATTGAAGCCTTTCAGCACTGCTACCAAGGCAAGAATAGTGAATCTGCCAGTATGTAGCTGCTGAAAGGGACAAGATTGTTGTTTCAAAAAAAATAAAAGATTTGATAGATAAAAAATCAGTCTCATTACTTTTCTCACACACCTCATTCACCAATTTCACACCAAAAGTTTAGTAATAACAATTATGTCATAGATTATGCTTTGATTCCTTTTTAAATTACAAATTAAAGTAATACAACTGTAATGTGTAATGTACTTTTCAAGGGATTGTGTAATGTACCTTTCAAGATATTTATGTCCGGAAATACTTGGTTTCCATGCTAGAGACCATTTATTCAATCATACTTTGCTACAGAGACTGATATCTAATGGGCACTGTACCATGCAGCCACAGTTCCAGTATCCATGGTTTCCTCCTAGATGATGATACTGTTCCTCATACATCATGCCCAAACTTACTCTCCTCCCATATTAATTGGCAACATTGTGTCCAATTCACTTCTCTTGCTGACTCATCTGGTGGTGGCTGTGCTACGGCATTGTACACTATGTTCTGTATTCAAATCTAGAGCTTGCTGACAAAGTGTTTGCTTACAGAAAGGCAACGGGCAGCGGACAGCAAGGATGTATCAGGAGACCTGTCCCTGCCAGCAACCCCAGCATTAAATGTTTGCAACAGGGTTTTGCCATTTGTCTGAGACAGGGTCATTTCCGAAAGTAGGAAATCATGAAAGACATACCCATAATGTTCAGACACAAAGCTTGGAAGAAAATGTGATTAAGACTGTGGAATGCGACTGCCATGTCAGTAACAGGCAGTCGGGCTGCCAGTGTGGGGTAAGCCAGATGACCATGTGGAACATTCTCCATGACAATTGTTACTGCCCTTATCATGTACAGTGTGTGCAGGTCTTACAAGTGACAGACTTTCCACATCACGAGCAGTTTTGTCACTGTTTCTTCACCAGGCAACCACAATATTGGGATTTGTGTCATCCATCCTATTCACAGGTGAGACCACCTTTACGCAGAGTGGTATCTTCCAACATTAATAACAGTTATCTGTGGGATACTATGAAGATCCCCCATGGTATGGTGGTAGTGAATCATCAGCATCGATGCGACTGGAATCTGTGGACCAGGATAATTGGCAACCGTATTTTGGGACGTCTTCCTTCCACATCGTCTAAAATGCCGGAACTATTGGTGTTTCTTGCGGGTGACTTTGCCTCCCCTGCTGGAAGAAGTGCCATTGATCATTTGAAAGGTTTAGCCCAGTTTGCCATTAATGTCCTGACACATCTCAATAGTGTCATCCCTAGTCGATGGACCAGGTGAGGGGTTCCAGTTGCATGGCCTGCTCGTTCACCGGATCTCAGCCCATGCACTTTCTGGTTATGGGGCCATCTCCAAAGTATCATGCATAAAGAGCCCATTCCAGATGTGGAGACACTGGAGCAGTGTATTAATGCTGCCTTTGACATTGTTCGGATGCAACCTGGCTGAGTGAACATGTGAGATAAGAACATGCTACGGTGTACACGTGCATGCCTTGAGGCATGTGAAAACCATTTTCAACACATACTGTAACTGTGGCTGCATGGTATAGTGCATATAAGGCCACAGTCTCTGTAACAATGTAGGATTGAATAAATGGTCTGTAGTGTGGAAAACATGTGTTTCCAGACATAAGTTCATTAGACCTCTTTTGTTCTGTATTCTTTCATCAATCAATCACCCTGTATATGAGTCTGGTTTGCAGAGACAGGCATTTGCCACACAGCAACAAATGACCTGGTAACTTTGGATTTTGAATGGAAACGTGTAGACTGTTTCTCAGTATTGAAAGCTTGCTGGAGCACTTCAAACCAGTCTACTGTAATCCTTCAGATGGATATTCTCAGATGTTGCTAAATAAGTTCAGAAAGTATGATGACATTTTCAGAAATAACTACAGTTATATGGGGCGGCCACACTGTCTGTTTGATTTTGTTGACGAACTTATGAATGGTTTTCTCATCCTTTTGGAACTTAATCATGTTTGAAAACTATACCTTGTTGCTGCAATACTTTGTTCTAACCTGTGATATTGCAGTACCATAAACTCTTTGTTATTCAATGTAATACTTCTACATCTACATCTATACTCTGCAAACCACTGTGAAGTGCATGACAGAGGTTAAATTTCCATTGTTATTATGGCTTTTTCCCGATCCATTTCCATATGATGTGCAAGAACAGTGATCACTTTAATGACTGTGCACACCCTGTAATTAGTCTAATCTTGTCTTGATTCCTGTGGGAGTGACAAGTACAGGGTTGTAATATATTCTTAGGTTCAACACTTAGGTTGGTTCTAAAAATTTTCTGTCTTCATGGAATAATTTTCATTTGTCTTCAAGTGTCTGCCTATCCAGTTCTTTCTTCGTGACACTCTCCTGTGTGTCAAACAAACTTGTGACCATATTTGCTACCCTTCTTTTATCCATTCATTATCCCTTGTTAGTCCTATTTGGTACAGGTCTCACACACTAGAGCATTATCGTAGGATGAGTCATATTAATGTTCGGTATGCAGTGTCCTTTGTAGACTGATTACATTTTTCTAGTATTCTACCAGTTAACCACAACCTGCCACCTGCTTAACCTCCAACTGACTGTTCCATTTCATATCCCTACAGGTATTTGTATGGACTGGTTGCTTCCAGTTGTGACTCTTTGATAAAAAAGTGTGAGGTTACTGTTAATATTATCTGCAATGTCATTAATATAGAACATGAATAGCAATGGCCCCAACACACTTCCCTGGGACCCACCTGAAGTTACTTCCACATCTGATGATGACTCTCCATCCGCAAGCGACGTCGCCATGCACGTCGCCTAGGCATTGCTGTGGCACGTTAATACAAGTAAACGCCCAGCGAGACACCCAGAGCTTTCTGTGTTCTCCCTACCAAAACATCCTCAATCCAGTCACAAATTTTGCTTGATACCCCCAACATGATTTCAACTAGTTCCTTCGGTACCCTTATATCTTTTCATGTTTGAAAGTTGGAATACATTGCTCTGGGCCTTGGAGTGCAATTTATAGGCACTACGCTACATGTTGTGATTATAGTGCTATCTGTCGGTAGATTTTGTAACTACTATTTTGAAACTGCTGTATAAAATTCTTAAAGCTTTCACAGTAAACACACCATTTGTTGCATTCTTCTATCTGTCTTTATTTTCATGTTGCCTACATTTATAATGAGAGTCCTTTGTTGGACACTACACTTCATCAGCAGTAAGGCCTATCTTGTAACAACAGTAAAGTAGTCACAAGTATGGAAACCTGCAAAAAAGATCTGTGAAACGCGAAACCTGAAAAAAATAATTGATTATTTATAAAACAATAAAAATCTATATGTGTGTAATATCTTATATAATTCCAATTATTCAGGAATGTCTTCTGTTCTTAATTAACACACATGGTAGTGGAGATACTTCAAACTATGCACCTTTGTAGATTACACTACATTTCACCATTCACCATTTACTATTTTATAATTGTTTCATGCAACCTTTACCAGTTTGCTTTTGCTAGCTGTCATAAGGTGTGTCACTGGTCCTCTGTTTTTGTTCCAGATATGCGGCTCAAATTTTTGACATTGTTGATGCTTATTGTCTTGGCAGTAAGTCTTACAATAACTGTACTTAGATTTGGAGTCGGTATACTGGAAGATAATTTTGTCGCAGAATTATCTACCAACTACAAGAATTCTGCAGAATTTATGTCATTTTATGGCCTCCTCAATTTCTATTTGTATACAATGGCATATGTGTATTCTCCTTCAAAAGGAACAATATTTGGTAATTATGTAACCATAAAATATCCTTAAAGTGTAGCTAATTTGAACAGTGTAATATGTTTGTCTAATGAGATGTTTTTTTCATTGCAGAATCTCCCATTACCAAAGATAATCCAGCATTTTCCATGATAAATGACTCTGATGAGGATGTTATTTATGGATCTGATGAGGAAAGTAGAAGACCACTTAATCGTTGCAGAAATGATGATGACAGTGATTGATTGAGAATTTTTTACTGCTATTTGATTATTACCTGAGGACTGTTGTATTAAATAAATTGTTTTTATGTAAAACAAATACTAATGTAGTTTGTGTTATTTTTCTAATCCCTCCACATCAAAAAAAAGGTATCTCAATGGTTTATACTGTTAAACACTGATAAGCTTTGTCTTGTGGTGCGTTTTAAAGTAAAATTTCCTTCTACAAAAATGAGATTAAGGGTAGAAGACTTGTTTAACAAAACAACATAGTATTAAAAATTAAGCTACATGCAGGACTGTTGCTAAAAACTTACAATTATGTAACTGAGCAACTTCTTTTCTTTGCTGATTGTGAATCTCCAAGCACTGTTGAAAAATTGTTTGCCTCCACTTAGCATCTTCATGGAAAGGCTCTCCAAAATAAACATTAAAGTATTTTTATTTTTATTTGATTGTATCTATTTAACATCAGCAACACATACATGAACAAAAAATGACAAACAAAATCTTGGGAAAGGGTTGCCTTATTTTCTTCACCTTAACCTAGCTCTTATTTAAGCTTATGCACTTGGTGTGTGTTCTATTTAACACCAGTGTAATTTAGTGTCATTCAACCATAGCAGTGTAATGTATTACAGGATCATGTTTTAAGAATTGTATCAGTTGTTAATTAGAGAACTACCTGCAGAGATTCCTTCAAAAAACTTGCAATTTTGGCAACAACAATGTAGGAAAAGATAGAATGCTACTTACCTTAAAGAAGACATGTCAAGTTGCAAACAGGCACAATTAAGACACCCACATAAAGTCTTATTCAGTAAAAGAGAAACACATATGCCCACCATCCACACACACAGACACATACACTAGCAAGCACATTCCATGCACACATGACTGCCAACTCCAACATCTCGGGTTGTAATGCAATATCACATGGGATGCAAGCAGCAATGTGGAGGGGGTGGGGAAGGGCAAGTGGAAGGGGAAGAGATAGTTGTGTACAAGTGGGGAGAGAGATGAATGCTGTCTGGTGGAGTGTGCAGGGACTAGACTGCCAACAGGCACAGCCTCAGGAGGCATAAGGTGTATGAGGAGTGAGGTAGTGGGTTTGGAGTCTGAAGGATGTTGGGAAAGGTAGTGTTGAACAGCAATAAGACCATGGGCATGAGGGATGTTGGTGTATGGGGAGGTGAGATCAACTATGACGAGTGGGATTGGGATGGTGGAGAGTCGGTGAAGGATGTGGTTGGTGTCTTTGATGTGGGAAGCTAGATTACAGGTAATTGGTTGGAGGTGTTGGGCAGTGAGGGCCAAAATTCTTCTGTTTGGGGCACAATAACCAGCCACAGTGGGGAATACAGTAATGTTGGGTTTGTGGATTTTGGGGAGCATGTAGAAGGTTGGTGTGTGGGGTGTTGTAGGGGTGAGGAGGGAAATGGATTCAGGGGAGATGTTCTGAGAAAGGTCTAAGGGTTTAAACAGGGACTGGAGTTTGTCAAAACTGAAGGGGATCACTGCTGTCCTATTATATGGAATTACCGGCTATAAGCAAAAATGTGTATCGCCAGGATTCAAACTCAGGATCTCATGCTTACTAGGCAGGTGTGTTAACCACTGCGCCATCTGGGACACAGCGTTATCACAACAGCGCAAACTATCTCGGCATGGCTCAAGGCTGATTCACATTCCCACCAAGTTCCACCTATCTGCAGACCGTCATTTTACTCATGGTTCACTGCTCTGAGATTCCCACAGGAGATTGGATGTATTTGTGCATCCACACTGAAGAAAGTGGATCCATTGGCCAGATAGGCATATCAGCTATATGAATACGGACATGTCCGAAAGATCAGACACCACACATTCATATAACTGGAGTTTGTGGATCCACTGCCCAGCTAGGCTTATCAGTTATATGAATGCAAACATATCTGAAAGGCCACACCCTCATATACACACATCAAAAAAATTTTTGCATCACGTCGGTTCCGAGGGTTCCGGAACCTGTACAGAAAATTGCAATAGAGATCAACACAAACATCAATTCAGACCTTTCTATTCCTCATGAAAACCACATATTGTGTGCTGTACAACCACACAGCGAGACCTACAGAGCTGGTGGTCCAGATTGCTGTACACACCGGTACCTCTAATACCCAGTAGCACGTCCCCTTGCATTGATGCATGCCTGTATTCATTGTGGCATACTATCTGCAAGTTGATCAAGGCACTGTTGGTCCAGATTGTCCCACTCCTCAACGGCGATTCAGCATAGATCCCTCAGAGTGGTTGGTGGGTCACGTCGTCCATAAACAGCCCTTTTCAATCTATCCCAGGCATGTTTGATAGGGTTCATGTCTGAAGAACACGTTGGCCACTCTAGTCGAGCGATGTCATTATCCTGAAGGAAGTCATTCACAAGATACGCACTATGGGGCCACAAATTGTCATCCATGAAGACGAATGCCTCGCCTATATGCTGTCTATATGGTTGCACTATCAGTCGGAGGATGGCATTCATGTATTGTACAGCCGTTACAGCGCCTTCCATGACCATCACCGCTGCGCGCCAGCCCCACATAATGCCATCCAGGGAACCTCCACCGTGCTGCGCTCATGGGACAGTGTGTTTAAGGCATTCTGCCTGACCGCGTAACCTCCCAACACATCTCCAACGATTGTCTGGTTGAAAGTATATGTGACTCTCATTGGGGAAGAGAACGTGATGCCAATTCTGAGCGGTCCATTGAGCATGTTGTTGGGCCCATATGTACCATGCTGCATGGTGTTGTGGTTGCAAAGCCATGGACGTCGGGAGTGAATTTGCACATCAGGCAGCCTGTTGCGCACAGTGTGAGTCATAACATGACGTCCTGTAGCTGCTTGAAAAGCATTATTCAACATGGTGGCGTTGCTGTCAGGGTTCCTCCGAGCCATAATGCATAGGTAGCAATCATCCACTGCAGTAGTAGCCCCTGGGTGGCCTTAGTTAGGCATGTCATCAACAGTTCCTGCCTCTCTGTATCTCCTCCATGTCCGAACAACATCACTTTGGTTCACTCTGAGACGCCTGGACGCTTCCCTTGTTGAGAGTCTGTCCTGGCACAAAATAACAATGCG